>NC_089494.1:181340684-186340684 GCF_036850765.1 Saccopteryx bilineata
TGAAAGATTATGTAAATAAGGAAGGTGTATTTATTTTTATTCTTTAACCACTGATTAGAGTGTGAGGTGCAGTATTTAAGTGTATGTGTTTCCAAAGTTATTCCTTTCTCAAGCTGCAAATATAATATGAAATATTTTTCTGTGAGGACTCATCAGGCCAAGCTACACAATCAGAATCAAGAAAGCTGTCTGCAGAAAATTTAGCACATAATACAGATCAGTTGAATAAAATTTAGGCTAAAAAATAGATGGACTAAATAATGTGTAAAAAGTGTTTCCATTTAAATTTCAAATTAATGTGTCTGTTATGATCAGGCACTTAAAATTTTAATAAAAAAGGTAACACCAACACAATACACTGTTAATAAAATTATTGATCTTCTGAATCTTCACCTAGAATAGCATATGTTCGCCATTTTGACTTTTTTAAAAGCTCATCTGTTGCTTGCTTACATTATGAGACACTTTTATTTTATTTCATTTCTTTCTTTTTATAAAAATGTTTACTTTTTTTGGGCCCTGGCCGGTTGGCTCATTGGTAGATGTCGGCCTGGCGTGTAGGAGTCCTGGGTTCGATTCCCGGCCGGGCACACAGGAGAAGCGCCCATCTGCTTCTCCACCCCTCCTCCTCTCCTTCCTCTCTGTCTCTCTCTTCCCCTCCCGCAGCTAAGGATCCAGTGGAACAAAGTTTCCCCAGGCGCTGACGATGGCTCTGTGGCCACTGCTTCAGGCATTAGAATGGCTCTGATTGCGGCAGAACGACACCCCAAGATGGGCAGAGCATTGCCCCCTGGTGGGCATGCCGGGTGGATCCCGGTCGGGTGCATGCGGGAGTCTATCTGACTGCCTCCCCGTTTCCAGCTTCGGAAAAATAAAATCTTTAAAAGGATTAAAAAAAAATGTTTACTTTTTAAATTTAATTTATTGTGTTTACATAGATTCTAGTGTTGCACTGAATGCATTCCCCCCTCCGCTGTATTCCTCTCAACATCTCTTTTGCCCCCCTCCTAACAGTGCCCTCCCCCCTTCCCTTCAGGTTTATCTCACCCTATCACCCCCTTTCCCTCTGTCCGCTTTTCCTCTGGTCCCTTTGATCCCTCCTCGGTCTCAATTTCGTTCCTCAGTTCACATTGTTCCTTGGATTCCTCAAATGAGTGAGGTCATATGATATTTTTCTTTTTCTACCTGGCTTATTTCACTTAACATAATAGTTTCCAGGTCCATCTATGTTGTTGCAAAAGGTAATATTTCCCTCTTTTTCATGGCCCCATAGCATTCCATTGTGTATATGTACCACTGCTTTTTAATCCATTCGTCCACTGACAGACACTTGGGCTGTTTCCAATTCTTTGCTATTGTGAACAATGCTTCCATAAACATGGGGGTGCATTTCTTTTTTTGAATCAGTGATAAGATGTTCTTGGGATATATTCCTAAAACTAGAATGGCTGGGTCAAAAGGCAGTTTGATTTTTAATTTTTTGAGGAATCTCCATACTGTTTTCCACAGTGGCTGCACCAGTCTGCATTCCCACCAGCAGTGCAGGAGGGTTCCCTTTTCTCCACATCCTCGCCAGCACCTATCATGTGTTGTTTTGTTAATGAGCACCATTGTGACTGCTGTGAGGTGGTATCTCATTGTGGTTTTAATTTGCATTTCTCTAATGATTAGTGATGTTGAACATTTTTTAATCTGTCTATTGGCCATCTGTATGTCCTCTTTGGAGAAGTGTCTATTCATTTCTTTTGCCCATTTCTTAATTGGATTGTTTGTCTTCCTGGTGTTGAGTTTTACAAGTTCTTCATAAATTTTAATTATTAACCCTTTATCAGATGTATTATCAAATATGTTCTCCCATTGTGTGGCTTGTCTTTCTATTCTGTTCATCTTGTCTTTATCTGTACAAAAGCCTTTTAGTTTGATATAGTCCCATTTGTTTATCTTGTCTTTTATTTCACTTGCCCATGGAGGTAAATCAGGAAATATATTGCTGTGATAGCTGTTGGTGAGCTTACTGCCTATATTTTCTTCTAAGATGCTTGTGGTTTCACAACTTACATTTAAGTCTTTTATCCATTTTGAATTTATTTTTGTGAATGGTGTAAGTTGGTGGTCTAGTTTCATTTTTTTGCAGGTAGCTGTCCAATTTTCCCAACACTATTTGTTAAAGAGACTGTCTTTACTCCATTATATGCTCTTGCCTCCTTTGTCAGATATCAATTGTCCATGAAGGTGTGGGTTTATTTCTGAGTTCTCTGTTCTGTTCCATTGATCTAAATGCCTGATATTATGCCAGTACCAAGCTGTTTTGAGTACAGTGGCCTTGTAGTATAACTTGATATCAGGAAGTGCGATACCTCCCTCTTTATTCTTCTTTTCCAAGAGCTGAGGCTATTTGTGTTCTCTTTTGGTTTCATATAAATTTTTGAAATATGTGTTCTAAATCTTTGAAGTATGTCATTGGTATTTTAATTGGTGTTGCATTGAATTTATAAATTGCTTTGGGTAATATAGACATATTAATGATGTTTATTCCTTCAATTCATGAACATGGTATATGCTTCCACTTCTTTGTATCTTCCTTGATTTCTTTTATCATTGTTTTATAATTTTCCAGGTACAAGCCTTTAATCTCCTTGGTTAAATTTACTCCTAGGGTACTTTATTTTTTTGGTTCCAATAGTAAAGGAAATTATTTCCTTAATTTCTCTTTCTGACAGTTCATTGTTGATGTATAAAAATGCCTCTGATCTCTATGTATTAATTTTATACCCTCCCACCTTGGTGAATTCATTTATCAGGTCCAGTAGTTTTTTGACTGAGACTTTATGGTTTACTTTATACAGTGCCATATCATCTGCAAATAATGATAGTTTTACTTCTTTTTTCCCAATTTGGATGCCTTTTATTTCTTCTCTCGTCTGATTGGGTGGCTAGGACTTCCAGGACTATGTTGAATAAGAGTGGTGAAAGGGGGCACCCCTGCCTTGTTCCTTTCTTAAGGGGATTGCTTTTAATTTTTGCCCATTGAGTATGATGTTGGCTGTGGGTTTGTCATAGTTGTCCTTTATCATGTTGAAGTATGTTCCTTGTATTCCCACTTTGCTGAAAGTTTTGGTCATAAAGGGGTGCTGAATTTTATCAAATGCCTTTTCTGCATCTATTGAAATTATTATGTGGTTTTTCTCCTTCCTTTTGTTTATGTGATGAATCACATTGATTGATTTGCAAATGTTGTACCATCCTTGCCTCCCCAGAATAAATCCCATTTGATCATGATGTATGATTTTTTTTATGTATTGCTGGATCCAGTTTGCAAATATTTTGTTGAGGATTTTAACATCTAAATTCATCAGGGATATTGGCCTATAATTCTTCCTTTGTGTTGTATTTGCCTGGTTTTGGAATCAGAATTATGCTTGCCTCATAAAAGGAGCTTGGAAGTCTTCCTTCCTCTTGAATTTTTTGAAATAGCTTGAGGATAGGAGTTAGTTCTTCTTTAAATATTTGGTAGAATTTGCCTGTAAAGCCATCTGGCCCCAGGCTTTTTTTGTTGAAAGTGTTTTGATAACTGTTTCGATCTCATTTGTTGTAATCGGTCTGTTAAGTTTTTCTGATTTTTCCAGATTAATTTTTGGAACATTACATGTTTCAAGGAATTTGTCCATTTCATCTAGGTTGTCTAGTTTTTCGGCATTCAGTTCTTCATAGTATTTTCTAACAATATTTTGAATTTGTTGTGTCAGTTATTTCTCCACTCTCATTTTTAATTTTATTTATTTGAGTTCTCTCTCTTTTTTTCTTGGCAAGTCTGGTTAAAGGTTCATCGATCTTGTTTACCTTTTCAAAGAACCAGCTCCTGGTTTCATTGATCCTCTGTATTGTTTCTTTAGCCTCTATGTCATTTATTTCTGCTCTGATGTTTATTATTTTCTTCCTTCTACTACCTCTGGGCTTTATTTGCTGTTCTTTTTCTAGTTCTTTTAGATGCAGGGTTAAGTTGTTTATTTGAGCTTTTTCTAGCTTCTTAAGGCATGCCTGTAGTGCTATGAACTTCCCTCTCAGTACTGCTTTGGCTGTATTTCATAATTTTTGAGTTGTTGTATGCTCATTATCATTCGTTTCTAGAAATTTTTTATTTCTTCCTTGATCTCATTGTTAACCCATTTATTATTTAATAACATGCTATTTAGTTTCCATGTATTTGAGTATTTTTCAGTTTTTCTGTTGTGGTTGATTTCTAGTTTCATGCCATTGTGATCTGAGAAAATTCTTGATATGATATCAGTCTCTTAAATTTGTTGAGACTGTTTTTGTGCCCTAACATGTGATCTGTCCTAGAGAATGTATGATGAGCACTTGAAAAGGATGTATATTCTGCTGCTTTAGGGTGAAAGGCTCTGAAGATATCTATTAAATCGAGTTGATCTAGCGTGTCCTTTAAGTCTGCTGTTTTTTTGTTAATTTTATTTCTTGGGGATCTATCTAGTGATGTTAGTGGGGTATTGAAATCTCCTGCTATTATAGTATTGCTATTGATCTTGCCCTTTATATCCATCAAAGTCTGCTTTATATATTTAGGTGTTCTTATATTAGGTGTGTAGATATTTATAATGGTTATATCTTCCTGTTGGAATGCTCCCTTTATCATTATGTAGTGACCTTCTTTATCTCTTACTTAGCCTTTTTTTTTTTAAGTCCATTTTGTCTGATATAAGTATTGCTACCCAGCTTTTTCTTCATTTCCATTTTTGTGAAATATTTTTTTCCATCCTTTTACCTTCAATCTATGTGTATCTTTTGTTTTGAGGTGTGTCTCTTTAGACAGCATATGTCTGGGTCCTGTTTTCTTATCCATGCAGCTACCCTATGTCTTTTGATTGGAGCATTTAATCCATTTACATTTAAGGTTATTATTGATATGTAGTTTTTATTGCCATTTTATTCTTTATAAATATCTATGTTCCTCTTTTACTATATTCTTTTCCCCCTTTGTTCTGTTTACAACAGGCAATTTAACATTTCTTGCAGCATTGGTTTGGTTGTAATGAATTGTTTGAGTTTTTTTGTCTGGGAAGCTTTTTATTTCTCCTTCAATTTTAAACGATAGCCTTGATGGATAAAGAAGTCTTGGTTGTAGGCTCTTGTTCTGCATTACTTCGAATATTTCTTGCCATTCCCTTCTGGCCTCAAGTGTTTCTGTTGAGAAGTTGGATGTCATCCTTATGGAAGCTTCTTTGTAAGCGATAGCCTTTTTTTTCTCTAGCAGTTTTTAATATTTTCTCTTTATCTCATAGCTTTGGTATTTTAATTATGATGTGTCTTGGTGTAGATTTCTTTGGGTTTCTCTTTAATGAAATTCTCTGTGCTTCTTGAACTTGTGTAATGTTTTCCTGCATCAATTTAGGAAAGTTTTCAGCTATGATATGTTTGGACAAAGTTTCTTTCTTGTTCTTTCTCTTCTTCTTCAGTAAACCCTATGATGCAGATGTTGTTTCTCTTTAGGTTGTCACAGAGCTTTCTTAGAGTTTCCTCAGATTTTTTCAGCCTCTTTTCTTTTTACTGCTCCACTTCCATGTTTTTGTTTATCTTGTCTTCTAAATTGATGATTTGATCCTCTGCTTCATCCAGCCTGCTTTTAATTGCTTCTAGTGTAGTCTTCATTTCTGTTATTGTATTTGTCATTTCTGACTGGTTCTTCTTTATTATTTCTATGTCCTTTTTGATGCTTGTTATCTCTTTATTTATGTGCTCATTGTGGCCATCCATTGTTGTTCTAAGATATTTCAGCATTCTAATAATCATTATTTAAAACTCTGCATCTGGTAGTTTGCTTCTTTCCATCTATCTCAGTTCATTTTCTGAGGGTTTCATTTGTTGATTCATTTGGATTGCACTTCTCTGTCTTCCCATTTTGTCTGTGTATACCCTCCTCATTTGGGTGTGTTGTGGAGACTCTTTTTTTTTTGTATTTTTCTGAAGCTGGAAATGGGGAGAGACAGTCAGACAGACTTCCGTATGCGCCTGACTGGGATCCACCCAGCACGCCCACCAGGGGGCGACACTCTGCCCACCAGGGGGCGATGCTCTGCCCCTCCGGGGCATCGCTCTGTTGCGACAAGAGCCACTCTAGTGCCTGGGGCAGAGGCCAATGAGCCATCCCCAGCACCCGGGCCATCCTTTTTCCAATGGAGCCTCACTTCAGGAGGGGAAGAAAGAGACAGAGAGGAAGGAGAGGGGGAGGGGTGAAGAAGCAGATGGGTGCTTCTCCTGTGTGCCCTGGCTGGGAATTGAACCCAGGACTTCTGCATGCCAGGCCGACGCTCTACCACTGAGCCAATTGGCCAGGGCCGTGGAGACTATTTTTAAATGCATTTACCACAGCACCTCTGCCAAAACCCCTACCCCACTACCAAGTTTATAAAGTAGAAAAGGTAGCAAAATTTTAATATAAAGAGAGTTTAGACCTCTACCTTATTATTGTTCTAGGGGAAAAGCACCAAATTATAAGGCTTTATATTTCAGCACATCCTGAAAAAAAATCTAAAATTGTCTTTAGACAAGTTGTCTACTTGTGGTAGACCTGTCAACTTTCTTACCTAAACCAATGCATTGCCATCTCTTCATCCTTTATCACACCAGCTCCTTGGTAAAACCATAAGATGTCAGAAAGAAAAGAGAATTCAATTAACTACTTGTTGTGAAAATCTTCTGTAAACCTATAAGATACATAAATCTAACCAGAAGATCCCTACCCACTGTCTTCTTCCATTAGAATGAGCACCAGAAACACAAAGAATTTATCTTTCAGGTATCTTGGCCAACAATATGCTGGACATGGGGGTACCCAAGGAGAGCACAAAAATGTGCCACATGGAAATGGAAGTTCTGAAAATATAGCCAGATGTAAAGCAGAGCGATCATCATTCCCATTATGACCAGGAACTGTGGGGGGTGGGAAGGAGTAGAAGAGAACAAGAAGGAATGTATGAAGTGATCTACTTCAGATATGGTTCAGATGTGGGAGAAACAAGTACTTTGTATAAGAAAGGCATTTCAAAATGGAAAGCATATTACTTAAAGAAGAGGTGTGTCCTGGATCTGACCAGGTGGTTCAATGAATAAAGAATCACCTTGGAAAGCTAAGGTCACAGGTTTGATTCCCAGTCAGGGAACATAGGAGAAGAAATCAATGAGTACACAATTAAGTGGAACAGTGAGTTGCTGCTTCTCTCTCTCTCTCTCTCTCTCTCTCTCTCTTTCTCTCAAATCAATGAAGAAAAAGAAGAAAGAGTGTGTCTTTTATAGGTCTGTATTAGGAAAAGAATATATTGTCATTAATCTTTCATTATTGTCTGTCATTCTCATATGTACGTTTCCTGGTGGTGCCAATAACTGTATTGAATAATTAACTGGGATTATATGCTAACCAACAAATCAGTCAGGAATTAAAAACTTGGAGAATAACAGAGGAGGTTTTGCAGATTTTAATTCAGAATCATTTTAAATACAAAACAAAAATCATTACTTTTTTTATAGATTTTAGAGACAGAGAAAGAGTGAGAGACAGACAGAGAGAGAAACATAGATCTGCTTATATGTGTCCTGACCGGGGATTGACTGTGCAATCTCTGCACTTTAGAACAAAGCTCTAACCAACCAAGCTATCCAGCCAGATTTATCATTAAATATCTTTAATGGTCATCTTGAAGATACAAGACAGAAGAAAATTATTATCTTGACATAATCCAACATGAGCAAAAATTATAAGTTATAATTATAAATATAATTTATTTCTAAAGTATATATTACACTAAATAATTTTCCTAATGTAGTAATTGCAGTTTTGATGACAAATATTTCCCCTCATTAGAAAATTATTGGTTATTCAGTGATTGTTTATTCAAATTGTACTGCAAAATTTATGTGTCAATTCACCTTAGAAAAGTAGATAAAAAGAGTAGGCAAGAAAGTAGAGAAAGGCTTATCTAAAAGAGATCTGCTATTGTGGCTTTGTCTAATGGATCCTGATGAGTTTCACAGGATGCCAAGAAAGTTTCAAGAGAATTAGATTAGAAAAACTCTCCTGGCTTTTACTCATGAATAGAAATAGTACAAAATGAAAAAGAGGCCATTGGATCCCACATTTGTATTCTCTGTAAAGCAGGCTAAAAAAGATTACTGAGTTGCAGACACATGCTACTTATCATGAAGAAAGGCAAGAAGAGTCAGAGAGTGGAACCAAGATCTCAGAGAGTAGAGCCAAAAGCCACGGTGAATTATATTCAAACCTTGAGACCTTCTAGTCTTTGCCTGGCTGGACCTCAGAATTGCTATGAATTGAGAATTCCTTAGTGCTTGCATTTCTTCCCCTCTCTGAACTAAACTATTTATGAGAGTTTTTCTATGCCTACCCCATCATTGTATATTGGTGTATGGGATCAGGTAACTTGTCACTTCAGTTTCACAGGTCACAGAGAGAAAGAAACTGCATTCAAGAGGTTGTACTTAAGGAATAATACTTGGGGAGCTTTATTCAAACCTGGGCCTGATTTAGATAATGAGATTAAGCTTTGAAATAATGCTGTACTTGGATGGGATTTTAGGGAACCTTGAGTGGTGGCCAGTACATTTTGTACATGGAAAGGATTTGGATTATTGATGAGCAGAAGGAAGAATGTGACATGTAACCTCTAAAATGGCTCCCAATGATCACTGCCAAGTGGCATTTACACCTGTGGGAGACCTTTCCTTGATTGTAAGCTGAATCTAATGACTCGCTTCTAGTCAATAGAATACAAGAGTTAAAGGATGTCACTAGAATCAGTTACATAATTCATAGGGCCCAGTACAAAATAAAAGTGCAGGGCCCTTTTTCAAATATTATTAGTAATGTCAAGATGTCAACAGCACAGTATTAAACCAAGTGCAAGGTCTTTTTTAAACATAGGGAAAATAAATAAGTGACACCCATGAGGCCAGCCCTAGATATCACCTCTGAGATTAGATTATTTTTTTAAATGTGGCATCTGATTTCTTAATTTTCTCCCACCATCCCTCCAAGAACCTCAAAATGTGATCCTATTTTTTATTTAAAAATAGGGTCTTTGCAGATGTAATGAGTCAAGTTAATATAAAATCACAGTAGATTAAGATTGGGCCCTAAATCTAATGACTGATGCAAACACCAGAGACACATAAGGAAAATTACCACATGACAGGCAGAGACTGAAGTGATGCATCTGCAAGCCAAAGAATGTAAAAGATTGCCTGAGCCACCAGGCCCTAGGGGAGAGCATGGATCAGATATTTCTCTGAGCCTCCAGAAACAACCAAACCTTCCAACAACTTGCTTTTGGAGTTCTGGCCCCCTAAACTGTGAGATAATGAATTTCTGTTGATTTTAGCCACCCACTTTGTGGTATTTTGTTACAGCAACCTTAGGAAATGAAACAGCAAAACTTAGTTGTGAATATTGTCTGTTACAAAATATCTGGATTCTGAAATCTGAGGGTTAATCTCCTGTAATGCAACCCAATGCATATGCAGGTGTGTCACGGTGACAATAAACTACCTGGAGACCAGATGCTCCGAGGAGCCCAGGGGAGGCAACAACCCTGGTCTGCAAACTAAAGGACTAAAGCCCCATCCCTAGGCTTACTCAGATGTTATTAGCCAGTACAAATAACACAAGGAAGCAGACAGCAGACTTTTTAGGGGAGTGGAGTAAAGGACAAGGAACATGCTGACTCTTAATCTCTGTTCTGAGAGCCTAAACAATTTTCTGTTGCTGAATCTTATCCTGCTGTTTTGCTGTTTCCAGCATGCACTGTTTGCAGTATGGGGTCAGAGAGGCCCCTGGACTCTCATCTGCTCAGAGCTTTCACCTTGGGGTGCCTCTCTGCCTCTAATTGTTTACCCTAACTCTGCAAGTCTTCAAGTCTTCACAGTGTATTCCTACACCGGTGTCAGCTGACTATTTTGGCATCACCCTGTGGGAACTGGGGCTCAAGAAACTGGTACAAATGCTGATATTCTGGCTACTGCTATTGCTGTAATACACTGTCCTTTATCTCTGACTCATTGGCTCACATCTTCTGTCAGCATTTATAGAACTGGCAGGCTAATTTGCAAAGTTGTAAGTAGTGTAAAATATGAGACTCTTCATAGTTCTTGAGAGGGCTGTCAGAACTTCTGATGAACTGACATAAAGAGTAAGCTAAATAAAATGAAGGA
Source organism: Saccopteryx bilineata (assembly GCF_036850765.1). Classification (NCBI taxonomy): domain Eukaryota; kingdom Metazoa; phylum Chordata; class Mammalia; order Chiroptera; family Emballonuridae; genus Saccopteryx; species Saccopteryx bilineata. The sequence goes on from NC_089494.1 coordinate 181,350,921, forward strand.
TAACCTCAAGTCTCATGACCTGATCAATTGGATATATAGTGGTTCTATTTCCTGAGATGGTGCAGGCTGTAGGACAAAGTGGTATTTTATTCTTTGCCTTCTATGCCCTGAATATACCCCAAATTTACTGGAAGATCCATATAGTTAAATAAGAATCAGCAGTTCAACTAACTGTCCTAACACTAAGCTTATATTTCTCTACTTTGTCTTCCAAACATCATGAGACATTTCTTTGCTAAAATTAAAAAGTAACATATCTCTACCATAGCTATTGATATATATATATCACAGCTATTAATCCATTTTAGAAAATGAGATCTGTTGTCTGTAATTGTGTTTGGGAGCACTATTGCCTCATAATTATCACTACTTTCTTTTCTTAAGCATTTACAACCTGTCTTAATACCATTCTTTTTTATTACTTTGATCATCAAATATCATAGTCAGTAAAATGGAAATTCACTTAAAATTTCTGTAGGAAGTGACTTTGACCTTTTTTTAAAAAACTAACTCAATGATATTAGTTGTCATTGAGTTGTGCCAGTTTTTTTTTGTTGTTGTTGTTAAGATTTTCTTTATTGATTCTACTGCGTGAAGAGGGGATGTGGAGCAAGAAGTATCAACTCATAGTTGCTTCACTTTAGTTGTTCACTGCTGGCTTGTTGTATGTGCCTTAACTGGGCAAGCCCAGGGTTTAGAACTGGCAACCTCAGCATTTAGGTCAACATTTTGTCCACTGCACCACTACAGGTCAGATAGAGATGTGCTAGTTAGATATCCAGTAAGTAAGGTCATGTCACATTCCATTGTACTATAAAAACTTCAGTTGTAAGAGCTCTGTGAATTATCAAATATCCGCTTAGATCTTCCCTTGTCATTCTGATGTTTCCTTTCTCTTCCTACCTATCCTTTCTTGTCCTCCCATCTTTCTCAGCATGAAGATGTCAGTGAGTCCAGATCCAAGCAAGACCTCTGTCTGGTGAGGGAATGGTATGCAGAGGAGGCTACTGAGTTGTTGAAAAACTATTTACAATAAGAAAACAAGTAAACAATTGAGCATATAAGAAAATGTATTGAAGGTAATAAAACCACATTTCTTACTATCTGAAAAGGAATTTATAATATATAAAGAGCAGGTTAGAAAGAAGAAGTTTCAGCATAAAACAAGTTCAAAACATACAAAAGTAAAAATAGTTATAACCGTATGTATGCTAACAAACACAAATGTATGCATACATGCATACATAAATTTCTTAGCTCTCCCTCCCTAAAAGGTCTAGATGCTATGATACCTCAGTAAAAGTGAGTCTACTAAGCATTAACATCTTTATTTCTAAATACTATCTTTCACTGGGTGGAGGTTGGGGATGGGAGGACAAGGGGTAAAATATAGAGGTGGAAAGAGTGTTTGCATGGGGGCACTATGTGGTGTGAAGAGGGTGCTATATTGAGTGGGACACCTGAAACCATATCTACACAATACATTTAAAGTAAAAAAAACCCTAAATACTATCCTTTACTAAAAGAAATCAGGTATCCTTCAAGAAATGGCTAATTCTAGGACTGGAATATAAAATGAACAAAGTGTGCATGGAGTATCTTATTAGCCTTGAAAATAATGTTTAATGAGTAATAGGGACATGTCAAAGCCAGCTTGAAAGAGTTCCCACTGGCAAGACCTGGGACAATTTCTGTGTCACAATAAATAATGAAATTATCAGATTAGAAACAACACAATAAAATTGAAATCCATAAATCCACACTTAAACCAAAGGGTGACAGAAAAGCTCTTCCTTATAGTGGAATGTCAAGTAAGGAATGTAAAAGGAATGATGCAAACTAGAAATCACCATTGGGCAGCTCTCAGTGTGGTGGTTGATACAGGCAGGAATCATTAATGAGTATAATGCTAATGTGGAAAAGTTAATGAGGAATAGGCTATTAACATAAACTCTTAGAGTCTCTGACTCCAAATGTTGATTGGTTATTAAAGTAGACACAAATATAAAATCAAGTATTGGCACAGATCAACATTGTTTGGCTCCTGATACAAGGCACTAAAAAAGAATATAGCATCGGCCCTGGCCAGTTGGCTCAGGGGTAGAGCGTCGGCCTGGCATGTGGAAGTCCCAGGTTCGTTTCCCGGCCAGGGCATACAGGAGAAGCGCCCATCTGCTTCTCCACCCCTCCCCCTCTCTTTCCTCTCTGTCTCTCTCTTCCCCTCCTGCAACCAAGGCTCCATTGGAGCAAGGATGGCCCAGGCGCTGGGGATGGCTCCATGGCCTCTACCTCAGGCACTAGAGTGGCTCTGGTCGCAAAAGAGCAACGCCCAGGATGGGCAGAGCATTGCATCCTGGTGGGCATGCTGGGTGGATCCTGGTCAGACATATGTGGGAGTCTGACTGCTTTCCCATTTCCAGCTTCAGGAAAAAAAAAAAAAAAGAATATAGCATCACTTCTTGATATTCTCACCAAGAATCTCGGGCTTACAATCATCATAGGGAATAAACGGTATATATTCTTTAAAACTCAGGGACTGAGGCCCTGGCCGGTTGGCTCAGCAGTAGAGCATCGGCCTGGTGTGTGGGAGTCCCAGGTTCGAGTCCCGGCCAGGGCACACAGGAGAAGTACCCATCTGCTTCTCCACCCCTCCTCCTCTCCTTCCTCTCTGTCTCTCTCTTTACCTCCCGCAGCAGAGGCTCCATTGGAGTAAAGATGGCCCAGGCGCTAGAATGGCTCTGGATGCAACAGAGCAATGCCCTAAATGGGCAGAACATCGCCCCCTGGTGGGTATGCCAGGTGGATCCCGGTCGGGTGCATGCAGGAGTCTGCCTGACTGCCTCCCCGTTTCCAGCTTCGGAAAAATGAAAAAAGAAAACAACAACAAAAAAACCTCAGGAACTGAGAGAGAGTGCAAGATTATAACTGTTCCAGATTCTCAAGAGACACGACCACTAAAGCAATGAAAGTTCCTGGGCAGGACACAAGACTGGAAAGGAAAAAGAGACATTGATAGGACAATTGGCAAAATATGAATAAGCTCTTTGGATATAACAGTTGTGTTCTATTAAGCCTTTCTTTTTATGGTTGCACTTTCTGTTGTTACAGTAGCAGAGCATTCCAGTTTGGGGGAGGTACACAATGAAGTATTTAGGGGTGATGGGACATCATGTCAGGGGGTAGGGAGAGAGAAAATAAAGAAAGAACAATGAAATAAAATGTTAATTGATCACCACACAGATGCTGGGGATACAAGAGTTTTTGTCTATTCTGGCAACATTCCTGTAAGTTTGAAGCTCGTTCAGAGAAATGCAAATCAAAACTGCAATGAGATATCACCTCACACCTGTTAGATTAGCTATTATCAACAAGACAGGTAATAGCAAGTGTTGAAGAGGCTGTGAAGAAAAAGGAACCCTCATCCACTGTTGGTGGGAATGTAAAGTAATACAACCATTATTAAAGAAAGTATGGTTGTTCCTCAAAAAACTAAAAATAGAACTACCATATGACCCAGCAATCCCTCTACTGGGTATTAGCCCCAAAACTCAAAAATATTGGTACATAAAGACACATGCAGCCCCATGTTCATTGCAGCTTTGTTCACAGTAGCCAAGACATGGAAACAACCAAAAAGCCCTTCAATAGATGACTGGATAAAGAAGATGTGGCACATATACACTATGGAATACTACTCAGCCATAAGAAATGATGACATCGGATTATTTACAGCAAAATGGTGGGATCTTGATAATATTATATGGAGTGAAATAAGTAAATCAGAAAAAACTAAGAACTGCATGATTTCATACATAAATGGGACATAAAAATGAGACTAAGAGACATGGACAAGAGTGTAGTGGTTACTGGGGGGGGGGGGGAGAGGAGGGGAGAGCCACAGAGAAAACCCAGAGGACAATTAGACTTCTGGTGATGAGCATGCAACATAATTGAATGACAAGATAACCTGGAGATGCTTTCTTTGAACATATGTACCCTGATTTATTCGTCACCCCATTAAAATAAAAATTTATATAAAAAAAGAAACTGGTTCAAAAAAATTTTAATATAAAAAACAATACCACAATTTTGTAAATAAATAAATATATGTGTATATATAGTACTTAATTTTTAATCTCATCTGCAAGCTTTTTCTGATCTTATATATATAAGTCATTTGAGCATATATGCTAAAATATAGAAAGCAGCTAGGCTATTTCCACAATTTGCACACCTAAATGGCAATACTGACAAAGAAATAAAAGTTAAAGAATTTTGCTTTGTCACTTATATACTGGGGTCCCAAATGGGAAAAAATATGGAATTGAAATAAATGATAGACAGGAGACTTAAAGATATGTTTTATATATATATGGGTTCAGGAGGATGCTAAAGCAAACAGTCCCAACTGTTCCTTAGCTGTAACCTCCATGTTCCCAGAAGCACATCCACTTTTATTCATAGAAAAAATGTGGTCCATCAGCAATTCAATTAGGTTTCCAAGGCAACTCAAAGACAACCCCCCACCATACCATCCAAATCTACTTTACACTAATAAGAAATTAGCTTCCAGACTCCTCTGGAGAACATAGGTGAGCAAATGAGAATCAGGTGTAGCTCTTTGTTAACTAGGTAAATGAGGTGAAGTTTGGGCCCAGCACCTCTGTCCAGATTGCAAAAATACCCTGTTTATTTATTTGGTCCCCAGCATATCCCCCTTTCTATTTTTTATTTTTTTAAACTTTAATTTGTGTTCTGTGTTTCATACTCATCTGAATTCCCATGCTCTGATTTGGAGGCAGACTGAAAAAATATAAAATAAACAACAAAATTGAAATAGCCTATGCTAACAGATACTATAACAAGTGCCCTAATACAACTAAGTGATTAGACTATCAAGAAAAGTCTTAACTAATATAACAGGATCTATAATAAAATTCCTACAGTCTTAAATGTCTTTAACATGTTAATGTAATTTCAACAAGTCCATGTTGACACCATCACTGTTTCATATTATTTGTAAATGTAACACAACCCCACTTCAGTCTGAGAACTGTCCCAAGAAGCAGGAGTCACACACATTCAGGAAAAGTCCACAAGGCACTGGAGTTGTGGTCACATTTCCACACTTTGCAGCTAGAGTCCAAGTCCCAATGACCACTGCTTCTAGCTGGTAATAATTGAGATAGACTGGTAAAGCCATCTGCAGCACATATGGAGATGGAGCTTCTGTTTTGTTTAAACTGGAGAGATAAACCCAGGGTGCCTTTCCCTGGAGCTCTGCAGCCGTGTGTGGTGAAGAAAACCTTGGGATAAACCATGCTGGGTGGCAGAGGTAAATTCGTCTAAATGAGCGGGTCCCAGCCTAAAATAGGCATGGGGCATTAAGGCAGGAGGAACAAAGGAAACATTATATATTAAATAAAGCAGCAGAAAATAAAGACTATCAACACCCACAACAGAGATCTTTGAGGGATGAATAAAAATCCAAATATTCAGGCAAGGCATAGTAAGTGGCTCTTGTGTCCACAAGAAACGAGATCAGTTTACTTGCTACTTGGAAGAAATACTCTAGGCACATCCACGATGACATAAGATGGGGACCGACAGCCATGGGCACCTTTAGCCTTCAGTGGCAAGTCCCAGTAGGGAGGGCAAGGTTAGATCATAGGTGGCTGGAGCAGGGCTGGAAGAGACTGAACCCTCCCTTAGAGGAGTGAGGGGCAGCTTACCTTCCAGTGTCCCTTTTTTTCCACAGCAAAGGTATGTCCCTAGTAGGGGCAGAGAAGCCTGGAAGGCTTTAGCTCAATGACCTTCCTTTTCACTCTTGAAGCAGGGCCCTGATGAGTCCTATGAGGCCCCTTTGTGGCATTAGAGCCTTTAAGGTTGTATGCTAAGAGCTGGTATTTTTCCTGATCTCTTTTGCACTTTGTCTGCCTTTTCTTTTCCTCTTGGTCATTACAGACCTTAAAAGTCATGCTCAGAAGATCTCGCTAAAGGTTTTGAGGGTCCATATCTGCCTATATAAACTTTTTCTGTATATCTGGAACTATTTAGAAAAAGACAAAACAGCGTTACTAGCTGGATCAAATAATAGAGGGTAGAAGTGTGCAAAAGAAAGAGGCTTGGTGTCTCCTGTACATCAGCATTCAAAAAAAATTCTTCAAAATAAATAGATTTGCAGGAGTTCCAGGACATGATCAAAATATATTAAATGCATTTTCAAGTAATATTCCCATGCTTATCAAAACATTTCTACCTCATTAATTAACAGGCAATTTAAAAAGTAAAAAAAAACTTACACCTTTGTTAAGCAAATCTACCCTGCTTCAAGCTTTGCAGCTGCAGCAACTTTAGCTTGGAGCAGTTTGGCCAAATTAAAAAGTCTTTAGGATCTACATTTTATTTTATTTAAATTTTAATAAGCATGCTTTACTTGTTCTAATTAAATTTTTTTTCCTTATGCTTTTTTTTAATAATTTTATTTTTTTAATGGGGTGACATCAATAAATCAGGATACATATATTCAAAGATAACAAGTTCAGGTTATCTTGTCGTTCAATTATGTTGCATACCCATCACCCAAAGTCAGATTGTCCTCTGTCACCTTCTATCTTCTTTTCTTTGTGCCCTTCCCCCTCCCCCTTTCCCTCTCCCATTCCCCCTTCCCCCCGAAACCACCACACTCTTATCAATGTCTCTTAGTTTCACTTTTATGCCCCACCTACGTATGGAATAATGCAGTTCCTGGTTTTTTCTGATTTACTTCTTTCGCTTCGTATCATGTTATTAAGATCCCACTATTTTGCTGTAAATGTACCGATGTCATCATTTCTTATGGCTGAGTAGTATTCCATAGTGCATATGTGCCACATCTTCTTTATCCAGTCATCTATTGACGGGCTTTTTGGTTGTTTCCATGTCCTGGCCACTATGAACAATGCTGCAATAAACATGGGGTTGCATGTGTCTTTACGTATCAATGTTTCTGAGTTTTGGGGGTATATACCCAGTAGAGGGAATGCTGGGTCATAAGGTAGTTCTATTTTCAGTTTTTTGAGGAACCACCATACTTTCTTTAATAATGGTTGTACTACTTTACATTCCCACCAACAGTGTATGAGGGTTCCTTTTTTTCCACAGCCTCTCCAACATTTGCTATTACCTGTCTTGCTAATAATAGCTAATCGAACAGGTGTGAGGTGGTATCTCATTGCCGTTTTGATTTGCATTTCTCTAATAGCTAAAGAAGATGAGCATCTTTTCATATATCTGTTGGCCATTTGTATTTCTTCCTGGGAGAAGTGTCTGTTCATATCCTCTTCCCATTTTTTTATTGGATTGTTTGTTTGTTTGTTGTTGAGTTTTATGAGTTCTTTGTATATTTTGGATATTAGGCCCTTATCTGAGCTGTTGTTTGAAAATATCATTTCCCATTTAGTTGGTTTTCTGTTTATTTTGTTATCAGTTTCTCTTGCTGAGCAAAAACTTCATAGTCTGATGGAGTCCCATTCATTAATTTTTGCCTTAACTTCTCTTGCCATTGGAGTCAGATTCATAAAATGCTCTTTAAAACCCAGGTCCATGAGTTGAGTACCTATGTCTTCTTCTATGTACTTAATTGTTTCAGGTCTTATGTTTAGATCTTTGATCCATTTTGAGTTAATTTTTGTACAGGGGGAGAGACTGTAGTCCAGTTTCATTCTTTTGCATGTGACTTTCCAGTTTTCCCAGCAACATTTATTGAAGAGGCTTTCTTTTCTCCATTGTGTGTTGTTGGCCCCTTTATCAAAAATTATTTGACTATATATATATGTGGTTTTATTTCTGGACTTTCTATTCTGTTCCATTGGTCTGAGTGTCTATTTTTCTGCCAATACCATGCTGTTTTGATTGTCGTGGCCTTATAATGGAGTTTGAAGTCAGGTATTGTAATGCCCCCAGCTTCATTCTTTTTCTTTAGGATTGCTTTGGCTATTCGGGTTTTTTTATAGTTCCATATAAATCTGATGATTTTTTGCTCTATTTCTTTAAAAAACGTCATTGGAAGTGTGATGGGAATTGCATTAAATTTGTATATTGCTTTGGGTAATATAGCCATCTTGATTATATTTATTCTTCCTAGCCAAGAACAAGATATACTCTTTAATCTCATTATATCTTTTTCGATTTCCCTTAACAATGGTTTATAGTTTTCATTATATAAGTCCTTTACATTCTTTGTTATGTTTATTCCTAAGTATTTTATTTTTGTTGTTGCAATTGTGAAGGGGATTATTCTTTTGAGTTCGTTCTCAATTGTTTCATTGTTGGCATATAGAAAGGCTATTGACTTCTGTATGTTAATTTTGTATCCTGCGACCTTACTGTATTGGCTTATTGTTTCTAGTAGTCTTTTTGTGGATTCTTTGAGGTTTTTGATGTATACGATCATATCATCTGCAAAAAGTGATACCTTTACTTCTTCTTTTCCGATATGGATGCCTTTTATTTCTTTGTCTTGTCTGATTGCTCTGGCTAGAACCTCTAGTACCACATTAAATAAGAGTGGAGAGAGTGGACAACCCTGTCTTGTTCCTGATTTAAGGGAAAAAGCCTTCAGTTTAGTGCCATTTAATATGATGTTAGCTGATGGTTTATCATATATGGCCTTTATCGTGTTGAGATATTTTCCTTCTATACCCATTTTGTTGAGAGTCTTAAACATAAAATTGTGTTGTATTTTATTGAAAGCCTTTTCTGCGTCTATTGATAAGATCATGTGGTTTTTGTTCTTTGTTTTGTTGATATGGTGTATTACGTTAAACGTTTTACGTATGTTGAACCATCCTTGAGATTCTGGGATGAATCCCACTTGATCATGATGTATTATTTTTTTAATATGTTGTTGTATTCGATTTGCTAGTATTTTGTTTAGTATTTTAGCATCTGTATTCATTAGAGATATTGGTCTGTAGTTTTCTTTTTTTGAGCCGTCCTTGCCTGGTTTTGGTATGAGGGTTATGCTGGCCTCATAAAATGTGTTTGGAAGTATTGCTTCTTCTTCAATCTTTTGGAAGACTTTCAGTAGAATAGGAACCAAGTCTTCTTTGAATGTTTGATAAAATTCACTGGTATAGCCGTCAGGGCCTGGACTTTTATTTTTGGGGAGGTTTTTAATGGTTTTTTCTATTTCTTCTCTACTAATAGGTCTGTTTAGGCTTTCTGCTTCTTCTTGACTCAGTCTAGGAAGGTTGTATTTTTCTAGGAATTTATCCATTTCTTCTAGGTTGTTGAATTTAGTGGCATAACGTTTTTCATAGTATTCTACAATAATTCTTTGTATATCTATGGTGTCCGTGGTGATTTCTCCTCTTTCATTTTGGATTTTGTTTATATGAGTTCTTTCTCTTTTTTCCTTGGTAAGTCTTCCCAAGGATTTGTCAATTTTGTTGATCTATTCAAAGAACCAGCTCCTTGTTCTATTATTTTTTTTATAGTTTTTCTGTTCTCTAATTCATTTATTTCTGCTCTGATTTTTATTATCTTCTTTCTTCGGCTGGTTTTGGGTTGTCTTTGTTCTTCTTTTTCTAGTTCCTTAAGGTGGGAAGTTAAGTGGTTCACTTGGGCTCTCTCTTGTTTGTTCATATATGCCTGAAGTGATATGAACTTCCCTCTTATCACTGCTTTTGCTGCATCCCATAGATTCTGATATGTCATATTGTCTTTTTCATTAGTCTGTATATATCTTTTGATCTCTGCACTTATTTCTTCTTTGACCCATTCATTTTTTAAAAGTATGTTGTTTAGTTTCCACATTTTTGTGGGATTTTTTTCCTCTTTTTTGCAGTTGAATTCTAGTTTCAAGGCTTTATGATCAGAAAATATGCTTGGTACGACTTCAATTTTTCTGAATTTACTGATGTTGTTTTTGTGGCCCCACATATGGTCAATTCTTGAGAATGATTCATGTACACTGGAGAAAAATGTATACTCAGTCACTTTGGGATGAAATGTCCTGTAGATGTCTATCATATCCAGGTGCTCTAGTGTTTTGTTTAAGGCCACTATGTCTTTGTTGATTCTCTGTTTGGATGACCGATCTAGAGCCGTCAGCGGTGTATTGAGGTCTCCAAGTATGATTGTATTTTTGTCAGTTTTTGTTTTAAGATCAATAAGTAGCTGTCTTATATATTTTGGTGCTCCTTGGTTTGGTGCATATATATTAAGAATTGTTATGTCTTCTTGATTCAGTGTCCCCTTAGCCATTATGAAATGGCCATTTTTGTCTCTGAGTACTTTTCCTGTCTTGTAGTCAGCATTATCCGATGTGAGTATTGCTACACCTGCTTTTTTGTGGATGTTATTTGCTTGGAGTATTGTTTTCCAGCCTTTCACTTTGAATTTGTTTTGATCCTTGTTACTTAGATGAGTTTCCTGTAGGCAGCATACAGTTGGATTTTCTTTTTTTTTTTTCTTTTTTTTTTTTAATTTTATTTATTCATTTTAGAGAGGAGAGGCAGAGAGGAGAGAGAGAGACAGAGAGAGAGAAGGGGGGAGGAGCTGGAAGCATCAACTCCCATATGTGCCTTGACGAGGCAAGCCCAGGGTTTCGAACCGGCGACCTCAGCATTTCCAGGTCGACGCTTTATCCACTGCGCCACCACAGGTCAGGCTGGATTTTCTTTTTTAATCCATTCTGCTACTCTGTGCCTTTTTATTGGTGAGTTTAATCTGTTTACATTTAGTGTAATTATTGACACTTGTGAATTCCCTATTGCCATTTTATATCTTGCTTTCTGTTAGTTTTGTGTCTTGTTTGATCTTTCTCTTTCGTTTTTCTATCTTTTGTTTTTATTTGGTTGTATTCCATACATCTTTCTTCTGTTGCTATCTTTTTTATTTCATGTGCTTCTTTGGTGGTTTTTTCGATGGTGGTTACCTTTGAGTAATGAAAAGGGTCCCTACCCTGTTCATTGTAGTGAACTATTTTGTGAGTACTTTTGCACTCCATCGATCTTTGCTACTGTTAATCTCCATCTTCCCCCCTCTTTCTTTTTGTTGTTTTCACAGTTTAAATTTGGTTTTATTGTGTTCTTCTTGGAGCTTTTACTTGTGGCTCTGTTTTTTTGTTGTTGTTTTTTTGTTGTTGTTCTTTGTATCTGATTGGAGAACCCCCTTTAGTAATTCCTGGAGTGGGGGTTTTCTGATGATAAATTCCCTCATCTTTTCTGTATTTGTGAATGTTTTTATTTCTCCTTCATATTTGAAGGATAGCTTTGATGGGTATAGTATTGGTGGCTGAAAGTTCCTCTCTTTCAGGGCTTTAAATATTGGGGTCCACTCTCTTTTAGCTTGTAGAGTTTCTGCTGAGAAATCTGATGATAATCTAATGGGCCTTCCTTTATATGTTGTATTCTTCTTTTCCCTGGCTGCCTTGAGAATTTTTTCTTTGCTGTTGGTTTGTGTCAATTTTATTATGATATGCCTTGGAGTAGGTTTGTTGGGGTTAAGAAAACTTGGAGTTCTGTTTGCTTTTTGAACTTGAGGCTTTAGTTCTTTCCACAGGCTTGGGAAGTTCTCATCTATTATTTGTTTGAGTATGTTCTCCATTCCATTTTCTCTCCTTTCTCCCTCTGATATACCTATTATTCTTATGTTATTCTTTTTGATGGAGTCAGATAATTCTTGTAGGGCTATCTCATTTTTTTTAATTTTTGAGTCTCTTCATTCTTCTTTCTGTTGTGCCTCAAGTTGCTTGTCTTCTATTTCACTAATCCTCTCTTCTATCTGACCTGTTCTATTAGCTAAGCTTGTTACTTCATTTTTCAGCTTGTGAATTGAGTTTTTCATCTCTGTTTGATTTGTTTTTATAGTTTCAATTTTCTTGGACATATATTTTTTGTGTTCATTGAGTTGTTTTCTGAGCTCCCTAAATTGCCTTTCTGTGTTTTCTTGTATATCTCAGAGGATTTTTAGGATTTCTATCTTGAATTCTCTGTCATTTAGCTCCAAGTTTTCCAATATATTAACTTTTTTCTCCATAGATTTTTCCTCATCTAGCTGTGTTACCTCTCTTTCTTTTGTATCCATGATATTCGATTTTCTCTTCCCTAATGGCATCTGAGGGTGTTTTTGTTGATAGTATTAATGAGATTTAATAAAGAATAAAAAGTTAATAAAATAAAAAAATAAAAAATAAAAAGAGTTGTTTTTTTAAAAAAAATTAATAATGAAATAAGGAAAAATAAAATAAAATAAAAATTTTTTTAAAAAAAGGAAATTATTTCCCCCCCTCCTTTTTTCCTCTCCTCTCCTCTCCCCTCTTTCTTGAGAAAATCTTGTGGTGAACTGTGAATTATAACAAACAATGCCTGTGATGGAGGGCCTGAATTGGGGAAAAGTAATAAAGGGGCAAAAAAAAGAAAAAGAAAAAAAAAAGGGGGTATGGACCCACAAAAAGCAAATAAGGAAAAAATTTGGGTCAAGAATAAAATGATTTGCTTTTAAGTGTTGGTTGTCTAAGAGTTATGATGAGAGGAATAAGAGGGAAACAGAAAAATGGGGGGACAAATTAAAAAATTACTATTGTATTTAGTGGAACAAGAACTAGATAATATGGAGAGCCAGGGATGGGAGCACTGCTAGTGAGTTAAAAAGGTGAAGTAAAAAAACCCCAAAATGCCACAAACATAAGTTTGAGTCCCAGATAAGATAATTTGTTTGTTATTGAGGTTTGAATGAGAGGAGATGTAAAGGAGAAAGGAAGAAACTAATATAGAGGGAGAAAAGAAAGAGAGAGAGAGAGAGAAAAGAGGGAACCACTAAAAGAAGAAAAAAGAAAGGAGAGAGAGAGTGAGAGTTAAGGGTTTTGGAGTGCAACCCTCATAGAGAGAAAGGAAGAGAAGAGAAAAGATAATGGGAGATGTAACACTTATGGGTAGTGTAGTTCAAGGAGAGGAGAGAGTAAGACCGGCAGAGAGTTAATCGGCCAAATTGGAGGAGGAAAAAAAGTATCAAGAATTAAGATAAGAGAAACAAACGAACAAATATAATAAAATGGGATAGGTTTTAAAGTCTGCAGATTATTCTTGATTTTGAGAGGTTATCTTCTTGCTTTTTCTTTTCTCTCCCTCTTCCTGGTCGATGACTCTGTACCCTGGGTTCTGCCCCTTTGGCACGCTCAGGTAGAGGTTTGCAGTTGATAAGTCTCTATGGCAATGTCATGTATTGTGCTTTAGTCTCATTGGCAGTCGAAGCTCATTAGCATTTATAGGCTCCGACAGTGAGATAGTCCGTGTTCCTGGAGCCTTTCTCCTAGTCTTTCCTTCCTCAATTAGTAGCCTGATAATCCAGCTATGGGGTTGCTGCTGCCTCTGCCTGGATAGTAAGAGGCTCAAAGAGCTGGCAACTCCCCACTCTATTTCCACTCAGCACAGGGCTCTGGGTAAGGCTCAGTCAGTCAGAGCTGCTAGCATAATCAAGTGGGCTTTCCGCCCACTCAAAGACCTCTGGCTCTGCCACTCTGTCCGGTAACACAGGCGGGTGCCCACTTCCAGGGCGCTTGGAAGAAACTCTCGCTCACTATCTGCGTGCGCAGACCAGGATATCCGGCCAGCAGTCTCACGCTCTGAGTGAAACCCCCAACTGCATGGAAAAGTTGCAGCGTTGGAATTGGCTCTCGCTCCGTCCCCGTGCACGGCTTTTGCAAGGCGCTGGGGCGGCCCGAGATTCCGCTTTGGCCTACACAAAGGCCCCTGACTCTGCCCCTCTGTGCGATAACACGGGCGCACACTGCCGAGGAGGAATCTCTCACTCACTATCTGCGCGCGCAGACTAGGATATGTGGCCGGCCGCATTTCCCTCTGAGTGAAACCCCCACCAGCACGGAAAATTTCCACCGTTGGAATTAGTTCTCGCTCTCTCCCGTGCATGGCTTTCCCAGGGCACTTGGGCTGCCCAGAGATTCTGCTTTTGGCCCACAGAAAGGCCTCTCTGTGGGGTAACATGAGCACCCACTCCCGGAACTTAGGAAGAAATCTCTCGCCCACTAACTGCACACTGACCAGGAGATCGGCTAAAATGGCTGCCCCGCTTATCTTGCTTTGTCTGGGTCTGGCGCGAGTGTTAGCTTGTATTGCACGGATTGCCACAGGATCAGTTTTTCCTCGGCTTGGATCTCCATGCCACAGCCTGGTTCGGCCGTTTGTGCCGCGGCCTGGATCTATTCACCCCCTTTGCCCGCCTCAGTTTCTATATTCACAGTTACCAGAGAAAGCCGCCCTGTCTAGGTTAGTGAGGAAGGCGGAGCATTTCTTACTCCCTATTTCCTTCAGGGTTTGGTTATATATTTAGCCAATTTTTCACTCTGCCATACCTTCGGGTGTATTGCGAAGCATCTGGAGGCTCCAAGTATAGGTTTTTCTGTTTCTGGTTGAAGATCTTGTTGAGTTTTGGGGGAGATTTATTGGTATCGCTTCCTACCCCGCCATTACTCTGACGTCATCTCCCTAATTAAATTTTTTAATTTTTAGGGATGATATTTTATTTTTACAATATTAGAGCTGGCATTTCCAATTTTTGCATGCAAGAACATAATTCAGGCTTTGAAAACAGACACATTTAGACATTAAACAGAGACTTTACATACAATTACACAAATCAAGAGTGAAACCCAGATTTTAGAGATTAGAATGTGGCCTGCTTGATCTTACATGGGGCTATTTTAATAGGAACATGATAAGGATAAATACTAAACAGAAATATCTCTTGAAAAATCTCATGTCGGCTGTATGAGATTTTTGTTTAGGCATATCCAAACAGGCTCCCCTGTCACCCTCTTTCCAGACATAGAATAGGAAAGAAATAAAATGATAGCTTAGAGAAAGTTAGAGAATAATGGGAAAAAGCTGTAATTTTCCCAAACTCTTATATCTTTTTATTTACTAAAGCTCAAATTCTAATAGCTGCTGCACTGGCAGCCTAGACTAATCATGCCGAGTCGTGGGCTGCCGAAAGCCTCCATCTCAATCCCAGCCGAGCGGCAGACCTTGTTTACCAGGGTGGGGAGGGCTTCCCCGTTCACCTCCCTGCTTTACCTTCTCCTTGGCTGCAGCCTCTGCCAGTCTGGGCCCAACCCAGCCACCACATTGGAAACAAGATTCACAGGCAGAAGTATTTCCCTGACCTTCTTTCTTTCGTTTCTCCTGCCTTTTATAAAAAATTCTTGGAATCCTTACTTTAAGGGCTGTGGCAAAAGCAAGACATTGTATGTATGAAGTCCCAACATCAGCACATATTCTGATATAAACTTCTTTTTCTATCACTGTTCTTTCAACTGCCGGAATCAGCTGTGAAACAAATTCTTGATATTTCTCATCAGGACTTTGCCTAATATTGCTGAATTCCTCCATTTTCCCCCCTGCATCTCGAGCCCAATCCAACGCTTGTTGGAGTGGGGATTCCAAGGGTCTGAGACAAAGACGTTATGAGCAGAGAGCAGTGGAGGCACAAAGTTTAAAATGGCCAAAGCTGTGATATTCTCATCTCCTGAGTTATTCTCAGACTCTAAGTTTTTCTCATATTTACATTCCTCTGTTTCTACTTCATTCTTTTTAAACAGCTTCTTCTCAAATAAAAACATCTGTACAAAAAGAAAAAAGGTCCCTCACTTTTGATCCTACAACACCCATATTTATTTTTCTCCCAAATTATTTCCTTTTTTGGTTTTTTTTTTTGTATTTTCTGTTGGAAACAGGGAGACAGTCAGATTCCTGCATGTGCCCGACCGGGATACACCCAGCATGCCCACCAGGGGGTGATGCTCTGCCCATCTGGGGTGTTGCTCTGTTGCAACCAGAGCCATTCTAGCACCTGAGGCAGAGGCCATAGAGTCATCCTCAGCGCCGGGGCCAACTTTGCTCCAATGGAGCCTTGGCTGTGGGAGGGGAAGAGAGAGACAGAGAGGAAAGAGAGGGGGAGGGGTGGAGAAGCAGATGGGCGCTTCTCCTGTGTGCCCTGGCTGGGAATCAAACCCGGGACTCCTGCACGCCAGGCCAACGCTCTACCACTGAACCAACCGGCTAGGGTTCTGAATTATTTCTTATTATACTTTCTCACCAAACTCTACTTAAAAGCTTCACTCTCTAGAAGCTTTATACTTACTTCATGTGCACACTTCTGGGGAGTTCCATTACCTCTCTTCTTTCCCTTTTCAATGGCCCCACGTTGGGTGCCAATTGTTGGGGTTCAACCACAATAAATATATACTAGGGTCCCGAACAGGAAAAGGTATGGAATTGAAATAAATGATAGACAGGAGACTATCAGATATATATATATATATATATATATATATATATATATATATATATATATATATATATGTTCAGGATGATGCTGCAGCAAACAGTCTCGACTGTTCCTTAGCTGTAATCTCCATGCTCCCAGAAGCACATCCACTTTTATTCATAGAAAAAATGTGGTCCATCAGCAATTCAATTAAGTTTCTAAGGTAACTCAAAGACAACCCCCACCATACCATCCAAATCTACTTTACACTAATAAGAAATTAGCTTCCAGCCTCCTCCGGAGAACATGGGTGAGACAAATGAGACTCAGGTGTAGCTCTTTGTTAACTAGGCAAATGAGGTGGGGTTTGGGACCAGCACCTCTTTCCAGATTGCAATAATACCCTGTTTATTTATTCAGTTGCCAACAGTCACTGTCATTTATAATTTTATATCATCAGCTCAAAGAAGTGAGTCTATGCCATTCTACAAAATAAATTTCTAATCATTTTTATTCTTTTCCAATTTTAAAAGCCCTTATTTTCTTCTTGTAAGCACATAAATGTTACTTTATTATATTAATGTTAAATGTTTATTAAATGTAATTTTCTTTTTCCTTTATATTGTATGACACTTCAGGCTTTTTTAAATTTTTTTACACATGTCCTTTATTTAGGTTCATTGGCAAATACCCTATGTTAATATCAATCTCTTGAGAGAATATTTTATCTTGTTTCTCTTTTGGACCATTTAAAAATGCTTATTTAAAAATATGAGCTAGCTATCTTGCTAGATATTAGGGGTGAACAAAAATGAGAACAAAAACATATATAGCTTATGGCTTGGAAGATAGATACTAAACAAAAAATAAAATATGCAAATGAAATTAAAACAGTTGTAAGTACTGGAATAAAAGCATATAACAGGGAGGGTCATTTCTTCATTTCTTTGTATCAAAGAGTGAGGCTAGTTTCAGGAAGATGAGGCTAGAAAGGAAGAGAAAGGGCACATTTTGAAAAGCTTTGATGAAAGGCCACATTAAAGACTTTGGTCTTCATTTTAAGAGCAATAGGAAGTCTTTGGAGTGTTTGTGTGTATGGGGTGGGGGAGATGAGGAGTTGTGGGGAACACGATTATTTTAAATTTAAAATAATCTCTCCAATTTCAGTTTAGAACTGCAGCCTTCAAGGTGGAGTACACAAGATGTTCAATTGGGAAGCAAGAAAGAATTTAAACATTATTAATGTATTATATCAAAAACTTGAGCTTTACTAATATTTAATCCAAGGATTCACTTAATCTGTATGTCAGGTGGTCATGAGTTGCTTAAGGTAGTTGAGATAACCTACAGAAAGTATGGTTATCTACGATGTTGACGGGGAAGCCCTCATCCATTCATTCGTCTATGCATGCCAGGTTAAATGTACGTATGGACATAATGCTAGTTTAACTGAAATAATCTTCCTCAAGAAAACACAAACTTTCAAACACAAACACAAAAAAAATGGAATAAAGTTAAAACTAATATTATAAGGCTTAATGATCAAGAAATCACCCTGGGTTTTTGACTTGCCTGACGCCAGTCACTGAAATGAGAGCAGGTTTTGATGTGCTGTGGAAGACAGGGTGAGGGGTCCATGGCTTTGGTTAGGACCATAATAAGGTCAAAGAAGTGCTACTGAATATGGATGTCAGAAATTTTACAGATATCTAGACTAAACATTTAAGTCACCTCAATAACTTGGTAATTTAATGAAATCTTAACTTTAAACATAAAAATTTCAACTTTTGAAAACATATTGCTGTAATCTGTCTTCCCACATTATCAATAATTTACTCCTATGTTTTTAAAGTTATCCTTTTTAAAGTTAAGCCAATATGTTTCCATTCTGGGATCTTATAAGAAGAGTTCACAGTATTTTTTTCCATAAGCAAAAGTTTTAACAATTATTTCTATGGGTGCTTGTTTAAAAGAGACATTTAAAATAAACTCAATTTTAGCCTGACCTGTGGTGGCGCAGTGGATAGAGTGTCAACCTGGAACGCTGAGGTCGCCAGTTCGAGGCCCTGGGCTCACCCAGTCAGGGCACATATGGGAGTTGATGCTTCCTGCTCTCCCCCCCTTCTCTTTCTGTCTCTTTCTTTCCTCTCTCTAAAATGAATAAATTAAAATAAATTAATTAATTAATTAATTAATTAAACTCAATTTTAAAGTACAAAAATTTCCAACATACAGAAAAATAAATTTTATACCTATGCACACACCAGCCATATTTGGTAGGCTTATATTTTGTTATATTTGCTCTGGACTTTTCTTTGTAGGTAAGAGGAGGGGAGATAATGAGGCAGATTCCCAAATGCTCCCCCACCAGGATCCACCCAGCAACTCCATCTAGGACTGATGCTGGCATACTGAACTATTTTTCGGACCTGAGGCTTGCACTCTCAGACCAACTGAGCTTGTCCTCAGCACCCAGCACCATGCTCGAACCAATCAAGCCACTGGCTGCGGGAAGGGAAAATGGATAAAAGAGGGAAGGGAGGGAGGGAGAAGCAGATGGTCACTTTTTCTGTATGCCCTGACCAAGAATTGAACTCTGGATGTCCATACACCTGACCAATGTTCTATCCACTGAGCCACTGGCCAGGGCCAGATTTTTTTTAAAAAAAAGAAGTAAAGCATTGTAAAAATGAAAACACATTCACCTTTATTCTTGCCCTCTCTTTTCAGAGGTAGCATTAATTCTGCATCTTAGGTACAACAACTTAATGAATGTTTTCAAGTGATAATGGGCTCAAGTTAGCTGTATCAACAAGGATAAAACTTAAACATAAATGGTAAGGGGATAAAAAGAAAGTCTCAACTTATTTTCGTAGTTCACATAGTTGAATGAAAATAATATTTAACTACAAAAGTATTGCTAAGGCTAATCAAAACATTAAATTGCTTTACTCTTGGTTGGAATTTTTTCAAGTTGTATGGTGTTATGTTTATATCAACAATAATGAGAAGGCAGATTATTTTAAAATTGCAGTTTGTTTTGTAGAAATCTGTTAAAACATGAAATTCATTAAGAAAAAAAATTATTTTAAAAGGACCTTGTGATGAGAAAACTGTAATCATTTCTGGCTTAGGACATATGTCTGATTACTTAATATTTCAGACTCTGACTATGATCAATTCTATAAATTTGAGGATGTAATTTGTGCTAAACTCTGTAGTTACAAAGATAAGCATATGATTTAGACCTTGCTTTCAAGCATTTCAAAGTTGTGGAGCAGCGATATAAGCAAATTGCGAAACAGGGTGATAAGCGCTTTCGCAACCATGCAGAATGTATGAAGTTCCAAGGGAGGGAGGATGTTGTCTGATTCCTAGTGGATTTGTTCCAAAGGTTCTGCCCCTGGTACGACCATCATTGTTTTGCCTAGAGAACAATGAACAAATATAATTGCAATTCTCTTTTTAAAATTGGCTTCTGAGGCACAGAGAAGAGCCCTGCTTTGGACATAAAATATTGTTGTCTTAGATATTGGACTTAGACACTGTCTCTTCAGTTTCATGTTATAGGTAAGTACTGTAAGTAGACGAGCTCTCAGATTTTCTGTAAGAAAACTGAATAATTTTCTCACCAAAATGAACCAAATTATGACTGACCACTAAGGCTTATTATTTCTTTATGACTGAAATGTACATTTTATTACTACTTAACTAAAATATACACCGATTTTATTCTCAACCCTTAGCTTCAAAATAAATTACAGACTCTAATATACACAGTTTAATATATTTCTGATTAAGCAACTAAAATCCATTTAACACTCAATCATATAATTCTTATTTAGGTGAATCAAGGCCCAAGCGTGTCCAGTGAACATTTTAGGCAGTTCGTTCCAAGTGGACTTACCCTGGTTACTTCTCTTAACCCCAATGCCTTGCCTAGGTCCTATTCCTGAAAGGCTCACTCTCTGAATTAACCCTATTATCACCTAGGAGGTAGTAGGGCAAATGAAAGAGCAATGGCAGAGAAGGGGAAGAGAAGAGGAGAGAGAAAAGGGAGGACAAGCAGGAAGAAAAGACAGGAAGAAAGAAAAAAAAGAAAAGGAAAAGGATTTGGAGCTAAACACATTTGAGTGAGAACATCAATGCTGCCACTCTTTAATTTGTACAAGTTATTTAATTTCTGAGAGTCAGTTTTCTGCTCCATAAAATGGAGGTAATAGTACTTTCTCATTCAGGACATTGTAAAGAGGGAAGAAAAGGGGTACATACAAATCTTTTAGTTTAGTGGCTCACACAGAGTAGGCCCCTCAAAATAACTATTATTTATTATAAGCTATATTTTCAAACAGTCCAGAACTATTAGCAAATAAACATGGTCACTGAGGAAAGCCCTCCAGATGACAGAAATTCATACATAAGAATGAAATTGTTTTCATGTGTGACATGTGACAAATAGACCTGAACTCTTGTTCTGTTTCTACCATTTACTAGTTGTGTGGCTTTGGACACATTATTTAACTCCTTTGAGCTTCATTTGCTTCATTAGTTGAGTACCTGTAAGGGGCTACTATTCACCACTTTAGTGGATTTGAATATTGAATGAGATAACACACAAAGCCCTCAACATAGCACCTGCCACAGAATGAGTTCTCAGTATCTACCTGCTCTTCAGTAATTACCTAACCCTGGGTACTCCATTCTTTAAACCACCTTGTAAACTCTGAAAATCTGTGTTTAAAGCTAGAGTTTGCCTTTAACAGTCTTTTGTGTGTGACAAAGACAGAGAGAGACAGAAAGAGGGACAGATAGTGACAGGGGAGACAGACAGGAAGGGAGAAGCATAAATTCTTTGTTGCAGCACTTTAGTTGTCCATTGATTGCTTTCTCATATGTGCCTTGACCGGGGGAAGGGGGTGGGGGGGGCTATAGCAGACCAAGTGACCCCTTGCTCAAGCCAATGACCTTGGGCTCAAGCTGGCGAGCCTTGCTCAAACCAGATGAGCCCTCACTCAAGCCGGTGACCTCAGGGTTTTGAACCTGGGTCCTTTGCGTCCCAGTCTGACGCTCTATGCACTGCACCACCACCAAGTCAGGGGTAAACAACCTTAGTAATTTTGAACAGATCAGTATCTTTTTGGGCCTCTTTTCTCATTTTAACAAACTTTTTACAAAAAGTGGAAAAATAAGATAGATTACATGACTCATTAAGTCACCAGCTGGATTAAGTGAGAAAACATATGAAAAACTCGCATGTATCTTAAAACTCTATCAAATATAGAATGGCATTTGATGATGCTATAGGAGAGGAAAAAATTTTCTTCAACTCTCAGTTTACCTGGCTGGGTCTGAAAATTCAACTGAAAAGATAGATTAACAGGAGAAAAGCACACATATTTATTTAATATACTGTACTTTTATTTGCCTTCATAAGGAAATAAAGAAACAATTAAACCTAAGTGGGTTTTTTTGTTGTTGTTTGTTTGTTTTTTAGAGAGACAGGATGGGGGAAGGAGAGATATGAGAAGCATCAACTCATAGTTGCGTCACTTTAGTTTACTGTGTCTCATATGTGCCTTGAGGCAGGGACTTGGGGGAAGTTCAAGCCAAGCCAGTGACCCCTTGCTCAAGCCAAAAACCTTGGGCTTCTAGCCAGTGACCTTTGGATCATATCAATGATCCTGTGCTCAAGCCAGTGACCCTGCACTCTTTCTGGCAAGCTGGCAAGCCTATCTTCAAGCCGATGAGCCCGCCCTCAAACCAGAGAAATTAGGGTTTCAGAGTTTCGAACCTGGGCCCTCAGCCTCCCAGGTTGACACTCTATCCACAGCACCACCACCAGTCGTGCTAAACCTGAGTGTTTTTATGCTTGGTTTGATGAAGAACTGGATAGTTGTGGAGAAACATAATAACACAAAGAGCAGTAAACTGGGAGAAATTTAGCAAGGCCTGTTTGTTCAGATTCTTCAGTGTCCTTCAGTCTTAACGATAAGGATGCTCCTTCCCTGCAGGTACAAAACAGGCACCTCTCACATGAGGGTCATATGACCAATGTCAGGGGAGAAGGTCAGAGACACCTTTCTGCTTCTGCCATTTTCTCAGGCTCTTTCAGTTTAAAATGTTCAATGTGCCAAGCTGCCATACTTTGAGGTAGCCTATCTTGAACTACATCAATGCTAACCGCTCATTTCTTAAACCTTCTCTTCTCTTGAGATATACAAGATAGTCTTCTCTTGTTACCCCACAAATGTCCATGACCCCTCAGATTTCATCATCAAACCTCCTCTAACCCACTTACTTCAGCTGGACACTTTCCTCCCATGACCTCAAGTCACATGGCGTAAGATATCACCTACATGTGAAAGACACCCAAATATCAATTTCCAGAGACTATATCCTGATTCAAAGCCCCACTTAAATATCTCACAGGTGAATAAAATTCAAGTTGTCCAAAATTAAAATCCCTATCTTCTCCTTCACAATTCACTCATCACCCCTCCTCTCTCCCCCTACATTCAATCAGTTCCAAGTCCTGTCTAACCAACTCCTAATGTCTCTCATACATTCCCTTCCCTCCTTCCCCACTGTCATAAACTTAATTCAGCCTCCACTTCCTCACCTGAATTATTCAGCAGTCTTGAGCTTTTCCTCAGACCCGGCGTTGAGCCTTCCTATTCATCCTATAGACTGCAACCAGGAGTTAGATGGCTCTCCTTTCTTCCATAGCAATATTGTACTCACAACCCCCCTGCCGTAACAATAATCACCCTCCACACATACACTTACAGCCACATTTTATATGTTTAACAAAGGAAAAGATATTTTGTTATCATTTATCTTTGTATTCCTACTGCCCAGCTAACTTATACACTGTAGCTCCTTTAATATCTGAATGGATGAATTTGAGTAGAGCAGAACTTGAACTTAATTTATGAAACTTTCTGATTATCTCTACTTTGTGCTTAGTTAGCTTCAGTTCTTAAGGAAAACCAGTTTAAGACATTTCAGTATTCATTGAGAAATATTTTAAAAGGATATAATACATTGAAAATGCATAAAACCCAAACAAAATAGCTTAAACATACTAAAAAAAAACTAAACATAAATTGAGATAACAGTTTTGAATGTGCCTTTGTGGTGCTGCGGTGGTTGTTATTAGTCCAGACTGACAATCAGACTCACGAGTCACAAAGACGCTTTAATCTAACACTATGTTTGCTCAGCTTTGTGGAGGAAAACAGGACAAGAGATAGAGCAGTTACAGCCTCCACGTCTCATTGCGAGGCCCGGAAGCCAGTCTCACCCACAGCATGTGGGGCTCACACAGGCAGGAGGTGTGTGAAGTCACAGGCCACAGGGAAGCCTCCCCTGGTTTCTCAGCTGTCCTTTAAACTGTTCCAGTCACGTCAGCCCAAAGCCTGCCTGCCAAATCAGACCAGCAGCCCAGGAGCAGACACACAGCCCAAGGGTAAATAAAGCAAAATAGACACAACATTTAACAAATTATCTTAACTCTGTAATGGCCACGGGAATGAAAAGACATTGTAATAATTATGTGCATGCCAGGTGGACACTAGACTTATTGGAGAATCACTTTGTAAAATATAGGTATCAATGTCTAACTACTGTCCTGTATACCTGAAACTGATATAAAATATTGAATGTCAACTGTAATTGATAAGGAAATAAACCAGACATCCGCAGGCAGGCCTGGACCAGCCCAAGCCTGGTGTTAACCCTGTACTCACGGCCTCTGTCCTTTCGTGTTCTCAGCTCTAATTACAGACTTGCTCTTCATGCTGGGAGAGGATGATACCAGCAGTGCCTGTAACTCGTGTAAAAAGAAAATTCTACTAATTGTACCATTTTTTAAATGGTGTCAGTAGTAAACAAAAAAAAAAGTTCTGCAGTTTGTTGGGGTTTTTTTATGGCCAAGAGGGTGCCTCTGCTATTTGAAACCATTTTAATGTTAGGGGCAAAGTGGAGGTTTTACACAAGAGATTTATTCTGTTTATCCTTCTCTTTCTCAGAAATTAAATTTATTTCCCTATCCGAAACTTTGTGGTTGCATTTCTAGACCATTTCATAGGTATTTAGTCAAGCCACCTCACAGAAATCGTCACATTAGATAATTTCCTATCTGAATAATAAAAAAGATCATCTCGTTTCAACTGACTGTGTAATCACTGGTCTTTTTTAATCTGATTAGCCACTAGTTCTTTTTTTTTTTTTTTTTCCTTTCATTTTTCCGAAGCTGGAAACAGGGAGACAGACAGACTCCCGCATGCGCCCGACCGGGATCCACCCGGCATGCCCACCAGAGGGCAATGCTCTGCCCCTCTGGGGCATTGCTCTGTTGCATCCAGAGCCATTCTAGCACCTGGGGCAGAGGCCAAGGAGCCATCCCCAGCGCCCGGGCCATCTTTGCTCCAATGGAGCCTTGCTGCGGGAGGGGAAGAGAGAAACAGAGAGGAAGAAGAGGGAGAGGGGTGGAGAGGCAAATGGGCGCCTCTCCTGTGTGTCCTGGCCGGGAATCGAACCCAGGACTCCTGCACGCCAGGCCGACGCTCTACCGCTGAGCCAACCGGCCAGGGCCTAGCCACTAGATCTTAAGAAGCAGTTTCTGAGACTTTCTAGCCCCTTCATAACTGTCAGAGTTATGGTTAAATGTAGTGCAATAAACATATATTTATGTATATTCCCTTCTGAAACCTCATTAAGTTGGCAGGAAACCATGAGAAAAAGAAAAAGAACAGAAGAACAAAAATATTAAAGTGAATTAGAGCATCTTTCCAGGAAATCTTACTTTTGAATAGTAGAAATTCCATAAAGAAATCAGAGAAAATGAAGGGGAAAAAACTCTCAAACAAATGATTCGAGAAAATTTCCCAGAACTGAAGGACATAGTGTCCAGACCGGAAGGTGATACCATGGTGAAAGAAGATGTCCAGCTCATGGGAAGAAAAAATTCTAATAAATGCATAACCCTGAGAAACCTCAGAACATTGGCTATATAGAAAAGATTCTAAAAGCTTCAGGAGGGTGAAGGAAGGAGGAAAAGGACAAGTAAATTAGGGAAGGGAAAATATGAGAAGAGGCTGACCGGTGGTGGCACAGTAGATAGAGCATCAACCTGGGACACTGAGGTCTCAGGTTCGAAATCCCAGGGTCACAGGCTTTTGGGCAGGCTCATCCAGCTTGAGCGCAGGGCAGCCAGCTTGAGCATGAGATCATTGACATGACCCCATGGTTGCTGGCTTGAAGCCCATGGTCTCTGGCTTGAAGCCCAAATTCGCTGGCTTGAGCAAGGGGTCACTGGCTTGGCTGGAGTTCATCCCCCCCACCCCAGTCAAGACACATATGAGAAGCA
Organism: Saccopteryx bilineata; assembly: GCF_036850765.1. Lineage (NCBI taxonomy): Eukaryota > Metazoa > Chordata > Mammalia > Chiroptera > Emballonuridae > Saccopteryx > Saccopteryx bilineata. The sequence continues at coordinate 181,376,560 of NC_089494.1, forward strand.
ATCGATGAACAACTGAAGTGATGCAACTATGAGTTAATGCTTCTCATAAGTCATATACCAAGAAGCATGAATTAGAAGACACTACATGTCTCAGCACCAAAGCTGGTACTTAGAACATAATAGAACAATCCCTTCCATTTTAAGAATAAAGTAATTCAAATTAGAATTCTATAGTCACCCTAACTAGAAAATAAGTGTGATGGTAGAATTAGAACATTTTCACTTGCAGATATGCAAATGTCTCAAAGTTAACCGCTCATGTAATCTTACAGGAACCTATTAGAGGACATGTTCCAGCAGAATGAAAGAGTAAACTAAGAAGGAAGAAGTCTAGGGATCCAAAAATGAGGGATCCAGTAAAGGAGGAGGGTGAAGGAAGTTTCTGGAATGATGTGATGGCAAATCCCTGGAAGGCAGCTGAGAAGTGGAGAGAGCAGATATTTGAGATTGGAACAACATGACGGAAGGTGTGTCCTCACGAGTATGGGGAAACTTAGAGATTAAACAAACTGTTCAAATATATTGAAAGAAAGTCAATACATACTTTCTGAATGAACAGAAGATGAATCAGACATGGCACATGGAAAACTGAGCAAATTAAAAAAATTATAGTTAACCAGAAAACAAAGTTGCAGAAGAAAGTAATTAAATCATATTGGAGTTTGGGACAGCATACCCCAAAATATGGCACCATGATATACTGAATGTTTTAAACCAAAATTGTTTAAGATATCATTGGAAGCAGGAAGGTCTCTCTGACCTTCCTCTATTTCTCTGCCCCAAACAGGTCAGAAGGCCCTCATGCAGAGGAGCCCATCCCACACCCACAGAAGAGGAGCATCCTGGCCTTTGAGGCCCAGAATCCGAATGGACGGCTCATACCCTGTGTCCTACTATCTTCAATGGTCCCTCTTTGTCAGACCTAGTGTAAAGACAGGTTCAACCACTCCTCGGGTCACTTTTTAATGAAGGCTCTTGTGTCACTAAAACTTGTATTAAATAATTTTTAATGCTTCACTCTTGTCACTCAATCTTTTTTTCTCTTATCCATTTTTCTTCTTTCTTTTTTTTTAAATGAGAGGTAGGGAAGCAGAGAGACAGACTTCCACATGCTCCCTGACTGGGATCCACCCAGCAAGTCCCCTACCAGGCGATGCTCTGCCCATCTGGGGCCTCTGTTCCATTGCTCCACAACTGACCTTTTTAGACCTGAGGCAAGGCCATGAAGCCATCCTCAACACCTGGGCCAACTTGCTCGAAACATTCAAGCCATGGCTTCGGGGGAGAGAGAGAGAGAGAGAGAGAGAGAGAGAGAAGGAGAAGGAGAAGGAGGAGGGGTGGAGAAGCAGATGGTCGCTTTTCCTGTGTGCCCTGAACAGAAATCAAACCTGAGACTTCCATACATTGGGTCGATGCTCTATTGCTGACCCAACCAGCCAGGGCCAACTTAATCTTTGTTAATTTAATTTTCAGGCCCAACCAAAGACCTGAGGGTAAAGAACTTTACCCTCCTTCACAATATAATACAGAGGTGAACCATGGACAATATTTTAATGGTCATTATCACAAAAAGTGAACATGAATTTATGGAAAAATAAAGCTAGCCTGACCTGTGGTGGCTCAGTGGGATAAAGCATTGACCTGGAACACTGAGGTCATCAGTTCAAAACCCTGGGCTTGCCTGGTAAAGGCACAGATGGGAGTTGATCCTTCCTGCTCCTCCCCTTCTCTCTCTCTGTTTCTCTCTCTCTCTCCTCTCTGAAAATTGAATAAAGTCTTTAAAAAATACTTTTAAAAAAGTCATTAAAAAAAGAAAGAAAGGCCCTGGCCGGTTGGCTCAGCGGTAGAGCGTCGGCCTAGCGTGCGGAGGACCCAGGTTCGATCCCGGCCAGGGCACATAGGAGAAGCGCCCATTTGCTTCTCCACCCCTCCGCTGCGCTTTCCTCTCTGTCTCTCTCTTCCCCTCCCGCAGCCAAGGCTCCATTGGAGCAAAGATGGCCCGGGCGCTGGGCATGGCTCTGTGGCCTCTGCCTCAGGCGCTAGAGTGGCTCTGGTCGCAATATGGCGACGCCCAGGATGGGCAGAGCATCGCCCCCTGGGGGGCAGAGCACCGCCCCTGGTGGGCGTGCCGGGTGGATCCCGGTCGGGTGCATGCGGGAGTCTGTCTGACTGTCTCTCCCTGTTTCCAGCTTCAGAAAAATGAAAAAAAAAAAAAAAAAAAAAAAAAAAAAGAAAGAAAAATAAAGCTTCTATATGCAAAAGGAGAAGGTAACTTCACATTTAAGGGGCAAGAGGGCAGGTTTAGAAACAGGGAATTGATTCCTGGTATATAAATTGAACAAAATCACATTAAATGAATGTTATTTAGAAATATGGCAGGAAACACCAAGAAAAAGAGTTGAAAATGGTTTTCTCTGAAAAACAGTAATCAGAGGAAGGAGGTAGAAGAAGTGTGTCATTATTAAATTATAAGCCTTGTGAAATACACGGCTTGTGAATACATGCCATATATCAGTATCATTTTGAAAATAAAAATTCAGTGAATTATGGATAATAGCAAGTTAATATCTCTCGGATAGTTGGCCTAGGAAAATCAGTTTTAAACAGGTTTAGACTTCTTGCCGGCACATACAGGATGGGGCAAAAGTAAGTTTACAGTTAGTTGTGATAATAAACAAAACATGGAGTTTATTCCTGTATTATTATTTATTGTTTTATTTTCCATATGAACAACTGTAAACCTACTTTTACTCCACCCTGTACTAAGGGCATAATAACAGTGATAAATACTATCAGAACACTAAGAGATGTGACATTCCCATCTTGAGTACCGTCACTGTATAACCGTTCTGCCAAAATGAAACGGGGCAGCTACCTGCAGGGTCCTACTTGTCCCCAGTAGTCCCCTTCTTGGTCTGCTAAATGAACCAATTTAGGCATCAGCAGAAAATTAAAATGTTATTTCATGGCGTGTTTGTTATAATTGTTCTAATTTAATCTCACAGTTATGGCATTGAGAATTAACAGAGTGCTGGCATTTAGTTAACTTTGCTATAAACAACAAAACAAAACTTTGGCATTATAAAAGCGATGGATATTTTGATGAGGACTTTCTGCTGTGCCACCCTGGTAAGTTTTAAATGGTTGCAAGCTGCAGATATTTTGGAGACATATTTTAAAGTGCTTATAACTCAAAGATCTACTGCTGAATTATTAATGACTGGTATTTTATACAGACAAGATAGTCATATAAATGTATCCGACTCTGCGAGCGGACGGGGAAATATGTAGCTTCTGCCTGTCCTTTTTTATCAATGTGTTTTCATGTGGCTGGTGATAATTCAGCCAAAGCAAATAGGAAACCTTGAATATAACAACAAAGAGCAATCTGTTTCCTTTCACAAGCCAGGGTCACCTATATTATTCAGCCTATAAAAGGAGTAACATTTCATTTTACATTTTCATTTGCATTCAGTTGTAATTACTAGGCAATGAACTAATGAAATACGGCCCATTAAGGGAGGACAGCTTCCTAGGAGTTGGCTATTTATCTTGTAGTAGAGAAAAGAACTCTCCCCTAGGAGGGAAATCAGGATCATTCTGGGTACATTCAGCAAGTTCTCAGTTACCTGGACTACTAAATGGAAGTCTTTCCCAGATCAGAATCAAAGACGACAGTTCCATTTTACTGTTTTAAGTCATGAAGATTTGAATCTTTTAAGTTTCGATGCAGGGTCAGAAGAGAGTTTAATATCTTCCATGTAATATCTCTAGAATACACAAGAAATTGGTAATAAGTGGTTGCCTCTAAGGGGATTCAGTGGGTAGAGGTTAGGGGTGATAGAGGTAGGAGCTAGTAATGGAAGATTCTTCATACTTCATAACTCTTGAATTTTGCACCATATGCATATATTACTTTACAAAAACACCTAACTTTTAAAAACATTACATGTGTTTTGTGTAATAGGGTATAGCTATAGTCTTATAATCTTAATTGCTCTTGGTCAGACATCAGTGTTGCCTGTTAGCCCAGCAATTACAGTACTCTCTTTCTCTGTTCAACAATATTCTGTAAAACTGAGGTTCTACATTAATATATTCCATGGTTTTGTTTTGGAGTACATCACAGCTCCTTCCTAATTTCCTTAGATTTTTGGTGTGTGCACATGTACATGTGTTTATGTTCACAGCCAGGAGCTGAATTTTATGCTCCTTGAAAGTCCATCTAGTTTTGTTTCCTTGGGAGATAACAGGTGTGCCATGTTCATTAGCCATCAAGTAAGAGAAAAGAAATGTAGAGAGATAGGAGAGATTAAATGTAGAGAGAGGTAAATTAACTGGAGCTATAGAGAGTAATATAAATCGAGGCTGACATCCTTACAGAGCCTAAAGTTGTATTTCTAGCTGCAATAATATCTAAAATAACAGTTAATTTGTACTTTTTTCATCTATTGATAGACATTTTTTTCCTTTGTCACCACAAAACAGCTCACAATCCCTCTTCCACCACCTCTGTCTCCCCATCACCTATATTTACCTGTGTTTAAATAATCCACTCTTTAGAGTTGGAGTATGTTAAAATGGGAGTGGAGAACACTACTAAGTAAGTCCAATAGATTTTTATTCTTCTTACACAGAATTTCAATCTTTTAAAGTTCTAAATTTTCAATACCAAACTTAAACTAATTTTAAAAATAGAAATGACTAAAGTTGATATTTGTTCTCTATTTTTTCAGCTAAATTTGTATAAATTAGACTGTGCTAATGTGAATCCTAGAAACTGGTTTAAAAAAAAACAGAAAGAAAAGAAAAGAAAAATGTACAGGAAGCTATCTGGTGTCAAACAGTTATTTTGACTAAATTTTAATGAATTTTTTTGTTAGTTGTTTGTAAATAAATCAACTTAATTTAAAAAGTCCAAATGTGTGTGTACATATAAATTTTGGAGAGTGTTTTTGATGTGGATGACTTTGAATAACTCTATGTTCAATATATTTTCCAAGAAAGCTGTAATATTTAATATATAAACTCCTAAATATGGAGCATTGTGGGAAAACAGTGTGGTTTCTATTTTAGGTAATTATGATTCACAGTTAATAGTGTCTTTCCTCTCTCTCAATTCTGTCTTGCGTCTCGTTTGAGCACTTACCTCCCATGTACTCCATGAGTCTGGAGTGTGTGCCTTGTACTTCCGGGGCTGATTTTCTGCCACAGCACTTACATCACTTGCCTGGGATCTTCTTTTCTGCTTTTGAGCTGTGAAGGGTTTCATCTCTCTGCTCCCTCGTTGGCTTCTCTGTTCTGTGGGCATTCACTGGAATAGCAGAGGACTTTTGTTTCTTGTTTGGCCTAGCAGGGGTCCTCCAGGGGTCTTTTATTTTTCCTTTACCCTTCTCTTCTTTTCTGTTCCCTTTCATCCCGCCTCCTGGCCCAGGCTTCACTGAGTAGCTGGGTTTCCTCTTCTGATTTATGCCTGAGGTAAAGCAGCTGCCTTTCAAAGATAAGAACCAGAGAACAGAGATATCAAACAGACACAGGAGTAACGGAAGAAAGACAGAAAGCCCCTTTTCTTAAAAATAGCTTTGTCATCAGCTCTTTTTATGTTGAACACCCTGATTTATTTCACCCTGTGCTCTGTTTGAACAAACCAAGTCAAACTACCTCACTTAAGAAAAATAAAACAACGAAAAATAAATCCTTGACTCCAGGTTGTTTTTACCAAAGTCATACAATATGAAAGGTGGCTAACTTGAACTTTCTTCATTTTTAGTAAATGTTAAAATTATACTACTACAGTGAAAAGGAAGTGTTTTCTGACAAAAAAAAGGAAGTATAGGATGAATCAGAAGAAAATAAACTATGAACACCAAAGAAAATTGGAAGCAAAGACAAGTAGGCTAAAAATCATGAAGCAAACATAACACATAGATTATACTGATGGTCAATTCATATCTAGGACCCACAAAATGGAAGCTGACCCAATGACCTGACTCTGGCACAGATCAAAACTAAGTCAGCCTGCACTTAAAGGAAACTGCTCACTATGAAGGACACCTAACATACACCCTTTGCAGTCTTCCACTTAGCTTTAGCCAGCTGACCTGCTAGCCTTACAAGGAAATCCCTGGTCTTCTAGTCAATCATGCCCTTTCCCTGGTACCTCTTCTAATGCTCTATAAACTACCTCCTTCCCTAAATCCCTTCCTCGGGAATAATGCCCCATTGATCATACTCCTCCCAATCCATCGACAATTTTCCCTTGAAAAAAGGACATGAAATCTGTTACTAAATTGTTACAGTTTCATCATTGGACAACGTGTGTGTGTGTGTGTGTGTGTGTGTGTGTGTGAGAGAGAGAGAGAGAGAGAGAGAGAGAGAGAGAGAGATTTATATTTGGGCAGGGAGGAGGAAAACAGAGATGAATGACTCCATTCACTGGGCAAGAAAAACTTTGTGACTCAGAAGGATAAGGGAAGTGACAGCTGCCACCATCACCTATATTTTTTCCTCTGGTGAGCAGTGGCCCCAGAAAAGGCAAATATAGAATAGATAGGCTCTAGAGTGAGGATGGTCCCAGTTGTGTTTTGTTTCACTGGGTATTCTTCATGAGTAAAGTTACATCACAAATGTACTTGCAGCAAGGACAGTCTCCCTCTTCTATCTGTAGGTTGTAAACCATAATGTAATAAAGAGAGAGGTGAACACATAACTCTGTGTAGGGAGGGGTTAAGTACATGGACTTTGGTGTCAGAGAGCCAAGGTTAAGACAATCTGCCACATACTATTTCATGATCTAAGACCTTGCTACTCAGTATGTGATCAGTAAGCCAATAGTGTTGACCTACATCTAAGAGCTGGTTAAAAATGCAGACTCGCAGGTCCTACCCCAGCCCTATTGAATCAGAATTTACTACTTATTAACAAAAATTGCAGGTGATTCTTTTGCACACAGAAGTTTGAGAAACACTGGTCTAGGGTTTATTACTTAATCTCTGCATGTCCCAGCTATTTCATTTAAAAAACAAGCATACTAGAACTACTCTTAGCATCATGAGATTACATGTGGAGGCAAAGCAAATGTTCAATAACAATTAATAAAGACAAGTCATAAAATATGGTTCAGAATTCTGAAATTGAATTTTATCCTCCAGCAGTCATGATTAAACATGAATAAAGCTGGGTTTTAGTTTGAAATGTTAACAGACTTTTTGACCATTTTCCTGAATGAAATAGTCATTTAGAAATTAGTAGTTTCAAAATGGTTAGCCATACTAATTGCCTGGCTATGCAAGTCATTTTACTTTGGGCAAAAAAATATTTTAGCTGAGATCCCTTCTAATTTTAAGTTTTTATTTTAAAGTATTTAGTATAAAAACTAATACTCATTGATTAATTTGGAAAATTACAAATTACTTACAATTATGGTATATTTTTTAGCCTTTCAAATTTATGAGCATTTTAACTTAGAAGAGAAGGAAAAGAACAAAAAATGAAGGATGACCAGAGTTAAGAGGCAAAACCTGAAGGAAGGACTGAAGGGAATCTCACAGATTCCTGATTTCTTCCCTATAAATCTATATTCTCTAAGACTGCATGCAATTCAATACGTTGAGCCAGAGATTTTTAAAAGCATATTGGTAGGTCTCGGTTATGGGAGTGGATGAAACCCCTTCCTTTCCTCTTCACATGCCACCCCTGACATACAGTTTGGACAGAATCCCCTTTTTCGCACTCCTTCAGCTTCTTTCTTTCCTCAATCTAATAGGCTTCTTCTGACACTGGATTCCCAATTTTGCTCTCTTAGCCAAACCCCCCTCCTCTTGTCTCCTACCTCCCCTTTCTGTCTTTACTCTGCCATCTTCTCAGGGAACATGCAGACCGGACCCTTCCTCCCATAGGGGGTCCTGATGAAGCACACCCAGTGTTCCTCCTCCAGCCAGGAGACAGGGTTCTTCTGAGGGAGCTCCAGCCCGACTCCCTATAACCCAGGTGGATGGGGCCTCAAATGGTTATATTGACTACTCCTACTGCAGCCAAGCTCCTAGGGCAAACACCTTGGTACCATATCTCTCACCTCAAGCTTGCCCCCATGCAGGACTACTGGCAGTCGGAACCACTGGGCCCTACCCGTCTCCAGCTCACTAAAAGGTTGGGCCCTGCAGACTCTCTTGTTGCTCCTGTCCCTCCCATGAGAAATCTGCCTCCACAGTGAGTTAAAGCAGGGAGCAATGCTGTTCAATGAGACTGGCCTGATGGAAGAAAACATCAATGTCCTGAACCATCTACAAGAGAAACTGCACAAGTACCTCTCCTCTTACAACCTGCTTAACTCCTGGTGGCAGTTACCCATCCTCACCTGGGCTGCCCCTATCCCAGGTCCTCTTCTAATTATCAGCATATTATTCATATTTGCTCCTCTTTTTGTAGATTCTTACAGGGCCACATCCACAAAGTTTCTCAAGTCATGGTCAAACAGATGCTCCTACACCCATATATGTGACTCCTCTCAGAGCCACCGCCTTCCTACCTCCTGTCCCCACAACGCCCCTAACCAGCAAGAAGTAGCCAGATGAATAGCGGTGAAACTATCTAACATAAAAGGTCAGAATGTGAGGTCAGTTGGCAATGGGGGAAGGTCACGTGAGGAACTAGGCCCGGGAATTTTGGTTGGAACTGCCCACACCCATGCCCACCAAAAGAAACTTCCCAGGAGCCCTTTGAAAAAGAAGGACTGTCTGTCAGCCAATGAAATTTCACCATGTCATATCAACCCGACCACACTACCGATGCTATAAATTACCCCCAAACAGGGGAGGCAACGCGACTTCTCTGGCCTGTCTCCCGGACCAGAGAACCTCATCCGGGAAGCGCTCTACTAAATAAAGCTTTTGCTTGTCTACACTTGGTGGCTACGCCCTTCTTTCTTCCTTGGCAGGGAAAATACCTTACAGGTACTCCATACTATTCCCTAAAAGTAGAACTGCCATTTTGGAAATACAAATATCAGCTTCAACTTTGATATATGCTCTATGTTAAGCATGATAAGCAGCAGTTAAGAAAATTATTCAATGTCTATGTTTTTCTTTGTCCTTAACAACAAAATAAGACTGACCTAAATTGTTCTTATAAGGATCACATAAAATAAATATTTTAAAAAACTCTGAAACAACTTTAAATAGAATGTTGGTGATAATATTTCTTTAGCTCATGATTCTTCTCAAGTTAGTCTAGTTCTTGAGGGTAGGGTCTGCATCTTTTAAATTTCTTTTAGTATACAGTTATTGTTTCTGCTTGCTTAACATTCCTTCACCCTTATTTTGTTAACAGAATCCTAATTTTCCTTTGGGAAACCTCTGTTCTTGCATTTTCAATCCATGTTGTTAGTGGAGAGGTAGGTGGCTCAAGTTTGGGTCCAGGCAACTTCCTGTGACCAACCTAACAAATCTGAGTGCTTCATTCCTCCTTGCCACTGTGATTGGTCCAGGAATTTTGTAAGTGATTCAAGCCCAACCAATGGGAGCCAGTCCCTGAAGTTTTGCTGAAACCACTGGGAAAGAGAAATCTTTTTTGTAAGTAGCTAAAACTTATATTAAACATACCTTGGAGTCATGTTCACAGTCACAAAGGAAAGCTTAGCTGAAAACAAAGCCAACACAAAAGAAAACAGAGCCAAGGGTTTGAAAGAGAAAGATGTGTGTCTGATGACATTGTTCTGAATTAAGCACACCTAGATTTTTCCAACAGAAGAAACTCTCTTTCTCTCTCATTCCTACCTAAGCAATTATGCAGTTGGAGATTTTCAACAAATGTTGATTAATTTGTTTGCTAATGAAATAAAAACTCTTAGTCACAGATGACAAGACACGGGTGGTTTAAATTCATCATTGCAATGTTTGGATGAGTTTTTCAAAAAAGCTTAACACATACTGTGCACTGACAGGGTTTTTTTAATTTAATCAGCAGACCAAAAACATCTTATGTAACTAGTAGACATTAAAAATCGTCATATCCATAAATAATAATTCTTCTTTGTACAATTTGCCAACTAATTGACTTATTTGTTAACAAAAAAAAAAAAAGAAAAAACATGTAGTTTAAAGGATGAGTCACAACCTGATTGTCTGGTTTCACTTAAAAATATCAGAGCTCAGTGCTCACTGTTCTGTTCTCTTGTTTCCTGTTGTTTTTGAGATCTGAAGACTTCACTTTCCCTTTACTCCTGAATCTGTAAAAAAAAAAGGGGGGGGGTGCTATCCTAAGTAAGTAGATCTAAAGTTTTCTTCTTTGTTCACACAGTTTCTTAAGAATTAAAAGGATAGCCCCAAGTGAACAATTATTTATTCTTTTAACATGCTGCCATCATGTGGTTGCTTTGCTCATTGACATTCAAATGTTCAAAGAACAATGGTTATTCAGAAAGGTGCAATGGAGGAATCTCCCAAAGAAAACAAAAGTGAATAGAATACATTCTCCCCTTAAGCTTAGGACATAGTATGGTAACAAATCTGTATAATTTACCAAAGTTGTAAAATATACCTGCCATTTGCCAAATGCAAGATAGAATGTGGTAGGAACCCAAAAAGACTTAGACTAAGTACAAAGGAAACTTAGAGGGAAAAGCCAACTGTCTCAGACTTCAGTCTATTTTTAAAATTTTATAGCTGTAATTTTGATAAAGTGATTTAATAAAATTCGACATATACCGTATTTCCTCATGTATAAGACACTCCTATGTATAAGACACACCTTAATTTTGGGGCCTGAAATTTAAAAGAAAAGTATACATAAAGTTATTGAACTCAAGTTTTATTCATCATAAAATTCATACAACTCCTCATTACTGTCAAAACTCCCATCCATTAGCTTGTCTTCATCTGTGTCTGATGACAAATCACTGTGTTCAGTGAGTGCAAAAACAAGAGCAAAAAAGTGGGAAATGCAAGTATAAAAACTACAACCACTGTATAAGACATACCCACGTTTAGACCCCAAATTTTTTAGAAAAGGGTGCATCTTATACATGGAGAAATATGTAAATATATTCTTATACTATAATCGCTTCTAAACATGTTTATCATCTCCATTTTAATTCTGAGTTGTTTCAGACCAACAGAGAATTTGCCATATGTCTCAATAATGTAAAAGCCAAAGTAAGACTCTGCTCATAATTTGGTATAAAAATATCTTGAACTGGTAGAGCATCATATAGTAGTTTACGCTATTGTTTTTGAGTCTTATGAGATTGATTAGGCAGATATATTAGAGACAATTTCATCAAAATTTTCTGACTCTAGATCATTTCTTTATTAAATTTTACTTTATAAGTTGGTGTTCAAAAATGATCTCATTTGATTGTATGATCAAATGTATGATGTGAAAATACTCATGAGTTTTAAGATTTTATACAATTTCAAAGAAAAATTCAATAAAACTAATAAGATTAGGTTTTATTGCAATATTGTCAAATTGTTTTCAGAATAAGTTTTAGAACCCAAAGAGAATTAAAGAAGCTGTGTTCTTTTAAATTACAAAAACAAAATAAAACAAAACAAAAATGGTTTTCAGTGCTGCATCCTGGACATATACCTACCAAATTTTACTTGTATTTCATTACCTAGGTTATTTCTGTAAATTATTCTTTTTTTTTTTTTTTTTTTTTTCATTTTTCTGAAGCTGGAAACAGGGAGAGACAGTCAGACAGACTCCCGCATGCGCCCGACCGGGATCCACTCGGCACGCCCACCAGGAGCGACGCTCTGCCCACCAGGGGGCGATGCTCTGCCCATCCTGGGCGTCGCCATGTTGCGACCAGAGCCACTCTAGCGCCTGGGGCAGAGGCCACAGAGCCATCCCCAGCGCCCGGGCCATCTTTGCTCCAACGGAGCCTCGGCTGCGGGAGGGGAAGAGAGAGACAGAGAGGGAAAGCGCGGCGGAGGGGTGGAGAAGCAAATGGGCGCTTCTCCTGTGTGCCCTGGCCGGAATCGAACCCGGGTCCTCCGCACGCTAGGCCGACGCTCTACCGCTGAGCCAACCGGCCAGGGCCTTGTAAATTATTCTTTAAAAATATTGTAACTATAGATTATATATTGAGAGGTCATCTTGGGTCTGCTCAGATTTAGAAATGTCGTTTTCTCACATTCTGAAACTTCAGCACTGCTTTCTTCCCAAATTAGAAGCTATAGGGCCAGTGGCCACCACCGTTATGACCATTCACATGCAAGTTCACATTGGATTCAGGCCAATGGTAAAGAAACAGCAGAGCCAAACAATGGTGGCCCATTCCTTTATTAAAATCTTGCACCGGCCAACGAGCAAACAGACAGGGAAAACACTTCTATTTCATGCAGGACTCCCAAAGCCTGACACTTTCTCTGGTTTCTTCTAGAATCAAATGCCCCCACGAGCCTCAGTGGGGATTGTAAAGCTCCTCAGTTCTGGTTCCCCATCTGCACACCTTCTCTCTTTCTGCAAAACATTGCTTGTTCAGCACTCTGCATTCTCTCTGCTCTCTCTGCAAAACTACCTGGGCCCACGAAGACCCCTCCTCCAGCAAACATTAGCAAAACAATGGCCCCTCCCAAGCAGGAATGCAACCACAATTTTCAATCAATTGCCCTGCTCTGAAGGCAAGCACATACTTGGCTTGTGCCATTTTTTTATCTTATTTTTATTAATTTTAATGCAGTGACATTGATAAATCAGGGTACATATGTTCCGAGAAAACATCTCCAGATTATTTTGACCTTTGATTATGCTGCATACCCCTCACTCAAAGTCAAATCGTCCTCCGTCACCTTCTATCTGGTTTTCTTTGTGCCCCTACCCTCCCCTCACTCCCTCCCTCTCCTTCCTTGCCCCTTCCCCACCCCTCCACCCCATTCCCTGTTACCATCACATTCTTGTCCATGTCTCTGAGTCTCATTTTTATGTCCCATCTATGCTTGTGCCATTTTTTAACAATAAGCTTTCCCACTTTTAAGAATATACCCTAAGAACACTATAGCACTGTTCCAAAAGGAGAAATGCACCCCCATATTTATGGCAACATAACAGAGAATGTGCCCAGTGCCATTTTTTTAACAATAAAAGTGAGCAAACTCTTGATAAAATCCAGCACCCATTCATGATCAAAACTCTCAGCAAAGCGGGAATACAGGGAAAATACCTCAATATGATAAAGGCCATCTATGACAGGCCCACAGTCAACATCATACTCAATGGGCAAAAAATTAAAAGCAATCCCCTTAAGATCAGGAACAAGGCAGGGGTGCCTTCCTTCACCACTCTTATTCAACATAATTCTGGAAATCCTAGCCACAGCAAACAGACAAGAAGAATAAATAGAAGGCATACAAATTGGAAAAGAAGAAATAAAACTATCATTATCTGCAGATGATATGATACTGTACGTAGAAAACCCTAAAGTCTCAGTCAAAAAACTACTGGAGGCCCTGGCCGGTTTGCTCAGTGGTAGAGCGTCGGCCTGGCGTGCGGGAGTCCCGGGTTTGATTCCCGGCCAGGGCACACAGGAGAAGCGCCCATCTGCTTCTCCACCCCTCCCCCTCTCCTTCCTCTCTGTCTCTCTCTTCCCCTCCTGCAGCCAAGACTCCATTGGAGCAGGATTTGCCCATGCACTGGGGATGGCTCTGTAGCTTCTGCCTCAGGCACTGGAATGGCTCTGGTTGCAACAGGGCGATGCCCCAGATGGGCAAAGCATTGCCCCCTGGTGGGCATGCTGGGTGGATCCCGGTCGGGAGCATGCGGGAGTCCGTCTGGCTGCCTCTTCATTTCCAGCTTCAGAAAAGTACAAAAAAAAATTAAAACATAAATAAAAAATAAAAATAAATAAAAAACCTACTGGACCTGATAAATGAATTCAGCAAGGTGGCAGGATATAAAATTAATACTCAGAAATCAGAGGCATTTTTATACACCAACAATGGACAGTCAGAAAGAGAAATTAAGAAAACAATCCCCTTCACTATTGGAACCAAAAAAATAAAGTACCTAGGAGTAAATTTAACCAAGGAGATTAAAGACTTGTACTCGGAAAATTATACACATTGATAAAAGAAATCAAGGAAGATACAAATAAGTGAAAGCATATACTGTGTTCATAGTTAGGAATAAACATCATTAAAATGTCTATATTACCCAAAGCAATTTATAACTCAATGCAATACCAATTAAAATACCAATGACATATTTCAAAGATATAGAACACATATTCCAAAAATTTATATGGAACTGAAAAAGAACATGAATAGCCATAGCAATTTTGAAAAGGAAGAATAAAGTGGGAGGTATCACACTTCCTGATATCAAGTTATACTACAAGGCCATTGTACTCAAAACAGCCTGGTACTGGCATAAGAACAGGCATATAGATCAATGGAAGAGAACAGAGAACTCAAAAATAAACCCACACCTTTATAAACAACTGATATTTGACAAAGGAGATAAGAGCATACAGTAGAGTAAAGACAGTCTCTTCAACAAATGGTGTTGGGAAAATTGGACAACTACCTGCAAAAAAATGAAATTAGACCACCAACTTACACCATTCACAAAAATAAACTCAAAATGGATAAAAGATTTAAATGGAAGCCATGAAACCATAAGCATCTTAGAAGAAAACATAGGCAGTAAGCTATCCAACATCTCTTGCAGCAATATATTTGCCGATTTATCGCCATGGACAAGTGAAATAAAAGATAGAATAAACAAATGGGACTATATCAAACTAAAAAGCTTTTGCACAGCTAAAGACAATAAGAACAGAATAAAAAGACAAACTACACAATGGGAGAATATATTTGACAATGCATCAGCTAAGGGGTTAATAACCAAAATTTATAAAGAACTTATAAAACTCAACAAGAGAAAGACAAACAATCCAATCAAAAAATGGGCAAAAGAAATTAATAGACACTTCTCTAAAGAGGATATACAGATTGCCAATAGGCATATGAAAAAATGCTCAACATCACTAATCATTAGAGAAATGCAAATTAAAACCACAATGAGATATCACCTCACACCAGTCAGAATGGTGCTCATCAACAAAACGACACAGAATAAGTGCTGGCGAGGATGTGGAGAAAAGGGATCCTCCTGCACTGCTGATGGGAATACAGACTGGTGCAGCCACTGTGGAAAACAGTATGGAGATTCCTCGAAAATGAAAAATCAAACTGCCTTTTGACCCAGCCGTCCCACTTTTAGGAATATACTCCAAGAACACCATAGCACTGTTCCAAAAGGAGAAATGCACCCCCATGTTTATGGCAGCATTGTTCATAATATCAAAGATCTGGAAACAGCCCAAGTGTCCGTCAGTGTATGAGTGGATTAAAAAACTTTGGTACATATATACTATGGAATACTACTCAGCCATAAGAAATGATGACATCGGATCATTTACAACAACATGGATGGACCTCGATAACATTATAACTGAGTGAAATAAGTAAATTAGAAAAAACTAAGAACTATATGATTCCATATATAGGGGGAACATAAAAATGAAACTCAGAGACATGGACAAGAGGGTAGTGGTTATGTGGGGGGAAGAAGGGGGGGAGGGGCAGGGCACAAAGAAAACCAGATAGAAGGTGACAATTTGACTTTGGGTGATGGGTATGCAACATAATCAAATGTCAAAATAACCTGGAGATGTTTTCGAACATATGTACCCTGATTTATCAATGTCACCCCATTAAAATTAATAATAAAAAAGTGAGCAAATTCAAAAAATACAAATTTTACAAACTCATTTGCCCAACAGAAGCCAAAACAGTCCATACAGTCTTTTATAGTCTTGTCTCCTTTTCTAAACATACATTTTATTAAGATGAGCAACCAGATTAGTGTTGATTGTGTCCCCCTCAAAATTTACATGTTGAAGTTTGCACCCACAGTACCTCAGAAAGTGACCTTATTTGAAAATAGTGTCTTTACAAAGATAAGCAAATTAAAAATAGATCATTTGGGTGGGCCTTAGTCCAATACAATCTAAAGTGTCCTTATAAAAATGATAAAGTCAGACACAGAGACACGTACGAAAGGAAGAACATGTGTAGACACAGGAAAAAGACAGTCATCTACAAGCCAAGGAGAGAAGCCTAGAACAGATCCTTCCCTCACAGACTTCAGAAAGAGCCAACAGTGCTGATGCCTTGATATTGGACATCTAGTCTTGGGTACTTTGAGAAATTAAATTTCTGTATTGCTTAAGCCACTCAGTCTGAGGTGCTTTGTTACAACAGCTCTAACAAACTAATAGAAATAACCTGAGGGAAAAGGTTTATTTTGACTTTTCCTTAGGCTATCTGTATATCTGTGACTAGCCCTAAATTTACTGTTGTAATTCTAGAAAATACAAAAACCATAAACTGTTATTTTCATCCAGAAAATGTTAATATGTTAAATTATTTTTTATTAAAAGTAAGCAAGTAGAAATTATATAATTTATATAATTTAAAAATCAGATTAAGAAATTAAAAATTGAAACTTCCAGACATAAATTTTAGCTTTGGTGACTATTTCTCCAACTGCACCATTTTATATTCTGTCCCAGCCAAACTCTGTTAGGTTATGTGATGAAAGGGCCAATTATTTTTCCTGCTTAGCCCTTATTATTACAGGCCAAGAGAACAGAATATTTACAAGTATCAGTTTTGCCTGACCAGGCGGTGGTGCAGTGGATAGAGCATCGGATTGGGATGTGGAAGACCCAGGTTCGAGACCCCAAGGTCACCAGCTTGACCACGGGCTCATGTGGTTTGAGCAAAAAGCTCACTAGCTTGGATCCAAGGTCGCTGGCTTGAGCAAGAGGTTACTTGGTCTGCTGAAGGCCCGCGGTCAAGGCACATATGAGAAAGCAATCAATGAACAACTAAGGTGTTGCAACGAAAAACTGATTATTGATGCTTCTCATCTCTCTGCATTCCTGTCTGTCCCTATCTATACCTCTTTCTGACTCTCTGTCCCTGTAAAAAAAATTTTTTTTTTAAAAAGGTATCAGTTTTACAAATACTTCTTCCAGGAGAAGAAGAAAATCAGTTCAAAACTGCTGATGACAATTGTCAATATTTTTGACTACCCAGAATCAAAACATCCTTCCAATTATAGTGCCTTCCCATCTTATGATGCAGAATTGAAAATGCCTGATACTGGTTTCCAGAATTTCCTTTCAGTTAGAGCATAACCACCTGACCCAACAAGCCAGATACACCTAAACTGGCCGAAGCAAATGTTATGATTCCAAAGAAGCAGGGATTGCTCTAAATCCATGGTAGATGAGCCAGTGGTAGTACATCCAGTTTCTGGAATAATGGGAACAACTCAGGGTCTAGTATCAGTAGTGATCAAGCCATAGAAGGTAGCGCTCAACAACTATGATTCTGTAATGTGGCTCTAATCACCAGTCATGGATGGATAGCCAGGTTTCATGCTTACCAACTATTCTAGAGCCTCTCCATTTGTGTTTAAATCATCCATTGTTCTGTTGCTTCCAACTAAGCACTCTGTTGTAAAGAACGTGTAGTTTTTTATTTATTTTTTACAGAATTTTTCATTTTTAATATTTGGTTCAACAAAATACATCTTTTGTAAATAAACCCAGTACAACAGGGGTCCCCAAACTTTTTACACAGAGGGCCAGTTCACTGTCCCTCAGACCATTGGAGGGCCAGACTATAAAAAAAAACTATGAACAAATTCCTATGCAAACTGCACATATCTTATTTTAAAGTAAAAAAACAAAACGAGAACAAATACAATATTTAAAATAAAGAACAAATAAATTTAAATCAACAAACTGACCAGTATTTCTTTTTTTTTTTTTCTTAAATTTTTTATTTATTTATTCATTTTAGAGAGGAGAGGGAGAGACAGAGAGAGAGAGAAGGGGGGAGGAGCTGGAAGCATCAACTCCCCATATGTGCCTTGACCAGGCAAGCCCAGGGTTTCGAACCGGCGACCTCAGCATTTCCAGGTCGACACTTTTTCCACTGCACCACCACAGGTCAGGCAACAACCTGACCAGTATTTCAATGGGAACTATGGGCCTGCTTTTGGCTAATGAGATGGTAGATGTCCGGTTCCATATTTGTCACTGCTAGCTATAACAAATGATATGACACGCTTCCAGAGCCGTGACGTGTGCGTCCCGCATCATCGGAAGTAGTACTGTATGTGAGTGATGCTGCGCTTTGCAACAAGGAATATTAACATATAATTAACAAAAATTGACAAACAGCCCTTAAATACATGAAAGGATGGTCAATCTCACTCACAATAAGAGGATGCGATTTAAAACAATAGTGATATACAGTCTTTCAGTTGTCAAATCTGAGTGTATCCTGTGCTCCTCTCACTGACCACCAATGAAAGAGGTGCCCCTTCCGGAAGTGCAGTGAGGCCAGATAAATGGCCTCAGGGGGCCGCATGTGGCCCGCAGGCCATAGTTTGGGGACCCCTGCAGTACAAGGTCAACAACAAAAGGAAGAGGGGAGAAAAGTAAGAAAAACAAAAAGCCTTAGGTCACCCCTTTCTGGGCATCAGAGTCAGGCCTGCCTCCTTCCCCAAAGGAAATGGGTCCCTGTTTGTAAGCACCATAATTGCATGTGAACAGAGAAACCAGTTGAAATGTTTATGTGTCTTTGCATATCTCACTGACTCATGGATTTCAAGTAGAATTCTCTACTTTTCTTTTTACACAACAAGGAAATGGATCACAATATTTTACTCAGTATATAGAAACTTTAAATGAATACTTAAATTCTTTAGGAATAATTATGAGAAAGAAGGGAGAGAGGCAAATAGAAAAAGAAGATAGAGAATGAAATGCAGAAGGTGAAAAGATTATAAAAAAAATTTTCTCAAATTCCTTTAAGATATTTTAAGATTAAAAACCTGCTCTCTTGATTTCTGACAACTACTTTGTCCTTATTTTACATAATTTTAAAAATCTGCATCAAACTTTTTTTAAAGTTTCCTAAATAAATATATAAACATTGGTAAGGAATATTAACAGATAATTAACAAAAATGGACAAATAGCCCTTAAATACACGAAAGGATGGTCAATCTCACAATAAGAGGATGCAATTTAAAACAATAGTGATTACAGTCTTTCAGTTGTCAAATTGGCAAAACCTGAAAAGTTTAATAATATGCTGTGTCAGATAAGTCTAGGGAAACAGGCTCACTGCCTGGGGGAATATAAATTGGGACAATCACTTTATATTTGGAGGGAAATTCAGTAGTAACCATCAAGGTGGCACATGCCCCTGTCCTTTGATCTAGCATTTTTATTTTTAGGAATAGGGTTTGCAGATCAATACATGCTCAAAACTACAAAACTAAAAGGATATTAATTACAACTGTAATAAAAAACTAAGTCAAGTCTGATACATCTAAACAATAAAATGTTATGAAGCTGTTAAGATATACTGGGAAGCTCTCCAAATGCTGTTATGGCAATCAGAGCCACAACTTACTTAAAAGGAAAAAATGTTTTGTTATATAGCATATTACCAAGCAAAAACAATAATTATAATTATCTTTATATTTATTACTATGCTTGTGTTTAAATGCTGTATATGGCTAGAATATTTCTAGAAGTTCTTATTTTAAAAAAAAAGAAAATACAACTTCTAATACAAGAAATGTCTGCTTCTGAGTAAGTATCAAAACGTTGCAAAATTAATATTGATATTTTAGGAAGAAAGGTCAGGCTTTCTGTCTGTCCTGTCCTTTCCTTGGGGAGGGGAGGGAGAAGAATGTAGAAGCTTCCTAACTTACAAGGACAATGGGTTATTTAGTTTTAACTATAGAATAAAGATTGTCTGAGGAACTTCTTTCCTCTTTTAATGGGAGACAGAATTCACATACCACCCTACATTGATTTTGGCTCTTCCTCCCTTCCTGGAATCCTGAGAGTAACATACCTCTAGGCAAAGGAGGGAAGATAGACACTAAAAGATTTGTAAATGTCTTTGATTGTATTACCTTAAAAGTTTTAATGTTTCTATGGATCCCCTAAACAAATGTTATAAGCTTGTTAATAATTATGTCATAAAGTCATGCTTCCTTGTTGGGCAGATAAAATATATTATGCTCACTTTGTTAAAGGTGGTGCTGCCCACATGGAAGCTTGTTGCCCAGGTGATATTAGTGTGTGTTGGGGGTGGGTTGTGGGCAGGTTTTAGGACTTGCCTTTCCCACCCTTTTTGATGTGGGGTGGTACAATCCCATCATGCCTCAGATAAGTAACTTTGTATTAGAGACTTCCCTATTTTGTATATTGGATTAAAGGTTTTGATTTCTACACTTTAAAATGGGGGCAGAATGGGAGCTTGCTCTTGTGGTTCCTGAGATTATCATTAGACAGGAGAAGAGCAGAAAAAGGCCATGTGGAGGAGGCCAGGAGAAGCATCCAAGATGGCGGAGTGTTGAGTGAGAAGCCAGTTTGTGTAGGGTTTGTGCAGGGAGAAGGAAGGAGATGGGAAACAGAGGTGAATAAGTCTGGTGAGCTAGAAACCTTTGATTCTAGGAAACTCAGATAAGTCAGTAGCTTTGTGAGCACTGAATGAGTGGGTTTTGGAGCCCAGTGTGTGTTTTTACTTGCCCGTCTGGTGCAAGCTAGGATTAAAGATGATGGCCCACCAGTTTTTGGCTCCATTGTTTCTTTACCGACTGTCCGAATCCAATGTGAACCTGCATGGGCCAGGCGGCTGTGATAATGGCCGTGGCTACTGGCTTCACATCCCCCCAACCTGTAAGTGGTCAAAGGGTATATAACTAGCCTCTGAGATGTATTTGACACACACAATTTGGTTCTGCAATGCCCTGTGTTAGTCATATGTGGCCAGCATATTAAATTCCTTCTTTTAATAAAACCCTTCAAAATTCATCTGGACTTGGTGTCTCTACGTAAACCCACAGAAGTGAGGTATGGTAGTTTACAACATTTGGTGCCAATGAGGGGCCATGGTGTTTCGTGTCACTGGGTAGAGACACCTCAAATCGGCTGGTCTCTTCGGGCAGCTGCCCGACCCCGCTGGAATCTCAAGGAGAGGAGTCACCTGAGACATTTTCAGGACTCTCCGTTTTCCTGTGGGTTTGGACAGTTCTTCGGCAGACGCCCCCTGGTTCCCAAATTCAACAATTTGGCAGAAAGATCGAGGAGGTATATAGGTAAGGCAAATCTTTTGTTTTGCTAAATTTTGTTTGGGACTAGTCAATTTGTAACTACTGCATAAGGATTGGATGCAATCTTACTTATGCAATAGGTTCTCCAGGACTGAGACATCAGTGGAGAGTTTTTGATCCTGCCTTGGGCTCCTCTGGGAGATGTCTGGTTGTACTCTGGAAGAATGATTAATGGGGATTAGGTCCTGTCTCGGACTCCCAGGGACATCTGTTTGTACTCTAGGGGGGGCATTAGTGGGGACTGAGTTAACCAGGTTAAGTCAGTCCTGCCTCGAACCCCCAGAAATGTCTGCTTGTGCTCTAGGGAGACAATTAGTGGGGACTTCATCATGCCCACAACTTCCAGAGACATCTAGTAGTGCTCTCAGAGGGAGACATTAGTTGGGACATTTGGGGGTGCTCTCAGGAAGAGACCTGAGTAGGGACTGAGTTAATACTGAGCTGATCAGTCCTGTCTCTAGACTTCTAGGGACACCTTTGTGTTTGTTGAGATCTCAGCCTTTATTTTTAATGTTTCTGTCTAAAACCCCTAAGTGATTAGTGTGAGTGGAAACCTCTGGTGCCTGAGCCTAAGCTCTTCCAGGGACATGGCCTACGAGCACCTGAGAGGCCCCTAGGGGGAACCCTTTCCCTTATCTATTGAGCTGTGTGCTTAAATAGTAAGTGATCTGTTTTGTCTCTTTGTCAGAAAAAAAAACAAACTCTAGTATAATTTTTTTTTGGTTGTTTTGTATTTTTCTGAAGCTGGAAACGGGGAGAGACAGTCAGACAGACTCCCGCATGCACCCGACCGGGATCCACCCGGTACGCCCACCAGGAGGCAATGCTCTGCCCCTCTGGGGCGTTGCTCTGCCGTGACCAGAGCCACTCTAGTGCCTGGGGCAAAGGCCAAGGAGCCATCCCCAGCGCTCGGGCCATCTTTGCTCCAATGGAGCCTCAGCTGCAGGAGGGGAAGAGAGAGACAGAGAGGAAGGGGGGGGGGGTGGAGAAGCAAATGGGCGTTTCTCCTATGTGCCCTGGCCAGAAATCGAACCCGGGTCCCCCGCACGCCAGGTCGATGCTCTACCGCTGAGCCAACCGGCCAGGGCCTCTAGTATAATTTTAATTGGAGTAAGTAAAGCACACTCATTTAAATTTTGTGATTTGTGTATGTAAAGTCTTTGTTGAATGTTTAAATGTGTCTTGCATGCAAAAAATTGGAAGTTTCTGGCTTAAAACCAAAGGGCAAAGTAAAGGGAAATTTATAAACTTCATATTAGGTTAGTGGCTACCTGCCAGAGCCCACAAATTATAAAATTTAGTGAAATTCATAGAATTATTAAAGATTCTTAAATGGTGAATTGTCTATACTGTAGATTCTCTTTGTTCGTCCGAGAAATCTCTCACGACATTTTATGGTTTAGACCTCTCTCCTCAGAGCCACTATATATCTTTTCTTGGATCCAAGACTTCTGGCTTCAGGACACTCTATTAGACTTCTTCCCTGAAGAAATTATTCTCTTCTGTTGGCTCCTTCCCCTTGTCTTGTGTAATAATTAATACCTCTATAGTCAAACATCCTTTATTCTGGGTGCTAGTTATTATCTCTTATTTCTTGCTTTTATTAATGCACTAATTCCTGGATTTTCCCAGACAGGAAATCGGTGGCCCTGGCTATTAAGCATGGGAGGAAGGCCTAGTACACAAAAGACCCCCTTAGGTTGTCTCCTAAAGCACTTTTTTTTAAATTTATTTATTTATTTTTTACAGAGACAGAGAGTGAGTCAGAGAGAGGGATAGATAACGACAAACAAACAGGAAAGGAGAGAGATGAGAAGCATCAATCATTAGTTTTTCATTGCGCGTGGCAACACCTTAGTTGTTCATTGATTGCTCTCTCATATGTGCCTTCACCGCGAGCCTTCAGCAGACTAAGTAACCCCTTGCTGGAGCCAGCGACCTTGGGTCCAAGCTGGTGGGATTTTGCTCAAACCAGATGAGCCCACGCTCAAGCTGGCGACCTCGGGGTCTCGAACCTGGGTCCTCTGCATCCCACTCTGACACTCTATCCACTGCGCCACCGCCTGGTCAGGCTCCTAAAGCACTTTCAAGAAGCTTATAGAGACAACTGTGGATATGGAATTAAATGGTCAAAAAGAAGGCTTCGCACTCTCTGTGAATTAGAATGGCCTACCTTTGGGGTTGAATGGCCATCGGCTGGAACTTTTAATCCTTGTCTAGTAAGGACAGTTTGGAACATTGTAACTGAGAATCCAGCCCACCCAGATCAGTTTCTATACATTGATCAATGGCTAAATTTAACAATGAATCTGCCACAATGGCTAAAAGCTTGCTCAATACAGAAAGGGTGCTACGTCTTTCTAGTCTGGCCAGATTTATATCTAGAACAGAAAGGGAATTTGAGAGAAAGAATTAAGACTCCACTAGAAAAAAAAAATCATATTGTGATTTTTTTGTGTGCATATTGCAATAGGTAATACACCCAGGAAAGTGTTTCTCCAGCCTCTAGAAGAAAGGGGCAGCAAGTGGACAATTTAAATAAGGAAAAAATAAAAAGCCAAGCAGGGACATGCGAGGTGTGGAACTATGGAGTAGGGGCGTGGCCATGGAGAAGCGAGTGCAGGCCTGC
Source organism: Saccopteryx bilineata (assembly GCF_036850765.1). Taxonomy (NCBI): domain Eukaryota; kingdom Metazoa; phylum Chordata; class Mammalia; order Chiroptera; family Emballonuridae; genus Saccopteryx; species Saccopteryx bilineata. The sequence continues at coordinate 181,400,407 of NC_089494.1, forward strand.
TCCTTCCCCACCCCGCCATGCTCCTGCCTCAGCCCCCTCAGCACACATGAGCGGGAGGCGGAGAAAGGGCTGCAGGCCGAGCACCAAGAGCAAAGTCCCACTGGCACCCCCTGGTGCTCAGCTAGGCTAGGGTTCAGCCTGCCTTGGGTTGTACAAGAAAAATCCAAGTTAAAAGATTTAGAACTTAACAAACCACGAGGGTGGACCTTGCTGGTTATCAGTTCCTTGAAATAAATTGCAACTCCAGAATGAGTAATGAATTCATGGATAATGGGATTATAGGAAATAGAATTATCAGGGACAGGCCCTCCATCTTCCTCTCCCTTCCCCTCCCCAGGACATGGGGGTCGTGTGGGTCCTCCATGGGTTGGGGGTGGTGGCTTGTTGCCCTCTACTGGTATAAAAATTATAAAAGGGAAAATAAATGTAAAATGTTCAAGACTAGCACTGGGAGAAGGATTCTGACTCTCCCGCAGGGCCGAGGCGGGTGTTGGGCCCCCTCCAAGTTTCCCCTATCCTTCACCAATTCCCTTCTGTGGCAGGTTGTTGTCTGACGTGGGAGGCATGGGAGTCACAGGGGAGACCTATTGCTTTAGCCAAAATAATAGAAAATTTTTTTAAAAAGTATTTTCAGGGAATTGTAGGGAAATTAAAAACCTCATATGGGCTAAAAGCACCTCATATGGGCTAAAAGCAGCCCACTGTTGGGAAAGTAAATTTGTAATTTTTTAATTTGCTGCTTTTGTTGTGGGAAAGAGCACTGGGCAGCTGCTCAGAGCAAGGCAGTTAGTTGCAGGTGGTGGATAAGATTAAGTTCATGCTTAGGAAAAACCATTGTTTTGCTAATGACTTGACTGCAGAAAAAATGGTGGAGAAAAGAAAAAAGAAAGAGGCAGGCTACTCTCAGAGCTCCCGGAGCCTGCTTCCCCTTGGGCACCAGGAATCCCAGGCACCCTGACCCTTATATTGACTTAATAGTGTAAAACACTGCAGGTCAAGAGAGGATTAGTATCTCTATCAGCTGGGTACTCATGAAATAGTGAGTGCATTTTGACCATTCCTTATTTTTCTCAGTAAATCAATAGTTCATTGAGGGTAGCAGTTTACAATTCTCTTATTGTAAACTATACTAAAACTGTACTAATAATAAGGGATATAGAATTGTATAACCTGCCAAATCCAAAGACTTCCTTTTTATACCAAGGATCCCTTATCACGTAAAAAGTATTTTCCATGTTAGAAACATATATGTTATTTCAAAAGCCTTTTGTTAATTTTCCTTTTTATTTGCTGTTTTATAGCCCTGTGATATTGAAATCTTGGTTTAAATATTTGGGAAATATATAATGATTGTTAATAATGTCTTTTTATGTAATGTTTAGTTTATTATCATTTTTGAAGCAGTATTGTTCAGTATTAAATCACCAAAAATCAGAGTGACTTACAGAATTAAAAAGCTCAGAATTTTCTTTCTAGGGGAAGCCTCAAACCCTAGCAGGACTGTTAGAATCTGTAAAATAATCAAAACCACCTCAAGAAAATGTTTCTAGTTGCCTAGCTTAAGTAATATTTTAGCAACCAAGCAAGTAAGGAAGGTTTAGACATTTTTCCATCAGTTTCTGTTAGCCAGGATCAGAAAAGATACTGAGACAGTCAACTTAGTCTTTACATAGCAACCAGTTCTAAAATTTAAAAAAGGGTTACATACATTATTAGCTGCTAAAAATAAATAAGTTAATAAAACTAAGCATTTTGGAAGGGACATTGTTCCTCCCTCAATCACATAGTTCTGCCTGGCCTCTAAAGATGACTGGTTAGTCAATGACGGGTAAGGTCTCTGAGAGAAAGGGACAACCTAAGACAGGCACAGTTGAAAAGGCCATAAAGAGAAAGCTTAAGAACTAACCAAGGTGAGGCTCAAACCCTCACCCCAACAATACAGGAGCCTGCTCCCCTAAAATAGTGGCATCTACTGACCAGGACACCAAAAGAAGGGAAACTCAAGAAAAACCAAACAGCTGAAGATGCTACATAAAACCAATGGGGTTTCTAGAAAATTTTTGTGACTTTACTAGAATCCTTGTTGCCAAAGATTTATTTGCAACCAATTAAAAAAGGGGTTTTGCCAGTAGGAAAGGGATAATTAGAAAAGCCAGACTTAGAATCTATTGCAGAAGGCATAATGTCCGAGTGTTTAGTTTGTGCCCAAGTGAATACTAAGCAAAGCAAAGCAAAAACAAAAAAAAAAAAAAACAAACAAACAAAAAAAACACACCAGGAAGAGAGAAACTTTTCCCAAGTAAACATTTAAAAATAGATTTTACTAAAGTAATTGACAAATGATAGAAGCTTTTCCTACTTAAAAGTGGGACCTGCATTTGTGTCTAAAGTTTCACAGCTAGTAGGAAAAGAACCCAATATTAATTAGAAACTAATTTAAAGTTACATTGTGCCCACAGGCCCCAAGGTTTCAGCACAAATAGAATGCATAAATCAAATCATAAAGGAAACACTCCTTCCTTAAGTACTTGCAGGGTCTGCAAATTACTCAGCAGGCTATTCAAAAGACTGTCCGAGAGGCACTTCCAGCACTGCCAGGAGATCTGGTACATCCTTTTCAGCCTGGGGACTCAGTCTAGGTAAAAAAGGACAACACTGGAGAATTGACTCCCACGTGCACAGGTCCACACACCGTGATCCTGACCACTCCCACTGCTGCCAAGGTAGAGGGCATGCCCGCCTGGGTCCACCATAGCCAGTTGAAGCCTGCAGTCCCAGCAGAGACACCCTCATAGATAGTGGAGACTGATCCCAACAACTCTTGTAAGTTAACCCTGAGAAGGATGGCATGCCATGCTCCAGCCACAAACCGAAAGCTGATTGGTCTATATACGGCTAATGCATGAAAAAACCCACTAAGGACTCCCTTTTAATCAGACATTGAGGAAAAAGGAAAACTAGGGTAAAAAGAAAGCCAGCTTAGTTGTCATTAAAGGTTAAAAGTTTTAAAATGAAAATTTCTGACTAAAAGTAAATTGTTATAAAAAGCCAGTTAGTTTTATGTAAGTTGCAGAAGGATTGTGCAGTTTATAGAAAATTAATCAACATTTGTTTCTTTAATGAACTCTTTCTATTAATGCTGTCTGTTAAATATCTGTTACATGTTATAAGTTAATATTCCTACTCAACAGCCTCATGCTCTTCAGAAATTAAGTCAAGAATTTGATTTAGGATATAAAACCAGTGGGGAATGTGGTAAGGCACCAAAAAGTTGCAAAATTAATATTGATATTTTAGGAAGAAAGGTCAGGCTTTTTGTCCCATCCTTTCCTTGGGGAGGGGAGAGAGAAGAATGTAGAAGCTTCCTGACTTACAAGTGTTGTAAGATACCAAAAAGCTACAAATTAATATTGATATTCTAGGAAGAAAATGCAGGCTTTCCTGTCCTTTCCTTGAAAAATGGAGGAAAAGGAATATAGAAGTCTCCTGACTTACAAGGACAACTAGGGTCATTTGGTCTTAAGTTCTCTGAAAGGATTAAGGTTATCTGAGAAACTTCTTCCCTTTCAATAGGAGGCAGAATTTACATACCACCCTACACTGATCTTAGCTCTCCCATCCTTTCTGGAATCCTGAGATTAACGTGTGCCTCTAGGCAAAGGAGGAGAGATAGATACTGAAAGGATTTGTGAATGTCTTTGATTGTATTACCTTGAAAGTTTTAACGTTTTTTGTAAATCCCCTAGACCAAGTGTTAATCTTGTTAATGTAACATAAATCTTGGCAAATATTAATTTTGTTAATGTGATGTAAATCCTGTCAAATGCTAATCTTGTTATTGTGATGTAAATCTTGTCAGATGTTAATCTTGTTAGTGATTATGTCATGCTGTCATGCCCCCCCAACCTGTATGTGATCAAAGGGTACATAATCAGCCTCTGAAATATACTCGGCACGGCACGCACTATTTGGGTCTGCAGATGCCCTGTGTCAGCCATATGTGGCCGGCATATTTAACAAATCTCCTCCTTCAATAAAACTCTTTTTTTTTTTTTTTTTGTATTTTTCTGAAGCTGGAAATGGGGAGAGACAGTCAGACAGACTCCCGCATGCGCCCGACCGGGATCCACCCGGCACGCCCACCAGGGGCGATGCTCTGCCCACCAGGGCGCGACGCTCTGCCCCTCCAGGGTGTCGCTCTGCCGTGACCAGAGCCACTCTAGCGCCTGGGGCAGAGGCCAAGGAGCCATCCCCAGCACCCGGGCCATCTTTGCTCCAATGGAGCCTCAGCTGCGGGAGGGGAAGAGAGAGACAGAGAGGAAGGAGAGGGTGGGGATGGAGAAGCAAATGGGCGCTTCTCCTATGTGCCCTGGCCGGGAATCGAACCCGGGTCCCCCACACACCAGGCCGACGCTCTACTGCTGAGCCAACCAGCCAGGGCCCAATAAAACTCTTAAAAATTCATCTGGACTTGGTGTCTCTACATAGATCCAATGAAGTGCAGTACAGTACCTTTCAGCATCTGGGGTACGGTACTTTATAACACAAGGAAAGTGGGTCATTTAGTTTCAACTATAGAATAAAGGTTGTCTGAGGAACTTCTTTTCTCTTTCAGTGGGAGACAGAATTCACATACCACCCTACATTGATTTTGGCTCTTCCTCCCTTCCTGGAATCCTGAGAGTAACATACCTCTAGGCAAAGGAGGGAAGATAGACACTAAAAGATTTGTAAATGTTTTTGATTGTATTACCTTAAAAGTTTTAATGTTTCTATGGATCCCCTAAACAAATGTTATAAGCTTGTTAATAATTATGTCATAATGTCATGCTCCCCCCAACCTATATGTGGTCAAAGGGTATATAACCAACCTCTGAAATATACTTGGCGTGCACGATTTGGGCCTGCAAATGCCCCATGTCAGCCATATGTGGCTGTCATATTTAGTAAATCATCTCCTTTAATAAAACCCTTCAAAATTCATCTGGGCCTGACCAGGCAGTGGCACAGTGGATAGAGCGTCGGACTGGGATGCAGAGGACGCAGGTTCAAGACCCCAAGGTCGCCAGCTTGAGCGCGGGCTCATCTGGTTTGAGCAAAAGCCCATCAGCTTGAACCCAATGTCGCTGGCTCCAGCAAGGGGTTACTCGGTCTGCTGAAGGCCCGCGGTCAAGGCACATATGAGAAAGCAATCAATGAACAACTAAAGTGTTGCAATGTGCAATGAAAAACTAATGATTGATGCTTCTCATCTCTCTCCATTCCTGTCTGTCTGTCCTTGTCTATCTCTCTCTCTGACTCACTCTCTGTCTCTGTAAAAAATAAAAAAATAAAAATAAAAAAATAAATAGAAAAAATTCATTAAAAAAATTCATCTGGACTTGGTGTCTCTACATAAACCTGCTGTGCTGAAGTGAGGTACAGTACTTTTCAGAATCTGGGGTACAGTACTTTACAAGAACCCCTCAAAATTCATCTGGAATTGGTGTCTCTACATAAACCCACAGAAGTGAGATATGGTGCTTTACAACATAAGGAAAATAAGTGTCCAGGTGTTGGTCAAATAAGTTTTAAAATATGATGTATATGTTTGCTTCCTTATACTTTGCATTGGATGTGGGGGCACAGGCTGTAAGCAGGCATGATCCTTACAGCCTAAGGCTTAGCCTTTCCCACCCTTTTTGATGTAGGGTGGTGCACTCTCATGAGGAATCCCACTATGCCTCAGATAAGTGACTTTGTATCAGAGACTTTCTTGTTTGTATATTGGATTAAAGGTATTGGTTTCTACACTATAAAGTGGGGCAGACTGAGAGCTTGCTTTCTCAGCATTAGCATTAGAGAGGAGAGCAGAGAAAAGCCATGTGGAGGAGGCTAGAAGAAGCAGCCAAGATGGCAGAATGCTAAAGGAGAAGCCAGTTTGTGCAGAGAGAAGGAGATGGTGAACAGAGGTGAATAAGGCTGGTGAGCTAGAAACCTTTGATTCTAGGAAACTCGGATAAGTCAGTGGCTTTGGGAGCCCTGAATGGAAACTGAAGTGTCTTCCCACTGTGTGTATTGCTTGCCCACCAGATGCAAGCTAGGATTAAAGTTGATGGCCCACCAGTTTTGGGCTCCATTATTTCATTACCATCTGTCCGAATCAAATGGGAACTTACATGGGCCAGGTGGCTATGATGGTGGCCTTGGCTACTGACTTTCCACCAGAAAATAGGGTATAGAGGTACATTAGACAGTCTGTATGCCTTTTTCTACCTTTAAAATGTGATGTTTCTGTATAATCTATTTAAAAATAATTTAAAAGCACTAAAGCAAACACACTCACAAATACGTATATAAAGATTTGCAGGCCCTAGATGGTTGGCTCAGTGGATGGAGCATCTGCCCGGCACGTGAAAGTCCCAGGTTCAATTTCCTGTCAGGGCACACGTAAGAAGTAACCATCTGCTTCTCTCCCCTTTCTCTCATCCTTCTCTTCCTCTTCCCCTCTTCTAGCCAGTGACTCGACTGGCTAAAGCATTGGCCCAGAGCACTGAGGATCGATGGTTGATTTGAACATCAGCCTCAGACAGGGGTTGCCAGGTGGATCCCAGTGGGGGCACATGTGGGAATCTGTCCCTCTCTCTCTTCCTTTTACTTAAAAAATTTGTAAATCAGTTTTTCTTTGAATATAAAGAAGTGTAAGTACAAAAAAAATGATCAAAACTGTATGGCCAGTAGCTACGGCCACCATTACAGCCGCCTGGCCCATGTAGGTTCGCATTTGATTTGGACAGATGATAATGAAACAACGGAGCCAAGAACTGGTGGGCCATGAGCTTTAATCCTAGCTTGTACCCGGCGGGCAAGAAATACACACAGTGGGAAAACACTTCCCTTTCTATTCAGGGCTCCCAAAGCCACTGACTTATCCGAGCTTCCTAGAATCAAAGGTTCCTACCTCACCAGCCTTATTCACCTCTGTTCCCTATCTCCTTCTCTCTGCACAAACTCTGCTCAAACTGGCTTCTCATCCAGCACTCCTCCATCTTGGCTGCTTCTCCTCTGTAATGCTAATCTCAGGAACCGAGAGAGTGAGCCCCCCGTACATCCCCATTTTATAGTGTAGAATTCAAAACGTTTATCCAATATACAAATAAGGAAGTCTCTGATACAAAGCCACTTATCTTGAGGCATAAATGGGATTCCTCATGAGAGTGCACCACCCCACATCATGCAACAGTCAAGGGTGTGGGGAAAAGCTTAGTTTTGAAAAGATCTTAGTATTAAAAGGGTGGGAAAGGCTTAGTCTTAAAACTAAGCCTTAGGCTATAATGACCCTGCCTGCTTACAGCCTGTCCCCCACACCCAATGCAAACTATAAGCAAGCAAACATTTACATCATATTTGCAAACTTATTTGACCCACAAAAACCATTCAAATATAAGCAGTCCTTGTGTTACAAATGAGATAGGTTCTGTAGATTTGAAAATGTTTAAGTATTTTTTTTAAGATTCTTTTTTTTTAAATTTTTTATTTATTCATTTTAGAGAGGAGAGGGAGAGAGAGAGAGAGAGAGAGAGGAGAGACAGAGGGAGGAGCTGGAAGCATCAACTCCCATATGTGCCTTGACCAGGCAAGCCCAGGGTTTTGAACCGGCGACCTCAGCATTTCCAGGTCGACGCTTTATCCACTGCGCCACTACAGGTCAGGCTGAAAATGTTTAAGTATTTATATGCACAGAAAAGTAAAAATGAATATTACATTAAAACAAACATCTGCCTAAATTGCATTTAATAGGTAAATGTAGCTGTTCCAATTTACATACAAATGCAATTTAAGAACAAACCTACAGAAGCTAACTCCTTCGTAACCCAGAGACTGCCAGTAAACAAGCAAGCAAACAAAACAAAAAATAAGTTCTTTTTCAAGAATTGGATTCCATTATTTCATTATCATCTGTCCGAATCAAATGGGAACTTACATGGGCCAGGTGGCTATGATGGTGGCCTTGGCTACTGACAAAATATCCATTAAATTGTTTCTAAGTAATCCAAGTCTGTTGTTTGCTTTGCTAATACAATCTGGCAAATAAAGCTTCTTCCATGTGTTTTTTCCCTCTAACCCTAGTTTCACCTTAGGCCTAGGAGGATTTGATGGCAGAAATGAACGTGTCCAAAGTCGAAGAACAAAGAGAAAGAAGGCTAATATATGTTTAGGGAAGAAAAAACGGGGATAATGTTACAGAAGGAGAGGCAGCGTCTTCAATCCATTGACCATGGTTACACACCTGTGACAGTCTGTAAGGCCAGGAGCCGCCATTGTGGCCATTCACATGCAGGTTCCCATTGGATTCGGGCAGACAATAAAGAAATGGCGGAGTCAGAGGATGGGGGGCCATCCTATTTATTGGTGTCTCACCAAGACAGGCAAACCACAAAAGAAGACAAGGGAAAAGCAGAAAACCAGCTCTTCCCATGAAGGGCAAGGGATCAGGGAAGCCCCTGCAATTGTGATAGCAGGAACTGTGTGTCCAAGCTCCTGGTCTGTCCCACTTTATAGTGTAGAAAACCAAAATCCCTTAATCCAATATACAAACAAGGAAGTCTCTGATACAAAGTCACTTATCCAAGGCATAATTGGATTCCTCATGAGAGTGCACCACCCAGATCATACAATCAGTCAAGGGTGTGGGGAAAAGCTTAGTCCCAAAACCAAACCTTAGGCTACAACGACCTGGCCTGCTTATAGCCTGTCCCCCACACCCAATATAAGTCACAAGCGAGCAAACATATATATCATATTTACAAACTTATTTGACCAACATTCCACCCCTTTTGCTCGCTTTACAATCTAAACCACAGGCATCTTCCATGATGGTCACTGTGCAAGGAGTAGGATACATTGCATAAACAGAAATAGTACCAACTACAGCAATAGGGTTAACAGATCAAAAACTATGGGCGAAATGAGAGAGCTGTCAGTGGCACCAAGAGAGGCAAATCTTTTCCCTCTGGCAGAATACAGGCCAGAGTTTTATCTGCAGACAGCACCGTAGCTGGCACCAGAGGCCGCCCTGAGCGGGCATACCAAACCTTATTGGCCAATACACCAGCATCTGCTGGTTCTATGTATAGTAAAATAGGAGAACTCATTATTGGCCATAAAGAAATTACAAAGGTGCCCTTCAAAATGCTGTCCCCTGAGCACTCAAGGGATAATACACTTCTACCTTAGGTGGCCAGGTGCTGGTTGCCCAAGGGGTTAACTGGAGGTCCACCTCTAACCCCTTTCCCCATGGTGCCAACAAGGCCACCCATCTCAGATGGGGGGCCTGTACAGTCCAGGGCCAAGTCCATTGAAGCCGTTGTCCTTTAAGAAGGGCTGTTGGAGCAGGCAAGAGCACGTTGCCCTGCTGTCCGAAACCTGGCTTGAGTAAAATGTCCTTGGTGCGTATCTGCAACTAAATAGGGGCAGCTGTCCGATGCAGGAGGGCCTCTACTGGAGCTGGGCTTCCCCGTTGAGGTCGCTCATTCAAAATCCGAAGTACTGTCCATAAGCGGCGTGTCCATCCAGTAAGAGAGCCGGTGCCCCCCTCCTGTCGCAGTCCCTGCTTTAAGAGTCCATTATAACGCTCAATGATACCAGCAGCCTGGGAGTGGTAGGGAACATGGTACTTCCAGTCTACCCCCAACTTTTGAGCCCATTGCCTCACCGTTGAACCAGTGAAGTGGGTACCATTGTCACTTTCAAGGACCAGCGGTCGCCCGTATGCAGCACTCAGGTGGTCCAGAGCCTGTATGACTGCCCTCTGGTCAGGGTTACGAGTGGGGTAAGCAGCAAGCAGCCCGGTGGCAGTATCTACACAAGTGACTGCATACTGGTACCCTTCTGACATCATACTGGTCCAATGATGTCTATCTGCCACCGTGTCAGTGGGACATGACCCCTCTGGATCTGTCCAGGTGACACCAGTGGTCTCCGAGGGTGTTCCTTGGAACATACTGCACATTGCTCACAGGCTGCAAGTACCTCTGCATAGGACACAGGCAAGTTCCAAGCCTTAACCGTAGCCCACATAGTTTTCTGTCCTGCATGGAGCAGGCGCCGGTGGAGCCACTGTGCCACATCACCTGCAGGTGCAGTCTCCAACCATCGCACCCTTGCCAACGTATCTGCCTCATCATTCCCAGGATGGGCTAGAGGGGCATGCCCTGTGACATGATATACTGTCACCTGCTTCTGGTGTCCTATTTCCCATAAGTCCTGCCACATGGCCTGACCCCATAATGGACAGTGCATTACCATCCACTGGTTAATGTGCCAAGTAGCAATCCAAAGGGTCAGTCCACGATAGACAGCCCAACTGTCAGTACAGACCACCAGAGGTGAAGGTTCATTATGGGCAACTAGCCAAACAGCTCTTAATTCTGTCCATTGGCTGCTTTGGCCTGTACCCGTGTCCATCCAAATAGTCTCAGTGGCTGGATGGAAGGCGATAGCAGTCCATTTGGCAGGTTGCCCCCTGCTGGAACCATCAGTATACCAGGCATCTTTGGGGATGGGCACCCGCCCCTCCTGGTAGGGACTGACCTCAGGTTCTGCCTCCTGAGCCCCAGTTGCACCTGACTCTAAGGTCGCATAGGTGACTGGACCCAAGACTTCCTGCAGTTCTGCCCTCAATGGGCTGGTGCTAAGAGCACAGCGTTGTTGCAGATAGGCACCCCACTTGGCCAGGGTAGACATTTGGGCCACACCACTATGTGGTTTAGTTGCCCAATCTCTCACCCATCCAGCTATAGGGTATGTTGTGTTGACTGTAATTGGTGTTGTGGTTGTAATACTCTCAGTTGCCAGGAGGGCAGCATACACAGCTGCCAGCTGCTTCTCTACTAATGAGTAACGAACTTCAGCACCTTTCCACAATTGGGACCAAAACCCAATAGGTTGCCGTAGGCGCTCTGTCCGCTGCCACAAGCCCCATCCAAACCCCTCCGAGGTTACATGAACATCCAGCTCACAGGGCCTGGCAGGATCAAACACATTCAAGGCCTGTGCCACCTTGACAGCTCTCTTAGCAGCTGCAAATGAACCTTGCGCCTGCTCAGTCCAATCCCAGTGAACCCCCTTTTGAATAAGGTTGTACAAGGGGCATAGTAACTGAGCCAAATGCGGTATAAATGCTCGCCAATACCCCAACAAACCTAAGAATTCCTGTAACTGTTTTACCGTAGTGGGCACGGGGTATGCTTGAATCTTATCTATAACTGCGTCAGGGATAATTTTTGTCTTACCGACCAGACAACTCCCAAGAATTTAACAGATAACCCAGGTCCTTGTAATTTGTTCTCGTTAACTGCCCAGCCACATGCTTTCAAATGGGATAGCAGGGTAGGGACTGCTTGCTCCAATTCTGAAAGAGAATCACTAGTTAGCATAATATCATCAATATAATGGTACATGCGGACTACCTCTGGCTATTTCCATTTAGCCAGGTCAGCAGCCACCAGCCCATGGCACAAGGTGGGGCTATGCAAATAGCCCTGGGGTAACACTGTAAAGGTCCATTGTCTCCCTTCTCAACTGAAGGCAAATTAGTCTTGACTCTCTGCGGCTATATCAATAGAGAAAAAAGCATTGGCCAAGTCTGCCACAAAGTGGTATGTCCCCAACTCATGGCTTAGCCGATCCATCATGTTAGCTATCGAGGGAACAGCAGCGTGCAAAGGGGGAACAACTTTATTAAGTTCCCTGTAATCTACTGTCATTCTCCAGGTTCCATCTGCTTTGCGTACAGGCCATACTGGGGAGTTGTAAGGACTGTGTGCTGGCCGGATGATCCCCACCTTTTCTAGTTCAAGGATTGTCCCTGTGACTTCTTCATAACCACCTGGCAGGCGGTACTGCTTGGTGTTAGTCACACGCCGAGGGACGGGTAATTGCAAAGGGGAATGTGATGCATGTCCCCGCAATACTGCCTTCACAACCCTGATCCGCAGCCGGAACTCCCCAGCTGTAGTTTCCAACCACAGTCCTTGCAAGACATCTACCCCCAAAATATATTCAGGAATAGGAGATACATACACCTTATATGGCTTAGGAGGCAGTCTCCCTATCCCCAATGGAATAGTTATTGGCTTCACTTGAACAGTTTGGCCCCCATAACCATCAATGGCCACTGGGGTCCCAGCAAACCGCTCTGGGTTTCCATAGAGAAGGGAACATTCTGCACCTGTATCCACCAAGGCCAACACCTGTTGTACATTGGAAGGGGACCAGTGGATAGCCAGTTCCACATGTGGCCTCCGGTCCCCGCCCATCCCCGTTAGACAGGTCCCTCGGCCTTTTTCCTATTCAAACTGGTACAATGGGTCTTGGGAGTTCCCCTCTCCCTCGGCCGTCTCTATCATATAATCTTGTAACTGAGCTGTGCGCGCACCAAACGTTTTATTAGTAGCTGCTGGGGCCTTTCATCTCAGTGGCTGGAACTTCTGTTCTGGTTTAAGCTGCCGCCAAAGCTCCAAAAGAATTTTATTAGACTGGCCATCCAATTTCCCCTTATCTGCTCCAGCCGCAATCAAGTCTACCCACATCTGCGTTCGGGTAACCTTTACAGGCCCGTTTCCCTTGTTAGTTGGGGGGGAAACATAGGCAGCAGCCCTCACTGCTTTATGATCCCGAGCGGCCTCCAGCTCTCCCAAATCTGCTACCATCTGTGTGACTGCATTGATGGGCTGCCCCACATAGGGGCCCAATATAGCCACAAGTGACCCAAAAAGGGCTGACGGGGCGCTAGCAAGGACAAATTCCCTCATTTTGGCTGTAAACACTTCCTCGTCTGGCCCACGAGACCCAGGGTTGAAAACAGCATTCTTCATACCTAGTTCCCGAAGGACCTTTACTAACTCACTGTAGCGCTGCCACTGACTCATTGCTCCCAGCAGTTCTCCAGCATTCTGCCAGACCATACGAATGGCAGCCATCACCCATTCTAATAGGGTATGGTCTCCTGGGTTGCCATGGCAGTTCTGAAGACGCTGCCTCAAGGAAGAGTGTGTGGTAATGGCGGCCAATTTCTTCATCTCTGTTCCGGAGAGCATGATGCCATCCACCCCTATATCCCATAATCGTAGTAACCAGGTTACCAGGGATTCAGTAGGTTTCTGCCTAAATTGTGCCCCCAACTCCATCAGCTCTGCCTGGGTATAGGGCCGGACCACAGAGTGTTCCATTACCTGGACAGGAGGCTGTGGCTGCCCCGAGGGACTCTTTGTTGCTGGGTTTTTACCTTCTTGGCGACAACTGGTCGGGCTCTCAGTGTGCGTATGGCAGCTTCAGCCTGAGCCTTCTCATCCTCAGAAGAGGAGTCGCAAGCGCCTGCTCCCGCTGACTCAAAGCCAATCCACCAGCATGGATGCTGCTGCTCCTTTGGTGACTGTTTAGGCTCCTGTGGCTGCTGGCTTTTGGCCAGAAGCTGAGACTCGAGCTCTTGAATTCGCAGTTGTTTCTCCAACAACTGCCGGTGAAAACGTTCAGCTTCCAGGGTAAACTGCAACTCTCGAACCTGTAATTCCTTCTCCAGTGCTCGCTCCAATTCCAGCCTTTTCTGCATTCTATTTGCAATTCATACTGAAGCTTTTGACCTCAGGCAGTTTCCTCTTGAGTAAAAAACATGTAGCCCATGGCCCCTAAAAGGACAGCCATGGGGAGCCAGAGCAGCAACCAGTACTCTATCCTCTATTGGTGGCTCCATACCAATCTCTGAATCCTGCCGGAAACTACGCCAGTTGTAAGGCCAGGAGGCACCATCGTGGCCATTCACATGCAGGTTCCCATTGGATTCGGGCAGACGATAAAGAAATGGCGGAGTCAGAGGATGGGGGGCCATCCTATTTATTGGTGTCTCACCAAGACAGGCAAACCACAAAAGAAGACAAGGGAAAAGCAGAAAACCAGCTCTTCCCATGAAGGGCAAGGGATCAGGGAAGCCCCTGCAATTGTGATAGCAGGAACTGTGTGTCCAAGCTCCTGGTCTGTCCCACTTTATAGTGTAGAAAACCAAAATCCCTTAATCCAATATACAAACAAGGAAGTCTCTGATACAAAGTCACTTATCCAAGACATAATTGGATTCCTCATGAGAGTGCACCACCCAGATCATACAATCAGTCAAGGGTGTGGGGAAAAGCTTAGTCCCAAAACCAAACCTTAGGCTACAACGACCTGGCCTGCTTATAGCCTGTCCCCCACACCCAATATAAGTCACAAGCGAGCAAACATATATATCATATTTACAAACTTATTTGACCAACACAGTCCCTGCTATCTTTGGGGTAAATGTCTTGCAAACACAAAAGCAAAGCCAAGATAAAGAAGCTAAAGGGGGCTGCTAGAGGCAGTAAGGAGGGGTGCTGTGCATGCAGCAGTCCAGGAACCCTGCAAACTGAAAGGGACCTCAGAGATTACATATGATGAACCTAACTCTTTTATCTTTCATATGAAGTAGTTGAAAGCTACAAAGCCTGTGACTAGCTCTAAGTCACAAAACCTGAATGTAGCAAAATTAGGATAATAACCAATGTTTCCTAACTTCACGTCCAATGCTTGTTTCCAGTGTACACATTCTTCACCTTTCTCCCCATAAATGATCATTTCACACAATTGTTTCTTCCATTTTGGTACCAGAGAGATAAAATGTAAAGAAGTGTTATTCTCCCATTCTGGTAGTCACATGGTAGAGGCTGCTTCAATCCTTATCTTTGCATTTGAAACACCTCCTCAGGCTGGTCTCCGGTCATGCAGGCTAAGGATGAGTGAAGTAAACCCTCGTTGGGTTAATGCTGTGTTTCAGCCAAGACTGCTTTTAGTGCAAAAATCAGAAATCCACTCAAATTAGTTCAGGTAAATGGAGAGCCAATCCAGGGACAGAGGGGCACTGATCTTAAATTTTATATAGTCTAAGGACAGAAAAAAAAAAAAATGATAGGTTTCACGTGAAATAAAGAGTTGAAAACAAAAAACAAAAAAAAATTTTAGAGCCAAAAGTATTTCTATACTCTTAACTTTGCATCTCACAGAGCAAAATCTGAAAGGAATATATTAAGTTCCTGCAGCTGAATCTTAAAGCCGTTATAGGAAAATGGAATGGGTAAAATATGATTCAACCACTAGCTATTATAAAAGAGAATAAAGATTTTAGCTAAAAATTTTAAGATGATTTTAAGACATTTTAATTGAGGTACAGGGCCTAGAATAAAAACAGTGATTTTTTTTTTCCTCTGCATTATTCCTACCACATCTGAAATATAGCACTACATTCTGGGCACCATAACAGAAATAGAGAAATTTTAACAATATCTGTAGGACACATTTTTTAAGTTCAGAATGGCTTTCTTGAGTTCTATTGGGAAAATTTATACAACTTTGATTACAGTCTTGAGCAAACAGCAAATGTTAGGAAGTTTTGGCACTTCTTTATAGCCATTAAAATGTTAATATTGGACCCTGGCCATTTGACTCAGTGGTAGAGCATTGGCCTGGCATGTGAACGTCCTGGATTTGATTTCTAGTAAGGCAGACAGGAGAAGTGACCATCTGCTTCTCCACCCTTCCCCTCCCCTTTGCTCTCCCTCTTGTCCTCTCCCACAGCCATGGCTGGATTGGTTTCACCAAGTTGGCCTTGGGGGCTGCATGGCCTCGCTTCAGGTGTTAAAATACCTCAGATATCAAGCAATGGAACAATGGTCCCAGATGGGCAGAGCATCGCCTGCTAGGGGGCTTGCCAGGTGGATCCCAATCAGGGCACATGTGGGAATCTGTCTCTCTGCCTCCCTGCCTCTCACTTAATTAAAAGGAAAAAAAAAAAAAGTTAATATTGGAGTTCACAAAATGCCTTTAGGTGAACTATCTTATTTCACTCTTGAAACGTCTCTACAAGGTAGGTATTACTATCCTTGGGAAATAGGTTTGGAGAGACAAAATGACTTGCCAAAGACCCTAGCAAATGAGGATAATGTTCAAGCAAGATTTAGTTCTTTCCACTCAGTGAAAACGTTAACACCCCCATTATCTTAGCCACCTATTGTTATTAGAGTTGGCCCTTGAACAACATGATTTGAACCATGCAGGTTCACTTATAAGTAGATTTTTTCAATAAATACCTATAATACTGTAAATGTATTTTCTCTTCCTTATGACTTTCTTAATAATATTTTATTTTCTGTTGGACAGCAAATTCCAGAGGGAAGGAAGTGTAATTGGGGGCATGTTGTTGGGGGTTGAGGGTGTTATATTGAGTGGGACACTGGAATCCATGTAATACAATAAATTTAAAAATTTAATAAAAAATATATAAAAGAAAATACCATGTGACTAACAGGAAAGTGAAATAAATGGAAATACAAATCTACACTAAGGAATGAAGAGCACCAGAAATGATAATAAAATTGATAAAAATAGTATTTTTGTTATTCAAATTAAAAAAATGTTTGCTTCTAAAATTAATGATAAATAAATATATCTAAAAGCAATAAAACAAATAATATTTAAAAAGTTATACATGCATTTTCAACTGTGTGTGGGTGAGCACTCTTAACCACCGTGTTGTTCAAGGGTCAACTGTGTATCACATAGTATTTGTGTAATATTATTTGGTTTTAGAGTTCTATTATTGCCATAGCACTAAATTAAATTTATTATTTTGATCTTTTAATAAAACTTTAAAATTGTGTTCTAAGGAATATCAATGAAATATGCATTCAACATACTACTGTAATTTTAATGTTTTTAATATAAACTGTGAATAATAAATAATTTCAGGAGGAAAATGTGCCATTTCCATTATGCTAGATCCAGATTTTTCCATGAGTAAGTGTAATTTCTACAGACCAAGAGTTGGAAAACACTTTCTCTAAAGGTCCAAGTAGTAAATATTTAAGTTTTTTTTTCTTTTTTTTTCTTCTATTTTTCTGAAGCTGGAAACGGGGAGAGACAGTCAGACAAACTCCCGCGTGCGCCCGACCGGGATCCACCCGGCACGCCCACCAGGGGCGACGCTCTGCCCACCAGGGGGCGATGCTCTGCCCCTCAGGGGCATCGTTCTGCCGCGACCAGAGCCACTCTAGCGCCTGGGACAGAGGCCAAGGAGCCATCCCCAGCGCCCGGGCCATCTTTGCTCCAATGGAGCCTTGGCTGCGGGAGGGGAAGAGAGAGACAGAGAGGAAGGGGGGGGGTGGAGAAGCAAATGGGTGCTTCTCCTATGTGCCCTGGCCGGGAATCGAACCCGGGTCCCCCACACGCCAAGCCGACGTTCTAACGCTGAGCCAACTGGCCAGGGCCTAAATATTTAAGTTTTTATGTGCCATATGGTCTCTGCTGTAACTGCTCGACTCTGCCTTTGTAGCCTGTCATAGGCTGAGTGCCAATTAAACTTTATTTACAAAAACATTGTGGGTCATGGTTTATCAACTTCGGCTGTGCACCATAAGTACTACTAATAATTAGCCCTAAGTGTAATCTAAACCTGGAAGGGTAGGCAATGGATGAAGTGTGTTCTATGCAGAGGATAGTGAATGTGTCAAGACACAGGCACAAAAACTGACCACTAGTAGAACCTCCGAACAGGTCTACGTGGAGAAAGAATCCACTCGGGTCTGGGGCTAAAAAATTTAGAAGATGTATAAATGAATGCCGTAAGTCAGGGCAACAAATTGTTAATGGTCTTGGAAGTCTGTTTGAAGAAGTTGGACATTCCTGTCTCACCACTGGTGGCACAGTGAATGAAGCATGAACCTCAGATGCTGAGGACCCAGATTCTTTTAAAACCTCTAGGTCGCCTGCTTAAATGTAGGCTCTCCAACTTGAGCACAGGGTCGCTGGCTTGAATGGATCATTGATATGACCCCATGGTCACTGGCTTGAGCCCCAAGGTGACTGGCTTAAACCTAAAGGTCACTGGCTCAGTTAGAGCGCCCTGGTCAAGGCACATATGAGAAGCTATCAATAAATAACTGAAGTGAGGCAATTTCAGATTGATGTTTCTCATCTTTTTCCCTTCTTGTCTGTCTCTTTCACTCTCTAAAACTATAAAAAATAAAAATAAAAAAGTTGGACATTACAGGTTATAAACTTCTCATTATGCCTTTGTTTAATTCTAAGCATTAGCAGAAGCTATGAAATATGTTTAAGTATGTTCGCAATGCCTTACCAGACAACCTTAAATCTTAACTAAGATCTCAAGAATTTCAGTAGCTTCAGATGGAAAGTAGTATGTGGAAGTAGAAGCATGTGATAATTACAGTGCAACTGCTTTCACATATATTCTGATTTGAAGTTTACAGCACTCTTATAAGAATGAAATTGTGTGAAATCGTGTATTAGTGTCATTTTATAAAACATAAAACATAATAAAATATTTTTATATAGCATTAAAATAATCCTAAAAAATAGGGTTAGCTTAGGTCAAAAGATTAAGGTTTAAACACAGTTATAACAGTAATTAGCCATGTGACCTTTAGAAAATAAGTCATTTACCATTCTGAGTATTAGTCTCTTAATTTACGAATTGCGGTTGGTAGAAATTATGTGACACCACCTCACAGTAGCTGTGAAACAAATCAAGATCATGTACATGTCTTTGCTCTTCCAGACTCATTTCCTTTCTCCTCTCTCCTCAGCCTCTTTCATTGATCTATACCCAATAATCTGTGCAGGCATGTAGCCTGTCACTTCTAGCTCTACCTCTTGTGATCTCTTGGTGTAGTCTTTCTTCTTAAATTTCCACTTATATCTAAATCAGTTTCAGTAGTGTCTGGTTCAACACCCCAAATAGCAGAAATGTGATTGATCTAAGTCAGGAAAACATACCCCCAAACAAAGACCTTAAAGCTATGTCTTTGAAGAGTCAGACTTAGGAAATGGACTTTAAGAAAAAAGGAGGAAATTGGGGTTAGAGATACTTATAGTGGAAGCACCAAACAAACCAAATGTTCTGATTTTTATTTTAGGGAGCTTCTGAGGTCCATAGTAGGGCAAGATAAGCTGCAGTGGGAAATTACCTTCTGGGAAATTCCAACAACTGATCTCTAATGTAAATCTCAAATGATAATTTGTTATAGACTCCTTACTCTATTATTCAAATTTTCTACCAGTTGAAAGAAAACCACACCTTATTCTTAGACTTGTGTAGGTGTTTGTGAGTGAAGATTTCATTTCTAATCAGTCTCTTTTGCCCCATTGGGCAATTCCCAACACAAAATACTCTATCATGTAACTGTTTGTACATATTTTAAGCTCTTTTTAGGAGAAGAAAAGTCCATATCTTAATAAACCTGAAGACATAATAAAATTTTAGAGTTGGAAGTTATTTTTGAGTTAATTTAGACTAACTCCCTTATTTTATAAGTGAAAAAATTGAAGGTCCAGAGAGGTATGATGTCTACCCAAAGTTTACAAGCTGACTGGAGGTAATGACAGGACCTTGAGTTTGGTTTGACTCTAATACAAATAATAGCTATTTTTTAATGATACTATGAAAATAAAGTAGTTTTTCAAATGTAGATTTTCCATAAATATTAAAATTTAAGCACTGAATAATGTCAGCCATTTTTTAAGTACTAATGTGTGTACTTTATACCTTTCTGCCTTTAAAAACAAAGTAAATGAAACCTCATCTTGCCTTTTATAGATGACATTTAGAATTATAAACATTAATTGTTGTGTTATTATGTAAGGAAATTCTAAGAGTCTATTGAAATATGAAAGCATGATCAATAGTGATTCTTCTGGGTCTTAGTAGAAACTCTATAAATATTCATTAATAGATCCTACCCTTTTGCTATCATACTTTTCAATGGTCAGCCTTTCCTCATCTTCCCTCACACTTCTTCAGATGTGTAGTCTAAGTCTTTCTAAATTAATAAGCTTGATTTTACACACACCACCAAAGAAATGTTAGTCCTTATGGCCTGAGGATGACTTCAATTCTCTATTTTATTTATTTATTTGTTTATTTATTTATTTTTTACAGAGTCAGAGTGAGTCAGAGAGAAGGATAGACAGGGACAGACAGACAGGAATGGAGAGAGATGAGAAGCATCAATCATTAGTTTTTCATTGCGCATTGCAACATCTTAGTTGTTCATTGATTGCTTTCTCATATGTGCCTTGACCGCATAACCCCTTGCTGGAGCCAGCGACCGAGTAACCCCTTCAGCAGACCGAGTAACCCCTTGCTGGAGCCAGCGACCTTGGGTTCAAGCTGTTGGGCTTTTGCTCAAACCAGATGAGCTCATGCTCAAGCTAGCGACCTCAGGGTCTTGAACCTGGGTCCTCTGCATCCCAGTCCAATGCTCTATCCACTGTGCCACTGCCTGGTCAGGCCAATTCTCTATTTTAGAGCAGGGGTTTGAGGTTCATGACAACTATTTTCCTTAAGAATTTAACAAAAGTTGGAGTCTGGTTCAAAGTGAAGGCTAATTTCAGATTGGTATGTGCTATGTTCTGAATGATTGTGTCTCTCCCAAATTCATATGTTGAAATCCTAATCCCCAAGATGATGATATTAGAAAATAAAAATTTGAGAGATGATTATGTCATAAGGGCAGAGTCCTACTGAATGGGACCAGTGTTTTTTTGTTTTGTTTTGTTTTTTTGTTTGTTTCTTTTTTTTTTTTTACAGAGGCAGAGATAGACGGGGACAGACAGACAGGAATGGAGAGAGATGAGAAGCATCAATCATTAGTTTCTCATTGCACGTTGCGACTTCTTAGTTGTTCATTGATTGCTTTCTCATATGTGCCTTGACTGTGGGCCTTCAGCAAACTGAGTAACCCCTTGCTGGAGCCAGCAACCTTGGGTCCAAGCCATGATCTTTTTGCTCAAACCAGATGAGCCCTCACTCAAGCTGGTGACCTTAGGGTCTCGAACCTGGATCCTTTCGCATCCCAGTCCGACGCTCTATCTACTGCGCCACTGCCTGGTCAAGCGGGACCAGTGTTTTTACATAAGAAGTTTTAGAGAGAGATTTTGGCCCTTCTATCATGTTGTTCATATAGAAAATAGTACAATAATTAATAAATAATAATACAAGAATAAACTCTGTGTTTTATGTACTCATAACTATAAACCTACTTTTTCCACCCCTGTATGTTATAAATGTGAAATAATTTTCTACCTCTGGATGGTATTGTTAAAATTAATTTAAAGGCAAGTGCTTGTAAGGATTGGGTATACTAAAGTTCTCAGAAATATAGAAACTAGTTAACATTATCTTTTCAAGTTCACATTATCTAAGATTAATCCTTTGTAAATAAAAGCTAGCCAAAGTTTATTGGTTTAAATAAAACAGACATGTCTTTATCTTACTGGGTTTTACAAAATAAATCCATGTTAACATTATACTCTGTGTCTATGAAAAAGTCTTTCTAGAGGTTATAAAAGGTTTTTATAAAATGTTCAAGTTGAAGAATGCTAGTTAACTACTTCTTAGTTTTCATTAGACGTTGAGGTTTTAAGAGTTAAAATGTCCATATATGTGGGACTAACTTTGCAGAATTTCAGAATGGCCCTTGGATTCCTCAAAAATTTGGAATTGCATAAGAAGTATTGTAAAATAAGTGATGAAAATTTCTAGGGTATATTATGTGGATAAACAATGGCTGTAAATAAAACAAATGGGGCTATGGGAAACCCAAGATGGTCACTTGGTTCTTCCATGCTCCCTGGCTCACCATTTTCCAAGTTTTGCATTCCTTCATGCATTCCACAGTGCATTTAAGTGAACTTAGATGAAGAAACTTAGGAGCTGACATTACTGAACAAAGAAATCTTACACTCTTGCCAAAGTGTGATAGAATCACTTCAAGAAAATGCCAAGTCAGTAGTGAACTCCTAGGAGACAATAACTTTAAAGATTATTGACTGCCACCTGGAGATTTTTTTTTTTTTAAAGGGCATCCAATAAAAAAAAAACACTCTCCAACTTCATTGGAAGGGATCTTAGCAGATACTTAAAGAAGTTGCAGAACTCTTATACTGAAGAACATTTGAGGTCTTACTTCTGATGGCATATGTCACCAGGTTAGCTCAAATAAACCCTAATAATTTTTAAATAATAATAATTTATAGAAATTTTAAAATTTATTGGTGAGTAGATACATTTTTTTTTTTCAGCAAGCAAGAGAGAGAGACAGGAAGGGACAAAGATGAGACGCATCAACTCACAGTTGCAACATTTTAGCTGTTTATTGATTGCTTCTCATACGTGCTTTGATGGGTGCGGACAGCAGATGTGCTCCAGCCAAATGAGTGACCTCTTGCTCAAGCCAGCGACCCCGTGATCAAAGCATATGAGCCTGAGTTCAAGCCAGCAATCTCAGTGTTTCAAACCTGGAACCTCAGTGTCCCAGGTCAATGCTCTACCCACTACACCACCACCAGTCAGGCACAGATACATATTTTTAATTCATTATCTCAAATATGTGACATTTCAAAATATCTGCATTTCCTCTCTATCACATAATTCTAGTAAAATGAAGATTTGACTTTGTTTTTTATGTCCTAGAAATATACTTCCTTGTTTATAAATAAGACTACTTGTTGGCAGCATTGAATATCTATCTACAAGGCAAGTCTGAAACCAGGACAATGAAATCGTTTATTGCATAACAAAATGTTGTTTCCCAGTAGTGTGTAGTGTCTACATTTTTGCTTTTGTGTGTATGTTTTTCACTTGTGGTTCCAGAAATATTCACAAACTAGCTGATAATGATAATCACCACAGTTGCACATGGTACCTGAGGAACAATTTTCAACATTATATAATTTACATAATGATCGAATATATAAGTCTAGATAGAGTATCAGTCAATTCTTTATATTATTATACAGATTTAAATGTTGCTTTAAAAGACAAGATAAATTGCAGTATAGGTAATGGCAATGAAATTTCAAGTATTTTGCCAAATTTTATGGGGTACTGTGTACCAATAGTTTATAATATGAGAAACCATTACAAAACTTGAAGATGACATGTAAAATTCATAAATCTTTAACAAATCTAAGTATTGCCTTAAGAATTATATTAAACTTCAGATATTATTACTTCAGCAGAGTGAATCTTTGGCCCATTAAAATTAATTTTAAAAAACTATCAAGAAATATTAATAAATCAAAATATGTCTAATTTTGCATAGTTTCAATACATTAAATGAAAATTTTTATCATAACATTATTTTTCTAAAATGAATGGAAGAAAAACAATATTTTTTGTGTGTGTGATAGAGACGGAAAGGGGGGGGTGACAGACAGGCAGGAAGGGAGAGAGATGAGAAGCATCAATTCTTTGTTGTGGCACCTTAATTTTTTTTTTTTTTTTCATTTTTCTGAAGCTGGAAACAGGGAGAGACAGACAGACTCCCGCATGCGCCCGACCGGGATCCACCCGGTACGCCCACCATGGGGCGACGCTCTGCCCACCAGGGGGCGATGCTCTGCCCATCCTGGGCGTCGCCATGTTGCAACCAGAGCCACTCTAGCGCCTGGGGCAGAGGCCAGAGAGCCATCCCCAGCGCCCGGGGCCATCTTTGCTCCAACGGAGCCTCGGCTGCGGGAGGGGAAGAGAGAGACAGAGAGGAAAGCGCGGCGGAGGGGTGGAGAAGCAAATGGGCGCTTCTCCTGTGTGCCCTGGTCGGGAATCGAACCCGGGTCCTCCGCACGCTAGGCCGACGCTCTACCGCGGAGCCAACCGGCCAGGGCGGCACCTTAATTCTTAATTGATTATTCTCTCATATGTGCCTTGACCGGGTGGCTACAGCAGAGCGAGTGACATCTTGCTCAAGCCAGCGACCTTGGGCTCAAGCCAGCAACCATGGGGTCATGTCTATGATCCCACACTCAAACCAGCCACCCACACTCAACCTGGTGAGCCTGCTTTCAAGCAGAATGATCCCGTGCTCAAACCAGTGACTTCAGGGTTTTGAACCTGGGTTCTCTGCATCCCAGTCCAATGCTTTATCCACTGTGTCACCATCTGGTCAGGCAAAAACAATTTTTACAAAGTAAATATAAAATAATTTATTAATTGCATATAACTTTATACTACCCAAACATCACTGGTCTATTACCAAAAGTCCAGATGTGCCAACTGTAATTAAATCAGTCATCCTTTACATTTTCTATGTTGGAGTTATGCAAAAATAACATAGCTATTCTCATTTTTGTATTTTTGTCATTGTAAATTTAATTTTTCAATGTAAGGATAAAGCATATTTTAGTTAACAATGTTAGCTTAATTTTTAACATGTAAATATTTAGGAATATAGTATATAAGCCTCCACAAATGCTAGGGCTGATTTATTAAAAAGTTATTGCACAAATATATAAAGTAGGTATTGTTTCATTCTCAAGGATCTATAAACTGTAGATTTATATCTTATTTACTTGCCTAATTTATAATGTATTAGCAGATATAGTTTATGATGCTGAAAAGAGATGGCTGTTGAAAACTGCAAAACAAAGGTAAAATGAAGTAACAGTATAGTAATAAAAATTGGTTACTTGTTAAGTGACTGACATTGTACTGTCTTATTTTCTGTTCTCTTAGAAACAGTGTATTTCTTGAAGATTTATTATAATCTAATAGATATAATCTATAGATACTAATAGAATTATTAGCTACATTATATCATATTAGACCTTAATATATGTCACTCAAAAAGACTAACAGAAGTACTAGAAAATACAATACATGTATTGCATAACTATTCTGTTAGAATCTTAGAAATGTGAATTTAATAATTGATAGATTTATATGTTGACAATGTACAGTCCTATTAAATATTTAAATAAGGTGATGACAAAGATGACAGCTTTGATCTTGACCTAGGTGCTTTTAAAATTCTTGGGTTCTTGGCCCTGGCTGATAGGCTCAGTGGTAGAGCATTGGCCCAGCATGTGGAAGTCCCATGTTCGATTCCCGTCCAGGGCACACAGGAGAAGCGCCCATCTGTTTCTCCACCTTTCCCCCTCTCCTTCCTCTCTGTCTCTCTATTCCACTCCTGCAGCCAAGGCTCCATTGAAGCAAAGTTGGCCCGGGCGCTGAGGAAGGCTCCATGGCCTCCACCTCAGCGGAGCTAGAATGGCTCCGGTTGCAATGGAGCAATGGCCCAGATGGGCAGAGCATCTGCTCTTAGTGGGCATCCTGAGTGGATCCCCATCAGGCACATGCCTTCCCACTTCTCATTTCAGAAAAATACAAAAAAAAAAAAAAGGAATAAAATTCCCAGGTTCCTACATTTTTAAATGTGAATTATTCTAGACTCTTAGATGATAAAAAACATATTTGAGACAAATTTTATTATTGAACTACATTTTTATATTGCTTTATTGCCACATCTCTTTTTTCCTCTGAGTCTGTCTTCTGTATTAAGTAAATTTTCTATGGCTTCTTTGCAATAAATATATTGCTTATTTTGAAAACACCTGTAGGTGAACCATAACTTCTCCAATAATACAGGCAGTTTCCAAACAGGGTGTGTCATCAGCAAGATATGCTTCCACTGGAGATGAGTGGGGAGGAGAAAGAATGGAGACAGGAAGCTGGAGAGTATGTCTGAGAGAAAAGAGAAGGGAAACCTAGCAGCTGGTGGAGGATTTGGGAAAAAGCTAATATAGCTGTGATCTGAAGAAATTTAGGAAAAGAAGAGAGATGTGTAAAGTATGTTTCATGATTCACCACGTGATTTACTAGTTAAACTCATTCCCTTCATTTTATAGTCTTAAAGTGAGTTTGATTTGTAGGTTATAATCTCTTCTAGTATCATTGGTAAGAAAAATTTATCTATTAAGGTAAAAAAATTTCATCCATTTGCTATCTGAAATCATCTTACACAGAAGTTATCCATGGAAATGGGTGAGGAAACCAGAGGGCTTATGACCAAGCCCTAGGAAGCTGCCACCTCGAAGTCAGGTAGTGAAGATGCAATAAAAGGGGAGAAGGCAATAGAGGGAAAAGAAACAGCAATGTGGTCTCTGGGAAATCAAGAAAAGATAGTGTTTAGAGTCAAGAGTGGTCATGCAGCTGAGAGGTAAAGGCAGAAAACTGACCCTTGGGTTTGGCAATGTGACGAGAACATTTTTGGAGGCCTGAAGAGAATAAAAGCCAAATATAAGCTGGTTGAAGAGAAACTTGGAGGTGAAAAACTGAAAACCATCTGTGCAGCAAAACCCTATGAGAAGGTTTTCAGGAAAGGAGAGCAAAATAAATGTGGCTACTGGAAGGAAGCCTGTGGGAGGAAAGGGAACTCTGTCTTAGCTACAAGGGGAGCAAAGCAGGAGAAGATGGGTACATATGTAGAAGGGAGTATGTACGACATTGGTAGGAAGAGCATGTTTTCATGACATGAGGTCATCACCTGAGATTGAGTGGCTACTGATTCTCAAACTTAGCTGCAGGTTGGAGAGTTTTAAATAGTACTCATGCTAAGAACCCTCTCCTCTTCGACCCACATCACCCCCAGATTCTGATCTAATTGCCATGGTGTGAAGTCAGGACATTCTGAGTTTTCAAACCTCTGCAGGTGATTCTAATAGCAAATTTTGAGAATTATCAGATAAAGTTTTCTGAGAATAGAGAATGTATAAGGCCTCATTTATTTCCATAGATCCAGACTACCTGCTAAGTGGAGAACAAAAGAAATGAGTCATTATTTTTGCTTTCAAGGAGTCTACAAATTTGTTAGCTGTTTGGAAATCTAAAATCTAAATTATTTCTGAACATAATTTAGGATAATTAGCAAGTTTGAGCGTATTAAAAAAAGCAGGGTACACATTCGATTATGCAGAATAAGGGCAATAAGGGATCAATTTTAGAGATAATACTTCAGAAAGCTAATTAAAAGAGAATATTAAGCTACATTTTGAAGATGTGAAGGTAAAAAGTTGAAAGATGTTTGAAGGACATTTAAGAGAGGGATAGCAATACGAACAAAAGCAGGTGAACAAGAAAGATATGGGGCAACACGTGTTTCTAGGTAACTGAAAGATGGGTGGGAGAGAGAATTCTGACTATATACCACATTTTAAAACTTTTCAGTATGGAAGCATATAAAAGTTTAACCTTTTCAAAATAAATAATAAAATTTTTAATGAAAAAAGAACCATCTGGGTTGAAAGACAATTAAGAATAGTGAAAAGTGATCCCTGATCAGGGTGCATATAGGAACAGCTCCAGGTTCCTGTCTCTTTCTCTCTCTTTCCGCCTCTCTCTAAAAAAAAATAATAGCCCTGGCCGGTTGGCTCAGCGGTAGAGCGTCGGCCTAGTGTGTGGAGAACCCGGGTTCAATTCCCGGCCAGGGCACACAGGAGAAGCGCCCATTTGCTTCTCCACCCCTCCACCGAGCTTTCCTCTCTGCCTCTCTCTTCTTCTCCCGCAGCCAAGGCTCCATTGGAGCAAAAATGCCCCGGGCACTGGGGATGGCTCTGTGGCCTCTGCCTCAGGCGCTAGAGTGGCTCTGGTTGCAACATGGCGACGCCCAGGATGGGCAGAGCATCACCCCCTGGTGGGCAGAGCGTCGCCCCTGGTAGGCGTGCTGGGTGGATCCCGGTAGGGCGCATGCGGGAGTCTGTCAGACTGTCTCTCCCTGTTTCCAGCTTCAGAAAAATGAAAAAAAAATAATAATAATAATAGTAATGAAAAGTGAGGACAAGGAAATATGGAAAAACTAGTTGATGAGTTGATGAAAGTACTGCGAGTGCTAACAATACCCACAGTAATATAATCTGTTTTCTTCTACTATTTCACCTGAAGAGACAGAATAATAATTTAACTCAACAAGGTCTAACATCACTGTAATGAAATGTTTTTCAGGCATAAAATGAAAAGCCAATATGGAACTGTGTGTTTCTTAAACTGATCTAATCCTTGCACTGATGGAAATATGCAGAGAGATAAAACATGTTTCTTATTGCTGTTTATTAGGGGGAAACCATTTTGTTTGTTTTAAATGTATTCTGTAGCCCCTAAGTCATTAATTACTTTCCTGTGGCATTTTTTCCTGAAAGAAGGGTAGAGGAAAAAGGTTACTTTTACAATTATATTGTGAGAACTTTTTACTAATGCAGGATGCTTAACTGCCTTAAACAGTTTAGAGAAAGACTGTTCAAAGGCATAACGAGCACAGCAACCTATTGACTGAAAGCTGAAATTATAAATTACTGAAAACAATCTAAGTCACAGTTAATGTTGCCTATTGTTCCTTATGACAGTACTAAATTTACCTATAAGTTTTTGAAGAGGTGGAATTTATAAGGTGTTAAAATGGAAAACAAAAATCTTGATATATTAAAGATAAGGCATAAAATAATAAAGCTGAAGAAATTATCTATATTATGAAATTATTATTTCTTACTCTCGTATGTTTTAGTGGAAATTTTTGGTATGTTTATGTGACTTATTTTTAAAAATCAACTTTGATAATTTTTCACTTTTGTAAAGTGAACCTAGTCATATGAGATATTGCCAGTATTCATTCTCCATTCTAATGTTTATTTTGGTATGATGCTTTAGAGTAGAAAACGCATCTCACACAGTTCATGCGAACTACAACAGTGCTGTTACCACTTCTATTTTGTCCAAGAGAAAGGTACTACTCCTAGAGGTCACTTTGACCAATGTCCCTTAGCTGATAAGTATCAATGTCAAATGCATGTTGACTAAATTCAATTTTCCTCTCTCTTTCCTCTATGGCCCCACTGCTCCTTATCTTTTGTTGTCCACATTGGTGCCCTGTGAACTCTTACATAAGTTTCTGCATGTTATTTTAGTATAACCAAAGTAAAACAAAAATAACAACAAAGACATTTGTATAGGTAAATGTATCTGTTAGAGATACCTAAGCACAACCGGAAATAATAAAGATCTTTTACGTGGTGAAACCCAAGTAGCTGAGAAGGCAATCTGGCTCATGCAAATCAGATATAGGAGTTACCCTTTATAAAAATAAATTGAAAAGACAAACTATGAGGCAAAGCATAGTTTTGGTCCCAAACAGTGGGCAAACTGCATGACTACAAAGCAAAGTTCACATTTCCACCCCCCCTTACATGAAATTACCATTTGTAATACTTTCATCACCTTTTTAATTTTTTTTCAACTTTTACTGAAATTTTTAAAATGTAAATACCCAATTTCAACAATCATCAATATTTTGCCATACTGTTTATCTCTCCAGCATTTAAAAAAGAAAATCTTGCCCTGGCTGGTTGGCTCAGCGGTAGAGCGTCGGCCTAGCGTGTGGAGGACCCGGGTTCGATTCCCGGCCAGGGCACACAGGAGAAGCGCCCATTTGCTTCTCCACCCCTCCGCCGCGCTTTCCTCTCTGCCTCTCTCTTCCCCTCCTGCAGCTAAGGCTCCATTGGAGCAAAGATGGCCCGGGCACTGGGGATGGCTCTGTGGCCTCTGCCCCAGGCGCTAGAGTGGCTCTGGTCGCAACATGGCGACGCCCAGGATGGGCAGAGCATCGCCCCCTGGTGGGCAGAGCGTCGCCCCATGGTGGGCGTGCCAGGTGGATCCCGGTCGGGCGCATGCGGGAGTCTGTCTGACTGTCTCTCCTTGTTTCCAGCTTCAGAAAAATGAAAAAATAATAATAATAATAATAATCATAATAAAAATTAAAAAAAAAGAAAATCTTTTAGCCCTGGCCGGTTGGCTCAGTGGTAGAGCATCGGCCTGGCGTGCAAGAGTCCTGGGTTTGATTCCCAGCCAGGGCACACAGGAGAAGCGCCCATCTGCTTCTCCACCCCTCCCCCTCTCCTTTCTCTCTGTCTCTCTCTTCCCCTCCCGCAGCTGAGGTTCCATTGGAGCAAAGTTGGCCCGGGCGCTGAGGATGAGGATGGCTCCATGACCTCTGCCTCAGGCGCTAGAATGGCCCTGGTTGCAACAGAGCAACGCCCCAGATGGGCAGAGCATCGCCCCCTGGTGGGCATGCCGAGTGGATCCCAGTTGGGCACATGCGGGAGTCTGTCTGACTGCCTCCCCGTTTCCAAATTCAGAAAAATACAAAAAAAAAGAAAGAAAATCTTTTATTGGTTGGAACATTTTCAGACAAATTTCAGAAAATCATTTCATCTTTCCCCTAAAATTTTTAGTGTTTATCTTTTAAAATTATAAATAAGGGGTATTTTCTCACATAACCAAATGCCATTATTTTATTTAATAACATTAACAATAATTCCTTGATATTACCTAATGTTCAGTTCATATCGAAATTTCTCCAACTATCTAAAAACCTTAAAAAAACAAACAAACTGGGGCTTTAAAGACATCAACTTCTGCCTGATCTGTGGTGGCACAGGGGATAAAGCCTCAACCTGGAATGCTGAGATCACCAGTTCAAAACCCTGGGCTTGCCTGGTCAGGCACACACAGGAAGTAACTACTACAACAGGGGTCAGGAACCTTTTTGGCTGAGAGAGCCATGAATGCCACATATTTTAAAATGTAATTCCGTGAGAGCCATACAATGACCCAAGTACGTTACACATTATCCAGTAAAAATTTGGTGTTGTCCCGGAGGACAGCTGTGATTGGCTCCAGCCACCCACAACCGTGAGCATGAGCGGTAGGAAATGAATGGATTGTAATACATGAGAATGTTTTATATTTTTAACGTTATTATTTTTTTATTAAAGATTTGTCTGTGAGCCAGATGCAGCCATCAAAAGAGCCACATCTGGCTCGCAAGCCATAGGCTCCCGACCCCTGTACTACAAGTTAATGCTTCCTGCTTCTCCGCCTTTCTATCTCTCTGTCTCTCTCCCTTCTTTCTTAAAAAAAAAAAAGACATCAACTTCCAAACAAGATTTACAAGTTTTATTTTGTTCTGTCCTTTAAGCTTTTTAAATCTCTTGACCAGGTAGTGGTGCCCTGGATAGAGCATCGGACTGGACACAGAGGACCCAGGTTTGAAACCCTGAGGTCACCAGTTTGAGCGTGGGCTCATCTGGTTTGAGCAAGACTCACCAGCTTGAGCCCAAGCTCACTGGCTTGAGCAAGGGGTCACTCACTCTGCTGTAGCCACCCCCACATCAAGCACATATGAGAAAGCAATCAATGAACAACTAAGGTGCCACAAGGAAGAATTGATGCTTCTCATCTTCCTTCCTTTCTGTCCCTATCTGTTCCTCTCTCTGTCTCTGTCACAAAAAATAATAATAATAAAAATAAAATATCTTGAACAGATTTCTCACTCTCTCTTCTCCCCATTCTCATACCCCTTCCCCTCTTCTCAATGCTATTTTCTTATTGAGTAAACAAGGTCTATTTCCCACATTCCACATGTGACTAATGCTCCCTTGTATTGTCTGTCTTTTGTCTTTTGAACTACACAGCCTCTTTTATAAAATATTCTTAATTTTTTTTCAAGTAAACTTAAAAATGGTATAACACTCAATTTGCACTGGAATATACTATAAAGGCAAGATGGTTTTGCCATAAATTGATGACATTTAAATGATTCATGTAAAGGTTGCAAATGGGAATTTTCTTCTAAATCTATTATTTCTATTGTGTTTTAGCTGAAAATCTGTATTTTAGAATTTTTCTTCATCAATTAGTTCAATATAAACTGAAATTCAGCTCATATAAGAGATACAAGGAAGATATATCTTTTTTTTAATTAGCAATCTTTGAAGTAATGAGTTGACACTGTGGACATTTCTAATGACATCCAATTTTCTTCTTTTTTCCTTGTATTCTTTCCTTTCTCCCTCCCCCTCTTCTCTATATTCTGTTTTCTCTCTCTTTTATCTCCAATTTGGCCCAATAGGAGAATTTTCCAACTTCTTCCTGTGTTCTTTTAGCAGGACACCACAGCCTTTGATGGTGCCCTTACTTTCTGGGATAATATAATGTCACAAGTTCAATCATGTACATTTTCTGTCCTAGGCCCGGAGTTAACCATTTCTCCAAAGATTCCTTTTAGCGGGCAATGGTGTTTAGAGACCAGGATCTTGTCACTAAGGATATCTGGCTTGTCATTGTTTCCAAGGCTTTTGTTTAGACAGAGCTAAGATATATGATTTTTAAAGAGGAAATTAAATGTTCTCACTGATTTTCAAATATAATATTACAAAGTCTTAACTCTTTAAAATTTATATTTAGATCTCTTTCTTCTCATACTAAATCATCGATATTATTGATACTTAAGAAAACATACTTAATAATTTGCTTTATCCTATATTATATATAAAAATTTTAAAAACAACAATATTGATTGTCTGTTCAACATTGACTACTGAATGAAGTATAAAGCTTTTTGGTAGTTCTTTCTGAATTTATAGTATTTCCTACTGAAAATTGAGAGTAATACTATTTCTAAGTTTACTTGAAATAATTATATTCTCTGTTAAAATATGGCACCAACTTAATATTCGGTTAGGTTTATTTAATTCAGTTTGCTTTTAATATTTACTAATTGCTTATTAAGTTCTGGAGGTTTTTTTATTATATAAAGACATTCATAACATAAGTAAACCTGTAAGACAAGTTTTGCTTCCATCCCTGTTCTATCTTCACTCTTCCTATAATAATTTTTATTAATTTTGGGGTTATGCACCCACTATTGTTTCTTTTTGCAAATATGAGAAAATATGCAACTTCTTACATAAAGCATAACCTACTTGATGCCTTATTCTGTACTTTATAACTTTCACTTAATTTATTCTGAAGATCACTATACATCAGTGTGTACTGATTTTCCTTATTCCTTTTCACAGCTCTGTCTTACTTCATTGTGTATTATTTAGTAATAAGTTCTCTATTAACATACTATATTTATATACCATATACACCACATATACCATAGTTCATTAAAACATTCTTTATTAATGATTACTGGGTTAAGTCCAATATTTTGCTATTACAAATATTGTTATAATAAATAACCTGTGCATAATTTATTTTGTATTTTTGCAAAGAACAGGTTTGTTTTTTAATAGAGGATAATGAAAACAAGGATTCTCTAATAAGCAATGTCTGCCAAAAAGTGCCTTCTCTTGTGTAGTATTAACAAATGTTAGTAGCATCCTAATAATGATGGGTTACATCTTCATGTTGGTTGTTTTGTGGCTGTAAACTAGGTGTATTAGGGAAGGCTGAATGCTATACCAAACAAGTAAACTGTGGTGACTTAACACAATAGTAAATGTCAGTTGTATTCCTGGTTGGCAATTGGCCTTTTGTATGGTTGATCTTGAGGATTTATTCTCCTTGCTTACTTTGCAATCTCCTGCTTTGTGTACAACTCTCAATTACAGAAGAAGAGGATGGAGCAGGCACCTACTTTTTAAAAGCCCTGAGGCAGAAGTGACACATTCCACTTACACATACCTTGACAAGCACCAGTCACATGTTCACCCCTCTCTGCAAAGGAAGAAGAATTCTAGTGGACGCTCAGGAAGAAGAGGTGGGTTCGGTGAACAGTAAGCCAGTCTGGGCCACTCAGGGCTCTGACTGCCTACCTCATAGCCTTCAGTATATTTACGCCAATGTTTATATACAAATCTATAACCAATATAAAGATTATGTCAGTGAAATGGTGCTGTGCCTTTCTTTCAAAATAACCTTTGGAAATGTGTGAAACAAATGGAGGGAACTTACAACAGGTGCACTCTTATCAATGTCTGTATTTTTACATGAGTTATCATTCGAGGCAAAGTTTCAGCACCTAGGGGTGGCTTGGGAGATCTGGCCACCTCTAAAATATGCACTGAATAAGAATGTGATGCTTTGTGAATGCAGTTTCAAGTCATGCTTCCCAGTCTTTGAGACCAATCAGATTGCCAAAGGCAACCAAGAGTAGAACCTTAATATTTCAAATCCTACTCATCTGGAATTTTCAGTATGTCATTGGAAACTGAACTATAGATTCAATTATCCAAAAAAAGTTTATAAACTAACTTACAAAACACAAAATATCAAAATTTTCAAATATATACTTTAAAGATTTTTAAGCTTTGATATTACAATTAATGCTATTACAAAACTTTTTTAAAGCAATCTAATATTTGTTGTTGCAATACTGTTTAACAGTCACTTCAAGTTTTATATATATCATTTATAAAAATATTATAAATTTGTTACATATTTACATTTATACATACATGTATTTATCTTCAAGATATTGAATTTTCTTCAAGTTCTCTATAATTCATGATATTCATTCATTTTAACCAGCTCTTTCATATTAGTAAAGTTTAACTATATTACAAAATCAGTGATGTGATTGCATTAAATCTATATACTGCTTTGGGTAATATGGACATTTTAACTCTGTTGATTCTTTCAATTCATGAAGACAGAATATCTTTCCATTTATGTCTTTTCAATCTCTTTTCATAATGTAGTTTTCAGTGTATAGGTCCTTCATGTTCTTTAAATTAATTCCTGGGTATTTTATTCTTTTGTTGCAATTGTTAAAGGAATTGTTTTTGCCATTTCTTTTTCTGAAATTTCATTGTCAGAATATAAGAATGCAGTGGAGTTTTGAACATTAATTTTATATCCTGAATTTTACTGTATTTGTTTATTGTTTCTAATATCTTTCTGGTGGAGTCTTTAAGGCTTTCAATAGAAAGAATTATGTCATGTGCAAAAAATGACAATATTACTTCTTTTTTCCCAGTTTAAATGCCTTTTAATTCTTCCTTTTGCCTGATTTCTCTGGTTAGAACTTCTAGTGCTGTCCTGAATAAAGGTGGCAAGAGTGGACACCCTTTTCTTGTTCCTGATCTTAGACAAAAAGCTTTCAGTTTTTCACCATTGAGTATGATATTAGTTGAGAGTTTGTCATATATGACCTTATTATGTTGAGGTAGTTTCCTTCTATACCCATTTCATCAAGTGTTTGAATCATAAATGGATGTTGTTTCTTACCAAATGATTTTTCTGCATTTGTTGATATGATTATATGATTTTTATCATTTATTTTGTTGATGTGGTATATTACATTGACTGATTTGCATATGTCGAACCATCCTTGTGCCCTTAGAATGAACCTTATTTGATTGTGATATATTTTTTAAATGTATTATTTCATTTTATTTGCTAGTATTTTGTTAAGGATATACAGATTTAATGCAATCCCCATCAAAATCCTAATGGCAGTTCTTAAAAAAATAGAAAAAAAATCATCAGATTTGTATAGAACCACAAAAGACAACAACTGGCAAAACAATACTGAGAAAAAAAGAATGAAGCCGGAGGTATCACACTCCTTGACTTCAACTATACTACAAAGTGACAATAATCTAAACAGTGTGGTATTGGTAGAAAAACAGACATACAGATCAATAGGACAGAATTGAGAGCCCAGAAATAAATCCATATGTATGTGGACAAATGATTTTTTAAAAGATTTTATTTATTTATTTTATATAGAGAAGAAAGACAGATGGGGTAAAGCAAAAAGCATCAACCCATAGTTACTTCATTTTAGTTGTTCATTGATTACTTGTCATATGTGCCTTGACCAGGCGAGCCCATGCTTTCGAATCAGTAATCTCAGCTTTCCAGGTTGATGCTTTATCCGCTGTACCACCACAGGCTAAGCTGGGCAATGGTTTTTGACAGAGTAGCCAAACATACAATAGATAAAAGAAAGCCTCTTCAATAAATAGTGCTGGGAAAATTGAAAAGCCACATGCAAAAGACTGAAACTAGACAAACTGCTGTTTGTTTGTCCCCATATACAAAAATTAACTCAAGATGGATCAAAGACTTAAATACAAGACTTGAAACAATAAATTACAGGGAAGAAAACATAGGACATATAGACACTGATTTTAAAGAAGATTTTTTTTTTTTTTATAATTTTATTTTTTTAATGGGGTGACATCAATAAATCAGGATACATATATTCAAAGATAACAAATCCAGGTTATCTTGTCGTTCAATTATGTTGCATACCCACCACCCAAAGTCAGATTGTCCTCCGTCACCCTCTATCTTGTTCTCTCTGTGCCCCTCCCCCTCCCCCTTTCCCTCTCCCATTCCCCCTCCCCCCTGTAACCACCACACTCTTATCAATGTCTCTTAGTTTCACTATTATGTCCCACCTATGTATGGAATAATACAGTTCCTGTTTTTTTCTGATTTACTTATTTCGCTTCGTATCATGTTATCAAGATCCCACCATTTTGCTGTAAATGTTCCGATGTCATCATTTCTTATGGCTGAGTAGTATTCCATAGTGTATATGTGCCACATCTTCTTTATCCAGTCATCTATTGATGGGCTTTTTGGTTGTTTCCATGTCCTGGCCACTGTGAACAATGCTGCAATAAACATGGGGCTGCATGTGTCTTTACGTATCAATGTTTCTGAGTTTTGGGGATATATACCCAGTAGAGGAATTGCTGGGTCATAAGGTAGTTCTATTTGCAGTTTTTTGAGGAACCACCATACTTTCTTCCATAATGGTTGTACTACTTTACATTCCCACCAACAGTGTATGAGGGTTCCTTTTTCTCCACAGCCTCTCCAACATTTGCTATTACCTGACTTGCTAATAACAGCTAATCGAACAGGTGTGAGGTGGTATCTCATTGCCGTTTTGATTTGCATTTCTCTAATAGCTAAAGAAGATGAGCATCTTTTCATATATCTGTTGGCCATTTGTATTTCTTCCTGGGAGAAGTGTCTATTCATATCCTCTTCCCATTTTTTTTATTGGATTGTTTGTTTGTTTGTTGTTGAGTTTTATGAGTTCTTTGTATATTTTGGATATTAAGCCCTTATCTGAGCTGTTGTTTGAAAATATCATTTCCCATTTAGTTGGCTTTCTGTTTATTTTGTTATCAGTTTCTCTTGCTGAGCAAAAACTTCTTAGTCTGATGTAGTCCCATTCATTAATTTTTGCCTTCACTTCTCTTGCCATTGGAGTCAAATTCATAAAATGCTCTTTAAAACCCAGGTCCATGAGTTGAGTACCTATGTCTTCTTCTATGTACTTAATTGTTTCAGGTCTTATGTTTAGATCTTTGATCCATTTTGAGTTAATTTTTGTACAGGGGGAGAGACTGTAGTCCAGTTTCATTCTTTTGCATGTGGCTTTCCAGTTTTCCCAGCACCATTTATTGAAGAGGCTTTCTTTTCTCCATTGTGTGTTGTTGGCCCCTTTATCAAAAATTATTTGACTATATATATGTGGTTTTATTTCTGGACTTTCTATTCTGTTCCATTGGTCTGAGTGTCTATTTTTCTGCCAATACCATGCTGTTTTGATTGTCGTGGCCCTATAATAGAGTTTGAAGTCAGGTATTGTTATGCCCCCAGCTTCATTCTTTTTCTTTAGGATTGCTTTGGCTATTCGGGGTTTTTTATAGTTCCATATAAATCTGATGATTTTTTGCTCTATTTCTTTAAAAAACGTCATTGGAAGTTTGATGGGAATTGCATTAAATTTGTATATTGCTTTGGGTAATATAGCCATCTTGATTATATTTATTCTTCCTAGCCAAGAACAAGGTATATTCTTCCATCTCATTATATCTTTTTCAATTTCCCTTAACAATGGTTTATAGTTTTCATTATATAAGTCCTTTACATTCTTTGTTATGTTTATTCCTAAGTATTTTATTTTTTTTGTTGCAATCGTGAAGGGGATTATTCTTTTGAGTTCGTTCTCAGTTGTTTCATTGTTGGCATATAGAAAGGCTATTGACTTCTGTATGTTAATTTTGTATCCTGCGACCTTACTGTATTGGCTTATTGTTTCTAGTAGTCTTTTTGTGGATTCTTTGGGGTTTTCGATGTATAGGATCATATCATCTGCAAAAAGTGATACCTTTACTTCTTCTTTTCCGATATGGATGCCTTTTATTTCTTAAAGAAGATTTTGTGAGTTTGATCCCAAAGGAAAGGGAAGTGAAGGCAAAAATAAATGAAAGGGACTATATCAAACTAAAAAACTTTTACACAGCACAAGAAACTGCAAACAAAATTAAAAGGCAACCAACTGAATGGGAGGAGATATTTGCAAACAACAGCTCTGACAAAGGGTTAATATCCAAAACATATAAAAAACTCATACAACTCAAAACCAAACAAACAATCCAATTAAAAAATGAATAGAGGACCTGGATAGACATTTCTCCCAATAAGATTTAAAAATGATCAACAGATATATGAAAAAATGCTCAACCTCACTAGCTAGTAGGGAAATGTAAATTAAAATTACAGTGGGACACCACCTCATACCTGTTAGAATGGCTGTTATCAACTAGCTAGTAGGGAAATGCAAATTAAAACT
This sequence comes from Saccopteryx bilineata, assembly GCF_036850765.1. NCBI lineage: Eukaryota > Metazoa > Chordata > Mammalia > Chiroptera > Emballonuridae > Saccopteryx > Saccopteryx bilineata. The sequence continues at coordinate 181,438,692 of NC_089494.1, forward strand.
ACAGTGAGATACCACCTCATACCTGTTAGAATGGCTGTTATCAACAAGACAAATTATAACAAATGTTGGAGAGGTTGTAGAGAAAAAGGAACCTTCATTTACTGCTAGTGGGAATGTATACTGGTACAGCCATTATGAAAAACAGTATGGAGGCTCCTCAAAAAATTAAGACAAGTTACCATGTGTCCCAGAAACCCCTCTTCTGAGTACCCCCAAAATTTGAAAACATTTATTCACAAAGCTATATGCACCCTTATGTTTACTGTAGCATTATTCATGGTAGCCAAGACTTGGAGACAACCAATGTGTCCTTTGATAGATGATTGGATAAAGAACATGTGGTACATATCTGGAACAGACTACTACACAGCCATAAGAAAAGATGAAATATTGCCATTTGTGACAACATGGATGAACCTTGAGAATATCATACTAATCAAAGTAAGTCAGACAGAAAAGGTTAAGAACCATATGATTTCACTCATATGTGAAATATAAAACTGAAAGCAACAAATGAACAAACAATAAAAACAAACAAAAATTCAGACACAGACGATAGTATGGTGGTTACCAGAGGAAAAAGGGTTGTAGTAAAGGTTAAAGTGGGTCAAATACATGGTGACAGAAGATTTGACTTTAGGTGCTGGGCACACATGTAATAAATATATAGATGATATATTATAGAATTGTATACTTGAAACTTAAATAATCATATCACCCAATGTCACCCTAATAAACTTAATTTTTAAAAAACTAAAAATAATTTTAAAAGAAAAAAATCAATGATATGGAATAAGTACTTAATCATGTACAAAAACACTGATTTGCCAGCTTTTTTCCTCTCCTTACAGATTTTGTAAAATTCCTGAATTGTCAGCTTCATTGGGAGAAACAGTGACTTGTTTCATGTTTAAGAATTAAGATTAATTAAAACACTGTTTTAATTTTAAAACAGGCAACAAAAATCTAAACAAAGAATCTGCATGTGAATTTCCATATCCAATGGTAAAATATGATAAGTGACTGGGCAGCTCTTGCCTAGAGTTGTTAGACTAATCTATGAATGAAGAAATTCTCTCAGGCTGTTCCCTGCTGTGATTCTGAGCAGTTAGAGACATCTTGTTGAAGAAATTAATGACTATTTCACGGAACTTAAGGACACTAGAAGACAATGTAAATAGTATCCATCTAGAAAGAATGATATTGCATTGATCTCTTAAACGTTGTTCAATTAGAGTTTATATTCGTATTTCATTTTAAACAAAGAAAATCACAGGTATGTATGGGCATAGACACTCATTAAACCCTCCTCTGAGTTGTTTTCATTCACAAGTACAAACCTATAGAAAGAGCATGAAGAACCTATATCTGTAAGTCCCTAAGTCTGTTTCTTTATATTTTAAAATAAAGATAAGCCTAGCTCAGACACGTTTAGGTTGAAATGGACATCCAGGTCAAATTCCATAGAAAACTCATAAAATGTCATGTAAATGTAAAGAACCATTAGAAAATATTTTTGAGCAATTGATCTTGCTTAGGATATGTCTCAAATATCCTAAACCTACTGACTCATTAATCATTATCTGATAACTATATATTTACTCCTATGAGTAAAAGCACTGCTCTTTCATTCTCTGCCTGGGTCCTGACAATATTAAATCTCAATAAATCATTCTATAGGAAACTCGGGAAAACTCCTTACAACAGTTATAATACCTAACAAGATGACTCTCAGATGTATTGTGAGCGTATTAGTTAGCTTTCATTAGGTTATTCTTTGCTAACAAACAATTCAAATTTCCCTAACCCAACATACACGGCAACACACACAATGAAACTGAGAAATTCTAAGAGGGTGTAAAAGCCTTTAGATTCTTCTCTGAGCCACTTTTGTCCAATTGAGAGGACAGGGGAGTCACAGCTAACTGCACAGCTTTTAACAATAGGTGTTTAGCCACACGTTTTCCAGGGTTTTTGAGAGCATATATTATATAGTTTTAGACTCACCTTTTTTTAGTGCTGCCTCCCTTTCCTCTTCAGGACAAAGGGGGTATATTTAGAATCCCTCTAATACTAAGAAAGGTGTGTGGAATTTCAAACACAGAATTTAGCCACCAGGCTTTTCTTAGTTATCATTCTCTTGTAACACTGGGTGTAAGAGATTTATATAACAATCAAGAGTGTTGATAATATCAGATTTACTCACAGAATTCGTGGCAACAACATTATTTTTGGAAAATGAAAATGAGTAGTAAAGATAAAAAAATAGATTAATATTCCTTACCCAGAGCTAGCAGTACACATGTGGAAATGTTCTCAACAACACTTGTTAAATGTTAGAATTATAGGAAGTTTTCTAGTTTGGTATGAAATCATTATGTTTACTTCTCTGGGTCTTTCTGTCTGCTCTTCAGCTTTCATCTGTATTCACTCTCTTCCTTAGAATCCTCATCAATGGTGTTTTAGAATAAGGAGGTCATTAGACTGAGGTGGCTCTAATACTGTGATGGTCTGTGGAAGCAAACCAAAATTTAAGGTTATGAAATCAAAACCAAAGGACAACCAATGAGAAACAGCCAATTAGATTTTAATCTTAAAGTCGATCAAAAATTTTTCTTGCTTTGCTTTCAAACCATCTATGTATAAGTTTTTCCCCAGCTCCCATCAGAAGAGCACGTCTAAACTTCCAATTTGGTGCTGCCCAATTGGAATCTTCTTTTGCTCAAAGAGACTCTTAAAAATTTTAATATGCTTCAGTTTATCTTTTAAAAATTCTGACATTATTGCCTAGCTTATTTATTTATTTACTTATTTATATTTTTCTGAAGTGAGAAGCAAGGAGGCAGAGAGGCAGACTCTCACATGCGCCTGACTGGGATCGACCTGCAAGCTCATTCGAGGGTGATGTTCTGCCCATCTGAGGCGTTGCTCCATTGCAACCAGAGCCATTCTAGTGGCCGAGGCAGAGGCCATGGAGTGGTCCTCAGCACCAGGGCCAACTTTGCTCCAGTGGAGCCTTGGCTGCGAGAGGGGAAGAGAGAGACAGAGAGGAAGGAGAGGGGGAGGGATGGAGAAGCAAATGGGCGCTTCTCCTGTGTCCTGGCCAGGAATTGAACCCTGAACTTCCACACGCTGGACTGATGCTCTACCACTGAGCCAACCAGCTAGGACCAGCCTAGCTTATTTTTTAGGAATACCTTTTTCACTGTATCTTTGAAATGTTTTCCTTTCATAAACTCCTGCCCTTATTGTCAATGTACCTACTAGAAAATTCCACTTGGATTCCTTTAATGTCAACTTGAAGTAAATATTTCATAACTTTCCTGACTTAACTCTTTCTTTCTTCTTACCCTCTCACATCCACATCTACCCTTTTGGCTTTCTTATTTCTATAGATACTACTTATAGCCCAGATCCTACATCTAAAAACTTGAATATTTCTTTTGATATAGTCTCTCACTTACATGTCACCCCTTGTGCCTTCCTAAATGTCATACCCAGTCAATTACTAATCATCAGTGATTCTATCTTTGAGATGTTTTACATCCTTCTCTTGGTTTCAGCATTATATTGGCTTCAGGCTTCACACTCAAATGCCATATATAATTTTTACCAGCCTTCTAACAAAAATTTTCACTGTTGTGATCTGCATCACAGCCAATGCTAGGTTAGTATCCTGAAATTGAGGATTACTGTATTCTACTCTCCTCAGAAATATTAGTTGGTTTTCTAGTCCCACAGGGTAAAGTCAGCTATCTTTCTCCAAGTATTTAGGGTGTTGACTTGTGATTGTTAAGATTGGGTTTAGCTGCAAGTGACAGATAATCCAAAATAAAAGTGACTCAGATAAAACAGATGTAAAAGTTTAGAGGGCTCTAGGGCACGTTTGATACTCTGTAGCAGGGGTAGTCAACCTTTGTATACCTACCGCCCACTTTTGTATCTCTGTTAGTAGTAAAATTTTCTAACCGCCCACTGGTTCCACAGTAATGGTGATTTATAAAGTAGGGAAGTAACTTTACTTTATAAAATTTATAAAGCAGAGTTACAGCAAGCTAAAGCATATAATAATAATTACTTACCAAGTACTTTCTGTCAGATTTTCGCTAAGTTTGGCAGAATAAATCTTTATAAAACAACTTACTATAGTTAAATCTATCTTTTTATTTATACTATGGTTGCTCTGCTACCACCCACCATGAAAGCTGGAATGCCTACTAGTGGGCGGTAGAAACCAGGTTGACTACCACTGCTCTACAGTATTATTGGGCAGATAAAATATATTATGCTCACTTTGTTAAAGATGGCGCTGCCCACGTGGAAGCTGTTGCCCAGGTGATGTTAATGTGTGTTGGGAGCGGGCTATGGGCAGGCAGGATCCTTGTAGTCTGGGGCTTGATTTTAGGACTAAGCCTTTCCCACCCTTTTTGATGTGGAGTGGTACAATCCCATCATGCCTCAGATAAGTGCTTTGTATTAGAGACTTCCCCTATTTTGTATATTGGATTAAAGGTTTTGATTTCTATACTATAAAATGGGGGCAGAACGGGAGCTTGCTCTCTTAGTTCCTGAGATTAGCATTAGAGGAGACTGCAGAGAGGAGAGCAGAGAAAGGCCATGTGGAGGAGGCCAAGAGAAGCAGCCAAGATGGTGGAGTGTTGAGTGAGAAGCCAGTTTGTGCAGTTTGTGCAGGGAGAAGGAAGGAGATGGGGAACAGAGGTGAATAAAGTCTGGTGAGCTAGAAACCTTTGATTCTAGGAAACTCGGATAAGTCAGTAGCTTTGTGAGCACTGAATGTGAGTGGGTTTTGGAGTCCAGTGTGTGTTTTTACTTGCCTGCCGGGTGCAAGCTAGGATTAAAAATGATGGCCCACCAGTTTTTGGCTCTGTTGTTTCTTTACCGACTGTCCGAATCCAATGCGAACCTGCTTGGGCCAGGCGGCTGTGATGGTGGCCTTGGCTACTGGCTTTACAAATATCAAAGTCTTTTGATTCTTCTATGTCATTATTCCTTTATGTGTGGCTTACATCACCAATGTTATTTCATGGCCCAAAATGGCTTTTCAACTCTGTCTTCATTCCGGTCAGTAAGTGCCCACCCACTGCTACTTACACACTTGGGCCAAAACATATTTCCATGGCTAAATGTCCTTATATTCTGATGACCAAGTGTCCCAGTAAAAATAGGAAATTCTATTACTGAGGGAGAAGGAAAAAGACATAGGGTTATCTCTGCCACACCTATATTCTAGCAGCTACTTCCTTACAGCAACCCACCATTCTAGACAAACTCTCCGCTTAGCTATTTAAACATAAACTCTCTAAAACACTCCAGCCCACAGTTGTCTTTGTTCTTTAAACTAGAGGAACAGTAAACTTGGCAGCCAATCAGGTATTTGTTTCGCAATAATAGCCCTTGTTAATGTGGTCTTAATGATTAGAGCATTATTTAAAATTTTCCTTCTTGTCTAATTTTCACCTAGTCTGTATAAAATATAACATCAATTATGTACACTACATAATACTTGATAATGATAATAAACTTACTGATTTATATATTTAATATACTATATATATTGTTATTTTACAGTGTACTCTTCATTTTTTTTAAATTTAATTTACTGTGGTGACTGGTCAATAATATTAAACAGGTTTCAGTTGTAAAATTACACAATACCTCATCTGTACACTGAACTGTGTGCTCACCACCCCAAGTCTCTGTACAGCACACTGTTATTTTTAGAAGTTTGCTGTCAAACACTATGCTCTGCCACAATGACAGCAGACTCATATAGCTCATGTTTAATATTGTCTTTTGATTACATCATTTTCTCTTTTATTTTTTAATTAAGTGAGAGGTGGGGAGGCAGAGACAGAATCCCTCACTCTGACCAGGGATCCACCCAGCAAGCCCCCTATCTGGGGCTGCTTTGCCAGGCTGGGCCGCTGCTCTGTTGCTTGGCAACTGAGCTAGTTTAGTACCTGAAGCAAGGCCATGGAGCCATCCTCAGCACCCAGGGTCAACTTTGCTGGAACCATTTGAGCCATGGCTGTGGGAGGAGGAGGGGTGGAGAAGCAGATGGTTGCTTCTCCTCTGTGCCCTGACTGGAAATCGAACCCAGAACTTCCACATGCTGGGCCGATGCTCTACCGCTGAGCCAACAGGCCAGGGTTATCATTTTCCCTTGTGCTTGATTTAATCTCCTGTTGTTTTGTACAGTAACATGCTGTATAGGCTTGTAGCCTAAGAGCAACAGGCTCTACCATATAGCCTAGCTCTGTAGTAGGCTATACAATACAGATTGGTGTAAGCACACTCTATAATGTTTGAACAATGTGAAATCCCCAAGAATGCATTTCTCAAAACATATCCTTGTAGTTAAACAGCACATGACTGTATAATTGAGTATAACATAGAACAATAAGAATTATATAGCTCTGGTTCTATTTTTATATCTATGTCTTAGCATAGATGCAAGTAGAAGAGAGATAAGTCAAGAACATCAACATAGTTTCCCCATACCATTTCAGAGCAGCAAAGAGAACAGGAAATCTTCATACAACTGCTGTGAAAAGTGGAGAAACTGATCAGGTCCTGTTCTTCAAAGGAAGAGAAAAACTACTGAATATATTAAACCAATTTTGAATTTTAGTTTGTATATATATTTAAGATTTTATTTATTGATTTTAGAGAGAGAAAGGAGGTGGGGTAGGAAGCAAAAGCATCAACTAGTAATTTTTTCCCATCTGTGCCTTGACCAGGTAAGCTTGGGGTTTCAAATCCAAGACCTCAGCATTCCAGGTAGAGGCTTTATTCACTGCTCCACCACAGGTCAGGCTTTAGTTTGTGTATTGGATGAGCTGCTTATGTTTACTTTGTGCAGGTTTCAGTCTTGCTATTTTCCTATCAAAGGAAGACAATGTAATGGATAGGAAAAAAGATTCAGGAATCAGATATTTTATCACTTCCCAGTATCCAATGCAGAAAGAAGATAATACAGTAGTAACTATCATTGAGTGCTTATTATGTGACATGGAGATGCTGGAGTGGCCACTGCACATTTCTCCTTTATTCTTTCCACAACCACGTGAAAATACGTGTTACCATATTCTTTTTGCAGCTTGACTCGATATCCTTAGAAGTCATTAACTAAGATGACACAATGGAAAGGAAAGAGAACAGAATTCACATCTACCTGCTCCTGAGCTTCTCTTAACCGCTATTCAGGCAGGCAACAGTGAATTCCTTTAAACCGACCTCAAAGTAAAGGTTATATATTTTTACACTGGAAAAGATATTAACGTTGCTTGTGATTTATATATCCGGCAGCCTTAGTGGAACCCAGGTTAACTATTATATTAGGTTTCATAGCTTTTTATTGTCATCACATCAATCCAATGGGGGAACTGATTAGCCCTTGCTATTGATAACAGCAAAAGAATTCCTTAGTTACAAGGGGAAGAAATAACAAGCCCTGTGTCAAAATTGTTGGGAAGCGCTTTTCTAGAATTTATCTCCAAGAAATAGGAGAGGTCCTCTAATTTAATAAAAAGCTTTCAAATTGAAACCAAATCTAAAGTACTTAAGAGTACATATTTCAAAATTTCTTCACGCCAGAAATATTAAGTGCATTAAACACTACAAATATGAAATATTTAGATCACTGTCTCCAAGCAGCTGGAGATGTACACAGGTGTTATTACTCTGTTAGTTGGAAGACTAAGTAACTGCCATTATGACAGTACTGCGTGTACAGTATTTTTTTTTAAGCCCACCATTTGCAATTGATTAAATGGACCATCCATAACTGCCTGTGAATCATGTTAGGAGTTACCCAATGACATTTATATTAACATCTGTCATGGAGCAAAATGTTTAGTATAAAAAAATTGACATATAATAGCTTTAAGGTATCATTAAATCAATTTTAGATACCAGTCTATAGGTGTAACCCACTATCTGTCGACTCCGGGAAAATATAGTTTATGATTTGACTAAAAAAAAATAATAGCGCCTCACCCCAAGCCCTTCGTGTGTACACCAAAAGGTCTTTGTGTCCAACGAGATGACTTTGCTACAACATTTGTTCCCGTGTAATTGTCCCGTAGGCAGTTTCAAAAGTGGAGAGAAAAGGTGGGAGACACCACTGAAAAGGAAGTGGGGGCACAGGGTCGTGACCCGTCCGTGGCTGGGGACTCGCGTAGGGTGAGGTAACACGAAATCTCGATCGACACTGTGGTTCGCGGAGGCATCGGGATTCCTCTTACCAAATGCATTCGGGCCACCTGTCAAACCCATGGATGGATAATAGGGTGGGGAGGAACCCCGGAAGAAGGCTGCATGCCAGAAGGTGTCTGCAAGCGATGCGCTGGGGTGTGCGTGGGGAACACTAAGGAGGATCTTGAAGACCCGGAGGCGACTTCAAGTGGTCACCGGAACCCGCTAGGAAACCAGAGGGAGCTGCGTGCTCCTCCCATAGGCCTCTCAGCTCCTCCTCCCAGGCACATGACCACAAACGGAGGGTGTCTCGTTCCCGCAGCGTAGCTCGCTCTGTTTCTTTCCTCCCGCCGTGCTGCCCTTCTTCTCCCCGGTTCCCATCCCTCCCTCCTCCCCCCTCTCCCTCTTCACGCCCCAATAGCGGTTCGAGCTGCGAAGTGCCCGCCCCTCCGCCCTTTTCTACGTTTTCTCATTGGCTAAAACCTCAAGGACGCGTTCCGAGGGCGGGTGGCAGCCATTGGTGGGATGAGCAATCCGAGTTCCCGGATGAGGGAACATTCTGCAGTATAAAGGGAGCGGGGAAGGCGGGAGACAGCGCAGTTTGAATCGCGGTGCGACGGAGTAGGCAGTGAGGTGTCGCTGGGTGTCTCACTAGTCCTTTCTCTTCCTTGCTTGTTTGAGCTTCAGCAGATTTCGAAATGGTAAACTTCCCAGAGGCGCTTGACGGTGCAGCGGGTTTTTTTCCGGCGGAGAAAAACCCGTTACACATGGAAATGGGGGTGAAGTGGCGACGGTTGGGAACGCGCGGAGACAGGATTTGGAAAAGCGGGGGGTGGGGAAGAGGTGATTTGTCGGTGGCGAGCGGAGCCGCCTCCGATCTCGCGGCGGGCGGTGACGGTTGCGTGGCGCGCGCAGCGCCACTGGGGGCCAGCGGGCGGCGAACGGGCGGACGGAGGCGCGCGGCCGCGGCTGGCGCGCAGCGGGGGGCGCGCAGGCGGGGTCGCCCTTGCGGTGGGCCGGAGACCCCGGTGGGGCACGGGGGCGCGCTCGCGCCCGGGCCGCGCCGCGGTGGGGGAGGGGCGCGCCGCCCTGGTAATCCTATATTCTCCGTTCCTCCTTCGCTCGCGGGCGTGTGCGCGCCGTAGGCTGGCGGCAAGGCTGGGAAAGACTCCGGAAAGGCCAAGACAAAGGCGGTTTCCCGCTCGCAGAGAGCCGGTTTGCAGGTCAGTGGCGGTTCGGCGCAGTCAGGGAATCGTGACATTTTTCTTTCATCCTCCTTTCTTGTTTATCATCGCTCTAAACGGGTGTTCTGTCTTTGCGTGGGTGATGAGGTGTCGCGACTTGTTTTGCCGATATACATATCGGGGAGGGGGGCGATCACGTGTGTCGGTACGGGGGCGCGTTGCTGCACCGGCGTCCTTGCTTTGGCGCCTGTCTAATTTTATCACCTTTGACTCTTATCTTTTTGCATTTGTTTGTGCTTAAAATTAAGTTTCCGGTGGGCCGTATTCATCGACACCTGAAATCTAGGACGACCAGTCATGGACGTGTGGGCGCGACTGCTGCTGTGTACAGCGCAGCCATTCTGGAGTACCTCACCGCAGAGGTAAATGGGTGTACGCCTGTAATCTGGGAAAGGTTGGGGGGCGGGGGGGGGGCGGTTAGGTGGCGAGAGGGAAGGAGGAAAGTGATGCAAGAAAACTCCCAGGCCCTAAACGCGGCGAGATGCCTCTGGAAACGCTAGAGGGAGCTGGTGATCATTAAGGGATCCTACTGAGTTTAAGCCGCTCTTGAGAATAAAATTGCGTGGTCCCTTTATAATTTAATGCTGTCGTGATGTGCAGGGGGTGAAGGAGGGAGAGAAACAACTGTTAGATTTATGTTCATGAAGGTTTGGTTCTGCTCTGGATCGTGGCCTAAACTCTTTAGGTCCTAAAGAGTTTGGAAAGAGATTGATTAGCCTTTGCCTTCTAGGTACTTGAATTGGCAGGAAATGCATCAAAAGACTTAAAAGTAAAGCGTATTACCCCTCGTCATTTGCAACTTGCTATTCGTGGAGATGAAGAATTGGACTCTCTCATCAAGGCTACAATTGCTGGTGGTGGTATGTAAACAGTAAAATTATACTTTAAGTTCCTTTAAAGAAAATAATTTTGCTTCTCAAGCAAAAAAATTGGTAATTTTTCATCTAAAGAGGACACCTGAGTATGTTTTCACTGACATACACAATGATTCATCATGAAATACAGGTTTTACTTTGCGTACTTGGGGTTCACATTTAAAGTCATTTTTAAGTGTTTTAAAAATAGAATTAATCCCTGTTCCTCTCCTAGGTGTAATTCCACACATCCACAAATCTCTGATTGGGAAGAAAGGACAACAGAAGACTGTTTAAAGGATGCCGGGATTTCTTATTATCTCAGGACTCTAAATACTCTAACAGCTGTCCAGTGTTGGTGATTCCAGTGGACTGTATCTCTGTGAAAAACACAATTTTGCCTTTTGTAATTCTATTTGAGCAAGTTGGAAGTTTAATTAGCTTTCCAACCAACCAAATTTCTGCATTTGAGTCTTAACCATATTTAAGTGTTACTGTGGCTTCAAAGAAGCTATTGATTCTGAAGTAGTGGGTTTTGATTGAGTTGATTGTTTTTAAAAAACTGTTTGGATTTTAATTGTGATGCAGAAGTTATAGTAACAAACATTTGGTTTTGTACAGACATCTCCACTTAGGTGGATAAGCTCAATAAAGGTCATATCCCAAACTAGTTGTGTTTAAATTTGCTTGATTGTAGTAGGAACATCTTTCTTCCTTTTTTTTTATTTTTATTTTTTATTTTTAGAGAGGAGAGAGAATGAGAGAGAAGGGGGAGGGAGGAGCAGGAAGCATCCTGCTCCCATATGTGCCTTGACCAGGCAAGCCCAGGGTTTTGAACCAGTGACCTCAGCGTTCCAGGTCAACGCTTTATCCACTGCGCCACCACAGGTCAGGCGGAACATCTTTCTTTTGATCAGGTTCTCTCTCATCCTGCAATAACTTATATTTCTTCAACAATTAAACTTTTTAGTTGTCTAGAAAGATCAATAATTAGCAGGCCCAACTGTAAAACTTTTTATTGTTATATAATTAGCTGTTAAAAATTTTAAAACTGGCAGAAACTGGAATGGGACAATTTTTAAAAGCTATTTGTCCATCTGAGTTTGTGTCTTGGCCAAACTTGTATGATACAGCACTACTGGTGTATTGCTATGGTGGTCTTGGGGCAGGGAGAGAGGCAGGTCAGAAGTTCAGTATCTACCTCCACAGAGGGAACCTTCAGTGAAATTTAAGAATAGTGTTCTCTGTGCTACAGTTTTGATATCTGAATTAAACTGTGTAATACTGGGTAACATCTTTAGGGGAATACTACAATAGCTTGAGTGAACATATTTTAAATGGTTACAAATAAACTGATTGGATTGGATTATTTTGACACTTTATGGTAAATTATTTTTAAAAGTTTGGATGACGTTTCCAAGCAATAAGTGACCCTTTACCCCCCACTGAGGAGACCAAGAAACAGCAGCAGTATGAAACGTGGGTTAGGGAGAAAAGCAGGTAGTGTACTGTGATGGTAATGCATACCCAGAAAGCTGATTACTGCTGTGCTTTGGTTATAAATTAGGATTAGGGCCAGAACTGCAGTTTGCTTCTATCCTCATTGGTATCCTAAGAGGCAATTGCATGAAGTCTGGGTCTACGAAAATGGTGTGCAGCTAAAATAAGGCAAACGACCTAGAGTTAGTTAGCCTCGAACTGCACTGCTGTGTTCGTCAGCACCTGTGCCGGAAGCGCTGCGTTAGGGACTGACTGCGGTCGTCACCTGACGGACCCGCCCAAGGCTGTGGGCCCTGGAGGCGGGCCGGCCATCCCAGGTGATTTTCCTGAAAACGGCATCCTCACCTCTGATCTGTCGCCCGGCCGCCTGGAAGGCGGGCTGCGGCCTGCTCCTGCCGCGCGGGGTTCAAGGGCTCCACGCGGCCAACGCGGAGGGCCAGTCCCAGCCTCAGCGGAACCCCCGGCGCCGCGGGGCTGGCGTCCCGCCCGCCCCCTCGGGCCGATCGGCTTTGAACCTGTAGGCGCCGTGCTGAGACCACCCAGTGGCTCGGCCGCCCGGGTCCCGCGGCCGGGAGGTGCGGCTCGCGCAGTAGCGGCCCACGGGGGGCGGGGAGGCCGCGGAGAGGAGGCGGAGCTGCGAGCCCGTCTGTCTCCGGGGCCGCCGCCGCGGTCTCTGCGCTGCGCTCCGCCCCGCCCCGCTCGCCTCCGCACGCCCCCACCCGCCCCCACCCGGGCCGGCCTCGCCTCCTCGGCGGCGGCGGCTTCAGCCCCTCGTAGCGGCGCTCCCGGAGGAAAGGGAAGAGGGCACAAGCCAAGGCATGGAGGGGAACCGGGATGAGGCGGAGAAATGTGTGGAGATCGCCCGGGAGGCCCTGAATGCCGGCGACCGCGAGAAGGCCCAGCGCTTCCTGCAGAAGGCCGAGAAGCTCTACCCACTGCCCTCGGCCCGCGGTGAGGCCCCCGGGGTCCCGTCCCTCCCCGCCGGGCCCCTGCCCTCGCAGCCCGCCCCGCCCCCACAGCCGCCCGTCAGGGAGCCGGCGGGACCGCGGGCAGCCCGTCCCTCCGTGGGACGCCCGGGAGGAGCGGCCCGACACACTCCCGCCCCTGCCCCGAACGGACCGGGCCGGGCAGGGGCTTGGAGGGGGCTCCGGAGACTCCCACTGCACCTGCCTCCCTGCGAGATGCCGGCTCTCACTGACGGACGCAAGTTGCCGGTTCCCTGGTCCGTTTTCGGAAATGTCCGGCTGCCATTCTCCCAGGAGAATGTCCCTGGGAGATTTGTCTGGTCCCGTCTTAGCCTTACCGAGTGGACTTGATATCCAGGTGCTTGGTTGTGCGGCCCTCTCTCTTCCCATCCTCACCCCCAAATAAGACCTAGACCCCTAATGAAGTGAAAGAAACTGGGAATTCTAGCCGCTAATGGTCTCAGGTTCCACCATCCCTAGGGTAGAGCCCTGCTCCCCAAGCAAAGACTTTTGAATACCTGAGATGACATTGCTTTTCCCTGGGAGGGAGTCCCTTTAGAAAAGACAAACACAAATTTGGCAAGAATGATAGAGTCAGTAATGATTTGCTAAATTGTATTGGTTTGATAACACCATAATTATCTACAAATTAGGCAGGTCTCTAAGGAACAGATTACTGGACTTCTTTTAGTTGAATTTACCCTGTTTGTGACCTAGGCTTTAAAGTCATGCTCTCTAGGCTGTAAAGTAATAACAACAACATTTATTGAGCACTTTCAAAGTGCCAGACCATGTGCCTAGTGTTTTATATGAATTACTTCATTTATTCCTCAGAACAATTCTATGTAGAGGTACAGAATTTATTTGAACAGATATACCCTAATGAAAACAGGCTGTCTTTTGGATGGATGGATGGATGGATGGATGGATGAAAGAGAGGAAATATCATACATAAGGCTACACAGTAATTAGTAGCAAAGGCAGAAAAGCACTGTACTTGAGCTTTCCAGTTCCAAAAGGTCTTTAACCACTACTCTTATTTCCTTGCTAATAGTATACTGTTTCAGTGGTGGTTCAAGGTATTTCCAGGTTAAGAAGAAAATTATTGATAATAGGAATGTGGGGTTACCTGTTTTACTTTATTGTTTTTTTTAATTTGTTTCTACATTGTTGAAGACCTTGTATTTTTTATTCTCCTCTATCCTTTCATGACATTGCTATAGAATAGTATACCAGAGTGGACAGGAAAGGGAAGTGGTAGAAAAAAGTTAATAATTTTTTAAATGTGGCAAAAACCACATAAAATTTACCAGTTTAACTATTTTTCAGTGTGCAGTTAGTGGTGTTAACCATTTTCACATTGTTGTACAACAGACATCTAGAATTTTTCATATTACAGAACTGAAACTCTATACCAGTTAAACAATCTTCCATTTTCCCCACCCACCTGGTTCTGGCAACCACAATTCTTTTAAAATTTGACCTCCTTGGCCCTAGCTGGTTGGCTCAGTGTATAGAGCATAAGCCCCGTGTGGAGACATCTGGGGTTCCATTCCTGGTCAGGGCACACATGAGAAGCGACTGCTTCTCTTCCCCTCTCTCTCCTCCTCTTTCTCACTCTTCTCCCCATAGCCAGTGGCTCAACTGGTTCGATTGGTTCCATTGGTTCCAGCCTCTTGGCCCCGGGGGCGATGAGGACAGGGTTGATGGGTAGATCCCAGTGTGGGTGCATGTGGGAGTCTCTCTGTATCTCCCCGCCTCTCACTTAAAAAAAAAAGAATTGACCACTTTGGATACCTTATATCAGTGGCTTTCCAACTGCCTGTCCAGCAGAAATTTTGTGCTAGTCAGCCAAAGTGTTAACAACCATGATGTTATATGAAGATCATAGACCCAATGATTATAGATCCTATAATCTTTATACAACATCAGGGTGGTTAACTTTTTCTCTGACTCATAGAAAATTTCTGGCAAACTTGCTGCTGAAAACCACTGCTTATATAATTGGAATCATGCAGTGATTTTTCAACCTTTTTACACTTGGGGACCAGTGAAAATAGGATTATTTCTAGACCGCTAAGGCAGAAATCATCCCGAGCATGAGTGAATTTGACTAAGATCATTGAGTCTATAATCTTCATACAGCATCGGGGTGGTTAACTCTTAACAGGACTGGTGGGAAATTCCTGGCAGACTGGTCCGTGGATCAGAGGTTGAAAAGCCTGTACAGTATTTCCTCATTTCATATAGTCAATAGGTTCTGTGATTTTATACAAAACAAGGTATAATCAAACCAGATTTGCCTTAGGCTATTTAATAGAAACAGAAATAAAGTCCTTATGGCATCTGATCAACTTTGTAATACAATGAAATTGAAAAAAGCAATGTTATTCGAGGACTTATCTTTTTTTTTTTTTTTTTTGGTATTTTTTTGAAGTTAGAAGCAGAGAGGCAGTCTGACAGACTCCCACACGCACCCGACCAGGATCTACCCAGCATGCCCACCAGGGAGCGATGCTCTGCCCATCTGGGCCTGGTGCGTTGCCCAATGCAATCGAAGCCATTCTAGCACCTGAGGAGGAGGCCTTGGAGCCATCCCCAGCGCCTGGGCCAACTTTGTTCCAGTGGAGCCTTGGCTGTGGGAGGGGGAGAGAGAGATAGAGAGGAAGGAAAGGAAAGGGGGAAGGGTGGAGAAGCAGATGGGCACTTCTCCTGTGTGCCCTGACTGGGAATCAAACCTGGGACTTCCACACACCAGGACAATGCTCTACCACTGAACCAACCGGCCAGGGCCGAGGACCTTTTTTAAGTGGCTTATTTCACTTAGCATGATGTCTTCAAAGCTCATCTGTGCTGTAGCATGTGGGTAGGATTTTCCTTTTTTTTCTTTCTTTTTTTAAAAATTTATTCATTTTACAGAGGAGAGGGGGAGAGAGAGGGAGAGAAGGGAGGAGCAGGAAGCATCAACTTTGAAACTTCCATATGTGCCCTGACCAGTCAAGCCCAGGATTTTGAATTGGCCACCTCAGCATTCCATGTCATTGCTTTATCCACTGCACCACCACAGGTCAGGCTCCTTTTTTTTTAAGCTGCACAATATTTCATTGCTTGTATATACCACGTTTTCATTATTTGTTCATCAGTTAGTAGATTTTTAGGTTGTTTTTATATTTTGGCTATTGTGAATAATGCTGCTATGAAAATGGGTGTGCAGATATCTCTTTGTGATCCTGCTTTCAATTCTTTTGGATATATACGCAGAAATGGGATTGTTGGATTATTTCGGTGGTACTATTCTTACTTTTGGGGGGAAACTGCTATATTGTTTTCCATAGTGGTTGCCCCATTTTACATTCCTGCCAACAGTGTGCCAAAGTTCCATTTTCTCTACATCTTCACTTGTTATTTTGTCTTTGCTTTTTTTTTTTTATAGTAGCCATTCTGACAAGTGTGAGGTGGTATCTCATTGTGGTTTTGATTTTGCATTTCTCTAATGATTAGTGATATTGAACATCATTTTATATGCTTGTTGGCTGTTTGTATATTATCTTTGAAGAAATGTCTGTTCAAGTCCTTTGCCCATTTTGTAATTTGGTTATTTTTTGTTTGTTTAGTTGTAGGAGTTCTTTGTATAATCTAGATAACAACCCCTTATCAGATACATGATTTGCAGTTTTTTTCTCCCATTCTTTAGGTTGTGTTTCACTCTGTTGATTGTGTCCTTTGATGCACATAAGTTTTTAAGTTTGATGTAGTCCATTTGTCTGCTTTTGCTTTTATTGCCTGTGTTTTTGTTTTTTTCTCTTAAGAAATCAGTGTCCAGAGTTAAAATGTTTTGAATCTTCCTACTGTCTGGATACATGATTTCATTTAGTCACTATCAAGTCCTAGAGGGACAGTTTGAACATGCAAATAACCACTTCAGATAGAACATTGGCTTTTGAAACCTAGCTCCTCCACCTATTAACTTGTAACCTGAATCTTGGGAAAATTAGAGAATCTAGCCTTTAGCTTTTCCATTTGCAAAATGGGACAATAATGCCCTGACTTCTTAGAGCTGTGAGGATTTAAGTGACTTAATACATGGAAAGCATCGTCAGTGAGCGCTCAATTATTTTGATATCATTTTAAAACTTGTAGTCTAGCATTCATTTGTCATACAAGCCTCTTGAATGAATATATTTAAGGGATACTATAAGATGATATTAAAGCACAACACAATTATTGCTCTTAAAGACATGAACATAGGAAAAAATAAGACATAAAATGGGCATGTCCGGGTTGCTCTGTGGATAAAGCGTTGACCGTGCACACCAGAATTCATGGGTTTGACCCCCCAATCAGGGCCTATGAGAAGCCTTCAGTGAGGACACAACTAAATGAAACAACTATGTAACACTACAAGTTGATGCTTCTCTCTCCCTAAAATCAATGGGAATTTTTTTAAAAATATATAAGTTGAAAGTAGTACAGTGTGTTATAAGACAGCAGGATATGATTATAGATAAAGTGATGGCGTTCTGTTGTGGTATAGTCTGTGAAAACTTTAGTTCATATGCAGACTTTGCCTCAGACAGCTTTGTAACCAGGGGCAAGTTACGTAGCTTCTCCAAGGCTTGCTTAGTTATTAAGGCTTGTATCAAATGATAATTATGACACAGGATTGACAAGATGTACAGTAGCTGAAATAAAATTATGTACAGATACTTAACAAAGTATAATTTACATGGAATGTTTTCAGATGTTTATTGGAATAATTTAAGAATTCAAAGGAAGGAAAGGTCTAGAATATTTTTGTAAGCTCCTGGTAAAATGTGAAGTGTAGAAGGAAATTGAAGTTATTGGTTAAAATGAAATTTTACATTTTTATTTCTGAATTTTATCTATTGTAGAATACCGTCATGGCCTTGTAACTTAAGAGTTTTGACTGAATGTTCCTGTGAATATGTTTTCATACCTAAGATAGGCAAAAGAAAACATTGCATTTTGATCTTCATTATTTTTATATAGTAAATGAGAAGATAAGAAACTAAATTCCTGAATTTTTGTCTTTACGTTTTCTTCTTGCCAGGTGAGAAGTCTGATTGATAAAACACTTTTAAAAATTGGCAAGTTTTCCTTGAGGAAAAACTTGATTTTCAAATGGATCTAGGATATTGCTGCTTTCTATGTTTTTAGTTGAGAATATTATTTTACAGTTTATTGCAATGAACTAAATGAAATGAATTTTACAGCTTTCAGATATTTTCTATACTAAGAATTTGATTTATGTTTGAAAGGATTGCTATATATGAGTAGCTGCTATGTAGGAAATATAAATATTCTGGATAAGTAATGTCATCAGGCAGAAAGTAAATTACATTTTGTTACTCATTTATTTATTTATTTTTACAGGGACAGAGAGTCAGAGAGAGGGATAGATAGGGACAGACAGACAGGAACGGAGAGAGATGAGAAGCATCAATCATCAGTTTTTCATTGCAACACCTTAGTTGTTCATTGATTGCTTTCTCATATGTGCCTTGACCGCGGGCCTTCAGCAGACCGAGTAATCCCTTGCTCGAGCCAGCAACCTTGGGCTCAAGCTGGTGAGCTTTTGCTCAAACCAGATGAACACACACTCAAGCTGGTGACCTTGGGGTCTCGAACCTGGGTCCTTCTGCATCCCAGTCTGATGCTTTATCCACTGCGCCACCACCTGGTCAGGCAGTAAATTACATTTTGGTTTCTTAAACTATATTTATTGTTATGTATTGGACTTTCACAGAAGGATACCATCTCACTGTTTTGGTGCTTTGCATTTCTATTTTAATACTTTAGTATACTAATTGAGAGGCAGTTTGAAATATAAATCCTTTTTCATAGAAATGCATTTTTATTGTTTTTCGGAATTTCATAGTAATTTAAACCAAATGGAGGCCTACAACTTCAAAAAAAGCCATCCTGTGTCTGTTTTAATGAATGGATAACTTATGTATGCCTGTAATTGGCAGCATCTATTTGCAGCATAACAATTAAAATAGTCTTATTTTTATTTTCCTGTTTATGTGAGAGATATATGTTTATTTTTCTTTTTTTGCTACATTATTTTAAAGTTGAAATCTAATAAAAAGTCAGTTCTGTCCCCTATTATCTCACTTAAAAAGGTAAAATAAAACTTTTAACCTGTCATTACACACATGTATTATCCAACCTATTCCTTTTAAGACAGTTTTTTGTCTTTTCCTGACTTAGTTAAAATTTAGTGACAAATATAAATTATGCATTCAGAACAATTATTTTGATAGCGTCAAGTTAAGTGTTATAAAATTATTTTCAAATTTCAGCTTATCGCCAAATGATTTCAGACATTATAGTTGAAGAAAAAACACTGAATTTCATTTTGAACCTTAATTTAGTAGTTGTGCAACCTTACATAAATAACTATCTTGCTGATCCTCAATTTTCTCATCTGTAAAATAGGGATCTAGTTAGTCAACAAATATTTGCTGAATGTACACATTTTTGTGCTAGGCATAGTTCTGGAAACTAGGGGATCAGTAACAATAAGACAGTCATAGTTCTCTTGGAGCTTACATCCTGGAGAACCCAGATACGAAGTATCTGCTGGCTGTAATAATGGCTCAAATCAAGTGCTGTAAGGATGTCATATATAAATACTATGGGAAACGTATCTGGAGCGTGCCGTCGAGTTAACACTATCATAATTGTCTTTTTTCGGTAATTTTTTTTGGTTACCAAATTGAGCACAAATAATTGCCTTAAGTTATGATTAATCTCCATTTGCATTCAACTACTTTCTCACTCTTAGTTAACATGTTCTCTTTGCCTTGCGGCATTCATTCCTTGTATTGTCTGCGTATATAGCTGTCCCTCTCCTAGATTAAAAACTCTTGCCCTCAGGAACCATTTTAATTTTAACCTTCTTTTTATTTCCATGGTGTCTAAAAGTGTTTTGCATATAACTGTGGCATTTATAAGCCTGGATTTTCTAGAATAATACCTGTTTATATAATTTTATTATCTTCAACTAAGATGATTTGTCAAACATAATTAAATGAAAAATTTATAGCTGTAAGGCTTTTCATGCTAATATATATTTTTAAATGTTTTCCATAATCTGACAAGTGTGCAAAAATATATACATATAATTGTCACTGTAGCAAATATTTGAAAAGAATATAAATGTTCATAAGTGGGAATTGATTAAATAAATTGCATTCATTCCTATACTGTGTACCTATTAAAAAGGATGGTGCACCTCAGTCATTTTCCATCCACTGAACTAACCTCCACATTCGGCTCATTGGACATGACCCCAGCTGTCTTTGCGGAATTCTGAGTTGAGCCTCATCTTGCTCTCCTATTACAATAGCCCTGAATAAGGTCTTCAAAACAAAAAAAATGATCATGTGAACCTATATTTATTGCTATAAAATGACATACGCAATGTACTATGAATTTAAGGTAGGCTACAAATATATGTAGATTATTCTAGCTTTGTTTAAAAATATCTGAAAAGCTAGACTGCTAGCTAACTAGAGTTAAATATACAGTAATGTTGAATGATCTTTTTTTCTTGTATGGGATTTATATGTGATTTTTATTTTATGGTTGTTGTTTTTTAAATGAGGTGAGCAACATTACTTTTGTAATCACACAAATAAAAGCTATTTCTAGTTTGTGAAGAGGAAGGAAAAATCTGTTTTCAAATTGTGTTTTTTTTTTTTTTTAATTCAGTGAAAGGAAGGGAGGCAGAAACAGACTCCCACGTGTGTCCTGACCGGGATCCACGCAGCAAGCCCACTAGGGAACATGCTCTGCCCATCTGGGGCATTGCTTCATTGCTCAGCAACCAAGCTCTTCTTAGTGCCTGAGGTAGAGGCCATGGAGCCATCCTCAGTGCCCGGGTCAACTTGCTGCAATCAAGCCATGGCAGCAGGAGGGGAAGAAAGAGAGAGAGAGTGAGAGAGAGAAGTGTGAAGGGGAGGGGAGGAGAATCAGATGGGCACTTCTCCTGTGTGCCCTGACCGGGAATCAAACTCAGGACATCCACATGCTGGGCCAACACTCAAGTTGTGTTCTTATTTTAGATTTTGCTAATAATGGACATTATACGTAACAGGTAGGTGGCAAAAACTTTTAAATAAAAATAGACCTTGGTTCTTCACTTCTGGATTATCCACATAAACACGTTTAATATTGTATTTACTTCTCAGTGTTTCTTAATATGGAATATACTTAACTCAAACTATGTTAAAATCCCAGGCAAAGCAGTATGTCTGGAAAGGGAATGCATGAAATAAGGCTGGATAGTTTTGAAACCAAAAACAAATGTAATCTGGTTCATAATTACTGTATCTGCCCAACTAATATTTGTAATACTGCACATCATTGTAAGTGAAATATCATGGGATATTTCATAAATCAGAAAAATCCAATGTGCTCTAAATTCTGACAACATTTGAACTGAATCATGTTACCTTCTCAGGCGTTGATTCCAGTGATTACTAATCAGAAAACCTTGCTGATGCTATTTTTAAGATGAGAAAACTGGATATTGAAATCCAGAGGTAATGGAACTTGTACAAATTTTAATTCTTTGGAACCAGTGTTTGGTGTGAGCGCATGTACACACACAGTCATTGTTAAGCAGAACCCTTATGTATGAAATTGTAGAAAATTTTCACTATCATAATAACCTGAAAATCTAAAGCAACTATGTGATACTGCTTTAGCACAGTATTCAGCATGTAGCTATTAACAGGAAAGATGTCCAGAAAAACACTGGGAGAACATGTTTGTGGTAAGAATGAAAGGGAATATACAATAACTTCCAACTAGCAGGCATGGGATTTTGTAGCCACCTGTAAATACTAAATTCATATAACCATTTTTGTATCTGGCTTAACAATTTTTTTTTAAGTATAAATATTTAAATTTTATTGAAATGTTATCATTGTATCTCAGGATCAATGTCCGAAATTCCTTTTTTACTTAATATTTATTGTTTCCTTCTTAAGATAAGAACTTTTTAAAAAAAATTTATTGTGTTGACATGGTTTCAAGTGTCCCACCCAATATAACACCCTCTACACACTGCATCGTGCCCCTGCTCACGCGCAGTCTCTTTCCATCCTATTTGCCCTGTTCACCCTCCTCCCCATACATCCATATCCCCCTTTCCTCTGGCTGCTGTGTCTCTGTGTTATGTATATATGATTTTAGCTAATTCCTTCACTTTCTTCGATCCCATCCCCCTCCCCCCTTCCCTCTAACAGCTGTCCATCTGTTCCCTGTAACCCTTCCTGTTTATACTTTGTTACTCAGTTTATTGTGTTCATTAAATTCCACATATAAGTGAAATCATATGGTATTTGTCTTTTTCTGCCTGGTTTATTTCATTTAGCATAATAATCTCTAGGTCCATCCATGCCGTCACAAAAGGTAAAATTTCATCCTTTTTTATGGCCGCATAGTATTATTCCATTGTGTAAATATACCAAGCTTTCTTTATTCACTTCTTCACTGATGGACACTTGGGCTGTTTCCAGATCTTGGCTATTGCAAACAATGCTGCAGTGAACATGAGGGTGCATATCCTCTTTGGAATTCGTGTTTTAGGATTCTTAGGATATATTCCTATAAGTGGGATAGCTGGGTCATAAATAAGGCAGGTCTATTTTTAATTTTTTGAGGAAATATCATACTGTTTTCCACAGTGGCTGCACCAGTCTGCATTCCCACAAGCAGTGCAGGAGGGTTCCCTTTTCTCCACTCTCACCAGCACTTGTTGATTCTTTTTTTTTCTTTTTTTTTACAGGGACAGAGAGAGAGTCAAAGAGAGGGATAGATAGGGATAGACAGAAAGGAATGGAGAGAGATGGGAAGCATCAATCATCAGTTTTTCGTTGCGACACCTTAGTTGTTCATTGATTCCTTTCTCATATGTGCCTTGACCACGGGCCTTCAGCAGACTGAGTAACCTCTTGCTCGAGCCAGCGACCTTGGGTTCAAGCTGGTGAGCTTTTTTTTTGCTCAAGCCAGATGAGCCCGTGCTCAAGCTGGCGACCTCGAGGTCTCGAACCTGTGTCCTCCGCATCCCAGTTTGTTGCTCTATCCACTGTTCCACCGCCTGGGCAGGCTGTTGATTTTTGATTTGTTAATGAAAGCCATTCTGGCAGGTGTGAGGTGAAATTTCATTGCAGTTTTAATTTGAATTTCTCTGATGAATAGTGACATTTAGCATTTTTTCATATGCCTCTTGGCCATCTGTATGTCCTCTTTGGAGAAGTATTTATTCAGGTCCTTTGCCCATTTTTAAATTGGATTGTTTACTTTCTTGGTATTGAGTCTTAGGAGATTTTTATAAATTATGGTTATTAATCCCTTATATGTATTGACAAATGTGTTCTCCCATTGAGTGGGTTGTCTTTTATTTTGTTAATAGTGTCTTTTTCTGTGCAAAAGCTTTTTAGTTTGATATAGTCTCATTTGTTTATTTTGTCCTTTATTCCCCTTGCTCAAGGAAATATATTGACAAAAATATTGCTCCAAGAGACGTCTGAGAGTCTACTGCCTATGTTTTCTTCTAGGATTTTTATGGTTTTAGGACTTACATTTAAGTCTTTTATCTATTTGGTTTTATTTTTATGACTGGTATAAGTTGGTGGTCTTGTTCTTTTGCATGTACCTGCCCAATTTTCTCAAAACCATTTATTTAAGAGAGACTGTTTTTACTCTGTTATATATTCTTGCCCCGTTTGTCAAATATTAGTTGATCATAAAGGTGTGGGTTTATTTCTGGGTTCTCTGTTCTGTTCCATTGATCTATATGCCTGTTCTTATGCCAGTACCAGGCTGTTTTGATTACAGTGTCCTTTAGTATACCTTGATATCAGGAAGTATGATACCTCCCACTTTATTCTTCATTTTCAAGATTACTGAAGCTATTTGGGTTCTATTTTCATTCCACATAAAGTTTTGAAATATTATTTCTAGATATATTAAGTGTTCCATAGGTATTTTAATAGACATTGCATTGAATCCATAGATTGCTTTGGGTAGTGTGGACATTTTCATGATGTTTATTCTCCCTATCCATGAACATGGTATATGTTTTCAATTGTTTGTATCTTCCTTGATTTCTTTTTTCAATGACTTATAATTATCCAAATACTACAGGTACTTCTTTGGTTAAATTTATTCCAAGGTACTTTATTTTGTTGTTGTTGCAATAATAAATGGGATTGTTTCTTAATTTCTCTTTCTGATAGTTCATTATTGGTGTATAAAAATGCCACTGATTTCTGAATGTTAATTTTATATCCTGCCACTTTGCCAATTCATTTATCAGTTCTAGTATTATTTTTTGCATAGACTTTAAGGTTTTCTATGTGTAGTATCATGTCAAATAATGACAGTTTTACTTCTTCTTTTCCAGTTGGGATGCCTTTTATTTCTTCTTTCTGTATGATTGCTTTGGCTAGGACTTCCCGTACATGCATCCTAGAGTTATGACAGTCTCAACATAATTATGTTTTGAGCTTACTATGTTCACTGTCATAAAAACCTAAAAAAAATTGAGACGTGAATGTTTGGCTTATTCAGTTAGCATCCTACTTATTTTTGCACTCATTTTTTCTGTTATAACAGTACAGTATATTTATTTCCTTTTTCTATGGCTTGGTTGTGTTTTTATGTTCTAAATTATGATTTTACAACTGTGTAAGGATAGGTAAGTGACTTAGGTTAGGGTGTGTTTCGACTTATACCAAATCTTGGGTTACATCACTGTCGTAGGAACGGAACTATGTTGTAACCTAAGGATTTCCTGTACTATGTTGAATAAGAGTGGTGAGAGGGGACTCCCGTCTTGTTCCTGATCTTTTTTTTTTTTCCAAAGTGAGAAGCGGGGAGAGGCAGACAGACAGACTCCTGCATGAGCCCGACCAGGATCCACCCAGCATGCCCATCTGGGTGGGCAACTGGAGCCATTCTAGCACCTGAAGCGGAGGCCATGGAGCCATCTTCAGTGCCTGGGCCAACTTTGCTCCATGGAGCCTTGGCTGTGGGAGGCAAAGAGAGAGACAGAGAAAGGAGAGAGGGAAGGGTGGAGAAGCAGATGAGCACTTCTCTTGTGTGCCCTGGCAGGGGTCAAACTTGGGACTTCCACATGCCAGGCCAACACTCTACCACTGAGCCAGTTGGCCAGGGCGTTTTATTATCCTTTATGTTATTTATTTCCACTCTGATCTTTATTGTTGCCTTCCTCTACTTTCTCTGGCTCTGCTTGTTGTTCTTTTTCTATTTTTTTTAGGTGCTGGGTTACAGTAGATTGTTTTTTTTTTTTTTTTTTTCTCATTTTTCTGAAGCTGGAAACAGGGAGAGACAGTCAGACAGACTCCCGCATGCGCCCGACCGGGATCCACCCGGTACACCCACCAGGGGGCGATGCTCTGCCCATCCTGGGCGTCGCCATATTGCGACCAGAGCCACTCTAGCGCCTGGGGCAGAGGCCAAGGAGCCATCCCCAGCGCCCGGGCCATCTTTGCTCCAATGGAGCCTCGGCTGCGGGAGGGGAAGAGAGAGACAGAGAGGAAAGTGCGGCGGAGGGGTGGAGAAGCAAATGGGCGCTTCTCCTGTGTGCCCTGGCCGGTTTTCTTCTTAAAGTATGCCTATACTGCTATGAACTGCCTTCTCAGGACTGCTTATACTGTGTCCTATAGACTTTGGATTGTTGTCTGTTCGTTTTCATTTGTTTCAAGGAAATTTTTTATTTCTTTTTTGATCTCGTTATCCCATTTGTTATTTAATAACATAATATTTCATCTCCAAGTGTTTGAATGCGTTTTAGTTTTTCTGTTGTAGTTGATTTCTAGTTTCATGCCATTGTGGTCAGAGATGATATGATTTCAATCTTCTTAAATTTATTGAGACTTGTTTTGTCTCCTAACATGTGGTCTATCCTAGAGAATGTACCATAAGCACCTGAAAAGAATGTATATTCTGCTGCTTTGGGGTGAAATGTTCTGAAGATATCAATTAAATCCAGTTGATCTAGTGTGTCAATTAAGGCCACTGTTTTTTTTGTCAGTTTTCTGTCTGGAGGACCTATGTCAGTGGGGTACTAAAATCCCTCACTGTCGAGCTCTCCCTTTCTGTCCATCAAGACCTGCTTTATATGTGTAGGTGTTCTAATGTTGGGTGCATAAATATTTACAATGGTTATATCCTCTTGTCAGATTTCTCCCTTCATCATTATGTAGTGACCTTCTTTGTCCCTTACTATATACTCTTTGTTTTAAAGACTATTTTGTCAGATATAAGTATTGCTACCCCAGCTTTCTTTTTTTTTTTTTTCATTTCCATTTGCATGGAATTTTTTTTTTTCCATCCCTTCACTTTCAGTCTTTGTGTATCTTTTGTTCTGAGGTGGGTTTCTTGTAGACAGCATATATAATTGGCTCCACAGTTTTCAAAAAATAATTTATTTCTTAGCTGAAAGACATATAAAGAGACACTTCCCCCTCACTTGTTTACTTGTCTTAGGATAAGACAGTGGTGCAATTCACATAGGAAAGGCAGGATAAGTGTTTGAATGCTTTGATCAGGTTTCAAGAAAAGGAGTTGGTTCCTTTTCTTTCCCCAGAACCTTTAGATTAGCTCCTGAGTTCTAGACACATACTTCCAGCCCTCTTTAGTAGTTGCCTTGCTCTTTGGTAACTTTGTTTTAAGCTCCTCTTGTGCGTTTCCTGTACTAGACCTGAATCAACCTTATTCCAATCAAGTGTAGTTTCTTTTAGTGGGAAACGGTGTTTCAGCATCACAATCTGGCATTAAGGGTGCTGTGGATACCAGACTGTTCATTGTTTCTGGGCCTTTTCAGTGTACGGAAGCGGTTTCTTCCACAGTAATAAGTGTTTCTGAAGGCATGGTAAATGATAGATGTGTCATGATTATTTACTTGCTTTATGCCACATTATATACATTAAAGTTTCACAATAATATTACCAACACTATCTACTGATATAATTGTTGAAAACAAATGATCTTTGCATTACTTTACATTTTCCCTCCCCATTTTAATGGGTTTTTTTTTTAATTTTGAAATAATTTTAAACTTAGAAAAGTCACAGATTAGTGCAGACTTCCCATATATATTTTATTCAGGCTTCCTGTTGGATACAGTTTTGCCACATTGCCTTATCATGCCCTTCTCTCCTTCCCTGTATCCCCACATACCCTCCTCACCCTGTGCATATGCACAATTTGTTCTTATATTTTTTCCTGAACTAATTAAGAGTAAATTATATATATGCTGTCCTATTACCCTGAAATAATTCACTGTATATTTTATAAGACAAGGGCATTCACTTAACGTAACCAAAATATAACCATCAGATTCATGAAATTCATGCATGTAGCTCATTCAAATTCTGCCAGTTTTTCCAATTGTCTTTGATAGCAAAGAGGACACAAATTGCGTTTATGGGCATGTTTTAATATCAGCTTTTCTCCTTTCATCTTTACTTTGGTATTTGTAATGAATATGGGCCACTTATTTTATACAATTTCCTCAATTTGGGTTTGACATTTTCACATATAAATTTTTGGTAGAAATACCATAGAAACAACCTTGTTTTCTTAATGTATTAGGAAACATATTATAGTGATTTGGTCTTTACTGGTGTGGTTAACTTTGATCACTTGGTTAAGTAGGTGATGCCAGGTTTCTCCACTCTAAACTTACATTTTTTCACTTTATAATTAAGAAGTATTTTATGGGGAAATACTTTGAGACTGTGTAAATGTTCTATTACTTTCACCAACTCCTTTTCCAGTCACTGATGATTCTTTCCTGGGTAAGTTTCCGATGATTGCCAAATGGTGGTTTTCTAATTCCATCATTTCTTCTATAATTTATTAGTTGGCATTCAACTTATTCAATTTATTAGTATGGGTTTATGGATTCTTCTTTAATCCATTACTATCATTATTTATTTTGATGCTCAGATTGCCTCAGATTTAGTCAGTAGGAGCCCTGTGTCTTTTTGACATGTCCTCATTCACCATTCTTTGAGCATCCCTATTGTATGGCCCAAAATATTTTTTTGTTGTTGTTGTTGGGCCCACTTTTTATTTTATACCCTGGAACTCAGTTTTTTCCCAAAGGAACCTTTATTCTTTTTAGTGGACAGTGGTACTTGGAAACAAATACAGACACTAGATAAGCTCATTGTGAAAGGGATGTCATTGCTCCTAGGTCTCTCCAGGACACAGAGCTATGAACATGTATGTCCATGTATGCATGTGTATGTATATCTGTGTGTTATATGTGTATGTGGGAGAAGACACATCTATACTAATTTAATCTATATAAAGCTTGATATCTGTATGAAACTAACAAACCTCCCTTTGTAGTCCACCATAGAGTTCATTCTAGCTTTATCACCTCTGTATTTGTAATCGTGTTCTCTGACCGTGAGAATCATGGCTCCTGTTACCTTCATTTCACTTATTCAGTTTTCCCTGCATATAATGAGTTGGCTCCATGACCCCTGTAGGGCAGGCCCGATCAAACTCAGCCATGGTTTTTGCTGTGACTGCTTTCTTGGTCTCAATAAGCTTGCTTGGTCCAGGCCTCAACTGACAAAATGAAATGAAGGGAAGAGAACAGAAGACCAACAACTGTTTTATTTTGTTTTGTTTTCAAGTAAAAAAGAAAGAGTAAGGCTACCATTAAAAAATTATTTCAGGCCCTGGCCAGTTGGCTCAGTGGTAGAGTGTTGGCCTGGCGTGCAGGAGTCCTGGGTTCCATTCCCGGCCAGGGCACACAGGAGAGGCACCCATCTGCTTCTCCACCCCTCCCCCTCTCCTTCCTCTCTGTCTCTCTCTTCCGCTCCCACAGCCGAGGCTCCATTGGAGCAGGGTTGGCCCGGGCGCTGAGGATGGCTCTGTGGCCTCTGCTTCAGGCGCTAGAATGGCTCTGGTTGCAACAGAGCGAAGCGCCAGATGGGCAGAGCATCGCCCCCTGGTGGCCATGCCAGGTGGATCCCGGTCAGGCACATGCAGGAGTCTGTCTGACTGCTTCCCCATTTTGAACTTCAGAAAAATACCAAAAAAAAAAAAAAAAATTATTTCAACCTATTTACAGTGTCAGGATATATTACATACTACATGCTCTCTCTTTTAATCATCACTTAGTCTTTATCTCTGTAGTTCACTATACATTTAATTCTCCCCATCAGTCCTATGTATCTCTAATTATGTTGGATTCCTGAAGCTTGTTGTCCAATAGGTTTCTGGGAAGGGCCTATGAGAACTATGTTCATTAAGTTCTGGAATGTTGAACACAATTTGTCTGTGTTCTTAATGCTTAAAGCTTGGATATAAAATCCTTGGCTTCAGTTTTCTTTTTTTGGCTATCAAAGTATGTTATTTCATTGTTTTATGATGCAAGTACTATTGATGAGCAAACTCTCATGGCAATCTATTTTTCTTTCCTTTTTAAGCCATTTAATTTTTTTGCCTAGAAGCCCAGTTAATTTTATTAGAATATAGCTTGGTGTCCATTAATATAGATCAATATTCTTAGGTGTGTGATTTGCCCTTCTATTATATGGCTTCAGCTGTTTCGGTTTTAGTATTAGAAATGTTTTCTCAAATTATTGTTATCTAAGTTTTTTTCTTCATCAGGACTCCTATTATATGTATGTTGGATCTTTAACTATTTTCAGTATTTACCATTTCTTTCTAATTTTTTGTCTTTTTTTTTTCCTTTTATGTGACAGGAGGGGAGGCAGAAATAGACTGCTGCATGCACCCTGGCTGGTATCCACCCAGCAAGCCCATTAGGGGTAATGCTGTGTCCATCTGGACTGTTGCTGCATTGCTTAGCAACCGAGCTCTTCCTAGGGCCTGAGGCGCAGAGGCTATGGAGCCATGCTCAGCACCCGGAGTCAACTCGCTCCAATCAAGCCATGACTGCAGGAAGGGAAGAGAGAGAAGTGAGAGGGGGAGGGGTAGAGAAGCAGATGGGTGCTTCTCCTGTGTGCCCTGACTGGGAATCAAACCCAGGACATCTGCATGCTGGGCCAAAGCTCTACCACTGAGCCAACCGGTCAGGGCTTTTGTGTTTTTCATTAAAAAAAGGTTTTTACTTCTCTTTATATTCCATTTACACAATATCTGTTGTGTTTAACTCTTTGTTTCATCTAATTTAGTCTCTTTTTACTTCATTTTTTATTTCTCATAGGTAAATACTTTTGGGGTTGGCCTAATTCTGTTATTACTTTGTACAATGTATAATTTTTTTAAATGAGATTAAGGGAGATACAAAGACAGGTTCCTGCATGCACCCCAACCGGTTCCACCCAGCAACCCCTGTCTGGGTTAGATGTTCTGCCCATCTAGGGCTGCTGGCAGCCAAGCTATTTTTAGCACCTGAGGTGAGGCTCCACGGAGCCATCCTCAGTACCTGGAGTCTACATGGTGGAATCAATTGAGTCATGGCTGTGGGAGGGGAAGAGAGAGAAAGAAAGGGCAGGGGAGAAGGAGGGGAGAAGTGATGGGCGCTTCTGCTGTGCGGCCTGACTGAAATTGAACCCGGGACTTCCAGACTTCCACATGCCAGGTTGATGCTCTACCGCTGAACAACTGGCCAGGGCCTATGTGTAATTTCTTAAAGTCTTTTCAGCTTGGTTTGAAAAGTATTGGGTTATAGTGTTTATTTACCATTTTTTCTCAGCAATTCTTCGTGATGTGCTTTCATTAGCTTGAAAAATTTATTCCTGTTCTCTTGTTTCTTATAATGATTTTGTATCAGATTTTACTTCTATCATTTTCTTTTATGCTTTTTAATGTGTAGGTAGCCTTTCTAAATACACAGAGACCCTTCATTTTTTATGTGATGATTGAAAATATACCACCTTGCTATATAAAATCTCCTCACTGCTTTCTCCTTCCTTCCTTCATCTGGAGTTTCTCACTTCTTCTTCCCTGCTGCCCCTGTCCTCTTCAGTTTGGGTCTTGTTTCAGTAGTTTCTCCTTGGTGTGGCTTTGTAATGGAAGGGAGCTGTGACTGATTAATTTTGAGAGTTTGTCATGACTGGAGAGTTCTCTGCCCTTAAGAGTTTATTATGAACCTTTTTATTCACATGCTGTTGGAGTGAGCAAATCCCTTCCTTTATTATACCCTTTTCTCAGATTTGCCTGTTGTGCTCCATAGAGAGTCCCTGCTGGTAATTTTGGAGTTGTTCTGTCCTGTACACAAGCAAATGCCCTGTTCCTCTTTTTTACTTCTCCCCGCACAGATGATAGTACCCACATAATCTTGTAGCTGTTGGTGGTTAATTCTCACCGTCTTGTATTTTAGGATATTGTGCTTGAGGTTTTGATTTTGCTATCTAATTGCTCTGATTTTATGAGGAAATTTGCAGAGATTTTTATTTTAAGCTGCTGTCACAGCCTTCGTTGAGAATTACCATGAAATTTTCATATTTACAAGTTGTGAGCCACTACTCCATAGACCATACAGCCTTCTATCTCAAGGTTTCCATTTTTTTATATCATCAACAATGCTATTATGAACATTTGTGAATCAGTTTTTTATTTTTAAGAAATTATTTATTTATTCATTTTAGAGAGGAGAGGGAGAGAGAGAGAGGAGAGACAGAGAGAGAGAAGGGGGGGAGGAGCTGGAAGCATCAACTCCCATATGTGCCTTGACCAGGCAAGCCCAGGGTTTCCAACCGGTGACCTCAGCATTTCCAGGTCAACGCTTTATCCACTGCACCACCACAGGTCAGGCCATGAATCAGTTTTTGTATAGATGTGTGCTTTCATTTCTCTTATGTATATACCCAGGGATAAAATTGTTGGGCCAAATGGTAACTATGTGTTTAATCTTTTTAAGAACAACCAAGTGATTTTTTCAAAGTGGCCACATAGTTTACATTCCTAACAGTATATTAGGGTTCCAATTTATCCATATCCTTGTCAATACTTGTTATTATCCATATTTTTTATTATAGTCATCGTAGTTGGTGTGAAGTAGTATTTCATTGTAGTTTTAATTTTCATTTGTCTAATGGCGGTTGATATTGAGAAACTTCATGTGCTTATTAACGGTTTATAAATTTGTTTTGGATGTCCATTCAGATTCTTTGCACATTTTTATATTGAAGTTTCGGTTTTATTGAATTATAAGAGTTCTTTTTATATTCTGTGTATGTGTGTGTGTGTATTTTTCAGATATATGATTTTGTAAATATTTTCTCATTCTGTGGATTATCTTTTTACTTTATTGATATTATTTGAAGGGCAAAAATTTTTAATTTTGATAAAGTCCAGTTTCTCTTAATTTTTTTTGTCACTTATACTTTTATCATATCTAAGAATATTTTGCCTAAATCAAGGTCACAAAGGTTTATTTCAGTAATTTCTTCTAAGAGTTATAAAAAGTTTTAGTTCTTATATTTAGACATCTGATCTATAGTGAGCTAAGTTTTGTGTACAGTGTAAAGCAGGGGTCTCAAACTCGCAGCCCGCCGAACAATTTTGTGTGGCCCGCAGACTAATCCATGAAGTTCAAAATATTTTGGATAAAATTAAGTAAGCCTAGGGGCCTACTTGTATTTTTCATTTCTCTAGCATCCTAGCTAGATATTAGCTTAGTTAACAGCAGTTGTGATGCGAACTACAGTTTCTGGTCGTTTTGTGACACTGAGTAAACTGCATGTACAATTGTGCTTGTTGTACTGATTTTTTTTTTGTTTTCAACTGCAGTGAGAAAAGTGTTGCGTAACAGTTGCCTTTTGTAGACCTAGTGCGGCCCGCCGAACGGCTGTGATCTTGCTCTGCAGCCCACATGCTGAGTTGAGTTTGAGACCCCTGGTGTAAAGCACGTGTCCAAATTTATTCTTTTGCATGTGGATATCCAGTTATTCCAATACAATTTGTCGACCCACAAGTTCTGATATTGTAGTATGTTCATTTTTATTTAGTTCTATTTTCTTATTTCTATTATGATTATTTCTTTGATATGTGAGTTCCTGTATTTCCCCATGTATAAGACGCTGCCGTGTATAAGGTGCACCTTAATTTTGGGGCCCAAACTTTGATTAAAAAATTATTATACAAAGTTATTGAACTCAGTTTTATTCATCATAAAATTCATACAACTCCTCATCACTGTCAAAATTCCCATCTATTAGCTTGTCTTCATCTGTGTCTGATGGTGCATCACTGTCTTCAACAATGAGCACAAAAACAAGCACAAAAAAGTGGGAAATGCAAGTAAAAAAAAACTGCAGACACTGTATTAGATGCACCCAGTTTTTAGATACCAAATTTTTCAGAAAAAGGTGAGTCTAACATGGGGAATACAGTATCTAATTTTTTTCTTTATAACCCATTTATGATCTATCTAGTTACCTTTTTATATTGATTTCTCAATTAAATGCATTGCACTCATAGATTGTGGTAGATATGATACTAAATCTTTAAGATTTAAAAATGATAACATTATGGTTTAGCTATAATGTAGTCAATTTTATTCCTTGTGTGCCTATGAAGAATGAATATTCACTAGGTGTTGGATATAATGTTATATCTTTTAGATCAAGCTTGATAAATTAGGTGTTATCATTTGTATACTTTGTGATTTTTTTCTTAATCTACCTGTTACCAGTTATTAATTAAAATGTGTTAAAATCATCTGCCATTGTGGTTGGTTTCTCTCTTTCTTTCCTTTTAGTCCTATTGATTTTTTTTATGTATAGTTTTAACTTATGATAAATTTCAAGCATTCATAGGAGGGATAGACTGTAGTATAATCAATTCCTATCACCCTCCAATCTTAACCATTATGAATATATATAGCCAATCTTTTCTATCCCATCTTTTATGCCCCATCAGTATTTAAATCAAATTCTAGACATAACTATTAATATTATTGTTTTTTATTTTATTTATTTATTTATTTGTTTTTGTATTTTTCTGAAGCTGGAAATGGAGAGAGACAGTCAGACAGACTCCCGCATGCGCGGGACAGGGATCCACCCGGCACGCCCACCAGGGGCAACCTCTACCCACCAGGGGGCGATGCTCTGCCCCTCCGGGGGCTTCGCTCTGCTGTGACCAGAGCCACTCTAGCGCCTGGGGCAGAGGCCAAGGAGCCATCCCCAGCGCCCGGGTCATCTTTGCTCCAATGGAGCCTTGGCTGCGGGAGGGGAAGAGAGAGACAGAGAGGAAGGAGGGGGGGGTGTGGAGAAGCAAATGGGCGCTTCTCCTATGTGCCCTGGCCGGGAATTGAACCCGGGTCCCCCACACGCGAGGCCGACGCTCTACCGCTGAGCCAACCGGCCAGGGCCTATTATTGTTTTTTAGACTCAATGTTAAGATTTACTCATACATTTATCACAGCATTTGCTCACCATTCCCTTTCACAGCCTGTCTAGAAGCATTTTCTTTTTGCCCAAAATATAAGGTCTACCAGAAAGTTCTGTCCATTTCTATCACAACAAGTTTCGACACGTAAGCACGTTTATTTGGCACATGTGTGCCTCTCTATTTTTATCACTTAATGTATACATACTGATGTAGCAAATTAACTAAAACAAAGTTGATTCACGTTAGTCTTAGTGTGAAGCGATAGTGTACCCATGGCTACTGATAAAGTTCATTTACGCCACTATAATTTTTACGAATTTCAACAAGGAAGAAATGCTACAGAAGTATGTCTGTCTCATCCACCATATTCCCCGGACTTAGCACCCTCCGACTATCACTTGTTTTTGTCCTTACAAAATTTTTTAAAGGGCAAAAAATTCGAAAATAAAGAAGATATCAAGCACTGGTTCAATTTTTCACATCAAAAGATAAAACATTTTTCAAAAATGGGATATACAAATTGCCCTCATGCTGGCAAGAAATCATTAATAATAATGGCAATTATATTATTTAATAAAGTTTATTGACAGTAAGAAAAACTTGTATTTTGTTTTATTCCAAAAACGGACAGAACTTTCCGGTAGACCTTATATATGTATTATAATATCTTCTAGAAATTTTAGTAGTAAATTTTCTGTTTTTGTTTGAAAGTATTTCTAATTTTGTGCATTTTCTATAAAATTAATGTAGAACTTAAGTTGACAGTTATTCTCTCTGAGTATTTTGAAGATATTATTCCAGTGTCTCTTTAGCTGCCATTGCTACTGTTGGGAAAAAAATAGGAAGTCTAATTTCTGTTTCTTTGTAGATAATCTTATTGACTACTTTTTCTTTAGTATTCAGCAGTTTTACCATGATAGACAAATTAAAGTGCGTCATAAGTATGGTAATTGAATGAAACTACTTTTGAGTTATGAGCTTTAAATTTCTTAATATTCTACTTCTAAATGGTGATTAGTGGTATGTAAACAGTTAAGTACATAAGGGTATGCTTGCCATTTAAAAAGACCCCACGCTGAGTCTTTGTGGAGTACGTGATTCTTAATTTGTCAACTTTATAACTTTCTTCTCAGAATCATGTGTTCTGTACCTTGATGTAGTATGCTTTCTATATCTTTCTACAGCACTATTGGAAATAATTATGAAAAATGGAAGCACAACTGGAAATAGCCCTTATTGCCGAAAACCATCAGGTAGCGCGGATCAGAGCAAGCCTAACTGTACAAAGGACAGCACCACATCTGGTAGTGGTGACGGTGGAAAGGGGTATACCAAAGACCAAGTCGAAGGAGTTCTCAGGTAGGAATATGTGTGATTTATATCTCAACTAAAGTTGATACTAATGTAACTTTTAAATAGTATAGCGCCTTAAAAAGTGTTTGAATTACAATGCAGTAGAAAACACATCAAGGAAAATCAAACTGTAAAATAAAATACTCTGGAAGGTTCCATTTTTTAATTTTCAAAAATTTTTAGTACTTTTTAGATCATTTGAGGAAAATTATTTCAATTTTTTGATAGTACAGAATTTAGATAAAATATTGAAAAGAGGATAGAAGAATTATTCTGTCATATATATTCATGAAAGCAGGAGAATTTTACATGAGAGAAATATTGAGGGCAATAGTAACAGCATTTTCAATTTTCTATTTATCTTAATGAAGGATAGTATTTTTCTGTCTATATTTCTTTATTAAGGTTATCTTTATATAGCTTGATAGATATGCGAACATCATAATGTCCTCTTATTTATTTTTTTGTTGAATTTATTGGGGTGACATTAGTTAATAAAATTATACCGGTTTCAGGTGTACAATTCTATACTACATCATCTGTATATTGTACTGTGTGTTCACCACCCTAAGTCAAGTCTCCTTCTGTCACCATTTATATACCCTCTACCCTCTCCTACCTCCCCTCACCCCCTTTTCCTCTGGTAATTACCATATTGTTGTCTGTGCCTGTGAGGGTTTGTTTGTTTATTTTTTGCTTACTTCCTTCACCTTTCCACCTAGTCCTCCAACCCCATAATTCTTTTTCTCTGACTATTCTCTCTTAGTGTTTTAGTTTTACCTCATGATAACACTCCACTTAAACCAGAAGAGTGAGGTAGAGTTGAAAATTATGAACTGGATTTTAGGGATTTGACTTTGCTAATTTTGTAATTAAGAATAAATGTTCTGGATAAGATGACCTCTGAGTATGAAATACCAGAGAGAATACTGTTTGTTTCCTATTACAACTTCAGGAAGCTGTATTGATGTATTAATGTTGCTCTCTAGGGAAACTAAAGTGTAAGGATGAAGGACACTGAACAGTGACTAATCGGATAATGCACACAGAGAGTGAATTATAATACAGTGAACTAGCAAGTAAAGAGTAGGTAAAACTAGTTAGATTATTTTTCTCTTTTGCCCTTTTTATTTCTTTTACTCCTTTCTTTTCTCACACTTTTTTCTCCATTCTTCCTTCTTAGTTTATTCTTTTTTACTCTTCATAATTTGAAATTAAAGTCATTTTAAATCAAATAGCAATTATTTATACTGTATATCCGTAATAATGAAAATCCATAGTGAAGAGTATTTGATTAGCATGAATGGTAGTGAAGCACTTTAAGAATATAAATAATGTTGCTAACCACTTTTATAACTGTAACATTATGTCAGAGATGGCTGAATAAGTGAGATAAGTGAGAAAAACTGAGACATGCTTTTTAATTTCTTTAAGAAAAAGCTTTAATTAAACAGTGTGTTGAAATGCATTTCAGGAAACCACATTTATCTGAAAACAAATTGTATTTTCTTGTAGAAATTACTTTTGCAGGGAGAACATGTTCTCAGTGAAAGACCTAAATAAAGTTAATTGTACACATGTGGTTTTCATTTAGAATCATTTTGACACTTTTTAAAAGAAAGACTGTAAAATCACCTATATATTTGAAAATATCATTAAAAATATAGTTGAAAATTTTGGAGAAGAGGAATATTCTAAATCTGGTGGGGTTTGTTTTTTTTTTAACCTATTTTCTTAATTTCCTTTACCCTAATCTTGAACGGAAGAAAGGAGTAGCTCCCAGTGTAGTAGAAGTGAGGAAGGGAGGGCAGCACCTTGTTCTGTCTCTGTTTCAGTATTCAGAGGACATCTTAAGAATGGGAGAATGAAAGATGATGGTGGGGGCAGATATACTTCGTCTGTGGTCAGAGGTGGCCAGGTGGAAACAGAGTGCTGAGGGAGTTTCTGTCAGCTGGCTTCTGTATTCTCTGTGAAACTGGAGCTGAGTTTATCCTTTGAGAGTTATAAGGAAAGAGATGAGATTGAAAGCTTGAGCAGAGTGGTAAAAGTATGAAATATCTGTAGAGGGAAAAGCAAAGGAAATAGAAGGATTGCTGGTTAGCATTTGGAACGCAGCTATGTTTCAGACCATGAATTCTTACCAGGTAGAAGTATTAGCTTAGCAGTATACCTATATCAGAGATTGTTTCTCTTGTCAATAACATTATTATACCTTTTTCATTAAATAAATATAAGG
The DNA here is from genome assembly GCF_036850765.1 of Saccopteryx bilineata. NCBI lineage: Eukaryota > Metazoa > Chordata > Mammalia > Chiroptera > Emballonuridae > Saccopteryx > Saccopteryx bilineata. Next base: position 181,476,454 of record NC_089494.1, read on the forward strand.
TTTTTGTCCTTTGGGGAGTAAATATGATTGGAACCTTCTTTAATAGTAGAATCCCTAAATTATTCAAAATACTTAAATTAATACCTTGATAAGAGTTGCTTAGCTCAACCTTGAAACACTTCATTATATTAGCTTTCCTACGTGTTGCTTTAGTGAGGTAACATCACCAGCAAACACTTACATGCTGGACCTTTTTGTTTTTTTGTTTTACCTACACTCAGGGGATTTTTCTGAAGAAAGCCGTGTTATCTTGTTGGCTAACACTGTTATGCAAACAAGTTGCTCAGTGACAGTTTGGCTCAATGGGAGAAGCCATGCAATAATACTGCGTCCCTTGCATAAGAGCGAGCGAGCCTACAGTAAGATGGAAGGAAAAGCGTGCAACTTTGTGAAAGTAACATTCTGTGAAACTAAGCACTATTTGTTGTTATGAGTTGAGATATATTGAAAAATTGATAAAAAAAAAAAAAAAACTTTCATGGGTCTAATTTGAAAAAGTTTAATATCTCTTGTTTTACAGCTCCTCTTTTATTTTAAAATTTATAAAATCAATGTGAACTATTAGCTGGGCCATACTTTTATTTATCAACCTAGAACACCTCTGTACAGCTGTTAAGTCATTTGAATTATGGGGATTTTATAAGAATTTAAGTTATAGTTCCTTAAATGAAAAGAAATTTTGCTGAATTTATAAAATAAATAGTCCTTTACCTCCAAGAATAAACAAGTATTTCCCTAAACACCAATTAATTGTGGATTCTGTGTAAACACTCCATGGTATCATCTGAGAGAGAACTGAAAGAGGACCCCTGCCCTCTTGGCTCTGCCGCCCAGAGGAAGACAGGGAGGCTGAACCAGACAGACCGGTTCAGTCTGCTGAGCACCAGGACAGTTCTTTCTGCCTTGGTTGCACATTTCCTTCTAGGGTGAGTAATGGCTTACCTCTTTTTAACTTATTTTTTTTCTTCTTTCTTTTTTTAATTCTTTTGTAAGAATTTTTTTAAAAGGCTTGAATCTTTCAGTGAGGAGCAAACTATAAAAAGTGTGACAAATGCATTTTTGTAGTGAAAAGGAGCATGATGAACAAAAATATGAATTAAAATAAGTATATAAATGCTGTTTTCTTAATCAGGTATGAAAACTTAGGTAAATAAATATATTTGGAGTATTGAAATACATAGCCTTCAGTTTTTCATTGGTGATGTTGACTTAATACTTCTGATTTCTCAGAGATTTTTTTTCTCTAAAATATGAAAAATTTAGTGCAGAGAATATATGGCAGAGCTAGATACAGCTAAGAATTGGCGAAATAATTGTTTTTCTTACTTTTTTTTCTTCTTGTAGCAATTCTTACCTCTGTGATCCACATCTAGAGGATTGTAAATTCCAGCCTACTTTCTTTGCACTATCCAGCAGCCCTTTCCTGACTGCCTTCTTCTATTGCCTAGCCTTTTGTGCTCAGAAATTAGCAATAAAACAAATCTAGAGGGTTAATCTAGTAAATAAACATACTATCTATTCAAACCAAATAGTAATGACTTTAGGATTGTTCAGTGTTTGATTGATTTACTACCTTTTTTCTTTTCCTTTTTTAGAAAGACAAACAGAAAGGGAGAGAGATGAGAAGCATCAACTCGTAGTTGGGGCATTAATTATTCATTGATTGCTTCTCATATATGCCTTGAGTGGTGGGCTCCAGCCAAGCCATTGATCCCCTTGCTCAAGCCAATGACCTTGGGATCAAGCCAGCAACTTTGGGTTTCAAACTAGCAACCATGGGATCATACAGATGATACCATATTCAAGCTGGTGACCCTATGCTCAAGCTGGTGACCCTGCACTCCAGCTGAACCTTGGGATTTTGAACCTGGAACCACAACGTGCTGGGTTGATACTCTATCCACTGTTAACCACTGGTCAGGCACTACTTTTTGTTTTCTGCATTCAAGTAATGTGTCGTATTCTTAGCTCTATTCCTTGTTTCATAGTCTGTTCACCTCTATTTCAAATTCAGTTCTGATGCCAACTACATTTATGTTACAGCATTTATCACCTTTGGTCCAGAAATGACTTTTGGATCTTCACCATTTCTGCCCTCAAATTCAATCAGTCATCCATCCATCTGTCCTTTCATTCATTCAGCTCATATGGTGAACAAGACACAGTACCTGCCTTCAAGGGGCCTAGAGTCTAGAAAGAGTAATCAGACAAGTACACCAGTAGCTACAGTACAATGTGGTCATTGCTGGGATAGGACTAAGTTCTGAGAACTGTGAGAGGCTATATGAGGGTCACTGAACCTAGTATTGAGGAATTTCAGTTTTTGAGAAGAGAAAGAGCTAAGCTGAGGTTTGAAGAAGTCATAGAAGTTAACTGAGCAAGTAGGGAGGCAGAGAACACATATTCTGGGCACCAACACCATTATTTGCAAATATCTAGGAAGAAAGAAAGTCTGTTTAAACACTGATTAGAAAAGCGAATTGGAAGGAAAGAGATGATTACTCCTTTTTTTCTTTATTCTGGTTCTGGACAGCATTTTTATGTCAGACAAACTGAGATTTGAATCCTTACTTTTGAAGCCTTTCCTAATCACCCTAGCAGGCCTCCCTTTTCATTCTCTATTCCCCTTTGCCACTTTATTTGTCTGTATTTTTCACCATACGATATACTTTATATTTTTCTTATATATTTGTTCATCGCTTGGCCTTGTCCCAGTTGTAAATTTACCGTGAGCAGGAATTTTTCTGACTGTTTTATTCAACACTATAGCATCTGAAACAGGGTTTAGCAGAAAGCAGATATTCAGTAAATTTTTGTTGAAAGACTACATCCTGGTTATATAACTTTTGGCAATTTAATTAACCACTCTAAGCCTTGATTTCCTCATTGATTGAATAGGAATAACATCTACCTAATGAGGAGTAAATGAGATAATTTGTGTAAAATAATCAGCATAATAGGATTCTACAATTCTCTGTATGAAAACTTTGTGGACCAGATGTAGTTTGTAATTAGAATTCTTCATGTTTTGGAAATGTAATAAGGGAAGCATACATTATACATTACATAACTGGTAAGAGCTTGGGCCCTAATACTAACATTTCTGCAATAAAACATAGAACTATTCACACTGAAATGGGATAAATGAAGACTGTGTAGCAGTTTCATATTCAGTCAGGCCAAATTTTACTTTTAAAAGAGTTCAAGGCAGGTTTTTGCAGTCAGGTCTGTTATAGAGTAACAACATTTTTCAGAGTTTAATGGATGTTAGAACATGGACATGGGTTGTGGACCTGTGCCAGACACACAGTAGGTATTCTATAAATATCCCCTTTCCTTTTTTCTATCGCATAGTTTCTCATCATATTTAGGGGAGTCTCTACAATGGCAGGACCGTCCTCTGTTTGTTCAGTAATATATATACCTCAAGTGTTAGAATGTGGTCTGGGACATAGTTGGTACTCAGTAGATATTATTGACTAAATAAAGGAAATGTCATGTTCATGAAATAAAATTTACTTGTATTAATATTTATAATTATCTAAAGTAGAAAAATCCAATTTTAATTATTGTTACTGTAAAAAAGACTACATAACAGATTTTTATTGGTGTGATATGGAAAATTTTTTATAATCTTTTACAGTGTCTTCTCTTTTTTTTCTTATTTTATATACCAAATGATGACTGCTTTCATTATAAAGGAAGAGCTGAGGCGCCTTTATTCCCGAAATATTTACTGAGAACCGATTAGGTAGCAAGTGGTGTGATGATCAACATGTTCAGTAGTTTAAAATAAGTAAATCCTGTTTCTTTTCTTTGAAAACTCTGAGTCAGTGTTTGCAGTTCTTTAGCTGCCAGTGAACGGTTATGCCTCATTTTTACCTGTTACTACCACTGTCATTAAGCCACTCACACATGGAACACATCTAACATCATAAAGTATGCCACAAAAATGTGTAAATGGACCTGGATTTTAGTGAAGAAAAATTATTAGATTGTGGGAGAATGTTAGCATTCAAAAGTATTGTTCTCTGTTTTATTTAGAGTTTAGAGTATTTCTTTTCCATATATTAATTAAGGACTCTGGGTTTAAATCAGTTACATCTTTAGGGTTATAAACTATGTACGTACAGTAGGTCCTTGAATAATGATAATTCATTAAACATTGTTTTGTTATAACATTGATGAGAAGCTGTAAGAACTTAACTCTTTATGTCAGTTAGCCTATGGTAAACTTGGTTTCATTATATGTTGTTTTGCTTAAAGTCATAGAACCTAATGACGATGTCAAGTAGGACTTAACTGTAATCTTTAACAGTATGATCATCACCATGAAAATGGAGGTAACAAACATTTTTGAGTCCCGTAATGTATATTATGAGATTTTATCTTTTACAGATGAATTCTCTTTAGCTTGGCCAAGCTGAATTAACTTGCCTTGACATGTAAATCATAGTGTGCTGTAATTGTTTTACTAGCACTAAACTAATTCTTTGATATTTGGTTAGGTATACATTATGTGATAACCAAACTCTTGGTAGTATAATACATGCTGTTCCTTAGGTGAAACATACTTGTGAGGATTATTGAATTGTTTTTTAACGTTTTTATTTTATTTTATTGGTTTCAGCGAGAGAGAAAGGGCGAGAGGGACAGGAACATCAGTCTGTTCCTGTATGTACCCTGACTGGGAATCAAACCGGCAACCTCTGAGCTTCAGGACCATGCTTTAACCAACTAAGCTATCCAGCCAGGGCAATTATTGAATTTCTTTATGTTCTTAAAAATACTATAAAGTTGTTCTTACCCTCTCATTTTAGTTACAGTTCTGTGCTCTGTCCTTCATCCACAGTTGTTATGGACTTTGCTTTACTACTCTGTAGTTGCTATAAATTGCACCAAGAACATTCTCATGGTCAGCTCTTCTTAGACTAGAAAGAGGTTGGAGGAATGGTCTGTGGTCAAAAAAAAGAATGAAGCAGTAACCCTTAATGGGATAAGCTATCATTCAATATTGAGAAAACAATCCACAGACAGATCTGTGAGCTATTACATGAACTTCTTTCTTGAAATTTTCGTTATAACACACTCTCTTGTTCACAGCATAAACAAATGTAAAAATTACTATGAAGTACTTGGAGTTACCAAAGATGCTGGTGATGAAGATTTGAAAAAAGCTTATAGAAAGCTTGCTTTGAAGTTTCATCCAGACAAAAACCATGCACCTGGAGCAACAGATGCTTTTAAAAGTAAAGTAAACCTTTTAAAACGATTTTACTAAGTTCTTTTTAGAATCTACCTACATGTTTCCGAATATTAAATTCTGCTTTTCGATTGGTGCATACAAGCCAGCATAAGCAGGGGTCCTCAGAATCCTCTGTAACTTCACTATTAACCTGTTGCACCGAGAGCCAAGCAAATGCAGTTTGGCTTCACAAAAGCAACATGCTGATTTTGGCCAAGTCCTCAGTAACCTATAGACACCCGTGCCTGCTCTCTAGTTTACCAAGCACCAGTACTTTGATGATTATGCATGAGCCTCTACTGTCTTACCATCTGCTTCTAAGGGAACTGAAAGCAAAATAACATTTTTGAGATATTAGAGATACTAAGATATTAGAATTGGAAAGTACTTGGAATCGTCTGCCCAGTGTTCTTATATTTCTATTAACTCTGGCCAAGCTTTGCATCTTTTATCGATAGCACTAATGTGACTTTTTTCTTTTTATTTAATAGTTTCATTTCTCTTACCTGCTCTCCATTTGTCTTCATTTTTCTCATGTTTTGCCAACTTAATAAATAAACATAAAATAACTGATTTTGTAAGTTCATATTTTGTTACATACAATTTATTCATAGTGGTTAACTTCTAAGTCATAGGAACATGCTTGAATTTGTGATTGTTTCTTCTTGTGAATTTGGCATTCATAGAGCCAAGTATAATGCTTACAGTGAAATAAATTTGGGGAGCTTGGAGTTAGAGGAAATAGATACTCATAATAAAAATTTTCCTAAAAGATAGATGACGCAATTGGTCTTTTATACAAAAACACTTGCCAAATGGTTTTATATCTTTAAGGAAGTTGCCAAGCAAAATACATTTGTGGATTGTTAATAATATTCCAACAAAAGCAGTCGCCAAAGTGATACTGGTGGAAGTAAATCACTGTGACAGAGCCTTCTCTGTTTCCTTAAATAAAAAGCGGTGCCTTGAGAGTACAGGAAAGTCTTCTTTACTCAGGAACACGAACTTTAGCATATATCCACCAAAAAGTTCAAGCAAATTTGTTACATTATGAATTAAAATCTTTTAATTTCAATTTTTTATTGTTCTTAAAACATTTAAAAACATTGTGGCAGTGAGTTATTTGCATGTTTTTGATCTGCTAGGTGATGTCAGTATTAATTTTCCATTAACATTAAGAATGTTAAATGTCATTTTCTCCCATTTCTGCATTGAAGTCATGTTAACATCATTGGTTTAGAATAACAGTAAGTGGATCTACCAATATTTTCACAGCCTGCATCACACTTTGAGTGGTGAGCAGCATAAATGTCTCTCCAGCTAGATACCCAAAAGGGATTTAACAAAGGTGGTTGTACTTTGGTTTAGTACATATTTGATTTTAATGCTCTGCTTTGCAAAACTAGAAACTTAATATTTATCAACATTCTAGAAGGTAATTTATATCTAGAGAAGAGACTTATTATTATTCAGGACACAGGAGATTACCTGTAAATCAGATGTCAGTTAATCCCAGAGAGGATCAGAATAGGGAGTTGGTTAATGAGCCTATTTTTCATTGAGTGAAAACTACATAGAAAACCCAGGTTGTAATCCATAGATGCTTGGTGAGTCAAGGTAGAAAATACTACATCTGGTGTCATCATACAGAAATGACGGGTTTCATTCATTCAGTATATAGGATCTTTTCATTACCTTCTTGGTTCATCTTACTTTCATTTTAACCAGTCGATCTTACCTTCTGTTTTGGGGGTATCAAACTGTTTATTCTAAGCAAAAACTAGAGCTTTTTCTTTTGCATAAGAGGTCAGTATATGTTGTTGCTCTGTGTATACCAGAACACTATTTGCAGATGGAAACCATTTGCTTTTAATTTATTCTTAGAAAAAGAGGAGATAATTGATTTAAGAAATTAAATTAGATAGAGATATTTTCTTTTGTGTGTTTTGTAAAGCTTTAAAAATAAAAGGTTGCTATCAAGGAGGATAAACTAAATGGACTCTTAAGTTCATGTACCTCTTTGTTCTTTACAGTTATGATTGTCATTTTCCCAAAGCAGGGAATATTTTATTTACATCTTGAGAGTGACTTGCACAGTATATGTAAAGATGCTTTTAAAAAATTCTAGACTAGGCCCTGGCCGGTTGGCTCAGCGGTAGAGCATCGGCCTAGCGTGCGGAGGACCCGGGTTCGATTCCCGGCCAGGGCACAAAGGAGAAGCGCCCATTTGCTTCTCCACCCCTCCGCCGCGCTTTCCTCTCTGTCTCTCTCTTCCCCTCCCGCAGCCAAGGCTCCATTGGAGCAAAGATGGCCCGGGCGCTGGGGATGGCTCTGTGGCCTCTTCCTCAGGCGCTAGAGTGGCTCTGGTCGCAACATGGCGACGCCCAGGATGGGCAGAGCATCGCCCCCTGGTGGGCAGAGCATCGCCCCTGGTGGGCGTGCCGGGTGGATCCCGGTCAGGCGCATGCGGGAGTCTGTCTGACTGTCTCTCCCTGTTTCCAGCTTCAGAAAAGTCAAAAAAAAAAAAAATTCTAGACTAAAATTGATACCTTCCCTTCTTTCTGATGTGGATGTTTTCAAAATAGTTTACATTATCATCAAACACAAGTATTTCAGAAACTAATCTGAATAGTATCTGTGTTTGTTGACATATATAGAATGTAATAGCAGGAGATATGGATTAGCTGTATATGTGTTTGCTTGCTAATAATAATAATGAATAAGATGCTATTACTTTTGTTAGGTCAATATTTTAATCTCTAAACACAAAAAGTCAATTTTACATTTCAGGCAAGTTTTTTTACAGAAATACAGTAAGAGAATATGAAATATACTCTTACTCATAGAAATGATAATTCATACAGGGGAGTTAAGTCCCATATAGAACATGTGGTATGATAAGAATACCTAACATTTGACAAGCATTTTATAGTTTTTCTTTTTCACTTCATAGATTTTTATTTAGTACTTATTAAATGCCTTATGAAATAGTCAGGGACCAATGTCATACTTCTTTCACAAATAAGAAAATTGAGGCTCAGAGAGATTAACTGATTTACCTAGGATCTCCCAGACTACTGAATAATTAAATACCAAAACATAAAATAAAGATGTCTGAAGAAAAGGGAGAGAGATAAAGTAGCACTGTGATCAGGGTAATTGGGAAGCCTTCATATACTAGGTGAAAATTAAGAGTATTCTCAAGATGAATATGATTTCTATGGTTAGAGAAGAGAGATGATGGCAGAAACATGGGTATGAGAATGAAGCCAGTGATTTAAAAATCAGTGAGAACTTTCATTTTTGAAAATAGAGATGTACTTTTCCCTGTACCTCACACTAAATACAACTGAATATTGTATATAAAACAAAACATAAGAAAACTCGGAAAGGTGGAGAGAAGGTAAACTGGCTAGAGACCTTGGGACCCAAAGAAAACATTGCAGTGACTTAGCTGGGTTTTCATTTTGACTTTTATATCAGACTGGGTTCTGGAGAAGCAAACAAACCAGAAACACCAATTAACACAACCATTCCCAAGAAAAGCCTAAGCACAGGAAAGGGGTAACCTAGAAGACGGGAAACCTTTAAGCAGGAGCCATTCTCCTGATGCCAAATACCATGGAGAAAAAACTGTGGCCCCACTCACACCCGCAAAGGCTGAGGAGCAAACCTAGACTGCCAACTTCTGCAGGTTATAATAAGATGCTCTCAACCCCCCACCCATCCCACCCAGGGTGGTAAGAAAGAAGATTGAGTAGGAGATGATACTTCCACTTCTACCGGGCAATAACAAGGCATCCTTTCCCCTCCTCAGTGGGGTATTGTCCTAAGTGGCCCAGTGGAGAATCAGGACTTTCACCATCATCTAGAGGCAAAGAAAGCCATATGTCCTGGGAAGCAGTAATGAGGCACCTCTATCTTCTAGCCAGTGAAGTATCATTGGAGGCTTAATGGAAAACTAGAAATCCTATCTTTGCTCAGCAGTCGTGAGGACCCCTCATTTCACAGGTCATCAGAGACCAAGGAGGAGACCTGGACTTCTCCATCTAGGATATCAAGGTGGCGTCCCCTCTTCCCATACCAGAGTAGTGTCAGAGGGAGAGTGCTAAAACAAGTTTAAAATACGGCCCGGAGTCTCATAGGATAATATCTCAAATGATCATATTTCAGTCAAAAATCACTTGTCATAGTAAGAACCAGGAATACCTCAAACTGAATTTAAGGTCAACCAGAAGATACCCATATGGAGATGACAGAGAAGTTAGAATTGCCTAACAAAGATTTTAAAGCATTCATCATAAAAATGCTTCACTGAGCAAGTGCAACTATGCTTGGAATAAATTTAGAAAAATAAGTATCAGCAAAAAAAAATAGAAAGTTGAGCAAGTAAAAGATATAAAGAATTAAATTGAGATTTTACAGTTTAAAAATACAAAAAACAAACGAGCAATGAATGAAATAAACAGCAGAATGGCAGAGGAAAGAATCAGTGAACTGGAAAATAGAAAAGTAGACATTATCCAGTCGGAACAGTGGAGAAAATTGACTGAAAAAAAGAAAGAAAACATGGCTCAGTGACCAGTGGGACTATAACAAAAGATTTAACATTTATATTGTTGGGGTCTGAAAGGAAAGGAGAAAGAGCACAGTGGAAAAGGTACTCAAAACAAATCATGGTTAAAACAGTGTGTACTTGGCAAGAACTGTAGGCTTATATAATTTGAGAATGTAAATGAATTCTAAACAGATAATTCTTAGCAGAACACATCATAGTAAACTCTGAAAACTAAGGACAATGGAAAAGTTTTAAAAACCACAAAAGAGAAATGACATCCTACCTCTAGGGGAAAAGCAATTCAAATAACAGTGACTTTCATATCAGAAATCATGCAGGTTAGGAAAAAATGGCATATTTTTCAAATACAGAAAGAAAAGAATTATCAGCCCACAATTGTATAGCCAGTAAAAATATTCTTCAGGAATGGAGGGCAAATTAAGATATTTTCAGATGAAGGAAAAATAATAGTTTGTCATTAGCAGACATACCCTAAAAGAATAGCTAAAGACAGTTTTCTAAACAAAACGGAACAGTAAAAGAAGGAATCCTAATATATGAAGAAGGAAGAACACAGTAAGAAAAAATATGGGTAAATGTAATATACTTTGCTTCTCTTAAATTTTTAAATTATATTTGACATTTGAAGCAAAAAATTTAACATTGTCTGATAGTGTAAGTGTATGCAGAGAAAATATATGTTAATTATATTATAAATGGGAAGGAGAAAGGAAAGTAAAAAGAAGTAAAAATTCCAAAGTATACCTGAACTGGTAAAATGATGACACCAGTGGGCTGTAATAAGTTATGTATATATTATAATATATACATAATACCTGGAGCAACTACCAAAGAGCTGTACAGAAATAACACACAGAAAACACTAGGTTAATTAAAATGGAATTCTAATTTTAAAAAGTTCAGATAACTCACAGGAAGTTAGAAAACAAAAAATAAAATGGCAGACATAAGCCCTGACTTATCAGTAATTAATTAAATATAATATAAGTGTCTAATATATCAGTTAAAAGACAGATTGACAGAATGAGTCAAAAAACTTGACTATATTATCTATAAGAAACTCTATTTATGACAGTATAGACATAAAAAGTAAAGAGGTGGGAAAAAATCATGCAAACATTAATCAAAAGCAGGAATGGCTATGCTAATATTAGATTAAGTTGACTTGGTACTAAAAAAATTTTCAGAGAGGGACATTATGTTAGGATAAAGGGGTCAGTTCTTCAAGAAGACATAACAATATAAATGTGGATGTACCAGAAAAAAACAAGAGATGTAAAATACGTAAATCAAAAACTGATAGAACTGGAAGAAGAAATTGACAAATTTAGTTATAGTTGGAAACTTGAACACCTCTCGCTCAACAATTGATAGAACTAACCAGAAAATCAGCAAGAACATAGAAGAATTAAATACCTCCGTTAATCAAGATGTAATCATCATTTTTAGAATACTTAACCCAACAAAAACAGACTATAAATACTTTTCAAGTGCTAACAGAACATACTCCAAGATAGAGCGTATTTTGTGTCATAAAATAAACTGCCACTAAGTTAAAGACTGAAATCATACAGAATGTGTTCTCTGACCACAGTGAAATCAAAGTAGAAATCAATAACGGAAAGCTAATTGCAAAATGACCAATCACTTGGAAACTGAACAGTACACTTCAGAATATAGGTCAAGGTAGTCTCTAAAGAATTTTTTTTAAAATGCATTGAACTGAATAAAAGTACAGAATATCAAAAGTTGAGGGGACCAGCTACAGCAATGCTGAAAAGAAACTTGTAACACTAATGCATGTATTAGAATAGAGGAAGAGCCTTAGTCATCTAACCGTCCACCACAGGGACCTCAAAAAAGAAGAGCAAAATAAACCCAAACCAAGAAGAAAGGAAATAAAGGTTATAGTAAAAATCAATAAAATTGAAAAAAATAAAAGCAGTAGTCAATATCAGTGAAACCAAAAAACTAGTTCTTTGAAAAGATCAATAAAATTGACTGACTGACAAAGGGGAAAAATAAAGAGACAAGACAGAAATGACCGTTATTAGAAATGGTATCAGAAACAAGGATACAGACCCTAAAACATTAAAAGGATAATGAGAGTACTGTACTATGAACAGGTCCACACACACATACATTTACAACTTTAGATGAAATGGATTAATACCTTAAAAAATACAAATAAGATTCAATCTGAAGTAGATAATGTGAACAGCCCTGTAACTGTTAAGTAAGTTAAATTTGTAATTCAGGAAGTCCCTGAAAGAACTGTCCAGAGTTTTTTACTAGATAATTGCACCAAACCTTTTTTTTTTTTTTTTTTTTTTTTTTGGTGACAAACAGAGACAGAGAGAGGGACAGATAGAGACAGACAGGAAGGGAGAGAGATGAGAAGCATCAGTTCTTCGTTGTGGCACCTTAGTTGTTCGTTGATTGCTTTCTCATATGTGCCTTGACGGGGGGGGGGGGGACGGGGGACGGGGGGGGGGGGCTACAGCAGAGTGAGTGACCCCTTGCTTAAGCCACAGACCTCAGGGTTTTTTTTGTTTGTTTGTTTGTTTTTTTAAGCAATTATGCGCCCCTGCCTGGTCAAGCTGCACCAAACTTTTTAAGAAGAGTTAAAAACTCTTAGTTGACACAGTCCTTTCCTGAAGATAGAAGGGAAGTAAACATTGTCCAATGTATTTTACAAAGTGAGTATCAACCTGTATTAAAACCAAATACAGTACAAAACAGATTCCCTGTCAGGGCACACAGGAGAGGCAACCCATCTGCTCCCCCTCTCCTTCTCTCTCTCTCTCTCTTTCTCTCTCTTCCCCTTCTGCAGCCATGGCTCAATTGATTTGAGCACGTAGGCCCCAGGCGCTGAGGATGACTCCCTCCACAGCCTCTGCCTCGGGTGCTAAAAATAGCTCAGTTGCCAGTGGCCCCAGACAGAGGTTGCCGGGTGGATCCCAGTCCAGGCTCATGCAGGAGTCTGTCTCTGTACCTCCTCTACTCTCACTTTAAAAAATAAAGGGAGGGAGGGAGGGAGGGAGAAAGGAAGGAAGGAAAAAAGACACTACAAAAAAGAAAATGAAAAATACAAGAGAGGGAGGGAGGGGCAGAGGGAGGGAGGGGGAAAAAAAACACTACAAAAAGAAAAAGAAAAATACTACAGACCAGTAGTCTTCATGGAATAAGTCCAAATGTCCTTTAAAAAATATCAGCAGCAATAATAGATAAAAATAATTATATATCCTGACCATGTAGAGTTTATTCCTAGAATGAAAAGCTGGTTCTATATTTGCATATTAGTGTGACCTACTATGTTCATAGACTAAAAAGAAAAATCTAATGATTTTATCAGTCAGTGCAGTAAAAGCATTTAAAATATACTGCTCACAAAATTTAGGGGTTATTTCAAAATGAATATGAAGCTATAAAATATCCTCTTAATATTTGTGAGCAGAATATTTTACCACTCATTCATTTATGATAAAACCTGACAGAAAACTAGGAATTGAAAGGAACTGTCTAAAATTGATAAAAGAGCAACTATAGAAAACCTATATATAACCTTATATTAATGGTGAAAGACTTAATGCAAAGCAAGAGTGTCCCCTTTCACAACTCTTACTCAATGTAGTGTTGGAAATTCTAGTTGGTGCATTAGGTGAGAAAAGGAAATAACAGATTCCTAGGTCAAACTGTCCCTATTTGCAAATGATGTGACTATGTATAAAATCCCAAGGAATGTACCCCCCCCCCAAATTCTAGCACTAATAAGTGAATTCTGCAATGTTTCAGGATATGAGATAAATATTAACTGTGTTTAAAAATCCAGTTCTATACTTTAAAGTAGTTATGTCTATGTATTAGCAAAACATGTAAACACTGAAATTAAAAATACAGTGTGTCCGTAAAGTCCTGGTGCACTTTTGACCGGTCACAGGAAAGCAACAAAAGACGATAGAAATGTGAAATCTGCACCAAATAAAAGGAAAACTCTCCCAGTTTCATACCTATTCAGTGCAGTTCGATGTGGGCTCACGCACAGATTTTTTAGGGCTCCTTAGGTAGCTACCCCATATAGCCTCTACAGACTCGTCACTGACTGATGGCCTACCTGAACGGGGTTTCTCCAACAAGCTGCCAGTTTCCTTCAACTGCTTATCCCACCGAATAATGTTATTCCTATGTGGTGGCGCTTCGTTATAAACGTGCCGATATTCACGTTGCACTTTGGTCACGGATTCGAATTTAGCGAGCCACAGAACACACTGTACTTTCTTCTATACCGTCCACGTCTCGACTGGCATGGCCGTGGGCTGCTCCGCTGTATACACAGTGTTACATCATCATCTGTGCATGCACATATGCTGCCACATCATCCTACAGAAATTGGGAGGGTTTTCCTTTTATTTGGTGCAGATTTCACATTTCTATCATCTTTTGTTGCTTTCCTGTGACGGGTCAAAAGTGCACCATGACTTTACGGACACACTGTATATTACCATTTACAGTCACACAAGAAATACTTAAGTATAAATTTTTTGTTTTTGTATTTTTGTATTGGTTTCAGGTATATAGCTTAGTGGTTAGATAATCATATACTTTACATAGTATACCCCTCGATAATTTTCAGTATCCCAATGGGCACCATACATAGTTATTGTAATATCATTGACTAGATTTCCTATGCTTTACTTACTTCCCCTTGACTATTTTGTAACTACCAATCTGTGCTGCTTAGTCCCCTCACCTCTTTCACCCAGTGTCCCAATTCCCCTTCCCCTTTCTCAACCACCAGTTCTTTCTGTATCAGTGAATATCTGTTTCAGTTTTGTTTATTCATTTATTTTGTTCTTTACAGTCTACATATAAGTGAAATCATAGTGTACCTGTCTTTCTCTCACTGACTTATTTCACTGAGTATAGTACCCTCTAGGTGCATCCAAGCTGTCACAAATAGTAAGATTTCATTTTTTTTCATGGCCGAGTTATATTTCATCATATGTATATGTATCACAGCTTTTTTATTCATTTGTTTTTTGGGCACTTGGGTTGCTTTCATAGCTTGGCTATTGTAAATAATGCTGCAATGAACATAGGGGTGCATGTATTTTTTAGAATTAATGTTTTGGGTTTCTTCCAATAAATTCCCTGAAATGGAATTGCTGAGTCATAAAGCAGTTCTATTTTTAATTTTTTGAGGAACCATTATACTGTTTTCCATGGTGGCTGCACCGATCTGCATTTCTATCAACAGTGCACTAGGGTTCCCTTTTCTCCACACCCTCACTAACACTTGTCATTGGTGGATTTATTGATGAGCGCCATTCTGACAGGTGTGATGTATTATCCCATTGTGGTATTAATTTGCATTACTCTGATGATTAATGATGTTGAACATCTTTTCATATGTCTATTGTCCTTCTGTTTGTCCTCTCTGGAGAAGCATCATTTCAGGTCCTCTGCACATTTTTCAATTGGATTTTTTTTTTATGTTGAGTCATATGAGTTCTTTATAAATTTTGGATATTAACCCTGTATCAGATGTATCATTGGTGAATATGTTCTCACATTTAAAAGTAGGTTATCTCTTTGGTTTTTTTTTAATGATTTCCATTGTTGTGCGAAAGGTTTTAATTTGATATTTAACAAAACTTACATAGGATTTGTATTCTGAAAGCTATATAATACTAATGAAAAAAAGATCTAAGTAAATATGATATCATGTTCATTGATTGGAAGACTCAACATGGTAAAGATGTCCAGTCTCTCCAAATTGATATACATATTTAACGTAATTACTGTTGGAGTACTAGCAAGACTTTTTTGTAAATAAAAGCAAGTTTATTCTAAAACTCATAAAGAAAGGCAAAGAACCTGAATAAATATGATTAAAAGAATAGAGTAAGCGTAATCAGTGTACCTGATTTTAGGGCTTACTTTATAGCTACAGTTATTAAAACAATGTGTTACTGACAGAGGGATAGACTTAGTTCTAGGGAACCCAGATATAGACCCATATAAATATACCCGATTGATATTTTACAGAGGTGCAAAAGCAATTTAATAGAGGAAAGATAACCTTTTCAGCAAATGTTTTTGTAGTAATTGGATGTTCACAGGCACACACACACAAAGAAAAATTAACCTTGATATAAATCTCATGCTTTATATAAGAATGAACTCAAAATAAATCGTGAATATAAATTTAGAATGACACTTTTTGAACTGTTAGCAAAAAATCAAGGGAGCAAATCTTGAGGATCTTGGGCTACACTAGGTAATAATTATAAAGAAAGAAAAGTTGTTAAGTAGGACTTTTTCAAAACTTTTTTTTTTTTTCTGAAGTTGGAAACGGGGAGGCAGGCAGACAGACTTCCGCATGCGCCTGACCGGGATCCACCCGGCATGCCCACCAGGGGGCGATGCTCTGCCCATCTGGGGCTTTGCTCTGCCGCAATCAGAGCCACTCCAGTGCCTGAGGCAGAGGCCATGGAGCTATCCTCAGCACCCAGGCAAACTGCTCCAATGGAGCCTTGGCTGCGGGAGGGGAAGAGAGAGACAGAGAGGAAGGAGAGGGGGAGGGGTGGAGAAGCAGATGGGCGCCTCTCCTGTGTGCCCTGACTGGGAATTGAACCCGGGACTCCCGCACGCCAGGCCAATGCTCTGCCACTGAGCCAACCGGCCAGGGCCTTCAAAACTTTTTTAAAGTTTGCAAAGACCCTATGAAAAGGATGAAAAGACAAGCAGCAGAACAGGAGAAAATATTTTCCAAGTACATACCTTACAATGGAGTAGTATAGTACCTAGAGTGTGTAAAGAACTTCCTGAACTCAACTTTTAAAAGAAGACAATCTATTTAGAAAATAGTTAGGAAACATGAAGAGACATTCCACTGAAGAAAATATACAAATGGCAAATAAGCATATGAAAATATTCTTAACATCTGTTCATTAGCTGTTAAAAATAATGCAAAGTAAAATGAAAATGAGATATCATTACACACCTATTAGAATGGCTAAAATAAAAAATAGTGACAATACCAGCTGCTGGTATGGATGCAGAGGAACTGAATCTATACATTGTGAATGGGATGTAAAATGATAGTCACTGTTAAACAGTTTGGCAGCTTCTTATACAAACTTAAGTATTAAAATACCATGCAGCCCAGCAATTACATTCCTGGGCATTTATTGTAAAGAAATGGAAATTTATGTTTACACATAAACCTGTACCCAGACTAGAAACAACTCAGGTGCTGTTCATTGGGTGAACAGGTGAGTCAGTGATATATCCATACCATGGAATAAAATTGAACTGTATTGTTTTACATAATATCCTGGATCAATCTCCAATGAATTATGCTGATTGAAAAAATGCAGATCTCAAAATTTTTGTTGTTGTTGTTATTTTGTATTTTTCTGAAGTTGGAAACGGGGAGGCAGTCAGACAGACTCCTGCATGCGCCCGACTGGGATCCACCTGGTATGGCCACCAGAGGGCGATGCTCTGCCCATCTGGGGCGTTGCTCTGTTGCAACCAGAGCCATTCTAGCGCCTGAGGCAGAGGCCACAGAGCCATCCTCAGCACCCGGGCCAACCCTGCTCCAATGGAGCCTTGGCTGTGGGAGCGGAAGAGAGAGACAGAGAGGAAGGAGAGGGGGAGGGGTGGAGAAGCAGATGGGCGCTTCTCCTGTGTGCCCTGGCTGGGAATCAAACCCGGGACTCCTGCACGCCAGGCCAACACTCTACCACTGAGCCAACCGGCCAGGGCCAAGATCCCAAAATGTTTTATTTCATTTACCTAATATATTATTTCACTTATGTAACATTCTTGAAATGCCAAAATTATAGAAGTAAGGAATAGATTAGTGGCTTTCAGGAGTTAAAGAGGACAGAAAGTGGGTGTAGTTTAAAATGGCAACATGATGACAATGGAATTGTTTTATATCCTGATTATCAATGGCTATCCCCTATTTTTAATATTGTACAGTAATTTTAAAGATAATATCATTGGGAAAAATTAGATAACAGGTACAGAGATCTCTCTGTATTATTTATTTCTTGTAACTTCATGTGAATCTAAAGTTATTTCAAAGTAAAATGTTTAGAGAAAAGTGAATAAAGTGAAAGGTGTCTTTTTGTGAAGTAATTGAGACTGAGGTAGAAATGTATCTTGTAAGTCTTAAATACCAAAATAAACTTTGGATAATAAGGAACTGAAAATAATATTTGATTATGGTATATAGGACAGAATAAATAAATAGAAATTTAGTCACAGTAGATTGTGTTACAGATACAATTATGGGTTATGAAAGTATTTCACAAATATCTTAATGTTTGGATTTTTTTTAAATAGCAAAAACTTAAAAATAGACAATATGTTAATAATTTAAAAAGTAATAGCATTATGAAATTTTCTGAAATAGTCCATTTATCCTAAAACTGATATTATTACTGGAAGTATAACTTTGGAAGATCTTGATAGATATGCTTCTTTTTTAGGTGGGGGTAATACCCTGATGTTGTTTGTAAGTACATTGCTTGGATCTCTGATTTTCCTTTGGAGAAAGATTATAAATAATGGCAATATTTCTAAGTCATAGATCTATTTGAGAGTCTGAAGAAAGTTTTGGACTATCTCCTCATCAGTGGACCATCCACCTAATTTTTCATGCATTAGGTTTCCCATACCATTGGAGATTTATTTCTGAAATCTGGGATTAAGAATCCCTATCCGAAGAAAAGTTTCAGAGTATCCGCATATAATTAATTTCAGTGTGATATGTGATCAGCCCAAAACAACTACCTAATGAGCATCTATTTGCTTGGATTGTACCTATGGCAGCCACCACATGGGATTCAAAACTATTTTTTAAATATCCCATATTGCAAGAGGCTTACATGTTCTAGTTTAAGAAGCAAGCTATATATATGAAATGATCATTAGAAGTGTCAAAATGAGAATAGAGTAGTCCCTGCTTTTAAATGAAAGCATTACAGCTTTTGTAAATTACCTCAAGAAGACATTTTGATAGCTAATGTACCATTGCTGCTTCTTTTTAATGATTAAAAAATTTTTTCAATTACACTTGACATTATATTAGTTTTAGAGGTACAACATAATGATTAGACATTTATATAACTTAAGAAGTGATCACCCCAATACCATTGTCTCTTTTGGATATGGGAGTATGAGATGGGAGATAGAATTCTTTATACAATAAATAAGTACCATGAAAGTAAAGTAATTTGGGAAAACTAGAGATTATATGGTTTCATTCAAAAACAAATTCAGACTTTATGTTGAACCATGGGGATAATGCAGTGAACACACAGACATAGTCCCTACACTCATAGAGTTTACAGTTTTAAGAGGAATAAAATTTTCAGGAATAGAATGAAGACTAGCTAACTCTAGGCTGGAGTGTGCAAAAAAGGATATATAGTGTGGATTGCATAGAGTATTTTTGCTGTGCTAAAAAGAAAAATAGGACCTTGAATAAGTTTCCTAATCATTTTGAGCCTTAGGGAGCTCATCTGTACAGTAGGTATAATAATGGATAATATAATAAAGGTTTTGGGTTCAGAGTCTGGCTGTTGGTAGTTATTGCTATTATTACTGGTTTGAGTGGCACTAGTGAATGACTAGATTAGAATATTTAAATTAAAGAAGCAAGATATTAGGGAGTGGAGCACAATGGAAAAATAGATGAACATTTCTTTATATTTAAGGTAGTAGGGAGACTTGCTTTCGTTTAGTATAAAAAAAATTGTATTGGGAGATAGTAATATGTGCGATTGCAAGCAAGTATAATACCTTTAAAAGAAATTATTACTGTTTTACTATTTTCTTGATTAGCACAAATAGTTTTTATGTTGTTGTTGTTAACATGACAGTTTTTATACGGGCAGTCTTTTATATTATAAAAACTTTCCTTACCAATTATCACTCATTACCTTTACAGAGATTGGAAATGCTTATGCTGTTTTAAGCAATCCAGAAAAACGGAAACAGTATGACCTCTCAGGCAATGAAGAACAAGCATGTAATCACCAGAACAATGGTAGATTTAATTTCCATAGAGGTTGTGAAGCTGATATAACTCCAGAAGACTTGTTTAATATATTCTTTGGTGGTGGATTTCCTTCAGGTATTTTAATGTTAATTATATTGTATGAAGCTAGATATTTCACCTCCAGATAGGTTATTTAGGGATTTATCTACCTTTCTCCCTATATTTCTTACAGTATTATTTCCTGAGATGGTTTTTCATGAAGGTAGAAGAAAAACTCATTACTTCAACTCATTCCTTTCACTATAAGTCTGCCATTTTTCTAGAAAATATTTTAATTAAAAAATTAAAAATGAAGACTACAGATATTCTATATATATTTTATAGAAATATTGAGAAAGAATGTGTAAGTAGGAAATCCAGTGGCAATGTCTTAGTTAAGTGCTATGATGACATTGGTTCTCTGGAGTTCTTTGTAGATATTTTATTAATAATATTATAGATTGCTCATTTGAATCTATGTGGAGGTGCTTTCCATTGATATATTAAAATGTTTGATTTGTAGATTATATAAAAATTAAGTGAGCTTTTAAAATTATATTGAGATAGAAATAATTACTTGAATTAGGCTATCAAAGTAAAATATTGTAGAAGTACTACTAAATGAATGGATTTTTTAGTACCAGCTTAGTAAGTGGTATTAAACTCTACTTACATTTCCTGTGAGTTGTTGGTATGGAAATTAATTTTTTCTCAAGAGCAGCTTCTCTAAGGTGTTTAGAATCCTTGAAAGAAAGAATATATAAATACAAATTGATGACTGAAAATATAACGTGTATTTTGAAATATTAGGACTTATAATTACCTACTAGAAAAAAATATTCAGAATAATAATCTTGACTAAAAATATGCTAGGAAAATTCAGAAATATTTCAGGTAGTAGTGTTTTTTATAGTTTTCACATAGGTTTTTTCTTTTTTTTTTTTTTTTGCTTTTATAACATAGCATACTTTGTCAGTGGTAGTAGACATTTTGTTGGTCACCTTACTTGTAAATAACTTGAATGTCCATCAGAAAGAGAACATTTGGATAAATTGTAATCCACCTGTACCATAGTGTATTCTATAGCTCTTTTCTCAGAAATGAATTGGATTACTGTCTTTTGATTTTTAGATATATTTGTGATTAGTTGATAAATGCTGAAAGAGTTTTGGAATAATGATCCAAGGCTTATAAAAGCAACCAACTACAACAAAAGTTCTCTATGTGTGAATGTTATGAAGAAACTCACATTCTAGTTTTCATAAAAGAAGAATTCTAGCCTGACCGGTGGTGGCACGGTAGATAGAACATCATCTTGAGATGCTGAGGTCCCAGGTTTGAAACCCCGAGGTTGCTGGCTTGAGCATGGGCTCATCCGGCATGAGCGCAGGCTCACCAGCTTAAACATGGGATCACAGACATGATCCCATGGTTGCTGGCTTGAGCCCAAAGGTCACTGGCTTGAAACCCAAGGTCGCTGGCTTTGAGCCCAGGGTTTCTGACTTGAGCAAGAGGTTATTGGCTCAGCTCTAGCCCCCCAGTCAAGGCACGTAGGAGACACAATCAATGAACAACTAAAGTGTCGCAATTAGGAGTTGATGCTTCCCTTCCTCTCTGTCTGTCTTTCTCACTAATAAAAAAAAATTTTACTTTAAAAGAAACAAAGTCTGAGAAGAATCATTCCTGTTTTCATCCACCCTTCACTCAAGAGGAGAAGACAATAAGCATTTATTACTCAAACATACATTATTTCAGTAATTTTTAAAAATTAAATAAGAAAATAAAAAAAATTTTTTTAAAGAAGATTTAATTTTTTATCATAATTGCTTTTCCTAATTTAACCTTGCTTTTAATTTCCTAGGTAGTGTACATTCATTTTCAAATGGGAGAGCTGGTTATAGCCATCAACATCAACATCGACATAGTGGACATGAAAGAGAAGAAGAAAGAGGAGATGTATGTTTAAGATATGATTAGAAATTATAAAATGGCACATGTCAGCTCAGGAAAAGCAATTAGAGTTGTCTGAAAATAGAGCAAGTTTTACCAAAGTTGTTCAATAGAGACTGAATAGCCCTTGCAGAGGTCCCCAAACTTTTTACACAGGGGGCCAGTTCACTGTCCCTCAGACCGTTGGAGGGCCGCCACATACAGTGCTCCTCTCACTGACCACCAATGAAAGAGGTGCCCCTTCCGGGAGTGCGGCAGGGGGCCGGATAAATGGCCTCAGGGGGACACATGCGGCCCGCGGGCCGTAGTTTGGGGACACCTGCTAGAGGTATTAGGGGAGCAAAGGTAAAAGTCAAGGTGGAGGGTGGGTGGTTAGTATGATGCCTTTACATTTGGTATTATGTGATTCTAATTAAGATAACATGCAGTGTGCATATTTTGAAGGTTACTTCTTATTATTGGTCCTAAAGAATATGGAATTTATACTGGAAAACGTAAGTTAGTTGTGACTTCCTTGTTCTAATGCAGTTATACCTAATTGCATACAGCAGTTAAACCACAGGAAGTAGGTAAGTGGAAAGAGCATTAGACAGGAGTTTACTCAATGGTTTCCATTGTTCTATTCTCAAATCCAAAGTAAAAATGAGACCTACTGCATATTGATGGAATCTCTCTGAGAGA
Source organism: Saccopteryx bilineata (assembly GCF_036850765.1). NCBI lineage: Eukaryota > Metazoa > Chordata > Mammalia > Chiroptera > Emballonuridae > Saccopteryx > Saccopteryx bilineata. The sequence continues at coordinate 181,498,966 of NC_089494.1, forward strand.
GAAAGAGAGAACTTCTCATCTATAAAATAAGATTAGGTTGTATCAGTGTTTTCCAAATCAGGATCACTAGGTGAAGTGCCTGGAAAGTTGTGTTCTTCAGAGTCCCCTCAGGAAGTTGGTATGGTCAGGCAGATTGAAAGCACTGATACCAGATGATCTCAAATGTCCTTTCTGCCTCAAAAAATGCATGACAATTGTTGGATTATTGACAGGTACAGTTATATTACAATTTATTCTTCTTTGATGATTTTTTTTTATAGGGAGGATTTTCTGTGTTTATCCAGCTAATGCCCATTATTGTATTGATCCTCGTGTCATTGCTAAGCCAGTTGATGGTCTCTAATCCTCCTTATTCCTTATATCCCAGATCGTAAGTACCTGTGTGAAATTTTACAAAAAATAAATTTTTATTGTTTCTTAGAGTTGTCCAAAAATAGAGCAAGATTTCTTTTTTAAAGGAAGTAATGAGTTTTCTCTTACCACAGCTGTTCAATAGAGACTGAATATTCTTTAGAGATATTAGGGGAGCCAGAGGTAAAAGTCACGGTGGAGAGTGATTGATCAATATGATCCCTTTAAATTTGGTACTCTGTGATTCCATGCATCACAAAGGCTTTGGGCGTTTTAAAACTTTTAAGTGCCAAATCTTCTATTGCTAAAAGTATATCAGATTTTTAATGTCTAATTTTTAAATTACACATTGATAATTTTATATTATGTTGTGGATAAAGACTGAAGTACTATATTTGAACTTGATAGCAGTTTAATAAGTAATATGTTGATATTAAAGACAAAAATAGAATTTTCATTCATCTTACGTAGGTGTGTGTTATTAAGGGGTAAATGCCTTCATTTTTTTCTTTGTAAAATATTAAGTAAAAACAAATATTTCTGTTATATGGAGTATTTTTTCGTAATGTAATTTATATATGAGGTCAGTACATAGAAGAACTTTGCTGCAGCATCTATTCTAGAAAACTTTAATGTAACAGTGAACATAGAGGAAACTGTAAAATCATACAGTTAGTGATTTTACAGTATTAAAATCACTGGTGTAAAAATTATACGTAATTTTTTATTTCTTCCAAATAAGATTTTTGTTGACTAAAAATTGAGAGCACAAAAAAAAATTGAGAGCACTTACAAGAACATAGTATATTAAAATACGATTCTTTTCTTATGACATGAATGGTAGTGATTGGCAATTTGGGGTAATGTAAAATGATTTCTAATAACTTTTCAATTATTTTTAACTATTTTTGTTAGCTTGGTTTATAGTAGCTGATCAGAATGTATAATTTTAATTAATAATGATCAAGCATTTCTTTTACAGTGGATCAGGGCAAACTATTAAAATGCAGACAGAAAACTTGGGTGTCATTTATTATGTCAACAAGGACTTTAAAAATGAATATAAAGGAATTTTATTACAAAAGGTAGAAAAGAGTGTGGAAGAAGATTATGTGACTAATATTCGAAATAATTGCTGGAAAGAAAGACAACAAAGTAAGTTTATCAAATGTTTAATATTTAAAAACTTATTTAAAGTCTTAGAAATTGAATACTGCAGATTTTCCTCAAGCAATGTTCAGAATTACCTAGGACATAAACAGAACTCAGAACTTCAGTGAGAACATATTTTAATGTATATGTGGCTGCAGCCCACATGTGTATTTGGCACATAGCAAAGACTTAAATAGTATTTGTGTTATTGTTGTTACCAATATATATTTGGGTCCCTGGCCGGTTGGCTTAGTGTTAGAGCATTAGCCCAGTATGTGGATATCCCGGGTTCAATTCCCAGTCAGGACACACAGAAGCAGCAACCATCTGCTTTCCCACCCCTCCCCCTTCTCTCTCTCCTCTCTCTTCTCTCTCTTCTTCTCCCACAGCCATGGCTCGATTGGTTCAAGCAAGTTAGCCCTGGCACTGAGGATGGCACAGGGAGCCTCCACTTCAGTTGCTAAAAATAGCTCAGTTGTGAACATGGCCCCAGATGGACAGAGCATCGGCCCCAGATGCGGGGGTTGCCAGGTCAATCCTGCTTGGGGCGCATGCAGGAGTCTGTCTCTCTGTCTCCCTCCTCTCACTTGGAAAAGAAAATAAATAAATAAATAGATATTTGGTTTAATGAACAAATAATACTGTCAATGGGACAGTGCTTGAAATTTGAAAATTTACATAATGGTATTATATCGTTAAATTTCTGAATTTGAAAATTGTATTGTATTGTGAATATATAAAAGAATGCAGTTTTTAAGAAAAACATGCTGAAGTAATTAGGAAGGAAAGGTCATGATGTCTGTAAGTTATTCTCAAATGGTTCTGCAAACTAATAATTAACCACCACAACAGTAACAGCCTTATTATAGAGACAGCTAAAGCTAATTTGACAAAATGTGAAGAATTAATCAGTCTAGGTAAAGCGTTTTAGGGTGTTCATTAAAGTATCTTTTGTGTAGGTTGAAATTTTCAAACTAAAATTTAGCAAGTTCAGCCTGACCAGGCAGTGGTGGTGCAGTGGATAGAGCATTGGACTGGGACGCAGAGGACCCAGGTTCGAAACCCCGAGGTTGCAGGCTTGAGTGAGGGGTCACTGGCTTAAGCCCAAAGGTCACTGGCTTGAGCAAGGAGTCACTCGCTCTGCTGTAGCCCCTAGGTCATGGTTCATATGAGAAAGCAATCAATGAATAACTAAGGTGCTGCAACGAAGAATTGATGCTTCTTATCTCTCTCCCTTCCTGTCTGTCCCTGTCTCTGTCACACACACAAAAAAATTTAACAAGTTCAGCACATCTATATGTTAGTGGTTTTGAATAAAGATGGACGTAGGAGGAGCTCAGTATATTAATTAATCCATTGACTGAATATTTCATTTGATAAATGAGATTATTTTGTTTTATAAATAAATACCATCAAGAAGATTACTGGCTAGTGTATAGTCTTTTGCCAGGGTTTTTTTGTTTTGGAGTCACCACTCTTTAATATCTAGACTGCTTTAAAAAAGAGCTTTTTTATAAAATATAATAATTTGAGGTACTCAAAGAATAGACTGGGATTGGGAGATTTGTATTGAAGTCTAGATTTTGCCATTCACTAGCCCTTTGAACTTTGGTTTATGTACCTCATTTGGGAAGAATCCTCTGCAAATGGATTTTATTTTATAAGTGCCACATTTGTAAATAAAAGGGTTGGAGTGATTTATATCTAGCTGTTAAGTCCAAACCTGCATTGAGTCCTTTGAGCATATTGTTTGTGGTCCTGGCTGATGTCCTCTACTCTGGCCATTGTTTTCCAGAAAGGAACCAATTTTTTTGTTGTTGTTGTTTCATCTTTGCTAAATACTGCCACCCTTCACAAATGTTAACAAATAGGGAAATGTCTCAGAACAACAGGAAAATAACGAAACCTTCCCTGAAGAATGTTTGATTCCGCCTGACCAGGCGGTGGCACAGTTGATAGGGCGTCGGACTGGGATGCGGCAGGACCCAGGTTTGAGACTCCCGAGGTCTCCAGCTTGAGCGCGGGCTCATCTGGCTTGAGCAAAAGCTCACCAGCTTGGACCCAAGGTCTTTGGCTCGAGCAAGGGGTTACTGGGTCTGCTGTAGGCCCCCAGTCAAGGCACATATGAGAAAGCAATCAGTGAACAACTAAGATGTTGCAACGAGAAACTGATGATTGATGCTTCTCATCTCTCTCTGTTCCTGTCTGTCCCTATCTATCCCTCTCTCTAATTCTCTCTCTGTCCCTGTAAAAATAAATTATACAAAAACAAGAATGTTTGATTCCTAGTCCATTTATTTTTTTTAGTAATTCATTCCACATACTGAAGGCAAGCCTCACATGTACGTACAGGTATTTGCTAAACGTCACTACTAAGATTGTGGAGGAAGCTTTTTTTCTCATTTGTGTTCCTTCAGTAAGGTTATTGTATATATATTTTTAAAATTCAAGCTAACTTAGAACAAGATTTCAAAATTTTCTACTTCCAAGTCTTAGCATAATTAAATAATGTGAAATCTTTTAAAATTGATTTTAATTTATTGTGTTTACATAGATTCTAGTGTTGCCCCGAATGCATCCCCCCTCCCCTGTATTCTCTTCGACATCTCCCTTCCTCCCCTCCATACAGCACCCTCCCCCCTTCCCTTCAGGTTTATCCCAAAAGGTCATAGCCAAAACAACTAGTAGCAGTATTGAGTAGCATATGATAGCATTAGGATAAGGAACCAGGATGATATTTTATAGTAGTAGTTCTTAAACCATTGGGGACAGGAGTGGGGGCAGAAGGTTGAGAGAATTCTAATCTTGTGTCTTTTCCAGAGCAGCTCTCTGTTTTATATACTGGGTTTCCATAGGCTTGTAGGTGTAGCACTTGGATTTCTCTTGTTTAAAAAAAAAAAGTCAGTTAACAGAAGTACATATGGAAGGGCTTCTATGAAATATCATTTGTGTTAAAACAGCTTAGTGATCTAAATTATTATTTACGTAGCAAAATATTTTTGTTTGTTAACAGAAACAGATATGCACTATGCAGCAAAAGTGTACCGTGATGAACGGCTTCGAAGGAAGGCAGATGCCTTGAGCATGGACAATTGCAAAGAACTGGAGCGGCTGACCAGTATTTACAAAGGAGGATGAACTGGAATTTTATTTGTATCTTTTAGTGTACTACTTATTTTTTCTGTGAGTTCTGTTTCACATGAGAACTAAAGAAAAAGATTTGTTGTTAAAAACTAAACTGAATAGTTGGTCCCTGAAATCTTGGACTGTTTATGACCTACTGACTCCTTTAAATAGTAAGAAATTGAAAACTAAAATTAATATTTTAGTTATGCTTCTGTAATTTTTTTCACTTTAAAAGAATATATGGTTATTAACTTAAAATGTCTCAAGAAAGGATTATCACACCTGTAGCAGTTTCCAGTTTTTGTGATTCTTTTTTCCCTTGTTATGTAAATATTTATGGAATGATCATTTGTGTACATACAAGGTATTTACTTTCTATTTAAATTCTTTTAGAGTTTAGCTCTTTGAGACACTTCAGTTTAAATACATGGAATAAATGTTCCATGACAAAATTACATGTTCTTGTCAGATGTTCTATGTGTGGAGTTTAAACAGTGAAACTTTTTCAAAAAGAAAAGTAAAAACAAAAGCTGTTTAAGTTTGTGTAAAATCTTGTAGCATTACTAGCTATTTTAATATTGCCATTATATTCCAAAATATATTATATATTGAGATAAATGAACTGTTATAGATTATCAGTTTGCTATTTATTTAGTTTTATGAATTGCTAAGCCATGCATAGAAATGAAATCTTATACTGTACGTTTTAAAGAAAATATGAGGAAATGGCTATAGATATTAACCAAAAAGGGTCTTCAGCAGTAAATTCCAGCTATGTCATTTGCAATGCATTATTAAAATTGCCCCCAAATGTTCATATACAGAAGAGGACAAATGTAGGTTTATGGTTGTTATACAAATAACACAGTAACTAATGAAAAAAACCCCAAAAGAGTAAACTCTTGTTTTGTGTACTCACAACTGTGAACCTACTTTTGCCAACCTTTGTATATGTCTTTGAAGACAGCTAAACTTTATGAAGAAGACCTACCTGTTTCCACTGCCCCCATGGAAATTTACAGTTTCTTCTAAGTGATCATTTAATCAGAATCTAAAAGTAAACAGATTCTTCTACAAATAACAGGAAAAATTATTACTTTGCTTTGTGCCTTTTAACTTGATTGCCAACTCTTAACCATGTAAGTAGATTACAGCACATTATTTGATCAGGGCATGATCTGTTTGGCCACATACAACAGTAAGCAGAAATACAGCAGCAGGTATTATAGAATAGTGACTTATAGCAAACTATCCTTATAAAATTTTGAGCTAAAATCTATTCACCATTGAGTAACTCAGTTAATCCTATAAGAATAAGCTCCTTGTAGTCAAATCCATAATATAAATTTGAAAAATCAGCTGGAAATTAAAGTTTTTGGTGCTTGTATTGGGTATGAAGCTAGTTGATTTCTCATCTTCTGTATTTAACATAGTAATATTTTAATAATTTTGCTTCATACTCAGTTAATGGAATATGAACACATCTTTGGTATTTTTTTTATGTGTGAGAGAATGCTAGTTGAAGTGGCAGTATCCTTTGTTTAAAGAATTTTTTTCTGAATTTTAGTTAATTTATAGCATCTGTTGAAACTTTTAAAAAGACCATTCTTTTAAAAATGTTCTCTTGTATCCCCTTTCCAGATGAATCAATAGAAATACATGATTGAATTAGTAGGTTAAACTAAGTAACATACTGTCCTAGGAAACTAGACAGCTTAACCAACTTTCTTTTAGAAATGCCACCTTTAAAAAAAATAGTGCTTAAAAGAAAATACAATTTTAAATATTTTCTTGAGGCTGTAAAATGAATTTTTTAAGGGTCATAGCATTCTAATTAACTTTGAGAGTTCATATGCATCAAAAAATTATAAATGAAAAATTTCATCCACTTATTTTTCTATTTTACTGGGATATTTACATGATTGCGGTTGATACTTACGTGAATTGACTCTTGTTGACTTCTTTTTCCCTTAATCCTAGCTTTAAGGGGCTAGATGAAGTTATCAAAATAAGAGAAATTATATATTCAGGACTCATACGTGGCTTTTGGTCAGTATTGTATTTCAGTTGCATTGCTACATTCCATTAAATTTTATAAAATGTTCAGGGAAATGTGTTTGATAAAATTTTGAAACAACTGTGGGAAATGGCTGATTGAGTGCCTGACAGCTTAAGCTATATATAAAATATGCAAGTAAAGATTAAGTCCTTATGTTACTTATATCATGGTGTAAAGGCCCAACCAAGTGTTAGAATTTTGGGTTAATTCTACAAAATAAAACTTTAGTTATCTCAAGAATGTAAGATATTTGTTGCTACTTTTTAAAAATTCCAACATTTTCTTAGTTTTACCTCCATGAGCTTTGTGATTTCATTTGAAAACTTGTTCATTTTAATCATTCTCTAAAAGCCCTCATTCTTTAAATATTGTTTTACTAGCTTTTCTTACTGCTATTTTAGAAGTTTGGCAGCAATTATATTTAATAGTGCTTTACATTTTTATTCCTTTTTATATACATCCACACAAACATCATTGTCCTTGTATTTAAAGGAAAATAAATACCTTTCTTCTATGTTTTTTTGATTCCTTAGTTCTCAAATAGACAGGTGCTAGTTATTTATAAGTTTCAGCATTTATTGTAATGAAATCTGATAATTTAATTCTCAATAATGAAAAGGTTCAATTTATAATTCATATAAAAAGTGAAACATATTTTGGAAACAGGTTGCATTTGATTGCTTAAATAAGTTATTTGTTTCATAATCATATATGCTTATTTATGATTTACAAAGATTTGGTAGAGAAAAAGAAGTCCTTAAGGCATATGTATGGCAAGGCAATAAGCCAGTCTGCTTTATGTCAGCTCAGGTGTTCACAGGGACAGGAATGTGAAATTCTGGCTCTCGACTCTAATTGCACTTTTATGCTTAAGTTTTCGTCCTGTTAAATCTTTAGTTCTACTAGTATGTACAATAGTTACCAAGAAAAGTCCTTAACGTCTTGATTTCCCTTTGTTCATCTGCAATATTTTAACATGCTGCTGTTATTTAGTGCACTTGACACGTCATATTACTTAATAATGTATTCCTACATATCCATTAAACATAAATAAGTCTCCCACCTTTTAAGGCAGTGAAATATTTCTTAATGTTGGCCTGAGGACCAAATGAGCTATATTTCCAGTTCAGTAAGTATTATGTTAAAGGACTAAATGGTTCAAAAGGAGAATCTGTGAATATATTTAGCTTCCCCATATGAAGCTTGGGTTTGGTACTACCCATACTACCGTTTTCATACAAAGTGAAGCACACTATAAGGTCATTCCTAATCTTTTTTCTTATCAGAAGAGGAAAACTTCCAAAAATGAACAATAAGTCAGAATTTTAATCTTTACTAAAATTGCTAAAAAAGCCTTGTCTATTGGCCACATTGGACTACTGCCTAGTTAAAATCCATAAAATTTTCTATAAATCAGTGAAAAAAACAAGTCTGATAATAACTTCCAAAATTTTTTTAATTCTAATTTTTAATTACAAAAAAAAGTGGGTGGAATGCAGATCTTCAAGGAATTCTTGCATATTCCTTTAATAACCTGGCAGGCAACACAGTCCTAGAATTCAGGCTTCCTTTTTGGTTTTATTCCTATTTAAATAGGTACTTTCAAATAAATGGAAACATTTTCCCTCAAATGTTAATTCAAATCCTTATATTAATTAAATCCTTATATTAAGGATTATGTAACCACATTGTTTTTTGTAAATTCTCTGTGTGTAACCTTTCCTTGTTGGTACGTGATTCCTTATTTATTATCTGCTGGTTTTGGGGCCAATAGATTTGTGAATATTCTGTGGATGTGTCCATGTATAGCTGTATATAATATTTTTTCCAGCTAATACCTCAGATGTGTGACTATTTTATACCACACTATGTTTGCACAGAGCAGGGCTTCCATTAGCAGTGGGTATTCTTATTTTTCCCTTTGAAAATCAGTCCACAGAATTTCATTGGTGTGAAATCTTTCTGTTGATATTGTTCATATTTTAAAATATTCCTATTGTAAAGCCCATACTTAAAATATAATTGTATCTTTCTATATCTAGCAATCTGAAAATATGTGTAGGTGGTAAGAAGTGTTTCTTGAAATGTCTTAGTTTAGCATGCTATTGAAAATTGGGATTACTGGTTGCCAAGCTGTCTAGTAGCTGCATAACAGTTGACACCTGGTATGAATGTGAACAAGTCTCCTTCACTTTAGCACAGGAATTGGGACATTCCAGTCTGATATTATACTTTGCCATTTAAGAGCACCACTAAAATAATAGGGATTTTTCAGTGATATTGGAGTATTTTAAGCATCAATTTCAAAATGATATTTTGTTTTGAGTTGAATGACTATAGCAATGAGAAGAAACTCACACATAAATGATACTTTGTAATTTATTTGTATTAAGAAATGCTTCTTACCTATTTTTGTTTTGTTTGTTTTGTTTTAGATTGCTACATAAGACTTTCCATTTAAGTTTGAGTCATGTGTTTTTAAAAGCTGCAGGTAATTTTTAAGGTGTGATGGAATTTGAATGGAAGCCTTTTATTGCTTAAATGAAATGGAAAAGGTCAAGAAGATCTTTATTTGTCTATACTGCATTCAAGATTATACCATTAGATTTAAAAATGAAATGTCTGATTTGTGAAATATTTAATATTATATCAGACTTACATGAAATAAAAATTTCTGCGTGAGAACTGTTAAAAATGAATTTGATTTTTTAATGAGTGTTTTGCTGAATGATTTATGATTTCTTTATCTTTCAGTCCCTGCAGTTGATCTCAATATATGAATAAAAAGGTCTGCTCTCATTCTAAGGGACTTGTTTTTATCACGTTTTATATACTTAATATGCCCTTTCTTTCTTTCAAGCATTTAATAAATGTATGAATACCTGATATATCCCAAGCAAGGAGATGAGGGCTGGGAATTAATCACTGAACAGGACAAAAATCCTTATGAGGTTTATATTTAGCAAGGAAGATAAATGTCAAGTAAATAACTAATTATAATTATGATGAATGCCACAAAGAAAATTAAAAGGTACAGTGAAAGTATGTGTCTAGAAGACTTAACTTACTTTGGGAAGACCAGGGAAGATTCCCTGACAAAGTGAGCTGAAACTGAAACCCAAAAGATGAGAGTAGGAGTAAGGTGAATGTTAGAGGAAACAAGCAGAGTGTGTTAGTTGATCAAGTCATAGAAACTGTATGGCAATGAAAACAAATTTGTATGCTATGCCATAAGGAAGCCAGGGTAAGTTACAGAATTAAAATAGGGGCCAAGCCCTGGCTGGTTGGCACCATGGTAGAACATTGACCTGGCATGTAGATGCCCCAGGATCAATTCCTGGTCAGGGCACACAGGAGAAGTACCCATCTGCTTCTCCACCCCTCCCCTCTCGCTTCTTTCTCTCTCTTTCTCTCTCTCTCTTCTCCTCCTCCTCCTTCTCCTTCTCTTTTTCCTCCTCCTCCCCTCTTGCAGCCATGGCTCCATTGGAGCAAAGTTGAAAAGTTGGCCTGGGCACTGAGGATGGCTGTGTAGCCTCCTCATCACGTGCTAAAATGGCTCCAGTTGCAACTGAGCAGGGGCCCCAGATGGGCAGAACATCACCCTCTAGTGGATTTGCTAAGTGGATCCTGGTTGGGCACATGTGGGAGTCCGTTTCTGCCTCCCCTCCTGTCACTAAAACATACATACATACATGCCAGATTCCAGAAGAGCATATAGAAACCATGATGATAATCATTGAATCCTAAGTCAGTAGAAAATACCTGTTTTGTTTTGTTTAGTGAGAGATGGAGGGACAGACAGGTAGGAAGGGAGATGAGAAGCATCAACTCATAGTTTTGGTACCTTAGTTGTTCATCGATTGCTTTCTCATATGTGCCTTAACCAGGGGCTGTAGCTGAGCTAGTGATGCCTTCAAGCCAGTGACCATGGGGTCATGTCTCTGATCCCATGCTCAAGCTGGTGACACTGCCCTCAAGCTGCGGAGCCCGCACTCAAGCTGGTGACCTCGGAGTTTTGAACCTGGTCCTCAGCATCCCAGGCTGATGCTCTATCCAATGCTCCACTGCCTGGTCAGGCTCCTCTGTGATTTTTGAGGAAAGAATTACATGATGAGATTTGAGTTGGTTTTTTTTTTTGTTTTTTTTTTTAAATATTTATTTATTTATTCATTTTAGAGGAGAGAGAGAGATTGAGAGAGAGAGAGAGAAGGGGGGAGGAGCAGGAAGCTTCAACTCCCATATGTGCCTTGACTGGGCAAGCCCAGGGTTTTGAACTGGCAACCTCAGCATTTCCAGGTCAACGCTTTATCCACTGCGCCACCACAGGTCAGGCTGTTTTTTTGTTTGTTTTGTTTTTTTTTTATTTTTTTATTTATTCATTTTAGAGAGGAGAGGGAGAGACAGAGAGAGAGAGAGAGAGAGAAGGGGGGAGGAGCTGGAAGCATCAACTCCCATATGTGCCTTGACCATATGGGGTTTTGAACCGGCGACCTCAGCATTTCCAGGTTGACGCTTTATCCACTGCGCCACCACAGGTCAGGTCGAGATTTGAGTTTTTAAAGTACCATTTTAGTTGTTTTGGGGAGAAGACTGGAAGGCAAAAGTGAATGTAGAAAGGACAGGAAATTGTCAAAGGAGAGATGGCCAATGGCTTGGACCAGCGTAGGAATATAAATAAGTGATGTTGAGAGATATTCAGAAGGTAGAATCAAGAGAATCATTTGATTGATTGGATAGGGGATAAATGAAGGCAGCAATTAAAAGCCTTCCAAAAACTTGGCTATAAAGGGAGAGAAAAAGGTGGTAACTGAGAAAGAAAGTGGTTTCTAAAGAAGGCTTTTTTTTTCAATTATTTATTACATGGGAGAAATTATTTTTTATTCTGACATAAAAGGGCAAATAGAAAGCGAAAGAGTGAAGATGGAAAAGGGATAATAGCATTAAGTACCTGATACATCTAGAGCAGTGGTCCCCAACCCCCGGGCCGCGGACCAGTAATGGTCCGTGGGCCATTTGGTACCAGTCCGCAGAGAAAGAATAAATAACTTACATTATTTGTTTTATTTATATTTAAGTCTGAACAATGTTTTATTTTTAAAAACTGACCAGATTCCCTCTGTTACATCCGTCTTAAGATTCACTCTTGACGTTTGTCTCGGTCACGTGATACATTATCTGTCCCAACCTAAAGGCCAGTCCGTGAAAATATTTTCTGACATTAAACCGGTCCGTGGCCCAAAAAAGGTTGGGGACCAGAGGATATAGGATCCATTGCAAAGACAGGAGAATTACTTTAGCTGAGAGACTTCCAGCATTCTTCCAGAAAGGAATGCGCAGAGGATAGGTACAAATGCAGGTAGATGCATAATGTTTGTGGAACAATAGGCTTGAATTTTCTTGATGAAATAGGCAGTTAGTTAACTGGAGGGTTGGGAAGAATGACAAAAAGAGTCTAAGAAAGAGTGAAGACAATTTGAAGGAATCATTTTCTCTGCGTCAGATGACTAGCAAATAAGTGGGGCGCTGGGGATGGCTCCTTGGCTTCTGCCCCAGGCGCTAGAGTGGCTCTGGTCGGGGCAGAGCGACGCCCCGGAGGGGCAGAGCATCGCCCCGTGGTGGGCGTGCGGGATCCCGGTCGGGCGCATGCGGGAGTCTGTCTCTCCCCGTTTCCAGTTTCAGAAAAACACACACACACACACAAAAAAAAATTAGAGATCTCTGCTATATACTACAGCTAAATGATTTTTAAACTAAAGAGAAGCCAAAACAACGGCTCTGATAAAACCAATAAAGTTTGAACTTTAACAATGTGTATGTTTATTGACTATATAATATTACTATATGCTGTGTACATAATAAAATAGAAAATTTGTTTGATGAGATAAAAATTTTGTACGTGTACAATTTTCACTAGTGTCTTCCTGAACCTCAGAAATACTTGGTCCACCCCACTTTAGAGAACTAGTATATTTGCAGATAATCTTTTAGGCCAGTGCATATTTTCCCTTGTCCTAAACTAACAATGGTGGTATTAATGAGTAAATGCAAACAAATCAATCTGAGTACATAGAAACTCTCCTATTGACATGCTGTTATTCAGAAACCACCACACTTGGAAATTAGATCTCATTAGTTCTTTAAATTTGAGGACATAGTAGTATTTAAAGATCTTGGAAAACTATGGTCTCCCTTTTTGCCACTCAAAAGGAAGAAAAATAATCAGCACTATTTTCCAGGACTTCTCTTCATTATGGTCATTAATGTGGAGAATTTTGTTAAAATGAAAAGTAGCACTTCCAGAAACTAAAAGTTTTTCCTAGAGTTCGTATTTTTATCTGCTCCTAAACTTGGGTGCAGGGAATGGTGAGGGAGGAATAAGAAATTTTAATTAGGGCCAGAATTAATGGTTTTGTTAATCATTTTTTCTACAAATGTTGAATGAGGGCCTCCTGAGCAAGAAACTTAGACAAGAAACAAAAAAATACAAAACATGACCCAGCTCACCTTATGGTCTCATTAGGGTAATAAGCCATGGCATGTAATTATGCACAAAAAATACATATAAAGTACTGCTAATACAGAGTAGCATTCAAGAGAATGTGATGGGTAGACTTCTAGTCAAAAAGGCAAAATAGGGAAACACTGTGTTTGCCTCCTCCCACAACTACAATACATCAAAATTACAACTAAATTACAGAAAAACCATCGAGAACCACCTTAAAGCTAGCTGAACGGAATTCCTATAACTAAAGATATAAAGAGGAGACTGGTAGGGGAGAAGATGCAGAATGAGTGATTCCCACACTCAGTGTGGTGGTTACGAAACAGGGATATCTTGGCTGCTGAGGCACTGCAGGCCACACCCAGACTCACTCATTCACCAACTCATTTGAGCTCCAGTGCTGGAGCAGCAGCATGAAAAGCACCAGAGACTGAATTGAGTAGCTGCAGAGCAAGGGTTGGAGGGACGGGGTCAGGGCAACTCTGAGGATAGAAGTGCTGATAGACACCATTGTTCCTTTGTTGAGCCTTCCCCCTACAGAGCTGGTAGGTGCAGGCAGGGCTGGACTCTGAGCTATCCATTAACTTGGCTAACACCACTTGGCCCACCTGATGATTTTCTGAGACCTCACCCCACCCACTCTCTCAAGCTGGTGTATCAGCTCAAACCTCTTCCAGCAGATCCTCCAATGCAAATAGCCTACCTTGACCCATGTGGGGTAATTTCCAAAAATCTCTCAAAAGTCCACAAATTCCAAACAATCAGCAGCTGTCCTCGGAGTGCTCTAGACCTTTTGCAGAGCAGACCCAAGCTGGGCAGAAGTGGCAGCTAGCGTGGGTTCATGGCCTAGTCTCTTCCAGGTGCCTCCAAGCCCAGAACAGGTGGTAGCAACCACAGATCACTTTGTAACTCCTACTAGATAGCACCAGTTGGGCCCAGGCAGCATATGACCTTGGCCTGCACTGGAGCCCCTCCCAAGAGGCCTTAAAATAAATACATCCAGTAGTAGTCAGCTTCAGACCATACCAGAGAACCATCAAACCAGCTCCATTCTTGACAGCCAGTCAACCTAAGGTTCCAATCCTTGCCACTGATGTGCTAACAGCAATCAGGGCTCAAGCAGGAGAGCACACACAACCCACACAAGGGAAACCACTGGAGTACCCAGCTCAGGTGACCAGAGAGACTGTGCCACTGGGCCCCAAAAAACATGTTGTATATAAGGCCACTCTGCTAAAACTGGGAGAGGTAGCACATGTAATACCAAAAAAATAAAAATAAAAAAAAAAATAGCCACTGGGAGTAAGCCAAAAATAAGGAGACAAAGAAACATGTCCTAAATGAAAGAATATGACAAAACTGCAGAAAAAAAAATTAAACAAAATTAAGACAAGCATTCTACCAGACGCAGATTTTAAAAACACTGGTTATAAGGATCTCAATGAACTTACAGGAAGAATAGAGACACTAATTGAGAACTGCATCAAAGAAAAAGAAAATATTTAAAAATGGAGATAAAAAAAAAAAACCACACAAAAAACCAGTCAGGCTCCAGCCAGTTGGCTCAGCAGTAGAGTGTCGGCCTAGTTTGTGTATACCCTGGGTTTAATTTTTGGTTAGGGCACACACAGGAGGAGTGCCAATCTGCTTCTCCACCCTTCTCCCTCTCACTTTTCTCTCTCTCCCTTCCCCTGCTGCAGCCATGGCCCATTTGGATCTAGTTGGCCCTGGGCACTGAGGATGGCTCCATGGCCTCTACCTCAGGGGCTAAGAGCTCTATTGCTGAGCAATGGAGCAATGCCCCAGATGGGTAGAGCATCACCCCCTAGTGGGCTTGCCGGGTGGATCCCAGTAGGGGCGCATGTGGAGTCTGTCTCTCTCTCCCCTCCTCTCACTGAATTAAAAATAATAATAAAAAATAAAGAACACAATAACTGTAATAATACATTAGAGGTAAGTAGATCAGATGAAGCAGAGGTCTGAATCATCAATCTGGAAGACAGGTAATGGAAAGCACCCAACTGGAACATCAAAAAGACAAAAATATTTTTTAAATGGAAACAACTTTAAGGGACATCTGGGACAACAACAAGTGAACCAGCATTAACATCATAGGTATACAAGAAGAAGAAAGAGGGCAAGGAATTGAAAACCTATTTGAAAAATGACCAAAAAAAATCCCTAACCTGGCAAAGCAAATAGACATACAAGTCTGCAAAGCATAGAAAGTCCCAAATGAGAGGAATCCAAAGGCCCACAGATAAATACATCATAATTAAATCGCCAAAGGTTAAAGACAGAATCTTAAAAACAGCGATAGAAAAGCAGTTAGCAGTTAGTTATCTACAAGGGATCTCTCATGAGACTGTCAACTGATTTCTCAACAGAAACTTTGCAGGCCAGAAGGGACTGGCAAATATTCAATGACAAAAAAGGCAAAGACCTACAACCAAGATTACTCTATCCAGCAAGGCTATTATTTAGAATCAAAATACAGATAAAGAGTTTCCAATACACACACACAAAAAAAAACAACTAAAGAATTTTATCACAACTAAACCAGAAATATTAAAGGAACTTCTTTATGAAGAAAACATAGGAAATAAAAATTCTCAGTAACAAAGGCAAACATATAATAAAAGCAGTGGAACAACCAACTATAAAGTTTGTACAGAGATTAAAAGTATGAAAATCATGTATAATTACAACAATAAATTAAGGGATACAAACAGACACAAAAGAAGTAAAAACTAATGGCAAAAACATAAATATAGAAGGGGTGAATAAAACTTGTCACTATTGTAAACATAGCTTGTTATATAGAAGCACATAATAAACACAAGCCAAAAATCTGCACACATATACAAAAAATAAAGAGAAAGGAATCCAAGCACAACAGTAGAGAAAGCCAACAGCATATGAGAAGAGAGCAAGAGAATAAGGAAGGAACAGAGAACTACAAAAATAACCAGAAAACATTAATAAAATTGCAATAACTACAAACTTATCAACAATTACCTTAAATGTAAATGAGTTAAATGCTCCAATCAGTTTTCTCAATTGCACATGGAATATTTTCAAGGATAGACTATGTATTAGGCCATAAAACAAATCTCAAAAAAATTAAGAAAATAGCAATCTCATCAAGCATCTTTTCTGATCACAATGGTACGAAGGTAGAAATCAATTATAAGAAAACTGAAGGCTGACCGGTGGTGGCATAGTGAATAAAGCATTCACCTGGAATGCTGAGGTCTCCAGTTCAAAATCTCGGACTTGCTCAGTCAAGGCACATACGAGAAGCAACAACTACAAGTTGATGTTTCCCACTCCTCCCCACCCCATTTCCCTCTCTCTCTCTCTTGCTCCTCTCTCTAAAATCAATAAATAAAATATCTTTTCTTTTTAAAGAGGCTTTAAAAAAAAGAAGAAAACTAAAAAACACACAAATACATGGAGGATAAATAGCATGATACTAAACAATGAATAGATTAACAACAATTTCATGAAAGAAATAAAAGATACCTAAAGAAAAAAGAAAATATGGCCCTCGGCAGCTGGCTCAGTGGCAGAGTGTCGGCTGGCTGGTGTGTGAATGTCCTGGGCTCAATTTCCAGTCAGCACACAGGAGAAGTGACCATCTGCTTCTCCACCTATCCTCTATCACTTCTTTCTCTCAGCAGTAGAGTGTCGGCCTAGTTTGTGTATACCCTGGGTTTTATCTCTCCCTCTCTCTCCCCCTCACAAAGCGATGGCACGATGGGTTCCAGTGAGTTGGCCCGCCACACTGAGGATGGCTCCATGGCCTCTGCTTTAGGCACTAAAAATAGCTCAGTTTCTAAGCAACAGAGCAACCCCCCAGATGGGCAGAGCATTGCTCCATAGGGAGCTTGCCAGGTGGATTCCAGTAGGAATGCATGTGAGAGTCTGTCTCTCTGCTTCCCCTCCTCTCATTTAATCAAAAATAAAAAAGAAAATAAAAACACAATGACCAAAAAATATATGGGATACAGTCAAAACAGTTCTGAGAAGAAAATTCATAGCAACACAGGCCTCAAAACACAAGAAATATCTCAACTAAATTATCTAACCTTACATCTAAAGGAACTAAAAAAGAATAACAAACAAAGCCGTGAGTAGAAGAAAGGAAATAATAAAGATCAGAGTAAAAATAAATGAAGTAGAGTCAATAGCAAAGATTTATAAAACCAAGAGCTGGTTCTTTGGAAAGATAAACAAAAATGATAAACCTTTAGCCAGATTCATCAAGAAAAAAAAGAGAAGGCCCAAATAAATAAAATCAGACATGTAGGAAAATGACAACCCACACCACAGAAATACAAAAGATATAAGTAAATACAATGAACAATTATATGCCAACAAATTGGACAACCTAGAAGAAATGGATAAATTCCTAGAAACATACAATCTTCAAAAGCTGAATCAACAAAGAGAAAATCTAAACAGAATGATTACTACTACTAGGGAAATCAAATCAGTAATCAAGAACTCCCAACATAAGAAATCCTGGCCCAAATGGCTTCACAGGTGAATTTTACCAAAAATTTAAATTGATATCTAACCTTTTCAAACTATTCCAAAAAACTGAAGTAAGGAAGGCTCCCAAATTTATTTTACAATGTTAGCCTTACCATGATACCAAAATCAAAGACACCACACATACACACACACAAAAATTAATAGGCCATTATTCCTGCTGAACATAAGTGCAAAAGTCCTCAACAAAATATTATCAAACCAAATTCAACACCACATTTAACAGATCATACAGCATGATCAAGTAGGATTTATTTCTGGGATACAAAACTGGTTCAATGTCCACAAATTAATTAAGGTGATATATCACATAACAAAATGAATGGTAAAAATCATATGATGATATTGATAGATGTAGAAAAATCATTTGACAACATCTAACATCAATTTATGATAAAAACTCTCAGCAAAGTGGGGATAGAGGGAACATACCTCAACATAATAGAGGCCATGTATAACAGACCCACAGCTAACATATTCAATGGTGAAAACCTGAAAGCTTTTTCTTTAAGATCGGTATCACGACTTTGATTCAACACAGTATTGGATGTCCTAGCCTCAACAATCTGATATCTTCAGAACATTTTACCTCAAAGCAGCAGAATATACATTCTTTTCAAGTGCTCATAATACATTCTCTAGGATAGATTAGACCACATGCTAAGACACAAAACAAGTCTCAATAAATTTAAGAAGACTTAAATCATATCAAGTATCTTCTCTGATCACAATGGCCTGAAACTAGAAATCAACTACAATAGAAAAATATTCAAACACTAGGAGGCTAAATAGCATGTTATTAAATAACAAATGAGACCAAGGGAAATAAAAAATTTCCTTGAAACAAATAAAAATGAACATACAACTAAAAATTTATGGGACACAGCAAAATTAGTCCTGAGAGGGAAATTCATAGCATTACAGGCATACCATAAGAAGCAAAAAAAGTTCAAATAAACATCCTAACCCTACACCTAAAAGAACTAGAAAAGAACAATAAATAAAGCCAAGAGAAAGTGAAAGGAGGGAAATAATAAAGATCAAAGAAGAAATAAATGACATAGAGGCTAAAAAGTAATGCAAAAAATCAACAAAACCAAGATTTGGTTCTTTAAAAAGATAAATAAGATTGACAACCCTTTAACCAGACCCATCAAGAAAAAAAAAGAGAGGACCCAAATAAAATTAGAAATGAAAGTGGAGAAGTAACAACTGACACCACAGAAATACAAAGGATTATAAGAAAATACTATGAAGATCTATATGCCAAAAAATTGACGACCTAGGAGAAATGGATAAATGCCTAGAAATATATAATCTTCCAAAACTCAATCTGGAAGAATCAGAAAACCTAAATAGAGCAATTACAACAAATGAAATTGACAACTTATCAAAAACTCCCAGCAAAAAAAGTCCTGGACTGGCGAATTTTACCAAACATTCAAAGAACTAACACAGGGGTCCCCAAACTACGGCCTGCAGGCCGCATGCGGCCCTTTAAGGCCATTTATCTGGCCCCCACTACACTTCCGGAAGGGGCACTGCTTTCATTCGTGGTCAGTGAGAGGAGCACGCTGACCATCTCATTAGCCAAAAGCAGGCCCATAGTTCCCATTGAAATACTGGTCAGTTTGTTGATTTAAATTTACTTGTTCTGCCCTGGCCGGTTGGCTCAGTGATAGAGCATCGGCCTGGCGTGTGGGGGACCCGGGTTCAATTCCCTGCCAGGGCACATAGGAGAAGCGCCCATTTGCTTCTCCACTCCCCCCTTCCTCTCTGTCTCTCTCTTCCCCTCCCGCAGCCAAGGCTCCATTGGAGCAAAGATGGCCCGGGCGCTGGGATGGCTCCTTGGCCTCTGCCCCAGGCGCTAGAGTGGCTCTGGTCGCGACAGAGCAACACCCCGGAGGGGCAGAGCATCGCCCCCTGGTGGGCAGAGCGTCGCCCCTGGTGGGCGTGCCAGGTGGATCCCGGTCGGGCGCATGCAGGAGTCGGTCTGACTGTCCCTCCCCGTTTCCAGCTTCAGAAAAATACAAAAAAAAAATTAAATAAATAAATAAATAAATAAATTTACTTGTTCTTTTTTAAAATATTGTATTTGGGCCCTGGCCGGCTGGCTCAGCGGTAGAGCGTCGGCCTGGCGTGCGGGGGACCCGGGTTCGATTCCCGGCCAGGGCACATAGGAGAAGCGCCCATTTGCTTCTCCACCCCCACCCCCTCCTTCCTCTCTGTCTCTCTCTTCCCCTCCCGCAGCCAAGGCTCCATTGGAGCAGAGATGGCCCGGGCGCTGGGGATGGCTACTTGGCCTCTGCCCCAGGCACTAGAGTGGCTCTGCTCGCGGCAGAGCGATGCCCTGGAGGGGCAGAGCATCGCCCCCTGGTGGGCAGAGCGTTGCCCCTGGTGGGCGTGCCGGGTGGATCCCAGTCGGGCGCATGCGGGAGTCTGACTGTCTCTCCCCGTTTCCAGCTTCAGAAAAAAATATATATATATTGTATTTGTTCCCGTTTTGTTTTTTTTACTTTAAAATAAGATATGTGCAGTGTGCATAGGGATTTGTTCATAGTTTTATTTTTATAGTCTGGTCCTCCAATGGTCTGAGGGACAGTGAACTGGCCCCCTGTGTAAAAAGTTTGGGGACCCCTGAACTAACATCTATTCTTCTCAAGTTATTCTAAAAAATTCAAGAGGAGAGAAAACTTCTTAACTAATTTTATGAGGCATGCATTATCCTCATTCCAAAACCAGGTAAGACACTACAAGAAAAAAAACACTATAGGCCAATATTCCTGATGAACATAGATGCTAAAATTCTCAACAAAATATTAGCAAACTAAACCTAGCAATACATTAAAAAGATCATACATCATGGTCAAGTGGGATTTATTCCAGGGAGGCAAGGCTGGTATAATATTTGCAAATCAATAAATATTATTCATCACATAAACAAAAGGAAGGAAAAAAGCACATGATCATATCAATAGATGCAGAAAAAGCATTTGATAAAATGCAGCACCCATTTATGATCAAAACTCTGAGCAAAGTGGGAATACAGGGAACATACCTCAGTATAATAAAGCCATCTATGACAAACCAACAGCCAACGACATAGTCAATGGGCAAAAATGAAAAGTAATCCGCCTAAGATCAGGAACAAGACAGGGATGTCCCCTTTTACAACATAGTCTAGCCACAGCAATAATCTAAATTGGAAAAAAAGTAAAACTATCATTATTTGCTGATGACATGACACTGTACATAGAAAACCCTAAAGTCTCAGTCAAAAAACTACTTGACCTGATAAATGAATTTGGCAAGGTGACAGGATGTAAAATTAATATTCAGAAATCAGCTGTTTTTACATACCAACGTTAAACTGTCAGAAAGGGAAATTAAGAAAACAATCCCCTTCATTATTGCAACAACAACAACAAAAGAACCTAGGAGTAAATATAACCAAGAAAGTAAAAGATCTATACTTGGAAAATAATAAGATATTGAAACAAGAAATCAAGAAAGATACAAAGAAGTGGAAGCATATACTGTGTTCATGGATAGGAAGAATAAACATCATTAAAATAAATATTCTACCCAAAGTAATTGATAGATTCAATGCAATTCCTATTAAAATACCAATGGCATACTTCAAAGATCTAGAACAAATATTCCAAAAATTTATATGTAAACAAAAAAAGAACCAAATAGCTTCAGCAATCATGAAAATGAAGAACAATGTAGGAGGTATTACACTTCCTAATATCAAGTTATACTAAAGGCCATTATAATCAAAACAGCTTGGTACTGGCATAAGAACAGGCATATATTGTAGATCAATGGAACAGAACAGAGAACCCAGAAATAAACCCATGCCTTTATGGTCCATTGATATTTGACAAAGAAGGCAAGAGTATACAGTGGACTAAAGACAGTCTCTTTAATAAATGGTGTTGGGAAAATTAGACAAGTACATGCCAAAAAATGAAACTAGACCACCAACTTACACCATTCACAAAAATAAACTCAAAATAGATAAAAGACTTAAATGTAAGTCATGAAACCATAGAAATCTTGGAAGAAAACATAGGCAGTAAACTTGCCGATATCTCTCTCAGCAATATTTTTGCCAATATATCTCCAAGTGCAAGTGAAATAAAAGACAAAATAAAGAAATGGGATTATATCAAACTAAAAAGCTTTTGCACAGCAAAAGACACCATTAATAAAGTAAAAAGACAACCTACACAATGGGAGAACATATTTGCCAATATGTCTGTTAAAGGGTTAATAATCAAAATTTATAATGAACTTCTAAAACTCAACACCCAGAAGATAAATAATCCAATAATAAATGGGCAAAGGGCCTGAATAGACACTTCTCCAAAGAGGACATAGAGATGGCCAATAGGCATATGAAAAAATGTTCAATGTCACAAATCATTAGAGAAAGGCCAATTAAAACCACAATGAGATACCACCTCACACCTGTCAGAATGGCGCTCATTAACAAATCAACACACAAGTGCTGGTGAGGGTGTGGAGATAAGGGAACCCTCCTGCATTGTTGTTGGGAATGCAGAATTGTGCAGTCACTGTGGAAAACAGTATGGCATTTCCTCAAAAAGTTAAAAATGGAACTGCCTTTTGACCCAGCTATCCCACTTTTGGGAATATATCCTAAGAATCTCAAAACACTGATTCAAAAGAAGATACACACCCATGTGTTTATTGCAGCATTGTTTACAATAGCCAAGATATTGGAACAGCCAAAATGTCCATCAGTGGACGAGTGGATTAAAAAGCTGTGGTACATATACACAATGGTATACTATGCGGCTGTGAATAAAAAGGAAATCTTACCTTTTGGGATGGCATGGAAGAACCTGGAGATTATTATGCTAAGTGAAATAAACCAGGCAGAGAAAAACAGATATCATATTATCTCACTTATATGTGGAATTTAATGAACACGATAAACTTAGGAATGGAATAAAGGCAGAGGCAGGGACACACAGAGCAGAGGGACAGCTGTCATAAGGAAGGGGGATGAGGAAACGGGATCAGAGAAGGTAAAGGGATTACTGAAATTATATATACATAACACATAGATACAGATAACAGGCAGCAAATCCCAGAGGGAAGGGGTGGCAGGAACTCAGGGGAAGGGAACACAGGGGTTGTAATGGAGGGCACGTTGTTGGTGGGGTGAAGGTGTTATATCAAATGGGACACTTGAATCCATGTTTACATAACAAATTAAAATTTTAATAAAAATAATTATAGAAAAAAAGAAAATTAATCACTATTTTACATATACAATAAACTGCCTGACCTGTGGTGGTACAATAGATAGAACACTGACCTGGAGCATTAAGGTTGACAGTTCGAAACCCGGGTTTGTGCGCTTGCCCGGACAAGGTGCGTATGAAAAGTAACAGAGTTGCTGCTTCCCACTCCTCCCTCCCTCTTCTCTCTCTCTTTCTTCTATCTAACATGAATAAATAAAATCTTAAAAATATAAAATCAAAATGGATCAAAGAGTTACAGGTAAAACCCAGAGCCATAAAACTCAGAAAACAATAGATAGTAAACAATTGTTGTGTTGACATTGTTCTTAGTAATATATTTTTGGCTATATCTCCTTAGGCAAAAGAAACAAAAGAAAAATAAACAAATGAGACAAATCAAACTAAAGATGTTTTGCACAGCTAAGAGTGCCACCAACAAAACAAAAAGACAACTACTGAAAGGGAGAAGATATTCATGCCAATGATACATTCAATATGGGGTTAATATCCCAAAATATATAAGAAATAGAAACACAATACCAAAAAATAAAAAAACAAAAAAAAAACACAATAAAACCCAATTCCATTTAAAAATGGGCAGAGAACCTGAATAGACATTTTTCCAAAGAAGACATAAACATGGCCAACTGACATCTGGAAAGGTGTTCAATATCACTAAGTATAAATATCAGGAAAACACAATTTAAAACGACAATGAGATATCACAGCACACCTGTCAGAATGACTATTTTCAAATAATTGACAAACAGCAGTGTTGGCCAGGATATGGAGAAAGTGAGCCCCTGGTGCACTATTTACAGGACTGTAAATTGGTGCAGTCACTGTGGAAAACAGTATGAGGGGTCCTGAAGAAATCAAGAGCAGAACTGCCGTATGACCTAGCAATTTATCTGAAGAAATCCAAAGCACTAATTTTAAAAGACATATGCATCCCTACGTTCATTGCATTGTGATTTATACATAGCCAAGTTGCAGAAGCAGTCAAAGTGCCCATCAATAGAAGAATGGATGAAGAAGTTGCATAACAGAATATTATTTGGACATAAAAAAGAATAAAATCTTGCCATTCATGACAATATTGATGTACATAGAGAATATTATACTTAGTGAAATAAGTCAGGCTGAGAAAGACAAAGACCATATTTCACACACACACATATATATAAAATCTAAAAAACATAATAAGCCCTGGCCGGTTGGCTCAGTGGTAGAGGGTCAGCCTGGCGTTTGGGGGACCCGGGTTCGATTCCCTGCCAGGGCACATAGGAGAAGCGCCCATTTGCTTCTCCACCCCCCCCTCCTTCCTCTCTGTCTCTCTCTTCCCCTCCCGCAGCCAAGGCTCCATTGGAGCAGAGATGGCCCGGGTGCTGGGGATGGCTCCTTGGCCTCTGCCCCAGGCGCTAGAGTGGCTCTGGTCGCAGTAGAGCAACACCCCAGAGGGGCAGAGCATCGCCCCCTGGTGGGCAGAGCGTTGCCCCTGGTGGGCGTGCCGGGTGGATCCCGGTCGGGCGCATGTGGGAGTCTGTCTGTCTCTTCCTGTTTCCAGCTTCAGAAAAATACAAAAATAATAATAATAATAATAAAATAAATAAATGAATAAGACAGAAATAAACTTAGTTACAAAGAACGAATTGGTGGTTGCCTGATTGGGGGGGTCATCAGTTAGAAAGGGGAAAGGATTAAGGTAGTTATAAAAACAGTCATGGGAATGTAAAGTATGGCATGAGGAATATAGTCAATGATATTGTAATAATGATGTATGGTGTTAGGTGGGTACTGGTCTTATTGGGATGATCACTTCATCTAATCACTATGCTATACACCTAATAAAATATTGTATGTTGACTGATATTGAAAGAAAAGAAAAAGAATGGGTTTTGTTTTGTTTGTATTTTTCCAAAGCTGGAAATGGGGAGGCAGTCAGACTCCCACATGCGCCCGACCGGGATCCACCGGCACGCCCACCAGGGGGCAATGCTCTGCCCATCTTGGGGCATTGCTCTGCCGCAATCAGAGCCATTCTAGCGCCTGAGGCAGAGGCCACAGAGCCATCGTCAGCGCCTGGGCAAACTTTGCTCCAGTGGAGCCTTGGCTGCAGGAGGGGAAGAGAGAGACAGAGAGGAAGGAGAGGGTTGTGGTGGAGAAGCAGATAGGCACTTCTCCTATGTGCCCTGGCCGGGAATTGAACCCAGGACTCCTGCACGCCAGGCCGATGCTCTACCACTGAACCAACCGGCCAGGGCCAAGAAAAAGAATGTTATAGATGAGAAGGTATTACAGGGAAACGAGATTTAAATAGCTAAGGTAGAAAGTGAAGGGGTTCTGAATACGCCACCCAAAAGTATGCCATTTTGGCATATTGACTATTTTGAGCTGACAGCACAGAGAAATAGCAGATACAGTAAGGGCTCTCTGACTTCTCTTTTCTATCTAAAATCAGGTCATAATATATCCCATGAGAAAGGTTCCTTCCTCCTACTAGAAGAGAACATTCCTATCACCACATACTGGCAACTGATGCTGAAAGAGACCTGTAGAAACAAACCTACTAAAATAACCCTTATCTCCCATTATTTTCCCCCATATATCTAATAGTCACCATCGCACAGTTATTGCCCCTAGCCTAGGACTCTTTATCTTATCACAGCCTCACAAATTGTCATTCTTTGTGTAAAAAGGTATATAAGCTTTTGGGCCACATTGCTTCTTTGGATCTTAATTGTCCTTCTGAAGACTCCCATGTACACATAAAAATGTTTGTATGATTTTGCTCCTGTTATCTCTGTCAGATTGATTATTAGGCCAAGCCACAAAACCCAAGTGGGCAGAAGGAGTTTTTCTCCTCGTATAAGAGAAGTAATAATTCCAGAGGAAAGGAATTTCCAGAACCACTGAGAGAAAAATTAAAGTTATGTTTATGGAAGAGTGAGGTAATCAATTAGGCTAGAGTATAAGATTCACATTAGAATGAGTTTAGAAGTAAAGCAAAATATGTTAGTGCCAGATTAAAGATTGTCAACTTTGCCATTGTCTGCAAAGGTACTTCATTAAAAAACTTTTGAGCAGCAGTAACATGTATTGTTTTGGGAAGTGTTATCTGGTCCTTATTATGTGGCTATTGAGACAATCTTGCTGAACAGAATAATGGCTTGAATTACAAGTTGAAAAAAATATAGATTCAAATGACATTGTTGGGGAAGAAAAGAGGACACAACAAGAAAACAGTACAGACATGATACCTGACTGGTAGAATCACAAACCAATACAGACATAGAAAAGGAGAAACAGATTTATTGGAAATCTTTTAAAACTTTTTTTTTTATATACAGTGAGAGGAAGAGAGGCAGAGACAGACTCCCACATGTGCCCTTACCAGGATCTACATGGCAAACCCACTAGGGGGCGATGCTCTGCCCATTTAGAGCATTGCTCCATTGCTCAGCAACCGAGCTCTTCTTAGTGCCTGAGTCAGAGGCCATGGAACCATCCTCAGCACCCAGGGCCACCTCGCTCCAATTGTGCCATGGCTGTAGGAGGGGGAGAGAGAGAAAGAGGGAGAGCAAAGAGAAAGGTGGGAGGGGGTGGCTGTGGAGAAGCAGATGGGCACTTCTCTTGTGTTCCCTGACCAAGAATCAACCCAGGACATCCACACACTGGGCAAAGCTCTACCACTGAGCCAGCGCTAAAACTTTTGATTTAGAGGTGACAATAGACATGAATGGAGAAATATCTATTCAGCATCCAATAAAGAGCAGAAAATATGAACCTAAAACTCAGACAAAAGATACAGATTTAGGACTCACACTTTCAGGACACTGTGAAAAGAGAAAAATATAGCAGAGAAATCAAAGACAAGCTTAAATGCCATCATTTAAGAGTTGGGAGACTTAAGTAGGTAAGGACCTAAAATAAATGGGGTCATGTCCCAGATACTTAGAAACCAAAAGGGTTTAAATAAGGAAAAGGAAGTGATTTTCAATGGTGTTAGTTGCTATGAAACTGTTAAATTCACTTGTAATAATTGAGTCACTTGTAACATTTGGGAGCTTTGTAGTTTACCATTTCTTCTTCTCAGGAATAAATAGGAAATATTTAATTCTTTACGTCTTGGGCTAGAGTTCTTTTTGTACTATTGATAGGGACAGGAGTTGATCAGTGTAAACTAGTTTTCGTAGATCTCATTTTACTGCTACCTACTGTAAGTTTTTGTTAAATGTGCAAACAAGCAAGGTACCAAACAAAAAAGTTATATGAGTATTCCTTACAGGTATAGCCTTCTAATTCAAAAGCCCATGAAAGGTTGTCCACTGTCAAGTAAGGGTTAAGATGCACACATACTGTCAGAACTCTAGAAAGACCAGGGCTCCTCAATTCTGTGCAGACAAGACCTTGAGTACAGAGCAGTGGGTAGCAAGCAAGGGAAAGTCAAAGTAGACTAGCAAATTAGGGGCTGATTTGGGGACTTCCGATAACGGGCAATTTCGTGTTTGCAGTTCCGCTTGTAACACTATCCTTTCAAATTTTTTCAACTAGAAGTTTTTAAGATACCAGACTTTGAAAACTAATGAATATCATACACGCTCTCCGCACAACACTCTCTTACGGCATGCTTTGCTCAGGGTGGGGTTATACGTTGCAACTTGTACCCAATCTTGTCTACTACTGCGAGTGTCTCACTGGCCCCGAGTCCCGGCGTCTGCGCAGGCGCAGGAGCAGGGAAGGGTAGGGCGGGGCGCGGCCGGGCGGGACGCAGGGCCTTGAGGTCCCAGATTCCGCCGCGCCTCTCCGGAAATCCTGTGTCAAGGGCCGCAGAGGCGGAGGGTGTGCTTCCGGGAGCACAGAGGAGGTCACAAGTCATGTGACCGCGGCTTTGGGAGCAGGATTTCTTTGGAGCTGTCTCTGAAGAGGCAGCAGACTGTCACAAACCCTGCTCCCCCGAGAACCAGGTAACCCAGAAAGCCGGGTATCTGAAGTCACTGTGCCAAGTGTTCAGGCCTGGGCCCGTGGGTGGCGCAGGCGTTGAGCTGGAAGAGAAGCAGACGCCCCTTCCCGGTTCCTTGGGCTCAGCTCCTGCGGGCTTCGGAGGTGGAGTGAGCTATGGCAACCTGCTGCCCTAATCGGTGTGTGGGAACTGAGACTCCGCTAGGTGACCGCGAGTCCTGGAGGCTGGATCCTTGCCGACCCCGATGAGGGGTCACCCGTTTATCGGGGGGTGGGAGCGAGGAAGCCTTGACGGGAGAGTCACCAGGAGTTTCTTTTACAGGAGTAGATATTGAATCTGCGGGACGAAAGGGTTCGCCATGGCGGATGTGAGTAAACACGGGAGGAAGGAGAGGGTGGGGAGTTTGCAGTAGACTGCTGGGCGGGGCGAGGTGGCGCTTCCCGAGTAGAAATTTGTTTCGTTTTGCCCCTACCTCCATAATTATTTTCTTTAGGCTCTGGAGTAAGAGACCAAGAGGAATGGATTGGCTGAAGGCCTGGGTGGGGCCTGGCATGGCGGTGGAGGCCTCTAGGGCCCCTGTTCCCACTCTCCAAAGCCTGCAGGTTTAAGAGAGACTCTGAACACGTACCGTTTCGGTTTTTTAAGTCGTTATTTGCTGCCCGGAATCCTTTTTCTCAGCAGGTGTTCATGGTCTCTATCTAGATTCATTGTACCGATTTTAGTTGACTTATAATTGGTATCTCCTTAGCATAGTAATAAAAGTCAAATTCTAAATTTAGGTAACTTAATTGTGCTAGTTACCAGAAACAGCAGGAAATTAATATTCATACTAATGTTTATATTTTGCATTCTTTTACGTTGCTTACATACATGCTGGTTTTTCTAAGCATTGAATGTATATTCATTTATTACAACTTTTATGAGGTGGACACTATCAATACCTGTGTTATAGATGAGGATGATAAGGCACAGAAAAATCTATTAACTTGCCTCAGTTTACACAGCTAATACTTGTGGAGTCAAGATACCAACCCAGCCAGTTTGGCTCCAGAGTCCATGCTCTTACCCACTACACTATATAGTTATTCAGCATTAATATGAATATCATTTCTTTTTAGGGGGCAAGATTATGTGTTTCAACATTAAACAGTACCTTTATCAACCCATTTTTTGGGTGTCTTCCA
This sequence comes from Saccopteryx bilineata, assembly GCF_036850765.1. Lineage (NCBI taxonomy): Eukaryota > Metazoa > Chordata > Mammalia > Chiroptera > Emballonuridae > Saccopteryx > Saccopteryx bilineata. The sequence continues at coordinate 181,528,139 of NC_089494.1, forward strand.
TTATTTTTTAGGTCATATTAGGCATAGTCAAATAGCTAAAAACAGTATCTGTAATAAGGGCTGTGGGAGAAATGATGATTAAGGTATAATTCTTCTCCAGGGTTTTACAGTTTATTTTAAAAATCATAGATATGCGTACATTATTGTGTGTAAACTCAAAGGAGAAGGAATACCTTCAGTTTGTCTCTCAGGAAAAACTGATTAGAGTATTTGGTGGTTTGGTATTAGCTCTAAATGTTGCAATATTTTAAAAAAATAAGAGGCTAGTAGAATGAAGAGCCCAAGCAGAGAAGGAGCTAGGAAATGGAGAAGTACGTATGGAAGAGCTGTGAACAGTCCTGTTTAGCTAGGGATAAGGATATGTATGAGGGATTGGTGGGAAACGGCTGTAAACTTAGTTAATAGGCAATATTGTATAGTCTCAAATGTCTGAAGAATTTGTACATAATTCAGTAAACAGTTGAGAGCCATTTAAACATTAGTTCTCAACCTTGGCTACACAGGGAGGAGCACCTCCAACCCAAGCGCAGTGTGTGTGCGCATGCGTGCGTGCGCATGCGTGCGTGCATGTGTGTGTTTTCTTAACGCTCCTCACATGTTACTCATAGTCAATGTTGAGAATCACTACAATTATAGCTTTAGAGAAGGAGAAAATAGGACTCTTGGAATTGCATGAGATAGAAACATGAGACCAGCATACCAGTTGGGAGGTTAATGAAAGTCATAAGTAGTAGAATGAAAATAAACCATAATGTCAGTTGAAAAGGAAAAGAGATCAGTTTAAAAACATTTGACTTCAGATAGATAATGATGGAGGGATAATATAGATGATATATTGTAGAATTGTGCAACTGAAATCTTGACAATTTTATTAACCAATGCCTCCTCAATAAATTCAATAAAAAATTAAAAAACATTTGATTTCACAAGTTATTTAAAAGTGACAAATATGAGGTTAGGGTTAACTATTACTATTACATTCATACCTGAATAACAAGGGTATTCAGATAAAATAACAAAATAATTGAGGTAATTTTAATTTTAGATGAACCATGATAAATTGAGGTGTATGTTTAAAATGAGAGCAAAGGTAAATTGGTGATAACATGAAATAAAATGAACATTAGGCTTGGAAAATTGTAGGGTTCAGAAGTTCGAAACAACATATGATTTATCTATGCAGAGCTCATAATTGATACCTGATTGTCAATGAAATTCCCCAGCTGAGAGAGAGTAATGAGATTTTGACCTAGTTATGTTCTGTGCTAATCACTTGATATACATCAACATGTATTTAGTCATGATAAACATTTGACATACATTATTGTATATATATTTAGTCATGTGAGGAAATTGAATTTCAGAGAAGCAAATCAACTTACCCAGGATTGTTAAAGTGATGTAATGAAGCCCTATGAAAATATATTCATAATATGTTCTCAAGTGAACACAGCAGTTGCAACAGAATGTGAAATAATACATAAAGTATGATCTGATTTTACAGCTAATATATATTGGTGTTTTCCAATTCCAGTTATGCTAATCGCTTTACATGCATACATCTTGATAAACTTTAAAAACAGTCTTATGATGTAGGTTCTGCTCTTGTCCCCTACTCTGCAAATAATGAAACTAAGGCTTAAAAAGTAAAGGGTTAACTTGCTTCAAGTAACACAAAATCAGAAAGAGGAAACAGAAGCAAGAAAAGTTATGAATGAAGACTTAAGGTCCCTGAAATGTGAATGGGGCAGGATCTAGAGACTTAGTATAAGGCATGTTATTATATGATGTTTTACTGTTCTCTTTCAGGACCTCAAGAGATTCCTATATAAAAAGTTACCAAGGTAAAACAGTTACTAATTTGTCATTAAATAACTTCTGCATAACATGCTAATTTTATGTAGTACTCTGTTTCTTACTGTTTTAGACTAATATTGTATGTATATTATGCTATTGTTTAGCACTTAAAATAACTAACATAGCTGTAGGTAGCATAAATGCTGTCTTTTGAATTTGTAGATAATTAACACGGGGCCTTAAAGAGGTTACAAGACTTAGTAAGGTTAAACAACTAGTGGGTACTTTCAAATATACTATCAGCGGTTTACTGGATTATACTTTGATGTAGTTAATTTTAAGGGAAAAAAACTAAGAGCTTGTCTTTAATTTTGCTTTTAAGACCTAATTGTCAAGTCTACACATAACCCAAAATGATAGACGTAGGCAGCACTTCATACTTGGAACACTCATAAGGTTTTCTTTTGCCTGCACGCAGTCCATTTTCTATACCATTTTATAAATTAGGCCCTGTGTTAAGTACAGCAAAGTTCATATTAGAAATTTTACTGATTGGAATGACTTTGCCACATTAATTGAATTAAAGTTCATATTTAGTTTAATATAAAATACCTAAGAGTTAAGAGAAGAATATAACTTGAGACATCAATTACCATATTCCAGAATATCTGAATAACCTTTGAGATAATATAGCAGTATATGCTGTTTTTAAATTTAAAAAAAATTTTTTTTTTTAAATTTCAGAGAGAGAGAGAGAGATAGACAGACAGCCAGCCAGGAAGGGAGAAAGATGAGAAGTATCAACTCTTAGTTGCGGCACCTTAGTTGTTCATTGATTGCTGTCTCATATGTACCTTGACTTGGGGCATCCAGCTGAGCCAGTGACCCCTTGCTCAAGCCAGTGACCATGGGGTCATGTCTGTGATCCCATGCTCAAACTGGTGACCCTGCGCTCAAGCCGGGGACCTCAGGGTTAGGACCTGGGTCCTTCATGTCCCAGGCCAGTGCTCTATCTGCCGTGCCACTGCCTGGTTGGTTTAATATTTTTATTTCTTATCCAAATCTGTTTGAAGTTAAAAAGGTTTTAGATGTCATTTTATTTCTGTAGGCGGAGTGAGGGGACCCCCTCTTGGTTGGATTTTTTCTTGAATTGCTTGGTGTGACTTGCCTATTTAGTGGTACCTTGACTCTGATTACAGACTACTAGAAATTAATGATGTTATCTTCTGGTTTTGATTTATCTATATTTTTCTTTGCACATTAGGAGGAAAACACTACTGAGGTGATAAACAATTGTTATCATTGATTTTATATTAGTGGAATATTTAAAATATATTTTTCCTCTTTTCCTCCCAGAACTGGCAAACTAAACACAAGCTGCCGATTGTTCTCAACCTAATGATTGGGCAGTCCTACTCCCGCACATTACGGCAGTGTCAGAAAAGACCCCACATGCTGACTGGCCAAAGCAATTTCAGTAACCAGTGAGAAAAATTACAGTTGTTTTGTGACCTTTAAAAGTTTTTATCAAAACATTGAAACCTCTTATTGTTGGTTATATTTAGGATAACGAAAACAAATACTAAAACGAATATTTGCTTGTACACTATAATTTGAAATAATAGAAACTTTGAGAATTAGAGTATATTTCTTTATAAAAACTTATCAAGAGTAGTTTGAACAGTGTTTGACTACTTCTTTTCATCTACCTTAAGATACATGAAAGCTATATCCTTAAGAGAAGAAGCAGGCAGCGTTTCTGTGCCATGGCAAACTGCATACTGATAAGTCTGGATCAGCTTTCAACATTTTGTCCTTGGTGCTTTCAGTGTTGTGTAATACCTCGGAGAGTTCTCATATGTGAGGTTTCTTGCCAGTGTCACTTCCTCTGGGACATCTTTATCCTTTTCATCACAACCGCTTTTCTCCTTTATGTCCCTTCGTCCGCCTTCACCAAGTTCCTCTGGCTGCGCTTTCATGCAGAACAATGATAAATAATGTCAACATTCTTTCAGCCAGGTATTTCTTTTTTAACTCCATTCGCTTTTCAGATTTCACTTCCAGTGTCATCACTTTTCATTTCTTTGCTATATTTCATCTTTATGGACGATGAGATAAAACTACATGCTTTGCTTTTTGTGTATAAACTGAACAACATGCTCAGTGACCAATCACCAACACACTTTGGAAAAAGTGATGTGACTGGTTATTCAGCTCACTGTCTTGTCTGTTATTTAGTTATTTACGTAGTGATTTGTGAACTAAAGAGTTGGCGGAGTTTGTACTTTATGCAGTTACTCAGTTAATTTATCATACTGAAATTTGACCCATGCTTTTAGAGGGAATGGTGTTACTTACCTAAACAGTTGGTGATGGTGTATGGGGGGGGGGCGGATATCACACTGATAACAGTACAGAAACAGAAGTATAGTTGTGTTTGTAAAAAAGATATTTGGGCCCTGGCCGGTTGGCTCAGTGGTAGAGCGTTGGCCTGGCGTGCGGAAGTCCCGAGTTTGATTCCTGGCCAGGGCACACAGGAGAGGCGCCCATCTGCTTCTCCACCCCTCCCCCTCTCCTTCCTCTCTGTCTCTCTCTTCCCCTCCCTCAGCCGAGGCTCCATTGGAGCAAAAGTTGGCCCGGGCGCTGGGGATGGCTCCTTGGCCTCTGCCCCAGGCGCTAGACTGGCTCTGGTCTCCACAGAGCGATGCCCCGGATGGGCAGAGCACCGCCCCCTGGTGGGCGTGCTGGGTGGATCCGGTCGGGCGCATTCGGGAGTCTGTCTGACTGCCTCCCGGTTTCCAGCTTCAGAAAAACACACACACACAAAAAAAAGATATTTGTAAAAACATAATGAAAATCTTTTCATAATGGAAAGAAATGATTAGTACCATGTAGTGTTTTTTTCCCCGTGATGACTGAGGCCAGTTTGAGTCATATTTGTGACCATTTCTTCTTGTAATTAGGTATCTTGCATCCCAAGAGCCAAAAGAATGAAGATATAATAATATTGAACACTTATAAAGAAAATGTTAGAATGCACACTTTGATTTGTTGCTATAGATACTGAGAAAACTTAAGGGATTGGACACAGGCAGCCTAGCTTCAGAGCTGTGGGTCCATCAGCTACACATACTAATGGAATGTGGTTTTGTCCTTTTTTTTCTATTAAATACAGTTTTTGGATTTGTGTTTTAAGATCTAGTTGTAACCCAAGCAATCTCAGGCTTATGTAGTCACAACTTGTTTTAAAATAACCAAATGTTTCATCATTTTATAAATAAAACTAAGTATGATGTCTTTGATTACTAATGTAACATTTGCTTTTTTTGGATAAAAATATTTTAGTAAGCATAAGCTTTAGTTTTCTGCAGAATATTTCATAAAATTTAATTCTAAAAGTATAGTGTACCTATTGATACATCATAAGTTATTTTCAATAATTGGTAAAAATCTATTCATGTTGTTCTTCGTTGACTATGTAGAATTGGAAACACTTTATATTTGTGACCTTATTTTCTTAGGTGCTTACTTTAAGTATGTATATAATTTTTCTACTTTGTTGAACAATTATCTCTGAATTTGAAATCCATTAAAAAAAGGTGTTTTTATTTCCACCTTTTTTTATGCATTAGTTGGCAATTAAGGTAGTTGTTATGAAAAAAAAGCTACCTATGGTGACAGATGTCTTAAAAATATTTTTGTAGTACTCTACCTGTTTTTTAATTTGCTTATTTTGGGAGTAAGTACTACATTCATAAAGTTCAGTATTCAAAAATTAATTGAAGGACACAGTGAGAAGTGTCCCATCACTGTCCCTTCAGTCACGTAGTTCGCCTCTCATAGCACCCATTGTTACTTACAGGCAAACATGTAGATAAATAAATATTTACTTGTACAGATACTCAGACGTCTGATTTTGGACTGTTCTAACAAAGTATCATAGATTGGATATTTCTTGTAAGTGACAGAAGTTCTGGAGCCTGGAAGTCTGAGATCCGGGTACCAGCATGGTTGGGTTCTGGTGAAGGCACTCTTCTGGGTTGCAGATTGCATACTTCTCATATTCTCACACAAGGAAGGAGGGCTAGCTAGCTTTCTAGCATCTTCTAATGACACAAGGTGCATTCATGAGGGCTCCACCCTTGTGGCCTAATTACCTCCCAAAGGCCCTACCTCCAAATATATATTATCACATTGGGACTAAGTTTTCAATATATGAATTTTGGGGGTGACACAAACATTTAGTCTGTTGCAACATGCATTCATGTATGCCTGCATGAGTTATTATATAAGTTGCTTCTTATACATACTATTCAAAACCATGTGTTTTGCGTCTATAATTTTGAGATCAGTCCTTCCCAGTACCTAAAGAGTAGCTGCCTTTTTTTATGTCTGCAGAGTATTCCATTGCATATGTGTGTCATAACGTATTTAACTGTTCTTGATGGATAAGTAGGTTTCCAATCTTTTTGTATTTCCAGAGATTGTGCTGTTGGTAACTGCACCAAGTGATGTGTGGGTGTCCAAGTATATGTAGCATATATTTTTATATGACCCAGTTTTTAACTTAGAAGAATATATTTTTTATACAATAATTGTATAGGGTATGTTTTAATTCATAGATAATTTTAGGATTGAATGACAATAGAAAATAATATTAGTAAATACAGTTTTTTCATTGTTATTTTTAATGTGAGTCAGATAAATGACTTTGTAACATTTTCTCAAATTGTAATAACACTTCTCTGACTTAAATATTTTTGACAGTGGGATTTTTAAAAATATAATTTAAGTGTAAGTTAATACGAATATTCTTCATTCCTAATTTAAAATATTAAAGTTAATACAACACGGAATGGATAGTTCTGGATTATATAATAGGAATATTGAGCATATTTCTGAGTTGCAATCTACATGTGTTACAAGATGGTTACAAGGCTCTAAGGTTTTGCATAAATATTGAAAGTTTGAGAATGTTTTCTCATTATGATCTTGAACACTATACTTTTCTGCTATAGGAATTCTCACTAAGAATACTTAACCTACAGTGATAAGTTGTCATTGTCAGGGTACACATGATACCCTGATACTATTAACAACTAATATTTTTAATGTAAACTATGTACTGACCTCTACATGTATTATTTTATTAAATGCCACAATAGCCCAGTAGTACACTTACATCATTTCCAGATTGTTAATTGAGGTTTTATAACTGGCCCCTCAGTAGCACAAATACTAAGCAGGAGAGCCCAGATGGAACCCAGGTCTTTTTAACTTTGGAGGTCTAGTCTTGACCATTTTGCTTACTGTTCCTTATATAGACATGGCTGAAAGGATTGCTGGATGACTTTCATTCTGCCCGTCCAGTTCCTTCAGCTTAAAATGAGATTTTTGCCTTTCTCTTAATCAGTGCTGTAGCATCTGAGCTGAGCTGTCACTTTCTCAGGGAAGTCTTCCCTGACCCACATGTCTAAGTTGACCCTCCTCTCTTTTATAGGCTCTCCTGTCCCCAGATTACAGATCATGTAATGGCACAGGTGTAGTTTTATATTTGTTAGTGTGAGATTATTTAATTGAATAGCCGCTCTCTTTTTAGATTATTAATTTTGTGAAGTGATTGTTTATTTTTGCTTAGCATGGTATTAGAAATACTCATTACGCCCTGGCCGGTTTGCTCAGTGGTAGAGCATCGGCCTGGTGTGCAGGAGTCCTGGGTTCGATTCCCGGCCAGGGCACACAGAAGAAGCGCCCATCTGCTTCTCCACCCCTCCCCCTCTCCTTCCTCTCTGTCTCTCTCTTCCCCTCCCGCAGCCAAGGTTCCATTGGAGCAAAGTTGGCCCGGGCACTGAGGATGGCTCTGTGGCCTCTGCCTCAGGTGCTAGAATGGCTCTGGTTGCAACAGAGTGATGCCCCAGATGGGCAGAGCATCACCCCCTGGCGGGCGTGCCGGGTGGATCCCAGTTGGGTGCATGCGGGAGTCTGTCTGACTGCCTCCCCGTTTCCAACTTCAGGAAAAAAAAAAAAAAAAAAAGGAAATACTCATTGCCACAAATAGTGTGCACTTGTTATTAGAATGATTGAAAGAAAAAGTCTGTCACTGTAACCACTGCTGATAATGTGTCATACTTCTGTAAATCAAAGTAATTAGCAATTTTAATGGAGAATCCACTGTGTTTTAGATCTTCATCAATAAACTACATAAAATTGTAAATAATTATAAATATCATCGAGTACATATTCACTCTATTTCTGAAAGAGTTCTGGCAAACATAGGAACTTATGCTGTCAATAATTGAGTTTCCACAGGTTTTCAGAAATATACATAAAAATTACCATTATGACTTTGAGATACATATAAGGTCTACCGGAAAGTTCTGTCCGTTTTTGAAATAAAACAAAATACAAATTTTTCTTACCGTCAATAAACTTTATTAAATAATATAATTGCCATTATTAATGATTTCTTGCCAGCGTGAGGGCAATTTGTGTATCTCATTTTTGAAAAATGTTTTCTTTTGATGCGAAAAATTGAACCAGTGCTTGTTTGATATCTTTTTCATTTTTGAATTTTTTGCCCTTCAAAAAATTTTGTAAGGACAAAAACAAGTGATAGTTGTTGGAGGGTGCTAAGTCCGGGGAATATGGTGGATGCAACAGACACGCTTCTGTCATTTACAGTGGCGTAAATGAACTTTATCAGTAGCCATGGGTACACTATTGCTTCACACATAAGACTAATGTGAATCAACTTTGTTTTAGTTAATTTGCTACGTCAGTATGTATACATTAAGTGATAATATAGAGAGGCACACATGCGCCAAATAAACATGCTTACGTGTTGAAACTTGTGATAGAAATGGACAGAACTTTCTGATAGACCTTATATTTTCAGAAAGTGAAATGTTTTCTAATATTTTAACTTTTTTTCCCTTTCTAGTGTTGAAGGGCTCCATGCTATTGTTGTGTCAGACAGAGATGGAGTCCCTGTTATTAAAGGTAAAACTGAGCACTTAACATGCCAATATCATGTTTGCTTTAGAATTAAAATGTAATAATATCTGACTAGAGCAGAAGCAGACAAGCGCGTGATCTCTGTTTCTTTCTTTCTCTTTTAAGTGAGAGAGACAAGGACACACACACACAGAGAGAGAGAGAGAGAGAGAGAGAGAGAGATAGGGACAGACAGGGAGAGAGATAAGAAGCATCAACTCATAGTTGCAGCACCTTAGTTCATTGATTGCTTTCCCGTATATGCTTTGACCAGCATATACGGGGGCTCCAGCTGAACCAGTGACACTTGCTCAAGTCAGCGACCCTGTGCTTAAGCCAGTGAGCTCATATTCAAGCTAGATGAACCCCATGCTCAAGCTGGGGGCATCAAGGTTTCGAACCTGGGTCCTCAGTGTCCCCTGTTCCACCGCCTGGTCAGGCTGAACTCTCTTTCAATAAATTCAGGAAATGGTCTGTGTGAAACTTGAAACTTAGTACATTTTCAGTGTATCATGTTACCATTCAGAGCTTAAGCACGGATTTATCACATGCCCCATTTCCTATTAAAGACATTTTATGGTATAAACCATTAGTAAATCTAAGTGGTGAGGCTGAGCATATATGCAGCTAGATATAGACAAAGACACCTCCCCAAAACATTTTTTTTCATTAGTTTTAAGATAAGCATTCATACATTTGAATCAACATATTGGTTGTTTTTGTTTCATCTTCTTTATTTTCTACTTCCTTACGGAATTAAGATTTTTAAAAACTTCATTTCACTAGTAACTTTAGTTAACTAGAATCTGATAAGAATTTTTCACCTAAAGAAGAGCTTGCTAACCTAAAAAAATGTCACATTCAGTATATATGAAGACCATCTTTATTACTTCGGTCTGGTATCATCAGAATGGATGTATATAGTTACACTGGGACATAGTAATAGCTTTACCAAAGAAAGAGTAAATAATGTTCTATATATTTTTTGCCAGTTTATTTTCCACTTGGGGTTATATATGTCAAGTTATTTTTAACTTTAGAGATGAAGGTAGTTTAGTAATCAGTTAATTTAGTTCTTTTGTTTTTGAGTGAATGAAGATGGTCAAGTGCAAGCACAGTACATTGTCACTCTGAAGTTGCAGTATGAGTCAGTTACAAAATAATTTTAGAACCCTTCACCTCCTGATACGTGATCCAGTGTGCTTCCTGACCCACCATAAAATGTAGGTGGCTACGAGCAAGTCACTTGCCTTTTCTTAGTTCTGTAATGAAGGCCTTAAACAAAAGGAGACTTTCCAGCTCTTATGTTCTTTCTAAGGATCTCTGTGTTAAAAAGCCTTAAGCTTGCATAGCTAACTCCATGACTTTAAAGAGTGAAGGACAATAGATGGCCAGCTGAAGAATTACGAATACCTGTAGTGATACTGTTGTGGGTTTTATGAAAACAGTTTTCCGAAGTTTATTTTATTGTAGCTTGGCTGTCAGTTAACCAGAATATTTAGTTTATTAAATGCACTGATTAATGTGTTTCAAGGTAGGTAGATATTAAGGAAACAAACATTTAGTATTCTTTTAAAAATAAACTATTGTGAAAATCATCGTTCTTCTCTTAGTTATGATAACTCAACTCTTCTGAGCAATTTTTCACACCTAAATTGATGAAACCCAGTTAGTGATATGTTTTTAAACGTTAGAAGCAGAACCCTTGTGCTGTGCTTGATATTTTTAAAGATAGATATTTTTAAAAAGGTACTGCAAGTCTTTTAATCATTCCCACTACATAATTTTTACTTAGCTCATTTGTATTTGCAGTGGCCAATGATAATGCTCCAGAGCATGCTTTGAGACCTGGTTTCTTATCTACCTTTGCCCTTGCAACAGACCAAGGGAGTAAACTTGGACTTTCAAAAAATAAAAGTATCATCTGTTACTATAATACTTACCAGGTAAGTTCATAGCTATTGAATAGTTTCCTGATTTCAACTATTACTGTTTTCTATATAAAATAACTTGTGTTATTATTCTAAATTTGAGTTTTGAAGGGGATGGAATTTTAAAACCTTAGTCTTCAAACTGATTATGTTAAGCTATAGTGATATTCTTCACGTTTTATACCAGGAATTAATTACTGTAGAAAAGTAGTTGAAGGATTTAATAACAAAGCATATGTTATCCTGAAAGGGGGAAGTCAGGTCACTGTTACTTCCAGTAGATGGTGCCCTTAGCTTAACAGCTGTGATTTCTCAAATGACACTTTTATTGTGACAGATAAAAATATCTCTTGAAAGACAAATGATGTTATTTATTTAAATTTGTTATTTTAGCTAATTCTTTCATTTGGTTTGGAATATATGTATTATAGATGTTATTTATATTTTATTTTCTATTTATATAAAACAAGTGAGGTTAATTGTGGGAAGGAGTTAGTTGCTACATACTTCTTGATCTCCAGCTGTATTTTCTTTAGAATAAATTAATAGCCTGTTTTTTTAGAGCAGTGCTTATTATCAAAATGACTCATATACTACTGATGATACACAAGTAACATCTTTTTATTTTAAAAGTTGTGTATTTTAATGTATGCTAGACAAAAGATAAACCATCTGACCTTTAACTTTACAGATAAGGATTAGATTGAGGCTAAATTAAAGATGGTTGATTTAAAGTTAATTTAAACTGGTTTAAATTATAGTGGTACATAGGAGGCAGAAAAATCATGAGTGACTGAGAAATACTTCTTTTAGCCATTCAACAATGAAATTTTATTGAGCTCTTACTGTGTCAAGGCTCTGCTGGTCTTTAGAGATAAGAAGATGAAGACACAGTCCCACCTTAAAAACTTTTCAGGCTAAATGGTATCTCTAAGAGGTAAATAGTAACTGTTTTATGGAAATATTTATTTTCAGCTCTTTCATATTTCATAATGGTGGGCTTGTATCTTACATATTGGCCATTTAAAAGGTTTTTGAAAAATTAAGATAATTCATTGAATTATACTGCCTTTTCATAATGAAACATATTATTTAAATCTTACTTTCTTTTTAGGTGGTTCAATTTAATCGTTTACCTTTGGTGGTGAGTTTCATAGCCAGCAGCAATGCTAATACAGGTGTGTTTTGATTACCTTAAATGCAGCTTTTAATCTTTTATAATACCATATCTGAACAGTCTAGTGTGATAAGAGGAGTAGATTTAGGATAAAAACAAAAAAATACCCTGACTTTGTGGGCCATGCATCCACAATACTGTCCTTGCATCCACAATACTGTCCTTGCGCTCTAGAAAAGTAACTTCTCTGTTTTCAATGTCTGTATAATGGAGCTAATGTCTGCTTTCTCCCCCTTAGCGAGTTATTTTATAGTTCAAGTGAGGCAGAATGTGTGATAGGTTTTCCTTTAGATAGAAAAGAAAATATAACTGTTATTTTAATTCTTGAATGCTACACCGTGTTCACATTAAAACAGCTTAAGAAAGCAAAAGAGAGCAGAGAACCAAAGAAAGCACATAAAATGGTCAAGGACGAGTTAAATATATAGACCAATCTAAAAGAATTTTTTAAATCTTGAGCAATGGTGAGCAAGATGAATGTGAAGAGTGTGAATAGGATGAATGTAGTCACATTCTCCTTGAGAGTAGAAGAGTTGAAAACACTAGAAAGCTGTATTCTCCGTAGAGGATAGTGAGATCCCATTACACCCAGTTGCCTTTGCTGCATATTTGTGTGTAAAGTAATAGTATTCAGTTGAATTGTATTTTTTTACTCCCTTTGGATAAAGTGGGATGTTTAAGGTCTTTCTCCTTCAGGTTTGATCACTTTGTAGAACTGTTTCAGATTCTCTTTTCTGTTTTTTCCTTTCCAAGCTGTTTCAGCAAGTTCTGTTTCCATCTGTGGCACTGAGCCAGTCCTTAGTGTCCTGATCTTTAAAATGAGTTTAGATTTAATGATCTCTTAGGTCTTTTCCATTTCTAAATGTTTTGAAGCTGTTAAATATATATGTGGAAACACTTTGTAAATTACACAGGGATGGGCCAAAGTATGTTTACAGTTATAATATAAATAAATAATACAATAAATAATAAATAATACAAAAATAAACTGTTTTGTGTACTTACAACTGTAAACCTACATTGACCCATCCCTGTATATAATAGTAGTATCAATATATTAAGTATATTAAACCTCAGCTATAATAAATCACCATCACATACTAAAATCATTGGTTATAATTATGATAATGTACAGAATTTTATTTTAGTACTTCGAACATTTCATTGAGAATCCCAGATGCTTTTAATCCTCTGAAACAGAGGAACATTCTTATTTATTTGAACATACTGTGTCTAAAATATATAGCCTTTCAGTCTGGTAAACTAAAGAAAAGCTAAAATACAATAGTAATTTCTAGGCTAAGTTGTCTTCCAGATTCATCATTGAACTTCCTTTTAAACATAGAAGTATATGTAAACTTCATAATGAATGAGTTTTTGGTTACTTAGAGTATTTTGTAGTTGTGCAGAATAAACTCTGTCTCGGTTACTTTTTAGTAACTAAATTCAAAGAAAGGGAATTTAAGTCAGACTTTTTTCAGAAACATTTTTCTAATGTTCTAATTTTCTTATCTCTTTGTTTTAGGACTAATTGTCAGCCTAGAAAAGGAACTGGCTCCATTATTTGAAGAACTGAGACAAGTTGTAGAAGTTTCTTAATCTGACTGTTTTTGATGTAAACCTTATCTTCATTGTAACAGACACAATATTGGTCTAGCAATCTTGATACCACACCAATACTTGTATCCATGTACTCAAGAAAGGGCCCCTATTCTACCTTACACTAAAGAAAGCATCTGTAGATGCAGTTTATGGACAGATTGAATGTTATCTTTTCTTGTATGGGTCTTATTTACTGAGATCTGGGGATACCACAGAAATGGTTCAGTCTATTACAGCTCCCATGGAGTTAGCCCAGTCACCAAATCTGCATGAGATTCTCTTCAGTGGGTCAGAATCAAAATGATACTCTGATCCACTTGGGCCGTGAGGTGTTCCCTCTTGTACATTCTGCCAGGCATGCAGAATCAAGCAGATCCTTTTGTGAATAATGAGGACATATTTTTTTCATATTGTTTTATTTCTTTGCATTGAGTGTGGGGAAGATAAAATGGCCTAGTAAAAGTAATAATATCAGTACAATCGCTAACTTTCCTGTCTATATATTATTTTGCAGTATAGATGAATATTACTAATTGATTTGATTGTTCTCAGAGGGTGCTGCTGTTTAATGAAGAGGATAGCTAGTGGTTCGTCCCCCACTCTGCTTTCTATAACCAACCATAGTGTACTGTTGTGTGTTCTTTATAAAATTTAGATGTGTTTTCAATATTTGTATGTAAACATGATACACAGCCATTTTTTTCAATATGTGAGTATAAATAAAATAGTATTTTTAAAAGTTTAGTTTGAGCACTACATAGTTTTTTTCCTCCCCCAGTTTAAAACTAGCCTGACCAGGCGGTGGTGCAGTGGATAGAGTGTTGGACTGAGATGCAGAGGACCCAGGTTTGAAACCCTGAGGTCACCGGCTTGAGCCCAAGGTCACTGGCTTGAGCAAGGGGTCACTCGAGTCTGCTGTAGCCCCCCAGTCAAGGCACATATGAGAAAGCAATCAATGAACAACTAAGTTGCTGCAACGAAGAATTGATACTTCTCATCTCTCTCCCTTCCTTTCTGTCCCTCTCTGTCTCACTCGCCAAACACACACACACACACACACACACACACAACTAGTAGAGCTAGCCCTTTTTTTTTTTTTTTTTTCCTGAAGTTGGAAACGGGGAGGCATGCGCCTGACTGGGATCCACCTGGCATGCCCACCAGGGGGTGATGCTCAACCCATCTGGGGCGTCGCTCTGTCGGGACCAGAGTCATTCTTGCTCCTGAGGCAGAGGCCACGGAACCATCCTCAGCGCCCGGGCAAACTTTGCTCCAATGGAGCCTCGGCTGCGGGAGGGGAAGAGAGAGACAGAGAGGAAGGAGAGGGGGAGAGGTGGAGAAGCAGATGGGCTCTTCTCCTGTGTGCCCTGGCCCGGAATTGAACCCGGGACTCCTGCAACGCCAGGCCGACGCTCTACCATTGAGCCAACCAGCTAGGGCCACTAGCCTTTTTAATAACTCTGCTGATGAAAGTGAAAATTGTTATGCCCCCTTATGAGAAACAATTGTGCAATCTATCAAACTTTAAAATACTAGGATTCTCCAGAGAACCCACAGATAAAATATTTAATTTGGGTACCCCAGGGGCAGTCAAGTTGACAGAATTATCCATTACACTCATTTAGCAATTCCACTTTTAGGTTTATCCTACTGCTGCATATGGACAACTGCAAGATTATATACATAGCAGTCTATGTGTTACAATTTGGTTAATACCAAAAGATTGGAAACAATCTAGATAATTTATCATAGATAGGGTGACCATATATTCTGACTTTTTTTTACAGTACCAGTTTATATATGCTTTTCATGGTATAATTATTCTCAGAGCTTTCAACTCTCAAGTGTCCCAGATAGGAAATGACATGGTCACACTAATCATAGAAGATTGGTTAAATAAATTACGTTTGCCCAATGGAAAAAAGAATGACTATAGCAGTGTTAGGCAATCTTTTGAGCTTGGTGTGTCAAAATTTGCCAAAAAACCGAGCATAATTCAGGTAGTGTGTCACTAAGAAAAACCCCATTATTTTCTGATACTATAGTTTAAATAACAAACATGTATAATTATATAACTATTTAATAAACCAAAGACTAATTATTTAACCTACCTGCTTAGTGACTTCTTTGTTCATCTGTCAGTCGGTTTCTTTTGTTGGTTTTGATATTATTTAACTTTCTGTGTGGGGTGCCGTAAACTAAGATAAGTGAGGGGGAGGAGGAATTCTTTAACCTGCCTATTAGTGACTTTCTTGTTGCTGAATTTTATTGTCTAAATCTTTAGTTGAAGGTTGGTATTTTGTACACTTCAAGCCCAAGCAAGTGCTACTAACTTCATCTGTCAATCTGTTTCTTTTGTTGGTTTTGATATTATTTAACGCTGAGAGTAAGGTCTCACAAAAGTACATAGAGGGAAAAATTGTGAGTAAAGCCATTGCTGTATTTTTCAGGGTGCTAAGTGTCTGGTAATCGGTTCCAGGCACTCCAAATTTCCTGTTCGTAGTGGCACTCCTCTTGATTCTCCAAACATCACCTTTCCAGATTCTCAAGCTTTGACCTCAAGTCGACAAACACCTGAACCCAGATGCTGTCTTGAAATTCTGCAAGTTGCATCTTATATAAATTAACATGGCTGCCGCTATTTCTAATGGCGGGAAATGGCACCCATAGCACAGGCCCTGGCCTCTCCCAGCCTCCCCTTCACTTATCTCAGTAATGATGGTCAATTAGAAATCCTCAACACCCCAGAACAGTAGGTTGGATGATGGTTGCTGTGGTTATGTGGTTGCTGGTAATGGCGATCACAGGGCCCCAGAGATGCGTCCTCCGTGGCATTCCACTGCTCCCTGCTCCGCGGCAGGAAGTTAGGTCAAAGATTCCCTAATGGCCTAACCTGAAGTCCCAGAACTAGACGCATGTGCCGGAGTTCTGTTGTGTTGGCCTACAGACCTCTGGCACAGAGAGTCTACACTACAGCAAATGTTTTATCCTTGGCTCCTGCACCTGGCCATGCAGAAGCAGAGGATGAAATGTCCTTCTAAGGCAGGGGTGCCCAAACTACGGGCCCACGGGCCGCATGCGGCCCCCTGAGGCCATTTATCCGGCCCCCGCCGCACTTCCGAAAGGGGCACCTCTTTCATTGGTGGTCAGTGAGAGGAGCACATTGACCATCATTAGCCAAAAGCAGGCCCATAGTTCCCATTGAAATACTGGTCAGTTTGTTGATTTAAATTTACTTGTTCTTTATTTTAAATATTGTATTTGTTCCCATTTTTTTTTTACTTTAAAATAAGATATGTGCAGTGTGCATAGGGATTTGTTCATAGTTTTTGTTATAGTCCGGCCCTCCAATGGTCTGAGGATCAGTAAACTGGCCCCCTGTGTAAAAAGTTTGGGGACCCCTGTTCTAAGGCATGCAGCCGTGTGTCATCAAAAATGGCTACATGTATCAGTGCTGACATGCGTGTCATAGGTTCGCCATCACGGGACTATAGATACTAAAATGGAATGTTCTCTAAGATATAACATTGGAAAAAGCATGGCGTGAAACGGGTATGCTACAATTATGTATAAGAAGATAAAATATATGTGTGTGTTTATATTTGTATATACTAGAGTATCTGTAGATACACTACCTGGTCATATTGGCAACCCCCAAGGAGTGGACTAGGCACCTGGGGCACAGGGATCCCAGAAATGAGCGTTTTACCATTAACTTGAACTTTCTGAATTTTTAACTATTCAAAAATAATATTTTAGTAAACAACAAACTTTATAATAAAATGATGATGAGGTATTTGGGGCAGAGTTTGTACCAGCCAGGGTTTGTCAAGGAAACTAGCATATAAATGCATCAAGTTTATTTTAAGGAACTGGTTTACTTGACCGTTGGAACTGACAAGTCCAAAGCACTAGGGCAGGCTAGAGCCTGGGACATGTCGGGAAGGGGCTGAGCCTACGGTCTTGTCAGAATCTCTCCCCTTGGGAAGCCCCAGTTTTGCTCTTACGGCCTTTCAACTGATTGGATGAGGGACATCCAAGGTATAGAGGATTATCTCTTTTATTTAAAGTCAATGGACTGTAGATGTTAAGCACATCTACAAAATACCTTCATAGCAACATCTAGCTAGACTCATGTTCTATTGAGTAACTGGGTAGCCTAGCCAAAATGACACGTAACCTTCACTGTTTATCCTTGCCAGCTTGGCAGCTGTACACATCTTAAACCTTACTTAATTCCAAATAATTACAATAACCATGTCATACATCTGTCTAACATGATACAACTATCCAACATAGAACTGAGAACGTTATCCGTTTCCCCAGAAGAGGATGTAAAGTCCTTGGGTAATAATATAATTTAGTTTAAATACTGTGGTATAAGGTTACCCAATTTTTCTATATCCTACGTTAGAGGATAAGAGAAGCAAGAAAAAATAATTGCTTAATATTTATGTGTGTGTTTATAATATATGTGTGTGTGTGTGTGTGTGTGTGTGTGTATATATATATATATATTTGATGTATGTGAACTTGGCCTGACTTGTGGTAGCGCAGTGGATAAAGCGTCGACCTGAAACACTGAGGTCACCGGTTTGAAACCCTGGGCTTGCCCAGTTAAGGCACATATGGGAGTTGATGCTTCCTGCTCCTCCCCCTCCTCTCTCTCCCCCCTTCTCTAAAATGAATAAATAAAATCTTTAATAAAAAAAAATAAGGAAGAACTATAATAACCACAGTCCTTTCTCCCACTGGGTATGTGGTTGTCACTGGTATTTATAACCACCTTTCATTACTCCTTCCATTGTCCCTCTGCTCTCAGCAGGCACCTCACTGGTCTTGGCTCTCTGCCTGGTAGGGTAACACAAACCTTCATTCCTGAAGATTTTGAGCCATTAGTTGTCCTGCCCGAATTGAATTGTGTAGCTTTCTGTTAACTTTACAGGGCTTAGTGGTACTAAGATCCCCTAGAAGATCTGTATTTTAGACATACTCCTCCTTACCCCCCCCCCCCGTTTCCCCCTACTAATCAAGATCAATCACTCCAGCCACTAGAGTCATTTTCCTTTTTTTGCCTGTTGATTCAGGGGCTTGAGGAGCCCAAAGTAACTAAGTAGCAGTCTTAATGTCCAGATTAATGGAATTGTTGTGTCCCCCGATGGAGGCATTCCTTCCTCTGTAACAAAACCTCGAGACCAGCACAGCCTAAGAAGGTGGGGACAGCCCAGATCAGTAGGATTAATAGTGGGTGGTGCCATGTACATTTCTACACCTTAATTCTTGG
Source organism: Saccopteryx bilineata (assembly GCF_036850765.1). Lineage (NCBI taxonomy): Eukaryota > Metazoa > Chordata > Mammalia > Chiroptera > Emballonuridae > Saccopteryx > Saccopteryx bilineata. The sequence continues at coordinate 181,546,923 of NC_089494.1, forward strand.
ACCTATGGGAGAAATAGCACCATATATTGAATACTGATTTAGAGCGTGTATAACTCCCTGGAGAATGCTGCCCAGCCCTGCACAGTACCACCTGCCACCAGATAGGGCAATGACGAGCCTTCAAAAAGCCACTCCACCATTCTATCAGGCCAGCTGCTTCAAAATGGTGGGAAACATGGTAAGACCAATGAATTCCATGAGCAATATGAGAAATATATTGTCTCTAAAATCTAAAGAGGCTCATTGGGTATACTAGGTATTATGCCTTTTTCTTGGTTGTGGGAAAAGCACAAGTTAACCTTTACCTTACAAAAGGTACCTTAACTTGTTCTGCACCCCTGGACCCCTAGAATTTTAGCAAAGTAGAAGGCCCTTAATTTTTTTCCGGATTTATTTCCCACCCTTAGGTACACAGATGTCCAATAAACAAGTCTAGCGTAGTTGCCACTTCTTGCTATGTCCAATCAGTATAATGTTATTGATGCAGTGGGGCAGTTGGCAATGTCTTGTAGAAGGGAAAAGTGGTCAAGATCTGTTTGGACTAAATTGCAACATAAGGCTGGAGAACTAATTCAGCTGAGGTAGGACAGTGAAAGGTATATTGCTGGCCTTGTCAGATAAACTGCTTCTGGTGTTCTCTACTGCCGCGAATCAGTGCTGCTAGTAATTCTAGGTCCTGAGGGAGAACAATACAGAATAAAGAAAATAGGCTTAAAGAGAAATAGGATGGGATCGGGAGGCCTCTGCAAGCTGATGGCAAGACAGAGCTCAATAGCCCCGGTTTGCTTTATTATATAGCCATATGCAAATAAGGATGTCTTCAATACAAAGTCACACATCTGAGGCAAAAATAGGAATTCTCTTAAAGCATAAACAGGAATCCTTCCCCCCCAATGCATAAGTGAAATCAACCAACAACTGAACAAACAAAGGGTGAGAGGAAGGGCATATAAATTGCTTCTAGCAACTTAAGCAAACAAGTGAAGGGGGGGAGGGATATGGGATGAGTGCAAATACTCAGCTTCATAGCCAATATGGAGGAGAGGGGAGAACTTAGCTTTTTGCTAAGCCTCGAACTTACAAAGGCTTTTTGCCACTTGCAGTTTCCAACACTCTACTAATAGGAATCAAGAACAAAACAAAACAAAAGAACATTTTTCAAATCAATAGCTGTGTATCAGGTATCAGGGTGTGCTAATTTGTTCAAGCAACAAAATCACATCTGGAATAGTAGCTGCAATTGGAGCTGTTAAATTTGTGATAACCCACTGTCATTCTCCAGGCGTCATCTACTTTCTGCTCAGGCTAAACAGATGGGTTGAATGAAGATGCCGTAGGCATCACCACCTTTGATCACCCATCTTTGATGGTGGCAGTAATCTCTGAAATCTCTCCATTGCTTTTGGTTTACTACCTTCCTAGTAGAAGCAATTGGTTTATATTTGTCCTTTCTTACCATAATAGCCCCACGCCAAAGGTCACAAAACCAATGTGAGTATTTTGCTGATTGCTGTGTATGTCTACCAATGTAGCTTTCTGGAACTAGGGTAATGACCGCAGGTTCTGGAGCCCATTGAACCAATTCTCGTTCCCTCCTTGCTGCTTCTTTGAAAAATCCAGTCCCTCTCAAATACCTTCCAGGTATTTATGGAAGTCCCCACAGAGCCCTTTACATGGACTCCTGAAACCAGCCTTTGCAGAGCCACATGGCCCCTGCCAGTTTCATTCTTCGGGATGGCTTTGTTCTCAAACTCCGGCCGCTGCTGCAGCTGACAGAAAACAGGGGTTCCTAGAGACTGTTGAAGGCTAGCAGTGCCATCCTCACAGTTGTAAGTGTGACATAATATCAGTGTCTGTACCTTGATACTCCAGTGAAAAAAACTTTAGGTTTGGTGGACGGTCTGAGTAATAGACAAGAATGTGTTAAGAACCACCCTATTTTGGCCCTGGCCGGTTGGCTCAGCGGTAGAGCGACGACCCAGCATGTGGAAGTCCTGAGTTTGGTTCTCGGTCAGGGCATAAAGGAGAGGTGACCATCCACTCCCCCCCACCGCCTCCACCTATCTCTTCTCCCACAGCTATGGCTCGATCGATTAGAGCACATCACCCTGAATGCTGAGGATGGCTCTGTTGAGCCTTTGCCTCAGGCGCTAGCTCTGTGGTGAGTGGCCCAAGATGGGCCGAGCATCACCACCAGACAGGGGTTGCCAGGTGGATCCCAGTGGGGGCTCATGCAGGAGTCTGTCTCTGTATCTCTTCTACTCTCATTTAAAAGCAAAACAAACAAACAAAAAAAGAATCACTCTTTTTTTTTTTTTTTTAATAATTTTATTTTTTTTAATGGGGTGATATCAATAAATCAGGATACATATATTCAAAGATAACAAGTCTAGGTTATCTTGTCGTTCAATTATGTTGCATACCCACCACCCAAAGTCAGATTGTCCTCTGTCACCTTCTATCTTGTTTTCTTTGTGCCCCTCCCCCTCCCCCTCTCCCTCTCCCATTCCCCCCTCCCCCCCGTAACCACCACACTCTTATCAATGTCTCTTAGTTTCACTATTATGTCCCACCTACGTATGGAATAATACAGTTCCTGTTTTTTTCTGATTTACTTATTTCGCTTCGTATCATGTTATCAAGATCCCACCATTTTGCTGTAAATGTTCCGATGTCATCATTTCTTATGGCTGAGTAGTATTCCAGAGTGTATATGTGCCACATCTTCTTTATCCAGTCATCTATTGATGGGCTTTTTGGTTGTTTCCATGTCCTGGCCACTGTGAACAATGCTGCAATAAACATGGGGCTGCATGTGTCTTTACATATCAATGTTTCTGAGTTTTTGGGATATATACCCAGTAGAGGGATTGCTGGGTCATAAGGTAGTTCTATTTTCAGTTTTTTGAGGAACCACCATACTTTCTTCCATAATGGTTGTACTACTTTACATTCCCACCAACAGTGTATGAGGGTTCCTTTTTCTCCACAGCCTCTCCAACATTTGCTATTACCTGACTTGCTAATAACAGCTAATCGAACAGGTGTGAGGTGGTATCTCATTGCCGTTTTGATTTGCATTTCTCTAATAGCTAAAGAAGATGAGCATCTTTTCATATATCTGTTGGCCATTTGTATTTCTTCCTGGGAGAAGTGTCTATTCATATCCTCTTCCCATTTTTTTATTGGATTGTTTGTTTGTTTGTTGTTGAGTTTTATGAGTTCTTTGTATATTTTGGATATTAGGCCCTTATCTGAGCTGTTGTTTGAAAAAATCATTTCCCATTTAGTTGGCTGTCTGTTTATTTTGTTATCAGTTTCTCTTGCTGAGCAAAAACTTCTTAGTCTGATGTAGTCCCATTCATTAATTTTTGCCTTCACTTCTCTTGCCATTGGAGTCAAATTCATAAAATGCTCTTTAAAACCCAGGTCCATGAGTTGAGTACCTATGTCTTCTTCTATGTACTTAATTGTTTCAGGTCTTATGTTTAGATCTTTGATCCATTTTGAGTTAATTTTTGTACAGGGGGAGAGACTGTAGTCCAGTTTCATTCTTTTGCATGTGGCTTTCCAGTTTTCCCAGCACCATTTATTGAAGAGGCTTTCTTTTCTCCATTGTGTGTTGTTGGCCCCTTTATCAAAAATTATTTGACTATATATATGTGGTTTTATTTCTGGACTTTCTATTCTGTTCCATTGGTCTGACTGTCTATTTTTCTGCCAATACCATGCTGTTTTGATTGTCGTGGCCTAATAATAGAGTTTGAAGTCAGGTATTGTAATGCCCCCAGCTTCATTCTTTTTCTTTAGGATTGCTTTGGCTATTCGGGGTTTTTTATAGTTCCATATAAATCTGATGATTTTTTGCTCTATTTCTTTAAAAAATGTCATTGGAAGTTTGATGGGAATTGCATTAAATTTGTATATTGCTTTGGGTAATATAGCCATCTTGATTATATTTATTCTTCCTAGCCAAGAACAAGGTATATTCTTCCATCTCATTATATCTTTTTCGATTTCCCTTAACAATGGTTTATAGTTTTCATTATTTAAGTCCTTTACATTCTTTGTTATGTTTATTCCTAAGTATTTTATTTTTTTTGTTGCAATCGTGAAGGGGATTATTCTTTTGAGTTCGTTCTGAATTGTTTCATTGTTGGCATATAGAAAGGCTATTGACTTCTGTATGTTAATTTTGTATCCTGCGACCTTACTGTATTGGCTTATTGTTTCTAGTAGTCTTTTTGTGGATTCTTTGGGGTTTTCGATGTATAGGATCATATCATCTGCAAAAAGTGATACCTTTACTTCTTCTTTTCCGATATGGATGCCTTTTATTTCTTTGTCTTGTCTGATTGCTGTGGCAAGAACCTCTAGTACCACATTAAATAAGAGTGGAGAGAGTGGACAAGCCTGTCTTGTTCCTGATTTAAGGGGGAAAGCCTTCAGTTTAGTGCCATTTAATATGATGTTAGCTGATGGTTTATCATATATGGCCTTTATCATGTTGAGATATTTTCCTTCTATACCCATTTTGTTGAGAGTCTTAAACATAAAATTGTGTTGTATTTTATCGAAAGCCTTTTCTGCGTCTATTGATAAGATCATGTGGTTTTTGTTCTTTGTTTTGTTGATATGGTGTATTACATTAACCGTTTTATGTATGTTGAACCATCCTTGAGATTCTGGGATGAATCCCACTTGATCATGATGTATTATTTTTTTAATATGTTGTTGTATTCGATTTGCTAGTATTTTGTTTAGTATTTTTGCATCTGTATTCATTAGAGATATTGGTCTGTAGTTTTCTTTTTTTGTGCCATCCTTGCCTGGTTTTGGTATGAGGGTTATGTTGGCCTCATAAAATGTGTTTGGAAGTATTGCTTCTTCTTCAATTTTTTGGAAGACTTTGAGTAGAATAGGAACCAAGTCTTCTTTGAATGTTTGATAAAATTCGCTGGTATAGCCGTCAGGGCCTGGACTTTTATTTTTGGGGAGGTTTTTAATGGTTTTTTCTATTTCTTCTCTACTGATAGGTCTGTTTAGGCTTTCTGCTTCTTTTTGACTCAGTCTAGGAAGGTTGTATTTTTCTAGGAATTTATCCATTTCTTCTAGATTGTTGAATTTAGTGGCATAAAGTTTTTCATAGTATTCTACAATAATTCTTTGTATATCTACGGTGTCCGTGGTGATTTCTCCTGTTTCATTTTGGATTTTGTTTATATGAGTTCTTTCTCTTTTTTCCTTGGTAAGTCTTGCCAAGGGTTTGTCAATTTTGTTGATCTTTTCAAAGAACCAGCTCCTTGTTCTATTAATTTTTTCTATAGTTTTTCTGTTCTCTAATTCATTTATTTCTGCTCTGATTTTTATTATCTCCTTTCTTCGGCTGGTTTTGGGTTGTCTTTGTTCTTCTTTTTCTAGTTCCTTAAGGTGGGAAGTTAAGTGGTTCACTTGGGCTCTCTCTTGTTTGTTCATATATGCCTGAAGTGATATGAACTTCCCTCTTATCACTGCTTTTGCTGCATCCCATAGATTCTGATATGTCGTATTGTCATTTTCATTAGTCTGTATATATCTTTTGATCTCTGCACTTATTTCTTCTTTGACCCATTCATTTTTTAAAAGTATGTTGTTTAGTTTCCACATTTTTGTGGGATTTTTTTCCTCTTTTTTGCAGTTGAATTCTAGTTTCAAGGCTTTATGATCAGAACACATGCTTGGTATAACTTCGATTTTTCTGAATTTGCTGATGTTGTTTTTGTGGCCCAACATATGGTCAATTCTTGAGAATGATCCATGTACACTGGAGAAAAATGTATACTCAGTCACTTTGGGATGAAATGTCCTGTAGATGTCTATCATATCCAGGTGCTCTAGTGTTTTGTTTAAGGCCACTATGTCTTTGTTGATTCTCTGTTTGGATGACCGATCTAGAGCCGTCAGCGGTGTATTGAGGTCTCCAAGTATGATTGTATTTTTGTCAGTTTTTGTTTTAAGATCGATAAGTAGCTGTCTTATATATTTTGGTGCTCCCTGGTTTGGTGCATATATATTAAGAATTGTTATGTCTTCTTGATTCAGTGTCCCCTTAGCCATTATGAAATGGCCATTTTTGTCTCTGAGTACTTTTCCTGTCTTGTAGTCAGCATTATCCGATATGAGTATTGCTACACCTGCTTTTTTTTGGATGTTATTTGCTTGGAGTATTGTTTTCCAGCCTTTCACTTTGAATTTGTTTTTATCCTTGTTACTTAGATGAGTTTCCTGTAGGCAGCATACAGTTGGATTTTCTTTTTTAATCCATTCTGCTACTCTGTGCCTTTTTATTGGTGAGTTTAATCCGTTTACATTTAGTGTAATTATTGATACTTGTGAGTTCCCTATTGCCATTTTATATCTTGCTTTCTGTTAGTTTTGTGTCTTGTTTGATCCTTCTCTTTCGCTTTTCTATCTTTTGTTTTTATTTGGTTGTATTCCATACATCTTTCCTCTGTTGCTATCTTTTTTATCTCATGTGCTTCTGTGGTGGTTTTTTCAATGGTGGTTACCTTTGAGTAATGAAAAAGGTCCCTACCCTGTTCATTGTAGCGAACTATTTTGTGAGTACTTTTGCACTCCATCGTCCTTTGCTACTGTTAATCTCCATCTTCTCCCCCTCTTTCTTTTTGTTGTTGTCACAGTTTAAATTTGGTTTTATTGTGTTCTTCTTGGAGCTTTTACTTGTGGCTCTGTTTTTTTTTGTTCTTTGTATCTGATTGGAGAACTCCCTTTAGTAATTCCTGGAGTGGGGGTTTTCTGATGATAAATTCCCTCATCTTTTCTGTATCTGTGAATGTTTTTATTTCTCCTTCATATTTGAAGGATAGCTTTGATGGGTATAGTATTGGTGGCTGAAAGTTCCTCTCTTTCAGGACTTTAAATATTGGGGCCCACTCTCTTCTAGCTTGTAGAGTTTCTGCTGAGAAATCTGATGATAATCTAATGGGCCTTCCTTTATATGTTGTATTCTTCTTTTCCCTGACTGCCTTGAGAATTTTTTCTTTGCTGTTGGTTTGTGTCAATTTCATTATGATATGCCTTGGAGTAGGTTTGTTGGGGTTAAGAAAACTTGGAGTTCTGTTTGCTTCTTGAACTTGAGGCTTTAGTTCTTTCCACAGGCTTGGGAAGTTCTCATCTATTATTTGTTTGAGTATTTTCTCCATTCCATTTTCTCTCTCTTCTCCCTCTGATATACCTATTATTCTTATGTTATTCTTTTTGATGGAGTCAGATAATTCTTGTAGGGCTATCTCATTTTTTTTAATTTTTGAGTCTCTTTCTTCTTCTCTCTGTTGTGCCTCAAGTTGCTTGTCTTCTATTTCACTAATCCTCTCTTCTATCTGACCTGTTCTATTAGCTAAGCTTGTTACTTCGTTTTTCAGCTCGTGAATTGAGTTTTTCATCTCTGTTTGATTTGTTTTTATAGTTTCAATTTCCTTGGACATATATTCTTTGTGTTCATTGAGTTGTTTTCTGAGCTCCCTAAATTGCCTTTCTGTGTTTTCTTGTATGTCTTGCAGGATTTTTAGGATTTCTATCTTGAATTCTCTGTCATTTAGCTCCAAGGTTTCCAATATATTAAATTTTTTCTCCATAGATTTTTCCTCATCTAGCTGTGTTACCTCTCTTCCTTTTGTATCCATGATATTCGATTTTCTCTTCCTTAATGGCTTCTGAGGGTGGTTTTGTTGATAGTATTAATGAGATTTAATAAAGAATAAAAAGTTAAAAAAATAATAAAAAAAATAAAAAATCGAAGAGTTGTTTTTTTTTAAAAAAAATTAATAATGAAATAAAGAAAAATAAAATAAAATAAAAATTTTTTAAAAAAGGAAATTATTCCCCCCCTCCTTTTTTCCTCTCCTCTCCTCTCCCCTCTTTCTTGAGAAAATCTTGTGGTGGACTGTGAATTATAACAAACAATGCCTGTGATGGAGGGCCTGAATTGGGGAAAAGAAATATAGGGGCAAAAAAAAAAGAAAAAAAAAGAAAAAAGAAAAAAAAAAGAGCGTATGGACCCACAAAAAGCAAATAAGGAAAAAATTTGGGTCAAGAATAAAATGATTTGCTTTTAGGTGTTGGTGTTGTCTAAGAGTTATGATGAGAGGAATAAGAGAACAGAAAAATGGGGGGGACAAATTAAAACATACTATTGTATTTAGTGGAACAAGAACTAGATAAAATGGAGAGCCAGGGATGGGAGCACTGCTAGTGAGTTAAAAAGGTGAAGTAAAAAACCCCCAAAATGCCACAAACATAAGTTTGAGTCCCAGATAAGATAATTTGTTTGTTATTGAGGTTTGAATGAAAGGAGATGTAAAGGAGAAAGGAAGAAACTAATATAGAGGGAGAAAAGAAAGAGAGAGAGAGAAAAAAAGAGGGAACCAGTAAAAGAAGAAAAAAGAAAGGAGAGAGAGAGAGAGAGAGAGTTAAGGGTTTTAGAGTGCAACCCTCATAGAGAGAAAGGAAGAGAAGAGAAAAGATAATGGGAGATGTAACACTTATGGGTAGTGTAGTTCAAGGAGAGGAGAGAGTAAGACCGGTAGAGAGTTAATCGGCCAAATTGGAGGAAGGAAAAAAAGTATCAAGAATGAAGATAAGAGAAACAAACGAACAAATATAATAAAATGGGATAGGTTATAAAGTCTGCAGATTATTCTTGATTTTGAGAGGTTATCTTCTTGCTTTTTCTTTTCTCTCCCTCTTCCTGGTCGGTGACTCTGTACCCCGGGTTCTGCCCCTTTGGCACGCTCAGGTAGAGGTTTGCAGTTGATAAGTCTCTATGGCAATGTCATGTATTGTGCTTTAGTCTCGTTGGCAGTCGAAGCTCATTAGCATTTATAGGCTCCGACAGTGAGAGAGTCCGTGTTCCTGGAGCCTTTCTCCTAGTCTTTCCTTCCTCAATTAGTAGCCTGATAATCCAGCTATGGGGTTGCTGCTGCCTCTGCCTGGATAGTAAGAGGCTCAAAGAGCTGGCAACTCCCCACTCTATTTCCACTCAGCACAGGGCTCTGGGTAAGGCTCAGTCAGTCAGAGCTACTAGCATAATCAGGCGGGCTTTCCGCCCACTCAAAGACCTCTGGCTCTGCCACTCTGTCTAGTAACACAAGCGGGCGCCCACTTCCGGGGCGCTTGGAGGAAACTCTCACTCACTGTCTGCGACCAGGATATCCGGCCAGCAGTCTCACGCTCTGAGTGAAACCCCCAACCGCAGGGAAAAGTTGCAGCGTTGGAATTGGCTCTCGCTCCGTCCCCGTGCGCGGCTTTTGCAAGGCGCTGGGGTGGCCTGAGATTCCGCTTTGGCCCACACAAAGGCCCCTGACTCTGCCCCTCTGTGCGATAACACGGGCGCGCACTGCCGAGGCACTCGGAGGAATCGCTCACTCCTTATCTGCGCGCGCAAACCAGGATATGAGGCCGGCCGCGTTTCCCTCTGAGTGAAACGCCCTGCAGCATGGAAAATTTCCACCGTTGGAATTAGTTCTCACTCCCTCCCGTGCGCGGCTTTCCCAGGGCGCTGGAGCTGCCCAGAGACTCTGCCCTCGGCCCACAGAAAGGCCTCTGACCCTGCCTCTCCGTGGGGCAACACGGGCACCCACTCTCGGGGCCTAGGAAGAAATTCTCGCCCACTAACTGCGCACCGACCAGGAGACCGGGTAAAATGGCCGCTCCGCTTGTCTTTCTTTGTTTGGGTTTGGCGCGAGTGTTAGCTTGTATTGCCCGGGTTGCCACAGGATCAGATTTTCCTTGGCTTGGATCTCCATGCCACAGCCTGGTTCGGCCGTTTGTGTCGCGGCCTGGATCTATTCACCCCCTTTGCCCACCTCAGTTTCTATAGTCACAGTTACCAGAGAAAGCCGCCTTGTTTAGGTTAGTGAGGAAGGCGGAGCATTTCTTACTCCCTATTTCCTTCGGGGTTTGGTTATATATTTAGCCAATTTTTCACTCAATCATACCTTTGGGTGTATTGTGAAGCATTTGGAAGCTCCAAGTATAGGTTTTTCTGTTTCTGGTTGAAGATCTTGTTGAATTTTGGGGGAGATTTATCAGTATCACTTTCTACCCCGCCATTACTCTCAAGAATCACTCTTTTACAAATGTCCATAATCCATCAATAAAACATGCATCTCAACCCTCTCTACCTTCAGGTGAAGTCTTTCTCAAGGAGGCTCTGGGTTCCTATTACCTGCCAGTCCATTAGACTAGAGCTCCTTGAAATGCGCTCTGACACAGGGCTGTTCTGTCCGGGAGCAGCATGTGACAAGCTCCGTACAGAAATTGAGAGCGGCAAAATGGTATAGCAATTTGACATATGACTTTATGTGTGTGAAATCTGATTAAAAAAATAGAATTGTAACATTTTTATTTTTGCTTAATTTTTCTAATAATTTATTTGTATTGGATTTTATAATATTCCATTCTGAAATGGAAGGAAAGAAAAACGGAGGGAGAGAGGGAGGGAGGGAGAAAGGGAAAGAAAAGAATCTGATCCTTCATCACAGATGACTTAAACTACACAACATCATGTCCTGACAGCTGAATCCATAGTGAGCAGCCTGGAAGCCTGCTATGTACTGTACTTGCTCAGATGGGGACTGACGAGCCCGTGCTCTCACATGCTGCATGGGTGGGAAGAGAAGGGCTCTGTCCTACTCAGTGTTCTGATGTCCAGTGTCCCTGGAATAGGGGGAGTGTTCCCTCAGCGGCAGACACAGCCATCCCCCCACAGGTGACTCTCCTGACCCAGAGGGAACAGTGCTTTTGAGGGAGAGTGCTGAGAATACAGTAGTCTCCCCTTATTTCCAGCCTCACTTTCAGTGATTTCAGTTACCTATAGCCAATGAGGGTCTGAAAGTATTAAATGGAAAATTCTAGATATTTTGAAAGAGAGAGAATATATTCACATGACTTTTGTTATAGTATATTATGATAATTGTTCTATTTTATTATTAGTTATTGTTGTTAATGTTACTGTGCCTAATTGATAAATTAAACTTTATCATAGGTATGTAGGTTTAGGCAAAAAACATAGTATTTATAGAGTTTGGTCCTGTCTGCCATTACCGGCATCCACGGGGTTTAGGGTCATATTTCCTGCTGGTGAAGGGGAATGACTGTAGCAGCTCATGTGTTGGCTATGGCTTAAGAAGCACTACCTTTATGATAAGCACACACCCATTAGTAGACATGGCCTGACACAGACACACCACTGGCTATTCTTTCAAACAACCCCACTCAGATCTGCTGTTGGCACAAAACATTCTCCCTCAGTTTGGACTTGTAGAAATAGCTGAGGGTCTCCTTTTCTGAGGTGAAATCATGACCACTTTCCAAAGGGCTGCTGACAGAAGGGAGAACATCTAGTGTAGTACTGATGACATGGTAGGTATGTGTTAGCTTGCCTTTTTCATGTTGAACCCTCAAAACATGGCTTTCTCTCCACTACGGTCCACTTTCCATTATACAGCTTTGTGTGCTCACCTGCAGTATCTACTTTGTTCTATACATTATCATGTTTTTTATTATCTTTCCCATATTTAACTAACAAATCCTTGAGGACCCAGACTACTTCTTCAACTCTGAATCCTTCATAGCCCATAGTCTAACCAATATGGATTCTTCATTTCTATTTATGATATTAATCAGTTGAATTTCTTTTAAATTACCGATATTAAATATATATTTTAATAGCAAAATATTACAAGCACAGAAAATCATGCACTTTTTAATAAACATAACCAAAGAATATAAATAAACATGACATATTTTACAAAATGTAAAAACAGTAATGCCTACACAAAGAAAGATCACTGATTATAAGAAAACAAAACATAAAACAGTACATTTCAGTAAGGATTCATTTGTAACTCCTTACTTTGCAAATTTAATACATTGTAACTTGATATTTACTTTATCTCATGATACAAACATAACAAAATACATTAAACATTGTTTGAAATATACAAAATTTTAATGTAATTTCTGACATTTAGATGTTTAGGTTAACAGAAAAACATATTTAACATGAGCATTCCTTTAGACTGCAAGAGAATTGTTATATCATAACTTTGCACCATAATCTTTGTATTTTGAGTTTCCTCCTCCACCTTCTCTCCCTTCAAGCTTCTATATATATAAAAAAAAGATTACTAGAGATAATAAAATCTATTTATGAGCTCTGGATGACAGTATCTCTTTCCCCCATTTCAATTCCATATTCTAGTTTGAAAGTGCTGTGTAGCAAACATCTATTATACACTGCATGTGGATTCAGTATTGCTCCCTCAACTGGTAACAGGAGTTGCTCTTGAATAAGGTGCATGGTATACTCAGCCGTCTCTGTACCAAATAACTCTTCCTTCTTTTGGGCCAACACCTACAGTTCACTCTGGGAAAAGAATGATTGTAACACACTCTTCTTGAGAAGGCTCTTTCAATCTGTTTGGAGAAATGCTGAATGAAGATAACTTAGTGCTTACATGTGCTCTAGTATTGTTAGAATAATAATTTTAATAATATTATTAAACTATGTCATCTACTACTTTGTTATCTTTCCTTAATTTATCTTTTCTCATTTTATAAAACACTTTATCCAAAATAATTTAAAGAGATTTTTTTTAAGTTTATACCTTCCTTTATCACCCTACCTCATAATCCAGAAGACATTTAGTTCTCACAGGTGTATCATTAGCAGGGAGGGAAGAACGCACCAGATTCATGAGTCTTTTACAAAGAGGAAATAAATCCTGCAAACACTTCCACACAGTTTTGGAAATTGTCTTGTTTTTTTTGAGTAAAGGGGGGAAAAACAAACAATAACCTGGTTCCCTTCCCAACCCAATCTTTGATGTTTTCTATCTCAACATACTTTCTAAAAGTCAGCCTATGTCTCAAACTAACCAGACTGCTGTTTCCTTCTTGGTTAATAGCACAACCCGGATGTCAGATGAGCTGACCATGACATGGAATGGGACTCTGGGAAAATACTGTCCACAAGGCTGGGGACCATGATGAGGGAGAACACACCCCTCTATCTTCTATTTGTGTTCTAAGAGTGAGCACACTGGGTACAGCCGTTGCCTTGGTTTCCATCAGGAAGATGACGCCTCAATATTCTGAAGGGGATGGCATCTTGAAGGGCAGCAGTTTCCCGTGCATCAGGAAATATGGTGTGTTCAGAAAGATCCAAAGCAGCATCTGCTTTTGATTTGTTTTTAAAGAAGAATCTGTAGTCAGCTTTCAGCTGAAGCCTGATACGGCTCACAACATCAGAGAACATGCCACCTGCTCTTGGCCAGGGTACCCCTCGTCAGGAAAGGTCTATTTAAAGATGAATGACCGAGATAGGATTGTGCCTTCCCTTTGGTGGAGCTGTTTTCTTATTTGAGACTGTAATAAAATGCACATACATGTCTATGTATTATTAAGCAATTTTCAGATAACAAACTCTGTCTTTAACAAATACTAAATAAGACATGCTTATTAGTAAGGCATGCAAGTATAAATTATCATGTGCCCCCTCCCCAAGTTTTAATTTTTTTTTTCAGGAGAAATATAGTAAATTGGTTGCTAAAAGTTGTGCAAATTAGGAATTGGCCTAAAACGTATAGTAAGGAATCCATAAAATACAATACAATTAAATGAATCAGAGGAAGACATAGATCTAAGTTTATTGATATGGAAAAGTTTTCATAATGTATTATTAGGTGGAATGAGCAGGTAAAGAACGTTTAAGAATGATTAGATTTTGTTTTAAATTATGATATTTGTTGGCACAGAAAGCAGTCTGAAAGTATGTGCATCTGATGTATTTTAACCTTTTTCTAGAATTATTATAAGTTGATTGAATAATTACAAAATGGGAAGAATAAAAAAATGATCCATATCTCAGGAAAGGTTTCATAAGGTAAATTTCCCACTGAATATCAAATATATTGGAACCACCTCAAAATGAGTGGTATTTGGATTTCAAACTGAAAAGATAACAAAAGCAAAAGTCCCGGTATCTAGAAAAGAAGATTCAACAAGACTTTATTACCAGGTAATTTTATTAAAAAATAATTATAAAAATTATGGGGTTTTTTGGTTTATGTTTAAAAAACATCAAGGGTTTCAAGTTAATAGGACTATAGGAAAGTTTAGAAAGCTTTCAGGACAAGTTCTGGGCTAACAGTTTAGTAATTTATACATACGAGAAATATGTGAGACTGATACATTTTAATAAGCACTCCATATTTCCCCTGATAGGTATACAGGAAGCACATAAAATAAAATACCTTTTGTCCTTGTACAAAGTAATGCTTATGCTGGAAATTAAGCTAAGTTCCCGTGGCAAACTTTCTTCTCTGCCAATTTAAAAGGATTTTCTACTATAGACCTATGTCAGCTTTCCTCTGTCTGACCTTCTGGTCCCACTCGTCCTCCTCCAGGCAGAATTGACAAGCTTGCACACTTAAAGGAAGACTGATAGATGCTCAGGTGCAAGGCGAAGGCCCTGGGGCTGAGACCCCAGTACAGGTCCCTCCTTTCTCTTTTTACTCCTTTCTGCAGCCCTTCCATGTCCCGGAAGGATGACCAGACTTTGCTCATGCCCGCAAGTAGACATCCCAGTGGTTCTCGGGATAGTCTGACTCTTTCAACAGAAATAATGTCTCAAATGTTATTTTTGCGTACCAGGCATGGATCCAGAAAACTTGTATAACTCACCATTTTCCAACGTAATATCTTGATCCATTCATCAGCTTCTACTCCCGTCTTTGCACAGAGATAAAATGTCCTAAATGGAAATACCAAGCTGATAAGACAAAAGAAAGATGGTGAGCTGACTATATATTAGTTGAACTCTAATTAGCACTAATTAGGGTATTCCAAGAAAACAAGAATTGACAAAGGGCCTGGGGAAGCAATCTGAAGACCTGGTGTATCTGGAACTATTCCTGCCAGCAGTCTGCAGATATGTCAAGGAAGCTGTAGACTCAGGTTACCATTATGAGTCAAAATTTTTTTTCTTTTTGAAAGAGAGAGAGAGGGAGGAGAGGTGAGAAGTATCAACTCATAGTGGCTGCGCTTTGGTTGTTCATTAATGCTTCTCACATGTGCCTTGACGGTGGGAGGGGGTGTTGCTCAAGGTAAGCCAGTGACACCTTGCTTAAGGCAGTGACCTGTGCTCAAGCCAGCGACCTTGGACTTAAGCCAGCGACCATGGGTTCATGTCTATGGTCCCACGCTCAAGCCAGTGACACCACACTCAAACTCGTGTGCCTGCGCTCAAGCTGTTGAACCTGTGCTCAAGCTGGGTGAACCCGGTTCAAACTGGCAACCTCGGGATTTTAAACCTGGAACCTCAGTGTCCCAAGTCGATGCTTTATCCACTGTGCAACCACCGGTCAGGCAGATTTATATTTTCTAACGAGAATTCAAAGAAGAGAAAAACATGTCCAGGACACCCCCCATATTCTTTTGTCTTAGGTTTAACACAACACTTATGTTTATTCAGCTGATCTGTAAAATGACTCAGAACCTTTGCTATGACTCAAAGAATAAACAAGACAAGAAAGAGTTTGATGAAGATACTCATTTAGGTTAGCTTGCTTTAATGAGAATAATAGGCAGTTTGCTATTTGAGGACAGGAAAAAGAGACAATGAAACTCCTTAGCTAGTCATTCTGCCCACTACTGGCCATGAATTAGTCTCTGCTGGAAGAAAGATAAACTTTTTTAGTAGCACAAAAGACTTGTTCCCTATAGGAATATAGTAGCTCTTCATTTGATTATCTCTTTGGCTATAGAGTCAAAATCATTTGACTAATAAGGTCAGCTGTAGCTTACATCTTGCCCCTACTTCCTGTTCTTACAGTTGAAATGCAAAATACCAAAACATTTTTCTCTTTCACACACACACACACAAAGACCAGAACTGAAATTCAGAAGAGCTTCTGTACCCTAAAGCTAAAGCCTAAACAGCATATTTTGTCTCCACCAGAAACTGATGATGTGCAGTCCACTCAAGGGCTGAGTGGACAATGAGAGGAGCGAGGGAGTGATATTGTGCACACACTGTACAAAACTGGTTTCTGGAACTGTCAGTGTAGTGCTTCCTGTGGTAGACATTAATAATTGGCCATCAATACAGATAATATTTTCCTTTTTTCTTATAATAGAAGAAACAAGTGATAAATTATAATAGTTGAAGCCAATTATAATTATGCTATTACCCATTTCTAGTTTCTTTCTAATGCTGGTGATGGTCATGGGACCCAGTTCTAGGCTAATGAGATATGAGGGGAAAGTTGATAGGAGACTTTCTGGGAAAAGGTCTGCTCTCCTGAAAAACATTAACAAACACAGCTGAGGTCATCCCTACATCTTTCATCACCACTTGCATGAACTCTGGAATAGCAAGCATGAGGAAAAGGCCAGCAAAATTGTAGAGACACAGGACCTGCCTTTGTCAAGACAGCTGCCTGCCTCCCAATACTTTGTTATATGAGGAATATAAACTTCTGCTGGCTCATGTTTCCTTTATGCAATTTTAAAAAATAACACCCACTCTTGATTGATACTGTAGTATTAATGTTAATTTTCCTAGGTGTAGTAATAGTATTATAGTTCTATAACTGGTATTTTTTCTAAGGAAATGCGTATCGAAGTATTTAGGAGTAAAATATGATGTCTGCAACTTACTTTCAGTTGGTTCTGGTGACAAAAAGTGAATAGAGATAGAGCGAATATAGCAACATATTAACCATTGATGCAGCTAGGTCAGGGAAATGTGGATATATAAGTCCTTCAACTTTTGTATGTTCGAAAACTTTAAAATAGAAGTTGGTGGCAAATAAGACATCTCATTCTCAAGATAGACTATTTCTCCCAGTTAAGAAGTTGTCATGTTATACTACTGTGCTAGAACAAAACACTTTTGTGCCATCTCCCAGAAATTCATAACAGTTCATATCATCCTTCATTGGAGTCAACAGAGTTATATATAATTGGGGGAAAACTCCAAAAGCATCAAGCTGTTTAAGAGGTGAATAGCATCCTCTGAGGTGTATCATACTTGGGCAGTGTACAACTTAATCAATGGTACCCAGCAGGTGTGCACTCCTTACATAAATGCCTGGTGTTTATGATGGCTAAATCCATGTTAGTTGGATCAAAATGTTTGTACACATTAAGACATAGCTTTTTACTCCCCAGCTAAACTAAGTGGCATAAGACTTTAAAAAACACTTCCTTAATAAAATGACTTACCAAAAACAGTTTACCCTTTCCTGTGAGTAATCAAATTGTACAGCTGAACATTCTGTTAAGTCTAGGATCCGTATTGGTTCTGGTGACTTAAAAAAAAAAAAAAAAGCAAGCTATGTCATCATAAAAAGCATACAAATCTGTTCATCACTTCTCCCCTAATAAATCTTCTACCATGTGCAACTGTCAATTTTCCTTTCATCAAAGGGGATGGACAATAAGGGAAGTAACACATCCCTGATTTGGAAGTTGATCTTTCATGAAACTGGGCTCTAAGAGGACATTGATTTATCAATTTTAATTTGATTGAGATGGATTTTAACACAAGGAAGGGAGCCATTTTCCTCATTTTGTTTTAAACTTCTTCTTTCTCAGAAGTTTTGTACAGAGAAAGTGAGAAGAAACAAAACAAATTTAAACTGGTTTAACAAAATGGACATGGGGAAATGGACCTACTTTTAATTGAGGAGAAATCACTACAAAAAACAGTTAATGCATTGTAGCAAGAGAATGATTCCATTGACCAACTTTAACTGGTCCCAGAAAATGGTTTTTGGACTACACATCCCATCTTTGCAAAAGAATGTGGCTCGTATTAGGAATCAATAACTCATATCTCCACTCATTTATTAGATGTTCCAGGTGCTCATAAGGAAAATTTTAGGGTTTTAAAAGGCAGATGTTTCCTTTCATCTGCAGAGCTGATTTTTAAAGGGAAAATGTATTATCATGTTTCTCACCATCTGGTCTTTGAAGTATTTCAGTTCATTCCTGTGCAAAGTGAACCATCTTGTTTTCCAGGTCTGAGAAAATAATAATCAAAACATGTGGGTTTTAAATACAGAAATGCAACATTTGAATGAGAAATTTTTTTTTTTGTTTTAAAAAATATAAAAGATTAGAAAGTTTGTGTGTGATTATTTATATAATATATATATTATATTAATATATATATATATATATTTCTTTTTAGGTGAGAAGAGGGAAGATAGACTCCTGCCTGTACCCCAACCAGGATCCACCCAGCAACCCCATCTGGGGCTGATGCTCAAGTACTGAACTATTTTTTTAGCACCCAAGAGAAGGGGGAGAGGAATGGGGGGAGAAGCATACAGTCGCTTCTCTTGTATACCCGGACCGGGAATCAATCCCAGGATGTCAATACGCCAGGCTGACACTCTATCCATTGAACCACCAATCAGGGCCAATAAAATATTTTTATGGTGTTATTTCTGAAAAAAGTTTAAAAATATATACAAAAATTAAAATGATTTTGTTTTTAAAAATGTTTTATTTATTGATTGATTTTAGAGAGAGATGAAGGGAAGGAGACAGGGAGGAAGAGAAAGAGAGAGAAACATCACTTTATTGTTCTACTTATTTATGCATTCATTGGCTGATTCTTGTATGTTTCCTGATCAGAGATCAAATCTACAACCTTGGCGTATTGGAATGATGGTCCAACCAACTGAGATACCTGACCTGGGTTTAAAATGTTTTTGTGCATTAAGCTTAAAATAAAAGCAAGGATATCATTAGAATATTTGAACTCATAAGAAAAAAATAACCTTTCATAACTATTCAAGGTGTTTTATAACAAACACTATAGTTTCCATTTTATCAACTCTATAATAAGAACAGATATCATTTTTTTGAGCATCTGCTGCAGGCTACGCACTATTTTTGGAAGTTTATATATATTATAGCCAATCCTCATATAATTCAAATACTATTATTCTTGTTCTACAAATATGCACATTGAGGTTTAGGAACCTCAAATCACTTGATATTCTATACCTTGCCTAAGAATTCCACGGCATTGATGACAAACACTGTTGTTCCCCACATCTCTTTACTTATTACCCAAACCTTAATCTGATCCTGAGTGTCAGTGTACCCGGTAAAAAGAAGTAACAATGGATTTAAAAATAACTTTACTATGAATATGAATATTTCTTGTCCTTAGGAAGCATCTAGTCTAGTAAGGACACAAGTGATTAAATATCTAGGATCCACTTAAGCAGGGAAGTACGCTTAAGAGATATTAAGTGCCTTGATCCTTAAAATAGAAAGGGTAGAGCTCTTTCATGAAGGTCTTCCTGGCACAATGCAATGAAACAAGAGTAACTTTAAAAATATGATTACATAAATGGAGGAACCATTGGGCACCCGAACTAGTAAAGTTCTAATGTGTTTTCTTTGGGATTTTTAACAGTTACATTAATGCCAATGATTTTTTTTTTTTTTGCCTACTTTTAGGTAACATTTTATACAATTTTAACTTTTTGTTAAAAACAATTTTTTAAAGAAATATACTAGAGGTAACATGCTACTTTCATCCTTGATCATTCCACTAAAAAGGATTGCATTGTATTTTTGAGTATTAACTGTAGGCTACTCTGATACATTTCACTTTGCCAGAGTATTCAAGTAACTTTCCAGAATTTAACTAATATTAGCTATTAAGATGAAGTCTTGAAACAGGTAAATATTATTATTGGGTGTAAATGAGCAGGTACTCCTCCTTTCCTCCCTCATTTCTTTCTCTTCCCCTACTGCAGCCAGAGGCTCAATTAGTTCAAGTATTATTCTGGACACCAAGGATAACTTGGTTGTTACAAGCATCTGCTCCAGATGGGCGTGACTAGGTGGTTCCAGGTCAGGGCACATATGGGAGTCTGTCTCACTATATCCCCTCCTCTCACTTAAAAAAATGAGCAGGTAATTATTCCTTAAAAAGGTGTCAAAGTGAGAATTGAGTCTACATGACATGTTTCCTTTCTTGTGGCTGACAGTAGCAAACACATGCCCCTTACCTTGACCAGGCCACCCTGTTTGGTGAGGTAACCTTCTTTGGTGCCTAGCTGAAAAAGAAAGAAGAACTATCACAACATGATATTTGTCTTTCTGTTTCCACCTTGTTTTTAAATAAAACACAAGTTTGCCTTGACTATTAAATAATTGCCTTCCATTCTTCACCTAGGCAGTTGAAAACCTTTCTTGTGTTATAGAGACTCTCAGACTGGATCGACTTGCATAATTCTGTAGCAACAAGCAATAATGTAAATACTCTCTCCTAACTGGAGTTAGCTATTTGCAAACAATCAGTTACATCATACCATTTATAAAAATTAGTGTTGGACCTGAATGGTAGTAGCACAGTGGGTAAAATGTCAACCTGGGATGCTAGGATCCCAGGTTCAAAACCCCGAGGTCACAAGTTTGAGTGAGGGTTCACCTGGCTTGAATGCAGGCTCACCAGCTTGTGTGTGGAATCATGTCAGTGGTCACTGGCTTGAGCCCAAAGGTTGCTGGCTTGAAGCCCAAGGTCACTGGCTTGAGCCCAAGGTTGCTAGCTTGAGCAAGAGGTCACTGGCTCAGCCAGTCAAGGCATGTACGAGAAGCAATCAATAAACAACTAAAATGATGCAACTAAAGTTGATGTTTCTCATTTCTTGACCTTCTTTTCTCTCTCTCTCTCATTAAAAAAAAAAAGTTATTGTTGAGCAAAGTGTATCATGTGACATCCAGTTGCTTGGATTGTTGCAGAGGGATTAGGCATATAAATATACGCACACACTCCTTGACACTGGGTCAACACATTTATGAAACTCTGGATTGGGCAAAGTAAAGGGATTTCTTTGCTTCCATGCTTCCCAGAGTCTGCCCGTATTATGCTAATGTGCTTTGTAAATTTTTAAAAGGGAACATTAGAAATATTAATATTATTCCAATATTTATTTGATTGCATAATCCTCCACACAAACCATCTTTTGAGACTTCTAGTACATGGAACAGACTTTCAAGAATGCAAATTTATTTATACTTGATTCATCTAAAAGGAACTGGAAGTAAGAATGAGTCATTTCTTTTAACATATATATAATTAATTCAAAGGTAACAGCATCACACATTTCCCTAACAACTACAAAATATAAAAAATGGCAGGGGACTGCGTTAATAAAAATTTGAATAAAATAAGGACCCTAGGATAAAGAAATTTATAATTTTATAGAATTTTGTAGAAATTGAACTCCTAATAGGATATTTTGTTCTAATATGGTGTTATAATTTATATTAATAAGACAAAAAATGAGAGAAAATTGGGAAATAACTTAGTAGACATCAAGGTTCTTTTCATAGGAGTTTCCAAGTATTTTTCCATGAGGTGAATTCTTGCTACCAAATAAAAAGAGAACAACCATCACCAGAGTAAAAAAATTTAAGCAAGAATTAATATATGACTACTTCTTTTAAAATTATTATAGCATCAAAGTAAGAATGAACTTCCCAAGTGTTCACTTAAATTATATTAAACAATACTTGTGAATATGATTTAGCATAATCAGTTCAATTTATTTTGGCATTAAAAGAAATGGAAGTGACTGAACTTAGTTTGGTTTTATTGTATTATGGAAATGGTAAAAATTAAGATTTTGGGTTGTTTTAAAGTTTGCTGAGACAAGATAATTAAGGATAAATTGTTATATAAAAAACCCTGATAGAATTGTTAATTGAAATCAAGCTAAGGAATTATACTACTTCCTTCATCTTATCTCTATCCAAGCAATATACTATAAGTCAAGATTTTTTCTAAGGTTTTAGTAGATAAGTGGAAGACTGTAGAAGAAAAAGCTGAGAATATTAATTTTATTCATGGTCTCAGGATGAGAGAAAGGAAATAATTATATAGAAAATTTATCTTTTTTTTAAAAAAATGATGATTAGTAAGAGGAAAGATATTTATAAGAGTCCCAAACTGTAAACCATCTAAATGTTTTAAAATAAAAGATTTGCCTTCCCACCATACTTTTGATCTGCTTGTGTGCCTACTGCCTTAAATTTAGTTAAATGTCACTGGATAGGCATCAATGGAGAGTGTGTAGGGTTTTCCACCTTAGTACAAAGGACCCATGCAGCGTACAAGGAGCATCTGTGTGAACAACAGTGGCTGCAGTAGCTTGGACTGAGATGTTGAAGCCTAACAGGTGAGGTGGACTTTCTGCCTAAAGGGATGGTGATGACGATGGACAAGACATAGTTTATGAGCATCTGTGGTGAAGGTAAGAGTGACAATAGCCAGACAATTATTCCTGGATAATAAGAGTTGGCTTACACTTGATTGTTCACAAATAAGTGTATTGAAGATAATAGGATTCATATTCTTCACTGTGGGGAAAAAGAGTTATAAATATAAAAGTGAAAAAATGAGAATGAACCTTGTGGTGTTGAATTAGGATTGGAAGTATTGGCATGAATACATGGATAGATGACAGATAGAAAGGCATAGATATATAGATATAGATAGATAAATAGGTAGAAATAGAAGTAGAAATAAATATAGGTGTATATATATATATATATATATATATACACACACAGTGTGTTCGTAAAGTCATGGTGCACTTTTGACTAGTCACAGGAAAGCAATAAAAGATGACAGAAATGTGAAATCTGCACCAAATAAAAGGAAAACACTCCCAGTTTCATACTTATTCAGTGCAGTTCGATGTGGGCTCACACACAGATTTTTTAGGGCTCCTTAGGTAGCTATCCTGTATAGCCTGTACAGACTCGTCACTGACTGAAGGCCTACCAGAACGGGG
Source organism: Saccopteryx bilineata (assembly GCF_036850765.1). Lineage (NCBI taxonomy): Eukaryota > Metazoa > Chordata > Mammalia > Chiroptera > Emballonuridae > Saccopteryx > Saccopteryx bilineata. The sequence goes on from NC_089494.1 coordinate 181,569,815, forward strand.
TTTCTCCACCAAACTGCCAGTTTCCTTCAACTGCTTATCCCACTGAGTAATGTTATCCCTACGTGGTGGCGCTTCATTATAAATGCGCCGATATTCACATTGCACTTTGGTCATGGATTGAATTTAGTGAGCCACAGAACACACTGAACTTTCCTCTGTACTGTCCACATCTCAACTGGCATGGCCGTGGGCTGCTCTGCTGTATACATGGTGTTACGTCATCATCTGCACATGCGCACATGCTGCCACATCATCCTACAGAAACTGGGAGGGTTTTCCTTTTATTTGGTGCAGATTTCACATTTCTATCGCCTTTTATTGCTTTCCTATGATCGGTCAAAAGTGCACCATGATTTTACAAACACACTGTATATATACACTTACATACATACATACTTTTGGTAGCTCTGTTCTCAGAGTGGGCTTGGAGAGTGAGATCTTAGTAACAATAAACATGTAGCATGCAGATCTTAGTTTTTAAAGTATCACTTTCTAGGAGAAAAATTTTTTTTTGAGACTTAGCTGATCCTAGGGATGAAAGCAAAACCTGAAATATTTTGCTATATCAGAAAGTAAGAACATTCTGAGTTGTGAGAATATAATGACATAGAAGTAATCTTGAATAGGCTCTTATTGGTCAACCTGAGAAAATTTAAAGGATCAAAATAAATAGTGAGATGTCAGAGTAATGGTGGTGTGAGAGATATACTCCTGATCTCTCTCCTTGAAATTTCAACAAATTGAACAACTATAATGCAGTGAAGGAAACCCAGCTGATCTTGCAGGTTGGCCTGAAAGATCCACACACCAAATGGACTAAATTTTGTTTTGTTTCTTTGTTAGGGTTCCTAACAATACCACTCTCAAATGCTATCAAGCAAACAGAAATCAAATACAATGGCTACACAAGACAGAAATGTATCTCTGAAAGGAAATTAAAAATCTCCAGAAAAAAAAATCTCAATCACATGGAAGCCTTGGAGTTAAATAATAGAGAATTCAAAATTGAAGTTCTGAAAATACTCATAGAGATGCAAGAAGACAATAGGCAACTTAATGAGCTCAGAAAACAAATTAATAAATAAAATGAATACCTCACCAGGAGACTGAAACTTTAAAAACAGAGATGAACTCAATACATGAATTGAAGACTGAGGTAACAAGTTTAGCTAACAGAACAAACTAGACAGAGGAAATAATCAGTGACATCAAAGATAGGCAACTAGAGATGTTACAGAGGAGAGAATCACAAATTAAAAAAAAACTGAGAGAGCTCTACAAAAATTGTCTGAATTCATTAGAAAGAGCAATATAAGAATAGTGGGCATATGAGAAGAAGAAGAGAGGGAGAAGGGAATGGACAGCCTATTCAAACAAATAATTGATGAAAATTTCCCAAGCCTATGGAAAGAGTTAGAGCCTTGAAGCCAAGAAGCAAACAGAACACCGACTTACATCAACTCAAACAGACCTACTCCAAAGCACATCATAATAAAATTGTCAAAAATTAATGACAAAGAAAGAATCCTCAAGGCAATTACGTAAAAGAAGAACATAACATATAAAGGAAAACTCATTAGTTTCTCATCAAACTTCTCAGCAGAAACTCTACAAGCAAGAAGAGAATGAGCCGTGAGCCCAAACATTCGAAGTATTGAAAGAGAGGGCTTACCAGCCAAGAATACTATATTCATCAGTTATCCTTCAACTATGAAGAGAAATAAAAAGCTTTTACAGACATACAGAAGCTGAGGGAATTTATCACCAGAAAACTTTCACTGCAGGAAATACTCAAGGGGGTTATTCAACCAGATACAAAGAACAAAACAAATCAAAACAGTAAGTAAAAGCTCCAACAATGTCACAATAAAAACAAGGATATTTTGTGACAACAATAACATAAAAAGATAAAGATTTGCAGTAGCAAAAAAAGATGGAGTGCAGAAGCACTCAAAAGACAAAGGACTCTTGTACATATGACAATTATTCTCACAAAAACCTAATGACAACAAAAGAACCACACAGCCTAAGAAAAAAAGAAACAGGGCAAAGAAGTATGAAATACTACCAAACGAAAACAATAGACAGAAACAAAAAAGAGAAGAACCAGACAAGACACAGAGCTACCAGAAAACAAAACATAAAATGGCTATAGGAAATCCTCAAATGTCAGTTACCCTAAATGTAAATGGACTGAACTCACTAATAAAGATGCACAAAGTAGCAGATTGGATCAAAAAGCAAAACCCAATCATATGATGCCTTCAAGAGACACTTCTAAGCTTCAAGGACAAAAGTAGATTCAAAGTGAAAGGTTGGAAAACAATTCTCCAAGCAAATAATATTCAAAGAAAAGCCATACTCACATCTGACATTGCTGACTTCAAGACAACAAAATAACCAGTGACAAAGATGGAGATTTTATAATGATAAAGGGGACATTGTGCCAAGAAAACATAACACTTGTTAATATATATATATATATATATATATATATATATATATATATATGCACCAAACTAGAGAGCACCAAAATATATAAGAAATCTACTAACTGATCTAAAAACAGATGCAGACAAAAACACAATCATACTTGGAGATTTCAACACACGATTGATGGCTTTAAATATATAATCAAAACAAAAAATCAATAAAGAAATATCAGTCTAAGAATACATTATTCCAAATGGACATATAGACATTTATAGGACATTTCATCTCAAAATGTCAAAGTATACATTCTTTTCCAGTGTGCATGGAATATTTTCAGGGACAGATTATATGTTGGGCCACAAAACTAACATCAACAAATTCAGGAAGAGTGAAATTATACCAAGCATATTTTCTGATCATAAGTCTTTGAAATTAGAATTCAACTAAAAAACAGAAGAAACCCACAAAAATGTGGAAATTAAACAACATACTTCTAGAAAATGACTGGGTCATATAGAGGTAAAAGAAGAGATCAAAAGCTATCTACAGACAAATGAAAATGACAACATAAAATATCAAAATTTCTGGGTTGCAGTTAAAGCAGTAATAAGTGGGAAGTTTATATCATTACAGGCTTATATCAGGAAACAAGAAAGATCCCAAGTCTAACTTAACATCACATTTTAAGAAACTAGAAAAAGAAGAACACTGGTAACCAAAAGTCAGCAGAAGAAAAGAAATAGTAAAAATTAGAGCAGAGCTAAATGAAATAGAGAACAAAAAAACTAGAGAAAACATTAATACAACAAAGAGCTGGTTCTTTGAAAAGATCGATAAGATAGACAAACCACTGGCTAGACTCACAAAGAAAAAAAGAAGAATGACTCATAAGCAAAATCCAAAATGAAAGAGGAGAAATTACCACAGACATCACAGTAGATCATCACAAAAGATCATAGTAGAATATTATGAAAGATTATATGCCACCATATTCAATAACCTAGAGGAAATGGATAAATTTCTAGAACTATATAATCTTCCTAGACTGAGTCACAAAGAAGTGGAAAACCTAAATACACCTATAAGCAGGGATGAAATAGAAACAACTATCAAAAATATTCCCCAAAATAATAGTCCAGGACCAGGTGGCTACACTGGTGAATTCTACCAAACATTCAAAGAAGATTTGGTACCTATCCTTCTCAAAGTCTTCTAAAAAATAAAAGAAGAGGAATACTCCCAACACATTTTATGAGGCCAACATAACTGTCATACCAAAACCTGGAAGGACAATACACACACACATACACACACACACACACACACACACACACACACACACACACACAAAAAAAAAAACCCACTATAGATTGATATTGCTAATGAATTCAGATGCAGAAATCCTAAACAAAACACTAGCAAATCAAATACAACAACACATTAAAAAAATAATACATCATGATCAAGTGGGATTCATTTCAGGAGCACAAGGATGGTTCAACATACTTAAATTAATTGACGTTATACACCACATCAACCAAACAAAGAATAAAAATTATATGATCCTATCAAAAGACACAGAGAAGGATTTCGGTAAGATATAACATTCCTTTATGTTTGAAACACTCAATAAATTGGGTATAGAAGGAAAGTACTTCAACATAATAAAGGCTATATATGACAAACCATCAGCTAATATCATACAAATGCTGAAAAACTGAAAACTTTTTCTCTAAAATAAGGAACAAGAAAAGGCTACTTACTCTTTCCATCCTTATTCAACATAGTGATGGAATTTTTAGCCAGAGCTATCAGACAAGGGAAAGAAATAAAAGGCATTCAGATTGGAAAACAAGAACTAAAGGTATCACTTTTTGCAGATAACATGATCTTGTATATAGAAAGCCCCAAAGACTCCATAGAAAGACTAATAGAAACAATTAACCAATACAGTAAGGTTACAGGATAGAAAATCAATATATAGAAGTCTATTGCTTTCATATATGCAAACAATGAAACTGGAAAATAAACTAAAAAAATCCCTTCTACAGTTGCAAAAAAATATTCATTGGGGGATAAACTTAAAGAATGTAAAGTATCGCCTGACCTGTGGTGGCGCAGTGGATAAAGCGTCGACCTGGAAATGCTGAGGTCGCCGGTTCGAAACCCTGGGCTTGCCTGGTCAAGGCACATATGGGAGTTGATGCTTCCAGCTCCTCCCCCCTTCTCTCTCTCTCTCTCTCTCCCTCTCTCTCTCCTTTCTAAAATGAATAAATAAAATTAAAAAAAAAATTAAAAAAAAAAAGAACCTCTTAAAAAAAAAAAAAAAAGAATGTAAAGTATCTATATACTGAAAACTACAAAACATCATTGAAGGAAATAGCAAAAGACATAATGAAATGGAAAAATATGCCATGTTCATGGATTGGAAGAATCAACATAATTAAAATGGCCATATTACCCCAAAACAATATACAAATTTAATGCAATTCCCATTAAAATTTCAATAGCATTTTTTAAAGAAATGGAACTAAAAATCACCAGGTTTATATGGAACCATAAAAAACCTCGAATAGTCATAGCACTCTTAAGGAAAAGGCACAAAGTTGGAGGTATTACAATAGCTGATTCAAAATTATTCGATAGAGCCATGATAATCAAAACAACATGGTACTGGCAGAAAAATAGACACATGGACCAATGGAACAGAATTGAGAGCCCAAAAATAAAACCACATATATGTGGTCAAATCATCTTCAACAGAGGAGCCAAAAACACACATTGGAGAAAAGAAAGCCTCTTCAATAAATGGTGCTGGAAAAATTAGGAAGCCACATGCAAAAGAATGTAATTTGACTACAGTTTGTCCCCTGCATAAAAATTAATTCAAAGTGAATCAAAGACCTAAACATAAGATCTGAAACAATAAATTACATAGAAGAAAATATAGGCACTAAACTCATGGACCTTGGCCATAGAGAACAATTATGCGAGGGCAGCAGCTTTCAAGATCTGCTCGGGGATGCTCTGACAGGGCCCCTGGGAGCCCCTAGGCAAAGCAGCTGGCTCACAGAAGGGGCCCTGGAGTCCCCACTACCTAGCTCCCCAGCCCCTGGGGATGACCTGTGCTCCGACCTAGAGGAGGCCCCCGAGGTTGAACTGAGTTGTGTACCTGCTGAGGGGCTAGAGTTGGTACCCGCCACCCTGGACATCCTGACCACTGCCCGCATAGCCCAGAGCATCTGGAGGCCTTGGTGACTAATGCCTGCCCAGGGCCTGCGGGGGTGGGCCCAGCCTTCCCACCTGTAGTCCCTTCTCCTTGGAGTCTAGATGTGGTGGGACAGGAAAAAAAAAATTGACCCTTGAGGTAAGGGAAGTAAAGGCAAAAATAAATGAATGGGACTACATCAAACTAAAAAGCTTCTGTACAGCAAAATAAACTGACATTAAAACAAATAGCCAACAAAACGGGAGATGATATTTGCAAACAACAGCTCTGATAAAGGGTTAACATCCAAAATATTTAAAGAACTCACAAAGCTCAGCAACAAACAAGCAAATGATCCAATTAAAAAATGGTGTGAGGACCTGAAGAGACACTTCTCTTAAAAAGACATACAAACAGCCAACAGATATATGAAAAAATGCTCATATTCACTAGCTATTCAAGAAATGCATTTTAAAAGTACAATGGGATACCACTTCACACCTGTTAAATTGGTTATTATCAACAAGACAGGTAATAACAAGTATTGGAGAGGCTGTGGAGAAAAAGGAACCCTCATACACTGTTGATGGGAATACAAATTAGTACAACTATTTTGGAAGAAAGTATTGTGGTTTCTTAAAAAATTAAGAATAGAATTACTATATGACCCAGTAATCCCCCTACTGGGTATCTACCTCCCAAACTTGAAAACATTTGTATGTAAAGATACATGCATCCCCATATTCATCGCAGCATTATTCACAGTGGCCAACACATGGAAACAACCAAAGTGCCCCTCAATAGAGGATATGATAAAGAAGATATGGTATATCTATACCATGGAATACTACTCAGCCATAAGAAATGACGACATAGAGTCATTTACGACAACATGAATGGACCTTGATAACATTCTACTGAATGAAATAAGTTAATCAGAAAAAGCTAAAAACTGTATGATCTTACACATAGGTGAGATACAAAGCTGAGACTCATGAACATAGATAAGAGTGCAATGGTTATCAGGGGGATGGAGATTTAGAGGTGAGGGAAAGGGGTTAGGGAAAGGGTGTAAAGAGGAATAAATATAAGGTGACAGAAAATTATTTGACTTTGGGTGATGGGCATACAACATAATCAGCAGTTCAAATGCTATAGAAATGTTTACCTGAAAGCTATGCACTCTAATTGATCAATGTCACCCTGTTAAAGTTAATTTTCTAAATAAAATTTAAAAATTAAAAAAATAATAGTCATAGTCATGATGATAACCTATTGATATTAAAATAAATGACTGAAGAAATTCAGAAAATAAAATGTTTTTTCTTAGAGTACAATGACAACAATAAATATAAAAGGAAAAAGAACCATAGAATGGCCATTTCACAACAATACAGTAATTATTAAATAGCCAAGAAATATCAATGGATGCTAAAACTGGTGGATAAGAGTATAATGAAGAACAGGATATTTACTTAGTCTCAACCTCCCTCAAAATGTTTATCAATAAAAAAGGGATGAAAGTGATTTTAGAGTAAAGAAACCTGGCTAATTAAGCAATCAAACAAAATGTAATGAGACAGACTGAAATTATGTCACACTGGGGAGGATGCACTGAGAAGAGCAAATATCAGCTTTGCGGTATTTCTACCAACAATGCAAAACCTGAATCTAATGTTTGGCCACATAGGACAAATCAAAGTTGAAGAACAGTTCTCAAAATAACTGGCCTTTTATTTTCAGAAGTGTCACAGTCACGAAATCAAGAGAAAACTGAGGAAGTGTTCCAGAGTAAAGAATATTCAAGAGGTGAGACAAATAAATGCCACTTGTGAATGTGGACTGAACCCTTTTGTGCTATAGGACTATATTGGGAAACCTAGCAAAATCTGAATTAGATCTGTGGATGGGATGGTGGCACTGTCTCAATCCTAATGTTCTAATCTGAATGGCTCTACGTGGTGATGTAGGCAACGTGTGTAGGAAATACACTCTGAAATACTGCAGTGATGAGGAGGCATCATGTAGGTTAAGTCTCAAATGGCTCAGGAACAAATACATTTTTTTTACACTATTATCTTTTTAAAATTTTTATTGAATTTATTGGGGTGACATTGATTAATAAAATTATCTAGGTTTCAGGTGTATAGTTCTATAATACATCATTTGTATACTGTATTGTGTGCACACCACCCCAAGACAAGCTTTGTTCCATCACCATTTATCCCCCGTTCTACCCTCTTCTTGCCTCCTCTTGCCCTCCTTTCCCTCTGGTAATCACCATACTGTTTGTTGTACTTATGAGTTTTTTTTTCTTTGCTTAATCTCCTCACCTTTTTCACCTAGCCTCCCAACTCCCCTCCCTTCTGACAGACATCAATCTACTCTCTGTATCTATGAATCTGTTTCTGTTTTGCTTGTTAGTTAATTTTGTTCATTGTATTTCATATGTAGATGAAACATATGGTACTTGTCTTTCTCTGATTGGCTTATTTCACTTAACATAATATTCTCCAGGTCCATCCATGTTGTTGCAAAAAAAAAAAAAAAAAGAGAGAGAGATTTCCTTTTTTATTATAACCAAGTAGTATTCCATCATGTAAATGAACCACTGCTTTTTTATCCACTCATCTACTGATGGACACTTGGGTTGTTTCCAAATCTTGGCTATTGTAAATAATGCTACAATAAACATAAGGGGGTATAGATTCTTTCAAATTAACATTTAGAGCTTTTTCAACTGTATTTCCAGAAGTGGAATCGCTGGATCATAAGGTAGTTTCATTTAAATTTTTTTTTAGGTAACTCCATGCTACTCTTCACAGTGGCTGCACCAATCTGCATTCCCACCAACAGTGCATGAAGGTTCCCTTTTCTCCACATTCTCACCAACATTTGTTGTTTGTTGCTTTATTGATGATAGCCATCCTCATAGGTGTGGGTTGATATCTCATTGTGATTTTAATTTGCATTTCTCTGATGATTAGTGATGTTGAGCATCTTTTCATATGCTGATTAGCCATCTGCATGTCCTCTTTGGAGAAGTGTCTACTCAAGTCCTTTGCCCACTTTTTAATTGGATGGTTTGCTTCTCTTGGTGTTGACTTGTATAAGTTTCTTATAAACTTTGCATATTAAACTTATCAGATGTACCATTGGTGAATATGTTTGCCCAATCAGTGGGTTGTCTTTTCATTTTGTTAGTGGTTTCCTTTGCTGTGCAAAAACTTTTTAGTATAATGTAGTTCCCTTTGTTTATTTTATCATTTGTTCTCCTTGCCTGAGGTAATATCTCAGAAAAAATATTGCTTCAAGAATGTGTGAGATTTATTGTCTATGTCTTTTTTTAGGATTTTTATGGTTTCTAGTCTAACATTTAAGTCTTAAATCTATTTTGAGTTTATTCTTGTGTATAGTATAATCTTTGTACTATTCTTGCAATTTTTTTCCTGTGAGATTAAAATTATTTATAATAATAATAGTATGTATATTTTCATCAAACACTGAATAACCACCAAAAACAGAACATAAAAACATAATAGAATATTGAGTAAATAAATTATGGTATATATAAATATTAGAATATTTAGGAATTTGTTTTAATGATGATTTTGAAGATTATGTAATGACATGAGATGTTATCAAGATAATTAATTAAACAAGCAGATTATAATTCTATTTACAATAAAGAGGTCATTAGATATATAATATGTATTATATATAATATATCATCCTTATTTAAGAAAAAATCTAGAAAGACAGACATTAAAGTGTTAACTGTGAGAAGAGCTTCAAAAACAATACTAAAAATGGCAAACATACAAGAGAAGTGTCAAAGGAAAGGAACTATGTGTTATAGAGATAACAGAATAAGAAAGAAAGATGTTGCAGAAGCAAAGGGAATGGAAATTTTAGAAGGAAGTTGTTAAAAATATCAAATACCACAAAAGGAAAGTTAAGGAAGTTAACATTTTAAATAGGACCTAATCTATGTCAAACACTTAACATATATTATTTTACTTAGTTTCTACTCACTTAATCTCTACCAACATAACTGATTAGAATTTCACATTTCTAAGTTCAAAACAGAGCTGCTCATTTGCATCCCCCAAAACACATTCCTCCCTCAATCTTAGCAATCTTAGTCAGTGGAGAAGTGTTTACCCTCTTGCTTTCTTTCACACAATACATTCAAGCCACATTAAGTCTTGTCTCTGCTACTTTCAAAACACATCTGGAAATTGACCAGTTATCTCTTCCTCCTGTTCTAAGTACCCATTCTAATCCTCTCTCCTTAGTTTCAGTTACCACCATTAGTTTTTTTAACTGGTCTGCTGTTAACAGTCTCCTAACTCAGTGGTCCCCAACCTATTTTGGGCTCTACGGACCGGTTTAATGTCAGAAAATATTTTCACGGACCGGCCTTTAGGGTGGGATGGATAAATGTATCACGTGACTGAGACAAGCGTCAAGAGTGAGTCTTAGATGAATGTAACAGAGAGAATCTGGTCATTTTTAAAAAATAAAACATTGTTCAGACTTAAATATAAATAAAACGGAAATAATTTAAGTTATTTATTCTTTCTCTGCGGACCGGTACCAAATGGCCCATGGACTGGTACCAGTCCGCGACCCGGGGGTTGGGGACCACTGTCCTAACTGGTCTCCTTGTATCCAAATTTGTCCCCACACCATTTTCCACTTAGTAGTTAAAATGATCCTTTTCCCCAAACTTAAAAACAAATTATTATTCAAAACTTTCAAAATTTCTCTTCAGCAGTTAAAAATAAATAAATTCTTTACTTTTTCCCACGAGGCCCTTCATGCTGTGTAAAGGAGGGACAGCTGACATTTGGGCAGGATAAGCCTTCAATATGTATCGAGGCATATTTCAGCTCCATGACCCTTGCTATTTCTTAGCAACTGTTTCTTGACAACTTAGGAGCAAAGCGCTAACAGCTATTTGTCTTAGACCAAATATTAAAACATGTTTGTACAGCAAACAGCTGTAAGTGTTAGAAACTGTCATTCTCCAGTGGAAAAGTCAGACAACCAGAAGTCTGGTGCCATCTATCAGCATCCATGAAACTGTGGGAGACTAACTTTTTAGCTTGCAAGTAGGGTTCAGTCTCAGACTATCAGTTCTTGACACCCACTAGTGTTAGTAGTGCCCCAATGCACTGTGACAACTAAAACATTCTCATAAATTTCCAAACACTTAGCTGGGCAGTACTTCTTCTTGAGAACATCATTGCTTTTCATGCTGCCTTATTATCTCAATAATTTCATCTCCTACCACATTTTTTCTAGCTCATTCCATGTTAGTCATTATGATCTTCCTGTTAGTTTTTAAAATATCTCAATGTAATTCCCACATAAGGGCTTTTGTGCTGGTCTCTTTCCCTGCAATACTCACACATGTTGACATGAGTCTTTCCTTTCCTCAGAAAAGCCCCTGCTCAAATGTCACCTCCTCAAATAGACCTCCCCTGTATCTCTCTTCTCTATCTTACTTTTTCTTTTTATAATGTATTACTATGGTTTTTATATTATTACATAGATTATTGCCTGTGATTCCTCAACTGGAAGATGAGCTTAATGAGGGCAGAGCCTTTGCCTAATTTACTACCAAACACCTATGCTTAAAACTGGATGTATCATAGACATTTAAAAACAATTTAGAGGACATTAGAAGAATGGTAGCATGAGAAGTCCCCTTGGTCTCTTCCCTTGAAGTTTCTTCAAATTGAATAGCTCTAATTCAAAAAAGAATTGTCTTGGTGGTGGCATTCAGCCAGTTTGCACCGGTTCAGCAGAACCGATACATAATTTTTGGTTGAGTTCGGCTAATCAGTTGTTAAAATAGTACTTGTAATCAGGATTCTCACTAAGATGGGTGCTTAAGCAGCTGCCCAATGTAGAAATCACAAATTTACACTCTTAACTCTTTTTTAATATTTATTTTCCAAACAGCATATTCTAAGTGCCTACCTCTAAAGCAGGGGTAGTCAACCTTTTTATTCCTACCGCCCACTTTTGTATCTCTGATAGCAGTAAAATTTTCTAATCGCCCACCAGTTCCACAGTAATGGTGATTTATAAAGTAGGGAAGTAACTTTACTTTATAAAATTTAAACAGCAGAGTTATAGCAAGTTAAAGCATATAATAATAAATACTTACCAAGTACTTTATGTCAGATTTTTGCTAAGTTTGGCAGAATAAATCTTTATAAAACAACTTACTATAGTTAAATCTATCTTTTTTTTTTTTTTGTATTTTTCTGAAGTTGGAAACGAGGAGGCAGTCAGACAGACTCCTGTATGCGCCCGACTGGGATCCACTCAGCATGCCCACCTGGGGGCAATGCTCTGCCCATATGGGGTGTTGTTCTATTGCAACCAGAGCCATTCTAGTGCCTGAGGCAGAGGCCATAGAGCCACCCCCATTGCCCAGGCCAACTCTGCTCCAATGGAGCCCTGGCTGTGGGAAGGGAAGAGAGAGACAGAGAGGAAGGAGAAGGGGAGGGGTGGAGAAGCAGATGGGCACTTCTCCTGTGTGCCTTGGCCGGGAATCAAACCTGAGACTACTGCACACCAAGCCGATGCTCTACCACTGAGCCAACCGGCCAGGGCTAAATCTATTTTTTTATTTATACTTTGGTTGCTCTGCTACCGCCCACCATGAAAGCTGGAACACCCACTAGTGGGCGGTAGGGACCAGGTTGACTACCACTGCTCTAAAGGAATGGGATCCTACTCTTATAGTAAAAAGATGGTTAAGGATAAATCACACAGCTGCTTATGCTCAGATAAAAGCAAAGAAAATTGCAAATGAGGATGCCATCAAGAAACAATATGAAAATATCTTAAATAATAGTTTTATTGTTTTTTGTCGAGTATTACTTAATATTTTTTCATTAATATTTTAAAACTCTTTCTTATAACATAATCTAGTTTTGTTTACCTCTTTTATTGTTTTTATATAAGTATTAAATGCATAAAATAATAAACTACCTTTTGGTATGTCATTTTTCTATACATTAAATGGCCATTAGGGCAGAGAACCAGTTGTTAAATTATTTGAATCCCACCACTAGATTTCCTGCTCAACATACAAACATATTTGAGAGATCTATGCATTGAAATATCTGAAGGTGAACAAGTGGGACTAAACCAGAGAGGTGAAAAGGCAGAAGGGTTTAGATGATGCTAGAATTGTGCAACCACAGTTCTCAACCCAGAGTTCACTGCAAGGTTCAGACTGGAGTGAGAAAGAATCAAGTTGCTTCTGGCACTGCCTTAAGCCAAGATGAGCAGAGAAACACAATGAATATTCCTGCAGAGGTGATCAGTAAGCAGTTGGAGGCCAGTCGTATGGCCACAGTTGTTCAGCAATTGGCATTCCAGACAGAGAAATAAACCACAGAGTCTGACTGCCTCTTCTCATCTTCCCATAGCTCATCTTCCCTCACCCTCCAAGAGCCAAAGAAGGTCCCAGAAGAAGCTGTAGCAGTGAGTGTTGGGTTGCAGAGCCCATTACCTGAGAACTTGAGCACTGGTACTACAGAAACATCCTTTTTTTCTCCCTCTGAGTGACAGGTATGCTCTGTGATTAAGCCCAGGGTTGAGTGGAGGTACAGAGTGGAGGATGTTGAGGTCTGCTATTCACCATTTCTGGGTGAACAAAGCAACTGAGGCACCAGCCAGCCTCCCCCAGCTCACCTCACCCCCACTCACTCAGGCTACACTGCTGGAAGCATCTGGCTGCAGAGGAAAGCACTGGGATTTCACAGATGTATAACCCCATCGCCCATCACATTGCTCTGAGACCAAGACAATCTGAACACGGAAGAGACACCCACCTTCCCAAGGAACATAAGACATCTTCCACAGCCCACAGACATCTCAAAAACCAGGGCAGTGCAAGAGAACTATAAAACATGTGTTTCAGCACCCCTATTAGAAAACAATAGAAAGGCTTCTTCTCATCAATTTATTAGAGAAGTGTTACTCAAATATAGATGCCTAGATAAAGAAAGAATGCCATCAAATACCATGAATAACCAAGGTAACAAGGCAACTCAGAAAAGAAAAACTTCCAGAAAATAAACTTAAAGACATGGGAATATGTGACTTAAATGACAGAGAATTTAATATTACAGTTCTGAAAAACCTCACTGAGTTACAAGAAAACACAAGTAGGCAGTTTAATAAACTCAGTAATAAAACCAATGAACAAAATGAGTACTTTACCAAAGAGATTGAAACTTTAAACAAGAACCATAGAAATTCTGGAGAATAAAGAGTTCAATAAAAGAAATAAGAATAAGTTACAAGCTTAGGAAACAGCTGACTTAATGGAGGAAAAAATTAGCAAATGACTTCCACAGAAAAGCAGGTGTAGTCTAACTTATATCTTACAAAATAAGTTTCAAGACAAAAAAAGTTAACAAGAGACAAAGATGGACATTTTATAATGATAAAAGGGACACTGAATCATGAACACAACACTACTCTCTCTCTCTCTCTATATATATATATATATATATATTAGGAAGCACCAAAATATTTATATATAAAGCAACTACTAATAGAACCAAAGGGAGAAACTAACAAAACCACAATCTTTGTAGGGGATCTAAACACCTATAGATAAATCATCCAAACAAAATACAAATAAAGAAATATCAGCCTTATATGATACATTAGACCAAATAGACATAATTGACATTTACAGAGACTTTCATCTCGGAATACCAGATTATACATTTTTCTCTAGTGCACATGGGACATTCTCAAAAATAGATAATATGTTGGGACATAAAACTAGCATCAACAAATTTAGGAAGCTTGAAATCATACCAAGTATATTCTCTGATGACAATGGTTTGAAATTAGAAATCAACTGCCAAAAGGAATAAAAAAAAACATACCCACAAATATGTGGCAAATAAGCAAAAAACTACTAAAAATAACTGGACTAAAAGAGAAATAAAAGTTGAGATCAAATGATATAAGGAGACAAATGAGAATGACAATATGACATATCAAAACTTTTGGTATGCAGCAAAAGCAAGAATAAGAAGGAAGTGCATACCATTGCAGACTTATCTCGAGAAACAAGAGAAATTCTAAGTAAACTATCTAACATTGCAATTTAAAGAACTATAAAAAGAAGAACAGAAGCAGCCCAAAGTCAGCAGAAAAAGTAAATAATTAAAAATTAGAGCAGAATTAAATGAAATAGAGACAAAATGAGTATACAAAAAATTAATGCAAAAAAAAGCTGGTTATTTAAAAAAATTTTAATAAAATTGATAAACCTCTGGCCAGACTCACTAAAGAAAAAAGAGAAAGACTCAAACAAAATCAGAAATGAAGAAAGAGAAGTCATCTCTTCTGTGAAGTCTCAGACATCACAGAAATATAAAGG
The DNA here is from genome assembly GCF_036850765.1 of Saccopteryx bilineata. Lineage (NCBI taxonomy): Eukaryota > Metazoa > Chordata > Mammalia > Chiroptera > Emballonuridae > Saccopteryx > Saccopteryx bilineata. Next base: position 181,584,889 of record NC_089494.1, read on the forward strand.
ATTGCCTGATCAGGCGGTGGCGCAGTGTATAGAGTGTTGGACTGGGATGCAGAAGGACCCAGATTTGAGACCCTGGGGTTGCCAGCTTGAGTGCGGGCTCATCTGTCTTGAGCAAAAAGCTCACTAGCATGGACCCAAGGTCACTGGCCCGAGCGGGGGGTTACTCAGTCTGCTGAAGACCCACGGTCATGGCACATATGAGAAAGCAATCAATGAACAACTATGGTGTCGCAACGAAAAACTGATGATTGATGCTTCTCATCTTTCTCCGTTCCTGTCTGTCTGCCCTATCTATCCCTCTATCTGACTCTATCTGTAAAAAAATAAAATAAAAAATAAAAATAAAAAAAGAGAAATACAAAGAACCATAGAAGAACACTCTGAAAGACTATATGCAACCTAATTCAATGAACTTTATATATAAATTCTTAGAAATATTATCTCCTTCCTAGACTAAATTTCAAAAACTTGAAAATCTGAATAGACTAATCAATAGTGAGGAGATTGGAACAACCATTAAATACCTCCAAAATGTTAAAGTCCACAATGGCTTCACTAGTGAATTCTACCAAACATTTAAAACAAATATGATACTTAGTTTTCTCAAATGGTTTCACAATATTGAAGAAGAGGCAGTACTTCTTAACACATCAGGGCCAATATAACCCACATACCAAAACCTGGAAAGAATGACACAAAAAAAGAAAACTACCAACATCTCTGATAAATATATGTGCAAAACTTCTAAAGAAAATATTAGCAAATTGCATTCAACAATACATTGGGGTTTATTCCGGGGTCACAACTATGGCTCAACATACGCAAACTGATCAATGTAATACACTTCATTAACAAATTAAAGAATAAAAATCATATGATCATATCAATAGATGCAGAAAAAGCATTTGATAAGATAACCCATCCAATGATTATTAAAACACTCAACAAAATGGCTATAGAAGGAAAATACTTCAACATAATAGACAAACATTTAGCTAATATCATAATCAATAGTGAAACACTGAAAGCTTTTCTTTTTCTTTTCTTTTTTTTTTTTCCCTTGTATTTCTCTGAAGCTGGAAACGAGGAGAGACAGTCAGACAGACTCCCGCATGCGCCCGACCGGGATCCACCCGGCATGCCCACCAGGGGGCACGCTCTGCCCACCAGGGTGGATGCTCCGCCCCTCCGGGGCATCGCTCTGTCGCGACCAGAGCCACTCTAGCGCCTGGGGCAGAGGCGAAGGAGCCATCCCCAGCGCCCGGGCCATCTTTGCTCCAATGGAGCCTCGGCTGTGGGAGGGGAAGAGAGAGACAGAGAGGAAGAAGAGGGGGAGGGGTGGAGAAGCAGATGGGCGCTTCTCCTGTGTGCCCTGGCCGGGAATCGAACCCGGGACTTCTGCACGCCAGGCCAACACTCTACCACTGAGCCAACCAGCCAGGGCTGAAAGCTTTTCCTTTAAGATCAGAGACAAGACAAGGATGTTCACTCTAACCACTCTTACTCAACACACTACTGGAATTCCTAGCTAGAGAAATTGGGCAAAAGAAATAAATAAAAGGCATCTAAATTGGGAAGGAAGAAATAAAATTTTCACTTTTTATAGATGACATAGTTTTTTTTAAATATGGAAAACCTTAAAGACTTGACCAAAAATCTGTTACAAACAATAAACACAGTAAAGTTTCAAGATATAAAACCAATGCATAAAAATTCATTGCATTTCTATATGATAACTATACATTTTCAGAAAAAAGAAATAGGAAAAAAATTTCTCTAGCAGTTGCAACCAAAAGAATAAAATGAGGTGCCTAAGAATAAATTAAAGACCTCAAAGAAACTATACACTGAAATATTACTAAAAGAGATGGAAAAAGACAAAAAAATTAAAAGGTATTTCACGTTTATGAATTGAAAGAATCAATATAGTTAAAATATCTACATTACCCAAAGCAATATATAGATTTCATACAATTCTCATCAAAATCCCAATGGTAATTTTTTAAAGAAATAGAATAAAGAATCACCAGATTTTTAGGGAAACAGAAAAGACCCCAAAAGGCCAAACAATCCTGAGAAAAAGGAATAAAGCTAGAGGTATCACAGTCTTTGACTTCAATTATACTACAAAGTGACAATCAAAACAGCACAGTATTGTCAGAAAAACAGACACAGAGACCAATAGAATGGAATTGAGAGCCCAGAAACAAACCCACATGTATACAAGCAAATACTTCTGTCAAAGGAGCCCCAAACCAGAATGGCATAGAGAAAGCTTCTTCAATAAATTGTGCAGAGAAAATTAGAAAGCCACATGTAAAAGAATAAAACTAGATAGCCACCATATAAAAAAATAACTCAAAATGAATCAAAGATCTAAATATAAGACCTGAAACAAAATTTATTCTTAGGTACCTCATTTTATAGAAGACAACAAACATGAAACTTGTGGACCTTGATCTTAGAGAAGATTTAATAAATGTGACCCATAATGCAAGAAAAGTAGAGGCAAAATAAATAAAGAGGACTGTATTAAACTCAAAAGCTTCTGCTCAGGGAAAGAAATGTAAACAAAAAGTCAATCAACTGAATGGGAGAAGACATTTACAAACAGCAGCTCTAGCAAGGCTTTAATATCCAAAATGTACAAAAACTCATACAACTCAACACCAAACAAACAATCCAATTAAAAAATGGGCAAAACATAGGCAGTAAGCTCTCTGACATCTCTCGCAGCAATATATTTGCCGATTTTTCTCCACGGGCAAGTGAAATAAAAGACAAGATAAACAAATGGGACTATATCAAACTAAAAAGCTTCTGCACAGCTAAAGATAATAAGAACAGAATATAAAGACAAACTACACAATGGGAGAATATATTTGACAATATGTCTGATAAAGGGTTAATAACCAAAATTTATAAAGAACTTGTAAAACTCAATACCAGGAAGATAAACAATCCAATCAAAAAATGGGTGAAAGAAATGAATAGACACGTCTCCAAAGAGGGCATACAGATGGCCAACAGGTATATGAAAAAATGCTCAACATCACTAATGATTAGAGAAATGCAAATTAAAACCACAATGAGATATCACCTCACACTAGTCAGAATGTCGCTCATCAACAAAACAACACAGAATAAGTGCTGGCGAGGATGTGGAAAAAAGGGATCCCTCCTGCACTGCTGGTGGGAATACAGACTGGTGCAGCCACTGTGGAAAACAGTATGGAGATTCCTCAAGAAATTTAAAATCGAACTGCCTTTTGACCCAGCTATCCCACTTTTAGGAATATACCCCAAGAACACCATAGCACTGTTTGAAAAGAAGAAATGCACCCCCATGTTTATGGCAGCATTGTTCACAATAGTGAAGATCTGGAAACAGCCCAAGTGTCCGTCAGTGGACGAATGGATTAGAAAGCTTTGGTACATATATACTATGGAATACTACTCAGCCATAAGAAATGATGACATCGGATCATTTACAACAACATGGATTAACCTTGATAACATTATACTGAGCGAAATAAGTAAATCAGAAAAAACTAAGAACTATATGATTCCATACATAGGTGGGACATAAAAATGAGACTCAGAGACATGGACAAGAGTGTGGGGGTTATGGGGTGGGGAGGAGGAGAGGGAGGGGGTCGGGGGAGGGGAGGGACACAAAGAAAACCAGTTAGAAGGTGACGGAAGACAATTGGACTTTGGGTGATGGGAATGCAGCATAATGAAATAACCTAGAGCTGTTTTCTGTGAACATATGTACCCTGATTTATCAATGTGACCCTATTAAAATTAATTAAAAAAAAATGGGCAGAGGATCTGAACAGATATTGCTCCCCAAAAGACATGCAGATTATATGAAAAGATGCTCAACTTCACAATGTGCAAATCAAAAGATACCACTTCACACCTGTTAGAATGACTATTATTGACAAGACAAGTAATTACAAGTATTGGAGAGGTTGTAGAAAAAAGGAATCCTCATTCACTGCTGATGAGAGTGTAAATTGATACAATCACTTTGGAAAACAATGTGGAGGTTCTTCAAAAAAATTAAGTATAGAATTACCATGTAACCCAGAAATCCCTCACCAGAAAAATTTGAAAACATTTATTCACAAAGATATATGCACCCCTATGTACATTGCAGCATTATTCACAGTGATCAGGACATCGAAAGTGTCCTTTGATAGAGGATTGGATAAAGAAGATGTGGTACATATAACAATGGAATACTACTCAGGCATAAGAAAAAATGAAATACTGCCATTTGCAACAACATTCTTGAGAATATCATGCAAAGTGAAATAAGTCCGATAGAAAAAGTCAAGAACCACATTATTTTATTCATATGTAAGCTGTAAAACTGAAAGCAACCGATGAACAAACAAGAAAAACAAACAAAAACTCATAGGGAGAACAGTTTGGTGGTTACTAAATGGAAGGGGAGTTAGGAGTAGTAAAGAGTAAAGGGGGTCAAATATATGGTGACAGAAGAAGATTTGACTTTTGGATGATGGGCACACAATGCAAGATACATATAATGTATCATAAAATTGCACACTTTAAACCTATATATTCAATAATTTTATTAACCAATGTCATCCCAATAAATTTAATTAAAAAAAAAAAAGAAGATCCAAGATGGCAGTAGAGTAGGTGGATGTTACAGTCATGCCCACCCAGGGCAGAATGAAAACTACAACTAAAATATAGAGAAATAAACTCAAATTACCAGCTGAAGATTAGCTGAAGATAAATCTTACAATCAATGATTACAGAAGAAGCCACTTTGAGACTGGTAGGAAGGACAGAGACACAAAAACCGCTGTCCCCCTCCCATGGTCAGTGGCTGATATTCCAGAAGGATATCTCAGTTGCAAAGGTTCCCCCTAAAGAGCATTTCAACTACACCCCAGGCCTTACAGTCCAGAGCACCAGAGCCGAGAAGAGGCACCCACATAATATCTGACTGGGAAAATCATTGGTGATTCTGTTTGCCAGGGAGGGTCAAGAGTTTTCTAGAGGTACAAGTGCCCTCTTCAAGGGCTAATGCACAAAAATCTCATTTCCACCTACTCACCCTGGCAGTGGAGGGAGGGCAGAGAAAACTAGAGTCATGCAAGGAGAGATGGGGGTCTTCGGCTCTGGGGAGAAAGCTAAGGAAACAGCAGGTAGGTCCCCTGTGCTGAGTCACTCTTCCACACTGTAAACGCCATCTTTCTTGGGTGGAGCTCACTCTTCTGTATGGCATGAGCCTGGGTGGATGCAATAACCCCACCCTCTGGACTCCCTGATGCCTTACCCTATTGAGCTTATAGTCTGCAGAGGAGTCAGTTGCCTGGGCCAAGGTGTAGAGGTCTGGGCAGGCTCAAGAGGTGTCAGTGACTGAGTTGCGAGGCTTTGAAGTGGGAGCCATTATCCTCACTTTCCCCTGAACCTGACTGACACCTGCCCTTCATGAGAAATCCATTAGCCTCACTCTTCTGGACCCTGGTTGCTGCTGCCTCCAAACTCTTGGTGGCTCTGCTCTGCTGAGACTGGGCTCCTGGCAGGATCTGGGACAGACTGAGTTATCTGGTTCTAGGAGAGGGGAATATTTTCTCTCACATGCTATGCTGGTGCAGAGCCCTCCCTTCACAGGGCCAAATCTGGTCTATTTGGGCTGATAAACTCTGCTGGCCTCACCCTGGCCACTTTTTGAGACTCTGCCCCATCACATAAGTGTGCAAGCACCAGGTGGGTAGCTGCTAAACTTGATAATCCTGGGATATTTACTGAGTGGCCTCGGTTCCAGCACTGGCACCGGGTTTGAACTCGGAGATCTGATGAACTCCACTTGCTCTACCTGATGACTCACTGAGAACTTACCTCAGGTTACTGAAAGAGCAAACGTATTCATCAGTGATACATCTGATAAGGGATTAATATCTCTAATGTATGAACAACTCAGCACCAGAAAAACAATCCAATGGAAAAACAAGCAAAGGATCTGAATAATCACTTCTTCAAAGAGGACATACAGATGGCCAATAGACATATGAAATGATGGTTAATGTCACTAGTCATTAGAGAAATGCAAATTAAAACCACCATGAGCTATCACCTCACACCTGTCAGAATGCTTACATCAATAAATCAATAAACAACAAGAGCTGGCAAAGATGAGAGAAAAGGGAACACTCATGAACTGTTGGTGGGAATGCAGATTGGTGCAGCTACTGTGGAAAACAGTATGAAATTACCTCAAAAATTTAAAAATGGAACTATCTTATGACCCAATGATTCCACTTCTGGGAATATATTTGAAGAAGCCTGGAGCAATAATTTCACAGATATATGCCCCCCCACCCGTGTTCATTGTAACATTATTTACATCGCCAAGACTTGTAAGCAGTCCAAGTGCCCATCAGTAGATGAGTGGATAAAAAAAGCAGTGGTACATATATACAATGGAATAATACTTGGCTATAAAAAAGAAGAAAATCTTACCTTTTGCAACAGCATTGATGGATTTGGAGAGTATTATGCTATGTGAAATAAGCCAGTCAGAGAAAGACAAATACCATATGATTTCACTTATATGTGGAATCTTATAAGTCACATAAACTAACAAAATAGAAACAGATGCATAGACACAGAGAATAGACTGATAGCTGTCAGTGGGGAGAGGATTGGGAGAGGCTGGGTAAAAAAGGTAGAAGGAATAAACCAAAAGAAAGCCCATGGAAAACAGTATGGGAATGATCAGAGGGAAAGGTAGGGGTGAGAGAAGGTTGAAGAGGGTAATGGGATAAGTGATAATGGAAGGGGAGACTTGACTTGGGGTGGTGAACACACAATGAATATACAGATGATGTGCTATAGAATTATACACCTGAAACCTATATAATTTTATTAACCAATGTCATCTAGTAAATTCAATTTAAAAAGAAAAAATGTTTAATTAGGTGAATTAAATATCATCCTATCTCAATAACCCAATCCTATATTTTTTATAAAATATTTAAATAGTAATTTCCCCAAATGCAGCTGCTAAAGTATGTTAAAGAGTGTTATATAAGTATCTACATTTCTGGGCAATAAGACATCTGTTTTCATTTTCACTTCAAGTAAGAAGTTTTTTTTTTATGTAAATAGGACTGAATTTTCTTCCTCTATCGCAGAATTTGTGCAAGACCTGCACCCCTAAAAGAGAAAAGGGAAGTCTGGAAGTCCTCAGAGCTCTCAGGTTGGAGATGGAGGTGCAGTATCATGTTGGCATTGGGGGGTGACAGTAAAGGCTGAGAGCTCTTATGCTCAGTAAAGGACAAGAGTATCTGATCCATGTTTCCTCAGCCAGCGGGTCCAGTTATCAATCATTCCTTAGTGAGAAGTAATAAGAGATGCTTCTGTACCCACTAAGAACCCTTTATAGTTTTCTGTCTATATTACTGCAAAATAAACTTCATGGATTTCTCATTTATAGTGTGAGTGCAATCATTCTCAACCATTCATTCACCACTGTTTGAAAAACTCCATAATACTGAACATTCTATGTATGACCATATTTAGATACTTGGGCAGTTAAATCATCTGGAGTAAACAAGAAGATAAGTAATAAGGCTTCTAGGATTTGGTCTAAATTGATCTCCTTCTACCTAAGTATACTGCATCTCATGCTCACAAAAACTCTTCAAATTAGGTATTACCTCCATTTTACTGTTGATAAAGAACACACATAGTGGGCTATGGAACAATTGACCTTGAGTGGAAATCTTTAGGAGAAGAAGGAGAGAGGAGAATGTGAAGTTAAGCTGAGAGTATAAATAAAAGAGTTGCTGAGGTGGTTGGTGGTGGGGTAAGGATGGGGAAAGAGGAAAGTTAGGAATACGGGGTCAACTGGAAAACAAAGAATTAGTAAGTCTAAATTTGTTCTTTGGTCTGATGACGATTTGTTTTGTTTTCCTAAATTTCTTTAGTTCTGAGGTTGATACTTCCTCTGCTAACTCTATCAAAGCTAAAATAGTTTTCTCAACCAATTTACAGGATTTTAATTTTTGAGTAAATATAGCATAGCAACAAGAAAGTAATGTGTGATGCAAACCTGACTAAGCTATCAAGCTACAAAGACAAGCTGTGATGCCTGTCCTGAGAAGTGTGAGGCTGCTGAGAAGAGCAGACACGTGTGCAGGGAGTTGGCCTCCAGAACAAAGGCAAACAGATAGTGCTTCGCAGCACAGAAAAGGAGCATTTTACAGGCAGGACACTAAGGGGGCTAGGAAGTCTTCCTGGAAGATACTGATCCCTGATTCAAGTTTTAAAAAATGAGGCGACAATGTGGTGTTGGTAGCATTTCAGATGCAGGGCAGGGAGGAGGATCACAATCAGAAATGCACGATGTTGAGAGAAGCAGGTTGCAAGTGTGAGTGTAGGTATAGCAGTATGTGATGAGGCCAGTGGGCCAGCAGGTCCAGGCCAGCTGGGAAGACCATGGGCACCACAGAAGGATGTTAAAAAGGAAGGCCACGTGGTGAAGCTGCTTTTTAAGAGACATGTCTATGGTAACAGAGTAGGAAAACTACTGCAGAGACAGATAAGTCACTCGTATTTTAGTATAGTTGTAGCTGGATATCTCCAAATGACTATTTTCCAATTATTAACGGTTGCTGTCTAAAATTTGTTCTTGATAGTTCATTTGTGTGTTGTCTTCTTTATTATCTGCACAAATGCAGATGATTTATACCATGAGTGTTCAGAAAACAAAGAGAAAAAGAATAGAGGAACCCTGAGCACAGTGCGGGGCAGAGGGTGCTGAAGAGGAATCCTTGCAGGGTCGTAGCTCCCAGAACAAATGGAGGTGGACACTTAGACGCACAACGAGTGGTCTGCGGGCACTGAAACTGCACAAAGAAGTGAAAGTGTTTTCTGTCTGTAGCCTTCATTCAGTGAAGGCTAGAGAAATAACATCCCACGGGTTGACAGTAAAATATTTTTGAACAATATTTTTTTTGATATACCGTTAAAATGTAAAAGAAAAATTATTTTTCTCCTTAGAAAACTTGTCAAAGAATAATAGTTTAACCAACCATGTGAACTTAAACATATATCACTCATTAAACATGAACAAATATGGCTAAGTAAGGATGGAGATTTAAGTGCCATTTTTGAAGTATTTAAGATCCTCTCACTAATCATATTGTTTTTCTGTGTTTTTTTTTTATGCTGCACACTGAACCAGATGAACTAAATAATATATAGATTTCAAATCTTATGTTCCTTTTCAGGCTTTATATCCCCAGTTAGAATTTTTATGTGAACAAACATACTTTGAAAAGTATGTCACTCTTATTGTACTTTACTGTTATTAGGCAGTGAGAGAGCCATGTCAAAGTGATAACCACTTACAGAAGGCGCAGTGGGTACCAGGTCATTTTCTGTTCTTCCTGTCTGCATTGCTGTGTGAACCCGGACGGATTCATAAATGGAAGGTTCTTCCACTTTTCTTGGATAGGGATGTTTCAGAACAATCAGAGTGCCTAAATGAAGGGGGAAAAAATCCATATTCAAGTAGTTTCCCTAGAAAGAAGGACCAAATGCTAACAACCAGATAACTGTAACTCTTGTTTTTTCATGTATTCACTTATTTTCTTAATATTTATCATTTTATTATTATTTAGCATTATTTAAAATACTAATATTATTTAACATTATATTGTTAACATTAACATATCTCTGTGCCAGGCACTCATGCTGGGCACAGGAGATGTGAAGCATATTGAGATGATTTCTGGTCTCCTAGTGCTCAGAGAGAACTATCAGTGAACATTACTTAACAAATTCATTTAAATGAAGAGGGTAAAAGACCAATCAATGTCAACAATATGAAGAAAGCACGATAGTGGTTCCCAGAGGCCCTGAAGAACCAACCCATCTATGAAACCCTTCAGAAAAGCTTTCCTAGACGAGTCGGCATTGATCTAGACCTTAAACAATTAACTAGAAGTCTTCCAGTAGACTTTACAAACCAAACAAGTGCGCTGGGGTACAAGAAGATTTATTCCATTGTCCTTATTTCTTACCAGTTTCAAAACAAACTTGTAACAAATCACTGGCTCTCAAAAAAGTGGATTCACAGTTTCTCTCTACTGCCTCCTACCACCCAATTATTTTAATAAACTACCCCAAGCCTTTGTGCGTATCTTAACATGGGGTGAATATTCACTTCCATCTGAAAGAGGGCGTACCCAGGCTGGAAACAGGCTCCGCCTAGGGGCCAGGCTTTGAGGGCTTGACTGGCCTGTCATTCAGGGACTGAGAGCAGTTCTCACTTTATGCTTCCTACCCAACGTCTGAAGTTCCCCACTTTTGATCCTTCCCTTCCCCCAATCAGTCAATCAGAAACTAGAAACTTTGACAACAAAAAAGTAAGTTAAGGGTTTTTTCCCATTTGCTATGGCTTCAATTTTTTTTATTTTCTATTTCACTAGGGTCATTATAGGCAGAGATTGTACTAGACACTGAGGGAGATTAAAGAACTCAGTAACTCATTAAACAAATATTTACTGAGATCTATGATGTGTCAGGCACTTTCTACATATAACAGCAAACAAAGGAGATATAGCAGCTGCTCTGGGGCAGGGGAAACAGAAAAAAATGGAAAAAGATAATGTTAAGTGAGAAAGCGTTTTGAACCAATTAATAGAACAAGGTAAAGAAATAGAGAGCAAAAAGCATGGTGCTGGGCAAAGGTGATATTTATATGAGAAGTCAGAGAGACTTCTTTAAAAAGGTAATTTGAAAGATTATGAAAAGCATGGACATTGAATTGGAGGAAGAGAAAAACAATGAGGAAAGAAAAATACCTCCTCTGTAATTATAAAATCCCAATAACAATAAACCTACAAACAAAGCCAAACCTTTCTACGGTACTTGAGTACACACAATGTACTCACTGCACAAATACAACTGCAGCCCTAGATACCTGGGTCCAGATAAGGTGCTACTGTAAAATGAAAAGGATCATTGAGACAAGCCAAAAGAGGGCTTCTGATCTTGGCCCCAGTCAAGAATAAGAGACTCTGGTCTCTTCTTTCTGCATCAAGCTTACGTCAGTAGCATTGGGATCACAATGGAAACAGCCTTCACAGTGTTCAGAAGCCAAAACTCCATTCTCGTACATTGTCTGCACTCTCTTTTGTCAATGTGATCCTTTCATAAGAACAAATCTAGTCATATCAAGACAAGTGGCTGGTTACAGTTTTATAGTCATAATGAAAGCAGCAACACCTAAATCAAGAGCAGCCATTGTGCAGGCTCGAAGCTGTGAACAGTCAGTCACACAGATGCCTGATGAATTTGAGGCTGGTGCCTACGTGACCAATCCTAGAGAAAAATCTCCAGCAATGTGCCTGGCATCACCCTGGTTGGTGTCATGAAAAGAGCCAACACTGCCACTCAGTGCCTGTTGAACTTAGACAATTGCTTTAGCTTTTGTTTCCTCCTCTGACAAGTGAGAATAATTACCCTTTTTTCACAAGGCTGTTTTATTTATTTATTATTATTTTGTATTTTTCCAAAGTGAGAGGCAGGGGTGGGGGAGGCAGACAGACAGACTCCCGCATGCGCCCTACCAAGATCCACCCGGCATGCCCACCAGGGGGCTCTGCTCGGCCCCTCTGGGGCGTTGATCCACTGCAATCAGAGCCATTCTAGCACCTGAAGTGGAGGCCATGGAGCCATCCTCAGCGCCTGGGCCAATTTTGCTCCAATGGAATCTTGGCTGCAGGAGAGGAAGAAAGAGAGATAGAGAGAAGGGAGAGGGGGAAGGGAGAGGGGAAAAGGCACAGATGGGCGCTTCTCATGTGTGCCCTGGCCAGGAATAGAACCCAGGACTTCCACCCGCTGGGTCAACGCTCTACCGCTGAGCCAATCAACCAGGACTACAGGGCTGTTTTAAGTACCAATAAAGAAGTGTCTGTGAAAGTATTATATAAATGTTAGATGTTATTATGCCTTGATATTGAATATTTTTTTATTTTTTTTATTTTTTTATTTTTTTAAATCTTTAAATGAAAGTCCAATGTTTGCATCTTTGGGAACATGAATGTTAAGTTATAAAGGACCACTGAGTAACATTCTGTTAAGAATAACAGTGGCATTTGTCTAGTAGTCACTGACTACAGTGCTGAGACCTATCAGTGCCTCTTGAACACTTCTTTCTGAGAGAAGAAGACAGGGGGACTGGAGCCCAGAGACCAAAGCAACTCACAAATTAGAAAGGATGTGAAATCTTGTGCTTAATTTTCAAAGTTGATGTTAAATTTTTATCCTATTCTATATGAAAATATTTTTTAAAGTGTTTTACAAAGATGTACCTACTCAATCCTCTTTTTGCATATAACCAGGCATGCATATCCCACGCATATCTATTGGTTCTATTTTTTTTATTGCTGCTGTAACAAATCACCACAAATGTAGTGACTTAAAGGAACACAGACTTATTATAGTTCTAGAGGTGGAAAATCTGAAATAGGTCTCACTAATTTAAAATCAAGATATTAGAAGGATAGGCTTGCTTTTCTTCTGGAGGCTCTAGAGAAGAATTCATTCCTTTGCCTTTTCTAGCATCTAGAGGCTGCCTGCATTGACTGGTGGCCTCATTCCTCCATCTTTTATGCTAGCAACAGCAGGTCAAGCCTTCCCACGCTGTGTGTCTCTGGCTTTCCCTCTTCTGCCTTTGTCTGTCATATGTAAGGACCCTGTGAATACACTGGGCCCACCTTGACAATGCAGTCTCATCTCCCCATCTCAATGTCAGCTGGTTAACTAATCTTAATTAATTAATTAATCTTGATTAATTTTTAAGCTTAATTTTCTCTTGCCATGTAAACTAACTTGTTCATAGGTCCAGGAAAAGATGTGGGCATCATGGGGCTGGGGGGTGTTATCCTGCCTAACACAGTATCAGTCCCTAGGGGAGCATCGCCATAGGGGCTAGTTGTGCTGCCATGTAAGGATCTCTGGGCCAGTGTTGTTTCACGAGCCTGCACGGCTGTGACCACTTGGTATTATAAAGCAATGGACATATTACCAACCCCCCTGTGAGCCCTTTGGAGTTGGTATAATTCCAAATTTATCTCTGTATCCTTACCTCTTGATAGAGTTTATGACATAATGAAGACTTGATGAGTGAATGAATGAATGTCACAGTAATTCAGGCTTAAGGCAGGAAAGAGCCTGGGATGGACCAGCCTCCAAGGTCCACAACCATCCTGGCCTGGAGCAAGGACAGGACAACTTCAAGTACAGTTCTTTAAATCACCATTGAGGGACCTTAATTCTATTTGAAAAGTCTCTTCTAAAGTTTAACCAATAAAAGCTAAGCTGAAGGAAATGATATTCAGTCAACCAGGAAAGTAAGATTGACTATAATTTGATTTTAACAAGTAAAACTAGAAATGAGATTAGACTGAATGGTGGAATGAGAAAATCATAAACTACTTATAAAATGGGAACCTGCCCTGATAAAAATCTGGCCTTATAAAAAACAGGTCTCTTTAGTTGACCATTCTGTCCAAGGAAGAGCCAATATACAGACTTCTTGGCATGTCTTCTAGGCTTAAGGTGATTTTCCCTTCTGTAGAGATTGTCCCATCCTAATACAGAAGTAGATCCTCATAGACCCTGGCCTTCCCCCTAACCACCTCACCTGGGCTGCACTCACTAGACTCACTTTCTGGAGATTTGCTGAACTACTTCTCTGGAGATAAGATCCACTAACTTCAGTTTTTGAACAACATGAAGGAAACTACTGTTTCCTACCTTTGACCTGAATCCTGGTTTCAGAAACACTCAGTGGAGATATATATTGAGTGATCAGAGAAGGACCAAGGCAGGCATTTCAATTTGCTTAAAGCTTCAGAGTTGTCATGATCACTGAGCTGATCCCTTATTGTTGTTCAACCTGTCCTTAAATTCTGGAAGGGAATACTAATATCCTTCCAAAAAATTCTATTCCTCTCCTTATACCTTTCTTTTATTTTCAGTTCAGCTTGTCAAGGTAGGTTTCTGTGATTTTCAATAAAAAAAACATAATTAAGCCACTACAAACTTAATATAATTTCCACTCAAAGTTCAAGATAGTGGTTTGGCACCAAAGGAGAACTCTAGGTTAAAAGATTCAAAACAAATGAACTCCAGGACTTGGTTGGAAGATTCAGATATAAGACAACAAGAGGCAAGGCTGGTAGAAGGAGAAGAGAGAGGAAGATCAGTAACCACAGGTCTTGGAAACCTGGCTGCTAGTTTCACTTCAGTTTCTGAACTATATGGAGACTGTTGTTTCCTGCTTTTGACTGAAGCTTGGTTTCAGAAATGTTTGGTAGAGGTTCATTTTTGAGGTGATCAGAGCAGGATGGGGGCGGCATTTCAATTTGCTTTGACTGAACTAGAACTTACAGGATACCTACTATGTAGGTAATACTGTGAGACTGTATTGAAGAACTCATCTTGTATTCCAGCAAGAAGAATGAGAACAGTCTCGAGCCCCAGGCATCGGTTGGGTATCTGAAACCAAGTGTAGTGCGACAGCACATATCAATCTTGAAAGGGAAACATTTTTTTTTTTTGTATTTTTCTGAAGTTAGAAGCTGGGAGGCAGACAGACTCTCGCATGTGCCTGACCAGGATCCACCTGGCATGCCCACCAGGGGGTGATGCTTTGCCCATCTGGGATGTTGCTTCACTGCAATTGGAGCCATTCTAGTACATGAGGTGGAGGCCATGGAGCCGTCCTCAGCGCCCGGGGCCAACTTTGCTTTAATGAAGCTTTGGCTGTGGGAGGGGAAGAGAGAGATAGACAGGAAGGAGAAGAGGAAGGGTGGAGAAGCAGATGGGCACTTCTCCTGTGTGCCCTGGCCGGGAATTGAACTTGGGATTCTACATGCCGGGCCAATACTCTACCGCTGAGCCAACCAGCCAGGGCGGGAAACTTTTGTTTTGAATATTTCTTTTATACACTAAATTTAGTGCTTTATCCATCTGCTTCCCAGCTGGACTGTAAGATGTTTGAGGGCAAGGATGATATCTGATTTATCACTAGATTGTCAGTGACTAACAAGTGTCCAGTTTATAGTTGGCACTCAATATCCATTTGATGAATTATATTAAAATAAGATCAGATCTGTTTATGCTTCATTTTTGACCTCAGGATCAGAAAACAAGTTTTGCAACTAGCTAATGCATAATGGGTTCCTCTGTCTCTTCCCGTCAATGGGAGGTGGCTTTCTAGGGGGCATTTATAGGAATATTCAAAATTTTTCTCTTTTCTTCCTTTTTTTTCTAGGGAAAAAAGATTTTTTTTACTTCATTGGGGTGACATTGGTTAATAAAATTATATAGATTTCAGGTGTACAATTCTATGGACCTTAGCCCATCATAAAATGGTGCTAGCTAAACCATATTCAGGTACACAAGAAGGGACTTAAAGTTTGAAGAAGACAAACATTTGATAAATACAAAATCAGTTGTCCCTAAACTAACTCTTCATAATATACCAAAGAATGCACATCTCTCATAGATAATATTATGGAATGAATTACCACAAATAGTCTTCATTAAATAACAATAATAATGATTATTTTTGGCATTCTGTGAATCATTCTAAAGGTCTTATTTGCCTAATCTCTCTGAATCTTCACTGCAAGGCATGACCTTTTAAGGTATGAACTATTATACCATCAGCTCAATTTTAAAACATGATGAAACTGAAGCTCAGAGAGGTCACATAGCTTGCATGAGGAAACACAGCTGGTGAATGGCAGAGACTGGAGTTGAACTGGGAATTCATGTGTTTCCTCATTCTACCATGCATTGTTCTCAGCTTTGCGTGGTCACCGCTATGGAAACTGTCTGTGGCATGTGAAATGTTGTATTCTATCTATTCTGGGCAAGGGAGCATATGTATAAATCAAAATTCAAAGAAATGTATTTTTTAGAAATATTGCTTCAGGAAAGGAGATGTGAGTTTTTGCCTCAATATTTCTCACCAGGGTTCAGTTTCATCATTGGTAAAGAAGAAATTAAATAGTCTCTGAGATCCCTGCTCATTCTAACATCTGTAAATCTAGTTAAACACACAGGCCCAATTGAGGGGCAAGAAAAATTAGAATGCTTTGTAACTAAATGCATGTCCGGTTCTCCATAGATGTATAATAGTCGCTTGAAATCCTTTTTTTTTTTTTTCCTGATTCTATTTTATCTTTGCACCTCGTTTTTCCTTTCCTCCATCAAACTTTAAATTTTATTTTACCTTCTTCTATTTACGTAGGCTGTTTTCTATCTTTTCTGGAGAGACATGAATGAGATGAGCCAAAGTATTTGGGGAATATTTTTTAGCCAGTATTCTGTGTTTTAAGATTTTCTCTACAATTTCTCAAATGGCAATAAATACGAAGACAGGCATTCAAGTTGATTTACATTCTTTAAAAGCAATGGCTTTATATCACAAACCAAAAATATTATTATAGACTTTAGAGACAGAGCCATAGGGCTGAAATACATGTTGTAACCCAGTCATATCCTGTAAATATCCTATTATATCTTGTGGCAGGGATTCTTCCCATCCAAACCCATTGAAGACCACCAACACTATGCTACAGTGTCGCTGTGAAGGCAGTTCCAGGCAAGAGCAGGGGGAATAGGAAGTGCCTACCCTTTAGAGCTAGGTTAGTCTGGATTCCAACCTCAGTTCTGATGCTTACTAACTATGCAACTTCAGACAAATAACTTAAAATCTTTGAGTTTTGATTTCCTCATTTGAAAACGGTACCACTTTGTATATTGTTGTGGGTGATTCAAAAGATTAAATGATTTGTTATTTGTCACATCTAATAGAAGGCCTAGAACTTGGTAAACATTCAATGTTGGTTTCATTCTCTTCCTTGCTTGTTTTTTCCTTTCTCAAACATACCTCGTTGCAAACTAAGAAATATATATATTTTAGCAAACATAAATTGCAGAAGTGATTCCTGGTCATGGTTTGGCAAAATTCCAAGTTGTCACCAAATTATTTCCAAAAATGTCACACAATTCTCAAATTAAAATAATTTAAACTTAATTATTTAAAAATGTTACCTAAGTAAAATGGCTGGTGTCACAAAATAAAATAACAATTGTAGCAGTTGTAGAGGTTGGGAATCCCCACATCAAAACAAAAAGAGAAGTGGAAATTTGACATTTAAGAAAGAACCAGATAGGATCTTTAAAACTAAGAACCAATTACTATAAAGGGTAAGTGCAAACAAAGCACTTGACTAATACTATAATTTTTCATGCTGTTAAGTGATTAAAGTCACAACATAGTAATTCTTATAATGAATCATATATGACAATTTTATATACATAAGTATTGTAGTAGAAACAAAAGGTAATGGGAAAGGTAATTTTTGTTCTAATGATATTCAGAATTTAACATCAAGAGAATTGTTGTCTATATTTTCAACACTATAAGAAACTTAGCCAATTATAAGAGGATACAGTACAAATTAATAATGGACCAAACATGTATACAAAATCTCAAATTTTTAAGCAGATTTGAGTTGAATTTAGAAGCCAGGTACAAATATGAGAGATGTTTTATATGACATCTTAATATTACAAATGAAAGGCAAACTCTGAATTTAATCTTTACTGAGCATACATACAACACAGAACATCCTTTCAAATTATGCTTTGTATAAACTTCGGAAGTAAACATTAATTGTTAGGAGTCCACAGGTCATGGTATTGCCATGCAAACTGCAATGCGGGTGTTGGTAATGGACTGCTCAATATAAAATATTGTGGATAAATATTATTTTTGATTCTTTTCTGTGTTGGGACATATCCCATAACAAAACTGACAAAAATCCTTCTCATAGTTTATATAATAGTGCAAATATTTTTTCTTTTTTTGTATTTTTCTGAAATGAGAAGCAGGGAGGCAGAGAGACAGACTCCCATGTGCACTTGACCGGGATCCACCTGACAAGCCCACCAGAGGGTGATGCTCTGCTCACCTAGGGCATTGCTACTTTGCAACCAGAGCCATTCTGGTGCCTGAGGTGAGGCCATGGAGCCCAGGCCAATGTGCTGCAATGGAGCTTTGGCTGCTGGAGGGGAAGAGAGAGATAGAGAGAAGGAAGAGGGGGAGGGGTGGAGAAGCAGATGTTCACTTCTGACTGGGAATCAAACCCAGGACATCCATACACTAGGTCAATGCTCTATCACTGAGTCAACTGGCCAGAGTCTAATAGTGCTAATATTTTATAAGTCAGTTGCACGTATGTTAGAAGATAAAAGGGCCATTGAGGAAAGTATAGCAAGAGGGTACATTATATATCTCTATGTTCTGAGTTTCACTCTACCGAAAACATTAAATATAAAGTAAGGCAAAAGTGTAAGGTTGTTGGCTATTTGGTCTTTTTCATTTGCCTTCAGAGGTGATGTCCTCCCTGCCTGTGGTTGAATGTAAGAAGGTTTTTCTTAAGTAAACGTATTCTCCAGACCCTGCCAGGTGAGGCTGGCCTGAGTGGGGTCTGGTTGAGAGGAGTAGCCTGAGATGCCCAAGTCTTGTCTTTCCCACTTTGAAGATCTAGACATGAGAACCCTGGTGATATTTTATCTAACAAAAACTTTAAGAAGAATTTGCACTTCATCTAATGGTGCATAAGAAATCATCAGCCTGGAGGTCTGATCACGGGAAGCCAACACCAGAAGACAATTTTTTTTTCTTTTCACTCAGTAATTAATATTTATTTAAACTTCCGCTAGGTCTTTTTGTGGCTTGATAACACATTTTTTTCTCAGTGCTGAATAATATTCCATTGTCTGGATATGCCAGTTTATTATCCATTCACCTTTAAAGGACATCTTGGTTGCTTCCGAGTCTGACAATTATGAATAAAAATGTTATAAATATTTATATGTAAGTTTTCGTGGGAATAATTTTTCAACTTTTTTGAGTAAATACCAAGGAGCTTGATTGCCAGATTGTATGGTAAAAGTGTGTTTAGTTTTGTAAGGAACTGTCAAATTGTCTTCCAAAATGGCAGTACCATTTTGCATCCCCACGTGCAATGCATGAGAGTTTCTGTTGCTCCATATCCTCACCAGCATTTGGTGTTGTTGGTGTTCCAAATTATGGAACACTGACTATATTATAATAGTGTGTAGTGGTATCTAATTATTTTAATTTGCATTTTCCTGATGACATATGAGGTAGAGCATCTTTTTTCCTTTTTTCTTCTTTTTTCCAAATGGGAGGAGGGGAGATAGAAAGACTTCCACATGTGCCCTGACTGGGATTGACCCAGAAACCCCCAACAAGGCTGATGCTCTGCCCATCTAGGGCCATGCTTGCAATCGAGCTATTTTCAGTGAGGTGGAGGCTCCATGGAGCCATCCTCAGCACCTGGGACCTATGTGCTCAAACCAATAGAGCCATGGTTCCTACCACATGAGTTCCTCCGAGCTGCCATTCAATCGGTCCCAGGAGCTGGGCAGCCCTCTCCGCATTTCCGCTTTTCCTACCAGTCTCAGTGTGGCTTCTTCAGTGTTCCTTGGTTGAAGAGTCCTCTTAGTTTAGTCCAAAGTTGGTTTTTCCAGATAATGGTTCTTCAAAGACAAAATTTTTTAAACACTGTACAACCCCCTTCAGTGCTCACAGCCCACAGATGAGGAGGTTGGGCAATGGTTCGAGGCTGCAGTTTCCTGTGGCATGGGGACACGATGAGAGGCCCGCATAGAAGGGCCTGCCATAATCCATTACCATGCTCCAGAAGCCAATTCTTAAATGAATAAGAATACATCTATTTTTAGGAGATGGCATCCTAGTTTCCATTCACCATTCTTCATAGGTCACAGTGCTGATTTTGTGATTTCTGAGGACCTTCCAGGCTTGAGTCATCATGACTTTGGCTCTTGATCTAGTTTTCTGAAGCCTATTACTTCCAGAGGGACAAAATTAGACACTTATTTGTCATGGGTTTTGTCCCTTATTCCAAGCCTCAGTGTGCCTTCATCTGTCTGGGACAGATAAGGATATTTCATAAAATTAGAAGAATCTAACTTAAGGACTAGAAGCCAGTAAGTCAAGTGCATATCCATTAGCACCAGTGTAAGTTCCCTATTGGATAATGAATAGAACAGAGGAGATGCAGTGGTGAGAATTAAAACTTAACAGTCCTAAGTTTTATTGCAGTAAATAAAATACTTATAGTAATAATAATAGAATAGCAAGCTTTAGCTTTGGAGAAAAATACTTTAAGAGTCAGGATTACAAATCTTTACAATCCTTAAAGCATCAATTACAAACGTTCTTTAGCTAGATTAATGGATTTACTGGGAAATTTAACATTGTCCCAAATTCAATGTCAAGGAGACTTTACTTTCGAACAGTCTTAGGTGATCCTCTAGTCTGGTGATTAGGTCAGTGCAGAAAGGTTCACCTAAAAAACTCTTCATTCACTTTAATCTTAAATTGTTTTGAAATCTGTAGGTAGGCAGAATGGGTACTTTTTCCCTAACTTCAAGAAAGTCCAGGAAAGAACAGAAGGAATGATTAAAGGGGTTGAAAATAGAGTCTTGGAAGAAAGTTTAAAAGAAGAGAGCTGGTCCCAGCCATTTGGCTCAGTGGATAGAGCGTCGGCCCAGTGTGCAGAAGTCTTGGGTTAGATTCCCAGTCAGGGTACACATGAGAAGCAACCCTCTGCTTCTTTTCCCCTTCCTCTCTTCTTTCTTGATTGGTTCAAGTGCCAGCCTCAGGCACTGAGGATAGCTCCATTGATTCGACCGTTGGCCCCTTGCCGGGTTGCCAGGGGGATCATGGTTGGGATGCATGCAGGAGTCTGTTTCTCTATTTCCCTTCTTCTCTTTTAAAAAATAAATAATAATAAGAAAGCTGACTTTGCTTGGAGAAATAAGAGAAGGTGGAAGATAACAATTATAATGAATCTGAAGGCTACAAAGAGTTCTTATTCATAGTCACCCATTCATTCATTCATTCACCCAAAGTGCCAAGTGGTATATCAGAACCTGGGGGTCATCAAGAAGGACAACACTAGAGGTAGACAAATTCTTTGGCTTTGAAAATCTCCCTTTCACTACCAGTGATCAAGAATTGAACAAAACTGAGTGTGGATTGGACACAAGTAGGAAACAAGTCTAAAGTGAAGTGATTTGAAAAGTTGAAATACACCCTGGCCGGATAGCTTGGTTGGTTAGAGCATCGTTCTGAAGTAAAGAGGTTGCCAGTTTGATCCCTGGTCAGGGCACATACAGGAACAGATCGATGTTCCTGTCTCTCTCTCTCTCCCTCCTCTCTCTAAAATCAATAAAAAAATAAACATTAAAAAAAAGAGAGAGAAAAACTGAAATCCTTGCTAAAGTCAAAGTAGCAATGGAAATAAATGCATCCCCATCTATCATTCATTCATGAAAACTATCCTGGCTAAATGGGGAAGTGATTTTCAGGACTTATGGGGAGAATTTCCACCAGAAAAAAAATTATAGCTTCAATTTCTTAGTTTGGAACATTATATTATAGACCTGTGCCGTCAGTAGAAAGTAAGACAAATATTTTGTGGTTTCCACTGTGATTTTCATCTATGCTCCACACTGGTCTGACTCATCTCTATCCAGACCACAGAAATAGAAAAGGAAAAGCCAGTGGTGGCATCTCTTCCCACCATACTAAAGTTAACAAAAAGCCCCCTGGCCATGTTTACCAAGAAAACAGTAACCAGTGGTGTTAATTGTCTTAAATTCCTCTGTGCCGTAGGTTCTTGAAATCGCCCAACTTTTGATTAACTGAGAATTGTCATTTAGGATATGCAAAAATCACAACTCTATATCATAAATATAAGAATAATATTTTATTTTTTTTAAACAGTATGGACAAAAAACTTTGATGATTCAAATACCAAGATAGCCTATTTACTTGTTTTTAACATGAATATTCTGGTTTGACTCTAACAACTCAAATAAGTAAATTTAATATACTGCTCACAAAAAATAGAGGATATTTCAAAATGAATATGAAGTGATAAAAAAAGCATTTGATTTTTTTATTAAACAAGAACATCAAAAAGACAAGCCACAAATCAAAGAAAGTTGTTCAATTATGCAAATGAGATGCAAACCAACTTTTATTTCATTGGTGGAAATGCACCATACAAAAAGCTGAACGTACTGGAGTATCTGCACATTCTCTGATCTCCTAATTTTTGTGAACAGTTGTGGGTTTTTTTAAATTAATTTTACTAGGGTGACATCAATAAATCAGGGTACATATGTTCAAAGAAAACATGTCCAGGTTATGTTGTCAATCAATTATGTGGCATACCCATCACCCAAAGTCAGATTGTCCTCCATCACCTTCTATCTAGTTTTCTTTGTGCCCCTCCCCCTCCCCCTTACCCTCTCTCCCCTCCCCCGTAACCACCACACTCTTGTTAATGTCTCTTAGTCTCGTTTTTATGTCCCACCTACGTATGGAATAATGCAGTTCTTGGTTTTTTCTGATTTACTTATTTCACTTCGTATAATGTTATCAAGATCCGACCATTTTGTTGTAAATGATCCGGTTATCATTTCTTATGGCTGAGTAGTATTCCATAGTGTATATGTGCCACATCTTCTTTATCCAGTCTTCTATTGTAGGGCTTTTTGGTTGTTTCCATGTCTTGGCCACTGTGAACAATGCTGCAATGAACATGGGGCTGCATGTGTCTTTACATATCAATATTTCTGAGTTTTAGGGGTATATACCAAGTAGAGGGATTGCTGGGTCATAAGGTAGTTCTATTTTCAGTTTTTTGAGGAACCACCATACTTTTTTCCATAATGGTTGTACTACTTTACATTCCCACCAACAGTGAATGAGGGTTCCTTTTCCTGCACAACCTCTCCAACATTTGCTATTACCTGTCTTGTTAATAATAGCTAATCTAACAGGTGTGAGGTGGTATCTCATTGCAGTTTTGATTTACATTTCCCTAATAACTAATGAAGATGAGCATCTTTTCATATATCTGTTGGCCATTTGTATTTCTTCCTGGGAGAAGTGTCTGTTCATGTCCTCTTCCCATTTTTTTTTATTGGGTTGTTTGTTTGTTGTTGAGTTTTATGAGTTCTTTGTATATTTTGGATATTAGTCCCTTATCTGAGCTGTTGTTTGAAAATATCATTTCCCATTTAGTTGGCTTTCTGTTTATTTTGTTATCAGTTTCTCTTGCTGAGCAAAAACTTCTTAGTCTGATGTAGTCCCATTCATTTATCTTTGCCTTCACTTCTCTTGCCTTTGGAGTCAAATTCATATAATAAAATGCTCTTTAAAACCAAGGTCCATGAGTTTAGTACCTATGTCTTCTTCTATGTACTTTATTGTTTCAGGTCTTATATTTAGGTCTTTGATCCATTTTGAATTAATTTTAGTACAAGGGGACAAACTAGTCGAGTTTCATTCTTTTGCATGTGACTTCCCAGTTTTCCCAGCACCACTTGTTGAAGAGGCTTTCTTTTCTCCATTGTGTGTTGTTGGCCCCTTTATCAAAAATTATTTGACCATATATATGTGGTTTTATTTCTGGACTTTCTATTCTGTTCCATTGGTCTGACTGTCTATTTTTCTGCCAATCCCATGCTGTTTTGATTGTCGTGGCTCTATAATATAGTTTGAAGTCAGGTATTGTAATGCCCCCAGTTTCATTCTTTTTCCTTAGGATTGCTTTGGCTATTCAGGGTTTTTTATAGTTTTATATAAATCTGATTATTTTTTGTTCCATTTCTTTAAAAATGTAGTTGGAATTTTGATGGGAATTGCATTAAATTTGTATATTGCTTTGGGTAATATGGCCATCTTGATTATATTTATTCTTTCTATCCAAGAACAAAGAATATTCTTCCATCTCATTGTATCTTTTTTGATTTCCCTTAACAATGTTTTGTAGTTTTCATTATATAGGTCCTTTACATTCTTTGTTATGTTTATTCCTAGGTATTTTTTTTGTTGTTGCAAAAAAAGGGGATTATTTTTTTGAGTTCGTTCTCAAATGTTTCATTATTGGCATATAGAAAGGCTATGGATTTTTGTATGTTAATTTTGTATCCTGCGACCTTACTGTATTGGCTTATTGTTTCTAGTAGTCTTTTGTGGATTCTTTGGGATTTTCGATGTATAGGGTCATATCATCTGCAAAAAGTGATACCTTTACTTCTTCTTTTCCGATATGGATGCCTTTTATTTCTTTGTCTTGTCTGATTGCTCTGGCTAGAACCTCTAGCACCACATTAAATAAGAGTGGAGAGAGTGGACAACCCTGTCTTGTTCCTGATTTAAGGGGGAAAGCCTTCAGTTTTGTGCCATTTAATATGATGTTAGCTGATGGTTTATCATAGTTGTTTTTTTTAGCTATATGTAAATACAATTTAAAAACTTATGAGAAACCAAGACAAGACAAACAGAATTTTATGATGAAAGGAAGGAACTGTTCAAGAAAGCAATTGCTAGGCAATATTCTCAATATTTAGTGATTTTTGTGGCTATTTAAATATGAATTTTATTTTTAGAATGCTCAAAATTATCTGTTATAGGTCTTCTCATATGCAAACTATCTGAACCTAAAAATTATGAGGAATCAAAAGTTGTTTTGATCTTTGTTTTTTCTTTGTTTATTGTATATACTATAATAAAGTGAATAGGTCATTTAAAATAAATTGTGTGCTTTTAATCAATCATTTAAGTAACATTCTGACAAAAATTGTCTACTTTGCATAAGCCTATTATTTTCTCTTAAGGATAATACTGGAATACATATAACTATAAATATATATATATAATTTATGAATGTAATATATGGCACAGTAATTGGAAACTGTTTCTAACTATATCCAATTGCATGTCATGTGCACATAATTCAGCAGAAGTGATAACTATTTAATTAAAATTCACTGTTCCTCCTCCATCCTGAAACAGTGTCCCATAGGTCAATTACCTATCTGTTCAGAGCTTACCTGTCTCACTTCCAATCAAAGGCTGATTTGCAAAGTGCTTGACAAAATCCTTCACAGATGAGAATTCATTAAATCCAAATTTAAATGAATATCCAGTATATTCAACATGAAAGTGTTTGACAGAGTCTTTGGCTCTAAAAGAGAAAAAGAAATTAATGTTATTTAATAAATGTATATAATTTTTGAAGGAATATATAGTGTAGTAACCTTAGGTATTAATGTCACCATTAACCCCTCTAAAAACTGAGAATTATGACACAATCATTGAATCAAATGACTTTTTTTTTCTTTGAGAAAGAGAGAGGAGGAAAGAGAGAAAGGGAGAGGGGAATGGAGAGAGAGAGAAACACCAACTCGTTCCATTGGTTGTGCACCCATTGATTGCTTCTCATATGGTCTGCATCCTCAGGATCGAGTAGGTGAGCTGGTGCTCTGGGATGATGCTCTATCCACTGTGCCACTGGCTAAGCCCACTGACATTTTTTAAAAGATGTTTATTGTACTGATTTGAGAGAGAGAGAGAGAAAGAGAGAGAGAGAGAGAGAGAGAGAGAGAGAAAGGAAGGGAAAGACAAGAACATCCATCTGCTCCTGTATATGCCCTGACAGGGGATCAAACCCACAACCTCCGTGTTTTGGGACAATGATCCAAACCAAGTGAGCTATCCGGCCAGGGCCCCACTGACATTTTTAAAGCACACTTTCTTTTAGGGAAGTTAAGAGACAATTCTTCCTGTGCATTCTGTGACTTGTCGAAAAAGTCCTTGAACATTAACTTCCTTAAGGAGTATGAGTTTAAGAAGGGCAGGGAAGAGAGATGATGGAAATGGCAGGCCACATCTTCCCCACATTCTCCTCTGTCTTCAGCCCTCCTCCTTTATTTGTTTGGGAGTCAGTCTGAATTCTGCTTCTTTCACTTAATTAGTTATGTAAGCTCAGCCCTTTGTCTCCCATGCCTGTTCCACTGCCTACTGACTAAAATATCAAATTCCCTACATTATCATTTTGCACCTTATTTTTGGAATGAGGCAGAGCATTAAAGAAATTATATGTAATATATATATTTTTATATTTTACTTGAAGCCCACTATTCCTTCCCTCTCTGTGCAAGGTGTGCTCTAATTTTCACATGCATCAGAAATCAGAACCACCGGGAGGTCTTGTTAAACCTGATTTCTGGCCCTTACTTTCTGAATTCCGCATTCAGTAGGGCCAGCACGGGGCCTGAGAATCTGCCTTCTTACCATAGACTCAGGTGACACTACTGGTCTTGGGAACACACCTTGAGAATTGCTGCTCTAGTCCAGCCAGACCTACAGTTAGTTCTCTTAGGAGTTTCT
The DNA here is from genome assembly GCF_036850765.1 of Saccopteryx bilineata. Taxonomy (NCBI): domain Eukaryota; kingdom Metazoa; phylum Chordata; class Mammalia; order Chiroptera; family Emballonuridae; genus Saccopteryx; species Saccopteryx bilineata. The sequence goes on from NC_089494.1 coordinate 181,611,275, forward strand.
ACTTTGTCCCTTAGCTCATACAGTTCCCTTCAACTGCAACTTCTCCTTTGTTTATTGAGTACAACACAATTTACCACTTCAGATTTCAGTCTTTTCATCAGTCAAGCAAGAGGTTTGATTAAACAATTCATAAAGTCTCTTTCAGCATCTAACATTTTTTACCTGCCAATGGAAGGAGCAAGAATGTTTTTCACAGTCTCACCATTTAGGGCTTGGAATTCTTGGATCTGCGGGTCTACCAGAAACCAGGAGGATTCTGTTATCTGGCTACTTGAGTGCGATGTTAAAGTCAATGTAAGAGATGGAACCATGTTGGATTCATAGAGTTATTAAGCATCCTACCTCACGGAGAGAGAGTAGAGCCCAGTCCTTTCATTGCTGTCCCTCAGAAGGTAGCTACCGTCACATCCATTTGAGAGGAGAAGAGCCTCGGCCGCGTGGCGTGTAAGGTTGCCATGATACCACCTAGGAAGGAGAGAACAGTGTTTTCGCTCGGGCAGACCACGGCATGACTCTTCTTTCATTGGCTGTCCCTCTCAGAGATCACCTCAGCAATATTCCCCACACAGGTAGCCTAGAGAGCAAGCTGTCCTCCAAAACATCAGGACAAGGAAATCACTGGGTTTGGCTAGAGTGGGTAAGAGAGAGAGTGGGCTACTAGCAAAGTGTTATGGGTTGAATTGTGTTCTGAAAATTCATATGTTGATAAGAGTGTGGTGGTTATGGGAGGGAGGGGGGAATGGGAGAGGGAAAGGGGGTAGGAAAGGGCACAAAGAAAACAAGCTAGAAGGTGACAGAGGACAATCTGACTTTGGGTGGTGGGTATGCAACATAATTGAACGACAAGATAACCTGGACTTGTTATCTTTGAATATATGTATCCTGATTTATTGATGTCACCCCATTAAAAAAATAAAATTATTAAAAAAAAAAGAAAGAAAATTCATATGTTGAACCCCTAACTTCCAGAACCTCAGAATGTGGCCTTATTTGTAGATAAGGTCTAAAGCAAATTATGAGGTCATTAGCAAGGCCCCCAATCAATATGACTTGTGTCCTCTTGTTTAAAGGGGTCACTGGAGACAGACTTGCAAATAGGGAGAGTGCCATGTAAAAGTGAAGATGACCATCTACAAGCCAAGGAAGCAGGGCTGGAAAAGATCCCTCCCATGCAGCCCCAGAAGGAATCAACTCCACTGACACCTTGATTTCAGGCTTCTACCCTCCAGAACTGGGAAATAATAAATTTCTTCTGTTTAAGCCACTCGTTTTGTGGTAGCCCTAGCAGACAAATGCTCAAAATCACTTTGTAAACTTCGTAAATTTTTTTAAAGTTTAAGTAAAAGAAAAAACCTGTAAGAATAGTCCTTGGCCATTTTTTTCTTTTTCATTTGTTTTCTCTCTCAGTCTTTCATGCAAGTGTGGTACCACTTTTTGCAGTGTGGAAAGCCACTGAGCTATTGCTAGTGCCCATTGTCATGAGTGAAATGAAGTTCAGTGCAAGGAATTCAGATGTTTTATATGAGATGCAAGCCCCAAGAAATACTGTTTCAAACTGACAAATATCTGAAGAGCTGGGGAAGTCCCAAGGAGATTCAAATTGATCTCTGGGTTAAAAAAAAAAAGGTTTAGAAAAGGTAACATATATTTATGGTACAAGAAAACAATTCCAAATACTTTTCAAAAGAAGTCATAGTAAGAAGAAAGCTTTCTTTCTCACCCTTAATCCTCAGCCCCCCATTCTTTTCCCTGGAGGACACCAATGGTAACCATGCTCCTGTGTTTCCACCCAAGAGATATCCTATGTATTGGGCAAATAAGTTTGTGAAATCTGTATTTTTGGGATTTGCTCACTTTTATTGTTAAAGATGGCCGCTGCTCATGGGATGATGCTCGCAGAAGATACAGCTAATTACCTTTCTGCTCAGGAAGGGGCTTGGTTATGCTAATGTGTGTTGGAGGAGGGATTTTAGTGCTGAAAAGTTTCAAGAAGAAGGAAAAAGGAGGAGCTAGGAGGCAATTTTTGAAGGAGACCACATTGTTGCAGAATGCAGGCAGCCAAGATGGAAACGTGCAGATGGGAACCAGAGGGGACTGAGTGAGCTGGTGGGGGCCTTTAATTCTAGGGAAACTCAGATGTGTCAGTAACTCTGTGAGTGCTGAGTGAGTGGGTTTTGGAGCCCAGTGTGTTTGTGTGCACTTGCCTGCTGAGTGCAAGCTAGAATAAAAGATATGGCCCACACGTTCTTGGCTCTGCAGTTTCATTATGATCTATTCGAATCTAATGCACCTGCCTAGTGGCTGTGACAGAGGCCACGACTACTGGCCATACATTATGCATCTAGAGCAGCAATTTTCATCTGATGTGCCCAATAATTTTTATTTTTATTTATGTATGTATATATTTTAGAGTTTAAGGTGAGAGAGAGTTTATTAGTGAAGCACTGAGACAGAGAGTGGCACTTTTTTTGTAGGCAGGCAGAGCAGCCTACAAGAATTATTAAAACATGCAATACCTGAATATTTAGTCAGGGCAGTGACCTCTTTTCCCTTAGATTGTCAAAAAAAATGACAACAGCCAACATAATGTCTGGTGTGAATGCCCTGATTTGAACCATAAATATATAAGTCATATAATAGAATTGCATCTTACTGGTCACATCAGATAAGCTTGCATCTGATTGGTTAATTCTTTGTATAGAAATGCTTACAAGTACCGGCACCTGAATTATTAAAAAGTCACTTCAGAGCAAAAATAGTTAAGTAATGACTATTATTATTATTGTAAATGAATAAAAATTATACCTATTTTTTGTCAATTCAGTAAAAAAGATATTTTTCAGTGTGACACAGTATTTTTGTAATTAGTTTATGTATGCTATGATATGATAAAGGTTGAAATTGTTGATCTAGAAGCATTCGGATATATGCCCCCTCCCAATTCCATAGAAATAGAGCAGTCTAGCATACTCTTTTCACCTGGTTCTTACTCCCTTAGTAGCTTGGTGGAGATAGTCCACGGTGGTGATTAGGATTGTGGCCTCTGGAGTTGGTTTGTCTGAGTCCCTATCCAGGTGATAACTCTTACTAGTTATACAAGTTACATAACCAATCTGGGCCTCAGTTTTCTCAACTCTAAAATAGGATAAATAATAGTCATACCTATGGGTCAGTTCTCAGCACATTAACATACATAAAATGATCAAAACAGCCCTGGCAAACGGCAAAACTTAATACTCATCAATTGTTAGCATGAAGCCATTGAGATCCACAAAGCCAAAATTTGTGATGTATCCTCTGTGCTGTGATTTTCTTATTGCTCAAATATAATTTGTATTACTTTCAATTTATTTCAGATAACAGAAAGCTAGGTACCAAAGACAATTGCTACTGCAGAGAATCCACAGCCTAGGGCAATAGAGAGGGTGGGGACATGGGAAATTACGCAAATAATGTCAACAATGTCAGTAAATGAAGGACTGTTAATGAGCTGTGTATAGTGTACAAGAATTTCCAGGAAGAGCCTGGATCTGGGCCTGAGGGATCCTGTTGTCACGAGTCACACTGACATCCACTGTGATATCTTTATGGCCTAAATTTTAGCCTGATAAGAAAAACTAAACATAAAACTGTCTGTGAAAGGAAGTTTCTAAATCTACATTTCCTAATGTGCATTTCTTTGGCATATTTCTTCTTTGGGCAGAGATGCCTCTATCCTGCACTAGAAATATATTTGCTAGCTAAAAGCAATTGCAAGGAAAAACATTTTATAAGAAAAGTCATTGAGTTATTTACCCACAAAACAGCTTCATTTGCCCTTGCCAGATAGCTCAGTTGGCTAGAGCATCTTCCCTGATATGCAAAGGTTGCGAGTTCTATCCCCAGTCAGGGTACATACAAAAACAGGTCAATGATTCTGTCTGTCTATCTCTAAAATCAATCAGTAAATTTTTTAAAAAGGGCTTATTCATTAAACTGATTCACAAACTCAAATCTTCTCATTACAAAATGCTTTCAAATGACAATTGGAACCTGAAACTAATACAACGTTGTATGTTGATTATACTTGAATTTTAAAAAAGACAATTGGAGAAATTAAAAGTGAAGCTATAAAAATACTTCAGGTTTGGCTACAACCAAAATTCTAATTATTTTGATAGCTAAAATCTCTACAAATTCAAAAGTTTTTAAATACCTTTTGCAAATAATGAACATTTTAGAAAAGACCAATAGATCTTATATTTGAAACAACAAGACTGGATCAACAAAATTCTAAAACATAAAGGATTTGAATAATGCTTTGGATTCTTTTCAATGAGATCTGAGGTCTGAGTTTAAAGACTTTACAGAATTCTTCTGGTAATTACAACTTGATAGCAGTTTTTGCCAAGAAATTTTTAGGGTAATGTCTTCAATATTAACTATATAACATAAATACATTTTAAAAAATGAATATAAAGCAAAAAGAATCTCACTGTGCTCCAGTTTGGAGCATCTTGTGAATGTTAATTTCTGGGTGGCATCTCTTAGATTTTATGGAGTCCAGAGCCTGGGCAAACCTAACATAGATAGCTACCTATGTATACTTCATGGTGTCTAAGGGGTAATGAGGAGCCTCATTCCCCAAATAGCTCTTCCATAGATGCCTAAACTTCCTCTTTTAATTGTGTTAAGCATTTCTTTCCTAGAAACTTAGGGTGAGCATACTATTTTCCAAGGAAGTGACTATAGATCCAAATAACATTACATTATCTTTTGTAGGAATATGCCCTCCTGTGTCCATGAAGAACTAAATGTTAACAATGCAGGAGATTGAACTTGGTAGTTTCCTCATAATCAACCTTCTCTACCTCTTGTCATTCAGCTTTATAAATCTTCATTTATTAAGCTTCAAATCTGCGCAAAGCATTGCACAAGGCATTGATATTGGGCAGGTCAAAAGGACAAAAATGGAAAAACCTTAGGCTGGGTTCCAGGAGACTATTGATCTAGTCAAGAGAATGAGACAAATACTTTGCAAGCTGAATAGTAGAGAATGAAGCACCCAACGGAGGTTTCAAGAAGAAAAATCAATACCATTCCTGAATTAAGCTAACATTCAAGTAGGCCTTGAAGGACATGTAAGTTATTTTCTGAGGTGTGTATAATATTTTCTAATTATAAAGTATATGCAGTAAAAATTAAAATATATACAGATACAGAAGAGAAAGTGAAAGTCTTTCACACAAGAGGAATTGTGTGTTTTAAGTAAACAATCTCAGTATTAATCAGAAATGCAAATTAAAATGTGCCACTTTCTTTATCCACTGGATTGACCACAGTTGAAAAGTACTGACTATTAGAGAATTTGGGGATTGTGGATATTGTCGTCTACGGTTTGGAGGGGTGTAAGTTGGAGAGCAATTCAGCACACCTAGCGTAACTGAACACACATAGGTGACCAGCAATTCCACTTCTCATGTCTGCCTAGTGGAAGGCTCACACTTAAATAGAAGGAAATGAACACAGGTGTTTCTTGCAGACTGTTTGTGGGAGTAAAAATTTGGAGCGTTGTAAATATCCAGTAACAGTGAGATGACAAAGTTGAGTGCTCATGTGATGAGAATATGTAAAAAGTTAACCAAATGTGTTTGAAAAGGTGTGAGAACATTTTTGGTTGTCAAATGATGAGGACAGGGGATTGGGTGCTACTTCTACTTGGTGAGGAGGGTGCCAGGAGTGCTCAGCATCTTACAAAGAATGATGCAGCTCTGAACGACCGAGAAGTGTTCCACGCAGAACGCCCACTGCACCCTTACTGAGAAACTCCTGAGGGTGTTGTTATATACACACATACAGTAAAAGTTGGTAGATCCCCAAACCTACTAAGTTAGAGGAATTAGTAGCAGGTACAGAATGATACCACTTAGTTGTATAAAACCACACCCTTTCCCCCCAAAACTATACAACACATATATGTGTACATATAAAGATATGCAAACACATAAAATAAAAGTAGACACTAAACTCGTGAGTATGATTTCCTTAATGGAAGGAACCAGGATTGAGGGTGTTGCTAAAGAAAACGTTAGCTTGATCAAATTTTTCTAATTTGGTTTGCTCTAATGAAAAAATAGATTAATATATTTATTTGGTAACTAAAATTTGAAAGTAAAAGAGTCTTTCTTAATCCAACCTCCTGAGATAACCTTATTAATAATTTGTTAATACTTTTTAATTTGTTCAACTACTTTTTATTAAATGTTGTAATTAACTGAGCACTTGGGTGCAGGGTAGGGTGGGATGGAAAGGAATCATCAGAGCAAAGGCCTAGAAGGAAGAGCATGACCGGCATGCAGAGGATCAGAGCAGAGCGCTGCAGGGCGGTGGGAGTGATTCAGCGTGAGCAGCGAAGGGCTGGGTCAGGAGTGGTGAGATGAAACCAGGAGGAGACAGATGCTGTGTTGTACTCGGCACTCAATACCTACAGGTCCTTGCTGCTGTCACACAGGCTGTATTTAATGGGCTTTCGGTGGCTTAATATGCACATCCAACAGCTCATTACATACAGTTCTAATTGCATGGACCTAAATTTCCTGTATTTGAAGCTGTCTTTATGGAAACAACCAAAAAGCCCATCAATAGATGACTGGATAAAGAAGATGTGGCACATATACACTATAGAATACTACTCAGCCATAAGAAATGATGACATCAGATCATTTACAGCAAAATGGTGGGATCTTGATAACATTATACGAAGTGAAATAAGTAAATCAGAAAAAACCAGGAACTGCATTATTCCATACGTAGGTGGGACATAAAAGTGAGACTAAGAGACATTGATAAGAGTGTGGTGGTTACCGGGGGGAGGGAGAAGAAGAGAGGGAAAGGGGGAGGGGGAGGGGCCCAAAGAAAACTAGATAGAAGGTGACAGAGGACAATCTGACTTTGGGTGATGGGTATGCAACATAATTGAACGACAAGATAACCTAGACATGATATCTTTGAATATATGTATCCTGATTTATTGATGTCGCCCCATTAAAAAAATAAAATTAAAAAAAATTATTTTTATTTTGTTATTCTGATTTTTAGGGAAAGAGTCAGATTTTAAGGGACTTGAAGCTTGTAAAATTTAGAAGTCACATTAATATTTAAGATAAAAATAACAAAAAATAAAAAAATAATTACTAGAATGAGGAATCACAAAAGTTACAAATGAAAAAAGGTGATGAATATTACAAGCATCACAAATCTTAGAAAAATGACATTTTTATTTGTTAACACACTCCTATACTTTAAAACATTTTTATTTTTTATTTATTCATTTTAAATAGGAGAAAGAGAGAGAGATAAAGGAGGAGGAGCAGGAAGTATCAACTCCCATATGTGCCTTGACCAGGCAAGCCTGGAGTTTTGAACCCCCGACCTCAGTGTTCTACGTCAATGTTTTATCCACTGGGCCACCACAGGTCAGGCTCTCCTATACCTTTTCCCTCTGTATTTTTGTCTGTATTGTCTTTGATTATTTTTTCATATAATATAATTTTCTACAGAGAGAATGAAACAGTAATTCATTCTCCCACCTAGAATAATTTTTAAGATTGTTGATAGTATAGAAAAGTTATTTTCAACTTTATTGGTAGTGAAGTTTTTAAGATAGTTGGAAAATGTGGGGCCTCCATCAAATTTATTTCAAATATAAGCTGTAAGATTCCAGGGCATTTAAAATGTTCATGTATAAGGGTGAAGAGAATTAAATACTCTTCAAGGTGGCATTTATTAACTACATGCACCAGGAGGGACCTTGAGGCTTAAACTTCATTGGATTCACAGTATACTCATCTCTTGTGATTATAAAAATTGTATAAGATTTTAATTTTTTATTTACTGATTTTAGAGAAAGCAAGAGAAAAAAACCCATCAATTTGTTGTTCCACCTTTTTATGCATTCATCGGTTGATTCTTTTTTTTTAGATTTTTATTTATTCATTCTAGAGAGGAGAGAGGAAAGGGGGAAGGAACAGGAAGCATCATCACCCATATGTTTTGACCAGACAAGCCCAGGGTTTTGAACCAGCAACCTCAGCATTCCAGGTCAACACTTTATCCACTGTGCCACCACAGGTCAGGCCTCATCAGTTGATTCTTGTATGTGCTCTGTCCAGGGTTCAAACCTACAACTTTAGTGTATCTAACCAACTGAGCAACCTGGCCAGAGCTAGAACTTTTTTTTTTTTTTTTTTTTTTTTTTTTCTGAAGCTGGAAACAGGGAGAGACAGTCAGACAGACTCCCGCATGCGCCCGACCGGGATCCACCCGGCACGCCCACCAGGGGCGGTGCTCTGCCCACCAGGGGGCGATGCTCTGCCCATCCTGGGCGTCACCATATTGCGACCAGAGCCACTCTAGCGCCTGAGGCAGAGGCCACAGAGCCATCCCCAGCGCCCGGGCCATCTTTGCTCCAATGGAGCCTTGGCTGCGGGAGGGGAAGAGAGAGACAGAGAGGAGAGCGCGGCGGAGGGGTGGAGAAGCAAACGGGCGCTTCTCCTATGTGCCCTGGCCGGGAATCGAACCCGGGTCCTCCGCACGCTAGGCCGACGCTCTACCGCTGAGCCAACCGGCCAGGGCCGAACTGTTTTTTTTTTTAATTAAACAATAAAAATGTTTAACTTAATAATTAAAAATCACATATAATCTCCCATTGCAACCATCAGTTTGGTTTATAATTCTTCCAATTTTATGTATAGAGTATGAATAAAATCTAAACCCTAACATGACCCCCACCCAATCTTTGTCTACATATTGCTAATGAAAAAAAGCTCACAATTTTATAGGTAAGCTCATTCCATACTTCCATGTTGATGACAGGGAGCTCTTGCCTGTGTTGAATTGCTGTTCCTGCTTTCAACAGATGGTCCAAGAGCTACTTTTTGGTGTGCTTCAACTAAAAAAAAATGACCATTTAAACAAATAGTTAAAAGCATTTAGAATGTATTTCTTCTCTTTTTATCATCTTCAACTTCTCCTTTTCTGACAGTCTTTCAGTACCTTTAGGTCCCAGGGACCTTATCACTCAGAAACCTTATCTCCTTTGACTACTTTCCAAATTCTTACAGTCAGCTTAATGCCAAGGTCTGACATGCAAAAGAGAGCCTCACAGATCTCCCTTCTTCTAGCTGCTGGTTCTCATTAAGGAAACCCCAAGATTGCATTAGTTTCTTGACAGTTGCATCATGCTGCTGATTCACACTAAACCTACTGTTGATTAAATCTTCTAAGTAAGTCATTTTATTTTATTTTTTTCAGTGAGAGGAGGGGAGGCAAAGACAGACTCCTGCATACATCTGGACCAGGATCCACCTGGCAAACCCACTAGAAGGCGATGCTCTGCCCATCTGAAGCATTGCTCCATTGCTCAGCAACCAAGCTCTCTATAGCGCCTGAGGAAGAGGCATGGAGCCATCCTCAGTGCCCAGGGCCAACTATCTCCAATCAAGCCATGGCTGCAGGAGAGGAAGAGAGAGAGAGAGAGAGAGAGAGAGAGAGAGAGACAAGAGGAAGAGGGGTGGAGAAGCAGATGGATGCTTCTCCTGTGTGCCTTCACTGGGAATCAAACCTGGACATCCACATCCACACACCAGGCTGAAGCTGAGCCAACAGGCCAGAACCTACATAAGTCATTTTCCTCTGCTGCTCCATTCGGCCTCTGCCAGCTGCATTTGAAGGGTGATGTCTTTAGAATTAAGTTGAAGAAGAAAACCTTTTACTACTGAGAAATGCAAATTGAAAAGGGAGGCTAAAAAGAAGCTAACTTAGATCTGAACATCCATGCAGTGTCAGTGAGAATTCTGGGGAGAAGGGATGATGCCTTTGTCACCAGTCATTTCCTCAGCTAATCTATCCATTCCAATGACTTTTACTTATTAGCAATGTGACCCACATGAGTAGCAACCTGTTTTCTCTCATTTGTCAAAGTGACTAATAATAATACTTAGTAAAAACTCTCTTATTTTCATATGTTGGAACATAGTCTTTTATAAACTTTTAATGTGATTCTTTAACCTTTGCAGAAAAAATAGGATTCAAGATTTGTTAATTATATATAACATATGAATATGCCAGACATTGTGCCAGCTGCTGAGAATAGTTTAGAATTAAGTTCATTTTCCTAAAACTTAAAAGAAAAAGTTTGGGGCTTCATTTTTCCTGAAGAACTGAAAAAGGGCAAGGCACTACTGTTTATTCCAATACAGTCAAACAATGTTGTATTCTTTGAAAGCCCACACATTGTTATTATTTTGTCTCAAGGCTAATAGAGGCTGCAGAGTAGTTTCTAAACTATATTTGTATTGGGTCTTTGAGATGATCAAAACCAGCAGATGACCTCGAAGGAAACAGCAGCATTATCCCTTCCATGATACAGTAACAAATTAGGAAATACCCACCCACTAAGGAATTTTCATAGCTGTGTCTCAACAACATACAGGAAATAAGCTCAACAACAGAGAAAAAAGACAAGCTAGATCCAGAAAACTGGTTCCCAAATTCAGCCTCTTCTCTCTTTCTTGTGTCCTTTCACGCTGGAACCTGCAGGGAAGTTGGCTCAGCATGTTGGAACCTTCATAAATTCTTATCCCATTGAGTTTTACTGTCTTAATTTGCTGACAGAGGTTTATATCTCCTTTTTGCATTGTCCTTTAAAGGAGATGCTTTTATATATTTTGAATTGGCCAATGGTATAAAAATACATTCATTCTGTATTTATTTCTCTTTCCATATATATATAAACACACACAGCAATACATACAAACATACACAAAAAGTAAAAAAAAAAAATGTTAAAGGAAACACCAGTATTTGATATCCTATTTACTATTTTTTCTCTCTTATTTATTTATTTATTTATTTATTTTTACAAATATTGATTGTGACTCACTAAATTGACTTTAAGAGCACTAATGGGTTGTACCTGGTGTTTGAAAACAATGCCAAGCCTTGCCACTCAGTGCCTTTTTTTTTTTTTTAAGTGAGAGGAGGTGAGATAGTGAGGCAAACTTCCACATCGCTGGAAATGGGATCCACGTGGCAACCCCGTCTGAGGCCGATACTTGAATCAATGGAGCTATCCTCAGAGCCCAGGGCTGATTGACGCTCAAACCAATTAAGTCACAGGATGCGAGAGGGAAAGAGAGAGAGAAAAGGAAGAGAAAAGGGGGGAGCAGCAGGTGGTCGTTTCTCCTGTGTGTTCTGACTGGGAATCCAACCCAGAATGTTATACGCTGGGCTGACACTCTATCTACTGATCCAACCAACCAGGGCCCTGAAGTCTTGTGAGAAACATTTTCAGGCTCCCTACTCCTGCTGAGTTATAATCTCTAGTTATCAACAGACTCATGTGATTGATATGCAGTTTAGATTTTGAGAATCACAAAGAAGAACTCTTGGTCCTAAAAATTTAATTCATTTCAGCAACCCTGATGGTCTGACTTCACAGTATGTGGCTTCTAAAGAGAAGGACAAAGAGGACAAAGCAAAGTACTCCGTGGCTTTACAGCACCAATGGGGAGGGAAAAAGAAGGATTTGCAGGCCAGAATTGTCAGAAAGTCCTCCAGTAACTGCCATTTTTAGTGACATGAACAGTAAATAGTACAGAAGGGGACTTCACAGGAGGCTGGGATGCTCAGAGAGAGCTTCATGGAGGAGGAAGATCAGGAGTTGGAGCTAGCTGGGACAGAAGGTCTACACTGAGAAGTGATGCAAAATGAAGCTAGAAGAGCAAAAGGCAGAGAAAGAAATCTTTCATATTAACACATGACCCATGCATCTGTTTAGATTATATATTTATTGGTAGAAATATTTCTTAGTAACCCATATCTACAGATTATTAATATATCCAATGACATTTTTCTCCTTCCTGGCAAAGAGAAGCAACAGAACTTAGACTCCATCTCATTAGAATTATGAGACATATGTTTTGAAATATAAAGACATACATTGTAACCCAAAACAATGGTAAAACCCCTGATTGTATGAAAGCAGCTAAAAGGCCCTGGAGTTGAACAGCCAACAAACACACTCTTCTCTAGAGTTTCTATTTTTTCTTCATTTTCAAAACTAGTCTCACTTTTGAATGACACTGACACGCTTTCTGAATTCTCTAGACCAAAGATGACAAATGCATAGCACATGATGCCCCTCTTTTTTCTGAGGCCATGGAAAAGGCTCATTGATCTATCTTCTCTATTGCTAAGCCTATCCATGGCCTCGGAGTCCTTCTGAACAGAGTAGAGATTGACCATAAAATGAATCTATTAGACAATCTCATTCTAAACAATCTTAACTTGGGTTAGTCTACCTTTACCACTTGAATCATTTCATGGGATTGCTTAGTTGCTGATTTACTTCATGTTCATTTATTTATACGGTTGATGCTAAGTTCTTTCATTTAGCGAAACAGAAAGTATCTGACCTTTTATACCTTCAGAAATCATGGTTTAAGATAGAGAAATGTCTTATTTGATTCAAGAGCTATCCATGCTGCAGTTTGCATTATAGTCAGGTGGTGACCTATCTAAGACAAGATGGTACTGTCCATATATGAACTTGCATATTCACAAATGTGGGTTTATCTTTCCATTGATGATAGTGATCCAAGTACAGAGAACCAAGCAAAGGCTTTGCATAGAGTTTTGAAAGCTCTAATAAGGCCTTAGCTAGGCATAGTATGATCATAGCAGAGGTTCAAAGACTGACTCACCACAGTCTTTCCAATAAGGAGGTTTCTGTGATGGAATTGGCTTGTCTGTTGCTTTTCATGTTGCCATTATAAATTTGCCTGTGCTCGTAGCAGAGCTAAATGGTGAGGTTAGTGCTCCAGGCTTTAAGAAGCACACCTAAGTGATGACAGAGGCAGAATATGTGAGTATCTGGTCAAACAATGAACTAAGGGTGAGTCCTAAGGCTTTGTTTTCTGGTGGGAGTCAAGGCTCAGGAAACAGGACTAAAAGGAAGAAGAGAATTCCGTGGGAGTTGGAGACCATGTCAAACCTGTTCTTCAAGGAGTCTAAGGAATGAAGCAAGAAATTCTGAAAGGTAGAAACACAGAGATAAAGAGACTCAGAGATTCAGAGACACAGACTGGCATAAAGAGTCAGAGACACAAAAGTTAAGAACTGTAGGTAGAGCTAGAAAGACAGAGACCAAATCTTGGAGATAGAGAAAAGCACACCAGCTCACATAGATAGTCCTACAGAACAGTGATGTAGGAACACAAATATGACCCAAACAGAGTGTTCCAAAAGACAGAGACAGAAGCCAAAGAAAGAGAAAGACACAGACGCATAAAGAGAGACCCAAAGAGCCTGACTCGGTGGTGGATCAATACACTCAGGTTTGTCAGAGACTGGGAGAGACTGGAGGGAGGGCTGGAAAATTGTACCTCATTCCAGCAGAGGTCCATTGGTCCAGTGTTCAGGTCAGCCTGCATGGTGCAGGAATGGCTGCAAGACCAAAAGGACATCACTGCTCCCCCAGTGGTTAGGGCCAGGGAACGTTTGATTTGGACTGATACTCAAAGCTCAAAGACTGACTAGAAAACATATGTTGTGGATAAGAACTTGAGGATGATGAGAACAGTATTTTTCAACTGCTAGTTCACGGATTGGTTCACTAGAAATTTCTGCCGGTTTACAAAAGGGTTAATCACCCTGATGTCTGAGGATTATAGACCCAATAATCTTGTTTTGGGTCAAATTCATTTATGTTTTGGGTGATTTTTGCCTTAGTGGTCCCTGAAATGATACTCTTATTTTCACTGGTTCCCAAGGGTACAAAGGTTGAAAACCAGTGGACTGGAATGCCCGCACAGAAATCCAAAACAAGATGTTCTCTCAGGGGTGCTCATCTCTGAGTAGACTCAAGCTCGATTCCGCACTTACTCTGGGTACCTTGCAGGTGTATCTTGTAAAAGGCTGCTTCAAGGTCATTGTCATTGACAACTCTGGGCAGATGCAGGAGACAGAGTGGGCTACTCTCAGGAACCTATGGCTAGAGGAAAGAGCTCCAAACTTTGGGGGATGTAAAAAGATACCAGACAGACCCTTGTTTTATTAGTTATCTCTTTTCTATTTTATTGTTTAGATGATGCCTCTAAACAACATCATTTTGTCCCTCCAACAAAAACTTCTGGATATAAGGAAACTGAGTGAGTCTAAGGGTAATAAACCAAAATTCATTTTCAGTTTTGATGTGGTGCAAGTCTGAATTCAGACACCTTGAGTTCTGGTTTTGATTTTGACTCAACTTGGGGCAATCCAAACACTTAGACACCTGCTCTTTGTCAAGTGGTAGGCTTGGAAGAAGCAGACAAAGACGAATAACCTACAACCCTCCTCCTAAGGATTTCACTGTCAAAGGATGCTCACTGGGTTCAGCCTCCAGCAGGAGGATTTAGTGCCTTAGTATTGGCATCTGCAAAATAATTCTAAAGTTATTTGGAGAATCAACCTAAAAGATAGACTCTTGTGTTGAGTCAGAAGCCTTAGGAGCGATCATATGAGACCCAGGCAACTTTAGAAATATGTAGTGATAAAGCAAACAAAGAACAAATTAGAAGACATTATGACATTAGGGTTTCCAACATTTCTTTAATGTCATTTTGAAAAACCATACAAAGGCATTCAACAACCATACAGTAACATTCTTATTTGCATGCAAATCACTTATTGTGCTTAGCTCAATGGAATTACCAGTGTCCACACCTGTTACTTCCTTGCTATTCCCAGGTCATCACTCTAGTTTTTTATTCACCAATCTGTAAACTCCCTCACTAATTAGTTTTCATGGCTCTGAACCCATTGCCACCCATCATACTAAACTATCAGATTAATTTGCCTAAAACAAAACATGATGACCAAGTAAGTCCACATTTGTATAAATATTCAATAACATCATATTGTCAAATGGATTTAAAGCAAAGTCCAAACTCCTAATCTGTTTAAGGCTTCCTGGAATTGGGAGTAATTGAAATATCTAAACTTTAATATAGCAATCCAGGTTGGTCCAGAAAGACCAGATCCAGAACCTGCTTTGAGACAGAGTAAGAAGCAGATGATGGAAAAATATCCTACCAGAAAGCAAGAACAAAATTATATATAGTATGGCCACAGTTGAAGTTGAACAATATGTCATTTTGGTTCATGGTACTGGCAACTTTTTTTGGTACTATATTTCCAAGTTTTTCAATAATTAATACAATCTATTATTTTTAACTGTTTTTTTATGAATGATTTTAGATATACAGACAAGTAGAAATAATAGATAATACCTCCATTTAAACAATACCCACTGTTCAGGACTAATACTTTTTAACCTTTTGTCCTATTTTATTTATATACTTTTAAATGACTATATTTTTAAGCAATAAAGAAGGCCTAAGAACAGAGAGTGGCACAGGTACTTCTGAGCAGGAAGTCGGGAAACGTGACCACAGGGAGCTGGGAGGTGAGCCAGCACGTAGCTCAGACTCTGCTACATGACCGTGGTTGGTTTCAGACAGGCCCACACCAGGGAGGAGGAGCCAGAAGTGTGTGGGCTCAAAATAGAAATTTATTCTCTAGGGGAGTTAATGGGAGCAAGAAATTAACTCAACTTTAAAAAAGAAAGGTGATGGTATGGTAATGACACTAGAAACTAGAAAAAGAAAGCCAGGTGGAAGTTTTCTCTAGAACACGGTGGAAGGAAGGAACTCTGAGAGGTAAAGACCAGAACCACACTGATTGCATGCCCATTAACTGCTGGGTTCCAGGGACTGAGCAGGTCTAAATCCATGTAGGCTTTTTATATTTTCTGAATATTCATGTGTTTCACCACTTTTACCACTTCACTCATGCCATTTTATCATTCGAAAATGTCTTCTTTTCTAACTTCAATTGACAAAAATCCTACCAGTTCCCAGGCCATCTTCTCCACATCCAGTGGTCTCCTTCCTGCCTTCCCTGTGAGATATGCTTTACCTAGACACTGCATGGCGCTTGGGCCACTCGACCTTGCACTCTCTAACTGTATGTGCACGTGCATTCTCTGCCTTCTGTACTGGAAACTCCTCGTGGGGACAGACGTTGTTTCTTAATTCAGCATCCCTATCCTTGCATATAATGTCATCAACAACAGATGGAGCAATGACTCAATGGAAAAGTGAATGAATAAAACAAAGTGACCCCACTCAGTGTGGAGAACGTGTGTGGACAGATTCCCACACGTAAGTAGAAGGAAGTCACCATCGCCCATAGAGGAACAGAAAACACAACAACTGAAGAGGAAATTTGCTTGAGTCAAAGAGAGATCAAGCTGTACATTAGTTACATATTCTCGTGTGGCCACAAGAGACTCACCTTCCTTTTTTAGACTTCAAGATTACAGAATTGTGCACAGAAGAGGAACAAGCGTTATTGCTCTATTTGGTATCACAGGTTTGTAAACAGGTTACTTTAAAGCTTTGACTTTTTTATATTTCTCTTAGCTTTGTCAATTTATCTAAACCCCCAAAATAAAATCTACACAAAATTTAACAGTTTTTATTAATCAGGATATTAACTTGGTTTTGTCATGTGCATGTACGCATATTGTGTGAATTATATGAAAGAATAATTAATGTCCTTTAATAATAAAATTTGTTGGTTGTAGTATTCACAGAAGTTTTCTATTTATTTAAGTTCATAGTAGCATTAGTATAATATATATAGTGCTAGTATAAGAAGAAAGAAGTTTGATGAAAATTAAGAAGTCGCATTAGTGGACAGGCATATGAATTCTGGAGCAAAACTGGATTGGAAGGGTTTTGAGCATGTAAACTTGAGCGTGTGATCAAAGCCCTGTCCTTCACTTTTCTCATTTATAAATGGGAATGACATTAGTGATAGTACCTATCTATAGAGACGTGTGTCACTTTAATAAGTCATCATTACTAGCTGCTATGGTTAGAACAGGGGTCGGGAACTTTTTGGCTGAGAGAGTCATGAACGCCACATATTTTAAAATGTAATTCCATGAGAGCCATACAACGACCCGTGTACATTAGGCATTATGCAATAAAAATTTGGTGTTGTCCCGAGGACAGCTGTGATTGGCTCCAGCCACTCGCAACCATGAACATGAGCAGTGGGAAATGAAGGAATTGTAATACCTGAGAATGTTTTATATTTTTACTATTATTATTTTTTTTGTAAAAGATTTGTCTGTGAGCCAGATGCAGCCATCAAAAGAGCCATATCTGGCTCGCGAGCCATAGGTTCCTGACCCCTGGGTTAGAACATACACATTCTTGGATCAGTGGCAAGAGCACCCTTCTTGGGGTAATCTCTTAGGCATGTCATTCAGCTGTACTGCTTATGAGTTTGGTGATCTAGACAGTCCTCTTAACTTATTTGCAGTCACCCTCTGCATCTATGAAATGAGGATAATCATAGATATTTAAAGTGTATCAGGAAGGTTAAATGACATAATGGATGTGAATGGTATGGTACAGGCACAGAGTAGGTGGTTAGGAAAAAAAGACTGTCATACAAGAGAGCATCCTAGATTGGTAGAATATACCTGGGCTCGCAACCCAGATTCACTGGACATCAAGCAGTCTGATTTCTCTGCTAATGGGTCTCTCCACATGTAACATTGGAATACCAGTACCTTTTAAAGACCAGAGCTATATGTGCTAGATGTCTGTCCCATAAGAACTTATTTGGGATGTTATCATTTTTTCCTTAGGTGAGCAAATCATCGCCTGAGAGCCAGTTCCTGCCAAAGCACATGCTTCTGTAGGGACTGAAAGCCATGAATGATTTATTTTTTATTTTTTTATTATTTTTTTCTGAAATGAAAAGCAGGGAGGCAGACAGACAGACTCCCTCATACACTTGACCAGGAGCCACCCAGCATGCCCACCAGGGGGCAATGCTCTGCCCATCTGGGGCCTTGCTCCATTGCAACCGGAGCCATTCTAGCACCTGAGGCAGAGCCCTGGAGCTCTCCTCGGTGTCTGGGCCAACTTTGCTCCAATGGAGCCTAGGCTGTGGGAGAGGAAGAGAGAGACAGAGAGGAAGGAGAGGGGGAGGGGTGGAGAAGCAGATGGGCTTTTCTCCTGTGTGCCCTGGACAGGAATAGAACCCGGGACTTCCACACGCTGGGCCAACGCTCTACTGCTGAGCCAACCGGCCAGGGCCTGTTTGTTTTTATTTTATTTCATTTTTTAAATTAATTAATTAATTAATTAATTTGGTTTTGTTTTTAAATGTTTGGGAAGGGAAATAAAAGAATGTTTTGTCACTCATAAAATTATATAAAATTCAAATTTCAGTGTTCAAACATAACATTGTGTTTGAACACCATCATGGTCATTGTTTCTGTTAATTCTGGTTGTTCTTCTATCTACCAACATGGCAGATGTGAGAAGTTTTAAAAGAGATCATAGGCCTGCAAAGTCCAAATATTTATTACCTGGCTCTTTACAAAAAAAAACACACACAAAAAAACGTTCACTGATTCCTGATCTATTCTAACCTTCTCTTGTGTGTGAAGCTTAAGAGACAAAGAAATGGAAGACATTTTGATTTATTTACTTAAATATTCAGAGTCTAGAGTTTAGCTCCTTGACACTGGCTAACACAGCCAAACTCTCATACTTATAAAATTTGAGATTTGAAAGAGTGTATAAAAAAGAAGATATTTATTGTATTTCTCACTTGAGGGAATATGTCTGACTAGATAATCTAATTTAAAAATACCCTAAACTATTTGCATTTCTCAGTATCCCTTTTGTGTCTGTAATTAAATAGTTTATTAAGTCTTTATAAACTATATGCATATACTGTCCCTCCCTTATCTCATAGGAAATTTTGTTATAGTCAAAGAATTTCTGGAATTTTAATCTATTAACTGACTAACAATTCTACACTGGTTTATTACTTAGGTAATGTCTCTAATATTCATTACTCAGTTCATTTCCCCGTCATTTCATTTTTGAAAGCAAAATACAGCCTGGCTGTTCCCAACTCACTTCTTGCTTCTCATGGGCCACTCTTGACCTTCTCGCCCCTCCCTCTGCCATGGGCCACTCCGCCCCCCCCCCCCCATACCACAAAAGTATCAGTGGAGCTGAGTGACAGTTGCAGATGGTTTTCTATCCTCTTGCTGTTGGACACATTAATACTTTTAAGGTGAATGAAGGTAAATATTTTTCTACTGACTCTCTATAAATGAGACACAGAAATCCATCTGAGTCACTTGATCTAAGTACTTTAGAAGGAATAAGCCTGTGCTCTGAGCAGGTCACGTGGGTCTTAAACAGGCAAGAGGTAGATCTGTTGTGGCTCAGAGTTTAATTTATAAAGCTTACATGTTCCAAGGCCTGAAGAAAAGTAGGGACCAAAAAACAAAGATGTATGCTATCTTACTAATTTAATCATCATATTATCTGTCTATATAAAAAAACCAAATGTTAAAATCTTCCTACCTAATCAACCTATTCAAAATAATTGAGAAATTGTCATTAAAACTAGCTATTTTAAAAAAATATTTAAAGTACCTTAAACTATTATTGTTTTCATGGAGCTTTAAAGAATCTAAATCTATAAGTTTTGGTATAGAACATACTTAAACAATGACATAATGATTGGGGATTAAAATCTTCCTTTATGTTCAGAATTCTGTTAAAAGCAACAGGTCATTTTCAAGTTTTTTCAGATATTATTACCTATAAAAGGAATATTAGTAATATCCTGAAGGGGCAAGTACTAGCTCAAGTCAATTAGTAAATTTTCAGAAATTTTATAAGCTGGTTGTTAAATCCTTGGTGGCTTAACACCGTCCAAGGTGGGAGTATTTATACCAGGGAAATAGGCAGACTCTGGATATAAAGCTTTGTCTATGTGGTTTATCAGCACACCATTGAGTATATTTATTTATTTTTTATTTTTTATTTTTTTAATATCATTTGCTGGGATCAGACTTTTTTTTTTATTTTTTTTATTCATTTTTTAGAGAGGAGAGAGACAGAGGAGAGAGACAGAGAGAGAGAAGGGGGGAGGAGCTGGAAGCATCAACTCCCATATGTGCCTTGACCAGGCAAGCCCAGGGTTTTGAACCGGCGACCTCAGCATTTCCAGGTCGACGCTTTATCCACTGCGCCACCACAGGTCAGGCCCATTGAGTATATTTAAATCAACCATATTCCTCAAAGTTTTTATCCAGGGATGAAATGTCCTAAAATTGATTTATGATCATAATTGTTGTACCAAACTTTAAAGTCATTAAAAATTATTGAGTTGTATATACTTGAAATGAGTGAATTTTATCATTTCTAAAATATATTTTAATAAAACTGTTCAACAAAAATGTCAGCATGCGCTAATGGCTTTAAGATTCGATAAATGAAAAACAAAGCCACATTTACTCAGCACTTCTGATGGATTTATATTCTATGCAGATTATATTCTCAACCTTGGGCTCATTCTGGAATCACTTGGAAAGTTTAATAAGAAAACGCTCACTTTCAAGATACTGATGTCATTACTCTGGTCTGTGGCCTGGACAGAAATTTTTAAAAACTTCTTGGTTGATTGCAGTGCACAGCAGGGTTGAGAACCACAACTATGGAGCAATTTCCTTAGATAATTGTAGCTCGCTTGTTGTTATAGAAACCATCCTCATGTGCTTAATAAATATCCAGGCTTTCTAAATTACAGAAGTCTGGACATAAACGCACACTTTTGGAGTGTTTCTATATTGTATTGAACATCTATTCTTTTCACACAGAGAGAAGGCACAGATCTGTTTCTTTGTGGGTTTCACCTATAGTTGCTTCCTGCCCTGGGCTTTAGGGTGGGAAGAGACATCATCTAGCCCACTTTGTCTTTTAAGTGAGTGCCAGTGTACTCAAACACAGAGTTTAAGCTCAAGGACTGTTTTATTAAGGACCAGAGTTGAATATCTCCTTTGGATCTCTTCTCTTTTGGGGCTTCCTACTGACTGTGGGCTGAGAATGTAGATAAGAATTATACTTTAATCATTTTAAAACACTCTAAGTGAGAGCCCAAGTGTCCAGCTGTAGTGTCTGAACTTGTGACACCCATTTTGGCTGCTCAGGGGCATTTTACTTTTTTTCTTTGGGGAAATCTAGAAGGATAATGATACCCTGGAACTCTGATTTCCTGAGAAGAAATGTTTACTTTGTAGAAAATTCTAACTGTTGTATCGGATTTGCTTTCTGAAGGTAGAGTTCAATTCTGAGACCTCAAATTTAAGATCTAGAGACAAGACATATTGAGAACTTTTACAATAATACAGCATGAAAGACACAATCGGTGCCATCTCAGGGGAGAGAGATTTCTTCCCCGCTTCACTGTTTCTCTGGTTAAGAACATGGGCTCTGGTAGGTTGGAATTCCAGCTTTGTCTTTTAATTGATGTGTGATATGGCAAGTTATTCAACCCTTTTGGTGTTCATTTTCTTTCTTTGTAAGATGAAGACAATAACAGTTCCTATGTCGTTGGGTTGTGAAGATTTGAGCTGTTTATTAGGGAAGGTGCAAGTTTTGCCTTTCGTGAAGCACAGGTGTCAAAACCAGCCTCACCAGCCTATTCCCAGTACCTAGGATAAAGGTTCAAATATTTCTAGGAAATCCCCTATTCCTCTCTTGTGTAATATTTGTTTATTTGATTAGATATCCTAATGAGTTGTCTCATCTGGTTCTTTCTTAAAGATGGGACAATGATGACTCCATCTACTCAAACTTATTACCTGTTTGAGGCAGAAATTATATCCTCTTTCTGAGTTGCTAGTATTTCAAGGCTCAAAGTTGCCCCCCCAGACATGCATACATACAATAACTCACAAAGGCAGTGTCAGGAGAAAGAAAGGCATATGGACATTGCTGCAAACACTTCCTCCTTTCTCTTTTGAAAAAGTCCCTCTCCTGTAGAGTGGGGTAGGCTTTCTGTTTAACTTACCACCAACCGTTTAGAGAGCAACCAGATTAATATAAAAAAAAAAAACAAGCAACATCAACTCATACATCCCAATTCTGTCCCTACTCTCAGAGAATGTCCAGCATTTGATTTTTGTCTCATTTGCTGCATCTACCTGATTTCACATCTGGAAAAAAATATGTGCTTTTATAATGCCATTGGCCCCAACCAGGAACACAGCTAACAGACCCAAATGAATGAAGTGGAAGGGATAGAAGATTGGGGTGGCAGAGGGCTAAAGATAATCAATCATTAATCAAAGTGAGCATTAGGGTGGGAACGGGAGTTAATGTTCACCCAAGAAGTGCTTTGAAAAGTGGATCTGCTCTCTTACCCCAAGTCCTGGAGCAGCTCAGCCTCACCATCGGATCTGCTCCACAGATCTGAAGGATCCCGGGTGCTCATTTTCCCTTCTAGACACTCTGCTCTGCCCATTCGCACTCCTCACGCCTGCGGAGCCCCTGCCAGGTGCTATGGGGGAAGAGGCAGCGAAATGAGCCCTGCTGCTGTTTTCACACTGTCCTCTTTGAGACAAGCCAGCTGTGAGTCTCCAACCAGCAAGGAAGCGAAACTTGGTTACTCCTCCTATCAACACTCACCGCCCTGGCCCGAGGCACTGGCAGAGTGCTCTGTCAGTCAGGAAGTATGCAAACTTAGCTCCTACTCTGAGGACACACACTGCATCGGGCAATCTGCAGTTCCTATCAAAGGAGACAAAGATGACAGCACTCCAACTGGGACTGGACAATTAATTCAAACTCCCCTCGTGAAGCCCGTTTCCCCTTAGTGCTACTAGCCTCTGGTTTGTAGCGGACGACATGCACGCACTCGTTCAGCACACCTGGAGTCTCACAAACGAATATACAGAACACTGAGGAAGCTTCTATTTCAGCAACATCTTCAGAGAGAAAAAATCAGAGTCAAATCATTAACTTAAATCCTGAAGTCTGGATTTTAGTACTTTCTCAATATTTCTGCTTCAGTTATCAAAGTTTCCAACGTACACTTGATGTTCAGGTTGGCATGATGCAGAGACAATTATTGTTTCCTCCACGGAAGAAAGATAAGGTGAAAGAAGATAGGAAAAGTTGGGCGTGCTAGCCTGTCGCCGACTACTGGGGAGTGTCAGCACTCCGGCCACTTCCCTCACTGGGCTTACAGCGCTATTGCTTTGTGTCCAGATTGATGGGTAGAGAATTCCACTGCCTCAGAGTCCTAAAGGGACAGTGTGGTAACTGAATCTTTGGGAACTGGACAAAGTACAGTAATAAAATGGATAAAGAACATGTGTTGCTTCCTGCCTTCTCTCTGTATGCACCTGCAGGAGAGGGTGTGCTTCTGGTCTCATTCTCTCTCTCTCTCTCTCTCTCTCTCTCTCTCTCTCTCTCCCTCTCTCTCTCCCCCTCCCTCCCTCTCCCCCTTCCCTGTAGCCCCGCCCTGACTCACTCAGGGGTCACCAGAATGCTCTATAACTTCTCCCAGTGCCATCTGGGGACCAAAACTACTGGTATCACTTGGAGCTTATCAGAATGCAGAATTTCGGGTTCGCCCCAGCCCTTCAGAACCAGCATCTCCATTTGAACCAGATCCCCAAAGTGAATGCCTGCATATTCAAGTTTGAGGAGACTTCTTCACAGGGGCGCAGAGACAGCGGAGCGATTCCAGAAGGAGAGACTGACCTGCGCCTGGTATCTGCCTTTCCTTGAGGTCCTCCCCTCTCACTTCCGTGTGTCTGCCATTTGTGAGACCCTGGTTTCCTCCCACAAAGAAATTCTTGCGTGTCTAGAGACAGCCTGGGGAAACTAGCTCTGATAACCCGCACTGATTGTATGGGAGCATTTAAAACATTTAAAATCCTTCCGGGTACAGTTTGCTCTGAGCGAAGTGCAGGATCCACTTGCAGCAGAGGCAGGTCCTGCCTGGACAGAGCGGTGCTGACTGTGCCTGCCGCAGAGATGGGCGAGCTGCGGGCAGCAGACTTCCTGTTCCCTTTCTGTAGCCCTTTGCTTAGTGTTTTAGGTATCTATGTTGTTTCGGTTCTAGCAAATTCTGGTTTCTCTTTTTTTTTCAGCCTTATATTCCCCCAGAAAAGTAGCGGAGTTTACTAAGATGAGTCTATTCCCTTTTTCAATCTTCCTGCTACTGTCCCTTTCTCATTTTGCTCTCTCATCTGTTATCCTCTCCTATGATGCCATTGTTTAACTTTGTCACTTATTCCGTTTTCCCCAGGACCCCCTCCTTTCCCACTAAACCCTTGCTCCGGTAAGTACACGTGTAAGTTGTAGCGGGTACCAGTTGCTGCCACATTACTAGATGGTTTCAACAAAGTTTCTGGGCATTCATAAAACTATCTACTAGTATATTTTACATTAGATTGTTTGGAGGGTATAATATTTTCAGTGAAAGAAAACACAACTTTTGCTTCTTATTTATTTCAGTTATCTCTTCAATGGTACTGGTTCATACAGCCTAATTTGATCCTGGCATCGGACATAGAAATGGACACAAACAAATCACCTCTTTTCAACATTTTCGAACATCTTATTTTTTGTTGGAAAATATCTTATTTATTTATGAAAACTGTTAAGCCTTGTTTTTGGAATGGCAATCCTGCTCAAATGATCAAGGTTCTCCTAAAGAGAATATGGGGAGAACGTTTTCAACTAGTTAGAATTTCCTTATTAGAAGAATGAGCTTCTAACACTAGGGACTGTTCTAAGAACTTTTTAATGAAAACAACTCCATGTAATGGAAGACCCTTTTTAATCTTTTTCCAATTTATGTATCTCTATAGAAAACACGTATCACAATGTCTGCTTTTCAACTGGCACCCAAAAATGGCAATTCCACTCCCACCCTCTGCAGTGGGAATGGTTCTCTGAGCTCCCTTTGCTGCCTATTTACTGTGAACCAAGCACTCCTCTTCTCCACCATTTATGTTTGTGGAAAATAAAGAATACATTTCTTTTTCTTTTTTTTTACATTCTTTGAAGGGAAACGATGGCTTGGAATTACTATGGACTGGGATACCATAGCTTGGGGTAAAGGGATCCTTACTATTTCACCCACAAGAAAGAAAAAATGATCATTTCATGTTAAATTGGAATAGAGAAACAACAGATAAAGAAAGAATTAACCACTGTTTTTAGCTGCAGGTCAGCTCTCCAAAAGAAGGACTTTCATCTCTCCTAATTCTGTGGCAAGCTCAGGGCTGCCATATTGCTTTTAAAAGTATTGGAATTTAAAAGACTGGGAGAGCCACCAGCTCTGTGTTCTCTGCCACAGTTATGTGATCACTTAATACAGTCTCAAAGGCTAAGGGAGTTAATAGTCTTGAATTAATAGAGATTTTATTTTATTTTCTTCTCTGGTCCATATAGGTAGTTTTAGCTTCTTTTTTGAATAAGGCTTCTGCATATGGCTATAACTCATGAAGTTTAAGGGGTTAGAATTCACTCTAACCCCTTCCTTTTTTTTCCGGAGAGTTTCCACATAAGAAGAAAGGAAAGAAACACTTTGGACTATCCCTTTCTAATACATTCTTTAAAAAAACACTTTGGATTATCCCTTTCTAATACATTCTTTAAAAAACATAGTTTCTTGGGTGATTTAAAATTCTGAAAAATTAAGCCATGGTATAAATTCCCAGGTGCTCAGGAAATATTTTATAAAGGTAAAGTTTGGTCATTGAAAGATGACATTGATAACCAAGTGGATATCTCAGCTAAGCAGATGGATATCCAAGTGGTGGTGAGAAGGCAGCTCTGTTCTCTTCTTCTGAGTTCTGTGAGTTAAGACTGGTCATACAATTCATCCACTGCTGTCCTGCCACCCCCACTGTTTTGGCTTCTCTTCTCACCATTGCTCTTGGGAGTCATTCTACTTGCCTTAGGTCAATTTTTCTTCCACTGACCCATCTAGGCTGTGTGGTATACGGACCTAACCTTTAACTCTGACTTGTGTTTAGGCTTCTGTGTTCTTCTTAGCTGTTATATGTGGAATCCAATTACCATATTCTTCCAGATTCTTCATTATTTAAGGGGCCTGCATCAGACCATCATGGCCCATGTCCTGTCTACATGGATGTCATTGCTCCTTTCTTATCTCCCAAATTTCTCGGGACAGCTACTCAATCTGCCATGTACAGTACTTATCTCTATTTCTACATAACTGTCTCCAGATCTCTGTTTCTACATGGCTCACTGTTTTTTGAGGATGCACACATGGGGGCTGGAGGTGACCTATTTCTTGTAGTTGGTGTGTCATAGCCATATCCAGACAGCTTTAGCATAGGTTCCTCCAGGGAACTGGATTAAGTTAGATTTGAGAACTCTCTCATAGATTATCCAGAACCACTCAAGCCCCATTGTTAAGTAATATTGATCATATCAAACTCCTTCTTTACTTAGAAATGTTCCTCTCATTGGTCATTTTAGGCAAACAGATTTCTTGATGTATTTCTCAATGTAAAACTCTATTCATTAGTGTGAGAGAACTCTTAGAGGAGAGCTTATGTCTTGTTCATTTTTATACCTTTCCCACCCAGCATGGTACCTGGGGAGTAGTCGCAGCTTGATAATTCTTGTTCAATTCATGGTAGTGACTCTTTTTGAAGATTTTGATAGCTAAAACTTGGACTGTCTCTTTATTTTGGACATTCTGTCAGTTTGAGTTTCTGGAAGGTAGATGTCCAAGATGGAACTAAAAGTGCAGGACATGGGAAGGAAGAGGGAGGAAGACTGGGAAAGCCTCCGGCCATGGTGTGGAGCCATGGACTAGCTTTTAGAGCTGCCATGACAAAGTACCATACACTAAGTAGCTACTAACAACAAAATTTAATCAGCTTGGGAGATCAGAAGTCCTAAACCAAGGTGTCAGCTGCATTGGTATTCTTCTGGAGGCTCTGAGGGAGGATCTGTCCGATGCCCCTCTCATGGCTTCTGGTAGTGGCTGGCAATCTTTAGTGCCCCTTGGCTTGTAGATGCATCATTTCAACCTTTGCCTCTGTCTTCACACTGCGTTCCTCTAATGTCCTTCTTGTGAGGACACTTGTCACTGGAATTAAGGACCACCCCAATCTGGTATGACCTCATTGTAACAAATTATATCTATAAAGAATCTATTTCCAAATAAAGTCACATTCTGAGGCTCTAGATGAACATGGATTTTGGGAGGACACTATTCAAGTTAGTATGTATGACACCTGTGAGGGGAGAGAAAGTGAAAGGAGAATTGGGTATAAAGGGCCTCAGTTCCGAGAAAGTCTCCATTAGATCGACAGGCAACCCCAGAACCACGATGGCTGGTTAGAGAAGTTTACATTGGGAAAGTATAGTCCAGCATTGGTGTCCTCATTGCCACAGCCCTCACATTAGGTCTTTTCTGAAAAGAGTTTGTGGTGGGCTCCCATGGTTACCACAGAGGAGCTTGAACATAAAAGTTATGTTCCTTCTGTTGTGATAAACATCCAAACCTGTAGAGAATTCTTATAAGAGTTGATTTGAGCCAAACTGACAAATACATGTTGGCCAGCAAAATTGCAAGTGCTCTGCAGAGGAACAGTTTTGCAGCTTTTTCTTTTTCTTTTCTTTTCTTTTCTCTTCTCTTCTCTTCTCTTCTCTTCTCTTCTCTTCTCTTCTCTTCTCTTCTCTTTCTTTCTTTTCTTTTCTTTTGAAATTAAGCAGGGGACATAAGGAAGACTGGAGAAAGCAAGGTGGGGATTGGATTACAGGCTCCTTCATGTGCTCTCTTGAGGTGGGTTAATGGAAACAATTGGCAGGGCTTGCTTAAGGCAAAGATAAACCTTTTACTAAAAAGTTACATGCCTGAGGTGTGACTGCTCACCATGACCTGTCCATTTAAAAATTTATGATCAGATCACCCTGTGAGATTACTTCCCATAGAACCCTTTTTTTATTCATCCAAATGTCTCTTCATTTTAATCAAATAATTATGTCAGAAGACTAGCTCTGGAGCAGCGTAAAGACTGCAGTGAGCATCTCCCAATGTCCCCAGACCACTGATTGCCTTGGGAAGAAAATCTATGTGACAATCAACCAGGGCTTTCTGGAGTCCTGACTCCCAGGGTCCAGGCATGTCAGTTGATCAGTCCGCCTCCAGACAAACCAGACAGCTGTCGGAAGCTCACACTCAGCAGGCAGCTCCCCAATCTTTCCCCTTACCTCCTTCTTATTGCTCTTCTTCTCTACTGTTTCCCCACTTTTCATTTTCAAGATTTAATCTTAAACTCCATTCTCAGCTTGTTTTACTTAATATGAAATATTTCTTTGATTCATTAAACCAGTGACTGATGTAATTCCCCCTTATCATCTTGAAGGGTTTGAAGGTTCTATAGAACAGGTGTGTAGTTCACAAAGCCCAGTCTAGGAAAAGTGGAGAATCAGGAGCTCTCTGCAGCAGGGGGAAGCCCTTATCTTGCATTGAGCTTCCCTAGGAATCTCACTGGATATGTTACCCAGGAAAAGCTCCATTCTTTCAACATTTCCTGAAGGCCATATGTGCCCCTCATCCACTGTGCAGTCATAGTAGATCCAAGTTCACACGCTCCATCTGGGCCATGGGAATGGAATGGCAAGCATCAAGTTCATAGCTTTTCCGGACTTTATCTTTGTTCCTACCAGTATATTCAGGTGCTTTGTTATTGACATACAGACAGGGCATCTCCTAGATTATTAAAACAAATATATATTTATCACTCCACCCCTCTCTTCAAACTAGCTCTTACTTCCTCCTTACTCCTCCTTGAACTTGGCTCACTTTTGACTCAGGGCTTTGTAATTACTTTTTCTTAGCTCTCTCTCTTCTGACATCTTACCTGGTTTCCTCTTTCACTGCACTCAGGTATTTTGTTCAAAAGTCACTTTCTCAGAAAGAGCTTCCCTAACTGCCACAGGCCTGTCATTCCTATTTCTTTACCCTGCCTTATTGCTTCAAAACGTTCAGTATTGGTTGTTAAATACTAAAATATTCCATACAAGTTTGAAATAGACACTGTTCCAAATCCTTAAGTATCTCCCTTTCATCTAGGCCACCCATGTTCCCCAGACCTCTGGTACCTCTCCACGCTTCTCCAAATGAGGGAGCCTTCGGAGACTATTCTAGCACTAGGGCTGGGCATCTGTCTCTTCAGTGCCTGTGACGTGTTAATTGTGCATTTAACAGGTGTATTGAGGTATAATTTACATACCATAATATTCACTTCCTTCAAATGTACAATTCAATTATTTTTAATAAATTTACACGTTGTGCCACCATCAATACAATCTAATTTTAGGATGTTTTTATCATCTCAAAAAGATTGTTTGTACTCATTTGCAGCCTAAATATTTTAGTTAACACTTCTGTTTAGCTCTACCTGAATTAATTACATAGGATATTTGCTTACTTGTGGTGGCAAATAAATTATATTATAAATAATTATATATTATCAATCTATCTATCTGTCTAATCTCCCATCTGACATAATCTGCAATGTGACCTTGTCACTCCTTCATTAAGAGTCTTGGTCTTCAACACCCATGATGCCATATTTTTGAAAACTCCCAGAAATAACTGGGAATATGTGAGGGATAAAGGCAGAAGTTCTGCTTCTTCTAAGAGAGGCATGAGTGTAACCTAGGATATTGAGGTCAGTCTTCCATGTATTTTGTGCCCAAACCCAGCATTCAATTAGTTCTGCACAGTCATAGGGAGCCAGGCTGATTGGTATATTGTTGACATTTGCCAACAGACAGTATTGAAAAAACTATGTGCTCAAATAAAAACCAGAATCATTGGATAAAGGAGATGTGGTACATCTATAAAATGGAATACTACTCAGCCATAAGAAATGATGACATATTGCTATTTACAACAGCATGGATGGACTTTGAGAACATTATACAGAGTGAAATAAGTAAATCAGAAAAAGCTAAAAACTATATGATTTCACACATAAGCAGGGTATAAAACTGAGACTCATGAACATAGATAAAAATGAAGTGGTTACCAGGGGAAGGAGGAGGGGAGTAAAGGGGGACAAAATCAGAACAGAATCATCTTCAGTGGTTATAAAAGAACAGCTTTTCCTGTCACTGGTTATATTAGTCATTTTCAGAGGAAGAAATAGCTGATATATTTAACTGGATAAAGATTTAGGAATATTTAGAAATATTCAAGAGACTTCTGAAATGCTAAAAAGAAAAAGGTGTGACCAACAAAAGAAACTGAACAAGGAACCATAAAAAAGTTAATAACATAACTATAAATTACTAGTTTCCATAATCACTTCATTTGGATGTTATGAATGTTATATTAATTAGACAGAACAGGTTTCATTATTCTTGTTATTTTTTAATAGATGAAAAAATTGGAGCTTAGAAATGTTAAGGAACTTGTTAGTAGCACTGGGAAGAGAATTTGAGTGTGTCAGTTGGAGTCCAGATTAGAAAAGAAAATATATTCCAGATATTTTATTCA
This sequence comes from Saccopteryx bilineata, assembly GCF_036850765.1. NCBI lineage: Eukaryota > Metazoa > Chordata > Mammalia > Chiroptera > Emballonuridae > Saccopteryx > Saccopteryx bilineata. Next base: position 181,641,755 of record NC_089494.1, read on the forward strand.
AACAGGGATATAATATAGAAAACTGGCTAGAAAGATGTTGAGAGAACAAGAGCAGTAAGAGGAGGATCATGAAACAGTAACTTCCTCTGATATAAGTCACACTTGTTGATGACCTGAGGGACACACTGCCACTGCTGATCTGGGAACCCAAGAGGACACATCTCTGTTGATAACAGCTGAAAACTGGCACTAACACTTCTGAAACTTGCAACTCCCACCGTTGCTGCTGAATACACTGTTGAAAGCAGAAATTTTAAAAAATATATTTTTCTTTCTTTCTCTAGTCTCCCAGTTAGCAAATTCTTTCTGGAAGACAGCTGGCAAGTGAATCAATGAAATGTAGTTTGTAGGCTTCCAGCCCCCTGTGACAGAAGGAGAGCTGAGAAGGTCAGGAATGGAGCTAAGAGTCATAGTGTTTTTATTCTAGGTTATTTCCAGTAGATCTTGTTCTCTCCTGTGTTAGTTGGGATATACCAAATTGCTACTTCAGATAGACCTAACATTTGTTACTTCAACACAGAGGAAGTTTAACTCTTATTCACAGAACTCTCTAGCATAGATAGATATTCAAGTCAGTGGAGGCAACCCTTCACAAGACAGTCACTGACAAACCAGGCTGATGGTGGTCATACCATGGTAACACAAGGATTTCAAAGTTTTTCTAGTTTTATAAATCCAGTCATCATGGAGGAGGAAGTGAGGGAGGTGTTTATGAGCTGGGCCAATGAAAGGTACACATAATCTCTCACATTCTGCTGAGATAATTTACTGGTGATTCTGCCCAACTGCAGCAGAGCTTGGAAGTGTACTCAAACTGTGTGTCAGGAAGAAAGCAGAATGGATCTCTTCATGTTGCTCGTGGTGCCTGGCACACCTCCCATAAATGTATAGTCCTGCTTTTTGAACCTTCAAATCAGTTCGTTAGGCACAGAATGAAGATACCTGGCTTTGGAAAAGTCATCTGAAAAAGAGTTGAGAGTTATTTTACTTACTGTAAACATCCTTGATATGTACAGCCAAAAAACAACTCCCCCAAACCAAAAAGAACCCAAGGCAAAACAAACCCCCCAAAATGATTAGGGACCTTTTAGACAATATTAACAGAAACAAATGGCACCAATACCAAGGGTGGTTTGAATCCTGCCCCATTCTCCTAATGATACTATAGCTTGTTTTTCATGTTTTTTTTCTGTTCACCACTCTAGTGGACTCCAGCAAACTAAAGTGTGTCCAATTAGGATAGTGGAACAGTTAATAAATCTGAGGAAAAAACCCCACTGAGGTGGTAGCAGTGATTATCTTAAGAGTCTAAAGTTTTCTGGAAAAAAAGAACACTTAGTGTATGTAGTTCCAAGAGGTAAGACTTGGTTGGCAGGGTCACAGTCATGTGGCAGCAGATGTGGCAGCAGCAAAAGCTCTTTACTATGAGAGTCACCCAGGTGTGCAACCCATAAGAACTACTGCTTCTTCATGTGGTTTTTATTAAAAAACCCTCCTACACTGCTGGTGGGAATGCAGACTCATGATGCCACTGTGGGAAACAATATGGAGTTTCCTCATAAAATCAAAAATGAAACTGCCTTATGACCCAGCTATCCCACTTCTAAGGTTATAGCCTAAGAATTCCAAAACACTAATTCAAAAGAAGATATGTACCCCATGTTCATTGCAACATTGTTTGCAATAACCAAGATCTGAAAAAAGCCCAAGTGTCATCAATGGGCAAGTGAATAAAAAAAAGTGTTGGTACATTTATACAATGGAATACTAAAAAAAGGAAAATTACCTTTTGCCATGGCATGGATGGACCTGGAGAGTATTACGCTAAGTGAAATAAGCCAGGCAAAAAAGGCAAATACCATGTGATCTCACTTATATAAGGAATCTAATGAACAAAATAAATGGAGGGACAAAATAGAAACAGAGGCAGGGTCACAAGGAACAGCTGTCAGAGAAAAGGGGAAAGAGGGGTCAGGATCAAAGAAGGTAAAGGAATTAGTCAAAATTGTATATATATAACACATATATGCAAACAACAGGGTAGCAATATAGCCAGAGAGAAAGAAGGGTGGAGGTAAGGAGAGGGGAGCAATGGTGGGGAGAATGGGGGTGGAAGGAGACTCCATGAGGCATGGGAGGCATGATGTGGTATATAGAAGGTATTATATTGAGTAGGACACTTGAAACCATATCAACACAATAAATTAAAATAAAAAACCCAAAAAACATTTCACAAATGTTCCACAGTCAAGCAATAAAAATAAACTTACTGCAGGAGAAGAAAACAAACAAATCAAGACTTCAAAACCGCTCTACTAGAAAAGTCAAATCCCACAGTGGATTACAAATAACAGCTGATGCCAACACAATAAGACCTAGAAATAACACAACTGAAAACTGGAGGCAGACAGCACCAAGCCTAGACTCAACCAGCTCTACAAACAATACACCCAAACACACAGATATAATGAGAAGACAGAGAAGTGCAATCCAAATGAAACCACAAGAGAAACCTCCAGGAAATGAACTGAGTGATATGGAAATAACCAAACTTCTGTATGCAGAGTTCAAAATAATGATTGTTAGGATGCTTAGGGACCTTAGAACAACAACAGATGGTCATTACGAACATGTAAATAAAGAAATAGCAAGTATAAAAAATGACATTGAAATATTAAAAAAGAATCAGTTGGAGATGACAAATACAATATCAGAAATGAAGGCCACAATGGAAGAAATTAAAGACAGGATGATGAAGCAGAGGATTAAATCAGCGAGTTGGAGGACAAGTTGAATGAAGGCATGGAAGCAGAGCAGAAAAAAGAAAAGAGACTCAAAAAGCCTGAGGAAATTTTTAGAGAGCTCTGTGACAACATGAAGAGAAATAACATTCGTATCATAGGGGTTCCTGAAGAAGAAGAGAAAGAACAAAGGATAGAGACTTGTTCAATGATATCATAGCTGAAAACTTCCCTAAATTAATGCAAGAAAAACTTTCACAAGTTCAAGAAGCACAGAGAACTCCATTAAAGAGAAACCCAAAGAAATCTACACCAAGACATATCATAATTAAATTACCAAAGCTAAGTGATAAAGAAAAATATTAAAAGCTGCTAGAAAAAAAAAAAAGGCTATCACCTACAAAGGACCCCCCCCCCATAAAAATAACACAGAACTTCTTGGGAGATGACGTCAGAGTGATGGCGCGGTAGGAAGTGATACCGAAAATCTCCCCATAAACTCAACAAGTTCTTCAACCAGAAACAGAAAAACCTATCCTTGGAGTCTTCAGATGCTTCACAACACACCCGAAGGTAGGGTCAAGTGAAAGATTGGCTAAATATATGGTCAAACCTCGGGGGATATAGGGAGTAAGAAATGCTCCACCTTCCTCTCTAATCCAAACAGGACGGCTTTCACTGAGAACTGAGAATATAGAAACTAAGGCAGGCATAGGGAGTGAATAGATCCAGGCCGCAGTACAAACAGCCAAACCAGGCTGTGGCATGGAGATCCAAGCTGCGAAAAAACCTGGGCAATTAGAGCTAACATGCGTGCCAAACCCAGACAAAGAAAGACAAGTGGGGCAGCCATTTTCCGCATCTCCTGGTCGGCGCGCGTAGGTAGTGGGCAAGAGATTCCTACGAACACTTCAGGGGTGGGCAAGAGATTCCTACGAACACGCCGCCCATGCTAACCCACAGAGAAGCAGATTCAGAGGCCTCTGTGTGGGCAAAAAGCGGAATCTCCTAGGAGCCCCAGCGCCCTGAGGGGACCGGGCACGGGGAGGGAGCTGGAGTCAACTCCAACGGCGGAACTTTTCTGTGTGGGAGGAGGGCTTTCTCGAAGTGAGAGGCGTCCCGTCTGAGCCTGATATCCTGGTCAGCGTGCACGGAGAGTGGGCAGGAGATTCCTCCGAACTCCTCAGGGGTGGGCACCCGTGTTTTCCCACAGAGGAGCAGAGTCAGAGGCCTGTGAGCGGGCCAGAAGCAGAATATCCTGGCCGCCCCAGTGCCCTGGGAAAGCCGCATGGGGACAGAGCAAAAGCCAATTCCAACGCTGGAACTTTTCCGTGTGGGCAGAGGGCTTTCTCGGAGTGAGAGAAAGCCTGATTCCAACTGGCCTGATATCCAGGTCGGCACACACGGAGAGTGGGCAAGAGATTCCTCCAAACTCCTCAGGGGTGAGCGCCCATGTTTTCCCACAGAGGAGCAGAGTCAGAGGCCCGTGAGTGGGTCAGGAGAGGAATCTATGAGCCGCCCCAGCACCCTGAGGGGGCCGTGCACAGGGATAGAGCGAGAGCCAATTCCAACGCTCGATCTTTTCCGTGCAGATAGGGATTTCACTCGAAGTGTGACATGGCTGGTCTGACATCCTGGTGGGTGCGCACGGAGAGTGGGCAAGAGAGTCCTCTGAACGCCTCAGGAGTGGGCACCCGTGTTAGCCCACAGAGGGGCAGAGCCAGAGGTCTTTGAGTGGGCGGAAGCCCTGCCTGATTATGCTAGCAGCTCTGACTGACTGAGCCTTACTCAGAGCCCTGTGCTGAGTGGGAATAGAGTGGGGAATTGCCAGCTCTTTGAGCCTCTTACTATCCAGGGAGAGGCAGCAGCAACCCCATAGCTGGATTATCAGGCTTCTAATTGTGGAAGGAAAGACTAGGAGAGAGGCTCCAGGAACACTCACAGTGAGAGACCCTTTCCCTGTTGGAGCCTATAAACACTAATGAGCCTTGACTGCCAACGAGACTGAAGCCCAATACATGACATCGCCATAGAGAATTATCAACTGCAAACCTCTTCCAGAGCATGCCACAGGGGCAGAACCTGGGGTACAAAGTCACCGACCAGGAAGAGAGACAGAAAAGAAAAAGCAAGATGATAACCTCTCAAAATCAAGAATAATCTGCAGACTTTATAACCTATCCCATTTTATTATATTTGTTCGTCTGTGTCTCTTTTCTTCATTCTTGATTTTTTCTTTTTGTTTTTTTTTCTATTCCAATTTGGTCATTTAATTCTCTCTCAGTCTTACTCTCGCCTCTCTTTGAACTACACTACCCATAAGTGTTATATCTCCCATAATCTTTTCTTTCCTCCTCTTTTCTCTCTATGAGGGTTGCAATCCAAAACCCCTAACTCTCTCTCTCTCTCTCTCCTCCTTTTTCTTTTTTCTTCTTTTAGTGGTTCCATCTTTTCTCTCTCTCTCTCTCTCTTTTCTCCCTCTATATTAGTCTCTTCCTTTCTCCTTTACGTCTTCTCTCATTCAAACCTCAATAACAAACAAATTATCTTATCTGGGACTCAAACTTAAGTTTGTGGCATTTTGGAGGGTTTTTACTTCACCTTTTTAACACATTAGCAGTGCTCCCATCCCTGGCTCTCCATTTTATCTAGTTCTTGTTCCACTAAATACAATAATAATTTTTTAATTTTCCACCCCTTTTTCCTGTTTCCCTCTTATTCCTCTCATCGTAACTCTGAGTCAGCCAACACCTAAAAGCAAAACATTTTATTCTTGACCCAAATTTTTTTCTTATTTGCTTTTTGTGGGTCTATACTGCCCCCTCTATTATATATATATATTTTTTTCTTTTATTTTATTTTTCTTTTTTTTTCTTTTTCCTTTACCCCTTTATTACTTCTCCCCAATTCAGGCCCTCCACTAAAGGTATTGTTTGTTCTATTTAGTACAATATAATTCACAGTTCATCACAAGATTTTCTCAAGAAAGAAGGGAGAGGAGAGGAGAGGAAAAAAGGAGGGGAAGGAAAAATTCCCTTTTTTTCTCAAATTTTTATCTTATTTTATTTTTCTTTATTTAATGATTAATTAAAAAAACGCAATTTTTTATTTTTATTTTTATTTTTTAACTTTTTATTTCTTATAAAATCTCATTAATACTATCAAGAAAAACACCCTCAGATGCCATTAAAGAAGAGAAAATCGAATATCATGGATACAAAAGAAAGAGAGGTAACACAGCTAGATGAGGAAAAATCTATGGAGAAAAAATTTAATATATTGGAAACCATGGAGCTAAATGACAGAGAATTCAAGATAGAAATCCTAAAAATCCTGCGAGACATACAAGAAAACACAGAAAGGCAATTTAGGGAGCTCAGAAAACAACTCGATGAACACAAAGAGTATATCTCCAAGGAAACTGAAACTATAAAAACAAATCAAACAGAGATGAAAAACTCAATTCACGAGCTGAAAAACGAGGTAAGAAGCTTAACTAATAGAACAGGCCAGATAGAAGAGAGGATTTGCGAAATAGAAGACAAGCAACTTGAGGCACAACAAAGAGAAGAAGAAAGAGATTCAAAAATTTAAAAAAATGAGATAGCCCTACAGGAATTATCTGACTCCATCAAAAAGAATAGCAAAAGAATAATAGGTATATCAGAGGGAGAAGAGAAAGAAAATGGAATGGAGAACATACTCAAACAAATAATAGATGAGAACTTCCCAAGCCTGTGGAAAGAACTAAAACCTCAAATTCTAGAAGCAAACACAACTCCAAGTTTTCTTAACCCCAACAAACCTACTTCAAGGCACATCATAATAAAATTGGCACAAATCAACTGCAAAGAAAAAATTCTCAAGGCAGTCAGGGAAAAGAAGAATACAACATATAAAGGAAGGCCCATTAGATTATCATCAGATTTCTCAACAGAAACTCTACAAGCTAGAAGAGAGTGGACCCCAATATCTAAAGTCTTGAAAGAGAGGAACTATCAGCCACAAAGTATACCCATCAAAGCTATCCTTCAAATATGAAGGAGAAATAAAAACATTCACAGATACAGAAACTATGAGAGAATTTATCACCAGAAAACCCCCACTCCAGGAAATACTAAAGGGGGTTCTCCAATCAGATACAAAGAATAAAAAAACAACAACAAAGCCACAAGTAAAAGCTCCAAGAAGAACATAACAAAACCAACTTTAAACTGTGACAACAAAAAGAAAGGGGGGGAGAGGATGGAGATTAACAGTAGCAAAGGGTGATGGAGTGCAAAAGTACTCACAAAATAGTGCACTACAATGAACAGGGTAGGAACCCTTTTCATTACTTAATGGTAACCACCATTGAAAAAACCACCACAGAAGCACATGATTTAAAAAAGATAGCAACAGAGGAAAGATGTATGGAATACAACCAAATAAAAACAAAAGATAGAAAAACTAAAGAGAAGAATCAAACAAAGCACAAAACTAACAGAAAGCAATATATAAAATGGCAATAAGGAACTCACAAGTGTCAATAATTACACTAAATGTAAATGAATTAAACTCACCAATAAAAAGGCACAGAGTAGCCGAATGGATCAAAAAAGAAAATCCAACTGTATGCTGCCTACAAGAAACTCATCTAAGTAACAAGGATAAAAACAAATTCAAAGTGAAAGGCTGGAAAACAATACTCCAAGCAAATAACATCCACAAAAAAGCAGACGTAGCAATACTCATATCTTATGATGCTGACTACAAGACAGCAAAAGTACTCAGAGACAAAAATGGGCATTTCATAATGGCTACGGGGACACTGAATCAAGAAGACATAACAATTCTTAATATATATGCACCAAACCAAGGAGCACCAAAATATATAAGACAGCTACTTATTGACCTTAAAACAAAAACTGACAAAAATACAATCATACTTGGAGACCTCAATACACCGCTGATGGCTCTAGATCGGTCATCCAAACAGAGAATCAACAAAGATATAGCGGCCTTAAACAAAACACTAGAGCACCTGGATATGATAGACATGTACAGGACATTTCATCCCAAAGTGACTGAGTATATATTTTTCTCCAATGTACATGGATCATTCTCAAGAATTGACCATATGTTGGGCCACAAAAACAACATCAGCAAATTCAGAAAAATCGAAGTTGTTCCAAGCATATTTTCTGATCATAAAGCCTTGAAACTAGAATTCAACTGCAAAAAATAGGGAAAAAATCCCACAAAAATGTGGAAACTAAACAACATACTTTTAAAGAATGAATGGGTCAAGGAAGAAATAAGTGCAGAGATCAAAAGATATATACAGACAAATGAAAATGACAATACGACATATCAGAATCTATGGGATGCAGCAAAAGCAGTAATAAGAGGGAAGTTCATATCACTTCAGGCATATATGAACAAACAAGAGAGAGCCCAAGTGAACCACTTAACTTCACCCCTTAAGGAACTAGAAAATGAAGAACAAAGACAACCCAAAACCAGCCGAAGAAAGGAGATAATAAAAATCAGAGCAGAAATAAATGAATTAGAGAACAGAAAAACTATAGAAAAAATTAATAGAACAAGGAACTGGTTCTTTGAAAAGATCAACAAAATTGACAAACCCTTGGCAAGACTTACCAAGGAAAAAAGAGGAAGAACTCATATAAACAAAATCCAAAATGAAAGAGGAGAAATCACCACAGACACCGTAGATATACAAAGAATTATTGTAGAATACTATGAAAAACTTTATGCCACTAAATTCAACAACCTAGAAGAAATGGATAAATTCCTAGAACAATACAACCTTCCTAGACTGAGTCAAAAAGAAGCAGAAAGCCTAAACAGACCTATCAGTAGAGAAGAAATAGAAAAAACCATTAAAAACCTCCCCAAAAATAAAAGTCCAGGCCCAGACGGCTATACCAGCGAATTTTATCAAACCTTCAAAGAAGACTTGGTTCCTATTCTACAGAAAGTCTTCCAAAAAATTGAAGAAGAAGCAATACTTCCGAACACATTTTATGAGGCAAACATAACCCTTAAACCAAAACCAGGCAAGGATGGCACAAAAAAAGAAAACTACAGACCAATATCTCTAATGAATACAGATGCTAAAATACTAAACAAAATACTGGCAAACCGAATACAACAACATATTAAAAAAATAATACATCATGATCAAGTGGGATTCATCCCAGAATCTCAAGGATGGTTCAACATACGTAAAACGGTTAACATAATACACCATATCAACAAAACAAAGAACAAGAACCACATGATATTATTAATAGATGCAGAAAAGGCTTTTGATAAAATACAACACAATTTTATGTTTAAGACTCTCAACAAAATGGGTATAAAAGGAAAATATCTCAACATGATAAAGGCCATATATGATAAACCATCAGCTAACATCATACTAAATGGCACAAAACTGAAGGCTTTGCCCCTTAAATCAGGAACAAGACAGGGTTGTCCACTCTCTCCACTCTTATTTAATGTGGTACTAGAGGTTCTTGCCACAGCAATCAGACAAGACAAAGAAATAAAAGGCATCCATATCGGAAAAGAAGAAGTAAAGGTATCACTTTTTGCAGATGATATGATCCTATACATCAAAAACCCCAAAGAATCCACAAAAAGACTACTAGAAACAATAAGACAATACAGTAAGGTCGCAGGATACAAAATTAACATACAGAAGTCAATAGCCTTTCTATATGCCAACAATGAAACATTTGAGAATGAACTCAAAAGAATAATCCCCTTCACGATTGCAACAACAACAAAAAATACCTAGGAATAAACATAACAAAGAATGTAAAGGACTTATACAATGAAAACTATAAACCATTGTTAAGGGAAATCGAAAAAGATATTATGAGATGGAAGAATATTCCTTGTTCTTGGTTAGGTAGAATAAATATAATCAAGATGGCCATATTACCCAAAGCAATATACAAATTTAATGCAATTCCCATCAAAATTCCAATGACATTTTTTAAAGAAATGGAGCAAAAAATAATTAGATTTATATGGAACTATAAAAAGCCCCGAATAGCCAAAGCAATCCTAACGAAAAGGAATGAAGCTGGGGACATTACAATACCTGACTTCAAACTCTATTATAGGGCCACGACAATCAAAACAGCATGGGATTGGCAGAAAAATAGACACTCAGACCAATGGAACAGAATAGAAAGCCCAAAAATAAAACCACATATATATAGTCAAATAATTTTTGATAAAGGGGCCAAGAACACACAATGGAGAAAAGAAAGCCTCTTCAACAAATGGTGCTGGGAAAACTGGAAAACCACATGCAAAAGAATGAAGCTGGACTACATTCTTATACTAAAATTGTCCCCCTGTACTAAAATTAACTCAAAATGGATCAAAGATCTAAACATAAGACCTGAAACAATAAAGTACATAGAAGAAGACATAGGTACTAAACTCATGGACCTGGGCTTTAAAGAGCATTTTATAAATTTGACTCCACAGGCAAGAGAAGTGAAAGCAAAAATTAATAAATGGGACTACATCAGACTAAGAAGTTTTTGCTCAGCAAGAGAAACTGATAACAAGATAAACAGACAGCCAACTAATTGGGAAATGATATTTTTAAACACCTGCTCAGATAAGGGCCTAATATCCAAAATATACAAAGAACTCATAAAACTCAACAACAAACAAACAAACAAACAATCCAAGAAAAAAATGAGAAGAGGATATGAACAGACACTTCTCCCAGGAAGAAATACAAATGGCCAACAGATATATGAAAAGATGCTCATCTTCCTTAGTTATTAGAGAAATGCAAATCAAAACTGCAATGAGATACCGCCTCACACCTGTTAGATTAGCTATTATTAACAAGACAGGTAATAGCAAATGTTGGAGAGGTTGTGGAGAAAAAGGAACCCTAATCCACTGTTGGTGGGAATGTAAAGTAGTACAACCATTATGGAAGAAAGTATGGTGGTTCCTCAAAAAACTGAAAATAGAACTACCTTATGACCCAGCAATCCCTCTACTGGGTATATACCCCCAAAACTCAGAAACATTGACTCGTAAAGACACATGCAGCCCCATGTTCATTGCAGCATTGTTCACAGTGGCCAGGACATGGAAACAACCAAAAAGCCCATGAATACATGACTGGATAAAGAAGACGTGGCACATATACACTATGGAATACTACTCGGCCATAAGAAATGATGACATCGGATCATTTATAGCAAAATGGTGGGACCTTGACAACATTATACGGAGTGAAATAAATAAATCAGAAAAAACCAGGAACTGCATTATTCCATACGTAGATGGGACATAAAAGTGAAACCAAGAGACATTGATAAGAGTGTGGTGGTTGCGGGGGGAGGGGGGAGAGGGAAAGGGAAGGGGGAGGGGGAGGGGCACAAAGAGAACTAGATAGAGGGTGACAGAGGACAATCTGACTTTGGGTGATGGGTATGCAACATAATTGAACGACAAGATAACCTGGACATGTTATCTTTGAATATATGTATCTTGATTTACTGATGTCACCCCATTAAAAAAAATAAATAAATAAATAACACAGAACTTCTCAACAGAAACACTTGAGGCCAGAAGAAAATGGCAAGAAATATTCAAAGTAATGCAGAACAAGAACCTACAACCAAGACTACTTTATCCAGCAAGGCTATCATTTAAAATTGAAGGAAAAATAAAAAGCTTCCCAGACAAAAACAACGACAACAAAAAGAACTAAAAGAATTTATTACAACCAAACCAATGCAGCAAGAAATGTTAAGGGACCTGTTGTAAACAGATCAAAGTGGGAAAAATATAGCAAAAGAGGAATACAGCTTTAAAGAATAAAATGGCAATAAACAACTACATATCAATAATAACCTTAAATGTAAATGGATTAAATGATCCATTCGAAAGGCATAGGGTAGCTGCATGGATACAAAAACAGGACCTGTACATATGCTGTCTACAAGAGACATACCTTAAAACAAAAGATACATATAGACTGAAGGTAAAAGGATGGAAAAAAATATTGCATGCAAATGGAAATGAAATAAAAAAGCTGGAATAGCAATACTTATATCAGACAAAATGAACTTTAAAACAAAGGCTAAGTAAGAGATAAAGAAGGCCACTACATAATGATAAAGGGAGCAATCCAACAGGAAGAGATAACCATTATAAATATCTACGCACCTAATATAGGAGCACCCAAATATATAAAGCAGACTTTGATGGATTTAAAGGGCGAGATGAACAGCAATACTATAATAGAAGGGATTTCAATACCCCACTAACATCACTAGATAGATCCTCAAGAAAGAAAATTAACAAAGAAACAGCAGACTTAAAGGACACACTAGAGAAACTGGATTTAATATATATCTTCAGAACCTTTCACCCTAAAGCAGCAGAATATACATTCTTTTCAAGTGCTCATGGTACATTCTCTAGGATAGACCATATGTTAGGGCAAAAAAGTGGTCTCAACAAATTTAAGAAGACTGAAATTATATCAAGCATTTTCTCTGATCACAATGGCATGAAACTAGAAATCAACCACAACAGAAAAACTCAAAAATTCTAAAACACATGGAAACTAAATAGCAGGTTGTTAAATAACGAATGGATTAAGAATGAGATCAAAAAAGAAATAAAAAAAATTCCTAGAAATGAATGATAATGAGCATAAAACAACTCACAATTTATGGGACACCGCAAAAACAGTACTGAGAGGGAAGTTCATAGCACCACAGGCATACTTTAAGAAGCTAGAAAAGCCTGACCTGTGGTGGCACAGTGGATAAAGTGTCAACCTGGAAACACTGAGGTTGCCAGTTCAAAACCCTGGGCTTGCCTGGTCAAGGCACATATGGGAGTTGATGCTTCCTGCTCCTCCCCCTTCTTTCTTTCTCTCTCTCTCTCTCTTTCTCTCCCCCCTCTCTAAAATGAATAAATAAAATCTTAAAAAAAAAGAAGCTAGAAAAAGCTCAAATAAAAAATTTAACCCTGCATCTAAAAGAACTAGAAAAAGAACAGCAAGGAAAGCCCAGATGTAGTAGAAGGAAGGAAATAATAAAGATCAGAGAGGCTAAAGAAACAATACAGAGGATCAATGAAACCAGGAACTGGTTCTTTGAAAAGGTAAACAAGATCGATGAACTTTTAATGAGACTCACCAAAAAAGAAAAAGAAAAAAAAAGAGAGAGAGGACTCAAATAAATAAAATTAGAAATGAGAGTGGAGAAATAACAATTGACACAACAGAAATACAAAATATTGTAAGAAAATACTATGAAGAACTGTATGCCAAAAAACTAGACAACCTAGATGAAATGGACAAATTCCTTGAAACATACAATCTTCCAAAAATCAATCTGGAAGAATCAGAAAACCTAAACAGACTGATTATAACAAAGGGGATTGAAACAGTTATCAAAAAACTTCCAACAAAGAAAAGTCCCAGGCCTGATGGCTTCACAAGTGAATTCTACCAAATATAAGAACTAACTCTTATTCTTCTCAAGCTATTTCAAAAAATTTTAGAGGGCCTGACCTGTGGTGGTGCAGTGGATAAAGCGTTGACCTGGAATGCTGAGGTTTCCGGTTCAAAACCCTGGGCTTGCCTGGTGAAGGCACATATGGGAATTGAAGCTTCCTGCTCCTCCCTCCTTCTCTCTCTCTCTCTCTCTCTCTCTCTCTCTCTCTCTCTCAATCTCTCTCTCTCCTCTAAAATGAATAAATAAAAATAATTAAAAATAATTTTAGAGGAAGGAAGACTTCCAAGTTCCTTTTATGAGGCGAGCACAATTCTGATTCCAAAACCAGGCAAAGACAACACAAAGAAAGAAAATTATAGGCCAATATTCCTGATGACTATAGATGCTAAAATCCTAAACAAAATATTAGCCAACCGGATCCAGCAATATATGAAAAAAATCATACACCATGATCAAGTGGGATTTATTCTTGGGAGGCAAGGCTGGTACAATATTCACAAATCAATCAATGTGATTCATCACATAAACAAAAGGAAGTAGAAAAACCACATGATAATTTTAATAGATGCAGAAAAAGCATTTGATAAAATCCAGCATCCATTTATGATCAAAACTCTCAGCAAAGTGGGAATACAGGGAACATACCTTAACATGATAACGGCCATCTATGACAACCCCACAGCCAAAATCATACTCAATGGGCAAAAATGAAAAGCAATCCCCTTAAGATCAGAAACAAGGCAGGGTGCCCCCTTTCACCACTCTTATTCAACATAGTCCTGGAAGTCCTAGCCACAGCAATCAGACAAGAAGAAGAAATAAAAGGCATCCAAACTGGAAAAGAAGAAGTAAAACTATCATTATTTGCAGATGATATGATATTGTAATTAGAAAACCCTATAGTCGCAGTAAAAAAACTACTGGACCTGATAAATAAATTCAGCAAGGTGGCAGGATATAAAATTAATGCTCAGAAATCAGAGGCATTTTTATACACCAACAATGAACTGTCCGAAAGAGAAATTAAGGAAACAATCCCCTTCACTATTGCAACCAAAAAAGTAAAGTACCTAGGAGTAAATTTAACCAAGGAGATTAAAGACTTGTACTTGAAAAGTTATAAAACATTGATTAAAAAAAATCAAGGAAGATACAAACAGGTGGAAGCATATACCATGCTCATAGTTAGGAAGAATAAACATCATTAAAATGTCTATATTACCCAAAGCAATTTATAAATTCAATGCAATACCAATTAAAATACCAATAACGTACTTCAAAGAGATAGAACACATATTCCAAAAATTTATATGGAACCAGAAAAGAACGCAAATAGCCTCAGCAATCTTGAAAAGGAAGAATAAAGCGGGAGGTATCACACTTCTTGATATCAAGTTATACTACAAGGCCATTGTATTCAGAACAGCCTGGTACTGGCATAAGAACAGGCATATAGATCAACAGAACAGAACAGAGAACCCAGAAATAAACCTACACCTTTCTGGACAATTGATATTTGACTAAGGAGGTAAGAGCATATAATGGAGTAAAGACAGCCTCTCTAATAAATGGTGTTGGGAAAATTGGACAGCTACCTGCAAAAAAATGAAACTAGACCACCAACTTACACCATTCACAGAAAGAAACTCAAAATGGATAAAAGACTTAAATGTAAGCCGTGGAACCATAAGCATCTTAGAAGAAAACATAGGCAGTAAGCTCTTCAACATCTCCCGCAGCAATATATTTGCCGACTTATCTCCACAGGCAAGTGAAATAAAAGACAAGATAAACAAATGGGACTATATCAAACTAAAAAGCTTCTGCACAGCTAAAGACAATAAATACAAAATAAAAAGACAAACTACACAATGGGAGAACATATTTGATAATACGTCTGATAAGGGGTTTATCACCAAAATTTATAAAGAACTTGTAAAACTCAACACCAGGAAGACAAACAATCCAAACAAAAAATGAGCAAAAGAAATGAACAGACACTTTTCCAAAGAGGACATACAGTTGGCCAACAGGCATATGAAAAAATGCTCAACATCACTAATCATTAGAGAAATGCAAATTAAAACCACAATGAGATATCACCTAACACCAGTCAGAATGGTGCTCATCAACAAAATAACACAGAATAAGTGCTGGTAAGGATGTGGAAAAAAGGGAACCCTTCTGCACTGCTGGTGGAAATGCAGACTGGTGCAGCCGCTGTGGAAAACAGTATGGAGATTCCTCAAAAAATTAAAAATTGAACTGCCTTTTGACCCAGCCATCCCACTTTTAGAAAAATACCCCAAGAATACCACAGCACAGTTTGAAAAGGAGAAATGTACCCCCATATTTATGGCAGCATTGTTCACAATAGCGAAGAGCTGGAAGCAGCCCAAGTGTCCATCCGTGGACAAGTGGATTAAAAAGCTTTGGTACATATATACTATGGAATACTATTCAGACATAAGAAATGATGACATCGGATCATTTACAATAACATGGATGGACATTGATAACATTATACTGAGTGAAAGAAGTAAATCAGAAAAAACTAAGAACTATATGATTCCATATATAGATGGAACATATAAAGGAGACTCAGAGACATGGACAAGAGTGTGATGGTTATGGGGGAGGATGAGGGGGTGGGAGAAAAGAGAGGGGCACAAAGGGGTTGGGGGTAGGGAGGGGCACAAAGAAAACCAGATAGAAGGTGACGGAAGACAATTTGATTTTGGATAAGGGATATGCAACATAATCAAGTGTCAAAATAATCTGGAGATGTTTTCTCTGAACATATGTACCCTGATTTAACAATGTCACCCCATTAAAACTAATAAAAAAAACCTTACTACTACCACTAATAATAATAAGTTCAAAAGGGTGGCTATATGAGCAAAGGCCTTGAAGAGAAATTCATGAATGAGAAAATGCAAATGCAAAACCCACTGGTAATCCAAGAAATATAAATTATATTAGCAAAAGGACACTCTTTTTTGTTTATCAAATTAGCAAAAGTGAAAATAAACAAGCCCCCTTCTTTTCTCTCCAACCCCAAAACCCAACCACCTGATAATGCTCAATGTCAGTGAGATCTGCTATGAATCAGCATTTTTGTGCTTTCTGGGTATGAAAACTGGCCATTTAGTATTATAATTTCTCAGGTCTTAGTGAGAAGTACTTAGTCTTTGACTCAATAATTTCATTTGTAAGAATTTTAAGCAAAATAATTAAGCAAATACAATATTAATATAGTAATCTTCATTGTTAAATAATTTTTTTTCAATGTTTCTTTATCTTATAAAAGTGGCAAGCTAGAAACAGCCTAAATATAATAACATTAGCAGAATTAAGAAATGCGTGGCAAAAAAATGGCTCCATTCAGTTGGCTCAGTGGTAGACCTTCAGCCTGGTATGTGGATGTCCTGGGTTCAATTCCTAGTCAGGGCACACTGGAGAGTCACCCTTCTGCTTCTCCACCCCTCCTGTTCTCATTTCTCTCTCTCTCTCTCTTCTCTTCCTGCAGCCATGGCTCAATTGGAGCGAGTTAGCCTTGGGTGCTGAAGATAGCTACATGGCCTCCATCTCAGGCACCAAGAAGAGCTTGGTTGCTGAGCAACAGAGCAGCACCCTAGATAGGCAGAGTAAGGTCCCCTAGTGGGCTAGCCAGGTGGATCTTGGTCAGGGTACATGCAGGAGTCTCTCTGTCTCCCCTCCTCTCACTGAATTTAAACAGAAAGAAAGAAAGAAAGAAAGAAAGAAAGAAAGAAAGAAAGAAAGAAAGAAAGAAAGAAAGAAAGAAAGAAAGAAAGAGAAAGAAAGGAAGGAAGAAAGGAAGAAAGAAAGAAAGAAAGAAAAGAAATGCACAACAAGGCCATAGACAGGATTATTAAGTAGCCTTTAAAAATGTGATTTGTTATGTAGTATAAATATACAAATAAACTCAATCATAGGGGGAAAAGCTTGACAGAAAAAGGAAATGCCAGAAATATGGCAACAGGTGAGCTGGAAGCATCTCTGAATAGTGAAATTATGGACAAGTTTTAATGTTTATTTATTTGAGAGATAGGGATTAGACGCCTAAGTAGCAGCTCAGTTGGGCAGCGAGCTTCTGGTGGTAGGGACACGTGTTGGAGACAGGTGGGTTCTAGGTGCTTTAGAGGGGCTGGTCCTGGGACCCAGGTGTGTGGCAGGGCCGGTGAGTGGGAGAAGCTCGAGCAAGGGAGGAGGATTGAGGCGTGTCCCGGGCGTCCCAGTGAGGGGTTTTGGAGGGGTTTATGGTGCTTGCCTGTTTGCACCACAAACTGGGAGGAGCCTACTGATGAAAGGAAACTGTGTCAATTAAGCCCCACTTATTTATTTGTTCAGAAAGTATCGTTTCCACTTCCAGCCGCCGTCGGATACCGGTCTAGGCACTGGGAGTCAGCTCTGAACATCACAGACAAGGTCTCTGTCCTCGTGGAGCTAATTCTAATTGGGGGAGGAGGGGAAGGGAGAGACATTAAGGAAAAGAGCGACGGATGCTAAGAAGGATAAAACACGCTGGAGACTTGGAGATTCCTCGTGAGCTGGGTCACCAGCTCTGTGTGAACTTCATCAGGTCCAGCAGTGCCTTCTAATCCAAGACCACCAGGGACACACTAGTCGTTGAACAAGTTGGGGACATTGCTGTTTCCTGTGAGGGAGAACGCACACTACAGGGAACCGTGGGGCATCCAGGAAGTTTTTAGGTGATGTGGTAAAGGGTTTTGGGAAGTGGGCTGTTACCTGGATTAGATGATGCCAGAAAGCAGGCGTACCCATGATGGGTACCTCAATAAATCCCACCTGGAAGGGATACTAGGCTGAGGGTAAAGCTATAATCGGTAAAGAAGCAGCAGCCCCTCCTATTAGGATGGGGGATGTCTTCTCTGGTTGTGTGTGTGTGTGTGTGTGTGTGTGTGTGCGCGCGCACGCGCACGCGGTTTGAGCAATGTCTATGTTGTATTTGTGGTCAGATATAATTAAGTGGTCTTGTTTTTGCCTTGATCTATCATGGTTACAGAATGTCCTTGTCTGATGTTTATGTTCTGTGAAATTATGTTCAACAGGAAAATACAAGGCCAGCTAAGAGGGCGAGGCTATCATCTAATAATATTAACAGGCCAGTAATGTATCAGGCCAGCTTCCAAATGTCAGAGGCTGCTTTTCTCTCTCCAGTGGTTTTTTTTTTTCTTTTTTCATTCTTTGCACCTGTAAAGTGAGGGGACTACATGAACTAGGAATCTTTTTTTTTTTTTAAAAACAAATTTTTATTAATGTTAATGGGATGACATTAATAAATCAGGGTACATATATTCAAAGAAAACATGTCTAGGTTATTTTGTCATTAAATTATGTTGCATACCCCTCGCCCAAAGTCAGATTGTCCTCCGCCACCCTCTATCTAGTTCTCTGTGCCCCTCCCCCTCCCCCTAATTCTCTCCCTCCCTCTCTCCCATGTCCTCCCTCCCCCCACCCCTGGTAACCACCACACTCTTGTCCATGTCTCTTAGTCTCGTTTTTATGTTCCACCAATGTATGGAATCATGTAGTTGTTTTTTTCTGATTTACTTATTTCACTCCGTATAATGTTATCAAGTTCCCACCATTTTGCTATAAATGATCTGATATCATCATTTCTTATGGCTGAGTAGTATTCCATAGTGTATATGTGCCACATCTTCTTTATCCAGTCTTCTATTGAAGGGCTTTTTGGTTGTTTCCATGTCTTGGCCACTGTGAACAGTGCTGCAATGAACATGGGGCTACATGTGTCTTCACGTATCAATGTTTCTGAGGTTTTGGGGTATATACCCAGTAGAGGGATTGCTGGGTCATAAGGTAGTTCTATTTTCAGTTTTTTGAGGAACCACCATACTTTCCTCCATAATGGTTGTACTACTTTACAGTCCCACCAACAGTGAATGAGGGTTCCTTTTTCTCCACAGCCTCTCCAACATTTGCTATTACCCGTCTTGTTGATAATAGCTAATCTAACAGGGGTGAGGTGGTATCTCATTGTAGTTTTGATTTGTATTTCTCTAATAACTAATGAAGTTGAGCATCTTTTCATATATCTGTTGGCCATTTGTATCTCTTCCTGGGAGAAGTGTCTGTTCATGTCCTCTTCCCATTTTTTTATTGGATTGTTTGTTTGTTTGTTGTTGAGTTTTATGAGTTCTTTGTAAATTTTGGATATTAGTCCCTTATCTGAGCTGTTGTTTGAAAATATTTCCCATTTAGTTGGCTGTCTGTTTATTATGATATCAGTTTCTCTTGCTGAGCAAAAACTTTTAATTCTGATGTAGTCCCATTCATTTATCTTTGCCTTCACTTCTCTTGCCATTGGAGTCAAGTTCATAAAATGTTCTTTAAAACCCAGGTCCATGATTTTAGTACCTATGTCTTCTTCTATGTACTTTATTGTTTCAGGTCTTATATTTAGGTCTTTGATCCATTTTGAATTAATTTTAGTACACGGGGACAGGCTGTAGTCGAGTTTCATTCTTTTGCATGTGGCTTTCCAGTTTTCCCAACACCATTTGTTGAAGAGGCTTTCTTTTCTCCATTGTGTGTTGTTGGCCCCTTTATCAAAGATTATTGAACCATATATATGTGGTTTTATTTCTGGGCTTTCTATTCTGTTCCATTGGTCTGAGTGTCTATTTTTCTGCCAATACCATGCTGTTTTGATTATCGTGGCCCTATAATATAGTTTAAAGTCAGGTATTGTAATGCCCCAAGCTTCATTCTTTTTCCTTAGGATTGTTTTGGCTATTCGGTGTTTTTTATAGTTCCATATAAATCTGATGATTTTTTGTTCCATTTCTTTAAAAAATCTCATAGGAATTTTGATGGGAATTGCATTAAATTTGTATATTGCTTTGGGTAATATGGCCATTTTGATTATATTTATTCTTCCTATCCAAGAACAAGGAATATTTTTCCATCTCATTGTATCTTTTTCGATTTCCCTTAACAATGCTTTGTAATTTTTATTATAAAGGTCCTTTACGTTCTTTGTTATGTTTATTCCTAGGTATTTTATTTTTTTTGTTGCAATCGTGAAGGGGATTATTTTTTTGAGTTTGTTTTCTAATATTTCATTGTTGGCATATAGAAAGGCTATGGACTTTTGTATGTTAATTTTGTATCCTGCGACCTTACTGTATTGGTTTATTATTTCTAATAATCTTTTTTTGGAGTCCTTCAGGTTTTCGATGTATAGGATCATATCATCAGCAAAAAGTGATACCTTTACTTCTTCTTTTCCGATATGGATGCCTTTTATTTCTTTGTCTTGTCTGATTGCTCTGACCAGAACTTCTAGCACCACGTTGAATAAGAGTGGAGAGAGTGGACAACCCTGTCTTGTTCCTGATTTAAGGTAGAAAGTCCTCAGTTTTATGCCGTTTAATAGGATGTTGGCTGATGGTTTATCATATATGGCCTTTATCATGTTGAGATATTTTCCTTCTATACCCATTTTGTTGAGAGTCTTAAACATAAAATTGTGTTGTATTTTATCAAAAGCCTTTTCTGCATCTATTGATAAGATCATGTGGTTTTTGTTCTTTGTTTTGTTGATATGGTGTATTATGTTAACTGTTTTGCGTATGTTGAACCATCCTTGAGATTCTGGGATGAATCCCACTTGATCATGATGTATTATTTTTTTAATATGTTGTATTTGGTTTGCCAGTATTTTGTTTAGTATTTTAGCATCTGTATTCATTAGAGATATTGGTCTGTAGTTTTCTTTCTTTGTGCCATCCTTGCCAGGTTTTGGTATGAGGGTTATGTTGGCCTCATAAAATGTGTTTGGAAGTATTGCTTCTTCTTCAATCTTTTGGAAGACTTTGAGTAGAATAGGAACCAAGTCTTCTTTGAATGTTTGATAGAATTCACTAGTATAACCATCAGGGCCTGGACTTTTATTTTTGGGGAGGTTTTTAATGTTTTTTTTCTATTTCCTCCCTACTGATTGGTCTGTTTAGGCTTTCTGCTTCTTCATGACTCAGTCTAGGAAGGTTGTATTGTTCTAGGAATTTATCCATTTCTTCTAGATTGTTGTATTTGGTGGCATATAATTTTTCATAGTATTCTACAATAATTCTTTGTATATCTATGATGTCTGTGGTGATCTCTCCTCTTTCATTTTGGATTTTATTTATTTGAGTCCTGTGCCTTTTTTCCTTGGTGAGTCTTGCCAAGGGTTTGTCAATTTTGTTGATCTTTTCAAAGAACCAGCTCCTTGTTTTATTGATTTTTTCTATAGTTTTTCTGTTCTCTATTTCATTTATTTCTGCTCTGATTTTTATTATCTCCTTTCTTCAGCTGGTTTTGGGTTGTCTTTGTTCTTCTTTTTCTAGTTCCTTAAGGTGTGAAGTTAAGTGGTTTACTTTGGCTCTCTCTTGTTTGTTCATATATGCCTGAAGTGATATGAACTTTCCTCTTATTACTGCTTTTGCTGCATCCCAGAGATTCTGATATGTCGTATTTTCATTTTCATTTGTCTGTATATATCTTTTGATCTCTGCACTTATTTCTTCTTTGACCCATTCATTTTTTAAAAGTATGTTGTTTAGTTTCCACATTTTTGTGGGTTTTCCCCCCTCTTTTTTGCAGTTGAATTCTAGTTTCAAGGCTTTATGATCAGAAAATATGCTTGGTACAATTTCAATTTTTCTGAATTTGCTGATATTGTCTTTGTGGCCCAACATATGGTCAATTCTTGAGAATGTTCCATGTACACTAGAGAAAAATGTATACTCTGTTGCTTTGGGATGAAGTGTCCTGTAGATGTCTATCATATCCAGGTGTTCTAGTATTTCGTTTAAGGCCACTATATCTTTATTGATTCTCTGTTTGGATGACCGATCTAGAGCCGTCAGCAGTGTATTGAGGTCTCCAAGTATGATTGTATTTTTGTTAGTTTTTGTTTTAAGGTCAGTAAGTAGCTGTCTTATATATTTTGGTGCTCCTTGGTTTGGTGCATATATATTAAGGATTGTTATGTCTTCTTGATTCAACTTCCCCTTAATCATTATGAAATGACCATTTTTGTCTCTGAGTACTTTTTCTGTCTTGTAGTCAGCATTATTAGGTATGAGTATTGCTACACCTGCTTTTTGTTGGGTGTTGTTTGCTTGGAGTATTGTTTTCCAGCCTTTCACTTTGAATTTGTTTTTATCCTTGTTGCTTAGATGTGTTTCTTGTAGGCAGCATATAGTTGGATTTTCTTTTTTAATCCATTCTGCTACTCTGTGTCTTTTTATTGGTAAGTTTAATCCATTTACATTTAGTGTAATTATTGACACTTGTGGGTTCCCTACTGCCATTTTATAAATTGCTTTCTGTTAGTTTTGTATCTTGTTTGATTCTTCTTTTTTGTTTTTCTATCATTTGTTTTTGTTTGTTTGTGTTCCATACTTCTTTCCTCTGTTGCTACCTTTTTTAAGTCAAGTGTTTTTGTGTTGGTTTTTTCAAGGGTGGTTACCATTAAGTAATGAAAAGGGTACCTACCATATTCATTGTAGTACCCTATCTTATGAGTATTTCTGCACTTCATTGTCCTTTGCTACTGTTAATCTCCATCCTCTCCCCCCTTTTTTTCCTTTGTTGTCACAGTTTAAGTTTGGTTTTATTGTGTTCTTGGTGGAGCTGTTACTTGTGGTGTTGTTTTCTTTTGTTCTTTGAATCTGGTTGGAAAACCCCCTTTAGTATTTCCTGGAGTGGGGGCTTTCTGCTGATAAATTCTCTCATCTTTTCTGTATTTGTGAATGTTTTTATATCTCCTTCGTACTTGAAGGATAGCTTTGATGGGTATAGTATTCTTGGCTGAAAGTTCCTCTCTTTCAGGGCTTTAAATATTGGGGTCCACTCTCTTCTAGCTTGTAGAGTTTCTGTTGAGAAATCTGATGATAATCTAATAGGCCTTCCTTTATATGTTGTACTCTTCTTTTCCCTGGCTGCCTTGAGAATTTTTTCTTTGTCATTGGTTTGTGTCATCTTTATTATGATGTGCCTTGGAGTGGGTTTGTTGGGGTTAAGAAAACTCGGTGTGGCCTGACCTGTGGTGGCGCAGTGGGATAAAGCGTCGACCTGGAACACTGAGGTCGCCGGTTCGAAACCTTGGGCTTGCCTGGTCAAGGCACATATGGGAGTTGATGCTTCCTGCTCCTCCCCCTTCTCTCTCTCTCTGTCTCTCTCTCTCACTCCTCTCTCTCTAAAAAAAATAATCAATAAATAAAATATTAAAAAAAAAAGAATTAAAAATATTAAAAAAAAAAAAAAAAAGAAAACTCGGTGTTCTGTTTGCTTCTTGAATTTGAGGCTTTAGTTCTTTCCACAGGCTTGGGAATTTCTCGTCTATTATTTGTTTGAGTACATTCTCCATTCCATTTTCTTTCTCTTCTCCCTCTGATATACCTATTATTCTTATGTTATTCTTTCTGATGGAGTCAGACAATTCCTGTAGGGCTTTCTCGTTTTTTTATTATTTTTAAGTCTCTTTCTTCTTCTCTCTGTTGTGCCTCAAGTTGTTTGTCTTCTATTTCACTAATCCTATCTTCAATCTGGACTGTTCTGTTAGCTAAGCTTGTTACCTCATTTTTCAGCTCGTGAATTGAGTTTTTCATTTCTGTTTGATTTGTTTTTATAGTTTCAATTTACTTGGTAATATATTCTTTGTGTTCATTGAGTTGTTTTCTGATCTCCCTAAATTGCCTTTCTCTGTTTCTTGTATATCTCTGAGTATTTTTAAGATTTCTATTTTAAATTCTCTGTCATTTAGCTCCAAGGCTTCCAATATGTTGTCTTTTCTCCATAGATTTTCCCACATCTATTTGTGTTACCTCTCTTTCTTTTGTATCCATAATATTCGATTTCCTCTTTCTTATTGGCATCTGAGGGTGGTCTTGTTGATAGCACTAATTAGAATTAATAAAGAGTAAAAAGTAAAAAAAAAAAAAAAAAAAAAAGGTAAAACACCCCACAAAAAAATAACAGTAATAATTTATTATTTCCCCCTTTTTTCTTTCTTCTCTTTCCCTCCTCTCCTCTCCTCAGGGAAATATCGTGATGACCTGTGAATTATATTATGCTAAATGGAACAAAAACTGCCTATAATGGAGGGCCTGATTTGGGGTGAAGAGTTCAAGGGGCAAAAAAAGGGGAGTAGGGACCTACTAAATGCAAAAAAAAAAAAAAAAAAAAAAAAAAAAGGAAGAAAATCTTAGACAAGCATAAGATGATTTGCTTGTAAGTGATGGTTGACTAAGAGATATAATGAGAGGGATAAGAGGGAACCATAAAAAAGGAGGGAAAAAAAAGAATAATAAAGAAGAAAAAAAATAAAAATAATAAGTAAAAATCTGTTGTATTAAGTGGAGCGAAGACTAAATACAATGGAGACCTTGGGTTGGGAGGAATGCTAGTGAGTTAAAAAACAATGTAAAAAGTACCCAAAATGCCACAAAAATAAACAAACAAGAAAAAAAAACAAAAACAAAAGCGAAAAAGAAAAATAAAGCCAAAAAAAACCCCTTTAGTCCCAAATTAACTAATTTGTTCGTGATTGAGGATTAAATGGGAGGAAAGTAAAACAAGAAAAGATAAAAACGAATAGAAAGGAAAAAATAAGAAAAAGAGAAAAACGAAGGAAGAAAAAAAAAGGAAGAGAAAAAAAATAAAGCAAAACAAAAAAAAACAAAAGAGGAGAGAGTGAGAGTTAAGTATTTTGGAGTATAACCTTAAAGGAGGGTGAGGATGAAGAAGAGAAATAAAATGTAACACTCATGGGTAGTATAGTTCAAGAAAAGGGAAGCATAAGATGGGCAGAGAATAGAAGGACCGAGGTGGAGGAAATAGAAATAATAATAATAAAGGCAATAAGATAGAAGAAACAAACAACAACAACAACAAAAAAATTAGTGGAACAAGTTGTAAAGTCTGTGGATTTTTCTTAATTTTGAGAGGTTAACTTCTTCCTTTTTCTTTTCTCTCCCTCTTCCTGGTCGGTGACTCTGTACCCCAGGCTCTGCCCCTGTGTCACACTTAGGTAGGGATTTGCAGTTGATGGGATTCTATGGCAATGTCATATAATTGGCTTTAGTCTTGCTGGTAGTCAAGGCTTGTTGGCGTTTGCAGGGTCCAACGATGAGAGAGTTTGCTTTCCTGGAGTCTCTCTCCTAGTCCCCCCTTCCTGAATTAGCAGCCTGGTGATCCAGCTATAAGGCTGCAACTGCTTCTGCCTGGGGAGTAAGAGGCTCAAAGAGCTGGGCAATCCCCACTCTATCCCCACTCAGCGCAAGGCTTTGGGAAAGGCTCTGGCAGTCAGAGCCTCCAGTGTAATCAGGCGGGGGTGGGAGTCAATTGTTGTCAAGGTGACTGTTTAGCGCCTAGCATTCAGTTGGACCACTCAACCCAGGCTTTCCACACTTTGTAGCCTGTTTTTGCAGGGAAGAAGAGGCACTAGTCTCTGCTTGCGACTAGTGTAGTATAGATCTTATTATCTGCCAAGTCCCTCTTGTTAGCGTTTATCCCTGAATATGGAGGCTCTATCAATCAGAAGTTGCCCCCGCCCCTTTAGCGAGAGGCACTAAAAAATATCACGCCTCTTGTCTTGGATCGCTGAACTGAGAGAGATCTTATCAATTAGAGCCTGTGGGTGCGCAGATTTCATGGGTTAAGCTAATTTCAGTGATTGGGTCGCAGCTGTGCTCCCGAAGGTATTTCAGGCTGCCTGAGCGCCCCTCCCCCAACACTTGATTGTTAGCTTGAATGGCTGGGTGAGGTGCCCCGCCCACAGAGAGAATCTCCCAAGTAGGGAAGACCGCCCTGGCACCTCTCCCGCTCGCCCCGCTGCTGGCGGCTGGGGCACACCGGGCACAGGATAATGGGGCACCCTGGGTGTGCGGGCCAGTAGGGCGCTCTGGGCGTGTGGAATGCCCAGGGCACGCGCGCGAATGGGGTGCTCCGGGCACCGGTGGCTGGGGACTCTCACTCGCAGTGCGCGGGCCGCTGGGAACGTTAGCGGTGCTCGCTCTGCAACCGGACTGGGCACACGGTGGTGGCTTCTCATGCTCCTGAGTGTGGGCTGACTCACCACAGGCGCACTCCCTCCGTGGCTTGAATGAACGTCCCTGCGGTAGCTTCCTCTACACCTTCGTTTCTCAGATTCAAGTGATAACAGTCCTTTCGCTTTCAGTTTGTGTGGAACTCCAGAATGCTCCGAGGATAAATTTTTCTGTTTCTAGTTGATAAATTTGTTGTGATTTTGGGGAGATCTGTCGGACGCGCTGCTCACGGCGCCATTTCCGTCTCGTCACTACTAGGAATCTTTTCAAGTCCAAGTTATTACAGTAATTTGCATGCATGCAGGGCACAGTGTGAATTCCCTGCAGTTAGCAGTTGAAGTTCCCTAGTCCTTATTGCATGCTTTCCACCAAGGAAAAAGAAAAAAAAAAAAAGGCAAGAAGAAAATGCACAGGACTGGAAAGTTATGGCCATTAACTTACTATCTGAATTTCATCAGACCCCTTCCCCTATCTAAGCCTTGGGACAATCGTTAGTAATAAAACGAATTGGTTCAAATTTTAAAAAAAAAGAGAGATAGGAAGGAAGAGAGCAAAAGAGAGACAGGAATACTGATCTGTCCCTGTATGTGCCCTGATTAGAGATTGAACCAGTGACCTCTGTGCTTTAGGACAAATGCTCTAACTAACCAAGCTACCTGGCCAGGGCTGGACAACTTTTTAAATGCTTCTTTGTATTGTTTTTATATCTCCTAAGTTCAAAACTCACTTTGTTAGTTAGAAGATATAAAGTAAAAAACCTATTAGAAAAAAAACAAACCAAAGAAAACACACAAAAGAACAAGAAAAGAGCATGCTTTTAGTCATGTAATATTAAACCAGAGGCCAGATAGTGCAGGAAGCCAGGCTGTGGATGGGGTGAGTGGGGTTGTGGAGAGCAGTGACGGGGGTTTGCCCTGTTGGAAAAGTAGCAATATTGACATTGTTCTGAACTGCTGATGTCTAATGATATTAAAATCTGACTGACCTATTCTCCTGAGGTATATTATTGTTTCTCAATTCTCATTGGTTATTCCTGGGGTTCAATTGCTCACGACCATCTTTTATCTGCCTTTGTAGCTACTGGTAAAAGGATTCATGGATTTGGAGAAAATAATTTTGAATATTTCTTTTAACTTTCAGATGTTGTTACCTTTTGGAAAACATCATGCAGTGTTGTGGAAGCTACCTGCACATACATGGATCACATTATGTGTTGTGTTGAATCTGGGGACTACTTGCATTTAACAAAACACTTCTTATCACAGTGAATCAATATGCCTTCAGATAGAGCAGTGTTGGTATGTTATTCCAGTCACTTTAAGAAAGCACGTGTGTGTGTGGTTTAAGAGTGCTTTTGTCTGTCCTATGGTATCACAGTGGATAAAGCATCAACCTGGAAAGCTGAAGTCTCCAGTTCAAAACCCTGGGCTTGCTCAGTCAATGCACATATGATAAGCAAGCAATAAACAACTAAAGTGAAGCAACTATATTCCTTGCTCCTCGCCCTCCCCAATCTCTCTGTAAAATCAATAAACAAAAATCTTTAAAAAAATAAAACAGAAGAGTGCTTTGTTTAACATGTCTCCTAATTTCTGAACAGTCTTTACTACTTAGCCATTTTAAGACACTGTGTCTTAAAAATGTGCAGGTCCTGGCCAGGTAGCTCAGTTGGTTAGAGTATCATCCCAACATGCCAAGGTGATAGGTTCCATCCCTGGTCAGGGAACATACAAGAATGAATCAATGACAGCATGAATAAGTGAAACAACAAGTAAATGTTTCTCTCTCTCTCTCTCCTTTCCTCTTTTTCTAAACATCAATAAAGAAAAGAAGAAAAACACATGCACACATCTGCATTTGAGGGTTAGTGTGACAGGTGCCATTTGATCTGGTGAAGAGAGGCACCATCTGTGTGGAAAGTCATGCTTAATCGTCTTGGCACTGATTTCTGAATAATGAAAAAATGGACTGAAATGAAACCTTGAGAACATCAGCTTTTGTTTTTAAGTTTCCAAGAGTAGCTGCTAATTCAACAAAGGGAGACTATGGTTTCATACTTTTGGATCTTGTAAGCCTTATTCAAATCCTTCTTGTCTTCTTGGTCTGACTTCATTTGAAAAAATTGTTGTGCTAACCAACATGTGCAAATGACAAAGTGCAAAGTGGCTTAGCCAATGGGCCAGCTGATATATTTCTGAGATACTCTAACTTTCCATAAGGTCCCAGGGTAGAATCAGGTTACAAAAATGGATCAGCCTTGAAATCACCCATAATTGTGTGTGTAGGCAGGGGGTAAGGGCAGAGTGAACGGAACAGCTCAGCTAAAATTTCAAACTGTTTTGGTCCATCCCAGGGTGGAAATTAAGAAATTGGAAAGGCCCTGGCTGGTTGGCTCAGCAGTAGAGCATCGGCCTAGCGTGCGGAGGACCCGGGTTCGATTCCCGGCCAGGGCACACAGGAGAAGCGCCCATTTGCTTCTCCACCCCTCCGCTGCGCTTTCCTCTCTGTCTCTCTCTTCCCCTCCCGCAGCCAAGGCTCCATTGGAGCAAGGATGGCCCGGGCGCTGGGGATGGCTCTGTGGCCTCTGCCTCAGGCGCTAGAGTGGCTCTGGTCGCAACATGGCGACGCCCAGGATGGGCAGAGCATCGCCCCTTGGTGGGCAGAGCGTCACCCCTGGTGGGCGTGCCAGGTGGATCCTGGTTGGGCGCATGCGGGAGTCTGTCTGACTGTCTCTCCCTGTTTCCAGCTTCAGAAAAATGGAAAAAAAAAAAAAAAAAAAGAAATTGGAAAGATCTTCAGACTTTCTGTGAAGATTATTTAGAGAGAATCTACTTCAATTCCATTAACAGGTTGGACAAATGAATTGAAAAATAATAAAGTACTTGCTTAAGGTCCTGCATCTGGTCGTGGTGAGCTGAGGTCCGAGTCAGCCCACTGTTCTTGCCTTACCGATTCCCGTATACAAAACTCAGCAAATTTTAGTGCTACTCCCAAAGTGAATACGTCTCCAAAATTTAAGAAGATTGAAAATTTAAGAAGATTGAATTAAAAATTAAGAAGATGCTATTGATATATAAAGTATTTTCTCTGATCATAATGCTATGAAACCAGAAATCAATCACAAAAAAAGAAAGAAAGAAGAAAGAAACACACACAAAGGCCTGGAGGCTAAATAACATGTGATTAAACAATTAATGTGTTAACAATGGGGTCAAGAAAGGAATCAAAAGATACTTTAAAACAAATGAAAATGAGAACAAAACAACACACAATCTATGGGACACAGTGAAGGCAATCCTAAAGAGAAGTTCATAGCATTACAGCTTTACTCCAAGAAACAAAGTCTCAAATAAACAATCTAGTTTTACACTTAAAGGAACTACAAAAAGAACAAACCAATCCCAAGGTGAGTAAAAGGAAGGAAGTAATAAAGATCAGACAAACATAAACAAAATAGAGCCAAAAAATACAAAGCAATCAATAAAACTTTGAAAAGATAAAAATGATTGACAAATCTTTAACCAAGCCCATCATATAAAAAAGAGAAAGAGAACCCAAATAAATAATATTAGAAACGAAAGAAGAAAAGTGACAACTAATAACAAAGAAATACAAAAGGTCATAAGAAAACATTACAAGTATGCCAACAAAATGGACAATCTGAATGAAATTGATAAATTCCTAGAAACATACAACCCTCCAAAGGAAGACTCAGACAATCTGAATAGACAGATTACAACTGGTGAAACTGAAGCAGTATTCAAAAATATTCCCAACAAAGATCCTGGACAAGATGGCTTCACAGGTGAATTTTACCAAACATACAAAGAACTAACACCTATATTTCTCAGCTATTCCAAAAAATTCAAGAGGTGGGAAGCCTCTTAAGCTCATTTTATGAAGCCAGCATTATTCTAATTTCAAAACCAGATAAAGACATTACAAACAAATTAAATTATAAGCCAGCATCTTTGATGAACATAGATGCTAAGATGCTCAACAAAATATTGGCAAACTGGGTCTAGCAATACACCATGATCAAGTTGGATTTATTCCAGAGATGCAAGGTTGGCACAGTATCTGCAAAACAATAAATGTGATACATCACATAAACAAAATGAAGGGTAAAAATCACATGATCATATAATTAGATGCAGTAAAAACACTTGATAAAATCCAGTACCCATCTATCATAAAAGCTCTCAGCAAAGTGGGAATAAAAAGAATATTGCTCAATGTAATAAAGTTGATATATGATAAGACTGGAATATCTACTTTCACTATTCTTATTCAATATAGTACTGGAAGTCCTGGCCACAGCAATCAAACAAGAAAAAAATAAAAAGCACCCAAATTAGAAAGAAAAAAGTAAAACTGTAATCATTTGCAGATGACATAATACTGTATAGAGAGAACCTTAAGATTCCACTAAAAAACTGATAAATGAATTTAGTAAAATAGCAGGATATAAAACAAATATCCAGAATTCAGTTGCATTTTTGTACACCAATAATGAACTATCAGAAAGAGAAACTAAGAAGACAATCCCATTTACAATTGCATAAAAAATATCTAGTAAAAAATTTAACCAAGGATGTAAAAGACCTGTACTCATAAAATTGTAAGACACTGAAGAAAGAAATGAAAGATACAACTATGTGGAAGCATATGTTCATGGATAGGAAGAATTAGCATCATTAAGTGTCCATACTACTCAAAGCAATCTACAGATTCAATTCAATGCCTTTCAAGGGCATATTCCACAAAACTAAAACAAATACTCCAAAAAGTTATATGGAACCACAAAAGACCCTGAATAGCTACCATGACAATGTTGAAAACGAAGAACAAAGTTGGAGGAATCAGACTATCTGATATCAAACTATACTACAAGTCCATAGTAATCAAAATGACATGATACCAGCATAAAAACAGACATATTGATCAACACAACAGAAAGCCCAGATATAATCTTATGCCTTTATGGTCAATTAATATTTGACAAAGGAGGCAAGAACATACCATGGGTTAAATATAGTTTATTCAATAAATTATCAAATTATTTGAAAATTGGACAAAAAGAAAAAAAAAAAAGAAACTAGACCACCTTCTTATACCACACAGGGGAATAAACTCAAAGTGGATTAAAGACTTAAATGTTAGATTCAAAACCAAAAAAAAATCATAGAAGAAAACATAGGCTGTAAAATATCAAACATTTCTCATAGCAATATATTTTTCTGATATAGCTTCTTGGGCAAGGGGAACAAACAAACAAAAAACAAATGATACTTTATTAAACTAAAAAGGTTTTACACAGGAAAGGAAACTATCAACAGAATGAAAATGCAACCCACTGAATGGGAGAACACGTTCACAAATGATATATCTGATAAGGGGTTTATATACAAAATGCATAAAGAATTTATAAAACTCAATACCAAGCAAACAATCCAATTAAAAAATGGGCAAAAGACCTGAATAGACACTTCTCTAAAGAGGACATGGCCAATAGACATGTGAAAAGATGCTCAGCATCACTAGACATTGGAAAGATACAAATTAAAATCACAATGAGATACTACCTCAGCCTATCAGAATGGCGTTCATCAACAAGTCAACAAAAGGCAAGCGTTGATGAGAATGTGGAGAAAAGGGAACCCTAGTGCACTGTGGGTGGGAATGCAGATTAGTGCGGTCACTGTGGAAAGCAGTATGGAATTGCCTTATAAAACTAAAATCAAAACTTCCTATGACCCAGCAAAACCATTTCTGGAAATATATCTAAAAAAACCTGAAATACTAATTTGAAAGAATATATGCATCTTTATGTTCACTGCAGCATTATTTACAATAGTGGGGATTTGGAGGCAGCTTAAGTTTCCATCAGTAGATGAGTGGATAAAAACGCTGCAGTGCATTTTCACAATGGAATACCACTCAGGAATAAAAAAGAAGAAAAATCTTACCTTTTAACACAGCATAGATGGACCTGGAGGGTATTATGCTAAATGAAATAGCCAGTCAGAAAAATACAAGTAGCATCTGATTTAATTTATAAGTGAAATCTAATGAACAAAATTAATTAGCAAACAAAATAGAAATAGACTCATAGATACAGAGAGCAGGCTGACGCTCTCAGAGGGGTGAAGGGAGTTGGGGGGCCAGTGAAAAAGGTCACGAGATTAAGAAAAAAGCACCTCATAGGCACAGACAACATTATGGTGATTACCAAAGGGAAAGTAGGGTTGGAATGGGGTGGAGGAGGGTAAACCGGCTAAATGGTGATGGGAGGAGATATAACTTGGGGTGGTGAACACACAGTAATTATACAAATGATGTATTACAGAATTATACACCTGAAAACAATATACTTTTATTAAGCCAGGTCACCCCAATAAATTCAATAAAAGGCGAATGAACAAAAAATAAAATCACAAAGTGTCTTCTGAGCTAGATTAAATTAGTAAGAAACAAACCTTGGATATAAATCATTTGCCCATTTGGAGTCTTCATGGAATATAGAAGAGTGAAAATCATAGTTTACACGTCCTTATCTAACTTCCTTTGAAGCTATATCACACATATATACCATAAAATAGCCTTAGGAGCTATGAGAGTTGACCTTATAGAAAATACTTTAGCCAGCAATGGTTTTAGTTTGTGAATTAGCATTGCAGTCCACTAGGCGAACCTTCTGTGATGAGGATATGCTGCCACTAGGTGGCAGGCATACTGCATTGATTTAGGGCCCCTGACTGATGTATCTGGAGTGGAAATTAGGTCTGTTGCTGTTTTCTTCCAATCTATAAATGTATAGCTCTTTTTTAAAGGAGTTGGATTAAAACAATGTCATCCAACAACACATTTATGAAAGATATATTGAAAACCAAACTATTAAGATGATTCAGGTGTCCTTCATGACCTGTCTAACCCACCAACTTAAAAAAACACAACTTTTTCCACTGATTTGAAAGAAAAGCATACACTCATTCTTCCACTTAGTTGTGTATTCATTGGTTGCTTCTTGTATGTGTCCTGATCCTGAATGGAACCCTGGGACCTCAGCTGAGAGGATGCTCTATCCCAGAGGTAGTCAACCTTTTTATACCTACCGCCCACTTTTGTATCTCTCTTAGTAGTAAAATTTTCTAACCGCCCACTGGTTCCACAGTAATGGTGATTTATAAAGTAGAGAAGTAACTTTACTTTATAAAATTTATAAAGCAGAGTTACAGCAAGTTAAAGCATATAATAATAGTTACTTGCCAAGTACTTTATGTCAGATTTTCACTAAGTTTGGCAGAATAAATCTTTATGAAACAACTTACTATAGTTAAATCTTTTTATTTATACTTTGGTTGCTCCGCTACCACCCACCATGAAAGCTGGAATGCCCACTAGTGGGCGGTAGGGACCAGGTTGACTACCACTGATGTATCCAATTGAGCCACCGACCAGGGCCACCCACCAACTTTTAACAGCTTCAATTTTTAATTTCTTTCTATTTTACTTTCAAAGCTTTAGGACTGTTACAAAAAAAAAAAAAAAAAAAGAATGATAAGTGAGTTAAGTCTAAAATTTTACCTTTATACCTAAAAAAAAAAAAAAAAAAAGATTTTTTGTTTCTAAAATTACATGATATTTTAAGCACTCATTTTACCTCCTCATTTATAGTAAATATAAATCTTCCAAGCATTTAATATTTTATTTAAAGTAAGGAATGAAGGAATGTAGGTGACTATTAACTGCTAAAGAAGAATCCTTCAAATGGCGACCCGGAAGAGTGAAAACAACTTTCAGGGTTGTCAGCATCACAGCACAAGCAGTGTGAGAACAGCTGAGTTAACAGGAAGCAAGCAAAGTTCCTCCATGGCAACCGTTACCAAGTTCCTCCATGGCAACCATTACCAAGCAGATGAAGTCTGTCACTGCTCCTTTCCCTGCCCTTGGGTCTGAAGTTTCTCTGTTAATGCTATAAATGTGAAGTCTCAGGTATTTTAAATACTTTAATGCTGCAAAGAGAAGTTTCCTTTAAAATGTAAATATAATTTGGTCTGTGTAAAGGGGACTATTACCAAGGTGATTTCCTTTCCCTACCCTCCTCCCCCCATGTTAAGTGGAGAAAAGAAGCAGAACTAGAAGACGGTTTAAGGGGGGAAAATGTGAAAGGATCAAGGGAACTAAAAAAGAGAGCCCTGGTTAAGCTGGTGAAATAGTGACTGTTGGGTAAACAAATGTTTTTTGAGGTTTGCTCGCTTGTACTTTGCATTAGTGCAGGGCAATGCCTTATGTGTGGTCTGTGGAGGGCAGGGGGTGCTTGTCCTCAGGGGGGCAGATTGCAAATTGTGGATTACCTTCCTGCTTAGGAGGGGCCCCTGTTTGCGATTTGCTGGAGGAAGTGCTGAGGGCTTGGGAGACCTGCTGAGGCTGGTGGGGGACTGTTTGCTTTGTGAGTTCAGAGGTTGAGTCCGGAGAATAAGTTCTGGTGCCAGGCCTGTTTGGCTGGGGAGTGCAGAGACTGGTGGGTCCCGAGATGGGGAAATGGGAAGCGGTCTTCCCTGCCTGTTTGCTTGTCTGCCCGTTAGGAGACTTGAATAAAGGAATGGCCCACCATCTTCTGGTTGCACAGTTCTTTTATCATATGCCTGAATCTAATGTGAACCTGCATGGCCACAGCGACGGCCACTGGTCCTATAGTGACTGTTCAAACACTGATACATGTGGAGCTTGGAGTCAGCACACTGGGAAACTCAAGGCCATGTGCTGGCACAGGGTCTCTCCCTGTACCATGGGCTACAAAATCACAGCCCGGCTGGCCCAACAGTTGGCCCAGGTGATTCTCATGCCTACATTGGATACTACGAAAAAGCCTGCAGACCGAGACTGACTGGCAATGGATTTTCAGGCTTCAGGGTAAAGATGAGTACTATAAGCCTGGGCCAAGAAACCGGAGCATCTGCTGAACAGCTATATAGGCGTGCACCAGTCAACACTCTTACACAAAGTAAGGTTTGGTAATTCCCTTGACTGTCTGCATGTGCCTGGCAGGCAGTGGACTGGGTGGGAAGAAAAATAAAACTTCCAGAAACAAGACAGGCCAGGACCTTTCCACGCTTGCATGGCTGCAGCTGAGTTACTGAGCAAATGAGTTTGTAAAATCTGTATTTTTTGAGTTTGCTCACTTTTATTGTTACAGAATGGCACTGGGCAGCCACATGTACGCTCACCCTCAGAACAGGGCAGTTGGTTGCAAATTGCGGATTGCATTTCTGCTTGGGAGGGGCCATTGTTTTGCTAATGTTTGCTGGAGAAGGGGTCTTTGTGGGCCCAGCCAGTTTTGCAGGGAGAGGGGAGAGAATGCAGAGTGCTGAGGAAGAAGCTACTTTGGCAGAGAGAGAGAGGAGTGTAAATGGGAAACCAGAGCTGAGGGGCTTTGCGAGCTCAGCTGAGACTGGTGAGGCCTTTGATTTCAGGAGGAACCGGAGAAGATTCTCCTGGTTGTGGAACCGGAGAATATGTCAGCACTTTGGGAGCCCTGAGTGAAAGGAAAGTGTTTTCCCTGTGTGTTTGCTCATCAGCTGGTGTGAGACTTTAATAAAGGAATGGCTCACCATTTTTTGGCTCTACTGTTTATTTACTATCTGTCCTAATTCAGTGGGGACCTGCATGTGAATGGCTGTGACAGCGGTGGCCACTGGCCCTACATGAGTCAAGTCCGGTTCCCTTGGCCCCAGGTCTCCCAGCTGCAGCTCAGCTGAGACACAGCCATGCTGGTGTCCTGACTCGGTGCTTCCCATGGAGATCCTCCCAATGCACTCAGCCTTCTCAGGTTGCTCAACATCACTGATGATCTCGAGGTCCTGGGTTCCCTTGGGATAGAATTTGGACTTATCTACACTGAGAGTTCAGACACATACATGTCTGATAGACAGGGCAGAGGAAAAAGTGATGGGAACGGGACTTCGGGGAATGACAAAGGGGTCATCGGGACCAAGGACGGTCTGGTGGCAGTGGCTTGTTCTTAACCTCATCTCAGTCAGTCTCCCTTACCCTGCAGTGCCTTTGTGTCCTGGAAGGAAAGGGACAAGTATAGTCAGCAGTAAAATCATTTCCTAGGTTATTCAAATCCCTTCAACCTTCTGGGACACCCATTCTTCTACTTTTAAAAAATCACTTCAGGCTCCCTCAACCCATATTTCATGGCAAATCCAGTGATTCCCCTAGAATTTCTATGAATTCTGGGAGCTTACACTCTCACGGATACTATTCTCCCCTGCTCCTCACTTCCACTGCAATCTAGGTCACTTCGCCAGCTGGTGTGCCTTCTAAGGTGCAGTGGTATCTCCTCTCGCCACACCGCCTGACTTCAGGCTAGACACAGTCCCTCTGACGTCAGCTGTCTTGCCAAAGATTTGGAGACAGCACACTTTACTAAAGATTTGCTTGGAGCAATGAGGGAAGGCTTATACTATAGCACAGCTGAGAAAAGGAAATAAACAAAAACAAAACTTAACATTGAATAGTAGATGCTTTGTGCTGAATTTCTTCAACGCCTCCAGTTTTTCTCTCTGGCCGCTAATTCTAGCCACCTGGCATGAGTTCCTTTCTTCACCCAATCTTTTCACTCCCTGGCTCTCTCTTCAGAGAAGTGGTGGCCACTTAAAGGGAAATGGTCTTACCTGAAAGAGCAGTGAGTGTCAGAGACCATTAAGCAGATGGCCAAGAGCTCCAGGTGACAGCAGCCTAGTGTGGCTGGGCTGGGCCTTGGAGGTCTGGAATGTGTCCCCCTTCTCTGTGGGCAGTTGGAAGCCATGTTTACAGTAGCATTAAACTTCAGAGACCTGAGGGAGAGGCTGCCTCAAAACAGAGCACAGCTGGAGCACAGGAAAGGCAGAGCTGCAGGCGGAGGCCGGAGTGAATGTGAGATACTTTCCTCCACTCTGGGAACCTCCCAGGCGCCCCCAAACTATGGCCCGTGGGCTGCAATTCGGCCCCCTGAGGCCATTTATCCAGCCCCCACTGCACTTCCGGAAGGGGCACCTCTTTCATTGGTGGTCAGTGAGAGGACCACTGTATTTGGCAGCCCTCCAATGGTCTGAGGGACAGTGAACTGGTCACTGAGAGGTAAGTAGTATGGATTCAACAAGCAGAGGAACTGACAAGCTGATGGATCTTGGGGACATTCAAGTAAATCTACCAAGGACTATAATGGGGTGCAGTCTCTGGAGTCCACATAGCCTCTTTCTACATCTTGAAACAATGCGTTATCTTTCCAACATGCAAACCCAAAATAAATCAACCATGTGAAGTTGTCAGTGCCTGAACATTCACACACATCTTCTAGGGACCTTGTTGAAATGTATTTGATTCTGGTTCAATCGGTCTGGGGTTGGGCCTGGGAGCTTCATTTATAGCAAGCACCCAGGTGATGACACCCTGCTCCGCCTGCAGTGGGAGAAGCAAGGCTGTAAGCAGCTGGGGGTTCTCCTTGCCTTCACCCCCATGCCTGCATTTGCAATGACAAATGATAGTCACTGAGGGAAAGAAGACAATTATTAACCCCACAAGCTGCATGCTCAGGTAGACTGTAAGCTTGACGGTAAAGTGAGGGTGGTAGGAGGGGAGGGGAGTGGCAACCCTGGGCTCCCCTTGTTAAGGTATCCTTAACAAGAAAATCTCTTTTGCCCTCATTGGACTGGACCAGGAACAAAAAACATGTACATCAATTCCCTCCACCAAGGCTTTTCCTGCTCAGGGGCTTGACTTCATCTCGTCTCCTTCCTGCTGTCTCTCACCAGTCAGGGACTCTGTCTCACATCATGGCTCACCACGACTTTAGCAGGGATTTTTAGGTTCCACACTTGACCTTTTAATCATAGAATGACAGACTTAGACTGATTTCAGAGAATGAGGCAGCAGGATTTTTTTTGGGGGGGGGATGCCTGGGTACCCCCCCAATCAGCTTGGAGAGGCAGTACTGCGTTCTTCTTCCATTAACCAGGTCTCCTTCTAAGCACCCAGGAAATATAACCGAGTATCACAGCAAGCCTCTGTCACAGGGTGTTCGCTGCGGCATTAGCTGTGGCAGCTGTGCCTGGCCCCAAGGTGACATGTATGTTTAATCCCCGCCAGCGTGGCAGGCCACCCTCCAGCGCTTCGTTTGCCGGGCTTTTGCAGAGCAGCTCCCCAAAGAGATATAATTAGAATTTTAAAAGCACATAAAATTCAAGCCACATAAGCCTACCCACCTGGTCTCATGAAGGCCAAAGGGCTCAAGAAAATTTGTAGGAAGAAAACACAACGAAGTAGAATTGGTTTAAAACAAAAGGAATCATACCAAACAGGGCAAACCGGTAGCAAACAAAAACAAAAACAAACAAACAAATGAAAGCCTCTGTTTGTGGAGGACTATACTTAAATGCAGGAATCTGGATGGAGAGAGCGGTACATTGTGTCTCTGAAGAAATCTTCCAGCAGCACTGTAAATGGTTCCACAGGCATCTGGCAATTAACTGATGGAGTTCACTGAACACTAGGCAGTTACTGGACTGGGAAAACAGGGAACAAGAGGTGCTGATACACTTCTGAGAAAGGGGAGTATGCACACGACAATATGGAAGACCAACAGTGGCAAATGTATAAACCAGGAGCCCGTTTGTCATAGCTGGGCTCTGGTAATAGCATGCTGCTTTAATGTATTCAGTGTTTAGTGACTTTAAATGGGACTCAAATTGAAAAATTAGGGGCATTTGAAATGCCAGTGAAGAAGTGAACCTTCCTTCTATATTTCTGGTAGTCATGAAATTAGTTATTGTTTGTGAACTATTCTCGGGAACCACTGCCATTTTTTACCTAACCACTGTCCCTAATACTCTATACTCAATACCAAATCATGTTTTACAAGAGGGACTCAGATGCAGCCAAAGCAACTGTATTTACCTAAATTGTTCAACCTAATTACTGAGCGGCTAAATCAGGAATTGTCAGGTGTACCTATGGGCTCACGTGGTAGGCCCTTTGATAACCCCTCTGCACTCTTCCTTTATCTGATCTCACAGCCTCTGTACAGAGAGGGTTTGGTATGACTTCTGAGCTAGGAAACAAATGACCTCCTGGAAATGGCAGTAAAGAGTGAAATCCTGATTCCAACTAAGGTGCAGTGGTATCTCCTCTCGCCACACTGCCTGACTTCAGGCTAGACATAGTTCCTCTGACGTCAGCTGTCTTGCCAAAGATTTGGAGACAGCACACTTTACTAAAGATTTGCAACTGTGGGTCTACCTGGCTTCAAAGCGCTCGCTCACACCCACAATGCTTTATCACGCCTCCCCTCGGCACCTAAGGAGGCTGGGCACCTGGGGAGGGAGAACGGACCTCGCTGGCCTTATGTCAGGCTCCCTTCACCCCCTGTTGTTACTGGAATGAGCCAGGTTCCGGGCAGCTCATCGCATTCAGCCAATCAAAAGAGATGAACCAGACTGAGTATATAAGAGCATCTTTAAGTCAGAAATACTGGTACCCTAAAAGGTAATCAAGTCCTGTCCATAAAGCTGCCTTCACACTCTCCTGGTGTTGGCAGTTTTTAAAAGGTTCAGGGGAAAAGAAAAAAATGTAAAAAGTCCATGCAGTTAGTCATGTAACAATGTTCAGGAGGTGGGAAAACTGTAAGTTCTTCTGATGTAGCACAGGCCTAATAAGGATGGACCTATCTGGTGTCCTTAGTAAATCTTTAAGACAGCCAGGGTCTCCCAGTAACAGCTGGGACCTGGTGCCTCTGAGCCCTTCTGCCACTGGGAAATTATCTGTGCAAAAACTCCTTGTTTTCTTAGGATACTAAGTAAAGATTTAAGATTGGTGAACTAAGTTTTTAATTAATTTATAGGCCTTAACTTTTCACAGTAAATCCTGCGGCTAGGCTTTTACAAACAACCATTATGATTTACACTCCCCTAGTTGTCAGGTCCCTCCCCAATGTAAGCTTTCCCTGAGATTCCTACAAAAGCAACCTTTTCACTACATTTCAAAGTGAAGGCCAGGAAGCCATTAAGAGAGACTAGCAAGCAGATTAATTATTTCCTAACCCTTACATATCTCCTATTCATTACAACTGAAAAGCTACTGTTACTGAACCCAAAGTTGTCGCTTTGGGGCTCCCCTATCACTGTGTGCACCTGGCGCCTCCATTCTGCAAACACACAACTTTGAAAACCAGGGCCAGCAAGGCATCACAGATTGCCAAGTACATTTCTCAGGCTTTTACAAAACAAAGAGAATACTGTGAAGAACAAATTCCATAGGTGTCTGTTGGAAATTTTAAGAGGAAGAAAGAAAAAAAAATCAACTTTCAAAACCATTTCCCAGAAACTCATGGAATATTCACTTGATTTCCCAAGGGTACCACCTCTTCTTTCTCCCCTCACCACTGTCTCTTTCCATCCTGAATTTTAGAATGACAAGACAATCAGCATTTGCAGTTAGACTCATTAAAGGTTTATTTTTAGGAGAGCTTTAAAAGACTGTGTGAGGCCCCTGTGGCAACCAGGGATCCTCGAGGGCTCCTGTGTGGGCCCTGGGGCTGGCACCCTGAGCTGGCTCTCCTCCAGTGTGGGTCACTATATTTAGCTGACTAAAAAAGTTCTCCCCTGCAGTTGAGCCTGAGGCCATATTTTCATTTCCTGAGTTCATATGTGGGGTGACCCATATCTTCAGGGGCCCTGCTTTCTGAACTTGGCTCTGCCTTTGCTCTGTTAGGAATTTTCAGAGAGCAAGAGCAGATCAACCCTTGGGGCTCAGTATGACCCCTAGGAGAGAGTGATTCATGGACCTGTGCAGTGAGTGTAGTTAATTACTGGAAAGGACTCTGGAAGTCTGGTGTCTACGTGTCATCAGTGCCTTACAGCCACGGAGGAGGAAAACAACATGTGCAGATGGTATTTTTCCACCAAGTGCTGGACCTGGTGGAGCTGTCAGATTTAGACCAGGTTCAGCATGAGAGGCCGCAGATTGGGGAGGAGTGAGGAGGAAGCCTAGGCACAGAGAACCTAATTGGATGCTATCTAAGGTACTGAGAAAGGGTCCATACTTTCCACTTCAAGCACCACACTGACCCTGCATCGTGAGAATCTGCATCACAGCGAGCTAGAATGACCTAAATTATTCTCATTAGTAGCAAGAAGGCATTTTTACAAAGAATACTATTGTTTGCTTCTTCTTGCTTTGAAAGTTTTTTTTGTTTTTTTGTTTTGAGAGGGAGAGAGACAGGAAGGGAGAGAAATGAGAAGCATCAACTTACTGTTGCAGCACTTTAGTTGTTCACTGTTGTTTCTCATATGTGCCCTGACCAGGGATTTCTAGCTGAGCCAGTAACCCCTTGCTCAAACCAGAGACATTGGGCTCCAGCCAGTGACCTTGGGCTTCAAACCAGTGACCATGGGGACACATCTATGATCCCATGCTCAAGCAGGTGACCTCATGGTTTTGAACCTGGGTCCTTAGTGTCCCAGGCTGACTCTATTCACTGCACCACCACCTGGCTAGGCAATTGCTTGGGGAGCTTTTATCTTGAGAATGTTTGGTTTTAAGATGAAACACAGAAGTAAAACATAGTCTGTTAAAACATGTTTTTTGTTCCATATTTGTTCATTTATTTTGTAAGAGAAATAGACACACACACACACACACACACACACACACACACTGCCATGTCAGCTTTAAGGAAACCACCTAAAAAACAAAGAAGAGGTATAGCAAATTTCTTAAGCCTATTTTTTCTTTTAGATGATGTTTTCATCTTCCTTAAAATGTAAGACAAGGATATAGAACAAGAATCAAGAACTCCTTTTGGATCAAGATTGTCTCCTCCATGGAAAATTTATGCAAGTTTTCTGCCGTAAGTAGAGGCAAACCTCAAACACACACATCCACGTATACACACAGTTGTATATACACACATGCTCATAATTGCTCAGGAATCCTAGGCTGTAGGTAACAAGTATCATAAAACATCATTTGGGTCAATCTACCTCTCAAGTATATCTATGAATAAACTTATCAAAATTCCCATATCTGAGGTATCAAATTTGCTTTACAGTTTTGTTTTGTTTTTTGCCATTCAAAAAATGTTATTTTAAAAACCATGTTTTAGGCCTAGCGTGCGGAGGACCCGGGTTCGATTCCCGGCCAGGGCACACAGGAGAAGCGCCCATTTGCTTCTCCACCCCTCCGCCGCACTTTCCTCTCTGTCTCTCTCGTCCCCTCCCGCAGCCAAGGCTCCATTGGAGCAAAGATGGCCCGGGCGCTGGGGATGGCTCTGTGGCCTCTGCCCCAGGCGCTGGAGTGGCTCTGGTCGCAACATGGCGACGCCCAGGATGGGCAGAGCATCGCCCCCTGGTGGGCAGAGCTTCGCCCCTGGTGGGCGTGCCGGGTGGATCCCGGTCGGGCGCATGCGGGAGTCTGTCTGACTGTCTCTCCCTGTTTCCAGCTTCAGAAAAATGAAAAGAAAAAACAAAAACAAAAACAAAAACAAAAAACATGTTTTACATAAGTGTTTTAGAAGCAGTAAAAGCTAACATTATTACCTAAAGTGTTGCAGGTGATTATCTAGATGCTAGGCAAGATCACTTCTAGGTATTAATTCCAATGAGCTGAATCTTTTGAAACCTTTCAACCGATAGAAACTTTAATAATTACTCTGGGAGCACATGAGGGCATTCGCTTCACTTTCAGAGGAATCTGAACTTCTTCAGCACATTTTCCATCTAATTCTTTCATTCCAGTTACACTTGAATAGCTGTTTGGTGGAAAGGCTGGCTGCCCATTCTGTTCCTGAAGCGAGGAGTGCAGGCTACCCACTAGAGGTATAATCTCAGGACAGCACCCCTGTTTGTTTCCCAAAATCACAAGTGAGATTCCCTACTTTAGAATCTTTGGGAAAGAGAAAGTTCTAGATTAAATTCAAGGAAGACATAACTCATTACAGTAGGGCCAAAGGCAATTGCTTTTGCAAATAAGGGCCTTAGTAGGTGAAATCGAAACAAGTGAAATCGAAACAAATGAACTTCATTCCGTGCCATCAGGCTGAAGTCCTGCCCCCACCCCCAAGACAAATGACTGTGGCCTTCATAAATCTGTTACAAGATTCCCTGTAATG
This sequence comes from Saccopteryx bilineata, assembly GCF_036850765.1. Lineage (NCBI taxonomy): Eukaryota > Metazoa > Chordata > Mammalia > Chiroptera > Emballonuridae > Saccopteryx > Saccopteryx bilineata. The sequence continues at coordinate 181,685,277 of NC_089494.1, forward strand.
TTTGCCTAAGCACTCCGCTGAAGTTTTCTAGAAGACGTTTGATTTCTGAGAACATTTCCCCTCTTGTCTTGAATTAGGAGGATTCACCAGAACTGAATCTCACAGTCCCCCCCCCCCCCCAAATAACTTTCCAAACAAACAAATGATCACAAACACCTGAAACAGCAGTCTTCACTTCTGTCAAATGCTGTGAGAGAACATTAAGGGAGCATTTCTAACTACCATTGGGAAATTCTACCCTGCTGACCACCAGGCAGCTTAAGATTGATTGTGTCCCCAGCGCCTTCCTTCACGAACTGTTTCTTGCTGTTTCCTTTTCCTCTTTTGAAAGTATCTCTCCTCCAACTCACTGGATTTGAAGTCAGGTCCTTTGCCAGTTTCAGTCTATTCATAGCTGATTGTGGTCTGGGAAGATCTAGAACATCTGGAAATAGGTTGAGGTCCTATTCCCTGACAGGGGATGCTCGTGAAAAGTGTGGTGGAAGGTGGCGGACAGATATTAACTCAAAGTAGAAATTTTAGAGCCATCTGTTTCTCATTATATCCTGGCCCATATTTTAAGTTTACTTCTTTTTGACAGTTTTACTTTCTTTGGACCAGGTCAGGTTTCCATCATTTCACTCTAGGAATATGGTGATTCCTGGTCCTAACTGTCAATTTAAAAACATCTTCCATCCATTATTCACATTTCTGGTAGCATTTATAGGGGCAGGAAATAATTACATTTTTCTACCCATCTTAGATTAATTGGCTGGGACCCTGTATACTAGACTGACAAAAGACAGATTAGCAAGAGAAAAACAAACAGAGTTTTATCTACCTGTGTATCGTGCATACGTGAGTAGTTCAGAGGGCTGCTTAGAATTTGGGCTTATATAGATTTTTACAAAAAGAACAATAAATTTTTAGACAAGTGACAAAACAAAATACAAAGGGTGGGGGGGATTTTGAATTTCCAGAGAGCAAATTGTGAGAAGGAAGAAAAATGGAGAAATTAATGATATATAAAAATAAGGTTTAGCAAAATGTGTTATGTAGAATTCTTTAGGACTATTTGTGAGCCAAGAAGTTAAAAAACTTTAGTGATTAACTTCTGTCCTTTCTGGTGGAGAGGGGCAGGGAGACACCTTTACAAATTCACATCCTGCTTTTAGGCAAGGGGGGGAAGGGAAAGAGCTTCTTTTGTATCCTCTGCTTTCCAATTGCCTTTAACTCAAAATTATCCACTGCCAAAGTGGCATATTTTGGGGTGGCTTATTCTGCCACCCTTCACATACTAATACATATGATCATGCTATATGTTCTTGCTCAGGATTTTGAGTAATTCCTTTTTGCATACAGAAAAAGAAATTCTATTTCCTTAGTCTAGCACTCAACCTTCCCATTATCAAGCCTCAACCTACATTTTTAAACATATTTTTTATTATATTCCCTCCAATTACACTGGGATCTTGGACATTTTCCACACACATCATACATTTTCTCAGTGTGTGCCTATGCTTACACTCTTCTGTCATCATGGAATGTTTCCCTTCCCAATCATGATGGTGTCTGTTCCTTCAAAGCATGACTCAGTAGATACCTCCCAAAGTCATCACAGAAAACTTCTCTCAAAATGAATCATCCTATCCTCAGCCTCCCCTTGGCATATTCTGTACCTTTTATAGCTTCAATCTTACTCGACCTTCCTGAGTTATCAGAGAAAAGTTTACACTATTTAAAGGCATAAATTGCCTCATTCATCTTTGTGTTTCTGCTCTCAAACATTTGGCAGAGAGCTTTGCAAGAGTAAGTGCTTGGTAAACATGCTTTGACAAACGAGAAAAGTAATAATGCCGAAACAAGAAAGAATAGTAGACTCCAACTTTACATTACTTAGAGTTTGATGGGAGGTCAAGAGATACCCAGTGATGTTCCAGAAGTCACTGAACCTGGGACCAATAATAGCTAAGAGTCACTTTCTCCCAGTTCTAAACTCAACAATATTATGTTATTATAATTGTATAATGCTTTGGGGACAAAATGTCAGGCTCAGATGTAGCCATTGACTGTGGCAGTTAATTAAGTACAGGTGTCCTCAGAAGCCATCTGTAAAGAAGGTGATCTTGGCTCCGCTGCGTGCTCACTAATCCCTGGGCTGTGGAGAAGCACAGTATCGTTTGAAATCGGTTTGGCCAGCAGCAGCTTTGTTTAGACACCTGCTCCTCCTCAGTAACCGAAGGTAACTGATATCTGTGTACTTGTACGTGCCCAGACAGGCTTCCAGTCCCAAACAGTCAACTAAAATTATCCTTCTTGAGGGATCTATTTGAATCTGACATTTGCTTATTTATTTTCTTCAAAATATAGTGGAGAAGAAACCAAGAGTCTGCTCACTACTATTCTGGGGATAAATTTTGCACCTGACGCACAGGGGCTTCAGTCTGGGGGGTCTTTCAGAATCCCGCATGCCGGGCCACTATGCACTTGGAGGAAGGGAGGAAAGGTTAGAGACGGAAGATTTTTATCTTCCCCTTAGACTTCCTCAGGAAAGATGTACATGCTCTTGTCTATGCTAGTTCTCTTGTCTGCAGTGTCCTCTTTCCTACCCTATCAACCCTCAACCTACTCACCCTTGAGTTCCAGGCAGGCTACTGCCCTCTCTCCTGGAGGACTTAACTGCGTATGCAGACAGTGCCTGTCTCCTTTCCCTGAACTGCTTCTGCACTTCTCATGAGTACCATCCAATTTGCAGGTTTGGGCTTCCCACTGTTTTAAAGATGTTAATTTAATCTTCCCTGCCAGAAGGCCAGCGTTTTTAGGACTGAGATTATGCATCTCTCTTGCTTCCCACCATGGCCTCACTAGGCAAATGTTTCTTGAAAGCCACTGAAATCAAGTTGAGAAATATAATGTAATTGGAGCTCCAACTGCTGGAGCACTCTTTTAATAACCTGATTCCCTAGAAATCCTTTAGAAACTAAAAAGCAGACTGGATGGTGGCTTAAAAATGTTATTTCCCTAAAGACCAAAAATATTACAACAAGGAATCTTACACTGATGACAGCTTCTATAATTTGTGAGGAGTCCCTTGCCCACCATGGATAACAGTAATAGAATCTCAATGGAAGGGAAAACAGGGAAGGCATGGGTTTTAGTCTTCTGAGTCACATGGTAGAGAAGAAAGCAGCAGTCAGGGAAGTCCTTCAAAAAGGACAGAATCAGCTCAAGGGCTTACATATTGAAACAAAAGATGGAAGCTGCTGTTTGCTCCGTTGGGAACTTAAAATCATTCGGAGACATTTCCAGGTCATATCTTTAAAAACACTTGTTTTCCAATCCTCATTTTGTCCCGTCTAGTTTAGAGTATTGTTCAACCTCTGGAATGTAATAATTTATTACTATTTATCTTTAGCATCTTATTAAAGCTACAGTGGTTTTAGTATTGTTTGGAATTTCCTGTTCATGTAGAAAGCATGAATGTATTGCTTTATTAGGAATGCAGACATTGTTATAACACTTGCTATAACAAGGCTCTGAGACCTTCAATTATCAGTTCCATAGAGATAAGATTGAGGAATGTGGTTGTAGCAATTCAAAACTATAAAGTAAAAATAGATGTGTAAAATGACAGAAAAGAAACCTTGTGAATGTGTATGAGGGGAACTTTGGACCTGCAAAGAAATTAGATTATTTTACCAGGGGAAAAGATGATAAAAAGAGCCATTGGCAGTTATGAAGAAAGAAGACTTTTTACTCTCTTTCAAAACTAATTAGGGGCTTTAAATAATATTATGTCATGATTAAACATGGTGAAAAAGTTAACACAAGATAAACTATTAGGCAAGTTTATTTTTTAATTTTTTTAATTTTAGAGAGACAGAGACAGAATGGGAGAGAAAAATAAACATTCATTTGTTGTTCTACTTAGTTATGCATTTATCAGCTGCTTCTTGTTATGTGCCCTGACTGGGGATTGAACCCTCAGCATTGGGGTTTCCAGATGACTCTCTAACCAACTGAGTTAACCGGCCAGGGCCCGGATGAGGTTTTACATTACAGTGTGTTGCAAGCTTGTGGAAAGGGAAGGGTGAAATTAATAATCTCGCCAAGGCTTTTCATTTAGGCACAAGAAAGAGTTCTAATTGGTATAATTTTTCCATTCATTAATTTCTTTATTCATTCAAGAACTAGTTATGGAACATCAAGTATGTGTCAGACACTGTATAAAGGAGTGAATAAAACAGTCAGAAATCATTGTCCCCAGTAGAGTTTATATTCTAGCAGGGTGATAGGAAATATTAAATAATAAATAAAACATACCTTGTGTTAGTAATATAGGCTAAGGAGAATGAGAATGCAGGCAAGGGGGATAGAAATTAGGATGTGGGCGTTACAATTTTTGATAAAATCACCAGGAAAGGCCTCCCTGCAAAGGTTGTGCCTGAGCCAAGACTGAAAGAAGCATGGCGGTGGGGGCAAACCAGGTGAGTATCCTGGGAAGAACGTTCCTGGTAGAAGGCCCTGCAAGACAAGAACCCTGAAGCAGAAGCCAGTGCCCTGTGGCAGAGAGATAGCAGATAGGCCAGTGTGGCTTAGCAGGAGTGAGGGGAGAGCACAGGAGAGGCCCAGAGACACAGCAGAGGGGGCAGACCACTGGGGGCCTGTAAAAGGACGTTCTGGCTTTGGGAGTGCATGATTTTACTCAGGCTTTAGCAGAGCCACTCCAGCTGCTGTGTTAAACAATAGCTCAGGCTACTGTAACAACGGACCACAGCCTGGATGCCTTAAGGAACAGAAATGTCATTTCTCACGGTCCTGGAGGTCAGAAGTCTGAAATTACAGTAATGGCATGGTTGGTTTCTTCTGAGGTCTGTAAGAAAAGGATGTGTTTGAAACTCTTTCCTTGCTTTATAGATGACTGTCTTCTCCCTGTGTAATAAAGGTCATATGTAATAAAGGTAGAAATACTTGTATAAGAAGTGATCATTGAAAATAAGAAAGTTTCATAAAAGTATGGAAAAAGTAGGGAGCAAAAGATAAAGATAAATTGAACAAGACAGAACATGAGAGCACTTAGCACAGGGCTCCCGAATTGGCTGCCCAGGAGTAAAGAGCTAACGTAATGGTCATCATGGAAATATTAGAAACTGTCTTTGAACAGTATAACTTTCTGTTTGTCTGGAAAAATCTGAAGATCGGGACACAGTTTAGTGTTCCCTCCTGGAGACAATGCACGGGCTCCCCCCACCCCCGCCCCGCCCCCAGCCACACTCCTGAATGCCGGGTTTCTCCACCTCAGTCTGTGCATGGACACAGCCTCGCCATCAGCTCTCCCCTGGGGGACACTGAAGTCCAGGTTCAGTTGCCATTCTCATTTAACTCACATCACTGTATTTCTGATACATGACTTTTCTCCCTCTTCTGTTACTTTCTTGGGTCCCGAGGAAGCATTAGAACTTACTCCAATTTAGAGAAATTCATGAAGGGAAAGATTAAAGAACATAAGAATAACAGATTCTCTAACAAAAGTTGATGCCAAGTTCCCAGTGTGGTATAAGAGAAATAGGTATATTCTTTCCCCTGAAAAAGAATGGCCACCAATGGAATTTGTGGCATTTGTGTGCCTAGAAAAATAGAGATTGAGAGATGTTGTACTTTCTTTTGCAATCCTGCTGTGCTAATAGAAGAACTTAATTATAAAAAAAAAAAAAAAACAGCAACAACAAAAAAAAGGTAATTTAAGCAGGGGAAATGAGAGATTTAAAGAAATCATAAATAAAGAATTTTTTTGAACAAGAAGATATAAAAATATAAAAGTGGCAATATAACAAAATACTACTTAAGAGTACGGATTCAATTCCAGTTCCATCTTTATCAGTTGTGTGGTGTTTGATGAGTTACTTAACCTGTCTGAGTTACTTAGCCTATTTCTCTTTCCTCTTTTCCCTCCTTAAAATGGTTATAATGTAAATAGCTAGCTCATTAGATGATTGTGTCTAATAAATTAGCTATGTATTTAAAACAGTGCCTGGAACATCATAAGCGCTATGCAAGCATAAGCTCATATAACTATAAAAGGCAAGATCAATGGAAAAAATTCATTAATGATGTAATAGTGGAGAATTGTAGAGAACTTGATATACCACTCAAAGGGGATGAAGGCAAGAGAAGAAATTCAGAAATTAAAAGTAAAATGTGGAAAAAATATCAGGATGGGAAAGGACTGAATCAGAAAAATTCTCAAGATAAAATTTGGCTGGTGCCAAATCTCTCTCGCAATGGCCACATTTGGCTGTGCGGTGGCTATATCCATGTATTGAAGGGATCTTATTTTGACCTTGTAATAATGCACAGTTAGTGGTTCATGTCCCCATGTATAGGATTCCAGGAGATAGAGCTCTTTTATATCTAAGGAAAGAATTGACAGCAAAGAGCACGTTTTCCCTGTTCTGTATAAAGGTGCGAGAAAGGGTGTGCTAATCTAGGAGTTACACTAACAGAGAAAGTCACCTCTGTGCAAGGATGCTTAGAAATGGCTGAAGGACAAGGGTAAAAGTCTCCAAAGAGAAAAATCAGGGAATGGATCAGAAAAAGTACTTAGGATCACAGCAACACTCTCACTTCACTAAAGAAGCCTTTCTCAGATGCTCTAAGTAGGTCTGCTCTTTTATTCTCCTCAGAAACCTTGCTTGTTTCCTCCCTGGCACTAAGCACAACTGAAAAAACAGTTGTCTACTTCCTTATTGCTCCATGAGAACTGAGATGTTGTCTGTTTAGTTCATCAATGGTGATGTAGAGGTAGGTAACACACCGGTGCCTGGCACAAACCAGAAGCTCAGCAAACACAATATTTGTCAGATGAATGAGTAAATAGAGAACTACACACTTGTTTTATATAATATGAAGAAGAGCTTAAGAAAGGCACAGACCTTCCCTGGCTGGCTGGCTCAGTGTATAGAGTGTTGGCCTGGTGTATGGAAGTCCCGGGTTTTATTCCTGGTCAGGGCACACAGGAGAAGCGACCATCTGCTTCTCACCACCTCTGTCTCCCCTTCTCTTTCACTCCTGTAGCCAGTGGCTCAATTGGTTTGAGAATCAATCCAGGCACTGAGAATAGTTCATTGGTCTGAGTGTTAGCCTTTGGTGCTAAAAATAACTCAGTTGATTCAAGCATCAGCCCCAGAGAGGGGTTGCTGGGTGGATCCCAGTCAGGGCACATGCTGAGTCTGTCTCACTATCTTCCCACCTCTCACTTAAAAAAAAAAGCATGGACATGAAGATTAGGTATGAAGTCAGGAAACAAATAAATTCAGACAGCAGTAATACATGGAAAGCTCAGCCAGCTATAAGCAATGAAGCATTCAGGGTCAATAGCAGCACACTTCTGACCAAAAGACAGAGGAGGCTGAGGAAAGACAGCAACACCAGATCATTGAATTCTTTGTATAAAAATTGGTTAGGTATGGGCATACTGAAGGAAGAAAGCTAACACACAAAATTGCATTTGTGTAGATGAAGATATTGAGGAAGCAGAAAGGTATGTCGGAGACGTGTAAAAGATCCAGAAGAAGATCCATTGGAAGGACAGGACACATTCTTGACAAGAAAAGATTCTAATAATATGAAAGGAAAAGAATGAAAAATTCAGAACATTACATTTGTAGGAGATGGTTATCATACAGCTAGGGAAAGTTCTTGGTAATTAGGAAATATACAAGTATTGTCATGCATGAAATAAAATTTGGGGTATTAAAATTTACATATTTTAATACTTATTTTAATAGAAGTGTATGGAATGATGCACATAGGATAACTTTAAAAGGGTTTTATAAATGTTAGCAATTTTTTTTTCTTTTAGATCCCAGCAGTGCTGAAAATTGATCATTAATTCATGCATCCCTTTGGGGAAGATAAAGTGCCCTTGCCAGCAGAGGCTTTAGGATTTTTTTCTATTTTTTTCTTTTTTACAGAAATACTCTAAGTAAAGCAGTACGATGTTCAGGAGAGGAGCGGCTTTGTGGAAGCAGGACATAGGAGAAGAAAGATGCGGTGCAACACACATTGCTGCATGTTTCTCCCTAAATCTTGCTTCTACTAATATTTTGCTTTTTTTCCCTCCTGGACCAACTTTCGTACTCTAGTTTTAAGTTCTTTCTCAGATGTACTATATACCTGCTCAAAAAAGAGTTCATATTTATGAGGCTGTTAAAACAGTTCCTGGCATATCATAAGCAACTAGATAAATATTTGAAAAAATCAATGCCTGATAATAAAACGTTCATCCTCAAGATCCGAATTTAACCTTACACATGCTTTTCTTTATTATACTTGAAATCGACATTGCTAATGATATGGAATGAAACTAATGACTTACAAAACCAGTGGAGATGGGTGTGTTAAGTGGGTTAGTATATTTATTAAAAAAGGATTAAAATCCCATTTCCTTATAAAGCTCTTCTTTATTCTACGTTCCTCCCTCGCACTCCTCTTCCCCACACTATGTGATCTAAAAAGTCTTAATGAAGCACGATGGGAATTTTATTCTGATACTTTTAAACACCTTAGCTCTTATCTGTCTATAAAAGCAACCTTTTCCTTTTCATTGTGACTCCTTACCATCCTTAAAAGAAACATGACAAATAAATGTTTACCATTCATGTTTCTTTATCCACTTTATTGCTCTAGGAAAAAAAAAAGATGTGGATTAAAGAAAATGGAGTGCATTATTTTATTATTGCTTTGTCAGTAGATGGACCACAACCAAATTCATGTCTCTTCCACTCCATGTCTCTAATTTACTACATGATAATCCTTGTGTTGAACCATGGGAAATTTCTCTCTTCCCAGTTGGTGCTGCATAAACTACATTTAGAACTCTGCAGTGTGTGCCTCTTGCCCTGTGTTTCTTTTCTCTGCCCAAATGTGGAAAAGCTGGATGGAATGGGGTGGGAGGAGAGACACGAGGCAAGACTACCATGCTTGCACCTGTTGGAATGGCAGGTCCGTGTGAGCCTTTCCCTGCCCCTCACTCCTCATGTCCAGCTCTCCAGCTATGCAGGCTCTGTACTCTTCCCCAGCCCGTTGCTGGGCCCTGTGTTAGTTGACACTGGTTCCACAGTGTCAACTAACAGAAGCAGTGATGAAAGAAGCCTGATGAGGGAGGGGTGAGAGCCGCGAGTTGGGTGGTATAATGAGAGTGTATACCATGTGACCTGGAACAGCAGATGTGACACATCTGTGAACCACAAGAGTGTCTCTACCTTGGAGAACTGATTTTTCAACCCACATTACTTTCTATAGGAAAGAGGATACACAGTACATCACAAGCTAACATAAAATTGGTTGTTGAATTAAGAAAGCATAATTAGTAATAGAATAATTAATAATATAGTATAAAAGGAGTTATTTCAGAGATACTAGCCACAAAATACTAAAATCTATGTTATTCAACAGTAAAAAGAAGTTTATTCAATGCTATTAGTTGCTGTTTTAAGAGAATTATTGTAGGTAGGCAATGTAGCCAGTTCATTATTTGGCAAACTGATTGTTAATTCTCTTTTTTAAAAGGACAGTGGGAGCTGTATCCCAAGACTTGGGTTCTAGCCTGAGCAGTTTCCCTGATGTTATTTAAATTCTCTGGACCTCAGCTTTCTCATTTGTGAAACAAAAGGTTTAATCTAGATCAGGGGTCAGCAAAACTTTTCTGTAAAGGTTCAGAGAGCAAATACTTTAGGGTCTGTGGTCTACACAGTCTCTGTCACAACTCTGCTGTTGTGGCATGAACACAGACTGACAACAGGAGAAGGAATGTGTGTAGCTGTGCTCCAGTATAACATTATTTACAAAAACAGGTGGCAGGCCAGCTTTGGCCCCAGGGGCCGTGGTTTTCCAACTGCTGGTTCAGAGCTACTCATTTTCCAACTGAACTGTTCTTCAGGATGTCTGGGGTCCCCTTATGGGAAGAAAATGGAGTGGGAATCTGAGCAAATCAGGTTTTATAGCTCTCACACTCATTTCAATCAGAGCAACTTGTGTTTATATTTTGCACTTCCAAATAAAATTATTTTTAATTGATTGATTTTAGAGAAACAAAGAGAGGAAGGGAGTGGAGAGAGAGAGAGGGAGAGAGAGGCATTCATTTGTTGTTCCACTTAGTGGTGTATTCATTGGTTGCTTCCCATATGTGCCCTGATCAAGAATCAGACCCACAATCTTGGTGTTTTGGGATGATGCTCTAACCAACTGAGCTACACAGCCAGGGCCCCAAATATTTTATTTTTAAAGATTCTTCAGCTAAAATACCTGTAAAGAAAACACTGGATTGCTAAAGTCCCCTTGAACATTGTTTGCTTCTAAGTAATAGCAACCACTCTCAAGCTTTGGGCCCCCTGCCCCTCCCTCATTCTTTCCTCCAGCATCCCCTCTCCCCCATATTCGATTCTTTTCTGGATAACTCTCTTGGCTAGAATGTTCCATGGGCACTTAAAATCAGTCTATCCAAAATGCAAGTCATTATTTTTACCCTCAAACCTACTTTTCTTCTTTTTTTCACTTGAGTTAATAATTTCAAATTCCCTCTAGTGATACAAAGTAGAATCCCCGACTTCCTCTTCTTTTCATCTGCACCGAAAATCAGTTGCAGGGTCAGACCGATTTCATCCATGACTGTATGTTTCAGATGTTCCGACCTCTGCATGAGCACCTCTGTCCTAGTGGAGCTCTCCATTAGTTTGCATCCGGGCCATGACCAGAGGAGAGAAAATGTGAGAGAGAAACGGCAGATAAGGGATGAACTGCTATTGGCCATTCTTCATCTGTGAGAATGTTCTGTCTATACAAAACTGAGCTGCAAACTTACCCAGTTAAAATTCTTTGTTTCTCACCCCATGCTAAGATAAAACATAAGTTCTTCAACTTGGAATTAATATAAAGTTGTCTGTAACTGATCCCAACTGATTAGGTAAAACCATTTGTTTTCTGTCAGCTAAAGTGGTTAAATACAGTAATGTTGTCCAGCGGACCAACAGTGTCATCGGCCTCCCATTGCCATTTCCTCACCCACATTTTACATACTGTTACAGTGCAGACGCCCATCTTCTCATTGTCCTCATTAATTTCTATACATTTGGTTCATCTTAATGCTGGTGGACATTTCCTCCAGATGGCTCCAAGTTGCCAACTGGAAAAATGTTTCTTCTTTGTGTTTCCATAGCAACCACCACCCAGGCCAGCCAGAGCACTTAGATATCCTCTGGCCTGTTTGCGCTGGGGTCCCAAGAAGACCTTCCAGGGTCTGAGGCCTCTTTGTCTCCTCTCTGCCTGGCCTAGTGCATTTTGTTTATTAAACTGAACTGAATGAGATGTAACAAAATTAGCAGGTTCTTAGTAAATAATGGTGACTAATCAATTAAACTGACTTTGGATTTCATACTTGTGTTTGAAGTTCAGAAGTTTTGGGAGATTTGCCCTGGCCTGATAGCTCAGTTGGTTGGAGTGTCATCTGGAAGTACAGAGGTTGCTGGTTCGATCCCTGGTCAGGGCACATATAGAAGCAGATCGATGTTCCTGTCTCTCTCTTGCTCTCCCTTCCTCTCTCTCTCTAAAATCAATAAAATAAACATTAAAAATAAATAAATAAACAAAAGAAGTGTTTGAGGGATTTGAGCCTAGCTAGTGTTTTCATCAGTTAATATGATTTGAGGCATAAAGTGTTAATTAAATGAACAATTAGCTTTGCGAATTAAAGGACAGACTAAGCCAAAGCTAGTACTTTTAGTCACAATATTTGTATCACAGGTAATAATTTGAGTAAAAGATTTCTGGAGTTGTATTGTGGGAGAAAAGCGTTTTTATAGTATAAATAATGTATACTTTCATGTCCAAGTTCTCTGAATATGCAAATTTGCTTTTTCCTGAATCTCCTCTTTGTATACAGATCTGCACAGAGGAAGACGACACATGTCAGCACCTCTCTTCTAAAAAAACCCAAAAAACAAAAAATAAAAATATACTAAGAAGATTGCAGACAAATAGCTTGGATAAAAAAAATGATTCTCCATCATAATTATAGCAACCCAGCTGCGAAGCTATATGTGGTATGGGAACAGACATATATAATGGGCTGTTGGCATGGGGGAAGGTAAGCAAACTTTCATTTATGCCAGGATAGACTGCCTCCAAATAAAGCTCTTCTGCTTGGATGAGAGGTAGGAAACACACCAGCCAGCAGACAGGTCTGCTATTTGGTCACAGAGTTGTGTGGGGCTCCTAGAGAGGAGAACCCCAAGGGCAAGGCAGCACTCTCGGCACATTCATCCCGGGGCCAGAGCCTGCCTCCCTGTAGGCTGGAACCAGGTGACAACTCCACAGTTTTGAGGAATTTTAGTGAAACAACAAAAAAATAGAAGGCTTGAACAGGGGACACATATTGAACACCTCTCTTAGAGACTGTGCCCAGTGGGGAGCTCTCACAGAGAAAGGCTCACTGTAAATCAGGGGTCCCCAAACTTTTTACACAGGGGGCCAGTTCACTGTCCCTCAGACCATTGGAGGGCCGGACTATAAAAAAACTATGAACAAATCCCTATGCACACTGCACATATCTTATTTTAAAATAAAAAAAACAAAACGGGAACAAATACAATATTTAAAATAAAAAACAAGTAAATTTAAATCAAGAAACTAATCAGTATTTCAATGGGAACTATAGGCCTGCTTTTGGCTAATGGGATGGTCAATGTGCTCCTTTCATTGACCACCAATGAGAGAGGTGCCCCTTCTGGAAGTGCAGCGGGGGCCGGATAAATGGCCGCAGGGGGCCGCATGTGGCCCGTGGGGCCGTAGTTTGGGGACCCCTGCTGTAGATCCTTCCTTTCTTTGAAATGCCATTCCCAAGTGTAAAGCCAGTAGGCAGGGCCAGAGCCACCATCAGAGCAGCCTGGCCCATGCAGGTTCGCATTGGATTCGGACAGTCGGTAAAGAAACAAAGGAGCCAAAAGCAGATGGGCTGTCATCTTTAATTCTAGCTTGCACCCGGCGGGCAAGTAAAAATACACACTGGGCTCCAAGACCCACTCACATTCAGTGCTCACAAAGCTACTGATTTATCCGCGTTTCCTAGAATCAAAGGTTTCTAGCTCACCAGCCTTATTCTCCTCAGTTCCCCATCTCCTTCCTTATCCCAGATACAAACTCCACACAAACTGGCATCTCACTCAGCACTCCGCCATCTTAGCTGCTTCTCCTGGTCTACTCCATGTGGCCTCCTTCTGCTCTCTGCTCTGTTCTCTCCTCTAATGATAATCTCAGGAACCATGAGCGCAAACTCTCGTTCCCTCCCCATTTTATAGTGTAGAAATGCAAACCCTTAATCCAATATACATAATAGGGAAGTCCTAATACAAAGTCATTTCTCTGAGGCATGATAGGATTGTACCACCTCACACCAAAAAGGGTGGGAAAGGCTTAATCCCAAAACCAAGCCCCAGGCTACAATGATCCCCAACACACATTAATATCACCTGGGCGATGGCCTCATGTGGGCAGCGTCACCTTTAACAAAGTGAGCATAATACATTTTATCTGCCCAACACCAAGCATTAAGTAACCTCATTCACCCATATGTGTCAGGAGCCTTGTTTCCCAGCACAACACCAAGCATAACAATTAGTAAAGTTATTTAATACAGTGGCACCCCCTTATCCATGGGGATACATTCCAGACTGCTAGTGGATGCCTAAAACCATGGATAGCACCACACTCTACATATATTGTTTTTTCTATACATATAAACTTTATACTATAAAGTTAAATTTATAAATTAGGCACAGTAAGAGGTTAATAACACCTAATGATAAAATAGAACAATAAAGACAATATACTGTAATAAAGTTATGTGAATGTGGTTGCTCTCTCTCAAAATATATTATTGTATTATACTCACCTTTTCGCTTAAAGGAAGCACTTTCGTGCTTCTCTTTGGCACATTCAAATTGCCAGCATCACCAGTCTTGCCCTTTGGGGCTATTTTAAGTGGAATAAGTATTTGAAGAGCAGCACTGTGATCCCTTGACAGTTGATCTGATAACGAAGAAGGTGGGAAGTGTGTGCGATGTGAATATCGCCAGACAGAGGGGGATTCACGTCCTCGGCAGGAAGGAGCAGGATGGCATGAGATTTCATCATGTTACTTAGAATGGCACATAATTTAAAATTTATGAATTTCTTACTTCTGAAATTTTTCATTTAATATTGTCAGACTGTGGTTGCCGATGGGTAACTGAAACCTGTAAGGAATCACCCATCTAACCTTGAATGCTTTATGACTTGGGTTGGGGAACTTTAGTTAAAAGCCCTGAGTGAATGTCTCTTGGATGCAAACACCAAGAAAGTGAGTGACTTTTGTGCAGACACAAAGGAATGCATGTGAACAGTCTTCAGAAAATTAGCCTAAGGTTCTAGATTGCCCCTTCCTTTCTGCTTGTTAATTAGCAAAAGAAAAAGAATGTACCGACCCAAATTAGCCCTTTCTACATGTCAGCTAAATGGCCATTAGTCATTCTTTCCCCTTATCACCTGGTCTGCCTCCCTTGTAATCCTGTTACCTCTGTTCTGCTTCTGATAATAAAAGCTAAGGGAGAAGGAAATTCAGAAGATCTTCTTTGCCTCCCTTGACAGGCCTCCCTCTCTTCCTATTGACATAAGGTTGTGTCTTGAGTAGGTTTTTTTTCCACACGACACTGATAGTTCCCAGTGGGCTGGAGTACAACAGAAACCAAAGAAAGAAACCATGGAAAGAGGGGGACTACTGTAGTTAAAACTTTCTTTTCAGCTCTGGCCAGTTGGCTCAGTGGTAGAGCATTGGCCAGGCATGTGTATGTCCTGGGTTCAATTCACAGCCTGGAAACACAGAAGAAGCACTGTTGGGCAGATAAAATGTATTATGCTCACTTTGTTAAAGAGGCCATTGCCCAGGTGATATTAATGTGTGTTGGGGTGGGCTAAAGGCAGGGAGAATCCTTGTAGCCTGGGGCTTGGTTTTGGGATTAAGCCTTTCCTACCCTTTTTGATGTAGGGCGGTACAATCCAATCATGCCTCAGAGAAGTGACTTTGTATTAGAGACTTCCCTGTTTTGTATATTGGATTAAGAGTTTGGATTGCTACACTATAAAATGGGGACGAAGTGGGAGCTTGGGCTCTTGGTTCCTGAGGTTAGCATGAGAGAGGAGAGAGAATAGAGCCAGCAGCGGGAGGAGGCCACGTGGAGAAGGCCAGGAAAAGCAGCCAAGATGGCGGAGTGCTGAGTGAGATGCCAGTTTGTACAGAGTTTGTATCTGGGATAAGGAAGGAAATGGGGAACTGAGGAGAATAAGGCTGTTGAGCTAGAAACCTTTGATTCTAGGAAACTTGGATAAATCAGTAGCTTTGTGAGCACTGAATGTGACTGGGTTTTGGAGCCCAGTGTGTATTTTTACTTGCCCGCCGGGTGCAAGCTAGATTAAAGACTATGGCCCACCAGTTTTTGGCTCCATGGTTTCTTTACCGACTGTCCGAATCCAATGCGAACCTGCATGGGCTGGGCTCCTCTGATAGTGGCCCTGGCCTTGGCTCCTGGCTTTACAAGCACCCATCTACTTCTCCACCCTTATACCTGTCCTTTCTCTCTATCTTTCTCTTCCCCTCCTGCAGCCAAGGCTCCATTGGAGCAAAGTTGGCCTGGGTGCTGAAGATGGCTCCTCAGGTGCTAGAATGGCTCTGGTTGAAATGAAGCAATGCCCAAGATGGGCAGAGCATTGCCTCCTGGTGGGCATGTGTTGATCAAATAAGTTTGTAAATATTAAATAAGATGTATGTGTTTGCTCGCTTATAGTTTGCATTGGGTGTGGGACACAGGCTGTAAGCTGGCAAGGTCCTTATAGTTTGAAGACTAAGCCTTTTCCACCCTTTTGATGCTAAGATCTTCTCGAAACTAAGCTTTTCCCCACACCCTTGACTGTTGCATGATGTGGGGTGGTACACTGTTATGAAGAACCCCATTTATGCCTCAGATAAGTGGCTTTGCATCAGAGACTTCCTTATTTGTATATTGGCTTAAAGGCTTTAATTTCTGCACTATAAAATGAGGCAGACTGGGGGTTCTCTCTCTCTCGGTTCCTGCCATCAGCATTGCAGAGGAGAGGCAGCCAAGATGGCAGAGTGCTGAAGGAGAAGCCAGTTTGTGCAGAGTTTGTTAAAAGAGAAGGAGATGGGGAATAGAAGTGAATAAGGCTGGTGGGGCCTTTGATTCTAGGAATACGCAGATAAGTCAGTGGCTTTGGGAGCCCTGAATGGAAAGAGAAGTGTTTTCCCACTGCGTGTATTTCTTGCCCACTGGGTACAAGCTAGGATGAAAGGTAATGGCTCATCTGTTTTTGTCTCCGTTGTTTTGTTACCGTCTATCCAAATCAAATGTGAACGTGCACGGGCCAGGTGGCTATAGTCGTGGCCATGGTTGCTGGCTTTATAGCTTGCCAGGTACATCGCAGTCAGGCATATGTGGGGGTCTGTCTGTATTTCTCCTCGCTTCTCACTTCAGAAAAAAAAATTCTTGCCCAGGAAAAGGGGAACTGTAGACAAGGGAGAGGTACACAAGGTTGTGTGCAGAAGGTCCATGAGGATATCCCGGTTGTAGCATATCCTGTGTTCAGAAAGGGCTTTCTGCCTTGAATACTAAAGCTATGTGTGTGGAGGCTGTGCACAGGATTTCATGGCTCTTACCCTGATCAGGGTAAAAAATAAATATAGTGAATGCTGTTTTCCCCCTCTTCTACTTCCCCCTCCTTCCCTCTTATTTCAGAGTTGTGTAGCCCATCAGAGGAAGCAAGACGGCCTTTCTAAACTCAATTTTATGGAATCTGATTTTACTGCCACACTTGGTTTCATATCTATAAGAAACCCATGTGTACCCCCAATTTCTTTTGCCTTCACTTGAGTTCTTTAAGTATCAGGTGTACCTCTCGTTTTCTTTTCTGGCTCTTACCTACCCTTCCTGTGAGGATCTCTAATGGCCTCCTCTGGGCCTGAATCATGAGCTCTTATATAATTGTTTATTAAACACTCTTTGCCTTTTCTAATGATGATGAAGATGAAGACAATAACATGTGCCACAATCTACCGTGAGGAATTTACAAATGTTATTTATACATTCTCTCTCTTTTTAAAATTTTTATTAATTTTAATTTTTTTTGTTTATTCAGTTTAGAGAGGAGAGAGAGTAGAGAGTATGAGAGAGAGAAAGAGAGAGAAAGAGGGAAGGAGCAGGAAGCATCAACTCCCATATGTGCCTTGACCAGACTAGTGCAGGGTTCTAGGTTGCCGCTTTATCCATTGCACCACCACAGGTCAGGCTAATTTTTATTAATTTTAATGGGGTCACATCAATAAATCAGGGTACATATGTTCAAAGAAAATATCTCCAGGTTATCTTGTCATTCAGTTATGTTGCATACCCATCACCCAAAGTCAGATTGTCCTCCGTCACCTTCTATTTGGTTTTCTTTGTGCCCCTCCCCCTGCCCCTTCCCCTCTCCCCCCCACCTCAACCACCACACTCTTGTTCATGTCTCTTAGTCTCATTTTTATGTCCCACTTATGAATGGAATCATGCAGTTCTTAGTTTTTTCTGATTTACTTATTTCATTCCATGTAATGTTATCAAGATCCATCCATTTTGTTGTAAATGATTCAATGTCATCATTTCTTATGGCCGAGTAGTATTCCATAGTGTATATGTACCACATCTTCTTTATCCAGTCATCTATTGAAGGGCTTTTGGGTTGTTTCCATGTCTTAGCCACTGTGAACAATGCTGCAATGAACATGGGGCTACATGTGTCTTTACGTATCAATGTTTCTGAGTTTTTTGGGTATATATCCAGTAGAGGGATTGCTGGGTCATAAGGTAGTTCTATTTTCAGTTTTTTGAGGAACCAACATACTTTCTTCCATAATGGTTATATTACTTTACATTCCCACCAACAGTGTATGAGAGTTTTTCTCCACAACCTCTCCAGCACTTGCTATTACCTGTCTTGTTGATAATAGCTAATCTAACAGGTGTGAGGTGGTATCGCATTGTAGTTTTGATTTGCATTTCTCTAATAACTAATGAATATGAGCATCTTTTCAAATATCTGTTGGCCATTTGTATTTCTTCCTGGGAGAAGTGTCTGTTCATGTCCTCTTCCCATTTTTTTTTATTGGGTTGTTTGTTTGTTTGTTGTTGAGTTTTATGAGTTCTTTGTATATTTTGGATATTAGTCCCTTATCTGAGCTGTTGTTTGAAAATATCATTTCCTATTTAGTTGGCTGTCTGTTTATTTTGTCAGTTTCTCTTGCTCAGCAAAAACTTCTTAGTCTGATGTAGTCCCATTCATTTATCTTTGCCTTCACTTCCCTTGCCTTTGGAGTCAAATTCATAAAATGCTTTTTAAAACCAAGGTCCATGAGTTTAGAACCTATGTCTTCTTCTATGTACTCTATTGTTTCAGGTCTTATATTTAGGTCTTTGATTCATTTTGAATTAATTTTAGTACAAGGGGACAAACTAGTCGAGTTTCATTCTTTTGCATGTGGCTTTCCAGTTTTCCCAGCACCATTTGTTGAAGAGGCTTTCTTTTCTCCATTGTGTGTAGTTGGCCCCTTTATCAAAAATTATTTGACTATATATATGTGGTTTTATTTCTGGGCTTTCTATTCTGTTCCATTGGTCTGAGTGTCTATTTTTCTGCCAATCCCATGCTGTTTTGATTGTCATGGCTCTATAATATAGTTTGAAGCCAAGTACTGTAATGCCCCAGCTTCATTCTTTTTCCTTAGGATTGCTTTGATTATTTGGGTTTTTTTTTTTTTTTTCATTTTTCCAAAGCTGGAAACGGGAGGCAGTCAGACAGACTCCCGCATGCGTCCGACTGGGATCCACCTGGCATGCCCACCAGGGGGCAATGTTCTGCCCCTCTGGGGCGTCGCTCTGTTGCATCCAGAGTCATTCTAGCGCCTGAGGCAGAGGCCACAGAGCCATCCCCAGCGCCCAGGCCATCTTTGCTCCAATGGAGCCTCGGCTGCGGGAGGGGAAGAGAGAGATAGAGAGGAAGGAGAGGGGGAGGGGTGGAGAAGCAGATGGGTGCCTCTCCTGTGTGCCCTGGCCTGGGATCGAACCCGGGACTCCTGCACTCCAGGCCGATGCTCTACCGCTGAGCCAACCGGCCAGGGCCTATTTGGGTTTTTTTTATAGTTCCATATAAATCTGATGATTTTTTGTTCAATTTCTTTAAAAAATGTCATTGGAATTTTGATGGGAATTGCATTAAATTTGTATAGTGCTTTGGGTAATATGATCATTTTGATTATATTTATTCTTTTTATCCAAGAATAAGGAATATTTTTCTATGTCATTGTATCTTTTTTGATTTCCCTTAACAATGTTTTGTAGTTTTCGTTATATAGGTCCTTTATATTCTTTGTTATATTTATTCCTAGGTATTTTATTTTCTTTTGTTGAAATTGTGAAGAGGATTATTTTTTTGAGTTCATTTTCTAATGTTTTGTTGTTGGCATATAGAGAGGGTATGGACTTTTGTATATTAATTTTGTATCCTGTGACCTTACTGTATTGGCTTATTGTTTCTAGTAATCTTTTTGGGGAGTCTTTGGGGTTTTTGATGTATAGGATCATATCATCTGCAAAAAGTGAGACTTTTACTTCTTCTTTTCCAATATGGATTCCTTTTATTTTTTTATCTTGTCTGATTGCTCTGGCTAGAACTTCTAGCACCACGTTAAATAAGAGTGGAGAGAGTGGACAACCCTGTCTTGTTCCTGATTTAAGGGGGAAAGTCCTCAGTTTTATGCCATTTAATATTATGTTAGGTAATGGTTTATCATGTATGACCTTTATCATGTTGAAATATTTTCCTTCTATACCCATTTTGTTGAGTGTTTTAAACATAAAGTTGTGTTGTATTTTATCAAATGCCTTTTATGCATCTATTGATAAGATCATGTGGTTTTTGTTCTTTGTTTTGTTGATATGGTGTATTACATTAACCGTTTTACTTATATTGAACCATCCTTGAGATTCTGGGATGAATCCTACTTGGTCATGATGTATAATTTTTTTAATATGTTGTTGTATTCGATTTGCTAGTATTTTCTTTAGTATTTTAGCATCTGTATTCATTAGAGATATTGGTCTGTAGTTTTCTTTTTTTGAGCCGTCCTTGCCAGGTTTTGGTATGAGGGTTATGTTGGCCTCATAAAATGTGTTTGGAAGTATTGCTTCTTCTTCAATTTTTTGGAAGACTTTGAGTAGAATAGGAACCAAGTCTTCTTTGAATGTTTGATAGAATTCACTAGTATAACCGTCTGGGCCTGGACTCTTATTTTTGGGGAGGTTTTTAAATAGTTTTTTCTATTTCCTCCCTGCTAATTGGTCTGTTTAGGCTTTCTGCTTCTTCATGACTCAGTCTAGGAAGGTTGTATTGTTCTAGGAATTTATCGATTTCTTCTAGATGGTTGAATTTGGTGGCATAAGTTTTTCATAGTATTCTACAATAATTCTTTGTATATCTACAGTGTCCATGGTGATTTCTCCTCTTTCATTTTGGATTTTGTTTATATGAGTTCCTTCTCTTTTTTCCTTGGTGAGTATTGCCAAGGGTTTGTCAATTTTGTTGATCTTTTCAAAGAACCAGCTCCTTGTTCTATTAATTTTTTCTATAGTTTTTCTGTTCTCTATTTCATTTATTTCTGCTCTGATTTTTATTATTTCCTTTCTTTGGCTGGTTTTGCATTGTCTTTGTTCTTCTTTTTCTAGTTCCTTAAGGTGTGAAGTTAAGTGGCTTACTTGGACTCTCTCTTATTTATTCATATAGGCCTGAAGTGATATGAACTTCCCTCTTATTGCTGCTTTTGCTGCATTCCAGAGATTCTGATATGGTGTATTGTCATTTTCATTTGTCTGTATATATCTTTTGATCTCTGCTCTTATTTCTTCTTTGACCCACTCATATTTTAAAAGTATGTTGTTTAGTTTCCACAATTTTGTGAGTTTTTTCCCCCTCTTTTTTGCAGTTGAATTTTAGTTTCAAGGCTTTATGATCAGAGAATATGCTTGGTACAATTTCAATTTTTCTGAATTTGTTGATGTTATTTTTGTGGCACAAAATATGGTCAATTCTTGAGAATGTTTCATGTATACTTGAGAAAAATGTATAATCTGTTGCTTTGGGATGAAATGTCCTGTAGATGTATATCATCACTAGAGCATATCCAATTGCTCTGGTGTTTCATTTAAGGCCAATATATCTTTATTGATTTTCTGTTTGGAGGAACCGATCTAGAGCCATCAGTGGTGTATTGAGGTCTCCAAGTATGATTGTATTTTTGTCCGTTTTTGTTTTTAGGTCAATCAGTAGTTGTCTTATACAGTTTGGTGCTCCTTGGTTGGGTGCATATATATTAAAAATTGTTATGTCTTCTTGATTCAGTGTCCCCTTAATCATGAAATGACCATATTTGTCTCTGATTACTTTTGCTGTCTTGTAGTGAGCATTATTAGATATGAGTATTGCTACACCTGCTTTTTTTTTGGATATTATTTGCTTGGAGTATTGTTTTCCAGCCTTTCACTTTGAATTTGTTTTTATTCTTGTTGCTTAGATGTGTTTCTTGTAGGTACCATACAGTTGGATTTTCTTTTTTAATCCATTCTGCTACTTTGTGTCTTTTTATTGGTGAGTTTAATCCATTTAGTATAATTATTGACACTTGAGGGTTCCCTATTGCCATTTTATAAATTGCTTTCTGTTAGTTTTGTATCTTGTTTGATTCTTCTCTTTTGTTTTTCTGTCATTTGTTTTTGTTTGGTTGTAATCCATACTTCTTTCCTCTGTTACTACCTTTTTTAAGTCATGTGCTTCTGTGGTGTTTTTTTCAGGGGTGGTTACCATTAAGTAATTAAAAGGGTACCTACCATGTTCATTGTAGTACATTATCTTATGAGTGCTTCTGCACTCCATCGTCCTTTGCTACTGTTAATCTCCGTCCTCTCCCCCTGCCCTTTTTTTGTTTTTATTGTCACAGTTTAAATTTGGTTTTATTGTATTCTTGGTGGAGCTTTTACTTGTGGTTTTGTTTGGTTTTGTTCTTTGTATTTGGTTGGAAAAACCCCCTTTAGATTTCCTGAAGTGGGGGTTTTCTGATGATAAATTCCCTCATCTTTTCTGTATCTGTGAATGTTTTTATTCCTCCTTCGTATTTGAAGGATAGCTTTGATGGGTATAGTATTCTTGGCTGGAAGTTCCTCTCTTTCAGAACTTTAAATATTGGGGTCCACTCTCTTCTAGCTTGTAGAGTTTCTTCTGAGAAATCTGATGATAATCTAATGGACCTTCCTTTATATGTTGTATTCTTCTTTTCCCTGGCTGCCTTGAGAATTTTTTCTTTGTCGTTGGTTTGTGCCAATTTCATTATGATGTGCCTTGGAGTACGTTTGCTGGGGTTAAGAAAACTTGGTGTTCTGTTTGCTTCTTGAATTCAAGGCTCTAATTCTTTTCACAGGCTTGGGAAGTTCTCATCTATTATTTGTTTAAATAAGTTTTTCATTCCATTTTTTCTCTTTTCTCCTTCTTATATATCTATTATTCTTATGTTAGTCTTTTTGATGGAGTCAGACAATTCCTGTAGGGCTTTCTCATTTTTAAAATTTTTTGAGCCTCTCTTCTCTCTGTTGTGCCTGAAGTTGCTTGTCTTTTATGTCACTAATCCTCTCTTCTATCTGGCCTGTTCTATTAGCTAAGCTTGTTACCTCTTTTATCAGTTCATAAATTGAGTTTTTCATCTCTGTTTGATTTGTTTTCATAGTTTCAATTTTCTTGGTAATATATTCTTTGTGTTCGTTGTTTTTTGAGATCCCTAAATTGTCTTTCTGTGTTTTCTTGTATATCTCTGAGTATTTTTAGGATTTCTATTTTAAATTCTCTATCATTTAATTCCAAGGTTTCCAATCTATTAAATTTTTATTCCAAAGATTTTTCCTCGTCTATTTGTGATACATCTCTGTCTTTTGTATCCATGATATTTGATTTCTTTTTCCTTAATGGCATCTGAGGGTGGTCTTGTTAATAATGCTAATGAGAATTAATAAATAATAAAAAGTAAAAATATATATATAAAGTAAAAAAATTTTTTCCCTTTTTTCCTTTTTTATCTTCATCTTTGAGAAAATACCATGAAAAACTGAGAATTATATTGTGCTAAATGGAACAAAAACTACCTATAATGGAGGGCCTGAGTTGGGGAGAAGTGATAAAGGGGAAAAAAGGAGGTAGGGACCCACAAAATGCAAAAAAGGAAAAAATTTGGATCAAGAAAAAAATAATTTGCTTGTGAATGATGGTTGACTGAGAGATATAATGAAAAGGATAAGAGGGAAACAAGAAAAAAAATACTATTGTATTAAGTGGAACAAAAACTAAATAAAATGGAGAGCTGGGGTTGGGGGGAATGCTAATGAGTTGAAATGCGAATTAAAAAGCACCCACAATGCCACAAAGAAAAATTTGAGTCCCAAATAAAATAATTTGTGAGTGAGGACTGAATGAGAGGAAAAGGAAAGGAGAAAAGAAGAAACTAAGAGAGAGGGAGAAAAAAGAAAAATAGAAAAAAGAAAATAAGAAAAAAGAAAAAAAGGAAAAGAGAGTTAAGGGATTTGGAGTATATTCCTCATAGAGAGAAAGGAAGAAGAAAAAAAGAAGGGAAATGTAACACTTATGGGTAATGTAGTTCAAGATGAAGAGAAAAAGATAAGACAAGCGGAGAATAAAAGGACCCAGGTGGAAGAAAATTAAATAAATAAAGACAAGAAGATGGAGGAAACAATAAAAGTGGAAAAAGTTATAAAGTCTGTGGATTTTTCTTGATTTTGAGAGGTTATCTTCTTCCTTTTTCTTTCCTCTCCCTCTTCATGGTTGGTGGCTCTGTATCCCAGGCTTTGCCCCTGTGGCATGCTTAGGTAGAGATTTGCAGTTGATGAGTCTCTATGGCAATGTCATATACTTGGCTTCAGTCTTGTGGGTAGTCGGGGCTTGTTAGCATTTGCAGGCTCCAACAATGGGAGAGTCCATTTTTCCAGAGCCTCTCTCCTAGTCTCTGCTTCCTGAATTAGCAGCCTGATGATCCAGCTATGAGGTTGCCACTGCCTCTGCCTGGAGAATAAGAGGCTCAAAGAGCTGGCAAATCCCCACTCTATCCCCACTCAGTGCAGGGCTCTGGGTAAGGCTCTGTCAGTCAAAGCCACCATTGTAATCAGGCAGGGCTGGGAGCCAATTGCTCTCAAGGTGCTTTTCTATGAGCCTCCAGGTGTGTCCATTATGCCTCAGCACTCTATGGGACCACTCTTTTTGCACTTTGTAACCTGTTTTGGCTGGGAAGAAGATGCCCTAGTTGCTGCCTGCAGAACAGGAGGTCTTAAAAGTTGCCAAGTACCTCTTTTTAACGTTCAGCCCTGATAGTGAAAGCTATGCCAATCAGAGCCACCAGCTTAAGCAGGTAGGGGTGTGTGTTGACTTCTGTTCAGTTCCCCAGGTATATCTAGTAAATTTGCCTTAGCATTCTGTGGGATTGTTTTCTGCAGGCTTCTTTGTTAAAAAGCCTATAGCCTATCCTATCTAACTTCTGCAGTGTTCTCTGAGGTTTGTTCTGTAGGAATGTGTTTTTCACCCTGTATTGGCTGACAGGAAGTTAGCAAGAGGCACTAAAAAATATCACATCTCTTGACTTAGATCACTGATCTGAGAGAGAGCTTGTCAATTAGAACCGTGTATGTCAGTTGGGAGGTGAGCAGACTGTGGGTTAAGCTAATTTCAGTGATTGGATCTGCAGATCTGCTCCAGAGACAGACTGCAAGCTGCTTGCGTGCCCCTCCCCCTAGCACTTCCATATTTTTTCTTCCCCGAGAATATGCTTTGTTAGCCTGGCAGAGGTGCTCTGCCGGCTCGGAGAAGTTTGGGCGTAGGGAAGTTTGCTTTCGTGCACTCCCCGTGCACTGTTGGGGGATCAGGGACCACACCAAGACTCTGGTCCCAGCCCATGCAGAGGCCTCTGACCCTGCCCCTCTGTCTGGGAACACGGGCTCCCACTCCCAGGGCGCTAGGAGGAACCTCTCGCATACTATCCGCGCTTGCCAACCAGGATATCAGGGGTAAAGGAGGCCACCGCCCCCCCCACCCCCCCTCCCGCCTTTGCCAGGGTCTGGCGCAGGCATTAGCTCACATGGGCTGAGTCGCCACGGGCACACTCTTTCCTCGGCTTGTACGTCTGTGCCGCAGCCCGGTTCCCTCCACGTTCCCTCTGTGTTCCCAGCCCCTACTTTCTCTCAGTTTCAAGTGAAAGCAGCCTTTGCTCAGGTTAGTGAGGAAGGCAGAGTGTTCTGTTCTCCATCTTATTTCCTACAGGGTTCATTATATATTTAGTCAATTTTTCGCTCGATCATACCTTCGTGTTCAGTGTGTGGGACTTCCAGACACTCCAAGGATAGATTTTTCTGTCACTGGTTGTAGAACTTGTTGAAATTTTGGGGAGAGGTATCGGGAGCGCTCCTCATGGTGCCATTTCTCTGACGTCACTAAGATATATAGACTCTCATTTACTCATGCCTGGTGCTTCTTCTCTGTATAATACCATTCAGTTAGGTATTATTGTCTCTATCTTTAAGATGGAGAAACTGATGGTGAGAGAGAGGTTTGGTCACTTCCTGGTGTCAAAGAGTCAGTAACTATCAATGCTGTAGTTAATTTGTGTTTTATTTAACCCTTCAGGCTCCTTTTACTTGACAACATTTGTTGCAAGTTGTATTTGGTTGGCTCTTGTCATCTCTTTTAGTTCCTCTTCTGAGTTGGCTTATTGACTTTTCTTTCAAAATAGTGCCTACATGTGTCACTAATACTTTTGTGTGGCCATTTCCAAATTTGCCTTTCTGTTCCAACTTATATTTAGAGTACACCACTACTAGCATTCTCAGAGAATGTTCTCAGAGCTTTATAGAAAAACAACACATCTTGGCCCTGGCTGGGTGCCTCAGTGGATAAAGTGTCATCCTAGGGCATCAAGGTTTAAGCCCTGGGTCAGGACACAGATGAGAATCAACCAATGAGTGCACAACTAAATGGAACAATGAGTTGAGGCTTCTCTCTCTCTCTCTGCCCCTCCCCTCAAATCAATGGAAAAATTAAAAGAATAAAGACAATATATTTCATCATTTTTCTTAAGCTCTCATTAATTTAGATCTTTTCCATAACTCTGAGCTCCCTTGTAATTTGCTCTGTTTCTTAATTATACAGTTTTTATGCCAAATTTTAATATTTTCAATGGCAGTGTACTAGAAAAATGTAAATATTATGTTTTTGAATTTTTCTTGAATTGACCTTCCCTATGTCTTCCAAAGGAATATTTTTGACTCCTCTGACTGATTTACTAAGGAAAGTTTCTAATTATAGCAGGAATATAAGAGATAAAGAATTAATATTCCTCTTCTATAAAGTGTGGTTTTGACATGATAGTTTTGAAAGCTGGGCATTGTGGAGTAAGAAAATTAGAAAATTTATTTACCCTTACCTTTAGCTTATAAGGACCAGGCCTGGTGTACTTATTCATAAAGATTGATTTAAAGAAAGTCCTGATCTGACAGAAAGAATAGGGGAGAAAAGTCTTCCTTGTTCTGATGCAGATGGTCTATGAGGGAAGAAGGGAGATTTCAGATGGTGATGGGGGAAGAATCACACAGGGGAATTATTGCCTGAGTGTGCTGGAGAGAGACCACAAATCTCTAAGAGAAGCCAGACTTGTGAACACTTTCAGTGCAATTCAGAGAGATGGTTGGGAGGTACCAGCAGGAGTGAGCATGAGAGATCATATCTCTTATCTAAAATAATCAAATGTATAGAAGCAAAAGGCAGAATGGTTGTTGCCAGGGCTTAGGGAGAGGGGGAAACAGACCATTTCTGTTCAGTAAATATAAAGTTTCCGTTATGTAAGATAAATAAGTTCTAGAAATCTGCTGTACAACATTGTGTTTATAGTTAACATCACTGTATTGTACACTAAAATATTTGCTAAGAGTGTAGATCTCATGCAATCTGTTTTTATTTTTAATTTATTGATTGATTGATTTTAGAGAGACAGAAAGGAAAGGAAACAGAGAGGAGAGAGAGAGAGAAGCATTCATTTGTTGTTTCACTTAGTTGTGCATTCATTGGTTGCTTCCCATGTGTGCCAAGACCGGAGATCAAACCCACAACCTTGGTGTTTAGGGATAATGCTAACCAATTGAGCTAATCAGCCATGGCCTCATATTATCATTCTTAATACATACACAAAAAAGAGGTACTTCTTCAATTTACACAGAGTGTTCATGAGGTGTAGATGTGTTTAGGTGCTGACTTACAGAGGTACAGTAGATCTTAGAGAATAGTTGGCCTATAAAGCCTGAGGTTGTAAAGAGGAAAACTCCAAGAGTCCAATGCCCAAAGCCCAGGTGGTCATTAGCAGTAGAAAACTTTATTTAGTATTCACCAGTTGAAGGAACAGCTGATACCAGCCACTCTGTATGAATGTATACATATTTAAGATTGCATTTCAGTAAGGCCAAAATCAAAATGGAGGTGCCTTCTAACAAATTTGGCAAAATTTCCTGCCATATATCCTTCTTCAACTTTGACAATATAATGAAGATTCATAGCAAGACAAAGTTCTGCTGTGAATTGAGGAAACTTCACCTGGAACAAGAGGTCTGACATTTATCTTTGCAGATAGAGTGAAATCTGAGAGAAGCAGTGAAGGAGGTTGTCAGTTTACCTCCCTGGTCTTTATGGCTGATTGCCCAGGAAATCACAATTTCCTACCAGATATAACAGACAGACCTGTCTTCTCTTTGTAAATCATTTTGCAACAACTCTTATTTGAAAGATACTTGCATTTTCATTGACTAGCATTATACTTCACTGTGTTACATTCCCAATTGAGAATCTCACACACACGCACACATATACACAATCTCTTACTCTAAAAACTCCTTGGTCTTGAGTTTAGCTCTCAGCCCCACAGGTATCATCACCGCAATGACTTCCATAGGGGACTGATTACTCACAGGAGCAGGAGCAGTCAGCTTCATGCATGGAAAGACTGAAAACCACTAATCTACAGAACTTAACTTAGAAACAACCTGCAAAAGAGAGTTACCAACTAATGAAGATGAACTGAAATCTCCCAGGAGATGGTTTTCCCGGCTTCGCTATAGCTGTGTAAAGCCTTCCTTTTGCATTTGTTGTACCCAGGAGAATAGAAAGGAATAGAACACCAACATGAGACGTATAGAGGCAACTCTTCTGCTTCATCTCTGCTGTCCTACTTAGGAAAGGAGCTGAATTTGAGAGTAGGGACCAAACAGAGTTTAATTGAATTGGGAGTGAGAAGAAGCTAGACTGGAGCAGGAAGAGACTCAGCCCTGGAGGGAGTGTATACAGAGGAGACATGGGAGGGAAGAGGGGATGCAAAATCCAGTAGGGTGGCACACCCGCTGGAAAATGTTCAATTAGGGCCTAAATCAGTTTCAAATTTAATTTAATTTTTAATTTTCTGAAAAAGAATATGCATGTTTCATAAATTAAAATAATCCAGAGGAATATAGTGAAATTTCTTGGTCTATTTTTTTTTTAATCTCAGTCACCCCTCCGCCAACCCAAAGTAACACCTTTTTAGTTTCTAGGGTCTCTTCTCAGTGTTTATGCAACTATGAACCAAAATTAATTTGTATTTTTATTTTCTGATTTCCAAAAATAGTTTAATAATGATTCTAATATTCAATTTAAGTGATTTGAGATATGAGACAAATCTTCAAAATTTCATAAAGCTGCTTCACACAGACTTGTATAAAGTGTATATGTGTGTGGTGGTGTGTATGTATGTGTCAATGAGCAAAACTGTTTTCCACATTGAGGTTGACATGATGTGGGAGGAACAGTAACATGTGGGATGGACAGAGAGTTTATACACTGAATTAATTTAGCAGAAGCAAAATAAAACCAGAGGCGAATGTGACAACATCAAGCCACCAGCACTTTCATGAGGGTGACCACTTCTGATGTGAACAAGCACAAGAGACTTTTCATCTTGGACACTGCTGGGTTGGTGCAACCTCTCACCAGATACCTCTTTCAACCTCACAGTTCCTATCTTGAGAACTACCTAGAAACTCGGTTCCTCTGCCTGACCCAATGATGGCGCAGTGGATAGAGCATTGGACTGGGATGCAGAGGATCCAGGTTCAAAACCCCAAAGTCGCCAGCTTGAGCACGGGCTCATCTGGTTTGAGCAAGGCTCATCAGCTTGAGCCCAAGGTCACTGGCTGGAGCTAAGGGGTCACTCGCTCTGCTGTAGCCCCCCCACTCACCACCCCCCCCCACTGGCAAGGCACATATGAGGAAGCAATCAATGACCAACTAAGGTGCCGCAATGAAGAACTGATGCTTCTTATCTCTCTCCCTTCCTGTCTGTCTGTCCCTCTCTCTGAAAAAAAAGAAAGAAAGAAAGAAAGAAAGAAAGAAAGAAAGAAAGAAAGAAAGAAAGAAAGAAAGAAAGAAAGAAAGAAAGAAAAAAACTTGGTGCCTGCAGACTGCAGACCTGGGCTACGAGCTTCTCTTTCCTTCTGGGATTGTGGCCCTGCTTGCTCCCTACCCTGATCTGAAAACCTATCACTGAGTTGCCATTCCACTCTAACTTTTGGCTATCCTCAGTGCTGCATGTTTAGCTCCACACTTTTAGTTGCTATAAGGGGGCTTGTTTTTTCTTGCTCCAGGGTATTGTATCAGTCTGGAATACTCTCTATTTCCCTGTCTTTCACATGGATCTGTCCCTGTATGTGTCCTGACCAGGGATTGAACCCACAACTTTTGCGTATCAGGGCGATGCTCTAAAGTTTAGAGTCTAAACCAACCAAACTATCTGGCCAGGGCCTACCAATTCCTTCTGCAGTTTTGCTTCTAATATCACTTCTTTCTTGAGCCTCTCTTGACCTCTCAATTCTTCATCCAATGTTCCTCTTATGAAATCCCCACCATCCCATGCTTCTTCTATCAGAACTCATGACATTTTAGCAACATTAGCTTTTTACTTACACATAATCCCTTTTAGAGTCTAAGCTTCGTGGTGACAGGTAGTCCTTCTACCCACTGTATCCTTAGTGTCCAGTGCACAGTAGTTTTCAGTAAAAATTTACTGAATAAGTGTATAATAATGCCATGTTCCAATGCCTGCGCCACATTCTTGTAAACTGTGTCCCTCTTTATTCCAGAGGTGCATTAGTTGCTATACCCTCCAGATACTGAATCTGCCAGAGAAACTTCCCCAGAGAAAAATGAGTGGTCTCCTTGCCATGGTGTGTGTCTGTTTCCACTGCCATCTCCTTCCCAACATGTCCCTCTTTGTCCTAATTTCTATCCTATGGTGGGCAGCCTCCAAGATGGCCCTCAGTGTTTCTCACCTCCTAGTGTTCATGCCTGTGTGTACACTGAATAGGACTCACCTGTGCAACCAAGAGGATGTTGCAGAAATGATACTATATGATTTCCAAGGTTGGTCATAAAAGATCTTCTGGCTTTTATGTCATTCTCTCTTGGATTCCTGGTTCTGGGGGAAGCCAGCTGCCATGTCATGAGGAGAGGGCATTAAAGCCGCTCTGTGAAGGAACTGAGTGAGGCCTCCTCCAAGAGCCAGCTGCAAATTGTAAATATGTGAACAAGCCATGCTGGAAGCAGACCTTTTATCTCCATCCAGGTTTTCAGATGGCTGCAGCCCTACAGACGTTTTGAATGCAACTTCCTGAGAGATCAGGAGCCTGAACCAACGAACCAACTAGTTGAGGTGCTCTCAAGTTCCTGAACTATAGAAACTGTGAGAAAGTAACATGTATTATTGTTATCACTTGCTAGGTTTGGAAGTTTGTCATGCAGCAACATGTAACTAATTTAATCTCTTAAATTAAATGTAACTATAGTAATTTAAACTTTAAATCATTTCAACAGTGAGACCATTGAGATCACTCAGCCTACCATGAAAGCCGTCTTACCAGAATAATAAAAGTTGACATAGACATTTAAAAACCTGACTAAAAGATGAACAATATGATAATTAAAGCCGGTACATGCACACAGAACAACTACAACAGGGGCCCCCCTTTCATCTCATAGTTCTTAGTTAAAACAAATTATTGATCCATTTAAGCATAACACAGATGACAAAACTAGGTAAAACTTTGCTCTAAAAGAAACCAAGTAAAATATAATATTCATATTTGGCTATTCAGATGCAGTGACAATTCTACATCTCCAGAAAATTCACTGGTAAACTTAGAAAAATGAGTAGTAGGAGAACCTAAAATAGGTACAGTAATCAAGGAGCACTACATGAGGCAGATATTTTCAACTTAGGAAGATAAAGGTCAAAAGAAAATATAACACTGGGAAACAAAACTTTTGTTGCATCCACAAAAACACTTGCTTTTACCTAATTCAAGTGTGCTGATCTCAAATCTGACATTAGTTTTTCTCTGTAAGCTACAGTTATTTTGCAATTCAAGATTTTTGGTTTTCATCTTATTGTACAATTTTCAACATTTAGTTTAACATAATGAAGTAGAATGTCTTCTTGGGCATCATCTTTGTGAAAATATAATAATTTATATAATGCAGTAAATACATTAATACATTGAAGATATGATTACATCAGAATTTGTCTACAATTTCAAAATAGAACATATTAAAACACTTATTTTAATCATAAAATTTGCACAAAATATTTATATTCTATTTAGGCAAAAATTTGCATTTGTAGCTCTTGTGTTTGTGTACTTGTTGAGGTCAATCTTGTTTGATGCTCCAGCAGTAGTCTGCTCGTCACTAACAGCTCCAAGATTTTCGAGAAATTTATCAAGGTGACTGTTCAGGAAGTGAATCTTAATGCTCATGTTACATCCAATGTCGTGGAAAGCCAACAGCATCCTTTGAACCAGAAGTTCATAGTTTTCTGCTTTTTTGTTGCCAAGGAAGTTTTTTGTAACTGCCACAAAAGACTGCCATGCTGCTTTCTCCTCCTTATTCATCTTCCTGGCAAATTCTTCGTCACGTATGAGGGTTCCAATTTGAGGTCCATCGAATACACCTGCTTTTGTCTTCTGGAAAGACAAGGCAGGCAAAGCAGAAATAATATGTTGAAAGCATTCACTTTCTCTATTCAAAGCCTGAACAAACTGCTTCATTAAGCCAAGTTTGATGTGAAGTGGGGGAAAAATGATCCTGTCTCGATTAACTACAGGTTCATTCACAATGTTTTGCATTTCTACTTCCAGAGCTTCATGTTTCAGCCACTCTTTCTCTGTCCAGTGTTTCTCCTGAGCTCAGCTGTCCCACAAACACAGAAAGCAAGGATACTTCGTGAAACCTCTCTGTTGTCCTAGCAGGAAATTTACCATTTTAAGATCCACACAAATGATCCAGTTATGCTCCTCATACTTCAGAAAGTTGAGGACAATTTTTATGTCATTCTTACTAGGTCATTCAATTTGGGTTGGCTAAACTGCTGAGGGGTTAATGATTGCTTGGCATCAGAAGAAGACCCTTCAGATTCTACAACCATTTCCTCATGCATCTTATCAAAATACACTTGATCACCATGTTCACTCTCTTTGTCCTTAGAAGAAATAAAACCATTGAAAACTGGAACTGGGAGTATCTCAGAGTGTGGGATAGGTCGTATTGCTGAAGGAATATTAGGATATGCGATCATATGCCATTTTTTCTTGCTGATGCCCTTTGTATGGATCAGACAGAAATAACAGTCACTGCTGTGGTCCCTAAGTTCATGCCAAACCATGGGAATACCAAAAGACATTCCTTTGCATTTTCCTTTTGTCCAGTCACAAGCATTTCCTCCCAATTATGACACACAATATGATGAGCCTAATTCTTGTCTTGATCACCAAGGGGAACTTGAAAATAGGCAATATATGCATGTCACAAATGATGAAATATTGTATCTTGACGTTGAAGTGTGTAACAGCCACATATATAACAAGGTATCAGGACTATTCTTACATTTACGCCTACTCCAAGAAGCCATGATTCAATCTTAAAACAAAATAAGAGGGTGTTTTTTATCAGATAATAATTTTTTACATTTAAAAACAACTACTGTTATGTAAAAGTGATGTTTGTAAAACATTAATTGCCTTTGGTTATGTTCAATCCTAAGAGTCGTTGCCCTTTAACTCCAATTTATTTATTTATTTATTTATTTTTTGATATACAATAATCTCCCTTATTTGTGAAATGTTTTATTGAATTGCTGATACTTCTTACGTTTTGATATTATCTTAAACTTTAAAAAATGTGACAACATTTTCACTAGATAAGTGATAAAACTAAGTTTCAGAAAAGTTAATTAGCTTTTCTTTTTTTGTGTGTGTGTGTTATCTCCAAAGCTTCTGTTTTTTTTTGTTGTTGTTGTTTTTTAATAAATTTTTATTAATGGTAATGGGATGACATTAATAAATCAGGGTACATATATTCAAAGAAAACATGTCTAGGTTATTTTGTCATCAAATTATGTTGCAAACCCCTCGCCCAAAGTCAGATTGTCCTCCGTCACCCTCTATCTAGTTCTCTGTGCCCCTCCCCCTCCCCCTAACTCTCTCCCTCCCTCCCTCCCATGTCCTCCCTCCCCCCCCACCCTTGGTAACCACCACACTCTTGTCCATGTCTCTTAGTCTCATTTTTATGTTCCACCAATGTATGGAATCATGTAGTTCTTGTTTTTTTCTGATTTACTTATTTCACTCCTTATAATGTTATCAAGATCCCACTATTTTGCTGTAAATGATCTGATGTCATCATTTCTTATGGCTGAGTAGTATTCCATAGTGTATATGTGCCACATCTTCTTTATCCAGTCTTCTATTGAAGGGCTTTTTGGTTGTTTCCATGTCTTGGCCACTGTGAACAGTGCTGCAATGAACATGGGGCTACATGTGTCTTCACGTATCAATGTTTCTGTTAACTCCAATTTAAAAACCAATGCATGCCATTGTAACATGCATAAAAACTAGAGCATGTACCAAAAAATGGATTTCAGATTTGGAATCAGTGATGCATAAATATATAGAAAGAGTTCTAAAACCTCATGCAACAGAAAAAAAAATTGTTCCTCAGTGTATAATTTAAGGCTTTAATATCCCACAGAATGTGGTCAAATTAAAGAGGAATTGTTCATCTGATGTCAGCATGAGTGTTTAGGTCTCTAACAATATGCTCTTTCTGGCTGTCTGGTCTATGCTTGAATTATAAAAAGTATGTATCCACACCAGGAGAGAAGTATTTTTTTTTTGGTCATGTATAAGTTGTAGGTTGAAATATAAACAGATATGTGCAAAACTTATAAAAATCATAGACTTCAAAGATAACATGGAAAGATACTATTCCATCTTCTCATTAACTAGCCCTGAGTGTCGGTATCTAAGGGCATTCTTAAATTCTTGCAACAGCTTCATTTACATCAGTCTCCTAACTAGTGTTCTCACTTTTGCTTGGGCCCTTTCCCAATCCATTCTCTACAAGACAGCTGGCATGTTTGTTTTAAAATCTCAAACAGATTCTCTCTTCTGTGCTGAAGGCCTTTAGGTGTTCTTATTTTCCTTGCCACAAGTGTAACCCCTAACGAGGACTTAACAGGCCCTGCCTCTTCTCTAGAGTCATTCGTGTGCCCTCTCTCTTCCAGCAGTCTTTTACCTCCTTTCCTGTCTCTCACTTTGGCACTGGGGTTGTCTCCTTTGGCTGGCTCATTCTCCTCCTTCAGGTGGTAGCCTAACTCTCACCTCCTAGAAAGGCCTTCACTGATGATCTTGTTAGAAGTGTCCTACATAATATGTTACTTGTTATTTGATGATGCAGTTGCTTTCCTTCACAGCATTTATCCTTATCTGAAATGACATATATTTTCTGACTTGTTTATTGCTTGTTTATATCACTAATATGCAAGTTTCAAATGCCTTTTAAATCATTGTATCCTAACAACTAGTACAGTGACTGACATTACTGTCATCGTCCTCCTCCTCCTCTTCATCAAAATGAATGAGACAAAATAGACAACTGAACTGCTGGATATTTCATGAAAAATTTCCATGACCTACACTGTTTCCTCTTTGAGGTCTCTTCCTTCTTCCTCTGTCCCACTCCCAACCGCTTCTCTCCCCTGATTTCTCTATGGCTTAAAATATAACTTGCTGCTCACGGAGAGTGTACAACAATTATATTCTGGCCTTAGCTCCTGACAGAAAGAGCATATGACTTTAACTGCTGGCTCTCCGTCTACCTTAGTTTTCCTTTTAATATAGGGAACATGCATTTTCTATTGGGTAAAGGCTTTTTAACATATTTAACTTAATGGTGTTTTTCTGTTGAGGAGTATTATTAATGTGTGGCAGAAAGTGCTGAAGGAGTGAAGGAAAGTGCCACGGTCGGCAGCACTATTAATAGCGCTTTGGGAAACTGAGATCTACAGGAGCAGGGCTCACAGCCGACCAGAGCCCACGGCATGCGCTGGCCAGGGATGCCAGAGCTCTCAGTGGCATTGCCTTGTGACAATACTTACCAAAAAATTCTCTTTTTTATTTTATCAAATAGGTCAACAGGATCTTGATTAATATATATAAAATAAAATGAAAATAATACTTCATTTGTTACATTGTTTTGCATTATATTTATTTTTATGTTTTCATTTTGTTACTATTTTCTTGAAATTTATTATATGCTTTTACATTAAGATAAAGAATTTATTTAATTTTCATTTTCATTCATATTTTCCCATACATACAGACATACATACCCGTATTACTTGGGATAACAATTTCTTGCATAATGATGAAATATTGGAATAAAAGTTAAGGCCTGAGAGCCTAACCTGTGTGGCACAGTGGATAAAGCATTGACCTGGAAATGCTGAGGTCGCCGGTTCAAAACCCTGGGCTTGCCTGGTCAAGGCACATATGAGAGTTGATGCTTCCTGCTCCTCCTCACTTTGCTCTCTCTCTCTCTCCTCTTTCTTTGAAAAATGAATCCTCCTCACTTTGCTCTCTCTCTCTCTCCTCTTTCTCTGAAAAATGAATAAATAAAATATAAAAAAAATTTTTTTTTTAAAGTTAAGGTCTGAGAGACTGCTAATTTTGTTAGCCTTGAAATTTGGAAACCAAGATAATAAATATTAAGAAAAGATTTTCTATATTTTTAAAGAAACTATCTCCTGAAGAGTTAAGAAAATATATATCCTAGGCTTGTTTAGAAAACTTTACTTAGTTATAACAAGATTTATGAATGAATTATTAATAATCAGAAATGAGTACACATATACAATTACATATCCACAACTCTAAAGTTAAAAGTGGTCTGAAAGCCAAAAGGACTTTTGTTTATTTGCTTTTGTAGCAAAGTCATTTGGCAACAAAACCTAATTGGAACTGATGCAAGGTTATTGATTTTTATTTAATTTCTTGAGTGTGAACAGCCACACATTTTACTGCAGAAATAGTAATGTGGTTGATTTGGTAGTATTGCCTCAGCCTCACTGGAAGTGTTATAAAAATGGTTTATGCACTTTCTTACCTTTGGATGAATATAAAAAATGTGATGTCAGTAACATACTCAATCTCAAGGTTTCAAATGGGGGACTGAGGACCAGTATCATGAATCATAAATAAATGTTCAAGTTGGAAGGCATTAAGAGGCACTATACGTATTTTAACCTCCTTGTTTTATGAATGAGGACGCCGAGTCCAGAGACATGCAGTGACCTGCCAAAGGTCCTACTACTCGGTTAGTAGCAGAGATAGAAATAGACTCCAATCCCCAGGTGCTCAATTCCTGGGCTCCTGCTATTCACAGCCTATAATGAGCTTCTCTCAGTGGCTGGGATTTCTAAACAAGTGAAATGGCCTTGAGTGTGTCCTTTACTCAAAACTCACTGTTTCAATGTGGAGGGAGATGCAAGATTGTTCACATACCTACTTTTGAAAGAAACAGTGTCACTTGTCTTTTCCCAGATTGATCTCTATAAAACTATTTTACTAATTAGCACAAGGACAGTCACCATCCCAATCTCCCCTGGTAATGTTTCAAACATTAAAAAGCCAAGTCCTAACCTCATACTCCAATATAATGTCAACTTTTGATGAGTTTTTATTGAAATCATTTCAGAATGCATATTAGTTTTTAATTAACCACCAGAAATTTACTGAGCTTCTATGTGCCCAGGATTATGAAGTGGTACATCAGTCATTTTTCAACCAAGGGTGATTTTGTCTTTCATGGAATAATTGGCAATGACTGAAAGCATATTTACCTGTCACAACTTGGGACATGCTACTGGCATTCATGGGTAGAGGCCAGGAATGATACGAAACAGTGCACAATGCACTGGACAACCCACAATGACCTGGTTTAACAAGTCGATAGTGCTAAAATTGAGATACTATGGTATTAGACATATACCATTGTCTTCTTCTTCTTCAGAGATTATATAGTCTAATCACAAAAGAGCAAACTAAGCAACGTTCGTGAAGGTAGAAAGAACAATTAAATACTAAACTCAGTGGCCTAAAGATTCAGAGTCAGAAGACCAAAGTCCAAGCCTCACCCTGCCACTTATTTTCCCTGTGACCTTTGGAAAATCACTAAAGCGTGAGGTGCCTCAGTTTCTTTATCTCTAAAACAAGGTTAATGATAACTAGCCTATATATCTTATTGGTCTGCTATATCAAAAGAGATAGTGTTTTCGAAAACACTGTGAGAACTATAACACATTATATAAGTATAATATATAGTATTGTCAGTTATTATAACAATTTCTTTCAGAGATAGATGTGTTCTGCACCCATCAACCTAATACTGAACTTGTTGTAGAACCGTCCACCCTAATCTCAGGCAACAACACCATACCCACTGGTGTTCTAAGTAAGAAACACCACATCCTCCTTGATCCTTTTCCTTCTCTCTCTCTCCCAATCACTCACTGAGTTCTGGGAAATCTACATTTTTTTTCTTTTCTAATGGAGGTAAATACAGGAATTGAAATCTAAATTAATATTCCACCCATGCACTCACTGAATAGATGTTGCGTCACAAACTGATGTCACGACACTGTTTAGCATGCCATCTTGTCCTTTTTTTTTTTTTTTTGGTATTTTTCTGAAGCGGGAAATGGGGAGACAGTCAGACAGACTCCCACATGCACCCCACCGGGATCCACTTGGCACGCCCACCGGGGGGCGATGCTGGGCGATGCTCTGCCCATCCCGGGCATCACTCTGTTGCGACTAGAGCCACTCTAGCACCTGAGGCAGAGGCCACAGAGCCATCCCCAGCGCCCAGGCCAACTCTGCTCCAATGGAGCCTTGGCTGCAGGAGGGGAAGAGAGAGACAGAGAGGAAGGAGAGGGGGAGGGGTGGAGAAGCAAATCGGCGCTTCTCCTTGAACCCAGGACTTCTGCACGCCAGGCCGACGCTCTACCGCTGAGCCAACCAGCCAGGGCCTATCTTGTCCTTCTTGCATCTCACCCTCTTACCTACTTCTTCTCTTATTTTTTGGGAGAAGATATCTTCCTGGACACTCCAGGTAACAAGGCCATTGTTTCCTGATACCTTGTTGCCTTTATTTTTGGAAATAAATAGACTCTAGGTGAAGAGTCATTTTGAGAATGGAAATCAAGATGCAAACAAAGGTGTGTGAGGTCTTCATCTGAGGTCTAGTGGAGGAGCTCAGATCTTCGAATCTCGAGGATCTCGGACACATCTTTCTGGAAAGCATAATCTAACTGGCCAAATTGGACACACCTATCATATATGTAGATAGTACCACAGCTTATTACTTTGTGTGGGGTATTTTGCATTATGCACTATTTATGCAAAAAGATTTACCATAATATAAAAATTTACTCTCTAAAAAATCATTTTTTGTATGAAATTATTCCTAAGAGTGTAACAAAAACTGTCCCAATGCAATTAAAACATATTTTAATTTACTAACAAATGTTTAAAGGGCACATCTTTTTTAATGTGTCACATATGTACATGGGCTGGAAAGGCAAGGACAAACAGACAATCACTGCTTTGATAAAAGAAT
Source organism: Saccopteryx bilineata (assembly GCF_036850765.1). Lineage (NCBI taxonomy): Eukaryota > Metazoa > Chordata > Mammalia > Chiroptera > Emballonuridae > Saccopteryx > Saccopteryx bilineata. The sequence goes on from NC_089494.1 coordinate 181,724,511, forward strand.
TGTGGAGGTACATTTAGAAAAGAGAAGGAAAATTACGTCTTTCAAAAATTGTTTAGTCCAGATCATTTAATAAAAGCAAATTTACTTTTTTGTATTTTTCTGAAGTGAAAAGCAGGGAGGCAGAGAGATAGACTCCTGCATGCGCCCAACAGGATCCACCCAGCATGCTTACTAGGGGGCAATGCTCTGCCCATATGGGGAATTACTTCATTGCAATCAGAGCCATTCTAGCACCTGAGGCAGAGGCCATGGAGCCATCCTCAGCGCCCAGGCCAACTTTGCTCCAATGGAGCCTTGGCTGTGGGAGGGGAAGAGAGAGATAGAGAGGATGGAGAGAGGGAAGGGTAGAGAAGCAGATGAGCACTTCTCCTGTGTGCCCTGGCCGGGAATCAAACCCAGGACTTCCACACGATGGGCCTATGCTCTACTGCTGAGCCAATTGGCCAGGGCTGCAAGTTCACTTTTTAAATCCAAAGTTTCTGCATTGCCTATAGCATACTAATTTTATACAATAGTTTAACGTGGGTATAAATTAATGCAGTTCAATTATTTATTTTTATTTTTTCCCCCTTAATGTTTTTTTTTTTTTTTTTTTTTTCTGAAGCTGGAAACGGGAAGAGACAGTCAGACAGACTCCCGCATGCGCCCTACCGGGATCCACCCGGCACGCCCACCAGGGGGCGACGCTCTGCCCACCAGGGAGCAATGCTCTGCCTCTGCCGCGACCAGAGCCACTCTAGCACCTGGGGCAGAGGCCAAGGAGCCATCCCCAGCGCCCGGGCCATCTTTGCTCCAATGGAGCCTTGGCTGCAGGAGGGGAAGAGAGAGACAGAGAGGAAGGAGAGGGGGAGGGGTGGAGAGGTAGATGGGCGCCTCTCCTGTGTGCCCTGGCCGGGAATCGAACCCGGGACCTCTGCACGCCAGGCCAACGCTCTACCACTGAGCCAACCGGCCAGGGCCTCCCCCTTAATGTTTTGATCTCAGCATGCAGAAGTTCTTAAATGGAACATTTCCCACAAATTCCCAGTGTCACTCAATGGAATGTAAATGGTTATGATACAATTAAATTATATTACTGGTTGGATGTTAACAAAAACTTCAATTTTACCCCACTGTGATACTCAGAAGGGTTGCATTTTTTAAATGTTTATTTAATTGATTTTAGAGAGAGATGGAGAGAAAGACAGGGACATTGAGCTGCCCCTATATGTGCTCTGACCAGGAAATCAAACTGGCAACCTCTGTGCTTTGGGACCATACTCTAACCAACTGAGTCATCTTGCCAGGGTGGTATTTTTTCATGATACATACATTTCTACCCATTACATAAGGTCATGCATTTTCTGACCCGTAAAACAAAAGACAACAATCTTGCCTGGCTCTAGCAGTTGGCTTGGCCATAACATCCACCATCACTCAGAGCCAGACTGCAAAATTTCTTCTAACCTTAAACACTAAGTTGCCTTATTCTTCCCAGGCCATACATCTCTTTGACACTAATTTTCCCGTATGAACACCAAAAAAAGTCTCCTGGTGGTGGGGTTGATTGAGGAGCCGAGAAATAGAAACTCATTTTATAAATTATAAGGAAATCTAGGTTTGCTTGTTTACTGTAAACTCTGACATGCTATACACTAGATTATTCTTTTTGATTTTGGTATCATTTCCTAAGGTCTTCTATTTTACACTTGCCAGTCTCCTCTATGATGTGCACGCTTAGGGGTTTGCACTGACAACAGCAATGTCAGACGGATGTCTGCGGGGTGTATGTGAGGCTTGCTCTGTAAAGTCATGTACCAGAATAAAGCTTGCCCCTTTCAAGTTCCAACAGACTTTCTAGGAAAAATCTCTTTCTTTCTCAGAAAAAGCTGATCATCTATTCTTTCTTTCATTGAGCTCCATCTAATGGCAATTTCATGCTTTTTAAAAAAGAGGGAATTGCTGGTGTCCAGGTAAAAGGTAAATTCCTCCAGGGGCATCCAGGAAGCTGAACTGAGCTTTTCCCAGTAACAATAGTAAGCCCTGAGGCTTATCATTTGCTGCATCAGGATTTTACTGATTGGATTGATTTCAGTCCTGGCACAGAGAAAGTCAACAAAAGAGAAAGGGTATGTTTTCACTTTATCATATCGCAAAGCAACATACCCCCAGTGCACAGATTTAAGGGATATTGGGCAGGAGTTGGCACCATCTAGCTGTTTTAAATGTCAAGTCAAATAAGAAAATTGCAGGATTGAGACTGAAGACTGCAGGAGGCTTGTCTAGCAGCTCCTTCCCTGCGTTACCTTATGATACTGAGGCAATGCAAAAAAAATGCACACAGTGGTGGGCATGCATTTCAAGATGAAAATAGCAAGAGCAAAGATATGATGCCTCATTGATCACTATGTTGCTCATGAGGGTGGAGAGACCACAGGAAGTGCTCTGAGGGTGTCATTCAGTAGCTGCTGGATGCACACTTCGCTGAGTCACTGGCCTTGGCAGGATGAGTTGGCTGGGACCTTGTAGGCAGGTGATAGAGGGAGAAAAAAATCCTGTTCTTTAAACTAAAGAGCAGGTCCCTTTCCTAAGACTCACATTTTATTTTAGTCCAATTCCGTCTTTTCTGTATATCTTATATTTGAGTCATTCAGACAGTGCTTTAAGTATATTTAGATACTTATAAATGTCGAGTAAGTGCAAATATTTTAGTCTCCAGGGGGAAGGGATTCTTTCTGCCCTCCCATTTTCCCTCTCTCCAAACATATATAGGCACATGGATACACGCATACTAGCGCACATATGTGTGCGCGCGCACACACACTCGCGCACACACGACTGAGTGCCTGAGTATTTGGTTATGGCTTGGAGAAATTAAGTAATCTAACACCAGAAATGAGATAATACAAAAGAGTGAGAAGGACCCCATCCTTGGCACCCAGATCCTATGCCAGGGACTAAAGGACTCTGATGTGCAGAGAATAATTTCACCCCAGCATGCACTCAGGCAGCCATTCGAGGTGGGATTCACCAGAAAACTTTGCCAGCTTCCCACCTTGCATCTTTATACCAAGTTGCTTAATTGGAAAGATTTTCTATTCCATGAGTGAGCCAGTAAATATTTCCGCTGAAAGGCTGTGAAAGGTGGGAATGATATATCCGGAAGCAGCTGTTTGAGTTCCAGAACACCCATTAGGCCAGCTGGAGGTCCCTTTATTGTCTCTTTGTTATTGAGATGAGGTTGTTGCCTATAGAGGAGCCCAGCTTCCCAAAGGCATTGTGTTTCAATTGTCTTACTATATTTACCCATGACCAGTGGGGGTGACTGCTTTTCCAGCCAAAGGTGAATGATTATTGCAAAGATGATCAAAGTTCTAAGGTGACTCTGAAAGAGAGGCAGGAAATGCAGTAATAGATCTCCATTTCAATTCCTTTAGCATGGCCCCCTTTCTCCAAACCAAATATTTCTCTGCTATTTGCTTTGGCTTTTGGTCACAATTTTTTGCTAGTAAGAAAATTCTTGTCCTGGACTGACTTCTCTTCAAGGACATAAAGTGCCAGTGTCTGTAAGGAAATCTGTATTTAGAGAATAGAAAGTGCTTTCTGTGCCTGCCTATAATGATCATGTTGCCTTTCCTGGAATGGCCAGATTGTTGCCCAGGAGGATTTTCAAAGCCCAGTGGGAATGGATCATTCTCTTCACTTGCAACTTTGCCTTTTTTACCCCTCCACAGAACACAAACTCCAACTGGATTCATTAGCATGCATGCTACCTTATAACCAATACCCACACTATATGTGAGGCCTCGTGGTAATAGCCTGGGCCCGTACTCCTCTTCCTTCCTTAAACAGGGGAAGCCATATTTCTTCAATTCTTCTCATTCATCCAACCACTGGGAAAGTTTCAGATTGGTCTGGAAATAAAAAATGCAGAATATGAGACGTCAACATTTAAGCTCTGTCATTCATCTGGCAGACAACGGTTACACGTCAGTGTTACTTGTTGCCTTTTGCTGTGTTGTCATAAATTCACTCAGTTGCAAGTAACAGAGCATTGTCTCAAGAATGGCTTACATTCATGAGGATGGTTCCCAAAAACACTTGGTTTGTATTTTATTTTCCACTGGTATCTCTTGGCTACTCCAGCTCTAGAAAGTTGAGATTTTTAACCCAACACATTGTTACCTTGAACAACATTAATAAGGAAGTGGTAGTATAACTGGGTAAAATGACCCCAATTTCTGCTGCTTGCCACAACACAAAAAGTCAATATTTGGGGCATAGGTACTAGTAAAAAGGAAAGAAGTTTATTCAAATACTAGCCACCTGAGAAAATGGGGGCGACTCCTGTCCTCAAAAATCCATCTTAACAGCTCAGATACCTTGGCCAGATTATATAGAACGATTGATGAAATTCAGGAGGGAGAGAATTTCTAGAGGAAGGGCAGACTTGTATTGAATAGGAGAGGGAGAGAAATTCTTATCTTCATGGCTGGCTAGACTTCTGCAGCCCTCTTTGCTATATTAGAGAATCAAAACTGTAAACCTCAGTGTGGTGGAAAAGAGTGGAGTGAGCCCGAGGATTCATTTTTCTTGCTCTGATATTAACTCTTGATGTGTTTCAGCTGGAGATCTATGATTCATCGCCTGCATTAATGTTTCTTATTCCAGGAGGAAAACAGGCTGTTGAACTGTAACAAAACTCAGCTAGAAGTGAAAGCATAAGATTGATTATATCCTTCTGATTTTTTTTTTTTTTTTTTTTTCAGAGACAGAGAGAGAGTCAGAAAGAGGGATAGATAGGGACAGACAGACAGGAACGGAGAGATGAGAAGCATTAATCATTAGTTTTTCATTGCACGTTGGAACACCTTAGTTGTTCATTGATTGCTTTCTCATATGTGCCTTGACCATGGGCCTTCAGCAGACTGAGTAACCCCGTGCTCGAGCCAGCAACCTTGGGTCCAAGCTGGTGAGCTTTTGCTCAAACCAGAATAGCCCACACTCAAGTTGGTGACCTCGGTGTCTCGAACCTGGGTCCTCTGCATCACAGTCTGATGCTCTATCCACTGCACCACCGCCTGGTCAGGCTATACTTCTGATTTCTTACAGAATACATAATGTATGGCCACGGGCCACTGCCATCATGGCCATGCAAGTTCTCACTGAATTCAGGCAGATGGTAAAGAAACAGTGGAGCCAGAAAATAGTGGGCCATTCCTTTATTAAAGTCTCGCACTGGCCGGCAAGCAAACACACAGGGCTCCCAAAGGTACTGATGCATTCTCCGGTTCCACAACTAGGAGAATCTTCTCCAGTTTCTCCTAGAATCAAAGCCCCCAAAGCCTCAGTAGGGCTACCAAAGACCCTCAGCTCCGGATCTGTACTCCTCTTTTCCTGCCAACATGGCTTCTTTTCCAGCACTTTGCAGTCTCTTCGCTTTCTCTGCAAAACTGCCTGGGCCCACAAAGACACCATCTCCAGCAATAATTAGCAAAACAATGGCCCCTCCCAAACAGGAATACCATCAGCAATTTGCAATCAACTGCCCTGCTTTGAGGGCAAGCACACATGTGGCTGCCCAGTGCCATTTTTTAACAATAAAAGTGAACAAACAAAAAATACAAATTTCACAAACTCATTTGCCCAACGCATAACTTTAAATTAAATTTGAGATTGGTAATATTAGATCATACTTACAGTTAGAGTGACAGCTAGCTTTTATATTTACTAAGATTAACATGGGTGATTTTATATAAATTCTTTTAGAGGCTTACTTTATTAGCGTATTCTTAGTTTAAATATATTCTATGATTAGTTAGACTAATATCAGTAATGTAGCTGTTGGGCAAATAAGTTTGTAAAATGTGATTTTTATGCTCACTTTGTTAAAAATGGTGCTGCCCATGTGAATGGTACTGCCTAGGTGAAACTGCTAATTACCTTCCTGCTTGGGAAGGGCCAGTGTTATGCTAATGTGTGCTGGAGGAAGGGGTCTTTGTGGGCCCAGGTAGTTATTTATTTATTTATTTATTTATTCATTTTAGAGAAGGGGAAAGGGGGGGGGGGGAGGAGCAGGAAGCATCAACTCCCATATATGCCTTGACTGGGCAAGCCCAAGGTTTCGAACTGGCGACCTCAGCGTTCCAGGTCGACACTTTATCCACTGAGCCACCACAGGTCAGGCCCCAGGTAGTTTTTTAGAAGGAAGAAGAAGAAGCTAAGATGGAAGGGAAGGAGAGAGAAGCCAGGTTTGTGCAGAGAAGGAAGAGGTGTACAGATGGGGAACAGAGGTGAGGGCTCTTGTGAGCTCTGCTGAGACTGGTGGGGGGCCTTTGATTCTAGGAAATACTGGAAGAGATTTACTGATTGTGGAACTGGAGAATGTGTGAGTGGGTTTTGGTGCCCTGTGTGTTTCTTGCCGGCAGGTTGCGAGGCTAGAATAAAGGCATGGCCCACCAGTTTTTGACCCTGCTGTTTCTTTACCGTCTGTCCAAATCTAATGGGAACCTGCACGTGCCTGGCTGTGATGGCCGTGACTACTGGCCTTACAGTAGCATATTCATTTCCTGTCACCGTAGTCGTGGGGAGCAGGAGATGGGTTATGGGTAGAAAAATAGTAGTGACTAGTACTGTCCCAGTACCTGACACTGTTAATTATACATATTTGTTAAATGAGGCCCTAAAATGTTCAGATAAGACATGGTCAAATTATAAAATTATAAGATAACATATGGTTTGAAAGGAAGTAAAAAATACTGTTGACAAATCTTCAGGCTGAAATTCAGTTCCCGATAAGAGGAAACAGCTGCCGTTTTGACAGCTATTAAAAAGCTGTTAAGAAACAATTATTAACCCTTCCAGCTTCCACTCTCGTCCCTTTACCCAGCTAACATCAAGGGAGATGAAGAGAATCAAGCTCAGAAGTCACATGGAGGTTGATATTACAAGAGGTGTTACCAGTAGGGCTGTGGATGATTAACGAAGTTGGGGGCTTAAAATTGATACAGGGCTTTGTCACTCTGTGTACACTAGTTAAATAGTATTTTATTTCTTCCTAGTCACTCCAAGTTGCTGGGGTTCTTTTGTTTTGTTTTATTTAAAAAAAACAAACACACAACAACCTTGTTTTAGTTGTGCTTGCACCTTAGCATGACAAGATTGCTTAATTTATTTTATTATTATTTTTTCTCTTGCATGGCTCTTGTCTCTTTGAAATAAATTTATACCTAACTCAGGCTGAGAGTTGGTACCTGAGTGAGAGTCAGCTCACCCTGGTAATGTAGAAAATGGGGCAACTTCAGTCTCTTTCAGAACCAGCCAGGCATTGGCAGATAACCCGTGTCTGTTAAGGGAGGGTAAGGCATTTCTGTTATTACAGTTAAAAGATCAAGGCTTCAACTTAACTCATTGCCCTTCTTTAACTGGGTGCTTTTATTAAAGCTATATTATCGCAGGCATGACAGGTCCAGGACATGGCCTCTGCTGGCCCTTCCAGCAGTTCCCTGGAAAAAGGGCCCCACTGTGTGGACATTAATGCACTGGAGCTCATTAACACCTGAAGATTTCCAGTTGTACCAGCAGACAGAATATAGTCCCAGAACTGACGGTGATTCATGGGGAAGAAGGAATCTTTGAAACAGCCATTTTTAAGAGGCATTTTACTGCTTGGCTGGCTATGACAGCATTTTCTTATGGAGTGTGTAGACAGCTCTCTGAAACACTCATTTTCCCATTTATTGACATTAAAAATCAGGTGTTTATGAAAAAATATAAATCTGCTTCCAGTAGGTGATTTTAGGATTTATATAGCTCAAAAGAAGTATAATTTTAGCCACATCTTTAGAAGCCCACTAATCTGAGCATTTTTAAAAAGATTTTATTTATTGATTTTAGAGAGAGGATAGAGAGAGAAAGGCAGGAGGAGGCGTGGGACGGATCAACTCACAGTTGTTTCTCATATGTGCCTTGACCAGGCAAGTCTGAGGTTTCAAACCTGCAACCTCAGCATTCCAGGATGGCACTTTATCCACTGCGCCACCACAGGGCAGGCTAATCTGAGCATGTAAATATTTTCTTGCTGTAAAACAGATTTCTTAAATAGAAACACTTTATGATATTTTCTTATTTATGTATGAAAGTCAGATATAGATTAAATCAAACAATATCTACTGATTAGCAGATTATAGTATGTTGCTACTTTATCTCAATTTATTTCCTTAAATTAGAATGTTATCATCTTAAGAAGGTATATTAGATTGCTCAATGTGTTTTTCAAAAATACCAGAGACTAGCTGGCTTAAACAACAGAAATTTTCTCATGATTGTGGAGGTTAGAAGTCGGAGATCAAGGAGTTGGCAGAGTTGTTGTCCTCTGAGGTCCCTCCTTGACTTGCACATGGCTCTCTTCTCCCCGTATCTTCGCATCATCTTCCCTCTGTACTTGTGTGTGTCCTAGTTTCCTCTTCTTACAGGACACCGCTCCTACTAAATAAGGCCCCACCCTAATGATCCAATTTTAACTTAATCACCCCTTTAAAGGCCTTATCTTTAAATACAGGCTCATTGTAAGGTACTTTGAATGTTAGGACTTCAACATGTGAATTTTTTAAGAGTGGTGGAAGACACAACTCACCCCATAACAGAAGGTATTAGCAAGAAAAATGCATTTGAGCATATATAAGTTTACTGAAGCATATTAAATATCAGGCAATGGGATAATTATTTCACAATTATTATTTGCTAATAATCCCAAAGTCTAGATTATTCAAATCTTTCTTTTACAAGTGAGAAAATTTGGGCTTAAAAATTAAGTAACTTTCGGGGGGAGACAAGATGGCCACAGAGTAGGCGAATGTTCTAACTCCCAAATCCCAGAACCAAAGTGGATTACAACTTAATTTTGAGAACGGTCATCATGAAAGACCAACTTTGGACTAAACTAAGAGGATTCTACAGCCAAGGACCACCAAAGAACCCACACTGAGACTGGTTGGCAAGGCGGAGACGCGGAAAGGGCTGCCCCACTCCTGGGAGTGAGCAGCCTCCGGGAGGGACTCTCCTGGTGGGGAGGAGTGCTGGGCGAGTTGTGGGTTGTGAGTCCTCAGCCCCAGAGTCTTGGAGTCTCAGCCTAGAGTCCTGGAGCCTGGAAGGGGCGAACAGACTGTATTTGGCTGAGAAAGGAGCCTAGATACTGTTTGAGGGAAGGAGACAGAACTCTCAGACCCAGGCTCCATATTAAAGGGACCGCACAGAGAGCTTTGCTCACAGCCACCTGCCTGGGGCTTCAGGAGCGGAAAGTGCTGAAAGGACTGGAGTTGCCAGGGGAGACTGTGGTCTCAGAGGCACAAGGGGAGACACTTTGAAGGATGGACACCCTAACCTCTGGGCTGAGTCACACCCCAAATCTAAAGTGAACATTTTTCCTTGGAGCATCAACACCAGCAAAGGGAAAAAAAATTACCCCATCCACCTGAGGCTCCCCTGCCCCAGTAAGAACAAAGAGGCGCTTAGAGGCAGGTAGCACATTAGGGACACAGGTAATGAGTGTTGGGGTCTGAGCTACACCCCCTCCCCCCGCGCTGCTGAGTGCTCACCAGGGATGGGCGGGCCTGTGGCAGTGGGGTGCAGCTGCAGGAGCCAGGGCGGTAGGAGTGAAGGTGTGCCGGCCACCCACAAAGGTGGAAGCTGTGGGGGCCACTGCAGAGGTCTGGGGTGAGTGCATGGGCTTGCCTGGGCCATGAGCCTGGGCAAGTTATGGGGCAGTCCGAGCAGGTGTGTGTGGGTCTGCCGGCAGAGGTGGCAGCTGTGATGGCAGTTGCAAAGATTAGAATGAACCCGCAAACCCGCCGGTGGTTGAGCCTGGGAGATTGCAGAGACAGTCCGAGAGCGGGAGTTTGCAGGGCCAGCCCATGGAGCCCAGAGCCCTGGCAGCCACTGCAGAGCTCCAAGTTGGTGCACAATCCCACCAGCCCTTGGAGGTGGAGGGTGCCCAGAGGACAGCAGAGGCGGTCCAAGTGGCTGCGTGTGAGCCTGCCTGCAGAGGCAGAGGCTTGTGCACAATCATCCTGCAGTGTGGGCCATCCCCTGGCAGTGGAAGTGGTCTGAATGGGTGCGTGCTGGCTGCCATGGTGGCAGAAGCTGCAGCAAGCCACTGCAGAGGTCGGAGCTCATGTGCAATACAGTCCACGGAGTGTGCCTACCCTTGGTGGTGGCTGGAGCCTAGGTGACCTTGGGTCTGTGCAAGCGGGCATGCATGGGCCCACCAGGGGTGGTGGAAGCCATGGCGGCGCAGAGTGGGCCTGGCACCAGCAGTGCCAGAGCCAAGGTGGCAATGGCAGGGTGCGGGGGCCCTACGGACAACCCACACATATGGAACACAAAGGCCACACCCACTAGTTCCCTGAGGCCTCACCCTTCTGAGTGCTAAAAAAGAAGAAAATAAATAAAACATCTGGATAGAAAGACATCTGAGGCTAAGGGGCAAGCCACATCTAATACCGTACCTAATCATTGAATTACACTACTGAGCCCAACAAGTAGCCAGCAATAAGAAGCAGCAGAAAGCAGATCTCAGGAGAACTTGAACTTTCAAATTAACTTCCCCCAGGCCAAGAGTATATAAAAGCTAGCCTAGGAGTACAGCTGATATTTATAACAGCACCTGGGGCCAGCAGAGGCAGCCACAAGATCTGGATTGTCTGTAGTTCCAAAAAGGCAGATAAGACCCAGTCATAGGCAGCAACCTCCACCGATCTGTGCCAGGCTCTGGCCAGGGAGGTCCAGGGCAGGGACATCCAGTGGTCAGATATGAAGAGCATCAGTTGAGGACCTAGCAACCCTCATTAGAGAGGTAACTTAAGGAAAAGGTCCTCACACCTGACCCAGCTAAGACATAGAAAACGACTACACAAATAGCAAAAAGAATAGTGATAGTAGATAAGCAGTTCACAGCAGATTACAAGCCACAGCTTATGCCAAGGCAAGAAGACCTAGAAACAACACAACTGAAAATTGGAGGCAGACAATGCCAACCCTAGACTCAACTAGCTACACAAAAAACACACCCAAAGGAAGAGTGTATACACAGACAAAATGGGAAGACAAAGAAATACAATCCAAATGAATCAATAAGAGAAATCCCCAGAAAAAGAACTGAGTGAGATGGAAATAACCAAGTTACCAGATTGAGATTTTAAAATAATGATTGTAAGGATGCTCAAAGATCTTAGAGCAACAATGGATGGACATAATGAACACCTAAATAAAGAGATAACAATCATCAAAAAGGACATTGAAATCATAAAAACGAACCAGGCAGAAATGACACACACAGTATCAGGAATGAAGATTACACTAGAAGGAAATAAAAGCAGACTGGATGAAGCAGAGGATCAAATCAGTGACTTAGAGGATAAGATAAGCAAGATCATGGAAGCAGAATGGCAAAATGAAAAAAAGGATAAAAAAGTCAAAGGAAACTCTAAAAAAGCTCTGTGACAACATGAAAAGAAACAACATCTGCACAATAGGGGTTCCTAAAGGAGAAGAGAAAGAACAAGGGATAGAGAACCTGTTTGAAGAAATTATTACTGAAAGTTTCCCTAAATTGATGCAGGAAAGAGTCACACAGGTTCAAGAAGCAGAGAGAACCCCATTAAAAAAGAACTCAAAGAGACCCACACCAAGACACATCATAATCAAAATACCAAAGCTAAGAGATAAAGAAAGAATACTAAAAGCTGCAAGAGAAAAACAGTCTATCACCTACAAAGAAGCCCCCATAAGGATAACATCTGACTTCTTAACAGAAACACTTGAGGCCAGAAGGGAATGGCAAGAAATATTCAAAGCAACGTGGAACAAGAACCAACAACCAAGACTTCTGTATCCAGCAAGGCTATTGTTTAAGATTGAAGAAGAACTAAAAAGTTTCCCAGACAAAAAAACTCAAAGAATTCATCACAATGAAACCAATGCTGCAAGAAATGTTAAGGGACCTGCTGTAGACAGAAAAAAACAGGAAAAAAAAATCTAGTAAAAGAGGAATGTAGATTTAAAGAAAAAACTGGCAATAAACAACTACATATCAATAATAACCTTAAATGTAAATGGATTAAATTCTTCAATCAAAAGATATAGGGTAGCTGAGTGGATAAGAAAACAAGACCCATACATATGCTGTCTAGAAGAATCCCACCTCAAAACAAAAGATAAATATAGACTGAGAGTAAAAAGACGAAAAAAAAATATTTCATGCAAATAGAAATGAAAAAAAAAAAAAGCTTGGGTAGCAATACTTATATTAGACAAAATAGACTTTAAAACAAAGACTACAGTAAGGGATAAAGAAGATCACTACATAATGATAAAGGGAACAATCCAACAGGAAGAGATAACCATTATAAATATCTATGCACCTAATATAGGAGCACCTAAATATATAAAGCAGACTTTGATGGACATAAAGGATGAGATCAATAGCAATACTACAATAGGAGGGGATTTCAATACCCCACTAACATTACTGGGTAGATCCTTAAGAAAGAAAATTAACAAAGAAATAGCAGAATTAAGGGACACACTAGATCAACTGGATTTAATAAATACCTTCAGAACCTTTCACCCTAAAGAAGCAGAATATATATTCTTTTCAAGTGCTCATGGTACATTCTCTAGGATAGAACACATATTAGAGCATAAAAAAAGTCTCAATAAATTAAAGAAGATTGAAATCATATCAAGCATCTTCTCTGACCACAATGGCATGAAACTAGAAATCAATTACAATAGAAAAACTGAAAAACACTCAAACACTTGGAAACTAAACAGCATGTTATTAAATAATGGATAGGTCAACAATGAGATCAAGGAAGAAATAAAAAATTTCCTTGAAAAAAATGAAAATGAGCATACAAAAACTCAAAATCTATAGGGCACAGCAAAGGCAATCCTGAGAGGGAAGTTCATAGCATTACAAGCATACCTTAAGAAGCTAGAAAAAGCTTAAATAAACAACTTAACCCTGCAACTAAAAAACTAGAAAAAGAACAGCAAGTAAAGCCCAGAGGAAGTAGAAGGAAGAAAATAATAAAGATCAGAGTGGAAATAAATGACACAGAAACTAAAAAAACAATACAGAGGATCAATGAAACCAAGAGCTGGTTCTTTGAAAAGGTAAACAAGGTCGATGAATCCTTAGCCAGACTCACCAAGAAAAAAAAGAGAGAGGACTTAAATAAATAAAATTAGAAATGAGAGTGGAGAAGTAACAACTGACACAGTAGAAATACTAAGGATTATAAGAAAATACTATGAAGAGCTGTATGCCAAAAAGTTAGACAAGCATGGTGAAATGGAAAAATTTCTTGAAAAATATAATCTTTCAAAAATCAACCTGGAAGAATCAGAAAATCTACATAGACTGATTACAACAAATGAGATTGAAACAGTTATCAAAACACTCCCAACAAACAAAAGCCCTGGGCCGATGGCTTCAGAGGCAAATTCTACCAAACATTCAAAGAGGAACTAACTTCTATCCTTCTCAAGCTATTTCAAAAAATTCAAGAGGAGGGAAGACTTCCAAGCTCCTTTTATGAGGCGAGCATAATCCTGATTCCAAAACCAGGCAAAGACAGCACAAAGAAAGAAAACTATAGGCCAATATCCCTGATGAATTTAGATGTTAAAATTCTCAACAAAATATTAGCAAATGGAATGCAGCAGTATATGAAAAAAATCATACATCATGATCAAGTGGGATTTATTCTGGGGAGGCAAGGCTGGTACAATATTCACAAATCAATCAGTGTGATTCATCACATAAACAAAAGGAAGGAGAAAAACCACATGATAATATAAATAAAGGCAGAAAAAACATTTGATAAAATCCAGCACCCATTTATGATCAAAACTTTCAGCAAAGTGGGAATACAGGGAACATATTTCAACATGATAAAGGCCATCTATGACAAACCCACAGCCATCATCATACTCAATGGGGAAAAATTAAAAGCAATCCCCTTAAGATCAGGAACAAGGTAGGGGTGCCCCTTTCACCACTCTTATCAACATAGTCCTGGAAGTCCTCACCACAGCAATCAGACAAGAAGAAGAAATAAAAGGCATCTAAATTGGAAAAGAAGTAAAACTATCATTATTTGCAGATGATACAATATTGTATATAGAAAACCCTAAAGTCTCAATCCAAAAACTACTGGACCTGATGAATGAATTCAGCAAGGTGGCAGGATATAAAATTAATACTCAGAAATCAGAGGCATTTTTATACACCAACAATGAACTGTCTGAAAGAGAATTTAAGAAAACAATCCCCTTCACTATGGCAACCAAAAAAAATAAAGTATCTAGGAGTAAATTTAACCAAGGAGATTAAAGACTTATACCCAGAAAATTGCAAAACATTGCTAAAAGAAATCAAGGAAGATACAAACAAGTGGAAGCATATACAGTGCTCATGGTTAGGAAGAATAAACATCATTAAAATGTCTATATTACACAAAGCAATTTATAAATTCAATGCAATGCCAATTAAAATACCAATGACATACTTCAAAGAGATAGAACACATATTCCAAAAATTTATATGGAACCAAAAAAGAACATGAATAGCCTCAACAATCTTGAAAAGAAAGAATAAAGTGGGTAGTATCACACTTCCTGATATCAAGTTATACTACAAGACCATTGTACTCGAAACAGCTTGGTACTGGCATAAGAACAGGCATATAGATCAATGGAACAGAACAGAGAACCCAGAAATAAACCCACACCTTTATGGACAATTAATATTTGACAAAGGTGGTTATAACATACAATGGAATATTAAAGACAGTCTCTTTAACAAATGGTGTTGGGAAGATTGGACAGCTACATGCAAAAAAGTGAAATTAGACCACTAACTTACACCATTCACAAAAATAAACTCAAAATGGAAAAAGAAAACTTAAACGTAAGTCGTGAAACCATAAGCATCCTAGAGGAAAACATAGACAATAAGCTCTCTGACATCATTCGCAGCAATATATTTGTTGATTTATCTCAGTGAGCAAGGGAAATAAATGACAGGATAAACAAATGGTACTATATCAAACTAAAAAGCTTTTGTACAGCTAAAGACAATATAAACAAAATAAAAAGGCAAATCATACAATGGGAGAACATATTCAACAATACATCTGATAAGGGGTTAATAAACAAAATTTATAAAGAACATGTAAAACTCAACATCAGGAAGCTAAACAATTCAATCAAAAAATGGGCAAAAGAAATGAATAGACACTTCTCCAAAGAGGACATACAGATGGCCAATAGGCAGATGAAAAAATGTTCAACATCTCTAGTCATTAGAGAAATACAAATTAAAACCACAATGAGATATCACCTCACACCAGTCAGAATGTTGCTCATTAACAAAACAACACATAATAAGTGCTGACGAGGATATGGAGAAAGGGGAACCCTCCTGCACTGCTGGTGGGAATGCAGACTGGTGTAGCCACTGTGGAAAAAGTATGGAGATTTCTCAAAAAATTAAAAATGGATTTGCCTTTTGAACCAGCCATCCCACTTTTACGACTATATCCCAAGAACACCACATCAATGATTCAAAAGGAGAAATGCACCCCCATGTTTATGGCAGCATTGTTTACAATAGCCAAGATCTGGAGACAGCTCAAGTGTCTGTCAATGGACAAGTGGATTAAAAAGCAGTGGTACATATATACTATGGAATACTATGGGGCCATGAAAAAAAAGGAAATCCTACTTTTTGTGACAACATGGATGGACCTGGAAACTATTATGTTACGTGAAATAAGCCAGGCAGAGAAAGAAAAATACCATACGACTTCACTCATTTGAGGAACCCAATGAACAATATGAACTGAGAAATGGAATAGACGGGATCAAAGGGTTCAGAGAAAAAGTGGACAGAGGGAAAGGGGAAGGTTGGATGAGATGAGAGCAGAAAAGCAAAACTGGGAGTAGGGTGTTGCGGGAAGGAGAGCAAGGGGTTGTGGTGGGGAACAAGGGGGAGGGGGAGGTATTCGGGGGGGGACACTAGAATCTATGTACACCCAATAAATTTAAATAAAATATAAATAAATAAATAAATAAATATGTAAGATTAAAAAAAATTTAAGTAACTTTCCTAAAGCTATAGAGAACAAATTGTCAATAGCAAGACTGTACATGGCCTTTGGAAAGTGCGTATTGCCATTATGGTTTGCAATTTATTGAAGGTCACAGAGCTGTTGGCAACAAGTGTAGACCTCCTAAATCCCAGAATTTATTGCTGGATTCTATTCATGCAAATGATATTAAACAAATATCATTTTCACTACTCTGCTTATTCAAACTGAGGATATAATTTTGCCTTGCATTGATTAAGTTCATTTACTTGTCAAGGGATAAAGCTTATTAAAACTATCTTAAAAACCATTAATATTATACTTTGCTTGTTAATTCAGTTAATTAGAGATATTAAAGGATGTATGTAGCTATGTATGTGTATATATAGTATATATACACATAGCTATATGGTTTTTCTGGAACTGAGGCTTTCTCTGGATATGGAAGTTTCTGTGTTAAACCTTAGACAATCACAGTTTTAAAAAAGAAGCAGAAAATAAGGGAAAGCATCTCAACCAGTGGTGGGATTCAAATGAACAAATTATTCCCTGCCCTAACAACTGTTTTAAGTATAAAAAAAGATATGCCAAAAGTAGTTTATTTCATGCATTTAAGAATTAAATTAGAACAATAAAAGATGTACACAAAACTAGATTAGAAGAAAGAGTTTAAAAATATTAATGAAAAGATATTAAATAATACCTGACAAAAAACAATAGAACTGTTATTCAAGATATTTCCATATTGCTTCTTGATTGGGGTCCTCATTTGCAGTTTTCTTTGCTTTTACCTGAACATTATTGGCTGTGTGATTTACCCTTAACTATATTTTTCCTGTAGGAGGAGGATCCCATTCCTTTAAAGGTAGACCAATTAGACTAATAGTCATAGTGTGATATATTAGAAACGGGCGGCTTCTCTTTGAACATATCATGTTCATCTTTGAAAAACCCTTTCCACTTCTGCTGAACTTACAGCAATTGTCTGACAATATTTTTAGCTCTTTGAACACTTTCAGGAATTGCATAGTTCTGGGAATTTTTAAAAAACATTTTCCACAAAATCTCAGTAATCAGTATCAATTTGGTAATTAAAAATGCCATTAAATACGATCTATTGTTCTTCAGCTGCTTTTCATGAAACTAGCACTTCTTCAATATTCCAGTAATCTGGCTCCAAAAAATTGAGAAATTGTAATCTATTTCTATCTTGAAATTGGTTACAACTTGCTTTTAAATGTGTATAACCCATTAGTCTTTTTTTCAAATTCGTTACAATGTTTTCTAAAAGTCTTTCCTAAGGAAGCCCAACAAGTCGATGATTTTTCTACAAATTTTCTATTTTTGAAGGTTTCTGAAGTAAATAATTCATCAACTTTTTTTTGTGTGTGGACTCTTTTTCTTTCCAAGCATTTGAAATGCTTTGATAGATCTTATTACAAGTTTTTCAGCCTTTATTATGTCTATATTTTTTGCTTACAGACCATTAGAAAGAAGAGAAATTTTGTTTAAAATATCAAGCATCAATGCCAAGTCAGTTATAGAATATACATTTTCAAGATGGGCAGCCATACCTAAATACTTTTTATTTCAATGAAAACAGTGACGTAGCGCTGGATAAACATGCCACACAACTAGAGTTGACCTTACACAACAGGCAGCCCGTCTTGGTCCCAAAACTCTACCGATCTTTATCATTTCAAGTCTAAATTGTTCAGATATTTTTGGTAAGTAAGTGCAGTTTGGTTCTTATTGGACTGATGAAAAATAGTCTTATCAATAAATATTTTAAAATTATTTACTTGCTTTACTTCCTGTATCGAATCATCTAAAACAAGATGGAGGCAATGGTTTAAGAAGAGTTTGGAAACGCTTTGCTATCCTAGTGCTCACTCCAGATTTTCTCTAAAGCATAACACTGGAACCATCAAAGAAAAATCCTATTAAAATTCTTTCTAAGTAGTTCCTACTGAAGAACATATTGTCTCTGCATCTTGTTTTTCCAATTCAACTAGCTCAATGAAAATTGATGGTGATGTTACTGAATCCTCAACTTTTAAGAAAAGTATAATAACTAGTTTGCAAGATATTGTTGAAGCTTTGTCAATAATCAAACGTATTTTCAGATTTTCATTAATTCTAGTAAATATTTCTTTTAAAATTTTCTTTGCAATGAAGTAAACTACTTTTATAGCAGTTTTACGTAAATGTACGTAATTCTATTCCCATATCTAATTCATTTTTAATTTGTACTTTTATCTCATCTTATATGTTTAAAAATAGTTTATATCTTTTTGCCAGGCTGTAAACTGTATTAAATACTCTACAAGTAGTACTTAAAAATTTTTCTTTCATCATATCTATTACTTTTGTTATTGAATCCTGCTCACCCTTTTTTAAGTTCTCTTGATGAATATTATGAGCTTTTGAAGTGTTCCTTCATTTTTTCCTTAGAGAAGCCTGCTGTATCGGGTATCTTTCCTGAAACTTTAATCTGAAAACATATCTACTCTTTTGACACATAAACACTTTTCTCTTTTACAAAGTCATGTTTTGCACAATATTTACAGCACAACTTTTTGTTAGAAATTCCCAATGTCATATTTTTCTTTAAAATTGTTATATTATTTCACTGTCCAACATTCAAGAAGACTATATTCAATTTTGGAGTTCTTATTGTTTTTATTTTAATAATTGATGTGCTGCTTTCTTCAAGTTAGAGTGGTTTTGCTTGTATCTGTTTTGTACCATCCAAGCCCAATTCTGATATAACAGAGCCTGATTTTGTTTTTCTTATTGGAAAAATCTGTCAAACTCTGTGACCTTTTCATCCTTTTAAGGGCTACTGCAAACAAAAATTAAATATGTTTTATTTTAATATATTATAATAATATTTACTTATGATCATTAACACTCTTTATTGAAAATTACAAGATATTTTACAAAAAATTATTGAAAAGTGTGTGCATCAGTAACCAAGCAAGAACATGTAATGAAGAATACAAAGTTTTATAACATATTACTACAACCACCAGAGGAAATTATTGACTAAAGAGTAAGCAATAATTAGAATCAAAAGAAAAAATTGTAAAAGATAAGCCAGTAGCTGGGATAAAACAAAAATATTACAAAAATAAGGTCATATTGCTCAAATAGAAAAAATATTATGATTCAAATAATATGTATAAGCTATATCAGTATCAGTATTTAGAGATAAGGTATTTCAAGAATAAAGGACAAATACAGAAAGGAACAAAAGAATATGTAATCACAGAGCACAGAAAAGATAGAAAACATATAAAGTACCAACAATGAAAGTTACATGGAAACACATACATAGAATCACAATAGGAATTAAATTTAAATATAGACAATAAAAGAGTATAAATTATTAAGACATTACACAGATAATAGCAAAATAATAAATAATAAATATTATAAAAGCTGCATAATGATAAATTATATTGATATCAAGAGGCAGTTTGTTATATTTCCTCATCAATCTCTTTATGGCACTAAAAATAAGCATAGTTTCTTCTACAGAAACTTACGTTAAAAAAACTAGCTTTCTTTTGTTATAACTTTAGGAATATTGAAACACAGGGTTTCAAGGAGAGCAGGACACTCAACAAGATTACTACAGAGTTTGTATATGAAATTTAAGTCAATGACCCTCCTCCTGTGCTGTAATGTTGTTAGGTTAAGTAGTTCCATAACATCATCATAAGGTACATCATATGTAACATGGCTACATTTATAGGATACCAAGTTAAAGAACTTGTACTCTTTCAATGCTGTTTTGATAATTTTTGTAATATGAGTGCCAAACAGTTGCATTAAATTCCAAGGTAGATAGAACCAGGGTACAGTACAGGATTCTTAGCACATTAATGTTACAAAAATCCTTCATGAAGTGATAAACAAAACTTAACATTTTGATGCTTTTATTAACAATGCCTTGAATGTGCAGTGCACCATTAGGGCATTTCAGCTTGGCCTTTATGGAATCCTTTTTGTTTGCAGCTGATTTACCTAGTCTATGACCTATAATATCGCATATATCGGTGGAATCAATCTTAGCAAAGATTTTCCTTGTTCGGTGTCTTCCTTTTGATGTGGTGGTTCCCGAAAATTAAAAATTATTACATTGCTTGCTCTAAGACCTCTGTTTTTTTTGTTTGTTTGTTTTTTTTGTATTTTTCTGAAGCTGGAATCAGGGAGGCAGTCAGACAGACTCCTGCATGCGCCCGACCGGGATCCACCCAGCACGCCCACCAGGGGGCGATGCTCTCCGTTGCGACCAGAGCCACTCTAGCACCTGGGGCAGAGGCCATGGAGCCATCCCCAGCACCCAGGCCATTTTTTACTCCAATGGAGCCTGGGCTGCGGGAGGGGAAGAGAGAGACAGAGAGGAAGGAGAGGGGGAGGGATGAAGAAGCAGATGGGCACTTCTCCTGTGTGCCCTGGCCGGGAATCGAACCCGGGACTTCTGCACACCAGGCCGACGCTCTACTACTGAGCCAACCGGCCAGGGCCAAGACCTCTGTTTTTAAACTCTTCAGAGAACTTTTTGTCCACTTGTGGTCATATCATAGACTTTTAGCAAGTGAAGTGGATTCGAAGGAACCGCTGACCTAAAGCCAGCCCTCGTAAACCTTTAAACAAAGCACTGTGCTTATACTATTGTTGAACATCAGTCAGAACATACACTTTCTTCATTTTATTAATATGAAACAAAAATTTCTAGGCTGAATTAATAAATAATGCAGATTAAGTATGATTGAATAATGTACAACAAATCTGTTTGTCGCAGGAAAATTGTGAGCATTCTTCCATGGCTTCTGAAATGGGCAATAAGATAGCCCTTGAAATCTATATTTCTATTGGTTCATCATGTCCTAGCCTCCTATTGATTTCACTGTTTGGGGAACACCAGCACACTCATAATATCTCTGGGGAATTTTGGGTGTAATACAAAACTGAAACAAATGATAGCTTATCACCCCTTGGTTGTTTGGCACTTTTTCTCTTTATGTTATATGTTTGTTAACTGAAGTAACAAATGTGAGGAAATTAAAATGTAGTATTTCAGCAAAGGTATAATGAGTTTTATGAAATGAATAAATAAATATTACAAGCATAGTTTCATCAGTTTTCTTCACCCATGGATGAACTGAACATTACTACAGGGGCTTAGAATACACTGTCAGGCAGATGAACGCTAAAAAAGAGTAAGGAATATGAACTTGTGATTACCACAGACGTCCACCTTATAGAGAACCCTGATTACAAGTGCCACTTTAACAATTTGTTCACCAAACTCAACAAAAATTTAGGTATTGGTTCTGCTGAACCAGTGTGAACTGGCTGAATCCCACCACTAGTCTTAAGAACCACAGAGTCAGATCCTGTGGACAACAGGATTATTAGTTGAGGCATAATGGCTAGAGACCCTTGAGAAACCGAACCTACAAATGGACGATGGCCAGACCACTATAAAAATAGACCTTTGACCTACAACCTGCAACAACATGCCCAGGAAATCAGCCCCTTGTCTGCAATAAACAACCCAGGAAGCCAACCTACTATAAGTCACAATTGTACAAAACCAGATTGCTATCTCTGATGGCAAGCCAGAAAGCTAAACAATAACATCATCTCCAAATAGATGGGACTTGATTAATAACTGACAGCATCCCTAACTTTTGTCATGCTTCCAACTTAGGGCCAACCTGAAAAGGCCAAATATGTACCCTTCACCAATCACTGAGGTTGCCCTGCTTCTAGTGAACCCACTTAGAGCTTCTCCATGCCAACAGTCTCCAACCAGGGCACACCTAAAGCCTTCTCTTTTTTCTACTATACAATTTTCCCATTTTTCTGTTTGCTTTGAGTTTCTGTCAAAATGCAGGTGACAGTGTCAGACTCTCTTGCTACAGAAAGCTCAGAATAAATAGCCTTTGATTGCCCTAAATGGCTCATGCACATCATTCTTTCTCTATGCTAGTGTTCTACCATTTTGGTGACTCAGCACTATGCCTTTACTGCTCTTTCAACCCTGCTGGCATGGAAAACGACCCCTGTCACCTTCCTGTCTCAGATTTCTGTTTGCTGCCTTCATTCTGCTTCCTTCAGGTTCTCTTCTTTTCTATTAGCTGCATCTCTCTTTGGGTTAAACTCCGAGAGAGAGAGAGAGAGAGAGAGAGAGAGAGAGAGAGAGAGAGAGTCTGACTGCAATGTGCATCCAATGCCTAGGGAGCTAGATCCTTATTATGCACTGTTATGGTCCCAGCCAACTCATAAGCTGCAGGCCAGACTATAGATGCCTGCCTTTGGCTCAAGGACCTGCCCTTGTCCAATTAGCTGTGTTTGTGGTAACACCATCGTGTGGTACAAATCACAGTAACACGTACAAAGAATCATTTCATTCAAAAAATGTCTGAGGTTATTCCTTCACTTGGAGTGTACTTTTTATAAAAACTGGCCAATAGCAACACTTTTAATAAAGGTTATATCTGAAAAGATCATTTAATTCTTACTGAACTGATACATTTATATTTGAACATTGTGAAGCACACCTCATTTTCTAGAACAGAAATTCTTGCAAATTAGATTCCAAATGAACAACGTGGCATTTCCCCACTTTATTGAATGTTCCCTTGCATATAAAGCATTTCAATAAATGATTTACAAATTGCTATTCGTATATAATTAAAAAACTATTTTCTTCCCAAAAGAATTTGAACCAAAGAATGGCTACTTTGGAATCCATTTCTCATATGGTTTTTCAAAAATACTCAGCTAATCATAATTATTTTGTATTCATTCATTCATAAGTTATTTTCTTATTTACTGAGTACCCACTATTTTCAGGCAAAATGGGATTATATATTGTTATATTGTATAGATGGTCTTATTTCCAAAACAAATTTTATGCCTAAATCCCCAAATTACTTTACTGTAGATAATCAGTAGATGAGTGTTTAGAGAAGCATAATTTCAAGATCACAAGGTCACTAGGTTCAAAAGCTTCAGTTTTAGAACCTAATCTTCATTGTCTATGGAGATGAGAAGAACTAGTCTGCAGCACACAATTAATACTGATTACGAGAGAAACGAGTTCTAGAGGCAAAAGAAAGTCATTAGGTGCTGTCTTAATCTTCTAGAACATCACTTAAGAGCCATCAGTTCCTTTAATTTGGGACTTTATATCACTAAACAAATCACTGGTTGTTTTTTCTAATGGGAAATGCAACTTGCAATCCAGATGACCTATGAGTTGAATATTCTTGCCAGTAGTGTTTCTCTGTTAAAATAACTGGTGATGTGATACAGAAATTCATATTTCTTGGGTATGATATGCTTGTCCCAAGATATACTCAAACTTGAAGAAAAGTAACTTAATCAGACTAGAGAGTCTCTGTGACCAGAGACAAGACCAGCCAGGGTAGGGTGGGCACTCCTGTGATGTCTTTCTGTGGTGCTGAGTATACACGGTGGGTCATGTGGCAAATATCAGTGATGGCCACCAGGAACTCATTTCTGAAGGCCACTAGTATTGTGAGTTTATTCATGACAGAACCAATAAGACAGATCTAGGGACAGAGACTGGGCTGACTCACTCTGCTGCGAGAACCAAGACAAACACTCAGAAGCGAAGGGCAGGCAAGGGCAAGTGTGCACTGTCGCTCTGGGGAAGTTTGTGGTGTAGGAAGTGAGCAAGTCGGTGGGAAACGACAGGAAGTTGAGAAAAGGGAATTTCATTTTCAAAAGCCAAAATCAAGAGATTGGGTTCAGAAAACTAATGCAGAAAAATACCCTTTTATTTCTTCAAGTATTGAGGACTGAGAAAGAGGAGCCCTCACAGGCCGTTAAGAAGAGCTTGTTAGGCCCTGGCCGGTTGGCTCAGCGGTAGAGCGTCGGCCTGGTGTGCAGAAGTCCCGGGTTCGATTCCCGGCCAGGGCACACAGGAGAGGCGCCCATCTGCCTCTCCACCCCAACCCCTCTCCTTCTTCTCTGTCTCTCCCTTCCCCTCCCGTAACCAAGGCTCCATTGGAGCAAAGATGGCCCGGGCACTGGGGATGGCTCCTTGGCCTCTGCCCCAGGCGCTAGAGTGGCTCTGGTCGCAGCAGAGCGACGCCCCGGAGGGGCAGAGCATCGCCCCCTGGTGGGCAGAGCGTCGCCCCTGGTGGGCGTGCCAGGTGGATTCCGGTCGGGCGCATGCGGGAGTCTGTCTGACTGTCTCTCCCCATTTCCAGCTTCAGAAAAAAATACAAAGAAAAAAGAAAAAAAAAAGAAGAGCTTGTTAATACCTCTCTGTACCACTTGCCATTCTGCATGAGATATTGTTGAATATTGCAATTTCTACCATAAATTAAACCCATTCTTACACCTTTTCTGAGGTTTGGTATGGAGTTAAGAAACAGAATATTATTGAGGGCCACTGCTGGGTTCACAAAGCTGTAACTTATATAAATTCTCTCTTCATCAGTGCTAAGAGATGGAACAAGTAACCACTAATAACCTCTGTGAGCTTTAAAATTTCACATTAACTGCTGAATGACCATATCAAATATAAGCACATATCTACAAGGGAAAATTCTAGATGGGATGAGGTTAAAAATCCTCATCCTGTCCTGATTCTTTCCTTCCTGTATTTTACCTTTTATTTGCTAATGCTACTGTCTCTCTCAGCATCCTGAGCTAGGATGGCCCCCTGTCATTACTACACAGCAGCCTCAGCCATGTGCTGTGCCCCTCACTCTATCCTCATTGTCACCAGTTTAGGAAAATTACTTCATCCCTTAGTTCATCTGAGGCAGATTTAACCTTTGATTCTAGCATGAAATTGGCTAACACAGAAAAGAGATTTCTTCACCTAACCTGACTCAACTTAATCACATGTATTTTAACAAGACACCTCACCCCAGTTACTAACATTGTTACTAACCCCATTCTGTGTTTTCTAGACTAAATTAAGTCGATTTGCATGAGCACTGTTCAAAAAAATATGGTAACAGGCTCACCAAAATAGATTCTAAATATCATCTCCAAATCTGGGCTCCAGGCTACTCAGTCACTGTGTCTTGAATTCTGGCCCCCTTACTGGCCCCTACAGAAAAAACCATTTCTCAATGCGTCTGCATGTCCTCAGTCTATTTTGAGCCCTCACCATTTCATTAACTCCATTCCTGGAGGGCTCTCTGACATTGGGGCCCTGAATGCTCAGACTTAAGCCCTCATCCATTTCTGTCCAACTTGTGTGATTTACTTACCACATGTTCACTAGCTAGTGAGATGCAAAGGTTCATTTCAACCTTAAAATAAGTTCAGCTTCTTCACCTGCTATTCTGAGTTAGCATCAGGTTTTAAGCTTATCATTATTTATCTGTCTTTGATGACAGATCCCGTCTATCCCCCTTTCTAATCTCTATCCATTACCTTTATGAAAAACAGAATTTCAGTCTTTTCTTTTGGAAAGTATCCATTTTCATGTGGGTCTCCCACCAAGTTCTTCTTTAACACAGGCCTTTAAATCTCAGCTCATTTTCAGAACAGAGGGGCCCGTAAAGAGCAAGCTACCCATGTAAGCAGCTTCACTCTTCGTCCAGGTTCTGCTGGGTGACTCGCCCTTGAGGAAAACCCGAGATGTGGTTTTCTGGCTCCCACTTGTTTTACAACAGCAACACTGTTTTTCACTGACTATAAAGGCAACAGATATGGTTTCCAACAAGGCAAAAAAACAGTTAGTAACTGACAAGTCTAAAGTGTCAATTACCCCTAAGATTAATATTTGAAGGAGCCCACAGTCTCAATTTTAAAAGTGGCTCCCTCAGTAAAGTGGGAAAATTTGATGATAAGGGAGAGAGAAGGTAATACTGCTGAAGCAATGCCTTTGAATAGGCTACAGAGAATAAGATCTAAAGAGTAAAAAAACTCAAGGCTGATCACAGACCTGAGTTTTCATGAGGACGATAGAGTGAAAGGGTTTTAGGAGCAAGGACTAGGAGGAAAAAATAATAGAATGGTGATGTGCAGAGCCTGTGTAGAGTTTCTCTCAGGTTTTCAAATACTATTTATATAAGTACAAACACTCTTAACTTCAGTATTCAGCAACTGATTATCCAAGATTTTCTATTCCACTGCCTAGTCTAATCTCCTTAAAGATTGGTAAGAAAAAAAGATGGAGATAAAACTCAAATCCATATCAATTGGGACACTTTTAGCAGATCATCAGATTAAAGCTGAGTAATGGTGAAAGATTATTTATAAAATACATTTAAGCATTTTCTGAGGACCTTACATACCTATGTTATTCACATTTTCCATTACCAGACATTTTCAAGTTGCATATATGAGTATAATTCTATGGATGTGCAACTCAAAAATATAGTATTAAATAAAGAACAAGTAGATTTAATGGAAATCTGGATCTTTGGCATAGCTAAAAGAGAAAAGATTTCCAGTTATTAATTACAATAAATGTTTCCATAATAACAGAGTTGAGAACAATGAAGAACACTTCCTTTTGTGAAATAATTGATTAATTAAAGACTTTCTAATCCATTGGAATATTACGTGGGCCTTAAAAACAGGTGGGTCTGTATTCCTTGACATTAAAAAATTTTCAATATTTTTCTGGATAAAAAGGCTGGTTACAATAAAATATAATATTATATTATATCAGTACAAAATTAGAGAATAGTCAAATCACACTCCCCCAAAAAATATTCAATAAAATATAAATAGTCCCCCCCCCAAAAAAATAAATAAATAAAAGTGGCTCCCTTGCTTCACAAAACACATGTGTGTCTGGCTTCCACAGGTTTTTTTTTTTTTTTTTAATTATTGACTACATGTAATCTGTAGCTCAGAGAATCTAAAAATTAAAATCACCAGACCATGATTCAGGGAAAGTAAGAAGTTATTTCAGAATAGATTAGACCTGTGGCACACGTTGTTTAGACAGACATTGCACCTCATCAGTCCACAGGGTTTTAATGCACTCATAGGCATACTATATACTTCTTAGATATATTTTCTACTGGAAAATTTACTTCCATACTTTCTTATGTTTTTGCAATTGTTGTAATCAAAGAACATCCTGTATTGCTACATTATTTTCTTGGGAAAGCTTAGCAGAGCCATGTCCTGATGAGTCAACATAGCCAGTTGGCCAGTCAGAAATGATCCTGTGTCCATCAGTGTCAGTGTTGACAAGTTTCATGTCAAAGGACAGCCATGAGCATTTGTGGAGCATAATATTAACCAAAGGAAATGTGTGGCATCCAAAGAGTTAGGGTATGCCTTTTAATGACACATTACATGAGTAGTTCTCTTATTTCTGCTACTATATATTATAGCTGATTGAGAATACAATCAGAATAATTCTTTAGTTCTACTTGAGGAAGTAGTAGCAATAATCCTTTCGTTCTACTGCTGGTCTTGGTTTAGCATTCGACTTTTCTTCTCAGGAAACATTATGGTATAAAGTTTATATTATAAACCAAACTGATTGTAAGTGAAGATGAAGGTACATGATCTGTTGAAGCTCAGACATGGTACAGAGTTTAAATTCTTTATCCTTCTGTACTTTTTCAAACTAATTATTTTCTCTTTACAATTAAAAAAATGTATTTCACAGGGAAGAAATACATTTCAATAAATGGTAGCGGGACAAATATTTTTCATGTTATAGAGTAAGATGAAGAAAAAGAAAAGAAAAAAGAAAAAGAAAAGATACTAAATGCTTACTATACACCACAAACCAAAATCAATCCCAAGTAAAATAAAGAGTTAAATGAGGAAGGCAAAATCATAAAACTTTTAGAATAACTTATACTAGAATATCTTTATAAAGTTGAAGTATGGAAAGATTTCTTAGATAAAAGAAATCCAAACCATGGAGGAAAATAATGAAAAATTAAACTACATTAAATATGAGAACTTGTCCTCCTTCTCCCTTTCCTTCCATCCCCCTTTTTGCCTTCCATCCATCCCTTCCTTCCATGTTAATAAACCCAAAAGTTGTTAGAATCAGACGCCAAAGATAGAAAGGCCTATCTTGTAATGGTGGCAGCCTTTCAGAGATGCAATGAACATTCTCATGAGAAAGGTATACCTGGTCACGTAGTCGTGTGGCAGCCTGGCAAGGTCAGTAGAGTGTTTTCATATGAGGCCTGACCATATAAGTAAGTATGTTAAGGAAACTGGGAACCAGATTTCTCAAAGTTGGAGAAATAGGTTACAATTATAGAAAGAGGGACAGCTAAAATAAATTTTGTAGTTTGTAATATTGAGAGAAGACCATACAAATAAATAAATATATAGACATAAGTATATGTAGACATGTACATGTCTTATTCATTGTCTGTATGTGTACATGTTATTTATTTCCTAGCTCTGGCTGCCAAGAAGGCTTGGAAGCAGCAATACCCCAACAGAAGCAGGCACATCCAGCATCCTCATCTTGGTTTATAAATTAAATAGAATTGGGATTATTGGAAAAATGACTGATTCCAGGGCTGGCTCAGAGAAATTGCAATGTTTGTCCTATTGAACCAGGAAGTAAGGAAGATCTCAAAGAGTGATAAAGATACTTAAAAAAGTCAAAGAAGCTAACTCAAAGGGTCTCCTTTTGGCCAAATCTGGGACTATTTAAGCCTCCAATAAATAACAGTAGTAATGAATGACAGCGTACTGAAAATTGGAACCCATGTTTTCATACTGATATAAATAAATAAATGAATGAATGAATTAAGAAAAAAGAAAAATTCTTCCTATGTTTCCTACAATACCATGACACCTAATTCAGGATTAAATTAAATTATAATTCTTTAGCAAACACAGTGATAATTTAGGCAAGGCACTTTAATGGAGGTGAAAATTTGATGAAGAACAGAATATTTGTATAGCCTCAAAATATCTTTCTACAAAATTTTTATTGAATATAAAGGAAAAAGAGTAAATTTACAGTGAAGAAAGCTGACAGACACCAGTTCAGTCAACCGATCAAAGTTAGCATAGCCAGGAACAGGACAAATTAAAATCATGTACCAACTAACACGATGCAAAGAGAAGAGCACAACATCAATTCTCGGATTGCTTATGTTAGTATATTAATCACTCCTAGGATATTTAGAGATCTCTTAGAGAAGCATTCTCAAACTTTTTGTTTCAGGACTCAATAGCTTTGAAATTATTGAGGACCCCAAAGAGCTTTTGATTTTGATATTATTGATATTTATAGTATTAAGAATCCAAACTTAGAGATTAAAAATATTTTATTAATTTATTTATAACAACAACAAACCTACTATATGTTAGCATAAGTAACATATTTTAATGAAAAATAATTATACTTTTCAAAACAAAAAATTAGTGACATTATATTATATTTTTAGAAATTTAAAAAATGTTTGGCTTAATAGAAGATAGCTAGATTTTCTATTTTATGATAATATGTTTTATGTTATTTTTGTTTTATGTTATTGCTTTATGCTATTTGGTTCAAATATATGAAGAAAGTCTGACCTGAAAAAAACATGTACTGTAGTTGGAAAAAGAGAGAGTATTTTAATATTTTTTCATATAATTGTCAATATTTCATGGTATTCTACTTGAACTCAAAAAATGGCAGTTTCCTGAAGATTTGTTGCAATGTGGAACCTAGAATCACATCATTAAAGTCTTCTTACTCTATTACATTAAAAAAAAAGTCTATCTTGGACTTTAAACATAATTTTTATCCATTCATAATTTTGTAACACAGTGCATTGGTCATTTGAAAAATATTAGTTCACTGAGATATGCAGATTTTCAAAATGTTGACACTTTTCATTATACTATATCAAATAAACACACCAGCTATTATATTACCAATCTAATTAAAAAAACATTAAGTATTTGGAAGCTGTTTCTTTTTTTGTACACATAAAATTCTAAATTTTGTCTAAAAGCTTGAAATTGAATTTTGTCATTGTCAATAAATACTGCCTAGTACATAATAGGGAAAGATTACATTTAGTAAAGAAAAAGAAAAAAGGACATTAAATTTTTAAAAGCACCCACTTGTCTTTTTACTACATCTTAAATTTATATTCAATTTTGATGCAGGTATCAGCTAGACCATCTTTTATCCTCAGCTGTGCCTGGTCTTCTTGAGCCCATGAACACTTCAATGCAACTTTTCTAGAGAATAAAGTCCCCAGCCTTTGCTAGGGTAGAGCAGAGCTAATCACCCAGCTATGAAAAGTCCTGGGGGTCCACATGCTCCTTATACATGCTTTTACTATCTGTCTTCTCATTTCTCACCCTCATTTTTCATAGTAGTAATTGGTAAATGCAATTTCCAAGACTCTCCATGCTTCTGCTAAATTAAATGATTAGTTTCTTTTCAGCATCTTCCTTTGTATCTTAGACACTAGGTTTCAGCTCTCTCTACTCCACCTAAAGTTAGTTATTACTTATCTTGATTTTTCATCTTGCCAACATTTGTTGACATTCCTTATCTCCTGTCATTTATTCTCTTTTCTTATGGTTTTGGAATATTTGTATTTTTTTTTTACTGTTGTTTTAATGGATTTTGGAGGGAGGGGATAGAGATCTGAATTTGTGCTTAATCATCATGTTGAACCAGAAGTCTAGGCTACTGCATAAAGAATAGAATTTTCATATTTGTCTTTGTCTTCAATCATCCAAACCTATCATGTTTTGAATTTATGTCTTAGATTCCTCCCATAATATAAAGAATATATCCCATCTTTCTTTGATAATGAAATTGCCAACTTCCTGGTTGGTAGTAAAAGGTAATAGAGGTGAGGAGTGTAAATGTTATTTTTATGTGTACTAATTTTCCCTGTGGATAAAAGTTCATTTGAAGTGTGTTCATTTTGCCCAATTTTTAATGAGTTTGCTCTTTTCTTTTGAGAATTTATAGCTTGAATATAAATCCTCTTGTGTATATACTATATACAGTATATATATAATCTTGCATATAATATTTTATATAATATATTTTATATAATATATTTTATATAATATATAAGATTGTATATATATATCTATATCTTATATAATTAGTGCTTTTTATATCACTTCTAAGAAACCTTTGCCTTCCAAGTTTCCAAAGATATTCTTTGCTTTATTCTAGAAGCTTTATAATTTTAGCCTTGACATTTAGGTCTATAACCCATCTTGAATGAATTTTTATGTAAGGTGTGAGGTAGAGATTGAAGTTATTCTCCCCATATATTTATTCTACCTTTTCCAGTTCCATTTGTTTAAAGTGCTTTTCTTTACTTATTGAATTGTCCTGACACCTTTGTAGAAAATCAATTGACTCTATGCGTATGGGTCTATTTTGCAAATTTCTAATCTGTTCCTTCAATTTATTTGGCTATACTTATAAAAATTCCACATTATATTGATTAGTGTAGCTTTATGATATCTTAAAATCACCTTAAAATTTTGTGAGTCCTAAAAAATTTTTTGTGGAATCATGCTAGATTCATATTAGAGTTAATTTCTTAAAAAAAAAAGTTAGTGTTTTGATTGCATTTAACATATAGATCAACTTGGGGGAAATTGACATTGTAACACTATTCTGTTAGTTGATTCACAAACATTCTATATTTCTCCACTTATTTAGAACTCTTTAATTACTTTCAGCAGTGTTTATAGTTTTTAGTGTAGACATGTCTTTTCATAAAGTCTATTCAAAATATTTTATGTATTTATTGCTATGATTTAAAAATTATTTCTTATTCTTTTCTGCAAGTACATAAAAGTAAGAAATGTTTTGGTATATCAACCTGATATCTTATGACCTTTACAAATTCACTTACTAGTCTCAGTAATGTTTTTAGATTTCTTAGGATTTTCTATATTAGCTATGATGGCATCTGAGATTACAATGGTTTTATTTTTTTCTTTCAATTTTTTTTGGTATTTTATTTAGTTTTCATGCCTTGTTGGAAGATATTTCAATCTTGGCACCATTGACAATTTGGGCCTGTCCTGTGCATTGTAAAAAGTTTCATTAACATCCTTGGCCTCTACCCTAGATACCCGTAGCAGCCCCTTCCCTCACCTCTCTGCCTTCCAGGTAACTTGCAGGTGGGGACAACTAGTGAAGTCTTCAGGAGGCAGAGGCTATGAGACAGCTGGAAAAGAAGGGTAGGAAAAACAACATGAGTTCAGGAGACTGAAGAAAAGAGATGGGGGAGAAACACACAAGAGGAGTGCAAGAGAAATAGCAGTGTAGCCAGTATGATGGGACAAACTATTCAAGAACAAGAATTGTGGCTACATAAGGGATGATATTTTGGTGAGTTTCTGAAGGTCCAGAGATACCAAAATTATGAAGTTTAGATTTTTTTTCTTTAAGCCAATGGTTTTTAATTCTTTTCTCCCTCTTCTTCTATTTCAATCTCTTTCCGTCTTTCTCTTATTTTTT
Organism: Saccopteryx bilineata; assembly: GCF_036850765.1. Lineage (NCBI taxonomy): Eukaryota > Metazoa > Chordata > Mammalia > Chiroptera > Emballonuridae > Saccopteryx > Saccopteryx bilineata. The sequence goes on from NC_089494.1 coordinate 181,757,100, forward strand.
ACCCCCCAAATATCAAAGCGGAACCCTACAGAAATCAAGTTAAATCTTACATGGCTGACTAGTATTGAAAACAGGTGAAATCAGAGAAGCTTCATCAAAATGTGTGCTGCTGGGAGGAATCCTAGAACTTGCCTTATGATTATTATTTCCCTTGAGACAACTCCTGAGATCCATCTGTGGCTCCACCTAGGGTTCTCTGAAATGTAGATGCAAATGGCAATTTCAGGTAATGGAGAGTCATTAATGAATGTCTGATCTAAGGCAAGCCTTTTCTTAGCTGGGAGCCTGGAGAAAGCTATTTTGCCTCTCTGGGACTCATTTTCTCCTTTGTAACGGGGAGATAATAATACCTTCTAAAGAGATTGTAACAACTAGAAGCAAAGTAGTTGGCAAAGTGCCTGGTGTGTAGGTATTCAAATAAATGTAATTGCAAAGTTAATGATCATGACGATAATAATGGAAACAGAGGGTGTCACCAGCTCCGAGTTCCAAATTCCCCAACTCATTATGGGATCCTTATTTGCAGTTGGATTCTTGGCTGACTCAATTCCAGGTTCAGAAGACCCCTAACACTACATAGCTACCATGAGGAGATACCTCTTCCCTACCTGTGTACCTCTGGCTGATTTTGGAAATCTAGGGAATGCAATTGTGCCTGAAGCTCTCCTAAATCCTGAGATTAACTGAATTTGAGACTGACTCTCTGCTGTGGCTCTATGTCCCTGGCATACCACCAAACACTGGATGGGATGGGCATTAAAAATTCACTGACATCAATGGTAGAGCGTCGGTCTGGCGTGCAGGAGTCCCGGGTTCGATTCCCGGCCAGGGCACACAGGAGAAGCGCCCATCCACTTCTCCACCCCTCCCTCTCTGTCTCTCTCCTTCCTCTCTGTCTCTCCTTCCTCTCTGTCTCTCTCTTCCCCTCCCGCAACCAAGGCTCCATTGGAGCAAAGTTGGCCCGGGTGCTGAGGATGGCTCTGTGGCCTTTGCCTCAGGCACTAGAATGGCTCTGGTTGCAACAGAGCAACGCTCCAGATGGGCAGAGCATTGCCCCCTGGTGGGCGTGCCAGGTGGATCCCGGTCGGGCGCATGTGGGAGTCTGTCTGACTGTCTCCCTGTTTCCAACTTCAGAAAAATACAAAAAAAAAAAAAATTCACTGACAGACTAGCCTGCAAAGTAAATATCATATAAATGCTAGGGAAATTATATATATATATATATATATATATATATATATATATATATATATATATATATGTAGTGGGAAGTCAAAGCCAACTTTAAAATGTGTTTGTGTCTTTACTGGGTGACTTATGTGGCACGGCCAATGCCATCTGCTCTGTAGTAGAAAGACTACTTAACAGGCAAAAGCAGCTGCCAGCTTAGGCTCCAACGTACTCTTTTTGTTCCCTCCAGGATGACCTGATGTGACCACCCTTTCTAGGTAAAGAGGATTCTATCTCCATTTGACAATAAATCTTCAACCTGATGAAAGAGAGGTCATGTTAGCCTGGCTACTAAGTCACAGGAGGGTGGAATTTTTATAACTTAGTTCTACCTCGCAAAGGCCAGTATGTCGATCCCTCAAGAGGGTGAATCCAGGTTAGTTTGGTTTGGAATCTGACTCTTCCAGTGTCTCAGTACTACTGAGGTGAGGAAGGATACTATTTCCAAAATGCTAACACATGTAACTTTTTCCATGATATTTTGAATGCAGTGAAACAGGGTGGCTAATTCTCGGGGTGGGGGGGTGAAGGTGGAGATGAGCTTGGAAAGAAGGGGGAGCAAAATGTATTGAGATCAACATTTTTCTATTCTTGAAAAATAGAGATTTGAAATAAATTAATTTTGTTATAGAAAATAATTTTAAAATCCAAATACAAGGTCCTTGGAAAAGTGCTTAAATACAGAGAAAATGAGCTCATTTATAACATTTGTACCCATTTCTTTTCAGTATATTTTCTCTTTTAGAAAACAATTGAAATTATACACTATAAAAAAATTCATCTTACTGATTTTTGACAATACTGCATAAAGAGCATTTTTTGTTATTAGAAATGTTTATGTGTATTTTTAAATTGATTATGTTTTCTTGTAAATTTGACCCATGCTCATTGCAGAAAATTAAAAAATAAAGACTATAAATAGTCCTAACTGGAGAATATCACTATTAATATAGTTAGTCCTCAGCCTAGTATCATCCTTATAGGACTATTATAAGATTGTTTATACAAACAAAGAATATTTTTCACAGTTCCTGCCTAGCATAAGTATATATTTATAATTTTATATTATTTTTAAACAAAAGAAATCAACTCTACAAATTGTTTTATAAGCAGATTGTTTATACTAGAAAAGATCAGAATCATTTTCATATGCTATAAATCTGCAATATAATTTGAACAATATAGTGATTATTTTAAGACTATACTACCTGTATGAGATATTTAGATTGCAAATATGATTTCTAATGGTTATATTATATTCCATAATATGTATGTACTATAACCTATTTAATGCTTTATGTTGTCAATTTTATGTCCTGTTTTATGATCCAGCTGCCTGGGGAAAATAAGTGCATGTTAACAGTAATAAAATATACTTTTAGGCTCTTCCAAATTTCTTTTGCTGGACTTCAGGCTCTTTTCAAAGACTCCTCTTCTTATTTCTAAGAGTCCCAAAAGGATTCATTTGTCCATTCTATTAACACATGTTGAGCACATATTATGCACTAAGCAGTGAGCTAGGGGTGCCATAGTGAGAAAAAATAGGCACAGCTGCCACTCCATTGGCATTTCTAATTCAGTGGGGGTCCTAAATTAAATAGTCACTCAGGGAATCAAAACACAAGCTGTGTTAAGTGCTATGAAGAAACAGTACAATGCAATGAGAACAAGGGCAAAGGGACTTGACCTGGGCTGGGGCTAACGGAAAATCTCTGAGGAAGTTCTGGTTTAAGATGAGGTCAAGAGTGTGGAAAAGTTTCTTTTCTTAAAATTAAATATTTTTATTTGTATATATGCATTTGATAACTTCAAATTTAGGACACTTAGAATCAACATCAACAACTTGAACTACAATTCAATGACAAAGATTTGAAATGGGGTAATGGATACTGTAACTAGTGCACATTAACCTCCCATGCAATTTATATTGTGCCTTGTACTATGAAAAAAAAGTGATTTACCTTCCAATTCAACTTATCTAGATTTTCTTTTTTTATTTTTTAAAGGCTTTATTCATTTTAGAGAGGAGAGAAAGAGAGAGAAGGGGAAGGGAAGAGCAGGAAGCATCAACTCCCATATGTGCCTTGACCAGGCAAGCCCAGGGTTTTGAACCGGTGATCTCAGCATTCCAGGTCAACTCTTTATCTGCTGTGCCACCACAAGTCAGGCAAACTTAACCAGATTTTTAAAGGTGAAAAATAAGAAATGTGCCTTGTAAAGCTATTTAACTAATACTATCAAATAGATTCATATTTCTTTCCCTTAATATAAACAGGAAGAACTTATAATAAAAACTATTCACAATATTAGTAATAATACAACAGTTCATGGTCCTAACTGAAAACTTTTTGTGTTAGGCAGGCCCTGGGCTAAACATCTGAAGATGTGTTTCACATTTTAATTACCTCGATAGAAGGTGTCATGAGTCCACAGGTTTTTCACAACTGACGATGGTGTTGTGATGACAGCTAGCACTGAGCATTGTGTCCAAGCCTTTATCTGACATTGTAGCTAGCAGAACTCACATATTGTAGAAGCTGACCCTCTTGAAGAAAGTGGATTTATCTGTGCCAGGAGGCAGCAAGGGTAAAGCTCCACAGAGGAGCATGGTGTGCCCTAGGTTATACGTGAATACATGTTGGGAACATGTGCAAATCTGTTAGCATACCATGCATTTCTTTTAAAATATGAATTTTATTATTTTTCAGGTATGGAGAGGCCAAAAGATCAGGAGACAATTGCACCTGTAATGATCGTTTCTCATACTCACAGGTCCCTAGATGAAAGGACACACAGGGAAGGACCACCATCTGTCAAGAGAAGAGGGCGTGAGGGAAAACATGGGCAAGAGCCTTTACTGTAATTTCTGTGGGAGGGAATGGGCAAGGCTTAAGACTGGCTAGTTTGAACAGTTTCCTTGGGCTTTGGGGCATAGAAGCTGCCCTTAATTGTCTGGTACCTGTCCTGGTCCTGAGTGGGAGAACCCAAAGAGAAGGTGGTTGATGGTGTAAGCTCTGGATTGGTTGATTTGCATATGAAAGGTGCACTGACAGGTAGGTTGTTTGCTGTCTCTAGGAGTTGGCTAGCCCTGGGATGGGAGTCCCTCAGCAAGCCCCGAGATGTCAAAGCATTAAAAGTACAGAATAAAAAGACATGATTAATATAGTATGTTTGAAGAAAGGGGCCAGAAGGACCAGAGTGGAGGTAGCAAGGGAGAGAGGTGATGAGGATGATATTTTACAGGGTCTCTTAGAGACTTCAGTGAAAGCAGATCTTTGCACTTTTCAGTCTTTTCCCCCTTGGGCCACCCACATGCAGCTGGTCATAGCTGGTTAGCAGAAATGTCTGCACCCAGAAGTGTCCCAGTAATTGATGTGCTGACATTGGGCTAAGTCTGGACTCTGAGTCTCTACCTTGGAGATACATATTTTTTTCTTATGTTTTTTGGTCAATAGCAGTGGTTCTCAAATGGAATCAATTTTGTTCATATGGGACATTTGGCAATGTCTGGAAACATTGTTTTAAAACCATTGTATAACTACCAGATATACAACGTTATTATTCAACCTCTGTGTACTTTACAAAGTGATCACCCCCAAAATAGTCATTATTATCCATCACCATACATTTGACCCACTTAACCCTTTTAGCCACTCTCAAATCCCCCTTCCCGTCTGATCTGATAACCACTGATTTCTTCTCTGTATCTATGAGTTTGTCTTTCTTTTATTTAGTGTCCTTGTTTTAAATTCCACAGGAGTGAGATCACATGGTATTAATCTTTTTTCTTCTGACTTATTTCACTTAACATTATACCCTCAAGGCCCATTTATGTTGTCATAAATAGCAAGACTTCATTCTTTTCTATGACCCAGTAATATTCCATTGTATATGTGTAGCACATCTTCTTTGTCAGTTCATACATCAATAGATACTTAGGTTGTTTCAGTAACTCAACTATTGTAAATAATACTACAGTGAACATAGAAGTGCATGTATCTTTTAAAATAAGTATTTTTATGTTCTTTGGATAAATATGCAGAAATAGAATAGCTGGATCATATGGTAATTCTATTCTAAATTTTGAGAAACCTCCATGCTGTTTTCCATTGTGGCAGTAATAATTTACATTCCCTTTTTATCCATATCTTCTCTTGTTATTATCTTTTTAATAAAAGCTTTTCTAACAGGTATGAGGTGATGTCTCATTGTGGTTTTAATTTACATTTCCATAATGATTAGTGATGGTGAACATATTTTCATGTGTCTGTTGGCCATCTATCTGTCTGCTTTGGGAAATGTCTATTTAGATCCTCTGTCTACTTTTCAAATATTATTATTATTTTTTGCTATTGTCTTTGTTGAGTTGTATGTGTTTATATATTTTGGATACTAAACTTTTATCAGATGCATAATTTATAAATATCTTCTTCCATTCAGCAGGTTGCCATTTTGTTTTGATGATGGTTTTCTTCACTGTGCACAGACTTTTTAGTTTGATGTAGTCTTATTTATTTTGGTTTTATTTCCCTTGACTTTGGAGTCAAAGCCACAAAAACATCACTAAGACTGATGTCAAAGAGCATATTGCCCATCTTCTAAGGATTTTATGGCTTCAGGTCTTATGTTAAAGTCTTTATCTATTTTGAGTGAATTTTTGTGTATGATGTAAGATAGTGACCTAGTTTTATTCTTCTGCATATGGTTATTCAGGTTACCCAGCACCATTTATTGAAGAGAGTATCCTTTCTATTTATATGTTCTTGGCTCCTTTGTAGTAAATTAAATGTCTATATATGCATGACTTTATTTCTAATCTCTCAGTTTTGTTCCACTGATTTTTGTGCCAATACCATACTGTTTTTATTACTACAGCTTTGATGTATAGTTTGAAGTTAGAGAGTGTGATATCATGATATCACCAGCTTTGTTCTTTTTACTCAATATTGTTTTTACTATTTGGGATCTTTTGTGGTTCCACACAAATTTTAGAAATATTTGCTCTAGTTCAGCCATTTTCAACCAATTTGCTGCAAGAATTTTTAAAACATGCAATCTCTGACTATTTAGTCAGGGGCACTGACCTCTTCTACCTTAGATTGTCAAATTAAAAAGTGATAACTACCAACACAACAATGGCTCTCTGGTGTGAATGAATCAAAATTATACCTATTTTTTGTCAGATTGGCAAAAATATATGAAATATTTTTTGGTGTGCCACAAAATTTTAGTAATTAGTTTATGTGTCTCATGAGATGAAAAAGGTTAGAAATTGCTGCTCCAGTTTTGTGAAATATGACACTGGAATTTTGATGGGGGTTGCAGGAAGTCTGTAAGTTGTTTTAGGTAGTATGAATGCTTTAACAATATTAATTTTTTCAACATGTGAGCATAAAATATCTTTTCATTTATTTGTGTCTTCTTTAATTTCTTTCATTAGTGCCTTATAGTTTGAGTGTACAGGTCTTTCACCTTCTTAGTTAACTTTATTCCTAGATATTTTATTCTTTTAGGTGTCATCATAAATGGGATTGTTTTCTTAATTTTGCTTTCCGATAATGTATTATTAATATATAAAAATGCCACAGATTTCTGTATATTGAGTTTGTATCCTGTAACTTCACTAAATTTATTTATTAATTTTAACATTTTTTTGGGAATCTGGAGACATTTTTGATTGTTACAACTTGGTAGAGAGTGCTACTGATAACCAGTGAGCAGAGGTAAGGGATGCTGCTAAACACACTAACATGCTTGGGACAACCCTCCCTTTGCCCCAGAACAAAGCATTTTCCCCACATGTCAATAAGACTAAGGCAGAGAAACAATACCTTTAATGTCTGCATCCTGGAAGTAAATGAGGCTAGAATTCAAGCCGTGACTCCTCATGACAGAATTTTTTATGATAATCATGCTTCAGTGGACATATTGTATGCATTTTGAATGCATATTATATGCATATTTTATGAATCTGTTTTGCCCTCAAGAAATATCCTATTTTTCTTCTTCCTGCTTCTTTCTATTTTTTTATAAATAAATTTTTATTTTAATGTGTGACATCAATAAATCAGTGTACATATATTCAAAGAAAATATGTCCAGGTTATCTTGTCATTCAATTCTGTTGCATACCCATCACCAAAAGTCAGATTGTCCTCTGTCACCTTCTATCTAGTTTTCTTTGTGCCCCTCCCCCTTCCCCACTCCCTCCTTCCCTCCCCCCACCCTCCATAACCACCATACTCCTGTCCATGTCTCTTAGTCTCATTTTTATGTCCCACCAATGTATGGAATCTTGCAGTTCTTGTTTTTTTCTGATTTACTTATTTCACGCCGTATAATGTTATCAAGATCCCACCATTCTGTTGTAAGTGATCCGATGTCATCATTTCTTATGGCTGAATAGTATACCATGGTGTATATGTGCCACATATTCTTTATCTAGTCTTCTATTCTTTTTTTTTTTTTACAGTGATTAAAGCCTTTAAGCAAATTCTTGGCCAATACAGCAAGAATCCATAAAAGAGTAGTGTCCTTAACATGTTCACCAAGTCCAAGTTGACCCCAACACCATGCCAAATCCCTGAAAAATGCAACCCAACCCCAGTTCAGTCTGTTAGGAGCTGTCACAAGGAGCAGGAGTCCAGGAAAAGTCCACATCCAGGAAAAGTCCAATGGCACTGGAATTGTTGTCACAATTCTATACTTTGCAGCTCACGTCCAAGTCCCAGTGACCGCTGCTTCTGGCTGGTAATGATTTAGGTAGACTGGAAATGCCATCTGCAGCATGTGTGCATATGGAGCTTCTGTTCTTTTCTGCCTGGAGAGATGAGACCAGGTTGCTTTTCCCTGGAGCTCTGCGACTGTGGCTTGGTAAAGAGAACCTTGGGATACACTAAGCTGGGTGGCAAAGGTAGATTCATAATAGAAGTTGGCAAAAGGGGGAAAGAGAGCTCTAAATTAGGAGTAGGTCCCAGCCTGAAATATGAGTGGGGCATTGAGGTTGGAGGAATAAAGGAAACACTATATATTAAACAAAGCAGCAGAAAATAGGACTATCAACACCCACAACAGAGATCTTTGAGGGAAGAATAAAAAACCTGACTATTCAGGCAAGACATAGTTAAGTGACCCTTGTGCAAATGAGATCAGTTTATCTGCTTCTTGGAAGAAATACCCTAGGCTCGTCCACAGTGTCGTAGATGGGGCCGACAGCCCTGGGCACCCTCAGCCTTCTGTGGCAAACCCCAGCATTCTGGGCAAGGTTAGGTCATAGGTGGCTGGAGCAGGGCTGGAAGAGACTGAACCCTCCCTTAGAGGAACAAGGGGGAAGCCTACCTTCCAGTGTCCCTGTTTCCTCACAACAGAGGCATGTAAGTCTGACAGACTTTAGCTCAATGACCTTCCTTTCCACTATTGAAGCAGGACCCAGATGGCATCCTATGAGACCCCTTTGGGGCATTGGAGCCTTTAAGGGTGTATCCTAAAAGCTGGCAGTTCCCCTGATCTCTACTGGGCTTTTCCTGCCTCTTGGTATCTTAAAAGCCATGCTCAGAAGATCTCGCTGAGGGGTTTGAGGATCCCCATCTGCCTATATAAATCTTTTCCATATATCTGGAGCTATTTGGAAAAAGACAAAACAGTGTTATTAGCTGGATCAAATAAAGAAGGTAGTAGTTTGCAAGAGAAAAATATTTGGCGTCTCCTGTTCATCAGCATTCAAAAGAAATTTAAAATTTTTTAAAGTAAAAAGCATGATATGGTAAACCCGTAGGAGTTCCAGGATATGACTACTCCCTCTTAAATTTTTTTTAAATTGACCTTAAAATATTTGCTGGGTACACTTTAATAATACCTTAACTTTAAAGATTGTAAGAATGACAAAATACAGTAAATGTTTTTGCTCCATATGTAGGAGCATTTTCAGTTTAGCCAGTTTAGGAAATCCAATAATAGAACAATGCAAACAGACAATGAGCTATAACATGCTTAGCAGCCTTTCCTGTTCTGACAGAGGTTACTATAAATCCAGAATATGTATCCACTGTAATGTGGACATAGGAGACATAGGACTGTTTGCCAAATGAAGGTATATGAATAATCTCCATTTGCCAAAGTTGTCCTGGTAGGGGTCCTTGAGGGTTAACTCCAAATAAAGGGGCAGATTATAGTATAGGATCCCTTGGGCAGGATTTCCCAATCTGCTGTGCTGCTTCCCGAGAAAGTTGAAACTGTTTACACAGAGCTGCAGCATTCTGGTGATAAATAGTATGAGACTGAATTGCTCGATCTGTCATGGTTGCTCCAAATAATTTTCTTTTGGGTAGCTTGATCAACAAGGGCATTCCTAGGCCCTGGCCGGTTGGCTCAGTAGTAGAGCGTTGGCCTGGTGTGCAGGATTCCCGGGTTCGATTCCCAGCCAGAGCACACAGAAGAAGCACCCATCTGCCTCTCCACCCCTCCTCCTCCCCTTCCTCTTTGTCTCTATCTTCCCCTCCAGCAGCCAAGGCTCCACCGGAGCAAAGCCGGCCTGGGGGCTAAGGATGGCCCCATGGCCTCTGCCTCAGGTGCTAGAATGGCTCTGGTTGCAACAAAGCAACACCCCAGATGGGCAGAGCATAACCCCTGTTAGGCATGACGGGTGGATCCTGGTCGGGCGCATGCGGGGGTCTGTCTGACTGCCTCCCCGTTTCCAACTTCAGAAAAATACAAAAAAAAAAAAAAAAAAAAAAAAAAAAAAGAAAGAAAGAAAGAAAGAAAAAGAAAAAGAAACAACAAAAAAGGGCATTCCCTGTGCTAAAGCTCCAGGGAGCATGGAGTGAGATCAAGTATGTCCTATAAAACATGGAGCTCTATGTCGACATACAAGTCTTTGAAGAAGGGGCAACTGCTGAAATAGTTCATCAGCATTTGTCCCTAAGACAGCAGTCTTTATAGTGGAAACACCATAAGTAAATATTTGCTGTCTGTATATAGATTAAAGGGGGAATATGGTAAATGCTGAAAAGCCATGATAATGGCAAATAATTCTAGATTTTGAGCTGATTTTAAGATGACAGTTTCAGTATAAAGTTGTCCATTGATTTGCAAGAGCGATTTGCCATTTAGTGGAAGTTTCCCAGAGCCATTGTTGTTGATCCTTTGAAAAAAGGAACAACAATAATTTTGAGGCTCAAAACCTATAAGCTATAAGGGTCGCCTATGCCCCTTGATAATCCAGGAGGCAACAAGATCAAAATATGGAAGTGTATTCCTTGGGCTATTAGATGGTTCAATGTGCCCAAGCTGTGGCTGCTCTTGTACCAATTGAGTAGCTGCTCTAAGTTTCTCCTGAAAAGGGGCCATTGGTCTACCCATACAGGATTATCTGATTTCCAAGTAATTGGGTCTGCACAATGCATTATTGCGGTAGCAGGAGCTACCAAGGCCCCTATGCTAAATTTTGATATCCTAATCCACACCTTCTGGTATTGGGTGCCATTTCTATGGGGGTGAGAATTCCTCGCTGTTCTTTCCCTAGTCCCTTAGTGGGCAAAAATCCCCCATCAAGCAAATAGCTGTCCAATTTTCCCAACACCATTTGTTGAAGAGGCTGCCTTTACTCCGATGTATGCTCTTACCTCCTTTGTCAAATATCAGTTGTCCATAAAAGCGTGGGTTTATTTCTGGGTTCTCAGTTCTGTTCCATTGATCTATATGCTTGTTCTTATGCCAGTACCAGGCTGTTTTGAGTACAATGGCCTTATAATATAACTTGATATCCGGAAGTGTGATACCTCCCGCTTTATTCTTTCTTTTCAAGATTGCTGAGGATATTCGTGTTCTCTTTTGGTTCCGTATAAATTTTTGGAATATGTGTTCTATATCTTTGAAGTAAGTCATTGGTATTTTAATCGGTATTGCATTGAATTTGTAAATTGCTTTGGGTAATATAGACATTTTAATGATGTTTATTCTTCCTAACCATGAGCATGGTATATGCCTCCACTTGTTCGTATCTTCCCTGATTTCTTTTATCAATGTTTTATAATTTTCTGAGTACAAGTCTTTAATCTCCCTGATTAAATTTATTCCTAGGTACTCTATTTTTTTGGTTGCAATGGTAAAGGGGATTGATTCCTTAATTTCTCTTTCTGACGGTTCATTGTTAGTGTATAAAAATGCCTCTGATTTCTGAGTATTGATTTTATATCCTGCCACCTTGCTGAATTCATTTATCAGGTCTAGTAGTTTTTTGACTGCGACTTTAGGGTTTTCAATATACAATATCATATCATCTGCAAATAATGATAGTTTTACTTTTTCTTTTCCAATTTGGATGCCTTTTATTTCTTTTTTTAGTCTGATTGCTGTGGTGAGGACTTCCAGAACTATGTTGAATAAGAGTGGTGAAAGGGGGCACCCCTGCCTTGTTCCTGATCTTAAGAGGATTGCTTTTAATTTTTGCCCATTGAGTATAATATTGGCTGTGGGTTTGTCATAGATGGCCTTTATCATGTTGAAATATGTTCCCTGTATTCCCACTTTGCTGAGAGTTTTGATCATGAATGGGTGCTGGATTTTATCAGATGCTTTTTCTGCATCTATTGAAATTATCATGTGGTTTTTCTCCTTTCTTTTGTTTAGGTGATGAATCACATTGATTGATTTGCGAATATTGTACCAGCCTTGTCTCCTAAGAATAAATCCCACTTGATCATGGTGTATGATTTTTTTTTCATATATTGCAGGATCTGGTTTGCTAATATTTTGTTGAGGATTTTTGCATCTAAATTCATCAGGGATATTGGCCTATAATTCTCTTTCTTTGTGTTGTCTTTGCCTGGTTTTGGAATCAGAATTATGCTCACCTCATAAAAGGAGCTTGAAAGTCTTCCTTCCTCTTGAAGTTTTTGAAATAGCTTGAGAAGGATAGGAGTTAGTTCTTCTTTTAATATTTGGTAGAATTCACTTGTGAAGACATCAGGCCCAGGACTGTTCTTTTTTGGTAGTTTTTTGATAGCTGTTTCAATCTCATTTGTTGTAATTGGTCTGTTTAGGTTTTCTGATTCTTCCAGATTAATTTTTGGAAGATTATATGTTTCAAGGAATTTGTCCATTTCATCTAGGTTGTCTAGTTTTTTGGCATACAGTTCTTCATAGTATTTTCTTACAATATTTTGTATTTCTGATGTGTCAGTTGATATTTCTCCACTCTCGTTTCTAATTTTATTTATTTGAGTCCTCTCTCTTTTTTCCTTGGTGAGTCTGGTTAAAGGTTCATCAATCTTGTTTACCTTTTCAAAGAACCAGCTCCTGGTTTCATTGATTCTCTGTATTGTTTCTTTTGCATCTATGTCATTTATTTCTGCTCTGATCTTTATTATTTCCTTCCTTCTACTAGCTCTGGGCTTTCCTTGCTGTTCTTTTTCTAGTTCTTTTAGATGTAGGGTCAAGTTGTTTATTTGAGCTTTTTCTAGCTTCTTGAGGTATGCCTGTAATGCTATAAACTTCCTCTCAGGACTGCTTTTGCTGTGTTCCATAAATTTTGAGTTGATGTATGCTCATTATCATTTGTTTCTAGGAATTTTTTAATTTCTTCTTTGATCTCATTGTTTACCCATTTGTTATTTAATAACATGCTATTTAGTTTCCAAGTGTTTGAGTGTTTTCCAGTTTTTCTGTTGTGGTTGATTTCTATTTTAATGCCATTGTGATCAGAGAAAGTTCTCGATATGATTTCAATCTTCTTAAATTTGTTGAGACTGCTTTTGTGCCCTAACATGTGGTCTATTCTAGAGAATGTGCCATGAGTGCTTGAAAAGAATGTATATTCTGCTGTTTTAGGGTTAAAGGTTCTGAAGATATCTATTAAATCGAGTTGATCTAATATGTTCTTTAAGTCTGCTGTTTCTTTGTTAATTTTCTTTCTTAAGAATCTATCTAATGATGTTAATAGGGTATTGAAATCCCCTACTATTATAGTATTGCTGTTGATCTCACCCTTTAAGTCCATCAAAGTCTGCTTTATATATTTAGGTGCTCCTATATTAGGTGCATAGATATTTATAATAGTTATATCTTCATGTTGGATTGCTCCCTTTATCATTATGTAGTGACCTTCTTTATCTCTAACTATAGTCTTTGTTTTAAAGTCCATTTTGTCTGATATAAGTATTGTACCACAGCTTCTTTTTCATTTCCGTTTGCGTAAAATATTTTTCCATCCTTTTGTCTTCAGTCTGTGTGCATCTTTTTTTTTTTAAGGTGTGTCTCTTGTATACAGCATATGTATGGGTCCTGTTTTCTTATCCATGCAGCTACCCTATGTCTTTTGATCAGATCATTTAATCCATTTACATTTAAGGTTATTATTGATATATAATTGTTTATTGCCATTTTATTCTTTAAAACTGTATTCCTCTTTTGCTATATTCTTTTTCTCCTTTGATCTGTTTACAACAGGCCCCTTAGCATTTCTTGCAGCCTTGGTATGGTTGTAGTGAATTCCTTGAGTGTTTTCTTTTGTCTGTAAAGCTTTTTATTTCTCCTTCTATTTTAAAAGATATCCTTGCTGGATCAAGTAGTCTTGGTTGTAGGCTCTTGTTCTGCACTACTTTGAATATTTCTTGCCATTCCCTTCTGGCCTCAAGTGTTTCTGTTGAGAAGTCAAAAGTCATCCTTATGGGGGCTCCTTTGTAGGTGATAGTCTTTTTTTCTCTAGCAGCTTTTAATATTTTCTCTTTATCACTTAGCTTTGGTATTTTAATTATGATGTGTCTTGGTGTTGATTTCTTTGGGTTTCTCCTTAATGGAGTTCTCTGTGCTTCCTGAACATGTGAGATGTGAGATGTTTTCCTGCCTTAATTGAGGGAAATTTTCAGCTATGATATGTTTGAACAAAGTCTCTATCCCTTGTTCTTTCTCTTCTTCTTCAGGAACCCATATGATGCAAATGTTATTTCTCTTCATGTTGTCACAGAGCTCTCTTAGAGTTTCCTCAGACTTTTTGAGGCTCTTTTCTTTTTTCTGCTCTGCTTCCGTGCCTTTGTTTATTGTGTTCTCTAACTGCTGATTCGATTCTCTGCTTCATCCATCCTGCTTTTAATTCCTTCCATTGTGTTCTTTATTTCAGATATTGTATTTGTCATTTCTGATTGATTCTTTTTTGTTATTTCAATGTTCTTTTTTATATCTGCTATCTCTTTATTTAGGTGTTTGTAATGACCATCTATTTTTGTTCTAATATCTTTAAGCATCCTAACAATCGTTATTTTAAACTCTGCATCTGGTAATTTGGTTATATCTGACTCATTTAGGTCCTTTTCTGGGGATTTCTCTTGGTTCATTTGTGTTGCATTTCTCTGCCTCTGCATTTTCTCTTCATGGGGAGTGGCTGTGATCACGTGCTTGGGTGCTTAAGCCTTGGTGGCCTTGGCCTTTGCCCTGCCCCCGTGGGTGGCGTTATGCTTGGTCCTGAGGGCACTGGCAAGCATCTTTGCTCAGCTGCGGGTCTCCGCCTGTTTCTGGGCTTTTGCCCCGCCCTGCAGGAGGAGCTCGCTCGTGGATCAGCTGCTAGCCTTGGCTCTACTGGCGGGGCAGGACAGCGTGCCCACGCTCAGCTCAGTAGCGGAACTCTGCCTGTTCTGGGCTTTTGGCTCCACCCCCGTGGGACTAGCAGGCTCCCAAGTCAGGCCACAAGCCTGGGTTCTGTGGGTGGGGCAAGGCTGTGCTCCTGCGCCCTTGCTCAAGGGCTGGTCTCACCCCTTCTGGGGTTCCCACCCTTCTCCCGCAGGCTGGATTACAGGCTGCCGGCAGCTGGGCTTGACCACTTTTGCACACCCCCTCCTCCCCAGCTGGGCAAGACTGAGCTCACACGTGAGACCAGTGGTGGCCACCCGGCTTCTGCCCTTGCCAACAGAACTGCGCCTCCGCGTCCCTCCGCGGCCCACCCTCTGGCGAGCCCTCAGCCGTGTGGGGTGCGGGCGCTGTAGCTAAGACCCTAAGATTCCCTACTGTAGCCCCGAAAGCTCCCTCCTTCTAAGCAACTCTGCTATAAGTGCTGTGGGGGAGCTTGTTTGGCTGCTCTTCTGCTTCCCTTTGCTGGTATTGCTGTTTCCAGTGGAAATATTCACTTCAGATTTGGGGAGTGACCGTCCCAGGGGTTAGGGTGGCTGTTCCCAAAATGTTTCTCCTTGTGCCTCCTAGATTATACTCTCTTCCTGCTACTCTGGTATTCTCCTCTCTCCCCGTTCCCTGGGTGAGTGGTTGTCAGAGAGGTTTTCTGCGTGGTCTCTTTAAGAAGGATCCTGGGTCTGAGAAATCAGTCTCTTTCTCACAAACAGTATCCTGACTTGTTTCCAGCTAAATACTGTCCTTACGCCTTTTCTGTGCTCTGGGGCTGCAGGCTGGGGCTTTGTTCCTGGGGCTCAGGACCCTTCCCTCTCTGCTAAACTCACTTCCCACCACACGAGTCTCTCCCGGCTGCTGTTTGCTCCGGGGAGCTGGGCAGCCCTCTTCGCGTTTCCGCTTTTCCTACCAGTCTCAGTGTGGCTTCTTCAGTGTTCCTTGGTTGAAGAGTCCTCTTAGTTTAGTTCAAAGTTGGTTTTTCCAGATGATAGTTCTTGAAATTATTCTGTAATCCACTTTGGTTCTGGGAGGTGGATGTTGGTACGTCTGCCTACTCCAGCGCCATCTTGTCTTCTCCCTTCTTTCTATTTTTATTTTTGAGGAATGAGGCTTGAGGAGTTAAGTGGAGTTGATTAATCTCTCATCTCATGGCACAGTTCCAAAGCCTTGTCACCTGCACTCTTTTATTTGTTTTGTTTATTTTTTGAGTCTCCTAATTACTTTATGAGATTAAGTCAACTCAGAAAGTCTTTAATGACTACCTACCATGTGTTTAGTTTCTGGAAGTCCAGGACAGTGCCTGACCTAGTACACATAAGGACCTGGTTCATGAGCATGCGTAATACTTGATTTACTTCTCCCAGGATCTCCATAATAATGGGTTTAATATACCTCATCTTACACATAAGTAATATAGGTATAGAGGGTTGAATCATGCCTAGGACAGATGGTTTGTCTATAGTAGAACATGGATTTGAACATAAGCAGATTGTCTGACCCAAAACTTAATGCCTTTCTTGTGAAACTCTGTGACTCCATTCCTGTTAATGGAAACTGAGGATCACAACTTCATCCCATTAAGATCTGTGCTCCAGCTAGCAATTTTTGTTTAGGTGACTCCATTATGCTCACTTAGGTTCCCCAAAGAAGTAAGCACATTCCTGGATCAAAGGAAACATATTAACCAAAGGAATAAAGAGTGCTCATAATAGCTTGACTCTCACCAACCAGAAAGCCCGGCTTTTGAAAATGTGACTCCTACTTAATTCGTACCTTAGTTGAGATGCTATAAACTAATAGGGATCAGTTAGAGATACTGGCAATGTTGGAGAAAATTTCCTGATATTACTCAAGCCTTATTCTATATATGGCACCTTGGGAAATTATACAAATTCTCATTAAGCCCGAGGTCAGCCCTGAATTTCACAGAAGGCAGGGCTATCACCAGCAGGCCTATTTCTGCTCTCAGATTAATTCTCAGGTGTCAGTCCCTTCCTTACCCCTCAGAACATCTCTTGTATCACCCAGATTTTCATCAGTTTTGAAAGATATATATCCATCTGTATTGTTTTAATGTTTTTTCCCATTATGCCCATATTCCCTCTGTAGAGTAAAACATGAGCTAGCTAGCTAAATAATCTTTAGTAAATACACAGAACTATCCATTACGGTATAGCTTAAAAAATAAAATGCAAAAGACAAGATACAGAACAGCATATCAGATGTGATTTCAAATATGTCATAAAAAGAAAATACATTTCAATAGGAATAAAATACGTCTGGACTGAGGCAATGTCTGTCAGAAGGAAGAGGGGCTGAAGAAATCAGAGACTGGTGAGATATAGGAGATGTGTGCTTTTCAGAGTTTTTTAAGACCTAGTGCTCCAAGTGAAATTCTACGTGACAAGATGTAACTTAAGGAGCTTATTATGCCTTATCTATAATTGAAGGCACTAAGCTCTTTATTTGTTTACTAAAGGTTGTACTTTGATTATAGCTCATGGAAACTCCTAATAAAATAAATTATTACACACAAAACTGCTTTCCACACCGGGGATCCACACTCAGATTTTAGAATGGCTACACCTTCCACCAAGTAGTCTAGCACATTTTTTAGGCACTAATTAATGCATTACTCTTTTAAAGTTGATGCCCACCTCAATATTCTATTGACCCCTAGCAACGCTGATTTTTCTGTGTATATATATATATATATATATATAGTTGCGATTATCATTCTGCAAAGATAGCTTTGTATGGTCATGGTCCCGTCACTACACAACAAAGACAAGATAAGTCATTCAGTGACTGATCACGATTAAAAGCAGAACTAGTAAATCTTTTTAATTTGTGGCTCACCAAACAGAGCTCTCTGATGCTACACATGTACTGACCAGTTAGAAAGAAAGTGTCCTGGTCACACCATTCACTCTATACTTCTATCTTTCTTCTTCTTGTCCAATCTTTTTTTCCATGATTATACTGCAGTCTCTGCTGAAATTTAATAAAGACTAAAAATCAAGGACACTTGTTGTAATAGGAAATGACCATGTTGTCTGTGTTATAATGACCATTGAGCCTGACAGCTGCACAAAGCGACCCAGTCAGGGTCCACTTCCATAGAAGTGCTTTCTGTTTGGAAGAAAAATGCTAACAGAACTTCAGATCCTGGGCTGTTGCTGCAGGCTTGTTTGTTTTTGCAGAAAGGATATTTGTTTTTGTCCTGTGTCTTTATATACATACAACCATTGTTGGTGAGAGTAGTGGTTAATTGAAAAAGTCAAGTGGTGAATCATAAAAATAACATATATATTTAAATATTTTGTTTTATCTTTAAACATAGGTGCCTATTTTTCAATGTCTAATTTAAGGCCAAGGCTTAATTTGACTGTGGACATAACGTTTGGAGTTGTGTTGCAGCCTCTTTGGAGTGAACTGCACTTTCTGACACACCATGTGCAATATCCAGGTTAGGTTCCTTTATTGTGGAAATAGAACTCCAAAATACTTGTGAAGCAATTGGAGTGTAGATCCCACATAGACTTTTACAATCTTTCCCCAAAGAGTTAACTTGCCCATACATAATCGCACAGCAATATTTTTAGTGACATTTTTATTAAGTCTTTCCAAAGCATTCTCAGTAATGTCCGTATAAAAAAAAGACTCCCTTTTCACTGGCTTATATAATATGTAATTAAAAGAATATAATCAAAATAACAAGTACAATTGACATTGGCTGGTTTGGAGACAGAATCCAACTGATCATTGGACAATGAGCAGGCCAGCTAGAGAGAGCTGAGGGCAGTAGGTGACTGGGGAGGTAGGTGACTGGGAAGCAGCCATAAACAATGCCCACTTGTCCACTGTGGGCATCGGTCAACAGGGCTTAACTTAATTCTGGGAGAAGGCAAAGCATAGGTCAGTTCATAGAACATCTGCTGTTTATTAGTCTCTTTTAGCAGCATGACGCTTTTGTCAGATGAAAAGTTACACAGAAGAGCAGAATATCTGACTAGAGGGAAGGTGTTCTGGGGGATTTATCCCCTAGGAAGTCTCCCTGTTCTCCTGAGGTGGAACTCAAAGAACATCTGGAATGTGTAGGGCTGTGTGAAACACAGTATGTAAATCTCTGACAGAATTTAATCCTTGCATAATAAAAAATAACCTGGGATCTAAAGATATTATAACCAGAACTCAGTTTTTCTGGTTCCTAAACTTAAACTTTTTTTTGCTATATTTTCTGTCTTTTATTTCAGAGGCAATGTGAGGTTGTCCCTCATAAGGCCTTTCTGCCATCTGATTAGCTCTGGGTCGCAACCCAGAGGACAGGAACACAGAAGCACGCTCAGCGTGGCCCTTACTTTCTGGGCAGCCCCTGGAACTTCTTGACACCAGCATCTAGCCCCTCCAAGTCAGTATGTGATGGGCCAGGCATGACTTTCAAGACTGTCACTTTTCAATACTTTGTGGGGCAAAGATTTTCATTGCTTAGCAATTTTATTGTTCAGTACATAGTCCCTGTATTTGCCTTCAAATTGCTCCCAGGGGAGATAACACCTGAACTGGGGTTGGTCAGGAGAAGGGGTAGAAGAGTGGAAGGCAATCTAGGCTGAACAAGCTTCAAATGCAAAGGCCTTTACTGGACTTGACCCAATACAGTGTTTCTGAAGGAGAAGATGTGAGCAGGAACCACAATCATGAAGGGCCTTAAAGCTACACTAAAAAGTCTGGATTTTATCCCAGAGACAATGGACAGTTATTAAAGAATTACAAACAGGGTGACAGCATGACCATATTTGTGATTTGGAGGGGGGTTACCCTTTCAAGCCTAGAAAAGGAAAAGTGGTGAGAGGTGGGACTGAAAGTAGGAAGACTGGAAAGGAGGTGGCTACAGTGACTCAGGAGAAAGATGATAGAGACCTGCATGACTGCAGTGACAATTTGATTGAGGGGAGGACGTAGAGTCCAAGGCATTAAGAATGCCTGTACTTAGAACACTTTTCAATGCTGACTAGAAAGTTAAAGTGGCAAAACACTTTGAGAAGCATGACAGAGATTGTAGATTTCACATATGATTCAGTCTCAGATTCAGCTTAAGGAAATACTTTGGAGCTTCTAGTTTTCTATCAGGGCTAACAACTATAGCTGGACTGTGCACAACACAAGAAAATGCTACCAGCAGAGGCGAATTTAACGGTGGAAGCACCAGGCGTGCGCCCTGGGCCTTGACTTTTGAAGGGCCTTGCAAAACCCCAACTTTACACTTTGTTCCAATGTAAGGGGCCCAATATTTTCTTCTGTGTCTGGGGCCTCAACTGACCTTACTCTGTCTTTGGCTACTGACATAGACTTTAATGTGTATGAAACCTCTTCAATTTGCACAATGTCCTGCTCCCTATGGTTGCAAAAACAGAGATTTCCAAAGTTAGTCTACACAGCTTCTTGAGAAATGTTATATAGAGTATTTAATTTGTACTAAATAGAAGAATTAGGGTAAGGCAACATTACTAGTGGTAGCTTTTAAGATCTAATGTAAGACTGACAGAGTCATTGCTTCACATCGGTGCTGAGAGAAAAGTGCAGATGGCAGGAGGCTCTCAGACAGCTGAGGAAGGACACAAAGAGGTCATGCAAAGCACTTGGCATCAGAACAAACTCTGGCAGAAGTTCCATGAATACAGTGCACCCCTGGAACATAGTAATTAGCTCCACTAAACATACCCAATCAGGATGCCCAATTCAAGAGCTCAAGGTATAGACTGCAGAAGAACCTGGAAAAGTGTCCATAATGCCAAATCCCCCAGTATTATCTGCACTTATATACCAAGAGGCATTTTCTTTCCATTTTGTGTTTCAGAAAGGCTAAGGATCATGCATGTCCCTTTGTTTCACATTAGCCAATAAAGATGGTAAGTCCTTAAGAAGTAGGACCTTTGTTCACAATTTCTGGTGCATCTGAAATATATGAAGAAATAAACACATGTAATTGTCTTTCACAAAACACTCAGATTTCAACACAAATTGGAAGTTTCTGAGAAATGAAAATTGCAAATTAAATTGGCACATGCTGGGCAGATCATAATATCAGTGCCTAAAAGTGACAGCACATAGCAGATGCACCATGAATATTCACTGAAATCACAAATTAATAGGTTATGTCAACCAAGCTCTTCTACATATATGATCTCATTTGATTCTAGCAAACTGTGAAGTAGGTGTTATCTTGGTTTTATAGAAGAGAAAACAGAAACTCGAAAAGGTTAACTGACTTAAGTTGTTCAAGGTCAGACAGCTGAAGGATGGTGTAGCTGGAACATTAACTGAGACCTTTGAGTCTTTCCACCACTCCACAGCTGCTTGTAAAAGCTTTGGTCTGTATAATTCTGATGTAAAGCAACCTACCGGGCAGTCCTCTTGTGAAAAAGAAAACCATGTCAAATATATATTTTTAAGTCATTTTTTTGGGTATTATTTTAGATTTTCCTAGAGAGGAGTTTGCACCTTGTCAATGTATCAATCCCTAGTTTACACTGTGCAAAAACGGAGTATCTGAGGAACACAAAAGATGCACAAATGGCTGATGGCCACAAA
The DNA here is from genome assembly GCF_036850765.1 of Saccopteryx bilineata. Lineage (NCBI taxonomy): Eukaryota > Metazoa > Chordata > Mammalia > Chiroptera > Emballonuridae > Saccopteryx > Saccopteryx bilineata. The sequence continues at coordinate 181,778,528 of NC_089494.1, forward strand.
AAGAAAAATCAGAGTGCCAAAAACATAGTTTCCTCTTTTTTGTCCTGTCTAGTAGAATCAACTTCTGTCATATTTAACTAGCATTATATACTTTACTCTGTCTGATTCAAGATTGAAAGATTTATTTCCTAAATTTGGGAATGTAATTTGTTAGATTGATTTGATAAGCAATGATATAGAAATTTGTCTCTAGAGGAATAAAAAACCTGCCCAAAATTACAAGTATTGAAAATTATAGATGGAAAGAGTTATGATCCTGGGGGCTTCCACATTTCTTCTATATAAAAACTGAAGCAGTTGAGCTTAAGGGTGAGAGGCTGATCTCAGAAAGTCTCTCCTCTCAGAGGAACCCAAGAGACTGGGCTCCATCCACACGTGTCTACTCAGATTTCCATGTCTCTCCCACATGCATGAGGCCTTCGTGGGCTAAAGCCAGCTTGAAATGTCGCATCCTTTGGTGGTGATCCCCATGGCTCCTCCTGGAGATCATGTTGTTTGTTCCTGGTCTAGATTGTTGTGGAGCTTTGCACACTATGTGTGCTCTCTCTCCTGAGCTTTTTTTAAAGTGAGAGTGAACAGAAGCCCAAGTATCAGGTATTGGCTGAAGAACAGAGATATTCAGTCTCCATCAAGATCAAAGGTGGACATAAATCAAAATGAAGAATAGCACCTTAACCTTCAGGGTCTCTCAGCAATAAATTAGACTTCCTTTTTATCCTTGTATAAGTGGACACTGCCCAAGAGAATTTGTCCAAAAAAAAAAAAAAAAGTATTCTCCTAAACTGATAGGCCTACTTATTTGACTGGTGCAAGTGTCACCACCGACACAGGGCAGTAGACTGAACTCAGCAGCCTGGCCTCAGGTAGTATTTCAAAAATTTCAGAGACCTTAGCCTGGGTTAAATTTCATTCATTCAACCTTATCTGATCTAAAGCCCTTTTCTTCAAGTTAATTTATCTAAAGTGTAAAGCAGAAACAGATTGAAAGTCAAATTTTAAAATTAAAAAAGAATTTGTTTAGTATTTTAGCTGATAAAAGGGGTCCAATAAGATCTACATATGCACATGTGTGCATAAAATTTTGGTGGAGGTGGCACTATATTCCCCAGTGAACAAACCGCAAATTCACAATGGTGTTTACTGAAGTGCACTATATATAGAAAAGGCGAGTCTGGTGAAGCTTGGCTCTGAGAGAGCTGTTTGATCCTCCCTTTCATTGCTACGTGGCGGCGAGGGCCTTGGCGAGCGCTGGGTCGGGAGAAAGCACCACCAGGGCTTCCACCGCACGGACCTCCGCTCTTGTGACCAAACATAGCCCTGCTGCTTCAGGAAGGTTTGCATAAAAGGGATTGATTTTCATTTGATTCTGCAAATAAACTCACTGAGGGAGCTAGGCAGAAAGGAAGAGAATAAGAAGAAAAAAAATTCTAAGGCAGTCTGGCCAGCTTCCAAGTCCTTCAAGCTGACAGCCCAACTGGTTTAATCTGCTTCTTTAGAGCTGCTGAGGGCATGCTTAATTCCCAAGGCCAGAAACCTGGGACTTAATGAGTGAGCACTTGAAATTCTGTTTGGTTTTTTTTTTTTTTTACAATATGTAAAAAAAAGCTACTATGTTTGAACTATTTCTCATTTAAAAATGGTGGTCCCTCCTTTTTACTAAAATGTTTTTATTGGTTAAGATGCCTGACTTCTCTAAGAAAGAATTATCTTGTATCTCTTGTTACTATTTGATTAAATTAAAACTGTTTAAAGATAAAAAGAGATCCCTCTTTCAAATGAAATTCACCAAGCAGAATCTAAAGTAATTTTCCTTTATTTATTTGCTGGCTGTTTACCAAGTGCAGGAATTAATCTTGGTTTAGTTGCAAAGATAAAGAGCAATGAAGCATATTCACTGTTCTCAGGAGCTCGCATTCTAGCAAGGGAAGCACAAATTCCCAACTATGTAAGGATATATATTTTAATTTTCATACACGGTGTTAAGTATTGTATAAAAAGTATGAGCGAGATGTGGAAACAAGAAGAAAGGGCAATGCATTAGACTTGGGGTGGAGCAGAAGTTTGTTACAGCTTCAGTGGATATTAACTCTAAGCTGGGCTTTAAAGAGATACTATCCAACAAGATTTAAGAGTAAGACCAGGGCTGAATGGGGACATATTGTCCAGTACTATCTGACAGTGGTGCCAGCTCTGTTCAGGCAAGGCATCTGGGCCAGAGACAGGATTTCTCAGCTGCTACCAACCAGGCCAAGCCCCCAAAAGTTCTCGCCTGAACTGGAACGCTAGGCTCCTGACTGGTCCTTTTGCTTCACTGCTCAGCATTCTATAGAAGTCTTTTCTCCACAGAACATGAATACGAATCCCTTTACTACGATGACCCTTTCCATAACACATATTTGTAGAGCACCTGCTGTATGTCTGACACTCTGGTAGACACTTGGGACAGATATGTAAGCGAAACAGCAGAAACCCCTGTCCTTGTTGAGCTTATTATCTACTAGCAGGAGACAGTCACGGATGGTAAGTGTCAACAAGTTTTAGAATATATTAGAAAGAAGTAAACACTAAATTTTTAAATTGAACAGAGAAAGGGAATCAGAAGTAGTGGGGTGGGAGCCAGGTAAACTTTAAATACAGTGTGTCCGTAAAGTCATGGTGCACTTCTGACCAGTCACAGGAAAGCAACAAAAGATGATAGAAATGTGAAATCTGCACCAAATAAAAGGAAAACTCTCCCAGTTTCATACCTATTCAGTGCAGTTTGATGTGGGCTCATGCACAGATTTTTTAGGGCTTCTTAGGTAGCTATCCCGTATAGCCTCTACAGACTCGTCACTGACTGATGGCCTACCAGAACGGGGTTTCTCCACCAAACTGCCGGTTTCCTTCAACTGCTTATCCCATGGAGTAATGTTATTCCTATGTGGTGGTACTTTGTTATAAATGCGCTGATATTCACGTTGCACTTTGGTAACGGATTCGAATTTAGCAAGCCACAGAACACATTGAACTTTCCTCTGTACCATCCACATCTCGACTGGCATGGCCGTGGTCTGCTCCGCTGTATACACGGTGTTATGTCATCATCTGCACATGCGCACATGCTGCCACATCATCCCCAGAAATTGGGAGGGTTTTTCTTTTATTTGGTGCAGATTTCACATTTCTATAATCTTTTGTTGCTTTCCTGTGACCGGTCAAAAGTGCACCATGACTTTACGAACACACTGTAGAGGGGCCCAGGTAGACCTCCCTGAGAAATTGACATATAAGCCAGTAGTTAAAGAAGGGGAGGAGGTAGCCATGTGAATAATGGGAGGAAGAATGTTACTGGCAGTGGGAACAACCAATGCAAACAGCTAAAGTGCAACAGCAAAGAGGCCTTTGTGGTTGGAGCAGAGAGCAAGAGGGAGAGAAGTAAGGATGAATCAGAGAAGCAATGGGAATTTACCTCATGGAAGGTTTGTTTGGGTTTTCTAAGGAGTCTGGCTTTTACTCTGTGGGAAATGGGTTTTGTGTATTGGAATGATTTATACTTTAGAAAAAAACAATATGACTGCTGTGTGGAGGATAGACAGTAGGAGGAAAGGTTGAACCAGGAAGAAAGCTTGGGGGGCTGCATCAGCAACCCAAGGAGAAGATGGGCCTACAAGCAGGGGAATAGGCAGATGGGATGAGGGGGAGGTAGGGCTCTGGATGTATTTTGAGGGCATAGGCAACAGGATTTGCTGCTGGATTGGCTGTGAGGTGAGAGAATGAGAGGATTCAAAAATGACATCAGAGATGTTGGGCTGAGCATCTGGAAGGACAGAATTTCCATCAGCTGAAATGGGAAAGGCTGCAGGTAAAACAGATTTGGGGATAAGCTAAGGAGTTTGATTTTGGATCTAGAAAGTTTGAGATGTCTGTTAGATACCCCATAGAGACTTGAATCTAAGTTTGTGAAAGAGTTTAGAATGGAGATACTAATTTACTAATATGAGAAACATTGGTCTATAAATTGTACTGGAATGAGATGTACTGGATGAAATTTCAAAATGAATGTGTGTATATAGAGAAGAAAAAACGACTGTGCACTGAGAAAAAGAGTAACAAGCACAAAAGACTGAGAAGGAGTAATCACTGTGGTAGGAGAAACACCAGGCAATGTCATTTCCAGGAAGCCACATGAGGAACATTCCCATCGAGGAAGAAAGAACGGTCAACTGTGTCTGACTCTGCTGAAGAAAAGTAGAGGACTGGCTTTTGTATTTAACAAGGTATGTCTGATTGTTAAACGCAACGGCTTACTGTTTACTCTTGTAAGAGTGGTTTTGATGGAGTGCTGAGGGTAAAGCTTCATTGGATTATATCATGTGCAGTCTGTCTTAGAACCATGTTCTCCAACCTATTCCGGCTTTTTACTTCCCTTCCCCCAGTCTGCTTCATTTCCCTGAGGCAGACTCACCAGACTGAGGCTGGGACCCTTTGGCTTTGAGCTGGCCCGAAGACGCAGTTTCTCTTACTGGCTATATGGCTTTCATGCAGAGATCTATCTACCTGGTAGCCTGTCTTCCTCTGGATTTCTTGGAAGGCATTCTGGAGCTTTCCCTTTCAAAGATCATCCCATATTGGAACTTCCACTGAATTCTTGTCACCAACAGCAGCATTAGTTTTCATCTTATTTGAACCACTCTATGCCAGACTCTGCTGAATATTAAGAACACACAGATAAAAACAAGGTCAGAGGATGACTAATAGATATTTTTCACCCAAAGAAACATGATAAAAACTATTCTTTTGGCATTTATGTTGGCCCTTATATTATGGCTCCATTTTTTTTTTTTTTCTGAAGCTGGAAACCAGGAGGCAGTCAGACAGACTCCCGCATGAGCCCGACAGGGATCCACCCAGCACGCCCACCAGGGGGTGATGCTCTGCCCATCCGGGGCGTCGCTCTGTCATGACCAGAGGCACTCTAGCGCCTGGGGCAGAGGCCATAGAGCCATCCTCAGCGCCCGAGCCAACTTTGCTCCAATGGAGCCTTGGCCTTGGGAAGGGAAGAGAGAGACAGAGAGGAAGGAGATGGGGAGGGGTGGAGAAGCAGATGGGCACCTCTCCTGTGTGCCCTGGCCGGGAATCGAACCCGGGACTCCTGCACGCCAGGCCGATGCTCTACCACTGAGCCAACTGGCCAGGGATGGCTCCATTTGATACCAAGATAGAGCCATAATGGTGATGATAGGTGCAAAAATCTAAATTCCCTTGTAAAATAAAGGAATATTCACTTTTTGCATATGATATGATCCTATACATCAAAAACCCCAAAGACTCCACAAAAAGATTACTAGAAACAATAAACCAATACAATAGGGTTGCAGGATACAAAATTAATATACAAAAGTCCATAGCCTTTCTATATGCCAACAATGAAACATTAGAAAACAAATTCAAAAAAATAATCCTCTTCATGATTGCAACAAAAAAATAAAATACCTAGGAATAAACATAACAAAGAATGTAAAGGACTTATATAATGAAAACTACAAAGCATTGTTAAGGGAAATCGAAAAAGATACAATGAGATGGAAAAATATTCCTTGTTCGTGGATAGGAAGAACAAATATAATCAAAATGGCTGTATTACCCAAAGCAATATACAAATTTAATGCAATTCCCATCAAAATTCCAATGACATTTTTTAAATAAATGGAACAAAAAATCATCAGATTTATATGGAACTATAAAAAACCCTGACCAGCCAAAGCAATCCTAAGGAAAAAGAATGAAGCTGGGGGCATTACAATATCTGACTTCAAACTATATTATAGGGCCAAGACAATCAAAACAGCATGGTATTGGCAGAAAAATAGACACTCAGACCAATGGAACAGAATAGAAAGTCCAGAAATAAAACCACATATATATGGTCAAATAATTTTCGATAAAGGGGCCAACAATACACAATGGAGAAAAGAAAGCCTCTTCAACAAATGATGCTAGGAAAACTGGAAAGCCACATGCAAAAGAATGAAACTCGACTATAGTTTGTCCCCCTGTACTAAAATTAATTCAAAATGGATCAAAGACCTAAATATAAGACCTGAAATAATAAAGTACATAGAGGAAAACATAGGTACTAAACTCATGGACCTGGGTTTTAAAGAGCATTTTATTATATGAATTTGACTCCAAAGGCAAGAGAAGTGAAGGCAAAGATAAATAAATGGGACTACATCAGACTAAGAAGTTTTTGCTCAGCAAGAGAAACCGGCAACAAAATAAACAGACAACCAACTAAATAGGAAATGATATTTTCAAACAACAGCCCAGATAAGGGCCTAATATACAAAATATACAAAGAACTCATAAAACTCAACAACAAACAAACAAACAATTCAATTAAAAAATGAGAAGAGGACATGAACAGACACTTCTCCCAGGAGGAAGTACAAATGGCCAACAGATATATGAAAAGATGCTCATCTTCATTAGTTATTAGAGAAATGCAAATCAAAACTACAATGAGATACCACTTCACACCTGTTAGATTAGCTATTATTAACAAGACAGGTAATAGCAAATGTTGGAGAGGCTGCGGAGAAAAAGGAACCCTTATTCACTGTTGGTGGGAATGTAAAGTAGTACAACCATTATGGAAAAAAGTATGGTGGTTCCTCAAAAAACTGAAAATAGAACTACCTTATGACCCAGCAATCCCTCTACTGGGTATATACCCCCAAAACTCAGAAACATTGATACGTAAAGATACATGTAGCCCCATGTTCATTGCAGCATTGTTTACAGTGGCCAAGACATGGAAACAACCAAAAAGTTCTTCAATAGATGACTGGATAAAGAAGATGTGGCACATATACACTATAGAATACTACTTAGCTATAAGAAATGATGACATCGGATCATTTACAACAAAATGGTGGGATCTTGATAACATTATACGAAGTGAAATAAGCAAATCAGAAAAAACCAAGAACTGCATGATTCCATACATTGGTGGGACATACAAAGGAGACTAAGAGACATGGATGAGAGTGGTGGTTACTGAGGGGGGGGGAGGGAGATGGGAAGGGGTGGGGGAGGGGCACAAAGAAATCTAGGTGATGGAGGCTAATTTGACTTTGGGTGATGGGTATGCAACATAATTGAATGACAAGATAACCTGGACATGTTTTCTTTGAACATATGTACCTTGTTTTATTGATGTCACCCCATTAAAATTAATAAAAAATTTTTAAAAAAATAAAGGAATAATGGGTTAAGAGTGAAAGACTATTGAATAATAACTGCAGAAAGATATGATCCACAGAGAAAATTCAAATTAATTCTTTTTGTCCATCTTCTTTAGTCTAAATAGTATATGAAAGCTTCCTGAAAATAAACATAATAATACCTTAGAATGACCACAGTGATTAGGTTAAGCATCTTAATAAAAATTGTGTGTAAAATTTACCATTTACCTAAGTCAACAATGATGGAGAATTTTTTAAGGTATCTGTGGTAGCCAGCCTCCAAGATGGTCCCCAATGATCTCTCCCTTCTAGTATTCACACTCTGTATAGCCCCCTTCATCATTGTGATCAATAGAATGAGGTATATGATAGTATGCAACTTTCAAAGCTAGATCATAAAAGTTGTCCTGGCTTCTGTGTTGCTTTGTGTCTTGGATCACACTCTGGGCATGCCAGATGCCATGTTAGGAAGACAGTCAAACAGCCTTATGGAGAGACCCACATGGTCAGGAACTGTGGCTTCCTACCAACTGCCAGTAAGGAACTACCGTGAGGAAGTCATTTTGAGAGTGGATTCTCCAGCTCCATCTAAGCCTTCATATAGCTTCAGCCCCCTCTAACATCTTCAGTGCACCCTCATGAGAGTTCCTGAGATAGAGCTTTTTAGCTAAGCACCTTCCAAATTCCTGACACACAGAATTGTGTGAAATAATATTTCTTGTTTTAAGTTGTAGCATAATATGTTATATAACAATTGATAGTGAATATAGCATCCTATAGAACTTTTGAAAGTACTATTTTCCCTCAATTCCTAGAGTGCTAAAATCAATTTCTCTTATCTGATCTCTCAGTGTACAATTTAATTTTCATTTGAAAATGTTTCCAGAGTTCTGAACATTTAACCCCTTTATCTTGAAATTTGCCAATATTTAGCAATAGAGCTTAGTGACTCAGAAGCTGAGCTTTGGAGTTAACAAACTTTAGTTAACTCACTGTCCTGCTACCACTCATTAGCATTATGACCTTAGGAAAGATGTACCTCAGTTTTCTTGACAGCATCATGATTATAATAAAAACATAAACAAAAAGATTGATGTAAGGATTGATTGATGTAAGGATTAATTACATAATATGTAAATTAATTACACATAGTACATTTCTGGCTCATAAAAATACTGATTATAGTGATGATGATAATGATGATGATGATGATGATAGTGATGAAATGATGATGAGAATAAGCATGATGAAGAAGATAAAAGTCTCCTTGTTTTCAATTTGCAGGTAAATTTTTGAAGAGGTGAAATTACCTTTCCAATTTTTTACAATGGTCTTAGTTATGACACTCTACTTCTTCCTGCACATAAGTATTTATATCTGTAATAATCATTATTTAATTTTGAAACATTCACATTTCTCTAATTTATTCACTCATTTATCTATAACTTACAATAAAGTAAGCATGTTACATGATAGAAGCACATACTACTAAGCCAATTAAGGCACAGGTAGGTGACTCCTTAGCTTATCACCAAATCTGTTTTACCTGCAGCCTTTCCCATTTAAGCTGATGGAAACTCTATCCTTCCAGATGCTCAGGCCAACCAACATCGTTGGTATCATCTTTGAATCCTCTTGCTTTCTCACCTCACAACCAATCCAGCAGCAAATCCTGTTGGCTATGCCCTCAGAATACATCCAAAACCCTACCTCCCCCTCATCCCATCTGCCTATTTCCCTGCTTGCAGGCCCATCTTCTCCTTGGGTTGCTGATGCAGCCCCCCAAGCTTTCTTCCTGGTTCAACTTTTCCTCCTACAGTCTATCCTCCACACAGCAGTCATATTGTTTCTTTTTGAAGTATAAGTCATTCCAGTACACGAAACCCATTTCCTTAGAAAGCCAGATTCCTTAGAAAACCCAAACAAACCTTCCATGAGGTAAATCCCCATTGCTTCTCTGATTCATCCTTACTTCTCTCCCTCTTGCTCTCTGCTCCAACCACAATGGCCTCTTTACTATTCCACTTTAGCTGTTTGCATTGGTTGTTCCCACTGCCAGTAACATTCTTCCTCCCATTATTCACATGACTACCTTCTCCCCTTCTTTAACTACTGGCTTTTATGTCAATTTCTCAGGGAAGTCTACCTTGGCCCCTCTATTTAAAGTTTACCTGGCTCCCACCCCACCACTTCTGATTCCCTTCATCTGCTCAATTTAAAAATTTGGTGTTCACTTCTTTCTAATATTTTCTAAAACTTATTGACATTTATCATCTGTGACTGTCTCCTGCTAGTAGAAAATAAACTCAAAAAGGACAAGAGTTTCTGCTGTTTCGCTTACACATCTGTCCCAAGTGTCTAGCAGAGTGTCTAACATACAGCAGGTGTTCTATAAATATATGTTAAGGAAAGGGTCATCATAGTAAAGGGATACTGTTTTCATAGGTAGGTGACATAATTAAATTTATAATAAAAATGCATAAATAATTCAACTATTCAACTCTTCGTAGAGATATATAACTATAGTTTTGGCCACATATCTGAAAACTTTGCGGGGTAAGTTTAAATATCAATAATAAGATCAATTTTAAAAGTTACATAGAGTTTGCTTTATTTAAAGAAGATTAGGCTATGTTTCTTTTTCATAGTTAAACATAACTGATTTTTCTTTCCTCTTGGAATTTGACAAATGAGGAAATAAGATCTGCTTGTAGTGTAGACCTACTGATAGTGACAAGTAGCTCTTACCTTGGTGTCTCCATTGTTCTCAATTTTATCATGTTTAAAGTATTTGTGTTGAATTAAATGACCTATAGAGCCATTCTTTTTTTTTTCTTCAGATTTCTACTCATTCTCCAAAAAGGAAACTCACAAACTCACGGCTTTACCTCCAGAGGATACCAAAAATGAAAAACTTGACTGAATCTTTGTTTCTAAATGACTATCTAGTCTTAAAGGTGAACTCTATCTGCCTTTTATATATCTTTGGATTATCTTGGGTCAGTAAGTTAAAACACTTCACTAGGTAGTTTCAAAAAGATCTAGTTATTTCCAGGATGCCTGTTGTCATGACACCAGTCCAAGAAGCACTATCAACAACAATAGAAGGCTCCTTATACACTGAGCAACAGTTTAAACAAATCATGTGTTTTATCCCCCCAAATTTTGACCTCAACCCTATTAGCTAGTGTTATTCCCAGTTTACAGAATTTCCTGGCATCTCATTAAGAGTTCTCATTGTCCCCCCACCAGACGGTGGGAAAAGCATTGTCACTTTCTCCACGGAGTCATCACCACAGTCTTCTTTCTACCAGTAACAAAGGGAGTTGAACTTTAAAAAGCGCAGCTTTTCAAAGTGAGAACCAGGTAAGACACACTGTTCCATTTTGAGAGGAACAACATTTTGCTTAGAAGTTATAAAATCCAATCCCCACCCTCAACTCCCACCGCACACATAACAGACATTTGCTTCAGGCATCAAACTCAAGTTTGACTATGTACTACAATATTAAAAATGGTACATATTTAATGTTTACTGGCTTTTTAAAAAAAACCCTCAAATCTCACACTGAAAGTCAATCAGATGAATGAATCATTTTCTAGAAGAAAGGCAGCAAAGAACAGATAGAAATTTAAAAAGATCGGGGCTCTGTCTAGAAAAGCAAACCTGCCTGCCTTTTCATATAGTCAGAGGGGTTAGTGGGTGCCTAGCTCAGGCTTTTGTGACTCTTTGATTTCTTTAATGAAAGATCGTTGAAATTTATTAAAGTGTTTTTCATGGAAATGATATCTTAAGTACACAACTGGTTCTAAAAGGGCTTGTTTCAAGCATAGAACAGGAAGCAAAGCTTTAAGAGAGAACTTGGAGGCTAAATGGTGCCTCTCACCTCTGAAGTGGAGAGACTTGAATTCTAATGCATTTGATTAATGCCAATTCAACCACTCTGTTTGTGGGAGAGGGAAACTGGGAAATAAATATTATAAAGTATTATTTTGTATATATGTTTGATATTATATACTGAATAAACATGTGCACTTAGACATTATGTATTGTACATAATTATGCATAATCACATGTCACATTATGCAGGGCTGTGTAGTCAAAATCCTGAAATAAGACGTATAGGCATTTGAAGAGATTGCCAAGGGTAATTTAGACCTTACTTGCCTTTTGCCTTGAATATGGTCTTAGTTGCCCAATTAGCCTGTGAGTCCAATGTGAATTAAAATGGCCCTCAGTGAATGAGAAGGCCCATGAGACAGCTGTCTTCTGGTTCCAAGTACTAATTCAGATCTGATTATTATTAAGGTGCAGTCCGTCAGTCGGATACTGGAATTGACCAGGAATAGAGAAGGAAACGAGGTCACTGACTCAGGAGCGTTTTTGTTCTCATCAGAATTGTACAAAGGTTGCTTTAGTCACACTAAGACAATTGGGAGGAAACTCCAGTGAAAAGACCTTTCAACACTAGGAGAACATATGTCAAAGTCAGTGAGAAAGCATTTTGTGAGCTATCATGTTAAAAGTGTTGTGCTGAGTTAGAAATGGTTTTCATGCCCATGACTTTGCTTCTCTAGCAGCTGAGAGCACCAGAGAGGACAGTTCTCCAGAGCTAGCCAGGAAGATCTTCTGCACCTAATCTCCTCTTAGAAGCTGTGTGTTGTGTGTGATAATTACACAGAGGACAACTCAAGTCTTATGAAAGAAGGTATATGTTTATAGGGACTAAAATAAGAGCACAATAATGTCAGGCAAGTGCTTGACTGGGGAATGCAAACTCATCTTTTCAGAAGAGGCTGTGGAAGCTTTTATTTAAATGTTTTCAGCAAAATACACTGTTACTAGGAAAACATCTTGTTATAAATATAAGAAGGGTCTGCGGCCTTGAAATGTATATGCCTGGTTTCTCCTTCCTTTGTGATCCCACTAAGCCTGGAAGCTCAGCCGTGAAAGTCAGATGTCCTTGCACCCTTTGTCACCCACGGCTGCTGGCAGAAAACTGTCGTGTTTCTGAGCTTAAACAGTCTTTCTTGATGAATGGCCCCTGCCCTTTAGAAATAATATATTCAGAGACCTTTTTGGCCCAGGAGGCTCTTGCATTATATGATATAATTGGTTAATGTATAGACAGTGAAAAGTTGTGTTGAAGACAGTGACTGATTTCATAAAGTGCTGTGGCATATGCCAAAGAGGCCTGTTCTAAGTCTACCTCACTGACTGAGTTGAATTATAAACCAAAGTCATTGAGAGGAATTACTATAAACATTGAGAATAAGGGTAACTTTGTCATGGTGATGGTAGTCTAAGACCCTAGGTGGAGGACTGACCAAGATTCAGGAGGATTGTGAAACCTTCAAACGTGGATGGTTTGTAAAAAAAAAAAAAAAAAGTGGATGGTTTGTATATATGTACCTATTTTTTCTAAGAAAGAAAATTGTCAAATCGAAATTGTTAAATTCTTGAAGGGTTTTGTGAATCAAAAAAATTAGAAACATTGCTATAGGAGATCAATTTAATCATGGTCTTAAAAAGACTGGTTAAATTTTAGAAGTACAATTTAAGAGAACTAAGAAAGAGATTTCTGGAAATGGGAAGAGTGCAAGACATAAGCAAAGAAACATTATGAAAAAGAAAAATACAAGACATGCTTGGAAATGATTTTAGACTTGTGTGATCAGGACGGGGATTAATAAAGAACAGTGAAGAAACTAAAGCGCTAGAAAATAGGAGGGGACAGAAATGGGAAACACATTTCATTGCAAATTAAAGAGATGGACTTTCTCTTATACATCACAAGGAATCATTGGATTCAATTCAATTAAAAAGTATTGAACATCTGACGCATATTAAACAATGTGTGGTGTCCTGGTTGCAGGGGTGGGGATGGGAGATGCAAACACAGAGGGAGAAGGTTAAAATTTCTGTGTAGAATAGCAATAGTTAGCAATAGTTAACATTTATTCCATGCTTACTATGGGCCAAGCAAGCCCTGTGCTAAGTGCTTTAACTAGATTATCCAATTTAATCCTCACAACTTTATGGAGGTGAGCCCTATGGAGTGAAGGGAAGTTAAATTACTTGTCTTCAGTTATAGGGCTAGGAAAAGTAGAGTCAGTATTCAAACTCCTGCTGTGTAACTCCAGTGCCCAACCTCTGGAACGCTCTGTCGACTGCCCCAGAATTCCTGACTTAAGTGCTGTAACCAGAGACAGCCATGACTCCATGCTTCTCATCAAAACTGGGGGTGTGAACATCTCTGGAGTTTACCAAGTGGTATGTGAAGTGACAAAATAAAAATTGCATATGTTAATAAACTATCAACTTTATCTCAATATTTAAAATATATATATATATATAAATAGATATGGGTATTCAGGTTGTAAAAAATCACATTAATTTTTTTTTGTTAGCTACTATTGTTATCACTTTTACAGAATAAAAACCAATCTTTTTTATCAGGCTTGTAAGCCTCATGGGCTCTCTGTATTCTGATCATGTATGTGCCATGTTCTATATTAGTTCATGCTATTCACCTACTAAAAATTTCACAGTGGTTTCTAATTGCTTATGCAGGGGTCAGCTGATCATATTCAGAATAAGGGAATACATTTTGTTTATCTTTGAATTTCTCACACTTTGAATTCCTACCACAGCAGCTAGCACCTAACAGGTACCTATTGGCTATGTATTAGGTTGAAACTAATGGAATTAGCCAATATCTTATGATTCCTGTTAATTTTCATAGTTTGGTAATGATTTTTTTAATTTTAAAAATAGATTTATTTCATTTGGCCTTGTTAGGAAAATTCTGCTTAGCTTTTACATTATAAAACAGAATAGCTTGGCATTTGAATATTTTTTATCCTTACTTTCCACATTTTTTTTCTTTTTTATTAAACTTATTAGGGTGACATTGATTAATAGGATCATATAGGTTTCAAGTATACTTTTCTATGATACATGAACTGTATATTGTATTATGTGCTCACAACCAAAGTCAAATTATCTTTCATTACCATATATTTGACCCCCTTTACCCTTTATTACCACCCCACTCCCTTCCCTCTGATATTGCACTGTTGTCTATGTCTATGAATTATAGTTTTATATCTCACATATGAGTGAAATTATATTCTTAGCTTTTTTTACTGACTTATTTCACTTAGCACAATATTTTTAAAGTCTATCCATATTGTTGTAAATAAAAGTATTTCATCTTTTCTTATGGCTAAGTAGTATTCCATTGTATATATATACCACATCTTTACCCAATCATCTATCAAAGGACATTGGTTGTCTCTATGTCTTGGCCACTGTGAATAATCCTGCAGTAAACATAAGAGTACATATATCTTTGAACATACGTGTTTCAAGTTTTTTGGGTAGATACCCAGAAGAGGGATTACTGGGCCATATAGTAATTCTATTTAATTTTTTGAGGAACCGCCAATGACTGTTTTTTTATAGTGGTTGTACCAGTTTACAATTCCACCAGCAGTGAATGAGGGTTCCTTTTTCTCCATAACCTCTCCAATACTTGTTATTATCTGTTTTGTTTAAAATATCCATTCTAACAGGTGAGAAGTGGTATCTCATTGTATTTTGTCTTGAATTTTCCTGATAACTAGTGAAGTTGAGCATCTTTTCATATATCTGTTGGCCATTTGTATGTCTTCTTGACAGAAGTGTCTGTTCCAGTCCTCTGCCCATTTTTTATTTGGATTGTTTGTTTGTTTGGTGTTGAGTTGCATGAGCTCTTTATATAAAGAGATATTTTGGATATTAGCCCCTTGTTGGAGCTGCTGTTTACAAATATCGTTTCCCATTCAGTTGGTTCCTTTTTTTGTTGGTAGCATTTTCCTTTTCTTCTTTTGTTGTCAGTTTCTTTTGCTGTACAGAAGCTTCTGAGTTTGATTTGAGTGGTTGGATTTAGCCAGTTTTCACTGGTTTAGCAGAATAGATATTTAAATTTTTGTTAAATTTGGTGAACTGGTTGTTAAAACGGCGCTTGTAACCAGGGTTCTCTCTAAATTGGGTGCTTGGGCTGCCACCTAATGTGGAAATCCCAAATTCACATTCCCTATTCTTTTTTTTTTTTTTTTTTTTTTTACAGAGAGTCAGAGAGAGGGATAGACAGGGACAGACAGACAGGAATGAAGAAATGAGAAGCATCAATCATTAGTTTTTCATTGTGCATTGTGATACTGTTGCTTTCTCATATGTGCCTTGACCTCTGCCTTCAGCAGACCGAGTAACTCCTTGCTCGAGCCAGTGACCTTGGGTCCAAGCTGGTGAGCTTTTGCTCAAACCAGATGAGCCCACGCTCAAGCTGGCGACCTCGAGGTCGCGACCCTGGGTCCTCAGCATCCCAGTCCAACGCTCTATCCACTGCGCCACCATCTGGTCAGGCCCCTATTCTTTTTTAACGTTCAGCTGTGCAACAGCATATTCTAAGCTCCTGTAATGATGTTCATTCTGTCCTTAGGTGAACAAAATTGCAAGTGAGGATGCCAATTAAGAAGCAATATGGAAATATCTTAAATAACAGGTTTATTGGTTTTTGTCAGATATTATTTAATATTTTTTCATTAATATTTAAAAACTTATAATCTAGTTTTGTAAACCTTTTTTATTGTTCTTATTTAAGTATTAAATGCATAAAATAATATTATAAAATACCTTTTGGCATATTGTTTTTATACTTAAAATGGTCATTAGGGCAGAGAACCAGTTATTAAATTATTTAAATTCCACCACTGTGTAGTCCCATTCATTTATTTTTCCCTCTTCTTCCCTTGCCTTTGGGGCCAAATTCATAAAATGTTCTCTATGACAAAGGCCCATAAGTTTAGTACCTGTGTTTTCTTCTATGTAATTTATTGCTTCAGATCTTATATTTAGGTCTTTGAACCATTTTAAATTAATTTTTGTACATGAGGACAAACTGTAATCTGGTTTCATTCTTTTGCATGTGGCTTTCCAATTTTTCCAGCACCATTTATGGAAGAGGATTCTTTTTTCTTTATTGTGTTTTTTTCTCTTTTGTCATAAATTATTTGCCTGTATGCATGTGGTTTTATTTTTGGGCTCTCAATTCTGTTCCATTGGTCTATGTGCCTGTCTTTCTGTCAGTACTGTGGGTTTTTTTGTTTGTTTTGTTTTTAAGTGAGAGGAGAGGAGATAGATAGACTCCCACATGTGCCCCAACCAGGATCTTCCCAGCAACCCCGGTCTGGGGCTGGTGCTCAAATCAACTGAGCTATCTTTAGCACCTGAAGCCAGGGCTTGGACTAACTGAGCTATCCTCAGCACCTGAGGCTGATGCTAAGACCAACTGAACTATCCTCAATGCCCAAGGCCAGCACTTGAACCAGTTGAGCCACTGGCTGTGAGAAGGGAACAGAAAGAAAAGAGGAAGTGGGAAAGGAAGAAAAGCAGATGGTTGCTTCTCATGTGTGCCCTAATCAGAGTTCAAACCTGGAAAATCCAATTGTTAGCTGATGCTCTATCCATTGAGCCAGCCTGCCAGGGCCAGCTGTTTTGATTATTATAATTTTGTAGTGTAATTTGAAGTCAGGTAATATGATACCTACAGATTTATCCTTTTTTCTCAGGCTTGCTTTCACTATTTGGGGTCTTCTGTTATTCCATATAAATCTATTGATTTTTTTTTGTTCTATTTCTTTAAAAATGACATTGGGATTTTGATATAAACATTTATTTTAATGAACATTTTATGACATGTATTTAGAAAAGTGAACAATTATAAGCATTCAGTTCAATATACTTTTACAAAGTGAATACATCCATATAATCAGCATGAAGATAAAGACATAGAACATTCCAGCACTGCAGAGCTCCCATTTGCCCATTCTCTGACTCCATTGCCAAGAATCACCACTATCCTATCTTCCAACACTAGTAGTTAGTTTGTCCTGTTTTAATTTTTATATGAATAGAATTATTTAGTATGTTCTCCTTGCATCTGTCTTCTTTTCCCCAAACATTATGCTTGTGAGATTCATCTATATGTGACAGTGGTTTGTTTACTTAATTGACATTAGTTTTTAAGGTAAAACATAATGCCGCAACAAAATTGTTTTCTTTTTTAGAGTATATACCCTCATTTCTTTAAGTGACAGGAGGGAAAATAGCGAGAGAGTCTCCTGCATGCACTCCAGCCAGGGTCCACCCGGCAACTTTGTCTGGGGCTGATTCTCCAGTACCAAGTTATTTTTAGAGCATGAGACTGACACACTTGGTTGGGACCAACCAAACTATCCTTAGTACCCAGGTCCATGCTTGAAGCAATCGAGCCACTGGCTGTGGGAGAGAAAGAGAGAGAGATGGGGGAGGGGGGAGAAAGAAGCAGATGGTTGCTTCTCCTGTGTGTCCTGATTGGGAATCTAACTCAGGACTTCCATAAGCCAGGCTGATGCTCTATCCACTGAGCCACCTGCCAGGGCCTATACCCATAGTTTTTGAGAAAACAATTTAGTATCCTCTTCCCTTTGGTCACTTTGATGATGAAGTTTGATCAACACAGAAACAAGCTCTGAATCTGAGGCCAAGAGAAATAAATTCTAGTCCTTGTCTACTATTCAGAGCTGTGCAACCTTTGGTAAGTCAGTTAAATTCTCTGAACTTCATTTCCTATATTAATAAAATAAGGAAGCAAAGTTAAAAGTTTTCTTTGGTCCACCCCAGTATGAGTTGTCTTTGCTTCAATTCTAAGCTAAATGGGCTTAACTTAAGAAAAGTATATAGAAGAAATAAAAAGTATCTAAAATAAAATTATTTTTCTATTATAAAAGAAAAAAACATGTTTACTGTAACAGTTCAAGTAACTCTGAACTGCATAAAGGAAAATTTACTAACAATTATTTGATCTTATGTTCCTATATATACAAAAACAATGTTAGTTTGGTATTTATACTTCTATATACTTTTCATTGATACAACTATATGTTCACTTAATGAGCTTTATTATTGTTGATTTCTTTTTTTTTTTTTTTGTATTTTTCTGAAGCTGGAAACGAGGAGACAGCCGACAGACTCCCGCATGCGTCTGACCAGGATCCACCCAGCATGCCCACCAGGGGGCGATGCTCTGCCCATCCGGGGCGCCGCTCTGTTATGACCAGAGCCATTCTAGCGCCTGAGGCAGAGGCCACAGAGCCATCCTCAGTGCCCAGGCCAACTTTGCTCCAATGGAGCCTTAGCTGCGGGAGGGGAAGAGAGAGACAGAGAGGAAGGAGAGGGGGAGAGGTGGAGAAGCAGATGGACACTCCTCCTGTGTGCCCTGGCTGGGAGTCGAACCCAAGACTTCTGCACGCCCGGCCGACGCTCTACCACTGAGCCAACTGGCCAGGGCCTATTGTTGATTTCAAAATGCAATCATACTAATGCATTTTATTCTGTAATTTTCTTTTCATGGAAATTCTTTCAAGATTGGAATGTATGTTTCTATTCATTTAATGTCTGCAGAATTAACGTCTGCCCAATGTGACACAGCACCCAGGTAGTGTATCTGTTGATTGATATGCAATCTTTTTGTTATCACAACATGCTGTAATAAACATCCCTATACATACATTACTAATGTTACTAATATTCTTCTTCTGTATGTTAAATAGAAACTGTCAGATTTTCTAAAAAGTTGCTTAATTTTTATCTTTGTACTTGAGTTTTGAGCAGATTTGAATGTTAGATTTAAAGCAAGAAATGAAGTGATATCCAACAACTTTCATAATTATTCCAAATATTCATAGAAAATAGAAAGCTGAAAAATAAAATATTGAATATATCTTTAAAGACTCATGTTTGAAATTACTGAAGTCTGAAATCAGAAATGTGGGAAGAAGAAATATTTTCCCAGGTAACAAAACAGAGAAACATGATGTTAGACCCCAAAATGCAATGAAAATTTTTTTTTCTAAAATCACAGAAATAATTCATTTGTGTTATTCAATAAAAAGGCAGCTAAGTTGACTGATAATTTAAATTGTTTTAACATCAACTCGAGAAAACTTACATTAACTTGTTAAAGCCTAATGAGGCATCTTCCCTGACCTGCTGTCCCAGACCAAGGATACACCCTTCCCCACGCCCTTCTCAGGACTCTGCTTCCTGCAAGCTAGGACGACAGTCAACTTGTGTGAGAGGAAGGAACATTTACAGTCAGGCTTTTTGGACTGGTCAGTAGTACATAGAGGAAGGTGTATTTGTCCTGTTAATGTTTCACTTTGAAGCTGATCTCAAAGTGATAATTTTTCTTTACCCAGTAAAGCCTAAAACACCAAAACCTCTACTGCTCTCTGAAGAGAGAACTAGATGAAAACTATTACCTAGAACAGGGGTCCCCAAACTACGGCCCACGGGCCGCATGCGGCCCCCTGAGGCCATTTATCTGCCCCCCCCCCCCCGCTGCACTTCCGGAAGGGGCACCTCTTTCATTGGTGGTCAGTGAGAGGAGCACATTGACCATCTCATTAACCAAAAGCAGGCCTATAGTTCCCATTGAAATACTGGTCAGTTTGTTGATTTAAATTTACTTGTTCTTTATTTTAAATATTGTATTTGTTCCCGTTGTGTTTTTTTACTTTAAAATAAGATATGTGCAGTGTGCATAAGGATTTGTTCATAGTTTTTATATAGTCTGGCCCTCCAACGGTCTGAGGGACAGTGAACTGGCCCCCTGTGTAAAAAGTTTGGGGACCCCTGACCTAGAAGAAGAAGAAGAGGGATGGGAGTGGAGAAAGTGAGGGCAAAATGTCTAGGAGACCATTGAGAGAAGGAAAGAGGGAGAGGGAGGCCAGAGAGAGAAACTCTTTCATACACATCCTGACTCCAGGGTAAAAGTAAAAAACAAACAAACAAAACATTTTTAATGGACCACTCTCTGTGTGCAGACTTAGTGTCTTATTTCTGGTGGTGGACTGTTCCCTCCTGTCCTTCCAAGTTTTAAGGGCATAATTAAAGGGTTGCGTTTGCAATGTGAATGGCACGATTCTACAGTAACATGCTTTTCTGTGCACAAGAAAACTGCAATACTTATTCGTCTTCATGAGACATGCCGTTTTCTACTCACAGGGATAGTTTTACACTAATCCTGCCACTCTGTTTCCTTGGATTCCATGGTGACCAGCTGGTCCCGTGTGCAGGCAGCTGGTTGGGGCTGTGGAGCAGCTAATGGGACAGCAGAGGGAATGAGCCTGTGACCTCCACCGCATGGACTGAGTGCTCAGTCATCAGCTGCGTGTGGGCTTCGACCTCAGAGCCGGACAATCAGGGTTCCAGCACTGATTAATTGTGAAAAGTCATGCAGGGTTCACACTTTCACTTAACTTATTTTTTTTTATCCATAAAATGGGAATAATAATTGCCCTCTCAAGTGTTTTTGAGAAGATTAAATGAGTTAAAATATTCAACAAATTTACTTTAATAACTAAACAGACACTCTTTGGTACTCCCAGGCAAAAAGTAAATAATACGGTGTCACTCTTTTGGATACAATTCTGAGGAATGTTTACCTACGAAGTAGCTGGCTACACTTTGAGCATTAAGCAGTGGCCAATAGAAAAGCCTCCTTCACTTCAGTGTGTGAAAAGAGGTGTGCAGGTGTTTATGAAAAGCCTTAAACAAAATTTAAAGCATTCAAAGAATATCTCTGATTGCACCCCAGAGTATCCTGAGAATGTCTGGGTTTGGTACAATTTTTTGTCTGACTCTTAGTTTGAGTCAGAGTATAAACCTTTCTCTTTATTTCTAGTCTAGTCATCTACCTCTGATAACCTGTTGTTCCTTTTGAATAATATATTTTTTATCATATTGTGCCAGTGTCAGAGACCTGAAATATAATCATACCCTTTACCACTTGGTGGATAGTCTGGCCTTCATTCTTAATTTCATGTTACCATTTTTCATACTATATTAAAATTTTATTCATGTTAAAGTTTACAATACTATGGTTCTATGTCACAAAACTTTCAGAAGATGTTAAGAAACTTTCTCTGAAGATAAAAATGATACTGAGTCATTTCTTTTGTAGGTCTTTGAATTCCCATATAAAGTTATCTACCAAGTATACCTTGCCTGGTCTACCAAGTGTGCCTGCTTAATATGGTTTAATGCTTGTGACATTAGTCACCATTGATTGCTCAAGAGTTGAGATCAGGTAGGCAATCGTTGAGTTCATCTGTATAAAAAACAATGACTATAGTCATATTAAGGAATAAAAGGCACCACGGCTACCAGATGACTACAGATTATTTCAACAGAATTGAGAGTATTTCATAGTAATATATCCTGCCCCGAAATGAGGGTAGGCAGTTTGGGGTAATTGTTTCACTTTACTCTTTAATGGGTCATTGTTTTTCCACTTACGAGTTTCTTTTTAATATAGTTTAATAGAGTCTGTCTTATTCCAAATTCTCTGCTTGTTTGATTTTTTAAGTAGAATTTGTGGTTTGACTTAGACCTTACTTTTTGAAAATTGAGTTTATTTGTAAAAGATTTGCCTACAAATTTTTCCCTACACTGGCATTCATTGAGATAGAAAAAAGAAAAGGAGCCACACAGATATTCTGGAGGTAAGTGCCTTTTTTAGGATAATCTATCTGTCTGCTGGGGAGCTTTGGCTAGGGTTACGCTCTGTGGAAGAAACAAAACTCGAGAAGTAGGTTTCCAGAACTTGGACATTAAGTAATTATGCACTGTACCCAGGGCATCTGACCTTCTGATGTTGCACTTTGCCAAACTCAGGGGGAACTACTGAAATCTGTTCAAGTTGTCGTGATAGACAGGACCATATGGAAAGTGCTGGAAAAATTCCTTCCTAAACTATAATTGCCTTGATGAACAGAGACTCTGCCTTCTGTTCAGCTGTGGTATGTATCTGGCCCACGGTGCTTGAGGCAGTGTTCAGGGTTTATTGTGTAAGAAGACCCCAAAGCAACATTGAAATGGGACATTAAAAATATTCTGTTTGCCTGAAGGAGGCAATTATATTTTATTTCATTTATTTATAGTGTCAGGTTCCTTAATCCCTGAGTACATAATATGTACACAGGCTGATGATATGAAAAAAAGAAAGCAAAACCAAGCTATGGTTATATAATTTACTTGTGGTCATGTAAATAAAATTGCTTGGTGGATGCATTGTTCTCTTCTAAGTAAGTATCGGGGTGCCATGGAGAGTATTGAACATGGAATTCAGCAAGGCTCTGTAGCATAATGGTTAAGGTTCAACTTCTGGAGCAAAACTGCCTCAGCTTGAGTTTTGCTCCATAATTTCTTAACATCTCCGTGCCTTAGCTTTCTTGGTTATAAAACCACTACAGTAGTTGTACCTAATTCATCAGATTGTTATAAGATTTAAAATAATTCATATACATAGTTAAAAGTGCTTCAAATAGTGTTTTGCATTTACTGGGCACTATATAAGTCTGAGACATAGTTATTATTTTAAAATTTTTATTATCTCTCAATTTTTGCCATTAAATGTGGCTCTTGGTAATGAAAAAGGAGATTGCAAATCAGGCAAATTCTCTCTCTCTCTCTTTCTCTCTCCCTCTCTCTCTCTTTATTCTTTCATTTTTCCTCCCTGTCTTTCTTGCCTTTTCTCTTTTACTCTCTTCGCCTGGTGCTCTGGCTTTATATCCACACTGCAATACTTGATATTGCCAGTCTTTCCCTATGTAGCGTTTTAAGGCAATGATGTGGGCAGACCTGAGTTGTTGTGGGGAGAGTTGTAGGGATGTGATGCTCAAGTATGGGAAGGTAAATGCTTGGGCTCCCACTCCATACCTACCCCCACGCCTAACAGAGGAAGGAACATTTTTCTGTGTGGGGGTGGCTTTCATGTTGGAAAGAGACGGTTGATGGTGTTATTTTTGTGCCCCACAAATGTGGATGTTTAAAATAGTGCTTTATTTAATCGGCATAAGTGACACATAGACTATGTATAGTGGTGGAACTGGGCCTGGCAGGTGATGAGGGCCAGATCTCACCAAAACCAAGAGTCGTGTTTCCTCACTGATAACACCCAAGGGACCTTTACTGAGGATGGCCAGCACAGAATCCCCATAATGGGCTGCCTGGCAAATTCACCTGCACAACTACTGAATTGTTTGAAATAGATGTACATCGGAGCCAGCGAACTGGGATTTTGGCTTCATTTCTATGAGGCATGCCAACAGGTCACATTTCTTGTCAACCTCCCTCCCAGCAGCACTGTACTCATGAAGGGTAAGTGTGTTCGTTGTTCTGCGCCTATCGACTTGGTGCCCTGCAGGTCTGGAATGCAGCCAGTGTAACCGAATCAGGAGGCTGCAGCTCAGGCTATATTTAATTGGAGGTTTATTGTCTTGTCACAGTTTTAGAAGTTCAGGGAACATTTTCTTTGAGATTGATTGGATATTGTTTGGAGTTGAAGTAGTGTCAATTTTGACCCTCTGTGCTCCTTTTTTAGTGACTGTAATTAAAAGTTTGTTTAAAACATTATGCTTTAAGTCTTTGAAAATTGTCCTTTTGTACTTCGAGTCAGCACAGTGAGAATTCCAGAAGGGACTCTTCCTATTTTGAAACAAACAGATTATGTTTTATGGAATATAACTTCTGGAAAAAGGGGATAGAATGCTTTATTCCTATGAAAAGTTTTATTACCAGAACTAATCTGATTTGAGATGAGAAGGGAGAAAATGCTTAGCTTTTGAGGCAAACATAAAGCTTACCATATGTCTCAGGGAGATTTGGAAATCAGTCTTGGATTGTCCTTAAATCGATTTGAAAAGCAATGCAGAATTTGGATTTTCTTTAAGAACAAGGAGGGGCCACCCATTAAATCAGACTTGGGAGTGAAACTGGTAGTGAGTGAAGAATAATTTCACACTTCTTAGACATTATAACAGATTACATAGGACATTTGCTTGATTGGAATTAGAACCCACATGTCTTCCTCCAAACCTCAACCTTCTCTTTTCATCGCAGAGCCTCCTCTGAGCCCTCAAGTGTGGTTTCACTATGACTAGGGAACAGACACTAAAAATATTTCTGGAATGACGTGACCCACTCTTGCCCCATCCAGGAAAAGGACAAGGCTTCACAAGAAACAGCACATGCTTTCCTTTCATTTCTGGGAGTCCCGGGGTCGACGTACAGATGCTGTTCCTTCCGTGGTCGATGGCATTCGTGCTCCTAGCTGCCGACGGTGCCAGGCAAACAACCAGACAGGACAGCTCAGCTACAGGAAGGTGGCCACAGTCTCGGCCAGAGGAGCAGCCCTCCAGCTGCAGGCCACCTCTGCCACCCCATCCAGGAGCCTTCCCACCTCCCTCAGGTTTGCCCCAGCCCCGTCACAGTGGCTGAAGAACTGGGAGGTGGTGGCAGCAGAGGCAGTGGTGTCAGCAGCCTTGGGGCCAGTCCAGGCACTTGGGACCCTGTCTCAGACAACTCTGTGGCCCCTCCAGCACCAGGGAGGAACCCAGGGCAGCCCCAGTGCTCACCACTGTTTCTTCCTCTCGCTAATACCTAGGCGAGGGCTCAGAATGGAAGCCACCACTCCGGAGCTGAATCCGCAGGCCAGACTGCGGGAGGTGGGGGACGGGGTGAGCAGAGCTCAAGATAGCCAGGAGCTCAAGCAGCAGCTGCAGCCACTGCCCAAGCCACCAGCCTCCTCCTCTCAGCAAGAAGCGAAATATGTAGAGATGTGCACTTCAGCTGGAGTACAGAGGGAGAGTCCCTGGGCTGTGAAACTGACTCTGGAATGCTCACCTGAGGATCAAAGGGCCTCTAGGAGCCCCAAGGAGAAAGCCCAAGATGAATCCAGCGGTCAAGAGTGCAAGGCACCAACCCCTCAGAAGAATCCTGCTTCCTCCGAGCTCTCCAGATCCCAGATCTCCGGCACTGATGAGGGCAGCAACCTCTCCTCCTCCTCCTCCTCCTCCTCTTCCTGCTCCTCCCTGGTGGACAAAGCAGAAGGTGGCCTTTTCAAGCTGGCTGAAACCACCGCATCGACAGGGGCTCCGGCCACCTCGTCTTCATCTTTAGGCTTTGAGAGTGACAGTGGTGAGAGCGCAGTGACCTGCCAGCCCAGGGGAGGAGTGGGAGGGAAACAAGCCGGAGGAGGAGGTGGGGGAGGAAGGAGGGGAGGGGGAGAGGAAGATGGAGCAGAGTGCAGGGACATTATTGCCAAGTCTCAAGGCAGCAGGGCTCCCCTAAAAAATGAGGAGGCTCACTATATCACCACCCACGAGATCCAGCTGAGTGAGGTGGAGCAGGATATGGATTTTGACGTGGGGCTCGCTTCCCACTGGGATTTCGAGGACAACAACGTGATCTACTCATTCGTGGACTATGCTTCTTTTGGTGGTAGCGACGAGACCCCAGGGGACATCACCACCCCAACAGAAGAAGAGGACAATAGCTGCTACCTCAGCACCACTCCCAGCACCACCACCACCCGGACACCCAGCCCCTCCAGCAGCGACCCTCCGCACGCAGGCAGCAGCGGGCGCGACACCAGCAGCACAGAAGTGGGCAGCGGCCCCTCTGCCGGGGGCCCCACTCCCCCACCCACTGGGCCTGGCATGGCCACCAGGCCCGAGCCCTTGCCGGAGCCCCCGGAGGCGGCTCCAGGGGCAGCAGCCGCAGCAAGCAGCTGTGGGAGTGCAGCAAGCCAGATCCTCCTATCAATCAAACCGACCTCCCGGGCTATAAATGAGCCTAGCAACGTGCGTGCAAAGCAAAACAGTATTTCTGCTGCCAAGCATGAAGGCGACATGAGCCTCCGCGTCTCCACAGCTGAACACAGTTCAAGTTCACTGAAGCAGGACCCGGCTGCCGCCGTGGCTCAGGACCATGCGAGGAGATTCATCGCCGTGCCCGCCCGCCTGCAGACGCGCTGCGGGGCCGTGCGGGCCAAGGAGCTGGCGGACTACTCCAGCGGGGCCTCCAGCGCCGTGAGCGAGCTGGACGACGCGGACAAGGAGGTGGGCAGCCTGACCGCCCGCGCCTTCCGCAGCCTCGCCTACCCCTACTTCGAGGCCCTGAACATCAGCTCCCGGGAGTCCTCCACGCTCTCCGAGGTCGGCTTTGGGCGCTGGTCCACCTTCCTGGACCTGAAATGCGGGGGCGTGGGGGCCAGGGTGGAGCAGAGCCTGCTCCGGAGCAGCGCGGCCGCGGTGGCCGCGGGCCTGAGGAGGGGCGGCGCCCGGGCCTCCGCCGACCAGCTGTACGTCCAGGCCCGGAAGGCCCAGGCCAAGGCCCTGCAGTTCGTGGTCAGCAAAGTGGAGGGGGAAATCAAGCACGTGGAGACGCCGCTGGGTTTCCAGAAGCAGGTCCGGACGGGCTCCCGCGTGGTCACCCTGCTCGAGCCCCTGAGTGTGCGCAGTGACAGCAAGGCCAGCTCCGTCGCCGGGCCCTGCGGGGCCCCCGGAGGCTGCAGCAAGGGCCCCGGGTCCGAGTGCACGGACGACGGCTCCGAGGCCTCCGAGCACAGCAGGCCCGCCGCCCGCGCCGACGGCCCCCAGAAGAAGGCCACGTTCGCGTCCAGTCTGCTCAAGAATGTCATCTCCAAGAAGATGCAGCGGGAACATGAGTTCAAAATGGAGAGGGGGGAAGTCACGGACACGTCCCACCGGCACCCCTCCGGCGCGTCCAGGGAGCCCGAGGGCGCGCCCGGGGCGGAGCGGCAGCGGGAGAGGGGCCTGCACAGGCAGGGCTCCCGCCACTCGGAGGCCGGCTCCGAGCTCGCTGCGCTCAGCGTGTCGGACGCGGGTGGGGACGGGCCCGTGGCGGGGTCCAAGTCCCCCATCTTCAAAGCCAGTGCTCCCCGGGAGAGCAACGCAGGCTCCGGCCGAAACATCGCCGACGGGCAGACGGAGGAAGTGTGCGAGATTAAAAAGAGTGCATCCGAGACCGTCAAGGGCATCTTCCTCCGGAGTCAGAACAGCGCGTTCCGGTCCTGGAAGGAGAAAGAGGCCGAGAAGCAGGAAGAAAAGACCCCCATCGGGAAGCTGAAACTCCCCAAAGGAGGTGACTGGAGGGCTGACCTCGGAGAGATCTCTGCCAGCAAGTCCACCATCATGTCGCGCCTCTATGTCCCCAACATCCAGCAGACACCCAAGGACAAGCAGCCGGAGAAACAGGCCACCAAGTACCCCGCTGCCCAGGCCACCTCCACGGCCGTGATCAGGCCCAAGGCTCCCGAAATCAAGATCCGGCTGGGGAGTGTGCAGCAGCCGAGCTCCGACTTCAACATCGCCAAGCTGCTCACGCCCAAGCTGGCCGGTGGCAGTGCCTCTCACCTGCTCAGGACCATGGAGGACAACACCAGGGCGCAACAGAAACTCTTCCGGGGAGACAACCCGGAGAAAGTGCCCCAGTTCCAGGTGAGAGACGTCAGAGACAAGTCCAAGGCTCAGGGTCCCCTCCACCAGGTGCGAGACGTCAGGAAACTCATCAAAGGGTCAGGGGATAGCAGTGACAAGGGCAGTGTCACCCCCGAGCAGGGGATGACAGGGCCCAAACCGAGGCACCTGGCTGCCGCAGCTGGTACATCCAGATCTCTGTCCCCCATGGTGATTACGTGCCAGGCCGTGGTGAACCAGAGGGAGGACAGCCTGGACCGAGAGCTGAGGGAGAGCCTGTGCAGGGGTGGCAACAGCAGCAGCTTGAACTCCTCCTCGTCGGAAGGGACAGTCCTGGTTCACAGGGCATCTGGCAGGCTGCCGGTGGCCACCATTGCCCCCAATAAGCCCGAGCAGGGCTCATACCTGCCTGTGCTCAAGATCGTCTCCAAAACTGCTGCTCAGAAGACCCCAGAAAAGGCCAAGGACGAGGAGGTCAAGGAGGAGGGGAAAGGCCCGAAGCCATCGCGGAATGCCTTGGAGAAGCTGACAGCGGCAGTGAGGTCCATGGAGGAGCTGTACAGCTTCAACAGGAAAGAGTGGAAGCGCAAAAGCGACCCCTTGCCCATGATGACGGACAGCCATGTCTTGTCGCTCATTGCTAGTGAGGAGAAGGAAGGGGCCGGGGGTGCTGAGGGGGACCCCAACAAGCTGGCCAAACGGCTGGGCGAGATGGGAGAACGGGACACAGGAAGCAAAGGCGGAGTCGTCCTGAGAGGGGGCCCAGTGGAGCGTCTGCAGCGGAGAAACTCCAACCCGAGCTCCGAGAGTGTGTCTGCCCGTGCAGCTGCCTTTGAGAGCCTGGCCCGGGAGAGGCCTCGATCCCTCTATATTCCCCCAGTGCACAAAGATGTGGAGAGAAGCCAGCCCTTGCAGCCCCTTCCACCACTCCCCAGCAGCCGGAACGTGTTCACAGTGAGTGCCCCCAGCGCCCAGAAGACTGGGGGTGTCGCTGGCAAGTTCCCACAAGGGCTTTCTCCAGAGAGTCCTTCAGCAGCAAAGGGCATCAAGGCTCAGGGACTCCGGTCCCTCAAGATCTCTCCAGCCACCCGAGCGCCTCTTGATGAGGTGATCAACAAGAAAACCGGCAGCAATCTGGAAAAGAGCAACAGTGACTGTGAAAATTACCTGACCATCCCCCT
The DNA here is from genome assembly GCF_036850765.1 of Saccopteryx bilineata. Taxonomy (NCBI): domain Eukaryota; kingdom Metazoa; phylum Chordata; class Mammalia; order Chiroptera; family Emballonuridae; genus Saccopteryx; species Saccopteryx bilineata. The sequence goes on from NC_089494.1 coordinate 181,807,308, forward strand.
TAAAGGCAGCTCTGCAGCTGGGGAGCTCCCGGTCAGGCCTGGGGCTAGCAGAGAGGGACCCCCAGCCTCCTCAACGGCCACTCTCTGCAGCTTGCCCCCACTAAGTGCCCGCAGCCAGGTCCCCAGTAACCCCAAAGGCTCCCAGGTCAGTGGAACCAGCCGGCCTGCTTGGCCTACCAAACCTAACAATCCACGGGAATCTGTAGCTCCTCCTCCAGGGCCCCAGAGCCCCGAGCATCCACAGACTGCCATCTACCACCAGCCAGCACTGCCCTTCACCTTGCAGGGCACCCAGCCCCAGGTCCTTTGCTTCTCTCCACCCGGCATGCCTTCCCCAGCACCTGCAGGCCCAGCTCCAGTCCCCACAGACCCCTTCCAGCAGCCACAGCCGCAGCAGACCCAGCGCAAGATGCTCCTGGATGTGACGACTGGCCAGTACTACCTGGTGGACACACCAGTACAGCCTGTGACCCGGAGACTGTTTGACCCAGAGACAGGGCAGTATGTGGATGTGCCCATGACCTCCCAACAGCAAGCTGTGGCTCCCATGTCCCTCCCTGTGCCTCCCTTGGCCCTGAGTCCTGGGGCCTATGGACCCACTTACATGATCTACCCCGGGTTTCTGCCCACAGTGCTGCCTCCCAGTGCCCTGCAACCCACACCAGTTGCTCACACTCCAGGGGGAGGCGAGCTCTCCCAGATGGCCGCAGAGCCCCCCAACAAAGAGGCAGCTGCCAAGTTCACCGAGGCACCATACTTCGTGGCCTCGGGTCAGTCTCCTGCCTCCGCTTCCTCCGCAGCCCCTGCAGCCACATCCCAGCTCGTGGGGGCCAAGGGCTTTGCCCAGCTGCACGGCAAACCTGTCATCAGCATCACTTCTCAGCCCCTGGGGCCGAGGATTATTGCGCCCCCCTCCTTTGACGGCACTACTATGAGCTTTGTGGTGGAGCACAGATGATGAGCGGTCACCAGGAAACAGGAGGGAGCTGGAGCTGCTACCGGTGAGTGAATGTGATTTTGATAATCAGGTTTAACAGATTAAGGACAATCCTGTTTCTTTGTATTTAGAGTGGCAGATTTACAGCAGAGGAGGCTGTCTAGAAATGGGCATTTTGGAAGAATAGAACAAAACCCCATCCAAATTATTAAGGAGGTAATTTTCTTGCCAAGCTTTCACCTCTCCCCGCTCCTCAGTCCCTGTGGCCTTTCCCCTTTGACTTTTTCAGATTGCCTGTGCGTTTGCTCACCTGTGAGAAGGAAGGAAGTGAACCTTGGATCTGTCAGGTTAGCCTTTGGTGAAGGTTGACAGGGGAGAGAAACAAAAACCCGGTCTGGATTTCACGGAGTGAGCCTCTATTCCTGGCAGCACCAGTGACAGAAGACAGAACATCCTGAGAGATCATTAGGGACACTGTTCATAGGCTTGTTCCTCAACAGTAAGGAGAGTCAAACACTGACATATTTTTGTTAGGGGTTTTCTGAAATCTGCGGGAAAGCTACCGTCCTTCCTCCACATCTTCCTCTTGAAGTTTTGCTTTTTACCAAAAGACTATTTTTTAAGCTCTTCTGATTCTGTTTTCAGACAATCAGAATACTTTCTCTTGAATGAGACTGAGGTCTTTAGTGTAACCCCCCCCCACACACACACACACACATACACTTGACTTCTATGAGACGGAGATCACTGAGCTGTGGCTCGTTGAAAGGGCTACTGTATTTGATCCAGTCATTCAGACTGAACCTACGACTCTCAGCTGCCAGTCCTTACAAGGTGCTTATTTTCATGTCTGCATTCTCTCTCTCTTCAGAAAAGAAGCCACTTGCCCTTGTCCCCCCTAAAGGAAATCAGATAAAGTAGATCCCTAACACCCGAGTTAATCTCAGTTCATAGACGGGAATCTTTGCTGTAAATACAGTCCACGGAACTTGAGAGGAAAAGTGAGCCTGAATCAGGACACATCAGGTCACACACAGAAGAAAGATAGGGGCACACTTTAGATCCGAGCACAGAAATGTCAGCACTGTGGGGATAGATTGCTCCTCATTCTCCTGTTCTCTTCAGATTAGGAAGTGTTGACATTACAAATGTTTCTTGCACTTTCACTCCCTGGTAAAAATATACTGAACCAAGAAAGGAGATGGAGAGGAGAGAAACCCTTTCTATGCATATATAAAATAAATCATTTCTTTCTTTTCTGAACTGATGAATAATGAGGACCATGGTTTCACTGGGCAATGAAAAAGCTTTAAATTAGGAAGTAGGATCTAGATTAGAGTCACAGCTGCTTCCTCCCACCAGCTCTGTGTTCTTGGGCTGCAAACTATCCAGCACTCGTGACACCCGTGTCAATAATATCTGCTCTTCAAAATGTATCTGAATGTCAGATGATATAACAGTGTATTGCAAATTTAAAAACCCTTTTCAAATTAAGGATTTCTTACATTTATTGGAGTACAAGACAACATTAGGCCACTGTTAACCAAAAAACGCTTGGTTCTTTCTCAAAGAATTCAGGTGAAAACACAATCCTCATTTTATTTGCAATCTAGAAACAAATGATTCAAACTCTTTCCCTCCAAGAATCTTTAGTAGGCACTGATAATCACACATAAAGAAGGAGGGGGCATTAAAGATAAATACTGCATCTTTGTCTGATGTAGAAAAAAACAATCAGTATGCATGTGGAAGAGACTCAGAATGAGAGAATTAGTTTTGCAGAAGAATAAAAGTAACCTAACAGAAGCATCTTAATCTTCTGGAAACGTGGTATGTTTTACCTGAGGCTATTTTGGAGCAGCTAATCCTGCAAGGCCTTTGTGTGAGATGTGCAGGTGCTAGGAGTTGTTTCCATCAGATGCAAATATAAATCAGAGCTTTTAGTATTTAAGATTTGAACTATGGTTGTTTTGAGAGTTTAACTCTGTTTGAAAACACAACTTTTATTTAAGTTCACATCCCTGAAGATAGAAATCAAAAGTTGGATTCACCATTTAGGAAGACTAGTGAGAAACTAATGATTATTAGCTTTTCATGTATAGGCAAAAATCTAATTATTAAAACTCAGGTAACTAAAAAAAAGTTCTTCCAAACACACTTTCCTGAGAGTCCTATGCTAATTCCCAAAGAAAAGTCAGATACATAGAGAAGTGTATAGTTCTTTTCCTTGTATGAAAAACATTTTAAACACTGTTCAGCTATATAAAAAAATTACCTTGTACTCATTCACCAGCTGAGGCTCATACAAATGGTCCATGTGACAAGTCTTTCCTTTGAAAACCAGCCTTATCCCAGAGATTTTCCTTGAGGTAAGACCTCTAGTTTTATGAGCCCCTCTCAGTTAAGTCACTTAAATAATTTGATCCAATTACAACATTTCACAGAGAAGAAAAGTGGTTTTGCTCAAGTCCTGAAAAAGTGATAGAGCCCGGCTCTGTGGAGGTGGCTCTCAGCCCCAGGGCCACACTGCGCTCCCTGCAGGCTGCGAGGTGTGTTTGTTCTGTGGTAGGAGGCAGGAGCTAAGGAAGGGTGGCAAAGGAGTGCAGTAAGATCTGAACTGGTGGCCAGGACACCTGGGACCTAGTCTCTGCCTCTCTGGACATTTGGAAAATGAATGTTTAGATAAAAGGCACTGATTGCTTCAGTCATTTAACAAACATGAATTACATGTTTATACTCTATGAGCCACAGTGTACTCTGCAGTGACTCTAAACTTCATGTGACCTGGTCTGGCCCATCAGCCAGGAATCTACACTTGAGCAGGAAGTCATACTAAACTACAAAACCAGTGTTTGAGTCCTGTCTTAACCTTTAAGATTCCTTCCAGGTCAAATAATAAACATTTCATCATCTGTTTTTAGCTGTACATTGTAACAGGGAGCTTTTCCTTCTCCCCCTTTATATTATATTTATATATTTAAGTATAACCAGCTGCTATTATTTCTTTCTAATTATTCTGTTATAAATTTCCCTTTAGTTTTGCTTTGATAGGTGGGACTTTCCTGCTTCTAAAAAGATAATTAGTAATGTTACTTATTTTATTGTTATTTAGTAATGACATTGGAGATTGTGATAAATGGACGAGGCTCGGTACATCCAATGGCCCAGTGGCCAGATAGTTACAACAGAAACCCACGGTGACACACCAGTACGCTAGGCACAGCAGTTGCAAAATTTCATTACTTTCTCCCCTTTTGTTAGGACTTTTCTGGTTTAGACCCTTGTTGTTCATTGATTTTCGTTTGGAAAGTCTTAGCTCCACATGATCTTGGATGCCTTTTCTAATGAGATTATTTTTGTTTTTACTTTTCTAGCATTGGAGGCACATAGCTTTATTTTTCCTTCTCTGACTTATTCACTCTCATGCTTTCTCTGGCCCACCCATACAGAGGCCATATTTTTGTTTTAAAATTTTTATTGAGATGATACTAAATGCCATTTACAAGGGCATAAAGATTAAATTAAAATGTAATAATAACAAAAGAAAACTTTAATCAACACTATGATTATTTTGTTACATTTGAATGTCTTTTTTTTCTTTGAGATTTTATCCATCTGCTTCTTCATTTCTGAGTGTGCCTTTTGTGGCTTCACAATTGGTCTTTCGTTTCTCCTTACTTCCTTGGAGTAATTTCCACCCTCTGGACAGAGCCCCACAAGTCAGCAGCTGAAGTGGAAGGAAAGGGAGCTGGATTCGGGGCAGGTACTTGTGTAGAGTGTTTTAAGAGGCCGGAGAGAGGTTCTTAAATCCTCAAAGCCTGTTCCTTTGAATTAAAATTGCAAGAGGAAATTGGGCCTCTGGGAGAGGTTAAGTGGCCTTCTTCAACCACAGTGTCCCTTTGTGGCCAAGTTGGGACCCAAACCCTGAATGACCCTATCCCCAGTCTTTCTTTCAGTTTGCTTTGTTCTCATTGCTCTCCAGCCCCCTTCTCTTTCTCTCCCTACGGCCACTCTTCTTTGGTGGTCCTCCTCCCTGGCATCTGTTCCACTGGTCACCTCCCCTCCTTTCTTCCCTTGCTATTTGTTTGAGAATTTACTTTTTGTTCTTTGCTTTTGGGGGGGGGGGGAGATTTTATTCCATATTGTGGGTTTCTCTTTCCCATTGACTTCTAGCTGATTTCGTCTATTGCCTCACCTTGCTTCTTCCCCTCTCACTTTTTTTGTTAGTAGTTTATTTTTAATCACAGACTGGACAGCTTAAAGGGCCAGTGCACCCTGCCAGCTCCCTCACTAACACGTTCATTGCAGCTTTGTGCAGGAGGCTAGGTGGCTGCCAGCTTGACATTTCATGTCCACTTTACTCCAAATTACATTCTTGAATCAATTCATTGATTTCTATTTGTCCCTGACTTGGTTGTGACTTCCTCTCCCAATTATTACATATGAGTGTTGTTTTATTATTTTCTTAATGTCTCTCTATCTTTTTTTTTTTTGCTTTTTTCCTCCTTTCTATTTTCTTGCATTGTAGCTTTCCTCTTGCTTTTAGTTTTGTGTCTCTCTCCACAGTTTTATGGATGCCTTTATTATTTTCTTCTCTACCCTCTATAAAATTAATAAAAATTATAAGAAATAGCTAATCTGCATTAATTATTTATTATACACCAAGATTTAACATCATGCTCTCTGATTCTAAAAACAAGTAGGTACTACTATATTTTCATCTCTATTTGACAAATGAGGAAATAACTCGTCCCAAATCAGTAGATCAGTAAAAACCCAGGCCCTTTGAGCTCCATGGCCATGCTCTGACTCGTGGATCCTTGTCTGCCCTTCTCTTACTCTCTGCCCTTCGCGGCTCAGCTCCTTCTTGTGAATTGTCCCTCTTCCATCATCTGGGACAAAGAGAAAAGAGTAAGGTCAGAAACTGACCCTGAATCTGGTCATCTCTAGCACATATCAAGCCTCCATGTATATTTTTTCTTTTGATTAAAAAATTAGCTGTCTTTAGTTATAAAAACATTTTATGCCCCAAAGAGGATTCTGAGCCAGTGTCAGCAGATCTAGGGGCTATGGCTTTCAGTGGTGGGGTAATTCTGTGTGTATGTGGGGAGAGGTGGGGGTGGGTTATCCACTTGAAGGTGGGATTCTCCTTCTGAATGTCAGTGGCCTCATGCTTTTTAGTTGGGGGCGAGGGTGGAGAGGTGGGGGAAGCTGCATGTGCTTTGACTAAAGCCCAAGAATATACACCTTAAAGTCAGGCAGCCCTGACCCAAATTTTAACACTCTTACTATTCTGAACAAATGACTTGCCCTGTCTGGGCTTCAGTTTTCTCAACTCTAAAATGGGGGTGCCTTGCAAGAATGTTGTCAAGACTAAATTATAAAACCATTACAGCCCTGGCCAGCTGGCTCAGTGGTAGAGCGATGGCCCAGCATATGGAAGTCCTGGGTTCGATTCCTGGCCAGAGCACACAGGAGAAAAGCCCATCTGCTTCTCCACCCTCCCTCCTCTCCTTCCTCTCTATCTCTCTCTTCCCCTCCCAGAGCCAAGCTCCATTGGAGCAAAGTTGGCCCCAGCTGTGAGGACAGCTCCATGACCTCCACCTCAGGTGCTAGAATGGTTCTGGTTGCAGTAAAGCAATGCCTCAGATGGGCAGAGCATTGCCCCCTGGTGAGCATGCCTGGTGGATCCTGGTCGGGCACATGTGGGAGTCTGACTGCCTCCTCGCTTCTAACTTCGGAAAAATAAAAAAAAAAACTAAACAAACAAAATTATTACAAAGGACATATCAAATAGCTCATGGCACATAGTAAGAGTTCCATCTGCTTTGGAGATTGTAACCTTATGAATGCCTTAGGACCCCCTCATCACTCAGGGGTCCCCACCAGAGCAGAAAATCAGCTTTATGTTTGTAGACTCCGAGAGTAGCATCAGGGGCCTGACCTAGGAACCTTTTATTTCTCCAAACTGGATGCAATCTCCACAGCTCTGCAGTCAGAGCTGGCTGACCTTGGGGTAGGTCAGTTGGCTGTGGGTCAAGGTACTCTAGTATCCTCCGAGGCTCTCCAGAATGTTATACAACTCTGGGCCTACACTGCCAGCTGTACTGTGGGATCCTCCTCTCTGTCTGGGCACAGGCCTGTGTGGCGGAGGGGAAAAGCTGGCCCAGCATCCCTTCTGAGCTGTCATGTATTCTGGGCCTATAATCATGGGAAATCATCAAGGCCAAACTGCCTGATGACATAGTATAGTCATCTAGTCACCCCTCTCACCTTTGTTGAATCTTCATAATCTCTTGGTTAGTTAAACTGGTGCTTTTATTATTTTCTACTTGATAAGAATTGGAGCAACATATTACTTTCAAGATTTCAAATAAAATTCCTCTGCCTCTGCCGATACTCTGTGAATGAATGAAAAGGCAGTGTCTGGATGACAGATCTATGAAAATGTAGAAGTAGACTGAATAAACAGATTCTTCTTCCATTTCTCAGCATCCTGAGTGCCCCCCTCCACCCCCTTTGATCTGCATAGAAGTAAATCTTAGTAGTTTTCTATTTTCTTCTCCTCCTTTTATATTTTCTTTTCCTGTTGCTACTTTCTATGTCATTAGATAGAAAACCTTAAATTTAGTGTATGAAGGTTACAAAACTCACAATGGTCCCTTTTATCCTGAAGATCACTCCTTAATATAAAACACAAAAAGAATAAAATTTAAACACATATTATACATATGAAACCATAAATGGACCTGTGGTGGCGCAGTGGATAAAGTGTCGACCTGGAAACGCTGAGGTCGCCGGTTCGAAACCCTGGGCTTGCCTGGTCAAGGCACATATGGGAGTTGATGCTTCCAGCTCCTCCCCCCTTCTCTCTGTCTCTCCTCTCTCTCTCTCTCTCTGTCTGTCTCTCCCTCTCCTCTCTAAAATGAATAAATAAAAAATAAAAAAAATAAAAAAAAGTGGCCCCTGAGCCACTTTAAAAAAAAAAAAAAAAAAAAGAAACCATAAATGTCCTTACATACTGTTTTTAAAGCATATATTTAACAGGTCAGTTTCTGGATAACAGGGTTAAAAGATGACTTGCTGGTTTACTGTGGTTGTATGTAATTGATTAGATAACTGTTCTTTGATACTTCTTGCAGGTTATTTTTCACATGATAGTCTTTTTAACCCCTCAAAATATTACCTGTAGGGCACACTATTTATGTCTTTATAATATTATGTTCAAATATCAACTTTCAAATGTTTTTTAAAAATGTTCTTTAGGCAAAAGTGCTAGTAGATGTACCATGCAGAGAAAGAGATCAACCGAAGGGGGTAATTTTCGGTAAACTTTTAGAAATGTCAGTTCTTGTCTTGGAATGGATTGGACAGTCATAAGCTCTAACCTGTACATCTCATTTTAAACAAAATATACCAGGTGAAGTTCCATATAGTTTAGGCAGTAATCATTCCTTTACAATAATTCTTAGTATAGGGTTCATTCACTCTTGAACCAGATTGCTAACTCATGGTAAATTTCAGTTCTGCGTAATATTGTAGAAACTTATTTATTTCACTGTTTTATCTGTGCTATGGATGATTTCAATGAAACTAAACCTTTCACTCTAAAAGTTATTATTTTTTAAATTTTATTAAAATTTTATTTAGAAAATTACATTTAACAGGGTGACATTGATCAATAAGAGTACATAGGTTTCAGGTAAACATTTCTATAGCATTTAAACTGTTGATTATATTATATACCCATCACCCAAAGTCAAATCATTTTCTGTCACCTTATATTTGTTTCTTTTTACACCCTCCCTTCATATGCCCCTCCCCCTTGTAACCACTTCACTTTTATCTATGTCCATGAGTCTGAGTTTTATATCGCACCTATGCGTGAAATTATACAGTTCTTAGTTTTTTCTGATTTACTTATTTCACTCAGTATAATGTTCTCAAGGTCCATCCATGTTGTCATAAATGTCACTATGTCATCATATCTTATGGCTGAGTAGTATTCCATTGTATATATGTACCACATCTCCTTTATCCAATCTTCTATCAAGAGACACCTTGGTTGTTTTCATGTTTTGGCCACTATGAATAATGCTGCGATAAACATCAGGGTACATGTGTCTTTATGTACCAATGTTTTTGAGTTTTTAGGGTACATTCCCTGTAGAGGGATTGCTGGGTAATATGGTAGTTCTATTCTTAATTTTCTTAGGAGCCACCATACTTTCTTCCATAATGGTTGTACTAATTTCATTCCCACCAGCAGTGAATGAGGGTTCCTTTTTCTCCACAGCCTAACACTTGTTATTACCTGTCTTGCTGATAATAACCAATCTAACAGATGTGAGGTGGTATCTCATTGTAGATTTGATTTGCACTTCTCTAATAGCTAGTGAAGATAAGCATCTTTTCATATATCTGTTGGCCATTTGTATGTCTTCTTGGGAGAAGTGTCTGTTCAGGTCCTTACCCCATTTTTTAATTGGGTTGTTTGCTTGTTTGTTGTTGAGCTTTGTGAGTTCTTTATATATTTTGGATATTAACCCCTTATCAGAGCTGTTGTTTGCAAATATTATCTCTCATTTAGTTAGCTGCCTATATTTTTTGTTGTATATTTCTTTTGCTGTAGAGAAGCTTTTTAGTTTGATATAGTTGCATTCACTTATTTTTGCTTTTACTTCCCTAGTCTTTGGGGGTCAAATTCATAAATTGTTCTTTATGGCCAAGGTCCATGAGTTTAGTGACTATGTTTTCTTCTATGTAATTTATTGTTTCAGATCTTATATTTAGTCTTTGATCCATTTTGAATTCATTTTTCAAGAGGACAAATGGTAGTCAGTTTCATTCTCTTGCATACGGCTTTCCAATTTATTGAAGAAGCTTTCTTCTCTCCATTGTGTGTTTTTGGCTCTTTTGTTGAAGGTGATTTGTCTACATATATGTAGTTTTATTTCTGGGCTTTCAATTCTATTCCATAGGTCTGTATGTCTGTTTATCTGCCGATACCATGCTGTTTTGATTATTGTGGCTCGATAGTATAATTTGAAGTCAGGTAGTGTGAAACTCCTGGCTTCATTATTTTTTCTCAGGATTTCTTTGGCTATTCAGAGTTTCTTATGGTTCCATACAGACCTGGTAATTCTTTGTCCTATTTCTTTAAAAAGTGACACTGGTATTTTGATGGGGATTGCATTAAATTTGTATATTGCTTTGGGTAATATGGCCATTTTAATTATGCTGATTCTTCCAATCCATGAACATAGAATATTTTTCCATTTCATTACATTTTTTAAAATTTCTTTCGATAATGTTTTGTAGTTTTCAGTATATAGGTCCTTCATGTCCTTTGTTAAATTTATTCTTAGGTGTTTACTTTTGTTGTTGTTGCAATTGTCAAAGGAATTTTTTTTGCACTCATTTTCTGATGTTTTATCATTGGCATATAGGAAAACAGTTGACTTTTGTATATTGATTTTGTATCCTGCTACTTTATTGTATTGTTTAATTGTTTCTAATAGTTTTATTTTTTTTGATGGAGTCTTTGGTGGTTTCTATATACAGTATCATGTCATCTGCAAAAAGTGATACCTTTGCTTCTTCTTTCCTAATATGGATGGCTTTTCTTTCTTTCTCTTACCTAGTCACTCTGGCTAAAACTTCCAGAACTATGTTGACTAGGAGTGGAGAGAGTGGCCAACTTTGTCTTGTTCCAGATTTTAGAAGAAAAGCCTTCTTTCTTTTTTTTTTTTTTACCATGTAGTATGGTATTAGCTGATGGTTTTTCATATATGGCCTTTATTATGTTGAGGTGCTTTTTTTCTATTTTGATTTTATTGAGTGTTTTAAACATAAAAGGATGCTGTATCTTATCAAATGCCTGTCTACATCTATTGATAGAATCATATGATTTTTGTTCTTTCTTTTGTTGATGAGGTGTATTATGTTGATTTCCATATGTTGAAGCATCTTTGTACTCCTGGAATGAGTCCCACTTGATCGTGATGCATTATTTTTTTAATGTGTTATTGTGTTCGACTTGCTAGTTTTTTGTTTAGAATTTTTGCATCTGTATTCATTAGAGATACTGGTTTGTAGTTTTCTTTTTGTGTGCCATTCTTCCAGATTTTGGTATGAGGGTTATGTTGGCCTCATAAAATGTGTTGGTGACTATTGTTTCTTCTTCTATTTTTTGGAAGACTTTGAGAAGGATAAGTACCAGATCTTCTTTGAGTGTTTGGTAGAATTCACTAGTGTAGCCATCTGATCCTGAACTTTTGTTTTTAGGAAGGATTTTTTTGTTTTTTTTTTACAGAGACAGAGAGACAGATAGACAGGGACAGACAGGAACGGAGAGATGAGAAGCATAAATCATTAGTTTTTCTTTGCACATTGCAACACCTTAGTTGTTCATTGATTGCTTTCTCATATGTGCCTTGACCGTGGCCCTTCAGCAGACCGAGTAACCCTTTGCTCGAGCCAGTGACCTTGGGTCCAAGCTGGGGAGCTTTGCTTAAACCAGATGAGCCTGTGCTCAAGCTGGCGACCTCAGGGTCTCGAACTTGGGTCCTCTGCATCCCAGTCCAACGCTCTATCCACTGTGCCACTGCCTGGTCAGGCTTAAATAATTGTTTTGTTTGTTTGTTTGTTTGTTTTTTTATTCATTTTTAGAGAGGAGAGAGAGAGGGAGAGAGACAGAGAGAGAGAGAAGGGGGGAGGAGCTGGAAGCATCAACTCCCATATGTGCCTTGACCAGGCAAGCCCAGGGTTTCGAACCAGCGACCTCAGCATTTCCAGGTCAATGCGTTATCCACTGCGCCACCACAGGTCAGGCAGGAAGGGTTTTGATAGTTGTTTCTATTTTTTAGTTGCCTATAAGTCTATATAGGTTTTCCAATTTTTCATGACACAGTCTTGGAAGATTGTATAGTTCTAGGAATGTATCCATTTCTTCTTGGTTGTTGAATTATAATCTTTGGTTGTGGCATATAATCTTTCATAATATTCTACCATAATCATTCATATATCTATGATGTCTGTGGTAATTTTTTTGAATTTGGATTTTTCTTTTTGGATTTGTATATATGAGTCCTTCCTTTTTTCCCTTAGTGACTCTAGTCAGTGTTTATGAATTTTATTAATATTTTCAAAGAACCAGCTCTTTGTTGTATTAATTTTTCTATAGATTTTTATTCTCTATTTTATTTAATGTTGATCTAATTTTTACCATTTCTTTTCTTCTGCTCACTTTGGGTTGCCTTTGTTCTTCTTTTTCTAGTTTCCTAAGATGTGATGTTAGGTTGTTTACTTGGGATCTCTCTTGTTTCTTGATATAAGCCTGTAATAATATAAATTTTCCTTTTATTGCTGCTTTTGCTACATCCCAGAAATTTGATGTGTCATATTGTCATTTTCATTTGTCTGTGTATACCTTTTGATTTCTTCTTTTATTTCCTCTTTGACCCAGTTATTTTTTAGAAGTATGTTGTTTATTTTTCACATTTTTGTGGGGTTTTTTTACTTACTTTTTACAGTTAAATTCTAATTTTAAAGCCTTATGTTCAGAAAATATGATTGGTATCATTTCAATCTTCTGGAATTTGTTGATGTTAGTTTTGTGGTCCAACATATGGTCTGCCTTTGGGAATGTTCCATGCACACTAAAAAAGAATGCATAATCTGATTTTTGGAATGAAATGTTTGTTATGTCCATTTGGTGTAGTGTATCATTTAAGGCTGATATTTCTTTATTGACTTTCTGTTTGGATGATCTATCAAAAGCTGTCAATTGTGTGTTGAAATCTTCAAGTCTGATTATGTTTTTGTTTGCTTCTATTTTTAGATCAGTTAGTAGATGTCTTGTATATTTTTGTGCTTCATGGTTTGGTGCATCTATATTAAGAAGTGTTGTGTGTTCTTGATATAATGTCCCCTTTATCATTATGAAGTGTCCATCTTTGTCTCTGGTTATCTTTGTCGTCTTGAAGTCAGCATTGTCAAATATGAGTATGGCTACATCTGCTTTTCTCTGGATATTATTAGCTTGGATAACGATTTTCCAACCTTTCACCTTGAGCCTACTTTTGTCCTTGCAGCTTATATGTGTCTCTTGAGGCAGCATGTGGTTGGGTTGTGCTTTTTGATCCAATCTCTTATTCTGTGCTTCTTTATTGGTGAGTTCAGTCTATTTACATTTAGGGTAATTATTGACACTTGAGGATTTCCTATCGCCATTTTATGTTTTGTTTTTTGGTAGCTATGTGTCTTGTTTGGTTCTTCTCTTTTGTACTTCTGTTCATTTTTGTTTGGCGATAGTCAATATTTCTTTTCCCTGTTTCTTCTTTTATTAAGCTGTGTATTTCAGTAGTGGTTTTTCATGGGCGGTTGCCATTAGGTTGTTAAAAGAAACATGTTCATATGAACAAGAGTCCTTTGTCTTATGAGTGCTTCTGCACTCCATCCTCCCTTGCTACTGCAGATCTTCATCCTCTCCCCTTTTATGTTATTATTGTCACAGGTTACCCATATTTTTATTGTGACCTTTTAGAGATTTTACTTGTGGTTATGATTTGTTTCTGTTCTTTGTGTCTGGTCGAATAACCCCTTTGAGTAATTTCTGCAGTGGGGGTTTTCTGGTGATAAATTTCCTCAGCTTCTGTATGTCTGTAGAAGTTTTTATTTCTCCTTCATATTTAAAGAATAACTTGGATGAATATAGTATTCTTGGCTGGTAATTCTCCTCTTTCAGTATCTTGAATGTATGGGTCCACTTTCTTCTGGCTTGTAGAGTTTCTGCTGAGAAGTCTGATGATAACCTAATGGGCTTTTCTTTATATGTTATTTTTTTCTTTTCTCTAGCTGCTTTGAGAACTCTTTCTTTGTCATTGATTTTTGACAATTTTATTATGATGTGCCTTGGAGTAGGTCTATTTGGGCTGTGGTAACTCTTCTTCTTGGATTAAAGGCTCTACCTCTTTCCATAGGCTTGGGAAATTCTCATTAATTATTCATTTGAATAGGTTCTCCATTCCCTTCTCCCTCTTTTCTTTTTCTGATATACCCATTATTCTTATATTGCTCTTTCTGATGGAGTCAGACAATTCTTATAGAGCTCTCTTAGTTTTCTTTAATTCATGAGTCTTTCTCTTTTTTTTTTATAGCATCTCTAGTTGCCTGTCTTTGATGTCACTGCTTCTTTCCTCTATCTGGCTTGTTTTATTAGCTCAGTTTTCAATTTATGTATTGAGTTCTTCTCTGTTTTTAAAGTTTCAAACTCTTTGGTGAGGCTTTTGTTTTGTTTTCTGAGCTCATTAAGCTGCCTATTGGTGTTTTCTTGCCTCTTGTTAAGTATTTTTAAAACTTCAGTTTTGAATTCTCTATTATTAAACTCTGAGGTTTCCATGTGATTGAGATTTTTTTCTGGAGATTTCTCATTTTCTTTCTGAACTACATCTCTGTCTTCTGTAGCCATGGTATTCGATTTATTCATCCTTGAGGATATGTGAGAGTGGTATTGTTAAGAACCCTAACAAGCCCTGACTGGGCAGTGGTGCAGTGGATAGAGCATCGAACTGGGATGTAGAGGAACCAGGTTCGAGACCCCAAGGTTGCCAGCTTGAGTGTGGGCTCATCTGTCTTGAGCAAAGCTCACCAGCTTGAACCCAAGGTCTCTGGCTCGAGCAAGGGGTTACTTGGTCTGCTGAAGGCCCATGGTCAAGGCACATATGAGAAAGCAATCAATGAACAACAAAGGTGTCGCAACGAAAAACTGATGATTGATGCTTCTCATCTCTCTCTATTCCTGTCTGTCTGTCCCTGTCTGACTCTCTCTCTGTCTCTGTGTAAAAAAAAAAAAAAAAGAACCCTAACAAAATAATAACTAAAAAAATGAAAAATTAAAATGAAAAAGTACAATAAAAATATAAAAATTTTTTAAATTATGACAATTAAAGAAGAAAAATCACAAAAAAGATTAAATACCAAAAACAAATAACAAAAACAAAATACTCACAAAATAATAGAAATAAAAAGTATAAAAATTAAAAAAATAAAATTAAAAGGAGAAAAGAAAGAAAAGAATGGAAAAGAAAGGAAAAATAAATTCAGGTTTTAGAGATTTCTTCTAGTAGGTTTTACTGTATTACAAATTTTAGCTCTGTGAAGTCTGACCTCTGCTAAGATGTTTCTGTTGCAATGATTAGATGGGGCTGCAGTTGTTTGGTGGATGGGGCATGTTATGAGGGCCTTATGGCTTTGACTTCCCACTTTACAGCTCTACCAATGGTGAACTCAGGCTTCTAGGCATTTCTACCCATGTCTTAACAGATCTGGGTACCAGACATGGAGAACCTGTGTTCTTCAGGGGAGAGAGCCTCTCTGGAGAGCTAGCAGTGGGGTTTGTCTCTGGCACTCTCTATACTGCAAGGTGAGGGAGGTAAGATCTGGGAGGCTGAGGGATGAACTTTAGCTTTCTCTGTCTCTGCTGAGTGTGGGTTGCAAGCAGACTGTGAAAACTTTGGCCCTGACCTTGTGCTCTGACTGCTTTGGTTTATCTCCACCTTTGCCTGTCTGTCTCACTGCTCTTCCAAGCAGAAGGAGACCCAGTCACTCCGGGTTTCCCTCTCTGTACTTCTCAGACAAAATCTAAACAGTCTGAGCTTCCTTCCTCTCTGTAGTCCAGCAGAGAAAAAACAAAAAACAAACCAGTCACTCTGGCTTTGTCTCCTTTCTAGAGCCCACTCGATTCATTTTATCTTCTATCCTCCTTTTCAACCCATCCCACCTTTAGTCCATTCAGTGCATGGATCTTTCAGGCATTCCTGAAAGCCCAGCGGGGGTTTCTTCACTGTGTTACAGTTATTCAATTTGTTGAAATTTTAATGGAGAGATCGGGAGTATTTTTCATGCCACACTTATTCTGATGTCACCCTAAGATTATTTTTGTATAATTCATTGAATTTCATTCAATTTACAAAGAAAAGTTCCCCTTTGGGCACTTTCTTGAAGTCAGTATAATGTCTAGTAAGTTCAGAAACACATTTGCCAAATACATTTTAAAATGTGAACATCATTATTAATATTGAAATCAGACAAATCATTAAATAAATTTTATTTTGACATTATTCTTGTTTCTTTACAAGTAAATTTTACTATTAGAACTAACCATTTGTTCTTATCTATGTTTATTTATAGGAGCAAGACAGAAAGATGAAGTCTTCTTTAATCTGAAGGTTGCATTGTAACACCACTAAAAATTCATCTGAAACACTTCTTTTACATGTGTTATTCTTAATTTTGGCTTCTTATATACCAACTATGTAAGTTTCTATATTTTCCTGAACAACCCTGTTAAGATAGTTTGTGTTGTTTTAGTTTTACTAAACTGATTGAATGGTTGCATTTTTCCCCTGTAAAATTGTTTCTTTTTGTACTTTAATACAGGATATAAACTTTCTATTTATCTTTTACTCCTTTAGGCTACACACACACAAAAAAAAATCCCTTAAGTATTTTCATAGTTCAACAATGGGGTGGCTTTTGCTGTAAACCAAGCCAGCAAATCAATAACTTGCTTCCCAAATGTCCTGATAGGTTCCTGGAGACATGAGGACTAGCTGGCAGAATTCCAGCACATGCTTGGATTTTAAATATGATGGGTCCTCACTTTAAATCATATAACAGTCAAGCTTAGTCATTCTCTTCATTATATTCTACATGTTCTTTCATTGAGTTTAGCATGATCAGATGTTATTGTGAAAAATAGTGGTTTTAACTTTTGTGCTTTCTTTAAATTTTCCCATTTGTACAATGTTGTGACACTATTTGTTGCCTTAAAATAGAATTGCTTAAAACACTGAAGAGGCCGTGGTTATAGTTAAAATTATGTCCTTAGTCTCAGGAAGGTATAAAATATCTATTTCCTTCTATTAACACAAACTTTGTTATTAGCATATAGCATTTCTTTGTCTTCTTCAATGATTCCCTCCGTAGTTGCATACTCCTGGCTCTCATGGATTTCTCCATGAGAAATTCATTTACATTTCTCATGGATTGCTGTTGGGATCCTAAGAGTGATGGGTTTGGGGTGATAAGGTAGAATGTAAGCTCCTATACAGTAGCTCTGATTCTCTCCAACCCCAGCCATACCAATAGCAGTGACAGAGGATTATATCACTTGTTCTTTGTGGTTTTAAGAGATGTTGAGAGTCCAAATCACAGAATTTTTCATCAACATTCAATATTGTCTCAGTTGTAACTTAATCTGAAGGTTATTTTAGTGAGTGTTAACAGTGAGTCTTAAAGAGTTGATTGATCAGATAAATATTTAGCTTATCAGAATTAATGTGTGTCAATATATATTTGATAAATATTACATTGGATTATTTCTTACTCTTTAAACAAATACCTTAAAATTTTCTTCAGGCTTTCTTATTTAAGGAATCTCCTCTTCTTCACTGATTTGTTCAAAGATAAATTATTCTGGTAATTTTTTAAAGCCTTATTTTGATTTTAACAGTCATCAATATTTGGTTTTTGGTTAAAAATGGTTCTTGAAGCCACAGAACTTTATGCTATTCATGACTGAAGGTGTGGGTAAAATATTCTGAGACTGATTATTGTATAATTTATGTACTCTCATTACATGGTAGTCATGCTCCTATTTCAGACTCTTAAAAATTAACTCAATTTCAATTTCAGGGATTTCCATTAAGGAATATTTTTCCTAAAAAATAGAATACAGATATGTTAGATAAAAGCATCAGCCCTCCCTCATTTTCAGTAGAGATTGGCTGACTATGAGGTCACTTAATATTGAAACAAAAAAAGTAGAGCCAATTTCAAAGGTCTGAAACCTATAATACTCAAAACAGTATTTGAAAATATCTGGTGCAACTTACACAGGATTTGGATGGGTAATACCAGAATTGATAAGACTTTTAAAACTATGTGTGACTTAGGAAAACCCAGAGGTCATGCTGAGTAGTCAACTGCTTGCCAGCTCCCCCAAAAGTGAGACCCTTCCTTCCTAGATTATGTGGTGATGTTCTTACCTACCAAGCCCCATAAGCTATTTATCATTATTTATCACCAGCAGATCTGAACCTTAAGTTCTCACATTGAGATAAACTAGGACAGACACTGGGAAAGAAAGGAGAACTTTTCACTTGTTGGCCAAGTCCTCTGAGGAGCTGACAAGGTTGTAGTAAATGTCTAAGGGGTTAAGAATGTAAATTTAAAATAATATTCTATGAATATGACAATATCTATTGATAATTTTGTAGCTGCTAGGCCATATACTACCTCAAATGATAGGGAGGAACATTTTTTAAAGACTTGAGGTAAATCCTCATTGTCATTGTTTTATCATTTCTTGGGATTGCATTGATATTTGAAAACAGTGGTGATGCTCTTCTTTTTTCAACCAAAGTTAAGTAGAATAAGAGTCTATGAACCTTCTAACCCACACAGCTATCACCCATACAATGTCCCTTTAGCTATTGAACTCTCTTATGTTTTAAATATACAAAACTGTTTGTGAAGCATATGGCATCTACTAAAGAGTGCCTTGAGCTGGAATCTAATTAGAGTTTGCCTTTTGCCATTTTCTCTTATGGCTACAAGTATGACTCAGTTTTTCAGAGTGTTGTGTGTAGAAATCTTGACCCATTCCTTTTTTTCCTTGTTGGTTAAATGGTCAGGTTGAAATATGCTCAATTTGAATTATTTTTGGAAAACTGAACACATTTGTAACCAGTATGATAATTTAATTCACCAGAATGTATTTTCTTAAAAGCACTCACTGAAATTTCCCTCAGGGTTACATAAAGCTCAGATATTCAGTCAGTGATTTAACTTACAGACTGTCTGTATGTCTGTATATGTCTCTGTGTATATGGCTCTCTGTATATCATTGAGTAAATAAGTTAAAACAAATCACATATTGACATCTCTATGATAAATCTCAAATATTAACACACATTTCAAATTCATCCTTATAGCTCTAGGAAATGCCTAGTACTATCAATGTTTTTCTTAATTTCAGATTTGGCTTTATAATCCTTGCCTCTTAAAGAGACTTAATGTGTTTAAATTATTTTCATACTTCATGTGTTTAATACAAATTGAATGCTCATGCTACCTGAAATAATACTTTGGACTGCAGGACAGTATTGATTCCTTGGTAGATTGACTATAATCTCATGATAAGTATACACACACACACACACACACACACACGCATGAGAAAACACATTCAATAATAGTCTCTGTGTTTAAAAACTATCATCATATACATTCTCCTATGTGGTGCTTGAGGAGTTTCATTCTACAGTTTACAAGGTGTAGGTTTGCACCCCAAATTCTCAGGGTATGCTGTTTTACCCAAATACTTGAAAGAAAAAGGTGCCCTGTATTTTATCAGTACTGTTGAGGGGGAAATTTTTAAATTATGTATAGATTTGTTTTAAAAAATTAAATTCATAAAATATGTTAGTCTTTTACATAATTTCTAAGGAAGTATACATATAGATATGATATATATTTTCAAGAGACTGTTTCTATATTCTTAACTGACTTCTGGGTCCTAAGTAGACCTCACAGGTGCATAAAATCATTAATAAAGCATGTAGCATTTGCTCAATTGTACCTTAAGCTTGAATCTAATCAGAAGTGCAGACTCTGGGGGAAAAGTGTGTTTATGTGTGGCATGTGTGATTATAAGGCCCAGGGGAGGATTCTGAAGATTGGATTTGTTTGTACAGCTCGTGTCTCAGAAGCGATCTGAATGTTCACAGCAGTATTAGTAAGCTGTTAATATTCTCGTTCATGTCAACTACAGCATATTATTAAATTTATTCCTATTTAATTCATAATGGTGCAGAATAAAACACACACAACACATCTAATTTGATTTTTTTAAGTTTCATAATTGCTTTTTACAGGCTAGCGTTAATGGCAAAAAGTCCTTTCCAGAGCTCTTTGAAATTACCTATCATACTCATATCTATTTTCTAGCAGGTGGTCCTTTTTCCCTCCCCCTTTGGAGGTGTAGGTTTCTGTATTGAAATTCACATCAGCTTACTATATAGTAAAGACAGTGGTGGTTGAAAAGCATGTGAAGACTGAGGAAGTTATGTCCCAAACAGAGAAGATAAATTGTGTGATGAATGGAGAAAGACTTTGGATAATGCTGAATTATACCCTTGGCTATGAAAAAAACCTAGTGGTAAATGGAAAGAATGTGAAAATTTGAACTGCTTTCAAGATTGAAATCTTGGTGGAAGAGTTCCTACTTCCAAAAGTTGGTCTGATGTGACTCAGTTACAGAATGCACTGAACTTGGCCAGTGGGACCGTGAGCCAGCGCAACAGCTCTGAGAATTACATTTATCAGTGTATTGCATATGGAGAAAACTACCCAGACGGACTCTGTGAGACTAGCCTTACCTTAACTGCTAGCATTTGTAGGTGATTGTGCAATCTTGTGTAATGGTCTTTTATTTTTATTCTTGAAACATCTGTTTTGTTGTTGTTGTTTTCCAGTAAAAGTAACTGCAAAGAAAACACACATTGTTTGTCTTTATTTTAACTAAAAAAATAAGCATTGGACATTTCCATTTTATTCTGTCTTCTAACTTAAATCCTTCATTTTGCTAAAATACTCTAATGTTTCACATCCAAGTTGTATTAGTTTTCTATTCTTGCAGTAACCACAAACTTAGCAGCTTATGACAAACACAGTTTACTATTCTGCAGTTCTGGAGGTCAGAAGTCTTGGATGGATCTTTCCCTGATCTCATTGTATTTCACCTGACCCAAAGATTCTAACTGCTTGACTCATTAAGTAGCATTGTGAGGAGCACTGAACACAGTGTGTGAACAACAACTTAAACAACAATGTTCCTGCAGGCCTATACCAGGCCCAGGAAAGTTAACCCCTTCAAAGCCCAAATATAAGAGGCACACGTTTTGAGGACCAGCAGCACAGTGAGGATCGATAGTGTAATATGTCCTTTAAGTCAACAATCAGTTAACTAAAGTCACTCTAAACCTTAAGATTAAAGCCCAACAAAAACTTTAACCCACATTTCACCAAGAGAATCCAGGATTTCTTACATATGTCCAGGGTTGAGGATGATCGAGCAGAAAGAAAATTGAAAGTTCCAGGCCCTATATTTTCCTGAGTCACCTCTGGCTTCTGGCTTTTGTTTTCTAGAGAATTTTCATATTTCATTCTCCATCTTGCCTCCAGCATGCACTGTTTTATTCTGCATTACATTGCCCCATTGTACAATGAAGACAGTGGTGGCTGAAACTTCGTTATAGTCTGACTTCATTTCACCCATCCAGTCCTGAGCATTCCTGACTCAAGTATATATTTGTGGCAGGATTTTGCTGAAGGTTTAAGGTACAAGGGATAGAGACTAGCAGGTGCTCCATCATAAGGCAGCCAGCTGCATTAACAAACACTTTAAACCTGAACCACTTATATACCTATTCTTAAACAGCCCTGTGCTATCTCTGGCATTAGAAAATCTTCACTGGTCTTTGAGTTCATTTGTGCTGCAGCCACTCTCCTTATTGCTAGAGCCCTTCCCTCTCTTCAGCCTCTGCTTCTTCGGTTCTTTAGCTTGCTGGCTCAAAATCCTCTAATTTCCTACTTCTTACATAAAGCAATTTAGTCACCTATTGAATTCCTGCTAATGCAGACCTACTACACTATGTCCAGAAGACCTCACTTCATAACCAAGCATAACCATTGTTCTAGTTGTTTACTACTGAGTAACAATCCACCTCAAACTTGTGACGTAAAAGCCACAAAAATTATTGGTTTAGCTCATGAACCTGCAATTTGAATAGGGCTGGGCATGAGAGGTGTGGCTCTGCTTCACACATGAGCTCCACAAGGAACTGGAGAATCCATTTCCAACATGGCTCACTCCCAAGCCTGTGGAGAGCCAACACTAGCTATCAGCCGGGCCAGCTCGGAGCCTCAGGTCCTCTTCACTTGGGTCTCTTCATGAGCTGCTTGGGCTTCCTCAAAACATGATTGGTGGTTCCAACAATGACTATCCCAAGAGACAGGAAGTAGATGCTGCCAGTTTCTTAAGGCCTAGTTCAGAAAGTGACACAGCATCACTTTCACCATACTCTATTTGACAAGCAATCACAGAACCCAGACTCAATGGACACCCCATCTCTCAATCAGAAGAGTATCAAATAATTTGGGGACAATTTTAAAACCATCATCCTCATAAGGGATATTTTTGAACAGTTACTTTTTAAAAAGTAATTTTAAAGCCAATCCTTAGATTACTATAGTCTCAATAAAAAGAAAAGAATTATAGAAAAATATATAGAATCAGAGTAGTATATACAAGTATACAAGTTTTAATGGGCATGCTTTTTTGAGTGTTGGGCATATGTTGGAGTCCCATAGGGCAGAAATCACTATTGTATTTCCAATGTGAAGGATATTAATATTATTTAGGAATAAAAAATTTAAAAAAGCGTATTCCATGCCAGGTTCTCTGACTCGTGAAGCGGTTAGGATTTCAGGAAGCCTCTAAACATGGCGAGCATGCCTGATATGCTGATGAAGCTAGCTAGTCTAAGCCTGTCAAAGGCATGGAGATTGAAAGAGGAAACTGACTAATGACTACAGAGAAGAGATCCATCCCAAACCACCCAGCATGGGACAGGCAGGGGACAAAGAGGGCTGAGTGTGCAGAGGACCCAGAAGACCAGAGCAAAAGCAAGACTGGAAGAAGTTGTTTACTTGTGCCAGGGGCACGGGAGCTACTGACGGGTGGTGAGGGAGGAGTATAGACAAAAGCAGCATGGTCAACCCCTTTGATAAATTTATACAATAGAAGTATCGTGAAAAGACAGTCATCAAAGATGTATCAAAAAACCCTGATATTTCTTTCTGCTCCTTGTAGCTACAACCCGATCAACACATTGTCCCTTGAGTGGATGTTCTTTGAAAGCTTATATACCCCAGTACTATTGGATAGAGTAAGAACAAGTTTTATTTTTTGTATACGTATAGCACACACAAACACACACTAAATATAGTATTGCAGAATAACATTATATTATATAGATTATTATAATGTGATAATAATAATAAGATACTATTACCTTTGGCTTGTAGTTAGCACTTAAAAAATATTAAAACCCTTTGAATAGTGAGTTTTTTTTCATGCTTGCTGACCCCCGGGAGTGAGTTTTTTTCAAAAAATGAAACTAGTTTTAGTTATAGTTTTATTAACTTAAAGTCATGTTTGTTTGATAACCAATTTGTGGAAACAAGAAGAACATACATTTGCCTTGTTTTAATGTTGCCTTACACATTTTTCTTTCTTTCTTTCTTTCTTTCTGAAGCTGGAAACGGGGAGAGACAGTCAGACAGACTCCCACATGCGCCTGACTGGGGATCCACCCGGCATGCCCACCAGGGGCGACGCTCTTCCCACCAGGGGGCTATGCTCTGCCCCTCCGGGGCGTCGCTCTGCCGCGACCAGAGCCACTCTAGCGCCTGGGGCAGAGGCCAAGGAGCCATCCCCAGTGCCCGGGCCATCTTTGCTCCAATGGAGCCTTGGCTGCGGGAGGGGAAGAGAGAGACAGAGAGGAAGGAGGGGGGGTGGGGGTGGAGAAGCAAATGGGCGCTTCTCCTATGTGCCCTGGCCAGGAATCGAACCTGGGTCCCCTGCACGCCAGGCCGACGCTCTACCGCTGAGCCAACTGGCCAGGGCCACCTTACACATTTTTAAAATAAAAATTTTTGTTACGATCACACTCTGGATGGTCAGAAGGTACAAGAGTGCATGAACATTCATATTACTCAAAGGGTTAACTACTATAATATATCTCCCAATTACAGCATATTTGCTTCTGAAAAACTCAAACTCACTGCTATTCTGATTGCTTAAAGATACTCAAATTCGCCTGACCTGTGGTGGCACAGTGGATAAAGCGTTGACCTGGAAATGCTGAGGTCGCCTGTTCAAAACCCTGGGCTTGCCTGGTCAAGGCACATATGGGAGTTGATGCTTCCAGCTCCTCCCTCCTTCTCTCTCTCTCTCTGTCTCTCTCTCCTCTCTCTCCCCTCTCTAAAAAAAAAAAGAATAAATAAATTAAAAAGAAATTTAAAAAAAAAAAAAAAAAGATACTCAAATTTATTGGCATGTTCTTTGAAGAAATTTAGAAAATGTTAAAATAGTCTAAAAATGGAAAAGTAGGCCAAATTCTTAATCCTCAGAGAAATTCACTACAGAAATTACTGCTAAAAAAGAACATGTAAGTATATTTTGTAAACTACTTATGTACTTCCTAAAATTATTATATAAATCCACCTCTTTATCTTCCAAAGTACCTACAGGAATGATTTTTTTTTTTTTAAGGGAGAGGAAGGGAGATAGTGAGATGGATTTTTACATGCACCGTGGCTGGGATCCACCTGGCAACCCCCATCTGGGGCCAATGCTTGAGTACCAAGCTACTTTTAGCATCTGAGGCTGATGATAGGACCAACTGAGCCACTGACTGCAAGAGAAGAAGAGGGAAAGAAGGGGGAGAGGAAAGGGAAGAGAAGAAGATAGTCACTTCTCTTGTGTGCCCTGACTGGTGATTGAACCCTGGATATCCATATGGTGGGCCCATGCTCTATCCACTGAGCTAACTGGCTAGGGCTGAGAAATAATTTTTAACAGCTGTATTTTATTTCTACATATTGCAATATCATAATATGTTTAATCAATCTTATATTTTTAAATATTTAGTTTTTTATAATTTTGGACTATAAAAATAATCGTGCAACAAACATATTTGGATACAAATCATTCCAGGCATCTCTGAGTATCTCCTTGAATAAAGGGTTCTAAGTAGAATTACTGAGTAAAAGCATATAAACATCCTTAAAACTTTTGACACATATGATTTTGAGATGTCTTCCTACCTCCCATATCCCAACCCTCCCACCTCCTAAAATCCAAAACACTATTTAGAAACTTTATATTTTAGCATTTCACTTATTTAAAATTATCCTAAAGATGAAGGAATGACGGCTCTTAGGGATTTGCTGAAATATCTATTTTACTGCAGAAAGTACAAACTCTAAACACACACACACACTGAGAAAGAAGGAGAGAGAGGGAGTTTACAAACATCAGGAGGGACCAATGATCTTCTTACAATTTTAGGTGTCTTTCTTTTTCCCTAGGGCAAGACTTTCAAAGTGTGGTCCCCATACCAACTACATGGGCTTCACCTGGAAAACTTCATGTGTTTTCCATGCAAATCCTCAGCCCACCCCAGGCCAGTTGAATCCAAAATGAAAGGAAGCTGCAGTGATCTGCTCCAGGTTATTCTTATGGACACCATTTTTAGAACCACTGCTCTGGACCATAAGCCATTGGCAACCACAAGGTGACCGCTTTCTTCGAGGGAAACAAAAAGGCTGGTGCTCCTGAGTAGAAAACTCTGCTCTTGGCCCATCATGTTAGCATACCAATTCCCAATGAGATATTCTCTTTCAATCCTCATTTTCCTCAGTTAATATATATATGGAAACAAATGCTTGTTTCCAGGTTTTTGTAAAAATTTGTAAAAGATAGTGCATAAGAATATTGCTTTCCTTCTGTTTTTGGCAAAGTTAATGTAGCCTTTATTTTTTCCTTCTGAGGGGAGCATAAGAGCACTGGGCCATGAAGGGAGAGTAAACTGCTTTGCTGTGGAGGCGCTGATAGAAGTCTGTCTCCTTCAAATGGCTCCCTGGCCATCCTGAAAGCCACTCGGGCACCCTGCAAGTGAGGAATGCACTAACTATTGCCCGTAGAGAATAGCTCCGCAGTTACTGAACACCAACTCTGCACTGCATGGAGGATACTAAGGATTACAAAACATGGTCCTCAACTTGAGAAGCTCACACTTTATTTGGGAACATGAGATATTTATATAATAAAAATAATTTTAATGACATAAGGCAGCGGAGAAGGGCAAGTCATCCAAGTTGGTCTGGTTAATTTCAAAGTGGGTGGTGCCTGTAATAAGTGTTCCTGAGAAGCAGGTACACTCAGTAGCTGGCAGCTTCTGTATGCAGGAAATGTAATGGGAGCTAGGCTTGGTAAGATTCATCTGGGCAGAAGGGCTGGAGGAAGAATGAGAGCAAAGAAACTAGGCCAGCCAAATGTTGGTGTGTTTGGAGGAGAGGGAGGAATGTTGTTCAAGAAGAGTAGTGTGCCTGACCAGTGGTGGCACAGTGGGTAGAGCATCCACCCAGGACACTGAGGTTCCAGGTTTGAAATATTAAGGTTGCTGACTTAAGTGCAGGCACATCCAGCTTGAGTGAGGGATTGCTGACTTGAGTGTGGGGTCATAGATATAATCCCATGGATGCTGGATTGAGCCCAAAAGTTGCTGACAGAGCCCATGGTCACTGGATTGAGCAACGGGTCACTGGCTCCATGGAGGTTCCCTGGTCAAGGCACATATGAGGAAGCAAACAATGAGCAACTAAAATGATGCAACTACAAGTTGATACTTTTCATCTCTCTCCCTTCCTGTCTCTCTCTCTCTCTTTCTTTCACTGTCTCACAAAAAAATAAATAAAATAACATAAAATAAAAAAGAAGCACTTTTGTGCATATGGGACTCGGAGGAAATGTTGGAAGCGAGTGTGGAGAGGAGCTCAGACTGAATCTTGAATAGGTAACAGAGTATAGCAAGTCCTTGAATAACATTCTTTCAATCAATGTTGATTTGCTATAGTGTTGAAAAAAATTTTTCAGCCAGGGCCAATGTCTGGAGTTGGCACATTCTCCCAATATCTGCACAGGTTTTCTCCAGGGACTCTGTTCCCAAAGATGAACTGGTGTGTCTAGATCGTCCCAGTGTGAGTGTGAGTGTGTGAGTGTCCTGTGATGGAAGGAAGTCCTGTCCAGGGTGGGACCCGCCTTACACCCTGAGCTGCCTAGAAAGGCTCCAGCCACTCAGCATCCTGAACTGGAATAAGCAGTTGGAAAGTTTGATTAGAAAAGAGCATGGGAGAGAGACAGGAGGGGGAAAGGAGAGCCAGAGACATCAACTCATTGTTCCACTTAGTTGTTCCATTTAGGTGTGCACTCATTGGTTGCTTCTCGTAGGTGCCCTGACTTGGGATGGAACCCATGACCTTAGCACACTAGGACAATTATCTACCCACAGAGAAACCCAGCCAGGGTCTTATGAATCTCTTTACATGTATGTGTAGTTCACAGTTATTTCAATGTTTTATATTATAAGTATTTTGGGTCTTTATTTAGAAGTTTGGTGATTTTTTGTGACAAGAAGTATACTGTATGAACTTAACTTTTGTTTATATCAACTAACCTGTGGTAACACTGGTTTTCTTGTAAGCCTCTTATCACTTAAAGTCCTAGTTTCTGGGAACCTAACCTCCAAAATTAAGTGAGGACTTGCTGTACAATGGTTAGCTGCTAGAGCTTTGGAGGGAGATTCCTGGGTTAAAGCTTGACTCTGCCCTTCATGAGCCGTGAAATCTTGGACAAGTCACTGAATCTCTCTGTGCTGCTCTTCTCCATATACAAAGGGTATATAATGATAGTTCCAACCTTAAGGGGTTGTTATGGGAATAAAATGACTGGATGCCTATGATGTGTCTAGAGCAAGCACATGACACATAACAAGTGCAATATAAAGTGTCTAATAAGTAATAAAAGTAAAGGAGACTTTGAAACCTTTAGTTAGGAGTAAATTGTTGTAACTTAGGAATTGTCTACTTATCCAATAAGGGCTTTGTATTCAATACCCACCTCTCTCATATTCCATTAAGAAGCTAAGGAATTAGCTCTAATAAGGTACCTAATTGAGAAATATATTAGAATATCTCCACTGTTCCACATCCTTCATAGCTTAATAATTTGAAAGAATTCACCTCACACTGAAATCTTACTCCATGACTGTGTTCACAGGTTTAATTTTCGGACAAGCTCAGTGGGAGAAGTATAAAAAAGAGGAGGATTGATACCCCAAAATAGAATGGAGGTGACTTATATTTACAAATAAAGAGAGTCAGGTAATTTAAACCTAAAGCCTATTCTGGAAAGAGAAATGTCCAAACTTTTACATGTAATCTTAGAAGATTATGGCACAAATATTTCTAGTAAAAATAGAATGATGAAAATAGCTTTCATGTGTATGTAATGTTCCAAGTCAACTGTAAATAAATTAAACATTTTTTAAATAGGAGGGTAGCAAATGATTACTAATTCATTCTAGAGTAACTGCAATCCCATGATGGAAGGTAAATGGTTAGATAATGTGCCTCAAATGGTAGAATTTTTATTGATCTAAATTATTATGTTATTTTAAAATCTTATCAAATAGAATACCCAGTTTGTTCAGTAGGCTCTCTGAGAGTGAGAATCATTTGTCTGCACACTCAGACTGAAGGCAAAAAAACCTCACCTCACTTTGGGGTTTTAAAAATAATGGTTGCTCTGGCCTGATGACTCAGTTGGTTAGAGCATCATCTCAAAGCACAGAGGTTGCTGGTTTGATCCCTGGTCAAGGCACATACAGGGACAGCTTCATGTTCCTCTCTCTCTCTTTCTCTCTCTCTCTCTCTCCATTCTTTTCTCATTAAAATCAATGAATAAAATTTTTTTAAAAAGATAATGAATAGTAAAGGAATCTGACACACAGCTAAAGGAAGAGGTCAGTTTTGAGTAAGTAGTTGCTCAGATAGAGGTGAAAAAAAAATCACTTAGCCTAACTCAAATTTCACCTCTTTAAATAAGTTATCTTTTCCTTTCTCCCCTTAATGTTCTCTTAGGATTTAGAACATCTTTCTTTTACAATATTTATTCCATTGTACTAAAATTATCATTAGTTTTATTTCTACCCTCACTTCATTGAGTTTCTTGAGATGAGGCAATCTATCTTACTTTCTTTATACCAAGTGCATTTCTTGATCCTAATAGACCTTCCATGTTGTGTAAGATGACTGACTAAACCAACCAGTAAATTATAAGGGAGGACTTACTGTATAAGCTTCCGCTGGATTTCTCCCATTTTCCCCTCCAAACTCCTCACCGCCCTTTACACCTGTGTAGATAACCTAGCACTGCTGCCCTCTGGCTTCTGGTTGGGTTCAGCCAATGAGGATCATAGGCAGGAGATCAGAGGCAGAAAAGAAAGTGAAGTCAGAGTGTTGGTTTCCCTGGTTCCCTCCAGGGGAAGGGAGTAAGGGTTGCTCTGTCCCTTGATCCATGCCCATAGCTCCACACAGCTTATGCTCTCTGGGTTCCAGTGGTCACTCTCTCCTTTGACCTTCCAGGTTCCTTGTTGTTGTGAGTCTCAGGGTGCTGCACCATCCCTGTTTTTCTATATCCTGCCTTTATCTGTATTAAGTTTATTGAGCTTTTTTCAAATTACCCAGTTCCAATGTGCTGTCAGTTCATACAAACACCCTGCTTCCTCTGGGAATCCTGACAAGGAAAGAGAACCTGGCGGTGAGAGAGATGCTGATGAAAAAACAGGCAAAAATCTAGACACAGACGTGAAATTCTGCTCCAGTGCTAAGGAAAGATAATGACTGAGCAGGGAGGCAGTTTTCTGGTGTTTTCTTCCCCCTGCTCCCAAAATGCTATCCATTGCACTTATGGTGTGGCGTCCTCTTATTACTTTTTTCCCCAATGACTTTCTACTGGAACTTGCTTTATTATAGCTGAATTTTAAATTTATTCCATGCTTCCTCATGAAAATATAAATACTTATTCTATCCCCTTGGTAGGTATCACATTGACAGAGAACAAATGCAAAGAAGTCTGGTAAAGAAAGGATTGGTAGAATCTGAAGTCAACTTGGGGATGTAAAGAAATGAATGAAAGTCATGTTTTTACAGAATATGAAAATAGTTTTTATAATGTGAGAATAGTACTTTAATGGTAAGCAACTAAACAAACCTTGTAATCTTCCTAAAACCCATGGTACTCATGGGTCCAGAAAATAGATTCAGTCCATCAAGTCAGAACATAAATGTTGGTTTATTCTGGAATTCTATAAGACCACCCATAAAAAGTTACGCTTGGTGAGTACTATTTAGTGTTTCTATGTGCCAAGCTCTAGTCTAGCCCATTACCCAACTTCATCTATACAACAACCTATGAGGGCTGCTCATTTTATAGCTGCAGAAACTGAGAGGCTTAGAGGGTTATGTAGCAGCAGCATGTGGAAAAGATGAGATTTCAGATATGCAGGAGTATATTACTCCAAACTGCCCTCACTGTGGTACTCCTGCTTTCACTGCATGGGAGAGGTGGAGATGAGTCATACTGCACCAAGCCTGAGAGTTAGACAGTAAATGCCACTGTGCTCTCCAACTAGTTGCAAAGTAGAGGTAGAAATAAAGAGCAAACAAACCTCTTTGCTGATAAATAAGATCAAATCTGATCATTGATACATTAGAACTTTGCTCACTATGCCTCTAAAATTAAAATAACATTTATGATAGCAGAAATAACATTTATTAAATGTTACTGTGTGTACTTTAAATGTATTATCGCAATTAATCTTTAAAACAATCCAGGGAGCCTGACAGGCAGTGGTGCAGTGGATAGAGCATTGAACTGGGATGTGGAGGACCCAGGTTCGAGACCCCAAGGTCACCAGCTTGAGTGCAGGCTCACCTGGTTTGGGCAAAAGCTCACCAGCTTGGACCCAAGGTTGCTGGCTCAAGCAAGGGGTCACTTGGTCTGCTGAAGGCCTGCGATCAAGGCCCATATGAGAAATCAATCAATGAACAACTAAGGAGCTGCAAAAAAGAATCGATGTTTCTCATCTCTCCCCCTTCCTGTCTGTCTGTCCCTATCTGTCCCTGTCTCTGATTATCTCTGCCACAAAACAACAACAACAACAAACAATACAGGGAAATAGAGGTTATTATACCCATTCTAGAGATGAAAATTGAGTCATGTGCCCAGATCATTTAACCAGTACGTAGGTAGTGGAACTGGAATTCCAAGCCAGGTCTTTCTGTCTCACTCCCCTGTTCCCCACTGCCTCTTATTTGATAGCTAAATTGATGAGGAGCAGTGAAGCTTCAATCAGTCTGAATCTGTAACAAATCCTTAACATTGGGACAGGTATAGGAGGCTTCCCCTCCCTGTACAGGCGAGCATTTAGACTATTTAAATGTTTTAAGCTTTCAAATAAGATTTTATGAATTTTCAAGTATGTTACTTGAAATCATTTGCCAATAATTTGACAAATGATTTAAGCCTTCTTTTCACGTTCTGTGGTCATTACTGTCCATTACTGCTATCACCCCCACCACCATCGTCACAGCACCATTACCTTTGCTATGTCCACTTTCACCACTCCTACTCAACATTGTTCTGGAAGGCCTATGCAGGGGAATTAAACAATAAAATAAAATTAAATATATTTAGACAGGGAAGGAAGAAGTAAAGCAACTCTGTTTCTAGATGACATGATTATTTATACAGAAAGTCTTAAGGAATATACCAAAAGATATTAGCACTAAGAAAAGAGTTCAGCAGGGCAGGGTTGCAAGATCCATGATCGATATACAAAAATCAGTTGTATTTCTATACACTTGCAATGAACAGTCCAAAAATGAAAATAAGAAAACAATTTTATTTACACTAATGTCAAACATAATGAAACACTTGGAATAAATAAACAAAAGAAGTGCAAAACTAATACCTTGAAAATTACAAAATATCATTGAAGGAAATTAAAGAAGGTTTAAGTAAGTGAAAAGATGTCCCATGTTTATGGATGAGGAGACTTAATATTAAGATGTCAGTATTTCCAATACCAATACACATACCTATCAGGTTCAATACAATACCTATCAGAATCCCAGCTAGCTTTGTAGAAAATGACAAACTAATCCTGAAATTTATATAGAAATGCAAGGGATTCAGAATAGCCAAAAAAATCTTGAAAAAAAATTATGTAGGTCACACTTCCCAATTTTAAAACTTAGTACAAAGTAACAGTAATCAAGACAGCGCGGTAGCAGCATAAAGAGAGACATATAGATTAATGGAGTAAAACTGGCAATTCATTTATAGTCAAATGACTTTCATTAGAATGCAAACACAATTCAAAAGAGAAAAAATAATCTTTCAACAAATGCTGCTAGAACAATTGGATATCCATGTACAAAGGAATAAATTTGTATCCCTTACTGCATACAACATACAAAAAAAATAATTCAAAATGGATCAAACACATAAATTGAAAGCTAAAACTTTTAGAATAAAACATAGGGGTAAATCTTTGTGACCTTGGATTTGGTCATAATTAGATATGACCAAAAGTACAAGCAAGAAAAGAAAAGAATGGATAAAATTAATTTCACCAAAATTAAAAACTCTTGTGCTTCAAAGGACAATATTAAGAAGGTAAAAAGACCACATCACAGAATGGGATAAAATATTTGCAAATCATGTCTCTGGTAAGGGACTTATATCTAAAATATATAAAGAATCCTTACAACTCAATAATAAAAAGAAAAATTTAAAAGGGCAAAGAATTTGAATAAAAAAATTCTCCAAAGAAGATGTATTTAATAACATGCAATGGCTAATAGGTACATTGAAAGATATTTCACATCATTAGTCATTAGGGAAATGCAAGTTATACCATGCTTAGACCAGCTCAGCCGTGGGCGTACACGAAAGGAAGGCGCTCCAGGACTTAAGAAAAAACATGCAGAAAAACATTCAGAGAAAGATGGGTACAGGAGACTCCCATCCTATAGGACTGAGATCCCAGATCACTGCAGCCTCATCAAATTTATTGGTCTCTTTGCTCATTAGGTAGATTAACAGAGCCTGGGTTCAGGTGCATAGAAGGGTAATTAACTAATGTCTTTCAGGTATGTAATGAAAAGGCCATAGGCATCAACTGTTTTCCTTTCAACAATCTTTCCAGTGCTTGCGAGGGCAGCGCTCTGCCCCTGCAGGACCAGCGTTCCAAAGTCCGCACAAGAGACTTGCCTCAAGACCACAGTCCTAGCCATTTTGCCACACACCATAATGAAAATACCACATCACATTTACTAGGATGACTATAATCATAAAGAAAGATAATAACAAGTATTGTAGAGGATGTGGAAATATTAGAACCCTCATACTCTCTTGGTGGGTATATAAAATGGTGTAGTCACTTTGGAAAACAATCTGGCAACTGGTTTTTGTTTGTTTTTTTTTCTGGCAATTCTTAAAGAGTTAAACATAAAGTCACCATTTGACCCAGCAATTTTACTCTTAGGTATATCCAAGGAAATGAAAACATATGCTCATTGAAATATATATACACAAAAGTATATAGCATAATTATATATAATAGCCAAAGGTGAAAACACTCAAATGTCTGTCAAATAATGAATAGGTTATCTAGTTAATGATATATTATTCAACTACACACACACCCACACCCACACACACAATAAAATATTGATAGATGCTTCAACATGGATGAAGCTTGAAAACATAATGCTAAATGAAAAAAAAAAAACAGTCACAAAACACCACACGTTAAATATCAGTCATGTTCAAGAGAAACCAAAATGGCAATGATAAAAGGGGGAGAGCAAAACTTGGAAAAGTCTGGGAGAAAGATCAGATAGTGGAAGGGCACAAGCCGTGGAAAACCCAAGAAAGCATTTAGATGAGGAAGAGCACAGCACAAACCCAGGGAGGCCAGGAAAGAGACTGGATGCTTGAAAGGACACCGCTCTTTCCCAAATGCATGGATACATACATACATACATATATATATACATATGGAAACCTAGCAAGGACCCCAGGGCAACTGCTGCTGTCTGGTCCGCCCACTCTGCCTCTCCGAGCGCGTATTATTATTTTTTACTCTAATAAAGCTTGTCATTATTACTTAAAATCCTCTTACATCAGTGTCCTTGAAATTCTTTTCCCATAACACTGCTGAAGAACCTATTTGCTCTGGTAACAGGGTGAGGCAACTTATATCTGAATTCTAGTTTTACAACTTTCTAGTTGAGAAAATGTCTTTTGTGGGGTATGTTCAACTGTCTTTTGTGCCCCTGTTTCTCTATCTATGATTGTACTGTCCAATTTGGTAACCACTAGCCATCTATGGCTACGGAATACATGAAATGTGGCTAATCCAAACGGGTGTGTGTTATACATATATATATATATAATATATATCATATTTTAAAGACCTGATCTTCCCCCCACCAAAATAAACTATCTCAATACATTTATATTAATTATATGTTGATGTGATAATAGTTTAGGCAGCTGGGTTAAAAATATATTGTTAAAGTTCATTTCATTTGTTTCAATTTATTTATTTATTTTTAAAAATTAATTTGGGGGGGAGATAAACTCTCGCATGTGCCCCAACCAGGATCCACCTGGTGATCCCTATGCTATGCCCATCTGGGGCCGATGTCCACAACCAAGCTATTTTTAGCTCCTGAAGCAGAGGCTCCACAGAGCCATCCTCAGCACCCAGGTTGCACCTGGGTCCAACACGCTGAAATCAATGAAGCCATGGCTGTGGGAGAGGAAGAGATGGGGGGGGGGGGAGAGAGAAGCAGATGGGCACTTATCCTGTGTGCCCTGACCAATAATAGAACCTGCGACTTCCACATGCCTGGTCAACACTCTACCACTGAGCCAACTGGCCAGGGCCTTCGTTTATTTTAATGTGGCTACTAGAAATTTAAAATTACTTAGATAACTTACATTATATTCTTATTGGATAATGTTGATCTACATCACAAAAATAATGATGTTACCTGTTAAATATCATTGTTGTGAGAATAAAATGATTTCAGATGTGTAAAATCCTTTAAAACAACTGGCCCATAATAAGCACTAAATAAGTATAGTTTTCAAAATATTTTTAAGCCTGACCAGGCAGTGGCACAGTAGACAGAGCGTTGTCCTGGGATGCAGAGGACTCAGGTTTGAAACTTGAGGTCACTGGCTTTAGTGTGGGCTCGACAGCTTGAGCAAGGGGTCACTGGCTTGCTGTAGCCCCTCAGTCAAGTCACATATGAGAAAACAATCAATAAGCAACTAAGGTGTGGCAATGAAGAATTGATGCTTCTCATCTCTTGCCCTTTCTGTCTGTCTGTCTGTCCCTATCTGTCCCTCTCTCTCTCTCTCTTTCTCTGTCTCTCTTGCTAAAATATATATATTTAACCCTGGGGAGATGAATTCAAGTGAGTGTATATATCATATAAATGCCTCTATTTTAAAGGTGGTCAGGTTCATAAAAGGTTCAGAGAGCAACTTGATGTGGGCAGTACTCCATCGAGGGACAGAAAATGGCAGTAGCACTTCACCGAAGAAAAAGCCACCATGCAAAATCCCTAAGGCTGGCAGGAAGAAGCAGCTGGGCAGAGGACTCAGGTCAGAGGGCATTGCTGTTATCAGATAGTATACTTACACAGGACGAAGCCATGTGGACACTGCTGTTTGAAACAACAAAGTGGTCAGAACTTGTGGACAGCAAGTGGGGTTTACAGTCATATCTCAGGCTCCAATATGTCATTTCAAAAAGTGGACTATCACTCCATTCCTCTGATTTCTATCCTACTTGTCTAGAAAGGAGTTAAAGATTGTTCTAAGCTTCAGGTCCTTCCTTCCTTCCTTCCTTCCTTCCTTCCTTCCTTCCTTCCTTCCTTCCTTCCTTCCTTCCTTCCTTCTTTCGAGAGAGGCAGGGAAAGACAGGAACATTGAGCTCCTTCTTTGTGTGTCCTGAATGGGGAATTGAACCAGTAACTTTTGTGCTCCAGGGCAACACTCAAACCAACTGCCACTGAGCTATCTGGCCAGGACTTAGTGATTTTTAGAGAGAAAGGGAGAGAGGAGTGGGAGAAGGGAAGCATTCATTTGTTGTTCCACTCAGTCGTGCATTCTTTGGTTGCTTCCTCTGTGTGCCCTGATGGGGATCGAACCCACGACCTTGTCGTTTCAGGACAGTGCTCTTAACCGACTGAGCTAACCAGCAAGGGCCCAGGTTTCTCGTTTCTTTGGAGTGTTAGTTGCATGTGAATGGTGGTGCTTGACTCAGCCAGAAGATAACCAGCTGGGAAGCAGCATAACACCAATGTCCAGGACACCAGTCATCACTCTCAATGAATTATTATTTTACATTTCACAGAAGCAGCTGTAGTTTGTAGTACATCACATGGCTGAGGTTGCTTAGCCCATGACATCCTTGGCTCAGGCCCCAATCAGCTTGCTTTTACTGCACTATGATTATCTTTACAGATGCTGCCTCCAAGGCCACTGCCACCACCAAGGACACACTCCCTTCAGTTTTTGATTCCTTTCTTTCTTCTCAGTAATGTAACAGTAAGGGTGCTGGTCCACAGCTTTATGAAAACTGGGCTTAGAGCTTTCCAGGTTCTTAAGAGGTTCTGACTGCTATTATTTTTGGTGACCCCTTTTCCAAAGGGCTCTGACTTCCTAGTAGAGCTGCTGGTCTATTTTATAGGGCTGCAAAGGCTACTTGTGTATGTGTCTGGGCTCAGAAATTGGCAAGAACAGAGAAATATAGTGTTTGAAATAACAGAAGACAAAAGGAGTTCAATAAGATTTCCACATATTTATTTCATCACACACCATTTTAAATTTATAGGCAATGATGGGCTAGAAAAAACTCTCTGTGTGTGTGTGTGAGTGTGTGTGTGTGTATTTAATGGACAAATGAACATCTGTTATCTGTTTTGGGTTTATTACTATAAACATGTTTCATTAATACGTGTTTTTAAAATAAATATTTAAAACGTTTAACGTGCCTCTTTTAATTTGTACAAATAAAAATATTTTCTTGATTTCATATTTAAGAAGTCCAAATCCATCAATTTCTCAAAGCAGTATTAAACTCTCTCAGTCATTCTTGCGTTTGTAGAGATTATGGTCAAAGAGACTAGAACTTTCACCACAAAACAACTAAATAAAAGATAAAATGATGAATATATGAAGATATTCCTCATAAAAGACAATGTACCACATTACAGTCCCAAAGAAACACAGCACACACAAAAAATCGAATGGAGTTTCCGCAATGAATATTTCTAATTCTTATGTACTAAGTCCAATTTTTCTTTTTAGGGCAGAAGGCAGAGGGCTGACTACATGGTCAGTCAAAAATGAGCTGGTGTTTCAGTGTTGCGTGCCTTCTAGCTCAATGCTCAATAAAACTAACAACAGAAGAGATAAAAGTTAATTCACGAGGTTGGCTAAGAAAAATACTTAAAAAGTCTTGTTCCTCACTCCCCCCCTTTCCTCACCCTAAAAAAAGGTCTGTTATTTCCTAATTGGGGAACATGTTTGATAGAAACAATCCATGTTTAAGGTTCTATCAAGGGTACATACACACTGAAAATTACTGAAACAGAACTGGGTTCTTCTGAGTGTGTGCATGTGTCTGTGTGTGTGTGTTTAGTTCCATTTCAGGAAAGAACTATTGTCCCTATATAAAATAGCACTTGCTAAAAATATCACATATTTTGGCTCAAAATTGACACAGTGGTTAATATATTGAATAGGTCCAAATTTGATCATTTGAGGTTTTTCATAGCTTTTTACAAAAATCTTAAATACAGGTAAATATGTAAACACCGTGCTCTCAGAGAGCAAGGACTTGGGCATGTCACACAGTATCCCTCCTGAGGAGATGAAGTCAAGCGAAACTTCACTGGTTTCAAAACCAGCCACCGGAAGCACTCTCAGGTTGGGGCGGGAACACCACCTTGCACATCTCTGAGTTCTCTTGGTGGAGAGGGAATTCAGATCCCGGTATTAGCTTTTCTTTTCTTTTCCGCAAGACGTATCCTCTGCCTGTGGACAGCCTTTCATACTTTGTCTCAAATTGCCTGCATAACAACAACAACAACAAAATCACACACATGTTAAAGTCACCTCATGCCTGTCAGAGCCAAGTATTACTGTATACTTGAAGCCTCTGTTTCAAAGCAATTAGAGAAAGGGTATGAGTGCCAAAGACTGCCAGCTTCCATTCCCATGAATGTAGTGACTTCTTTTTCTTCTTCCTTCTTTTCATGCAAACAGATACACTTTAGATGCTTGGAGTATATACAGTCTGCCACACACGTTTCTGGAATGAAGGACTAAGTTCTGCTTAGCTCTCTGGAGATGCTGTGAAGCTTTGCAAGCCTTGCTATGTCTCCCATCCCTCATTCCAGGAGCCCCACCTCAGCTTACTCCCCTTATGAGTAAGTAGTAAATTTAACTGGATTTAAGATAAGAATGCTGACAAGGAAACATCCCCAAAGTTGTGGCCAAAGTGAAGTGTGGAACCAGTGTAGAATCCAGTTAGCCATGTGCCTGGATTGGTGGTTACTGCAGTTTCTCTATTGGTAGACTGATGTTTCTTTTAATGCATTAATGGAGATTTACTCTACACATAAATTGCTACAATTTAGCAACAGTTTACTATTCTAACTATAATCCACTATATTTTATTCTGTAACAATATAAGCAACTCATATTTATACTTAGATCCTTTATGCATTTTTATGTGGATCATGAAATGTCACTTACATAAAGTGCTCAAGTCTGGCCTGCTTATCAAAGGAGGTGCAGTAAGATACGACGTGCTGTTGTAAGCACACAAATTGCTTTGATGGTTAATAGTGTGTGTCAGGGAAACCTCCACAACTCAGTGTTATCTAGACCAAAAGCATCCTGCTTCCACATGGGGGTATTCTTATAAACATGGTTACAAGATTCAAAGGACACAGTGTAAATGAGAAGCTCTAGAATAAAGAGGTGTTGGGAAAGTTACATGGACAATTATATATTGATTTTGAGACATTAAATATTCTATTGAAAACATTAAAAAAAATTCAAAATCCCAAACTCTCAAGCTTTAGCCGAAATTTAAACAAGATTGCTGTTGTATGGATAACCTAAAAACTATGAATTCATTTGGGATCCTAAACTTTGGTAAATGATTAGATGTTTTGTTTTGAATTTTCTGTCTAGAAGATAACTGTGTAGCTAGCTGATAGTAAATATGTATCCAATATTTTTGCTGAAACTACATGGCAACTCTTATAGTACATGAAATCCCTTTGTAACCTTGAAAAATCATTTCTGGGTAGAATATTACATCTCTTGAATCAAAGGAACTAGTTATTACAGTTTCTTGGTATCCTAGAAATAATTCTGTTACTAATTTAAACATAATTCATTTCACTGGATTTTTACCGTTTTCTTTTCATTTCTGAGCCAAATGGTCAGAACTGGGTGCCAGTTCCCGGGGAGTGGCCGGGGGCTGGCCGGGGAGCAGGCCCCGGGCACCGCTCTCACCTGAACGGTGCTTGGGCCTTGTCCATCTGCAGGCAGACTAGGAACGGGTACTGTGAGAACTGCACGGTGGAGATGAACTCCATGCCGGCCTCGGTTTCTGCGCGGATCTCCAGGCCGGCTTTCACAAAAGAGGAGTCCACAGTGATGTCCCCGGTTATCACCACAGCCAGCCTGAAGATTTGAGGAAGAAAAAAACCTATTAATATCACACTTAACGGAGCTAGACTAACAGTTATAATTTCACAG
This sequence comes from Saccopteryx bilineata, assembly GCF_036850765.1. Classification (NCBI taxonomy): domain Eukaryota; kingdom Metazoa; phylum Chordata; class Mammalia; order Chiroptera; family Emballonuridae; genus Saccopteryx; species Saccopteryx bilineata. The sequence goes on from NC_089494.1 coordinate 181,846,865, forward strand.
GTTCCGGACTCATGATACTGATGATTTAAGGGACGAATATGTGACTTACATCTGCTTAGAATTCTGTTGGTAATCAGGGCTGGGTTAGTCCCAGGTACTGGGCAGTCAGGGTTGGCCTTCCTCTGAACCCTCCCCCAGCCTTCAGTTCTATATGTGGGAATGAAACGTCCATCAGGTACAACTGCTTGGTATGGGCATCCCAAGGGCCACGGTGAAAACATGCCTGGAGCCTGGTCTTCTCGGGAACTCAGAGACCCCGAGCTATCTTAGAAGGAGGCCTAAGCTCAGCAAGAAGACAGCTAATGTTAATGACAATTTTCTTGCTTTTTTGTAGCTATTTCAATTTCATTTTATTACTTTCTCCAAAGGGTTTCTAGAGATATAAGTCTATTTGAAAAAATATGTGTCATGAAGAACCGTGCCTATAGTGAGGCATGTACAATGGGTGCCCAGGTATGATAGATATGGTGGGCTTTCCAACACTCACCCAGAGAACTGGAGAGACAGATTAGATAGTAGGAAGAGTGGCTTGGATGAAAAGAGGAGGATAAACAATCTCAGTATGAGGCTTACCTCTAGAATCCTCTAATTTAATCGTGGACTTTTAAAGATATTTGGGAAGTTACTCGCACAATAAATCAGAGCTATATGTCCATGCTTTTGTGATGGAGGGGCCCACTTCTGCTGTGCAACTTAAAGCACACCAGCTGCTGCTGCTGTCAGTGTAAAAGTAGGTCAGAGGTGTTGCGTGTAAATCCCAGAATACCTCACTGTACCTTCTGATATCTTACACTCAACAAAGGATTAAGAGGTATATTTTAAATGAACAAATGGAAAATTGAAGATAGATTGGCTATAATGTGGATCCTGATAGATTCCTAGGGATTTGGTATCCTTTTGAAAAATCCAGCTTTGTTGTTGTTGCTATTATTGATTTATTTCTGCAAAAAAAAAATTCAACTCAGTGTAATTTGGGGAAATTTCTGTCTGGAAATAGTTCAGAAAAAGAAGACAGATGACTGATTCGATCAGAAGCCCTAAATCACGTTGCTGATCCCTCTGACAGCCTGCTCCATTCCTCATCCTTTGGTTCCTTTTAGTAACAACACGGGCCACAAATGTGCCTCGTTTGGATCATTCTCAATTTCTTCACCCATAGTTCAATATTAACCAAGAATTTTAATTTTGTCATTCCTATATTATTTATGCCTCATCATATTTTAAATATCCAAAAAGGTAGAAATTAATTGCATTTTAATTGTTTTCTTAAACGTTATAATGAACAGAAGAACAGTTCTTTTGATTATTATATTGGCTCAGAGACATTGTTTTAAGTTCAAAATAAAACATTTTCACTTGATCTGACAGGTAGATTAGTAAAACTAAATGAACTGAAGGCGTTTTGTTTAGAAAAATAAATGTTAACAAAAAACTTAAGGGCTAAATGTTTAATACTTAGATTCTGCATAAAAATGAACATTGAAAATTGTTTTTATCCACTAAAAACAGCAAAAAAGGAAAGATTTGAAATCATAAATAGAGGGATAAGATAAAAAAGTTTGTTCCAGAATAAAATTTCCTATGAACATTGTCAATTATTGAAGTGGAATACCAAACCAAGATGAACCTTTCATCCACTGGGCATGCTGTCTTGCTTGCTTTAAAAGCAAGAAAATTCTTCTCTTAGTTGTATGAGATACTAGCCTGCTTGTAAGAAGCTATGAAAAGGACGAGTTCCTGTGGTTATTTCCTACTCTAAGATTTAATGAAAAAGACAAATACTATCTAGTCTCATTTATATGTGGAATCTAATGAATATAATAAACATGCACAAAATAGAAACAGAGGCATGGATTCTTGGAACAGACTGAGAGCTGCCAGAGGGAGGACGGCGAGGGGACTGGATGAAAGCAGGTAAAGGGATTAGCCAAAAACATACATATAAGTACATCACACACAGACACAGACAGCTGTGTGGTGATTACCAGAGGGAAAGGGGGCTGGGGGAGGTAGAAAATGGCATGGAGGGGGTTAAATGGTGACAGAGGGAGTTGGGGTGGTGAACACACAGTACAATATACAGATGATGTATTATGGAATTGTACACCTGAAACCTAGATAATTTGATTAACCAATGTCACCCCAATAAATTTAATAAAAAAGAAAGGAAATAAAAAGGGGGTAAAAAATGAAAGTATAGATTTTGAAAATTCAGAAGGCTAAACAATTCCAAAAAAAATAATTTCTGCAGTTCTTTGCATAAAGCATTATATATATACTTACAGATTTTTCACTCGAGTTTTTGATTCACGATACCACAGACTAAACTCCATTGCACCTGAAATATCAATGGCCAGAGCACCCTGGACTCCTATATTGGCTTTCAGTCCAGATTGCAATTGAAGCTCCTAGAAACAAAAATATATAATACTAGTAATAAAAATCATAATCTTTTTTTAAGTGAGGGGAAGAGAGATAGTGAGACAGACTCTTGCATGAACCCCGACAAGGATTGACCCGACAACCCTGCCTCAGGCTGATGTTTGAACCAGCCAAGCTATTTTTAACGCCTTAGGCTGATGTGCTCAGACCAACCAAACTATCCTCAATGCCTGGGGCCACCACTCAAACCAAATGAGTCACAAGGTATGGGAAGAGAAGAAAGAGAGCAGGGAGAAGCAGATGGTTTATTTTCATGTGTCCCCTGACTGGAAACTGGACCTTGGATATTCATATGCCAGGCTGATGCTCTATCCACTGAGCCAACTGACCAGGGCAGTAATCACAATTTAACCAAAGGCATAGTCAGATATGTAGATAATATCATTTGAGTAGTTTTAATGTTGGAGTCTTTCTCTAGGCTTAGAACTACGTCCTAACTCTGATCACCAGAAGTAGATTATTGCTTTGTTAAATTATGTAAACAATTAAAACACTAAAAAGTGAGGTTGCAATTAACAAGTGTGTTTTCTTTCAATCACTGCCACACTTTAGGAGGAGAAATGGTTTTTAACGTGTGGTCTCTTGACAAATAACATCAGCATCCTGGAAACTTGTTAGAAATGCAAGTCCCATACCTACTGAATTTGAATCTCTGGGGACGGGGATCACTTATTATGTTGTAATAAGTCATCATGTAATTATGATGCACTCAGATTTTAGACTAGTAGATAAGGGAAAATGGAGATCTCCATCAGGAATCCAGCTGTGGTTTTGGGGTGGGGTGGGGGGTTGGGCTGTGTGACCTCTTTAAGTCCTTTAGCACTTTTTTAGGTATATGCTGTGTCAATATAGACAATAGCATCCTGCTGGCATATTAAAAGCATGGCAAAAACTGCCAATGCAATATAAAAGTTCCAAAAATTGCCTAGATCAAGCTAGGAAAGGAAGACAAGGCAATTAAATTGAGCCATAATATTCTGTTGTTTGACAGTTGGAATAAAATCAAATTAACATGTTAAATCCAACATGAACTCAATAGTGTATTGCAGAGGGACAGTACTCATTTACAAACATAGACCCTCCTAAGCAATTTTTTAGTTGTCTGAAATTCATTGTTTTGTGTTGTTAGCCAGCAATTAGCCTTTAAGTCTTGCAATTTCTATGTATATAAGCTCTAGTGATGTGTACTGAAAATGTATTCAGCTGGATTGGAATCAGATTGCTTGGGAATCTGATTGTTGGAAATGGTAATGGGTTGGGGGTGAAGGGCTCAGTATCTTTAATATTGACAATCTCTCAAAGATCTTAGGTTCCTGGTAACTGGTAGCATGACCAACTTTATGTATCAGCCCAGAATCAGAGCTCTGCATTTGCACTGTAATTGTGATTGTTCTTAAGTGAGCCCTATTGTGGGCCCTGCCTCAGAAGTATTTCTTTCTTTGTGTTTTCTTCTTTGTTCCCAATTTGAAAAATTACAATCCTGTTAGTCCACCCAATGCAGTAGAGGTGGATGTCAAAACACATCAAGCGTCATGGCAAAGAACATTTCACCATGATCAGACAGTGGGCCTTTTGTGGGCAGAAAGCACTTCCATTGCGATGTAGGTTTTGAAGAGTGTCTTGGCTATTTGGGTAGGTTCAATTTCTCTCATATAAAGGGAGCATGAAAGAACTAGTGTGTAGGCACAGAAGAGTTTTCTTGGACCCACACAGAAGGATAAAGCACAGACCCCTACAGAAGGACAAACTGTTGTTGACTTCATAAAAAGACTAAACCACATAGTGCAGTGGTTTGTGAGGAGTATGAAATAAGTGGCATTAACAGTTTTTAACCACCAGTTGTGTCCTAAAAGGTCTACGTTTGACATCTCATGTAATTCCCATATTAGTCTTCCATGAGTAGGCATTATATCTAAAGATTGAAAAGAAAAATCAAGTTTGGTGTGGGTGGAGCGCAGAGCGCATTCCTAGCAGCTGTGGCTGATGCAATGCTGTGAGAACACTCCAGCACCTGAAACCCTCCTGGGCACACTCAGCAGGGAGCTCGCCGCTATAAGGAAGTGACTCAGCACCAACCATGCAGCTCCTTGATCTTTTCAGCCATTGGCTATGAAGGACACACTGTAACACCCTATAGGCTGAACCCATGTATATAAACTAGCTTACTTCCTGAATAAAGCGAATCTGTGTCACTGAACCTGGTCCTCGGAGTCGGGTCTTTGTGTCTCCGTCATCCTCACCCCCCGGCAGGACTTGTCCACAGTTCGGAGGCTACACATGGAGCCAGAATGAGCTCCCAGTCTGTCCCTAGCTTGGGAGACTATCCCATCCCTGGCTATCTCAAAATCGTAACTGTCTTTTGTCTCCTGGTGTGCAAGGAAACCTGTTCTGAAAAATACTGCAAAGAAGTTAGAGCATAGACTTACATCTTTGTATGACTTAGAGTGCATATTTACTTAAATTCTTGCCTATGAACTAGAGGAACAAGATACTGGAGCTTTGTGTTTGTAGCTAATGTGACTCCTTTAACCTTTTAATTTTGGTCCCAAAAGTGTTTCTTACAACTCAAACATTGATATTTTCACAACTCATCCCACTGCTTCCATTCAGGAAAGCATGCTCTTTGCTGACTAAAGAGGACCCCCCTATTAAGCTGACTTTATCAGACATCCTTCTCTGAAAAGTAATCCAATGAGCTGAAAACAGAGAGTGAGCACAGAGAAATTCCATCTGCCCTGGTGGCTGTGACAGGCCACCCACTGCCAAAATTTCCTTCAATGTCAGCAGTTGATCTAGAGTGGTATGTGGCTCTGAAGCTGGGATGACATTACTGGATGCCCTTTGGAGCAGGGAGTCTCAAACAGCTTCTTTGTAATAATAACCCTGGATCTGCCAAATACTCCAATCTGACATATACAGACATTGGGTTATGTTTAAGAGCTGGGCGATGATCATTCTCTTAGAATATGCCTTAAGTGCCTTAGTTTAATGAATAGAAAAACCATGTAAAGTAATCTAGATCAGGGTTGGCAAACTATGGCCAGAAGGCAAATCTGGACCACTGACTGTTTTTGTAAATAAATTTTTTTAGAACACTGCCATGCTCATTTGTTAATGTATCATATCACTAATGGCCATTTTCATGGTACAATGGCAGAGCTGAGTTGTTGCAACATAGACCATAGGTACACAGAGCCTAAAATATTTACTTTCTTCCCTTTACAAAAAAGTTTGCCAACTTTGATCTAGATTACTACTTTTGTTTGCATCAAGTTTTATACCTGGATTTGGACCACTGGGCATTGCTAATGGGTAGCTAAGCACATACAGATAGTGTCAAGCTACTATTATTCCAGTGTCTTAAAATATAAACTACATCCTCAGCACTCTATGCCTTCTTCAGAGATTCTTTCATTAAGAATGGATCTCCCCAGAGTAATACTGCCAAATAAATGTGCAGTATAAGATTCTGATATAATGGGAGAATTGTTTTTTTAGTGTAACATTGAGGAATAAGGGATATGTGAGGCACTGCTGGTTGTCTTCCTTTTCACTCGTAAACAGAAACACAGTTTTGTTCAGAGTGCCTATTTAACCACTGAAAATCTATATTTACCAGCTTCTCTTGCAGCTAGAGCTATCCACATGACATACTTTTAGTTAATAAAAAAAGGCTTCCTTTTGTAGATGCTTAGCTTTTGTAAAAATAGAGTTTCCAGGAAAGTTTCTGGAAAAGAGTCAGACTGCACTGCCTCTTACCCTTTCCTTCCTCCTCTTGGATTGAGGTAATAGTGCTGGAAGTGCAGCAGCCATCTGACAGTTATGAGACAACAAGCATGAAGTTCAAAGCCACAGGTGAAGATGGCTGAATAAGGGAAAAAGAGCCTGGATCCTGATAATATCTTATGATTTCTTTTCTTTTAATATGTACTTTAAAATTTTTATGTATTGATTTCAGTGAGAGAGAGACAGGAACATGTAGCCGCTCCTGTATGTGCCCTGACCAGGAATTGAACCGGAAACCTCTGCATTTCGGGATGATGCTCTAATCAATTGAGCTATTTGGCCAGGGACTCATAAGATTTCTATATCACCACATTACATACTGGATTATTGCTTATAAATATTTGTTATATAATAAAAATCTAATTATTTAGTTAAGCTACCCTAAATTACTTTTTTGTTTTTGTTGTTATATACAGCTATCCTGAATTGTTATAAGGAAAAACAAAGATAGTATATTAACATTTAGCTTCAACCTATGGTGTTCTAGAAGAATTTTAGTAAAATCTGATATTTAAGGTATCTCCTAAGTCTTACAATCTATGATTTCATAGCCAGGCCCCAAAATCAAATCTTCAATTACTTGGTAAAGAACAAAGCTGGTAAAAACTTTAGATCATCTGTTCCAAATACCTTACTTCAATAGTAGGAAATCTTGGTTTAAAGATTTTAAGTAACTGCCCACAAGCCCACAGAAGGTATCTAGTGGGGGCAAAATTCAAACCTAGGTTATCACTCATGTATTTACTAAACCACAAAGGCAAACTTCTCAAGCAAGTCTTACAGTCTGTAAATTTTAATCCAACCTCATTATATATTTCTAATATCATAAGTATGAATTAGAGTACAGTGTGATCACTTAAAAGATTTACTTAAGGATCCTTAAATAAATATTTTATTTTTATATTGCTATGATTAGTAAGGCAAGAAATAAGTCAAGCCATTAAAAAAATCATTTTAAGTATCAAACATTTGAACTCAAAAGTTATTCAGATTAACCCTATTCTCTTTCTCAGAAAATCCACTAAAACAGATCACTCCCATTTATAGTATCTTGGTCACCTAAATATTACTGCACAGAATATAGTATTGTCAAATCTTATCAGTCATGTAGATTTGGGGGTGAGGAAAATTGAAAACCATTCTGAAGAATGCAGTTCAAGTGAATGAAAGTTCTGCTAGTCTCCAAAAATAAATATTTAGGTCTTTGTAAGATTCTGTGAATATGAGAATTTAAGGCAAAAAGTATCCATGAAATATGTGGTTGGTGTGAATGATTGGTTGTGCCTCTACTAATTTGGTAGGGTCAAAATGATGCACCATATGGATCTTCATTGTCATAATAAATGTCATCAATAACTTATAAAGCCATGTGGTTTAGCTCCTGCCTTTATAATAAATATCTAAGCCCTCATGCCCAGAAGCCAAGTGGACAGATGTCTTCTCTGCTCTGTTTCATCTTATTCTCCATAATTTCTTGTTTATGTTAGCATCAGCACCTTTTTTTTCAGTTGTACTGAGATATAATTGATATTATGCAATCCTCACATAATCTGAGTATTTCCTCTTTTGCCTCAAAGTGAGAAAATGTGTTCATTGATTAATAAAGGCAAAGGAAAACCCTGCTTACCTATAGCAAAAGAGAAGAAGAGAAAGGGCAACAATTCCAAGAGATGAATGCTTAGAATGTGAGCTCCAAGATGGGTGGCTCTGTCTTGTATCCTCCAAGCATAGAGCACATTTAAAATGGGCCCAGCACATTTTAAGAATTCCATAAATGTTTGTGGAATGAATAACTTACCTGGGAATGATCTATCAGCAGAATAAGTCCTTTTACCACACTGACTGGGTCACTAGATGCTGAAAGCATTTTGGACATCAAATCACTATATCCATTGAAAAAAGTGACAGGTCTAAGCTGAACATCAAAAAGAATGGCTGACAGGCCAGCATAGGAATCAAGGTTTTCCTCCCCCTCATCAGGAGTGGCAGCAATTAAGGCCTCCAGTCCTTGGGCTTCAATGACCACCTCGGGGAAAAAAAGACAGAACATTCATAACATCACATTACGATGAATGTTATAATTCAAAAATCTGCAGCAGCTAAGCAAAAAGAAAACAGAAAGTAACTGTATGACTGAGTAAAAGGTGAGTTAGTTTTCTCCATTTAGTCCTCACAACCACCCTTTGAGGTACATATGATTTTATCCATTTTGTAAATGAGACTAAATAAAGATAAACAAACAAACAAACAAAGCAAGCTCAAATGGCCATGGCAGGACTCAAACCCTTCTGCCGAACTACATTGGCCATGAGATTTCCATTTTATGGTGTCAACGCAGAGACTCTTAGGCTCTCCATAACTGTCGTATATAATGGATCACTACAGTGTCGAGTCCATAAAAGGAAGTGGAGCAGAGCGGTATTAGGATAGTCACCCGAAAGCTGCTTCTATGAAAGGGGTGGAATTCTCTAAGCCAGGGTCCCCAAACTTTTTACACAGGGGGCCAGTTCACTGTCCCTCAGACCGTTGGAGGGCCGAACTATAAAAAAAACTATGAACAAATCCCTATGCACACTGCACATATCTTATTTTAAAATAAAAAAAACAAAATGGGAACAAATACAATATTTAAAATAAAAAACAAGTAAATTTAAATCAACAAACTGACCAGTATTTCAATGGGAACTATGGACCTGCTTTTGGCTAATGAGATGGTCAATGTGCTCCTTTTATTGACCACCAATGAAAGAGATACCCCTTCCGGAAGTGCAGCGGGGGCCGGATAAATGGCCTCAGGGGGCCGCATGTGGCCCGCGGGCCATAGTTTGGGGACCCTTGCTCTAAGCCATGATTCACTCCTTTCTGTTTTAACCTTTTCTTTCTAGCTCAAAGAAAACATGATGAACACCATGAGGGGCTCATGTCTTGGTCTCTATCATGCACAGGAATCCTGCATATGCTCTGTCCTCCATACTGAGCCCCTTAACCACTGGCTGTTTGGCATTTCAGAGTGCATATCAGAAAACAGATGGTGATTCCTTGGGAGAGAAAGGCATAGTATTCTTACTAGAGTTCTATCAAAGGGTGTACTATATATATAATATTGATAGCAATTCAAGTTTACATTGCATTTTTAAGCCTAAATGAGCATATTTAGAAGGTTATAATTTGCTATGCATGACAACTAAAAAAAAAAAAAGCAAATTTCAAAATTAGAAAGCCTTTATAGAGTATCACCAAATTTTAGAAAAAATGAAAGGAATGGAAGTCAGCCAGTTGTCTTCTAGTATTATAATAACTGTCAGCCAGTCATTCTTTTCTCTCCAGCAGTATTGGGAAAACATAGATCAACTCTTTAGAGAGCCATATGCTGTTATGAAAGTTTTTACTCTGGGAAATTAATGTCTTCACAGAAACACTCAGAGAAGGAAAATATATTCTAGAATTAAATATGTCTGTGAAGAAAATATATCTGTGAATAAAAATATATCTGTGAATAAAAATAAAATATTTTAAAAACATGTGAGAAATACTGGCACAATTTCAATTCTGTGAGTATGTGTGCCTTTGAAAAGACAAATGGGTTTTTGGCAAGCCCAGTAAGTCAAATCACTTAGATTTCAAGTTCATATTTGAAACTCTCTCTGGGACTATAAACCTTACAGCCTCTTGCAGATGATGGAATCATGGGTGACATATGGCAGAAGCCACTGTTAACTTATGCATTCTATAGTGTTACCATCAGTATATATATTATTATACCTCAGACTAATTTTTTTTACATACTTTATTCAGGAAAATGAACAGAAAATGAGTTACCTGGCTACCATGAAGATGAGCCTTCCCAATGTACTGCACAATGTTCAGGTTACTTCTCCTTAGAATGCCGGAACCAGAGTAAAGAATGTCAAGGCCGTAGGTGGAGGCAGAATGGGGACTACCTAATGGCAGAAGGAGAAGGAAACAGACCCTGTCACGTTCCAGCAATGCGCAGCTGGGGTGGGGTGCGGCGGGAGAGCCCTTTGGGTTACATACGTTCTATGTAGCCAGTATAGGCAGATGAGGATCCACTCTTGGAGAAACGGTCATAATTATGAGCAACCATTTCCTTCAGAACTCTACGGACCATTTTGCTGCAACATGTAAAAGGAACATTCATTGTCATGGCTGTTTCCCAAGTCAGATTTGGAAAAAAACCAAATTCTCAGTAGAAAGGACAAGGGGCCAACTTTTCCTCCTGTTGCTCAGAGGCCGGAGGTGCCAGCTGGAGTGCCAGCCCAGGGCAGGGCTTTCCCCATCATTCCTCAGATGCGCAAAGTTCAGTGCGGTATTGAAATGACAGCAAGGCGAGGACACCCAGCTATGTGTTGGCTTCAGCTGGCTGACCGGCACACCTCACTAGCGGGAACCATATGCTCTTTGAATCATCTTGGTTCCACTGTTAAGCAGCATATATTTTCAAAAAAAGCTGTTCCAAACTGGAGAGGTTACCAATACAGTGTGTCCGTAAAGTCATGGTGCACTTTTGACCGGTCACAGGAAAGCAACAAAAGACGACAGAAATGTGAAATCTGCACCAAATAAAAGGAAAACCCTCCCAGTTTCTGTAGGATGATGTGGCAGCATGTGCGCATGCACAGATGATGATGTAACACTGTGTATACAGCGGAGCAGCCCACAGCCATGCCAGTCGAGATGTGCACGGTACAGAGGAAAGTTCAGTGTGTTCTGTAGCTCGCTACATTCGAATCTGTGACCAAAGTGCAACGTGAATATCGGCGCGTTTATAACGAAGCGCCACCACATAGGAATAACATTACTCGGTGGGATAAGCAGTTGAAGGAAACCGGCAGTTTGGTGAAGAAACCCCGTTCTGGTAGGCCATCAGTCAGTGACGAGTCTGTAGAGGCTATATGGGATAGCTACCTAAGGAGCCCTAAAAAAATCTGTGCATAAGCCCACTTTGAATTGCACTGAATAGGTATGAAACTGGGAGAGTTATCCTTTTATTTGGTGCAGATTTCACATTTCTATCGTCTTTTGTTGCTTTCCTGTGACTGGTCAGAAGTGCACCATGACTTTACGGACACACTGTACTTCCTTAAACATTTTCCTACACCCTCTAATATTATCATTGGCTCATTAAATATTATAGTAAATTTCCAGAAATTTCATCTATGTTTGGCAGTTTTCAGGGTAAAATAATCTCAGCTACCATACATAAACCATTGTCTCTTCTAAAGTTATGTCTTGAACTTTACCCTATGCCTCTAACTTATCCTTACCTAATTAGTGTTGAGATCTTTCCATTCTTGACTAATCATATCAGTAATAATAAAATTGTAACAACATAGCAAAAGTATATATATATATATCATATCGTATCATATCATGTTATATCATATCGTATCATATCGACTAAAGTGATGTGGACCCAGATCTGTGGTACAAAATTATTGAGAGGGAAGAATGGTTACCTTGTAGCCTCCCCCCTACCCCACCACCAATATCCCAAAGTTATAAGATTTTTGCCTGGAGAAGAAAAAATGAGGAGGATCATGACAGCATTCCTCAAATATTCAAAGGGCCTGCACGTGGATAAATTATTAGACCCGTTCTGCTTTGCTCCAGGGATAAAACCAGGGCCACTGGGAAGATTTCAGTTACACGAAAAAGGAATGGCGAGTCTCTGAACAATGACACAAGTTCCCCCCGAGGAGCTGATCCTCCTGCCACTAGAGAGGTGCAAGCAAAATCTGGACATCTGCCAGGAGACTAGACCCCCACCCTGGAGAGAGATACCAGGCAAGGTAGCCTTTAATGTCCCTCCCGACTCGAATGTTTTTGGTTCAAAGGATCTGGGTTACATTGCTTGCGATGGCTTCCTGGCCTTTTCTAGGCTATTTTCTACCCTGCAGTTTCCTCTTACTGTCCCTGAATCACTAGGTTCACAAGACCAGGGCAGCAAATCCACCCACGGTCTCCTGCACTCATCTCATTAGAGGGAACCCAGCAATGGAAGAGGCCAGATCCTGGACGGGATGTGTGGCCGCCAGGGGGCACCGCTGCTCCCCGCCCCTCACCCTCCTGCTTCACCCTTAGTCAGTGCCCTGCCCTCTTCTCTCTTCTACTCACTCCCTGTTTCCTTTTCCTTTATCCTTCTTATTACTTGTTTTTCTTTCCTTCAATCTTTCACTGACGTTTAAATTGTTTTCATTCTCTTTGTTTTCCTCCCTCTCCGTGTCTGTTTTCCTTTTCAAACTGGAAACGCTCAGATTTGATCATTTCTGGGGGTGTGGGGGTGCTCTGCATGTAACTTCTGTTTCAAGGAGGAGGTGTAGAGAGTTTTGGGAAGCCACTTTGAAGAGAGGTATCAATGAAACCAGAAGAGACCTGGGAAGCAGCAGGAAGATGAATCCATTAAGAGGAACTGAGAGCAGTGAAGCTGCTGGTCCCACTCATCACTCGTTGAGTAGTCCTTAAATGTGGGCCATGCCTAGGGTTTTACATTTGAATGTGATCTTTTGATCTGTGATATGAGGCTTCAAAGATTTCTCACATTTGGAAAGTTAAGATGATAGACCATTTTGTAAGAATGTAACATCTTTTTGTTGTACTGTTTATATAAATAAAAATGTTCCCATTAAAAATAGAGTTGTATCTTAAAATATGACTAACATTTGGAAATATACATTTACCCAACTGAGCAAGAGACCTAGAGTCAAGGCCCCGGCCAGGTGGCTCAGTGAGTAAGCGTCTCCTGGGAACAGCAGAGGTCACAGGTTCATGCCCAGTCAAAGCACGAATGGAAAACAATCAGTGAGCACACAACTAAATGGAATGACTAAGTGAAACAACAAGTTGATGCTTATCGCTTTTTCTCTTTCCTACCCACTCTTTCCCCCTCCCTCCCCGCTCTCCCAAATCAATGGGAAAATTAAAAAAAACAAAAACAAAAACCTAGAGTAGAAATCATAATGCCAAAGTGAAGTTGTTTCATCTGGTCCACTAAATAGATCTTTTGCAGAACATTTGGCAAACTTTGACTATGTGACACAACCCAGCATGGTGACCTCACCATTCTTGTTATCTGCACGTGTGCCACACAAACATATCTGGCCTGAACAAAGAGAGACCGTGCACTGGATCCTACCTTCCAGGCATTTCAAAACGTAGGATGTCTTGAACAATGGAAAGCATGTATTTATTCATTTCTTTGGGGAGCTCCCCAATAGATAGCAGGATGTTTTTTACTTCCATGTATGATGGATTGTTATTTAAGATGATAGCAGCTGCAGTGGTGCGCACCGTCTTTTCATGGACTTTATGATTCTGATGATATATCCTGTTCAAAGTCTTCTTCACCTGTGCATAAGATGTTCAAACCTGTTAGTGCGCATCTAGAATTTTAAAATCGAGATTGTGAATGGCATAGTTAGTGCTCTTAAAATACACATTCCTGGCCCTGGATGGTTCGCTCAGTGGATGGAGTGTCGGCCTGGCATGTGGAGGTCTGGGGTTTGATTCCCAGTCAGGGCACACAGGAGAAGCGACCATCTGCTTCTCTTCCCCTCCCTCTCCTCCTTCTCTCCCTCTTTCCCTCTCACAGCCAGTGGCTCAGTTGGTTTGAACCTCACCCTGGGTACTGAGGATGGCTTGGCTGGTCCGAGCACATCAGTCTCAAGTACTGAGGATAGCTCAGTTGATTCGAGTATCAGCCCCAGACAGGGGTTGCCAAGTGGATCCCAGTCAGGGCACATGCTGGAGTCTTTCTCACTATATCCCTTCCTCTCACTTAAAAAAAAAAATACATATTTCCCAGGTTCCTTTGAAATTAGGTTGGAGCCATAGTTCTAGCTAATGGATCACAAACAGAATCACTTTGGGTCAGTTCCTGGGCAGCAGCAGTTAGGAGCTGATATTCTTTCTCTGTGTTTTTCCTTCACTACTACAGTGAAGTTGGGCCACACTCTCCCTTACCTTCACTACGTACATTTTTGATAAGTTGTATTGTCATCTAACTAATATAGATTTCTTTTTTAAGATACTACTGCCATGTGGTGATGGGGCTCTGGGTAGGGATGGCTGTATGAACCAGTATTTCCTTGTAGTGAAGTCCCTCAGAATCTCCCTTTCTCCTTTTTAAAATGAACAATCTTTGTTTTAGAGCAGTAGATTCATAGCATACTTGAGCTGAAAGTATAGAGTTTCTATATATCCTTGTTCCTCACTCCTTCCCACCCCACACACAGTCTCTCTTTGTATTCTATACCACGGTGGTCGTTTGTATCTGATGAATCTGTACTGACACATCATTATCACCAGAAGTCTGTAAATTACACTAGAGGACTTCAAAAGAAAAATTAACACCAAAAAGTGTATATCTACAATATAATTTCACTTATACCAACAAATAATTCTGCTGGTTACAAGCACTGCCTAACACTGTGCTATGTGTGGTGTTCTGTATTAGGCATTCACAAATATTTCTTTCAGTTCTACTTACCTCTGCTTTTAACTATCTCCTCCAAATACTGGCCTTGTTCTCAGGTAAAAAGCAGTTTTTTGGTTTTTTTTTTTCTATATTTTTCTGAAGCCGGAAACAGGGAGAGACAGTCAGACAGACTCCCGCATGCGCCCGACCGGGATCCACCCGGCACACCCACCAGGGGGCGACACTCTGCCCACCAGGGGGCGATACTCTGCCCCTCCAGGGCATCGCTCTGTTGCGACCAGAGCCACTCTAGCGCCTGGGGCAGAGGCTGAGGAGCCATCCCCAGCGCCCGGGCCATCTTTGCTCCAGTGGAGCCTTGGCTGCGGGAGGGGAAGAGAGAGACAGAGAGGAAGGAGAGGGGGAGGGATGGAGAAGCAGATGGGCGCTTCTCCTGTGTGCCCTGGCCAGGAATCGAACCTGGGACTTCTGCACGCCAGGCCGACACTCTACCACTGAGCCAACCGGCCAGGGTCCTCGGGTAAAAAGCAGTTAAGTGACTCACTTAAGCACAAACAATGAGGAATGGACTAAGCCAGAATTTACATGTAGGGCTGTATGTCTCAAAAGCCCCTGACCCTAATCATCATCTTTTTTGCAGCCTGTGACACAAAACCAATAGGAAGGTGTTATCTGCAAGCTGGAAACATCATCCTCAGCAAGTAACTTCACTTGAGTTTTCAAACATTCTCTGCCTTAATAAAAGTTTAATCTAGATAGTTTCCTGAAAATGTAGCTATAGGAACCATATGGTAATACTCAAGCCTAGATATAACAGTGTCAAAAAATGTAACAGAACCTTAAATTTTATGGAAATAAAGATAATTCTGAAAATACTTTGTTTCTTAAAATAAAATAATGTGCTTTAATATTTATGCTTCAGGATATAGGACTTTTTCTATTCAAAAGGTGAGGATGCTTCAGAATAACCTTAAATCCAATTTAAGAGATATTTCTAAAAGGAAAGAGAAATTTGGTAATTCAGGAAAAAAACAGGACATCTTCAAAGGTGCCTGAATTTGACTCATGTTTAGGCATGCTTTTTTCTTTCTGTAAATTTTGCCAATATTCTTGGGGAATTTACCTCATCTGTTATGAAAGAGACATCGTATCTCTGGAGACTGGTGGTGGCGAGGTGGCTGACGGGCCCTTCTCCCGTCTCTGCGTACTTCAGGAGCAGAGGGATGCCTTCGGGAAGCAGGGCGTTCTTCATAGCCAGCAGGTACATCATGATGTCCTCTTTTTTCTCCGCCTTTTCAAGTCCTCCCAGGATTAACTTCTTGGCTTCTACCACTGCCTAAAATAAATCACATACTACCTCATACAGATGCATAATGCATAACCATACATTAAACAAGGTTTGGGCATGACTGATTTCACTCTTGGACTCAAGAAAACAACTAAAGCTTTAGAAATTTTTGCATCGGTTGCCTGACTGGGGCACACAATGAAAATGAACAAGTAAAGCTGGTAAAGGTGCTGTGGGGTTTTTTTTTTAAATACATACATTAACACATTCTTAGGAAGTAATGAGTATAATTATGGACATATTTACTTTCGAACACATTCTGAATGTATAAACTTATTTGAAAAACTCCCTTGTGATTGATCATTCATAAAACTGACCATTTATTGAATTTCTAAAGCAACAGTTAGATGGTGCCAAAGTGGTAACTGTTTTTTTAAGTAACAACTTTGCTGAAAGTATTTACAACTTGGCTGTTAGGTCTTCTTCTAAATGTTTAAAACGTGTTGTATTCCATTTGACTTTAAACTTTATTAAAGCTGCCATACAGCTGAAAAATAGTTCTCGAATGCCTTCTTTATGGCATGTACATTGATAGGTACTTTTCAAGTATATTCTTTAATCAGGAAAGTCTTTTTTCTTGGCCTAAAAAATTAGGAATTGAGTACAAATTATATTTTAATTGAAAAGCATATGAGAAATAGGGACATCTAAGTTCTGCTTTTATCTTTGTCACTACGTTGTTTTAGCGGCTTCAGTTTTATCATTAAAATAAAGATTCCTAAGATCCAGTTCATCTATAGGATTTGTAAACTCTGAAATTAGGGTGCAGGCACACACCAAAAGCAACACACATGCACACACCAGAGTAGGGGTAGGAGGTGAGGGGTTGGGGGAAGATGTAAAAGGTCTCTGAATAGAAGGAAAGATACTATACTTTGTTTTCTCTAATCATGCCAACTATCTATGCCAACAATCAGATAGATAAAAACATTCAAAAGTTTGATAACATACTTTGTTACAGAGGTTATAGGGAAAAAGGTATTCTCATACATTTACTGGTGGAAGCATAAAATGATATGATTTTATGGAAGATGATTTGGCAAAAGCTAACAAAATCTGCATTTTGATCCAGCGACTCTAACCCTGGAAGTACAGTTCCAACAATTAAAAACGATGTATCTACAAGTATTCTTTTTAGCATTATTTGTAGTAGCAAAAGAGCATAAACTACCTAATGACCATAGTTAGGAGATGCTGAATAAACTGTGCTGCATCAGCATGGTGGAGTGCTAGATGGCTGTAAAAAAGAATGAACAAGTTCCCTGTAAACCAGCATGGGGTGATTTTCAGGGAATATTGTTAAGTGAAAAAAATAAGATACAAGAAGGTGTATACAGAGCACTGTATTTTTGTGCAAGAAAAAGGAAATAAAAATGTGTGTGCACATCTGCTTACTGTTGCACAATGAAACATAGGAAGGAGAAACCAAAAATTAACAATACTACTTATGTAGAGAGGTAGGTGAGAATGGGTGGAGGGGACTGAAACATCTCTGAGAATACTTTTAAAATAGTTTTGACTTTTGAATCATGTTAGCATTTCATATATTTAAAAAGTAAAATTGCTAAAACGATTAAAACAGAAACAAATGAACATAAATGTACATCAAATTGGTAACATAACTAAACAGGAGAGAATGAAAAGGAATTAAAGAATTAACCCAAGTGCCTGACCTGCGGTGGCACAATGGGTAACAGTGTCGACCTGGAACGCTGAGGTCGCTGGTTCAACCCCAGGCTCGCCTGGTCAAGGCACATATGGGAATTGATGCTTTCTGCTCCTCCCTCACTTCTCTCTCTGTCTCCTCTCTCTAAAACAATGAATACCCAAAATCTAAAAAGAAAAAAAAAGATCTACCAGAATTAACCCAACCAACTTCGGAGCAGAGAATTCTGACTATATACCTTTACTGGAATATACTCTAAGGACAAAAAGAAAAGAAATAAAGTCTTGAAATTAATTTAGTCAGTTTGTTTGTTTGTTTGTAATGATATTGGTGTAGCAATTCCAAAACTATTTTGAGTGTGTTTTAGAATTGAGTGAGTGAATGAGTAAGAGTGGTGTTCTTGAAATTCTTGAACCTGGGTTCTTACTGTGGGAGAACAAAGTAAGAATGGGAATGGGAGAAGGAGAAAGAATCCTATAGTATCTGGATTGGAATTAGAAGTAGCAGTATTAACTCACTATTTAATAAATATAAATAGAGTACATCTATTTTGCCCATGTATTTTAACATTCAAGTAGTAAGAAGTAAAATTATTTTAAAATAAAATGTCGGCCTTGTCCGGTTGGCTCAGCAGTAGAGCGTCAGCCCAGCATATGGAAGTCTTGGGTTCCATTCCCAGTCAGGGCACACAGGAGAAGCGCCCATCTGCTTCTCCACTCTTCCCCCTCTCCTTCCTCTCTGTCTCTCTCTTCCCCTCCTGCAGCCAAGGCTCTATTGGGGCAAAGTTGGCCTGGGGGCTGGGGACAGCTACATGGCTTCTGCCTCAGGCGCTAGAACAGCTCAGGCCGCAGATGGGCAGAGCATCACCCCCTGGTGGGCATACTGGGTGGGTTCTGGTTGGGAGCATGTGGGAGTCTGTCTGACTGCTCCCTGCTTCTAACTTCAGAAAAAAAAAAGAAATAAAATGTCAGCTGTCTATAACTCACTCTCAAGTGGTTCAAACAAAATAAAATGAGCTGATGCAAATATGGCAATATGTTAACAGCAGGCAAATCTAGAGGACAGGTCTATAAATGTTTGTGGAATTATACTATTCTTGTAACTTTTCTGTAGGTTTAAAATTTTCAAATAAAAATTTTGGGGGAAAGATACTAGACTGTAGGAAAATCAAAATGTAAAGCAAAAAAACAAAACAAATAGAGACAAGAAATAGGGTCTTAGTATTCATTGTAAACTTATCTGGCTGCCATTCTGACTGGCATAGGGCAATGGCTTTTATATTTGTAAATGCTGAAAAACTATAGCACGTGATGGAATAGCAGGCACTTTGGCAGTGTTAAGTATTGTGTGCTCAGGAGATATTTTAAATTTGTACTTAGAATACATCATTTTTTTCTATCTATATCTTTGATTTGGGCAAATGGTAGAAGAATATTCTATGGCAGAACGTTAAAAAGAAAATATGAATATTTATTACAGTCCATTTGGTGGCCAAGTCTCATTATCTTTAAAAGATGCATTAAAAAAGAAGAAGAAAAAAAGAAGGTTGCTCAAAAACATTAACAAAACTGAATGGCAGTGATAGTGAATAGTTTGCAGCTACCTACCAGATAACTGTAAAGATGTGGTGAGAACTAGGATGTCTCATTATCAGAACTAAATTTAATCCTTTGTTCAGTTCACTCCACATGCTATATGCCTCTTCTGGGAAATCCTATTTTTTCCCAGAGTTTCAGCCACTCTCTATTCCTGGTACTAACTCCTCTGTGGGCTACAGATGGGTATGGCCATCTGCCTATTTGACAACTCAACCTTATGGCCCAAAGGATTTCAAGCTTAATATACCCAACACAAATTAATAGTTCTACCTCCTTCTTACCCCCAAACCAGATTCTATAAACTTTAACTGGTTGACATCATTATACATCTAGTGTCCTAACATGGAAAATTAATAGTCATAGACTCTTACCTCTTCCTTATTCTCTCCTGCATCCCCTCAGTAACTAAATACTACTGACTACTTCCTAAATGGCTCTTGACTCTGTCTCTTCTCACCTTACTGCTCCCACATCAATCAGACCTTTACTAATTCTTGGCCAGGTTGTTGCAAACGTTTATAATCAGACCTCATCATCCCTAATCTAGCCAACACCCACGCAATACACCATTTCATGCCTTTCTAAATAAAACATCTGAGCTCATCATTTACCTGCCTAAAAACCACACTGTTCTTCTTTCTCTATGTAGAATAAAGACCAGTCTAGACTTCTTGGCCTGTCTTCAGTAAAGATCCAGCCTGCCTCTCTTCTCTCTTCCCCTTTTCTGCATCTCCACTCCCACCTACCTGCCCCACAAACACATATTTTGTGCTTCAGCTCCACAGACATTCTCACTGTTCCCAAGCATACCAGGCATATTTTGACTTTGGGTCTTTTCATACATTGTTGTATTTCTCTTAGAATGCCCTTTATTCTATATTACCATCTCTCTCTCTCTCTCATTTTTTTTTATACTCCCATCTCTGCACCTATACAGCTCTTTTAAACTAAGCTCAAATATTACCTTTTCGGTGAAAACTTCCCCAGCACCCCAGGTAGAAGAGTTTGTTACATCATCTGTATTCTCAAAGCACTCTTTATATTTCAATAACACTGAATTTATCTTTTTGTGTTTGATAAACAAATTAGTTGAGGATGATAGAATATTTTATGTATCTTTATATTAAAAAACTAGCATCATACCTAGCAGAGAGTAAATGCTTATCAAATACTGCTGAATGGATGTTTTTATATGTGAATTTTGTCTTTAGTAAAGATATTTGATATATATTGCTGAAATAAACCAGCTACTCAAATAATTGTGGAAATATAATGTCATAGTTCTTTGATATCATACAAATCATACAAATTTGATTTTTTCCCCTTTCAATTCCACTTTTTAGTGATCATTTTTATACTATGAATTACTATGAATTGCCTCTTTGGGAACTGTTTAGTTTTTAAAATGTCCTCTTTCTATTGTTCTTAATAGCAAGTACTCAGTAAACAAAATTATATAGTGATGTCATCTAGAAATAGAAGAAAAGTGTTAATTGGAAGCTGGCTATCTAACAAATGTGGACAGAAAATAAACTATGTTTATATGTATTCAGCATCTTTAATTTATTTTCACTATAGAAAGATGGGCTATATTAACTGTTAATCCATTTGGATTTTCCATACTTTGTTATGCTTACAAAGTGAGTGTTTTATTTTAATGAGAAAGTTGTTAAAATTGATAGTCCTCTTAGGAAATTGGAGAAACTTTGAGAAAATGAAATTTAAAATAAAATGTAAAGCCTCAAGTAAATAGAAATAATAGTCCCCAGCATCAAAACTCAAAACTACAAACCACAATTACTGGAGATGAAGTTCTGTTCTAAGAGGTAGCCCAAGAGTCTAATATTTTTCTAATAACTAGAACTAAACCATACACACCATTAAAAACTGAGTATGGACTGGCAGTTGATAAATAGATGTTGATGGGGGTTTAATGAACAACTCATTTTTTAGCAAGTATTTATTAAACATAATCTATGTAAGAGACACTACTTTTAGGTAATTGGTGTTGAAAAAAGGAAGATCTACATGGAGCTTACATTTCAGTGGGAGACAGAAGTAAACAATAAACATAATAAATAACTGAATTATAAAGTATGTTAGATGGGCAATAATTGCTATGCAAATAGAAAAAGTAGAGTAGGGTAAGGGGGATTATGCTTCCCAGTGGTGGGAAGTATAGTGAGTGTTAATTAGGACAATCTGGAGCTACATGTATAAAATGTAAGATTGAATTCACACTTACTTTGAGTTTGCAGCCTTCGTTCTGACACAGCTTCCTGACCAGGGCCCCAATGATGATCATAACAGTCTCTCTGATGTCATTGCTTGCAAAAGAACCTCTGAACTTACTCTATTAGCCAAAAAGAGATAAAACAAATTAACAAGCTGTTTAAACATTTCCAAGGGATATTTTTAGTTAAGAAACAAAGTAACCAGTGCCTGGCGAAATTGTGTGCCTAGATTGCAACCTCAGAATTTTGCTTTGGAGATACAAATTTACCATCTAAATCTGAAATGAAGAGTTCATAGAATCTTCTCTTTCCTATGTCATATTATGATAAGTAAACACAATCTTTAAATTTCCATAAAGTATAATTTATTATTTAGAGGAATTGCAAAGAAGATATTATGTGAAATAATTTACTATAGAGTTAATAGTTAACAGATAGGAAATAGTTTTAGTGGTGAGGGCCTTTATTTTCCCAGGGGCCATCTGACTTACCATGAGGGCTCTCAGGAGTTCTTCATCGGGATGGGAGGCAAAGCCACAGGCATAGAGAAACCTCTCCTGGAGGATAATGCTACTGTCACTTTTGAAATCCAAAAAGTCCAAAATAGCATCTAAGGAGTCTGGGGTCTGAGCAGAAGTGACAGCATCCACCAGCTGAGGTCTATTAAAAAAGGTATAGTTATAAATATCAATGCTTAGGGTGCTTAAGGAACTATTTAAAATCTCTACCATTTACAGACTCTCCATTAGTTTGAATTTCCTAAAAAAGTGAAAAAAAATTTATCTGAACAATGAATAACTGTCTCAAAAAGATCACCCTCATTTTATTTTAAACCTCTCTTTTATCTCTCCTCTCTCATTCAATGTATACTCAGAAAATGAAAACCAATTTTACTATATTAACTATTAATCTAAGGCAATAATAATGTGGAGATTTATACAAATTTTTATTTGTAAAATAAAAATTGTATTAATAAAATTATAAATCAGGTTCATATTCTCTTCTATGAGCAATACATATAATTCCCCAAAATTGATTCTCTTTGTCTGATTAGCTTTGCAAAGATACTCATTTTCCAAATGCCTAATTTAAGTAGGGAAGTATTATTTAATAGAAGGCTAGGAAATTCTTTTAACTTTAATTTATATCCAAGGAAGAAAGTTGTCCTCATTAAAAAACACACACACTATGTTATAATTCAGTGCTCAGCCATATGACTATGTGTGAACAGAGAAAAAGTCCCACAGGAAAGTTTTAGTTACATGTTCTAGACATTAAGAATCTTTGGGTGGTTGAGTCTGGGATGGTAAAATTTCAGAAACTTGTTGTCGTACTAATAAACGTAGTATGTAAATATTTGACTCCACAACCATATAAACACACCATACATGTGTTTACTGCTTTATACTTTAAAAAGAAACAATGTACTTGCATTATATAATTTTGAAATTAATAAAAACTCAGTGAATGAACCAGAGACTGAAAGAAACATACTTATTAAGTGTGTATTATACAAGCACTGCACTAGAAATTTTAGGTATAAAAGCTCTGTTTTTATTTCTTCATCTGTAACACAGGGCTAAAAATAGTAGTTACCATAAAATTATGGGGAGGATTAAATTACATAATCTATGTAAACCACCTAGAATAGTGTTTGGCACATTATAAATGCTATATAAATATATGGTCTTATTAATATGATCACCTCACTGAACATCTCTGTCAGCTTAATACTAATATTCCCCCTCGTATATAAGGAAACAGACTCAGGGATATCAAGAGGTTTGTTTAAGGTCCCCTAGCTGATAATATACTGCTCACAAAAATTAGGGAATATTTCAAAATAAATATGAAGCGTTGAAATATCCCCTAATTTTTGTGAGCAGTAAAGAGAAGAGCTAGGATTGGAACTCAGATTTTTCTGACTTTGGAGTTCACGAGCTTTTAAGTTACATCAATGTTTTCCAAAGTAATTTCCATGCAACACTAGTCCTACAAAATGCTTTTAAAAAAAGGTATTTTCAAAGTTATGTAAATTTAGAAAATGTTTAAGGAAGCATACATAAAATTATCAGATTAAAGATGTTACAAATGTCTGCGGCAAAGAGAACTATTTTGACTTGGTTTCACCCAGTATTTTTCAAACTCAATTTGCGCATAGAATCCTTTCCTTTTGGCAAATATGTTGATATTCTTCAAATTACAAGACACATATAGTAGACACTTTGGGAAATGGTACATTACACGATGCTGTCCTTCACTATCTTACAATAAATAAAAGGAGTTATTCTCCGTATTTTATAGATATTGAAAGTGAGGCTCAGAGGGGCTAAAAGTAAATGACTTGCTTCAAGGTGATAGTCTATTGGAAGTCATAGTTTAAAACCACGATTTCAGTTCATCCTTATACCCTCTACTGCTCTATATTTCATGGATGTTACATATGATATGGTATAATGTTGTGCAAACAATCTGATTTAGAAAATGCATTATGAAGTCATCTAAATTATTGCTACCTTAAGATTTTTAGGATATAAATAAGGTTAAGGATAAGTGTAATCGCTATTCTAAATTATAGCTAACTTTTGCACTTTTCTTATTAGTACTTTCGTCTTTGATATCAAGACAAATCACTCTGCTGATATATTTTAAGGTTCTATAACTAAAACAGAGCCTGAAAATTTATGATTTTGTGTATCTTTTAACTTCTGGTTAAAATATTTATTTTTTAAGAGAGCAGCCAACTTGTTGTTAGTTCTATGGAATTCTTATCAATTTTTTTAATGTCCTCAGGGCAAGTAAATAACTTATACAATCAAGAATAAACATGCCTGACAAGTTGGTGGTGCAGTGGATAGAGCGTCAGACTGGGATGCGGAAGGACCCAGGTTCGAGACCCCCAGGTCACCAGCTTGAGTGTGGGCTCATCTGGCTTGAGCAAAAAAAAAAGCTCACCAGCTTGGACCCAAGGTCGCTGGCTCAAGCAAGGGGTCACTTGGTCTCTGAAGGCTGCGGTCAAGGCACATAAGAGAAAGCAATAAATGAACAACTAAAGAGTCCCAATGAAAAGCAGATGATTGATGCTTCTCATCTCTCTCCATTCCTGTCTGTCTGTCCCTATCTATCCCTCTCTCTGACTCTCTCTCTGTCCCTGTAAAAAAAACACACAAAAACAAACAAAAAAACAACAACAAAGAATAAACAGACTTCTCAGCAAAAAGGCTAAATTTTCTTATTCTCTTCTTGGGTAATTAAGTCCTTTAAACTCAGCAGCTACTCTGTGTGTGTGTTTGTGTAACTTGGACAATTTCTACTTTTCATTATGTTAATGGCTAGTTTTCAATATTTGGCAAATTAATTGAGATCATGAATTAGGATAATTGGTATCATATAGCTGAATTTGTATTTGCAGAAAAGTTCTGTTATACCTATCAAAAACACTTGTATTTACCGACCAAGTAAATTTGATAAGTCAACTCTTAATTGGGTGTGTAAAATGAATTATCCTTTCATCAAATATTCAAATTATACAAGCATTTCTTTTCTCTAGATTCTTTTGTTTGTTCACCTCAGTTCTCACTACTTCATATGAAACATGGCTTTGATTGGAATGAGCACTGCATCTTTAATAAAAACACATTTTTCAGTTGAAAAAGTTATGCCTTTTTGTTTTTATAATCAATTCTGAAATCTTTTCGAGTGTAAATTAATAGCTCCCAGGAAAAAATTCAAAGCAGTGAGGCAAATGGGTAACGGGGTGTTATGAGGAAGCCCTGCCCTTCCTCATCTCTGTTTCAATCTAGACCTGATTCAAACTGTAAACACTCAAAAAAGAAATGTTCATTCTGAGTCATTGCTGAAATCTTGTTATTGCATATCTGGTTGAGTCACCATTAAATTACTGCATTGTGAAATAACTGTTTGAGGAAAATGCAGAACAACAAAATAATTGATTTGGAGGTGGGGCAGTTGGTTAAAAAGAAGTCTTTCTTGCTTAATAAAAATCAATAACCCAGAAATGCTTTCCCACGTCATATAGTGTTCAGGGAACTTACAGAACTTCCTTTTTTTCAGCCTTCAGGATTTGGAGAATCTCTTCTTTCTTTGCAGTCCTGAGGTGCTGAATGAAGACGAGGAAGTTCCTGATGGCCTCCGCTTTGGACAGATTGTCAGGCTGCAGGTGATTTCTGATGGACTGCCAGTGCTCCACGAGCTGCAAAACATGGCTGCACGCTCATACTCCATTCATAATACTGAACATCCACTTTTAAAAGACATTTTCTCCCCAGAAATGATTTTTTTCCTTGTATTTGACAAGCAAAAGAAGTGTTTGTTAACTTACCTCCATATATCTGATTGCCCTCTGCCCACTCATGTGACACTCAGAGGCAAATATAGAGGTCTGCTGACCTTGTGTATGATGCTTCAATAAGAGGACAGTATTGGTCTATTAGTATTTGGCTCAAAGGATTCTGGGCTTCCAGGCATATAGGTCATTTCATTGTTACAATGAGGAATTATATGTGAGGCCAGGCTTTGAATACCATAATAAAATTATGCAGAATTCCAGGCCCAGACGGTTATACTAGTGAATTCTATCAAACATTCAAAGAAGACTTGGTTCCTATTCTACTCAAAGTCTTCCAAAAAATTGAAGAAGAAGCAATACTTCCAAACACATTTTATGAGGCCAACATAACCCTCATACCAAAACCTGGCAAGGATGGCACAAAGAAAGAAAACTACAGACCAATATCTCTAATGAATACAGATGCTAAAATACTAAACAAAATACTGGCAAACCGAATACAACAACATATTAAAAAAATAATACATCATGATCAAGTGGGATTCATCCCAGAATCTCAAGGATGGTTCAACATACGCAAAACGGTTAACGTAATACACCATATCAACAAAACAAAGAACAAAAACCACATGATCTTATCAATAGATGCAGAAAAGGCTTTTGATAAAATACAACACAATTTTATGTTTAAGACTCTCAACAAAATGGGTATAGAAGGAAAATATCTCAACATGATAAAGGCCATATATGATAAACCATCAGCCAACATCCTATTAAACGGCATAAAACTGAGGACTTTCTACCTTAAATCAGGAACAAGACAGGGTTGTCCACTCTCTCCACTCTTATTCAACGTGGTGCTAGAAGTTCTGGCCAGAGCAATCAGACAAGACAAAGAAATAAAAGGCATCCATATCGGAAAAGAAGAAGTAAAGCTATCACTTTTTGCTGATGATATGATCCTATACATCGAAAACCCGAAGGACTCCACAAAAAGATTATTAGAAACAATAAACCAATAGAGTAAGGTCGCAGGATACAAAATTAACATACAAAAGTCCATAGCCTTTCTATATGCCAATAATGAAATATTAGAAAACGAACTCAAAAAAATAATCCCCTTCACGATTGCAACAAAAAAAATAAAATACCTAGGAATAAACATAACAAAGAACGTAAAGGACCTATATAATGAAAATTACAAAGCATTGTTAAGGGAAATCGAAAAAGATACAATGAGATGGAAAAATATTCCTTGTTCTTGGATAGGAAGAATAAATATAATCAAAATGGCCATATTACCCAAAGCAATATACAAATTTAATGCAATTCCCATCAAAATCCCTATGAGATTTTTTAAAGAAATGGAACAAAAAATCATCAGATTTATATGGAACTATAAAAAACCCCGAATAGCCAAAACAATCCTAAGGAAAAAGAATGAAGCTGGGGGCATTACAATACCTGACTTTAAACTATATTATAGGGCCACGATAATCAAAACAGCATGGTATTGGCAGAAAAATAGACACTCAGACCAATGGAACAGAATAGAAAGCCCAGAAATAAAACCACATATATATGGTCAAATAATCTTTGATAAAGGGGCCAACAACACACAATGGAGAAAAGAAAGCCTCTTCAACAAATGGTGTTGGGAAAACTGGAAAGCCACATGCAAAAGAATGAAACTCGACTACAGCCTGTCCCCGTGTACTAAAATTAATTCAAAATGGATCAAAGACCTAAATATAAGACCTGAAACAATAAAGTACATAGAAGAAGACATAGGTACTAAAATCATGGACCTGGGTTTTAAAGAACATTTTATGAACTTGACTCCAATGGCAAGAGAAGTGAAGGCAAAGATAAATGAATGGGACTACATCAGAATTAAAAGTTTTTGCTCAGCAAGAGAAACTGATATCAAAATAAACAGACAGCCAACTATATGGGAACTGATATTTTCAAACGACAGCTCAGATAAGGGCCTAATATCCAAAATTTACAAAGAACTCATAAAACTCAACAACAAACAAACAAACAATCCAATAAAAAAATGGGAAGAGGACATGAACAGACACTTCTCCCAGGAAGAGATACAAATGGCCAACAGATATATGAAAAGATGCTCAGCTTCATTAGTTATTAGAGAAATGCAAATCAAAACTACAATGAGATACCACCTCACTCCTGTTAGATTAGCTATTATCAACAAGACGGGTAATAGCAAATGTTGGAGAGGCTGTGGAGAAAAAGGAACCCTCATTCACTGTTGGTGGGACTGTAAAGTAGTATAACCACTATGGAGGAAAGTATGGTGGTTCCTCAAAAAACTGCAAATAGAACTACCTTATGACCCAGCAATCCCTCTACTGGGTATATACCCCAAAACCTCAGAAACATTGATACGTGAAGACACATGTAGCCCCATGTTCATTGCAGCACTGTTCACAGTGGCCAAGACATGGAAACAACCAAAAAGCCCTTCAATAGAAGACTGGATAAAGAAGATGTGGCACATATACACTATGGAATACTACTCAGCCATAAGAAATGATGACATCAGATCATTTATAGCAAAATGGTGGGATCTTGATAACATTATAAGGAGTGAAATAAGTAAATCAGAAAAAAACAAGAACTACATGATTCCATACATTGGTGGAACATAAAAATGAGACTAAGAGACATGGACAAGAGTGTGGTGGTTACCAAGGGTGGGGGGGGGGAGGGAGGACATGGGAGGGAGGGAGGGAGAGAGTTAGGGGGAGGGGGAGGGGCACAGAGAACTAGATAGAGGGTGACGGAGGACAATCTGACTTTGGGCGAGGGGTTTGCAACATAATTTGATGACAAAATAACCTAGACATGTTTTCTTTGAATATATGTACCCTGATTTATTAATGTCATCCCATTACCATTAATAAAAATTTATTTAAAAAAAAAATTATGCAGAATTTTCATTAACAATTAAATACTTTGGAAGGCAAAAAAATTAGACCAGCTGAAGAACTGAGTAGTTTCTTATGTACTGAGTCCTCACTGAAAATCAGTTTTGTAATCATATGAACTCTTTATTCTCTCTTTATTTTGTTGTGTGGATCAAATACCATGTTTTACAATTGCTAAGGTCTGAACTCTTCACTACTTTTATTTATGGTAAATAGAATAGTATTTAGATAAAGATAAATCTCACATACACTATTGTTATGCTATCATGGTTTGAAAAAAACAAATAATTCTAATTAATGACATCATTTGGCTTTGAAATAAGCTAAAAAACTTATTTTTCATAGTTTATTACTTTCCCACTAGTTGTAAAGAATTTGTTAAATCCCATTAGTGACTTCCAACTCTAACTCTAAGATAAACAGCATGCTACCAGTTTCTGAATTATACATTCCTTCTAATAAACAGTAGACATAATTTGATGTTTCAGATTCCTTTCGGTTATCTAATCATAAGAGAATATTGCAAAGAAAAATTCTATTTGTACTTAGCTAAATATTTACTGGGTCATTTCTGAGGGCAGAGAGCACATCATTGTAAAGTCAGAATTTTTTTTCTTTATAGGGTTGCATTGGTAACATTATACTGAAGTTGGAAAAGTAAATTCCTCAAAGACATAAATTCTTCATACAGTGATGAAGAAATAGTTATAAAAAATCTTAAATGGTTCATAATATTTGATAACTATGGGGGAGAAACTAATAGTTCACAACATAAGAAAATCTAATTAGTTTCATTAGTCACTTTTCTAAATAATTTTCATCTCATATGACATTAGAAAATCACACTGAAATATAAAATAATATATGGAAGAAAAACAAATTAGAGGGAAATAAGTTTGATGATTTTCTGTTTCATTTTGCTTTCTCTTAATTCAACTTTGGTATATTTGAGAAACTAGTAAGGAATTAGTGCCTTGTACTTCAAGTAAATTATCGTACTAGATCTTGAAGATTCTACTTTACTGAATAGTAATTATATCCAAGGACAAAGTATTGTCTGGTATCTATGAACAGAGCAGGAAGCCAAGGGTTTACTTTCTCGACAACAGGTTAAGTATTAGGAAATGCTGGACCCTAAAGTCATTTCTGTGGCTGTCCATCACAACTAATTCATGTCATAAAGTTGGGTGAGAATGTTATAAGATGAGCTCTACCCTTTGCCTTAGATATATGCCATCTCATTTCTGGCTGTAATTGTAGGGGAGGCTGGAGTGTGGTAAAGAAGTATTCCTTAATTTAGGCAGAGGGCTAAATAACCTTTTGTGTCCTCACAGCAATACTCACAACACTGAGCTAGCTCAGTAATCCATTTCATCTGTGGATATATTGCTACCAAGTGGAAGAATTTTCAGAAGTCAGACCCCTGTCCACACTCTTGATATGGTATGCTTTCCCCTAACTTCATTAGGCCATTATAACCCTGGAATTCTAGGTGTTACTTTTAAGAATCTGTCCTTAAGTCCTAACATTTTTTATTTGAGATGAGTAAATGTAAGTACTTATTAATTATTATTGTATTATGCATCATCTCAGATGCATATTATTAGGTTACTGTCATTATAACTCAATGGTGGCTGGTACTTCTTTACAACCTCTCTTCACAAAATTAGTTGAAAGTTCCACTAGAGATGAAAGAAAATAGAATTTTAAGCCATGATTATTCCCATATGTGGCTGCACACACACTTATTCACACTTACAGAAGGGCATCCTTTACACTCACTCTGGAAGACCTGCCCCACGATGGGAAGGGCCTTGTACTTAGAGTCAACTGCTTTAATCACGGCTGCTACTTGCTTCCCAGACATCAGTCTCGGGCCGGCGTCAGTCGTCTTCAGCTCTAACTTCTGCCTGTATCACCAGGGGAGGTAAATACCACATTAGCAGCATTCTTTTGAGTGTACAAGCTACTGGTTGCCATTTTTATTTTTAATCAAACAGGATACTAATTCATTCAAGTTGTGTAAGGCCATGCCTTTCAAATTGCAATGTCTTCAGCATTCACAGAAACTCAAGATTATTATAATAAAATATTTCTGGAGCAACAATTTTATTTCAAGATTGAAAATCTAAGGCTAGAATTTCAAAATATAATGACAAGAGAACACAGGGAAGAAAATTCACACGGATGCTGAACAAGATATGTAATATTACCTCTTTTGTATTTAGCCCAGCTTTCTCAAAATAATATCTTCAATATAACCATATGTCACTCATTAACAAAGACAACTAGAAAATCTTTATTTTCCAAAAACGGCATCAATATTTTTGTCTAATATTCTCTTTTAGAAACTTGTCTCTCTCTCTTATCAAGAAGTAGAGTGTACATTCCTCTCTTTGAGCCTAGGCAGGGTCTGTGACTGTTCCAACTAATAGACGATGGTGGCACTACGTGACTGCTAAGGCTAAGTCACAAAGGAATTCAGCTTTCATCTGGCGTGTAGCAGCACATGCACCTTTGTAGACTTACTTGCCATGTGAGAAGTCAGGCTACCTGAAACTGGCATGTTGAGAAGCCACATGATGGTAAAGAGAAATGCATGAGGAGCCTCAGTAATTTGTGTCTTTATAACCCAGATAACAGAGAGGTGAGGGAGCTGCTTTGAACCAGCTCTGGTCAGTGACTGTCTGCAACTGCCTAACAGACATCGAGCAAGGCATGCCTAGTGGGCCAAGACAACAGCCAGACATATGATAGAGAATAATAACATGAATGTTGCTTTTTATACCACTAAATTTGGAGTCATTTGTTATAGATCAGTGGAAACCTGATAGACCTGAGAAGTAATTTAAAATATTAATTTACATGAAAATATATGAAAACAATATTAGAATATAAAATGCTA
Source organism: Saccopteryx bilineata (assembly GCF_036850765.1). Taxonomy (NCBI): domain Eukaryota; kingdom Metazoa; phylum Chordata; class Mammalia; order Chiroptera; family Emballonuridae; genus Saccopteryx; species Saccopteryx bilineata. The sequence goes on from NC_089494.1 coordinate 181,878,559, forward strand.
CTCCAGATGAGACTTCAATAAAATTTCAAGAATTTGAGGCACTTCTCCTAATTTTTTGCATCCATTCATCTCTGACATGACAGCTACTTTAGAAGAAACATTTGCAAAACAACAGCATAAGATAAATACATTTAATGCTAAAATACGTAATTTTCTTCTAAATTAAAATCTGAAAATGACATATACTCTTAGATTTGAAATTCTATTTCTTAAAAATGTGAGATCTATTCTAACCAGAGAACTTTTCTCAAATTAAAATAACAAACTCAAATATGTAAGTAATCACATAAAAAAATTTTGTCACATCACATTATTTTGAAATTTTTTATGTGCTTCTTAACAACAGTAACAAAAAAAAAATCTCAAGGAGAGAAATGCAAATGCCATCCCCTTTTTAATCCTAGCATTAAGAACATTTGACAGAGAAATTAGAAAATAAACTAGAATAAGTCAGATTGCCTTTTTAAAATTTAAATTCTATTAAATAAACAATTTATTTTTTAAATGAAAATCTATTTTAAAATATTAATACATACAATAATTATTGTAGATAATGTAAAAAATAAAAGATGTGCAAGATATAATTACTGTTTTCACGGAGCTCACAGTGTAAATTAAGAAGCACTCTATATATTTAAAAACCAAGTATAATATTATATAGAAGAGGAATAAAGAAATTTAAAATTTCAGCATTGTCTTACTTTGATATTATTTTGCCTGCAATGGAGTGTAGAAAATTCAGCCCAAAAGCATGTACCTCTTCTGCAAGCACAGCTATAACAAAGCTGTCTTCTATCTTATAGGTAGTGACAGATGTGGCTTTTGAAGAGACACCCAAGACCTAAATAGGTAAATATTTGTAGTTGTAACATGTAATCAGCTTTTCATCTTTGAATTAAGTCAAATACCAAAATTTCTTTTAATCTTCAAAGGAGCTTACCCTTCATATCCTCCCCCATCACTCAAACCTATAACATTAAAATAAAATTATATATTTCATAATTTGTGAAATCATACCCTAAGCTAAAAATTATAAGTGTTCCCAAATGATACCATTACCATATCCTTCTATTATTTTAAACTCAACTTTACAAAATGTAATGATTCAAATGCTTCAAACAAAGTGATGTCAATCATACCTGATTTGGGGTTGTAAATCCAGATCTTTCTATTTTGCATGAATCCAAAGCCTTAATTTTGATTACTTTGTCTTGTTGAGCCTGGTAGGTCACTTTACAATCCCCAGAGATATCTACCTAAAAATAAAAATAAAACTATAGTGTTTAGGGTTCTCACATGGACCATTTGAATTCCAGTGGTAACTGGCTTAAAAACGGGTGTCCTGAGGTGGATGTCTTTTTGTCCAGGCTGTCAAAATAGGAAAACAGAAGGAACTCAATGTTTCCTATAGCATGCATATTCTTTTCCATCCTCTTTGGTTGAGTCTTACTAGAAGTACCTTCTTAATTTCCATGGAATAATAATAGATTCCCTACTTCTCCCTAATGTCTAATAAGAATTGGATAAGTGGCCTGGTCAAAATCAAAACTTCTGCTAAATGCATTATTAGGAGTTGACTTTTAACGCTTTATGTACGCTGTGTGTTTTTGAGTGTGTGTGTGTGCCCTTTGACTAGCTGAATATAATTGAAAATCTTTAAAATTCTGTTGGCTTAATTCAACTCATTATAAGTCACATCTACAAATTGAATGCAGGCAAAGGTATCCCAATACAGACTGTTTAGCTTCTCTCGGCCTCTCAGTGGGCCTCTGCCAACACCACACCCAGCCTCCATTCTAGCAAACTGACATGCCCTCAGCCCAGCTTAGCCATCAGGTTTTCTCACTCACTCATAGGTGGTTTGAATTCAGACTAGCAAACTTGGACTCAGCTCTGCCTTTGACTCCAGGCCACTTAATTTCTTTAGTTTCACCTCAGTCACTTTGTCTGTAAAACGAAGGGGATTGATATAGATCAGTGGGTCCCCAAACTGACAATGCATTTAAATTATCTGAGAAAATTGTTAAAATAGGATGCTTGGGTCCTCCTTAATCTATTGAATCAGAATCTCTGTAGTGAATCCTGGGAATCTGTATTTTTAATAAGCTCCTCATGGGATAGTGATACAAAGTGATACCACTGGAATGCTCCCCAAGGTTTTCTGGTTCTGTTTTCTGGTCATTCTGCAAGTCTTTTCAGGGTAACTGAGTGGAATTCCCTTTACCCTGCATTTGAGTACATATTGATGTAAATGATAATTTGTTTCATATGTAAATAAGACTTGACCACCTACCTCACTTTTTCTGAGTATTACCATAATAGTAACTTTTTTTTTCACTGAGTTTCTACAAACAGAAATCCATATGAACAATTTAGGTAACTCTATTGACAAATAAGATTGCAGATTTTTAATAATATTAGTAAGTACCTCATTGATGGTTCCAGAACTTAACTGCATCTGAAATAGGCTAGCCAGGCCTCTCTTGAGATTTTCTATGGCCACTGGGTCATTTTCATATGAGTAGTAGTTTTTAACCTAGGGGGGAAAAGACAAATATTAATGAAGCATAAACGCATTATTTATCAAATGTGGTCAAATAAGTGGCAGGAAAAGTTCAGATATTTATGCTTCCCAATTCTGAGAGAAAGAGATCTGTTGCTGGGGTTTCTTTGGTCCTGAAAAGAAGCTATGTAAATTTCTAAGAGACCAGACCATCAGAATATGAAATTGCAGAAGACTGAAAATTAAGGCTCTGAACATGATGGGCAGCATAGGCAAGGACAGAGAGTGTGATATAGGCTGGGATTCTGTGAAAACAGGACTGCCCACAGAGAAATCAGGAACAATCTCTTTGAACATGTCAACACGTTCTCCATCTGTAACTGCTTGAAACAAAAACTGACCAAGGTTTAAAAATAACAGCAAAGAAGTAGAACGGCAAGCAGCACTTTTCAGACTACTGAGATAGCACAGCCACCAGGGTTAAGATAAGGGCCCATAGTCTTAATGCCCATTAACAAAATGCCACCGGGGTGACTCTGGCCCTCCACAGCATGCATGTTGGCCTTTGGTATGAGCAAAAACAGAATGGTTGGAAGATTTCAGGCTGAGATTGCTATTATTGGAAGGCCTGCTCAGGCATTGCTTTGGGTTTCCCTTTAAAAGGCAGGAAAAAAGAGGTTGGAATGAGAGGAGTGACTGTGATTTGGCTGCAAAAGTGAATGCCTTATCTTACTTAGCCTTGTTTCATCCCGATATTGCAGGCACAGGGGTGATAACAATATCTCATACCATTTTGAATATTTAGCTCAGGTTTAAGAAACAAGAATAAAAATAAGAAGATAATTTTCTGGAAACCAGTCTATCACTTTTCACCCTGTATTAACTCTAAATACTTAACCTAGTTTAAAACTGAAGGATGAATATAGCTTCTCTATAAAAATTCCCAAGGTCTATGGTAATTATAGCTGAGAACTTCCACCAGAAATATCCTGAATGTCTTCCTATTTTTTTAAAGCCAATCATGACTTCTCAAGTAAAACAGAAAGTTCATTAATTATACAATGAATTCGATTAATACCAATTTGAACAATTCAACCTACATGAAAACTCATAACTTAGAAGAAGAGTATATTTTGCTTAAATTACCCAAAAAAGTGCCTCAAATATTTATTTTTATTGTCTACATATACTTGCCTAGTGTCTGACTTACTAAGCTGTTTATCTAACTCTTAATCAATTTTAATTATTACACTGGACAAACTTATAAATGTTGAAATTGTGGTTGTCCAAGTTAAAAAGGAAGTGGAATAGGGACCTCCATGTCTGAAAATCTACGGTATCATATTCTCAACAAATCACTGACAATTTCTCAGATCCAAGGCTGAGTTCCTGATGTTCTATATTGTAAACTGGGTCTTTTTTCTTTTGGGGAATTACAATGTAATTTTCCCCCCAAATATTTTGGAGTATGTTATCTCCAGATATCATGATTATTATAGGTTCTTTCATAACTGAGCCACTTGAGCCCAGACGCAGTCAGAAGGGCTCACTGGGTGGCACTGTTCACATGCCTATGGTCCATGCCATTTTAGGCCTCGTTCTTCAATACTTTAGAAAGCAGAAGTAGCCATTAAGTGGAAAAGATACTTTTACTTATCATCAGTAACCTCACTTTCCTCCTCGGCTACAAAATGTGCCTGAATTATTTATAAAGTTTGACCTACAATTTCAGGAAACTCAGTTTTCAGATTTAATTTCCGGACTATGCATTAAGTTAAGTGCTCTTCTGTTACTGGCCCACGTTTATGGATCAAGATTTGATCTTGACTACTAGGTCCCTAATAGAATGGTGTTGGAGACTTTTTAATTTTCCTAGAAGGCTAAATGATATAAACTGTGAGACATAAAGAGAATTTATTTCATTCTTTCTATTAGTTTTTATTATTTTCCTAGAACCAGAACAGTGGTCAAGTCTCTCTGTTTGCTTGTATAACTGCTACATTTTGGCCCCAAATTCTGTACTTTTAGTGCAGTTCACTGTGGTCCAAACAGACAGCACTGGTATTCATATTCCCTAAATGTCAAACGTAAGACTTAAGCAGGTTTTTGATAATTAAAAAATAGTAATGGAGTCAGAACTTTGCAGTTTGAGCCACGTGGCTATCACAGCAGTAATCTTAAATTTATTATTTCACAAGAGGAACTCAGTAAGTTTTATTACATTCAGGTCATAAAACTTATTTCTTCATTCAGTTCTGAACTGAGCTTTTAACATTTGAGAGCACAGGGCTCTTATCTAAATTCAGTCCCTGAGCTTCTGAGAGTGGCAGTGGCACAACCTAGTGACAAACTAAGCCTTTAACCCTTAACCTGAGAAAACCGAACATAGAAAGAGGGAGTTGCATTAAGGGGAAGGAGAGGTGTCTCTTCCTGACAAGTTTCAAGGGTCAGTTTTCCTTTGGACTCAGTAGGGATTATTCATATTCTTTCCTTAGGGAGAAAGTGCTTCTGTACATGCTCTTAATTTACATATTCTTTAAGAATAAGAGAAAGCAAAATTTCATTAAGTAGCTATTTAGCCAAAAAAAATTTTTTAATTAATTTTTATTTTATTTATTCATTTTAGAAAGGAGAGAGAGAGAGAGAGGAGACAGAGAGAGAGAAGGGGGAGGAGCAGGAAGCATCAACTCCCATATGTGCCTTGACCAGGCAAGCCCAGGGTTTCGAACCGGCAACCTCAGCATTTCCAGGTCAACGCTTTATCCACTGCACCACCACAGGTCAGGCCAAAAAATTTTTTTAAAAAGGATACCAAACAGAGATTAGTCATTTTACTTATTTATTTATTTTACTTAGCTAGAGTTATGTCTCTAAACAAATCTTTGATATGTGTCTAAGATGAAGCTTAATAGGACAGAACAAATGAAGAAATACATGAATTAGATTATCAAGGTGTCACCTTTCTCTTGCAGGCTCAGTGTGTGTACAGAGGCCACACTGCCAGATTCAGAGAGCAAATCAATGACTAGAAACAACACAAAATAAGGGGCCAACTCAACAGCTATGTGATTAATTTAATAAATACTGACAGCCAACACCAGAAATGAAAATTCAGTAATTATTCAGTTCACTGGATTAGCATTTCAGGCCAAGAAAGAATCCATGCTGTAACTTGAGGCATCTTCTGCTTGTCAGTGTTAATCAACTTAACCAGAAAACTATCATGTTTCTAACTTCACTTATGATTTGTAGACAAAACTAGAGTCATGCTTAAGCACTTAGGTAGGAGAGATGACTGGGCATGAAGAAAAGATGTGCATTAACTATGTATCCAAGTATTTTAATAGGGTCTCTTTTACAATATATATATGAAAGCTTAAAACAAGGGGCTCAGGAAAGACAAAAAATGCATGCTAATACGCATCCTTGAAATCACAGATATTTCAGGAAGTAAAATTTAATTTGAGGCTGGGGTAAAAAATACTCTTAAAGAAAACTCTCAATCAATAGTTCAGTCTTCCCCTTTTACCATTTCTCTTATAGAAAGTTGAAGTGAGAGTTTAAATAATGATCTTTCTGACAGTGATGTGGCTGAAAATTTCACATAGTTTCTTAGTCTCCAGGGTCATTTTTTTTTCTGTAAGTACTTTATCATATCATTGAAAGATAGCACAATGCACTTTAACCTGTGGCTACAGTAAATCATCACAAGTCATAGCTACTATAGAATTGACACAGTGGAGTCATTGAAATAATGATGTGGCAGCTCCAGTCCAGCCTTTGAACAGTGAGGACACCGAGTCCTTTTGTATGTGTAACAAAAGACTTTGTACTCAACTGCTATCCAAGGGACTATAAAATGATTGGTTGTCATTAAGACTATAAACGCAATTAATATTTTATGGGCTCAAGTGCTGTGCCACACTGGAAGGCCAGAGAAGGAAATGACAATATTCCATGTTGTTAACAAAGTTGTGGTATGTGAAAATCAAGTGAGTTGATAGATATGGTAAAGAATGAAATAAGAATGCTACAAGTCAACAAAAGAGGCAATGTTTTCCCAAATGCTTTCCAGCTAGAGATAGTATAACATAGTGATTTCCAGTATAGATTCTAAAATAGACCCTCTGTTTTAAATATCATTTTCACCCCTTGCTAGTTATGTGACCGTAGGCAAATTTCTTCTCTTAATTTTGGTTTCCTCATCTGTTACAAGAACACAAAAAAACAGTACCTATTTCCTAGCACCTGTATTGTAATTCATGCACTGCCTCAGACAGTGAAGGCTTTGAGTGCTCAGTACTTTTAGCTATTATTTAGCAAACAAGAAACAAAGCTGTTTTTAAAGTTCAACTCCTTTTAGCCCCATATAACCTTACTTGTTCATTCCTTCAGTTTACAAGCATGTATTGCATTCCCACTAAGAGCAAAGTGCTGAATACATAGTGACAGTCATAATTGCTGCCCACTAGAAGCCTACTTTGAATGTGGATGGCAGACAAGGAAACAAAGGATTACAATACGTTGTGATAAATGCCTTTATAGGAATAAGCCCAGGGAGAAAGGGGTTTGAGAGGTTGTGGGGAAAGGGTTACGAGTACACCAAGTCAGTCAGTGCAAGGCATGGTTCTGAGTGCTTTGGGGAAGAAGGGAGTGCAGGGGCATGAAGGTAAGGGAAGGACTGGAATATAAAGAACAGAAATTTTCTCTACTGAAACCCATAATCTAACAAGAAACACAAATGACCAAAAGTGATAAAGGCCATGAGTGAGCTACAAAGAGCTAAGAGCATTGTGTTCTAAGAGGATTCATTATTTCCAGCTGGCTAGAAGCAGGTGAACTTCATAAAAGAATGAGACTCATGGACATAGATAAAAGTGAAGTGGTTATCAGAGGGGAAAAGGTGGAGGAGAGGGAGTAAAAAGGGACACCTATACAGTGATGGACAATCATTTGACTTTGGGTGATGGGCACACAACACAATCAACAGTTCAAAGTCTATAGAAATGTTCACCTGAAACTTATATATACTTATTGATTAATGTCACCCCATTAAATTTAATTTTCTAAATAAAAAAAAAATTAAATGGTCCCTGAGCAAAACCTGAATCCTGATAAGTGTTTTAACAAGTGGAGAAGGAAGAGAAGCATTCTTGAGATGCTGATTCATATTTGGTTGTAGGAAATGAATAATCCTTCTTGGAGTCCCTTTTTAGTAGTTTATATAAAAACATGCACCATGATTAGAAATATACTGCATGTCTAAAATTTATATTTGAAAGTATTGGTTTTCATCTTTATTTTGAATCTAGAGAAATTTTAGAGATGTGTAGTTTTAACCATAAAAGTCCTTTTCTATTTTTCTATTTCAGTTCCTAAAATTGAGCTTTCATCTTTATTAATGCATTTTAAGCATATCAATATACTATCTATACTTTTTATAAACCCACATATGTAATAATTCATTGATCACAATTGCTCCCAAGCCCCAAAACCCCATGTTTATTGCAACATTGTTTACAATAGCCAAGATCTGGAAATAGCCCAAGTGTCCATCAGTGAACAAGTGCATTAAAAAGCTGTGGTACGTTTACACAATGGAATACTACATGGCCATGAAAAAGAAGGAAATCTTACCCTTTGTGATAGCATGGATGGACCTGGAGATCATTATGCTAAGTGAAATAACCCAGGCAGAGAAAGACAAATATCATATGATCTCACTTATATGTGGAATCTAATGAACAAAGTAAACTGAGGAATAGAATAGAGGCAAAGGCAGGGTCACAGGGAGCACAGGGACAGCTGTCAGAGGGAAAGGGATGAGGAAAGGGGATCAGAGAAGGTGAAGGGATTAGTGAAACAATATATACATAATGTATATATATATTATATATACATACTATATATACATAATATGTATATTCTATATATACATACTATATATACACATGCTATATATACATACGATATATACATACTATATATATACACTATATATATATAATGTAATGGGGGACACGGGGGGTGAAGGTGTTATATTGAGTGGGACACTTGAATCCATGTTAACATAATAAATTAAAATTAATAAAAAAAGAAAAGACTTTTAATACATTAGAATCCGACCACAAGTAATGCACACTTATAGAATTTTCTAAGCAAATTTTCAAATAGGTATTATAGTGCTCATTCACTATTTTATGTATAAAATTCTTTTCAAGGTTATATTTTTAAAATAATCTTTAAATGCTTTCTTAAAAAGTCAACTTTACCTTAAAATGCCATATTCTTTCAAAAGCTTCAAATTTGTACTTTAGTCAGATACTGATATTCTTTTAAGTTAATATCACTTTACCTAAGTTACATAATTTCTTCTCATAATTTGTCTACTTTCCTGAATTTATTAAATCATCTGTAATGAACTTTTGTGTTACAGTATCTTCCTAATCCTTCTTACTTTAATAAAGAATGCATCCTTTGCCCTGGCTGGTTGGCTCAGCAGTAGAGCGTCAGCCTGGCATGTGGAAGTCCTGGGTTCCATTCCCAGTCAGGGCACACAGGAGAGGTGCCCATCTGTTTCTCCACCCTTCCCTCTACCCTTTCTCTCTGTCTCTCTCTTCCCCTCCCACAGCCAAGGCTCCACTGGAGCAAGGCTGGCCCGGACACTGAGGACTGCTCCATGGCCTCTGCTTCAGGTGCTAGAATAGCTCCAGCTGCAATGGAGCAACACCCTAGATGGGCAGAGCATCACCCCCTGGTGGGCATGCTGGGTGGATCCCAGTTGGGCACATGCGGGAGTCTGACTGCCTCCCTGCTTCTAACTTTGGGAAAATACAAAAAAAAAGAAAAAAAAAGAATGTACCTGTTAATAGTCTCATCAATAAACAAATACTTGATTCTACTATTAAAATTTTCATAAAATAGGGAACACAAATGACTAGAAAATATAAATGAGTTCAATGCCTTGATTTACTCCTGAAACATTTAATTTGCAATCTGTTTATTTGTTTTCGAAAAAATTCATTCACTATAAAAGTAGTGACACCGTGATCACCTACGAATAATATCTACTGAAGGGAAGGAAATATGAACTTGGAGAAAAAAAGATGAGCAAGCTGCCCCTCTCCCAACATCACCGTTACCTTTCCATGAACTAGATGAAGGAGCACAGGTCTTTGTAATGCTTCCAAATTTTCTTTTCTTATGATTTTGGATGGATTTTTTCCTTTGAAAATGCTCTTGTCTCCCCTCTTCGGATTCACATTTTCAACATTTACATCTTTTATCTGGAATCATGGAAAGAAACCTATGAGAACATTGTCTATATTTGTTTTCATCAGATTCTTTTAGAAATTAAAGTGGTAAAACAGTATACAGGGTTGCCCATGATTTCTTCTGTTGTTTTTTTAATTCATGATTCAGAGGACCTAGACATTAACTTTAAAAGTATGGAGAATGTATTTAGTAATTTGGTTTTTGAATTAGGTAAAAATACTGATATTTAAAGAAACCTGGGACTTCAGGCTTATAATTATGCCTAGTTGATGGCTCTTTTATGTCACTGTCACTTGTTTATTTTGAGCTATTGCTAACTGCTCAATTTCTTCACTTTCTGTACCATTTGTTTGGAAGGGGTTCTGCCCCTTTGTACATCATCTGTATACACAAAATTAAAGATGAAAAGTATAATGTATGTAAAAGAGATATATAATATTTTCTGCAGAATTCTGTTGTATTGAGAAATGGCTCAGGGAGGTGGATGATGAAGTTTTGATCCAACTTGGAAGGCACAATAGCTATTTAGAGACATCCAAAGAAGCAAATATCACTTGATAAATACATTACAATGACACGTCATTATAAAGCATAACAACAACTACTTATCAGTTACAATGAAGCAAGTTTTGTTTTCTGTACCTGTTTCACATTCATATAGGAAAGAGTAACTGACTTTACTACAGAGACCTATTGCTTTTAGATCCCTGAAAAGCAAACATGAAATCACCACATTTAATACTTGGAGAAACCCTAGAGACCAAGTAACTTGATCTCCTTCCTCACCCATAAATCTAAAGCATTATAACTGAGCAAACACTGCCTTGCAGAGCAGTACTGTTTTTTTTTCTTAGAAATAATACAGAATAAGTTTACTCCTTCACTGGTGATTCCACCTGCCATATCAATGAACTCAGGAAAATTGGGAGGTCCAATTTATCTCCTCTCAGATACAGCAGTCTCAATATTTTTACACATGACATGGAGTCTAGCTAGATCCCTGTCTTCCAGAACATTTCAAATGGATTCTAGCTTAATATGTCTATTATCATGACATATTGAACTAGACATCGAACTCCAGTTACTCACCAGTATTTTTTTTTCTTACTTCAACAATTCAGAAAGATTCAGATCACTTTTGATTAGGAAAAACTTCAAAACTGTAGATAGACATGTTATAGTGATAGAAAACAAACTAAATGGATATACAACCAAGAACACAAAACAAGTGCTACCAAATGGTATACTGCTCAAGGACTTCGCTGATTTCTAATGTTTGTATCTCTCTGACAGAAAATGCTCACCGTGATTTGGATCAGTTGGTCATCATCACCATCAGGATTTCTCCACAGTAAGACGACATCCACATTGGATGAAATTCGGTAACCCACACTGTCTTGGACTTTTCCTTTTGCCTGGTTAATAAAAACTTCAGTGGAGTATGTGAGTTTATATAGTCGGTCATTATTTAAAGAGAGACCGGTTGTGTGACCTGCACAAAGAGAGCAACACAAGTCAAGTCTTAGCTGTAAGGCACCCATCAGGCCAGACTGTGCTATCTTGACATTAATGCAGTTTCATTTAGCATTAATGACGGGTACCCAGTGGGAGCTTAGTGAATATTTGCTAAATGAAAGATTGTTCTGCTTCTCCATTTGTGAAAATTATTGGCTTGAACAACAACAAAAAGAACAAATAAACTTTCATTTCATAAACCTTACTTTATATCTCTAATAAATAATCAGATTATCTAAATATTGCTCTAGTTGAACAAAAGAATATTGTTAAAGAAACATCACCACATTGCTTTAAATTATATACATGTAATTTATCCCTCCCATCTCAGCTTTACTAACCTATAATAAATATGATTTCAAGTAGAGGTTCAGCCCTGGGAATGCTTTATAAAATTAATAAAAATCATTTGTGATTAAATGCAATGGATCCTTACCAAAGTAATTTTAAGGGTCAGAAGACAGTTCCTTAAATTGGATATTTTGAATATTTAAAGAATATCCCTCCAATGCAATTTACTCTGTTAATTTAATTAGTAAACTTTTAGTATAAAGGTACACTTAAGGTTATACATATGCAAGTTTAAAGTAGCTGTTTTTGAATAAAATAATGTTTCACTTCATAAAATCTTCTCAAAGGCTTTGACAGGGACAATTTAATGTCAAATAGTATATATATAAGTTAATACTGTGAGCCCCCCCAAATTGATGTATGGAGATCACACACTCATAAATTCAGTTTATTTTGAGCCTCCACAAATGTAAAGAGTAGGATCAAGTCTTTCCTAGAGAGAACTTAAAGTTTATAGTAGTCTTACAAACGTACGTGTGTGTGTGTGTGTGTGTGTGTGTGTGTGTGTGTTTTCTATCTATAGCTTTTAGGAGGTAGTCAGAAAGATTTCCGTATATATTTTTCCTCCATGCTAATGAGGTTGCATAGCCTAGTTAACTATAACAGGCAGCTATAACTTTTCCCTGCTCAGGAAATATGCATATGATGGAAGAAACAGGAAAGGAGGTTGAGATGACTAGGCTGGAAGTGAGGCAGCTGAGAGAAAAAGTAAAATTACTCTGCAAAGTCAAAAACTTGAGAAAATCTCTGAAGTCTTTATCATCCACTGACACTATCACCTACTACAGTGCCCACTGTGCAGAGGGGAAAATGGTCAAAATACATGGTCTCCAATAAACTAAGTGCATTATATACATTTATATATTTAATCCTCAAAAACCTAATGGGGCCTGACCTGTGGTGGCGCAGTGGATAAAGCGTCGATCTGGAAATGCTGAGGTTGCCGGTTCAAAACCCTGGGCTTGCCTGGTCAAGGCACATATGGGAGTTGATGCTTCCAGCTCCTCCCCCCTTCTCTCTCTCTATCTCTCTCTCCTCTCTCTCCCTCTCTGTCTCTCTCTCCTCTCTAAAAATGAATAAAGGCCCTGGCCGGTTGGCTCAGCGGTAGAGCGTCGGCCTAGCGTGCGGAGGACCGGGGTTCGATTCCCGGCCAGGGCACACAGGAGAAGCGCCCATTTGCTTCTCCACCCCTCCGCCGCGCTTTCCCTCTCTGTCTCTCTCTTCCCCTCCCGCAGCCAGGGCTCCATTGGAGCAAAGATGGCCCGGGCGCTGGGGATGGCTCTGTGGCCTCTGCCCCAGGCGCTAGAGTGGCTCTGGTCGCAACATGGCGACGCCCAGGATGGGCAGAGCATCGCCCCCTGGTGGGCAGAGCGTCGCCCCTGGTGGGCGTGCCGGGAGGATCCCGGTCGGGCGCATGCGGGAGTCTGTCTGACTGTCTCTCCCTGTTTCCAGCTTCAGAAAAATGAAAAAAAAAAAAAAGAAAAAAAAAATAAATAAAAATGAATAAATAAAAATAAAAAAAAATTAAAAAAAGTAAAAAAAAAAAAAACCTAATGGGGTAGCTATTATTAATCTCATTTCATAGATAAGAAAACCCAGGGGCACAGAGAGTACACATTTTATACAAGATTACACAGATAGTGACGGTGTCAGGCTGTGAACCTAGGCCATCTGGCTTTAGAAAGCGTGTTCTTACCTATACTATGCACATCTAAACTTTCAGGTTGAACTCTTTTCTATTTCTAGGGAATGAGCTAGGAATTTAGTCATTCATTCATTCAACAAGGATGTTCGAGCACCCACTGGGTGGTGGGCATCTTTCTAGCCTCTGGGGCTATGCCAATTAACAAGAAAACAAAATGTTAACCTTCATGAAATTTATGAGGAGGACAGAGGCAATAAGCTTATATGTTTATAAATAATGTAAGTATATAAAGAAAAATGAAACAGAAAAGGGAATGGAGATGCTAAGAGAAAGACTTTTGTGAGAAGGTATTATTCAAGGCAAAGGCTTTAGGCTAGCTACATGGATATCTGTGGGAAGGGCATCCCTACACTCCTACCTCCCCATCCTCTCCTTTGAATAGCAAGTTCAAAGGCCCTGAGGAGAGTTGATGTGGGTGTAATGAGGAATAGCAGGGAGGCCAAGAGGCGGGAATTGAGTAACTGAAAGACATCAGGAGGAGGTGAGGTCAATAGGTATCCAAAGGCAGCAAGGAGACCCGGAGAGCCTTTGCATGGGCTTAGAATTTGATTCTGAATAGATGCATGGTAAAGTTATATGATCTGAGAAACCGTCAAAGACAAGGGGTAAGGAAACAAGAATTAGGAATCTGGAAAAGCCAGGAGAAGGTAGTGTGGAAGTGGCTATCCACATCTATAGACCCCAAAACAGACTGTGCCCAAGCAGCAAGTCGGGAAGAACCTCAACTATGATACCAGAAGGCAGAAAAGGCCAGGACAAGCCTGAAAGGAGATGAAGTCTGTGACTCCTTCTACCATCCCCTACCTCCATCTCTTTTACATTTTAACCAGGGATACTGCTGCAGGTTCAAATATTGGCTTTATGACCAGGAAAGATATTTTGGTCAGAGGCCTTATTTTAATGACATCTATGGAGTTCCACATAAGGATTAAAGAAATACATGTTTTCTTATCTAATCCTCACAGTAATTCTGAAAGATAAGCATTACATGACAACTGAAACAAGCTGACTCTGTTCAACTCATCATAGCGGATATAATGCAGAACTTGACATTGAAATTTACTGAAATCCAAGTTTTGTGGACTACATGAAGGTCTTCTGATTAAAGGACCTATGAAAAGTAGTAGAAAGGTAAGCTTTCTTTAAATTCTGAAACTTTCCAAACTATCACATTGACCTTTTATTTTTCTTACTGTTACTTGACTGGTTAATAGAATGTGAAAAGAGACAACATATAATAGATGACTTTTTGACTATGACTTAGAAGTGATAAAGCACAGGAAAGGATAAGCCTTGTTCTCCTAGGACTTTTCCCTGCATCTTTCAACAGGAGTCAAAGCCTAAAATGGCTCAAATAAGTGAATTGTGCTGTACTGTTCTGCCTGTTATCCTTTCCCTTTTGATAAATGTTTCTGTTTATTTGTTCAAAGATCTGGCAACACTGAGTGATGGGGGCATATTCTATTTATATTGTTACCTTAATTTCTTTCTTAAAGGGTGTTGCTTTTTACAGTATGAAGAATGGCATTTTTTGAAGCCGATGTTAGATAAAACCAGAAAAAGAAGAATCAGCACCTCCTCAATGTGCCCCTTCTAGTGCATCTAAAATGTTTAAGTGACTTAAAAGCAAAAAAACTTAGTTTCAAACTTTTTAGGAAATATCTTAAAATACTTATAAAACTTAGATGGATACAACAGCACAGTTAATTGACTTAAGCAAGAAGACAAAGTAGAAATGAACTAAAGGTGAGGTTTGAAGAGACATGCATTAGTAATAAGGATGATGAATCATGAGATTTAGGTCTCCAACAGACAACTGTAAGCCTAGAAGTGAGAGCAGGATAAAGGATAAGAGGAGAACATGAAAGATGGTTAATGTGAATGAATTAAAAATAATGGATAAGACAACAACGTGAGAGAAAGACTGTAAGTGAAGAAACAGTTCAGGTTTAGAGGTGATGAGAGTAAATAGAAAGTTTATGTGTGTGTTATTGAAAGTAAAATTACTGTAAAGGAAACCTGAAGCCCTGGTCAGGTGACTCAGTTGGTTAGAGTGTTGTACGAATAGGCCAAGGTGCAGGTTTGTTAGGGAGTATACAAGAATCAACCAATGAATGCATAAAAAAGTGGAACAGCAAATTGAGGTTTCTCTCTCTCCTTTCCTCTCTCTCTAAAATTAAAAGAAAACTACATTTCAAAAGAACAAAAAAGCACAATTAGATCCACAATTAGAATATGATTTAAAAAAACACAGGGAAAACCTGTTTTCAGAATGTTCACACTCAACGTATCATTTCTAAATAGACCCTCTTCCAGGCTGATCTGAATCCCCTTCTCCACTATCTTCATAGTGAACCTGCACTAAAATCCACCGACATCTGAAGATTTGCTAAACAATTGCATTAACAAATTTTTAAACATTTTAAAATTTTATTTATTGATTTTAGAGAGGAGAGACAGAAAGAAGAGGGGAGGAGCAGCAAGCATCAACTGCCATATGTGCCTTGACCAGGTAAGCCTGGTGTTTTGAACCGGCGACGTCAGTGTTCCAAGTCGACACTTTACCTACTGCCCCACCACAGGTCAGGCTGCATTGACAATTAAAATAGAGATGAGTCTTGAGTGATGCATAGGATCCCCAAAATTTATAATGGCCTAATTTCAAAGAATACTCTTCACAAGTAGTTTGTTTGCTAAATGCCAATAATTCCAGAAATCAAGAAATTTATTTATTAAATCATGGTACTATAATACAAAAGGTTATCACATCTAGACAGAGAGAGAGCTGTTAAGTCCTGAATTATTTATTTATGATATTTGGCATAAGCAGCTTGTAGCATGAAGCTAATGACACTTAAGCTTTGGAACTATCACTTGCCCAGGCCCATTTCAAGGGAACCCTAGCAATGTGTACACATGCCATATCTGTTTTTCAGTAACACCCACAAAGAATATTTTTGTAATTTTTTCTTAAAGATGGCCCTTAAGTTTCATAATCTTCAGCTTCTACAAATCTGGATTTATCACTAAATTTGTACACAAGAAACTCTAGCTATCTGTAATCTTCTAAAATTGTGTTATTGTTGCTTGTATGTATTTGAAAATATCAAGTTAGCCAATTTTTTATAAAGTTAAAGTTATTTATACGGTGGGGAAAGAGAAAAACATTCAATAACTTCTATATCTCAATTATTTTTTTTAAATAATCATGGTATTAGGTTTGATATTATGTTATAAAAATCCCTCATATTTCAAATATACCATAGTGTATTTGACAGATACTAGAGTAAGCTCTCTATATAATAATTCTCAGTTAGATATAATTTACAATTTTTTTTATTTTTCTCAAATTTCTTTTTCTTTCAGGACTGTGTCTTTAAATACCAAGCATTTTAGAAACTGGTGAAAAACATGTCTTTAGCTCAAAAACATAAAGTGTCATTTGCGTATGTGAAATAGCTTAAATTTAGCCAAACATTTATTATTCCAATAAGAAAGATTGTCTTTTCCTCATGTGAAAATTTTTATCCAAGAAATCTTAAGAAAAACTTCATTTTATCATCAAGAGCCACAGATATCCTAAAAATGATTTAGAAGTTTACAAATGAACTGTTTTATAAAACTGGACCATATTATGCTAAGTCATGTGTTGGATTAGCTTTGAGAGTGTGCCACACCCTCTCTAGAGACTCAAACTGTGATTTTACAGGTACAGTCTGAAGAGTGTATGAACTAGATGGTTTAAAACAAGACTCCATATTAATACATTTTTTTTACATCTTTTTGAAACCACTACTCACAAAATGTTTTTTTCTCTCAAAGGTCTCAATTCATAGGTGTTTTTAAGAGTCAATTTAAATTAAAACACAAATGATAACTAGCAACACTATTTTTCCAAAGATAATAGTCCTCCTTTTTAAAACCTATATCATGTAGATTTTCTGTAATTTATCAATTATGATAATTCTATCACTTCTAAAAAGTAATTAAATTAAATACATGTTTTACCATTTCATTCATAATTCTTTGGCAAATCAAATGCTTTTTCATTGGTTCTGATTCTTCTTGATGTCACATTGCTAAGCAACTAGAAAGAAATTTAAGAATATTTTTTAAATCTGTTTTACAATTCAAATGAAGAAGCTCCATTCAGTGAGTAGCCAACAGCAGCAGGTAACAACAGCTGGCGTCTTTTTTCTCCCTTTTAATAATCAACCATGAATGAGAAATTAAAGCAAGAAGCACACTAATCTGAGGAACTGAAATGAGAACGAACCTATTTTCTTAATGTATGGAGGAACTTGAACTTGGTTTTCATTCTAATCCTGTCATGCCTTCACAAACATTCTATATTTAATGGTTTTGAAGAGGGTTTAGTTAGAAACTCTTTCACTATTTGCACTTAAATACACACACACACCTTTTCCCTTCAATGACTAAAATTGAAGTTTAGCAAAAGGCAACACAAACTTACCTTTAACAGAAGCTGAATATGAGGAAATAAAGCAGAGAAAAAGCACTGCAAGAAGAATCATATTGACTAGTCACCCCCTGATGCATGCAGTACCCAGCCGAGTCACTAAGAAGTGGACTCTTCTGATGGCAGTAAGGCAATGTCCCTCCTTAGACCCTGCAATGATAATGTTTATCTTTGGGGAAAGGTCAGATTCCAAACTCCAAAATCAGGACCTAAGTTCACCAAAGAGCTCACTGTTAATGATTAAACATAGGTGGGCTGTAGTTTTCAGTCTTTCACTCTTTAATTTTTTTTTACTTAGTAAGAAAAATCAAGAAAATTTTCACTTTTGAGAGCAGAACTGAACGAGTCTACCTTCTTGTAAATTAGAAGTACTTAGGGATACTTGAGAAAAACTGGTGATGATATTTTTCTGCTCAATAATAATCATCATGCTTATAATATTAAATGTCTGTCTTCATGTTTTACCACCTTATGTGGGAAGGTAGTGAAGATTCTGAAACTCAGATAAACTTAATTGAATTTTATTATGATTTGTATGCTCATCTTTGAATTTTTATACCATGTATGCACATGCTATTAGAAGAAATCACTCTGAATTTTAGGGCTTAAAGTTAAAAATTTAAAATTGTATCACCATCAAACACTTCAAAATAATGTTAGAGTAAATAAAGCTTTCATTTCTGAAACCTAGATAATTCTCCTTATGTGTGAAACTATACAGGGCTGTAGTAAATCAGCATTGTCTATTATTAACATGCTAGCAGGCCAATTGAGTATATATATCATAGTAGGACTCCAGCTATATCTATGACAAGAAACATTTAATTTTCTGAGTCCCCAAACTAGCTGGATGGAGTTGCTCGTGCTTTCTAAATCCCATTTCTAGGAAGAGATTCAGAGGGGAATTCCAGTCCTTCTCACTTTTGCTACAGAAAATTAGAAAACATTTCCAGAATCAAAGCAAATACCCTAGTATGGCTAAGGCCATATTAACTGAACCACCTTTTATCCTTGGAAACTCCCACAAGAGAGACTTGATGTGAACAAAACCTGCTAACATGAGGTAGTTTGGGTGGCATGTGCAGTGGTTTTGACAAAGGAGGAGGAATAAAGTACTGGTGGAAAGCTCTTTGAATGAGCTTGAAAATACTTAAGGCCATGTTTAATTATAAAATAGGTTCTTAAATGTATCTTTGTCTTTATCAAAACACTTTCTTAGCATCCTACTCTTAAATTTAATTTAGACAACCCAGGTAAAAGCCAACTTGATAGGGTAACACAATGAAATATAAAATTTTAAATCTACAAAGTTTATATAAAAAAACTGAAAGTTGAAAATTGTTCATCTTTATCATCTATTGAGATTAGAATTTCATTTGTTGCCTTACATTTTGAATGGAAATTATGGCTAAATTACCTATCAAAAATAAACTGTTTGGTTGTGATTATTAAAGTTATAAATATTTTCCTGGGTAAAGAGACAAGGCCATTCTTGGAAAAATACCTTTGTTGAAGAAAAGTAAGGTTTTTTTATGAACAGTAGGTATTATATGATAAATACAAGGTAATAAAAAATTTCTTTATTGTGTTATATTTGAATAGATTGCTATATGTTTCAACAATTTCTGAATTTCATTCATAGGGATATGAAGTCTTTATAATCACTTAAACTTTGCATCCTTATTTATTTAAATTAAGGACCAGTTTGACTCTCGTGTGATTTTATGAGAACTGTCTTTTGTACTTCCATTGGGGCTCGCAATTCCATAGACCTTTACTGTCTGTAGTTAGACAAAGTGGTGCATAATACGTGTCTCTTCGGGTAAAGTACCATTTGTTGTCGGGTACCAGAGTCCAACCAATAAAAAGCATATCACTATTGCCTAATAAATACTGTTTCACTTGAGAATTTGCTTTCCACTAGAAAGCTCCTATAAGTCACTGTATTAGTCATTTCAACATACATTGTTCAAATAAGGCTGCTTCTGTTGGTGATAAATAACATCATTCTTTTATATTTTTCTTGTAACTTTTTCTATTTACAAAGACATTTGAAAGACTTAAGATTATTACACTAGAGGTGAAATAAAAATGCCACTTTCCATATTCCATGAATATTGTATACCAGAGAAGAGGCATTCTCCTTTGTTACTTTGTTGATCAAGCAGAGCAAACATTGTATAATATGTGAGAGATACCTTCCAAAACACCTAAGCTATTTTACATGGCATGTTAAGCAATACAGAAGCACAGCACAGAATAAAAATAACAAGCGCTGCCATCTAGGGATTACTCTATAGTATACACTATAATAAGCACTTTATTTTCTTTATATTATAACAACCACTTTACATATTAGAAAAATGAGGCTCAGATTAATTTAGTAAAATGATTTAAGAAATATAGAAAAACAAACCTTGAAATCCAGACACAATATTCTCCTTTACTTAAAAAATATCAGAGATAGAAAATGGAAAAATTGATTTCTTATGGATTAAATAGAATTATTCATTGGAACTGTACTTTAATAATTCCATCACAATTTTGTATAGGGGTGTACAGAGCACTTGATTATTGTGGCTAGATGTGGCCAGCTAAAATAACAGGAGAAAGTACTGACTTGTGCTAGCCACATCAATATCAAATAACAAAATTTAAAACAATGCTATTACAATATAATTCCACTGGTAGTACATGACACTGTGGAATACTGCTATATTACTATTTTGAGTGATAAATAAGAGACTAAGAAATAAAGATGGATGACTAATTCCAAAGTACAGCTATGTTTCTGGTTAAGTATCAGAGGTTGCTAGGAGTTAACTCATTTTCCTTGATTAGAAGATAAATAAATTTCACCCCACTAAAGGTGGAAGAAAATGCATTACTCAACTAGATATAGATATAGTAAGTCAGGATGTACAATAGCAATACAGAAATAAAAAAGCCTTTATAGCATCAGAACACTTTACTATTCCTAGAAGGAATCAATAAAATTGTAGAGGGGTACTTCAAGGTATCCTTAAGTAGTCTCAATAAACTCTTAGTTTCAGTTCAATGAAGGAATTAGCCTTTTTAAGAAATCCCACAAAAAATATTTAAGAATATTCTTATATGATGAAATCTTTTTTACTATGGCAAAGTTATAAAATATACTATTTTCTTTTCTAATTGAATTTTATTGGGCTGATATTAATAAAATTATATAGGTTTCAGGTGTACAATCCTATAATACATAATCTTTACTGTATATATACTATTTGAAAGGTACGGTTTAAGAATTCTATTTTAGCAACTAAATACTCACTAAATGTCTTTCCTTAACAAAAGTAAATTTGAGACCTAGGTTTGAAACATTTGGAATTTAAGATTCTCCAAAACAGACAGTGGTCAAAAATATGTTATGGGTCAAATACAGTCATCCTAAGAGGAATCTAACTTTATATTATCTTTAGCCACACAAAACTGAATTTCTAGCATTTAAAGGAGAGAACTGATGGCTCTTACAGTAGACGTAAGAGGCTCCCTTTTTCTTTTGCTTTGTAAAGAAAACAAAATTTAAATTTTGATCAGAATTTTATTTATAAAGACATTTCCCATGTAGCCTGTATCCAGTTACACCTATTAAAATCTTACATTAGTGTAATAGATTCATTAATATTAAGAAACCAATATCGATATATTAACTAAAATCCATACTTTAGATTTCCTTAGTTCTTATCAAATGCTTTTTTCCCTGGAAGACCCCATCTAGAATACAATACTACATTTAGTCGTCATGTATCCTTAAGTGCCACTTGTTTGTGAGAGTTATTTGTAGGATGCTCTTCTATTGGAGTCTGTGGTATGTTTTTCTCATGGTTTGACAAGGCTTATAGATTTGGGGGAGGAAGACCACAGAGATGCCATTTTCATCACATCCTGTCAAAGGTAAAATGCTATCAACATGATTTATTACTATTGATGTTGACCTTGATCACCTTCCTGAGCAGTGCTGTTAGGCTTCTACACTGTAAAGTTACTTATTTTCACTTAAAAAAAAATACTATTCTCTTTGGAAAGAAGTACTATGTATAGCTAATATTAAGGATTAGGGAGTTATCTTCTTCCTAGAGAGTGAATTATCTATATAAATCATTTGAAATTCCCCTGTGTAAGATATTTGTCTCTTCTCCCTACTTAATTATCATTTGTATCAGTATGAATTTATGAATATTTTATATTTTGGGTTATAATTCAACACTATTTTATTTAATGTTTCTACAATTGTTACAATTTTGGCCATTGGGAGTTCTTTCAGTTGGCTCCTGTGTTCCTTTGACATATCCCATCGTGTGTGTGTGTGTGTGTGTGTGTGTGTGTGTGTGTATTAAAGCATTTCCTTAATTTCTACCACTACAAGATACTCGTTTCATCTTGTGTATTTTTGTGTCATTTCTCCAAGGAGTTCTGGTTCCTTGGTATTATAAATCAAGAACTGGGCACAAAGTATGCTATTTCTACAAGTTTTCCAATCTGTGAACACAGAATATCTCCACATTTATTTAGATATTTCTGTTATCAGTTTTGTCATTTCCCTCATATATATCCTGTATATGTTTCGTTAGATTTATACCTAAGCATATCTATTTTGGATTCTAATTTTTTTAATTGCAAGTTCCAATTGTTCATTGAGCTAGGAAATCAACTGACTTTTGTATGTTAACTTTGTATCCTGTGACCTTCCTATAATCACTTATTAGTTCCACAGGGTTTTTGTGGTTGATTTGGATGGTTGTTTTTTTTTAAAGACAATGTCATTCAAGAACAGTTTTACTTATTTTTATTTCATTTCTTGTCTTATTGCATTAGTTAGGACTTCTAGTATGATGTTGAAAATATCTGTGCACTTTTTATATTACATATTCTTTTCTGAGTTCTGTCACTCCTCTTCAAATATTTTCTCCAATCACTTTGTATTTTCAGTTTTAGGTTGTTCATTTAAAACATTTCTCTCAACTTGTTTTGATATATTGGGCTGTATTTTTCTTTTGTCCTTGCTTCATATTCACTTTTATTATAACTTTTAATAGGACTCAACTCTGATCCTTTTTTGTGGAATATTTTAAGGCTAAACAAATTATTCTGTACTTTTAAGTGGGTGAGTGAGTAGCTTTTCTGACCTCATGGTTCTAAAGCTTCCTTTCCTGGTGTTTTCTTGTTATTTATGAGCTATCTCCTCCTCTTCTCTCCCACGTTTATCAGGACCTGTTTTATTTTTTCCTCTATTGTCCCTATCCAAATCAATCAGAATTCTTCTCCCAAAAGTTTTTCCTTAGTGTTGGGCTTTGTGCAAGAAGAAAACTCAGGTTTAAGTTTTCAGAGTTCAACTTTCCCACTCCACATTCAGATCTTTCTGCTCATCCCTTTGTATTCTCCTTGAAATGACAGTGTGCCAGTTTTGCTGATTTCACATGATCTCCTTCACTTTTTAAGTGAATACCTATTGGTAATTTTGGGGTCCTTCCATTCTCAAAGGTTTCATACCCTATGTTGTTTTCCCACTATTTTCTTCTATATGGATGTTAATATTAAGTTGGTGGATTGTTCCCACCCACTCATATCTTGAGCTTTATAAGAATTTTCACTTAGTTATATAGTAGTTATGATCTGAGCATGTTGTCATTAGTGTAATTTTTCTATCTTAGATGCTACACCTGTTTTTATGAGAAGATTCAGACTACACTGCCTCCATAGTCACCTTTCAGAGTCTTCAATATTCATAAATTACTTGAGAGCCGGATGTGGAGGGGGTCAGTGAATAAAGAATTAAGAGACAGTTTAAACTTTTACTATATTTGTGAAGTCAATCAAAATGCAATTTGAAATGATTATAAATGATAGGTTGATTGTGTTTTCAGATACTTTTCCAGTCAACTTTAAAAATTAGTTTACATTTGGTTTTCCTAGTTGGAAATTTATAGTTGTCCCTTGGTATCCACAGGGGCTTGGTTCCAGAATGCCATAGATACCAAAATCCAAGGGTACTCAACTTCCTTATATAAAATGTATTATTTGCATATTAACCTATGCACATCCTCCCATATACTTTAAGTCTCACCCAGAATACTTATACCTAACATAATGTAAACACTGTGTAAATAGTTATTATACTGTATTGTTAGGGAATGACCACAAGAAAAAAACTGTGTATATGTTCAACACAGCATAACCATCATAGGCCTATATACATACAGGGTGGCCCAAAAGTAGGTTTACAAATGTTTATATGAAAAAAACAATAATAAAAAAAAAACACAAAATAAGCTATGTCACATACTCACAGCTGTAAACCTACTTTTGCCCCACCCTGTAGTACAGGTCAGCAACAATGTGACTTTTAGAAGAATTATTTTCTATATCCTTGGTTGAATCTGAGAATGTGTAATTCAGATCCAGAGGGCGGACTGTATTCACAAATGTTGCTCTATATTCCCATACCTCCCCCCACTCCAACTTGCTATACTCTCAAACTTAATGAAATATCAGAATTAGGCTTAAAATAATGATATATGTGATGATTGCCCAATGTTTTCAGGCCAAACATTTGGAGGATCTCATAACTGTTTATTACTATGGTTTTGTGTACCAAAATTCGACTTCTGTCTGTAGTCCCCTTCTCACTCTACAATCTACGGTTCCATTTAACTGGCTGCCAATTGTCTGAATCTGTTTCAGACATGTTTTGTTTAGCCTCCTCAGTATTAAAAATATATATATAGTTGACAACACTTAAAATCCAGGTTTTACATAAAAATTTAGATTTCTATCTGCTCTTAAAAAATTGAGATCTGATGTCAATAAACCCACATTCCTACTGGGAACTTGTACCCTGATTAAATAGAATATGTGCTCTCATGTGTGACACTGTTCTCCCAGACAGCCTTTTCCTTTTGTTACTTTCAGGTCCTCATAACCATTATAGACTTGTAACAATGGACAACATCTCTTTGATTTCAATTTCTTATGTTGGCTTAAACTACCAAGTATGTAATTATTTCTAAATCTGTTTTCTACTTAGATGGCCTGCAAACTCACCAGAATCCACATATTCAAATACAAACTTTTTTTTTTCAAAACTTATTTTTCTCCCACTATTCTCTAAAGCAGGGGTCCCCAAACTACGGCCTGCAGGCCGCATGCGACCCCCTGAGGCCATTTATCCACCCCCACCACACTTCCAGAAGGGGCACCTCTTTCATTGGTGGTCAGTGAGAGGATAGAGGAGACATGCAGCAGTGGACTTCCCACAGAAGAGGCCCACCACTGCTGCTGCAGGTGTCCAGGACGCTGTATACACAGGCTGATCACCACCATCCCTGAATACAGCACTGGAGGCGGTGCTGGGCAAGGTGGCATGTTTTCAAGTTGCCAAGCTAATAGCGTGCACTGGCAGACCACTCGTGGAGGGAGAATTTGTTAAAGAGTGCCTTCTTTCTGCTGCCAAAGAGATGTGTTATTTAGTACAGTTAGTCTTTCAGGATCTACAATTACACCAAGGATTGAAGAAATGGGACACAATTTGCATCAGCATTTGCAAAACTCTGCAAGAAAACTTTCCTATTTTTCCTTGGCACTCGACGAGAGCAAAGATGTTCGTGACTCTGCACAACTTATAATTTTTATTCGTGGGACAAATGACAATTTCGAAGTCACAGAAGAGCTTGCTGCACTGCAAAGCATCAAAGGAACTACAAGAGAGGATATCTCTGAAAAGGTTTCCCAAACTGTGAAGGATTTGGAGCTGGACTGGGCTAAGCTAGCCAGTGTGACAACTGAAGGTGCTCCTGACATGGTGGGGTCTAAAAAAGGAGTAATTGCTCACATTAACCAAGAGATGGACAAATGTAACCATTCTCATCCAATAGCCAGACACTGCCTCATCCACCAACAAGCGCTATGTAATAAACCACTGAAGTGGGACTCTGTTATGAAAATTGTGGTATCTTGTGTTAACTTTATTAGAGTTAATGAACTAAACCACAGACAATTTCAGGAATTTCTGTCTGAGCTAAATGTTGCCTATGAAGATGTTCTGTACCACACAGAAATCCATTGGCTGAGTCGAGGGAGTGTTTTGAGACAATTCTATGACTTACTTCCACAGATTACAGCTTTTATGCTTTCAAAAAACAAAGAAGTACCAGAGCTCAATGATGCAGAATGGAAATGGTACCTCGTCTTTCTGACAAATGTAACAGAGCTACTCAACAGTTTCAACGTGCAACTTCAAAGAAAAGGGAAGCTCATCTGTGATATGCAATCACATGTGAAAGCATTTGAAGTAGAATTAGGCCTCCGTGTTAAACAAGTTGAGGAAAATTTCTGCCATCTCCCCTTAACTCAAAATCTGTTAGCGGAAAAACCCTTGATTGCATTCCCAAAAGAAACACGTGTGGATTCACTGGAAAAGTAGCAAAAGGAGTTCCAATTCAGATTTAAAGAGCTTCATCTCCATGAACAGGACATACAGCTTTTCCATAACCCATTTTACATTGACATTGAAAATGTGGATACAATTTACCAAATGGAACTGGCTGAACTGCAGAAGTGTGACTCTCTGAAAGACGCATTCAAGTCAAGCAGCTTGCCTAATTTCTATGCATCTCTCCCCTCTGAGACATATCCTAATCTCAGGAACCATGCACTCAAAATGGCAACCATCTTTGGCAGCACTTATGTCTGTGAACAGACTTTTTCCAGAATGAAACATCTGAAATCTCCAACTAGACCTAGACTAACTGATGCATCACTTGTTACAGCTAGCAGGAACAAATATGGAATCAGACATTGACCATCTCATTAGTCAAAAGCAGGCCTATAGTTCCCATTGAAATACTGGTCAGTTTGTTGATTTAAATGTACTTGTTCTTTATTTTAAATATTTTATTTGTTCCCGTTTTGTTTCTTTACTTTAAAATAAGATATGTGCAGTGTGCATAGGGATTTGTTCATGGTTTTTATTATAGTCTGGCCCTCCAACAGTCTGAGGGACAGTGAACTGGCCCCCTCTGTAAAAAATTTGGGGACCCCTGCTCTAAAAGAGCCAGTCAACACAATTACTTTCCTACAGTTGTCCAAATTATAAAAATCCTTAGGGCTATTGTCTCTTCCTCCCTCATTCTACTCAAAACTTTCAGTCATGAACCAACAAACTATGACATGACTTTGCTTTCACTGTTGCCAATATTTTAAATGCCTTTCTCTTCTTCATATCTGGAACGCTCCTACTTACTTTCCAAGATGAAGCAAAGTTATTCAACTTCAGAAACTATGTCTCCTGCCCCCAGGAGCATTTAGTTGCTCCTTTCCGTGTACAAGCATCTCAAGTATATTATGTCATATGGTATTTGTTTTCTGCTGGTTCTCCCACTAGACTAGGATTTCCTTAAGGATACCAATCATGATTTAATTATCTTTTTATTAAGAGTACCAAGACAAAAAATAAGGAACTAAATAAGTGTCTAACACATGAATTTCACAAATCATTGAAAATAAGATTATTTCATATCATGATTTTACCTTCCTATACTTTTTATATGCTTCGATCTGTTTGAATTGCTCATTTTTTTCTTTTTCTGGTACTTTTTAGCACTTGCTTTGGATTGACACTAGAATCTTTCAAAATTTGCACCCTGACTATGAAATTAAATGGCTTTGTCAAAAAACTTACTGACTCCACTATTAAATATGTGGGATTTTTAAAAGTAACTTAATTTAAAAAAAACCCAAGAATGCCAAAGTTAGTTCTGAAAAAAATCATATAATTCTGAAAGTTATCTATTTATAAAAATTGTTTATTCTGAAAATTATATAATTATTCATAAAACAGATCCCTGAGAGACAAGTGAACAGCTATTAAAAGACTTGGCACATCACCATGCCAGCCTGAGTTTAATGACCTACATGTGAAGGGCTACAGATCCAATTACTAATCCTCTCTCAGTTACTCTTTGCCCTGATATAGAGGCAGCTGAAAAAAGATGCCCTACTAACAAATCAGAAATGGATCCAATGCTCAATCAAGAGATCTTTTAGACCTGAGATGAGGAAGAAACAGTGACCAACAACAGTGTTCAGCTAACACAATTTTCAAGAAATATTTGAGGGTTTAAAGCAAGAGTAACTTCATTTTTGTAATTAAACTTAGATTTCCATTTTTTCAGATAACTCAAATGCTGTATTTAATTTTTATTCACTGACACCTTTAGACATGTTCAAATGTTTTAAAATATTGAGAATTTACTTCAGTATTGTTTCCATACTGATGACAGCTGTCTTCTATTCATCGACTCAAATTTTCTTATCTTCAAATTCTGCAATAATCACTTGTTAAAAGTAGGAGTAAAATTTAAAAACTAAACACAAAACGACTATCTACTGGATTATGTTTCAGTTCTCTCAGTTGACTCGGGCTATATATAGCAAAAAGATTACATAAGGTCAAGTACTACAAACAATGAAACGTCACCTGATGTTTTGCAAAACAGCATAGGAAAAATTACTCCAGGAATGAATGGAGAGTAAGATTTCCGCCTGTAATCAAGAAAAAAGGCTTAAACATTCTATTTTAAATACATGTTATTGGGAATTTGACTCACATTTAAAATTTGATTTTCCATTTGAATTTTGTAACATCAGATGATGACATTTTTCTGTATCAATTATAAGTACTTTACTTGGCAAGAGATGCTTTCCTTTCATCCTTAACAGAGAGGAATTAAGAGCCCTTCGTCACTGTTTCGAATTTTTAGTTTTTAAGAGTACGATGCCCCACCGAACATCTCACAGGAACACACGGATGAATATATGCTGGTAGGTACACACGTGCATTTAAGTGGAAAAACAGACACTACTGTAACTACCTCCCGTTCCAAAAACCCTATAGGACTTCTCACCGCGTCCCCAAAAAGTCCCTCCCCTTTCTCCCATTGAGTATCCGGAGTTGGCGCAGTTATGTGACGTAAGACGTAGCCGCCGGAGCCTCCAACAAGTAGCTACCATCCCTGCCTCTGGGAGTTGAAGTTTCCGAAGGAGGACTCGTGAGCGGCATCAAGACCACTCCATAAAACCTTTCTGCGGGTGCTCTCAGGTTCACCGAAAACTCCTCTGCCTGGTAAGTCTCTTAGAGCCGAAGCTGTCGCGCGCCTACCCTCCAGTGTCCTCCGACCACAAAAAAAAACGCTCAGCCAGCGCCCCCCAGGATTAGTATTAAGGGCTTCCGGGCAGGAGGAGAGTGGGGCTGTGGAAGTGGCGGCTCCGATTCAGTTCGCGCAGGAAGTGAGGTAAGATAGAATGCGCGCCCGCGGTCTCCAAGAAACCCCCTGATTGGCTGAGTGAATCTTAGTCCCGCCTCTAGAATGCGTCCGCCTTCGTGGGGCGTAGAGTGGGGAGCCGGGCGATGTTCTGCCCACCCAGGGTGGGGCGCCCCTCTCGCTGTCCGCTTAGCGGTTGGAGTCCAGTCCCTAGTTTGTGAAAAGTGTGGTTTCCAAAGAACGAAGGGAGAGGGAAATCTGGTGTCCGAAGGGCCGGGAAACGAGTTACAGTTTTGCTACTTGGTGGCAGAGACCATGGGCTAGTCGCTTTACCTCTTTATCTCGTTTCTCCAATGAGGGGCTGACGTGGCCAAGCCCTCTGAAACGGAGAGCGCCCGGGGAGAGTTGCTGCAGGTGCTTTCTGGCCCCAGCGTGGTCATCTCGGGACGAGTTTAAGAAGACCGAGTTGTTACTTGGTTTCACTGAAATATTTTAAGTTAAAATTCGGGCATATTTTGTAGAGAGATAAAGAGGATAGCAAAAATATATTTCTTTTTGTTTTTTAAATCCTCCCCTTCGCCCCATCGTAGCAGAACCCTGCTCCCAAAGGACTGACCTCAGAGCCTAGGGCTTTTGCTACTGCAGATTTGGCAGGCGCCTTTTCAAAAGGGTATTTATTCCTTCCCCGTCACTGTCAGATCGTTTCGTTCCAACCTGCGGTTATTCAACATTCGTCTGTATCTTTCTGTAAGGGAGTCAGTGCCATAATTTATGAAAACTTGATTTTATTCCCATCAATAAATTCCAAAATAAGTTTATTTTTAACTTTTCTTTAGCCATTCATTGATTTTTGATGTATTCTTTCTGCCTAAATCTGTGATAAAAAAAATACAAGAAATATGAAAACACTTTTTAATGTATTCATCTCACACCTAATGGCCTTAGTCATATTTCCAGTTCTTAGCTTTATAAGACCACCTGATAACCGATTTTTGTGACTAAATGAACCATTTAAAAAAAAAATTGTACGCGCAACAAAGTTTCACACAAATACTTATATAATTGCTACAAAATACTGTTCTTGCCTTAGTTTGTTGGCTCAGTGGTAGAGTGTTGCCCTGTGTGTGGATGTCCCGGTTCGGTACCTCTCAGGGCACACGGGAGAAGCGACCATCTGCTTCTTCACCCCTTGCTGTCTCCCTTCTGTCTCTTTCCTGCTTCCGCAGCCATGGCTCGGTTGGAGCAAGTTGGCTCTGGCACTAAGGATGGCTCCATGGCCTCGCCTCAGGCGCTAAACTAGCTCAGCTGCAGAGTAAGGGCCCCAGATAGGCAGAGCATCTCCCAGAGGGGGACTTGCTGGGTGGATCCCGTCCAGGCACATGAGGGAGTTTGTCTCTCTGCCTCCCCACTTCTCACTTAAGGAAAAAGAAAATACCATTCTTAAATATTTGTAGAACGTGGTTAAATGTAATCATGTACTGTGAGAGTCATTGCATGGGAGGGAGAAACACAGATTCTGCCTCGGAGCTTATAAACTGGCCAAAACTAAAATACACATATTTGCTTAACATGTGATCCAAACAAGCTAGTACATAATTAATTGCTTATTGTATGGTATAGGCAATGGGAGTTGGTGCATATTTTTGTATGTAAAGTATGCTGCAAGCAGTAATACATAGGATCTCAAGCCAAAATTATTTATTGTATTCTGTGCTTCAGTGTATCTAGCTTATTCAAAGTTCTCAGTGGTAGAGCATCAGCCTGGCGTGCAGTAGTCCCGTGTTCGATTCCTGGCCAGGGCACACAGGAGAAGCGCCCATCTGCTTCTCCACCTCTCCCCCTCTCCTTCCTCTCTGTCTCTCTCTTCCCCTCCCGCAGCCAAGGCTCCATTGGAGCAAAGTTGGCCCGGGCATTGAAGATGGCTCTGTGGCCTCTGCCTCAGGTGCTAGAGTGGCTCTGGTCGCAACAGAGTGATGCCCCAGGTGGACAGAGCATCGCCCCCTGGTGGGCATGCCAGGTGGATCCCGTTGGGTGCATGCAGGAGTCTGACTACCTCCCCTTTTTTGGCTTTGGAAAAATACAAGAAAAAAAAAAGCCGTTCACTCACCTCAGTGCATTTTAATAATTTGGAAGAGCTTTAAAAATAATTATAATGATGTTCACTAGGTTATGGCCTACTATGTATTTGATAGGTGTTTATAAATGTTACTGTTCATTGATGGGCCAAGTTAAATTTAACAGACTTTTTAGATAGACGAAAGCTCCCCCTGGTGGACGTGAGCTGTAAAATATTGCTGTACATTGCTTTTTAAATTTTCATAGTCTAGAACCAATCAACACTTGCAGTTCTTAACATAATAAAGAATTAGCAAAAAAAACGATACCAATGATGATGGAAATAGTCTCTCCTAAATTATTGTTTTATGAAGACAGCAATTTGTTTCCTGTGAATTTTAACTGTTTTTTTTTTGTTTTTTTATTTTTTATTTTTATTTATTCATTTTAGAGAGGAGGGGGGAGGGAGAGAGAGAAAGAGAGAGAGAGAGAGAGAGAGAGAGAAAGAGGAGGAGCAGAAAGCATAAACTCCCATATGTGCCTTGACCAGGCAAGCCACGGTTTTGAACCGGTGACCTCAGTGTTTCCAGGTTGACGCTTTATCCACTGTGCCACCACAGGTCAGGCTAACTGTGTTTTAAGTTTGCATGTTTAGCTTAAAGGGCAAGTTTACCTTATGTTTTCTCCACCCTACATTGTTTTGGATACATGCATTGCTGACTTTTACTTAATGTACTACCTATGGAAAGGAAGTAAAATAAAAGCGATCCTGGATATCAAAATATTTATTTAATATTTTTCTTCTACTTTTTTCAGGCTTACTGAGTTTCTCAGTTCTTAGATTGTTTATTTTCCAGCGTTAAAAAAATTTTTTTAATGACTATACTCAAGGTTATGCATTCATCTCTACCTTTTTACCTCTGTTTCTTTCATGCTGTAGTTCAGGTCTTTTAACTGCTCTGACATATTTTTTCATTCTCTTTCTCGATCTGAATTCTGAGTCAGATTGTCAGGATGTCTTCTGATCCATCAATTACCTCTTGGACTCCAGGTAATCTGGAGTTTGTCTCATCGATTGAAATTTTAAATCTTCATTTTCTGGTTTCCAAATAGGTTCTTTTTTATGAATTCTTCTTTTGCTTTTGTTATGCCTGCTTTTGTGTTACGATTTCCTGTTTTCTTTTTATGGTTCTTACCTCTGATAGTCTCTGAAAGATTCCAACCAAACTTATTTTAAAGTCATTTTCATATCCCTCTGCTATTCCCAATTTATATAGAATGAATTTATCTTCTTATTGTTGGTTTTGTTTGTTTTTCTTTACCTTTTCATTTTGTAATTTTGTTTTGCAGACTCTCCTTGAATGGAATTATCACTTCCCCTCTGCAAACCCCCTGTCTAGTTCTGATCTGTGTTTGCTCCCGCCACGGCCCTGCTCAGTGCTTCAGCCCACAGTCACACTTATATAGGTGATTCATAGTTCCAGTCATGTAGTGCTGTGTGTTCATATGTCCCCCATGGCTTAGCCCAGCTAGTAGCTGAGAGGCTGTGCCTACTTCCTTAAGTTCCCCCAAGTACTTAGCTTCTTATAAGCTAGTCTAATTTTACCTGTTTTCAGGTGTGTGTTTGTTTTTTTCATGAAGGATCCCCACCCTCAACACTAGATTAAGGAGTCATCATAAACTGTCTCCTGTCTCTCTCCCACCTTCTGTCTTGTGTTATTCTCCCCACTTTAAAGCTAAGTAGATTCCTAGTTGCCTTGTTCCAGCAGGAACAAGGTCTATTCTAGTTCTTGTTTCTGGTTTTGAGAGGCTATACCTTTTTTTTTGTTTTTCCCCTTTTATCTTTTACCTACTATTGTCATGCATTTGAAGATTGGGAGACAGAGTACCTTAAAACATGTACTTTTGACAGTCATCTCTAGGAAGTCTGTCCCAATTTTCTGATTCAGTGGCATTATGAATAAAACTGGAGCTCTTTTTCTTATCTTTCAGTGACACAAATCTCAGAGTCTTCCAACAGCAGGGTTGAAGCAGCATAGCTCTTTTACATTCTTTGGAAGCCTTTATTTTTCTAAAGATTTTGAATTTCTGGGAGGTGGAGTTATTAGATCTAGGCTTGAATCTTAACTCCATTACTTCATTCATCTATTGATCCAACAAGTATTTTGAGGACCCTCTTTGTGCTAAATTTGCTCTAGATGCCTTGTTTCTTTTTCTTTTCCCTTTTTTTTTTTTCTCAGAGACAGAGAGAGGGATAGACAGGGACAGAAGACAGGAACAGAGAGATGAGAAGCATCAATCATCAGTTTTTCATTGCGACACCTTAGTTGTTCATTGATTACTTTCTCATATGTGCCTTGACTGTGGGGCTACTGCAGACCGAGTAACCCCTTGCTCGAGCCAGTGATCTTGGGTCCAAGCTGGTGAGTTTTTGCTCAAGCCAGATGAGCCCGCTCTCACACTGGCAACCTCAGGGACTCGAACCTGGGTCCTTCCGCATCCCACTCCAACACTATCCACTGTGCCACCTCCTGGTCAGGCTAGGTGCCTTGTTTCTTAAGAATTATTTAGTGGCTTTGTAATTTGGGGAAAGCTATTTAACCTCATTGTGCCTCCTTCCTTTGTAAAATAAGCATAATGTTGTCTAACTGAGAGGGTTGGTTTTAAGGATTAAATTAGATAATGTTTTTTATTAAGCACAGTAAGAATTAATGTACATTTTCATTATTTAAAAAAATTCTTTGTAATATCATATTCACTTTTTTATTTACTTCACCAATGTATAGTGAGCATCTAAGTGTCAGGCACTGTGTTAGTACTGGCAATATACTGTTGGACAAAAGTGGACATCATCTCTGCCCATATGGAATTTTCAATGTAGAGTCAAATTTGAGTTGTTGTATCTTGCAGGGATTTCCGTAAACTATGTTTAGTGTTGGCTTAGTGGTTTGAGGAAAACTTGTGAATTCTTACTTGCATTATTAGATAATCTTTTCTCCTTATTAGTAATTTTGTAACTTAGTAAAAAGCCAGGGTTTTTGCTGTAGCTCCCAAAGCACATCTTAACCCTTTGAGTAGTGAATTTTTTTCATGCTTGCTGACCCCCAGGAGTGAGGATTTTCTTTCAAAAAGTGAAATTAGATCCAGTTACAGTTTTATTAACTTAAAATCATGTTTATTTGATAACCAATTTATGGAAACAAGAAGAACATACTTTGCCTTTTTTCAATGTTGCCTTATACAGTTTTAAAAATATTGATTGTACTGTGGATGGTCAGGAGGCACGAGGACATACATGAACGTTCGTGTACTCAAAGGGTAAAATTTCTTGTCTCTCAGTCAAAATTTGGTAAACTGTACAAGTTCTCTTAGTTATCCCCATATGTCCTGTTACAACATTATACTTTTAAAGAAAGTAAGAACCATATAATAAAACTACTGCTTAAGTTACATTCTGCAAAGGTTTTGTCCTTCCATTATCTCAATTGTGGGGATTTTTCTTTTTTCTTTTAGATGTTGGCCTCTCTGTACAGACACTTGAGCTATTTCTGTAAGGTGGAATCATACAGTTTTCTTTAAAGCCAATAGAACATTTACAACCTTCCTGGTTAGTCTCTGGTAGGGATAAATAATAAATACATTTTTCAGCTTTGGTGATAACAATCTGTTAAAGAGAAACCTTGGTATTTCTAGCCATTTTCCTTAATCTGATGGGAAGATCAGTTCTAGGCAATGGATATATAAATGTGGATGATTAAATCCAAATAAAGATGTTTGAGGTGGCCCTGAGCATTCCATAACTGATTACAGAATCAACCTAAGTATTTTGTCTTTTAGCCAGGACTAGCTTGGATTATTTACAATTATATATTTACAATGAACTATACAGTGGTAAGGCGACCATATTTTTTTTTCTGCACTATCCAAAATATATAGCTCTATAGCATATTTTTGGTCGAAAATTAATTGATTGGCCTGACCTGTGGTGGCACAGTGGGTAAAGCATCAACCTGGAAACGCTGAGGTTGCCGGTTCAAAACCCTGGGCTTGCCTGGTCAAGGCACATACGGGAGTTGATGCTTCCTGCTCCTCCCCCCTTCTCTCTCTCTCTCTCTCTCTCTCTCCCCCCACTATAATGAATAAATAAAAAAATCTTTAAAAATAAATAAATTAAAAATATATATTTTAAAAAAAATTAATTGATTGTATAACCAGATAATGAAAGCATCTCTGCTATAGCATTAGTCAACTAAAAAACCATCTCTTAAAAAATAAATTTTTATATTATAAAACTATATTTTCATTATATAAAATTTAGAAAATGTTGAATACAGGATAAGAATTAAACATGTATGTATACTTTTAAAACAAAATTGGATATAATGTATATATTTTTTGTTTTGATTTTCTTTTTTTTTTTTTTCGTATTTTTCCGAAGCTGGAAACGGGGAGAGACAGTCAGACAGACTCCCGCATGCGCCCCAGAGGGATCCACCTGGCATGCCTACCAGGGGGCAACGCTGTGCCCACCAGGGGGCGATGCTCTGTCCCTCTGGGGCGTTGCTCTATTGCGACCAGAGCCACTCTAGCGCCTGGGGCAGAGGCCAAGGAGCCATCCCCAGCGCCCAGGCCATCTTTGCTCCAATGGAGC
This sequence comes from Saccopteryx bilineata, assembly GCF_036850765.1. NCBI lineage: Eukaryota > Metazoa > Chordata > Mammalia > Chiroptera > Emballonuridae > Saccopteryx > Saccopteryx bilineata. Next base: position 181,914,388 of record NC_089494.1, read on the forward strand.
CTTGGCTGTGGGAGGGGAAGAGAGAGACAGAGAGGAAGGAGAGGGGGAGGGGTGGAGAAGCAGACGGGCACTTCTCCTGTGTGCCCTGGCCGGGAATCGAACCCGGGACCCCTTGCACGCCAGGCCGACGCTCTACCACTGAGCCAACCGGCCAGGGCCAGATTTTCTTATTTAACATAACCATTTTCCTTTATCACTAGAGGATTTTTACTGACTGCTTAGTATTCCTTGCTGCAATCATAGATAAACTGTAATTTAATCCCTTTTTCCTGGCATTCAAGTAGTTGTTGATTTTTTATTGTTAAAAATAACCCTGCAGTGGTTCTTCCCCGCTCCTCAAACCTATCCACTGTTGCTTTCAGTTTTTCAGAGGCATCAAGTAATGTCATCTGAAATGGTGCCAGCATTTACTGAGACTTCTAATGTTGAAAGCAAGCAAGACTTAAGTGAGGATCAAAAGAAGAGCCAGAAGCCAAGGTTAGGTGAAGAGTTTGAACCAATATCTAAACGACAAATGAAGAAGCTAATAAAACAGAAACAATGGGAAGAACAACGAGAACTTCGCAAGTATGTTTCGAAATGCGTATACTCTACCCCTATTCAGAAATATGGAATGTTGGACCTTGCCTCACCCTTTGACCCATTAAAGTAATTGTTTTAATTAAAACTGGGATTATACATGTGTTTGGGAACAGTCAATTGGCTGTTAAAATCATATGTTCTGGCCCTGGTCAGATAGCTTGGTTGGTTGGAGCATTGTCCTCGTGTGCAGAGGTTGCTGGTTCAATTCCCTGTCAGGGCCCAGACAGGAACACGACCCTGTCTCTCTCTCTCTCCCTTCCTTTCTTGCTGAAATCAATCAATAAAATTTTTTTAATTATAAAAAAACTATGTTTTGAATTATTATTTAGCAAAGTTTATGAATTTACACTGCACACTTTTTATCACCCAGAACCTATTGTGAGTAGTAGCACAGTATCTGAAATAACTGACTTAAGAAAGGGATATAATTAGCATCCATATCCTAGATATGGAACAAAAATAACCACCTCAAAAAGACCAACTTTGGGCCTAATGTTGATTTTGCTAGAAGAGCTATTTAGGTTTTGTTCAGAACAATTAGACTGAAGCTGGTATTGTAGGTGGGTGGGAAAATGTAGAATTACAGTTGTGAATACGTGAAGCAGTTTATTCTCTTATAATTATTTCTTAATTGTATTTTTTATTACAATTGTAAATCTACTTTTGCCCACCCCTATATAATGCTAGAATTTACTAGAAAATAAACTATAGTTGATGCAGATGAGAGAAAAAGTATATGAGATTTTATTTTTCACTGACAGTTTTACTTTGCTTTTTTCCTACACCATATAAATGTTGCTTGAAAATCACATAGGGGAAGAATGATAAAAGTAAAAATTATCACAACTCTCAAATTAAGTATTTACCCGTATAAAGTTTTCTTAGTATAATAGTATGATACCAATAATAAATGAATTTATTAGTAATATAGTTAGGATTTTGTAAAAAGCATTCTATTGTTTTGCAAACTCATTGTCTTCTTTTCTAAAACTTTTAGATGGACTGTGTAAAAATTGCTGATATTTGACCAATTTTGATCCACAGAAGTGGCAATTTCACATAGGTCAGCCTGCTGATATAAAAAGTAATTGTTTCTTTGTCTATTTAGAAGAGTCTTATAAATATCTGAATATACAAATAACAAAATGTTATTTCAATTACTAATTTTAGACAAAAGCGGAAGGAAAAACGTAAAAGAAAGCAATTAGAGCGACAATGTAAACTGGAATCAAACTCAGGTGGAAATGATAGAAAACGCATTCGAAGAGATGTTGTCCACAGCTCACTTCGCCTTATCATTGACTGCAGTTTTGACAGCTTGATGGTATTAAAGGTATCATAATTCATTGTCAGAAAGTCCTATAGGTAAACTAAGCTAAATAATTCTTGCTGTAGTATGTAATATCACTTTGATATAAATTTATTAAAATGCATCTTAAATCAAGTTTTTCAAACTGTCTCCAAAATTAAACTAGCTAATAAATTCCTTTTATGTTTATGTATATGTGTTGACAGAGAAAGTGACAAACATGTAATTAGATTATAAAACTCAATAACTGCATATTAATCACAAAGATTTGTGTTACTACTTATCCTAGTCAAAATTAAGGAAAAAAGAAATTTGATTGTCTTAATGGAATCATGTCTTATTTAATAGTTTGAGAAACCTGGCTGTTTAAACAACTCTAGTGAAGTAATTAACATGCTTTAATTACTTTTCAAGCTATTGGTAAGTTATGAAAACATAGTATGGCTCTAAGAGAGTATTTTTTTTTTCCTTTTGCTGACTCTTAAGAAGAGTAAATGTTTACACGAACTAGCATTTTAAGTGAATACAAAATATGAAATAATTGGATCACTTACAGAATATTGACTTTATTTATGGTAATTACGATATTACTTACGTAAGGAAATTGAATGGAAATTATCAGAAAGGATTTGTATTAGAAAAGAAAAAACTGTACCCGTCTAGTCATCCCTTCTGCTTATTCTGCTGAGATTGTGGGGTGGCCATAGATGATTTTGAAAATGCTGCTTTAAAAAAAAACTGCACTCTTTTATAGGACATTAAAAAACTTCATAAGCAGATTCAACGATGTTATGCAGAAAATCGACGAGCATTGCATCCTGTGCAGGTATGTTTGAGAGATTTAAAACAGATTCCAGTCCTTTCTTATATTTAACTTGAGAAAAGGTATAGATAATTCTGACTGCCTTTACAAGAGTCTTACAGATAATCCTTCTTAGAGAACAAAATGCCTGTTTGAAACATGTTTTATTTTTCTACAAAGATAAAGTAAAATATTTTAAACATTTTTTTACATATGTCATTCTCAGACCCACTACCTGGTCACCATCGTATTTTGAGTCACTGATAATTTTGAAAAGTGCTTCCTTAGCTAACGTGAATTGTGCTTTGTAAGACTGGTTGCCTGCTATTAAGAGTTGCCTGCTGTTTGGGTTCAAGGTGACCTAATAATTAACACTGGCTCACTGACGTTGCGAACTATACATTCTTAATGTATTTTTGGTTAGACGCTTTCTTTTTATCAAATGATAGTATATATTTTTACCTATGCTTAGATTTGAAATAGGTGTCAGGTTTTAGAATCAAAGAATAATAAAGACTTTGGACTGGTAAAAAATAGCAGCGGAGGCAAAAGAAAAGGAATGCACACTTGTCATGGAAGCAGGGAGTTTGTAGAACAGTGATCATTAAGGGCAAGGAAGATTATAGATACTGGAAAAATGGGATGAAAATGTGATGGAATAAAGAAGTTAGTGGGTTATGCAATACCCAAAATGTCATTTCTACTACAAAATTATTCTCCTATGTTTAAATATGCCACACATTTATGTTTTTCTAGGATGAAAACATTTTGTGTTTCAGTAAAGTTCAGATGGTGTGTGAGGGAAATAAAATAATGTACTTTAATAGCCTTTGCTCTCTCTTCCTCTACCTACAAACCATGTCATCAGTTTTACTTGACAAGCCATGGAGGCCAGTTGAAAAAGAACATGGATGAAAATGACAAAGGATGGGTCAACTGGAAGGTAATTAAAGTAGATTAACTCTCCCATAATCCAAGTCGTTTTAAGCTTAAATCAACCTTTTTTTACCGAAGTTCTACATAATGTTAACAAATACAGCAGTCAGCAGTCTTCAAGCCCTGTGTATCACGGTGCCTAGGATCAAGGGTCCTAATGGGAGAAGCTTCAGAGCCTGAGATGATAGTTTGTACCTGTTCTCATTAAATCTCACTTGCTATTTTGCCTCCACCTTTAAAACATATTTTTTTAAAAAGGAAAAAATGTAAAGGTCCTTATTCAATCTATACCTAGCACACTGACTATACATTATTTATAAGAGTGAAATCACTCTATAATTTGCAAATATACTTGCACTGTTTGTTCTAAACCTGTGCTTTCCCACGTCCACATGTGGCTATTGAACTCTTGAAATGTGATTGGTCTGAATTGAGATGTGGTATAATTGAAATATACATTGGATTTCAAAGATTTAGTATCAAAAAATGTAAAATATCTAAATGTAGAATGTAAAATATCTCCTTGAAATTCTAAAAAAATACATGTTAAAATGATAACATTTTGGATATATATTTTATTGAATACAATGTATTACTGAAATTTGTTTCACTAATTTCTTTTAATTTTTTTAAATATTGCAAATAGAAGATGTAAAGTTACATATATGGCTCACATTTTCTTTATAGGACTAAACCATTCTCAGTCATTTGCAAAAATGACTAATAGATTGGCTTTAGTACGGATTCATGAGGAATACTGTTCTGTTCAGAGACGTACTAGGTTATTCCTATACTTATTTTCTTTCTCAAAGCCAGTTTTCACCATGAAAAATTTTTTCTTTCAAATTCACTAATCTTATAATAACTACATTTATTTTATAAATAGCATACAGTGTGAAAATTTTAAAAAGCTTTCTTAAGTTTTAAAGTACAATATGTTTACCAAGTTATATGATCGTGTCTATTTTTCTAAGAAATTATGTAATAAGTTAGAGTAGGCATACTTTCAGCTATTTTGTGGCTTGTTAAATTTATTATTTATACCACTAGCTTTTCAGAGAGACGTAAGTTGACTGGTCTCTCATTTCATGTCCCTCTTGGGGCCTTTATTAAGCATAGGGCCAAATTTATAATGTAACATTTTCCAGAAAAGTGGCTATTAATCAATAGGTGATACATTTTAGGTGAGATATGTCCTGTTTTATTCTGATTTCCTTAAAAATTACTGGCTAAATGTCATCTGAGACTGGTGATGTATTTTCTTTTATTCTATCAATATAATTTGCAAAATTCTGACTGCCAACTGTTGTTCAGTTTTGTACCTCTGACCTAACAATTTTTTTTTTTTAATAAATTTTTATTAATGGTAATGGGATGACATTAATAAATCAGGGTACATATATTCAAAGAAAACATGTCTAGGTTATTTTGTCATCAAATTATGTTGCAAACCCCTCGCCCAAAGTCAGATTGTCCTCCGTCACCCTCTATCTAGTTCTCTGTGCCCCTCCCCCTCCCCCTAACTCTCTCCCTCCCTCCCTCCCTCCCATGTCCTCCCTCCCCCCCCACCCTTGATAACCACCACACTCTTGTCCATGTCTCTTAGTCTCATTTTTATGTTCCACCAATGTATGGAATCATGTAGTTCTTGTTTTTTTCTGATTTGCTTATTTCACTCCTTATAATGTTATCAAGATCCCACCATTTTGCTGTAAATGATCTGATGTCATCATTTCTTATGGCTGAGTAGTATTCCATAGTGTATATGTGCCACATCTTCTTTATCCAGTCTTCTATTGACGGGCTTTTTGGTTGTTTCCATGTCTTGGCCACTGTGAACAGTGCTGCAATGAACATGGGGCTACATGTGTCTTCACGTATCAATGTTTCTGAGGTTTTGGGGTATATACCCAGTAGAGGGATTGCTGGGTCATAAGGTAGTTCTATTTGCAGTTTTTTGAGGAACCACCATACTTTCCTCCATAATGGTTGTACTACTTTACAGTCTCACCAACAGTGAATGAGGGTTCCTTTTTCTCCACAGCCTCTCCAATATTTGCTATTACCCGTCTTGTTGATAATAGCTAATCTAACAGGAGTGAGGTGGTATCTCATTGTAGTTTTGATTTGCATTTCTCTAATAACTAATGAAGCTGAGCATCTTTTCATATATCTGTTGGCCATTTGTATCTCTTCCTGGGAGAAGTGTCTGTTCATGTCCTCTTCCCATTTTTTTATTGGATTGTTTGTTTGTTTGTTGTTGAGTTTTATGAGTTCTTTGTAAATTTTGGATATTAGGCCCTTATCTGAGCTGTCGTTTGAAAATATCAGTTCCCATATAGTTGGCTGTCTGTTTATTTTGATATCAGTTTCTCTTGCTGAGCAAAAACTTTTAATTCTGATGTAGTCCCATTCATTTATCTTTGCCTTCACTTCTCTTGCCATTGGAGTCAAGTTCATAAAATGTTCTTTAAAACCCAGGTCCATGAGTTGAGTACCTATGTCTTCTTCTATGTACTTTATTGTTTCATGACCTAACAATTTTAATGAAGATGATTTCAAATATATATCTTTGTAGGAATAGATTCATGGAACTTATTAAATCATTAAGCCATTTCCTTTTTATTATTCAAGTAGAAGGATAGGAAGTAATTAGAGAAGACATTCTTTGGCTAGAAAAAAATGTGGGCAAATATGTGACAAAATGCATTTATTTTGTTCAAACAGAGATAAAGTTAGAAAAGGTAGGTGAATGCCATATTCAGGAAAGAGTTAATTTTTTTTCTACAGATAAAGATAAAACATTGAAAATAGTGTTTTTTGAAAAGAAGTCTACCATGAGTGTATGGAAGTAAATTGGAGGGATCTGAGGCTAGAGACAGGGAAATGGCATTAGGAGGCCACGTAAATAATCGAGATGTGAGGTTCTGAGGAGTTAAGTAGTGGGTTATAAATAACGCATTGTAACAACATTCTTTCAGACTTCCTTTCCATAGGATTTACTTCCTTTCAGAATGATTATTAGCCAATTTTCACAAAGTCCTGTTAATTAATAACATCTTTCTCCACGTGTCTTAAAGGATATCCACATTAAACCAGAGCACTTTATTGAATTCATAAAGAAAGAAGACCTGGTCTATCTTACATCAGATTCACCCAACGTACTGAAGGAGCTGGATGAGTCAAAGGCCTATGTGATTGGAGGCTTAGTAGATCACAATCATCACAAGGTACTAAGTTTTTATTTTTGCTTTTGCTTGTATGTAAAATTGATGGGTCAGTTTTCTCAATAGTAACAATAACACTTTCTTGATAGTAGTAACAATACTGATGATAGCTGATCTCTATTGAGCACCTCATATTTCAGTTACCTTTCTGCCTAATCAAAGCTTTTCACATACTAGGTGAGGCAAAAGTAGGTTTACAGTTGTTTGTATGAAAGATAATACAATACTTAATAAATAATAGGCTGGCCTGTGGTGGCACAGTGGATAGAGTGTCGACCTGGAATGCTGAGATCGCCGGATCGAAACCCTGGGCTTGCCTGGTCAAGGCACATATACATACATCAAGCAAGCAAGGAACAACTAAAGTGAAGCAACTATGAGTTTATAGTTCTTGCGCCCTCCTCTCTGTAAAATCAATAAATAAAATCTTTAAAATAAATAAGTAAATCATAAAACAAGAATCAACGCTGTGTTTTGCATACTTATAATTATACCTACTTTTAGCCTACCCTGTACATTAATATTCTTAATCCTCACTGTAAACCAGGGAGGTCAGTGTATTATCTATATTTTACAGCTGAGAAACTAGAGGCCTAGAGAAATTAAGTCTGAAATCAATAGTAGTAGGTGGTAGAGCAGATACTTGAAACCAGGCAGATTGGTCTGGAGCCCAGATGCTTAACCAATATGCTATATCGATAGAAGATGCTGCTGCTAATCAACCTCTATGCCGCTGGTAAAATTTATTACAAAACTGATAAATTGATATTTTAAATATATAATTTTCATGGGATGTGTTTTTCATTTTCTTATATTTCTACTTTTGTGTCTTTCCACCTCCTTATCCGCATTCAAATGAAAAATTACAAAAATAGACTTTCTAACAGAAAGCATTATTTTATACTTTGCAAGCTACTTTGCAATATGCTAAATTCAACCAACTAGAGAAAAAACATATTTACTAAGTGTCTGTGGAAATACTGTCACCATAATAATATAAATTTATTTTTCTTGGGTACCACCACTGTGCAGTAGAACTAATGTTAGCAGTGTTTTGATCATTCTGACCAACATGGTAGCCCTGTGGCTGTCGGTCACATGAAAATTAAGAAACAGAATTTTTAAAAATTGTAATCAATTTACATTTAATCAGTCATGTGGGTATAATTGGACAATGCTTCTCTATATCATCAGAGGGTATTTTATTAGAATGATCTTCAGCCTTTTTATTTTTTTCTTAGTGGAAATATCTATTTTGTTATTTATGTAGAACCAGATTTTTATCTTTCATGTCATAGGTGTCTTTGAGCTAAAACAATTTTGTTTTTAGAAGCATCTGCCTCAATCATTTTTGTCCCTAAAATATGCAAACTAATGGTTGAGAAATATGGTTCTTCTTTCTCCTGTACTCTGTCTTTTGGCTATTTCAGTTCTGGTTAGACCCAGGCTTAATGGATTTTAATTTTAAGAAGAGAGAAACTTCACATTCAATTTGTTTTAATCGATAGAGAGGGGGAAATTAAACTTATAGGCCATTAAAAAAATTTTTCAATTCAGGTTTTTATATAATTTTTGTCTTCTGTGCCTCCTTAGTGTTGTATAATTGAAACATAGTTTTGTCTATATATCTTTTGCATTCATAGGATAAGTAATGGTGCTTCTCTAGGAATTCAGTTTGAGTACTTTAAACTAAGAGAAAGGCTGTTTGGAACGGTGAAAAAGTATCTGAGTCAGGAGGCATGGACCCAGTTTCTCCTATGGGTCTGCCACTGAGGAGCAGGGATGCTAATGTCCTTGGTTTCCTTACACGCAAGTTGGTTAAAATAAATGCCCTAAACGTTCTGACAACATCCTTATTGTCCAGAGACTGTTTCCAAATTAGCTGTTAAACACACACACACAGACACATATACTTCAGATAATATTCCCTGAAATAAAGTCTTTCCTACAAATTATTTATCCTGTCATTGACTTTAAGTTAAAATAATTGAATGTTCTAGTCCAAGTTATAGTGTCTTTGTTTTAGGGACTCACATATAAACAAGCATCAGATCATGGAATTGATCATGCACAGCTCCCCCTTGGAAATTTTGTGAAGATGAATAGTAGAAAAGTTTTGGCAATTAATCATGGTAAGCTATAAAGGGGTAAACTGAAAATATACCTGAATGAACGTTGTGAAAAATAGCATTACATTTATGTTTTGTACAAATAGAAAAAATGTATCTTGCTGGAGACAAAAGTTATAAAATATACTGATTTATTTCTTTGAATATAGATATAATTCATGCATATTTTAGAAAATTTTGAAAATGCAGAAAAATATAAAGAAACATAAAGAAGCTATCATTTCATTACCCAGCGATACCTGGTATCAACTTTTGGTGTGTCTCCTCCCAGTTATTTTCCTATGCATATATAATATTACTTATTACATAATTGAATTCTTACTCTATTACATAAATGGTTATAAATCTGGGTGTTCTGCCTCCTTTATAGTTATATTTTTCAATGTCATTGAATTATTATAATGATTATCATATTTCATCACCTGAATATACAATAATGTAACCATTTTCCTGTTGATGATTTTTGTTTGTTTTTTACTACTGTACATAATACTGCAGTAGACATTCTTAGACCTAAAGTATTTTCCTGCAGTTTTGCTTTTCAAAAAAATTTTAGTAGAGATTTTTTTTGGTACACAACTGTTTATTGGATTCTTTTTATGTGCAAAGAACTTTCTCAATAGTAGGCTCTAGAGAGTTATAGAGATGAATTTACTGATTCAAGGACTGAACTTCTTCTAAGACCTTTGCTAGATTATGGACATTACTTTTCAATAAAGTAATCCAAATGAACACTTTAGCAATGTGAGTGTTCTTTGGAGACTATATAAAAATTTTACATCTAATGTGAAAAAGAAAGTAGGCAAGACTCTCCCTTATCTTTTATAGGAAAGATAGAAGAAATTTAGATTAATCCTAACATTTTTTTTCTAATTTAATGTTAGCACATAGAGGATAAAGAAGTGAAAGGGATAAAGAATAGAAAGGGCCTGACCTGTGGTGGTGCAGTGAATAAAGCGTCGACCTGGAAATGCTGAGGTCACCAGTTCAAAGCCCTGGGCTTGCCTGGTCAAGGCACATATGGGAGTTGATGCTTCCTGCTCCTCCCCCCTTCTCTCTCTCTCTCTCTCTCTCTCTCTCTCTTTCCTCTCTAAAATGAATAAATAATATATATATATATATATGAATAGAAAGGAAGCAAAAAGATTCTCTGTCTATGGATTATTATTGACAAAGGATGATAGTAAACTTCTGAGCACTTAAGAACTCAGTTGAGGAAAAGCTGAAGAAGAGGTAACAGGCTTGAGAGCTTTGGGGCAAATTTGCCCTGAAAGCCCATATGAGAAGAAAGAAGTAAAAACAAAATAATTATTAGGACATACTGGCACTCTTAGCACGGAAGCAATGTATTTTAAAATATAGTATGCAACATTATGATGAACATGGCTAAAAAATGTATAGTTTGTCTTTGTTTCAGTGTTTGAAATTATTCTGGAATATCTGGAAACAAAAGACTGGCAAGACGCATTTTTTACTATCTTACCACAAAGGAAAGGAGCTGTTCCCACAGACAAAGCCTGTGAAAGTTCTTCACATGACAAGAAGTCTGCCAGGATTGAAGCTGGGTTGGACAGTGAGTCCAGTGAGGAAGAAGCTAGCAGAAATGAAGTACATTCCCCGCGTGAAGAAGAAAAGCAGGAAAAAGAGAATGGCACCGAATCTACAGTGAACTCTAGACCATAGTAATGTCATCTAGGGCTTTTTGGTTGTTGGTTTTTGTTTTGTTCTGTTTTTGTTGAGAAAAAAGTAGGAGAAAATGAAATGCTTCATAGAATATTCAAATTGGATGAAAATTTCATTTCCTCTTATTTCTGTTATTTCTGTTGTGAATGTTTAAAACTTTTAGAGCTGATAAAAATCATTGTAAGAAAGCATTTTTTGTTTTAGCATAAGATTTAAATGTGTAATTTTAAAAAATAGTTTTCTAAGCCTCAAATAAGAGCTTTTGAGGATTTTACTTTAACAGTAAACCTTCATTCTCTTAACTGGGTTGTATTCTTCAGAATGTGCCTTCTGACCCTTCAGTTTTTTTATTTTGAGTTTATGGCAATATCTTTCTGACTTATTGCCTACTTATTTGTAAAGGCAGATATTCATAAATCTGTAAGGATACCAGAATGTTCAGTGTGGGAGGTTACCTTCTATTTGCAGCTCTTGTATTCAATTTAGTATCTTCAAAGGAATATAGTGATTTTAGGAAGAAGTAGCAAATCGATAAACTCAACAATTAACTTCTTTTGGACTATGCACCTGTCTCTGTTCCCCCTTTCAATGCCTTTTCATGGTTCTAAAGCAGTCACTGAAAACTTCTTTTTCTAATATATTTTCTTAATTCAAGTCATGGTGGTAAATTATTTAATTACAGAATTTAATTTTTCAGGCTAGATTATTTTAAAAGTTTGGTGAAGGATCAATTTTGTCTTTACTTAAAAAGAAATAGCTCTTAGCAGCTATGATTTCTTTCTATATATACTTTAATTTTTTTAAAAATCTATTGGTTCTTAAAGTAAATAAAGTTAACTTTATTTGGGCATCTGCTATCATAAAAGCAAGCTAATGTAAATGTATATTTCTGTAAATAATATAAGCATGTACAAAATATGAATATTGTTTATAAATTTTTTGTCAACATCATACATGATTCTCGACAGAAAGAATTGAGTTGTCATATATGTATGTATATTATTTGTGTGAATGGTTGTGTTCAGCAATAATAGGCGATTGTTCTTTGTCACAACTATAATGAGATTTCAGAAGCCTTCAGTGAATAGATAAATCAAGTTTCTGTTCTTTTTATTCATTGGCATCTTATATACACATTTGGTAGAAAGTTTATTGGATTTAGTATTGATGTTGTCTCTCTTTATGTTGCTTTATTCTTAGTAATCTATTATAATCATCCATTTTAAGTAAGGTCTGTGAGCAAGGTATATAAATAAAAAGCCCCCACAATTCTAGAAGAACAAAGCTGATGTCTTAAGTTGTATTTTTCAAAGGTTCAGAGTTTTCTGAGTAAAAATAGGGTTTAGTAGCATGAAATATTATACCACCTTTTACTTAAATTGTTCCATGAAGAATAGACACAGTTTAATTTAAAATGTGGAGAAACATCATTATAGGCACTATGTAGTTTAATTTTCACTAATTATCAAAACCCTGTATCAGTAGTTTCCTAGGACTGCCATACCTTGTTATTATCAATTGGATGGCTTAACACAACAGACATTTATTCTCTTATAGTTCTGGAGGCTAAAAGTCCAAAATTAAGGTGTCAGTAGGATCATGCTCCTTCCAAAAGATACAGTGAAGAATTATTTCTAGCCCCTTCCTAGTATTTGGTGTTTGTCAGCAATCTCTGGTGTTCCTTGGATAATGGCTACATCACTCCAGTCTCTGCTTCGTCGTTCCATGGCCTTCTACCCTCTGACTTCTTTGCCTGTGTCTGTGTCCCTCTTCTTATAAGGATATAGTCATTGGATTAGGGTCCATCGTAATCTATTGTGATCTTTTCTTGATAACATCTACAAAGACCCTATATCCAAATAAGGTATGTCTACAACTACTAGATAGTAGGGTTTGAACACATCTTTCAGGTGGACACAATTCTACAGGGTCCATATTTTATTTAGGCTCTTGATGAAAAGAAGGTGAACATTATAGTTAGAAATAATTTCTGAGGTATTTAAATTTTTGTTTTTTTAATCTTTTTCTTAATGTATTTTCTCTCAACACTATTTTGGTTTATTGAGGTGCCTTATTATTTAAAACTTAAGTAATATTAAAGTCACTTGTATTGGAACATAATAAAGGTAGGAAATTCAGTAAGTATTTAAATAATACTCCAAAAGGAGATATGTTGGCTGAAATAATAGGATTTTCTTTCTCAAAAATCTATAGTCTTCATAAAGCCAGCTCATTCTTAAGGGACATTCTTAAGACCAGTGATTTCCAACCTTTTGCATCTAATGACACATAAACTAATTACTAAAGTTCTGTAGCACACCAAAAATATGTATTTTTTGGCAATATGAGAAAAAATATAGGTATAATTTTGATTCATTCATACCAGATGGCTATTGTTTGGCCATTGTCATTTTTTAAAATTTATTTAACAATCTAGAGGAAAGAGTTCAGTGCCTCTGAATAAATAGGCATTGCATGTTTTAAAAATTCTTGTGGCATACTGGTGGAAAATCGCTGCTTTAGACAGAGTCTCCAGAGATCACTGTGTTGCCATTTGGGAGCATTTGAAAATACTGGAAACTGATAAAGCAAAAAGGAAGAAAAAGCAATTTTGAAGGAAATGTATTTCAGGAATTGAAGGAAAACTGTGAAGTCCACCAATTACTGAAAATTATAAAGTAAAACAATGTATCGTTTCACTTTATATATGGAAAGGTCACTGAAATGATACAGGTAAAAGGCAAGAGTTGTCCATAGAGCACCAAGACGGTACTGACAGAGCTGGTAAAAAAAAAAAAGAATGGCTTGTGTTACAATCAATGACAGCAGTGGCCTACAGTGCTCATTGAACTGATCTCAATTAGCATATCTTTTTCTAGCACGTTGTATTGGCGTTCCTTCAGTTCTTGCCTCCTTTTCCTTGTTTCTCACTCTTCCTTTTTGACATTGCCTGATTGAAAAAAAATGAATTAGTAATATGCTTTATTTCAGGCTGTGTTTTTTGAGGAACCCAGGCTTAGATAAGATTTTTAAAATGCAAACTTTCTAAATTACCTGAATGAATACTCATTCAATAAAATATGGAAATCACGGATCATTTAGTGAAACATTTTTAAAAGCAATACAAACAGAATGTTAACATAAAACACAATAAACACACCAAGCCAAATCTGTCAGCAAGTACAAATGTTCTAAAATCATTGAAATTGGATTTTAAGTACCCAAAGCCTATACATATGCTGTTTTTAAATAAAGTTACTCAGCAGAAAAGTATATTGGACTAACAAAATAAAAAGAAGACAAGTCACAATTTTTTTTTGTATTTTTCCGAAGCTGGAAATGGGGAGAGACAGACAGATTCCCGCATGCGCCCAACTGGGATCCACCCGGCACACCCACCAGGGGGCGATGCTCTGCCCCTCCGGGGCGTCGCTCTGCTGCGACCAGAGCCACTCCAGCGCCTGGGGCAGAGGCCGAGGAGCCATCTCCAGCGCCCGGGCCATCTTTGCTCCAATGGAGCCTCGCTGCGGGAGGGGAAGAGAGAGACAGAGAGAAAGGAGAGCGGGAGGGGTGGAGAAGCAGATGGGTGCTTCTCCTGTGTGCCCTGGCCGGGAATGGAACCCGGGACCCCTTGCACGCCAGGTCGACGCTCTACCACTGAGCCAGCCGGCCAGGGCCAGTCACAATTTTTATATTGGATAATATTCAACACATTGCAAACAGTAAAGGACATGTAATGTTTAAGAAAGCAATCCTTAGTGAAGATCTGACAGCAATATGTATCAGGTAACATAGTATCCATGTTCATTAAGAAAAAATACAGAAATATGTGAAATGATAAATGATTAGTATAAAGGAGACTGCTGCAGGCTTTCCAACCATGACAGCTCAAGCAAACAAAAGATAAATGTGGGAGATGTAAATGCTATAATTCAGCGGTCCCCAATCCCCGGGCCGTGGACCGGTACCAGTCTGTGGGCCATTTGGTACCGGTCCACAGAGAAAGAATAAATAACTTACATTATTTTCGTTTTATTTATATTTAAGTCTGAACAATGTTTTATTTTTTTTAAATGACCAGATTCCCTCTGTTACATCCATCTAAGACTCTTTACGCTTGTCTCGGTAACATGATACATTTATCCGTCCCACCCTAAAGACCGGTCCGTGAAAATATTTTCTGACATTAAACCGGTCTGTGGCCCAAAAAAGGTTGGGGACCACTGCTATAATTAATAAACAGATATAATTGATAAAATCAAGTTCTATATGCTAAAAGCAGTTTTCCAGTGCCCAAGGAATGTTCATAAATGTAAATATATATATTAATTCACAAAGGAAAATAGGTTCCAAAATTAGGAATAAAATAAGCAACTTCTCTGATAATAATACTTTGAAGTAGAAAATAAATTTGTGAAACAGGAGAAAAGCCTTACCACCTAGAAGGTTTTTGTTTTGTTTTGTTTTGTTTTGTTTTTTTGTATTTTTCTGAAGCTGGAAATGGGGAGAGACAGTCAGACAGACTCCCGCATGCGCCCAACCGGGATCCACCCGGCACGCCCACCAGGGGGCGATGCTCTGCCCACCAGGGGGCGATGCTCTGCCCACCAGGGGGCAATGCTCTGCCCCTCCAGGGCGTTGCTCTGCGGCCACCATAGCCACTCTAGTGCCTGGGGCAGAGGCCAAGGAGCCATCCCCAGCTCCTGGGCCATCTTTGCTCCAATGGAGCCTCGGCTGCAGGAGGGGAAGAGAGAGACAGAGAGGAAGGAGGGGGAGTGGAGAAGCAAATGGGCGCCTCTCCTATGTGCCCTGGCCGGGAATCGAACCTGGGTCCCCCGCATGCCAGGCCGACGCTCTACCGCTGAGCCAACCGGCCAGGGCCACCACCTAGAAGTTTTTAATTTAATGTCAGATGGTCCATTGTAAAAAGAAGTGTTAGAGATAAAGTTGGTCATGACAATTATAAAATTCTAAACTATTTACACATAACTTCAAAATGTATGTATAAAATTGAACAAAATTACAAAGACCACAGAACTATAACATCTACCATAATAGTTGGAAAAATTTAGTACAACTTTATAATCGGCTAATCAATCACAGAAGCCTAAATTAGGATATATAAGATTTGAAAAATACAATTAACAAGTTTGTTCTAATTAATATATCCACAACTTTGTGTCCAACAGTTTTAAAATATATTCTTTTCAAGTTATTTGGAACATTGATGAAATTGGCCCTATGGTAAACCTCAAAGCCACCCTCAAGAAAATCATAGAATTGGTCATTTTTACAGATCATATCTGCTACAATATAATTAAGTTTTAAATCATTTAAAATATGTTTGAAAAATATACATTTGGGAATTATTTTTAAATTCTAAACAAATTATTTGTTACAAAAGAAAACAATGAATATTAAAAAATACTTAGAATTAAATTTCCTCTGACTTGCTTTAGCTACATTCCACAGAGGAAATTTCATAGCCTATGTTGCTTAAGTTAGAAGAAAAAAGAAAGTAGCATTACTGATCTATGCACTTAATTTAACAAGAAAAGGACAATATATTCAAAGTTGAAGGAAGGAAATAAAACAGAAGCAATAATTAAAAATAAAATGAACATGCAGTAAAGATGATCAAGGCAAAAATGGATACTTTGAGAAGACCTTGGTGCCACCGCTTGGTCAGGCAAGTTTTATAATTCTAAGTAAATTGATTTAATATTTTAAAAGCCAGGACCAAATGTCATGAGCATATATGTGAGACATACCAAAAGCAAATAAATCATCTTACACAGACTCTTTGTAGAGAATTAAAAATGAAGGAACTATTATTGTATGAAGCTTATTAATTGTGTTGTTCAAATCTATATATTTTCCATTTGTTTTTTTAAATATTATGGTAATAAAATATAACATTAAATTTACCCTCTTAACCATTTTAAGTGTACAGTTCAGTAGTATTAAGTATATTCACATTGTTGTACAACAGATCTGTATAACAGTCATCATGTATCACTGAAACTCTATACCCATTACACACTAATTCCCCCAGCCCCACTTCCACCAGCCCTTGGTTACCACCTTTCTACTTTCTGTTACAATGATTTTGATCACTTTAGATATTTCATATGGTGGAATCACACAGTATTTGTCCTTTACTGACTAGCTTCTTAGCATATTATCCTCGTTTCATCCATTTCATATCATGTGATGGAATTTCCTTCTATTTTAAGGCTGCATAATATTCCATTGTATGTATTGTATATACCACATTTTCTTTATTCATTCATCTGTCCATGGATATTTAAAATGCTTCAACCTCTTGGCTATTTTGAACAATGCTGTTGTGGGCATGAGAGTGCAAATGATCTTTGAGATCCTGCTCTCAACTCTTTTGGATATATACTCAGAGAAGTGGGACTGCTGGATCATATAGTAATTCTATTTTTAATTTTTAAGGAACATTTATACTATGTTTGCATAATGACTATACCATTTTACATTCCCACCAACAATGCATGGGGTTCCAACTTCACATCATTGCCAACAATTAATTTTCTGCTTTTTGATAGTGGACATTATGATGGGTGTGAAATGATATGTCATTGTGGTTTTGATTGCCTTTCCCTAATGACTAGTGATGTTGAGCATCTTTTCATGTGCTTCTTGGCTATTTGTATATCTCCTTTGGAGAAATATCTATTCAAGTTGTTTGCCCATTTTTATATTGGGTTGTATTTCTGTCACTGAGTTGTGGAAGTTCCTTATATATTCTATATATGAACACCTTATCAAATATACAATTTGCAAATTTTCTCCCATTTCTTAGGTTGCCTTTTCACTATGTTCATTGTGAGTTTTAAAGTTTTGTGGAATCCCACTTAGCTATGTTCTTAATTTTGTTGCTTGTATTTTGGTGTTATAGCTAAGAAATCACTACCCAATCCAATGTCATTAAATTTTTCCTCTATGTTTTCTTCTAGGAATGTAGTAGTGTTAGGTCTTACATTTGTCTCTAATCAAGTTTGAGTTAATTTTCTATATAGTGTAAGATAGCTGTTCTTTTGCATATGAAATCCAGTTTTCCAAACACTATTTGTTAAAAAGAGTGTTCTTTCCCCATTATATAGTCTTGGGACCATGTTGAAAATCATTTGGCCATAAATGCAACATTTTATTTCTGGGCTCTCTATTCTATTCCATTAATTTGTAGGTTTATATGCTAGTACCACACTATGTTAATTACTGTTACTTTATATTATGTTTTGAAATCAGGGGGTGTGAAGCTTCCAACTTTTTTTCTCAAAGATTTGTTTGTTATTGTTATTCAGTGTCCCTTGAGATTTCATACAAATTTGAGGATTAGTTTTCTATTTCTGCAAAATGTCATTGAGATTTTGATAGAGATTGCACTGAATCTGTAGATCTATTTGAATAGTATGAATACTTATTTTCTTCCCCTTCTCCAATTTGTATGCTTTTTTTTTTTTTTTTTTTTTTTTTTGCTTGTCTGATTGCTCTGGCTAGAACTTCCAGTACTATGTTGAATAGAAGTAGTGAGAGGGGGCATCTTTGCCTTGTTCCTGATCTTAGAGAACAAGCAAGCTTTCAGTCTTTTCCCTTGTTGAATATAATCTTAGCTGTCAGTATTTCATACATGGCTTTTATTATGTTGAGATTCATTTCTTTTATTTCTGGTTTATTAAGAGTATTTTTATCATGTCAAGATGTTGAATTTTGTCAAATGTTTTTTCTGCATTGATTGAGATGATGGTATGATTTTTGTCTTTTATTTTGTTCATGTGGCATATTTCATTGATCAGTTTTCATATATTGACCCATTGTTGCATTGAGGTACAAATCTCACTGTAAAAACTTATACTAATAAATAAAAATGACTGAATGTAACCATTGTATTGCTGGAATATGACTACTTCTTAAGTCAGCCCCCTTTCAGGTAGACTATTTCATGGAATATAATTAGAAGTGATGTTTGCTATTTCAAAATCAAGAATTTAAGCAGATTTTTCTCATTGTGGAAGGCAAAATGATGTCCCCCCAAAGATTTGAATCCCTGGAACCTGTGATGTTACATGGTAGGGGGGAATAAAATCACTAATCATTTGACCTTAAGATAAGATTATCTTGGATAACCTAGATCAGTGGTCCCCAACCTTTTTTGGGCCACAGACCAGTTTAATGTCAGAAAATATTTTCACAGACTGGCCTTTAGGGTGGGACGGATAAATGCACAAAATAAAATTATGCAACTGGCATAAAAACTGTGGTATTTTAAAATATAATTGTTGAACTTACGAGACAAGTGTCAAGAGTGAGTCTTAGATGAATGCAACAGAGGGAATCTGGTCATTTTTTAAAAAATAAACCATTGTTCACACTTAAATATAAATAAAACGGAAATAATGTAAGTTATTTATTCTTTCTCTGCGGACCAGTACCAAATGGCCCATGGACCAGTACCAATCTGCAGCCCTGGGGTTGGGGACCACTGACCTAGATCCAGACCCAATGTAATCACCAGACAAAGTGGGCAGAAGAGTCAGTGTCAGAGTAATATGATCTGAGAAAGACTCAACCGGCCATTGTTGGCATTAAAGATAGAGGTATGGACACAGGGAAGAGATGGACAGCTCTCAGGGGGAAGGGGGAAGAGGGGACTGGATC
Source organism: Saccopteryx bilineata (assembly GCF_036850765.1). Lineage (NCBI taxonomy): Eukaryota > Metazoa > Chordata > Mammalia > Chiroptera > Emballonuridae > Saccopteryx > Saccopteryx bilineata. Next base: position 181,933,744 of record NC_089494.1, read on the forward strand.
AAAGAAGGTGAAGAGATTAGCCAAAAAACATAACAAATAGATACAGACAAAAGAGTGGCAATAGCCAGAGGCAAGGGGGGGGGCATGTAAAGGTAGTAGGAGGAGGGCAAAGGGAGGTGAATGGGGGTGGAAAGAGACTTCGCTTGGGGCAGGGTGTAGCATGTGGGGTGTAGATAGTTTTATATTGAGTTGTACACTTGTAAAATGTATTGTTTGGTGAGCCATGTCAACCCAATAAATTTAAAATTAAAATAAAAAAGGATAGAAGGGATCCATAAGCCAAATAGTGTGGGTAGCCTCAAGGTGGAAAAAGAACATGTATTCTCCCCTAAACCTCCAGAAGGAATGTAGCCTGTCAACACTTTGATTTTAGCCCATTGACACCCATTTTGGACCTCTGCCCACAGAATTGTCAGAGATTAAATTTGTGTTTAAGCTACTAGGTTTGTGGCAATTTATTACAGCCACTATAGGAAATTAATACTTTTCTCCAATCTCCTTTTCCTCTTTTCACCCCCATTCACCTCCCTTTGCCCTCCTCCTACTACCTTTACATGCCCCCCCCTTGCCTCTGGCTATTGCCACTCTTTTGTCTGTATCTATTTGTTATGTTTTTTGGCTAATCTCTTCACCTTCTTTGATCCAGTCCCCTCTTTCCCCTTCCCCCTAAGAGCCCACAGAATTGTCAGAGATTAAATTTGTGTTTAAGCTACTAGGTTTGTGGCAATTTATTACAGCCACTATAGGAAATTAATACTTTTCTCCAATCTCCTTTTCCTCTTTTGCCAGCAGGATGCACTTGACAGTGAAACCCTTGGTGATGGTTGAGCCACAAGACGGAAGGATCCCAGGCCTCTGAATCACCAATAAAGCAAAGTCATCTGATGACTAAAAATATACCCTTTGAGCTCTTAGAAAAGATATAAATATGTATGTGAAAGACAACATGCGTTGCAACTGTATATTTTATCCTAATGAATAGAATTCTCTGTTCCTTAGTTTTATTTTTTTAATGAGAATAACTAGTAGCTACCTCAAATAGTTATTGTGAAAATTAAATGTTACTATATCTAAAGTGTTTAGAATTATTCCTCACACACAGTGAGTGCAATGTAAATATTAACATTGCCCACATGCATGCACGCATGTACACACAGTAACCCACACATTTTATAGTATCTCTTGAATATCGAGCAAACATTCTAAATAAAAGATTGGCTAATTGGCAGAATCTAGCAGTACCCTGAAAGAATAATAGTCATGGCCCAAGAGTGGTTTATTTTAAGGAAAAATACAAAATGTTCAATATTAGGAAATTTGTTAATACCATCACAATTAATAATAAGTGGAAGCTAGTTTCTTTCTAGCTCATTGGTGAGGGATAATTTTATAGCTTTTCTTTCTTGGAGGGAAGAGAACATTTTCCCCCAATATCCCAACAACGTTATAAACACCAGACATTGTGAAAGTTAGCTCAGATTCTATTTCTGTCAGAGTTTTGAACAGGTTTTGAAATATAACTGCTTAATTCTGATTATGATTTTTCTAATATCAGGGCCCTATACTTATGTAATTATACTAACAGTGCAAGATTGGAAGTATAATTTGGTCATGTAATTATCATGACTAAATGTAGTGTATAACAAACATTTTTTTACACATGGCATTAAAATTAACTACAAATAGAAATACTGTCTCCAATAGTATTTGTTTAGTAGCATTTTATACAGGTGCCACCAGATAGAAGATCTATTGATTCTTCAATACCAAAATATTTAAAAAATAATAACTTGATGTTGTAACAAAGTGAAGCTCATGTTTGTGAAAGAATTAGCCCAGTCCAGATTTTCTACCTTTGGTATGTTAAAGGAGAAAATGCTTTCTGGGGAGAGAGATTGTATCCTTGTATACTCCTTGCTGACGTTGGTTTTGTTGACATGCTCTCCAGAGTTTTAGGCCTGGGCAGAGAGTTTGGTCTGCTGAAATAGTCTGCAACAGGTATTGTCATCTTATTTCTTCTTATAAACATTGGAGGCTTGTGTTCAGCCTCTGAAATAGAAAAAAATTTAAATAAGACCATAATTGAGACATCGAACATAGCTTCTGCCATGTTTTAGTAGCAAAGGACATACAAAAATAACTATATGAAGTTTAGGTGAACCAAATGCACCCAAAATTCATAAAATAATCTATTCTTATCTTTGTTTTATCTGCTCATCTTTAATGAGTTATTTGTTCTATAACATGCAGATATGTTCTTTATTCTTAGAATCAAATGTCATTTTGGTAACAATGAATTAGGGGTGATGATGGGCACAATGGGACCAGTGAGAGAAAGAAGGATCTATGGTTCCAAGAGACAAAAAGTAGACAAGCAGGTTAAAACAAGTTATTTATACTCATGTGACCTCCCCAAGGCCTACATGGTCACATCCAAGGAAGAATAAGGATTTGGGGAGATGCTAAACATCAACATTAGAAATGAAGTGGTATTATTTGGGGATTTGTATACAGAAATTTTCCAAATATCGAGACAAGGTAAAATAGATTTGGGGCCAACAGGTTAAGACATAAATTTTAGTAAAAAAAACATTACTGTCAGGATGCTTTTTGGGGATGAAGTGTTTGGTAGAAGAAGACAGATACAATAGATAATCCTTAGAGTGTCAGAATTAAGGGGGTATTTTCTAATTTCTAAATTATACTTATTATTGCCTATTAGCAAAGAGAGCCCCTATTGGGTTGGTTGATTCCAAAAGAACCTGCTGGGCCTAGAGTGACCTTTAGGGATTTTAATCAATTACCATATCATTCCTGGTATAAGGGAAACTTGTAGAAATAATATGGTAGATTTTGTTTGAGGCTAGTAGACATCCTTCATGGCCATTGCTCTATAATCATTGCTCAAAAGTCTTTGATTGTTGCTGTGCTTGTTTTAATGCTAGGAGCTATCATCCCACTGGGATACTGCAATTGGGCTATTCTGGGCCATCATAGGACTTTCCACCGTTCTTAATTCTTCTTGGTCCAAACTGTAGGCTGGGGCTAGGCTTCCAGTAGGGACACAAAACTGATTCACTCTTGTATTTCAGCTCTCTCATGGGGCATCTCCTGGCTGATTGCCATTTTACTGTTTTCTCTTGTTGAATTTGTTTCTAGTGAAAATTATTTGGCTCAATAACAGTTAAGCTGTGAAGAACCAAAACTCTGAGATCTTTGTCTTTTTATTAAGTCAGTGCAGGCTTCTCCTGTCACTGGACTGGTATGACCCAACCTGTAGTTCCTTGTGTCCTTCTGTCTTGCTTCTCAAAGAATGTCTATCCCTAATGAGGCACTTTATCTTTCAATACAAAGTTCAATTTATGTCCAATTTATCTCTGTGAGAAATTCAGCAGATGCTGTCCTTTAGAATAGCTGGAAATCAATGTTGTATTTCACTGCATTTAAAACCATAGATTCATAATATCTGTGTCCCTAACCAGTTAGATACTTTTATGTTTTCCTTATAACAACTCAGCAATTATCACAAACTGTACTTAACCTTTTGGTACTTCCTTATTTTCTTCAGATCCTTGACTTGACACTCTAAACCAATTGGAGAAAGAGAAAGTGAAATTCATAGGTATAAACAAGTATTTTCTTATAGGCTGCATTATCATCATATTAGCTAAGTATATATATGCATCTTAAATACGCTATTCCAAAATTCTGTGTTTCAAAGTAGACAGTATTAAATGTATTGTCCAATGAAAAATTCTTTTGACTTCAAGTAAATATCTAAACAGCACATCACATGCACTAAGGTAGAGAGACTGACTCTATCTCTCAGTTTCTCATGTTACAGAAACTTAAAGGTGGAGACAAATTACAATACAATGCTACAAATTTCTCCTGTGTCTTAATGCTTTTTTTAAAGTCACCTCTTATATGTTTTGAATATTTATGGTCTCTGAATTTAAGATTTATTCAATTTTTAATTTCAAAGCAATAAGATTTTCTTTCCCAGCTTAAATAACTTCTTACCACAGTCTTTCACTATGATGTTATACATATTGATAAATACTTATTTTCTTCTGTCATTGAAATTGCAAGGTTTAGGAAGAATTTCTACTGAAATATTTTTCAATTCTTTTACTAGTTATTTTCCCCTCTGACTCCAGGAATATGTCAAAGATAATTAAGTGAAGCAACTTGTTTTACTCTTGTATTGTTTTGTCCAAAAAAAGTGATACCTCTACGATACATTTAAGAAAATATAACATAAAATTTAGATTTTCTGTATAGCTTTTATTTTTAAGTAAACTAAAAAAACAAAAACTATATTTTTTTTAGATTTATGGATGGCTACACTTGCTTTTCCTCAAAAAGAAAGGTTTTTGGGTAAGGAAGACATAGCCCCTGCAAAAATGCTCTGAAAAGTATGATTTAGAATGATTCTCATACTTATGAGAATACAAAAACAAAAACAAAAGCAAATACACGTTGTCATTTAATGAATCTAGAAGACTTAAAACCTCAGCATGTTTAGTGTTTTGAAAGATAATGAAAAGAGAATTCAAAGTCTTTATGCACCATAAACCCTCTAGGTGGCCATTGTGTGTAATTACCTGGTTAATTGATGCCCTTCTCTAGATCTGGTCAGCAACTTTAATGTCGTGGGTGAATCTGAGGGCGATGTTAGTTCGGTTGGCTTCCCAGTCACTGCTGATGGTTCTGCTGAGATGTTTCTTCTTAGAGGGCAAGGGTGAGCCAACAAGTTTATCTCAGCCAGCTCAGCATGAATCAGAGCTGAGACCCACTCTTTTTCTGCTTTAACAAAAGGGGTGGGAGGGACATGAAAGCTGTGATTATCACTGTCTAGAAACACTGAATTAGTTTTTTTATCCAGTGCAAAAGTCTGGCAATCTGTTTTCTGGGCAGGCACCTATGATGTGTGAGTCAGGTTTCTGCAAAAAAAGTTGGTCCGTAACCACCTAGTTGCTGTTGGTCTGTGATGCTGCAGAGTGCCTGTGGTAGTTAACTCACTGAGCTACATCTCTGAATGGCAGTGTGACAGGTTTCAAACACTGAGTGCAAAACTCAAGCCTGATCTGTGATACTGCAGAGTGCCTGTGGTAGTTAACTCACTGAGCTACATCTCTGAATGGCAGTGTGACAGGTTTCAAATACTGAGTGCAAAACTCAAGCCTTATAGGCCACTGCCAAATGAAAAAAGAAAGAATAAAAGAGCAAAAATAAAATAATAAAAAGTACTATGTGACCTCATTAAATACAGACTGATGGGTACAAGCATATCTAGAAAGATGTACACTAAGCATTCACTGAAATGATGTCTGTGATAATTTACATATTATTATTGTTCTTTTTTTTCTGTTTCCTTTTCCCCCAACAATAAGCACTTACTTCTTGTGTAATATTTTTGTTATATTCTTTAAAAAGGGGAAAAATAGAGGATAAATAAAGACTGCTTACCCCATTGAGAAGTATTTTCTCAATTGCCTGCCAAGTAGTCTTGAATTCCTGGAGTAAGGGACTCTTTCTAAAATACTCCCATTTAAAACATTAGTCTGTTCCTGGCACATGGTATTTCCTAACTTTGATTAGTGCAACGGTTCTCAAAGAGTTGTCCCCAGACCAGTTTTATCAGCATCATCTGGGAACTTGTTAAACATCCAAATCCTCAGGTCCCACCCACCTCAGAAATTTGGCTTCGGTCGGCCTGATGACCAGCTAAGTTTGGGGATAGCTGCTCTATGCTATGTGTGGTTGTCCCATTAAGACTGGCATGGGTTCTCATGGAACAAGCCAAGAAAGGGTCTTACGCAGGCTCGGAGATGACCGAGTTGATGGTTTTGATGGGGAACTGGCAGAGCTGTTAGAATCTGGAACTTGGAAGGCTATGCTACGGCCACCCATACCAAGGGAAGAAACGGGCTCCGGGTTAATCTCACCTTTTGAACTTGCGTGAAGCAGCCACTGTAGAACTTCTGCCAGAGAGTCAGTACGTAGAATGTTACAGAGCTTTGCCAGAATCTGACAGAGAATGTTCGAGTTACATAGTGAGCAAATAAATGGTATAAGGTTTATAAAGTTTCTCTTACTTTCCCCATTGTCTCATTTTCCCAGATGTCACTCTGTATACAGTGCCCCTTTAAATCAATCAGGATTTACCTTGGAGCCAGCAGAATCTTTAAATAACCACATCTCCAATATACATTGTGATATACTGCTCACAGAAATTAGGGGATACCTTATTGCTTCCTATTTATTTTAAATATCCCCTAACCTTTTGAGGCATATAGTTTAGGTTAGGAGATGTGGTTTTCCTTGTTTTGTCTGTTCAGTACCAACATCATCTGGAGGAGCCATTTATTTTTCTTCTCTTGGGGAATTGATCCTTCCCTCTGTACCATGGGTTCTAATAGGGTCCTTCCAGTCACAGAACTGTCCCCATCTGGACTGCTCCTCTCCCTCGTAGGTGCACCTAGCTGGGTTCATGCTGCTCCTCAGGTCCCTGAACGCAGTGATCGGCCCAACGGAATAGGAATCTAATTCCCTTTTGTCAATCAGAACCCTTCGTCGACAATTTTTATCTGGAGCTAAGGGCTGAAGTGTGGATGATAGAAGAGATAAATATCTGAAATAATTAATTCTAATAAAATTGTATAATAAACATTAAAGTGCAAAGTATTAAACTCACATAATGTTTCTAGTTTGACCCTAAACAGCATCTGCTGTTGGAATTTACACAAATCTAAAATTAATACCTGTCCCCTGAACTTCAGTTCTAGATAACCATCAGCCTACCAGATGTATCCACTTAGATATACTATAATTATTTTGAACCAAAATATCTAAAATTAAACATCCATCTTTCTCTTCCTAAAACCTGCACCAAACTTGCTCTTCTCCTGGTTGCCCTGTCTCAGTGGACAGCACCAGCATGAATTGCATATATGTCCAAACAAGAACCTGGGATTTATCCTGGACGACTTCTATGCCTTTTTCTACAACATACTGCCAAACAAGTTCAGTAAATTCTTCCTTCCAAGTATTTCGCAAATCTCTCAATTTCTCTGTATTAGCATGGCCTTGCAGTCTAAACCATGGCTAAATCTTTTTTCCTAGTCTCTCTGCCTGAAATATTTTCTTAAAATATTATTCATTCAACAAATATTTGTGTCTGTTATTGATCTACATGTTGGAGATAGAGAATTTCAATTAAAGAGCAGAAAAATCCATTGCCCTATATTGCTTTGTTATATTAAGATTCTTGTCCTCAAAAGTGTCTTATCCCAAAGACAGTTAAATTTGCTCCTAATTTCACAATAAATCCATGGCCATCGCAAAAATAGAAAAAAAGAGCTGTTTGGTATTCGCTAGGCCACCCTGCCTCTAATAGTATTTTCATCAATATGGTGATAGCACATTAATCCCAGATTCTTTAACTCATAGATTACTCATTGATCAACATTGAGAGAATATAATTATCCTTTTAGTGAGAGGAAGTAGAATACGACCTATTAGGAAGCTTCCTGCTTTCTTGTCATTGCGTTTTGTTCTGGAAGGTAGTAAATATATTGACAGGTGAGTTTGATTTGTTGAAACTTGATTTTGGGAATTGGGAGTGTAGGTCTAGAGTAGCTCCTGCTGTGGGACAGAATACCCTACTCTTTTTTTAAGGTTTGACCTTTCTGCAGTCTCAACTGAACTCCCAGTATGTTCAGCAAGGTCTCTTCAGTCTGGCAGATCAGAAGTCCAGCATCTGTAAGCAGTGTGCTGCCTCCCAGAGCTTCCTTCTGCCAGGCCTCTGAACCTCATCTTCTGCGTGTGCAGCTTGTATTAGACTAGAGACTCATGACACCCTATACAAGAGTTTTGGAGCGAGTTCAAGCAATTTCATTCTTTCCTCTATCTCCCTCCCTCTCCCTCTCTCCCTCTGTCCCTCTCTCCCTCTGTCCCTCTCCCTCTCTCCCCTTCTCCCCTGTCTCCTCTCTCTCTCCTCAACTCCTCTCCCCTTCTTCCACTCTCTCTCTCCCCCACTCCCCCTCTCTCCTGTCTCCCCTCTCTCCCCTCAACTCCTCTGCTCCTCTCCCCCTCTTCTCCTCCTCTCTCCCTCTTTCCCCTTCTCCCCTGGCTCCCCCTCTTCTCCTCCTCTCTCTCTCTTTCCCCTTCTCCCCTGGCTCCCCCTCTCCCCTGTCTCCCCGCTCTCTCCTCAACTCCTCTCCCCCTCTCCCCTTCTCCCCCTCTCTCCCTTCTCCTCCCTCCATCTATATCTCCTTCTGCCTCCCCCCTAAAAACAATAAAAAAAAAAGGGTTTTGGAGCTCATTCTCTCCACAGATCTCTCATCTTCAGAATCTTAATTTGCAAATTCCAGCCACTTTAGCATCCTCACAATCTGAACTCTGCTTTCTCTACCTGGTGAGGCTGTACCTCCCTGGGCACCACTTTTCTGTGCCATGACTAGAAATGTGCCTCAGACAGAAATGTAGAGATCATTTTAATTGTTTTGGGGTGGTTTTTTTTTTTTTTTGTCAATGGTCATATATATATTTGTACTGTCTGTTGTCCAATGCCTTAAAACAGTAATAGTCTCTCTCTCTATTTTTCTCAATTATATGGTTGTTTACAGTAGGAGGCTAAGTCTTTAACCCAATCAATCATTTTGGAAGTGGAGTACCTTGCCAGCAATTTTGCTTCTCCTCCCAAATTAATTCTGCCTATTTTATCTAGAGAATTTTTCTAAAGTACAACTCTGATCATGTAATTCTGTACTTACAAAGTAATTCAGTATCACTCACTGCTTAAAATTCCTCACTGACTTCCCATAGCCCTTGAGATGAAATCTGAACACCTCAGTATGGTTATAAAGTACTTCATTATCTGGTATCTGTTTAGTCTCCAACCCCATTTCTTGCAAATGTTTTGCTGCACTTTCGGCAACAGCCACGGTAATTGCTTTCAGTTCCTTGAATATACAATGCTCTCACCTCTTAACCTTTAGATAGAAATTCTCTTGTCTTGGAATGACCTTTTCATTACTTTTCTTTATCTTCTAATTATATCGTAAACATTCTTTAGGTTTCTTTCTCCTTGAAGACTCTCTTAGCTTCAAGACCTCCTCTTAGATGATCTTACAACACCTGTACAATCCCCTCTTAAGCTCTGTGAATGAAGGGGACCAACTGTATCTCCAAACTGTAGTATTTTGTCATGTGACATCAAATACTGATAAAAAAAAATGAATGTGTTTGGCATATTTTTGGTGTCAATAATAATGAGACTTATTCATATAAATTCAAAATCTTTGGGAGGAATGCTAAAAACAAGATCATAATAGACACAGAATTCTGTTTTCTGTTAAAATAATAGTTATGAAACTACATACTCCTTCATACACAGCCCTGCACAAACATTTCTTGATTTCATAGTCCATTCAACGTTATTAGCCTGAACAGTAGGAAACTGAAATATAGTTCAGAATTTCTGCAGAAGGCATGGAAGGATGGGATAGCAAGATGAGCTCTATTTTTAGGACTCCTTTATACAAGCCCCCAAATTTTAATGACCTATTTTCCTCACTTGCCTCCTTCTCCTTTCATTTATTTAACAAATAGTCCACAATGATTTGCTAATTGCCATGCATATGTCAGTTAATATTTCTCAGACTGGTGTGTGCGGAGGAATCAGTTGTGAACAAGCCAGACAAGCTCCCCTCTTTCAAAGTGTTTACATTTTAGTGGATTTTTATTATTTATTTTATTATTTTTTTAAAAAACATTATTTATTCATTTTTAGAAAAGAGAGAGAGAGAGAGAGAGAGAAGGGGGAGGAGCAGGAAGCATCAACTCCCATATGTGCCTTGACCGGGCAGGTCCAGGGTTTTGAACCGGCAACCTCAGCATTTCCAGGTCGATGCTTTATCCACTGCGCCACCACAGGTCAGGCCACTTTAGTGGATTTTGTATCAGTTGGTGTCCAGTTAAGTTAATAACTGTAAGATGTAAGATGCTTTGTAAGAACGGCTCTCTCATGGATGCCCACAAGGCCATTTGTGCAGGATCGTGCTGATCTGTTGCTGCACCCAGGGAACCAGGACAGCTTCACGGAAACTGCAGGCGGACTGTGGCTTTATTTGAGTTCAAAGCCTATGTAGTTGGCTGATTTTCTACAACTCACTTTGAACTTGGTAGAACTCTTCCTTTTAATTTATGTATTCAATATTCAACAACACTAACTTAATAATCATGAAGTCCCTAGCACTTATCTAGGCATTAAAGATAAAGCAATAACCAAGACAGACAAGGATGAGGTTTTATAAGACTTAAATCTTAGTGTGAGTGGAATGGGAGGCAGAGACAGTATTAAAAATAATAAATAAATATGAACATATCAGATATGGCATATGTTATATAAAAAAAATAACAAAGAGTAATAGGATAGAGAGTGACTGGGTAGCTACCTTTGTTTGGGTGGTCAGGGGAAGTACTTCTGTATAAGTGATATTTAACCTGAATCCTTCATGAGAAGATGACCGCTAAAAGGGTTAAACAGATGAGAATTCCTTGCAGGGGAAAGCCCCTCAGGAGGGAATGAGAAAATTATAGAAAGATCAATAGTGCCAAAGTATAGTGGGTGAAGTGGACACTGATTCTGAAGACTCTGCGATGTCAAGTCTCTAGCCAGAATCATCAGGAAATCATGTATACATACAAGTCATAGTCGTAGATACTCTCCCCTCCTGTTCTCTCTCCCAATTTAGTCATCAACATTAAATATTATACCCGGTGACACTGTTATCCTTTACTTTTAACATAGCTCCTTATCAGGATTATTCACCGACAACTCTTACCACATGCTCTGTTATTTGTAATTGCTGCTACTGATTATTATTTAAAAATTCAATCAGAGTCATCATTATAATATTTTGACCCTTAATTCATTGTACTGGGGCTTAGAGGGAGGCAAGGTGGAGGTTATCAAAAGGATCTAAATCAAAAGGATCTGATTTATTCATGATTATATGTCATTCTCAAAAATAACTAGATGGAGAGAAACATATAGTAGTCTAATATGAAATATTATTACTAATATAACTAGGTTCATAACCCCAGGCAGAGAAGATTTGAAGAAACAGTTTTCCACAAGTAAGAGAGAGGGAGATGAATGTTGATTGGAGGAGTCTCTGCTTTGAAACATGTAAAGGAAATGTATAGGGAAAGCTTAGAGTTTGGAGATAGTGCCTCTTGAGCATCACAAAGATGAGAAAGAAAGACATGGGGAAAATATGGCCCAGGTTGTTTGGCAAATACCAAGCTTTTTATTATATTCAAACCAAGTGCTATGGTTTTCTGTTTGTTTGTTTTTATTTTTATTGAATTTATTGGGAGACATTGGTTAATAAAATTATATAAGTTTCACATGTTCAATTCTATACTACATCATCTGTATACTGTACTGAGTGTTCACCTCCCAAAGTCATGTCTCCTTCCATCACCATCTATCCCCCTCTACCCTCCTCTACCTCCCCGCCCCCTTGCCCTCTGGTAACCACCATTCTGTTATCTGTGCTTATGAGTACTTTCTGCTTGTTTGTTTGTTCAATTCCTTCACCTTAAACAAACAAAACAGAAACAGACTCAGAGATAGAGAAAACAAACTGAGAGCTATGAATCATTGTTTTTGTAAGAGTGACAGGATTCCAGGGAGAAGTAAGACTGCAAATGAAAATAGGATCAGGCCCTGGAACTCAGGCTGTGATTTCCAATTACTTCAGCTGTCAAAGGGGGAACCAGAGTTATCAAGATGACAAGCGCTGTAATTTTTTTTGTTTGCTTCTTCATGCTATCCCCAGTTATGGATTAAATAAACCCACCACCCCTTACTTTGATTTCCTGGTCCAGATAGTTTGGTATGCATACGGTGTTCTCTTTGACGTTAGTCTTGCTGCTCATCAGCTCTGAGGAACAAGAACCAGCAGTCGAGCATACTTTTGGAGGTGAGGGTGGGCTTTTTACCTTAATTTCTTCCTACATCAAAGACACAATATGATCAATATGCATTTGCATCCACTTATGTTTTGTATAAAAATTAAATGTAAAATGAATGAGAAATAGTGTAGCTAAATGAGAGACAGAACATAAAAGTAAAAAGGGCTTAGTTTTAATCCTCCCTTAATTATCTGTTTTCGTATAGCATTTGGAGACAGAACAAATTGTAATACATCATTTACTTTTTGTGAAATCATTTTAAACCCTTGGTTACAGATCAACATCATAATTTTTAAATATTTAATGTATAACTTTTATTTATATTGCTGCTTCAAATAACAACCAACTCATGACACATAGAAGATTTTCTGTTGAGTTAGGAGGATTTCCCTTTTATGATAGAGAAAGACAGCCAAAAGGTCCTCTGGTGTGTCTGTAAGAGACTGCATGGTGTGAACTGCTGCCTCCTTGCTCTCTGTCAGCTGAATTAGAGAGGTAAACTTCATCACTTCCCTTGATTGGTTGGGGAAGGAAATAGAAAGTCTATTTTCTTGTTTTGGGAGGTAAAATATACTGTTTTCAATTAAAAAAAAAAAAAAGGGTTGTCGGAGCTGTAAGTCCAAAAAGAGTTATAGATCTGTGTGCTTATTCCTAAAAAGGATTTTAAACCTTCAGGAATGAGTGATATATAAAGACACCCAGAAACTAGTGGCTGAATATGTCAACAACTGGGGATTGTGATGACTGGACTTAATTGAATAATGTTTATCTATGGAGGTTTAGTGAAAATAAAACTATATTGTATTTAGATACATTCTTTTTTGTTAAAGTTTATTATGTAGACTTCTAGTTTTGGGGAATAGTAATACATAACTTTTTTGATTTAACCCTTCCATTGAACAATAAAAAAATCAGATTAAAAAGTTTTTAGCCTGACCAGGCAGTGGCTCAGTGGATAGAGCGTTGGACTGAGATGAGGAAAGACCAAGGTTCAAGACCCCGAGGTCGCCAGCTTGAGCACAGGCTCAACTGACTGGTTTGAGCAAAAGCTCACCAGCTTGGACCCAAGGTCACTGGCTCGAGCAAGGGGTTACTCGGTCTGCTGAAGGCCCGAGGTCAAGGCTCATATGAGAAAGCAATCAACGAACAACTAAGGTGTCATAACGAAAAACTGATGATTGATGCTTCTCATCTCTCTCCGTTCCTGTCTGTCTGTCCCTTTCTATCCCTCTTTCTGACTCTCTCTCTCTGTCTCTGTGAAAAAAAGATTTAAAAAAATGATAAAAAGTTTTTTAAATGTCAAGGTGTAAATAAAATAAGGATTAATAGGTTAAAAGTGAAAGGGAAGTGAGAAGCTTGAAGTGTAACCAGTGCAGTAGCCATTTTTGCCCTGAGGTCACTGATCCTGGAGAATGAGGATCTTTTGACTTACGGATCCTCAAAAATAGGACTCAAACTTCAGGACCCAGATCAGAACCACCTGATAAATATACTGTCAAGGGGAAAGTGACCTAGAAATGTAACAGTCTTTGAATAAACACAGTCTGAGATAAAGGTTTGAACTTGGTTTATATTGATGTAAGCTTGTAGGGCCTCTAGGTTCCTATAGAAGCAAGCACAAATTCTTTCTGGAAGAAAATTCATTTACCATTGGCTTCAGATTCCCCAAAGCAGTTTTAATACATAATATCCAGCAATTTGAGCCTGACCAGGTGGTGGCACAGTGGATAGAGCATTAGACTGGGATGCAGAGGACCCAGGTTCGAAACCCCGAGGTCACCAGCTTGAACACGGGCTCATCTGGCCTGAGCAAGACTCACCAGCTTGATCTCAAGGTTGCTGGCTTGAGCAAGGGGTCACTTATTCTTCTGTAGCTCCCCAGTCAAGGCACATATGAGAAAGCAATCAATGAGGCACTAAGGTGCTGCAATGAAGAATTGATGCTTCTCATCTCTCTCCCTTCCTGTCTGCCTGTCCCTATCTGTCCCTCTGTCTCTGTCATATAAAAAAAATAATATTCAGAAACTGAGCTGTTAGTCAAGAAGAAATTAAAATGTGAATTAGAAAAAATTTAACTTAATGTTACATTTTGCTATGAAAATGTTACATAGCAAAAATTATGAATACAGCTAAAGCAATTCTCAGAGGAGAATTCATAGCTTTAAAATATAGATATTAGAAAGATAGAAGAAGCTAGATGAAGAACAATAAAATAAATATGTGAATGGAAAGAGAAAAAAGATAATAGAAATCAAGAAAATAGAAAACAATAACAGAGGATTAAAAATACAAAAATTAGTTATTTGATATACTAATTTTTTTGATATAACAAAATTGATAACTATGTTGAAACTGATCAAGAAAAAGATACAAGATAACAAAGCTGATATATAAAAGGGTATATCTAATACATCTTGTGGATATTTTTAAAAGAATGTAAGAGTATTATGTATAACATTGTCGATAAATTTAAATGTTTAGACTCTGGCTGGTTTGCTCAGTGGATAGAGCATCAACCCAGCATGTGGACATCCCAGATTCGATCCTCAGTCAGGGCACACAAAAGAAGCAACCACCTGCTTCTCTTCCCACCTTCTCCTCCCTTTTCTCTCTCCTTTCTTCTTGCAGCCAGTGGCTCAACTGATTCAAGCGTTGGCCAGGGTGCTGAGAATAGCTCCATTGATTCAAATATCGGCTCCAGATGTGGGTTGCCAGGTTTATCCCAGTTGGGGCACATGCAGGAGTCTGTCTCTCTATCTCCCCTACTCTTACTTAGAAATAAATAAATATTTTTAAAATTTGAATGTGTATATGAAATGATTGAGTTTTAGAAAAAGACTATATTACAAAATCAATTCAAGAAGAAATAGAAAACCTAAACAATTCTATAACAAAATAAATTTCAAATCAAAGAATTAGATCAGGCTTGAAGACAGTAATTTTATAATTAAAGTGACATTTAATCAAGATAATGTAATCTAAATAGTTATACTTCTAATAAGAAAGTTTCAAGTGACATGATTTAAAATGATAGAAATGGCCCTGGCCAGTTGGCTCAGTGGTAGAGCGTCGGCCTGGCGTGCAGG
This sequence comes from Saccopteryx bilineata, assembly GCF_036850765.1. Taxonomy (NCBI): domain Eukaryota; kingdom Metazoa; phylum Chordata; class Mammalia; order Chiroptera; family Emballonuridae; genus Saccopteryx; species Saccopteryx bilineata. The sequence continues at coordinate 181,948,821 of NC_089494.1, forward strand.
GGACCCAGGTTCGATTTCCGGCCAGGGCACATAGGAGAAGCACCCATTTGCTTCTCCACTCCCCCCCTCCTTCCTCTCTGTCTCTCTCTTCCTCTCCCGCAGCCAAGGCTCCATTGGAGCAAGGATGGCCCAGGCACTGGGGACGGCTCCTTGGCCTCTGCCCCAGGCACTAGAGTGGCTCTGGTTGCGGCAGAGCGATGCCCTGGAGGGGCAGCGCCCCCTGGTGGGCAGAGCGTCGCCCCTGGTGGGCGTGCTGGGTGGATCCCGGTTGGGCGCATGCGGGAGTCTGTCTGACTGTCTCTCCCCGTTTCCAGCTTCAGAAAATAAAAAGAAAAAAAAATAAAATAAAATGATAGAAATGAAAATATATATATAAATCCATAATTATAGTCAGAGATTTCAACACCCCTCTCAATAATTTTTGGAAGAAAATATTTTCAAATATATATAACAAAAGATTTATGCCTAGAATATATAAAGAGCTTTACAATTTCATAAAAAGAAGACAAATTACCAATTTAAAAAGTAGGCAAGAGATTTGAACACAAACTTTCCACAAAAAGATATATGGATGGCAAATAAGAACATGAATCCCTTATTAGTCATTAGGGAAATGCACATTAAAACCACAATGAGGTACCACTACATATCCACCAGATTGGCTAAAATAAAAATACTGTTCATACTAAGGATGTGGAAGAAAGGAAAGTCTAATACACCATGGGCAAGAATATAAAATGATAAAACCACTTTGAAAAACAGTTTGGCAATTTCTTAAAAAATTTAACATGCACCTACTATGAGACCTAGTCATTCAAGCCCTAGGTATTTACCCAAGAGAAAAGAAACTGTATCTCCATAAAATGACTTGTACTTGAATGTTCATATCACCGTTGTCAAAAATTAGAAAAAAGCTAAATGTCTATCAAAAATGAATGGATTAATAAATTCTGGGAATACTTCTCATCAATAAAAAGGAGTACACTATCCTTTTTATTGGATTTATATTAATTATGCTGAGTTAAAGAAACCATATTTTAAAAAGAGAATTCACTATATGATTTTATTCATATAAAATCCTAAAAATTGCATGTTAAATCTTTAATGACAGCAGTTAGGTGTTTGCCCATAGGAGGACCAGGGTCATGAGAAAACTTTTGGAAGTAATAGGTTTGTTTATTCTCTTGATTTTGGTGGAGACTTCTGTGGTGTGGATAGATATTTGTCAAAACTCACTAGATTGTGCACTTTAAATTCAGGGTGAGGCAAAACAAGGTTTACAGCTGTGAGTATGCAAAAGACAGTGTATTCTTGTATTATTTATTAATTCTTGTTTTATTTTCCATACTAACAACTGTAAACCTGCTTTTGCCCCACTCTGCATGTACATTTTATATTATGTTAATTATACTAAAATAAAGCTGTGAAGAATATTGTGAAACATGGTATTTTTTCTAAAAAGTGTATGAAGAAGAAAGGAGAGGGAATGATAAAAATCAAACTAAAAAATTAGCTTTAAATAGTCATTTCTTTACCTTTTTAATTGAGAAGGGATTCTCACTGGAAGTTCTGAAGCACTCCTTGAGTTTTCTACAGGGCTCTGAAATGAGATTGAGGAGAAATATACTTAAAGCAAACTGAAAAAATAATTCTATCACATGTCATATATGTTAGTTGCTGAAATAGATGGGAATATATCTGAATTTCAAATAAGATCAACCCAGGGATCTAATTATAAATATTAGCAAACTTGCAGGTATAATTGTACTTCAATAATGTAATGAAAGCATATTTTATTATAAAACTAATCCTATGCTCAGGAAGATGATATAAAGAAACACCACAAGAGCTTTCTTGATCTGGGTGCGCTGTTTTTAAAATTACATCTTTCAGTGTAAGATGTGTTTTTCTCTGGTTCCTGTCCATTAAACTGTCACTTTCTTTAATTATACAGACTTTATGTGTGCTGTTTGCTCTATAGATAGAAAGTGAAGATGTATGCTGAGTTATAATTACATTCTTTATTTTATTTCTTGTTTTATCAGTCTCTCAACCCCATACATTTCATAGTCATCTAGCTGAGTCCTCCTAAATTACCCTAAAACCACATAAATATTTGCTTAATTTTCACTTGGATTGAGGAAGGAGGGGCAGCCCCCCCCCCCTTCCCTGAGAAGAAAGGAAAGAAAAGAATGCAAGGGAAAGGAACCTGGAGGAGTAACTGAGTCAGCCAGTTGTAAATTAATCACAGTTCTCTGAAAGGTTGCCTGGAGGTAGTTGTAAAACAAAGCAAGAAGAACAGGACTTGTACATAGCTGACCAGTGGTCTGGACACCCCTTCCCGCATCAAAGCTTACCCTCCCTTCCTGAAGTCATAAGAGTGATGTGTACTTCTAGACAAAAGGGATCACAAGCCCCTTGCATGAGCACATGATTCTGTAAAAGGTATATAAGATGTAAGAAATTTAACTTCAGGGAGCTCATGGTTTATTGCCTCTTCTGGGGCCAAGCTGCTCCTCTGGCTATTAAAATCCTACTTCCTTCATCAACTTGTCTGGGCATCTCTGTCCACCTTGATTCCTGCTACAGGAATAATTTAAATTTATTTATTTATTTATTTATTTATTTATTTATTTATTTAATTATTATTATTTTGTATTTTTCTGAAGCTGGAAATGGGGAGAGACAGTCAGACAGACTCCCGCATGCTCCCGACCGGGATCCACATGGCACACCCACCAGGGGCAACGCTCTGCCCACCAGGGGGCAATGCTCTGCCCCTCTGGGGCATTGCTCTGCCGCAACCAGAGCCAAGGGCAGAGGCCAAGGAGCCATCCCCAGCGCCAGGGCCATCTTTGCTCCAATGGAGCCTTGGCTGCGGGAGGGGAAGAGAGAGACAGAGAGGAAGGGGGGGGGGGGAGTGGAGAAGCAAATGGGTGCTTCTCCTATGTGCCCTGGCCGGAAATCGAACCTGGGTCCCCCGCACGCCAGGCCAACACTCTACCGCTGAGCCAACCGGCCAGGGCCCAGAAATAATTTAAATTTAAAGATATATTCTGTTTAAGTGATGCTTTTTTTTTTTTTTTTTTTTACTGAAGCCATAGGTAACACAACTGTTTTAAAGGTGAAAAAAAAATGTGTGTATATACCCAGTTGTAACTGAGTCCATTATTTAGAGTAGGTAGAACAAAGTTATGAATGTGAGTCTACTGAGAGAAATCTTTGTGGAAAACAGTAAACACTCCAACTATTTTAAGCAAAAACAATACAGAGAATTGGTTGTTTCTAATGCCCCTGTAAGGGCTTGGCCTTTCACAAATCATTTCAGAGAGAACACCTTGAACCTGACCCACCACGGGGGATACAGCCTTTCCCACCATCAAAAGGAAGAGGGGTCAGGAAGTTGCAGCCACTTCCATTGCTGTCACAACATTCATGAGGCTAAAGATTAGGCACTGGATCACTGGTGCAATCAGGAAACCATTATCTCTCCTGACTTTGGTTTTGACACCTATAAATCCAGGATCTGAACACTAAGACGTAGCAAAAAACCAAAAAAAACCCATGTCTCAAGTCACGCTTAATAGCAGACATCACCAAAAAGATGACCTGAGCCTCACGTGTGCGATACAAATTTTACCAGATGACAACACCTAATCCCCATCAAAGCACCCCTGCAAATATAATTTTTAAGTCCCTATGCTTTACAATATAATAAGGGACCCCATAAGGAAGGCGGAATAAGTAGGCTTTCATTCCTCACTGCTAACAGAAAGGTGAGAGGAGGAACTCTTAAAAAGATGAAATAAGTTAACAAGCTGAAGACCTTAGAATAGAATCACACAGAAAGTACTTTATTAATGATCCCTCATTATCTTTTGAAATATATGTATTTTACCATATTATACCAAAAGAATTTTCAAGTTCCCTTAAACTTTTAGTAATAGCATGTATGGGGCAGGAGAAAGAGACAGGATATAATTTCTCCCACCCAGAATTCCTTCCATTTTACCTTTACTATTTGCCATAGTGTGCTTTTTTGGTATTAGTTTAAGATGTACGACATAATAATCTGACATAGGTATATATTGCAAAATGATTACCACAATAAATTTAGTTAACATTTGTCACTTCACATAGTTACACATTTTTTCTTATGATGAGAAATTTTAAGATCTAAACTCTTCACTTTCAAATATACAACACAGGGCCCTGGCCTGTTGGATCAGCGGTAGAGCATTAGCCAGGTGTGTGGAAGTCCTGGGTTTGATTCCTGGTCAGGGCACACCAGACAAGCACCCGTCTGCTTCTCCACCCTTTCCCCTCTTCTTCCTTTCTATCTCTCTCTCTTCCCCTCCCACAGCCAAGACTCCATTGCAGCAAAGTTGGCTGGGGCACTGAGGACGGCTCCATGGCCTCTGCCTCAGGTGCTAGAATGGCTCCGGATGCAACAGTGCAATGCCCCAGATGGGCAGAGCATCGCCCCCTGGTGGGCATGCCAGATGGATCCTGGTCAGGTGCATGCAGGAGTCTGTCTGACTGCCTACCTGCTTCTGACTTCGAAAAAATACAAAAAAAAATTTCTCTCTCTCTCTCTCTCTCTCTCTCTCTATATATATATATATATATATATATATATATATATAACAAAATATTGTTAACTATATATAACCACTATGCTGTACTTGTGATTAATCTCAATTTATTTCAATTCAATAAGCATTAATTAATTCATTGAATTGTTTCTGAAAGACCAGGCACTGTGCTGGAAACTGGAAAGATGTCAAGAATAGCAAAAGCACAGAGCCCTGACCTTGAGAACTTGACCACCCAGTGGGGAAGACATAAACATGAAATTCCATACCTATTGCATTTCCCCAATGCACTTTTTGTTGGAAGTTAGCTCCTTATCAATGGTGGCTACAGATTCAGTGTTGGTACCTCTTAGCTAATTTTGAAGGAACTAGAGATTAGAACCATACCAAATATGTCTTGGACACAATAATAATTGTAACATTTATTAACATTTGAATTGCTGAATTGAGATTAGATGAGTGAAGAATTTTTATAATGAATAACCTATTTTACAGTGAGAAAATGTCATGACAATTTAAAAATCATATATTAGCAATCATATAGATTCCCTCCCACCCCACCCATCCTATCCAACCCCTGGTAGGCTTTTCCTGCAGGAGGCCTCAAGAAAGATTTCATCAGTTGAGAGGGACTCACCAGAATAAGGCCGTGGGGGATGCACTTTGACACTGTTCAGGGCTGGTGAGACTTCTCTGACTGGGCTCTCCAAACCTGCAGTGTTGGGCGGGTGACTACATTTGGCAAATGGTATTTCGTCCTTCTTTATGTAGTTGATCTGGCTAACACCACATAGTTTTTTCAGTGTGTCCTCATCATCATTCACAGTACAGATTGGAATGTTATTCAAGCCTAGAAGTAAGAATAAAAAGACCAAATCACCAGATCAGGTGTAAGGCAAGTTTTCTTTGAGTAATCAGCAATGTTTTTAAATGTATGTAAGATGTCAGACTTCAAATTGTATGAACCAGTGCTCGTCTTTGAAAATCAGTGTAGCAAATTATATTTGTAATACATGCTTCCTTAAAATGTTCTGCTATCTTATTAGTCTGAGAACCAGACCCACATCTTTGATCTTGGTCTGAGAGTCAAGTGGGGTAGATCTCCCTCTATCCCACACAACCCTTGAGCATTTCCCAAGTGTCAATAATGAGTAAAAGGGATTATGTTAGTCTACTTCGTGAATACTAGATTAAGATTTCTTTAAAGCATCCAGAATGTCTCAGTGTAGAAAGGCATCCTAAAAGACATACATTGGCTATTTCTTTGTATTGACAGAAGGTGAAAAGCTCTTGGAGCTAGGAAAAGAGGCAAGATAAGGTAGATTGTGAGGGAAAGAAAAAAGGAAAATGTGATACAAAAGAACCTTCTACCTCATGCCAGAGTTTTAGTTTTATTCCCTCTCATATAACAGCTATTTGCTTTTGGCTCAAATATTGATTTATAGAGAGGTCATCTTTTCTTTTTGTTTTTTTTTAAATAATTTTATTTTTTTAATGGGGCAACATCAATAAATCAGGATACATATATTCAAAGATAACAAGTCCAGGTTATCTTGTCGTTCAATTATGCCGCATACCCATCACCCAAGAGAGGTCATCTTTTGAGTACAATGCTAGGTCATGTCAGATCAGACAGCTCAGGAAATGGGGACAGAGGGCATTGCCATATGTTAAGCAGAGAATTATGAGGGGTAGTAATGATGGATGCTTTGTTTCACAGAAAGCATTTTTCATAATTGCCATTCTTCCAAATCTCCGTCTGGTACAATTAGCCCACATTCTACTTATCTATGTGCTCAAATGGCATCAAAAAAGACTTTGCTGATGACTGTATGAAATACAGCTGTCACTCTCTGTATTTCATAGTTATTCACTCTCTATCTCCTTATGCTCTTTCATTATTCACATAGCATTAGTCACCTGTCATGTCTGTTTACACATAGCTTGGCTTAGCTGCACTAGAATATATACCTTATGAAGCCTGGATTATTTGTTTCATTTTCTGCCCTATTTCCAGTGTCTAGAAGAGTGCCTGGCACAAAGTAGGTGCTCTATGATTTTTTTGTAAAAAGAATGGACAACATAGCCAAATACATAGCTTTTATTTAATCTAATACTTTGAACTTTACAGTTAGTGACTGGTTCCAAATAGAAATGAGAAACAAATTTTTGAAGATAGTATCACATCTTATCATTTTATCTTAAACACTGGGATTAGTGATTGGCCCTGGTGTATAGGGATAAATTGCTTATCAAATAAAATATATAACACAGTAACATAGAGACAGTGGAAAAATCCTACTTTCTCTGCTACCTCCTTTAAATATAAAAGATATGTGTGTGTGAAGGCCTTTTTCCCTCCATCCCGCCTTTAAAAAAACCTGTTTATGTTTGTTTGTTTGTTTGTTTAGAGAAAGGAAGGAGAGAGAGAGAAAGACAGGAACATCAATCTGTTCTTATAAGTGCCCTGATCAGGTTTCAAACCAGAAACTTTTGCCCTTCCGGATGATTCTCTAACCAACCCAGTTATCCGGCCAGGGCCTTTCTTTTTTTTTTAGCTTTTTTTTTTTTTGGTTCATCCATACATTTTTCCATATATATATATACACACACACACACACACACACACACACACACACACATATGTAAGAAGAATTCAGATTCCATCTAGCTAAGAGTTGGGAAAGAACTATATAAAAACATGTGAAGGGTATAATGGAATGTCATTAAAGTGGCTTCAGAGTCAAATGGGACAATATTAAATGACTTAAAGCTAGTAACAAAAACGTGAAATTCTACCCAGCAGTGAAGGAGGTTAACAACAATCTTGGTGGGAGTTTCACTAACTTCCTTGAATATACAGGAGAATTAGGTACTGGGTTCTTGGGCCTAAGAAATACCGGCTCCCTCCAGGAGGAGTCAAGTTTCTGTACCATGCTGTTCATAAAAAAGGGCTCACCTTGTGGGATGGTGCCAAGTGAGCGTTCAAATCTCGCATTACTTCCTAATCCTCTGACTGATAAGCAATCTCAGTTTGATGAGAAAGTAAGTCTCATTTTTTTTTCTCTGATGTAATTAATTTCCTTCCTGATGAGTGTCCTTTAACATTGGGAAGGTTTTGTATTAAATATAGAAATGATAAAATAAGAAAAATACATATTATTCTTATTCGTAGGTTTAGTGAAACCATTGCATATGTGTATTTAAAATATATATAATATTTATAAGCCAATCAGAGAAAGACAAGTACCATATGATTTCACTCTCATATGTGGATGCTAATGAACAAAATAAACTAACTAGCAAAATAGAGACACACTCACAGATGAAGAGCAGGCTGACAGCTGTTGGGGAGGGAGGGCTCGGTGAGGGTTGTGGAGGGAGTGAGCATAAAAGGACCAAGAGGAAGAAAACTCAGGAACATGGTCATCAGGATGGCATTGTGGGGGGAAGGTGGAGGAGGGTCAAAAGGGGATAAATGCTGATGGATAAAGATTTGACTTGCACGGTGAGCACACAAGATGGTGTGTTGAGATGTGTTGTAGAATTGGGCATGTTAACCAGTGTCACCCCAATGAATTCAATTAAAAAATAAAATATATAATAAATATTGCTAATTTAGCATATCAATCTAACAAATTAGCTTTAGACTTACAACTTAAAACCTATATAAGAAAGTGACTTCACATTTTAAGTGAAAATTTATGAAAACATTAAGTTGATATACAGTAACGATATTTGGAATAACTTATTTGGTTTTTATTTATAAGTTTAATTTATTTAATTGACAGGAATTATTTATAGCTTGGTGAGAATTTGCTTGTTAAAAATATAAAACATTTAAAAAGAAGTCAAATATATTTAATGAGTAATTGACATTTAAAGTTTTTAAAGGTATTTATTAACTAAGTTAGTAAATAGGACTAAATATTAATTAAAGACTTTTGAAGTGATTGTTAAAATTTACTAGATTTGGCCCTGGCCGGTTTGCTCAGTGGTAGAGCGTCGGCCTGGCGTGCGGAAGTCCCGGGTTCGATTCCCGGCCAGGGCACACAGGAGAAGTGCCCATCTGCTTCTCCACCCCTCTCCCTCTCCTTCCTCTCTGTCTCTCTCTTCCCCTCCTGCAGCTGAGGCTCTATTGGAGCAAAGTTGGCCCGGGCACTGAGGATGGCTCCATGGCCTCTGCCTCAGGTCGCAGCAGAGCTACCCCCCGGATGGGCAGAGCATTGCGCCCTGGTTGGCATGCTGAGTGGATCCTGGTCGGGTGCATGCAGGAGTCTGTCTGACTGCCTCCCCGTTTCCAGCTTCAGAAAAATACAAAAAAAAAAAAATTACTAGATTTATAAGTAAAATCTAGTTATGAGTTAAATTAAAAATTAAAACAAAAAGGTGTAGAATCGTTAATTTAAAATTTTTTATGAGGTGAATTTATTACTCTAATTTCAAGAAAACACAAATCACCCATAATCTGAAAACCCAGAATTAACCACCATTATTAACACTTTGGTGAATTCCATTCTTTTTCCTATGCAAATTTATACATATATATCATTTTAAATTTTTTAATGTTAATTTATTTTATATTTATTAAATTTATTCATTTTAGAGAAGAAAGAGAGAGAGAAAAGGGGGAGGAGCAGGAAGCATCAACTTCTATATGTGCCTTGACCAGGCAAGCCCAGGGTTTTGAACCGGCAACCTCAGCATTTCCAGGTCGATGCTTTATACACTGTGCCACCACAGGTCAGGCAATTTAAAATTTAATTTAAAAATAATAAGTAACTACATATAATATTCTTTATGCACAAAACTCTCCATCAAGAATACCACATTAAAAAAAAAAGAATACCAAATACTTTAATATATTAGTGTAGTTAGTGCTGAAAAAGTATTAGATGCTTATGGGCACCTAGAATTTTGCTCTTTGAAACTGAACTTGATCTTTTTCAAAAAGTATGGTCCTCCAACTAGTCTACCCTACCTTGTGAATGATTCTATAAATTTGGGGCTCTTCTTCAACTCCTTTCTCTGATTTCCTTCCCCTTCAATACTGCATTTATTTTTGTCACTTTTTTCTAACTATTTTATAAATTAAGCCACTTCTCTCCTTGGCCACTTACATCCCCTTTCTAGGCCACCATTATCTCTTGCTCTGATTACTACTTTTGTAATTTGTTTATTTTTATTATTATTATTATTATTTTCAATGAGAGGAGGGGAGATAGTGAGACAAACTCCCACATGCACCCCAACCAGGATCCACCTGGCAGCCCCTGTCTGGGGTCCATGCTCAAATCAACCGAGCCATCCTCAGTTCCTTGGGCGATGCTCAAACCAACTGAGCCACTGGCTACAAGAGGGAAAGTGGGAGAGAGGGGGAGAGAGAGGGGAAGAGAAGCAGACTATTCCTTCTCATGAGTCTCATGTGTGTCCTGCCTGAGGATTGAATCCCAGGACATCCACACACTGGGCTGGCACCTATCCCTAAGCCTACCAGCCAGGGACTTCTTTTGCAACTTATAGGAGACTTATAATAACTGCTTTATTTCCTTGCCCTCATCCAATTTATTCTCCATAGACAACCAGAAATATCATATTAAAATATATACTTAACCTTTTAAAATATCCTACCTAAAACCCTTCAGTGGCTTCCCATGCACTTAGGATAGCATTGTGCATATAGAGACAAGCTAAAATGTTCCCTATGATGTGACCTCTGCCTCTTATGACTCATCTAGTATCAATATTCTTTCTCTCTCCCCTCATATATATATATATATAATTATTATATATATGCCACACTGGATTTGTCCATTCCTTGAACATTTGATATGATCTTTCCCACCTTAGGATTTTCACTCATGCTGTTTCCTCTAGTCATAAAAATAAAATAAAAAAGCCACTATTTGCTGTTTCTTAATTTTTTAGGTATTGGTGTAAATGTCACTTAAAGAGATATTCTAGTCTTGACATTCTCAATCTAAATTAGATTTCCTTATGGTGTATTCTCATAGTAGCATATATATATATATTTAGAGCAACTGTCTTAGATCACGATCTCTGGAAACAGAAGCTGGGATGGAGATTTGTGTGAAGGAAATTTATTGTGAGTGCTGTTTGGAACAATATGTGTAAGGAGGCCAGGGAAGCAAGACTGGGTGAAAGTTGAACTGCAATTCAGATCCAGTAGAGACTTCCGTCAGTTCCACATGGAGCAGTGGATGGCTCTGGAGACCGAAGGCAAGGGAGTCAGACCTTTCTAGTTCAACAATCACTCATTGGTCAAACTCCCATTGTGCATGAGAGCTCCCCTCAGCTGAGAGCAGTTCCCAGAGAGAGACTGGTGTAAGCCAACAGCAGCTGACACAGCTGGCTGGTGGGTGGGTAGGTGAATGCCTTGGTCCTAGAGGCATGATCTAGGTAGGTGGTAGGTATACAGCAGCATTCACTACAGAAGTTATTGAAGCTTATGATGAAATATATTTTTTTTATTTGATGAGTATCAAATATCTTCCACTGAACTGTGAACTCTATGAAAAGTAGGAGGTGTGTTTGTTTTGCTCACCACTATTTCAGTTTCCCAGGGAGGTGTTAAATTCTTGTGGAAGAAAAGGAGGCAGTTTAAATAACACCCAGATAAAATTGTAGAGCCACTGACAGATGTTCAACGGAATTTTTAGCTACCTCGGCCATTCAGTAGTTGTGTATCTTTGAGCATGTGATTTCAGTAAAAAATCATTTGCAGCTGTATTGTACAAATTGGGAGTAGCCCCTCTTTGAGGTTGTGAGATTGTTAAAAAATTAACTTGATCCTATAAATAAGATGTGTGGGGGACCGGCCAGGGCAGAGAGAACAGCAGAGAAAATGATGATTGAACTTTGGGGTAGGCCCTGGCCGGTTGTCTCAACGTAGAGCCTCAGCCGGCATGTGGAAGTCCAGGTTCAATTCCTGGTCAGGACACACAGAAGTGACTATCTGCTTCTCTACCCCTCCCTCTCCCCCCCCATCCCCTCCTGAAAACATGACTTGAATGCTTCAAGCAAAGTTGGCCCCAGGCACTGAGGATGGCTCCATAACCTCGGCCTCGGGCGCTAGAATAGCTCGGTTGCTGAGAAAGGAGCTGTGGTCCAGCAGGCAGAGCATCACCTGGTAGGGGCTTGCCCGGGGGAGATCCCAGTTGGGGCACATGTGAGAGTCAGTCTCTGCCTTCTGCCTCTCACTTAATTAAAACAAAAATGAACTTTGGGATAGAGCAAGAAGAAAACCCAGATGAGAACAGTCAGGAGGTTGTGAGATAAACAAGATTCAAGGAGAAAGGCTGGCTGAGTGGCTGCCAGAGACAGATTCCTAAAGGAGATTAAGAAAACCATGGCCAAGGAAAAGAAAACAGATGTTGAAACAAAGAAGTCATAAATGCCCTGGGAATCTATTGTCTTGGCAAAATCTGAGGACAGTGTTTTTCGAAACCCACATGAGGAAAACATTGCATTCTTTTTTAAAAAATATTTTATTTACTGATTTTAGAGAGGGAATACAGAGAGAAAGGCAGCAGGGAGGGTAGGGGCAGGGAGTAGGAGACATCAACTCACTGCAGTTGCCTCTCGCATGTGCCTTGACCGGGCAAGACCAGGGTTTCGAACCGGTGACCTCAGCATTCTGGGTCAATGCTTTATCCACTGTGCCACCCACAGGTCAGGCAAACATGTGTTCTAATTGCAACTTTTTTTTTCTATGAAGGCAAATACTATTAAGTGTTTGAGTATAATTTCTTTCTGATTTCAAATGCTTGAAAGTACTCTTCTATATTTTGTTTCACGTTCTTCCTTGAATTATCATATCTATAATGTAATATAAAACTACTGGCAAGGGACTGACTTAGATCCTCAATTTTTTTTTTTACACAGACAGAGAGAGTCAGAGAGAGGGATAGATAGGGACAGACAGACAGGAATGGACAGAGATGAGAAGCATCAATCATCAGTTTTTCTTTGTGACACCTTAGTTGTTCACTGATTGCTTTCTCATATGTGCCTTGACCGTGGGGCTACAGCAGACTGAGTAACCCCTTGCTCGAGCCAGTGAACTTGGGTCTCTGGCTGAGACCTAAGGGTCCAAGCTGGTGAGCTTTGCTCAAACCAGATGAGCCCATGCTCAAGCTGGCGACCTCGAGGTCTCAAACCTGGGTCCTCCGCATCCCAGTTCACTCCTCTATCCATTGCACTACTGTCTGGTCAGGCTGCCCTCAAATCTTATACAATGTATACCAGTGGTCCCCAACCCCTGGGCTGCGGACCAGTACTGGTCCGTGGTCCATTTGGTACCAGTCTGCAGAGAAAGAATAAATAACTTATGTTATTTCCGTTTTATTTATATTTAAGTCTGAACGATGTTTTATTTTTTAAAAATGACCAGATTCCCTCTGTTACATCCATCTAAGACTCACTCTTGATACTTGTCTCGGTCACATGATACATTTATCCGTCCCACCCTAAAGGCTGGTCTATGAAAATATTTTCTGACATTAAACCAGTCTGTGGCCCAAAAAAGGTTGGGGACTACTGATGTATATATACCACAAATACTTGCTCATAGTAATGTATGTTCAACTGAATAGAAAAAAGTTTTTGAAAATCTTTTGAGGATATATCAGATAATTCTAGAGAGAGTAGTAACTGGAATTGAAATGAAAAAGAAAAGCTCAGTCAGTTTCAAAGAGCAAAATTCAAGGTGCCCACGAAGCATCCAAGGCCTCACATATAGGTAGGTAGACAGTGTAATATAGAGTCTCATGGTTAGAAGAAGAGTATGAGTCTAGGATACACATTTGAAAGTATTTGCCCTATAGACAGTATTTGAAACTTGTGAATGGGTAAATCTGATTAGAGTCATAGTAGACTAAAAACAGAAAATGGCTGAAGACTGAACTGTGAGAGATGCCAACATTTACTGCAGAATCAGCAATAATAAAGCTGGGAAGAAGAAACCATGCAGGTAGGGAAAAAGTCAAGAATAAACGGTGTAACAGAAACTAACTTTTAAACTGTGAAAGAAAGAGAGAGAAGGAGAGAAGGGTAGAGGGAAAGATAGGAGAAGAAAAAGATGAAGGAACTTAGGAAGAAAGTTGGAAAGAAGGAAGGAAGAGAGACAAGGAGTGAGCAGAGAGAAAAGAAAAGAGAGAGAGAGAGAGAGAAAGGTGAGGGTAAAATCCATGCTTCTCCAAGGCTGGTATTTAGCATGTAGATGCTAGCATGGCTGTGCAGGTTTGTAAAATATTAAAACACTTTCCTACCATTTGGCATTGCTACCCTGAGCTCCCTGAGTGGCCCCTTTGGCACCTCTTCAGACTCCTGTCTTTACAAGCGAGTAATCCAAGCATGAATGCCTGGCACAGAGGGTGCCTGCTGGCCTCTGCTTTATCCTCAGTACTGGCACCTGGTCTCAATAGTCAATAACTGTGCCTCAACAGTGGTTAAATAATTGAATAAGCACCCCTGTGTTTACCCATAAGAATTGGCAAGTAGCCCAATTGTAGAGAAGAAAGACACATTCTAAGACTTTGAATCACCTTACCTTTGATGTGGCAGACCCTTCTGGGATGAGGGGTGTGCCTGACAAGAAAACAACTTCCATTTCCAGCCATACTATGGCTGCTTTTGCGCTCATACTGAAAAGCAGACATTGGGGATTTGAGGCTCATGGTCATGGGGTGTTGGTTTCCTCTCTTCACTGTTGCCGAAAAATGCCTTGGGGTCTACCTTGTTAACCTTGCTTCCACTTCCAGAAGTGCTCATACCCTGAAATGACAGAAAGACAATCACACTAATAAGGTGTTCTCAACATTTTCTCACACAGCAAATATTTCTCCACCTTTGTTTGCACTGAATTATTCCTCCCATCAAAGCAATGTGAAGGTGGCTATTTGACTTTCAGACCAAATTTTTGTAAATGTTTAGATCAATCTAGGCATGGGTGGAAAAGAAAATTTTCTCCTAGAAAACGAAATATTTATGCAAAACCTAATGTATATTTTATATATTTAATGTCACTTTGTTGGTTTTCCAATGTAAAAATGCATAACATGGTTATTATCAATTCTGATATAGTAAATTAAAAGATAGCTTTAAAATACGATACCCACGAATGTGTTTTATGTTAAATTAACTTTAAATAAGGACTTTTCCTATTGTACTTTAATAAAGCCAACCCTTAAATTTGTGTCATCTTCTAAGAAGATGTTAAAATCTGAAGAAAAAAAAATCTAATAGAAAAAGAATATTACAGATGATAAACTGGAGAACATTTGGAATGCTATTTGCAATATTCAGTAATATTTAATGATGTTCCCTTAATCACTTAACAATCATTTATTAGACACTTACAGTGTCATAATTCTAAAGTATAAAGGGTATATTTCTTGGGGAATTCACAGTCATTTGGGAATGAAAATTTCTGGATTAGCAACAAAGGAAAGAGGTTTGTTTTTGTTGTTGTTCGTTTGTTTTTTATTAAGTGAGAGGTGAGGAGCCAGAGAGACAAATTCCTGCACATGCCCAGACCAGGATCCACCCAGCAATCCCCCTACCCCACCATGCTCTGCCCATCTGGGCCATTGCTGTGTTGTTCAGCAACCAAGCTATTTTAGTACCTGAGGTGAGGTCATGGAGCCATACTCAGCACCCAGGGCTAATGCACTCAAACCAATTGAGCAATGACTGTGGGAAGGAAAGAAAGAGAGAAAGAGAAGGGGAGGGAGCAAGTGGAGAAGCAAAGGGTTGCTTCTCCTGTGTGCCCTGACCAGGAATCGAACCCAGGACTTCCACATGCCAGGAAGACGCTCTACCATTGAGCAAAACAGCCAGAGCCAGGAAAGAGTTATTTAATCTTTCTTGAAGATAGTATACTGATCTTAATATTTAAGAAAAAAATTTTTGGTGTTTACTGTATATTTTTTATCTTACATAGAAATCTTATTTATCACAGAAATATTAAGAAATAATACAGCCTGACCAGGCGGTAGCACAGTGGATAGAGCATCAGACTGGGATGCAGAGAACCCAGGTTTGAGACCCCAAGGTCACCAGTTTGAGCACAGGCTCATCTGGTTTGAGCAAAGCTCACCAGCTTGGACCCAAGGTCGCTGGCTTGAGCAAGGGGTTACTCAGTCTGCTGAAGGTTCATGGTCAAGGCACATATGAGAAAGCAATCAGCGAACAACTAAGGTGTGGCAATGAAAAACTGATGATTGATGCTTCTCATCTCTCTTCATTCCTGTCTGTCTATTCCTCTCTCTGACTCTCTTTCTGTCTCTGTAAAAAACAAACAAAAAAAACTCCATTTTATTTCTAACTATGGCATGGAGTTTTTCTGGTCAGAATAATGTGCAGCATCAAAGTATTTTCGTATTCTGAAAATTGACTTCAAGAATTTGTTGGAGCAGATATTTTTAGTCGCTTGGCTATCTTTTTAGACTAGAGCAATTTGTATTCAAGTTTTTCATGTTATATATTCAGAATGTTTGGTATAGTAATTACTGGCCTTGTTGCCACAAAACATCTGATTTTCATAAATTCTAAAATTATTCTAGGCTGAATAAAATATATTTCAATATTTTAAATTTATAAAATATAAATATTATCTAACAATAAAAATATATTTCTTTGTGTTACTTATGAGTAATTAGGAGGTAGTTCTAACCTCTTTTTGAAAGTCAGACCTTAGACTTAACTCATTTTTCTTTCTGTGTGAGACCTTTTGTACAATTGGGTCAGAAAATTCATTTTTTATCTATATTGGGAAAAACAAGTACAGTAGACAGCTTGGAGAGTGAACCAGATGCTGAACTGGAATTAAAAAGTGGGCTTTATGGTCCCAGCTTGCCATTAATGAGCTAAGTGACCGTGATTGAATTGCTTTATTTCCTGGATTGTGGCTTGCTCATCTGAAACCTGTGAATCATTACATGCCTGCTAGAATAGTTAGCTCTTCTACTGTGTGTTTCTTTCCCACATCAGTTTTCTTAGGTTAATTTGAAGGATAGTGATAATACTTTAAATTCTGACATAAAGGTCAACAAGCAAACAATGCAAAGAATTATTCTTCCTCCTCTTACGAAAATTGCAGTGCAGTCTAAAATTCATCTTGCTCTTATATTGCAAAAGGTGTATAATGTTTACTCTTAGATTATAGAAAATTTAATAATCTGATGTTATGGTTTTTATTATTTCTCTTGGAAGTTTCAAAATAATGTTAAAGGAATAAAGGCAATATATAAATCATTTATTCTCAGATATCATGTAAAATTTTACAAAATCCAAAATATACATTATGTACTATTGAAAGTCTTAATTAAACTTAAATTTACACAAGTGAAGTAAGTAATAACTATGGGCAAAGTTATCCTTTGATTGGTTCTAGCAATTGATCTAATGAGAATAAAATAAAACTACCTCAAACATGAGAAAAAGCAAAACTTTTTCTTTGTGAAAGACACTGTTAAAAGAATAAAAATTGAGCCACAAACTGGAAGAAAATGTTTTCAAAACACTTATTTGATAAAGGACTTGTATCTAAAATATACAAAGAACATTTAAAACTCACAGTAAGAAAACAAATAGCCCAATTAAAAACTAGGCAAAATATCTGAATAAACACTTGATCAAAGATGATCAGCAGATGGCAAATAAGCATGCATATGAAAAGATACTCGACAGCATTTGTCATTAGGGAATAAAAAATTAAAACCACAGTGAGATACTATGATACACCTACCAGAATGACTAAAATCCAAAACTTTGACAATATCAAATGCTGACAAGTATGTAGAGCATCATGAACTCGCATTCATTCTTAGAGGAAATGCAAAATGGAACAGCCACTTCGGGAGACATATTGGCAGTTTCTTACAAAGCCAAACGTAGTTCTACCATATGATCCAGCAATCATGCTCCTTGGTGGCTACTCAAAGATTTGAAAACTTATTTGCACACAGAAACTTACACATTAACGTATACTCATAATTACCAAACTTGAAAGTAACTAAGGTGTCCTTTAATAGTGAATAGATAAACCAATAGTGGTACATATATACAATGGCTGAAAGTTACTATGAATCCCTAGGGAGGCAAAGATTATTTAGGTGATGAAGCCTGAACCACTTTATACTAAATAGGATTTTCTCCACAAGGCTTTCTTATTCTTTTCTATAATTCCCACCATCATCCCAGCCTCATCCTCTATCCCTGACCCTCCTTAAGCTGTCCCCATAGCATGTCATTCTCTGACATTTGTTTTACATTTCTGTGTTTATTTTCTGCTTCTCTTAGTAGGATAATAAAGTAAGTAGTGATCGATTTTTCTACTTCTGTATTCCAAGCACCTGTCACATAGTATGCACTCAATCAGTATTTTTAAAATGAAGTGTTTCCCACAGAATGAATGTCTTTATCCCACAAACTTAGCATATTGTAATTGTAGGATCTCCTCGAAAATAGGTGGCTCACTTTAAAAGATAATACCTCACTTTCTCAAGACAGACTTATTTGGCTTTTACATAGTCTTGAAAAGAAGATGAACTTGAGGTCCTATAACTAAGTCATAGCTAAAATTTTTGAAGATTATTTTTAAATGGTGAATTTAGAATTGTACCTGAGAACAGTTTTAAAGGAAGGTGATCTGGTCGACAGGAACTCAAGGCTATTGATAGCCTCCAAGATTTATCGTGGGTCTACACTGAGTTGTCCTTAATTTCCTTAAATATTTACACTTAAGCTGGGAGTTTTTAATTGGAAGAGACAGACTAATATCTAATCCTTCCAAAAGAATATAGCTATCTCCCTCCAGTTTCTCCCACTCTTGCTCCAAGGAGCCTACGTGGCTCCTTGTTGTTAAAGCACACTACATAGCTTAGCAACGTAGGAACATTCCTAGAGAAACCTGAGTTCCAGAACTTCTGCACTTTCCATTCTCCTCAGAGCTCCACTTACCCACAGCTTGACAAAACCATGTGGCAGCAGTGACTAGTTTTAGATGTGTAATCGAGTTGCACCGAAAGCACGAGGAAGAGAAAGAAAAGAAAGCTATTTTAATCATATAGATAATTCTCTTCACAATTATGCTTAAAGAACACATACCGTGCAGTTGTAATCAAACTTAGCTCATCAAAAACATGACAAGAAGGTATGAATGATTTTAAAGATATTTTAGTCACTTGCTCTAGTAGGCAGCATGTGCATGCTGATGACTTGTTCAACAGGCTTTAAAAAGTTGAAATGCCATATATAGTAATTCCATACATACACACATATAGTAAATACATTTACATGTTGCTATTAGCTATTAGCAACATGAAGCTTCCCGATATTTTTTTCTTTTCAGACCACTCGATTTTTAATTTCTAAATTACAGTCTTTGAACACAATGTAGATATTTTCTGAAGGGCAAACTAATTTAAAACAATGCAAGGATAAACTCTTGTTTAGGTTATTTTTTTGACTACCCCAAGAATTAAAGGCTCAAGATTTCTGCATACCTACAATCCACTTGGGACCTAAGCCATACTAATTTACTCTAATATAGTGTGGATTTTGAGGATTTCCTAAGGAAATTTTGGTGTTTTGAGATTTTTGACTCTATACTTTGTATCATTTGGGAATTTACTTTACATAGGTATTAGGAGATTTATTTCACCCTCACATAAAAGAGTTCAACAATCCAGGGTTGATATGGAAGCTCTATGTTGTTATTATAGACCTAGGTTTGTTCTGCTTTTTATTTATTTATTTTTATTTTATTTATTTTATATTTTTTTGTATTTTTCTGAAGCTGGAAATGGGGAGGCAGTCAGACAGACTCTCGCATGCGCCCGACCGGGATCCACCCGGCACACCCACCAGGGGGCGATGCTCTGCCCATCCGGAGAGTCGCTCTGTCGTGACCAGAGCCACTCTAGCGCCTGGGGCAGAGGCCAAGGAGCCATCCCCAGAGCCCGGGCCATCTTTTGTTCCAATGGAGCCTCGGCTGCGGGAGGGGAAGTGAGAGACAGAGAGGAAGGAGAGGGGGAGGGGTGGAGAAGCAGATGGGCGCCTTTTCTGTATGCCCTTGCTGGGAATCGAACCTGGGACCTCTGCACGCCAGGCCGATGCTCTACCACTGAGCCAACCGGCCAGGGCCTGTTCTGCTTTTTAGTTCTATCTTCCTTAATATGTGACTTCCTTTCTTTTTTTTTAAATCTAAAAACTTTTCCCTTTTTTTATTAATATTAGTGGAGTGCCATTGATAAATCAGGGTACATATGTGCAAAGAAGCCATCTCCAGGTTATTTTGACATTTGATTATGTTGCATACCCCTCACCCAAAGTCAAATTGTCTTCCGTCACCTTCTATCTGGTTTTCTTTGTGTCCCTCCCCTCTCCCCACCCCTCCTCTTCTTTCCCCCCACCCCTGTGACTTCCTTTCTTGAAGTTATCTCTTGCCCAAGATGATTCTTGAAGTTCTAGTCATTCATATGGCTGCTATATTTCCAGACATCAAATCCATAATTCAGACAGAAAACAAGAGGAAATGAGGGTAAGACAGACAAGGGTGTGTGCTGGCTATGTGCTCCTGCATAAAACCATTTCAATGAGTCCCAGACAATAATATAGATGTGGTGATCACTCTAATAGCAAGGGAGGATAGAAAATATAATTTCTCATGAGGAAAAGTTGGGGAGAGGGCATAGTTACTAACTAAAGAGTAAGAAAACATATATTGGGTTATAAACAGCAGTACTACCTCAGATCCTGAAGTTCGTATCTAATTGCTATGTAAGAGGTACTTGCACTTGATGTGGCTGTAATTTTCCTTAGAGAGGACTGAAACCATTATAGGGAGACTCCCCTGGCTATATAACTATGGTTTCATTATAATTACTGTCTGAAGACCTATGGGAACCTTTCTCATCTTATTACTAGGGGGAAAATGAAACAACTGGTTTATTTGGGCAGAGTTTGCGAAAAATCTGTCAGAACCAAGTTATAGAAATTGAACTTCTGTACTGCTTAGGGCAGCACATATATCTTTGTTGCCTTGGTAACAAACAGACTACCAGCCCAAGACACTATTATTTTCAGCAAAGAAGGAAAGTTGGGGAAGAGATTTCCTAAAATATATGCATACATTTATGAATGGTGATTAATGATTTTTAAGACACTCTAAGCAGGACACTCCACAGGTTGTTAATCACCTACAGACATTTTGAGTATTGTATGGACTGAAGTGTGTCCTCCAAAATTCATATATTGAAACATTAACCCCTGAGTGTGACTGTATTTGGAGTTAGGACCTCTGAGAAGGTAATTCAGATTACAAGAGGTCCGTAGGGTGGGTCCTAATCTGATAGGATGGCTGTCCTTATAAGAAGAGGAAGAGATATCAGAACTCTCTTTCTCTCTCTTCATGCATAGACAGAGGAAAGACCTTGTGAACCTAGAGGGTACTATGCTAAGTGAAATAAGTCAGACAGAGAAAGACAAATACCATATTATTTTACTCATATATGGAGTCTAAAGAACAATATAAATGAACAAACAAAACAGAAACAGACTCATAGATACAGAGAACAGACTGATGGTTGCCACAGTGAAGAGGTTTGGAGGGCTGAATGAAGAAATTGAAGGAATTGAGAAGTACAAATTGGTAGTTACAAAAAATTTATGGGATGTAAAATATAGCATAGGAAACACGGTAAATAATATTGTAATGACTATATATGGTGCCAGTTGGGTACTAGAAATATAAAAGGAAATACTTTGTAAAGTGTGTGATTGGCTAACCACTGTTCTGTACAACTAAACTAATACAAAATAATACTGAATGTTGATAGATATATACATTTACCAGAACTGCAACTGCCCCTTTGTTGTCCCACCTGGCTGCCTGACCTCACCCTTACTTACTGGATAATCACCCCTGAGGCAGAAGAATTCCAGAAAGCTGAAATCTTAAAACCCTAAAAGGGAACATACCAGAACTTCTGACTTAGTATCCCCTCAGGCTCTCCCAAACCCTATAAAATTCTCCTCGTAGTCTGTAACCAGTGCCCTTCTCCCCCAGAGAAGTGCCCAGCAGGGTTCCTTTCTTCCTTTCAATAAAAGCCTGTTACTCTGGTCTTTTCAGACTCCCATGGATTCCAAAAAATGTAAACTGTAATTTAAACATTTTTTATTAAAAATTAAAAAAGAAGAAAAGCCCTGTGAGGACACAGCCAGAAAGCATTCATTACTAGCCAGGAACCAACCCTGCCAGCACTCAGATTTTGGACTTCCAGCCTTTAGACTTGTGAATAAAATGTTTTTCTGTTTTTTAAGCTGCACAGTCTGTGGCATTCTGTTATGGCACCTCAAGCAGATTAATACAAGTATAAATATGCAGGATATTCTGTTGAGTTCATTTTCACAATGTGTCAGCAGAATGACCAGATCTTAGAGCTGTGAACTTATTAGGTCTATCTATTCATTCTTATCTTCATGTTGTATTTACTGTAAAAATGCCACTGGTGTCTAATTAACATAAGAAGGCAAAGTAAATAATTTATGGAAGAGGTTTCTTTTGAAGTTGCATTTTTGTTTCTCTCTTTTTTATTATTGTGTTAAATCTGACCTCTTTAGCTCAGCATTATGTTTATAAAATCCTTGTTGTTGGGAGTGATTGTACAATAGTTGAATTTTATTTCTGTAAGGTATCTGATTATAGAATATGCCATGATTTATTATTATGCTGATGGGCATTTGAATTGTATATACATTTGGCTGTTTTTAATAATGCTTCTATGAACATTTCTGTGCATGAATTTCTATTAAACATGTATGTATAAATGGACTGCTGAGTCATAGGTTGTATATCTTTAGTAGATAAGGTCAAAAGTTTCTCAACGTCATAGTGTCAATTTATGTTCCTATCAGTGATGTATAAGAATCCTGGTGGCTCTGTATCATTACAAACACTTGATAATATGTCTTTTTAAATTTTAGAACATTTAAGTGGTGATTAGTGGTATCTAATTATAAATTTAAATTTTTTTATTTATTTATCTGAAGTAGAATTTGTATACAATAAAATTCATCTTTTTAAAGGAATATAGTTCAACTGAGTTTTGACAAATGTGTACTTGAACAGTCATACAACCACCACTATAATCAAGATATAAAATATGTCCAGCACCACAAAGGTTCCTCACAGTCCATCACAGTGTCTCCTTCTCCCATCCCAATAGCCTTGCAAACACTAATCCAGGGGTCGGGAACCTTTTTGGTGAGAGAGCCATGAATGCCACATATTTTAAAATGTAATTCCGTGAGAGCCATACAATATGTTTAACACTAAATACAAGTAAATGTGTGCATTTTATGTAAGACCAATACTTTTAAAGTACAAGTCTCTGAATTCTTTTTAATAACGTTGTTTTGCTGTTGCTAACCAATGATGAATAAAGTACTTCTCACCATTAATGCAACTTCTGGTGCTGCATGGTTGTGCTGATGGCTTTGTAGTCTGGTTGATACGTGGTGAGGTTAAGCTCCATGGAGGCATTGAGACTTCCATCCATTAAATGTGATCGTAGGTTGGCCTTAACTTTCTTTAGATGTGAGAAAAATTGCTCACATGCATACGTAAAGCCAAACATTTTCAGTATAGCAATACTCACAGGCTGCAGTGTGTGGTATGTGACGGGAAGCACATTCTAAATTTTGACAATCAGCTGGTCCACAAGTTAAAGTTTTTTCATTTCTCCCCACTTGTGTTTGCTCACCAACTCTGCTTGCTGTCATGCAAGTCTTTCCAAATCTTCATTCAGTAACTTGAACTTATTCACCCACATGTCTGAGGCCTTCAGGTCAGCAGCTTGTAGCTAAAAATCTCTGACGGAAACACCAGGGATGTAACTAAGGTCGGCGCTGTCCACTGCACACTCATGTGGATGGGTGATGAACTTAAAAAGATGAATGCGCTCATGAAATTCTCCAAAGTGCACTTTGAATGACTGCAGGGAATTAAATGTGAAGCCCACTAGCTGCTGGAGATCAAGATGTTGAGCAGAGTCACTTGCTGTGCATGCATCTTTAAACTCTCCCAGTTTTTCAAAGTGTAGTAAACGACTTGTTTCAATGTTGGTGATGAAGAGTTCCAGCTTGTTTTCAAATGCAAACACTCCTTGTTGAAGGGTTAAGACTGTATTTCCAACACCTTGCATTTTCACACTGAGCTGGTTCAGATGTTCAGTCATGTCCACAAGATAGAACTTCAGGAGCCACTCAGTGTTAGCTAATTCAGGATGCTCGACGTTTTTCATTTCAAGAAAAGTCCGGATTTTGCTCAGACAAGCCGCAAAATGGCTGAGCACCTTCCCTCTTGACAACCAATGCACATTGCTGTGCAGAAGCAGACCAGGAGAATTATTCCCAACTTCATCCAGCAGTGTTTTAAACTGGTGATCATTTAAAACTCAGGCAACAAGAAAGTTGACCACCCAAATGACCAGTGGCATCACCTCACCAAGCTGCTCACCACACATCTGAGCACAAAGCTCCTCCTGATGTAGGATGCAGTGAAAACTTTGGATAGGTCTCTTTTCATGTTCACAAAGAAGCGCTACAAATCCTCTGTTTTTCCCCACCATTCACGGAGCACCATCAGTACACACCGAAATAAGTTTATCCGTTGGTAGATTTTTTTTCTTTAGCAAACTCAGTGAAAGACTTGCATAAATCCTCCCCTCTTGTTGTCTCTTTCATAGGCAAAACAGCAAGACTTTTCTTATGTAGTGTGTCACTGACAGCATACCTTGCAATCATGCTGAACTGGGATAAATGGCTTATGTCTGTTGACTCATACAAAGCGAGAGAAAAGAATGGTGCTGCATTTATGTCCTTCACTTGTGTTGCCTCGATTTGATTTGCCATCATGATGGTACAATCGTGAACAGTTCTTGCCGACAGAGGCATGTCTTTTATTCATTTGATTATCTTGTCTTTATCCGAAAAGTCATTAAAAACCTTATTGGCAACATCAAGCATGAATGTTTTGGCATACTCCCCATCTGTGAATGGCTTTCCTTTTCTCACAATTGCTAAAGCACCAGCAAAGCTAGCCAAATTCCAGTCACCTTGTTGGGTCCAAACAAGGAGTTGCTTTTGATTAGCTTGCACTCTGCACAGTAGCTCTTGACATGCTTTCTTCCTGTTGTCCCCCACTGGATTTTTTGATGAAAATGTAGTATGGCCTGTGTCGAAGTGCCGCTTTATATTTGATCATTTCTTCGATGCAATTTTATCATTGCATATTAGACACACTGCAGAACCTGCTCTTTCCACAAAGGCAAATTCCTCTGTCCATTACTGCTGAAAAGTACGATACTCCTCATCTTTTTTTCTTTTAGCCATCTTCTTCGTCAAAAAGGTTTCTGCAATTAGCTAGCTGACTACTTGATTAAAAGGAGGAAAATTTATTTCCTGACCTCACAACAACCTCTGTACTTTATGCATTCTCCAATTAAAATTTGGTGTTGTCCCGGAGGACAGCTGTGATTGGCTCCAGCTACCCGCAACCATGAACACGAGTGGTAGGAAATAAATGGATTGCAATACATGAGAATGTTTTATATTTTTAATGTTATTATTTTTTATTAAAGATTGGTCTGCAAGCCAGATGCAGCCATCAAAAGAGCCACATCTGGCTCGTGAGCCATAGGTTCCTGACCCCCGCACTAATCTATTTTCTGTCCTTGTTAATTATACCTTTTGAGAATGTTATACAAATGGCAATGTAGCTTTTGGATCTGGCTACTTTTACTTAAAACAACATTTTAGAGATTCATCTATGTTGCTATTTGTATTTTAGTTCTCTTCCTTTAATTGATAAGTAGTATTTTATTGTTAGGATGTACCACACTTTGTTTATTCATTCACCAGTTGATATCTGCTTCCTATTTTTATTATTATGAATAAAACTGCTATGATCATTTGTGTACTGGCCTTTGTGTGGAGGTTATGTTTTCATTCCTATGGGTTTTTACATAATAGTAAAATTGCATAATCAACATGTCTTATCTGCTCTTTGGAATATAAATGACAAAAGAAGTGTATCTGAACACTTAAGTATTTTCTGAGTACTTACTATTGCCAGTAACTAATCTAAGTGCCTAACATGCATACATTATTTGATATGCTAATAACATACAAGTCCTCTGTGACCAAAAAGCTGTAAAAGGTCACACAGACCTTGTCAGAGTTGGCATTCTAACTCAGGCTTATTCTAACAGGCATATTCACAAACTCTGGTTCATGCAGGGAATAAATGTTGCTCTTATTTCTAAAGATTAATTCAGAGCATCAGCCCAAATCAATGACGGATTGAAAGTGCTGTGCAAATTGTAAAGCAATATGCAAAGTTAGGTGTTCATATGATGTGCTGAATTTGATTGAGGCTGCAGATGATACAATTCAACACACTTAGCTACAGCTTGGAATGGAGCATAAATATGCTTACAGAAGCATATTTAGTGTTGAAGAGGATGGATTTTGTAGTCAGACAAACTTGAATTTGAATCCTGACTCTGACTTGTACCAGAGGTTTGGCCTTTTATAGTTATGAGATCTCTCTTTGGGTTAGATCTGCATTGGATAAAGAAGAATAATAAAACCTATAATATAAGATTTTATGAGGACTGAAAGAAATAATGTTCAAGAAAAAAAATTCTAAAATTTGTATGGAACCACAAAAGACCTCAAATAGCCAAAGCAATCCCAAAGAAAAGGAACAAAGCCAGAAGCATTACACTTTCTGATTCCAAACAATACTAAAAAGCTATAGTAATAAAAACAGTATGATACTGGCATAAAAGTAGATACATGGACCTATAGAACAGAACAGAGAGCCCAGAATTGAGACTCCACATATACAGTCAATCAATACTCAACAAGGAAGCTAAAGGTACCTAAAAGGAAAAGGATAGTTTCTTCAACAAATAATGTTAGGGAAACTGAATCAACACATGCAGAAGCATGAGTTTGAATCCCCATCTTACACCACTCATAATAACTAACTCAAAATGGATAAAAGCCTTAACCATAAGCCCTGATACCATAAAAATTCCTACATGAAAGTGTAGGGAAGAAGCTCCTTAACATTGACCTTGGCAACAATTTTATAGATATGACACCAGAAACATAAATACCAAAAGCAAAAGTTAACGATGTTACTACATCAAACTTGAAAGCTTCTACACAACAAAAGAAACAATTAACAAAATAAAAAGGCAACTTATAAAATGACATAGAATTTTGGGGAACCATATATCAGGTAAAGGAGTTAATAGTCAAAATATATAAAGAACATGTACAATTCAATAATAGAAAGAATAATCAATTAAAAAATGGAGAGAAAAACTAAATAGGCATGTTTTCAAAGAAGACATCCAAATGGCCAATAGTGAAGGACTAGTGATATTGAAAAGATGCTCAACATCAACGATCATTAGGGAAATGCAAATCAAAACCACAATGAGACATTACCTCACACCTGTTAGAACGGCTATCAAAAGACAAGGGACAGTAAGTGCTGGCAAGTATGTAGAAAAAAGAGAACCCTTGTACACTATTAGTGGGAATGTAAATTGGCTCAACCACTATGGAAAATAATGGAAGCTCCTCAAAAAATTAAAAATAGTTCTACCAGCTATGATCAGGTAGCTCAACTGAGTAGAGCATTGTTCCTATACATTAAGGTTGTAGGTTAGATCCCTGGTCAAGGCACATATGAGAATTAATTAGTGAATGCATAATAAGTAGAATAACAAATTGATGTTTCTCTTTCTCAAAATCAATAATTAAAAAAAATTAAAACTAGTTCTACTGGCCCTGGCTGGTTGGCTCAGTGGTAGAGCGTTGGCCTGGCATGTAAGAGTCCCGGGTTCGGTTCCCAGCCAGGCACACAGGAGAAGCGCCCATCTGCTTCTCCACCCCTCCCCCTCTCCTTCCTCTCTGTCTCTCTCTTCCCCTTCCACAGCCAAGGCTCCATTGGAGCAAAGTTTTCCCGGGCGCTGAGGATGGCTCTGTGGCCTCTGCCTCAGGCACTAGAATGGCCCTGGTTGCAACAGAGCAACACCCCAGATGGGCAGAGCATCACCCCCTGGTGGGCATGCCAGGTGGATCCCAGTCGGGTGCATGCGGGAGTCTGTCTGACTGCCTCCCCGTTTCCAACTTCAGAAGAATACAAAAAAACAAAACAAACAAACAAACAAAAACTAGTTCTACTATATGATACAGCAATTCTAC
Source organism: Saccopteryx bilineata (assembly GCF_036850765.1). Classification (NCBI taxonomy): domain Eukaryota; kingdom Metazoa; phylum Chordata; class Mammalia; order Chiroptera; family Emballonuridae; genus Saccopteryx; species Saccopteryx bilineata. Next base: position 181,976,726 of record NC_089494.1, read on the forward strand.
TTCTGAGTATTTTTTTGAAAGAAACAAAAACACTAACTTGAAAAGGTATATGCACACCCATTTTTACTGCACTAGTATAAATATTTAAAACAGCAAAGACATGGAAGCAACCTAAGTGTTTATTTGATGAATAAATAAAGAAGATGTGATATACATAAACAATGGAATATTACTCAGCAAAAAAAGGAAGAAATTCTGCCATTTGTGACAATATGGATGGACTTTGAGGGCTTTGTGCTGAATGAAATAAGCCATAAAGAGAAAAACAAATACCATACATCTCACATATATGTGAATTTAAAAACAACAAAATTTATAGATATGGGAAGCAAATTGGTGGTTGCCAGAAGTAAGGAGACTGGCAGGCAAAACGGGCAAATGTGATCAAAAGGTACAAACTTCCAGTTATAAAATACATGCACCCTAGGGAGGGAATGTACAGCATGGTGACTATAGTTAATAATATTTTATTGTGTATTTGAAAGTTGCTAAGAGGGTAGATCTTTTTTTTTTTTTTTGTATTTTTCCGAAGCTGGAAACGGGGAAAGACAGTCAGACAGACTTCCACATGCGCCCGACCGGGATCCACCTGGCACGCCCACCAGGGGCGACGCTCTGCCCACCAGGGGGCGATGCTCTGCCCCTCCAGGGCATCGCTCTGCCGCGACCAGAGCCACTCTAGCGCCTGGGGCAGAGGCCAAGGAGCCATCCCCAGTTCCCGGGCCATCTTTGCTCCAATGGAGCCTCGCTGCAGGAGGGGAAGAGAGAGACAGAGAGGAAGGAGAGGGAGAGGGTTGGAGAAGCAAATGGGCGCTTCTCCTATGTGCCCTGGCTGGGAATCGAACCCAGGTCCCCCGCACGCCAGGCCGACGCTGTACCGCTGAGCCAACCGGCCAGGGCAAGAGGGTAGATCTTAAAAGTTCTCGTCGCAAGAAAAAAATTGTAACTACGTGTGGTGATGGATGTTAACTAGATTTATCTAGTGGTGATCATTTCGCAAATATATACATATATTGAATCATTATGTCGTACACCTGAAACTAATATAATGTTATATGTCAATTATATGTCAATTTTAGGAAATACTTAGTGTAATTTGGCTTTTTAGCAGTCTCTCATTTGGGAGGGAGTTTCTAAAATGATCTAATCCTGCCTCTATGTAGAACAATGACCCTCTGCTCACTGTCACAATGTTAATACTTCTGTGAGCAGAAACGTCACACAAGATAAGGCAGCCCATTGGCTTTTCAGGGAAAAAGGGGGTAAGAGACACTCATTTCCACCCTCCAGGCACCTCTGTCCTTCCTAAATGTGTCAACAATCACAAGCATATGTTCTTTGCCAGCATTCACAACTGCCACTTGCTATCTTATCATCTTTTGGCCCATATTAAGATTCAATTCTGACCAATGTTTATCCACTGTTGATTTACCAGAGTTTTCCTTGTTGAAAAGATGTAAAGAAACATTAGAACTGAGTACATCTGCTTTTTGTATCTGCTCCTTTCCTTTAATCTTCTTCAGGATATAGCATCAAAACATAATTTTTGCTTAGCTCATTTTTACTTTTATTGTTTTATTATTTATTTATTTATTTATTTATTTATTTATTTATTTATTTATTTATTTATTTATATTTTTCTGAAGCTGGAAACGGGGACAGACAGTCCGACCGGGATCCACCCGGCACGCCCACCAGGGGCGACGCTCTGCCCACCAGGGGGCGATGCTCTGCCCATCCGGGGCGTCGCTCTGTTGCGACCAGAGCCACTCTAGCACCTGGGACAGAGGCCAAGGAGCCATCCCCAGTGCCCGGGCCATCTTTGCTCCAATGGAGCCTTGGTTGTGGGAGGGGAAGAGAGAGAAAGAGAGAGGAAGGAGAGGGGGAGGGGTGGAGAACAAATGGGTGCCTCTCCTGTGTGCCCTGGCCGGGAATCGAACCCGGGACTTCTGCACGCCAGGCCGACACTCTACCACTGAGCCAACCGGCTTTTATTTTTTTTAATAAGGCTCAAGTTATTATTCTCTTTTTCAGCTTTGAGACACTGTTCTTAGAGATCTGAGACTCTCTTTTACTGTTTTGATTACAGGACTCCCACTCATTTGTTGCTTTATCACCGATAAGGCTATTTTATAAGTCCAGTACATCCACTTTTGATTCATTCTGTGTGCAGTCTATTTCTCCTCATGGAGCTCATTTTGACGGGATGCATAGCTATAGACTCTAACTTATTTTTTAAATCTACAATAAAATCAGCCCTTTTAAAGCTTGAACGTAAGTCTGATTGTGTTTGGGTCACTCTCTTGATGACAAGGAAGGAATCAGCTAAGGTGGCCCCGTCACGCTCTCCCATCACTGCATCACCACAAGCATCTCCTTTCTAGCCAGAATTAAGTCAAAAGAAATAGTTCTCTTCACTGCTCTCTGAACTGGTTGGAAGATGCAACTGTTAGCAAAGTAAAAGCAGGAGGAGACCTTCCAGTCCACAGGTGTTGAGTTTCCAGCACTGCCCTTCGTAATGTGAACCTTATCTCTACAGTTTCTTTTGCTTTTTGATTCTTTGTCCAGGTGCTTTTCTTGGCACTTGAACGCAATCACTAAAATTTCAGGGGAGTCTTTTAGAGGCATAGAACATTTATTCTATTTGTAACTAATTTCTTAATGAAAGGGGATTATTTTAATAGAGGAATTCTGAAGAAAAGAGATCATGTTAAATGGGGGTGGAGGTTGCCATAGCTTCTAAGCAGGAGCAAATCAGACCACCTATTTAAATACTGTTCTTATAAGAAAAGGTCTCCCTGCCTTTAACTTCTCTGCTCCTAAATCCTGCAACAGGAGTTATGACAGATGTGTGATGCTGGGAACAGTTTCTTTCGGAACACATGTTTCATTGCATCCATTATTGCTCTTTAATAGGCAAAAACGGGAAGGCTTTTTGTTTGGAGGTAAAGGAGATAAGGAGACAACATGTTCAGTGTAAATGTGAACCAAGCCCTACATAATTAATGTTTCTCCAAAAAACTGATTGTAACTCTATCTCACTAACAATGAAAAACAAACAAAAACAAATCACCGTGAAAAGTGAAGGAGAGGATTTAGTAGCTGAGTCTGACACACCTTCACTCAGGCTAATCTCAACAGTCGAAGAATTCCTGATCAACTCTCATCTCCATGATGGCTCAATACAGTGGCTTAAACAACCCTCCTAAAAATTAATTAAATAGCACATCCCTTAACTTAGATTTTAAAAAAAAATAACCAATCAGCAGTCCAAGGAACATAAAATCAACTTTGGATGTCTTAAATATCAAAGAGAAAAGCAAAAAAAAAAAAAAAAAAAAAAAGGTACATTCCTATACATACTTTCTAAATATCTTCTAGTTAAAGGGGCTACAGTTTATCATTTTCTTTCAACTTTAAAAACATTATAACAAATTATCTCTAGTCAGGACACCCAAAAACACATAACAGAGACAAATGCAGCATTTTCCTACAGATGGAAGCAATAAAACCCCTCAAAATAAAGGGGATCGTACATATAATCTATAACTTAAGATAAAAAGTATTTTTTCTGGACATAGGAATGTCAAGTTGTCTTGATTTTGTTCTTCTAGTCTTTATTTCCTAAACTTTCCTCAGTGAGTACAAAATAGTTTTTTTTTTAATTCATTTTCAGCCTGACTTGTGATGGCACAGTGGATAAAGTGTTGACCTGAAAAGCTAAGGGCACCAGTTTGAAACCCTGGGCTTGCCTGGTCAAGGCACATATGGGAGTTGATGCTTCCTGCTCCTCCCTTCCCCCTTTTCTCTCTTTCTCTTCCCTCTAAAAAAATAAAGAAAGAAAGAAATAATTTAAAAAATTATTTTCAGATTAAACAGCATAAACCACTTTTTTCTTTTTCAATTTATACTGTTATTCATTTTTATTTAAAATGGTAATATTAGAATGCATTTTAGTTGTAAAAAATTCCAAAAATGACTATTGAGAATATAGAAATTATATAGAATTATACTGTTCATTGTGGTAGAGACACATATAGTGATTGAACACTTGAAACAGTCCATAATAAGATGTGCTATAAGTGTAATGCAAAATATCTGATTAATAATATTTTTTATCTCAATGGTATGTTGAAGTGATATATATATACATATATATATGTTTTGATCAAACACTGTATTAAAATTAAATTTACCTGTTCTTTTTACCTTTTTTCATACAGCTGCTAGAAAATTAAAGATCACATATAAGGGTTGCGTTTGTGACTCACATTATAGACAGTAGTCTTCTAGCTACCATTGCACTCTCCTCCCGAGATGCATGACTATTAGTGGCATAGTAGTATTCTCTAATTTTTCTGCATATTTGGCCTCTTGAAACATATTTTTAAATGGTCTTTTTTGAAAAATGGGGATCATATTATCAATATTGTGCAATCTGCTTCCTGCACTTAATATCAGGTGTGATAGCATGCTTTGGTAATTTACTGCTGTTTAACAAACTGCCCTAAAGCTTAGTGGCTTAAAAGAAAAAAAAAGGTTTGGGGATTTTCCCCCCATGATTCTGTCGGTTGACTATATAGTGGTGTTTAGTTTTTGTTTTCTTCCCATTTTACCCCTGAACAACATCTTTTTCTATTTCCTCTAGATTTTTGTATTTCTAATACAGAATATTCAAATTTAGGGGTCCAAGCCTAATAACTCTTTGGTAACTGTATTTTTATACTCCACATGCACTGTGAAATTATAAAAGCAGTGCTGAGTTAGATACCCTAGTGACTCACTTTTAGTGTCCTGAGGTGTTTCCTTCATCTTATCATCTAGGAAACAAAAGGGGGATAATTAAGTCCAGAGCGCAGAGAAGTTTTCACTTCCAGGTAAGTCTTTCTAAACCAAAGTTCCAAGGATTTTTAAACTGCATTCAAACTTGAAGACATCTGTTCTGAATATTTCCATAGCTGGTTTGATGTGTAAGATCACCAATCAACAAACAGAAAGGAGGAGATGAAATGTTACTTTTTCTTGTTACTATCTGTTCCTTATTGTGTGATCTCTTAACAGTGGGATTCATTTCTATAAACTCAAAGTGAAGTGCTTCCCAACTGTTCTGGCTCTGAGTGAGGAGAGGTATTTCCCCACAGAGAGAAATGCTACATATTTGATGTTTAAGTGTTCATAAAAAAGGTTGAAAGAACATTCTCTGTCATTTGCATATTCACATATTTCAGATTTTGAGAGATTCACATGATAGTTTCTGTTATTTTTATTTACTTTTTAAAGAAAAAGCTACCATAGGATATGAATAGAGGAAAGGAGGAAAAATAGCATTGGTGTGCCCAAGTTAAAAATAGCTTTTTGTATAATATCTAATCTTGTCAAAAGAATGTATCAGGTTGTGTGTGTGTGTATGTGTGTGCGTGCGCACGTGTGTAGAATGAGTGAGGATTTAAGATTGCTTTTAAATTGATGCTGCTAATCTGCTTCTTTCTGTTTCCTACTAAAGAAATTTATATCCCAATCAGAAGGCTTAAGTGTCACATTTACCACTAGGTGGTGGCAACACGCTACAGGTTTGCTGTGCCAAGATCAGCCAAGGCAAGTGGAAACTTAAAGGAAAGAACTGTGGCCATTCAGTTTCTTAAATGAATAAGACCCCTTAGAAGGTAAAAATCAATGAAAGCTTATATAGACCCCTTTCAATAAGATACTCATAAATTTAAACATCTGCAATAGGTTGCTTTCACTAGTGCAATTGAAATTCTACAAATTGACATGGCATTCACTAACAACGATCATTAATTTTTATTAAAGTTGGCCTATAAACATTTATAATATTACATTCTAGGATAAGCAGAATGAATAAGCAAATTAATTCCTTACAAATATACCTTACAAACTCAAAAGTGTTAGAGAAATACAGGCTACCATTGACTTATTTTTCGAGATGACATCAGAGTAATGGTGATGTGAGAGATACTCCTGACCTCTCCCCTTGAAATTTCAACAAACTAAACAACTATAAGGCAGCAAAGGAAACCCAGCTGGGCTCACAGGCACACCTGAAAGATCTGTGCCAAATGGACTAAAGGTGGGATGGGTTGAAAAGGAGGACAGAAGATAAAACAAACTCCTGGCCAGCTCCAGAGAGAAGCTGGAGTGATTGATGATTTTTTTCCCTCTACCAGAATTACAGTGAGGAAGGAAGCTCAGGCTTTCTGGATTTTGTCTGCTGCATACAATTCCTGAAGTGACTGGGTCTCTTTCTGCCAGAAGGAGCAGTGAGTGAGATTGAGGGGTAGAGAGGGAAACACTAAATGAAAGTGAAATCAGAGTGCGGGGTCACAGCTAGTGTTCCCCTGGTCTGCCTGCAGCCCACACCCAGCAGAGACAGAGAACACTAAAGTGTGCCCTCCCTGCCTCCCAAATCCCACCTCATTCACCTTGCCAGTACAGAGGCTGGCAGGACAGACCCCACAGCTAGCTCTCCAGAGCTACGCTCTCCCGTGAAGGAAAGAAATTCTCTGTGTCTCGTCCCCTGGTCTGTTGAAATGTGGGAAGGAGTACCTGGAAGTCTGAGATTGTCGTTGCTAAAACCGTAAAGCTGTAAAACCTTCACAATATGCCCCACTCACCAATGTGACTGCAGTCTCACCTACATCATTGCAACAGTGTGTCTCAGCTGAGGTCAGCCCAGGAACTTCAGAGCTAAAACTTGTATAACAGAGGCACCTACTGTTTGACGAAAAAAGTAAATTCTCAAAACTGAAAATTTTATTGTCTTTTACTCTTTTATCTTTTTCTCTTTTGAATTTTATTTTCTTTAATTTATATACATACATGTATATTTTTTGTGTGTGACAAAGAAAGAGATAAGAACAGACAGAGGAAGGGAGAGAGATAAGAAGCATCTATTCTTCATTGTGGCTTCTTGGTTATTCACTCATTGCTTTCTCATATGTACCTTGACTTGGGGGGGGGGGTTACAGCAGAGCCAGTGACCCCTTGCTCAAGCCAACAACCTGGGGCTCAAGCCAGCAACTATGAAGTTATATCTATAATCCCACACTCAAGCAAGTGACCCCATGCTCAAACTGATTAGCCCATGCTCAAGCCAGGTGAGCCTGCACTCAAGCCAGCAACCTCAGGTTTTTGAACCTGGGTCCTCTGAGTTTCAGTCCGATGTTCTAACTACTGCACCACTACCTGGTCAGGCTAATTTTTATATTTTTTATTCTTATCTTTTTCTGAGTGTTTTCTTTGTTTTTGATTTTTTTGTTTGTGCTCTTTGTTTTCTGTGATTTTTATTTTTAACTTCTTATTATTTTTTAAATTTTATATTTTTCATTGCATTTTTTCAAATTATATTCATCATTATTTTTAGGGTTTTTGTTTGTTTTGTTTTTGTTAGAGCTCTTAACAATACCACTCTCAAATGCCATCAAGAAAGAAGAAATCAAATAATATGGTTACACAAGACAGAGATATAATTCAGAAAAAAAATGAAAAATCTCCAGAAAAAAATCTTAATCAAATTGAAACCTTGGAGTTAAATGATAGAGAATTCAAAATTGAAGTTCTGAAAATACTAAATGAGATGTAAGAAAATATTGATAGGCAATTTAATGAGCTCAAAAAAATAATTAATGAACAAAATGAGTACCTCATCAAGGAGATTGAAACTTTAAAAAGAGATGAAGAACTCAATACATAAAATTAAAACTGTGTTAGCAAGATGAGCTAATAGAACAAGCCAGATAGAGGAGAAGATCAGTGACATCAAAGATAGGCAACTAGAGATGTTACAGAGAAAAGAAGAGAGAGACTCATGAATTTTTTTAAAAAATGAGAGAGCTCTAGTAAAACTGTCTGGCTCGATCAGAAAGAGCAATATAAGAATAATGCATAGATCAGGAGAAGAGAATGGAGAGCCTAGTCAAATAAATAATTGGTGAGAACTTCCTAAGCCTATGAAAAGAGTTAGATCTTTGCATCCAAAAAGCAAAGATCTAACAGAATGCTGAGTTATCTCAATCCAAACAGACATTCTCCAAGGCACATCATAATAAAATTGTCAAAAATCAATGACAAAGAAAGACTCCTCAAGGCAGCTAGGGAAACAACATAACATATATAGGAAGGCCCATTAGGTTATCATGAGACTTCTCAGCAGAAACTCTACAAGCCAGAAGAAAGTGTAACATTTAAAGTACAGAAAGAGAGGAATTACTAGCCAAGAATACTGTATCCATCAAATATTCAGGAGACATAAAAATTTTTGCAGACATACAGAAGCTGATGGAATTTATCACTAGAAAACCCCCACTGCAGAAAATACTCAAGGGGGTTATTCAACCAGACACAAAGAACAAAACAAATGAAAACTACAAATAAAAGCTCCAACAAAGTCACAATAAAAACAAAGACAACCTGTGATAACAATAATGTAAAAGGGAAGAGGTTAAAGATCTGCAGTAGCAAAGGAGAATGGTGTGCAAAAGCATTCATAAGACAAAGAACTCTTGTACATATGAACATTTTTCTCTTAATAACCTAATGGTAACCACCCATGTAAAAGCCACTACTAAAACATAACTTAAAAAAGAAGAAACAAGGGAAAAAAGTATGGAATATCACCACACAAAATCAACTGACAGAAACAACAAAGAGAAGAACCAAACAAGACACAGAGCTACCAGGAAAAAACTCCCCACATAAAATGGCAATAGGAAATCCTCAAGTGTCAATAATTACACTAAATGTAAATGGATTGAACTCATTAATTAAGAGGCACAGAGTAGCAGATTGCATCAAAATGCAAAACACAACTGTATGCTGCCTTCAAGAGACACACCCAAGCTGTAATAACAAAAGTAGACTGAAAGTGAAGGGTTAGAAAATGATTCTCCAAGCAAATAATACCCAAAGAAAAGCAGGTATAGCCATAATCATACCTGTTAATGTTGACTTCAAGACAACAAAGGTAACAAGAGACAAAAATGGACATTTCATAAAGATAAAGGGAACATTATATAAAAAAGACATAACACTTCTTAATATATATGTACCAAACCAGGGAGCACCAAAATATATGTCTACTAACTGGTCTAAAAATAGAAACAGATAAAAACACAATCATAATTGGAGTTTTTAACACACCATTGATGGCTTTTGACAGATCACTCATTTGATAGATTTCCCATTTTTGTGAGTTTTTGTACTTCCTTTTTGCAGTTAAATTCTAATTTTGAAGAATCATGATCAGAAAATATGCTTGGTGTAATTTCAGTCTTCCTGAATTTGTTGATGTTAGTTTTGTTGCCTAATGTATGGTCTATCTTTGAGACTGTTCCATGTACACTGAAGAAAATTGTATAACCTGAAGTTCTGGGGTAAAATATTCTGTTCATGTTTATTATGTCCATTTGGTGTAGTGTGTCCCCTTGCACAAAAATTAATTCAAAATGGATCAAAGATCTAAATATAAGATCTGAAACAATAAATTACATAGAAGAAAACATAGGTACTAAGCTCATGGACCTTGACCATGGAGAACAATTTATGAATTTGACCCCAAAGGCAAGGGAAGTAAAGGTAACAATATACAAATGGGCCTACTGTATATCAAACTAAAAAGCTTCTGCACAGCGAAAGAAACTGACAACAAAACAAATAGGCAGTCAACTAAACGGGAAATGACATTTGCAAATAACAACTCCAAAAGGGGTTAATATTGAAAATATATAGAGAACTCACAAAACTCAGCAACAAACAAGCAAACAATCCAAGTAAAACATGAGATGAGGAGTGATGCAAGTCCTAACCCTCCATGAGGCCTTCTCTAACATCACCATGGGGAGGGTGTTGGGGCATCGCTTTAAAGCTCACTGAAAGTGGAGCCTAGGCTTCCTACTAGGACTTTGTTGGCATCTGTGGAGGAGAAGAAAGATGGTGATGGAGTAGGCGGACATTCAAACTGCCACTTCCCAGGACCAAATGGGATTACAACTTAATTCAAGAACAATCATCTTGAAAAACCACTTTGGACTAAACTAAGAGGAGTCTATAACCAAGGATCACCAAAGAAGCCACACTGAGACTGGGGTAGGAAGGGCAGAGATGTGGAAAGGGCTAGCCCGCTCCCAGGAGCAAGCAGTGGCTGAGGGTCTGGAGGGACTCTCACTGCCAGTTGGGTCAGCCTGAGAGGTGTGAGTCCTCAACCCCAGGACTGGAGCCCCAGCCTAGAGCCCCAGAGCCTAGAAGAGGCCCCCAGACAGCATTTACCTGTGAAAAGAGCCGAGTTCCTGTCTGTGAGAAAAAGACACAGCTCTCGGACACAGACTCTGTCTTAAAGGGCCCACACAGAAAACCTCATTCACAGCCAATGACCCAGGGCTCTGGCAGGGGAGAGCTGAGAGGACTGGAGTTGCAGGAGGAGAGTCTCAAGTTGGAGGCCAGGGAGAGACATTGTGTGGGATGGCCACTGGAAACCCTGTGCTGAATCATTCTCCAGTGCTGCAGTTGCCATCTTTTTTGGGTGGATCAATCCCCTCTGAGTGGCATCAGCATGGGGAAAAGCAGTTGCTCCACCCTTGGGAGTCTGTCATACCCCAGTTGTGGCAACAGGTTGTTCTGAGAGATCAGGGAGCAGGGGGCATGTCAATGACTTAGTTTTCTGGTGTTGAGACCAGAGTCCCCCCCACCCCCACCCAGCACATACACACACTCTCTCTCCCAAGTCTATGACTGGTGCTTTCACCTCACAAGGGAATCAGTTGAAACTTTGGGCAGGCAGACCACACCTCTGAGTCTCAGAGGTCACACACACCAGACTGCTGGGACCTCACCCTACTGAGGACTATGAAAAAAGTCTGGACAGACTGACACCTGGGGCTAAGGGGCAGAGCCACACCAACCACCCTTCCCAATCACTAAATTGCTGCAGGCTCTAGATTCTAGCAGAGGTTTATTTCAGTGGCTGAGCCCAACAAGCAGCCAGCAGACAGGCTGCAGGAGGTGGGACTCAGGAAAACTTGGCTGTTTGAGCAGACTTCCCCTAAGACCAGAGTAGGTAAAAACCAGCCTAGGAGTGCAACTACATATTTCCATGTACACCTGGGCCCAGCAGAGGCAGCCACAAACTCTGAATTGCTTGTAGCTCCAAGAAGGTTGCTGAGGGCCAGTCATGGGGAGTGTCTCCCCCTGGTCTGCACTGAGTTCCTGCATGGAAGGCCGAGGGCTGGCACATCCAGGGGCTAGCTGTGGAAAGCATTGGTTCAGGACCTAACAATTCTTGCTAGAGTGGTATCCTAAGGAAGGGCTCCTCACACCGGGCCCAGCTGAGGTGAGTTCCACACTCTGATCAGCACCAGCACAGTGGCTCATGTGCATTGGATAGGGTGGAGCTTCACAGTCAGCCAGCCTGGGCACTGGATATTCTGTCCTGCTAGGCTTGATTCCACAGGAGAAAGGGAAAGAGGCTTGGAGCATGGACATTTAACTTGTGGGTCTTTGTGAGTCTATTGTTGGATCTGGTCAAGAGGCTTAGCTACCTTCGTGAGGGGCACAGTCAGCTCCAGGAGAAGACTCTCTCACTCTTCCTTCCTGAGACCAGAGTTTCAACAGCTGAAAGAACTCCTGCAGAGGGAACTGTCAGCAACACTCAGTCTGAACCTGCTGCTCACCTTGTTGGGAGAGATAAAATTTGAGTATCCAGCAGTAGCTGAGGGATCAAGCTCTGGAGTAGGGAACACATTCCCTGTACTGTGCTCCTGACTAAGACACACCTGAAGTAGGGGGTCTCAAAAATGTTGTATTTACAACCTCAGCTGACCTAACCCACCAAGCCTACAACCTGTAGAGGGGTTGGTTGAGTGAAGCCAATCTGAGCCCACACTACAATTTTACTACAGAAGACTCTGTGGGAAGACCAGGCAGCTGCAAGAGGAGGAGGAGCAGCTGAAAAGTGGAGTCAAATCTTACAGAGCTTGGGATTTTACAGAGCTGCTGTCATCTCTAAGCAGGAAGAAGCTGATCCTTATACAAAGGTTGGCCCTTCACAGTACCAGAGACAGAAAATTCAGACACAAACAGCAAAAAGTTCAGTAGCTACAGACTGGTAGCCCACAGCAGGTTACAAACAACAGCTGATGTCAACCCAAGAGGAACTAGAGCCAACACTACTGGTAGTGGGTGGCAGACAGCACCAACCCTAGACTCAACTACCTACACAAGCAGCACACCCAAGGGTGGAGTCTAGCAGGCACCAGACATTGTGGAGAATAAATACGCCCAACAGGACAGATATTGCACAGTGTGTAATACATATAATCAAGGTTGACCCTTAGAGCCAGCTAGCCTGAAGGATAACCATACCCACAAAAGGACCAACTGCATCTAATACTCACATACAACAAGAGGGAAAATAATACCTCAAGAAGCATTCCTAGAACAAGGAAAACAAGTGACCTGGAGGACAGTACCATCAAACACATTTTCTTCATAAAGACCACACGAAAATTTCAAAGTCAAACAGCGCTACCTAATACACAGACAAAATGGACAAAGAAATGCGACCCAAATAAGTCGACAAGAGAAATCCCCAGAAAAATAACTGAATGAGATGGCAGTCACCAAAATACCAGATGCAGAGCTTAAATCAATGATTTTTAGGGTGCTCAAGGATCTTAGAGCAACAATGGATGGACATAATGAGCACCTCAATAAAGAGATAGCAAGCATCAAAAAGGACATTGAAATCATAAAAAAGAACCAGTCAGAAATGACAAATACAATATCAGAAATTAAGACTGCACTACAAGGAATTAATAGCAGGCTGGATGAAGCAGAGGATTGAATCAGCGATTTAGAGGACAAGATAAATAAAAGCACAGATACAGAGCAGCAAAAAGAAAAGAGGCTCAAAAAAGTCTGAGGAAACTACAAGAGAGCTCTGTGACAACATAAAAAGAAAAAAATTGATGAAAGAAAAAGTCTCACAAGTTCAAGAAGCACAGATTGTTCCACTAAAGAGGAACCCAAGAAGGCCTATAGCAAGACACATCATAATTAAAGTATCAAAGTTAAGAGACAAAGAGAGAATACTAAAAGCTGCAAAAGAAAAGCAGTTAATTACCTACAGAGGAGCCCCCATAATGATGACATCTGACTTCTCAACAGAGACACTTTGTCGGAAGCCGATCCACTAATGCTGGCTAACTAGGTCACAGCAGGAGAAGATCCACAACTGCTGATTGACAAAGTCACAGCAAAAGAAGATCGATGGCTACTGGTTGATAGAGTCACCTCTGTGAAGACCAATGGCTGCGGGTTGACAAAGTCACCGCAAAGGAAAGGCACAACGATACTTCCCCCTTTGATCTTTTGAATTAATCTGGCCTTATATTCCCCCCTTTTCTGGGTGTGTGCTATTATTTATAGCACAGGGATAATAGTACCGTGCTTTCCCTGTAGATTTGTAGTAATTTCTTTGGAAATGAGACAGAAGGTGTAAGTTCCACAGAAAAGCCTGTAAGCCCCTTGAACTGGGCTCATAAACATAAGAGGCTGGCCATGATATCCCTCATAAAGGGTTAAGTTTGTAGGAGAATTTCTTCTTATTAATCATTTTAGAAAGAATAAAGTTAGAACTTAACTAGTGTATGAATATAGTAAATGAATAAAGTTTAACTGGACATTAGAATCTTAGGTAAAGTGTAGTAGAGTGGCCTGTTGCATGGCCTTGGATAGGAGCACAGCTGGCAAGTAAAGAATGTTTTGTTAAAAGACTTGTTTTGTCACTGAAGGCAGTTGCTGGACTTTTCTCAGTAAAACATTCTCATGAGATTTTTGTATTTTCCAAGAATAAGGAGAAGAATGTGGTGGGATTCATAGCAGCAATAGCAATTAATGCCTTCTGATATTATGTTGCTACTAGCTATCTTGCAGGTGCACTCTATGTATCTTTAAGTAAAAGTTACTCTTAGTGCTATGTTAGTTTCTTAAATAGCAAGCCTTTTGTAGTCTTGTGAAAATAGAATTAGGACACTACATGAACTCAAGGCTATTTGCCTGAGCAAGCAGTGGTCCTTTGCTAGTCCTTGATGATTTCGTCTGCTATCTCTCTCTGCGCCCTTGACTCACAACAACAGTAAAATAGAGTTATTAATTAGTACTAATCTTTTAGAAGTTTGTACCGATATTGTTATTACTATTCAAGTTATTGTATAACTGTACTTTGAATGACTTACCACCTGACTTGTAGCTTATAGATATGAATTAACTGTTATCTGGAAATATGTAACCATAGTGAAACTAAAACAATGATGTATTCAAAATACCATGTGATTGTAACTTAGTGTGTGTTCATAAAAAGTAAAGTTAGACCAGCCATTGACAGAGATGCCTGGCAGTAAATGCTAACCAGAGAATAAAGAAAAAGAAAAGAATTCGGCTCTCTCACTTGATTCATGCCAACGCCGTCTCTTCCTGTGGGACCCCTGGATTCCCCCCGGGGCTGGACCCGGCAACACTTGAGGCCAGAAAGGATTGGCAAAAAAATATTTAAAGTGCTGCAAAGCAAGAACCTACAACCAAGACTTCTTTACCCAGCAAAGCTATTGTTTAAAATTGAAGGAGAAATAAAAAGCTTCCCAGACAAAAACAATCCTCAAGGAATTTATTATGACCAAATTAGTACTGCAAGAAATGTTAAGGGGATTGCTGTAAAAAGAGCAAAGGAAAAAAAATAGAAAAAAAGAGGATTGTAGATTTAAAGAATAAAATGGAAATAAACAACTACATATTAATAATAACCTTTGCCTGACCAGGCAGTGGCTCAGTGGATAGAGCATTGACTGGGATGTGGAGGATCCAGGTTCGAGACTTCGAGGTCACCAGCTTGAGCACGGGCTCATCTTGTTTGAGGAAGGTTCACCAGCTTGAGCCCAAGGTCGCTGGCTTGAACAAGGAGTTACTTGGTCTGCTGTAGCCTTCCAGTCAAGGTACATATGAGAAATCAATCAATGAACAACTAAGGAGCTGCAACAAAGAATTGATGTTTCTCATCTCTCTCCCTTCCTGTCTGTCTGTTCCTATCTGTCTCTCTCTCTCTCTGACTCTCTCTCTCTGCCACAAAATAATAATAATAATAATAATAATAATAACCTTAAATGCAAATGGATTAAATGCTATAATAAAAAAACATAGGGTAGCTGCATGGATAAGAAAACAGGACCTATACATATACTGTCTACAAGAGACCCACCTCAAAATAAAAGATACATTTAGACTGAAAGTAAAGGAATAGAAAAAAATATTTTATGCAAATGGAAATGAAAAACAAGCTGGGGTAGCAACACTTATATCTGACAAAATAGACTTTAAGACAAAGGCTAGCCTGAATATGTGGTGCTGCAGTGGATAGAGCATTGGACTGGGATGCGGAGGGCCCAGGTTTGAGACCCTGAGGTTGCCAGCTTGAGCGCAGGCTCATCTAGTTTGAACAAAGCTCACCAGCTTGGACCCAAGGTCACTGGCTTGAGTGAGGGGTTATTCTGTCTGCTGTAGCCCCACAGTCAAGGCACATATGAGAAAGCAATCAATGAACAACTAAGGTGTGGCAACAAAAAACTGATGATTGATGCTTCTCATCTCTCTTCATTCCTGTCTGACTGTCCCTGTCTATCTCTCTCTCTGACTCTCTCTCTCTGTCTCTGTAAAAAAAAAAAAGACAAGGTCTATAGTAAAGGATAAGGAAGGTCACTACATAATGATACAGGGAGCAATCCAACAGAAAGATATAACCATTGTAAATATCTATGCACCTAATATAGGACCACCTAAATATATAAAGCAGATTTTTATGGACATAAAGGGCAAGGTCAAAAGCAATACTATAATAGTAGAGGATTTCAATGCCTCACTAACATCAATGGACAGATTCTCAAGAAAGAAATTTAACAAAGAAACAGCAGCTTTAAAGGACACACTAGATCAACTGGATTTAATAGATATTTTCAGAACCTTTAACCATAAAGCAGCAGAATATTCATTCTTTTCAAGTGCTCATGGTACATTCTATAGGATAGACTACATATAAGGACACAAAATGAGTCTCAATAAATTTAAGAAGATTAAAATCATATCAAGTATCTTCTCTGATCACAATGGCATGAAACTAGAAATCAACTACAATAGAAAAACTAAAAAACATTCAAACACTTGAAAATTAAATAGCATGTTATTAAATAACAAATGGGTTAACAATGAGATCAAGTAAGAAATAAAAAAATTCCTAGAAACAAACGATAATGAGCATACATCAACACAAAATTTATGGGCCACAGCAAAACCAGTCCTGAGACGGAAGTAGTTCATTGCATTACAGGCATACCTTAAGAAGCAAGAAAAAGCTCAAATAGACAATTTAATCCTGCATCTAAAAGAACTAAAAAAAGAACAGCAAGTAAAGCCCAGAGAAAGTAGAAGGAAGGAAATAATAAAGATCAAAGCAGAAATAAATGCCAGAGATGCTAAAAAAAATATACAAAACAAACAAAGACCCCCCAAAACAATACAGAAGATGAATGAAACCAAGAGCTGGTTCTTTGAAAAGATAAACAAGATTGAACCTTTAACCAGACTCACCAAGAAAAACAGAGAGAGGACTCAAATAAACAAAATTAAAAATGAGAGTGGAGAAGTAACACAGCAGAAATACAAAAGATTGCAAGAAAATAATATGAAAAACTGTATGCCAAAAAATTAGGCCACCTAGATAAAATGGACAAATTCATTGAAACATATAATCTTTCAAAAATCAATCTGGAAGAAACAGAAAACCTAAACAGACCAATTACAATAAATAAGATCGAAACAGTTATCAAAACACTCCCAACAAACAAAAGCTCTGGGCCATATGGCTTCACAGAAAAATTCTACCAAATATTCGAAGAAGAACTAACTCCTATCCTTCTCAAGCTATTTCAAACTCTTCAAGAGGAGGGAAGAATTCCAAACTCCTTTTATGAGGCAAGCATAACCCTTATTCCAAAACCAGGCAAAGACAATAGAAAGAAAGAAAACTATAGCCAATATCCATGACGAATTTATTTATTTATTTAATTTTAATGGGGTGACATTGATAAATCAGGGTACATATGTCCAGAGAAAACATCTCAAGGTTATTTTGTCATTTGATTATGTTGCATACCCCTCACCCAAAGTCAAATTGTCTTCTGTCACCTTCTATCTGGTTTTCTTTGTCCCCCCCCCCCCGTAACCACCACACTCTTGTCTATGTCTCTGAGTCTCATTGTTATGTCCCGTCTATGTATGGAATCATATAGTTCTTAGTTTTTTTCTGATTTACTTATTTTACTCAGTATAATGTTATCAAGGTTCATCCATGTTGTAAATGATCCAATGTCATCATTTCTTATGGCTATGTAGTATTCCATAGTATATATGTACCAAAGCTTTTAAATCCACTTGTCCACCGATGGACATGGGCTGTTTCCAAATCTTTGCTATTGTGAACAATGCTGCCATAAACATGGAGGTGCATTTCTCCTTTTGGAACAGTGCAATGCTGTTCTTAGGGTATATTCCTAAAAGTGGGATAGCTGGGTCAAAAGTCCATGGTGTATTTAGATGCTAAATTTCTCAACAAAACATTAGCAAACCGGATTCAGCAATACATGAAAAAAAATCATATATCATGATCAAGTGGGATTTATTCTGGGGAGGCAAGGCTGATACAATATTCGCAAATCAATCAGTGTGATTCATAATATAAACAAAAAGAAAGAGAAAAATCACATGATATCATTAGATGCAGAAAAAGCATTTGATAAAATCCAGCACCCATTTATGATTAAAACACCCATTTATGAGCAAAGTGGGAATGCATGGAACATACCTCAACATGATAAAGGTTACCTGTGACAAACCCACAGCCAACATCATACTCAATGGCCAAAAATCAAATGAAATTCCCTTAAGATCAGGAACAAGATAGGGGTGCCTCTTCACTACTGTTATTCAACATAGTTCTGGAAGTTCTAGCCACAGAATAAGACAAGAAGGAGAAATAAAAGGAATCCAAATTGGAAAAAAAGGAAGTAAAACTATCATTATTTGCTGATGATATGATACTGTTCATAGAAAACCCTAAAGTCTCAGTAAAAAAATTATTAGACCTGATAAATGAATTTAGCAAGATGGCAGGATATAAAATTAATATTCAGAAATTAGAGGCATTTTTATACACCAACAATGAACTATCTGAAAGAGAAATTAAGAAAATAATTCCCTTCACTATTGTAACAAAAAAATAAAGTACCTAGGAGTAAATTTAACCAAGAAGGTTAAAGACTTGTACTCAGGAAATTATAAAACATTGATAAAAGAAATTAAGGAAGATACAAACAAGTGGAAGCATATACCATGTTCATGGATAGAAAAAATAAACATCATTAAAATGTCTATATTACCCAAAGCAATTTATAAATTCAATGCAATATCAATTAAAGTACCAATAACATACTTCAAAGATATAAAACAAATATTCCAAAAATTTATATGGAACCAAAAAAGAACACAAATAGCCTCAGCAATCTTGAAAAAGAAGAATAAAGTGGGAGGTACCACACTTCCTGATATCAAGTTATACTATAAGGCCATTGTACTCAAAACAGCTTGGTACTGGCATAAGAACAGGCACATAGATCAATGGAACAGAACAGAGAACCCAGAAATAAACCCACACCTTTATGGACAATTGATATTTGACAAAGGGGGTAAGAGCATACAATGGAGTAAAGACAGTCTTTTTAATAAATAGTGTTGGGAAAATTGGACAGCTACCTGCAAAAAAAAAAAAAATGAAACTAGACCACCAACTTACACTATTCACAAAAATAAACTCAAAATGGATAAGAGACTTAAATGTAAGTCATGAAACCATAAGTATCTTAGAAGAAAACATAGGCAGTAAACTCTCTAACAACTCTGGCAGCAAATATTTACTGATTTATTTCCATGGGCAAGTGAAATAAAAGACAGGATGAACAAATGAAACTATATCAAACTAGAAATATTTTGCACAGCTAAAGACAATATAAACAAAATAAAAAGACAAAACACAATGGGAGAACATATTCGACAATACATCTGATAAGAGGTTAATAACCCAAATTTATAAAGAACTTGTAAAACTCAACACCAGGAATGAAACAATCCAATCAAAAAATGGGAAGAAGAAATGAATAGACAGTTTTCCAAAGAGGACATACAGATGGCCAATAGGCAGATGAAAAAATGTTCAACATCACTAATTATTAGAGAAATGCAAATTAAAACCACAATGAGATACCACCTCACACCTGTCAGAATGATACTCATTAACAAAACAACACACAATAAGTTCTGGCGAGGGTGTGGAGAAAAGGGAACCCTCCTGCACTGCTGGTGGGAATACAGACTTGTGCAGCCACTATGGAGAACTGTATGGGGTTTCCTCAAAAAATTAAAAATGGAACTACCTTTTGACCCAGCCATCCCACTTTTAGGAATATATCCTAAGAATACCAAATCACTGATTCAAAAGAAGATATGCACCTTCGTGTTTATTGCAGCATTGTTTACAATAGCCAAGCTCTGGAAACAGCCCAAGTGTCGATCAGTGGATGAGTGGATTAAAAAGCAGTGGTACATATATACAATGGAATACTATGTGGCCATGAGAAAAAAGGAACTCTTATCTTTTGTGACAGCATAAATGGACCTGGATATTATTATGCTAAGTGAAATAAGCCAGGCATAGAAAGAAAAATATCATATGATCTCACTTATATGTGGAATCTAATGAACAAAGTGAACTGAATGGAACAGAGGCAGAGGTAGGGTCACAGGGAGCAGAGGGACAGCTGTAAGAAGGAAGGGGGATGAGGGAATGGGATCAGAGAAGGTAAAGAGATTAGTGAAACTATATATACATAACACAGAGATATAGATAACAGGCAGCAAATCCTTGAGGGAAAGGGGGAGAGAGATAAGAGAAGGGGGACAAAGAGGGTTAAAAAAGGACACAGGAATGGGAGGGAGGGAGTTATATTCAGTGGCACACTTGAATCCATGTAATCACAATAAATTAAAAAGTAATAAAAAATTAAAAAACAAAACAAAACATGGGGTGAGGACTTGAACAGACACTTCTCCTAAGACGACATACAAATGGACAATAGATGTATGAAAAGATGCTCATCTTCACTAGGTATTAGAGAAATACAAATCAAAATGACAATGATATACCACCTCACCCCTGTTAGATTAGCTACTATCAACAAGACAAGTAATAACAAATTTTGGAGAGGTTGCAGAGAAAAAAGAACCCTCATTCACTACTGGTGGGAATGCAAATAGTACAACCATTATGGAAGAAAGTATGGTGGTTCCTCAAAACATTAAGAATAAAACTACCCTATGACCCAGGAATCCCTTTTCTGGGTATCTACCCAAAAAACTCAAACACATTGATGTGAAAAGACACATGTAGCCCCATGTTCATTGCAGCATTATTCACAGTGGCCAAGACATGGAAACAACCAAAGTGTCCTTTGAAAGAGGATTGAATAAAAAAGATGTAATATATATATACTATGAAATAACTACTCAGCCATGAGAAATTATGTCATATTGCCATTTACAACAACATGAATAGACCTTAAGAACTTTATACTGAGTGAAGTAAATCAGAAAAAGCTAAGAACTATATGATTTCACATATATGTGGGATATAAAACTGAGACTCATGGATATACATAAAAGTGAAATGGTTACCAGGAGGAGGGGCAGGGGGTGAAGAGATTGGGGAAAGGGAGTAAAGAGAGACATATATATGGTGATGGAAAATGATTTGACCTTGGGTGATGGGTGTACAACATAATCAACAATTCAAATGCTATAGAAATGTTTACCTGAAACCTATGTGCTCTTATTGATCAATGTCACTCTGTTAAATTTAATTTTCTGAATAAAATTAAAAAAATATTTTTCTTTTTTTTTTTTGTATTTTTCTGAAGTTGGAAATGGGGAGGCAGTCAGACAGACCCCCGCATGCGCCCGACCAGGATCCACCTGGCATGCCCACCAGGGGGCAATGCTCTGCCCATCTGGGGCATTGCTCTATTGCAACCAGAGCCATTCTAGCACGTGAGGCAGAGACCACAGAGCCATCCTCAGTGCCCAGGCAAACTTTGCTCCAATGGAGCCTTGGCTGCAGGAGGGGAAGAGAGAGACAGAGAGGAAGGAGAGGAGAGGGGGAGGGGTGGAGAAGCAGATGGGCGCTTCTCCTGTGTGCCCTGGCCGGGAATTGAACCCAGGACTCCCGCACGCCAGGTTGACGCTCTACTACTGAGCCGACTGGCCAGGGCCAATATTTTTCAGTTGACATGCAATATTATTTTAGTTTCTGGTATATAGCATAGTGATTAAGCATTTATATACAATATTATTGACTATGTTCCCTATGCTGTACTTTATGTCCTCATGACTATTTTTATAATTGACAATATATACTTCTTAATCCCTTTTACCCTTTTAAATTATTCCCCTAACTCCCTCTCATCTGACAACCATTAATTTGCTTTCTGTATCTATGAGTCTGTCTTTATTTTACTTGTTCATATATTTTGTTTTCCAGATTTCATATATAAGTAAAATCATATGGCATTTCTCTTTCTCTGTCTGACTTATATCACTTCTTAGCATAATAAACTCTGTCTATCCACATTGTTGCAAATGGTAGGATTTCATTTTTCATGGCCAAGTAATATTCTATTGTATGTACAGCTAGTGCTCAATTTATGACCACGATTGGTTCCGAAAGACTGGTCGTAACACAATTTGGTCGTAAGTTGAGTAGGCTATATGTACAGTACTGTGAAAGGATGTTATAAAAATCTTTAAGTACTTTCTCTGGGAAGAGTGGTGGAGGCCTCAGCACCTACGACCTGAGGCCAGCATTTTCTGTGCCTCCCAGGATGGTCTGCACAGTGCACTGAGCTGTCCTGCACGGAAAGGCTGGAGGAGGAGCTGGCAGTGTGGTCTCCTGGGATGAATTAGAGACACCCACAGTTGCCTGCACAACAACTGGCTCTGGGGATGTGTGTGAGCAAGTTATTGGAGCAATTACTATAAATCTGCCCATGGCACAGCCCTTTTCCCAGGCCTTTCTTGACTGGAATGAGGCTGAGAAAAGGGAACAGATGCTCATTGATGTGCCAGGACACTGCATACCCCTCACTTGTTTGCGGGGAACTCCCTGAAGCACAACCAAGTTCAGAGGATCCCTTCTTGACACAGTAAGATGGAGCACACCTACAACTTCTCCCTTGCCAATCAGTGACCAATGCTCAGTCATCATCTTACTTGAGCTCTCTGCAGCGCCTAACAGCTGATCACTTCCGCCTCCTTACACAAGTCCCTTGCCTGGACTACTATTTCCCCAGAAATTCATGCCGCTTGCTCATTCACTTCCTTCAGATCTCTGCTCAGAAACTACCATCTATGAGAGGACTTCTCCAACCACCCTACATAACAAGGCACCACTACTCATGCCCCCCAGTCATTCTCTGCTCCCTTTTCCCTCTCAACCACCTAACATATTGTAGTATTGTATATTAAAAAAAAAACAATCTGTCCTCCTCCGAGACTGTCAGACCCACGAAAGCACCGCTGCATTCCCAGCACTTACAATAGCACCTATCACATCGCAGGTACTCAAATATTTGTTGACTGAAAGAAGGAATAAAGAGGTAACATCTATAAATTGGGGTAACTCCCTGAATAACAGAAAGATTCAATTCTAAGATGAGGCCTGTTTGTGGCCCAGGACATACATATCCTTAGTTGCTGCTGTGACTTACAAAAGGAAATTTTGTCAATTTAGAACTCACAAAGGAAAAAAAATGAGTGCTAATAATACAATTAATTATCAATGGTCTTGCAAGATTCGTTGTTAGTTCTTTACAATTTTTCTTTACTTTGAAGTACTTCAAGCTTTGATTTGGGCTAATTAACACTAGGACATTAATTTTAGAAGTATATGATTAGTTTGTTAAAATAAGTTTATGGCCTGACCAGGTGGTGGTGCAGTGGGTAAAGCATCGGTCTGGGACACTAAGGACCCAGGCTCGAACCTCAAGGTCACCAGCTTAAGCACGGGATCATACACATGACCCCATGGTCTCTGGCTCAGCTGAAGCCCCTCTGGTCAAGGCACATATAAGAAAGCAATCAATGAACAACTAAAGTGCTGCAACCATCAGCTGATGCTTCTCATCTCTCTTTCTTCCTGTCTGTCTCTGTCCCTCTCTCTCTAGAAAAAAAAATCTTTAAATCATATTTTATCATAATTTTCTTTCATTATTGTTATATATCATAATTCTTTGTTCATTTTATGTCATTTGTATCATCTCCACACCATTTTTCTTATTTTTACATTCGTTAGGTTTAAGTAAAACACTGCATTACCAGTATAACTGGTTTAATATTTGCAAAACATACAAAATTACAAAATACAGGTGTAAAAAATATCATAGGAAACATTTTCCCAACTGCAAAACATATCAAAATATAAAAACATGTACGAAACAGTGCTGCCGGAAGCTGGTCCGCACTGTCATATGCCCAGCTGGGCAACGCTTGCACTGCCAGACGCAGAGCAGTCATGGCTAGCGATTGTGGTCATAAATTCGAATGGTCATAAGTTGCATAGGTCGTAAGTTGATCAATACCTGTATGTACCGTATCTTCTTTATTCATTTGTCTATTGATGAACATTTATGTTGCTACCCTATCCTGACTATTGTAAATAATGCTGCAACAAACATAAATTAGAAATATCTTTTCATATTTGTGTTTTGGATTTTTCTGTATAAATACTCAGAAGTGGTATTGCTAGATCACATGCTAGTTCTATTGTTAACTTTTTGAAGGACCTCTATAATGCTTTCCATGGTGGCTGTACCAATTTGCAATTCCACCAAAAGTGCATGAGGGTTCTCTCTTTTCTCCACACCTTCACGAACACTCGCTGTTGGTGATTTATTGATGATTGCCATTCTGATAGGTATATGGTGGTATCTCATTGTGGTTTTAATTTACATTTCCCTGGTGATTAGTAATATTGAGCACCTTTTCATATGTCTATTGACCATACAGATGTCCTCTTTGGAGAATGTCTATTCAGGTTCTCTGTCCATTTTTTAATAGGATTGGGGGTTTTGGTATTAAGCTGTATGAGTTCCTTATATATTTTGAATATGAATTCCTTAACTGATGTATTGTTGCCAAATATCTTCTTCTGTTTTGTAGGTTGTGTTTTGTTTTCTTAATGGTTTCCTTTGCTGTGCAAAATCTTTTTAGTTTGATGTAGTCCTATTTGTTAATTTTTTCCTTTTGTTTTCCTTGCCTAAAGAGATACCTCAGAAAAAATATTGCTATGAGAAATGTCTGAAATTTTACTGCCTATGTCTTCTAAGAGTTTTATGATTTGGGGTCTTACATTTAAGAATTTAATATATTTTAAGTTTATTTTTGTGCATAGTTTTATTTATTTATTTTTGCATGTGTCTGCCTAGTTCTCCCAATACCAAGTATTGGAAAGACTGTCTTGACCTCATTGTATGTACTTGCCTCCTTTGTCATAGATTAATTGACCATATACGCATGGGTTTATTTCTGAGCTCTCTGTTCTGTTCCTTTAAGCTATGTGTCTGTTTTTTATCCCAGTACTATGCTGTTTTTGTTAGTATAGCCTTGTAGTATAGTTTGTTATCAGGTAGCGAGATACCTCCACTTTTGTTCTATGCTTTTGTTTGGGATATGTTTCTTTGCCTCCTCATTTTGGCTGTGTTTGTTTTTATGTATTAGATATGCCTACTATGTCTTCCAGTGTTGGTAGAATGGGCTTATGTAGAGGTGTATGTGAGGCCCAGTGGGCCTTCTCTCTGGCACCCTGGGTCCCCTGTGCAGGTTGTATGTGCCCTCTTGTGTATATGAGTCTCATCATCAGTGGGGTGGGGTTGACCTTCAGGCTGACTAGCTCTGTGCCTGGCTGTGATTACACTACAGGGGATGAACTATTATTCTGTGAGAGCTGACTCCACAGAGGGGGGCTCTAGTTCCAGCCAAGTTTGCTATTTAAGTACGTCATTTGTGGAGATGGTTAGGATTTGCTCTGGTCTAGTCTGAAGACAGCCACCATGTGTTTCAGTTCAGGAGACTCTTGGGAGGGGCTTCAGTATAGACCAAGGCCAGATAGCTACCAGTCATGCCTGATTTGGAGCCTCTGTAGTTGCGTTGATTGCTGCTTGTGCTGAGCTTAGAAGCACTTGGGAGAGACTATGCTGCAAACTGAGGCTGATTGCCACTTGTGCCAGGCTTGTGGTCAGTTACATACTTACAGCTAAGTTTCAGTCCAAGACTGGTTGCCACTTATGCCAGTCTTGGGGCCATCTGATGTGAGTTACAATGCAAGCTGAGACCAGTTGCCACTTGTGCTGGAGTTGAAGTCGCTTAGCAAGAGCTACAATAAACACCAATACAGGCTGCTGCTTGTTTGGGCTTTGAGAACATTTGAGAAAATTTTCAAAAGTCCTCAGTGTGACCTGGGGTAGGTGGCTTGTGTGGTGGAGCTGCCAAGAGGCTTGGATCGGCTGGTAAGTTAAGTGGGACATGGGAAATGGTATTAGCCAAGTTAATGGAAAACACAAATTTGGTACCCACCTACACCAGGAGGCTGAATGGGGAGAGAGCGCCACAAAGGAACACGGGCATCTGCCAGAGCTATGGTCCCTGAAGAGAGATTCCCTGACCCCTAACCTTCCAGATCTCACCTCAACTTAGTCAATTTAGTCCCTGGTTCTTTTCGAGCTGTTGTCCCTGTACTGGAGCTTAAAGCAAGTGGGTTTGTGAGCAAGTCTGCACATCGTCCCTTTAGGAGAAGCACCGTGGTCTTTGGCAGCCCTTCATCTTTGCAGATGCAATCCCCACTGGTTTTCACAACCAGCTGTTTTGGGGACTTCTCAGCAATAATGCCTCAGGTTTGGGAGCCTGGTGTGGGACTGGGACCCACCTGCGCAGCCAAGATATTCTTCCCAATTCTTAACTGCCACACCGTGAGTGTGGGACTTGCCCATTCAGCATCTTCACTCTTCCCATCAGTCTCATTGTAGCTTCGTTTTTATATCCTTAAATATAGGAATTCTGTTCAGCTAGATTTCAGGTGGTTCCCATTGATTTTGTTCTATTATTTAGTTATAATTTTTTTTTTTTTATAATTTTATTTTTTTAATGGGGTGACATCAATAAATCAGGATACATATATTCAAAGATAACAAGTCCAGGTTATCTTGTCGTTCAATTATGTTGCATACCCACCACCCAAAGTCAGATTGTCCTCTGTCACCTTCTATCTTGTTTTCTTTGTGCCCCTCCCCACCCCCTATCCCTCTCCCATTCCCCCCTCCCCCCCGTAACCACCACACTCTTGTCAATGTCTCTTAGTTTCAGTATTATGTCCCACCTACGTATGGAATAATACAGTTCCTGTTTTTTTCTGATTTACTTATTTCGCTTCGTATCATGTTATCAAGATCCCACCATTTTGCTGTAAATGTTCCGATGTCATCATTTCTTATGGCTGAGTAGTATTCCATAGTGTATATGTGCCACATCTTCTTTATCCAGTCATCTATTGATGGGCTTTTTGGTTGTTTCCATGTCCTGGCCACTGTGAACAATGCTGCAATAAACATGGGGCTGCATGTGTCTTTACGTATCAATGTTTCTGAGTTTTTGGGATATATACCCAGTAGAGGGATTGCTGGGTCATAAGGTAGTTCTATTTTCAGTTTTTTGAGGAACCACCATACTTTCTTCCATAATGGTTGTACTACTTTACATTCCCACCAACAGTGTATGAGGGTTCCTTTTTCTCCACAGCCTCTCCAACATTTGCTATTACCTGACTTGCTAATAACAGCTAATCGAACAGGTGTGAGGTGGTATCTCATTGCCGTTTTGATTTGCATTTCTCTAATAGCTAAAGAAGATGAGCATCTTTTCATATATCTGTTGGCCATTTGTATTTCTTCCTGGGAGAAGTGTCTATTCATATCCTCTTCCCATTTTTTTATTGGATTGTTTGTTTGTTTGTTGTTGAGTTTTATGAGTTCTTTGTATATTTTGGATATTAGGCCCTTATCTGAGCTGTTGTTTGAAAATATCATTTCCCATTTAGTTGGCTTTCTGTTTATTTTGTTATCAGTTTCTCTTGCTGAGCAAAAACTTCTTAGTCTGATGTAGTCCCATTCATTAATTTTTGCCTTCACTTCTCTTGCCATTGGAGTCAAATTCATAAAATGCTCTTTAAAACCCAGGTCCATGAGTTGAGTACCTATGTCTTCTTCTATGTACTTAATTGTTTCAGGTCTTATGTTTAGATCTTTGATCCATTTTGAGTTAATTTTTGTACAGGGGGAGAGACTGTAGTCCAGTTTCATTCTTTTGCATGTGGCTTTCCAGTTTTCCCAGCACCATTTATTGAAGAGGCTTTCTTTTCTCCATTGTGTGTTCTTGGCCCCTTTATCAAAAATTATTTGACTATATATATGTGGTTTTATTTCTGGACTTTCTATTCTGTTCCATTGGTCTGAGTGTCTATTTTTCTGCCAATACCATGCTGTTTTGATTGTCGTGGCCCTATAATAGAGTTTGAAGTCAGGTATTGTTATGCCCCCAGCTTCATTCTTTTTCTTTAGGATTGCTTTGGCTATTCGGGGTTTTTTATAGTTCCATATAAATCTGATGATTTTTTGCTCTATTTCTTTAAAAAACGTCATTGGAAGTTTGATGGGAATTGCATTAAATTTGTATATTGCTTTGGGTAATATGGCCATCTTGATTATATTTATTCTTCCTAGCCAAGAACAAGGTATATTCTTCCATCTCATTATATCTTTTTCGATTTCCCTTAACAATGGTTTATAGTTTTCATTATATAAGTCCTTTACATTCTTTGTTATGTTTATTCCTAAGTATTTTATTTTTTTTGTTGCAATCGTGAAGGGGATTATTCTTTTGAGTTCCTTCTCAGTTGTTTCATTGTTGGCATATAGAAAGGCTATTGACTTCTGTATGTTAATTTTGTATCCTGCGACCTTACTGTATTGGCTTATTGTTTCTAGTAGTCTTTTTGTGGATTCTTTGGGGTTTTCGATGTATAGGATCATATCATCTGCAAAAAGTGATACCTTTACTTCTTCTTTTCCGATATGGATGCCTTTTATTTCTTTGTCTTGTCTGATTGCTCTGGCTAGAACCTCTAGTACCACATTAAATAAGAGTGGAGACAGTGGACAACCCTGTCTTGTTCCTGATTTAAGGGGGAAAGCCTTCAGTTTAGTGCCATTTAATATGATGTTAGCTGATGGTTTATCATATATGGCCTTTATCATGTTGAGATATTTTCCTTCTATACCCATTTTGTTGAGAGTCTTAAACATAAAATTGTGTTGTATTTTATCGAAAGCCTTTTCTGCGTCTATTGATAAGATCATGTGGTTTTTGTTCTTTGTTTTGTTGATATGGTGTATTACATTAACCGTTTTACGTATGTTGAACCATCCTTGAGATTCTGGGATGAATCCCACTTGATCATGATGTATTATTTTTTTAATATGTTGTTGTATTCGATTTGCTAGTATTTTGTTTAGTATTTTAGCATCTGTATTCATTAGAGATATTGGTCTGTAGTTTTCTTTTTTTGTGCCATCCTTGCCTGGTTTTGGGATGAGGGTTATGTTGGCCTCATAAAATGTGTTTGGAAGTATTGCTTCTTCTTCAATTTTTTGGAAGACTTTGAGTAGAATAGGAACCAAGTTTTCTTTGAATGTTTGATAAAATTCGCTGGTATAGCCGTCAGGGCCTGGACTTTTATTTTTGGGGAGGTTTTTAATGGTTTTTTCTATTTCTTCTCTACTGATAGGTCTGTTTAGGCTTTCTGCTTCTTCTTGACTCAGTCTAGGAAGGTTGTATTTTTCTAGGAATTTATCCATTTCTTCTAGGTTGTTGAATTTAGTGGCATAAAATTTTTCATAGTATTCTACAATAATTCTTTGTATATCTACAGTGTCCGTGGTGATTTCTCCTCTTTCATTTTGGATTTTGTTTATATGAGTTCTTTCTCTTTTTTCCTTGGTAAGTCTTGCCAAGGGTTTGTCAATTTTGTTGATCTTTTCAAAGAACCAGCTCCTTGTTCTATTAATTTTTTCTATAGTTTTTCTGTTCTCTAATTCATTTATTTCTGCTCTGATTTTTATTATTTCCTTTCTTCGGCTGGTTTTGGGTTGTCTTTGTTCTTCTTTTTCTAGTTCCTTAAGGTGGGAAGTTAAGTGGTTCACTTGGGCTCTCTCTTGTTTGTTCATATAGGCCTGAAGTGATATGAACTTCCCTCTTATCACTGCTTTTGCTGCATCCCATAGATTCTGATATGTCGTATTGTCATTTTCATTAGTCTGTATATATCTTTTGATCTCTGCACCTATTTCTTCTTTGACCCATTCATTTTTTAAAAGTATGTTGTTTAGTTTCCACATTTTTGTGGGATTTTTTTCCTCTTTTTTGCAGTTGAATTCTAGTTTCAAGGCTTTATGATCAGAAAATATGCTTGGTACAACTTCAATTTTTCTGAATTTGCTGATGTTGTTTTTGTGGCCCAACATATGGTCAATTGTTGAGAATGATCCATGTACACTGGAGAAAAATGTATACTCAGTCACTTTGGGATGAAATGTCCTGTAGATGTCTATCATATCCAGGTGCTCTAGTGTTTTGTTTAAGGCCACTATGTCTTTGTTGATTCTCTGTTTGGATGACCGATCTAGAGCCGTCAGCGGTGTATTGAGGTCTCCAAGTATGATTGTATTTTTGTCAGTTTTTGTTTTAAGATCAATAAGTAGCTGTCTTATATATTTTGGTGCTCCTTGGTTTGGTGCATATATATTAAGAATTGTTATGTCTTCTTGATTCAGTGTCCCCTTAGCCATTATGAAATGGCCATTTTTGTCCCTGAGTACTTTTCCTGTCTTGTAGTCAGCATTATCCGATATGAGTATTGCTACACCTGCTTTTTTTTGGATGTTATTTGCTTGGAGTATTGTTTTCCAGCCTTTCACTTTGAATTTGTTTTTATCCTTGTTACTTAGATGAGTTTCCTGTAGGCAGCATACAGTTGGATTTTCTTTTTTAATCCATTCTGCTACTCTGTGCCTTTTTATTGGTGAGTTTAATCCGTTTACATTTAGTGTAATTATTGATACTTGTGAGTTCCCTATTGCCATTTTATATCTTGCTTTCTGTTAGTTTTGTGTCTTGTTTGATCCTTCTCTTTCGTTTTTCTATCTTTTGTTTTTATTTGGTTGTATTCCATACATCTTTACTCTGTTGCTATCTCTTTTATCTCATGTGCTTCTGTGGTGGTTTTTTCAATGGTGGTTACCTTTGAGTAATGAAAAGGGTCCCTACCCTGTTCATTGTAGCGAACTATTTTGTGAGTACTTTTGCACTCCATCGTCCTTTGCTACTGTTAATCTCCATCTTCTCCCCCTCTTTCTTTTTGTTGTTGTCACAGTTTAAATTTGGTTTTATTGTGTTCTTGGAGCTTTTACTTGTGGCTCTGTTTTTTTTTGTTCTTTGTATCTGATTGGAGAACCCCCTTTAGTAATTCCTGGAGTGGGGGTTTTCTGATGATAAATTCCCTCATCTTTTCTGTATCTGTGAATGTTTTTATTTCTCCTTCGTATTTGAAGGATAGCTTTGATGGGTATAGTATTCGTGGCTGAAAGTTCCTCTCTTTCAGGACTTTAAATATTGGGGTCCACTCTCTTCTAGCTTGTAGAGTTTCTGCTGAGAAATCTGATGATAATCTAATGGGCCTTCCTTTATATGTTGTATTCTTCTTTTCCCTGGCTGCCTTGAGAATTTTTTCTTTGCTGTTGGTTTGTGTCAATTTCATTATGATATGCCTTGGAGTAGGTTTGTTGGGGTTAAGAAAACTTGGAGTTCTGTTTGCTTCTTGAACTTGAGGCTTTAGTTCTTTCCACAGGCTTGGGAAGTTCTCATCTATTATTTGTTTGAGTATGTTCTCCATTCCATTTTCTCTCTCTTCTCCCTCTGATATACCTATTATTCTTATGTTATTCTTTTTGATGGAGTCAGATAATTCTTGTAGGGCTATCTCATTTTTTTTAATTTTTGAGTCTCTTTCTTCTTCTCTCTGTTGTGCCTCAAGTTGCTTGTCTTCTATTTCACTAATCCTCTCTTCTATCTGACCTGTTCTATTAGCTAAGCTTGTTACTTCGTTTTTCAGCTCGTGAATTGAGTTTTTCATCTCTGTTTGATTTGTTTTTATAGTTTCAATTTCCTTGGACATATATTCTTTGTGTTCATTGAGTTGTTTTCTGAGCTCCCTATATTGCCTTTCTGTGTTTTCTTGTATATCTCGGAGGATTTTTAGTATTTCTATCTTGAATTCTCTATCATTTAGCTCCAAGGTTTCCAATATATTAAATTTTTTCTCCATAGATTTTTCCTCATCTAGCTGTGTTACCTCTCTTTCTTTTGTATCCATGATATTCGATTTTCTCTTCTTTAATGGCATCTGAGGGTGGTTTTGTTGATAGTATTAATGAGATTTAATAAAGAATAAAAAGTTAAAAAAAATAAAAATAAATAAAAAATCGAAAAGAGTTGTTTTTTTTAAAAAAATTAATAATGAAATAAAGAAAAATAAAATAAAATTAAAATTTTTAAAAAAAGGAAATTATTCCTCCCCTCCTTTTTTCCTCTCCTCTCCTCTCCCCTCTTTCTTGAGAAAATCTTGTGGTGGACTGTGAGTTATAACAAACAATGCCTGTGATGGAGGGCCTGAAATGGGGAAAAGTAATAAAGGGGCAAAAAAAAAAAAAAGAAAGAAAAAAAAAAAAGGAGCGTATGGACCCACAAAAAGCAAATAAGGAAAAAATTTGGGTCAAGAATAAAATGATTTGCTTTTAGGTGTTGGTTGTCTAAGAGTTATGATGAGAGGAATAAAAGGAAAACGGAAAAATGGGGGGACAAATTAAAAACTTACTATTGTATTTAGTGGAACAGAACTAGATAATATGGAGAGCCAGGGATGGGAGCACTGCTAGTGAGTTAAAAAGGTGAAGTAAAAACCCCCCAAAATGCCACAAACATAGGTTTGAGTCCCAGATAAGATAATTTGTTTGTTATTGAGGTTTGAATGAGAGGAGATGTAAAGGAGAAAGGAAGAAACTAATATAGAGGGAGAAAAGAAAGAGAGAGAGAGAGAAAAAAAGAGGGAACCACTAAAAGAAGATAAAAGAAAGGAGAGAGAGAGAGAGTTAAGGGTTTTGGAGTGCAACCCTCATAGAGAGAAAGGAAGAGAAGATAAATGATAATGGGAGATGTAACACTTATGGGTAGTGTAGTTCAAGGAGAGGAGAGAGTAAGACCGGCAGAGAGTTAATCGGCCAAATAGGAGGAGGAAAAAAAAGTATCAAGAATGAAGATAAGAGAAACAAACAAACAAATATAATAAAATGTTATAGGTTATAAAGTCAGCAGATTATTCTTGATTTTGAGAGGTTATCTTCTTGCTTTTTCTTTTCTCTCCCTCTTCCTGGTCGGTGACTCTGTACCCCAGGTTCTGCCCCTTTGGCATGCTCAGGTAGAGGCTTGCAGTTGATAAGTCTCTATGGCAATGTCATGTATTGTGCTTTAGTCTCGTGGGAGTCGAGGCTCATTAGCATTTATAGGCTCCGACAGTGAGAGATTTCGTGTTCCTGGAGCCTTTCTCCTAGTCTTTCCTTCCTCAATTAGTAGCCTGGTAATCCAGCTATGGGGTTGCTGCTGCCTCTGCCTGGATAGTAAGAGGCTCAAAGAGCTGGCAACTCCCCACTCTACTTCCACTCAGCACAGGGCTCTGGGTAAGGCTCAGTCAGTCAGAGCTGCTAGCATAATCAGGCGGGCTTTCCGCCCACTCAAAGACCACTGGCTCTGCCACTCTGTCCGGTAACACAAGCGGGCACCCACTTCTGGGGGGGCTTGGAGGAAACTCTCACTCACTGTCTGCGACCAGGATATCCAGCCAGCAGTCTCACGCTCTGAGTGAAACCCCCAACCGCAGGGAAAAGTTGCAGCGTTGGAATTGAGTCTCGCTCCGTCCCCGTGCGCGGCTTTTGCAAGGCGCTGGGGCGGCTCGAGATTCCACTTTGGCCCACACAAAGGCCCCTGACTCTGCCCCTCTCTGCGATAACACGGGCGCACACTGCCGAGGCACTCGGAGGAATCACTCACTCCTTATCTGCGCGCGCAAACCAGGATATGAGGCCGGCCGCGGTTCCCTCTGAGTGAAACCCTCACCAGCACGGAAAATCTCCACCGTTGGAATTAGTTCTCACTCCCTCCCGTGCGTGGCTTTCCCAGGGCGCTGGGGCTGCCCAGAGACTCTGTCCTCGGCCCACAGAAAGGCCTCTGACCCTGCCTCTCCGTGGGGCAACACGGGCACCCACTCTCGGGGCCTAGGAAGAAATTCTCGCCCACTAACTGCGCACCGACCAAGAGACCGGGTAAAATGGCCGCTCCGCTTGTCTTTCTTTCTTTGGGTTTGGCGCGAGTGTTAGCTTGTATTGCCCGGGTTGCCACAGGATCAGATTTTCCTCGGCTTGGATCTGTGTGCCACAGCCTGGTTCGGCCGTTTGTGCCGCGGCGGCCTGGATCTATTCACCCCCTTTGCCGCCTCAGTTTCTATATTCACAGTTACCAGAGAAAGCCGCCCTGTTTAGGTTAGTGAGGAAGGCGGAGCATTTCTTACTCCCTATTTCCTTCGGGGTTTGGTTATATATTTAGCCAATTTTTCACTCAATCATACCTTTGGGTGTATTGCGAAGCATCTGGAAGCTCCAAGTATAGGTTTTTCTGTTTCTGTTTGAAGATCTTGTTGAGTTTTGGGGGAGATTTATCGGTATGGCTTCCTACCCCGCCATTACTCTGACCTTAGTTATAATTTTGATGTGTTCGCAGGAGGAGGTGAGCACAGAGTTTACCTCCTCCACCATCTTGACCGGAAGTATCCATTGACTCAAGTTAGAGTTGCAAGCTGACAATATTTAGAAGCATGATCTTTGATCTTACTCTTGGTTGTGCCAAAGAATTACTTGGGGATTTTTTTCCGGTAGGTACTCCATGTATATGGGTAGAATTTACCCTCTGTGAATGGCTCAATAAATACTTGCTGAATGAATGAATACACAGGCTAAGTATGGAGTTAGCAAAAGCGAAGGGACTGCCCAGAGACAGACTCTTCTGGCTGGCCCGTATGCTGGGGGGGAGAAAGCAGGTGGATGCTCCCTGCAGTGGCAGCCATTGTGCATGGGCAGTTGCAGTCACCCTGAAACACCTGGACTCTAACAGACCATGTGTAGAAGTCAGCAGATTGAGGGTTTCCCTCAGAGAAGACTGAGTTAATTAATGTCCAGCTCCAGTACTCTATCCTCAAGTTGAAAAGGCAGCTCCCACCTCTATTTTATGGCTGGTAACCATAGGGTAAATGTTAACATCTGACTCCCAGGACTTTCTAAGTATTTGCTTTCTTTGAAGGCTGATATGATTGATCCCTGTGTGGCTATGAACCAGAAGAGGGACACAGGGTATGAGCCCAGGGTGACCTCTTCCAGGATGGTACCAGTGCTCTTGGGCTAAAAGAATAAGGGCTCATGGCCCAGGCTGAACACCAGAAGTACTTGAGCTTTGCAGAAATTCTGGACTTCTAAAATAGGGCCTGAAATTTGTGGTTTTAAACGCCTGCCCTGGTAGGTTGATGCAGAGTCAGGGTTAAGAAAACCAGGGTTAGGGCCTCCAGTGAAAATCTGCTCCTAATGGGAGGGTGCCCATGCTCCTCCAGCACCAGCCGCCTGCCCCTTTCACACAGAGTTTACACAATGCCTGCTTTTCAGTATCTCCACTCTGCCTGAAACGTTACAGTATTGAAACGTTCAATACTTCACAGCTCAACTAATCATTCATGGTCAGCTAGACAGCCTTTTCTCACTCTTGGCATAATAATATTATTAGCTAACATTAGTTGAATGATTCCCGTATTCTAGACTATGCTAAACAATATATGTACATGTATTCCAACCATTCTGAGATAGGAACTATTGTTATCCTTGTTTTCCAGATGAGGAAATTGAGGCTTAGAGAGAAGTTTTGGATAAATCACCTAGCTTAGAAGTGACAGTCATGACCAACACCCAGTTGTTTAAAACCAAAGCTTGTTTTCAGCCACACCTCTTCCAGAACACATATTTCTGTTGGCGATGACAGAAGGCCTCATAGCAGAACCTGATTAAATGAAATATAACTATAATCTGACATTAAAACATAATTTAAGTTTGGAAGCAATAATATTGGGAAGTGTAATAATTATTGTGTCATTTTGTTGGGCAGGTAAAATATATTTAGCTCACTTTGTTAAAGATGGTGCTGCCCATGTGGAAGCCTGTCTCCCAGGTGATGATATTAGTTGCCCTTATGCTTGGAATGGGCGTAATTATATTGATTACTGTGTGTTGGGGGCGGGCTGTGGACAGGCAGGATTCTTGTAGCCTGGGGCTTGGTTTTAGGACTAAGCCTTTCCTACCCTTTTTGATGTGGGGTGGTGCAATCCCAACATGCCTCAGATAAGTAACTTTGTATTAGAGACTTCCCTATTTTGAATATTGGATTAAAGGTTTTGATTTCTGCACTATAAAGTGGGGCAGACCGGGACCTTGCTCTCTCTCGGTTCCTGAGATTAATATTAGAGGAGAGAGCAGAGAAAGGAGAGTAGAGAAAGGCCACGTGGAGGAGGCCAGGAGAAGCAGCCAAGATGGCGGAATGTTGAAGGAGAAGCCAGTTTGTGCAGAGTTTGTGCAGAGAGGAGATGAGGAACAGAGGTGAATGAGACTGGTGAGCTTAGAAACCTTTGATTCTAGGTAACTTGGATAAGTCAATGGCCTTGTGAGCACTGAATGAGTAGGTTTTGGAGCCCAGTGTGTGTTTTTACTTGCCCGCCAGGTGCAAGCTAGGATTAAAGCTAATGGCCCACCAGTTCGTGGCTCTGTTATTTCATTACCATCTGTCCGAATCCAATGCGAACCTGCATGGGCCAGGCGGCTGTGATGATAGCCATGGATACTGGCTTTACACATTTCTAGCTGTAGCAGGAAATAGATGGCATCACCAAGCTGAGTTACTGAGAGGAGTTTAATAGGTTTATTTATTATTTATAACTTATGGACAAGTTTTTTTGGTTTTGTTTGTTTGTTTTTATTTTTGTTTTTAGTGAGAGACAGACAGACAGGAAAGAAGAGAGATGAGAAGTATCAACTCTTAGTGGCAGCACTTTAGTTGTTTGTTGATTGCTTTTTTATACGTTCCTGATTGGGGAGCTCCAGGCAAGCTGGTGATTATAGACATGATCCTACACTCAAGACAGCAACTTCAGGGTATCAAACCTGGGACCTCAGCGCCCCAGGTCGATGCTCTATTCCCTACACCACCACAAGTCAGGCATGAATGAGATCTTAAAACAATAAAAAGTTGTCTAATATCCCAAAGCTAGAAAGTGGTGGGGGGAGGGAAACATTTATTGGAACCAAGAGAGAGCTATATGGACAGGCCTCATGGTGACTACATGTGGCCTTTGGTAGAGGGTTCCTCATAGAGAGGAACTTTGGAAATAAAGATTCAACCTGACCCTTTACCTCATTCTTCTGCCTTCTGACCCCCTGCCTGTGACCCCTCCCTACCTCAGCCAAAATCTAGCCAGAGGGCAAGAGAGCCTGTTGATTCCCCTAGGGACAGATCAAGCTGGAAAGAGGAACTTGGAGAATAAGCAGGTGATATGAAAAAAGACTAGTTTGAACTTAACATATATCTGTAAGCATTTGGGTTGAAAAGTGAAAAGTAGGCCCTGGCTGGTTGGCTCAGTGATAAAGCATTGACCCAGCAAGTGGATGTTCTTGATTTGATTTCTGGTCAGGGCACACAGGAGAAGCACCCATCTGCTTCTCCACCTCTCCCCCTCTTGCTTCTCTCTCTCTCTTTTTCTTCCTGTCCTGCAGTCATGGCTTGATTGGAGCAAGTTGGCCCCAGGTGCTGAGGATGGCTCTATGGCCTCTGCCTCAGGTGCTAACAAGAGCTCGATTGCTAAAGCATTGGAGCAACGCCCCATATGGGCAGAACATAGCCCCCTAGTGGGCTTGCCAGGTGGATTCTGGTCAGGGCACATGAGGAATTGCTCTCTGCCTCCCTTCCTCTCATTGAATAAAAAAAAAGAAAAGTAAAAAGTGTTACACTCTTAAATAATGATTAGCAATCACAAATAAACAAAACTAATATAGTAGGTACTTATTACAATGTGTATTTTTTTTTTACAATGTGTATTTTAATTACACTATCTTATTTAGTCTTTAAAACACCCCTTCAAGCATGCCTTATTTACTGGACTCTGAAAAATGTAAGAACTTGAGCCTGGCCAGGTGGTAGGCACAGTGGATAGAGCATTGGACTGGGACGCAGATGCCCCAGGTTCAAAACCCCAAGCTTGCTGGCTTGAGCGCAGGCTCATCTGGTTTAAGCAAGGCTCACCAGCTTGAGCCCAATGTGACTGGCTAGAGCAAGGTCTGCTGTAGCCCCCCAGTCAAGGCACATATGAGAAAGCAATCAATGAACAACTAAGGTACCACAACAAAGAAGTGATGCTTCTCATCTCTCTCCTATCTGTCTGCCCCTATCTGTCCCTCTATCTGTCTGTCTGTCTCTCTCTGTCTCTGTCACACACCCACAAAAAAAGTAAGAACTTGTTCATGTATGGCAAGTACCTGGCCAACTTCAAACTCTTTAAATAAAATTTTGTTTTCAGTATAAAACACTAAAAGTGCACTAAACTGAAAACGACTAAGCAAATCATTTTACCTAGAAAGACCTAGAAGGCTGGGAAGAAAAAATATGCTTAATAACTTAAATGAGTCATTAATATTTAAGTTTTAATAACAGAATCATTCAAATATACACCACATTTTTGTTGCTGTCTTCTCTAATTTTTCTCTTCAAAAGGCACCATTTCAACCTAATAGTACACTTGAAAAAGTTAACAATTTTTTATCTTGATAAACTATTTTATTTTTAAAATTTTTTCATTGAATTTATTGGGGTGACATTATTGAATTTATTAGGGTCAATAAAGTTATATAGGTTTCAGGTGTACAGTTCTAAAATACAACATCTGTATGTTGTATGGTATATTCACCACTCCAAGTCACGTCTTCCTCCCTGATGGATAATTTTAGATTCTCCTCTTTTGTTTTGTTGACATTCACATCACTAGAGTGGATGGACAGAGGGAAGGAACAGAATCTGCGATTACACAGTTGCTATATTTTAGCATGAACTTAGGTTGGGTTCTTAAAGCTGAGATACCAAAAGCAACAGAATATAGTGTGACCATGAAGTCTCAGACTGTCCCCAAAATGACTCAGTACCCTTCTGAAATAAATCTGGAGCCAGAACATTTCCTAGGCAAATTACCACTTTAACTCATGAACCCAGATGAATTTATTAGACAGGTTGGTGAGCTCTCTTTTTCAATAAAGCAAAGCCAGTCTGAAAAGAAGGAGGCACATCTGGGGAGATGGATGTAAGAATGGCCCAGACCTCAAAACATTTCAAGAGGGAGCTCTACTTTTGGGACCCTGGGCTGTATGTGGCAATCTAGTGGGGAGACAAAGCAAAGACTGAGGAAACAGAGGAGACTCATGGCTAAATAACACATAATTACACCTGAAACGAGGCGCAGGTAAGAGCCATTCTGTGGGATTTCTTGTCTCCAAGGCCACGCTGAATTCCACTGCCCTTGCCCTCTGGATTAATGCAACACTCGTTTAATTGAAGAGTAGCTGCTTATGTTCTGACCACACTTTTCATGTGACTGTGCTTTATGTTTTTTACCATACTGTAAATATTTTTCATTTTGCTGAGCTCAGCATCACATAATCTGATGCTGAGCCAATGCTAAGAGAATGAATACCCAAAGGAATGAGTGGAGTGAAGGGATGCTGATGAAGAACAAGAGCTGCTGTGTGAGGAGGGGAGGCTGAGACAGTGGCAGACGAGAGCTGACGTGTGAGGGGAGGCTGAGACAGTGACCACGTTTTGCTTCCCAGCTCCTTTACAAATGGGTGCTTATTCAGCGCGCTGCAATGACT
Organism: Saccopteryx bilineata; assembly: GCF_036850765.1. Taxonomy (NCBI): domain Eukaryota; kingdom Metazoa; phylum Chordata; class Mammalia; order Chiroptera; family Emballonuridae; genus Saccopteryx; species Saccopteryx bilineata. Next base: position 182,016,100 of record NC_089494.1, read on the forward strand.
GATTTTCTTCTGGTTAAAATGCCTGTAACTGTCAGAGCTTAGTCACTGGAAGCACCTCATCTTCCTCAACCACTGTTCTTTACCCCAAGGCTGCCCTCTTCCCTCATTTCTCTGTCATGCTGACATCCCCAGGTCTCGGATACCTCATTTTTCTAGCTCAAAAAGAAATTATTCTTTATGAGAAATAATATATAGTAGGAACAAATGGGAAACAAAAAGTGACTGCTTAGGAAATTTCTCAGTGTGTTTATTATTCCTTCTTCCAATAATTTACTGGATTGGAAAAAAGTAGAGCATTCACTTTATTTCCAAACAAAGATTTTTGCACTTAAATCTTCTAAGATGAATAGTCTATGGAGAATTGGTTTCCAAATTTGTGACTATTACTGAAAAGATTAGATTTATTGTTTCCAAATTTTCTTTAAGCCATGGAACTTTCCCCTCAACTTTCCTTTTGCTGTCTCTAAGAGGACTTCATAAAGAATATTCGGGTAGCTGGCAATCAGACTGAAGGAGATATTTGGAATCACTGGTTTTCAGAGTTAAGTAGATGTTATGGTTCACATCGGTTGGTGTAATCCATGAACAATAGGAGTATTGGTCTAGATCAGGGGTCCCCAAACTACGGCCCACGGGCCACATGTGGCCCCCTGAGGCCATTTATCCAGCCCCCGCCACACTTCCAGAAGGGGCACCTCTTTCATTGGTGGTCAGTGAGAGGAGCATAGTTCCCATTGAAATACTGGTCAGTTGGTTGATTTAAATTTACTTGTTCTTTATTTTAAATATTGTATTTGTTCCCGTTTTGTTTTTTTACTTTAAAATAAGATATGTGCAGTGTACATAGGGATTTGTTCATAGTTTTTTTTTTTTTATAGTCCGGCCCTCCAACGGTCTGAGGGACAGTGAACTGGCCCTCTATGTAAAAAGTTTGGGGACCTCTGGTCTAGATAAAGTTTGCACTCAAATTCTACTGCTTATTAGCTGTGTGACATTGGCTTACTTACTTAACCTATCAATACCTCAGGTTACTTTTTTCTAATATGGAGATAATAATATTAATCACTTCATAAAGTCAACTTTCTAGAATAAAATGATACTGTGTAAGTGAAGCCCACAACTGGCATATGACAAACATTCAATAAATATTAGCTAATATTTTATAATTATATCTATTAAGAACTTTAATTTCTATTCATGCACAGTACAGGAAGTCTACTGCCCAATATAACTTCTAATTTTTTTGACAACTTTCGTCTAAATCCACCAAAAAGGCACCTGTAATCAAAGTTTGGGTTTATGTCCTTGTTGCAACAAGAAATAGTACAACATCAGGAACCATGAGCCATCCCAATAAGAGGATATTATAAAAACTTATGAGTTTTGTACCTGTGTTAGGTGACTCAAGGGTGGTTTAAGGAAGTGAGGCATTGCTCTGGATTGAAAACTATCAGGAAGCAGAGGCAATTCTGACTGTGAATTTTAATAATATATACATGCTAAGAATAATATTTATCAAGGAGGAAAGAGGAATGAACTTGTAATTGGTAAAGAACCAGCAAATACCCATTTTAACCAGGTGTCTCAGTTATCTTTGCTGTGTAACAAATTATTTCAGAATTTAACAGTTTAGGACAACTATTATTTATCTCACACAGTATCTGAAGATAATGAATCAAGGAAGGTTGAGGTTGATGGTTCTGGTCCAAGGTCTCTCATGAGGTCTCATTCAAGCTGTCAGTTTGGGCTGCAGTCCCCAAAGACCCAACTGGAGCTAAAGTTCAACTTCCAATCTCACTCAAATGGCTATTGGCAGGAAGCTTCAGTTTCTTTCCACAGGGCTGTTCAGGACATGACTTACCTCAGCGTGAATGATCCAAGAGAGAAAGATCATGGAAGGAATAAGTTCCAATGACTTTTGTGACCTACTCTCAGAATTACACATCATCACCTCTACCTACTAATTCTGTTCATTAGAATCAAATCACGCCTGACCAAGTGGTGGCACAATGGATAGAGCAGGGGTCCCCAAACTTTTTACACAGGGGGCCAGTTCACTGTCCCTCAGACCGTTGGAGGGCCAGACTATAAAAAAAACTATGAACAAATCCCTATGCACACTGCACAGATCTTATTTTAAAGTAAAAAAAACAAAACAGGAACAAATACAGTATTTAAAATAAAGAACAAGTAAATTTAAATCAACCAACTGACCAGTATTTCAATGGGAACTATGCTCCTCTCACTGACCACCAATGAAAGAGGTGCCCCTTCCGGAAGTGCGGCAGGGGCCGGATAAATGGCCTCAGGGGGCCGCATGTGGCCCGTGGGCCGTAGTTTGGGGACCCCTGGGATAGAGCATTGGACTGGGATGTGGATAACTTGGGTTTGAAACCCTGAGGTCCCCAGCTTGAGTGTGGGCTCATCTTATTTGAGCAAGGCTCACCAGCTTAAAGCCCAAGGTTGCTGGCTTGAGCAAGGGTAACTCGGTCTGCTGTAATCCCCTGGTCAAGGCACATATGAGAAAGCAATCAATGAACAACCAAGGAGGTGCAACAAAGAATTGATGTTTCTCATCTCTCTCCCTTCCTGTCTGTCTGTGTCTTTCTGTCTCTGTCTCTGTCTCTCTGTCTGTTGTGCGCACGCGCACACACACACACACACACACACACACACAAAAAGAATCAAATCACTAAGTTCAGCTCACTCAAGTAGAGAGGAAGCTCTACTTCCTCAAAGGAAGAGTATCCTAAAATTTATGGACATATTTTTTAAATCACTGTATTAGGAAAGTAGAATGTTTGGTCCTTTTTGTTATTTGGACAATGTTATGTGTGTGTGTGTGTGTGTGTGTGTGTGTGTACATGTGTATGCATGCTTAGATGTAATTACAGAGTGACCACACTTTGTTGCCCATGTTTTATCTTTACCTTTCTTAAAAAAAAAAACTTTTAGATTATTTAGCTGAAACAAAAGATTATTGAGAACCTATGATATTCTAAGTTTCTTACAACAGAAGCTACCTCATAATGATTTTCGTACCGGACCCCACCACCAATATCCTAGTACCTATTCCCATAATAGAAACTAATAAAATCTTGTTGACTGAATGGAAGATTCATTGAGTGACTGAATAAATGAATGAGCTTTTACACTGGTTACATTTGTTACTTTTAGGAGATTCAATTGATTTGAATTTCTCAGATTCTAATTTGATTCATTTCTTTCCTTTTTCATATACCCAGTCAAACTTTCTTGATCACAGCTGTGACCTGCAATACTAGAGAACTAGTCGAGTCGTTGTTTACAGCTTTGGCTTCCTCCAGCTGCCACAGTAAATTCCACTCTCACCATGACTTAGCTCTTTTCCAATGCTTGTTTGTCAAGCTACTTGTTGAATAGATTTCCTGTTCGAGTTTGGCAACAAAGGTTTTCCTGGGAGCTGCTACAATGAAGTCTTGGTAAGGCATCTCTGGACAGTCCCCCTTCTGAGGTCTAGGAAACCTATCATTTTTTTTTAATGTTTTAAATTTGTTTGGTTAACAGCTTATCCTGGATTAAAATTTGTAAGCATTAGATTTAAAACAAGCTGACAGAACTTGCTTTAATAGAGTAGTTTAATATCCATATTTTTGCTTCATAAGAAGGTAATCAGCACTTGGTTATGGACTTAAAATAATTTGTGACTTCGTGTTGCCTGGGGTATCCTAGCCCCTGAATCTGTCTGGTAAATCACCCTTAAAACCCTTGAGCAGCCCAATCTTTGCATAACTGGTCCTTGTATAATGCAATTATGCTTTCTTGCCCCTTCATTCCTGGCCACTCACTCTTTTTTTTTTTTTTTTTTTTTTTTTTTTAATTTCTCTGAAGCTGGAAACGGGGAGAGACAGTCAGACAGACTCCAGCATGCGCCCGACTGGGATCCACCCGGCACGCCCACCAGGGGCGATGCTCTGCCCATCAGGGGGCGATGCTCTGCCCCTCCGGGCATCGCTCTGTTGCGACCAGAACCACTCTAGCGCCTGGGGCAGAGGCCAAGGAGCCATCCTCAGCGTCTGGGCCATTTTTGCTCCAATGGAGCCTCGGCTGCGGGAGGGGAAGAGAGAGACAGAAAGGAAGGAGAGGGGGAGGGGTGGAGAAACAGATGGGCTCTTCTCCTGTGTGCCCTGGCTGGGAATCGAACCTGGGACTTCTGCACGCCAGGCCGATGCCTGGCCACTCACTCTTGATGGTGCAGGACTACTCTCAGTTTTCCAGCGAACCTTGATAGAACAGAACCTGCCCCTCTTGCTGGGACCCACTGAGGTCATGTGTTTGTTTGGCTATATTCAGGACCCTCCTTTCTGGTGCTGCCTGGAAGGGAGAGATGTAACACTTACCTCCCATTTTGGCTAGAGATAAGATCCCTTGTGTATGAGTTTGCTAGGGCCACCCTAACAAATTATACAAACATGGTGGCTGAAAGTTAACACTTATTCTTTCACAATTTCTGGATGCCAGAAGTTCAAAATAAAAGAGAGTATTGGCATGGTGTCTTTGAGGTAAAATCTCTCCTGGTTTCTGGTGGCTGCCAGCAATCCCTGTACTTCTTTGGCTTGTAGTCGCATCACTCCAATCTCTGTTTCTGTGTCATGACATTTTCTTCTGTGAGTCTGTGTCTTCACATAGCCTTCTTATGAGGACACTGGTCTTTAAGTTTAGGGCCCATCCTTATCCTGTATTCATATTAACTGCTTACATCACATCTGTAAAGATGCTATTTTCAAATAAGGTCACATTCTAAGGTTTTGTTGGACATGAATTTTGGGGAGAAACATTCAACTGACTCCTTTCTTCCCAGCTGAATCATATAAGAGCATAAGGCAGCATTCGAGCTTGTTTGAGATTTTACCTACACTTTGAACCTATATTTCTACATGAAAGCTTATTTAAAGAGAAAAGACTAGCCTTTCATCATTAAATACACATCTGAGTGGCAGCTCAGAGACTATAACATACATATAAATTATTCAAAGCCTTTCAAGTATACCCTAATAAGGTTCGTGACCATGCATTAGGCAGCTACACTATACTAGGCTTATCACCCATCTTCAGTCATAGTAGTAAGAGCTAACACTTGTTGATCTTAATCGCTTTCTAGGAACATGTCAAGTGTTTTTAGATGTGGTATCTCATTCAGTTCTCATCACAATTTGGTGAAACAAGTGTTGTTAGTGTTATCCTTATGTAACAGAGGAAGAAATTCAGGCTTGCAGACATGAGTTATTTATCAATGGTAAAAACATTCTCAAATGGATGTCAGAGTCTAGACATTGAACTCTTAAGCCCTGTTCAACGTAGTCTCCCTAGAAGAAAGACATTATCTTTGCCATTTGGCAGATAAGATATGTATAGGAACAAGGAATTAAGTCATCTGCCCACAGTCTCCGAGTCAGTAAATCTAAAATGCAAATTCTAGTCAGTTTTGCCTCAATCTAAATTTTTTACAGCACCTGACTGGCTGTTTGGGCTCTATAGAAGTCCAGAAGATGATGGCAGAGAAAAAAAGAGCATAGTTGACTCTTTGGGAATTAATTTAATAAAAAAAATGAGAAGGTAGAAATGTAGATAATAAGCTGGCGTGTTTACCCACACAAATTTGTTCAATCCATGCTAGTCTGGCCGTGCCTGGTGATTTGTGTTTATGAGCCCTTTTTTTTTTCCTTCTTCAGGCTGATTCTTTGTGTGTGCGCAGGGTGTGGGGAGAGGCAAGAAAATAAGGGCTCATACTGTTCTCTGCTCCTTGAATTTAGGGCCATGGGCACTCTCAGATAGGGCACTTCATGCTGTAAATAATGGCTGCACACACAAACTGACTTCAGGACTCGGGCCACTTACTGTATTTCCTCATGTATAAGACACACTTTTCCCCCAAAAATTTGGTGTTTAAAAACTGGGTGCATCTTATACAGTGATTATAGAAGTGTGGCATTTCAAATGCCATAGAATTGAGGATGAGGGTCCTGGCCGGTTGGCTCAGTGGTAGAGCGTCAGCCTGGTGTGTAGGAGTCCCAGGTTTGATTCCCGGCCAGGGCACACAGGAGAAGCGCCCGTCTGCTTCTCCACCCCTCCCCCTCTCCTTCCTCTCTGTCTCTCTCTTCCCCTCCCACAGCCAAGGTTCCATTGGAGCAAAGTTGGCCTGGGCACTGAGGATGGCTCTGTGGCCTCTGCCTCAGGCGCTAGAATGGCTCTGATTGCAGCAGAGCGACGCCCAGGATGGGCAGAGCATCGCCCCCTGGTGGGCAGAGCATCACCCGCTGGTGGGCATGCCTGGTGGATCCCAGTCGGGCGCATGCGGGAGTCTGTCTGACTGCCTCCCCATTTCCAGCTTCGGAAAAATACACACACACACAAAAAAAAAAGAATTGAGGATGAGACAATATATGAAGATAGTAATTTGTCATCAGACACAGATGAGGACAAGCTAATGGATGGGAGTTTTGACAGTGATGAGAGTTGTATCAGTTTTATGATGAATAAAACTTGAGTTCAATAGTTTTAGGTAATACATTTTTTTTTCAAATTTTGGGCCCCAAAATTAAGATGTGTCTTATACATGGGGAAATATGGTACTTTGCTTCAAGCTTGTTTCCTCTCCCTTTATTTCTCTTCTTTTCCTCTGTTTTTTCAGCCATTTTATAAACACTTCTACAACCAACCTACAGTTCTCATGTCACTCCAGAGCATGTTATTTCCATATCCACTTTGAGACTATCTTAGAAGTTTATTTAAATTGTGCTTTATCTCTTAGTCCCTTATCTCTAAGGTGGGCTTAATATTATAATCTGCTCTGTAAGGATTTTATGAACATCAAATGAGATAATGATTTAATGAGCCAATAAATATTAGCTAGTATTAATTTAGTTATGAAGAGAAAGATTCAGAACATGTTTTTTTTTTTTTGTTTTTTTTTTAATAAATTTTTATTAATGGTAATGGGATGACATTAATAAATCAGGGTACATATATTCAAAGAAAACATGTCTAGGTTATTTTGTCATCAAATTATGTTGCACACCCCTCGCCCAAAGTCAGCTTGTCCTCCGTCACCCTCTATCTAGTTCTCTGTGCCCCTCCCCCTCCCCCTAACTCTCTCCCTCCCTCCCTCCCATGTCCTCCCTCCCCCCCCACCCTTGGTAACCACCACACTCTTGTCCATGTCTCTTAGTCTCATTTTTATGTTCCACCAATGTATGGAATCATGTAGTTCTTGTTTTTTTCTGATTTGCTTATTTCACTCCTTATAATGTTATCAAGATCCCACCATTTTGCTGTAAATGATCTGATGTCATCATTTCTTATGGCTGAGTAGTATTCCATAGTGTATATGTGCCACATCTTCTTTATCCAGTCTTCTATTGAAGGGCTTTTTGGTTGTTTCCATGTCTTGGCCACTGTGAACAGTGCTGCAATGAACATGGGGCTACATGTGTCTTCACGTATCAATGTTTCTGAGGTTTTGGGGTATATACCCAGTAGAGGGATTGCTGGGTCATAAGGTAGTTCTATTTGCAGTTTTTTGAGGAACCACCATACTTTCCTCCATAATGGTTGTACTACTTTACAGTCCCACCACCAGTGAATGAGGGTTCCTTTTTCTCCACAGCCTCTCCAACATTTGCTATTACCCGTCTTGTTGATAATAGCTAATCTAACAGGAGTGAGGTGGTATCTCATTGTAGTTTTGATTTGCATTTCTCTAATAACTAATGAAGCTGAGCATCTTTTCATATATCTGTTGGCCATTTGTATCTCTTCCTGGGAGAAGTGTCTGTTCATGTCCTCTTCCCATTTTTTTATTGGATTGTTTGTTTGTTTGTTGTTGAGTTTTATGAGTTCTTTGTAAATTTTGGATATTAGGCTCTTATCTGAGCTGTCGTTTGAAAATATCAGTTCCCATATAGTTGGCTGTCTGTTTATTTTGATATCAGTTTCTCTTGCTGAGCAAAAATTTTAATTCTGATGTAGTCCCATTCATTTATCTTTGCCTTCACTTCTCTTGCCATTGGAGTCAAGTTCATAAAATGTTCTTTAAAACCCAGGTCCATGATTTTAGTACCTATGTCTTCTTCTATGTACTTTATTGTTTCAGGTCTTATATTTAGGTCTTTGATCCATTTTGAATTAATTTTAGTACACGGGGACAGGCTGTAGTCGAGTTTCATTCTTTTGCATGTGGCTTTCCAGTTTTCCCAACACCATTTGTTGAAGAGGCTTTCTTTTCTCCATTGTGTGTTGTTGGCCCCTTTATCAAAGATTATTTGACCATATATATGTGGTTTTATTTCTGGGCTTTCTATTCTGTTCCATTGGTCTGAGTGTCTATTTTTTTGCCAATACCATGCTGTTTTGATTATCGTGGCCCTATAATATAGTTTAAAGTCAGGTATTGTAATGCCCCCAGCTTCATTCTTTTTCCTTAGGATTGTTTTGGCTATTCAGGGTTTTTTATACTTCCATATAAATCTGATGATTTTTTGTTCCATTTCTTTAAAAAATCTCATAGGGATTTTGATGGGAATTGCATTAAATTTGTATATTGCTTTGGGTAATATGGCCATTTTGATTATATTTATTCTTCCTATCCAGGAACAAGGAATATTTTTCCATCTCATTGTATCTTTTTCGATTTCCCTTAACAATGCTTTGTAATTTTCATTATATAGGTCCTTTATGTTCTTTGTTATGTTTATTCCTAGGTATTTTATTTTTTTTGTTGCAATCGTGAAGGGGATTATTTTTTTGAGTTCGTTTTCTAATATTTCATTGTTGGCATATAGAAAGGCTATGGACTTTTGTATGTTAATTTTGTATCCTGCGACCTTACTGTATTGGTTTATTGTTTCTAATAATCTTTTTGTGGAGTCCTTCGGGTTTTCGATGTATAGGATCATATCATCTGCAAAAAGTGATACCTTTACTTCTTCTTTTCCGATATGGATGCCTTTTATTTCTTTGTCTTGTCTGATTGCTCTGGCCAGAACTTCTAGCACCACGTTGAATAAGAGTGGAGAGAGTGGACAACCCTGTCTTGTTCCTGATTTAAGATAGAAAGTCCTCAGTTTTATGCCGTTTAATAGGATGTTGGCTGATGGTTTATCATATATGGCCTTTATCATGTTGAGATATTTTCCTTCTATACCCATTTTGTTGAGAGTCTTAAACATAAAATTGTGTTGTATTTTATTGAAAGCCTTTTCTGCATCTATTGATAAGATCATGTGGTTTTTGTTCTTTGTTTTGTTGATATGGTGTATTACATTAACCGTTTTGCGTATGTTGAACCATCCTTGAGATTCTGGGATGAATCCCACTTGATCATGATGTATTATTTTTTTAATATGTTGTTGTATTCGGTTTGCCAGTATTTTGTTTAGTATTTTAGCATCTGTATTCATTAGAGATATTGGTCTGTAGTTTTCTTTCTTTGTGCCATCCTTGCCAGGTTTTGGTATGAGGGTTATGTTGGCTTCATAAAATGTGTTTGGAAGTATTGCTTCTTCTTCAATTTTTTGGAAGACTTTGAGTAGAATAGGAACCAAGTCTTCTTTGAATGTTTGATAGAATTCACTAGTATAACCGTCTGGGCCTGGACTTTTATTTTTGGGGAGGTTTTTAATAGTTTTTTCTATTTCCTCCCTACTGATTGGTCTGTTTAGGCTTTCTGCTTCTTCATGACTCAGTCTAGGAAGGTTGTATTGTTCTAGGAATTTATCCATTTCTTCTAGATTGTTGTATTTGGTGGCATATAATTTTTCATAGTATTCTACAATAATTCTTTGTATTTCTATGATGTCTGTGGTGATCTCTCCTCTTTCATTTTGGATTTTATTTATTTGAGTCCTGTGTCTTTTTTCCTTGGTGAGTCTTGCTATAAGGGTTTGTCAATTTTGTTGATCTTTTCAAAGAACCAGCTCCTTGTTTTATTGATTTTTTCTATAGTTTTTCTGTTCTCTATTTCATTTATTTCTGCTCTGATTTTTATTATCTCCTTTCTTCGGCTGGTTTTGGGTTGTCTTTGTTCTTCTTTTTCTAGTTCCTTAAGGTGTGAAGTTAAGTGGTTTACTTCGGCTCTCTCTTGTTTGTTCATATAGGCCTGAAGTGATATGAACTTTCCTCTTATTACTGCTTTTGCTGCGTCCCAGAGATTCTAATATGTCGTATTTTCATTTTCATTTGTCTGTATATATCTTTTGATTTCTGCACTTATTTCTTCTTTGACCCATTCATTTTTTAGAAGTATGTTGTTTAGTTTCCACATTTTTGTGGGTTTTTCCCCCTCTTTTTTGCAGTTGAATTCTAGTTTCAAGGCTTTATGATCAGAAAATATGCTTGGTACAATTTCAATTTTTCTAAATTTGCTGATATTGTCTTTGTGGCCCAACATATGGTCAATTCTTGAGAATGTTCCATGTACACTAGAGAAAAATGTATACTCTGTCGCTTTGGGATGAAGTGTCCTGTAGATGTCTATCATATCCAGGTGTTCTAGTATTTCGTTTAAGGCCACTATATCTTTGTTGATTCTCTGTTTGGATGACTGATCTAGAGCCGTCAGCGGTGTATTGAGGTCTCCAAGTATGATTGTATTTTTGTTAGTTTTTGTTTTAAGGTCAATAAGTAGCTGTCTTATATATTTTGGTGCTCCTTGGTTTGGTGCATATATATTAAGGATTGTTATGTCTTCTTGATTCAACTTCCCCTTAATCATTATGAAATGACCATTTTTGTCTCTGAGTACTTTTTCTGTCTTGTAGTCAGCATTATTAGATATGAGTATTGCTACACCTGCTTTTTTTTGGGTGTTGTTTGCTTGGAGTATTGTTTTCCAGCCTTTCACTTTGAATTTGTTTTTATCCTTGTTGCTTAGATGTGTTTCTTGTAGGCAGCATACAGTTGGATTTTCTTTTTTAATCCATTCTGCTACTCTGTGTCTTTTTATTGGTAAGTTTAATCCATTTACATTTAGTGTAATTATTGATACTTGTGGGTTCCCTACTGCCATTTTATAAATTGCTTTCTGTTAGTTTTGTATCTAGTTTGATTCTTCTCTTTTGTTTTTCTATCATTTGTTTTTGTTTGTTTGTGTTCCATACTTCTTTCCTCTGTTGCTACCTTTTTTAAGTCAAGTGTTTTTGTGGTGGTTTTTTTAAGGGTGGTTACCATTAAGTAATGAAAAGGGTACCTACCATATTCATTGTAGTACCCTATCTTATAAGTATTTCTGCACTTCATCATCCTTTGCTACTGTTAATCTCCATCCTCTCCCCCCTTTTTTTCCTTTGTTGTCACAGTTTAAGTTTGGTTTTATTGTGTTCTTGGTGGAGCTGTTACTTGTGGTGTTGTTTTCTTTTGTTCTTTGAATCTGGTTGGAAAACCCCCCTTAGTATTTCCTGGAGTGGGGGCTTTCTGTTGATAAATTCTCTCATCTTTTCTGTATTTGTGAATGTTTTTCTATCTCCTTCATACTTGAAGGATAGCTTTGATGGGTATAGTATTCTTGGCTGAAAGTTCCTCTCTTTCAGGGCTTTAAATATTGGGGTCCACTCTCTTCTAGCTTGTAGAGTTTCTGCTGAGAAATCTGATGATAATCTAATAGGCCTTCCTTTATATGTTGTACTCTTCTTTTCCCTGGCTGCCTTGAGAATTTTTTCTTTGTCATTGGTTTGTGTCATCTTTATTATGATGTGCCTTGGAGTGGGTTTGTTGGGGTTAAGAAAACTTGGTGTTCTGTTTGCTTCTTGAATTTGAGGCTTTAGTTCCTTCCACAGGCTTGGGAAGTTCTCGTCTATTATTTGTTTGAGTATATTCTCCATTCCATTTTCTTTCTCTTCTCCCTCTGATATACCTATTATTCTTATGTTATTCTTTCTGATGGAGTCAGACAATTCCTGTAGAGCTTTCTCATTTTTTATTATTTTTGAGTCTCTTTCTTCTTCTCTCTGTTGTGCCTCAAGTTGTTTGTCTTCTATTTCACTAATCCTATCTTCAATCTGGGCTGTTCTGTTAGCTAAGCTTGTTACCTCGTTTTTCAGCTCGTGAATTGAGTTTTTCATTTCTGTTTGATTTGTTTTTATAGTTTCAATTTCCTTGGTAATATATTCTTTGTGTTCATTGAGTTGTTTTCTGATCTCCCTATATTGCCTTTCTGTGTTTTCTTGTATATCTCTGAGTATTTTTAACATTTCTATTTTAAATTCTCTGTCATTTAGCTCCAAGGCTTCCAATATGTTAAGTCTTTTCTCCATAGATTTTTCCACATCTATTTGTGTTACCTCTCTTTCTTTTGTATCCATAATATTCGATTTCCTCTTTCTTATCGGCATCTGAGGGTAGTCTTATTGATAGCACTAATTAGAATTAATAAAGAGTAAAAAGAAAAAAAAAAAAAAAAAAAAAGGGGGGTTAAACACCCCACAAAAAAAAACAGTAATAATTTATTATTCCCCCCTTTTTTTCTCTCTTCTCTTTTCCTCCTCTCCCCTCCTCAGGGAAATATCGTGCCTATAATGGAGGGCCTGATTTGGGGTGAAGAGTTCAAAGGGCAAAAAAAGGGAGTAGGGACCTACTAAATGCAAAAAAAAAAAAAAAGGAAGAAAATCTTAGACAAGCATAAGATGATTTGCTTGTAAGTGATGGTCAACTAAGAGATATAATGAGAGGGATAAGAGGGAACCAGAAAAAAGGACCAAAAAAGAATAATAAAGAAGAAAAATAAAAATAATAAGTAAAAATCTGTTGTATTAAGTGGAGCGAAGACTAAATACAATGGAGACCTTGGGTTGGGAGGACCCAAAATGCCACAAAAATAAACAAACAAGAGAAAAAAAAATAAAAACAAAAGCAAAAAAGAGAAATAAATCCAAAAAAAAGCCTTGAGTCCCAAATTAACTAATTTGTTCGTGATTGAGGATTATATGGGAGGAAAGTAAAATGAGAAAAGAAAAAACGAATAGAAAGGAAAAAATAAGAAAAAGAGAAAAACGAAGGAAGAAATAAAATAGGAGGAGAAAAAAACAAAATAAAGCAAGACAAAAAAAAAAAACAAAAGAAGAGAGAGTGAGAGTTAAGTGTTTTGGAGTATAACCTTAAAGGAGGGTGAGGATGTAGAAGAAAAATAAAATGCAACACTCATGGGTAGTGTAGTTCAAGAAAGGGGAAGCATAAGATGGGAAGAGAATAGAAGGACCGAGGTGGAGGAAATAAAGGCAAAAAGATAGAAGAAACAAACAACAACAACAACAACAAAAAAAAATTAGTGGATCAAGTTGTAAAGTCTGTGGGTTTTTCTTGATTTTGAGAGGTTAACTTCTTCCTTTTTCTTTTCTCTCCCTCTTCCTAGTCAGTGACTCTGTACCCCAGGCTCTGCCCCTGTGTCACTCTTAGGTAGGGATTTGCAGTTGATGGGATTCTATGGCTATGTCATATAATTGGCTTTAGTCTTGCTGGAAGTAAAGGCTTGTTGGCGTTTGCAGGGTCCAACGATGAGAGAGTTTGCTTTCCTGGATTCTCTCTCCTAGTCCCCCCTTTCTGAATTAGCAGCCTGGTGATCCAGCTATAAGGCTGCAACTGCTTCTGCCTGGGGAGTAAGAGGCTCAAAGAGCTGGGAAATCCCCACTCTATCCTCACTCAGTGCAAGGCTTTGGGAAAGGCTCTGACAGTCAGGGCCTCCAGTGTATTCAGGCGGGGGTGGGAGTCAATTGTTGTCAAGGTGACTGTTCAGCGCCTATCATTTAGTTGGACCTCTCAACCCAGGCTTTCCACACTTTGTAGCCTGTTTTTGCAGGGAAGAAGAGGCACTAGTCTCTGCTTATGACTAGTGTAGTATAGACCTTATTATCTGCCAAGTCCTTCTTGTTAGCGTTTATCCCTGAATATGGAGGCTCTATCAATCAGAAGTTGCCCCCGCCCCTTTAGCGAGAGGCACTAAAAAATATCACGCCTCTTGTCTTGGATCGCTGAACTGAGAGAGATCTTATCAATTAGAACCGAGGGTGCGCAGATTTTATGGGTTAAGCTAATTTCAGTGATTGGGTCGCAGCTGTGTTTCTGAAGGTGTTTTAGGCTGCCTGCGCGCGCCCCTCCCCCAACGCTTGATCGTTAGCTTGAATGGCTGGGTGAGGTGCCCCGCACACGGAGAGAATCTCCCAAGCCTCTCCCGCTCGCCCCGCCGCTGGCGGCTGGACCGCACCAGGCGCAGGATAATGGAGCCCCCTGGGTGTGCGGGCCAGTAGGGCTCCCTGGGCGCGTGGAATGCCCAAGGCACGCGCGCGAATGTGGCGCTCCGGGCACCGGTGGCCGGCGACCCTCACTCGCAGTGTGCGGGCCGCTGGGAACGTCAGCAGTGCTCAACCGGACCGGGCGCGCGCGCACGCGCGGCGGGTCGTGGCGGCCGCTCGCAGTGCCGGTGGCGGTTCGCGGGGGTTCGAGGGGGTTCGCGGCAGCTTGGTCGGCGGCTCCCGGCGGCTTGCGGTTCCCAAGTATATGGGCTGACTCACCGCAGGCGCACTCCCTGGCGGCTTGAATGAGCGTCGCTGTGGTAGCTTCCTCCACACCCTCGTCTCTCAGATTCAAGTGATAACAGTCCTTTTGCTTTCAGTTTGTGTGGAACTCCGGAATGCTCCGAGGATAAATTTTTCTGTTTCTAGTTGATAAATTTGTTGTGATTTAGGGGAGAGCTGTCGGACGCGCTTCTCACGGCGCCATTTCCGTGACGTCACTCCCCCCGATTCAGAACATGTTTTGACCAAGTATTTTTTTTTTTGGAAAATTAAAGACCATGATTTCAGATGGAAGGAGGCCATCTATTCTCCTTTCACATTGCCATAAATTTGACCATATCTCTGGTTTTCGAGTATGTTCTGATATAAAATATTCTGTTTCACTTTTTCCTAAAGCACTGAAATGTCTCACAACATTTGAATGTCCAAATTACATATACAAGATGAGGTCTCAGATATGAAAGGAAATGACATGAACAACATCAAAAAGCAAATCCTTTATTGGACTATCCATTGATTTTTAATTAGGAAAATAAATTCACTATATTTGAGGCAAAATCAAACCTTCTGTTTAAATTAGAAGTTGTTTGTTTTGAGGTAATCCAGGATAAGACACAGATTTGTTCTCTGTTTAGTCATCCACAGGACTGCAACTCAGACTTCAGGTTAGCCACCGGCTTTCCCACACTCTGCACCCCAGGCCTTGTCCTCTGCGATCATTGCCATACAGGTCCATCCTGTCACATGATTTTATTTCTAGACCAGAAGAGAAAAGCGAGGCCACAGTTCTGCTGGCCCTCAGGTCTTCAACAATACCCAGAGTTCCTTCCTCCCAAAGTGCGCTTGGCTGAGGGGCCTTGTATTTATTATAAGACAAGTACCCACTTCTACATCTCGATATGCAACTGAGCTCTTCATTTTACTATTATCACTTAGAGGCAATTTGTGTTTTACACTCACATGTGTTTTTGTTTTTCTCAGGTACATTATAGAAGTGAGAAAGGGCTGCAACTATGTCCTCTGAGAAAAATTGACAAAGATAAACCAACCCTTGAAGATACTATATTTGACCCCAATAATGAAACAAACAAACAAGTGATAAAAGATCCAGTAGTGATCTTAGAAGGGCAGCAGATACAGGTGGCATTTCTTACAAAGTGTGGTCTTTGGGATGAAGCAAAATGATCTTAACGTCGAGTGTTGAGCTGCGTTTCCCAAACCATCTGTGGTGAAGACGTCTTCCTCTCCTTCCCTTCTCCATCATGGACTGATCCTTTTGTAAAATATAAATGAATTACTAGAAAAATAAAATAAAGTTGAAACACATATAAAATACTAGCTGACATTTTTTTATTATTAGATTCAGCAGACATATTCCTAATTTGTCAAATTGCTATAAAAGTTTCTAAACACTCTCAGTATTGGTTCCTCCCTCATCATGGACCAGTAGCTGAGAGAGGATTGACACGGGAGGGCCACACTTTGAATGGCACTGCTAGACCGGCAGAACAGTCGTTCCACACACGCTGCACACTGGAATCACTGGGAAGGTGTCCCCAAATTATTTCTAATTGAAGGTGAGGTAAGTATGGCAGTTGGATTGATATTATATCTTTTTAAAAGCTTCCCATATCTTCCTAACGTTCAACCAAAGTTGAGAAACTTCATTCTGGAATAAAATGCCTCACTTTTATTTCAGCTTCATTCCTGCCAACCACTGACAAACAGCCAGCTCTGCTATGTGCCAAATCACCCTGCAGGCTCAGAGAACTTAGACATTTGAGCTCAGTCTCACCAAAGTAAAACAAATATCTAGTTCTTTTTTTTTTAGTGATCATTTTGGCATTCATAAAGAGAACTCTTTGGGAACTTCAAATAATTCCTTTAAGAAATCATGGCATACTTGGCTTTTATTATATCAACACTAGTTGACCACTATCTGATCTAAATATGTTTCCTATGTGATTTACTGGGGGGAACTTTCCTTTGCAACATAGTGCACATGAACCTCTGTTTAAAACTGACTCTTCATTGACCATCTGTGGGACCAAGGATGAGTTCTTTAAAGTCTCTGAAACCTAGTTCCTTAAATGCCTTCCACAAAAGATCATGGTAAGTTTTCAACAATAACAATAAAACATTGTAAGTTGATCATATATTTGTGTCTGGCAGGTAGTAAAGTTACCTAAATATTAACTCTTCTCCCCATGTCCAGAGCTGACATCTCCCTAATGTGACCTCAACTAGCAAACCAACTGACATCTATTATAATGGACTGTGGATCGATTCTCATTGATTGGTGTCCATGCCTTTTAGGTTAATAAATATTTTGGCTATTACACCTGTCCATCATGTTCCTTGTGCAGAATCTGTACAAAGTTATAATGCCAGGCATTATAAATTAATAGATTATTAGTTAATAAAATTGGTATCTAGTTTATCACTTTCTCATGAGTTTGATTCATGTGAATCTGCCTTCAGAATCTAATCAAACCTAGGCATACCGATAAAATCAAGTTCTTGAACTTGCAAAGCAGAGACATTTCTAGACCCAGGATAACCTCATCATATCACAGAAGCCCATGTCAATGGGATCCAGCATTATCATGAATCTACTCTTTAACCATCTAAAGATAGCGTAAAACCCAAGGAGAGGCAGGGCGGAGCAGCAAACACAGAAACAGCTGATTCACTGTGACAGCAGCGTTCCCAGTTCCCATTACGCCTGGAACGCCAGCACAGCCACGAAGCTTTCACTGACTCAGTGAGATGGAAAAAACACTTGAGAAGTTCAAGAATGTCGTGGTTTTTATTCACTTTATGTTTGTGTGTATCCTCTATTCTTCCCTTTCTCTTTGTCATCCATCCTTGCAAACATGCCTACGTTACAAGGTTAATGTTATATGATTTTTTGGGAAGACTTAGACCCCAGGACTCTGCGGTTTACCTGCTGAGATACATTGCTCCAAGCTTGGCTTCCCATTTCCAGCAGCAGAAACAACAGTGCATTGGAAGGAAGGAAGGAATTCATAGTGACCTTCCAGGGCAGAAGCCCAGGTATGTGCTGTCCATGCTGTTCCTTGGATTTCTGATGATTAGTTCTTATGTCCCTTAGGTGACACTAAGGCTAGTCTAACCTCCCCACCAGTGCAGGGGTTTACTCTGTACTGTTACGTGCAAGTGGTTCTGTCCTTTTAATGATAAGCAGCTCAAAAACTTTGTACATTAAACCATTAAATGTTGGGAAATTCTTCCTGGTACTGAGGCCAAATAGTCTTAAGAGTCTCACTCATGAAAACACAGGCAGGCCCTGGCTGGTTGGCTCAGTGGTACAGTGTCCTGGCTATGAATGTCCCTGGTTCGACCACCTGCTTCTCCATTGTTGGGCAAACAAATTTGTCAAATTTGTATTTTTTGAGTTTGCTCACTTTTATTGTTAAAAGTGGTGCTGGGCCCTGGCCGGTTGGCTCAGTGGTAGAGCGTCAGCCCGGCGTGCGGGGGACCCGGGTTCGATTCCGACCAGGGCACACAGGAGAAGTGCCCATTTGCTTCTCCACCCCCACCCCCTCCTTCCTCTCTGTCTCTCTCTTCCCCTCCCGCAGCCAAGGCTCCATTGGAGCAAAGATGGCCCGGGTGCTGGGGATGGCTCCTTGGCCTCTGCCCCAGGCGCTAGAGTGGCTCTGGTCGCAGCAAAGCAACGCCCCGGAGGGGCAGAGCATCGCCCCCTGGTGGGCAGAGCTTCGCCCCTGGTGGGTGTGCCGGGTGGATCCCGGTCGGGTGCATGCGGGAGTCTGTCTGACTGTCTCTCCCCATTTACAGCTTCAGAAAAATACAAAAAAAAAAAAAAAAAGAAAAAAAGTGCACGTGTGTGCTTGCCCTCAGAGCAGGGCAGTTGATTGCAAATTGCAAATCGCATTCCTGCTTGGGAGGGGCCATTGTTTGCTGGAGGAGAGGTTTTCACACCAGAAAGTTTTGAAAAGGAGAGAAGAAGGAGAAGAGGGAGAGAGAAGCCATGTTTGCAGAGTGAGAGCAGAGAGAATGCAGGGTGCTGAGGAAGAAGTCATGTTGGCAGGGAAAGAGATGGTGTGCAGATGGTTAACCAGAGATAAGGGGCTTTTGTGAGCTCCACTGAGACAGGTGGGGCCTTTGATTCTGGGAGAAACTGGAGAAGATTCTCTTGGTTGTGGAACCTGAGAATGTGTGAGTGGCTTTGGGAGCCCTGAGTGAAAGGGAAGTGTTTTCCCTGTATGTTGCTCCTTGGCCAGTGCGAGACTTCAATAAAGGAATGGCCCACCATTGTTTGGCTCCACTGTTTCTTTACCGTTGGCCTGAATCCAATGGGAACCTGCATATGAATGGCCATGATGGCTGTGACTACTGGCCATACATCCATCCTTCCCCTCCCCCTTCTCTCTCTGTCTTTCTCTCTTCCCCTGAAATAGCCATGTCTCATTGGTTCTAGTGCAGCGGTTCTCAACCTGTGGGATACTGATTTTATTTTCCGATGGCTTTAGGTGACCCCTGTGTTTTAGTCGTTCGACCTCCACCGGGGTCGCGACCCACAGGTTTAGAACCTTTGTTCTAGTGCATCTGTTCCTACCCCTTCCCCTGGGGATGGCTCCCTAGAGCCTCAGTCACTAAAAATAGTTCAGTTGCAAGCATGGCCCTACATAGGCAGAGCATCGAACCAGACTGGGGTTACTAGGTGTATCCGGGTTGGGCACATGCAGGGGTCTTTCTATCTCCCCTCCTTTCACTTGGAAAATAAAAGAAAAAAATAAAGAAAACATGCAGTTTTTTTCCCCTCATACACAGGCCCAGAAAAAAGTCTCTTCTTCCAGACGCTTGCCACTACAAGACAGGGTAAAGCACAGCTCAGAGCTGAGATGCCAGCCGATGTGCCTCCTCACAGACCAGCTTGACCCCCCCACACACACACCTCGCTTCAGCGGGAGGGATTCTGCCAGGTCCCTCCCAATGTACAGAGGACTCGTGCAGGGAGGTAGTGTGTGGCCACATCTGGAGCTGACATTCTGGAATCCTACTCCACGTTTTACTGGGACAAGCCCTGAGGGGACCTCTGGATATAGATGCCAAGATGGAACAAATCACTGAACTTGGTAGATACGTGCAATGCCTTCCAGAGCCGTTTCTGCCTTCTTCCCAGGGCCTCCGCCTTCAGTTCTTAGCCACACTCCCTTCCAGGTGCTGTGACAGTGTGTGGCCTGACCTCTCCACAAGGAACAGCCTCTGGGCTCCTGTCACAAAGAGTGGCCAGAGCTTGGGGCCTTGACTTATTTTCCTCTTGTCCTCAGCAGATTTCTCTGAGATGTTTTTTACTTTTTTTAAGGGAGGTCATAAGGGGACCAAAACAACTGAATTTCCATTTTCCCACAATTCCTGATCTCCTCGAATGGAGAAACTCTCATCAGCCAGCAGGCTCATCTGGGGAGCTGAACACAACGGAGAGTTCACACGGAGCAGAGGTGCAGCCCTTGTTATGAAAATCTGCTTTGTATTCTTTTCGTGGGCAGGGTGTGTGTGCAGAAGAAAATTTTCAGAACGGCCCAGCACAATCTTGCACAATAGTCCTGAGAGCTGGCACAGCGTGCCTGGAGAAAGATGAACAAATCCCCGCCTGTCAGGGCAGAGCTGCAAACCCACCCAGCCCCGCTCTCCAGCAGGGCCCCACAGGGCTGGCGGAGCTCAGGGCTCCGAGGATGGGTTTCAGCCTGCAACCACCTGACTTGCAGTGTTGGAGAGAGAACATTTTAGGAACGAAGGCCAGAATAAAGCCTCACCCTGAATGTTTGGCATTGGCTAGGGCAGAACAAAAGTTGTTAGTATTTCTGGGTGACTAACAGTTATATGCTGTTGTTCAGCATTGTAATTGCATAACTACTTCTACAATTAAGAATGATTCAGCAATAAACTAAAGTCCATTTCCCTGTGCACACAAATGCCCTTTCTTACTCACTCAATCTTCAAGATATCACTGATCGTAATTTTTGTTTTCTGCATGTTTGAGTTTAATAAGCACTTGCACACATGACCTCACAGGCTCATGCAAGCCATGAAGGAGGTATAATTTCCTCTCCTCGTGAAGTTCAGAGCATTCAGTGTGTTGCCACGCACTCACCAGTCATGGCTGGAGCTGATGTTCCACCAGTTCTTCTGACTCCAGAGACAATTCCTCTTCCCTGCTGTCATTCCTGGGTGATCAGAGTCCTAGTTGGCGCCCATGAGAGAGGCTGTGAGAGAGGAGAGCTGACACCCCAAAGCTGACATGACCCTGTGGACCACACACATACACGCGGACTTGAGGTGAGGCCCAGTGCACAGGGCGACACGCCCCATTTGCCTAGGACTCTCCTGGGTCTAGCACTGACTTTCCTGCACCCTGGACCCCCTTGGTCCTGGGCAAAAACACGTGTGGATCATATTCTGCCCCATCGATGTCACCTGGATTTCTGGTAGCACCTCCAGATACAGAAGATTCTTAATCCCAAACTCTCAAAAAATTCTGGAGGCTGGGGACCGCACAGTTGATTTCTGCAGAACAGTTTTTCTGAGCCTGGACTCCAGATCATTTTGTCCCAAGTGGCTACGTTTTAAGCAATTTAAAACTCATACCTTTGGTTACCAATGGGAACCAAGTTAATAATAATTGTATCTGCTACTGGGTATGATCCAGGCAATATAGGAGGTGCTGTGCGATCCTCCCCACTGATCCTCAGGACACCCACGCAGCTTATTGAGTTTTATTCTCATTTTACGAATGTGGTAGCTGAGGCCGTGCATACTCCAGCAGGGCTCCAGGCTCTGAACCAGGGAATCTGATGCCACAGCCCTCTCTCCTGCAGCACACTTCTCACAGTCCTTCCTGGAGTACTCTGTCCCGAGGACATTAGAGTGGCATGGGTACTGTGAGGGTCTCACGTTTCTTTGGAGGCTCTGGAAAACTTTTGGAGTGGCACCAAGTTCTCGTCATTGAAGAGATTCAGGGCCCTGAGAGATTTGGCCCCAGAATTTCATAGAAACATATTGAAAAGGTTTACAAGAAAGATTCAGCTGGCTACTTCTCCAAATCTAAAATTAGGATTAATGTACTGTATTAGCCAACATGACTGTGAACTTTTTCAGCTCAAGTTTTTTGTTTGTTTTCTTCCAATTTTTTAAATTAAGAAATTAAATTTAACAGGGTGACATTGATCAATAAGAGTACATAGGTTTCAGGTGACCACCTCTATAGCATTCAACTTTTTTTTTCATAGTGACTTACCTTCCAAGTTGCAGCTTTTGACATTTCATCATCCAATCAGTCCTCCTCGAGAAGGAGTTAGGACATTAAAGATTATACAGATATTAAATCTCAGTCAATAATATTATTTTTGGTAAAATTTCATTTCTTAAATTAATATGCTTCAAGGTTGTGCCCAAGGCCTTAAGGGGAAGTTTACCAAATGAGTATTTTTGTATTTGCACTGTCACCATGCATGTGGTATCTCTGCCTTTGTTCATAAGTAAATGTTTCGTTGCTGAGATAAAAGTTTGCTTTCTTTGGTCTGAAGAAACCAAAGCAAGGAACTTTCTTTGGTTCTCTGAAACCCGACTCCCCTTTCCCAACCTGTACCTTCTAACTCTAATTTAATTACATTTCTTTTGTCCGATTGCCATTTATGATTAACTACATATTTTCCACAAACTACATCGGATGTTTTCAGAGTGAAGCATAGCACGAATACAGACACATACGCACATGCCTACAATCAGCCGTGCCCAGCAAAGCAGCTATACTCTGGGCACACAATACATTTTGAATGAATTGTGTTGAGCTCAACTAACCTGACCTGCTAATTCCAGAATGACCTGTTTCTATATCCCCAAATATAGGTAGATTAGAATGCTCTCAGCCCTTTTCAATAGGTTTGATTATTCTGTCTTTGTTAGATTTCCACCGCTGGTTTGATCATAAGTTGCTCTATTTATTTTCATGAATTGCTCTGCAATGGGTGGAGCTCATGGACCACTCACTGGAAAGTCTCAGAGGCTGTGACTCATATTGCTAAAGGCGGACCTTTTGAGCTAGCCTATTTATCTGAGGGCACAGGATGCTGTTATTTACAGCAGAGTAAGCCAAGCATCAGTGAGAAAAAGTTTCTGTTTTACTGAAATACAGAACCAGGAAGAGGACAAGATGGGCACAGCTGGAAAAGTAAGCAGAACATTTATATATCCTCACGATCATGAGCTAATAATTTGGGGTTGACTTTTAGAACTCTGAATACTTAAAAGTAAATAAGTATTTGAGATATTTCTTAAAGAATGAAATGCCTGGAGGGAAGACACAGGGGAGTAAGTATCAGTGTGCCAACAAAAATGAGATAAAACAGTATATGGAAGGTTGTTTTGTAAGACATTGATGGCAAATGGAGAGACGTGGTTTAGAGTGACTATTGATCATTTAACTTCAGGATAGTTAGGCAATTGCTCTGGGAAGCAAAATGTTTCTATAAAGAGACTTTCAACAGTCTCATTTACATGCGCTGCGTTCAGCTCTGGTTCAGTGGGAGACCAGGGCTCACTCCCAGCTGTGGGAAAAAGATTCTCCTGCTCTTAATTATGGAAAAATGCTAATTCCAGAACGCAAAGAAGACAACAAAGGAACGTGTTTTTTAGAATGTGATTTTCATCAAAATATAAGTTCTAAAAAGTCTTGAAAATCAAGAATACATTGTAATACAGTATGGTTATTCTTTAAAAAACAATTGACAATAACTTTCCAAACAACTTGGGCATTTTTTTCATTTGCAAGTTGGTCGGTATAGTTCCTTTCTTTAAATGGTAGATGACTGTGGTGTTAGGTGCTTTTGTTTGTTTTACTTGTCTGTTTTTATTTAAACAACTTGACCATTAGCCTGCATTAAGGTTCGCAGAAATAAAGATGACTTTGAAGTCCGTATAAAGTGACAAGTGAGGAAGCCCTACAGGCGTCCCCAAACTATAGCGCAGTGGGCCGCATGTGGCCTCCTGAGGCCATTTATCCGCCCCTGCCGCACTTCCGCACTTCCGGAAGGGGCACCTCTTTCATTGGTGGTCAGTGTTAGGAGCACTGTATGTGGCGGCCCTCCAACGATCTGAGGGACAGTGAACTGGCCCCCTGTGTAAAAATTTGGGGACCCCTGTGTTAGAATTAGAAATCATTGTTCCCGGAATTGAATAGAAGTAGAATGAAAGTTTTCTAGTTTGGGTCAGGAACTCAGCAAAACTAGACTAATTGGGGAATTAATTTTGCACTATAGAACAACTCTACTCACAAAAGTTAATGAATTTTATTGTTGCAAGGTATTTAAAAAATTTGTAACTCCATCCAACCAACAGATGCTCAAGTTCCAGTTAAGCCACCTCTATAACATAGATAGTTATCTTTTGTTAGAACATATCTAATGCTGGAGGACTCAGTAGACTCAAGGTGGCACTTTCTGATTATGAGTAATAATAGTACAGTGTATAATTTAAGCTATAGCATAAAAGCTGTATCATTTTGATATAAAGATTCTTATGCAATAGTGTGGTTTGCGTAAGGATTACATATATCCCAAGTTGCTCTGGTGTTTCAGGGTAGCTCATGAAAGCAGTGACTCCCTTTACATTGGAGATTTTCTTTTCCTCTTTATAGCAAATGTTTGGTTTGCTAGGGCTGCCATAGTAAAGTACTACAAACTGAGTGGCTTGAACAGCAGGAATTCATTTTCTCACAGTTCTCCAGGCTAGAAGTCTGAGATCAAGGTGTCAGCAATGTTTGTTTCTTCTGAGGCCTCTCTCCTTGTCTTGTAAATGACCACCTTCTTTCTGTTCTCACATGGCCACTCTGCACATGTCTCTGTCCTTACACAGCCACTGGTCATACTGGATTAAGACCCAAATTAATAACCTCACTTTAACTTAATTACCATATAAAAGACTTTATTTCCAAATACGAAGACAGTCTGAGGTATTGAGGGTCAGGATTTCAACATATGAACATTGGGTAACTCATTCCAGCCCATAACAATAATCATCCTAGAAAATTAGAAGAATCGAAAAATATGAGGGAAAAAAATCAACCACAGTCTTACATCCAAAGACTACCATTGATATCATTTTTGTTTATAATTCCCTCCTTACATTTTTTTACCCATGTTTTATGTAATTGCACTACACTATTTATAAATATTTTATCCTGTATTTCCTACTTAATGGTGTAAACATATTTTAAATTTCTAACTCTAATTTCTAGGTTTATCATAATTTAATCATTTTTCTATTATTGCTTACATATTTATTTGTACATATTAGTTATATATTTCCCTTTTTAAGTAGTGCTGTAATAACATCTAATACATTTAAGATTTTTCTAAGTTTAACATTCTTGATTATAGAGTGAAAGGTCAAGATACTTTTTTTAACTTAAACTAGTTCTTTAATGCATGTATGAAACTGATATTGATAAATTCTAAAAACTGTATTTTATAGAACAATTAAATAGTAAAGCACTCTTTATCAGTGAAATGAGGTGACCATTGTCATTGTCTTAATATAGTAGAAATTCTAATTTTTTCTTTGTTTTTTTTTTAAGTACAGTTTACCTTCAACGGTATTCCGTGTTGGTTTCAGGTGTACTCAGCACAGTGACCACTCCCCTCTATCATCAGTCCACGATCTGTGTCTGTCAAGATACTCTTTAAGTAGGGTACAAAGTTTTAGTTATGCAAGATTACTGAATTCTGGAGATGTAATGTACAGCATGGTGAGGAGAGTTAACAATATCCATTAAACACTTGGTGTTTTCTAAAAGAAAAATCTTCTATCTTCTCAACACGCGTGCACACGCGCGCGCACACACATACACACACACACACACACAACCCTAGTAACTATGTAGAAGTAACAGATAAGTTAGTTATTTAGCTTGATTGTGGTGATACATATAACATCAAATATAGTTTTTAAATATATTCAATTTTTATATGTCAAAAATAGCTCAATAAAGTTGCCAAAAAATAAAATGTGATCATCTACAAGAAAATTCTTAGGTATCCTGATACGTAGTACAAATTATTTTCCAAAGGTGTTGCCATAAATGAATTGCCCATTTTGCCATCCCTTCTACAATACTGTATATTCTCATTAAATAAAAAGTTGTTGACCCTGGCCGATTGGCTCAGCGGTAGAGCGTCGGCCTGGCGTGCGGGGGACCCAGGTTCGATTCCCGGCCAGGGCACATAGAAGAAACGCCCATTTGCTTCTCCACCCCCACCCCCTCCTTCCTCTCTGTCTCTCTCTTCCCCTCCCGCAGCTAAGGCTCCATTGGAGCAAAGATGGCCCGAGCGCTGGGGATGGCTCCTTGACCTCTGCCCCAGGCGCTAGAGTGGCTCTGGTCGCAGCAGAGCGACGCTCCGGAGGGGCAGAGCATCGCCCCCTGGTGGGCGTGCCGGATGGATCCCAGTCAGGCTCATGCGGGAGTCTGTCTGACTGTCTCTCCCCGTTTCCAGCTTCAGAAAAATACAAAAAAAAAAAAGTTGTTGGGTTAAATTAGAATTTATTATTTATATTCACAAGAATATATTTTTGTACCCAAGAACAAATACTGCATGATATATTTATTAACTTTTATTTTCCTCTTTATGTCCTTTGCATGTATCTCTGGATATGAGTATAATATGTGGGAGGCAAGAATAGTTGAAGGGGATGGATGTCTTTATGCTTTCCTTATAAATTTGATTAAGCATTGTATGTATCAAAAATTTTTACATTGTTATTTTGCTTTAAGCACTTAAGACTCAATGAAATGCAATACTGGGCTAGGTGTAAAAAGGGGATACAGAAAGGCAAGGTGACAGATTGAGTTATCTAGAAACTCAGTCTACATACTTCATGATTTTGTGGTTCCCTTCATCTCTAACCATGCTGATTTTCTAATTTCTTCCCAATTGCAACATGATTATTCAGCACATAAATATTAGCTTAAATTCTTGCAGAAAAATCAGAAGCATATTCTGTTTTATTTATTTGCCTTTTGGATACGTGATACAAAGATGACAGTTTTGTTTATTTGAAATTGTAGTACAAGAACCTAGTTTAGTGAAATATTATGTAACCACAAGCAAAAAAACAACAACAAAGGGCTAGAAGGGCTGTAGCTCAGATCTAGTCCAGCCCTGCTTCTGGTGTGCCACGTGACCATAGATCAATCCTTTGGGCTGTATTTCTCATATATCAAACATGGGTGCACACAAGATGATCTCTAATGATTACCATTCTAGTTTCCAATGAAAATCATCCTAGGGAAATTAGAATGTTATATAAAATCTTTTGTTATTCAAGGAATCTGTATTTATGAAGACATAATTACAACCCATTATAACTCTCACCAATTTCTTAGGTTATTAAATGCAAAGCAGCTGTGTTATGGGAGCCAAAGACACCCTTTTCCATTGAGGAAATAGAAGTTGCCCCACCAAAGGCTAAAGAAGTTCGAATTAAGGTAATGAGTCCTAGAGTACATAAGCCTAAAATGCTCTCATACGTATATAAAGTATATCATTGTTTGAGGTTGGATTCGTAAATAAGATGTTTCTCAAATTTTATATACTAATTCTCTCACTGGTTTTTACTTATTGTTTAGAATTTTGTCATACTGGATATTATATTAATGGCAATTACTCATTAAAAACAATGCTACTAATCTGTTCTATTAAAACTTTTATTTGTTGAATTTTTATTGACATGATTCTGACTTTAAAAATGGTTAGTAAATCGCCTGACCAGGCAGTGGTGCAGTGGATAGAGCGTTGGACTGGGATGCAGAGAACCCAGGTTCAAGACCCCGAGGTCGCCAGCTTGAGCATGGGCTCATCCGCTTTGAGCAAAAGCTCACCAGCTTGGACCCAAGGTCGCTGGCTCGAGCAAGGGGTTACTCGGTCTGCTGAAGGCCTGTGGTCAAGGCACATATGAGAAAGCAATCAACGAACAACTAAAGTGTTGCAACGCGCAACAAAAAACTAATGATTGATGCTTCTCATCTCTCCATTCCTGTCCGTTTGTCCCTGTCTGTCCCTGTCTATCCCTCTCTCTGACTCTCTCTCTGTCTCTGTAAAGGAAAAAAATATATGGTTAGTAATCATGACTAATTATTTGTTTTAAAATCTTCTGGAAGTCAGATAGTGTTGAGATTATACTTTCCACGAAGAAAGAGACACTCATCTGTGCCTGGAGCAATGACAACTTCCTGGAGTGTTTCCCTGTTCCTTTGGCCACAACCTAAGCATTGGTTTGGACACCAGGTTGTAGTGTACCAGGACACCAGGAGTTCCTGCCGGTCTTTCTTCGACCTTCTCCTGTTACCTGTGCACTGTAGCAACAGTGAGATTTTGCTTCTCACTTACCTTCTTGCGCAACATTCCCATTACCTTTCATTAAGAGAGTCCTAGGAGGGACTTGCTATAAAAATCTACTTTTGTACTGAGCATATGGTAACATCTATATCCCTCACAAGAGTACCAATTTACTATAGGCAGTCACCGCAATTCAAAGTAGGGCCCAAGGCAGCAATATTATGAATTTCTTGATGAGAGAGATTATGTCTAATGGGTAGTATTAGGCTCAGAATCTTTTACAAGTCAACACTGTTACATTAGACAATCATACTGACAATTATAATCTCCTCAGGAGCAAGTTACATATCCTCCCAACTGTGATGTAACCAGTGTGCTGGTTGGTGCAATATTCTTGTCTTTGACCACAGATTTTGGCTACAGGAATCTGTCGCACAGATGACCATGTGATTAAAGGAACAATGTTGGCTAAGTTCCCAGTGATTGTGGGACACGAAGCAGCTGGGGTTGTGGAGAGCATTGGAGCAGGAGTCACTACAGTGAAACCAGGTGTGCAGCTGTCAATCGCGAGTTTGAGATAAGCAGGGTCTGATTATCCTATCAGAGGAAATGGCTCACTAGGTATTATTAGAGGCATCCTTAACACAATTTACAGTTAAAGGAAGGACACAAGGAGAATGGATGATACAGAGTGAAGTTTTATTTGACAGTCTTGACCTTTAGCAAGCAAACCTTATCATGCTTATAAACTTCAGGATATTTTAAAGAAATTCTTGCATGTGGCCTGAGCTCAATTCACATATAAACTAATTTGAATGGAGCCCATGTAATTTTTAATGTATATTTTAATGTTAGTGACCAACATCTTATATCATGATCTTCTCCTTCTAGGTGACAAAGTCATCCCCCTTTTTCTGCCTCAGTGTAGAGAATGTGATGTTTGCCGAAACCCAAATGGAAACCTTTGTATTAAGAGCGAGTAGGTTTCAGTCATTTTTACTCTAATATCATTTAAATTGTTCCTTTGCTAATTTTTAAATTGAATTAACTGACATGTATTTGATGTATCACGTAGCATTACTGGTCGTGGAGTACTGGATGATGGCACTACCAGATTTTCATGCAAGGGCAAACCAGTCTACCACTTCGCTAACACCAGTACGTTTACTGAATACACAGTGGTGGATGAATTTTCTGTTGCTAAGATTGATGACGCAGCTCCTCTTGAGAAAGTCTGTTTAATTGGATGTGGATTTTCCACGGGATATGGGGCAGCTATTAAAACTGGCAAGGTAAGAAGCTTAACGGCCTAGTTTCTCTCTTTTTTATTTTTTAATTATTTTCTTCAAATCCTAAAAAGTATTAAAACTATATTTCATATGTAGGCTGTTTCTACACAATGCCAAATCAACTGGAGGAAAATGGAAAGTTCAGATTTGGCATTTTACTTCAAATAAGTACAAATAAAATTTCTAGATTTAGTCTTGTTTCCTCTACATTTCCTTCAGGTTTATTTCTAATTTTAAAATTTAGATTCTGAAACTCATCTTTTTTCTTTCACAAAATAGGTATCAATCCTGGTGTATTAGTTTGCTGGGACTATCTGAGGAAAGTACCACAGATTGAGTGGCTTAAAGAGAAATGCATTGTCTCACATTCTGGAGACTAGAATCAAGGTGTGGGCAGGATTGGTTTCGCCGAGGACTGGGAAGGAAGGGTGTGACTCAGGCAGCTCTTCCTGATGGTCTTCTCACTATGTCTGTTCATACTGTCTTCCTCCTACGTCAGGCTTTGTGCCCAAATTTCTCCATTTTTAGAAGAAAACCAGTTATATTGGATTAGGGGCCCACCCTAATTAGCTTATTTTAACTTAGTTACCTCTACAAAGACCCCATCTCCAAATAAAATCATATTCTAAGGAACTAGTGTTAAGAGTTCAATGTATGAATTTGGAAAAAACAATTCAATCCATAATAATTGGTATATAATATAAAAACATGAATGAGATTTTTTTAGAAGAACTCAGCAAAATAAAATTATAGTTTATTGCCTTTTGGGTATGAATGAGTTTTTTTTTTAAAGAATTCTTATTTGGACTCGATTACTCTTAATGAGTCCAAAAAGTAAGTAGAATAATATATAATTTATAATAGGACAACCATTTCACACCAGCAATCTAAGCAACTCCCATACCATGTGTGGTCTCATCAAACTCCAAAGTCTTAAAAAAAATTATATATGTTAATGCTAGTTGATTCCAAATTTATAACTCAAACTCTCTCCAAATTCTTTTATTCAACTCCTAACACCTTCATTTGGATGTCTCACAGGTATTTCAAATGAAATATGTATAAAACTGAATTCTTAATTTTCTTACCCTCCAACATATTTTGCCCATTCCAATTTTCTTCAAACTTTACCTCCCCTCGTCACCACCTTTGATGAAATCCAACAAGAAAGTACTGTTAACTTTATGTGTGAGGTAAATTTTAAATGTCTCCATTTTCTTCAATGTACTATCATCATTATATCTTGACTGGACAGATGCAGTGGCTTTCCTTCTGTGGTCCTTATTACTCTTCTTGACCATCTCCAATAATTCTCTATTAATAAGCCAGAGTAATTTCATAAAACATAAACTGGACCACATTAGTTTTGCTCAAAAATCCTTCAGTAGTTTTCTTCCTTGGAAGAATCTCATCTCACCCACTGTGATCCAGCCTCTTTTAGCGTCCTCAAGCCTGCTGAGCTGGTTCTGTTGGAGCCATTAACACAAGCTATTCTGATGGTCTGGAACACTCACCTCCCCAGTCCTCATGTGGTTGGTTGCTTAACATCACTTTCAGTTTAAAGTCACCTGCTTGCTCGGAAAACTTCTTGTTTTTCTGTCTACAGCCAGAGGTCTCCAAACTTTTTACACAGGGGGCCAGTTCACTGTCCCTCAGACCATTGGAGGGCTGCCAAATACAGTGGTCCTCTCACTGACCACCAATGAAAGAGGTGCCCCTTCCAGAAGTGCAGTGGGGGCTGGATAAATGGCCTCAGGGGGCCTCATTGCGGCCAGCGGGCCGTAGTTTGGGGATGCCTGAATCTAACCAGAAACATCTCCCATTAGTAAAGGGAATAACTACTTTATTAATAGTGTGTGCTCCAAATATAAAAGTCTCTGATCTTTAGTTCTACTTATTAGATGACAAACTCCAGGGTGGTAAAATTATCCGAGACACAGGTTCAAGACAGGTACAAGGTTGATGACTGTATAACATCGGTATGCACGTATACCAGTGAGGTATCTGTGTTACCTCTTGCTTCTAGATTCCTTTGGAACAATCTTGGAGATAGAACATCTCTTCCCAAGGGTCTGCTTGAGGTTTTTCTTAAGAATTTTTCTAAAGAAATTTCTCAAGAATTTCTTACCAAGATAGAGGTGAAAGAAGAGACAGTGGATATAGTTTTTCATTAGTACTTAAAGCTTTTTTTTTATAGTACTTGATATATTAGTAATGCATTATTACTTGGGTAATCTACTATTAACCAAGACATTCTTTACTTTTAGGTGTATTTTTTTTCCTAGAAACTATTTCTTAAGGCAAATTACTTGAAGGAACATACATTCTTGCTTTTGCCTCTTTGAAAATAGGTCAGACTTAAAATACATCTAAATAAAGGGTGTTCCTCTAAACCCCCCCCCCTTTAGTACAATGATTCACATAATTCAGAAAAGCTATTATACTAATGGTTTCATGTTATTACAGTGAAAGGATACAGGTTGAAACCAGCAAAGAAAATGGCATAAAAGGGCAAGTCTAGTAAAGACTAAATACAAGCTTGCAGTTGTCTTCTTCCATGGACAGAACTTAATTCTCCCATGTGTCAACCAGGAAGTCCATTCAAGTGTCAGGGTTTCTACTAGGAAACATAGGCATGCAACCTTCACAGGACTGACCTTGGCTACTCAGACCTCGGCACCACCGGAGGACAAGCTGATGGCTCAAAACCTCAGGCATTCAAAAACAGACATTCATCATAAATCACAGTGTTAGCATAAACTATCTGGCATAGCACAAGGTCTCAGGTACAAAGACACTCATATTAGGCAAGATATTCCAAAGATTCAAAAGTTGTCTTCTAGGAGCTAATCGAGGGCCAGTCCTGAAGACCTCTGAATGATGAGACACAGATTTTTATTAAAAAACACTGAGGGGAGCAGCACAGTGAAGAAAAACAATAGCAAAAAATAGACCCTTATGATATTTTAAATTACTAAAATATGTTTAAATGATGCGTATTCAACACTTTTGCTTTAGACTTATGGTTTTCTTCCACAATGATGATGTGAATAATTTGCTATAGATATTATTACTCTCCAGTTCACATTTCTTAGAACAGGAAAGTTGGAAAAGTAAGAGAAATTGTTGGTTTGTTATTGGTGGCTTTTTTTTGGGGGGGGTATAAGGGAGAATATAAAGTTACCAGAGATTGGAGCCATGATCCACTTAAAGGCTCAGAGTCAGGTGACAAGGAAGGTCAAGATACAAGGACCTAGGGAGAAGTGTTTAATGCTATAGTTCCTTAATGATCAGAAAGATCATGCTTCAGGGCTACCAGAGCCTAAGGCTTACTTGAGACTTAATAAGGAAGGCTGAATGAGTTCCTAGCATACAAAACTAGAATCATAAGCTTCTTATACCCAAAACTAGAATCTGAAATTCAACAATCAACAAAAAAATTCTATTTCAAATCTAGACAATTAAGCTAGCAGATAAACTGTAATAAAAGGGAATACTTGGTTTAGTTTCTGATGGAAAAGTATAAAATGTTAACCATCAAGGAATCTGTTGATAAAGTTTGTTGAATGGATGAATGAATGACTGCACTGATTTTAAAGCTCCAAATTCAGGTGTCAAATTGAGGGATTAGGATAGCTGAAATGACAACTCATGGAGAGTAGGTACAACACTCCTGCATTCTCTTTAAATCTCTGCTTATATGTGCAAACATTTAAAAATGCATGCATACATATACACACACAAGCTACGTCAGGTAATTTCTGCTAGAGAGGATAAAGCTAATGAACCAGGAGGTCTAAAAACAAAAAGAAGGAAAAAGAGAGAGGGAGAGGAAGATGGCAAGGGGAAAGAAAGGAAGAGAGAAAGAGGGAAGGAAGGAAGGAAAGAAGGAAGGAAGGAAGGAAGGAAGGAAGGAAGGAAGGAAGGAAGGAAGGAAGGAAAGAAGGAAAGAAGGAAAAAAGGAAAGAAGGAAGAAAGGAAAGAAGGAAGAAAGAAAAGAAGGAAGAAAGAAGATGAAAGAAAAAAAGAAGAAAAAAGGGAGGAAGAAGAGACAAACAACCACAATAAATGCTGTTCCTATTCTGTGGGTGTCCCTGAGTTCAAGTCTCCTGTTACCAGATTACTGGGTCTCTTCTAGCAGAAAATTATTCTTAGCTAGAACCTCCTGTAATATAGCATAGTACAGAGCAAAACTATCAAAAATTATTTAACTGCATTACCTTCCTGGAGCTATATGTGAATCATCTGATTGAAACATGGAGGTTTGACTCTGATGAAAAACCAATTTATTTTAAAATGACTCAGAGCTATAAGTATTCAGATAATGCTAGTCAGATCAAAATCTCAAACAGATTTAGCACAGCTTTGTGCTTGAGATAATTTAATCCTGCTGTGAGGTTAGATGAGGTTAGAAGACTGCAAAAGCTCCCATAACAAGGCCCTTTTACAAAGGGCTTTTTATAAAAAAAATAAAATGAAATCCTTTTTTAAAGGATTTTCATTTATCTGGCAATAGTGCTTTTGTTCCTTTTTTGTTCCCAGATCCTCCCTTCCAAGTCCTTTTTGGGACATTATCAACAGAGTAAGTCATCCATTCCTAACATCCTCTGAATTGTATGTTTCTAATATTGTAAATACCTTACAGATTTAATTTCTTAATCCTTCCTCTAGCATTTTAAGAAACTTTTCTCTTCACAGGTCATCCCAAATTCCACCTGTGCTGTCTTTGGCCTGGGAGGAGTTGGCCTTTCCGTCATCATGGGATGTAAGGCAGCTGGTGCTTCCAGGATCATTGGAATTGACCACAACAAAAACAAACTCAAGAAGGCCATGGCTGTAGGAGCCACTGACTGTGTCAATCCCAAGGACTTCACTAAGCCCATCAATGAAGTGCTGTCAGAAATGACAGGCAACACTGTGGGCTACAGTTTTGAAGTTATTGGGCGTCTTGATACAATGGTAAGAGCCAAGATTAGGGGAGCCACATAATACCCAAGCAATTTGATTGCACAAAGTAAAACTCATTTTCCACAGCCTTATTAACAACCAACTACGGAAATACCTGTTAGGTAGAAACTATTAACCACGAAACAATTTTGCTTAAAAGGTTAAAAGCTTATGACAGGTCTGCATGACCAAAGTTAAGGATCCCATCACACCACCCTCATGTGACCAGAGTCCAAGGTAGTCAACCATCAAAACAAATTTTTGTGTTCTTGTCCCTGTTTGCATATGTGGATTTATTGACAAAGGTGATCCCTCCTGTTATACTGTAGCAAGCCAAACAGTACACTGTAACTTTCCAAGGGGAAATAAGGAGATCCAGGGGAGAAGGGGCTATTCCAGATTTGGCAGGCTCTTCCCCCACATCCATGATGCATCCAACTTCTCACTCCTTACACCTGAGCTTTGTTTTCGCCTGTCTGACTTTCCTTAGATTAGGAGCCTTCAACTTTTTCAAACACGGCTCCATGGTGGCAGGTGGCAGCGCCAGACCTCCATGTAGAAACAGGAGCAGAGCTTCTGGATAAGGGCCCCAGGCTGGGGTAGGGTGAGGAGACTTGGAAATGTGAGACAAAGCCAATCTTGCTCATAACGGAGTAGTAGATTTAATTCACTTTAACAGTTTTGGTAGTTTATGAGAAATTAGCCTTTAAGTTACCA
Organism: Saccopteryx bilineata; assembly: GCF_036850765.1. Classification (NCBI taxonomy): domain Eukaryota; kingdom Metazoa; phylum Chordata; class Mammalia; order Chiroptera; family Emballonuridae; genus Saccopteryx; species Saccopteryx bilineata. Next base: position 182,050,969 of record NC_089494.1, read on the forward strand.
GTATTATCACATTCATTTCCTAGGGCCACTTAGAATTATTCGATAACAACAAATACGATTCTCAGCTGTATGTTTACAGAGCCGATGTGGACTATTGGATATATTGTTAGGGCTTGTTGATTTCCAGACGACACATTGATCTCTAAAAAATGCCCATATCGATTACTACAATCTAGCAACTATTTTTAAAACTATTAATAAAAAATGGTTAAATGAACAAAAAATGTGGGGTTAGTCTCAGAATGCCACCAAAACAAAACAAAAAGAGAGAGAGAGAGAGAGAGAGAGAGAGGACTTTTTAATCTCACATTTTAGTATTTTATTGAATTTTCACACTAAAATTAAAAAATAGGTTAATTGATTTAGTATAGTTAATTCAATTTAGTTAAATTCATATGAATTTCCAGGGCTTATCTGAAATGGTGTTACTCTTCTGAATATATCAGAATTTTCCTCTGCATTTTGACCCATGACACATTGAAAATGTCATAAACATTGATCACAATATTTTCTGCTTTCTGTCTTAAAGGGAAAATGTGTGAAAGAGTTAAATTAAGACTACCATTGTTTTGAGACTTTAAAACACATGCAGAAAACAAATGGCACGTGGGCTTAACTTAGTGTCATGAGTGGGACACTTGAACTAACTGCTAGAACTATGAGAGTATGTAGGGCATTTCTGAAGCCATGCGATGTTGTGAGACATAAGAAACAAATAGCCGTCTTCATGTTAAACTTAGATCGATGCCCTCGCATCATGCCATGAGAACTATGGAACCAGCGTGGTGGTAGGTGCTCCTCCCTCAGCCAAGATGCTGACCTATGACCCTATGCTGCTCTTCACTGGACGCACGTGGAAAGGATGCATATTTGGAGGTGAGGAGGTGGAGCTTCTGGCCTGGGAGTGGTGGATTTAACTCTTGTTTGACAGTGAGAGAAGTCTATTGTCTCATCATATCTCCCTTAAAGGTTTTTGTTCCAAGAATAAGTATGAAGTGATCTTACATCAGACTGTGATCACAATGATACCAAAGAGGATTGCCCACCTCCCACGCTGATTTAAGGCTAACATTGGTGGGCACATTTTAATATTTATATTAGCATTTGCAACTCAAGTTCCTCACAGACCTGAATGAGAGGCACCAATAATCTCTCTTTGGGAATGATTTTATGGGACAGGAAGTGCTGATTAAACCCATTATTCTCAATGTATGAAAGAACATACATGAAAAATAGAATTTATTCAAGCCACAGCAACATCAGCAAAAACAAATTCTGGACCCAAAGCCAAAATAAACAAAACGAGAGGGATTGTTGCATTTTATAGGGACAATGCGATTCACACCAGAATGACTGATGCAGACAATGGTCAAGTCTCAGTCCTGGTCTTACATGAACCATTAGCAGGATTTGATGCAGCTGGTGGCTCCCTTTTCCTCACTCTCTTCACTTGGCTTCTAGATATTACTTTGTTGTTTGTTGTTCTTGTTCTGTCTCTTCTCTTCCTATCTCAACGGTCAGGCCTTCCAGAAATCTTTACTGGAGTCTCCACATCCTCAGCTCTCCATCTGTGGTGTGTCCTAGGGCTCAGGCCTCAGACCTTTTCCTTATTTACAGGTACTTCCAGTTTACTTATTTACATGTTAAAATGGAATCATGTCACACCTAATTCAAAACCTTCTAATGACTTCTTTACTCACTCAGAATAAAATTCTCAAACATGCAATGGTCAGAAGGTTCCCTGTGATCTGGCCCCTGACCCAGCTGCTGCTGTCCCTCTGTCCTCACCTGCTGCTCCAGGCACACTGGTCTGCTCACTGTCCTCACTTGCCAACACTCCACCTCAGCATCTTTGCATTTACTCTGCTCTCTCTCTGAGATATTCTTTCCAAGATTCCTGTCTAGTTCATTTCCTTTATGCTTTTGTCTGAATGTCACCTTATTAGATGGGCCTTCTCTGAACTTTATAAAATAGCACCCCTCCCCACTTATGCCCCTCTGTGCCCCCAGCTCTACCTATGGCCATGTGTAGCCCATGTATATTTACTGAATAACTGTATCTTATTTCTAATATCCTAAATAATTTATAGTCTGACCACATTGCACAAATAGTCAAAAAGTGAGGAGGCTCAACTTACACCTCTTATAATTTGTTCGTCAGTTAAAGTCTTATTTCCTTTAATGAGCAGCCCTAAAGAACCACCTTTGCACCAAGCAACCCCCTTTTTTTGCATTCTTCGTAATGTGTGAGGCAAATGTGATAACCACTACACTACAGAAACAGGGTATTGGAAATGTTGTGGAAAGAGAACAAGCGTTGGCCCCACATTGAGCGTGGTCTGTGTCACAGGTGACTTTCACAAGAGCTATTCCTCAGAGGGCTGAGTGGGCTCAAGAGAATGGCCTGTGGAACCGGAAACAGTGAATTGGAGATGACTTTTTTCTGTAAATAAGTTTTCTGTAAAGGGAACAGAAATATGGAGCAGCTAGGGGATGTGGGGTCATAAAAAAATTTTTGTGGGTGGTTTTGGCCTTTAAGAAAATAGTTTATTTTTTTTGCCATTGAGAATAGTTCAATGTGGGGCAAATATAAAAGTGAAGAAGAGAGAAGATACAAATATAATAAAATATAAATATTATGTACTAAGTCTAAAGAGAAAATATGTGCTTGTTTACAGGTTGGAAAAGTAGAGATGATGTTCCAAAAATAGTGACTGATTTCCTGGCAGGGAAATTTGACCTGGATCAGTTGATAACCCACGTTTTACCTTTTCACAAAATCCAGGAGGGGTTTGAACTGCTCTATTCAGGGCAAAGGTATTTGGTTTTTTATGTTTCTCTTGTCTCCACTTCACAGGTTACTCTAAAATTTAATGTTTGTAAGTGTACCCATTGCTTTCATATTTTATTTCCGAATATTTAACCTAGCAAGATTAATACAGCTGATTCCTTTTTCTTAGACTTAGTATATCATTGTTCTGTATTAACCAATTTTTAAAAATCTTTTCGACTTTGGTTTTCTGCACTGGATTGATTTCATCTTGGCTATTTTTATTTTATTTTTAAAATGTTAGGTTGTTAAAGTACTGCCACAAAATTTTCTTGCTGTACACTCTTCAAAGTGCTTTTTAAAGGTGCTTTCTTTGGAGATTTGCAGGTCAGGTATTATTATAACAATTTTCAGTTGAACAAACTAAGGTTGTGAAGACAAATAAGCCACCTGGAAGGCCTTGCAGGGGCAGACCCAGGAAGCAGGCTCAGTGCAAGGCCTGTGCTCTGTCACCACGCCCCGAACTCCTCTGACAGAGCTGACGGGTTCCAGGCAAACAAGGGGGTTCTTGTCACTACCTTGTTGCTTCTGAGGGTTGGGCTAGGCTAGAGGTAGAATACAAAGAATTTACACAAATGTCAACTCCAACATCTGTTTATGGACATGTAAAACAGCAATTAGAAAGCCTTCTACATGATGAAATAAAATTTCAGCCCTGGCCAGTTTGCTCAGTGATAGAGCATCAGCCCAGTTTGTGCATGTCCCAGTTTGATTCCCAGTCAGGGCACACAGGAGAAACGACCATTTGCTCTTCCACCTCTCCCTCTACCCTTCTCTCTCTCTTCCACTCCTGTAGCCATGGCTCAATTGGTTGAAGCACATTGCTGTGGTGTAAGGATGGCTCATGAAGCCTCCGCCTCATGCACTAAAGATAGCTCAGTTGCAAGCATGGCCTTAGATGAGCAGAGCATCGGCCCCAGACGAGGGTTGCCCGGTGATCCCAGTTGGGGCACATGTGGGAGTCTGTCTTTCTATCTCCCCTCCTCTTACTTGGAAAAGAAAAAAAGAAATGAAATTTTACTCACTGGGTCTGTCAATATTTAAGGAACATCCACTGTGTTCCAAAAACTTGAATTTCATTAGCAAAGGAACTAGCTGTACATTCACCTGAGATCCAAATTCTCAGTAAGTTTTCTCCTGAGTGCTTTTTCAGTGTTGTCTCTTTCTCTACATCTCTAGACTACCAGGTCATTGTAGTATGAACATACATTCAAATGCTTTTTAAGCAAGAAAATAATGGATTAAACTGTCAGAACAAACTTCACTCAGTTAAGCAGAACAAACAGCTTAACGTGGCCAGTTTGAAATGTTACTAATTGTTGTCTAAAGAAACAAGTTAGTTTGCTTCCCATATCATAAACTGACCTTCATAAACCTACGCTCCTCATTTACATCTATTTCCTGCTTCTCTTGAGTGTCCCACTTGCATTAAGTTGGCCCCAAATAATTTCTCCACCAGCACCTCTGCTCTCAACAAATAATGCCATGTATTCTGCTTCTACAGCCAGAGCGTCACGTTTGACTCCTCCACTCTTGCCCACCACGGGTGAACTGATGCTGAGCCCAGAACACACAAGGCCTGGTGTCTCCTCCCCTTTGCCTCCCTGTCATTGCCCAGAGCATTACCTTGTTCAGTCCAGTCACCTCTCCCCCTGGCATGTTCACACCCTAGTGTGGGAGCAGGTCTCCTGACTTCTCAGTTCTACCTTAGTGGCCAGGCCTTCACTGAACTGCTAAAGCTCAAATTGCCCTAAACGTCAGTGCCTTCACTTGGTTTTGACAGCCTTTAGTATTCATTTGTTAATATTTCCAGTCATTCCACAGCTAAGAGCTTAGCGCCCACTCTGCTGCAGCCTGGGCACCAGGCTGTGGGGATAAAGTGAGGGAGAAGGTCTCACCTAACCGGCCACCTCCTAGGCATCCAGAAGTCTAAACACTCTGGATACCTTCTTGTTCACACCTTCCCAACCTTATTAATGCTTTCCCTTCAGCCAGGGAATCCCTTTCCCCGTCAGTCTGCAGTTGTGCTGAGCACAGTTGTGCTGAGGCTTCAAGAATCAGTTCAGGTTCCTTGTCAGGGAACTGTAGAAAGAAAATTAATCAGTGTGGACCTCACATCCAGAAGAATTTCCAGTATCAGAATTTACCCAATGTTTCCTATAACAGATCAGAAGTACAATTGCTTAAACTGTTCTTGTTTAGAAGGTATGGGCACAAATCACTAAAAATGATCAATTTCCATTTTAGCATTCGAACTATCCTGACATTTTGAGATCCTACGAGGCAGGAGGTCTGTGTCGTGTGACGGTGACCTGGATGGAACTTTCCTTTCCACACTCCTCTGCTGAGATCGTGGGTCTGCTTCATAAACACGCAGAAGGAGACTTGGCGAAAACACATAATCTTCATGAAATAAATACTTACGTCCTATGAGCACCTGGGAATTAGCAGGGTGTTTGGGTCAAGAATATTAAAATTTTTAATTTACTTTTTCCAAGTCTGTAATTATAGATTTTGAAAAAATATACTTTCATTTTTAAGTTGAAATAGAGATTATTTTTCTAAACAGATTTAACCAGCTGCCACCTCTTAGAGCAGATTTAGTATGTAAAGATATGGTATATATACTTCCTAAAGTAATGTTCATTTTGTCAGTGGTCTTTGATGTATTGTAAGCATGCTTTTTTGGATTCAAATGTAAATTTTTAAAAATTTTTGCTATGAATTGACTTAAATTTGATTTTGAAGTGAACTAACTCTTTGCATGAAACACGTTGATTAGATTAGGGGAAAGCAAGGGAATATCTTTAAGGATTAACTTTATGAATCATTATTATATAACCAGGTGAACCTGTAAAAGCATACTATCAGGGTGCATGAAACTCTGTCAGCTTGTGTTAATTTTTTAGAAAACACGCCTTTATAATACTACCTAAATAGCAAAGTAAAGCTAGAATTACATTGTGATACATATTTTAACATTAAGTTCAATAAAGTAGAATTATAAGTTCTTTAGTGTCTGCTTCTTAAGAATGACTCTTTTTAAAAAAAATGTTTTCAATTTGGTACAACCGCACTGGCATATATAACATATCAAAAATTCTCAAAATTTAAGTATTGTACAAACTGTATTTTACAAATGTGCTGATATACTTGCTGAAGAGGACAGTTCCATTTGTTATTGAACTCTTATTGGCTATGAATAAAATATTAAAACACTTGAAACACTTCATAAGAAAAATAAGCAAGGTAGGCACAACAGAAATCAAGAATTTCAATATAAGGATATAATAATATAGCTTGGACACTCTTGCTTTGGTAGATTGCAAACTATTCAGGTAATTATTTGCCATTTTTCATAATGAATAATTCTCAATGAAAAGTGGCTTGAACACAATGGGTAAAAGTTATTTTTTTCTTTTACCAGTTTGTTAATTTAGACTTAATCTAGGTTGGTTGGTTTATTTATTTATTTATTTATTTATTTATTGTGACAGAGACAGAGAGAGGGACAGATAGGGACAGACAGACAGGAAGGGAGAGAGATGAGAAGCATCAATTCTTTGTTGTGGCACCTTAGTTGTTCATTGATTGCTTTCTCATATGTACCTTGACTGGGGGGCTACAGCAGAGTGAGTGAGCCTTTGCTCAAGCCAGCTACCTCAGGGTCATGCCTATGATTTCAGGCTCAAGCCAGCGACCCCGCACTCAAGCCAGATGAGCCTATGCTCAAGCTGACAACCTTGGGTTTTCAAACCTGGGTCCTCCGTGTCCCAGTCCAATGCTCTATCCACTGTGCCACCGCCTGGTCAGGCTAAGTTATTTTATTTTAAAGCTCAAATACCTGAGAAGTAGATGGAATTTCTTTGTAAAATACTTTCAATATCAACTAAGTTTAGTTATGACAACCTTCAAAGTACTTATAAATATTTACTGTTTACAAATGTATGATGTGTCACTAAATACATAAATTATAGCTTCTAATTAATGGGAGAAAAACTGCCCCACTAAAAAGCATAACAAGAAAAATCTGTAAATTGAATTAATTTTTGTGTCTCTCACCTCAAATTTTAAAAAACATATTAAATAAGGATAGCTAAAGTTTTATACAAAGTTGGTTACATTTCAAGAAATAAATTCAAGAAGGAATTAACATTTATATTCTGCAATAATGGTTTTCAAAATGCACTCCATTTTATGGCTAGAGCTTCCTATAAATTTTATTTTAATATATGTTGTACATCACAATTTTATACATTTAACATTTATCATAAAACTTTGTGAAAGCATTTCTCACTTCTGAGTTTGTCATGGCCAAATACTGAACAGAAAGAATTTCAGCAATTTTGCCAGGGAAACCTGTCTGTGAATAGCTTTACAAATCCTCTGAAAACACTGATTCTAAGGAAAGATCAATAAATTGATATATTTTGTGTGTTTTTCATTCCTAGTCAATGATGCCATGAAGCAATGTCAAACAGTTCTTGAATGTTATATCAAAGAATAAATTAGTAAGAAATAGGTAGAGGAATGTTTAACAAAATATTCAGCTTCTTGATGAAAAATAACCTAGAATTTAATCACTTAACTCATGTGTGAAAGGTATTCAGTCATTTGAAATTTTTCCCCCATTTCAGCCTTGTACCCAACACTGAGTTAGGTAAACACCTAGCTCACAGTGGAGACTCAAACTGACAAGTGCGCTGCCCTTATAGAGCATAGAGCATATAGTACTCAAGAGACCCATTTAATAAGATAGTAAACAAATATATAAATATATCACTAAATTTGTGATGTGTTAAATGCTGTGAAGACCAAAGTATTGTATTAGAGGAAAAAAAGGGGGGGGGGAGAAAAAGAAAGAATTTTCAACTTCCTCTGAGGTGCCTTGGAGGGCTGCCCTAAGAAGGTGAGTTCAAACTCACAGCTGAAGGCGGAGCCAGGGCAGACCCGGTGAAGCTGGGGGTGAATTCTCCCACTTGAAAGAACCATGTGCCCAAAGGCCAGCAAGTTGGAAAAGCTGACCATTTCCTTCTGGGAACTGTAGAAACGTCAGCGTATTTGCCTCAAAACATTAATAAAATTGTTTAGGTTCATGATGCTGAAAAATGCTACTCCCTTATGGACATTTTGTACAATTGTTTATCCTAATAGTCAGCTTCCTCAGAGACTTGTCCAGAAAAGAGCAGGCTTCCGTTGTCACCAGGACTGACACGACGCGGTTCTTCTCCGGGGGAGAAAAGCTCTGTAGAGCTTCCCAGGATGCTCTTTCCCCATGACCTCAGCCCCAGGCTGCCAAGGGCCTTCCACCAGCATTCCCCTTCTCGTTTCTCACTCCTCTCTCTTTCTGGGATTTTTTATACTCCTCTAATAATTAGCTAACCGGGGCCTCATAAGATAGTTTATAGTATTTGCCTTCTTTGTGTACATGCATTTGTTCATCTCTTTGTTTCTCATAGAGTTGGATTTCCTTCAAGAAGAAAAGTGAAAATCACCATGACCCCAGGCAACCAGCCTTAGGTTGTATAGTTCTTTTCACCCTTTCTCCAACATTGAGTCCCCACAGGCTACAAAGCCGTGACTGATGCCTGTGGGAGAATTCACCCTCTTTTCCAAGTGAAGTTTCAGAATATAGCAACTATGCTCTAAGTTCTTTTTTAAAACAGTACCAAGAAGAGCACTGTGTGTCCAATGAACGCCATGCAAGCACTCTAGGCCAATTTAATGGTGGAATTAAGAGGACTGCATATTTCTGGCTGTCAGGTGTCCAGCACACAAAATACATTATCATGTTAGCTGAAGAATTGAATGAGGCAACAAGACATGTCTTGGGAACTGCTCTCTCTGGTTGTCCAACAGTTCAAGTTTGATTATTATTATTATTATTATTATCATTACTGTGAATGAATAAGACTCCTACTTAAAATTCTAGTCAACATTTGTTTATATTTATTTATATTTTTTAAATTAGAGATTTTTTATTGATTGATTGTTTAGCCTCTAAACTTTAGAGAGATGGAGAGAGGAAGGGAGAGCGATACAGAGAGCAGGAGAGAGGAAAGCCTTCCTTTGTTGTTCCACTTAGTTGTTAATTCAGTTCTTGCTTCCCACATATGCCTGGACCTGGGATTGAACTTGCAACTCGGTGTTTTGAGATGATGCTCTAACCAACTGAGCTAGCTGGCCATGGCTTTAGTTAACATTTTAATTAAAAATAATATTTACTTGAATTTACAATTGCACATTTGGAAGAAACAAAGTTTTCATTTTGGTAGCATTTTTACAATTTCAATGCAAGTTTTGGCAAAAAATCATATGCTTACATGCTATCTGGCATGCCTCAAATGTAGTACTATTCATTCAACAAAGCCTTTTGTTAAACAAAGTTTCCTCTCCAAAAAAAAAAAAAAATCTTATAAAGTGTAAATATTGGACTCAGATTGTGAATTACAACTTTAGTCAAAACTTTGCGGTGGCCTGATTGGGAAGGCCTGTGCTTAGAACTCCCAGCACCTCTTTCCTGAGGTCCCATCTAGCACTGTCAAAGACTTCAACTGGAATGAAGGATCTTGAGACAGTCATAAACTTAGTTTCTTTTTACTTTGAAAAAGAAGACTGAGGCATGTCTCCCTAGGAACAAAAAGTGCTAAAGCATTTACTATTTGTTTTTGCAAAATAGGGGATCCATGTTAGAGCTTTCATCTTGGCAAATGAGAATCAGAGACATATGCTCTCACCAGTAAGTCACCGCAGGCCTGGGAAGTGCCTGGTTGAATTCAAGAGAAATTCTCAAGTTTGTCAGCTTGTCGAGGACTAAGAGAAAAACAGAGAAGACTGGGCGCTAAGACCTCAGCTCTAGCACATCAGGAGATCCTATTTCATCCCTACCTGCTTCTAGGATGCTTAGTATGGCAGAATTCTAATCTAGGTTGGTCTACTGTCCATCAGAAACCTTAAAAATTTATCATTACAGTTTATTACATCTGTAATTTTTAAAACTCAATTTCCCCATATTCTGAGTTTTATCTTATTGAAGGTATACTGTCTCATGTCTTTCCTCCCATTGCTTTATTAAGTGATCAAACCATGGGAACTATTTCATTTTATCCAAATTATTTTCTCTAATTGTAGAAAGGATAAAATGAAAAAATTGGGCTATATCCCAAAACTGAAGGTCTATTTCAGAGGCTCAATTAACCCCTGGCTACCTGACTACAGACTTTCTTAGAGGAGGTCAGGCACGTTCCTTTGACATCGGTGCATCAGGAAATCTTTGTAGAAATAGTAAGAGTCACTAAAAGGTGAAATCCTACCATTGCCTGATGTCCCTCCACCTCACTTAGGAATTCTCTCATATGAGGTCTCTCTATCTTTAATGAAGAATATTTTTCTCTTTTTCAAAATAAACACAACGGACATATCCCAGAGTCCATGACCCACTACTTTACTCTAAGTAGAACTTGGCATTTTTATCCTAACCATATGGATTAACTCTCCAACTACTGGGAATGACCACCTGGATGCTCCACAGCTCAAACTCCCATGACCAAACTAAACCCTTTATTGCCTCCAGAGTTGGTCTGCCTCCTGGGTTCTCTGTTTAGCTTGTGGCCCCACCTTCCACCCAGACTGGGAAGTTGAGCATTATGCTGGACTCTTCCTCTGCACCAGTCTTCACACCCAGTGATTCATCAGGACCCCTTGGTTTAACCTCCTAAATATGAAGTGATCATGTCTTTCTCCTTCTTCCCTGCCAGCATGTTCTCCCCTGGTCTGTTTCCTCATCTCCTGCTCAAATTCTCCAAGAACCATCTAGCACATGTCCCTTCCTATTGTAGAATGGCTTTGGACTGGCTCATCCAAATTCTTAAAGCCTGCGCACGGAAATGCCCAAATTAAGCATGCTGTATTGCTGTTATTTAAAATGTGGAAAAGCTTTTTGAGAACAGAGCAAGAACCAGCACCAGCCTCCTGTACCGCATTCTCTCACCACGGGCCCCAGAGCAGGGTACTTCACCATCCCGCCATGGACAGGGTGTGTGGGCCTGTGCACTGTGGACCAGCTCTACTTGGGCCCTGCTCATGTGAGTGAGAGACTGAGGCCACTCCCTGAAAGGATGGGGTAATGCCAAGCACAGGGCACTGTGTGGCCAGGGCTCAGGTCTTATGGATGCAGTCTCCTCCTACCCATTAGAGCAGGGGTCTCAAACTCAACTCAGCATGTGGGCCACAGAGCAAGATCACAGCCGTTCGGCGGGCCGCACTAGGTCTACAAAAGGCAACTGTTACGCAACACTTTTCTTACTGCAGTTGAAAACAAAAAAAAAATCAGTACAACAAGCACAATCGTACATGCAGTTTACTCAGTGTCACAAAACGACCAGAAACTGTAGTTCGCATCACAACTGCTGTTAACTAAGCTAATATCTAGCTAGGATGCTAGAGAAATGAAAAATACAAGTAGGCCCCTAGGCTTACTTAATTTTATCCAAAATATTTTGAACTTCGTGGATTAGTCTGCAGGCTGCACAAAATTGTTTGGTGGGCCGCATGCGGCCCGCGGGCCACGAGTTTGAGACCCCTGCATTAGAGCATGAACTTTCTTATTGCTCCCTCTCCCTTAAGAAGAAGGGGATTTGTCTTTCACTGAAAAAACCCAGACAGAGCAGTCAGAGTCTAAATACCATGGACTTGATTACGTTATCTTTCAATGGAGGCAAGCTTCATTACACTCAGTAACATTCTTTTAGATCGGGGTAGTCAACTTTTTTATACCTGCCACCCATTTTTGTATCTCTGTTAGTAGTAAAATTTTCTAACCGCCCACCGGTTCCACAGTAATGGTGATTTATAAAGTAGGGAAGTAACTTTACTTTATAAAATTTATAAAGCAGAGTTACAGCAAATTAAAGCATATAATAATAATTACTTACCAAGTACTTTATGTTGGATTTTCGCTAAGTTTGGCAGAATAAATCTTTATAAAACAACTTACTATAGTTAAGTCTATCTTTTTACTTATACTTTGGTTGCTCCGCTACTGCCCACCATGAAAGCTGGAACACTCACTAGTGGGTGGTAGGGACCAGGTTGACTACCACTGTTCTAGATAGATTCTTTTTTTTAAATTTAAGTTTACTCAGAACTCACCAAAAACAGTCTGTGCGACTAACTTAATATTTCCTATTCTTTGTGAAATTCCTAGGACTTAAAGAGAAGCTTGATATCTTATTATCTCCCTCCAAGGTGATTACAGGAGGACCTGGGGAAATTCCATGAGCCCTGCTCTTGTCCTGCGCCCCTCAACGTATCTCTTCCACAGTCTCCAGCTGAGGCATTTTGGAGGCAAATCCAATCATGTCACTCAACTTAAAAATTATTCAAGGGCTCCACTTTGTCTCCAGGGTATGACCATGAATCAAAGGCCCTTTGGGGTGGGCCAGCTGACCTCCCACTGCCCCCTGCACCCCCGCTGTGCTCAAAGAACACTAAAATGCTTGCTTTCCCCCGTTCCTACAATGCTTGGGTCTCTTTTTCTTCTTTGCTTTTTCTCTTGCTGTTCTTCTTCCTAGAATACTTTCCCATCATGTTCCCTTGTCTTAGCAAATTCCTGGTGATCCTTCAGGATTCAATTAGTCTTAGTCCGGAGATTTCTCCTCTGATCTCAGTGTCCCTCTGCTCTCTCAGTGCCCTGGGTGTTTTTCTGTCATTGTGGGCAGCACGTTACAGGGTAACATTCTGCTTATGTGTTCATTTGTCATCTGTCTCCAACTGTTGGCAGAGAGGCTAGCAGGAGTAGAGAGTAGACGTCCAACAGTGTTTCTGAAATAGATGCATAAATGAAAACTGTTAGGTCAGCTAGAGACATGAGTTATAAAAGAATTTTAAAAGAGTAGAAAGGCTGAAGCAGAAGAATTTATTACTTTCCAAAAGAGGTAAGGGCAAAGCACCAAGAGGAGAGTGCCAGCCCAGAGTGCGGTGGGCCAGCCCAGAGTGCGGTGGGCCAGCCCAGAGCGAGGTGGGCCAGCCCAGAGTGCGGTGGGCCAGCCTCGAGTGAGGTGGGCCAGCCCTGAGCGAGGTGGGCCAGCCCAGAGTGCGGTGGGCCAGCCAGAGGGAGGTGGGCCAGCCCTGAGCGAGGTGGGCCAGCCCTGAGTGAGGTGGGCCAGCCAGAGGGAGGTGGGCCAGCCCAGAGGGAGGTGGGCCAGCCCAGAGTGCAGTGGGCCAGCCCTGAGCGAGGTGGGTCAGCCCAGAGCGAGGTGGGCCAGCCCGGAGCGAGGTGGGCCAGCCCGGAGTGCAGTGGGCCAGCCCTGAGCGAGGCGGGCCAGCCCAGAGCGCGGCGGGCCGGCCCTGAGCGAGGCGGGCCGGCCCAGAGCGCGGCGGGCCGGCCCAGAGCGAGGCGGGCCGGCCCTGAGCGAGGCGGGCCGGCCCAGAGCGAGGCGTGCCGGCCCAGAGTGCGGCGGGCCGGCCCTGAGCGAGGTGGGCCGGCCCTGAGCGAGGCGGGCCGGCCCAGAGCGAGGCGGGCCGGCCCTGAGCGAGGCGGGCCGGCCCAGAGCGAGGTGTGCCGGCCCAGAGTGCGGCGGGCCGGCCCTGAGCGAGGTGGGCCGGCCCTGAGCGAGGTGGGCCGGCCCAGAGGGAGGTGGGCCAGCCTCGAGCGAGGTGGGCCGGCCCAGAGGGAGGTGGGCCGGCCCAGAGGGCGGCGGGCCGGCCCCGAGCGAGGTGGGCCGGTCCCGAGCGAGGTGGGGCCAGCCCCGAGCGAGGCGGGCCAGCCCAGAGAGAGGCGGGCCAGCCCCGAGCGAGGCGGGCCAGCCCAGAGGGAGGCGGGCCAGCCCAGAGTGCAGTGGGCCAGCCCAGAGGGAGGTGGGCCAGCCCAGAGGGAGGTGGGCCAGCCCTGAGCAAAGTGGAAGGTTGGTTTTCATTTTTTTTTTCTCATTCTTTCTCTTCGGTGTTCAAGCAAAGCAAACAGTTTATTAAGCAAAGCTATACATTTGACACAAAGCACAAATGGGCAAACTCAATGAGTCTGAGCGTCTCACCTGTTGTGGTCTTAGGAGTTAAGTACTCTTAGCTTCAAGATTCTGTTTCTCTGATGTTAGGAATAATATATAGGATTTCAAGGCTGTTTGAGCATCTGGTGATTTTGTTTTGGCAGTGAGATAAATTCCTCTACTTCTCCTTCCTCTTTTCCTGTCTGATAACTGTCTAGCCTACTTAACAAAAGGCTCTTGATGCCATGAGGACTGGTTTCCTCTTCAGAACCTAGAAAGGGGCTGCAGGTGGCAGTGTCAACCTAGGACAAAATGTTATGAGCCAGTTCACAGCTAAGGCAGGAGGAGAATCAGAAATAACTGCTCCCTTTAGCCTGGGCCTGGGGCCACTTTTCCAGCTGCCTTGTTTATTTCTCTCTCCCAGTAGAGCTGAGAAAAATGAGACCCCAGCTGATTTTTTCTGTGCTTGATAGACACCAAACCCTGCAATGTGGGGCCAAGTCTGCAACTTACACAAAGCACATCTCCCACTTTTGTCATGAATGACCCAGGCTGCTTTAGGAACGAGAGAAAACGTACAGAACGTGGTCTGTTCCTCAGCGTGTGAATCAGCTTCTAGCTTACAAACCACTTCACAGACGGAAGGATTGTTAGAGAGTGTGCTTATATCCCCACTGTGACTCCAAGTCTTCCTGTTTATATTTGATTTACATTTAGTTTTTATTTTGTCCATTTATTAGTTTTTAACCTAACTGAATTGATATCACTCTTCTATTTTCAGTTCTCCTATACTATTCCTCATCTGTAATATTTCTAAGTAAATTAAACAAACAAATAAATAAATGTAGGCTGAAAAATGGTTTAGTTTGGTAACCCCTAAGTGTTTGCTTTGGTGGTTGTGATAATTTTTATTTTATATTCTTTTCTTTGTTTCTTATGTTGGTGGACTTCTAACCCAGCAAACCGGAACCTAGCATCCATCACAGTTCTGCTCCCTCCTGAGCTGTCCCAGCTTCTGGGCTTGTCTGGTGAGCAACCGGAAGGCAGGACCTGTATCAGGCAGGCTTCTAGCAGAGAACAGCAGACTTAATCAAATTAGGGTTTAATTGAAAAAAGTTTAAATAAGGGTTTTTTAGAGGTGTCAGCAGGATTAGGGACTCCAAGGAGTGAGGAAGCACCTATGTGAGGTCTCACTACAGTGGGAAACTGGGATTGCTCCTGGGCCTGAGGGTCCAGGGTGAGGGAGAGCTATCGGAATCTAGCAGGAGTGGGAGCCGTGGCAGAGGGGCCTCCTGACAGGAGCTGTGGCCTCAGCAGAAGAAACAGTCACTGCCTGACCAGGTGGGCAATGAGGAGGACGGGGAGTAAACCCCCTGACCTCTCTCTCCTGCTGTCCTCTGGTCTTCTGCTGGGGGCTTCTTTGACTCTGCCCAGCCAGAATCCAGAAGCCAGGGTGGCCCGGTGTTCGGGGATGAAGGGGGGGACAGCCCCAGGGCAGAGAGCAGGGCAGAGACTGGGTCTGGGGGAAGGCAGAGTGTCACAAGCACAGACATATGCCTCATTCTCAGTTTCTCCCCACTACCTAGCACAGTGCTTTTTGCCTAAGTCTCCATAATATTAGAAAATAAATGACTCCCTTTGAAGTAGTAGGCTCTTGAACAACACAGTTCTGAACTGCCAGGGTCCATTCACACACAAATTTTTTTTCAATTGACCCAGGCAATGAAAACCTCATTCTTCAAGGGTCAACCTCACCTTTGTGAATCCCTGCATGCTAAGGGCCAACTGTAGTTATGTATGAATTTTATACTGTGCGTTATGTCATCACCCAGAACCCCTGAGTGGTTCAAGATATATACACCACTATGTTCGCTGCAACATTATTTACAATAACCAAGACATGGAATGGATAAAGAGGGGCCATCAACCAAAGACTGATTGACCTGACGCTAGGTCTTTTTCTTATATACCAACTGGAGGTTGGTATGATCATTAATTAAAACCTCACATTGTCTCCCAGTTTCTGATGGCAGCCTAAAATACTATGTTTACCACAGCCCAACCAAAAGTAAGAGTAATTGACTTTTTATCTCACCTCTGCAGTCTTATCAAGAAAAAGGACATGTTTGTTTAATATACAACCATGTCTTTGTCCCTTTTACCCACATCTCAAAGCTTCAGGACCCTCTAATATCAAGATCCAAAAAAGTGAATCTTTTTTTTTTATTTAGTGAGAGAGGAGATGCAGAGACAGACTCCCACATACACCCCAACCAGGATCTACCCAACAAGTCCCCTTTCAGGCGATGCTCTGCACATCTGGGGCACTGCTCCCTTGCTCAGCAATGAGCTATTTCAGTGCCTGAGGTGAGGCTAATAGAGTCATTCCCAGTGCCCGGGGTCAATTTTGCTGGAACCATTCCAGCCATGGTGGGAGGGAAAGAGAGAGAGAGAGAGAGAAAGAGAGATGGGGAGAGGGGTAGAGAAGCAGATGGTTGCCCCTGCTGTATGCCCTGACCTGGAATTGAACTTGGGACTTCACACGCAGGGCCAATGCTCTACCGCTGAGCCAACTGACCAGGGCCAAAACAAGTGAATCTTAATATTTGATAAACAAATGTTCTGTAGTAGAATTAAAACCAACATGAAATTTGCAATTGACTTTGTGACCACCATGTCTTTTATAATATGAAGGTATTATACACTCACATATGAATTTATTTCTTCAGATCTATAGAATAATGCACTGCTTAAAAAGAGAAAATTTGTGTCCTGTCCTGAAACAAAAAGACCAGTTTTCTCTACCGCAGTAACTCACTAATCTCTGAAACACATCTAGGTCTTTAACAGGACATTTGGATATACAACTTCTCAACTCCTCCCACCACTGGTTGTATAGCTGGGTCTGTCTTCTCATTTCATCCAGTCTTTTTTCTCTGAAAAATGGGAATATAAAACCTTGCTGTTTGGGCCCTGGCCAGTTGGCTCAGTGGTAGAGCGTCAGCCTGGCATGCAGAAGTCCTGGGTTCGATTCCTGGCCAGGGCACACAGGAGAAGCACCCATCTGCTTCTCCACCCCTCCCCCTCTCCTTCCTCTCTGTCTCTCTCTTCCCCTCCCGCAGCCAAGGCTCCATTGGAACAAAGTTGGCCCAGGCGCTGGGGATGGCTCCTTGGCCTCTGCCCCAGGCACTAGAGTGGCTCTGGTCGCGGAAGAGTGATGCCCCAGAGGGGCAGAGCATCGCCCCCTGGTGGGCAGAGCATCGCCCCCTGGTGGGTGTGCCGGGTGGATCCCGGTCGGGCGCATGTGGGAGTCTGTCTGACTTTCCAGCTTCAGAAAAATACAAAAAATAAAAAATTATAAAAAAAAAACAACAAACCTTGCTGTTTGTAAATGAAGGTTGGAATTTTATGTATTTTTTATGGCACTACTTTCGATATCTGCTTCAGACATTCTATTATGTAAGACACTTTTTTATAATTTTTTATTTGACATTTGTATATATTGCAAAATGATCATCACCATCAGTCTAGTTACCATCTGTCACCACACATAGTCACAATGCTTTTCTCGAGATGAGAACTTTTAAGATTTACTCTCTTTGCAACTTCCAAATAGGCAATACAGTATTATTTACTATAGTCAGCATGATGCACATTATGTTCCCCAGATTTATTTGATAACTGGAAGTTGGTACCTTTTGACCCCTTTCTGGGAAGATGTAAAAACCACATTGAGTTGTCAGAGCTCTATGGCTATTACAGGCTCAATGTTAGGTAACATACTGAGCTTGCAGTCTCTTTCACAGCTAGCATTGGCTGGTTAATCTGCTGAACTTTGCATCCACAATCTAATTTTAGGGAGAATCAAGAACATAAGTATTTTCATCACTAACCATTAACATTTAGTGGTTAATCTGTTAATGATTCACTCAGTTTTCATGTACCCAAAGTTCAGAAAGATGGTAGATATTTCCAGGACACCCTTTGTTCAGTTTTAACAAGTATTACCAAAGTGAAAATCAAAGCCTATAGCCAGAGAACCTTTGAAAGAAGGGCCTTCCCTGAGCCTGGGTGCACCCTAGCCACGGTGTGGAAGTTAAGAAAATCTTGTGGTCAACTTCCTTACAACTGTGTAGAACTGGAGTCATTTAAATTTCAGTAGTAATAAAAGGAGTGTTTCAGAGTGGCTGCAGTGCTGTCGGTTGACATGGCACTGGTCTCGGGAGAGCTGAAGAGGCCCCTTTGTCCCGGTCACGGTGGGAGCACAGCACCTGCTCCTTGTCCCGGATGCAGGTGCCTCAGGTCCTTTTTGGGTTCAGCAGCGGACCACATAACAAAAAGGGCCTGTGATAGGAGTCTAACATGGACCTATTTTTGGTTTTTCTATTTGTTAAATGGGCTTGTGGAACATTAAAGAGCTGGTCTCCTTTTCCTGGCGGGAACACGTGCTTGGGTAAGTAAGGAGGAGTCTCTTGGGGTGGGGTAGGGGTTGGGAGTGGCTGTGGCAATGCTCTTCTGAAAACGCAGGGACATGCATGCAGTGTGCATACAACTCTGTCAAGGCAAAGGACCCTGCCTATCATCCTTTGAGTTTTTGGGTGCTATGACTGTGGTGTCCCCATGTAACAATGGGAAGATAGAGAGACTACATTGTGGTGTGTGTGTGTGGTAGGTGGTATCTCAGTATTTCTTTACTATCAAATAAATGGGATGAGGGTTGATCCATACAGTCCTGGGGGCTGCTTCAGGACCAGGTGGAAAAACCTGGTGCTCTCGGTCTCCAAGGAGCTAAGCAAGAGTGAGTCCTACCATCTTTAATGCATAAGCCTGAAGCTATACATTCATCACGCCCGCTCGTTTCACCCTCTCACTGCCTACCACATGTCCAGTTGCTGCACTAATAGTAACGGTAAGTCAAATCCTAAATGTCACCTGGTTGTCTTATTTATGTACAGTATATGCCTAGGATATAACCCATACAGCCCTAACGAGACCCTTTTGTGTGAAGAAACATTTCAAAGTGTCCCTGCCCTAGCCCACCTGTGAAATCTTTCTAGTCCTCCACCACGCATTTTAAACTACGTGGCCTGCAGAATAGACCTCGAGAGGAAAGGTGTTGAGGTACGGCAGGGCTGCTCCTCCCACCCTTACAATTTCTCTCGGTAGTCATGAACTACAGGGATTTAGAATCTTCCAAATTGTAGAAATTCATACTGTGAGGAGGCCTCCTGATCTCCTTGGCTGCCAGGCCTGTGGGGTGACCCAGTGACCCCTCACTGGAGATCCTGGAAGGCCTGGAGAGACCAGCGTGGGCAGCTGCCCCAGCAGCTCACAGAGCTCCCACCGCACCTGCCAGGAGGCAGCCTCAGGACCTGCTTGTGAGCTCCTGGAATCCTTTCATAAATAGTTTTGTTACCAATGAGTTTGGGTTCTTGTTCCCTGATATAAAAAAAAAAAAATTTAGATCAGGGCCACAGATAAAAGCAAAGGCAGATTTATTGCAGCTTAACAGAGGGGAAGAACACTGAGATAAGGTCCAAGGTTCTGCGAACCCAATGTAGTGATTAGGAGTTTTTATTCCTCAGAAGCACAGAAGTTGCTGGGGTTAACCAGTTGAAGTACGTTGGCTGGCTTTTTCCTTTTCAGGAACACTGGGGTCCTACTGAAGTCTGGGTACGCATCAGTAAAGCTAGGCATCCAGGGATTGTGCAAGATTTATAATGGGATGCGGGAAGGGACTTCCCCAATCAGATATTGAGTTTGTCTCCTATGGCTTGGCTTTAGATCTGAAAAACAAAACAAGTCAGCTTAGTTCCTGGACCTTTGTTTTGTACCTACCTGTTGATAACTGCCATAGTTCTGGCAGGCCTTGACTTGATGGAACAATTTGTTCTGGCAAAGCTTGACTCAATGAAGCAATTTTGGGGAACATTTTATTCTACCTATTTCATTTTCCCCTGCGAGATTATATACTTATAATTCTTTAGTGGATGGAGGTCTCTTCTGCAATAGCCACTCCCTGCTGAGAAGTGACGTTGGCCTGCCTCAGTGAGTAAAAATCTCTCTTGTGACCTAAGCTTATATAAGATTCTGTTCCTATGTTTGGTCTTCATCCTTGTATTACCATTAATTTGGTTTGATATTGTAGTAATCTAGATGAAATGCATTAACTAGGCATTGCAAAATGCAAGGGCCGGAGATTAATAGCAGAAGAATGGTTGGGAGAGGCCCTAGGAGTGGGATAAACTAGCCACGAGCAGGACAAATGTGAGTATAGAGACAGATGAGCAAGATGAGTCCTATAATCTCTATAAAAGTGCATGCGCAATAGGTACTCATCTGTTGTCAGGGTGGTTTTCTTGAAGAGACATGTGAGATCCTTTACTGGCTCACAAGTGTAGGAAACCGGACTTGCTTTGGCTTTTTCAGTGGAGTCCTGTACCTTGATTGCAGTGGGAGTGGCTAGAATTACATGGAAAGACGTCCTTCCCGTTTTTCCTTTAATTGAGCCTCAGGCTCGTCTTCTTGCCAATGTTTTATTGAAACCTGTTCTCCGGAGTTCATTGAGAAGGGGCTATCCTGATGAGGAGCAAGGAGATTCTTTTCCCCCGTTCTCTCAAGGATTGTTAAAATTTACTACATTAATGATATATTTTAATTATTACTGAGCATCAAAATCAAATAAGAGGTCAGAGGTTCTGAAGGGTCTTCCATATGTCATTTCAAAAGAGCTAATTTTAGAAAAGACCTCTGTGCAGCCTTAACCCAAATTAAAGCTATAGGTAACATGTCAAGCCATTTATAGTCTTGGCAAAGTTTAGAAAGAGTTCACTTTAGGGTTTGGTTCACCCTTTCTTTTTTCCAGAAGAGGGGGTCTCCAAGAGGAATGCAGCTTGTATTTAATTCTTAGAGAAGTAGTGAACCTTTGAGTAATTTATAACTATAAAAGAAGGCCTGTTGTCACTCTGGAGGGACTATGGTAGTCTAAGTCTAATGATGACTTCCTTCAGTAAACTTTTGCAAGCTTCTGTTGCTTTTTCAGTTCTGGATGGGTAGGCTTCTACCCATTGAGTAAAAGTATCTATAGAGACAAAAGGATATTTGGGCCTGACCAGGCGGTGGCACATTGAATAGAACGTTGGACTGGTATGCAAAGGACCCAGGTTCGAAACCCTGAGGTTGTTGGCTTGAGCGTGGGCTCATCTGGCTTAAGCACAGCCTCACCAGCTTGATCATGGGGTTGCTGGCTTGAGCCCAAAATCACTGACTTGAAGCCCAAGGTTGCTGGCTTGAGTCCAAGGTCACTGACTTGAGCAAGGGATCACTCACTCTGCTGTAGTCGCCAACCCACCCCCTCGGTCAAGGCACATATGAGAAAACAATCAATGAACAACTAAGGAGACTAAGGTACCGCAATGAAGAATTGGTGTTTCTCATCTCTCTCCCTTCTTGCCTATCTGTCCCGCTTTCTGTCTCTCTCTCTCTCTGTCTCTGTAACAAAAAAATAAACAAACAAAAAAAGATATCTGGATCCCTTGCAGGGAGGCATGGACATGAAATCAATCTGCCATTTTTATCCTGGATATGTTCCTCCAGTTTACACGGGAGGAATGCATGGTGGGGGGTAGCAATTCTTAAGTTGTGTTTAAGAAAGACCTTGCAGACCATGACAACTTGCCTTATGGTTGAAAATAATTCAGGGTTGTAAATGAGAGGCCTTAAAATTTTAAATAGGGTCTCCTGATCATAGTGTGCTTTTGTATAACTCCTTAAGAATTTTCTATAGTTGAGTCTTTGGGATCAACATTTGGCCTTGTTCAGAAGTGTCCAATCCCAATTCATTTAATTTTAAGTTATAGTTCTTTGCAAGTTTATGATCTAGAGGTAGGTAATCAGGCTGAGCCCCACTGTGAGGAAAAGGGGAGGCCGGAGTCGGAGATATGTTTCTCCAACTCTCAAGTTGTCTAGCTACAGCTTTTGCTCCTCCATCAGCTCAAGAGTTTCCCTTAGCAATTTCTGAGTTTTCTCTTTGATGTCCCTTGCGATGTATAACAGCTATTTCTTTTGGTTTCTTAACAGCTTCTAATAGTCAAAGGATGAGGTCTTGATATTTAATGCTAGAATTTCTAGCATTTAATAGACCTCTTTCCAAATTGCAGCATGGGCATGTAAAATAAGGAAGACATATTTGGAGTCAGTGGAAATATTAATCTTTTAGCCATTTTCCAGTTCAAGGGTTCTAATTAGGGCAATTAGTTCAGCCTTTTGGGCCAACATTCCCAGAAGCAGAAGTTGGGTTTCTAAGGTTTGGTGTGGTTAACAGTAGCATGTCCAGCCTTCCTACTTTTCATTTCTATGATGCTGTTCTCATCAGTGAACCATATTTTATTAAGATCTTCTAAAAGAGTCTCTTGGAGGTTAGGTCTTGATAAATAACTTTGTTGATTATTCCTAAACAATTATGTTATATTTCATGGTTGGGTGTCAAGGAAGTAGGGATTAAGGCGGCTGGATAAGGGTTTGACAAATACTACATTATTTACTGTCCTGAGATCTTGGACAAACAGATAAGTTCTGTCGGGCTTTCCAGTAGGCAGGATGGGGGTGTTACAAAGGGAACAAGGATCTACGAGCTTTTGTAACATGTAATATGGCTCTCTAACACCTCTTTCTTTATAGGGTTTTGTTTTTGGTAAGGATAATTTATATCTGGCTTTAAGTCAGTTTTTATGGACTTCATATTTATAGAGGACCCGGGTTTATCAGTGTCCCAAACAATGGAGTCTAAATCTGAGCTGAAGGGGAGAGGTTCAGTGTTAATTTTTAGAGTTGGTTGATCTTTCATTATTGCCAGAAAAAGAAGCTGAGAGTCTAATTGTGTTCCTTTAGAATCTATGAGAACTCGAGTTCCTAGCTAGTGGAGTATGTCTTTCCAAGTATGGGAGCAGAGCAACGTTTCACAAATAAAAAGGAATGGAGTACTTGCCAGTTGCCTGTTCAACAAGTGAAAGCAGTGGTAAAGTACCTAATTTGGGTGCTCCGTTTGTGCAGACAGTACAGCGGTAATTAAGAGAGCACTTCCCAATTTGGAAAGGGAAGATGGAGAAGGCAGCTGCCTTGTCTAGAAAAAATGAGATACTTCCACCTCCATTTCTACTCACAGATCAAGACAAGTTACAAGTGTTTCAGTGTAGGCAGGGGCTCCCAGGCCTATTGGGCATCATCATTCTGAAGGCTCACAGGCAAAGCAGTCTCTCTGGTGTGGGGTTTTCCCACATTTTTGGTTGTTGTTGTTCAAGAGGCTGGGACATGCACCTTTTTGGTGACCTTCTCCTTTGCAGTAAGCATATTGTTTAGACTCAAACTTCAGGTATGTCCTGCCAATCACCTTGTGGACGGTGGGGCCAGTGACTGCTCCAATAAGCCTAGCTTATTGGGTGGGAGGGGAGATAATGATCTTAATCATTATTTTACATTTGAGCAAATGTAAAATAATGGGTCTGCAAAATATGGGTCTGTTTCTTTAGTCTCATCCTTTTGGACATTCCTCTCCTCTCTTTTAACCACTTCTTCTAGATCTTGATTATGAAAAACCCTATTAGCCTCTTTTATCAGCTTAGGAACAGGATTTCAGCTCCAGCTTCCAATTTTTATACTTTCTTTCTAATGTCTGGAACAACTTGCTTGATGAGAGCATAAGTTAATATTATCTGACCCTTCGGGGAGTCGATATCTGTTTTACTATATTTTTTAGGGTCTCAGTTAACCTTTCTAAAAAGACAGATGGGTTCTCCTCTGCACCCTGAGTTATTTCTCAAATTTATAGTTAATTGTCTTAAAAAATTTTTAACCATCCCTCTAGATGTGCAAGGAGATTATATTGGCAATTGCTTCCTTTCCTGCTTGCTTATCAGGGGCCCAGTCAGGCTCTACCTGAGGGACTGCTTCTTCCTCAAAACGTTTGTTTGCATTAGCAACGTTTTTCTCATCAGCTATTTCTTGTGTTGCCTTCTGCTTTTTTTTTTATTTTTCACCTTGGCCAGATAGCTCAGCTGGTTGGAGTGTTGTTGCAAAGCACAGAGGTTGCCAGTTCAATCCCCAGTCAGGGCACATACAAGAACAGATGAATGTTCCTCTCTCTCTCTCTTCCTTCCTCTCTAAAATCAATAAAAATAAAATAAAATAAAAAATATTTAAAATTCTGTACTTTTCATCATCTTTACAACATATAGTTAGAATAAACATTATGTCTCTCCAAGTTAGTAAGACATTGACATTTAATCTAAGAAATTCATCTCTAAATTTTGGGGGATCTTTGGAATAAGACACTATGTAAGTTTTACATTGTTCTGGATCTTGTAGTGAGAAAGGGATATGCACCCTCATAATCTGCCCCCTTCAAATTATGTACACCTTGCAAAGGACATTGAAGGTATAAATTAGGTTTCTGCCTGGTTCTTAAACTCATGGGTGAAGGCATCACAGACAAGGGCCAGCAGGCGCAGGGGAGGGAGCATAGGGAGTGGACTGAGGCTGCAGAAGACACAGGTCCCTCTTTCCCTGGGAGGAGGAGCTAGCCTTAGATTGCTCCCTCGCCTCTGCCAGGTCCCCTTGAGGAGGCTAAGATGGTGCTATTAAGAGTACATTAAGTGCCTGACCAGGCAGTGGTGCAGTGGATAGAGCATCGAACTGGGATGTGGAGGACCCAGGTTCGAGACCCCAAGGTCGCCAGCTTGAGTGCAGGCTCATCTGGTTTGAGCAAGCCTCACCAGCTTGAGCCTAAGGTCGCTGGCTTGAGCAAAGGGTCACTCAGTCTGCTGTAGCCCCCCCGTCAAGGCACATATGAGAAATCAATCAATGAACAACTAAGAAGCCGCAACGAAGAATTGATGTTTCTCATCTCTCTCCCTTCCTGTCTGTCTGTCCCTCTCTCTGACTCTCTCTGTCTCTGCCCCCCCAAAAAAGAGTACATTAAGTGAATTATTTAAATTTTATGTAGCCCTTGTAACTACTACCTTAAAAGGGCATGTCCCATAGTCTTTTGTTTGTTTGTTTTTTGGTTGTTTCTCGTGGGTGCGCTGACCAGGGATTGAACCTGCAACTTTGTTGTTTCCAGACAACGCTCTTTATTTTCTTATTTTAATTTTTTATTAATTTTAATTTATTGTGTTAACATAGATTCAAGTGTTCCACTCAATATAACTCCCTCACCCCACCCCTGTGTCCCCCATTACACACCTTTTGCCCCCCCTCCCCCTAGCTCCTTCTCCCCTTCCCTCTGGAATTTGCTGTCCTGTTATCTGTATCTATGTGTTATGTACATATAATTTCACTAATCCCTACACCTTCTCTGATCCCATTCTCTCATCCCCCTTCCCTCTGACAGCTGTCCCTCTGCTTCCCATAACCCCATCTCTGCCTCTATTCTATTCCTCAGTTCACCTTGTTCATTAGATTCCACATATAAGTGAGATCATATAATATTTGTCTTTCTCTGCCTGGCTTATTATACTTAGCATTATAATCTCCAGGTCCACCCATGTCATCACAAAAGGTAAGATTTCCTTCTTTTTCATGACCGCATAGTATTCCATTGTGTATATATACCAAAGCTTTTTAATTCACTCGTCCACTAATGGACACTTGGGCTGTTTCCATATCTTGGCTATTGTAAACAATGCTATAATAAACATTGAGAGTGCATATCTTCTTTTGAATCAGTGATTTGATATTCTTAGGATAAATTCCTGAAAGTGGAATAGCTGGGTCAAATGACAGTTTCATTTTTAATTTTTTTTTAGGAAATGCCACACTATCCAGACAACTGTCTTAACCAACTGAGATAACCAGTCATGGCCTATGATCTTTTTTCTTTTTAAAACCATCTAATTGGATGGGAGCTTAAGTGTTTAAAAGGCACCCCAGAGAAGTACTTTTAGGGATACTAGGTCCCTACCCCAGGGTTCTTCATTGAGAGTACAGGTAATTCTGCAGGACCTGGCAAACATTATTTAAGACAGAAACAGAAGTCAAATCTTCCAAGAGTTAAGCTTCAGTTTATCCTTCCAGTGCTAATTCCCCAATAAGTTTTAAATTTCTGTGATCACTTCTTTTCCAAGAATTGGACAGGTGTCCCATACCCTCTAGGTCACATTGAAGATGGTACAAATGTCAAATAAAACAAAAAAAGATTTTAAAAAAAGAACCCTGATTTACCTAAAGGCAGTAGTTTTCAAAGTGTACGCCAGGGCACACTGGTGCACCCTAGAAGATTTCCAGGTGCGCCTTATGGTATTCCAGAGAAATATGTGCCTGTTGGGGACCAAAAAACCAACAAGGTTTTTGGAGTTTAGATTTTGGGGTGACAGAGGTGTGGGGAATTGACTGTAGGCTGACAGTCTGCTCAACCCCCCACCTCACTTGCCTGATTAGGTTGCAAAAGTCTGTTAAGCTGTGACGCTGGATTGTTTACACTACCCCCCCTTGTTTCCGGGAAAGACTGGAGGCAAGTTTCTTCTATCCTTTGTTTGATGTAAAGTTAAGATGATATGTATAGTGGGGGTTTTTTGCACTGAACACAATTAAGAGTAAAAAGAGAGGAATTCTTCAATGTATTGATGAAGAAATGAGAGTTTACCTTTTAAATATATGCTCAAACATTGAAAAAATCTCTAGGACACATCAGGCTCATGTTTCTCATAAACACAAGAATGAAAAAACTTAACACATTTGTGCTGGAACCTGCCGAATTTACTAAACTTACTGAGAATGTATCTATATATATAAAAAGATAACATTTTTGTCATTTTTAAATTTTATAAGCCCCTTATTTTTACAAATTCTAAAAAGCATAACTCAAAAAAATGTAACATAAAAGTGTTTTTTAATGTCATAATAAATTTAATTTTGTTGTATTTATTTTATTTAATTATCATAAAAGCACGCTTGGACTTTATTTTTTTCTTTAATATTTGACATATTTCTCAGAAATTTGTATATAGTGCACCTACAATTATTTGTAGGATTTTAAATGCACCCTGACTTCAAAAAGTTTGAGAACCACTGCCTTAGGGTCTAAGAAGTACAGGCAGTCACAGAAACAATAGTCACAACATGAAGTGGAACTAAGTATAAGGAAAATATCTAGCATTTCCTCAGGGATGAGATGATGAAGAAGGATAGAGAAGAAAGGAGAAGAGAAGGCAGAAGAAGGAAAAATGTAGACCAAGTGTTGTCCACTAGGGCAACCCAGCGCCTGAATGTGACTTCAGGACTGTAGGCAGCAGAGCTGCTGCAGTGGCCACTGAAATCCAAGAAACAAATCAAAAACCAAACTGCCAAAATAGATTTAAGTCAGTGGAAGTCCCAAAACCAAGTTAAGAAAATTCAATAAAGCTTGCCTGGGACTCTCCAGTCCTGAGACACACATATCTACTCACCCTAGGAGGGGCTCAGGGAGACTTCCTTCCACAGCTGCTCAGCCTGGTCCTAAGGAGAGATATCTACCCCTGCGTCTGGTGCCTCAAGTCCCGTCTAACCAGCAGCAAAATTGCAGTCCTAAGTCACCAAATGTTAGTGACAAGTTTGGGTTCTTTTTTTATTTTTTCTTTTTTTTTATTTATTTGTTTGTTTATTTATTTTTTTATTTTTTTATTTTTTGAAGCTGGAAACAGGGAGAGACAGACTCCCACATGCGCCCGACCGGGATCCACCCGGCACGCCCACCAGGGGCGACGCTCTGCCCACCAGAGGGCGATGCTCTGCCCCTCCGGGGGGTCGCTCTGCCACCACCAGAGCCACTCCAGCGCCTAGGGCAGAGGCCAAGGAGGGGAATCCCCACATCTTTGCTCCAATGGAGCCTTGGCTGCGGGAGGGGAAGAGAGAGACAGAGAGGAAGGAGGGGGGGTGGAGAAGCAAATGGGCGCTTCTCCTATGTGCCCTGGCCGGGAATCGAACCCAGGTCCCCCACACGCCAGGCCGACGCTCTACCGCTGAGCCAACTGGCCAGGGCCAAGTTTGGGTTCTTTTCCCCTTATATGATATAAGAGAATTTAGACCAGAGACACTGATCAAAGCAAAGGCAGATTTATTGCAGCCCAGCAGAGCGCGAGAACATAGGGCCCCATGTTCTACACACCCAGTGTGGGGATTAGAGGTTTTTATTCCTTGGGAACATGGAAGTTGCTTAAGTTAATCAATCAGGGAGTAGGTTGGCTGGCTTTTTCCTTTTTAGAAACACTGGGGTCTCACTGAAGTCCGGGTACGCATCAGTGAAGTTAGGCATTCTGGGATTGTGCAAGACCTGTAATAGGATGCAGGAAGGGACTTTCCCAATCAAGTACTGAGTTTGTTTCTGGGGTTTATGGCTTGGCTTTAGATCTAAAAAACAAACATAGAACAACTCAGGTTAGTTCCTAGACCCTTGTTTTGTAGCTACCTGTTGATAACTGTAATCGTTTTGGCAGGCTTTGACACGATGGATCAATTCGTTCCAGCAGGCTTTGACTCGATTAAGCAATTTGGGGGAACATTTTATTCTACCTGTTTCAGTCTTTCTGTCTGAAATCTTATCAGCTTGTTACCAGACAGGAGACCTAGCAGGAGACCCTTGGGGTCTGCCTAGGGCCAACCTATAGTGTGTGGGTTTTGACTTTGTGCAGGAAAAATTTCCCAGCGTGAGTCCAGGTGATTTTGACAGTAAATTTATTAAAGCTGGGGGCAGTGAAACAGGAAGGCCTAGAGTAGAAGAAGCAACAGGAGAGCCTAGGTGGGGCTGCCCTGACTCTCTAGAAACCTTACAGGACGGAAATGAGCCCACACTGGGAAGTCGGAGGGAAAGGGCGTTGGAGACAGGTTCAGGGGTTTGCCCAGGATGCGCTGTCGCCGCCCTCTGCTCCCCTGGTTGCAAGTCTCAGTGAGGACACTTAGGGTTTAGGAGATACACACCTGCAAAGGCAGGAGAAGGGAAGGTGGGAGAGGAAAACGCAGGCATGCTTCTAGGAGGGAGGGTGAGCTGGGTCCTTTGTTCTGAGGGCTTTAGAGACTGGGAGTTTAAGAGATTTCTTTTTTTTTTTTTAATAAATTTTTATTAATGTTAATGGGATGACATTAATAAATCAGGGTACATATATTCAAAGAAAACATGTCTAGGTTATCTTGTCATTAAATTATGTTGCATACCCCTCGCCCAGAGTCAGATTGTCCTCCGTCACCCTCTATCTAGTTTTCTCTGTGCCCCTCCCCCTCCCCCTAACTCTCTCCCTCCTTCCCTCCTGCGTCCTCCCTCCCCCCACCCTGGTATGCATCAGCCTTTCCAGGTGCACCCTTTCAGAGCTACAGTACCTTACGGACTGGTCAGCCCCGGGGCATGAGGTCAGCCCCGGGGAATGAGGTCATCCTCTTCGTCCTTGTCGTTGTAGCTGGTCCTAGTCCCCCACTTATTTTGCTGCTTTTCTAGGCCTGGAGCTCAAATACAACTGAGGCCTAGATATTATCTCTAGGGAGAAGCCCGTTAGTATCTGGCTGTGAATTGTTAGGTGAGTTTATTCAGCTATCTGTCTCAGTTTCCCCATTATACTAACCAAGGAGTTTTCCTGGCTTCTTCCTATCTTATCTCAAGCTCAGATTTGAGCACCTGTTATTAGCAACTCTGAGGCTTCTATATACACAGAATGTGTGAGATGGGTGAGTAGAAAAAGGCAATAAACACCCATTGGTGGCTACTCTTGAGAGTGTTCAAAAAGAAAAGAGGAAATTTCCAAGTGATCCTTTCTCTTAAGGTTGACACTCGCTTTCTCGACTGTAAAATGGGCAGAACATTACGCTCCATCTCTCTGCCAAGAAAATGGGATGCAATAAAGTTAGGGAGCACAGTCAGGCATCAGTGGACTCTGGATCCTTACGGTTGGAGCCAGACAGCAGTTCCACCAAGAGGCTAAAGAGAACCACAGACATCTGAGGAGCTGTGAGGAGGAGGGTAGGATGGAGGGCACTTCCTTCTTTAGCTGTTCACCTACAGAGCCCTGTGGGCTTCACATCCTCTTTAATAAAATTGTGGCCTCAACTAGATCGTGGGCTCAACTTCACGTTGAGTCACTAGTGGTGAAACTGTTCTCATATACATCCTGTGAGCTTAATCAAAGCCTTCCCAGGTGCTGTGTGAGAGGGAAAAGGGAAATTAATGACCCTGACGTGAATGCTAGTTTGCATGGAGTCAGTTCTCATCATAGCTTTATATATGAAAGTCTCTTTAGGAACTTGATTTATGTTAAAAGGAAATCTCTTTGCCACTGTTATGCTCTCATTATTAGGTGCCCTGACTCTTTCAAATCACATTCCACTAATCCTAAGCCTCCTCTTTTACATGCAAAATATGGAGCTCTTCAATCTTTAATTTTTTAAATTAATTTCTAGAGAGATAAAAGAAGGGAGAGAGGAACATAGATTTGTTGTTTCACTTATTTACGCATTCATTGGCGGATTCTTGTATGTGCCCTGACATGCAAGATCAAGCCTGCAACTTTGGCACATGGAGATGACACTGTAACCAAGTGAGCTACTGGGCCAGGGCTTGGAGCTCTTTAATTTTTACATAAGAAGCCTGACGTATTATCCAAATAATCTGAAAATAAACTAAACCCGGCAAAACTGGAATGCTCAGATTTTTATGGGAAGGAAAACTGAACTGACAATATGCACTGAGTAGAAGGCAGACACTATTTAAAGAACACATGAGAAAATTATAGGCCGTGAGAGCTGGAAATGGCCTTAAATTTCTTCAGAGTCAACCTCCTTATTTTATAGGTGATGAGGGTGGAGAATAAGGATGCACAGCCAGTTGGTTCAAAAGTAGGAACAGAGACGAGCCATGATCTCTTCTTTTATTTATCTATCTATTTATTTATTTATTTATTTATTTATTTATTTATTTATTTATTTATTTATTTTAGAAAGGGGGGGGAGACAGAGAGAGAGAAGAGGGGGAGGAGCAGGAAGCATCAACTCCCATATGTGCCTTGACCAGGCAAGCCCAGGGTTTCGAATCGGCGACCTCAGCATTTCCAGGTCGACTGTTTATCCACTGCGCCACCACAGGTCAGGCCCATGATCTCTTCTTTGTGTACTTTCTTCTGTTCCTTCCAGGGGACTCCTACTTTTCATCAGCAGGTGTGTCTTTGCATTATTAAGCTTTAGAACAGAAGAAACTGTTCTCTGCTGTTTGCAGTGAAAGGATCAGGAAACTGTGTGTGTCCACTGACAGCCAGAAAAGTCTAAACGCCAATTGGAAAATGTCGTTTCTGGGCCCCTCCCATCTGGTGTTGAACTTCTCTCTTGACTATGATTTACCAAAGGGCTGTATAATTTCTGCTGGAATTATACAATCTGCAATCCAAGTCTGCCCAAAGCTGTGTTTCACTGCTCAATCAACCTAGAGAAGTTTTTAGCAGTCAGACTGAACTGCTTCTAACTCCTAGCTTTGCCCTGGCCCTGCTGCACAGGCCCCTAGAAAACAGGTCTGATCTTTTTCCAATCGCCTGCCCTTCCACAGATACTAAGCTGTCTTCCCCACTTTCATCCCAAACCTCTTTCTCTCCAGAGTAAATTTCCCAATTTCATCAACTGGATCATGGGCTCAACTTCAGATTGAGTCACTAGTGGTGAAACTGTTCTCATATTCATCCTGTGAGCGTAATCAAAGCTCACAATGACTTTTTCACTCCAACCAAGCCTAGAAATTACAAAAACAGCAAAACATCCCAGCACTGCCTTTAGGAGCCAGCAAAGACTACGTCCTGTGAGGACTCCTGCTGCCTGGAATGGTGTATACACTTTGAAATAAGCAGAATGTTACTGAACTTTAATTTGTTATGGGTTTAATTTTTTTTTTTTACCATTAAGCATTATAATGATTTTTAGCTATAAGGGAAATAAATGAAAAAGTCCTCCTGTTTCCTTTTTTTTTTTTCAAATAACTATTTAACCTACTGAGTCTGAATCCCCTGATCTATGAAATGTGGTGATAATACCTTTGTGTGGTGTTAAAGATTACATCTCAAAGTGCTGAGTGGGGGGTCAGTCACAGAGGGGTACACCTTGGGTAGTGCAGATGGTCACAACCCGTCAACATAGTCTTCGTGCTCTTTGCTGTCTGCCGGCCCCTCATCTCTCCTCCCTTTCCTCTTCAGAGATCAGCAACTCTCTGTTTTCTCACAACCCCTCCAGCTGCTTCTCTTTGAAGATTCCAAATAATGTTTGTTTCTCCTTTCTCTGAGTTTCCACAAAATTGGCATCAATTGTCACACTCTCCAACTCTCATGTGTTTTAAGTTTCCAAACTCATGATTTATACCACATGTGCATTCCATTCTCTGCCAAAAGACAAGAAGATCCTGTTAAAATATGTCAGATCATTTGCGTATCTTCTTGGGAGAAGTGTCTGTTCAGGTCCTCTGCCCATGTTTTAATTGGATTGTTTGTTTGTCTGGTGTTGAGTTGTATGAGTTTTTAAAATGTATTTTGGCTATTAACCCCTTGTTGGAGCTGTCATTTGCAAATATCTTCCATTTGGTTGGTTGCCTTTTTGTTTCATTGGTGGTTTCTTTTGTTGTGCAACAGCTTTTTAATTTGATGGATTTTGAGAATATCATGCTAAGCAAAACAAGCCAGACAGGAAAAGTTAAAAACCATGATTTCAGCCCTAGCCGGTTGGCTCAGTGGTAGAGCATCGGCCTGGCTTGCAAGGGGTCCTGGGTTCGATTCCCGGCCAGGGCACATAGGAGAAGCGCCCGTCTGCTTCTCCACCCCTCCCCCTCTCCTTCCTCTGTCTCTGTCTTCCCCTTCCGCAGCAAGGCTCCATTGGAGCAAAGATGGCCCGGGCGCTGGGGATGGCTCCTTGGCCTCTGCCCCAGGCGCTAGAATGGCTCTGGTCGTGGCAGAGTGACGCCCCGGAGGGGCAGAGCATCGCCCCCTGGTGGGCAGAGCGTTGCCCCTGGTGGGCGTGCCGGGTGGATCCCAGTCAGGAGCATGCGGGAGTCTGTCTGACTGTCTCTCCCCATTTCCAGCTTCGGAAAAATACAAAAAAAAAGACCAAAAACCATGATTTCAATTATATATGGGATATAAAAGTGAAAGCAACAAATGAAATAATGAAAAAAACAAACGGAGAAACTCATAGACACAGACAACAGAATGGAGGTTAGCAGAAGGAAGGGGTGAGGGGAGGGTTGTAGTAAAGGGTAAAGGGGATCAAATATATAGTGACGGAAGATTTGACTTTGAATAATGGGCACAGAATGCAACATGTATTATAGAATTACACACTTAAAATCTATATACTTATTAACTTAACCATTATCACCACAATAAATTTAATTTAAAAATAAAATATGTCAGATCAGCACATGTCTCTGCTCAAAACCTTCCTGCGGTTTTCTATCTCAATTAGAATAAAAACTGGATTCTTCTTGGCCATGGCTGGTTGGTTCAGTGGTAGAGCGTTGGCCTGGCGTGCAGGAGTCCTGGGTTCAATTCCCAGCCAGGACACACAGGAGAAGCGCCCATCTACTTTTCCACCCCTCCCCCTCTCCTTCCTCTCTGTCTCTCTCTTCCCCTCCCTCAGCGAGGCTCCATTGGAGCAAAGATGGCCCGGGCGCTGAGGATGGCTCTGTGGCCTCTGCCTCAGGCACTAGAATGGCTCTGGATGCAACAGAGTGATGCCCCAGAGGGGCAGAGCGTCGCCCCCTGGTGGACATGCCAGGTGGATCCCGGTCGGGCGCATGCGGGAGTCTGTCTGACTGCCTCCCCATTTCCAGCTTCGGAAAAATGCAAAAAAAACAAAAAACAAAAAACTGGATTCTTCTCAAAAAGGTCTCAACACTCTAAAGACCTCACCATGCAGAGCCTCTCTGATCTATTCTCTTCACTCCCGTCTTGTTCACTATGTCCTGTTCACACAGTCTCCTCAGTGACCCTCGAGCCTTCCATCCGGACCCCCATCTCTACTGTGCCTGGAATGATCTCCCTTCAGACAGCTTGTGTCTGTCTCCCTCAGCTCAGTCAAGTCTTCGCGAAAATGAAATCTTCTAAAGGAGGCCTTCCCAACCGCCTTTCTTGAAATTGTGTACACATCCTCTTCCAGGAAACCCTATGTCCCTCCCAGCTTTATTTTCTTGTCAGCATGTATTACTAACTTACTGTATAACTGACTTACTCATTTTGTTTCTTCTCTGTAAGCCCTCACTGAATGGAACAGGGATTTTTTCCTAAAGCAATGTCCAATATTTATTGTGCATCCCATTTGTTCATCTAGAATAAACTTGTTGTGGGATACAAGGTGTTATGATGAACACTGTGAGTGAGGAGTTCAAATTCTCATTCTTCCTTGTTCAACCTTAAGAGAGTTATTTAAACACTCAGCTCCAGTTTCCCTATGTGTGAAAGAGGAACATGATAACTATCTTATAGCATGTGAATGATGATCTATCAAGATGGTGAGGTCTTTCCCGCTTCAAGTGAGAGAAATTCCCTCTCAGTATCTATTGTACTTACCAACTCTCCAGCTGTGGCTCTCACTTCCTCCAACTGCAGGAACATCTTCCCTGTACAGCAGGGGATTAGGATACTGACAGCTCAGGACTCGTGTCATCCTAGCATAGCAGTCCCAGAAAAAAGAAAACTTTTCTAAGAATCTTTGCTTAAAAACCTCAAAGTACAGCTCAAACAAGTGTGGCTAGGGTCATGTATACATTTCAGGGCTAACCTGTTTGGCCAGATAATGTGATGCTATGATTGGCAGGTCTGTATCCGGTCCCATGGCCAGGGTATTGCAGAGACAGCTCCATCAGACAAACATGCAATAAGGAAAGGGTGATTTCAAAATGAAGAGGGTTTCATTTAAAAAGAAGAAATAATAGAATGCTCCAGATTAAATAAGACAATATCCATGACAAATTGAGATTATATTAACTCATAGAATTTAAAAAAGGATGAACAACTAATAAACATGAGGAGAAGGCACCTGGACCTCAGCAACAAAGGATTGGCCAGAACTTGGCCTCAGGGCAGACTTGCCCTTTGTTGGTTTAGCTGGTTCTTTGTGTGAGTTAACTTCTTTTTTCTTCATTGTAGTCTGCCTCTCTCTGCACAGAGTAGATGTTGGGACCATCCCCACGCTGTTCATACCCTCCTGATAGAAGGGTTGATGTGACAGTCGAGCATTAGGCAGCTCTGAGATGAGGATGACTTTGACATGTGTTTCCCAGGTGCCTTCTGCCCCTTTCTCCATCTTCTGAGCCTTAGTCAACCTTGGTAGGTGATCACACAATTTATTATCTAAACCAGTAAAATCTTAAGAGTGAATGGAAGCATTATTCATAATTATGCTGAGTCAAAAGTCACAAACCAATATGGTCCCAGAAAAACTAGGACAGTTAGTCACTCTGCCTTTAGCCTGTCTCTTTCCTTCTCCCTTAAGAGCTGTTCTCAGAAAGGGTTATATTTTAGTCATTTATGTCTCTAACATAAATCAAATTCCTTTCTCTACCAGGGAAATTTTAAATATTAAGTAATATGGAGAATAATACTCTTCTTCTGTAAAAGAAGCAGGGAAGATTGCCTTTTTTTTTTTAATTTTATTTTTTTAATGGGGTGACATCAATAAATCAGGATACATATATTCAAAGATAACAAGTCCAGGTTATCTTGTCATTCAATTATGTTGCATACCCATCACCCAAAGTCAGATTGTCCTCTGTCACCTTCTATCTTGTTTTCTTTGTGCCCCTCCCCCTTCCCCTTTCCCTCTCCCATTCCCCCCTTCCCCCCGTAACCACCACACTCTTATCAATGTCTCTTAGTTTCACTTTTATGTCCCACCTATGTATGGAATAATGCAGTTCCTGGTTTTTTCTGATTTACTTATTTCGCTTCGTATCATGTTATCAAGATCCCACCATTTTGCTTTAAATGTTCCGATGTCATCATTTCTTATGGCTGAGTAGTATTCCATAGTGTATATGTGCCATATCTTCTTTATCCAGTCGTCTATTGACGGGATTTTTGGTTGTTTCCATGTCCTGGCCACTGTGAACAATGCTGCAATAAACATGGGGCTGCATGTGTCTTTACGTATCAATGTTTCTGAGGTTTTGGGGGTATATACCCAGTAGAGGGATTGCTGGGTCATAAGGTAGTTCTATTTGCAGTTTTTTGAGGAACCACCATACTTTCTTCCATAATGGTTGTACTACTTTACATTCCCACCAACAGTGGATGAGGGTTCCTTTTTCTCCACAGCCTCTCCAACATTTGCTATTACCTGTCTTGCTAATAATAGCTAATCGAACAGGTGTGAGGTGGTATCTCATTGTCGTTTTGATTTGCATTTCTCTAATAGCTAAAGAAGATGAGCATCTTTTCATATATCTGTTGGCCATTTGTATTTCTTCCTGGGAGAAGTGTCTGTTTATATCCTCTTCCCAGTTTTTTATTGGATTGTTTGTTTGTTTGTTGTTGAGTTTTATGAGTTCTTTGTATATTTTGGATATTAGGCCCTTATCTGAGCTGTTGTTTGAAAATATCATTTCCCATTTAGTTGGCTTTCTGTTTATTTTGCTATCAGTTTCTCTTGCTGAGCAAAAACTTCTTAGTCTGATGTAGTCCCATTCATTAATTTTTGCCTTCACTTCTCTTGCCTGTGGAGTCAAATTCATAAAATGCTCTTTAAAACCCAGGTCCATGAGTTGAGTACCTATGTCTTCTTCTATGTACTTAATTGTTTCAGGTCTTATGTTTAGATCTTTGATCCATTTTGAGTTAATTTTTGTACAGGGGGAGAGACTGTAGTCCAGTTTCATTCTTTTGCATGTGGCTTTCCAGTTTTCCCAGCACCATTTATTGAAGAGGCTTTCTTTTCTCCATTATGTGTTGTTGGCCCCTTTATCAAAAATTATTTGACTATATATATGTGGTTTTATTTCTGGACTTTCTATTCTGTTCCATTGGTCTGAGTGTCTATTTATCTGCCAATACCATGCTGTTTTGATTGTCGTGGCCCTATACTAGAGTTTGAAGTCAGGTATTGTAATGCCCCCAGCTTCATTCTTTTTCTTTAGGATTGCTTTGGCTATTCGGGGTTTTTTATAGTTCCATATAAATCTGATGATTTTTTGCTCTATTTCTTTAAAAAACGTCATTGGAAGTTTGATGGGAATTGCATTAAATTTGTATATTGCTTTCGGTAGTATAGCCATCTTGATTATATTTATTCTTCCTAGCCAAGAACAAGGTATATTCTTCCATCTCATTATATCTTTTTCGATTTCCCTTAACAATGGTTTATAGTTTTCATTATATAAGTCCTTTACATTCTTTGTTATGTTTATTCCTAAGTATTTTATTTTTTTTGTTGCAATCGTGAAGGGGATTATTCTTTTGAGTTCGTTCTCAATTGTTTCATTGTTGGCATATAGAAAGGCTATTGACTTCTGTATGTTAATTTTGTATCCTGCGACCTTACTGTATTGGCTTATTTTTTCTAGTAGTCTTTTAGTGGATTCTTTGGGGTTTTCAATGTATAGGATCATATCATCTGCAAAAAGTGATACCTTTACTTCTTCTTTTCCAATATGGATGCCTTTTATTTCTTTGTCTTGTCTGATTGCTCTGGCTAGAACCTCTAGTACCACATTAAATAAGAGTGGAGAGAGTGGACAACCCTGTCTTGTTCCTGATTTAAGGGGGAAAGCCTTCAGTTTAGTGCCATTTAATATGATGTTAGCTGATGGTTTATCATATATGGCCTTTATCATGTTGAGATATTTTCCTTCTATACCCATTTTGTAGAGAGTCTTAAACATAAAATTGTGTTGTATTTTATCAAAAGCCTTTTCTGCGTCTATTGATAAGATCATGTGGTTTTTGTTCTTTGTTTTGTTGATATGGTGTATTACGTTAACCGTTTTACGTATGTTGAACCATCCTTGAGATTCTGGGATGAATCCCACTTGATCATGATGTATTATTTTTTTAATATGTTGTTGTATTCGATTTGCTAGTATTTTGTTTAGTATTTTAGCATCTGTATTCATTAGAGATATTGGTCTGTAGTTTTCTTTCTTTGTGCCATCTTTGCCTGGTTTTGGTATGAGGGTTATGTTGGCCTCATAAAATGTGTTTGGAAGTATTGCTTCTTCTTCAATTTTTTGGAAGACTTTGAGTAGAATAGGACCCAAGTCTTCCTTGAATGTTTGATAAAATTCGCTGGTATAGCCATCAGGGCCTGGACTTTTATTTTTGGGGAGGTTTTTAATGGTTTTTTCTATTTCTTCTCTACTGATAGGTCTGTTTAGGCTTTCTGCTTCTTCTTGACTCAGTCTAGGAAGGTTGTATTGTTCTAGGAATTTATCCATTTCTTCTAGGTTGTTGAATTTAGTGGCATAAAGTTTTTCATAGTATTCTACAATAATTCTTTGTATAGCTACGGTGTCCGTGGTGATTTCTCCTCTTTCATTTTGGATTTTGTTTATATGAGTTCTTTCTCTTTTTTCCTTGGTAAGTCTTGCCAAGGGTTTGTCAATTTTGTTGATCTTTTCAAAGAACCAGCTCCTTGTTCTATTAATTTTTTCTATAGTTTTTCTGTTCTCTAATTCATTTATTTCTGCTCTGATTTTTATTATCTCCTTTCTTCGGCTGGTTTTGGGTTGTCTTTGTTCTTCTTTTTCTAGTTCCTTAAGGTGGGAAGTTAAGTGGTTCACTTGGGCTCTCTCTTGTTTGTTCATATATGCCTGAAGTGATATGAACTTCCCTCTTATCACTGCTTTTGCTGCATCCCATAGATTCTGATATGTCGTATTGTCATTTTCATTAGTCTGTATATATCTTTTGATCTCTGCACTTATTTCTTCTTTTACCCATTCATTTTTTAAAAGTATGTTGTTTAGTTTCCACATTTTTGTGGGATTTTTTTTCCTCTTTTTTGCAGTTGAATTCTAGTTTCAAGGCTTTATGATCAGAAAATATGCTTGGTACTACTTCAATTTTTCTGAATTTGCTGATGTTGTTTTTGTGGCCCAACATATGGTCAATTCTTGAGAATGATCCATGTACACTGGAGAAAAATGTATACTCAGTCACTTTGGGATGAAATGTCCTGTAGATGTCTATCATATCCAGGTGCTCTAGTGTTTTGTTTAAGGCCACTATGTCTTTGTTGATTCTCTGTTTGGATGACCGATCTAGAGCCGTCAGAGGTGTATTGAGGTCTCCAAGTATGATTGTATTTTTGTCAGTTTTTGTTTTAAGATCAATAAGTAGCTGTCTTATATATTTTGGTGCTCCTTGGTTTGGTGCATATATATTAAGAATTGTTATGTCTTCTTGATTCAGTGTCCCCTTAGCCATTATGAAATGGCCATTTTTGTCTCTGAGTACTTTTCCTGTCTTGTAGTCAGCATTATCTGATATGAGTATTGCTACGCCTGCTTTTTTTTGGATGTTATTTGCTTGGAGTATTGTTTTCCAGCCTTTCACTTTGAATTTGTTTTTGTCCTTGTTACTTAGATGAGTTTCCTGTAGGCAGCATACAGTTGGATTTTCTTTTTTAATCCATTCTGCTACTCTGTGCCTTTTTATTGGTGAGTTTAATCCGTTTACATTTAGTGTAATTATTGACACTTGTGAGTTCCCTATTGCCATTTTATATCTTGCTTTCTGTTAGTTTTGTGTCTTGTTTGATCCTTCTCTTTCGTTTTTCTATCTTTTGTTTTTATTTGGTTGTATTCCATACATCTTTACTCTGTTGCTATCTCTTTTATCTCATGTGCTTCTGTGGTGGTTTTTTCAATGGTGGTTACCTTTGAGTAATGAAAAGGGTCCCTACCCTGTTCATTGTAGCGAACTATTTTGTGAGTACTTTTGCACTCCATCGACCTTTGCTACTGTTAATCTCTATCTTCTCCCCCCCCTTTCTTTTTGTTGTTGTCACAGTTTAAATTTGGTTTTATTGTGTTCTTCTTGGAGCTTTTACTTGTGGCTCTGTTTTTTTGTTGTTGTTGTTCTTTGTATCTGATTGGAGAACCCCCTTTAGTAATTCCTGGAGTGGGGGTTTTCTGATGATAAATTCCCTCATCTTTTCTGTATCTGTGAATGTTTTTATTTCTCCTTCATATTTGAAGGACAGCTTTGATGGGTATAGTATTCATGCCTGAAAGTTCCTCTCTTTCAGGACTTTAAATATTGGGGTCCATTCTCTTCTAGCTTGTAGAGTTTCTGCTGAGAAATCTGATGATAATCTAATGGGCCTTCCTTTATATGTTGTATTCTTCTTTTCCCTGGCTGCCTTGAGAATTTTTTCTTTGCTGTTGGTTTGTGTCAATTTCATTATGATATGCCTTGGAGTAGGTTTGTTGGGGTTAAGAAAACTCAGAGTTCTGTTTGCTTCTTGAACTTGAGGCTTTAGTTCTTTCCACAGGCTTTGGAAGTTCTCATCTATTATTTGTTTGAGTATGTTCTCCATTCCATTTTCTCTCTCTTCTCCCTCTGATATACCTATTATTCTTATGTTATTCTTCTTGATGTAGTCAGATAATTCTTGTAGGGCTATCTCATTTTTTTAAATTTTTGAGTCTCTTTCTTCTTCTCTCTGTTGTGCCTCAAGTTGCTTGTCTTCTATTTCACTAATCCTCTCTTCTATCTGACCTGTTCTATTAGCTAAGCTTGTTACTTCGTTTTTCAGCTCGTGAATTGAGTTTTTCATCTCTGTTTGATTTGTTTTTATAGTTTCAATTTCCTTGGACATGTATTCTTTGTGTTCATTGAGTTGTTTTCTGAGCTCCCTAAATTGCCTTTCTGTGTTTTCTTGTATATCTCGGAGGATTTTTAGGATTTCTATCTTGAATTCTTTGTCATTTAGCTCCAAGATTTTCAATATATTAAATTTTTTTCTCCATAGATTTTTCCTCATCTAGCTGTGTTACCTCTCTTTCTTTTGTATCCATGATATTTGATTTTCTCTTCCTTAATGGCATCTGAGAGTGGTTTTGTTGATAGTATTAATGGGATTTAATAAAGAATAAAAAGTTAAAAAAATAAAAATCTAAAAGAGTTGTTTTTTTAAAAAAATTAATAATGAAATAAAGAAAAATAAAATAAAATAATAATTTTTAAAAAAGGAAATTATTCTCCCCCTCCTTTTTTCCTCTCTTCTCCTCTCCCCTCTTTCTTGAGAAAATCTTGTGGTGAACTGTGAATTATAACAAAAAATGCCTGTGATGGAGGGCCTGAATTGGGTAAAAGTAATAAAGGGGCAAAAAAAAGAAGAAAAAAAAGGGGGGGTATGGACCCACAAAAAGCAAATAAGGAAAAAATTTGGGTCAAGAATAAAATGATTTGCTTTTAGGTGTTGGTTGTCTAAGAGTTATGATGAGAGGAATAAGAGGAAAACAGAAAAATGGGGGGACAAATTAAAAAATTACTATTGTATTTAGTGGAACAAGAACTAGATAAAATGGAGAGCCAGGGATGGGAGCACTGCTAGTGAGTTAAAAAGGTGAAGTAAAAACCCCCCCAAATGCCACAAACATAAGTTTGAGTCCCAGATAAGATAATTTGTTTGTAATTGAGGTTTGAATGAGAGAAGATGTGAAGGAGAAAGGAAGAAACTAATATAGAGGGAGAAAAGAAAGAGAGAGAGAGAGAAAAAAAGAGGGAACCACTAAAAGAAGAAGAAAGAAAGGAGAGAGAGAGAGAGAGAGAGTTAAGGGTTTTGGAGTGCAACCCTCATAGAGAGAAAGGAAGAGGAAAGGAAAGATAATGGGAGATGTAACACTTATGGGTAGTGTAGTTCAAGGAGAGGAGAGAGTAAGACCGGCAGAGAGTTAATCGGCCAAATTGGAGGAGGAAAAAAAGTATCAAGAATGAAGATAAGAGAAACAAACGAACAAATATAATAAAATGGGATAGGTTATAAAGTCAGCAGATTATTCTTGATTTTGAGAGGTTATCTTCTTGCTTTTTCTTTTCTCTCCCTCTTCCTGGTCGGTGACTCTGTACCCCAGGTCCTGCCCCTTTGGCACGCTCAGGTAGAGGTTTGCAGTTGATAAGTCTCTATGGCAATGTCATGTATTGTGCTTTAGTCTCGTTGGCAGTCGAGGCTCATTAGCATTTATAGGCTCTGACAGTGAGAGATTCTGTGTTCCTGGAGCCTTTCTCCTAGTCTTTCCTTCCTCAATTAGTAGCCTGATAATCCAGCTATGGGGTTGCTGCTGCCTCTGCCTGGATAGTAAGAGGCTCAAAGAGCTGGCAATTCCCCACTCTATTTCCACTCAGCACAGGGCTCTGAGTAAGGCTCAGTCAGTCAGAGCTGCTAGCATAATCAGCCGGGGTTTCCGCCCACTCAAAGACCTCTGGCTCTGCCACTCTGTCCGGTAACACAGGTGGGCGCCCTCTTCCGGGGCGCTTGGAGGAAACTCTCACTCACTGTCTGCGTGCGCAGACCAGGATATCCGGCCGGCAGTCTCACGCTCTGAGTGAAACCCCCAACCGCATGGAAAAGTTGCAGCGTTGGAATTGGCTCTCACTCCTTCCCCCTGTGCGGCTTTTGCAAGGCACTGGGGCAGCCCGAGATTCCGCTTTGGCCCACACAAAGGCCCCTGACTCTGCCCCTTTGTGCGATAACACAAGCGCGCACTGCCGAGGCACTTGGAGGAATCTCTCATTCCCTATCTGCGCGCGCAGACCAGGATATGAGGCCGGCCACGTTTCCCTCTGAGTGAAACCCCCACCAGCACGGAAAATTTCCACCGTTGGAATTAGTTCTCGCTCCCTCCCGTGCACAGCTTTCCCAGGGTGCTGGGGCTGCCCAGAGATTCTGCTTTCTGCCCACAGAAAGGCCTCTGACTCTGCCTCTCTGTGGGGTAACACGAGCACCCACTCCCGGGGCTTAGGAAGAAATCTCTTGCCCACTAACTGCACACCGACCAGGAGATTGGGTAAAATGGCTGCCCCGCTTGCCTTTCTTTGTTTGGGTTTGGCGCAAGTGTTAGCTTGTATTGCCCGGGTTGCCACAGGATCAGTTTTTCCTCGGCTTGGATCTCCGTGCCACAGCCTGGTTTGGCCATTTGTGCCGCAGCCTGGATCTATTCACCCCCTTTGCCCGCCTCCGTTTCTATATTCACAGTTACCAGAGAAAGCCACCCTGTTTAGGTTAGTGAGGAAGGCGGAGCATTTCTTACTCCCTATTTCCTTCGGGGTTTGGTTATATATTTAGCCAATTTTTCACTCGACCATACCTTCGGGTGTATTGCGAAGCATCTGGATGCTCCAAGTATAGGTTTTTCTGTTTCTGGTTGAAGATCTTGTTGAGTTTTGGGGGAGATTTATCGGTATCACTTCCTACCCCGCCATTACTCTGACGTCATCTCAAGATTGCCTTTTTAATGTTTAATTTTGTGATGTTTTGAAAAGATGACTTTGATTCCTGTTTTTAATAATAAGGCATTCCTTCTGCAGCCTAAGTTGTTGTGTTATTTGGGGTGGGGTGGGGTGTTGATTAGCTTTATTATAGGACCATGAACACAGCTAAATATTGTCAACCAAAGGCTGAGGAGCAATAAAAAGAAAAAGATTTCACTGGTCAACCTAATAAACTGTAGGTAGGCTTTTAATAAAGTTTTTTGGAATTATAATTGGCATACAATAAACTGCACAGATAAAAAGTGTACAATTTGATAACTTTCTATACATACATTTGCAATCAGAATATATAAATATATGTATACCCCTTAAAGACCATTGTGCCCATTGATAATGTCCCTGTGTCCCCTTCCTCCTTCCTCCCCCTTCCCAATGTAAGCAATGACCTTGTTTCTGTCATGACAGATTTTTCTACTGCTTGAAGGATTTTCTTTAATATTTCTTGTACTGTGGGTATGATGATATTAAATTCTTTCAGCCTTTATATGCTGAAAATACTCTTTATATCACTTTTATTTTAGAAAGATATTTTCATTGGGTGTAGAATCCTAGATTGAAATTTTATGTTGTTGTAAACAGATCTCCAGAACTTTTTCATTTCTTTATCTGAAACCTACACCCATAAAATAACAACTCCTTTTCCTTTGTTAGTAACCACCATTCCACTTTTCACTGCTATGAATCTCATTATTTTACCCACTTCATATAGGTAGAATCAAATAGTACTTGTCTTTTTGTGACTGGCTTATTTCACTTAGCATAATATCGTCAAGGTTTATCTAAGTTGTTGTATATGATAGAATCTTCTTCCTTTTTAAGGGGACATAGTATTCCATTGTATGAATAGACTACATTTTATTTACCCACTCTTCTGTTAATTTAATTTGTGTTTCTTCCACCTTTTGCCTATCACAGATAGTGCTGCTGTGAATTTGACTGTGCAACTCTTTCTTTTCAATTGCATTCAGTTCTTCTGGATATATACTGAGAAATGAGATGGCTAAATCACATGGTAGTTCTATTTTTCATTTTTTTTAAATTGTCACATTGTTTTTCACAGCTCTTGTGCCACTTTATAGTGTCACTGACAGTACACAAGGCTTCTAGCTTCTCCACATTCCCATCAACACTTTTAAAAAAAAATAGTTGCCATCTCAATGGACATGAAGTGATATTTCTTCATGATTTTGTTTTGTATTCTTCTGGTGATTAGTTATGTCTCCTC
Organism: Saccopteryx bilineata; assembly: GCF_036850765.1. Lineage (NCBI taxonomy): Eukaryota > Metazoa > Chordata > Mammalia > Chiroptera > Emballonuridae > Saccopteryx > Saccopteryx bilineata. The sequence goes on from NC_089494.1 coordinate 182,095,477, forward strand.
CAGGGAATAGAAAAACAGGAACATTTCTCAACTCATGTAATAAAGTCAGTAAAATACAATAATATTAATATATGATCAGAATATCATAAAAAAGAAAGATTACAGACCAATATTGTTCACAAAAATAGATGAAAATATTCTCAATAAAATAAATTCAGCATAATATAAAAAGAATAATACCTCATAACTAGATTTATTTAAGAATGCAAAATTGGTTTAGCACTTGAAAATCAATGTATTTCAAGACAATAAAAAAGTAGAGAGTTATATGATAATCTTGACTGATGCAGGAATAAAAGCATAATAAAACTTAAATTCCAATTATAAAAATTTTTAGCAAAATATAAATTAAAATGAACTTCTTTATTCTGATAAAGGACGTCTATATATCAAACTACAGTGAACATCATACTTAAAAATCAATTGCTGATATTGACAATGAGGAAAACATTTATATAAACATATCTATTAAACATTAACTAGAAGCTCTAGCCAGTGCAAAGAGGCACAATAAAGAAATAAAATGCTAAAATTTGGAAAGGAAAAAAAAGTTTTCATTATTCCCAGGTGATGCATATATAAAAAACTCTTTTAAAAATCTTCCAATTATTAAATTAAGTAAATTTAGAAATATCACTGAGTAGAATCAATATAAAATTATATTTCTGTGTACCAGTGACAGAAAATTAAATAAAAATAAAACTACCTTTAGAGTAATAGAAAGACAACCAAGCCTAACAAATTTAGGAAGTCCATAAATAGACCCAAACATTTTAATCAATGAAAAAGGAATAGATAACTTAATAATTGTATTGAGATACTTGTTCATATTCCTACTTCATTCTATAGATCTATATAGTACCAGAGACATTAGAATTTACAGATATATACCCCATTAGTAGTAGAAAACATATGTCAGAGATGAAAGAATAAAAGTCCTAAGAAATTCTTAACTACCGATGACACTTAGAAAAATTTTCCAATTAAATATAAATATTTAATATATTTTTGCAATAATTTCTAGCATATAAGTAAGAAAAAGACAAAAACAAAGAAAAATAGTCAAAGAAAATGAATTAAGAATCCATGAAAGAAAAAGTCAATAAATACATAAAAAATTACCAGTGTCAGTAATTAAGAAAATGTAAACTAAGCTAAACAAATAAACAAAGATTTTAGAGACTTAAAATACTCAATATGGGCTTGAATGTGGGAAACAAAGTTTCTTAAATATTGCTTATAAATTATGGTATAGTCATATAATAAAACACTCTTCAGCAATTTAAAATGTTATAGATAAACATTTGCCAAAATATTTATATTTTCACAACTATTGTGACATGGATTTAAAAAATACTGAAGAGTATAAATCATATAAAGTTATGTACAAAAAATTCTGGGAGGAAATACATCTTGATATTATTCATGTTTATCTCTGGATAGTTACATTTTATTTATCCTTTTTATTATCACTGTTTTAGAATTTCTACAATAAGCATATATTACTTTTTAAAAAATTTAATGTCATATTAATAAAATAAACTTAAAGCTGTGTTCATAATTTGTATTAAAAATATACATTCCTGAGGAAATTATCTACTTTAAATATTCTCTTAGAAACAACAATTTATTGACATTAACAAATAATTTTATCACTGGCACTGATTTTACTGGAAATCATGTGTGGTGTACACATTCACTTTAGATCCTGGGTTTTACTGGAATTCCTTGTGATAAGACAACTCTCACAAACAAATGATAAACTGTTCTTTTCCTTAGGTGTATTTTCCCTTAAATCACTGCTGTTTTATTTGCTTTGCTGAATAATTAACTTAATACATGAATACTTTTCTGAATTAGTTGAGAGTGCTATGAGCCAGATTGTGGTCTCCCCCAACCCCCACTCCCAATTCATGTCGAATCCTTAACCCCCAGTGGGGACTGTATTTGGAGTCAGGACATAATTAAGGTTAAATGAGATCATAAGATGGGACGCTGATTAATAGAATTGGTGTTCTTAAAAGAGGAGACATCAAAGAGCTCTCATTCTCTTTTTAATTCAGCATGTGAGGAAACAGCAAGAAGGTGGCCATCTACAAGCCAGAAAAAGGGCTCTCGCTAGGCATTGAATCAGTTAGCAACTTGATCTTGGACTTTCTAGCCTACAGAACTGTGAGAAATAAATGTCTGATGTCTAAGCACCAGATCTGCGGTATTTTGTTATGACAGCCCCATGGGCTAAGATAAGCAGTGCAGTGTTTGCTTAGATAAATATTTGGTTGGTTCAATAGCTCCTTCATATGAGACAGTTACTACAATGGTCTTTTTAATGAATACTGGCCATGGTGAGAAAACTAACACTGGATTTGATTATTGAGGAGAAAATAAACATTGCTTATCAACTAACACCCACAGGAAACTATTGTAAACCCATAATTAATTACACTTAAAACTCCCTCTTCTTTTTGGCCATATTTTGAGGTCTGTTGCTAAAAAAAAAAAAAAAAAAAAAAAAAAAAGGAAAGAAAAAACAAAAAAAAATAAAACCCTTTTGGTGAGAACTTTATTATTTTTAGTATTATAGAAACAGTCTTTCAGAGACGCAGATTTAATTTTGACTCTCAGCTTTGCTTCTTTTCCAACTATGTGACTTTAAAAAAGTTATTTAATCTAGCTGAACCCCAATTTATTTATAGAACCAAGAAAATTCTAACTACTTTAAAGTGATGTTGTGAGGACTCAGTAAGATGGTGTTTGTTAAGTGTGGTTAGCACAAGATAAATTCGCAACAAGTTCCTATTGCCTTTCATGGCCACCCATTGCTTCCCCCTAACCAGAACAGAAAGGTGTTGCTGCCTGTATCTCAATAATAAAATCAGTTGAGAACAAGTAGGGGTTTAAGCAAGGTCTTTTCATTTCCATTTTAATTCTGCAACTCTAATTTTTTTTTCAGGGGTGGGGCAATCAGGGACAGACAGACAGGAAGGGAGAGAGATTAGAAACATCGACTCTCATAGTTGCGGCACCTTAGTTGTTCATTGATTGCTTTCTCATAGTGCCTTGACCAGGGGGCTCCAGCTGACTCAGTAACCCTTGCTCAAGCCAGAGACCTTGGGCTTCAAGCCAGAGACCTTTGGGCTCAAGCCAGTGACCATGAGGTCATGTCTATGATCCCATGCTCATACTCAGGCCAGATGAGCCCATCCATGCTCAAACCAAAGAGCTCGGGGTTTTGAATTTGAGTCCTCAGCATCCTAGGCAATGCACCACTGCCTGGTCAGCCATCTACTGCTCTAATTTTGATTCATATCTTGACTTAAAGAGATATTTCTATCAGAAAAACTGATACACCCCCAACCCCACCCAACACACACACATAACTCACAGTCTTCTTGTACAAGGCTAAGGGGGTTTTACAAAACACAGCTTTTAGTCTTTCTCTTTAATACTGAGAACTTTCAATGGCCCTCTTCCTTTGTAAAAGGAAGTGCAACATCTTTAAAATGCCTTTTGAAGCAATATATAATTAGATCCTACCTACTTTTCAAAATTACTGCCCTAGACTTCATCCCTTCCCATACTGTACACCCTGTCACAATGCACCTTATATTGCCTCACCCATTCAAAAGTTCCTTCCATTTGAAATTATATTTCCTTCCTCTCTTTTCGTCAAGATATAGAAAACCCTGCTTAAATGTCATTTCTGTGGAGATTTCCGTTAGGTCAGCTGAAGGAAGGACGTACAGGCCTGATGAGTTTTACAAGAAGTTTCTTTATGCAGCTGCAAAACAGATGGGCTGAGACCTTAGTGGCAACAGCCGAGAGCTGCAGAAAGGGGTGTCTGATGTAGGGGTTGCTGCAGGCATTTGCTAGCACTGGGTTGGGTGCCCCTGGACATGCTCAGATTAGTATATCATGGTTTATTGCCTTGGTAACAGACTGTCTCCCTTTCCCAACCCTCAGGTCCCTCCTGATGGCCTTGTCCCAAGGACACCTCCCAGAACTTTCCCAGGGTGGGGGGAGTTGCTTAAGCGGAGGGGGAGGCTGGGTGAGGGAGATGCTTACTGAAGAAGTTGCCCTAGTGAGAGGTTGAGTGAGGGGGATTTGAGTTTAAAGGAACTTTGGATTGAAAGGATCCCTGATCCCAAATGTAACATTTTCAATCATATTGTCTGCTCTATCTGATGACTCATTTTTACACTTTCAATAAAGGATTTGTCTAACTTGACCCTCTATGGTCTTATAGAGTTTCGGCTCCTTGAAAGCAGAAGGAGCATCTAGTTCATCTTGGTATTTTGGTATATGTCTCCGCTGAGCAATAAGTGTTGGCCAAACTGAATTTGTCAAAGAAAAGATACTTTCCTCTCTGTGTCATCCTTTCTCACTCACTCCGGAGTTTCTACAAGCTTTGCTGAAATACAAACCCATAGTTCTCAGACTACCTGTCCTACACAGACGCCCACACCACACACAGACATTCTCTCTGCAGGAGACCAATAGGACCTGCTCTCATGTTTAACAACTCTACCTTAACTTTTCCCCTCCCTTCCTACCCTCCAATCTCACCCTGAAAACTCAGAAGGAAAATGGAGTGGTTTGACTAGTGACAAACTGAAAGTGAAAAGAAATTCCACTGGAAGAACATGTGAGCTTTAACCCAATGGGGTTTTAATGAAATCACATAGAAAAGAGACTGAGTGAGGTATGGGAACAATAGATGGAAGAAACAGCAGTCTCAGTGGTTCTAACCGAGCTTTGATGGCAAGCTCCAAGGAGACCCAGGATTATGCAGGAACCCATAAATCTGTTACCTCTTGGTTCCTGCATTATCCTGGGTGATGATTAAATATTTTGGGCTTATAGGAGGAAACTGCCAGTTTTGCCACATAGACTGACTTTACTGTTGCCTTCAAAGTTGAAGGCACTGATCCTTCAGCCAGTAACATCCTGTTGCTTTACAAGTCTGCAGGAAATTTTCGCTACTCTTTTAGATGTCAATCAGATTTGATCTAAAACTTGACCTGACTCTCTTTCCATTGTTTTATTTTTCTGTTTTACTTTTCTCATTATATTAATTTAAAAATATTATTTTAATATTGTTTATGAATATCCTTCTCTCATTATCCCTCCCTAATGGTGTTTTTGTTCTCTCCTTGTTTTCCAATGCAATGTGCTAATGCCTTCCAAATCTACATCTCTAGCCCAGGCGTCTCCCTGGAGCTCCAGACCCTGAGCTGTATTTGTCTGTTGGGCACTTCCATTTGAATATACATCAGCTACTTCAAAATCCACATGTCCAATTGGAGCCATCACCTCCTTCCCCAACCTATTCTTACTGCTGTGATCCCTCTGTCAGTGGCAAGGACCAAAGAATTGATCTACATTTCTTTGTCTCCATCTCCAACATCCATCCAGTCACTAACTCCGGCCACTTTAATCTCCTAAACATCTCTTTATACTTCCTCCCTATGGATTTAGCTTGCCACCCCATCCAGACTGTCATGCTCTCTCCTTTGTGCTCTACAATGGGCACCTACCTGGTCTTTCAGTCTCCTGCTTCATCCCTGCCTAACCCATTCTTCATCACATGGACAGATAATGATTATTCTAAAATTCCAGAATGATCATGAGTCTCTCTTCCCTATTGAAAAGAATCCAAAGTTTCTCAAGCACTCTAAGGACCACATCCTAAGTACTGAAATGTTGCTCTTGGGATAACTTAAGAAAATCCACTAAATGGAGCCCAAGACTTCCTGGCACAACAATATAATATTTTTTTTCCCTTATGGGAATAGTGGTGATTAATATTTTTTTAATTTTTTATTTGTTCTTAAGCAATGTGTGCCAAGGGCTAGGCCCTTTTTTGACAGCATTAAATGCCTGGAGTAAGAGAGGTAAACATGTGACGTGTGCATATTTCTTCAGAATTCTCTCTTTCTTTAGAAAATTACACATATTTGCCTTTCTATTTATACATAAAAACTAACAAGAAGGTTGGCCTCTATATCCTAAGTTAGAGCAGAAAAACGTTGCAATTAAATGTCCCTATGGACTCACATTATTTGCTCTGACAAAATGATAAAAGGTAACAGAAATCTCCTCTTCCCCTTTTCCTGGAAGGTCACCAGGTTGTCCCAAAGGGGTCTCAGCTGTAAGCTGCATATACTATCCTTCTGTGGCCCTCTGGTTAACAAGCAGACAACCTAGCCCTGGATCTCATTTTTCAGGCAATTGAAGATTCCTACTTTCAGGGGAGGGCTGGTCACAGCACGGTACTACCTGAGCAGTAATTGGCTTCCACACCAGTGTAAAGAACAATGACAATGTTATGCATGGTGAGAGAATATAATTTAAAACTATATAAATAAGAACCCAATTGAATCAGTTTTGTAACCAGGCATGTGTATCTTGGCCTATCCTTTCCACAAAGCTGTTAAAGTTTTTAAGTTAAATATCTATAGGTTTTCTATTATATAATTAAAGCTTTTACCTATGAATACAGATTAGAGCATCTTATACCTTTTGGCATGTAGCTTCCTAAAAGGCCCACAGTTTTATTTTTAACTTTTTCTTTGAAACAATAACTAACTAGAGTTTTGGTTTGTTTATTGGTTGGTTGATTTTAGTTTAAATCTGTATGATTACATTTTAACCTAGTTTTCAGACTATTATGACTTTTATAGTTAGTACTCTTACAGGAATTTTGTCTATAACCTACTTAAGCATTTTTAAAATTTTCCATAAATGTTCAAATAAGAGGACAATCTCTGTATGTAAAATAAGTAGCACATGTAATTTTACCTTATTATTTTTATTATTTAAAATCTTCTTTATACTATATATCAAGTATATATATGCATATGAATAATGTGCATTTGAATCCTCTGGGGTTGCTGATAGATTCGGATTCAGTAAGTGTAGAGCGGGCCCTGTGATTCTGCACTGCAAACAAGCTCCATACTGTATGGTGATGCCCATACTGCTGGCCCATGGATTTCAGTTTGAGTAGCAAAGGCCTAAGCGTTTTTCTTTTTTTTTTTTTAAATAAATTTTTATTAATGATAATGGGATGACATTAATAAATCAGGGTACATATATTCAAAGAAAACATGTCTAGGTTATTTTGTCATTAAATTATGTTGCATACCCCTCACCCAAAGTCAGATTGTCCTCCGCCTCTCTCTATCTAGTTCTCTGTGCCCCTCCCCCTCCCCCTAACTCTCTCCCTTCCTCCCTCCCATGTCCTCCCTCCCCCCACCCCTGGTAACCACCACACTCTTGTCCATGTCTCTTAGTCTCGTTTTTATATTCCACCAATGTATGGAATCATGTAGTTCTTGTTTTTTTCTGATTTACTTATTTCACTCCGTATAATGTTATCAAGATCCCACCATTTTGCTGTAAATGATCTGATGTCATCATTTCTTATGGCTGAGTAGTATTCCATAGTGTATATGTGCCACATCTTCTTTATCCAGTCTTCTATTGAAGGGCTTTTTGGTTGTTTCCATGTCTTGGCCACTGTGAACAGTGGAGTTTGTAACTAACTTGGAGCTCAGACATCTTCATGGATCAAGTGGTCCCAAATTATATGCATTTCTCTCCCTCATTTTAGATCAGTATTTCCAAGGTCCAACAAATGTATGCTTCTCTCATTTTCTCTAACTTTAAAGATACCACATTAGACAATGTTAAGCTATTTCTTGACAATGCAGTTTTCCTGCTATCAATACAAAAGGATTCTCTTTGTCAAGCCTCATGAGTTTTTGCCTTAAACTCTACTCTGTATAATGTTTATGACATCTCGATTCCTTTCTGTTTGAATTTGCCCAATGTATATCTAAAACACAATAGATGCTTGATAAAAATTAAATAAATAGTTATCATAAGCTCTTATTTTTAACCTTTATCATTCTGTTTTAAGAAGTGTCTTTTTTTTTAATTTACTCTAGGGTATCTTAATTAGTATCTTAGATTTGTCCTCCAGATTGTTGATTTGATATCGAGTTTCAATTCTACTCTTTGCAACTTCTATTTTGAGAGAATTTTAAAAGTATTATACCTGTAGTATATTGTATGTTTCCTATTTATTCAGATACCATCAGATACCACTGGGATCCAGGTCTTTACCTTAGTCTAATGGCCAAAGCACTTATTTTATGGAGGATATATCACTCATACACTTGATAAAGACCAATGAATCAATTGCTTCCTAAAATTATGTTTCTCATATAAAGTTGGGTTTTTAAAATATATTTTGGGGCATTGTTCCTTTATGCTGCAGTACCTTTTATAAACCCCACTTAAGATTTTTTGTTTACTTTTTAAAAATGAAATCTATCCAGATACTGCTTCTAATTTACATGCACAGCTCTTAGATCATTTGTCCAGAGTGCAATTGCCATTCAGTGCACAGCTCTCACTTGAACAATGTAACACATGGGACTAGACCTGCTCATGTACCATTTCCACACTCTAACTCTATTCACATTTGCAACAATTTTTCTTAGGTCAGCATCCCAGGATGCCATATACTTTCTCCAGACCATTTTCAAATATATATTCATTCATGAAAATATCTGGATAAAGAAACAAAGGCAGTGATGTTGTAGATTGGCTAGAAAGATGGAATAATTCTAATAGGCAGAAACAACACTTCATAGTTCAGGACTGGACAAATTTCACAATGGTCAATGTAGGCCTTCACCATGAAAAAAGCACACAGAAGAGAGATAAAGCAAAATACAACTCTATTTCCTCTTTTAAGTGCTAATCTGACTTAAAGAAAGAAGCATGTGGTATACCTCAAAGAATATAGTTTTTAAGACAAAACTCTGATAGTGCTCTCTTGAATTACAACTGTGAATGCCATCTCTGTATAGTCTTTGTTGGTTTTATTGTGTGCTGTCATAGCAGGCATGGCTAATCTCTTATCATGTTAACCCAATAATTGAACTCAAGGATGCAATAACTTGAAGAACTAAAAAACTTCTGCTCAGACCCCCATATGAGTGAAGTGTACTGAAAAATGCATGGAGTTTCATTTCCAGATATTTTACTAACTCTGTATGAATAAATTACAGTCTCAGAAGACCTTTGATTTTGTCATGTCAAAAGTAATTTAGATTGAAAGGTCTCATTCAGTTGCAGAATGTTTATAACAAAATTTCAAAGTAAGAGCATTTTTCTGTTTCCTACAGAGTTTTAGAGTCAGAAAGTCCTTAATAGCAGAGATTCTCAAATTTTCAAAAGGCAGAGATTTTAGAATACACAGTACTCTTTATGAAATATCATGTTATAATTGACATTCAATTCAGAGTAAATAATTCTGCAATTCTGAGATTATAGAATAAACATGTGGAAGCATGGAAGCAGGTGTCAAAAGCTTAAGTTAGAAAGAGATAGAAGACCCTGGCTTGTTGGCTCAGTGGTAGAGTGTCAGCCTAGCATGTGGATATCCCAGGTTTGATTCTGGTCAAGGCACACAGGAGAAGCAACCATCCTCTTCTTTGCACCTCCCCTCTGCCTTCTCTCTTCCTCTTTCCCATAGCCATGGATCAATTGGTTCTAGTGAAATGGTCCTGGGCACTGAGGATGGCTCTGTGGAGCCTCTGCCTCAGGCACTAAAACTAGCTTAGTGCAAGCATGGCCTCCGATGGGCAGAGCATCAGCCCCAGACAGGTTGCTGGGTGGATCCCAGTTGGGGCCCATGAGGGAGTCTGTCTATTTCCTCTCATCTCACTTGGGAAAGAAGAAAAAATAAGTAGATAGACAGATGATAGATAGATAGATGATGATAAATAGGTTGATGATAGATAGATAGATGATAGATAGAAGAAAGAGAAAGAGAATACACTATATTTTTTGCTTAATTCTACTGCCAAATACTATTTTCATGCTCTGTATAATAAGCTTACATAATATATTCTTTTCAATTACTTATTGCTTTTAGAAAAGTTTTACAAACTGACTTCATGATTAAATTATACTGAATTTCTTTTTTTAGATTCTTGAGAATATTATTTTATGTAAGGTGCCAAACCACATCTTGTTATTAAACTTTGTTAGTTAATTATCCCAGTTGCATGATAACATAAGAAGAAATCAATCAACTCTAATGCACAGGATAATGCATTTTGCTTAATCATGTGCCTCCTTCCAGTCACTGTGATGTTCCAAGGAGATTCCAATGCTACTATAGTGAAATTACTATATATTTTTTTCTTTCTTTCTTTCTTTCTTTCTTTCTTTCTTTCTTTCTTTCTTTCTTTCTTCTCTTTGTAAAGGCAAAGGCTTTCAACTTAGTTTCAAAGCCTTTTGAAAATTTGAGAACATCTGCTCGGAAGGACATTTTGATTCTAAAACTCAAAATCATTGATACAAGCATTCTCCTTATGAAACTAGAAATAAAAGTGTAAATTAAACCTGAGAGAAGGAGAAAGAAAAAATAATATAGGTAAAATTGAGGATGGATAAAATAAACAAAATAGAGATAAAAATCAATAAAATCACAAGCTATTTTGAAAAAACAATGTAATTGATAAACCTCTAGCATAGACTGATCAATTAAAAAAAGACATATATACCAACTTAGGAATAACACAAAAAATAATGCATATATTACAGATATTAAAAGAACATTTAAAATATTATTTAAAAACAATTTATTCCAATAAATTTCACAATTTAAATAAAATGGACAAATTCCTTGACAGACACAGAAACTACTAACCACTGATCAAGGAAAAAAACAGAAAATATGAACATCCTTATGTCTATTTGAAAAGCAATTCTTAATTTAAAATCTTCTCACAAATAAACTCCATTTTTAGGTGTCTACACTGGCAACATTTATAAAACACTTAAGGAGAAAAAGACAATTTTACTCCAATAATTTTAGAAAATAAAGGAAGGACACTTCCCAACTCATTTTATCAAGTTTATATTGCCTTGATAAGTAAGCCAGACACTTACAAGAAAACTACAGACTTCATCAACACAGACACAAAAATCCTTAACAAAATATTAGTAGATAAAACTCAACAATATATAAAAATGATAATACATTATGATCAAGTATGATTTATCCTAGGAATGAAAAGCTGGTTAAGCACTTAAATATCACTGTAATTCACCACAAAGTAAGTGTAAAAAGGGGAGGAAGATTATATGATTATTTCAATAAATGCAAGATAGCACTTAATAAAATACAACATCCTTCATAATTAAAAAAAATCTCTTCACAAAGTATGAAAAATCTAAAGTTAACAGCACACGTAGCATCGAAAGACTGAAAGCTGATGTTTGGGACAAAGGCAAGAGATTCCACTCTCATCATTCAACATTGTACTGGAGGTCTAAACTAATGCATTGGAAGGACAGTACAAAAATAAAAGGCCTGAAATATTAGAAAGAAAAGATTAAAACTGACTTTACTAATATGATTGCATACAAAGAACATCTTAAGAAATGTACCAAAAAGTTTCTAGGATTAAGAAATGATTTTTTTCAAGTTTAGTGAATACTATGTCAAAATATAAAAATAAACTATATTTTAATATAATAGCAATAAAAATTGAATAATAATAATCATTTATAATATTCAATATATGAAATACAGATAAAATGAACAAAATATGAATAAGAATCACACACTGAAATCTACAAAACATTGTTGTCAGATATTATAGATGATGCTAAATGGACAGATATACCATGTTTAAGGGTTGGATGACTCAATATTGTTATGGTATCAATTTATTCCAAATTGATTAATAGTGTTAACACAATTCCAATCAAATTCTCAGAAAGCTTTTTTTTTTAGAATATGACAAGCTAATTTTAAAACTTACATGAAGATTCAAAGGACCTAGAATCACCAAAACAGTTTTGAGAAATGAAAACAGAATTACTGTAGAGCTGTAGTAGTCAAAACAGTGCAGTTATGGCACAGTATGGACAAATAACCATAGAACATGATAGAGATTCCAGAATCCAGAAATAATTGCCGTGTGTGTGTGTGTGTGTGTGTGTGTGTGTGTGTGTTTGAACCAAGGTACTAAGATAATATAATGGTGCTGGAACAAGTAACTATACACATGGAAACAAAGGAAACTCAGTACCAATCTCTCACTACACACACACACACACACACACACACACACACACACAATTTCCTTGAATTGGATCATAGACTTAAAAGTGTAAGCTGAAACTATGTAATTTCTAGGAGGGTTCATGGCAAAATTATCTGCATATTATGCTATGCAAATACTTCTTGGTATTAACCACAAAAGAGCAAATTGACAAATAATATTTTACCAAAATTAGAAATATATGCTTCTAATAACACCATTAAGGAAATGAAAATGCAAGGTACAGAAAATGGGAGAAAATATTCTCACACATTATCTGAAAAAATACTTGTATCCAGGTATAAAGAACTCTTACTACTCAGTAAGAGCACCATCCATAAAATATGTGAGATTTTAAACAACCCATTAAAGAAAATATATAATTGGCAAATAAGCACATGAAAAAAATGTTTTTAATTATTCTTAAAATAAGTGCAAATTTAAACCACATTGAAATAAAATACCTAAGAATAAATTTAACTAAGGTTGTAAAAGACCTGTACTCAGAAACTTATAAGGCTTTGAAGGAAGAAATTAAAGAAAATACAAATAAATGGAAGCATTTACCAAGTTCATGGATAGAAAGAACTAACATCATTAAAATGTCCATATTACCCAAAGCAATCTATAAAGTCAGTACACTTCCTATCAAGATACCAATGGCATACTTCCAAAAATTTACACAGAACCACAAAAGACCCTGAATAGCCACAGCAATCTTGAAAAGAAGAATAAAGTGGGAGGAATCATACTACCTGTTATCAAACAATACTATAAGGCCATAGTAATTAAAACAGCATAGTACTGGCATGAAAACAGGCATAGAGATCAATGGAACAGAATACAGAGCTGAGAAATAAACCCACACCTATATTTGACAAAGGAGTAAAAAATATACAATGAGGTAAAGATAGTTTTTTAAATAAATGGAGTTGGGAAAATTGGACAGATATATGCAAAAAATAAATTTACACAAGAATAAACTCAAAATGGATTAAAGACTAAACAAAAGACTCAAAACCATAAAAATTTTAGAAGAAAACATAGGCAGTAAAATCTTGGACATTTCTTATAGCAATATAGATAGATAGATAGATAGATAGATAGATAGATAGATAGATAGATGATAGATAGATAGATGATAGATAGATAGATATAGATATAGATAGATAGGTATAGATATAGATATATAGATATAGATATATCACCTTGGGCAAGGAAAGCAAAAGAAAAAATGAACAAATGGAACCACATCAAATTAAAAAGTTTTTGCACAACAAAGGAAACCATCAACAAAATGAAAAGACTATCCACTAAATGGTAGAACATATTCACAAGTGATATATCTAATAAAGGGTTAATATTCAAAATATATGAAGAACATATAAAACTCAACCTACATACACAAAAAAACAATCCAATTAAAAACTGAGCAAAGGGTCTGAATAGACACTTCTCCAAAGAGGACATACAGATGGCCAATAGATATATGAAAAGACATTCAACATCACTAATCATCAGAGAAATGCAAATTAAAATCACTATGGGCTATTATCTCAGACCTGTAAGAATGGCTATTAAAAGTAAATCAACAAACAAGTGTTAATGAGGATGTGGAAAGAAGGGAACCCTCATGCACTGTTTGTGGTAATATAGATTGGTGCCGCCACTGTGAAAAACTGTATGGAGGTTCCTCAAAAAGTTAAAATATGGAACTGCCTTATGACCCAGAAATTCCACTTCTAGGAATTTATCTGAAGAAACACAAAACACTAATTCAAAAGAATATGTGCATCCCTGTGTTCAATGCAGCATTATTTACAATAGCCAAGCTGTGAAAGCAACCCTAAGTGCCCATGAGTAGATAAGTGGAGAAAAAAGCTGTGGTACATTTACACAATGGAATACTATTTGGCCATTAAAAAGAAGGAAATATTACCATTTGCAACAGTATGGATGAACATGGAGAGTATTAAGCTAACTGAAGTAAGCCAGTCAGAGAAAGACAAATACTATATGATTTCACTTATATGTGGAATCTAATGACAAAATAAACTAACAAACAAAATAGAAACAGACTCCTAGATACAGAGAACAAACCAACAGTTGTCAGAGGGGAGCAGGGGTGAGGGGCTGAGTGAAAGAGGTGAAAGAATTAAGCAAAGAAAAATCATAGACACAGACACCAGTACAGTGATTACAAGAGGGAAAGGGGGGTGGAGCAAATTGTTGGGCAAACAAGTGTGTTAAGCTTATTTGCTTGTACTTTGCCTGATTGGTGCATGAGCACAGGGCAGCACCACATGTGTATAGTCTATGTAAGGCTGTAGGTTCCTGCCCTCAGGGTGGCAGATTGTAGATTATGGATTGCCTGCTGCCATTGGGAGGGGATATTTTTAGCTATTGTTTGTGGGAGAAGGGTTTTTTCCCCCAGCCTGTTTGCTCATCAGCCAGGAGAGAGGGGAGCACTTTTCCCTACCTGCTTGCTCATCTACCATTGCGAGACTCTAATAAACAGAATGGTCCATCATTTTCCAGCTCCACAGTTTCTTTCTTGTCTGCCCAAATTCAATGCACATCTGCATTGCCACCACCAGCCTTTATATCTAGTGCTATGGGCAGGATTCAGATCAAAGTGGTATGGAGCTGCCAACACCCTTGAAGAGTGGAATAGAGGAGTGGCTGTTTCCAGTGGCTGTCCTGTTGGGGACTGTGGCTGGGTGTCTTTTACAAACCTGTGAGAGGAAACCAATAGCTCTGTATGAGAAGTTACCTGAGGTGGAAAGCTCCAGGATAAGCTGCAGACTGAGCAGCAACAACGGCATGAGCTGGGATGGTCACTGGAGAAAGAGCTGCAGGTCCAATAACTTTAGGTCAGGCTACAGGCTGAGAATCAGCAATGGCTTGAATTGGAGCGAGTAGTGGAGAAGGAGGCTGACTGCTCTTGAAAGCTGCAGTGTGAGATGGAGGCTGAACACCAATGGCGTCTGGAACTGGAGTGATCTCTGGAGATGGAGTTACAGGTTCATTAGCTCCAGTTTGCCCTGGAAGCAGAACACTGGCACTGACAGTTGGGGAAGAAACAACTGCGAGATCAAGAGCTGGAATCTCAGCTTCAGGTCAAGAACCAGCAGCCGCAGGAGCCAAAACAAGCACTGAAGATGGAGCTGCATCCACAGTAGTGGAGTGGCTCTGAGCCAGTGGGAGCAGATGTTTCCTACTCTTCTGAGGAGGTTTGAGCTGAAGATGGCATCCGCAGACTCAGAGCATGACCACTGGTTTCCCAGAAGGTAAAAACCCAGCCAGCAGCCAAGAGTCCCTCAGGGGCAGGCACAACCCCCTCTGCAGGTGGTGTAGCACTCTGTGGTCTGCCTTACACCCAGGCAAATCTGATAGAGTTGGGGGCACAATTAAGGCAGAAACCTGCTCAGCCCCTGGCAGCCTGGTTACTGAGGTTGTGGGACATAAGGGTGGATGGCATCATGCTCTCTGGAATAGAGATGGAGAATCTGGCTGCCATTACCACACAATCCTCCTTAAGGTAGCATCTTTAGAAATGCCATGAAAACCCAGGAAGCCATACCCTATTAGAATGGGTGATGGCCACCATCCGTAAAGTCTAGCAGAATGCTGGAGACTTGCCAGGAGCAGTGAGTTGGTGGCAGTGCTATAGTGAGCTAGTAAAAGTCCTTCAGGAACTAGGTATAAAAAATGCCGCATTCAACCTGAGGTCCTGTGAGCCAAATGAGGAAGTGTTTACGGCAGGGATGCGGGACCTTATTCTCTGCAGTGCCCCATCAGCCCTTTTTGGGTCACTAGTGGCTATCTTGGGCCCCTAAGTGGGGCAGCCCATCAACATGGATATGCAGATGGTAGCAGATTTGAGGGATCTGGAGGCAGCATGGGATCATAAAGCAGTGAGGCTGCTGCCCATGCTACCTCCCCAACTAATAAGGGAAATGGGCCTGTAAAGGTTACCTGAACACAGACGTGGGTAGATTTGATTGCAGCTGGGGCAGATATGAATAAATTGGATGGCAGGTCTAATAAAGTCCTTTTAGAGCTTTGGCAACAGCTTGAGCTGTAATAGAGGTTCCAGCCACTGAAAAAGCAGACATCCCCAGCAAGTGCCAACAAAATGGCTGGGGTTGAGGTTGCACGGTTGCAGGATTAGGTATTGTAGACATCTGTGGGAGAGGAGGATCCTCCTCAAGACCCATGGTTCCAGTTTGAATAGGGAAAAAGACCAAGAGACACACCAAACAGGGATAGGTGGGGAAGTCTAAGGCCCATGTGCAACTGGCAATCCATTGATCATCTGCTAATATGAAGCAGGTATATTGACATAAGAAGATAATAGGTGCGCTTTTTTTTTTTTTTTGCAGTGGCAGTAGTATGAAATACGAAAACTATCAAGGCAGCACAGGTCTTGAATGTGTTGAACCCCACCAGGCCCTGTAAGCTTGCTGAGGGGTTTGGATGGCACTTGTGGCAATGGACAGAGCACTTATGGAAAGGGGCTGAGGTCTGTTAATAAAGAGCTGTATGCTTAGTTGCCTGTAATGGACCTTTACCTTGGTGATTGGCACAGACACCTGGGCTATAGTGGACTGATCATTGAGTGATGTAATGGACTCTTGGGCTGCAACCAGAGGGGGGCACCAGCTCCCTTGTTGGATGGACATGCCACTTTTGGATGGTATGGGGACCCTGATGGGGGCCCAGCTTCAGTGGAGGCCCTCCTGCACTGGGAAGATGCTCTTATCCAGTTGCAGAGATGCACCAAGGATACTTTACTATTTCCATGGACACTGCCCTGCACTATACAGGCCCTCCCATCTACCATGGGGTAGGGGGCTAGAGATGGGTTTCCAGTTAGCACTTTGAGAAGAGTGCCCAGGGAGACATTTTGGAGGACACCTTTGTAATTATTGTAATTGTATATAACTTGTGCTGTTGCTGCAGTCTGTTTGTTTATGTAATGTGCCTCACTTCTTACACAGGGACCATCGCAGAAGATAACTGTCCCATAGATTGTGAAGCAAGCAATCCTAAAGGGGTAGAATGTTGGGTAAACAAGTGTGTTACGCTTGCTCGCTTGTACTTGGCCTGATTGGTGCTTGAGCACAGGGCAGCATCAGGTGTGTATAGTCTATGTAAGGCTGCTGGTGCTTGCCCTCAGGGCGGCAGATTATAGATTGTGGATTGCCTAATGCCATTGCAGGGACTGTTTTTTGCTGTTGTTTGTGGGAAAAGGGGTCCCCCCCACCACACACACCTGTTTGCCCGTCAGCCAGAAGAGAGGGAAGCGATTTTACTTGCCTGCTTGCTCATCCACCGTTGAGAGACTCTAATAAACAAAATGACCCACCATTTTCCAGCTCCACAGTTTCTTTACCATCTGCCTGAATTCAATGCATATCTGCATGGCCACAACCACTGGCCTTACACAGGTAGGTGAGGGTAAAAGGAGAATAAATGGTAATAGAAGTAGTCTTGACTTTGGATAGTGAACGCACAATACAATCAACATACAGATGATGTAGTATAGAATTGTACACTTGAAACATATAATTTTATATATAAACCAATGTCACCCCAGTAAATTCAATTTAAAAAATTTAAATATATCATAGTAAAAAAATCTTTGGACTTTTTCTGTATTTATGCTGTGTAATGCCAGTGGCCAAGGCCAGGCAGGTCCACATTGGATTCAGGCAGATGGTAAAGAAACCATGAAGCTGAAAAGCATTGGGCCATTGCATTTAATAGAGTCTCACAACAGCAGACAAGCACACAGGCAAGGGAAACTGCTTCCCAAGCAAACAAACAGCAAAATGGCTCCTCACAGTGGCGGGCAGGCGATCTGCCATCCACGATCCCCCTGAGCGCAGGCACCCGTAGCCTTACATATGCTATGTAGGCACGCCTCTGCCAGGTGCTCACGCACTAATCAAGCAAAGTGATTGTAGCCAGTATACCAGCAAGCAAGCCTAACACTGCTGCCCCATATACTGTTTCTTTTTTTTTTCTTTGTCTTACTGCATTCACTGGAACCTGCAACTTAATGTTGAAATGTATTGGCAAGTCTTTTTTTCTTGTTTCTGTTTTCTATTAAAATATTTTGATATTCCATCATTAAAAATAAAAAATAAATAAATAAACCACATTGAAATACACTACTCACCAGATTGACAAATTCAAAAATATTAATATCAAGTGTTCATGAGAACGTGAAATAACTAGAATTCACATACACTGCTAATGCAAGTGTAAAAAGGTACATTACTTTGGAAAACAGTGTGGCCATATTTTATAAAGTTTAACATCCTACCATATGACTCAACAATTCCACTCCTAGATATTTATCTAAAAGAAATGCAAATATATATTTACAAAAGACTTCCCCACAAGAGTGTATAGTTGCTGTTTTCATATTAGCCTAAATTGCAACAGGAAATGTCCATCCCCTGGAGAATGGATAAACAAATTATGAAAAATCAATAAATGGCCACTAACAATATAAAAAAAAATACTTCTGATACACACAATGTATTTACATGAAAAAAAAAAACAACTAAACACCAAAGATTGTGTACTGGTTTGATTTTATATAAAATTATAGGATAGGCAAAGAAATCTGTATAAGAGAAAGCAGATCTGTGGTTGCCTGGGGCTGGGGGTTTGTAGGAGAACTGACAGCAAAGAGCACAGGGAACTTCTGAGGTAATGGATAGGATTATCTTGTTTGTGGTGGCAGACTTAAGAGGTATAGTCATTAGTCAAGACTCATGATGTGTACACTTCAAATGGTTTCATTTTTTTTGTCCATGAAGTTGACACTGATAAAGTTAATTTAAAAACAAATAAATGACAACTGCTCAGAAAGCCCTAGAATCCCTCAGCCTTTGAAATCATCCACGGTTGAATGTTGTCGCATGCCTTGGAGTGTCTCTGTAAGAGAGATAAATAGCTCATGAAGCCTCCAAACCTTTTCTATTTGTTTTTATTTGAGCATTGGTTGGGGGTGAAGGTGGAGGAGTGCTTGTGAATTCTGTTTTACTGATTAAAAAAATGTACTTCACTCAAACTTTTCTCTTAGCTTCTACTTTCACATGGCTTAAATTTAGACTCAGGAGAGATTTTTTTTTCCCCTGAAATTATTCTTAGCATACTTAGCTTTCCCTCCCTAAAACTCAAACCGTAAGACAAGGCAACCCAGGAGGATATTGACCTTTGACATTAGAGTAAATAAAAACATGAATCTGTTTTGAGATGACAGGGGTCTACCTTAAGGCAACTTCGTACAGCCAAGTTTACCACAATGCCTGGATTTCCGGGTGAATAGTAGGGCAGAGACATAATACTTACATAAGAATGATTTTGCTTTTTTTTTCATAAAAAGAAAATTTCTTAACATTTGTTAACATGGTAATTCTCTTAAGTAACTTGCCTGGGCAATCTTTCACACAGCTGTGCAAACCAGGCTTTTAAAAATTTCCACTCAGCTTGCAGTTCAACTAATAAACAAGTTCTGGTTTTGTTTGATGTTTGTGCTAGCAGCACACAGAAGGCCTTCTGGATTATTAAAAAAAAAAAAAACCAAAAAAAAAAACAAGTTGGTATGTATGACTATTAATCTTTTCCAATACCAATTTTATTAAAGCTATCATATAATTATTTTACTTTTTGCTCATTCTCATTCCAATAATTTTATCTGTTCTTAACCAGTAGCTCCAGGTTATCGCAAGTTTTATACAAATAAAAGTTGACCTATTTCAATACAATTACCACTTTTAAACTTCCAGTGAACACTTAACTAAGGTTTTATAATAAACAGTTCTTAACAAAATTAAATATCTAAATACATGCTATGTAGTTATTAAACATAGACTCTACTATGTTCTACCTCAGTTTCTGAGAGTAATTTTCTTGAGACTATCAAATTTTATAAGTTACATTACACTTTACTTTTCTAGTTGTAGACTAGCTATTCTGATTTATAAAGTAGTAAAGGTTAGTTACGTGTTCTTCCTTTAATTAATACAGAATTTTGTATATTTTAATTATTACAGTACTGTTGAATAGACCACTACCATGAGAGCCATTGGTTAAACAATTAACATGAAGTTTTAACTCTTAAAACTTTTTTAAAGTTTTCTTTATTCCAAAGGGATCTTTTGCAGCTGACTAAATCTAAGTTTCACCCAGGTGTCTTGTGCCCAGGTCTAGTTCACATGCAGGTATAAGTGAGATAACCACATAACTAATCATATGAACTAGAACGCTTTTGAAAAGTAAAAGGTGAGCTATTAATAATTCCTTTGGGACAACAGTAATTGCCCCTGGTACACTGAGATGTGCTTTTATCTAGTTGTTCAAGCAACAAGACAGGTCCTAAGTGGACTATGAACTTACCAATCATCATATGACCATATTTATAATATATCAGGGGACTAATGAGCGTGGTAAACAAAAAATCAAGGCCTACTTTCCATAAATATAAGATATGTAAATTCACAGGGTAACAACTTTGAGAGATACAAAGAAAACTAGAAGTTCTTGATCCTAGGAATAAATATTTTATAGCTATGAGCCAACAGGGCACTCTGAGCTGGTGCACTACTACTGGACACAACTATAGGCTTTGATTCCAACCTACCTCCTTCCCCACCGCTGAACTCAAGATGAAGTGCAGGTGCAGGCCCAGGAATTTCCCCCTGACCTGAGGAGGAGCATACCGTGCGCTGCAAACTCTTACTATGCTACCTGTGCCTTCAGTTAACCAGGGCATTTGAAGCTGGAGGGAGTGAAAACACAATTTGGAAAGAAAGGAAAAAAGAGCATGAGAAGAGAAAATGATTGTACCAAATTATCACCATATCAGAGTAGTATGAGTTCCAGAACAAAGAAACATAAAGCAGGGAAGGGAAGGGAAAGGAAGGGAAGGGAAGAGAAGGGAAGGGGGGGGGAAGAACATTAATAAAAAATTTAAGTAAATTTTCTAGAACTGAAGAAAGCTAATCTTCATAATATTTTTAAAGCCACTGAATGCTCGTAAAAAAAAGATAAAAATAGACCCACCGGAACAAATCATTGTAAACTTTTAGATGACCAGAGATAAGCAGAACATCCTACAAGCTTCCAAGGAGGAGGAGGAAGAGAAACAGGGAAGGAGGAGGAGGTCAGAGTGTATGACCACCAGCCAGAGTGTGTGACAACACCAGAACCTGGAAAAGGCAAGGACAGATTCTCTCCTAGAGCCTCCTGTGGGAGCGCAGCCCAGTCAACACCTTGATTTCATTCCAGT
Organism: Saccopteryx bilineata; assembly: GCF_036850765.1. NCBI lineage: Eukaryota > Metazoa > Chordata > Mammalia > Chiroptera > Emballonuridae > Saccopteryx > Saccopteryx bilineata. Next base: position 182,116,921 of record NC_089494.1, read on the forward strand.
AATACTGACTTCAGACCATTGGCCTCCAGATCTGGAAGAAAATAAACCTCTTGTTTAAGCCAGCCAATTTTTGGTAATTTGTCACAGCAGCCACCAAAAAAAAAAAAAAAAAAACCCAACAGAATTAGGTTAGCCCCAGAGGCAGAGCACACAGGCCATTTGAAGCAAATCAAAAACTCCAGGAAAGATTTCTCTGCAAAACAAAACTGATGGTGCACAATGCATCCTACATGTCTTGAGTGGGGAATTATACAACTGGCAATGTAATGGGCGTTGAAATCATTGGAAGTATTAAAAACAGCACCAGGGCAAAGAGAAATAGAAGCATTGAAACTACGTGATTCATCTGTAAATAGCACTTATATAGTCATAATAATATAAATTATTCTATTACTCTGTTGGGAAACAAGGGAGAAGTAGGGGGGTTTTTTTGTTTTGTTTTGTTTTGGTTTTGTGACAATGACCAGCCCAAAATTTCATCTTCCCAAATGGGAATCAACAGAAATGTCCAAAGAAAAACCAAGTTAGGAACATATGCATCAAAATTTGAACACAGTGGCTTCTAAGAAGGAGTCAACTTAAGAAAAAGCGAGAAAGCAAATACTGCTGTTTTTCTTAAGAGACTTTGTAGAAAAAAGTTTGTACATGTCTATATGCATGTATAATGTTGGAAAAAAATGAAAATGAACAATCAAACCTGGAAAAATGATGAAGACAAAAAAAGAGGGTTTTTTTATATTTTATTTATTCATTTTAGAGAAAGGAGAGAGAGAGAAGAGGGGGAGGAGCTGGAAGCATCAACTCCCATGTGTGCCTTGACCAGGCAAGCCCAGGGTTTCGAACTGGCGACCTCAGTATTCCAGGTCGACGGTTTATTCACTGCACCATCACAGGCCAGGCAATAATAAAAGAACTGATGACAGTCTAGGATGCATAAAATAAAATGAATGACAATTTTAAAACAAATTTCAAAACATTGTGCAAAAGTTATATGTGGCTAAGCACAACATTTTTAGTGACTGTATCATGTAAAGAGTCAAAAAGTACTATATTTTAGATTGTTGGAGGTGCTCTGGAAAACTTGAAGGCACAGGGACGGGGGCCAAAGCTTGCCGATCAGGTCTGTATCACATCTACGATGGAAAGAGCAGCTAGCTGGGCTCTTCGTCTCTGTTTGCTTCCTCTTTGTTGACGATTCTGGATCTCTTCCCTTCTTCTCAAGTCCCTTAAACATACTCATGCCCATGCTTTCTGTTTCAGCAAATTATGACCAGTGAAAAGGACTTCAACTCAATCCTTTGTTTAATTGAGGGTCTGCTTCTAGGACTACTCTTGGTGCCAAGCACGATATCAATGCATCCAGTTAGGAAAATGGAAAACTCTGTATTTCGAACAAAGTAGATTTAATACAGAAAACTGGTTATAGAGTTACTTGAAAGCCAAAAGTTTACAACGGGCATGATGAGGTCTCTCAGAACATTAACAATATTAAGACTCAGAGGACCGGGGGAACAAAAAGAAGTGGTAGGGTTGCCACCCCACAGGGGTGGGTGGGGGCTTAGACCTCTGGGGAGGGTGTACGGCCCAGTGTTTGCTCAGAAGAAGTTCACACTCACACTGCCCAGCAGCTGCAGCTGCTTTTGAGGGGAGAGGCAAGACTGGTGCCAGGAGGGTGGAGAGCAGCTGGAGGAAGACATGGAGTGACACTAATGGGCAAGCAGCTGTGTGACATGGAGTGACACTAATGGGAAGACTATATATTCCCTTCACAGCACTGCTTTTGCTGTAGTCTACAGATGTCGTGAGTTGTGCCTTCATATTTCTTTCATTCAAATGTTTTTAAATTTCTCTTGAGATTTCTTCTTGGATCCATGTGTTATTTATAAGTGGGTTGTTTAATCTCCCTGTATTTTAGAATTTTCCAGTTCTCCTTCTGTTATTAACGTGCAGTTTAAGTCCATTGTGATCTGAGCTCAGAAACTGTGTGTTTTCTATTCTTTTAAACTTGTTAAATTGTGTTTCACGGCCCAGAATGTGGTCTACTTTGGCAAGAGTTCCATGTCAGCTTGAAAAGAATGTGTATTCTGCTGCTGTTAAATGAAGTAGTCTAGAAATGTCATATATCTAGTTAATCGACAGCGTTGCTTAGTTCAACTATGTCTTCACTGATCTTCTGCTGGCTGGGTCTGTCCTTTTTTGCTAGAGAGATGTTGACATTTCCAATTAAAATAATGGGTTCATCTATATTCTCGTTTTAGTTCTACCAGTTTTTGGCTCAGGCAGTTTAATGATCTCTTTTCTTTTTTTTTTTTTTTTTTTGGTTTTATTTTATTTTTTTTATTTTTTTTTTTTTTTATAATTTTATTTTTTTAATGGGGTGACATCAATAAATCAGGATACATATATTCAAAGATAACAAGTCCAGGTTATCTTGTCGTTCAATTATGTTGCATACCCACCACCCAAAGTCAGATTGTCCTCTGTCACCTTCTATCTTGTTTTCTTTGTGCCCCTCCCACCCCCTATCCCTCTCCCATTCCCCCCTCCCCCCTGTAACCACCACACTCTTATCAATGTCTCTTAGTTTCACTATTATGTCCCACCTACGTATGGAATAATACAGTTCCTGTTTTTTTCTGATTTACTTATTTCGCTTCGTATCATGTTATCAAGATCCCACCATTTTGCTGTAAATGTTCCAATGTCATCATTTCTTATGGCTGAGTAGTATTCCATAGTGTATATGTGCCACATCTTCTTTATCCAGTCATCTATTGATGGGCTTTTTGGTTGTTTCCATGTCCTGGCCACTGTGAACAATGCTGCAATAAACATGGGGCTGCATGTGTCTTTCCGTATCAATGTTTCTGAGTTTTGGGGATATATACCCAGTAGAGGGATTGCTGGGTCATAAGGTAGTTCTATTTTCAGTTTTTTGAGGAACCACCATACTTTCTTCCATAATGGTTGTACTACTTTACATTCCCACCAACAGTGGATGAGGGTTCCTTTTTCTCCACAGCCTCTCCAACATTTGCTATTACCTGACTTGCTAATAACAGCTAATCGAACAGGTGTGAGGTGGTATCTCATTGCCGTTTTGATTTGCATTTCTCTAATAGCTAAAGAAGATGAGCATCTTTTCATATATCTGTTGGCCATTTGTATTTCTTCCTGGGAGAAGTGTCTATTCATATCCTCTTCCCATTTTTTTATTGGATTGTTTGTTTGTTTGTTGTTGAGTTTTATGAGTTCTTTGTATATTTCGGATATTAGGCCCTTATCTGAGCTGTTGTTTGAAAATATCATTTCCCATTTAGTTGGCTTTCTGTTTATTTTGTTATCAGTTTCCCTTGCTGAGCAAAAACTTCTTAGTCTGATGTAGTCCCATTCATTAATTTTTGCCTTCACTTCTCTTGCCATTGGAGTCAAATTCATAAAATGCTCTTTAAAACCCAGGTCCATGAGTTGAGTACCTATGTCTTCTTCTATGTACTTAATTGTTTCAGGTCTTATGTTTAGATCTTTGATCCATTTTGAGTTAATTTTTGTACAGGGGGAGAGACTGTAGTCCAGTTTCATTCTTTTGCATGTGGCTTTCCAGTTTTCCCAGCACCATTTATTGAAGAGGCTTTCTTTTCTCCATTGTGTGTTGTTGGCCCCTTTATCAAAAATTATTTGACTATATATATGTGGTTTTATTTCTGGACTTTCTATTCTGTTCCATTGGTCTGAGTGTCTATTTTTCTGCCAATACCATGCTGTTTTGATGGTCGTGGCCCTATAATAGAGTTTGAAGTCAGGTATTGTTATGCCCCCAGCTTCATTCTTTTTCTTTAGGATTGCTTTGGCTATTCTGGGTTTTTTATAGTTCCATATAAATCTGATGATTTTTTGCTCTATTTCTTTAAAAAATGTCATTGGAATTTTGATGGGAATTGCATTAAATTTGTATATTGCTTTGGGTAATATAGCCATCTTGATTATATTTATTCTTCCTAGCCAAGAACAAGGTATATTCTTCCATCTCATTATATCTTTTTCGATTTCCCTTAACAATGGTTTATAGTTTTCATTATATAAGTCCTTTACATTCTTTGTTATGTTTATTCCTAAGTATTTTATTTTTTTTGTTGCAATCGTGAAGGGGATTATTCTTTTGAGTTCCTTCTCAGTTGTTTCATTGTTGGCATATAGAAAGGCTATTGACTTCTGTATGTTAATTTTGTATCCTGCGACCTTACTGTATTGGCTTATTGTTTCTAGTAGTCTTTTTGTGGATTCTTTGGGGTTTTCGATGTATAGGATCATATCATCTGCAAAAAGTGATACCTTTACTTCTTCTTTTCCGATATGGATGCCTTTTATTTCTTTGTCTTGTCTGATTGCTCTGGCTAGAACCTCTAGTACCACATTAAATAAGAATGGAGAGAGTGGACAACCCTGTCTTGTTCCTGATTTAAGGGGGAAAGCCTTCAGTTTAGTGCCATTTAATATGATGTTAGCTGATGGTTTATCATATATGGCCTTTATCATGTTGAGATATTTTCCTTCTATACCCATTTTGTTGAGAGTCTTAAACATAAAATTGTGTTGTATTTTATCGAAAGCCTTTTCTGCGTCTATTGATAAGATCATGTGGTTTTTGTTCTTTGTTTTGTTGATATGGTGTATTACATTAACCGTTTTACGTATGTTGAACCATCCTTGAGATTCTGGGATGAATCCCACTTGATCATGATGTATTATTTTTTTAATATGTTGTTGTATTCAATTTGCTAGTATTTTGTTTAGTATTTTAGCATCTGTATTCATTAGAGATATTGGTCTGTAGTTTTCTTTTTTTGTGCCATCCTTGCCTGGTTTTGGGATGAGGGTTATGTTGGCCTCATAAAATGTGTTTGGAAGTATTGCTTCTTCTTCAATTTTTTGGAAGACTTTGAGTAGAATAGGAACCAAGTCTTCTTTGAATGTTTGATAAAATTCGCTGGTATAGCCGTCAGGGCCTGGACTTTTATTTTTGGGGAGGTTTTTAATGGTTTTTTCTATTTCTTCTCTACTGATAGGTCTGTTTAGGCTTTCTGCTTCTTCTTGACTCAGTCTAGGAAGGTTGTATTGTTCTAGGAATTTATCCATTTCTTCTAGGTTGTTGAATTTAGTGGCATAAAGTTTTTCATAGTATTCTACAATAATTCTTTGTATATCTACGGTGTCCGTGGTGATTTCTCCTCTTTCATTTTGGATTTTGTTTATATGAGTTCTTTCTCTTTTTTCCTTGGTAAGTCTTGCCAAGGGTTTGTCAATTTTGTTGATCTTTTCAAAGAACCAGCTCCTTGTTCTATTAATTTTTTCTATAGTTTTTCTGTTCTCTAATTCATTTATTTCTGCTCTGATTTTTATTATCTCCTTTCTTCGGCTGGTTTTGGGTTGTCTTTGTTCTTCTTTTTCTAGTTCCTTAAGGTGGGAAGTTAAGTGGTTCACTTGGGCTCTCTCTTGTTTGTTCATATATGCCTGAAGCGATATGAACTTCCCTCTTATCACTGCTTTTGCTGCATCCCATAGATTCTGATATGTCGTATTGTCATTTTCATTAGTCTGTATATATCTTTTGATCTCTGCACTTATTTCTTCTTTGACCCATTCATTTTTTAAAAGTATGTTGTTTAGTTTCCACATTTTTGTGGGATTTTTTTCCTCTTTTTTGCAGTTGAATTCTAGTTTCAAGGCTTTATGATCAGAAAATATGCTTGGTACAACTTCAATTTTTCTGAATTTGCTGATATTGTTTTTGTGGCCCAACATATGGTCAATTCTTGAGAATGATCCATGTACACTGGAGAAAAATGTATACTCAGTCACTTTGGGATGAAATGTCCTGTAGATGTCTATCATATCCAGGTGCTCTAGTGTTTTGTTTAAGGCCACTATGTCTTTGTTGATTCTCTGTTTGGATGACCGATCTAGAGCCGTCAGAGGTGTATTGAGGTCTCCAAGTATGATTGTATTTTTGTCAGTTTTTGTTTTAAGATCAATAAGTAGCTGTCTTATATATTTTGGTGCTCCTTGGTTTGGTGCATATATATTAAGAATTGTTATGTCTTCTTGATTCAGTGTCCCCTTAGCCATTATGAAATGGCCATTTTTGTCTCTAAGTACTTTTCCTGTCTTGTAGTCAGCATTATCCGATATGAGTATTGCTACACCTGCTTTTTTTTGGATGTTATTTGCTTGGAGTATTGTTTTCCAGCCTTTCACTTTGAATTTGTTTTTATCCTTGTTACTTAGATGAGTTTCCTGTAGGCAGCATACAGTTGGATTTTCTTTTTTAATCCATTCTGCTACTCTGTGCCTTTTTATTGGTGAGTTTAATCCATTTACATTTAGTGTAATTATTGATACTTGTGAGTTCCCTATTGCCATTTTATATCTTGCTTTCTGTTAGTTTTGTGTCTTGTTGGATCCTTCTCTTTTGTTTTTCTATCTTTTGTTTTTATTTGGTTGTATTCCATACATCTTTCCTCTGTTGCTATCTTTTTTATCTCATGTGCTTCTGTGGTGGTTTTTTCAATGGTGGTTACCTTTGAGTAATGAAAAGGGTCCCTACCCTGTTCATTGTAGCGAACTATTTTGTGAGTACTTTTGCACTCCATCGTCCTTTGCAACTGTTAATCTCCATCTTCTCCCCCTCTTTCTTTTTGTTGTTGTCACAGTTTAAATTTGGTTTTATTGTGTTCTTCTTGGAGCTTTTACTTGTGGCTCTGTTTTTTTTTGTTCTTTGTATCTGATTGGAGAACCCCCTTTAGTAATTCCTGGAGTGGGGGTTTTCTGATGATAAATTCCCTCATCTTTTCTGTATCTGTGAATGTTTTTATTTCTCCTTCGTATTTGAAGGATAGCTTTGATGGGTATAGTATTCGTGGCTGAAAGTTCCTCTCTTTCAGGACTTTAAATATTGGGGTCCACTCTCTTCTAGCTTGTAGAGTTTCTGCTGAGAAATCTGATGATAATCTAATGGGCCTTCCTTTATATGTTGTATTCTTCTTTTCCCTGGCTGCCTTGAGAATTTTTTCTTTGCTGTTGGTTTGTGTCAATTTCATTATGATATGCCTTGGAGTAGGTTTGTTGGGGTTAAGAAAACTTGGAGTTCTGTTTGCTTCTTGAACTTGAGGCTTTAGTTCTTTCCACAGGCTTGGGAAGTTCTCATCAATTATTTGTTTAAGTATGTTCTCCATTCCATTTTCTCTCTCTTCTCCCTCTGATATACCTATTATTCTTATGTTATTCTTTTTGATGGAGTCAGATAATTCTTGTAGGGCTATCTCATTTTTTTTAATTTTTGAGTCTCTTTCTTCTTCTCTCTGTTGTGCCTCAAGTTGCTTGTCTTCTATTTCACTAATCCTCTCTTCTATCTGACCTGTTCTATTAGCTAAGCTTGTTACTTCATTTTTCAGCTCGTGAATTGAGTTTTTCATCTCTGTTTGATTTGTTTTTATAGTTTCAATTTCCTTGGACATATATTCTTTGTGTTCATGGAGTTGTTTTCTGAGCTCCCTATATTGCCTTTCTGTGTTTTCTTGTATATCTCGAAGGATTTTTAGGATTTCTATCTTGAATTCTCTGTCATTTAGCTCCAAGGTTTCCAATATATTAAATTTTTTCTCCATAGATTTTTCCTCATCTAGCTGTGTTACCTCTCTTTCTTTTGTATCCATGATATTCGATTTTCTCTTCCTTAATGGCATCTGAGGGTGGTTTTGTTGATAGTATTAATGAGATTTAATAAAGAATAAAAAGTTAAAAAAAATAAAAAAATAACAAATCGAAAAGAGTTGTTTTTTTTTAAAAAAAATTAATAATGAAATAAAGAAAAATAAAATAAAATAAAAATTTTTTTTAAAAAGGAAATTATTCCCCCCCTCTTTTTTTCCTCTCCTCTCCTCTCCCCTCTTTCTTGAGAAAATCTTGTGGTGGACTGTGAGTTATAACAAACAATGCCTGTGATGGAGGGCCTGAATTGGGGAAAAGTAATAAAGGGGCAAAAAAGAGAGAAAGAAAAAAAAAAAAAAGGAAAAAAAAAAAAAAAAGAAAAAAGAAAAAAAAAAAAAAGAGTGTATGGACCCACAAAAAGCAAATAAGGAAAAAATTTGGGTCAAGAATAAAATGATTTGCTTTTAGGTGTTGGTTTTCTAAGAGTTATGATGAGAGGAATAAGAGGAAAATGGAAAAATGGGGGGACAAATTAAAAACTTACTATTGTATTTAGTGGAACAAGAACTAGATAATATGGAGAGCCAGGGATGGGAGCACTGCTAGTGAGTTAAAAAGGTGAAGTAAAAACCCCCCAAAATGCCACAAACATAGGTTTGAGTCCCAGATAAGATAATTTGTTTGTTATTGAGGTTTGAATGAGAGGAGATGTAAAGGAGAAAGGAAGAAACTAATATAGAGGGAGAAAAGAAAGAGAGAGAGAGAAACAAAAGAGGGAACCACTAAAAGAAGAAAAAAGAAAGGAGAGAGAGAGAGAGAGTTAAGGGTTTTGGAGTGCAACCCTCATAGAGAGAAAGGAAGAGAAGAGAAATGATAATGGGAGATGTAACACTTATGGGTAGTGTAGTTCAAGGAGAGGAGAGAGTAAGACCGGTAGAGAGTTAATCGGCCAAATTGGAGGAGGAAAAAAAAGTCTCAAGAATGAAGATAAGAGAAACGAACGAACAAATATAATAAAATGGGATAGGTTATAAAGTCTGCAGATTATTCTTGATTTTGAGAGGTTATCTTCTTGCTTTTTCTTTTCTCTCCCTCTTCCTGGCCGGTGACTCTGTACCCCGGGTTCTGCCCCTTTGGCACGCTCAGGTAGAGGTTTGCAGTTGATAAGTCTCTATGGCAATGTCATGTATTGTGCTTTATTCTCGTTGGGAGTCGAGGCTCATTAGCATTTATAGGCTCCGACAGTGAGAGAGTCCGTGTTCCTGGAGCCTTTCTCCTAGTCTTTCCTTCCTCAATTAGTAGCCTGATAGTCCAGGTATGGGGTTGCTGCTGCCTCTGCCTGGATAGTAAGAGGCTCAAATTGCTGGCAACTCCCCACTCTATTTCCACTCAGCACAGGGCTCTGGGTAAGGCTCAGTCAGTCAGAGCTGCTAGCATAATCATGCGGGCTTTCCGCCCACTCGAAGACCTCTGGCTCTGCCACTCTATCCGGTAACACAAGCGGGCGCCCACTTCCGGGGCGCTTGGAGGAAACTCTCACTCACTGTCTGCAACCAGGATATCCGGTCAGCAGTCTCACGCTCTGAGTGAAACCCCCAACCGCAGGGAAAAGTTGCAGCGTTGGAATTGAGTCTCGCTCCGTCCCCGTGTGCGGCTTTTGCAAGGCGCTGGGGCGGCCCGAGATTCCGCTTTGGCCCACACAAAGGGCCCTGACTCTGCCCCTCTGTGCGATAACACGGGCGCGCACTGCCGAGGCACTCGGAGGAATCGCTCACTCCTTATCTGCGCGCGCAAACCAGGATATGAGGCCGGCCGCAGTTCCCTCTGAGTGAAACAGCCTCCAGCACGGAAAATCTCCACCGTTGGGATTAGTTCTCACTCCCTCCCGTGCGTGGCTTTCCCAGGGCGCTGGGGCTGCCCAGAGACTCTGCCCTCAGCCCACAGAAAGGCCTCTGACCCTGCCTCTCCGTGGGGCAACACGGGCACCCACTTCCGCGGCTCAGGAAGAAATCTCTCTCCCACTAACTGCGCACCGACCAGGAGACCGGGTAAAATGGCCGCTCCGCTTGTCTTTCTTTGTTTGGGTTTGGCGCGAGTATTAGCTTGTATTGCCCGGGTTGCCACAGGATCAGATTTTCCTCGGCTTGGATCTCTGAGCCACAGCCTGGTTCGGCCGTTTTTGCTGCGGCGGCCTGGATCTATTCACCCCCTTTGCCCGCCTCAGTTTCTATATTCACAGTTACCAGAGAAAGCCGCCCTGTTTAGGTTAGTGAGGAAGGCGGAGCATTTCTTACTCCCTATTTCCTTCGGGGTTTGGTTATATATTTAGCCAATTTTTCACTCAATCATACCTTTGGGTGTATTGCGAAGAATCTGGAAGCTCCAAGTATAGGTTTTTCTGTTTCTGGTTGAAGATCTTGTTGAGTTTTGGGGGAGATTTATCGGTATCGCTTCCTACTCCGCCATTACTCTGACGTCATCTATGATCTCTTTTCAGGCACATATATGTTTCTGATTGTTATGTCTTCTTGCCTTTTAACCTTTGTACTAGCTTTTGTGTTGGTTAATCTACTGCTTTATTATATGTTTGCCTTTGTTGGTGAGATATTTTATCTTATATTTTCTTAGTCATTTTTTGATTTTTTTTCTTCTTCTTAAAGAAGTCTCTTTAAAATTTCTTTTCTTTTCTTTTTTTTTTTTTTTGACAGACAGAGTCAGAGAAAGGGATAGATAGGGACAAACAGGAGGGGAGAGAGATGAGAAGCTTTGATTCTTTGTTGTGGCACCACAGTTGTTCATTGATTGTTTTCTCATATATGCCTTGACCAGGAGGCTACAGCAGAGTGAGTGACCCCTTGCTTAAGAGTCAGCGACCGTGGACTCAAGCCAGTGAACATGTGGTCATGTCTATGATCCCACGCTCATGCCAATGACCCAGCGCTCAAGCCGGATGAGCCTGTACTCAAGCCAGTAACTTCGGGATTTTGAACCTGGGTCCTCCGCATCCCTGTCCGATACTCTATCCACTGCGCCACTGCCTGGTCAGACTAAAATTTCTTGTTATACTTGTTTGATGGTGATGAACTCCTTTGGTTTTGTTTTGTTTGTTTTTCTTGTCTGGGAAGCACTTTATTATTTGTCCTTCGATTTTAAATGATGGCTTTTCTGGTTAAAGTAATCTTAATTATAGGTCCTTGCTTTTCTTTTTTTCCATTATGGTTTACATTCAGAGCAGATTTAATGGCGGGTGCACTGGGCACCTGCCCTGGGCCCCAACTTCTGAAGGGCCCCACAAAACACCAACTTGACAATTTTCTCTAATGACACCAAGTTTGGTTTCATATGTGCAGTTTTAACATTAATAGTACATAATATTTTTTTATTTATTTAAAAATATGGTTAACATGTATTTTTATTTTCCCTGTCTCTCTCTCTCTCTCTTTTTTTTTAAGGGGCCCAATATTATCTTCTGCGGCCAGGGCCTCAACCGACCTTAATCTGCCTGTTTACATTCTGTATTATTTTGGTTTCACGAGTACAGCATGGTGGTTACACAATCATATACTGTACAGAGTGCTCCCCCACATACTTTCAATACCACCTGGCACCATACATAGTTATCACAATATTATTGACTGTACTCCCAATGCTGTACTTTACATCTTTATGACTATTTTGTAACTGCCGATTTGTACTTCTCAAACCCTTCGTCCTTTTAAACAACCCCTCAAACCCCCTCCTCTCTGGCAATCATCAATTTTCTCTCTGTGTCTACAAGTCTGTTTCAATTTTGTTTGTTTACGTTGTTCTTTAGATTCCACATATAAGTGAAATCATATGGTATTTATCTTTCTCTGACTGACTCATTTCACTTAGCATGATACCTCTAGGTCCATCCATGCTGTTGCAAATGGTAAGGTTTCATTCTTTTTATGGCCAAGTAATATTCCATTGTATATATATTTACCACCACATTTTTATCAACTCCTCTGTGGATGGGCAGTTGGGCTGCTTCCATAGCTTGGCTATTATAAATAATGCTGCAATAAATATAAGGGTGTCTGTATTCTTTCAAATCAGTGTTTTGGGTTTCTTCTCTAAGAGAGCTGCCCCTCTAGCCCTTGTCCTGAAGCCAGAAAACCAGTCTCTCTCCATATGTCCTTGGCACTTATTGAGCTGCTTGTCCCTTCTCTGGACCTCAGGGTGAGTGTCTGTGAGCAGGTAAATCTGTGCTCAGACCTTTTAGGAGCATGCCTAGGTCTACAGCAATCTTCCATCTCACCAGGACTGAATCCTGTTGATTTTCACAGCCAGCTGTTATGGGGATTCCTCTTCCCAGCACTGGTGCTCCAGGCTGGGGGGCCCAGTGTGGGGCTGGAACTTCTCACTCTTCAGTGGGTACCTCTGCAACTGAGCTGTTCCTCCTTATTCTTAACCACTGTACATGGGTGTGAAACCAGCCTTTCACATTTCTTCCTACTCAGAATATTTCAGGGTGACCTAAAATCTGTCAACACATGAATGTTCAAACCTGTAGACAATTTTTAAATCATTTATTTGAGCTAAAGAGAGGATGTGCCTGGAAGCAAGATCTATGTAGACGGAGAAAAATGCTTCCAAGAAATGAGTTTGCAGTTTCCTTTATGCATTTGGAATTAAGAAAGAATGTAAAGAAAATTACATGAATCTATGAGACAGCAAGGAAAGAATTAAAATACAGGATAGTTAACAAGATTAAATGTTCTTTTGAGGGCGGTCATGCTTTAGGAGAGTCTGAAAAGAGGCAGTTTAGACCACTTTGCTGTCCATGCACCCTTCCCTAATACATATTTTTATATTACTGAAATTATGGAATTCATGCCATTTTGCATTACTTTAAAACCATTATACAATATTTTTGTTTCTGTATCATGTCAAAAATGATCATTTGCATAGCTCTTCATCATGCTGACCCAGAATATTTCACTTAAACATTCAGATTATTGCAGTTTGGCACTCAGAAAAAAAGAATAAAACTATCAAGAACAATTTATAGTGTGGGGTTTGGGTAGATTAAACATATTGAGTTAGCAACTTAAATGTTTGGCTATTATTAACCTCTCCTCATACCTGGCCTCCACTCCATGACATTTGAAAGCAATTAGATTAGTTATGCACCCATGAGAAGAGTTACACCTTTTATTGCCTTTCAAGTATGTTTTAGGTAAATATAATATTAGCAACATTGCTTTGCCATGTCATTTGGCCTATTAGAAAAAAGGAATTTAGACTGGATAATTTCTGAGTTCTTTGCTAGTTTCAATGTTCTTTGTTAGGCCTTGTAAAAAGGTAGGGGTTAACTTTATGGCTAGATAGCTGAATGTCTTATTCCAATCCTGTTCTGTCCTCCTTGTTTTCTGTAGAGTAGTGGAAAAGATAGGATTCTGATTAGACAGATGTGACTTAGGATTCTGCCACTGTCACTTACCAGCTTCATGACACCATTAGAGATTGTGGAGCTCTCTATAGCTGCATGACTTCAACTTTCTGGTTATAATTGCTTGATTCAGGCTGGACACTTGAACCAGGTTGGACACCTGCTATAGACTGAGTGGTTGTGTCCCTCAAAATTCACATGTTGAAACCTAATCCCCAATGTGTTGGTATTTGGAAGTGGGGCCTTAGGAAGTGATTACATCATAAAGTAGATTAATACCTTTATAAAGAGACTGCAGAGAACTCCCTTGCCTCTTCTACCATGTGAAGACACAAAGAGACGATGGCTGTCCACACACCAGAAACTGGGCTTTCACCAGACACTAAATTCACCAGTACCTTGATGTTAGACTTCCCAGCCTCCAGAACTATGAGAAATTACTTTTTGTTGTTTAAACCAATCTATGATATTTTTGTTAGAGCAGCCCAAATGGACTAAATCAATTGAATTCAAATTATTCCTTATGTCCTATCCCCCCATCACTCTATAAACTCATGCAAGTCCAATGAGCCTTTCAAATTGATCAGGACATATGAACTCCTTGATGCTACCCAGAATCTCTGAAAAGTGGGCCAACTCCTTTTTATCACACTACTCTCCACAAATGAAGGTGGGGGTGAGAAAAACAGGGTGCTGGCCATTCTCTACAAGTAGTGTCTTTTCTTCTCGGTGGATGTGCTATAGCCCAGAATGACTCTCTACACCTGCATAAGTAAACTTGAAAACAGACAACAGGGTCATTCGCTTGACAATTCTAGGGAAACGTACCCCTTATATTAATGTATACATGTTGACAGGCTATATCTAATTAAGTAGTTGAATGCACTGTGTTCCCCAAGTGTTAATGCAAGAGATTTATTAAAAATAAAACTCATATTCTTTTTTTCTTATTCAAGGCACTAACCAAAGGATAATGGAAATGCACAAGACTTTTTTTTTTACTCTGCCAAAAAGATAATTATTTAGTTTTTAACATAAATGTCTTCTCACTATAAAGCCTCCTCAGAGTCCTTCAATCAGATGTCGTCCCTTTGAAACAGCACATCCAGAGTGTCTGACTTGTTTGCCTGTGTTCTTTTCCCCATAGATTGTGAGCTATCTTTTATGAATAATCATTGTAGGTAATATTTATTGAAGATTATCTTATCTGTCAGGTTTCCTGATAAATTATTTAAAGGGCTTGTCTCATTTGTTCAACAAACAACCCTCTGGGGTGGTACTATTATTCTATTATTTTGTCAGTAAAGAAACTAATGGCAAACTCACAGCTAGTAAGAATAGGGCCTGCCTTGGGTCCAAAGCCATGTCATAGCATAGCCCTCTACTGCCTCTTGGCAAAGGTAGGGGCCATCTCTTATTCATCAGTGCCACTCCACTGTATGCAGCTGATTGCCCAGAACATGGAGGTGCCCAGTCAATGCTGATAGGTATTAAGTATAGCAGAAATGCCAGGTTAATGAGCACCTCTGCTGTGACTGGTATCTGATTCCTCTGCTATGAAGAGGAAGAGAGTCCTGGAGCAAACACATTTCTCTGGCTTGGAGTTCTCTCCTTTATGTTGCTTCCTTATTCTTCCTTCTTTCTAATTGCAACATGTGGATTAAAAGTCAGAGTTTAGTGCACACAAAGGGAAAACAGGGGTTGAGAGAGAATAACTATAAAATCCAGGGAGATTAAAATTTATGTGTAGGGAAATATTTAACCAAAGAAATCTTACTGTTATCTGTAATTGACATATTGCAAACAAAGTCAAAGTTTGAGTGCTGGGTCAGTGCCCTTTTTTTTTTTTTTAATTTGATATGGTTAGAAAATAAACTGATGGGTGTGGCTTAACAACCACAGATCACATGCGTGGAACTGGGCATTACTCAAGCAAATAAAAAATCTGTGCAACATACCTGATTTATGTACTCAAGCAGGAAAGAGTCTGCAAGAATTCGTCAGTCTTCTGGCCTGCAGAGACAAGAAACATGAGCACAGTAGGAAAAGTAAGCAGTTGTTTTTTCTTTTTACTTTTAAAAATATATCCTTATTATATAATACACAAAGAAATATTGCTTTTAATGAATAATTTAAAATTTATATCTAAATTAAAAACAATACATACTGAAATATAACATAGAATATATGCCTCATTATGCAATGGTTATTGAACTATAATTGAGATAGGCTGTTCCTAACTATCTTTAACAAGAATGTATAACATTTGTATCTATTAAAGTCTTTATTTCCTATGTTAAGCAAATCATGAGTAATTTGAAAATCTAAAGTTAGAAATATTTTTAATTAAGAATTTGTTTTTATATTAAGAAACCATAACTTAAATCTTATTCTTTGTAATCATTTTTTTAAATAAATACCAGAGGAAAGTTAAATCTGACAAAAGTTCTACTGTTCTCAAAGCATTAGAGTCATCAAGGTTAAGCAAGCCAACATTAACATGAAAATTCTAATTTAAAAGAGTCCTATTTGGCTTAATTCAGGAAATTTTAATAGAAATCCTATGAAGCAATATCATCACAGTTACAGAGAAATGCAGGTGGTCATTCAATAAAGTAAATTTATATTGTTTAAGTGCTAAATTCCAAAAGTGCAACTGTCTTCAGTACATTTGCTATGTTAAGAGCAGACCACACACTCTACTATAACTCCATTTAAAGATCCTGAGGTTTCTACATACACTGTGTTACATACATATCAGGCCTATATATTGATAACATCAGTTGAAAAGCTCAAGGATAGCCAATTGTCAGTATTATCATTTCAACTCTCTTTATTTTCATTTATTACTGATTAGTATTCCAAGTGAAAAATAGTTAGAAAAAATGAAAATTAAATTTGTCAAAACTCAGCTTGAAAAAAAATGATTTCAGAGAGCAAAAGGGTAAACCAAATGGAAACATGAAAATAGTAAATGATAAACAATCAATCTTTCCCCCTCCAGTGAAATATCAATAGCTTTCAACTTTGTGGTAACACTTCATTTATGATTACTCTTTCTGCATTATATGTTCCTCAAAAGCTAAATGGCAATCATAATAATATCTACTTCATAAGAGAGTTGTTAAGAATTTAATAAATTAACATTCCTTAGCACATAGGATAGTGCCTGGTACATAGAAATAATTCAATAAATGTTAGCCATTGCTATTGTTATTGTTGTTGTTATTTAAACTTTGGTTAATCTTTTACTACCATGGAATGGTGAAAAGATAAACTTGGATTGATCTTAACTCTCTGGGTAGCCAACTTTGTGACTTTGTGAAAATTAATCAGTTACTGAGTCAATTGAGATACAACTTTGTTATCTGTAAAATAGATCAATAAATTAATAATACTTCCCTGTGGGATGTAAAGATCAAGCATGTAACTTATTCAGCACAGGCCACAGTGAGCCTTCCCATTATATAAACATCTGATAATCAGGACCTATGTACTATTAGTGTATTATTTCTAAGTACTCTCATATTTATTGTGACATTGACCATAACAAACATTTAAGAAAATGAAAATAATTGGCATATTAATAATGACTATAAATTATAAAAAATAATTAATTTCAATTTAACTTTTCATCATATTTACAATTATGAATTATAAATTCATAATTAAAATTATTACAGAATAGTTTGTCTAGAAAAAACTCTTAAATGCATAAGATTTGTAACAATGAAGACAAGTTTTATATTACATTCTCAAGTACTAAAAATATGTATTCAACTTTAATTTTGAAGAACATCTATGGGTAAGCTATACTAGATAAAAAGCCAAACACACAGTTATCCCATTTTTAAATATGTATTTGTATATGTGTGTGTGGGGGTGTGGGTGTGGGTGTGGGTGTGTAGCTGTAACCTCTGCCATTTTTGGCTCACATCTAATTTGGAAAGAATAGCTACACATAAATTAGTTAAAATAAACGAGCTGCCAAAGCTCATTTTTAAATGCATGATGCAAACAAGCAGGACACAGAAATAGTGGGACAGAAAATCAAAGGAAGACAAATAGAGAAAAAGATTCATCCTATGCAGGGAAGCATGTATTGACCATTTTAATTTAAGTAGAGAATTGAGTGAGAAAACAGTAGATTTTATGTGAATGGACAGTGAATCTGTCAACAAAATAAACTATGATTTAAAACTTCATGTACAAGCCAGAGTTGTGGGTAAACCACCAATTTCAGGAACACATTAGAAAATATCAGGAAAAAACCAACCCTTGGAAAACAAAAACAAAAACCTAAAGGTGGCCTAAAAGAACATACTCCATTTTATTTCAATGTCTCATAGTTAATTCTATTTCTCTGTCCTTAGGTTATTGCTTTATATACTTTTAAAGAAGGTATTTTTATCCTCTTTGCAAATCAGAAGCTGTTCATTTCTTTATAACATTTGTTAGGTTCCAGACAAGAGGCTAGAGCTACGATTTTCAACCTTTTTCATCTCTTGGCACATATAAACTAATTATTATAATTCTGCAGCACACTAAAAAATATATTTTTTGCTGATCTGACCAAAAACTAGGTATAATTTTGATTGGTTTATACAACAAATAATAATAATAGTAATTACCCACCCTTTCTGCTCCAAAGTACTTTTAAAAAATCAGGTGCCTATATTTGTATATAAGGATTTCTAGTACCAAGAATTAACCAACCTTATTAAGCGAGATGACCAATAAGATGGAACTCTATTATATGACCACTGTATTTATGATTCTAGACCAAGCATTCAAACCAGAGGGCTATTGTGGTGTTGGCTGTTTTCATATTTTTATTTGACAATCTAAGGGAAAATAGGTTAGTGCCCCTGACTAAACAGTCAGGTATTGCATGACTTAAAAATGGAACACTGGTTGAAAATTGCTGGGGTAGATGTTGCACATAAAATGATGAAAGTCATAATCTCTGATTTCAAAAGTGGGAAAATACAGGTATCGTCTTTCTGTTCAATTTCCAGGTAATAAAATGCAAAGCAGCTGTGCTATGGGAGATCAAGAAACCCTTTTCCATTGAGGAAGTGGAAGTAGCGCCCCCTAAGGCAAATGAAGTGCGGATAAAGGTGAAACATTTTTTTCACTTTTATTTAATTTTAAGTTTAAAAAATTCAGAGAATAATGCAAATGAAAATAACCAGAAATTTGTTAAGAGGTGTTTTTTTAATATGATAATCCAAACAGTGGAACTACATTTCTTCTCAAGGAAAGATATAAATACAAATTGTTAAATTTTTTAAAAAGAACAAAAAGTAAATAAAGTACAATCATAATGTTGGCCTAAATAAAGGAGTAAACTGAGTCACGCTCAAAATGGTCAAAAGGTAAATTAACTCAAGAATAACCAAGGAATTACAATTTGGAACATGCAAATTGTAGCAAGCTACAGGTCAGTCCCTTGAGGGTTCAGGGTAGACTATACTTACTGGCGGAAAATCTGAAGAAGAAAGAGTTCAGTTATAGTCTATTAAAATGTATTTTTTATGATGGTATCTTTTATTTTTATATAATGCTCCTTTTTTGTCTTAGTTAATTAGTTTGGGCCTTGAATTTTACTTAATCTGATGATAATATTGCAGCCATATATTCTCTTGTTTTTAATTAAAATTATTTTTCATCTTTAAAATAAACAAACAGAAAAAATGGAGAAAAGCTTTGAAAATTCTCAGTGGAGACAAAACCAATTCAGTAAAACAAACAAAGCTCAGTTCAGTTTATGCTGTGGCATCAATCCCACCTGGGTCATTTTTGTTCTTGTCTCTGAAACCACAAGCAAAATTTCCCAAGGTTGATATGAGGCAACCCCTGACCAAAGCTTTATCATTTAGGAAAATTCCAATATTATCAGTTTTCTATAAATCAGGTATTTACAGGAAATCAGTCTCTTAGTCCTTGTGTTTTGTTTTCTTGATGAGAGGGGCATAAGATTTTCCATTTTATATCCTCCAGTTCCATTTTATTTTTTTCCAGTTCTATTTTAGATAGAAATCCTTTCATACTAATAAAATAGGAATGGATGTATTCATACAGAAAAAAATGTGCAAAGGAATACAGATATCAAGATTTCAAAATCAAATTAAAAGCAATCCTTTTAAGATCAGGAACAAGACAGGGGTGCCCTCTTTCTCTACTTTTATTCAACATAGTTCTAGAAGTCCTAGCCACAGCAATCAGACAAGAAGAAGGAATAAAAACCATCCAAGTTGGAAAAGAAGAAGCAAAACTATTACCTGACCAGGCGGTGGTGCAGTGAATATAGTGGTGGACTGGGATTCAGAGGACCCAGGTTCAAAACCCCAACGTTGCCAGCTTGAGCACAGGCTCATCCAGCTTGAGCACGGGCTTACCAGCTTGAGCACAGGGTCACCAGCTTGAGTGTGGGATCATAGACATGACCCCATGGTTGCTGGCTTGAAGCCCAAGGTCACTGGCTTGAGCCCAAGGTCACTGGCTTGAGCAAGGGGTCACTCACTCTGCTGCATCCCCCTCCCACCCTCCCCTGGTCAGGGCACATATGAGAAAGCAATCAGTGAACAAGTAAGGAGACTAAGGAGCCGCAATGAAGAATTAATACTTCTCATCTTCCTGCCTGTCTGCCCCATTTGTTTCTCTCTCTGTCTCTCTCTGTCTCTGTCACACAAAAAAAGAAGCAAAACTGTCATTATTTGCTGATGACATGATACTGTACATAGAAAACCATAGGGTTTCAATAAAAAAACTACTGGACCTGATAAATGAATTTGGCAAAGTGGCCAGATATAAAATTAATATTAAGAAGTCAGTAGCATTTTTATACACCAACAATAAACTGTCAGAAAGAGAAACTAAGGAAACAACTTCCTTCACTACTGTAACAAAATGAATAAATAAATAAATAAATAAAGTACCTAGGAGTAAATTTAACCAAGGAAGTTAAAGACTTGTACTAAGAAAATTATAAAATATTGAAAAAAGAAATCAAGGAAGATACTGTACAAACAAGTAGAAGCATATACCATGTTCAAGGATAGGAAGAATTAACATCATTAAAATGCCCATACTACCCAAAGAAATCTATAGATTCAATGAAATTCCTCTTAAAATGCCAATGATATACTTCACAGATCTAAAGCAAATATTTCAAACATTTATATGGAACCAAAAATAAACACAAATAGCCTCAGCAATCTTGAAAATAATGAACAAAGTAGGAGGTATCACACTTCCTGATATCAACTTATACTACAAGGCCATTATAATCAAAACAGCTTGGTACTGGCATAAGAATAGGCATACAGATCAATGGAACAGAACAGGAAATCCAGAAATAAATCCATGTCTTTATGGTCAATTGATATTTGACAAAGGAGGCAAGAATTGGGAAAATTGAAAAGGTACATGCAAAAATATGAAACTAGACCAACAACTTAAACCATTCATAAAAGTAAACTCAAAATGAATAAAAGACTTAAATGTAAGTTGTGAAACCATAAAAATATTGAAAAAAAAACATAGGCAGTAAACTCTCCAATATCTCAAATATTTTTGCCTATATATCTCCACAGGCAAGTGAAATAAAGGACAAAATAAACAATGGGACTATATCAAACTAAAAAGCTTTTGCATAGCAAAAGACACCATTAACTAAATAGAAAGACAACCCACTCAATGGAAGAACATATTTGCTGATACATCTGATAAAGGGTTAAAAACCAAAACTTATAAAGGACTACTAAAACTTCACACCAGGAAGGCAAACAACCCAATTAAAAATGGGCAAAGGACCTGAACAGACACTTCTCCAAGGAGGACATGCAGATGGCCAATAGGCATATGAAAAAATGAACAATGTCACTAATTATTGGAGAAATGCAAATTAAAACCACAATGAGATATCACCTCATACCTGTCATAATGGCGCTCATTAACAAATCAACAAGCAGCAAGTGCTGGTGAGCCTGTGGAGAAAAGGGAACTGTCCTGCATTGCTGGTGGGAACGCAGACTTGTACAGCCACTGTGGAAAACAGTATTGCGTTTCTTCAAAAAATTAAAAATGGGATTGCCTTTTGAACCTAGCTATCCCACTTCTAGGAATAAATATTAAGAATCCAAAAACACTTATTCAAAAGAAGATATGCACCCCATGTTTATTACAGCATTGTTTACAGTGGCCAAGGTCTGGAAACAGCCCGAGTTTCCAACAGTGGACGAGTGGACAAAAGAGCTGTGGTACATTTACACAATATACTACACAGCTGTGAAAAAAAGGAAATCTTACCTTTTGTGACAGTGTGGATGGCCCTGGAGATTATTATGCTAAGTGAAATAAGCCAGGCAGAAAAAGACAAATATCATATGATCTCACTTATATGAGGAATCTAATGAACATGGTGAACTGAGGAATGGTGTAGAGGCAGAGGCAGGGTCACAGGGAGCAGAGGGACAGCTGTCGGAAGGGGGATTAAGGGAAAGGATCAGAGAAGGTGAAGAAATTAGCCAAATTATATATACAGTTGTCCCTTGCCATATCACAGTTCACTTTTCACGGTCTCACTGTGTCACGGATTTTTTCTAATTTTGTATCACAGATTTTTCGCTGTATTGCGGAATTTTTTGCTATATAGGTATTTTTATATTTTTATTACTTTAATTATTTTTGCAGTAAAATAAGCATGTTTGGCCTAAAGTATTGAAAACAATATAAAAAATATTAATTAAAACATCATCATTCAAGTTATAATATATTCATCAGTGAGTACCCATATAGAATTTTACATGTTATCAAAATTATGTAGGTTTAAAAATGTAGAAAGTGTTTAAGAGCATAGGGAGTGTTTATAAGAGAGTGTGAGAAAGGTTAATAACAGTGTGGGAAAGGTTTATAAAGCCTTAAAATATATGTAAATAATAAAATTAGTATAAGGTCGCTACTTCATGGATTTTCGCCTGTCGCAGGGGGTTCTGGAACCTAACCCCCACGGTAGACGAAGGATTACTGTATATAACACATAGATACGTATAATATAACAGGACTTCAAATCCCAAAGGGGATTGGGGGAGGAAGAAAAGGGGAGGGAGCAATGAGGGACACATTGTTGGGAGTGGAGGGTGTTATATTTAGTGGGATACTTGAATTCATGTTAACACAATAGATTTTAAAAATCAGTAAACAAAAAACTTCAAAATCAGATAGCATTATATAGTGGGTTTAACTGACTTAGTTTTCTTGGTGCTAATCTGCAGTTTCTGCTTTTATGAAAAAGGATGCATTCCTGTCTATTACATACAACTCATTAAATATTTGAGAAACGTTATTATGAATTGCTTAAGGCAGGAAAGGAACATATAGGAGGGTTTTAAACAGTAATCTTAGAGACAAATGGAATCTTTCATATTTGGGAAAATTAGGGATAATTAGCAAAACATTTGAAAACTCTTTAAAAGTACAACTTCAGGAAATTGGGCAGGTTAAATTCATCTGAGGGCCATAATTTTTTCTGAAACTAATTATGTCTCTTTACCCTGCAGATGGTGGCCACAGGAGTCTGTCGGTCAGATGACCATGTGATTAGTGGAAGCCTAGTCACACCTCTTCCTGTGATCCTAGGTCATGAGGCAGCCGGCATTGTGGAGAGCATTGGAGAAGGGGTGACTACAGTAAAACCAGGTACAGAATTCACAAGACTGTACCTCTGTTCAGGACCCCAGGATCATCCAGCCTGAATGATGAAACTGAAGCAATGGGAGATGAAAGACCTTGCCAAAAGCTGTGGCAGAGCTAGGACTTGAACAGAAGTCTCTTTATTTTCTGCCCAGCTACCTGCCTAGGCATGTATGCATTCATACCTTGTGCATTCTCTCCTTCAGCAAGTACTTCTTGCATACCTACTAGATGTCGGGCACCAGGTTAGATCCTGGGGACAAAAGAGAGTCAGAGGAGACCCCACTGCCTGACAGAGGTCATAATTAAATAACTTCCATTTTAGTGTTGCTAAGCACTGTCTTCTCTCAGGTCCAAAAAGAGCTATGAATGGGACATGGGGAAAAAACAAGTCCATGTCCTCAGCCTATAGATCAGCATATGTAAACTGTTCTGTGCTGACTTCATAGGCTGGGGACCCTGAGGCTCTGACTGAATCAACACGATCTCCTCTTACATGGGAAGTGGAATCCATTCACTGCTTTTCTCCTCCAGTATGGCCTCTTTTCTTGAACACAGAATGAATGAAACAGACTACAATAGTTAGAAGAGAAGGAGAGTCCTAGCAGAAGGCACCATGCTGTAAACAACATCTATATTATTACATTTAACCTTGGCAAAATGTGATGTTACAAAGTACTAGTTTATCTTTAATATTTAGTTTGTCTTAAATAATATAGATAAATGTTTTTAGAGGTAAACACTGAATAAATACAAAATGTTCATGTCATAATCTCCATATAAAGTTCATTCATTAAATGTTATAGCCCAACCATTTTTATGGGTTTTGTTGATAGGTAGAATAGATAAAAATAAAAATTATATTTAATTCTTAAAAAATTACTTTAGCCAATAGATTCAGCTTTCCTCATTACCAACTACTTAACCTGTGGACAGAAAAACATTAAAATATAAATGGTCTAGTTTGAGTTTCAGCTCTTAGTATTTCCTTTAGCTAGCAATAAATTAATAATAAATGACACCCTTATTTTTCACCCAAGCTCCCTCCCCCATAGCAGGAAAAAGAAATAATTCACAAATTAAATTATCAGGTAAAAGCATTTGAAAATCAGTTCTCATCTTAAAAGAAAATGCCTACTGCCCTGGCCGGTTGGCTCAGCGGTAGAGCGTCGGCCTAGCGTGCGGAGGACCCGGGTTCGATTCCCGGCCAGGGCACACAGGAGAAGCGCCCATTTGCTTCTCCACCCCTCCGCCACGCCTTCCTCTCTGTCTCTCTCTTCTCCTCCCGCAGCCAAGGCTCCATTGGAGCAAAGATGCCCCGGGCGCTGGGGATGGCTCTGTGGCCTCTGCCTCAGGCGCTAGAGTGGCTCTGGTCGCAACATGGCGACGCCCAGGATGGGCACAGCATCACCCCCTGGTGAACAGAGCGTTGCCCCATGGTGGGCGTGCCGGGTGGATCCCGGTCGAGCGCATGCGGGAGTCTGTCTGACTGTCTCTCCCTGTTTCCAGCTTCAGAAAAATGCAAAAAAAAAAAAAAAAAAAAAAAAAGAAAGATAATGCCTACTCATTGTTGACAGTTGAGATTTTCAAAGGAATTTCTCGAATTCATTTTTGTCTCATTTTTGTTGCTTCTTCTTTTAAAACAAACCTAAAATTTAAAAAATAGGCACTGGTCCTGGCTGGTTGGCTCAGTGGTAGAGCATCAGCCCAGCGTGTGAAAGTCTTGGGTTTAATTCCCGGGCAGAGCATACAGGAGAAGTGTCCATCTGCTTCTCCACCCTTCACCTTCTCCTTTCTCTCTGTCTTTCTCTTCCTCTCCCGCAGCCAAGGCTTCATTGGAGCAGAGTTGACCTGGTCACTGAGGATGGCTCCATGGCCTCTGCCTCAGGTGCTAGAATGGATCCAGTTGCCACAGAGCAATGGCCCAGATGGGCAGAGCATCGCCCCATAGTGGGTATGCTGGGTGGATACCTGTTGGGTGCATGCAGGAGTCTATCTCTCTGCCTCCCCACTTTTCACTTCAGAAAAATTCAAATACAAATACAAATAATAATAATGATAATAATAATAATAAAAGAAATAGACACTCATTTTATGGTAAAAATAAGTAGTCACTTTGAAAAGCCAAGAAATAGTTGTCAAAATTCAAAATTTTACTGTATCCCAAACTATTACAAAATACTGGATATCTCCAATATCTTGTGAAATGATGGCAGCCTCTCAAAACTAAAATTTATACATACTTCCAGTGAGAATACTTAAGGTTTAATTATTAAAGGTTAAATGAAATAATTATTAAAGGTTAAACACACCAAGAGAAAGGACATGGAGTAAAAGATAAGTATTAATGCAGTGAAAATACTTTAAAATCCATGTTGTTTCCCATATTTCATTTCCTTTTTGGCAATCTTCAAGCACATATAAACCCAAACCAAAAACAATGCTGTCAGCCAATAATCAATGACATTGTGGTAAATGGATCCTCTTTCTTAGAGACTATTGAACAACAACCAAATGACTCTAATACATATCCGTAAGCTTTAGGTCCTTGCTCTATTAATTTCTGGGTAGAAATATAATAAGAATTTGCTTTATCTCCCTCCAGGTGATAAAGTCATCCCACTCTTTACTCCCCAGTGTAGAAATTGCAATGTTTGTAAACACCCTGAAGGCAACTTCTGCTTGAAAAGCGAGTAAGTTTCCAATATTCTCTTTGCACAGCCTATTAATTTGCATGTCGGTTATGCTCCTATCTCATGCCCTTGTGTGTCTGTGTGTTTGCACTGGCTAGTCTGCACTTCTCTCGGGGGACCTTGCAAGATGGTACCACCAGGTTCACCTGCAGAGGGAAGCCCATCCATCACTTCCTTGGCACAAGCACCTTCTCCCAGTACACAGTGGTGGATGAAATCTCAGTGGCCAAGATTGATGCAGCCTCACCCCTGGAGAAAGTCTGTCTCATTGGCTGTGGATTCACTACTGGTTACGGGTCTGCAGTCAAAGTTGGCAAGGTGGGAATGACAATGGATGATAAAACCAGTTGCATTCAGACTATCAGAAACAAAAAAGAAAGCAATTTCTCACAGGAAACAGAGATCATTCTTTATTAGTTTACTGGTAGCTTTCCCCCCTGTGACCACAATAACATTGGTATACTCCATAGAATTTAGGGTATCAATTATAAGCAGAAAATGTACTAAAAAAAAGTATCTGTTTATAACAAGTGAAAAAGCTATTAACAATTAGTGAAGAAAAAGTAAAGATGCCATTTTCAATCTTTATTTTTCTATATATAGTAGATAGATAATTGATGATAGATAGATGGTAGGTAGGTAGATAGATAGATGATAGATAGATAGATAGATAGATAGATAGATAGATAGATAGATAGAAGAAAAAGGAAGGAAGGAAGGAAGGAAGGAAGGAAGGAAGGAAGGAAGGAAGGAAGGAAGGAAGGAAGGAAGGAAAAAAGGAAGGAAGGAAGGAAGGAAGGAAGGAAGGAAGGAAGGAAGGAAGGAAGGAAGGAAGGAAGGGGAAGGAAAAGGAAGGAAGGAAGGAAAAGGAAGGAAAAGAAAAGAAAAGAAAGACTAAATTTTAGATATGGGGTCTCATTTAGTCATTTATTCTATGGAGAGTCAGCACAAACAAGCAGCAGGCACCGTAGGTTCTGCTAGGTTCTGAGGCAGCAAAAATAAATGAAATGAAAGTGTTGTCTTTGAGGAGCATCTAGTCCATGGATCCTCCCTCTATTCCTGGAATTAAGATCATCAGTAGGTTCCAAAGCCTCGCCTGATACACCTCCCGAGCAAGCATCACCAACATACCAGCCCTGTGGATCCCTGTGAGGACAGCAGTGAAGCTTCAGTGATGCAATGTGCATTTATTCTACTCATTAGGGCATTTCACTGCTGCACCTCCTCCCCTGCCGTGAACACACACACACACACACACACACACACACACACACACACACACACACACCTCAGTGGTGGTGGATTTGAAGGAGAAATTCTTTAAAGGCCCCTCTTTCCAAAAGGTTGGAAATTTAGTACGCCCAGATGCATAAAGCTATTTGCCCAAAATCTTACGGCTGCAACTAGCATGTCTTTCTCAAAACTTCTGCTAA
Organism: Saccopteryx bilineata; assembly: GCF_036850765.1. Classification (NCBI taxonomy): domain Eukaryota; kingdom Metazoa; phylum Chordata; class Mammalia; order Chiroptera; family Emballonuridae; genus Saccopteryx; species Saccopteryx bilineata. Next base: position 182,143,866 of record NC_089494.1, read on the forward strand.
ATCTTCAACTAAAATATACAATTACCTGCATTTTAAAATCACAATTATAAGCCCCATATTTTCCTAAGTAAAAACTGATGTTGTACCCCAGAAAGTGACTGATTACTTGGGACAGAAGGAACCTTTTACACATACTGAAGGCTGACTCTTACAGCACAGTAGGTATATTCAACAGTCCTTAGCCAATTTCAACAACTGAGAGGATGTATTCTTTAACAATTTTCACAAATTCCTGTGTGACTCAAGCACTAAAGCCCTTGTGCAATTGCATCATCTATCTGTTTGACAGGTGTTCTAACTGAGCCTACCCACAGAGCAGAAAACAAAGGCACTCATGATAATGTATAAATTACATCCATTATCAAAATGTAGACCAACTTTTTAATGCATTATTGTTTATTACTGTATTTTTAAAAGCAAGGATAAAGACTGACTAAGATCACATTGGTCTCAAGCTGTATTATCTTAAAGTTTTCAGTTAAATTTTCCCTGTTGTTAGTTTGGCTTTGAGCAGAGAAAAACTGCTTCTCTGCCTCACAGCTAATTTCTGGTCTCATTATACTGGTCATAACTACTGAGAATTAATAAACCAAGGAGTTAAACATTTAGGGTTTGATTAGATTATATTTTGGTCTCCTGGAGTAAACTTTTCCACTTATTTCATTCCTCCAAAATTGCTGTTGTGTATGTGCATTTTGCTGAAGCCTGTCAATGGATTCCAGCCTCTAGATTCTCTTCAGGATGGGAGTCATTGGCATCTAGAGCTCAGAGATCAGCCAGTTGACTAGCTCCCAGCATGGGTTTCCCAGTAGAGTCACCTGGGAACTGGGTCCCACCTGCAGAGATTCTGATGTAATTGATCATGGGCATTGAGAGATTTTAAAGCTCTCCAGGTGACACTGTCTGTAAAAGTTTGAGAACCATGGATCTAGACCAAACCCCTCAATTTAAACATAAACCAACTGAAGCCAAAAGAAGTTTTGGGGGCTTTTAAAATTTTATTTTATTTATTTACTTTATTAAGTGAGAGGCAGAGACTGACTCCCACATGTGCGCTGACCAGGATCCACCTGCAAGCCCCCACCAGGCAACACTCTGCCCCTCTGGGCTGCTGCTCTGTTGCTCAGAAACAGAACTATTTTAGCACCTGAAGCAGGCCATGGAGCCATCTTCAGTTCCTGAGGCCAACTTTGCTCAAACCATTCGAGCCATGGCTGTGGTAAGGGAAGAGAAAGAGAGAGAGAGAGAGAGAGAGAGAGAGAGAGAGAGAGAGAGAGAGAAGAAGAAGAACAAGAAGAAGAAGAAGAAGAAGAAGAAGAAGAAGAAGAAGAAGAAGAAGAAGAAGAAGAAGAAGAAGAAGAATAGTAGTAGTAGTAGTAGTAGTAGTAGTAGTAGTAGTAGTAGAGAAGTGGATGGTTGCTTCTCCTGTGTGCCCTGACCAGGAATCAAACCCAGGACTTCCACACACCAGGCTGACACTTTACCACTGAACCAATCTGCCAAAGCCCAAAAGAGGTTTTAATAGCAAATTGGACATGAGTCTCAATATTTCTGATAACGGATAAGGCATGACACTTTATACAGCTTAGGTTTTTTCCAGCAATCATTACTTAATCCAATTTTGCATTTCCTGAAACACAGGTAACCCCAGGCTCCACCTGTGCAGTGTTTGGCCTTGGAGGAGTCGGCCTGTCTGTTATCATAGGCTGTAAAGCAGCTGGAGCTGCCAGGATCATTGGGGTGGACATCAACAAAGCCAAATTTGAGAAGGCAAAGGAATTGGGAGCCACTGAGTGCATCAGCCCACAGGACTTCAAGAAACCCATCGAGGAGGTGCTGCAGGAAATGAGCGGCGGAGGTGTGGATTTTTCATTTGAAGTCATTGGTCGGCTTGACACCATGGTATGTACTATGAAATGCCTCGAAATACATGTTTCTGCATTCTGGAGTATGTTTTTAGACAGTAGAATATAAGTATTATATGTACAGAATATTGCAAAACTATGAATGATTTTCCATCTCCTATTAGACATCTGGATTGTTTACTATTTTAAGAAATGCTTTATTCCACCAGCTAAGCAAACCTATTTTAAGTAATACTTCCCAATTAGAGAGAGAAGAAGGGTTTTTTTATTGATCCATTTTAAATTTACTTTGTTAGTTTTTAGTTAAAAAATAAAAACTCTAGTAAATTCTGTTCTCAAATTGGCATTTTATTTTCTAATTTTTCCTCACAATTTTTAACAAAATGGTTTAATACATTTTATATGTTTTAATGAACTCCATTTTTTCATAAATCATAATTTGGTCAAAATAAATTATAAGCAATTTAAAGCAAGTATAATTTTATTAATGTAAAATGTGCTCCATTTTACCACAACACACAGAATAGTGTCTGGCACATATATTAAGTCCCCAAATTAATGCATTTGACTGAAAACTTTAAAAAGTCAACAGATTTTTTTCACCAAAAAAATTTAAGAGGTACATATAAATATGAATTACATGAGAGAATACATGTAAAACACTTAGCACAGTGTCAAGTGGTAAACACGTCATAAATGTTAGTGTTGATAGGAAATACTGTTTCCAACATTCCAGCGCTTACATCATCTCTACAACATACATAATATTACTTTCAAATAATTACCAACATTATCAATTACCATGGGGAAGACATCTCCAACTATATTTCTTCTAGTTCCTCATTATTACTTTATTTCAAAACACCAAATGTCGTACTCCAAAATTAAATGACTAATTATTATATATTGCTGGGGGATCCTGAACAATTTTTCTACTACATACATGTTTAAAACTCTCGACTGGATGGGGGAAGGCTTTCTTTTGATGTTCTAGAATATAATGGGTATAGTTTAAAGTAAAATAATATACATTTGGGGGAGGTAAAAGCACATTTAAAATACATTCATTTCAGTCCAACAGGTGCGTTAAAAAGTGTTCACCATCATTAATCATCAGGGCAATGTAAATAAAAACTCACCACTCCTATTAGGATGGCTGCTATCAAAAGGTCAAGAAATGGTGTTAGCAAGACTGTGGAGAAATGACAACTCGTGTACTGTTAGTGGGAATGTAAATTCGTTCAACCATTATGAAAAGCAGTGTAAAGTTTCCTTAAAAAATTAAAAAATAGAACTACCATATGATCTAGCAATCCTACTTCTAGCAATTTCCATATATACAAAGGAAATAAAATCTTTACCTTGAATAGATATCTGCACTCCTATGTTTACCTCAGCATTATTCACAACACCTTAGATGTGGAAACAACCTAAGTGTCTGTCAACTGATGCATGAATAAAGAAATTATGATATGTATATAATGGAATATTTTTTAGCCATAAAAAAGAGAAAATCTTGCCATTTGCAACAACATAAATCTAGGGGACAGTATGCTAAGCAAAATAAGCCAGGCACAAACGGACAAATACTTTATGATCTCCCTTCTATGTAAATATAATAAGTTGAAGTCTTAGAATCATTGAATACAATGGTGGTTGCCAGGGCTGGTGTTTGGTTAGGAAGTGGAGAGATATTGGTAAAGAGTACTCACTTTCAGTTATGAGTAAATTCTGAGGATCTAATGTACAATATGATGATTATAGTCAATAATACTGTATACTATACTTCAAATTTGCTAAGGGAATAGATCTTCATTGTTCTCACCACAAAAAGAAAATATATAGTAGCCATCTGGGTGAATGGATGTGTTAGCTTGATTTAGGTAATTATTATATATTGCATATGTATATTAAATCATTACATTATATACCCTTAAAAATAACATTTTTTTTTACTTTTTTTTTTTATAATTTTATTTTTTTAATGGGGTGACATCAATAAATCAGGATACATATATTCAAAGATAACAAGTCCAGGTTATCTTGTCATTCAATTATGTTGCATACCCACCACCCAAAGTCAGATTGTCCTCTGTCACCTTCTATCTTGTTTTCTTTGTGCCCCTCCCCACCCCCTATCCCTCTCCCATTCCCCCCTCCCCCCCGTAACCACCACACTCTTATCAATGTCTCTTAGTTTCACTATTATGTCCCACCTACGTATGGAATAATACAGTTCCTGTTTTTTTCTGATTTACTTATTTCGCTTCGTATCATGTTATCAAGATCCCACCATTTTGCTGTAAGTGTTCCGATGTCATCATTTCTTATGGCTGAGTAGTATTCCATAGTGTATATGTGCCACATCTTCTTTATCCAGTCATCTATTGATGGGCTTTTTGGTTGTTTCCATGTCCTGGCCACTGTGAACAATGCTGCAATAAACATGGGGCTGCATGTGTCTTTACGTATCAATGTTTCTGAGGTTTTGGGGATATATACCCAGTAGAGGGATTGCTGGGTCATAAGGTAGTTCTATTTGCAGTTTTTTGAGGAACCACCATACTTTCTTCCATAATGGTTGTACTACTTTACATTCCCACCAACAGTGGATGAGGGTTCCTTTTTCTCCACAGCCTCTCCAACATTTGCTATTACCTGACTTGCTAATAACAGCTAATCGAACAGATGTGAGGTGGTATCTCATTGCCGTTTTGATTTACATTTCTCTAATAGCTAAAGAAGATGAGCATCTTTTCATATATCTGTTGGCCATTTGTATTTCTTCCTGGGAGGAGTGTCTATTCATATCCTCTTCCCATTTTTTATTGGATTGTTTGTTGTTGAGTTTTATGAGTTCTTTGTATATTTTGGATATTAGGCCCTTATCTGAGCTGTTGTTTGAAAATATCATTTCCCATTTAGTTGGCTTTCTGTTTATTTTGTTATCAGTTTCTCTTGCTGAGCAAAAACTTCTTAGTCTGATGTAGTCCCATTCATTAATTTTTGCCTTCACTTCTCTTGCCTGTGGAGTCAAATTCATAAAATGCTCTTTAAAACCCAGGTCCATGAGTTGAGTACCTATGTCTTCTTCTATGTACTTAATTGTTTCAGGTCTTATGTTTAGATCTTTGATCCATTTTGAGTTAATTTTTGTACATGGGGAGAGACTATAGTCCAGTTTCATTCTTTTGCATGTGGCTTTCCAGTTTTCCCAGCACCATTTATTGAAGAGGCTTTCTTTTCTCCATTGTGTGTTGTTGGCCCCTTTATCAAAAATTATTTGACTATATATATGTGGTTTTATTTCTGGACTTTCTATTCTGTTCCATTGGTCTGAGTGTCTATTTTTCTGCCAATACCATGCTGTTTTGATTGTCGTGGCCCTATAATAGAGTTTGAAGTCAGGTATTGTTATGCCCCCAGCTTCATTCTTTTAAAAATAACATTTTAAAACTGAAATATAGACAATGTGTATTTGGTGATTATAACCTCAACAAAGCTAGAAAAAATATAGAAATTAGAAAAAGTGTCCATTTTAGAATGCAAGCAACCATTAAAAAAGGGAGACCATCAAATGAACAAGAGACAAATTATGATGAAGTAATTGACCTATCTTGTTCACCATCAAAACACTTGGTTTGAAATACTAAGTTAAAAATATTTATTTAACAAACTAATAAAAACTGAGTTAACCGCCCTGGCCGGTTGGCTCAGCGGTAGAGCGTCGGCCTAGCGTGCGGAGGACCCGGGTTTGATTCCCGGCCAGGGCACACAGGAGAGGCGCCCATTTGCCTCTCCACCCCTCCGCTGCGCTTTCCTCTCTGTCTCTCTCTTCCCCTCCTGCAGCCAAGGCTCCATTGGAGCAAAGATGCCCCGGGCGCTGGGGATGGCTCTGTGGCCTCTGCCTCAGGCGCTGGAGTGGCTCTGGTCACATCCATGGTGACGCCCAGGATGGGCAGAGCATCGCCCCCTGGTGGGCAGAGCTTCGCCCCTGGTGGGCGTGCCGGGTGGATCCCGGTCGGGCGCATGCGGGAGTCTGTCTGACTGTCTCTCCCTGTTTCCAGCTTCAGAAAAAAAAAAAAAAAAAAACTTAGTTAACCAAGTCGTAGAGAGTCATGTGATGACAAAACGTTACTTTTATTTGAGAAATCAGATAAAATCAGACATAGATATGTTTCTGATAATGTTTGCCTCTTCATTACTTTATAAGAAATAATCAAGTGTACACAAGTTAATGAACTTTTTTTTTGTCTCATTCAAAAAATATTTTCTGAGCATTTCCTAAAGCCATAGTGCTGTCCTAAGCATGGTGGGAAATGAAGAAGCCAAAGACACAATTTCTTCAATTCACACATTCATGATCTAGCTGAATCAATATTGCATGATGCCGTGTATCATGAGTGACGGCTATCAGAAAATTCACTTTAATGGTAACAAATATGTATTTTATTCCAGATGGCTGCCTTGTCATGCTGTCAAGGGGCATATGGTGTAAGTGTCATTGTAGGAGTACCTCCTGATTCCCAAAATCTCTCCTTGAACCCCATGTTGCTATTGGGTGGCCGTACCTGGAAAGGAGCAATTTTTGGTGGTATGTATTCAGGCTCAAGGGCTGAATTTTTATTGACCTCAGAATTTCTTCCCTTTATCAAGTGCCAAGACCAGGTTTTAAAAAGCAATATCGTTAAAAATAAATTAAAGTTTTTTGAATCTATAAGTTCCAAATTAACTAGCTAGGAACTAATGCACAAGATAGACTTTTCTGGTGTCCCATAAACTAGGGTCTTTCAACATCACTTCTTTTTATGCATATGATTGTACAAGGTATTGCGTATACCTAGTAGGACCCAGGAAATCCATAGCAATAATTCATGTCTGCTCTCATACCCAAATTTAGGTAGTTGTGCAATTTGCTCCCTGACCTTGGAAATAACCATCCATACTATAATTTCTCTGTGAGAGCTAATAAGTAACTAAGAACCCTAGTTTATCTAAGCAGATTTTTTTCAATAATAATAAAAAAAAAAGTCCTGACAGATTGGCTCAGTGGATAGAGCTTCAGCCCGGCATGTGGACTTCCCCAGTTCAATCCCTGGTCAGGGCACACATGAGAAGCGACCATCTACTTCTCTTCCTTCCCTCTTCTCCTTCTCTCTCTCTTCCCCCCTTCCAGCCAGCAGCTCAGTTGGTTTGAGCAATGGTCCCAGATGGAGGTTGCTGGGTGGATCACTGTTGGGGCACATGTGGGAGACTGTCTCTCTGTCTCCCCTTCTCTCCTTTAAAAAAATGTCTACCCACTGTAAGAGGATATTGAAACAATCTCTTACTGACCTCAGTAATGGTAGTCAGTCTGAATACTAAATAGTAGTAGAATATTCATTTTAATTTTATTTAGAAAGTCTTCTCTCTATTTATCTTACCTCTAGCTGCATCTAACAATGATGTCATTTTCTTTTCAGGCTTCAAGAGTAGAGATTCTGTCCCCAAACTTGTGGCTGATTTTATGGCCAAGAAGTTCCCACTGGATCCATTAATAACACATGTTTTACCTTTTGAAAAAATAAATGAAGCATTTGACCTGCTTCGCTCTGGAAAGAGGTATTTTAAGTTTCCTTTTATAGTAAGGGTTTGGCTAACAAAGGAAAAAAGGTGAAAATATGAGAAAAACATTGGAGTGGCTTGGTTTTTCACTTCTAATTTTGCTTGTAGAACAGTTAAAATCAAATTCAGAGAAGCTGTTGCTTTGCATTTCCCATTCTGCTGAAGTAAAATTACATGTGGGGGTTTCAGTGAATCTAAATAATCAAAGCCACTCATCTTTATTTACAAGAGAACACTCACCGCTACAAAGAAAAAGAATCAGAGTCACAGTCATAATCATAACATGGAATCACTACAGCCTTTCCTGACCACCTGAAAAGGTTGACCGTTAATGGCTGTAAATTTTTTTTTAATAAATTTTTATTAATGGTAATGGGATGACATTAATAAATCAGGGTACATATATTCAAAGAAAACATGTCTAGGTTATTTTGTCATTAAATTATGTTGCATACCCCTCGCCCAAAGTCAGTTGTCCTCCGCCACCCTCTATCTAGTTCTCTGTGCCCCTCCCCCTCCCCCTAACTCTCTCCCTCCCTCCCTCCCATGTCCTCCCTCCCCCACCCCTGGTAACCACCACACTCTTGTCCATGTCTCTTAGTCTCGTTTTTATGTTCCACCAATGTATGGAATCATGTAGTTCTTGTTTTTTTCTGATTTACTTATTTCACTCCTTATAATGTTATCAAGATCCCACCATTTTGCTGTAAATGATCTGATGTCATCATTTCTTATGGCTGAGTAGTATTCTATAGTGTATATGTGCCACATCTTCTTTATCCAGTCTTCTATTGAAGGGCTTTTTGGTTGTTTCCATGTCTTGGCCACTGTGAACAGTGCTGCAATGAACATGGGGCTACATGTGTCTTCACGTATCAATGTTTCTGAGGTTTTGGGGTATATACCCAGTAGAGGGATTGCTGGGTCATAAGGTAGTTCTATTTGCAGTTTTTTGAGGAACCACCATACTTTCCTCCATAATGGTTGTACTACTTTACAGTCCCACCAACAGTGAATGAGGGTTCCTTTTTCTCCACAGCCTCTCCAACATTTGCTATTACCCGTCTTGTTGATAATAGCTAATCTAACAGGGGTGAGGTGGTATCTCATTGTAGTTTTGATTTGCATTTCTCTAATAACTAATGAAGCTGAGCATCTTTTCATATATCTGTTGGCCATTTGTATCTCTTCCTGGGAGAAGTGTCTGTTCATGTCCTCTTCCCATTTTTTTATTGGATTGTTTGTTTGTTTGTTGTTGAGTTTTATGAGTTCTTTGTAAATTTTGGATATTAGGCCCTTATCTGAGCTGTTGTTTGAAAATATCATTTCCCATTTAGTTGGCTGTCTGTTTATTTTGATATCAGTTTCTCTTGCTGAGCAAAAACTTCTTAGTCTGATGTAGTCCCATTCATTTATCTTTGCCTTCACTTCTCTTGAATGGCTGTAAATTTAAATTATAGATTGGAGGAGGTGAAACTACTTTGGAATTTTTTTCTATACAGATATCATTATTATTTCTTTAAAAATACTGCCTGTCATTATTTTTCAGTTTACAAAGAAATAAAAATGGTTGTTAAAGGGAATGCTACTTTAAATGTTTTAAGTCTTACATTTTCTTCAAACCTTAGAAGAATAATCCAATTTTATTTCCTACTCCTACCATTTAACTTTTCAACCACCTAAAAAATAGTCATTTTCACATATAGATGAGGCACAACACTGATTATCTCTTTTTACAGAGATAATCTAAGAATTTTTACAGGTTCTTTTTACTTTATTTACATTATCCTTCAGTTTCTAAATTATCTTTTTTTAATTGATTTAAATTTATTGTGTTTACATAGATTCAAGTGTCCTACCGAACTAGATATGTAGTTTTTAAAGGCATGAAGGCATTTTTTTAATAAAAGTATCCATTAGAAGATGGTTTTTAGAAAGAATGTGAGTTCCAGTGTAAACGATACATTTCTCATCTTCCCAAGAATGGAGTCTCTCTAAATACAAATCTACTTCTAAGGCTCCTTAAGCATTGCTTTATCAGAGCTCCATTAAACCTTCAACATGGTCTTCACTGTTACATCATTCCTTCCTTCAGGTATCTTATAATTTGTGCAATTTTGTATCTGGTTTTACTCCCAATACTTCACACTAGATGTGTGACCTAGAGCAAGTTACAAATCTCTCTACATCTCAGTACTTTTAATCTCTAAAATGGAAATAACATTACAACCTACCTCAGAACATTGAGTTTAAATGATAAAATGAATAAGAAGCATCTATGGGGTATGTGACAAAGCAAGAACTTATTACCCATTGTTTTGAATTCATTATTTTGCCAGGCATGTAAGCTTTCAAAAATGAATTTTTGAGGGTGCTAATACATAATAAAGACTAAATGACAGTCGTGTCCAGGATGTTATGTTTGAGTTTAAGTTTGGAGAAAACACAAGACCGAACACTGAAAAGGTGAACTGCTCTCCTGCTCTCTGACTTGAATGCATAGGGATGGGAATGGAGTGGCTGAAACACACAGCTGTTTTCTGAGACACAGCAAATGCTCCTTGATTTCTCACATGGAAAAGTGTGAATTACCTAAACATTAAAACAATATCTTTCATTTTCTGTTTCAGTATTCGTACGGTCCTGACATTTTGAGATCATACAAATGCCACTTGTAGCAGTCGTCTGGCTCCTTCATCATCTGGCACATCAGGCAAACATCAATAATTCTGTTCTTCAGAGATGTTATCAATAATTTAGACATGGGAGCTTTTCCGAGAAACAAAAATTGATATGAAATCATTTTTAGGCAAATCTTTAAAATGCAAGTGAAAATGAAGTGAAACATCAGCTGAGAAACTGAGCAATAAACATTCCTTCTTAATCACTCTACTCATGTTGAATTGTGTCATCATTCCCATTGAGGAAAAGTATTTCTTTTGACTTTTTGCACATTTTGTATCTTTGCCACCCTTAGTCACTGAAGCCAGTGAAAAAGGTTTTTATTATACTTGACCCCAAAATACACATGATGGGCTTTTGTGCTTGAAGTCTTCTGCTTCTGCCTCTACTTCCACTATTTCTATTTTTTTTATAAAATGTACCAAAGCCTAAGATAAAAAATATGTCTTGAAAAGGATACACTCAGACTTTTGAATGAAAAAGTTTCAGAATGTCTAAATGCAGGCAATTCCTTAGAGAAATGTCAAACAAACATTTTTATATGATGCCGGGAAGTGTATTTATTGCTTTTATATTCTGTGTACTGAATATATAATTATTCTTTTAAATAAAAATAGTTTCATGTTTCCTGTAATAAATGTGAGGTCCAGATATTAAATGTGAAAAGTGAACCATTCCTGAAAACATATTTTAAAAAATCTAGGATGACGTCAGAGTAATGGTGGGAGAGGAAGCGATACTGATAAATCTCCCCCAAAACTCAACAAGATCTTCAACCAGAAACAGAAAAACCTATCCTTGGAGCCTCCAGATGTTTCACAATACACCCGAAGGTATGATTGAGCAAAAAATTGGCTAAATATATAACCAAACCCTGAAGGAAATATGGAGTAAGAAATGCTCCACCTTCCTCACTAACCTAAACAGGGCGGCTTTCACTGGAAACTGAGAATATAGAAATTAAGGCGGGAAAAGGGGGTAAATAGATCCAGGCCGCGGTACAAACGGCCGAACCAGGCTGTGGCACGGAGATCCAAGCCGAGGAAAAACTATTCCTGTGACAACCCCGGGCAATACAGCTAATACTCGCGCCAAACCCAAACAAAGACAGACAAGCGGGGCAGCCATTTTACCCGATCTCCTGGTCGGCGCGCGCAGATAGTGGGGAAGAGATTCCTTCCAAAGCCCCGGAGTGTGCGCCCGTGTTGTCCCACAGAGAGGCAGAGTCAGAGGCATTTGTGTGGGCCGAAAGTGGAATCTCCGGGCCGCCCCAGCGCCCTGAGGGAGCCACGCACGGGTAGGGAGCGAGAACTAATTCCAACGCTGGAACTTTTCCGTGCGGGAGGGGGTTTCACTCAGAGGGTGAAGCCGCTGGTCTGATATCCTGGTCTGCGCATGCAGATAGTGAGCAAGAGATTCCTCCGAGTGCCATGGCAGTGCCTGCCCGTGTTATCCCACAGAGGGGCAGAGTCAGGGACCTTTGTGTGGGCCAAAAGCAGAATCTCGGGCCGCCCCAGCGCCCTGAGGGAGCCTCGCATGGGAAGGGAGCTAGAACTAATTCCAATGCTGGAACTTGTCCGTACGGGAGGGGTTTCACTCAGAGGGTGAGGCCGCTGGCCTGATATCCTGATTGGCGCGCACGGAGAGTGGGCAAGAGACTCCTCCCAGCACCTCAGGAGTGGGAGACCATGTTATCCCACAGAGGGGCAAAGTCAGGGGCCTTTGTGTGGGCCGAAAGCGGAATCTCAGGCCACCCCAGCGCCTTGAAAAAGCCGCACATGGGGACAGAGCGAGAACCAATTCCAACGCTGGAACTTTTCAGTGCAGGCAGGGGGATTCACTCAGAGGGCGAGACTTCCGGCCTGACATCTTGGTCTGCATGCGCAGATAGTGAGCGAGAGTTTCCTCCAAGCGCCCCGGGAGTGGGTGCCCACCCGTGTTACCGGACACAGTGGCAGAGCCAGAGGTCTTTGAGTGGGCAAAAGCCCTGGCTGATTATGCTAGCGGCTCTGACTGACTGAGCCTTACCCAGAGCCCTGTGCTGAGTGGGAATAGAGTGAGGAGTGGCCAGCTCTTTGAGCCTCTTACTATCCAAGCAGAGGCAGCAGCAACCCCATAGCTGGACTATCAAGCTACTAATTGAGGAACAAAAGACTAGGAGAAAGGCTCCAGGAACATGGACTCTCTCACTGTCGGAGCCTATAAATGCTAATGAGCCTCGACTGCCAACGTGACTAAAGCACAATACATGACATCGCCATAGAGACTTATCAACTGCAAATCTCTACAAAAGCGTGCCAAAGGGGCAGAACCCGGGGTACAGAGTCACCGACCAGGAAGAGGAAGAGAAGGTGACGGAAGACAATCTGACTTTGGGTGATGGGTATGCAACATATTTGAACGACAAGATAACCTGGACATGTTATCTTTGAATATATGTATCCTGATTTATTGATGTCGCCCCATTAAAAAAATAAAATTATTAAACAATAAAAAAAAAGCTTGGTACATATATACTATGGAATACTACTCAGCCATAAGAAATGATGACATCGAATCATTTACAATAACATGGATGGACCTTGATAACATTATATGGAGTGAAATAACTAAATCAGAAAAAAACTAAGAACTATATGAATCTATACATAGATGGGACATAAAAATGAGACTCGGAGACATGGACAAGAATGTGATGGTAATGGGGGTGGGGTGGGAGCAATAGGGAGGGAAGGAGAGAGAGGGGGTTGGGGTAGGGCAAGGGCACAAATAAAACCAGATTGAAGGTTACGAAGACAATTTGACTTTGGGTGAGGGGTATACAGCATAATCAAATGTCAAAATAATCTAGAGATGTTTTCTCTCAACATATGTACCCTGATTTATCAATGTCACTGCATTAAATTTAATTTAAAAAAAAAGATTGCTGAGGTTAAAAATATATATATATATATATATACATGCTTAAATGTAAAAATAAACCTGTATTTTTAAAACCCAAAATAACCTGACCTGTGGTGGCACAGTGGATAAAGCGTCGACCTGGAAATGCTGAGGTTGCTGGTTTTAAACCCTGGGCTTGCCTGGTCAAGGCACATATGGGAGTTGATGCTTCCAGCTCCTCCCCCCATCTCTCTCTCCTCTCTCTCTTTGTCTCTCTCTCTCTCCTCTCTAAAATAAATAAATAAAAATAAAAAATAAAAAAAGAATGTCTGTTTCTGAATAATTTACTATGTTTAAAAAAAATTAAAAAAATTAAAACCCAAAATAAAAATATATATATATAAATTTTAAAAAATGACATTTAAAAGAAAAAAGGAAAAAAGAGAAAAAGGATTAAAAAAAAAGAATTCAGTTTTGAGAGGTTATGTTTTTTTCCAATAAGTGTCACTATACTACAAGTTTTAGCTCTGTAAAATTCCTGGGTTATCCTCACTGAGGTGTAGCTATCACAATGATGTAGGCAGGGCTGCAGTCACATTGGTGGGTAAGACATGTTGTGAGGGTTTTATGGCTTTAGCTATGGCAATCTCAGGCCTCCAAAAATTCCTACCCATGTCTCAACAGACCAGGGGACCAAATGTAGGACTCCTCTGTTCTTCAGGAGAGAGTATCTGTGGAGAGTAGGTTGTGGGATCTGTCCCTGCCAATCTCTGTACCAACAAGGTGAGAGAGGTGGGATATGGGAAGCTGGGAGACTGCACTTTGGTTTTCTCTGTCTCTGCACTGAGTGTGGGCTGCAGGAAGTCTGTGGAAACACTGGCCATGACTTCTATTCCTGCCTCTGCCCCTCAATTACACTGCTTCTCTCTGCAGAATGAAATGCAGTTACTCCAAGCTTTCTTCTTTGCATACCCAGCAAACATACCTCAGACAGCCTGAGCTTTCTTCTCCCTGTAGTCCTGGGAGAGAGAGAGAGAGAGAGAGAGAGAGAGAGAGAACAGTCACTCCTTGCTTCTCTCCCAAGTGACAGTGGGTGCATTTTATCTTCTGCTCCCTGTCGTAACCCTTCGCACCTTTAGACCATTTGGTGCACAGATCAGCTAGGGTTCCTTCACTGTGTTATAGTTGTTCAATTTGTTAAAATTTCAAAGGAAAAGACCAGGAGTATCTCTCACACTTCCATTACTCTGACATCATCCCTCAAGTACCATGTCTTAAATCAAGTCTTTAACCCTGGAATTAGTTTTGTTTTTTAAATATGTAAATGCCTATGGTACATTTGTTAATACTTTCCCACAATTGGGAAGGTTTGCATTTTGAGCTTTATCTCTTAATGTGTAAATGAAGAGTTATTACTTTAATGAGGTTTAGCTGTCTCCAAAAGTATGTTTGTATCCATGTCTATAATTTGTTTGATGTTGTGGAAAAGACTCTGGACTTAAGCAAGTACTCTTCCACTTGCTTGTACCCTCCTGTAAGTTACTCAGCCTCTCTGAGTCCATTTCACCCCCCTTTTTTTTTATTCTATCAACTCATTACAGCTTCAGTAAGATTAGATGGGATAAAGCTAGTGAGAGGGATCTGACAACTATGGAATGCCATGTAAATGTAAGGAATAGTATAATTGTTTTCTAAGAAGCTGGAGGAAATATTGAGGGGCCTGGTGGCTTCAGAATGTCCCTATGAGACTATCATGAAACACTATGGGTCCATGCTGTTGGTACTCCAATGTTTTTATATTGGTGCTGATGATGTGAGACCCAGAGAAAAAGGAGATGGTTTTAAATACCCATGTTACAATAGTGAGCATAAAATTCTGCTAGTTGCACAAAGGCCTACAACCAGCTTCATCTCTCCTTTCTCCCAAGTTTAGGGAACAGGTGGAGAGCAGGGTATAAGTATGCATGTCAGTACTCTCACAAAATGGCACAGACCTCCTCCATGGGAGAAGGGACAGGTTGAGGGTGGGTGCTTTCTGCATCCAACACTGACTCTCTATATTCACTAATATTAATGAGGGAAGAGGCAGCTGAACTCAACAACAAAAAAATGGAACCAAAGCCTGACCAGGTGGTGGTGCAGTGGATAGAGCATCAGACTGGGATGTGGAAGGCCCAGGTTCAAGACCCTGAGGTTGCCAGCTTAAGCATGGGCTCATCTGGTTTGAGCAAGGCTCACCAGCTTGAGCCCAAGGTCACTGACTCAAGCAAGAGGAACTCGGTCTGCTGTAACCCCTAGTCAAGGCACATATGAGAAATCAATCAATGAACAACTAAGGACCCACAATGAAGAGTTGGTGTTTCTCATCTCTCTCCCTTCCTGTCTGTCTGTCCTTACCTGTCCCTCTCTCTGACCCTCTATAACTCTGCCAAAAAAAAAAAAATGGAACCACAAAGTGGCTGGTATCCTGATAGGCCTGTAATGGTACGTGTGGTCAGGTGTCCTGCTGGCTTCCAGCAATAAAAGTTCTGACTCTAGAATCAAGAATTTCCATATTTTCTAGTTGGTCTTCTTTTTTAAAATGTAGGTTTAAAGACACATAGTTTACACTGACTTTTAGCCAGCTGCAAAAAGCTTAGTCAAAATGAAGAAAATTTTCAGTTTGAAGAAAAAGAATTTTATGTTGATGGTTTAACTAATAGCTTAGCTCTGATACAATGACTTACCACCTTCAGAAGTAGTAAATAAACAAAAAGAGTAATATAATTGAACTCTGGATAAACCCTTTATTGCTTCACAAATCACACAGGATGCTCTAAAACTAGATTCATTTTGACAGAATCACTAGAAAATTACTCAAAAGTTAAAGTGGGAACAAGTCTATATTTAATAATTACATCTTAGATACCTTACTTACTACTTAATTCTGTTAGAAAATTATTATTGTACAAATAACCTCAATATGTATTCTCTAAAAATTATAACAATTTTACTAAAGTGCATTAAATTCTATTTGTCTGTCAAATACCTACCAATTTTTATGAAATGAACCATTGCATGAGAAGAGAAACTAATATTAGTAGTGCAAGAATAAAAATAGGATGGGAGCACTATAGTGGAGGCCAAACACTATTCATACAAGATTAGTGGTCAGATATATGGACTCTTTTCATTTAGGACCCAGGGTCTGAAAGAACACCTGCACAGCCCTATTCCAATCAGCAAGAGAACCCAGAAGTGTCTTAAATACTCTCACAAACAAAGCTAACTCAGGAGGAAAGACAACTAGAGAGCATCTGGTTTCCTTGTCCAGGCTTGCTCTTGAAGATAGTTGGTATGTCAGCAAAGAAGCCAGTAGATTTATTATGAGAGAAAGCAAGTTAAGAGAGATTGCAAGCTAATACTTATCGCAATATGCTGTTTATACGCTACCTACCACTCACCCAGAAACCAATCATTTACAGTGTTTTGGAGGTATCTAATTATCTTAAGGGATCATCACTATAGTTTCAAAACAAAAAAAAAATTTGGGGTTCATTCTAAATTTAAATAAGGAAATGTCTCCCAGCTAATTTCATAATTTCATATTTCAGAGTGGGTAGAAGCAAGAGATTGGAAAATAACTGGGTGGCTAAGTATTCTTTTGAACTTGAATTCAAGCCCAGTAAATGAGAGCTGAAAGAAAAGTTGTAGTGAAGTAAATTCTTTCATTAATGGACGGAAATACTAAGACATTTGTTTTATCTTTTCAAAATCTTCCAGTGATAATGAATAGCAGGAAAGATTTAGAACTGTTAGAGACCCTTTATTTTTCATTCGTTTTCTTCCCCTCCTTCAGGGACATTCAAATATAGGACATTGAAAAATATGCTGGCTGACTTTTCAGTGTGAGCGATAGGTGAGGCCCTCTGAGCTCTTGTTTCTCCTTCTCCACAATAGTTCCGAAGGAAGAAAAAAAAGGAGTGAAAAAAAAGAGGGAGGATAACAATTACATATATCCAAAAGTAATATCTAAAGAAAAACTTATCAATGTTTAACCTGAATTTTACATTCTGTGATTACATAGATTGTTACCTAGGAACAAATACTTACACCTAAATTTGAAGGATGAAGAAGAGTTTGGAAGGAGAAGAATTGGGGGAGAGTGTTGCAGACAGAAAGCTCAGCATAAGAGAGCAGAATGTGTTTAAGAAATTATAAGCATTTCAGTGACGTCACGGAAATGGCGCCGTGAGCAGCGCGTCCGACAGCTCTCCCCTAAATCACAACAAATTTATCAACTAGAAACAGAAAAATTTATCCTCGGAGCATTCCGGAGTTCCACACAAACTGATAGCGAAAGGACTGTTATCACTTGAATCTGAGAGACGAGGGTGTGGAGGAATCTACCACAGGGACGTTCTTTCAAACCGCAAGGAAGTGCGCCTGTGGTGAGTCAGCCCATATACTTGGGAACCGCGAGCCGCCACGAGCTGACGCTGCGAGCCGCCGCGAGCCGCCGCGAGCCGCTGCGCGCGCCCGGTCCAGTTGAGCACCGCTGACGTTCCCAGCGGCCCGCACACTGCGAGTGGGGGTCGCCGGCCACTGGTGCCCGGAGAGCCCCATTCGCGCGCGTGCCTTGGGCATTCCACGCACCCAGGGCGCCCTGTTGGCCCGCACACCCAGGGGGCTCCATTATCCTGCGCCTGGTGCGGTCCAGCCGCCAGCGGCGGGGCGAGCGGGAGAGGCTTGGGAGATTCTCTCTGTGGGCGGGGCACCTCACCCAGCCATTCAAGCTAACAATCAAGCGTTGGGGGAGGGGCACGCGCAGGCAGCCTAAAATACCTTCGGAAGCACAGCTGCGTCCCAATCACTGAAATTAGCTTAACCCATGAAATCTGCGCACCCTCAGTTCTATTTGATAAGATCTCTCTCAGTTCAGCGATCCAAGACAAGAGGCATGATATTTTTTAGTGCCTCTCCCTAAAGGGGCGGGGGCAACTTCTGATTGATAGAGCCTCCATATTCAGGGATAAACGCTAACAAGAAGGACTTGGCAGATAATAAGGTCTATACTACACTAGTCGTAAGCAGAGACTAATGCCTCTTCTTCCCTGCAAAAACAGGCTACAAAGTGTGGAAAGCCTGGGTTGAGAGGTCCAACTAAATGATAGGCGCTGAACAGTCACCTTGACAACAATTGACTCCCACCCCCGCCTGATTACACTGGAGGCCCTGACTGTCAGAGCCTTTCCCAAAGCCTTGCACTGAGTGGGGATAGAGTGGGGATTTCCCAGCTCTTTGAGCCTCTTAGTCCCCAGGCAGAAGCAGTTGCAGCCTTATAGCTGGATCACCAGGCTGCTAATTCAAAAAGGGGGGACTAGGAGAGAGAATCCAGGAAAGCAAACTCTCTCATCGTTGGACCCTGCAAACGCCAACAAGCCTTTACTTCCAGCAAGACTAAAGCCAATTATATGACATTGCCATAGAATCCCATCAACTGCAAATCCCTACCTAAGAGTGACACAGGGGCAGAGCCTGGGGTACAGAGTCACCGACCAGGAAGAGGGAGAGAAAAGAAAAAGGAAGAAGTTAACCTCTCAAAATCAAGAAAAACCCACAGAATTTACAACTTGATCCACTAATTTTTTTTTGTTGTTGTTGTTGTTTGTTTCTTCTATCTTTTTGCCTTTATTTCCTCCACCTCGGTCCTTCTATTCTCTGCCCATCTCATACTTCCCCTTTCTTGAACTACACTACCCATGAGTGTTGCATTTTATTTTTCTTCTTCATCCTCACCCTCCTTTAAGGTTATACTCCAAAACACTTAACTCTCACTCTCTCCTCTTTTGTTTTGTTTTTTTTTGTCTTGCTTTATTTTGTTTTTTTCTCTTCCTATTTTATTTCTTCCTTCGTTGTTCTCTTTTTCTTATTTTTTCCTTTCTATTCGTTTTTTCTTTTCTCATTTTACTTTCATCCCATATAATCCTCAATCACTAACAAATAAGTTAATTTGGGACTCAAGGCTTTTTTTTGGCTTTATTTCTCTTTTTTGCTTTTGTTTTTATTTTTTTTTATTTTTTCTTGTTTGTTTATTTTTGTGGCATTTTGGGTCCTCCCAACCCAAGGTCTCCATTGTATTTAGTCTTCGCTCCACTTAATACAACAGATTTTTACTTATTATTTTTATTTTTTCTTCTTTATTATTCTTTTTTGGTCCTTTTTTCTGGTTCCCTCTTATCCCTCTCATTATATCTCTTAGTTGACTATCACTTACAAGCAAATCATCTTATGCTTGTCTAAGATTTTCTTCCTTTTTTTTTTTGCATTTAGTAGGCCCCTACTTCCTTTTTTTTGCCCCTTGAACTCTTCACCCCAAATCAGGCCCTCCATTATAGGCACGATATTTCCCTGAGGAGGGGAGAGGAGGGAAAGAGAAGAGAGAAAAAAAGGGGGAAATAATAAATTATTACTGGTTTTTTTTGTGGGGTGTTTTACCTTTTTTTTTTTTTTTTTTTTTTTTTTACTTTTTACTCTTTATTAATTCTAATTAGTGCTATCAATAAGACCACCCTCAGATGCCGATAAGAAAGAGGAAATCGAATATTATGGATACAAAAGAAAGAGAGGTAACACAAATAGATGTGGAAAAATCTATGGAGAAAAGACTTAACATATTGGAAGCCTTGGAGCTAAATGACAAAGAATTTAAAATAGAAATCTTAAAAATATTCAGAGAGATACAAGAAAACACAGAAAGGCAATATAGGGAGATCAGAAAACAATTCAATGAACACAAAGAATATATTATCAAGGAAATGGAAACTATAAAAACAAATCAAACAGAAATGAAAAACTCAATTCACGAGCTGAAAAACGAGGTAACAAGCTTAGCTAACAGAACAGCCCAGATTGAAGATAGGATTAGTGAAATAGAAGACAAACAACTTGAGGCACAACAGAGAGAAGAAGAAAGAGACTCAAAAATAATAAAAAACGAGAAAGCCCTACAGGAATTGTCTGACTCCATCAGAAAGAATAACATAAGAATAATAGGTATATCAGAGGGAGAAGAGAAAGAAAATGGAATGGAGAATATACTCAAACAAATAATAGACGAGAACTTCCCAAGCCTGTGGAAGGAACTAAAGCCTCAAATTCAAGAAGCAAACAGAACACCGAGTTTTCATAACCCCAACAAACCCACTCCAAGGCACATCATAATAAAGATGACACAAACCAATGACAAAGAAAAAATTCTCAAGGCAGCCAGGGAAAAGAAGAGTACAACATATAAAGGAAGGCCTATTAGATTATCATCAGATTTCTCAGCAGAAACTCTACAAGCTAGAAGAGAGTGGACCCCAATATTTAAAGCCCTGAAAGAGAGGAACTTTCAGCCAAGAATACTATACCCATCAAAGCTATCCTTCAAGTATGAAGGAGATATAAAAACATTCACAAATGCAGAAAAGATGAGAGAATTTATCAACAGAAAGCCCCCACTCCAGGAAATACTAAAGGGGGTTTTCCAATCAGATTCAAAGAACAAAAGAAAACAACACCACAAGTAACAGCTCCACCAAGAACACAATAAAACCAAACTTAAACTGTGACAACAAAGGAAAAAAAGGGGGGAGAGGATGGAGATTAACAGTAGCAAAGGATGATGAAGTGCAGAAATACTTATAAGATAGGGTACTACAATGAATATGGTAGGTACCCTTTTCATTACTTAATGGTAATCACCCTTGAAAAAACCACCACAAAAACACTTGACTTAAAAAAGGTAGCAACAGAGGAAAGAAGTATGGAACACAAACAAACAAGAACAAATGATAGAAAAACAAAAGAGAAGAATCAAACTAGATACAAAACTAACAGAAAGCAATTTATAAAATGGCAGTAGGGAACCCACAAGTGTCAATAATTACACTAAATGTAAATGGATTAAACTTACCAATAAAAAGACACAGAGTAGCAGAATGGATTAAAAAAGAAAATCCAACTATATGCTGCCTACAAGAAACACATCTAAGCAACAAGGATAAAAACAAATTCAAAGTGAAAGGCTGGAAAACAATACTCCAAGCAAACAACACCCAAAAAAAAGCAGGCGTAGCAATACTCATATCTAATAATGCTGACTACAAGACAGAAAAAGTACTCAGAGACAAAAATGGTCATTTCATAATGATTAAGGGGAAGTTGAATCAAGAAGACATAACAATCCTTAATATATATGCACCAAACCAAGGAGCACCAAAATATATAAGACAGCTACTTATTGACCTTAAAACAAAAACTAACAAAAATACAATCATACTTGGAGACCTCAATACACCGCTGACGGCTCTAGATCGGTCATCCAAACAGAGAATCAATAAAGATATAGTGGCCTTAAACGAAATACTAGAACACCTGGATATGATAGACATCTACAGGACACTTCATCCCAAAGCGACAGAGTATACATTTTTCTCTAGTGTACATGGAACATTCTCAAGAATTGACCATATGTTGGGCCACAAAGACAATATCAGCAAATTTAGAAAAATTGAAATTGTACCAAGCATATTTTCTGATCATAAAGCCTTGAAACTAGAATTCAACTGCAAAAAAGAGGGGGAAAAACCCACAAAAATGTGGAAACTAAACAACATACTTCTAAAAAATGAATGGGTCAAAGAAGAAATAAGCGCAGAAATCAAAAGATATATACAGACAAATGAAAATGAAAATACGACATATCAGAATCTCTGGGATGCAGCAAAAGCAGTAATAAAAGGAAAGTTCATATCACTTCAGGCCTATATGAACAAATAAGAGAGAGCCGAAGTAAACCACTTAACTTCACACCTTAAGGAACTAGAAAAAGAAGAACAAAGACAACCCAAAACCAGCCGAAGAAAGGAGATAATAAAAATCAGAGCAGAAATAAATGAATTAGAGAACAGAAAAACTATAGAAAAAATCAATAAAACAAGGAGCTGGTTCTTTGAAAAGATCAACAAAATTGACAAACCCTTGGCAAGACTTACCAAGGAAAAAAGACACAGGACTCAAATAAATAAAATCCAAAATGAAAGAGGAGAGATCACCACAGACATCATAGATATACAAAGAATTATTGTAGAATACTATGAAAAATTATATGCCACCAAATATAACAATCTAGAAGAAATGGATAAATTCCTAGAACAATACAACCTTCCTAGACTGAGTCATGAAGAAGCAGAAAGCCTAAACAGAGCAATCAGCAGGGAGGAAATAGAAAAAACTATTAAAAATCTCCCCAAAAATAAAAGTCCAGGCCCAGACGGTTATACTAGTGAATTCTATCAAACATTCAAAGAAGACTTGGTTCCTATTCTACTCAAAGTCTTCCAAAAAATTGAAGAAGAAGCAATACTTCCAAACACATTTTATGAGGCCAACATAACCCTCATACCAAAACCAGGCAAGGATGGCACAAAGAAAGAAAACTACAGACCAATATCTCTAATGAATACAGATGCTAAAATACTAAACAAAATACTGGCAAACCGAATACAACAACATATTAAAAAAATAATACATCATGATCAAGTGGGATTCATCCCAGAATCTCAAGGATGGTTCAACATACGCAAAACAGTTAACGTAATACACCATATCAACAAAACAAAGAACAAAAACCACATGATCTTATCAATAGATGCAGAAAAGGCTTTTGATAAAATACAACACAATTTTATGTTTAAGACTCTCAACAAAATGGGTATAGAAGGAAAATATCTCAACATGATAAAGGCCATATATGATAAACCATCAGCCAACATCCTATTAAACGGCATAAAACTGAGGACTTTCTACCTTAAATCAGGAACAAGACAGGGTTGTCCACTCTCTCCACTCTTATTCAACGTGGTGCTAGAAGTTCTGGCCAGAGCAATCAGACAAGACAAAGAAATAAAAGGCATCCATATCGGAAAAGAAGAAGTAAAGCTATCACTTTTTGCTGATGATATGATCCTATACATCGAAAACCCGAAGGACTCCACAAAAAGATTATTAGAAACAATAAACCAATACAGTAAGGTCACAGGATACAAAATTAACATACAAAAGTCCATAGCCTTTCTATATGCCAACAATGAAATATTAGAAAACGAACTCAAAAAAATAATCCCCTTCACGATTGCAACAAAAAAAATAAAATACCTAGGAATAAACATAACAAAAAACGTAAAGGACCTATATAATGAAAACTATAAACCATTGTTAAGGGAAATCGAAAAAGATACAATGAGATGGAAAAATATTCCTTGTTCTTGGATAGGAAGAATAAATATAATCAAAATGGCCATATTACCCAAAGCAATATACAAATTTAATGCAATTCCCATCAAAATCCCTATAAGATTTTTTAAAGAAATGGAACAAAAAATCATCAGATTTATATGGAACTATAAAAAACCCCGAATAGCCAAAACAATCCTAAGGAAAAAGAATGAAGCTGGGGGCATTACAATACCTGACTTTAAACTATATTATAGGGCCACGATAATCAAAACAGCATGGTATTGGCAGAAAAATAGACACTCAGACCAATGGAACAGAATAGAAAGCCCAGAAATAAAACCACATATATATGGTCAAATAATCCTTGATAAAGGGGCCAACAACACACAATGGAGAAAAGAAAGCCTCTTCAACAAATGGTGTTGGGAAAACTGGAAAGCCACATGCAAAAGAATGAAACTCGACTACAGCCTGTCCCCGTGTACTAAAATTAATTCAAAATGGATCAAAGACCTAAATATAAGACCTGAAACAATAAAGTACATAGAAGAAGACATAGGTACTAAAATCATGGACCTGGGTTTTAAAGAACATTTTATGAACTTGACTCCAATGGCAAGAGAAGTGAAGGCAAAGATAAATGAATGGGACTACATCAGAATTAAAAATTTTTGCTCAGCAAGAGAAACTGATATCAAAATAAACAGACAGCCAACTATATGGGAACTGATATTTTCAAACGACAGCTCAGATAAGGGCCTAATATCCAAAATTTACAAAGAACTCATAAAACTCAACAACAAACAAACAAACAATCCAATAAAAAAATGGGAAGAGGACATGAACAGACACTTCTCCCAGGAAGAGATACAAATGGCCAACAGATATATGAAAAGATGCTCAGCTTCATTAGTTATTAGAGAAATGCAAATCAAAACTACAATGAGATACCACCTCACTCCTGTTAGATTAGCTATTATCAACAAGACGGATAATAGCAAATGTTGGAGAGGCTGTGGAGAAAAAGGAACCCTCATTCACTGTTGGTGGGACTGTAAAGTAGTACAACCATTATGGAGGAAAGTATGGTGGTTCCTCAAAAAACTGCAAATAGAACTACCTTATGACCCAGCAATCCCTCTACTGGGTATATACCCCAAAACCTCAGAAACATTGATACGTGAAGACACATGTAGCCCCATGTTCATTGCAGCACTGTTCACAGTGGCCAAGACATGGAAACAACCAAAAAGCCCTTCAATAGAAGACTGGATAAAGAAGATGTGGCACATATACACTATGGAATACTACTCAGCCATAAGAAATGATGACATCAGATCATTTACAGCAAAATGGTGGGATCTTGATAACATTATAAGGAGTGAAATAAGTAAATCAGAAAAAAACAAGAACTACATGATTCCATACATTGGTGGAACATAAAAATGAGACTAAGAGACATGGACAAGAGTGTGGTGGTTACCAAGGGTGTGGGGGGGAGGGAGGACATGGGAGGGAGGGAGGGAGAGAGTTAGGGGGAGGGGGAGGGGCACAGAGAACTAGATAGAGGGTGACGGAGGACAATCTGACTTTGGGCGAGGGGTTTGCAACATAATTTAATGACAAAATAACCTAGACATGTTTTCTTTGAATATATGTACCCTGATTTATTAATGTCATCCCATTACCATTAATAAAAATTTATTAAAAAAAAAAAAAGAAATTATAAGCATTTGGTATTGCTAACCTCAAACCTTCATGATGGGAAATGTCTGGACCAGGTAACTGAGATTCTTGAATTCTTCAAAAGAGCTTTAGCTTTTACCTAATGGGAAATGGGAGCATTTAAAAATTTTAAATGCTCTAAAAATTTCTAAGCAGATTGGTAATATAATCAGATTAATAGAAGCTCATTCTTGCAGCCCTGGGAGGGGGCATTATATTTCAATGGACAGTAGTTTGAAAAAACTGATCTATACAAAGTCTGCAGCTAAGAATAAAGTTCTGAGCTAAATATGTAGCTTGGGGATTGATTCCCATTTTGATAATTCCCTTTAGTAAGTCCTCCGTTCCTAGCACTGAATCGCCTTAAAACATGACAAGTTGTGATTTAAGTCTTGCTGATTAAATACACTCATGAGAGATCATGCTGAAGAACTACATGTTGTCAAAGAGCCAGGATATGGAAGATCCATTCTGCTGGTGTGGATCACTGTGAGGGCAGGAAGGTTCAGGAGCTGATTCAGGAGCTCTCCTGGCAACTCCCTGATCAATACAAAGACATGTCTCCCTTGGCAACCCGGATGCTGACGTTATTTTTTGAAGTTCAGCCTAGAGTAAGCTTGCTCACCTTGATACTAACTCCCCCAAGAAATCCCTTCTGTATAAACTAGTTTGAGGGGATTCATTGTCTATAATGATGAACACTTTGAGAGGTGCGAGCTGTTTTGAACATGGATAATATTGTCCAGTCAGAGAGAATAGGACATCAGGAGAATGACTTAGAAGGAGAAATTGAAGGAACATTTCAGTCATGGAGAAAGTATCAACTCAGGGCCACAGGCAGAGGTATTTGCGCTACTCTCTGTGGAACCATGAGTGACTCTATTGAGAACCGGGAAATGTGATTGAACAGGGAGAGATGACAGACTGTGGGGAGACTGTGATAAGCTTTGGTTCCTTCCCCCCCCCCCAAAAAAAAGAGAGAGAGAGAGAGAGAGATTAAGGTTTAGCAAATGAGCCAGTCTGGAAAATTAACATAACTGTAGTAGCTGAGATAGATTAAGGCTGGACCAGTGGACTAACTAGAAGAGAATGTCAGTGGGACACAAGTGAGATGGATGAGAAAGAGATCATAAAGGTGCGTGTGAGAAATGCTGTAGAGGAAGGTTCATGCCGATTAGTGTCCACTGTGAGAGAGAAAAACCAATGACACAGTCTGGAGGTAAGGGGAGAAGTGAAAACAGAATAATCTGATTAAAATATAATAAGCATCAAAAAGAAAGAAAAGTTTTTAAAAAGAAATGGACATGTCTTAGAAACATGAATTTTTGATGTGATGAGGCATTCAAAAGATGTCCAGTAAGTAGTAGATAGGAGTCAGTAGGTCCAGGATGGCATGGGAGATGAGGTAATCATTTCAGGCAGAGATAAAGTAAAAAGCATGAAAATAAAAATGATTTCCAAGAGCAGGGGACTAGTGTTGGTACGTGTTCCATCGCTGGGGTAAAAGAAGGAAGCTCTATCTGTGAAAAGGAGAGAGAAGGAGCCACCAGACGAGATAGGAAGACAGTGTGGAGGCACTGGGTCCAGAAGTTCAGAGTAATGAGGAGAGAGTCCACTCTACCTCTGGAAGTGACAGTTCTACTGAAGAGAAAAGGAGGTGGGAGAAGCAAATGACATAAACAAAGAAGCTCAGTGTTGTGCGGTAAGGAAAAAGTGACGAGTGTGGAAAACTCAAAAACATTGGACAAACAGATAAAACAGCAATAGCAACAGGGCTGAGAAGAAATTCTTTCTAAGGAGTAAATAGACACACCAGTGGACTGTAGAGAAGAAATGATTGAAATTTTAAAAAAGAGGAATAATATTGAAGTGCCACAGAAGATAGAGATAGCACGAAAGAGAGGGAGAAGCCAAAATATATAAACAGAGAGGTTTTTGAGATAATGAGGAAGATATCTTAAATGGGATTAATCTTCCCCATAATTTATGCATATGGGGAAATGCTTTCCAAATTCCACATAAACAGTCTAGAAGGGAACTTTCAAAACATGGTGTATGGACTGGACATTACCTGTAGCAGTCATCTTGGTAAATTCATCCTACACCTTCATGGGGTCACTGAGTGTTAATAACTGTAAGTTGAAATTTTGGACCATAAGATATTAACACATCTTAATAAAAATTAATAACTAAGATGACTGATTATCATATTCTTCTGCAACCTATTCTACCTTCTGGATGTATAGCAATGTGTTACAATTTATATGTAAGGAAAATAATATATCTTAGAGTAAAGTCACAAGATTTGGATTCTTTTGGTATCAATGGGGAAATACCTTCAGCTGCCCCAGGCATAGCAACCTCACTGTAAACCTTGTTAAGGGTGGTACAACATTTCAAACATGAGTCCAGGATGGTAGATGAATAGACAACCAAGTGGACAGGGAGAGGCTGCAAGTCTAGATGCAGAGTTTATATGGGGGGGGGAGCTTACCTGTCCACTTGGGTAACCCAGTTATACCACTGCAGGGGAACTCACTGGCTACCTGCACCACAGGAAGACTTGTGGAGACCCTAAGTAAAGACTTGCAATTTTCATTTATCATCTACAATTGATCCTTATTCCTTAATATTACAAATTTGTACAAAAGGGAGTGAGATGTTTCACATAAAATAGACCAACTCCCAAGAAAGGCTCTCCTTTACTCTGATTGGCTTATATATAAAATCAGTGAGAGCTGGGGTTTAAAGGCACCCAGCTGTAAACGATGTGCTGGAAATGGCCTTGTCATCCCAGTGATACTCTTTCTGTGAGGTCCCTCAGAAAGTATGCAAATTCCAAAACCATACATATCCTTCTTTCTCCATATGGTAAGCATTTAAATTAAGTTTATCAGGAAATGACCATAATTCAAAGATTAAAATTTAACAAATAAATAATGAAAACTATAAGAACTCCTACCACTGGAACACCATGGAGCCAGATCACGTACATTTACCTCACTCTGAAAACCTAAAAATCTAAAAAGCTCACTTGTTCCTACCTTATAGGTAACTCACCTTTACTTCTTGTTAGCTCATGTTTCAAGCCTTTCAAAACTATTGGCAGTGGGTGCCACCCAACCAGTTTCCGTTTGGCAAGACTCACGCAGTGTGTTTTGCCCAGATTATGGGCCCCAGGGTCCATCGTCAGTTCTCACTCCCATGCCAGATCTTCCATAGGCTGCCGCCCTGCCTGTGCTGCAGGAGGTTGGCACTGACTCTCTCCCTAGTATAGGAGTGACTATAAAGAATATAAAATAAAATTTTTAAAAAGCTAAAAATATAAAATGTTCAGAGTAGATGGAATATTATCACCTTCATTTTATCTTTAGAAAGTGATTTATTTCAGTTATGTTATCATTGCTCCAAGTATGTTAAGAATTCTTTTTTAAGCATTGCAATAACAGCCTGTGACATCTGATTTTTAGGCTTAAATAAGAGTGTAAATGAATAAAAGAATTCACTGTACAGTAACAATAAATAAATAAAGTTTGAATCTCAACAAGTAGTTTGGATCCCAGTAACTACCTAGTTTGAATCCTAGCAACTAGAACACATTACCTCAGTTTTCTTGTTTGTATAATGCAGTAATAAAAGCACCTATCTATAGCATTGTTGTGATAATTAAATAAGACTGTTCATATAAAACACACTTTCCCATTCCCATCAGTTCTTTGTTTCCTGATAAATCATACAAAAGGCCGAAATATATATTATATTTGCTTTCCCAGGAGTGGCCATATAACATACTTCTTGTCAAAGAGATGTAACAAAATTCTGATGGAGCCTTCTGGGATCAAGCTGCTCATAAGAAAACAAGTGTAATTAGCACTATATTTTTAGTACTATTCCTTTTTCCTCTTTTCCCTGTTTTCCTTCCCCTACCCCCTGTTGCCTGACTTCACATCATTATAAAACCCGGAGCTGGGGTAGCCATCCTAGAACCAATGATAACAGTATAGGAAGGGCTAAGTAATTTCAGGAACAGTGGCTTTGAGGTCATCATGCTGCTGAACACATGCAAGAAAATGCATATCACCAAATTCTGGTTATTGAAGAAGGAAAGAACCCTCTGAGTCAGGTTTTCAGTTATTTGCTCTTGAGTCCATGTCTAATTAATACACTACTTAGGACTGCTTTAGCCTTCTCAATCCACACCCCAAAATTTGAGCTTGAGCTCCACTTTCTAGCCTCCTTCCCCTCCCTCTTTTAAGTCTTCTAAACACAAAATGCCATCTAATACCCACTGTTAGAGCGCACTGCCTGCCCATAGTAAGCTATTGATAAATAACTGCTGTTATTTTCATTTTCAATAAAATTTACTGAGAAAAACAAAAGGGAATAAAGTGAAATGAGCTACTAAAACTTTTCTATAGGAGGCACCGAACTCCTTTAATGTGACAATGGCTGCCCCACAATGAGAACGCGGACGTCATAAGACATGACAGTGAGATATTTCTCCTCCTCTGACTCCTAAGTGGACAGTTCTACAGCTTCTATGTCAAATGTTTATTTGTTTCCTTACATACCACCTTTAATAGTATGTTAACTTAAAGATTATGTTAACCTTTAACATGTTGATTATGTTTAGTATTATATAAATTTATGCTTGAGTTTTATTTGAATCTCTTACTACTAGAAAACTTTCAAGTTCTTCGCTTTATGGTTCTGAGACTTGTTCTGTAGAGATCTAACCCCCTCAGCACCTAAGAGTAGGAGACAAATAATGTTGATTTGCAACTTAATCCTTTGCCAATTTAGACATTTGCAATCCACAATAAATCATGTTAGTGTGGAGTAATCCAATTTCATCATGTCCAGTAAAACTGAGGCTAAACATAAGCCCATGAATGAGCCTTTCTGCCTGCCTGGGGTCCACATTACCATTCAAATGTCTGTTTCTCCACATGTCAATACAGATACAATCATTCTTGTGAAGTAACCAAAATTGTTTCTCCAAAACAGTTTTCAAAAGGAATTGCATTTCTGCCTGACCTGTGGTGGCGCAGTGGATAAATCATCAACCTGGAAATGCTGAGGTCACCGGTTCAAAATCCTGGGTTTGCCTGGTCAAGGCACATATGGGAGTTGATGCTTCCAGCTCCTCCCCACGTCTCTCTCTCCTCTCTCTCTCTCTCTCTCCTCTCTAAAATGAATAAATTAAAAAAAAAGAAAGAACACAAAGTGGGAAAATCTGTGGCACTGATTAAAATTAAAGTGTATATACTGAAATTTCTTTCAAAAGGAATTGCATTTCTGTCTACTTTGATAAGTGAAGAAAAATTAAAGAACTCTAATTAAATGATAGTTTATAAACAGAAAATTAATATTACATGAAGGAATGATAACATTGAAAGTGATTTCATTTTTTTGTTGTTGTTATGAACTAGTCTACATCTGGACAATTGGCAAGTTGGTAGATAAGAAAGAAATGACTCATGAAAGAGAATAGCAATGCCAAAATTAAACATTAAATGAGAATTAAGCCATTAAGAGCCTGAAAGATGTCATTTAATATATTCAGCTATTTCCCTACAATTGGAGAGGGGGGAAATTTATATAATAGACTTTCACAATTGGAGGGTCTATAACATCTTGAGACCTAGCTATTGTGAATATACAATGTGCATTAATTACAAAACTAGAAATCTCTGTAATTATCTGGAGAACAGATATTTTGAAGCTTTCCCCACAGGCTAAGAAATCAAAAATGAAGGGAGGGAAGAGCTACAATCTTCCCCGCTGGGACAAAAACTCATGACTGACAATTTCCCCTTCCCGTGGCCCAATCTTCTAGATACTCAGGCAGAATGAGAGAAACCGTTGTTATGGGGGCCATCCATTAGTAAACTTTGGAAGGAAGAGACTGTTACAAATTTATTCACCGTCCGGACTCACAAGGCAAAAGACACACCAGATGCAAGTAAATGAGCAGAGGGCTGAAACTCTTAGGCGGAATCAGCCCTGAGAAACTGCGCCACTGCATATTTATTGAGTTCCAAAAACCATAGCTCAGCAGATAAAACTAGAAAGCTACACAAGCCTTTTTCCCATCTGTTTCATCCCCAACCCTGCACGTCTACTGTTTCTTTCATGAACAAGGACACAAGAAGAGTCTCAGAGCTTATCAATCATAAAGGACATCTGGTTTTTGAAGGCATTCCTCCACAAATCTTGTGTACTTGCATTCAAGTAACCCTAGGCCAGTCTCCTGTTATGGCTAATATACTCCCAGATCTCTTGTCTCCAAGTAACCCTTGCTCTGCAGTTAACTGCTATTTATATTTGTGCAGGGCCGTCTTCTACAAGAGACATCTGGCCCCAATTGTTAATGGAGTCCTTAGAGTCTCCTTGTCACATTTTCAGAACTAAAACAATTGTTATTTAAATACTCTACTTAAAACTCCTTTATGTATATATCAGAAGAAGAAATAAATAATTTCAACATGTGCCAGTATATAAGACTTTATAAATTGTTCTTGTTTCTATTCTTATATTATAATCATTTCTATTTAAACAAAATTTTACATTTAAAACATTGTTTAGCAAGCAGTATTCTATTGTCAGTTTCTATCTGCCTTCTTTCAAGTCAAAATCTTTCACCTACTCACATGTCTCCTTCACATCATTCTGAAAGTTTCAAGAACACCTTCTCCTCCCTGAAACCTGTCTTTGCTAACTGGAAGTGATCCCCTTCTAAAGATCTTCCTTGATTACACATAAAAGTTTACTTTAAATGTGTGAAAATATACCCAAAAAATGAACACAGTTGTAGATGCTTTATGATTACATGAAACATTTCTTCCCATTAATTTTCTATTGCCAAGTAACAAATTACTACAAAATTAGCATCTTGAAAGAACATCAATTTATTATCTTACAGTTTCTGTACGTTAAAAGTCTGGACAAGGCTAAACTGTTTTCTCTGCTCTGGGCATCTCAAGGTGTCAACGGCTTGCTTTCTGGAGCTTGGGGTTCTTTTCTAAGTTCACATTGTTGTTGACTAAGCTCAATTTCCTGTGGTTGGAGGACTAAGACCTCTGTTCTTTTGCCATCAATAGACCGGGAACGGTCTCTGCATGACACACTCCATAGCCTCTTATGCTTCCAACCTCCTGACTTCCAATCTTCCTCCAGTCTTCTGTAAGATAACATAGTCATGGGAGTGACTAGCCCATCACCATTTGCCATATGGCATAACCAGCATAACCTAATCAAGAACATAACCAGCCCATTATATTTAAAAGTTTCGTCTCCATTTAAGTATAAAAGATCATATTAGGCATGTACACCAGAAGGTAGGAATCTTAAAAGTCACCTGAGAATTCTGTCTACCACAACATGACAATAGACTTCAGAACTGAAAACTGTCAATTTCAAGTACAGACAAATTATTAAAGAACGTGATTGACTACAGTTCCATTATCCAAGTCTCTCTTCAAGACTTTCAAGAATATTGAATAAAGAACATTTTTATGGAGCATATTGATTAATAGGTCATGATTTTATTTACATATAAATCTGTATTTGAGCACAAACATTATAGGCGAGGTCTGTAATTAAGTATTTCCATGGAAAGAAAGTTGACATAGGCAGATATCATCGGTGCTGAAAATAGGACTATGTAGGAAAAACAGAGGAATGGGGCAAAGAAGACAAAATGTACATGGCATGGGAGGATATAGTATTTTGTTCCTTTGACTTCCCACGGGAGATATAAATTCAAATAAAATGGAAGGTTCACTTTAATAACGTTATTAAATGACTTAAAAATCAATATCTTGGCCTGACCTGTGGTGGTGCAGTGGATAAAGCGTCGACCTGGAAATGCTGAGGTTGCCAGTTCGAAACCCTGGGCTTGCCTGGTCAAGGCACATATGGGAGTTGATGCTTCCAGCTCCTCCCCCCTTCTCTCTCTCTCTCTGTCTCTCTCTCTTCTCTAAAAAATGAATAAATAAAATTTAAAAAAAATCAAATTCTTAGCATGGAGAAATATTTTCATTTTGCATTAGGAAATCAAGTAAAAAAGAAAATGACATACAAGGAATAATATTTGTAGCATGTGATTGACAAAAATATTAATATCACTAATATCCAAATATTTTTTATTTTTAAAAACCAACAGCTCAATAAGAAAATGGGCAATAATGAAAATTCATGCCTGACTGGGCGGTGGCACAGTGGATAGAGCATCGGACTGGGATGCAGAGGACCCAGGTTCGAGACCCCCGAGGTCGTCAGCTTGAGCACGGGCTCATTTGGTTTGAGCAAAAGCTCACCAGCTTGAACCCAAGGTCACTGGCTCAAGCAAGGGGTTACTCAATCTGCTGTAGCCCCACAGTCAAGGCACATATGAGAAAGCAATCAATGAACAACTAAAGTGTCGCAAAGAAAAACTAATAATTGATGCTTCTCATCTCTCTCCATTCCTGTCTGTCTGTCCCTATCTATCCCTTTCTCTGACTCTCTCTCTGTCTCTGTAAAAAAAAAAATTCATAACAGAGGAAACAAAAATGGCCAACAGGCATATAAAATAGTGCCGAACATTGATAGTGATCAGCAAACCATAAAAATTTTAAAATGAGATTTTACTACTAACTTATTAACTTACA
The DNA here is from genome assembly GCF_036850765.1 of Saccopteryx bilineata. Classification (NCBI taxonomy): domain Eukaryota; kingdom Metazoa; phylum Chordata; class Mammalia; order Chiroptera; family Emballonuridae; genus Saccopteryx; species Saccopteryx bilineata. The sequence continues at coordinate 182,177,542 of NC_089494.1, forward strand.
TTCCTGATAAATGTGAATTGTTATAGGTTTTTGAAAAGATATTGGCAATATTTTTAAAAATTTAAATGCATATATGTTCTTTCCACCAGCAATACCACACTTGGGAATCAACTCCATAAAAATACAAATATCCACGTGTAACAATATAAAGGTACAGCTCTTTGCTGCAGGCTTGTCTGTAGAAATCTTTAACCAGTCTGACTGAAAGAATAAAAAATTATTAACTCATTTTTTGTGTTAAGTTGATATTTAAAAGAACAAATTATATCTCTTTCAAGGGATGAATATGATACATTATTACATATAAAAAGCAAAATACAGAATAATGTATATTGTATTATCCAGTATTTGTGAAAGACAAAGCAAAGAAAAAATATTCCCACTTATTAGTATATTAAGTTTATATGAGCTTGGAGAAAGGTATGAAAATGCATGAAACAGTCTGTTTATCTCATAAACTTGGAACTGAAGAAAGATGGAGAACTAAAGCTGACTTTTTAATCATCACAGTTTGGTTGTACTAGTTACAATGAGATTTATAACTTTATTACCTATAAACAAGCTGTAAAGAAATGAAATAGATTTCAACGGTATACCAACATTCATATGTGATTGTGAAATTACTTGAAATTTCTGTGATGATTTGTTTTCACTTTTTTTAAAAATCTGGCAAAACCATATCACTGACTCAAGAAAAGAAATGTACCCTCTTGTTTATAGCAGCATTGTTCACAATAGCAAAGATCTGAAAATAGCCCAAGTGTTTGTCAGTGGATGAGTGGATTAAAAAACAGTGGTACATATATACTATGGAATACAATGGGGCCACGAAAAAGAAGGAAATATTACCTTTTGCAACAACATGAATAGACCTGGAAACTATTATGTTGAGTGAAATAAGCCAGGCAGAGAAAGAAAAATATCATATGACCTCACTCATTTGAGGAATCCAAGGAACAATGTGAACTGAGGAATGGAATTAAACCTGAAGGGAAGGGGGGAGGGAGCCGTTGGGATGGGGGTAAGAAAGACATTGAGGGGAATTCGGGGGAGGGGGAATGCATTCAGGGAGACACTAGAATCTATGTAAACACAATTAATTAATTAATCAATGAAAAAATAGTCCAACACAAACATCCAATTATACAAAATATTTATATAAAAGCAATTCAATGAAAGAGTAACCCTTTCAACAAATGGTATGAATGTATTAGACATCAACAGTCACAAAATTAAACCTCAGCCTAAGCCTCATACTGTATAGAAAACTAACTCAAAATGGACCATGGATGTAAATACAAAAACATACAACTATAAAACCTTTAGAAAAAAATGAGAATATCTTCAAGACCTTGGGTTTGCTCACAAAAACTAAGGGATATTTTATCACTTCATATTCATTTTGAAATATCCCCTAAATTTTGTGAGCAGTATATTATAATCACCCTTACCTTACTGATAGGGAAGTTGAAGCACAGAGAGGTTGAATTTCTTGCTTTACGTCACAGAAGTAAGAGACAAAAAAAAAGATTTGAATACAGGTCTGTTAGCGCTAGCATCCATGCTTTTAACCATCATGCTACACTGATTCACATAAGAGGGGGAAAATCTTAACAAAGTTGAACTGAGTTTCTGCTCCCAGTGTTGTTCACATCTGCCATGCTTTCTTTTAAGTCACTCATTGCTAGATTTTAAACTGCTTCTCTCTTCATTCAGCATCCTTGTTCTCAAATCCCTTCCTAATCATTCTTTCACATTTCTTTTTTTTTTTTGTAACAGAGAGAGGGACTGACAGACAGGAAGAGAGAGAGATGAGAAACATCAATTCTTCACTGAGTCTCCTTGGTTGCTCACTGATTGCTTGCTCATATGTTCTTTGACCAGGGGGCTACAGCAGAGCAAAAGACCCCTTGCTCAAGCCAGCAACCTTGGGCTTCAAGCCAGTGACCTTTGGGCTCAAGCCAGTGACCTTTGGGCTCAATCCAGTGACCATGGAGTAGTGTCTATGATTCCACACTCAAGCCAGTGACCCTCTGCTCAAGCTGGTGAGCCCACGCTCAAGCCAGTGACCTCAGGGTTTTGAACCTGGGTCCTCTGCATCTCAGTCTGACACTATTCACTGTGCCATCACCTGGTCAGGCTTTCACATTTATTTCTGTCCTTTATTTTCATGTGTTTGAACCACTTCACCTCCCTGATTTCCCATATTGAGATATAATTGTGCAATGATTTTTAATGAGCTTCAGTATGTAAACACTGTAAATAATTGATCCAGTTTGCCCAGGAGCAGAGTCAAACAAGTAAAGTTTTTTCAGATATCCCCTAGAAGACACCAAGGAAACCAGAAAATTCATCATGGACACTTTGGGCAAAGTAAGTGGTACCTTTAAAATAGATACCTATTATCTTGATTATTTATCCCAAAGGTGCACATTAAAACATCATTTTCTTCACTTAGAAGAATTTAATGGCAGTAACCAAGGATTTACTGCCTGTAGGAACTCATGCACTACTGCTGAGAAAATATATAAATTCCTAGAAACTTCTTGGGTAATAGTTTGACAATATTGTATTAAATGCCATAAAAATATATTTATTATTTGACCCAGAATTTTATTCCACAGAAACAATTATGTAGTTTTATAAACAGGTTAACTGCCGCATTGCTTTTAAGAGTATAACACTGGAAGCAACATAGGTCAAATACCAGGAAATTGACTAAGTAAGTTATGATATATTAGTCAATAAAGTCCTAAGTGGTTATTTTAAATTACTTGCAAAATATTTATAATATTAAGTGGAAGAGCAGACTGTAAAACAGCATTATCAATATGATTATACAAAATACACACACATAGAATATTAATTGAAAAACTTACTCTAAATGTTAGAAATGGTAATAGCTGGTGTCAGTCTTGCTGTTTTTTATCCTTTACCCTTACCTGAGTTTTCTAATGTGAAAAAAAGAAATTTGTAATTTTTTAATTATGTTGACATTTAATATTATATCAGCTTCAATATTTGCTTTATACATTTAAGTACTCCTTCATCAGGTGCCTAAATGTTTACAAGAATTACAGTATACCGTCTCCTTGAATTGACCCCTTTATCATTATAAAATGCCTTTTATAATGTTATATCCTTTGTTTTAAAGTCTGATACAAGGATTGTCACTCAGCTTTTTATTTTGTTTCCATTTGCACGAAATAGCTCTCTTTGTCTTTAACCTTTGGCATTTTAGTTATGATGTGTCTTGAGTTCATCTTGTTTGAGACTCTCTGCACTTCCTAGACTTCTATGTCGATTTCCTTCACCAGGGTAATTCTCTATCTGGAGGATTACTTGTCCCCATTTCATTTAGTTCTTTTTCTGGAGTTTTGTCTTGTTCTTTATTTGTTCTTACATATCTCTGTCTTCTCATCTTGTCTGTTTCCTTGTGTTCATTTCTATGTATTAGGTAGCTCATCTAGGTGCCCCAGTTTTAGTGGAATGATCTTATCTAGTAGATGTGTTGTGGGTGCTCCAGCAGTTGTCCCTTTGTGGGTATGTGTGCTCTCCTATTGCAGTTGAGACTAGATTGCTGCTGGCACATCAGTGGGTGGGACTGGCTCTCAAGCTGGCTGGCTGTGAGGACTGACCACTACTACAGCAAATGAGCTTTTGGGAAGGGGCTGACCTCATGAATCAGGACTTGTTTTAGTGGGACTCTGGTGCCTGCTAAGTCCACCCTTTTTGGGTATGTCATTTGTGGTGCTAATTGAGTAGTGTTTTGGTGTGGTCTGAAGCCAGTCACAAGGGGTGTTAGTTCTGCAGCCTCTTGGGAGAGGCCAAGGTTAGCTGTTATCTGTACCTGAATCTATAAAGTGATCTGCAGTTGGTAGCTGCTTGTACTAGACTTAGAGGCACCTGGGAATGGTTATCCTGTGAACCAAGGCTGGCTGCCACTAGTACCAGGCTTGAGGTCACTTAGCAAGAGATACGGGGTACACCAAGGCCAGCCACTGCTTGTTTAGAGTCTGTGAATCTAAGAGTGTGGGGAGGGTTTATAAAGCTTTAAAATACATATAAATAATAAAATAAATATAAGGTCACTACTTCTGGATTTTCGCCTATCACGGGGGGGCACGTTCTGGAACCTAACCCCTGTGATAGACAAGGGACCACTCTAATCATCTGCAAATAATGATAGTTTTACTATTTTATTCCAAATTTGGATTGTTTTATTTCTTTCTTTTGCCTGATTACTCAGTGTAGTACTTCTAGTACTGTGTAGAACAACAGTGACGAGAGTGGGCATCCTTGTCTTGTTTCTGATCTTTCAGTTTTCCACCTTAAAGTTTGCGCTATTGATATGTGATCAAAACATTCTTCATTGTAATTGTCCTTCATATTTTAAAACTATTTTATGACAAGTAGATTTCAAAACACCTCAGTTTATTTCCAGGGCTGAACATGCACCATGTGACTTTGGACAAGTCATTCTCAGTTTTTGGCTCTCCCTTTATTCATCTCTAGGTTTAGGTAATAAGACCTGTCTTGTGTTCCTCTAAGAGGTGTTATAGAAATTTAAAAAATAATTCAAGTAAAAAAATTAATAATCAGCCCCAGATACTAAAGAAAGATAAAATATCCAAATCAATTGATCTTTGCTTATTTAATTCCTATGATGATGAAATCTACAGGGATCTGCAGTTTTGATGACCATATACTGAAAGGACTATTTGCCATGAATTTTCCTTTAATCTCAGGCTATAAAGGAGCTGGTATTATAGAGAGTATTGGTGAAAGAGTGAGCACAGTGAAACCAGGTGGGTAATGGGCCACAAAATCCTTTTTATAAACAGACTCATTAACATATCTAAAGGAGAGGTAAATTGGGTTATCTCTAGATTCTTCTAACTAGTCATATATTAATGTATCCAGTGATTTCAAGAGTCACACAGTTTTTCTGTAGTCATTGCTAGCAAGCCAGGGGCAGTGGTTGGACCAAGTATATATCTATAGTCAAATAAGAGTTGAGATAAGACCAATGTACTTCTAAATAGATTAAAAAGTTTTTAGAGTCAGAGACTGTTTTATATATATAAACACAGATATATATATATAAATTTTATTTTATAAAATATAAAGGTGTGATCTTTACATCTCCAAGACATAATGCAAATAGAAGAAGCATACACTCTAACTCCTATTTAGCTAGAAAATTCCAGTGGAAGTTTTATTGAAAATGATGAGCATTTGAAGAGAAAACAAGAGCAGAACTGCTGAATTTGAGATTCAGGAGATTTGGAATGTTTTAGGACCAATGAAGGTAAGATGTGCCTTATCTAAATTTACAAGAGATTTATAGTGCCATCTAAGCTCTCTGCAAGACACCAAAGGGGAGTAGCTACTGCATTATAAATATTTGTAAGTCTGTAATGACTATGTTAATTAATCTTCCTCCCAGACTCTACCTATCCTGTCATCCTAAGGCCCAGGAAGTTAGCTAGTGACTGAATATAAATGTAATCAATATTCTTTCCACAACTCTGCAACCTGAAAGCTACCCTCTGTAGAAAGTGCTCCAGAAGCTGTCCTCTCTCGAGAGAGAGGGATTCCTTTTATTCTCTGAAGTTATCATATCTTAGAACTTAACCCCACTAAAGATATTATTCAGAGGTCTGTTTCCTCTGGGTCAATATGGGGAGACAATTGGGAGGCTTCTTAATGACAATAGTGAGAGTGGATGTAGTAATCAGGGTCATTTTATTTCATATATATGACAATGATGTCATTGAAGTTGATGAACTATACATGAATAATAACATAAATGCAGGGCAGAGGAACTCAATGAAAAGAGTGCTGCTGCTACCTAGGCAGGCCACTTTAGGCAGGTGACAAACATTGCGGGACTTAAATCCCTCAAATGGATAACAAAAGGATTAAACTAAATGACATCTCTAAGGTTCATTTCTAGTTTTATTATTATTCTATATCCAGAGTAAAAGGAAGCCAATTTACAACTCAATCAGCAAGGAATATCTCCAAATTTCCATTATTTGCCCCAAAGAATAATGAAATTTCTGAAACTATGATATATGGTTTCTCCTGCAAAATAGCCATGGGAAATGTTATACTGGCTGCTATAATCTGCCACACCAAGTTTTCAAGCTGTCCAATGACATTTTTATAAACATACTATTGTATTTCTGGCCCAATAATATTTTAAGCTAACAATCAAATTTTTTCTATATATAGGAGATAAAGTCTTCACACTGCCTATTCCGCAGTGTAATGCAGTGGTCCCCAAACTTTTTTGGACCACGAAGTGGTTTAATGTCAGAAAATATTTTCACGGGCCAGCCTTTAGGGTGGGACGGATAAATGCACAAAATAAAATTATGTGACCGGCTTAAAAACTGTGGTATTTTTAAATATAATTGTAGAACCCATGAACAAGCATCAAGAGTGAGTTTTAGACAGATGTAACAGAGGAAATCTGGTCATTTTTTAAAAATAAAACATCGTTCAGATTTAAATATAAATAAAACAGAAATAATGTAAGTTATTTATTCTTTCTCTGCGGACCAGTACCAAATGGTTCATGGACTGGAACTGGTCTGCAGCCCAGGGGTTGGGGACCACTGGTGTAAAGGATGCAGTTTCTGCTTGCACCCCAAGGGAAACTTCTGTGAGACACAAAAGTTAGTAGATTTCCCCCTCACTCTTTTACTTAATTGTTTATATTGTGCAAGCATTGACCTGTAGCTAAAGGTGGTCACTTTTCTCTTTACAATTCCATGTCTGTGCTGGTACCTATACTTGTGTCTGTGTCACTGTGCATTAGTATTCTATGTTCTTCTGGATTAATGTTGGATGGGACTAGCAGATTTACCTGCAAAGGAAAAAGGATTTATCATGTTTCCGCACAAGTACCTCCACTGAATACACTATTGTGCCTGAGATTGCAGTGGCAAAAATTGACGATGCTGCTCCTATAGTTAAAGTTTGCCTCATATCCTGCGAGGTACCTACAAGCTATGAGGCTGCTGTTCACTCAGCCAAGGTAAGAAAGATACCTGTGTGTTAGGATGTGTCATAGATTTGCCTAGGAAATATTAAAACTAAGCTGGATCAGTTCAAATGTTTCTATTGGTGTATATAGTTCTAAAAGTCTCAGTGGTTGTTTTTGTTTGTTGGTTGGTTTTCTTAATTACATGTGTCCAGGTTTGATTCTTATAACAAACATGCCTTGTAATGTATAGGTCACCACTAGTTCTACCTATGTAGTCTTTAGACTTGGAGAAATTGGCTCAGCCATTGCCATGAGCTGCAAAACCTCTGGTTCTTCTAGAATCATTGGAGTTGATATTAATGAGTAAAAATTTCCCCAGGCACGAGCTTTAGGGGTCACTGACTGTCTTGATCCTCAGAACTTCAAGAAGCCTGTCCAGCAGGTGGTCAAGGAAATGATGGGTGTTGGTGTTGACTTTGCCTTTGAGACTCTCAGACTCATTGATACTGTTGGAAAGATAAAATATATTATGCTCACTTTGTTAAAGATGGCGCTGCTCACATGCAAGCCCATCACCCAGATGATATTAATGTGTCTTGGGGGCGGGCTGTGGGCAGGCAGGATCCTTGTAGCCTGGGGCTTGGTTTTAGAATTAAGCCTTTCCCACTTTTTTTGATGTGGGGTGGTGCAATCCCATCATACCTCAGATAAGTGACTTTGTATTAGAGACTTCCCTTATTTTGTATATTTGATTAAAGGTTTGAATCTACACTATAAAGTGAGGGCAGACTGGGAACTTGCTCTCTCTCGGTTCCTGAAATTAGCATTAGAGAGCAGAGAGCAGAGAAAGGCCACATGGAGGAGGCCAGAAGAAGCAGCCAAGATGGCAGAGTGCTGAGTGAGAAGCCAGTGCAGGGAGAAGGAAGGAGATGGGGAACAGAGGTGAATAAGTCTGGTGAGCTAGAAACCTTTGATTCTAGGAAACTCGGATAAGTCAGTAGCTTTGTGAGCACTGAATGCGTTGGGTTTTGGAGCCCAGTGTGTGTTTTTACTTGCCCGCTGGGTGCAAGCTAGGATTAAAGATAATGGCCCACCAGTTTTTGGCTTCGTTGTTTCTTTATCGACTGTCCGAATCCAATGCGAACCTGCATGGGCCAGGCGGCTGTGATGGTGGCCCTGGCTACTGGCTTCACAGATACCACGGTATATGGGCTTGGGGCACAATGAGTAGATGTTTAAGATGTGGGTGCACTTTAAATATCCTCATGTAGATAAGTATAAATTCTCCTGAACATATGTTTTGGACATATGACCCCCAAATCTAAAAATATAATGTAAACTCACTCTAAAACATTTATTTTAATAAACAAACAAAATAGAAACAGACTCATTGATACAGAAAACATAGTGACAACTATCAGAGAGAAGCTGATAAAGAGATTTGGTGAGACAGGTAAAAGAAACAAGCAAAAAAACAAACAGACAAACAAAAACCCCCATAGACACAGACAGTAGTATGGTGATTACCAGAGAGAAAAAGGGGGAGGGGGAACATAAAGGAGGGTAAAGGGGAGATAAATGGTGTGGAAAAATACTTGACTTGGGGTGGTGAACATACAATACTATATACAGATGACATATTATAGACTTTATACTTGAAACCTATATAATTTTATTAACCAATGTGTTGGTCAACTAAGTTTGTAAATATGATGTATATGTTTGCTCGCTTATAGTTTGCATTGGGTGTGGGAAACAGGCAAGATCCTTATAGCCTAAGAGGCTTAGTTTTAAGACTAAGCCTTTCCTGCCCTTTTAATACTAAGATCTTTTCAGCATCCTTCTAATACTAAGATCTTCTCAAAACTAAGTTTTTCTTCACACCATTGACTGTTACATGATGTGGAGTGTTGCACTCTTATGAGGAATCTCATTTATGCCTCAGATAAGTGGCTTTGTATCAGATATATTGGCTTAAGGGCTTTAATTTTCTACACTATAAAATAAAGCAGACTGGGTGCGCTCGCTCTCTCTCTCTCTCTCTCTCTCTCTCTGTTCCTGCTATTAGCATAGCAGAGGAGAGGCAGCCAAAAGATGGCAGAATGCTTAAGGAGAAGCCAGTTTGTGCAGTTTGTGCAGAAAGAAGGTGATGGGGAATAGAGGTGAATAAGGCTGGTGGGGCCTTTGATTCTAGGAAAACTCAGGTGAGTCAGTGGCTTTGGGAGCCCTGAATGGAAAGGATAGTGTTTTCCTGCTGTGTGTATTTACTTGCTTTCTGGGTGTGAGCTAGGATTAAAGCTAATGGCCCACCAGTGCTTGGCTCAATTGTTTCATTACCATCTGTCCTAATCAAACGCGAACCTGCAAGGGCCAGGCGGCTGTGATGGAGGTCGTGGCTACTGGTCATACACAATGTAACCCCAATAAATTCAGTTTGAAAAGACATTTATTTTGAAAATAAAAGCAACATATACTTAAAGATATGTCATTATATTATACCAAATTTAAACATGCAAAAGACTACTATAACAGTATTCCCTTTTCTTTATTCCTAGCTCTTTCTTCATATTTGTTTTTATATAATCTTGAACATTATTTAATTCACATGTGATGTTTATGTGTGTCCTATATCAAAACCATTCATTCATTTGAAAAATGAGCTTTTATGCATGAGTCTGTTAAGTTCTAGGGATACAAAGGTGAATAAAAAAGGCACCATTATCTTGGCTCTTACAGTTTAAAAGGGGGAATGTAGACATTAAATACATTTCAGTGAGTACCTAATGTACTTATTCAAAGAATAAAGGAAATAGAGGTAGTGTATAGGTATCCAGAAATAGACAAGATACAATGGAGGAAAGGAGAAGGATAGCAGGGTTAAGAACCAGAAAAGGAAATAAAATAATAGATATGAATAAGTATACTATACATCTTTAGAAAATTGACTTTAAAAAATGAAGCTTCACACACAAACATACACATATTTGCTTTGTTTTGCTTTAATAGAAATGAGTTGGACAGAGAGTCATGGCAAGGATGTCAGGCAAAGAATACATTGTATGGCCTTAAGGCAGTGGCTAATTTTATTTAATAAACACATGGTAACTATTATATGCCAGATAGTGTTCTAAGTGTTTTAAGAATAATAACTCACTTAATTCTCATTACTCTATAAAGTAAGTAGTATTATTCTTCCTTTTACAATTAAAGAAGCTAAGGCACAAGGAAGTTAAGTAACTTACTGAAGGTCACACAGATAGCAGGGTCTGTGCTTTTGACCACTAAACTCTACTGGTTCTCTAATGAGCTCCCATCACTGGCAATATTGAAGCTAAAAACTAAAGTAGCATCTGCCCAGGAAGAGGTTTCCAAACTAGGAATTTCACAATTCCTTCCACCTCTGATGGTAATTGCTACTTATGAGAATATAATTAGGTTGATTATCATCATTATAAGATTGCTGCTTGGGACACCTGCCACCTGAGCTATAGTGTATGTCTGATCATTGGATGGCTCCATCAAACACACAGCTTTTCCCGTGAGGCAACAAAGATCATCACTGAATGGACACTGAAGAGTGCAATTGGAGGAGGTTCATAGGTGAATAGAAGGTAGCAGTTTGTTGATTTCAAAAAAAAAATCTTTTTTAACTGTAGAATATAGAATTCAAAATTCCTCTCTTTAAAGGAATGCAGCTATAATGGTAAAAAGTCTCCAAAGACTTCTCTTCCAATGAGTTTGTGTATTTTGCAAGTCAATTTTAGTTTACTTAAAGAAAGAGCTTTTTCTGCCTGACCAGGCGGTGGCGCAGTGGATAGAGCGTCGGACTGGGATGCCCAAGTACCCAGGTTCAAGACCCCGAGGTCGCCAGCTTGAGCACAGGCTCATCTGGTTTGAGCAAAAGTTCACCAGCTTGGACCCAAGGTCCCTGGCTTGAGCAAGGGGTTACTCGGTCTGCTGTAGCTCCCCAATCAAGGCACATATGAGAAAGCAATCAATGAACAACTAAGGTGTCACAACGAAAAACTAATGATTGATGCTTCTCATCTCTCTCTGTTCCTGTCTGTCTGTCCCTATCTATCCCTCTCTCTGATTCTCTCTGTCCCTGTAAAAAAAAAAAAAAAAAAAAAAAAAAAAAAGAAAGAAATAGCTTTTTAAAGTTTGAATACCATTGTACCTTATGCAAAAGACTTTTGGAACTTTTCGATGTTTGAAATCATTCAGTCAACTTTGGTTTTACACTGGTGGATTTAATTTGTTTTAGCAGAAGTGCTTTTTGGATAATTATATGCATCTCCTTGGTGTTTTGGCACTAATTTTTGCCTTCCCAGAGAAGCCCTTATTTTTTAGCATTACTGAGCAACAGTTATTAATAAGTTAATATTTCCATCTCTAACCATTCCTCTGATTTAAGTTCCCAAGCCATCTCTATATGAGTAAATATAAAGAAGAGGAAACAGTTGTGCAATGGTAAACCTAGGAGGTTGGTCAGAGACTGGTAGTTGAAAAGAAACATTTTCCACTTAGTAGCATGTAAATATTGACCCAATTTTTCTTCAGAGGAATTCTAAGTAACAAAACTGTTTATAGAAGCTATGCTTAGCAACAGAAGTCAAGGCTTCTGATGTACAAATCAACTATTTTTTATATTTAACGGTAAATTTTTAGAAAAACACTTTACCCATCTTCGTGGCTTATTTGATTTTTTTTTCTTTTGGTTGGTTTGGTAGTTCTCAAATCTTATTACAATAACCTTTTCGTTGTGCAGGTTTCAAAACTAGAAACTGTATTCCCCAAATTGTGGCTAATTATTATACTTGCAAAATAAAATTAATATAGAGCCATTGGTAATGCATGGTACAACAAAGCTTTAGTGTTGTGCCATGCTGGAAAAGTGTGAGTGCTTTACTTGATAATCTGTATTCCAAACTCACAGAGTAAATGATTCTCCAACTATTTCTAAGTGATTTTGTGACAGAGATGTGTACTTAGACCTTCAATATCATTCACAAACTCCACACTGTTTCCTAAGTCACTAGAATAATAAAAGCTTTTCTTTAGGAAAGACTCACATATCCACCTATTTCCAAGAAATTTAGTATAACACTAGCAAACCCTCTAATCCATATTAGTCAATTATGTATATATTTTTTTCTAGTTAGAGAAATGATCTAGAATAAATGAGTTGATATTACTGGAGTTGTAAAATCTTTTTTTTTTTTTTTTGAGAAAGAAAGAAGAGAAAGTATGAGAGATATGCCAATTTGCTGTTCCACTTAGTTGTGCACCCATAGATTGCTTCTCATATGTGCCCTGTCTGGGACCAGAACTGGTGACCCAGGGGTTGAGCTGGTATGCCAGGATTGAGCCAATGTCCCCAGGATTAGTTTGTGACCTTAGCACTCCAGGATGATGTTCTATCCACTGAAATACCAGCCAGAGAAAGTTGTAAAATCTTGCAAGGAATCTTAGAGGCAGAAGTTTAGACTCCACCCAGGGCACAGATCCTTTCTTCATCATTTCTAATAGGTGGTCAGTCTGCTTTAGCTAGCACACTTTCAGGGATGGAGTGTTCACTCACTGTGTTTATTTATTCAATTACTCACTCAAAATATATTTAGTGATGGCACACTCTATTCCAAGACTGTCCTAAGAGCTAAAGACACAGTGGACAACAAACAACAAGCAACAGTAGAAAATTAGTCCTGTGATAAACGCTTTGATTTTCTCATTCTGTTTGCAAGCACATCTCCCTTTTATATTCTCTTCTTTAAATCTACCTACATTCTTTACTTGTTTAGTAACTGAAAAAATAATTTTAATATAGGTTATTAAATTTTGCACTGTTATACCTTGGAAATGTATAGCATTTGACCTAACATGTTGGTCATTAAATCAGAAATGAAAAGCCAAAAAAAATCATATGAAATTATAGAAACAAATTATGAACAGTGGAGGGGGGGATCTAGTAGGCAGTAAACATACTGCCAAAAGAAAGGGAATCAAGGGAACCCATTATTTTCTTTTGCAGCTAGACATAAGACTGGGTTCTGGAGCTAATTAAACTTACCAGAAGCTATGGCTGAGGGTTTGAATGTCTTTGTGGTCAGGCAGCCAGAGGAAACAGGGCTGAGAGCTAGGGGCTTCCTATCATGTTGGATCCTGCTTTTACCAAATCCAAATGGTGGTATGGAAGATAATCTCAATCAGGTGGTATGGTAATATTTCATATAGGCAAACTAGGGTGAAGTTAGAGTTGAGAGTGGAGATAGGTAGGCAATGCAGACTCACATGATATAGATCATAACTGCTTTGCTGAAATCACTGTTACTCAAGCGATTCAATCATTTTAACATTGTGTTTTTATGTTTCCAGCATCCGCTGTGTTTTCTTGTTCCGAGATCCCAAATGGTAAAGGTGTAAGGACAGCTGTGGGCACTTATTTTCTTACTCACTTCCCTGATTGTTTCAGTACAGTGGAAAAAGTAACATCGGAGATGGAAATGCAGTGTGCTTGTGCAAAATAAGACAAGTATATCTTGAATGTAACCTAATAAAAAAACTTTTCAGAGAACAGATATTACATAATTCATTCTGTGTTCTTAAAAAGAGAAATTATGGAATTTAATTGATCATATTGTTGGTCCATCAACCCAAATGATCTCTGTTATCAGTCTATGAAAACTGTCGCTGAGTTATCTCTTGTTCCCATCCTCAAGATACCTTCATAATATACTGATTTTTCTGTGTCTTTTATGCCACTCTAGGTTTTACATGATGATTTTGCCATTTCCACAACATGTTGGGGACCATATATCATTGGAAGGGTATCTCAGGACACAGTAAGCCATTTTCTATCCTGAGGTCTTTGTACTATCTTATGCTTTTATGCATGAAATATTGAGGATGCTTCCTGTCTAATTTCAAACACACAAACACATTTTGGAAATCTTGCCACCTCCACTCGTAGGGAGCAGGTATAGGACTTTAAGAGGAATTTATCTATATTTACAACCTCATAACTTTCAAGTCTTTTCTCTTCACTAAACCAGCATAAGTATTTTCTCATTAGGGTTGGAGGAAACAAACTAAAGGGAAACACTTAACTCCTCTCATCCTGTGGTTGTTCTTTCTTATATTTTATATCTCTGCCTTCAGTCATTTCCACTCATCTTAATCCTTCATCTGTCATCCTTAATCCAAGAAGAAAATCCCTTTTACAAGTCTGTGTCCATTGCAATAGCCTTTCCTGAGGTTTGAGCCCAGAATAGCCAGTTGACTTAATGGAGGAAGGTCTAAAAATTATATTTTTTTAAAAAAGGTTTAAAAAGGTGACTATTTTAAATATGATTCCTCCAGGCTAGTTCTGCCACCTTAACAAGCCCTTCCCTCAATTGCCACATTGTAAAATGGGGTAGTAAGAACAATGTTGTAAAATGACTTCTAAAAATGAAGATCATGCTCTGGTCAGTGGCACAGTGGATAGAGTGTCCTCGCAGAGCATACTACCCAAAGCAATCTATACATTCAATGCAATTCCTATTAAAATAATACCAATGGCATGTTTCACACATCTAAAACAAATATTCCAAAAGTTTATATGGAACCAAATAAAACAACCTGAATAGCCTCAGCACCCTTGAAAATGAATAATAAAGCCAGAGGTATTATACTCCTTCCCTGTATCCAGTTATAATACAAGACCATTGTAATCAAAACAGCTTGCTACTGGCATAAGAACAGGCACACAGATCAATGAAACAGAACAGAAAACCCAGAAGTAAACCCAGGCCTTTGTTGTCAATTAATATTTGACTAAGGAGGCAAGGATATGCAATAGAGTAAAGACAGTCTCTTTAATAAATGATGTTGGGAAAATTGAAGAGGTATACACACACAAAAATGAAAATAGGCCACCAATTTACACTGTTCACAAAAATAAACTCAAAATGGATAAAAGAATTAAATGTAAGTTATAAAACAATAAAAGTCCTAAAAAAAACATAGGCAGTAAACTCTCAGATATCTCTCATAGTAATATTTTTGCCAATATATCTCCTCAGGCAAATGAAATAAAGGACAAAATAAACAAATGGGACCATATCAAACTAAAAAGCTTTTGCACAGCAAAAGACACCATTAACAAAATAAAAAGACAACTCACTTAATAGGAGAACATATTCACTGATACATTGGATAAGGAGTTAATAACTATAATTTATAAAGAACTTCTACAACTCAACACCAGGAAGGTAAACAATCCAAATTAAAAAAGAAAAGTGAATAAACACTTCTCCAAAGAGGACATACAGATGGCCAATAGGCATACGGAAAACATGCTCAGTGTCACTAATCATTAGAGAAATGCAAATTAAAGCTACAATGAGATACCATCTCATACCTGCCAGAATGCCTGTCATTAACAAATTAACAAACAGGGTATGGACAAAAGGGAACCTTCCTTGCGCTGCTGGTGGAAATGCAAACTTGTGCAGCCACTGTAAAAAATAGTGTGGCATTTCCTCAAAAAAATTAAAAATGGGACTGCCTATGACCCAGCTATCCCACTTCTAGGAATTTATCCTAAGAATCCCAAAACACTAATTCAAAAAAACATATGCACCCTCATGTTCATTGCAGCATTGTTTACTTTACAATAGCTAAGATCTGGAACAGCCCTAGTGTTCTTTAGTGGATGAGCAGATAAAAATATTGTGGTACATTTACACAGGGGAATACTATGTAGCTGTGAAAAAAAAGAAAGAACTCTTACCTTTTGTGATGGCGTGTATGGACCTTGAGCTTATTATGCTAAGTGAAATAAGTCAGGCAGAGAAAGACAAATATCATATGATTTCACTTATTTGTGGAATCTAATAAACACCATAAACTGAGGAACACACTAGAAACAGAGGCAGGGTCACAGAGAACAGATGGACAGCTGCCAGAGAGAAGGGGGAAGTGAGGATAGGATCAAAGCAATGAGGTGATTAGCCAAGTTATATGTACATAACACATACATACAGATAACAGGGCGTCAAGTCCCAAAAGGAAAGGAGGAGGTGGTATAGGGAGCAAGGGGGGGGGGGGCAAAGGGAGTGAAATGGGAATGGAAAGAGACTTTGCACGGGGCATGGAGGGCAGGTGAGAGAGGGGAGAAAGCTCTGCAGAAAACCCCATCTGAGAACAATGCATTCTCTCTTTGTGGCACTGCCGGGTGGGGGTGTTAAACTGATTAGCCACAAAGAGGTCAGTCTGAGCATTCTGTTTTTGAATACGCTTACTCGGTTTATCAAAGAAAACAATCTCAGTTGTGGATGAACTCTCCAGAAACAAGGAGGATTGAGCTGCAGACCATCTATATCAGGTTGATGCTGTAATGTCTGCCAGTTTCTTTCCATCAGCTCCACCCCATTGATTAGTCCAGGTCGGTATCCTTGCCCTCCTCAGAATTTCTCACCAGGTAGACTCCACCCAATGCAGGTATCTGGAGAGATACTTTAATAAAGGATTTTATAAAAGTGGGGAAATGGATTGATTCATAACAACTAGGGCTGCATTATGTAAATGCATTATGTAAAATTTAGTTACTAAAGTTTATTTTATATAATGGAACACAGATAATATAATATGGAATTTTTATATAAATGTCTAATTTTCCCCTAATAAGGAACGCAAGACCATCGTAATCCAGGTTTCAGGCTAGCCTAGGTTTTTTATCTTTGCTTACATGCAGTTTCTGCCTTATCTTTTCTTTCTTTGCCAAACATTTGCATCAAAAGTGTTGCCTCCTCTTACCGGCCTTTTCCTCTGCGATTGACCTCTGAACAATTTTAGAAAAGCAGAGACTTTGTTAGCTATATTTGTGTAGCCTTTATTAAAACTATTTTCTTCCTCCTAGCATTTACGGTGGTTTCTTCTATTTCTGCTACTCTCTTCAAAATGTCTGCAGTGATGTGGTTGTGAAAACATCAGCTCTTGCCTGACCAGGCGGTGGTGCACTGGATAGAGCGTCAGACTGGGATGCTGAGGATCCAGGTTCGAGACCCCGAGGCCGCCAGCTTGAGTGCGGGCTCATCTGTTTTGAGCAAAAGCTCACCAGCTTGGACCCAGGGTCACCGGTTTAAGCAAGGGGTTACTAGGTCTGCTGTAGCCCCACGGTCAAAGCACATATGAGAAAGCAATCAATGAACAACTAAGGTGTTGCAACAAAAAACTGATGATTGATGCTTCTCATCTCTCTCCATTCCTGTCTGTCTGTCTCTATCTATCCCTCTCTCTGACTCTGTAAAAAATAAATAAATAAATAAAATCTTTAAAAAAAAATCAGCTCTTCACATACTGACGACTTCTGCTGTCTTTATGGCTAGGTGCCTCATGTTCTATCCTCTCCAGGACAGTTGGGTAGGTTTTATACCTTATCTGCTTTTGAAAAAAAAAATTAGAATCACACAATTTCCCTAAGATAAAAAATTATGACATTTCTTTTTTCTTTTTTTTTCTTTTTCTTTTTCTTTTTCTTTTTTTTTGTAGTGAGAGAGGGGGCAGATAGAGAGACAGACAGAAAGAGAGAGGAATGAGAAGCACTAGCTTGTAGTTGCATCACTTTGGTTGTTTACTTATTGCTTCTCTAATGTGTCTTGACCAGGGGGCTCCAGCCAAGCCAGTTACCCCTTGCTGAAACCAATGACTTTGGCTCAAACCAGCAAGCCTGCACTCAAGCCAGCAACCTCAGGGTTTCAAATATGGAACTTCAGCATCCAAGGTTGATGTTCTATCCACTGCATCACCACTGGTCAGACTCATGACATTTCTTAGGTAACACTGTTAAATATCTTTCTTGGATTTCAATAATCATTCTTGGGGTCATTATTTCTCCATGAGATCATAATAACACCAACATATTTATTACTATCTTCTGATTTATCCTTTAGGATGGGTCCTGTGCCTTTCATCTCTTTATCCCCATATCTAACACTCAGTAAGCGCTCAATGAGTTTTGTTAAGAGAGAAAATCAGAAAAACTTAATGCCAAATTAAGAAGTTTTGGTCAATGCTGTAGGGCAAAATGATTATTTTCAGAAAGGAGAAAGAAAAAGAAGGCAGAAGGGCAAGAAGGATGGAGAATAACAGTCTAAAAATCTTCAATTTAGAGAGCACTAAAATAATAAAGATGCAGAAAGAAGAGATGATGGAAAAAGAGTCTAGGATGGATAAGAATTATTTGTATCCATTGTTATGTTCTAAGTTGAATACCAAAAAACTATCTTCCTAGTGATTTCAATTATCATCTACTATGTATGGTAGATGCTGGAAGTTCAAAGAGTAATATGACATGACCCCTTCCCTAAAAAGCTACCAGAGTACACTTGAATACTTTCTAAATGCCTGTCACTGTGCTAAGTACTTTATATGCATCATATATTACTCATCTCAGCCCTATGTGTTATGAAATATCTTCATTCACAGATGAAACAACTGAGACACAGAAAGATTAATTAATTTGCTTAACATCAAATAGGTGATGCAACAAAGACTAAAATCTAGGCAATATAGTCATAGAGTCTGTGTTCTTTAATCTTTTCTCTTTATCACCATTAACAGAGTTTATAACATACAAAGTTATTCTTTATTAGTATAGATCCTATATTAGTGGTATAAGTAAATTGCAATGAAAGAAGCACAAAGGATAAATCTTATAGTACAAGAGTTAAAGAACTCTGAGTAAGGAATAAAAAGCTAGACTGAAATAATTTCAGGTTATGAAGAAAATAGGACAGCATAAAATGGAGGAAATAGGCAGTCAGGGGTTGTTCTTTGTGCCTTAAATTTAAAAATAGAAAGAGTTGAGGCTTGTTATTTTAGGAGCTCTGTTTTTAAAAAGTGTTCTAAGAATATGAATATGAATGTGAATATGAATATGAATATGGGTATGGACATGGGAAGGAACTATGACTGCAAAGATGTTCTTCCTAAACTCATGGGACAAAAGACCATAAACTAGACCCAGCCACCTAACTCTCATTTTCTACCTCTCATTATTATTATTATTATTATTATTATTTGTATTTTTCTGAAGTTGGAAATGGGGAGGCAGTCAGACAGATTCCCACATGCACCTGACCGGAATCCACCCAGCACACCCATCAGGGGGCGATGCTCTGCCCATCTGGAGCGTCACTCTGTTGCAACCAGAGCCATTCTAGCACCTGAGGCAGAGGTCATAGAGCCATCCTCAGCACCCGGGCCAACTTTGCTCCAATGGAACCTTGGCTGTGGGAGGGGAAGAAAGAGACAGAGAAGAAGGAGAGGGGGAGAGATGGAGAAGCAGATGGGCACTTTTCCTGTGTGCCCTGGACGGGAATCAAACCTGGGACTCCTGCACGCCAAGCTGACGCTCTACCACTAAGCCAACCGGCCAGTGCCCCCTACCTCTCATTATTGAAATCATTGAGAACTAGAGATTGAATGGAGATGAAAAGAAAACAGCTTCAATTAGATTTCAATTAGATTTGCCTCTTCTCTCTTCTTGTCAATATTCCATGTCTGCAACAAACTTGTGAGGTGATATTATTATTGGTATTTTCAGCTGGGCCAAAACTAGCTGTCTAATATGAAACAAAACTATTTTTTCATTTCTCTAATCTAGGTAGTAAGAAATATGAAAGAATGAGTAAAAAGAGGACTTATGCCTGTACTTTGTTTCCTTTATACAATTTGAATTTTCAGCATGAACATCCGTGGGGCACGCGCACGTGTGTGTGTGTGTGTGTGTGTGTGTGTGTGTGTGTCTATAATATGGGAAAACAAAAAAAAATGAGTACATAGGTTTTTTAAATATATATGGCCTTGACTTATAACTAAATAATATTTTTAGAGCATCAGACTGTGCTAAATACTATATTGACTTTAAAAAGTTTTGCAACATAGTAATAGTTGTAAAAAGAGAAAGAATTAGTTAATTGTACAATTTTTAAAGACTTATGAGCTATTTTAAGTGGAAAGGACCTCAACAATCATTCATTGTTTTCATTAGCCAGTGGAGAGTATGTATCCTACACATCACAGCTTTAAATGACAAATAACTAAAGTCAATTTTCAAGATAGTATATTAATATTGGTTCAAATCTCCAACAAAACACCAGGGGAAGTGTTCATGATGAAGAGCAAATTTGTCTATTTTGTTTACCTTTTAAAAAATTCTTCAACAAAGGAGCCAAAAACACACAATGGACAAAAGAAAGCCTCTTCAATAAATGGTGCTGGAAAAATTGGAAAGCTACATGCCAAAGAGTGAAACTTGACTACACTTTGTCCCCCAAAAGTGTTAATTCAAAAAAATTAATTCAAAAAAATTAATTCAAAATGGATCAAAGATCTAAATATAAGATATGAAACAATAACTTACATTGAAGAAAACATAGGTACTAAACTCATGGACCTTGGCCATAGAGAACAATTTATGAATTTGACCCCAAAGGCAAGGGAAATAAAGACAGCTATCACTGAATGGGACTATATTAAACTAAAAAGCTTCTGGACAGCAAAAGAAACTGACAACAAAACAAAAAGGCAGCCAACCAATGGGAGATGACATTTCAACAACAGCTCTGGTAAGGGGTTAGTATCCAAAATATATAAAGAACTCACAAAGCTCAGCAACAAACAAGCAAACAATCCAATTAAAACATGGGGAGAGAACCTGCACAAACACTTCTCCCAAGAAGACATACAAATGGCCAAGAGATATATGAAAAGATGCTCATCTTCACTAGCTATTGGAGAAATGAAAACCAAAACTACAATGGGATACCACCTCACAGCTGTTAGATTGGCTATTATCAACAAGACAGGTAATAACAAGTGTTGGAGAAGCTGTGGAGAAAAAGGAACCCTCATTCACTGCCAGTGGGAATGCAAACTAGTACAACCATTATGGAAGAAAATATGGTGGTTCCTCAAGACATTAAGAATAGAACTACTATATGATCCAGCTATCCCTCTACTGAGTATCTACCACCAAAATTCAAAAACATTGGTAAGTAAAAGCACATGCACCCCTATGTTCATTGCATTATTCAACATGGCCAAGACATTGAAACAACCAAAGTGTCCTTTGATAGAGGGTTTAATAAAGAAGACGTGGTACATATATACAATGAAATACTACTCAGCCATAAGAAATGATGACCTACTACCATTTACAACAACATGGATGATCTTGAGAACATTACACTGAGTGAAATAAGGAAATCAAAAAAAGCTAAGAACTGTATGATTTCACACACATGTGGGATATAAAAATAAGACTTATGAACATAGATAAAAGTGAAGTGCTTACTAAGGGGAGGAGGATTTAGGGGAGAGGGTAGGGGAGAAGTGAGTAAAGAAGGACAAATATATAGTGATGAAAATTATTTAATTTTGGGTGATGGATTCACAACATAATCAATAGTTCAAACGCTATAGAAATGTTTACCTAAAACCTATGTACTCTTATTGATCAATGTCACCACTTTAAATTTACTTTTCAAATAAAATTTTAAAAAATATATGATTACCTGACCTATGGTGGTGCAGTGGATAAAGCGTCAACCTGGAAATGCTGAGGTCGCCGGTTTGAAACCCTGGGCTTGCCTGGTCAAGGCACATATGGGAGTTGATGCTTCCAGCTCCTCCCCCCTTCTCTCTCTGTCTCTCCTCTCTCTCTCTCTCTCTCTCTCTCTCTCCTCTCTCTCTGTCTCTCCCTCTCCTTTCTAAAATGAATAAATAAAAAATTTAAGAAAAAAATGATTAACAATCTCAGAATATAGTTCATAGCAGGTAACCAAAAATAACACAATAAATTAAAAATAAAAAAATACAGGACAAAAATAAATAATAGACAATAATGAATTTATTATTCAAGGATAGTCACTACGCCATTCTTTCTAAAGTGAAGTCAACAACATTTGAATTCAAGTCAAAGATCCACCTAAAATTCCAATGAAGAAATTCTTTAAGAATCTACATGTTGTAAATTTTTATTTAACTTTCTAAATTTTGGGCTGAATGTGCTGATATAGATCTATTGTTTTTTAGCTCCTAATATGTGCTCATAATAGTCATATAGCCACTAGCAAACCTTAAAAACATACGTGAATATTCACTTTTCATGTCTTTCCAGAGATAAGAAAACATTAATCTTATTTATTCATGAGATAGAGACCACTAATTAACCCACCATGTTTATTCTTCTTATAATAATAAAAACATGGAAATCTACTTTCAAGAATAATGACTACATTTTTTTTTATGTTTCATAATTGATGTCTTTATTCTTGCCTTTTATAGAAATTTTAGATTGCTTGCATTTTTATTCTTTTTTTTTATATATATATAAATAAATTTTTATTTTAATGGAGTGACATCAATAAATCAGGGTACATACATTCAAAGAAAACATTTCCAGGTTATCTTGTCATTTAGTTATGTTGCATACCCATCACCCAAAGAGAGATCGTCCTCTGCCACCCTCCATCCAGTTCTCTCTGTACCCCTCCCCCTCCCCTCCCCCTCTCCCTCCTTCCCTCCCCCCACCCCCCATAGCCACCACACTCCTGTTCATGCCTCTCAGTCTCGCTTTTATGTCCCACTAATGTATGGAATCCTGCAGTTCCTGTTTTTTTCTGATTCGCTTATTTCACTCCGCACAATGCTACCAAGACTCCACCATTCCGCTATAAGTGATCCAATGTCACCATTTCTCCTAGCTGAATAATATACCATGGTGTATATGTGCCCCTTCTTCTTCATCTAGTCCTCTATTTTTTTTACAGTGATTAAAAGCCTTTAAGCAAACTCTTGGCCAATACAGCAAGAATCCATAAATGAGTAGTGTCCTTAACATGTTCCCCAAGTCCAAGTTGGCCCCCTCACCATGCCAAATCCCTGAAAAATGCAACCCAACCACAGTTCAGTCTGTTAGGAGCTGTCACAGGGAGCAGGAGTCCAGGAAAGTTCCCCACAGGAAAAGTCCGTATGGCACTGGAATTGTTGTCACCATTCTATACTTTGCAGCTCATGTCCAAGTCCCAATGACCACTGCTTCTAGCTGGTAATGATTCAGGTAGACTGGAAAAAGCCATTTGCAGCATGCGTGGATATGGAGCTTCTGTTCTCCTCTGCCTGGAGAGTTGAGACCAGGTTGCTTTTCCCTGGAGCTCTGTGACTGTGGCCTGGTAAAGAGAACCTTGGGATACACTAAGCTGGGTGGCAAAGGTAAATTCATAATACAAGTTGGCAAAAGGAGGAAAGAGAGCTCTAAATTAAGAGTAGGTCCCAGCCTGAAATGTGAGTGGGGCATTGAGGTAGGAGGAATAAAGGAAACACTATATATTAAGCAAAGCAGCAGAAAATAGGACTATCAACACCCACAACAGAGATCTTTGAGGGAAGAATAAAGAACCTGACTATACAGGCAAAACCTAGTTAAGTGGCCCTTGTGCAAATGAGATCAGTTTACCTGCTTCTTGGAAGAAATACCCTAGGCTCGTCCACAGTGTCGTAGATGGGGTCGACGGCCCTGGGCACCTTCAGCCTTCAGTGGCAAACCCCAGCATTCTGGGCAAGGTTAGGTCATAGGTGGCTGGAGCAGGCCTGGAAGAGACTGAACCCTCCCTTAGAGGAGCGAGGGGGAAGCCCACCTTCCAGTGTCCCTGTTTCCTCACAGCAGAGGTGTGTAAGCCTGGCAGGCTTTAGCTCAATGACCTTCCTTTCCACTATTGAAGCAGGACCCAGATGGCATCCTATGAGACCCCTTTGGGGCGTTGGAGCCTTTAAGGGTGTATCCTAAAAGCTGGTAGTTCCCCCTGATCTCTATTGGGCTTTTTCTGCCTCTAGGTATCTTAAAAGCCATTCTCAGAAGATCTCGCTGAGGGGTTTGAGGATCCCCATCCGCCTATATAAATCTTTTCCATATATCTGGAGCTATTTGGAAAAAAGACAGAACAGTGTTATTAGCTAGATCTAATAAAGAAGGTAGATTTGGTGTCTCCTGTTCATCAGCTTTCAAAAGAAATGTAAATTTTTTTTTTTTAAGTAAAAAGCATGATATGGTAGACCCGTCGGAGTCATTGGCCTGGTGTGCAGGATTCCCGGGTTCGATTCCCAACCAGAGCACACAGGAGAAGCACCCATCTACCTCTCCATCCCTCCCCCTCTCCCCCCTCCCGGTCCCTCTCCTCCCGCCCACAGCCAAGGCTCCACCAGAGCAAATCCACCCTGGGCACTAAGGATGGCCCCATGGCCTCCGCCCTAGTTGCTAGAATGACTCCGGTTGTAACAGAGCAACATCCCAGATGGGCAGAGCATTCCCCCCGGTAGGCATGCCAGGTGGATCCCAGTCAGGTGCATGCAGGAGTCTGTCTGCTTGCCTCCCCATCCCCATCCTCAGAAATATACAAAAAATAAATAAAGAAAAGAAAAAATACAAAAAAAATACAAAAAAAAAAGGGGGGGGGGCATTCCCTTGTGCTAAAGCACCAGGAAGCATGAAGTGAGCTTCAGTATGTCCTATGAAACATGGAGTTCTATGTTTACATATAAGTCTTTGAAGAAGGAGGAACTGCTGAAATATTTTGTCAGCATTTGTCCCTACGACAGCAGTCTTTATAGTGGGAACACCATACATAAATATTTGCTGTCTGTCTATAGATTAAGGGGGGAATATGGCCAATGCTGAAAAGCCATGATCTTTGTGCCCCTCCCCTCCCCCAACCCCTCCCTCTCCTCCCCCCACCCTGTAACCCCAACACTGTTGTTCATGTCTCTGAGTCTCATCTTTATGTCCCACCTATGTGTGGAAACATATAGTTCTTAGTTTTTTCTGATTTACTTCTTTCACTCAGTATAATGTTATCAAGGCCCATCCATGTTGTTGTAAAAGATCCTATGGCATCATTTCTTATGGCTGAGTAGTATTCCATAGTATATATATACCAAAGCTTTTTAATCCACTCATCCTCTGATGGACACTTGGGCTGTTTCCAAATCTTTGCTATTGTGAACAATGCTGCCATAAACATGGGGGTGCATTTCTTCTTTTCAAACAGTGCTATGGTGTTCTTGGGGTATATTCCTAACAGTGGTATAGCTGGGTCAAAAGGCAGTTCGATTTTTAATTTCTTGAGGTATCTCCATACTGTTTTCCACAGTGGCTGCACCAGTCTGCATTCCCACCAGCAGTGCAGGAAGGTTCCCTTTTCTCCACATCCTCGCCAGCACTTATTCTGTGTTGTTTTATTGATGAGCGCCATTCTGACTGGTGTGAGGTGATATCTCATTGTGGTTTTAATTTGCATTTCTCTAATCATTAATGATGTTGAACATTTTTTCATATGCCTATTGGCCATCTGTGTGTCCTCTTTGGAGAAGTGTCTATTCATTTCTTTTGCCCATTTTTGGATTGGATTATTTGTCTTCCTGGTGTTGAGTTTTACAAGTTCTTTATAAATTTTGGTTATTAACCCCTTATCAGACGCTATGTCAAATATATTCTCCCATTGTGTAGTTTGTCTTTTTATTCTGTTCTTATTGTCTTTAGCTGTGCAGAAGCTTTTTAGTTTGATAAAGTCCCATTTGTTTATCCTGTCTTTTATTTCACTTGCCTGTGGAGACAAATCAGCAAATATATTGCTGCGAGAGATGTCAGAGAGCTTACTGCCTATGTTTTCTTCTAAAATGCTTATGGTTTCATGGCTTACATTCAAGTCTTTTATCCATTTTGAGTTTATTTTTGTGAGTGGTGTAGGTGGGTGGTCTAGTTTCATTTTTTTGCAGGTAGCTGTCCAGTTTTCCCAACACCATTTGTTGAAGAGGCTGTCTTTACTCCATTGTATTGTCTTACCTCCTTTGTCAAATATCAGTTGTCCATAGAGCTGTGGGTTTATTTCTGAGTTCTCTGTTCTGTTCCATTGATCTATGTGCCTGTTCTTATGCCAGTACCATGCTGTTTTGAGTACAATGGCCTTATAATATAACTTGATATCTGGAAGTGTGATACCTCCCACTTTTTTCTTCCTTTTCAGGATTGCTGAGGCTATTCGTGTTCTTTTTTGGTTCCATATAAATTTTTGGAATATGTGTTCTATGTCTTTGAAGTAAGTCATTGGTATTTTCATTGGTATTGCATTGAATTTATAAATTGCTTTGGGTAATATAGACATTTTAATGATGTTTATTCTTCCTAACCATGAGCACGATATATGGCTCCACTTATTCGTATCTTCCCTGATTTCTTTTATCAATGTTTTATAATTTTCTGAGTACAAGTCTTTAATCTCCTTGGTTAGATTTATTCCTAGGTACTTTATTTTTTTGGTTGCAATGGTAAAGGGGAATGATTCCCTGATTTCTCTTTCTGACAGTTCACTATTAGTGTATAAAAATGCCTCTGATTTCTGAGTATTGATTTTATATCCTGCCACCTTGCCAAATTCTTTTATCAGGTCTAGTAGTTTTTTGACTGAAACTTTAGGGTTTTCTATATACAATATCATGTCATCTGCAAATAATGATAGTTTTACTTCTTCTTTTCCAATTTGGATGCCTTTTATTTCTTTTTCTTGTCTGATTGCTGTGGCGAGGACTTCCAGAACTATGTTGAATAAGAGTGGTGAAAGGGGGCAACCCTGCCTTGTTCCTGATCTTAAGGGGATAGCTTTTAATTTTTGCCCATTGAGTATTATGTTGGCTGTGGGTTTGTCATAGATGGCCTTTATCATGTTGAGGTATGTTCCCTGTATTCCCACTTTGCTGAGAGTTTTGATCAAGAATGGGTGCTGGACTTTATCAAATGCTTTTTCTGCATCTATTGAAATTATCATGTGGTTTTTCTCCTTTCTTTTGTTTATGTGATGAATCACATTGATTGATTTGCGAATATTGTACCAGCCTTGCCTCCTAAGAATAAATCCTACTTGATCATGGTGTATGATTTTTTCCATATATTGCTGGATCCGGTTTGCTAATATTTTATTGAGGATTTTTGCATCTAAGTTCATCAGGGATATTGGCCTATAATTTTCTTTTTTTGTGTTGTCTTTGCCTGGTTTTGGAATCAGAATTATGCTCGCCTCATAAAAGGAGTTTGGAAGTCTTCCTTCCTCTTGAATTTTTTGAAATAGCTTGAGAAGGATAGGAGTTAGTTCTTCTTTGAATATTTGGTAGAATTCACTTGTGAAGCCATCAGGCCCAGGACTTTTCTTTTTTGGGAGTTTTTTGATAGCTGTTTCAATCTCATTTGTTGTAATTGGTCTGTTTAGGTTTTCTGATTCTTCCAGATTGATTTTTGGAAGATTATATGGTTCAAGGAATTTGTCCATTTCATCTAGGTTGTCTAGTTTTATGGCGTACAGTTCTTCATAGTATTTTCTTACAATATTTTGTATTTCTGTTGTGTCAATTGTTATTTCTCCACTCTCGTTTCTAATTTTCTTTATTTGAGTCCTCTCTCTTTTTTTCTTGGTGAGTCTTGTTAAAGGTCCATCGATCTTGTTTACCTTTTCAAAGAACCAGCTCCTGGTTTCATGGATCCTCTGTATTGTTTCTTTAGCCTCTATGTCACTTATTTCTGCTCTGATCTTTATTATTTCCTTCCTTCTACTAGCTCTGGGCTTTACTTGCTGTTCTTTTTCTAGTTCTTTTAGATGCAGGGTTAAGTTGTTAATTTGAGCTTTTTCTAGCTTCTTGAGGTATGCCTGTAATGCTATAAACTTCCCTCTTAGGACTGCTTTTGCTGTGTCCCATAAATTTTGAGTTGATGTATGCTCATTATCGTTTGTTTCTAGGAATTTTTAAATTTCTTCTTTGATCTCAATGTTAACCCATTCATTGTTTAATAACTTGCTATTTAGTTTCCAAGTGTTTGAATGTTTTTCAATTTTTCTATTGTGGTTGATTTCTAGTTTAATGCCATTGTGATCAGAGAAAGTGTTCGATATGATTTCAATCTTCTTAAATTTGTTGAGCCCGCTTTTGTGCCCTAACATGTGGTCTATTCTAGAGAATGTCCCATGAGTGCTTGAAAAGAATGTATATTCTGCTCTTTTAGGGTGAAAGGTTCTGAAGATATCTATTAAATCGAGTTCATCTAATATGTCCTTTAAGTCTGCTGTTTCTTTGTTAATTTTCTTTCTTGAGGATCTATCTAATGATGTTAATGGGGTATTGAAATCTCCTACTATTATAGTATTGCTGTTGATCTCGCCCTTTAAGTCTATCAAAGTCTGCTTTATATATTTAGGTGCCCCTATATTAGGTGCGTAGATATTTATAATGGTTATATCTTCCTTTTGTATTGCTTCCTTTATCATTATGTAGTGACCTTCTTTATCTCTAACTATGGTCTTTGTTCTAAAGTCCATTTCGTCTGATATAAGTATTGCTACCCCAGCTTTTTTTTCATTTCCATTTGCATGAAATATTTTTTTCCATCCTTTTATCTTCAGTCTGTGTGCATCTTTTGATTTAAGGTGTGTCTCTTGTAGACAGCATATGTATGGGTCCTGTTTTCTTATCCACGCAGCTACCCTATGTCTCTTGATCGGATCATTTAATCCATTAACATTTAAGGTTATTACTGATATGTAATTGTTTATTGCCATTTTTTTTCTTTAAAACTGTTTTTCTCTTTTGCTATATTCTTTTTTTCCTTTGATCTGTTTACAACAGGTCCCTTAGCATTTCTTGCAGCCTTGGTTTGGTTGTAGTGAAATCCTTTAGTTTTTTTTTGTCTGTAAAGCTTTTTATTTCTCCTTCAATTTTAAATGATAGCCTTGCTGGATAAAGTAGTCTTGGTTGTAGGTTCTTGTTCTGCATTACTTTGAATATTTCTTGCCATTCCCTTCTGGCCTCAAGTGTTTCTGTTGAGAAGTCAGAAGTCATCCTTATGGGGGCTCCTTTGTAGGTGATTGTCTTTTTTTCTCTAGCAGCTTTTAATATTTTCTCTTTATCATTGAGCTTTGGTAATTTAATTATGATGTGTCTTGGTGTTGGTTTCTTTGGATTTCTCCTTAATGGAGTTCTCTGTGCTTCCTGAACATGTGAAATATTTTCCTGTCTTAATTGGGGGAAGTTTTCCGCTATAATATGTTTGAACAAAGTCTCTATCCCTTGTTCTTTCTCTTCTTCTTCAGGAACCACTATGATGCGGATGTTATTTCTCTTCATGTTGTCACAGAGCTCTCTTAGAGTTTCCTCAGACTTTTTGAGTCTCTTTTCTTTTTTCTGCTCTGCTTCCATGCCTTTATTTATTGTGTCCTCTAACTCACTGATTCGATTCTCTGCTTCATCCATCCTGCTTTTAATTCCTTCCATTGTATTCTTTATTTCAGATATTGTGTTTGTCATTTCTGTCTGATTCTTTTTTATTATTTCAATGTCCTTTTTTATATTTGTTATCTCTTTATTTAGGTTTTCATAATGGCCATCTATATCTAATATCTTTGGTTCTAATATCTTTGAGCATCCTAACAATCATTATTTTAAACTCTGCATCTGGTAATTTGGTTATATCTGATTCACTTAGGTCCTTTTCTGGGGATTTCTCTTGGTTTATTTGTGTTGTATTTCTCTGCCTCCGCATTTTCTCTTCACGAGAGTGGCTGTGATCACGTGCTCGGGTGCACAAGGGTTGGTGGCCTTGGCCTTTGCCCCGCCCCCGTGTGTGATGTTATGCTCGGTCCTGAGGGCACTGGCGAGCACCTTTGCTCAGCTGTGGGTCTCCGCCTGTTTCCGAGCTTTCGCCCTCCCTTTGCAGGATGATCCCACTCAAGGAACAGCTGCTAGCCTTGGCTCTACCACCAGGAAAGGCTGCGTGCCCAAGCTCAGCTTCGTAGCGGAACTCCGCCTCTTCTGGGCTTTTGGCTCCACCCCCGCGGGAGGAGCCTGCTACCAAGTCAGACCGCAAGCCTGGGTTGCACAGGCGGGGCAGGGATGTGCTCCTCTGCCCTTGCTCCGGGGCTGGTTTCTACCCTTTCCGGGTTTCCCGCCCTTCTCCCGGAGGCTAGATTACAGGCTGCCAGCAGCTGAGCTTAGCCGCTTTTGCACGCCCCCTTCTCCCTAGCCAGGCAAGATTGAGCTCACACCTGAGCCCACTGGTGGCCAGCCGGCTTCCGCCCCTGCCAGCAGAACCGCGCTTTTGTCTCCCGCTGCCACCAGCTCTCCGGTGCGCCCTCAGCCGTGTGGGTGGGGGCGTTGCAGCTCGGACCCTAAGACTCACTACCGTAGACCCGAAAGCTCCCTCCTTCTATGCGACTCTGCTCTGAATGCCACGGGGGAGCTTGTTTGGCTGCTCTCCTGCTTCCCTTTGCTGGTATTGCTGTTTCCGGGGGAAATATTCACTTCAGCTTTGGGGAGTGACTCGTCCCAGGGGTTAGAGTGGCTATCTCCCAAAAATGTTTCTCCCTATGCCTCCTAGATTGCACTCTCTTCCTGTTACTGTGGTTCTCTCCCCTCTCCCTCCGTCTCCAGGAGCCCTGGGTGAGTGTTTGTGAGAGAGATGTTCTGCGTGGTCCCTTTAAGAAGGATCCTGGGTCTGAGAAATCAGACTCTCTCACAAACAGTATCCTGACTTGTTTCCAGCTAAATACTGTCCTTATGCTTCTTCTGGGCTCTGGGGCTGCAGGCTGGGGCTTTGTTCCTGGGGCTCAGGGCCCTTTCCCCTCTGCTAAACTCACTTCCCACCACGCGAGTCTCTCCCTGCTGCTGTTCGCTCCGAGAAGCTGGGCAGCCCTCTCCGCGTTTCCGCTTTTCCTACCAGTCTCTGGGTGGCTTCTTCAGCGTTCCTGGGTTGAAGAGTCCTTTTAGTTTAGTCCAAAGTTGGTTTTTCCAGTTGATAGTTCATAAAATTAGTTTGTAATCCACATTGGTTCTGGGAGGTAGATGCTGGTACGTTCGCCTACTCCAGCGCCATCTTGTCTCCTCAGAATAATGACTACATTTATCAAATAAAGAAGGTAGTAGTTTGCAGGAGAAAAAGATTTGGCATCTCCTGTTCATCAGCATTCAAAAGAAATTTAAAATTTTTTTAAGTAAAAAGCATGATATGGTAGACACATAGGAGTTCCAGGATATGACTACCCCCTTTTAAATTTTTTTAAATTGACCTTAAAATATTTGCTGGGTACACTTTAATAATACCTTAACTTTAAAGATTGTAATAATGACAAAATAGAGTAAATGCTTTTGCTACATATGCAGGAGCATTTTCAGTTTAACCAGTTTAGGAAGTCCAATAATAGAACAATGCATACAGACAATGAGCTATAACATGCTTAGCAGCCTTTCTTGTTCTGACAGAGGTTACTATAAATCCAGAATTTGTATGCACTGTAACATGGACATAGGACTGTTTGCCAAATGAAGGTATATGAGTAACCTCCATTTGCCAAAGTTGTCCTGGTAGGGGTCCTTGAGGGTTAACTCCAAATGAAGGGGCAGATTGTAGTATAGGACTCCTTGGACAGGATTTTCCAATCTGCCATGCTGCTTCCCGAGAAAGTTGAAACTGTTTACACAGGGCTGCAACGTTCTGGTGATGAATAGTATGAGACTGAATTGCTCGATCTTTCATGGTTGCTCCAAATAATTTTCTTTTGGGTAGCTTGATCAAAAAGGGCATTCCTAGGCCCTGGTCAGTTGGTTCAGTGGTAGAGTGTCGGCCTGGCGTGCAGGATTCCTGTGTTTGATTCCCGGCCAGAGCACACAGAAGAAGAACCCATCTGCCTCTCCACCCCTCCCCCTCTCCTTCCTCTGTCTCTCTCTTCCCCTCCCGCAGCAAAGGCTCCACTGGAGCAAAGGCAGCCCGGGCACTAAGGATGGCCCCGTGGTCCCTGCCCCAGGTGCCAGAATGGCCCTGGTTGCAACAGAGCTACACTCCAGATGGGCAGAGCATTCCCCCCTGGTAGGCATGCCGGGTGGATTCCGGTCGGGCGCATGTGGGAGTCTGTCTGACTGCATCCCCATTTCCAACTTCAGAAAAATACAAAAACAAAAAAAAAGAAAAGAAAAGGAAAAAAAAAGGGGCATTCCCTTGTGCTAAAGCTCCAGGGAGCATGGAGTGAGCTCGAGTATGTCCTATAAAACATGGAGCTCTATGTTGACATACAAGTCTTTGAAGAAGGAAGAACTGCTGGAATAGTTCATCAGCATTAGTCCCTAAGACAGCAGTCTTTATAGTGGAAACACCATAAGTAAATATTTGCTATCTGTATATAGATTAAAGGGGGAATATGACAAATGCTGAAAAGCCATGCTAATGGCATATAATTCTAGTCTTTGAGCTGATTTTAAGTTGACAGTTTCAGTATAAAGTTGTCCATTGATTTGCAAGAGCGATTTGCCATTTAGTAGAAGTTTCCCAGAGCCATTGTTATTGATCCTTTGAAAAAAGGAACAACAATAATTTTGAGGCTCAAAACCTATAAGCTGTAAGGGTCACCTATGCCCCTTGATAATCCAGGAGGCAACAAGATCAAAATATGAAAGTGTATTTGATGGGCTATTAGATGGTTCAATGTGCCCAAGCTGTAGCTGCTCTTGTACCAATTGAGCAGCTGCCCTAAATTTCTCCTGAGAAAGGGGCCATTGGTCTACCCATACAGGGTTATCTGATTTCCAAGTAATTGAGTCTGCACAATGCATTATTGAGGTAGCAGGAGCTACCAAGGCCCCTATGCTAAATTTTGATATCCTAATCCACACCTTATGGTATTGGGTGCCACTTCTATGGGGGTGAGAATTACTTGCTGTTCTTTCCCTAGTCCCTTGGTGGGCAAAAATCCCCGATCAAGCATCTGAGTACTGACTAAACCATTAGAACTGACAAGCAACACTCCCATATTTTTCAAAACATCTCTACCCCACAAATTAACTGGCCATCCAGGGAGCACATAAGGCTTAAAAAATCCATAATGACCTTCTTAATCTTCCCAATGTAGAAAACTAGAATTTTGTTGAGGGGATTTACTCTGCCCTATACCTTGTAATTCTGTGGCTGCTGCATGAGTGGGCCAGGATAGAGGCCAATGTAGCTTAGCAATAACAGATACATCAGCTCCAGTATCTAACAGTCCTTTAACTTTATGCTCATGTATAGTTAATTCCATTGCAGGGCGTTCCTGACCTATTTTTTTTTTAATTCAATTGGAAAAATCAGAGGAGCCAAATCACCAATTTGCTTGGGGCCCCTTTTGCAGGATATGGCCTGAGAAGCAGAATTAGCAACCTTATAATATTCTTCTAACTGTCTGAATTAGCTGTGAGACACATTCTTTTTTTTTTTTTTTTTTTTTTTTTGATTAATTTTGATGGGGTGACATTGATAAAATTGTCTTCCGTCACCTTCTAACTGGTTTGCTTTGGGACCCTCCCCTCCCCCAACCCCCTCCCTCTCCTGCTCCCCACCCCATAACCCCCACACTTTTGTCCATGTCTCTGAGTATCATTTTTATGTCCCATCTATGTATGTAATCATATAGTTCTTAGTTTTTTCTGATTTACTTATTTCACTCAGTATAATGTTATCAAGGTCCATCCATGTTGTTGTAAACGATCCAATGTCATCATTTCTTATGGCTGAGTAGTATTCCATAGTATATATATACCAAAGCTTTTTAATCCACTCGTCCTCTGATGGACACTTGGGCTGTTTCCAGATCTTTGCTATTGTGAACAATGCTGCCATAAACATGGGGGTGCATTTCTTCTTTTCAAACAGTGCTATGGTGTTCTTGGGGTATATTCCTAACAGTGGTATAGCTGGGTCAAAAGGCAGTTCGATTTTAGTTTCTTGAGGAATCTCCATATTGTTTTCCACAGTGGCTGCACCAGTCTGCATTCCCACCAACAGTGCAGGAGGGTTCCCTTTTCTCCACATCCTCGCCAGCACTTATTCTGTGGTGTTTTGTTGATGAGCGCCATTCTGACTGGTGTGAGGTGATATCTCATTGTGGTTTTAATTTGCATTTCTCTAATGATTAGTGATGTTGAGCATTTTTTCATATGTCTATTGGCCATCTGTATGTCCTCTTTGGAGAAGTGTCTATTCATTTCTTTTGCCCATTTTTGGATTGGATTATTTGTCTTTCTGGTATTAAGTTTTACAAGTTCTTTATAAATTTTGGTTATTAACTCCTTATCAGACGAATTGTCAAATATATTCTCCCATTGTGTACTTTGTCTTTTTATTCTGTTCTTGTTGTCTTTAGCTGTGCAAAAGCTTTTTAGTTTGATATAGTCCCATTTGTTTATCCTGTCTTTTATTTCACTTGCCTGTGGAGACAAATCAGCATATATATTGCTGCAAGAAATGTCAGAAAGCTTACTGCCTATGTTTTCTTCTAAGATGCTTATGGTTTCACAGCCTATATTTAAGTCTTTTATCCATTTTGAGTTTATTTTTGTGAGTGGTGTAAGCTGGTGATCTAGTTTCATTTTTTTGCAGTTAGCTGTCCAATTTTCCCAACACCATTTGTTAAAGAGGCTGTCTTTACTCCATTGTATTGTCTTACCTACTTTGTCAAATATCAGTTGTCCATAGAATTGTGGGTTTATTTCTGGGTTCTCTGTTCTGTTCCATTGATCTATATGCCTGTTCTTATGCCAGTACCAGGCTGTTTTGAGTACAATGGCCTTATAGTATAACTTGATATCTGGAAGTGTGATACCTCCCACTTTATTCTTCCTTTTCAGGATTGCTGAGGCTATTCATGTTCTCTTTTGGTTCCATATAAATTTTTGGAATATGTGTTCTATATCTTTGAAGTAAGTCATTGGTATTTTAATCGGTATTGCATTGAATTTATAAATTTCTTTGGGTAATATAGACATTTTAATAATGTTTATTCTTCCTAACCATGAGCACAATATATGCTTCCACTTGTTTTTATCTTCCCTGATTTCTTTTATCAATGTTTTATAATTTTCCGAGTACAAATCTTTAATCTCCCTCGTTAAATTTATTCCTAGGTACTTTATTTTTTGGGTTGCAATGGTAAAGGGGATTGATTCCTTAA
Organism: Saccopteryx bilineata; assembly: GCF_036850765.1. Lineage (NCBI taxonomy): Eukaryota > Metazoa > Chordata > Mammalia > Chiroptera > Emballonuridae > Saccopteryx > Saccopteryx bilineata. Next base: position 182,212,594 of record NC_089494.1, read on the forward strand.
TTTCTCTTTCTGACAGTTCATTGTTAGTGTATAAAAATGCCTCTGATTTCTGAGTATTAATTTTATATCCTGACACTTTGCCAAATTCATTTATCAGGTCTAGTAATTTTTTTACTGAGACTAGGGTTTTCTATATACAATATTATATCATCTGCAAATAATGATAGTTTTACTTCTTCTTTTCCAATTTGGATGCCTTTTATTTCTTTTTCTTGTCTGATTGCTGTGGCGAGGACTTTCAGAACTATGTTGAATAAGAGTGGTGAAAGGGGGCACCCCTGTCTTGGTCCTGATCTTAAGGGGATTGCTTTTAATTTTTGCCCATTGAGTATGATGTTGGCTGTGGGTTTGTCATAGATGGCCTTTATTATGTTGAGGTATGTTCCCTGTATTCCCACTTTGCTGAGAGTTTTGATCAAGAATGGGTGCTGGATTTTATCAAATGCTTTTTCTGCATCTATTGAAATTATCATGTGGTTTTTCTCTTTCCTTTTGTTTATGTGATGAATCACATTGATTGATTTACAAATATTGTATCAGCCTTGCCTCCCAAGAATAAATCCCATTTGATCCTGGTGTATGATTTTTTTTTATATATTGCTGGATCTGGTTTGCTAATATTTTGTTGAGGATTTTAGCATCTAAATTCATCAGGGATATTGGCCTATAATTTTCTTTCTTTGTGTTGTCTTTGCCTGGTTTTGGAATCAGAATTATGCTCGCCTCATAAAAGGAGCTTGGAAGTCTTCCTTCCTCTTGAATTTTTTGAAATAGCTTGAGAAGGATAGGAGTTAGTTCTTCTTTGAATATTTGGGAGAATTCCGTTGTGAAGCCATCAGGCCCAGGACTTTCCCTTTGGGGAGCTTTTTGATAACTGTTTCAATCTCATTTGTTGTAATTGGTCTGTTTAGGTTTCCTGATTCTTCCAGATTAATTTTTGGAGGATTATATGTTTCAAGGAATTTGTCCATTTTATCTAGGTTGTTTAGTTTTTTGGCGTACAGTTCTTCATAGTATTTTCTTACAATATTTTGTATTTCTGTTGTGTCAGTTGTTATTTCTCCACTCTTATTTCTAATTTTATTTATTTGGGTCCTCTCTCTTTTTATCTTGGTGAGTCTGGTTAAAGGTTCATCAATCTTGTTTACCTTTTCAAAGAACCAGATCCTGGTTTCATTGATCCTCTGTATTGTTTCTTTAGCCTCTATGTCATTTATTTCTGCTCTGATCTTTACTATTTCCTTCCTTCTACTAGCTCTCAGCTTTACTTGCTGTTCTTTTTCTAGTTCTTTTAGATGCAGGGTCAAGTTGTTTATTTGAGTTTTTTCTAGCTTCTTGAGGTATGCCTGTAATGCTATGAACTTCCCTCTCAAGACTGCTTTTGCTGTGTCCCATAAATTTTGAGTTGATGTATGCTCATTATCGTTCATTTCTAGGAATTTTTTTTGTATTTTTAATAATTTTATTTTTTTAATGGGGTGACATCAATAAATCAGAATACATATATTCAAAGATAACATGTCCAGGTTATCTTGTCATTCAATTATGTTGCATACCCATCACCCAAAGTCAGATTGTCCTCTGTCACCTTCTATCTTGTTTTCTTTGTGCCCCTCCCCCTCCCCCTTTCCCTCTCCCATTCCCCCCTCCCCCCCGTAACCACCACACTCTTATCAATGTCTCTTAGTTTCACTTTTATGCCCACCTACGTATGGAATAATGCAGTTCCTGGTTTTTTCTGATTTACTTATTTCGCTTCGTATCATGTTATCAAGATCCCACCATTTTGCTGTAAATGTTCCGATGTCATCATTTCTTATGGCTGAGTAGTATTCCATAGTGTTTATGTGCCACATCTTCTTTATCCAGTCATCTATTGATGGGCTTTTTGGTTGTTTCCATGTCCTGGCCACTGTGAACAATGCTGCAATAAACATGGGGCTGCATGTGTCTTTACGTATTAATGTTTCTGAGTTTTTGGGGTATATACCCAGTAGAGGGATTGCTGGGTCATAAGGTAGTTCTATTTTCAGTTTTTTGAGGAACCACCATACTTTCTTCCATAATGGTTGTACTACTTTACATTCCCACCAACAGTGTATGAGGGTTCTAGGAATTTTTTAATTTCTTATTTGATATCATTGTTTACCCATTCATTCTTTAACAACATGCTATTTAATTTCCAAGTGTTTGAACATTTTGCAGTTTTTCTATTGTGTTTGAACATTTTGCAGTTTTTCTATTGTGGTTGATTTCTAGTTTTATGCCATTATGATCAAAGAAAGTGCTCGATATGATTTCAATCTTCTTAAATTTGTTGAGACTACTTTTGTTCCCTAACATGTGATCTATTCTAGAGAATGTACCATGAGCACTTGAAAAGAATGTATATTCTGCTGCTTTAGGGTGAAAGGTTCTGAAGATATCTATTAAATCGAGTTGATCTAGTATGTCCTTTAAGTCTGCTATTTCTTTGTTAATTTTCTTTCTTGAGGATCTATCTAATGATGTTAATGGGGTATTGAAATCTCCTACTATTATAGTATTGCTGTTGATCTCACCCTTTAAATCCATCAAAGTCTGCTTTTTATATTTAGGTGCTCCTATATTAGGTGCATAGATATTTATAATGGTTATATCTTCCTGTTGGATTGCTCCCTTAATTATTATGTAGTGACCTTCTTTATCTCTTACTATATTCTTTGTTTTAAAGTCCATTTTGTCTGATATAAGTATTGCTACTCCAGCTTTTTTTTCATTTCCATTTGTGTGAAATATTTTTTTTCATCCATTTATCTTCAGTCTATGTGCATCTTTTTTTTTAAGATATGTCTCTTGTAGACAGCATATGTATGGGTCCTGTTTTCTTATCCATGCAGCTACCCTATGTCTTTTGATTGGATCATTTAATCCATTTACATTTAAGGTTATTATTGATATATAATTGTTTATTGCCATTTTATTCTTTAAAATTGTATTCCTGTTTTGCTATATTCTTTTTCTCCTTTGATCTGTTTAGAACGGGCCCCTTAGCATTTCTTGCAGCCTTGGTTTGGTTGTAGTGAATTCCTTGAGGTTTTTTTTGTCTGGAAATCTTTTTATTTCTCCTTCAATTTTAAATGATAGCCTTGCTGGATAAAGTAGTCTCGGTTGTAGGCTCTTGTTCTGCATTACTTTGAATATTTCTTGCCATTCCTCTCTGGCCTCAAGTGTTTCTGTTTAGAAGTCAGAAGTCATCCTTATAGGGGCTCCTTTGTAGGTGATAGTCTTTTTTTCTCTAGCAGTTTTTAATATTTTCTCTTTATCACTTAGCTTTGGTATTTTAATTATGATGTGTCTTGGTGTTAATTTCTTTGGGTTTCTCTTTAATGGAGTTCTCTGTGCTTCCTGAACATGTGAGATGTTTTCCTGCCTTAACTGAGGGAAGTTTTCAGCTATGATATGCTTGAACAAAGCCTCTATCCCGTGTTCTTTCTCTTCTTCTTCAGAAACCCCTATGATGTGGATGTTATTTCTCTTCATGTTGTCACAGAGCTCTCTTAGAGTTTCCTCAGACTTTTTGAGTCTCTTTTCTTTTTTCTGCTCTCCTTCCATGCCTTTATTTATCGTGTCCTCTAACTCGGTGATTCGATTCTCAGCTTCATCACATAGGATAATTTTTTTTTAATTTTATTGATTTATTTTTAGAGAGAGAGAAATTGAAAGAGACAGACAGAGAGAGAGGCAAGGAGAGAGAAACATCAATTTGTTGCTCCAGGTCATCATGACCTCACTGGTTGATTCTTGTATGTGCCCTGAGCAGGGATCAAACCCACAACCTCAGCATGTCAGGTTGATGCTCTAAAGAACTGAGCTACCTAGCCAGGGCCAGAAGGATAAAAATTTCAGAGCCAGAAGTTGAATGAGATACTATTGTCCACTGTCCTCATTTCACTGACAAGAAAATTAAAGTCTGGAAATTTTAGAACCTTGTGCTATGGAAAAAATTAATTAAAAGGGAGCCTCTACCATAGCTGAAGTCCCTTCATTCCAAGTTCAGAGATATAATCTCTTCATAATTGAGTTATTCATCGCATTGTTCCCTAAATAGAATTTACTTTCATCATTTTTTGTTTTTCTTGTTGTTGCTGCTGCTGCTGCTGGTGATTTTGGAGTACTTCAGGTTCAAAACAGTTGCATAAATATTCAGTTGAACCCCATTATATTTCCATGAAATGGAAAAAGTTATTTCTCAACCTACAAAAACTAAATAACTGATATAGCTGTTCTACATGTCAATCATGCAGACATACTATGAATGGTAGAGTGCGAAAGAGGTGAGAAGAACTAGTTATTAGTATATTCCTAGGCATGCTGCTGAACCGTTGCAGCAGGCAGAATTCTAAAAGGCTCACCACTAAGTTTCTCCTTGGAACTATAAAGGGAATGGATGTTATTTCTATGATTATGTTACATGGCAAAAGAGATTATCTAAATTGGCCTAATTTGATTATAAGAGGCCTTCAAAGCAGAGGTAGAACTCAGACAGATGTGAAAAGCGAGGATGTAATGTATCATTAATGGCCTGCAGATGGAGGGACCGTGTGCAAAAACTAGAGTGGTTTCTGAGAGCTGATAGTGGCCCATGGCTGATAGCAATCAAGAAAACTGACTTCTCAGTCCTACTAGCACAAGAGATTTAATTCTGCCAATACCCTGACTGATCCTGAAAGAAGATTCTTCCTTGGAGCCTCCAGATACGACCCTGATGGTTGTGTGGAAAATTCAGTTGAGCCACGCTAGTCTTCTGATCTACAGAGCTATGAGCTAATAAATGAATGTTGTTTTAAAGCACTAAGTTTATGGGGATTTCCTTTTCTTTTGTTACACAGCAATTAAAATCTAATGCAGCTGTCAACATAATTTGTAGGCAAGGAGTAAATGCATTATTCCCAGATAGGGGGTTTTCTGCAGAGTATTTTTTTTTCCTTTCTCACCTGTCATTTTATGGCTTTTTTTTTCTTGCCTTTGTTCCTTTATTCCCTCTGATTACTGACTCCCTCATAGCAATTATATACTGTTTGTAAAATAGCTAAGTGTCTTTGAGTCATTCTTTGACAGTTTCTATCTGGAAGAACCTCACAGATGCTGCCCACCTAGATCTACCACATCAGCTATGTAACTATATGGGGGAAATGTTTCTGTTATACTGCTAATCAAGATATTCTGAAATCTAGGCAGTAATTGACATAGCAGAGTTCATTATAGTATTCTTTATACATACCCTTGGAGCTATATTGAGTATTACATATTTTTTAAAAGCAAAAGGAAAAATAGAATGAATAAATGAGTGAGTTCAACTGGAGTCACTTGGACTTTTCTCCTTTTGCGTCAGAATGTTGGTGGGAGCAGGGCATGGGAGGCTCACAGTAGAATAACATATAATTGAATATATGCCCTGAGAAAATTAAACTGGTAACTGAGAGAGGAACAATTGCAGTGAGGATTGGCTGGTAATGAGGGGCCCAGTGATTAGTCTATTATAATAGTCTAAGGGAGAAATAATGAACTAGAGTAATTGCATTGGAGCAGAGACAAAGGGGGGGAAGCAAAAATCATTACAAAAGTAGACAAGTAGGTTGGAAACAGATGAGACAACAAAGAAGCAGCAGAAAAGGGGAATTTGAAATGACACTGATCTACTGAGCCTGCCTAACTGAAAAGAAGAAAAAAGGAAAAATAAAGGAAATAGAAAATATATAGGTTAATAAGTAAAAACTTACATGGAGGTATAAAAAGGACATCTGTAGCCTTATTGAGAAAATTATAAAATAAGCATGCAAAATGGTTTCGTGCTGGTTCCAGCTTCTTAATTCCTCAAAGAGCTTCTTCAATAATTAAAGCATGCTTCTTCCTTCCATCATTAATTAATTTTCTAATTATCTCCACTGAACTTTTCAATGTCAAAATTAAAATCAACAAGGAAAGCTAGCATGGGGAAAGTCTTCACTCAGCTGTAGAATTCAGTTGGGAGAGAACTTTCAATGTGGCAAAGGCAATTTTAGGAATTTTTATAAAATAAAATTTTACCTTTAACTTCATGATTAAATACCTTCCCTTGGTACTAATTTATATGCTCTTGCTTTAAAAAAAAAAAAAAAACTATTCTTCAAAGAGGTAGTATGGTTGAAAGCTGACTCAAGCAGCTTTAAACAGATTATAAAATAAACCTAGAGTAGAAACCCCTCCTATATTAACAACCTTACAGATGGAACTCCCTGTTCAGTCTTAGATTTTTCTTTGAAGTTTTTGTACTTTTAAAATGTCTGAGGTGAGTGACTGAAAAAGGTTGGCAATTCTTTGCCTGTAACCTCATTTTTCTCTACTCTTTTTGTAATGTTATTAAAACATCCAGAAAATAAGGTCTGGCCAAACATGACTATAGAGTAGTAATGATAAGCAAATACTCTCTGGAATCTTCTAACAAGATGCATGTCTGTGTCTAAGTCTCTAATCCTATGATTACAACAGTCTTAATTACCAAAGACATTTGTGAAATGTAATCTGCAAGTTTATATGTAACGTTAGGCAATATATATAAAATGTAAAAAACCTACTGAAACAAAATTGAGAGTTGATAAAACAAAATCCAAGAGGACTACTAGGATATTATTACTGCTCATTTTGTGGCAGGAAAAATAAAAGCAAATAAGGAAAGTCAGAGAAATACCTTAGTCAAGTTCTGTATTAAAAAATTCTAAACAATTTCAAAAAAGAGAGGATGCAATGTATTTATCAGCATAAGATAACTCAGGAGTCTATAAACAAAAGTCATTAGATGAAGGTTCTGCAAGTAAACAATCTAAAGCCTGATGGTGTAAGGAGTAATTCCCTGGGATGCCTACTGGTTGTCAGTCTGGTGCCTGTACCAAATAAGTTCCTGTCTTGGTGATCTCACTTCCCAGTCTCCCTTGCTCATTCTATAAGAGTTCCTGAAGATTCTTTTAATTCCCCAAATGTACCAAGTTAATTAACACTTCAAGATTTTGCAGTGGTTTCCTCTGCTTAAAACTCTTCCCTCAGCTCTTTGTGTGGCTGGAAATGTAGTAAGTGCTCAATAAATATTTTTCAACGAAAGGTAAAAGGAGCTGGAAAGAAACTACTAACAGAATTTGATCAAAAGACTAAAGGAGTCACTAATACAGAGAATGGCAGGGCTTGGAATTACAAGAAAAAAGATAATATATTGGATAAAAATGTTTTACTGGCTATTGCTCTATTTAATAAAAAAAAAAACCTTTAAAAATTATCAGGTGATTTGATCACTAGGTACTTCCCTTTGTACTAGATTCCTTAGTGCACACAATACAATAAAATATGATTCCTTGTAGATCAATCTTACATAGATGAGAAAACATCCAGAGAGCCTGTTCCTGAGTCACAAGTTTATAGGGCCCATATAGTTTGGATATTTTGTAAGAAGACATACATACATTGGCTCAAGTTCAAATAAAATCTGAGGAAAGATCTATGATGAGTAGCCACTGTGACTTTTTATTAAGCATTTTATTCTCCAGTGACTAATTGAAGGTTTGGCATATATTAATTGAAACGATAAAAAAGTTGATGAATAAAAGAATGAATGAGATTTTAAAAATGAGAGACATTGAAGTGCTATTATTTTTTTTTTCTCAAGAACATTTATCAGACTTAATTCAGCCTAAAAGTCCTTCTCGTCTCCCATGTGGATTGATCAAAACACAACCAAAGTAAAGTGGGAGGTGACGAAACCTGAATAATTAAATGCTTGAGCATCATAAGGAAAGTTCAAATCATCACAATTTTCAAAAGAAGCAAAAAGTTTTGGAAAAATGAAGAGAGTTTTCAGCTTACTGAATTTTAATGAAAATAGTTGTAAATTATATAAGCCACAATACATGTTATAAACAATAAAACATTTCTTGGAGGATCCAAGAAAAATTATTCCATTAAATAATCTACTTGTTAGAAACTGGCAGAAAACAGTAATTTTCAATATATTGTGAAGATGAAATAAATATAATTTATACTATACTGGTAGAATTTTATGCTTGCATAGCTGAAGGCAACACCACACTAAATGCTCGGAGATGTTAATATAACCAATAAAAGAACCAAAAATAATATACTGAGAAGCTGTAAGGAGGAGGAGGAAAAGGAGAAATGGCTGTATCTTTCACAATATTAATATACTTTCCTTAAAATTAATAAATCAAATAAAGTACAGGTATATTATTTTATTCTATGGGGTAACCACAGAAGAGCTGAAAAGAGAATTTTTGTGTATAGTGAAATTTAGAGTGATAAATTTTTTTCTCTTTATAAACCTTTCTGATTATTTTTTGTTATGCACTTACATTATTTAAAAAATGAAAATTGATAAGGTTAAAATAGGAAGTTAAAGACGAACTGTCTATAACCTGACAGATTTAAGTATAATCCCATTTATGCAAGACTATATATCATTATTATAGATAGAAATTAGATGATTAGATAGATAGATAGATAGATAGATAGATAGATAGATAGATAGATAGATAGATATAGAATAAAAAGTGTTCTGAAAGGCTGTTCACTTATAGTCAATAGTACCTATTCTGGTGTTGTGAAGTTTCAGCTAATTTTTACCTTCATCATTATATTATTAGAATTGAGTCTTTATGCAATAATTATGTACAATTTTAAAGAAAAACAAGGTTATACTTAATTGTTTAAAATCTGTACTTGGAAAAAGGAAAAGAGCTTGACCTGTGGTGGAGCAGTGGATAAAGGGTCGACCTGTAGTGCTGAGGTCGCTGGTTCAAAATCCTGGGCTTGCCTGGTCAAGACACATATGGGAGTTAACACTTCCTGCTTCTCCTCTACATCCCGGCCAACACCTGTTGTTTGTGAAAAACAGGTGGAAGTGCTTCAAAAAAATAAAAAATGGAATGACCTTATGACCTAGCAATTCCACTTCTGAAAATATTTTTTAAAAAAACACTAATTCAAAAGGATATATGCATCCTTATGCTCACTGCAGCAGAATTTACTATAGCCAAGCTATGAAAGCAATCCGAGTGCCTATCTTAGACAAGTAGATTAAAAAAGTTGTGATACATATGCATAGTGGCATATTACTCGACCATAAAGAAAGAATAAAATGTTACCATTTGTGAGAGCATGGATAGACCTAGAGGTCATTAGCTCAGTGATATAAGTCAGACAGAGAAGAACAAATACCATATGATTTCACTTATGTGTGGATTTATTTTTACTTTCTTTAGAAAATTAAATTTAACAGGGTCACATTGATCAATAAGAGGACATAGATTTCAGGTAAACATTTCTATAGCATTTGAACTGTTGATTATATTGTATACCCTTCACCCCAAATCAAATTATCTTCCATCACTGTATATTTGTCCCTCTTTACTCTCTTCTCCCCACTCTCTATCCCACAACCCTTTCCTACAAGTAACCACTTCACTTTCTTCACTTTTATCTATGTCCATGAATCTGTTTTACATCCCACTTATGTGTGAAATCATATACCTCTTAGCCTTTTCTGATTTATTGATTTTACTCAGTATAATGTTCTCAAGATCCATCCATGTTGTTGTAAATGGCAATAGGTCATCATTTCTTATGGCTGAGTAATATTCTATTGTATATATGTACCACATCTTCTTTATGCAGTCCTCTATCGAGGGACACTTTAGTTGTTTCCATGTCTTGGCCACTGTGAATAATGTTGCGATGAACATGGCAGTGCATGTTCACCAATGTTTTTTGAGTTTTGGAGGTATATACCCAATAGAGGGATAGCTGGGTCATATGATAGTTCTATTCTTAATTTTTGAGGAACCACCATACTTTCTTCCATAAGGTTGGTACTAATTTGCATTCTCACCAGCAGTGAATGAGGGTTCTTTTGTGAGGATTTTTTTTTTCTGAAGTGAGAAGCAGGAAGGCAGAGAGACTCTCGAATGTGCCCGACGGAATGTAATTTTGTTTAGTGAAAATTTTACTTTGTAGATGAAATATTTCACTAAATCTAAATTATACATCTTTACAATTATTTGTTTTTATTTTTATTTTTTGTATTTTTCTGAAGTTAGAAACAGGGAGGCAGACAGACTCCCACATGCGCCCGACCTGGATCCACCTGGCATGCCCACCAGGGGGCGATGCTCTGCCCATCTGGGGCATCGCTCTGTTGCAACCAGAGCCATTCTAGCGCCTGAGGCAGAGGCCACAGAGTCATCCTCAGCGCCTGGGCCAACCCTGCTCCAATGGAGCCCTGGCTGTGGGAGGGGAAGAGAGAGACAGAGAGGAAGGAGAGGGGGAGGGGTGGAGAAGCAGATGGGTGCTTCTCCTGTGTGCCCTGGCTGGGAATCAGACCCAGGACTCTTGCACACCAGGCCGACGCTTTACCACTGAGCCAACTGGCCAGGGCCCAGTTATTTGTTTTTAAAACAAAAGCACCAATCTGGAAAATAAAATATCCATCAATGTGAATACAGTGTAGTATGATTTAATAATTGCCTAAATTCAAGTTTTTGTAGCTGTTTCAATTTTTATTAAAACTCACCTATTGGTTGCTGAACAAAAATTTAAATAAAACGTTACTATGACATAAAACTTCATTATATCTTAATATAACCAAAAGCTTAAAGTTTAAACTTTTAAGTAGATGAAGAAATATTAAGAAATAACCACTTCAGATGTCAGTATGCTAGGTAGCCTCTGTCTGTTGGTAATAATTGAACTCACATTCTGATATTTTTAATATGCACATATGTGGTTTACAATAAACATACAAGCTATATGAGACTTTAGTTCACTGCTGTCTTTCAACTTTGTAAACAAAAAACTGTTCTGTTCGAGCTGTGATTCTTCTTCTAGGTTCCAGGCAACTACATCCTGCCCGAGCATGATCCAGGACCATCCTTACCGGGATGTCCACAACTTAACTCTCTCTCTTCTCCTTGGCATCTTTTTTCTCTTTTATGGTCACTAACAATGAATAAACCAATTTAAACACCCCTTCATGGAAAATGACACTTTCTTCTAGAGTCAGATTTGGAAAAGTTTTTACCATGGACCTTGGAACACTTTCTATGTTATGCTATTAATAATTATCAATAGCAGCATTAAAGGAATTGTATTTTCTTTTCACTTTTTTATGGTAGATATACAGAATCAATAACCCTTTCTTTATTAAATAGTTAGTGATAAAATTTTTTAAAAACATTTTAATAAATTAAGAATAGCCTAAACTAACTAGCACAGTGGTGATAGCGCTCTGCACAGATTAAAATGTTTTGAAAAAGGAATAGTTTCTTTTTTAATTAGCACCGTCCTCTTGGGACCATTTCACAATAGTAAGGGAGAAAAACAAGAAAAGTATGTTCCTTCCCACCTTCCTTACCCTTTCCATGGCAGCATGTATTAACCTATCTGCTACCGACATCTAGTTCCCAACACAGTAAGGTGAATCAATACCTAACTTGTAAATAATGCATAAAATAGTAATCCTGCCAAAAGTGCAAGAGTATTCAAGCTTCTCCATATCCTACATTCAGTATTATCTGTCATTTTATTTTAGTTCTTTTAGTGGGTTTATATTTTATTATATTTTATCATATTTTATTATGATTTAGATTTATATCTGTTTTGATAACTAATGAGTTTGAGCACCTTTCATATACTGTTTGGCCATTTGGATATTCTTTGTTGTGAAGTAGACTTAGGCGTTCATTCTTTCTTTCATCTCACGTTCATCCCTAACCTTTAAAAATAGTCTCATTGGACTGTCAGACATGTTCATATAAAGATATAAAGTAAAAGAACTTAATTTATAACTAAACAAGAAATTTCATAATTTAATTCTCTTCTAAAATATAGAATTCATGACTTGCAATGGAGTGCAACTATGTATGGCACCGGTAGAATTTGTTCATTTTCCTAAGTTCAGCAGCAGCACAAAACAGGAGTGTTTAGGAGACAATTAGGGAAAGGAGGGTTGACATTATCAGCCAACTGTGGTCTGCTCCATGCAACACAGCGTTTATCGATTATCAATGCCACCTCTCCCATCTTTCATTAAAAGCTAAGTATCAATTAACCCAAAGAACATGATCTTTCTACACGTTGCTCTACTCTACTGAAAGACACCAAAGGAATGGGGCTGCTTAATCACTGTCTACTGCACAGCATTCAAGTTCAGAAAACCATGGAATTTTTTATTTCCAGTTATGATCTTTTGCTGAATTACATGTCTCATGGGAAAACCCTGGGCAAGAAACCCTGCTTTTTTTGGTGTAATTCATGCAAATAAGAATATTTCCTACATGATTACACAGCATCAAAATACAACTATCAAAATTAGAAACTTAATATTGATAATTACTAATATCTAATCATGGGCTCCATTCAAGTTTTGTTTATTGACCAAATAATGTCTACAAAGGACGCAGCCAAACATCCCACATTGCATTTAGCTTTCATGTCGGTTTTGTCTCCTTCAACATGGAACAATCCCTCAGTCTTTCCTTGAATATCATGGCATTGACACTCTTGAAGATTGTAGAGCATTTGTTTTGTAGAAGATCCCACAATTCAGTTGGTATTTCCCAGTGAGAGTTAGATTATGCACTGCTGGCAGGAGTGTCACAGATGTTTTAGTATTACAGTACCTTCTATCAGTTGATTTATCTCATTACTAGTGATCTTTTTTCTATATTATACCTAGCTTTTCTAGGTGTCCTTATGAAAAGTTGAATCTCAAAGAGCCTAGCTCACCATAACCAGAAGTTGAACTACTTATGTATAATTTCTAACTTATTCTTGACAATAGTTTAAGTATTACTGTTCTAATTTTACAAATAAGTACCTAGTGTTGATCTTTTTAACTAGTTAATTGAAATAGAAATAAAATAGGACATGAAGGTCATTCAGCCAAACTTTCACTCAGTGATAGAATCGCCTCACACTGGAGGTAAGCTAACTGGCCTCAGTACTGGACTAGCTGAGGAAAGACAGCAATGACAAGGAGGAAAAGAAAACTTTGAACCAAGACACAGCCTCTGAAGATGAGGCCCTTCCACTTGTCCTTTTGGATATTAGCTACAAATCATGAAGTAGTATGCTAGGGTCAGGATAGGAAACATGACATTTTTTAACTTCTTTTTTGGGGGGTGGGGGAGGGCGTGAAGGGCAATGCAAGAAAGAAGCCTGAATACCTCGATACCCAGAAGTCACCTCTATTTAAGTATAGGTAACAAAATAGGCCGTAAAGTTTGAGTTATCTGCTTTATCATATGCCACAGATCACAGACCTCTTCTTGACAAAGAGCTAGAGAAAACTTCAATGATAATATTAAATTCAGTGTGATGTTAAAGAGGCCTAGAGAGGATTATAAAGACAAAGACTAAGTGTTTCGGTCTGTTTTCTTCTTTTTTTTTTTTTTTTTTTTTTTAATGGGGCGACATCAATAAATCAGGATACATATATTCAAAGATAACATGTCCAGGTTATCTTGTCATTCAATTATGTTGCATACCCATCACCCAAAGTCAGATTGTCTTCTGTCACCTTCTATCTAGTTTTCTTTGTGCCTAACCAAGAACAAGGAATATTCTTCCATCTCATTATATCTTTTTCGATTTCTCTTAACAATGGTTTATAGTTTTCATTATATAAGTCCTTTACATTCTTTGTTATGTTTATTCCTAGGTATTTTATTTCTTTTATTGCAATCATGAAGGGGATTATTCTTTTGAGTTCATTCTCAAATGTTTCATTGTTGGCATATAGAAAGGCTATTGACTTCTGTATGTTAATTTTGTATTCTGCGTCGGTCTGTTTTCTGAAACAGTTAAACTCTATGAGCACAATCAATAATATGTCACATTTAGGTTTTAAATAATATATTCTGCTTCTAGACTTGGAAATATTGCATTTTTCTAAAAGATCCAATTTTATAACAAGGCATTTTATCTTCAGTCATTTAATTACTTTTCAGATTCTATCTTCTTGGACCTGTGGTACTGATCAGCATATCTTGGAAGGGAAAAACAGAGTACCCATTCCTGCAATTTTGGGCCATGAGGGAGCTGGCATCATACAGAGTATTGGAGAAAGTGTAACCACTGTGAAACCAAGTAGGTAACTGGACAAGATATGGTGTCAATCTGGTAAATTCTCCTTTCCCAACTCACTCCCTGACATTTTCACAAAATCACCAAGGATAACCGAACTCATTACATAGTAACAAAACTATTTACACACCATATATAGAAAAATATGCAACCTAAGATTCAGAATCTTTAAAATGTGTAAAAAAAACTCAAAGAAAAAGAAGTTTTCTTCATTCATTTCTTTAGATTATCTCTAGTCTATATATCTCAAACTAAAACCTCAAATATATAATCTATTGGAATATCATTAAAGCAAAGGTATATATGGTTAAGAATTCTTTTCTACACACACACACACACACACACACACACCACATATACTCACACATATGATAATCCTTTAAATTGTCTGAAATAGGTATTGTCTGTAATAAAGTTTCTTATTCTGCATTGGATATAATATATGTTTCAATTTATGACTGAGGCAAGGCATCACCAGCATCCTCTGCAACTGATCTAGTAAACTACTCCCCAAAACTCTACTAAAGAAGTAGGAAGGTTTACTTCTGAGGTTGAAATGTTAAGTTTTTGAAGGAGATATATCCAGAGCCTCAGGAAAAATATGGAAATTGAAATCAAACCAGGTGCAAGGTAAGTTGTTATAAGAAATCATTAATGCCCTGAGCACTGTGGTCTAGTGGCTGTGACCACAACAGCTTTGGATGACTCCACCAGCTCATCACAGCCCTGACACTGGTACTGCTCACCTGCAATGCGGGGTAGTCGCAGTACTCCTGAGTGACAGCAGAATTCTGCAATGGAATAAGTTACCTTACTTTTGATGATTAGGAAAAGAGTTCAGTGGTTTACTATCACCCATGAATACTTTTGCCAATTTTACACATAAACAATTCATTTGATTCTTTGGTTAATTTTTTTTCTCAAGTCTCTTTATTGCTGTCCTTTCATCCTACAGATTACAAAACCAGAGATTGTCTTCTGTTGGGCGGATAAAATATATTATGCTCACTTTGTTAAAAATAGTGCTGCCCACGTGAGGCCGTCGCCCAGGTGATATTAATGTGTGTTGAGAATCCTTGTAGCCTGGGGCTTGGTTTTGGGATTAAGCCTTTCCCACCCTTTTTGATGTGGGGTGGTACAATCCTATCATGCCTCAGAGAAGTGACTGTATTAGAGACTTCCCTATTTTGTATATTGGATTAGAGGTTGTGAAGCTACAATATAAAATGGGGGCTCTTGGTTCCTGAGATTATCATTAGAAGAGAGAGAAGAGGAGAGCAGAGAAAGGCCATGTGGAGGAGGCCAGGAGAAGCAGCCAAGATGGTGGAGTGCTGAGTGAGATGCCAGTTTGTGTAGAGTTTGTATCTGGGATAAGGAAGGAGATGGGGAACAGAGGTGAATAAGTCTGGTGAGCTAGAAACCTTTGATTCTAGGAAACTCGGATAAGTCAGTGGCTTTGTGAGCACTGAATGTGACTGGGTTTTGGAGCCCAGTGTGTGTTTTTTACTTGCCCACCGGGTGCAAGCTAGAATTAAAGACTATGGTCCACCAGTTTTTGGCTCCGTTGTTTCTTTACCGACTGTCCGAATCCAATGCGAACCTGCATGGGCTGGGCTTCGGTGATAGTGGCCCTGGCCTTGGCTTCTGGCTTTGCATCTTCCTAAACTTGTAACTGACAATATCCAAAAAAAATTTAACATAGATCCACTTATAACCCATAGGTTCCCTTTTGAAAGAATAAATAGGGCATTTGAAGTGTTGCAGGATGAAAATTGGTATTGCGTGTGAGTAATGTGTGTGTGTGTATGTGTGTGGGGGGTGTAAGATGTAAATTATGAGATATCTTATACATGTGACACATAAAACAATTTATGAAAAATAAGGTCTCATCACATTTTAAAAAAAGCAGTTTTGGCTCGGAAGATGGCAGTGGAGTAGGCAAGATGCACAGACGCCCAGCTCTCACCACCAAACTGGAATACAAATCAATTTAGGAAAAATCAGCATGAAAAGCCAACTCTGAACTGCAAGAACAGCTCTCAAAAACCAAGGAGCAAAGAAGAAGCCACCATAATCCTGGTAGGGAGTGCCTGAATCTCCTCTGCTTACAGGAACGGCAGAAGGGGGGGTGAGGCTGAGAGCCCAGAGGGGATCTTACATAGGGCAAAGAGCAGAAACTACTGCTCACAGCCACTTACCTGGTGACCAGGGAGCTAGGTGTGTTGAAAAGACCAGCTTATCTCCCAAGTGGAAAGGACAGGGAGAGGGACAGACTGTGAGAGGCTAAGGAATGCAGGAAATGAACTAAAAAAGCTGACTCATCCATGCTGGACGCGGCCATAGCTGGGGGAGGGACTGAACCTTTCACAAAACAGAGCTGAAGTGCTTCTGGATCAGAGATCTCTGGACATCTATCCAGCTCCAATCAGCAACAAGACACAGCTGAAAACAAGAAGTGGGGAGGAGGGGCAGTAACTCAGGTCTCCATGGAGATCTGAGATACACCTCCCCCTACTGAAGCTGAGAAAACACCCTGCCCCCAGTGAGATTAGCTGACTAAAGAGGCCTTCAGAGTCTCAGGTTACACCCATCGCATTCCTGGATACAGTTTCAAGGAAGCCCCCTGCTGAGATCAGTGAACAAGACTATCACCTGTTAAGAAAACAAACAAATCAAAACTTCAAAGCTGCCCAAATCCAAAAGTGGGTTACAGATAACAGCTGATACCAACCCAAGAAGACCTAGAAATAACACAACTGAAAACTGGAGGCAGACAACACCAAGCCTAGACTCAACCAACTCTACAAATAAAACACCCAAACACAATGAGAAGACAAAAAAGTGCAATCCAAATGAAGCCACAAGTGACACCTTCGAGAGATGAACTGAGTGATATGGAAATAATCAAACTTCCAGACGCGGAGTTCAAAATAATGATTGTAAGGATGCTTAGGGATCTTAGAACAACAATGAATGGTCACTATGAACACCTAAATAAAGAAATAGCAAGTATAAAAATGAATCAGTCGGAGATGACAAATACAATATCAGAAATAAAGACCACAATGGAAGGAATTAAAAACAGGATAAATAGAGCAGAGGATAGAATCAGCGAGTTAGAGGACAATTGGAATGAAGGCATGAAAGCAGAGAAGAAAAGAGAAAAGAGACTCAAAAAGTCAGAGGAAACTCTTAGAGAGCTCTGTGACAACATGAAAAGAAATAACATCCGCATCATAGGGGTTCCTGAAGAAGAAGAAAAGGAACAAGGAATAGAGATGTTGTTCAATCATATCATAGCTAAAAACTTCCCTAAATTAATACAAGAGAAACTCTCACAAGTCCAAGAAGCACAGAGGATTCCATTAAAGAGAAACCCAAAGAAACCTACACCAAGACACATCATAATTAAAATACCAAAGCTAAGCGATAAAGAGAAAATATTAAAAGCTGCAAGAGAAAAAAGTTATCACCTACAAAGGAGCCCCCATAACGATAACATCTGACTTCTCAACAGAAACACTTGAGGCCAGAAGGAAATGGGAAGAAATATTCAAAGTAATGCAGAACAAGAACCTACAACCAAAACTACTTTATCCAGCAAGGCTATCATTTAAAATCGAAGGAGAAATAAAAAGCTTCCCAGACAAAAAACAACTCAAGGAATTCATTACAACCAAACCAATGCTGCAGGAAATGTTAAGGGGCCTGTTGTAAACAGATCAAAGTGGGAAAAGAATATAGCAAAAAAGGAATACACCTTTAAAGAAGAAAATGGCAATAAACAACTACATATCAATAATAACCTTAAATGTAAATGGATTAAGTGATCCAATCAAAAGACATAGGGTAGCTGCGTGGATAAGAAAACAGGACCCATACATATGTTGTCTACAAGAGACACACCTTAGAACAAAAGACACACATAGATTGAAGGTAAAAGGATGGAAAAAAACATTTCATGCAAACGGAAATGAAAAAAAAAGCAGGGGTAGCAATACTTATATCAGACAAATTGGACTTCAAAACAAAGGATATGGTAAGAGATAAAGAAGGCCACTACATAATGATAAAGGGAGTAATCCAACAGGAAGATATAACTATTATAAATATCTATGCACCTAATATAGGAGCACACAATTATATAAAGCAGACTTTGATGGATTTAAAGGGCAAGATCAACAGCAATATAATAGTAGGGGACTTCAATACCCCACTAACATCACTAGATAGATCCTCAAAAAAGAAAATTAACAAAGAAACAGCAGACTTATTGGAAACATTAGATCAACTCGATTTAATAGATATCTTCAGAACCTTTCACCCTAAAGCAGCAGAATATACATTCTTTTCAAGTGCTCATGGTACATTCTTTAGGATAGACCACATGTTAGGGCACAAAAGTGCTCTCAGCAAATTTAAGAAGACTGAAATTGTATCAAGCACTTTCTCCAATCACAACGGCATGAAACTAGAAATGAATCACAGCAGAAAAGCTCAAAAATTCTCAAACACATAAAAACTAAATAGCAGGGTGTAAAATAATGAATGAATTAAGAATGAGATCAAAGAAGAAATAAAAAAATTCCTAGAAACAAATGACAATGAGCATACAACAACTCAAAATTTATGGGACACAGCGAAAGCAGTGCTGAGAGGGAAGTTCATAGCACTACAGGCACACTTTCAGAAGCTAGAAAAAGCTCAAATATACAATTTAACTCTGCATCTAAAATAATTAGAAAAAGAACAGCAAGTAAAGCCCAGAGCTAGTAGAAGGAAGGAAATAATAAAGATCAGAGCAGAAATAAATGACATAGAGGCTAAAGAAACAATACAGAGGATCAATGAAACTAGGAGCTGGTTCCTTGAAAAGGTAAACAAGATTGATGAACCTTTAAGTAGACTCACCAAGAAAAAGAGAAAGAGGACTCAAATAAATAAAATTAGAAATAAGAGAGGAGAAATAACAACTGACACAACAGAAATACAAAATATTGTAAGAAAATACTATGAAGAACTGTATGTCAAAAAACTAGACAACCTAGATGAAATGGACAAATTCCTTGAAACATACAATCTTCCAAAAATCAATCTGGAAGAATCAGAAAACCTAAACAGACTGATTACAACAAATGAGATCGAAACAGTTATCAAAAAACTCCCAACAAAGAAAAGTCCGGGGCCCGATGGCTTCACAACGGAATTCTACCAAATATTCAAAGAAGAACTAACTCCTATCCTTCTCAAACTATTTCAAAAAATTCAAGAGGAAGGAAGACTTCCAAGCTCCTTTTATGAGGCGAGCATAACTCTGATTCCAAAACCAGGCAAGGACAACACAAAGAAAGAAAATTATAGGCCAATATCTCTGATGAATATAGATGCTAAAGTCCTCAGCAAAATATTAGCAAGCCGGATCCAACAATATATGGAAAAAATCATACACCATGATCAAGTGGGATTTATTCCCAGAAATATGTGTGAGGCTCAGTTGGGTCCGGCAGCCCAGCGCAGCCTCTAGCTGATTGTAGCCACAGGAGTGAGCACAGGTGAAACTAGCAAAACCTCACGGTCAACCCTCAGAATCTTGAAAAAACAAAACTTGTTCTTGTTTTAAGCCACTAAATTTTGGGATGGTTTATAAAGCAACAGTAAATAACTGAAACATGTGATATCTAGCACACCTGATAGTATGTACAGAAAGCAAATTGCGTAACAGTATCAATAATTGGATCCCCATTTACAGCAAAAAGACATATTTTTATATCTGTAAAGGAGTCAAATGCATAGAAAAAGTAGAGGAGACAGCTACGCCACTAATAATGATTACATCTGGGAAGGAGAGCATGGTGGTAGCCAGGGGAGTACTCACTGTACCAGCACCGTCCAACAAAAATATAATGTGCAACAAATGCAACCAGATGTGGACTTTTTCATTCTCTATAGCTATATGATAAAAAATAAAAATAAATAGATGAAATTAATTTCAATATTGTTTCATCAAACCAAATATATACAAAATATTATCAATTCAACACATAATCAAAAATTTTAAAGAATTGATTAGTTGGCCCTGGCCGGTTGGCTCAGTGGTAGAGCGTCGGCCTGGAGTGCAGAAGTCCCGGGTTTGATTCCCGGCCAGGGCACACAGGAGAAGCGCCCATCTGCTTCTCCACCCCTCCCCTTCTCCTTCCTCTCTCTCTCTTCCCCTCCTGCAGCCGAGGCACCATTGGAGCAAAGATGGCCCGGGCGCTGGGGATGGCTCCTTGGCCTCTGCCCCAGGCGCTAGAGTGGCTCTGGTTGCAACAGAACGACGCCCTGGAGGGGCAGAGCATCGCCCCCTGGTGGGCAGAGCATCGCCCCTGGTGGGCGTGCCGGGTGGATCCCTGTCAGGTGCATGCGGGAGTCTGTCTGACTGTCTCTCCCCGTTTCCAGCTTCAGAAAAATACAAAAAAAAAAAGAAGAAAAAAAGAAAAAAAAGAATTGATTAGTTATTTTACATATACTTGCAGCGCATCTTACTGTGTACTGGCCATATTCTTGTCTTTAATATGTGGCTAGTAGCTACCACAATGGATGATACACTTCTCTAGTTTCTACACTCTCAATTTCTATTTTTTTATATTTTTATAACTAAAACTGAATAAAAAGAATATAAATTGAAAAGCAAAAATGATTTATGTTGTTGAATATAAAATAAACTTTAAAAAAATTGTCACATACACACTGAGAAAAGTTTAGAAAATAAAGAGTAGCATAAAAAACCCTCAAGATTATCTATCATTCCTATATTCAGAAAAATTATTTTTAACATTTGAAGACTCTTCTTATAAACCCTTTTCCATAAGTTATAATATGTAATATTACCATTTATTATAAGTAGTTTTGCTTCACCCATTTGTAGGAAAATGCTGCATCTATATTATGTGCTTTTGGGTGCCTTGCCTATAGAACATTAATTATAAAACCTTGAAGGTTGAGCCTTACCAGGCAGTGGTACAGTGGATAGAGCATTGGACTGGGACATGGAGGACCCAGGTTCAAAACCTCGAGATCGCAGACTTGAGTGCAGGCTCATCTGGCTTGAGCATGGGCTCACCAGCAAAGGCGAATTTAACAGCGGGTGCACAGGGCACACGCCTTGGACCCCAACTACTGAGGGCCCCACAAAACCCCAACTTTACACTTTTTCTAATGACACCAAGTTTGGTTTCATATATGCAATTTTAACATTAATAGTACATAATATTTTGTATTTACTTAAAAATATGGTTAACATGTATTGTTTATTTTCCCTGTCTCTTTCTTTTTTTTAAGGGGCCCAATATTTTCTTCTGCACCTAAGGCCTCAACCAATGTTAATCTGCCTCTGCTCAACAGCTTGAGCTTGGGTCGCTGGCTTGAGTGTGAGATCATAGACATGACCCCATGGTCGCTGGCTTGAGCCCAAAGTCGCTGGCTTAAGCAAGGGGTGACTTGCTCTGCTGCAGCCCCCTGGTCAAGGCACATATGAGAAAGCAATCAATAAACAACTAAGGTAACTAAGGAGCCACAACGAAGAATTGATGCTTCTCATCTCTCTCCCTTCCTGTCTGTCTCTATCTGTCCCTCTCTCTGTCTCTGTCACCAAAAGAACAAATAAACAAACAAACAAACAAACAAAAACCCTTGAAGATTGAAAGAAACTAATGATGAATTCTAGTTCCTCTTATCAAGAAAATATTTGGAACTACATGTCAAAATGATTCTCTTTTGCTTTTCTCTTAGATGTTTAAGACATTCAAAATTACTTTTATGTTCCTCTTTGGACTGCTGGTTGATTGTTTTTAGGGGTGTGCTATTTAATTAATTTTAGGGGGCTTGTTTTAACCACTATATCAACCCATCGTGGAGATGGGAGTTGATCAGGAATTCTCTGACTGCTGAGTGTAACCTGGGGTGAAGTAGTGTAAGTCTCAGCCACTAAAAATGCCTTCTTAACTTTTCACTGCATGCTGTATTTGGTTTTGGTTTTCTTCCTTTTTTTGCTTTTAGTGAGAGAACTACAATCTGCTTTTTGGAGAAACATTATATAGGACTTGGTTCACCTTTATACTGAACATTATTGTCTCCTTATCTCCTTACCTCCAAAAAATAAACCTTCGTATTTTTGTCCGTGAAAGAGCAACACTAGATGCAATGAAACACGTTCCAAAAGGAGCTGTTCCCAGCATCACACATCTGTCGTAACTCCTGTTGCAAGATTTGGGAGCAGAGAAGTTAAAGGCAGGGAGACCTTTTCTTGTAAGAACAGTATTGAAATAGGTGGTCTGATTTGCTCCTGCTTAGAGAGCTCTGGCAACCTCCACCCCCATTTAACATGATCTCTTTTCTTCAGAATTCCTCTATTAAAATAATCCCCTTTCATTGGGAAATTACTTACAAATAGAATAAATGTTCTATGCCTCTAAAAGACTCCCCTGAAATTTTAGTGATTGGGTTCAAGTGCAGAGAAAAGCACCTGGACAAAGAATCAAAAAGCAAAAGAAACTGTAGAGATAAGGTTCACATTACGAAGGGCAGTGCTGGAAACTCAACACCTATGGACTGGAAGGTCTCCTCCTGCTTTTACTTTGCTAACAGTTGCATCTTCCAAACAGTTCAGAGAGCAGTGAAGAGAACTATTTCTTTTGACTTAACTCTGGCTAGAAAGGAGATGCTTGTGGTGATGCAGTGATGAAATCAATGTACTCTAATTGACAAATGTCACCCCATTAAATTTCATTTCTTTCTTTTTTAATTAAGTGAGAGCAAGGGAGGCAGAGAGACACTCACACATGTGCCCCCCCCATGGTATCCACCCATCAAGTTCCCTGCGTGTGTGTGTTGGGGGGTGCTATGCCAATCTGCTGCATTGTTCTGTTGCTCAGCAACCAAGCTATTTTTAGTACCTGATACAACCCCCCACCCTCCTCAACCCCCAACTTACTGGAGCCAATCGAGCCATGGTTGTGAGAGGGGAAGAGAGAGAGAGAATGGAGAGAGAGAATGGGAGAGAGAGAGAGAAGAGGAGGAGGAGGGATGGAAAAGCAGATGGTTGCTTCTCCTGTGTGCCCTGACTAGGAATTAAACCTGGGGCATCTGCACCCTGACCGAGGTTCTATCACTAATAAAAATAAAAATAGAGACAAATAAGCAGGAATTTCATGTTTTGTTTTTTAACTAGGTAAAGAATTTTATTATCCTTTATTTCAAACTTTATTTTCAGGCTTCTTCAGCTTAATTAGCTGGAAAGAATGATTTGTGTATAAGCAAAAACTGAAAAGAGCTACAGTGTCCAAGGGGCTTTGGCTTAAAAATATTAGAGAGCTAGATGTTACCAGATTATTGCAGGAATCAAAGGAGGACAAAAATGCCCAGACAACTTGATGAAGGAAGTAGGATTTATTTAGCTGGCGGAGCAGCGTGACCTCCTAAAGAGGCAAGTCAAACACGTGCTCCCCAAAGTTAGATTTATTACATCTTATACCCTTTACAGAACACAGGTTTACATGCAAAGGGCTTTTGATCCCTTGAGGTCCACGTCAATCACACGATTTCAGGATGGGAGGAGGTTTAGGTGAGGTCAAAGAATAAGCATTGGCAATTGCCCATTAAGATCTTAAAAACTTTTAAGAAAAGGAGAGAGGAAGGGGTTATTCAGGTAATCTCCTGTGAGCTCCCCTTTCCCTGCATTTCTCCTTGCTTCTCTTCCTCCTCAGTGGAGGAGGAAGGGAGGCTGATTTCTCCTTCCTTCTTTCTTTCAAACTTTCTGGTATGAAAACCTCCTCATTAGCAAAATAATAGCCCTTCCCAAGAAGGAAGGCAATCTGTAACTTCATTGACCATTTTTAGCTGATGTTGCATAGCCCTCATTGTAAATCACACACAAGTATAAAAATCATATTTTACAAACTTATTTGGCCAACATTCTACTCCTTTTGCTTACTTTGCTATCTATACCACAGGCATTCATTCCAATGCAGGGAATGAAGTACATTATACAAACAAATTACAGTAACAGTACAAGTCATACAATTTGAACAATTACAAAGGTGCCCTTTACAAAATCTCTCTGAGCACTTTGCCTAAAACATAAAATGTCCTTGAGGCTTCTTGGTTCAGGGGGGCTTCCTTCCTTAAGTTCCATGAATAAAATTTGAAAAAGGAGTCATGATATTAAATAGCAGCTCTCAGTAACTTCTAAGTTGACTCAATTCAATTTGCTTCATTTTTAGAAGCCTCATCACAATTCTCCACAAGATCTGGAACTTCATCAACATCCTCTTCTCCGGTAGCAGGTGGTGCTTCTCTCTTCACTGTCTGAGCAGAGTTTCAGCCAGCTCCCTTCCAGCAGTGGGTCTGCCTGCCCCATGCTGGTGTGAGAATTGTGGGAGCATTTCTGTTGTTGTAAAGTAGCTAAATCCGTAATTCCGCAGGTGTTCGTAGAGGCACATAGTCCAAATAAGTTTTTGAAAAGTTTTATTAAAGGAGGAAATTTATTAAATACGCCGGACGCATATGGCTGACACAGGGCAACAGATCCAAATTGTGCAGACCCCAAAAATAGTTCAGGGGCTGTTTATATACTCCTAATTATACATGGGAGGGGAGAAAACCTGACATCATAGCATAAGTTTATACTTTTTGTTTAGAGATACATACATTAAGTACATGCTTTCAGGAGGGGAGGGTTGGTTTCCATAGAAACAAATGCCTGCAAATGGCTCATCAGTATAAGAAAAGATTTTAATTAATCTTTTCTTCCCATACCTGGCTAGCTATTCACCCCTCCTCCCATGGGTATGAGGGAAAGTCAGGGAATCCAAGTCTCCTTCCTCTTCTGCATTTACAACACAATGCCATTGGCCATCTTAGTTTTGATGCTAATCACACAAGCATAGAAATCACACTAACAAAATCTTTCTGCATGCCTAGCCCAAATTAATAAAATGTTCTTTAAACTTCCTAAAATATTAATATTAATTCTGCAGCTTTTGGCACCTGTTGGGCAGATAAAATGTATTATGCTCACTTTGTTAAAGAGGCCGTTGCCCAGCTGATATTAATGTGTGTTGAGAATTGTTGTAGCCTGAGGCTTGGTTTTGGGATTAAGCCTTTCCTACCCTTTTTGATGTGGGGTGGTACAATCCAATCATGCCTCAGAGAAGTGACTTTGTATTAGAGACTACCCTATTTTGTATATTGGATTAAAGGTTGTGAAGCTACACTATAAAATGGGGGCAGAACGGGACTTGGCGCTTGGTTCCTGAGGTTAGCATGAGAGAGCAGAGAGAATAGAGCCAGCAGCGGGAGGAGGCCACGTGGAGAAGGCCAGGAAAAGCAGCCAAGATGGCGGAGTACTGAGTGAGATGCCAGTTTGTACAGAGTTTGTATCTGGGATAAGGAAGGAGATGAGGAACAGAGGAGAATAAGTCTGGTGAGCTAGAAACCTTTGATTCTAGGAAACTCGGATAAGTCAGTAGCTTTGTGAGCACTGAATGTGACTGGGTTTTGGAGCCCAGTGTGTATTTTTACTTGCCCGCCGGGTGCAAAGCTAGAATTAAAGACTATGGCCCACCAGTTTTTGGCTCCGCTGTTTCTTTGCCGACTGTCCGAATCCAATGCAAACCTGCATGGGCCAGGCTGCTGTGATAGTGGCTCTGGCCCTGCCTGCTGGCTTTACAGCACCTTACAGCACTGTCAGCTGCTCTGTCTCAACATGAGCTGTAATGGTGAAAGTGTCTGTACCAGAGATCCCTGAACTTTCGGTTGTTACAGTGAATCAGTGTTTCTTGGTTTTGTGAACATATTTACCTCTTTACAACCAGAGGTATTTTTTACCTCTAACTTCTTTAAGGAGAACTGAAGTTTTTGTCATCTACTATAGTTTTACTGTGAACCACCTTCTTTCTGTAAGCAGATCCTTTCCTACCAATGAGCAATTGCGCCTGTAGTTTGGCAAGTTTCTGCTGATTCATGATAGTTTCTTTCATCTTGTTGGAGAGGAAATGGGGCCACATGAGGTATTATGGTTGCCTTTCAGGAGGTTTTAGGCCGACCAACTGAGAATAAGCACTCACTCACAGGAACACAAGATGGCAGCTCAAGTGTTTAATGTGTTGTTGCTATGTCTCAAACAAGAATAAAAGAAGAGGAGGGAGTAGATACAGAAAGTAGAGCTACTTAATCCTCACATATTTCCCATAAGGGGAAACCCTGGTGAATCAGCAATGGATAAATTAAACATTGGTCAGAAGAGTTGAATCCTAATATAGACCAAAAGATGGTAAGATAGCAAGTGACAGTTGTGAATGTTAGCAAATATCTTCGAGGACACTGAAAGAACACACTCTTGTAATTGTTGATAGCTTTAGAAAGGCAAGCGGTCTCTAAATAGTAGAAATGAACAACTATTACCCTTTATCTGAAAAGTTAATGGGCTGCCTTGCATTGTGTGATCTTTCCTCTCTCAGCGTTAATGTAGCAACAGTGAGCAGAGGGTCACTGGTCTACACAGAGGCTGGATTAGATCATCTTGGAGGCTCCCTCACAAATGAGAGGCTGCTAAGAAGCCAAACTCCATCAAGTATTTTTTAACTGAAATATAACTGATATATAATAGTATATTAGTTTCAGATGCACAACATAATGATTCAATATATATGTATCTATTACAAAATGATCACTAGATAAACCTAGTTAACATCCATCACCATAGTTAAAAAAAATTTTGTGATGAGAGCTTTTAAGATCTACTCTTAGCAACTTTCAAACATACAATAGAGTATTACTAGCTATAGTCATCATGCTGAACATCACATCCATAGGACATACTTATTTTTTAACTGGAAGTTTGTACCTTTTAACAACTTTCGCCCATTTTGCCCACCCCACTTCCACTGCCTCTGGCAACCAATAATCTCTCTGTATCTGTGACATTTTTTTAAGATTCCACATAAAAATGGAGAGGGTACACTCTAAAATAACAACATAAAGTACAGTATAGTAAATACATAAACCAGTAACACAGTGTTTATTATCATTACCAAGTACTATAGCCTGTACATAAGAATATGTGCTATACTTTTATCTGACTGCAGAGCAGTAGGCTTCACCACAAACACATTGGGTAATGCCTTGAGCTATGGTATTAGGATGGCAACAAGGTCACTAGTCAGTAGGAATTTTTCAGCCCCATTATAATCTTATAGGAACACCATCAGATATGTGATTTGTCATTGACAATGTTATGCAACTCATGACTGGCTCTCCTAATGCAGTCTTTTGTGTTATCTAACCACATTGTGGATCTGAGCATGAAGTTCTGTATCACCAATATTTGGTCTATAAAAAGCTGTTGTGTGTGTTTATCTAATCCCGATGGCCCCCTTACTCACTGTTTGCTTTAGCCAAACCAGGCTGTCTACTGTTCCGTATGCTTCCTGTTTCCCTGCTTCTCGCTCTCCTTCCTGGTGGGACAGTATCTCCTAACCAACGAGGAGATTCTGGTTTGTGTAACTCTTTAGTTGATTATTTTAGGTGTAGAGCCTCTTTTCTAGGTTGGATTTGAGTCAAGAAATGACAAAAGTAAAAAATACTGAATAGAATTTTTTTTCTCCCCACTTTTTTCATCCTCTTCCACTTCTATGTAGGAGAACTGGGTTTGAATCCCTACCCAAGGCAGTTTAAGGATGGTTATTTTTAGGAATTAAATTTGCCTAGCTATTTTAGCCTTGACCTTCATGTTGATGAAGTTGACAGTCATTTGTATCAATCCATATTTCATCAGTGTAAAGCACCACCAGTCAACATATTTCTATAGAGACTGACATATGCTCTAGCACTCTCCCCCTCTTTATAGCAGAGAAGTCAAATATCAGTCAGTCACAGCAAAGACGTTCATGACCCTGGCATTTCTGGTCCATGCAATATCAATCAGCATTGGCTGAGCACCTCCCTGTTCCAAGCAATTGGCTGGGTACAGTGTAGTGGCAATGATGAGTAAGAGATGGCCTATGCCCTTGCCAAGGGGCAGTATGGGGCAGTGGTTATAACATGACTTTGGATTTAGGCAGATCTTATCTTTATTAGCTGTGTGAACTTGAATTTATTATTTATCTGTCTTTGCCTTAATCTTCCCTACCTGTAAAATAAAGACAAATAATAGTTCCACCTCAAAAGGTTGTTTGATGAGAAAATGAGATAATTCTTTTAAAACACTTATCAGGGAGCCTGTTAGAAAGAACAATGCTTAATAAATATTAACAATAATAATTATGCATAAATCAGGTGCACAATCTATGGGAGAAAAGACACTCAGCCTTGTCAGCTTGTCTGGAAGTGCGTATCCCAGATGTAAGTTAGTGATTTGGGAGGGAGAAAGAGGTGCCCTTCTGAATGAAGGACTGAGGGGAAGCTTTGTAGGAGAGCAGGCACTTGAGGTAGACTTCAAGCAATCTTGGAGAATAAAGAAAAATCTTCACTGGATCATTTCTATTGTCCTTTGTTCAGTGTAACTACTGTATGTATGGTTTCCAGAAAATAGGAGTTGGACTTTTTTTTGTCCACAGGTAGAGGTCTCCTAAAATCCATTGTACAGTCACCTATTTAATTAGATGTAGTCTGTCAAAGTGAATAAATTAACATAAAGGATATGATTCGTTAGAATTTCCAAGGGAACAATTCCATGACTAGCTCATGGCTGTGTCAGTAAGCTTTAATTACGTACCTGTTGAGAAACAACTGAGGGCTGAGAAACATTCACCTACCAGACAGGCAAGGGAGGACCTGCAATTTCAAGTTGCTTCCAGTTTGGAAAGTACTGAAGGAAAAGAGAAAGTTTCCCATCTTGTGTCTGGCATTCAAGCCTCTTCGTTACCTGACTTGAACCTTCTCGTCCACCTTAATTCTTCATGATCTCCAATAAAGCACCTATGTTCTTTAAAAGTTATGTCCACATTCTCCCCACAAACAGAAATCAATTCCTCATTCAGCCTTTGCTCATCATGATCTTTCATCCCTTTCTGTCCTCTTGGCCCATTCAAACCCTGCCCACACCTTGAGATCCAGTTCCTAGTGCCCCACTGTGGAGATATGCTAGCTGCATCTCACAGTCTTCCTTCCAGCACCAGCATTGCTCATGTGGCATTAAGGACCCATAGTCTTCTGCTGATCTCTGTATTTAGTGTAGAGATTAATCTCTTTAATTTTACTGGAAATCCCTGGTTATGGGCCTACATAAATTGCATTAATGCACAACTGCATTTAGTGCCATGTATACAATAGGTATTTAATAAACAGTTGTTGGACTATTGTGCTTATTTCCCTTCAGGCAGGCACATGTTGCCTATGAGGAGTCCCATGTTGGATGCAATTTAGCACCTCCTCTTTCAGAGCCCACAGATTAGAAGTGAGGTCAGCATTTGTCAGGTTGATGAGATGGACAAATTTTCACATGAGGTAAGAAGTGGTCAATGCCCTAGATTTCCAAAGTGAAATTCAAAGAAAGAAGATTCTATCTTGTCTTTTCATTAGTGCATTCTCAGTGCTAACTCAAATCCTGGCACATGATAGGTGTTCAGATATTTGTCAACTAAACAGAAAGAGAGATGTCTGCTTACAGAGTCAAGGAAGGCTTGAAAGAAAGATATTTTATTAAGATGTATCTGGGCCCTGGCCAGTTGGTTCAGTGGTAGAGCATTGGCCTGGTGTGTGGATGCCCTGGGTTCAAGCCAGGGCACACAGGAGAAGTGACCATTTGCTTCTCTGTCCCTCCCCTCCCCTTCCTCTCTCTATCTCTTTTCCTCTCCAGCAGCCATGGCTCTATTGGTTCCAGCATATCAGCTCCTGGCACTGAAGATGGTTCCATGGAGCCTCTGCCTCAGGTGCAAAAAATAGTTCAGTTGCAAGCATGGCCACAAGTAGGCAGAGCATCAGCCCCAGATCGGGGTTGCCAGGTGGATTATGGTCAGGGCACATGTGGGAGTCTGTCTCTCTATCTCCCCTCCTCTCACTTGGACAAGAGGAAGAAAGAAAAAAAGGACATATCTGGAAAGATGAGTTAGGGTTGAGGGATATAGATGGAATTAACAGCATGGACTGAGAACCTTGAACAAATGATTTTTTCTTGCAACCTGCTTTTACACATTTTCCTGTTTACTCATCTTCCACACCTGACAGCCTAGAACTTGAGAGGATTAGAGCCATTACCAACTCATGTTCAATGCCCCAATGAATTTGGAGCCCTGTTCCCCAGTTGTGACCTCCCATCACTCCATGAACACATGGCCCCACGAACTACCAACAGGACATCAGGACCAACTCCATAGAGTCAGGGCTTCTTTCTTGATATTGTCTGGCAAATGCTTTGCTCTCATCCCCTTGCCCTGCCTTCTAGAAATTTAGGTTGGCAAGTGGGAGAGCAGGGGACACACAATTGGGTATTGGTTCCAATATCAAGAGGGACATAACAAGCCTAGAATGTCCAGAAATAATCCCATCAATCTCCAAAGGGTCGTAGGGTATCACTCACCTCTGCTTCTCTCACTGTCTCTTTCATTCTTTGTCTGTAACCCAGCCCAACTCTATATGACACTTCAATGCAAATACTATCTTCTACATATAGATTCTGCAGAAGATATTATTTGTTCAGATTAGGTCAAGGCTCCCCCTGTGGTAGGCAGCATAGTGGCCTCCAACTGTACACTTCTAATCTTCTAATCCCCAGAATTTGTGAATATGTTGCTTTACATGGGAAAGGGGATTGTACAAATGTGATTAAATTCAAGGTCTTGTGATGAGGAGATTGTCCTGGATCATCCAGATGGATGCAATCTAATCACATGAGTTCTTAAAATAGGAGGAGCTTTCTAGGCTGTGGTCAGAGAGAATGATGTGCCTATCCCAGCCCTCAGGAGGCCATATTGCAACAGGCAGTGATACTGTAACAAACTAGTACAGACTTACTTGGAAGACTAACAGGAAGGCCAGGAAGGGCAGGCAGGGCATCTCTAATTCAATTATACAACTAATAATGAGCAGTGCAGGCATTTGACTCCAAAGCTTAGGATGGAAAAACCAACATCTCTGCAAGAAACCTCATTGTCTCCTTTTTGTCTAGAGGCCTCATCATTGATAAGAAACTAAGAGAGTATTGGAGCTGGCAAGAATCACCCTCAGTCCAAATCCTTCCTTTCTAGAAAGTTCAATGACTTGGCAAACTGATGAGATTAGCATTATTTTTAAAATATCTTTTTGAAAAAATGAACACCAAATATGTGCATTAACAGTCTGCAAACTTGAAAGCATGTTGAGAGATGAGGTGCAAAACGAAGAGCTGAGAAGAGGTCTTAGTGCCCGTATGTAAGTAGAGCTCTGGCCCAAGATGTAAATTCATAGAGCAATATTGAAAGATACCCACATTCATTACTATTAATTGCTGTAAAATTAGCGTTTTGCTTTTATTTTAATACTGAAGCCAAAACATTGAGGGAGTTGAAATGCTTGTCAATGTTGCTGCAGCTGTGGGGCCGGGAACCTTGCCGTGAAGAGCATTGCAAATGAATTTTGTTTGCGTGTCTCCTGACGGTCTTGGGAAATAACCTAAGAGAAGCCAAAATTCAAAACACCAGAAAGTACACTCTAGTCTTCTCTGTGAGAGCCAAGCTATAAACATTCTGAATGTTCCACAAATGTTTTGTTGACTTACTTTTAATCACTTTGATAATGTTTTTGGCAGATGGAAATATAATTACTGAGATAATGCTGAAATACCAAATGTTCAAAATACTTTAAAATAACACAAAGTATCAATAATACAAAGTTCATGATTGCAACAAAATAAAAATGTCTTAAAACAAAAAAATAGTAATTTAATGATGGGGAGATTTCTTGTCAAAACTTAAAAATATTGTTATTTTCTATGAAAACAAGTTATTACTATCAATAGCTAATATTCGTGGAGTTCTTAATTTGCTAGGTACTTTGCATAACTTGTCTTATCTAATTAAATCCTTGTAATTAACATATAAAATATCATTGAACTATTTAATCAATTTGCTCCCTGGGTAAAAGTACCTTTATCCAACATACTAGAAAGTCTTGGCCCTGGCCAGTTGGTTCAATGGTAGAGCATCACACCAGCATATGGACATCCCAGGTTCAATCCCGTTAGGGCACACATGAAAAGCAATTATCTACTTCTCTTTCCCTCCTTCTCTCTCTCTTACTCTCTCACAGCCAGTGGCTCAATTGGTTTGAGCATCAGCCCCAAGTGCTGAGAATAGCTCAGATGATTCAAGCATCAGCCCCAGATGGGGGTTGCCGGGTGGATCCCAGTTGGGGTGCATGTGGGAGTCTGTCTCTATCTCCTTTCCCCTCACTTAAAAAAAAGAAGGTCTCAAAGAAAAGACATGGCAATAAAATTGTTGTCAATCATATTCTTTAATAACTTATAGGTATATGAGTGTTTCTGGTTCTGAATTCTACTGTCATGTTGTGATAGACCAAATTTGTAGGTAACTTCTAAGATTTTCACTTCTGATATACATGCTTTGTATGATCCCCTACACTTAAGTAACTATTGAACCTTTGAATATGATGATCTAATCACCCCCTTGATTAGGTGCTTAGGTTATGTCATATGGCCAATGGTGATGAGCTAGTCACTCCCATGACTATGTTATACAAGGCTGGGAGGGGGGATTGGAAGTCAGGAGATTGGAAGCGTAAGAGGCTTCCAGTGGAGTAAGTTACAAAGAGAGAGTTTCCAACCTACAGCCAGCAAGAGATCAGAAGCTTTAGCATTCCACAAGGAACTGAACTTAAGAAACAATAATGTGACCTTAGAAGAGGGCTCTGAGCTCTAGTAAAGAAGCCTAGCTGATAGACCCTGAGAGACCCTGAGCAGAGAAACCAGACTTTGACCTACAGAAACTGTAAGATGATAAATAGATGTGCTTTCAAACTGCTAATTTTGTGATGATTTGTTACTAAACAATAGAAAATCAATACACATATGAAGAAATGTATCATGTAATTATAAGGCTTCTACAACTGTTCATTTTTCAAGTACATTTTTACACATTTAGAGTAAATTTTTATGTGTAATCAAGGGAGATGTTTAGAAGGGGATCACTTTCAGTGAAAACAGACTTCAGGGAGGAGAAGGTGTTCTTGAAACTTTTGGAATGGTGTGAAGGAGACATGAGTAGAGATGAGAAGGTCATTTGGGATATGATTTTGACTTGTAGAAAGGCATAGGAGAAACTGACAATGAAATACTATTTGCAAAGCAATATTTTTTTCTTAAGTGAGAAGCAAGGAGACAGAGAGACAGACTCCTGAGTGTGCCCCAACAGGATCCACCTGGCAAGCCCCCTATGGGACAGTGCTTTGCCCATCTGGGGCTGTTGCTCTGTTGCTCAGCAACTGAGCTATTCCAGCTCCTGAGGTGAGTCCGTGGAGCCATCCTAAGCACCCAGGGCCAACTTACTCCAACTAAGCCATGGCTGCAGGAGGAGAAGAGAGTGATAGAGAGAGAAAAGGAGAGGGGGAGGTGTAAAGAAGCAGATGGCCGCTTCTCTTGTGTGCCCTGATTGGGAATTGAACCAGGACATTTACATGCCAGGCCAATGCTCTACCACTGAGCCAACCTGCCATGGCTGCTAAGCAATTTTTTAATGGAAAATATAGTTTAAAATTAAAGAGATTATGATGTAAGAATAGAAACAAGGTCTAACACAATTTAGAAAGTCCTATATACTGGCTAAATCATAAAATTATTTCTATTCTGCTATACACAAAAAAGAGTTTTAAGTAGAAAAATTTTAGTAATTTTCATAGTTCTGAAAACATAATGTAGAGACTCTAAAGATTCCATAAGGGCCAGAGGTCCCTTCCTTCCAAAGATTACTAATGACTGATATAAAACTGACATAGAACAACCCTTAAAGGAAGAAACAGTGAAAAGCTAAAGGCCAGGTGACTAGTTTTTCTGGATCCTGTTAGTTTGTGCTTGTTGTCAGCATAATTATTAATAATGCTGCTTGCCATTTATTCTTAAAATTATATTGGTTTGGATAATCAATTTCAAAGTCACCTATCAATGCTGGCTGAGATGGAGAAAAGAGGCAGAATGAACACTTGGGAAAAACACATGTCAACGACATCTGTATCCCAGAGTTGCCTAAATCTTCTCCCATATCAACCCTTCTATGAACAGTGTGCAAATGGTCCTAACTCCCACTACGTATAGAAAAGAGCAGACTACAATGAAGGAAAAACAAGTGAACTCACACAAAGAAGCAGATAAACAGAAAAAAGAGGAAATTTGCCCTAAAACCAAGTTCTGTTCTGAGGCTCAATTCATTGTTTGTTTGTTCATCCTTCTTTGAATTTCATGATTTGATACATTCTCAATTTGTCACAGACATTGTTTTATTTAACCTGGAGCATTCCACTATTCTTTTTTTTTTTAATTAAACCCTCTTCATTTTAGAATCGCCTTTCCCTGACTCCCTGTTTGTCTGATGGAGCTGTCTCTGGAGCACCTTGGTTATGGCAGTGAGCACCAGACCCAGACCTACAAATCATAGCATCACATTACCTGGCTAAACAAGTTGGCTCTGGAATGTGTACATGATCCCAGCCACACTTGTTTGAGTTCTTCTTTGGGGTTCTTGAGCAAAGATTCTTGGAGAGGAAACTTTCCTTTTTTCTGGGACGGCTATGCTGGGATGACATGAGTCCTGAGCTGTCAGTATCCTAATCCCCTGCTGTACAGGGAAAACATGCCTGCAGTTGGAGGGAGTGAGAGCCACCAATGGAGCGTTGGTAAGTAGACACTGAGACAGAATTTCTCTCACTTGCAGCTGGAAAGACCTCACCATATGGGTAATCATCAAAATGCTACAAGATAATTATTAGCGTATTCCTCTTACGCACATGGGGAAATTGGAGCTGAGAGAGCTTAAGTAAATGTTTCAAAGGTCAGACAGGAAAGAATGAGAATTTGAGCTCCACACTCACAGTCTTTCCACCATACCACCTTGTTTCCCACAACAAATTCATTCTAGATGAACAAATAGATTATGCAATATATGTTGGGCGTTGCTCTAGGAAAAATCTCTGTCCCAATATGGCTTACATTAAGTGAGGGTTTACAGAGAAGAAACAAAATGAGTAAGTCATTTAGTAGGTTAGTAATTCATGCTGACAAGAAAATAAAGCTGGGAGGGACATAGGGTTTCCTGGAAGAGGATGTGTACACAATTTCAAGAAAGGCGGTTGGGAAGGCCTCCTTTAGAAGATTTCATTTTCGCGAAGACTTGACTGAGCTGAGGGAGACAGACACAAGCTGTCTGAAGGGAC
The DNA here is from genome assembly GCF_036850765.1 of Saccopteryx bilineata. NCBI lineage: Eukaryota > Metazoa > Chordata > Mammalia > Chiroptera > Emballonuridae > Saccopteryx > Saccopteryx bilineata. The sequence continues at coordinate 182,248,150 of NC_089494.1, forward strand.
ATCATTCCAGGCACAGTAGAGATGGGGGTCCGGATGGAAGGCTCGAGGGTCACTGAGGAGACTGTGTGAACAGGACATAGTGAACAAGATGGGAGTGAAGAGAATAGATCAGAGAGGCTCTGCATGGTGAGGTCTTTAGAGTGTTGAGGCCATTTTGAGAAGATTTCAGACTGACCTGTGGTGACGCAGGGGCTAAAGCATCAACTGGAACACTGAGGTCACCGGTTGGAAACCCTGGGCTTGCCTGGTCAGGGCACATATGAGAGTTGATGCTTCCTGCTCCTCCCCCCTTTTCTCTCTCTCTCTCTCTCTCTCTCTTTCTATTTTTTTAAATGAATAAATAAAATCTTTTAAAAATGAGAGAGAGAGAGAGGATTCCAGTTTTCACTCTAATTGAGATAGAAAGCCATAGGAAGGATCCGAGCAGAATCATGACCTGATCTGACAGATACTTTAACTGGATTCTATAGTCTTTTGGTTGACAATGGAGTGCACGTGTAGTGTAAGGGATGAGTTGGAGACTGTGACAACTCTGATGCCAATTTTGTGGAAACTCAGAGAAAGGAGAAACAAAAGTTAACTGGAATCTTTAAAGAGAAGCAGCTGGAGGGGTTGTGAGAAAACAGGGAATTGTTCTGCAAATAGGAAAAGAAGGAGAGATGAGAATCTAGCAGAGAGAAAGGAGCACAAGGACTATGTGGACAGGCTGTGACCGTCTCCACTATACAGGGAGTGCTCACTGTGACTGACCCTCCACTCAGCACTTTGCAAGTGTAGCCTTTAATACCCCACAAAGGTATTATCACCACACTCCATAGATAAGGGGACTCAGACTCAGTACGGTTAAATAGTTTTGAGGGGAAAAATGGGGCTCTGGTTGGTTGGCTCAGTGAATAGAGCCTGGCTTGCAGACCTCTCATGTTTGATCCCCAGTTAGTTTCCTTACCTATTCACTGCAAACAACAGAGAACAGCTTCTTCTGTTCTAAAGCTTAATAATGTAAAGACACACCTGCTGATGGAAAGTAGGAGTCCCCCTGGAAGGAGCAGAAGAAAAGTCACAAAGAGGAGATCATGGCTCGTCTCTGTTCCTATTTTTGAACCATCCAGCTGTGCATCCTTATTCTACACCCTCATCACCTATAAAATAAGAAGGTTGACTTTGAAGAAATTTAAAGCTTTTTCCAGCTCTTGTAGCCTATAATTCTCTCATGTCTCTTTAATAATACCTACCTTCTGCTTACAACATATTATCAGGTCAGTTTTCTTCCCAAAAAATCTGCATTCCACTTTTAGTTTATTTTCAGATTAAGAAATTTGTGGAATCCCTCAGCCTTGTCATGTGAAAATTGAAGAGCTCGATATTTTTCACCTAAAAAAATTCCACAAGAAGGCTCAGGAGAAGTGAAATGTAACTTGAAAGTGCCAGGAAATGCAATGATGATAGGATAAGAATGACAAAGAGAGATCCAAGAGTAAGTGGAAGCTACACTCACCTCCTCCCAGGACCAAACTGGAATTACAACTAAATTATAGAACAATCATCTTGAATAACCAACTGAAGCTTAACTGAAGATAGGTTTTATAACTAGAGATTTACAGAAGAAGCCACACAGAGACTGGTAGGAAGAACAGAAACATGAAAAGAACTAGCTTCGTTCCCACAAGTGGCAGTTGAGGTTCCAGAGGTAGATCTCAGCTGTGGAGATTTCCCCTGAGAAACAGCAGGTTTAAACTCTAAGCAAGTTGCACCCAACCAGTGATGGGATTCAAATAATTTAACAACTGGTTCTCTGCCCTAATGACCATTTTAAGTATAAAAAAAGATGTACAAAAAGGTAGTTTACTACTTCATGCATTTAATACTTAAATAAGAACAATAAAAGGAGTATACAAAACTAGATTATAAGAAAAAGTTTTAAATATTAATAAAAATATTAAATAATACCTGAAAAAATATATAACTGTTATTTAAGATATTTCCAATGACAATTTGTCACCCTCTGATTGTTTGGCACTTTTTCTCTATAGGAATATAGTGTGAAGACAAGCAGAGTTAGGAAAACAGTTAGAGACAGTGAGGAGCCCTAGGGCAAAAGCCCTGAGTGAACAAGAGTCCAGGGGCCTCTCTGACCTGTACTGGGAACAGTGCATTCTGGAAACAGCAAAACAGCAGGATAAGATTCAGTAACAGAAACTATTGAGGCTCTCAGAACAGAGATTAGGAGTCAGCATATTCCTTGCACTTTACTTCACCCCCTGAAAACTTCCGCTGTCTGCTTTTTTTTAGTTATTTGTACTGGCTAATAAATATCTGAGCAAGGCTAAGGACAGGGCTTCAGTCTTTCGGTCTGCTGACTGGGGCTGTTGCCTCCCTTCAGCCACTCAGAGCATCTGATCTCCACATAGTTTATTGTCACTGCAACAAATACTGCCCCATGTGAGAACCAGAAGAAATGACTTCCCAAAGCCTGGCAAAGAAAAAGGACGTCTGCCCATCCCATTTGGTAAAGGACACAAGCAGTAGGGGAAAAGCCCTTGAATGCTTACAGTGAGGTCACTTTTAGGGATCAGGCTGGGGATTTCCCTTTCCCTTCATCGTTCCCCCTTTTTACTTTCATCATGGGGAATTCCCTTTCCCCTGAGCAGCAGAGTCTCAAGTTACAGCTACAGGGACTCTCTGAGCTGCAAGGTGTCAGATCAGAATGTAACTGCCCTCTTGCTCACAATCCCACAACAATGCCCTTTGTATCCTAAGGAGGGAAGTTTAGATCTGAAATATTAGAAAAGCACTTTTACCGAGAGGATGGTCGAAGCAATTGGGATGGGATATGAAATGACCCCTTGGAATTAGAAAGGGCTTGTAAAAACTGTTCTCACCACCTAGCCCAAACCTCAGACCAACCTCTCTCCTCCTAGATATTTCACTAACCCTAACCAGCAGGAAGTAGCTACAGAAAAGGAGACCTTTGCCCCTTTTCTTTAAACAATAAAAGGCTGGAATATTTGATTTGGGTCCAGGGCTTCTTTAAAACTCAAATTCCAGTCAGCCAACCTTCCCTTCCCCTTAAGCAATTCCCCCCTCCCTGAGAAGGTTCTGAGAAGTGTCCCTATGACAAGGCTTTCAGGAGGGACTTGAGGGTTGGGAAAGGGAGAGGGTCTATGACTAAGGTCACAAACCTGTTAAACTGTGGAAAAGAAGGACGTTTTCAGAAAGATTACAGGCAGAGCCTAAGAGCAACTATGTAGGTTGGATTTTGTGTGTGTTCTGAGAGACTAATTAAAACTCAATCTAAAAAGTCCTTATAAAGTTCTAGCAAAGCAGATTGTAAAAAGCCTATATGATCAGTTACTATTCTTTTTATGTTTATGCAAATTACCAGGGCAAGTTAATACTAAACTTAATATTATAACTAGGATAACCTTAATTTGACTCTTTTAAAAAAATAATAATAACTAGGTCATTTTAGGAAAAAAAAACAGGTAAATTAAATATCTTAAGGCCTTCTCCTGGAGACCTGGGAACTACTATAATCCTGAGAACAATAAAAAAATTATTAATAATACTGTAAAATATAAAATTATTCCAGCCTTACCTGGTGGTGGCACAGTGAATAGAGCATTGAACTAGGATGCAGAGGACCCATGTTCAAAACCCCAAGGTCACTGGCTTGAGCTTGGGTTCATCTGGCTTGAGCACAGGCTCACCAGCTTGAGCAAAGGGTCCCTGGCTTGAGTATGGGATCACAGACATAACCCTATGGTTGCTGGCTTGAGCCTAAATGTTGCTTGCTTGAATCCCAAGGTTGCTGGTTTGAGCCCAAGGTTGCTGGTTTCACAAAGGATCGCTTACTCTGCTGTAGCCCCCCAGTCAAGGCACATATGAGAAAGCAATCAATGATAACTAAGGAGCTGCAAAAAAAAAATTGATGTGTCTCATCTCTCTCCCTTCCTGTCTATCTGTCCCTATCTGTCCCTCTCTCTGACTCTCTCTTTGTCTCTGTAAAAAAAATTTTCTTTAAACTATTCCAAATTTTTTAACCAAATGGTCTAGAAATACATTTGATATCACTACTAGTTTAAATTAATTAATGTCTTTTAAAGTTCTTAACAAAAAATATGTTTGTTTTGCCTGGGTTTACAAAATGTTTTTGTTATCTCTTTTAATCTTTTAAAAGTATAAATTGGTTTGCCAATAAAAGAAACTCTTTGTAAAGGTTATAAAATATGTTCATAAAAGTATCAATCTAAAATTGCTAATTACTGACTCAGTTGTCACTGAAAGTTAAGGTTTTTAAAAGTTGAGAATTCTGATTAATTAGAAAGAAATTGTATGGTTTTAATAATAAAAAGTGTACGACATAAAGGTACTTTTGAAAGGAAAAGGAAGAAAGTAAATAAGTTCTGAAAGTTAGTTATTTCTGAAGAGATAAAAAAGTTTATGAAAGTTACAGAAGGTTTGTATAAATTGCAGAAGGTTTGTGTAAGTTGCAGAAGGTTTGAGCAGGTTGTAGAAGCTTTGTGCAGAAGGAAGAAACAGAAGGAGAAGAAACTGAGAAAGTAGACAAAAGAGAGATAAAGAGAAGAAAGGAAGGACTTTAGAAGAAGGATTGTTCTTGTTGGGCAAATAAGTTTGTAGAATTTGTGTTATTTGATTTTGTTCACCTTTAATTAAAAATGGTGCTGCCCACATGGGGCGGCTGGTTACCTTCATGCTTGGAAAGGGGCTTGGTTATGCTAATGTGTACTGGAGGAGGGAGTTGTCCTGCTGAAATTTTTAAAAGAAGGAGCTAGGAGGCCATTTTAGAGAGGAGGAGACCACGTTGTTCTAGAGGAGAGAGGTCACGTGGTTGGAGGGGAGGAGGCAGCCAAAATGGAGGCGAACAGAGGTGGGAGCTAGGAAAAAGAATGGAAAAAGTGGGTTTTGGTGCCCGTGTGTTTGTTTTCACTCATTGGCCTGTAGGAGTCTAGAATAAAGGAAAATGGCCCACCAGTTATTGGCTCCGTTGTTTCATTACCATCTGTCTGAATCAAATGCGAACCTGCATGGGCCAGGCGGCTATGGTGATGGCCATGGCTACTGGCCCTACAGTTCTAAAAGGAAAAGGAAAAGAAACACTAAAACATTCTTAGGGGGCTCAGGAGCTTGAGAAATTCACCCAAACTTCCAAGTATTACAGAAAGAGCCAACAGCCTTTTAAAGCCTGAACTACACAAACAAAAAAGGAGGAGTCAGGAGAAGAGACTCACTCCACAAGAATAATTGTACTAGGTCTGCTAACTGAGGCTATTGCTTTTCCTCAGCCCCTCAGAGCACTTTATCCAGTCTCTGAGCAGTTCATTGTCACTACAACATTTCTCTTTACATTGTACATTTGTTTACTGAAGTAACAAACATGAGGAAATCAAAATGCAGTATTTCATCAAAGGTATAATGTTTTAATAAATAAATAAATATTACAAGCATAGTTCTGTCAAATTTTTTCACCTATGGACAGAATGAACAACACTATGGGCACTTAGAATACACTGTTACGCAGATGCACATTAAAAAAGAGTAAGGAAAGTAAATTTGTGATTTCCACATTGGACTGCTGCCTGGTGCCCACCTTAGAGAGAACCCTGATTACAAGTGTCATTTTGACAACTGATTCACCAAACTCAAAAAATTAGTCATCAGTTCTGCTTACAAACCGGCTCAGTCATCAGTTAAGCCGTACAAACCGGCTTAATCCCACCAATGCCCCCAACCCAGAGCACCAGACCCAGGAAGTGGAGTCCACCTAACATCTGGCTGTGAAAAGCCACAGGATTTCTGTCTACCAGGCAGAGATTGCAGTCTGTGAGAGACACAGGCACCCTCTCTAGGGCCAATGAACAAAAGTTTGTTCACAGCCACTCACCCTGGGCTCCCATGGAAGGAAGGAGGAGCAGACTAGAGTTGCATAAAGAGAGCCTAGGCCTTGTGGCTCTAGGGAAGGAGCTGAAGAACTACAGCCACCAAGATCCCATTGCTCAATCATTCCCCAGTACCATAGACATTATCTTTATTGGATGGAGCAACCCCCTCAGTAAATCACCAGTTTGGGGGAAAGCACTAACTCCACCCTCTGAAATTCCTCTTATCCTATGCTGTGAAACTTACAACCTGCTGAGGGGTATAGCCAGAGGATCTTTCAGTGACTGAGCCTAACAGGCAGACAGCAAGTAAAAGCAAAAGGAGGTAGATCTCAGCGTGCCTTGGGACATTTGTTGACCTGCCCCTGGGCCTGGTGCTGGTAAAAGACAGCTTTGGTGTGCCCCTTAATTCTTCCCACATGTACCCAGGCACAGCACAGGTAGCCACAAAATGTGAAAAACTTGTAGCTTCAAAAAGATTGCTCAGGGCCAGTCACAAGCAGCTTCTGACATTGGTCTGTGCCAGATTGCCTCCCAAGAAGCCCAGATTTAGCACACCCAGAGGCCAGCTACAGACAACATCTCAGCAGGATCCCATTAGCTTCACAAGCAGATTATCTTAAGGTAAATCTCAGCAGGCAGCAAACCCTGCTGGGTAAATTCTGCTTTGTGTGGTCAGCACCTGCACAGCAGCTCACATGCTGTGATCAAGCTGAGACTCACAGTGAACCATCCTGAGGGTTGTTGCCATAGAGATCAAGACTCAATTACAAAAGGAAGGCCCACATAACCGACACTGTGAACATTCCTGGAATACCCAGCTTAAGTGATCAAGGAGACTGCAGCACTGGGTCCCCAAAACACCTACTACATAAAGCCACTCATGAAGACTGTGAGTCATAGCACATCTACATAATACATAGAAACAATACATTTTGTCTCCCAAAATGGGGAGACAAAACAACAGTCTCCAAATGAAATAACAAGAGAAATCTTCAGAAAAAGAGCTAAGTGAAAGACAGGCAAGCAATTTATCAGATATAGAGTTCAAAGTAATGGTTATACAGATGCTCAACAGCATGAAATATATATAAATCATTCAAAAGGAAAAGTCAGAAATAAAGAATATAGTATCTGACATCAAGAATACACTGGAAGAAAATAGAGCAAAGAAATAGAGAAAAAGAGGATTATAGACTTAAAAAATAAAATGGCAATATATTCATACCTATCAATAATCACACTAAATGTAAATGGCTTAAATATTCCAATGAAAATACATAGGGTAGCTGAATGGATAAGAAAGCAGGGTCCATACATATGCTGTCTATAAGAGACCCACCTCAGAATGAAAGATTCACACAGACTAAAAGTAAACGGGTAGAGAAAGATACTTTATGCAAGTAGAATTTAAAAAAAAACTGAAGTAGCAGTATTACATCTGACAAAATACACTTTAAAAACAAAGGCTGAAAAGTAAGAGACAAAGAACACTACATAATGATAAAAGAAGCAATCCAACAAGAGGACATAACCCTTATAAACATTTATGCATCTGACATAGGAGCATCTAAATATGTAAAGCAAATCTTAATGGGATATTGTTGAACAAATAAGTTTGTAAAATTTGTATTTTCTGAGTTTGCTCACTTTTATTGTTAAAAATGGCGCTAGTCTGTGAAATTGCTAATTATCTTCCTACTTTGGAAGGGCTATTGTTATGCTTATGTTTCTGGAGGAGGGGTTTTCACACCAAGAAAGTTTGTGATGAAGCAGAAGGAGGAAGAAGGAAGCCATCTTTGCAGAGTAGGAAGCCAAGATGGTAGGGTGCAGAAAGAGTAGTCAGTTTGTGCAGAGAGGAGAAGGGAGAAGGTGTGCAGATGGGGAACCAGACGTGACTGAGACTGGTGGGGGCCTTTGATTCTAGGAAAAACCTGAGAAGATTCTCCTAGTTGTGGAACTGAAGAATATAAGTAGCTTTGGGAGCCCTAAGTGAAAGGGAAGTGTTTAAACTGTTGTATGCTTTCTTGCCAGCCAGTGCAAGGCTAGAATAAAAAAATGGCCCACCATTTTTGCTCCACTGTTTCTTTACCATCTGTCTAAATCTAATGGGAACCTGCATGTGCATGACCATGATGGCCGCGGCTACTGGCCATACAGATACAAAGGGAAAGATTGACAGTAATACAGTCATAGTAAAAGATTTAACACCCCATTGACATCAATGAGTAGATCTTCCAGATGGAATATCAATAGGAAATGATAGCCTTAAGTAATATACTAGATCAGATGGATTTAATAAATATGTTCAGAGCATTTCACCCCAAAGCAACAGAATATACATTTGTTTCAAGTACATATGGAACATTTTCTAGGATAGATCACATTTTAAGACACAACATAAATCATAAATTTAAAAAGACTGAAATCATATCAAGCATCTTCTCTAACCATAATAGTTAGAAACTAGAAATCAATCACAAGGAAAAAATAGAAAATACACACAGATAGAGTCTAAATAACATGTTACTGAACAAGAATGAGTTAACAATAAAATTAATGAATAAATCAAAAGGTACCCTGAAACAAATGAAAATAAAAATACAGCAACTCAAAATCTATGGACCAATGAGAAGTAAGTCCTAAGAAGTAAATTCATAGCATTTCAGGTCTATTTAAAAAATAAAAATAAAAAAAAAACAGAAACATCTTAAGTGAACAGTCTACCTTTACATTTAAAAGAACTTAAAAAAAGCCAAAAGTGAGTAGAAGAGAGGAAATGATAAAGATCAGAGCAGAAATAAATGTAATAATTTAAAGAACAACACAAAAGGTCAATGAAACCAAGAGCTGCTACTTTGAAAAGATAAAAAAGATTGACAAACTTTTAAGCAGACTAATCAAGGAAAAAAGAGAGAGGATCCAAATAAATAAAATCAGAAATGAAAGAAGAGAAGTAACAACTGACACCAAAGAAATACAAAGGATGTTAAGAAATTATTACAAACAACTAAGTGCCAACAAATTGGATAATCTGGATGATGAATAAATTTCTAGAAACAAACAATCTTCCAAAACTAAATCAGGAAGAGTCAGAGATTCTGAACAGACAAATTACAACTAATGAACTTGAAGCAGTAATCAAAAAACTTCCAACAAGAACAGTTCTGAACCAGATGGCTCCACAGGTAAAATTTACCAAATTTTCAAGAAAGAACAAACACCTATACTTCTCAAACTATTTCAAAAATTTAAGAGGAGGAAAGATTTTTAAGCTCATTTTACAAGGTCAACATTAGCCTAATTCCAAAACCAGATAAAGACACTACAAGTAAGAAAATTATAAGGCAATATCTCTGATAAATATGGATGCTAAAGTCCTCAACAAAATATTGACGCACTGGATCCAGCAATATAGGGGGTCCTCAGGTTACAACACAGTTCCATTCCTACGACAGTGATGTAACCTGAATTTTGGTGTAAGTCAAAACACACCCCAGCCTAAGTCACTTACCTATCCTAACACAGTTGTAAAAACATAACTTAGAATATAAAAACACAACTAAGCCACAGAAAAAGAAAAAAGACATAAATATACTGTACTGTAGTAACAGAAAAAATTAGTATAAAAATAATTCCTTATCTTTATTTCTGTGGTTAGCTTTCACAGTAGAAGAAGTATTACAAGGTGGGAGAGAGTGGCCAATTGGGAGGAAAAAGCTAGAGAGGCAGGAGAACTTGCAGAAGATACTGGAGATACTGGGCCAGGTGAATCAGGATTGCCTAAGGAACATACAGAAGATGCTAGAGATGATTCTACCTGTACTACATGTGTTTCATCTTGAGAAGCAGCTGAGGTAGAAGGTACAGGATCTGTTGCAGGCCTCTCCACCTTCTCAAATAATTGTTCCAGGCTAGTCTGGAACTAGTTTGCTCACATAGTCTATAAGTACAATGCTAAAGGTATAAATGGAAACACTCACTTCTCAATTTTTTTAAGTTTTTATGGAGTGAGCATTGTAAACTCAAAACTTTGTATGTCAAGACTGTTGTAAACCAAGGACCCCCTGTATACTGAAAAGATCATACATCATGATTAAGTGGGATTGCATTCTGGGATATAGCATTGCTACAATATATGCAAATAAAAAATTGTGATACACCATATAAACAAAATGAAGAAAAACTACATGATCATATCAATATATACAGAAAATGCATTTGATAAAATCCAGCACCCATTTATAATAAAAACTCCCAACAAAGTGAGAATAAAGGAAAAATACCTCAACATAATAAAGGCCATATATGACAAAACCACTGCAAACATCATACTCAATAGGCATATGTGAAATCTAATGAACAAAATAAACTAACAAGCAAAATAGAAATAGACTTTTGGATATAGGACTAACTGACAGTAGTCAGAGGGGAGGTGAGTTGTGAGACTGGTAGAAAAAGGTGAAAGCAGAATGCCAGAGTAATGATGGCATGAGAGATACTCCTGATCTCTATCTACCCTTAAAATTTCAACAAATTGAACAACTATAATGCTGCCAAGAAACACCAGCTGAGCTCACTGGCATGCCTGAAAGATCCACGCACCAAGTGGACTAAAGGATTCTTAACTAAACCACTCTCAAATGTCATCAAGGAAGAAAAATCAATTATCATGGCTACAAAAGACAGAGAAGTAGTTCAGAAAGAAAATGAACAATCTTCAGGAAAAAAAAAATCCTAATCAAATGGAAACCTTGGAGTTAAATGAAAGAAAATTTAAAATTGAAGTTCTAAATTTACTCAATGAGATGCAAGAAGACACCAATAGGCAACTTAATAAGATCAGAAAACAAATAAATGAACAAAATAAATACCTTACCAAAGAGATTGAAACTTTAAAAACAGAGATTAAGGACTCAATATTGAATTGAAGACTGAGGTGACAAGCTTAGCTAAAAGAAAAAGCCCGCAGATAGAGGAAAGAATCAGTGACAACAAAGACAGGAAACTAGAGATGCTACAGAGAGAAGCAGAAAGAGATTCACGAATTTAAAAAACTGAGCAAACTCTACAAAACTTGTCTGACCCCATCATAAAGAGCAATATAAGAATAACTGGTATATCCAAAGAAGAAAGGGAGAAGAGAATGGAGAACCTATTCAAACAAATATTTGATTAGAATGTCCCAAGCCTATGGAAAGAGTTAGAGCCTCAAATCCAAGAAGCAAACAGAACGCTAAGTTACCTCAACCCAAACAGACCTACTCCAAGACACATTGTAATAAAATTGTCAAAAATCAATGACAAAGAGAGAATCCTCATAGCTAGGGAAAAAATGAACATAACATATAAAGGAAGGCCCATTAGGTTATCATCAGACTTCTCCGCAGAAACTCTACAAGCCAGAAGAGAGCGGACCCAAACATTCAAAATACTGAAAGAGAGGAATTACTAGCCAAGAATACTATAGCCATCAAAGCTATACTTCAAATATGAATGAGCAATAAAAACTTTTACAGACATACAGAAGCTGAGGAAATTTATCACCAGAAAACCCCCACTGCAGAAAATACTCAAGGGGGTTATTCAACTAGATACAAAAAACAAAACAAATCAAAACTATAACATAAAGCTCCAGCAAGGTCACAATAAAAATAAGAATAGTGTGTGACAACAATAACATAAAAGGGGAGAGGATAAAGATCTACAGTAGCAAAGGAGGATGGAGTGCAGAAGCACTCATAAGACAAAGAACTCTTGTACATATGAATATTTTTCTCTTAATAACCTAATAGTACCCAGCCATGAAAAAGAAACTACTGAAATACACAGCTTTAAAAAAAAAAAAAAAAAAAAGGTGAAAGAAGTATGGAATACCAGCAAACAAAAATAACTGACAGAAACAAAAAAGAAAACCAAACATGACAGAGAGAACAAAACATAACATAAAATGTCTATAGGAAATCCTCAAGTGTCAATAATTATCCTAAGTGTAAATGGACTGAACTCACCAATAAGGAGACACAAAGTAGCAGATTGAATCAAAAAGCAAAACCCAACTATATACTGCCTTCAGGAGACACATATAACCTGCAAGAACAAAAGTAGACTCAAAGTGAAAGGTTAGAAAATGATTATCCAAGCAAAAAGTACCCAAAGAAAAGCAGGTGTAGCCATACTCATATCTGACAATGCTGACTTCAAGACAACAAAGGTAACCAGAAACAAAAATGAACATTTCATAATGATAAAGGAGACACTGTATCAAGAACACATGACACTTTTTTAATATATATGCACTGAACCAGGGAGCACCAAAAAATATAAGACATCTACTAACTGATCTAAAAATAGAAGCAGACAAAAACACAATCATACTTGGAGATTTCAACACACCATTGATGACTGATAGATCATCTAAACAGAAAACTAACTGGGTCAAAAAAGAAATAAAAGCAGAGATCAAAAGATATATACAGACAAACAAAAATGACAACATGACATATAAAAATTCCTGGAATACAGCAAAAACAGTAATAAGAGGAAAATTTATATCATTACAGGCTTATATCAAGAAACAAGAGAGATCACAAACAACCCAACATCAAACCTTAAGGAACTAGAAAAAGAAGAACAAAGGCAACCCAAAGTCAGAAGAAAATAGGAAATAGTAAAAATTAGAGCAAAACTAAATGAAATAAAGAACAAAAAAAAAACTATAGAAAAAATTAATACAACAAAGAGCTGGTTCTTTGAAAAGATCAATAAAATCAACAAACCACTGGCTAGACTCAATAAGGAAAAAGAAGAAGGACTCATATAAACAAAATCCAAAATGAAAGAGCAGAAATTACCACAGACATCACAGATATACAAGGGATCACAGTACAATATTATGAAAGATTATATGCCACCAAATTCAATAACCTAGAGGAAATGGATAAATTCCTAGAACTATCCAGTCTCCCTAGACTGAATTACAAAGAACTGGAAAACCTAAATAGACCCATAAGCAGGGAGGAAATAGAAACAACAATCAAAAGCCACCCCAAAAACAAAAGTCCAGGACCAGATGGCTACACTAGTGAACTCTATCAAACATTCAAAGAAGCTTTGGTACCTATCCTTCTCAAAGCCTTCCAAAAATAAAGAAGAAGCAATACTTCCTAACACATTTTATGAGGCCAACATAACCCTCATACCAAAACCTGACAAGAACAACACAAAAAAGAAAACTACAAACCAATATCTCTAATGAATACAGATGTAAAAATCCTAAACAAAATACTAGCAAATAGAATACAATACATTAAAAATAAAAATCACAATCAAGTGGGATTCATTCCTGAAGCACAAGAATGGTCCAACATAAGAAAATTAATCAATGTAATGCACCTCATCAACAAAACAAAGAACAAAAATCATATGATCCTATCAATAGATGCAGAAAAGGCATTTGATAAAACATAATATTCTTTTATGTTTAAAACACTTAATAAAATCAGAATAGAAGAAAAGTACTTCAACATAATAAAAGCCATATATGACAAACCATCAGCTAATATCATACTAAATGGTGAAAAAATGGCTTTTCTTCTAAAATCAGGAACAAGACAAGGCTGCCCACTCTCTTCACTCTAATTTAGTCCAGTTCTGGAAGTTTTAGCCAGAGTGATCAGGCAAGAGAAAGAACTAAAAGGCATCTATATTGGAAAAGAAAAAGTGAAGGTATCACTTTTTGCAGATGACATGATACTGTATAGACAAACCCCCCAAAACTATTAGAAACAATAAAATAATGCAGTAAAGTAGCAGGATGCAAAATCAATATACAGAAGTCCACTGCTTTACTCTATGCCAACAATAAAACATCAGAAAATGAACTCAAAAATACAATACCTTTGACAATTCCAACAAAAATAAATAAATAAATATCTAGGAATAAACTTAACAAAGGGTGTGAAGGTAGTGAGGAGAAACTGGGAATGAGGCATATGTCTGTGCTTGTGACACTCTGCCTTCCCCCAGACCCAGTCTCTGTCCTGCTCTCTGCCCTGGGGCTGTCCCCGCCCTGCACCCCCCAACACCAGGCCACCCTGGCTTCTGGATTCTGGCTGGGCAGAGTCAAAGAAACCTCCAGCAGAAGACCAGAGGACAGCAGGAGAGAGAGGTCAGGGGGTTTATTCCCCGTCCTCCTCATTGCCCACCTGGTCAGGCAGTGACTGTTTCTTCTGCCGGAGGCCACAGCTCCTGTCAGGAGGCCCCTCTGCCATGGCTCCCACTCCTGCTAGATTCTGATAGCTCTCCCTCACCCTGGACCCTCAGGCCCAGGAGCAATCCCAGTTTCCCACTGTAGTGAGACCTCACATAGGTGCTTCCTCAGTCCTTGGAGTCCCTAATCCTGCTGACACCTCTAAAAAACCCTTATTTAAACTTTTTTCAATTAAACCCTAATTTGATTAAGTCTGCTGTTCTCTGCTAGAAGCCTGCCTGATACAGGTCCTGCCTTCCGGTTGCTCACCAGACAAGCCCAGAAGCTGGGACAGCTCAGGAGGGAGCAGAACTGTGATGGATTCTAGGTTCCAGTTTCCTGGGTTAGAAGTCCACCAACATAAGAAACAAAGAAAAGAATATAAAATAAAAAGTATCACAAACCACCAAAGCAAACACTTAGGGGTTACCAAACTAAACCATTTTTCAGCCTACATTTATTTATTTGTTTGTTTAATTTACTTAGAAATATTACAGGTGAGGAATAGTATAGGAGAACTGAAAATAGAAGAGTGATATCAATTCAGTTAGGTTAAAAACTAATAAATGGACAAAATAAAAACTAAATGTAAATCAAATATAAACAGGAAGACTTGGAGTCACAGTGGGGATATAAGCACACTCTCTAACAATCCTTCCGTCTGTGAAGTGGTTTGTAAGCTAGAAGCTGATTCACACGCTGAGGAACAGACCACGTTCTGTACGTTTTCTCTCGTTCCTAAAGCAGCCTGGGTCATTCATGACAAAAGTGGGAGATGTGCTTTGTGTAAGTTGCAGACTTGGCCCCACATTGCAGGGTTTGGTGTCTATCAAGCACAGAAAAAATCAGCTGGGGTCTCATTTTTCTCAGCTCTACTGGGAGAGAGAAATAAACAAGGCAGCTGGAAAAGTGGCCCCAGGCCCAGGCTAAAGGGAGCAGTTATTTCTGATTCTCCTCCTGCCTTAGCTGTGAACTGGCTCATAACTTTTTGTCCTAGGTTGATACTGCCACCTGCAGCCCCTTTCTAGGTTCTGAAGAGGAAACCAGTCCTTATGGTATCAAGAACCTTTCATTTATGCACCTAGTTCAGAAACACTATTGGACAACTACTCTCTACTCTTGTTAGCTGGAGACAGCTGACAGAATGAACACATAAGCAGAACGTGCTGCCCACAGTGACAGAAGGACACACAGGGCACTGAGAGAGCAGAGGGACACTGAGATCAAAGGAGAAATCTTCTGGGAGTAACACTAATGGAATCCTCAAAAATGATCAGGCATTTGCTAAAACAAGGGGATATGATGGGAGAGTATTTTAGGAAGAGGAATAACAAGAGAGAAGGCAAGGAAGAAAAAAAACCCAGAGCATGGTGGGAGCGGGGACGGGGCGGGGGGGTGGGGGGGAGAGCAAGCATTTTAGTGTTCTTTGAGCACAGTCAGGGTGCAGGGGGCAGTGGGAGGTCAGCTGGCCCACCCCAAAGAGCCTTTGATTCATGATCATACCCTGGAGACAAAGTGGAGCCCTTGAATAATTTTTAAGTTGAGTGACATGATTGGATTTGCCTCCAAGATGCCTCAACTGGAGACTGTGGAAGAGATATGTTGAGAGGCTCAGGACAAGAGCAGGGCTCATGGAATTTCCCCACTCCTTCTGTAATCACCTTGGAGGAAGATAATAAGATACCAAGCTTCTCTTTAAGTCCTGGGAATTTCACAAAGAATAGGGGGGAAATTAAGTTAGTTGCACAGACTATGTTTTTGGTGAGTACTGAGTAAACGTAAATTTAAAAAAAGAATCTATCTAGAAGAATGTTACTGAGTGTTACGAAGCTTGTCTCTAGTGAAAAATAAAGTAATCAAGTCCATGGTATTTAGATTCTGACTGCTCTGTTTGGGTTTTTTCAGTGAAAGACAAATCCCCTTCTTCTTAAGAGAGAAGGAGCAATGATAAAGTTCCTGCTCTGATGGGAAGGAGGAGACCTCATCCGTAAGACCTGAGCCCTGGCCACACAGTGCCCTGTGCTTGGCATTACCCCATCCTTTCAGGGAGTGGCCTCAGTCTCTCACTCACATGAGCAGGGCCCAAGCAGAGCTGGTCCACAGTGCACAGGCCCACACACCCTGTCCATGGCAGGATGGTGAAGTACCCTGCTCTGGGGCCCATGGTGAGAGAATGCGGTACAGGAGACTGGTGCTGGTACTTGCTCTGTTCTCAAAAAACTTTTCTGCATTTTAAATAACAGCTCATAGAGCACGCTTAATTTGGGTATTTGCGCAGGCTTTAAGGATTTGGATGAGCCAGTCCAAAGCCATTCTACAATAGGCAGGGACATGTGCTAGATGGTTCTTGGAGAATTTGAGCAGGAGATGAGGAAACAGACCAGGGGAGAACATGCTGGCAGGGAAGAAGGAGAAAGACATGATCACTTCATGTTTAGGAGGTTAAACCACGTGGTCTTGATGAATCACTGGGTGTGAAGACTGGTGCAGAGGAAGAGTCCAGCATAATGCTCAACTTCCCAGTCTGGGTGGAAGGTGGGGCCACAAGCTAAACAGAGAACTCAGGAGGCAGACCAACTCTGGAGGCAATAAAGGGTTCAGTTTGGTTGTGGGAGTTTGAGTTACTTATGGAGCATCTAGGCTGTTACTCCAAGTACTTAGGGTTGATCTGTATGGGTGAGGTCAAAATGCCAAACTATTCTCAGGGCATAACATTAGAGCATAAATTCTTATGGAAATATTTATTGTGGAAATCTTGAAAATGAAAAAATATGCTTGGTCAAAAATAGACTTCATATTAGAAGTCTCTTAAGTAAGGTGTGGAGATGTCAGAAATGATAGGTGTATTCCCCTATTAGGGACTCTTCTTATTTCTATTAACATTGCCTGATGCACCAACATTAAAGGAACATACCTGACCTCTTCTCAAGTCCTTAGTCTGGTAATCAAGCATTAATCGAGCCTCTGAAATAGACTTTCAATTTTAGGATAAAGCCCAATTTCTCCATTTTACTCTTCCTACAATTAGAGAAAGTAATTTGGATAAAATAAGATATTTCCCATAAGTGAAATAAGTAAATCAGAAAAAAAACAAAAACTACATGATTCCATACATTGGTGGCACATAAAAATGAGACTAAGAGACATGGACAAGAGTGTGGTGGTTACCAGACTCTTGTCTGGGGTTAGGGGGAAGGGGAGGGGCACAAAGAAAACTAGAGGGTGACGGAGGACAATCTTACTATGGGCGATGGGTATGCAACATAATTTAATGACAAGATAACCTAGACATGTTTTCTTTGAATATATGTACCCTGATTTATTAATGTTACCCCAAAAACATTAATAAAAATTTATTTAAAAAAAAGATATTTCCCATAGTTTAATCACTTAATAAAGCAATTAGAGGAAAGAGGTGAGAATATTCTTTTCAGAATGCAGGGAAATTGACTTTATTTTAAATGACAGATGTTATAAGGATAAATTTTTTTTAAGTTTCAGATGGACAACAGACCAAATTAGGTCAAAATCCTGCCATGTCAAGCATCCTAGAAGCAGGTAGGGAGGAAACAGGGCCTCCTCTTAGTGCTAGGGTTGAGTTCCTAAAACCAGGCCCCTCTCTCTCTTTCCAAGTTATTTAGTACTCAATCAGGCTGACTCATTTGAGAATTTCTCTTGAATTCACCAAGGTCTTCTCAGGACCTCAGTGGCTTCCTGGTGAGACCGTATTTCTCTGATTATCTAGCATGGGTCCCCTATTGGCAAAAATAAATTGTAAGTGCTTTAGCGCCTTTTGTTCCTAGGGAAACATGCTTCAGTCTTCTCTTCCAAAGTAGAGAGAAACCAAGTTTATGACTATCTCAAGATCCTCCATTCTAATTAAAGTCTTTGACAGTGCTAGATGGGACCCCAGGAAAGAGGTGCTGGGAGTTCTAAGCACAGGCCTTCCGAATCAGGCCACCTCATCATGGTTTTGACTGAAGTACTATATTTGAGGCATGCCAGATAGTTATGTAAAGCTCACATTGAAATTTATAAAATCTTAGCTAAATTAAAACTCTGTTTTTTCTAAATATGTAATTGAAAATTCAAGTAAACAGTATTTTTCATTAAAATATTGAACTTTAAGTGAAATTCTCGTTCACTCAAAGTAGAAAAAAATAAATCAAATTTGAAATGAAATGTTGCACTACCAGAAAAAGCAGTTCCCAAGAACATGTCCTGCTGCCTCATTCAATTCCTCTACTAACACGATGTATTTTGTGCACTGGACACCAGAAATATGCAGTCCTCTTAATTCCACCATTAAATTTGCCAAGAATGTTTGCATGATGTCCATTGGACACACAGTGTTCTTCTTGGCAGTGTTTAAAAAAAAAAAAACAACTTAGAGCATAGTTGCTATATTCTGAAACTTCACTTGGAGAAGGGAGTGAATTCTCCCGCAGGCATCAGTCACGTCTTTGTAGCCTGTGGGGACTTCAATGTTGGAGAAAGGGTGAAAAGAACTATACAACCTAAGGCTGGTTGCCTGGGGTCATGGCGATTTTCACTTTTCTTCTTGAAGGAAATCCAACTCTATGAGAAACAAAGAGATGAACAAATGCATGTACACAAAGAAGGCAAATACTATAAACTAGCTTATGAGGCTTCGGTTAGCTAATTATCACAGAGGAATATACAAGATCCCAGAAAGAGAGAGGAGTGAGAAACAAGAAGGGGAATGTTGGTGGAAGGCCCTTGGCAGCCTGGGGTTGAGGTCATGGGGAAAGAGCATCCTGGGAAGCTCTACAGAGCTTTTCTCCCTGGAGAAGAACCGCGTCGTGTCAGTCCTGGTGACAACTGAAGCCTGCTCTTTTCTGGACAAGTCTCTGAGGAAGCTGACTATTAGGATAAACAATTGTACAAAATGTCCATAAAGGAGTAGCATTTTTCAGCATCATGAACCTAAACAATTTTATTAATGTTTTGAGGCAAATACGCTGACCTTTCTACAGTTCCCAGAAGGAGATGGTCAGCTTTTCCAACTTGCTGGCCTTTGGGCACATGGTTCTTTCAAGTGGGAGAATTCGCCCCCAGCTTCACTGGGTCTGCCCTGGCTCCGCCTTCAGCTGTGAGTTTGAACTCACCTTCTTAGGGCAGCCCTCCAAGGCACCTTAGAGGAAGTTGAAAATTCTTTCCCTTTCTCACCCCAACCTCTTTTTTTTCCCTAACATAATATTTTGGTCCTTACCCCATTTAACACATCACAAATTTAGTGATATATTTATATATTTGACTAAGGGCAGCGCACTTGTCAGTTTGACTCACCACTGTGAGCTAGGTGTTTATCTAACTCAGTGTTGGGTACAAGGCTGAAATGGGGAAAAAAATGTCAAACTGAATACCCTTTACACATGGGTTAAGTGATTAAATTCTAGGTTATTTTTAAATAAGCAGCTGGATATTTTGTTTAACATTCCCTTAAACTATTCTTTTTTTTTTTTAATAATTTTATTTTTTTAATGGGGTGACATCAATAAATCAGGATACATATATTCAAAGATAACAAGTCCAGGTTATCTTGTCGTTCAATTATGTTGCATACCCACCACCCAAAGTCAGATTGTCCTCTGTCACCTTCTATCTTGTTTTCTTTGTGCCCCTCCCCACCCCCTATCCCTCTCCCATTCTCCCCCCCCCCTCGTAACCATCACACTCTTATCAATGTCTCTTAGTTTCACTATTATGTCCCACCTACGTATGGAATAATACAGTTCCTGTTTTTTTCTGATTTACTTACCTTAAACTATTCTTTTTGTTTGTTTGTTTGTTTGTTTTTTCCATTTTTCTGAAGCTGGAAACAGGGAGAGACAGTCAGACAGACTCCCGCATGCGCCCGACCGGGATCCACCCGGCATGCCCACCATGGGGCGACGCTCTGCCCACCAGGGGGCGATGCTCTGCCCATCCTGGGCGTCGCCATGTTGCGACCAGAGCCACTCTAGCGCCTGAGGCAGAGGCCACAGAGCCATCCCCAGCGCCCGGGCCATCTTTACTCCAATGGAGCCTTGGCTGCGGGAGGGGAAGAGAGAGACAGAGAGGAAAGCGCGGCGGAGGGGTGGAGAAGCAAATGGGTGCTTCTCCTGTGTGCCCTGGCCGGGAATCGAACCCGGGTCCTCCGCACGCTAGGCCGACGCTCTACCGCTGAGCCAACCGGCCAGGGCACCTTAAACTATTCTTGATCATTTATTTTGACCATTTATTCTTTGACTTAGCATCCAAGAATTTAATTTGACATTGCTTCATGCCTTCGTTGACTAAAAATGAAAAATACACAAAAAGTATTAATTTATTGATCTCTCCTTAGAACTAGTGTTTTCAGATGATTTTGAAAACTATTCATAGGCAGGTTTCCTTGGCGAGATTTTTGAAATGTTTTCTGTTCACTATTTGGCCACAACAAACTCCAAAGTGAGAAATGCTTCTACATTTCACAATAATATTAAACATATAAAATTGTGACATGTGTAACATTTATAAAAATAGAATTTATAGGAAGCTCTAGGTATAAAGTGGAGTTCATTTCAAAAACTGTGATTGTAGAATATAAATGTTAATTCCTTCTTGGATTTATTTCTTTTGATGTAATAACTATATATATAGCTTTAGATATCTTTATTTAATGTTATTTGAAGTTCGAGATTAAAAATGTAAACATTAATTGGTCTTTCATATTTTTCCACTTAAAAATGCTTTGGGTGGGGTGGGGGCTGTTTCCTTCCTTAATTAGGTGCTACATTTCTTTTTTTTTTTTTTTTTAAGATTTTTTATTTATTCATTATAGAGAGGGGAGAGAGAGAGAGAGAGAGAGAGAGAGAAGGGGGGAGGAGCAGGAAGCATCAACTCCCATATGTGCCTTGACCAGGCAAGCCCAGGGTTTCGAACCGGCGACCTCAGCATTTCCAGGTCGACGCTTTATCCACTGCGCCACCACAGGTCAGGCAGGTGCTACATTTCTAAACACAGATATTGCTAATAGACGAGGGATTTTCAAATGATTCTTAGGTGGCGATTGTATATATATTATGTATTTATATATATTAGTATACATTTTTATAAACAATTTGTGACATTTGTAAGGGTTTTTGAGGTTTGCCATAGCTAAACTTAGCAATGTTCAAGTTACTTCACAAAGAATTTCCACATACTTCTCAAGTATTTCAGCTTCCCCTCCCCACACACGCCACATACCTAGATTAAGCCTAGATCAGCAAACTGATAAAGGAAAAAATTTCACCCCTGGGTTCAAGCCACTTTTTATTGGGAAATATTCATTATGTAAAAGAGGCTCATAATTACCTGAACATTTTGCAATCTACCGAGGAGGGCCATCCAAGCCAGATCACATCCTTGTATTGAAATCCCCAGTTTGTGCTATGCCTACTTTGCTTGCTTTCCTTGTCAAGTATTTTATATTTTCAGGTGTTTTACACTGTATCTATAGCCAATCGGAGTTTAATAACAAATGAAACTGACTCTTCAAACAAAATATATTACCACAAAACAGTTTGTAAAATATTCAAGTTTTATTAGAATTTTTAATATATTATATACAAGTAAATATACACAAAGGTAAATAGTAATACCAATGCAGTTGGACCGAATTGAAAACATTTTTTGTTGAATGGAGTCATAACTGAGTAAACAAGGACTTAGGGACTTATAATTCTACTTAACTGAGCTGAACATTAAGATATATATTGCAATGTGAGTCTAGCTGCAGTTTTATATTTTAGTAGTATTATTAAAAGGTGTATTGTCTATAGTATTAACATGCTGGAGAATAGCTTCATGCACCCTGAGAGTATGTTGTTTTAGGTTCATCTATCTAGTTATATAATGATGATTATTATTAAAGTTAATCATTGAAAATGTGTCCTTCAATTTCCTCACTTTCTTCTTAATCCAATCAACTGTGCATGCAATTAGCCAATTTTAAAACCTAATTCAAGTTAATATATAACAAAGATTTTTTAAATATTTATAATTGAATCTTTAAAAAAGCATATTTACAATGTGCTAAAGGCCATCTTCAATTCATTTTACTGAATATATTGAATATAAATTCAGTAAAATGAATATTACTTTAGGAAATAAATATGTCATCTTTAGACCCTAAATATGCTCTAAGTAGTGCCAGCTGCTTAAACTCTTTTCTAAAAATCTCTATTCTGACATAAAAGTTTAAGTATGTATATTTTTCAAAATATATCTTTACAACCTTAGAAAATGTATATTTTAAGTGTGAATATTGTTGACTCAAGCCCCTTGCTAATTTCCAGGTGCTCATAGGACTCTAAGTATTTATTTCATGAAGATTATGTGTCTTCACCAAGTCTCCTTCTGCCGTGTTTATGAAGCAAACTCACGATCTCAGCAGAGGAGTGTAGAAAGGAAAGTTCCATCCAGGTCACCGTCACATAACACAGACTTCCTACCCCATAGAATCTCAGAATGTCAGGATAGTTCGAATGCTAAAATGGAAATTAATTGTTTTTAGTGATTTGTGCCCAAACCTTCCAAACATGAACAGTTTAAGCAATTATCCTTCTGATCTATTATAGGAAAGTCAGCTAAATTCCAATGTTGGAAATTTTTCTGGACGTGAGGTCCACACTGATTAATTTTCTTTCTACGGGTCCCTGATAAGGGATCTGAACTGATTCTTGAAGCCTCAGCACAACTGCAGACTGATGGGGAAAGGGATTCTCTGGCTGAAGGGAAAGCATTAATAAGGTTGGGAAGGTGTGAACAAGAAGGTATCCAGAGTGTTTAGACTTCTGGATGCCTAGGAGGTGGCCGGGTAGGTGAGATCTACTCCCTCACTTTATCCCCACAGCCTGGTGCCCGGACTGCAGCAGAGTGGGCGCTAAGCTCTTAGCTGTGGAATGACTGGAAATATTAACAAATGAATACTAAAGGCTGTCAAAACCAAGTGAAGGCACTGACGTTTTGGGCAACTTGAGCTTTAGCAGTTCAGTGAAGGCCTGACCTCTAAGGTAGAACTGCTCCCACACTAGGATGTGAACATGACGGGGGGGGGGGGGGGGGGGGGGGGGGGCGTGACTGCACTGAATGAGGTAATGATCTGGGCAATGACAGGGAGGCAAGGAGGAGGAGACATCAAGGGTTGTGTGTTCGGGGTTCAGTATTAGTTCAGCCATGGTGGGCAAGAGTGGAGGAGTCAAACGTGATGCTCTGGCTGTAGAAGCAGAATATGTGGCATTATTTGCTGAGAGCAGAGGTACTGGTGGTGGAAGAATTATTTGGGGCCAATTTAATGCAAATGGGACACTCAAGAGGAGTCAGGCCGTTAGTAGATCTAAATGAGGAGTGTAGGTTTATAAAGGTCAGTTTATGATATGGGAGTCAAATTCCTTGTTTCTTTGGACAATTAGTAACGTTTCAAATTGGCCACGTTAAGCTGTTTGTTTTGCTTAACTGAGTGAAGTTTGTTCTGACAGTTTACCCATTATTTTCTTGCTTAGAAAGAGATTGGACCCTGGCGGGTGGCTCAGTGACAAAGAGCATTGGCCGGCGTGTGGATACCCCACTCGCCAGGTCAGGGTACACAGAAGAAGCGCCCTATGCTTCTCCACCCAGAGGCGGATTAAGGTCAGTTGAGACACCGGGCACAGAAAAAAATATTGATCACCTTATAAAAAAGAGATAACTTGGTGTCATTAGAAAAAAGTGTAAAGTTAGAGTTTTGCCCAGCCCTTCAGAAGTCGGCCATTAAGTCCGCCTCTGTCTCCACACACTCTCTCTCTCTCTCTCTCTCTCTCTCTCTTCCCCTCCAGCAGCCATGACTCGAATGGAATGGTTTGAGCATGTTGGTCCTGGGTGCCGAGGTTGGCTCCATGGCGAGGAACAGAGCAGCAGTTCCAGATGGACAAAGCATTGACCCCAGAGGGGGCTTGCCAGGTGGATTCCAGTCCAGGCGACTGCCGAAATCTGTCTCTCTGCCTCCCCACCTCTCACTTAATTTTTTTTAATTTTTTTTTTTAAAGTTTGAATGTATCTTAATAATACAATGACCTGGTAGTTTAGAGATGTAGAGACAAGAGACAACATTGAAAAAGCACTCAGTGGAAAACTTACTGAGATTTTGGATCTCACGCTAATATACAGCTAGTTCCCTTGCTAATGAAACCCAAGTCCTTGGAACACAGTGGGTGTTCAGTAAATATTGACAGACCCAGGGAGTGAAATTTCATTTCATCATGTAGAGGGCTCTCTAATTGCTGTTTCACATATCCACGAATAGATGGCACAGTTAACATTTGTGTGAATTCTTTGTATTCTACCTCTAACCTTGTCCAACCCTCAGAAGCAACAAGGTAGTGACAAGAACCCCCTTGTTTGCCTGGAACCTGTCAGCTCTGTCAGAGGAGTTCGGGGCGTGGTGACAGAGCACAGGCCTTGCACTGAGCCTGCGTCCTGGGGCTGCCCCTGCAAGGCCTTCCAGGTGGCTTATTTGCCTTCACAACCTTAGTTTGTTCAACTGAAAATGTTAAAAATAATAAGTGACTTTCAAGGATCAGAAGAAAGCACACTTGAAAAAGCACTTTGAAAAGTGTAAAGAAAATTTTGTAGCATTACTTGAAGAAGCTAGCATCTTTATGATGAAATAAAAATAGCCAAAATAAAATCTACCCAGTGTAGAAAAACCAAACTCAGGAGGACTTTTTCAATTAGTTAAAAACTACAATACTATACTAAGTCTATGAAGCTATATCAATCTTGCTAGGTTAAATACAGTCAAGAACTGCAAAATGATGCTTCAGTCAATGAGGGACTATATATACCGTGGTGGTCCCTTAACATAATAATGCACCTGAATTTCCTCAAGAAATGGAGCAGCAGTATGTGGTTCAGGAGAAATATTTTTTCTTTGACAGGAGCAATGTCTATGGGACTTGGCAATTGATTCTCTCTGACTCACAGCACCTCAATTTTGAGTGCACGAATTACATCTAAATGAGTCAGCTCCCTGTTTCAGCAGCGAGGAAGTTGGCACCCCAGTGCTACATACTTAGATCTAGCTTGACAGTCTTCAGAGTACACTGCTGTTAATTATTTGTTGAGGGCCAAAGATCCTGTACAAGGACACAGGTCCACAGAAACTGCCTCAGCAAGAATGAAGTGTCACTGCCATTTTAGTGAAACTTCTTTGGGCCAGTGTGGAGCCAGACTGTCCCTGTACGTTGGGAATATTTTCAGGTTGTAATGATGTACAGCATGGATAAGGTTTGTTTCTTCCATCAATTCAATGCAGAGAGAGCCCTTCGTGCCAGACAGGGTCAACGAAAACAAAAACAAGTTTCCAAAATCAGAATATTGAGTCCTCGGTTCTACACTCTTTCTATGTTAAACAGCACCTTTTTCTTTTTTTAATGAATACCACAAAGTTCCTTAATCTGACCACTGTTTCACTATTCAATTGCCAAAGCACCATTGCCATGACAATTCCCTGTGTTCCTTTATCTCTGTCTTCATTTCTTATTCCTACTGACCCTTGGGCCACCTTTTACTCCCTCCTGACGGTCACTACTATGGTGACCTACACCTAACCCAGCTCCTCCTGGATGCTTCCAATCAGTCTAGCCCACATCCCTGTTCATGGAGAAGTGTTGGCAGCCTCGCTGTTCTATTTCTGGCCCTGTCAGTGGAAGCAGAGAGAGGGCCATGGGGCAGTGTTTATAAAGTCTAAGTAGTGGACAATAGGGTCCCAGGCCTCCGTGTTCACTCACCACTCACTGACTCAGCCAGAGCAACTTCCAGTCCTGCGAGCTCCAGTAATGATGAGTGCTCTGTACAGATGTACCATTTTTTATCTTTTATACCAGGGGTCCCCAAACTATGGCCCCGCGGGCCGCATGCGGCTCCCTGCGGCCATTTATCCGGTCCCCGCTGCACTTCCCGAAGGGGCACCTCTTTCTTTTTATTTTTCTTTATAAATAAATTTTTATTAATGTTAATGGGGTGACATTAAAAAATCAGGGTACATATATTCAAAGAAAAGATGTTTTGCTGCCACACTGGCCTCTGTTTATTACAAATTTTCTGTTTGCTTCCATTTCCTTTTCTTTTTGGAGTTTTGGCTTACCTGTGTCTTTTTTTTTTTTTTTTTTTTTTTTTTTTGCATTTTTCTGAAGCTGGAAACAGGGAGAGACAGTCAGATAGACTCCCGCATGCGCCCGACCGGGATCCACCCGGCACGCCCACCAGGGGTGACGCTCTGCCCACCAGGGGGCGACGCTCTGCCCATCCTGGGTGTCGCCATGTTGCGACTAGAGCCACTCTAGCGCCTGAGGCAGAGGCCACAGAGCCATCCCCAGCGCCCGGGCCATCTTTGCTCCAATGGAGCCTTGGCTGCGGGAGGGGAAGAGAGAGACAGAGAGGAAGGCGCGGCGGAGGGGTGGAGAAACAAATGGGCGCTTCTCCTGTGTGCCCTGGCCGGGAATCGAACCCGGGTCGTCCGCACGCTAGGCTGACGTTCTACCGCTGAGCCAACCGGCTTGGGCCTTACCTGTGTCTTTAACCACAGCCCCACCTCTTCTATGGGGCTTGGAGTTGTCTCCTTTCTTTGGTCTTGGCATATTCAGGGTGATCTGAGGCAGCTGTGTTCTGTGCAGCCCTGGTGCTTCCTGGAATCTCTGTCTTCCCAACTTTGGCCTAAAGGCTTTCACATTAGACTATTGCTATACCACCTCCCCCCTTCTCAATCACCCACTGGAGTGCCACATTTGTTACAATTGATGAACCTACACTGGCACATCATTATTACGCAAAGTCCACAGTTTATAATACAGTTCACTCTCAGCGGCACATTCTATGCCTTTTATAACATGGATACTGAACGTATAGCAGTATAGTATCATACAGAGTGGTTTCACTGCCCTAAGACCCTCTGTGCTCCACCTGTTCACTGGTCTCTCCCCAAAGCCTCTGGCAACCACTAATCTTTATTTCTGTCTCCATAGTTTTGCCTATTCCAGAATGCTGTATAGTTAGTCATAAACTATGTAGCCTTTTAGATGGACTTCTTTTAGTTAGTGATATGCTTTTAAGGTTCCTTCATGTCTTTTGATGGCTTCATAGCTAATTTTTAGTGCTGTTTAATGTTTTATTATCTGGATATAACACAGTTTATTTATCCATTCCTCTACTGAAGGACATCCCAGTTGCTTTCAGATTACTAGCTACTTTTCAGAAAGTGACTTAGCAGCAATTATGCTGAGACTCCAATCATTTGGAAGAAATTTCAGATATTTAAATGAGTCAATTGTTATACTCCATCCAAAAAAAGCCTGGTGGTATTTCATCCTGACTGCACCCTGAAGTCACTGGAGAGGTCTTAAACATATTCTGATGCTGGGTCTCGTTTCAAGCAATTCTAAAATTACTTCTTTAAGTTTTTTTATGTGCCACATCTTCTTTATACAATCCTCTATTGAAGGGCTTTTTGGTTGTTTCCATGTCTTGGCCACTGTGAACAATGCTGCAGTGAACATGGGGCTGCATGTGTCTTTACGTATCAATGTTTCTGAGTTTTGGGGGTATATACCCAGTAGAGAGATTGCTGGGTCATAAGGTAGTTCTATTTTCAGTTTTTTGAGGAACCACCATACTTTCTTCCATAATGGTTGTACTACTTTACATTCCTACCAACAGTGAATGAGAGTTCCTTTTTCTCCACAGCCTCTCCAACATTTGCTATTACCTGTCTTGTTGGTAATAGCTAATCTAACAGGGGTGAGGTGGTATCTCATTGTAGTTTTGATTTGCATTTCTCTAGTAACTAATGAAGATGAGCATCTTTTCATATATCTGTTGGCCATTTGTATTTCTTCCTGGGAGAAGTGTCTGTTCATGTCCTCTTCCCATTTTTTATTGGATTGTTTGTTGTTGAGTTTTATGAGTTCTTTGTATATTTTGGATATTAGGCCCTTATCTGAGCTGTTGTTTGAAAATATCATTTCCCATTTAGTTGGCTGTCTGTTTATTTTGTTATCAGTTTCTCTTGCTGAGCAAAAACTTCTTAGTCTGATGTAGTCCCATTCATTTATCTTTGCCTTCACTTCTCTTGCCTTTGGAGTCAAGTTCATAAAATGCTCTTTAAAACCCAGGTCCATGAGTTGAGTACCTATGTCTTCTTCCATGTACTTTATTGTTTCAGGTCTTATATTTAGGTCTTTGACCCATTTTGAATTAATTTTAGTACAAGGGGACAAGCTGTAGTCGAGTTTCATTCTTTTGCTTGTGGCTTTTCAGTTTTCCCAGCACCATTTGTTGAAGAGGCTTTCTTTTCTCCATTGTGTGTTGTTGGAGGGGCACTTCTTTCATTCATGGTCAGTGAAAGGAGCACAGGATCCTGGAGTACTGTATGTGGTGGCGCCACAAAGCACTTCCGGTGACGTGGGACACATGCCTCATGGCTCCAGAAGTGCGTCATATCACTTGTTACAGCTAGCAGTGACAAATATGGAACCGGACATTGACCATCTCATTAGCCAAAAGCAGGCCCATAGTTCCCATTGAAATACGGGTCAGTTTGTTGATTTAAATTTACTTGTTCTTTATTTTAAATATTGTATTTGTTCCCGTTTTGTTATTTACTTTAAAATAAGATATGTGCAGTGTGCACAGGGATTTGTTCATAGTTATTGTTTTTTAAGTTATTTATTTATTTATTTACAGAGACAGAGAGAGAGTCAGAGAGAGGAATAGATAGGGACAGACAGACAGGAATGGAGAGAGATGAGAAGCATCAATCATCAGTTTTTCATTGCGACACTTTAGTTGTTCATTGATTGCCCTCTCATATGTGCCTTGACCGTGGGCCTTCAGCAGACCGAGTAACCCCTTGCTTGAGCCAGTGACCTCGGGTCCAAGCTGGTGAGCTTTGTTTAAACCAGATGAGCCGGCGCTCAAGCTGGCGACCTCGGGGTCTGGAACCCCGGTCCTCCGCATCCCAGTCCAACACTTCATCCACTGCACCACCGCCTGGTCAGGCTGTTCATAGTATGTTTTTTTTATAGTCTGGCCCTCCAACGGTCTGAGGGACAGTGAACTGGCCCCCCCTGTGTAAAAAGTTTGGGGACCCCTGTTTTATACCATATTATTATTGTACCTTTTCTATGTTTAGATATGTTTAAATATATAAATACCTGCCATTATGTTACAGTTGTCTTATACAGAACAGTGATGTGTTGTAGAGGTTTGTAGCCTAGGAACAACATGGCTATGCCTCTAGGTTTGTGTGAGTGCATCTCTGATGTCTGAACAAGGATGCAACCATCTAATGATGCATTTCTCAGACTGTATCCCCATTGTGAAGCAACACATGACTGGAATCAGAAGTAAAATATGACGGAAATGGTTTAAAAGTAGCCTATGGAGAGGAGACAAGATCATCACAAAAAAACAGATACCTTTGTCCTAAATAGAGCAACTGATCTTTTTTTAAGGTAAACTACGAATTATTAACTGGTCCAGGCCAAATTCCCTTGCCAGGGAATCAGTCAATAGTTTTGAGCTCTCTAAAAAAGCAAGAAATTTCTACCTTTCCAACCTGTAAATAACACATATTTTCTGTTTAGACTTTTCTAAATAATATTTATATTTTATTATATTTGTATCTTCTGTCTCCTGCATTTTTACCTTTTCCCCATAAGGAACTACTCTCAATTGCACACAAATAAGCTATTCTCCCAAAGGCCAGGAAAAAAACCACAAAAATCATTTTATGACCCTGCATCTCCTTCTAGCAGCCCTACATAGCTCTGTTCCCTTTAAAGAAAAACTTCTTAACAAGAAAAAAAAATCATCTCCAATTCACTGTTTCCAGTTCCACTTCCTCCAGCCGTTCTCTTGAGCCCACTCAGCCCTCTGAGGTGAAAGTCACCTGTGACACAGACCACGCTCAATGTGGGGCCAAAGCTTGTTCTCTTTCCACAACATCACCAAGAGCACAAAAACGAGGGGCTTCTTGGCGCAAAGGCAGTTCTTTAGGGCTGCTCCTTACAGGAAATAAGACTTCAACAGACGAACAAACAGTAAGAGGTGTAAGTTGAGCCTCCTCGCTTTGACTATTTGTGTGATGTGGTCAGATTTTAAATTATTCAATAGATATCTGCTGGGCACACATTAGCACCGAGCAGCAAGCTTGGAATATCGCAGAGGCAAACACACCAGGTTCCTGCTCACAGGAAGCATGGGAACCCCCTCATTTTACTGCAGAAACACTGACAAATAAATAAGCAAATGCAGACGATGTCAGCCAGTGACAGCGCAATGAGACGGAGTATGAGCCATAGTGCCGGGGGGACAGAGGGGCACGGGTGGGGAGGGTGCTATTTTATAAAGCTCAGGGAGGGCCCATCTGACAAAGTGACATGCGGACAAAAGCATAAAGGAAATGAGCTAGGCAGGAATCTTGGAAAGACTATCTCAGGGAGAGAGCAGAGTAAATGCAAAGGTGAGGTGGAGTGTTGGCAAGTAAGGACAGTGAGCAGGCCAGTGTGCCTGGAGCAGGTGAGGACAGAGGGACAGCAGCAGCTGGGGCCAGACAGGGGCCAGATTGCAGGGAAGCTTCCAGCCATTGCATGTTTGGGGATTTTATTCTGAGGGAGTAAAGAAGTCATTAGGAAGTTTTGAATTAGGTGTGACATGATTCCATTTTAACATGTAAATAAGTAAACTGGAAGTACCTGTAAATAAGGAAAAGAGCTGAGGCCTGAGCCCTACGACACACCACAGATGGAGAGCTGAGGATGTGAAGACTCCACTAAAGATTTCTGGAAGGCCTGACTGTTGAGATAGGAGAAGAGACAGAACAAGAACAACAAACAGCCTGACCAGGTGGTGGCACAGTGAATAGAGCGTCAGACTGGGATGCAGAAGACCCAGGTTCGAGATCCCGAGGTTGCCAATTTGAGCACAGGCTCATCTGGTTTGAGCAAAGCTCACCAGCTTGGACCCAAGGTCACTGGCTTGGGCAAGAGGTTACCCGGTCTGCTGAAGGCCTGCTATCAAGGCACATATGAGAAAGCAATCAATGAACAACTAAGGTGTCGCAATGAAAAACTGATAATTTGATGCTTCTCATCTCTCTCGGTTCCTGCCTGTATATCCCTCTCTCTGACCCTCTGTCTCTGTAAAAAAAAAAAAAAAAAAAAACAAACAACGACAAACACTTGAAGCCAAGTGAAGAGAGTGAGGGAAAGCGAGCCACCAGCTGCATCAAATCCTGCTAATGGTTCATGTAAGACCAGGACTGAGACTTGACCATTGTCTGCATCAGTCATTCTGGTGTGAATCGCATTGTCCCTGTAAAATGCAACAATCCCTCTTATTTTGTTTATTTTGGCTTTGGATCCAGAATTTGTTTTTACTGATATTGTTGTGGCTTGAATAAATTCTATTTTTTATACATGTTCTTTCATTCACTGAGAATAATGGGTTTAATCAGCACTTCCTGTCCCATAAAATCATTCCCATAGAGAGATTGTCGATGCCTCTCATTCAGGCCTGTGAGGAACTTGAGTTGCAAATGCTAATATAAATATTAAAATGTGCCCACCAATGTTAGCCTCAAATCAACATGAAGAGTGGGCAATCATCTTTGGCATCATTGTGATCATAGTCTGATCTAAGATCACTTCATACTTATCCTTGGAACAAAAACCTTTAAGGGAGATATGATGAGACAATAGACTTCTCTCACTGTCAACCAAGAGTTAAATCCACCACTCCCAGGCCAGAGGCTCCACCTCCTCACCTCCAAATATGCATCCCTTCCACGTGCGTCCAGTGAAAAACAGCATAGGGTCATAGGTCAGCATCTTGGCTGAGGGAGGAGCACCTACCACCACGCTGGTTCCGTAGTTCTCATGGCATGATGCGAGGGCATCGATCTAAGTTTAACATGAAGACGGCTATTTGTTTCTTATGTCTCACAACATCGCATGGATTCATAGGTGCCCTACATATCAAACTAAGTTTCCCACTCATGATACTAAATTAAGCCCACATGCCTTTTCTTGACTGCTTGTGTTTAAAATTTCTCAACACAACACTGGTCATAATTTAACTCTTTCACACATTTTCCCTTGAAGGCAGAAAGCAGAAAATATTGTGATCGATATTCATGGCATTTTCAGTGTGTCCTGGATCAAAGCGCAGGGGGAAATTCCTGTAATATTTTCAGACCAATATTCACCTTTCAGATAAGCCTTGGACAGTCATTTAAACCAAACTAAATTGAATTACCTATACTAAAGCAATTAACCTAGTTTTTTCTCTTTTTTTATTTTAGTGTGAAAACTAAACAAAATACTAAAATATCAAACAAAAAAGTCTTTCTTTTTTTGGTGGCATCTCTGAGACTAACCCCACATTTTTTTAGTCATTCATCCATTTGGTTTTCATTAATACAGTAAGCCCTTAAATAACATCATCTCATTCAATGTTGTTTCATTATAATGTTGATAAGAGAAAAAAAAAATCTCTTCTTAGCCAGGGCCACTCTCTGTGTCTGTGGTATTTCCACGTTCTTCCTGTGTCTGCATGGTTTCCTCCAGGGACTCCAGCTTCCTCCCACATCCCAAAGATGTGCCCTTGAGGTGACTGGCGTGTCCCGCTGTCCCACTCTGATGAGTGTGGGCGTGGGTGTGAGTGCCCTGTTGTGGCTGGGCTTCCTGTCCAAGCTGGGTCCTGCCTTGTACTGAGCTTCCAGGAAAGACTCTGGACACTTGAGACCCTAAATTGGAATAAGCCATTAGAAAATAATTAACTTAATTGTTTTTATTAATCTTTATTAAATATATTTACAACTCACATTTATTTCAATATTTAATAAAATTATAAGTGTTTTGGGTCTTTATTTAGAATTTTGGTGATGTTTTTGTGACTGAAGGTATGCTATAGGAACTTAAATTGTGTTTATATCAATTGGCCTATAGCAAAATTGGTTTCATTGTATGTCCTTTCACTTAAAGTTGCAGTTTCCAAGAACCTATAAAGAACCTTAAGGGAGGACTTACTGTACTTTTTGACTAGTTGTTAGATTGTAGGATGGATATTGGCATTTTTCAGAGATCAGTGTTCATCTTTATATCATCTGGAAATCAACAGGCCCTAACAATATACCCGTTATTGCATGTCGGCTTTGTAAACTTACAAACTAGAATGCTATTTGTTGGTACAGGGTAATTTTATGTGGCACTAGGAATTGAGTATGGCAACAATAATAAATTAAAGACTATTCATAAATTACCAAAAATGTTAAAGTGAATTAAATCTACTACTCCATTATGAGCAAGATTGGCTTTGTCTCATATTTCCAAGTCTCCTCACCCTACCCCAGCCTGGGGCCCTAATCCAGAAGCTCTGCCCCTGTTTCTACATGGAGGTCTGGTGCTGCCGGCTGCCACCACGGAGCCGTGTTTGAGAAAGTTGAAGGCTCCTAATCTAAGAAAAGTCAGATAGGCGAAAACAAAGCTCAGGTGTAAGGAGTGAGAAGTTGGATGCATCATGGATGTGGGGGAAGAGTCTGCCAAACCTGGAATAGTCCCTTCTCCCCTGGATCTCCTTATTTCCCCTTGGGAAGTTACTCTGTACCTTTTGGCTTGCTACAGTATAACAGGTGGGATCACCTTTGTCAACAAATTCACATATGCAGACAAGGAAGAGAACACAAAAATTTGTTCCAATGTTTGACTGCCTTGAACTCCAATCATATGAGAGTGATGTGATGGGATACTTAACTTTGGTCATGCAAACCTGCTTATAAGTTCATGAATTTTTATGTAAAATTGCTTTGTAGTTACCAGTTTTTGCCTTACAAGTATTTTCATAGTTATTTGTGGGGGGGGGGGGGTTGTTGGGGTTTTTTTTGATATTTTTGTGGGTTTTTTTGTTTTTTGTTACAGAGACAGAGAGACACAGAGAGAGGGACAGGTAGGACAGACAGACAGGAAGGGAGAGAGATGAGAAGCATAAATTCTTCATTGCAGCACCTTAGTTGTTCATTGATTGCTTTCTCATATGTGCCTTGACCAGGGGGCTACAGCAGAGTGCGTAACCCCTTGCTCAAGCCAGCAACCCTGGGCTCAAGCTGGTGAGCCTTGCTCAAACCAAATGACCTCGCACTCAAACTGGCAACCTTGCGGTTTCAAACCTGAGTCTTCTTCATCCCAGTCGACACTCTATCCACTACTCCACCGCCAGGTCAGGCAGTTATTTGTTTTTTTGTTTGTGTGTTTGTTTGTTCATTTGTTTGTTTGTTTTCAAGTGAGAGGAGAGAAGATAGAAAGAAAGACTCCCCCATGTCTCCTGACCAGGATCCACTCAGCAACCCCTATCTTGGGCCATGCTCGCAACCGAGCTATTTTAAGTACCTGAGGCAAAGGCTCCATGGAGGCATCCTCAGCTCCAGGGCCAATGTGCCTGAACCAATCGAGCCATTGGTTGTGGGAGGGGAAGAGAGAGAGAGAGAGAGAGAGAGAGAGAGAGAGAGAGGAGAGAGAAGTGGAAAGGAGAGGGGTGGAGAAGCAGATGGTCATTTTTCCTGTGTGCCCTGACTGGGAATTAAACTGGGACATTCACATGGTGGGCCAACACTCTATCACTGAGCCAACCTGCCAGGGCAAAGTTATTTGTTAATTAAGCTATGGAAAATGTTTTACCTTGTGCAATTAAATAGCGTGCATATTGTGTGGCTCCCCTAATCTTGGCTCTTGCCATCATATAAAAACTGTAGTCCATAGGTCCTGGCCAGGTGGTTCAGTAAATAAAGCATTGACCCAGCACACGAGAACTCAAGGGATCAACCCCTGGTCAGGGCTCATAGGAGAAGCAATCAATGCGTGCACAACTAAATGGGACAACTAAGTGAAACAATTAGTTGATGCTCTTCTCTCTTCCTTTTCCTTCTCTCTCTCTCTCTCTCTCTCTCTCTCTCTCTCTCTCTTCCCCTACCCTCTCAAATCAATGGTAAATTTTTAAAAAAGGAAAGAAAAACTGTAGCCCAGTGCTGCCTGTCCTTTCTGACTGCATGTCACTGATGGGTTGGGAAAGTCTTTGCAGCGGATACACTCGGTGGCTCCTACAGCCATGGCCTTCTCTCACCTTTGTGGAGGTCAGTTCCAATGATCCTGGAAGCACCAGCCAACTTACAGCTCATGAGGACCCAAAGGCCAACTTCTCCCAGGCCAAAGACAGCACAAGTGGAACTTGGGATGACCTGTGAAAAGAAAATGTGACACCTTCATTTGGATGTCTCACAGGTATCTTAGGCTAAATATATGTATAAAACTGCATTCTTAATTTTATTTTATATATACTTTTTTTTTGAGAGAGAGAGACAAAGAAAGAGAGAAACACTGACTTGTTATTACATTCATTCAGGCCATTATTGGATGTTTCTTGCACGTGCCCAGACCAGTGATTGAACTCGCAACCTCAGTATGTCGAGAGGATACTCTAACCAACTGAGCCACTTGGCCAGGGCAC
Source organism: Saccopteryx bilineata (assembly GCF_036850765.1). Classification (NCBI taxonomy): domain Eukaryota; kingdom Metazoa; phylum Chordata; class Mammalia; order Chiroptera; family Emballonuridae; genus Saccopteryx; species Saccopteryx bilineata. The sequence continues at coordinate 182,283,859 of NC_089494.1, forward strand.
TGAATTTCTTATTTTCTTATCCCCTGCCCCTCAAACATATTTATGCCCACACCAATTTTCTTCATTCTTGATCTTCCCTCTTCATTATTTTATATGCAATCCAACAGCAAGTCCTGTTAACTTTACATGCAAGGTGTATTTTAAATCTCTCCAGGTACCAACATCAGATTGTGTTCGTCTGGTGGTGTCCCATGAACAGAGCTTAATTCTCCCAGGAACAACATGTGACAACACACACGTGTCAACAAGGGAAGCCCATTCAAGTGTCACGGCTTCTATTGGGGAAGGTAGGCATGCAGCACTCACTTGACTGACCTAGCTACTTAGACCCCAGCACCACCAGAGGACAAGCTGATGGCTCAAAGCCCCAGGCTTTCACATTCTAAAACAGGTTTTACCATAAACCACAATGTTAGCATAAACTATCTGGCATAGCACAAGGTCTCAGGTACAAAGACACTCATATTAGGCAAGATATTCCAAAAATTCAAAAGTAGTCTCCCAGGAGCCAATCAAGGACCAGTTCTGAAGACCTCTGGAATAGTGAGACGCAGATTTTTATTAAAAGATTCTAAGGGGCTTAAAATAGTGAAGAAAAAATAGCAAAAAGTAGAACTTTCTGATATTTTTAATTAATGAAATTTTTTTAAATGATGTATATTTAAGACTTTTATTTTAGACTGTGGTTTTCTTCTACAACAATGATATAGAAAATTTACTATAGATATTAATCTCCAGTTCCCAGTCTTTAGAGCATGAATGTTGGGAAAAGAAGAAATGTTGATGTTTGTTTTGATTTTTTGTAGTTTTGGTTGTTGCTGTTGTTAGATTTTTTGTTGTTGTTGTTGTTATTTCTGGGAAGAGGGAACAATCTGAAGTTAGCAAAGACTAAGGTCATGATCCACTTAAAGACTCAGAGGCACTGTGTGACCTGTGGTGGCGCAGTGGATAAAGAGTCGACCTGGAAATGCTGAGGTCACCAGTTCGAAACCCTGGGCTTGTCTGGTCAAGGCACATATGGGAGTTGATGCTTCCTGCTCCTCCCCCCTTCTCTCTCTCTCTCTCTCTCTCCTCTCTAAAAATGAATAAATAAAATAAAAAATAAATAAAAAAAAGACTCAGAGGCAGGATGATAAGAGGGTCAAAAACTATCATTTTACATATGGGTGACTGGGACCGAGGGGTATTGCTTTGAGGTACAATTTTTTAATGATTAATAATATCATACTTTATCACCACCATAGTCTAAAGCTTACTAGAAGTTAAACAAGGAAGCACTGTAATGCATGAAGGAGACTTGTTCCATAGCTTCCTGGAGCTTATCGTCTAATAAGCAAAACTAAAGATATGAGACTAAGATTTGGGACCCACATTGTTCATAAAGCAGTCAGATTCCTTTGAATAATGGGAGAGGTTTCTGGTTAGATGGAGTAGACAGAAAAACAAGAAGTTTTCCAAGCAAGCAGGTAACTTGAAACTGAGAGTGATGCTAAGGAACCAGCTACACAAGGGCTGGGGAGGTGAGTGTTCCAGACCATCAGAATAGCTTGTGTAGTGGCTCCAAGCAGAACCAGCTCAGCAGGCTTGAGGACGCTAAAAGAGGCAAGTGTGGCTGGATCGCAGTGGGTGAGATGAGATTGTTCCAAGCAAGAAAACTATTGAAGGATTTTCGCCCAAAAAAGTAATGTAGTCCAATTGGTTTTATAAAATTATTCTGGTTTATAAATGGAGAATTATTGGAAATAGTCAAGAAGAATAATGAGGACAATAGAAGGGAAGCCACTGCATCTGTCCAGTTCAGATGAATTGTTTCCATGCTAACACATTCATATGTTGAAGTCCTAATCCCACAGTACCTCAGCATGTGATCTTATTTGGAGAAAGGGTCTTTGCAGAAGTAATCAAGTTAAAATAAGGTGATTAGGGTGGCCCCTAATCCAATATAACTGGTGTCCTTATAAAAGGGGACATTAGTACTCAAAGACTGGCATAGATAGAAGATGCTATAAAGAGACATAGTGAGAAGACCACTAAGGAGAGCTGCTTGGGACAGATCCTTCACTCCCAACCCCAGAGAAACCAATCTTGCCAGCACCTTGATTTTGCACTTCCAGTCTCCAGAATGTGAAACAATAAATTTCTGTTTTAACCACTCAGTTTTAAACATATTCCTTTTTAAGCCACTCAGTCGTAACTCACAGACGATTCTGAATCTAGTATCAACCATCGTGCATGGCCCCTCTCATCAAGTGATTTACAGTATTGTTGCCTCTGGCTCTAATTTGAATCTCAGTGCCTGTGTATTGTAAATTGGTGCTTTTATGATGGGACCAAAATGTAAATGTTACCATGTGGCCAACATAAAAGTAGATTTTTATAGTCAGGCCCTCCTAGGACTCTCCTGATGAAAGGTAGAGGGAATGTTGTGCAAGAAGGTAAGTGAGAAGCAAAATCTCACTGTTTTTACAGTGCACAGGTAACAGGAGAAGGTCGACGAAAGACCGGCAGGAACTCCTGGTGTCCTGGTACACTACAACCTGGTGTCCAAACCAATGCTTAGGCTGTGGCCAAAGGAACGAGGAGACACTCCAGGAAGTTGTCATTGCTCCAGGCACAGATGAGTGTCTCATTCTTTGTGAAAAATATAATCTCAACACTATCTGACTTCCAGGAGAATTTAAAAGAAATAATAAGTCATGATTACTAACCACTTTTTAAATCAGAATCATATCAATAAAAATTCAACAAATAAAAGTTTTAATAGAGCAGATTAGTAGTGTTGTTTTTAATGGATAATTAAGTCATCAGTTTCATAACCAGTATGACAAGATCCTTAACAGTAAATAAGAACCAGTAAGAGTATTACTATACAAAACCTGGGAAACATTTTATTATTTAAGAATCAACATCAATGGAATACTCTGTATACATGAAAGAACATTTTAGGCTTATGTACTCTAAGGCTCATTACCTTAATATGAACTTCTTTAGCCTTTGGTGGGTGGGGCAACTTCTATTTCCTCAATGAGAAGGGGAGTCTTTGGCTCCCATTGTTGTAAAGTGCCAAAAGCTACAGAATTAATGTTGATATTTTAGGAAATTTAAAGAACATTTTATTAATTTGGGCTAGGTGTGCAGAAAGATTTTGTAAGTGTAATTTCAATGCTTGTGTGATTAGCATTAAAACTAAGATGGCCAATGGCATTGTGTTGTACATGCAGAAGAGGAAGGAGACTTGGATTCCCTGACCTTCCCTCATACCTATGGGAGGAGGGGTAAATACCTAGCCAGATACAGGAAGAAAAGATTAAATTAAAATCTTCTCTTATACTAATGAACCGTTTGCAGGCATTTGTTCCCATGGAAACCACCCCCCCACCCCTCCTGAAAGCATGTGGTTAATGTATGTATCTCTAAACAAAAGGTATAAACTTATGCCATGATGTCAGGTTTTCTCCCCTCCCATGTATAATTAGGAGTATATAAACAGCCCCTGAACTGTTTTTGGGGGCTGCACAATTTGGGTCTGTTGCCCTGTGTCAGCCATATGCGGCCGGCATATTTAATAAATTTCCTCCTTTAATAAAACTTTTTAAAAACTTATTTGGACTATGTGCCTCTACAAACACCCGTGGATTTGTGGATTGAATTACTTTACAACATTTGGCACCCACACGGGGCCCATTTGAAAGTCGAGAAAAGACACCACCCGAGACTTCCAGGGCTCCCGGTCCTCCTGTGGGGTTCAGACAGTTCCCCGGTAGATGCCTTCAGGTTCCCAAATTTGACAATTTGGACTATTCGGCAGAGAAATAAAGGAGGTAAGAAAAACAACTCTTCCTGCTTTGCTGAATTTTTCTGGCTTTCCTCTGAATACTTGCTTTAGCTTTTTGTCTAAGACTGGTACTGGTCAAATTTGTTTGGGACTAGCATGTAGGTAATTTGGGAGGCTTTGCTGATTTGTGACTCCAGGGATGTGGAACTCTGGAAATGTAAGTATTAATTAACTACAACGGTAAAAACTGTAAAAAGAATTAGAAACCTCATATAGGCTAAAAGCAGCCCATTATTAGGAAGGTAAATTTATAAAAATTATATTTTATTTTTTGCTTTTATTATAAGAAATTAAGCTAAACAGATGCTGGGGGAGGGAATAAAAGTCGGCTTGGCTTTTGGAAATGCTAGGTCCAAACACCCACCCGTCTGCGCCACCTCTCCCACGACAACCGTGTCCCTAATTTGGCAACAAAGGAGAGGGAACGGAAGTCCTGAGAGAATGCTGCTTTGGGACTGAGCCCGCAGCCTGGCCGCTGGGCCAGGCTGGGGTTCAAGTCAGCCCTCGAGTTGTGCAAAAAGGGACAAACACGTCAAATGTCTCTTCCTTTTCCCCTCTACTAAGAACTCTGGCCTGCAAGCTGCCATTCGCAAACAGGTTGCGGGCCATAAAAGGCTTTTTTGCCCTCTTAGGTATAGCTCTCCAACGAAATGCCAAGTGTGGGCGATGCCTCAATAGGGAAGGTGCTTATATATATAGTTTAAATTTAAAATTTAGCTCTTAAAAGAAAATTCAGTTATTGTACTGTGAGTAATTGGCTCTATTAGCTAATAGGTTTTCCGATCACTGGGTTAGGAGTAGTGACTTATTGTTTCCCCACTGTGTGTAAAGAAGGAAAAAAAAGGTCAAAGCGGCAAGCTCCCAGTTCTTGGAGTCTGCTTCTCCCTCAGGCATCCACCCCGCCCCTCCTGATTGAAATTACTGAAAGTGAAAAGAAACTTAATATCTCATTGCCAGCTGGGTAGTTTGTACCAAGAATCCCTTATTATGTAAAAAAAGTATTTTCCATGTTGAAATGTATGTGTTATTTTAAAGGCCTTTTGTTAATTCTTTATTTGCTGTTTTATTGCCCTATAATATTAGAATCTTAGTTTAAATATGAGAAATTTTAATAATGTCTTTTTATGTAATGTTTAGTTTATTATATTTTACAACATTGTTTTATACTAGGTAATATAAGAAAAAGAAGTCATATCTTAGAACTCCTGCAAATCTATTTTACCATGCTTTCATTGAAATTTATTTTGAATTCTAATGTACTGAGTTATTCAGCAGTGAAGAGACTCTGGAGTTCTAATGGAGGCACCAAAAAACTTGTTTTTCTTGATTTAATCTAGCTACTAACGCTGTTTTGTCTTTCTCCAAAAGTTTATATAGATAGAAAAGGGCTCTCACACCCCTCAGCAAGATCTTCCAAGCATGGCTTTTAAGGTCTATAATGACCAAGGTAGTAATAAAAAAGGCAGATAAGGCCCAAAAGAGGTGAGGAAACACCAGCTTTTGGCATACTCTCTTAAAGGCTCCAGCACCCCAAAGGGCTTCATAGGATTTCATCAGGGCCTTGCGTCAAGAATGGAAGGAAAGGTCATTGAGCTGAGGACTGCCAGGCTTCCCAGCCCCACTGAGGACATGTCTTTGCTGTAGAAAAAGGGATCCCAGAAGGTAAGCTGCCCTGTTGCTCCACGGAGGGAGGCTTCAGTCTCTTCTATCCCTTTCCAGCTACCTGTGACCTGACCTTGCCCAGCTTACTGGGAATTGCCACTGAAGGCCCAAGGACATTGTTCACGAGCCTAAGGTATTTCTTCCTTAGAAGAAAATTGATCTCATTTCTTATGAACACAAGGGCCATCTACTATGCCTTGCGTGAATATCTGGGTTTTATTTATCCCTCAAATCTCTACCATGGGTATTGACAGTCTGATTTTGTTGCTTTATTTAATGTATAGTGTCTCCTTCATTCCTCTTGTCTCAATGCCCCATGCCTATTTTTTAAAAAATAAAATAAATACATGCAAAAGACGTAAGGAGGAAAATTCAAGTTAATAAATATATCATAAATTTATTCTCCTCTGTTAGAAAAAGTTCTTTTTAATGAAAATAATCAAACAATTCTCTAAAGTTGATAATGATTTTTTACTTAAAGATAATACACACTAGTGTCAAGGTGGTGGTGAAATAGGCAATGTTATTTATGTCGACACTTCAGAAAAATAATTTGGAATACAGATCAAAATACTTAAAAATGTTATTTTCTTGCCAATAGTCACATTTTAGCAAATTTATTAAGATATCTTTGAAATATAAAATTGTACATATTTATGGAATATAACTTGATGTTTTTATGTATGTATATATTGTCAAAAGATCATCAGAATCAAGTGAAATAACATATTTGTTACAGTAATATAATGTTATAGTAATTAAATATAGAAAAATATGGAAGATATATAGAAGTAAATTAGTATATAATATTAAAAGCCATTAAGGCAAGTGAATAGAGCTATGCCATCTGGATAGGAATTAATTAGTGTGTACAGACATGATAGGCAGACTCTACCTTTCCTGCAGGGCCAGTCAGTGTGTGTGAAGTTATATAGAGATAAGAAGTGGCTTGATGTCATAACTCTGTAGGTTAACATAAACAAGAAGCTTCCCTAGGAACACCTTAAAAGTGGTTTGATGTGACATTTTGGTAGGTTAACATAAAAAGGGCTCTCTGCTAGGAACTCCCAAAAAGGTGGTTTGATGTGATAATCCTGTAGATTGACACCTGTTAGAAGGCCTAGGCCAGAAAAGGTACTAAAGCTAAGGGTTCCCTCCTGCTACGGAAGTCGCCCAGATTCCAATGTTGAATGTGGACAGTCTCCATGCTGCTCTGACCAAGGACAGCCAAGAGGAGCATGCTGATGGGTCCCCCTTAACCTGTACCCAGGCACACCAAAAGGATTTGTAATAAACTGCTTGTGTGATTCTTGCAACTAATTTATATGTTGGTCGTGTCTTTCCTCCGGTAGCATTTGGTCTCAGTACTAATAAGCAGAATCCTCATAGTGGCCTCAAGAGTAGTCTCGAAGAGGCTGCCAGGCCTGCTGTTAAGCAGAGTGTCCCACTGCACAGGGAAGACAAATTCGGGATGCCTGATCAACATAGAACTCAGGCTATACGGAAACAGTATCTAGCACCTCTACATAGTTACTGTGGGGTGTGTGTGTGTGTGAGAGAGAGAGAGTATTATATTTAATTTAAGATGCATCCTCTTAGCAAATTTCAATTATACAATACAATATTGTTTATTATAATCCCCGTGCTGTACATTAGATCTCCAGAACTTACACATCTTGCATAACCAAACTTTGTGCCATGCTTAAGAATATTTTGACCCTTCCACTCTACAATTCCATATTTAAAAATCTACTTTAATGACATGCTAAATTCAGAAAAGTCTTAATACATATTAGAGGTCCTCACAGTATTCTTTATAAAAGGAAACATGTAACAAATATGTGTAAACATATATGTAAATAATAATAGAGAAATTATATAAGATGTGGTAAATCTCAACATATTGATAATATGGTAAATGTTGTAGGTCCAATTTAACATATATTTATGCCTAATTTAGAATCAGCAATTAGAATGAGCCCCCTAGACAAATTAAATCCACCAGGTAAAGCACTACTAATTGATCAGGCTCCTTGTGAGCCATTGTTTTAGCTGCAAACGCTGAAAAAAGCATAAATGTCTTGCAGGTAGCATCAGACAAGTAAGCGGGTGTGAGCAAAACAGGTATTCTGAGTCTCAACCTTCAAGCCAACAAAGCAAACTTTATCTCAGCAATGAAAAGCTATTTACTTAGAACAAAGGCAAATATACCACGTGGGTGGTGTCAGTACAAATACAAAAATAGTCATTTGGTAAACTCCCTCTTAAGGCCTTGGTACTAAAAAAAAATAAAATTTTATAAAATATAGCATTATCGGCTAAAGTTTAATAATTATACAAACCTTTATGGTCCTAACCCCTACTCCAGGAGAACTGACTGAGTGATAAAATGTCAAAAACTGCAACTTGGAAGGTAACCTATTAAAAAGAAAAAGTTGAGCTGAAAAAGTTCAGGCATGTTGGCTAATACAGCATGTCACTCCTAATTTTAGGTTTGGAGAAGCAGCCAGCTGAATCTTTCTTGTAAACGTTTCAGTGTTTCTATGAAATTCTGGGGCCAAATCTCTCAGGGCCCTGAATCTCTTCAATGACGAGTACCTGGTGCCACTCCAAAAGTTTTCCAGAGCCTCCAAAGAAACGTGAGACCCTCACAGTACCCATACCACTCTAATGTCCTCGGGACAGAGTACTCCAGGAAGGACTGTGAGAAGTGTGCTGCAGGAGAGAGGGCTGTGGCATCAGATTCCCCGGTTCAGAGCCTGGAGCCCTGCTGGAGTATGCACGGCCTCAGCTACCACATTCGAAAAATGAGAATAAAACTCAATAAGCTGCGTGGGTGTCCTGAGGATCAGTGGGGAGAATCACACAGCACCTCCTATATTGCCTGGATCATACCCAGTAGCAGATACAATTATTATTAACTTGGTTCCCATTGGTAACCAAAGGTATGAGTTTTAAATTACTTAAAATGTAACCACTTGGGACAAAATGACCTGGAGTCCAGGTTCAGAAAAACTGTTCTGCAGAAATCAACTGTGCGGTCCCCAGCCTCCAGAATTTTTTGAGAGTTTGGGATTAAGAATCTTCTGTATCTGGAGGTGCTACCAGAAATCCAGGTGACATCGATGGGGCAGAATATGATCCACACGTGTTTTTGCCCAGGACCAAGGGGGGTCCAGGGTGCAGGAAAGTCAGTGCTAGACCCAGGAGAGTCCTAGGCAAATGGGGCGTGTCGCCCTGTGCACTGGGCCTCACCTCAAGTCCGCGTGTATGTGTGTGGCCACAGGGTCATGTCAGCTTTGGGGTGTCAGCTCTCCTCTCTCACAGCCTTTCTCATGGGCGCCAACTAGGACTCTGATTACACAGATCTCAGAACGACAGCAGGGAGGAGAAAATGGTCTCTGGAGTCAAAACAATGAGTGGAACATCAGCTCCAGTCGTGACTGGTAAGTGCATGGCAACACACTGAATGCTCTGAACTTCACGAGGAGAGGAAATTATGCCTCCTTCATGGCTTGCATGAGCCTGTGAGGTCATGTGTGCAAGTGCTTATTAAACTCAAACATGCAGAAAACAAAAATTACGATCAGTGATATCTTGAAGATTGAGTGAGTAAGAAAGGGCATTTGTGTGCACAGGGAAATGGACCTTAGTTTATTGCTGAATCATTCTTAATTGTAGAAGTAGTTATGCAATTACAATGCTGAACCACAGCATACAACTGTTAGTCACCCAGAATCACCAGGAACACTAACAACTTTTGTTCTGCCCTAGCCAATGCCAAACATTCATTTCAAGGCTTTATCCTGGTCTCCGTTCCTAAAATGTTCTCTCTCCAACACTGCAAGTCAGGTGGTTGCAGGCTGAAACCCATCCTTGGAGCCCTGAGCTCCGCCAGCCCTGTGGGGCCCTGCTGGAGAGCGGGGCTGGGTGGGTTTGCAGCTCTGCCCTGACAGGCGGGGATTTGTTCATCTTTCTCCAGGCACGCTGTGCCAGCTCTCAGGACTATTGTGTGAGATTGTGCTGGGCCATTCCGAAAATTTTCTTCTGCACACACACCCTGCCCACGAAAAGAATACAAAGCAGATTTTCATAACAAGGGCTGCACCTCTGCTCCGTGTGAACTCTCCGTTGTGTTCAGCTCCCCAGATGAGCCTGCTGGCTGATGAGAGTTTCCATTCGAGGAGATCAGGAATTGTGGGAAAATGGAAATTCAGTTGTTTTGGTCCCCTTATGACCTCCCTTAAAAAAAAAAAACATCTCAGAGAAATCTGCTGAGGACAAGAGGAAAATAAGTCAAGGCCCCAAGCTCTGGCCACTCTTTGTGACAGAGGCTGTTCCTTGCGGAGAGGTCAGGCCACACACTGTCACAGCACCTGGAAGGGAGTGTGGCTAAGAACTGAAGGCGGAGGCCCTGGGAAGAAGGCAGAAATGGCTCTGGAAAGAATTGCACGTATCTACCAAGTTCAGTGATTTGTTCCATCTTGGCATCTATATCCAGAGGTCCCCTCAGGGCTTGTCCCAGTAAAACGTGGAGTAGGATTCCAGAATGTCAGCTCCAGATGTGGCCACACACTACCTCCCTGCACGAGTCCTCTGTACACTGGGAGGGACCTGGCAGAATCCCTCCCGCTGAAGTGAGGTGTGTGTGTGGGGGGGGGTCAAGCTGGTCTGTGAGGAGGCACATCGGCTGGCATCTCAGCTCTGAGCTGTGCTTTACCCTGTCTTGTAGTGGCAAGCGTCTGGAAGAGGAGACTTTTTTCTGGGCCTGTGTATGAGGGGGAAAAAACTGCATGTTTTCTTTATTTTTTTCTTTTATTTTCCAAGTGAAAGGAGGGGAGATAGAAAGACCCCTGCATGTGCCCAACCCGGATACACCTAGTAACCCCAGTCTGGTTCGATGCTCTGCCTATGTAGGGCCATGCTTGCAACTGAACTATTTTTAGTGACTGAGGCTCTAGGGAGCCATCCCCAGGGGAAGGGGTAGGAACAGATGCACTAGAACAAAGGTTCTAAACCTGTGGGTCGCGACCCCGGCGGAGGTCGAACGACCAAAACACAGGGGTCACCTAAAGCCATCGGAAAATAAAATCAGTATCCCACAGGTTGAGAACCGCTGCACTAGAACCAATGAGACATGGCTATTTCAGGGGAAGAGAGAAAGACAGAGAGAGAAGGGGGAGGGGAAGGATGGATGTATGGCCAGTAGTCACAGCCATCATGGCCATTCATATGCAGGTTCCCATTGGATTCAGGCCAACGGTAAAGAAACAGTGGAGCCAAACAATGGTGGGCCATTCCTTTATTGAAGTCTCGCACTGGCCAAGGAGCAACATACAGGGAAAACACTTCCCTTTCACTCAGGGCTCCCAAAGCCACTCACACATTCTCAGGTTCCACAACCAAGAGAATCTTCTCCAGTTTCTCCCAGAATCAAAGGCCCCACCTGTCTCAGTGGAGCTCACAAAAGCCCCTTATCTCTGGTTAACCATCTGCACACCATCTCTTTCCCTGCCAACATGACTTCTTCCTCAGCACCCTGCATTCTCTCTGCTCTCACTCTGCAAACATGGCTTCTCTCTCCCTCTTCTCCTTCTTCTCTCCTTTTCAAAACTTTCTGGTGTGAAAACCTCTCCTCCAGCAAACAATGGCCCCTCCCAAGCAGGAATGCGATTTGCAATTTGCAATCAACTGCCCTGCTCTGAGGGCAAGCACACACGTGCACTTTTTTTCTTTTTTTTTTTTTTTTTTTTGTATTTTTCTGAAGCTGTAAACGGGGAGAGACAGTCAGACAGACTCCCGCATGCACCCGACCGGGATCCACCCGGCACACCCACCAGGGGCGAAGCTCTGCCCACCAGGGGGCGATGCTCTGCCCCTCCGGGGCGTTGCTTTGCTGCGACCAGAGCCACTCTAGCGCCTGGGGCAGAGGCCAAGGAGCCATCCCCAGCACCCAGGCCATCTTTGCTCCAATGGAGCCTTGGCTGCGGGAGGGGAAGAGAGAGACAGAGAGGAAGGAGGGGGTGGGGGTGGAGAAGCAAATGGGTGCTTCTCCTATGTGCCCTGGTCGGAATCGAACCCGGGTCCCCCGCACGCCGGGCTGACGCTCTACCACTGAGCCAACCGGCCAGGGCCCAGCACCACTTTTAACAATAAAAGTGAGCAAACTCAAAAAATACAAATTTGACAAATTCGTTTGCCCAACAATGGAGAAGCAGGTGGTCGAACCAGGGACATTCATAGCCAGGACACTGTACCACTGAGCCAACCAGCCAGGGCCTGCCTGTGTTTTCATGAGTGAGACTCTTAAGACTATTTGGCCTCAGTACCAGGAAGAATTTCCCAACATTTAATGGTTTAATGTACAAAGTTTTTGAGCTGCTTATCATTAAAAGGACAGAACCATTTGCACGTAACAGTACAGAGTAAACCCCTGCACTGGTGGGGAGGTTAGACTAGCCTTAGTGTCACCTAAGGGACATAAGAACTAATCATCAGAAATCCAAGGAACAGCATGGACAGCACATACCTGGGCTTCTGCCCTGGAAGGTCACTGTGAATTCCTTCCTTCCTTCCAATGCACTGTTGTTTCTGCTGCTGGAAATGGGAAGCCAAGCTTGGAGCAATGTATCTCAGCAGGTAAACCGCAGAGTCCTGGGGTCTAAGTCTTCCCAAAAAATCATATAACATTAACCTTGTAACGTAGGCATGTTTGCAAGGATGGGTGACAAAGAGAAAGGGAAGAAGAGAGGATACACACAAACATAAATTGGATAAAAACCACGACACTCTTGAACTTCTCAAGTGTTTTTTCCATCTCACTGAGTCAGTGAAAGCTTCGTGGCTGTGCTGGCGTTCCAGGCGCAATGGGAACGCTGCTGTCATAGTGAATCAGCTGTTTCTGTGTTTGCTGCTCCGCCCTGCCTCTCCTTGGGTTTTACACTATTTTTAGATGGTTAAAGAGTAGATTCATGATAATGCTGGATCCCATTGACATGGGCTTCTGTGATATGATGAGGTTATCCTGGGTCTAGAAATGTCTCCGCTTTGCAAGTTTAAGAACTTGATTTTATCGGTATGCCTAGGTTTGATTAGATTCTGAAGGCAGATTCATATGAATCACACTCACAAAAAAGTGATAAATTATATACCAACTTTATTCATTTATAATGCCTGGCATTATAACTTTGTACCGATTCTGCACAGGGAACATGAGGGACAAATGTAAAATTCAAGATATTTATCAACCTGAAAGGCATGGGCACCAATTAATGAGAACAGATCCACAATCCATAATAGATACCAGCTGGTTTGTTAGTTCAGGTCATATTAGGGAGATATTAGTACTGGAAATAGGGCAAGAGTTATTTGACTAAACCCACTATCTGCCAGACACTAACATAGTATTCTAAAATTAATTGTGGTGATGTTTGCATATATCTATGGTACAAAAAAATTGAATGGTACCCTTTAAATGGTTAAATGATACAGAAGGTGAATTATAACTTAATAAAGCGGTTTTAAAAAGACCAAGACTAACGAAGTAGCTTTTAAAACATGACTTATTGTAGGTCGTCTATAAAAAACTCACTGTGTATATAGGCACGTTAAAATAAAAAGAGTTGAGCCTGGCCTTTGGTGGTGCAGTGGACAGAGTGTCGACCTGGAGTGCTGCAGTCACCAGTTTGAAACCCTGGGCTTGCCCAGTCAAGGCACATAACAGCAAGCAATGAACAACTAAACTGAAGCAACTATGAGTTGATACTTCTCAGTTTCCCCCACTCTCTCCTCTCTCTGTAGAAACAATAAATAAAATCTTTTAAAAAAAGAAAAGAGTTGAAACAATATATCATGACAATATTAATCAAAAGAAAGTAGGCGTGGCTATATTAGTATCAGATAAACTCAGTGTGCTGCAAAAAAAATAAAGTATCAGAGACAAAGAGGAACATTATACAGGGTGGGGCAAAAGTAGGTTTACAGTTGTAAGTATGTGAAACACGACATTTATTCTTGTATTATTTTTTACTAATGATTGTATTGTTTTCCATATGAACAACTGTAAACCTACTTTTATCAGTATAATGATAAAGGAGCAACCTACCAAAAAGAAATAACCATCGTAAATATGTAGACACAAAAACTGCAAACTGATGATGTAGAATCTCATGGGACTAAAAGAAAAAAATAGACAAATCCACAGTTTTAGTTAAAGACTTTAACATCCCTTTTGAAAATTTAAAAGAAAAATTAGGAAGTCAAAGTATAGAAAAACTTACAACACCTGCAACTAAAGAGACCTAAGAGACATTTTTGAACACTCCTCCCAAAGGCAGCAGAATACACATTTATTTCAAGCACCCACAAAATATATTCCAAGATATTCTGAGTCATGAAACAAATGTAAACAAATTTATTTTTTTTTTTTTTTTTTTTATTTTATAATTTTATTTTTTTAATGGGGTGACATCAATAAATCAGGATACATATATTCAAAGATAACAAGTCCAGGTTATCTTGTCGTTCAATTATGTTGCATACCCACCACCCAAAGTCAGATTGTCCTCTGTCACCTTCTATCTTGTTTTCTTTGTGCCCCTCCCACCCCCTATCCCTCTCCCATTCCCCCCTCCCCACCGTAACCACCACACTCTTATCAATGTCTCTTAGTTTCACTATTATGTCCCACCTACGTATGGAATAATACAGTTCCTGGTTTTTTCTGATTTACTTATTTCGCTTCGTATCATGTTATCAAGATCCCACCATTTTGCTGTAAATGTTCCGATGTCATCATTTCTTATGGCTGAGTAGTATTCCATAGTGTATATGTGCCACATCTTCTTTATCCAGTCATCTATTGATGGGCTTTTTGGTTGTTTCCATGTCCTGGCCACTGTGAACAATGCTGCAATAAACATGGGGCTGCATGTGTCTTTACGTATCAATGTTTCTGAGTTTTGGGGATATATACCCAGTAGAGGGATTGCTGGGTCATAAGGTAGTTCTATTTGCAGTTTTTTGAGGAACCACCATACTTTCTTCCATAATGGTTGTACTACTTTACATTCCCACCAACAGTGTATGAGGGTTCCTTTTTCTCCACAGCCTCTCCAACATTTGCTATTACCTGACTTGCTAATAACAGCTAATCGAACAGGTGTGAGGTGGTATCTCATTGCCGTTTTGATTTGCATTTCTCTAATAGCTAAAGAAGATGAGCATCTTTTCATATATCTGTTGGCCATTTGTATTTCTTCCTGGGAGAAGTGTCTATTCATATCCTCTTCCCATTTTTTTATTGGATTGTTTGTTTGTTTGTTGTTGAGTTTTATGAGTTCTTTGTATATTTTGGATATTAGGCCCTTATCTGAGCTGTTGTTTGAAAATATCATTTCCCATTTAGTTGGCTTTCTGTTTATTTTGTTATCAGTTTCTCTTGCTGAGCAAAAACTTCTTAGTCTGATGTAGTCCCATTCATTAATTTTTGCCTTCACTTCTCTTGCCATTGGAGTCAAATTCATAAAATGCTCTTTAAAACCCAGGTCCATGAGTTGAGTACCTATGTCTTCTTCTATGTACTTAATTGTTTCAGGTCTTATGTTTAGATCTTTGATCCATTTTGAGTTAATTTTTGTACAGGGGGAGAGACTGTAGTCCAGTTTCATTCTTTTGCATGTGGCTTTCCAGTTTTCCCAGCACCATTTATTGAAGAGGCTTTCTTTTCTCCATTGTGTGTTGTTGGCCCCTTTATCAAAAATTATTTGACTATATATATGTGGTTTTATTTCTGGACTTTCTATTCTGTTCCATTGGTCTGAGTGTCTATTTTTCTGCCAATACCATGCTGTTTTGATGGTCGTGGCCCTATAATAGAGTTTGAAGTCAGGTATTGTTATGCCCCCAGCTTCATTCTTTTTCTTTAGGATTGCTTTGGCTATTCTGGGTTTTTTATAGTTCCATATAAATCTGATGATTTTTTGCTCTATTTCTTTAAAAAATGTCATTGGAATTTTGATGGGAATTGCATTAAATTTGTATATTGCTTTGGGTAATATAGCCATCTTGATTATATTTATTCTTCCTAGCCAAGAACAAGGTATATTCTTCCATCTCATTATATCTTTTTCAATTTCCCTTAACAATGGTTTATAGTTTTCATTATATAAGTCCTTTACATTCTTTGTTATGTTTATTCCTAAGTATTTTTTTTTTTTTGTTGCAATCGTGAAGGGGATTATTCTTTTGAGTTCCTTCTCAGTTGTTTCATTGTTGGCATATAGAAAGGCTATTGACTTCTGTATGTTAATTTTGTATCCTGCGACCTTACTGTATTGGCTTATTGTTTCTAGTAGTCTTTTTGTGGATTCTTTGGGGTTTTCGATGTATAGGATCATATCATCTGCAAAAAGTGATACCTTTACTTCTTCTTTTCCGATATGGATGCCTTTTATTTCTTTGTCTTGTCTGATTGCTCTGGCTAGAACCTCTAGTACCACATTAAATAAGAGTGGAGAGAGTGGACAACCCTGTCTTGTTCCTGATTTAAGGGGGAAAGCCTTCAGTTTAGTGCCATTTAATATGATGTTAGCTGATGGTTTATCATATATGGCCTTTATCATGTTGAGATATTTTCCTTCTATACCCATTTTGTTGAGAGTCTTAAACATAAAATTGTGTTGTATTTTATCGAAAGCCTTTTCTGTGTCTATTGATAAGATCATGTGGTTTTTGTTCTTTGTTTTGTTGATATGGTGTATTACATTAACCGTTTTACGTATGTTGAACCATCCTTGAGATTCTGGGATGAATCCCACTTGATCATGATGTATTATTTTTTTAATATGTTGTTGTATTCGATTTGCTAGTATTTTGTTTAGTATTTTAGCATCTGTATTCATTAGAGATATTGGTCTGTAGTTTTCTTTTTTTGTGCCATCCTTGCCTGGTTTTGGTATGAGGGTTATGTTGGCCTCATAAAATGTGTTTGGAAGTATTGCTTCTTCTTCAATTTTTTGGAAGACTTTGAGTAGAATAGGAACCAAGTCTTCTTTGAATGTTTGATAAAATTCGCTGGTATAGCCGTCAGGGCCTGGACTTTTATTTTTGGGGAGGTTTTTAATGGTTTTTTCTATTTCTTCTCTACTGATAGGTCTGTTTAGGCTTTCTGCTTCTTCTTGACTCAGTCTAGAAAGGTTGTATTTTTCTAGGAATTTATCCATTTCTTCTAGGTTGTTGAATTTAGTGGCATAAAGTTTTTCATAGTATTCTACAATAATTCTTTGTATATCTACGGTGTCCGTGGTGATTTCTCCTCTTTCATTTTGGATTTTGTTTATATGAGTTTTTTCTCTTTTTTCCTTGGTAAGTCTTGCCAAGGGTTTGTCAATTTTGTTGATCTTTTCAAAGAACCAGCTCCTTGTTCTATTAATTTTTTCTATAGTTTTTCTGTTCTCTAATTCATTTATTTCTGCTCTGATTTTTATTATCTCCTTTCTTCGGCTGGTTTGGGGTTGTCTTTGTTCTTCTTTTTCTAGTTCCTTAAGGTGGGAAGTTAAGTGGTTCACTTGGGCTCTCTCTTGTTTGTTCATATATGCCTGAAGCGATATGAACTTCCCTCTTATCACTGCTTTTGCTGCATCCCATAGATTCTGATATGTCGTATTGTCATTTTCATTAGTCTGTATATATCTTTTGATCTCTGCACTTATTTCTTCTTTGACCCATTCATTTTTTAAAAGTATGTTGTTTAGTTTCCACATTTTTGTGGGATTTTTTTCCTCTTTTTTGCAGTTGAATTCTAGTTTCAAGGCTTTATGATCAGAAAATATGCTTGGTACAACTTCAATTTTTCTGAATTTGCTGATATTGTTTTTGTGGCCCAACATATGGTCAATTCTTGAGAATGATCCATGTACACTGGAGAAAAATGTATACTCAGTCACTTTGGGATGAAATGTCCTGTAGATGTCTATCATATCCAGGTGCTCTAGTGTTTTGTTTAAGGCCTCTATGTCTTTGTTGATTCTCTGTTTGGATGACCGATCTAGAGCCGTCAGCGGTGTATTGAGGTCTCCAAGTATGATTGTATTTTTGTCAGTTTTTGTTTTAAGATCAATAAGTAGCTGTCTTATATATTTTGGTGCTCCTTGGTTTGGTGCATATATATTAAGAATTGTTATGTCTTCTTGATTCAGTGTCCCCTTAGCCATTATGAAATGGCCATTTTTGTCTCTAAGTACTTTTCCTGTCTTGTAGTCAGCATTATCCGATATGAGTATTGCTACACCTGCTTTTTTTTGGATGTTATTTGCTTGGAGTATTGTTTTCCAGCCTTTCACTTTGAATTTGTTTTTATCCTTGTTACTTAGATGAGTTTCCTGTAGGCAGCATACAGTTGGATTTTCTTTTTTAATCCATTCTGCTACTCTGTGCCTTTTTATTGGTGAGTTTAATCCATTTACATTTAGTGTAATTATTGATACTTGTGAGTTCCCTATTGCCATTTTATATCTTGCTTTCTGTTAGTTTTGTGTCTTGTTTGATCCTTCTCTTTCGTTTTTCTATCTTTTGTTTTTATTTGGTTGTATTCCATACATCTTTCCTCTGTTGCTATCTTTTTTATCTCATGTGCTTCTGTGGTGGTTTTTTCAATGGTGGTTACCTTTGAGTAATGAAAAGGGTCCCTACCCTGTTCATTGTAGCGAACTATTTTGTGAGTACTTTTGCACTCCATCGTCCTTTGCTACTGTTAATCTCCGTCTTCTCCCCCTCTTTCTTTTTGTTGTTGTCACAGTTTAAATTTGGTTTTATTGTGTTCTTCTTGGAGCTTTTACTTGTGGCTCTGTTTTTTTTTTGTTCTTTGTATCTGATTGGAGAACCCCCTTTAGTAATTACTGGAGTGGGGGTTTTCTGATGATAAATTCCCTCATCTTTTCTGTATCTGTGAATGTTTTTATTTCTCCTTCGTATTTGAAGGATAGCTTTGATGGGTATAGTATTCGTGGCTGAAAGTTCCTCTCTTTCAGGACTTTAAATATTGGGGTCCACTCTCTTCTAGCTTGTAGAGTTTCTGCTGAGAAATCTGATGATAATCTAATGGGCCTTCCTTTATATGTTGTATTCTTCTTTTCCCTGGCTGCCTTGAGAATTTTTTCTTTGCTGTTGGTTTGTGTCAATTTCATTATGATATGCCTTGGAGTAGGTTTGTTGGGGTTAAGAAAACTTGGAGTTCTGTTTGCTTCTTGAACTTGAGGCTTTAGTTCTTTCCACAGGCTTGGGAAGTTCTCATCAATTATTTGTTTAAGTATGTTCTCCATTCCATTTTCTCTCTCTTCTCCCTCTGATATACCTATTATTCTTATGTTATTCTTTTTGATGGAGTCAGATAATTCTTGTAGGGCTATCTCATTTTTTTTAATTTTTGAGTCTCTTTCTTCTTCTCTCTGTTGTGCCTCAAGTTGCTTGTCTTCTATTTCACTAATCCTCTCTTCTATCTGACCTGTTAGCTAAGCTTGTTACTTCGTTTTTCAGCTCGTGAATTGAGTTTTTCATCTCTGTTTGATTTGTTTTTATAGTTTCAATTTCCTTGGACATATATTCTTTGTGTTCATGGAGTTGTTTTCTGAGCTCCCTATATTGCCTTTCTGTGTTTTCTTGTATATCTCGGAGGATTTTTAGGATTTCTATCTTGAATTCTCTGTCATTTAGCTCCAAGGTTTCCAATATATTAAATTTTTTCTCCATAGATTTTTCCTCATCTAGCTGTGTTACCTCTCTTTCTTTTGTATCCATGATATTCGATTTTCTCTTCCTTAATGGCATCTGAGGGTGGTTTTGTTGATAGTATTAATGAGATTTAATAAAGAATAAAAAGTTAAAAAAAATAAAAAAATAACAAATCAAAAAGAGTTGTTTTTTTTAAAAAAAAATTAATAATGAAATAAAGAAAAATAAAATAAAATAAAAATTTTTTAAAAAAGGAAATTATTCCCCCCCTCTTTTTTTCCTCTCCTCTCCTCTCCCCTCTTTCTTGAGAAAATCTTGTGGTGGACTGTGAGTTATAACAAACAATGCCTGTGATGGAGGGCCTGAATTGGGGAAAAGTAATAAAGGGGCAAAAAAGGGAGAAAGGAAAAAAAAGAAAAAAGAAAAAAAAAAGAGCGTATGGACCCACAAAAAGCAAATAAGGAAAAAATTTGGGTCAAGAATAAAATGATTTGCTTTTAGGTGTTGGTTTTCTAAGAGTTATGATGAGAGGAATAAGAGGAAAATGGAAAAATGGGGGGACAAATTAAAAACTTACTATTGTATTTAGTGGAACAAGAACTAGATAATATGGAGAGCCAGGGATGGGAGCACTGCTAGTGAGTTAAAAAGGTGAAGTAAAAACCCCCCAAAATGCCACAAACATAGGTTTGAGTCCCAGATAAGATAATTTGTTTGTTATTGAGGTTTGAATGAGAGGAGATGTAAAGGAGAAAGGAAGAAACTAATATAGAGGGAGAAAAGAAAGAGAGAGAGAGAAAAAAAGAGGGAACCACTAAAAGAAGAAAAAAGAAAGGAGAGAGAGAGAGAGAGAGTTAAGGGTTTTGGAGTGCAACCCTCATAGAGAGAAAGGAAGAGAAGAGAAATGATAATGGGAGATGTAACACTTATGGGTAGTGTAGTTCAGGGAGAGGAGAGAGTAAGACCGGTAGAGAGTTAATCGGCCAAATTGGAGGAGGAAAAAAAAGTCTCAAGAATGAAGATAAGAGAAACAAACGAACAAATATAATAAAATGGGATAGGTTATAAAGTCTGCAGATTATTCTTGATTTTGAGAGGTTATCTTCTTGCTTTTTCTTTTCTCTCCCTCTTCCTGGTCGGTGACTCTGTACCCCGGGTTCTGCCCCTTTGGCACGCTCAGGTAGAGGTTTGCAGTTGATAAGTCTCTATGGCAATGTCATGTATTGTGCTTTATTCTCGTTGGGAGTCGAGGCTCATTAGCATTTATAGGCTCCGACAGTGAGAGAGTCCGTGTTCCTGGAGCCTTTCTCCTAGTCTTTCCTTCCTCAATTAGTAGCCTGATAGTCCAGGTATGGGGTTGCTGCTGCCTCTGCCTGGATAGTAAGAGGCTCAAATTGCTGGCAACTCCCCACTCTATTTCCACTCAGTACAGGGCTCTGGGTAAGGCTCAGTCAGTCAGAGCTGCTAGCATAATCAGGCGGGCTTTCCGCCCACTCGAAGACCTCTGGCTCTGCCACTCTATCCGGTAACACAAGCGGGCGCCCACTTCCGGGGCGCTTGGAGGAAACTCTCACTCACTGTCTGCAACCAGGATATCCGGCCAGCAGTCTCATGCTCTGAGTGAAACCCCCAACCGCAGGGAAAAGTTGCAGCGTTGGAATTGAGTCTCGCTCCGTCCCCGTGTGCGGCTTTTGCAAGGCGCTGGGGCGGCCCGAGATTCCGCTTTGGCCCACACAAAGGCCCCTGACTCTGCCCCTCTGTGCGATAACACGGGCGCACACTGCCGAGGCACTCGGAGGAATCGCTCACTCCTTATCTGCGCGCGCAAACCAGGATATGAGGCCAGCCCCGTTTCCCTCTGAGTGAAACAGCCTCCAGCACGGAAAATCTCCACCGTTTGAATTAGTTCTCACTCCCTCCCGTGCGCGGCTTTCCCAGGGCGCTGGGGCTGCCCAGAGACTCTGCCCTCAGCCCACAGAAAGGCCTCTGACCCTGCCTCTCCGTGGGGCAACACGGGCACCCACTTCCGCGGCCTAGGAAGAAATCTCTCTTCCACTAACTGCGCACCGACCAGGAGACCGGGTAAAATGGCCGATCCGCTTGTCTTTCTTTGTTTGGGTTTGGCGCGAGTGTTAGCTTGTATTGCCCGGGTTGCCACAGGATCAGATTTTCCTCGGCTTGGATCTCTGAGCCACAGCCTGGTTCGGCCGTTTTTGCTGTGGCGGCCTGGATCTATTCACCCCCTTTGCCCGCCTCAGTTTCTAAATTCACAGTTACCAGAAAAAGCCGCCCTGTTTAGGTTAGTGAGGAAGGCGGAGCATTTCTTACTCCCTATTTCCTTCGGGGTTTGGTTATATATTTAGCCAATTTTTCACTCAATCATACCTTTGGGTGTATTGCGAAGAATCTGGAAGCTCCAAGTATAGGTTTTTCTGTTTCTGGTTGAAGATCTTGTTGAGTTTTGGGGGAGATTTATCGGTATCGCTTCCTACTCCGCCATTACTCTGACGTCATCCCCCGTAAACAAATTTAAATCATACAGGGTGTGTTCTCTTTCCTCAATGGAATATAACTGGAAATCAATACAGAAATTGAACTAGAAATCAGTAACAAATGGAAGAAAAATCTCTCAACACTTGAAAGCTAAACAACATATAAATTATAGTTTAAAGAACAAGACTCAAGGGAAAATTTTTTTAAATACATTGAATGAAAATGGAAAAAAACAATGTATTAAAATATGTGACACCACTTAAAGTTGCACTGAATGAGATTATTATTTGTAGCACTAAATGTTTACATAAGGATAGAAGGAAAGTAGCAAATAAATAATCCAGGCTCACACTGCATGATCCCAGAGATAAAACAGCAAAATAAGTCAAAACAAGCAGAAAAAAGAAAATAAAATAATAGCAGAAATCAAATAAATTGAAAAGAAAAAATAGGCCCTGGCCAGTTGGCTTAGTGGTAGAGCGTCTGCCCAGCATGTGGATGTCCCAGGTTTGATTCCTGGTCAGGGCACACAGGAGAAGTGCTCATCTGCTTCTCCACCACCTCCTCTTGTTTCTCTCTCTCTCTCTCTCTCTCTCTCTCTCTCTCTCTCTCTCCCTGTCTTTCTCTCCACCACCACCCCTCCTACAGCCATAGCTCCATTGGAGCAAGTTGGCCCCCTGTGCTAAGGATGGCTCCATGGCCTCCACCTCAGGCACTAAGAAGAGCTCAGCTGCTTAGCAGAGCATTGCCCCCTGTGGGCTTGCTGGGTGGATCCTGGTCTGGGAGCATGTGGGAGTCTGTTCTCTGCCTCCCCTCCTCTCACTGATTAAAAAACAAGAAAGAAAAAAGAAAAAAAATCAATGCAATAGTACTAGTTCTTTGAAAAGATCAATAAAATTAACAAACCTCTGGCAGAGAAAGTATTTTGCACAATTTCACTTTTTGTGCATGTTTACTGAGCTAAGTCTATTTCAGATAACAAACAGGAGGATCTGAGTTTCAGGCATATTATTTACCAGATTATACAAAAAGCTGAGGACCCAGCAGCCTTCTGATTGACCAGTGACCTGTGTACTCTTGGACCTTCCATAGTGAAAGTGGTAACCAGAATCTCCCTTTCTCAGCATATTCATTTGTGGCGAGAACACAAGGAAGTCGTCATGAGTACTGCAGGGAAAGTAAGTACAGTTTCTTTATGTCATGTCACAGTTGTGTCCATTTGTGTGCTTGTTTATTTAACAACACCTCACCGCCCAACTAATTTCTATACTCCTAAAAGTGAGAGACTGCCTTAGTCCTACTTCTGCTCCTCCTTTCCTCTTTCTTTTACTCCCTTTTTGCCTTTCACCGGTGTTTTTCAGTCCTTCAGTAAGCAATAAATAAAGCTCTATATCAAACTTTCTTTTAAAAAATTTTTATTTAGAAAATTAAATATACTAATGGGGTTATATTGACCAATAAGAGTACATAGGTTTCAGGTAAACCTTTCTATAGCATTTGAACTGTTGATTGTGTGTAAGAGTTGAAGACACATCCCCTCCTTCAAGGATCTCACAGAATAATTATAAAAAGTGTGTGCAAGTTTTTTCTATAACAACACCATGGAGAACTTGGTGCCCCCAGAAGTAATTAGGAGTAGGGCCCAATAATTTGCATTTCTGACAAGTATGCAAATGTTGATGCTGCTTGTCTGGGACCACACTTTCAGCACCATTTGCAATACCGTAATACCCTGCTTATTTTGCTAAGGCTTCGAAGACATTTCTTTGTTAAACCAGCAGGTGGAGACAAGCATACAATTTATCCTCTAAAAATAAACTGCCTTATACTAGTTTAAAAAAAAAAGCGTGTACAAGGACAGTAAAAGATAGAGAGGAGAAAAAGTTCTCCTAACCTGGCTAGGCTTCCCATAAAAGGGGACGCTTAGCATGAGGAGAAATATAGGAGGAGGAAACAATCCCGTATGAGAGTCTCCAGAATATTTTTCGTGCCAGCAGGGTAAAGTCAGAGGGAGGATGTGACCAGAAATAAGACTGGAGAGACTGAGAAGGAGAAGATCACAAAGAGTCTTGTTTTTCCTTTTTTAATTTATTGTGCTGACATGATTTCAAGTGTCCCATTCAATATAACACCATCTACGTACCACATCATCCCCCCATACCCCATGCAAAGTCTCTTTCCACCCCTATTCTCCCCCTATCATGGAGAGTCTTACAGACCATGTCAACAGAGCCGATAAACAGTTGATAGCCAGCTCATTTTCAGGCAGTGGACTAACATGATCAGGATGATAGTTCAGATGGCAATGATATAAAGGATTTGTAGGTGATGAATCCATGCCAGGTAAAAGGCAAGATAAAGACCTGGACCACACAGTAACAGCAGGAATGGAGAAGAGGGGACAGATTCCAGAAAGTTTTAGCTTGTGGAAGTGAAGAGATAAAAATTAAGGCTACTTCCTAGGTTTCTTTCTTGGGTGAGTGAATAGGTTACATGGCCACTCATTAAAATAGAGAATACAGAGAGAGGGGCAGATTATGGGTTGTGTCCACCACTAGCAGGAAGGGGTGGGAACAGGAGAAAGAGATAATGATGTGTTTGTGTTTTAACATGTGGAGTTTAAGATACTTGAAGACATTCAAATAGCAGTTGAACAAATGGGTCTAAAGCTTAGAGACAACTCTGTCCATACATACAGATTGTCAAAGTCATCTACATAAAGGTAGTGGTTAAATCTATAAAAATAGGTGAGTCCGCATAGGAAGAAAACTTATAGTGAGACCAGTGGTAGGGTGAAATCAGAACCCCTAAGAACGACCTTGCCACCAACAATCTCCACAATCTCAACCTGCCTGTGATCACCACCATTTGATGAACTGCACAGCTATATAGATGTTCTTCATTCCCTGCTCTATAACATTCCCTCTACCCCAAAACTGATTTTTCTCCCGCACATAGCATCACAAATAACTCTCACACTGCAATGTTATTCCTACCCTGAAACAGCCACTGGACATCTTCCTTCATGGTAAGATCAAAAGCATGACATCTATCCTCTTGATTGTGTAGCATTATGTAAATATAATTAGTATTCCCAAACTAATTTGAATGAGACTACAGAAAGAACATATTTAAGGAATAACTTTTTTTGGTGGTGGAGGGGGGAAGGTTGAATGTGGAAGAACGGGACTAAACTTTTCAATAATCATTTATGTAGGAATCCATTCCTCAAGCCTAAAGAGTTTCCATTTCTGCCCCGTAACCTCTTTCCTAGGTTATCAAGTGCAGAGCAGCCATACTCTGGAAGCCCAGTACACAACTTTCCATTGAGGAGGTGGAAGTGGCCCCACCAAAGGCAAAGGAAGTTCGTATAAAGGTATGAATATATATACACACACACACACACACATACACACATTTCTACACCAAAATCAGACCTATTCACTATAAGTTATATATTCTTTTCACAATGTTAAATTCAGAAATAAAACTACATACTCTTCTATTTCTTTTTCATTAAACATTTCCATCTGTCTTTAAATTCAGCCAGAGAAAAGGTTAGGGAAGTATAGCACAGGCTAAATACCCAAAGGATACTTATTCACAGTTGTGGTACTAAATACTAATTAAAACAAGTTTCTACACCTGGACCATAGTTTAGTCTGTACTTTTACATTTATTTATAATATTCTCCATGATATTTAAAGTTATCTTGAAACATGATAGATGAAAAATGTGTTTGGTTACAGATCAATCAATTCTAAATTTTAGAAAGTCAGGTTAGGAATACCTGTTATCTTACATATGAGAAGATTAAAATCCACTAAGGTGTAGTGGCCAGTCACACAGCTAGGTAGAGTAAGAACACAGACTTGAACAATTCTTCTCAACCTTGGTTACACATTTGGAAGCACCAGGGAGCTTTGAAAAATGCTGATAACTGGGCCCTGCCCTCTGACATTCTGAATTTGTGATTTAATTGGTCTGGTCATGAGAGTTTTTAAATATCCCCCAGGTGATCCTAACAGGGGGCAACCAGACCAGAACATTGTTCACCTGACTTCTAGTTCAGGGTCCTTTCATTGTTATTATTTAATTTTAATAATGCTGAATACATACTGTTTGTAATGGATTACAGAGAGACAGTCACTGTCTGCGTTGCCTTACCTGTGCAATCTGTGCCCTCTTCTCAGTCACCTCAGGCCTCCCCCATCAGACTGCACAGCAGGCGTTTCGGCTCTCTCTCCCCGTTCACTCCGACCCATGGGGTCATCATTCATGCAGCCAGACTGAGACACTGACTCCAAGGCATGCAAACATTATCTGACAAGCTACAAATATGAATCTCTCACTCATGAACTGGAACAAGAAACAGAGACTGAGTAAAGCAAGAGATGGTGGGCTCCCAAGAGGCAGAATGGACTTGGGGCTGGTAGCCATTTTTAACCATATGATCATGAGAAAGAAGTAAAGCCTGTCTTCAGAAAATAATAGGAAAATGCAGCTATGCCCGTGGTGAATCAGAGTACAGAGATGAAGAGAAAAACTGCTTGATGGATTTCTGGGTCTGGCTGCACTCCTTCTATTGGAGTGTAAGTAATTTTATAATAGTCTTCCAAAAATTCCCTTTTACATGAGCAAATTTTAACAGATTCCATTCTTGACGTGTGTGTGTGTGTGTGTTTCATGAATGCCAACCTCATACCAGTTTAGAGATGAAGAAACTGAGATTCATGAATAATTTACCCCCAGATCACACAACTGAGAAGAACAAAGACAAGATTTCAGCCTTCTTAACCACTGATCTAGAGTGTCTCCATTTTAAACTGACTGATTTACAACAAAAAGTGGGATTATGACTTGTACCAATAACATAACTATAAAGCTCTTGTGTGAACTAAACTAAGGCTTCAATTATAATAAGAGATAGAATCTTTTTCTTTCCTGGGTTCCAATTCCTTTCTTTCTATAATTGGTCTTTCCTCCACACTCTCCCCCCACCCCACCCCCACATACACACACAAGCTCCAATGAAGGATAAAGTAATATCATTGATGTCATTCTGTGGTTTTACAACTATCTCTTCTGACCTCCCCAGAAATTTTAAAATCATCATTCTGATTGTGAAATTAGCTATGAAAAAATATCGCATTGCTTTAAACAAATTATTGACAGTTATCTAGAAATAAAACTAAGAAATGAATACATTAGTATTAATGCAGCATATCAAGCAGCAAAAAAAATTTAACACGTTAACATTTCTAAAACATCTTTATCTGAGACAGAGAAAAATATATTACTCTTTGCCTTCCATCCAGATCGTGGCCACGGGAGTCTGTGGAACAGAGATAAAAATGTTGACAAATAAAACCCATTATCCCATCATTTTGGGCCATGAAGGGGCTGGAATAGTCGAGAGCGTGGGAGAAGGAGTGAGCACCGTGAAAACAGGTATGAACTGGCACCTGGAATTGGGAAATAGCAGCAACTTGGAGCTCATATGAGGAGAGTATAAAATCAAGTGAAATGAAAGGTGAAATGTTGCAAATTTCTAGAATTGTAAGTTACATAAAAATACTAAATGTACCCTGCCCTGGCAGTGGCGCAGTGGATAGAGCGTCGGACTGGGATGCAGAGGACCCAGGTTTGAAATCCTGATGTCGCCAGCTTGAGCGCAGGCTCATCTCTTTTGAGCAAAAGCTCACCAGTGCACAAGGTTGCTGGCTTGTGCAAGGGGTCACTTGGTCTGCTGAAGGCAAGGCACATATGAGAAAGCAATCAATGAACAACTAAGATGTCACAACGAAAAACTGATGATTGATGCTTCTCATCTCTCTCCGTTCCTGTCTGTCCCTATCTATCCCTCTCTCTGACTCTCTCTCTTTAAAAAAAAAAAAAATACTAAATGTATTACGTTTTTTGCATTTATATTTTGATATTAATAAAAACAGGAAAAAGAATACATGAAATAGAACCTGAGAGAAAATATAAATGAATACGC
The DNA here is from genome assembly GCF_036850765.1 of Saccopteryx bilineata. Taxonomy (NCBI): domain Eukaryota; kingdom Metazoa; phylum Chordata; class Mammalia; order Chiroptera; family Emballonuridae; genus Saccopteryx; species Saccopteryx bilineata. The sequence goes on from NC_089494.1 coordinate 182,311,578, forward strand.
AGCGCCAGGGAGCCTTGGTTGGCCGCGTATAACCAGCTCCCCGCTGTTCCCGCCTCCAGCTGGAAAGGGGGCCGCCCCCTCGCCCAACATGCACGCCCATTGGTGGGGAACCTGGTGCTGAACCATTTCTAGACGACCTGCTTCTTGGTCAGAGTTTCATAAGTAGCAGCGCAGCTCCCTTGCTGTGATCTACTGAAAGTCAGCGCTCAGCACAAGGGTTTGTAGGGAAAAGAAAGATAAATAAATAAATAAACAAATAAATAAATAAAGTATAAATGAAACAAAACTTTACAGAAAGAGAAAAACTGTTGAAATATTGTTTAAATGAAGCATATGATAAACTCGTTAGTGAAACCAAGTAAAGAAGAAACCCAGAACTGGATCAAATATACACATAGGAATTAAATGCAGGATTAGGTTTCCTTTCAAATTTGAGGAGGGAAAACATTACTCAAGAAGTGACATTGAAACAACTGAATAATCATCTTGGGGGGGGGGGGAGGAATTGAGTTGCTAGTGCAATCTTCCTGTAAAAATATTATGCTATATGAATCCAAGAATTAAGTATGAAAAATGAAGCCACAGAAATGCTATAAAAACCATGAAGGAATATTGTACTATTTAAGAGAAGGGAAGGAAATTTTAATAAATACAGAAAACCCAGATAAATGGTGATGGATGAAAACTTGACTTGAGGGGTAAACACACAAAACAATGCACAGAGATGTGTTGTAGAACTGGGCACCTGAAAACTGCGTAATTTTGTCAACCGGTATCACCCCAATAAATTCAAATTAAAGAAAAAATAAATTAAAAACTCAGAAAATATAAATAATATGTAAATTTGACAACATAAGTTTTTTAAATTCTGTTTATAAAAAAAATCCTACCAAAATCAACAAACAAATAAGACAATGGATAAGTTTCCTTAATATATAAAGAATTCATTAAAAGCAATTTTTTAACAAAACAGCCCAGCAGGATAATGGGCAAAGGAAATTACACATCTAGTTTAGAGGGAAACATGCAAATGCTTTTAAGTATGTGAAAAAGTGTCCAGCCTCAAACATACTAAATAAATAAAAATTTTAAATATAATTGTAAAATACTTTTTTACCTAACAGATTAGAAAAGATTTAAAGTTTGATAATATATAAGATTGACAAGTGTGTAGGCAAATAACTCCTTCATACCTTATTATTCAGAAAGTAAATTTGCACAACTTTAAATTAGGCAATATGTAACATCAGTTAAATGTACATACTTGGGACCCAATACTTCCAATTCTAGAAAGTTAGTCCATAGAAATATACCATGCTTTAGGTTTCTATTCCTGGTGTTTAAAAAAAAAATCACTGCAGAGATAGCAGCTTAAAACAAAACAAATTAATTATCTCAGTTTTTGTACATCAGAAATCTGGGTGGCCTGGCTGACTGGGTTCTCTGCTTAGGGCCTCACAAGGTCAAAATCAAGGTGTTGGCTCGCTGGGTTCTGATCTGGAGACTCAGGAGAACCCAATTCCTTAAGGTTGTAGGACTGACCCAGCCAGTCTGCTTTCACCTCCTTGAAGCTGCTCGCATTTCCTCTTGTGTGGCCCCTTCACTCCCTCCCAGCATCAAAGTAACAATGACACACCAAAGCCTTCCCATGCTTTGAATTGCTTTATCTTCCTCTTCTACTTTCCTCTTGTCTTCTTTCAAGGGCTCATGTAATTACACTGGGTCCATCTAAATAATCCAGGATACTCCCTATTTTAATGTCAATTGATTAGTAACCTTAATTACATCTGCAGAACCCCTCTTTCCATATAATATATTCACAGGCATGATGACAACACATTCAGTTTCTGGGGATTAGGACAGGACATCTTTAGGTGGCCATTTTAGAAATTCTGCCTACCATAGCCCACGTGTGCACCAAATATTCATTGCATTGTTATTTCTCATGTCAAGAAAAAAAAATTTTTTTTAATGAAACAAGAAATAACCTAAATGTCTATCAGTGTTCAGGGGACCAGCTAAATAAACTATGATGTGGTATATATACAACAGAAAACTATATAACTTTTAAACAAAATGATAGCATCCTATATGTACTGAAATGAGAACTCTCCAAGATATATTGTTAAGTAAAACACCAAGACCTACTACAGGGTAAATAGTATGCTAGCCTTTGTATGTTTATTTATGTACTTATTTATTTTCATATAGCCTTTGTGTTTTTAAAGGGGTTATATCTCTAGAAGATACCATGGATACTGAGAAGAGTATCTCCTGGTGGGGGAAAGGGGACTGGAGACTGGGGACCTAATTTTCGCATTTGTGCAGTTTAAGTTCTAACCATATGTTACTTTTTTAAAACTAAAAACAAAAGAATCTAAATTCTACAGAAGTTTTAACTGAAAATGTAAAATAAGTTTCTCTAGTTTACAGGGATAGAAAACAGGGGAGTCAGAAAGTGCATCACAGGCAAGTTATCCCAATCGTCCTCCTATACATACTTTGAACATCACTAGAGAAAGCTACCTACCTTCGGTCGCCACAGCCAAGGAGAAGGAACTGATGTAGAATGCATAGGATGGCATAGAGACAATCCTTTCTGCCTAACCTAGAAGTTTATATTGTAAGCCTGTGGTATCCATACTCTTTTAAATCCAATTCCTGACACCAGAAGTCAGTGTGGAAAATGAAAGCTAAGCTTTGGCTTAATGGCTACATGACAAAATCATTTGAAGCTTCAAAAGCAGCTTACCAAGGAGGCAAATCTGGGGCCAGACCCTTGGGATTCAGCCCCTGAGGCCTGGGCTAACCTCATGTGCTGAAGATATCCATTCTTTTTTTTAAGGATTTCATCTTCTCCACACTATCAATACAGTTAAATGTGGAAATTACTCTCAGTAATCATATTTTCTTGAGTCCCTTGTTGTTTCGGTCTTGAGAAACAGCTATCTCTTTACTTTAAAAGATAACATCTTATTAAATGATTGTGTTCTCTTAGGTGATAAAGTCATCACACTCTTTCTACCACAGTGTGGAGAATGTGCCTCCTGCCTTCATCCTGGGGGCAATTGTTGTATACAACGCAAGTACGTTTTTACTCATACTATCTTTTTAAAAATTAATTCAATTCCCTTAAAAGAAATTTAAGCTTTCTAATTCCTTTTTTTTTTTTTTTTTTTTTTTTTTTTTTTTTTTATAAAAGACAGTCACACACCGGCCTGATGTCTGATGGTACCAGCAGATTTACCTGCAAGGGAAAACCAATATATCACTTTGCGAGTACAAGCACCTTCTCTGAATACACAGTGATAAAAGAAATCTCAGTTGCCAAGGTTGAGGCAGTAACTCCTCTGGAGAAATTATGCCTGATAAGCTGTGGTTTTGCCACTGGGTACGGTGCTGCAATCAATACTGCCAAGGTGAGAAGCGTTTATACCCATAATGGGCGGAATTCTTGATATATGGTGTTGAAACGTCTCGTGCTTCTGGGTCATATCTGATCACATAGCCTGAGGAAGAGTCACAAACCTACCTCTAAACATTCTTGGGTTCTTTACTATCTGTCTAGTCATCCCACACCCTCTTCAACATCTTTCCCATTCCTACTTAGTCAAAAGTAAATGACAAATTATGTGTGGATGCCATTCACAAGTGGAGACATCAGGCATTCCTGGGAGTTAAATATAACACAGTTACAAAATGACCAGATGTCTTTTCACATTCCAGTTCATTCTTTTTATTTTTCTCATTCAACAAACATTTATGGAGTTATTCACTGCTGCAGGTGCAAGGATTCAGCAATGAATAAAACTTGAGACTATCTTGTTGCGTAACTCACTGAGTGGAGATTAGTACTCAGATAAAGGAGAGTGGAAAGGCCACTGATAAAAGGGGTGTTGCTAAATAAAACAGGTCAGATAACCCCACTCATTGAGTGGCATCTCTTATACTTCAGTTTGGGAACATCACCCAATCCTGCCCAGCTCCATTCTTTAACAGGCTGTTGAATTTTAGTTCTTTATTTTCCCCAGTTTCCATTAGTCCCAAGACTATACAGAGAGATAGAACAGAAGAGATTCAATTTAAATTAGTCTCATTTGGAACCAAATAAAAAATAAGCCTTTGCCTTCATAAGGCCTAGACATTATAAATAATGTAAAGTTTAAAGATATTCACAAGTGAAAGGAGAATTGCAGAAAGATGTACATGGTTTTAAAGAACTCAAAATATCTGAAATCAAATAAATACCATGCCAAATAAGTCTTAAGATTCAATGAAATGTCATTAACCTGCTTTTACCCATGCTAATTCTTGGGTTGAAATTCTCTATTTGCAGATAATTTGTTGCTTCTCTGGCATAAAGTATCCTATATTTAGGAATACTTGGAGTAATTGAGTAAATGTACATGTTCTCTTTGCTTTTGTTTTATGCTTTTATATGCGTAGGTTACCCCAGGTTCCACCTGTGCAGTGTTTGGCCTTGGAGGGGTCGGCCTGTCCGTTATCATGGGCTGTAAAGCAGCTGGAGCAGCCAGGATCATTGGGGTGGACATCAACAAAGACAAATTTGAGAAGGCAAAGGAATTAGGAGCCACCGAGTGCATCAGCCCACAGGACTTCAAGAAACCCATCCAAAATGTTTTGGTTGATATGACAGGTGATGGTGTGGACTTTTGCTTTGAGGTCATCGGAAGTCCAGAAGTAGTGGTATGTGGTCCTCTGGAATGAAAATTATCAATATTTTGTATGGTCAGATATGGCCCAGATACACAAGGCCTTTCAACACCATATGCCAGTCATCACTGTAGATTTTAATTGAATTAAAATTCTATGGCCCTGGCCAGTGGCTCAGCGATAGAATGTCAGCCTGGCGTGTGGAAGTCCCGGGTTAGATTCCCAGTCAGGGCGCATAGGAGAAGTAACCATCTGCTTCTCCACCCCTCCACCTTTCACTTCTCTTTCTCTCTCTCTCTCTCTCTCCTCTCCTCTCCTCTCCTCTTTCTCTCCCCCTCCTGCAGCCATGGCTCAACTGGTATGAGCAAGTTGGCCTTAGGCACTGAGGATGGCCCCATGATCTCCCTCAGGCACTAATATCTATTGTTTGGTTGCAAAGCAATGAAGCAAAAGCCCCAGATGGGCAGAGCATCACCCAGTAGGGGGCTTGCCAGGTGGATCCCAGTCAGGGCGCATGCAGGAGTCTCTCTGCCTCCTTGCCTCTCACTTAATAAAAAATAAAAAATTTTAAAAATTTAAAAATTCTAAAATTTCTTCCACATTCCGTTTAATTTTCCTGTGCTCCATGACATCCCACCTGACACACTCTGTGCACTCCTACCAATCTGTGTATTACCCCAGACACTAAACTCCCGTACTAAGAGTTCCCCCTCAGTTCCATCATGCCATTCCTTTAAATACGTAGACAACCTCCAACAGACAGAATAGAAAAAGGCTTTGTAAAGAATTCTCACTGATTATTTCATAACAAGCAGAAGCCCAGTAACTTAACCTCCAAGACCGAAGATAAAGGCAGGATAAGGACAATATCGGCTCAATGATCCTATAAAGAAATGAGTTTTGCACTTTCAGCAAAGTCTTTCATGTTGGATCTGAGATAAACTTCCAAGGAAAATATTTACCAATCTTGATTAAATAGATTCATTTCAAAAATAAGTCAAAAAGCTGTTTTTATATAAGAGAAAATAAGTGGAAGAGAAGTTACTTCAAAATTTGAGACTTGCTTTCTTGGGCGAAATAATGTACTATTGGATTGCCTGACTCCGTCTTCTAGTCAGCTGGATGGAAACCCAGTAACTGTCTCTTCCAACTGAGGTCCTTTCTTCAGCTTATAAAATCTTTTCATTCGCCCACTACACATAAATGTCCTTGTCAGTTAAAAGATGTGGGAAAATCTTTCTTACAGTCTTTCCCACAAATAGTCTGGGTCTGAGAAATAGCCTTTAAAAATAACTAATGGGAATCTTAATTTATCACATTGCTAATGCATGATGCTTTACAAATATCCAATTGCATTCTTTGATGCCTAAAAAAAATGACTCTAACCATCAATATCCAAAATGGTTCTTATAAAAATTGGTAGTAGTAGCCGCAGTAGTTGTAGTAGCAGTAGCAGTAATAGTAGTTATAGTGGTATTACAACCATGGGTGCCTTTATAATTGTCCTTTTTTTAATTTCCACCTACTGAATCTAAAATGCCAGGTACTATATATATGTGGTGGTATACAATGTCTTATTTATGATCCAGCATATCCATATAAGATAATGTTATTTCAAATGAGGACAGAGAAAACCAAAAAAAAGGTCACAGACTATTTAGCAATCAAGCTGAGATTTACACTTAGGTCCCTGCCTCTGAAGTACATCTCTTAACCCTTGCATTGTTTTTGTTTGTTTGTTTTTACTTTAATTTATTGTGTTTACATAGATTCTAGTGTCCCCTCGAATGCATTTCCCCTCCTCCATGTTCCCCACAACATCCCCCTTTTCCCCACCCCGCAATGCCTTCCCCCTTCCCTCCAGGATTAGCTTTTCTGCTCTCTATAACGTTGTGTTATATGTGTATAATTTCACCAATCTCTTTCCCTTGTTTTGTATTTACAACAGGCAACTGCTCTGGCCTCTTGCAATGAGAGCCATGGAGTCTGCGTGATTGTTGGGCTCCTGAGTTATGGTGACCAAGTAAATATTGACGGCTTCTTGTTATTCTCAGGACGTTCTTTGAAAGGATGTATTTTTGGAGGTATGAATGAAGCAGGGAAGAGTGTAAATTTGAAGGGGTTTGGCAATGGGGTAATAGAGCAACATATTGTAAATAACACATAAAACAAGATCCATAGACTACAGTTTTTGTTTCAACACATAAATATCCTAGATAAGGGGATTGGATATTGGATGTGTACAGTTGCTTCTTGGTAAGCTTTTCCTCATGCAAAGGGAGAGAAAAGACTTTTAAAAGTTGATTAGTGAAGAAACCAGTGTCCAAAGTTTAATGCAAATTCTAAATTGAAAAGGAAAAGCAGTTTTGCAGTCAATAACTATACTTCAATTAGTTAGATACCTGCAACCTGCGGTTCTTTGGAGGGTATATTGAACAGTTAGTAGTCATTATTCAACAATGTAAATCTTATCTGAAACAATCGACTTGTCATTATACCAACTCAGTGATGTTAAACATAATAGATTCATGATTGAAAAGAAATACTACTGATAAAAAGCAAATGAGAACTATTTTTTGAGAAAAATAAATAAATAAAATATCTTGCTTTTCTATTTATTAAATGTGTTGAAATACTTTTATAAACTTTAGAAGTTTTTATTAAAAAGTGTTTTTAAAAACCTAAATTATGCCTGATCAGGCAGTGGCGCAGTGGATCAAGGGTAAGACGGGGACACAAAGGACCCAGGTTTGAATCTTTGAAGTTGCTGGCTTGCGCACGGGCTCATCCAGCTTGAGTGCAGGCTCACCAGCTTGAGCTCTGGGTCACTGGCTTGAGCATGGGATCATAGGCATGACCCAATGATCACTGGCTTGAGCCCAAAGGTTGCTGGCTTGAGCCCAAGGTTGCTGGCTTGAGCAAGGGGTCACTCACTCTGCTGGAGCCACCCGGTCAAGGCACATGTGTGAAAGCAATCAATGAACAGCTAACTAAGGTGCTGCAATGAAGAATTGATGCTTCTTATCTCTCTCTCTTCCTTCTTGTCTGTCCCTATCTGTCCCTCTCTTTGTATGTCTCTCTCTCTGACTCTCTCTCTCTCTGTATCTGTCTCTCTCACTAAAAAACAAAACGAAACAACAACAAAAAAACCAGCTTGAGCATGGAGTCACCGGCTTAAGTGTAGGATCATGGGCATGATTTTATGGTCACAGGCTTGAGCCCAAAGGTTGTCAGCTTGAAGTCCAAGGTCACTAACTTGAGCCCAAGATTGCTGACTTGAACCCAAAGTCACTGGCTTGAGCAAGGGGTGATTGGCTTGGCTTGAGCCCCCTGGTCAAGGCACATATAAGAAGCAATCAATAAACAAGTAAAGTGATGCAGCTATGAGTTGATGCTTTTCATCTCTCTGCCTTCTTATCTCTGTATGTGCCTCTCTTTTGCTGATAAAAAAAAGTTTTAGCCCTGGCCGGTTGGCTCAGCGGTAGAGCGTTGGCCTAGCGTGCGGAGGACCCGGGTTCGATTCCCGGCCAGGGCACACAGGAGAAGTGCCCATTTGCTTCTCCACCCCTCCGCCACGCTTTCCTCTCTGTCTCTCTCTTCCCCTCCCGCAGCCAAGGCTCCATTGGAGCAAAGATGGCCCGGGCGCTGGGGATGGCTCTGTGGCCTCTGCCCCAGGTGCTAGAGTGGCTCTGGTCGCAATATGGCGACGCCCAGGATGGGCAGAGCATCGCCCCCTGGTGGGCAGAGCGTCGCCCCATGGTGGGCGTGCCGGGTGGATCCCGGTGGGGCACATGCGGGAGTCTGTCTGACTGTCTCTCCCTGTTTCCAGCTTCAGAAAAATGAAGAAAAAAAAAAAATAAAAGTTTAAAAAAAAAAGTTTTTAAAAAAAGCTAAATTAAATAGATCTACTTAGGATTCTGGGCTTATATGCAAGTAATTTGATGTTTAAGAAGAAATGTATTTAGCTAGAGATTTTGGGCAATATGAATTCTTGGGCAAAAGAGATAAGAATTAGGAGCTATCTGAATTATTTGGACTAGTGAGCTAGCTGTGGTTTCCAAATTAGCTATGGTGGTGTGTTGTTAGAGGTATTAGGAGTCTTGCACTACTCATTTACAAATCAGTAGATAAGTGGCAGAGCTAGGGCAATAAAAAGTAATAATCCAGTTTAAACTAATTTCAGTTCCTCCATTTGGGATAATTGGAGATACCCATTGTTGTTCTTCCTCTATTGTGTTTATAGACAATAACTGTGGATTCCAGATACTGTACATATACTCAGTTAACTCTTATAAAATAAGATCACCAATGTTTTTTAAATCCTCATAAAGAAACTATTTAACCAGTCACTTAAACACTCAGGTAATGATCACTAAGTTAATTCCTTCCTCTGGTTCAATAGTTTCCAATTAAGGATAGCATTTAATGGGTGTTGAACAGGCTTGCTAAACTTCCTACAATGTACACAATGAAGAATTTTTACATCCAAAATGCTATTATTGCTCTTGTTAAGAAACACTGCCTAGCCTAGCCTGTGGTCCTGGAGACTTTCTTTTTAGTTGTTTGGTTGAAAGAAGAAAAAAAAAAAAACAAGTGAAAGTGTTTCTTACATAGATATGAAAATGCTTTATAAGATCACCAATTAAAATATAAAAACAAACATAGATCTTAAAAGTCATCATAAGAAAAAAATTGTAACTATATGTGATGATGAATGTAAACTTAGTTTAGTAGTTAGTAATCATTTCACAATATATACATATATCAAATCATGATGTTGTACCCTGAAAACTAATACAATGTTATATATCAATGATATCTTAATTGTTGAGAAAAAATAAAAACAAATAGAAAAATACACTAGCCCTTCATGTCATGACATATTGCAAATTAGAATTCTTGATTACATATAACAGAAACCAAGTCCAATCAAAATAGTTTGGAATAGTTTTAGGTAATTTTGAGAGTAAATGGGAAGACTGAACAAATGGCCCAGGCTGGAACTAAGTAAATCAAGTAAACATCAGGATCCTGTCACAGAATAAGCTGCTTAGGACACTGTTGACTCCTTGCACAATTACACCACACTCACCCTTTCCAGAAATGAGCAGGCCACCAGTTCTGTGTGGTGACTTACTGGGTATATTGGTTAACACAGTCCTAAATATACAAATACTATTCCTTGAAAATTAAGATAACAGAGAAAATACAATGCTAAGTTTCTGTTCCCTTGGCTGACCAGATCTTTTCCTGTGCAGTTCTTAGTTCCAGAATGGGCATTTTATTCTCTTCTTGCTTTGTACACATTCTTTTTTCCAAAAGCTGCCACAACAGTGTCCTAAGCAGCTTATTCTGTGACAGGATTCTGATGTTTACTTGATTTACTTAGTTCCAGCCTGGGCCATTTGTTTACTTGATTTACTTAGTTTCACCTGGGCAGATCACTGCCATGGTGAAAATTCTTCTCTTCTCTTAAGATATTTGTCTCTTTCATGAAGCTGCAGGTCAAAACACACACACACACACACACACACACACACACACACACATACACACACACACACACAGAGAGGCACACAGGCCCTGGCCAGGTAACTCAGTAAATAAAGTGTTGTCCCAGTGGGCCGAGGTCACAAGTTTGATCCCTAGGCAAGGCACATATGAGAAGCAACCAATGAGAGTACAGCTAAGTGAAACAACTAAGTTGAACAAGTTGATGCTTCCCCCTCTCTCTCCCCCTCCCTTTCTATCTCTTTTTCTCTTTCTTCCCCTCTCTTTCTCTCTCTCTCTCTCTCAAGTTAATAGAAAAATTAAAAAGCACACACAAAATGTCCTATTTCTAACCTTTTAATTGTTTTCTTCATGATTCCCAAGACCATGGCCTTTGTTATACATTAGATATGAGTACACAGCTCCCCAGCAATGCAACCTAACACCAGAAACTTTTAAGGCAAGGTCCACAGTCTACCTACTTTAAGTACATTCTCTGTAGTACCAGAGGTCTCAAGATTATAGGAGAACAGCCTTCTATACAAGGTATGTGGTTGGCACAGGCATTCTCCTGAGACTGAAACAGAAGTTAATGGGAAATCTTTAGATTTCCTGAGTCAAAGGTAATACCTCCAGCAGCTAACCTGTATGCTCTTCTTGTAGAGTGAACCTCATGAATAAATTCTATTGTTAATCTGTTGTATTTCCAGGCTGGAAAAGCAGAGAGGTCATCCCTAAACTGATTTCTGATTATACGGCAAAGAAGTTTAATCTAGATCCACTAATTACCCATACTATGAAGTTTGATAAACTCCATGAAGCCATTGAATTAATGAAATCCGGAAAATGGCAAGTTCCTCCAATAATTTATGTGTCTGAATGTTTGGGGCAGAGAGAGGGTGTGTGGGAATGGGGGAAGCAGGGACAGGGAAGTCATGGCTGGAGAAGCCACAGACTGACAATTAAAGAAGGTTTCAGGAATTCGTAAAGCATCTCTTTCCCCTCTTCATTTTATTCCCAGTTTACAACAAAATGTAGTCCTGACCGATATTTAACTGCTCACCTACCCTCACCACTAGCATTTTATTTCCAATTTGGCATTTTTTAAATGACACATTAACTGACGAGGTTAGCTCATAAAATTTTAGCTCAAGTCTAAGTTCATAGATAGAGGCCATTGTTGTTCTATTTCAAAGGGGAAATTATCTCTAAAATTCCAAATTCTGACACCTATCTTCGGCCTGCAAAGCGAGCACCGGCCATAAACTGGACCCAGGCATTCCACATAAGAGTCTAAGCCTGATTACATTTTCCTTACCCTTGGAGCTTTGTGTCATTTTGAAAAATTGCACAACTGATTTAATCTGTCCATTTTCACATGATATGAAGAAAAGGGAATCTAATCTAACTTACTTACCTGTCAATAAAGTAAAGTTTTGAAATCCAAAACACAACTGTTGCTTTGGAAATGTTTCAACTTACTTTTCTTTTCTCTCTTTTCTTTTTTTTTTTTAGTATTCGCTGTATCCTGTTATTTTAAGTACAATGTGATGAACACAAGATCTACAGCATATTTCACCAACTAAATTGCATTCTGGATCATTTCCATGACTTAGATGAATTTTCCACACCATGCTGTTTCTATTTTCTTACCTCTGATTAATTCAGTAGTGGACTCCTATCTGACTTCTGTCACCACCTCATCAAAATTGGTGTTATTTGGCCCAATCTCATCCAGGAACATCCTCCCTTTTAGATCTAGATTAAGGTTGATTTGAATCACCCAATTCCAAACCCTTCAAACAAAAGGTTACCCCAAGATACTCCCAATTTCATAATTGCCTCTACCTCTGGGCCCAATGTTTCTTTGCACACTGTGTCTCCCACCCCCATGAAGTTCTGCTCATTTATTTTACACCAAAGAAACAAAACTCACCATTCATGAGTTTATTAAATATTCTAGTTGAAGCAAACCAGTGAAAGAGGGGGAGTCTTTATCACATGAACTTAAATAAATTCCAGTTAAACATTAAGTATTTCCTCCTTACTGTTATTCATACCAGGGAATCTTCTACTGGTATTTCATCTTATATAACCCAGCCTCAAACCATCATTGACAACAAATACCTCTATAGCACTCACCTATTCTCTCATGGATTGCCAAGGGAACTTCAAATTCTTCTTTAATTGGCCAGGACAATTTAGCTCTCTGCAGCTCATACTACCTGGCTACATAACCAAGCCATCTAGAATTCAGCAGAGGCCCTGGCCTGTTGGCTCAGTGGTAGAGCATTGGCCTGGTGTGCGGAAGTCCTGGGTTCGATTCCCGGCCAGGGCACACAGGAGAAGCGCCCATCTGCTTCTCCACTCCTCCCCCTCTCCTTCCTCTCTGTCTCTCTCTTCTCTTCCCGCAGCCGAGGCTCCACTGGAGCAAAAATGGCCCGGGCGCTGGGGATGGCTGCTCAGCCTCTGCCCCAGGCGCTAGAGTGGCTCTGGTGGCAACAGAGCGATGCCCAGGAGGGGCAGAGCATCGCCCCCTGGTGGGCATGCCGGGTGGATCCCGGTCGGGCGTATGCAGGAGTCTCTCTGACTGTCTCTCCCCGTTTCCGGCTTCAGAAAAATGCAGAATGAATGAATGAATGAATGAATGAATGAATGAATAAATAAATAAATAAAAATAAAATAAAATTCAGCAGAAAGAAAAAGTGCTTGAGGGGGAGCCTTCTCAATTACCAGGATCCGTGCTCTCTAAGAGGCAGCTGTGATATCAAGCAACAAAACTGGCTTTTATTCCACTCTCCATGGAAAGAAGGGATAGTTGTGTAGTTCATTACTAATTGTGTTATAGAAGTAAATGAAGTGAGTGAGAGAAAGACAAGATCCAGTAGTGATTTGTAGCATCCAGTCCCTCTCCACCCATGTCCCCACCTCTCTGCCCTAACCCCGCTTAATTCTCCAAGAACTTGGGTTAAGATTAGTCCTCTTGGGATATGACTTCTTCCCAGCCCCTAGATATAGAATCTCTTTCTAACCCTCTCTTCCCATACACACACCAGAAGCTCCCTTCTTGGTTAAAGTCTCTTTTGCGCCATCTGGGCTCCCCTATATCTGCAGCCACTGGATCAGACAGTGGTCCCATGTGTCAGAAGACCTTGGAAGATCCTCAGAGACCAGTAAGGGATGTCATGTTTTTACCTAAGACTTATAGCTTCATGGTTTAAGATCAGCCAGAAAGGTGAGCTACATCCCCAGCCTGTCTGCCATCATGGCTACCACCTGTGTCAAAGGGCTCTTGTAAGGCTCTGGTTCCCAAACTGAAAAGAAGCATCATGAGGTGGGTATCCTGTCTTTCCTTCAGGGTGTCTGCCTCCTACAAATAAAAGGGACAGAAGCTTTCTAACATGTTTCTTCTCTTCCAAACTGTGCCACCAATGGGAACAGGGGCTCTTCTTCAATGGGTTCAACCCTTAGCTCCAGAAAAACACTTCAAGTCCTAATTGAGAGAATGAATAACTATTTAAAGAAAAAAGATTAACTTAAATTCCAACTAATAATTTGTTTTTGCTTCTGACGTGCTGTTTACGCTCAACACTATAAATAGAGGTGTCCTCAGGACCTTTCTGCCTCTCACCTACAAATAGAAAATGGCTTTTTATTTTATTCACCCTGCTCTCTGCACTAGAAATCAGTGAAGGGGCCTGGGTCCTTGTGGGCTGCCACTGCTGGCTGCCTCTTCCGATTTATCATAAATATTTTGACAAAGACAGAGAGCTCAAAGAAAGACATGCCCTATCAGGGGATATTTCTGCCAACATGGAAGTGGCCCTCTCCTTCTCCATCTTCCAAGTCTGAGTTTGAACTTCCATGCCCAGGTCTGCTCTGCTCTGTCCTCTATTCCCCGAGGAGGGCAGCCAGGTGTGCTCCTGCTCTGCCTCTCAAATTGAGCTTTTTACCAGAGAGAACTTGGGGGTCTTGGGAGGTCTGGGTTTGTCCAAAAGTGTTTTGCTTTGTACAATACCTACACTCTAAAGCCCAATTCTTTAACCTACTTTGTGTCATTATGTTATAATTCATTGTAAAACTCTTTCTAATCCAATCACAAATGCAGACTTTTTCTCCTTTCTGCTAATACACGGTCAAAAATATTACACAAGTACATGTGACTATCCACATCATTGTATACCCATTCACTGTTGTCACCAGCCAACCGCAAAAAAAAATCCTTCTTTCCATTCCCAGGCACTGCACTCCTCTGGCTGGTCACTCGCATGAGGTAGCTGATGGCCTCTAGCGTGGCTTACCCAATCCCCACGCCCACAGTAGGAGCTCTGCCTCCAGGGAGAACTACAGTCCACTCTTGCCTGTGTAATGAGAAACTCTAAGTATTTTTAGATTTTTTACTAAAAACACAAATAATTCCATTCTGGGCTATCACTCAAACAATAAAGTGTGTCCATACAATAGAGAATACATCTATTAGCACCTGGTGTACATCCAGATGCCTGGTTACAGCACTATTGATAGTTAATGTTCCCTGATAATGCACAAGTGATACCAAAACTTCTTGTATAGTCACCAGGAACCCTTTATACTGGTGTTGGCCCTGGCTGCTGAAAATGTCTTTATATCCTATAAACACACATACACCTCAACTTCTTATTAAATGTTGTAAGTTAACACTAGCAGTGAAAATTTGAATTGGCCTACACTATAATTTCAAAAGAACTTTTATTACTCCCATATGTTTCACTCTAACATCATTCATATGCCAGATGGCCAACTATTAGAATGACTGACAGGATGCTGAACAAGTTCACTAGCTTTTCATTCCCTTTTGGATGAGCTTTGGTAATCAGTCACTTGACTAATCACTTAGTCACTCAAGCAACATTTATTGAGTAAATGTCCATGGAGTGAGAGATACAAAAATGTCTAGTAAGGTCAAACATTTAAGCAGAGAAACAGCTGTGCTAATAATTAAAACATGCATCTGGATGTACAACATGTATTAATAGATGTATTCTATATTGTATGGACACAATTTATTGTTTGAGTGATAACCCAGAATGGAATTATTTGTGTTTTTAGTAAAAAATCTAAAAATAGAGGTCGCCGGTTCGAAACCCTGGGCTTGCCTGGTCAAGGCACATATGGGAGTTGATGCTTCCAGCTTTTCCCCCCTTTCTCTCTCTCTGTCTCTCCTCTCTCTCTCTCTGTCTCTCCCTCTCCTCTCTAAAATGAATAAATAAATAATAAAAATCTAAAAATACTTAGAGTTTCTCATAATAACCATTATGGCAAAGGCATAATCAACCAGTAAACAGGGGGAAAAATTAGTCCTGCCTTTGGAAAGATTAGAGAAAATGTCATAGAGCAGGTACCTTTGAAACAAGCCTCAATGGTGTATCAAAATTTACCGTGTGGATAAAGAGTATTGAGAGCCGAGGAAACAGCATGAGCAAACATTCAAGGTGGTGAAAGAGCACAGTGTGCAGTAGTATACATGAGAAGGTGGAGAGAGGGGTATGACTGGTCCTAAAGGTGAAGAAGAGGATGTTTCTTGAGTGAATAAGTGATTCGTAAAGGGACCGACTCTCAAATTCTGTAATTCTGTAGACCAGGCATCATCACAGAAGGTTTTCAAGGAAAGGGTTGACATGTTAAAATCTGTGTTTCTTAAAAACATGACTTGGGCAGCATGGTGGCAGATAGCATGGGAAGAAGAGAAACTGGAAGTAGAAAGAACATTTGAGAAGTTGTGTGTTAAACTGGATTAGAGAAAGACCTTGGAACTAAAAGCAGTGGGTATTATTATGATTACACGATAGGTCCCTGTGGCTAATGCCTTCAGCACCTCATACATATCTGCAGGACCTTACCACTTCCCTTGTCAGTGTCAGCATTCCCCTGTCTACAGGCTGTTGCCAGGACAACAGAAAGTTGCTCTGCCCACTACTCCTTAAGGCCAAACTTTCCAGGGAATTTAGACCTCCCAAGCAGCCCTCAACCAAGGACTGATACAAGTTGCCTTAACAAAATCCACAGAGTATCCCTATGGAGTCAAACTCCAGTTGTCCGCTATGGTAGCTGGCTTTAAAAATGGTTCTTACACCCATGTTCACGGCAGCATTCCTCACAATAGCCAAAGGTGGAAGCAACTGAAGTGTCCATGGACAGATAGATGAGTGGGCAAACAAAATGTGGTATTAGCATACAATGTAATATTATGCAGCTTTAAGAAGGAAGAAAATTCTGGCACATGCTATAACATGGATGAACCTTGAAAAGATTATGTTAAGTAAAATAAGCCAGTTGAAAAAATACAAATAGCCTGGCCTGTGGTGGCACAGTGGATAGAGCATCAACCTGGAACACTGAGGTTGCCAGTTCGAGGCCCCAGTCTTGCCCAGTGAAGGCACATACAAGGAGAAATTATTTATGCTTCTGACTCCTCTACCCCCCTTTCTCTCTCTCTCTCAAATCAATAATTAAAATCTTTTTTAAAGTACAAATAATGAATGATTTCACTCACAAGAGGTACCTAAAGTAATCAAATTCATAGAGACAGAAAGCAGAACGGGTTGTCAGGGACTGGGAGGTAGGAGAAGTAGGAAGTTAGTGTCGAATAGGTGAGGTGTTTCAGTCTGGAAGAGTAAAAAAGTCCTGTGCACGGATGGTGGAAATGAAAAGGGTAAAAAATAAGGGACCAGTGTAGTCTGTGAAAACAGCCAGCAACTCAACAACTGTACTGACTTGCCCAGGTTCAGGATGCCAAAACCAGTTTCATTTTATTTTATCACCTTCTGTGGCTTCAAACTTAGTGTAAGCTCTAGTGCAGATGAGCATTACTGGGCACAGTCAAAGCACACAAATTTAACCAGCCAAAAGTCCTGGGCTTTGTCTTTTGCTATACTTTTTTTTTTAATTTTTATTGATTTTAGAGGAGAGAGAGAGAACAGATTGGGTTTTGGGGGGGGGAGCAGGAAGCATCACCTTGCTTCTTGCATGTGCCTTGACCAGGCAAGCCCAGGGTCTTGAACTGGCGACCGCAGCATTTCAGGTTGACAACACTTTATCCACTGCGCCACCACAGGTCAGCCAGTCCTTTGCTATACTTTAATCGGATTCAGTCAGGAGCCAGAAATCAAACCAGTTCATATATGAAATTGCTAAACAACAATAAAGTTGGTAACTAGGTAACTCAAAAGGCAAGAGGACTAAGATGTCATAAATGCAGCAGCTTCAATAAGCTGCTATAACCATCAGGGCTGAGAGAACAAAACGACGACGTTGGAATAATTAAAATTTAGAAGCTTGAGAGAGGGGTCCAGCAGAACAGAAACTCACACCTCCAAGAAGTTGCATGATGGGATACTTCTGCATGGATTGGGAAAGCTTCTGAGTAAATGTAGCTACTGCTATAGGAAGACAGAGCTGTCACTGGGGTGAAGAAAGGATGCTGGGGGGATATTAACAGGAACTGCAAGCATCTACAAACAAAGCAGGAATCTCACAGGACACAAACAGAAAATAACCAGCCTTTCTTCCTTCTCCAGCCTTCCAGTCTCTTTCCCACACCTAGGGCCCCCTCCTGGCAGAGAATAACATGGAGCCAGCCAGCAGAGGAGGACAGTGGTACAGGACACAGTGTCCCAGCATCACAAAGCTGAGTGTAAAGGGAGTCTGAAGTTGAGACAATGGTTTAATAACCGACACACTAAGGGAGCAATAGTGAACAAGACAGATATCAACATAATTGTCCACATGAGGTATGCATGTATAATCTCTGTGCAAATTATACTGCTGGAGATATTCTAGTGACATCCTTTTGGGTTTTGAAACAGGAGGCTCTGTTCTAACAGAGAATGCTGTGTCCAGCCATGAGCAACTAGAGGTCCAGCATGTGATAGGCTCTTAGCATTCAGAAAGAGCTTTGCAGTGCAGGGCTGTTGGAAAATGTTGCTAGAGGTTCCACTGAAATGGAAGGAATGGGTTTGAAAAGTTGTCTGGAGGAGAGAGAACATCAGCACCACCCTGTGCATCTACACATGAATACATACAGTAGGAACATAAGAAAGGTCTCCAAGTACAGACACTTCAAAATATGAGGCAAGGGACTAGAGCGGTGTTACCCAACGTGGGGCCCATGCTCCACAGGGAGGCAATTCGATAGTTAAGGGGGGCAATTTGAAAATGGACTCGACATGACTTTAACTCTTTCGCCCCGGGCCATTTAAATGCAATGCTAGATATCGGTGCCAAATTTATTTTTAAATAATTGCGGTAAATAATTATTAAGTATAATTTCGTTTGACGAGACCAAAATATCAACTGGGTGATTGGCGTCGTCAAGTAAACTTCGTCCTGGGTTCACCGCGGAGCGTGCAGTGTGCCAGGGGAACCCCCAGATGTTTTAAAAACTCGCTAAATGACGCAGTTATTCTCACCTCATTGGCCCATCGCAACTTCTGTAGTGTTTCACATCATTCAGTTGGTGTTAATTTGAAATAAGTGTCAGTCAAAACTGTTGTAAAAGCTTGTTGATTTAATAAATATACATATATATATTGTATAGATATAATTGGTATTTGATTTTATTTTTATCAATATTAAACTCCTTATTAAGTACTTCTTGCATCGGGGCTAGAAAGCACTAATATTTTATAAATATTATTGGGGCTATAATAGTGCATGCACGACAATTTCAATTTTAGAAGCATAACTTTCCAGAAAATTTTGTCAAGTGGAAAAAATATAGATACCTTTTGATTTGCGGTGGTAGTGTAGTAAAGTTATATACATTTAAATAAATATAAATTTTTAGTATACGTTTACTCTATGTCACATTGAATATATTTTATCACATATTTTAATATTAGTTTTTAATTGATCTTATTTTTATTTCTTATAGCCCATAGTAAAATGAATGGTGCAAGAAAGAAAAAACTCATCAATATTCGGAGGAATATTTAAAATTTGGGTTCATACCCGCTGTTCACGATGAGCGGATTCCTTTCTGTCTTTTATGCCAGCAATGGTTGACCAACAAATCAATGAAACGAGGTCGACTTGAGGCGCATTTGAAGGCGAAACATAGTGCTCATATTAATTCAGATTTGAGTTACTTTAAAACTTTAAAGAAAAATTTTGAAAAAATAACATTAAAGTCTCTATTTACTGCTCATACTTCAACTAATCGTGTTCTTGAGGCTAGTTATCAAATTTCTTTATTCATTGCTAAAACTGGAGAAAATCACACTATAGGAGAGAATTTAATAAAACCGTCAATATCAGCATTTCTTAAAACAGTTCTTGAAAAAGATGACAAAGATGTAAAAGCTATGCCACTCAGTGACAATACTGTTAGCAGAAGAATAGACGAAATGAGTGAGGATATTGAAAAACAACTTATTGAAAAGCTGAAAACAAGAAAATTCTCCTTGCAAATGGATGAACCAACTTTGAGAGACAGTGAGGCAGTATTGATAACTTACGTAAGATATATTGATAAAGGACATTTTGCTGAAGAAATATTGTTCTGTAAAAGATTAGAAAGCACCACTACCTCCAAAGATATATATAATAAGCTAAAAAACTACTTAGATGTCAATGATATACCAATGAAAAATAGAACATCTTGTGCTACAGATGGTGCTCCCAATATGATGGGCAAGAAAAATGGCTGCTTAAAATTGATGAAAGATGCGAATCCAGAAATGATTCTTGTGCATTGTGTTATTCATAGGGAAAACTTGGTAGCTAAAAACATCTCGCCTGTTCGGAATGAAATATTACATACAGTAATAAAGTGTGTTAATGCTATTAAAGCTAGTGCCAAATGTGAGCGTCTTTTCAAGCTATTTTGTAAAGAACAAAATGAAGATCATGTGAGACTTTTACTTCATACTGAAGTGAGATGGCTATATAAAGGAAACTGTTTGAAAAGATTTATGGAACTGTTTGATACTCTTAGTGATTTTTTAAGCGACAAACCTGAAATGAAGTATCTCTTAACAATAGGTGGTAAAGCATTTGTGAGTTATTTAGCCGATATCTTTGAAAAACTAAATATATTAAATAAGCAACTTCAAGGAACAAATAAAACTGTTGATGCAAAAGCAAAGATATTTGGTTTCATTACCAATATTGAGTTATGTCAGAAACATATTAACAACAAAAACTTTAAACAGTTTCATTGGCTCCAAAAAATGTGAAGTAACGGATACCGCTTTACTTGTTAGTGTCAATCATTTGAACATTCTATCGGCTGATTTAAAAGAAAGATTTTCTGATTTAAAACAAATTGATTTCCCAACATGGATGATGCAGCCAATGTTAGTGGATTTGTCTGATATATCAAATATGCAGTATCAAGAAGAACTCGCAGAATTGCAAAATGATGAGTCAGTTAAAGCTTTATTTAATATCAAAGGAGCGATGGCATGGCTTTGTGAGGGAACAGAAATCAAATATCCAAATTCAACCAAATGTGGAAGAAAACTATTGCTACTGTTTCCATCTTCATTTTTAGCTGAATGTGGATTTAGTGCTGTAAATGATTTACTGGTAAAAAAAAGAAATCGGCTGGATATAACACAACGTGGAGACTTGAGACTAAAGCTAACCAAATTGGAACCTAATATAAAATCTCTGTGCAGCAAGCATCAAGCGCAAGGATCACACTAAATTAAAATAATAAATTAACATAGAAAAATCTGTATTAAAATTATTTGGAATTTAAATTTCTGTTTTTCATTATATGTTTTGAAATTTTACTTACTGTGTTTTGTTAACAATTTCATAGTGATTTCTTCCTAGAACCTATCATTTATGTTTATTAAGTGAACAAATCAATTTTTTTTATTGTATTTATTTTTAATGGGGTGACATCAGTAAATCAAGATACATATATTCAAAGATAATATGTCCAGGTGATCTTAAAGTTCAATTATGTTGCATACCCATCACCCAAAGTCAGATTGTCCTGTCACCCTC
Source organism: Saccopteryx bilineata (assembly GCF_036850765.1). Lineage (NCBI taxonomy): Eukaryota > Metazoa > Chordata > Mammalia > Chiroptera > Emballonuridae > Saccopteryx > Saccopteryx bilineata. Next base: position 182,332,737 of record NC_089494.1, read on the forward strand.
TATCTAGTTCTCTTTGTGCCCCTCCCCCTCCCCCTTCCCTCTCCCTCTCCCCCCTCCCCCCGTAACCACCACACTCTTATCAATGTCTCTTGGTCTCACTTTTATGTCCCATCTACGTATGGAAAAATGCAGTTCCTGGTTTTTTCTGATTTACTTATTTCACTCCGTATAATGTTGTCAAGATCCCACCATTTTGCTATAAATGATCTGATGTCATCATTTCTTATGGCTGAGTAGTATTCCATAGTGTATATGTGCCACATCTTCTTTATCCAGTCATCTATTGATGGGCTTTTTGGTTGTTTCCATGTCCTGGCCACTGTGAACAATGCTGCAATGAACCTGGGGCTGCATGTGTCTTTACAAGTCAATGTTTCTGAGTTTTGGGGGTATATACCCAGTAGAGGGATTGCTGGGTCATAAGGTAGTTCTATTTTCAGTTTTTTGAGGAACCACCATACTTTCTTCCATAATGGTTGTACTACTTTACATTCCCACCAACAGTGGATGAGGGTTCCTTTTTCTCCACAACCTCTCCAACATTTGCTATTACCTGTCTTGTTAATAATAGCTAGTCTAACAGGTGTGAGGTGGTATCTCATTGCAGTTTTGATTTGCATTTCTCTAATAACTAAAGAAGATGAGCATCTTTTCATATATCTGTTGGCCATTTGTATTTCTTCCTGGGAGAAGTGTCTGTTCATATCCTCTTCCCATTTTTTTATTGGATTGTTTGTTTGTTTGTCATTGAGTTTTGTGAGTTCTTTGTATATTTTGGATATTAGGCCCTTATCTGAGCAGGTGTTTAAAAATATCATTTCCCAATTAGTTGGCTGTCTGTTTATCTGGTTATCAATTTCTCTTGCTGAACAAAAACTTCTTAGTCTGATGTACTCCCATTCATTAATTTTTGCTTTCACTTCTCTTGCCTGTGGAGTCAAATTCATAAAATGCTCTTTAAAGCCCAGGTCCATGAGTTTGGTACCTATGTCTTCTTCTATGTACTTTATTGTTTCAGGTCTTATGTTTAGATCTTTGATCCATTTTGAGTTAATTTTAGTACAGGGGGACAAACTGTAGTTCAGCTTCATTCTTTTGCATGTGGCTTTCCAGTTTTCCCAGCACCATTTGTTGAAGAGGCTTTCTTTTCTCCATTGAGTGTTGTTGGCCCCTTTATCAAAAATTATTTGACTATATATATGTGGTTTTATTTCTGGGCTTTCTATTCTGTTCCATTGGTCCGAGTGTCTATTTTTCTGCCAATACTATGTTGTGTTGATTGTCGTGGCCCTACAATAAAGTTTGAAGTCAGGTATTGTAATGCCCCCAGCTTCATTCCTTTTCTTTAGGATTGCTTTGGCTATTCGGGGCTTTTTATAGTTCCATATAAATCTGATGATTTTTTGCTCCATTTCTTTAAAAAATGTCATTGGAATTTTGATGGGAATTGCACTAAATTTGTATATAGCTTTGGGTAATATGGCCATCTTGATTATATTTATTCTACCTAACCAAGAACAAGGTATATTCTTCCATCTCATAATGTCTTTTTTGATTTCCCTTAACAATGGTTTATAGTTTTCATTGTATAAGTCCTTTACATTCTTTGTTATGTTTATTCCTAGGTATTTTATTTTTTTTGTTGCAATCGTGAAGGGGATTATTCTTTTGAGTTCATTCTCAAATGTTTCATTGTTGGCATATAGAAAGGCTATTGACTTCTGTATGTTAATTTTGTATCCTGCGACCTTACTGTATTGGCTTATTTTTTCTAGAAGTCTTTTTGTGGATTCTTTGGGGTTTTCGATGTATAGGATCATATCATCTGCAAAAAGTGATACCTTTACTTCTTCATTTCCGATATGGATGCCTTTTATTTCTTTGTCTTGTCTGATTGCTGTGGCAAGAACCTCTAATACCACATTAAATAAGAGTGGAGAGAGTGGACAACCCTGTCTTGTTCCTGATTTAAGGGGGAAAGCCTTCAGTTTTGTGCCATTTAGTATGATGTTAGCTGATGGTTTATCATATATGGCCTTTATCATGTTGAGATATTTTCCTTCTATACCCATTTTGTTGAGAGACTTAAACATTAAATTGTGTTGTATTTTATCAAAAGCCTTTTCTGCATCTATTGATAATATCATGTGGTTCTTGTTCTTTGTTTTGTTGATATGGTGTATTACGTTAACCGTTTTACGTATGTTGAACCATCCTTGAGATTCTGGGATGAATCCCACTTGATCATGATGTATTATTTTTTTAATATGTTGTTGTATTCGATTTGCTAGTATTTTGTTTAGTATTTTAGCATCTGTATTCATTAGAGATATTGGTCTGTAGTTTTCTTTTTTTGTGCCATCCTTGCCTGGTTTTGGTATAAGGGTTATGTTTGCCTCATAAAATGTGTTTGGAAGTATTGCTTCTTCTTCAATTTTTTGGAAGACTTTCTGTAGAATAGGAACCAATTCTTCTTTGAAGGTTTGATAAAATTCGCTGGTATAGCCACCTGGGCCTGGACTTTTATTTTTGGGGAGGTTTTTAATGGTTTTTCTATTTCTTCTCTACTAATAGGTCTGTTTAGGCTTTCTGCTTCTTCTTGACTCAGTCTAGGAAGGTTGTATTGTTCTAGGAATTTATCCATTTCTTCTAGGTTGTTGAATTTAGTGGCATAAAGTTTTCCATAGTATTCTACAATAATTCTTTGTATATCTATGATGTCCGTGGTGATTTCTCCTCTTTCATTTTGGATTTTGTTTATATGAGTTCTTTCTCTTTTTTCCTTGGTAAGTCTTGCCAAGGGTTTGTCAATTTTGTTGATCTTTTCAAAGAACCAGCTCCTTGTTCTATTAATTTTTTTCTATACTTTTACTGTTCTCTATTTCATTTATTTCTGCTCTGATTTTTATTATCTCCTTTCTTCGGCTGGTTTTGGGTTGTCTTTGTTCTTCATTTTCTAGTTCCTTAAGGTGTGAAGTTAAGTGGTTCACTTGGGCTCTCTCTTGTTTGTTCATATATGCCTGAAGTGATATGAACTTCCCTCTTATCACTGCTTTTGCTGCATCCCATAGATTCTGATATGTCGTATTATCATTTTCATTTGTCTGTATATATCTTTTGATCTCTGCACTTATTTCTTCTTTGACCCATTCATTCTTTAAAAGTATGTTGTTTAGTTTCCACATTTTTGTGGGATTTTTTCCCTCTTTTTTGCTGTTGAATTCTAGTTTCAAGGCTTTATGATCAGAAAATATGCTTGGTACAACTTCAATTTTTCTGAATTTGCTGATGTTGTTTTTGTGGCCCAGCATATGGTCAATTCTTGAGAATGATCCATGTACACTGGAGAAAAATGTATACTCAGTCACTTTGGGATGAAATGTCCTGTAGATGTCTATCATATCCAGGTGCTCTAGTGTTTTGTTTAAGGCCACTATGTCTTTGTTGATTCTCTGTTTGGATGACCGATCTAGAGCCGTCAGCGGTGTATTGAGGTCTCCAAGTATGATTGTATTTTTGTCAGTTTTTGTTTTAAGGACAATAAGTAGCTGTCTTATATATTTTGGTGCTCCTTGGTTTGGTGCATATATATTAAGAATTGTTATGTCTTCTTGATTCAGTGTCCCCTTAGCCATTATGAAATAGCCATTTTTGTCTCTGAGTACTTTTCCTGTCTTGTAGTCAGCATTATCCGATATGAGTATTGCTACACCTGCTTTTTTTTGGATGTTATTTGCTTGGAGTATTGTTTTCCAGCCTTTCACTTTGAATTTGTTTTTATCCTTGTTACTTAGATGAGTTTCTTGTAGGCAGCATACAGTGGGATTTTCTTTTTTGATCCATTCAGCTACTCTGTGCCTTTTTATTGGTGAGTTTAATCCGTTTATATTTAGTGTAATTATTAACACTTGTGAGTTCCTCATTGCCATTTTATAGATTGCTTTCTGTTAGTTTTGTGCCTTGTTTGATTCTTCTCTTTCGTTTTTCTATCTTTTGTTTTTATTTGGTTGTGTTCCATACATCTTTCCTCTGTTGCTATCTTTTTTAAATCATGTGCTTCTGTGGTGGTTTTTTCAATGGTGGTTACCATTAAGTAATGAAAAGGGTTCCTACCCTGTTCATTGTAGTGCACTATTTTGTGAGTACTTTTGCCCTCCATTGCTCTTTGCTACTGTTAATCTTCATCCTCTCCCCCCCTTTCTTATTGTTGTCACAGTTTAAAGTTGGTTTTGTTATGTTCTTCTTGGAGCTTTTACTTGTGGCTTTGTTGTTGTTGTTTTTTTGTTCTTTGTATCTGATTGGAGAACCCCCTTTAGTATTTCCTGGAGTGGGGGTTTTCTGGTGATAAATTCTCTCATCTTTTCTGTATCTGTGAATGTTTTTATTTCTCCTTCATATTTGAAGGTTAGCTTTGATGGGTATAGTATTCGTGGCTGAAAGTTCCTCTCTTTCAAGACTTTAAATATTGGGGTCCACTCTCTTCTAGCTTGTAGAGTTTCTGTTGAGAAATCTGATGATAATCTAATGGGCTTTCCTTTATATGTTGTATTCTTCTTTTCCCTGGCTGCCTTGAGAGTTTTTTCTTTGCAGTTGGTTTGTGCCAATTTTAATATGATGTGCCTTGAAGTAGGTTTGTTGGGGTTAAGAAAACTTGGAGTTCTGTTTGCTTCTAGAATTTGAGGTTTTAGTTCTTTCCAGAGGCTTGGGAAGTTCTCATCTATTATTTGTTTGAGTATGTTCTCCATTCCATTTTCTCTCTCTTCTCCCTCTGATATACCTATTATTCTTATGTTATTCTTTTTGATGGAGTCAGATAATTCCTGTAGGGCTATTTCATTTTTTTTAATTTTTGAATCTCTTTCTTCTTCTCTTTGTTGAGCCTCAAGTTGCTTGTCTTCTATTTCACTGATCCTCTCTTCTATCTGGCCTGTTCTATTAGCTAAGCTTGTTACCTCATTTTTCAGCTCATGAATTGAGTTTTTCATCTCTGTTTGATTTGTTTTTATAGTTTCAATTTTCTTGGAGATATACTCTTTGTGTTCATCTAGTTGTTTTCTGAGCTCCCTAAATTGCCTTTCTGTGTTTTCTTGTATATCTCTAAGTATTTTTAGAATTTCTATTTTAAATTCTCTGTCGTTTAACTCCAAGGTTTCCAATATCTTAAATTTTTTCTCCATAGATTTTTCCTCATCTCTCTGTGTTACCTCTCTTTATTTTGTATCCATGATATTCGATTTTCTCTTCTTTAATGGCATCTGAGGGTGGTTTTCTTGATAGTATTAATGAGATTTTATAAGGAATAAAAGGATAATAAAATAAAAATAAAAATAAAAAATTGAGCGTTTTTTATAAATTAATCATTAAATAAAGAAAAATAAAATAAGATAAAAATTTGAGGAAAAAAAGGGAATAATTCCTTCCCCTCCTTTTTTCCTCTCCTCTCCTCTCCCCTCTTTTTTGAGAAAATCTTGTGATGAACTGTGAATTATATTGTACTAAATAGAACAAACAATACCTGTAGTGGAGGGCCTGAATTGGGGAGAAGTAATATAGGGGTAAAGGAAAAAGAAAAAAAAGAGAAAAAAAAATAAAAGAAAAAATATTTATATATAAAAAAGGGGGGAGCAGTATAGACCCACAAAAAGCAAATTAGGAAAAAATTTGGGTCAAGAATAAAATGTTTTGCTTTTAGGTGTTGGCTGACTCAGAGTTATGATGAGAGGAATAAGAGGGAAACAGGGAAAAGGGGTGGAAAATTAAAAAATTACTATTGTATTTAGTGGAACAAGAACTACATAAAATGGAGAGCCAGGGATGGGAGCACTGCTAATGTGTTAAAAAGGTGAAGTAAAAACCCTCCAAAATGCCACAAACTTAAGTTTGAGTCCCAGATAAGATAATTTGTTCGTTATTGAAGTTTGAATGAGAGAAGACGTAAAGGAGAGAGGAAGAGACTAATATAGAGGGAGAAAAGAGAGAGAGAGAAAAGATGGAACCACTTAAAGAAGAAAAAAGAAAAAGGAGGAGAGAGAAAGAGAGAGTTAGGGGTTTTGGATTGCAACCCTCAAAGAGAGAAAGGAGGAGGAAAGAAAAGATAATGGGAGATGTAACACTTATGGGTAGTGTAGTTCAAAGAGAGGCAAGAGTAAGACCGAGAGAGAATTAAATGACCAAATTGGAGTAGAAAAAAAAAATCAAGAATGAAGAAAAGAGACACAGATGAACAAATATAATAAAATGGGATAGGTTATAAAATCTGCAGATTATTCTTGATTTTGAGAGGTTGTCGTCTTGCTTTTTCTTCTCTGTCTTTCTGGTCGGTGACTTTGTACCCCGGGTTCTGCCCCTGTGGCACGCTCTGGAAGAGGTTTGCAGTTGATAATTCTCTATGGCAATGTCATGTATTGGGCTTCAGTCTCGTTGGCAGTTGAGGTTCATTAGTGTTTATAGGCTCCAACAGTGAGAGGATCTCTCACTGTGAGAGTGTTCCTGGAGCCTCTCTCCTAGTCTTTCCTTCCACAATTAGAAGCCTGATAATCCAGCTATGGGGTTGCTGCTGCCTCTGCCTGGATAGTAAGAGTCTCAAAGAGCTGGCAACTCCCCACTCTATTCCCACTCAGCACAGGGCTCTGAGTAAGGCTCAGTCAGTCAGACCTGCCAGCATAATCAGGCGTGGCTTCCTCTCACTCAAAGACCTCTGGCTCTGCCCCTCTGTGGGATAACTCAAGTGCCCACTCCTGAGGCATTCGGAGGAATCTCTAGCCCACTCTCCGTGCGCACCCACCAGGATGTCAGACCAGACAGGTCACACTTCGAGTGAAATCCCTACCCACACGGAAAAGATCGAGCTTTGGAATTGGCTTTCGCTCTATCCTCGTGCGGCTTTCCCAAGGGGCTAGGGCTGCCTGAGATTCCGCTCCTGGCCCACTCACAGACCTGCTCCTCTGTGGGAAAAACACGGGCGCCCACCTCTGAGGAGTTCAGAGGAATCTCCTGTCCACTCTTCCTGCGTGCGCACTGACCAGATTATGAGGCTCAGGCGGGATGCCGCTCACTCCGAGAAAGCCCTCTGCCCACACGGAAAAGTTACTGGATTGGAATTGGCTTTCACTCTGTCCCCATGCAGCTTTCCCAGGGCACTGGGGCTTCCGCTCCTGGCCCGCTCACAGGCCTCTGACTCTGCTCCTCTGAGGGAAAACAGGGCGCCCACCCCTGAGGAGTTCGGAGGAATATCCTGCCCGTGCGCACTCTGCGTGCGTGCGCACTGACCAGATTATGAGGCTCAGGCGGGATGCCTCTCGCTCCGCGAAAGCCCTCCTCCCGCACAGAAAAGTTCCGCCATTGGAGTTGGCTCCAGCTCCCTCCCCGTGCCCAGTCCCCTCAGGGCGCTGGGGCTCCTAGGAGATGCTGCTTTTTGCCCACACAGAGGCCTCTGACTTTGCTTCTCTGTGGGTTAGCATGGGCGGCGCCCACCCCTGAAGTGTTCGTAGGAATCTCTTGCCCACTAACCACGCCAACCAGGAGATGCGGAAAATGGCTGCCCCACTTGTCTTTCTTTGTCTGGGTTTGGCGCGCGCATGTTAGCTTGAATTGCCCAGGTTTTTCCACGGCTTGGATCTCCGTGTCACAGCCTGGTTTGGCTGTTTGTACCGCAGCCTGGAACTATTCACTCCCTATGCCCGCCTTAGTTTCTATATTCTCAGTTCTCAGTGAAAGCCATCCTGTTTGGATTAGAGAGGAAGGCGCAGCATTTCTTACTCCTTATTTCCCCCAGAGTTTAACCATATATTTAGCCAATCTTTCGCTCGATCCTACCTTCAGGTGTGTTGTGAAGCATCTGAAGATTCCAAGGATAGGTTTTTCTGTTTCTGGTTGAAGAACTTGTTGAGTTTATGGGGAAATTTTCGGTATCGCTTCCTACCGCACCATCACTGTGACGTCATCCCCAAATCAATTTTTTAATGTTAAAAATTATGTATGTTACATAGGGGGGGACATAAAAATTTTAGAAAGGTTAAGGGGGGGCATGGCACAAAAAAGGTTGGGAAACACTGGACTAGAACAAGAGGTTCAACAAGCTACTCAAAGTGTGGACAGTGAACCAATGCGGGTTCAGGGACATTTTGCAGCAGTCCTAGACAAAGTACCAAAATTGAGAAATATTGCTCCAATGACAATCATATTACTGTGGACAAAAAGGGGGCCACATGCTGAACCTGACAAGCTCAGGGAAAGCCTGCACAATGGCCTTGTGAACTCAGGCCTAAAGTCAACACACAGGATGGTCTAAATTAAACCTTTCCAACTAAAACCAGTTCGTGGTGGGTAATCATGTCCTAAGGAGTTATTCTCTTTCTCTAAACAAAGGCCAATGTGTTAGATTCAGGGAGTACTGGAGCTGCCAAAGAGTGTAACTATTGCAGGAACAGTAAGTGCTGATATGGCTCCTGTGAGGCTGGGAACAAAGAAGGTCAGAGACCCTTATCAGAGGTTTAGGTTTGAAATTCACCACTAAGCTAAAACCGGCCCCTGTTGCTATGCCGGCCCCTGTTGCTATGCTGCGTGTGACCTCCCTAGCCAATGGCTAAACTGCCACATCTGCTTCTGTCTATGCTTGCTCACTTAGGATATATAAGGGCTTGGCTGTAAGCTCCAGGCGCGGCTCCCATTTGCAGCTCCTTGTGGGCACGGTGTCTCCGGACATCTCGGGAGTTCGCCCCTGCGCAGGTTAAACTGGCCAAAAAAGTAACATCTTAACTCCTGAAAGTCTCCGACATTTGTTCTTGTACCCGGTGGATGCTACATTTTGGGGGCTCGCACGGGATTCTCCCTTGGCGGAGTTTTGGGTTGGAGACCGGAAGGACAGCTCGAGCTGAGTAAGTATTCACGGAGGATCCTCATTTGGTTTGGTTTTGGGCTCCGGAGCATATAAACCTGAGGTAGTAGGTGGGACTCCGCTGGTAACCTACCCAGGGCTTTCAGAAGTGGGATGCCGCTCTCTGAAATTTGGATATTTGGATTTGTTAACTTTGGGAGTGACCGGTCACATTAGGAATCCATTTTGCGCTGCGCTGCGTTTTGTCTGAGCTCAAATGACTGAGTTGAGTGTGAGAGAGACAAGTGTGTTCCTTGTGTTAATAGTGTGTGTTGCCTGTATCCTACCCTTTCTCATTATTCCTGAGTCATCTAGGATGGGACAACAGGAGTCTGTGCCGGGATCCCCACTCGAGTGCCTGTTGAAGAATTTTTCTGATTTCCAGAAGAGGGCTCAGGGGTACAGAGGTCCGCAGCCAAGTCCAGGTTTCCTCCCGACCTTGAGCCAGCTGGAATAGCCTGCATTTAATGTAGGATGGCCCACAGAGGGCACTTTTGACCTTCCAATTTTGTTTGCTGTCAGAGCCATGGTCTATAGGGCTCCCCACCCAGACCAATACCTGTATATGGATGTGTGGGTAGATGAGGGCAGCCATTTTGTCTCCTCCTCTGGGAGGGCAGCCATTTTGTCTCCTCCTCCGGGAGGGCAGCCATTTTGCCTCCTCCTCTGGGAGGGCAGCCATTTTGCCTCCTCCTCCGGGAGGCGCCGCTGGCACCAGATGCTGGCCCACGGGCACCTCCTCGCCTCATCTATGTGCCTTTTTCCACTAGTGATTTATACAATTGGAAACATCAGAATCCCCCATTTTCCGAGAAACCTCAGGGACTAATATCTGTCCTTGATACCATTTTTAGGACCCATCAGCCCACATGGGATGATTGTCAGCAGATTTTACAAACCCTCTTCACTTCTGAAGAAAGGGACAGAATAATGAGAGAAGCAGCTAAGGCAGTATTAGGAGAAGAAAGGGAAACTTAGGAGGGAAGAAGGGAAATAGAAGACGTTCTCCCATCTCAACCTCCTACCTGGGACCCTAATACCGCTGGGGGAAGGGACGTGCTCCTCCAGTATCACCAGGCTCTGTTGAGAGGGCTCAAGGCAGCAGCTAGAAAGTCAACCAACTTTAGTAAAGTAAGTGAAGTCATCCAGGGAAGAGAGGAATTCCCAGCAGCCTTTCTAGAGAGACTCATAGGGGCTTATAGAGTATATACCCCTCTAGATCCTGAGGCAGAAGAGAACAGGAGACTAGTAAATATAGCCTTTGTGACTCAGGACGCTTCAGATATTAGGAAAAAGCTTCAGAAAATTGAGGGGTTCAAGGGAGAGAATAGAAGCAAGCTATTAGAGATAGCCCAGAAGATGTATGTCAATAGGGATGATCCGGAGGTTGGCAGGGCGAAGGAAGTTGCCAAAATTCTGGTTGCTGCCACTGCCCAGAAACCTCCTCCCAAAGGGAAAAGGGGACAGCAAAAGGGCCAGGGCTCCATTTCCGCCAGCTCCCAGGAGCCCATGGTCACCTTAACAGTCGAAGGAAAACTAATAGACTTCCTAGTCGACATGGGAGCCACCTACTCAGTTCTAAAGAAACCACAGGGCCAGATGCAGAAGACAACTACTAAGATAAGAGGGGCAACGGACAAAGCAGAAGCCTACCCATGGGCCACCACAAGAATTACTGACTTAGGTCGAGGCACCATCACCCATTCTTTCCTAGTCATTCCAGACTGCCCTTACCCACTGCTTGGAAGGGACTTATTGCAGAAACTTCAGGCCACCATAACCTTCTGACAGGAGGAAAGCCCTATGGGGAACAAAGAGGCAGAGGTCAGCATAGAAGTAATTGTCCTACTGTCTGAAGAACACTTGCTTGCCACCGTCCTAGAAGGTAAGGAGGCTGAGGAAAGGGTTCCAGACGCCCTGCGTGCCCAGGTACCTGAGGTTTGGGCGGAAACCAACCCCCCAGGTTTGGCTGCTCACCAACCGCCTGTCCTGGTGCAACTGCTTAGCACTGCTAGACCCGTTAAGATCAGGCAGTACCCGGTCCCAGCCCGAGCTAAACAGGGAATCACCTGGCACTTGCAACGCCTGCTGGAGGCAGGCATCCTTTGAAGGTGCCAATCAGCCTGGAACACCCCGCTGCTTCCTGTCCAGAAACCGGGGAGTCAAGACTATCATCCGGTCCAGGACTTGCGGGAGGTAAATGCACAGGTAGAGACTATTCATCCCACGGTGCCCAACCCGTATACCTTACTGAGCTCATTGCCTCCAACTCATACCTATTATTCTGCCCTGGATTTAAAGGATGCCTTCTTTTGTATTCCCCTGGCACCTCAGAGCCAAGGGATCTTTGCCTTTGAATAGAATGACCCAGATAATAGACTGGTGGGGCAGTTCACTTGGACCAGACTACCACAAGGGTTTAAGAATTCCCCCACCATTTTTAATGAAGCCCTCAGCAAAGATCTGCAGGCTTTCCGCTTCTCCCATCCGTCAATTGTACTGCTCCAGTATGTGGATGACATCCTCATAGCTGCCAAGGATAAAGGAGAGTGTGAGGAAGCTACCTTGGACCTGCTACAAGATCTCGGGCAAATGGAGTATCGAGTCTCCACCAAGAAGGCCGAGATTGTGACGCAAACTGTAAGTTATTTGGGTTATAACTTACAGGGAGGACAAAGGACATTATCCAGCCAGTGAATTCAGATGGTCTTGCAGATCCCTGAGCCTACTAACAAGAGACAGGTACGAGAATTCCAAGGTGCAGTAGGATACTGCCAATTGTGGATATTAGGCTTTGCAGAACTAGCTAAACCCCTGCACGAACTGACCAGGGGTAAGGAAGAGCAGTTCACATGGACAGATAAGAAGAAGCAAGCGTTCCAAGCGCTGAAAGAGGCCCTGGCGGCTGCCCCAGCTCTGGCCCTGCCAGATCTGGCCAAACCCTTTCAGCTATTTATAGCAGAAAAGGGAGGGGTAGCCTTAGGAGTACTGAGCCAGGAACTTGGGCTGTAGAAGAGGCCTGTTGCCTATCTGTCCAAGAGACTTGATCCTGGAGCCTCAGGATGGCCAACATGTCTGAGGGCACTTGCTGCCACCTCCATACTAGTCAAGGAGGCTAGTAAATTAACTTTAGGGCAGGACATCAAAGTCATTGAGGAACACTACATAGAGAGCAAGTGCTGCGAGCACCTCCTGACAGGTGGCTATCTAATGCGCGGCTAATGCAGTATCAGGCTCAGCTGCTGAACCCTCCATCTGTTCAGTTCCTCAAAACTGCTGCCCTAAACCCAGCGACTCCACTTTGGTCCACAGTTGCAAACAAATCCTTGACACAGTGACTGGCTCCCGCCCGGAATTAAGGATCAAGTATATGGGAGGGCAGACCTGACTCTCTTTACAGACGGGAGCAGTTTTATTAAGGATGAACAGCGACATGCAGAGGCAGCAGTGGCCATGGAAAATAAGGTCCTGTGGCAGAAAGCACTGCCCGCAGGAACATCTGCACAAAGGGCAGAGTTAATAGGACTAACCTGAGCCTTACAGATAGCAGAGGGAAAAGTTGCCAACATCTATACTGACAGCCGGTATGCATTCACCACTGCCCATGTCCATGGAGACATATACAAGGAGAGAGGCTTACAGACAGCAGGGGGAAAGACATTAAAAATCGCAATGAAATTCTTGCCCTCCTAAACGCCATTTGGCTACCTACCAAAGTTGCAATCATCCACTGCAAAGGACACCAGAGAGGGGCAGCCACTAGGCCACAAGAAAGCCTTCTGCCATTGCTGCCTAAGCCAACGCTACCTCCGGATCCTAGTTATTCCCCAGAAGAAGAGCAGGAAGGGATGCAGTTGAAAGGGAAGAAAAATCAGCAGGGAGAGACAGAGCTTCCAGACTCCCGGCTCTATTTACCCCAGGGAATAGTAAGAGAAATAGTAAGAAGTATTCATACTAGTACCCATCTAGGACAAAACAAGCTAGAACAACTTATTAGGAAGTATTATATAGGGCCCAACATCAGAGATATTGTCCACTCCATTGTCTCGAGGTGCAGCATCTGTGCCAGAGTAAATGCACAGAATAAGAAGCTACCCCCCTTTATAAGGTATTAGGGGAAAGCTCCGGGAGAACTGTAGGAAATAGATTTCACAGAAATGACCCCTGGGAAGACAGGTTATAAGTATCTACTAGTATTATTAGATACCTCAGGATAGGTGGAAGCATTCCCCACGTGAGGAGAGGCTGCTTCCACAGTCTACAAAGTCTTATTAAGGGAAATCATACCTAGACATAGCATTCCCCTAGCCCTAGGATCAGACAATGGACCTGCATTCATATCCAGGATATCTCAAGAATTAGCCACGAAGTTAGGTATTAATTGGAAATTGCATTGCATTTATAGGCCCCAAAGTTCAGCACAGGTAGAAAGAATGAACAGGATTCTGAAGGAAACTATAATTAAGCTAAGAGGGGAGACTGGTGAAAACTAGGTTGAGCTCCTCCCTTTCGCCCTTTTTAGAACCAGATGTACCCCCTATCTCAATAAATAGACCCCTTATGAAATCTTATTTGGGCAACCTGTGCCCCTTGTACCTCGATTGACCAGAGGGGAACTAGAGATTTCTAATCATAATTTCCTCAAGTCCTTGCAGGCCCTGCTTCAGAGTAGAAAGAAAGGTCATTGAACTGAAAGCCTGCCAGGCTTCCCGGCCCCATCAAGGGATACGTCTGTGCTGTAGAAAGTAGGACATAAGAAGGTTTTACAGGTTACTCAGCAAACTGTTCAAAGACTGTCCAAGAGGCACTTCTAGAAGTACACCACCCAAGGACTGACTCCCACGTAGACGGGTCCACACACCATGATCCTGAGCACCCCCACTACTGCCAAGGTAGAAGGCATACCCGCCTGGGTCCACCGCAGCCAGCTGAAGCTTGCAGTCCCAGCAGAGACACCTTTGTGGACAGCGAAGACTGACCCCGCCAACCCTTGTAAGCTGACCCTGAGAAGGACAGCATGCCCTGCTTCAGCCACAAACCAGAAGTTAACTGGTCCACGCATGGCTAATGCCTAGAGGAACTAACTAAGGACTCTTTTAATCAGGCTTTAGGAAAAGAGAAACTAGAATAAAAAGAAAGTCAACTTAATTGTTACTAAAGGTTAAAGATTTTTAAATCAAGAGTTTTGACTAAAAAGGAATTGTATAGTTTTAATAATAGAAAGTATAAAGTGTAGAGGTACTTTTAAAAAGAAAAGGGAAAAACAAGTTGTTATAAAGGCCAGTTATTTCTGGATAAGAAAGTGCATAAAAGTTGAAAGTTTATGTAAGTTGCAAAAGGTTTGTGCAAGTTGTAAAAAGTTAGTGCAGAGAAGAAAAATACAAGGCAGGACACGTTCCTTGTGTATCAGCCCTGCCCATAATGCAGGAAAGTATCAACAGTTTATTATCTTAAAACAGTGTGTGCTTGTGTACTTTTGCAAAAATATTGTACAAATGTGCTGAAAACATTGTAACCTTGTAGGTTTCGCCTATAAATACCCCTCTCCCCCTGAGCTCATCGCTGACCATTGTGAGAGGCGTAGTAGGCTAATCACTAGCCAGTGTATAACACCCAATTAGCTTATAGCTACAGCTAAAGTAGAAAATTCTCATGAGCCCCAGCCTTATACCATTCTCCCCACTGATAAAAATCAAGGGTTTGATTTATGCCCAAAAGACATGGGGGAATGTTAGATTCAGGGAGTACTGGAGCTGCCAAAGAGTGTAACTATTGCAGGAACAGTAAGTGCTGATATGGCTCCTGTGAGGCTGGGAACAAAGAAGGTCAGAGACCCTTATCAGAGGTTTAGGTTTGAAATTCGCCACTAAGCTAAAACCGGCCCCTGTTGCTATGCCGGCCCCTGTTGCTATGCTGCGTGTGACCTCCCTAGCCAATGGCTAAACTGCCACATCTGCTTCTGTCTATGCTTGCTCACTTAGGATATATAAGGGCTTGGCTGTAAGCTCCAGGCGCGGCTCCGATTTGCAGCTCCTTGTGGGCACGGTGTCTCCGGACATCTCGGGAGTTCGCCCCTGCGCAGGTTAAACTGGCCAAAAAAGTAACATCTTAACTCCTGAAAGTCTCCGACATTTGTTCTCGTACCCAGTGGATGCTACACAATGCTTACTTTTACTTAAGCCTGTCTGTTGTCTTTTGCATCTATGATAATGTACCTGATAACATGTGTTTGGAATGTAAGGGTCATCTTTTTCCACCAGGCCAGACATCCCACCAGAGTGGGAACCAACAGGCCCCCTCATTGTTATTGTTATGTAACTACTTTTCATTCAATCCCAGAGATTTCCTCACTTTGCTTCCTCCAGCCTCCCTAATCTATCATCAATCAATTACTTGCAAACCCCTTAAATCTTCCCCTCTGAGTCTAATGTATAAAATAAATGGTGAAACCACTATTTTTCCAGAGCACTTTCTCAATCCGCTGAAACTTTGCTTCCTGGCAATTGTTGACAGTTTGGCTCAAATAAACTTATAAAAAATTATTACAGCTTTGGAAATTGTTTTATGTTGATGTTACAGTATATATTTTTTTCAAAGTAACATACTATGCACGTTAAATTTACAAATTGTAACGTCAAATATATCAAATTAAAAGTTTCAATAAAAATGTTTAAAATAATTGAGAGTAAGCATTTAGAACCTTCTGTAGCACGCTGGCAGAGTACTTCTGTCTCGAATTTAATAAAACTTGGGGCTTGTATTTTGTAGAGTTTTGATTTTATTTCCCATTTTATTTTTCTAACAATTAATTTTTATTTTATTTTTTTTTTTAAAAAAAGGACCCAGTCTATGATGGAGTGGAAATGAAAACAAAAGTCATCCTTCACTATGGATAACTTGAGAAACACAATCCTGAACCAGAGATTTGATGCAAAGAGAATGGGAGATACATGAACTGGTCTGATTTGACCCCTGGGAGGGCCAGCTAGTTCTCTATTTGTGTGATTGCTCAGGGAGCATCCTGGGAGTGGTAATAACTATGATAACTAGACAAATTGAGCCCAGAGGACTGATTCTAAGATAAGGAAACAATGGTATCTCTGTCCAGGCAGTTTAGCAAAAGGAGAAGCTACTGGCCAGAGGAGTAAAAGTCAAAGTTTCATGACTACTGGCAGAATGCGGCACCACAAGGCTCTTTATTAGGAAATCTTCCAAGAAGCTACTTGACAAACATTTAAGAGTTCAGCCATTGTTTGCCATGAACACCCTGAGGACCTCAAAAACTAGGGATGTTTGTCTTTGTAAGTGTGCCCTTTCCAGTCTCCTAGATTTTTCCCCATGGTATTTTGAGAGCTTGAGTGCCAGATATAGACCAAGAGATAACACACAGACCAGGAAGAGACTTGACAAATGGCCTGCTGGCTATTTTCAAATGATAAATCATACCCAGTAACTACCTGGTAAAAAGTGAATTGAAACCACCCCACTCTCTAGCTACAAAAAACATATGGTATTTGTGTCATTCATAAAAACAAATAATTAAAATTTAGATCTTTTAGACTCCACAACATACTCTTCTTAACTAATACCTATAAGACTTGACACATCTCATTAGAGTTTTCCAGACAGCGTTCAAAATCCCTGGTACTGAGTCATCCCTTCTCAAACATGATCTGTTTCAGTACCAATTGTCTTTAGTGCTCCATACAGATTCTCTCCAATCCCCTCTCTAATGCACTGACTCAGTCTTTGAGAATTGCTGGCAGTCTCACGCATTACATTTAAATCCAGAATTGGCTGTGGATCTACAAAATGCATAATGACTACACACAGTTTAAGATATAGACTTTTAACAGAACTTTTTTGTGTGTGACAGAGACAGATAGAGACAGACACACAGGAAGGGAGAGAGACAAGAAACATCAATTCTTTGTGGCAGCACCTTAGTTGTTCATTGATTGCTTTCTCATATGTGCCTTGACTGGAGGGCTACAGAAAAGCGAGTGACCCCTTGCTCAAGCCAGTGACCATGGGGTCATGTCTATGAGCCCGCACTCAAGCCAGATGAGCCCACAATGGAGCCAGCGATCTCAGGGTTTCCAACCTGGTTCCTCTGTGTCGCAGTCGACACTCTATCCACTGAGCCACTGCCTGGTCAGGTAGGAAAGAACTTTTAAAAAGATTTTTTTTTAATGACATGGACACACATGCCACTCAAGCCACATTGGACTCTTATTTAAAGCTGGCTCAGTGTGCAGATGTTGCTGACCTTTGTTATCCAACATTCAGTAAACAAATCCTCTGTATAACAACTGTCTGCTAGGCATGGTTGGCAGCCACCATGTGCATTATTTGAACTAAACTAAACAGATGTGGTCCTTACTTTCATAGAGCTTACATCATAATGAAGACAGACAAGAAACATAAACACACAAATAGATAATTACAAATTGTGATAAATATGAGAACAAGAAGATAATTAGCTGCTATGAGCCAGGATGAAAATGTGGGCCTATTCTAGATTGGAAGTCAAGTTTTCAATACTGAGTGAGCTGTAAAGACTGATACAGCAATATGTGTGTACAATAGGCCTAGATGTAAGGTTTGTATTTGTGCTGAGATTTTGAAAATATGGCATTTACGGTCTTTTTGAATATGTGCTCTGATTTTTAGGCTTTTATTATTTGGTTTGGCAGCCATGTTTCGCTTATAACATTAGCAGGATGTGAAAGCGTTTGAGCTATTATTATTAATTTTGTATTTCATTTGTATTTATTCAAACATATGGGACGTTGACCGACACAGTCTTTTCGGGCCTGGGGTGTTTGTTTTCTCCAAGAAAAACGCATCAGGTTGACTCTGTGTTGGAGCAGCACAGGTCCTTCCACGAGGTTCCTCCATGACCTAAGACGCCCCCGGAGCTTGCACTGTGAGCCATGTTACAGATTTACTATCAGCCCGTTTAAATCCTGCACACTATAGTCACCTTAGAGAAATCACCAGGTGAAAACGAGTTAGAGCTAAGCAATATCCAGTTTGAAAGTGAAAGTTAAAAGTGCTATGAAAGGAAAGGATAGGGGCCCTAACCGCATCTGAGAGACTTAGGGAGGGCTACCTTATATCAGTGATGTCTATACTAAAATCTGAAAAATAAGGGCGTGGCTGGTTGGCTCAGTGGTGGAGCGTCGGCCCAGTGTGTGGAAGTCCCGGGTTAGATTCCGGGTCAGGGCACACAGGAGAAGCACCCATCTGCTTTTCCACCCTTCCCTCTCTCCTTCCTCTCTATCTCTCTCTTCCCCTCCCACAGCCAAGACTCCAATGGAGCAAAGTTGGCCCCAGGTGCTGAGGACGCCTCCATGGCTTCTGCCTCAGGCACAAGAATGGCTCTAGTTGCAATGGAACAATGCCCCAGATGGGCAGAGCATCACCCCCTAGTGGGCATGCTGGGTGGACCCCAGTCGAGAGCATGCGGGAGTCTGTTTCTCTGCCTCCCCATTTGCTCACTTCAGAAAAATACAAAAAAAATCTAAAAAATAAGAGTTATATGTGCCTATATCCCAATGCTAAAATAATTATACATTATTATGAATTGTTATTATACAGACACTCCTCCAAAAATAAAAAAATACTCTTTTCCTAACACTTAGAGTAGCAATTCCAGGTAATATTTATTACCTTAACAGCAATAAAAATAAAATGAACAACAGTTTTATCTTCATTAATAATAAATAGTGCCTTTGCCTGTGGCTCAGTAAATAGAGCACTGACCAGCTTGCGGACATCCCAGGTTCAATTCCCGGTCAGGGCACACAAGAGAAGTGACCATCTGCTCCTCTCCCCTTCCCTCTCCCCTTTCTCTCTGTCCCTACTGCAGCTCGAGGAGTGGCTCGACTGGTTCAAGCGTCAGTCCCAGGTACTGAGGATAGCTGTTAATCCAAGCGCATCAGCCTCAAGCACTGAGGATAGCTAGGTTGTTTCAAGCATCCACCCCAGATGGGGTTGCCTGGTGGATCTTGGTGGGGCACAGGTGAGAGTCTGTCTCACTATCTCTTCTCCTCTCACTTATAAAAATAATAATAGTAATAAATAGCAAACAAGAATTAAAACAGAAACAAACTCCTACAATAATTACCAATCCATGAGAATAAGCCTTCTCCTCTTCCTTCCCAACAGAGACTGCAAGACTAAAGGTCCTTCGGCTAGAAGTTTAACTGAGTCCTTACTTGCATGGACAAGTCAAAGTCTCTTTTCTAAAAATCCAAGAACTGACAGTGAGGAATCAAGTGACTTCCTTATTACTCTCTGGCTGGCCCAAAGGAAAATTTCACTCAGCCTAAAGGCAGTAACCTATAGACTCGTGGAGGCTGGCTGGTGGCCTCATGCTAATTATGAGTCTATAAATATGTCCTTCCTTTCTCTCTTCAATATAATTTTAGATCACAAATTCTCTAAGAATGGATGTTTATTTTTGAAATATCAGTGTATGTTATATATACATTATAAAATCAGTCCAAAAGTTAAAAAAAAAAAAAAAACAGTAAGAAGATGCAATTATTGTTCAAACTAGCAGAAATACCATCCAGGAGAACATACACAGAGGATCCAAACCCACCCTCGATCGAGACCCCAAAGCTGTAACGAATCGTTTTGCTCCCACCCCACAAATAAAGTATCCTCTGATATTCGCCTCTGCTGCCCCTGTCCCGAAACCCTAGTGCTGTTTCAGTGGGAGCTTTGGGGCTTTCGCCAGAATGCCAAGCCATGTGACCCAGATTTAGAAGGATGTTTTTTCAGGGGAAAGTAGGCCCTCTGGGGCGGGGTTTCTCCCGGTGTGTGTATACTGTCACCGCAAATATTTGAGGAGGCCACAAAGGAAGAGAGACGCAGACCTGTGACTTCAGGACAGTAAGTAGGACAGGAGCTGGAGGGGCTTTGCCAAGAAACCTTTAGGAAGAGCTTCCCCTGTGGCTCTTTAGAGGGATTTCCCATTCCCATGTTTTTTAAACCCTCTCCAAATATTTTGATAAAAAATAAAATTGCATTGACTGAACAAACAAACAAGAAGACTGCCGGCCAACACCAGAACCCATGGAGCACTGCATCCATTTGCATTGCTTAAAATTATGACAGGATTTAATTTAAAATAAAAACAAAAGACTCTTTGGTATGGAAAAAAAAACCCTAATTTTATCAGTGTTAAGCCAGACATTTTCCGTGCATGTGTATGTCCATTTTTCACTCACTAACCCCCTTCCTTCCAAAAGATGGCTGGCATCCTCATGATCACTACTGCAGTATTACTCCAAATTGAGTAGCTGAAGGTTTTGCAGTCGCATGATCTGAATTATTGCTCCTGCCTGTTTGTTTGTTTGTTTGTTTTTAAATCATCCCACTGGTAAGCTGTCCTCCCAGAGCCACTATCATCTGTACCACTTCACCATACGCAGTACTTTCCCTCCTCCCGTGGTTCCCAAAGCACCGCTGAACAAGGCCCTCGTGGAGGCAGACTTCGCTGTTAATTTCGGAAAAAGAGAGAGATTGCGATGCAGTGGGACATGAACAAACAACATTCAGTTTAGTGTTTGACTAATGCTCTTATGTTTGCTGGCCATCCCCCCTCGTGGAATTTCTCATGAGATGTCTCTCTTCTCCCTCATATCTCACTCCAATCTATTCTTGCCCTTTTCTATGCTCTCTCCCAAGTCCCAATCCTTCTGCTCCACCCACCCACAAATGAAAGACCCAAGATTCCTCTTGCATTACTTACTCACATGACTAGAATTCTCATTTGTCTACGCTTCTTCGATCTAAGCACTGACCAGGAGCCTTGTCCTAGATTACCACCCACTGATCACAATGGTGCTTTTCCTCCACCAGTGTGAACCTTTCATTTTTCCTTGGCCAATTGTCACAAACTATAGCCAGATTCTAAACCTCTAACAATTTTTCGTTTTGTTACTTATGTATATAAATGCATCTAAGGAAGTTGCGACTGAAGCAAAGAGTTATGATTCTTTACCAAGGAGTGAAAAAGACTCTTTCCTTAACCAAACTTGGGTCAGGCTCCTCTGAGCCCTCTTGCTGACTAGGTCCTGACCTTGGCCTCTGTGCTGGGCCTGCTTAGACTAGTTTTAGCAAGAATACTGCATCAGTTTAGCAAAAAAAATCCCCTTCCCTTGATATCTGATCAAATTCTTCACCCCCAGCTCTCAATATCTTATCACCCTAGCCTGCCTCAGTAAGCATCCTCTTAGTCAGGGGTCCCCAAACTACGGCCCACGGGCCGCATGCGGCCCCTGAGGCCATTTATCCGGCCCCCGCCGCACTTCTGGAAGGGGCACTTCTTTCATTCGTGGTCAGTGAGAGGAGCATAGTTCCCATTGAAATACTGGTCAGTTTGTTGATTTAAATTTACTTGTTCTTTATTTTAAATATTGTATTTGTTTCCGTTTTATTTTTTTACTTTAAAATAAGATATATGCAGTGTGCATAGGGATTTGTTCATAGTTTTTTTATAGTTGGATCCTCCAACGGTCTGAGGGACAGTGAACTGGCCCCCTGTGTAAAAAGTTTGGGGACCCCTGCTCTTAGTCCTATGGTTGATCTAGCAAGAATCCTCCTAGTTTTGATGTTTTTTCTTAGTACTTTTCCTTCCAAAGACCCCCTCCCTGCTCCTTGGCTATAAATCTCCACTTGTCCCTGTTGTACTCAGAGGTAAGCCCGTACTCTCCTCCTAACTGCAAAGTCCCCATTGCAGTAGATCCTCCCCCTCCTCTCACTTAGGAGAAAAAAAGCAATAATTTTTATTTATTTAATTTACTGGATACAGGTTTCAATTGTACAACTCAACAAAACATCATCTGCACCCTGCACGGTGCACCCATCAACCCACGTGAAGTTCCTTTACATCCACATTCCTCCCTGTTTGTCCTCCTCCAGACACCCCTATCCCCTTTCCCTCTGATGTCACCACACTGTTGTCTGTGTCTATGTATTTTTTTTTTTTGCTTAATTCTTTCACCTTTATTCATCCAGTCCCCCAACCCCTCTCCCCTCTGACAGCTGGCAGTCTGTTCCATGTCTCCATGCTTTTGTTTCTATTTTGTCGGTTTAATTTGTTCATTAGATTACACATATAAATGAGATCATACAGTATTTGTCTTCCTCTGACTGGCTTATTTCACTTAGCATAATCACCTCCAGGTCTATATACACTGTCACAAAAGGTAAGATTTGCTTTTATTTGATTGATTGATTGATTGATTGATTGATTTTACTGCCCAGCAGTATTCCATTATATAATATATGACAGCTTTTTTTTTATCCACTCATCTACTGATGGGCACTTGGACAGTTTCCAAGTCTTAGCTATTGTAAATAATGCTACAATGAACATAGGAGTGCATAAAGTGGTAGGATTTAGCAGGTTCAACCTGTTCAGCAGAACCAATACCTAATTTTTGTTGAGTTCAGTGAGCCAGTTGTTAAAAGGTAGTTGTATTTAGGGTTCTCTGTAAGGTGGGCACCTTCACAAACACCCAATGTGGAAATCATAAATTTACATTCCTTACTCTTTTTTATTTTTTTTTATTTTTTTACAGAGACAGAGAGAGAGTCAGAGAGAGGGATAGACAGGGACAGACAGACAGGAATGGAAGGATGAGAAGCATCAATCAATAGTTTTATATTGCAACACCTTAGTTGTTCATTGATTGCTTTCTTATATGTGCCTTGACTACGGGCATTCAGCAGACCGAGTAACCCCTTGCTCGAGCCACCTATCTTGGGTCCAAGCTGGTGAGCTTTTGCTCAAACAAGATGAGCCCATGCTCAAACTGGCGATCTTGGGGTCTCAAACCTGGGTCCTCGACATCCCAGTCTGATGCTCTATCAACTGCGTCACCGCCTGGTCAGGCTCCTTACTCTTTTTTAACATTTACCTGCACAATAGCATATTCTAAGCACCCGTGGTAATGTTCATTCCATCCATAGGTGAAAAAAATTGCAAGTGAGGACACTAGTCAAGAAGCAATATGGGCCTGACCAGGTGGTGGTGCAGTGGATAGAGTGTCGAACTGGGATGCAGAAAGACCCAGGTTCGAGACCCGGAGGTCGCCAGTTTGAGCATGGGCTCATCTGTTTGAGCAAAAGCTCACTAGCGTGGACCCAAGATCGCTGGCTTCAGCAAGGGGTTACTCGATCTGCTAAAGGCCCACATTCAAGGCACATAAAAGAAAGTAATCAATGAACAATTAAGGTGTAGCAACGAAAAACTGATGTTTGATGCTTCTCATCTCTCTCTGTTCCTGTCTGTCTGTCCCTATCTATCCCTCTCTCTGACTCTCCCTGTCTCATTAAAAAAAAAAAAAAAAAAAAAGGAAAGGAAATATCTTTTTTTTTTTTTTAAATAAATTTTTATTAATGGTAATGGGATGACATTAATAAATCAGGGTACATATATTCAAAGAAAACATGTCTAGGTTATTTTGTCATTAAATTATGTTGCGTACCCCTCGCCCAAAGTCAGATTGTCCTCCGCCACCCTCTATCTAGTTCTCTGTGACCCTCCCCCTCCCCCTAACTTTCTCCCTCCCTCCCTCCCATGTCCTCTCTCCCCCCACCCCTGGTAACCAACACACTCTTGTCCATGTCTCTTAGTCTCATTTTTATGTTCCACCAATGTATGGAATCATGTAGTTCTTGTTTTTTTCTGATTTACTTATTTCACTCCTTATAATGTTATCAAGATCCCACCATTTTGCTGTAAATGATCTGATGTCATCATTTCTTATGGCTGAGTAGTATTCCATAGTGTATATGTGCCACATCTTCTTTATCCAGTCTTCTATTGAAGGGCTTTTTGGTTGTTTCCATGTCTTGGCCACTGTGAACAGTGCTGCAATGAACATGGGGCTACATGTGTCTTCACGTATCAATGTTTCTGAGGTTTTGGGGTATATACCCAGTAGAGGGATTGCTGGGTCATAAGGTAGTTCTATTTTCAGTTTTTTGAGGAACCACCATACTTTCCTCCATAATGGTTGTACTACTTTACAGTCCCACCAACAGTGAATGAGGGTTCCTTTTTCTCCACAGCCTCTCCAACATTTGCTATTACCCGTCTTGTTGATAATAGCTAATCTAACAGGGGTGAGGTGGTATCTCATTGTAGTTTTGATTTGCATTTCTCTAATAACTAATGAAGCTGAGCATCTTTTCATATATCTGTTGGCCATTTGTATTTCTTCCTGGGAGAAGTGTCTGTTCATGTCCTCTTCCCATTTTTTTATTGGATTGTTTGTTTGTTTGTTGTTGAGTTTTATGAGTTCTTTGTAAATTTTGGATATTAGGCCCTTATCTGAGCTGTTGTTTGAAAATATCATTTCCCATTTAGTTGGCTGTCTGTTTATTTTGATAACAGTTTCTCTTGCTGAGCAAAAACTTTTTATTCTGATGTAGTCCCATTCATTTATCTTTGCCTTCACTTCTCTTGAATGGCTGTAAATTTAAATTATAGATTGGAGGAAGTGAAACTACTTTGGAATTTTTTTCTATACAGATATCATTATTATTTCTTTAAAAATACTGCCTGTCATTATTTTTCAGTTTACAAAGAAATAAAAATGGTTGTTAAAGGGAATGCTACTTTAAATGTTTTAAGTCTTACATTTTCTTCAAACCTTAGAAGAATAATCCAATTTTATTTCCTACTCCTACCATTTAACTTTTCAACCACCTAAAAAATAGTCATTTTCACATATAGATGAGGCACAACACTGATTATCTCTTTTTACAGAGATAATCTAAGAATTTTTACAGGTTCTTTTTACTTTATTTACATTATCCTTCAGTTTCTAAATTATCTTTTTTTAATTGATTTAAATTTATTGTGTTTACATAGATTCAAGTGTCCTACTGAACTAGATACGTAGTTTTTAAAGGCATGAAGGCATTTTTTAAATAAAAGTATCCATTAGAAGATGGTTTTTAGAAAGAATGTGAGTTCCAGTGTAAACGATACATTTCTCATCTTCCCAAGAATGGAGTCTCTCTAAATACAAATCTACTTCTAAGGCTCCTTAAGCATTGCTTTATCAGAGCTCCATTAAACCTTCAACATGGTCTTCACTGTTACATCATTCCTTCCTTCAGGTATCTTATAATTTGTGCAATTTTGTATCTGGTTTTACTCCCAATACTTCACACTAGATGTGTGACCTAGAGCAAGTTACAAATCTCTCTACATCTCAGTACTTTTAATCTCTAAAATGGAAATAACCTACCTCAGAACATTGAGTTTAAATGATAAAATGAATAAGAAGCATCTATGGGGTATGTGACAAAGCAAGAACTTATTACCCATTGTTTTGAATTCATTATTTTGCCAGGCATGTAAGCTTTCAAAAATGATTTTTTGAGGGTGCTAATACATAATAAAGACTAAATGACAGTCGTGTCCAGGATGTTATGTTTGAGTTTAAGTTTGGAGAAAACACAAGACCGAACACTGAAAAGGTGAACTGCTCTCTGACTTGAATGCATAGGGATGGGAATGGAGTGGCTGAAACACACAGCTGTTTTCTGAGACACAGCAAATGCTCCTTGATTTCTCACATGGAAAAGTGTGAATTACCTAAACATTAAAACAATATCTTTCATTTTCTGTTTCAGTATTCGTACAGTCCTGACATTTTGAGATCATACAAATGCCACTTGTAGCAGTCGTCTGGCTCCTTCATCATCTGGCACATCAGGCAAACATCAATAATTCTGTTCTTCAGAGACAAGCATAAGAGGGATAAGAGGGAACCAGGAAAAAGGACCAAAAAAAGAATAATAAAGAAGAAAAAAATAAAAATAATAAGTAAAAATCTGTTGTATTAAGTGGAGCAAAGACTAAATACAATGGAGACCTTGGGTTGGGAGGACCCAAAATGCCACAAAAATAAACAAACAAGAAAAAAACAAAAACAAAAGCAAAAAAGAAAAATAAAGCCAAAAAAAGCCTTGAGTCTCAAATTAACTAATTTGTTCGTGATTGAGGATTAAATGGGAGGAAAGTAAAACGAGAAAAGAAAAAACGAATAGGAAGGAAAAAATAAGAAAAAGAGAAAAACAAAGGAAAAAATAAAAAAGGAAGAGAAAAAAACTAAATAAAGCAAATCAAAAAAAAAAAAAGAGGAGAGAGTGAGAGTTAAGTGTTTTGGAGTATAACCTTAAAGGAGGGTGAGGATGAAGAAGAGAAATAAAATGTAACAGTTATGGGTAGTGTAGTTCAAGAAAAGGGAAGCATAAGATGGGCAGAGAATAGAAGGACCGAGGTGGAGGAAATAAAGGCAATAAGATAGAAGAAACAAACAACAACAAAAAAAAAATTAGTGCAACAAGTTGTAAAGTCTGGATTTTTCTTGATTTTGAGAGGTTAACTTCTTCCTTTTTCTTTTCTCTCCCTCTTCCTGGTCGGTGACTCTGTACCCCAGGCTCTGCCCCTGTGTCACACTTAGGTAGGGATTTGCAGTTGATGGGATTCTATGGCAATGTCATATAATTGGCTTTAGTCTTGCTGGTAGTCAAGGCTTGTTGGCGTTTGCAGGGTCCAACGATGAGAGAGTTTGCTTTCTTGGATTCTCTCTCCTAGTCCCCCCTTCCTGAATTAGCAGCCTGGTGATCCAGCTATAAGGCTGCAAGTGCTTCTGCCTGGGGAGTAAGAGGCTCAAAGAGCTGGGAAATCCCCACTCTATCCCCACTCAGTGCAAGGCTTTGGGAAAGGCTCTGGCAGTCAGGGCCTCCAGTGTAATCAGGCGGGGGTGGGAGTCAATTGTTGTCAATGTGACTGTTCAGCGCCTAGCATTCAGTTGGACCTCTCAACCCAGGCTTTCCACACTTTGTAGCCTGTTTTGGCTGGGAAGAAGAGGCACTAGTCTCTGCTTGCGACTAGTGTAGTATAGATCTTATTATCTGCCAAGTCCCTCTTGTTAGCGTTTATCCCTGAATATGGAGGCTCTATCAATCAGAAGTTGCCCCCGCCCCTTTAGCGAGAGGCACTAAAAAATATCACGCCTCTTGTCTTGGGTCGCTGAACTGAGAGAGATCTTATCAATTAGAACCGAGGGTGCGCAGATTTCATGGGTTAAGCTAATTTCAGTGATTGGGTCGCAGCTGTGCTCCCGAAGGTATTTTAGGCTGCCTGCGCGCGCCCCTCCCCCGACGCTTGATTGTTAGCTTGAATGGCTGGGTGAGATGCTCCGCCCACGGAGAGAATCTCCCAAGTAGAAGACCACCCTGGTGCCTTTCCCGCTCGCCCTGCCGCTGGCGGCTGGATCGCACCAGGCGCAGAATAATGGGGCACCCTGGGTGTGCGGGCCAGTAGGGCGTTCTGGGCGTGTGGAATGCCCAGGGCACGCGCGCGAATGGGGTGCTCCGGGAACCGGTGGCTGGCGACTCTCACTCACAGTGCGCGAGCCGCTGGGAACGTTAGCGGTGCTCGCTCTATAACCGGACCGGGCATGCGCCGGCGGCTGCTCGCTGCTCCCGAGTGTGGGCGGTGCTCGCTCTGCAACCGTACTGGGTGCGCACCAGCGGCTGCTCGCGCTCCGGAGTGTGGGCGGTGCTCGTTCTGCAACCGGACCAGGCGCTTGCCCGCGGCTGCTCGCGGCTCCCGAGTGTGGGCGGTGCTCGCTCTGCAACCGGACCGGGCACGCCGGTGGCTGTTCGTGCTCCGGAGTGTGGGCGGTGCTCGCTCTGCAACCGGAACCGGGCACGCGCCCGCGGCTGCTCGCGGCTCCCGAGTGTGGGCGGTGCTCGCTCTGCAACCGGACCGGGCGCACGCCCGCGGCTGCTCGCGGCTCCCGAGTGTGGGCTGACTCACCACAGGCGCACTCTCTCGCGGCTTAAATGAACGTCCCTGCGGTAGCTTCCTCCACACCCTCGTCTCTCAGATTCAAGTGATAACAGTCCTTTCGCTTTCAGTTTGTGTGGAACTCCGGAATGCTCCGAGGATAAATTTTTCTGTTTCTAGTTGATAAATTTGTTGTGATTTAGGGGAGATCTGTCGGACGCGCTGCTCACGTCGCCATTTCCGTGACGTCACTCCAGGAAATATCTTAAATAACAGTTTTATTGTTTTTTAGGTATTATTTAATATTTTTTCATTAATTTTTAAAACTCATAACATAATCTAGTTTTGTGTGACTTTTTTATTCTGATTTAAGTATTAAATGAATAAATTACCTCTTGACATGTCATTTTATTATACACTTAGAACGGTCATTAGGGCAGAGAACTGGTTGTTAAATTATTTGAATCCCACCACGGGGTGCGTATATTCTTTCAAATTAGTGTTTCAGGCCAACCTAAGAAGACCTAGAAATAATGCAATTGAAAACTGGTGACAGACAACACCAAGCCTAGATTCAACCAGCTCTACAAACAAAACACCCAAATACATAGATATGAGAAGACAGAGAAGTGCAATCCAAATGAAACCACAAGAGAAACATCCAGGAAATGAACTGAGTGATATGGAAATAGCCAAACTTCTGGATGCAAAGTTCAAAATAATGATTGTAAGGATGCTTAGGGATCTTAGAACAACAATGGATGGTCATCATGAACACCTAAATAAAAAAATAGCAAGTATAAAAAAGGATATTGAAATATTAAAAAAGAATAAGTCAGAGATGACAAATACAATACATCCTATCCACAATGGAAGGAATTAAAAACAGGATGGATAGAGCTGAGGATCGAATTAGCGAGTTGGAGGACAACTGGAATAAAGGCATGAAAGCAGAGAAGAAAAAAAAAAGACTCAAAAAGTCTGAGGAAACTCATAGAGAGCTCTTTGACAACATAAAGAAAAATAACATCCGCATTATAGGGGTTCCTGAAGAAGAAGAAAAAGAACAAGGGATAGAGACTTTGTTCAATCATATCATAGCTGAAAACTTCCCTAAATTAATGCAGGAGAAACACTCACAAGTACAAGAAGCACCGAGAACTCTATTAAAGAGAAACCCAAAGAAACCTACACCAAGACACATCATAATTAAAATACCAAAGCTAAGTGATAAAGAGAAAATATTAAAAGCTGCTAGAGATAAAAAGGCTATCACCTACAAAGAAGCCCTCATAAGAATGATGTCCAACTTCTCAACAGAAACACTTAAGGACAGAAGGGAATGGCAAGAAATATTCAAAGTAATGTAGAACAAGAATCTACAACCAAGACAATTTTATCCAGCAAGGACATCATTTAAAATTGAAGGAGAAATAAAAAGCTTCCCAGAAAAAAAAAAAAAAACTCAAGGAATTCATTACAACCAAACCAATGCTGCAGGAAATGTTAAGGGGCCTATTGTAAACAGATCAAAGTGGAAAAAGAATATAGCAAAAGAGGAATATAGCTTTAAAGAATAAAATGGCAATAAACAACTACATATCAATAATAACCTTAAATGTAAATGAATTAAATGATCCAATGAAAGACATAGGGTAGCTGCATGGATAAGAAAACAGGACCCATACATATGCTGTCTACAAGAGACACACCTTAAAACAAAAGATGCACATAGGTTGAAGATAAAAGGATGGAAAAAAACATTTCATGCAAATGGAAATGAAAAAAAAAAGCTGAGATAGCAATACTTATATCAGACAAAATGGACTTTAAAACAAAGAATATAGTAAGAGATAAAGAAGGTCACTACATAATGATAAAGGGAGCATTCCAACAGGAAGATATAACTGTTATAAATATATACGCACCTAATATAGGAGCACCTAAATATATAAAGCAGACTTTGATGGATTTAAAGGGCAAGATCGCCCTGGCCGGTTGGCTCAGCGGTAGAGCGTCGGCCTAGCGTGCGGAGGACCCGGGTTCGATTCCCGGCCAGGGCACATAGGAGAAGCGCCCATTTGCTTCTCCACTCCTCCGCCGCGCCTTCCTCTCTGTCTCTCTCTTCCCCTCCCGCAGCCAAGGCTCCATTGGAGCAAAGATGGCCCGGGCGCTGGGGATGGCTCTGTGGCCTCTGCCCCAGATGCTAGAGTGGCTCTGGTCGCAACATGGCGACACCCAGGAGGGTCGCAACATGGCGACGCCCAGGATGGGCAGAGCATCGCCCCCTGGTGGGCAGAGCGTCGCCCCCTGGTGGGCGTGCCGGGTGGATCCCGGTCGGGCGCATGCGGGAGTCTGTCTGACTGTCTCTCCCTGTTTCCAGCTTCAGAAAAATGCAAAAAAAATAATAATAATAATAAGTAAATAAATAAATAAAGGGCAAGATCAACAGCAAACTATATTAGAAGGGAATTTTAATGCCCCAATAACATCACTAGATAGATCCTCAAGAAAGAAAACTAACAAAGAAACAGCCGACTTAAAGGACACACTAGCAACTCAATTTAATACACATCTGCAGAACCTTTCACCCTAAAGCAGCACAATATACATTCTTTTCAAGTGCTCATGGTACATTCTCTAGAATAGACCACATGTTAGGGAACATAAGTGGTCTCAACAAATTTAAAAATATTGAAATCATATAAAGCACTTTCTCAGATCACAATAGCATAAAACTAGAAATCAACAACAACAGAAAAACTCAAAAAATCTTAAACACATGGAAAATAAATAGCAGGTTGTTAAATAATGAATGGATGAAAAATGAGATCAAAGCAGAAATAAAAAAATTTCTAGAAACAAATGATAATGAGCATATAACAACTCAAAATTTATGGAACACAGCAAAAGCAGTACTGAGAGGGAAGTTTATAGCATTACAGGCACACTTTAAGAAACTAGAAAAAGCTCAAATAAACAACTTAACCCCGCATCTAAAAGAACTAGAAAAAGAACAGCAAGTAAAGCCCAAAGGTAGTAGAAAAAAGAATATAATAAAGATCAGAGCAAAATTAATGACATAGAGGCTAAAGAAACAATACAAAAGATCAATGAAACTAAGGAGCTGGTTCTTTGAAAAGGTAAACAAGATCGATGAACCTTTAAGTAGACTCACCAAGAAAAAAAAAGAGAGGACTTATATAAATAAAACTAAAAATGAGAGTGGAGAAATAACAACTGACAAGCAGAAATACAAAATATTGTAAGAAAATACTATGAAGAACTGTATGCCAAAAAACTAGACAACCTAGATAAAATGGACAAATTCCTTGAAACATACAATCTTCCAAAAATCAATCTGGAAGAATCAGAAAACCTAAATAGACCGATTACACCAAATGAAATCAAAACAGTTATCAAAAAACTTCCAACAAAGAAAAGTCCAGAGCCAGATGGCTTCACAGGTGAATTCTACCAAATATTCAAAGAAGAACTAACTCCTATCCTTCTCAAGCTATTTCAAAATATTCAAGAGGAAGGAAGACTTTCAAGCTCCTTTTATAAGGCGAGCATAATTCTGATTCCAAAACCAGGCAAAGACAACACAAAGAAAGAAAACTATAGGCCAATATCCCTGATAAATTTAGGTGGTAAAATTCTCAACAAAATATTAGCAAACCAGATTCAACAATATATGGAAAAAAAATCATACACTATG
Organism: Saccopteryx bilineata; assembly: GCF_036850765.1. NCBI lineage: Eukaryota > Metazoa > Chordata > Mammalia > Chiroptera > Emballonuridae > Saccopteryx > Saccopteryx bilineata. The sequence continues at coordinate 182,364,171 of NC_089494.1, forward strand.
CTCAAGTGGGATTTATTCTGGGGAGGCAAGGCTGGTATAATATTTGCAAATCAATCAATGTGATTCATCACATAAACAAAAGGAAAGAGAAAAACCGCATAATAATTTCAATAGATATGGGAAAAGCATTTGAAAAATCCAGCACCCATTCATGACCAACACTCTCAACAAAGTGGGAACACAGAGAACATACCTCAACATGATAAAGGCCATCTATGACAAACCCACAGTCAACATCATACTCAACGGGCAAAAATTAAAAGCAATCCCCTTAAGATCAAGAACAAGGTAGGGGTGCCCCCCTTTCACCACTCTTATTCAACATAGTCCTTGAAGTCCTAGCCACAGCAATCAGAGAAGAAGAAGAAATAAAAGGCATTGAAGTTAGAAAAGAAGAAGTAAAGCTATCAGAATTTGCAGATGATATGATATTGTATATAGAAAACCCTAAAGTCTCAGTCAAAAAACTACTGGACCTGATAAATGAATTCAGCAAAGTAGCAGAATATAAAATTAATACTTAGAGATCAGAGGCATTTTTATACACCAACAATGAACAGTCAGAAAGAGAAATTAAGGAAACAATTCTCTTCACTATTACAACTAAAAAATAAAGTACCTAGGAATACATTTAACCAAGGAGACTAAAGACTTGTACTCGAAAAATTATAAAACATTGATAAAAGAAATTAAGGAAGATACAAAAAAGTGGAAGCATATACCGTGCTCATGGTTAGAAAAAATAAACATCATTAAAATGTCTATATTACCCAAAGCAATTTATAAATTCAATGCAATACCAATTAAAATACCAGTGACATACTTTAAAGGTATAGAGCACATATTCCAAAAATTTATATGGAACCAAAAGAGAACACAAATAGCCTCAACAATCTTAAAAAAGAATAAAGAGAAAGATATCACACTTCCTGATATCAAATTATACTACAAGGCCATTGTACTCAAAAGAGCCTGGCATTGGCATAAGAACAGGCACATAGATCAGTGGAACAGAACAGAGAACCCAGAAATAAACCCACAGCTCTATGGACAACTGATATTTGACAAAGGTGGTAAGGGCATACAATGGAGTAAAGACAGCCTCTCTAATAAATGGTGTTGGGAAAATTGGACAGCTACCTGCAAAATAATGAAACTAGACCACCAACTTACAGCAGTCACAAACATAAACTCAAGATGGATAAAAGACGTAAATGTAAGCCGTAAAACCATAAGCATCTTAGAAGAAAACATAGGCAGTAAGCTTTCTGATATCTCTCACAATTTATTTGCTGATTTATCTCCAAGGGCAAGTGAAATAAAAGACAGGATAAACAAATGGGACTATATCAAACTAAAAAGCTTCTGCACAGCTAAAGACAACAAGAACAGAATAAAAAGACAAACTACACAATGGGAGAACATACTTGACAGTACATCTGATAAGTGGTTAATAACCAAAATTTATAAAGAACTTGTAAATCTCAACACCAGGAAGACAAACAATCCAATCAAAAAATGGGCAAAAGAAAGGAATAGACACTTCTCCAAAGAGGACATACAGATGGCCAATAGGCATATGAATAAATGCTCAACATCACTAAGCATTAGAGAAATGCAAATTAAAACCACAATGAGATATCACCTCACACCTGTCAGAATGGCGCTCAACAACAAAACAACACAGAATAAGTGCTGGCGAGGATATAGAGAAAAGCGAACCCTCCTACACTGCTGGTGGGAATGCAGACTGGTGCAGCCACTGTGGAAAACAGTATGGAGATTCCTCAAAAAATTGAAAATCAAAACGCCTTTTGACCCAGCTATCCCACTTTTAGGAATATACCCCAAGAACACCATAGCACTGTTCCAGAAGGAGAAATGTACCCCCATGTTTATGGCAGCATTGTTCACAATAGCGAAGATCTGGAAACAGCCCAAGTGTCCGTCAGAGGACGAGTGGATTAAAAAGCTTTAGAACATATATACTATGGAATACTACTCAGCCATAAGAAATGATGACATCGGATCATTTACAATAACATGGATGGACCTTGATAACATTATACGGAGTAAAATAAGTAAACCAGAAAAAACTAAGAACTATATGCACCCATACATAGATGGGACATAAAAATGAGACTCAGAGACATGAACAAGAATGTGATGGTAACGGGGCTGCGGGGGGTGGGGGGTGTGGAGGGGGTGAGGAAGGAGAGAGAGGGAGTGCGGAGGGGAGGGGCACAAAGAAAACCAGATAGAAGGTGAAGGAAGACAATTTGACTTTGGGTGAGGGGTACACAGCATAATCAAATGTCAAAATAATCTGGAGATGTTTTCTCAGAACATATGTACCCTGATTTATCAATGTCACTGCATTAAAATTAATAAAAATAAGATTAAAAAATAATAATAAAAAATAAATAAAATGTTCAAAAAATTTAAAAATAAATGGCAGGCTAGGCCTTGAAGGGTATGTGCAGTATCCATATGGCAGTGTTATCAAACATTTGCACTTGTAATAAGGCATAATGGAATTATTTCCTAGATAGAGTCAAATTGTTCTTTGTAAAAATAGCTTTATTTAAAATTCTAAAATCATCTTCTAGTAAACTGCATTACATAATCAGATAACTAAGTTTGGGATATGGAATTGTGTAATATTTATATCAGCCTGTGTGTTATCAGCAAACTCAAACAGCTGTAAAGCAAAAGTGTAAAGGATTCTGGATATGGCTGAATTGGTCTTGGGAGCAGGACTGGTTTGCAGGAAAAGTTTGCATCTGGCTCCTCCCTTCTAATTTCTACTCTGCCACTATCTTCCCCAAAGCTCTCTTTAGAGCTGTAGCCCCAAGGTTCACAATTGGCCCTGAGTGTGGAGGGGGACCCATGCAGATATTTTTTTAGAGAGGGGAGGGGAGGTAGAAAGAATCCTACAGCAACCTGACCTGGATACACCCGGCAAGCCCACTAGGGGGCGATGCTCTGCCCATCTGGGGCCGTTGCTCCATTGCTCAGCAATGAAACCATTTTTTTATTTCTTCAGTGCCTGAGGCTGAGGAGCCATTCTCAGAGCCCAAGATCATCTTGCTCAAACCAATCGAGCCATGGCTGCAGGAGGTAAAGATAGAGAGGAAGAGAGAGAAAGAAAAAGAAGGGGGAGGGATGGAGAAGCAGATAAGCACTTTTTCTGTGTGCCCTGACCAGGAATTACACCCAGAACATCCACACGTTGGGCTGACACTACCACTGAGCGAACTGGCCAGGGCCCAGATATTTCATAGTGACTGCTATCTAAAGAAACAATTTGAGTGTAAATAATACAGTCAAGATGAGCTTCGGGACATTTTATAGTGTCAGCAAGTAAGGAAATGCTAAAAAAAAAAAAACCAAAAGCAATGGGAGTGATATCAAAGGGGCACATGTGACAGTGACAACTGAAAGAGTCTCCAGTGGCCAAAGGCGGAACAACTTGAGAAACAAACTAAAGTAATATTGCATTATAACCCAATATACAATATATTGTATATACAAATTTAAAATAAATATTTATGAGACCATGATGAAATAAGAAAAAAAAATAGTGTTTCAGATTTCTTCAGATATATTCCTAGAAGTGGGATCACTGGGTAAAAAGGCAGTTCCATTTTTTTTAATTACTAATGTTAATGCAGTGACATTGATAAATCAGGGTACATATGTTCAGAGAAAACATCTCCAGATTATTTTGACATTTGATTATGTTGCATACCCCTCACCCAAAGTCAAATTGTCATCCGTCACCTTCTATCTGGTTTTCTTTGTGCCCCTCCACTTCCCCCACCTCTCTCCTTCCCTGCCTCCCCACCCCTTTCACCCCCCCCCCCCGTTACCATCACATTTTTGTCCATGTCTCTGAGTCTCGTTTTTATGTCCCATCTATGTATGGATTAATACAGTTCTTAGTTTTTCCTGATTTACTTATTTCACTCCGTATAATGTTATCAAGGTCCATCCATGTTGTTGTAAATGATCCGATGTCATCATTTCTTATGGCTAAATAGTATTCCATAGTATATATGTACCAAAGTTTTTTAATTCACTCGTTCTCTGACGGACTTGGGCTGTTTCCAGATCTTCACTATTGTAAACAATGCTGCCATAAACATGGGGGTGCATTTCTCCTTTTCAAACAGTGCTATGGTGTTCTTGGGGTATATTCCTAACAGTGGTATAGCTGGGTCAAAAGACATTTTCATTTTCAATTTTTTGAGGAATCTCCATACTGTTTTCCACAGTGGCTGCACCAGTTTACATTCCCACCAGCAGTGCAGGAGGGTTCCCCTTTCTCCACATACTCGCCAGCACTTATTCTGTGTTGTTTTGTGGATGAGCGCCATTCTGACAGGTGTGAGGTGATATCTCATTGTGGTTTTAATTTGCATTTCTCTAATGCTTAGTGATGTTGAGCATTTTTTCATATGCCTATTGGCCATCTGTATGTCCTCTTTGGAGAAATGTCTATTACTTTCTTTTGCCCATTTTTTTTAATATTAATATTTTTTTATTAAATTTAATGCAGTGACATTGATAAATCAGGGTACATATGTTGAGAGAAAATATCTCTAGATTATTTTGACATTTGATTGTGCTGTATACCCCTCCCGCAAAGTTAAATTGTCTTCTGTCACCTTCTATCTGGTTTTCTTTGTGCCCCTCCCCTCCCCTAACCCCTCTCTCCTTCTTCACCCCCTCCCCCCTCCCCCAACCCCCCCGCCCCTGTTGCCATCACATTCTTGTTCATGTCTCTGAGTCTCATTTTTATGTCCCATCTATGTATGGGTGCATATAGTTCTTAGTTTTTTCTGGTTTACTTATTTTACTCCGTATAATGTTATCAAGGTCCATCCATGTTATTGTAAATGATCCGATGTCATCATTTCTTATGGCTGAGTAGTATTCCATAGTATATATGTTCTAAAGCTTTTTAATCCACTCGTCCTCTGACGGACACTTGGGCTGTTTCCAGATCTTCGCTATTGTGAACAATGCTGCCACAAACATGGGGGTGCATTTCTCCTTTTCCAGCCGTTCTATGGTGTCCTTGGGGTATATTCCTAAAAGTGGGATAGCTGGGTCAAAAGGCGGTTCGATTTTCAGTTTTTTGAGGAATCTCCATACTGTTTTCCACAGTGGCTGCACCAGTCTGCATTCCCACCAGCAGTGCAGGAGGGTCCCCTTTTCTCCACATCCTCGCCAGCACTTATTCTGTGTTGTTTTGTTGATAAGCGCCATTCTGACTGGTGTAAGGTGATATCTCATTGTGGTTTTAATTTGCATTTCTCTAATGATTAGTGATGTTGAGCATTTTTTCATATGCCTATTGGCCATCTGTATGTCCTCTTTGGAGAAGTGTCTATTCATCTCTTTTGCCCATTTTTGGATTGGGTTGTTTGTCTTCCTGGTGTTGAGTTTTACAAGTTCTTTATAAATTTTGGTTATTAACCCCTTATCAGACGTATTGTCAAATATGTTCTCCCATTGTGTAGTTTGTCTTTTTATTCTGTTCTTGTTGTCTTTAGCTGTGCAAAAGCTTTTTAGTTTGATATAGTCCCATTTGTTTATCCTGTCTTTTCTTTCACTTCCCCGTGGAGATAAATCAGCAAATATATTGCTCCGAGAGATGTCGGAGAGCTTACTGCCTATGTTTTCTTCTAAGATGCTTATGGTTTCACGGCCTACATTCAAGTCTTTTATCCATTTTGAGTTTATTTTTGTGAGTGGTGTAAGCTGGTGATCTAGTTTCATTTTTTTGCAGGTAGCTGTCCAATTTTCCCAACACCATTTGTTAAAGAGGCTGTCTTTACTCCATTGTATTTCCTTACCTCCTTTGTCAAATATCAGTTGTCCATAGAACTGTGGGTTTATTTCTGGGTTCTCTGTTCTATTCCATTGATCCATATGCCTGTTCTTATGCCAGTACCAGGCTGTTTTGAGTACAATGGCCTTGTAGTATAACTTGATATCAGGAAGTGTGATACCTCCCACTTTATTCTTCTTTTTTAAGATTGCTGAGGCTATTTGTGTCCTTTTTTGGTTCCATATAAATTTTTGGAATATGTGTTCTATATCTTTGAAGTATGTCATTGGTATTTTAATTGGTATTGCATTGAATTTATAAATTGCTTTGGGTAATATAGACATTTTAATGATGTTTATTCTTCCTAACCATGAGCACGGTATATGCTTCCACTTATTAGTATCTTCCTTGATTTCTTTTATCAATGTTTTGTAATTTTCCGAGTACAAGTCTTTAGTCTCCTTGGTTAAGTTTACTCCTAGGTACTTTATTTTTTTGGTTGTAATTGTGAAGGGGATTGTTTCCTTAATTTCTCTTTCTGACTGTTCATTGTTGGTGTATAAAAATGCTTCGGATTTCTGAGTATTGATTTTATATCCTGCCACTTTGCTGAATTTATTTATCAGGTCCAGTAGTTTTTTGACTGAGACTTTAGGGTTTTCTATATACAATATCATATCATCTGCAAATAATGATAGTTTTACTTCTTCTTTTCCAACTTGAATGCCTTTTATTTCTTCTTCTTGTCTGATTGCTGTGGCTAGGACTTCCAGGACTATGTTAAATAAGAGTGGTGAAAGGGGTCACCCCTGCCTTGTTCCTGATCTTAAGGGTATTGCTTTTAATTTTTGCCCATTGAGTATGATGTTGGCTGTGGGTTTCTCATAGATGGCTTTTATCATGTTGAGGTATGTTCCCTGTATTCCCACTTTGCTGAGAGTTTTGATCATGAATGGGTGCTGGATTTTATCATATGCTTTTTCTGCATCTATTGAAATTATCATATGGTTTTTCTCCTTCTTTTTGTTTATGTGATGAATCACATTGATTGATTTACGAATATTGTACCAGCCTTGCCTCCCCAGAATAAATCCCACTTGATCATGGTGTATGATTTTTTCCATATATTGTTGGATCCGGTTTGCTAATATTTTGTTGAGGATTTTAGCATCTATATTCATCAGAGATATTGGCCTATAATTTTCTTTCTTTGTGTGGTCTTTGCCTGGTTTTGGAATCAGAATTATGCTCGCCTCATAAAAGGAGTTTGGAAGTCTTCCTTCCTCTTGAATTTTTTGAAATAGTTTGAGAAGGATAGGAGTTAGTTCTTCTTTGAATATTTGGTAGAATTCCGTTGTGAAGCCATCGGGCCCCGGACTTTTCTTTGTTGGGAGTTTTTTGATAACTGTTTCGATCTCCTTTGGTGTAATTGGTCTGTTTAAGTTTTCTGATTCTTCCAGATTGATTTTTGGAAGATTGTACGTTTCAAGGAATTTGTCCATTTCATCTAGGTTGTCTAGTTTTTTGGCATACAGTTCTTCATAGTATTTTCTTACAATATTTTGTATTTCTGTTGTGTCTGTTGTTATTTCTCCTCTCTCATTTCTAATTTTATTTATTTGAGTCCTCTCTCTCTCTTTTTCTTGGTGAGTCTACTTAAAGGTGTATCAATCTTGTTTACCTTTTCAAAGAACCAGCTCCTAGTTTCATTGATCCTCTGTATTGTTTCTTTAGCCTCTATGTCATTCATTTCTGCTCTGATCTTTATTATTTCCTTCCTTCTACTACATTTGGGCTTTACTTGCTGTTCTTTTTCTAATTCTTTTAGATGCAGGGTTAAGTTGTTTATTTGAGCTTTTTCTAGCTTCTGAAAGTGTGCCTGTAGTGCTATGAACTTCCCTCTCAGCACTGCTTTCGCTGTGCCCCATAAATTTTGAGTTGTTGTATGCTCATTGTCATTCGTTTCTAGGAATTTCTTTATTTCTTCTTTGATCTCATTCTTAATCCATTCATTATTTAACACCCTGCTATTTAGTTTCCATGTGTTTGAGAATTTTTGAGCTTTTCTGCTGTGATTCATTTCTAGTTTCATGCCGTTGTGATCGGAGAAAGTGCTTGATATGATTTCAGTCTAATTAAATTTGTTGAGACCACTTTTGTGCCCTAACATGTGGTCTATCCTAGAGAATGTACCATGAGCACTTGAAAAGAATGTATATTCTGCTGCTTTAGGGTGAAAGGTTCTGAAGATATCTATTAAATCGAGTTGATCTAGTGTTTCCAATAAGTCTGCTGTTTCTTTGCTAATTTTCTTTCTTTAGGATCTATCTAGTGATGTTAGTGGGGTATTGAAATCCCCTACTATTATAGTATTGCTGTTGAGCTCGCCCTTTAAATCCATCAAAATCTGTTTTATATATTTGGGTGCTCCTATATTAGGTGCATAGATATTTATAATAGTTATATCTTCCTGTTGGATTACTCCCTTTATCATTATGTAGTGGCCTTCTTTATCTCTTACTATATCCTTTGTTTTAAAGTCCAATTTGTCTGATATAAGTATTGCTACCCCAGCTTTTTTTTCATTTCCGTTTGCATGAAACATTTTTTTCCATCCTTTTACCTTCAATTTGTGTGTGTCTTTTGTTCTAAGGTGTGTCTCTTGTAGACAACATATGTATGGGTCCTGTTTTCTTATCCACGCAGCTACCCTATGTCTTTTAATTGGATCATTAAATCCATTTACATTTAAGGTTATTATTGATATGTAGTTGTTTATTGCCATTTTCTTCTTTAAAGGTGTATTCCTTTTTCTTTCTTTCTTTTTTTTTTGTATTCTTTTCCCACTTTATCTGTTTACACCAGGCCCCTTAATATTTCCTGCAGCATTGGTTTGGTTGTAATGAATTCCTTGAGTTGTTTTTTGTCTGGGAAGCTTTTTATTTCTCCTTCAATTTTAAACGATAGCCTTGCTGGATAAAGTAGTCTTGGTTGTAGGTTCTTGTTCTGGATTACTTTGAATATTTCTTGCCATTCCCTTCTGGCCTCAAGTGTTTCTGTTGAGAAGTCAGATGTCATCCTTATGGGGGCTCCTTTGTAGGTGATAACTTTTTTTTCTCTTGCAGCTTTTAATATTTTCTCTTTATCGCTTAGCTTTGGTATTTTAATTATGATGTGTCTTGGTGTAGGTTTCTTTGGGTTTCTCTTTAATGGAGTCCTCTGTGCTTCTTGGATTTGTGAGAGTTTCTCTTGCATTAATTTAGGGAAGTTTTCAGCTATGATATGATTGAACAAAGTCTCTATCCCTTGTTCTTTTTCTTCTTCTTCAGGAACCCCTATGATGCGGATGTTATTTCTCTTCATGTTGTCACAGAGCTCTCTAAGAGTTTCCTCTGACTTTTTGAGTCTTTTTTCTCTTTTCTTCTCTGCTTTCATGCCTTCATTCCAGTTGTCTTCTAACTCGCTGATTCGATCCTCTGCTCTATCTATCCTGTTTTTAATTCCTTCCATTGTGGTCTTTATTTCTGATATTGTATTTGTCGTCTCCAACTGATTCTTTTTTATACTTGCTATTTCTTTATTTAGGTTTTCAAACTCCCCCTCCATTGTTGTTCTAAGATCCCTAAGCATCCTTACAATCATTATTTTGAACTCCGCATCTAGAAGTTTGATTATTTCCATATCACTCAGTTCATCTCTCGAAAGTGTCTCTTGTGGTTTCATTTGGATTGCACTCCTTTGTTTTCTCATCTTCTTCTTCTTTTTTTTTTTTATTTGTAGAGTTGATTGAGTCTAGGCTTGGTGTTGTCTGCCTCCAGTTTTCAGTTGTGTTATTTTTAGGTCTTCGTGGGTTGGTATCAGCTATTATTTGTAATCCACTTTCGGATTTAGGCAGCTTTGAAGTCTTGATTTGTTTGTTTTCTTAACAGGTGATAGTCTTGTTAACTGATCTCAGCAGGGGATTCCTTGAAACTGTATCCAGGAATGCTGTGGGTGTAACCTGAGACGCTGAAGGTCTCTTCCTCCAACTAATCTCACTGGGGGCAGGGTTTTTTCTCTCAGCTTCAGTAGGGGGAGGTGTATCTCAGATCTCCATGGAGACCTGAGTTACTGCCCCTCCTCCCCACTTCTTGTTTTCAGCTGTGTCTTATTGTGCTGATTGGAGCTGGATAGATGTCCGGAGATCTCTGATCCGGAAGCACTTCAGCTCTCTTTTGTGAAAGGTTCAGTCCCTCCCCCAGCTATGGCCGCCTCCAGCACGAATGAGTCAGCTTTTTTATTTTGTTTCTTGCATACCTTAGCCCCTCACAGTCTGTCCCTCTCCCTGTCTTTTCCACTTGGGAGATAAGCTGGTCTTTTCAACCCACCTTGCTCCCTGGTCGCCAGGTAAGTGGCTGTGAGCAGTAGTTTCTGCTCTTTTTCCTCTGTGAAATCCTCTCTGGGCTCTCAGCCTCAGCCCCCTCCTTCCCTTCCTGTAAGCAGAGGAGCTTCAGGCACTCCTTACCAGGATTATTGTGGCTTCCTCTTTGCTCCTTGGTTTTTGAGAGCTGTTCTTGCAGTTCAGTGTTGGTTTTTCATGCTGATTTTTTCTAAATTGATTTGTATTCCAGTTTGGTGTTGAGAGCTGGGTGTCTGTGCATCCGCCTACTCTGCTGCCATCTTCTCTCCCCTAGGGATGCACTTCCTTCCTTTTTTAGAAAGAAAGCTCCATACAATGTCTAAATAACATATTTAAGCCATTCTGGTTAAAGATGAATCCATATGCTAGTAATATTTTAAAGTAATTAAAAAAACAAACAAGTAGGTCCTGCCCTGATCGCTGTTGGTTGGAGCATCATCCCGAAGCACAGAGGTTGCTGGTTCGATCCCTGGTCGGGGCACATACAGGAACAGATCGATGTTACCCTCCTTCTTTCCCTTCCTCTCTCTGCGCCGATCACTCTCCATTTCTCAGCCTCACTGGGCATCAACTTCCTCACGGAAAAATGAGGCAGATGGCGACCAGTTCTAATACTTCCACCGGTGGTTCTCCTTTTGCCCATTTTTTGATTGGATTGTTTATCTTCCTGGTGTTGAGATTTACAAGTTCTTAATAAATTTTGGTTATTAACCACTTATCAGATGTATTGTCAAATATATTCTCCCATTCTGTAGTTTGTCTTTTTATTCTGTTCTTATTGTCTTTAGCTGTGCAAAAGTTTTTTAGTTTGATATAGTCCCATTTGTTTATCCTGTTTTTTATTGCACTGGCCCGTGGAGATAAATCAGCAAATATATTGCTGCGAGAGATATCAGAGAGCTTACTGCCTATGTTTTCTTCTAAGATGCTTATGGTTTTACGGCTTACATTTACGTCTTTTATCCATCTTGAGTTTATGTTTGTGAATGCTGTAAGTTGGTGGTCTAGTTTCATTATTTTGCAGTCCAATTTTTCCAACACCATTTATTAGAGAGGCTGTCTTTACTCCATTGTATGCCCTTACCACCTTTGTCAAATATCAGTTGTCCATAGAGCTGTGGGTTTATTTCTGGGTTCTCTGTTCTGTTCCATTGACCTATATGCCTGTTCTTATGCCAGTACCAGGCTGTTTAGAGTACAATGGCCTTGTAGTATAATTTGATATCCGGAAGTGTGATACCTCCCAGTTTATTCTTCTTTTTTAAGATTGCTGAGGCTCTTCGTGTTCTTTTTTGGTTCCATATAAATTTTTGGAATATGTGCTCTATATCTTTAAAGTATATCATTGGTGTTTTAATTGGTATTGCATTAAATTTATAAATTGCTTTGGGTAATATAGACATTTTAATGATGTCCATTCTTCCTAACCATGAGCATGGTATATGCTTCCACTTGTTTGTATCCTCCTTAATTTCTTTTATCAATGTTTTATAATTTTCCAAGTACAAGTCTTTAGTCTCTTTGGTTAAATTTACTCCTGTGTACTTTATTTTTTGGTTGTAATAGTGAAGGGATTGTTTCCTTAAATTCTCTTTCTGACTGTTCATTGTTGGTGTATAAAAATGCCTCTGATTTCTGAGTATTAATTTTATATCCTGCCACGTTGCTGAATTCATTTATCAGGTCCAGTAGTTTTTTGACTGAGACTTTAGGGTTTTCTATATACAATATCATATCATCTGCAAATAATGATAGTTTTGCTTCTTCTTTTCCAACTTAAATGCCTTTTATTTCTTCTTCTTCTCTGATTGCTGTGGCTAGGACTTCCAGGATTATGTTGAATAAGAGTGGTGAAAGGACGCACCCCTGCCTTGTTCCTGATCTTAAGGGGATTGCTTTTAATTGTGGCCCATTGAATATGATGTTGGCTGAGGGTTTGTCATACATGGCCTTTATCATGTTGAGGTATGTTCCCTGTATTCCCACTTTGCTGAGAGTTTTGATCATGAATGGGTGCTGGATTTTTCAAATGCTTTTTCTGTATCTATTGAAATTTTCATGTGTTTTTTCTCCTTTTGTTTATGTGATGAATCACATTGATTGATTTGCAAATATTATACCAGCCTTGCCTCCCCAGAATAGATCCCACTTGATCATGTTGTATGATTTTTTCCATATATTGTTGGATCTGGTTTGCTAATATTTTGTTGAGAATTTTACCACCTAAATTTATCAGGGATATTGGCCTATAGTTTTCTTTCTTTGTTTTGTCTTTGCCTGGTTTTGGAATCAGCGTTATGCTTGCCTCATAAAAAAAGCTTGGAAGTCTTCCTTCCTCTTGAATTTTTGAAATAGCTTGAGAAGGATAGGAGTTAGTTCTTCTTTGAATATTTGGTAGAATTCACCTGTGAAGCCATCTGGCCCAGGACTTTTCTTTGTTGGAAATTTTTTGATAACTATTTCTATCTCATTTGGTGTAATTGGTCTGTTTAGGTTTTCTGATTCTTCCAGATTGATTTTTGGAAGATTGTATGTTTCAAGGAATTTGTCCATTTTATCTAGGTTGTCTAGTTTTTTGGCATACAGTTCTTCATAGTATTTTCTTACAATATTTTGTATTTCTGCTGTGTCAGTTGTTATTTCTCCACTCTCATTTTTAGTTTTATTTATATAAGTCCTCTCTTTTTTTTTCTTGGTGAGTCTACTTAAAGGTTCATCGATCTTGTTTACCTTTTCAAAGAACCAGCTCCTTAGTTTCATTGATCTTTTGTTAAAGGTTCATCGATCTTGTTTACCTTTTCAAAGAACCAGCTCCTGGTTTCATTGATCCTCTGTATTGTTTCTTTAGCCTCTATGTCATTTATTTCTGCTCTGATCTTTATTATTTCCTTCCTTCTACTAGCTCTGGGCTTTACTTGCTGTTCTTTTTCTAGTTCTTTTAGATGCAGGGTTAAGTTGTTTATTTGAGTTTTTTCTAGCTTCTTGAGATATGCCTGTAATGCTATAAACTTCCCTCTCAGGACTGCTTTTGCTGTGTCCCATAAATTTTGTGTTGATGTATGCTCATTATCGTTTGTTTCTAGGAATTTTTTAATTTCTTCTTTGATCTCAATGTTAACCCATTCATTGTTTAATAACGTGCTATTTAGTTTCCAAGTGTTTGAATGTTTTTCAATTTTTCTATTGTGGTTGATTTCTAGTTTAATGCCATTGTGATCAGAGAAAGTGCTCGATATGATTTTAATCTTCTTAAATTTGTTGAGCCCGCTTTTGTGCCCTAATATGTGGTCTATTCTAGAGAATGTACCATGAGCGCTTGAAAAGAATGTATATTCTGCTGTTTTAGGGTGAAAGGTTCTGAAGATATCTATTAAATCGAGTTGATCTAATATGTCCTTTAAGTCTGCTGTTTCTTTGTTAATTTTCTTTCTTGAGGATCTATCTAATGATGTTAATAGGGTATTGAAATCTCCTACTATTATACTACTGCTGTTGATCTCGCCCTTTAAGTCTATCAAAGTATGCTTTATATATTTAGGTGCTCCTATATTAGGTGCGTAGATACTTATAATGGTTATATCTTCCTTTTGGATTGCTCCCTTTATCATTATGTAGTGACCTTCTTTATCTCTAACTATGGTCTTTGTTCTAAAGTCCATTTTGTCTGATATAAGTATTGCTACCCCAGCTTTTTTTTCATTTCCATTTGCGTGAAATATTTTTTTCCATCCTTTTATCTTCAGCCTGTGTGCATCTTTTGATTTAAGGTGTGTCTCTTGTAGACAGCATATGTATGGGTCCTGTTTTCTTATCCACACAGATACCCTATGTCTCTTGATTGGATCATTTAATCCATTACCATTTAAGGTTATTACTGATATGTAATTGTTTATTGCCATTTTTTTTCTTTAAAACTGTTTTTCTCTTTTGCTATATTCTTTTTTTCCTTTGATCTGTTTACAACAGGTCCCTTAGCATTTCTTGCAGCACTGGTTTGGTTGCAGTGAAATCCTTGAGGTTTTTTTTTTTTGTCTGTAAAGCTTTTTGTTTCTCCTTCAATTTTAAATGATAGCCTTGCTGGATAAAGTAGTCTTGGTTGTAGGTTCTTGTTCTGCATTACTTTGAATATTTCTTGTCATTCCCTTCTGGCCTCAAGTATTTCTGTTGAGAAGTCAGAAGTCATCCTTATGGGGGCTCCTTTGTAGGTGATAGTCTTTTTTCTCTAGCAGCTTTTAATATTTTCCCTTTATTATTTAGCTTTGGTAATTTAATTATGATGTGTCTTGGTGTTGGTTTCTTTGGGTTTCTCCTTAATGGAGTTCTCTGTGCTTCCTGAACATGTAAAATGTTTTCCTGTCTTAATTGGGGGAAGTTTTCCGCTATAATATGTTTGAACAAAGTCTCTATCCCTTGTTCTTTCTCTTCTTCTTCAGGAACCCCTATGATGCGGATGTTATTTCTCTTCATGTTGTCACAGAGCTCTCTTAGAGTTTCCTCAGACTTTTTGAGTCTCTTTTCTTTTTTCTGCTCTGCTTCCGTGCCTTTATTTATTGTGTCCTCTAACTCACTGATTCGATTCTCTGCTTCATCCATCCTGCTTTTAATTCCTTCCATTGTATTCTTTATTTCAGATATTGTATTTGTCATTTCTGTCTGATTCTTTTTTATTATTTCAATGTCCTTTTTTATATTTGTTATCTCTTTATTTAGGTCTTCGTAATGGCCATCTATGGTGGTTCTAATATCTTTGAGCATCCTAACAATCGTTATTCTAAACTCTGCATCTGGTAATTTGGTTATATCTGATTCACTTAGGTCCTTTTCTGGGGATTTCTCTTGGTTTATTTGTGTTGTATTTCTCTGCCTCCACATTTTCTCTTCATGGGAGTGGCTGTGATCACGTGCTCGGGTGCACAAGGGTTGGTGGCCTTGGCCTTTGCGCCGCCCCCGTGTGTGACGTTATGCTCGGTCCTGAGGGCACTGGCGAGCACCTTTGGTCAGCTGCGGGTCTCCTCCTGTTTCCGAACTTTCACCCTGCGTTTGCAGGATGATCCCACTCAAGGAACAGCTGCTAGCCTTGGCTCTACCACCAGGCAGGGCTGCGTGCCCAAGCTCAGCTCCGTAGCGGAACTCTGCCTCTTCTGGGCTTTTGGCTCCACCCCCGTGGGAGGAGCCAGCTACCAAGTCAGACCGCAAGCCTGGGTTGCACGGGCGGGGCAGGGCTGTGCTCCTCTGCCCTTGCTCTGGGGCTGGTTTCTACCCTTTCCGTGGTTCCTGCCCTTTTCCCCCACAGGCTGGATTACAGGCTGCCGGCAGCTGAGCTTGGCGGCTTTTGCACGCCCCCTTCTCCCTAGCCGGGCAAGATTGAGCTCACACCTGAGCCCAGTGGTGGCCTGCCAGCTTCCAACCCTGCCAGCAGAACCGCGCTTTTGTCTCCCGCTGCCGCCCGCCCTCCGGCGCGCCCTCAGCCGTGTGGGTGGGGGCGTTGCAGCTCGGACCCTAAGACTCACTACTGTAGACCCCAAAGCTCCCTCCTTCTATGCGACTCTGCTCTGAATGCTGTGGGGGAGCTTGTTTGGCTGCTCTCCTGCTTCCCTTTGCTGGTATTGCTGTTTCTGGGGGAAATATTCACTTCAGCTTTGGGGAGTGACTCGTCCCAGGGGTTAGGGTGGCTATCTCCCAAAATGTTTCTCCCTATGCCTCCTAGATTGCACTCTCTTCCTGTTACTGTGGTTCTCTCCCCTCTCCCTCCATCCCCAGGAGCCCTGGGTGAGTGTTTGTGAGAGAGATGTTCTGCGTGGTCCCTTTAAGAAGGATCCTGGGTCTGAGAAATCAGACTCTCTCACAAACAGTATCCTGACTTGTTTCCAGCTAAATACTGTCCTTACGCTTCTTCTGGGCTCTGGGGCTGCAGGCTGGGGCTTTGTTCCTGGGGCTCAGGACCCTTTCCCCTCTGCTAAACTCACTTTCCGCCACGCGAGTCTCTCCCTGCTGCCGTTCGCTCCGAGAAACTGGGCAGCCCTCTCCGCGTTTCCGCTTTTCCTACCAGTCTCTGTGTGGCTTCTTCAGCATTCCTTGGTTGAAGAGTCCTTTTAGTTTAGTCCAAAGTTGGTTTTTCCAGCTGATAGTTCATAAAATTAGTTTGTAACCCACTTTGGTTCTGGGAGGTAGATGCTGGTACGTCCGCCTACTCCAGCGCCATCTTGTCTCTCCTTCATTGATCTTTTGTATTGTTTCTTTAGCCTCTATGTCATTAATTTTGCTCTGATCTTTATTATTTTCTTTTTTCTACTACCTTTGGGCTTTACTTGCTGTTCTTATTCTAGTTCTTTTAGATGCAGGGTTAAGTTGTTTATTTGAGCTTTTTCTAGTTTCTTAAAGTGTGCCTGTAGAGCTATGAACTTCCCTCTCAGTACTGCTTTTGCTGTGTCCCATAAGTTTTGAGTTGTTGTATGCTCACTATCATTTGTTTCTAGAAATTTTTTTATTTCTTCTTTGATCTCATTTTTAATCCATTCATTATTTAACAACCTGCTATTTAGTTTCTATGTGTTTGAGAATTTTTGAGTTTTTCTGTTGTGGCTGATTTCTAGTTTCATGCCATTTTATCAGAGAAAGTGCCTGATATGACTTCAATCTTCTTAAATTTGTTGAGAGCATTATTGTGCCCTAATATGTGGTCTATTCTAGAGAATGTACCATGAGCATTTGAAAAAAATGTATATTGTGCTGCTTTAGGGTGAAAGGTTCTGAAAATATCTATTAAATTAAGTTGATCTAGTGTGTCCTTTAAGTCTGCTGTTTCTTTGTTAATTTTCTTTCTTGAGGATCTATCTAGTGATGTTAGTGGCGTATTGAAATCCCCTACTATTATAGTATTGCTGTTGATCTCGCCCTTTATATCCATCAAAGTCTGCTTTATATATATAGGTGCTTCTATAGGAGGGGCATAAATATTTATAATAGTTATATCTTCCTGTTGGATTGCTCCTTTATCATTATGTAGTGGCCTTCTTTATCTCTTACTATATTCTTTGTTTTAAAGTCCATTTTGTCTGATATAAGTATTGCTACCCCAGGTTTTTATTTTCATTTCCATTTGCATGAAATGTTTTTTCCATCCTTTTATCTTCAACCTATGTGCATCTTTTGTTTTAAGGTGTGTCTCTTGTAGACAGCATATGTACGGGTCCTGTTTTCTTATCCATGCAGCTACCCTATGTCTTTTGATTGGACCATTTAATTCATTTACATTTAAGGTTATTATTGATATGTAGTTGTTTATTGCCATTTTATTCTTTAAAGCTGTATTCCTCTTTTGCTATATGCTTTTCCCTCTTTGATCTGTTTACAATTGGCCCCTTAACATTTCCTGCAGCATTGGTTTGGTTGTAATGAATTCCTTGAGTTTTTTTTTTCTGTGAAGCTTTTTATTTCTTCTTCAATTTTAAATGATAGCCTTGCTGGACATGCAAAAGTGGTCAAGCCAAGCTGTGGGCCACCTGCAATCCAGCCTGCAGGGGAAGGGCAGGAGCCCCAGAAGGGGTTGAGACCCACCCTTGAGCAACGGCACAGGAGGACCACCTTGCCCCGCCCCCAGAACCGAGGCTTGTGGCCTGACTTGAGAGCCGGCTCTTCCCATGGGGTGGAGCCAAAAGCTCAGAACAGGAGGAGTCCCCCTACTGAGCATGGGCACTCAGTTCCACCCGGCCTGTGGAGTCAAGGCTTGCAGCCATCCCACAAGTGGGCTACTCCTGCAGGGGCGGGGCAAAAGCCCAGAATAAGGCAGAGACCCGCAGCTGAGCAAAGGTGCTCACCCATGCCCTCAGGGCCAAGCATAACGCCACCCACAAGGGTGGGGCAAAGGCCAAGGCTGCCAAGGCTTGTACACCCAAGCACGTGATCACAGCCACTCCCGTGGAGAGGCTAAAACCACAGGAACAGCTCCAGTGGGCAGGCACCAGCAACAACCATACCCGAACGCCCTAGGCAGCAACAGTAAAGGGGGTGGCAGGCCTGCCGACAGACCACACCTAGGGAACACAGAGGCTACACCCAGTGGACTCCAGTGGCCAAAACCTTCTTTACACAGACAAAATAAGAAAGCAGAGAAATGTAACACAAATGAATCAAGAAAAATCCTCAGAAAAGGACTGAATGAGTCAGATATAACCAAATTACCAGATGCAGAGTTTAAAATAACAACTGTTCGGATGCTCAAAGATATTAGAACAACAATAGATGATCATTACAAACACCTAAAGATATAATAAATATATAATAGGACATTGAAATAATAAAAAAGAATCAGTCAGAAATGACAAATACAATATCAGAAATGAAGACCACAATGAAAGGAATAAAAAGCAGGATGGATGAAGCTCAGAATCGAATCAGCGAGTTAGAGGACAAGATAAATGAAGGCATGGAAGGAGAGCAGAAAAAAAGAAAAGAGACTCAAAAAGTCTGAGGAAACTCTAAGAGAGCTCTGTGACAACATAAAAAAAATAACATCTGTATTATACGGGTTCCTGAAGAAGAGAAAGAACAAGGGATAGAGACTTTCTTCAAACATATCATAGCTGAAAACCTCCTTCAATTAAGACAGGAAAACATCTCACAAGTTCAAGAAGCACAGAAAACTCCATTAAAAAGAAACCCAAAGAAATCTACACTAAGACACATCATAATTAAAATACCAAAGCTAAGTGATAAAGAGAAAATATTAAAAGCTGCTAGAAAAAAAAACTATCACCTACAAAGGAGCCCACATAAGAATGACTTCCAACTTCTCAACAGAAATACTTGAGGCCAGAAGGGAATGGTAAGAAGTACTCAAAGTAATGCAGAACAAGAATCTACAACCAAGACTACTTTATCCAGCAAGGCTGTCGTTTAAAATTAAAGGAGAAATAAAAAGCTTTCCAGACAAAAAAGAAAAAAAAACTCAAGGAATTTACTAAAACCAAACCAGTGCTGCAAGAAATGCTAAGGGGCCTGTTGTAAACAGATCAAAGTGGGAAAAGAATATAGCAAAAGAGGAATACAGCTTTAAAGAATAAAATGACAATAAACAACTACATATCAATAACCTTAAATGTAAATGGATTAAATGATCCAATCAAAAGACATAGGGTAGCTACATGGATAAGAAAACAGGACCCATACATATGCTGTCTACAAGAGACACACCTTAAAACAAAAGATGCACATAGACTGAAGATAAAAGAATGGAAAAAAAATATATCACGCAAATGGAAATGAAAAAAAGCTGGGGTAGCAATACTTATATCAGATAAAATGGACTTTAAAACAAAGGCTATAGTAAGAGATAAAGAAGGCCACTACATAATGATAAAGGGAGCAATCCAACAGGAAGACATAACCATTACAAATATTTATGCACCTAATATAGGAGCACCTAAATATATAAAGCAGACCTTGAGGCCCTGGCTGGTTCTCTCAGTGGAAGAGCATCAACCTGGCGTGCAGAAGTCCCGGGTTTGATTCCTGGCCAGGGTACACAGGAGAAGCACCCATCTGCTTCTCCACCCCTCCCCCTCTCCTTCCTCTCTGTCTCTCTCTTCCCCTCCCACAGCCGAGGCTCCATTGGAGCAAAGATAGCCCGGGCGCTGGGGTTGGCTCCTTGGCCTTTGCCCCAGGTGCTAGAGTGGCTCTGGTCGCAACAGAGCGACGCCCCAGAGGGGCAGAGCATCGCCCCCTGGTGGGCAGAGCATCGCCCCTCGTGGGTGTGCCGGGTGGATCCCAGTCGGGCGCATGCGGGAGTCTGTCTGACTGTCTCCCTGTTTCCAGCTTCAGAAATAAATAAATAAATAAATAAATAAATAAAATAAAGCAGACCTTGATGGATTTAAAGGGCGAGATCAACAGCAATACTATAATAGTAATACTAACATAACTAGATAGATCCTCAAGAAAGAAAATTAACAAAGAAACAGCAGACTTAAAGGATATACTAGATCAACTTGATTTAATAGATATCTTCAGAACCTTTCACCCTAAAGCAGCAGAATATACATTCTTTTCAAGTGCTCATGGTACATTCTGTATGATAGACCACATTTAGGGTACAAAAGTAGTCTCAATCAATTTAAGATTGAAATCATATCGAGCACTTTCTCTGATCACAATGGCATAAAACTACATATCAACCAAAACAGAAAAACTGAAAAATACTCAAACACTTAAAAACTAAAGAGTATGTTATTAAATAACAAATGAGTTAACAATGAGATCAAAGAAGAAATAAAAAAAATTCCTAGAAACAAATGATAACAAGCATACATCAACTCAAAATTTATGGTAACAGCAAAAGCCGTCCTGAGAGGGAAGTTCATAGCATTACAGGCATACCTCAAGAAGCTAGAAAAAGCCTGACCAGGTGGTGGCATATTGGATAGAGCATCGAACTTGGATGCGGAGGACCCAGGTTTGAGACCCCAAGGTTGCCAGCTTGAGTGCGGGCTTATCTGGTTTGAGTAAAGCTCACCAGCTTGGACTCAAGGTTACTGGCTTCAGCAGGGGGTTACTCGGTCTGCTATAGTCCCCCGGTCAAGGCACATATGAGAAAGCAATCAATGAACAACTAAAGTGTTGCAATGAAAAACTAATGATTGATGCTTCTCATCTCTCTCCTTTCCTGTCTGTCTGTCCCTATCTATCCCTCTCTCTGACTCTCTCTCTATCTCTGTAAAAAAAATAAAATAATAAAATAAAATAATAAAATAAATTTAAGAAGCTAGAAAAAGCTCAAATAAACAACTTGACCCTGCATCTAAAAGAACTAGAAAAAGAACAGCAAGTAAAGTCCAGAGGTAGTAGAAAGAACAAAATAATAATGATCAGAGCGAAAATAAATGACATAGAGGCTATAAAACAATACAGAAGATCAATGAAACCAGGAGCTTGTTCTTTGAAAAGGTAAACAAGGTTGATGAAACTTTAACCAGACTCACCAAGAAAAAAAGACAGAGGATTCAAATAAATAAATTAGAAATGAGAGTGGAGAAATAATAACTGACACAACAGAAATGCAGAAAATTGTAAGAAAATACTATGAAGTACTGTATGCCAAAAAACTAGACAACCTAGATAAAATGGACAAATTCCTTGAAACATATAATCTTCCAAAAATTAATCTGGAAGAATCAGAAAACCTAAACAGACCAATTACAACAAATGAGATTAAAACAATTATCAAAAAACTCCCCCCCAGAAAAAGTCCTGGGCCTGATGGTTTCACAATTGAATTCTACCAAATATTCAAAGAAGAACTAACTCCTATCCTTCTGAAGCTATTTCAAAAAATTCAAGAGGAAAAAAAAACTTTCAAGGTCCTTTTATGAGGCGAATATAATTCTGATTCCAAAAGCAGGCAAAGACAACACAAAGAAAGAAAATTATAGGCCAATATCCCTGATAAATTAGCAATATATATATATATATATATATAAATCATATATCATGATCAAGTGGGATTTATTCTGGGGGCAAGGCTGGTACAATATTCGCAAATCAATCAATGTGATTTATCACATAAACAAAATGAAGGAGAAAAACCGCACGATAATTTCAATAGATGTGGAAAAAGCATTTGAAAAATCCAGCACCCATTCATGATCAAAACTCTCAACAAAGTGGGAATACAGGGAACATACCTCAACATGATAAAGGCCATCTATGAGAAAACCACAACCAACATCATACTCAATGGGCAAAAAATAAACGCAATCCCTTTAAGATCAGGAACAAGGCAGGGGTGCGTCCTTTCACCACTCTTATTCAACATAGTTCTGGAAGTCCTAGCCACAGCAATCAAACAAGAAAAAGAAATAAAAGGCATCCAAATTGGAAAAGAAGAGGTAAAACTATCATCATTTGCAGAAGATATGATATTGTATATAGAAAACCCTAAAGTCTCAGTCAAAAAACTACTGGACCTGATAAATAAATTCACAACGTGGCAGGATATAAAATTAATACTCAGATATCAGAGGCATTTTTATACACTAAAGATGAACTGTCAGAAAGAGAAGTTAAGGAAGCAATCCCCTTCACCATTGCAACCAAAAAAATAAAGTACCTAGGAATAAATTTAACCAGGGAGATTAAAGACTTGTACTCAAAAAATTATAAAACATTGATAAAAGAAATCAGGGAAGATAAAAACAAGTGGAAGCATATACCATGCTCATGGTTAGGAAGAACAAACATCATTAAAATGTTTATATTACCCAAAGCAATATATAAATTTAATGCAATACCAATTAAAATACCAATGACTTACTTCAAAGATATAGAACACATATTCCAAAAACTTATATGGAACCAAAAGAGAACACGAATAGTCTCAGCAATCTTGAAAAGAAAGAATAAAGTGGGAGGTATCAATCTTCCGGATATCAAGTTATACTACAAGGCCATTGTACTCAAAACAGCCTGGCACTGGCATAAAAACAGGCATATAGATCAATGGAACAGAACTGAGAGCCCAGAAATAAACCCACACTTTTATGGACAACTGATATTTGACAAAAGAGGTAAGAGCATACATTGGAGTAAAGACAGCCTCTTCTACAATGGTGTTGGGAAAATTGGACAGCTACCTGCAAAAAAAATGAAACTAGATCACCAACTTACACCATTCACAAAAATAAACTCAAAATGGATAAAAGACTTCAATGTAAGCTATAAAACCATAAGCATCTTAGAAGAAAACATAGGCAGTAAGCTCTTTGACATCTCTCGCAGCAATATATTTGCCAATTTATATGCACGGGCAAGTGAAATAAATGACAGGATAAACAAATGGGACCATATCAAACTAAAAAACTTTTACACATCTATAGACAATAAGAACAGAATAAAAAGACAAACTACACAATGGGAGAATATATTTGACAATACGTCTGATAAGGGGTTAATAACCAAAATTTATAAAGAACTTGTAAAGGTTAATACCAGAAAGACAAACAATCAAATCAAAAAATGGGCAAAAGAAAGGAATAGACACTTCTCCAAAGAGGACATACTGATAGCCAATAGGCATATGAAAAAATGCTCAACATAACTAATCATTAGAGAAATGCAAATTAAAACCACAATGAGATACCATCTCACATCAGTCAGAATGGCAATTATCAACAAAACAACACAGAATAAGTGCTGGCAAGGATGTGGAGAAAAGGGAACCCTCCTGCACTGCTGGTGGGAATGCAGACTGGTGCAGCCACTTTGGAAAACAGTATGGAGATTCCTCAATAAAATTAAAAATCGAACTGCCTTTTGACTCAGCCATCCCACTTTTAGGAATATACCCCAAGAACACCATAGCACTGTTTGAAAAAAGAAATGCACCCCCATGTTTATGGCAGCATTGTTCATAATAGTGAAGATCTGGAAACAGCCCAAATGTCTATCAGTGGACAAGTGGATTAAAAAGCTTTGGTGTATATATACTGTGGAATACTACTCAGCCATAAGAAATGATGACATCGGATCATTTACAACAACATGGATGGACCTTGATAACATTATACTGAGCGAAATAAGTAAATCAGGAAAAACTAAGAACTATATGATTCCATACATAGGTGGGACATAAAAATGAGACTCAGAGACATGGACAAGAGTGTGGGGGTTACGGCATGTGGGGAAGGAGAGGGAGGGGGTTTGGGGGGAGGAGCACAAAGAAAACCAGTTAGAAGGTGACGGAAAACAATCGGACTTTGGGTGATGGGAATGCAGCATAATCAAATGACAAAATAACCTAGAGATGTTTTCTCTGAACATATGTACCCTGATTTATCAATGTCACCCCATTAAAATTAATTTTTTTTATAAATAAATTTTTATTTTAATGGGGTGACATCAATAAATCAGGGTACATACATTCAAAGAAAACATTTCCAGATTATCTTGTCATTTAGTTCTGTTGCATACCCATCACCCAAATAGAGATCGTCCTCCGCCACCCTCCATCCAGTTCTCTCTGTACCCCTCCCCCTCCCCCTCTCCCTCCTTCCCTCCCCCCACCCCCCATAGCCACCATTAAAATTAATTTTAAAAAATTTAATATATATACTTTAAAAAAAAAAGAATTCTAGCATTGATAGAAATTCTGTGACTTAAAGCAAAATTTCAGAAAGAGTTCTAACCTCAAGATTGAGAGGACTTAGCTAAAGCAGTTATTAGATTAAATCACAGTGTTTTATGGAACCATTGAGAGCTCTGTAATAACCTATAAAAGGTAGATTAGGTAATCTCAATGGTAGCAAATTCCTGCCTGCACTGATTCTTACTAATTAACCTAGACTTTGTATAAGTGTTCTCCCCTGGATACTATTCAAATACTGGGACTTCTAAATTGATTTGTTAGGGCCAGTTTTTTTTTTGGGGGGGGGGTTGTTTTTTTTTGTTTTGTTTTGTTTTTTGTATTTTTCTGAAGCTGGAAACAAGGAGAGACAGTCAGACAGACTCCCACATGCGCCCGACGGGGATCCACCCAGCATGCCCACCAGGGGCGATGCTCTGCCCACCAGGGGGTGATGCTCTGCCCCTCCGGGGGGTCGCTCTGCCGCCACCAGAGCCACTCCAGCGCCTGGGGCAGAGGCCAAGGAGCCATCCCCAGCGCCCGGGCCATCTTTGCTCCAATGGAGCCTTGGCTGCGGGAGGGGAAGAGAGACAGAGAGGAAGGAGGGGAGGTGGAGAAGCAAATGGGCGCTTCTCCTATGTGCCCTGGCCAGGAATCGAACCAGGTCCCCCGCACGCCAGGCCTACGCTCCACCGCTGAGCCAACCGGCCAGGGCCTGTTAGGGCAAGTTTTTGAACCCCAAGTCTTACATGGGGCTAAAAATCCAGTCCGAAGAAATCAATTTATAAACTACACCTAAGGTAAAAATGAAACTAACTCTTTAATGGAAAACAAAAGGACAAAACAAAGAAGATTAAAAGAAAGATTCCTACTTAAGGACACTAGTGTTATATATTTCAGTTTTTCAAAATGAAATTACAAAAGAAAGAAAAAGGATGCCTAAATTTAAAAATATGCTAAGAGTAAAAAAAATGAAAGTGAAAAAAGCCATAACTGGATATGTTTCCTATATTATAATATGCAAATTTTCTTTTCAGTTTCAAATCATTGAAAAAACAAAATTCAGACAGTAAAGATTTTCATAGTAACAACCCTAGAATTTCAGATTTCATTTTCTTGTTTCTATCAGATAAAACAATACTTCTTCTAATATAGTTTCTTAAATTATACTCCTTTAGATCTGGAGGAAATTTTTTAAGCACTCTAGCTGAATCTTTTACTTTAAAGATGATAAAATCTAGGCACAGCACAAACCTTCTTGCTCAAGATCAGGTAATAAATGACTGGGTCAGAACTTGATCCAAGTTCTCCTGACCCCTAGTTTAACTTTCCTCCTACATAAAACAATGTCATTGATTTTGTGATATAAAAAGAAATTCTGTCTACATATAAATATAGGAATGATCCATTTCTACATTAAGTCTATATATCAATATATGAATAATTTCTTGAGCAATTTGCCATAAGTCAACTCAACAGAATGAATATCTATGAGATTGTCTATCTAGCTCATCTCCTCAATTGGAACTGCCTATTTCTTAATTTTATAAGCTTGTAGGAGTCATCTTTATATTTTATTGATTTTATTTTATTTATTCATTTTTATTAGAGAGAAAGGAGAGAGAGAGAGGAAAGAGATATAGAGAACAGAGGGAGGAGCAGGAAGCATCAACTTCCATATGTGCCTTGACCAGGCAAGCCTGGGGTTTCGAACCTGCAACTTCAGCATTCCAGGTCAATGCTTTACCCACTGCGCCACCACAGGTCAGACCAGGAGTCATCTTTATTGATGGAGCCAGGTATAATCACACAATTCGTAGGGATTTGGAATCTAGACGAAAGAAAATATGTTGTTTCAGTCCCTTCCTAATAGTCCGGCCCAGTAATAGATCACCTGGGGAAATAATCATCCTAAAGAATAACTTCAATCACATGAATGAAGATTGCAAGGAAGCCAGTCTACAGAAAAGGAATGAAGAATATGTGCTGAAAGCAGCAGAGAAGAGAAACAGAGCTGTTGTAAATGTCTAGAGCCTTGGTAAATAATTATTAGGGTTGTGAAGGAGAAGGATATGTACAGGAAGGGTTCTGGAGCAGTGGAAATGTCCTTTATAATTATGTATTAATTCATCTGTGTATGCTTAATAATCTTCTGTTGATTATCTTATATATTGCAATAAAAACAAGTAAACAAAAGTCTCCAAATAATGGCTGGGAGCAAAGGGTATTTGCAGTTGATCTGCGATAGCACAGATGATGTTGTGAAATATGGACAGAGATGTGAATCACAGCAATAAAAAAGCAACATGATTGGAGAATAAAAGAGGAGGGGTAGTATTTATTCAAAGACAGTTCAATCCAGGATACAGAGAGACATTCTGAATAGAAGTGAGAGAACTTCTTAAATCAGAGAGAAGCTTCCAAGACGAGTTTCCCAACAAAAAATGGACACCAAGGGCAAAGTAAGCAAATGTACCATTTCTTTATTCTTTTTTTGTTTTGTTTTGCTGTGTACATTTGCTAACAGGAACTTTCTTCAGAAGCTCCAACCTAAGCTACTCTCAGAAGGCATCTATTTAGATAAAAAGCATTCCCCATTTTACTCTAAAAAATTACTGTGGATTTGCTATAATGCTTGCCACAAGGGTATTAAATTCAATATTATTCATATTGGCCGAAAAAAAGAGATTTGGGTAACTATGCTATAACCATAAACTAGAATTTGAATTTGTTAAAAGTAATGTTAAAGAAGAATACAGAAAATATTCATAGTATATTAATAAATAAATAAATAGATTACAAAATGTCACATACAATATGATTCCACTTGAAGATAATGAAAGGATTTAACTCATAAAATTACAAGTGATAAAAATCACAGCTGGTTTTGTTCTTATCTGTATTTTGAAACTTCCCATAATTAATATATATTGCATTTCTAAATAAGACTAGTGATATTTTAAAATATTATTCAAAGTTACATAACAAGGATCAAAAAATATGTATTCATGTTGCCAAAGACTGGGAAAATTACATCAAAAGCAAAAACAGCAGCATTAGAATAGAGAATTATAGATTTGTGTCTTTCTACTTTCTATCAATATCAATTATATTTAAAACTAAAAATATAACATTAAGAAGTGAAATAAAATTTTAATTATAGAATCCTGCTTAATTTACAAAATTAATCTATAGAATACCGATTAATTTTTATACATTTTTACCCAAATTCTTGCAGAGACCAATTTTTATTTAATTTATATTCACTGATAATTTTATTAATTATGTGAGCCTGACTTCTCAAACTTTTATGTGCATATGAATCACCTGGATCTTGTTCAAATGCAGATTCTGATTAAGGGGATTTGGACAGGGCTTGTGGCTCTAAAAAGTTCCCTGGTGAGGTCAATAACTTCTGGCCAAGGGAGGTTTATGAGAAGCAAACATTTGAAAACACATGTATGTTCTAGCAATAAGGACTCAAGTAATTCAGAGCTGATAACAAATCCTTCAATCAACAAACACTTATTGGACACTTACGCTGTCCAAACTCTATAAATTTATCCTCTCTGTTACTGAGGGGGAAAAAATCAAGAAATTATATTAGGGTAAACTTTAATGCATTTGTACTTTTCAAAACTTAAAAGTGCAAACTGGCCCTGGCCAGTTGGCTCAGTGGTAGAGTGCTGGCCCAGTATGTGGAAGTCCCAGGTTCAATTCCTAGTCAGGGCACACAGAAGAAGTGTCCATCTGCTTCTCCACCCTTCCCCCTTTCCGTTCTATCTCTCTTTTCCCCTCCCACAGCCAAGGCTCTATTGGAGCAAAATTTGCCCAGGCGCTGAGGATGGCTCCATGGCCTCTGCCTCAGGCGCTAGAATGGCTGGCTCCAGTTGCAACAGAGCTACGGCCCCAGATGGGCAGAGCATTGCCCCCTAGTGAGCTTGCCGGGTGGATCCCAGTCGGGCACATGTGAGAATCTGTCTCTCTGCCTCCTCGCTTCTCACTTTAAAAAAAAAACTTTTAAAAATTAAAAAAAAGTGTAACCTGACCAATGGTGGCGCAGTGGATAGAGTATCAATCTGGACCACTGAGTCTCTGGTTCAAAACCCCAAGGTTGCCAGCTTGAGCGTGGGTTTAACAGCATGATCCCAGGGTTACCAGCTTGATCCCAAAGGTCGCCAGCTTGACCCCAAAAGCCGCTGACTTGAGCCCAAGGTCACTGGCTTGTGCAAGGGGTGATTGGCTTGGCTGGAGCCCCCCTGGCCCCCATCAAAGCATGTATAAGAAGCAATCAGTGAACAACTAAAGTGACGTAACTATGAGTTGATACTTCTCACACTCTGTCTCTCTCTCTCTCTTCCTCTCTCTCTAAAATCCATTTAAAAAGTTTAAAGTGCAATAACTTATAACATAGATCATGACTTCTTGTTTGAAGTGAACATTCCAAACTCCATAACTCCTTTTCATGAAATTATGGTATCAACTGCATTTTAATTTTTTACCATAACATTCTCCCTTTCCTCTCCCTCCGTCCCATTTTCCTTCCTTCCCCACCCTCCTCCATCTCATCCTCCCCTCGCCTCTTCTTCATTCCCTTTCATTCTCTCCCCACCAGGTTATTAAATGTAAAGCAGCCATCGCCTGGGAAGCAAACAAGCCTCTCAGCATAGAAGAAGTTGAGGTAGCTCCCCCCAAAGCCCATGAAATTCGAATTCAGGTGAGTGGGGACTTTCCCTGGGCACTGAGTGCAGACTTAGCTTCTGGTAGGTTGAGCCTGTGTGATGTGACCGACATGCCCTGGAGTTTTCAGGATGGTGAAATTACTGTATTTTTAGGTTCAGATATAAAAACAGGCCTTATCTCCAGGAGGGGTAAGTAATTAATTATTTGTCAGTAGCGAGTGATAATGGGCTTAAAATTTAACTAAAGTACCTTAACTTTAATCATTAACACATTAGAAATTCACATCAGATTAGAATTAGTTATGTTTTCTTTTTGTTTTCCAGTTGTCGATTATTGGAAAGTGTTATTAAAAGGAGGATAGAGAATTTGGTTCAAAACAAGAGAGAGGAGAACTGAAGTGCTACCCTGGGCAGCACAGGGTCCTGGGCACCAATACGAAGGGGAAGGAGGGAGTTAGCGGGGAGAAGAGGCCACACTGAGTGCACAGAGCATAGATGCCAAGCTGGGATAATTTCTCCATTTTTCCCAGAGCTGGCTGGCCGGGCTTATGCTTTTTTTCTCCAGCCACTACTGAAAAGGATTTATATTGTACATAAGAATGAATAAGATATCCTCATAAGCAGAATCTTAAAGATTAATAATACAAGGATACAGCAGGAATTAATTTACACAAACTCTTTTCTTGATAGCTCACTTTAACTATAAAATTTTTATTACCTCTATTTCATTTCATGTCGTTTCAACAAAATTTGAACAAGACCTAGAAACCTGTGTTCTCTCCATTCCCACCACCTACTCGACTTTATATTACCTCTGATTTCTCCTCTCCTGGAGACAGTCACTGCCAGTTATATTTCTTTTTACAATTTTTTAATAACAGTAAAAGGCAGAAAACAAAGGTAGAGAGGAAAAAAATATATCCTGATATATATTTGGTTTTTTCATAGTATTATTTTTTTACTGAGCTCTAAGAGTGTTGCTAAGTTTTAAGATAATATTGAAATTATCCCAAAATTATGTACCTAACGATCTTAATGATATAATTACAGAAACAACTCAAGTATACAATTGCTTTGTAGATCATCGCGACTGCGCTGTGCCATTCTGATGCTCATATTCTCCATCCTAAATTTGTGAATGCCTTTTTCCCTGTGATCCTTGGCCATGAGGCAGCAGGGATTGTGGAAAGTGTTGGGCCAGGAGTGACCAACTTCAAACCAGGTATCTTATTTTCTGATTTCTATTAAGTGGAAATGTCAGGATATTTTAGGGATAATTTTTTATATATTCCTGGCTTTGCATGCTATAATTCATCTCTGTTTACATAAGGGGACCATCTTTTCCAAAGCAAAACTGAGAAATACAATCCATCACCGTCTAACGATGAGACAGAATACTTGAAATCAGAATCATCTAATAAAATCTGGGGAATATGATCACTTTATTTACATATAGCACTGAGAAACTGTCCAATGAAGCCAAGTTACAAAGTTAGATTAAACTGAAGCTTCCTTGCAGGTACAAATGACAACTCATAACAACTTCCTCTAAAAAAACAGAAAATTAATTGAATATTATAAAGAATTTAAAGAATAAGGTAACTCATTCTATGGGTAGAATGAGAATATTATACATAGTGTATGTCAATGTTAGCTTAAGTGTCTTTTGAAAGTTTGAAGATAAAAATAATATGTAAAAGAAGCATGCCAATGACAAATTATTTACTTCAGATTCCACAACAAATCCACCAAAATACTGGAATATGGGCTATGTAATCCCCACTTGTCAAACAGGATGACCATTTCATTCTTTCTTCTTTTAATGAGAATGAGCCAAACCTTGAGGTATATTAGTACCTTTCCATTCCGAACAAGATCGTAAGAACCAATCACTCCTGAAAGTTTTGCATCAGCGAAGGAGTCTGGCCAATATAGTCCCAGCTCTGCCACTTACTGGCTGCCTGACCTTAGTTAAAGTACTTTTCTGTGACTCAGATTCCTGTTTTCTAAAGTGAGGACAATAATAGTATGCATCTCAAAGGGTTATACTGAGAATTAAATGAGACAATACAAACAAGCAGTTAGAATGGTGTCTGGCACATACTAAATGTCGAACAAATGTTAATTATTATTGGCCGTTGGTCATGAGAGGATAGAAGCCACTTTTAAATCAAACAAATATAAAGTAGAAAATATGGAACTTGAAAGTAAAACAAATGATGAAATAGTGATGTTATAATGGTAACTCTCCACATCTAGCCTACCACTGTCTACCTCTCCTAGTATATAAGGATGTTTTCTTCCATACAGGTGTTTAGAAATGAAATAAATCATAGTCGTGATGCAGAGAGCTGCAATGATGGCACAGTTTCAGATAAGACTCTTCACCTTATAGTATCAATACAGATTTGTTGCTTGACTGCCCAGCAGAGAGGGGGGAAAAAGGAAAAGTAATACTTGGGGGAATCAGAATCTTATAGAATAACAAAATGCTGCAGCCACCAATACTTTCTGCTGAACATAAAATGTATACCATAAAGAATGGTGTTTTCCACTGATTCATCTGGTAGAAATTATTTATAAGTAACATTTATAGGAACAATCCAACATATAGCCTTTCTTTCTAGGTGACAAAGTAATTCCACTCTACGCACCCCATTGTAAAAAATGCAAGTTCTGTCTGAGTGCACGCACAAATTTCTGTGCAAAACTCAGGTAAGCTCTATGCACTGTTAGTAAGAGTATAAACTGGTACAAATATTGTGGGCAGTATATATGCCTAAAAGAAGTTAAAGAGGTGCATACTTTCTACCCAACAATTCTACTCAGTTGTATACAAGAAACTGTTGCAAAATCACCCAAGGAGACATGTGCTAGAATGTTCATTGCAACACTGTTTATAATAGCAAACAATTATAAACTTCCAGAAATAAACAATTTATAGTTTTAAACTGCACTAGCATTCTGAGTAGTGGGATGCAATCTCACTTTACGCTTCCCCATCCTGCTCCAGAAGTGAATCATCTCTTTATTCAGCGTACATGCTCTCTACCCGTTAATCCTTTAGTAGCCACCTTGTTATTAGATCCACTATCACTGTATCTCAGTTCAAGTAACCTTTACTTTACCCAGTAATGGCCCCAAAGAGTAACAGATATCTTGGCAATTCAGACACCCAAAGAGAAGCCATGAAGTGCTTCTTTGTATCTGTGTGTAGGAAAAAAAACATAGAGCATGTAGGGTTCCGTGCTATTCAAGGTTTCAGGAACTCACTGCGGGTCTGAGAACATATCCTACAGGGATAAGGGGCAATCACTGTGATCTCACATAAATAATGTTAAGGGAAAGAAGCAAGTTGCTGACAGATATGTTTAGAAGGTGTCACATACAAAAACAATACAATATATTGTTTAAGGTTACATGTATATTAGTAAAGGTATAAATACATCACTGGAATGATAAATGTCAAATTCACAATAGCAGCTACTTCTACAGAAGATGAGAGAGGAATGCAGGGAGGCACAGTAATTTATTTTAAAGCCACATAGCTGTGTCTTGGAGCTAAATTTTTCATCTAGGCAACTAGCTCCAGAGCCCAAAATCTTGATCATTTTATTCTTTACTGAGACTACAGAAGGATCTATTTGTCCTTAATGCTAATTGAAACTAGTTATGGTTCTACTCATATCTTTTACTATACCACAATTTCCTCACATATGAAATTGGGATAATAATAATGCCTATTTCACAGGGTTGTTGCAGATATTCAAAGAATTAACACATCCTTTTGCAAATCTTTCATAAAATAACAGATTTGAAAAACAATGACTATCAATTCTTTTTGTCATCACAAAAAGTAGATAAGGTATTATGTACCTCCAAATGAAAATGTACACCATCACCTTTGAAATACTCCTACAAATGTATAAAACCCAAATCAGATCAAGAATTTAAGTTAAAAATATATATACTAATTTAGAGGAAATTCAGGAATGGAGAAACAACCCTAAGCCTATAATTCAGATTATAGCAATGCAATCAGGAAAATCCAGAATGAGGAAAATTTGACAGGACAAATGACTTGTTTCTTCAAAAAATAAACTGCAAGGAAAAAACAAGAGGGGAGGTAAGAAGCTGTAAGTTAAAAGAGATTTAAGAGACAGATGCAATGTGTGGACATATAAGAATCTTTGTCTTTTAGAGATACATACTGAAATATTTATGATGAACTAGTGAAGTCTAGGATTTCCTTCAAAATGGTCCAAAATGGAGAGTGGGTAGGCGGTGATATGGGGGGATGGGGGGTAATAGATGAAACTAGGTCAGCCATGAGTTGATAATTGCTAAGTTGGGACATGCTTACATGAAGATCCGTTATGCTATTCTTTCTACTTTTACATATGTTTGAATTTTCCATAATAAAAATTCTTTAAAGAATTTATACAGGTAAAGCCCTTAAAAGAACTTCTGGCACATAAAACATATTCAATAAAAAGTTTAGTGTTATCATTATTATCTTTAGAATACTCTTGACTATTATAACTATTATATTATGTATTAGATCACATATTGACTGACCTGTGGTGGCACAGTGGATAAAATGTCAACCTGGAACATTGAGGTCGCTGGTTCAAAACCCTGGGTTTGCCTGGTCTAGGTACATATGGGAGTTGATGCTTCCTACTCCTCCCCCTTCTCTCTCCCTCCCACTCTATCTAAAATGAAAAAACTCTAAAAAAAGAAAAGAAAGGTAGATCACATGTTATTTATATTATTTTTATATATTATTTATTTTATATATTATTTATATTATTATATTATATATAATAAATATATAAACTTATATTATTTATATAATACAGAATTTATTATATTGTATTTTACATTATATATTTATATGTATTTAGGCAAAAGTCCCAGTCATTTTCTAAATTTCTCCATATCGTAAAATTATCATAACATATACATAATTCTTAATTTTTTTCAGGAAAGTAATTAGGAGTCTATTTACTTTCTCTTTTTTGTACTTTTTTTTAATTCTCTAGTCCATTCAAAAATCCTATTGTTGATCAAGAACTAATGGAAGACAAAACCAGTAGGTTCACCTGCAAAGGAAAACCAGTTTATCATTTCATGGGGACCAGTACCTTCACTCAGTACACTGTGATATCAGAAACTAATCTTGTCAAAATAGATGATGATGTAAATTTAGAGAAAGTCTGTCTGTTTGGATGTGCATTTTCAACTGGTTACGGAGCTGTAATCAACACTGCCAAGGTAAATGGTTAACCACCAGGTTATACAAAATAGAAGTTATTAGGAGGCGGCATGATATAACAGCTAGAAATACCTTCAAACCTTGGCTCTGTCATTATCACCTCTGTTCTCCTACCTCTCTATAATAATATCTACTACAAATTACTATAGGAGTAATTTATTTTTTATTATATATGCAAGATATCTGACCCAGTGGCTGGCATATAGTTGGCACCCAGTTCATGGCAACTTCTTTTCCTATCCTAGTATGTTATATTATAGACCATCCATAATTTAAATACAGCCTGCTTAAATATGTCCCCTAAATACGAATCCTCATCCTGGGACAGCAGACCCAGTCAAGAGACAATACAAACTACAGAGAGCCCCCCGCCATCTCCTTATGGCTTCTCCTTTCTCCCTGATGCTGCAGATTCCTCTCCCTAAACTGTTCTAATTCAACTCTGCCTCTTTTCTTATCCTTTTGTGACTCCAACAGAGGGCCTCAGATGGCAGCCCTGACAGTGGCAAGATGTGTCCACAGAATTCCATGTTAGAATTTATAAACTTTTCAAAGCTATTTAACTAAGAGAGTAGAGAGATGTTGGTTTCCCTCAAACAATC
Organism: Saccopteryx bilineata; assembly: GCF_036850765.1. NCBI lineage: Eukaryota > Metazoa > Chordata > Mammalia > Chiroptera > Emballonuridae > Saccopteryx > Saccopteryx bilineata. The sequence continues at coordinate 182,399,084 of NC_089494.1, forward strand.
TCCTTCTCTTTAAATCTCCTTGATGTAAGTCTTCATCCTGACTCCAAATTGCAAACTGTGACTAAAATTGGTCTTTCTGAAAAACCGATCCGAAGATTTCATTCCCCTTTTATTACTCCCCTTTTCCTTCTGTCTGCTACCGTGATTCTCCCCACTTCTCCCTGTCCAGGCTCACTGTACCCTCAGGCCTGGCCTCTAGTCACTGTGGCCTCTGGGACTTGCACAACTTGCTCCCATCAACACTGCCTGGAAAGCTCCCCCACTTCTCTACCTCACTATACTTTTGTTACTTTCTGTCAGAAAACTACTCCAGCCTTGTGGGCATGTGTTGGTGCCCTCCTCGTTTTCCCCAAAGTATTCATGTTTATTCCTACCTACTTTCTTATCACTCTATCAAGAAATTTTCCATTATTTCTCCTTGCTATGAGACTAATTGCTCCTTGAAGGCAAGAACTCTCTCTTGTTTATTGCAGTAACTCGAGAGCCTAGATCTGTGCCTAGCACATTGTAGGAATGTGATCATTTTTCAGTGAATGAACGAACAAAGCTGGGTTCCTATGCAACCCTTGAAACATCTTGGTGAGGTTTCGTCCTCGGTTTTGCAACAAAAATTCCTTTTGATCAGGTTGCCTGTTATTGTTCAATGTCAAGGAAACAAAGTTAGTCTAATGGAAATAAGAGGCTGATGTAGAAGCCAGAAGAATATCAAGGTAGGACTTTTCATTGAGAATTATATTGGCCAAGCACACAGGAATGCTAGTCTTGGCCATCAGCATATTATCTTCCTCTAAAAAAAATCTCTTGTTCATTCATTGATTCACTCATTAATAAAAATTAAAAATTATATGGGAAGTCAAATGACAACCTAAAGGCTCCTGGAGGAAGGGTATTAGTTGAATGGATTTAACAGCAGATGTGAGCTTGGCAGTCAAGGCACATTCTCCTCTAGATAGCACCGGAGTCTCAGGAAAGAATTATTGCTCTTTGGGTTACACACATCCCCTTTTGTGGACTTCACGCAGACTCTCACCTTCTACTACTATAATCTTTCCTCAGGAATATCAGCACTAGAGATTTAGCAACAATTTTCTTTCCAATCTAGTCGAAGTTATTTAAATTCCCAGGATGTGTTCTTCCTGCTATTGAGGAAGAGCTAAATCACCTCAGGGAATACTCAAAAAAGAAAAGTAAGTCTGATAGGTCCAAGTAGAGGGAAGAGAAGTATCAGTAATTCCAGCCAAGAGGCAAGACCTTTAATAAAGCAACTCAGTACATAAAGTGTCTTCCAGGTGCACCAAGGTCACGCGTTTGATCTCCATTCAGGGCACCTATGAGAATCAATCATTGAGTATACACTAGATCAGGGGTCCCCAAACTATGGCCCGCGGGCCACATGCAGCCCCCTGAGGCCATTTATCTGGCCCCCGCCACACTTCCAGAAGAGGCATCTCTTTCATTGGTGCTCAGTGAGAGGGGCATAGTTCCCATTGAAATACTGGTCAGTTTGTTGATTTAAACTTATTTGTTCTTTATTTTAAATATTGTATTTGTTCCCGTTTTGTTTTTTTTTACTTTAAAATAAGATATGTGCAGTGTGCATAGGGATTTGTTCATAGTTTTTTTTTTATAGTCTAGCCCTCCAACGGTCTGAAGGACAGTGAACTGGCCCCCTGTGTAAAAAGTTTGGGGACCCCTGCACTAGATGGAACAACCTGGTAGAAGAGCAAGTTGATGCTTCTCTCTCTCTCAAATCAATGGGAAAATTAAAAATAAATAAATAAATAAATAAAACCACTCTATAATTATTGGGGGCCTCCCACAGAATCACCAGAACCCCTAATTCTTTTTAATTTGCTTATATCTTTTATAGCCAAATTAATCACATTTCAGAGAACTTTGGCAGTATGAAAATGTCCTGTAATCCTTTATAATGTGTGAGCTTTAGAGTTTTGTTCTGAAGACACTAAAGGGTAAAAATAAGAAAAACACAGAAATGGGCTCGTTCCTTATAAATTGATGACCCTACTGGCCCTCAAATGATTCTCCAAATTTAGTCAGTGACTCGTTCATTTTCACAATGGTAAGTTTTCCCAAGAGGTTATGTCAGTTAGTCTTATGACAAGTAGTTTTTTATTTATATGTTCATGCCCTCACCTCACACTGTACCGTTAAAAAAATGTGGAACCAGCTGCTTTAAATTATAATTTTCTTCCCTGCAGGTTACCCCAGGTTCTACCTGTGCCATCTTTGGCTTGGGAGGCGTTGGTATTTCTGTTGTAGTTGGTTGTAAATTAGCAGGAGCTTCCAGAATCATAGCTATTGATATCAATAGTGAGAAGTTTGCAAAGGCCAAAGCCCTTGGAGCCACTGACTGTCTCAATCCTAGAGATCTACAAAAACCCATTCAGGATGTCATCATTGAAATGACCAATGGGGGTGTGGATTTTTCATTTGACTGTGCAGGTGGATCTGAAGTCATGGTATGTATATTTTTACAATAGTATATAACAAATAATATTTATTAACATTAATATATTTACAGTAAAATTATATATTTCTTCATTTTATATTTAATATTAATATATTTATATATAAATTCTATGTTACATAATAAGCCATGTTTATTAATAATATACAAGATGTGGAGGTGACGTCAGAGAAATGGCGGCGTGAGAGATAATCCTGATTTCTCCCCTTGAAATTTCAACAAATTCTACAACTATACACAGAGAAAAATGCCAGATGAACCTGAAATATACACACACCAGAGAGACAAAAGTAGAATTGCTCAAGAAGGTGGGCCAAACATAGAATTTGCTCACAGAAGAAAATATGCCAGAGGACTGAGTCTTTCTCTTTACTCACGGACCTGAGGGAGGAAGGCTCTGTTGGTGCAGGCTTTGTCTCAGAGCTGGAGCTGAGTGAAGAGGAGAGTCTGGGGGAAAGGAGCTGAGATAGGGGCAACGACCAAGAACAGGGAGCAGAACTGTTTCCTGGCGTCTGCCACACCCGTGATTGCAGATGCTGGGTGATTACAGGCTTACGGGCACTGAGTCACACAAAGTCCATGGCCTGTACTCCAGAACTACATGCGAATAACTTGTTGAGATAGGCCTATAGGACACTGGAGAGCACATGATCTACCCACAGAGTTTAGCCTTGTGAGGCCAGATGCACTTGATCTGGGATCTGTGCCCCAGCCGCTCTGAAGCTTGGGCAACCAGCTTGCCAGTTTGAGTTTCGTGCGCATGTGTGTGGGACGCCCCGATCTACGATTTCTGCCGCAACTGCTCCTGAAGCTTGGGCACTGGCTTGTGGTGCACAGCTCCTGCCCTGCTCAGGACTGCGCTTTGAGTGTTTAGAGTGAAAACAGTGGTGGTGGCAGACCTCCCCCCTCAGCTGGGTCTCCAGGCTGCTCTCTTCTATGAAAGGCAGGGGTCCCCGGGTACTTGATCCCCTGCTCTGTTGGGATGTGGGGGAGGGCCCTGGAGGATCCCTGGTCCACCATTGCTAGAGCCATAAAATTGCAAAGTCCTAACAACAAGCCCCTCCTACCAATGCGACAGACTTGCCTGCATCATTAGACAGCAATAGCAAGGCCTCAGCAGAATTCCACCCAAGAATCTCACAGAAGCCACTCTTGTAGTATAATGCCCCCTACCAGAAAAAGGAATAATTATCTCTTGTTGGGGTTATTAACACTACCACTCACAAATGCCACCAAGAAAAAAGAAATCAAATATAGATATACAAGTCAGAGACATAGCTCAGATAGATGATGAAAAATCTCCAGAAATAAATCTCAATCACATGGAAACCTTGGAACTTAATGATGGAGAATTCAAAATTGAAGCTCTAAAAATACTCAATAAGATACAGAAAACACTGAAAGGCAATTTAGTGAGCTCAAAAAACAACTTAATGAACAAAAAGAGTATTTCACCAAGAAAACTAAAACTATAAAAGAACAAAACAAAGATGAAAAACTCAATACACAAACTGAAAATTGAGGTAACAGGTTTAGCCAAAAGAACAGGCCAGATAGAGGAGAGAATCAGTGACATTGAAGACAAGCAACAGGAGATACTACAAAGAGAAGAAGAGAGAGACTCATGCATTTAAAAAAAAATGAGAAAGCCCTAAAAGACTTGTCTGACTCCATCAGGAAGAGCAATATAAGAATAATGGAGTATATTAGAAGAAGAGAGGGAAAAGGTAATGAAGAACATATTGAAACAAATAATCGATGAGAACTTCCCAAGCCTGTAGAAAGAGTTAGAGCCTCAAATCCAAGAAGCAAAGAGAATGCCAAGTTACCTCAACCCAAACTCCAAGGCACATCATAATGAAATTATCACAAATCAATGACAAAGAAAGAATCCTCAAGGCAGCTAGGCAGAAGAAGAATATAACATATAAAGGAAGGCCAATTAGGTTATCATCAGACTTCTCAGCAGAAACTCTACAAGCCAGAAAAGAGTTGACCCCAACATTCAAAGTATTGAAAGAGAGGAACTACCAGCCAAGAATACTATATCCATCAAAGCTATCCTTCAAATATGAAAGGAAAACAAAAACATTTAGAGACACACAGAAGCTGAGGGAATTTATCACCAGAAAACCCCCACTTCATGAAATACTAAAGGGTGTTATCTGACCAAATACAAAGAATAAAACAAAACTAAACTACAAGTTAAAATTTTAAGAAAACCACAATAAAAACAAAAATAATCTGTGACAACAAATACATAAAAGGGGAGAGGATAAAGATCAGCAGTAGCAAAGGAGGATAGAGTGCAGAAGCACTCATGAGATAATGGACTCTAAGAAATATGATAATTTTTCTTTTAATAACGAATGGTAACCACCACTGAAAATGCCACTACTGAAATGTATAGCTTAAAAAAAGAAGAAACAGAAGATAGAAGTATAGAATACCACCAAAGAAAAACAAATGACAGAAGAACAAAAAAGAAGAAACAAATAAGACACAAAGCTATCAGAAAGCAGTATATAAAATGGCAATAGGAAATTCTCAAGTGTCAATAATTACACTAAATGTAAATGGATGAACTCATCAATAAAAAGGCACAGAGTAACAGATTAGATCAAGAAGCAAAACCCAACAGTATGCTGCCTTCAAGAGATACATTTAAGCTACAAGGATAAAAATAGATTCAAAGTGAAAGGTTGGAAAATGATTCTCCAATCAAATAATATCCAAAGAAAAGCAGGTGTAGCCATATTCATATCTGACAATGCTGTCTACAAAACAACAAAGGTAACCAGAGATAAAGATGGTCATTTCATAATGATAAAGGGGACATTGTATCAAGAAAACATAACACTTCTTAATATATATGCACTAAACCAAGGAGCACCAAAGTATATAAGACATCTACTAACTGATTTAAAAATAAAAACCAACAAAAATACAATCATACTTGGAGACTTTAATATACCACTGATGGCTCTAGATTGTTCATCCAAACAGAAAGTTAATAAAGAATTATTGGCCTTAAATAGAACACTAGAACAAATGGACATAATAGACATCTACAGGAAATTTCATCACAAAACGTCAGAGTATAAATTTTTTCCCAGTGAACATGGAACATTCTCAAGAATAGACCATATGCTGGGCCACAAAACTAACATCAACAAATTCAGAAAATCTGAAATTATATCAAGCATATTCTCTGATCATAAGGCTTTGAAACTAGAATTCAAATGCAAAAAAGAAGTAAACACACCCACAAAAATGTGGAAATTAAACAACATACTTCTAAAAAATGACTCGGACAAAGAAGAAATAAAAGCAGATATCAAAAGACATATACAGACAAAGGAAAATGATAACACAACATATCAGAATCTCTGTGATACAGTGAAAGCAGAAATAAGAGGGAAGTTTATATCATTACAGACTTATATAAAAAAACAAGAGAGAGCCCAAGTAAACAACTTAACATCACATCTTAAGGAACTAGAAAAAGAAGAACAAAGGCAACCAAAAACCAGCAGAAGAAAGAAAATAATAAAAATTGGAGCAGAAATAAATGAAATAGAGAACAGAAAAACTATAGAAAAAATTAATACAACAAAGAGCTAGTTCTTTGGAAAGATCAATAAGTCAACCAGCCTCTGGCAAGACTCACTAAGGAAAAAAGAGAAAAGACTCATATAAACAAAATCCAAAATGAAAGAGGAGAAATTACCACAGATATTATAGATATACAAAGGATTATTGCAGAATACTATGAAAAATTATACGCCACCAAATTCAACAATCTAGAAGAAATGGATAAACTCCTAGAACAATACATTCTTACTAGACTGAATCACAAAGAAATAGAAAGCCTAAATAGACTGATAAGCAGGGAGGAAATAGAAACAACTATCAAAAACCCCCCAAAAATAAAAGTCTGGGGTCAGATGACTATACTAGTGAATTCTACCAAATATTCAAAGAAGATTTGGTTTCTATCATTCTCAGAGTCTTCCAAAAAATTGAAGAAGAAACACTACTTTCGAACACATTTTATGAGGCCAACACAACCCTCACACTAAAACCTGATAAGGACAACACAAAAAAAGAAAACTACAAACCAATATCTCTAATGAATACAGATGCAAAAATCCTAAACAAAATATTAGCAAATCAAATACAATAACATATCAAGAGAAGAATTCATCATGATGAAGTGAGATTCATCCCAGAAACACCAAGGATGGTTCAACATATATAAAACAATTAATGTAATAAACCATATCAACAAAACAAAAATTGTACGATTTTATCAATAGATGCAGAAAAGGCATTTGATAAAATACAACATCCTTTTATGTTTAAAACATTCAATAAAATGAGTATAGGCAACGCCTGTGTTTTGGTCATTCGACCCCCGCTGGGGTCATGACCCACAGGTTGAGAACCACTGTCCTAAGGAAAAAAAAACAAAGCTGGAGGCATTGCAATACCTGACTTCAAACTATAGTACCGAGCCACAATAATCAAAACAGCATGGTACTGGCAGAAAAATAGACACACAGAATAGAATACCAATGGAACAGAATAGAGAACCCAGAAATAAAACCACATATATATGGGCAAATCATCTTTGATAAAAGAACCAAAAATATACAATGGAAAAAAAGAAAGCCTCTTCAATAAATGGTGCTGGGAAAATTGGAAAGCCATGTGCAAAACAATGAAACTTGACTACAGTTTGTCTCCTTGCACAAAAATTAATTCAAATTGGATCAAAGACCTAAATAAACAATAAATTACACAGAAGAAAACATAGGTACTAAACTCATGGATCTTGGCAGTAGAGAACACTTTATGAATTTGAGCCCAAAGGCAAGGGAAGTAAAGGCAAAGATAAATAAATGGGACTACAACAAACTAAGAAGCTTCTGCACAGCAAAAGAAACTGTCAACAAAACAAATAGCCAACTAAATGAACGATGATATTTTCAAACAAAAGCTCAGATAAGGGTCTAATATCCAAAATATATAAAGAACTCACAAAACTCAGCAACAAACAAGCAAACAATCCAATAAAAAAATGGCAAGAGGATATAAACAGACACTTCTCCCAAAAAGAAGTACAAATGGGCCCTGGCCAGTTGGCTCAGCAATAAAGCGTTGGCCTGGTGCTTGGAAGTTCTGGGTTTGATTCCCGGTCAGGGCACACAGAGAAGCGCCCATCTGTTTCTCCACCCTTCCCTTTCTCCTTTCTCTCTATCTCTCTCTTCTTCTCCCACAGCCAAGGCTCCAATGGAGCAAAGTTGGCCCAGGTACTGAGGACGGCTCTATGGCCTCCACTGCAGGCACTAGAATGGCTCTGGCTGCAACAGACCAATGCCCCAGATGGGCAGAGCATCACACCCTGGTGGGCAGGCCAGGTGGATCCCGGTCGGGTGCATGCGGGAGTCTGTCTGACTGCCTCCCCACTTCTAACTTCAGAAAAATACAAAAAAGAAAAAAAATACAAATGACCAACAGATACATGAAAAAATGTTCATCTTCACTAACTGTTAGAGAAATGCTAATAAAAACTACAATGATATATCACCTTACATCAATTAAATTAGCTATTATCAACAAGACAGATAATTACAAGTGCTGGAGAGGCTGTGGAGAAAAAGGAACCATAATTTACTGTTGGTAGGAATGTAAATTAATACAACCATTATGGAAGAAAGTATGATGGTTCCTCAAAAAATTAAAAATAGAACACCATATGACCCAACAATCTCTCTATTAGGTATATACGCACAAAACTTGAAAACATGGGTACATAAAGACACATGCACCCCCATGTTCATTGCAACATTGTTCATGGTGGCCAAGACATGGAAACAGTCAAAATGTTCTTCAATAGAAGATTGGATAAAGAAGATGTGGTATATATATCCAATGCAATATTACTCAGCCAATAGAAATGATGACAGTATCATTGACAACAAATGGATGGACCTTGATAACATTATACTGACTGAAATAAGTAAATCAGAAAAAGCCAAAAACTGTATAATTCCATACATAGGTGGGACACAAAATTGAGATTCATGGACATAGATAAAAGTGCAGTGATTACCAGAGGGAGGGAAAGAGAGGAGAAGGAGGGGATGGGGTTAAGGGGAGGGGCTTAAAGAGAAACAAAATATAGGGTGGCAGAAGATGATTTGACTTTGGGTGATGGGTATATAGCATAATAGACTGTCCAAATGATGTGGAGATGTTTTCTCTAAATCTATATACTCTGATTGACCAATGTCACCCTGTTAAATTTAATTGTCTATATTAATTTTAAAAATAAAAATAATAATAATATATAAGATGTTATATAATATTTTAATTACTACTTAATCTATTAGTAAATACTACTGATTATTACTTAATATTAATGTTATTCTTCCACATGAAACTCAGAGGAAATTTAGAAATAAAAATTTTTCAAGAATTGTACCTGGAGAAGTGAGCAAAATAATAAGAAAAGGCAGATTTAAAGAAGAGATATGACCGGAGTCACCCTAACAGCCTGATGTCCCCACTCTCATCCAACAATAGAGCAGGGAGAGGTCAGCAACATACACACAATCCAGTTCTGCCCATCAGACCTCAATAAATGGGTCCAAAAATTAAGTCCAAATTATATATTTCAAATATCAATATATTAAATACACACACACTGCAAAATTAAAGAGTAAATCCTTTCCTCCTAAATACTAGTTTTGTCTCATTTGGATTTCTTCTCCTCCCTCCGCCCCCCTAAGCCCCGAGTGGGTGGGGTGTTCTGCTGCAGCAGCGCAGGGACAGCAAACCGTGCAGGCAGCAGACTGACAGGTTAACCCAGGGGTCGGGAACCTGTGGCTCGCGAGCCAGATGTGGATCTTTTGATGGCTGCATCTGGCTCACATACAAATCTCTAATAAAAATAATAATAATGTTAACAATATAAAACATTCTCATGTATTACAATCCATTCATTTCCTACCGCTCATGTTCATGGTTGTGGGTGGCTGGAGCCAATCACAGCTGTCCTCCAGGACAACACCAAAGTTTTATTGGATAATGCATAATGTACACGGGTCGTTGTGAGGTCAGGAAGTAAACTTCCCTCCTTTTAATCAAGTAGTCAGCTACCTCATTGCAGAAACCCTTTTGATGAAGAAGATGGCTAAAAGAAAAAAAGATGAGGAGTATCGTACTTTTCAGCAGGAATGGACAGAGGAATTAGCCTTTGTAGAGAGGGCAGGTTCTGCAGTGTGTCTAATATGCAATGATGAAATTGCATCGATAAAATGGTCAAATATAAAGCGGCACTTCGACACACGCCATATTACATTTCATCAAAATATCCAGTGGGGAACAGCAGGAAGAAAGCATGTCAAGAGCTACTGTGCAGAGTGTAAGCTAGTCAGCAGCAACTCTGTGTTTGGACCTAACAAGGTGACTGGAATTCAGCTAGCCTTGTTGGTGCTTTAGCAATTGTGAGAAACGGAAAGCCATTCACAGATGGGGAGTATGCCAAAACATTTATGCTTGTTGTTGCCAAAGAAGTTTTTGATGACTTTTCAAATAAAAACAAGATAATCAAATGAATAAAAGACATGCCTCTGTCGGCAAGAACTGTTCACGACCGTACCATCATGATGGCAAATCAAATTGAGGCAACACAAGTGAAGGACATAAATGCAGCATCATTCTTTTCTCTCGCTTTGGATGAGTCCACAGATGTAAGCCATTTATCCCAGTTCAGCGTGATTGCAAGGTATGCTGTCGGTGACACACTACGTGAGGAAAGTCTTGCTGTTTTGCCTATGAAAGAGACAACAAGAGAGGAGGATTTATTCAAGTCTTTCACTGAGTTTGCTAAAGAAAAAAATCTACTAATGGATAAACTTATTTCAGTGTGTACTGATGGTACTCCGTGCATGGTGGGGAAAAACAGAGGATTTGTAGTGCTTCTTCGTGAACATGAAAAGAGACCCATCCTAAGTTTTCACTGCATCCTGCATCAGGAGGTGCTTTGTGCTCAGATATGTAGCAAGCAGCTTGGTGAGGTGATGTCGCTGGTCATTCGGGTGGTCAACTTTATTGTTGCCTGAGCTTTAAATGATCGCCAGTTTAAAACACTGCTGGATGAAGTTGGGAATAATTCTCCTGGTCTGCTTCTGCACAGCAATGTGCATTGGTTGTCAAGAGGGAAGGTGCTCAGCCGTTTTGCGGCTTGTCTGAGTGAAATCCAGACTTTTCTTGAAATGAAAGATGTCGAGCATCCTGAGTTAGCTAACACTGAGTGGCTCCTGAAGTTCTACTATCTTGTGGACATGACTGAACATCTGAACCAGCTCAACGTGAAAATGTAAGGCATTGGAAATACAGTCTTATCCCTTCAACAAGCAGTGTTTGCATTTGAAAACAAGCTGGAACTCTTCATCGCCAACATTGAAACAGGTCGTTTACTACACTTTGAAAAACTGGGAGAGTTTAAAGATGCATGCACAGCAAGTGACTCTGCTCAACATCTTGATCTCCAGCAGCTAGCGGGCTTCACATCTAATCTCCTGCAGTCATTCAAAGCGCGCCTTGGAGAATTTCATGTGTGCACTCGACTTTTTAAGTTCATCACCCATCCGCACAAATGTGCTGTGGACAACGCCGACCTGAGTTACATCCCCGGTGTCTTTGTCAGAGATTTTGAGCTATAAGCTATTGACCTGAAGGCCTCAGACATGTAGGTGAATAAGTTCAAGTCACTGAATGAAATTTGGAAAGACTTGCACAACAGCAAGCAGAGTTGGCAAGCAAACACAAGTGGGGAGAAATGAAAAAACTTCAACCCACGGACCAGCTGATTGTCAAAACTTGGAACGGGCTTTCCATCACATACCACACACTGCAGCATGTGAGTATTGCTGTACTGACAATGTTTGGCTCTACATATGCATGTGAGCAGTCTTTCTCACATCTAAAGAACGTTAAAACCAACCTACGATCTTGTTTCACGGGTAGAAGTCTCAACACCTGCATGAAGCTTAACCTCATCACATATCAACCAGACTACAAAGCCATCAGCAAAACCATGCAGCACCAGAAGTTGCATTAATGGTAAGAAGTACTTTATTCATCATTGGTTAGCAATAGCATAACAGCATTATTAAAAAGAATTCAGAGACTTATTGTACTTTAAAAGTGTTAGTCTTACATAAAATGCACACATTTACTTGTATTTAGTGTTAAACATATTGTATGGCTCTCACGGAATTACATTTTAAAATATGTAGCGTTCATGGCTCTCTCAGCCAAAAGGGTTCCCGACCCCTGGGCTAGAACTAGTCACATAACTTCACTTAACTGCAAGAGAGCTTTTAAAAAAATGTAGGGAGGCAGAGGAAATTTTTCATTAGCAGCAGCCAGTGTCATTTTAACTATTTTTCCCTCTATTTTAAATAAAATTTCTTTTCATTAATTCTACAGAGACCTACTAAGTTTATAGTATATGCCTCATTCTAGACTTTAGTGAATAATCATCTTCTCTTCATGACTTTAAAGATTCTGATTCTATGTCCCTAAAATTGCAAACATCTTAGTATATACCCATGGTAAATACTCAAAAGCTTGTTGACTAGAGTTTATAATATCTTTTATAGATCTTTCTGAACTTCATGTATGTATATTTTTCTTGGTATACAATGATATACATTCTAGGTTCAGCAAAACTATGGCATTAAATAGCATGTTCTGTTTCTTTTTAGATGAAGCTCAAAATTTTATTGAATGTTGAAACAAAGTTTCAAGACTCGATCTATAACACTATGGTCTCATTAGCTTGACTCCCATTATCTTATATGCAGAGTTGTAGAAATTTTCCCTAAAACACAATGCATGTGGATGCTGAAGACATGTTCTACTTTTCTATTTACTCAGCAAGTCTTTTTTGTTGACCCTCCAGAAAGCAGCCCTGGACTGCACAACAGTAGGTTGGGGATCATGTACTCTCATTGGAGTAGCCATTGGTGACCCAGGATTGACTGTTGATCCACTGGAGATATTAATGGGCCGTACTATCAATGGAACAATATTTGGTGGTCAGTTTTTATTTCTTTTTCTTTTTTCCATAGTAGTACTCAAATTCTCAAATTGAAGATTATTGAAAGGAAAGAACAATAACTGGTTTAAATACTGAGTGCCTAGAATACATCTAAAGACTACATAAAAGCTCTTCTATTAATTACTTGAAAGTAAACAAAGTTTGGATAGAAGTGTAACTACAATTTGCCAACTGAAGTTCAATTTGCAGTAAAGTGAACCAGCATAGAAGAACAGAAGGCAAATTTGGACCAAATATAGATGATTTTTTATTTAAAAATAAAAACTAATCTTGAATTTTTCCCATGAAGAAAAAATTTTAAGTAGATAAAAGTATAGAAAATTAAAGATGGGTGGAGGTTTAATCTATTTAGAGCAAGCCAAATCTGACCATATAATTTCATTTTTTCAACAAACACTTGATTACACTAGCTATTTGTGTCTAGCACCATGTCTTTATTTGGACTTTTTGCCAAATTACAGGTTGGAAAGGTAAAGATTCTATCCCAAAGCTGATTGCTGATTACAAGAATAAGAAATTCAACCTGGATGCATTGGTGACCCATACTCTACCTTTTAACAAAATCAATGAGGCATTTGACCTGATGTACCAAGGAAAAAGGTAAATTACCAAACAGATGAGTAAGTGGTTTGAAAAACCTTTATGATGATTCTATTATTATTTGATGTTAAAAATAATCAGCCTGACCAGGCAGTGGCACAGTACATACAGTGTTGAACAGGGATGCTGAGGACCCAGGTTTGAAAGCTCAGGGTCACCGGCTGAGCATAGGCTCATCTGGCTTGAGCAAAGGCTCACCACCTTGAGTGCAGGATCGCTGGCATGAGCATGGGAACATAGACATGACCCCATGGTCACTGGCTTAAGCCCAAAGGTCGCTGGCTTGAGCAAAGGATTACTGGCTTGGCTGAAGCCCCCTTTTCAAGGCACGTATGTGAAGACAATGAGTTGATGCTTCTCATCTCTTTTCTTTCCTGTCTGTCTGTCCCAGTCTGTCTGTCTGTCTGTCTGTCTGTCTCTCTCTCTCTCTCTCTCACACACACACACACACACACAAAAGAACAACAAAGAAAACTAATCAGTTTCTTTTCTAACATTTTCCACACCATCAGACATACTAGAGGTGCTTAAAAATGTTGGGGGGAAATAAAAAACACTTTCTACCTTCCTACTCTGCTTCCATAATGTACACTGCCATCACTGTTACAACATAAAGTGGTGGTATAAATTGACACATTTTCTTTTCACAAACAATCATTAATTCAGGGGGCCTGCTCGCTAGCAAGAAAGGTTTCTACAGTATAACCTCAGGTCCCTATGGCACAACATAGCCTGGGCTCTAGAATCATTCTGTTCTGCAATTTGACAAAGAATGCACACCGCAGGCCCTTCTTTATCAGAATCAGGTGAACTCCACAGAGATGTGAGCCGTGAGCGGCAAATACTTAAAAGATGGCCCAACTCTCTCGTTCTCTTGCTTTGTCATAGGTCTCCTGTAAGATACATCCAATTCACAATTTTAGCTCTGTTGTACTCCCTGGGCATGAACCCTGAGAACTGATTTATAGAAATATCCCAACTGTGGGATCCCTAGCAATTGAGGAATGGGTAAGACTAGGATCAGCGATTTTGTTTACAATGATCAAGCGCAGCCTTGATCAACAGAAGCAAAGGGCAAAACACTGAGAACGGTGTTGCACAGAGGAGACACAGGACAGACAAGCAAGGTAAAGAGAAGACATTCCAAAAGAGAGGAGAGCAGGGGGGAAACCTGAAGTTACATGACAGGAGTTTGAAGCGGAGAAGCAATGTCACAGAAGAAGCAAATAGGTCCGTGGTGTGAGGACCCAGGCTACTTCCTGGAGAAGAAACCTGAGAAAATGTTCCTAATGACATGAACTCCCTAATTTGGAACATCTTAGTTACAACATATCAAAAATAAGTTCAATAAAGAGAAAAGAAATAGGTATTATTTTTAAAGCTATGCTGTGAAACTTAGTGTATAAGCCCCTCAATATCTCGCACAATCTCAAACTCCCTGTATTCCTCCAGTTAGGAGCCGGGTTGGGTTTGGGGCCTCGGACCCTGGCGCTCATGGCTCCTCCACCAGTACTCATTTCCCCCTAGGTCTCAGTCACACAACATACCCAACAAGGAATGCTAAGTGGCAGCCAAACGGAAAGTGTTGCATTGCTTTATTAATAACTGGCCGAGTCTCCCATAGTCATTTAAAAGAGGCCTGGTGATCCCTGGTGGCACGGAGACCAGGGAAAACACCTGGACGAGGCCTCCTCCTCCCTCTGGCCCACTGAGGAGACTCCTGGAGGGCCCAACAGATGGAAACACGGCACAGGGAGGACGGGCCTTCCCAGATGTGCTTACCGTGTGGGGACAGGGAACACAGCCGAGACGGGCTGCCGCCGTGCAGAGTCCATAGAAGCAGGGCAGTCCGAGAGAGGAGGCGGGCTACCATAATCGACTGGCCCATTCCAGTTAGCGGCCCACTGAATGGGGGGAGGGCAGTAAACACACTATACGCTGTACAGAAATGTGTAGTCGAACTGGGCACCTGAAACCCGTATAATCGTGTAACTAGTGTCACCCCAATAAAATCAATTTTAAAAAACTTTTTTAAGTACTAAAATAAAAAGTACAGGAACCCTGACTCATGGTGAGGAGAGGACACAGAGGTTCTCCCTCCCCAGGGAGGTGTAGATTCCAGGCCCTGCGTGAAGAAAACATCTGTGCATGGCAACCTGCTAATGCCAGAGATCCCAAGCTCCAGCAGGAAGGTCTGAGAGAAGGAATTCTGTACTTGAGGCTTATCTCCCATTTTGCTACTACATGTTGAAGAACTTTTTCAGGAGTAGGAAGATTTGGGTTCTATGAAAGTAGCATCCCAACACACCAACCACCTCCTCTTTTATGCCCAATTTGCCCTCGGCTACAGGAGAGCCAAGAGCAGTGACTTCTGCAAGGCGGAAACCTCACTACAACACTGGCATGCTCTCCTTCTCCACAGCACCACTAAGCAGCAGAGTCCTCCACCGGGAGTAACAAAGGTCCCTAGTCTCCCCCACCCCCAGCTTATTGGCGTTATATATAAAGTATTAGTAATGCCATGAGTGGAAGAGGATAATGAGATCAAAGAAAGTAGGCTTACCAAAGTGTGTATCTAAAAGAAAAATGAAATCAAATCCTGAAATGAAAAAAACAACAATTATTTGTGAGTTTGGGTTAAAATTATCATGAAAATTATACTGATTTTTTAAAAATAATTATTAACAGCTTACGCACCGTTCTGACCTTCTGAAGAGGCCAGGAGTGATTTAGAAGACTATGTGGCTGAACCTGAACCTGTCTGGTTAATTGATAATCTGATACGATGAACCAAGGATCACCCTGAATTTAAGCAAATATTTACAGTTAACACCACAACATCAAATATCTATAAAGATGATAACTTTTGTAATAAAATACATTAATATTTCCTGTGTTAAATAACTATGATAGCCTGACCTGCGGTGGCGTAGTGGGATAAAGTGTCAACCTGGAATGCTGAGGTCGCCTGTTCAATACCCTGGGCTTGCCTGGTCAAGGCACATATGGGAGTTGATGCTTCCTGCTCCTCCCCTTTCTCTCTCTCTCCTCTCTGAAAATTGAATAAATAAAATCTTTAAAAAAAATAACTATGATAACCGATGTGCTTATGAAAAGAATTATATGATGTTGGGAATTGTTTTAAAACTAGTTCTGGAGAAGTAAGAGTGAGGAATGAAGGAATAATTTTTAAAACTACATAGATTGACTATGCGTTCACAATTATTTAGGTTGGGTGATAAATTTACAGGACTTTAATATATTGTTCTACTTTTGTATAAGTTTAAAAAAGTACCATAATAAAAAATTTTACAAGGAAAAAAGCATATACATGAACAAAAGATACATGTATCTTTAAACTACATGTTATATATAATGCTGTTATGTAATTTCTGAGTTTCATTGAGCTACGAGCTGCTCTTCTATAATAAACTGCTAAAAAAGCTTCTCAGTAATTTTTAAACATTTGTTCATTTCTTTTTCTTATCCCCACTTTACCTCTGTGAACTATAATCATAAGTAGTTGGATATCAGAAGTTATATGAATTATGTGAAATTAAAGATTTTTAAAAAGAAAAACCACATGTATACTCTCAAATTTTTATCTTTATTAAATAATTGCCCTTTTCATCTTTGATAGTTTTTACAACAAATAATTTTTAGAGCTTTACAGAGCTTAATGACCTGTAATTTGCACTAAGTAATCTATTTTCTATAGTCAGCTAAAAGTGAGAAAAAAAAGCTATGTACTTGTAATAAAGTAATGTAAGCAAAAGATTTAATTACAGGATTTAACAGATAAGATTTATATGAAAAACAAAATGAGAGTTTTTAAACTATTACACTCAGAGATGTTACATGAATAGTTTAAGAATATGACAGATAGTAATTTGGATCAGAGTAACAAAGACTAGTTCTCAGCTTAGCATAATATCTGAAAACTGACAGTTTTTTAAAAAATGTTTACCACATATTGACCGCTGAGAGAGACTAAACTTCTTTAAAGCTTTGGCTGAGGAGGGTAGTGATAGAGTAGGTAGTTAGACAGACATGAGCAGAGTAGGAACAATAGGCCAGGTACAAAGGTCACCAGGGCAGAAAGTCCCAGGAGCCTAGCAGCAGGCTAAAGTGGGCTAGGACACTGCCTCCAGGCGACCTCTCCTCCTCTAACATATCTTGGTCATTCAGTTTAGACACCCTGACTTTTCATATTGCCAGTCATGGGGTTTGGATTCTCCCCTGACCTTTCCATGACATGTCATTAGTCATGTGGTCGACCTCCTTAGAGGAGAACAAGGGGGCCAGAGAATAGCCTCATATGGCTCCCATACAAGCCCTTCCATGATCACTCCCTTAAGTATTAAGCCCACAGGGCAATGAGGTTCTGGCCTTCATCAAATAATCTTAGGAACAAAGCCTTTGGGTCTGTTGATCACAGCCACAGAGTTTGGGTCAAACTGGAGATAACATCCAGGCCTCACTTGTGTTTGAGCTCCAGGCCTAGAAAAGCGCAAGGGCAGGTGAGGCAACACCATGGCTGACATCAGGACCAGCTTCAATGAATAACGACCATAGGTCAATCAGTGGAGAACACAACTTAAGGGGACATACCTGGAAAGCTGATGAATATTCTGTTGAGATCTTCCCCTGAGACCTCCAGATAAAAGCCCTTATGATGAAGGACCCACTGTAGCACTCTCTCTCTCTCTCCCTTTCTCTCTTTCTCTCCCATGCCCACTTCTTTACTCCCTGTTTCCTCCCTCAAGGAACCTACCTTTGTTTTCTTTCTCCTAAGCTTCAAGGGCCTTTCTTTTGCCTCTGTAACTTGTTTGCTGAGCCCACACTGCTCAGCTGGCTCACTACCTCCTGGTTCATGTCTTCTACCTCTGTGACTTTTTAAATAAACTTTTGAGTATATTGGAGTCTTGACTCTGAACTTTTTCTTAGCCAGAACTCAAAGATCGAGGTCTAACATCTGGTGCTGCTGTTGTTCACCATTAACAGATAGTAAAATCTCAAAGTAAAAATATATATCCCTACTCACTTAAGATCCTCTTTTGTTTAGAATTGAAGCCAGACAATCCATTTGTAAATGCTTCGTTTGTTGGCATTGTGGTGAATGGAACCCATCCCAAAGTTGGTTGGCCTTTCTCACGCTATTACCTACATCAGCTATGTTCTTCTTCCTCATTCCTCCCTCCTCGCCTTGGCTTCCTCAGTCCTCTCCAGGTCCACCTAAACACCCACCTCCCTTTCAGATCTTGGCATCTACAAGGCTGTTTTCCTTCCCTGATCTCCTCTGGCTCTGACTGTCTTTATGGAACTTTTAACACATGCTGTGTCCACAAAACTAGAATGAAACTTGACCTCTCCAAAGGAAAAGAAAAAATAAAGGAAGGAAAAAAGTTATTTTAAAGGTTTGGCTCCTCTAACGTAATTAAGATATATGGGTTGCCTGACCTGTGGTGGCACAGTGGATAAAGCGTCGACCTGGAAATGCTGATGTCGCCGGTTCAAAACCCTGGGCTTGCCTGGTCAAGGCACATATGGGAGTTGATGCTTCCAGCTCCTCCCCCCTTCTCTCTCTCTGTCTCTCTCTCCTTGCTCTCTCTCTCTCTGTCTCTCTCTCTCTCCCTCTCTCCTCTCTAAAAAAATGAATAAATAAATAAATAAATAAACTATGTTGCTTCTTCCAGTTCATGAACATGGATATTAAAAAAAAAAAAAGATATATGGGTGGTTTGTTAGTTTGTTTGTTTGTTTTTAATGATATTTTTGGTCTAAAATCACATCATTAAGAATGTCAATTAATAGGGTGAACAATACTTGGCCTTAGAAAACAATACAATCACAGTATATTCTAAGAAGAAAAAAATGCAGTTTTAAGATATACTGTCTAGAAACATTTTAGACTGTCATTGTTTTCTAAACGCTACTACAGCGCCCTCTGGTGATTTTTATTTAACATTTTTCCTTCTCCTAGATCCTATTATTGTCTTTGAGAAAAAAGAATTCAGGGAGAGATTAACAATTTTCATTTACATCATAGCTGACTTTTTTAAAAGTACTTTTCATGTGCATTATTTTGTCTGATTTGTCCATTTTTTCACTTGACCTTTGCTTCTTGAGGCCATTTTTTATATTCCTGAGTGCCTGTAGATCGCAGGCCTTCCAGCAATGCAGCAAGTGAAGTAGGCAGAGCTAAATTCTTTAACCTCAATGAATGATTCCTGTGTTACAGGGAAAACAGACACTATTCGTGATATTTTTTCATATGCAAGTCCAAACATTATTATCTGAAGGATGGATGGAAACAGTTAGGAAATGTCCTTGTTCTTAGGAGATACTTGCTGAAGAAGTTAAAGATGAATTTTATGATATTTAAAACTTCATAGAAGTTTCATAGAATCTAAACATTCTATGAATCTTCAAGCTGATCATTATTAACTTGAGGATGAATGATAATAGGAGATGTCCTTGTTCTTAGGAGATACTTGGTGAAGAAGTTAAGGACACATTTTATGAAATTTGAAACTTCCTTTCATATAGCTCATCAAAAATGTGTGTGTAAGAGAGAGAGAGAGAATATGTGACAAAAACATTAATTGGTACATTTGGTGAAATACACACAGGTGTTCTCTGTCCTGATTTTTTTACCTTTGAAATTGTAAAACTTTTTTAAATAAAAAAAATGGGTCAAACAAGCAAACAATTCAATTAAAAAATGAGGAGAGGACCTGAACAGACACTTCTCCTAAGAGGACATACAAATGGACAACAGATGCATGAAAAGATACACATCTTCACTAGCTATTAGAGAAATGCAAGTCAAAGCTACAATGAGATACCATCTCACACCTGTTAGATTGGCTGTAATCAACAAGACAGGTAAGAACAAGTGTTGGAGAGGCTGTAGAGAAAAAGGGACCCTCATTCACTGCTGGTGGGAATGCAAATTAGTACAACCACTATGGAAAAAAGTATGGTGGTTCCTCAAAACATTAAGAATAGACCTACCATATGACCCAGCAATCCCTCTCCTGGGTATCTATCCCCAAAACTCAAAAACATTGGTACATAAAGATACATGTGCTTCCATGCTCATTGCAGCATTATTCACAGTGGCCAAGACATGGAAACAATCAAAGTGTCCCTCAATAGAGAATTGGATAAAGAAGATGTGGTACAAATATACAATGGAATACTACTCAACCATAAGAAATGATGACATAATGACATTTATGACAACATGGATGGACCTTGAGAACATTATAATAAGTGAAATAAATAAATCGGAAAAAACTAAGAACTGTATAATTTCACACATAGGTGGGATATAAAACTGAGACTCATGGACATAGATAAAAGTGAAGTTGTAACCTGGGGGAGGGGGATATAATGGAGGGGAATAGGGTGAAGGTGGAAGGAAGGATGTAAAGAGGGACAAATGTAAGATGATGGAAAATGATTTGACTTTGGGTGATGGGTATACAGCATAATCAATGTTTACCTAAAACCTATGTACTCTTATTGATCAAATGTCACCCTGTTAAATTTAGTTCTCTAAATAAATTTTTTTTAATGGGCCAGAAGAAGATGAATGGGTTTCATTCCCAAACTTAATAAACAAATTACTTTTAAAAATATGACAGGTAATCAGTCAACCTTGGGTTAAACACCTTCATGAGTCAATTTTTCCATATAGAAAAAGCTAAGGTTGCCTGACCAGGCGGTGGCGCAGTGGATAGAGCGTCAGACTGGGATGCAGAGGACCCAGGTTCGAGACCTCCGAGGTCGCTAGCTTGAGCACAGGCTCAACTGTTTGAGCAAAAAAAAAAAAAAAAAAAAAAAAAAGCCAACCAGCTTGAACCCAAGGTCCCTGGCTCCAGCAAGGGGTTACTCGGTCTGCTGAAGGCCCGCGGTCAAGGCACATATGAGAAAGCAATCAATGAACAACTAAGGTGTTGCAATGCGCAATGAAAAAAAAAAACAACTAATGATTGATGTTTCTCATCTCTCTCCGTTCCTGTCTGTCTGTCCCTGTCTATCCCTATCTCTGACTCACTCTCTGTCTCTGTAAAAAATAAATAAATAAAAAGCTAAGGTCTGCCTCCCTTGTCTCCTCTCTGAAGCATAACGGAGGATGTTCGGTCCCTTTGATAGTTGAGGACTGCTGGAACTGCTCCCTCTTCCCTACCACTATATCTTTATTCCTAATTAAATATTTCTAAGTACACTAAAATTCAATGTTCCATATGCAGTCTGAATAATATACCAATTCAGAATAATATGCCAGTAAATGTTGGTTGTATTTCTATATACTTTAGTCAGCCATCCTCATTGTTGGTAAATACGGAGCTGTATAAAATACCTAAATATAATATTTCCTCTATAGAATGCTATCTAATCAGAATATTCCTATTCTATCACTTTAACCCAAGGATAGACCATTAGTCGTCTATGAGGTTTCATGATCTTTTGAGAGGGAAATTATAAGAAATAAGGCATTTAATAATATAAAAGAAAAACTATATTCTCCTTATTTTATTGCTATTAAGTAACATTTTTTTTATCCCTTTCTTCATTTCTGCCAAAAAAAAAATTGTGTTCTATAGGCCTGCTTATGATGTATAGCCAATGAATTTTAGAACCTGATCTTAAAAATGGAAGTCTTTATAATTAACTGAAAGAATCTGAGACAGAGGTGAAAGACATGTCTCTTCTTGCAGCTATAAAAAGAGAAATAAGGCCCTGGCCGGTTAGCTCAGTGGAAAAGCATCAGGCCAGTGTGTGGAAGTCCCGGGTTTGATTCCCAGTCAGGACACAGGCACCCATCTGCTTCTCCATCCCTCCCCCTCTTCTTTCTCTCTGTCTCTCTCTTCCCCTACCTCAACCAAGGCTCCATTGGAGCAAAGTTGGCCTGGGTGCTGAGGACAGCTTCATGGCCTCCACCTCAGGTGCTAGAATGTCTCTGGCCACAGCAGAGCAACACCCCAAATGGGCAGAGCATCACCCGGTGGGCATGCCAGATGGATCCCAGTTGGGCACATGCAGGAGTCTGTCTGACTGCCTCCTCGCTTCTAACTTCAGAAAAATACAACAAAAAAAGAGAGAGAGAAATAAAATTCTGCATCATAAGCTACTTCTAAAAACCTAAGTTGATAAGGTATAAAATTAAGCACATTCCCAAGAATATCATTTGTTCTCCTTAGCAATATGGAGACATGTGAAGGAAATGTCTAATTTATGTTCTTTTCTTCAACTAATTCCCAATCCCCTCCATTTGGACTTTTCGAACAGGGCAATAGAATGGGAAGTAGCTAACTTGCTTACCAATTCCCCAGCCCCCTTTGTCCAGTCATTTGGTTGTTTCTGACCATTCCTCAACCCCCTTACCTAGTTAATGATATCCCCATCTCTCCCTTTCACCTTGCCACAGCCAGTTAAACTAGCCAATTGCGAAAGAATAAGATTATAGGGTCAACACTCCAGCCAATGGAGCAAGACCCAGCATCCTAGGGCCTGCGTTAAAGATAAAAACAGAATTTGCCCTTTGCCCATGAGCTGGCTGGCTGGCTGGCTGGCTTTCAATAGTGGCAGCATGCCCTTCTGCAGAAGTTATTCAAGTTGCCTTGCTGAGGTAATCTGTTACCATAAGTTGTTGGGGACTGAAAACCAACAGGGTCTTTGCAGTTTAGATTTTGGGGGGAAAGAGGTGTGGGGAACTGGCAATAAGCTGACAGTCTGCCCAACCCCCACCTCCCTTGTTCTGTGAAGTTGCTAAAGGCTATTATTTTTCACATCTTCATGTTAAGCTGTAGTGCTGGATTGTTTATACTCATCCTACCCTCCATGTCCCTCAGAAAGACTGGAGGCACAGTTCTTTTATCCTTTGTCTTGTGAAGTTAAGAAGTTATGTATGGTGGGGGTTTTCTGCACTTGGGAGAATTCTTAGGATGCCTTGGAAATGTGACTTTGCTTTAATGATCTCTTTGATTTGGTAATGGCCTCTCTTTACCCTATAAATAAAGCAGGTTGGGGAATGGAGTGGTGCTTTTTGCAAGCTATCTCTTGCTTTGCAAAGAGATCTCCCGAGCCCATCCTTTTTCTCTAAGCCTATTTTCTTAATTCCGCGCCATTCCCACTCAGGACCTGGCATTACTAGCCTCACTGGCACGTGGCAATGAGCCTTGCTTAATTCTAT
The DNA here is from genome assembly GCF_036850765.1 of Saccopteryx bilineata. Lineage (NCBI taxonomy): Eukaryota > Metazoa > Chordata > Mammalia > Chiroptera > Emballonuridae > Saccopteryx > Saccopteryx bilineata. Next base: position 182,422,514 of record NC_089494.1, read on the forward strand.
CTCTAACTCATGCAAATAGTCACAACTCTTATAGAATTTATTCTTATTCTGTTTGTTGTTCAAAAAAAATCCATTCTATGTTAATATGTTTTTTAAACCAAAAGGCTTTTTAAGACTCCAAGTTTTAGGAAGTGTTGCCTTGTCCTGTGAAAATAACCTCTAAGAGGAATCTGCAATTCCTGTTGCCTTATTGATAAGGTTTTGACCTGATAATAATATTGTAAATGACACCTCTATTCCTAAGCAGTATTAATTTTTCTGACAAATTAAGAGAATCATTAGCACTTCCCTTTTCTCCCATGTGCACAATGTGGAATCAACTGTTGTATAATAATGGAATAATTAAAAACCTATGCCTTTGCTGTATTTACTTTTTTTTTTAAGCTGAATCTAGGTTCATCATGGATTATGGTACAAGTGGGAGTATAACAGATAGGAAAAACAATTCTAGAACAAGAAAAAGAATTTGAAAAGGCATAAGGGGACATCAGAGAAATGGTGGCGTGAGAGATATTCCCGACCTCTCCCCTTGAAATTTCAACAAACTCAACACTATATGCAGAGTAAAAACCCCAGAAGCATCTGAAATATTCACAAGAGATAAAGGTATGATTTGATGAGGAGGCAGCCGAAGATAGAATACTCTCATGGAGGAAAAAAGCCGGAAGATAAAGGTTTTCTCTTTCCTCACTGATCTGAGGGAGGAAAGCACTTTTAGTGTGTGTTTTGCTTCAGAGGTGGAGGAAGTAGACAGATTGAGGGACAGAGGGGAAAGACCTGAATTAAGGCGGGTGCACAAACAAGCGCAGGAACACAGCCAGTTCCCAGCATGTGCCTGCATTACCAGTCTCCATTTGTGATCACAGGCCTGGGAACGCACTCCTGAGATCAGCACGTGAATAGCCCAATGACGCTCAGCCCACGGGGCACTGAGGCATGCCCACTCTGCCTGCGCAGCCCACTGGGTTTGGCCTGTGTGATGCAGAGGCACACTTGATCTGTGACCTTTGATCTGTGACCTGTGATCTGCGCCCAACCCACGCATTCCGAAACTTGGGCGCTGGCTCCTGGAGCACAGCCCCTGCCCTGCCCAGGACTGCGCTTTGAGTGGTATGGCAGGAAGGACCTGGCTGTGTCTCCCCCAGTATCCCAAGTCCTGCATTGCTCCCTTGCTGTGTGAACAGTGGCAGTAGTGAATCTCTCACAGCCAGAGGCAGACTTAATGGCGGGCACACCAGGCAGGCGCCCTGGGCCCTGACTTCTGAAGGACCGCACAAAACCCCAACTTTACACTTTTTTCTAATGTAAGGGGCTCAATATTTTCTTCTGTGCCAGGGGCCCTAACTGACCTTAAGCCACCTGTGGCCACAGCTGAGTCTCCGGGCCGCTCTTTCTTGTGAGAGTCAGAAGTGGCCGGTGTTTGATCTCCTGCTCTGTTGAAACATGGGGAGGGGTGCCAGAAGACCTGAAATAGCCATGCTAGAGCCATAAAATTGCAAAGCCCTAACAACAAGCCCCTCCTACCAATGCAACTACAGCCCTACCTACATCATTACAGCAGCTACGCACAGCAGAACACTGAAGGAAGTGTTCATAGAGGCAAAACTTGTATTACAGCACCACCTGCCGGAAAAAAAAAGTTACCTCTCAGAACTGGAAAATACTCTTTTTTTTTTTTTTTTTTACTCATTTTTTCTTTTCTCATTTTTCTTTTTCTCTTTTCCCCATCTGAACTTCATTATCCTTAGTTGTTATATTTTTTATTCTTGTTTTTTTGAGGGTTTCATTTCTGACACTTTCTCTTTTACTTCTTTTTTTCTCTCTTCCCTTTTTTTCTCCTTCCTTTATTTTTTTTTCTTTTTTCTCTCATCTGAACATCATTTTTTATCTAATTATTATATTTTAAACTCATATTTTCTTGTGGCATATTGCTTGTTTTTTACTTCATTTTTTCTCTCTTTTCATTTTTTCTCAGTTCCTGCTCCTTGTTCTCTGTAGTTTTTGTTCTACGTATCATTATTTATAGAATTTTTATTTTTTAGTGTATTTTTACATTTTTATTTATTATTTTTAGTTATCTTTTGTTAGTGTTATTAACAATACCACTCTCAAATGCCATCAAGAGAAAAGAAATCAAATATCATGAATACACAAGACAGAGATGTAGCTCAGAGAGATGATGAAAAATTTCCAGGAAAAAAGTCTCAATTACATGGAAAGCTTGGAGCTGAATGACAGATAAGTCAAATTTAAAGTCTTAAAAATACTCAGTGAGATACAAGAAAACACCGAAAGACAATTTAGTGAGTTAAAAAAACAATTTAATGAACAAAAAGAGTACTTCACTCTGAGGGAAAAGAGAATGGAGAACATATTCAAACAAATAATCAATGAGAACTTCTCAAGCTTGTGGAAAGAGTTAGAGCCTTAATGCAAGAAGCAAACAGAACATCTAGTTACCTCAATCCAAACAGACCTACTCCAAGACATATCATAATGAAATTATTATAAATCAATGATAAAGAAAAAATCCTCAAGGTAGCTAGGGAAATGAAGAATATAGCATATAAAGGAAGGCCCATAGGCTATCATTAGATTTCTCAGCAGAAACTCTACAAGCCAGAAGAGAGTGGACCCCAACATTTAAAGTACTAAAAGAGAGAAATTACCAGCTAAGAATACTATATCAATCAAGCTATCCTTCAAATATGAAGGGGAAATAAAAACATTTACCGACATAGAGAAGCTAAGGGAATTTATCACCAGAAAACCCCCACTTCATGAAATACTAAAGGGGGTTTTCTGACCAGATACAAAGAACAAAACAAAACAAAACTACAAGTAAAAGTTCCAACAAGATCACAATAAAAACAAGGATAATCTGTGACAACAAAAACATAAAAGGGGAGAGGACAAGATCAGCAGTAGCAAAGAAGGATGGAGTGCAGAAGCACTCATGAGTTAATGAACTCTAATGAATATGATAATTTTTCTTTTAATAACTGAATGGTAACCACCCCTGAAAATGCCATTACAGAAACACATAGCTTAAAAAAAGATGAAACAGAAGGAAAAACCACCAAACAAGAACAAATGAGAGAAAAACAAGAAAGAAGAAACAAACAAGACACAGAGCTACAGAAAGCAATATATAAAATGGAAATAAGAAACCCTCAAGTGTCAATAATTACATTAAATGTAAATGTATTGAACTCACCAATAAATAGGCACAGAGTAGCAGATTGGATCAAAAAGTAAAATTCAACTGCATGTTGCCTTCAAGAGACATATCTAAGCTACAAGGATAAAAATAGACTCAAAGTAAAAGATTGGAAGACAATTCTCCAAGCAAATAATATTCAAAGAAAAGCAAGTGTGGCCATACTCATATCTGACAATGCTGACTACAAGACAACAAAGGTAACTAGAGACAAAGATGGTTATTTCATAATGATAAAGGGGACATTGTATCAAGAAAACATAACACTTCTTAATATATATGCACCTAGCCAGGGAGCACCAAAACATATAAAACATCTACTAACTGATCTAAAAATAGAAATCAACAAAAATACAACCTTACTTGGAGATCTTAATACACTACTGATGGTTCTAGATCTTTCATCCAAATAGAAAATCAATAAAGAAATACTGGACTTAAATGAAACACTAGAACAAATGGATATAATAGACATCTACAGGACATTTCATCCCAGAATGTCAGAGTATAGATATTTCTCCAAAGTACATGGAACATTCTCAAGACTAGACCATATGTTGGACTACAAAGCTAACATCAACAAATTCAAAAAATCTGAAATTCTACCAAGCATATTCTCTGATTCATGTGTAAGGCTTTGAAAGTAGAATTCAACTGCAAGAAAGAAGTAAACAAACCCACAATAATTTGGAAATTAAAACAGCATATGTCTAAAAAATGACTGGGTCAAAGAAGAAATAAAAGCAGAGATCCAAAGACATATACAGACAAATGAAAATGACATGACATATTAGAATCTCTGGGATGCAGCAAAGGCAGTAATAAGAGGGAAGTTCATATCATTACAGGTGTATATCAAAAAAACAAGAGTGGGGGGGCAAGCCCCAAGGGGCTCTGATTTTTTTTCAAAAAAAGGAAAAAAAAACAAGAGAGAACCCAAGTAAACAACTTAACATTACATCTTAAGAAACTAAAAAAAGAAAAACAAAGGCAACCCAAAACCAGCAGAAGAAAGAAAATAATAAGAATTAGAGCAGAAATAAATGAAATAGAGAATAGAAAAAAATATTTTAAAAAATTAATATAACAAAGAGCTGGTTATTTGAAAATATTGACAAATTGACAAACCCCTGGCAAGACTCACTAAGAAATAAAGAGAAAGGATTCATATAAATAAAATTCAAAATGAAAGAGAAGAAATGACCCCAGATATCATAGCTGTACAAAGGATCATTGTAGAATACTATGAAAAACTATATGGAACAAAATTCAACAATCTATAAAAAATGGATAAATTTCTAGAACTATACCATCTTCCTAGACTGAATCACAAAGAAGTGGAAAGCCTAAACAGACCCATAAGCAGGGAGGAAATAAAAACAACTATCAAAAACCTCCCAAAAATTAAAAGTCCTGGGCCAGACAGCTACACTAGTAAATTCTACCAAACATTCAAAGCAGATTTGGTTCCTATCCTTCTCAAAGTCTTCCAAAAAACTGAAAAAGAAGCAATACTTCTAAACATATTTTATAAAACCAAGATAACCCTCATACCAAAACCTGGCAAGGACAATACAAAAAAAAGAAAACTATAGTACAATGTCTCTAATGAATACAGATACAAAAATCCTAAACAAAATACTAGCAAATCAAATATAACAACACATTAAAAAAATAATACATCATAATCAAGTGAGATTCATCTCAGAAGCACAAGGATGGTTCAACATATGTGAAACAATTAACATAATACACCATATCAACAAAACAAAGAACAAAAACCACATAATTCTATCAATAGATGCAGAAAAGGCATTCGATAAAATACAACATCCTTTTATGTTTAAAACACTCAATAAAATGGTCATAGAAGGAAAATACCTCAACAAATAAAGGCTATATATAATAAACCATCAGCTAACATCATACTAAATGGTAAAAAGCTGAAGACTTTTCCTCTAAAACAGGGGTTGGGAACCTATGGCTCGCGAGCCAGATGTGGCTCTTTTGATGGCTGCATTTGGCTCGCAGACAAATCTTTAATTAAAAAAATAATATAAAACGTTCTCATGTATTACAATCCATTCATTTCCTACCACTCATGTTCATGGTGTGGGTAGCTGGAACCAATCACAGCTGTCCTCCGGGACAACACCAAATTATCATTGGATAATGCGTAACATACACAGGTCATTGTATGGCTCTCACAGAATTACATTTTAAAATATGTGACGTTCATGGCTTTCTTAGCCAAAACAGTTCCCAACCCCTGCTCTAAAATAAGAACAAGGAAAGGCTGCCCACTCTCTCTATTCCTATTCAACATAGTGCTGGAAGTTCTAGCCAGAGCATTCAGACAAGAGAAAGAAATAAAAGGCATTCATATCGGGAAAGAAGAAGTAAAAGTTTCACTTTTTGCAGATGACATGATCCTGTATATAGAAAACCCCAAAGACTCCACAGAAAGACTATTAGAAACAGTAAAACAATACAGTAAGGTTGCAGGATACAAAATTAATATACAGAAATCTATTGCTTTCATATATGCCAACAATAAAACTTAGGAAAATAAACTCAAAAAAATAATTCCTGTTACAGTTGCAACAAAAAATAAATAACTAGAAATAAATGTAACAAGGAATGTAAAGGAACTATATACTGAAAACTATAAAGCATTATTAAAAGAAATCAAAAAGACACAATGAAATGGAAAAATATCTCATGTTCTTAGATAGGAATAATAAATATAGTTAAAATGACCATATTACCCAAAGAATTATATACATATTTAATGCAATTCCCATCAAAATTCCAATGTCTTTTTTTTATTTACTCTTTTTTTTTAGATTTTATTTATTCATTTTTATTAGAGAGAGAGGGGGGAGAGAGAGAGAGAGGGAGAGATAGAGAGAGAACAGGGGGAGGAGCAGGAAGCATCAACTCCCATATATATGTGCCTTGACCAGGCAAACCCAGGGATTTGAACCGGTGACCTCAGCATTCCAGGTCGACGCTTTTATCCACTGTGCCACCACAGGTCAGGCCCCAATGTCATTTTTTAAAGAAATAGAATAAAAAATCATCAAGTTTCTACGGAACCATGAAAAACTTTGAATAATCAAAGTAATCCTGAGAGAGAAAAAAAAGAAAGCTGGAGGCAATACAATATCTAACTTTAAATTATACTACAGAGTCACGATAATCAAATAAGCATGGTATTGGCAGAAAAATAGACACACAAACCAATGGAACAGAATTGAGAGCCAGAAATAAAATCACATATATATGGTCAAATCATCTTTGATAAAGGAGCCAAAAGCACACAATGGAAAAAAAGAAAGCCTCTTCAATAAATGGTGCTGGGAAAATTGGAAAGCCACGTGCAAAACAATGAAACTTGACTACAGTTTGTCCCCTTGCACAAATATTAATTCAAAATGGATCAATGACCAAAATATAAGACCTGAAACAATAAATTACATAGTAGAAAACATAAGTACTAAACTCATGGACCTTGGCTGTAGAGAACATTTTCTGAATTTGACCCCAAAGGCAAGGGAAGTAAAGGCAAAGATAAATGAATGGGGCTACATCAAACTAAGAAGCTTCTGCACAGCAAAAAAACTGACAACTAAACAAACAGACAGCCAACTAATTGGGAGATGGTATTTCCAAACAACAGCTCAGATAAGGGGTTAATATCCAAAATATATAAAGAACTCACAAAACTCAGCAACAAACAAGCAAACAATCCAATAAAAAAAAAATGGGAAAAGGACATGAACAGACACTTCTCCCAAGAAGAAATATTAATGGCCAAAAGATACATGAAAAGATGCTCATCTTTATTAGCTATTTGAGAAATGCAAATTAAAATTATAATAAGATATCACCTCACACCTGTTAGATTAGCTATTATCAACAAGACAGGCAATAACAAGCTTTGGAGAGGCTGTGGAGAAAAAGGAACCATCATTCACTGTTGGTGGAAATGTAAATTAGTACAACCATTATGGAAGAAAGTATGGTGGTTCCTAAAATAATTAAGAATAGAACTACCATATGACCCAGCAATTCCTCTACTGGGTATATACCGCCAAAACTCGAAAAATTGGTACATAAAGATACATGCACCCCCATGTTCATTGCAACATTATTCACAGTGGCCAAACATGGAAACAACCCAAGTGTCCCTCAATAGAGGATTGGATGAAGAAGATGTGGTACATATACACAATGGAATACTACTCAGCCATAAGAAACAATTACATAGTTTCATTTATGACAGTGTGAATGGACCTTGGTAAAAGTATACTGAGTGAAATAAGTAAATCAGAAAAAGCTAAGAACTGTATGATTCCATATATAGGTAAGACACAAAATTGGAGACTTATGGACATAAATAGGAGTGCAGTGGTTACCAGGGGGAGGGGGAAGGGAGAGGGACATAAAAAGGGACAAATATAAGGTGACAGAGGATGATTTGACTTTGGGTGATGGGTATACAACATAATCGACTGTCCAAATGATGTGGAGATATTTGTCCAAAATCTATATACTCTAGTTGACCAATGTCACCCTGTTAAATTTAATCATCTAAATAAAAAAAATTTTAAATAATAAAGAAATAGGCTGGTTGTATGCAAGCCATATTTAAGGGTCACTCCATAATTTACTCAGGCTGGGAAAAACTTGAGTCACTAGACTATGAACAAGTGTCTGAAATACATATTTACCTAGTTAGGAAAAATGGGTATTTAATGGAAAGATCTCATGGTAGTGGACATAACTGAAAGAAGGGTAGAGCAAGCAAATCACGGAAAGGGCAGAGGGAAATACATCGGCCCAAGGAATCCTTGGACAAGGCACTCCAGCTTGCCAGGACTTCATTTCTCTTTTCTGGTTTCTAATTCTCAGTGCGGCATTATTTCTTCCCACTGCAGTTCAGCTTTCTCTCCTTGGCGGTTCAAAGGGACTGTTGACACCTTGAGTAGGAGTTTTTATTTTACAACTTCTTACACAAGGGAGACAGACTATTTCCCTCAGATCCATTTTTTAAAAATACTATGGAAGAACTGTGATTGACTGTTTCAGGTGGTTGTTCACTCTTGAACCAATCAGCTGTGACAAGGAAGACAGGATCATATAAGAACATGTCAGCTCCCATTGTAACTGCATAGTTGGAGTTGGAAGGAGAGCAGTAATTTCTAGAATAAGGGAGAGATAAATTTGTCAGAAAATGGAGGTAAATGATTGGGCTAGGGCTCCTAATGTATTGGTCAATAATATAGTTTGCAGCAGCATCTTATCCTTGCTTTAATACTTCTTGTGGCCCTTACTGGTTAGATGTGCTATAGTTCCCATCCTATAAGCTGCAGGGACCTTGCATTTTCTACACATTAGATAATAAAATTGCCAGAGGGTTTCCTGGGCCCCCATTCATCTAGGTCAGTGGTCGGCAAACTCATTAGTCAACAGAGCCAAATATCAACAGTACAACGATTGGAATTTCTTTTAAGAGCCAAATTTTTTAAACTTAAACTATATAGGTAGGTACAATGTTATTAACTTAATTAGGGTACTCCTAAGCTAGCCAAAGAGCCGAACTCAAGGGGCCAAAGAGCCTCATGTGGCTCGCGAGCCGCGGTTTGCCGACCACTGATCTAGGTTATTTTGCTTCTGTAATTGATTAGCTAGAGTGACAGAAGGAAAGGGAAAAGATAAGCTAACAGATGGTATTTGCAATAGCATTTGCACAGGAAATCTTTGCAATAGGTGCAGAAGGGGGAAAAAAAGAATAAGAATTCATCCTCCTGAGAACGATGAAAGGGACCCATGCAATCAGTCACAGAGTGGCTGCAAGATCCTCTTAGGTACTGTACCATGTTGGGGACCCAGGGGTGGATGTTATCAGTCTGGGCAATCAGCACTGGCAGAGTTGGGACAGCCTTGGTAAGGAACATCTATGCTCTTGGGTCCATTCTCACCTCAATCGCTATTACATTTATAAGCCCACTGTGCAAGTATTCAGAGGGGCTGTTGACCAATATCACCAGGAAGGGCCACCTTGTTCACCTGACTATTGACAATCTATTCCAGAAGCAGACTGTTTGGTGAGATTCACATGAAATATAAATTTTCCCCACGCTTAATGTTTGTTATGAAAGTTCCATCCACATATCTTTTCCAATCTTCCTTATTACCAATTTTACAATCTCATTCATTTGAAGACCCTGATCATCTGACCAAATCATTAATCACCACCTCTTAGTTAATGTAGATCCCTTCTTCAGACCATTTCATTCCTGTCAAAGAGGACTCAAAGAGATGTAATCAAAAAGATGTACAGAATGCTTGACGTTCTGTACACTGGCACGATTTTCCAAGTCTACCCCTACCACTGCCAGAATATTATGTAGAACATTGTAAACCAAGCTGAAGTTCTCTTCCTCTTCTACAAACCAATCGCAGGAAATCTTTCTGAGAGGTGGAAGTGCAGTAGGAGCATGAGTCAATTCCTCCAGCAATTCTCTGTGCCTTCAGATTCTTCTTGGGTCCAGTCCTACGTCTATCACTTCCACTTAATAATGCCATCTTCCTGGGCATGTCCAGCCTTATAATTCTGTGGATCCAATAATACCCAGTTCATGGTGAGACATCCAGATAACATGATCCCCTTGTGTCCCATGCCTAGGCATTTTTTAATCAGCACCAAGACTAAACAAATGAACATGGCTTTGCCAGAAGCTCCATACAACATCCTACCACAGACCCTTAAAACCCATCCGGTCCATAAAAGGAAGGCATCAAAGTTGTTCTCCTAACAGCCCAGAATAGCTGAACTTTCCTTGCTCTAGGTTCTACTCAAAGCTGCAGTTTTCGAGGTCACACTATAAACAGGCGAGAGCTGCCCAAGGATGGTGTTGCCTAACCTGGTTTCCTACTCACTTACTATTCCTCACTTCTTTCTCACATACAGACCCAATTTTTTCAAGAAACAGTCAATGACTTTACGGTAGGAGGTACTCTCCCTCAGCTCCAGAAGTTAAACTAGGTTCGGTCTAATCCCATTCCCCTTAGCTAGTGATTTATTTGGGGTTGATATATGACTCGCTCCAGTGAGTGAGACAGTGGAGGAAATCTGCTGGAGGGAGAGTAGGTGAGGGAGTGATTTCCCTTTTGAATTTTAAAAATAGGGGAGGGTGAAGAGAAGACCCTTTCCTTCCCACCCTTTTATGTTGTTGTGGAACATTAGAGGCTGGAGCTCCAACCACCTTCTTGAAACCATGAAAAACACGAGAGTGGCAGAGAAGTTTAACCAAAGCCCTAGCTCACTGAACCGTAGAATTCACCCTTCTCTTTTCACTTAACTGTTCAGGACTTTCAGAGGCAACCGTCTACTCCCACAGGCTTTGAATGAAGTGCACGTTAATACTCTTCTATGGCAAAACTTTGTGGTCCCCAAGGCTTTGCCTTTGATACTTTTCACTCCAGGAAATCAGAGTCGATTTTTTTATTAACTGTTCCACCACTGAGAAACACTCTACTCAGAGTTAACTGAATTTTCACTGCTTTCAGCCTCAACCAAGTCAGATAATCAATCCCAGATTGACGCATTTCCTTGGTGGCCTGTTTTTATTCAAAACTCCTGTTACTGTTTTATTCTTTTGTTTGTTTGTTTGGGGGGAGGTTGTTTTGTTGTGTGTGTGTGTGTGTGTGTGATGTGTGTGTGTTTGGGTTTTTTTCAGTGAGAAAGAGACAGGCAGACAGAAAGACAGGAAGGGAGAGATGAGAAGCATCAACTTGTAGTTGTAGCACCTTAGTTGTTCATTGATTGCTTCTCATATAAGCCGTCAGGGGGTCCCAACTGAGCCAGTGACCTCTTACTCAAGCCAGCAACCTTGAGTTGAAGCCAGTGGCCTTGGTCTTCAAGCCAGCAACCATGGGATCATGTCAATGATCCCGTGCCCAAGCCAGCAACCCCACACTTAAGGTGATGAGCCCACAATCAAGCTGGCAACCTCAAGGTTTCGAACCTGATACCTCAGCATCCCAGATCGAATCTCTATCCACTGTGCCACCACCAGCAGGCTAAAATTATCTATGTATTTCTTTTGAATTCATTATAAGTTGTGGGATGTGAGGGCGATCTGGCTGCGACATCTGTCACCCCATTGATCGCCAGGGTTGATTCGGCTGATCTGGCTGGCTAGGCGGGTGTCCCCTTCCTCCCTCACCGCTCCATGTGCGTCCCTCCCGAAGCTGCGCGCTCGGTCGAAGAGGACGACCTTCCCCGCTAGAGGAGAGGACCGTTCTTCGGTCAAGGGTATACGAGTAGCTGCGCTCCCCTGTTAGAACCTCCAAACAAGTCTCAAGCTCCATTATAAGTTGTGGATTTCAATTCAATGATAAAGGTGGAGATTGGAGATTTTTTAACATGCATTTCTAAAAAATAGTGCCTAAGAGTTTGGACTCATAAGCCTAACAAACCCTGGAACCATCTTCTCTACTTTTCAAAGAAAACACATATTTCATTTACAATTCAATCTCTGAATTAATTGAGTCCAATTTCATGCTAATACAACTCAGAAATGCTCTGCCTCAGATAAATATCAACCAAGCACTACAAAGTTTAATTTGAAATATGTGTTCCATATTAAAGTCTGGTTTCAGATATCAGAGCCTGAGCCCTCCAGTTCCAGAGAAGACGTCAGAAACTTTTTGAGTGGTTTCTTTCTCCCGGGTTCAAATGAGGGGAAGTGCTTCTATCACTGTCACCCAGCGGTGGGAAGGGTACATACAGCACATGTGCAACTCTCTCCAGAGACCCTGCCTCGAACCATTTCCAACCTTCCTCATGAATTCTTTGCCTCCCTTACAAACAGATGAGCTAATGCTGGCAGATGACATTTTCTGTGTCTTAGCATGTCTTACATAAGGTAGTCTAATACCTTGCATTAGAATGTGGGGATAATTTTTGGCACACATACTGCTTGGCCTTGGAATTCTTAGCCAAAACTGAGACAATATGAAAAGTCCCCTTTGAATTTCTTGTTATATATGCAATTATACCTTGTACTTCTCCAGCCTGTCAGTTTGTCCAGAGACTCCGGAGATCCTGTCAGGAAAAGATATGCTCAGGTGACTTACAATAACGGATAACTCACAGTATCTTAGTGCCTACAAAAAAACACAAGGAAAATTGACTATTTCAGGATTATAGAACCACCCTGAGAGAGTCTCTGACTCCCAATTGCATGACATCTGTTTATCTTGAAAAGTAACAGGAGAAACTGCACAATGCACTTCAGCTCCACAGCTCCAAACTAGACATCCATTTCTCTTTACATCATGTGCATGAAAGAGAAGGGAGTTAAAGGGTACCTCAGTATCAAATAGAATTAGTGCTAACCACTCTGACTCCCTCCTGTTCAGCTCATCTGGGGCTTTCCTCAGTTCAGTCTGCTGTACCATTCACGGGGGCTATAGCAAGGGCTGTCTTTACCTCGCTAATCATGTGCCCAAACAATGTCTACTAGAGCTGGGGGGTGAGGGGACAGAAATATGCTTCAATTTTGTTTTTATTCATTTTAGAAAGGAAAGAGAGTGAAAGAGAGGAAGGGCGAGGAGCAGGAAGCATCAATTCCCATATGTGCCTGGACCAGACAAGTGCAAGGTTTCGAACCAGCGACCTCAGCGTTCCAGGTCAACGCTTTATTCACTACGCCACCACAGGTCAGGTAATATGCTTCAACTTTTTAAAAATCTGTTTGAGCCCTGGCCGGTTGGCTCAGTGGTAGAGCGTCGGCCTGGCGTGCAGAAGTTCCAGGTTCGATTCCCGGCCAGGGCACACAGGAGAAACGCCTATTTGCTTCTCCACTCCTCCCCCTCTCCTTCCTCTCTGTCTCTCTCTTCCCCTCCTGCAGCCGAGGTTCCATTGGAGCAAAGATGGCCCGGGTGCTGGGGATGGCTCCTTGGCCTCTGCCCCAGGCGCTAGAGTGGCTCTGGTTGTGACAGATTGACGCCCCGGAGAGGCAGAGTATCACCCCCTGGTGGGCAGAGCGTCGCCCCTGGTGGGCGTGCAGGGTGGATCCCGGTCAGGCGCATGCGGGAGTCTGTCTGACTGTCTCTCCCCGTTTCCAGCTTCAGAAAAATACAAAAAAATAAAAAATTAAAAAATAAATAAATAAATAAAAATCTGTTTGACTATACCAACTGTACACTTACTTGCCTGGTAGAAAGTCTAAAATGACAGGTCATTTTCACCTAATAAGTCCTTCAATTCAAAATGAACTGAACTCTTATTAAGAGTCAGAATTAAGTAAAAGTTAGCAGTGTCACTCACTGTTTCCTCTCTTCTGCTAGTTGAAACGGAGAACAAGGTAGTTCAGGAATTTAACAGAGTCGGCTTCCAAATGATAACAGAAGGTTGAGGTTCTCTAATACGTCTGTATTTCACTGCTATGCTCGTTTTGTGATCTCTATATCTATGTCCCCCACCTGGTCAGGTTATTTCCAATACAGTCCATACTAGCAAATTCTCCAATGGGACCGAGGCTGTCTAATTTTACCTAGTATCATTTTTTCTTCTCATGGAACATAGGTGGGTTTACACATCTACTTATAACACCAGTCTATGACTTTTTAAAAATATACTTTTTTTTTTTTCTTCTTCTTTTTTTTTTTTTTCATTTTTCTGAAGCTGGAAACAGGGAGAGACAGTCAGACAGACTCCCGCATGCGCCCGACCGGGATCCACCCGGCACGCCCACCAGGGGCGACGCTCTGCCCACCAGGGGGCGATGCTCTGCCCATCCTGGGTGTCGCCATGTTGCGACCAGAGCCACTCTAGCGCCTGGGGCAGAGGCCACAGAGCCATCCCCAGCGCCCGGACCATCTTTGCTCCAATGGAGCCTCGGCTGCGGGAGGGGAAGAGAGAGACAGAGAGGAAAGCGCGGCGGAGGGGTGGAGAAGCAAATGGGCGCTTCTCCTGTGTGCCCTGGCCGGGAATCGAACCCGGGTCCTCCGCACGCTAGGCCGATGCTCTACCGCTGAGCCAACCGGCCAGGGCTACTTTATTTTTTAAGAACAGTTTTAGGTTCACAGAAACACTGAGCATAAAGTACAGTTCCCATGTACCACCACACGCACACTATCAACCTCCCCCACTGCCAACCTGTCCCATCAGACTGGTACCTTTGCTACAACTGAAGAACTACGTCATTATCACCCAGAGTCCACACTCTGTTAGGGTTCATTCTTGCTATTTTACATTTTATAAGTTTGACAAATGTAAAATGACATGTATCTAGCATTATGGTATCATAGAGAATAGTTTCATTGTCCTAAAAATCCTCTCTGTTCCACCTATTCATCCTTTCTTCCCCCAATCCTGGAAACCATTGATTTTTTTTTTTTTTTTTTTACTGTCTCCAAAATTTTGTCTCTTCCAGAATGTTATATAGTTGGAATCATACAGTATGTAGCCTTTTCAGATTTGCTTCTTTCACCTAGTCATATGCATGTAAGATTCTCCCATGTCTTCTCCATGTCTTGATAGTTCGCTCCTCCTTAGCACAGAATAATATAACATTGTCTCAATCAATCAGTTTACTTATCCATTCTCCTATTTAAGCTTACCTTGTTTGCTTCCAAGTTGTGGCAATTATGAGTATGCTGCTAGAAATATCCATGTGCAAGTTTTGGTAACTACCAATAAAGCTGCTATAAACCTTGTGTGGACATAAATTTTCAACTCATTTGGGTAAATACCAAGGAGCACAATTGCTGGACAGTATAATATGTTCAGTTTTGTAAGAAACCACTAAACTGTCTTCCAAAGTGGCTGTACCATTTTGCATTCCTACCAAAAATGAATGAGAGTTCCTGTCACCTATGGTGGTGTTAGTGTTTTGGATTCTGACCATTCTAATAGGTATGTAGTGTTAGTTTATTGCTGTTTTCATTTGCAACTTCCTAATGACATATGATGTTGAGTACCTTTTCATATGCTTATTCTATATATACAGAAATATAGATATATGTCTTCTTTATAAAGAATTTGTTAGACCTTTTGCCCTTTTAAACTTGTGTTGTTAGTTACCTTATTGTTGAGTTTTTAGAGTTCTGCATATATTTTAGAAAACAGTCCTCTATCAAATATGCCTTGCTAATATTTTCTTCCAGTCTGTGGTTTGTCCTATTCTCTTGCCAGTGTCTTTCACAGAGCAGAAGTATATTTATTTATTTTAATTATGTCCAGATTATCAATTATTCCTTTTATGGATCATGCCTTTGATATTGTACAGAGTATTTGAAAAGTCTCCAGTGCACCCAGAGTCATCTAGATTTTCTCCTATGTTATTTTCTAGAAGTTTTATAGTTTTGCATTTTATATTCTGTCTATGATCCATTGCAAATTAATTTTATGAAGAGTGTAGGTCTGTGTCTAGATTTATTTTTTTCGCAAGTGGATGTCCAATTTTTCCAGCCATTTTTGAAAAGACTGTCTTTTGTCTGTTGTGGGTTTTTTTGCTATGTTGTCAAAGATCATTGACTATATTTATGTGTGTCTATTTCTGGGCTCTTTATTCTATTCCATTGACCTATTTGTCTATTCTTTGGCCAATACCACATTGTCTTGATTATTATAGCTTTATAGGAAGTCGTGAAGTTGGAAAGTATCAGTACTGCAATTTTGCTCTTCTCCTTCTAAATTGATTTCTATGTTCTGGGTCTTTTGCATCTCCATATAAACTTTAGACTCACAAAATAATTTGCTGGGATTGTGCTGAATCTATAGATCAAATTAGGAAAAAAATGACATCTTAACAATGTTGAGTCTTCCTATCCATGAACATGAAATGTCTCTCCATTTATTTAGTTCTTGTTTGCTTTCTTTCATTACAGTTTTGCAGTTTTCCTTATATCGATCTTGTGCAGATTTACCGAAGTATATCATTTTGTCACATGCTAATGTAAATGGTATTATGGGGGTTCCTTTTGAGGGGGGGAGTTCTTTTTTTCTAATGGTATTATGTTTTTCATTTCAGATTCCACTCGTTCATTGTGCTGTTATATAAGAAAGCAGTTGAGTTTTGTATATTACCTTGTATCCTGCATCCTTGCTATGATCACTTATTAGTTCCAGGAGGATTTTTGTGGATTCTTTCAGATTTTCTATATAAATAATCATGTCATCTGAAAACAAAAGGAAGTTCTATATTTTCCTTGTTAATCAGAATAGCTTTTATTATTATTATTATTATTATTATTAGTTTCTCTTATTGCACTAGCTAGGACTTCTGTTATCATATTTATATTAAAAGCAATAGTAATAGGAACATCCTTGTCTGTGCCTGATTTTAGTGGAAAAGCTTCTGGTTCCTTATCACTAAGTATGTTGTTAGTTGTAGATGTTCTTTATCAAGTTGAAAAAGTTCCCCTTTGGCCCTGGCCGGTTGGCTCAGCGGTAAAGCGTCGGCCTGGCGTGCAGGGGACCCGGGTTCGATTCTCGGCCAGGGCACATAGGAGAAGCGCCCATTTGCTTCTCCACCCCCACCCCACCCCCTTCCTCTCTGTCTCTCTCTTCCCCTCCCACAGCCAAGGCTCCATTGGAGCAAAGATGGCCCGGGCGCTGGGGATGGCTCCTTGGCCTCTGCCCCAGGCGCTAGAGTGGCTCTGGTCGGGGCAGAGCGAAGCCCTGGAGGGGCAGAGCATCGCCCCCTGGTGGGCAGAGCGTCGCCCCTGGTGGGCGTGCCGGGTGGATCCCGGTCGGGCGCATGCGGGAGTCTGTCAAGGCTGTCTCTCCCCGTTTTCAGCTTCAGAAAAATACACACACAAAAAAAAATGAAGAAAAAAAAAAAGTTCCCCTTTATTACTAGTTTTTATTAATGGGAGTTGGACTTTTGTCAAATGCTTTTTCTATATCTATTGATATTATCATATGATTTTTCTTCTTTAGGTTGATGTGATGAATTACATTAAATCATTTTTATATATTGAACTAGCCTTGCATACTTAGGACAAATACTGTACCACTTAACCAGATTATATAACACTTCTACAAATTGTTGGATTCAATTTGATAATGTTTTATTGAGGATTTTTGCATCTAAGTTCATGAGAGATATTGGTCTGTATGTTTTCTTGTAATGGCTTTGTCTGGTTTTACTATTAGGTAATGCTAGACTCATATAGTGAATTAATTAGTATTTATCTTCCTCTGCTTCTATCTTCCATCTCAGATGAGTTCACTGGTGAATAGCCCAGAAGGTGGTCTCTCTTGGTGGATATTCCATGTGAGCTTGAGAATAAAATGTATTCTGCTGTTTTGAGATTTTAAGTATATCCAGGTAATCGATCATGCTGGAGTTCAACTATATCTTTACTAATTTTCTGCCTGCTGGATCTGCTCGTTTCTGATAGAAGAGTGTTTAAGTCTCTAACTAATATAATAGATTTATCTATTTCTCCTTGTAGTTCTGTTTTTGTCTCGTGTATTTTGAAGATCTATTGCTAGGCATATACACATTAGGATTGTTACATCTTCTTGGACAACTGATCCTTTTATCATTATGTAATTCCTCTCTTTATTCCTCATATTTTTGCTTTAAAGTCTGCTCCACCTGAAATATAGCACTCTAGCTCTCTTTTCATTAGCGTTAGCATGTTATATCTTTCTCTGTCCCTTTACTGTTTTTCCCAATGGTTGTTAAATGAATTTTAATTGAAATATTGTCCTTACAGTTATTAACCAGCTGGGCATCCCACTGCACCACTATTGATGTCATGAGGGTAACGGCCATCAACATTGCAGGTCATACACTGAGCAGTCCCAGGATCTCTTTAATGGTTCCAAAGAGTTCTTTAACTAAAGATTGCTGCCACATCTATGAGGCACAGTTGACAGTTTCATGAAAAGTGACATTTCCACTGTGCTTAATGATCTTGTTTGTTTTAATTCTTTGTGTCTCTTGGGGGTTCCTTGAGGGCTTTGATGACCGGTCAGGGGCAAAATGTAGTACCTCAATCTGGGCCTATTTGTTCTGTTTGGTCAATTTCACTGTAATCCTCAGACCTTTCCAATCCCCAGTTGCTTTGGTAATATCATCACCAAACTTTTTTGGAGACAGACTCAGGGGTCTGATCTTGGGGGCTGGGGCAGACATGACACCAACTCCCCACCACTGCCCCTCAGGTAGATGACTTTGATCTCATTGGGGTCAAACTCGGAGGCATGCTGAAGGCAGCTGCTTTCAGATGAACCTGAATTCAGAATGATGGAAGAAAATTTCATCTAGGACCCCTCTGAGCCAAAAGCCAAAAGCCCCATCCCTTTACTTTTAATGAGTTTATATAAATATTTAAAGAAGGGTGTTTTTTTGTTTTTTGTTTTTTTCGTAGACAACATATATTTGGGTCTTGTTTTTGATCCACACTGACAATCACTGTCTTTTAATTGGTGCACTTAGACTATTGACATTTAATGTGATTATTGACACAGTTGGATTATTACTTATCATATTTATTACTGTTTTCTATTTGTGGTCCTTTGGGGGGGTTGTGGGTTTTTTTGTGTGTGTTTTTTTTAGTGAGAGAGAGCAAGGGACAGACAGGGACAGACAGACAAGAAGGGGAGAGATGAGAAGCATCAATTCTTTGTTGCGGCACCTTTGTTATTCCTTGATTACTTTCTCATATGTGCTTTGACTGGGGGCTCCAGCAGATCAAATGACCCCCTGCTCAAGCCAGTGACCTTGAATTCAAGCCAGTGACCATGGGGTCATGTCTATGATCCTACACAAGCCAGCAACCCTGTGCTCAAGCTGATGAGCCCACGCCAAGCCGGCGACCTCGGAACTTCAAACCTGGGTCCTCAACATCCCAGGCTGAAGCTCTATCCACTGCACCACTGCCTGGTCAGGTGGCCCTTGTTCTTTGTTACTATCTCTGACTCACCTTTTTTTTTTTCTTTTTCTTTTTGGACTTTTTCTGAAGCTGGAAACGGGGAGAGACAGTCAGACAGACTCCCGCATGCGCCCGACCGGGATCCACCCGGCACGCCCACCAGGGGCGATGCTCTGCCCACCAGGGGACGATGCTTTGGCCCTCTGGGGCGTCGCTCTGCCGCGACCAGAGCCACTCTAGCGCCTGGGGCAAAGGCCAAGGAGCCATCCCCAGCGCCTGGGCCATCTTTGCTCCAATGGAGCCTTGGCTGCGGGAGGGGAAGAGAGAGACAGAGAGGAAGGGGGGGTGGGGGTGGAGAAGCAAATGGGCGCTTTTCCTATATGCCCTGGCCGGGAATCGAACCCGGGTCCCCCGCACACCAGGCCAACGCTCTACCGCTGAGCCAACCAGCCAGGGCCTCACCTTTTTTTTTTTTTTTTTTTTTTTTTTCTGCTTTCTTTCGGGATTCCATTTTCTCTTTCTTAGCATATCATCATATATTTTTTAAAATTTTTAGTTCTTGCCCTAGAGTTTGCAAAATATATTTACAACCAATACACTTTCAAATCAACTATACTACTACACTGCTATGTCTAGTATCTAACAATAATAAAATAATCCTAACTCCTCCTTCTCATCCCCTGTAGCATTGCTGTCATTCATTTCACTTACATGTAACTATCAGTCATCAAATATATTGTTGGTATTATTTTAAACAAACTGTTATCTGTTAGATCAATTTAGAATGAAAAATAAAAGCTTTTATTTTACCTCCTTAGTTATTCTTCAAAGCTCTTCCTTTATGCAGATCTGAGTTTTTGACCTATATCATTTTCCGTCTCTCTGAAGAACTTCATTGAAGATTTCTTGCAAGGCATGTCTACTGGCAATGAATTTCCTCAATTTTTACCTTCCTGGGAAAGTCTTATTTCTCCTTCACTTTTAAAGAATAAAGTCACAGAATACAGAATTCTAGATTGGAGGGTTTTATCTCTTAATGCTTTAAATATTTTACTCCATTATCTCTTTGGGTGGTTTCTGTGGAGAAATTAGATGTAATTCTTATATTTGCTCCTGTATAAGTAAGGTGTTTTCTTTCTCTGGCTTCTTTCAATTTTTTGTTCTTTATCAGTGATGTTCTGTAGTTTGAAGACGTTATGCCTAGATGTAGGGGTTTTGGTTTTTTTGTTAGCACTTAACCTACTTAATGTTCTTTGTGTTGGATCTGTGGTTTGCTGTCTGACATTAATTTGTGGAAAGCCTCAGTCATCCCATTTTTCCAAATACTGTACCCTATAGTTCTTTTCACTTATTTCAGTCTTTTTTTTCTGTGTTTTTCATTTTGAAACGTTTCAATTGACATATCCTCAAGCTCATGGATTTTTAAAATTTTTTATTTACTGATTTTAGGAAGAGAAATGAAGGGAAAAGAAGGAGAGACAGAGAAACCAATTTGTTGATACACTTAGTTATGCATTCATTGGTTGATTCTTGTATGTGACCCACCAGTGAGCTAACCTATAACCTTGGTGTATTGGTACAACTCTCTAACAACTGAGCTACCTGGCCAGGGCTTCAGAGTTAGATTCTTTCCTCAGTTGTGTATAGTCTACTATTGAGCCCATAGCATTCTTCATTTACATTACAATGACTTTAAACTCTAGAATTTTTTGTTTCTTTCTTAGAATTTCCATGTCTCTTTAGATCCCCTAACATATTAATCATAGTTTTGTTTGTTTGTTTTTTAGTAGAGACAGAGCAGATAGACAAGAAAGACAGAGACAGACAGGAAGGAAGAGAGATGAGAAGCATCAACTCATAGTTGTGACACTTTAGTTGTTCATTGATTGCTTTCTCATATGTGCCTTGACTGTGGGGAGACCTCAAGCTGAGCCAGTAACCCCATGTTTAAACCAGTGACCTTAGGCTCAAGTCAGCAATCTTTGAGCTCAAGCCAGTGGCCATGGGGTCATATTTATGATCCAACACTTAAGCTGACATCACCACACTCAAACTGGTAAGCCTGCACCCAAGCCAGATGACCCCACACTGAAGCAGTGATCTCAGGATTTCAAACCTGAGTCCTCAGCATCCCAGGTCAATGCTCTATCCACTGCACTACCTCCTGCTCAGGCTAATCATAGTTGTTTTAAATTCCTAATAATGACAACATCCCTGCCATATCAGTCTGATTCTAATGGTTGCTCTGTCTCTTCAAACTTATGTTTTTGCCTTTTATTATGCCTTATAACTTTTTGTTGAAAGGCAGATATGATATACTTACTGGGTAAAAAGGTGGTTAACAGGTCTTTAGTAATGTATGTTGAGTGTGGAAGAAGGGGAAGTTTTATATCATCCTGTGATTAGATCTCAGGCTTTTAATGATCCTATGTCCCCTGGGTTATAAACTTCACAATTTCTTCTCAGTTCTTTTTTCCTCCTTCAGATGGTTCAGGATTTCCAGAGGATGCTGGAGTTGGGTATTTCCCTTCCTCAATGTCAGTTATACCCTAATAGCACCTTGGTAGTCGGGCTCCGATAAAATAGTCTCTCTTAAGGGCAGGCCTCGTTAAGGACAAAATGCTATGACATGTTTCAAAATGGTTTCTTTTCCCCTTCCCTTGCCAGAAGCATAAGGGGATTCCTCTCCAATTTTCACTGTGAGAATATAGTAGAGTTAGAGGTTAAAGTCACAAAAGTGTGAAGCTTCCCCACACACACACACCCGCCCATCCTCTCCAGCTCTAGAGTGGGTCCTTCTAGAGTTTTTAACTGTCAGACTTATTCAAATAAGCCTCCAGCAATTTGTCAATTACATCTCACATCTTCCAACCCCAATAATGGTTCCCTTGGGGTAGGTTTCTTCTCTGCTAAGTTGTGATTCTCTGTCTCTAGCTGTCTCCTTTTCTGGGGCCAGCAGTTTGCCCTATCTCACTTCTCTGACAGAAGAGAAGAGTTTCTGATTTCTCAGCTTGCTCAGCTTTTTACTCACTAGAATGGAGTGACAGTTTCCAAAGTCCTTATATGCCAGACCAGAACTAAAAGTTCTTTCTATTATTGTGGTAAGTTAGGTACCAGAAAAATGCCAATCTTTCTTTCCAGAAGATAGACATCATGTCTGCAATAAGGAAAAGAAAACTAACTCTCTTACTAGAAAAACGCTTCCTGACTTGGCTGGATAACTTGCTTGATTAGGGCACCATCCTGAAGCACAGAGGTTGCCAGTTCGATCCTTGGTTGGGGCACAAAGAGGAACAGATCAATGTTCCTGTCCCTCTCTCTCCCTCCTTCTCTCCCCTCCTTCCTTACTCTCTAAAGTTAATAAATTTTTTTTAAAAAATGCTTGCTGCATTCCTAGTAGAAGTGCTATCATATACAAAGGCCTGGAATTAAGAAGGAGAACAATCCTTCTAGGAATTGCAAATGATCCATAAGTTTGAAGCAAGACTTGTGTGATAGTGTAGCAGAAAATAAGGATGAAGAGACAAGCAGGAAGCAGGTTATGCAGGGCCTGCCTGGCCCAGCTACAGTTTGAATTTTATTGTCTCTTAGCTCTTCAAGATTTTTAAGTAAAAGAACATTAAATATTTACTTATAACCCACGTCATTCAAAAATTATTGACGGTGAAAGGAAATGATGTGATTGATGTATGTTTGGGCAAGATCACTAAGATAACATTAGTTTAGAAGTGCATTAGTTTCAGGGAGCTGGCAACAATGAAATCAAATGGAAGGCTTTTCCAGAAACCCTGTGTAAGGCCAGTGGCCACCGCCATGGCCATGCAGGTTCTCACTGGATTCAGGCAAACGGTAAAGGAACAATAGTGTCAGAAAATGATGGGCCTTTCCATTTATTAAAGTCTCGTAATGGTAGACAAGGAAACAGGCAGAGAAGACCGCTTCCCTCTCACTCAGGCTCCCAAAGTCCTGATCTCATCTGACTGTGCTAGACATACAGGCCCAGGTGGAAATCAGGGCTCCCAAGCCCCAACTTGGTGTCCAGTTCCACAACCCAGACTCATTCTCCAGACTCACCCTCTGGACTCACCCTCCGGCCTCCTTCTCTCTCTCTGCACTCTGTTTCTCTGCACCCTACCCAGCCAAAAACCAGCTGGGGAAAAACCACTTCTCCAGTAAACATTAGCAAGGATGGCCTCTCCCAAGCAGGAGAGCAATCCGCAATTTGCAATCTGTCGCCCTGAGGGCAAATACCTACAGCCTTCCATAGACAACACACAAATGGTGCTGCCCCAATACAAGGGAGCAAATATAAAAAACATTTACTTACTCAACATTCCATCCCTTTTGCTCGTTTCACAATCTATACCACAGGTATCCCTGTGCAAGGAATGAGGTGCAAACAAACTATAGCAACAGCACAAATTTCACAATTGCAACAACTACAAAGGTGTCTGTAGGACCAGGAGCCGCCATCATGGCCATTCACACGCAGGTTCCCATTGGATTTGGGCAGATGGTAAAGAAATGGCGAAGTCAGAGGATGGTGGGCCATTTTTGTTTATTGGTGTCTCACCAAGACAGGGAAGCCACAAGAGAAGACAAGGGAAAAGCAGAAAACCTGCTTTTCCCATGAAGGGAAAGGGATCAGGGAGGCCCCTGCAATGGTGATAGCAGGAACCAAGTGAGAGCAGAAAGCTCCCAGTCTGCCCCATTTTATAGTATAGAAATCAAAACCTTTTAATCCAATATACAAACAAGGAAGTCTTTGAATCAAAGTCACTTATCTGAGGCATAGTGAGATTCCTCATGAGAGTGCACCACCCCACATCATGCAACAGTCAAGGGTGTGGGGAAAAGCTTAGTCTTAAAACTAAGCCTCAGGCTATAACGACCTTGCCAGGTTACAGCCTGTCCCCCACACCCAATGCAAACTATAAGAGCAAACATATACATCATATTTGCAAACTTATTTGATCAACATTCCACCCCTTTTGCTCGCTTCACAATCTAAAGCACAGGTATTCCTGCACAAGGAAATTAAGCACATTACACAAATTACAACAACAGCACAAATTATACAATTTCAACAATTACAAAGATACACTTTACCAGTCTCTGAGCACTTTGCCAAAAGTGCAAAATGTCCTTGGTCTTCTTTCTAGCCATAGGAAAAGCTTCCCGGGGCAGGGGAGTGCTTCCAGCAAAGCCGCCCCCACCCCCATCAGGGTATTTCACATTGTCCAAAATCTGTAAGTCCATCCAACAAAGGAGCCAGTGCCCACTCCAGTCATAGTCCAGGAATCAGTCCATGCACATGGGGCCTCAGCCACCCCCCTTATCTCTGCCATCTTGGCAGGTCTTACACTGTCCCGAGGAGCACGTGGCAAAGGCAGTCAGCATTTCCATCTCTGCTCCAGAGAGCATGATGGCATCCACCCCTATGTCCCATAATTGTAGTAACCAGGTTACCAGGGATTCAGTAGGTTTCTGCCTAAATTGTGCCCCCAACTCCATCAGCTCTGCCTGGGTATAGGGCCGGACCACAGAGTGTTCCATTACCTGGCCAGGAGGCTGTGGCTGCCCCTGAGGGACTCTTCACTGCTGGGTTTTTACCTTCTTGGCGACTACCGGTCGGGCTCTCAGTGTGCGTATGGCAGCTTCAGCCTGAGCCTTCTCATCCTCAGAAGAGGAGTCGCAAGCGCCTGCTCCCGCTGACTCAAAGCCAATCCACCGGCACGGATGCTGCTGCTCCTCTAGTGACCATTTAGGCTCCTGTGGCTGCTGGTTTTTGGCCAGAAGCTGAGACTTGAGCTCTTGAATCCACAGTTGTTTCTCCAACAACAGTGCAAATGTTCAGCTTCCAGAGCAAACTGCAACTCGCGAACCTGTAATTCCTTCTCCAGAGGCTGCTCCATTTCCAAGCAAATCTCACGAACCTGGTTGGCCTCCTCTAGTGCTTGCTCCAGCTCCAGTGTCAGCATCTCTTTCTCCCACGTTTGCTCCAGCTCCTTCCATGGCTCAGTTTGCAGGTCCTGGGCAGCCTCTTCCACAGAGCTCTCGGTTTCCTCATACATGGCTATAAAAGTCAGCCGGCCTATGGTGTCCAAAAAGAGCCATGGGGAACCATAACAGCAGCCAGTGCTCTACTCCACCGCTCAAAGGTGGTGGTGGCTCCATACTCATCTGTATTGAATCCTGTCAAGACTACACCAATTGTAGGGCCAGGAGCTGCCATCGTGGCCATTCACATGCAGGTTCCCATTGGATTCGGGCAGACGGTAAAGAAATGGCGGAGTCGGAGGATGGTGGGCCATTCTGTTTATTGGTGTGTCACTAAGACAGGCAAGCCACAAAAGAAGACAAGGGAAAAGCAGAAAACCTGCTTTTCCCATGAAGGGTAAGGGATCAGGGAGACTCCTGCAATGGTGATAGCAGGAACAGAGAGAGAGCAAGCTCCTGGTCTGCCCCACTTTATAGTATAGAAATCAAAACCTTTAATCCAATATACAAACAAGGAAGTCTCTGATACCAAGTCATTTATCTGAGGCATGATGAGGTTCCTCATAAGAGTGTACCACCCACATCATGCAACAGTCAAGGGTGTGGGGAAAAGCTTAGTCTTAAAACTAAGCCTCAGGCTATAACGACCCGGCCTGCTTACAGCCTGTCCCCCCTACACACACACACACAATGCAAACTATATATCAATTTACAAACTTATTTGACCAACAGTGCCCTTTACAATGTCTCCTTGAGCACTCTGCCCAAGGCGCTAACCAAGGGTCCATCTGTAGCCCCCCCACGCCACGGTAGGTGGGATGGCCACAGGCAGGGTCCATGAAAACCTTAAATTGTCCTTGGTGCATTTTGGTGCAGGAGGGCCTCCACTAGAGCTGGGCCCTACCCCATCAGGGTCTCTCATACTGTCCAAAAGCAGTATGTCCATCCAACAAGGGAGCTGGTGTCCCCCTCTGGCCACAGTCCAAGAGTCAGTTCACGATAGACAGCCCAGCTGTCTGTACAAATCACCAAGGTAAAGTCCATCACAGGCAACTAGGTTCAGGCCTCCCCCCTCATTCCTGTAGTCATGGCAGCTCTGAAGATGCTGCCCCAAGAAGAAGTACATGGCACTGGTGGCCAACCTCTCTACCTCTGCTCCAGAGAGCATGATGCCATTCACCCCTATGTCCCACAAATGCAGCAATCCTACCAGAGGCTCAGCAGGTACTCTTTGCTGCTGGGTTTTTACCTTCTGGATAACCACTGGCCGAGCTCTGAATGCGCAGATGGCAGCTTCAGCCCAAGCCTCCTCATCCTCAGAAGAGGAGCTGGAAACACCTGCTCCCAGCAACTCAGAGCCACTCCACCAGCACAGCTCCATTTTTGGATCCATTGGCTGCTGGCTCTTGGCCTGAAGCTGAACCCACAGTTGTGCCTCCAACAACTGCCACTGCCAACGTTCAACTTCCAGGGCAAACTGCAACATAGGAATCTGTAAATCACTCCAGTTTTAGGCACCATCAGTGCTCTGCAGCTCTCGAACCCGGTCGGCCTCCTTTTCCAGCGCTCACTCCAGTTCAAGCTGTTGCTGGTTGTCAGCCTTTAGCCAGACCTGCAGTTCTCGGATGTTCAGCTCTTCCCGGAGGTTTTGACCTCCGGCAGCTTCTCGCACAGAACTCCTGGTTACCTCTCACGGGGCTGTGAAAATAGCCAGCCCACAGTCCCCAGAAGGAGAGCCATGGGGAATCATACACTGGAGAGCAACACCCAATCCTCTATCCCAGGAGTCCCCAAACTTTTTACACAGGGGGCCAGTTCACTGTCCCTCAGACCATTGGAGGGCCGGACTATAAAAAAAACTATGAACAAATCCTTATGCACACTGCACATATTTTAAGGTAAAAAAAAAACAAAACAGGTACAAATACAATACTTAGAATAAAGAACAAGTAAATTTAAATAAACAAACTGACCAGTATTTCAATTGGAACTATGGGCCTCCTTTTGGCTAATGAGATGGTCAATGGGCTCCTCTCACTGACCACCAATGAAAGAGGTGCCCCTTCTGGAAGTGCGGCAGGGGCCGGATAAATGGCCTCAGGGAGCCGCATGCGGCCCGTAGTTTGGGGACCCTTGCTCTACCCCACCCCTCAAGGTTGTCTGCAGCTTCATATCAATCTGATCCGAATCCTGCCAGGTGCGCCAGATGTAGGGTCAGTAACCGCCACTGTGGTCATGCAGGAGGTTCTCATTGGATTCGGGCAGACGGTAAAGAAACTGTGCAGCCAGAAAGTGGTGGGCCATTCTGTTTATTAAAGTCTCCCTCTTACCCTGGCCGGTTGGCTCAGCGGTAGAGCGTCGGCCTGGCATGCAGAAGTCCCGGGTTCGATTCCCGGCCAGGGCACATAGGAGAAGCGCCCATTTGCTTCTCCACCCTCCCTCCTTCCTCTCTGTCTCTCTCTTCCCCTCCCGCAGCCAAGGCTCCATTGGAGCAAAGATGGCCCGGGCGCTGGGGATGGCTCCTTGGCCTCTGCCCCAGGCGCTAGAGTGGCTCTGGTCGCGGCAGAGCGATGCCCCGGAGGGGCAGAGCATCGCCCCCTGGTGGGCAGAGCATCGCTCCTGGTGGGCGTGCCGGGTGGATCCCGGTCGGGCGCATGCGGGAGTCTGTCTGACTGTCTCTCCCTGTTTCCAGCTTCAGAAAAAATACAAAAAAAAAAAATAATCAAATAAAAAATAAAGTCTCCCTCTTGATGGAATACTGTATCTTGAAGGGCTATATGTTATTCATCTTGCATCCCCAGAGGTAATGCACATAAAGTCCTCCCAGTTTCTCAAATGCTTCCGGTGAAATTCCTGGCCCCTCATTTTCCACATCTCTCCATTGTAAGCTTTATCAACGCTGCCTCCGCTACAGTTACACGGGGAAACTCTTTTCCCACACAGGCGCTTTGCAGCGGGGTTTCAGGACAGCCACGCCCACACCCCTCCAGCCTCCGGCACCAGACCACCCGCTGCCTTGCCGCCACCCCTCAGGCCCCGCCCACCTCTTCCAGTCCCTCGCAAGCCCCGCCTCCAGGCCCTGCCTGTGCCGGGCGCACGCTCCACCCACGCCGTACCCGCGCCACGCCCCCTGCGTGGGGTTCACGCCCGCCCCTCACATCTCCGACTGCGCGGCCCGCCCCGGATGTCCGCCGCGCGCAGGCTGGAGGAGGACATGGCGAAGCAGGTACCGTAGGCGGAGCAGTGGGCCCAAGTTCGAGGATGGCAGGGAGAGAAAGCATAGGGTGAAACCGGGCCGCTGGGTCCGGGAGCTGAACCGGGGCCTCGGAGCTGTTCAGTGGGGGGAGTCTTGTTTTGCTGCTTCTTTCTGGGCAGCCGGAGCCGGGTGCAGAGAACCCAAGAGTGGGGTTGGGGAGGGAGCAGGGAAATCGGTGGTATTTTGGTGGAAATCCCTCTTTGCCTGCCCAAAAATAAGTACAGCGGGTTCTTTTCCAGAGTCATTTCATTAATAAAGTTGATGAGAAGCGTAGGAACTTAACTCTTGCTTATATTAATTAGCCTATGGTAATCTCGGTTTTCTTATAGCACCTCGTTTGGCGTAGAGCTGCAGAACCTGGCCTGGATTACGTAACTTGCCCCGGGCCTTGATTGCAGGTGGCAAACCTGTGGACGGAGCCTGTGCTCCAGGAATGTATTTTAGGAAGACTCCTAGATCCCTTTTAGTAACATTTCTGAGTGTTTAGGCACGATAACTTGTTATCCTCCTCTAATCCTCACAGAAAACTTCGGCGAGGTATTGTCCCTAGTTTACAAACCAAAAACTATTGGTAATGCTTAGTGATAACACTGAGAATTGTGAGCCTGGATTCCGATCCAGGTCTGGCCCTTTGCAACAGATTGTTCCAGTTTCTGAAGCACATTAGACAATAACGAAAGTTGAAAATACACAAATAACATGAATAATCAGTCTAAAGTTGCTTTGCAGACTTTAAAATATTTTCTAGAAACATGTATGACCTTAAATGTTGGAGTTGGAAAAAGAAATGATAACCTAGGCCTTTCAGACTTAAGAAATTGGCACTCGTGTTTCCTTTAATACCAAATGCCTTTATTCAGAGAAGGTGAAAAATTACAGTTCAAATGTTGAAGTGGGGCAGGTGCCTGCAATGTAGAGTGGGGCTTTGTTTTGGTTAGAATTGTCATTGAAAGTAAGAGTTTAAACTCCTTTCAAATGTTCTTCAAAAGTGGGAGGCAGGGATAAAGCATTATTATTATGAATGAACTAGTCTTGTTGCTTCAAATGTCTAGTGTACAGGACTTCCTTGTTAATATTCTGAATTTGACCTTTGATATTTATGGTACATTGAGGTGAAAAAGGATTCCGATGCAATGTCTGAATTTTTTGTACCATCAGATTTAATATCTACATTTAATATTAAAAACAAAATTTCTGACTTCACCAGTTTATACAAGCCACTCATCTCTCTATGTGGTTCAACTCTCCTTTCCCCCCACTCCGTGTTTTACTGTTACTAATAACTACTAACCTATTTTTGCAAAGCTACACTGTGCCAACGACTGTATTGGGGGCTTCATATTCATTCTCATTCACTCTTCACAATCACCCTGTATATAGTGTTTTATCAACATTTGTATCTCTCCCCCCTCCTGTATCCCAGTTAAAAGTGATGCTATCTCATACTCACTAACCAACATTACACTCTTGCTCCTCTTTTTGCATTCTATATCATGTAGTGCTTCTCCCTTTAAATCACACATTTTGGGATTATTGACTTTCCTGTCTCCTAAAATCCCAGTGGAGTGTGGTTTTCAATCTTTTATTTTGTCAACTTGTTTCATAACCACGATGTAAACCTTGATTACACTTGATTCTCCCCAATAATGGAGGGATGTACTGACTAGAATCTCTAAGGTAACACTGTACTATAGAAATATATATATATATATAATGCGATTCACATAGGTAATTTTAACTTTTTTATTAGCCATACTAAAATTGGATGAAAATTTAATCAAACATCATCAAAATACTATCTCAACATGTAATCAATATTTTTAAAATTTTATTGAAATACTTTTACTTTTTTCTTTTGTGCTAAGTCTTCTAAATCTAAGTATATTTTACACTTAGAGCTTAACTCAATTCATTCTGGCCATTTTCCAAGTATTCAGTAGCCATAGATGGCAAGTTGATACATTATTGGAAAGCAATCCTTAAAAAAAAAGGATAGGCATAGTTGTTCTTTTAATTGCCCCCATTCTGAAACTTCTTACACTCCTTCCCTGTGGCTTTGCACTACACCAGTGTTGCTTACACCAGTCTGAGCAACAGAATTTTGCAGGGCATAGAAGCATTCAGAGTCCTTGGACCCTGTGCCAGACCTACTGAATCAGATTCTCTTGGACCTACTGTGTATTCATTTTCTTTTTTAAAATTCTTTATTGATTGATTTTTTAGAGAAAGAGGAAGGGAGAGAGAAAAATATCGATTTTTTTTATTGTTCCACCTATTCATGCACTCATTGGCTGATTCTTGTATGTGCCCTGACAGGGGATCCAACCCTCCACCCTGGCATATGGAGACACTGTCACCAACTGAGCTACCCAGCTAGGGCCTGAACCTGGATTGTTAATTTGCTCCTGTTTATGCATTGTAGAGGGTTACTAAATACCCGGTGAATGAAACTTTTCAACCAAAAGAGACTTTTACATCTGATCATGCAGTCATCTAAATTAAATATTTTAGTGAATATTACTTATATGAAATCTAAAAACGTGCAAAACAATTCTCCATATCCCTTAGAGGTACATGTTTCTTTGTGCAGCTGTGATATACTTCCTAAGATTAGCATTCATCAGCATATAAATAAGAGGTTCATTATTAATAAGTAGTTCAGATGGGTAAACAACTTGCTCCTTTTTTCCCCATCTCAGGTGATCAGGTGCAAGGCTGCGGTTGCCTGGGAGGCTGGAAAGCCCCTCTCCATAGAGGAGGTAGAGGTGGCGCCGCCAAAGGCTCATGAAGTTCGAATCAAGGTAATGTTGCACCTAAGGCAGTGGAAAAGAAGACTTAGAGTTACATCTCTGGATAGATTAATACTCTGAGTTCTGCAGAGGATA
This sequence comes from Saccopteryx bilineata, assembly GCF_036850765.1. NCBI lineage: Eukaryota > Metazoa > Chordata > Mammalia > Chiroptera > Emballonuridae > Saccopteryx > Saccopteryx bilineata. The sequence goes on from NC_089494.1 coordinate 182,453,784, forward strand.
AAGCCCAAAGGAGAGGGTCGAGAGCAAGGTATTCAAAGTCATCCAACCACAGAATCACAACAGCCTTCTCTTGTTTTACCCCTCTCACCTTTGCAGCGCCTCTCCACCTTTTAGCTTTGGTGTTGGGCGGAGCAGCCTTCCCAGGGAGCACTGGATTACTGCAGGTTATTTCTGTAGCCTAGGTTTATGGGGACTTTGTAGGATATTTCCCTTCCTAATGATTCCAAAACTTAAAATGTATGGTGGCACATTAGAAACAAAGAACAAATGGTCTTTAGTTTTGTTAGATGAGACTTCAAATAAGGTTTGGGAAGAGGCTCCTGATTAACTGGAGCAACAACCATGTGAAGTCAGCTTAATTAGAGAACTTTAAATACTGACCCTTGCAAGCAGGGCCCGAGTTCAGGGGCTTCATGCATTCATTATTCCAGTGATTCTTAACCTCTGCTCTGGCAGAGAAATGAAGCTATCCCAGGAGAGGGGCGTATTGCACAAAGCAACCAGCTGGATGTTTTTAGCATTCTACTCTATTTGTTTTGAAATAAATTAATGGTTTAAACTGATGACCTTTGAATAAAACGAGTGTTCTAGAAATATCAGCTCTTTGTGCTATAAATTCAAGTAAACATCCCCTGTCCCACCTCCAAACACACAGCATGTAAACATGTACTGGCTCAGGAATTACATGTATCCGATCAGGGAAGTGCAGGGTCAAATAACTTTGTTGTTGTTGTGTTAGGGTAAGAGGCAGACAGGAAGGGAGAGAGCTGAGAAGTGTTAGCTCATAGTTGCAGCACTTTAGTTGTTCATTGATTGCTTCTCATACATGACTTGACGGGGGTGGGGGGTCTCCAGCCAGTGACCCCTTGTTCAAGCCAGTGACCATGGAGTTGTGTCCATGATTCTGCGCTCAAGACGGTGACCTGGGGGTTTCAAACCTGGAATCTCAGTGTCCCAGGTCAACGTTGTAAACACTGCATCACCACTGGTCCAAATAACTATAAGATCCTTTATAATCCTGACCCAAGAATCTGAAATCTTATAATAATTAAGTTAAGAAATTAACCTGAGCCCTGGCCGGTTGGCTCAGCGGTAGAGCGTCGGCCTAGCGTGTGGAGGACCCGGGTTCGATTCCCGGCCAGGGCACAGAGGAGAAGCGCCCATTTGCTTCTCCACCCCTCCGTCGCGCTTTCCTCCCTCTCTCTCTTCCCCTCCCGCAGCCAAGGCTCCATTGGAGCAAAGATGGCCCGGGCGCTGGGGATGGCTCTGTGGCCTCTGCCTCAGGCGCTAGAGTGGCTCTGGTCGCAACATGGCGACGCCCAGGATGGGCAGAGCATCGCCCCCTGGTGGGCAGAGCGTGTCCCCTGGTGGGCGTGCCAGGTGGATCCCGGTCGGGCGCATGCGGGAGTCTGTCTGACTGTCTCTCCCTGTTTCCAGCTTCAGAAAAATGAAAAAAAAAAAAGAAAAAGAAAAAAAAAAGAAATTAACCTGATTGTGATTTTTGCCACTGAAAAAGAACGTTTGTCCTGAATTTCTGTATGGGCACATTGAGTTCAGCTGTCTTCCCTGGGAAACTGCTAACAAATAGCAAAGAAAGTTTCATTGTAAGTGAGCATGTAGGAGAGAAGCAGTGAAGCATAAATACACTATAAGAATTTCCCTTTCTGTTCTTTCTTGATGGTTTGGAAAGATAACATAACTTGAAAACAAGAGAGGGATAAAGAGCTTATTCAAGTAGAATTTGTTTGTGGCTGCTAAAAGGAAGTTGGTTCCACTAAAACAGGCAGCCCCAAACTATGGCCCCGCGGGCTGCATGCGGCCCCCCGCCGCACTTCCGGAAGGGGCACCTCTTTCATTGGTGGTCAGTGAGAGGAGCACTGTATGTGGCGGCCCTCCAACGGTCTGAGGGACAGTGAACTGGCCCCCTGTGTAAAAAGTTTGGAGACCCCTGCACTAAAAGCTCTGGGTTTTGGCACAGAACAAGCACGCTGGCATATTTCAGAAGTAGTCCATAGCTTTTTAGAAGTCACATTCCCAGCAGTCATGAAGAGGCTAGCAGTGAGATGGCTTTGCACACAGGTGCCGTTTCTCTTCATACCTAAAGACACAGTGCCAGTACAGTCACCTATTTACTTCGTCTTGCTAATATGCACTGAAAAGGAGAATAGATGTACCACTTTTCATTGCGTGTAAATATACTAGTACATTTTTGGGGTTTACTTGTTTTTTGTTTTGTTTTGTTTTGTTTTTAATAATTTTATTTTTTTAATGGGGTGACATCAATAAATCAGGATACATATATTCAAAGATAACAAGTCCAGGTTATCTTGTCGTTCAATTATGTTGCATACCCACCACCCAAAGTCAGATTGTCCTCTGTCACCTTCTATCTTGTTTTCTTTGTGCCCCTCCCCACCCCCTTTCCCTCTCCCATTCCCCCCTTCCCCCCCCCCCCCCCCGTAACCACCACACTCTTATCAATGTCTCTTAGTTTCACTATTATGTCCCACCTACATATGGAATAATACAGTTCCTGGTTTTTTCTGATTTACTTATTTCGCTTCGTATCATGTTATCAAGATCCCACCATTTTGCTGTAAATGTTCTGATGTCATCATTTCTTATGGCTGAGTAGTATTCCATAGTGTATATGTGCCACATCTTCTTTATCCAATCCTCTATTGAGGAACACTTGGGTTGTTTCCATGTTTGGCCACTGTGAACAATGCTGCAATAAACATGGGGCTGCATGTGTCTTTACGTATCAATGTTTCTGAGTTTTGGGGGTATATACCCAGTAGAGGGATTGCTGGGTCATAAGGTAGTTCTATTTTCAGTTTTTTGAGGAACCACCATACTTTCTTCCATAATGGTTGTACTACTTTACATTCCCACCAACAGTGTATGAGGGTTCCTTTTTCTCCACAGCCTCTCCAACATTTGCTATTACCTGTCTTGCTAATAACAGCTAATCAGAACAGGTGTGAGGTGGTATCTCATTGCCGTTTGTTTTTTTTTTAATTTTTTATTTATTCATTTTAGAGAGGAGAGGGAGAGAGAGACAGAGAGAGAGAAGGGGGGGAGGAGTTGGAAGCATCAACTCCCATATGTGCCTTGACCAGGCAAGCCCAGGGTTTCGAACTGCCGACCTCAGCATTTCCAGGTTGATGCTTTATCCACTGCGCCACCACAGGTCAGGCCTCATTGCCGTTTTGATTTGCATTTCTCTAATAGCTAAAGAAGATGAGCATCTTTTCATATATCTGTTGGCCATTTGTATTTCTTCCTGGGAGAAGTGTCTATTCATATCCTCTTCCCATTTTTTTATTGGATTGTTTGTTTGTTTGTTATTGAGTTTTATGAGTTCTTTGTATATTTTGGATATTAGGCCCTTATCTGAGCTGTTGTTTGAAAATATCATTTCCCATTTAGTTGGCTTTCTGTTTATTTTGTTATCAGTTTCCCTTGCTGAGCAAAAACTTCTTAGTCTGATGTAGTCCCATTCATTAATTTTTGCCTTCACTTCTCTTGCCATTGGAGTCAAATTCATAAAATGCTCTTTAAAACCCAGGTCCATGAGTTGAGTACCTATGTCTTCTTCTATGTACTTAATTGTTTCAGGTCTTATGTTTAGATCTTTGATCCATTTTGAGTTAATTTTTGTACAGGGGGAGAGACTGTAGTCTAGTTTCATTCTTTTGCATGTGGCTTTCCAGTTTTCCCAGCACCATTTATTGAAGAGGCTTTCTTTTCTCCATTGTGTGTTGTTGGCCCCTTTATCAAAAATTATTTGACTATATATATGTGGTTTTATTTCTGGACTTTCTATTCTGTTCCATTGGTCTGAGTGTCTATTTTTCTGCCAATACCATGCTGTTTTGATTGTCGTGGCCATATAATAGAGTTTGAAGTCAGGTATTGTAATGCCCCCAGCTTCATTCTTTTTCTTTAGGATTGCTTTGGCTATTCGGGGTTTTTTATAGTCCCATATAAATCTGATGATTTTTTGCTCTATTTCTTTAAAAAACGTCATTGGAAGTTTGATGGGAATTGCATTAAATTTGTATATTGCTTTGGGTAATATAGCCATCTTGATTATATTTATTCTTCCTAGCCAAGAACAAGGTACATTCTTCCATCTCATTATATCTTTTTCGATTTCCCTTAACAATGGTTTATAGTTTTCATTATATAAGTCCTTTACATTCTTTGTTATGTTTATTCCTAAGTATTTTATTTTTTTGTTGCAATTGTGAAGGGGATTATTCTTTTGAGTTCATTCTCAGTTGTTTCATTGTTGGCATATAGAAAGGCTATTGACTTCTGTATGTTAATTTTGTGTCCTGCGACCTTACTGTATTGGCTTATTGTTTCTAGTAGTCTTTTTGTGGATTCTTTGGGGTTTTCGATGTATAGGATCATATCATCTGCAAAAAGTGATACCTTTACTTCTTCTTTTCTGATATGGATGCCTTTTATTTTTTTGTCTTGTCTGATTGCTCTGGCTAGAACCTCTAGTACCACATTAAATAAGAGTGGAGAGAGTGGACAACCCTGTCTCGTTCCTGATTTAAGGGGGAAAGCCTTCAGTTTAGTGCCATTTAATATGATGTTAGCTGATGGTTTATCATATATGGCCTTTATCATGTTGAAATATTTTCCTTCTATACCCATTTTGTTGAGAGTCTTAAACATAAAATTGTGTTGTATTTTATCGAAAGCCTTTTCTGCGTCTATTGATAAGATCATGTGGTTTTTGTTCTTTGTTTTGTTGATATGGTGTATTACGTTAACCATTTTACGTATGTTGAACCATCCTTGAGATTCTGTGATGAATCCCACTTGATCATGATGTATTTTTTTTAATATGTTGTTGTATTCGATTTGCTAGTATTTTGTTTAGTATTTTAGCATCTGTATTCATTAGAGATATTGGTCTGTAGTTTTCTTTTTTTGTGCCATCCTTGCTTGGTTTTGGTATGAGGGTTATGTTGGCCTCATAAAATGTGTTTGGAAGTAATGCTTCTTCTTACTTGTTTGTTTTTTAATCGAGAGAGAGACAGACAGGAAGGGAGAGAGATGAGAAGCATCAACTTGTAGTTGTGTCACGTTAGATATTCATTGATTGCTTTCTCATATGTGCCTTGACTGGGTGGCTCCAACTAAGCCAGCAACCTTGGGCTTCAAGCCAGTGACCTTGCGCTCAAGCTAGTGAGTCCATGTTCAAGCCAGCAAACTTGGGGTTTTTTTTTTTTGTTTTGTTTTTTTTAATTTTTATTTATTTATTTATTCATTTTAGAGGGGGGAGAGAGAAAGAGAGAGAGAGAGAAGGGGGAGGAGCAGGAAGCATCAACTCCCATATGTGCCTTGACCAGGCAAGCCAGGGTTTTGAACTGGCAACCTCAGTGTTTCCAGGTTGACGCCTTATCCACTGCGCCACCACAGGTCAGGCAAACTTGGGGTTTTAAAGCTGGGTTCAAAACCCTCTATCCACTGCACCATCACCTGGTCAGGCTAAATACACTAGTACTTTTATGTGCTACTAAAAAAAGGTTGCTAGTTCTAGTTGTTAAGATGCCATCTATTTGTAAGCAATTACTGATTTTACAGAGGTTAAAATATGAAAGAAATGTATACCAGAAACAATGAAGTAAAAGTAAAAGTATTAAAGTAAAAGTGCCTTTCCTGTGAGCTATGCCTCATTCTGAATTACATGCACACATACTTAAACGCTCTTTATTTGAATATCCTGATAGATTATTGCCACTGCAATTTGCCACACTGATGCCTATACCCTGAGCGGGGCTGATCCTGAAGGGAGTTTTCCAGTAATCTTGGGACATGAAGGTGCTGGAATTGTGGAGAGTGTTGGTGAAGGAGTTACTAAGCTAAAGGCAGGTAAGAAGGTATTTGAACCACTTATTTTAAATTTTTGGCTTATTTCCATAGGGAATAGCATTTCTGATAAACTACACATTATTTATGAGCAAGTTATCACCTAAGAAAGTTGTCAAGGTTGATTTCATTCCTCACCCAGGAAGCAAGGTGGGGCAAAAGTAGGTTTACAGTTGGTCGTATGGAAAATAATACAATAATTAATAAATAACACAAGAATAAACTGTTTCTCATACTCACAAATAATAACACAAGAATACTGCATTTTACACACAACATAAATCTACTTTTTCCCATTGATGTTTGATGGGTTTTTCCTCTGGTTTTGCAAACTGCTGTTCATCTGCAACTGTTAAAAACATTACCAAAGCCAGTATTGTCCAATTAAACAAGAATTTTTAAAGATGCATCAGTGAGTCAGTATATTGAGGCACATAACTCCTTGTTCTCCAGGTACTGGTTTAAAAGTTTGCTTTAATAAAAATTTTGAAACATAATCTCTGCAGAGTTAGGCAGTGTGGGAATGGCATTACGGAGGCACAGCTCTAGGCTTGGAAGTGTAACTTTCCAAAGCCGAATGAGTTGACAGGAATGGGAATTTGCGGAGGCTTCAGATGCATTGGAAGTAGGTGCTGCCTAGTCAGGATAATGTCTTTGCCTTTGTTTTCCAGGTGATACTGTCATCCCACTTTATATTCCCCAGTGTGGAGAATGCAAATTTTGTCTAAATCCTAAAACAAACCTTTGCCAGAAGATTAGGTTTGTATCTTTTTATTTTATTCTTAAAATAAGAGGTCATCTTAATGATAAGTGTGTGGCAATTTATACAGAGCATTCTACATAAATTATTTCATTCTGTCTTTATAGCAACTGTCAATCATCATTAGTATCCCCGTTTTCATAGATGAGGAAGTTAAGACTCAGAAATTAAGTAGTTTGCCCACTATCATCAGCTATTAAGAGAGAAAACTGAATTTTCTGAATTCATTTTTTTTCAACACTAAGCTAAATTTGGCAACATGTTTAGTAAGAGGGACATGCTTATGAAATTAATGAAAACTTTTTTATGTTCGTTTTATTGTCTATGAAATTAAAGTGATAAAAACTTACTGCCCTGGCCGGATTGTTCGGTTTGGTTGGAGCACCGTCCCAAAGCTCAGAGGTTGCCGGTTTGATTCCCAGTCATGGTACATACAGGAACAGATTGATGTTCCTGTCTCTTTCTCTCCCTTTCTCTATCTCTAAAATCAATAAAATAAACATTAAAAAAACCATCTACAAGAGATAACATAACCTCTCAACCTGGGAAAGGTAGTTACTTTATTACAGTAAGATGAACAGCTCTTAAATACTTCTTGAATTTGCTTCCTTTTTTGTTTTTTATTGAAGTAGAACAGACATGTAATAAAGTACTTAAAGTATACAAATCTTAAGCGTACAGCTCCGCATGACCAGATGGTATACAGTGGATAGAGCTTTGGCCTGGAATGCTGAGGACCCAGGTGTGAAACCCCAAGGTCACTGGCTTGAGGCAGGCTCACCAGCTTGAGCACAGGGTTGCCAACCTCAGTGTGGGATCATAGACTTGACCCCATGGTTGCTGGCTTGAGCCCAAGGTCGCTGGCTTGAGCAAAGGGTTACTCACTTTCTATACCCTCCCCCCGTCAAGGCACATATGCGAATGCAGTCAATGAACAACTAAGAAGCTGCAACGAAGAGAATTGATGTCTCTCTCTCCCTTCCTGTCCATCTGTCCCTATCTGCCCCTCTCTCTGACTATCTCTCTGTCTCTGTCAAAAAAAAGAAAAAGTAATCAGTGAACAACTAAGGTGCCACAACTACGAGTTGATGCTTCCCATCATTCTCCCTTTCTGTCTGTCTGTGCCAGTCTGTCTGCACGTCTCTTGCTCACTAAAAAAAAAAAAAAAAGTGTGCAGCTGAATTAATTTTTTGGTATATGCATACCTAATGGTTAGAATCATCACCCAGATCAAAATAGAGAACCCTTCCAGCACCCTACAAAGTCCATCATGTTCCTTCCAAGTCAATACCTGCCTCCCTTAAAGGTAACCAACCAACCACTACTATGATTTCTTTGACTGTACAACTTTATATCAGTAGAGTTATGCATTATGTGCTCTTTTGTCTGGTTTCTTTCATCCACAGTGTCTAAAAGATGACTCTAAGTTGCCCTGTCATTTCCCATTCCACGTACCACTGCTTTCTCTCAGTATTTCCCTGGGGTTGGAATGCTGAGTCAGGATACACTCTCATGAGCAGCATAGGGGAGATTCGTTTGTTCTTGCCTTTGTTTTCTAATACCATTAACAGAATCAGTTTACATTTTTGGAAAACAAAATTCCATTTGTTTTATAACATAAATCCAATTTTGGCAAAGCTAGAGCAAAAATAAATTGTCGTCTTCAAAGGGAATTTCAGACAGCTGTGACAATTTTTGCAACACATCTAATATAGAAATGGTAATGGGCTTCTGTGGCTATCTGTAACCTTTTAGAGAGGGTCAAGTCCTTTCAGAGCTTAAGAAGTTTCTTAATCACCTATTTTTTGTGAACTCCTCTGAGAAGAAGTGATTGCTCATTAAGGAGGGCTAATCAAACAAGATGCTCTTATAAAGATACAACAGTTTTTTTTGTTGTTTTTTTGTGACAGAAACAGAGGGACAAATAGGGACAGACAGGAAGGGAGAGAGATGAGAAGCATCAATTCTTCGTTGTGGCTCCTTAGTTGTTCATTGATTGCTTTCTCATATGTGCCTTGATGGGGAGGGGGGCTACAGCAGACCAAGTGACCCCTTGCTCAAGCCAGCAACCTTGGGTCCAAGCTGGTGAGCTTTGCTCAAACCAGATGAGCCCGCGCTCAAGCCGGCAACCTCGGGGTTTTGAATCTGGGTCCTCTGCGTCCCAGTCTGACGCTCTCTCCACTGTGCCACCACCTGGTCAGGCAACAGTTCTATTTGGTAGAGTTTGTCACCTGTTTGCTCTTTGTTTCTGGTCATATTTTTGTTTTTCTCTCAAAGGACATGTATTTACTAATGCATCCAGAGGCAATCCATTTCTCTTCATCTGTGTATTTGTTTAATCAGATACTATTCCAGAGGATTTGTATCTAAGGATATACATCAAATTATAGTGTTTATTTTTATTAAAGATAACAAATATTTATCAATCACTCTGTACCAGGCAAAATGCTCATGCTTTACACAGCATCTCATTTGATTGTTTTAGAAGTCTGTGAGCAAGATACAATTGTCCTGTGCATTTTCTAGTGAGGAAATTAAGGCACTAAGGTTAGTTAACACCCAAGATCACACAGGCGTTGAACTCCAGTGTGTCTGACTTTAGGGCTCCTCCTCCTAAACAAGACATTGTATAAGCTAAAGATTTATCATCAAAAATAATTTTTGTTGCCGTGTTTCATATTGGTTGCTTTTGTGAGTTTGTTCTCCTGTCCCCCTGCTATAACCAACTATACAAGGAAGAAAACTCGGAGAAAAAATGACTTGAATCCTTGAGGACTGTTACACTTTTTGAAAAAGGCCTCCTGAAAGACCTGTATCAACCAGTTTGACCATTAGCTGTCCTCTGCTAAGTGGCTCGTTGCATGAAGCCTCTGCTGGTATAGATGCTGGATTTGGCTATATGCTTTCTAAAGTTACCTTTGCTCACTGAGTTTTATGATGGAATTTTAAAATAATTTCATCTGATCCATAAGTTGTTAAAAATTACTTCAGGCCTGACTATGTGGTAGCACAGTGAATAGAGTGTTGGATTGGGATGCAGAGAACCCAGGTTCGAAAGCCCAAGGTCGCCGGCTTGAGCATGGGATCATCCGGCTTAAGCACAGGGTCACTGGCTTTGAGCGAGGGATCATAGACATGACCCTGTGGTCACTGGCTTGAGCCCAAAGGTCGCTGGCTTGAGCAAGGGGTCACTTGGTCCGCTGTAGCCCCTTGGTCAAGGAACATATGAGAAAAGCAATCAATGAACAACTTAGGAGCCGCAACGAAGAATTGATGCTTCTCTTCTCTCTCCCTTCCTGTCTATCTGTCCCTATCTGTCCCTTTCTTTGTCTCTCACACACACACACACAAAAAAAATTACTTCAGTACAATAAGATCCAGAAGGTTACTGAATGTTGGAAAAGATACATAAGATTATAAATCTCTTATAATTTTCCCTAATATAGCATTCCTGAAAGATGGTAAGTTATTAATGCATGCATTAGAAATTGGACTTTCAATTTTAGCTCACTTTCCTATTTATTACACATTAGTTTTAAAACTAGTTTATTTTTATTATGGATTTTAGGAGACCTAATTCTACCCTTTTTCCCTTTTTTATTTTCTTTAGAGTCACTCAAGGGAAAGGCTTAATGCCAGATGGCACTAGCAGATTTACTTGCAAAGGAAAGACAATTTTACATTACATGGGAACCAGCACGTTCTCTGAATATACGGTTGTGGCTGATATCTCTGTTGCTAAAATTGATCCTTTAGCACCTTTGGATAAAGTCTGCCTCCTGGGTTGTGGCATTTCAACTGGTTATGGTGCTGTTGTGAACACTGCCAAGGTAAGTGTTGGCCTGGCTTTTAGTTTCTGCCTTCTAATTTGATACAGCAGAGCTTTGCTGGAATAACGAGGTTGGCCCGATCTGTAGGAAACCTAGTAATTTTCTTGACTCTTGTGGAAGGAGTACCTCATAGACTGCCTCACTGTTAGGTGGAGCCTGGCTCTACTTGTGCTGTCTTCGGCCTCGGAGGAGTTGGATTGGCAGTGATCATGGGCTGTAAGGTGGCTGGTGCGTCCCGGATCATTGGTGTGGATATCAATAAAGATAAATTTCCAAGGGCCAAGGAGTTTGGAGCCTCTGAATGTATCAACCCCCAGGACTTCAGTAAGCCCATCCAGGAAGTGCTCGTTGAGATGACTGATGGGGGAGTGGACTATTCCTTTGAGTGTATTGGTAATGTGAAGGTCATGGTGAGTGTGCTTGGCTTTTATTCCTTTCCCTCTTTCACTGTGTGTACGTGTAACTGCTTTTTATTAATAGAATGTTCTTAAGATTTAAAATTGTTTTGTTTCTGGAAAGGAAAAGTCCCTTGATAAGAATTATTCTAATAGAAGAAGGTAAAAATAACTATTTGAACTACAAGTGGGAAATGATACTAGAATGGCTCAGGGAAGGAGGAAGAAAAATGTTTCTTTGCCTTCCAGTGTATCCTGAATCTTTGAGAAGTCCACTTAAATAAAAAGGCAGAATGATGGCAGTTGTAGAAAGCATGAGATTTAAAATTAAATATACCCCACATACTACAATATATCAGTGACCTCAAGCACTCAGTTTGCTCATGTAAAATACACACAGTAGCAGCACTTACTTGACATGAAACAGACATTCAGCAAAGGTATTAGTTACTTCTCTGCCTGCTTCTTTTATTAAAGTCTTTAGAATTTTGAACTAGTATTTACTTTTAAAAATGGACAGCAAGTAAAAGCTTTAAATTCTTTCAAATTGTGTTAATTTTTAGCCAAGGAAGTTAATTTTTTAAAGAACTGTTAAAATCATTCAGTAAAGTTAAATTTACTAAACATTCCATTTGAGCATTTTGTTGCCATTTATGTTTAGATGGCTTTGTGAAACCCTCTCCCCGGAGGAGCTGCTGGGGAAGCAGATATCCCCAGCAGACGCACTGACTTCTGCGCTTTGTCCTGTCTGCCCGCAGAGAGCAGCGCTGGAGGCCTGCCACAAAGGCTGGGGCGTCAGCGTGGTGGTGGGAGTAGCTGCTTCCGGAGAAGAAATCGCTACTCGGCCGTTCCAGCTGGTCACAGGCCGCACGTGGAAAGGCACCGCCTTTGGAGGTAATTTGTTGGACGGGAGGAATACACTTTCTCTCTTATTTCCATTAGCTGAGTTTTCATTTCAGGCAGGTTTTCTTGTTTTAACAATACTTTTCACGGGCTACCTTCTCATCCTGAGTGGTTGCATATGATGTTATTACCTTTTTTTTTTTTTCCTGAAGTTGGAAACGGGGAGGCAGTCAGACAGACTCCCGCATGCGCCCGAGCAGATCCGCCCGACCAGATCCACCCGACATGCCCACCAGGGGCGATGCTCTGCCCACCTGGGGCGTTGGCTCTGTTGCAACCAGAGCCACTCTATTGCCTGGGGCAGAGGCCATGGAGCCATCCTCAGATCCCAGGCCAACTTTGCTCCAATGGAGCCTTGGCTGCGGGAGGGGAAGAGAGAGACAAAGAGGAAGGAGAGGGGGAGGGGTGGAGAAGCAGATGGGCGCTTCTCCTGTGTGCCCTGGCCGGGAATCAAACCCTGGACTCCCGCACGCCAGGCTGACACTCTACCACTGAGCCCACCGGCCAGGGCCTGATGTTATTTTAATAGAAGGGTTTCACACTTGGTCAGTATTCTCCTCTGAGGGTGGGGAGGTGCTCACCTTCTTCTGAAGCTCAAGCCCACATTTTACACACTTTAAAAGAGAAACAAATCAGTATTCTGTTAATTAGCCTGTGGTGGGGGGAGGGCAGGCATGAGAAGTTGGTTGCAGGGTAATCAAACATTTTCATTCATACTGAGTCATGTTGTGGAGTTAAATAAGTTATAGGCATTTTTTACTCATTTTTCCAGAGAGTATAGTGACCTCTGGATGTAAACATACTTCTGTCTGAATAGTACTGATTTCAGCAGTAACCAATACTAAATCTTAAACTGAAAATGTTAAATTAGACAAAGCCACATAGCAAAATTGGAAAGTTGCCAGAATGATTATCTTTCCCTGGTGTGATCCTAAAAAGTACATGTTTTGGGGGGGATTGTCTATGTTTTGATGGGTTCTTTAAAAAAGTAAAAATGTGTTCTCACTAACCTCTTAGGAAAAAGTTCATGTACCATGAGTTTTGAATGATCTGTGTTGAACAAGTATCTGTTAACACCCCTACCTTATATTATGGCAGCTTTTTTGAAAATCAGAGGAAACAATTGTGAAAGTATGCAAAAAGAAGAGTTTGGCCAAAGTTTTCCTTCTTTAAACTTTAGAATTTTCTATAGAAATGTCAAGCTGACAAAACTCCCCTTTCCAAAGCCCTCGATGCATGGTGAACTTGAATGTCTTCAGAGAGATATCTTAGGATCCACAGCTGGATTTGAAAGGGCTCTGTGCCTGGGTGACCGAGCCAGAGGTGTTGGGAGGAACCTCTGACTGAAGGCTCATCCTAGCACAGTGCTGTTCGGGAAATAAGCTGGAGCATTGGGGCCCCATGGGTGTTGCTAAAATATGACCCACAGCTGTGAATAGAAGTTTTGGTCTAGGGTTGTAGTTGTCTCAGTTAACAGGAATTTTAAAGAAGAAAGAAAAGACCCTGGCCAGTTGGCTCTGGTAGAGCTATGGCCAAGGGTGTGGTTGTCCTGGGTTCGATTCCCAGCCAGGGCACACAGGACAAGTGCCCATCTGCTTCTCCACCCTTCCCCCATTCCTTTCTTTTTATCTCCTTCTTCCTTTCCCGCAGCCAAGGCTGCACTGGAGCAAGTTGGCCTGGGTGCTGAGGATGGCTCCATGGCCTTGGGTCAGGCACTAAAATGGCTCCGGTGGGCTTGCCAGGTGGATCCTGGTCAGGCGCATGTGGGAGTCCATCTCTCTGCCCCCTCACTTCTCACTTAGGAAAATACCGGGGGGAAAAAAAAGGAAAGAAAAAGCCCTCAATTTTTATGGAAAAAATAATTGGTAGAGGATATAAAGAGAGGGATTTGGAAAAAAGCCCAAAAGAGGTTTGAAATATGGTCCGAAACATCCCTGCTTTAAAAAGAAGGAAGACTGCTTTGTTGATTTATTTCTTCTTTCAATACAAGTGAAATATTGAGGCATCTGATTTCCTACTTTGCTTTCAGTTTCACAGTTTACTATTCTAAGATACTGTCCCTATTCATTGTTGAATTTAAAACCAAAGAAATAGCCACGTATCACATCAATATTTTTCTCCCATGGATTTCATTATTATAGAATTCTTTGCTGTGTGGACCTAATATATAAGCTTATTCTAAGAATAATAGAGTTCTATCCTGGGGTAATCTAAAAGTCTCAATTGAGACTTAATGATATAGTAAATCAATACAGAAAAGGAAAATACTAAAAAGGCATTTACTTTTTTCTTAACTAATATTGTGCATTAAGTTCTCATCTCGATGCTAATTTTGAAGTTTTTCATTCCCATATAATGAAAAAATTTATTCTCATGTCTTTGTGTAACCCACAAAGTAATAAGCATACTGTAAGGATTTGTTGAAAAGTATTAATGAATAATTGTACGATTTCTTTTAGGATGGAAGAGTGTAGAAAGCGTCCCAAAGTTGGTATCTGAATATATGTCCAAAAAGATAAAAGTTGATGAGTTTGTGACTTACAATCTCTCTTTTGACCAAATTAACAAAGCCTTTGAACTGTTGCATGAAGGAAAGAGGTAAGCTTCCTCTTTAGCTACATATATTATGGACTATAGTAATGATTGGAGGTTTATGAAGTAAAAAATAACTGCTATAATGGTCTTAAAAGAAAAGATACCATTCAAACCTATGTTTATTGTTTCCTTCTCTTACAGCATCCGAACCGTTGTAAAGTTTTAAAGCCAAAGCAAAAATATACATCCATCCTTACAGTGAAGTCATGTGATCTGGTTGGAGCAGTTAGACAAGCAAAGAGAAATTCTTCCAAGTTCACAGCCTTAGACGTTCAGTAACTTCCTCTAGTGAATAATGTTTTATGTATTAGTATACCTCCAATCAGGGATAAGACTGCTCTGTCGTAAATCTTTTCTGGACTCTGCACAGGAATAATTGCTAGCTCATTAAGGAATTTTTTAACATAATAAAAGTAATTTCTGCCTATGTGTGGAAGTCCTTGTTTTGTGCTGACGTTATTCTCACAGTTCTTTCCCTATTATCTTTATTCTTCAAAGGAAAGATTGAGGAAGCAGGGCAATGGTGATTTTATGAACCTTGTCTGCTGCTGTCAGTAACTGTGGCTTAATTTTTAAGAGTCTCAGGCCCATTTACTAAAGAACAGATTTCCTTAGCCATCAGTGGCAAAGTCAGTCAGAGCTTAGGTCAGCTTCTGTGAGCTCATCTTGAGGGCAGGTACTTATACCTTGTTCAAACTTAAATACCTCCAGTTCCTACTGTGGTATCTGGCCCAAAGTGAGCATTAAAATTCATCATTGAAACTACCTTCTGTACTCAAGTGTATGTGTGTTGTTAGCTCTAAGAATTATTTCAAGATTATAAATATTATAGTTATTTTTGTACTGAATGTCCAAGTTCCCAGCACTTTTACCAAATCTTAACATTTTATCACATTGCCTTTCCAGAGGCAGTCACTACCCAGAGTTCAGTATTTATCACTCTCATGCCTGTTGCTATGCTTTTCCTACACAGGCATACAGTAAGTCCTCACTTAATGTTGCTAGGTTCTTAGAAACCAACTTTTAAGCGAAAGCACACATAATGAAATCAATTTTCCTATAAGGCTAAATGATAAAAACAACAGTTAAGTTCCTTATAGCATATTTCTAGCCACAAAAACATCACCAAAATTCAAGACTCAAAACACTTCTAAGCTTAGACATTAAATATGAGCTATACATACATTTAAGAAAGATTAATAAACACAAGTCAGATAATTTTCCAACCCAGTGATTGCAGTTCAGGGTTGTGAGTGGCCAGAACTGCCTACGGCTCAGGCACACAGAGGGACCCACGCTGGACAGGACGCCCTCCACTTCACATGCACATCTCTGGGGTGGGGGAGGAAACCAGAGTCCCAGAGGAACTCGAGCAGACATGGGAGAACGTGCCAACTACACAGACTGGGGCCCCCGCTGGGACTGAATTTTTTTTTTCTCATCAATGTTACAATGAGATGAAGTTGAGGAAAACCAGGTTATTCAAGGACCTTCTATATCTCATTTTAATTGCACTCCACTTCATTGTGCTGCTCCAATACGGGTTTGTTACAATTAAAGGTGTACGGCCCTCGTGTCCAGCAAGTCTGTCGGCGCCGCTGTCCAGCAGCATTTGTTCACTTCGTGCTACATTCTGGTAATTCTCATAACATTTCTACAGTCCTGTACTGGATATGAGCAAAGTAAATTGAAAACCTAGCGAGGATTCACCATTCTAGATGCCATTAGGCTCATTTGTGACTCGTTTGAAGAGGTCCAAATATCAACATAAGGAAGAGTTTGGAAAATGTTGGTTCCAGCCCTCAAGACATCAGTGGAGGAAGTAATGGCAAATGTGGTGGAAATAGCAAGCAAACTAGAATTGTAGGAGCAGCCTGAAGATGGGACAATTTTTGTAATCTCTAGATAAAACTTTAAAGGATGAGATCTTTAGGGATGAGCAAAGAAAGTGGTCTCAAGATGGAATCAGCTGGTGAAGAAGCTGTGAAGATTATTGAAATGTCCACAAAGGATTATAATATTACCTAAACCTAGTTAGTGCAGCAGCATTTGAGAGGACTGGCTCCAATTCTGAAAGAAGCTCTGTGGGCAAAATGCTATCAAACAAAAAGTACTACACAGAAATGGTGAACTGCTGGATAGCTCGGTTAGTTAGAGCATCGTCCTGAAGCACAGTCGTTCCTGGTTCAGTCCCCAGTCAGGGCACATACAGGAACAGATCCGTGTTCCTCTCTTCTTTCTCTTTTCCCCTTACTCTCTTAAAAAAAAAAAAAATCAATAAAATAACTTTTTTTAAAAAAGAAAGTTTATGAAAAAAAAGAGTCTATTGATGTGGCAAACTCCATTGTCTTATTTATGGGATTGCCACAGCCACCCCAACTTTCAGCACTCACCACCCCATCAGTCAGTGACCATCAACATCTAGGCAAGACCAGTACAAGACCAGCAAAATGACTGCAACTTGCTGAAGGCTCAGATGATGGTTAGCATTGTTTAGCAATAAAGTATTTTTAATTAAGATATGTAGATTATTTTTTCAAACATAAACCTATTGCACTTAATAAATTACAGTATAGTGTAAACAAAACCTTTATATGCACTTGGAAACAATTTGTTTGACTTGCTTTACTGCATTGGTCTGAAACAGAAACTGCAATATCTGAGGTAGGCCTGGACATATCCATAAATCCTCTAGTGTTCAGTATTGCTCATTCTGCAGCTTTCATTTTTCACTCGTTGTATGCTTAATTTGTTATTTTGCGCTTAATCTATGTTGTATGTGAAGCTCTCACTCACTTTAATACCATGCAGTGATATTCAGTTATATGAGCTGCCATAATTTATCTGTTCTCCAGTTGATGGCATAAAGTTGTTTCCAAAGCTCTTAGGATAAGCACATTACTAGAAATTGCAAAATTGCTCTTTAAAGTGGTTGGAAATATTTGCAAATGGTATTTCATTGTGACTTTAGTTTGCATTTCTCTCAATTACTAAATAGTAGACTTTCATTGTATTCGCCATTTGTACTTCCTTTTATGTGAAGTATCTGGTCACATCCTTTGCCCATTTTTCTATTGGAGTCTCTTTTTGTGAGTAATTTATAGGAGGTTTTATTTATTTATTTAGACAGAGACAAAGGGGCAGACAGGAAGGGAGAGATGAGAAGCATCAATTCTTTGTTGTGGCACCTTAGTTCATTGATTGCTTCCTTATGTGTGCCTTAATTGGGGGTGGTGCAGGGGGAAGGCTACAGCAAACGAAATGACCCCTTGCTCAAGCCAGTGATCTTGGGCTCAAGTTGGTGAGCTTTGCTCAAACCAGATGAGCCCGAGCTCAAGCTGGTGACCTCAGGTTTCAAACCTGGGTCCTCTACATCCCAGTCCGACGCTCTATCCACTGTGCCACCACCTGGTCAGGCTGGAGGTTTTATTTTTTAATTTTATTTATTCATTTTGAGAGACAGAAGGGAGAAGGACCAGTAAGAACCTCCCATAGGTGCCTTGACCAGGCAAGCCCAGGGTTTCGAACCAGCGACCTCAGCCGGTTCCAGGTCGTTGCTTTATCCACTGCGCCACCACAGGCCAGCCAGGAGGTATTACTTTAGATGCCAACCTTTTGTCTGTTTTATATTCTATTTTTATATTTTTTATATTATTTTTAATATAGTCAAATTATCAGTTTTTTCCTGGTGCTTTTAAGTAACACTTAGGGTTTTGTTTTTTTTAATCCTGAGCAATATAAAGAAGCAAACAAAAATGCCCAGTAGTCTTACTATCCAGGTAATCCAATGTCATAAAAATAAACACATGATAGTATATTCAAGAGTTAAAAAACAGAAAATCATATAAGAAAGAAAAGCTACATGCCCCCACCCCTCAAAACCAGGTGATCACTGTTAAGTCTATATTCCCAAAAATTTCTATGTATATAATAAGCATATATATGCACGTCCTTTGAAACTACACAAAGGAATACTATTAACACTATTCTGTGTCCTTTTGTTTTTCCACGAGAGTATTGCAGACTGTTTTTGTATCAGCACATCAGTTACGCCATGCACAGAAATATCCCTTGGTTAGACTGAAACCATGTGCTTTTCTTTATTGTTATTTTAATACTTCCGATTGATGTGCTTTAACTGCTCCCAAAAGATTGTGTTTCCTGACCTGTGGTGGCACAGTGGATAAAGCATCGACCTGGAAATGTTGAGGTCGCCGGTTTGAAACCCTGGGCTTGCCTGGTCAAGGCACATACGGGAGTTGATGCTTCCAGCTCCTTCCCCCCTTCTCTCTCTCTGTCTCTCCTCTCTCTCCCTCTCCTCTCTAAAAATGAATAAATAAAATAAAGTAGAGAAAAAAAAACCACTGGCCTTGGGAGGCACAACACTCATACCGCATCAGTGACAATTGGAAGAAAAAAGAAAAAAAAGATTGTGTTTCTGAGAGAGCCATATCCAGTTGGTTGAAAAATGGAAGAATGATCAAGTTTCTCCTTTTTAGATTTTTTGGTGCATTTGAAGAGCCAGGCAGTAACTTACCTTCTCTTTTTTTACCTAGAAGGTTGGAGACACAGTAGGAGCCCACGTGGCCCTGAACTATTACCCTAGGTGAACTGGAAGAGGAAATTAAAACTAGCTTCTACCCCAGCATCGAGAAATGTGCAAATCAATCTAGTTTGATTAGTCAGTCCAGCCTTCCAGGAACAAAGTACATTACTGCTGTGGGTGATTACAGTAACAAAATGGGTATGTAGAGTAATAAAGGAGGAAAGCTCATCTTTTTTTTTTTTTTTTTTTTTTTTGGTGACGGAGAAAGATACAGATAGGAACAGACAAGAAGGGAGAGAGATGAGAAGTTTCAATTCTTTGTTGCGGCACCTTATATGTTCATTAATTACTTTCTCATATGTGCCTTGACCATGGGGCTACAGCAGACTGAGTGACCCCCTTGCTCAAGCTGGTGACCTTGGGTTCAAGCTGGTGAGCTGTACCCAAACCAGATGAGCCTGCGCTCAAGCCGGCAACTTTGGAGTTTCACACCTGAGTCCTCTGCATCCCAGTCCAACGCTCTATCCACTGCGCCACTGCCTGGTCATTCCTAATCATTCTTTTTTTTTTTTTTTTTTTGTATTTTTCTGAAGCTGGAAACGGGGAGAGACAGTCAGACAGACTCCCGCATGCGCCCGACCGGGATCCACCTGGCACGCCCACCAGGGGCGAAGCTCTGCCCACCAAGGGGGCGATGCTCTGCCCCTCCAGGGCGTCGCTCTGCCGCGACCAGAGCCACTCTAGCGCCTGGGGCCGAGGCCGAGGAGCCATCCCCAGCGCCCGGGCCATCTTTGCTCCAATAGAGCCTTGGCTGCGGGAGGGGAAGAGAGAGACAGAGAGGAAGGAGGGGGGTGTGGAGAAGCAAATGGGCGCTTCTCCTATGTGCCCTGGCCGGGAATCGAACCCGGGTCCCCCGCACGCCAGGCCGATGCTCTACCGCTAAGCCAACCGGCCAGGGCCTCCTAATCATTCTTTAAAGTGTTTTTTCCCCTTTTTTTCCTACTACATATAAGGATTTTTAGATCCTGGGACTATAGGTAAAAACTATTCCTTAAGATCCTTTTAATATATCCTCTTGAGTGGCATCTAGAACGGTATGGTATATGCTGAACCAGTTTTTAGAGGAAGGAAGAGGAACAGCACAGGACTAAAAACCATTCTCTACATACGTGCCAGCAAATCTATCCTGGTGGTCCAAAATTGGGATTCTACCATCTGAGAAGTATTGTTGGAAAGGTTTTGAAAAGATCTTTAAACTGCTATCTTGGACAAAAGGTTTATAATTTTAACACATATGGCTATTATTTCCAATGTTTATTGAAAACTAGTAAAATGTATTTTTTTAATCTAAGATTTTACAATATACTGCTCACAAAAATTGGGGGATATTTCAAAGTGAATATAAAGCTATAAGATACCCCCTAATTTTTTTGAGCAGTATATTTTTTATTATTTGGGAGAGAGAGAAACATTGATTTGTTGTTCCACTTATGCATTCACTGGTTGATTCTTGTGTGTGCCCTCACCTGGGATGGAACCCACAACCTTGGCATATCAGGACAATGCTCTAACAAAGACCTACCCAGCCAGGGCTTAAAATTTTACAATATTAAGAACCTTAAGCAGCTTCATTTTTATTTTTTATTGAAAAATGTTCACATACCTAACATTTTTCAAATCTATGAATTTTAATTCTCAACCTGTTGGACTATTCTGCTATTTAACCCACTTAATGATGTTCCCTGGAGATAGTCCCTCCGTATACAGGTGTATCTGACTTGGAGCAAGTTCTTTAGTCCACGCACAGGGAACTAACAGCATATAAAGCAGAAGATGTACAGTGATGGAGTTTCTTTCGAATGGAGGTAAGGGAAAAGCTGCATTATGTCCAAAACTGTTAAGCGGAGCAGGTTAAATGTGTGTAAAACACTAAACAGCCTGACCGGGCGGTGGCGCAGTGGATAGAGCATTGGACTGGGATGCAAAAGACCCAGGTTCGAGACCCCGAGGTCGCTGGCTTGAGCAAGGGCTCATCTGGTTTGAGCAAGGGCTCATCTGGTTTGAGCAAAAAAAACTCACCAGCTTGAGCCCAAGGTCTCTGGCTCAAGCAAGGGGTTACTCAGTCTGCTGAAGGCCCACAGTCAAGGCACATATGAGAAAGCAATCAATGAGCAACTAAGGTGTTGCAATGCGCAAAGAAAAACTAATGATTATGCTTCTCATCTCTCCATTAAAAATAAATAATAAAAACACTAAACAAATGGCTCCAAACACACATGTAATGCTTCTTCCATTTTAGATGCAAATTATACATAATTCTCAAAATGTTTTGTTGATCTGGGGAAAGGAAACATTTTACATGCACAAAATGCCTCAGAACATTTTTTGCATGGCTAGTAATCTGCAAGTAAGCTGATGATCAAAGTCCAAAGGTAACTCTGGGCCTAGGGACATTTTGCTGACTCAGGAAAAAAGACCAACTTTGGACTGAGGCAATTTTGTTTCAATTAATGTGCAAGATTCTCTGTCAGCGAAATATACAACAAACGCATTTAGAAAATATTTTATTACATATATTTAAAATTATTTAGATAACAAATGCATAGAACTATAAACAAGGAAATACTGTCTTTAGAGAAACAACTACAAAGTGAACAGGAATATAAAGTTCTCCGCTATACCAACTTCCTTTGGTGGAACTTTACAGAAAGCAGATGAGATGGGCTTTGAAGCAGGTTGATTTTTACTAAGCAGGACACTGCAGCAGCTCCTTGAGATAAGGTAAATGTGCATGCACACGCTCCCATCAAGAAAGGAGTGCTAATGCCCCACAGAACTACCTCCAGTAAGGCACGGACTCCAACATCAAAAGTAACCAAGCCACGTTAAGTGAAACAGTGGAAATTTGGATTAAAAATACCTGTTAATCTCTCGGATCTATATTTTAATGCTATCTTTGACTACTTTGTTTCTTGGAATCACTTAGAGCTCATATTTATTGATAAAGTTTTAAAGATTCTAGCAAGAATTCTGTTGATCTCTGACGCAACTACTAAAGTAATGCAAATTTGCTTTAAAGCCACACTATATATAGACTAAAAGTCACAAGGTTGTGATCTCATCCCACAAAAAGATCAAGTACGGTGATATGTCCTCCTAGTCACACAGCTGTGAAAACTCAGAGCGTTGCTCCTGGTTGTTGGTCTTGTGCTCTTGTGACACCACCACGCGAGTGGGCCCACACGTTGGACAGTGCTGGCATGTGTTTGTTGTTGGGAGTGGGGTGAGAAAGGCGGAGTAATAAAAGGGCTAATCACTCAGGAGATGGGAGCCATTACTCTACTAAAAGCTTTACAATACTACAAAGCCCGGACATCTGTAGAAAAATTATTAAAATACTTTGACCTATAACAAACATATTACTGATAAGTGAAAATCTTTCCAAGAAGTCCTCTTGAGTGCTCACATACCAACTTTTAGGCACATTTTAGTAAAATATACCAGTGTTGACATATTAAATATAACCACAATATTGCCATATACAGATAGTTGTTGCTCACCCAAAATGAAAAGCAGCAGATACAGGTAACCAATGCCATCTTATTCCTGCTCTTTTGCAAAATAATCAAATGCAAACCACTATTTTTCATCATCATACCTGGCACCAAAAAGGAGAGGTAAAGGAGAATTTCCACGCACAGAGCATGTGCTAAGCTGACCTTTCCTTTGATGCTCGTTATTAAACTGAAGCAAAACACATGTGGCTTATAGAATATTAGCATAATGCAGCCTACATTGTGAAACAATTTGTTCCTAAAACAATGTCCAGATGATTTTTTCCCTACTATATTGGAAAATGAACCACACACATTCACAAATGGTATAATTTGCTTCTCTTGTAGCTAGAGAGCTTAGTAAAAGTCAAACACCATCAAATGCAGACAAAATCTTATCACAGTATTTCAAAGGGATCCAATATTTCTCATTTCCAGAATGCTAAGATATCCTCCCCACTCACTACTGTGTCTTGCCAAGATCCACTGTATTCATTGTTTAAAAATAGCTAGTTTAGGAAATTTAGCATAGTAGGATCAAAATAAATTACTTTAAATGATAGTTTACATTTTTAATTATTTTATTTTTTAAGTGAGAGGAGGGGAGAAAGAGTCCTTCATGCACCCTGACTGGGATCCACCCAATCTTCAGCACCTGAGGCAGAAGCTCCACAGAGCCATCCTCAGTGTCAGGGGCCCATGCTTGAATCAATTGAGCCATGGCTGTGGGAGAGGAAGAGAAAGAGATAGAGAAGAGGGAGGGGGCGGGGTGGAGAAGCAGGTGGTCACCTCTTGGGTATGCCCTGATTGGGAATTGAACCTGGGACTTTGGGACCAACTAAAACTTTTTTTTTAACTTATTAGGTTGACACGGTTCACCAGACCATACAGATTTCGAGTGTACAACTCAATATAACACCTTCTACACACCACATCACGCCTAACACCACAACTTCAAATCATTTTTAAACCAATACTCTGTACACCCTTAGTGATATATGTTCCCAGAATAAAAAAAAAACCACACACACATTTTTGCACTTAATAACTTTATTTATTTACCAGTATTTATTAATTTATTGTTGGTAGTGATTTTCATGTAGTAATCCTGAAATAATTCTACATTTTATAGAATCAACCAAATAGGAAATATTGATGTTGTTAAAAACCAAAGTTCTCACCAGCAGAGAAGGAAGATACACATAGGGAACAAAGTGGAGCAAGAAAGATTGATGTGTTAAATTTAAAATAAAAGTATCTGAAGAAACTCATGATGTATAAACAATGCATTTTCTGGCTGTTCCCTGAAAGAGCCTAGAAGCAATGACACCCCAGAACGCACCCAGACCTTGATTTCCAGATGCCATTTCCCAGGAAAAGAAAGTAGGCTCTTTTCTTGAAGAAATAGCCAATTACCAGTCTATGGCAGGCAAAGGTAAACCTAGAACGTCTTGCTATATAAAGTGCTCCAAGTCTGATCCATAAATAAGCTTAAAGGTCTTCTTACTGACCAAATTAGGAACAATTAATTTAAACAGAATGTTTAAAAAGAATCGATCAGCCTGACCAGTGGTGGCTCAGTGGACAGTGTCGACCTGGGACATTGAGGTCTAAGGTTTGAAACCCCAAGGTCACCGGCTGGAGTGTGGGATCATCAAAATGATCCCACAGTTGCTGGCTTGAGCCCAAGGTCACTGGCTTGAAGGAGGAGTCAATACCTCGGCTTGAGGACCCCCCTGCCCCAGATCAGGGCACATCTGAGAAGCAATCAAAGAACAACTAAAGTGAGGCAACTATGATGCTATTCATCTCTCTCCCTCTCCCTAAAAAAAAAAAGAGCCTACATTGACACTCAAAAAAAACAGAGGAAAGAAAAAAGTGATTCTTTGTAAATGAGTGCCAGCTGATAATGTAGATTAAATGCTAGATTTTGAAAGTCCCAATTTGCAGCCTCTAATGTAATAAAATAATGGATTCTCACAAGGATTATCAATAAACGCTAAAACCACTGAGTCAATAGGATATCCAAATGGTCTCCAAGCATCTCCTCCCAGGTTATTTGCTTAAGAATAAAGATATTCTTAAAATAGAAAGATCTGACAGAAACCAACTGACAAATTTATATTAGCAATAATGTGATAACATTATGTGCCTTCTGATGAGACGTTACACAATGAATGGTACCAGTCACATGCCATTTACGGGTGTCTTCTGTCAAATTGTTTAAACTAAACCTACTTGTGAGAAACAATCAGAGAAATACAGAATTCTATCAGCTAACTGACCTGTTTTTTCAAGTGTCAATTTCATTTTTAAAAAAAGTGGGAGAATTGCTCGATTACAGATACATGACAACTGAATGCCATAGGTTTGGATCCTGAATTAAAAAAAAACAGCTTTAAAGAACATCTTGGGAGAAATTGAGACTCAAGCTTGAACATGTATGATACATTAGACCAGAAATTTTCAACTGGTATGTCACAAAAGATTTTAAATACATACAATACCTATTTAGTCAGGGGTACTGACTGTCAAATAAAAAAATGACAACACAATAGCCATCCAGTGTGAATGAATCAAAATTTTATCTTTTTTTTTTTTTTTTTGGCAGATAGGCAAAAAATATTTTTTGGTGTGCTGCAGAATTTTAGTAATGTTTATGTGTGCCATGACATGGAAAAGGCTGAAAATCACTGAATTTCAATTCTGTATCAATGTTAAATTCCAAAGGGGCATGTATTATGATCATATAGGAAATGTCCTTAGGTTTTAAAAGACATGCTGTAATAGTACGGGGTCCTCGGGTTACGACTCAGTCCCATTCCTATGACAATGATGTAACCCAAATTTTGGTGAAAGTCAAAGCACATCCTAGCCTAACACAAACGGGACACTTTGGCTTTCAGCAGTCCAAAGTGGCGTAGGTAAGTGTACTGGGGATGCCAACACCCTCGCTCATATTCCGCATTACTGCGTGTTGTTCCACCACATGCAACCTAACTAGTTTGCCCATGTAGTAAGTATGACACTAACGGCACAGCTGAAACACCCACATCTCAATTTTTTTGTTTTTATAGGAGTGAGCATCGTAAACCCAAAAAGCATACATTGAGACTCTTGTAATCTGAATAGATGGAGTCTGATGCCAGTTCTTCCAAGTGAAAAGTGTACTTATATAGAGATTAAAAATAACAATTTTGAATATAAGAAAAGGATATATGATTATTTCATGGTACTCTACTTTCAACTTTTCTATAAACTTACAATTTTCAAAATAAAAAAATTGGAAGGAAAAAAATAAGACAAAAAAAATAGCTTAGGCCCTGGCCAGTTGGCTCAGTGGTAGAGCGTCGGCCTGGCGTGCAGGAGTCCCGGGTTCGATTCCCGGCCAGGGCACACAGGAGAAGCGCCCATCTGCTTCTCCCCCCCTCCCCCCCTCCTTCCTCTCTGTCTCTCTCTTCCCCTCCCACAGCCATTGCAGCAGAGTTGGCTCGGGCGCTGAGGATGGCTCTGTGGCCTCTGCCTCAGGCGCTAGGACGGCTCTGGATGCAGCAGAGCGATGCCCCAGAGGGGCAGAGCATCGCCCCTTGGTGGGCATGCTGGGTGGATCCCGGTCGGGCACATGCGGGAGTCTGACTGCCTCCCCATTTCCAGCTTCAGAAAAATGCAAAAAAAAAAAAAAAAAAAAAATAGCTTACTGATACCATGAGAGTGCATTTAGGGGATTTAACCTTAACAAGGAGCATCCTGCTCTCAATTTTAACCAAACCCAATAAAAAAACAGAAATGATTACAGAACAAATTGAGGAATCAAGCTAAGATGGCAAATTCCTAACCCTCCTCTTCCCATTAAGACATGTGGATGGCAAGTGGTATAATGGTGTTGGTAAGTGAGTTCCAACATAGCTTAATTCATTTTATCAGCAAAAGACATGAAATTAAAAGGCTAACATGTTTCCCTTCTTCTAAATTATAATTCCAAAGGGGCATGAAGAAATAGCAGGAAAAAAATAAAAAATATTAAAAAATAAATACAAAAAATAAAAAGGACTTCCAGGTCCTTTGCTGCTCTCCCTACCGTGGACACCTGCAGCAGCGGAGCCGTCTTCAGTTGCTTTGGCCATTTCACTAAAACATTGTTTGGGGAAGTATCATGGAAGTCCTGAGCCCAAGCTTATAAGGATTGGTGGATGGATTTATGGAAGACTCCCATCCAAGAACAGACTTGGCAACATGAAGAGGATGAGGACTTCTATCGAGGCGCAATGGAGTGTGCAGAGGATGCACACTGATGGTTACGAGGTGGTGCAGACCCAACACAGTTCCAGTGGACCGTTTCAGGCCCCAGCCTGCTCTACAAGCAACCGGTTGGAAAGAGAGAGGACACCAGCAAGCAACCTCAAGTGCAGACCAAAATTTCTATTGATATTCCTAAACCTGGACAAGGAGGAGAAATTATAACCACTGGCCAGCGATGAAGTGGTGTAATTTTAACCTGAACTCGGACGGATGTTCTTTTAATCACTTTTAGAAGAAAGCAGCCCCTCACTCACTTCCTTGACTTTTTCCTCAATGAAGCTGCCGTTCAGGAATGATTCCTGAGGTTCCAGGAGGAAGTATGGAGAGGTGCTCCATGGATCATGGAGTTGACAGCACCGTTTTCCAGAATCCCAAAAAACTTCACTCAATTATTCGGATGTTTGTGCTCTCAAGTAAGAGATCCAGCAGACATATGAGATGTTAAAGCAGCGTGAAGAGGAATTTACTGCTGACATTTCTGGGGCAAACCCCTGGAAGTAGAGCTGGAAGGAACAGAATACATGAACGATGGTCCTGGCAGGGTGGATGTTTTTTATGCCAAAGTTCATATGAAAGATGGCTCCGAAAGGCTGCAGGAATTAGTTGATTGAGTGCTGACACATTTGCAGGCATCCGGACTCCTAGTGAAAGAGTGGAATAGTGTGGAACTCCATGCTACCATCATGAATACTCTGTCCAAGAAAGACCCCAATGCGGAAGGCAGGTACAATCCCTACAGAGCAAACGACAAATACAGCTACAAGGAAAGAGAATCATTTGATGACAGAAACATTTTAAAGCTGTTTGAGAACTTCTACTACTTTGGTGCCCTCAATTCAATCCACATCTCTCAGAGGTTCACAGTGGACAGTGTTGGAAACTACACCTCCTGTGTACAAGCTGATTTCTCCTAAGATGGATCTTGGGAAGCGCTAGAAACTGAACATCTTCACAAGGGTAACTTTTCCTTCCAAAGCTCTTCTCTGGAAATGGACCTCTGAAGCCCATCTGAGTTCAGATTCTATTATATATTTTTTTAGATTTTATTTATTCATTTTTAGAAAGAGAAAGGGTGGGGGGGAGAAGTGAGGGAGGAACAGGAAGCATCAATTCCCATATGTGCCTTGACCAGGCAAGCCTGGGCTTTGAACCAGCGACCCCAGCGTTCCAGGTCAACGCTTTATCCACTGCGCCACCACAGGTCAGGCCTCTATTATTTCTTATATACCTACTGATTTTTCCCAACCATTAAAGTCATTTATATTAATACTTTAAAAAAGAAAAATAAAATAAGTTAACACATTAGCCCATTTCGAGAAGTTGGCAGAATGATAAAACTAGATCTAGTTTTCTTATCTAAATCTAATAAACATCTATAATTAGACATATAAAATTAGAAAAGAGCCCATATTATTTTTAAATCTCTCAAACTGAGAAAAGCATCATCACCAGTGTGGTGTTTTATCTTTTTTAACAACAACAAAAAAACTACCCCCAGGACATTTTCCTGGAGCTCATTTTGTGATGACAGACACTGAATCAGCCCACAGCTAATTCTATTATCAGTACATAACATGCTCCCCCGGTCTGACCAGGCAGTGGCGCAGTGGACAGAGCATCAGAGTGGGGCATGGAGGACCCAGGTTCGAGACCCCAAGGTCGCCGGCTTGAGCACGGGGTCACTGGCTTGAGCATGGGATCCTAGACATGACCCTATGGTTGCTGGCTTGAGCCCAAAGTCATTGGCTTGAGCAAGGGGTCACTTGCTCTGCTGTAGCCCCTCAGGTCAAGGCACATATGAGAACACAATCAATGAACTAAGGTGCCTCAACAAAGAATTGATGCTTCTCATCTCTCTCCCTTCCTGTCTTGTCTCTATCTCTAACTCTCCATCCCCTTTAAAAAAAAAACTCCCCTAAATATTCAGCATTCTCTGTCTTAATAGCTCTCAAAAACATGGTTGCATCTCAAATGTTGCTGGTAGAACACTTAACTAAACAAAGTTCTGGATTTTTTACATGGTCATTAAACCTGAAAAAGTACTTTGAGTCAAATGGTTGTGTTTATTTTGAATTATGAAACCAGCCAACCCATTCCCACCATTTCCCTCTGAAATCCCAAACAAAGGCTGCAACGTTAATGACTACATGGCGGGTAATCACACAAACGTTTTAATCTCCCTTTACACATTATATTAACATTCATATTGCAAGGCATTCCATTCACAAATATTACAGTTTGATAAAAAAACTTCACACACATACCCCCCAAAAAATCTATACCAGATTCGGTCACTTGACTAAATCATTAAAATAATAAAATGAAAACATTATCATCATTCTTTTAAAGCAACAAGGTCTGAGGCACTCCGGGAGAGATGTTCTTGTATAAGTATTATGCGTCAGTGGTATCAAATCATTTTATAAGGAAGTCACTTGAAACCCAGTAATCAAGTACGTGCTAATGACAATGACTTTGACCTGATATGCCTTCCCTGGGTACAATCGCTTCTGGACCAAACTACTGAAAGGAACACAGATATTGGGCAGCTGAGGTAATTTCTAATGAGGCTTCCAGCGATGTCAGGTGAAGTGTGCTTTCAGCACTCCAAGGACAGCTGTATTCTTCCTGCAAGGGGGCAGTCCAGTCCTCAAAGAGGCGCCTTGCTCATCACGACCAGGTTTACTAAATGTTAGGATCTAACATCTCCCCTGACTTACGCTGCTCACTGCTGGAGAGATTTCAGAACTGGCTTTCCCCATCAAATGCCACAGTGCCACCTCCACAAGGTGTGCCCTTAAAATAAAATCGAAAGTGAAAGGGAACTTTCCCCCTCCCAGTCTGACCAAACAGAGGTCTGAAATAGCAAAGTATTACAAAATCCTCATGCTCTGCATCAGCTACCAACCACTTGGAGCACGGCTATTTTTGCCATAAACTAGATTTTTTAAAAACCTAATAACCTTTGCCCAAAGTGAATTCTGTCACATCTATTCACTGAAAGAGTCTGACCAAGTGCTTCCTTACACACAGCTACAGGGGCAAATAATCAGCATGGTGGGGAAGGAGGTCAACTCCCAACTGGGAATTAAATCACTGCAAACTAGGGGTCCATTATGACAGCATATAACCCTGTCAGAGCAGAATCAACACAAACCCCAGGTCACCTAGTGTTCAGTAATTACATATATGGAATTTAAAACGTATACATATATATTTCCATACATATCTAGTAAAAAAAAATCGGAAGCAACATATGTTGCTAAAGTTTCAAGGATTCTCCTCTTCCACATTCATCTATCTGAAAAGCAGCTGCTCTTGACGGCCCAGGTGTGGCAGTGATAAAAGCAACTAGAACAAGTTTAGTAAAAGTGCTCAAAGGGCAAATGAGAAAACAGGGGTGCAGAGATTTGGGGAAGGGGAAGACGGAAAGAAGCTGGAACATGTTTCCTTGACTCTTCTCAGCTTTTCCAGACCCAAGACAAGTTCTTGAGGACCCACGCCAAATGCTCTAGTCCTTCCTTATCTATAGTCAAAACAAAACAATTAATAAAAAATTTCCTCTTCCACTCTGTACTCAGTAAAAAGCACAGTACAACCAGGTGTCACTGAGATATGCCGTCTCGGAGAAGTCAAAACTGGGACATAAAGTGAGGCCGCTCGCTGTCCAGTCTCCGGGTTAGGATCTCACAGCCAGTGTCCGTGACGAGCAGGGTGTGCTCGAACTGAGCGGACCGCTTCCCGTCTCTCGTCACCGCGGTCCAGCCATCGGGCCAGGTCTCATCCTGCCAGCCACCTTAACAAACAGAAACAGTTCTTACCCTCACCATTCAGCGTTCTGAACAAGCTCTGGGTAGGTGTATCTGTGTGTCCTATAGCCCTAGATAGCACAGAAAACCAATTAGAAGATTCGCTATTAAAATTCCTACTTACACTTCAACTAAGTTTCAGCTAAAGCCTTTCCAACTTCATTTTGGTCTTTATTAAATGAAGTAACGATGATATTTAAATTTAGTATAGGTGGTGTAACGACATGTCTTATACTTCCCAGGTATCAAATCAAGATGGTATTTTCAAAATAAAGGCACTGGGTTTCACTTTAGACAATATGTTGATACAACTTTTCACAGAACTACAAGAAAAAAAATCGAAATGAGCCTGACTGATGGTGGCACAGTGGATAGAATATTGACCTGGGATGCTGAGGTCCCGAGTTCAAAACCCCAAGGTTGTAGGCTTGAGCGCTGGGTCACCAGCTTGAGTGTGGGATAATCCACATGATCCCATGGTCCCTGGCTCAGCTGGAGCCCCCCAAAGCACCCCACCTCACCCGCCCCAGTCAAGGCACATTGGAGAAGCAATCAATGAAAAACTTAAGTGCCACAAGTTGATGCTTCTCATCTCTCCCTCCTCTCTCTCTATCTCACTAAAAAGAGGAAAAGAAAAAAAAAATTGAATGAATTTAGATCTTTCCTGGTATAATTCTGGCAACTGAATAAACTATACCCAGTGTTACTGTAGATCATCTCAATTCTTACAGCAGTCCTAGGTAGTTGGCAGGATACAAACTGTTAATTTCCATTTTACAGAGAAGGCAACAAAGCGCAGGTTAAGAAGGCAGACTCTCAAACGACCTCCAATGCTCCCCTCCTCCACCTGAGTGTAGGCTGCATTTAAAGACTCACTTCTAAGGAAGAGAAGTTGGGAGAAGTGACACGATGTCTCTCCCAAGGTCAGGTTATAAAAACAGACTGGAAAGATCCACAGAGGGGTAAAGCCTCTCACACAGAACCCAGGTTATACCACCTGCCACTACTGCCTCAGCCTGCATCCCCTACCCCCAACAGAGAACTGGCAGAAAAGAAGGGCGAGGGCTTCACGAGGCAGACCCTACTCATTGCTCTTACATCTCCGAGAGCAGCTCTAAGCCTGACACCAGTGCATCACCATTACCACAGGCATATCACAGAGTGACAACAGTGTGACATACACCTGCCAGTGCTAAGAGCACATGTGCTCTGCTTTCTCCCTGACAGTCGCGTGACACCACCCAATGACAAGAGATGACCCTGAAGAGGCAGAACCGATCAGGACACTGGAGTCTTGACAAATCTGCCATGTAACTAGCTAAATGACTTTGCGCAAGTTACCTAACCTTCCAGGATCAGTGTGCCTTTCTGTAACACGGGGACAGCACCTACCTCCTGAGTTGTGGAGAATTATGTCATTTTACTGGGCCTACTTCAGTGAGTGGCTCTACTTCTTGTCTCTGCTTCACCTCCGCAACCCACCCCCACATCAAGAATCTCTTCACAGGCTCGATGGAGGCTTCTAATCATTACACTGTACCTGCTGACAGAACAGTTATGAAAAGGGCCCGGAATTCAAGTGCTTCAGCGTCTACTGACAAGCAGGAGAAAGTACTGCTTTCTTGCCAACCCTTACAATTTTTAGTTTTCTACATGACACTAAGTCAAGTTCAAGATGGGACAGGGCATGGGAATGAAGCAAACAGGAAGCAGAACGGACGACTGATCTATACACATCAGTAATCGGCAGCAAATGAAACCCAGCTGAAGAGCACACAGCATCCTCTCTTCTCACCTTCACAGATCATTGGCTCAATTGTAAATACATGGCCCGCCTTCATCACTCCAACTGCTTTATTTTCTGAAATTCAAGAGAAAAAAAAAATCTCAAAGCAAAGAAAAAAACCAAGAGTGAATTATTGAAAAGCTCACTGCAAAGGGTACACTATATTCTCATCAGTCACTCTGAATTACTTTCTTCTCTCTCCTGAGTAGACCATTCAGCAAATGAAAACCACCTACTGTAGAGCTGACACTGTCCCAGGTGTAGTTTGTTCTGCTCATGATTCTCTATGAAAACACAGATTATCCACAGGCTGAATTCCAGATGTGCTTGTCACTTTTACAGAAGGAAAAGTGCTACCATTCATGTTACAGCAGGATTAGAATTGCAATCACAGAACCAAGCGAAGTTCCATTACTCACCCAGGTGTAAGTTTAGGGGCCTGTGTGGATGTGGGGTGGGAGCTAGAGCACAGCCCACAGAAGTAATTCCACAATTTTCAGTTTTATAAGTTATCTTCTTTTTCTTATCATCAGAGGAATAAAAGCCTCTGCACATTGACCTATTTTATTTTAATGCTAGCAAGACTATTCTTTTTTATTTGAAATAAATTCCATTTCTCCCTCCAAATACCGTTTTAGCTTTCTGTCCAACCTCACTAAATAAGAGTATTTTTCAGGACCATCATGATAAACACAACTATGAGTTGAAGTGTCTAGACCTGCCCCTCCCCACAGACAACAAAAGGCCAAATTTTAAAATAGGGATAGGCCTTTTCAGACCATCTTAGACAAAAATGGAGAACTAGTTTAAGTTTAAAATTAAAAACAGGCCCTGGACGGTGGCGCAGTGGTAGAGCGCTGGCCCAGCATGCGGAAGTCCTGGGTTTGATTCCTGGCCAGGGCACACAAAGAAGTGACCGTCTGCTTCTCCACCCCTCCCCTCTTCTCTCTCTCTCCTCCTTCTCCTACAGTCATGGCTTGATTGGTTTGAGCGCACTGGCTCTGGTGCTGAGGATGGTTCCATGGAGCCTATGCCTCAGGGGCTAAAAATAGCTCAGTTGCGAGCATGGCCCCAGATGGACAGAGCGTTGGCCCCAGATGGGTTACTTGGTAGGTTCCAGTCAGGGCGCATGTGAGAGTCTGCCTCTCTATCTCCCCTCCTCTCAACTTGGAAAAGAAAAAAAGAAAGAAAAAAAATTAAAAACAACTGGTAAGAGCCCCAATCAATGGATGCCTGCACTTGCTTGGCCTGACCAGCAGATGGTGAAAGCACAGCTTTTGGGGTTTTCTGGTAAGGTTGCTGGTCTTCATGATGGCTACTTAGGTAATGAATGATGTGTCCACAGAGGCTGAACTGAACACTACACTTTCTAGGTACGGTCTCACCCACATCATTCCTTGTGAACAGCTATCATGCTGCTTTCCACTACCTTAGGTATTGTCAAAATCTGAAGACCAAATGTAATTTTGACTTTTTATCCTAATCTCATGAACTTCCTCTCCAAATGACACACAATTACTACATATACAGAATTGGTCCTATTCCCTTAAAGATATCAAAAAGAAAACATCAAGAGGGTCAGTGTGGTGTCACGAAAAGAAAAAAGATCAAGGAATCTAGAGCTGTGCTGTCCGATACAGCAGCGAGCCGGCTGTGTGTAGCTGCGGAGCACGTGAAAATGGTCAGAACGAGACGGGCCGTCAGTGTAAAACTCGGCCGATTTCAAAGACAAAAAGCACATAACATCTCAATAACTTTTACAGTCATTAAATGTCAAAATGCTAATATCCTGAATGTTACAGATTCACTAAAATACACTATTAAAATTAATTTCACCTATTTCCTTTCCCTCTTTACATGTGACCACTAGAAAGTTTTAAATTACTTATGCACATCATCTCTTCTGGACGGCACTGACAGAGAAGCAGTTCCACTCCTGTTTCTGCCACTGATTCATTATTCTAGAAAAGTTACAACTCCCACTCATCTTGACTCATGGTTTCAGTTTCTCAATACCTCACTCAACCAATACATGTTATCTGAGTAACTACACTACTGCAGACACTGTGCTAAGCACTTTTTAAAAAACATTTGTACCTGCTCTATCATCTACTTCACAATATTATTGTAATATACATCCTACGTGTAGGGTATTATTGTCATTACTTCCCAACCATTAATAACTTAAAGGAGCAAACAAATTCTTACCTAATAAGGACTTCTCTTACACAGAAGGGGGTGGAGGAAAGTTAACACTACAATCTTCCTGGTTCCACCCTCAACTGGTTAGGAGTATGGAGTTACAAACCAACGCAGAGATCATTTACATTTCAAAAGGCTCTGCTCCTCAAAGATTCTCAGCAGTTTCCTCTAACACTTCCCTAAAGTGCTCACAACACACTCTGATTTATAGAAACCATTTTTTACACAGCACTTTACAAGTATATGAAATGAAGCATACCTAATTCACCCTTGCTTCTTTTTTCAGAAATTTTTTAAAATTTCTAATTAAATGGTATTTTAAAACCTCAGCTGGAATCTCTTGCATATCAGTGGCGCCATATTTTGCAGACCCCAACATCACTGATGCATGTCTCCTTCTCCCACAAATTCTGTCTTCTTCAGTCTCTCTTTACATGAATCCATACCTAAAGCTGAGTCTGTCACCTCTGCAAGAGCACTTCTTTCATTTCCTCCTGCACACACTCCTTGCACTCAAGCCCCTGTAGTCAGAGGAGCTACTTCCATTCTAAGAGAACGCACATCAGCTGATTACAGGGATTAACAAGAAGGAATGAAGTTGGCTACTAATTTTCTGTTACTTAGCTTTTATTTCAAGCACAATTCACAGCTTAAAAAGAAAAAACTATGTGATCTGCTAATAAACGTTAATTGTTGGGTAAACAAATGTTTTTTAGGTTTGCTCAGTGTGTATTTTGCATTGTATGGGGGTAGCGCCATGTGTGTCGTCTGTGGAAGGCAGGGGGTCCTTGACCTGGGTGGCAGACTGACAATTGTGGATTGCCTTCTTGCTTGGGAGGGGCCCCTGTTTGCTGGAGGTTTTTTTTACCCCAGCTTGTTTTGGCTAGACAGTGCAGAGAAAAGAGTGCTGAGGGGCTTAGGAGCCCCAATATTTCTACCTGGACTGTTTGGCTGGGGGTGCTGAGGCTGGTGGGGAGCTTATGAGTCTAGGAGAGTTGGGAGTGAGAAAGGGAAGCGATCTTCCCTGCCTGTTTGCTCATCCGCCATTATGAGCCTATAATAAACAAAACGGCCCATGTTGGGCAAATGAGTTTGTAAAATTTGTGTTTGAGTTTGCTCACTTTTACTGTTAAAAATGGTGCTGGGCAGTGCCAGGTATGATTTCTGTGAAATTGCTAATTACTTTCCTGCTTGGGAAGGGCCAATGCTAATGTTGCTGGAGAAGGGGTTTTCACACCAGAAAAGTTTTAAAAGGAGAGAAGGAGAAGGAAGCCATTCTTGGAGAGTGAGAGCAGAGAGGATGCAGAGTGCTGAGGGAGAAGCCAAGATGGCAGGGAAAGAGAGAAGTCAGTTTTGCAGAGAAAGAAGTGGTGTTGGCTGATGGGGACCCAGAGGTGAAAAGTTTTTGCAAGTTCTGCAGAGACTAGTGGAGCCTAGGAAAAACCAGATTCTAGGAAAAACCAGAGAAGATTCTCCAGGTTGTAGAACCAGAAAATGTGTCAGTAGCTTTGTGAGCTCTGAAAAGTGTTTTCCCTGTATATTTGCTCGTTGGCCTGTACGAGACTTGAATAAAGGAATGGCCCACTATTTTTGGCTCCACTGTCTCTTTACTGTCTGTCCAAATTCAATGGGAACCTGCATGTCCATGGCCATGACTGTGGTGACTACTGGCCATACAGCCCACCATTCTCCAGGTCTACAGTTCCTCTACCGTCTGCCAGAACCCAATGGGAACCTTCACGGCCACGGCTGTGGCCACTGGCCTTACACTGATCTAAGTCAAATACTGAGTTCTAAATGCCTTCTTCTTCAGTTCCTCCTGTTAAGTGATTTCTCACTCATTTCCCTTCCTCTTCGCAACTAACATCTAGGGTTGAACCACCTCACCCCTGGACCACCACACTGTGCACTAGGCTGACAAGCAAACCAGTTCACACTTCCAACACGTTCCACATACTGTGGCCAAATCTGTCTTCCCAAAACAGCAACTTAACCTTGCCATTCCTCTGCCCAAAAATGTCTCTGCAAATCCCTACAAATAAAGTCAAATATCCTCGGGCTGGCACTGCTTAGTACTATACTGCTCACAAAAATTAGGGGATATTTCAAAATGAATATGAAACGATAAACAAGAACATCAGAAAAGCAAACGCCAAGTCAGAGAAAGTTATTCGATTATGCAAATAAATATAAAACCAACTTTTATTTCATTGGTTAAAGTGCGCTATACAAAAGGCTGAAATGAAAGTACTGGAGTATCTGCACGGTCCCTGATCCCCTAGTTCTTGTGAGCAGTGTAGTTCTGACCACATAACACTAAGCCAGGCTTACACTGTCTCTGCTCAGGCTCAATGTGAGCACCTCTTCAGGCTCCCCTCCACCTGCAATGTGCTTCCTCCTGTCCTCTGCCAAGCCGAACCCCAGTCCATCTGTATTTCTCCCACAAGACGCAGCACCAAACAGCTTCCATCTTCACGAGGCAGCACGAAGCACAGAAGACTGACTAGAAAGCCAGTCAGAACCCGGTAAAAATCCTAGCACTGGCATTTATTTACTAGTTTGTGTGGAGTTGATTAAATAAAATTACTTTTCTAAGTACAGAATCTGCTTTCTAAAATAGAGAGAAGAAATTATGCACAGAGTTGTGATAATCAAATGAGATAATGCAGTGATTTTCAGGTTTTTTCATCTCATGGCACACGTTGAATAAAATTCTATAGCACACCAAGCAATGTATTACATTTTTTGCCAATATGACAAAAAAAATAGGTACAGACTCTGATTTACAAAAAATATATACTATATATAATAATAATAATTACCCATCTCTTTTGCTCCAAAGTAACTTTTAAAAATATCAGGTGCCTATACTTGTATATAAAGATTTCTGGTACCAAGAATTAATCAGATGTACCTTATTATGTGACATGACCAGTACGTTGCAACTCTTTTACATGATGGACATACTTATGGTACAAGACAGGACATTCACAAGAGATGGCTATTGTTGTGTTGGCTGCTGTCATTTTTTTATATATGACAACAGCGGTTCTCAACCTGTGGGTCGTGACCCCTGTGTTTTGGTTGTTCGACCCCCGCCGGGGTTGCGACCCACAGGTTGAGAACTGCTGATCTAAGGGAAAAGAGGTCACTGCCCCTGACTCAATAGTCAGGTCTTGCATGTTTTAAAAATTCTTGTGGCACACCAGCTAAAATTGCTGACATACAATGTATATTATCATTATCACCATTCTAAAAGTTAACATGAAGTGCTTTCCTTGTAATAACATCTCACTTAATCCTAATGACAGTTCTAGGGTAAGTGCACCATTCCCTACTACTCTCTACAGATGAGAAAACTTAAGCACAAGGATATGCACAGAAGTGTCTACATAGCAGTGGCTCATATATACAATTGTTAAATTCCTTTTTAGGTTACTTAATACCAAGACTTATTTCTATGTGTCTTTATGCCCAAGAAAAACAGTTTCTGGGAAACATTACTTGTCCTACATTTCCTCTGTTACCCTATCAGACAGCATTCCACTTGAGGAAAGGTGCTTTGTCTAACCCCTCTAATTATACCAACGAATAGTACAGTATCTGACAGACACTAAGAACTCAAGTCTAGCCAACCTGAACCGATTTCATTTAAAAAATCAGAATGGTGATGGCTAGACATGTAACAGAGACTATTGGCTATTCACCAAAATTAGTTTACTCTTCTTCTGAAGCCTTCCTACCCTTCCGTGCATTAGTGTAGCCATGTGACTAAGTTCCTGCCAATAAAAAGTCCATGTAAGTGACTATCCCATTCCAGACTGGCTCATTCAAACCTCCCAAGCCCACCGCTCCATGCTTCCCCCCACCTCCCCAATATCTACAGATTAGGAGGGCAACCCAAAGTGATCTTGAAAGCTATAGGTTAAAAAGACAGAGCCTAGGTTACAAAATAATTGCCCCACCCCCAGAGGGACCAAGCACACATGCTTTGGACTGTTATATAAGCAAGATGAACATATAAGTATGTATTATGTTTGAGCAAATATACATTTTGGGGGTCTATTTATAACAGCTAATAGATTACTCTAATAAACACAAAATAGTAGGCCCTGTTAACAGTTTGAATAAATACTTAGCAAATACCAAAACTCTGGACAGTACTTACTGGCATAGTGGGGCACATTGGGGGCTGTATGAAAGAGTTTATGGATTCCATGCCCACAGTAGCTTCGAACAACAGAAAAGCCATTTGCTTGGGCATGCTTCTGAATAATGTTTCCCAATTCTCTGTATCGAACACCAGGTTTCACTAAAAGGGAAAGAGAGGGCTTATGAAACAGTAGTAATAACTAACGTTTCCTAGCTAATTATTATCTATGTGTCAGAAAACTTTCTGAATGTTTTATAGGCCTACATGCTGAAACTTTCAGATGAGGAAACTGAGGCATGGAGAGACTATTCTGGCAGTAAATGGCAAAGGCTCAGTTAAAACCAGTAGCACCTGTACTTCCTCCTTTGATATGGAAAAAGACCACAGGCATATAGTGGGGTGAGGGGCCACCTTTTGTTTTCTGAATTCACAAGAGAATGGAAAACACACCTCTGCCTCTCCTTTCCCAAGGTCAAGTATGCTATTCTATTACAATGAGCAGAAAAGGTGAGAGAGGAAAGAGCCTTGGGAGAAAAAGGAATGTCCAAAAGGTAACCTGACTTGTCTTGGATTTCAGTCTCGTCAATTTCTCAAAGAACTACACTTTTGGGCTTCTTTATCCCCAAATAAGTGGTTCTCAAGTTATTCATAGTTGCCTCTGGAGGGTAGGTATAGAAAGGTACTTCTCACTAGTATGTACTTCCTACTTTAATTTTTATGACTTTCACTTCTGTTTCAATAAAAACCAAATCAAAAGAAGTGGTTTTCATGCTGTTGCTTGTCTCCTAGCACCGGGTCTGCCAGACTCCTGGGGAATCTGCCCTGGTCTGGGTTCCTCCAACTCCCTCCTCTCCTCCTACTCCCCTGAATTCCAGCCTGATCTTCAGGTACAACATACCTGCTCCGGCCAATCAAATTTCTGGGCAAACACATCAATGAATCATTTTAATTAACATTTATTTGTTCTTAACCGCATGTTCCAGCTTGACATTTTTGGGGAGTGAGAGGTTAATGATTTTGAGAAATCATGCTTTCATAATAATTTTCTGTATTTCCATTCAAGCCTCCCTATCCACTCTAGTCAGTGTAAGAAAAAGCAAAATTTTAACTCATGTTGCACAGTATAAAATAAAGAAAATCCCTGCTTATCAATAATGAAGGAAAACAGAAGGGAAGATTCCTCCCTAATTCTCAAAGTGGAGGCAATTCTAGTTCCAAGGGTACTATCTGGAGATATTTTTGGTTACCACAACTACGAGTGGTGGTGCACTTAGCATCTAGTTGGGCAGAGCCCAGGGATGCTACTAAGCATCCTACAACGCATAGGTCAGGTCCCTAAAACAAAGAATTATTAGATTCAAAATGCCATTAATGTATAGGCTGAGAAATGCTGTTCCAGAAAGCTAATTTCAGTAACTGGTCAAGTTCTCCAGTGCTCTGAACTATGCTGGGCAGTCAAATTAGCAGAAAAGATACAAAGGTGTTTAGCACCTTCCAGAGATTAAGCAACTTTTGTTCTTTGATTTCTGGTAGTTTCTTGGCAAGTTTTATTCCCGTGTCTTTGTAAAACATTTCAGCTGTCTGGCTATTTCAATCAACTCAGAGACAAGCAAAAAGGATATAAGTATTGAATACATTACCTAACAGTAATCCTAACAATTATTTAAAACTAAAGCTTTCACAAATAAGTAACTAAATGATAACGTGTCTGTCACAATACCACCAAGAATATTAAAGATTTTTAATAATCAGCAGTGAATATGCAAAAAGAACTCTCACACATACTGATGTGATACGCATGCTTTCATTTTTCTTTCCTCCAATTTCATTAAATTAGAAAAAATTTCATTATCTCCATGCATGTTAAATGAACTAAAAACAATAAAGACAACAGCTCTCTGTTATTAGATATAACTATATCTTTGCCAAAGAGTCCTGTCTTCACCAATACTTTATTGATGATAGGTCAGGGTTAATTTAAATCTTTTGTTGGTGGAGTGGGTGTGGAGGAATGCAGATAAAACATTGAACAATAAAGATGAAATGCTATGAATTTCAATGAAAAGTTATTTGCCCTCAAACTGTCCTGTTTGGTAATAGAATGTTAACATTTGCAATAAACCTTTCCTTCTCTCTCCCCACAGCTATGGCATAAACAAAACAAAACAAAACAAAACCTGGATGAATTCTTTGTATGGACAGAGGCAGCTAGAAAAAATACTACAGAAATACACCTCTTCCTAAAGATACTATTCACTACAACAGCAAGACATCTAGAAAACACCAAAATCCAATAGGGGAAGCATTGTAGAAATTTTTATACTGTGGAACATATAGCCATTAAAAAAATGCAATAGAACTATGCATGCAGGTGCATATGCTAACTTGGAAAGATCCCTAAGACATTATTAAGTTAAAAATTACCAAATTACAGAATACTACAAATAATGATTCCATTTATCCTAACTGAACACATACACATAGGTATGTGTGCATATGTGTGTGTGTGTTAATGTACAGAAGAAAAAAAAAACTGGAGAAAAGAGAGATAAAAAGGAAAGTGGAGCCTGACCAGGCAGTGGCACAATGGACAGGGTGTCAATCTGGGATGCTGAGGACCCAGGTTCAAAACCCCAAGGTCACCGGCTGAGTGTGGGCTCATCTGGCTTGAGTACAGAGTTGTTGGCTTGAGCATGGAATCATAGACATGACCCCATGGTCTCTGGCTTGAGCCCAAGGTCACTGGCTCAGCTGGAGCCCCCCCACCCAGGGTGAGTATGAGAAGCAATCAATGAACAACTAAAGTGCCACAATTATGCATTGATGCTTCTCATCTCTCTCCCTTCCTGAGTCTGTCTCTCTTACTAAGAAAAAAAAAAAAAAGGAAAGTGGAGAGGCAAGTGTAAAGGAGAATCATTTATGTATGAAAGAATAAAAACGGAAAAAAATCCACTCAAGAACTACCCACACATTCCTCCTCCTTTATCATCAGCCAAAGAAAGATAAATCACAGAAGAGACAAAATATGATAAGCAATCATTTGGTAAACCCTCATCAAGGGATTCCAAATAATCCTTAAACTATTGCTGTAAAAATCCAAAGTTAACTCAGATAGGGGAGAGGCAGAGCTGGCAGAGACGGCAGAGACAGGAACGCCTGGGCAGTGACAGGTCACTCAAGACCCATCAACACACAGCACAGCAGCCCAGCGGGTGCCCTGCACTGGGCTGACCTGCATCGATGGCTTGCATCAAGCACTCATACGTGGTCTGAACCAGTTTCCGTGCTCCCTCATCCACATCTCCAACAAAAAATGTCTCGTTCAGGTCCCCATGATAACCATTGCGATAAAGCGTGATGTCCACTGCAAAAGAGGGTACAAATATAAAGACCACATTTGCTTTTACTTCAAAATTGAAATCAAGTTTCTCCAACACGACAGCATCAAGCAGTTTAACGAGAACGGTAACTCCCCATGGATAAGTAGTTACTGCCTGCATGAAACTACTATGGAGAACAGGGAGATTATAGTAGTAACTTATATACTCTTATAGTATTAAAGAGATCAGTCATGGCAGAAGAAAAATGCATCCAGTATATATTCACACAAGATCAATAACCCGAGTTAGTAACATTAAATGGAAAACTTTGCTACATTTGATATTAAACAGAAAATACTGCTTTAACTTATCTTGGTTTTTCAAAAGCTCCTTTGCCTTTCACTTACTTGTGAATATCCATCCTTCTCTTTGTCCCCAAGTTTAAAAATACAGATTTTTACTACACCATTACAATACACTAAATGTATGCTAGAGAGCATGTTAAATCAGTATTTTTAAACCATGAATTTTCAGTCAATCTATAATAT
The DNA here is from genome assembly GCF_036850765.1 of Saccopteryx bilineata. Taxonomy (NCBI): domain Eukaryota; kingdom Metazoa; phylum Chordata; class Mammalia; order Chiroptera; family Emballonuridae; genus Saccopteryx; species Saccopteryx bilineata. The sequence goes on from NC_089494.1 coordinate 182,496,379, forward strand.
CAGAGTATTTACTCTAGCACAATCCACACATTTCTAGAAAAACTCACATTATGGATGTAATAACAGGGTTTGTATGAAAAGCAAGGTTGGGCAGACCCTTTAAAACCTATGGAACTTTATGAACAAATACCCTAAGTAAAGCAGCAACAACCCAAATAAAAACTGTCCACTATCATTCACAGCCAGGATCGCAATTGGTGCTGTCTCCGCAGCCTTTAACACTTGGGTTCACGCTTCCTCATTTGATATGTAACTTCTGGAAGATGCTGGATTACTAAAGAGACCAAGTTCATCAACATGAAAAACACTGCACCAGCGGTGCAGTGGGCGGGACGTCAGCCTGGGATGCTGAGGACCCAAGCTCCAAGCCCCGAGGTCACCAGCTTGAGTGCAGGTTCACTAGGCTTGAGTGTGGGCTCACCAACTTGAGCATGGGGTTGCTGGCTTGAGTGTGAGATCATAAACATGATCCCATGGTAGCTGGCTTGGGACCAAGGTCGCTGGATTGAGCCCAAAGGTCACTGGCTTGTGCATGGGGTCACTGGCTAAGCTAGAGCACCCTGGTCAAAGCACGTATGAGAAAGCAGCCAATGAACAACCAAGGAGCCACAATGAAGAACTGATGCTTCTCATCTCTCTCCCTTCCTGTCTGTCTGTCCCTCTCTCTCTCACTTAAACAAACAATAAACACAATCTAGGGGAGCTTTCATCATTCTTTTAATCACAGAAGAAAATGTCTGGGCAGCGGCTTCCTCTGCACTTGGAGCTTCCCAAGACGGCTTAGCACAGTGGTCCTTAGAGTCACTTTATGAACTCCTTTCATCTAGGAAGGCATTTCTGCAGGATTTTAGCTTTTTTCTTAAGGCCTTCATATATCCTTCAAGGATTTCTCTTTATCTATAAGAAAGCCTGACTTAAGCTCTTCAAAACCATTAGTGAACTAAAAAGAGGGGAAAAAAATCAACAGTACTCCCACATTATACTGACATTTTTCAACTGTTTACCAATCACATGAGAATATTAAAGAAATACAGCTATATTAAACGCATCATATGAGAAGTATCTTAAAACCATAAACAAGTTTTCAACAGATTTAAGATTTTAAATATGAAAAAGGATGTTAAAGGCAGGAAGCAAGTGAACAAAACACAAGTCACTATCAGACTCCCTGAACCTTGTTTCTTAGCTCATGGCGACAAAAGTCACAAGTATTTCTTACCGTTAACAATATCACCTTCTTGCAATGGTCGTCTGTCTGGAATTCCATGGCAGATCACTTCATTCACTGAAGTACAACAAGACTTGGGGAAATTATAATAATTCAAGGGAGAAGGATAGCAATTTCTTGCAATGCATGCCTATAATAAATTAAAATACAGAGAAAATTATTTGGAATGTATAAAAGAAAAAAATTAATCTATATGCAATTAACCAATTTAAAAAATTTTAAATTGAAAGTATTTGTTGTACAGATAGATACTCTAATAAAAAATGTTTAATATTTCATTTTACAAATAGCAGCAGTTGTTACCTTAAACAGTATACAACAGAGTTTCTGCCAAACAATTAGGCAAACCAGTTACTGATAACATCAACGAAAAATCAAATTTACATATCACAGATATTTAAAGTAAATATTAACATGCATTTATATTGTAAATACAATTTCTTATATAAATAAGCCTATATCCCTAGGACCAAAAAATGAATACTAATATAATTAAGAAATGGTAAAATACTTCCAGAGACATTTTAATCACTACATTCATGTGCAACAACTAAGAAAATGGTCTGGTTTTCCATAACAAGTTCTGTTTTGCTAAGATATTTTTATAAAGTGGTAGTCGCACAGCATGTATAATTTTTCTTTCCATACTACCACACCGTCTTCACACTAATAAGTTTTAAATAGTTGCACATATAATACAATTTATGGAATATACACTTTTACTGACAATTCCACGGTTACTGAAAATTTAAATTTGTTTCCTCAATTATAAAAAATATTATTCTTTGCCAATAACTAGATGCCCTCACTTTTCCATTGCTTAACAATATACTTCTACATATCTTACAGCAGACTGTCTTGATTAAAAACGCCAACGCCATCACAAGTTGTGAAACCTTAGGCAAGTTAACCTCTGTTTCCTCATCTACAAAACGGAGATGCTAGCACTCTCTCTTTCATGGAGTTGTTGAGGGTATTAAGTGAGTTAGTAAAAGAAGCACGCAAAAGAGCGCCTGGCCCTCAGGGAGTGCTCAAAGTGCTCTTCCTGCGCACTACGTATTTTATGACATATGAACAATAACCAAAATTCAGGGTTTATAAAGGTTTGAATATAAAGTCTTTAAAAATATTTTTATGCTCAAGAACATCGTCAAATTCCCTTTCAAAAGGAATATTCCAATTTATACCATCACCACATTTCATCATAGGCAGTAGATATAAAACATTTTTTAAAATACTTAATAATTTTGTAGATCTTAACGATTTGCATTTGCTGACCAGAACAAGTTTAATTAATTTTCCATGTGATTACTTATTGTTCTTCTTTTGTGAACAATTTACTCATATAATGCGTGCCCTTATCGACTATATGGTTTTAAGGTAACTCTTTCATGAAAAGGCAATCTTTATAAAAAAATATATCTCTATGTCGTATTTACTACAAATCCAGGGTGGGGCAAAAGTAGGTTTCCAGTTGCTCATCTAGAAAATACAACAACAATAAATAGTGAGAATGAACTGTGTTTTGCATACTCTTAACTGTAAACCTACTTTTGCCTCACCCTGTATTCTGCTCTATTTACTGCTTGTTACTGTGGACATGAAAGGGAAAAATTTTTTCACTAATCTAGTTTCAGAAGTTGTATTCTTTTTATTTCAGAATATTTGATGTATGTAGTAGCATGATTTATTTCAAGCACTAATAATCATTTTATAAAAGCTAAACTTATGAAATGTGAGGTTTCAGAAATAAGCTTTAAGATGGGAATACTGACTACTGAATAATTTCTATATTTGAAACAAAGTAAAAATTTACTTTCAATTAGCTTAGCCAAGTTACTTTATACATTCAGAACTTAAGCTTGCTTTTTAGAAGTCTAAAACATTTAATAATGTAAAAAATTTTTCAAAGCAGAAAAGTCAAGTCCTTACTAAGTGTACAGTGTGATCTATTTCTTCAGTAGTCACACCTGGTTTAATCATCCCAGCGGCAACATCCAGTACTTCTCTGGCAAGCTGTAAAAGAGAAGCTCTTAATACATTCAGGAAAGAAGGAAATAAATATAGAAATCTGTACCCTCTGAACTATCAAGGAGTTTGTGAGAGAGTAATAAAGTCCACCTCACCTTGAATATTATAATCCTGAATCTCCATCATAAAACCATTTGTATTTGTAATGCTCATCAATAAATGTGTGAATATATAAATAAAATTGGGCTAACTAGAAAATGGCTAAGTCTGACTGATTTCTATGCAAAAATGTACATCTTAAATAGTCTAAACAATGATCAACTGATGGAGGCTGAGTCCTGTCATATTTCTATAATGGGGAAGGGAAGGCAGGGAAATGAAAAGAATAGATGAATGATTTTCCTCAAAGAATCACAGCACACAAGTGATAAAAATATAAATTTCTCCAGATTATCAAAAAAATGAGTATCAAATCACTTTTAAACACTGAATAAAAACTTTAAGGATCATTTCTAAATAAATACTACCAATTCTTCTTTTTCCTTAGAAAAATATAAATATATGACTTCACTTAATAAGTATGAGCCACTAATACCATATTGCATAGGTATTTCACAACAGAAGCTTTAGCTTAACTTTATATAAGCTTTAAACTCTGCCCTACATTTTAATGACTAGTAAAAATAAAATGACAAAATGTCATAAAAACCTGGTTCTTTAAAATAAAATGGAGAAAATAGAAATACTCTCAACTAAATATACATTTCTTGCCATATTAATATTCAAATAGGCTATTTAAGTGAAAACAAATGTTTCACAGAATTATATATACTATCAGAAGTTAAATTAAAAGTATGTATGCCTAATCACAGCCTTACAACATAACATGTCTGTAAATCAACAAGTCATTGATTTTATGTCTAATAACTGTTTAAATGTGTCCTTCCCCCTGAGGGAAAAAAAATTCTTACCCTACACACAAGTCGCATCCCTTCTATATCTTCAGATGAGAGTAATTTAATTTGAGAAGTACCTTTAAGAGCCTGTTCAGATTCAGACATTCCTGGAAAGGAAAAATCAGTAAGTAAAACCGAATGAATGGAATATTAAGTATAATTACCTCCCTCATGACATAATAATCAAGTTTCACTATTTCACACAATGGTATTTCATAATTTAGGAAGGTCCAGGTCAGATTTTTTGAATATATTATTGTCAACACAACAAGGAAATTTGCTAAGCAAACTGAAGAAAGAATTCTAAAGAACAAATTTACAGATTTGTTAGAATTCAGTCAGTATGGAGTTCTTATTATACGACAGGCAGTGTGCTAATAAGGTCAGCAAGTGATTCACATTTACATAATACCACACAATTTACACAATGCTTTCATGACCATCATGTCATAATGAAACTACCGTATATGCCAACAACTAATGAATCAATTCCACACATTCATTTTTTTAAATAGGAACCTAAGTCAATGTTTTTCAAACTGCTGTTTCTGACCTGTTAGTGAGCTATGACTAACATGTTTTAAAGGAAATCAATAAAATAGAAATTATTAGATTATATCACACAGAGGATAGGGGAAAGTGCTGTTGTGAAATGCCTAATTGTTAACTTACACATATACATATATACAGATCATATTATAAAATAGATGTCTCATTTTGGGTTACAGTAAAAAATATTGAAAAATACTGACCTAAGAATCTTCATTAGTAAAATTACATTAATTCAAATTATTTATATATTTAAAAACATTAAGAGCCAGTAAAATAATTATTTCAAAATCTGACAAAAAGACTATAACAAACCAGAAACTAATATTTTTAAGTAAATGCTGATATAAAAGTTCAACTAGAATATTATTAAATTAAACAGAATCCAAAATACAGTACATATAATACACCATGACTTAAGTTAGGTCCATTTTGGAAAGACAAGGATAGCTCAATATGAACAAATCTATTAATATAATTCATCACAGCCAAAAATTAAAGAAGAAAAAATAAATAAATGATCATCTAAAAGGTAAGTCTGATAATATGGCCAGCATGATAAATATATATCTCAATCCAAGAACCCACATCATGAAGTGCCCACTATCAGTACTACTATAAACATGGTTCTCACAGTTCTAGTTGGTATATTAACCAGAGAAAGAAATGAGACATATAAAATCAGAAAGAAAAGGACAAAATCCTTATCAATTTCAGATATGATTATACATCCCTAGAATAAGGGGATATCCAGCAAATGATAAGAAATAAGAATTTAGCAAGTTGGCAATTATAAAATAAATGTCAAAATAAATAATTTTCCCATATACAGACAATGGGCTAGAAAATATAGATGATACTATTTGCAAGAATGTCTAAAAAAGGTAAGTATTCAGTAATACCATAAACTTAATAAAAGACCTAATGAAGGCCCTGGTTGGACAGAGCGACAACCTGGTGTGCAGATGTCCTGGCTTCCATCCCTGGTCAAGGCACACACGAGAAGTGACCATCTGCTTCCCTTTCCCTCCTCTCCCCCTTTTCCTCCTCTTCCCCTCTTGCAGCCAGTGGCTTGACTGGCCTGAACATCAGCCCCGGGCGCTGAGGATAGCTCACTGATTCGAGCATCAGCCCCAGATGGGGGTTGATTCTGGTCGGGGCACATGTGGGAGTCTATCTCCCCTCCTCTCACTTAAAAAAAAAAGACCTAATGAAGAAAATTTTAAAATACCACTCAATGAAAGACATAAGAGGAAACAAATTAAAATAGAAAAGCCCTGTTCTTGGATAGGAAGACTTGTCAATTCTTCTAAAATTAGTCTATAAATTTAAAACTATCCCCCCAAAATGGCAACAGGATATTTTGGGGAACCAAACAAGCTGATTCCAAATTTCACATGGAAAAACAAACATGCAAGAATAGCCAGGAAAATTCTGCTAAAGAGGAAATGTGGGGGCCACAAGGCCTACCAAACTGAAAACACCACATAGATATAAGAAGTTTGGCCTGACCTGTGGTGGCGCAGTGGATTAAGTGTTGACCTGGAAATGCTGAGGTCGCCAGTTCGAAACCCTGGGCCTGCCTGGTCAAGGCACATATGGGAGTTGATGCTTCCAGCTCCTCCCCACCTTCTCTCTGTGTCTTTCTCTCCTCTCTCTCTCCCTCTCTGTCTCTCTCCCTTTCTCTCTCCTCTCTCTCTCTCCCTCTCTCTCTCCTCTCTAAAATAAATAAAAATTTTTATAAAAAGCTTTAAAAAAAAAGAAGTTTGGCACTGGCACACAATTAGACAAAAGGTTAATGAAACAGAAAAAGAATCCAAAAACAGACTCAAAGACAAGTGAGAATTTAATATAATGACATAGGTTACATTTTAAATCAGTAGGAAAATAACTGATAGTGATATGACAACCAGGTAACCTTCAGAAAAAAGTTTTTTAGCATTGCATCCATATTTAATTTTTAATACTAAATAAAATGTTTACCACACATGAAAAGAGTAAAACCATAAAAATAGTAGAAGAAAAAAATGGGAAAATATTTTTGTATCACTGAATCAAAAAGGTCTTCCTAGGTCATTAAGCCACAGCCACCTTAAAAGAAAACACTGATAAATTTTATTACAGAAAAATGTTGAAAGTACACCATAAATGTAATGCTAAAGACAAAGACAAAATATATATGTTCAATTGGGAAAAATAATTTATACAGCACATACATCAAAGGATTATTTTCCTTAGTATATAGACTTAGCACTTATGAATCAGTATGAAAAAATATAGTAACTTAATTAGAAAAAATAAGGGCTAAGGATGACTAGACAGTTCAAAAGGAAAAAAAATACAAGTGACTCTTAACATATAAAAAGATGTTTAATCTTATTCATAATTAAAAAATATAAATTAAAGTAACAACAGAATACCATCTTTCATCTTTCAGATTAGCACAGACCATATAGTTTGATAACACACTATATTGGGGAAGAAAGAGAAAAAAGAGACTCCTATATGGTTTTTAATAGAAGTAACAACTGGCAAAATCTCTAAAATTTGTTATATCTCTCAAAATAAAAAACACATGTATTCTTTGATCCAGCTTTTTTACTAAGGCAATAACCTAGAGAAATACTCTCATCTGCACACACACACGTAATTGCAGGAACAGTTACTGCAGCCAAAGAAGTAAAAACCTGGAAATAATCTAAATATACATTAGCAGGAGGAACCTGGCATAATAAATTATGATACATCCACACAATGAAATACTTCAGTCATTAAAAGAAGTAAGTAGTTGTATGGGATTATATAAAATACTTATAAGATCTATTAAAAGAGAATATAACAAGGTGAAAAGGTATATATAGTTTGTTCCTATTCCGTATAATTGGGGTGAGGGGCTGATGTATATACACACATAAAAATATCTCTGGAAAGTTCTACAAGAAACGGTTAATAGTAATTATGATTATACCTCTGGGAAGTAGGGCTTACTTTTCACTCTGAAACATTTTATCCTATCAGAAACTACATTCAAAATATTAAATATGGACTAATGAAATTATATATCCTCAAGAGCTATCATTCAGACTATCTTTACCTTCAATGTATCTGAAATAGTAAAGTTTAACTATATTTTTAAATTATATTCATAAAAATGTAATATGGTCTCCCATTTTTTAGAGAACAAAGCAATTAGCTTAGTAGACTAAACCACGTGAAAATACTAACACTCAACCATTTCTGACATGTAAAATCAGCAATTTTACATAACCCAATTTAAATTATGTTTACAGACCCTGAGGTCAAAGACTGTTCCACTGTGCTGCAAATCACCTATCTTCTCCCCGATGTCTCACCACCATTATCTACAAGATGGAGAAGACCACAGAACCCACTACAGTGGTTACACGTGAGACTGTGGCACAGGGCCTGACACAGCTACAAAAAGTCTCAGTTACAGACTCATCATATTTCTACTATAATCATCAGCATTACCACTAGCTCTATCACTGCTACATACAGTCCAGTCTTTAGTTAGGCTCTCATCTGAGGCCTCCACCATCTGTTTTTATCTAAATACATATAATTTATTAAAGTAGGAGGACATGTTAAAATCAAAATTTTCTCTAAACTAGAATTTGATATACAGTAACAACACAAAATACAATATTGTGTTGAATATAGTCTTTAACATTTAAACAATGTTTTCAGAATTGGGACGATTTCTTATAAGAAAAGACTTTAATTCTCTCAAATGTCCTAGTAGGTCTTAAAAAACCATGTTTACATTTTTAGAAATCCAGTACAGAAGAATTTCTCCAGAAAAAAAACTACTCTCTTCTGCAGTAGTCATCAGGCTCACAGATTGAACAGTGAGGAAGTCAGCATAACAGAATTTACCTAAGGGGTGATCAGCATAATCTGGTCTTTGAATGTAACTTGGCACTGGCCTCGTTGGCATCTAAAAACATCAAAGATGTAAGTTAGTTAAAGCCAACTCAAATATGAAAGCAATGCTCATTATTAAAATTTACTAATGACAGAAATAAGTGGGGGTAAAAAACACTAAAAAGTTCATTTAAATGAAAAAAGTTTTAAATGACATCTTAATTATCATAATGCATCTATTTCATGTAAGCTTCATTTTCCTAGTGCTAATGACTGTTAACGCTCATAAGAGGGAAAGTGGCCAAAGCCTTGGATTTAACATTACACTCAGACAACAAGGTGCCCATGTTGTTCTAAACAAACTGGCAAATCAACAACAATAAAATAAATATGCACCACTATGGTCCTAATTATTACCTCTGGGAGACAGGATTTCAAAGACTTTCTTATATTGTTGATATCTGTACAATTTTTTTTTTTTTTTTTGAATTTTTCTGAAGTGAGATGTAGGGAGGCAGAGAAGACAGACTCCCACATGTGCTGGACCAGGATCCACTCGGCATGCCCACCAGGGGGCGATGCTCTGCCCCTCTGGGATGTTGCTCCATTGCAATCGGAGACATTCTAGCACCTGAGGTGGAGGCCATGGAGCCATCCTCAGTGCCTGGGCCTACTTTGCTCCAATGGAACCTTGGCTGTGGGAGGGGAAGAGAGAGAGAGAGAGAAAGGAGAGAGGGAGGGATGGAGAAGCAGATGGGCATTTCTCCTGTGTGCCCTAACCGGAATCGAACCCAGGACTTCTACACACAGGGCTGATGCTATACCACTGAGCTAGCTGGCCAGGGCTTGTACAAATTTTTAAAATTAAAAATGTACTCCTTTTCAACTTAAATGGATTCCTATGTTAGCATTCTGGAGCCCATCTGACAAGTATATGGTCTACCAGAAAGTTCTGTCCGTTTTTGGAATAAAACACAAATTTTTCTTACCGTCAATAAACTTTATTAAATAATACAATTGCCATTATTATTAATGATTTCTTGCCAGCGTGAGAGCAATTTGTATATTCCATTTTTGAAAAATGTTTTATCTTTTGATGCGAAAAGTGGAACCAGTGCTTGTTTGATATCTTCTTCGTTTTTGAATTTTTTGCCATTCAAAAAATTTTGTAAGGACAAAAACAAGTGATAGTCGGAGGGTGCTAAGTCCGGGGAATATGGTGGATGCGACAGAATTTCCCAACCTAGTTCTGCAATTTTTTGATGAGTCCCCAAAGCAGCATGTGGCCTGGCATTATCATGATGCAGTATGATGTTCTTCCTATTGAACATCGCCGGCCTCTTTTCTTGGACTGCTGTCTTTAAATTATCCAGTTGCTGATAGTACTTCTCCAAATTGAGCTTTGTGTTTGGTTTTAAAAGCTCATAATGTATTGGTCCTCGAATGTCCCACCATATACACAACATTCTCTTATTCAGAGTCAAATTTGGTTTAGAGGTGGAAGGGCTAGGTTTTCCAGGTTCACAATATGCCCTTTTCCTTATGATGTTTTCATAGGTAATCCACTTTTCATCCCCAGTTATCATCCAGTTCAAGAAGGGCTCGACTTTGTTCTGAGCAAGCAGAGATGTGCATATGATGACTCAATCATCCAAATTCTTCTGACTTAATTCGTGTGGCACCCATCTTGAATATTTCCACACCAATCCTATCTTCTGAATATGGTCCAAAATGGTTTGCTGAGCTGAATTAAGCCTTTCTGCGATCTCCGATGTTGTCAGAAAAGGATCTTGCTCCAACATGGTCTTAAAAACATCGTCATCGATCAAAGATGGTCGCCCAGAATGTGGCTTATCAGAAAGGTCGAAATCACCTGTTTCGAATTTTTCGAACCATCTTCTGCATGTCCTATCAGAAACTGAACCTTCACCAAACACTTTCAATAAATTTCTACATGCTTCTGTAGCATTTCTTCCTTGTTGAAATTCATAAAAATTACAGTGGCGTAAGTGAACTATCAGTAGCCATGGATACACTATCGCTTCACACATAAGACTAACGTGAATCAACTTTGTTTTAGTTAATTTGATATGTCAGTATGTATACATTAAGTGATAAAAATAGAGAGGCACACATGCGCCAAATAAACATGTGCTTACATGTCGAAACTTGTGATAGAAATGGGACAGAACTTTCCGGTAGACCTTATATATACAAAAGGGTGGGAGTGACAGGGAAGCTATATAAAAATTAAGGTAGAAATACATCACATTTAAAAATTTTAGGAAAGTTAATAACATACACTACTAGCATGCCAGCCAGAAATATCCACTCTACCACATTCTAAGATTAAAGAAGTTTTAATCCTTTCATCTAAAATTATTTCTACTTCTTCCATGATTGCCAATTATCCCTATTAACTTTCAAATGACACAGCATAAAAATTGAAGAGTTAGTATGCAAACTTGGCCCGGGCCAGTTGGCTCAGTGGACAGAGCATCGGCCTGGCATATGAACTCCCAGGTCCAAGTCTTGGTCAGAGCACACAAGAAAAGCGAACATCTGCTTCTCTCCCCCTTCCTCTCCTCCTCCTGCAGCCAGTGGTTAACTGGTCCAAGTGACTGGTCTGAGCATTAGCCCAGGTGCTAAGGATGGATCAGTTGATTCAAGGCCGGGTGGATCACAGTCAGGAGTCTGTTTCTCTATCTCCCTTCCTCTCACTTAAAAAAAGAAAAAAGAGGCCCTGGCCGGTTGGCTCAGCGGTAGAGCGTCGGCCTAGCGTGCGGAGGACCCGGGTTCGATTCCCGGCCAGGGCACATAGGAGAAGCGCCCATTTGCTTCTCCACCCCTCTGCCGCGCCTTCCTCTCTGTCTCTCTCTTCCCCTCCCGCAGCCAAGGCTCCATTGGAGCAAAGATGGCCCGGGCGCTGGGGATGGCTCTGTGGCCTCTGCCCCAGGTGCTAGAGTGGCTCTGGTCGCAACATGGCGACACCCAGGAGGGTCGCAACATGGCGACGTCCAGGATGGGCAGAGCATCGCCCCCTGGTGGGCAGAGCGTCGCCCCCTGGTGGGCGTGCCGGGTGGATCCCGGTCGGGCGCATGCGGGAGTCTGTCTGACTGTCTCTCCCTGTTTCCAGCTTCAGAAAAATGCAAAAAAAAAAAAAAAAAAGAAAAAAAAAGAAAAAAGAAAAAAGAATGCAAACTGAAAATTCTAAAAACTGGTTTAAAAGAAAGTTAAAGTTTTATTACCTTATTTACTCACCAGTGGATAATGTGGTCGGAGTTTACCAGTATATCGATAACCTGCCCACGGGTCAGTGTTAATATCATTTTCTAGAGTCCAGGAAGACACTTCTCGCTTTGCCTTTTCATCTTCTGCGTGACGGATGGATGAAAGAAAAGGAGAGAGAAAAAAATGTTCCTGTGGTGAAGCTACTGAGCAGCAAATTACTTGATCACTTGTTTGAACTCTACACCAAAGAGCCCAAGCACAAAACCCAGCAAACTCCACCTTACCCTTCATCACCAAGCTTTCCTGCTTTGTTCCCAACCCTGTGGTAACTCAAAGGTCCACGTGTCCGGGAGAAAAAGCCCTAGCTAACCGCGTGGTAAGTTTCATACCACGGCTCCTAGCAGAACTCCTTTCCAAAGTAAATGCTAACCATATCCTCTCTACAATATTATTTTTTAGGAAGCCCATTTTGAAATATAAAATCTGAGCTAAGGCAAAACTTCTGAGAGCAGGTCTTAAAAATGAATTCTGTGCTCTTACTAAAAGAACAGATTCTAAATAACCCCAAAGCAAATTTAAAGTAAAAAATATAAATAATTTCCCACTTAGCTGATGAATATTTCCAGTTAATATTTCAAATTGCTTTGACAAATATACAGTGAAAGAAATGATTTGACATGGGGTGATGGGCACACAACATACTCAACAGTTCAAATGATGAGATGTTCACCCAAAACCTATGTACTCTTATTGATCAATGTTACCCTATTAAACTTAATTTCTAAAAAAGAATTTACGGCCTGGCCTGTGGTGGTGCAGTGGATAAAGCATCAACCCGGAACACTGAGGTCGCCGGTTCGAAACCCTGGGCTTGCCTGGTCAAGGCACATATGGGAGTTGATGCTTCCTGCTCCTCCTCCCTTCCTCCCGCTCTCTCTCTCTCCTTCTCTTTGTTACTCTCTCTCCTCTCTCTCTCTCTCTAAAAATGAATAAATAAAATCTAAAAAATGTATTAAAAATGTTTTGCTTTAAAAGTTTCAGAAGCAGTATTTCCCCTTTTCCAGGACAGTGACAACAGAAGGAGGTAGGAAAAGGTAAAGATAAGGGGAGAGAACACAATAGAAAGTTACTGAAAACTCAGTAGAAAAATTTAAGAACCACAGACCCACAGCACTTTACCAGGTTAGTTATTAACACATAATGCTGAATTCACTGAAATGCACCTAAGAATCCTTTTCACACAGAACAGACCCTCCATGGTATGACACCAGCAAACTGCACCTCTATCAACAATGTAAAATAAAACAACTAAACAGATCTTAAATAAAGAAATTCAAATCCATCCTCTGCCAAAATTGCTCTATATATGTCCCAAGGCACAACCACCTTTTCTTGATTACTGTCATGCTATCATAAGTTTTGAAAGTCAGGCTTCAGCCCTGGCCAGTGGCTCAGTGGACAGTGTCAGCCTGGCATATGGACATCCTGGGATTGATTCCCAGTCAGGACACACAGAAGCAAGGCGATCATCTGTTTCTCCCCCATTACTTTCCCTCCTCTCTCCCTCTTCCCCTCCTGTAGCTAGTGGCTTCATTGGTTCAAATATGGCCCCAGGCACTGAGGATAGCTCCATTGGAGCGCATCTGCCTCAGAAGCTAAAAATAGCCTGGTACTTGAGTATCGGCCCCACACGGGGTTGCCAGGTAGATCCCAGTTGGGGCACATGTGGAAGTCTGCCTCACTATCTCCCCTCCTCTCAACCTAAAAAAAAAATGCCAGGCTTCAAATAATTTTACAAGTGTTTGAGAAAAATAAAACACCCCCTTTTAAAAAAAAATCTATTTCAAATACAAAATAGGGCAGAAGAGATGAAATTGTACCATATTAAGCTAGTGAGGAACGGTGAAATAGGTGAAGGTAGTCCAAAGGTACAAAATTCCAGTTATAAGAAATAAGTTCTGGAGATACAATATACAGCACAGTGACTCAAGTCAACAAAAAGACAATATAGTCAAATTCCTCATTTTTCAGATGAGGAAGCCAAGGTAGGGAGTTCATATGGGCAGAAAGATGCAGGAATGCAAAAATACAGCCAATCCATTCACATTACTTTAGAAGAGAATACAATTATAATATTACTCATAAATGTAAGAATGAGACGGCACTGGAACACCAGGTGTGCAGGCTTTATTAGAGGAGAAAGACCTGCCAGGGCACTCCTCCGGGAGAAGTGCACCGAAACAGACTCTGAGGCAAACATTTATTAAGGTGGGGAGAGCTTTGAGCAAGTGTGCTTTGAGCAAGTGTGCGTTGAGTCAGCAATTCTGGTGTGCTCCCTTCTGCAGTCCTATGATTTCGGCTTCCTGGAACGCTTCTCCTCGGGCAGCTGACCAGCTTCCTAGAACTTTTCTGTTTCAGGGGCGATAGTCCAGTAAGTAAGGGTGGGATCAGATAGACAAGTGGAACAGAAAAAGGGCAGTTTGGAAGTTTGGGTAAATTCATGTATCCATCAATAAAGTAGAGAAATAGAAAAGAATAAAAACAGGAAAAAAAGAAAAGTTCTACTGCGCTACTGAATTTTAAATTATCTCTCTCCTCTACGAAGATCAAGAAAGCCACTGTGAATGTTAATGTGGTTGGAAACTGTTTCTCACCCCTGGACAAAAATGGACTACATTCACTGCAACAGGGTCAAACATTACAGAACATAGTTCAACATGCAGGCCCACTGATGCCTGCTTCAGCTATGAATTGCATCAAGTGCTTTTGTCTGAAATATGAACCTCTGAAACCAGGACAGAACAATCCAGATGAAGGCTTTTTGCTTTAACATACTCCTGGGGAGGGAGCAAGGTGAAGCAAAGATGTAAAATCTCTCAGAGCTTCCTGCTTATCTGCCTTCCAAGCTTTCCACACTGTATTTTCAAATAAGAATTAAAAGCAGACGTCAAACAAAAAAACATAACCAAAAAGCAACCTAGATGAGACTGAAATATGGCAAGTTCTTTCTGAAGAACATACTTATGAAAATCTGTACTTCAAAAGTCAGTTCGTTTAGGCCTGGCCAGTTGGTTCAGTGGTAGAGCATAAGCCCAGCACATGGATGTACTGGGTTTGATTGCTGGTCAGGGCACACAGAAGAAGCAACCATCTGCTTCTTCTCCACCCCTGCACCTTCCCTCCCTCCCCCCAACAGCTGTGGCTCAGTTCATTTCAATGTGTCGGCTTTAGGTGCTAAAAATGGCTTTGTCGAGCCTTGGCCTCAGGTGCTAAAAATAGCTCAATTGTGAGCATCGGCCCCAGATGGGCAGAGCATCAACCCCCAACTCCCTCCCCCCACTTAAAAAGAATAAAAGATGTAAAGTGCTACAGCTTTTTCAGATCACATGAAAAGCAAGCACTGCTATGTACACTCTGGCAGAAAGACAGTATAGGAAATATGCACCCACGCATCAACATTATGTGCCTTTGAAGGCTTTGTAATCTAAATGGTCTTTACTAAGACACACAAAAAATAAATCCTGCCATTGAGTCATTTACTTAACTCACACTTGAAATTTTCCTAAAGACTGATTAGTTTCTGCAATCAAGAAAACTCTAAGTCCATATAGTTTCACTGGTGAATTCTATCAAACATTTAAGGAAGAAATAACACCAATTCTATATAACCTATTCCAGAAAACAGAAGAGGAAGAAACATTTCCCATTTTACTGGAAATAAAATTACTCTAATGTCAAAACCAAAGATATTAAAAACAAATTACAGGCCAATATCCCACACGAACAAAACAAAACCAGGCATCCTTAATTAGAGATCAGTACACACTGCACATTAAAAAAAGTACAGAAAAAGCCTAAGCATATCATCTTCATGACATGAACTCACTAGTGTTTCTAGGAGTAAAGTGTTGTCTGCTATGATGCCCTGTCCCTCCCTATCCCAACATTCTTTCCCAATAGTGGCCGTAGCTTCGGAGATCACCCTCCTGCAGACATTCTCTTCTCCAGGATTGTCATCCTTAATGGTGTAGTTGGGATCAAGATTTTAGGGTGGAAAAATATATGGCTAGCCAACTGAGGGCTGTCTCTATCCAACGTAGCCCAAAGGGATGAAGAATGTTGGGTTGAGCACTGGCCTGCAGGCTCAGTGGATCAAGAGCCAACAAGGTGCACCAGGGGTCAAGGGTTCAATCCTTGGTTGGGGCATGTGAGGAAGGCGAACGATGAGTACACAGCTAGATGGAACTAAGTGAAACAACAAGTTGATGCTTTCCCTTTCGCTCTATCTCCCTCTCCTTCAAATCAATACAACAATGTTTAAAAAGAGTATTAGGCTCACCCACTGAAGAAAACCACCCCCAAAGATCCAAGAGGGCACTACTACAGTGTAAGTAAATCCCAAATAGCCTCAGCTTAATACAGTAATACCATATTTTTTGCTCCATAAGACGCACCTTTTCCCCCCCAGAAGTGGAGGGGAAAATGCCCGTGCATCTTATGGAGTGAAAAAAATTGTATTTTATTAAATATTTTAACACACCATTTGGTTCAGAATATTTTTTTTCTTACTTTCCTCCTTAAATCCCTAGGTGTGTCTTATGGTCAGGTGTGTCTTATGGAGCGAAAAATATAGTAATTATGTTCTTTTTACTTAGGGCACATCAGCAGTTTAATTGTCTTGTAGTACAGGTCTTAATGAACTAACTCTACCCTCAGAAATCCAGCATTGAAGAAACAGGCATAGTTCAGTGAGTAAGCAATGCCTGGGGTAGAAACCCATTCTAAGCTCTTTTACCAACATACTGTTTCACTCCAACCCTTTACTTACCTTTGTTTTAACTTCCTTGATTATAAAATGTTAATAATTGGTTCAAAGAGCTCTAAAAATGCCAAATACACTATAAGGCAGTATTTAATGTATGAGTGAATAAAATTAAATGGCATTACATAAAACAATCTCTATATTTGATATGAGGTAACAATTCTGTCATATACTTTGATAAACTCATTTACTCACAATCATCATTCCTCAGCTCTAATCACATTTCCTCCCATAATAGCCTAGCATTTCCATTAAATATAAACTTCACTTTACAAAACCACAGAGAATATCTTTTTAAACGGTTGATATAAAACAATCTACCAAACTTTACTAAATCAGCAAATTCCTAAAAAAACAAAATACAAGTAGATGAATAATAAAAAAAAATACCAAGATCAGTAAACTGAAACACAACCCTTATACCAAAGACCACGTGCTGCCTGCCCACCTTCACCCACCAGGACAGCAATGCACCAAGAACAGAAACCCCCATCAATTTTCAGGTAACTGTGATACGTCTGTCTTAAGCCAGCGACACTAATGACATGCATTTACAAGATGAATTAGCCAGAGCAAGAAAGGCCATTTCAGTGCTACGTCCCTGTGGGTGACAGCAAGGGCTAAGAATCAGCCAATAGTTTCACTCTGTGGTATCTCATAAAGTAACTTAAAAAGAGCAAATTAAATATTAGACTGCAACTAATAACATTAAATGACCAAAAAAACCCAAAGCAATATACTTTTGAGTAGAAAAATCCATCAAACTTCACTCTAAACAAAAACAAGGCCTACTCTATGCAAACACTTCTAGAACAGGAAAGAGTACTTAGAGATCAGACACTCTCAGGCATTGTTCAAGCGAGACCCACCTAGCCCAGCAACCACTTCAGGTGTTCATGTCACGTGTCATACAAGATCAACACAGAAATTTCTCAGCCACATTTTATTTATTTATTTATTTATTTAATTCATTTTAGAGAGGAGAGGGAAAGACGGGGGGGGGGGGGGGGGGGGGGAGGAGCTGGAGCTGGAAGCATCAACTCCCATATGTGCCTTGACCAGGCAAGCCCAGGGTTTCAAACCGGCGACCTCAGCATTTCCAGGTCGACTCTTTATCCACTGCGCCACCACAGGTCAGGCATCAGCCACATTTTACATGATTACATACCACAAAGAATAAAAAATATGTCCAAATTCTAGCTTTTGGATTACACTTTCACAATATTCAAGTATGTACTTTCTGAATATTCCAACACACACTTTCAGAACTATAAGAGTTCTTGTTTTTCACACAAAAGCTATTTCTTAAGCATAATGGTATAGAGATGTGTGATTTCACTTACTTGCTTTCTTATGTAGTAACTTGTGAGTAGCCCAACTTCCTTTAAAACATTCCTAAAAGAACAAAGATGAAAATTAGTGTTAAACCTTCCTTAATTAGAAACATCTTGAAAAATGTATATAGAAAACAGTTATTGGAAATTTCATTTGCAAAAATCAAATCTTTGACTTTATTAAATATTAAGAAAAGCTCAGAAATGACATCTGCTTAAAATTCATTTCAGAAAGCAACCTAAACTTTAGATGACTTCAAATAAGCAAGAAACATTAACCTATAATGTAAACAGTAGTTGTAGTTAAAATTTCAATTTTAGTCTCCAAATATTTTGAAGTCTTATTTAAAACTCACGAGCCAGCCTGACCAGGCGGTGACATACAGGATAGAGCATTGACTGGGGACACTGAGGACCCAGGTTCGAAACCCCAATGTTGCTGGCTGCCTTGAGCGCAGGCTCATCTGGCTTGAGCGCACAGTCACTGACTTGAGTGTGGGATCACAGATCTGACCCCTTGGGTTGCTGGCTTGAGCAAGGGGTCACTGGCTCAGCTAGAGCCCCCCCTCATCAAGGCCCATATGAGGAAGCAATCAATCAACAACTAAAGTGTCACAACCACAAAGCTGATGCTTCTCATCACTCTCCCTTCCTGTCTGTCCCTCTCTCGCACGTGCGTGCTAAAAAAAAAAAAAAAAAAATCATGAGCCAACTAATCATAAAAAGGACAAGAAAAATACTGCAGACTCTTTCATTATTAATAGTAGTTTAGTTTTCAGTCATACCCACTTTGTTCACTATGTGTTGACAGCTCCATTAGACTAAAACTCCACGGAGGAAGGGACCGTGTCAAGTTCATGAGCATGTTCCCAGAGCCATGCAGAGAGCCTGGCACACAGTAATGCTTCGTGAGTACTTGCTGACTGGTCAAATGGAGGAATGGTGAAAAAGACTTAAGGTTTTCACCTAGGAAAATACGTTCACATAACATATTTCAGACACCAGCAAGAAGTACTGAACTGCCTGACCAGGTGGTGGCGCAGTGGATAGAGCGTCAGACTGGGATGCGGAAGGACCCAGGTTCGAGACCCCGAGGTCGCCAGCTTGGGCGCGGGCTCATCTGGCTTGAGCAAAGAGCTCACCAGCTTAGACTCAAGGTCGCTGGCTCCAGCAGGGGATTACTCGGTCTGCTGAAGGCCCGCGGTCAAGGCACATGTGAGAAAGCAATCAATGAACAACTGAGAAGTCACAAGGCGCAACAAGAAACTGATGATTGATGCTTCTCATCTCTCTCCGTTCCTGTCTGTCTGTCCCTATCTCTGCCTCTGTAAAAAAGAAAAAAAAAAAAAAGAAGTACTGAACTGGAAAAATAAGTTCAAGTAATAAATTGAATTAAAATAATGAACTCAAGCAATAAATTAGAAAAATGACTCAACCATATAAATTATTTATGTGTTGATTTTTAGATCTCTCCTTCAAAGAATTCAAAATTGCTCAAATACAGTAGTCCCCCTGATTAGTTTCACTTTTTAGTTTGTTACCAGTGGTCAGTTGCAGCCCAAATATATTAAATGAAAAATTCCAGATATAAACAATTTATGTTTTAAATTATGTTGTTATGAGTAGCATGATGAAATCTTGTACAGTCTCACCCAGAACTGAATTATCCCTTTGTTCAGCATATCCACTGTCCGCCTGTTAATGACTTCGCAGCTGTCTCAGTTACCAGGATGACTACAGCAGTATCACAGTACTTGTGTCAAGCAACCCGTATTTTACTTAATAATGGTCTCAAAGGGCAAGAGTGATGCTGGCAATTTGGAGATGCCAAAGAGAATCCAGAAACTGTGCCACGGGTATGTATGTATTATGTATGTATAGGAAAGAACAGAGTATATGTAGGGTTCGGTACTACTCATGGCTTCAGCCATCAACTAGAGATCTTGGAACATAACCCCTGTGGGTAAAGAAGGACTACTGTAAATCATTACAAATACTAAGAAATTCACCAAGTCCTACAAATGTTTTCACTTTGCAAACATAGTAGATTAAGTCATGAATAAGAGAAAAGCTAAAAAGAAATAGAGCATAAAACCTCCCTAGAACTATGTAGTAATCACACCACATTACACCAGTGATGCTAAGGCTACTCTCTGTAAAGGTTTACCCAAGGGCCTCTGGGAGGCCAGTTTCTCCCTTCAGGGCCAGGATCTTCACTATTTCTCCTTTACTCTCCTTGTGTCCTCACAGCCTGTAGTTAAGTCAAGAAAACCCAGGTCGTATCTCCTCCTACTACAATCACAGCCTGCAATTAAGTCAAGAAAACCCAGGTCGTATCTCCTCCTACTACAACACCAAGGGACTTCAAGTGTATAAAAAGGTACCTACAACATTAAGGTTTTTTTGTTTTGTTTTTTGAAGCTAAAACTGAGTTCAGTCTTTTGGGAAGGATGGGAGATGTAGGCGGCAGAAAATGGTGTCCAAGTCCTAATCCACAAAGCCTGTGGACTGTTAGTTACAACTACAATAAGGGGATATCAAGTTGCTTATCAGCTGACCTCGAAATGGGGAGATTATCTTGTTTTATCTGAATGAGCCCAATGTAATCACAAGTGTTCTTAAAAAGGTATAAGGTGGAGGTAGGAGTCAGAGAAAGATGTGACGCTGGAAGCTGGGCCAGAGGGACAATTACATTACTGGCTTTGAAGATGGAGGAAAGAGACCATGAGCCAAGGAATAGACAGACAGACTCTGGAACCTGAAAAGGCAAATAACAGTCTCCCGAGAAACTCCAGAAAGAAATGCCGACCAGCCAACACCTGATTTTAGCCCCGAGACCCATGTCAGACTTCTGACCTATAGAACTGTATGATAAGAAGTCTGTTGCTTTAACCCAGCAATTTTCAACCTTTCTCATCTCATGGCACTCATAAACTAATTACTAAAATTCTGCAGTATACCAAAAAATATCTCTCTTGCTGATCTGACCAAAAAAAAGTGTAACTGTGATTCATTCACACCAGATGGCTATTGTTGTGTTGGCTGTTGTCATTTTTTTATTTGACAATCTAAGAAGTCAGTGCCCCTGGTTAAATAGTCAGGTATTGCACGTTTTAAAAATTCTTGCAGCACACCAGCTGACAATCACTGCTTTCAGCCATCAAGTGTGTGGTCACTTGTTATAACAGCTACAGGAGGAAAAAGTTATTCCCATCTGTTGTCAAACTGCAAAAACAACTAACAATTGGTAAAAGAGCAGTTCCTCCCTACCCCAGAGTTATAGGAAATTGGTATAAAAACAAATATTAATGCAACGAGAGGAATATTATGACTAATTGAAGAGTCCCAAAAACTAAAGTGATTTTTTTCAGTATTACCACACCTAATCTATATAAATAAAAATGTAAATGACCGTTTATTCAAAATCTTAAGTCTCCAAAAGTTCTTCACCGACTGCTTTGAAATTTTGACACGTTGCATTCGAATACGCGCGTTTTTATGTTTTTATATACCTACTATTTATAATATAGATGTCACACCTGTGACAGGTAAAAACATGTTTTTAAAAACAGTGCCATCTGTTGGACGTAAAAGCAACACGTGCTATACTAAATATTTTGCAATTTCATTTCAATGTTATGGGAGAAATATAAATTGCACATGGCTGAAGATATTTTCCGTCGAATACGCAAGGAAAATTCAATTATGAACATGAATTTCACAGCAGAAATCTACAATGAAGCGTTGATAATGATTGAAGATTTATTTTTAGAAATCACTAACAAAGTTCTCAATCAATTGGGAATGCCATCACCAAATCGATCTGCTGCTGCTTCATTCGATGTAGAATTGAGTCATGAACACAATTACAACATGGGTGATCTTCTGTCATATGTGCAATCAAATATTCCTAAGCTAATGCTTGAGCAAAAGGCATTTACGATCAAATAATGCAAACCGTCAATAACGGGGTTGGAGAAATCTTCTTCTTAGATGCGCCAGGAGGAACTGGTAAAACATTCCTAATTACAATAGATTGATTCTGGCAGCAATTCGATCCCAAAATGACACAGTCTTAGCTCTTGCGTTGTCCGGAATAGCTGCGACATTGCTACCAAGTGGAAGAACTGCTCATTCCGCTTTGAAATTGCCACTGACATGCAATTCATTGAAACTCCCACATGCAACATTTCCAAAGCATATGACATGGGAAAAGTCTTGCAGAAATGCAAACATTGTTTGGGATGAATGCACATGGCGCACAAAAAATTGTTTGAGGCTCTTGATCGATCATTGCAAGATTTGCGTGGAATCATCAGACCATTTGGGAAGGCATTAATATTGCTTGCAGAAGATTTCAGGCAAACATTACCTGTAATTCCTCAATCGACACCAGTGGATGAAATAAATGCTTGCCTGAAATACTCTACTTTGTGACGACACGTAAAGACATTAAAATTAACTACAAATATGCGTGTCCAGCTGCAAAACGATAGATCAGCTGAGATATTCTCACATTAATTGCTGGAAATTGGGAACAGAAAGGTGCCGGTTGATCTGACCTGAAGACGAATTTCATTGCCTCATTACTTCTGCAATTTAGTGACGTCAAAAGAAGAATTGGTTGAAAAAGTATTTCCCAATATTCAAACCAATTATAAGAATCACGATTGGCTGAGTGAACGAGCTATTCTTGCGGTCAAGAACAAAGACGTCTATGAACTTAACAATATTATTCAGTCTAACATTCAAAGCGAGGCAGTCACATACACGTCCGTCAACACTGTTGTGGAAGCAGATGAAGCAGTTAATTATCCAACAGAATTTTTTAATTCACTCGATCTGCCAAGGATGCCACCGCACGTACTGCAATTGAAAATCTGCGTGCCAGTTATCATGCTGCGAAGTATCAACCAGCCAAAGCTTTGCAACGGCACGCGGCTTGCAGTAAAAAAATTAATGAGCAACATCGTAGAAGCAACAATCTTGACAGGACCTTTCAAAAGGTAAAAATGTCCTCATTCTTATGAGTCCAACGGATATGCCATTTCAATTTAAGAGATTGCAATTCCCAATTTGATTGGCGTTTGCAATCCCCATCAACAAAGCTCAGGGCCAATCTTTAGAATTGTGCGGTTTAGATCTAGACACAGATTGCTTCTCACACGGACAATTACATGTTGCGTGTTCTAGAGTCGGCAAACCAGACAATCTCTATATCTACACAATGGAACAACAAAAAATATTGTATACCCACAAGCATTGTGAAATTCAACATATTAGAAACGTGCGCTTTCTCTTTTCTTTCTTTTCCATTTAACCAGACTGAGCCACAGCTATGTGTGGCCGGGTACAGCTAGTACATAAGAAAGAAAAAGTCAGTATCAATCTTATTATAAAAACAACCCATAATAAAAACTGTAAGTTACTGTATACTGAATCAGTGTACTGTATGCCTATATCTCATTTCATCCTTACAAAAACCCTGCAAGGCAGACGACATCCCTATTTTACAAACGACAACACTGAAGCACAAACAAGCTTAGTAATTTGTCACATAAGAGAGTCATACCTGGCAGAACTAAGACTCAAACCTCGCATTACCTCACTAAATGTGGTGCTTTCTCGCTACTTTATAAAGTGTGGATGGGTGGGTATGGGGTATGGGGTGTGGGGTGTACGCAATCCAAAGCATCAATTTAACACTGAACTTAGAACCAGAAAACATGGGTGTGATTAAGCTCTACTACGTATTAGCTACACCTTTGAAAGGTCTAAAATTTTACCTTTAAATCTAGAAAATAATATTAACCATTCTAATGGTTGTCTGTCACATATAAAGTGGGGGTGATATCTCCAAGAGAAGATAATATAGCAGATTACAAGAGATGGTGTAAATGACCAACAGGAAAGTAAAGTGTCTAGCACCTGGCAAGTGTCAATGTATGGGTGCCCTTGACATCCCAGTGCTTATCACTATGCCTAGAAGAGAACAGCTCTTCTCAATATATGCTGGAGAATGAACGAAGATTAATGTGATCATATACACAAATGCCTTCTAGGTGTAGGTGGAAATGTAAACTGTTTTCAGGACAGATGGCAAGTTACCTACTCCATAGGCATTCTCCCTTTTCCTTAAAATCAACAGAACTCTGCTAGTGGAGTTGTAATGTGCCCTGCTAGAAACATTCCCAGCCTCCTTGACAATATGGGTGGCCATGTGATGTCGTTAGGCCAACAAAATGTAAGCCTAGTTGCTGGGTAGGGCTTCTGGAAAGCTTCTTAGAAAACAGGCACATATTTCCCACTCTTTGCCCTTCCCTGGCTTCACACAGGGAGACGGATGCTGCCTGTGGCGAAGCAGCAGTTTTGAAACCACAAATCAACAAGCACAACCCAAGAAGCCTGGGTTCCTAATGACTTTGGACAGAGACTGGAGTGACACGGCTGAGCCTCTGGAGGGAGTACAGCCCTCCTGCCACCTTGATTTACATCCAGTGAAACTGATTTTGGGCTTCCGGCCCCCAGAACCGAGAGGGTAAGACAAAATTTCTTGTGGTAAGCCACTCAGTTTGTGGTGATTCATTACAGCAGCCACAGGAAACTAATACAGTAACTGACCAGACATCGGGCATACCAGAAGAATTAATCTAGTCACCAACTACACTGAAACAGAGTGAAGGACTAATAACAGTTTTTCTGAAGCTTTTTCCACTTCCATGTACTTATTTATGGAGTCAAGTCCCAATTACTCATGGTAATTTATAAATGGGGCAAGCAAAGGCACATGACTTATTTTAAGAAACCTAACGCAGCAACTTCAACCTCTCTTCCTCCCCTTTCGAAGCCATTCCTCCTCATCACAGATAGGATTGGCAGAAGGAACACTGCACGTCAGTTTCACCTCTTTTTCCTTGTTCCAGGCTTGCCTAGGGCAAAGATGTTTGTGGTAGTAAGACTGTTAGCAAGGAAAAGACCAGCGGTGGGGAAAAGAAGTGAAAGGAAAAAGTGAAAAGGAGGTCCCAGAAGCCCAGCTGGTCTGTCAGGACAGAAGCAACACCCCACCCACACCAGAATGTTCGGTGCTCCACTGCTTCCCTCCACTTCAGGGCCTTCACTCTATCATTTCCTTAACTCCAGACAAACTCTGCACACCAACCACACTTGGTACAAGTTCCAATTCATCCTCATTATGCCAGTTTAGACCTAACCAACTGAATGTCTGCCCAATGAGAACGATATAGGGCTAAGGCAATTTACACACCTCCTGGGTTCGACTAGAGCCAATATTGCAGCAGCACCATTAATACTCTTCCCTGGAAAAATTAAGGACAGAGTCTGGGCCTGGTGCACAAAGCCCCTTATCCAAAACTCTTAAGCTATTCCAAATGTTAGGTCTGCACTGGCACAGTGGGAGCCACCCCCACCCCCACCCCGCTTTCCCTTTTCCGGCCATCACTGAAATCTTTATTATATGCGGCTTAAGTGTCTGTTTGTCGCCAATAGCTTATTGGTTGCTTGCGTAACTGTACTAGCCAATGGGGTGAAGTTGCCATGGCTGAACGCAAATTGAGCGGGTCAGGGGGAAGGTGAACATTTGTTTGCATTGGCAATCATCTGCTTTTGAAACAATTTAAGGCTGAACGCAAATTGAGCGTGTTGGGGGAAGGTGAACATTTGTTTGCATTGGCAATCATCTGTTTTACATAAAAACTACGTCTTAACGTAATTTCTTTTAAGAATGCCTCCTAGAAAATACAGCACTGAAGAGGAGAGAAAAGGAGCTAACGCTGCACAAAAACAGCTTTCTCGACAAAAAGAAACCACTGAGCAGAGAAAGACAAGGCTTGTTTCAGTCGCAGAGCAAATGCGTCTTTCTCGGCAAAATGAGACTGATGAGCATAGAGAAACAAGGCTTGCCTCAGATGCAAGACAAAAAAGCCTGTCTCGACAAAATGAGTCCCTTGAACAAAGGCAGAAGAGAAATGCAAAAAAACGACAGAGTAATGCTGACCGAAACGCAAAAAGGATTAAAACAGTTTCAAACGGAGAAACTTTCATTTTTGAGCATTCCTCTGGTGACATGAATATTAAATGTGAACGCTGTCAGTCCTTAAACTTCAAGTTAGAAACTGATCGATTTGACCATGGCAAGAAAGGATTTTCTCAATGTTGCAAGTATGGAAACATTGTAGTTCCACTAATTGAGAATTATCCACCACTCTTGAATAAATTATTGACTAATCAGCATCCAAATAGCAAACAGTACATGGATAGCATTCGATCCATTAATAGTTCATCTGCTTTTGTGTCCATGGGAAACAAACCAATTGATTTGCCTGGACCAGGACTTTATTGCTTTCAACTTCATGGTCAAGTTTACCATCAAACTGGAACTTTGCATCCTTCTGATGGGAAAAGAAAGTTTGCTCAATTATATATACTTGATCCCTCAGAAGCCAGTTCAGCATGTTTAGAATGGAATAAAAGAGTTCCTGAGAGAAGGGACGTAAAATTAAAAATAATTGATGGTCCTCTGCAAGGCTAGCTTAAAAATGATGGAAAGATCTACACAAGAAATGTTGTGTACAAAGAGATCTTTGACATGTGAATTAACATTTTATTATTTAAATCACCTTTATTTATTGAGCTAGCGGTGGCTCTTAAGAAATGTACTGCCAGTGGTTTCCTTCACTGCACTTTACTTTAAGCAATTAAGCAAGTAGAAGGGGGAAACCCCGTGGGGCACTAAGCAAAGGGGCGTCCTCGCTGCCTGCCCTGGGTAATTCAGTTTGAATTAGCAGACACCTTTGTATAAATCATTTTAATTACAATTTATAATATCTAGAACAGCAGTCATTTCATATGACCGCCGGGCTTTCTAGTTAGAATATAAAGGACAAGACATGAAAATGAGAAAAAATATGTCAAGAGCAATATAACGTGACTTCTGGACAGAACAGTTAACACTGATGACCTTTTAGATAATCTTCAGCTCCACAAGCCTATACTTCCATTTTCACAAATAGGAAAATATGAGTTCTTAGAAATTTTAAAATGACAGTAGAAATGAATATCTCAAAACAAACAGAACAGTAGGAAAATCTACCCCAGAAGGTGAGCAAAATTACAAGTTAAAAATAAAGAATGGTATTTCGGAAACAGAGGATTAAACCAATAACTCTAACATCTGAATAACCAAGTTTCAGAAAGAAAATGGAGAGATCAAAGAAATAACAAAGATTTTCGTAACTGAAAGACAGGAATTTCCAGACAGAAAAAGACACCTAAAGATAAAAATCAACTTACTCAAGGTGTACATGTGAAATTTCATAATACCAGGAACAAGAGAAGATCCAATAAACTTATAGAGAAAAGGGAGGGAGTGTTATGCAAAAGATTGTGAATCTCAGTTACATCAGACTTTCAACAGCACTGAAAGTTAAAAGAAAATGGAATCATAACATAAAAATTCTGAGTAAACCATTTCCAAACTGGAATTCTATATATATCCAGCCAAAATGAAAATTAAGTGTCAGGGCACTGCAATAAATTTTCAGATATGCAGAATTTCAAAAATGTTACCTCCCAAACAATCTTTCTCAGGAACCTACTGGAGGAGATATTGCATAAAACGTGAGAATAAACCCAAAAGAGGACAACGAGATACAGACAAGCCAGCAGAGAAGTAAGAGTATCTCCAGGACAGTGCCTTGAAGAGACAGAGGCTGGCTGGGAAGCAAGGGGCAGGGGGCAGCTCTGGCTGAGGGAGGCTGCATGGTCCAAAGAGACATTTTCAAATTAAATTGATTAAATGTCAAATGTTATTTAAAAGTATTGAGAGTTCTTTACAATTTGTAGGGCCAGCAGCAGCAGCCATCACAGCCAGGCACATGCAGGTTCACGTTAGATTCGAACAGACAGTAATGAAACAACAGAGCCGAAAAATGACGGTCCATTCCTTTATTCTAGCCTTGCAGCCAGCAGGCAAGTAAAAGCACACAGGGCACCAAAACCCACTCACACATTCTCTGGTTCCACAACCAGGAGAATCCTTCCCGGGTTTTCCTAGAATCAAAGGCCCCCACCAGTCTCAGTGGAGCTCACAAGAGCCCTCACCTCTATTCCCCATCTGCACACCTTCTCCCTTCTCATCTTGGCACAAACTGGCTTCTCCTTCAGCACCCTGCCATCTTGGCTGCCTTCTCTCCAGCACTCTTCCTCCCTGATCTCACTCTGCAAAAATATGACCTCCTTCTCCTACCTTCTGCATCTTCACAAACTTTTCTTGGTGAGAAAACCCCTCCTCCAGCAACATTAGCATAACAATGGCCCTTCCCAAGCAGGCAGGTAATCAGAGATCACATACCTGGGCAGCCATTTTTAACAATAAAAGTGAGCAAAAGCAAATAACACAAATTTTAAAAATTTATTTGCCCAACACAACTGTTGGAAGAATTTGGGGATGAATCAGTAAATGACCAAAAAAACCTAAAAAGAATGGAAAATAAGAAACTGGGACCAGATTTCTAAGTTAGAAGCACTTAACTAGGTATGTGAAATAATTTGAATAACCAACTAAAAAGTTACAAAAATAATTTTAATTAATTATGGACACTTTGTCTCTATGATGTTGAAACACTAAATAGCCCTGGCCAGCTGGCGCAGTGGACAGAGTGTCAGTCTGGTGTGCGGACATCCCAGGTTCAATATCGGTCAGAGCACACATGAGAAGCAACTATCTTCTCTTCCTCTTCCTCTCCCTCTCCCCCTGCTTCCTCTTCCCCTTCCACAGCCAGTGGCTTGACTGGTTCAAGCATCAGCCCTGGGCACTGAGGATAGCTCCGTTGATGGAGCATCAGCCCTAGAAGGAGGTTGCAAGGTGGATCCCAGTCGAGTGCATACGGGAATCCATCTATCTCCTCTTCTCTCACTTAAAAAAAAAATCAGGTGGGAGATCTCACCTGCAAAGGTTCCCCCATGAGGAGCGAGGGGTCCCAGCCCAACACAATGCCTCCCAGCCCAGGGTTCCAGTGCCAGAAGTCCCTATAACTTCTGGCTGTAAAAACCAGTGGAGCCTGACCTGGTGGCGCAGTGGATAAAGCGTCAACCTGGAAACAGTGAGGTTGCCGGTTCAAAACCCTGGGCTTGCCTGGTCAAGGCACATATGGGAGTTGATGCTTCCTGCTTCTCTCTCTCTCTCTCTCTCTCTCTCCCCTCTCTATAATGAATAAATAAAATCTTAAAAAAAAAAAAAAACAGTGGAGATTGCCTGATTGGCGCAGTGGAGAGTGTCGACCTGGGACACTGAGGACTCAGGTTCGAAACCCCAAGATCACCCATTTGATCCCAAAGGTCACCGGCTTAAAGCCCAAGGTCGTTGACTTGAACAATGGGTCACTGGCTCAGCTGGAGCCACATGGTCAAGGTACATTCAAAAAGCAATCAATGAACAACTAAAGTGCCATAACTACGGGTTGATGCTTCTCATTTCTCTCCATCCCCTCCAACAAAAACAACAAACAAAAAACAAAACAAAAAAAAGTGGGGATTGTGGCTGAGTGAACCAGAAGGCTGCTGGAGTCCCAGGCAATCCCTGTTAAAGGAGTCACACACGATCTTACACTCACCCCAGTTGAGCTCCAGTGCTGGGACAGCAGCTTAAAACAACCAGGGACATAAAGGAAGGAACTGAATTGTCTAGAATCAAAGCAGAAGCTAGCAGGCAGCTTTCTGCCAGACAAAAATGCTAGCAGAGACCATTATTCCTTTCTATGAGACTGTCCCTGGCACACACACACACACAGATGGCAGGTGGGCACCATTTCTGATTCTCCACCAAAATGGTTCAAATAGTTTGCCCAGCCCTGGTGACTCCTTGAAACTCCATCCCACCCAACTTACAGTCCACCCATGCCATTTACAGTGGCTCTTCCATACAAATGGCCTCTCTTGTCTCATGCTTTAGACTTTTCTAAAATCTCTCAAACAAGCAGCACCTAGGCTCAGCATGCCCCGTTCTTCTTGCTAAGTGGCTTCAGGCCTGGCAATAGCAAAACCGGCCTTGGTTCACAGTTTGGCCTCTTCTGGATACCAGCACAAGTAGTAGCCATCTACAGAGCACTTTGTAGCTTGCGCCAGGTAGCCCCAGGCAGGGCACAGGTGGTGGCTGACCTCCTGGGAGCCCCAGAGCCAGTGCACATGGTCTACAGATTCAGAGCAAGCAGGATTACAACCCAACCACCTCTATGAGCAACACACTCCAGGGGCAAACTTGGCAGCCGCCAAAGAAGTAAATACTGCTCTGTAGGGGCTGGCTCCTGCACAGCAGCTCCTTCTCTGTAGTCTCCAAGGGGTCCTTGCAGCCAATCGGCAGGGGCTCAATCTCTCCCAGTCACACCAACAGCAATCAAGGCTCAACTACAACAGAGCAGTGAACGTAGCCCACACAAGGTGCGTCTGGAACACCCGCCTGGGTGACTGAGGAGCTTGAGCCACTGAGCCCTACACCAGTGTTTTTAAATCGCTAGTCTGCCAGAAATCTTGTGCTGGTCCATGAAAGAGTTAACAACCCAGATATTGTATGAAGATTATTCCACAGACCAGGGGTTGAAAAACACTGCCCTACAGGACACTTACTACATAAAGACACTCTATTAAAACTGGGAGACTGAGAGACTCTACCTAATACATAAAAACAAACACAGAAAGGCAGACAAAATGAGGAGACAAAGAAACAGGTCCCAAACAAAAGAAGAAATCTCCAGAAAGAAAACTACCGTATTTTTCACTCCATAAAACACACCGGACCATAAGATACACTTATGGATTTTTAAGGAGAAAAATAAGAAAATATTCTGAACCAAATGGTGTGTTAAAATATTAATAAAATACCATATTTTTCACTCCATAAGACACACAGGCATTTTCCCCTCCACTTTTGGGGGGAAAAAAGTTCATCTTAAGGAGCAAAAAATATGGTACTAACTGAAATGAAGAATAAATTATAAGGAATGAACAGAATAGATGAAGCCAAGAATCAAATCATCAATTTGGAATATAAGGAAGCAAAAAACACTCAAATCAGAGTGACAAAAAGATAAATCAAAAAAAAAAAAAAGAGGATAGTAAAAAAGTCTCTGGAACAACTTTAATCATACCAACATTTGCATTATCATGGTGCCAGAAGGAGACGAGAGCAAGAAACTGAAAACCTATTTGAAAAAATAATGACAGAAAACTTCCCTAACCTGGTGAAGGAAATATATATATATATATATATACAAGTCCAGGAAGTACAGAGTCACAAAAAGATGAACCACACCAAGACATTTCATAATTAAAATGCCAAAGGTTTCCTTACCAGGTGGTGGTACAGGAAATAGAGCATCAAACTGGATGCGGAGGACCCATGTTCAAAACCCCATGGTTGCTGGCTTCAGCCCAAGGTCGCTGGCTTAAGCAAGGGGTCACTTGCTCTGCTGTAGCCCCCCCCCCCCCCCGTCAAGGCACATATGAGAAAGCAATCAATGAACAACTAAGGTGCTACAACAAAGAATTAATGCGTCTCATCTCTCTCTCTTCCTGTTTGTCCCTACCTATCCCTCTCTCTCTTTGTCCAAAAAAAAAAAAAGCTAAAGGTTAAAGATAAAGAATCTTGGCCCTGGCCGGTTGGCTCAGTGGTAGAGCGTCGGTCTGGCGTGTGGGAGTCCTGGGTTCGATTCCCAGCCAGGGCACACAGGAGAAGCGCCCATCTGCTTCTCCACCCCTCCCTCTCTCCTTCCTCTCTGTCTCTCTCTTCCCCTCCCGCAGCTGAGGCTCCACTGGAGCAAGGATGGCCTGGGCGCTGAGGATGGCTCCATGGCCTCTGCCTCAGGTGCTAGAATGGCTCTGGTTGTGGTGGAGTGACGCCCCGGATGGGCAGAGCATCGCCCCCTAGTGGGCATGCCGGGTGGATCCCAGTCAGGCGCATGCGGGAGTCTGTCTGGCTGCCTCCCCATTTCCAGCTTCAGAAAAATACAAAAAAAAAAAAAAAAAAGGACAAAGAATCTTAAAAGCAATAAGAGAAAAGCAGTTAGTTACCTACAAAGAAGGTCCCATAATACTGTCAGCTGATTTCTCAACAGAAATTTGTGGGCCGAAGAAACTGGCATGAAATATTTAGTGATGAGCCTGACCAGGCGGTGGATAGAGCGTCGGACTGGGATGCAGAGTACCCAGGTTCGAGACCTCGAGGTTGCCAGCTTGAGTGCAGGCTCATCTGGTTCGAGCAAAAAAAGCCCACCAGCTTGAACCCAGGGTCGCTGGTTCCAGCAAGGGGTTGCTTGGTCTGCTGAAGGCCCGCAGTCAGGGCACATATGAGAGGGCAATCAATGAACAACTAAGGTGTTGCAACGCACAGTGAAAAACTAATGATTGATGCTTCTCATCTCTCTCCGTTCCTGTCTGTCCCTCTCTCTGACTCACTCTCTGTCTCTGTAAAAAAAAAACAAACAAAAAAAAAACTTAGTGATGAAAAGCAAGGGCCTACAACCAAGATTACTATACCCAGCAAAGCTGTCATTTAGAATCCAAGGACAGGCCAGTGATGGCGCAATGGATAAAGTATCAACCTGGAATGTTGAGGTCACTAGTTCAAAACACAAGGCTTGCCCATTCAAGGCATACACAAGAAGCAATCAATGAACAACTAAAGTGAAGCAACTATGAGCTGATCCTTCCCCCCACCCCTGTAAAATCAATAAATAAAATCTTAACTTAATAAATAAGAGTGAGGCCCTGGCCGGTTGGCTCAGCGGTAGAGCGTCGGCCTAGCGTGCGGAGGACCCGGGTTCGATTCCCGGCCAGGGCACATAGGAGAAGCGCCCGTTTGCTTCTCCACCCCTCCGCCGCGCTTTCCTCTCTGTCTCTCTCTTCCCCTCCCGCAGCCAAGGCTCCATTGGAGCAAAGATGGCCCGGGCGCTGGGGATGGCTCTGTGGCCTCTGCCTCAGGCGCTAGAGTGGCTCTGGTCGCAATATGGCGACGCCCAGGATGGGCAGAGCATCGCCCCCTGGGGGGCAGAGCACTGCCCCTGGTGGGCGTGCCGGGTGGATCCCGGTCGGGCGCATGCGGGAGTCTGTCTGACTGTCTCTCCCTGTTTCCAGCTTCAGAAAAAAGAAAAAATAAATAAATAAATAAATAAATAAATAAATAAGAGTGAGGGAGAACCTGGCCTTTGGTAGCATGGTGGATAAAGCATCAACCTGGAACTCTAAGGTCACTGGTTTAAAACCTTGGGCTTGCCTGGTCAAGGCACATGTGGGAGTTGATGCTTCCTGTTCCTGTCCCCCCTCCTCTCTCTCTTCTCTCTCTCTCTCTCCCTTCTCTCCTCCTTAAAATGAATATAATCTTTTTTTAAAAAAGAAAAGAATCAAAGGACAGATGAAGAGATTCTCAGACAAAAAGCTAAAGGAGGAATTCATCATCACCAAACCAGTACCTGTATTATATAAAATGTTAAAAGTGTCTTCCTTAAGAAAAAGAAAAAAAAGATAAAAACTGTGAACAATAAAATGGTAATAAATACATATGTATCAACAATTGAAAAAACCAAAATAAACAAGCAGAACAGAAACACAGTCAGCTACCAAAAACATTTTGATGGTTGCCAGATGGTGGAGGGAGGGGGGGGGGAATGGTGAAAAGGTGAAGCAAAGACAAAGTTCAAATTGGTTGTTACAGAATAATCATAGGAATATAGCACAGCATAGAAAATATAGTCAATAATATTCTAATAATTATGTATGGTGTCAGATGAGTATGAGATTTATCAGTAGAATCACTTAGAAGGTTATATAATGTCTAATCACCAGCATGGTACATCTGAAACTAATAAAATATTATATATCAACTATAATTGATAAAAACTTCTTTAGTATAATATATTCTTTTTCTTTTTGAGAGAGAGTAGAAAAACAAAAAGCATCAATTCAGAGTTGCTTTTCTGTCTGACCAGGCGGCGGCACAGTGGATAGAGCGTTGGACTGGGATGCGGAGGACCCAGGTTCGAGACTCCGAGGTTGCCAGCTTGAGCGTGGGCTCATCTGGTTTGAGCAAAGCTCACCAGCTTGGACTCAAGGTTGCTAGCTTGAGCAAGGGGTTACTCGGTCTGCTGAAGGCCTGCAGTCAAGGCACATATGAGAAAGCAATCAATGAACAACCAAGGAGACTAAGGAGCCGCAATGAAGAACTGATGCTTCTCATCTCTCCCTTCCTGTCTGTCTGTCCTTATCTGTCCCTCTCTCTGACTCTCTCTGTCTCTGAAAAAAAAAGAGTTGCTTTACTTTAGTTGTTCACTGATTGCTGCTCATTCATGCCTTGACCAGGGGCTCAAGCTAAGCCAGTGACCCTTTGCTCAAGCCAGCAACCTTGGGACCATGACAAGGATACCACACTCAAGCTGGCGACCCATACTCAAACTGGCAAGCACACACTCTAGCACTCTAGCCAGCAACCTCGGGGGATTTGAACCAGGGCCTCAGCGTCCCAGGTTGACACTCTATCCACTGCACCACCCCTGGACAGGAAAGGGGTGACACTGGTTAATAGAATCACATAGATTTCAAGTGTACATTTCTATGAAACACGGTCTGTATCTCTGTATATTGTATTCTATGCCCATCAAAGTCAGACCATTTTCTGTTTGATTCAAACTGGCCTTATCCACCACCCTGACTTGCTGGCCTCCCTCTCCCTTGCAGACCACTCTCTTAATCAGTAAGCTCTCAAAACAATGAGGTTCCAGTCAGTGGTAGGATTCAGCCAGTTCACACCAGTTCAGCAGTACCTTACCTAATTTTTTGTTGAGTTCAGCCAACTGGTTGTTAAAATAACACTTGTAATCAGGGTTCTCTCTAAAGTGGGCGCCAGGGCAGCTGCCCAATGTGGAAATCACAAATTTACATTGCTTACTCTTTTTTAACATTCATCTGTGAAACAGCATATTCTAAGCACCTGTAGTAACATTCATTCTGTTCAGATGAAAACAATTTGACAAGAACTATGCTTGGAAAAGGTTCTGTACAAAAAACAGTTGATGAATTAATTACTTCAGAAACCTTCAAAGCTATAAAATTTGTAGAAAATCTTTGATTTGTCAAGCTTCCTCAGGAAAAAATTCTAGAAAACATTACGACAAATTGGAAAAAAAGACCAGTGGATTGTAAACATTTAAAAGCAAGTTGTAGCCAATTTCAAGAAGGGGATAAATTACAATTTCTCAATTTTTTGAAGCCAGATTACTGGAATATTGCAGAAGTACTAGTTCCATGAAAAGCAGCCGAAGAACAATTGCTCGATTTAATGACATATTTAATTACTAAATTGATATTAATGATATTATTGGGATTTCATGGAAAATGGTTAAAAAAATTCCCAAAACTATGCAATTCCTGAAAGTGTTCAGAGAGCTAAAAATATTGTCATAACAATTACTGTAAGTTCAGCAGAAGCGGAAAGGGGTTTTTAAGAGATGAACACAGTATGTTCAGAAAAGAAAAGTTGCCTGTTTCTAATATATCAAACACAATGACTGTTCGTCTAATCGGCCTACCCTAGAGGAATGGGATCCTACTCCCACAGTGAAAAGATGGTTAAGGATAAATCACACAGCCGATGATGCTCAGATAAAAGTGAAAAAAACTGCAAATGAGGACACCAATCAAGAGGCAATATAGAAATATATAAAAGTTTTAGTTTTTCGTCACATGTTAATATTAATATTTTTAAACTTTTTCTTATAATTTAAGAAAATAATTTTGTGTACCTCTTTTAGTGTTCTTATTTAAGTATTAAATGCATGAAATAATAAACTATCTTTTGGTATACCATTTTTTCATACATAAAACAGTCAGTAGGGCAGAGAATCAGTTGGTAAATTATTTGAATCCTACCACTGGTTCTGGTTGACATCAAATAATCTTAGGAACAAAGCCGCAGGTCTACTGACTCGAGACACAGGGAAAAAAATAACATGTTTTGGCCTGACCTGTGGTGGCGCAGTGGATAAAGTGTTGACCTGGAAATGCTGAGGTCGCCGGTTCAAAACCGTGGGCTTGCCTGGTCAAAGCACATATGGGAGTTGATGCTTCCAGCTCCTCCCCCCTTCTCTCTCTCTCTCTCTCTCTCTCTCTCTCTCTCTCCTCTCTGTCTCTCCCTCTCCTCTCTAAAAATGAGTTAAAAACAACAAGAACAACAAAATAACATGTTTAGCCCACTGCTAAAGAAACTCCTTTAAGGTTTATAGTATACATGAATTACCATCTAAAAAAATCAGTACTTTTAGCCCTGGCCTGATAGCTCAGTTGGTTAGAGCATCATCTAGAAGCGTGGAGGTTGCTGATTTGATCCCTGGTTGGGGGGCATACAGGAACAAATCGATGTTCCTGTTTCTCTCTCTCTCTCTCTCTCTCTCTCTCCCTCTCACTAAATAAATAAATAAACATTTTAAAGTAGATTAATCAGCAATTTTTAAAAAATTATTTTTATTTATTTATTCATTTTAGAGAAGAGAGAGAGAGAGAGAGAGAGAGAGAGAAGAGGGAGGAGCAAGAAGCTTCAACTCCCATATGTGCTTTGACTGGCAAGCCCAGGGTTTTGAACTGGCGACCTCAGCATTCCAGGTAGACGCTTTATCCACTGTGCCACCACAGGTCAGGCAATCAGCAATTTTAAAACTAGACAAGCCCTTGCTGGTCGGCTCAGCAGTAGAACGTCGGCACAGCATATGGAAGTCCTGGGTTCAATTCCCGGCCAGGGCACACAGGAGAAGCATCCATCTGCTTCTCCACCCTTCTCCCTCTCTTTCTATCTCTCTCTTCCCCTCCCGCAGCCAAGGGTCCATTGGAGCAAAGTTGGCCCAGGCACTGTGGATGGCCTTCATGGCCTCTGCCTCAGGCGCTAGAATGGCTCCAGTTGCAAAGGAGCAATGGCCCAGACAGACAGACCTTTGCCCCCTAGTGGGCATGCCAGGTGGATTCCAGTCAGGTGCATGCGGGGATCTGTCTCTCTGCCTCCTCACTTCTCACTTCAGATAAATAAATAAACAAATAAGACACAATCTATATTTTAGGTAAGATAAAACTGGTGAAGTAGCTAATTTCCCAGTCAATCAATAGCAACTCTATTCTGCTGTCATGTATCTTCTACAGTAAGACATATTTTAAAATGCTATTATATAAACACAGACCACAGATGTTTTTTAAAATAAATTTTATGATATATTTACAGTGTAATAATTTTAAATCCTTGCTCAAGGCCATATATAGTACTGTATATGTCCAGATATTTAAATGCAATTTGAGACTGGAAAGTGAATATCTTTAATGTTTAATGATACCATCCATTTCACTGTATCAATTCCTATAACGTGACACTTAACTATAGATCACTTAATCCTTTAGGAATCTTGGGAAAGCAATCATGCCCTTCCAAAGAGAAAATAGACATATCTATACACAAATAAACATGTGCATATAATTTATTCATTTATTCACACAAACACACAAAGTGCACGTTATGACCAAAGCACTGTGCTAGGTGCTTTGAGTTTTCAGCAGTGAACAATATAGGCCCATTCTAGACAAATATCACAGCTAATTACACAGTGAACTACACAGTTTAAGTCATAAAGGCTAAAAAGAAAAAAATACACAGTACTATGACAAGAGGTTGAAGACAAGAGCTAAAAATACAGGCGGGCGTCAGATCATGTTAAGGATACTAGTCTATTCTAATAACAACAAGAAGCCATTAAAGGATTTTAAACCAAAGAACAACCTGATAAAGACTAGAATTCATGGCATCCCTTCATCTCCAACAACAAACTCAAAATTAAAACTCCTTTTTCTACATAATATACAGAATGATCTTGAAGAGACCCTAAAACTGGTTTTTAATACAGACAGTCCTTGCTGTGCACAGTAGTATAGTACTATAAAAATGACCAAGCAAGCTGTATCCATAAAAAGCAATCTTCACAATCAATAAAAATAAATCACAAATATAAAATAATATTGACCCTAGCCAGATAGCTCACTTGGTTAGAGCAGCATCCTGATACACAGAGGTTGCGAGTTTAAGTCCCAGTCAGTGTTTCTGTCTCTCTCTCTCTCTCTCCCCCCCCCTTCCTCTTAAAAAAAATCAATAAAAAAATAATAATGCCAACTATAATTGAAAAATATTTTTTAATTATAATTGGTACATGCCTTTAAAATTTTTTGTTAAAACATTAAATACTTTCTTATTGTCAGTTATTAATATATGGGAAACTGACAAAAAAACTAACATTTGTCTCATACATTGTAATTTAAAACATTAGAAATATCTAGAATAAGAGTGTTTTATTTTTTATTTAAAAACTTCTTAAGACTAGATTGAATGCCTGACCAGGAGGTAGAGCAGTGGAAAGAGTGTTAGCCTGGCACGCAGAGGACCCAGGTTCAAAACCCCAAGGTCGCTGGCTTGAGCGGGGGCTTACCAGCTTGAGCACGGGGTCACTGGCTTGCCCAGGATCGCTGGCTTGAAGCCCAAGCTCACTGGCTTGAGCAAGGGGTCAATGGCTTGGCTGGAATCCCCTGGTCAAGGTACATATGAGAAAGCAATCAATGAACAAATAAGGTGTCACAACAAAGAATTGAAGCTTCTCATCTCTCCCTTCCTATCTGTCCCTGTCTGTCCCCCCAACCTCTAGCTTAAAAAGAAAAAGAAAACGACTAGTTCGAACAACGTTTGCCTTCTTCCCACTGTACATACAACTTAGAAAACAGAGTGAGCATCTTTTTTATGCTTAGCAGACTGTCATACTTTTGTCTAGGTTTAGAAAAGCTTCCAAATTTTATCATTCACACTTTCAATACCTCTGAGAGTTCCTTCAATGTAAACTTTGTTAGTATCACTTCCCCTTAGTCACTCACTGTCACTCTTGTCATCACCACCGTTTTCCTCAGTTTTGTCAGTTTGCTCCCCAGAGTTCCTCTGGCTGCACATCTCGAGTCTCCAGCATGGGGGCAATGTCAGGTTCCCGCGGTCAGCTAATTCTTCTACAACTCCATTTACGTTCCATTTAGATTTCACTTCCAGTATTATTACTTACCATTCCTCTGCTACACTGTCAACTCTTTTGGTCAATTCCTTCTCCCCATTATCCATTTTTGTAAAATGTCACATACATTTATCACTGGGCAACAAGAAAGCAATGCAAGTCCGGCTTTCCTGTCTGCACAAGAACTGACTGACTGGTCAGAGTGACCAATCACTGACAGGCTTTGGTTGGTCACAAATCAAGATGCACACCTGTGATTTTCCACAGTGGTCCAAGGACTGAAGAGCTAGCAGTAAAGCTTGTGCTTTATGTAACTATAACTACTCCATGTTGTTGAGCAACTGGTTTTGTTTAACGGAATTGTAGTAACTAAATCTATGTATATCAAAACTGCAAAGTGAGACTTGCATTTATATAGCTGGCAACCTGACTACTCATTTACAAAACTTTTTAAAATAGGTTATGTAAACAAAATACTTTTGCTTGCATCATCCAGTATCCTTTTTTATCCTCACAAAAGCTGACACATATTTTCTTAACTAAAATAACATTTCTATCACACTGATTCACCTAGAGAAAACATAAGTTTACATACCAATTTTATTCAAGAAAGGGAGGGGAGAGAAAACATTAGAGAGAAGAGGTAAAAGAAGCATTTAAAATGTTATAATGACTATTTTCACCTAATTTTGTAATTCTATAAAAACTGCACTCCTCACTTATTACTAAGGATAAGTCATAATTCATAAAGAGCTAATACGGAGAAATAACTAAAAACCCACATGGTTTTCTAAAATATTCCATTTCAAAACTAAATTTAGGGCAGTGGCTAAAATCATGGACTCTGAAGTCAGACTTGTATCCTAGGTTGGTCACTTACAATATGTAAGACATTTGGGGGAGGGGAAGGAATCTATCTCTAAGTTCTGCTTTCCTCAACTGTCATGTAGAAAACACTACTACGCAAAGTATGTGGCCAGTAATAAATGCTCAATTCTAATTATCATCAATTTTATTATTTTAAATTATAAATACTTATCTTTCACATATATGTCAATCCTGGCCCAAATTCGTGGCTAATGAAAACTTTTATGACAAGTAGGCAGCTGGGGATTACTGTGGGAACTGTATCTTACTAGCATCACTGCCGCAGAAGCTGCACACTGGGGAGGAAAATGCAAGAGCCCAGCAGAGCCTGAAGTTCAAATGAGCTCCCCAGCCAACACAGAGACCATCAAAAAGAACAAAGAAGCTCAAGATTATTTTAGCCAGGCTTTCCTAAAAAAAAATTTTAAATAAAAGATAAAATGAGCACAGGCATCAGTAGTCACACCTCAAAAGAGACAAAAGTCATAAATTCACAGATTTAGTCTATGAAGGCTATAAACTACAAAACCTGAACATAATGCAGGGAGCAACTCTCTGAAGACTCTGAAAAGTGAATAGTAGCAGGCATGTTAGTTAGGGAAGACCAAAAATTTGAGGTTCCACTGAACTAGTAATGAATTTACCATCCCCATCTTCCACAGCCCAATCTGAGGTTCAATATGAAATGACCACCGTGCATAAACACAAGAGTAGTCCTGGAGAAACCCTCTAATCCTGGCTCATGGAACAGGAAAAAGAACTCCCAGTGCTCAGTCGAGATATCAGTCTTGGCCAGTTGGCTCAGTTGGTAGAGCATCAGCCTGGCATGTAGACATCCTGGGTTCAATTCCCAGTCAGGGCACAGAGGAGAAGTGACCACCTGCTTCTCCACCCCTCCTCCCTCCTTTCTATCTCTTTCTTATCCTCCTGCAGCCATGGCTCCGTTGGAGCAAGTTGGCTCCAGGTATTAATGATGGCTCCATGGCCTCACCTCAGGAGCTAAAGAGCTCAGTTGCTGAACAATGGAGCAACAGCCCCATAGGGGGCTTGCTGGGTGGATCCCGGTTGAGGCTTATTTGGGAATCTGTCTCTCTGTCCCCAGCTTCTCACTTAAGAAAAAAAAAAAAAAGTATAGATATCCACCTTTTCTTCTCTTTTCTGTCCCCTCATGCCCTAGACCCCAAGTAATTGATGAGCTTG
This sequence comes from Saccopteryx bilineata, assembly GCF_036850765.1. NCBI lineage: Eukaryota > Metazoa > Chordata > Mammalia > Chiroptera > Emballonuridae > Saccopteryx > Saccopteryx bilineata. The sequence continues at coordinate 182,537,502 of NC_089494.1, forward strand.
TAGGAGTCAAATTTTTGGAAAGAGACATTTTCCTCTTTTATCATTGGAGCTGTGATCCAGAGAAGATGGGCCAACCCCGGGGCCATTCGGCCCCAGACACAGGCAGTCATGGAAGTGTGCATCAGAGCAACTGAACCCCAGCTTTTCTGCCAGAGGACCAAAACAGAGGATTCCAAACGAATCATAAAGTACCACGGGAGAACCTCCAGAAAGTAACCCACTGAGTTAGTTGTTCATAGTACAAAATACAGAGGCTTGTGAGAACAGAACTAATAGATACAAACCACCATCCAGGTCCTCAAAGGAAGCTCTGGAACAGATCTGAATAGTACCACAAAAGGCTTTGAAACCTGAACTGACATTGGAACCCTAGCCCAAAGAAGGCAGGTTAAAACTTGCATCCTGAATCTAACCAGATTAGTAGCCTGTTAAAATAAAAATATCAATATTCTGCACAGGACTTATACAAAACTCAAGATCTTATAATATTCAAAATCTCCAGGATATAGTCTAAAACTACTCAGCATATAAAGAACCAAGGAAATTTCAACTCACAAGGGAAGTGAGTCAATTAGACACCAATACCGGCATGCACAATGTTGGCATCAACTGACAGAGTTTAAAGCAGCTATTATTAAAATGCTCCAAGAAGCAATCAGGAACATTCTTGAAACCAACAAAAAAACAAAACAAAAATCTCTGCAAAGGTATTAAAAAATAAAATATTTTTATTATTTGTTTATTATATAGAGAGAAAGCAAGAGAGAGGTAACATCAATTAGTTATTCTACTTATTTATGCATTCACTGGTTGACTTTTGCATGTGCCCTGACCAGGGATCAAGCCTACAACCTTAGTGTATTAGGATGAAGCTTTAACCAAGTGGGCTATCTGGCCAGGGCCAAATGAAATTATTATTTTTTTTAACAGGGACAGAAAGAGAGTCAGAGAGAGGGATAGACAGACAGGAACAGAGAAAGATGAGAAGCATCAATCATCAGTTTTTTGTTGCGACACGTTATTCATTGATTGCTTTCTCATATGTGCCTTGACCGCGGGCCTTCAGCAGACCAAGTAACCCCTTGCTCGAGCCAGCGACCCTGGGTCCAAGCTGGTGAGCTTTTGCTCAAACCAGATGAGCCCGCGCTCAAGCTGGCGACCTCAGGGTCTTGAACCTGGGTCCTCTGCATCTTAGTCCGACGCTCTATCCACCGCACCACCACCTGGTCAGGCAAAAAAATTTTAATTAAAAAATATAATAGCTAAATTTAGAAACTAACTGTATAGACTCAACAGCACAATAGAGATGACAGAGGAAAGATTTGGTGAACTAAGAGTACAAAAAAATTTATCCCAAACACAGAAAAGATTTATTAAAGATCATAGCACCTCAAGGACTTTCGTGATAACAACAATAAGTGGCTAAGGGTAAAGAGAAAAACTACGTAATAATATAAAAAAGGTCAATTAACTGATATAACAGTCTAAACTGTATATATTTAACAAGAGCTTCAAAATACATGAAGCAAAAAATGACAGAAGTGAAAGGAGAATGAGAAAATTCCACAATATAGTTGGAAACAAAAACCTATATCCATTCACGATTAAACTCAGTGTGAACTAGAACAGAATTTCCTCAACTTGATAAAGAACTCCTACACAGTCTACACACTACATCATATTTAATGTGAAAAACACAATGCTTTCTGCCTAAGGAACCAGACAAGGATTTCCATTCTTAATATTCCTGTTTCAACATCATTGAAACATGATGCATTGTAAGTCTTACAATGCAACAAAGCAAGAAAAATTAAAAAGAAATAAACTAGAAAGAAATAGAACTGTCCCCATTCAAAGATGAAACAGTTGTCTATATAATAAATACCAAAGGGAAAAAACTCCCAGATCTAAAATATCGGTTTAGCAGGTCACAAATACATAATCAACATACAAAAATCTAATTTATTTTTATATACTGGGAATGTGTAATTGGAAAATTACACAAAACAATGCCATTTACAATCACTCCTCCCAAAATTAAATAAATAGTTTAAATTTAACAAAACATGTACAGGAGCTGCATGTTGAAAAGAAACAATGATTTCTAAACATCAAACAAGAAATAAAGAGATATCCCGTCTTCATGCTTTGGGAGACTAAACACAGGAAAAATATCAATTCTCCCCAAATTCATTTATAAATTTTAAGAAATCCCAATCTAAATCATTAATAGGATATTTTTTAAATACTGAAAAGAACAATTCTAAAATTTATATGGAAGGCAAACAAACTAGAATAGCTAAAACATTTTGAAAAATAATGAAAATAGAGGAATCTTAGAATTTTTTCTTATATTAAGGAAACATTTTTTTTCTATTTCTACCCTTAAAATAATGCTAGTAGGGACCAGTGTTGAATTTTATCAAATATATTTTAATCATCCACAAAAGCAATTTTTTTACACTTAATGTATTATATTAATAGCTTTTCCTATTATTAATGATTTCTACCTCCCTGAAATAAACTACCTGACTATGGCTGATTATTCTTTTATATCCTGCATAATGGGACATGGTCGTATTTGTTTTACAAAGTTGCGGTCCTTTTGTCCCTCAATAGGTACTGCTGAATATTTTAAATGAGTTTTCTTGCTGATTATTCTTCCCTTTCCTTTCCACTTGCCATTTCACTATTACATATCAACCCTTATTATTACCAATCCTTTTTATCTAATCCTCCCAAGACATAACAGGGAAGGAGCCATTACCTCTGCTTCAGAGTTTTCTTTCAAAAATAAAAGTAGCTCTTTCATCTTTTTTTTTTTTTTTTTTGTATTTTTCCAAAGTGAGAAGCAGGGAGGTAGTCTGACAGACTCCCACATGTGCCTGACCAGGATCCACCTGGCATGCCCAACACTGGGCAATGCTCTGCCCATCTGGGGCGTTGCTTTGTTGCAGCAGGAGCCATTCTAGCACCTAAGGCGGAGGCCACGGAGCCATCCTCCGTGCCTGGGCCAACTTTGCTCCAATGGCACCCTGGCTGCAAAAGGGGAAAAGAGAGAGATAGAGAGGAAGGAGAGGGGGAGGGGTGGAGAAGCAGATGGGCACTTTTCTTGTGTGCCCTGGCTGGGAATCGAACCCAGAACTTCCACACGCCAGGCTGATGCTCTACTGTTGAGCCAACCGACAGGGCCTCTTTCATCTTCTTAATGAGTAACAAGGACCAGGTGGTTAATTTCTAGAAAGAAAAGTTCCCATCAGGCTGGGTTAGCAGGATTGTCCTGTTCCATCATAGATGTCATGTTTGCATTCAACATCTGTGAGTGGGAACTACCATTTGCTGAGATCCTTTTCCTGTGTCAGACACCTTACGTGTGTATTATTTCACTTAGACTTCACACAAATCCTAGGAACTGGATATTAAGATTGTTTTACAGATAAGGAAACTAAAGCAGGGGAGGGTTAAATAATTTGTCAGCACAAACACCTGAGTGGTGGCAGAGCTGGAATTTAATGTAGGGCTCTCTGGCTCAAGTCCACACTCCTCCCACACAGCACAGGGTTCACAGGACTGTGCTCTGAAGAAGCTACGGCTCAGTGAAGGGGATAAGACACAGGTGTGCACTGCCCCCCGCACCCCCATACCTTGCCCTACACAGATCTTCCATTTGGTTGTGTCTGAGTTGTATCCTTTATAATAAACCAGTAAAAATAAAAACAATCTAGCAGCAGATAGGGGAGACAGAAAGAAGCAGATGAAGAAGCAGGTAAGATTAAGGTAAAAGGAGATATTTAAGAGAAAAAAAATTAAATATTTAACTTATCCCTGGCCGGTTGGCTCCGTGATAGAGCACTGGCCCAGCGTGTGGAAGTCTCAGGTTTGATTCTCATCAGGGCTCAGAGGAGAAGTGGCCATCTGCTTCTCCACCCTTCCTCTCTCAATTCTTTCTATCTCTCTCTCTCTCTCCCTCTCCTGAAGCCATGGTTCAATTGGAGGGGTCTGGCCCTGGGCACTGAGGATGGCTCCAGGGCCTCTGCCTCAGGCACTAAGAAGAGCTCAGTTGCAGAGCAATGCCCCAGATGGGCAGAGTGTTGCCCTCTAGTGGGCTTTCCAGGTGGATCGCAGTCGGGGCACATGTAAGAGTCTGTCTCTGCCTCCCCTCCACTCACTGAAAAGAGTAAACAAAAAATATTTAACTTAGATTTTTAAGACTATAAATATGAAAAATATATAAACATTTCTCAGCATATAATTAAGAATTGAAAAAAGGAAAAAACAAAAGACTGGTCTCAAGCAGAAGCACATTTACCACTTAAACATTCCACAAAAGATTAAATGTTTTCATTCACAGAGCTTATATAATAGTATGTTAAATCTCTTACCAGTAGTAATTATTTCTTTATATTAGACACTACAGTAACCCATGTTATCAAGTAGACAGGAAAATAAAATGTTTCTTACTGAATTCCACTGAATAATATCCCAATTAAGAGACCTACCATGTATCTTAAAAACTCCTGGGGCTAGTGATCACACCTGAGGATTTAGAGATAAATCGCGAGGGAAGGGGAGAAGCAGGCGCCTCTCACTTTCAATTCTCAGTAACGAACAAGTATTACCTTTTTATTTTAAATAAAAAAGGATAATATGTTACATATAAATAAGTAAATAACTGTATGCCCGGCTGATGGTGGCACAGTGAGTCAAGCATGATTCTGAAGCTCTCAGGGCACTGGCTTGAGCAGGGGATCGTCCACACAAACCCAATGCTCGTCAGCTTGAGCCCGAAAGGTTGCTGGCATGAAAAGCTCAGGGTTGCTAGCTTGAGCAAGGAGACACTGGCACAGCCCTGGTCAAAGCACATACCAGAAGCTCAATATACAACTAAAGCGAAAGCACCTACGAGTTGATACTTCTCACTTTCGCCCTCTCTCAGAAGCTATCAATGCACAACTAAGGTAAGAGCAAGTATGAGTTGATGCTCCTCACCCTGACTTCCTGTCCCTCCCTCTCTCCTCCTCTGTAATGCCGGCAGCCAAGGCCTGGAAAGTCCACATTGGATTCGGGCAAATGGTAGAAAAACTGGAGCCAAAAAGCATTGGCCATTCTCATTTAATGGATTCTCAGATGGCAGACAAGCGAACAGGCAGGGCAAAACTGCTTCTCAGGTCCCTCAACGTGGCAGGCAGGCAGTCCTCCATCTGCAATCCACAATCCACTCGAAGGGCAAGCACCCATAGCCTTACATAGACTATACACACGTGGCACTGCCATGTACTCAGGAACTAATCAAGCAAAGTGCTTGCAGCTTGTAAACCAGCACATCAAAAGGGTGGGAAATGCTTAGTCCTAAAACCAAGCCCCAGGCTACAAGGATCCTGCCTGCCCACAGCCCACCCCCAACACACATTAATATCACCTGGGTGACGGGCTTCCACGTGGGCAGCGCCATCTTTAACAAAGTGAGCATAATATATTTTATCTGCCCAACACCCAGAGACTGGAGGAGACAGCCTGACAGCATTGAGTGGGGAGAAGAGCAGGATTTCTGTCTGTGGAAAACAGCTGGCGAAGAAGTTGCAGCCTTAAAAAGCCAGCACAGAAAAGATCGCTCACAGCCATTTGCCTGGGAATCCAGGGGCAAGGAGAGCTAAGAGGACTGGTCTTGTGTGAGGAGAGTGGGGAGATCAAGGAACGGGACACAAACGGTGACGGGGGAGAAGAATACCTGAGCTGAGTCATTGTCCAGTGGCAAGGTAGCCATAGCTAGGGGGAGGGGCACTCACTCCATCCAGCACAAGCCTAGCATAAGGCCAACTAACCCGCCTCCAAAAAGCTCTCCAGCTCCAATCAGTATGAAAGCCCATTTGGAAAGGAGGAAGTGAAGGGGAGGGGCTTTGACTCAAGTTTCTGGGGAGACCTGAGCTACACCTCCCCCTTCTGATACAAAGAACAGGCCCCACCCCCCAAGAGTAACTGGGCAGACCACACCTTCTGATTCTCAGAAGTCACACCACATTCCTTGATAGAGTTTCAACTGGGGCAAAAGAGTAAGATGTGCCCACTACCCCCCTCAAACATATAAGTTCCCCAGTGGGCTCAGCAAACAAACATCAGGGAAATTAAGACTTTTAAGCGGCTCAACTTGTTAAGGAGAATTAAAATCCGAGCAACCAGCAGAGGCTGAGGGACAAAGCCCTGGAAGAGGGGCCGCATTCCATATACCAAACTCAGATGCACAACTCCAACAAGCTTACAAATCACACACAGAAAAAATGGGAAGACAGAGGAGTGTAAGCCATATGAATCAACAAGAGAAATCCCTAGAAAAAGAAATGAATGAGATGGAAGTAACCAAATTATCAGATGCAGAGTTTCAAATAATTATTGTGAGGATGCTTAAGGATCTCAGATGGACTTCATGAGCACCTAAATAAAGAAACTGCAAGCATCAAAAAACACACTGAAATCATAAAAAAGAATCAATCAGAAATGACAATTACAATACCAGAAATGAAGACTACACTAGAAGGAATCAACAGCAGGCTGGATGAAGTAGAGGATCAAATAAGCGAATTAGGGGACAAGATAAATAAAAACACAGAAACAGCCTGACCAGGCAGTGGTGCAGTGTATAGAGCGTCGGACTGGGATGCAGAAGACCCAGGTTCGAGACCCCGAGGTTGCCATCTTGAGCGTGGGCTCATCTGGTTTGAGCAAGGCTCACCAGCTAGAGCCCAAGGTCGCTGGCTTGAGCAAGGGGTCACTCAGTCTGCTGTAGCCCCGGGTCAAGGCACATATGAGATAGCAATCAATGAATAACTAAGGTGCCGCAATAAAGAACTGATGCTTCTCATCTCTCTCCCTTCCTGTCTGTCTGTCCCTATCTGTGTCTCTGTCTGTCACACAGAAAAATGTTAAAGATAAGTTCTAGAGATGTAATGTATACCATGATGACTATAGTTAATATACTGTGTCTTATATTTTAAAAATTGCTAATAGACTGAGCCTTCAAAAAGCTCTCATCACAAGGGAAAAAATTATAACTATATGACGTGATAGATGCTAACTTATTGTGGTAATCATTCCACAATACATACATATATCAAATCATTATGCTGTATACCTTAAATTTGTGTAATATTATATGTCAAAAGACATTACCTGGTGTGGGGCAGCTGTGTTAGGCTTGCTTGCGGGTTTACCAGCTGCAAGCACTTTGATTGGTGTGTGAGCACGTGGCATAGGCACGTGTGCATAGTCTATATAAGGCTATGGGTGCTGCCCCTGGGCAATGATTCTCCCAGATCGCTCTCCCTTCACCCTGAGGTGAGGTTGGTTTTCCTTGCTCCCTTGCCCTTACTGCGAATAGCAGATTTTCCTTTGTTTATTAGCTCTTTCCCTTTTGTTGTTTATTGCTCACCTGTCTTTGCGAGCCTCCAATAAACAGGTATGGCCCAACACTTCCTTGCTCCAGTTTCGCTACCATCTGCCTGAATCCAGTGGGAAGCTGCCTGGCCTGGGCCACCGGCTTTATACCTGGTATGGAGTGTGAGGGTTACAGAGTATTTGACTCTGAGTCATGTGCATGTCGTTTCAAGAATCAAAACTATATTTACAAAATTACGAGTAGAATTTCTAAAATGTACAGTGCATGTATATTAAGGTTCATTTCCTATAACCAATATTTTAAGTATAACACCATTTTCCAGCTGCATGAAGAACCCATCTAAAAAATAAATTGTTTTCTTATTCTGAATTAAGGCGTCTTGTCACTTGAAGCAGATATTATACTAATTTATACAGCATTAAGGCAACATGTTTACACTCTCCTGCTCACAGTGTTATGGACAGTTACTGTCTGTCCCACAACTGACTATCGCCCAATGGCCAAAACACACGGCCCACCTCTTTCAACCTTTTTCCTGGGAAACACGAGCCTTCTAGTGAACTAGGCTTGACAGACTGGCAATGAGAGAAACGACCAAACTACTCCATTATTTCACATCCATCTCATAACCTCCCAACACTACTGCTTCAGTGTCCCATCCCTTACAGTGGGCACTATTTGTTGATAGTTCCTAGCTTCTCCACTCAGAAGGTAATGTCATTTAAAACATGACAACATCCAGAATCCAATCATCAAATGTTCCTCAATTTTAAGTGAACAAAGACTTTTCTTATTGCAAATGCTTGCCATCTGGAGTATATCAGAGTAGGTTCCAAATGTTTTTCTTTTTACCACTCTTACAGAATTCTTCTGAAAAGAAATCTAAAGCAATCTTCAGTATTTAACACTGAAGAAAAGAGCCGTGCTGAGACAGGAGCAGGGAACTGGTTGCCTTCTCCCTGTACCCATTTCCACCTGTGCAATTCAAACCAATCATACTTAGGTAAGCAGATGTCCACCTCTCCTCCACTCAAAACTTACCTTCCTTCAAGAACACAGAAGATGACAATAACAGATTTTAAATACCATCTTCTCTGTAAACTCCTGTCACCAGTGGATAATGACATTTCTAAACCCTTTAGCAATTGCTGCCTCTACAATTTAGTTAATACTCTATTTCATTGTAATCTCTACTGTTGATTTGATTTTTTCGGGTAAATGTTGAACAAACTAAAAAGCAGTAGAAGTTCTTTAAAAGCACTGTTTCAAGACTCCTCTATTCTCACTTCACGGTGGGCAGAGTAAAAACCCAGGTTATATGTTAAGATCAACATTTAGGATACACCTTAAGCATTCATGGAAAATTATTTTCTTTTCATATCTATTCTGAAAAGTCATAGGCTATGGATCAATTACCAAGATTTAAAAATACTCATCCTTGCCCTGGCCGGTTGGCTCAGTGGTAGAGCGTCCGCCTGGCGTGCAGGAGTCCAGGGTTCGATTCCCGGCCAGGGCACACAGGAGAAGCACCCATCTGCTTCTCCACTCCTCCTCCTCTCCTTCCTCTCTGTCTCTCTCTTCCCCTCCCGCAGCCAAGGCTCCACTGGAGCAAAGTTGGCCCGGGCGCTGAGGATGGCTCTGTGGCCTCTGCCTCAGGCACTAGAATGGCTGGTTGCAACAGAGCGACACCCCAGATGGGCAGAGCATCGCCCCCTGGTGGGCGTGCCGGGTGGATCCCAGTCGGGCGCATGTGGGAGTCTGACTGCCTCCCCGTTTCCAACTTCAGAAAAATACAAAAAAACAAAAACAAACAAACAAAAATACTCATCCTTGATTCTACTTCAGCAAATACTTTCAACAAGATTAAGAACATACTCCTGAAAAACCATAATATGCTTTACATTTTTCAGACTACTTGGTATTCAACTCTGCACTACATCAATTTTTCTCCAAACCGTATTTTCAATGTAGTCATCATCAACTAACATTTTGAAATCTTTTTTCAAATGTATTGATTTTCTTTTAAACCAAAAAACAAACAGGAAAGGAGAGAGACGATAAGAAGCATCAACTCATAGCTGCATCACTTTGGTTATTCACTGATTGCTTCTCATACTGCCTTTACCAGGGGCACAAGCCAAGCCAGTGTCCCCTTGCTCAAGACAGTGACTTTGGGCTTCAAGCCAGAGGACCTTCAGACTCAAGCCAGCAACTTGACACCCTCTCCACTGCACCACCACTGGTCAGGCTTTACTGATTGATATTTAGAGAGAAACAGTGAATTGTTGTTTCACTTATTTATGCATTCATTGGTTGATTCTTGTATATACCCTGGCCGGGAATTGAACCCACAACCTTGGCATATCAGGAGGATACTCTAACCAACTAAGCTACCCAGCCAGGGCCATCAGCTAACATTTTTGAAAGCTAATCATTTTAAATTCTAAACATTCATTGGAGGGTAACTTTCTGGGCCCTGGCTGGTGGCTCAGGGATAGAGCATTGGCCTGGTGTATGGACCTCCTAGATTCAAAGTCCAGCCAGGGCACACAGGAGAAGGGATCATCTGCTTCTCTCCCCCTCTCCCTTATCTCCCTCTTTTTCTCTTGCAGTCAGTGGCTCGATTAGTTCAAGTGTGGCCCCAGGTGCTAAGGATAGCTCAGTTGGTCCAAATCATCAGCCTCAGGCACTGAAGATAGCTCAGTACTCGAGCATCAGACCCAGATCGGTGTTGTTGGGTACATCCCAGTTGGGGCACATGCTGGAGTCTTGTCTCACTATCTCCCCTCCTCTCGCAAAAGAAAGATGAGAGAAAGAGAAGAAAAAAGAAAAGAAACAGAACGAAACAAAACAAAAGGAAACTATCTGTAATGCCGTTGGCCAAACCCAGGCAGGTTCACTTTGAATTCAGGCAGACAGTAGAGGAACTGCAGAGCCAAAAGCGTGGGGCCATTCCTTCTTACGTATTAAATTCTCCCAGTGGCAGATGAGCAAACAGGCAGGGGAAAACCTCTTCTCACAGCAGCAGGCAAGAAATCCACCAAATAGCCCCTTGACCCCTCATAGTGGCGAGCAAGCAATCTGCCCCTCACAGTGGCAGGTCAGCAATCTGCCCTGAGTGCAAGCACCCGTAGCCTTACATAGGCTATACACACGTGGCAGAGCTCTGCCACATGCTCACGCACTAACCATGCAAAGTGCTTGCAGCGAGGAAACCAAAAAGCAAACCTAACCCCACACTATCCGAATAGCCTTCTGTTTTGCTTAGAGATTTTTACCTTTGAATATTTGATTCAGGAAACTTACATCAAATTCCAGCTTCTTAATAAGAGGACTAATGGGATTATTCTCATTAAATCAACTGGGGAACTCTCACAAAACAGCTTAATTAGCTAACAGCTTGTATTTCAAGGTATATGAGGATTCCACTAAGTGAAGAAACCTAAATTCTCACCTGCATAATAAGGATACCCACCCCACCTTCCTCTTCCTTTCTGAGGCTGTGATAGAACCAGTTCATGTCTTCAAAATGACTGATGACATCAAGAACATTCCCAAATATCCTAACAACTAACTCTCGAAGACTGAACAGTGTTTCTTCCCTGAACCATAATCACGTTTCTTCTCCCATTCAGTATCAGACTAGAACCACTCCAACCTTTGACTCCTTACCTAGGCAATCTTACCCTCCTTATCTCTGAAAAATGTACCAGTGAGCTAAATATATTAGATTTAGAGTTCCCCAGACAAACATTACACTTTCCTTTCCTTGGAACAACCTGGACTATCTGCTCCTGACACTCACCTTTACATCTGTATTCTCAGAAGCTTTACCTACCCCTTCAGGTATATTTCAAAAGCTGGCTTTCTCCATAAGGTGTCCACACCACACACCCTCCTACCCCAAGCCTGACAGGTCACATGTAATTATTTATCCCATACTCCTTGAGAGCACTTTGTCTCACTGCCTTTTTCTCTACCTATTAAATACTTCCAGAGCACTAGTGATTACTTTTTATAAATAGTAAATAAAGCTTTTACTTTCATTGCAAGAGAATACACTTTTTCTTTATTACCAACAGGCATCTACCAATTTTAGGAGCTGATATGAAGCAGTGTGGTTCTCAGTCCTGGCAACATATTAGAATCACCCAGAGAGCGGAGAGCTTTTCTTTAAAAATACACGATGTCCTCTACCTCAAATTAAGTCAGAATCTCTGTGGATAAGCTACACAGGTGATTCTTAGTTATTTTCAGGATTATGAATCAATAGTAGAGTTAAGAGATCTGTATTTTCATTTCACTTCCCAAACAAGTCATTTTCTATTTTATTCTTCTTATCTAATTAACCCCAGTATCTCCCACTCTCGATTAGGCCTTACTGGTTGCCAAACAACCAAAACAGTTTCCCATCTGCTTTCCCTACCTTGACCTTCTTCTCTCTCTAGTCTTTTACTATTCCAAACCACCCTACAAGTAGTTGGTAGAATTAATATTAAATGGTTTTCATAATTTAACCACCAACTCTCTCCTACCCCGTTAATAACCAGTATTCTCTTTTCCACTATCTCAAAACTAAAATCAATTCATGTTGATAAGGGTATGAGCAAATGGGCACAACACACAATGTCAGTGCGAGCACTGAGCAGTCAGCTGGTAGTACAGCTAGTGCTCGACTTACGCCCACGACTGGTTCCGACAGACTGGTCGGTCGAAACACAATTTGGTCGTAAGTTGAGTAGGCTATATGTACAGTACTGTGAAATGATGTTATAAAAATCTTTAAGTCATATTTTATCATAATTTTCTTTCATTATTGTTATATATCATAATTTTCTTTGTTCGTTTTATGCCACTTGTATCATCTCTACATTATTTTGTTTCTTATTTTTACATTCGTCAGGTTTAAGTAAAACACTGCATTACCAGTACACCTGGTTTAATATTTGCAAAGACAATTTCCTCTTGGTAGACATCTTCGGAGGGGTTTCATAAAAAAATATTGAAGACATAAAACACAAACTGCTGTACCGAGTCTGGGATAACAGTTGAAATGGTGCACGTGGAGATGGTAGTGCTGCCGGAAGCTGGTCGCATTGTCGGACGCCCAGCTGGGCAACGCTTATGCTGCCAGACGCAGAGCAGTTGTGGCTAGCGACTGTGGTCGTAAAGTTGAATGGTCATAAGTTGATCAATATTTGTACTGGGAAGGCTACATGTGTCAAAATATGGCATGTATATAAATACTTAACACATAAAAACATATACAGGGTGAGGCAAAAGTAGGTTTATAGTTGTTCACTTGGAAAATACAATAGTTAATCAATAATAATACAAGAATAAACTATTTCACATACATACAACTGTAAACCTACTTTTGCCCCACCCTGTATACCCACACACAAAACATACTTTGGCCTGATCAGGCAGTGGGCACAGTAGATAGAGCGTTGGACTGGGATGCAGAAGACCCAGGTTCAAAACCTCGAGGTTGCTAGTTTGAGGGCAGGCTTATCTGGCTTGAGCACAGCTCACCAGCTTGAACTCAAGGTCACTGGCTTAAGCAAGGGGTCCCTTGGTCTGCTGTAGCCCCCAAGTCAAAGCACAAATGAGAAAACAATCAATGAACAACTAAGGTGCCACAACAAAGAATTGATGATTCTCATCTCTCTCCATTCCTGTCTGTCTTTCCCTATCTGTCCCTCTCTGTCTCTGTCTCTGTCTCTGTCTGTCTCTGTCTCTCTCTCTCTCTCTCTCACACACACACACACACACACACACACACACGGATAAAAAACATACTTTGGACCTAGTAACACCACTTTCAGAAATTTAACCAAAGGAAATAACATGACAAATGAGCGAGCATATATGCAAATGTGAATTTAGGATATCAATACAAAATGAGTAAAATAAATTATGATTCAACCACATAGTTAAATTCTATAGCCATTAAAAGTTCTATTACTTTTAATTCTATTATTAACTTTACATGTAGGCATATAAAAAACAATCTACAACGGTTTAAGTTTTAGAAAGGCAAATTAAAAGGAAAAATAGAAAATCCACAAATACATGGAAATTAAACAATGCACTCTAAAAACAACCAATGGGGTCAAATTAGAAAACACAGTGAGACAAATGGAAACAAAAGCAATGCTAGAGAAAAGCTTTCAGCTATAAACATACATTAAAAATGATCCCAAATTAACAACCTTACTTTACATCTTGAAGAAATATAAAAAAAAAAAAAAATCTAAAACTAGCACTCTTTCTTGATTAAAAAAAAAATTCAACAAACTAGAAACAGAAGAAACTACCTCAACATAATTAAAGCCAGGTATGAAAAGACAGCTAAAATCACATTAAGCAGTGAAAGAAAGAAAGCTTTACATTTTAAGACCAGGGGGAGCATACAATGGAGTAAAGACAGCCTCTTCAACAAATGGTGTTGGGAAAATTGGACAGCTACCCGCAAAAAATGAAACTAGACCACCAACTTACACCATTCACAAAAATAAACTCAAAATGGATAAAAGACTTAAATGTAAGCCGTAAAACCATAAGCATCTTAGAAGAAAACATAGGCAGTAAGCTCTCTGACATCTCTCGCAGCAATTTATTTGCTGATTTATTTCCACGGGCAAGTGAAATAAAAGACAGGATAAACAAATGAGACTATATCAAACTAAAAAGCTTTTGCACAGCTAAAGACAATAACAACAGAATAAAAAGACAAACTACACAATGGGAGAACATATTTGACAATACATCTGATAAGGGGTTAATAACCAAAATTTATGAAGAACTTGTAAAACTCAACATCAGGAAGATAAACAATCCAATCAAAAAATGGGCAAAAGAAAAAAATAGATACTTCTCCAAAGAGGACATACAGATGGCCAATAGGCATATGAAAAAATGCTCAACATCACTAATCATTAGAGAAATGCAAATTAAAACCACAATGAGATATCACCTCACACCAGTCAGAATGGCGCTCATTAACAAAACAACACAGAACAAGTGCTGGCAAGGGTGTGGAGAAAAGGGAACCCTCCTGCACTGCTGGTGGGAATGCAGACTGGTGCAGCCACTGTGGAAAACACTGGAGATGCCTCAAAAAATTAAAAATCGAACTGCCTTTTGACCCAGCCATCCCACTTTTAGGAATATATCCCAAGAACACCATAGCACTGTTTCAAAAGAAGAAATGCACCCCCATGTTTATGGCAGCATTGTTCACAATAGCGAAGATCTGGAAACAGCCCAAGTGTCCATCAGTGGACCAGTGGATTAAAAAGCAGTGCAGTGGTACAGCCTGACCATGCGGTGGCGCAGTGGATAGAGCGTCAGACTGGGATGCGAAAAGACCCAGATTCGAGAAACCCGAGGTCACCAGCTTGAGCACGGGCTAATCTGGTTTGAGCAAAAGCTCACTAGCCTGGACCCAAGGTCACAGGCTCGAGCAAGGGGTTCCTCCGTCTGCTGAGGTCCGCAGTCAAGGCACATATGAGAAAGCAATCAATGAACAACTAAGGTGTTGCCACGAAAAACTGATGATTGATGCTTCTCATCTCTCTCCGTTCCTGTCTGTACTTATCTATCCCTCTCTCTGACTCTCTCTCTCTCTCTGTTACAAAAACAAAACAAAACAAAAAGCAGTGGTACATATATACAATGGAATACTATGGGGCCATAAAGAAGAAAGAAATCTTACCTTTTGTGACAACATGGATGAACATGGAAACTATTATGTTAAGTGAAATAAGCCAGGCAGAGAAAGAAAAATATCATATGACCTCACTCATTTGAGGAATCCAATGAACAATGTGAACAGAAGAACGGAATTGAGTTAGAGGAGAGATCAAAGGGACCAGAGGAAAAAAGGACAGAGGGAAAGGGGATGATAGGATGAGATAAACCTGAAAGGAAGGGGGGAGGGTGCTGTGGGGAGGGGGGTATGGGAGATGTTGAGGGGAAGATGGGGGAGGGGGATGCATTCGGGGCAACACTAGAATCTATGTAAACACAATATATTAAAATCAATAAAAAAAGAAAGAAAAGAAAGATGTCTGATGAAGGGGAAAAAAAAAAAAGACCAGGGACAAGGAAAGGATGCCCAATCTCACCACTTCTATTCAACAAAGTATTGGAAGTCTTACCCAGAGCAATTAGGCAAGAAAAAGAAATAGGAAAAGTAAAACTATATTGGTTCACAGATGATATGATCTTTTATGTAGAAAACTTGTAAAGATTCTAAAGTTTAAGTCCTGGCTGGTTGGCTCAGTGGTCGAGCGTCGGCCTGGGGTGCAGGAGTACCGGGTTCAATTCCCGGCCAGGGCACACAGGAGAAACGCCCATCTGCTTCTCCACCCCTCCCCTTCTCCTTCCTCTCTGTCTCTCTCTTCCCCTCCAACAACCAAGGCTCCATTCTGCAAAGTTGGCCTGGGCACTGAAAAAGGCTCCATGGCCTCTGCCTCAAGCGCTAGAATGGCCCTGGTTGCAACAGAGCAATGCCCCAGATGGGCATAGCATCGCTCCCTGGTGGGCGTGCCGGGTGGATCCCGGTCGGGTGCATGCGGGAGTCTGTCTGACTGCCTCCCGTTTCCAACTTCAGAAAAATACAAAAAAAAAAAAAAAAAAAAGATTCTAAAGTTTAAACATCTGTTCAAATAGCCTGACCAGGCAGTGGCAAAGTGGATAGAGCATAGTGGTAGAGCATCCAAAGACATTTTTGCAGAAACTGAAAAAAAAATTCTAAAATTTATATGGAATCATAATGAACTCCAAAGAACCACAACAATTTCAAAAAATAAAGTTGGAATACACACTTTTTGGTTTTAAAACATATTACAAAGCTATAGTAATTTGGAACACTGTGGCACTGTCACAAAGATATATATAGACTAATGGGATAGAATAGAGTCGAGAAATAAAACTTCACATATATTTAAATGATCTTTGACTACGGTGTGAAGACCACTCAATGTATCCCCAGTCAGGGCACATATAAGACTCAACCAATGGCCCTGGCCAGACAGCTCAGTTGCTTAGAACACTGTCCCGAAGTGCAGAGGTTGCCAATTAATTTCCGGGTCACAGCACATGCAGGAACAGCTCAATGTTCCTGTCTCTTTCTCTTCCTCTCTCACTAAAATCAATAAATAAAACATTTTTTTAACTAAAGAATAAACCAATGAATGCATAAATGGGTGGCACAATAAATCGATTTCTCTCCATTCATCTCTAAAATAATGAATAAAAAAATTAAAAGCAAGAAGAGCTTTATAATATTGGATATGGCAATGATTTTTTGCATATGACACCAAAGGAACAAGAAACAAGAGCAGCCCTGGCCGGTTGGCTCAGTGGTAGAGCGTCGGCCTGGCGTGCAGGAGTCCCGGGTTCGATTCCTGGCCAGGGCACACAGGAGAAGCGCCCATCTGCTTCTCCACCCCTCCCCCTCTCCTTCTCTCTGTCTCTCTCTTCCCCTCCCGCAGCCAAGGCTCCATTTGAGCAAAGTTGGCCCAGGCACTGAGGATGGCTCTGTGGCCTCTGCCTCAGGCGCTAGAATGCCTCTGATTGCGGCAGAGCTTCGCCCCCTGGTAGGCATGCCGGGTGGATCCCAGTCAGGTGCATGCAGGAGTCTGTCTGACTGCCTCCCCATTTCCAACTTCAGAAAAATACAAAAAAAAACAAAAAACAACAACAACAAAAAAAAGAAACAAGAGCAAAAGTAGGTTACTGTGACTACATCTAACTTAGATATCAAAGAATACAATCAACAGGGAAGAGGCAACCTATGGAATGAAAAAATAAATGCAAATATCTGACAAAAAGTTAATATCCAGACTATACAAAGACTCTTACAACTCAACGAGAAAGAAATCATGTAGAAGTGACCATCTGCTTCTCCACACCTGGTTAAAATATGGCAAAGGACTTGAATAGACTTTTATCCATAAAAAATAGACAAATGGCCAACAAGCATATGAAAGGTACTCAATATTGCTGATCATCAAAACCAAAATAAGATCATCTCACACCCACTATTATTTTAAAAAAACAAACTGAAAACAACTATAGGTCAGGATGTGGAGGAGTTGTAACCCTAATGCATTGTTAGTAGGATTTAAACCATTTTGGAATGGTGCAATACTATTAAAACAGGTAAAATGGTTCCTCAAAAAATTAAAAACGGAACCACTTATGATCCAGCAATTCCACTTCTAGATAAGTACCCCCAAAATTGAAAGCAGAGTCAAAGAGATATTTGCATTGTCACATTCACAGCAGCACTACTCACAACAGCCAAGAGGTGAAAGTAGCAGCAATGTCCATCAAAGAATGAACAGATAAATTGTGGTATTATACACAGCGCGGAATACTCTGCAGCCTTAAAAAAGGAAATTTGTCACATGCTACAGTATGGATGAACCTTGAAGGCATTATGTTAAGTGAAATAAGTCAGTCACAAATGGACAATTATGGTATGATTCCACTTGTATGGTGTATCTAAAATAGTGAAATTCATAGATATAGAAAGTAAAATGATGACTATCAGGTCTGGAAAGAGGGAGCAAAAGAGAATTATTATTTAGTGAATACAGTTTCAGTTCTGCAGATGAAAAAGTCCTGGAGAGCTATTCTACAACAATGTACATATATTTAACGTTAATGAAGTGTACACTTAAAAATAGTTAAGATAGTAAAGTTTATTAGTGCTTTTTAACACAATAATAAAACAGGGTACATTTTTTCCCCTCTTTTTCCAAGTGAGAGGAGGGGAGACAGAGAGACAGACTCCCACATGTGCCCCAACTGGGATCCACCCGGCAGCCCCCATCTGGGGCCAAGGGGGCCATGCTCACAACCAAGCTATTCTTAGTGCCTAAGGGGGAGGCTCCCTAAAGCCATTGTCAGCTCCCGGGGCCAATGTGCTCAAACCAATCAAGCTACGGTTGCAGGAGAGGAAAAAAGAGAGTGAGAGGCATGGAGAAGCAGATGGTCACTTCTACTATGTGCCTTGACCAGGAATCAAACCTAGGACATTCACATGCCAGGCTGACCCTCTACCTCTGAGCCAACTGGCCAGGGCCATGACACATTAAAAAAATAAAACAGGTAAGTTACAATACTGTATAGCTGCACCTGAAACTAAAACAAAATATTGAATGTAAACTGTAATTGAAAAACTATTGAGATATATCTTTAAAAAACTGAAGAGCTGTATAAAATATAAAACAATCCCAGTTTTGTTATGAAACAATAAAAACGGATAACATTTGAGCATGAACTACTACTACATGTGTATTACTAGCATGCAAGGACATGATTTAGGCACTTGCTATGTATTAACACTTATTCCTCACAACCACTTTAAGAGGTAGGTATTATTAATACCTCATTTGAAAAAGCTGAGACTCAAATTAATATGCCAAAAATACACATAGCTAATTAATGGCAATACCAGGTTTTAAATACAAGCCTTCTTGAGACAGTATCCATGCTCTTAAACTCTGTATGATACATATGTAGAAGTATGGAAAGCTAATACACCAAACTGCTAACATTCTCTTAGGAGTTTTCACTTTATACACTTCTGTTTTACATTTATACAAAGATCATGAACTGCTTTTTATAATGAAAAACAAAAGGAGATATTTACATTTAAGAAAATACTCAGTGGAACAGAATGGTCTCTATCCCTACAATCATTTTATTTCCTTGTATTTCTGCACTTAAGATTCTTCACTAAGGTATAGCTAATCTAGCTGTTATAACACACATGCCTTCTGGTTGTCACAAACACATCCACTCCCTGGAGAGAATGTCCCCTCCACCCTAAAACACACCTTTTGCTTTTAATTTTTATTCATTTTTTAATTTATCAAAATCCAGTTCTTGGCCCTGGCTGGTTGGCTCAGTGGTAGAGCATCAGCCTGGCGTGCAGGAGTCCCAAGTTCGATTCCTGGCTAAGGCACACAGGAGAAGCACCCATCTGCTTCTCCACCCCTCCCCCTCTCCTTCCTCTCTGTTTCTCTCTTCCCCTCCCATAGCCGAGGCTCCACTGGAGCAAAGTTGGCCCAGGTGCTGAGGATGGCTCTATGGCCTCTGCCTCAGGCGCTAGAATGGCTCTGGTCGCAACAGAGTGACGCCCCAGATGGGCAGAGCATCGCCCCCTGGTGGGCATGCCGGTGGATCCTGGTCAGGCGCATGCGGGAGTCTGTCTGACTGCCTCCCCATTTCCAGCTTCAGAAAAAAAAAACAAAAACCCAGTTCTTAACTCACCTACTTTAGAAGGCCTCCGAGCACCAGTCTTTACCTATACCACTTTTCACTCATTTATATAGTATGCTGCTTTGAAAAACTGCGCTTTAGTGGCTTTGTGTGCTCCACAGAGCCATCAGCAACATTCTTTGAAGATGTTACTTTTTCCCAGAGGCAAGGGACACTCCCACTAGCATAGAGCATATTTAACACCTATATCTAGATGTATAAAGACATTCCTACCAGAAACAAGTGCTTCTTGGAGACAGGATTAATTCCAAATTGGAAACAGGGAAATTACAGAGTAAATCTGATTTGTCTTGTGCCAGAAGCAATGAGACTAATGGAGGAGGGTCAAAAGGATACAGAGGCACTTTAAAGATGGTACCACTGAGGCCTGACCTGTGGTGGTGCAGTGGATAAGGTGTTGACCTGGAAATGCTGAGGTTGCCGGTTCGAGACCCTGGGCTTGCCTGGTCAAGGCACATATGGGAGTTGATACTTCCTGCTCCTCCCCCCTTCTCTCTCTCTCTCCTCTCTCTCTCTATCTCTCTCTCTCCTTTCTAAAATGAATAAATAAAATAAAAAATAAATAAATAAATAATAATAAAAAAAAAAGATGGTACCACTGACCAGTATCAAAAAGAACAGGACTGTAATTGATTTTAATACTTAATTAAGAAAAAATGTTCAAAAGCCCTCCATACCGATCTGATCCGAATCCTGCCACAGACTCCGTCAAATGTAAAGCCAGTAGCCACGGCCACCATCACAGCCGCCTGGCCCATGCAGGTTCGCATTTGATTTGGACAAACGGTAATGAAACAACAGAGCCAAGAACTGGTGGGCTATTAGCGTTAATCCTAGCTTGCACCTGGAGGGCAAGAAATATACACAATGGGAAAACACTTCCCTTTCCATTCAGGGCTCCCAAAGCCACTGATTTATCCAAGTTTCCTAGAATCAAAGGCTTCTAGCTCACCAGCCTTATTCACCTCTGTTCCCCATCTCCTTCTCTCTGCAGAAACTGGCTTCTCCTTCAGCACTCCACCATCTTGGCTGCCTCTCCTCAGCAATGCTGATGGCAGGATCTGAGAGAGAGAGCCCCCGGTCTGCCTTATTTTATAAAGTAGAAATTAAAGCCTTTAAGCCAGTGGTTCTCTTTTTTTTTCTTTTGTATTTTTCTGAAGTTGGAAAACGGGGAGGCAGTCAGACAGACTCCCGCATGCGCCCGACCGGGATCCACCCAGCACGCCCACCAGGGGGCGATGTTCTGCCCATCTGGGGAGTTGCTCTGTTGCAACCAGAGCCATTCTAGCGCCTGAGGCAGAGGCCACAGAGCCATCCTCAGTGCCCGGGCCAACTTTGCTTCAATGGAGCCTTGGCTATGGGAGGGGAAGAGAGAAACAGAGAGGAAAGAGAGGGGGAGGAGTGGAGAAGCAGATGGGTGCTTCTCCTGTGTGCCCTGGCCAGGAATCGAACCCAGGACTCCTGCACGCCAGGAAGCCAGTGGTTCTCAAAGGGTGCGCCCTACAAGATATCCAGATGTGCCCTATGGTATTCCAGAGAAATATGTGCCTGTTGGGGACCAAAAAATCAACAGGATTTTTGGAGTTAAGATTTTGGAGGGACAGAGGTGTGGGGAATTGGCTATAAGCTGACAGTCTGCCCAACCCCCCCCCCACCTCACTTGCCTCATTAGGTCACAAAAGGCTGTTAAGCTGTGGTGCTGTGGATTGTACTCTCCATGTTCCCTGGAAAGACTGGAGGCAAGTTTCTTCTATCCTTTGTTTGGTGTAAAGTTAAGATGATATTGAATACGTATGGTGGGGGTTTTATGCATTCAACACAATTAGAGTAAAAAGAGAGGAATTATTCAAGGTATTGTTGGGCAGATAAAATATATTATGCTCACTTTGTTAAAGAGGGTGCTGCCCATATGAAAGCCCTTCCCCCAGGTAATATTAATGTGTGTTGGGGGCGGGCTGTGGGCAGGCAGGATCCTTGTAGCCTGGGGCTTGGTTTTAGGACTAAGCCTTTCCCACCCTTTTTGATGTGGGGTGGTGCAATCCCATCATGCCTCAGATAAGTGACTTTGTATTAGAGACTTCCCTATTTTGTATATCGGATTAAAGGTTTTTATTTCTACACTATAAAATGGGGGCAGACTAGGAGCTTGCTCTCTCGGTTCCTGAGATTAACATTAGAGAATACAGCAGAGAAAGCCCACGTGGAGGAGGCCAGGAGAAGCAGCCAAGATGGAGGAGGATTGAAGGAAAAGAGAGTTTGTGCAGCTTGGGCAGGGAGAAGGAAAGAGATGGGGAACAGAGGTGAGTAAGTCTGGTGAGCTAGAAACCTTTGATTCTAGGAAAGTCAGATAAGTCAGTAGCTTTGTGAGCACTGAATGAGTGGGTTTTGGAGTCCAGTGTGTGTTTTTACTTGCCCGCCAGGTACAAGCTAGGATTAAATGTAATGGCCCACAGTTCTTGGCTCCGTTGTTTCATTACCATCTGTCCGAATCCAATGCGAACCTGCATGGGCCAAGGCGGCTCTGATAGTGGCCATGGATACTGGCTTTACATGTATTGATGAGGAAATGAGAGTTTGCCTTTCAAATATATGCCCAAACATTGAAGAAATTGTTAGGACACATCAGGCCCGTGTTTCTCATACACACATTTGACAGGGACCTGCCGAATTTACTAAATCTTACTGAGAATGTACCTATATCTATAAAAAGATAAATTTTCTGTCATTTTTTATTTTTTAGCCCCTCTTTTTTACAAATTCTAAAAAGCATAACTCAAAAAATGTAACATACAAATGTTTTTTAATGTCAGAAGAAATTTACTTTTGTGGTATTTATTTTAATTACCATAAAAGCACACTTGGACTTTATTTTTTTTTCTTTAATATTTGACTTATTATAACATATTTCTCAGAAATTTGTATATAGTACACCTACAATTATTTGTAGGATTTTTTTTTTTGTATTTTTCTGAAGTTGGAAATGGGGAGGCAGTCAGACAGACTCCCGCATGTGCCCGACAGGGATCCACCCGGCATGCCCACCAGGGGGCGATGCTCTGCCCATCTAGGCGTTGCTCTGCCGCAATCAGAGCCATTCTAGCGCCTGAGGCAGAGGCCACAGAGCCATCTTCAGTGCCCGGGCCAACTTTGCTCCAATGGAGCCATGGCTGCGGGCGGGGAAGAGACAGACAGAGAGGAAGGAGAGGGGGAGGGGTGGAGAAGCAGATGGGTGCTTCTCCTGTGTGCCTTGGCTGGGAATCAAACCCAGGACTCCTGCACGCCAGGCCGACGCTCTACCACTGAGCCAACCGGCCAGGGCTATTTGTAGGATTTAAAATTTTCATTTTATTTATTCATTTTTAGAGAGGAGAGAGAGAGAGGGAGAGAGAGACAGAGAGAGAGAAGGGGGGAGGAGCTGGAAGCATCAACTCCCATATGTGCCTTGACCAGGCAAGCCCAGGGTTTCGAACCGGCGACCTCAGCATTTCCAGGTCGACGCTTTATCCACTGCGCCACTACAGGTTAGGCTATTTGTAGGATTTTAAATGCACTCTGACTTCAAAAAGTTTGGGAACCACTGCTTTAAGCCAATATACAAATAAAGTCTCTGATACAAAACCACTTATCTGAGGCATAAATGGGATTCCTCATAACAGTGTACCACCTCACATCAAGGGTGTGGGGAAAAGCTTAGTTTTGAAAAGATCTTAGTATTAAAAGGGTGAGAGGCCCTGGCCGGTTGGCTCAGTGGTAGAGCGTCGGCCTGGTGTGCAGAAGTCCTGGGTTCGATTCCCGGCCAGGGCACACAGGAGAAGCGCCCATCTGCTTCTCGGCCCCTCCCCCTCTCCTTCCTCTCTGTCTCTCTCTTCCCCTCCCGCAGCAAGGCTCCATTGGAGCAGGATGGCCCGGGCGCTGGGGATGGCTCCTTGCCTCTGCCCCAGGCACTGGAGTGGCTCTGGTGGCAACAGAGCGACGGCCCGGAGGGGCAGAGCATCGCCCCCTGGTGGGCATGCCGGGTGGATCCCGGTCGGGTGCATGCAGGAGTCTGTCTGACTGTCTCTCCCCGTTTCCAGCTTCAGAAAAATACAAAAATAAATAAATAAATAAATAAAAATAAAAAATAAAAGGGTGAGAAAGGCTTAGTCTTAAAACTAAGCCTTAGGCTATAAGAACCTTGCCAGCTTACAGCCTGTCTCCCACACCCAATGCAAACTATAAGAGCAAACATACATATCATATTTACAAACTTATTTGACTAACAGGTCCCTAAATTGAAAAATGAGAAAACAACAGCCTGACCAGTGGTGGCTTGGCTCAATGGATAGGGCCTCAACCCGGAAAGCTTGAGGTACCCAGTTTCAAACCTCAAGGTCCTCAGCTTTAGCCGGCTTGCCAGTTTGAGCATGGAATCATTGACATTATCCAAAGCTTTCTTGATTAAGCCCAAAGGTTACCAGCTTGAAGCTCAAGGTCGCTGGCTTGAGCAAGGGGCCATGGGCTCAGCACCCTGTCAAGGCACATATGAGAAGCAATCAACGAACAACTAAAGTGAAGCAACTACTAGTTGATGTTTCTCATTCTCTTCTCTCATTCTAAAATCAACTTTAAAAAAAAAAATGAGACTACAACAATAAACATTTGTGACCACTGGAAGTGACCAATATATTACCATTACATGTCTTTTCAGTAGAAATACTATTATACTGCCATTTTTAGATGAAACATAGTTTATTCAACCATTGATGAGGAAAAACTCTTCCTTACAGGTAAAAATAATCAGCTATTAAATAACAATGGGCCTGACTAGGCGGTGGCGCAGTGGATGGAGTGTTGGACTGGGATGAGGAAGACCCAGGTTCGACACCCCGAAGTCGCCAGCTTGAGCGTGGGCGCATCTGGTTTGAGCAAAATCTCACCAGTTTGGACCCAAGGTCGCTGGCTCAAGCAAGGGGTTACTCGGTCTGTTGAAGGCCCGCAGTCAAGGCACATATGAGAAAGCAATCAAGGAACAACTGAGATGTCACAAAAAACTGATGATTGATGCTTCTCATCTCTCTCCGTTCCTGTATGTCTGTCCCTATCTATCCCTCTTTCTGACTCTGTCTCTGTAAATAAAAAAATAATAACAACAATGGGAGTTGGGGAAGGGCAGGAATCACCTTTTGTAACCCAAACTGAAATAATTATCAGGCAAGGATCATCATGAATGCTAAAACCACTAGGAGGAACATTGTTGGGGAAATGTGAGTTCTCATAATGCCAAAGTATCATCCCACAGATTACATGTTAATTGCAAAGTGAAAAATATATATTTACAATGGTTCGAGACCCCCAGGTCGCCAGCTTGAGCATAGGCTCATCTGGTTTGAGCAAAGCTCTCCAGCTTGGACCCAAGGTCGCTGGCTTGAACAAGGGGTTACTCGGTCTGCTGAAGTCCCGCGGTCAAGGAACATATGAGAAAGCAATCAATGAACAACTAAGGTGTCACAACAAAAAAACTGATGATTGATGCTTCTCATCTCTCCGTTCCTGTCTGTCTGTCCCTGTCTATCCCTATCTCTCTCTCTCTGTCTCTGTAAGAAAAAAAAAACAATAAATAAAATAATTTTTTAAAAGAGACTAAGATATGATAATCACATGCTATTTGTGAGCTTTGATAAGATCTTGATTCAAAAAATAACAAAAACCAAAATACAACTATTAAAGATGCTTGGTGGATAAGTGAGAAAGTTGAATAGGACTAATTTAAGATTAATTTTCTCATTTTTTTAAAGATTTGTTAAAAATTCATTTTAGAGAAGGGGGAGGAGAGAGAGAGAGAGAGAAGGTAAGAAGGAGCAAGAAGCATCAACTCCTATATGTGCCTTGACCAGGCAAGCCCAGGGTTTCACACCAGCAAATTCAGCATTCCAGGTCAACGCTTTATCCACTGTGCCACCACAGGCAAGGCAAGATTAATTTTCTTAAATTTAATCATGATATTGTAGTTAGGAAGGACTTTTCATTAGAAAGTACACGCTGAATATTTCATAGGTGTGGTTATCATGTTATCTATGACTTACTCTCCAATGTTTCAATAAAGATATAAATGCAATATACACAAGTACCCATAAATAAAGCAAACAGAGCAAATGGGTAATGGGTATACACAATATAGAGAAGTCTCTTCTGCCTCCACTTTATGATGATAAAAAAATTGCTAAAGTCATAATTTCACTTATCATTTATATGATACTTTACCCAATCTTTAGAGACATAAATGCCATTAAGAGACCCCAGCCCACAGGGTTTTGGGGAATGCTTTCCAAAGACATGGCACAGGTCTGGTGTATCAGGAAGAAGTCCCTACTGAACTTGGCAATAAAACAGTAAGTTACTGGAGACAAAAAGGGAACTTTTTAAAAAAATAATAATAACACTTTAACACAGGTCTAACTTCTTAGCAAATGTGTCAATACAATTTTCATTGCTGTTGGTACAATGTGAATAGTAGGCATCTGGGGTTTATTCACCTTGTGTGACTGAAACGTCATGCTGTTGATCAGTAACTCCCCAGTCCCCTCACTCAGGCCCTGGCAACATCGATTCCCCTCCATGATTCTGCAAATTTGACTATTTTAGATAGCTCATGTAAGTGGAGTCATTTAGCACTTGTTTTCCGTGACTGGTTTATTTCACTTAGCCTAATTTCCTCATTTCATCAATGTTGTGGCAACTGCAGTTTCCTTCTTTTATAAGACTGAATAGTACTCCATTGTATGTAACACATTTATTTATCCATTCATCCATCCATGGACAATCAGGTTGTTTCCACACTTAGCTACTGTAACAGTAAGGTGAGGAGAGAACTTATTTGCAATGTATAATTTGGGGAAAGTTTCCCAAGGTCCTTCTCCTGGGTTCAACTACAGCTGCCAAACACATGTACAATAAGGGAGGCCTCCTTTGCAGGGTATGCTGAATTGTTTTTCACTCAGAGCCAGACACCAGACTGATACCAATCAAAATAATTAAAATAAAGACTTATAATTGTTGAGCTGGGAGTACTACCTGCCCAAACATGAATAAGTAAATGCTTCATGTTAAAACTGTGAGGTCTGGAAAAATGCTAATAATTATATCTCTATTCCATTACATCAAAACTTCAATATGGAAAGAATACCAATGGCGGTTGTGTATAGCATTCCTGTTAATATACAGCTATTAAATAGGTTTGCTATTAATACCAAAGACAATTTCTCATTATTACAGGAGTTACCAGGTTACTGATTCTCCCTCGTAACATCTACATGTGTCTGTCATCGCCACCAAATTTACTAAGACCAAACTAAAAATTCTGCCAGTATGCCAAACCTGAAAGAGACTCACCCCTCCCAAAAAAAAGACTAAAAACTTCTATCTACAAACTACACTGCTCACAAAAATTAGGGAATATTTCAAAATAAATATGAAGCAATAAAATATTCCCTAAATTTTGTTAGCAGTATATATCAACCACATAAGATCATACCTACTTCCAATAGCTTCCTGCTTTTTTTAAGTTCCAGGGGAATATAAGTATTGTTCATTCCAAAACTTCAATATAAGAATTTATAAGTATGTCAATAAAAGGAGATCTATATTGACTCCCAGAAGGTCCTCAAACCAACAAAGATCCATTGACTACACTGTGAGAACTACTAGCAGCTTGAGATGGTTCAACTGAGTTCATGTACAAATCCTACCATTATTTTCTCCCTGAGCAAATCACAATGATTTAAATTTTATATGAAAATTTATTGAAGAGCAGTTAAAAAGCAGCTAAAACACTGAAAAGAAAATAAATTCAACCATAGGTGATTATATAAGGACAGTACATGTATAACATAGTATACTATTCAGCAATTACAAAGGATAATGTAAATGTAGCTATGACAGACATTCTCAATATACTGGGTAAGACAGGCCTGACCTGTGGTGGTGCAGTGGATAAAGAGTCGATCTGGAATGCTGAGGTCGTCGGTTCAAAACCCTGGGCTTGCCTGGTCTAGACACATACCAGAAGCAACTACCATGTGATGCTTCCTGCTCCTCTCCCAAACCTTTTCTCTCTCTCTCTTATTTCTCTCTAAAAATGAATAAAATCTTAAAAATAAAAAAAGACATAAGTGGCCAAATTCTCTAAGATTATATACATTATGGTCCCACTTTTGTAAAAATATACACGAGGATATGCACCTTAATGTATATAAAATATATAAATGTTGCCTGACCAGGCAGTGGCGCAGTGGATAGAGTGTTGGACTGGGGTGCAGAGGACCCAAGTTCGAGATCCCGAGGTCGCCAGCTTGAGCGTGGGCTCATCTGGTTTGAGCAAAGCTCACCAGCTTGGATCCAAGGTCACTGGCTCAAAGCAAGGGGTTACTTGGTCTGCTGTAGCCCCACGGTCAAGGCACATATGACAAAGCAATCAGTGAACAACTAAGGTGTCGCAACAAAAAACTGATGACTGATGCTTCTCATCTCTCCGTTCCTGTCTGTCTGTCCCTATCCCTCTCTCTGACTCTGTCACAATAAATAAATAAATAAATAAATAATAAAATCAGTCATACTCTGGGCCTTTAAAAAAAGTTTATATATATATATAAATGTTTGTAAAAATTTGCATCAAAACGTCACAGAAATTATATCGCTGGGTAAATTTTCACCTTTACTTTCTAACTTTTCTATAATAAAATATTAGTAAAGTTTTTTTTTTTTTGTATTTTTCTGAAGCTGGAAACGGGGAGAGACAGACAGACTCCCGCATGCGCCCGACCGGGATCCACCTGGCACGCCCACCAGGGGGCGATGCTCTGCCCCTCCGGGGCATCGCTCTGTTGCGACCAGAGCCACTCCAGCGCCTGGGGCAGAGGCCAAGGAGCCATCCCCAGTGCCCGGGCCATCTTTGCTCCAATAGAGCCTCGCTGTGGGAGGGGAAGAGAGAGACAGAGAGGAAGGAGAGGGGGAGGGGTGGAGAAGCAGATGGGCACCTCTCCTGTGTGCCCTGGCCGGGAATCGAAACCGGGACTTCTGCACGCCAGGCCAACGCTCTACCACTGAGCCAACCAGCCAGGGCAGTAAAGTTATTTTTAATAATCATAACCTCTCGGCCTGACCAGAGGTGGTGCAATGGACAGAGCATCGCCCGGGAGGCCAAGGGACCGATTTGAAACCCCAAGGTCACCAGCTAGAGCAAGGGCTTGTGGGCTCGAGCGGGGGGTCGCTGGCTCGAGTGGGGGTCGCTGGCTCGAGCACCCCAGTCAAGGCACATATAAGCAATCAATAAACTAAAGTGAAGCAACTACAAATTGATGCTTCTCATCTGTCTCCTCCCCCTTTCTCCCTTTCTCCCTTTCTCTCTCTCTCTCTCAAAAAAAGTCACAACCTCTCTATACCTTCATTCTACCTTGTGTTTACAAGAAACTACAACAGTTGTACCTAATCATTTACCTTATAAGCAATATCTAGGGGTGGTCAGCAACGTGAGAAATTTAAAGAAAACCCCATAACAAAAAAGCATAATATGGTTAATATCTCCATCAATGATGAAGATGAGTTCCAGAACCATTCCACATTGTCAGGAACTTTGATACTAAAAAACAAACTAACAAGAGTTTCAGAGAACGGGGTTACATTTCAAAAATGCTGAGTATTAGCCCTGGCCGGTTAGCTCAGTGGTTGAGCGTCAGCCTGGCGTGCGGGAGTCCCGGGTTCAATTCCCGGCCGGGGCACACAGGAGAAGCGCCCATCTGCTTCTCCACCCCTCCCCCTCTCCTTCCTCTCTGCCTCTCTTCCTCTCCCACAGCCAAGGCTCCACTGGAGCAAAGATGGCCGGGCGCTGAGGATGGTTCTGTGGCCTCTGCCTCAGGCGCTAGAGTGGCTCTGGTTGTAACAGAACAACGCCCCAGATGGGCGGAACATTGCCCCCTAGTGGGCATGCCGGGTGGATCCCGGTCGGGCGCATGCGGGAGTCTGTCTGACTGCCTCCCTGTTTCCAACTTCAGAAAAATACAAAAAAAAAAAAAAAAAGATGCTAAGTATAGAAGGCAATTCCTCCTACAGATGCCCACCCAGCCACTCACTTTCTTCCTGAACAACCAAATTAATCACCTTACCTTGCCACTGCTTCTTTGAAAGAGCCAACTGTAAGAATTTGTTCAAAATGTTTACAAACAAATAACTCCTTAAACACTTTTAAACCTTCCTTATAACTGATTCTAATAGTATTAGACATGAGGCTATATGTATTAAAAAACCATTTAGTGAACACTGCTAGGGACTTTGCAAGCTCTCTTATTCATCTTCCTCTCAACTCCATAAAAAGGGTGCACCACTAGCTCTCTCACAAAATTAGGACAGAAATTACCAATGGACATGGAAGGAAAAATTTAAGCCCAGGTCGGACTCCAAACCTAGTCTCCTACTTTTTTTATATACTATACTCCTTTTCATGTTCTTATGCCTTATAACTCAGGTCCTTCTCAGCTGATCCTTTAACTAAAGACGGAACAGCATCTGCCCTAAAGGCTTGAATGCTCTCTTGCTCTTCTTCACAGCCCCATCGACCTCTTTTCTTTCATTTAATGAACTAGTGCCTTCCCAACTGTGTGCAAGGCACCTAGAGAAATACAAAAATGACTAAAGCAAAGCCTCCACACTCAAAAAATTGTTATAAACTCCTACTAGGCCTGACCAGGTGGTGTTGTAATGGACAGAAAGCAGGACTGGGACACAGAAGACCTAGGTTTGAAACCCCAAGGTCACCCAGCTGAGCGCAGGCTCACCAGATTGAGTGCAGGTTTGCTGGCTTGAGTGTGGGATCTCAGACATGACCCCAAGGTTGCTGGCTTGAAGCCAAAAGGTCACTGGCTTGAAGCCCAAGGTTGCTGGCTTGAACAAGGGATCACTTGCTCTGCTGTAGCCCTCCCCCACCATCAAAGCACATATGAGAAAGCAATCAATGAAAAACTAAGGTGCCGCAATGAAGAACTGATGCTTCTCAACTCTCTCCCAATCTGTCTGTCCCTATCTGTCCCTCTCTGTCTCTGTCAAAAAAACAAACAAAAACTCCTACTAGAAATTTAATAGTAGTTTTCAAAACTACTATTAAAACTAGTAAACTACTATTAAATAATAAACATTTCCATAAAAAAATAAACATCAGGCCTGACCGGGCGGTGGCGCAGTGGATAAAGCGTTGGACTGTGGGATGCAGAGGACCCAGGTTCGAGACCCCAAGGTCGCCAGCTTGAGTGAGGGCTCATCTGGTTTGAGCAAAAGCTCACCAGCTTGAGCCCAAGGTTGCTGGCTCAAGCAAGGGGTTACTCAGTCTGCTGAAGGCCCGTGGTCAAGGCACATATGAGAGGGCAATCAATGAACAACTAAGGTGTCGCAACAAAAAACTGATGATTGATGATTCTCATCTCTCCGTTCCTGTCTGTCTGTCCCTGTCTATCTCTCTCTCTGACTCTGTCTCTGTAAAAAAAAAAAAAGAAAGAAAAAGAAAAAAATAAACATCAGGAACTCCTGAAAAGCTGAATTTTCAAGTTAAAATTGGTTTTTACTCATTTAAAGGACCAAATGTTTCTTAAAATTAAGCATCTTAGATAAAAATATTTCCACCTTCTTAAGCATAAATCAGTATAACAATAAAAAGAGCTAACACTGATTAAATTTACTGATGTGCTAGGTGTTTTATGTATACTTAGTACAGTTTTCACCAAAACTGAGGTAAGTACTACTAATGGCCCCATTTTAAAAAGGTGTAACAAAAGCAGAGGTTACTTGTGACATTTTGGGTGAAGGAAACAAAGCAAGAGAATGAAGCTGGACTCAAAAGAGGTGCCCTGATTATGGGGTAAGCATCCTGCAAGCAATGGTAACTCTATCTGCTATGGGTGGAGGATAAGCAGAGTGTGCTGCTATGCTAGCGGAAAATAACTTCTGTAAAAAAGCTTTTGTTTGTTTTCTTGTGGAGGGTGGGGGAAATACATTAAGACACCACTACAAATGACTTGGTCAATTATTTAAAAACTGACTCTAGGAGGCAGTAATAGGAATGAAGAGAGACAATATGAGAGCAACTCTGAATGTGTTCAACTAGTTACAGCAGAGTACCAGAAAAATTACCTGCAGAATCCAACATAACTCCAACCCTACAGTGCTGAATAAACCCCGCACGTTTTCATAAAATGCGGTGGAATTTTTCCACAAACCCCAATGAGCCAATGTTCTTTCTACTGAATAACACCACACCTAAGAGAATATACAACCTATGCCTAATGAATAAGGTTTCATAGTATCCTTTTAAATCTCAACAGATAAGTGTCTGTACATATTAATTCACTTAGCATTACAATTCCCACCTAATCTTAAACACAATGTAAACCACATTATTCTATTCAGAGGGTACACAATTTCCAAAAGAAAACTTTTTTTTGTGTGTAAGTCCAGATCCCACATAGGCCTCAATAAATTAGAATTTGAAAATTATTTTAAAGAAACGAAAGGACTCATACCAGGTTTAGTACGTTGAGTAGTTCCATTGCTATTTTTAGAATGAGCAACACTTCTCTATGTGCAACTTTTTCCAAATGATACTAACAAAGTCAAGAATAGTATCCTATCTAAAAAGGAGACCCATACAACATAGGAGGGCTCTTACAATGGCTTACCTACAAGTGGTTTGATTTAAGGATTTTATTTATGTTTACTCTGCACACATACTTACACATTTATCTTTATATTTACATATTTAAAATATGTATATTATTTATATTTATTGTTCTATTTTTGTTTTCATTCTAATCATTGATATTTTTATATGTGGTAGTGTTATAAAATAATAGTGGCCTTTAAAAGAAGTGCCTTAGGTTTTACACAGCATTTTACATTCACTGGATAATATGTGGCTCAGAACAACTTTGTGAAACATGTAAGTAAAATTTCATCTTCTCCTCTGTCTAGTGCCAGAATGGGAGCTCAGAAAAGTTAACTTGACTAGCTCAAGGTGGCACAATAATCAGCAAGGGCAGGATCCTGACCTGGCCTTCAGACTCCATGTTCATGCTCTTCTCCATCCACGACACTACCAATTTAATACCTGAATATTCATGTGTCTCAATAAACCTGGACTGTGAACTAAAAGCCACATCACTGCCGCTCTGCCAACATTCTGAGCGTCGAAATGCAGCCAGGACACTATCACTTTTCAGTAAACATAAACACAAGCACACGTTACAGTCAGGACCCCATTCTATGCTGGGTTTGCTCCACTGCACAAAACTTATTAAAATACACTACAGCATTAAACATAACCCTTAATGGAACTGTATTTTTCACTCAGTGGGAAATTTAGTAAATGCAAAAGGTGACCCATACCGTTAACTTATAGTTTTCAAAATTAGTGCCAAGGGAAAATAATGAATTGCTCAGACCCCTCTCCATATTCACCCTCAAAGTTGCTAAGTGTCAAAGCGCGGTAAACACAAGGTGGGGCTGGAGCCAGCATTTCTCCCTGCGACTCCCACCGTCCCCAGGCAACCCACTCCTCAAAGCCCAGCTGGTCTCTTCAGACCCCCAATCCCGCCGAGACCATAGTGACTACCGGCCCCGGAGCCCCCGAGACCCAAGACATGAGCTCTACTGGGAACTGCGGCAGCGATGACTCACGCGGCGAGGGCCGCCCCGTTCCCCGCGCTCCCCCACCTGTCCAGGGGAGCCCGCACCCCTGGGACCCCAGCCCCAAGAGAACAGGCGCGGCGGGAACTGACCCCTGCACGCGGCGCCGCACGGCGGCCGGCAACCGCGGGCAAGTCCGCTTCCGCTTACACCCCACATGGCCGCGACAGACCGCGCCCGCGCCCCCGCCCCCGCAGGCGCCCCCAGGCCCGCAGGGCCCAGGATCGCCGGCGCCGGGAAGGGTCGCGGGCGCAGCTATTGGGGGAAGGAGGAAGCGCAGCAGGCGCGACCGCCCGCCCGGGGAAGAGGAGGAGCGCGTCCTAACCGGCCGCGAGGGCTGGCGGAGAAGGGGAGGGGAGGGGGCCCGCCGCTGGCGGCGCCACGGGGGAGCGGGCATCTACCTGCGAGCAAAAGTACGAGCCCTGGATGCCCAGCTTGATGCAGGTGGGACACTGGAGCTTGGCCTCGCTGCTGCAGCCGTCCGTCTCGCACACCCGGGTCTCCACGGCCGCCATGCTGCCTGACTGCTGGAGGAGCGCCTCACCGAGGAAGAGGAGGAGGGGGCCGGAGGAACGGCTGGGCGGAGGGAGGGGCGGGCCGGGAGGAGAGAGGGGCGGGCCAGGGGCGGAGCGCGGCCCGCGGGCCTTGGCGCGGAAGGAAGACGAGCGCCAGACCGGCCCAGGCCACGCCCCGCGCGCGCATCTGGCGCCCCGCCTCCCGGCCGCGGCGTACACTTGGGGGACGCCAGGGACCCGGCCGGGAAGTTCGTGGCGCGACGTCTCACCGCGCCGTCTGCCGTCTGCCCTCTGGGAGCGCGACCTCCCAGCGCCGGACGGTGAAGGCCAGGTGAGGCCGGTAAGGGGAGACCCCACCATGCTTCGCGATCTCTGCCTACATAGATCCCCGGTCACCCCTTAAATGACTGAAACCCAGTGTCCTGAATGTCCCCCATTCTCCCAGGCTGTTGGAAAGGGCGCTCCACTCTGTGTTAGTCCAGCCGGCGGCTCCTTGGAAAAGGAATTTCCTTCTTTTAAGTTCTGTTTCTCACAGACTCTGCTCTGAGGCCAAAGGACCATAGCTCATTCACAAAAAAAAAAAAAAAAATGGAGCCAGAGAGTTATCTATTTGGAGGCGGACCAGGATTTCCAAGGACTCTCCTTGCCCGATACTTTTTCCATAGCACCTCCCTCCATTCACAATATACAGTGCAGTAAGACAGCAGCTACTAAATATTCAGTACAAACTTTGGTTATATTATATATATAATATTTTTGTATTATCCCAGGTAAATAGGGGAGAATTGTATTAATCACAAAATATCAAGAGTTGCAAGGAGTTTTAGAGGTCACCTGATGCAAACCTGTTGCCTAAATCTTCAACTGCATCCCAGATCTGCCATTCTGACTTGTGAATACTGTACTTCCAGTCACTAAGGAAGAGAAAGGAACTAAAATTTATTGGTCATCAACTAAGTACTGAGAAATTTGTGTTATCAAATCCATGTTTTTAAAAAGTGCTTATTTAATAGACAAAAGCTCACATTACTCATATTTTTAAAACTTTGTTTTGCAATGTAAGCAATACAAATAATAAAATTTTAAGTTATATACATGTAAGCAAAAAGATGTAAAAAACCAAATATGTGTGTATATATGTACATATAAAATATTTTTTTAACAAAAACAGGACCATACCACACAGAGTATTTAGTTAACTGCTTTCTTCAATTATGTTGTGAACTTCTCTTCTTGTCATTAAATATACTTTTACCACATGATTGTTCTGTCTGCTTAACATTCTTCTTATATGGATAATTTACTTTAACCAAACTCATTAATAGATATTTAGGTTATTTTTAATTGTTATATATTACAAACAAATCTTCAGTGAATACTCCTAACCAGAACTTTGCATACATCCTTATTTACTTAGGATATATTCTTTTTTATAATTAAAAAAATATTGTGAGACTTTATTTATTGTAGAGAGGAGAGAGAGAGGGAGAAAGAGGTGAGGAGCAGAAAGCATCAACTCCCATATGTGCATTGACCAGACAAGTCCAGAGTTTCAAACCAGCAACCTCAGCATTCTAAGTTGATGCTTTATCCACTGTGCCACCACAGGTCAGGCTAGAATTAGTCTTGAAAGTGGAATTGCTGCATCAAAGGGTTGTCACTGTTTATTGTTTTCTATATAGTTTGTCAACATTTTCTTCAGAAAGTGTACATATTAACACTCTGGTAAGAAAAGCACTAGAAATCTTATTTCCTGAGACCTTATTAGTGCTGGTTACTATCTATTTTTAACACTTGTCATTTTGATAAATGAAAATGATATCTTTTTTTATTAAATTACAAGACAACATTGTTCTCTTACCATTAGTATTTGTATTTCTTCATGTTTGCTTTTATTTGTAAAACTTTTTTTGTATGCAACATAATTTGATGACAAAATAACCTAGACATGTTTTCTTTGAATATATGTACCCTGATTTATTAATGTCATCCCATTACCATTAATAAAAATTTATTTAAAAAAAAACCAAAACTTTTTTTGTAGAAAAACACTAAAAAAAAAGCCATAGCAATAGTGTTTCATTTGTCCTTGTTAACCTTTAGTCCTTGTCCATGAACATATTCAATGGTTACATACTATTTGTAGTTACTGATAGAATTTTTTATTTTACATATTCATATGACACTCTGTCTATGGGGATTACTCTTAGCTTTAGAAAAAAAGATTCTATTCCTTTTCTATATGGTAGTTCTTTATGTATTTGAGACTAACTATCATATCTTATGGTTTTTCAGTTCTTACAACATCTCCTTGTATAGCAAATTTAGATCCCTTACAATTCATGTCCATCTAATCTGAAGAAATTCCAATTTGTTGACCTCTGATAGGTTGTGTTTAGGATTAAGCTAATAAAGTGGAGGAACGAGAATTTCTGAAAATTCTAGTCCAAGACCCTAAGCCTTAAGGTTCATCTTGGACACGGACACACACTGGAAACTCCCCGGCCCCTACTGGCTATCTGCTCTGGGGCTGCTGCCTCCCCTGTCTAGGAAAGAGGTGCTGTGGGAAAGGTAAGAGCACAGATGTTGCATTAGAATAGGCAGCACTCTGCCTTCAACCCCTTCCCTCAGTCGTGTTTCCATGGGCAAATATTTTAACCTCATTTTATATACGGGGGTCCTTGGGTCACAACACGTCAGTTCCTACCACAGTGACGTAACCCAAATTTTGGTGTAAGTCGAAACACACCCTAGCCTAAGTCACTTACTTACCTATCCTAACTGGTATGTGCCGCTACTGCTGGTCTTCCTGCCACAAAGCCAGCACTCTTTCCATCTCAATCATCATGCCACCTCACTGTTTAGTAATCACAGTCGATTTCATAAAGGCTGATCCCTCTACATGCTCTAGGATACAGTCTTTACCCTTGATCATTGTTGCTACCGTAGAGCGGCTAAGGCCTAGCACGTGGCCGATGTTCGTCACTGATGCTCCTTTTTCTGATCTCTTTACAATGTCTAATTTCACTTCCACTGTGATGGCTTCCCTCTTCTTTGAAGCACTACCATGTGAAGACTGACTTTCATTTAGGAGCCATGATAAGGGCTAAAAAGTCAACAAACAAAGCAACACAAACGGAGCACTTGCACTTTTAACAGTGCAGACGGGTATAGGTCAGAGTACTGGGGGACGCCAACTCCCTCACTCCTACGCCACGTTACTGTGTATTCTGCTGTACACAACCAAACTCATTCACTCATGTAGTCCGTAACTATGGCGCTAATGGCATAAGCCAGAAAACTTACATGGCAATTTTTTTTAGTTTCTATGGGAGTGTCGGAAACTCGAAACATCGTATGTCAATACTGTCTTAAACCAAAGACCCCTGTATCTGAAAAATGCAAATTAGAGTACCTACTTCATAGCATTTTGTTGTAATTAAATTGGATAGAATCCATGTAGTGCTTAAGAGCCCAATTAGTGATACTGATAATTAGCCTTGCTATCAGCTTCTTCCTTGGTTTTCTTCACCCTCACAAGAAACTGGCGAGTGAGACCATCTTTCTGTTAAGGTAATCACCCAGATCTTTTTTGTTTAAGCATTAAAAAATGACATAACATACGAGATTTTTATAGATAGTCCATGTTTTATTCTTCTTTCTGAGATTTTAACTCAAAGTCCCCATTGGACATCTAGTCACTGTTTTCATTCCTGTGGAAAAAGCAGCCAACCCACTTCCAGGAGGAAGAATGGACCTCTCAGGTAAGAATATGGCATTTCTAAAAAGCCCTTTGGCCCTAAAGGCAGTTAGTTGTTTCCCAGGACTTCTGCATAGGGGAAAGCACTTTTGAGATATTTTCTAAACGCATGCCCAAAGCCATTTATCCAACTAGCTACTATACTTCCAATGTCCATGGACTGTTCAAATTTAACATGACCAAAAAGAAACAATTATATTCACTCACTTTTGCCATCCCCTTTAAATCTGCTTTTTCTTCTCAATTTCCTATCTTAGTGACACCCTCTGTCTACTCTTCTCTCCTGTTAAAAACTAGCCCCCTTCATCTTCCTTATTTCCCCCCATCAAATTAATCACTCATTCCTATAGATCTTATTTTCTAAATATGTTTTGTGTGTCTCTCTCTTTTTTTATGGCTGTATCTATAGTTTAGGCCATCTAAAACCTTGCTTGGACTATTACAGTAGCCTCTTAACTGCTTTTAATCCATTGACTTTATCCTGACATCATGCTGATTTTCTGTCTAAGAGAGAAATCTGTTGATGGCTGTCCCCTGCTTAAAACCCTTCACTAGTGTGGAGCCTACAGAGCTGGGGCCAGGGACAAAGAGGCCAGAGCCTACAGAGTTTTAGTCAAGTAAACACGGTTATTAGTCAGGTTTAAGAGGATCAGTAATACCACCACAGCCAAATCTAAGGAAGCAGTTTAAAAGATCAAGGCCTGGGTACATGAAGGGAAAATGAGAAAATAAGTGACTATATTAAGGATAATGAAAGCCAAGTTTTTCTGAGAAGGGAGTTATAAGTATGAAAAGAATGGAGGCTAGAATGATCATGTGGTGTTGTACTAGAATCTGAAGCATTGATGTGAACTCAAGGTTTTGATAGATAGGTAGATAGATAGATAGATAGATAATACAGATGATTGTGTGTGTGTGCACGAGTGCATGCACACGCACACTCTCTATGCTCTGACCACTAACAGGGTCTAATGGTAATGAGCACCCCTAATCTCCAGATCTTGGTTTCTAAATACCATACTCCACTAAAAGGAATGAGGGCTTCTAGAGAATTGGCTTATTCCAGCGCCACAGAAGGGAAAGTACAAGATACCTCACTGTACCAAAACATTAAGTAGAGCTCAAAAATGATGGAGACCATAAAAAAGGACACAGTCACTGATTTGAAGGGACTCCCACTGGCCAAAAAGGAGACGATTTGCACATCAGAATAAAAAATATCAGATTATAAGCCATTGAAATATATAGTAATTTATGAGCCCATTATAATAAAAATACATAAATAAATGAGGGACAAAAGTAAGCTCTTTACAATAGAATGTCAACTAATAAATGTGGAAGGACAGGTGGAGTTTGAAAATCATTATTTGACCGTTTGTTGTAACTTATTCAGGCAAGAATCATCAATGGGCCCTGGCCGATTGGCTCAGCGGTAGAGCGTCGGCCTAGCGTGCGGAGGACCCAGGTTCGATTCCCGGCCAGGGCACACAGGAGAAGCGCCCATTTGCTTCTCCACCCCTCCGCCGCGCTTTCCTCTCTGTCTCTCTCTTCCCCTCCCGCAGCCAAGGCTCCATTGGAGCAAACATGGCCCGGGCGCTGGGGATGGCTCTGTGGCCTCTGCCTCAGGCGCTAGAGTGGCTCTGGTCGCAATATGGCGACGCCCAGGATGGGCAGAGCATCGCCCCCTGGTGGGCAGAGCGTCGCCCCTGGTGGGCGTGCCGGGTGGATCCCGGTCGGGCGCATGCGGGAGTCTGTCTGACTGTCTCTCCCTGTTTCCAGCTTCAGAAAAATGGAAAAAAAAAAAAAAAAAAAAAAAGAATCATCAATGGATGCTAAAATAATTGGGTGAAAGTTTGTTAAGAAACAGGTTATATTGACCAGGCGGTGACTCAGTGGATAAAGCGTCGGCCTGGGATGCAGAGGACCCAGGTTTGAAACCCCAAGGTTGCCGGCTTGAGCACGGGCTCATTTGGTTTGAGCAAAGCTCACCAGCTTGAACCACCCAAGTTCGCTGGCTTGAACAATGGGTCACTTGGTCTGCTGTGGCCCCGATCAAGGCACATATGAGAAAGCAATCAATGAACAAGATGGCACAACAAAGAATTGATGCTTCTCATCTTTCTTCCTTCCTATCTGTCTTTCCCTATCTGTCCCTCTCTCTGTCTCTGTCACACACACACACACACACACACACAAACAGGATATTTACATAGTTTCAATGTAACTCACTTTAGAGATGCACCATGGCTCCAGCAGCAAAGGTGTCTGGGATATGTTGAACCCTCTGTGACTGTTGAACTTTTGTGATTGCAACTTCACACTTGGCTGACTACCAAGAAAGCCAGAATGCCACCCAAAGACAAACATCATGCCCCAGAAGGGAGGTTAATAAATGTATAGAGTGTAATACCCATCTGATGTTATCTTTTCACTTAGGAATGCATTGTTCTTTCTGCATTCTATAAGTGACTACTCACCATAAAGTTTTGCTCTTAATCCCTTTAAAAAGGGACCCTGTTCTAGGAGAGGTATGGTTTCTTCCCATCTTGCTACCACTGGGAACAGCTGCTTTGCCCCAGTGTGTAAGTTTTTTCTATTAAAGCTCTTATGAATTTGAATAAGGCTGCTTGTCACTTCTTTAGAATCAATCCTGAATTTATAGACTGTTAGGACTTTCCCTCAACACTCCCTGTAAAATATTTATCATTTAAAAAGGCAAAATAGGCCCTGGCCAGGTTGTTCAGTGGATAGAGTGTCGTTCCAGAATGCTGAGGTCACAGGTTCAATCCCCAGTCATGGCATACATGAGAAGCAACCAATGAGTAAACAACTAAGTGGAACAATGAGTTGATGCTTTTCTCTCTCTTTCTCTCTCTCTCTCTCGCTCTCGCTCTCGCTCTCTCGCTCTCTCTCTCTCCATGCCCCCCACTCCCCCTTCCTGTGTTTCTCTCAAAACAATGGAAAAATTAAAAAACAAAATAAAGTTAAAAGGTAAAATAGGCCCTGGCTGGTTGGCTCAGTGGTAGAGCGTCGGCCTGGCGTGCAGAAGTCCCAGGTTTGATTCCCGGCCAGGGCACACAGGAGAAGCGCCCATCTGCTTCTCCACCCCTCCCCCTCTCCTTCTTCTCTGTCTCTCTCTTCCCCTCTTGCAGCGAGGCTCCATTGGAGCAAGGATGGCCTGGGCACTGGGGATGGCTCCTTGGCCTCTGCCCCAGGCGCTGGAGTGGCTCTGGTCGCAGCAGAGCGATGCCCCGGAGGGGCAGAGCATCGCCCCCTGGTGGGCAGAGCATCGCCCCATGGTGGGCGTGCCGGGTGGATCCCGGTCGGGCGCATGCGGGAGTCTGTCTGACTGTCTCTCCCCGTTTCCAGCTTCAGAAAAATACCAAAAAAAAAAAAAAGGTAAAATAGTAACTTCACAACGGAAAAACATTGTGGGTACTCTCTTAACCATGTTATCAAAGTTAAAATCATCAGTAATGGTACAAATTAATTTTGTGCACCTGCTGATATAAAACACTGAGAACTGAGAACACAGTATATCTTC
This sequence comes from Saccopteryx bilineata, assembly GCF_036850765.1. Lineage (NCBI taxonomy): Eukaryota > Metazoa > Chordata > Mammalia > Chiroptera > Emballonuridae > Saccopteryx > Saccopteryx bilineata. The sequence goes on from NC_089494.1 coordinate 182,578,715, forward strand.
GGTGGTGCTTCTGCTAAAAATGCATTATGATTCTAATCATGAGGAATTATCAGGCAAACCCAAAGTAAAGATAATCTACAATATAATTGCCCTGTCAAAATTCCAGTGTCCCAAAAGACAGGAAAAGATTGAGGAACTGTCCCAGATTGAAAGAGATTAAAGAGATATGACAACTAAAGCAACACTTGATCTGTTTGGACTTTGGACCAAAATTTTTAAAAGGTGTTTTTGCTTTAAAGGAACTTAAGTTGTATTGTGTCCTTATAAATTATCTGATTTCAAGTTATACTGTACATCATTGATTCAAAATATACAGAGTGAGCCTGACCTGTGGTGGCGCAGTGGATAAAGCGTCAACCTGGAAACACTGAGGTTGCTGGTTCAAAACCCTGGGCTTGCCTGGTCAAGGCACATATGGGAGTTGATGCTTCCTGCTCTTCCCCCTTCTCTCTCCCTCTCTCTCTCTCTCTCTCTCTCTCTCTCTCTCTCTCTCTCCCCTCTCTAAAATGAATAAATAAATAAACAAAATATACAGAGTGAGAAAATAATTGGTAAGACAAGTGTAGTAGAGTGTTAACAATTAGGAGGCCTGGACATACAGAGCTCTTTTTATGATTCTTATAACATTTCTTCAAGTTAGAAATTTTTTTAAACAAAAGAAGCTTTTAAAAACCTTTTCTAGCCTGACCTGTGGTGGCACAGTGGATAAAGCATCAACCTGGAAATGCTGAGGTTGCCGGTTCAAAACCCTGGGCTTGCCTGGTCAAGGCACATATGGGAGTTGATGCTTCCTGCTCCTCCCCCCCTTCTCTCTCCCCATCTCTCTCTCCTTTCTAAAATGAATTAAAAAAAAAAAAAAAAAAAAAAAAAAAACTAAGTAAAAACCTTTTCTAGGCCCAACATGCCAAGGTCGCAGGTTCCATCCCACGTGAGGGCACATACAGGAATCAGCCAATGACGGCATAAGTGGAACCGCTCTCTCTATATATAAAAAATTAATTAAAGAAAAAATTTTCCCTAGATGCTCATCACCTGCGAGATCAAGTCCAAACCAAGCTGTTGGTCTAGGGATTCTTTGCTTAACTCATTAGACTTACCTCTCACTATTCTTCATACCTTGGCCTTGACCCTCCAGCAATAGCCAACTGCTCACGGTTCCCTGAACACAATGCTATTAATTTTTGCATTTCTTATACATGCCATTCCCTCTGTCTGGTCTGCCTGTCTCTATTTGATGTCTTGGTGAAATCACTGTCTTTTCAAATTGCAGGTCAGACATCACTTCACCCATTAAACTTTTGCTAACCTCCTCAGCTCTAACTAATGGTGTCTCCTCTGTGCTACCTCTAAACCAGGTACAAAGCGCAATTGTTGCAGTTAATAATTTTAGGTAATATTTATTAAGGACTTAACCATATGCTAATGTTGAACTACATGTAGATGCTAATGGGTTTACTTTTAATCTTTACAAAGACTCTATATAAGGGAGGTACTAGGAGAAACATTTATTGAGCATTTATTATATGTCAAGCATTGAGATAGGGTTAAAGGTTGGGAATATCAAGAAAAATGAGATCATGGATTTTGTAGTCAGACAGACTTGAGCTCAAATCCAAGCTCACCCACCTACTAGTTGTATGACCTTGGTCTAGAGAGATAAAAAATGGGATTACAAAACCCATGATCTTAAACAACTATACTTGTATTCAATTTGTCACCCATCTCTCCTACTAGACTGTGACTTCCTTGTGGCAGGAGGGTTTATGTCTCATTTTTCTCTATATTCCCAACCTTTAACCCTATCACAATGCTTGACATATAATAAGTGCTCAATGCTTTTCCTTCTTTTTTTTTATTTTATTTTATTTTTATTTATTCATTTTAGAGAGGAGAGGGAGAGACAGAGAGAGAGAAGGGGGGAGGAGCTAGAAGCATCAACTCCCATATGTGCCTTGACCAGGCAAGCCCAGGGTTTCGAACCGGCGACCTCAGCATTTCCAAGTCGACGCTTTATACACTGCGCCACCACAGGTCAGGCAATGCTTTTCCTTCTTAAGTTTTTTTGTAAATATGAATTATCTCAAATATACAAAAAATAAAAAGTGTGTGTGTGTGTGTGTGTGTTGAGAGAGAGAAAGAACCTATTCTTATCAGTCAGAACCCAGCAAGAAGCAGATAACATGATCAAGCTGGGTAATTCGAGAAGAATGAAGAGTTTATTAAAGGAAAACCAACAGGAATAGTGTAATCAATAACTGAGAGTTAACATTTTCATTTCTAGGACTGATGGAATAAAAGGACCAAAACCCTAAGTGAGCTGGGTGGAGACGGCTTCCTAACAGGGGTTGTGACTTTTGATTAAGAAACCTAGCCAGTCCAAGGCTACCCTAAAATCAGGAATCTGGGACCTCATAATCTTGCCTCCTTCCAATCTTCTACAAGTTGGAAGAAAAGGCCCACATTGATCTACAGTAGACCAAACAAGACAGTCTTCTAGAGCAGAAGACCAATGGAGAAAGGTGGAAAATGGGTCCGGGGGGGGGGGGCAATTTGAAGCTAATCCAGCATGTTGTACCTACCACTTACCTCAAGAAATGGAATACAGCCAATATAATTGAAATCCTCAGTGTACTCTTCCCTGATAACATCCCCCTTCTTCCTCTCCTGCAGAAGAGCCATTACCCTAAAGTTGGTATTTACGCCCTGGCTGGTTGGCTCAGCGGTAGAGCGTCGGCCTAGCGTGCGGAGGACCCGGGTTCGATTCCCGGCCAGGGCACACAGGAGAAGCGCCCATTTGCTTCTCCACCCCTCCGCCGCGCTTTCCTCTCTGTCTCTCTCTTCCCCTCCCGCAGCCGAGGCTCCATTGGAGCAAACATGGCCCGGGCGCTGGGGATGGCTCTGTGGCCTCTGCCTCAGGCGCTAGAGTGGCTCTGGTCGCAACATGGCGACCCCCAGGATGGGCAGAGCATCGCCCCCTGGTGGGCGTGCCGGGTGGATCCTGGTTGGGCGCATGCGGGAGTCTGTCTGACTGTCTCTCCCTGTTTCCAGCTTCAGAAAAAAATAAAAATAAAATAAAAATTAAAAAAAAATAAAGTTGGTATTTACTGTTTCCATAAATATCTTCAGACTTTTTACTGACATTGTCCTGTGGGTATTCTTCATCTTACCTCCATCATTCTTGTTGATACTAACAGCTCTAGTTTGTTTATGTTCTAACAAACTACCATATAGCGTTCTATTCTCCGAATATACAACAATATATGTATTCTCCTGCTGGTGGTGGACATTTACTTTGTTTTTCATATTTTACTCTTACAGTAGGTGCCACCATGGGATTCATATACTTCTGCATAATGTTATTTTAAAAATAAATTTGAATAATGGAATTTCCTGACAAGGACTAGCACTTTCCTTGCTCTGTAATAGTCTCATACTTAATAAACATCACAGTATAAACAATGGGTTGGGAGTCAGAAAACTGCTCTATGTGTCTGGCCCCTAACTCTGTCTTGCACTTAAAATCATTGAGCTGTTTGTTTCCTCACCGGTAAAACATTGTTAGGACAATTAAATGAGTTGGTGCCTGTGAAAGCACTTTGTAAAGCACCAGATGAATGTAAGTGATCACTGCTTATTGTCACCCCCCCCCACACACACTTTCTATATCATGTCTTGTGAGAGTGTGCACCTGTCTCTCTTGTTTGTTTGCTATCATGTCTGTAGCACCCAGAATGAGGGCTGGCACTGAAGAAGCATTTCATTATCAGGGAAGACTAACAATCCAAAAACTCTCAGTGGCTTAAGAAAATCAACGTTTATAGCTTCCTTAAGTCAGAGGCAGCTAGCTATATCGGTCACCCAGAGAAGCCCTGCTTTCCCAATCAATTGGAGATTCCAGATACATCTTTTATCAATACCACTTGATAGGTCCTTGGAATCCTCACTTGAGGAGTGGCTGGCACAGAGCATTTGTATAGATGAGGTGTAACAGGCTGACCCTGGGAGTGCTGTACTGCATTCTAGCCCATTCTGTGGTAGACAGTTCTACAGACATGAGCAGAGCAAGGACTCTAGGCCGGAAACAGATGGTGACCAGGGTGGAAAGTCCCAGGTGCTTAGCAACAGGCAAAACTTGGAAAACAAGGACCTCACCCCCAGGTTGACCTTTCCTTTCTTAGCTGGTCATTCAGTGTAAACCCCCTGACCTTTCTTCCCCTGGCTTATTGCTAGTCATGTGGTTTTAGACCCACTTAGAGGAGGAACAAGGGACGGAATAGCCTCATATAACACCCCCCCCCCCCCATACAAGCTCTTGCAAAACTGCTCCCTTAAGCATGAAGCCCTAGAGATTATATCCAGGCCTCTATTATGTTTCAGCTCCAGGCCCAGAAAACAGCAAAAAAAGCAAAGGGAAGCCATGGCTGACATTAGGACCAGCTGCCTTGACCAGTCAGCAGAGAACACAACCCTAAAAGGCTACACCTGCAAAACTGATGAATATTCCTTTTTTCTTTCTTTCTTTCTTTCTTTCTTTTTTTTTTTGTGTGTGTGTGTGTGTGTGTGTGTGTGTGTGTGTGTTTTTCTGAAGCTAGCAACTGGGAGTCAGTCAAACAGACTCCCGCATGCGCCTGACCGGGATCCACCCAGCATGGTTTTTGGGGTTTTCTTTTTTGTATTTTTTCTGAAGTGAGAAGCCGGGAGGCAGAGGGACAGACTCCCGCATGCGCCGGACCAGGATCCACCCAGCATGCCCACCAGGGGGCGATGCTCTGCCCAGCTGGGGCGTTGCTTCATTGCAACCGGAGCCATTCCAGCGCCTGATGCGGAGGCCATGGAGCCATCTCAGCGCCCGGGTCAACTTTGCTCCAATGGAGCCTTGGCTGCAGGAGGGGAAGAGAGAGAGAGAGAGGAAGGAGAGGGGGAAGGGTGAAGAGCAATTGGGCGTTTCTCCTGTGTGCCCTGGCCGGGAATCGAACCTGGGACTTCCACATGCTGGGCCGATGCTCCACCACTGAGCCAACTGAAAACTGATGAATATTCTATTAAGCCCTCCCCTGGGACCTCCCCTAAGAGCTCCATCTTTAAAGGACCTTAGGAGGTTGACCCAGTGCATTCTCCCAGGAATAAGCCAGTACCTTTCCCTTCCTTCTCTTCTCCCCAGATGTTTTTCTCACTTTGTCTTTCTCCTAAGCTCTAAGGGTCCCCATGAGACTCGCAACCAGGAAGCAACGGGCAGCAACGGTGGCTCATCCTGGGCTAACACCTTGAACCTGTCTCCAAGGTCCCCTTTTCTCTGATTTTCTTCCTGCATGGTATAAATTCTTCCTTGCCGCACTTTGTCTCTTGATTGAATTCTTTCCCTCAAAAAGAAAAGAATCAAGGTCTCATTGTCTGACCAGTGGTGGTGCCGTGGATAGAGCATCAACCCAGAATCTGAGGTTCCTGGTTCAAAACCCGAGTTTGCTGGCTTGAGCACAGGCTTGCCAGCTTGAGCGCAGGGTTGCTGGCTTGAGCCCAAGGTTGCTGGCATGAGCAAGTGGTCACTGGTTCAGCTCAGCTGCCCTCACCCTCCCCACCCCCATCTAGGCATATATGAAAAACAGTCAATGAACAACTAAAGTGAGGCAACTACTAGTTAATGCTTCTCATCTCTCCTTTCCTTTCTCTCTCTAAATAATAATAATAATAATAATAATAATTAACATCTCATCAATTCTCCAGTAACAATTCCATTGGCCAGAAGTCAATCACTGGCCACATCTTGCTCCAAGGGATGCTAGAAATGTAGTTTAGCTGTGGCCTATGCTAGAAATAAGAGAAAATGAGTTTGATCAGCATCTAGCTATGACATTCAATAATCGTAGAATTAATAAGTGAATAAATGAATGCAATATAATGACCACTATTTTTAGTATCTCAACAATGCTTTAACATTGAACTTGCATCAGTTAACATGTCTAAAGCACTTTTACTGTGTGTGTTGTTAAGGTCCATTGAGAATCTAGTTGTTTCTCAAGAATCCTGTTTACCAGAGGCGGGGTTTGGATGGACTGGTTTTCAAATGCTGATGCTCCCCGTTACTAGACTTATTCTCTAATGACATCAAGGCAGTCTCTACCTTCCTTAGGAAACAGAGCCAGAAGCCCTTTTTCCTGAAATCTTGCTTTTACAATCTCACATGGATGGCTTGTAATGTGTACCTGCTGGCCAAGAAACTAACCTTTTCCTATTTCATTCCGAAGCAACAAAGGCTCCACTTACAGATTTGCATCTTCCCCACCTCAATCTTCTTCATAGGTGAGCACCTGAATGTTAAAACATCTGTGGTCAGGCCTCCAGAGAGCTGCAGCTTCAACTTTTAACTCCTCCTGGTTTACTCCCTCTCAGTACCTAATCTACCCTGAACCTTTCATGGAGGGTCACTACTTCTTCTCTGGATGGCCACAGGATAATTCAGTGTTGGTGTACTGTAGGTATAAATATGGAAAGTGAAACAATACATCTTCTAGATAATAACATTGGAAAGTATCTTCATGACATTATAAGAGGCAACAATTTCTTAAACAGGATAGAAACGTTTCATTTATTTAAGTCTACCCTTTCCCCTCTGCTCTGCATGCCATCTTTGTCGTAAATCAAGTATCCATATGTGAGTGGATTTGTGTCACCACAAATAAATTATATTAGTCTATTTGGCTATCCTGTGCCTCCATTACTATAGCTTTATAGTGATTACTGATACCCAAAAAAGCAAGTCCTTCCATTAGTTCTTTTTTTCAAGAAGTTCAGTTCTTAGCCCTGAGCAGAGTGAGGAAAGTGTCCATGGGAGGGTGTACCAGCTGAAACAGGGTGTCAGAGCTCAAGAATGGTGAGGAAGTGTTCCGTGCATGGGGATCCAGGTAGCTCAGAGTAGGGTGTCAATACTTAAACAGGGTGCAGAGGGGGTCCATACAAGGAGGCGTGGCGTGACACTGGGTATTGGAGCCTGACACCTCACTCACCGGCTCAGGCTGACAGCCACACTGGGCTGCCTCTCTTTGGCGGCTCCCTTTTTATCTTGTTTAAGCATGAAGATGGTATTCCCCAAGGGGGATGACCTGGAGTAGGGTGCCAGAGCCCCAGCATGGTGATGAGAGCGTCTCTGCAGAGTGACCGTCACTCTGGTCCAGGCTCAGTTGTCATGACCTGAGCAAGGTGAAAAGGGCATCCTCACAGAGGGAAGGCCTGGAAAAGGGTATCAGCCCTTGAGTGTAGAGAAGAGGGTGTCAGCTTAGGGGGGGAGGGTGCAGCACTGTATGGAAAGGCAGAGCCTGATGGGGTAAGGTAGGAGAGCCCCAGTTGGATGGTCCAACATGGGGAGTGAGCCTGAAAGCTGTGAAGCGGAGTCTCTGGGGTAGGGGGCAGGCACAAGGTGTCCGAGCCTGAGCCGAGAGAGGAAGTGATCCGCTGGGAAGAAGAGGCTGATGTGTGGGCTGTTGATGTCTACATGTGGTAGGAAGAATATGTGCACAGGGGAGGGCAACAGTGGCAATGGAGATTATCTGTGTATGCTGGGTCCATTAAATAAATTAATCTGATAGGCCCGGCCTGTTAGCTCAGTGGTAGAGCGTAGGCCTGGCGTGCAGAAGTCCTGGGTTCGATTTCCAGCCAGGGCACACAGGAGAGGCGCCCATCTGCTTCTCCACCCCTCCCCCTCTCCTTCCTCTCTGTCTCTCTCTTCCCCTCCCGCAACTAAGGCTCCATTGGAGCAAAGATGGCCTGGGCGCTGGGGATGGCTCTGTGGCCTCTGCCTCAGGCGCTGGAGTGGCTCTGGTTGCAACAGAGTGACGCCCCGGAGGGGCAGAGCATCGCCCCCTGGTGGACAGAGCGTCGCCCCTGGTGGGCGTGCCAGGTGGATCCCGGTCGGGCGCATGCGGGAGTCTGTCTGACTGTCTCTCCCCGTTTCCAGCTTCAGAAAAATACAAAAAAAAAAAAAAAATTAATATGATAAAGATAATTGAAACCAGTTTTTCTGTCAGAGAAGGAAGTTAAAATATGGAAAGGTAGAGCACTAAAACAAACTGTTATCTTAAGTTGGAATTGGAGGGATCAATGTGAGCTACCATCTTCACTACTTAAAGATTAGTATAGACATAAATATAGACATAAACGCACACTGAGACCAGCATTATCCCAATACCAAGGATCCTATCTAATACCCAGATATTGGCTTCTAAATATCAGTCTCTGCTGAAAGGTACCACAATAATAATGAAGATAGTATAGATTGTAGTCCATTGAATACAGTAGGAAACAATTAATCATACTGCTATAAAATGGTAAATGAATAAATTGACAGTTTGATAAGGAATAGAATACTTACATGGTTCCAAAATACTTCCCAACAAAATGTTTATCTATTACAAAGGACAAAATTAACTTCAGAGTTGACAAGCAGACACCACCTTAATCAAGTAAGCAAAGTAAACACCATCAGCAGAGGGACACATTGAAATTGTGCTCTACCTGATAAAATCCAACAACAGAATTTATGTCTCTTCCAAAGATGCAGGGACTGAATCTAATTATGAGGAAACATCAGACAACCAAAATTGAGGAACATTATAAACTTCATAATGATAGAAAGAGTTAAGGTCATGAAAACAAAAGAAAGACTAAGTAACTATTTTGGACTGAGGAGGCTAAAGACACACAATAAAAACAATTTATGATGCTGAAGTGTATTTTTTTGCTCTCAAGGACATTATTTGAACAGCTGGCAAAACTTGAAGAGAGTCTGAGTATCAATGGTAGTAATGTATCAAAGGCAATTTCCCGATTTTCATAGCAGTACAGTGGTACCTTGAGATACGAGTTTAATTCGTCTGTAACCAAGCTCGTAAGTCAGTAAACTCATATATCAAACAAATTTCTCCCATTTAAAATAGCTGAAATAGCCTGACCAGGCGGTGGTGCAGTGGATGAAGCATCTGACTGGGATGCGGAGGACCCAGGTTTGAGACCCTGAGGTCGCCAGCTTGAGCGCAGACTCATCTGGTTTGAGCAAAAAAAACTCACCAGATTGGACCCCGGGTCGCAGGCTCGAGCAAGGGGCTGCTTGGTCTGCTGAAAGCCCGTGGTCAAGGCACATATGAGAAAGCAATCAATGAACAACTAAGGTGTCGCAATGAGGGACTGATGATTGATGCTTCTCATCTCTCTCTGTTCCTGTCTGTCTGTCTGTCCCTGTCTATCCCTCTCTCTGACTCTCTCTCGGTCTCTGTAAAAAAATAAAAATAAAAAAATAAAAAAAAAATAAATAAAATAGCTGAAATAGATTCAATCCGTTCCAGCCCTGTGAAATATCCCCAAACCATCCTAAATTATGAAAAAAGACGTTTTTAATTAAGAAACACACATGTATACCTTACCAATGCATAACAAAGTATATGAAATAAAATAAAAAAGTGTTATTTAGTACTGTATTCTTACCTTGGAGACAGGTGAGTGCAGCTAACGGAGGTGAATGGCGGAGGAGGAGGGAGGGAGGAAGGGATGCAGGCACTGTAGACAAGTAAACTAAAACTGCACTTTCTTAACACTAAATGTAAGCTAAAATTGCATTTTCTTTACTTTAAACAAAACTAAAACTGCACTTTTTTTACTTAAAATGAAACCACAAAAACTTATTTGTAAAAAAAAATGCACACTCTTAACTTTAAACTTAACCTAAGCTTAACATTACATATTTTTAATTTAATCATCACCTGTTTTTGCCTTTTTGGCTACACATTCAGCACTTTCATTTGCAGGACTTTTTTTTTTTTTTTTTTTTTGCATTTTTCTGAAGCTGGAAACAGGGAGAGACAGTCAGACAGACTCCCGCATGCGCCTGACCGGGATCCACCCGGCACGCCCACCAGGGGCGATGCTCTGCCCACCAGGGGGCGATGCTCTGCCCATCCTGGGCGTTGCCATGTTGCGACCAGAGCCACTCTAGTGCCTGAGGCAGAGGCCACAGAGCCATCCCCAGCGCCCGGGCCATCTTTGCTCCAATGGAGCCTTGGCTGCGGGAGGGGAAGAGAGAGACAGAGAGGAAGGGGGGTGGGAGTGGAGAAGCAAATGGGCGCTTCTCCTGTGTGCCCTGGCCGGGAATCGAACCCGGGTCCTCCGCACGCCAGGCCGACGCTCTACCACTGAGCCAATCGGCCAGGGCCACTTGCAGGACTTTTGAATAAAAATCTATCCAAAGAGGTTTGCTTTTGCCTGCCTTTTAAAATGTTTTGTTTTGTTTTTTTAATTTTTTTTAATTTATTTATTTTAGAGAGGAGAGGGAGAGACAGAGAAAGAGAGAGAGAGGAGAGACAGAGAGAGAGAAGGGGGGAGGAGCTGGAAGCATCAACTCCCATATGTGCCTTGACCAGGCAAGCCCAGGGTTTCGAACCAGCAACTTCAGCATTTCCAGATCGATGCTTTATCCACTGCGCCACCACAGGTCAGGCTATTTTGTGTGTGTGTGTGTGTGTGTGTGTGTGTGTGTGTCATAAGTGTCATTAAAAAGTGCTGAAGTGGCCCTGGCCAGTTGGCTCAGCGGTGGAGCGTCGGCCTGGCGTGCGGGGGGACCTGGGTTCGATTCCCAGCCAGGGCACGTAGGAGAGGCGCCCATTTGCTTCTCCACCCCCCTCCCCTCCTTCCTCTCTGTCTCTCTCTTCCCCTCCCGCAGCCAAGGCTCCATTGGAACAAAGATGGCCCAGGTGCTGGGGATGCCTCCTTGGCCTCTGCCCCAGGCGCTAGAGTGGCTCTGGTCGCAACAGAGCAGAGGGGCAGGGCGTCGCCCCCTGGTGGGCAGAGCTTCGCCCCTGGTGGGCGTGCCGGGTGGATCCCGGTCGGCGCATGCGGGAGTCTGTCTGTCTCTCCCCGTTTCCAGCTTCAGAAAAATACAAAAAAAAAAAAAAAAAAATGCTGAAGTAGGCCTGACCTGTGCTGGCTCAGTGGATAAAGCGTCAACCTGGAAATGCTGAGATAGCTGGTTCGAAACCCTGGGCTTGCCTGGTCAAGGCACATATGGGAGTTGATGCTTCCAGCTCCTCTCCCTTCTCTCTCTCTGTCTCTCTCTCTTGCCCTCTCTCTCTCCTCTCTAAAAATGAATAAAAAAAAAAAAAAGTGCTGAAGTGCCTGACCAGGTGGTGGTGCAGTGGATAGAGCATCAGACTGGGATGCAGAGGACCCAGGTTCAAGACCCCGAGGTCACCAGCTTGAGCACGAGCTCATCTGGTTTGAGCAAAGCTCACCAGCTTGAACCCAAGGTTGCTGGCTCCAGCAAGGGGTACTCGGTCTGCTAAAGGCCCACAGTCAAGGCACATATGAGAAAGCAATCAATGAACAACTAAGGTGTTGCAACACGCAATAAAAAACTAATGATTGATGTTTCTCATCTCTCTCCATTCCTGTCTGTCTGTCCCTGTCTATCCCTCTCTCTGACTTACTCTCTGTCTCTGTAAAATATATATATATATATATATATATATATATATATATATATATATATATATATTTTTTTTTTTTTTTTTTTTTTTTTTTTTAAGTGCTGAAGCACGACCAGTTGAAACTTTTTCTGGGTGTTTTTTTTCAATGAAACTTTAAAGCTTCTCCAGACCCATTGACTTTCCGAGGGACACCATTTCCTCCAACGCTTCTACCTCGGTCTTGGTCTCTGGTTCGAATCCTTCGAAGTCCCTGCAACAACATCAGGCCATAACTTTTTCCATGCCAAGTTCAAGGTTCTTCTTGTAACCTCTTGCCATGCCAAGTCAATAATGCATAAACATATCATGATGTTGTAGTGATCTTTCCAAAACTCTCAAAGGTTTAGATTTGTATTCTCAGTCACATCAAAGCAGAGGCGGAACAAGTGCTTTGTGTAAAGCTTTTAAAAGTTGTAAATGACCTGCTGATCCATAGGTTGCGAGATTTAAATCACATTGGTTGGGAGGTAGAGCACTTTCACATATTTGAACTCATTGAGAATGTCATCTTCAAGACCAGGTGGGTAGGCTGGAGCATTTTCAAGGATTAATGATGTTTTCATCAGGAGTTTATTTCCTTGAAGATATTTCTTCACTGCAGGACCAAAGACGAGATTTACCCATTCAATGAAAAACTGCCGCGTAACCCATGCCCTAGCATTGGTGCGCCACATAACCTGCAGTTTTTCTCTAAAAATCTTGTAAGTCTTAAAGGCTCGAGGATTTTCGGAACGATACACTAGCAGTGGCTTTACTTTACAGTCTCCACTAGCATTTGCACACAATGCAAGGGTCAGACGGTCCTTCATGGGTTTATGGCCTGACAGCTTCTTCTCCTCTGCTGTGATGAAAGTCCTTCGGGGCATTTTTTTCCAAAACAATTCTGTTTCATCACAGTTGAACACTTTTTGGGGGATGTAGCCTTCCTTTGAGATAAGTGCAGCAAAACATGCAATGTACTCCTCAGCTGCCTTAATGTCAGCACTCACAGCTTCACCATGCCTCACCACCGAGTGGATGCCAGATCTCCTCTTGAAATTTTCAAACCAGCCGTGACTTGCCTTAAACGTATTTTCTGCTGCCTCTTTTGAGGTTGATGGTTCTTTCTTCTTCAAGTCGCTGTAAATAATACGCACCTTTTCACATATTACAGTCTCTGTCACTGTATCTCCTGCCAGCTCTTTCTCTTTCACCCACACCAGCAGAAGTTTCTCCATTTCTTCATGGATATTTGTCCTTAATTGGGACAGAATTGTAGTTCCTTTCACTGGATTTGCACTTTTGATGGCATCCTATTGTTTAAGGATGGTACAAATTGTAGATGTATTGCAGTCATACAGCCTTGCCAGTTCACTTATACACCACGCTCATGTTTTTCTATTATTTCTTGCTTTACTTCTATTGACATCATTCTCTTCTTTGCACGAGTGTCCTTTATACTCACTTTCTTCGGCCCCATGATAGCACACAAAAAAAGTTAGTAAAACAAGTACAGCGCACGAGATTCGACTTGATTCTGTGGGTAACACATGAGAAAGAACGAGAAGCTGGTGTTGTGTTGCTGATACTGGACCCATGCACCAACGTGCCAACTAGTGTCAGCTTCCCGAATCACAACTCCTATCTTGGAATTTCACTTGGATCTTGAACAAAAATATAGACCGAGTCGCAGCTCGTATCTTAAAAAATTCGGCCCTGGCTGGTTAGTTGGCCCTGGCAGGTTAGTTCAGTGGTAGAGCATCGGCCTGGCGTGCAGGAGTGCTGAGTTTGATTCCCAGCCAGGGCACACAGGAGAAGCGCCCAATCTGCTTCTCCACCCCTCCCCCTCTCCTTCCTCTCTGTCTCTCTCTTCCCCTCCCGCAGCCATGGCTCCATTGGAGCAAAGTTGGCCCGGGCACTGAGGATGGCTCCATGGCCTCTGCCTCAGGCGCTAGAATGGCTCTGGTTGCTACAGAGCAATGCCCCAGATGGGCAGAGCATTGCCCCCTGGTGGGCATGCCAGGTGGATCTGGTCGGGTGCATGCGGGAGTCTGTCTGACTGTCTCTCCATTTCCAGCTTTGGAAAAATAACCAAAAAAAATTCATATGTTGGTGTGCTCGTATCTCAAGGTACCACTGTATCTGGTTATGTATGAGAATACCCTGGTTTTACGAAATACACTGTAAAATACTGTACTAGGGAGTGAGGGGCCATTAGGTAGGCAATTTACTCTCAAATGGTTTAAGAAAAAATAATTTTTTACATACCTACAACTTTTTTAGAAGTTTGAGATTGTTTCAAGAAATGTAGCCTCATTTCACGTAAGGTAGTTATAAAATAATATTTTATGTATACTTGTTTATTTTTCTAATGCAAAACAAAATAAACTTAAATTTTTTTTAAGTTATAAGCTGAGCTAGTACTTGACCTACAGGTATTGTGAAAATTGCCTGACCTACTTTCAGGCAGTAGGCTGAACTTGATTCAAATGCTTTTATTTTAGCATGTACATATTTAACCTCTACTAGAAAGTGGTTTTTATAGTTAATATGAACAATGTACATAGGTGTGTATGTTTTCATGTGTATATGTACCAACGTAACAAAATGACAGAATGACGAGCTAACACAAATGCACATTTCAGCCATGAACATAAAACATACCCCTGTACTTATATATAATAACCATGTTCACGAGACAATGGATATGGTAAGTTGTATTTCCAATAATATTTTTTATTCAAGAAATGCAATAGAATTAGGATGCTTTGCTAAAATCTATCGAGAAGTCATTTCTTTTACTGTGTTGCCACAGAGTGGCTTTTCTATAATATACTTCAACATTTTTTAAGTAACCAGATTGTATAACAAGCTGTTTACAATTCTAAGCAGTAACATTTTGTTCTTATGAAATTATAAAGCACAAAGTACATTTTAATATGATATATGCTTTGATTAAATTATGAGGATGAATAACAAAATTTCTGTCAGTCTGATTCACCAATGTATACGTGGATCATCAGGGTGGGGAAGGACTCACACACCGCCTTACACTTAAATACATAGACTTTTAAAGTAGTCAAAATATGCTCTTGCGTTTAAAGTCATATTAAAAATTTGCACACTAAATATTAGTTGATAAATATCTCTTAGTGCTTTTCAGAAGATGATTTTTCATACTTTAGCAGTGATATCTACTAGATGTAAAAAACTAGAAAATATAACAAAAAATATTTTTTATAATGCCAATTTTAAAAATACCAACAAGAAGCTTGTTTATAACTGTGTTGTATAAAGAGAAAAAATTTTTTAAAATCTTAATAAGAGATTTAAATGGAAAGACATACATATTTATATAAAGACAGACTTTTTTAAAAAGTCAGTTTAGGCCCTGGCTAGTTGGCTTAGTGGATAGAGTGTCAACCTGGCGTGCAGACATTCCAGGTTTGATCCCCTGTCAGGGTACACAGGAGAAGTGACCATCTGCTTCTTTTCCCCTCCCTTACCCCCTTCTCTCCTTCTTCCCTTCTTGCAGCCAGTCACTCAATTGGTTTGACACTCAGCCTCAGGCATTGAGGATAGTTTGGTTGATTCGAACATCAGCCCCAGAGTGGGGTTGCTAGGTGAATCCTCGTCAGGGCATATACAGGAGTCTGTCTCTCTATTTACCCTCCTGTCACTTAAAAAAAAAGTCAGTTTGTCCTAAGTTAATATATAGGTTAGTTATAATTACAATTAAAATACCAATGAGATATGTTGTAATTTGTCTTGCTAATTGTAATTGAAATGATTTTGAATTTTATTTAATTTTTTTGAATTTTATTTTTTAAAAACAGGCAGCCACCAGAAAAAAATAAATTAAAAGAGAAGCCTAGTTATACTATATATAAAACAATATATGGTATCAGTATAATAATACAGTCCTGCCTGGCAGGGTCACCCAATGAATAAAGCATTGTCCTAGAGCACAGGGGTTGCTGGTTCCATCCCCAGTCAGTGCATGTAGGAGAAGCAATCAGTGAGTACACAACTAGAAATGGAACAACTAAGTGGAACAACAAGCTGATGCTTCTCTCTCTCTCTCTACCCCCTCCCTTCTTCTGTCTCACTGTCTCTCAAATCAATGGGAAGAAATTTAATAATAACAATACAGTCCCATGGGACAAAACAGTCTAGGAAACAGAGTCATGATGGATGTGGGGAAAATGGGGATGTCTGAGCTTGATTTTTACTTCATCCCTGACTCAGTTAGTTACTCTTTGTCCCCCTCCACTATATGTGAATTTACTCACATATGATGTATGACAAAAGTATTACAAAGAGGAAAGAATGATTGAATAAATAACCTTAGGAAAATTAGGTAACAATTTGGGGGAAAAATTTTAAATGATAAATCAAACAGCAAAAGTGAAATATTAAAGGTTATAAATTAGCCAAAGAATAGCTGAGAGAAATAAAATGAGATATTTATAAAACCTCTGAAAGATTTTCTAGAATTCTACAGTTAGAAATGATTAAAAACAGAAGAATAAGTCCAAATGTAACCACACTATGTACCACTGAGCACCTACCATTTCCCAAGCACTACTCTAGACTCTCAGGACATATCAGAGAACAGCAAACAACATATAGTTTGTATTCTTGAACGTTCCAACAAGAATCTAATAAATAAATGTCAGGGAGATATAAGTGCTTTCAAGAAAATAAAGAACTGTGTGATACTGGCTTGTATACTGACATAAATATCAAGGGAATAGAATTGAGAGTCCAGAAATAATCCCATACATTTATTTTCAAAAAAAAAACCCCGCCCAAACTGGAAACAATATCTATCAGTTGATGAGTACATTTTTGTGTTATATTTACATAATAGAATGCTATTCATCCATAAAAAGGAATGAAGTACTAATACATTCTACAAGATGGGTAGTTAAGTGAAAAGAAGCCTAACACAAAAGGTCACATGGTATATGATTCCATTTATATGAAATGTCCATAATAAGCAAATCCATAGAATAGGAATTAAATTAGTGGTTTCCAAAGGCCACAGGGAGGAAAGAATAGGTAATGACAGAGGTGACACATGTGTTCTAGACCTAATAGCAATGGTTATACAACCTTGTAAATATACTAAAAACCACTGAATTGTATTCTTTGAAATGATGAGTTTTGTGGTATATTAATTATATCTCACTTTCTAAAAGTCACTGAAACAAAAAAAGAAAAGAAAAAATAGGTATAAAGATTGGTGCATGGAGATAATACTGAAAAGGACTTTAAAGTTGTCATTCCAGTGTCTCTTGGGTTTTAGGGTTTCCATTTAGAAGCCAGATGATAGTCTTCTTGCTGTCCCTTTGAAAGTGATTTTACCCCTCTGAATGATTCAGGACATCTTTTTTTCTTTTTTTGTCTTTGGTTTTCAGTCGTTTTTCTGTGATGTGCCTAGACATGATTTTCTTTGTATTTATCTTGCTTATAGGGCTTATTGGCTCTATGGCTTGATGCCTCTTGTGGGATTTTTTTTTTTAATTTTTAGTCAATATCTCTCATTCTACATATGTTAAAAATAAACTCCAATTAAACATATGTCCAATTTCTTTTCCATGTCTCATATGATTCTTACGCTGTTTTAAAAATATTTTTTCTAATAGACACTCAGACCAATGGAACAGAATAGAAAGTCCAGAAATAAAACCACATATATATAGTCAAATAATTTTTGATAAAGGGGCCAACAACACACAATGGAGAAAAGAAAACCTCTTCAATAAATGGTGCTGGGAAAACTGGAAAGCCACATGCAAAAGAATGAAACTGGACTACAGTCTCTCCCCCTGTACAAAAATTAACTCAAAATGGATCAAAGATCTAAACATAAGACCTGAAACAATTAAGTACATAGAAGAAGACATAGGTACTCAACTCATGGACCTGGGTTTTAAAGAGCATTTTATGAATTTGACTCCAATGGCAAGAGAAGTGAAGGCAAAAATTAATGAATGGGACTACATCAGACTAAGAAGTTTTTGCTCAGCAAGAGAAACTGATAACAAAATAAACAGAAAGCCAACTAAATGGGAAATGATATTTTCAAACAACAGCTCAGATAAGGGCCTAATATCCAAAATTTACAAAGAACTCATAAAACTCAACAACAAACAAACAAACAATCCCATAAAAAAATGGGAAGAGGATATGAACAGACACTTCTCCCAGGAGGAAATACAAATGGCCAACAGATATATGAAAAGATGCTCATCTTCTTTAGCTATTAGAGAAATGCAAATCAAAACGGCAATGAGATACCACCTCACATCTGTTCGATTAGCTATTATTAGCAAGACAGGTAATAGCAAATGTTGGAGAGGCTGTGGAGAAAAAGGAACCCTTATACACTGTTGGTGGGAATGTAAAGTAGTACAACCATTATGGAAGAAAGTATGGTGGTTCCTCAAAAAACTGCAAATAGAACTACCTTATGACCCAGCAATCCCTCTACTGGGTATATACCCCCAAAACTCAGAAACATTGATACGTAAAGACACATGCAGCCCCATGTTTATTGCAGCATTGTTCACAGTGGCCAGGACATGGAAACAACCAAAAAGCCCGTCAATAGATGACTGGATAAAGAAGATGTGGCACATATACACTATGGAATACTACTCAGCCATAAGAAATGATGACATCGGAACATTTACAGCAAAATGGTGGGATCTTGATAACATGATACGAAGCGAAATAAGTAAATCAGAAAAAACCAGGAACTGCATTATTCCATACGTAGGTGGGACATAAAAGTGAAACTAAGAGACATTGATAAGAGTGTGGTGGTTACGGGGGGGGGGAGGGGAGAATGGGAGAGGGAAAGGGGGAGGGGGAGGGGCACAGAGAGAACAAGATAGAGGGTGACGGAGGACAATCTGACTTTGGGTGATGGGTATGCAACATGATTGAACGACAAGATACCCTGGACTTGTTATTTTTGAATATATGTATCCTGATTTATTGATGTCACCCCATTAAAAAAATAAAATTATTTAAAAAAAAATATTTTTTCTATTCTTTCTCTTTTCCAAGTTGTTTGTTCTCCTGATCTTGTTATTCTGGAAAGTAAGCCAGGAAGTTGTATATATCTGACTGCCTCAATGCTCAGCAAAAAGTCTGCATATTTTCACTCTATTCTCCTGGTTAGCTTCTGGAGTCACAGCTGCCTCTGGGCTAATCCTCATTTTTTTCATTCCCATTTTCTTTGATCTTGTGAGTTTGACTATATCTTGTATTCTCTACTGTCTCTTTAATGAAGCATTGAGTAGAAAAGAAAATAAATGTATATGATCATTCTGGCATATTTAACATTGTGATAATATTCAATGTTGGCCAGAGAGCCATAAAAACAAAGCACTCTTACAGATTTCTCAGGGTATCTGATGTTGGTGTCGTTTTCTGAAGAAAATGTCTTTTCATATGATATCCTTTCTGAGAAGAAAGCTTGAATAATAATTTAAAATTAAGAATATTTTCTATGGATAAACATATTCACAGTATACTTTACGAAAGTTAAAATAAACCTAAGTATTTAATTATTTGAGACTAGATAAATAAACTATGGAGCAAACATTTAATTGTACAACTCTTTAAAATTGTAAAGTTATATATTAACATAGAGAAATGCTGCTACTCATTTACTGTTAATTCTAAAGGGCAAAATTTTAAAAATTTTATAAAAGCAAACTTAAAACAAAACATTTTAAAAAGTATAGAAGAAACATACTCAAATATGGATAATACTTATCTTTGGATGGTGGGACAATGACAAATAAATTTTTTTCCTAAATACTTTTCTATATTTTCTAGTACCTCTAGTGAAGGTGCGCTTTCTTAAAATGAAGGGGGAAAGCGATTTAAAAATGAAGAAGCATTATTTCTTTCTTTCTTTTTTTTTTTTTTGTATTTTTCTGAAGCTGGAAACGGGGAGACAGACAGACTCCCGCATGCACCCGACCTGGATCCACCCGGCACGCCCACCAGGGGCAAAGCTCTGCCCACCAGGGGGCAATGCTCTGCCCATCCTGGGCGTCGCTAGGTTGCGACCAGAGCCACTCTAGCACCTGAGGCAGAGGCCACAGAGCCATCCCCAGCGCCCGGGCCATCTTTGCTCCAATGGAGCCTTAGTTGCTGCGGGAGGGGAAGAGAGAGACAGAGAGGAAGGAGAGGGGGAGGGGTGGAGAAGCAGATGGGTGCTTCTCCTGTGTGCTCTGGCCGGGAATCAAACCCAGGACTTCTGCACGCCAGGCAGACGCTCTACCACTGAGCCAACTGGCCAGGGCCAGAAGCATTATTTCTTTAACTCACATATGTTATGTATAATAATATGAAATCCACATTATTTGTTTCAAATTATCTATTTCTTTTGAATTCCTTACAAGTTCTGGACTTTAGTTCAATGATAAAGGTGGGTATTTTTCAACATGTGTTTCTAAAAAACAGTATCTAAGAGTTCTGAACTCACAAGCCTAACAAACTCCTGGGACTGTCTTCTCTACTTTTCATAGAAAACACACATTTCATTTTCAGTTCAGCCTCTGAATTAATTGACTCCAATTTCTTGTTCATACAACTCAAAAATGCAATGCCTCAGAAAAATATCAACCAAGCACTACAAAGTTTAATTTGAAATATGTGTTCCACGCTACAGTCTGGTTTCCCTCAATATCGTCTGACAAATTAAAATGGCAAGTGGCATCATCTACTAACCCTTTGAAACAGTAAAAAACACTGAAGAGTTGCTTGAATTTATTTCTGCTGCCATATTCTACAATGTATTACAAGACTGCTCTAAAATTGATTACACACAAATGGAATTGAGAGTGATTTTTTTAAATGGGTCTGGAGATGGGGAATAAAAAAAGCACCATTCTGGTTTTCTGTAATAAGTGCTTGTGATAAATTTAAAAGAAATGAAATCTTTGAGTAAAAGGGTTAGATAATACCCATACATTGGGGAATGTTTGACATCTACATTAACACCAAAGTGGGTTCTTATTTGAACTTTGAAAGTAATGCATCATCTATGGGCTAACAGGATCTAAAAGATGGAGACTTGATTACTCCCGATTCCTTTCATAACTTTTATATGAAAGGAAATAGTCTCTTATATTCTGCTTATGTTCACCGCAACCCTTTTAGCAAAGAGAAAGGCCTATGAGAGAAGCAAGGGAAAGTACAATTCTTTCGTATCTTTCAGTTTGGGCTCATATTGCACGGAATGGTTTGTTATGCCTTCCAAGTAGATGGCAGGAGAAACAACTCAACTGCACCAGACCAGTCTGGAAATGAAAGACAAGCACCTGTTTGTTTTATAAGGTATCAGCTTCTTTTCTTAGACACACTTCTCAGGAGGCCCTCTACAGCTAGCTGCCCTTTCACACTGCTTGCTGGTACCCTCACTCACATGAAATAAGTTGACTGATTTCTGTTGCTTCCTTTCTTAGCAAAATGATCCTTTTCTTTTTGTCAGTCCTTTTAGTTACTCAATTTTCATAGCTTTCTGTCTCTCAAAAGAACCATGTGGCATATAGATTAGGAATTTTATACTATTCATTCATGAACCTTGATTTATGGCAGGAGTGAACTTCAGCTCTGCTCTGAGCATGTCCGAAAGCAGTGCAGGAGGTGAGATCTGCAGGGAGTAGCAGACAAGGCTGAAGGGAGAGGTCAGACATGCTACCAAGGTCCAAATATCTTTGTGGGAACGCAACTTCATCCAGCTGTGAGTACAGCTGCTGTTGTGAGAATGACCAGAAAGCATGACTGTGTGATGCTTAGTTTAGTATCTCTTGATAATTCAAAATGTGTCAATGTGTAACCTGGGATTGTATAACCTATTTCACTTTTCTAGTCTCATCAGCATCAAAACGAATAATGCAACTGATAATACAATTCAGTTCTCTTTCCTTATCTTACAGTTAAACCGTATTTCTTCTCAAACACAGTGCATTTAGGCAAGTTTTTTTCTTGATAGTTTTACAACAAGAATATTAGTAATGCACTTCTGAGGAATCTTAGGTAACTTTATATTCATTACTGCTTTCTCCATGTATTCTGTTATTCTTTACAAAGATGAATAGGATAAGCTTCCAATTCTGCATGTTGTTTCATCTTATTTAAATCATTAGTATTATCTATAAGTACTTGATTCTGTAATTTATAAAAACTGATTAGGTCATGACCATAAAACACTTTTGGAGGGCCCTCTGAAAACTCTGATATTTGTGAACCTGTTTTATAAGGCTTCAATCCTCTCTCAAAATAAACAAAAATAGAGGACTTCAACAAAGCCATGTTATACTCCCGATAGTCCCAATATTTCTTTGAATATTGAAGGAAAATATTTACTGTAATAAGATATCTCTCCACTGTTTCACTTAGGAAGAAAGCATTTCAGGCCCTGGCCGGCCCTGGCCGGTTGGTTCAGTGATAGAGTGTCGGCCTAGTGTGTGGATGTCCTGGGTTCAATTCCCAGTCAGGGCACACAGGAGAAACCATCATCTACTTTTCCACTCTTCGTCTTCCCTCTTCTCTCTCTCTCTCTCTCTCTTCTCCTCTGGCAGCTATGGCTTGGTTGATTCAAGCACATTGGCCCAGGACGCTGGGGATGGCTCCATGGAGCCTCCATCTCAGGTGTTAAAAATACCTCAGTTGTGAGTATGGCCCCAGATAGGCAGAGCATCGACCCCAGACGGGGGTTGCCGGGTGGATCCTGGTCAGGGCACATGTGGGAGTCTGTTTATCTTCCCTCCTTTCACTTGGAAAAAGAAAATAAATAAATAGAGATAATAAATAAATAAATAGCATTTCATGAGTTTGTGAGGTTATCAGAAGAATCTTTCTAATTAACACTGTTAGTGATATTCAAGACTGAAACTCAATCGGCAGTTTAGTGGGATATTCCTGACTTAATTGTAAAGTTGAATTATCTGCGCCAACTCAGAAAATAAAGAAACAGGCCCTGGCCAGGTAGCGCAGTTGGTAGAGTATCATTCCGATATAGCAGGGTTGCAGATTCGATCCCCAGTCAGGGCACATACAAGAATCAACCAGTAAACACCTAAATAAGTGGAACAACAAATCAATGTTTCTCTCTTTCCTTCCCTCTCCAAAATCAGTAAAAATAAATTTAAAATATATATATAAAAAGAAAGGAATAGCTTTTAATATACAGGGATTTCACAGGATGCAGAGAGCTCTTGCCCATGGAATTAGTAAAACAAAAAATATTTGTGTTCACAACAGGGATTGTCTTAGATGTAAAGAATCCTGCCTCTGTTTTGAAAGATTATACCTATGATGATTTAGGAGATTTGAGGAAGCAGAATGTTGATTTCTTTGTCATTCAGGGGGGTATATTCATTTGCTTGGGCTGCCATTACAAAATACCACAGACTGGGTGGGTTAAATAGCCAAAAATTATTTCCTCTCACTTGGGAAGCCAGAAGTATCAGATCAAGGTGTCAGCAGTTTTGGTTTCATCTAAGGCCATTTTCCTTGGTTGGCAGATCGCTACCTTCTTGCTGTGGCCACATATGGTCAAAACTCTTGGTCTGTGATGTTTGTGTTCTAACCTCTTATAAAAACATTGGTCATATTGGATTAGGGCTCATATACCACATGATCTCATGCTACCCTAATCACCTCTTTAAAGACCCTATCTCCAAATATAGTTACATTTGGAAATAATAGGAGTTAGGACTTCCCCATATGAATTTGGGAGGATATATTATAGCCCATAACACTGGAAAATATATTCTAGAACTGTTAGGATCTATATCCAGGAAATGTGAAAGCAGTTCACAGTATTTCCCAATGGATGATCTTGACTATTTGTATGGTAATTCTAGGAGGTTCAGAAAAAGATGCCTCAGCATACAATAATATTTGCATATAAGGCGACACATGCAGAATAGAAGAGTCAATTACTACTGTAATGTACTGATCTTGAGTAAAGATCAATAAAGACTTACATTTTCTTCCCAGAGCCGTTGTCAAAGTTGTTTAGGTCATCTCACTTAATATAAGTGTCCAAAACATTTATAGGGTTAGAACATCTCAACCACATATTTATCAACAAATTTACAAGTTGTTTTCAAGAAACAGGTGCTTACATGGTATATTTGACAAAACAGGCTAACTTCCATAACAAACAACCTCAAAATTTTATATGCCAAAGAGTGCTTCTGATAAGTGCTTCTGATTGGCCAGCTCTCCTAGATAATTTTTCTATAGCTGGTCAGTGAAGAAACCAGGCACTCCCTTCACATGGCACTACCATCATAAATACATGAATTCCAAGGTTTCCTGTGGATAAGGAATAGAGCATGAGGAAGGTACACTGGATCCTTACCTCTTGACATGAATATGAAATACATCACTTCAATTCACATTGGCTAGAACCAGTCATATGCTCTTACTTAGATAAAAGAAGTAGAAAATATAGTCCTTGGCTGGGCAGCTGCTTCCCAATAACAATTCTTCACTGTAACACTGAATTTGAATCTTTGGTAGTCTAGCACCTCTGCTATGCACAGCAACTCCAATGTAGGTTTCTTTAGATTCTATTGAATTGGCAAGACAGTGGTTAAAAGCCAAACTGCCCAGCTAGAATCCTGGTTCTGTTGCTTCCTGGATGTGTGACCTTGGAAATACTGCTCAATTCTAACCAACTTAGTTACCTCATCTGTAAAAAGGGAATTTTATTCAGAGATTTGAACAAATTAACTGTGAAGCATTTGGAACAATGTCTAGCCCACAGTTAGCCCTCCATAAATGTTAGCTATTTTTATTATTCTCAGAGCCCATCCCTATCACAATTTCTTGTGAAGTAGACTCAGAAAGGTTCAAGAACCTATAGCCCTGGCTGTAGCAGACAAGACTCAAGTGTGAGAACTCTGCCCAGCACAGGTGGCCATAACTGAATGAATGGACCAATATTCTCATTTACAAAAGTTCACATTGCAAAGGCTGAATGTGTAACATATAGTCAGCAGTTTATTGTGGTGGTAGAATTCAAAAACAAAAAGAAAACCAACAAAATGCCTAGAGAAAAGGCAATGGTCAGAGGCCCTGAAACAATGAAAACCAAGAGTAGTCATAAACCATGAATGACAAGAGCTAAGGAAGACAATAGAGAGAATGGAATAGTAGGAATAGCAGATACAAAGATTTGCTGAGTCCCCAGAATGGTATAGAATAGCAGTGGGGATCCATGACCACATGAAAACACAATGCCATGACCTTCTAGAGTCATTCCAGTGAGGAAGAGGATCTAACTGTAAGATAGATTCTTGTCTTCCATACCTTAAAATCCCATTACTTAGATTCCATAGCATGTCATTTTTGCTTGTGACTTGAATGACTCTGTCATCACACCACTGGGATTAATTTAAAACTTAGAAGTGATGTTGGTACTTTTTTCTTTGCTGATAATGCGAGTATGGTGGCTGTGACTATTAGTTACAGACACAGATGTACAAAAACTGTTGTACATCAAGATACTCTCGGATTCTGAGCCCCATTACTATCATCCAACAGGTATGAAGAAACGTAACTTGGTTTATTCTTGGAGCTTGATTCCCATTTACCCAGGGTTGTTGATGGCACTAGAATCTTGCAGCACAAGGTATCAAGCAGGTGGGAGAAAAGCCCCCTGGGTCATTGATTATCTTTTCACAGCCCTGAACGTGCTCTGTTTGCCTCATCTGTTCAGGTCCAGCAGTTCTCAACTATTTCTGCACCAGATTTTCAGCATGGATATTTTCACCAAGGCTGAGAATCCCATGGCTTGGATCTTATGAAACCTTCAGCAGTTCCTTCCCAGAGTCAATCTTGCTTCCTCCCTTACAATATTTCCTGAAAGTACAATCCAGGTTCCCAAGTTGTTTGGCCTCCAATAAGCCTGTAAATTTTTTTTCTAAACTGAGCAAAATCTTTTACTTCAACTTTCTCCAAGTCATTTTGTCTCTACCTGTAATTTCTCTCCTGTACTGGGTTTATTAGCATTTTGAAATGAAAGCCAGAAAGTTTTCCAAGCAATCTCAGGACCCAGCCTTACTACACACTTCATCTTGAAGAAAGCACAGACCTGGCCGCCTATGAGAGGAAAGGAAAGGAAAAAATAAAGGGAGATAAATAATTCACATACATTTCATTTACTTTTTGCCTTAAATACTTGAAAGCTCAGCTTCAAATTTTATGGTCAGTACTCATAGTAATTATAGATCCTTGGAGTTAGAATACAGGGTGGGGCAAGTAAGTCTACAGTTTGAGTATATAGAACACAGTTTATTCATATATTATTATTATTAATTATTGTATTATTTTCCATATGAACAACTGTAAAACTATTTTGCCACACCCTGTATTTACTAGCTTACTCTTTTGTGTGAGTGTGAGAAGAGAGAAAGAGAGAGATGAGAAACATCAACTTGTAGTTTTATCACTTTAGTTGTGCACTGATTGCTTTCTCATATGTGCCTTGACCAGGGGGCTCAAGCCCATCTAGTGACCCATTGCTCAAGCCAGAGACCTTGGATTCAAGCCAGTGACCTTTAGGCTCAAGCCAGTGACCATGGGATCATGTGGATGATCCTACACTCAAGTTGGCGACAGCGCGCTCAGGCTGGTGAGCGTGGGCTCTACCTGGATGAGCCCATGCTCAAGCCAGCAAGCTCAGGGTTTCAAACCTGGGACCTCATCATCTCAGGCCAACACTCTGTCCACCATCAGCCAGATCTAGTTTATCTTTCTTAAACTCTGGTTTCTGATTGTCATTCTCATTTAATTAACTTCATTAGGTATGCCTTATAAACAAATATATTTTTCTGCATATTTAAATTGGTATTAATTTTTTAAACTGATAAAATTTATTGCTATGGTGTGACAGAGGTAGCAGCTAGGATCTACTAAGTTACAGGAATAAAGACATACTCAAGCTATTAGGACCCAAGGAGACAGAACATGGCTTAGAACTGGAAGGTCTTCCATGATGTCCAGCAGTGCTAGTGACTATGTAGCTTCCAATGAGCTCTGTTGTATGCTCTCCAACATTATGTACTTCACAATGGAGACTCATTTATTCTCTTATCTGATTGTCCTGCTCTGTGTCAGATGCTACCAATAAAACTGGCCCTCTTCTTTCTGTCACCATAAAGAGAAGCTTATCTTAGTTCGTGTTAGCTTCGCCTTGCTCTTCCTTCTGCTTATAGACTTCTACTAATTACCTTTGCTCCATCTTTGCCTTTTGGTTTTTGCCTTTACTACCAGTTAACTCCCAAAGAAAGATGACATTCATCAGACTAATTACTTATAATTATTCCCATCTGACAGTTTCACGGTAGAGTAACTCATAGCTTATTGACTAAATAGGTTATTGGCTTTGCTTGGATCAGATGACTGCCTTTTTTATATCAAGTGTGGTTAAGATGACAGGGTTGTTTTATATAAGAGGACTCCTTGAAGAAGTAAAACTCTAGAGAGGCCTATAGGGAAGAACCTCTTAGCAGGGCTGTGGGCAGACAGGTATGCTGAGGCTTAAATTGTTCATTATTGCTGTTAAAGGAAGGGTAAATAAGGCAACTATTCCTCTCAGAATATAAATATATCTTTTCCCTTTGGGGATAAAATCCCACACTGACTCATGCAGACATGGTTTGGCTCCATGACCTTTATGAGGCAATGACGAGAGTCCAAATCGGCACATTTCCCAAAGTCTGGGTTATTTAGTCTTAAATAAGACCTTGTACAACGTGGTGGCCCATGACTACAAAATGTTGCACTTTCTATTTGTCTCTAAATTATTATGATGCCAGTTCAAATATTCCCAATAATTCTAATGATGGCTTTTGATCTCTAAATTATTTTGTATATCTATTTGTGCAGCTTCCACTACCTTGTGGATAAAAAAAAATAAGGTCACATTAAGAGGAATAAACCAGTACTCATCCACTCATGGGATCACTTCAGTCTCCTTTTGAGATGTTACTTTCTTGAGGTGTTCAGGCATCCTCAGTGGGTGTCCCCCACATGCTCACAAACACATCCTGATTCAGCAGCCACCCACCGGGTACCACATTCACTCACTGGAACCTAGTGCTCTTCTGCCAACACCGTGTTTGCTGGCAGGACCTGGCCCTGCTTGGCTGGCATGGTTACTTCTGCTGGCTCCTGCTGGTGTTCAGGGGCCTCTGGATCATTTGATGGACACTACAGGCACCAAGTTGCCAAAAGGCATTGCAACTGTTCTACAGAGCTGCTTAGCTTCTGCTCTGCTCCAACAAGCAAGGCAATTCCTACAGGTCTCGGCCACACTCCTGACAGTTCTCCTCACCAAGCACATCACAAAGGCAGTGAAGGAAGAGGCTTTTTTTCCTCTTGGCTGCAATTGTGACAGGTGGAATTGAAACCAGTGGTGTTGATGTTCTATATCCTTCAATGAAACAGCACTTTCAATTGTTACTTACAGCCCTCTCCCTCCTTAGGTCTTAGACACCCACTCAGGCGACTTACAAGTGAAAAAGAGCTAAGTGAGTCTCACCAAGCTACTCACGAACACTCGTCTCCTCCGAGGGCTTTCGTACAGACTCAAATGCATGGTTTCTGACTTGGTCTTTCTACAAGGCTCACCCTACCAGTCTGTTAGACGTCCCTGCTCAGGCCTGAAACTCACCTAATTTCAAATTGCGACTCCCTGCTACGCTTTAGTACTATTTGGTACGGACATTGTTCTTGCCCAGCGCTGTCTGCTAGAGGAAAAGCAGATTGTCAAGTAGTGTTGCATAAATACGTATGTTGTTTCCATCACTAAAACAGAGCCGAGGCATCCCTATATACAGTGGCAAGTGATAACATAGTGGCAGAAAATACGGTAGAGATGAGAAACACAAAATCTACTTTATGTCAGAGCCAACTGCTTATTCTGATATGTGTAATTAACTTTAGACTTATCAGGTTTCACAAAATTTGCAGAAATTATTGTGCAAATAATAAATCATTGAAATCCAGAATCTTAGAATAATTTAGAAAGCTGATAGTAACTCACAGAACAAAGAAAATAAAGACTGAATCTATTATAACTCATAGAAAGTGACTACACCAGATTTGCTTAAAGCATTTTTTATCCAAATTAAACAGTTAAATAGAGAAAAACATAAAGTGTTGAGCTAGTTTTGTTGAATAATGCCAAAAGCATTTATTAGGAATTCAAGAACAATTTACCATGAACTAGATAAAAGTTAACTGTAAATCTGATTATCATAAATCACTAATTAGGAGCGGCACTGACAACCATAGTAGTCACCGCGTGGCGGCGCTAATGCGGCTCGGTGTGTGTGGGGCGAGGATCGTGTAAGCCGGAGGCTGCGCCTCTGAACAATTAGTGTCAGCTCCGGCGCGCACATGGTCAGAAAGGCCGGTGGGGCCTTCGGAAAAAGAGCAGTCTGAAGCGGAACGATACTTCCAAGCACGGACTAAAGAACAGCTGGCAGCCTTGAAAAAACACCATGAAGATGAGATCACTCATCATACAAAGGAGATTGCGCGTCTGCAGAGAAAAATAAATTGAGTGGCACAAGCAGACCATCAAGAGCATACTGATGATTAAGTGCATGGAGTTTCCCAGAGAATGGCTGCATATTGCCCACTTCTGTGAAGACATAGTTCTGGCAATTAATTAGTATCTTCCTGAGCTGCCAACAGGTTATAATAAATTGTGATCAGTGAAATAAATAAATCACTAATTAG
Organism: Saccopteryx bilineata; assembly: GCF_036850765.1. Lineage (NCBI taxonomy): Eukaryota > Metazoa > Chordata > Mammalia > Chiroptera > Emballonuridae > Saccopteryx > Saccopteryx bilineata. The sequence continues at coordinate 182,607,994 of NC_089494.1, forward strand.
TTAAACTTTTATCTCATACTGAGTTTACCTATTTCTTCAGTTTCTGTAGTACCTATTGGTTATTTCTTTGTTTGCTTTTTGTCTGTACCATTTCCAGAAGAACATGTTGTTCACGGTAAGCATTTCAAAAAGTATAAGAAGGAGCAAATGAATGACTGGCACGTGTAAAAGAAGGAGTGTTTCCTCCAATATTATGTCCCATGTTCTTGCATGGCAGAATGGCTAGGAGAGCAGGCTGGGTTCAGTTCGACTCTGCATCTCTTAATAGTGTGAACCTGTACAATGCATTTAACATCTCTGTGTCTCAGTTTCCTCATCTGAAATAGGGATGATAATAGTGCCTATCTCATAGAGCTGTCGTGACAATTAGATGAGATTTAACATGTAAAGCAGGGGTCCCCAAACTTTTTACACAGGGAGCCAGTTCACTGTCCCTCAGACCATTGGAGGGCCGGACTATAAAAAAAACTATGAACAAATCCCTATGCACACTGCACATATCTTATTTTAAAGTAAAAAAAAAAAAAGGGAACAAATACAATATTTAAAATAAAGAACAAGTAAATTTAAATCAACAAACTGACCAGTATTTCAATGGGAACTATGCTCCTCTCACTGACCACCAATGAAAGAGGTACCCCTCCCGGAAGTGCGGCGGGGGCCGGATAAACGGCCTCAGGGGGCCGCATGCACCCGTGGGGGCCGTAGTTTGGGGACCCCTGATGTAAAGTTCTTAGAACATTGCCTGAGACATGGTAAAGCAAAAGTGATTTCTATTGTTCTTTTAACTTACATATAAATACTCCATTTTAAGGGGAAAAAAAAACAACTTTGCCCTTGGCCAGGTACTCAGTTGGTTAGAATGTTGTCCCAATAACGCCAAGGTAACAGATTCTAACTGTGGCCAGGACAAGAATTAACAAATGAATGCATAAGTAAGTGGAACAATAAGTCGATCTCTTTCTCTCTCCTCTCCCCTCTCTCTCTAAAATTGATCAATTAAAAAAAAAATCTTTGTAAAGAACTTGGAATTTTCAAAATTACCTGTAATTAATGTTTTATATAAGCTGAAGACTAAACTATAAGAAATTTTCAGAATAGAAAATATCATGCTTGCTGAAGAGAAAATGATACCATGAAGAGCTGTGACCATCAGATAAGAGAATTCTGAGGTTTGGGGGAAATCCTGCACGATGGATAAGGCAGAAAAGCAGAGGTGAGATCTCAAAGCACAAAGTGACTGAAGAAAACCAAAACAAAGTATAACCAATGGAGCCTGACCTGTGGTGGCGCAGTGGATAAAGTGTTGACCTGGAACACTGAGGTTGCTGGTCCAAAACCCTGGGCTTGCCCAGTCAAGGCACATACAGGAAGCAACTACTATGAGTTGATGCTTCCTCTCACCTCTCGGAAAAAATAATTTTAAAAAATATTTATTTATTTATTTTTATTCAGTTAGAGGAGGGGAGGCAGAGACAGACTCCCACATGTGCCCTGACCAAGATCTACCCAGCAAGCCCACTAGAGGGCAATGTTCTGCACATCTCAAGTAATTGCTCCATTCCTCAGCAACCAAGCTCTTCTTAGTGCCTGAGGCAGAGACCATGGAGCTATCCTCAGTGCCTGGGGCCAACTCACTCCAATTGAGCCATGGCTGCAGGAGGAGAGAGAGAGAGAGAGAGAGAAAGAGAGAGAGAGAAGTGAGAGGGGGAGGGGTGGAAAGCAGATGAGCACTTCTTCTGTGTGCCCTGACAGGGAATTGAACCCAAGACATCTACATGCTGGGCCAATGCACTACCACTGAGCCTACTAGGCAGGACAATAAAATACCTCAATGCAATCTTTTAGGGATCTTTTTCCCTACAGAAAAATTTCTTGCATTTCATAACTATAGTGTATACAGATACAATGGTTCCTTAAGTCACATCTCTGAGTCCACCTCTGATTTGTACCCCCGATATAGTTCACAATGGCGGGTAAGTTAAGACTCAGACTAATAGAGTGACACCTCAAATTCACCTGGTGTGAGCTTTTCTGCTTTTGATTCGGTGTCATGCCTGAAGATGCCGTCAGTAAGCACACGCAGTTGCTACCATTACCACTGTGTAGTTTCCCCATGTGAATGCTGTTGTCAATAGACATTTATCGTAATACTTGTGTTGCTGTGGTTCTGTAATACAGGTCAGAGGAAAAGAAAACCTTTCTTGTGCCCATATGTTGTATGTTTCTTGAAAAATTAAGATAGCATTCTTTTTCTCTCTGTGTGTGGCAAAGGATATTTTATTATACCCTGGCTGCTTCACACATTTGTGCGACCTGCCTTCCATGTAGGTGTTTGTTCTGGGCTATGTTCAGAAACTTTGCTTAAATTGAATCAATACAGAAAATTGTAACAACTATTATCTTGGTAATCATTTTTAAAAGAATGACTCACTTTAGATGAATGCCTATAGTTAAGAATGACACTGGCGATTTGTTTTAGATAAGGAATTATTATGACACTAAGGAAGTAGACTGCAATTCTAGTTTGACTCTGAGGTTGGCACTGAATTTTCATTAAACATTTTTACTACTTATTTAGATGAGTTTGTGAACTTTTTCCTTTAACTGTTGAATGTCATCAGTTTTATATATAACACATACAGATGATAGCCTCTTATTTTATTTATTTTTTTGTGACAGAGAGGGACAGATAGGGTTAGACAGACAGGAAGGGAGAGATATGAGAAGCATCAATTCTTCATTGCAGCACTTTAGTTGTTCATTGATTGCACAGCAGACCAAGTGACCCCTTGCTCAAGCCAGTGACCTTGGGCTCAAGCTGGTGAGCCTTGCTCAAACCAGATGAGCCCGAGCTCAAGCTGGCGACCTTGGGGTTTCAAACTTGGGTCCTCTGTGTCCTAGCCTGATGCTCTATCCACTGCGCCACCGCCTGGTCAGGCAGATGATAGTCTTTCAATAAATGTATTTTTTATATTGCTGAAATAAATCTGTTTGCCATGCTTCCTTTTAAGACACAATTTATAGATTTTTCTAATATTTTATTTGGTATTATTTTTTCCTGCTCTTTTTTTATTGAAGTACAGTTGACATATAACATTAATTTCAGGTGTTGAACATAATGATTAGATATTTGTATATATTGAAAAATGATCATAATAAGTCTAGTTTAGCTCTGTCATCATACAGTCCAAATTTTTTTTCCTTGTGATGAGATCTCTCTTAGCAACTCTCAAATATGCAATACAGTGTTACAAGCTCTAGTCACCAGCTGTATACTGCAGTATATCCTTATGACTTAGGAAGATTGTACTTTTTGATCCCCTTCACCCACTTCAACCACCTCCCACCCTCTTTTAGCTTCTATTTTTAAGTGACTGTTCTTGTATATTTAATTTTAATTTTGTTGTTTGTCTAGTTTTGATGTCAGAATCATGTTTACCCTTTAAAATGAATTGAAAAGTTTTTCACCTTTTTACATTTTCTCCAAAATATCTAAATATAATAGAGTATCTGTTTTCTGAAAGCTGATATAATTCATCAATTAAACCTTTTGGGCCTTTTGTTTTGGAGAGGGTTAACTCTGACCATCTTCTCAATTTTTTCTGTTGTTACTGTTATATTTAATCATGACTCTTGGTTAAATTATGTAAATTACTTTAAATAAACTTGCATATATCATATTTCCCAATGTATAAGATACTCCCATGTATAAGATGCACCTTAATTTTGGGGCCTGAAATTTGAAAAAAATTTATTACAAAAAGTTATTGAACTCAAGTTTTATTTATCATAAAATTCACACAACTCCTCATCGCTGTCAAAACTCCCATTCATTAGTTTGTCCTCATCTGTGTCTGATGATGAATCACTGTCTTCATATATTGCCTCATCCTCAGTTCCATCTATGGCATTTGAAATGCTACAATCACTGTATGAGATGCACCCAGTTTTTAGAGCCCAAATTTTTCGAAAAAAGATATGTCTTATACATGGTGATATACAGTAACATGTTCATTTAATTTTTTACAATCTCTTCCAAATTTTTGGTTACATTCCCCTTCTCATTTCTGACATGGTGTATTTGACTCTCTCTTTTGTATAATTTAATGCCATCAGGCTGAGAGTGCCTGAGATAACTTATCTGCACAATAGGAATGATCTTGTCAATAAAACTTCTCCACTGGCCATGACATCCCATTCTTGGACAGTGCTTGGATGGGTACTGCTTAAATTTGTTTCTCTGACACATCTCATTCAGTGCTTCCATAGGAGACCAGACCAGTTGCTCTCTGACACATTCACACATTCTTTCTTAGATGTGCTAATGTTTTCTATCTTACAGTTCAGTCAAGTAGGTCTAGAAGCCACTCTAAGATGACTTTACCCATTATTGGTTTTGTCTTTCACATGCAAATAACATTTATTTTCTGATTTTAAAATTAATACAAGCTGGCAATGAAACATTGAAATATTCTAAAACAGCATAAAGAATGCAAAATGGACCAGAGACCCACTACCCAGTTAAAACCACTATTAACATGTTGGTAAATAACCTTCCAGATCACCTTCCTTAGTTTAAAACAAAAAAGTATCATATTATGCATTGCCTTTTTTATAACCTATATATTTACTCGGCAACATTCTATAGACATGTTTCTATGTCAATAACTATGAATGTATATTATCATTTTAACAGGTATATATTATTATATTGAATAAATGGTCCATCATTTGTGTTCATTTTTGAAGTTAAGTGTAGAGCCTGACCTGTGGTGGCGCAGTGAATAAAGCCTCAACCTGGAATTCTGAGGTCACTGGATGGAAACCCCAGGCTTGCCCGATCAAGGCACATACAGGAAGCAACTACTATGAGTTGATGCTTCCTCCTCCTTCCCCCATCCTTTCTCTCTTTCTCTTCTCTCTAAAATCAATAAATAAAATATTATTTTTAAAGTTAAGTATCAGAGGAAAATCTTATTTCCCTTATATTTAATTTCTTGAAATTATCTCACCATAATCCCCTTAAAGCAATCACCCATTTTTAAGTTTACCATGTGCCAGTCCATGCTAAGAAACTTCATATACATTAGCTTATTTCATTATCATAAGGGTGGCAAGGCCTGAATAAAAACCAAAATCATAGATCATATTCCAGAGAACAGGGCACAGTAGGTTTTCCAGAATAATTTTTTTCCACTTGTTTTCAAAGTACTCTTAAAGACATTTTGGGCTAAATCTTCAATTTCAGTTTACCTAGCATTTGTTATCACCAATACTGATTTGACACCTCTTTTCTTCACCTAGAAAATGAGACAGTTGGATTAGATGGTTCTAGGACTTTCCCCTGCTCTTAAATATTTGATTCTGGGCAGAAGATACTGTGATGGGCAGGTCTGTGTGTGCTTGAAGGGAGGGCAGGAGACAAAACAATTGTGAAGTGTCCTTTGACAAATATATAGACAGCCCTTTATTTTTTTAATTTTTTATTTTTTTAGATTTTATTTATTCATTATAGAGAGGGGAGAGAGAGAGAGAAGGGGGAGGAGCAAGAAGCATCAACTCCCCTATGTGCCTTGACCAGGCATGCCCAGGGTTTTGAACCGGCAACCTCAGCATTTCCAGGTTGACGCTTTATCCACTGCGCCACCACAGGTCAGGCCACAGCTCCTTTTTTTAAAAAAAGATTTTATTTGCTGACTTTAGAGGGAGAAGGGAATGAGAGAGACGAAGAGAGAGAGAGAAGGGAGGGGAGGAGCAGGAAGCATCAACTTGTAGTAGTTGCTGCTTGTATGTGCTTTGACCGGGCAAACCCAGAGCTTTGAACCAGCAACTTCAGCATGCCAGGCCCAGGCTCTATCCACTGGCGCCATCACAGGTCAGGCAGACTGCTCTTAACACAGTGTACAATTTAGATTTATGGGAATACATTGGAGGATGCTGACTGAAAGGGTCAGAGAAAGCTTCACTGAAATTAAGCGAGGCTTGAAGGTCAGAGAAACAGCCAAAGGGCAAATGCACAGCCCGTGGCGATCCGTGATGGAAGAGGGAGAGCAAATGGGACGAAGTGTGTGCCGGCTGTGTTCCTCTCCTCCTCTGGGTCCCACTTCCCTGTGCTGCCCTCTGCTTCTTCACGCGCTGTACTCTGGAGTTGACCTGCACTGGCAAACTTGCTTCTCCCCCTGATTCCATGTGGGCTCAGCTACCCTGAAGAAAGGGGGATGGGAGAAGAGCAAAACGGGGGTATTAATCTCCCGGCCCCTCCCTGCCAGATTTCCCCGACTTGCTCCCTCTGCTGAGGGCCACAGCTCCTCTTTGCAGTCCTGCTCCACACACTTCCTTCTCTAGGTGCTGGAAACACTCCTTCCCTCACCCTTTCAGACCTAGAGGCTGTAAGAGTCCCCCACCCCTTTACACTGAACAGAACCTTGACTTTGCACCAGCTACCATTTTAAACATGTTAAACGCATGAATTCATTTAATCCTCACAATAGCCTCTCTCTACAAGGAAAGTAACTGAATCAAAGAAAAGTTAAGAAGCCATGGGCACACAGCTGGTAAGCAACAGACACAACCTAACATTATGGCTCCAGAAGCTGGGTTCATCCATATTAGAGATAATAGTAAGCTGTAGTGGTTGTTACAACAAGGAGAGCGTACCCATCCCTAATATTTATTAAAGGACAGGTAAAGGGAGAGTGAACAGTCAAGGAGAATTCATCAGAAATTTGGAGAAAGGGGGCAAAAACAGACATGGTTAGAACTGCTCATAGGTGTAAGTGTAGGGGAAAAAAACTACAAAAATAAGTAAATACAAACTAAAAGAAAGAAACAACATATGGTACAATTGGACAATTATTCAGAGAAATTAACTATTTTACATAATATATTATACTAAACAATGTCTAAATAGTTCAAAGATTTTACCTTAAGATATAAGGGTGGGGGAGGTAGAAGAGGGTAGAGAGGGGTAAAGGGTGATGAAAGGAGACCGGACTCTGGGTGGTGACACACAGTGTGACACAGGTGATGTGTTCTAGAACTGCACACCCGAAACCTATATAATCTTATTAACCAATGTCACCCCAATAAACCCAATTAAAAAAATAAAAAAACAAGATATAAAAACACATAAAAGAAAAATTTAAAAACATACTCTTTGAAATAAGTAAATCAAAAAAAGCTAAGAACTGTATGATTTCACACACTGGTGGGATATAAAACCGAGACTCATGGACATAGATAAAACTGAAGTGATTACCTAGGGGAGGGTGGTGGGAGAGAGGGGGTGGAGGGGAAAAATATAAAGAGGGACAAATATGAGGTGATGGGAAATGATTTGCCTGTGGATGATCAGTGTACAACATAATCAACAGTTTAAATGCCATAGAAATGTTCACCTGAAACCTATGTACTCTTATTGATCAATGTCACCCTGTTAAATTTAATTTTCTAAATAAAAATAAAACACTCTTAGAGCAGGTAGATCTTTCTAAGAATGAAATAAATGCAGAAGCCATAAAAAAGAACACTGAAGCCTGACCTGTGGTGGTGCAGTAGATAAAGCGTTGACCTGGAAATGCTGAGGTCGCTGGTTCGAAACCCTGGGCTTGCCTGGTCAAGGCACATATAGGAGTTGATGCTTCCAGCTTCTCCCCCCTTCTCTCTCTCTGTCTCTCTCTCTCCTCTCTAAAAAAATAAATAAATTTAAAAAAAAGGAAAAAAAAGAAGACTGATAAACTAAATCACATAATTTTTTTTTTTAATTCTTGAATAAAGAAAGCCATTAAAAGTTAAGAAAAATGACAAACTAGAAACTGGAAAAAATATTTGTAATTCATGTTACAAAGGGACAATTCCTTTAATACATAAATGAACTCCTGAAGTCAATAATAAAAGGATCTAAAAATCCAAGGAAAAAAAGGCAAAGATATGAACAGACATTTAAAAAAACTAGAAATTAAAAAAAAAACCCACAAAAAACCCCCCCCAAAAAACCTAGAAATTACACATGGTTCTTAAATATAGGAAAAAGCAATTCCTGTATTTCCTTCTTAAATAAAATTTTCATTCATTAGAAGAGACATACAAACTAAAATGGTAATATATTTCATGAAATTACTAAAGCACCAAAACTTTGCCAACTGACTTTGTTGAAGAGGGCATGGGGCAGCAAGCACTGTCGGCTGTTGCTAATGACTGTTATACGGTTTATCCTCTGCCCAGGACACTGTATGTTATCTATCAAAACCACATGGGGGCCCTGGCCGGTTGGTTCAGTGGTAGAGCATCGGCCTGGCGTGCAGAAGTCCTGGGTTCGATTCCCGACCACGGCACACAGGAGAAGCGCCCATCTGCTTCTCCACCTCTCCCCCTCTCCTTCCTCTCTGTCTCTCTCTTCCCCTCTGCAGCCGAGGCTCCATTGGAGCAAAGATGACCCGGGCGCTGGGGATGGCTCCTTGGCCTCTGCCCCAGGCGCTAGAGTGGCTCTGGTCGCAACAGAGCGACCCCCCCGGAGGGGCAGAGCATCGCCCCCTGGTGGGCAGAGCGTCGCCCCCTGGTGGGCGTGCTGGGTGGATCCCGGTCAGGCGCATGCAGGAGTCTGTCTGACTGTCTCCCCATTTCCAACTTCAGAAAAATACAAAAACAAACAAACAAACAAAAAAAAACCCCACATGGGTGTATGCACTTTTACCTGACAATTCTTCTGAGATCTATTTTATACACATACTCACATGTAAAAGACTTATATGGAAGTTGATCGACTCATTCTTTGCGTTAGAGAAATGGCTTTTAAAAAAAGCATGTAATAACCTTCAGAATACTCACTAAATACATGATGGTTTATCTATAAAATGGAATAATTTGCAGTAAATGAAGAGGATGAAGCAGTTATATACTTAGATGGAGATATCTACAAATATGTGAAAAAATTATTATATAAAAATATTAAAATTTACATACATCCAATTGAGAGAATATTAGTATAGTATATGTATCACTATTTATAATACACATATATATTTAAACCTGATCTGTGGTGGTGCAGTGGTTATATAAAGCACCAACCTGGGATGCTAAGGTCCCAGGTTCAAAACCCTGAAGTCACTGACTTGAGCGCTGGCTCATCGTGAGCATAGGATCATCTAAATGTCCCATAGTCGCTGGCTTGAGCCCAAAGGTCGCTGGCTTGAAGTCCAAACTCGCTCACTCCAGCAAGGGCTCACTGGCTCGGTTAGAGCCCCTCCCCCCTATCAAGGCACATATGAGAAGCAATCAATGAACAACTAAAGTGATGCAACTACAGTTGATGCTTCTTATCTAACTCTCCCTTCTTGTCTGTCGGTCTCTCTCAAAATAACAATTCAAAAATAAGTGACAGTCCAGAGGTAAGATTGCTGTAGATATACACAGGGAAAGCATTAACTCAGTACTTAAGTACACAAGTTTTCTTTTTTTTAACAGAGACAGTGCAGTCAGAGAGAGGGATAGACAGGGACAGACAGACAGGAATGGAGAGAGATGAGAAGCATCAATCATTAGTTTTTCGTTGCGCATTTCAACACCTTAGTTGTTCATTGATTGCCTTCTCATATGTGCCTTGACCGCGGGCCTTCAGCAGACCGAGTAACCCCCTGCTGGAACCAGTGACCTTGGGTTCAAGCTGGTGGGCTTTTGCTCAAACCAGATGAGTCTGCACTCAAGCTGGTGACCTCGAGGACTCGAACCTGGGTCTTCTACATCCCAGTCCGATGCTCTATCCACTGTGTCATCGCCTGGTCAGGCCACAAGTTTTCTTTACATTTCTACATTTCTATGTTTCTCCCTCCATGTTGGCTTTAGCTGAAAGGTTGTTCCCTTATTGTCACAAGATGGTTGCAGCAGTTAAAGTACTTGTACGCAGACACAACTTACAGCAAGAAAACGACTCGCTTTCGAGTTCACTTGTCCTGAAAATAAGGAAATCCTCCTTGAAGCCCTCTAGTGGACAAGGCCGCCGTAGACAGGTTTGAGAGTCTGGAAGGATTGGGAGAATTGCCCAGTTCTAAACCTAACACTAGACAACAAATAGCTTAGACCAGTGGTTCTCAACCTAGGGTCGTTTTGTCCTCCAAGGAGCATTTGGCAATATCGAAAACATTTTGGCAGGGATACTGCTAAAACCATCCCACAATCAAGAATTACCTAACTCCAAGCCTTGTGCCTGTTGATGGGAATATAAATTGATGCAGTCACTATGGAAAACAGTATGGTGCTTCCTCAAAAAATTAAAAATGGAAATGCCACACAATCCAGCAATTTCATTTCTGGGTCTACGTGTGAAAGAAACTAAAGGAACCCTGGCTGGATAGCTTGGTTAGTCAGAGCAATATGCACATTGATCCTCAGTCAGGGAACATACAGAAACAGATCAATGTTTCTGTCTCTCTCTCTCTAAAATCAACAAATAAATGTTTAAAAAATATTTAATGTTAATGTGTTCTTTCAAGTTCTTGTCCAAAGTGAATAATTTATACATCCATATTTTATATATAAAAAAACAAAAAGGAAAACAAAATCACTATGTCAAAGGGCTATCTATCTATACACCTTTGTTCACTGAGCATTATTTACAACAGCCAAAATAAGGGTCCATCAATGAATAAATGGTTAAAGAAAATGTAACATATAATATATATATATATATAATTTAGCCAAAAAGAAAGAAAGCCTGCCATTTGTGGAAACACGGATGGACTCTGAAGGCATTATGCTAACTGAAAAGACAGAGAAAGATACTATATGATCTCACTTATATGAGGAATTTAAAAAAACAAAAACCTCAAACCCAAACTCATATAAAATGAGGTCAGATTTGTGGTTAGCAGAGGCAGAGGGTAGGGCTGTGGGAGTACTGAAGAAGGTGGTTAAAAGGTACAAACTTCCAGTTATAAGATAGATAAGTCCCAGGGATGTAATGTGCTACATGATGACAAAAGTGAACACTGCTGTGTGGTATACTTAAAAGTTGCTAAGAGAGTACTAAAAGTTCTCATTACAAGGAAAAAATAATTTTTTGTAGCTATATGAGGTGATAGGTGTTAACTAAATTTACCTGGTAATCAGTTCATAATATACATATGTCATTATATGCTTTAATTTATTCAGAACTATATGTCAGTTTTATCAATAAAACCAAAAAAAATAATAATAATCTGACCCCAAATGCAATGGCATGGACACTTAGACTAATCATTTTGGGCGGGACGGATGCTAGAGAGTCATCTACCATGACCACGACAACCACTCTGACTTGAAGAAGGTCACATTTCTGAGCACATCCTTTTGGTCATGCCTCCCCTTCTACTCTCCTCCCTGGGTTATGGGCCTCTGCTTGCAGCTGGAATAATGAGATTAGGAGAGTGACCCCAGCAGGACACCACACGGCTAGAATGGTTAAAAGTCATTGTAGGGATAATAGCAAGATGTGTCAAAAACAGAGTCATTGGAAGATGATTTTATCATTAACCAGGATAACGAATTCAGAAAAAGAATCACGTTTGATGAAGTAGAACAGAGATTAGCGCTGTTTTGGTCTCCACAGTTCAGCTACCATATTTGTGTGCCAGGGCTCTGAATTTGTAGGCAGCACACAGCCAAATTTCTCTGTCTGAACTTTCCTTTTAAATATGACGTAGAGACCACCCCATCTCCCTTGTTAAAGGACAATGGATCAGGCAGAATATACTGCAACCACTGTCAGTTTTAACATTTGTGGTTAAAGTCACAATTCAACGGGATTTCCCTAAATTTACACATAGCTCATCCTTATTGAATTTTGTAATTTCTACTCATTATTGAAGGAGTATGCTTTGTTTTGGCATTTCCCTTGAATCAAAGCTTAGAAACACTCAGCCCCAAAGAGGCCTGTTCGAATTCCAAACCACTTAGCTACTGATGAGAGACTGGAGAAGTGGGTCAGTTCACTGAAGGGGGTTATGATTTTATCTGTTAATACAACAAGGATAGCCTTGCTGGCCCTAATGGGGCACAGGTCACTCTAGGCTTGGGTCCCCAAAGCTACACAGCATTTTAACTTGCGTTTTGGAGCACACTCTCCAAGACAAGGAAGATGTAAGGTGGGGAAGGGGAAGCTTCCTTGTGAGCCTCCTGTTGTGCCAGATAAGGCTGGTCCCTATCTTCAAATGACCCCCTTTTTCATGGTGAATTCCTAGAGCCTTCGGTGTTCTTTACTGCCCGAAGGCATTAGTTGAGACCATCTCAATTCATTAAACAGATTCTAATAAATTGGAATATCAAAAGACAGGAAGTCAGTCAAAGTCTTGGTTTCCTTTCTACCCAGGAGGCTCCTTGTGTTCTATGAAACTTTGCATATCAAGAGGCATTAGGCAGGGCAGCCTTTGTCAAGCCACAAAATAAAGGGTAAGAGGTGCCTGAGTTCTTAAATTTACATCACTCAAAGCAGCCACTCCAGTAAATGCTTAGAGAAGCAGCTGATAATGTTTCCATTTGGTAAAGCAAATGTCAAATTCTGCCTCACCAGGAAACATTACACATCCTCAGCCCATTCTCACTGAGGAAGACTACTCATCTCTTTGTATCACGCTGTTTTTTTTATCTTCTTGAATTACCTAAATTTACCCCCACTCTCTTTTTATATTTTAAATTATTGATTACAGACCTATCTCAACAATATAGGCCTGTCCCTAGCCAGCTTTCTCTTGCCTCAGATTCCTCTCTATGCAGATTCAATGTACTTTGTAACCTCATAGCAGTCCCTACTAATTTCATCAGCTCGGCTGTTCTCTCGCAGATACAGCAGGTCCTCAAATAATGATTGTTTCAGTCCACATAGTTTTGTTATAACTTGGATGAGGAAAAAATCAATTTCTGCCAAGGTCACTGTCTGTGTGGAGTTGGCATGATCTCTGCATATCTGCATGGGTTTTCTCCGGCGCCTCCAGTCTCCTCCCCAATCCCAGAGGTGTGCACATGAGGTGAGGGCGTGTCTCAGTTGGACCAGTCTGATGTGAGTGAATGTAGGTGTGAGTGACACTGGATGGAAGGGTACATGAGGTGAGGGCGTGTCTCAGTTGGACCAGTCTGATGTGAGTGGATGTAGGCGTGAGTGACACTGGATGGAAGGGTACATGAGGTGAGGGCGTGTCTCAGTTGGACCAGTCTGATGTGAGTGGATGTAGGCGTGAGTGACACTGGATGGAAGGGTACATGAGGTGAGGGCGTGTCTCAGTTGGACCAGTCTGATGTGAGTGGATGTAGGTGTGAGTGACACTGGATGGAAGGGTCTCCTGTCCAGGGTGAATCCCACCTTGTGCCCTGAACTGCCTGGAGAGGCTCTGGCCACTCTTGACTCTCAAGTGGGTTGAAAAATCACTATTTTATTGTTTTTATTCATCTTTCTTAAATGGAGGTATAGCTTACACTTCCTTCAGTGCTTAATATAAGAAGTGTATTGGGTCTTTAAGAAGTGTATTGGGTCTTTATTTAGAAGTTTGGTGACTTATTTTTTTTTCTGAAGTGAGAAGCGGATAGGAAGAGAGACAGACTCCCGCATGGTGCCTGAACAGGATCCACCCAGCATGCCCACCAGGGGGCGATACTCTACCCATCTGGGGTGTTGCTCCATTGCAACTGGAGCCATTCTAGTGCCTGAGGCAGAAGCCATGGAGCCATCCTCAGCGCCAAGGCCAACTTTGCTTCAATGGAGACTTGACTGTGGGAGGGGAAGAGGGAGATAGAGAAAGGAGAGGGGGAAGGATGGAGAAGCAGATGGGCGCTTCTCCTGTGTGCCCTGGCCAGAAATCAAAGCCAGGACTTCCACAACACTGGGCTGACGCTCTACTGCTAAGCAATCCAGCCAGGGCCGGTGATATTTTTTTTTATATATATATTCATTTTAGGGAGGGAGGAGAGAGAGAGAGAGAGAGAAGAGAAGAGAAGAGAAGAGAAGAGAAAGAAGAGAAGAGAAGAGAAGAGAAGAGAAGAGAAGAGAAGAGAAGAGAAGAGAAGAGAAGAGAGAGGCAGGGGGAGGAGCTGGAAGCATCAACTCCCATATGTGCCTTGACCAGGCAAGCCCAGGGTTTTGAACCGGTGACCTCAGCATTTCCAGGTCGACGCTTTATCCACTGTGCCACCACGGGCCAGGCAGGGCCGGTGATATTTTTATGACCAGAAATATGTGAAAGGAACTTAACTCTTATTAATGTCAATCAGCATATGGTAAAATTGGTTTCATAATATGTCATTTCCTTAAAATGACAGTTTCCAAGAACCTATAAAAATGTTAAGTGAGGAGTTACTGTACTCTTCTACAAGAGAGTAGAACAGCTGTTTTCACTTCAAATCTACAGTACTGAAGACTATTACATTCTATAGATTCTGGTGTGTTTTTCATCACACATGACACCTCTGTTAGTTTCCCATTAGATATTATCATACTACTGTTGCTTAAAAGACTTTAAAAGAATCTTGGGTCTTCTACCTTTATTTGCTATTTCTTCATAAGCTTTGATATACTACAAATTTATATCTATTCATGACAATTTCAAACACTATCCAATGTAAAGAGTGAAAATCTGTCCATGACCCCTTCTCCCTGCCCACTCCCCAGAGATTAGCATTGCTAATACATTGATATGTATCCTTCTGTATGGTTTCATATTACTGTTCTTTCAAAATATGCTTTGTAGTTTTTACTCTATTGTTGTTAGAGCTTATTGATTTTATGTCGAGGTTGGTTAATCTGACTACTAATCTGTGTATGATCTCAAGCTTTTGTCCTGGGTTTTCTTCTACACTGAACACTCTTTTCTTGGCAGTAGTACATCACTCCCACTCCCTTTCTGTAACTTGCTCTTCTTCCCTTTCCTCTAACTTTCTGACTCACACAGAAGCTACTACATTGTTACAAAAGCTACCCTCCCCCAGACAGAGCTGACTGGTCCAATGACCCGCCCCACCCCAGCTAGACTTTCTTGATAGGCATGGACACCAGATTTAGAACTCATCCTTCCCAGGGATTACTTTAGCATAGGAACATGGTGAGATTTACAATTTTTGGCATCCACTGGTTTCCTACAATTTGGAGAAGCCAGTTTGCAGTGAAAGAATGAAGCAGACACAGAGAGCACAATGAGACAGAGGAAGTGTTTTAAAGTCTTTCAAGTGCCCTGTTCCTGAGACGCAGGTTGTGTTCCTGTCTTTTCTAAGTTCCTCCAATTAAAAGAGATTCCTAAGTAACTCCCCTCTTTTCATTTATGCTAGGTTCCTAAATAACATATCCTCTTTAGTTTTGTTTGTTTTTTTTGGTTGTTGCTGTTTTGGCGATTTTGAGAATATGCTTATTAGAGCTGGGGACAGTGAAACAAGGAAGGGCTTAGGATAGAAGAAGCAACAGGAGAGAGAGTCTCATGGGGACCCTTAGAGTTTAGGAGATGGATGCATGCTTGCAAGGGAAGAAAGGTGTGGGCATGCTCCCAAGAGGGAGAGCACACCTTTTTTTTTTTTTTTTTTTTTTTTTTATGAGAGAAGACAAACAGACAAGAAGGGAGAGAGGTGAGTAGCATCAACTCATAGTTGCGGCACTTTAGTTATTCATTGATAGGCCCTGGCCGGTTGGCCCAGCAGTAGAGCCTGGTGTACAGGAGTCCCGGGTTTGATTCCCGGCCAGGGCACACAGGAGAGGCACCCATTTGCTTCTCCACCCCTCCCCCTCTCCTTCCTCTCTGTCTCTCTCTTCCTCTCCCGCAGCGAGGCTCCATTGGAGCAAAGATGGCCTGGGCGCTGGGGATGGCTCTGTGGCCTCTGCCTCAGGCGCTAGAATGGCTCTGGACGCAACAGAGTGATGCCCCGAATGGGCAGAGCATCGCCCCCTGGTGGGCATGCCGGGTGGATCCTGGTCAGGCACATGCGGGAGTCTGTCTGACTGCCTCCCTGTTTCCGGCTTCGGAAAAATGAAAAAAAAAAAAAAAGTTATTGATTGATTGATTGATTCTCATATTTGCCTTGACTGAGGGGCTGTAGACAAGCCGGTGACCTTGGGCTCAAGCCAGCAACCATGGGGTCATGTCTATGATCGCTCTCTCAAGTCAGAGACCCCTGTGCTCAAGCCGAATGAGCCCGTGCTCAAGCCAGCAACTTGGGGGTTTTGAACCTGGGTCCTCAGCATCTAAGGCCAATGCTCTATTCACTGTGCCACCACCTGGTCAGGCACCTCCTTTTTAGTTTAAGGAGATTCCCATTTCATTCCTCTCATGTCTGAAACATTTCTTTAAGTAATAACATAACATTTTGGGATATTTCATTAAGATTACACAGGCTGTTCTGAACTTTTTTTTTCACTAATAAGAACTTCAAAAGTTGTATTTCTGAGTGTGTCTCTGAGGGTATTTCTGGAAGAGATAAGCATTTGAATGGCGGACCAAATATCACCCTCACTAACATGGGTGGGCATCATTCATTTAGTTGAGGGTCTGAACAGAACAGAGACAGAGAAAGGGCAAATTTGCTCTTTATTTGACCTGGGATATCCATTTGTTCCCTTGGACATCAGTGTTCCTGGTTCTCTGGCCTTTGGACTAGGTCCTCGACTTACATCATCAGCTCCTGATTCTAGGACTTACACCATTGGGCCTCTGCTTCTCAGGCCTTTGAATTCAGACTGAATTATACCACTGGCATTCCTGGTTCTCCAGCTTGCCAATGACAGATTGTGGGTCTTCTTGGCCTTCTTGGCCTTCATAATTGCATGAGCCAATTCTTGTAAGTCATATATATATATACTGTTGGCTCTGTTTCTCTGGAGAACCATGACTAACTTAGTCACATAATGTCACTTAGTGGGGAAAGTCTTGCTCTGGCAGCCAAGGGCTAGAATTTGGTGGTGAGGATTAGAGACTGTAATGTCAATTTGTCTGAATGCTGAATTTTTACTTGTCCTTAACTCAAGCAAAAATAGCAGGAACGTTATAAATAAGATATAAAGTACAATTTTAGGATTTCAGCATTTCCAAATATAGAAATAAGTAAACTTTCCATGTAAATATATCATTCAGCCACATTCTCAAACTGTATTATCCCAAACAGCAATGATAATCCTTTAGGTCAGAACATACAAATTCCCAAATACCTGTATCAATTTAGAAAAAAATATGGAACTCACAGCTTAAGTTGCCAGATGTGTTACACTGCAACTTAAAATTTTTCACTTTTTCATTTACATATTCAGCTGCTCACAAAATTAGAGGATCAGGGAACGTGCAGATACTCCAGTACTTTCAGCCTTTTGTATAGTGCATTTTCACCAATGAAATAAAAGTTGGTTTTGCATCTCATTTGCATAATAAAAACTTTCTTCGACTTGTCATTTGCTTTTCTGATGTTCTTGTTTAACAAAAAACATCAAATGCTTCCTTTTTTATCACTTTATATTCATTTTAAAATATCTCCTAATCTTTGTGAGCAGTATATATCTACCTGGGTTTTTTATTTTTAGATTTTATTTATTGATTTTTTTTAGAGAGAGGAGAGAGAGAGAAAGAGAGAGAAAGACAGAAGAGGGGGGAGAAATGGGAAGCATCAATTCGTAGTAGTTGTTCCCTGTATGTGCCTTGACTAGGCAAGCCCAGGGATTCAAACTGGTGACCTCAATGTTCCAGGTCGACACTTTATCTACTGCACCACCCCAGGTCAGATGTACTCAGTCTTTTTGTTGTTGTTCTTTTTAATTTAATTTTTGATTTTAGAGAGAGAGGAAAGGAGAGAAAGAGAGAAACATCAATTTGTCATTCTACTGATTTATGCATTCATTGGTTGTTTCTTTTTCTTTTCTTTTTTTCCTTCTTTGCCAAGTTGAGGAGGGTAAATAGAGAGACTCCCACATGCACCCCAGCTGGGATCCATCCAGCAACCCCTGTCTGGGGCCGATGCTCCAGGTTCACAACCAAGCTATTTTTAGCACCTGAGGCAGTGGCTCCACACAAAGCTATCCTCAGTGCCCCGGGCCAATGCGCTTGAACCAATTAAGCCATGGCTGCAGGAGAGAGAGAGAGAGAGAGAGAGAGAGAGAGAGAGAGAGAGAGAGAAGGGAGAGGATGAAGGGTGAAGAAAATGGTTGCTTCTTCTGTGTGCCCTAGCCAGAAATTAAACCCAAGATATCACATGCCAGGCTGATGCTCTACCACTGAACCAACTGGCCAGGGTCTGGTTGTTTCTTGTATGTGCCTCACCAGGTGATAGGGATGACACTGTAACCAACTAAGCTACCTGACCAGGGCTATATTAAGAGTTTCATAAAGAAGTATGCCATTATACACTTTCCAATTTATTCACAATTACAATTTAGTCATAAAATTCTTCAGGTCAATTCAAATGCTGGTATAGCTTTTAAAAATATTTCTTTAAAATGTACTAAATGTATCACCCCAGCTGGGTAGCTCAGTTGGTTAGAGTGTTGTCCTGATACATCAAGGCTGTGGGTTTTATCCCCATCAGAGCATGTAAGAGAATCAACCAGTGAATGCATAAATAAGTGGAAAAACAAATTGATGTTTCTTTTTCTCTTCCCCCTTTTGTCTCTCTCTAAAATCATTTTCTAAAAAGTACTATAGTTGTTCTTCCAGACCTATACCTCAAATTTACAACTATTCAAAATTTTAAACTGTTATCTATGTATACTGATTGCTGGTGGTTGGATTTCCTGGGAAGTAGACTTTGCCTCAGAACTTGGAGCTATAAACTGTTCATTAAAGAGGAATCTCAGTGGCTCACCAGAGTGTTGACAGTTTACCTCTTGTGCTGCTCAGATCCACCTCAGATACATTCTGAAACACTCCTCCTGGATCCCAGAGACCTGTTTTCTCAGGGAAATTTAGAAGTGGAAGGTGACTGGGAGCAGTTGTAGTCACCACTACCGCAGCTGATGCCAGGCTGCAGCTGAGCCTTGTCGTCTACTCCTCCACTATCCCCTCAAGATTCTCCTTCCCCAGAGAGAGCACCTTTGCTGGTCTTGGTAGTCTGCCCATGGTTTGGCACAGGTCCTTATCCTAGAGATCTGATTCTCAGGATGCCATGCCCTTCTTTGGCCAAACTTTCTATATTTGTTCATTTGTCATCAAAATTGGGCAATGAAGTGCCAAGAGGCACCCACATAAATCTCCTGAGCACCAAGCTTATCCTCCCTGCCCCAGGAGCTCAACAGCAGTTCTATCTTCCTGATCATCAGGGTCAGTGATTGCCAACAGGTGGATGACTCCACTTTTTGTGTGCTAACTTGGAGTTTGCCAGTGGCAGTAGCTGGATTAGCCTCGGTAAGTCAAGTTCATCTTTTTTGTCCATGCACGGCCTCCCATTTGCTTATACCATGGGTATTCTGTTCATGTGCCCATTGTACAAACACTGAGGTAGCTGATGACAGAAGCTGGCTTATATCAAGTGGCCATTTTGTTTTCTTGGCCATTTAGTGTTTTTTCTGTGGTGGATGCTCTCTAGTGGACTGTAACATGTGACATAAAGATCTTTATACTTTGGCCCTGGTCAGGTGGCTCAGTTGAGTAAAGCATGTCCCCATATGCCAAGGTTGAGGGTTCGATCCCTGGTCATACAAGAATCAATCAAGAAATGCATAAATAAGTGAAACAAATAATCAATATTTCTCTCTCTAAAATCAATAAATAAAAAATGTAAATGTAAAGATCTACATACTTTGGGTGCACTATCATGTTAATGGCATGGTCTACACCAGATATACTGGACTCTAATCTTCTAATATTTCTTCTTTCAGACCTCTGTCCAGCTGGCCGAGTCACTCACCACTGCCATTAGTTTATGTATGTTCTAACCCTGGGGCACTTATCTTTCCACACAAAGTGGAAAACTCTGTACAATGTACCGATTGGGAGGAATTTCACTCACCAGTGATTTAAAAACTTTTTTAAAATTTATTGATTTAGAGAGACAGAGGAAGGATTGGATGAAAGAGAGAGAGAAACATCCATTTGTAGCTCCACTCATTTATGCACATATTAGTTGATTGATGTATGTGCCCTGACTGGGGATTGAATCCACAACCGTGGCATATCAGGATGATGTTCTAACCAACTAAGCTACCCAGCCAGGGCTCACCAGTGTTTTATGAGGCCATAGTTCTGTGGGACTGTAGTGACACTTCTACTTTCAGCTTGCAATGACATATTGAGTTGACCCAGCCATGAGTCAAGCTTGAGCTTTTCTTCCTCCATCAGCTGATGAGGAATTTCCCATACAACCATAGTGCAAGCTGAAGGAGAGGTGCAGATGAACCTGCTGTGCCCTCTGGTCCTGCTTGTGATGGGTCCCAGATGTACTGCTTTCATCTCATCATGAATTATTGCTAGGCTGTTAACACTGTGACTTGGTGTAATAGTTTAATAGAACCCAACTCATCATGAATAGTTGCAACAATATGGTCACCTGATATCCTCTGGTCAAGCACTTTTCTCCTACAAGGGTCTAACAGCATGCAAAAAATTGTTTTTCAAAATAAGTAAAATTCCCTGCTGCAAATGGCATGCCCTTGCTCTAGAATCACAGAGGCCTGTACTGTGACCTGTACCACTGGAGCCTGCCAAAATTTCACTTGGCATCTTTTCCACCATTGATACCTCTAACATCATAGGTCTTCTGGGTCATATGGTCCAAGGGTCAGAACTGTTTGTACGACAATCTAGTTCTGCTTCAAAGCCCTTCATCTTCTGGGCTTTCAAAGCTAGCAGCCTTTCTTACTCCTTGATCCCAAATGTAGAACATGCTGCCTCCAGATCCTGAAGAATATTTGAGATTGTAGTTTGTTTTTCAATGTGAGAGGTGTAAGATATAATAACTGGTTCTTAAGTTTGGGTGGCATATCTTGGCATGCCCCTGACCATTGGACCCCTAAATATTCTATTGACATGGCAGGCTCCTAAATCTGAGTAGGACTTACCTTTTACCCTCTGGTGCACACATGTCCTACCAAGGTCTCCAATGTGCTAGCCCATTTTTGTTCATCCAGTTTGATTAGAACGATGTCATTGATATAGTGGGCCAATGTGATATTCTGCAGGATGTTCACACATTCAAACCTCATTGGAACCCTGGCCAGATAGCTCATTAGACTGAGCGTCATCTGGAAGCACAGAGGTTGCTGGTTCGATCCGTGGTCAGGGCACATACAAGAACAGATTGATGTTTCTGTCTCTCTCTGTCTCATTTCCTCTCTCTTTCTCTTAAAAAAAAATCAATAAAATAAACATTTTAAAAAAAATCTCACCTGACTGGTGGTAGCACAGTAAATAGAGCATCAACCTGGGATGCTGAGGTCCCAGGTTCAAAACCCCGAGGTCACTGGCTTCTGTGGGGGTCACTGGTTTGAGCATGGGATCATCAACATGATCCCATGGTTGCTGACTTCATTTTGGATAGGGATAGAAAAAAAATTTCACCAAATAAATGGACTGAAGCCATGTTAATCTGCTCTAGCAAAGATAGTATGTCTGGTATAGCAGCAGCAATTGGGGTTTCCGTTGGTTAAATTTCAACAGTCTAATATCATTTTGAGGGATCTATTCACTTTTTACATGGGCCAGCCTTATAAATTAAATCAAAATACAATGGGGACCACCATCCTTGCATCCTTTTGAGTTTTAGAATTGGTACTAATTACCAGTTTCTATCCCAGAATTATATTGCTTTTGCCTTATTGTCTTAAGTGGGAGGGCAGTTTCAGAGGTTTTCATTTGGCCTTCCCTACTGTGCTAACTCTTCTCCCAAAGGCTAGGTTATAATTATTAAGTATGTCTATTCTGGCTATGCATTTGGTGAATGGTAAAATAACCATCGTGTGGGTTTGTAAGTACAGTGGATTCACTGTGAACTAGACCCTGACTAGGGTTCCATTTATTACCTGAACACCATATATCCTCAATCTAAGAGGGGAGCCACAATACTTCAGGGCTGCAGGTATCAATGTAACATCATATCTGAGCCCAACAATATTAGAAATATCTGGGTATTCCCTCTTCAAAATGTACAATTATCCAAACAAATGGCCATTTATTCATTTGGGGAAGAACTGAGGAATAATTTCCCCATTACTGTCCATGTTTCCCTTCTCTGCTTAAGTTAATGGGTTTGGGTCAGAAAACTGGCTCAGGTCCAGAAACTGGGCAAAAGATTTTCATGTTTTATTGATAGAACTGCCTTCAATCTCCCCACTATAGACAATTGATGGTACAAATCAAATAGTAGTACCCCTGCTGGCTGCCTGTATATTTTGCATCCGGAAACTCCATGTCCTATTAACTATTTCCATAATTCTGGGAGGCAGGTCCCATTGGCTGGAATATTCTGAAGCCACTGGGGTTTATCAATGTTGATGTAATGTACTAGGAAGGGCACAATATGACTTACAGCTTACACTTACAGTGGTTTTCAACCACTGGTCTGCAGACTATAGAGCATTTCTGCCCCAAATGCACAAATCCAAAGAGTTGTATCACTATAACAAGGTCACAATAACCTTATCGGCATTGAGCTTTTAACTGACACAATAAAGAAATCAGATAAACCAAAATAAAAGACATTCTTCAAACAAACTGTTTTACTCTTCAGAATGTCAATGTCTCAAAAGACAAAGAAAACTTAAAGAATTGTTCCAAATTAAAGGAAATCGAAGAGACATGACAACTAACAAAATGCATAATCCTGAATTGGAAAATTATTGGAACAATTAACTTTTTTTTTTTTTTTTTTACAGAGACAGAGAGAGAGTCAGAGAGGGACAGACAGGGACAGACAGACAGGAACGGAGAGATGAGAAGCATCAATCATTAGATTTTCGTTGCGCGTGGCGACACCTTAGTTGTTCAATAATTGCTCTCCCATATGTGCCTTGACCGCGGGTCTTCAGCAGACAGTGACCCTTTGCTCAAGCCAGCGACCTTGGGTCCAAGCTGGTGAGCTTTGCTCAAACCAGATGAGCCCGTGCACAAGCTGGCGACCTCAGGGTCTAAACCTGGGTCCTCCACATCCCAGTCCGACACTCTAACCACTGCGCCACCGCCTGGTCAGGTAGCATTTTTGAATATAGATTATATTTTGAATTAGTATTACATTTCCTAATTTCATAACTGTATTATGAATCTAAGAAAATGTCTTTATACTTAAGAGGAACATGCTGAATATTTAGAGGCCATTATGTCTGCAACTTGCTCTCAAATGGCTCAGACATTATGAGAGATTGAGAGACAAAGCAATGTGTTTGTTGTGTTGTATGAAGGTTTGTGGGAGTCACTACTAGAACTATTCTGTAAGTTTGATAATTTTTTCTAAATGAAATATTTAAAAAGTGTTATCTAATCTATAACTAACATCCAAAATATCTGCAATGAGATATGTAAAAATATGCAGAGTTCAAAATTTAATGCGCCCTATAATTGCAAAAGCAAACTGTTGGCATGTGGACATATTAGAGTAGCAGAAGAGACTTATCTTTAAAAACATACATACATTTTCTCTTATTTTATTTTTTAGGTGAGTGGAGGGGAGATAGACACATTTCTGCAAGCACCCCCGACCAGGATTAACCTGGCAGCCACCATCTGGGACCAATGTTCTAACCAACTGAGCTATCCTCAGTGCCCAGGGCAGATGCTTGAACCAACTGAGCCACTGGCTGCAAGCGGAAAAGAGGGCGGTGGGAGGGAGAGGGAGGGGAAGGGAAGTAGAAGATTGCTTTTCATGTGTGTCCTGACCAGGGATCAAACCTGGGATGTCTGCATGCTGGGCCAATGCTCTAGGGCCACACATTTTCTTTAATGTTACTTATTATATTGTATTTATAATGAAACCATTATATAAGATTAAGTATATTTAAAAATCACCAAAGAAAATAAATTAACAATAAGAATAATAAAATAATGTTTTAAATTCCAATTGTGATTCAAGTTTCCTTAACCATTTTGAAAAAGAAAAGTTTAGATTCAAACCAATTTAAGCTGTTGTCCCATCCCCAAAGTGAAATCTTATACTAATATCCAGTTCCAAGTTAAAAAGCAAAATAATTATAGCTCTGGCCAGTTGGCTCAGTGGATAGGATGTCAGTCCAGCATATGGTCAGGGCACACATGAGAAACAACCATCTGTTTCTCTTCTCCTTCCTCTCCCCCTTTTCTCTCTCTTCCTCTCTCACAGCCAGTGGCTCAAATGGTTCGACTGTAGGCCCGGGTGTTGAAGATAGCTCAGTTGATTCAAACATTGGTCCCAGACGGGATGGCTGGGTAGATCCTGGTTGGGGCACATGCAGGAGTCTGTCTCTCTATCTCTCCTCTTCTCACTTAAAAAAAAAAAAAGCAAAATAATTAAAAATCAAAATCATCTCTGGATATGGGTGTATCCCATTAACTGCCAAATTTTTATTTTTGATATTTTTGATATATTAGGGTTGAAAATGGAATTAGATAATGGAATTTAGGTTACTTTACTGGTATATTTAAAAAAATAGTTATTTTTATTTTTTGGTAGCCATGGTTATTTTTAAATTTTATTTTTAATAAATTTTTATTAATGTTAATGGGGTGATATTAATAAATCAGGGTACATATATTCAAAGAAAACATGTCCAGGTTATCTTTTCATTCAATTATGTTGCATACCCATCGAAAAAAAATAGTTATTTAACATTATTGATACTCATTTGGGGCTCATGGAATTTCCAGTTACAAAAATCTTGAGAAACAAAAAGTATTACAAACGCAAGAAAACTCATGTTCTATGCCAAACAGGAAAACATTCGACATGTAGTCCTACATAACATTTCCTACACTGCTTGCGCACATTTGTGCCACACATGGCCCATTTCCTTCGTTTTCCCTCACAGGTCCTTCCAATACATGTCCAATTGGATCAAATCTAACATCTTCAGGTACACGGCTTTTCCTTGTTATGCTTGAACTGTGTCTTCTGGTGACTTTAGGATTGGCTAATGATTCTTTTTTCATGTATGTTCTAGCAATATTGCGTTTGAAGTCTAGATGTTGAAGACTTCATTGTTGAAAACAGTAACAAGATGTTTTCATTTGAAGCAGTATAAAGAGCATGGGCGTTAACAACAGCAATGTCAACGGCATTTGTAAAAAGAGGAAAATACCATTTCTTACCTCTCAGTTTAATGCGATACTTTTAGACATTCCATTCTAGCTTGTCAACCCCACCCATATATTTGTTATATTGCCCTACAATGTTTGGTCTATCCACTCGACATTTTTTCTTTTCTTTCTTAGAATACCTTTTCACTTTTTCTAAAGGGTGTAGTCCTAAATAATTTGACAGAACTTTGACACAGTTATTGTCATTCCAAATCACTGCAAAATTTTTATTACTTTTATCATAAAAATAATTGTACGCTCTACGTTCTTTTTTTTTTTTTTTCATTTTTCTGAAGCTGGAAACAGGGAGAGACAGTCCGACAGACTCCCGCATGGGCCCGACCGGGATCCACCCGGCACGCCCACCATGGGGCAACGCTCTGCCCACCAGGGGGCTATGCTCTGCCCCTCCAGGGCGTCGCTCTGCCGTGACCAGAGCCACTCTAGCGCCTGGGGCAGAGGCCAAGGAGCCATCCCCAGCGCCCGGGCCATCTTTGCTCCAATGGAGCCTTGGCTGCGGGAGGGGAAGAGAGAGACAGAGAGGAAAGCGCAGCGGAGGGGTGGAGAAGCAAATGGGCGCTTCTCCTGTGTGCCCTGGCCAGGAATCGAACCCGGGCCCTCTGCACGCTAGGCCGACACTCTACCACTGAGCCAACCGGCCAGGGCTCTACGTTCTTTTTTATGTTATCAGATTTCAAGGGACACTTATTCATTCTATTATACTGTGCTGTTCCAGTCACTTTTATATTATGTTTTTTCAATTTCAGTAATAATTCAAAGCTGGTAAAGAAGTTGTTGAAAATATTTCATATTCAGATGGATACTGCAGAAAAGTCATCTTCGTTATTACAGAGGCTCCTACACCACTCACAACTTGTTGTTCTTCACATTTTCCTTCATAAATATCCATATGAAAACAATACCCAGATTCAGAGCAGCACATGGCCCATTGTTTGAAACCAAATCTGATTGGCTTTCCTCTTATAAATTTTTTCAAATAGTGGTGTCCATAATATCTTACCATTTGCTCATCAACTGAAAGCTTTTGAGCAAATATTCCCAATTTTTTAAAATTTAAATTTAATTTGTCAATCACAGGTCAAATTTTAAATTTCTTTTCCATGGCAATTATGGACTATTGTCATTAAAATGCAAATTTTTTTTTATTTCTAAAAACCTGTGCTTTGACATATAGTTTCTAATGCAGGTAAGATTCAGATCTTCATCTTCACACCAGTATAATTGTTCCTGTGGTAAGGAATGGTATCCAGATAACAAAAATATTCCAACAAACTTTCTAAGGCAATTTGTGGAAAGTCCAAAATTATGTCTGTTGTTTTGTCTTGCATACCTTATACTTTGGGTTACTATGGAGTTTAACAAATCTTCCACTGAAAAATTCTTCAAATATGTCAACAGTTGATTTATTTTTCAAATGTTGAGTCATTTTTTATTTCATTTCAGATACATTGTCATATTGTAATGTACTCTTGAAAAAGTTTCTGTCCTATTTTTTCCAGTCACTCTTTGGCAGTACTTTACATTTTTATTTTTGCGTAGATGATGGATTGTCTTCTAAGGAACTAGACTGGACTTAATGACCAGGAATGTCCTGAGGGAGAGTGTCTTCTAAAATATTATTGTCAAGGTCTTCACAATCTGATACTTCATCCACGCTATCAGGAGGCAGTTCAACTATATTGATGGTTTCTCATTCTAATTTGTCAAAAAATTCATCATTTTCAAGTACTTCTTCTATATCTCTAATACTAAGAAATTTTCTAGCAGCCATACTCCCCCCAAAATGGCAAAAGTAAAAAATACTATGAATTACTAAACTATTATCAATTTTGTATCATATCACATTCTATGAGCCCCAAATGAGGTCAATATATGTTACAGTATATTTTTTTATAATAAGTATTCTATATACTTATATTATGTGCTGTCAGCTAAAAGGATGTTAGTAGTCTCACACACGAATCTGCCAAAAAAAGCAAAAAATTATGAACAAAAACTTCACTAGAAAACAATGTAAACATTAAAACATCATTTTACCGCACAGGTTATAAATTTATATGTCAAATACTTTTACAGGTTAGGCAACATTGAAACAAAAAATAATGCCTGACCAGGCGGTGGCGCAGTGGATAGAGCCTTGAACTGGGATGCGGAAGACCCAGGTTCGAGACCCCGAGGTCGCCAGCTTGAGCGCGGGCTCATCTGGTTTGAGCAAAAGCTCACCAGCTTGAGCCCAAGGTCACTGGCTCGAGCAAGGGGTTACTCGGTTTGCTGAAGGCCTGCGGTCAAGGCACATATGAGAAAGCAATCAATGAACAACTAAGGTGTTGCAACACGCAACGAAAACCTAATGATTGATGCTTCTCATCTCTCCGTTCCTGTCTATCTCTATCTCCCTCTGTCTCTAAAAAAAATTTTTTTTTGAAAACTAGAAGGTATGTTTAAACAAATACACATTTTATTTAATATAATCCTACTGTAAGTGAAAAAAAATTCAAATCCCCATTTGGGGATCACAGTAGTGAATTAATAGAGCAGCATCAGGACCTGGCTGGTTAGCTCAGTTGGTTAGAGCATCCTCCAGAAACACTATGGTTTAGGAGGGCTTAATCCCCGGTCAGGATATATACCAGGAGCAACCAATGAATGAATAACTAAGTGGAACAACAAATAAATGCTTCTCTTTCCTTTTCTCTTCCTCCTTCTTCACTCTGTCTCTCTAAACTCAAGCAAAAAAAAAAAAAAAAAAAGAGCAGCATCAGTCTTTTAAGTAATCTTGTTTTCTATCAGATACCTAATGTAATCTCTCCCAAACAACATACATATTTCCAAGTTTTTTAATGAGTACTCTAATTATCTTTATATCTTAGGCCAGTTCACAAAATAGCATAAATTTCCTGTACTTAACATTCCCTTTTTCAGCTTTTTAAAATAAAACTTTATTATGGTATAGTTGACATACAATGTAACATTTCTTGTTAAGATAAAGAACAGATAAAAGTGACAAGAAAATATTTAAATGTTTTCACTCAGATATTTTTAGTCATTTGTTGATTATTTGGCTTTTCAAGTGTTATGTTTAGCTAATCCTTTTGTTAATTTCCACTTGATTTTTCAATTTTAACAATGACTGCTTAGCCTGACCGGGTGGTGGCGCAGTGGATAGAGCGTCGGACTGGGATGCAAAAGACCCAGGTTTGAGACCCTGAGGTCGCCAGCTTGAGCAAGGGCTCATCTGGTTTGAGCAAAAGCTCACCAGCTTGAGCCCAAGGTCGCTGGCTCGAGCAAGGGGTTACTCGGTCTGCTGAAGGCCCCCGGTCAAGGCACGTATGAGAAAGCAATCAATGAACAATTAAGGTGTTGCAATGCGCAACAAAAAACTAAGGATTGATGCGTCTCATCTCTCCGTTCCTGTCTGTCTGTTTCTGTCTATCCCTCTCTGACTTTCTCTCTGTCCCTGTAAAAACAAACAAACAAACAAAACTTCAAAAAAAAAAAAAACCCAAAAAACAATGACTGCTTATATTTTCCTATATATATATATTTTTTAAGTGAGAGGAGAAAGATAGTGAGACTGTGTATGCGCCCTGAACCGGATCCACCCCGAACCCCCTGTCTGGAGCCTACAATCGGACCAACCTAGTTATTCTCAGCACCCTGGGCCAACACTGGAATCAATCAAGCCACCGGCTGTGGGAAGGGAAGAGGGTGAGAAGCAGATGGTTGCTTCTCTTGTGTTCCCTGACAGGAAATCCAACCCAGGACATCCACATGCCTGGCCAATGCTCTCTTCACTGAGCCAACTGGCCAGGGCTTCCTATATATTAAAAAAAAGCTTTCAGAATGTATGTAAAAATTAAGCTCAGCCTGACCAGGCGGTGGCGCAGTGGATAGAGCATAGGACTGGGATGCGGAAGACCCAGGTTCGAGACCCCGAGGTCACCAGCTTGAGCGAGGGCTCATCTGGTTTGAGCAAAAGCTCACCAGCTTGAGCCCAACGTCATTGGTTCAAGCAAGGGGTTACTTGGTCTGCTGAAGGTCCGTGGTCAAGGCACATAAAAAAAAAAAAAAAGATGGCCCTGGACGGTTGGCTCAATGGTAGAGCATTAGCCTGGCATGCAGGAGTCCCGGGTTCGATTCCCGGCCAGGGCACACAGGAGAGGTGCCCATCTGCTTCTCCACCCCTTCCCCTCTTCTTCTTCTCTGTCTCTCTCTCTTCCCCTCCCGCAGCCAAGGCTCCATTGGAGCAAAGTTGGCCTGGGTGCTGAGGATGGTTCTATGGCCTCTGCCTCAGGTGCTAGAATGGCTCTGGTTGCAACAGAGCGACCCCCCAGATGGGCAGAGCATAGCCCCCTGGTGGGCATGCCAGGTGGATCCCGGTTGGGCGCATGCGGGAGTCTGTCTGACTGCCTCCCCGTTTCCAACTTCAGAAAAAAAAATTAAGCTCTAGTAAAGAGATAAGATCATGTATACTCATCTTGTTATCTTATTTATTATAAAATGGCATTATATTAAACTCTTATCTGAATAAATTCTTTCAACCAATCTTGTCAGGATGGAAGCATGTAAGTATATAAGGAAAAACTTTTTAGCAAGTTCAGATTACTTTTTTTAAGGTGCCATTTCCATAAATTGTCTGACAATTAATCTGTTGCTTTCATTTGATTTGGGGTAGTGAACACACAATACAATATACATATGATGTATTATAGAATATCACACCTGAAGCCTATATAATTTTATTAACCAATGTCACCCCAATTGGTAATATAATAAATAAATAAACTGTTGGTTTCATAAGTCTGCCCAACATGGTATTTTGTCATTTTTCAGAAAACAGTTTTTGTGAGCTAAATACTCCAGTTGCTAATACACATATGTGGTTCAAAACCTTTCTCCCTCTTAAAAAATGATTATCTTTAAACTCAGGTACTGAGATGCTAAAGTATGAACCTTTGTTTCCTTTCTATTTCATAGTTCTGAGTGCTGTTGATCAATCTGTACTAAATGCATCCATATAGCTGACAAAAGTTCCCCTAAATACCAAGTATTTAATAGAAATTTCTCTTTTTCAATAGATAAAATGACTCTCTTGAAGTATTATTACTATTATTTTATTATTTACTTTTATAAAATAATCATGTTTTTCTTTTCTTTTTAAAATTTTAATTTATTGATTGATTTTAGAGTAAGAGGTGGAGAGAGAGAGAGAGGAAGGGAGGAAGAGAGAAACATCGATTTGTTGTTCCATTATTTATCCATTCACTGGCTGATTCTTGGATGTCCTGACCAGGTATGGAGCCTACAACCTTGGTGTATCGAGAGGACACTCTAACCAACTGAGCTACCTGGCCAGGGGCATGATGATTTTCCATTAGTTACTTGAAACATATAGAATCATAGCTGAGAATTTTTAGTACATCTCATGTTTTTAAGCAATGTCCTGAATGAGGACTGGTATCTCTCAAACTCTAAAATTAAAATGAGAATTTAGAGGCAGGTGAACAAAAAATTACTATTCACAGGTCTCCAAAGATGCAGTTGAAGTAGTAGAAAAGCACAGGGCAAGTCCTAGGAAAGGCTGATTATCTACCTGAACAAGTCCTATAAACTGGCATCTCCTTTGAGCATCGACAATCCTAAACACAGAAAAAGTCCAGTCCACAGGGGTAGCTTCCCTAGTCAAGCTTATGGAGCATAATTATAACAAACTAAAAACTTAGTACCTTTTTGCCCTGGCCGGTTGGCTCAGCGGTAGAGTGTCGGCCTAGCGTGCGGAGGACCCGGGTTCGATTCCCGGCCAGGGCACACAGGAGAAGCGCCCATTTGCTTCTCCACCCCTCCGCCGCGCTTTCTCTCTGTCTCTCTCTTCCCCTCCCGCAGCCAAGGCTCCATTGGAGCAAAGATGGCCCGGGCGCTGGGGATGGCTCTGTGGCCTCTGCCCCAGGCGCTAGAGTGGCTCTGGTCGCAACATGGCGACCCCCAGGATGGGCAGAGCATCGCCCCCTGGTGGGCAGAGCGTTGCCCTATGGTGGGCGTGCCGGGTGGATCCCGGTCGGGCCCATGCGGGAGTCTGTCTGACTGTCTCTCCCTGTTTCCAGCTTCAGAAAAATGCAAAAAAAAAAAACAACAAAAAAAAAACTTAGTACCTTTTTAAAAAATAGACACTGAGAAATATAGCTATTGTAGTCTGGATATTCATGTTTCCATATCAACCCAACATACAACTCAATACAGGAAGATATATTTATATGGTTGCTTGGTGAACTGGCACTCAAAACAAGGTGAGCTGGTTGTATGGTTGGTGTCAAAACCATCCCCAATGAGGGGATCCATATTTTGGTGCCAGGACACCCTGTCCCTAGAACAATGCTAGGAATAGACAACCTTTTTTCTTTATTTTAATTATTGATTTTAGAGAGAGGAAGGGAGAGAGACAGAAACATTGATCTGTTCCTATATGTGCCCTGACTGGGGATTGAACCCACAACCTTCACATTTTGGGATGATGCTCTAATTAACTAAGCTAACTGGCCAGCACAGGAATAGATAATCAAATATTGTCATTCTAGCTTCCTCTTTTATAGATGGAAAGCAGGCCAATTCCTACCCATTAACAAATTTCCTTCTTTAGACTAATTCAATGCAAGCATTACTCATGTGTATAGCAATGAAAATCCAGTTGTGTCTTTCTAGCTTTCCACCCAAATCTCTGAATTTTGGGTGTTTACAATCTTGCAAGTTATTTCTAAAGACTATTTATTTTGTCTTGTATTTTTTTTTTCTAATTTCAAGTTTTAAAGGTAAATTAAGTTCATTTTGGGAAGTACCATATTGTTAGCCCAGCATACTACTTACATGAATTTTTCACATATTCTTTGTAGAGTATTTCTATTTCAAACAATAAAATTTCTGATTAGACAGACCAATTATAATCTAGTCAATATCACATAGTGTTAAGAACCTTGAAGACAGAAAAACAAAGCAAGAAAATTAAAATAAAACAAACAGAAAAGAGCCCTGAAGACAGAACTATCTTCTTGGGAAGGTGTTTTAACCTGTTTTCTTATCTCAGAATGTTGTTTTGAAGATAAAATGAGGTATTATCAATGCATGTAAACTGATTGACATGGTGTTTTGCATGTAGTAATTCTGTTACTTATATTATTATTCCTGAGGCTAGATTTTTGTTCAGTTTTTAAAATTAGAT
Source organism: Saccopteryx bilineata (assembly GCF_036850765.1). Lineage (NCBI taxonomy): Eukaryota > Metazoa > Chordata > Mammalia > Chiroptera > Emballonuridae > Saccopteryx > Saccopteryx bilineata. The sequence continues at coordinate 182,640,406 of NC_089494.1, forward strand.
TTTGATTTTTCCCAAATATTCATTAGCCAATCATCAAGAAGCTACTATTTTACTAGTGGAGACAACTGACAATTTTTACTATTGGGTTTTGAGCTAGGATTATAAAGTGTCTGAAGAAAAATAAAGCAGGGTAATGGGATAAAGAGTAATGGATGTTGCCTGACTGGTGGTGGCACAGTGGATAGAGCGTCGACCTGGGACGTTGGGGTCCCAGGCTCGAAACCCAGGGGTTGCTGGCTTGAGCATGGAATCATCCACATGATCCCATGGTTGCTGGCTTGAGCTCAAGGTTGCTGGCTTGAGCAAGGGATCACTGGCTCAGCTGGAGCCCCTGGGTCAAGGCACATATGAGAAGCAATGAATGAACAAGTAAAGTGATACAACTTTAAGTTGATGCTTCTCAACTCTGTCTCTCTTGTCTTTCTCTGTCTCTCTTCCTCTCACACTTAAAAAAATAAAATAAAAGAGTAATGAGCATGTTAATTTAGATAGAGTGGTCAAGAAAGGTTTCCCTCAGGAGACGGCATTGGAACAGAGCCTGGAATGAAAGGAGGGAAGGAACTGTATGATTGATCCATTCATTAGGTGAATGAGTGCTTGTTAGCTGCATCCTTTTGGTTCTTAGTCACATGTCTTTGTATGGGTACTAAACTATTTCTGTGTCTATGACTTCGGATGTCTAGGAGATCTTACATTCCAGGACGGAAGTGCCTACACTTCCCATGCTCTTTAAATAGCTGTCAGCAATTACACATTTCCCATTACCTAGTAGTACTTTTTGGTTTGTCAGTTCTGTAAATGAACTTATTATCAGAAATCTTTTGAAGAGAAAGGTAAATGGCTCACAAAAGTTAGGGGATATTTCAAAACGAATATGAAGCAATAAAATATCTCCTAATTTTTGTGAGCAATATATTTGGAAGAACCTCTCAGAAATAATCTATGGTATATAGGAAAGACTCTTGGAGTCAAGGGAATTGGGTTTGAATTCCAGCTTACCACTGGCTGTATATACTTGCATGTGCCCTCTAACTTTACTCAGTCTGTTTCTTTATCTCTAAAATGGGGATGATAATGTTTAATTCACATAATTATGATCAAGGGCAAATGAAATAATATGAAAAAATACTTGGTATGTAATAGGAAATCATTAAATGTTAGTTTACTTTGAAAGCTTGGACTATCCTTAAAGATAATAGACTGGGGTAGTTCACTGCTTAAAATTATTAAATATATTATACAATACTAAAAGTTGAAATAAGAAATTTACATCATAATATATCATGGAATTATGGTTAACATTGCTTACTATGTTACAAGAGCTATTCTAAGCATGTTACATAGATTAACTCATTTATTTCTCACACTGACCATAAAAGATTAGGGCTGACCTACCGTGGTACAGTGGATAAAGTGTTGACCTAGAACACTAAATTTGCAAGTTCGAAACCCTGGGTTTGCCTGGTCAAGGCACATATGGAAGTTGATGCTTCCTGCTTCTCCCACCTTCTCTCTCTCTCTCTCTCTCCTTTCCAAAAATGAATAAAGTCTTTAAAAAACAAAAAAACAAGATTAGGGCTATTGTTATGCTCATTTAACTCAGGACAAAAATGGGGCAAAAAGAGACTGCTTGTTGTCACACAGTAACCAGATAAATAAATGACTTTGTATCAGAGACTTCCTTGTTTGTATATTGGATCAAAGGTTTTGGTTTCTACACTCTAACAACGGTAGAGTTGAAATTATAACCAAGATAGCTTGACATCAGAGCTCATGTTCTTAAATACAAAATTATACAATGGTAATTTAAAATTATCCTGTTAGAAACCATCATCTTCCATCTTCTCTTTCCTAAAGAAGTATCACTGTAGAAAGTGACAATAACAACAAAGATAGACCATAAAGTTTAAGTATAACCAAGTTTCTTTTTAAAATTTTTATTTATTGATTGATTGATTTTAGAAAGAGAGAGAGAAAAAAACCAAATGTTGGGCAGATGAAATATATTATGTTCACTTTCTTTCTTTCTTTCTTTCTTTCTTTCTTTCTTTTTTTTTCAGAGACAGAGAGTGAGTCAGTGAGAGGGATAGACAGGGACAGACAGGAACGGAGAGATGAGAAGCATCAATCATTAGTTTTTCGTTACGCATTGCAACATCTTAGTTGTTCATTGATTGCTTTCTCATATGTGCCTTGACCATGGGCCTTCAGCAGACCGAGTGACCCCTTGCTCAAGCCAGGGACCTTGGGCCCACGCTGGTGAGCTTTGCTCAAACCAGATGAGCCCGTGCTCAAGCTGGCGACCTCGGGGTCTCAATCCTGGGTCCTCGGGATCCCAGTCCGACGCTCTATCCACTGTGCCACCGCCTGGTCAAGCTATGCTCACTTTGTTAAAGATGGTGCTGCCCACGTGGAAGCCCGTCACCCAGGTGATGGTATTGGTTGCCCTTCTTGCTTGGGATGGGCGTGATTATATTAATGTGTGTTGGGGTGGGCTGTGAGCAGGCTTGTAGCCTGGACCTTGGTTTTGGGACTAAGCCTTTCCCACCCTTTTTGATGTGGGTTGGTGCACTCTCATGAGGAATCCCATTATTCCTCAGATAAGTGACTTTGTATCAGAGACTTCCTTGTTTGTATATTAGATTAAAGGTTTTGATTTCTACACTATAAGATGGGGGCGGACTGGGAGCTTGCTCTCTTGGTTCCTGAGATTAGCATTAAAGAGGAGAGAGCAGAGAGGAGAGCAGAGAAAGGCCATGAGAAAGAGGCCAGGAGAGGCAGCCAAGATGGTGGAATTCTAAAGGAGAAGTCAGTTAGTGCAGAGTTTGTGTTAGAGAAGGAGATGAGGAACAGAGGTGAATAAGGCTGGTGAGCTAGAAACCTTTGATTCTAGGAAACTCGGATAAAGTCAGTAGCTTTGTGAGCACTGAATGAGTGGGTTTTGGAGCCCAGTGTGTGTTTTTACTTGCCCACCGGGTGCAAGCTAGGATTAAAGGTAATGGCCCACCAGTTCTTGGCCCTGTTGTTTCATTATCGTCTGTCTAAATCCAATGCGAACCTGCATGGGCCAGGTGGTTACTGGCTTTACACCAAACAAGACACTGATTTGTTGTTCTACTTACTTATGCATTCTTTGGTTGATTCTTTTTTTTTTTTTTAGATTTTATTTATTCATTTTTATTAGAGAGAGGGGGGGGAGGGATAGAGAGAGAACAGGGGGAGGAGCAGGAAGCATCAACTCCAATATGTGCCTTGACCAGGCAAGCCCAGGGTTTTGAACCGGCGACCTCAGCATTCCAGGTCGACACTTTATCCACTGCGCCACCACAGGTCAGGCCCCTTTGGTTGATTCTTGTATGTGCCCTGACCAGACCTTAGTATATCAGGATGATGTTCCAACCAACTGAGCTACCGAGACAAGGCTGATATATAACCAGGTTTATAAAGATAGTATAGATATATGGATATGCAATAGAGCAAATGCAGTATAATGCTAATGTAAAAATCCTTCAGGAATGCTGTATATTTGAGATTTTTCATAATAAAATGTTAAAAATACTAAAAAAAGAGAATCAACAAAGTAAAAAAACACCCTGTTAATGTTAGAGATTATTTTATATTATATTTAAAGTTTATATTATAAAGTTTACACCCAACATTGCAATATTAAGGGTGATCTATTGTGTAATTTAATATCTTCTATCTCAAAACCTACTCACTTAAAGAAAAGTGGCTGCTTAGTGGTTGGGGGTAGGTAGAAGATGGAGAAAGGAAAAATGGCTGCTTGGTACTGATCAGAGACAGAAAGGCATCTAATCTAAACAGATGTCTAAAATTCTGAGACCTCCTTTTTTTTTTATTGTAGACAATGTATCAGTAATATTTTTGAGGGATTGATCACAGGAGACATAGTTGAACAACACCCAGAAACCAATGACTTTAGTTTTCTAGAAAATGTAAATAAGCCTGACCTGTGGTGATACAGTGGATAAAGCATTGACCTGGAATGCTGAGGTCATAGGTTCAAAATCCTGCGCTTGCCCAGCCAAGGCACATATGAGAAGCAACTACTACGAATTGAATCTTCCTGCTCCTCATCACCCCTTTCTCTCTCTCTATCCTCTCTCTAAAATCAATAAATAAAATCTTAACCAAAAAAAGCGCAAATAAAATTCCAATGACAAAGATACATACATGATAAAAGCAACTTGGGTTCTATCAAATTATTTAAAGTCTTTTACAATGAGTTAAAGACTAATAATATACCAGCTTTAATATATCATGTACAGATAAGGTCATAATCATTTACAGATGCTAAATGATAATCAATTATTCCAGGCTTATAAATAATAGTTACCATGATATTATGCTGATCCACAAGTAGTTATGTATTAAACTAGATAACCTGATCATATAGAATAGTATTTTAATACCATATCATATACCTTTTTATTACTTTAAGTATAAGCACAAATATGGTAGTAAAGTAACAAATGTAGTATTTTGTGGAATAGAGAAAAAAGTATAAAATTTGTTTTGTATATTTCAGGTTGGCAAAGACAACCACATACACATATAGATAAAAATCTAAACACTAATCTTTGACAGGCTAGAATCCAATGGTAACATTAGGCATAGACAAATGTGCCATAAAACACATGCAACAAAATGCACACAAGAAGGAGAAAAATACAGTGATACAGAACAGGAGCATATATAACATTGTTAAAGTACGAGGATGACTGACAAAAGTGGGGAGTTTTTTAATCAAGACAAGTGTTAATTAAATGGAAGTTATTAAAATAAAGGTTTAAGAAAATCACTGGCTTTCAGTCCCATATAGGCATTTAAAACTTCTTATTTCTTTGGTCTGTTATCTAGTAGCATTGTGAAAACAGTATATCTATGGTATCTTCTCAAAGAAGACACCCAGATACTTTTAGCCAACAGAAAATACCACCGAGGTCAACTGTAATTTATTTGGATAATTTAAGTGCTGTAACTATGATGGTTACTAGTTACTAGTTAGAGATAATTTTTGAAAGTAGAAACCCATTTATCAGTTAATTTTTTAGAATTCCATCTACCCTAAATCTACTAGAGCTAAGCAGACTAGATAAAAGTTTTTCATCAATGACCTCTGACATGCAGGTAAATCAAAACATGAACAGGGTAATAGTTTTGAGTTCTTATACAGCCTCAATTATGTGTTAGTCAACTCAAGCAACCATTATGTACTCAATAATAGGTATGACACAGCTCTGGACATCAGTAACACTATAAGCAGACAGGTACAGGAAGCCTGATTATACTGAGGTTTATATTAATTTTTAGTGTTTACATTCCTAAGAAGCATGGAAAATAATAATGTCTTCCTCATTAGAACCTTATAGTAGTGGTCTACCAGGTTTTTCTATTTGTTGTATTAATAACCAGACTGTGAAGAATAACACTGTCTTGAGAGAGGGAAAGGTAGGATGCCAGGGTGGCGATAAATTACTAATTGCCAGTGATTGTTGTGAATATAAAAAAGTTTTCCTGAGGATTAAGGCTTCTACTGAGGGTAGCAACAGTTACAAGGAAAACTCTTGTCTTTAAACATTAAAATTGATCCGGAAACAAAGTAAATAAAACTTTAAAGCATTATTTAAAGAATAAGAAAACAAGATTAAGCATTGTTTTAAAAAACAGTAGGGTAAGTAGCCGATCCTTAGGAAGGCATGAGGTTGCTTATTATGAAGCATTTATAGAGTCTGATGCATTTTCAAAGCCGGTTTACAATCATTACCACAGCACGCCCTTGTGAGGTAAGTGTATTATCAGCTGTGGTTCATAAATGAAAAAGCTGAGGCACTGAATGATTAAGTCACTCGCCTAAGGAGAATGAGTCAACGTCGAGTCATAGTTGACCTGGCCTAACGACTCCTGAGGACCAGTCCAGGGCTTAGTCAGCGGGGCCCCGAGTGGCTTCCCTGGCTGGCACCTGGACTTGGGCTATTTCCCTTCACATTATAAAGCAGAATAGTGGAACCGGGAGGACGAAACTTCCAAATAATTTTTACTTCCACGCAAGATTTAGCCCTGAGGTCTTAATCTCAGGATTTGGGCCAGGAAAAGCTGCCGGGTGCACCCTCCACCCCTACCTGTGGCGAGTGGGTACTGCGGGCAGTTTCGGCCACCCCTGTCGCAGGATGGCGAGTGACCACCAGCGCTAGCGGAGCCGGGAGCCGGGGGAAGCTTGATTGCTTAAATAACTACTCTCCGTCGCCGCAGTCACTTTTTGAAACTAAGCAAATGGTAGGAAGTCAAAAAGAAAATTAAATAAACACACAGGCAACTTGTCTTATGACCTCGACTAAACAAATGAAGCCTTACTGTGCGTTCTGAGCTACAGTTCCAACCCTCCGGGGAAGGTGAGAGGACAGGGCAACAAATGGCACAATAGGCATGCCCGGCAGTAAGTGCGACAGCAGCTTCCCAGGCGGCAGAACAGTGAACTGAACACCACTCACAGCACGCGGTGTCCGCCGCGCTGAGAACCGCGGTCCTTACCCACCGGCCACGTGACCAGTCCTTTAAAAAAAAATTTTTTTTTCTTTGCCCTTAAAAAAAAGAGAGACACAGAGAGACTGCACTTCCCAGAAGCCTCTCGTTACTCACGCAGCCGCAGTCTTGCGCAGGCGCCGCCAAGGCAAACGGACACGTCCGTCACGTGGACATTAATCGACCAACGCGGTTTGAACCTCATTTTTTCCCTCTCACCCCCCCCTTCAGGAGCGGTTGTGCGATCAGATCGATCTAAGATGGCGACTGTGGAACCGGTGAGTATTGCCTTTGGCCCCCACCCCCACCGATCCCCGCGCTCCGTCTCCCTTCGGACTACGGGACTCCGCGGGACGGCGTTCCCGGCGCGCACGCTACCCCTGGTCGCCCCCTCCCCCTCTTCTTGGCACTGACCTCCCCGTGGGCAACTGGGGGCGCCCCGGAGGCTGGCCGCCGCGGCGTGTAGCGCACACGTTCTGGTGGGGGCCCGAGAGCTGGGGGAGAGGGGTGGGGGATGGGCAGCGCCGCGCCTCCTGCCGAGTCGCGAGGTGGCCCGCAGGGGTGGAGGTTGGTCCGGCCCCTGGGAACCGGGATCGGTGGGGATTGCAATGCGCGGGGCTGGCTCCGAGCGGGCGCCGGGGGCCCCGGAGGGTGGGCGGCCAGCCGGCCTGGAAGGAGATGGAGGAGGGAGCCCCGGGGCTGCCTTTCCCTCCGCCCGCCCAGCGGCTCGGGCGCGGGTCCTCTAGACCGGTGGGCCAGAGAGCCGGTGGGCGCGCAGCACGCGCGGAGAAGCTGCGACTTTGCCTAGGGAAGCCGACAGGGGCGAGCGCATGTTACTCCAGCGCGCCCGAGAGTTGCCGGGTTTGGAGGCAGGGGAGGCGAGAAAGGTTTGGGGTGGGGCGGAGAGCCCCGTGTCTCGCGGGAAAGCTCTCAGAGTAGGATGAAGGGTGGAAGTGGTGAGAAGCGGGATCACTTTGTTCTCGCCCCTCCATGCTTGAGACTGGGCTGTCATGGAGGAGGGAAAGGGGAGGAGCAAGGCCTACCGATCGCTGCTGCGGGGCTGGTTGCCGGCCGGACCTGCTGCATTTCACACACGCCTGTCTTCCATTCATTCATCCTTTCCGCGCAGTGCGCACGCCTCAGAGAATGCGAATGGGTCTAGATCCAGTTCTTACGAATTTGTATCTTCCAAAATATTTTTAAGGCACGCTTTATTGGAAATAGGAACTTAACTTTTAAAATTAATTTTCCATTTATTTTCTCTCCATTCGTTCTACAAGCTCTTTCCTCAAATTAGGCACCATTTAAAGTTAGTTGAAGCAAGCTGATCCCAGAACAGAAAGCTTGTAGTTACCGCCCTAAAAAGAGGGTATCTTTGTCATAGTCTGGGTTTGCCGGCACGGGCTCACTGAAACTTCTAGGTCTGTGTTGCCGTTTAAGGACTGTCACATCTAAGTGATCCTGTTTTAGAGGCATAATGGAGTTTATTAACAACCAGAAAACCCTTGACACACGAACCAGTTCTAGACCTGGGCTGCCAGATGTTTTTGTTTGTCTTTAATGGTAGTTTGTGATTTTGGTTGGTAATGGTCTACCATTTGCTTTGCCTCTTTAAGGACTTGTATAATTATGACTATTTCAAAAACTAGTCATGTAAAGACCTGTAGAATAGAAAAAAAAAAAAGGCTTTTTTCCCCCATCCCATTGATAAAAACTATTATTACTTTGTTGCTAGAATTTAAGGTTATTTTTCTTTTTCATTAATTGTTTTATTGGTATGACTTTTCATTTACGTGCCTGGAAATTAGATTGACTGCAAAACAGTCTCTTACATTGCTGATATAATTTAATCGACTTTGAGACATTCATGTTACATAGATAAAGCTTAACTATGTAACATATTAACTTAAAACCCTTTTAATGGGTCTTATGTTCATTTTTGACTGGATCTGCTGGCCTACCCACTGTACCAATGTCGTTAAAAGTCATACAGCTGGTAATAGGGGCAAGGCTAAAACTTCTAAACAATAATGTATTTATTCCATGAAGCTTCAGTAACATTTAGATCCTTTAGATTTTGCAGAGCGATGCAATTTTGTTTCAACAGCACAAACCAGATCTACTGAGTGTTGTACTATTTTGAGTCAGTAAATATTTAGACTCTAATCTATAAAGTTAGGACATTCTACCAACAAAATTATTGTTGTGCTTCAGTATCTTGTTTAATGTAAACGTTTAGTGAGCTTAATTCCCAGTTATTGATATAGTATAGTGTTTGGTTAGTGCTGTCCCAGGATTATTTGGATACTACATTTAAATTTGACGAGTAGGAAACATAAAAACCTAAAGTGTTTGAAGGTAGAAACCAGACTCAAATTAGAGTAGTTTGAGGATGTATATAAAAGAGAATCAAAATGTTCATTTTTAGTGAAAATGCAGATATTTAGTACTTTCAGTGCACTTTTGTCCAGAGGTTATTTAGAATTCTTTTTGGCAGCTTTAGTGAATTTTTTTTAAAGCAGCTGATTAGTATTGGTTGCAGTTGAGGTGCCGAAGCTGACAAAATAGCATGTTTGTTCATTGCTATTTCAGCTAGCTTCTGAGTTTCCTGGTTTTCCTTCCTGCTTTTCTGCTGGGCATAATAAGCACTTAAAAAGTCATGGTCTTTTCCTACTTGTCCCAACTTTCAAAGACATTTGGGGACTTTTTATCTATGTAAATTACATAAAATATCAGTCATTTCCATTTATTACTATTGTGATTTTTCACAAGTGTTGTTTGTATGAGTTCAGTTGTATTAAATTTGTTGAGAAGCTTGATAAGGGCAAATTAAAGAAAACATTTTCCCTCTTTACAGGTAAAATGGCAAAATTTTGAACATTGGGGTAAACAGTACTCTCCTGTTATTCTGTTGGCATTTGAATTATGGTTGGACCAAAATTAGACTTAATGTTAGTTGGTGAAGATGGCAAGGCAGTTTCCCCAGGCAGTCTTGTCTCCAGTGGGTCATGCTTCTTTGTAGTTATAACTTCATTCTGTATTCTTGATTGTTGGGCTGTTTTTGTTTGTTTTATAGTTTATAAGGTTAATTAATATTGCCACATTAATATTTTTTTTGTTAAACTGAAGGTATATAATTTTACTTGTTTTACACTGTCTCTTGAATTTTTTAAACTGTACATTAATTTCAGGAGTGATATCAACTTGGATGATTACTTGATCCATTTCATTTTTTATACTCTAAAAACATGATTTGTATCGCAAAGAGTTTATTTATTAAAAGTAAATAAGGCTTAAATATGTATTGACAACTATGTTGTTTTATAATTCAGTGTTTTTGTTGATCAAAGGCTACTGATAGACAAGCAGACCTTGCAAATTAATATGTGTTCTTGCTTTTAGGAAAGAACCCGCTATATCAAAATTCATTCATAAAGCAACTAAATAGTTCTGGTGTTCACATTCCAATTTCACTTCATTTTATACTTTGAATTACTAGTATGCATAATTGACAGAGAAATTCAGTTTAAAAATAGAAACAGTTTACACACTGAAGCTGTAGTGAATAACTTGTGAAATCAGTTATGTAAAAATCCAATTTGGGCCCTAGTTGGTGGTTCAGTGGATAGAGCCTCGGCTGGCATGTGGATGTCCCAAGTTCCATTTCCAGTCAGGTCACGTAGAAGTGACCATCTGCTTCTCTCTCCATCTCTCTCCCCCCCTTCCCTCCTTTGAGCAAGTGGCTCAAAAGATTCAAGTGTGGCCCTGAGCTAACTAGCTTAGTTGGTCCAAGCACATCAGCCTCAGGTGCTAAAAATAGCTCGGTACTTATCAGCCTCAGATGGGGTTGCTGGGTGGATCCCGGTTAGGGAGCATGTGGGAGAGTCTGCCTTGCTATCTTCCCTCATATCACTTAAAATAAAATACAGAAAATTTTAAATAAAATATTTTGTTTATATATGGTTAAGAATCTAGAACAGGGGTCCCCAAACTTTTTACACAGGGGGCCAGTTCACTGTCCCTCAGACCATTGGAGGGCTGGACTATAAAAAAAACTATGAACAACTCCCTATGCACACTGCACATATCTTATTTTAAAGTAAAAAAACAAAACGGGAACAAATACAATATTTAAAATAAAGAACGAGTAAATTTAAATCAACAAACTGACCAGTATTTCAATGGGAACTTTGCTCCTCACTGACCACCAATGAAAGAGGTGCCCCTTCCGGAAGTGCAGCGGGCCGAATAAATGGCCTCAGGGGGCCGCATGCGGCAGTGGGCCATAGTTTGGGGACTCCTGATCTAGAAGTACCAATAGTTCTGAATATAACAAGGAACCTGTGAAACTAGTAGCAATGGTAATTTCTACTTTTTTCTTTGCTACTACTGGAAATTTTCTGACTCTTTTGATACCTGTGACTTGCTCTTTGTTATAGAAACTCTTTTGAGAAGTAGAAGCAAACATAGTTCAGTCTAATTTTAGTATCTGTGACCTTGAAGACTGAAAATTCTAGCAGAAAAATGGAAATAAGATACCTTACAGTGATTTTCATGTTCTAATGCAGTAGTGAGATGAGTTTGTCAGTTCGGAAGAATTAGATAAAGTTCATACTCCATAAATATGTTGCATGCAGGTGTATCCCTGCATACATGGCATACACACCTTTTCTTGGAAATTCACATAGCTGCCTTTTGGTTATCAGTCCTTGCCATTAGCAAGAAATGCAAACAAAGCGTATGATCCACAAACTCTTATCTCTACCATAAAAATCACTAGTGTTTCTTCAAAAGTTCCTATTTGTGTCTGGAAAAAAAGAGATCACTTTTGTCTTTTATGTGCTGAATATTCAGTTCTAGAACCTGAGAATAGGGTCAGTAGAATAAGATTTTTTGCTCAGTTGGAACTTTTGATACATTGTTTCACAGAAACAATAGGAAGCTGTAGTTTAGTCACACTGGGTTCAGTAAGTTTCTGTGGAGTTATGACAAATTTAACAGGCGTTAGATTCCAGCAACTGGCTTAATAAAAATAACCTTTTGTACATGATCTATTAAATCTATTTATAATGTAGGCAGATCTTTATTTATTTATTTTCTCATTGATTGGGGGTTGGCGGGGGAAGGGAGGGAAGGAAGCACCAGTACGCCTTCTCTTTAGGTATCCTGACTGGGGATGGGACCCATGACCACCAGTGCACTGGGACTTTGCTTTATCCACTGACACACCCTGTTAGGGCTTTTATTTCTTACTTATTTTTTTAACTGATTGATTTATTTAGTGAGAGATGAAGGGCGAGGGAGACAAACATCGCTCTGTTCCTCTTTGTGCCCTGACTGAGGATCGAACCCACGACCTTCACATTTCCAGGCAATGCTCTAGCCAGCTGAGCTATCCGGCCAGGGCAGGGCTTTTATTTATTAATAATAGCTAAAGTATAGCACTTGCTATATGTCAGGTACCACACTAAATGCTTTACATATATTTAATCCTTACAAGTAGCCTATGGAGATATATTGATTAGTCTTATTTCACAGATGAGGAAACCAAGGCATAAAGAGATTAAGTAACTTTGTATGATTTACTTGTCCAAGATCACACAGCTAGTAAGTGGTGGGGTGGAGTTCAAATTAAAGCAGCCAGTTTCCATAATGTGTGTTCTTAACCATTACACTCTTTCCAATAGGCATGTAATGTGCTTTCCCTGTGCAACTTGGGAAAATTAATTTGATAAACTTCACTAGATATTTTACTATTGCTGTAAGAGAAAACCCCTGGACATGTGTTTTTAGGCTACTACACTGTTTGATAACTGAAGTAAGAATCATAAGAAAACAAATAGCACCTTGGTGTCTGTATTTGCGGACTAAACAGTAACACTGGTTCTATTTTAGTAATCGGTCCAGAACTTTATGGGTAGTTTCCTCAAGAAGGTGAGTGGTCAGTTTCCATTACCACTTTCTCATTTGATTTCTGGACCTTGTCAATTCAAATGATTTGTCAGTTAAAATATTTTGTTAGTGAAAACAGTAGTATATTTTTACAAATTTGAGATTAGAAATTTATTCTCAATTACCCTTGCTTTAGTAATTTTGGTGAGAGGTTTGGCAAATATACTACTCACAAAAATTAGGGGATATTTCAAAATGAATATGAAGTGATAAAAGGCATTTGATTTTTTTTTTTTTGTACTTTTCCGAAGTGAGAAGGGGGGTGGGGAGTGGAGGCAGACAGACAGACTTCCACATGCGCCCTACCAGGATCCACCCAGCATGATGCCCACCAGTGGGCGATGCTCGGCCCCTCTGAGGTGTTGCTCCGCTGCAGTGAGAGCCATTCTAGTGCCTGAGGCAGAGGCCATGGAGCCATCCTCAGTTCCTGGGACAACTTTGCTCCAGTGGAGCCTTGGCTGCAGGAGGGGAAGAGAGAGAGAAAGGGAAAGGGTAGAAAAGCAGATGAGCGCTTCTCTTGTGTGCCCTGGTCAGGAATCGAACTCGGGACTTCCACACCCCGAGCTGACACTCTACTGCTGAGCCAACCGGCCAGGGCCAAGCATTGATTATTTAAGTTATTTTTGTGACAGAGACAGACAGAGAGGGACAGATAGGGACGGACAGACAGGCAGGAAGGGAGGAGAGATGAGAAGCATCAATTCTTTTTTTTTCCGTTTCTTTCTTAGACAATTCATTTAACGAGGTGACATTGATCAATTAGAGTACATAGATTCAGAGAAAAACATCTCCAGATCTTTTTTGACATTTGATTATGTTGTATACCCATCACACAAAGTCAAATATTCCTCGTCACCTTTCATTTGGTTTTCTTTATGCCCCTCCCCTCCCCCCACTTCTCCCTTTCCTTCCTTACCCTCCCCCTGGTAACCACCGCACTCTTCTTGTCCATGTCCATGAGTTTCAATTTTGTGTCCCACCTATGTATGGAATCATACAGTTCTTAGTTTTTTCTGATTTACTTATTTCACTCAGTATAATGTTATCAGGGTTTATTCATGTTGTTGTAAATGATCCGATGTCATCATTTCTTAGAGAAGCATCAGTTCTTCATTGTGGCTCCTTAGTCTCCTTAGTTGTTCATTGATTACTTTCTCTTATGTGCCTTGATGGGGGGGGGGAATTGGCTATAGCAGAGCAAGTGACCCCTTGCTCTAGCCAGTGACCTTGGGGTCATATCTGTGATCCCATGCTCAAGTTAGCGACCCGGCGCTCAAGCTGGTGAGGCCCCCCCTTCCTGCTCAAGCCAATGCCCTTGGGGTTTTGAACTTGGGTCCTCCGTGTCCCAGTCCAACGCTCTATCTACTGCGCCACCGCCTGGTCAGGCTGACCTTTTTTTATTCAACAAGAATATCAGTAAAGCAAATGACAAGTCAAATAAAGTTGTCTGATTATGCAAATGAGATGCAAAACAAACTTTTATTTCATTGGTGAAAATGCACTATGCAAAAGGCTGAAAGTACTGGAGTATCTGCACGTTCCCTGATCCCCTAATATTTGTGAGCAGTGCAGTTAAACCAGCAATTTTCAACCTTTTGAATCTCAGGGTACACATAAACTAATTACTAAAATTCTGTGGCACACCAAAAAAAGCATTAAATTTTTTGCCGATCTGAGGGAAAAAAAGGGTAGAATTTTCATTCATTCATATAGGACAGCTATTGTTGTGTTGGCTGTTGTCATTTTTTATTTGACAATCTAAGGGAAAAGAGGTCAGTGTCCCTTATTGAATAATCAAGTATTGCATGTTTTAAAAATTCTTGCGGCACACTGGTTGTAAGTCACTGAGTTAAACAGTTGTTTTGAGAAAGTATCAGCTATAATATGTTCTTATTCGTAAAAGCTAAATTGTTTTGGGAAGGTAGTAATAAGACCATAAGAATTCCCTGAAACTCATGGCTTTATAGTAACCTTTAAAGTTAGAATGTAAAATTGCATGTTTTCAGTTGTATTGATATATTTTTAAATTTTTATTTCAAATATTTTTATTTATTGGTTTTAGTGAGAGAGGAAGAACGAGAGAGAGAGAGAGAGAGAGAGAGAGAGAGAGAGACAGGAGCATAGATTTGGTCCTGTATGTACCCTGACTGGGGATCAAACCGGCAACTTCTATGCATTGGGACGATGCTCTAACCAACTGAGCTCTCTTCGGCCCGGGCTAGTTGTATATTTTTTAAATTAAATAAAACATTTTTCTTTTTTTTGGTTGTATATTTTAAACTTGTACTCTAAAATGCTATACAAAAATTATAGTCTTTAAGTATTTATTAACAAGACAAGAAAATGTGGTATTTTAATTGGAAAGATAAAATACATCTTGTTTCTCCTAACCCCCTTAATATCTTAGGATAAATACTTTTTATAGGTGAGAAATTAATATTTCAGATGCTTTAAAAAAAAATTTCTATCAAAGTCACATAGTTCCTAAATGAGAGATCTGGAATTCAAAACTGGGTTCTCACCTCAAGCTTTATTACTCTCCTGTTCAAAAAAGAAACACATTTCAACCCAAAACAAAAAGTCCAATTCTTTATCTTCAGTAAAACTCCTCCTACCCTAAGGATGAAATCAATGCATAGGACAACACAGTGAATAAAGCTTTGACCTGGAATGCTGAGGTCGCCGGTTGGAATCCTTGGGCTTGTCCAGTCAAGGCCATGGTGGAGAAACAACTACTATGAAGTGATTCTTCACGCTTCCCCATCCTGTCTGTTTCTCTATCTCTCTCAAAAAAAAGAAATCAATGCATAGATCATTATTAAATCCAATTAAGTTAAATACAAAATCATATTTAAAGGGTGATTTATGGGCAGTGGCAATAGTGGGGACAAGAGTCATACCCTTTTTTTTTTTTGAACTTGTAACCTTTATTTTTTTAAATAATGCTTAGGATTATGAAATCTCTTGGATTTTGGTTTATAATCAGTGGTATTTAGCTTTTATTTGTTTTTTGTTACTTTTATCTTGATTTAGTAATATATGCTCATGGTTGGAAATTTATTTTTTAAGTTAAAGGAAGGGATGCGCATCTGGGGCTTCTCACAGCTGAGCTGTTTTTAGCACTTGAGGTGTCTGCGGTGTCTTGCTCTAATCAGAGTCATGGCTGTGGGAGCGCAAGAGAGAGAGAGAGAGAGAAGTAAGGGGGAGGGAAGAGAGCAGATGGTCACCACTCCTGGGTGCCCTGACTGGGAATCGAACCCAGGGATTTCTACACTCCGGGTTGACGCTCTACCACTGAGCCAACCAGCTGCCAGAGCATGGTTGGAAATTTAAATGAATCTCTTGAGCAATCTGGTGAAGCCTACTGCATCATTCTCAGAATTCTGTTTTAAAATACATTATATAAAATTCTTAGGATTACAAAAGAGTTGTTTTATTTAAGTATACAAATAGTGAATTAACATGAAACCTTAAGGACACTGCCTGGCACAGGCTAAGCCCTATCTTACTGTGAAAACCCATCTCCTGCCTCTCTTCTTCAGCCACTTAGTGCTCTCTCCAGAGTGTCCTCTGTTAATCAGTTTTTTGAGGATTCTTCTAGAAATGGGTTGTTCCAAGATAACTTTCTGTGATGATAGAAATGCTCTATATATAGTATGTGCCATCCAGCATGGCAGATACTAGCTGCACATGGCTATTGAGTACTTGAAATATGACTAGTACAACCAAGGAAATGAATTGTAAACTTTAATTAATTGAAATGTAATTTTAATTACTTGAAATTTAATTCCATATGTAGCTAGTGGCTACCACATTGGACAGTATAGTTCTAGAATCCAGACAGTCTGCTGTATACAAACATACATATTATATTTGGTTTAATTTTGTACAACTGAATGTGACCAAGGTGGTTGGAAAAGTTATTGTTTAATTTTATCCTAGGAAAACTTCTGTCTATATTTTAAACTTTCAAAGATTAATTATATGGTCTTGTATGGAATTGTCCTGGCATTTTTTGTTTTTTATTTTTATTTTTGCTATTTAAAGTGTATATTCAAAACTCAAAATTTTGTGCAAAAGAGTTTACAGTGAAATCTCCTCAACTGATCTCACCCAGGGGGATCAGCTCTGGAGGTAACTAGCATTGTCACTGTTTATCTTTCCGTAGGGGTCCCGTGTGTATGTGTGTTTATGTAGTGTATGTATATACATGTGCAAATGTGTATATTAAAAAGTTAAATGTTAGCTGTACACACTATTCTGGCACATTATGTTTTTTGTTCAATATGTCATTTAGAGTATTGTATATCAACATGTAAAACTTCACTTTTTTTCTGATCTTGTGTATTACATGGTTTAGCCTTAAACGTGCTTATTTATAGATTGATATTTTGGTTATTTTCAACCATTTACTATTTCAGTGCTCTGATCAATAACCTTTTTATCTATATCATTCCATACTTGAAGTAGTATGTCTGTAAGGTAAATATTTTGGCAACAAAACTGAAAATTGAAAAAAAAATACTGGTCAAATAAAAAACACTCCTGTGACTACAGTTGGCTGTTACACTACTTTTTTATTTTTAGCGTTTTTCCTCTTTCAAGCTGAATGTTTGTATGTAGAAAAAATATAAAATATATACGTGCATAAGTGTTAGAGTAAGAGACTGAAGACCCATGTGTCCGTGATCACATTCATATTTCTTTGACCCCCATCCTTACTTTGTTAATTATTTCCTTGAATTTTTAAGTAGTATAATTACCTTTAGAGTTTAATCTCCAGTATGGTATCTTTTTTAGCCATGTTAGTTTTGAAAAACTAAAATTTTAGATATGTAGGAAAGGATAGTGTTGCTTCTGTTAGAAGAAGTTTCCAAGAGAAGACTAAGTGGAACACCTTTTCCGGGTTATCGTCTGGCTTTAGCTTCCTGGGATTTCTGCTAGAGCCCCTCTGGGGAAACCAACAGGCAAGATCATAAGGTGTTCTGAGAAACACAGGACTGACAGTGATCTGATGGGGCTGCGGTGTGCACAGATAGAGAACCTATATTTAGGAGAGTGGTCTGTGGGAGTGACTGCTCTGGATATCTTGTTTTAAGAGTTAGGCTAAAGCTGATCTGTTCTGGTGTGAAATATTGAGCTGTTCCAGGGAGCAGAGCACCAAGGAAAGAAAGGGAGCTTCATTAACACATAGTTAAATATAGATAGTTGAGCCAGACAATCAAGTGTGTGTGTGTGTGTGTGTGTGTGTGTGTGTTTGTTAGTGTGTTAGAATAATAGGCCTCTTTGTCATCACAGCCTTACCAAATGAAGGTAGCTTGAATGACATTGCTCCAGTCGGTACCACTGCTCTCTGTATCTGGTGCACACCTGTCTTTCTTGGATCTCCTTTACTGGACTCCTGATTGTCTCACCTGACTTGTTTGTTTTTCCATTTTTAAAATAAAAATTTAAAAAACCCTACCCCCTCTCATCTGACTTCTGAGTTGCACCTCTCCATATGTTGTGTCCCTTCCTGTGACTTGGTTTCTTATTCACCTTGGTGGATCACATCTCCAGTTGTTTTTTGAGAACAGTTACAGGAGAGATTTTGAGACCATAACATCTTAAGCCAGGGGTCCCCAAACTACGGCCCGGGGGCCACATGCGGCCCCCTGAGGCCATTTATCCGCCCCCGCCGCACTTCCGGAAGGGGCACCTCTTTCATTGGTGGTCAGTGAGAGGAGCACATTGACCATCTCATTAGCCAAAAGCAGGTCCATTGTTCCCATTGAAATACTGGTCAGTTTGTTGATTTAAATTTACTTGTTCTTTATTTTAAATATTGTATTTGTTCCTGTTTGGTTTTTTTTTTTTTTTACTTTAAAATAAGATATGTGCAGTATGCATAGGGATTTGTTCATAGTTTTTTTTATAGTCCGGCCCTCCAACGGTCTGAGGGACAGAGAACTGGCCTCCTGTGAAAAATGACCCCTGTCTTAAGCAATACATATCTGTAGTTTGGCTGGATGTAGAATTCCTTTTTTCAGAACTTGAAGTCATTATTCCATGGCCATTTTATGTTGTGGTTGTTGATAAGTCAGAAATTATTCTGATGGGTGTTTTTCGTTTTGTTTTTTTTTTTTTTTTTTTTTTTTTTTTTTTTTTTACAGAGGCAGAGATAGACAGGGACAGACAGACAGGAATGGAGAGAGATGAGAAGCATCAATCATCAGTTTCTCGTTGCGCATTGCGACTTCTTAGTTGTTCATTGATTGCTTTCTCACATGTGCCTTGACCACGGGCCTTCAGCAGACCGAGTAACCCCCTGCTGGAGCCAGCGACCTTGGGTCTAAGCTGGTGAGCTCTTTGCTCAAGCCAGATGAGCCCGTGCTCAAGCTGGCGACCTCAGGGTCTCGAACCTGGGTCCTTCCGCATCCCAGTCCGATGCTCTATCCACTGCGCCACCACCTGGTCAGGCTCGTTTTGTTTTTAATGGGACCAATTCCCCGGCAATTTGTAGACTCTTTCCTTGTCTCCATTTCACAGTGACATGCTTTATAGTATGAGTATTTTTATTCATTGTGCTGAGTACTTATTGGACTTTTTCAGTGTGGCAACAACTCATATTCATCACTTCTGACATTATTTATTATTTTCTCCCTCTTTTTCCCCCCCTGGGAACAGTTATACAGATAGTGAGTGTCCTGGTCTGGTTCTCTGACTTAAAAAAAAAAATCTTGCTCTCATTTTCCATCTCTTTTTGCTTTATTTTCTGGGAAATTTCTTTTCCAACCTTTCTGCCTGGGAATTTTAATTTTCAAATATATTTTCTCTCTCTTGTTTTTTGAATGGTCACTTTTATAGCTTCCTGTAATTGTATGCATACGAAATCTTAATTTAGCCTTTTCAGGATATATATAGACACTTTTTTTTCTGAAGTTAGAAGTGAGGAAGCAGACAGACAAATTCCCACTTGTACATGACTGGGATCCACCCGGCATGCCCACCAGGAGGCGATGCTCTGCCCATCTGGGGCGTTGCTCCCTTGCTGCCTGAGGTGGAGGCCATGGAGTCGTCCTCAGCCCCCGGGCCAACTTTGCTCCAATGAAGCTGCAGGAGGGGAAGATAGAGATCGAGAGGAAGGAGAGGGGGAGGGGTGGAGAAGCAGATGGGCACTTCTCCTGTGTGCCCTAGCCGGGAATCGAACCCGGGACTTCCACATGCCAGGCTGATACTTTACCGTTGAGCCAACTGGCCAGGGCTTATAGGCACATACTTTAAAAGGCATTTTCTTTTTGCTGTTTCCTCTAAGTTGCTTATTTTCTTTTTATTTTTGAACCCATATAGCAGCATTCCTGGTGACTTGGAGTAGGGAGAGGGGATTACAGGATCTAGTTATTTCATGAATGGCTCTCATAGAATTCTCTTTAATTACCTCCTTTCTTCCTTCCTTCACTACTCCCTTTTAAAGGTGCTGCCAGGTTCCTAAGACTTGAAGGATCTGTGTATGTTGATCAATTACCACCTTTTTCCCCCCTACTCTCCCCATAATTGTGGGCTTAATTTTTTTTTTTTTAACTATAGTCTCAGTGGAATTTTGAGAGGGAACAAAATTGACATCACTCATTCAAATAGTTAAGTGCTCTTCCTGGACCTTGTAGTTACCAAATGACTGAAAAGAAAGGCAATAGGTCGGGGCCCGTCAGCCCGGCATGTGGATGTCCCAGGTTTGATTTGCTGTCAGGGCACACAGGAGAAGCACTCATCTGCTTCTCCACCCCTCCCCCTCTTGCTTTTCTTTCTCCCTCTCTCCCTCTCCCCCTTCCCCTCCTGCAGTCATGGCTCAATTAAGGGAGTTGGCCTGGTTTTAAGGATGGCCCTGGATGGCTCTGTGGCCTCTGCCTCAGGTGCTAAGAATAGCTTGGTTGCCTGAGCAGTGCCCTAGATGGGCAAAACATGTCCATAGGGGGCTTGCTGGGTGGCTCCCGGGGCACATGTGGGAGTCTGTCTCTGCCTCTCCATCCCCCTTAAAAAAAAGAAAAAAAGAAAAGAAAGAAAGATATAACACAATGACATTTTAGAAGTAACTTATTTTTGCATCCTGACTATAGAATGCAGTGTTACACTTTTTCTATAACTATGCCAGAGCCTTCAAGTGCCCAGGAATTATATATCTAAGAAGCAATTTCCAAGATCCAAGATTTATAAATAAAAGCTATACAATAAGAACCATAAGAAACGTCCAAACCTGTAGAGAATTTTTATGAGTTTTTTTGACCCAGACTCATGACAGTAGCCAGGAAGCAAATTCCCAGTGGATTGAGAAAATGCTTCTAGAGAATGGCAGTTTTGCACCTTTCTTACACATTACAATCAAAGGAGGAGACTTAAGGGGGTTACATGAAATTCATTGGAGATAGATTAGGGAGGCAGGAGAAAGCGGGGGGGGGGTGCCTATGGGATTGGATAAAAATAAAAGGCACATACAATTTATTTTATTTTATTTTTTTACGTAGGGGGGTATAGGTTAGTTAACAGTCAACAGAATCGCAGCTCTTGGTCTCCTGCTGTGGTCGCTGACCTTGTCCTGAGGGGTGTGGAAAAAGGAAAGTCCCCTGGCATTCCAAAGGCATGTTAGTGCAGATGCAAAAGGACAGTAGACAGGCTCAGTTAAGGTCAAGATTGATCTTTGTCCGGGAAGATAGTGCCTGTGACATGACCACCTGCCCGGATTGGCTTCTATTAGGAAGTTTTCATTTTAGACCATCCTATGTGGTTGCTTTAGGTCTCTGAGTTTCTGAGGCTGCCTCTTCTGAGCTTGTCAGGTTTAGTATGTGGCCCCTTTTTTGTCCACAGGAATACAATAGAGGACTTTAATAAAGGAAGAACCATAATTTGCTTCTGAAAAATATTTATTATTGGAAATATGTTAATTTTTTCTGGATATTTAAATTCAATACAAACTGAATCAGAATGCCAAAATCTTTGCAGGTAGGACTGGGAGAACTATACTTTATGCTGGATTCCACAATCCACCTAGAATCACCAGCCTAAAATATTTACTGTCTGGCCCTTTATAGAAACAGTTTGTAAGCCTCTTCTTTATAAAATGATTGTGAAATTTATTTAAAAGAATAAATAAGAATTGGCAGTAAATTTCTAAAAAGGAAGAGAAAAGGGACGCTGGCGAACTTGCTTTACAAGAAAAAAACATTGCTGAACAAAGGTAACTGTTTTTGGAAGATTTTATTTATTCATTTTAAAGAGGGAGGAGAGAAAGAGAAGAGGGAGGGGAGCAGGAAACATCAACTCCCCTATGTGCCTGACCAGGCAGCCCCAGGGTTTTGAACCAGTGGCCTCAGCGTTCCAGGTTGATGCTTTAGCCAGTGGGCTGCCACAGGCCACGCACAAAGGTAACTTTTAAAAGGCAAAAGATTTATCCAATATGAAGAGAAACAAGAGTATATAGACACAAAGGTAACTTTTAAAAAGGTGGTCTCGGTGCATGCAGGGACTGACAAATCATTGCGACAGACTCAGTCCAGAAGTGGACTTAAGTATACGTTCGGGTTTTGGCATAATTTTGTAATAACAAATTTTAAACATTTAGATCAGTATGAGGAAAATAAAAATGATCAGTAATTACAACAACTAGATGTCCTATGATAATACTTTGGTTTCCCAGTTTGTGGGTTTTATTTTTTCTCATTGTATCCTATTTTGTGCCTTTCTCTTTTCCTTTTAAATAGACTTTTTCAGAACACGTTTCGATTCACTACACTCTTGAGAGGACAGTGCAGAGGATGCTTTCTGTTACACCTCCTGCCCTCCTGGTACATTTGTTGTACTGGATGGACCACACGGACACATCTTTATCACCCCATCCATGGATGACGTTAAGATCTACTCTTGTACATTCTGTGGGCTTGGACAAGGGTATAATAGCATGTGTTTACCATTATAGTATCATAAGTAGTACAGAGTAGTTTCACTGCCTAAAATTCCTCTGTTTCTGCCCATTCATCCCTCCTTTCTTAATTTATGGGATCCACTCATGTTTTTATTGTCTCCATAGTTTTGCCTTTTCCGGAATGTCATATAGTTGTAATCTTTTCAGATTGGCTTCCTTCACTTAGTAATATGCATTTAAGGTTCCTCCGCGTCTTTCACAACTAGATAGCTCATTTCTTTTTAGCACAGAATAATCCAGTTGGATGGACCTCAATTTATTTAGGACTTCTCAAATTAAAAATAAAGTGTCTTATCCTGATAAGCCAAGGTTGAGGGTTCAGTCCTGGGCAGGGCATGTAGATAAATTAACCAGTGGGTCCATAAGTAAAGTAGAAAACAAGTTGTTTTGTTTATTTCCTTCCCTTCTCTCCCTCCACCTCCTTTTGCCTCCCTTCTCTCCCCTCTCTCCCCTCTCTCCTCTCCCCTCCTCTCCCCTCCTAGAATGATTGGAGCAAAATGCATATTGTCCTGGAGAAGTAGAAGTATTTCTTTTTACAAGTATTTTGAGGAATAGTAATGTAAATTACACAAAGTTTGAAAAATTAATTTTAACAAAGTTTACACAAAGGGGGAAACGTCCAAGTTGGCAATGGTAAAAGTCTCTTGACTTTCTTACAAATAGTGTCTTTGTATTTCCTCAACTTTCAGAGCTCAAAGTATTTTTCTAGGAAAAACAAAATGACTATACATTGTATTTCCTATATAGCTTTATGTCTGAGGGTCACTTCCAGACCCTGGTCTGCTGCTGTCTGGTCCATCACTTTCTTGTCTCAGTCTTTCATGGGTCTTCCATCACAAAATCATCATGTAACCCTGGCCAGATAGCTCGGTTTGTTAGTGCATCCCGAAGCAGAGGTTGCCAGTTCGATCCCTGGTCAGGGCACATACAAGAACTAATCTCTGTTCCTCTCTCTCTCTCTCTCCCTTTCTCTCTTTTTCTCTGAATCCCTCTCTCTACCCCTCTCAAATTAATAAAGTAAACATTAAAAATGTTTTCTAATAAATCATCACATGGCCCTGGCTGGTTGGCTCAGTAGATAAAACATTGGCCCAGCATATAGACCTCCTGGGTTTGATTTCTGGTCAGCACACAAGAAAAGTGACCATCTACTTCTCTCCCACTTCTCTCCCTCTTCTCAGCCCACAGCCAGTGGCTCACTTGGTTCCAGTGGACACTGGTCACTGAGGATAGCTTTCAGCATGTCAGCCTCAGGCACTAAAAATAGCTCAGTTGATTCGAGCATTGGACCCAGACGGGGGTCACCTGGTTGGGGCGCATGTGGGAGTATGTCTCACTGTCTCCCTCTTACTTAAAAACATTTTAACAATAAATCACATAGGATTGTTTATTTTGGGCCCTCTTCTTTTTCTTAAATTTATTGGGGTAACATTGGTAAATAAAATTATATAGGTTTCAAGGGTATAATTCTATGATACTTCATCTGTATATTGCATTGTGTGTTCCCCACCTAAAGTCAAATCTCCTTCTGTCACCATATATCTTTTTCCCTTTACTATCCCTCCCAACCCCCTTCTGGTGACCACCATATTATTGTCTTGCTGAGACTTTGTTTTGTTTGTTCATTTGTTGCTTTCAGTTTTATATCCCACATGTGAGTAAAATCATATGGTTTTTGACTTTTTTCTGTCTGATTTATTTCACTTAAGATATTGTGAAGATCCATCCATGTTTTTGTAAATGGTAGTGTTTCATTTTTTTCTTATGACTGAGTAGTATTCCCTCGTATGTATGTACCACATTTTTATCCAGTCATTTATCTAAGGGCATTTTGGTTGTTTCCATGTCTTGGCCACCATGATGCAGTGTACATAGAGGTGCATATATATCTTTGCAAATTAATGTTTTCAAAAGTTTCAGGTAGATACGCAGAAGAGGGTTGCTGGGTCATATGGTAACTTTATTCTAAATTTTTTGAGGAGCCTCCATACTGTTTTCCATAGCGGTTGTACCAGTTTACATTCCTACCAACAGTGAATGTGGGCCCTCTTTTACTTCATTCTCTGGCTTTTGAGTTCTTTCCAGTGGAACTTTTCTTATTTGTACTTGTGTCTGTCTCCTCTCAAAACACTGATGAAATATTTTGCTTGAAACAGTTCATATCAATTTACCATACTTTCTAATAAAGCTGCCAGTTTCTTCAGCCTTTTCATCAGTGTTCTGATGATTCTGAACGGCATTAAACACTGTACAGCACCCCTCATTGCAGTTCCCTGAAGACTCTTCCGTTTCTTTATCTTTGGCAACTTCTGGCTTAACTCTTCCTTTCCCATTCCTAAAAATAAAGTACTGTAATCAGAATTGATACATGGGGTCTCAGTCTTTTCCATGAAAAAAATTTCTCCATATGAGCAGAGCTTTAAATTGAAAAGGTTTTTATTTTGCTGAATCTCCACATGTTGTTTTCCTACTTCAGCTTTTTAGTTTAGGACACAGAGGTCACCCTTTAGTTCTTGATATAGACTAGCAAGAAGACCTATGAAATCCACAGGCACACCTTTCTGATGAGTGATGTCCGATTAGCTTGTATTTCTTTGCTATAGACATATATTTGAAAACTAAAAGCCAAAACATTTTGATTAATTGGGGTAATATTGAGTGTTTACGGCAAAGTTTTTATTTCTTTGAAGGCAAATGGTGAGACTCGACCTGTTCTTGTGCACTAGTTAGTTAGTTATACTAATTATTTGTGGGAGGGTGGAGGGTATGGGAAGCAGGGAGGATTGCATCCTTTGCTAAAAAGAGACTTGGGGGACTGAACGCTTGGAATTTGGAAGAGCTAATATGAAGTCTGTTTACATATCTTGTATTAAATAATTATTTCTCCTCAGAGGTAGTTACTTGTATCCATAAAAGAGGCTTTTATTTTACACAGAATTGTATTTCTGAGACATTTGTACACATAGACTTTTAGTATGGTGTCTTGCATAATAATGTAAACCTCATAATTAATTGTTGGCATTTACTTGCTTTTTGTCCTAGTGGTCTAGCAGTGGGATTTCTGTGTGTGTTGGGGGAGGGTGAAGTATATCATGTATGCCTTTTTCCTAGTTTATTGGCAGTGGCATGTACTTGCAATATAGTAAAGTTATTGAGCCTCAGGCTGTGGTGCAAAGCATAGTACAGTACATGGTTCATGCTGCCTGTGTACCTTGGTAAAATATATAGTTACTGTCCATTTCTGGGTACTTCTGAGAGTGAATGAGAGTTATAGTAATAACACTAAAGTAACAAACAGATAAAACTAGAGCGTGTGTTGACCCTACTTGAGCACTGAGAGTCCTGGGTTTGAATGTAGCATACAGCTAGGACATCAACTTCCCTCTTAGGAAGAGAAGAGAGGAGAGAATAGAATTGTGAAGACTAAACATATTGAGATAATATCTAATGTGTTAAAATAATGTATATAAGAATGTGTAGCTGCTGCTTAGTGAGTTTTGCCAATCAAGTAAAAATTCATAGTTTGGGTGAAGTATGAGAGTTGGTGTTACCGCCTTAAAAAGATAAAGCCATCATCCTTTCCAATTCTCATTTGCTTACCCTTTTGCTCATTATTTCATATCTTTTTTTTTTCAATGATTTTATTTATTCATTTTAGAAAGAAAGAGGGAGAGAAGGGAGAGAGAAGGGGGGAAGGAGCAGGAAGCATCAACTCCCATATGTGCTTTGACCTGACAAGCCCAGGGTTTTGAACCGACGACCTCAGCATTTCCAGGTCAAACTTTATCCACTGTGCCACCACAGGTCAGGCCAGATTGTCTTTTTTTTTTTTCCTACAGAGACAGAGAGAGAGAGTCAGAGAGAGGGATAGATAGGGACAGACAGGAACGGAGAGAGATGAGAAGCATCAATCATTAGTTTTTTGTTGCAACACCTTAGTTGTTCATTGATTGCTTTCTCATATGTGCCTTGACCATGGGCCTTCAGCAGACTGAGTAACCCCTTGCTCAAGCCAGCGACCTTGGGTCCAAGCTGGTGAGCCTTGCTCAAACCAGATGAGCCCGTGCTCAAGCTGGTGACCTTGGGGTCTCGAACCTGGGTCCTCTGCATCACAGTCTGACACTCTATCCACTGCACCACCGCCTGGTCAGGCCAGATTGTCTTTTGAGTCAGAAATATATTAGATTACTTTGAGAGAGCCATATCTGTTAAATTAGCATTTCTTGTTTTTTCTGGGTAGTTTTAAACCTAGAAATATTGGTAAAACATGGATGTTTATTTCAAAGAAGTTTCCAGTGAGATTTGCTTCTGAAGGAGAGCACCAAGCTGAGAGGGTAGGTAGAGGGATTGTGGAACTTGGGAAAAGAATCTGGTTTTTAACTGAATATAACTTTAAAACTATTTTACTGTCTGCTCTTTAGAAAGCAACCATAAAAATAACAAGTTTGTAAAATATATTGTTTAGTTCTCAAGATCATATGATAATCTATTTCCTTTACTTCTTTGGCAGTCTGACATAATTAAAAAATATCTGATTGAATCAATTTTAGACATATCCCATGAAAACACCTGTTCTGGGGGTCTCAGGGAGAATTTTGTGAAGTTGGTGATACAAATTATCATTTAGTCCCCTTGTGCCTTTTTAATGGTGATCCTGTTTCAGATACTTAAGTAGTTAATAGATTTACAGAGAATTTTAAGAGGATATACAATTTCAAAATACTTCTATTGTCAAATTCAGCTTATATTTATTTAAAGTCATTGGCTAATTAAGACATACACATAATGAGAAATTAGGAGATTTGTAATTGAGGCTTAAGTTTAACTGAGGAATGACCTGAAAGCATTTTTATGTTCTTTTAAAAATAAAATATTTCTTTGTTCTGATTTGGCCTTCAATTGTAAATCTTTTTTTTTTTTTTTTTTTTTTTTTTTTTTTAAGAGAGAGGGACAGATAGGAACAGACAGGGAGGAAGAGAGATGAGAAGCATCAATTCTTCGTTGTGGCACCTTAGTTGTTCATTGATTGCTTTCTTATATGTACCTTGACTGGGAGCTACAGCAGAGCGATGGACCCCTTGCTCAAGCCAGTGATCTTTGAGCTCAAGCCAGCACTACCCTGGGGTCATATCTATTATCCCGCGCTTAAGCTGGTGAGCCGCATTCAAGCTGGCAACCTTGGGGTTTCAAACTTGGGTCCTTTGTGTCCTGGGCCGATCCTCTATCCACTGTGCCACCACCAAGGTCAGGCATAAATCATGTTTTGGTCAAGTAATTGAATACAGTATGGGTACCATTGTGGACATCATTTCTCATTGTATATGTTGCCATAGATTCACAGGTGTGGGAACTGGACTTTCCCCACAGAAAGGACCACCCCTGTAGAATCAGCCTGAAAGGTTTAAGTCATATCCTATGTGAATTTTTGTTTTGTTTTACTTAAGGTGAAAAATAAGAAAGAAAAAAGGCATTCTAATGATATAAATTGAAGTAAAGATGTTCTATAAAGATAGTAAGTTTTTAAAAAAGCATAAAATGATTTTATAATGAGGCATGTCTCACTTAACAGTCTCATTTTTTCCCGCAATAATTTCCAATGTAATTATGAAATCAAAAAACTCACAGGTTGGACGGTTGATAGTAAGCTTTTTGGTTTAAATTTCTGCTGATTAAGATTACATTTTTGAATTAAGTAAATCTAGTCATTAGAAAATATGCCCTTTTATATGATTTTTAATATTAATATTTTCATAAGTAATTTCATGATTTCTAAATCTTATTAGATTTGGTCTGCATATGAATATTTTCAGAGTAGTTGATTATTTTGAATCTTAGCTTGGAAACACTTGGCTAGTAAAACTTTTTCTTTAGTTAGAGGG
This sequence comes from Saccopteryx bilineata, assembly GCF_036850765.1. Taxonomy (NCBI): domain Eukaryota; kingdom Metazoa; phylum Chordata; class Mammalia; order Chiroptera; family Emballonuridae; genus Saccopteryx; species Saccopteryx bilineata. The sequence continues at coordinate 182,668,732 of NC_089494.1, forward strand.
TTTGAGAAATTTGTATAAGTTTAAAAATTTGATAATGAGACAAACTGTAGATAGTAACAAAAGAAACATCAATACTATGCTTACGTTCAAAAAAGCTTGCAAATACTGGAAAGATAATTGTCTATGGTTAATAAACATTTTCAGAGTGTTTTAGAGTATTCATCTTAAAATATAGTATGTAAATATATTAAAATTGAAGACTAAAAGATTTTAAATGTATTTATTGATGGAAACCATCATACATTAAAGATGAGTAGCTATTTTTATTTTAGTTACAGGAAAAATTCAAAGTTACATATCCTTACTAAAACATCAATTAAAGTAGAACTTTTAGTTTAAAAGAACACTTTTTAAAATTCTAAGAACTGAATATTTTTTCCTGAGTGTATTACCTGCTTTAGTTCCTATGTGTCCGGAGACTTTTTATGCTATCTTCCATCATTTTCCTAATGATGAAAAGTCAAACAAAAGAAGGGTGACATTTTGGGCCTCGTGAAACTTGGAATCCATTGTTCTTTTTGTACAGCTGAGGTAAAAGATTTAAATGTGAATTATGTCCTCTAATGAGAAATTTGAACTTAGGAGTAAATTTTTCTTACTGTTTATCTTTTAATTTAGTGAGAGAAGCTATAGTACTTAACTTTGGGAGGAAGAGTGGCCATTTTATTCACACACCAAACATTGCAAATCTATATATGTCCAACCCTTTGACAGGACCATTATTATTATTTTACTCTCCATAAAGCATTATTTCTCCTTTTTCTAGCCTTTTATAGATAGATCCTTTCCAGTGTTTTTTATTCTCTTTTGTACGTCCATTCTCCCATCTGGAATTTTTCCCCCTAGGTGGAAGACTTTTCTTTGGTGTTCCTCTTTCTTTGGACTCGTGGTATGTGGTGTGTGTCAGGGGTCTGTCAGTGTGGGTCTATATTTCTACATTTCTGAAGGATATTGTTTCCTAGACACCAAATTCTACATTGACAGTTTTTCTTTCAGCGTAAGATGTCACTCTGTTGTCTTAAGGCTTTCATTGTTTCTGTTGAGACGTTTTAGCTTTTATTCTTACTGTTCCTGTGAAAGTAATGTGTATGTATTCTCCCTCCCCCCACTGTTTTTAATATTATCACTTCATCTTTAGTGAGTCTGGTGTGTCCAGGTGTAGTTTTGTTTGTATTTATACTATTTGGAGTTCCCTGAGCTTTTTGAATCTGTAACTTAAGTTTCTGGTAAGATTTAGTAAATTTTGGTTATTTCTTTCTGTATTGTTTCTGTCCATTCTCTCACCTCTTGTCCCTGAACATTTTGAACATCTTCCACTTGTTTCTTTCTTTTTTCTTTTTAAATACTTTATTGATTTTACAGAGACAGGAGAGAAAGGGGAGCATGGAATGGGAAGTAACAACATAGTTGCTTTCTGTTAGTTGTTCATTGCTTGCTTGCTGTATGTGCCTTGACCAGGGAAGCCCAGGGTTTCGAACCGGCAACCTTGGCATTCTAGGCTGAAGGTTTATCTACTGCACCACCACAGGCCAGGCCCCACTTGTTTCTTACTATCTATTCTTTACCCTTTCTTTGTGTTTGAATATTTTTTATTTGCTTATTTTTTACTTCACCAATCCTTAACATCCTGTTCAGTTCAGTCTGTTATTCAGTGGGCTCTTAATTTCAGACACTATAGTTTGCAATTCCATAATGTCTATTTGATTCTTTTAAAAACAGATTTTATTTCCCTTTTCAAATACTTTTTAAAAAATTCTTTCCCCCACCTTCTATTTTACCATAGTGATAGTAGTTATTAAGTCTTTGTCTGCCAACTGCAGTATCTGGATTATATCTGCGTGCCTTTCTATGGACAGTTTAATGCCTTGATCATTAGTTAAAAATTTTTTCCATATCTAGTAATGTTTGATTGTTAGTTAAGTATCATAGGTAATATTCGTAGAGGCTCTGGATTATGTAATCCATAGAGCCGTGATGGCAAACCTATGACATGCGTGTCAGTGCTGACACGCGTAGCCATTTTCGATGACACGCAGCCGCATGTGGTCGCATACCAGAGAAGTATGGGGCTGCGTGCTGAGAAGGATGTTTCATCCTCGGCTCCTGCACGGCCAGGTGCAGTAGCCAAGGATAAAACATTTGCTGTAGTGTAGACACTTTGTGCTGGAGGTCTGTAGGCCAAAAACAACAGAACTAGCATCTAGTTCTGGGACTTCCGGTTAGGCCATTAGGGGATCCTTGACCTCACTTCTGGCCTGCGGAGCAGGGAGCAGCGGAATGCCTCGGGGACGCACTCTTGGGGCCCTGTGATCGCCATTACCAGCAACCCCATAACCACTGCAACCATCATCCAATCTACTGTTCTGGGGTGTTGTGGATTTCTAATTGACCATCATTACTGAGATAAGTGAGGGGGAGGCTGGGAGAGGTGAGGGCCTGTGTTATGGCTGCCGTTTCCTGCCATTAGAAATAGCGGCAGCCATCTTAATTTACATAAGATGCAACTTGCAGAATTTCAAGACAGCATCTGGGCTCAGGTGTTTGTCGACTTGAGGTCAAAGCTTGAGAATCTGGAAAGGTGCCGCTTGGAGAATCAAGAGGAGTGCCACTACGAACAGGAAATTTGGAGTGCCTGGAACCAATTACCAGACACTTTTAGCACCCTGAAAAATATGCAATGGCTTTACTCACAATTTTTTCCTCTATGTACTTTTGTGAGACCTTATTCTCAGCGTTAAATAATATCAAAACCAACAAAAGAAACAGATTGACAGATGAAGTTAGTAGTAGCACTTGCTTGGCTTGAAGTGTACAAAATAGCAACCTTCAATTGAAGATCTAGCCAATGAAATTCAGCAACAAAAAAGTCACTAATAGGCAGGTTAGTTAAAGAATTCCCCTCCCCCTCACTTATCTTAGTTCACGGCACTCCACACAGTAAGTTAAATAATATCAAGACCAACAAAAGAAACCAACTGACAGTTGAACAAAGAAGTCACTAAGCAGGTAAGTTAAATAAATAGGTTTTGGTTTATTAAATACAGTTATATATTACAATTATACATTTTTGTTATTTAAACTATAAATATCGCAAAATTATGGTTTTTTTCTCGAAGTGACACACCAACCGAGTTATGCTCCGTATTTTGGTGAATTTTGACACACCAAGCTCAAAAGATTGCCCATCACTGCCATAGAGTTTGGTTCTTGGAATCAGTTACTTTATAGGTAGATTACTTTAATCCTGTCAGGGACTGCTTTTAGGATTTGTTAGGCAGATGTATTTCACCTGATTCCTAGTGCATGGTCATTGTACAAGTTCATCTGAAAGTGAGGATTTCCACCCACCCACTGTGGTTGTATCTGAATTCAGTCTTCTTCATCATGTTCAGCCTTGAAGTCTTAGCTCAGTTGTTCTCGGCTGGGCCGCTCAGAGTTGCACTCTGAGCATCCCAGTTTAGGAGTAAACCAAGGACCTGTGAGAGATTTTTAGATAGATTTATGAGGCTCGATCCTCTGCAGCTTACTTTTATCCTGTCCCCAAAAGCCCACCAGCCTTGTCAGTCCTTAATGTTCCCAATTTTCTTTATTCATTGAGAATGTCTCTGTAGGGAGACCATTCATTTTAAGCTAGAGGGGCAAGAAATGGCATTTAGATTATCATCTGTATGAAGACTTAAATCGACTGTAATGAGGACATACTGTTAAAAATGGTGATTTTAACATGGACTACTCTGTAAATTTTAGGGCTTTAACTATGTGTAAACATTTAAATTTACTCAAACAAGCCAGTAAGTTATAGTTGGGTATATAGCACTGTGATCGTTGACATTACAGTTGTGAGCAAGATCAAGACATAACCCCTGCATTGAGTGACTCAGGCTAGAAGAAAGTAGTTCCTGGACATAACATTCTGATAAGAAAAATGTAGTTTGCAAAATAAGTACTTATCACCTATCTGCTCCGAGATCTTTTAGATCATGTGCTGGTTTACATAATCTTGCCAAAGTGACCCTGTATCTGTTGTTTTGCTGTTTCTTTTTAATTGATAGTCAAACTCTTGTATGGAACGTGCCCCCTCTCCCCACTTTGTATCTGCTTCTGGTGACTTTGCTTGGCTCTCTGTTTTGTTGCCACCAGTTCATAATAGGATGAAGCGCCAGAGGGAGCAGTGTGGGGAACACCAGTTATCCCCAGGCTCCTTCTTTTCGGACATGATATGACAATGTTAATTAAGTCTAAACTAGCCCGACCATGTGGTGGCCCAGTGGATAGAGCATCGACCTGGGAAGCTGGGGCACAGGTTTGAAACCCCAAGGTCAGCGGCTTGAGCCAGACTCATTTAGTTGGAGCGCAGACTCACCAGCTTTAGTGCGGGGTTGCCGGCTTGAGTGTGGGATCAGAGACATCACCCCATGGTCACTGGCTTGAGCAAGGGGTTACTGTCTGAGCTGGCGCCCCCCCCCCCCCATTAAGGCACATATGAGAAAGCAATCAATGAGCAACTAAAGTGCCGCAAATACAAGTTGATGCTGCTTCTCATCTCCCTTCCTGTCTGTCCCAGTCCCCACTAAAAAATAAAAAAGAAAGTCTTAAGTCTAATGTAGAAAACGATTTAAGTACAAGCCTTTTCCCATAGGGCCAAATGGAAATGACCAAAGTTGCTCAACTTTTAAGTTACTGTATGTTATAACAGTGTGATATGAAGGCAAGGACCTTCATATATAGTATTGACTTGATCAAATTGTAGAATAGTTATACTTTCCATAGTTTAGTATATTTAGTATATTTTCTCCCCTTCCCACTTTCATATATAGGTGATTTTCTTAGCTTTGTTGCATGATCTCTAATAATCTTGCTGATAATAAAATATATCAGTGGAAGGTAACTATATATAGAATCATTGTTATTTTTAATTTGAGAAATCCTTTTCTCTTAATGAGGATATGTTAGAATGGAGAGTCTGCAACTTTTCTTAGAGGTTTGTCATGGTCTATTTTATGAAATGTTTCTATAATTCTTTAAGAGATAATATTGGCACTGTTGGTTCAAGTTTATTTAGAGTACTATTGTCTTAAATATGTTAAGAAATTTTAAATAATGTTTTATTATTTTCCACCAGGAAACCACCCCTACTCCTAATCCCCCGCCTACAGAAGAAGAGAAAACAGAATCTAACCAGGAGGTTGCTAACCCAGAACACTATATTAAACATCCTTTACAGAACAGGTAAGCTTTCTGATATATAGTTTTCTGATTAGGCGACAAGGTAAATGGTGAATAGGACAGGTTTGGAGGGAAAGGTTCGATGAGATTAGTTTTAGATATGTCAGGTTCAGGGTTCCATTTTCACTTGGATGCCCCATGTCTAACAAGGGAGCTCAGAAAGGAGAACTGCTTGAGAGATTGGGTTAAAATTCAACAGTAATTGGTGGTGGTAAATTGAAGCCACAGTAGTAAAGTTCTTTTAAGAAGAGAACAGAGGCTTTGATATCAGCAAATAGGGGATCTTTCTTTGTTTCCTTCCCTTCCTTTCCTTTCTTTCTTTCTTTCTTTCTTTCTTTCTTTCTTTCTTTCTTTCTTTCTTTCTTTCTTTCTTTCTTTCTTTCTTTCTTTCTTCTTTTTCTTTTCTTTTTTCTGTGGAGAGTACCATGAAAGGTATTGGTATAGAAACTATATAAATCATACATATATAAAAAGGTCAAATATCCATTAGATTAAACAATAAAAAAGTCTAAATGACCATTTGATTGAATGATAAAAGAAAATCCTTGCTTAATGTAGGAGCAAGTTTAGTAGAGTATAGATCAGTGGTAGCCAACCTTTTTATACTTACTGCCCACTTTTGTATCTCTGTTAGTAGTAAAATTTTCTAACCGCCCACCGATTCCACAGTAATGGTGATTTATAAAGTAGGGAAGTAACTTTACTTTATAAAATTTATAAAGCAGAGTTACAGCAAGTTAAAGCATATAATAATAATTACTTACCAAGTACTTTATGTCGGATTTTCGCTAAGTTTGGCAGAATAAATCTTTATAAAACAACTTTCTATAGTTAAATCTATCTTTTTATTTATCCTTTGTTTGTTCCACTACCGCCCACCATGAAAGCTGAACGCCCACTAGTGGGCGGTAGGGACCAGGTTGACTACCACTGGTATAGATGATGAAAAAAGTAGTAGTTTGAAGAGTGAGTAGAGTGTATAAAAAGGTATAGAGCAAGGGTCCCCAAACTACGGTCCGCGGGCCACATGCGGCCCCCTGAGGCCATTTATCCAGCCCGCTGCACTTCCAGAAGGGGCATCTCTTTCATTGGTGGTCATTGAGAGTTTGGAGGTTGGTTGGTTTGTATTTAAAACTAGTTAGCGGATGCATCCTGTGCTCTTGGAGTACTGTATGTGGCGGCGCTGCAAAGCGCAGCATCGCTCACGTACAATAATACTTCCGGTGACGCCGGACGCACTCATCACGGCTCCGGAAGCACATCATATCACTTGTTACAGCTAGCAGTGACAAATATGGAACCGGACATTGACCATCTCATTAGCCAAAAGCAGGCCCATAGTTCGCATTGAAATACTGGTCGTTTTGTTGATTTAAATTTACTTGTTCTTTATTTTAAATATTGTATTTGTTCCCGTTGTGTTTTTTTACTTTAAAATAAGATATGTGCAGTGTGCATAGAGATTTGTTCATAGAGGTTTTTTTTTTTTTTTTACAGGGACAGAGGGGGGGGGGGATAGATAGGGACAGACAGACAGGAACGGAGAGAGAGGAGAGCATCAATCATCAGTTTTTCGTTGCGACACCTTAGTCGTTCATTGATTGCCTTCTCATATGTGCCTTGACCATGGGCCTTCAGCAGACCAAGTAACCCCTTGCTCGAGCCAGTGACCTTGGGCCCAAGCTGGTGAGCTTTTGCTCAAACCAAATGAGCCTGTGCTCAAGCTGGTGACCTCGGGTTCTTGAACCTGGGTCCTCGGGATCCCAGTCCGACACTCTATCCACTGCACCACCTCCTGGTCAGGCCATAGTTTTTTTATAGTCCAGCCCTCCAACGGTCTGAGGGACAATGAACTGGCCCCCTGTGTAAAAAGTTTGGGGACCCCTGATATAGAGCAAGAATAGGCAATTTGAAATTGGCTGTGAAGGAGAAAAGAGAGCTCTAGGGCAGTGATCCCCAACCTTTTTTGGGCTACGGACCAGTTTAATGTCAGAAAATATTTTCACGGACTGGCCTTTAGGGTGGGACGGATAAATGTATCACGTGACTGAGACAAGTATCAAGAGTGAGTCTTAGATGGATGTAACAGAGGGATGTAACAAGTATCAAGAGTGGTCATTTTTTAAAAATAAAACATCGTTCAGACTTAAATATAAATAAAACGGAAATAATGTAAGTTATTTATTCTTTCTCTGTGGACTGGTACCAAATGGCCCACGGACTGGTACCGGTTCGCGGCTCGCGGGTTGGGGACCACTGATCTAGGGGATTTGGAGTTTGGAGGTTGGTTGGTTTGTATTTAAAATTAGTTAGCTGAGATTAAGATGAGTTTAAGTTTTCATAGTTACAGTGTAGTAGTTGAGTGGTAGTTCATTGTATGGTTTTTCCAATTCCTTTCCACCTCTTCCCAGTATGTTTGTTTTTACAGGCAATTCCCAGGTTACAAATGAGATAGGTTCTGTAGGTTTGTTCTTAAGTTGAATTTGTATGTAAGTTGGAACAGGTACATTTGCCTATTAAATGCAACTTAAGATAGATGTTTGTCTTAAAACAGTATTTATTTTTACCTTTCTGTGCATATAAATACTTAAACATTTTTGAAATACAACCTAAACAATCTTGGATGCTTCAGAAAATGATGGACTTGTTGAGAGGATGAGACTGGTATTAAGAGTCAGGGTTTGATTCTGCTGCTGGAGTCAGTTTCTTGAAGGAGGCCTCAAGGGAGGTCTGTGCAGAGCTTTTCTTTCTTTCTTTCTTTTTTATTTTTGCTTTTTTTTTTTGCTTTTTTTCCTTTTTTTCCGAAGCTGGAAACGGGGAGGCAGTCAGACAGACTCCTGCATGCGCCCGACCGGGATCCACCAGGGAGCGATGCTCTGCCCCTCTGGGGCGTTGCTCTGTTGCATCCAGAGCCATTCTAGCGCCTGAGGCAGAGGCCATGGAGCCATCCTCAGCGCCCGGGCCATCTTTGCTCCAATGGAGCCTCGGCTGCGGGACTGGAAGAGAGAGACAGAGAGGAAGGAGAGGGGGAGGGGTGGAGAAGCAGATGGGCGCTTCTCCTGTGTGCCCTGGCCGGGAATCAAACCCGGGACTCCTACACGCCAGGCCGACGCTCTACCACTGAGCCAACCGGCCAGGGCCAGAGCTTTTCTTTTTCTCATAATAAATGGCCCTGTAGACCCTCAGGCCTTCAGTAACTATATGGTAAACTTTGCTGAATCTCTCTGTATAAGGATCTTGTTCCTCTTAATTTTGCCATTCTTGCTTTAATGAGACAAGAAGCATTAACTAACTTCTGTAGAAAAAATGTTCAGTTCTAGAGTTTTTAGGTCCCTGTTTTCTTCCCTAAATGCTATCATTTGCAGCTGTGATTCCATAAGGTCTTCATTGGTTAGTTCTTTGCCATAAGAGTCGAGTAACTATGATATTTTCACTGATGTCCAACTGCATTTGATTACCAGTAGCCCTTATGGCATTCTGTTCATAAGTATGAATAAACATTCTAAGAATCTGGAGAAAAGTAAATTGGAATTGAGTTCTGAAAATATTTAAGTATTTCAATTTCTTTGATTACCCCCATACCTGTTTATTGATTTTCTTTAAAGATCCCATAAGTTTGTAATTTAATTTCATTTATCTAGAAAATATATTTTCCCTTTTTGGCCTGAATATTTTTTACCATTTCTTCATTGTAATGGTAGACCTATGGAAATAGTGTCCAAACATGTTTTATGTCATTTTTTTTCCCATAGATGTCCTGTAATATAGCATATCCTTTAGTGAGGAACATATTCAGTCTTTAGACAGGGATTGTCAGCTAATGAGTAAACTATCAAAGGTCAATAAATCCTTCCTCAGGAAAGCATTGTACCAAAGATATTAAAGGGGAATAGTTGATTAGTGGGAATTTTATACAGTTCAACCTCACACTAGCACCAAAACCCTTAAAGTGTTTTTTCATCTTTCAAGGGTATTTTTAAAAAGCTAGCTCTCTGTGCCTTCTAGCAGTATGTTCTTTGTGTTACTATTAATGTGGGAAGAAGTTACCAAGGCATATATCCCTCACAGCTTGTATGAAATATAAGAAAAGATTTCTGAAAAGTGGCTTCATCAGTAAACAAACTGATTAAATCCTAAAATGATGTTTTTGGAGATTTAATTTTCTCTATACACCCTACTTGTGTAAAATTATAAATATCATTTGGAAAAATATTCTAAGATGCTTTATGGTTCAGATTTTGGTAGTTTTCTCATTTTTATAAATATTGTGAAATTTATGTTGCTTTCTTAAATGATAACCTCTAATTATTATTATTTTATTTATTTTTTTATTTTTGCATTTTTCTGAAGTTGCAAACGGGGAGGCAGTCAGACAGACTCCCGCATGCGCCTGACTGGGATCCACCCGGCACGCCCACCAGGGGGCTATGCTCTGCCCATCTGGGGCGTCGCTCTGTTGCAACCAGAGGCATTCTAGTGCCTGAGGCAGAGGCCACAGAGCCATCCTCAGCGCCCGGGACCAACCCTGCCTCAATGGAGCCTTAGCTGCGGGAGGGGAAGAGAAAGACAGAGAGGAAGGAGAAGGGGAGGGGTGTAGAAGCAGATGGGCGCTTCTCCTGTGTGCCCTGGCCGGGAATCGAACCCAGGACTCCTGCATGCCAGGCCGACGCTCTACCACTGAGCCAAACGGCCAGGCCGATAACCTCTAATTATAACAAGTAAATCAGCAAGTATATAAAGTACAAGTTTTCTCAATTTATATACATCCTTATATATTTTTGTGCACTTGTGTGAATATACCTTTAGGGTACAATTTCAGATTTCCTACCTTTAACAACCTTTATAAATACTGCCAAATTATTATATTTTACTAGCTTAGACTCTTAACAGTTTGAGTGTTCCTATTTCTCACATCTTTGCCAACCATTAGTCTTTATAATTGTTGCTAATTGTACTGTCTTAGTCTGACTTGAGAAAAACAATGCCTTGTTTTAAGTTTGCATTTCTTTTATTAAAATTTCAAAACAACTTAATATTGTAGTAAATCATTTGTTTTTAAACAGACTGTGGACAGTCTTTTATTTCTTTTGGGTTATCTTTTCAAGGTTAATTTCAAATACTATACTGTATATTAGGGATGCTAAATCATCCAAGACGGGGATTAGGATGAAAGTGAGTTATCTAAATCATTTGGCTTTTAACATCGTCTGTGGAATTTATATATAAGGTCTACCGGAAAGTTCTGTCCGTTTCTATCACAACAGGTTTCAACACGTTAAGCACATGTTTATTTGGCGCATGTGGGCCTCTCTATTTTTATCACTTAATGTATACATACTGATGTAGCGCATTAACTAAAACAAAGTTGATTCACATTAGTCTTATGTGTGAAGCGATAGTGTACCATGGCTACTGATAAAGTTCATTTACGCCACTGTAATTTTTACGAATTTCAACAAGGAAGAAATGCTACAGAAACATGTCTGTTGCATCCACCATATTCCCCGGACTCAGCAGCTTCTGACTATCACTTGTTTTTGTCCTTACAAAATTTTTTGAAGGGCAAAAAATTCAGAAATGAAGAAGATATCAAACAAGCACTGGTTCAATTTTTTGCATCAAAAGATAAAACATTTTTCAAAAATGGGATATACAAATTGCCCTCACACTGGCAAGAAATCATTAATAATAATGGCAATTATATTATTTAATAAAGTTTATTGACAGTAAGAAAAATTTGTATTTTGTTTTATTCCAAAAACGGACAGAACTTTCTGGTAGACCATATATATATATATATATATATATATATATATATATATTTCAGAGACTTCTAATTTTTTTATAGTACAATATCACCCTTGCCTCTGGGTTTCATGTCAGTCTTAGGAAAACCCACACATTATATTAATAGCTGCATAGTAGTCTCTTATATGGGTGTATTTTATTTTATTTAAATCAGCAGCTCTCAAATATTTTGGTTTTATGACCTCTTTACACTTTTTTTTTAACCTTTTAAAAAATTTTATTTATTTATTTTTACAGGGGCAGAGAGAGAGTCAGAAAGAGGGATAGATAGGGACAGACAGACAGGAAGGGAGAGAGATGAGAAGCATCAATCATCAGTTTTTTGTGCGACACCTTAGTTGTTCATTGATTGCTTTCTCATATGTGCCATGACTGCGGGCCTTCAGCAGATTGAGTAACCCCTTGCTCGAGCCAGTGACCTTGGGTCTCGAACCTGGGACCTTCCGCATTCCAGTCCAACGCTCAATGCACTACGCCACCGCCTGGTCAGGCTTGTTTATGCTCTTAAAAGTAATTGAGGACTCCACAGAGCTTTGGTTATGTAGATTTTAATTTTTTTAATGAAAAAAATATTCAAAATAAAATATTATGGGAAGAATAGCATTTTGTATATATTTTCAAGTGCCTTAGAAGTTTATCTAGGTTTTTATAGCTGCTTCCGCATTCAGGCTGTGGGGATAAATTGTTTCGGAGAAAGTATTAAGAAAATATGACCTCATACACATATGTGGTTGGAAAAGGGAGGAGAGTTTTTTTTTTGTTTGTTTGTTTTTTATAATTTTATTTTTTTAATGGGGTGACATCATTAAATCAGGATACATATATTCAAAGATAACAAGTCCAGGTTATCTTGTCATTCAATTATGTTGCATACCCACCACCCAAAGTCAGATTGTCCTCTATCACCTTCTATCTTGTTTTCTTTGTGCCCCTCCCCACCCCCTTTCCCTCTCCCATTCCCCCCTCCCCCCCGTAACCACCACACTCTTATCAATGTCTCTTAGTTTCACTATTATGTCCCACCTACGTATGGAATAATACAGTTCCTGTTTTTTTCTGATTTACTTATTTCGCTTCGTATCATGTTATCAAGATCCCACCATTTTGCTGTAAATGTTCCGATGTCATCATTTCTTATGGCTGAGTAGTATTCCATAGTGTATATGTGCCACATCTTCTTTATCCAGTCATCTATTGATGGGCTTTTTGGTTGTTTCCATGTCCTGGCCACTGTGAACAATGCTGCAATAAACATGGGGCTGCATGTGTCTTTACGTATCAATGTTTCTGAGTTTTGGGGGTATATACCCAGTAGAGGGATTGCTGGGTCATAAGGTAGTTCTATTTTCAGTTTTTTGAGGAACCACCATACTTTCTTCCGTAATGGTTGTACTACTTTACATTCCCACCAACAGTGTATGAGGGTTCCCTTTTCTCCACAGCCTCTCCAACATTTGCTATTACCTGTCTTGCTAATAACAGCTAATCGAACAGGTGTGAGGTGGTATCTCATTGCCGTTTTGATTTGCATTTCTCTAATAGCTAAAGAAGATGAGCATCTTTTCATATATCTGTTGGCCATTTGTATTTCTTCCTGGGAGAAGTGTCTGTTCATGTCCTCTTCCCATTTTTTTATTGGATTATTTGTTTGTTTGTTGTTGAGTTTTATGAGTTCTTTGTATATTTTGGATATTAGGCCCTTATCTGAGCTGTTGTTTGAAAATATCATTTCCCATTTAGTTGGCTTTCTGTTTATTTTGTTATCAGTTTCCCTTGCTGAGCAAAAACTTCTTAGTCTGATGTAGTTCCATTCATTAATTTTTGCCTTCACTTCTCTTGCCTGTGGAGTCAAATTCATAAAATGCTCTTTAAAACCCAGGTCCATGAGTTGAGTACCTATGTCTTCTTCTATGTACTTAATTGTTTCAGGTCTTATGTTTAGATCTTTGATCCATTTTGAGTTAATTTTTGTACAAGGGGAGAGACTGTAGTCCAGTTTCATTCTTTTGCATGTGGCTTTCCAGTTTTCCCAGCACCATTTATTGAAGAGGCTTTCTTTTCTCCATTGTGTGTTGTTGGCCCCTTTATCAAAAATTATTTGACCATATATATGTGGTTTTATTTCTGGACTTTCTATTCTGTTCCATTGGTCTGAGTGTCTATTTTTCTGCCAATACCATGCTGTTTTGATTGTCGTGGCCCTATAATATAGTTTGAAGTTGGGTATTGTAATGCCCCCACCTTCATTCTTTTTCTTTAGGATTGCTTTGGCTATTCGGGGTTTTTTATAGTTCCATATAAATCTGATGATTTTTTGCTCTATTTCTTTAAAAAACGTCATTGGAAGTTTGATGGGAATTGCATTAAATTTGTATATTGCTTTGGGTAATATAGCCATCTTGATTATATTTATTCTTCCTAGCCAAGAACAAGGTATATTCTTCCATCTCATTATATCTTTTTCAATTAGGGAGGAGAGTTTTTAATAGCCTCTTAAAATAATTATGAATATTAAAAAAATAATAATTCTGAATATTCTCTATGATACTAGGCTCTTATAGGTTAGTTGCAATGTAGAATCTGAAACCGTAAAGAACTTTTCTTACTGTGTTAAAATCCATTGGTTTATCTTGTATTGGAATGAACTTTTTACCCGTACATGATTTTGTAGCATCCTGGTCATTAGGAAAATACTGGTTTTAATAAGTTACACATCTTCCAAATATTGACAGTTTTTATTAATAGCACTGAAACAATAACATCTACTAATATCACTACTATACTCATCAGAAATGTCTATTTTAGTAAGTTGTCAAGCCAAGAGTGATTAGCTTCTGGGGAAAAAAACACATTTTTTTTCAAAGCTCAAATTTCAAAAGGCTTACTCTGTTCAATTTTCAAGAAATAACCATGGTTTATCAGCCATTCTACCAAATTAAAATGGTGTTCCATGAAAAAAGCTGATTCAGTTACCTAAGAATTGATTTTGGTATGCAGTTGTTATGCTTTTTGTGTGTGGAATATGGAAAAGGAGTGTACACAGACTGAAATTCAATGAAACTAATAATTTTTACTGCTTCATCAATGGCATTCTTTTTTTTTGGGGGGGGGGGGCATTAGCTTTAATCCTAGCTTGCACCCAGTGGGCAAGAAGTACACATGGTGGGAAAACACTTCCCTTCCTTCCCATTCAGGGTTCCCAAAGCCACTGACTCATTTGAGTTTCTTAGAATCAAAGGTTTCTACCTCACCAGCCTTACTCACCTCTGTTCCCCATCTCCTTCTCTCTACACAAACTCTGCATAAACTGGCTTCTCCTTCAGCACTCTGCCATCTTGGCTGCTTCTCTGCTGCAATGCTAATTTCAGGAACAGATTGAGAGAGAGAGAAAGAGAGAGAGTGGCATTCTTTTTTAATTGATTTTTAGAGAGACCAAGAAACATCAATTTGTTGTTCCATTTATTTGTGCATTCATTGGTTGATCCTTGTATGTACCCTAATGAGGGATTGAACCCACAACCTTGGCGTATCGGAATATACTCTGACCAACTGAGCTACCGGGCCAGTGCCGTCAGTGGCATTCTCAACTGAAACTGACAGTGTTGCTATTGTAAGAGTTGGTGATAATGAAAGATACTGTGTCTACTAGTACATTTTGGTACCAGCTGATTTACCAACCATTGCTTTTGCACCATTAATGCAGCTGTTAACACAATATAAAATAAACTCACATCTTCACATTATTATGAAAATACCTTTTATTCATTAGAGTGCCTGAAAGGGTCTTAGAGTCCCCTAGGGTCTGCAGACCACACTTGGAGAACTGCTGATTTAAAAATTCCTTGTTGATAGGCACTTAAGATTTTCCAAATTTACAAAAATTAAGAACATTCTTGTACAAACATTTTTGTTTAGTTAGATCTTTGCATGTTTAATGGCTGGCTGCAGTAAAAAGAAAGATTAAACTAATTTTATTGCTCTTTAAATTGAATTATACTGGTAATTGACTTATAACACATATAATGATTTGATATTTTATAATTATTGTGAAATGATCACAACAGGGTTTAGCATCTGTTACCATACATCATCACAAAATTTTTTCTTGTGATAAAAACTTTTTAAGATCTACTCTCAGCAACTTTTGAATCTGCAACACAGTATTATTAACTGGTATCACCATGCTGTATATTACATCTCCATGATATATTTATTTTATAATGAATTTTGTATCTTTTGAGCTTCTTCATTCATCCCCTACAGACACCAATGTGTTCCAGGCATCTATGAGCTTTTTTTTTTTTTTTTTTTTTAAGATTTTATGTAAGTGAGAGTGTATGGTATTGTCTTTCTCTGTCTGGCTTATTTCACTTAGCATAATGCCCTTAGGTCTGTCTTTGGTGTTGCAAATAGCAAGATTTCTTTCTTCATTTTATGGCTGAATAATATTTATGTGTATGTGTCTGTGTGCACACGTACTATATTTTCTTTATCCATTTATCGATGGATAATACGTTATTTCCTTGTATTGACTATTGTATATGTGTAATGCTGCAGTAAACATGGGGGTGCAAATATCTTTGAGTTAAAAAAGTTTGCAGGCCCTGGCCGGTTGGCTCAGTGGTAGAGCGTCGGCCTGGTGTGCAGGAGTCCCAGGTTCAATTCCCGCCTAGGGCACACAGGAGAAGTGCCCATCTGCTTCTCTACCCCTTCCCCCCTCTTTCCTCTCTGTCTCTCTCTTCCCCTCCTGCAGCCAAGGCTCCATTGGAGCAGGGTTGGTCCCTGGCGCTGGGGATGGCTCTGTGGCCTCTGCCTCAGGCACTAGAATGGCTCTGGATGCAACAGAACATCGCCCCCTGGTGGGCATGCCGGGTGGATCCTGGTCGGGCGCGTGCAGGAGTCTGTCTGACTGCCTCCCTGTTTCCAGCTTCAGAAAAATAAAAAATAAAAAAGTTTGCAAATACTCTCCCCTCCCCTCCCCTCCCCTCCCCTCCCCTCCCCTCCCCTCCCCTCCCCTCCCCTCCCCTCCCCTCCCCTCCCCTCCCCTCCCCTCCCCTCCCCTCCCCTCCCCTCCCCTCCCCTCCCCTCCCCTTCTTCCTTTTCTTTCTTTTCTTTCTTTTCTTTCTTTCTTTTTGGAATAAATACCAAGGGGTAGGATTGCTGAATTGTATGGTAGTTCTATTTTGAAGTTTTGAGGAAAGACTAAATTAATTTTAGAACTCCAGACTACAGTGTACTTGAACTTGTGTATATTTTAATAGGTTTTCTCCCTTTGCTTTTTGTGTCTTTGATAGTAGGTTGACAAATACTAATACATCAAGTAGATGATAGAATCTTATTTTTATTTCTGAGATTGTTAAGCATTAGTTATAGAGTCAGTGAAATACGTCCATTTGTAAACCCTGTCTTTGGGCAACATTTTATCAATGAGAAGATGAAATTTCCCTTGAGTTACTTTTGGTATAGTAATTCAGTGCATATAATTCTCAAGATAAATTACCTTGAGATAATAACATTTAAGTGTAACTTTGTAACTTGAGTTTATCTTCAAAGTATTAGAGTAAAACCTATTTTAACAGAAGTATATATACAGCTATATAGAAAAAGCTGGTCTACATTATTGTAGAACACATCAGTAGCATTACTCAATAAATCCCTTTATTTTGTTATTTCCCATTTATGTCTTTGAGTAAGCAGTCACATTAAATATTTTTTCCTCTTCATAGCACTTCTATTTCTTTGGCTTGTACTCTTTTGTTTTTCGGAAAACTCAAACTTTTCTCTACTTTCCTTTCAGGTTAAGTGCTTCTCCTGTGTTTTTCTTAAGTTACTATGCTTGATTAGTGTAGCAGTTAGCAAACAGTAATAAACCTAAATTTCTGTGCATTCTCCTGAGGGGTGAATGAAATGGAAAAATAGAGAAAGGTACTCATTTGCCACTGTAATAACCATCATTTAAAATTACTTATTGATTTATTTTTAATTTTGATAAATTACACAGAACATAAAATAAACCAGTTTTTAAATGTATAGTGCAACCTGAGCAGGTAGTGATGCAGTGGCTACAGCATTGGCCTGGGATGCTTTGGACCCAGTTTCAAAACCCTGAGGTCGCCGGCTTAAACACCGGCTCATCCAGCTTGGGCATGGGATCAGAGACATGACCTCATGGTACTGGCTTGAGCCCAAAGGTCAATGGCTCAGCTGGAGTCCCCCTCCCCCAGGCACATATGAGAAAGCAATGGAACAGCTAAGGCAGTGGTAGTCAACCTGGTCCTTACTGCCCACTAGTGGGCGTTGCAGCTTTCATGGTGGGTGGTAGTGGAGCAACCAAAGTATAAATAAAAAGATAGGTTTAACTATAGTAAGTTGTTTTATAAAGATTTATTCTGCCACATTTAGCGAAAATCTGACATAAAGTACTTAGTAAGTAATTATTATTATATGCTTTAACTTGCTGAAACTCTGCTTTATAAATTTTATAAAGTAAAGTTATTTCCCTACTTTATAATCACCATTACTGTGGAACCAGTGGGTGGTTAGAAAATTTTACTACTAACAGAGATACAAAAGTGGGTGGTAGGTATAAAAAGGTTGACTACCCCTGAGCTAAGGTGTCACAACAAGTTGATGTTTCTCATCTCTCTCCTGTCCTGTCTGTCCTTCTCTCTTGCTCTCTTTCACAAAAAATAAAAATAAAAATGAATGTACAGTTTAGTAGTGTTAAGTGAATCCACACTGTTGTGCATCTAGTCTCTGGAATTCTTTTCATCTTGCAAAACTAAAACTCTATGCCAGGGGTCCCCAAACTTTTTACACAGGGGGCCAGTTCACTGTCCCTCAGACCGTTGGAGGGCCGGACTATAAAAAAAACTATGAACAAATCCCTATGCACACTGCACATATCTTATTTTAAAGTAAAAAAACAAAACGGGAACAAATACAATATTTAAAATAAAGAACAAGTAAATTTAAATCAACAAACTGACCAGTATTTCAATGGGAACTATGCTCCTCTCACTGACCACCAATGAAAGAGGTGCCCCTTCCGGAAGTGCGGTGGGGGCGGATAAATGGCCTCAGGGGGCCGCATGCGGCCCGTGGGCCCTAGTTTGGGGACCCCTGCTCTACGCCATTAAATAACAATTCCCTATTTTACTTCCCTTTAACCCCTGGCAACCACCATTCTTTTTTTCTTTGAGAATTTGAAAATGAACTCACATGGTATTTGTTTTTTTTACTGTCTTATTTCACTTAACATAGTGTCCTCATGGTTCATCCATGTTGTAGCAATTGTCATAATTTCCTTTTTAAGGCCGATTAAAACTTAGTATGTTTTATGTTTTACCTCCTTTTGTTTATTATTTATATATCCATAAACATATGCTGCAATGAAAATGGATGGAAAACTTCCAATTTTATTGACACTGACTTTTTATTTTTAGATGGGCACTCTGGTTTTTTAAAAATGATAAAAGCAAAACTTGGCAAGCAAACCTTCGGCTGATCTCTGAGTTTGACACTGTTGAAGACTTTTGGGCGTAAGTAACCTGTTCATTTTATTATGCTTATTTTATTAGTATGTGTTTTTTCATTTTAAGTCATATTTACAAAATGAAGGTTAAAGTGAAAAGTTAGTGACTATTCATCTAGATGAAGTCTGCCGTTTTCTCACAACTTTAAATTGTGATTATTCCTTATCAGTTTTAGTAAGCTTCAGTCTTACCATCTTTTAGCCCTGCGTGTTCTCTTTTTGGTCCTGAGAGACCTTCACTTGATTATCACAACTAGGTGGAGCTTGTTCCCCTTCCTGGTTCCCTGGGTATATTTGCACCATACTTGAGCACTCCGGAGTCTGTTAGCTCTTCATTTCTGCAGATTATTTCTGCGTTAACACCTGGGATTTCTTTCTATAAGAATTCTCAGATTTCAGAAGCTGAAATGTTTAATATTCAGGGTTTGCCAAAGATTGACAGTGTCTGTGAAGATTGTTTATTAATTTCATTATACTTTGTGATCACCTATAAAAATAGTTGAAAAAATTTTAAGGTATTGTTTCAGATTTAGCAAAAAGATTGGGGGGCGGTCATACACCTGTGCATGACTTCAAATTAAAATGTAGAAGTTATAAAGTCTTTCTCAAGAAGATGTGGAATATTGATTTTCTAAGAACAAAGTTCATTTAGTATGTCATACTTGAAAAATGTCTGAGGAGAACATATTTCAGAACTTGAAAAATAAAATTTGTTAAAAACATTTTTAAAAACTTTAAATTACCTAGCAGTTATCTAAAATATTCTAATTTGTGCATCTAGTATATTTTTAGATTGTATGTATATAGAATACTTGATGCTACTTTTGTGTTGTAATGTAATCACCTGAATGTATTCTTTCCATACAGAAGAACAGATAATGATCAGAAAATTCCTACATGTATACTTCCTCTGGGGCAGAAACAATATTTTTCTGTATGTTTCTAATGCTTTGCTCATAGGCATTTTGTATGCATTTGAGTCACTGGGAAAAAAACAACCATTGACTAGAGAAAACTAAATTGTTAGCTAGCCACTTTGAGTGCTCACTTTTTATTGAAAGTGTTGGATTTTTTTATTTAAGTACTAGAACTACATTTAACTCCTCAGTAATTTATTGGTCTAGTTTAACTGCGGTTAATTCTTTTTTGCCCTTCCTCAAAACATTGTATTTTTCTTCTTCAATTGTGTTGATTCAAGAGTACTCTAAAACAGTTTCCAGTCTATGGGGGAGGAGGAGCACAAGTCTTGAACTATTGCTCTCACTGTATCAGATTGGCATATATCTAGTTTGGCTTTCCCCAGTGCACAGAATTGTGTTTCTGATTAGAATATGGCTCTACACGTTAGTTATGTATAAGCAATGTCATTGCATAGTTGATTTTTATACTACTATTGAGAGACAAAAAGGAATCTTTCAGCTTTCTGTAAATATCTAAGTCATTTCTCAACTTCTCATTTTCTAGCAAATTTTTTGGTACACAACTGTGGAGTCCTTTTGGATTTATCTAATCTGTCTGTAGTGTTAGGATTCTGTTTAAATGTGCCATTACAAATTCTCATAAATTTATTACTAAGAGAACTTACAGCACCATGAAGGAGGAGACCTTTTCTACCTTGAATGCCATTGAAGAAGGTTACTTCCACACTATCCATTAATTCTATAAAAATAGTGGTGGCTGCTTTTATAGTAAGCTTAGTATCCAGGCCTCTTTTGTAGTCTGTTGGAAGTTGTCAGTGATAATGTAGTTCAGGAAGAGTGATCATTAGGTACAATGACTCAACAAACCTTACTTGGTCTTATACTGTCTCATTCAAATTGGGTTTGTATGTTATCCTCTAGACCAGGGGTCTCAAACTCAACTCAGCATGTGGGCCGCAGAGCAAGATCACAGCCGTTCGGCGGGCCACACTAGGTCTACAAAAGGCAACTGTTACGCAACACTTTTCTCACTGCAGTTGAAAACAAAAAAAAAATCAGTACAACAAGCACAATCATACATGCAGTTTACTCAGTGTCACAAAACAACCAGAAACTGTAGTTCGCATCACAACTGCTGTTAACTAAGCTAATATCTAGCTAGGATGCTAGAGAAATGAAAAATACAAGTAGGCCCCTAGGCTTACTTAATTTTATCCAAAATATTTTGAACTTCGTGGATTAGTCTACGGGCCGCACAAAATTGTTCGGCGGGCCACGAGTTTGAGACCCCTGCTCTAGACCAGGGGTTCCCAAACTTTTTACACAGGGGGCCAGTTCACTGTCCCTCAGACCGTTGGAGGGCCGGACTTTAAAAAAAAATCTATGAACAAATCCTTATGCACACTGCACATATCTTATTTTAAAGTAAAAAAACAAAACAGGAACAAATACAATATTTAAAATAAAGAACAAGTAAATTTAAATAAACTGATCAGTATTTCAGTGGGAACTATGGGCCTGCTTTTGGCTAATGAGATGGTCAATGTTCGGTTCCATATTTGTCACTGCTAGCCGTAACAAGTGATATGACACGCTTCTGGAGCTGTGATGCATGCGTCCCGCGTCACCGGAAATAGTACTGTAGATGAGCGATGCTGCGCTTTGCAGCGCCGCCACATACAGTACTCCAGGAGCATAGGATGCATCCGCCACCAATGAAAGAGGTGCCCCTTCCGGAAGTGAAGTGCAGCAGGGGCTGGATAAATGGCCTCAGGGGGCCGCAGTTTGGGGATCCCTGCTCTAGAGTGCGATCCAAGGGATGCCAGACTCTTTCTGAAAACTGCTTGAAATACTCTTAGACTGGGTTAATACAGAACCAAGAGAATCTGACTAAGGATAAATACTATGATCCTTCAACATAGCTAGTCATGATTTCTACATCTTATATTGGAGACAGGCATAAACATTTCTACTCTGTTGCCAATTTTATAACAATTTTACTGTAAAAGGTTTTAGGATATTAAATGATTTAGCTTTCTACCTTTAAGCTAGTGAATATCTAAGTCATCCCAACTGTTACTGTTACATTGATTTTTAGGTAATAGTCTAGAAATAAAGATTCCAGGGTTTCACCCAACATTAAGGGGTTAAATTCCCAAGGAGTGTGGCCTGGAATTGGTGTTACTGTTTTATGTTTTAAAGCTCTCCAGATGATTATTATGCCAACTAACTAGTAAGTCTGTCATGTTTGGAAACCATTGGTCTGTTCTATACTCTTAGATACTTTCAAGGATAATAATGGTGGCTTGTTTCAGCCATACAATGCTATGCTGATGGTCAAGATACTCCTTTCCTTTATCTCATTTTTTTTTTTTTTTTTTGAGAGAGAGAGAGAGGAAGGGAGAGAAATGAATGAGAAGCATCAACTCTTGGTTGCATCATTTTAGCTGTTCATTGATTGCTTTTCATACATGCCTTGACATGGGGGGGGTGTTGGGGGGCTCAAGCCAAGTCAGTGAACCCTTGCTCAAGCCAGTGACCTTGGGCTCATGTCAGTGATACTACGCTCAGGATTTTGAATCTGTGACCTCAGAATCTCAGCTGAACACTATCCACTGTGCCATCACCAGTCAGTCTTTTTCTTTTGACTTATCTTTTTATGTGTTTAAAATTGCTCATTAGCCTCATAAATTTTTTCATCTATTTAAAGCCACATCATACCCCTAATCTCAGTTTCTTATATATAAACGCACTGAGTTTTAACTAATAAATCAAAATATATTTTGTCAGAATAACATTATTAGCCTGACCAGGTGGTGGCACAGTGGATAGAACATTGGCCTGGGACACTGAGGACCCATGTTCGAAACCTCAAGGTTGCCAGCTTGAACATGAACTTATCCTGCTTGAGCGCAGGCTCACCAGCTTGAACACAGGGTTGTCATGTCAACTTGAGCGTGGGATCATAGACATGACCCTGTGATCGCTGGCTTGAGCCCCAAAATTGCTGGCTTTAGCCCAAGGTTGCTAGCTTGAGCAAGGGGTCACTGGCTCAGCTGGAGCCCCCCAGTCAAGGAACATGTGAGAAGCAATCAATGAATAACTAAGGTGCCACAACTATGAGTTGATGCTTCTCATCTCTTTCCCTTCCTGTCTGTCTGGTCCTGTCTGTCCGGTCCTGTCTGTCCTTCTTTATCTCTCACTAAGAAAAATAAGAGTAAGATTATTAAAAATATTTTCTTAAGTCATCAGATGTTAATTCTTGAACTGACCATTATTAAGATCTGTTTGGCCCATTTCAGAAATTGAATCCATAGAAAAATTAGTGAATGTAAACTTACCTCAATTTTTTAACATATTTTTCTAAATGTAACATAAGCACCTAACCTTTGTGTTGCATATTCTATGTTTATAATTATCCTTTTCTTTTGCCTAGTTTGTACAACCATATCCAGTTGTCTAGTAATTTAATGCCTGGCTGTGACTACTCACTTTTTAAGGTATGCCTAATTGGTGATTTTATATATATATATATATATATATATATACACACACACACACATATATATATATGTGTGTGTGTGTATATATATATATATATGTATGTAAGTATATTATAAGACTGGACCATTCAGGTATTCATTAAGAAATTTTGCCACAAACTTAGGAATGGGAAATGTTCTGATGCTTGGAGAAAAATTAAATTAGCTTTCCTAGGTATAGCAGAAATATATTCTCCCCTGTGTTTAGTATAAATACCATATTTTTCGCTCCATAAGACGCACCTGACTGTAAGACACACCTAGGGTTTTAAGGAAGAAAATAAGAGAAAAAAAAAAATCTGAACCAAATGGTGTATTAAAATATTTAATAAAATACCATATTATTTGCTCCGTAAGACGTACAGGCATTTTTTTGGGGGGTGCTTCTTATGGAGCAAAAAATATGGTAAGTGAATTAAGTGAAAGTCTTGCCTCCATGGGCATGTACTGGCAGAGTGCTTTGACTGTCCCGTCTGATCTCTCCTTTATGTATTTGAGTAGACCGAAATCCAGAGCTGGTCAGGAATTTTTTTTTTCCAGTTATAGTTTACATTAAATATTATTATGTATTAATTTCAGGTATACAGCATAGTGGTTAGGCAGATACTTGACAAAGTGTATCCTTAATGCCTGACCTTTTAAGTACCCACCTGGCACTGTACATAGTTTTCACAGTATTATTGACTGTATTTCTTATGCTGCACTTTATGTCCTCGCGTGTCAGGAATTGTTAACATGGGGTATGTGGGTCCTGAGCTATTTATAAATGGGTTTTATCAGGTATTAAGAGATGAGGCATTCCTTAATTCTTTGAAATTGCATAAGTTGTGCATAAGTTTTGCATGTTTTTCTAGGTATAGAAGTATATGTAGCTTCTCAAAACTTCTTACTCAGAATGTTTAAGAACCTCCAAATAAAATGAAACCCAAGGTTTGATAGCTAATTAGTCCTTAAGTCAGTACTCTAATTCTGCGGTCCCATCCATGCCTCTGGCTTTAAGTCCTATATGGTTTTTTGTTTTGTTTTGTTTTGTTTTGTTTTGTTTTTTCTCCATCCATAATAGTTTTATGGGGAATAAAGTAAAAAGTTGACAGGGTATTGCTTGCTGTTTCTAGTGATGATCTCTTAAAGTAACATTGTCTAATATTGTTCTCTTCTAACCTTATAGGATGGTATTAAGCCTATGTGGGAAGATGAGAAAAACAAACGAGGAGGACGATGGCTAATTACATTGAACAAACAGCAGAGACGAAGTGATCTCGATCGCTTTTGGCTAGAGACAGTAAGGTTTTAAATAATAAGACAGTGGCCTGACCTGTAGTGGCGCAGTGGATCAAGCGTTGACCTGGAACGCTTAGGTCGCTGGTTCAAAACCCTGGGCTTGCCTGGTCAAGGCACATAGGGGAGTTGATGCTTCCTGCTCCTTTCCCCTTCTCTCTCTCTCTCTGTCTCTCTCTCTCTGTCTCTCTTCTCTAAAATGAATGAATAAATAAAAATAATTAAGATCTTGAGGAGCTTAATTACCAGAGAAACCTCCCAAACTCACTATTCTAAAAACTAAAGAAATAAAAGAGTAAAACAGTTTTGGAATATTGAAATACTAAAACTAATTTACATTATGTTTTACATTGATTTTTTTAATCAAAGAAGAGATAAAGATGCCCACTCTAGAAAATCTAAGCCAGTAATTAATTTTGTTCTATCCTGTGAGTCCTGTGTATTATACATGCTAGTATAGTGAAACCTCTTGCCACATTACAAATCAGATATAAAGTGATTGGCAGTTGATTCTGACCTTCCTCAACAAGCTCATTCTGATTATTACATTAACTTCAAAAGTATAGAACCTCACATTTTGTATAATGTGAAGGGGGGGAGGGGGGGAGGAAAAGAGGAATCAGAAAGACAGGGAGGGTCATGACGAGCACAGAGCCCCTGGACTTCCACAGCTCCTTTGAAGGACTGCACAGGCTTCGACAGGCATTTAACATCTTACAACCCTCTTAGAGTATTGTTTTATATACTAAACTTTTTAGATCAATGAGGCAAACAAAATTGTAGCTTGATGTCATTCAGCTTATTTGTCTCAATAGGAACTTCTGGCTTCATATATATTAAATTCAAGATAATGGGCATTTTCTACTGTGAGAGGTTTTAAACCTCAAGCTTTTAGGAGCAGGAATTATAATCTCTTTTGTTTATAGTTAGTATTTGAGTGAAACATTTAATACAGATTTGAGTGATTTTCTTTTTTAAAGAAGAGGCTTACTTTTGCTTTTGGGAGAGATTATAAATAAATACTATTTTAGAATTCTACGTTAAAAAGTCGTGTCAGTTTGGAAGATGACAAAAGTTCTGGAGATGATGGTGATGGTTGCCCAGTATTGTGAATATACTTAATGCCACTGAACTATATTATCAAAAATGGTTATATTTGTAAATTTAATGTTTGTATATTTTCTACAATTCAATATTAGAAAGTGTTTTGGAAAAACAGCAAGAATCAGGCAAGTACTAACTAAGCAACAGTATAGCAAGTAAATATTAATAACATGCCTTTTATACAGGTTCAGACATCATTTGCCCAAATTGCTGAAACAGTTAAAACAACTTTTTTTTTCCTTCTTTTTTTTAGAGAAAGAGAGTCAGAGAGAGGGGACAGGAACAGATAGATAGGAACAGAGAGATGAGAAGCATCAATTATTAGTTTTTCGTTGCGCGTTGCAACACTTTAGTTGTTCATTGATTACTTTCTCATATGTGCCTTGACCATGGGCCTTCAGCAGACCGAGTAACCCCTTGCTCGAGCCAGCGACCTTGGGCTCAAGCTGGTTAGCTTTTGCTCAAACCAGATGAGCCCGCCTCAAGCTAGCAACCTTGGGGTCTCGAACCTGGGTCTTCCACATCCCAGTCCGACGCTCTGTCCACTTGCCACTACCTGGTCAGGCAAAACAACTCTTAATGTTCTTAATATTAACCAAAGACATGAAGGAGCAAATGATTTTTCTGAAAGTCAGGATAAAGAATAGTATATATAAATATAATACATTCAAATACATTCAAAAAGTTAACTCTTGATTGAAAAACTGTTGTTAGTTTTTTATGTATACAAATATATGAGACATTTGCAGTTGAATAAACTTAATAATCTATTGGATATAATTTGGGATTGTGTTTTGTTTTTAAGCTGCTGTGCCTTATTGGAGAATCTTTTGATGACTACAGTGATGATGTATGTGGAGCTGTTGTTAATGTTAGAGCTAAAGGTGATAAGATAGCAATATGGACTACTGAATGTGAAAACAGAGAAGCTGTTCAACATATAGGGTGAGTTTTGCTTTGTGTATTTCCTTTAATATATTAAGATACCCAAAAGCAGAGTATTTTTATTTGTAGTTTTAGAAGTACTTTTATTTGTGGAACATTACATTTTTAATTGTATTGTCTTTTTTTTAATTAAATTTAATACAGTGACATTGATAAATCAGGGACATATATTGAGAGAAAACATCTCCAGAGTATTTTGACATTTGATGATGCTGTATACCCCTCACCCAAAGTCAAATTGTCTTCTGTCACCTTCTATCTGGTTTTCTTTGAGCCCCTCCCCTGCCCCCACCCCCTCTCTCACCTTCCCGCCCCATCCCCCCTCCCTTACCATCACATTCTTGTCCATGTCTCTGAGTCTCATTTTTATGTCCCATCTATATATAGATTCATATAGTTCTTAGTTTTTTCTGATTTACTTATTTCACTCCGTAAAATGTTATCAAGGTCCATCCATGTTATTGTAAATTATCCAATGTCATCATTTCTTATGGCTGAGTAGTATTCCATAGTATATATGTCCCAAAGCTTTTTAATCCACTCCTCCTCTGACAGACACTTGAGCTGTTTCCAGATCTTCGCTATTGTGAACAGTGCTGCCACAAACATGGGGGTGCATTTCTCCTTTTGGAACAGTTCTATGGTGTTCTTAGGGTATATTCCTAAAAGTGGGATGGCTGGGTCAAAAGGCAGTTCGATTTTCAATTTTTTGAGGAATCTCCATACTGTTTTCCACAGTGGCTGCTCCAGCCTGCATTCCCACCAGCAGTGCAGGAGGGTTCCCTTTTCTCCACACACTCGCCAGCACTTATTCTGTGTTGTTTTGTTGATGAGCGCCATTCTGACTGGTGTGAGGTGATATCTCATTGTGGTTTTAATTTGCATTTCTCTAATGATTAGTGATGTTGAGCATTTTTTCATATGCCTATTGACCATCTGTATGTCCTCTTTAGAGAAGTGTCTATTCGTTTCTTTTGCCCATTTTTTGATTGGATTTTTTGTCTTTCTGGTGTTGAGATTTACAAGTTCTTTATAAATTTTGGTTATTAACCCCTTATCAGACGTATTGTCAAATATGTTCTCCCATTGTGTAGTTTGTGTAGTTTGTCTTTTTATTCTGTTGTTATTGTCCTTAGCTGTGCAAAAGATTTTTAGTTTGATATAGTCCCATTTGTTTATCCTGTCTTTTGTTTCACTTGCCCGTGGATATAAATCAGCAAATACATCGCTGAGATAGATATCAGAGAGCTTACTGCCTATGTTTTCTAGAGATGCTTATGGTTTCACTGCTTACGTTTAAGTCTTTTACCCATTTTGAGTTTATTTTTGTGAATGGTGTAAGTTGGTGGTTTAGTTTCATTTTTTTGCAAGTAGCTGTCCAATTTTCCCAACACCATTTGTAGAAGAGGCTGTCTTTACTCCATTGTATTTCCTTACCTCCTTTGTCAAATATCAGTTGTCCATAGAGCTGTAGGTTTATTACTGGGTTTTCTGTTCTGTTCCACTGATCTATATGCCTGTTCTTAGGCCAGTACCAGGCTGTTTTGAGTACAATGGCTTTGTAGTATAACTTGATATCAAGAAGTGTGATAACTCCCCCTTTATTCTTTTTAAGATTGCTGAGGCTATTCGTGTTCTTTTTTGGTTCCATATAAATTTTTGGAATATGTGATCTATATCTTTGAAGTATGTCATTGGTATTTTAATTGGTATTGCATTGAATTTATAGATTGCTTTGGGTAGTATAGACATTTTAATAATGTTTATTCTTCCTAATCATGAGCAGGGTATGTGCTTCCCCTTTTTTTCTATTTTCCTTGATTTCTTTTATCAATGTTTTATAATTTTCCAAGTACAAGTCTTTAGTCTCCTTGGTTAAATTTACTCCTAGGTACTTTATTTTTTTGGTTGTAATTGTGAAGGGGATTGTTTCCTTAATTTCTCTTTCTGATTGTTCATTGTTGGCGTATAAAAATGCGTCTGATTTCTGAGTATTAATTTTATATTCTGCCACTTTGCTGAATTCATTTATCAGGTCCAGTAGTTTTTTGACTGAGACTTTAGGGTTTTCTATATACAATATCATATCATCTGTAAATAATGATAGTTTTACTTCTTCTTTTCCAACTTGAATGTCTTTTATTTCTTCTTCTTGTCTGATTGCTCTGGCTAGGACTTCCAGGACTATGTTGAATAAGAGTGGTGAAAGGGGGCACCCCTGCCTTGTTCCTGATCTTAAGGGGATTGCTTTTAATTTTTGCCCATTGAGTAAGATCTTGGCTGTGGGTTTGTCATAGATGACTTTTATCGTGTTGAGGTATGTTCCCTGTATTCCCACTTTGCTGAGAGTTTTGATCATGAATGGGTGCTGGACTTTATCAAATGCTTTTTCTGCATCTATTGAAATTATCATGTGGTTTTTCTCCTTCCTTTTGTTTATGTGATGAATCACATTGATTGATTTGCGGATATTGTACCAGCCTTGCCTCCCCAGAATAAATCCCACTTGATCATGGTGTATGATTTTTTTCATATATTGCTGGATCCGGTTTGCTAATATTTTGTTGAGGATTTTAGCATCTATATTCATCAGGGATATTGGCCTGTAATTTTCTTTCTTTGTGTTGTCTTTGCCTGGTTTTGGAATCACTATTATGCTATACGCCTCATAAAAGGAGCTTGGAAGTCTTCCTTCCTCTTGAATTTTTTGAAATAGCTTGAGAAGGATAGGAGTCAGTTCTTCTTTGAATATTTGGTAGAATTCACTTGTGAAGCCATCAGGCCCAAGACTTTTCTTTGTTGGGAGTTTTTTTTTTTTTTTGTATTTTTCTGAAGCTGGAAACGGGGAGAGACAGTCAGACAGACTCCCGCATGTGCCTGACCAGGATCCACCCGGCACGCCCACCAGGGGCGACGCTCTGCCCACCAGGGGTGATGCTCTGCCCCTCCGGGGTGTCGTTCTGCCGCGACCAGAGCCACTCTAGCACCTGGGGCAGAGGCCAAGGAGCCATCCCCAGTGCCCGGGCCATCTTTGCTCCAATGGAGCCTTGGCTGTGGGAGGGGAAGAGAGAGACAGAGAGGAAGGAGGGGGTGCGGGTGGAGAAGCAAATGGGCGCTTTTCCTATGTGCCCTGGCCGGGAATCGAATCTGGGTCCCCCGCACGCCAGGCCGACGCTCTACCGCTGAGCCAACCGGCCAGGGCTTGTTGGGAGTTTTTTGATAACTGTTTTGTTCTCATTTGGTGTAATCGGTCTGTTTAGGTTTTCTGATTCTTCCAGATTAATTTGGAAGATTGTATGTTTCAAGGAATTTGTCCATTTTATCTATGTTGTCTAGTTTTTTGGCATACAGTTCTTCATAGTATTTCTTACAATATTTTGTATTTCTGTTGTGTCAGTTGTTATTTCTCCACTCTCATTTCTAATTTTATTTATTTGAGTCCTCTCTCTTTTTTTTCTTGGTGAGTCTAGTTAAAGGTTCAGCGATCTTGTTTACCTTTTCAAAGAACCAGCTCCTAGTTTCATTGATCCTCTGTATTGTTTCTTTAGCCTCTGTCATTAATTTTGCTCTGATCTTTAATATTTCCTTCCTTCTACTACATTTGGGCTTTACTTGCTGTTATTTTTCTAGTTCTTTTAGATGCAGGGTTAAGTTGTTTATTTGAACTTTTTCCACTTTCTTAAGGTGTGCCTGTAGTGCTATGAACTTCCCTCTCAGGACTGCTTTTGCTGTGTCCCGTAAATTTTGACTTGTTGTATGCTCATTATCATTTGTTTCTAGGAATTTTTTTATTTCTTCTTTGATCTCATTCTTAATCCATTTGTTATTTAACAACGTGCTATTTAGTTTCCATGTGTTTGAGAATTTTTTAGCTTTTCTGTTGTGGTTCATTTCTAGTTTCATGCCATTGTGATCAGAGAAAGTGCTTGATATGATTTCAATCTTCTTAAATTTGTTGAGACCACTTTTGTGCCCTAACATGTGGTCTATGCTAGAGAATGTACCATGAGCACTTGAAAAGAATGTTTATTCTGCTCCTTTAGAGTGAAAGGTTCTGAAGATATCTAGTAAATCGAGTTGATCTAGTGTGTCCTTTAAGTCTGCTGTTTCTTTGTTAATTTTCTTTCTTGAGGATCTATCTAGTAATGTTAGTGGAGTATTTAAATCCCCTACTATTATAGTATTGCTGTTGATCTCACTCTTTATATCTATCAAAGTCTGCTTTATATATTTAGGTGTCCCTATATTAGGTGTTTAGATATTTATAATAGTTATATCTTCCTGTTGGATTGCTCCCTTTATCATTATATAGTGGCCTTCTTTATCTCTTACTATATTCTTTGTTTTAAAATCCATTTTGTCTGATATAAGTATTGCTACCCCAGCTTTTTTTTCATTTCCATTTGCATAAAGTTTTTTTTTCCATCCTTTTACCTTCAGTCTATGTGCATCTTTTGTTTTAAGGTGTGTCTCTTTTAGATAGCATATGTACGGGTCCTGTTTTCTTATCCATGCAGCTACCCTATGTCTTTTGATTGGATCATTTAATCCATTTACATTTAAGGTTATTACTGATATGTAGTTATTTATTTCCATTTTATTCTTTAAAGCTGTATTCCTCTTCTGCTATGTTCTTTTTCCACTTTGATCTGTTTATACCATGTCCCTTAACATTTCCTGCAGCATTGATTTGGTTGTAATGAATTCCTTGTTCTTTTTTGTCTGGAAAGCTTTTTATTTCTCCTTCAATTTTAAATGATAGCCTTGTTGGATAAAGTAGCCTTGGTTGTAGATTCTTGTTCTGCATTACTTTGAATATTTCTTGCCATTCCCTCTGGCCTCAAGTGTTTCTGTTCAGAAGTCTGATGTCATCCTTATGGGGGCTCCTTTGTAGGTGATAGCTTTTTTTCTCTTGCAGCTTTTAATATTTTCTCTTTATCACTTAGCTTTGGTATTTTAATTATGATGTGTCTTGGTGTAGGTTTCTTTGGGTTTCTCTTTAATGGAGTTCTCTGTGCTTCTTGAACTTGTGAGAGTTTCTGCTGCATTAATTTAGGGAAGTTTTCAGCTATGATATGATTGAACAAAGTCTCTATCCCTTGTTCTTTCTGTTATTCTTCAGGAACCCCTATGATGCGGATGTTATTTCTCTTCATATTGTCACAGAGCTCTCTCAGCATTTCCTCAGACTTTTTGAGTCTCTTTTCTTTTTTTCTTCTCTGCTTTCTTGCCTTCATTCGAGTTATCCTCCATCTCACTGATTTGATACTCAGCTCTATCCGCCCTGTTTTTAATTCCTTCCATTGTGGTCTTCATTTCTGATATTGTGTTTGTCATCTCTGACTGATTCATTTTTAATATTTCAATATCCTTTTTTATATTTGCTATTTCTTTATTTAGGGGTTCGTAATGAACATCCATTTTTGTTCTAAGGTCCCAAAGTATCCTTACAATCATTATTTTGAACTCCACATCCAGAAGTTTGGTTATTTCCATATCACTCAGTTCATCTCTTGAAGGTTTCTCTTGTGGTTTCATTTGGATTGCACTGCTTTGTCCTCTCATAATGTCTGTGTTTGGGTGTTTTGTTTGTAGATCTGGTTGAGTCTAGGCTTGGTGTTGTCTGCCTCCAATTTTCAATTGTGTTATTTCTAGGTCTTCTTGGATTTGTATCAGCTATTATTTGTTACCCACTTTCGGTTTTGGGCCACTTTGAAGTCTTGATTTGTTTGTTTTCTTAACAGGTGATAGTCTTGTTTACTGATCTCCTAATTGTATTGTCTTTAAGAATACTTTTATCTATTTTGACATGTGGCATATTAATCTATCAAATGAGAATATATCTTTTTCTACTTCAAAATTGTAGTGCTAAGTGTATAATACTCATAATATTCCAGTTAGTATTGATGAATATTGTACATATATTTTGTGCCTGTTTGTGTATATTGTACATAAAGTTTTTATTGAAATTTAAGTGATATTATCTTGGTTTTGTGTATGTTTAAAACTTGTATCTCTAAGGCTTAAATTTTTTTGGTAAACATTCTTTACAAAAGTTAACTGTCTTTTCCCCCTAGCTCTAGATATCAATGTAAAATAGTAACTAGGATTTTCTTACTGCATTTAAATTAGTAAAATTTGATTTTAAATTTTGTGTTAAAAGTAAATATTGATTGTAGTTCATAAAATAGTTAATTGTTTTTTGTTTTTGTATTTTTACAAAGTTAGAAGCGAGGAAGCGAACAGACTCCCACATGTGCCCAACCGGGATCCACCCAGCATGCTCACCAGGGGGCGATGCTCTGCCCATCTGGAGCATTGCTCCCTTGCATCTGGGGCCATTCTAGTGACTGAGGTGGAGCTCATAGAGCCATCCTTAGCGCCTGGGCCAACTTAGCTCCAATGGAGCCGTGGCTGCCAGAGGGGAAGAAAGAGAGAGAGAGAGAGAGGAAGGAGAGGGGGTGAGGTGGAGAAGCAGATGGGCCGACCATGCAGAGCCAAAATGGTTCATCCTTTGTGTGTGATTTTTTAGACATGAATTCTTTAACTTCTTTCTGAATTAAATGATCTCATTCTGTACATTTCTGTAAGAGAAAGGAGTTGGTTGTTGATTTGTCAATATATTTCTAATCTTTCTGTCAGCATCAAAACTTAATTGTGGGAGTTTTATATTTCTTTGAAAACAAGTTAAAGAAATTAAGTATTAATTTCTTCTCTCTGAAAAATTTGTATTTGTCTCAATATTAAAAGTTTTGAAACCTTGATAAAACATTTGACTTCTAAGGATAGATTTTTTTTTCTCCACCCGTCTTAAGTTATGTGGCTCGGTGCTCTTGCTTTCTGGCATTTTTGATGATTTACTGTAACTGAAGGGAATACGTTGTGTCATAATGTAAATCTAAAGATAAAGGTTATAATTTTAGTTATAAAATTGTTTTTAGATGCCTTCATCGAGGGAAGGGATTGAAATCTTTTGGAGGGCAGAGTATAAAACTATCTTAGTGTCATACTGGGGAATTTGGTTCCATGAAAATGTATATCCTTTTATTTTTATTTAATTTTGGTGCTATTTTTTCTTAGACTAAAGATCCAGATTCCTTGTCATCCTTCTCCCATACTCACTTCCCTTATTAGTTGTAGCTGTGCAGCCTTAATTTTGGTTGTCAGCATTCAGATGTGCTTCATTCTCTTGGCACTACACTCTTGACCTTATGGCTTTTAAAAGGGAGAGTGCTATAATTTCACAGATGAGATTAGCTCCTTATTTTATAGTGTCACAGCCCCTATACATATCTGCTTTGGACCTTTACACATTTTGTTCTTAAAATAGTGTCACATCTTATTTGAAAGTTAGGTTGAAGAGTTAGTATATAAAGTAGAAATTATGTTCCAAATTACCCAGAAAATATAAAAAAAATTGCCTTAAATGTTTAATTTTTGTGTGTGTAATTTTGTAATAGGTATGGTAAATGGAATTGTGCAGTACCATACAGTATTTACTAGGGTTTGTATATAAAATATAATTGTAGCATTTTTAGATCAGATAATTTAAATAAACATGTGTATGTAATTGATTTTCCTTTTTTTTTATTAAGACAGATAGGGACAGACAGACAGGAAGGGAGAGAGCTGAGAAGCATCAATTTTTTGTTGCAGCTCCTTAATTATTCAGTGATTGCTTTCTTATATGTGCCTTGACCAGGGGGCTACAGGAGAACGAGTGCCCCGTTGCTCAAAACCAGCGACCTTGGGCTTTACACCAGCAACCTTTGGGCTCAAGCCAGTGCCCCCCGTGGGGTCCTGTCTATGATCCCGAGCTCAAGCTGGTGAGCCCGTGCTTAAGCTGGATGAGCCCACATTCAAGCTAGTGACTTCAGGGTTTTGAACCTAAGTCCTCTGCATCCCAGTCCGACACTCCATTCACTGCACTATTGCCTAGTCAGGCTTGATTTTACTTTTAATGTTAATTATAATGTATTACAGCTCCACCATGTATAAATTTGTGATTATTTGTTTATAGATAATCAAATACTACAAACTCTGAGCTTAGGAACTGTCCCTGCTTTATTATTGATTTATTAATAATTACCACAGTAGCTGATATATAGTAGACTCAAATATTGGTTGAATGATTAACCAAGATTGTTGTGAAAATGAAGAGTAAATTTTGCTAAAAGGAAAAGGGTATGCAATTTCTTTTCTTACTCTGTAGGCTAGTTATTTTTCTTATAATACTGAATTTGCATGTATGAATAAAAAGTAATACTACTTTTCTTCTCTTTCTTCTAGGAGGGTATACAAGGAAAGGTTAGGACTTCCTCCAAAGATAGTGATTGGTTATCAGTCCCATGCAGACACAGCTACTAAGAGCGGCTCCACCACTAAAAATAGGTTTGTTGTTTAAGAAGACACCTTCTGAGTATTCTCATAGGAGACTGCGTCAAGCAATCGAGATTTGGGAGCTGAACCAAAGCCTCTTCAAAAGCAGAGTGGACTGCATTTAAATTTGATTTCCATCTAAATGTTGCAAAGATATAAGAGAAGTCTCATTTGCCTTTGTCTTGTACTTCTGTGTTCATCTCTTTTATTTTTATTTTTATTTTTATTTTGGCTAGTGTCCACATACCCAATCAAAGAATTACAGTACACACCGTCCCCAGAATCCATTAATATGTTTCTCGCCCACTCTGTAATAGAATAATTACCATTACAAACACATTTTACCCATCCACAATGTTCAAAAAGAACTTGCATTTCTATACTTACAGGAAAAGAATTCTGTTTATGTTCCATTGTATATGGGAGCATATTTTGCTGGTTTGAAAGAATATGATGCATACAGTTTTCTAGCAATTTTCTTTGTTTCTTTTTACAGCATTATCTGCTGTACTCTTGCTGATGGCTGCTAGATTTTAATTTATTTGTTTCCCTACTTGATAACATTAGTGATTCTGATTTCACTTTTTCATTTGTTTTGCTTTTGGTTTTTTTCCTCATGTAACATTGGTGAAGGATCCAGGAATATGACACAAAGGTGGAATAAACATTAATTTTGGGCATTCTTTGGTAATTTTTTGTTTTTTTTGTAACTACAAAGCTTTGCTACAAATTTATGCATTTCATTCAAATCAGTGATCTATGTTTGTGTGATTTCCTAAACAATTGTGGATTATAAAAAATGTAACATCGTAATTACATTCCTAATTAGAATTAGTATGTCTGTTTTGTATCTTTATGCTGTATTTTAACACTTTGTATTACTTAGGTTACTTTGCTTTGGTTATAAAATGGCTCAAGTAGAAAAGTGGTCCCATTCATATTAAGACAGTGTACAAAACTGTAAATAAAATGTGTACAGTGAATTGTCTTTTAGACAACAAGATTTGTCCTTTTATTTCTCCATCTCTGTAAGAAGACATTTGTACTTCTTATTGCAAGGCAGTCTCTATTGTTTACTCTTGTAGTGTCTTCCACATGAACAGTTTAAATTTGGAGCACTAGTTTGATTATTATGTTTATTACAGTTTTTAATAAATTGAATAGGTAGCATCATATATATGTAATTAAATAGATGTAGTGGCTATCTTTGATTTTTATGAAGTAAGCACAGTCCCTCAGTATTAGGTAAATTATATATACTCTTACTATTTACATACAACTCATGAGAATTGTGATCTTGGTGCATCACTATTTGGTAGGAATAGTAGTTGTAAAAGTGGGTTGTATTAGTGTCAAAATGATAGCATAGGGAAAGAGTGCAGGTGGTGGGGCATGTGCATTGAGAATTTTGTTAGTGTTGCTGTCTAAAGAGACTGAAATAAGACATTGGTAAATTGGTATAGTATGGATTTATGTAAACTTGGAAATTTGTTCTACTCTGTGTAGGCATCATTTAAAAGCAGATTTGAAATTGTGTTGCCTGTAATAATATATCATTATAGAGTTCAGTTCTGTGAAATGAGTTATGGCTATTATAGACAATGTGTAGCCAAACTATAGGTAGAATGACAGTCATTTAGTTAAGAAGAAAGTTTTTCTTTAAATGAAAATGGAAAAACTTAACAAATCCTATATAAAATTAAAATGAAATCAGTAGTATTAATTTCATTAAAGAATTTTGAAGAGTTTAAAGGGTACTGCAGGCTAAAATCTGAGTGCTCTCGATACCACTAACAACTCTTGTTCAGTGTGCTAGAAACACACTGACTCTTGTGTTTATAATCTCAATTTATTGTACGTAATACCTGTTTAGCTTGAATGATTGGTTAAGGTGATTTATTGTCTCTTGATGTGTGTACCACTCAGGAGCTTGCTTAAAAGTGGTGGTGGTGGTGGTGTGTTGTCAGTGGGAATTGAAGTTGTTAAATATGTATGTTCTACTTCCTTAATTCTAAGAGGCAGTCCATTTTAAGAAGCATTCGCTTTTAGGAGTGGAGGAAGAATAATGCATTAAATGTATACATTTCTAAATTTTTTAAAACCCTGAATTATAGCATTGATTATCCTATCATTGCTAATTTAGAATCATAATTTTATTTTAAGTGGTTTTTTTCCCAGTGGGGAGAAATAATAAATTATCTGAGTCACTTTTGGCAAATGCCTCCTAAAGTATTACAGTGATTTGCAACTTTTCATAACTTCATTAGCATGTTTTCTAAATAAGAGATTACACTGCACGTGATTTTCTTACTTTTCCCCCTATCCAACAGGATATTATAAATGAATATATTTTCATAATAGAGAATTAAAATAATCTTTAATAGATTAATAGTAAGTAGTTCATTGTAGAGATGTGATGATATATTACATTTAACCAATTTAATTGCTAATCCAGATTTTACAGAAGGATTTGAGGCATACTATATAAGAATTAAATAGTTATAACACTTTTATAGTGATATCTGTCAGGCAGCATTCCAAGCTCTTTAACACACAATAATCCTTTGATGTAGCTGCTCCTATCCCCATTTACAGATGAAGAAGCAGAACCATTGAGGAATTTCATTCTACAGCTGATAAATTGCAAAGTGTGGGTTTGAATCTGGAAATTTGGTTCCAGAGACCCTATAAATTACATTATACTCTCCATAGTGTAGATCCTATCTGATAGGCTATAATAAATCACACCAGATTTTAGCCAGTTTATAGTTTATAGGCCAGGCATAAACAGTTCATCTTACTTCCTGTGGTAGTGAAATATAATGGATTGAGAATTCCCCTGGCTCTCTGTTAGGAATCAACTAAACTAGTCATTTGGGGGCATTTCGAGAACATGGAGACAGGCACAGGAGTTTATAGGTTAAGTGAATATTTTCATATACAATTTTACATGTTTATTATAAGATAAATGGCAAAAATAAAATATTTGGTCGATAGCAGCTCAGATATTTTTATTTTTAAGATTTTATTTCCTGATTTTACAGAGAGAAGGGCGGGGGAGTGAAGTATCAACTCATTATAGTTGCTTCAGTTTAGTTGTTCATTGCTTGCTTATTGCTTGTTTTATGTGCCTTGACTGGGCAAGGCCAGGGTTTTGAACCAGTGACCTCAGCATTCCAGGTCAATGCCCTATCCACTGTGCTGCCACAGACCAGGTGCAGTTGAGATTCGTAAATACTAAAACTTGCATTTTAAAAGGATAATTTTAACTTACTAAAGCATTTACAGTGTTTTATGTTTCAAAATTAAAACAAGTTGATGACAAGTCTCTGCTACTTTTTCTAATTGTTATGGATTGTCTTTATTATTGTGTAGGGCAAGAAAACGGAATCTTCTCAGAGTCAGACCTTCTAGACGAATACAAAGTATTAGGCCAGATTGACATTAAAAAACAAAACTAGGTCAGTGCTTTCTATGGTTTCTGTGGACTAATGGAGACATTGAGTATCTAGGAACTTATACAGCATTTTGATATTGCTGTGATATTAAAGTATGCAATCATTTTTCTGGTAATTTTTAAAAATGTACGAATTATGTATGTCTTTTAAAAATATATTTTACAAAATTATGTCAGAGTGCAGTTTGAGAAACACTAACCTTAGGTTGTTCTTCTCAGTAGCCAGAGCCAGTTCATTGGTCCATTAATCCCTAAAGCAGCTGGGTTTGTTCTCTATCTGCTCGTCATTTCCTCACAATTAATGGACGTAGTGTCAACATTTCAGTCCTAATTGGTAGCATCTTTCAGTAATATTCTTTAGTGTCCTCTTACAATGAATTGCAAAGTAGATATTGGGCTGCCTTCTTAGTACTAAGGTTTAAGAAGTAGTTTTAGACTTGACTATTCTTGTGACTATTGCTCCCATTGCTGGAAGGAAAAATGAAATTGCAGGCAGGCAATCACGTGACACTGTCTATTCCAATCTAGAGGAACTAGCTTTTTCACGTTCTAATTTTGCCCTTTTACTTTAGAATTTATAATTCCTCATATTTTGCATTTCACATGCACCTTATATTCCTATGTTTCCCCCCAGAATGTTACTGAATGCCTCTATTTATACGCTGTAGGTGCTGAGCAGAGAACAAAAGGGACTGGCCTCGGCTCTAAACGCTTAAAGAGCAGGCATACTCAAAACAAGTCTACGGTTCTGCAGATAGTGACGGAAATGGAAGTTTTAGGATTTATATTACTGCACATTAGTAGTCTAGGGGTAAAGATAAAATATTTGCTCTGAAGACCCTTTCTGCTGCAACAGTCTATAACCAGACCGCCCCATTATATAGGAGAACTCGACCAAACCCTCACAGGCAAATAATAGCTTTTGCGAGACTTTAATTTCTACTTTATATTACTGAACTTCATATGACTTTTCTTTTTTAAAATTTATTTTTATTTTTTCGTATGACTTTTCAAGTAAAGTTATCTGGCTTTTTTTGGTTATGTGATTGCACTTTTTAAAAATGTCATTGGACGTAGGTTTTGAGCACGATGAACCGTGTTAAGTGTGACTGTCTACATCGGTGTGGTTTTATAGACAGCAGTCCTCTCTAGCTGTCTTTCCAAAATACTGACTGTGGGGTTTTTTAATGTTTGACCAAACATAATATATGCTTATTTTATTTTCACTACAGAAGAGTAGAAGGTGAAAATATCCTGTCTCCTTCAATCCTACTCTTTTTCAAGGTACCACTCAGAGTTCTTATAAATGTCTGTAAACTTTCTGTGCATACACCACATATATCTGTGTGCATGTGTCTAACTTTTTTCTTTGGGCACTGTTTTGCTAGCATTGTTTTCTCATTGAATACCTTGGACATTTTTTACATGTCATAGTGCATGTAGAACATTACTTTTAATTGTCTAGTGATTCATTATATGAATGTATGCCTTATTGGACGACTGTTTTCCTTTATTCCTGCCTGTCATTTCTGCCTCTGCAGCCCTCAGTGCAGGTTGTAGGCTTACCTTCGTGCACTATACTCTTGGCATGTATGAAGAAAAGGTTTTCTCGCAGTACTAAGTGGCACCCTTCTCTACCCCTTCTACACCCAGACCATTTACGTTACATACATGAATCATCATCAGTTTTACGATTATGTTCAACAGTGTTAATTTGCAAGTTTTGCAGTTTGGATTCTTGTGATATTTGGGGGGGGGTTTCATTGCTTTATTTTTTTTTAATAAGCCAACATTGTTATAAATGTAAGTAACAGTTTGCTACTTAGTACTTTTCCCTAAGACAAGAATAAGCTAGTAATTACTTCTATTTTTGGTCTGTAAACATTGAAAAAACTTGAATCAAAAACAGTATTTGACCTCATTTGTTTTTAAGCCTTGTTAATGAATTTAACTTCACAGTTTTGAAAAGAGAGCACTTCCGAAACACATCTTTATAACCAGTTTACCTTTGTTTTTAAGGGTAACATTTTCTTGCTTTAGTTTTGTCTCAGCCTTGGGGCACAGTTTGGGGGAATGGCCTGTGCGCGAAGCCTGACACTTTGTGTCGGTAGAATGTCCTCTGTATGTGCTGCATAAGGCTGGTCCAGGTTGTCCCTGCTGTCCCTTGGCTCGGTTTATATGTTAACATTACTTTCACATTGGGGACTTTCATTATTGCAGTGTCCTGTACTTCTCTAAGTATAAGGAACCTGAATGATATTTAAGGGAATCATAAGTTCTTATTTCACATACTTTTTCTATTGCTTACCTTCTCATTCATTTTTTTTAATAATGCTGCTATTTATAAGGGTTCTGTCTTTAAATGTTTATATCTTTCATCTATACTAATCTTAGTTATCTATCTTGTCACTTTATTTGGTACAGTGACTTCAAGTCTCTGTCCTAAACCATGACTTTCCTCTTGTGCTTCAGATCCATGTTTCTCCCTGCCTATTGGACCTCTTTGTCAGGAGTCAGCAAACTATAGCTCACAGGCCATATTTGGCCTACATTCTGTATTATAAATAAAGTTAGTTAAATATGGCCTCACTCATTTATTTACATATATGTATGGCTGTTTTTTTGTGCTACAGTGACAGTTGGCTGATTGTGACAGAGACTGTCTGACCTGCAAAGCCCAGGACAGCGGTTCTCAACCTGGGGGCCGCGACCCCGGCAGGGGTCATGACCCCCAGGTTGAGAACCGCTGCCCTAGGATATTTACTACCTGGCCCTCTATAGGAAAAGTTTGCCGACACTTATTCCAAGTGTTGTGTAGTGATAGTATTGACAAAAATTAAATATCCTTTTTCTATTTCCTTTTTACTTCTAGCAAACTCCATTTCCACCTCATGGCTTTATCAGTACAGTCAACTAAGTATGATTTGCATTGTTAAGTACTTCTTCTTACCTTCTACTTAGTGTCTGAGTCCACTGCAGTTTCTCCTGATTGTCCCTATTACTGTCTGGGTTCTTTTGCTACAGGACATTCCAACTGCCCTCGCTAGTTTTGCCCATGTGCTCAAGTGCTCATTGTTTATCTGTAAATTAAGACTTCTACTGCTCTTTAGAAAGCAGCCAACGGAACCAGGGTTCTCCCAAAATGGAAAACACTGGAGCTTATATACTTGCTATCAAAGTGATAGTTGGTGTTTTAATGATAAAAATGATTGCAAAATGTTACCTGAATCATCCAACAAAGTCTATTCTCACTCTGTAGGACTGTCTTAATATATTTTCTAAATTACCTGAATGGTATGTGATATGCATTTGTTTCTTTATTATAGGAAGTAAAAATATGAAGAAGGGGGGGATGTGAGAATGATAAAGCCAAAAGTAAGAGTAATCACCATACTCTTATTGTCTGTGTCTACAAAGTGGGGTTTTTGGGGGGAGGGTGGTTTTTAATAAGAGGTACAGGGGTGAGAGAGGCAGAAGAGGGTAAAGGGATAAATGGTGATGGAAGGAGACTTGAAGTG
Organism: Saccopteryx bilineata; assembly: GCF_036850765.1. Classification (NCBI taxonomy): domain Eukaryota; kingdom Metazoa; phylum Chordata; class Mammalia; order Chiroptera; family Emballonuridae; genus Saccopteryx; species Saccopteryx bilineata. Next base: position 182,710,443 of record NC_089494.1, read on the forward strand.
GTGAACACAGTACCATATACAGATGGTGCATTATAGAATTGTACACCTGAAACCTATGTATAATTAATGTCACCCCCATAAATACTTTAAAAAGCAACAAAAAGTAAGGGTAGCATGCAAAATGCATTCCATAAAGCCCATTCTAGTGGCCAAATGAAAGGTAGAAGCAAGTAATTCAATGATTCTAATCATGGTTGAGCAACTGCCATTTACAGGACACAGATTTTGGTGTAAGTTATCTGAAGGCCAGAGAAAGACTACTCAGTAGATATTCCACAGTAAGTTTAAAGAAGAAAGAAAGCTACCTGCTCCAGAAAAGCACACACATGCTTTGGAGTAAGATGAGTTGAAGTCCTAGCTCTGCCATCTATTAGATGTGCAAGTTAAAGTTGTCATAGTGTCCTGATGAAGTGATGCAAATTCGAATTCTGTACATGTAATTGGTTGGGGCTCTCAAACACTTTTTGACATCTAAGTATATAATCCAGCCCAGTATATACAGTCTCAGGGTATAATGTAATGGTTCTTGTGCTAGTAGTTTTTGTAGGAGTAAAGTTATGTTTTGTCCCCCAGGGTGGCTCTGTATATCAAATTTTAAGTATTTTGAGGGGCATTACATTGTTCTGAAGCTACTCCATGGATTCCTTAGGGTGAGTGTCCTTGTGTTCCCAGAATAAGGTGCTCTGAACTAGAGGGATGGTAATGGGTACATAAACCCCCAAGTCAGTGGTTCTTAAATCTGCCAGACACAGCACCCCATATATAAAAGTGAATGTATCATTGTACACTGATTATTACCCTAAAAAGCAATTCATAAGTATATAACTTGCTTATTCATTTTTTAAAAAATTAAATTCCCTAAAATTAGAAGATAATAGAGATGATAGTAGGATATTGAGGGGAAACAAGGAAGCAATTTTTAGTAAAAATTACTAAAAATATGTAACTACATAATGAAGTATAATTGAATCTACATGTAGTTACAGTTTCAATTTTTATGCATTTCTGAAAAACTCACAGTATACTGAATTTTTGCCAAAACTACTTGGTATTAGATAATAATACAGTTAGATTTAAAATTTTAGTTACAAATGTGTAAAATTGTACATAAATGTCATTTGGCGTGTCAGCTCTTAGGTGTGTGGATGTGCTCTGTGTTGCTCGTCCCTCAGCGCCAGGGTATTGTGCCCGTGGAAAACCAGTCCTTTAGACTGGCTTTTACTTTGAGTTTAGATTGAGTTTTGTTTCTGGGCAAGTATCTGGAGATCTAGTTAAGTTTGTAATCATGTGTGTTAGGAGCAGATGTTAGGGTAAGATTGCCATTTTTTTGTATGAACGTTGAGCTTGACAAAGACGTACCTGAATGGAATGAATGTCATCAAGTCTGTGCGGATGGGTCTAGGTTCTACTGAGTGAGTGCTAAAGCATAAAAGCATGTTTTCAAAATATTCATACTACAGCCTACAATAAGAAATACTCTGAATTGTGGCTCAGTTTTTGTATATACCAAAACAAGTTTCACGAAAGTGTACTGAAGTTTGCCATAGGGAATGCATTCTGAGATTTTTCTGTGCTAGTCTATTTCATTTTTATTCTGGGATCCATCCTCGTCATCTAGTTGACTAATCATAATCTGCATTTTGAAAAAATACCATAAAAAGTACCCCTGAAAATGTGAACCTATTAAAATTCTATGCCTTTTGGCCACATTGACTATTAAAAGTTTTTAAAACTTCCCTTATTTTTTATACTTCATTATTTTAACTTTTTTTTTTTTTTTTTTACTGAGACAGAGTCAGAGAGAGGGATAGGGGATAGACAGGGACAGAGATGAGAAGCATCAATCATTAGTTTTTCGTTGAGCATTGTGACACTTTAGATGTTCATTGATTGCTTTCTCATATGTGCCTTGACTGCGGGCCTTCAGCAGACCGAGTAACCCCTTGCTCGAGCCAGTGACCTTGGGCCCAAGCTGGTGAGCTTGCTCAAACCAGATGAGCCCGCGCTCAAGCTGGCGACCTCGGGGTCTCAAACCTGGGTCCTCCACATCCCAGTCTGATGCTCTATCCACTGCACCACTGCCTGGTCAGGCATATTTTAACTTTTTTTTTTGTATTTTTCTGAAGTTGAAAATGGGGAGGCAAGTCAGACAGACTCCCACATGCGCCCAACCGGGATCCACCCGGCACGCCCACCAGGGGCGATGCTCTGCCCATCTGGGGTGTTGCTCTGCTGCAATCGGAGCCATTCTAGCACCTGAGGCAGAGGCCATGGATCCATCCTCAGCGCCCGGGCAAACTTTGCTCCAATGGAGCCTTGGCTGCGGGAGGGGAAGAGAGACAGAGAGGAAGGAGAGGGGAAGGGGTGTAGAAACAGATGGGCGCTTCTCCTGTGTGCCCTGGCTGGGAATCAAACCCGGGACTCCTGCACGCCAGGCTGACGCTCTACCACTGAGCCAACCGGTCAAGGCCCATATTTTAACTTTTAATTATCTCCTAACATAAATATAAAATACATTTCTAGATACTGAATTAGTTATCTTGCCACATAGCACTATTAACTCAATCAGTTAAATAGTTAAGACGTTGCTAAAAGTGGTGATGCTGGTTTTAGGCCCTGGCCGTCTGACTCAGTGGATAGAGTGTTGGCCTGGCGTATGGACATCCCAGGTTTGATTCCCAGACAGAGCACAAGAGAAATGACCATCTGCTTCTCTCCCTCTTTTCCTCCCGAAACCAGTGGCTCAATTGGTTCAAGATTGGCCCCAGATGCTAAGGATAGCTCAGTTGATTATCATTGGCCTAGATGAGGCTTGCTGGTTGGATCCCAATTGGGGTGCATGTGGGAGTCTATCTCCCCTCCTCTCACTTTAAATAAATAAAGTGGTAATGCTGGTTTTATATAGGTGCTATGTGAAATGTCTTTTTTGGGGGAAGGACAATAATTTCATTTCAAGACTAGTTGCCTATTTAAGGCCACACATTTCAAGAAAACCCCTATCATCTGTAATAACATGAATACTTTGTATAGCAAAGAGCCTATCCAAGTTAGCCTTTACTAAGTTACAAATTAGAAGGTAGAGGGATTATGTACATTAATATTTTATTACACTGGAATTTATTCAGGATATTTCTTATTGCTCAATTTCCCACAAGTATTAAAGAGCAGACTTATAACCTTTCAACAAATATTTATTGAGCACCTATTATTTCCTAGCCATTGCTCATTGTTGAATAGACGATAACAAAATAGACATGGTTCCACTCTCATGAAAATCATAATCTGTAAATTTATATAATGTAAATGTGAAAATACATTTATTAAATGATTACTATATGCCAGGCTAGTTAACACTAATGACAAAGCGGAACAATCTCACCTAATGAAGCTTTTGTTCTAATACTTTGTTGGTACATTCATCTTTCTCCTTGTATTCCTAACAGTTTTTGCCTTACACAATTCAACATAGTTACTTGATGCTAAAAGAGGACAAGTTTCATGGTTAACTGCATGCTTTATTATACAGAGAAATTGCTAATATTCCTCATTGCAGTAAATGTCACTGATATTGCCTGCTTTGAATCCCCTCCAAGAACAATTGCTTCTTCCTATTTCCTGAAGTGCATATGGCTTTAGTGTAGGTTGGAATCTTAAATAAGTAGGCTTCACTCCAGACTTGTAATTAGTTACCTTTGTATGAACTCTGAGTAAGTGGTTTTCTTTTTTAACTTTGTTTTGACAATTTTAAAGTTACAGAAAAGTTGCAAGAATAATACAGAGAAATACTATATACCCTTCACCCAGATTCATTAAACGTTAACATTTTACCACATTTAATTTATTCTGTCTAAATTGTTTTCCTGAATTAAGAATAAGAGAATAAAGTGACATTCTCCTTTGCCCTAGATATTTCAGTGTTTCCTAAAATAATGTGTAATTCTTAAAAGCAAGGATATTCTCTTACATAACAATAATAAAGTGCTCAAAATCAGGAAATTAGCATGAATACAATAATATAATTTATAGATCTCATTCAGTTTCATCAACCGTCCCAATAATTTCCTTGATAGCAAATGAAAACCTGTTTATATGTCACATTCAGTTGTCATATCCTGTTAGTCTAATCTCGAATAGGTCCTCAGTCTATTTTGTTTAATCAGGAACAGGTCCACTGATTTCGATGTAATTTTCTTCTGGGTACAAAAGTAAGTCGCAGGTATATCTTGACATCTTGTGCTTTCTCTACTTCAGCTCTGAAATTTATGGTTCTCCATGGAGCAGTGATTTCTTTAGTGGAGAATAGAATTTAGTCAAGGTCTGGACAGTTGTTACAGTCATTGCTACCAAGGTGTCATTGCTGATAAGTTCTCACAGCAGAGAGAGCTGGAAATAATAGATGCATTATATCCTCACCCATACACATCTCTATTTCTAAAATTTTTAAAGGATTTACAGGTTAATTTTTTCTGTAATCCTTCATACATACATATATCTTAAATCCATGAGTTTACCCTGATATCTCTAATTCCAACAAACATTCCAGAGGGTCTTTCCGTTCTCTTTCCATATGTGTAATCTTGTGATTAAAATGCAAAAGCAGGCTAGCCCCAACATACTTAGTTCAATCCTAGAAAAAACAAAAGTTTCATAATTGCTAGCCTATACTTTTCCAGATTAGAAAGCTAAGAAGTCAAGGTATGTTTAGAGTTCATTTTATCTTTAGATTTAGGGCATTTACTTTAAATGCTGTGTTGAAAACTTATGTTCTTTGTTCCCCTCATTCCTTCAGTGTAGCTCTTACTTGAAATATTTTATTTATTTATTTTTGTATTTCATTTTAGGTTCCCCTGCTCCCATCATTTCTTGTTTCTTTCCTCCCTTCCCCTCCTTTGTTTTTCTTTTTTCTCTTCCTCTCGAACCTTTTTTCTTCCCTTTCCCTTCTTTTCCCATCTCTTTTATCCCCCCCCCCTTTCCCCCATCTCCCTTCTCTCTTCCTCCCACTTCTTCCCGTCTTCCTTTCAGGTGTAAAACAATATGGTTCCAAAAGTCAGTATGGTTCATAAAATTATACTCAGGAAAACGGCAATATTTCCTCCCCCAATTCCTTCTGTCCTCTCTAATCCTGTCCCTACCCACTTCCTGTAACTAACCAAACTCATGCATCTTGTAGGTTATGCCTTTATTTCTTTTTGCACAAAGAAAAAGATACATACAAAAAGGTAACATGCTATAGAGTTTTTGGCATTTTGTTTATTTCACCTGACAGTGCACCCTGAAAATTATTTCACATCTATTCACAGAGAGCTGACTCATACAACTGCTGAGTACTCACTCTATTGTCTGTCCCATAGTTTATTCAACCGCTCTCCTATGTATGACCGTGTGCATTCCAGTCTATGCAATTACAAGCACTGCTGTGATAATCTTGCAGAGTTGGATTTTCATGTATCTTCAGGTTAAACAACTAGAAATGGGATTGTTTGGTTAAAAGGTAAGTATGTGTAGTTTTATTAATCCATTAATGTTTGGATCAACGTGCATTGTCACATGCTGTGTTAGGAGTGTCTGTTTCCCTGTGGCTTCATCAACGGTGTATGTTGCTAATATTTTAATATTTCCCAAAAGAAAGGAGAAATGCTATTTTAGTGTAGTTTTAATGTTCTCATTTTGAGTGATGTGTATATTAAGGACTAGGTCTGTGTGCGCGCGCACACGTGTGTGTTTAAAAATGGTCTTTTACCCATTTTATTATCAAGTTGTTTCATTCTTGTATTTTCAACAGCAAATCAGTAGTCACCAAGTCATCAAATGTGCAGCAAGGATTGAAAATTACTGCTCTGTTTAATATAAAACCTACACTTTGGCCACATTTGTAGTTCTTTCCCACCCAAGGGTGTGTGTGTGTGTGTGTGTACATGCGTCCCAAAGAGAATGTGAAACGTGGTGTTCTTGTGTGTGTGTGTGTGTGTGTACATGCGGCCCAAAGAGAATGTGAAACGTGGTGTTCTTGTGTGTGTGTTTGTGTGTGTGTACATGCGTCCCAAAGAGAATGTGAAACGTGGTGTTCTTGTGTGTGTGTGTGTGTGTGTGTACATGCGTCCCAAAGAGAATGTGAAACCTGGTGTTCTTGTGTGTGTGTGTGTGTGTGTACATGCGTCCCAAAGAGAATGTGAAACATGGTATTCTTGTGTGTGTGTGTGTGTACATGCGTCCCAAAGAGAATGTGAAACGTGGTGTTCTTGGTTTCCTGGTTCCAGTTGTTCCTAAACCCATATATTTTCCTATTCTTATATTGCATCTAATGACTCGCATTCTGTGAGCAAATAAACCCACACTCCCTTTCTAACTTGTTAGTTGGAGTTCAGTGGCTACTAGAATAGCCTGAAGAAAACCATTTTTAATAATTTTCATATTATCTGAAGACATAGTCTTCATTTCTTGGTCAGGTTTTTCCTTTTATTTCCTTTTATAGAATCTTTGATGTGCCTATTTAAAAATGTTTTTTAGTAAATTGTGAGTGTATTTTTCTGGTATTTCTCACATTTTCTGTTGCTCTGCCTCCTTAATACCATTAAGCCATCCACTCCCTTTTGCTGATGACAGCCCACACTTCAGTTCTTACACTGGTTGTTGTAAAGAGGGACCTGCATTTGAGGGCATAGGTGTATTTTTTCTTTTTTTATTTGAATTTATTGAGTTTACATTGGTTTCAAGTGTGTAACTTATTTCATCTGCACATTGCTTCATGTGCCCATTGTCCCAAGCAAAGTCTCCGTCCCCCTTCTCCCACCCCTTTGCCCACCTCCACCCAGTCCCACCCGGCTGCCACCACACTGTTCCCTGTGTCTGTGTGTTATGTAAATGTTTTTTGGTTAGTCCCTTCACCTTTCATCCAGTCCTTCAACACTCCCTTCTGACAGCTGTCAATCTCTCCCATGTATTCATGCCTCTGTTTCAATTTATTTTTTTCATTAGGTTTTACATATAAATTAGGTCACATAGTATTTGTCTTTCTCTGCCTGGCTTACTTCACTTAGCATAATAATCTCCAGGTATAATCATGCTGTCATAAAAAGTATAATTTTTTTTACACCTGAGTAGTATTCCATTATGTAAATATACCTCAACTTTTTTATGCACTAATCTACTGATGGACACTTGGACTGTTTCCAGATCTTGGCTATTTAAGTAACACTGCAGTGAACATAGGGGTACATATAGACTTTTGAATTAACGTTTTGGGTTTCTTAAGAAACAGTTTCTGGAAGTGGAATTGCTTGGTCAAAAGGCAGTTCCATTTTTAATTTCTTGAGGAAACTTCATACTGTTTTCCACAGAGGCTGCACCAGTCTGCATTCCCACCAGCAGTGCCTGAGGGCTCCCTTTTTGCCACACCCTTGCAAACACTTGTTTGTTGATTTATTGATGATAGCCATTTTGGTGGTTATCAAGTGATATATCATTGTGGTTTTAATTTGCATTTCACTGATGATTAGTAACGGTGAGCACTTTTCATGTCTGTTGGCCATCAGTGTGTCCTCTTTGAAGAAGTATTGATTCCAGTCCTTTGCCCATTTTTTAATTGGGTTGCTTGTCTTCCAGGTGTTGAGCTGTATAACTTCTTCATATATTTTGGAAATTAACCCCTTATCAGATGCATCATTGGCAAATATGTTTTCCCATTCAGTAGGTTCACTTTTCATTTTGTTGATGGTTTCTTTTGCTGTGCAAAAGATTTTTGTTTGATGTAGTCCCATTTGTGTATTTTTTCCTTTGTTTCCCTTGCCCAAGGAGATATGTCAGCAAAATATTGCTTTGAGAGATGTCAGAAATTTTACTGCTTATGTTTTCTTCTGAGATTTTTCTGGCTTCACGATTTTTAAATCTTTTATCCATTTTGAGTTTATTCTTTGTATGATGTAAGTTGGTGGTCTAGTTTCATTTTTTTTTTCATATACTTGTCCAATTTTCCCAGCACCATTTATTTTTTTATTTTTTTATTTTTTTTAATTTATTCATTTTAGAGAGGAGAGGGAGAGAGAGAGAGAGAGAGAGAGGAGAGACAGAGAGAGAGAAGGGGGGAGGAGCCGGAAGCATCAACTCCCTTATGTGCCTTGACCAGGCAAGCCCAGGGTTTCGAACCGGCGACCTCAGCATTTTCAGGTCGACGCTTTATCCACTGCGCCACCACGGGTCAGGCCCCCAGCACCATTTATTGAAGAGACCGTCTTTACTCTATTGTGTGCTCTTGCCTCCGTTGTCACATATTAATTGACCATAAAGACATGGATTTATTTCTGGGTTCTCTGTTTGTTCCATTGATCTGTATGCTTGTTCTTATGCCAGTACCAGGCTGTTTTGATTACAGTGGCCTTTGTGGTATGGCTTGATATCAGGAAGTGTGATCCCTCCAATTTTGTTCTTCTCTCAAGGTTGCTGAAGCTATTTGGGGTCTTTTTTGGTTCCATATAAATTTTTGGAATATTAGTTCTAGATCTGTGAAGTATGCCATTGGTATTTTAATAGGAATTGCATTGAATCTATAGATTGCTTTGGGTAATATAGACATTTTAATGATTTTAATTCTTCCAATCTATGCACACACTATATGGTTCTACTTACTTATATCTTCCTCAGTTTCTTTCTTCAATATCCTGTAATTTTCCAAATACAGGTCTTTTACCTCCTTGGTTAAATTTATTCTTTGGTACCTTAATTTCTTTGTGGTTGCAATAGTAAATGGAATTGTTTTTATAAATCTCTTTCTCCTATAGTTCATTATTGGTGTATAAAAATGCCACTGATTTCTGAATATTAATTTTGTCTCCTACTGCTTTGCCAAATTCATTTATTAGATTTAGTAATTCTTTTGGTGGAGTTTTCTATGCACATGTTATCATGTCATCTGTGAATAATGACAGTTTTTCTTCTTTCCAATTTGATATGTTTTGTGTGTGTGTGTGTGTGTGTGTGAGAGAGAGAGAGAGAGAGAGAGAGAGAGAGAGAGACAGGAAGGGAGAGATGAGAAGTATCAATCTGTAGTTGCAGCACCTTAGTTGTTTATTGATTGCTTTCTCATATATGCCTTGACTGGAAGCTCAAGCTGAGCCAGTGACTGTTCAAGCCAGTGACATTGGTCTCAAGCTAGAGACCATGGGGTCGTGTCTATGATTCTACACTCAAGCCGGTGACCCCTCACTCAAGCTGGTGAGCCTGCACTCAAACCATATGAGCCTGCACACAAGCCAGCAACCTAGTGACCCAGGGGTTTCAAACCGGGGTCCTCAGCTTCCCAAGTCAGCGCTCTATCCACTGCACCATCACTTGGTTAAAGCAACTTGGATACCTTTTATTTCGTCTTATCTGATTGCTGTGGCTAAGACTTCCACTACTGTGTTAAATAAGAGTGGTGAAAGCTGATATCCCCATCTTGTTCCCAATCTTAAGTGGAATGCTTTTACTTTTTGCCTATTGAGTATGATTTTGGCTGTGGGTTTATCTATAGCCTTTATTATGTTGTGATATGTTTCCTCTATTTGCATTTTGCTTAAAGTTTTTATAAATGGGTGTTGGATTTTATCAAATGCTTTTTCTGCATCTATTGATATGATCATGTGATTTTTATCCTTCATTTTCTTTATGTGATATATATCATGTTATTGAATTGCAAATATTATACCAGCCTTGTCTCCCAGAATAAATACCATTTGATCACGGTATATGACATTTTTAATATATTGCTAGATTTGGTTTGCTAATATTTTGTCAAGGATTTTAGCATCTACATTTATCAGGGATATTGACCTATGGTTTCTTTCTTTGTACTGTCCTTATCTGGCTTTGGAATTAGGATAATGCTGGCCTCTTACAAAGAGCTTGGAAGACTTCCCTTCCTTTGAATTTTTTGGATAGTTTGAGAAGGATAGGTGTTAATTCTTTGAACGTTAGGTAAAATTTGTTTGTGAAGCCATCCAGTCCAGGACTTTTGTTTGCTGGGAGTTTTTTGATAACTGGTTCAATTTCATTAGTTATCAGTCTATTCAGGCTTTTAGTCTAGTAGTTATATTTTTGCTAGTGCTCCCCGAGATCTGCCACCACTGGGTGGTCTCTATTGATTTCTAACGTACAGTGTCAGGTCCAAAATGTATACGATTTTTATGTTTTGGTGTGTATACTTTACTGGATTATACTATTTCTGTGTTTCAATGAGAAATGTCACAGGTTTTCCAACTCGCTATATTCTTGTTACTTTTGTCTAGGGAAAGATGCTGATTTGTACAGCTATTTCACCTGAGAAGTCCATATTCCTCTTCATTGTTATTTCATTGTAATTATTGGAAGGGAGGCATATTTTTCCTCAATCTATTATTTTCAATTGGAAACCAGGTCATTTTTAATTCTTTCTGAGGTCATCTGTCTTTAATGTAGAAGATTAACTTATTGTTATAGTTTATATCTTTTGTAGTAATATTTCAGGTTTTAAGGCTTGATACTTTTTCAGTGTGTTGCTTTAAATTATTTGCTATGTCTTTCTAGTGTGTATTTTTTTTTTATTCTTGTAGCAGATATCTTAAGTTTTCAAACATCCTTAAACTTGTATCTTTTGTTCTTTGTCAGTGTTGACTATTCTGTGACATGTAATATTTTTAGCCCCTTTCTTTAAGAAAGTGCTTCAAAATTGTCAATGTTTTTTTAAAGGCTAGATTATTATCAATTATAATAATTATTATTATTGTTATTGTGTGTGAGAGAGAGACAGGAAAGGAGAGAGATGAGAAGCATCAGCTCATAGTTGTAGCACCATAGTTGTACATTGATATTGATTGCTTTCTCATGTGTGCCTTGACCTTGGGGCTCTAGCTGAGCCAGTGACCCTTTGCTCAAGCCAGCGACCTTTGAGCTCAGGGCATTGACCATGGTATTGTGTATTGTGTCAATGATCCCACACTCAAGCTGGAGACCTTAGGCTTTTGAACCTGAGACCTCAGTGTCGTAGGTTGACACTCCATCCACTGCTCTACCACTGCTCAGACTAGATTATTTTTAATACTTCATTTTTTACAATGCTTTTCTTTAATTACGTAGAAATTTTGACAGTTTGCACTATTTTATAATCACATTTACAGCATTTAAATTTATCTCTATTTTGTCTTATTTACTGCCTGACATTGAAGTCATCATTTAAAAAATAAATCAGCTTTAATAATCTAACTCTATAAATGATATTAGGTTATTAAAATTTTAAACAATTTATAAAAGCATGAGTACTGTTAATATTTTGATAGTCAAATGTTCATGCTTTCATGATATTCATGTAAACATAGGGCTAATTAACATATGTTGGGCTGCAGTTGACCCAAATATTTAACTAAAAGTAATGCCAACAATAGAAGTTCATTAGTGAAATAGCAGATTATAGGGAGGCTAGATGATGACAGTTATAGGACTTACAGCCTTGAAGTCAGGGGTTTGAACTGGTTTCTCTTGATTTTCTTGTCTTCCCTATTATAGTTATGAGATGGCTGTCACAGTTCCAGCCATAACTTTCTCAGATGACTATGTTCAAAAGCAGGAGCAAGGTACCCTTTGTGTATCTCTTAAGGAAAAAGGAAGTCTTACCTAAAAGACCCTAGCAAATTTTTACATTTGTCAGGTCGCATGGTCCTGTCTCAGCTGCAAGGGAAGCTGGAAGAGAGTGCTTCTGGCATTTTTGACTTCTATACAGAGAGGTAGACTTTGATAGCAAGAATGAATGATAGGAAATGGCTGCTAGACAACCTATATAGTATCTGTCACATGTATAATTGTACATAAGGGGGATATGTCTTGTGTGTTTTTTGGTGTAAAAATTTTTCAAAAGAATTTCTTTTCTTATGCATATCCAGACCCCACATAACCATTATTAAAACTTTGTTACCTCACCTTTCACTTTGCTTATATGTGCACACATGTATAGAGTAGAGGTTTAGTCATTGTTTTAGAAAATGGGCTTACATTCTATACACTTATTTGTATTTCTCCTTTCTTGCTTTCTATATAATACAAATCCTCCTGTCACCAGGCACAGATCTAATCTCAGTTATTTTAAAGCCTCTGCAATCTATGCTGTGTATGTACCACATTTTATTCAACTATATCCTTATTGATGAGCAAGCATCCTTGTTTCTAATTTTTTTCTTCTTCTAGTATTGCCATTATAGACATCCTTCATATGTATATGTCCTTATATTTTAGAGTTTTATTTCGATTATGGGGCTGGTGACTCATTGCTGGGTTAAAGAGAATGTTACCAAACACATGCATAATTTTATATAATTCAAACATGTTATTATATATTCACATATCGCCCACAAGTGTAGAAGAGTTCTGTTTCATTAGTGCCCTCACTAGTGTTAGGTATTCGCTCATTGTATGTTTGTTCATTTTGTCAACAATTATTTATTGAGTGTCTTATAATTATTAAATGTAGTAGAGTAAAAAAGTTTCTGCCCTCATGGAGTTTAGTGTTGACTGAGGGAGACAGGCATTGAACAAATACCATGCAATAAAACTAATACAATCTAATAAACAGTCTACAAGTACCTAAAACAATCAGTTATACTAGGTAACCAATAGTGTTGTGAAGGAAAATAAAATAGGATTAAGCAGGTTACGGGAGGGGAATCCTAGATTAGGGTGATCGGGGCACATTTCTGAGCAATTGACTGGAGCAAAGACCTGATTTGAGTGAAAGAGCATCCATGTTAATATCTAGGGAGAGAATGTTTCAGTCAGAGGGGACAGTGTGTTTTATTTTGAAAAAAAATCACTGGCTAGACTGTGACTGAGTGGAATGATAGAGGATGAGTGGAAAGAAAGGTCAGAAGAGGTGGTTTAGAACTAGCTTACATAGGCCTTGTCAGCCACAGTAAGGGCTCTGGTAAGGCGCTGGGTCAGGCTCTTAATTGTTGACAATCTGCTGGGTGTAAAGCAGTATGTCATTGTTACTTAAAAGCTTTCTGTATAGTAACATTTTGAAGATATTTTCATATGTTTATTTGGATTTACCCGGTTGCTTATTAATATTTACTCTTCTGCATAATTTTTTTGTTCATTTTTTTTGTCAAGCTGCTTTTTACTGTTGTTTTCTAAGAGCTATTTATTTGTTTTACATTATAAATACTTTTACAAGTATATCATTTACTGATTTGAGTTATGGTATTTTTTTCTTATCCACAAATTTAAGTTTTTGAACTCAAATCATATATGTATGGCCTGACCAGGCGGTGGCGCAGTGGATAGAGCATCGGACTGGGATGCAGAGGACCCAGGTTCGAGACCCTGAGGTCCCCAGCTTGAGTGCGGACTCATCTGGTTTGAGCGAAGCTCACCAGCTTAGACCCAAGGTCACTGTTACTCGTCTGCTGAAGGCCCATGGTCAAGGCACATATGAGAAAGCAATCAATAAACAACTAAGGTGTCACAACAAAAAACTGATGATTGATGCTTCTCATCTCTCTCCGTTCCTATCTGTCTGTCCCTATCTATCCCTCTCTCTGACTCTATCACTGTCTCTGTAAAAAAAAAATCATATATGTATGTTGTTAGTGCTTATAGATGTATGACTATTCTATCTGCATGAATTGCTTTTTATATAATGTCTCTCCTGCGTATGGCTTTTAATATATTGCACATTGGCTGATATTGGCAGAGAGAAAAGGTTTTGCCACTGGGAAGCTTGTGACTTTGGGCAAGATTTTAACTTCTCTGTATGGCCATTTCTCATCTGTAAAATAGGAATTATAACCATCTACCTCATAGGGTCGTTAAGATGATTAAAAGAGTCAATACTTCCAAAGTGCTTACAACAGTGCCTGGCACACGACACTGTACATGTGTCTGTTTCCCAGCCAAGTTATCCTTCACTTTGCGGAGAGAAAAAAATGTTCCCAGACAGGAATATTCAGAGACTATACTAGCTGTCAGCACCATCTTAGCAACATACTCAAGAAGGGACACAAATGTGATTAAGAAAGGAGCTAAACTGATGTATTGTTAGAAAATTTTTAAAAATTCAATACTGATCTTTTGGGGGAGTGGGGTAGGGAGATGGCTCCTATTTTCTCTCTTTTTTCTTTCAGTCTAGAAGCCTGTACGATTTATTATTGAGATAGTTTTGTGAAACTAATCTATGGGTATATATATATTTTCTCAAATAATTCAAAGAGGCTTCTAACCTCTCCAGTCTACAGAATTAAGTTTTATTTGTTTAATTATTGCCTTTCTTTCATCTGTATTTCATTAACTTTTCCTGGCACTCTGATTTTCTTTTTTTTTTTTTATTGTATTTATTTTTTATGGGGTGACATCAGTAAATCAAGATACATATATTCAAAGATAATATGTCCAGGTTATCTTAAAGTTCAATTATGTTGCATACCCATCACCCAAAGTCAGATTGTCCTGTCACCCTCTATCTAGTTCTCTTTGTGCCTCTCCCCCTCCCCCTTCCCTCTCCCTCTCCCCCCTCCCCCCGTAACCACCACACTCTTATCAATGTCTCTTGGTCTCACTTTTATGTCCCATCTACGTATGGAAAAATGCAGTTCCTGGTTTTTTCTGATTTACTTATTTCACTCCGTATAATGTTATCAAGATCCCACCATTTTGCTGTAAATGATCCGATGTCATCATTTCTTATGGCTGAGTAGTATTCCATAGTGTATATGTGCCACATCTTCTTTATCCAGTCATCTATTGATGGGCTTTTTGGTTGTTTCCATGTCCTGGCCACTGTGAACAATGCTGCAATGAACATGGGGCTGCATGTGTCTTTACGTATCAATGTTTCTGAGTTTTGGGGGTATATACCCAGTAGAGGGATTGCTGGGTCATAAGGTAGTTCTATTTTCAGTTTTTTGAGGAACCACCCTGATTTTCTTATGAGATGCTGTTGGGTCTGTCCAGGTAAGGTGTCATTCTTTCTCTCTTTTTTTTTTTTAATTTTTTTTATTTATAGGTTTAAATTATTTTATTTATTTATTCATTTTAGAGGAGAGAGAGAGAGAGAGAGAGAGAGAAGGGGGGAGGAGCAGGAAGCATCAACTCCCGTATGTGCCTTGACCAGGCAAGCCCAGGGTTTTGAACCGGTGACCTCAGCATCCTTTCTCTTGAGTTCCATTCTTTTACATGCTTGCCACATGTTTTGAGATAGACCTCTGACTTGACTTTTAATTAATGGAGGCCGACACAGTGATTGTTCTATGCTTGGATTAAGCCACTTAATTTTTAAAATTTTAATCTGTGGTTTGTGATTTGTAATTAGACTTCCTTAGCACTTTCACTTTGTATGTTTAAGGTGGCTGCTTTGCCTTTGAGCAATTCCATTTCAGGAGGTAATCTCGGTTCTGGGTGTTCTGCTTGTTGGCTGCTAGGTGAGGGGCTTTGTTCTTTTTTCTTTGCATCCGTGGGTACAAGTCCTGCTGATGACCTCGGTGTAACTACACTAGTTCTGAGAAACAGTAGCCATTCTGTCTTGTAGCCTTCTAGTACTCAAGTCAAAAGGTTGTTTAGCCTCTAGGAGAACTTTGCTCCCTTGATTTCTCAGAGTCTGGGGCAGGAAGGACTGAGTCAAAGTATCAGTTCCTCCCACACCCAAGGGCCAGAGCTGTGACTTTTCACTCTTCATTGGGGGTCTTGCTCTACAGGACCCCTGGCTTTCATCTGGCTTAGAAGGGAAAGTCTGGAGTTCCCTCATTCTGAAGAGATCTGAGCGGATTTGAGATTGAGCTCATGCATTCTACCTGCCTGCGTGGGAGAAGTGGGTATTTGGGCTGGGGCTGAGAGAGTTGAGCAGTAGGAATGCATTCATACCACCATCTTCCTGGAAACCTCCCAATTCTGAGATCTTAATTTTGGGTCTGTTGGTGGACACCTTTATGTAACTTTTCCAAGAAGGGATTATTGGATGTTATATTTTCTTAGCCTTTGTATAGCTGAAATGTTCTTTTTGTTTCTTTTTACATGTAAAGGACACTTCAATAGGTATAAATTGTTTAACATTTTAGTATTAAAGAGTTTTCTCTGAAAACTTTATAAATAATGGTTCATTATTCTTGCTATTTCAAATAGCAGTTAGGCCCATCACTAATGTTTATAGGGCCCCAGGCAAAAGTTCAAATGGAGAGCAACATACAGTATGTCTAAATATTTAAAATGTTTGAATCAAGCTAACAAACTTAAAATATTTTGTTTGTTCTTACCTTGGCAGATTTTCATCATAATAAAAAGATGTGTAGCATTATTATATTTATAGAGCAAAGTACAAAGTATCAGAAATGACTGGATTTAATTATTGAACATATCTGGGTGTTGAACAGCAGTGTTTGGGTGAGTGATAAAGACATCTGTCTTTGATGAACACTTGTGTTTCTTTTGTTCAGGCCTCTCCAACAGGAATAACTGCTTATTTTGATTCTCTTCTTATATATTTGGCTATTCTTCCTTTGTGCTTACCTTTTCTTTTTAAATTTTTATTTGAGGAAACTTTCTCATTTGTCTAGCATTCATTCTGGCAAAATCATTACATTCTTATAATAAGAATTTTTTTGTAATTTCTCTTGACAGGAATATGAATTATAAAAAATGTATTCCAAATGTATATTTAAATATTTTCATCAAAAATTAAAATAAATACTAAAATTATTTTGTTTCAAAGTAGTTGTTTTAAATATTCAAAATTACTTATTAAAACTAAAAGAGGCCTGACCTGTGGTGGCGCAGTGGATAAAGCGTCGACCTGGAAATGCTGAGGTCGCCAGTTCGAAACCCTGGGCTTGCCTGGTCAAGGCACATATGGGAGTTGATGTTTCCAGCTCCTCCCCCTCTTCTCTCTCTCTGTCTTTCACTCTTCTCTCTAAAATGAATAAATAAAAAAAAAAATAAAAGACAAAATACAAATATAATTAATGTCTCAATTTTAAATAAAAATTTTAATAAAAAATTTTTAATTTTTTTGAAGCTTTAGTAAAATATTATTTTATGGCTTATATAAATAAAACTCAACAAAATGTTCATCTTGTTACCAATGTAAAGATTTAGTAACTTACTTTTGATATACAAATGTATGAGTAAAAATGAGTTGCTTAATGTTGCAAAGTATTGCACTTTTCCATACCTGATGTGAATATGTTCCTATTTGTGAGTCATTATATCTTTTTAAAATCTAATCTCATTTAGTCTCTTTTAACCTAGAAGAGTTCTGCCACTTACCCCCTTGACATTGCCTATTAGAGGAAACCGGATCAGTTGCTGGTCAGATGGTCTGCACTCTGGATTTGTCTGATTGTTTAACTTATTTTATTTCTACTATTCCCATTAACCGGCAGTTTAGCCCAAAGATTTGGCTAGAATCATATTAAATTTTTTTGGCAAGAATGCTTCATAGTTAATACTGTGTATTTCATATTGTCATCCCATCAGTGTACACGTGTTCAATTTGTTCACTTTGCTAAAATGACAATGCCTCACATGTAAGATATGCTTTTCTTTTGCAATTAGCAAGTAACCTGTGGAGTGATACTTTGGTTCTGTGTCAGGAAGGGAGAGGGCAAGGGAGGGGAGGAGGAAGAGAGAGAGAGAGAGAGAGAGAATTGTTGTTCTACTTATTTATGCATTCATTGGTTGTTTTTTGTATGTGCCCTGATTGGGGATCAAACCCACAACCTGGGCGTGTCAGGATAATGCTCTAACCAACAAAACTATCTAGCCAGGGCTTGCCAATGGTTAAATATCCTTGTCTGAATCATTTCACTAAGATTTGAAGAAAGATATTTCTAATAATTTCTAATATATATATTAGCTGACATTTTCTGTAAATTATTTTACCTCATCAACAAGAGATAGATTCTAGTCCTTTCCCAAAGGTAAAGATAAATGTTTAAGTCTTGCCTTACAGAGTAAAAAATGGTTACCTGCAAGGGATGAAAAGGGCATGGGGAGAAAGCATGGACACAAGACTTCTATGAGTATCACCTGGTATGCAGTTTTAAGCTTCTTTACCAGTGTCTTTTGTATATATATTAAAAAAAACCAATAGGTGTGTACAATGTAAGTGTTCAAATTCAACTCCAACAATAAAAAACCCTATTTTAATTTCTTATTGGTGAGATCCATGTAGAGGAAATAATTATCCCAAGCAAATGTTGAATGTGCTATTCCATCTGTACATCCTTAACAGGATCTAAGAATAAAAATTACTGCAAAGAAATTCTGAAACTTCACTACGTAATTTTATTGCTGATAGTAGTACTGGTATTAGAATTGATCAGGACCCAAGATTTTCACTGCCAGAAAAAAAAGATACAAATATATAATACCAAAAGTTCAGAAGATCCCTGTAGCATTAAATTTTAAATATTAATATGAACTTATTTAAAAATATTAAGGATATTTCCTATTTTGGGCCATGAAAAAAGCCTAGTGCTAATTATACCCTCACTGCTAAGAACAGGTATATGATTTCACTCACAGATGTCACACCTCCTCAATGGCAGAACTGCAGAGCTGGTTAAATCCAGCGCTCCTTCCAGGTGCCTGCACTGTGCAGCTGGTTGGAACTGGAGAAAAGCACAACCACGTAAGTCCCTAACTTTAAGTGAACCACAGTGCCTCATGGTCCATTCACTGTGCTTTCTTGATTATCTCACCTCTCTTCTCACATTTCTAAACGTCTTTCTTTATCTGGTATCTGACTCTGACAGTTTTGCTTCTTAATTCTACAAGAAAAGGGAAACAATCAGAAAAGAACCTCCTTGGCTGCCATCACCACATCTACGCTATACAACTACGTACATTCTGGCTTCTCCTCTGCTGCTACAAAACTTCCCTTTCCTCCACTTAATCAGAACATCTCGTCCCCTCCCACCCTGCTCAGGGACATTACTCCGTCATTCTCTCCATCATCCTCTCTATCATCATCAGGTGTCCCTTGCTGTGCATTATTCCTATGAGCACATAAATGTTATTTACCCATCCTCGAGGAAACATCTAGCCCCACTGTCTCTGCCAGCTACTGTCCCGATTTTCTGCGTTGCAGCAGAACTCCTCAAAAAAGCACTATAGGACCCATGAAAATATCCATATAAATTTATAGAACATTGTTTCTCCAGGTTTTCCTCCTAGTCATTAACACCATCAAAAGAGAATCACTATTTCGTCTTCTATCATTATGCCTGATCTAAAATTTTATATAAATGTGTCACTTAATATAATGTCTGTGATATTCATCTATTTTGTTGCAAGTATCTTTAGGTTTTTTTTTTTTTTTTTTAGGGGCCTTCCGGCAAACACCGGAAGACCTACTAGACAAATTCAAAAAGAGCTGTAAGCACTTTAGGTGTTCTTTTTAATTACTGAGTAATATTCCATTGTGAGACTATGCCGTAATTGATTCATTCTTCTCTTGATGGACATTTGTGCTTCCAGTTTTTAACTATTATGAATAGTGCTGATGTGAACATTCTTAAAGCACATTTTGGTGGACATGTGCACTAGTGTGTATGCACCTAGAAGTAGAATTGCTGGATCCTAGGGAAGGCGTATGTTTCATTTTAGAACAAAATGCCATCAGTTTTCCAAACTGGTTATTTCATATCTTCGTTAATATTTGATATTGACAATCTTTTTTAATTTTAACCATTCTGGTAGGTTATGTTATATTTTAATTATTTCTGTGGCAAATAATTATATTGAATGCCTTTCCATATGCTTGTTGTCTATGCGATTGTTGTTCAATATCCTCTTTAGTGACAAACACTTTCAGGTCTTCTGCTCATTTAAAAAAGTTGGATTGTCATTTTGTTACTGATTTAGGGGTGAGTCTTTTATTGGATTTAAGTATCATTAAAATTTTCTCTCAATCTGTGATTTGCCTTTTTAGTTGCTTGTGTCTCTTAATGAGTAAATGTAGTTCTAATTTTAATGAAGTCAGTCTTTTATGATTAGTGTCTTTTGTGTTCTATATAACTTGTCTTGAAGAAATTTCTATTCCAAAAGCTTTAATTTTTTAATTTTTAATTTATTGTGCTGACATGGTTTCAAGTGTCCCACTCAATAGAACACCTTCTACACCCGGCACCATGCCACCCGTGCCCCATGCAAAGCCTCTTTCCACACCGATTGCCCCCTTTCCCTCCCACCCCTACTTCCACACCCCCTTTCCCCCTGGCAATTACTACCCTGTTGTCTGTATGCATGTGTTATGTGTATATGTTTTTGACTAGTCCCTTCATCTTCTTTGATCCAGTACCCTCTTACCCCTTCCCTCTGACAGCTGTTCTTCTGTTCCCTGTGACCCTGACTCTATTTCTATTTTGTTCCTCAGTTTATTGTGTTCATTAGATTCAACATACAAGTGAGATTATATGGTATTTGTCTTTCTCTGCCTGTCTTATTTCACTTAGCATAATAATCTCCAAGTCCATCCATGCTGTTGCAAATGATAAGATTTTCTTCTTTTTTATGGCCATGTAGTATTCCATTATGTAAATGTAGCACAACTTTTGGATTTACTTATCTACTGATGGACACTCAGGTTGTTTCCAGATTTTGGCTATTGTAAACAAGACTGCAGTGAACATGGGGCGCATATCTTCTTCTGAATTAGTGTTTTCGGATTCATAGGATATATTTTTAGAAGTGGGCTAGCTAGGTCCTAAGACAGATCCATTTTAAATTTTTTTGTGTGTGTGAGTGTGACAGAGACAGAGAGAGGGACAGATAGGTACAGACAGACAGGAAGGGAGAGAGATGAGAAGCATCAATTCTTCATTGTGGCACCTCAGTTGTTCATTGATTGTTTTCTCATATGTGCCTTGACTGGGGGGGGGGGGCTACAGCAGAGTGAGTGACACTTTGCTCAAGCCTGCAAATTTGGGCTCAAGCCAACGACCTTGGGCTTCAAGCCAGGGAACTTTAGGCTCAGGCCAGTGACCATGAGGTCATGTCTATAATTCCACGCTCAAGCCAGCAACCCCACACTCAAGCTGGTGAGCCCGCACTCAAGCCAAATGAGCACACACTCAAGCTAATGACCTTGGGGTTTTGAACCTGAGTCCTCTCTGTCCCAGTCCTACACTCTATTCACTGCGCCACCACCTGGTCAGGCCGTTTTTAATTTTTTGAGACAATGCCATACTCTTTTCCACAGTGGCTGCATGAGTCTGCATTCCCACCAGCACTGCAGGAGGGTTCTGTTTTCTCCACACCTTCACCAGCACTTGTTTGTTGATTAGTTAATGGGAGCCATTCTGGCAGATGTGCGGTGGTATCTTGTTGTGGTTTTAGTTTGCATCTTTCTGATGATTAGTGACAGCAAGTCTTTTTTGTATGCCTACTGGCCATCTGTATGTCCTCTTTGGAGAAGTGTCTGTGCAGGTCCTTTGCCCTCTTGTTTGTTTGTTTTTGTTTTGTTTCCTTTTTTCTTTTTAGCCAGTTGGTCTGCGTGGGCTTAGGAAATAAGTTAAGAGGCAAAAGAAGGGCCTTTAGACCATAGGGGAAAGAAAGTGAAGATATATGTGTCTGGGGGAAGGAGAGGGAGATAAGCTAGAAGGTGCTTCAGAGAGAGCATGCCTGAGAAGGGGGTGGGGAAGAGTGCTTGGGTGAGGGTGAGACTAATAGAATGAGAGGAGGAGAGGGTAAGAGGATGAGAGAGGGTAAGAGGGGACAAGAGAGAAAAGGCGCGAGAAAGAGAGAGAAGGGGGGAGAGAGAGAGAACATGCCTGCAGGACTTCTGGTTCTTTGTCCATTTTTAAATTGGATTGTTTGTCTTCCCAGTATTGAGTTTTGTAAGTTCTATACAAATTTTGGTTATTAACCCCTTATCAGCCTGACTAGGCGGTGGTGCAGTGGATAGAGCGGACTGGGATACAGAGGACCCAGGTTCGAGACCCCAAGTCGCCAGTTTGAGCGCGGGCTCATCTGGTTTGAGCAAAGCTCACCAGCTTGGACCCAAGGTCGCTGACTCGAGCAAGGAGTTACTCCGTCAGCTGAAGTTCCACGGTCAAGGTACATATGAGAAAGCAATCAATGAACAACTAAGGTGTTGCAACGAAAAACTGATGATTGATGCTCATCTCTCTTCGTTCCTGTCTGTCTGTCCCTGTCTATCCCTCACTCTGACTCTCACTCTGTCTCTGTAAAAACAACAACAACAAAAAAACCCTTATCAGATGTATCAGCAAATATGTTCTCCCATAGAGTGTTTTTTTTTTTAATTTTGTTAATGGTTTCTTTTGCTGTACAAGAGCTTTTTAGATTGATGTAGTCCCATTTGTTTATTTTGTCCTTTATTTCCCTTGCCTGTGGAGATATATCAGCAAAAAATTGCTACAAGTGTTGTCTGAACTTTCTACTGCCTATTTTTTCTTTTGAGATTTTTATGGTTTTGTGACCATTTTGAGTTTATTTTTGTGAACGGTGTAAGTTGATGGTCTAGTTTCTTTTTCTTTCTTTTTTCTTTCTTTCCTTTTCTTCTTTCTTTCTTTCTTCTTTTTTTTCCATGTACCTGTCCAATTTTTCTCATACCATTTATTGAAGATGTTGTATTTACTCCATTGTGTGCTCTTGCCTCCTTTGTCAAATGTTAATTGACCATAATGGTATGGATTTATTTCTGGGTTCTCAGTTCTGTTCCATTGATCTATATGCCTGTCCTTATGCCAGTACCAAGCTGTTTTGATTACAATGGCCTTGTAGTATAACTTGATATCAGGTAGTGTGATACCTTCAATTTTGTTTTTCTAACAAGGTTTCTGAGGCTAATTGGGGTCATTTTTGGGGGTTCCATATAAATTGGTTCCATATAAATTTTTGAAATATTAAGTCTAGTTCTGTGAAATATGCCATTGGTATTTTGATAGGAATTGCATTGAATTTATAGATTGCTTTGGGTAGTATGAAAAGTTTAATGATGTTAATTCTTTCTATCCATGAACACTTGTTTGTATCTTCCTCAATTTCTTTTATCAATGTCATAATTTTCTGAATATAAGTCTTTTAACTTCTTGGTTAAATTTATTCCTAGGTACTTTATTTTTTTGTTGTTGTAATAGTAAGCCGGATTGTTTTCATTTCTCTTTCTGACAGTTCATTATTGGTGTATAAAAATGCCATTATTTCTGAATATTAATCTTATATCCGGCCACTTTGCCCAACTCATTTATGAGGTCTAGTATTTTTTTGGTGGAGACTTTAGGGTTTTGTTTGTACAGTATCATGTCATCAGTAAATAATGACAGTTTTACTGCTTCCTTTCTGATTGGGATGCCTTTTATTTCTTCTTCTTGTCTGCTTGCTGTGGCTAGGACTTCCAGAACTATGTTGAATCAGAGTGGTGAAAGGGGGCACCCCTGCCTTGTTCCTGATCTTAAGGGGATTGCTTTTAATTTTTGCCCATTGAGTATGATATTGGCTGTGAGTTTGTCATAGATGGCCTTTATCATGTTGAGGTATGTTCCCCGTATTCCCACTTTGCTGAGAGTTTTGATCATTAATTGGTGCTGCATTTTTTCAAATGCTTTTTCTGTGTTTGTTGATTTTTCTCCTTCCTTTTGTTTATGTGATGTATCACATTTATTGATCTGCAAATATTATACCAGCCTTGCATCCCTGGACTAAATTCCATTTGATCATGGTATATGATCATTTAACTATATTGCTGGATTTGGTTTGCTAATATTTTGTTGAGGCATTTATCATCTATGTTTATCAGGGATATTAGCCTATAATTTTCTTTCCTTGTAGCATCTTTATCTGGTTTTGGAGTTAGGATAATGCATGCCTTGAAAAATGAGCTTGGAAGTCTTCCCTTTCCTTTAGTTTTTTGGAACTACTTGAGAAGGATAGGTGTTAGTGCTTTGAATGTTTGGTAAAATTTACCTGTGAAGCCATCCAGTCCAGGGCTGTTGTTTGCTGGGAGTTTTTTGATAACTGTTTTAATTTCATTTGTTATAATTAGCTTGCTTAAGTTTTCTGATTCTTCTAGGTTCAGTTTTAGAAGATTGTATATTTCTTGGAATTTATCTGTTTTGCCAGGTTGTCCAGTTTTTTGGCATATAGATATTCATAGTATTTTCTTACAATCCTTTGTATTGCTGTGGTGTTAGTTGTTACTTCTACTCTTTCATTTCTAATTTTATTTATTTAGGTCCTCTCTCTTTTTTTTCTTTATGAGTCTAGTTAAAGGTTCATCAATCTTGATTACTTTTTCAAAGAACCAGCTCTTGGTTTCATTGATCTCTTATATTTTTTTTAGTCTCTATGTCACTTATTTCCAATCTGATGTTTATTGTTTTCTTCCTTTGACTTCTTCTGGGCTTTGTTTGTTGTTCCTTTTCTAGTTCTTTTAGGTGCAGGGTTAGATTTATTTATTTATTTATTTTTTATTTTTCCAAAGCTGGAAACGGGGAGGCAGTCAGACAGACTCCTGCATGCGCCTGACCGGGATCCACCCGGCATGCCCACCAAGAGGCGATGCTCTGCCCCTCTGGGGAGTCGCTCTGTTGCATCCAGAGCCATTCTAGCGCCTGAGGCAGAGGCCACAGAGCCATCCCCAGCTCCTGGGCCATCTTTGCTCCAGTGGAGCCCTGGCTGCGGGAGGGGAAGAGAGAGACAGAGAGGAAGGAGAGGGGGAGGGGTGGAGAAGCAGATGAGCGCTTCTCCTGTGTGCCCTGACCGGGAATTGAACCCGGGACTCCTGCATACCAGGCCGATGCTCTACCGCTGCACCAACCAGCCAGGGCCTAGGGTTAGATTTTTTACTTGAGGTATTTTTTGTTTTGTTTTGTTTCTTTTTGAGGTATACCTGTAATGTTATGAACTTCCCTCTCTGGACTGCTTTTGCTGTGTCCCATAGATTTTGGGTTGTTGTATGTTCATTTTTATTTGTTTCAAGGAAATTTTTGATTTCTTCCTTGATCTCATTGTTATTTCATTTGTTACTTAATAACATATTATTTAGCTTTCAGGTGTTTGAATGTTTTTTACTTTTTCTAATGTAGTTAATTTCTAGTTTCATGCCATTGTGGTAGAGAAGATGCTTGATAATATTTCAGTCTTTTTAAACTTATTGTTAAATATTTTGTGTGTGTCCTAACATATGGTCTATCCTAGAGAATGTACCATGTGCACTTGAAAAGAATGTATATTCTGCTGCTTTGGGTTGAAAGGTTCTGAAGATATCAATTAAATCCAGTTATTCTAGTATGTCACTTAAGGCCACTGTTTCTTTGTTGATTTTCTCTCTGAAGGATCTATCCATTGATGTCAGTGAGGTATTAAAATCTACTACTATTATTGTATTGTTGTTAATCTCTCTATGTCCATCAAAATCTGCTTTATGTATTTAGGTGCTTTTATACTAAGTACATAACTATTTACAACAGTTTTATCTTGTTGTATTGCTTCTTTTATGATTAAGTAGTGACCTTCTTTGTCCCTTACTATAGGCTTTTTTTTTTTTTTTAGTGAGAGAGACAGAGGGACAGATAGGGACAGACAGGCAGGAACAGAGAAAGATGAGAAGCATCAATTCTTTGTTGTGGCACCTTAATTGTTCTTTGATTGCTTTCTCATATGTGCCTTGACCAGGGAGCTGCAGCTGAGCCAGTGACCCCTTGCTCAAGCCAGTGACCTTGGGCTCAAGCCAGTGACCCTGGGGTCATGTCTATGATCTCACGATTAAGCCAGTGGCCCTCTACTCAAGCTGGTGAGCCTGTGCTCAAGCCAGATGAGTATGCTTTCAAGCTGGCAACCTCAGGATTTTGAACCTGGGTCCTCTTCTGTCCCAGGCTGGTACTCTATCCACTGTACCACTGCCTGGTCAGACTATATAGCCTTTGTTTTAAAACTATTTTATCCAATGTAAGTATTGCTACTACTCCAACTTTTTTTTTCATTTCCATTTGTTTGGAATATTTTTTTTCATCCCTTTACTTTTAGTCTGTGTATATCTTTTGTTCTGAGGTGGGCTTCTTATAGATAGCCTATATATGGGTCTTGTTTTCTTATGCATTGAGCTACCCTTTGTCTTTTGATTGGAACATTTAATCCATTTACTTTTAAGGTTATTATTGATATATACTTATTTATTACCATTTTATTTTTCAACCTATAATCTTCTTTCTCTTGATTTCCTCTTTCTTTTTCTCTTATAAGAAGCCCTTTAACTTTTCTTGCAATCCTAGTTTGATGGTAATCAATTTCTTTAGCCTTTTTTTGTCTGGGAAATTCTATTTCTCCTTCAATTTTAAATGATAGCTTTGCTGGATAAAGTTGTCTTTGTCATAGATTCTTAGTTTTTATCACTTTGAATATTTCTTGCTAATCTCTTCTGGCCTGAAGTATTTCTGTTGAGAAGTCAGATGTCAGCCTGATGGGGCTCCTTTGTACGTAATTGCTTTTCTCTTGCAGCTTTTAGGATTCTTTCTTTGTCTCTTACCTTTGGCATTTTAATTATGGTGTGTCTTGTGTAGACCTTCTTGGGTTCCTCTTTAATGGGACTGACTCTCTGTGCTTCTTGCACTTGTGTAACTTTTTCCTTCACCAATTTAGGGAAGTGTTCAGCTATGATTTCTTCGAACCAGTTTTCTATGTCTTGTTCATTCTCTTTTCCTTCAGGAACCCCTATGATGCAGATATTGTTTTTCTTCATGTTGTCACAGAGCTCTCTTAGAGTTTCCTCAGCCTTCTTGAGCCTCTTTTCTTTTTTCTGCTCTGCTTCTGTGCTTATGTTTATCTTGTCCTCTAAATCACTGAGTTGATCCTCTGCTCATCCAGCCTGCTGTTGATTCCTTCCAGTGCAGTCTTTATTTCTGACTGGTTCTTTTTTATGGTTTCAATGTCCTTTTTAATGCCTACTGTCTCTTTGTTTAAGTTCTCACTGAGATCATTCATTCTTACTCTAAGATCCTTGAGCATCCTGATAACTTTTATTTTAAACTCTATGTCTGATAGTTTGGTTGCTTCCATTTCATTTAATTCTTTTTCTAGGTATTTCTCTTGTTGACTTATTTGGGGAATATTTCTTTGTCTTCCCATTTTGTCTGTGAATTAGGTAGCTCTTCTCTGACTCCCAAGTTTTGTTGTAATGTTTTTATGAGGAAGGTGGGGCCAGTGGTACTAACCTCCAGGCCAGGGGAGCTTCTTGCTCTAGGAATGTTTCTTAAGGGTTATATTTACCCTCCTGTTGTCTGTGAGTCTTGAATGCTGTTGGCCTTTTGTGGTTGGAGTTGTCCCTTCAGGCTGGCTGGCTCTGAAGGTCAACC
This sequence comes from Saccopteryx bilineata, assembly GCF_036850765.1. Taxonomy (NCBI): domain Eukaryota; kingdom Metazoa; phylum Chordata; class Mammalia; order Chiroptera; family Emballonuridae; genus Saccopteryx; species Saccopteryx bilineata. The sequence continues at coordinate 182,737,745 of NC_089494.1, forward strand.
TTGATCATGTGTATTAGACACTGTGCAATGTCTGTCCTTGGGGCATAGTTATTCTCAGCAGGGTATGGTGGCTGCTGGACATCCTCTTTGGGCATGCCACTTGTGTGGCTATCTGAGTCTAGTGTTGGTATAATCTGCAACTGCACCAAACACAACTGGTTGTGTTGGTTCTGGGTCTTCTTGGGCAGAGTTTGGGCATGGGTTGATGTCAGACGTTGTTTATAACCCACCATGGACTACCTGTCTGGAGCTACCACTCTGTTCACTGTTTGTGTCTGTATTTTATGTGCCTGAAGGTGTTTGGGAGGGGCCAGCCTGTGTATAAAGATTGAATTCCTCCTGCTTAGAGCTGACAGGAGCTCCATAAAAGCCCCAAGCTCTGTAAGATTTGCCTCTCCTTTTCAGCTGCTCCACCTCCTCTTGCAGCTGCCTGGTCTTCCCACAGAGTCTTCTGTAGAAAGACTCTAGAGTGAGCTCAGACTGGCCTCACCCCACCAACCCCTCCACAAGTTGCAAGCTCGGTGGCTTAGGGCAACTGAGGTAAAGAGAACAATGTTAGTGGGACCCCCTACCTGGGGAGGGGATTGGTCTCTTGGTTAAAAGCTCACTACAGGGAAAGTGGCCTCTACTCTAGAGCCTAACCCCTCAGCCACTGCTGGATACTCCAATTCTGTTTCTTCCCAGAGAGGTGAGAAGCTCCATCGCCATCTTGGATCCCCTTTAAAAGTTTTATTATTTTACACATTAAGTAATGTGATGTATATATTCACATTACATGTTGTATATTATGTTGTAGGGACCAAGTTTTATTTTGTTCCATAAAACTATATAAATGTCCCAAACCAATTATTGAAAACCTATTTATTCCCTTATAGACGTGCATTGTTATCTGTCATAAACTTTTTCTGACTATTCTGTTCCATTGCTCTATTTGTATTTCCTTGTGCCAATCTCACACTGTCTTAACTACTGTAACTTTGCTCTAGGTCTTGAACCAAATATGTTCTTTTTCAAGCTTGTTTGGGCTCTTCTGGTTCTGTTTATTTGATACCTCTAAGTCAAAGTAATACACATTTATGGACAATGCAAATAAGGCCAATTTTAGGTTAGCAGCAACCAGTTAATAGAAAAAAATCTCTATATGATCCTTGAAGCACATATTTTAAAAAGTCTCAGATGACAAAAATCTTACCAATACTATTCAATATTTTAAGTTTCCAAAATTTGCCTATTCTCATTTCTTCATTCCCCCCTGTCCAATCATGTGTAGAAAGGTATCAGTTTTTAAAATGAGGGTGAAGTTATTGCTTTATAATAGATCAATATTATTCTTTTTGAGAATAGTAGCAAGAAGCTCCTTCAGGTTGTTGGCAGCATGTAGTCCATGGTTGTAGGATAGTGGTTCCCATTTCCTCGTGAACTGTAGCTCTCAGCTCCCAAAGATTGTTCATATTTCTTACCAGATTTCCTGCTTTATTTTCAAATGCAGGAATAATAGCACATTAAATGCTTCTCACACTTTGAATCTCTCTTACTCCCACTTCTACCAGCTGGAGAAAACTATGCTTTTTTTGTGGCTTGCATGATTACGTTAGGCCTATCTACATACTCCATCTTAAGGTCACTGATTAGTACGCTTAATAATGTCGAAAAATTTCTTTTGCCATGTAACTAATATAGTCATGGAAGAAACATTAGGGAAAAGAGACCATTAGAATTCTGTCTGCAATAGAAGTTTAAAGGAACAAGGACAGGATTATGTCTGTACATGATTAAATAGAGATACCATGCAGCTATAAAGAAATTTTAAATATAAGTCTTCCTCTGCAATTTAAAAATAGTCTGAATGGGAAAAAATTATTAAAAAGAAAAATACACAAAGAAAAATAGTTAAAATATCAGAAATAGGGGGTGCTGAAGTTACAAATATTAAATTGCACATCTTTTGGCCCTGGCTGGTGGCTCAGTGGATAGATTGTCAGCCCGGTGTACAGATGTCCTGGATTCAATTCCTGGTCAGGGCACACAGAAGTGATCATCAGCTTCTAACCCCCTTCCTCTCCTCCTTCTCTCACTCTTCCCTTCCGGTAGCCAGTCACTCAATTGATTTGAGTCTGGCCCCGGGTGCTGGTTCAAGCTTGTCAGCCTCAGGCATTAAAAATAGCTCAGTACTCGAGCATTGGCCCAAGATGAGGTTGCCAGGTGAATCCCAGTCAGGGCGCATGCAGGAGTCTGCCTCACTATCTTTCCTCCTCTCACCTAAAAAAGAAATTGCACATCTTTTGAACAAAGTGTCACTAACCGCTTCTGTCATTAATTATATGAATAATGTGAAGACTGTTCTTAAATTCTACTCTAACCAATACAAGATTTTTATGTGTGATAATTTGAAGATGTATTTATTTATTAAAAGCTTTTACAAAAGTGTCTTAATAACTATCTCTCAGATGTAGTTTCTACAAAATAAAAATAATAAAATTGAAAGTCTGTTTGTTTTTCTTTTCTTAACTGATTGTTACAGAATGGATCACTAAGGCCTTTATCAAGGAACCAATGGAAATAATTTAGATACACTATAATTAACCATCTCACAATATTCCAAACTAATAGGAAGTGGGTGACTAATTCTATTCTAACAAAGACACTTAATGCTACAATTATTTTTTGAAAAAACTTTTAAAGAGTATTTTTTTAAACTACTGTTTGTTAAATTCAGGTTAAGAAATTTCTAAAGGAAGTCTATTTTAAGGTATTAGGGGTCTGACCTGTGGTGGCGCAGTGGATGGAGCGTCGACCTGGAGCACTGAGGTCGCCAGTTCAAAACCCTGCACTTGTCTGGTCAGGGCACATATGGGAGTTGATGCCTCCTGCTCCTCTCCCCTTTCTCTCTCTTTCTCTCTCTCTCTCTCTCTCTCTCTGTTTCACTCTCTCTCCTCTCTAAAATGAATTTTAAAAAAGTTAAAAAAAAAAAAAGTAGAGGGTTTAAAAAAAAAGTAGCCCTGGCCGGTTGGCTCAGTGGTAGAGTGTCAGCCTGGCATGCAGGAGCCTTGGGTTTGATTCCCAGCCAGGGCACACAGGAGAAGTGCCCATCTGCTTTTCCACCCTTCCCCCTCTCCTTCCTCTCTGTCTCTCTCTTCCCTTTCCGCAGCCAAGGCTCTATTGGAGCAAAGTTGGTCCGGGCACTGAGGATGGCTCCATGGCCTCTGCCTCAGGCACTAGAATGGCTCTGGTTGCAACAGAGCAACGCCCCAGATGGGCAGAGCATCGCCCCCTGGTGGGTGTGCCGGGTAGATCCCAGTAGGGTGCATGCAGGAGTCTGTCTGACTGCCTCCCCGTTTCCAACTTCAGAAAAATACAGAAAAAAAAAAAGTATTAGGAATTACTAAATAAGCATGAACCAGTTTTGTGGATAGTTTGCATTGTACAGCGTACTGTTTCGCATTCTAAGAATGAGTTGTCAGACATATGCCCCAGATAATCTCAGAGTATCCAAGTTCACACTATTCATTATCACTTGATCCTTAGATACAGAGGGCTTCAATGTGTTACTTAGAAGCTATTGTCTTTGTCTCATTTTTTCATACATATAACATATAATCTGAATAACAGTAACCCAAGGAAAAAGCAACTTCCCATTCTACCAGTTTCAAGCCTCCCTCTTCCTTATTTATTCACATACCTGCAAGATTTTTTTAATGTTCTAAATATATTAAGTGGAAAAGCATGAAAATTGATAAGAACATACTTTATATCCACATGGGTTTTCTGTGTTTCATTTATGTACCAGGGTTTTCATAATAATTTCCAAAGTTTTTATGAGGTGAAAGGAAGGCAGCATGTCATGATAGAAAGTGCCCTGTAACGGATCCAGAAGGTCTGGGTCCTGGTCCTGACTGCTGCTACCTACTTGAGTCATCTTGAACAGTCTTAACCTTTCTCTGGTCCTAATTTTTCAACCAATAGGTTTACTAGATCATTGTTTTTCAGAGTGTATTTCATTCACAAATGTTAAATGCTAAAAGAAGTTTGGGAAACTTTGCACCTAGTTAAAGAGGCTTCCTTAATGCAGGACTGCTTATAACTTTTTTTTTTTGCATTTTTTCGAAGCTGGAAATGTGGAGGCAGTCAGACAGACTCCTGCATGTGCCTGACTGGGATCCACCCGGCATGCCCACCAGGGGGCGATGCTCTGCCCATCTGGGGCATTGCTCTTTTGCAACCAGAGCCATTCTAGCACCTGAGGCAGAGGCCACAGAGCCATCCTCAGTGCCCAGGGCCAACTTTGCTCCAATGGAGCCTTGGCTGCGGGAGGGGAAGAGAGAGACAGAGAGGAAGGAGAGGGGGAGGGGTGGAGAGGCAGATGGGCGCTTCTCCTGTGTGCCCTGGCTGGGAATCGAACCCGGGACTCCTGCACGCCAGGCCGATGCTCTACCACTGAGCTAACCGGCCAGGGCCAGGACTGCTTATAACTTTTAATGTGCCAATGTGTATGTGAATTTCCAAGGGCAGAAACATTATTTAGGATATTCTAACCTTGCCAGACTTTACTTACTGATTTTTTATATTTTTATTTTTTATATTTTTGAGAGAGAGAGAAGCAGGAAGCATCAGCTCATAGCAGTTGCTTCCTGTATATGCCTAACCAGGCAAGCCCAGGGTTTTGAACAGGTGACCTTAGTGTTCTAGTTCTAGGTCAATGCTTTATCCACTGCACCACCACAGGTCAGGTTAAACTTGCCAGACTTTAAAACCTTTTTATTGAAAAGCACTTAATAGAAACACTTTAGAAATGGTGAACCAAGAAATTTCTGAATTCTTTCTTTCTTAAAAAAAATTTTTGGCCCTGGCCTGTTGGCTCAGCGGTAGAGCGTCGGCCTGGCGTGCGGGGGACCCGGGTTCAATTCCCGGCCAGGGCACATAGGAGAAGCGCCCATTTGCTTCTCCACCCCCACCCCCCTCCTTCCTCTCTGTCTCTCTCTTCCCCTCCCGCAGCTGAGGCTCCATTGGAGCAAAGATGGCCCCGGGCGCTGGGGATGGCTCCTTAGCCTCTGCCCCAGGTGCTGGAGTGGCTCTGGTCGCGGCAGAGCGACGCCCCAGAGGGGCAGAGCATGCCCCCTGGTGGGCAGAGCATGCCCCCTGGTGGGCAGAGCGTCGCCCCTGGTGGTCGTGCCGGGTGGATCCCGGTCGGGCGCATGCGGGAGCCTGTCTGACTGTCTCTCCCCGTTTCCAGCTTCAGAAAAATACAAAAAAAAAATTTTTTTTTAAAGATTTTGTTTATTGATTTTACAGAGAGAGAGAGAGCAGGGTGGGGGGGGGGGAGGACAAGAAGTATCTACTCATAGTTGCTTCACATTTAGTTCATTGAATGTTTCTCATATGTGGCTTGACCAGGCAAGCCTGGGGTTTCAAACTGGCAACCTCAGCATTCCAGTCTGACGCTCTAAACCAGCACCACCTCAGGCCAGGCTGAATTATATTTGAATACCATAATTCGATATTGATATTGAGGTCATTTTTCTAATCCTGTAAGAATTACACTCATATCGTGGTATTAGACTTTATAAGCTAAAAGTCTAATACCATGATAGACTTTTGGTCTATTGTTTTTGAAATTTATCTAGGGAGCAAGAGATGCAGATGAGTAAGTTCACAAATGTTTAGTAATGTAGTCTTGAAATCTAAAATATATCAGAAGGGAAGTATGGAGACTTATGACATTGTTGACAAAATTACCGCTTGTGGGTAAAATACAACTTTTCTGACCACAGGAATGATAAGTTTTAGACTTTGCATTAATATTTTTTCTCTGACTTTACTGAAGTTGAAATAAAAGTAAATCACTATTTTAGGTTTTTGAAGAATGACTGTTAAAATTATTAAAGAAAAAGATTTATGAAACCAGAAGTCTTTAATAATAGATTTAAAAATAACAGATAGATCTTCCATTAACTCTTCCTGTTTAATTTTTGAGAAATGACATGTTTACACATCATTTGCAATTTAAAAGGATCATTTTTACACTTGTTAAGCTGCTCCACTGTGAAGTTATTTTTGAAGTATCTTTAACCATGATATGTTTTGAACACATTTATTTTATTGGCATTGGATTTAAAATTCTGTGGTACCCCTTTGTCAGGCATTTTAGACCGATGCTTCCCAGGTCATTGTATTTCATGGATCAGTAAATTTGTATTTCTAAAATTAGGGAGGCAAGTTTCCCAATAATTTTATTTTGACAAGTGAGAAAAATAAAAGCAACTAGTAAAGATAATAGAAAAAATATAAAAATATTTACAGAAAAATAGTTTCTATTAAGTGCTTTTCTTTTTAAAAATTTTTATTTATTGATGAGAGAGAAACACTTGATTTGTTATTCCACTTATTTAAGCATTCATTGGTTGAATCTTGTATTTGTTCTGACTTGGGATAGAATCTGCAACCTTAGTGTATCAGGACAGTGCTCTAATCAACTGAGTTACCCAGGTAGGATCTCAATTAAGTGCAAAAGAACATTTTAACATCACAAATTTAGAAAGAATATAACATTTATTAACAAAAAGTCGATGTGATCAATCCAAAGCCAACAGGAATCTACAATCTGGGGTGTGGATAAAGGTAATATTTTATTAAGGTGAACAGTTTAAAGATTTTATTTATTCATTATAGAGAGGGAAGAGAGAGAGAGAGAGAGAGAGAGAGAGAGAGAGAGAAGGGGGGAGGAGCAGGAAGCATCAACTCCCATATGTGCCTTGACCAGGCAAGCCCAGGGTTTTGAACTGGCAACCTCATTGTTTCCAGGTTGACGCTTTATCCACAGCGCCACCACAGGTCAGGCTAAGGTGAACAGTTTATAAATTGAGAAAACAGAGCCTTTGGAGGAAATATAGGGATGCCCACTTAAAAGTACTCCTCTTAGCTCCTGATTGGTCCATTCTTTATGCAAATGAAGAATCCATATTTCCACAATTTGGTTGGTCCAAACTGCAGTGTCATGATTAGTCAGAATTGTATATCCTCATTGGTTATTTTGGAGCCACTCTGATTAGTAAAAATGCAAATGAGGATATAGCTGCACAGCTCTAGGGCTTGTCTGAGGCCATTGGTTGAAATATAATTTCAGGAACTCCTTTATAAGGGTCAGCTCAAACAGCAAGAACAGTGCAGGGGCTGTGGCAGTCCAGTCTGTAGCTTTTCCCTGTAATGCAGCGTTGGTGAGAGACCCTCTGTAAACAAGCACTGCTATACTCTGATTATGAGTTTGGGCCTATTGAACCACAAAGAGTCCTTTTTGACAAGTATTAACTTCTCAGGGTCAACACATCAGAATATAAGTGTTATTTCAATTTTAGCTTCATTACAAGTTAACTGTATTGCTTCTTTCTCCCTCTGTTTTACATGGACAAGGAAAACTTTATTTCAAAACTTCTTTGATCCAGGGACCTGCCACTGTTTACACTGGAGTATAAAGGGGTTGGGAGACTGAGGTACATGATCCGCCCAAGGCAGTGATTTGCCACCAGAAACCACTTCTATGCTATGGTGTTTAAAGGAAAAGGTAGGCTTTGTTGTTGTTGTTCTTTAATATCCTTTGTTATTTCTTTTACACTTGCTGTTTCTGTTACGACCACTTTTCTTCTTCTTTTTATTCCTTCATTGACACATAGTTTATTCATTATTTTCTTTTTTTCCAAGTGAGAGGAGGGGAGATAGATTCCTGCATGCGCCCTGACTGGGATCCACTCAGCAACCCCTGTTTGGGACCAATGCTCTGCCCATCTGGGGGTTATGCTTGCAACTTGAGCTATTTTTAGCACCTGAGTCAGAGGCTCCAAGGAGCTATCCTCAGTGCCTGGAGCTGATATGCTTGAACCAGTCGAGCCAAGGCTGCAGGAGGGAAAGAGAGAGAGAAAGAGGAGGGGGAGAAGAAGTAGATGGTTACTTATCCTGTGTACCCTGACCAGGAATCGAACCCAAGACATCCAACGCCAGGCTAGCTCTACTACTGCGCCAACTGGCCAGGGCCACATAGTTTATTCTTCTGCTTCCTCTACCCTAACTGGAAAATGCAGAACCAATTATACACTACACTGCTTTAAATACAGTAAGTCCCAGAGTTATAAACATCTGACTTACGCACAACTCATACTTAGGAACAGAGTGCCATAAGGGTATTGGTAATCAACTGCAGTTGGACATCAGTGAAAATGATATCATAGAGTTACCCAACTCCCATTACAAAGAACTAACCAATGAAGACCTTATGGAACTACAACCGCAGATGATAGCATTTAGGGAAGAAAATAGGGACCTAGAAACTCCGGAACTGAAAAATGTTTCTACAAAAAAGTTAGCTGATGCTTTCGTCTCATTAAAGCAAGAATGGCAAAATCAGGAGGAACAAGACCCTTATACAAAGAGGTTCAGCAAAGTAGACTGTACAGTTACTGAAGGCCTGAGGGTCTACAGGGCCATTTATGATGAGAAAAAGAAAAGCTCTGTACAAACCTCCCTTGATGCCTCCTTCAAGAAACTGACTCCAGCAGCAGAATCAAACCCTGACTCTAACACCAGTCCCATCCTCTCCAACAAGTCCATCATCTTCTGCATCATCCAAGATTGTTTAAGGTTGTATTTTAAAATGTTTAAGTATTTATATGCACAGAAAGGTAAAAACAAATACTATGTTAAAATAAACATGAAGTTGATTTAATGGGTAAATGTACCTGTTCCAACTTAAACAAATGCAACTTAAGAACACACCTACAGAACCGATCTCGTTCATAACCTGGGAGCCTATACAACAAAGCCATAGAAGGAAGTCAGAGGAGGAGAGGGAGGGCATCCGTGAGGCTATGTACCCACTCTGTAAGAACCTCAGGCACTGGAAGGTGTCTACTGGTCACATTGTGTCCCTCTCTAGATCCACGATTTTTCATACACCAAGTCTGCAGCTGCCCTCTTGCACTGTATGGTCTCCTGATGGGCAGATAACACATTTCATGTAAAAGGACCAAAATCATGACTGGAGAGGTCATACTTTCTGGTTCGGTTACTTGCTTTTGTATCAAAAAAAAATTCTAACTACTAGGGGTCCTCAAGTTATGACAGTCTTGGCATATGACATTTTGGGTTTTCGTAAAACCTTCTCTTCCATAAAAACCTAAAAAAATCAAGATGTGTTTCAGCTTATGCCAGTAGGGTCATACTTACAGACCACATGGGCAAACTAGTTTGGAATAAAGGTAAGAATTTTTTTTACATTCATTTTTTGGGTCATTTTTTCTGTCAGTGTACAATACAGTATATTTATGTCCTTTTCCTTTTTCTGTGGCTTAGTTGTGTTTTTACGTTCTAGATTATGATTTTACAACTGTATTAGGATAGGTAAGTGATTTAGGCTAGAGTGTGTTTCGACTCACACCAAAATTTGGGTTATTGTCACTGTTGTAGGAATGGAAATATGTCATAACCCTAGGACCCCCTGTATCTAATTTTCTAATTATCAAATTAGGTAAAATTCCATTTCTTCACCAGCTGTGAAGCAAATGATACACGTGTTCAGTCTTGTTCCTTTTATCCTTTTTTGGCAGTTCTCAATAGTCTGCTCAGAATCACATGGAGATGTTTGTGTAGAGGCTATAATCTCATGGTTTAAATTTTAAACATAGAAACGGGAGTTCAGTTTATGGTCTTTGTCAGTCCATGGGGCCAGTTGTCTAGTACTTGTTCCTAAAGGCCTTCAGAGTTATTAGTTTCTTGTCTACCCTGGGGCAGGAAGTGGGGAGGATTCTTCTTGCTCAGGCACAAGGTGTATACAAAGAGGGTTTTCCCCTAACTCTCCTGGCCTTTGATCCTCTCACTTTCTTCTCCCCTCAGAATGCAGTGAGTTACCTGATTGATGCGTTTGGGAGAAAAGCTGGTGTGTGGAACTCAAGTCCTCTCCCTCCTTGCCTTTATTTAGAGAGCCAAGATGACTCCAACAAAAATTGCTCTGCAATTCCATCTTGGAAAATGTATAGGGGAGGCTTCCACATAGGAGGCTTATGGACCCCCCACTCAGGTGGATGAGACTGCTTGCTTCTGGGGTTTGGTATTGGAAAACCCACTGTTGACTCATATCTTAGTTGCAATCTCTGATACGAGCAGTATCAATAATAAAAATAATATTTTGAAGTCTCTTTGCCACTCTTTGTTTGCTATCAACCTCAACATATCCTTCCAGAGATACAGATACAGGTAAATCCTCCCCACCCCTTTTTTATTTATTTATTTATTTATTTATTTATTTATTTATTTATTTATTTTCATTTTTCTGAAGCTGGAAACAGGGAGAGACAGTCAGACAGACTCCCGCATGCGCCCGACCGGGATCCACCCGGCACGCCCACCATGGGGCAACGCTCTGCCCACCAGGGGGCGATGCTCTGCCCATCCTGGGCGTCGCCATATTGCAACCAGAGCCACTCTAGCGCCTGAGGCAGAGGCCACAGAGCCATGCCCAGCGCCCGGGCCATCTTTGCTCCAATGGAGCCTCGGCTGCGGGAGGGGAAGAGAGAGACAGAGAGGAAAGCGCGGCGGAGGGGTGGAGAAGCAAATGGGCGCTTCTCCTATGTGCCCTGGCCGGGAATCGAACCCGGGTCCTCCGCACGCTAGGCCGACGCTCTACCACTGAGCCAACCGGCCAGGGCCCCACCCCTTTTTTAAAAAGTATGTGGTGGTATACTAACCACACTGCTTTGCATCTAGGAGGTCATTTGTTATCAGTACATAGAGAAAGAATGTCCTCATTTTTCTTTAGGGATGAATAGAATTCCATTGGGTGGAAGGATCATAATTCATCTTATTGGTCCCCTATTAATGGGCATTTAGGCTATTTCCAATCTTTTGCTATTACTAATATGTTATAATGAATGATGTTATACATGTTATTTTGCGCACATGCAAATATTTACCTTGTTGAAAAAATCCTACAATTAGTATTGCTGGGTCAAAATTTGCATGTATATTTTGATGCATTTTTGGTTTTTGAACTTAGTCCATTGAGCAGTCTACCTGGTCATGTAGCTCTACTCAATTGTAGCTTTATAATACAGTTTAATATTCAATGTGGTATTTAAAAAAGAATTTTCTACCATTTTTGCTGTTTGTATCTTAATTGAGATCACATTACATTTTTTGCACTTACTTAAGGAGAATTGACACTTTCATGAGTAATTTCATTCTACGATATGTCTTTTAGTTACTCAAGAATTCTTTTGTGTCCTTTAGTAGAGTTTTAAAATTTTATTCATAGATATTATAAACATTTCTAATGTTTATTCTCAAGTATTTATTTTAAATCCCTTTGTTTTTTATTTTGAAAACATTCAAATTTAAAGAAAAGTTGCAAAAATAGTGTTAAGGGCTCTCACATTCCCCTTACCCACATTCACCAATTTTCAACATTTTGCCATATTTTATTATTCTCTTTCTTGATATAAATATGTATTTTTCCCTGACTATTCGGAGGTATGTTGCGTTTATCATGCCCCTTCACCTTCATCCTTTAGTGTATATTTTCCACAAAAGTATTCTCTTATATGAACAATATAGTAATTGAACTAAAAAAATTTAGAATTGATAAAAAACTATTATTTAATTTAAAGTTCATATTTCAACTTGTCAATTGTCCCAGTAATGTCCTTTGCAACAACTTTTTTCTTTCTTGGTATAGGATCCAGTCCAGAGTCACTTTCTGTAGTGGGTCAGGACTTACTTTCCTTTAGTGAATTGTTCCTCAGTCTTTCTTTTTCTTTCTTGACATAATAATATTGTTGAAGCATACCTGTCAGTTATTTTACAGTTTGGGTTTTACAATCATGGTTAGATATAGGATATGAATTTTCAGTTGGAAAACAACATAAATGCCACTTACTGTGTTCTCAGGGTATTACAGCCACAGACTCATTTATTTCTTATTTTGGTGATATTAATTTTAATAATTAATCCATTTATTTCCTCTATCTTCTAATTAGTTAACACATGAATGCATACATATATAATTATCATTGCTTCTGGTGTTAATTTTGTACTCAGCTACCTGCTGGGAGACATGAGTATCTTGTGTTTCTGCACACCTTGTGAACAGAAGCAACTGTGTGCCCCCATCCGGACACTCTTTCCAAGATATTGTAGTGAGCAGCCTTGGAAAATAGAGGTGGCACCTTCCTCTGCAGTACAGGAAAATGTCATTTACTCTTCAGTATTGTGGCCCTTGAATATAATCTGATAAAAGTATACCTTTTATCACAAAACCCACTCAACAATGGGCCAATTTTTAAGAAATATATAGTCTCTGCTATCCACAGACATCTCGTGGTGTTGCATGTTGGAATGACCTTCAAAAGTCCCTGCTTCTAAAAAATATTTCTGACTCTACCTCCCTCACCTCCTTCTGGTTCGCACACCTTAGTAAGGCAGTTTGGTCCCTGAATGCAGCTGTCCCCAGGAAGGGATCATTTCTTCTCAATGCCTTCCTGGGCAGTGATCAGATTTGGAGGGTTATATAGACTTATGGGGAATCTAACCCTGACAATTTCTGGGCGTGATGTACCTTTCTTTCCTCTACAAGCAATGTTGGGCCAGCCTGGTTGGTACACTCTCCAAGTGGCAGCCCAGTCAAAGGTTGCATAGAGGATATAAATTTAATTCTGGTCCAGGTACTTGGGTTCTCTTTTTGGATTGACAAGATCCTAAATTATAGGATAGTGACTACTTAGTTAAGCACACTGTTCATTAAGTCCCTATGTGTTCAGAATGGAGGACATAACAGGCCTATGTAAATTTTGTTTTATTTATTTATTTATTTATTTATTTATTTATTTATTTGGTGACAGAGACCATCAGAGAGAGGGACAGACAGACAGGAAGGGAGAGAGATGAGAAACATCAATTCTTCATTGTGACACCTTAGTTCTTCATTGATTGCTTTCTCATATGTGCCTTGACTGGGGGGCTCAGCAGACTGAGTGACCCCTTGCTCGAGCCAGTGACCTTGGGCTCAAACTGGTGAGCTTTGCTCAAACCAGATGAGCCCGTGCTCAAGCTGACGAGCTCAGGGTCTCGAACTTGGGTTATCCGCATCCCAGTCCGACGCTCTATGCACTGCCACACCACCTGGTCAGGCTAAATTTTATTTTAAATATCCAAGTCTATTGGGCACTCAACATTTCCAGACAGTATGTCTGGGTCCACGTAGGGTAGGACTGGAAAATAAAGATGAAGCTATTGCTGCCAAACTGGGAAACAGAGAGCAACATCCAAGGACCTGATAAGGTAACACCCTCGATTGCAGTGGTGTGGAGGCAGGAGGGACATTAACAATATTTTTCTTCCAGAATCACCTCTGGAGACTGTCTCATGAAGAAAAGTGCTCAAAAAATGCTCTGGTGTGGCTCTCCCAAATTGTTGCAAGTGCCTTGAGTTTTATTGACTCCTGGGTCTGCCATCGCCCACCAGGTATGTGGGAAGCCCAGGGAGTGTGACATCCTAAAGGTGAAGTGAGGAAAAGCGTTCCAAGAAGTCTGCAAGGATGAACTGTGCAAATTCTGCTGCCGGAACGTGTAAGATAGGACTTAGCGTTGGTGACTGATATGCTGACATAGAGGTTGTTAACAGGTTTTCTTGCATCTTACAGTTTCAGTGATAGAGACATACCAGTGAGAAAGGAGTGACAAAGTAGAGATGATTGCTTTCTTAAGTTTTATTTTTATAAGAAGGGATGAGGGAGAGAAATGGAAGCTAAATTCTCATCTTCCATGGTGGGAGGTAAATAGATGATCTGTAACTCGATGATATTGGTTTGATCAATATCCAGGATTTACTTTATTAAGACTTTGTAAGCCTTATTTATAGATGAACCAGGTGGTAACTTCTACTTTGCTATGCATGTTTTTGCAGAACATGAGAGGAGTTGGAATATAGCACACAAATGGAGAATTTGACCCTAGAATTATTTTTCTAACATACTTTACACAAATTCAACTCTAAACTCTCCACCATTGTCTAAATTTCTTTTCACAAATTTTATAAGTGTTATATATTTTCTCACATTAATGAAATTTATTAAAATCAGAAGGAAGGCAAGAGTATATGCATCTAGATAAGGGTAAATTGGTAGATTTGTTGCAAAGATGTTGAGAAAGTTATTTTCTGATTGCAGCTGTTTTCTCAGTGGAATAAAAAGCAAGTCCATCAGTTCATCAGTGAGAGTGAGAAAGGTCAAGGGGCTGGAAATATAAGAAGAGGGAAGAAAGTGTGAAACAGCTGTAGAGGAAACCGGAGAGCAAATAAACAAGAAAAATGAAATAGGATTTCCCAGGCATGCTGGGACCCCTCTTGAGATTCGTGACCTCCAATTTACACTAGTACCCCTCAGTGTGCTGGGTGGTTCCTCTCCAGTCATATTTAACTGCTCAGATTTGAGAACAGAGTAGGCAGATCATTAGATCAGGTTTGTAACTTTGCCAGGCAAGGACAACCGAAGGCAGAGTGGCAGGGAGAGGATGTTTCGTGCAAGAGCATGATGATGATGATGAACCATGGCATCTTGGCTGGATAAGGAAGAAAATAAAGATGTGAGATGATTGCTGGATAGTCAAAAGGAAGTAGAGTGGAAGGAATGGATATCCTGGAAGAGCAAAGAATTGTAGGAGTGATGATAATTGAGGGAGTAAGATAAAATCACAGATCTGAAGGTGATACTGGTATTGGTAACGGCAGTGTCTAGATATGACTACTAGTGAATTCAGAATGTAAAATGTGGGAGGAGCTTGCAATTATCTTATTTGAAGAGCAAAGGACAATGATGACAAGTAAAGAACAATCTACTGGTGCTATTAACTACACTTACCTTACCAGGATTTCATGATAGTTTAGCTGTTTGGAAGACCCAAACCAACATGCCACCCTGCTGTGGATAAGGTAGCTGAAGGGAAAGAAAGCAATTCACCTGAATGAATATCACTCCAAGTAGCCCAGAACATTATTTTTAACTTTATTGATTTTA
Organism: Saccopteryx bilineata; assembly: GCF_036850765.1. Classification (NCBI taxonomy): domain Eukaryota; kingdom Metazoa; phylum Chordata; class Mammalia; order Chiroptera; family Emballonuridae; genus Saccopteryx; species Saccopteryx bilineata. Next base: position 182,752,791 of record NC_089494.1, read on the forward strand.
GAGAAAGAGGAAGGGAGGAAGAGAGAGAGAGGCAGAGAGAGAGAGAGAGTCAGACTCAGGAACATTGATCTGTTCCTGTATGTGCCCTGACCAGGGACTGAACCAGCGACCTCTGCGCCAATTGAGCTATCTGGCCAGGGCATAAAGAACAATTTTTAAAAGGTCTCAAATTGGCCTCAGATTTTAATAAGATTCTCTATACACACATTTGCTACTAAAAAAAAAAAAAAAAAAAGGAACTGAAGCCATTCAAATGCAAACTACATAGATTCCTTATAAGTTATTGACATTAAGTTAGACAAGAAAAAATGCAAGAGAAAGATATCACAGAACTTCTATCATAGGTTATCAACATATTGGCATACAGTCTATCTGAGCAGAATAGCTCTCAAACTGCTGCATATTACCTTAAAACAAAAAAACAAAAAAAAAAGAAAACAAAAAAAAAGTACAAGAAAGAATAATGGCTAAATCGACTCCATGTCAGAATTATTTTCCATGCTGATGTTATCAGAAATATCTCCATGATATAGGCAATACGGCAGCTACATCTGAATCGTCTGAATCTTGATTCAAACTCAAGTTTCCTCGCCTCTGGGGTTTTCTGAAGCAGGGATATGGTGCGATATCTAATAATTTGTGATATCCTTTGCATCCTTTCTTTCCGAGCTGTTGCCAAAGTCCTCACTCCACATCTCTTCCTGTAGATGGTGTCTTCACCCAGCCCCGGTCCAAGCCCCTTTAAGTTTTTTGCTGTCCTGTTGTTGGGCTTCTGGTAGAAGGGAAGGGAACTTGGTACTGGGGTTGAGAGTCGTTGCTGAGGTTCTTTGCTAGTACTTCTGACTCAGCTTGAGCGCCAGCAGAATCTTCTTCGTGGGCATCTCAGATGACTCCGGGGTCGAGGTTGGGCTAACCTTTGGTGAGTCCATTGGAAGTCTAGCCAGAGCCTGAAGCTCCTTCTAGATCCCCACAAAGGGTTGGGGCAAAAGGGGAGCTCAGAACTCTCAAACAAAGTAGTCCAGAGAGATCCGTATAGCCCAGAAATAGCAAAAAAAAATTCCAAATTCAAACAAAATGTGGTGAAAGGAACAGCTAACTGAAAAGTCTAGGTCCAGTTTCTTCTTAAGAACTACAGGTAGAGTGACGTCACAGAAATGGCACTGTGAGCATCGCGTACGACAGATCTCTCCAAAATCTCAACAAATTTATCAACTAGAAACAGAAAATTTTATCCTTGGAGCATTCCGGAGTTCCACACACACTGAAGGAGAAAGGGCTCTTATCACTTGAATCTGAGAGACGGGACGGAGCTAAGGGTGTGGAGGAAGCTAACAACCGCACGGATGTTCATTCAAGCCGAAGAGGGAGTGCGCCTGTGGTGAGTCAACCCACGCGTGCAACTGCCCACCCACACTCGGGGAGGAACAGCCTGAGCACTGCGAGCAGCCGCCCACGTGCCATGAGAAACCGCACGCGCGTCCCGTGCTGCGGTCCGGTCGCAGAGCGAGCTCCCTTGCACCGCCAGTGTCCCCAGCGGCCCATGCACTGTGAGCGAGCGTCCCCAGCCACCGGCGTGCCCTGAATGTCCCACTCGCCCACGCGCCCAGAGTGCCCCATTCTCCCACGCACCCAGGCCTCCAGCGGCAAGGCAAGCGGGAAGGGCGCCAAAGCTATCTTCCCTACTTCAGAGATTCTCTCCGTGGGCGGGGCACCTCACCTAGCCATTCAAGCTGAAATATTGTACTTTCTGGAGCACGGCTGCGGATCCAATCACTGAAATTAGCTTAACCCACGAAATCTGCGCACCCACGGGGCTCTAATTGATAAGATCTCTCTCAGTTCAGCGATCCAAGACAAGAGGCGTGATATTTTTTAGTGCCTCTCGCTAAAGGGGCGGGGGCAACTTCTGATTGACAGAGCCTTCATATTCAGGGATATACGCTAACAAGAGGGACTTGGCAGATGTTAAGATCTATACAGCAAGCATAGACTAGTGCCTCTTCTTCCCAGCCAAAACAGGCTACAAAGTGTGGAAAGCCTGGGTTGAGTGGTCCAACTGAATGCTACGCGCTGAACAGGCCTAGAGGCTTATTGAAAGTCACCTTGACAACAATTGGCTCCCAGCCCCGCCTGATTACGCTGGAGGCTCTGACTGCCAGAGCCTTTCCCAAAGCCTTGCGCTGAGTGAGGATAGAGTGGGGATTTCCTAGCTCTTTGAACCTCTTACTCCCCAGGCAGAAGCAGTGGCAACCTCATAGCTGGATCACCAGGCTGCTAATTCAGGAAGGAGAGACTAGGAGAGAGACTCCGGGAAAGCAAACTCTCTCATTGTTGGACCCTGCAAACGCCAACAAGCCTTGACTACCAACAAGACTAAAGCCAATTATATGACATTGCCATAGAATCCCATCAACTGCAAATCCCTGCCTAAGTGTGACACAGGGCAGAGTCTGGGGTACAGAGTCACCGACCAGGAAGAGGGACAGAGAAGAAAAAGGAAGAAATTAACCTCTCAAAATCAAGAAAAATCCACAGACTTTATAGCTTGTTCCACTATTTTTTCATGTTGTTGTTTGTTTCTTCTATCTTATTGACTTTATTATTATTATTTCTATTTCCTCCACCTCGGTCCTTTTATTCTCTGCCCATCTATTCTTCTCTTTTCTTGAACTACACTACCCATGAGTGTTACATTTTATTTCTTTTCTTCGTCTTTACTCTCCTTTAGGGTTACACTCCAAAACCCTTAACTCTCACTCTCTCCCCTTTTGTTTTATTTTCTTTTCCTTTTTTTCTTCCTTCGTTTTTCTCTTTTTCTTATTTCTCCCTTCTATTCATTTCTTTTCTCCTTTTACTTTTCCTTCCATTCAATCCTCAATCACGAACAAATTATTTAATTTGGGACTCAAGTTTTTTTTGGGTTTTTTTTGCTTTTGTTTTTTTTTTTGTTTGTTTGTTTGGTATTTGGGGTACTTTTTACTTTGCTTTTTAACTCATTAGCATTCCTCTCAACCCAAGGTCTCATTGTATTTAGTCTTTGCTCCACTTAATACAACAGATTTTTACTTATTTTTTATTTTTTTCTTCTTTAATTATTATTTTTTTCTCCTTTTTTCTGTTTCCCTCTTATCCCTCTCATTATATCTCTTAGTCGACCATCACTTACAAGCAAATCATTTTATACTTGTCTAAGGTTTTTCTCCTTTTTTTGCATTTAGTAGGTCCCTACTCCCTTTTTTGCCCCTTGAACTCTTCACCCCAAATTAGGCCCTCTGTTATAGGCAGTTTTTGTTCCATTTAGCATAATATAATTCACAGGTCATCACGATATTTCCCTAAGGAGAGGAGAGGAGGAGAAAAGAAGAAAGAAAAAAGGGGGAAATAATAAATTATTACTGTTTTTTTTTTTGTGGGGTGATTTTCTTTTTTCCTTTTTTTTTTGTTTTCCCAAAAAAAGGGAAGAAAGAAAAAAAAATTTTTTTTTACTTTTTATTCTTTATTAATTCTAATTAGTGCTATCAACAAGACCACTCTCAGATGCCAATAAGAAAGAGGAAATTGAATATTATGGATACAAAAGATAGAGAGGTAACACAAATAGATGTGGAAAAATCTATGGAGAAAAAATTTAACATATTGGAAACCTTGGAGCTAAATGACAGAAAATTTAAAATAGAAATTCTAAAAATACTCAGAGGTATACAAGAAAACACAGAAAGGCAATTTAGGGAGCTCTGAAAACAACTCAACGATCACAAAGAATATATTACCAAGGAAATTGAAACTATAAAAACAAATCAAACAAATGAAAAACTCAATTCATGAGCTGAAAAACGAGGCAACAAGCTTAGCTAATAGAACACCTCAGATAGAAGGTAGGATTAGTGAAATAGAAGACAAGCAACTTGAGGCACAACAGAGAGAAGAAGAAAGAGACTCAAAAATAATAAAAAACGAGAAAGCCCTACAGGAATTGTCTGACTCCATCAGAAAGAATAACATAAGAATAATAGGTATATCAGAGGGAGAAGAGAAAGAGAATGGAATGGAGAATATACTCAAACAAATAATAGATGAGAACTTCCCAAGCCTGTGGAAAGAACTAAAGCCTCAAATTCAAGAAGCAAACAGAACACCGAGTTTTCTTAACCCCAACAAACCTACTCCAAGGCACATCATAATGAAGATGGCACAAACCAATGACAAAGAAAAAATTCTCAAGGCAGCCAGAAAAAAGAAGAGTACAACATATAAAGGAAGGCCTATTAGATTATCATCAGATTTCTCAGCAGAAACTCTACAAGCTAGAAGAGAGTGGACCCCAATATTTAAAGCCCTGAAAGAGAGGAACTTTCAGCCAAGAATACTATACCCATCAAAGCTATCCTTCAAGTATGAAGGAGATATAAAAACATTCATAAATACAGAAAAGATGAGGGAATTTATCATCAGAAAGTTCCCACTCCAGGAAATACTAAAGGGGGTTTTCCAACTAGATTCAAAGAACAAAACAAAACAAAACCACAAGTAACAGCTCCACCAAGAACACAATAAAACCAAATTTATACTGTGACAACAAAAGAAAAAAAGGGGGGAGAGGATGGAGATTAATAGTAGCAAAGTAGCCCTGGCCGGTTGGCTCAGCGGTAGAGCGTTGGCCTAGCGTGCGGAGGACCCGAGTTCGATTCCCGGCCAGGGCACACAGGAGAAGCGCCCATTTGCTTCTCCACCCCTCCGCCGCGCCTTCCTCTCTGTCTCTCTCTTCCCCTCCCGCAGCCAAGGCTCCATTGGAGCAAAGATGGCCCGGGCGCTGGGGATGGCTCTGTGGCCTCTGCCTCAGGTGCTAGAGTGGCTCTGGTCGCAACATGGCGATGCCCAGGATGGGCAGAGCATCGCCCCCTGGTGGGCAGAGCGTCGCCCCATGGTGGGCGTGCCGGGTGGATCCCGGTCGGGCGCATGCGGGAGTCTGTCTGACTGACTCTCCCTGTTTCCAGCTTCAGAAAAATGAAAAAAAAAAAAATAGTAGCAAAGGACGATGAAGCGCAGAAATACTCATAAGATAGGGTACTACAATGAATATGGTAGGTACCCTTTTCATTACTTAATGGTAACCACCCTTGAAAAAACAACCACAAAAACATTTGACTTAAAAAAGGTAGCAATAGAGGAAAGAAGTATGGAATACAAACAAACAAAAACAAATAATAAAAAAACAAAAGAGAAGAATCAAACAAGATACAAAACTAACAGAAAGCAATTTATAAAATGGCAATAGGGAACCCACAAGTGTCAATAATTACACTAGGTGACGTCATGGAAATGGCGCCGTGAGCAGCGCGTCTGACAGATCTCCCCTAAATCACAACAAATTTATCAACTAGAAACAGAAAAATTTATCCTCGGAGCATTCCGGAGTTCCACACAAACTGAAAGCGAAAGGACTGTTATCACTTGAATCTGAGAGACGAGGGTGTGGAGGAAGGTACCGCAGCGACGTTCATTCAAGCCACCAGGGAGTGCGCCTGTGGTGAGTCAGCCCACACTTGGGAGCCGAGAGCAGCCGTGAGCGCGCGCCCGGTCCAGTTGCAGAGCGAGCACCGCCCACACTCCGGAGCGGCGAGCAGCCACCAGCGTGCCCGGTCCGGTTGCAGAGCGAGCACCGCTAACGTTCCCAGCGGCCCGCGCACTGCGAGTGAGAGTCGCCAGCCACCGGTGCCCGGAGCACCCCATTCGCGCGCGTGCCCTGGGCATTCCACATGCCCAGAGCGCCCTACTGGCCCGCACACCCAGGGTGCCCCATTATTCTGCACCTGGTGCGATCCAGCCGCCAGCGGCAGGGCGAGCGGGAGAGGCACCAGGGTGGTCTTCTACTTGGGAGATTCTCTCCGTGGGCGGGGCACCTCACCCAGCCATTCAAGCTAACAATCAAGCGTTGGGGGAGGGGCGCACGCAGGCAGCCTAAAATACCTTCGGGAGCACAGCTGCGACCCAATCACTGAAATTAGCTTAACCCATGAAATCTGCGCACCCTCGGTTCTAATTGATAAGATCTCTCTCAGTTCAGCGACCCAGACAAGAGGCGTGATATTTTTTAGTGCCTCTCACTAAAGGGGCGGGGGCAACTTCTGATTGATAGAGCCTCCATATTCAGGGATAAACGCTAACAAGAAGGACTTGGCAGATAATAAGATCTATACTACACTAGTCGCAAGCAGAGACTAGTGCCTCTTCTTCCCTGCAAAAACAGGCTACAAAGTGTGGAAAGCCTGGGTTGAGAGGTCCAACTGAATGCTAGGCACTGAACAGTCACCTTGACAACAATTGACTCCCACCCCCGCCTGATTACACTGGAGGCCCTGACTGCCAGAGCCTTTCCCAAAGCCTTGCACTGAGTGGGGATAGAGTGGGGATTTCCCAGCTCTTTGAGCCTCTTACTCCCCAGGCAGAAGCAGTTGCAGCCTTATAGCTGGATCACCAGGCTGCTAATTCAGGAAGGGGGGACTAGGAGAGAGAATCCAGGAAAGCAAACTCTCATTGTTGGACCCTGCAAACGCCAACAAGCCTTGACTACCAGCAAGACTAAAGCCAATTATATGACATTGCCATAGAATCCCATTAACTGCAAATCCCTACCTAAGTGTGACACAGGGGCAGAGCCTGGGGTACAGAGTCACCAACCAGGAAGAGGGAGAGAAAAGAAAAAGGAAGAAGTTAACCTCTCAAAATCAAGAAAAATCCATAGACTTTACAACTTGTTCCACTAATTTTTTTTTTGTTGTTGTTTGTTTCTTCTTATTGCCTTTATTTCCTCCACCTCGGTCCTTCTATTCTCTGCCCATCTTATGCTTCCCTTTTCTTGAACTACACTACCCATGAGTGTTACATTTTATTTCTCTCCTTCATCCTCACCCTCCTTTAAGGTTATACTCCAAAACACTTAACTCTCACTCTCTCCTCTTTTGTTTTTTTTTTGATTTGCTTTATTTTGTTTTTTTCTCTTCCTTTTTTATTTCTTCCTTCGTTTTTCTCTTTTTCTTATTTTTTCCTTTCTATTCGTTTTTTCTTTTCTCGTTTTACTTTCCTCCCATTTAATCCTCAATCATGAACAAATTAGTTAATTTGGGACTCAAGGCTTTTTTTGGCTTTATTTTTCTTTTTTGCTTTTGTTTTTGTTTTTTTCTTGTTTGTTTATTTTTGTGGCATTTTGGGTCCTCCCAACCCAAGGTCTCCATTGTATTTAGTCTTCGCTCCAATTAATACAACAGATTTTTACTTATTATTTTTATTTTTTTATTTTTTTTTTCTGAAGCTGGAAACAGGGAGAGACAGTCAGACAGACTCCCGCATGCGCCCGACCGGGATCCACCCGGCACGCCCACCAGGGGGCGACGCTCTGTCCACCAGGGAGCGATGCTCTGCCCCTCCGGGGCGTCGCCATGTTGCGACCAGAGCCACTCTAGCACCTGAGGCAGAGGCCACAGAGCCATCCCCAGCGCCCGGGCCATCTTTGCTCCAATGGAGCCTTGGCTGCGGGAAGGGAAGAGAGAGACAGAGAGGAAGGCGCGGCGGAGGGGTGGAGAAGCAAATGGGCGCTTCTCCTATGTGCCCTGGCCGGGATTCGAACCCGGGTCCTCCGCATGCTAGGCCGACGCTCTTCTGCTGAGCCAACCAGCCAGGGCTATTTTTTTCTTCTTTATTATTCTTTTTTTGGTCCTTTTTTCTGGTTCCCTCTTATCCCTCTCATTATATCTCTTAGTTGACCATCACTTACAAGCAAATCATCTTATGCTTGTCTAAAATTTTCTTCCTTTTTTTTTTTTTTTTTTTTTGCATTTAGTAGGTCCCTACTCACTTTTTTTGCCCCTTGAACTCTTCACCCCAAATCAGGCCCTCCATTATAGGCACGATATTTCCCTGAGGAGGGGAGAGGAGGGAAAGAGAAGAAAAAAAGGGGGAAATAATAAATTATTACTGTTTTTTTTTGTGGGGTGTTTTACCTTTTTTTTTTTTACTTTTTACTCTTTATTAATTCTAATTAGTGCTATCAGCAAGACCACCCTCAGATGCCAATGAGAAAGAGGAAATCGAATATTATGGATACAAAAGAAAGAGAGGTAACACAAATAGATGTGGAAAAATCTATGGAGAAAAGACTTAACATATTGGAAGCCTTGGAGCTAAATGACAGAGAATTTAAAATAGAAATCTTAAAAATACTCAGAGATATACAAGAAAACACAGAAAGGCAATATAGGGAGATCAGAAAACAACTCAATGAACACAAAGAATATATTACCAAGGAAATTGAAACTATTAAAACAAATCAAACAGAAATGAAAAACTCAATTCACGAGCTGAAAAACGAGGTAACAAGCTTAGCTAACAGAACAGCCCAGATTGAGGATAGGATTAGTGAAATAGAAGACAAACAACTTCAAGCACAACAGAGAGAAGAAGAAAGAGACTCAAAAATAATAAAAAACGAGAAAGCCCTACAGAAATTGTCTGACTCCATCAGAAAGAATAACATAAGAATAATAGGTATATCAGAGGGAGAAGAGAAAGAAAATGGAATGGAGAATATACTCAAATAATAGACGAGAACTTCCCAAGCCTGTGGAAAGAACTAAAGCCTCAAATTCAAGAAGCAAACAGAACACCGAGTTTTCTTAACCCCAACAAACCCACTCCAAGGCACATCATAATAAAGATGACACAAACCAATGACAAAGAAAAAATTCTCAAGGCAGCCAGGGAAAAGAAGAGTACAACATATAAAGGAAGGCCTATTAGATTATCATCAGATTTCTCAGCAGAAACTCTACAAGCTAGAAGAGAGTGGACCCCAATATTTAAAGCCCTGAAAGAGAAGAACTTTCAGCCAAGAATACTATACCCATCAAAGCTATCCTTCAAGTATGAAGGAGATATAAAAACATTCACAAATACAGAAAAGATGAGAGAATTTATCAACAGAAAGCCCCCACTCCAGGAAATACTAAAGGGGTTTTTTCAACCAGATTCAAAGAACAAAAGAAAACAACACCACAAGTAACAGCTCCACCAAGAACACTGTAAAACCAAACTTAAACTGTGACAACAAAGGAAAAAAAGGGGGGAGAGGATGGAGATTAACAGTAGCAAAGGATGATGAAGTGCAGAAATACTTATAAGATAGGGTATTACAATGAATATGGTAGGTACCCTTTTCATTACTTAATGGTAACCACCCTTGAAAAAACCACCACAAAAACACTTGACTTAAAAAAGGTAGCAACAGAGGAAAGAAGTATGGAACACAAACAAACAAAAACAAATGATAGAAAAACAAAAGAGAAGAATCAAACTAGATACAAAACTAACAGAAAGCAATTTATAAAATGGCAGTAGGGAACCCACAAGTGTCAATAATTACACTAAATGTAAATGGATTAAACTTACCAATAAAAAGACACAGAGTAGCAGAATGGATTAAAAAAGAAAATCCAACTATATGCTGCCTACAAGAAACACATTTAAGCAACAAGAATAAAAACAAATTCAAAGTGAAAGGCTGGAAAACAATACTCCAAGCAAACAACACCCTAAAAAAAGCAGGTGTAGCAAAACTCATATCTAATAATGCTGACTACAAGACAGAAAAAGTACTCAGAGACAAAAATGGCCATTTCATAATGATTAAGGGGAAGTTGAATCAAGAAGACATAACAATCCTTAATATATATGCACCAAACCAAGGAGCACCAAAATATATAAGACAGCTATTTATTGACCTAAAAACAAAAACGGACAAAAATACAGTCATACTTGGAGACTTCAATACACCGCTGACGGCTCTAGATCGGTCATCCAAACAGAGAATCAATAAAGATATATTGGCCTTAAATGAAATACTAGAACACCTCGATATGATAGACATCTACAGGACACTTCATCCCAAAGCGACAGAGTATACATTTTTCTCTAGTGTACATGGAACATTCTCAAGAATTGACCATATGTTGGGCCACAAAGACAATATCAGCAAATTTAGAAAAATTGAAATTGTACCAAGCATATTTTCTGATCATAAAGCCTTGAAACTAGAATTCAACTGCCAAAAAGAGGGGGGAAAACCCACAAAAATGTGGAAACTAAACAACATACTTCTAAAAAATGAATGGGTCAAAGAAGAAATAAGCGCAGAGATCAAAAGATATATACAGACAAATGAAAATGAAAATACGACATATCAGAATCTCTGGGATGCAGCAAACGCAGTAATAAGAGGAAAGTTCATATCACTTCAGGCCTATATGAACAAACAAGAGAGAGCCAAAGTAAACCACTTAACTTCACACCTTAAGGAACTAGAAAAAGAAGAACAAAGACAACCCAAAACCAGCCGAAGAAAGGAGATAATAAAAATCAGAGCAGAAATAAATGAAATAGAGAACAGAAAAACTATAGAAAAAATCAATAAAACAAGGAGCTGGTTCTTTGAAAAGATCAACAAAATTGACAAACCCTTGGCAAGACTCACCAAGGAAAAAAGGCACAGGACTCAAATAAATAAAATCCAAAATGAAAGAGGAGAGATCACCACTGACATCATAGATATACAAAGAATTATTGTAGAATACTATGAAAAATTATATGCCACCAAATACAACAATCTAGAAGAAATGGATAAATTCCTAGAACAATACAACCTTCCTAGACTGAGTCATGAAGAAGCAGAAAGCCTAAACAGACCAATCAGCAGGGAGGAAACAGAAAAAACTATTAAAAACCTCCCCAAAAACAAAGGTCCAGGTCCAGACGGTTATACTAGTGAATTCTATCAAACATTCAAAGAAGACTTGGTTCCTATTCTACTCAAAGTCTTCCAAAAAATTGAAGAAGAAGCAATACTTCCAAACACATTTTATGAGGCCAACATAACCCTCATACCAAATCCTGGCAAGGATGGCACAAAGAAAGAATACTACAGACCAATATCTCTAATGAATACAGATGCTAAAATACTAAACAAAATACTGGCAAACCGAATACAACAACATATTAAAAAAATAATACATCATGATCAAGTGGGATTCATCCCAGAATCTCAAGGATGGTTCAACATACGCAAAACGGTTAACGTAATACACCATATCAACAAAACAAAGAACAAAAACCACATGATCTTATCAATAGATGCAGAAAAGGCTTTTGATAAAATACAACACAATTTTATGTTTAAGACTCTCAACAAAATGGGTATAGAAGGAAAATATCTCAACATGATAAAGGCCATATATGATAAACCATCAGCCAACATCATATTAAACGGCATAAAACTGAGGACTTTCTACCTTAAATCAGGAACAAGACAGGGTTGTCCACTCTCTCCACTCTTACTTAATGTGGTGCTAGAAGTTCTGGCCAGAGCAATCAGACAAGACAAAGAAATAAAAGGCATCCATATCGGAAAAGAAGAAGTAAAGGTATCACTTTTTGCTGATGATATGATCCTATACATCGAAAACCCGAAGGACTCCACAAAAAGATTATTAGAAACAATAAACCAATACAGTAAGGTCGCAGGATACAAAATTAACATACAAAAGTCCATAGCCTTTCTATATGCCAACAATGAAATAGTAGAAAACGAACTCAAAAAAATAATCCCCTTCACGATTGCAACAAAAAAAATAAAATACCTAGGAATAAACATAACAAAGAATGTAAAGAACCTATATAATGAAAATTACAAAGCTTTGTTAAGGGAAATCGAAAAAGATACAATGAGATGGAAAAATATTCCTTGTTCTTGGATAGGAAGAATAAATATAATCAAAATGGCCATATTACCCAAAGCAATATACAAATTTAATGCAATTCCCATCAAAATCCCTATGAGATTTTATAAAGAAATGGAACAAAGAATCATCAGATTTATATGGAACTATAAAAAACCCCGAATAGCCAAAACAATCCTAAGGAAAAAGAATGAAGCTGGGGGCATTACAATACCTGACTTTAAACTATATTATAGGGCCACGATAATCAAAACAGCATGGTATTGGCAGAAAAATAGACACTCAGACCAATGGAACAGAATAGAAAGCCCAGAAGTAAAACCACATATATATGGTCAAATAATCTTTGATAAAGGGGCCAACAACATACAATGGAGAAAAGAAAGCCTCTTCAACAAATGGTGTTGGGAAAACTGGAAAGCCACATGCAAAAGAATGAAACTCGACTACAACCTGTCCCCGTGTACTAAAATTAATTCAAAATGGATCAAAGACCTAAATATAAGACCTGAAACAATAAAGTACATAGAAGAAGACATAGGTACTAAAATCATGGACCTGGGTTTTAAAAAACATTTTATGAACTTGACTCCAATGGCAAGAGAAGTGAAGGCAAAGATAAATGAATGGGACTACATCAGAATAAAAAGTTTTTGCTCAGCAAGAGAAACTGATATCAAAATAAACAGACAGCCAACTAAATGGGAAATGATATTTTCAAACAACAGCTCAGATAAGGGCCTAATATCCAAAGTTTACAAAGAACTCATAAAACTCAACAACAAACAAACAAACAATCCCATAAAAAAATGGGAAGAGGACATGAACAGACACTTCTCCCAGAAAGAGATACAAATGGCCAACAGATATATGAAAAGATGCTCATCTTCATTAGTTATTAGAGAAATGCAAATCAAAACTACAATGAGATACCACCTCACCCCTGTTAGATTAGCTATTATCAACAAGACAGGTAATAGCAAATGTTGGAGAGGCTGTGGAGAAAAAGGAACCCTCATTCAGTGTTGGTGGGACTGTAAAGTAGTACAACCATTATGGAGGAAAGTATGGTGGTTCCTTAAAAAACTGCAAATAGAACTACCTTATGACCCAGCAATCCCTCTACTGGGTATATACCCCAAAACCTCAGAAACATTGATACGTGAAGATACATGTAGCCCCATGTTCATTGCAGCACTTTTCACAGTGGCCAAGACATGGAAACAACCAAAAAACCCTTCAATAGAAGACTGGATAAAGAAGATGTGGCACATATACACTATGGAATACTACTCAGCCATAAGAAATGATGACATCAGATCATTTACAGCAAAATGGTGGGATCTTGATAACATTATACGGAGTGAAATAAGTAAATCAGAAAAAAACAAGAACTACATGATTCCATACATTGGTGGAACATAAAAATGAGACTAAGAGACATGGACAAGAGTGTGGTGGTTACCAGGGGTGGGGGGAGGGAGGACATGGGAGGGAGAGAGGGAGAGAGTTAGGGGGAGGGGGAGGGGCACAGAGAACTAGATAGAGGGTGGCGGAGGACAATCTGACTTTGGGCGAGGGGTACGCAACATAATTTAATGACAAAATAACCTAGACATGTTTTCTTTGAATATATGTACCCTGATTTATTAATGTCATCCCATTGCCATTAATAAAAATTTATTTAAAAAAAAATAATTACACTAAATGTAAATGGATTAAACTTACCAATAAAAAGATACAGAGTAGCAGAATGGATTAAAAAAGAAAATCCAACTGTATGCTGCCTACAAGAAACACATTTAAGCAACAAGAATAAAAACAAATTCAAAGTGAAAGGCTGGAAAACAATACTCCAAGCAAACAACACCCTAAAAAAAGCAGGTGTAGCAAAACTCATATCTAATAATGCTGACTACAAGACAGAAAAAGTACTCAGAGACAAAAATGGCCATTTCATAATGATTAAGGGGAAGTTGAATCAAGAAGACATAACAATCCTTAATATATATGCACCAAACCAAGGAGCACCAAAATATATAAGACAGCTATTTATTGACCTAAAAACAAAAACGGACAAAAATACAGTCATACTTGGAGACCTCAATACACCGCTGACGGCTCTAGATCGGTCATCCAAACAGAGAATCAATAAAGATATATTGGCCTTAAATGAAATACTAGAACACCTCGATATGATAGACATCTACAGGACACTTCATCCCAAAGCGACAGAGTATACATTTTTCTCTAGTGTACATGGAACATTCTCAAGAATTGACCATATGTTGGGCCACAAAGACAATATCAGCAAATTTAGAAAAATTGAAATTGTACCAAGCATATTTTCTGATCATAAAGCCTTGAAACTAGAATTCAACTGCCAAAAAGAGGGGGGAAAACCCACAAAAATGTGGAAACTAAACAACATACTTCTAAAAAATGAATGGGTCAAAGAAGAAATAAGCGCAGAGATCAAAAGATATATACAGACAAATGAAAATGAAAATACGACATATCAGAATCTCTGGGATGCAGCAAACGCAGTAATAAGAGGAAAGTTCATATCACTTCAGGCCTATATGAACAAACAAGAGAGAGCCAAAGTAAACCACTTAACTTCACACCTTAAGGAACTAGAAAAAGAAGAACAAAGACAACCCAAAACCAGCCGAAGAAAGGAGATAATAAAAATCAGAGCAGAAATAAATGAAATAGAGAACAGAAAAACTATAGAAAAAATCAATAAAACAAGGAGCTGGTTCTTTGAAAAGATCAACAAAATTGACAAACCCTTGGCAAGACTCACCAAGGAAAAAGGCACAGGACTCAAATAAATAAAATCCAAAATGAAAGAGGAGAGATCACCACTGACATCATAGATATACAAAGAATTATTGTAGAATACTATGAAAAATTATATGCCACCAAATACAACAATCTAGAAGAAATGGATAAATTCCTAGAACAATACAACCTTCCTAGACTGAGTCATGAAGAAGCAGAAAGCCTAAACAGACCAATCAGCAGGGAGGAAACAGAAAAAACTATTAAAAACCTCCCCAAAAACAAAGGTCCAGGTCCAGACGGTTATACTAGTGAATTCTATCAAACATTCAAAGAAGACTTGGTTCCTATTCTACTCAAAGTCTTCCAAAAAATTGAAGAAGAAGCAATACTTCCAAACACATTTTATGAGGACAACATAACCCTCATACCGAAACCTGGCAAGGATGGCACAAAGAAAGAAAACTACAGACCAATATCTCTAATGAATACAGATGCTAAAATACTAAACAAAATACTGGCAAATTGAATACAACAACATATTAAAAAAATAATACATCATGATCAAGTGGGATTCATCCCAGAATCTCAAGGATGGTTCAACATACGTAAAACGGTTAACATAATACACCATATCAACAAAACAAAGAACAAAAACCACATGATCTTATCAATAGATGCAGAAAAGGCTTTTGATAAAATACAACACAATTTTATGTTTAAGACTCTCAACAAAATGGGTATAGAAGGAAAATATCTCAACATGATAAAGGCCCTATATGATAAACCATCAGCCAATATCATATTAAATGGCATAAAACTGAGGACTTCCCACCTTAAATCAGGAACAAGACAGGGTTGTCCACTCTCTCCACTCTTATTTAACGTGGTGCTAGAAGTTCTGGCCAGAGCAATCAGACAAGACAAAGAAATAAAAGGAATCCATATCGGAAAAGAAGAAGTAAAGGTATCACTTTTCGCTGATGATATGATCCTATACATCGAAAACCCGAAGGACTCCACAAAAAGATTACTAGAAACAATAAACCAATACAGTAAGGTCGCAGGATACAAAATTAACATACAAAAGTCC
Organism: Saccopteryx bilineata; assembly: GCF_036850765.1. NCBI lineage: Eukaryota > Metazoa > Chordata > Mammalia > Chiroptera > Emballonuridae > Saccopteryx > Saccopteryx bilineata. Next base: position 182,768,454 of record NC_089494.1, read on the forward strand.
ATAGCCTTTCTATATGCCAACAATGAAATATTAGAAAACGAACTCAATAAAAAATCCCCTTCACAATTCCAACAAAAAAAAAGTAAAAGAACTAGGAATAAACATAACAAAGAATGTAAAGAACCTATATAACGAAAACTACAAAGCATTCCTAAGAGAAATAGAAAAAGACACAATGAGATGGAAAAATATTCCTTGTTCTTGGATAGAAAGAATAAATATAATTAAAATGGCCATATTACCCAAAGCAATATATCAATTTAATGTAATTCTCATCAAAATTCCTATGACATTTTTTAAAGAAATGGAACAAAAAATCATCAGATTTATATGGAACTATAAAAAACCCCGAATAGCCAAAGCAATACTAAGGAAAAGAATGAAGCTGGGGGCATTACAATACCTGACATTAAACTATATTATAGGGCCATGATAATCAAAACAGCATGGTATTGGCAGAAAAATAGACACTCAGACCAATGGAACAGAATAGAGAGCCCAGAAATAAAACCACATATATATGGTCAAATAATCTTTGATAAAGGGGCCAACAACACACAATGGAGAAATGAAAGCCTCTTCAACAAATGGTGTTGGGAAAACTTTAAGCCACATGCAAAAGAATGAAACTGGACTACAGCTTGTCCCCGTGTACTAAAATTAATTCAAAATGGATCAAAGACCTAAATATAAGACCTGAAACAATAAAGTACATAGAAGAAGACATAGGTGCTAAACTCATGGACCTGGGTTTTTTTTTTGTTTGTTTGTTTTTCCTTATTTTTTCGAAGCTGGAAACGGGGAGAGACAGTCAGACAGACTCCCGCATGTTCCCGACCGGGATCCACCCGGCACGCCCACCAGGGGCGACGCTCTGCCCACCAGGGGGCGATGCTCTGCCCCTCCGGGGCATCACTCTGCCGTGACCAGAGCCACTCTAGCACCTGAGGCAGAGGCCAAGGAGCCATCCCCAGCGCCCAGGCCATCTTTGCTCCAATGGAGCCTTGGCTGCGGGAGGGGAAGAGAGAGACAGAGAGGAAGGAGGTGGGGGGAGAAGCAAATGGGCGCTTCTCCCATGTGCTCTGGCCTGGAATCGAACCTGGGTTCCCCACACGCCAGGCCGACGCTCTACCGCTGAGCCAACCGGCCAGGGCCTGGACCTGGGTTTTAAAGAACATTTTATGAACTTGACTCCAATGGCAAGAAAAGTGAAGGCAAAGATAAATGAATGGGACTACATCAGAATAAAAAGTTTTTGCTCAGCAAGAGAAACTGATATCAAAATAAACAGACAGCCAACTAAATGGGAAATATTATTTTCAAACAACAGCTCAGATAAGGGCCTAATATCCAAAATTTACAAAGTACTCATAAAACTCAACAACAAACAAACAAACAATCCAATAAAAAAATGGGAAGAGGAAATGAACAGACACTTCTCCCAGGAAGAAATACAAATGGCCAACAGATATATGAAAAGATGCTCATCTTCATTAGTTATTAGAGAAATGCAAATCAAAACTACAATGAGATACCACCTCACCCCTGTTAGATTAGCTATTATCAACAAGACGGGTAATAGCAAATGTTGGAGAGGCTGCGGAGAAAAGGGAACTCTCATCCACTGTTGGTGGGACTGTAAAGTAGTACAACCATTATGGAGGAAAGTATGGTGGTTCCTCAAAAAACTGCAAATAGAACTACCTTATGACCCAGCAATCCCTCTACTGGGTATATACCCCAAAACCTCAGAAACATTGATACGTAAAGACACATGTAGCCCCATGTTCATTGCAGCACTGTTCACAGTGGCCAAGACATGGAAACAACCAAAAAGCCCTTCAATAGAAGACTGGATAAAGAAGATGTGGCACATATACACTATGGAATACTACTCAGCCATAAGAAATGATGACATCAGATCATTTACAGCAAAATGGTGGGATCTTGATAACATTATACGGAGTGAAATAAGTAAATCAGAAAAAAACAAGAACTACATGATTCCATACATTGGTGGAACATAAAAATGAGACTAAGAGACATGGACAAGAGTGTGGTGGTTACCAGGGGTGGGGGGAGGGAGGACGCGGGAGGGAAGGAGGAAGAGGGTTAGGGGGAGAGGGAGGGGCACAAAGAAAACTAGATAGAGGGTGATGGAGGACAATCTGACTCTGGGCGAGGGGTATGCAACATAATTTAATGACAAGATAACCTAGACATGTTTTCTTTGAATATATGTACCCTGATTTATTAATGTCATTCCATTAACATTAATAAAAATTTATTTAAAAAAAAAAACTACAGGTAAGCCAATCAGCCAGCCTATTTAAATGCAAATGGTGATGATTAAAGGATTAAGGTCAAAAACATTTTTAAAATACCCATTAATGGATAAATAGAATGTGCTACATCTAGAAAATGGAGTATCACTTTGTAATAAAATTTTTTTTTGCCTGACCAGGTGGTGGCACAGTGGATAGAGCATTGGCCTGGGATGCGGAGGACCCAGGTTCGAGACCCCGAGGTCGCCAGCTTGAGTGCAGGCTCATCTGGTTTTAGCAAAACTTACCAGTTTGGACCTAAGGTTGCTGGCTTGAGCAAGGGGTTACTCGGTCTGCTGTAGCCCCACGGTCAAGGCACATATGAGAAAGCAATCAATGAACAACTAAGGTGTCACAACAAAAAACTGATGATTGATGCTTCTCATCTCTTTCCATTCCTGTCTGTCCCTATCTATCCCTCCTCTCTCTGATTCTCTCTGTCTCTGTAAAAAAAAAAAAAAATTTTTTTTTTTTGGATACACTGCTATAATGTAGATATACTTTGAAAACATTATGCTAAGTGAAAGAAGCCAGTCACAAAAGACCTCATTTTGTATATTTCCATTTGTATGAAGTGTCCAGGATGTAGAAATGTATAGACATAGTAAATAGATGGGTGATTGCCTCGAGCTATGGGAGGAAGGATGAGGGAAAGGTGGATTGACTGCTAATTGGTACAGGGTTTCTTTTTACGGTGATGAAAATGTTTTAGAATTTTAAACTGTGTGACTATACTAGAGACATTGAATTGTATACCCTCCATAGATTAATGGTATGGTACATGAATATCTTAGGCTGTAATTTTTTTTTTTAAACAATAGAACTATATCTTCAAATAATCAGCAACTGAATACAATATCTGAGAACATTGAGGGTCAAAGAGATTAAATGATTTACTTAAAGGTCATGCTACAACCAAGTTTTAAACTGGGGCTGTGAGCTCTGGGACCAAATTCCTCACTTTAATACACTCTATGATGACATTGCTGATTTAATGTTTGTTCTATTTTCTCTGTCTATTTTTTCTTAGTATATTATGAATGAGTTCTTTCAAGAGTGGTAGGAGGACAAATATATGAGGTAGAATGACTATCCTTAGCAGGAATGAGCTGGTGCAAAGTTGTGGGAATTGGCTGTGGGAAATGGCAATTCTCTAAAATTGGGCCTGTTCCTTCTGGTACGTGAGTGTTTCGTGGATTTCAGGACCTTTGTTTTCACTATACTGTGTTCTTTCCTTTCAACTATAAAGTCTTGGGCATCTACAATATGCTAGGCACTTTTTCCTATGTAAGAGAAATTACTAGTGCCTACCTAGTCCTTCCTCTTAAAAATATCAAGGGAACAGAAATTGAGCCTGTTGATAGCTATACTTGAGCCAGCAATTCATGGTCTTGAGCTCTGCATGTTATGATCAGTTCTCTAAACCAATTTGGGATGACTCTTTCTTAAATATTCTTGAAAAAAAATGTTTCAAGTAAAGAGAATATTTGAAATTGTCAGATGGTAATTTTTTCTTAATTTTTAAGGATGGGTTACTTATTTCAGCATTTGAGTTGCTTCTTATGGAAATGCTGTGGGTTTTAGCACCATTAGCATTATTAAATATAATATAACCTACTTGTACATCTGTATAAAAGACATTCAATATATAGGAGTATCCATTTATCTGTCTATATCTACCTATTATCTATCTATCATTTTTTAAAGCTTATAAACTCTTTACCTATTATATGGTTGGTAAGCTGATAAAATTATAGGAACTGATAGTACCTTAAAATGCTCCAGTACAATTCTTCTATATCATAAGGAAACTGTGGCTGGAATTTGCTGTGAACATCTGACCTCTGAGCGGTTCTATTTTCCCCTTCATTTTTTAAAAATTTTTATTAATTTTAATAGGGTGACATCAATAAATCAGGGTACATATATTCAAAGAAAACATGTCCAGGTTATCTTGTCATTCAATTATGTTGCATACCCATCACCCAAAGTCAGATTGTCCTCCGTCACCTTCTATCTAGTTTTCTTTGTGACCCTCCCCTTCCCCCTCCCCCTCTCCCTCCTTCCCTCGCCCCACCCTCCATAGCCACCACTCTCTTCTCCATGTCTCTTAGTCTCATTTTTATGTACCACCAATGTATGGAATCCTGCAGTTCTTGTTTTTTTCTGATTTACTTATTTCAATTCATATAATGTTATCACAATCCCACCATTTTGTTGTAAGTGATCCGATGTCATCATTTCTTATGGCTGTATAGTATACCATGGTGTATATGTGCCACATCTTCTTTATCCAGTCTTCTATTATTTTTTTACAGTGATTAAAGCCTTTAAGCAAACTCTTGGCCAATACAGCAAGAATCCATGAAAGAGTAGTGTCCTTAACATGTTCACCAAGTCCAAGTTGGCCCCAACACCATGCCAAATTCCTGAAAAATGCAATCCAACCGTAGTTCAGTCTTTTAGGAGCTGTCACAAGGAGCAGGAGTCCAGGAAAAGTCCACCTCCAGGAAAAGTCCGCATGGCACTGGAATTGTTGTCACAATTCTATACTTTGCAGCTCACATCCAAGTCCCAATGACCACTGCTTCTAGCTGGTAATGATTCAGGTAGACTGGAAAAGCCATCTGCAGCATGTGTGGAGATGGAGCTTCTGTTCTCCTCTGCCTGGAGAGATGAAACCAGGTTGCTTTTCCCTGGAGCTCTGCGACTGTGGCTTGGTAAAGAGAACCTTGGGGTACACTGAACTAGGTGGCAAAGGTAGATTCATAATAGAAGTTGGCAAAAGGGGGAAAGAGAGCTTTAAATTAGAAGTAGATCCCAGCCTGAAATATGAGTGGGGCATTGAGGAAGGAGAAATAAAGGAAGCACTAATATATTAAACAAAGCAGCAGAAAATAGGACTATCAACACCCACAACAGAGATCTTCAAGGGAAGAATAAAAAACCTGACTATTCAGGCAAGACAAAGTTAAGTGGCCCTTGTGCTAATGAGATCACTTTACTTGCTTCTTGGAAGAAATACCCTAGGCTCGTCCACAGTGTCATAGATGGGGCTGACGGCCCTGGGCCTCTTCAGCCTTCAGTGGCAAACCCCAGCATTCTGGGCAAGGTTAGGTCATAGGTGGCTGGAGCAGGGCTGAAAGAGACTAAACCCTCCCTTAGAGGAGCGAGGGGGAAGCCTACCTTCCAGTGTCCCTTTTTCCTCACAGCAGAGGCATGTAAGTCTGGCAGGCTTTAGCTCAATGACCTTCCTTTCCACTATTGAAGTAGGACCCAGATGGCATCCTATGAAACCCCTTTGAGGTATTAGAGCCTTTAAGGGCATATCCTAAAAGCTGGTAGTTCCCCTGATCTCTATTGGGCTTTTTCTGCCTCTTGGTATCTTAAAAGCCATGCTCAGAAGATCTCGCTGAGGGTTTTTTTTTTTTTTTTTTTTGTATTTTTCTGAAGCTGGAAACAGGGAGAGACAGTCAGACTCCCGCATGCGCCGGACCGGGATCCACCCGGCATGCCCACCAGGGGGCGACGCTCTGCCCACCAGGGGGCGATGCTCTGCCCCTCCGGGGCGTCGCTCTGCCCACCAGGGGGCGATGCTCTGCCCACCAGGGGGCGACGCTCTGCCCACCAGGGGGCGATGCTCTGCCCCTCTGGGGCGTCGCTCTGCCCACCAGGGGGTGATGCTCTGCCCACCAGGGGGCGACGCTCTGCCCACCAGGGGGCGATGCTCTGCCCCTCCGGGGCGACGCTCTGCCCACCAGGGGGCGATGCTCTGCCCCTCCGGGGCGACGCTCTGCCCACCAGGGGGCGATGCTCTGCCCCTCCGGGGCGTCGCTCTGCTGTGAGCGACCAGAGCCACTCTAGCGCTTGGGGCAGAGGCCAAGGAGCCATCCCCAGCGCCCGGGCCATCTTTGCTCTAATGGAGCCTCGGCTGCGGGAGGGGAAGAGAAGAGACAGAGAGGAAGGAGGGGGGCGGTGGAGAAGCAAATGGGCGCTTCTCCTATGTGCCCTGGCTGGGAATCAAACCCGGGTCCCCCGCACGCCAGGCCGATGCTCTACCGCTGAGCCAACCGGCCAGGGCCTCGCTGAGGGGTTTGAGCATCCCCATTCGCCTATATAAATCTTTTCCATATATCTGGAGCTATTTGGAAAAAGACAAAACAGTGTTATTAGTTGGATCAAATAAAGAAGGTAGTAGTTTCCAGGAGAAAAAGATTTGTTCATCAGCATTCAAAAGAAATAAAAAATTTTTTTAAGTAAAAAGCATGATATGGTAGACCCATAGGAGTTCCAGGATATGACTCCCCCCTTTTGAATTTTTTTATAAATTGACCTTAAAATATTTGCTGGTTATACTTTAATAATACCTTGACTTTAAAGATTGTAAGAAATACACATAATTCGAAAGGTTTGACAAAATACAGTAAATGCTTTTGCTCCATATGCAGGAGCATTGTCAGCTTAAGCAGTTTAGGAAATCCAATAATAGAACAATGCATACAGACAATGAGCTATAACATGCTTAGCAGCCTCTCCTGTTCTGACAGAGGTTACTATAAATCCTGAATATGTATCCACTGTAACGTGGACATAGGACTGTTTGCCAAATGAAGGTATATCCCCTTCATTTTTATTTTTAAAATTGAAGCAACATGGTGTTATAAAGATATTTGTGATGAGTGCTTCCATATTCTACAAGAGAACCTTAGATGAGGAAACTAAATAATAGAGGTTTGAAATTTTATTTTATTTTTTACTTTATAAGATTTTGGGAAAATAGGAGCTGTGATGATCAAATAAAAGGAATAAGGCTAAAAATCCCCAAACACTTTCTTGGTGTAGTGTTGGTCAAATAAGTTTGTAAATATGATATATATGTTTGCTCGCTTATAGTTTGCATTGGGTGTGGGGGACAGGCTGCAAGCAGTCAGGGTAGTTATAGCCTAAGGCTTAGTTTTAAGAGTAAGCCTTTCCCATCTTTTTAATACTAAGTTCTTTTCAAAACTAAGCTTTTCCCTACACCCTTGACTGTTGCATGATGTGGGATGGTACACTCTCATGAGGAATCCCATTATGACTCAGATAAGTGACTTTGTATCAGAGACTTCCTTGTTTGTATATTGGATTAAAGGTTTTGATTTCTACACTATAAAATGGGGTAGAGGAACCCATGCTGGAAGAGAGCAGAGAAAGGCCATGTGGAGGAGAGGAGATGCAGCCAAGATGGTGGAGTGCTGAAGAAGAAGCCAGTTTGTGCAGAATTTGTGCAGAGAGAAGGAGATGGAGAAAAGAGGGGAATAAGGCTGGTGAGGTAGAAACCTTTGATTCTAGGAAACTTGGATAAATCAGTGGCTTTGGGAGCCCTGAATGGAAAGGGAAGTGTTTTCCCACTGTGTGTATTTCTTGCCCACCAGGTGCAAGCTAGGATTAAAGGTAATAGCCCACCCAGTTCTTGGCTCCGTTGTTTCATTACTGTCTCTCCGAATCCAATGCGAACCTGCATGGGCCAGGTGGCTGTGATGGTGGCCATGGCTACTGGCTTTACAGCACATAAGAGAAAGCAATCAATAAACAACTAAGATGCCGCAACAAAGAATTGATGCTTTTCATCTCTCTCCCATCCGGTCTGCTGCCTGTCTCTCTCTCTGTCACTAAGTAAAAAAATTAAAAAAAAGTAAAATACCTCCAAGGAAGCTAATGTCCTCAGTGGACACTGAGTGAGTAGTATTCTTATATTCAATAAATACTGCTATGTGCTATGCCTAGCTCAAGGCGCACAGATGTAGTCCTTCTGTTCTGGTGGAGAACACACGCAATATACAGATAAACATACAAAGTAATCATTAGTTAGGTTAAGATACAGGTAGTTTATAAAATGTCAGAAAGCACTGACTTTAGAAAGAGTGGTCATGCTTGACCTGTGGTGATGCAGTGGGTAGACCTGGAATGCTCAGGTCACCGGTTAGAAACCGCAGGCTTGCCCGGTCAAGGCACAGACTCGAGAAGCAACTGCTGCGAGTTGATGCTTCCTGTTCCCTCCTATTTCTCTTTCTAAAATAAATAAAATCTTAAAACAAGAAAATAGAAAGAAACAGTGATCAGGAGAAGCCTCTGAAGAGGTGGCACAACAGGCGTGAGGGGGATGGGAAGTTTCCAGTCGAGCTGTGGGCATACCAGGCAAAGCACTCCATGGCCAAGGTCCTGTGTGCTGGGAAGAACCTTATCAAACTCATCAGGGAATAAGCACGTGGACTGAAAGAATGATTTGTGGCATCATCCCTTGCAATCAGTTTGTGGATTTTTGATGAAATAATTTTATTATTTCAACGTTGATATTTCAGAGTGAATGACAGGGAAGTGTCCACTAGGGCTGGGCTGGGGCCGAATGCTAGAACTTGGAACTCAGTCTAGGACTGTTTCCACTGTTGATTACAAACATGACCTTGTCCAGATGGATTCTTCTTTTTGAACCACTCCTCAGTGAAATAGAGCAGAAAAAGTGGGTAGCAGGAGTCTAGCCTAGGTCTGAATCTCAGCCACATACTAGTGTAATCTTGGACAAATAATTTAGTTCTTCTGAATCTCAGCTTTTCCGTTTATAAAGTGGCAATAATGCTTCCTGCCTCCTGAGGACCTTGTGGAACAACAGGAGAGGAAGTGGGCGTGCACTTAGCACAGTGCCAGGCACACAGCAGGCTCTGCAGAAACACATCTCATCATCAGAGCTGAGCTTTCCATTGAATCCACTTGTAATCTATTAAATAGACTTGACATGCAGTTTGCTCCCGGGTTATTGAGGTTATAAGAAGGAAGTTCACACTCTTACATGAATATGCTTGGAGACGTGGGTTTTTTAAAATCTTCATGGCATTTAAAAGGGGAATAGTTGCAGTGTTTTAAAGGTGAACCCCTCCCTCCCAGAGAGCTCACAAGGAGGCCCTGGTCCATGTTTCTGCTTGGCTCAAAAATATTCCTGTTCTGCATTTGCAGCTTTAGTCATTTCTATTTTTCCTCTCAAATTTAGTATCTTCTTCTTCTTCTTCTTTTTCTTTCTTTCTTTTTTTTTTTTTTCTGAACAGAGTTAAGAAAAAAACCATTGTAATGCTGACCGCATTTCAAAGGGCATGTTGTAGCATGCTGTCCTTCGTGGCCCGGGACACTTTACCTGTAAAGGCTTGGGTCTGTGGAGGCCTCAAACAAGGACACGGAGTAGGAGAGACACACTAATGTTGTGCGTCTAAGTTTGTCTTATCACCTTTTAAAAAGCATAGATGCTTTTCTTTTTGAAAGTGAGTAAGCATATGTAGTACATTTGTTGTTCTTTCTTGCCTTTTTAAACTGTTTTCATCAGAGATTCATTCTGTGATTCTTCCCCTTGAAACAATATTATCTATTTAGTTATAGGAAATACAGACTACCTAACCCTCATTCACAGGGAATAACCTTCTTTTTGAACTAATAATATAGACAAAGGCAATTTTTTCTTTTCTGGTCTTGGGGGCTTCAGTAACTCCTCACACTCCTCACCTCATTCACCCGAAACACCTCTGCTTGATTTTAGGGAGAGGGAGGGACTAATAAATATTTAAGGAACATTTGTAACTTCTGTTGTCCCCACACAACCAGAGAGTCACATAGATTAGCACTTACTTCTGCTTTTCTTTATGCATGTGCATGCACGCATGCGCGCGCGCACACACACACACACACACACACACACACACAGCACACGGAAAACGCAGAGGATATAAAACATCAATGTCTTGAAAGACATGAGAGCCTAAAAAAGGGCTTGAAATGGGGCAGAGGGGAGGAGACAGTGAGATCTCAGTATTTTTGAGTAGGAAAGAAAGATCGTGAATGGGACGGTAAAAGAGAGAGGGTATGGAGAAAGATAGCATAGTGGGAGAGACAGTCTCCTCAAAGGAGGAGAAAATGTAGAGATGGAAAAAGAGCAGGAAAGAAGAAAAAAGAAGAATCACAGGGAAAGTAAAAGAGACAAGCCCTTGATTTGATTTTGAGTCATTGATACATTTTATACTGGACTGTTCCCTTGTTTGGGGCGCCTCCTAGCTTCACTGTAGGTTTTCTATGGTCCTGAAAGGCTGCTTATGTGGTTAACCACTATGTGTATTTCTCCAATGACTCTAATCCTTAACATTTTAAAGGTTTAATTCTGAACAGCTCCCTGCAGTGTAAATTATCTTCAAGCCGATGCTCATTAATATATTTATCTTGATTTGTTCCCTTGAGTTCAGTTTTTTGCTTCCTAATACAAGGTTAAGTTTGAATTCCTTACCCTAGAATCTAAGGGCTTACTTTATCGATTTCTGCTCATTTCTATGTTGCCCCAGCAAAAGTCTGCCCTTTCAGCAAGGCCAGATTGCTCTGTTTCCCGCCACCTTGATGCTATTCCCTCCTTTCTGAAATCTGCTTCCTCTTTACCTTCCTTTTCCTTTGGGATCTTGAATAAAACTCACCTCTTTTATGTTTTTTGATCATTCCAGCCTATGGCAATCTTTTTCTCCATTGAAATCTTACAACATTCATGGTTTGTAGCATTGAAGTATAAAAATAACTTAACGCAGCTATTAGGGAATGGTCAGATTACCTAATAGATAATCAATAGGTTCAGGTATTTGGGACATCTACAGGTAACTTTATCTTCAGGTACCACTCGATCCAGGATCAAATGATGTTGTCAGGGCTTCCTCTTTCTCTCAAGAGCTACTGTCCTTTGTTCTTGGCCTCAATTTTTCTGTTGCAGATGGGCTTTCTATATTCACTTAGTGAAGATGTCTCCTGGCAGCTCCAAGCTTACAGTTTCAGTTCAGCCAAAGTCCTGCGACCCATTGGTATAGCTTGGGCGTTGTGGACTAATTACTGTACTTTCATTGGTCACACCTGAGTCTTTTGCTCATTCTTGTATTTGGTGGGCTGGACATGGTGGCTCTACCTGAACTATGTGGACCAAGAATGAGGAGGTGGTGTATCTCAAAGGAAAACCAGAATGTTCTTCTCAGTCATAGGAGCAATGGATACAGAACAGGCCTAAATGGAAGGTGTTCACCACATCTACCTTGTTGGGCATGTAGCTATTTATATTTCTACTCAGGGTCAACGTCACTGGTTGGAGTATGGGAAGAGTATCATTCTGAGTTCTTGGCATAGCAACATTCTGATTCCTGTCTGGCATTGTGTCAATGAAACCGGGAATGAGAAGACCTTTTCCTGATCTGTTTCCCACTCTGTGTCTTCACAGAGGCCAGGTACAAGGAACCCAGGGGTTTTACACCCGATAGGTGGGAGAGGAACCTGATATGGGCATGAGAAGTCGGCCCATCTAAGCTCTTCCCCCAGACAGCTGGACCTGCCTCTTCCCTTCCCTGCTTTGAGACAGCAAGAATATTGTGGTTTCCATGGCAGCGACCAGCTTGGGTCATTTACCCCACAGACTTATTTCCCAGGTCAGGGGGAACTGGGTCCTCTTATATTCTGATACACATCAGGGCCGTTGCCACAGCTACATCATCAGGAAGTTTCTGCCTCAGGTGAATGCTGGTCAGACTCACCATCATTACCCCCTCAACAAACTATTTCTGGCCTGGGTCTCATACTGTGTTCTCTTCCCAAAGAGCACAGTTGCCTCGGGTGGGGCTCACTCCCCTCCAGCACCTGAGAATGCAGGTCGAACATGTCATACAGTCTCTTACTGTGCTGTGAGAGGATCTTCATGTGGACACCATGTGCATTTTCTCATTACTTTCTTATGTAGCTTTTATTTTCTGCTTCTCTTTTCTAAACACTATTCTCAGGATTAGCAAATCAAGTAGTCTATCTCCCCTATTTGCCCCCACCCCAAAAAGCCTGACTCTGAAGCATTGGTTCTTTAAACTTGACAAAAAACATAAAGAGCCTCAATTGTTGTGGTTCTTTGTTGCTCAAACCGGCATCTGGTATTCTGTTCCATTTGCTTATGGAAGTGGGGCTATTCTATGTAGCTATAGAAATGGGGAGCACAGTTTCCAGCTGTGTTGACATCTAGTCTGATACAAGCAATCAGAGTAAACTTGTAACTTTCTAAATGAGTGGCCAGAGTCAACCCAGCTTCCATTGGTTGTTTTATAGCTATAACCTGTGTTATAGCTGGAACTATAACCTGGAACTCCCACTTGATGGAGAGAATTTTCTTTGTCTTTTCCTGCATTGCCTTCTCTAGGGACATGGTGTGTACGGCCCTACCTAAAGCAGGTGCCCAGAGATTGCTGATCAAATCAGCAGCTTGGCTGTCCACTTGGTGCCTTTATTTCTCTGTAAATAGCATATATGTTATATGAAACATCTTCCTCCTTTTTTCTGGAGGAAAATGCTGAGGACACTGTATAGTATGGTTTGAATCTCATTTTTCTTATTTTATTAATTATAAGTGTACAACTCAGATTTTAATATATTCACAAAGTTGTGGCACTATTAAATTCCAGAAAATTTTCATCACCCCCCCCCAAAAAAACTCTGTACCCACTAGCAGTCATTCCCTATTTCCCACTCTCCCTGGCCTCTGGAAATTAGTAACTTACTTTCTGTCTCTATGGCTTTGTCTATTCTGGAAATTTCATAAAAATAAAAACATACAACACCTAACCTTTTGTGTCTGGTGTCTTTCATTTAGCATAATGTTTTCAAGGTTAACTCATGTGTTAACATATATTCATACTTCATTCCTTTTTATAGCTGAATAATATTCCATTGTATAGATAGACTACATTTTGTTTATTCATCGCTTGATGGATATTTGGATTGTCTATTGTTCAGCTGCTATGAATACTGCAATGAACATTCATGTGCAATTTTTTATGTAAACATGCATTTTTAATTCTCTTGGGTCATCAATTCTCTTGGGTCTTTAATTCCACCTAGGAGTGGAATCCTTGGGTCATTTGGTAGCTTTTTGTTTAACTTTTTGAGGAACTGCTAAATTATTTCCCAAAGATGCTGCACAATTTTCATTTCTACCAGCTATGTATGGGAGTTTTAATTTCTTCACATCCTTGTTAACACCTGTTATTATCTTTTTTTAATGGTCATCCTAATCAGTGTTAAGTGGTATCTCACTATGATTTTGATTTGCATTTCCCTATAGTTAAGAATGTTGGACATCTTTTCATATGCTTATTGACAATGTGTATATCTCTATCTCCTTTGGTTAAATGTCTATTCCAACATTTACCCATTTTTAAATTGGGTTACTTGTTTTTGGTTTTGTGGGGGTTTTTGTTTGTTTGTTTTTTACAGAGACAGAGAGAGAGTCAGAGAGAGGGATAGATAGGGACAAACAGACAGGAACGGAGAAAGATGAGAAGCATCATCAGTTTTTCGTTGCGACACCTTAGTTGTTCATTGGTTGCTTTCTCATGTGTGCCTTGACTACGGGCCTTCAGCAGACCGAGTAACCCCTTGCTCAAGCCAGCGACCTTGGGTCCAAGCTGGTGAGCTTTGCTCAAACCAGATGAGCCTGTGTTCAAGCTGGCGACCTCGGGGTCTCGAACCTGGGTCCTCCACATCCCAGTCCAATGCTCTATCCACTGCGCCACCACCTGGTCAGACAGGTTACTTGGTTTTTTTTTTGTTTTTTTTTCTTGTGGGAAAGACAGAGTCAGAGAGAGGAACAGACAGACAGGAATGAAGAGAGATGAGAAGCATCAATCATCAGTTTTTTGTTGGGACACCTTAGTTTTTCATTGATTGCTTTCTCATATGTGCCTTGACCATGGGCCTTCAGCAGATCGAGTAACCCCTTGCTCGAGCCAGCGACCTTGGGTCCAAGCTGGTGAGCTTTATTTTTGCTCAAGCCAGATGAGCCCGTGCTCAAGCTGGCGACCTCGGGGTCTCGAACCTGGGTCCTTCCGCATCCCAGTCCAATGTTCTATTCACTGTGCCACCGCCTAGTGAGGCTTACTTGGTTTTTTAAACTTTATTTATTGTGGTTTTCTAAAAATAGGCTTTATTTATTTATTTTTTTAGCAAAGGAGAGAGAGAGAGGGAGAGAGAGAGAGGGAGAGAGATGAAAGAGACAGGGACAGACAGACAGGAAGGGAGAGAGATGAGAAGCATCAACTCATAGTTGTGTCACTTTAGTTGTTCATTGATGGCTTTCTCATATGTGCCTTGATCAGGGGACTCCAGCTGAGCCAGTGACCCCTTACTCAAGCCAGCAACCTTTGGGCTCAAGCTAGCCATCATGGGGTCATGTCTATGATCCCACACTCAAGCCAGATGAGCCCATGCTCAAGCCTGCAATCTCGGGTTTTCGAACCCGGGTCCTCAGTGTACCAGGCTGACACTCTATCCACTGTGCCGCTGCCTGGTCAGGCTAGACTTTATTTTTCAGAACAGTTTTATATTTCTAGAGATGTTATGAAGGCAGTTCAGAGTTCCCATATACCCTGACCCTAATTTTCTTAGCTATCAACATCTTACTTACATTACTTTGGCCTGTGACACATAGCAACAGGGGCCAATTCAGGGTCTTAAACTGAGCTCCAGGATTATCTGGGGCTGCTGGAGCTACTGCCACTGCCTCTGCATTTGATCATTTGTCTTGACAGGTAACTTAAACACAGATTTCTACCAGACAAGTTACAGTATTGATGACCAATCTCAGCAGTGCTGTGATTATGGAGGAAGTGGAGGACCCTAAGGCAAACAGTATGCTGGTTATGACTACTTGCAACAAGGCCGATTGGTCCCTCTAGGCATGATGCAGCCACACCAGCCAGACACTGGGCAGATTTTATAGCCAACTCAGGTGTGTACTCCAACGACACCTCAGCCATTCTATGGAAACAACTTTAAGGATGAGCCGCCTACATTAAATGAATCAGATATCAATTTTGACACATCTGGCAAAGTGTTATATCCATTAAAATGGCAGATGGCAGCCTCATGAATGAGACTGTCTGGCAGGACCCGTGGTGTTTAGGCTTGCCTTTGGAGCCACACAGTTCCTGGCTGGCACAGTTCAGTGTGGTTTTGTGTACGGGAACGGTGCAATTGGATGTCTAGGAATGTTTTGCTTATTAAGCTTAATGAGTATAACAGGTGTTTTATTCGGTTGTGTGGCAAGTGTTCTTGGATATTGTCTTCTTCCCATGATCCTACTTTCCAGCTTTGCAGTGATATTTTCTTTGCAAGGAATGGTAGCAATCATTCTCACTGATGGAATTATTGGATGGTGTAGTTCTTCTGCTTCCAGAATTTTTATTTCTGCATTAGCCATACAACTTCTAGTAGCATATCCTTGTGCTTTGTTATATGGAGTCTTTGCCTTCATTTCAATTTTTTGAACTGAATTTATCTGGGATGTGGACATCATTGGGTCAAATACACAAAAAAGACTTTGGACCCTTACATTGGATCAGCAAATGACTATGGGGAGTCCTCAGGTTACAATAATCTTGGCATAGACATTTCGAGTTTACAACACTTGCTCCCATAAAAGCTTAAAAAATTGCGATGTGAATGTTTTGGCTTATGCCATTAGCGTTGTACTCACGAACTATGTGGGTGAACTAGTTTGGTTGCAAACAGTGGAAGAATACACAGTAACGCAGCGTAGGAGTGAGGGAGTTGGCATCCCCCAGCATGCTTACCTATGCCATTTTGCACTGTTAAAAGCACAAGTATTCCATTTGTGTTGCTTTGTTTGGCAACTTTTGGGCCCTTATCATGGCTCTTAAATGAAAATCAGAGTCTTTAAGTAGTAGTGCTAGAAGAAGAGGAAAGCTATCACAATGGATGTCACAGAGCTACTGACTTCACATGGAGAGGAGCTGTCTGCTGAGGACTTCATTCAGCTGGAGAAGCAGCTGATTGAAGAGGAAGAGATAGAAAGCCCAGGACCCAAGAGATTTACTACAGAGGGGTTGGCAGTAGGTGTTTCTATGGTAGAGGATGGGTTGGCAAAATTTCAGGCTGAGGACCCCAGCAATGACAGATTCAGTAAGGTCTACAGAGCTGTTATGGATGCCTTGCAATGCTATAGGCAGATTTTGGAAGAGAAGAAGTCATCAACCTTCCAGACTAGCCTGGAACAATTCTTTAAGAAGGTAGAGAGGCCTGCAACAGGTCCTGTAGCCTCTACATCAGCTGTTTCTTGAGACGAAATACCTGTAATACAGGTAGAATCACCTCCAGTGTCGCCTGCATGTTCCTTAGGCAATCCTGATTCACCTGACCCAGTGTCTCCAGCACCTTCTGCAAGTTCTCCTGCCTCTCCAGCTTCCTCCTCCCAATAGGTCACTCTCTCCCACCTTGCAATGCCCCTTCCAGTGTGCAAGCCAACCACAGGAATAAAGCTAAGGAATATTTTTAAACTTATTTTTTCTGTTACTACAGTACAGTATACTTATGTCCTTTTATTTTTTCTGTGGCTTAGTTGTGTTTTTATGTTCTACAATAGACTATGATTTTACAACTGTGTTAGGATAGGTAGGTGACTTAGGGTATGTTTCAATTTACACCAAAATTCAGGCTATGTCACTGTCATAGGAACGGAACTGTGTTGTAACCCAAGGACCCCCTGTACAGTACAACTCTTATGCAGATAAAATATTTGATTATTGGAGCAGTGGAAATAAACATATACCTTTTGCTCACTTCTATAGAACTTCTGAATACTATATTGGATTTACCTGCAGTATGATTAGCTTTATGTGCTTGTGCTTATGCAAACAGGAAGTGCTATGACTTTTCTGTTCCTGCAGCCTTTGAAAAACAACTCTCTTTCCTTGAAAATTATATGATGTTTTTGATAGATTTTTATCAACTGTGGGAAACTAACCACAGGGCTGATAATCTTTCTTAAAAACAACCCAATCACAGTAAAGAATAACAAGACATTGCAGAAATATTTTTCCAAGGAATTGGGAAACAAAAATCGCCTGTATTCTCAAGTCAAATGCACTTCAAGCAAAAAAAAAAAAAAAAAAAAAAAAAAAAAAAAAAAGGGATCCTAAGGTAGTTTATGAGTTTTCACTTCAAAAATTGGTCATTCCTTTGAATTATCTTATGGAATTTTTGCTAAAATTCAATGATACAGAAGTCCACAATTGGCTTTATTGTAAATGTGAAATGTGAATGCCTATTTGGGTATTAGTATTAACTAAGCCATGGTGACCTATACTGGTCACAATAATGTTCATAGTTGGGTCTACATGTTTCCCAGAAAAAGAAATCATTGATCTTTTTTGATAAAAAATATTTAAAACGTCACAGTTTCAGTATTGCAGTTATCAGTGGTGTCCTTTATGCTTAATAATTAAAAAATTCCAAAATAATTTCTAAAAACCTTCCATTAGTAGGGTGCATTTGTTACAGTTAATGACAGAACATTACACTGAATTGTCAGGTTTCCTTAGGCTTGTCTTGCCTATGACAGTCCTTCAGACGTTCCTTGTTTTCAATCACCTTCACAGTTTTGAGGAGTATTGGTTAACTATTTGGCAAAGTGTCTTTCTATTGGGATTTTCTGATATTTTTCTTATGATTAGACTGGGGCTATGTATTTTGGGAAGGAAGGCCACAGGTACAGTGTCATTTTCATTACACACTGTTGACCTGACTTATCACTGTTATGTTGACCTTAATCGCCTGGATGAGGCAGTGTTTGTACAGTTTCTCTCATCTCCCTTTCTATACTGTACTCTTTGCAAGAAACGCACTTTGCACAGCTTACTTCTAAGGAACAAGGAGTTATGTACAACCTCTTGAGAGCAGAATATCTATATAAGTTATTTTAGATTCCTCTGCACACAGATTTGTCTCATCTTATTTATTTATATTTGTATACACTCATGGTTATTTGATTTATAATCCAATACTACTTTATTTGTATTGTTGCTAAATTGTTCCAAGTTAGGCCACTGGGGGCTCTTTCAGTTAGCTCCTGAATCCCTTTGATTTATCCCGTGTGTGTGTGTGTGTGTGTGTGTGTGTGTGTGTGTGCACTTCCTTACTTTCTGGTACACTAAGATGCTCCAGGCTCATCTTATGTATTTCTTGTACCAGTCTTAGAATCAATCATTTTTCCAAGGAATCCTGTTTATTTTATTATTATTATTATTATTTTGTCAGAGACAGAGAGTCAGTGAGAGGTACAGCTAGAAACAGACAAACAGGAAGGGAGAGAGATGAGAAGCATCAATTCTTCACTGTGGCTCTTTATTGTTCAGTGATTGCTTTCTTATATGTGCCTTGACTGGGGGGCTACAGCAGAATAAGTGACCCCTTGCTCAAGCCAGTGACCTTGGGCTCAAGCCAGCAACCTTTAGGCTCAAGCTAGCGACTTGGGGTCATATCTATGATCTCATGCTCAAGCCAGCGACCCTGCAATCAAGCTGGTGAGCCCATGCTCAAGCCGGCGTCCTTGGGGGTTTCGAACCTTGGTCCTCTGTGTACACTTAAATGAAAATTGTATACATAAGTGGTAATTTTGAATCAATTCCCAGAGGCTGACTGTAAACAAGTATGAATGAGGAACTTCTGGGGACCACAGTTTAGGGGTAAGTCCCCATAGTTTTGTGGTCCTTACCTCCAGGAACCCAGCACGTTTTCCTGGTGAAGACCTGAATGTAAATGGTCTAAATACACCAGTTAAAGACAGATTGTCATTGTGGATTAAAATAATAAGACCTAATTATAAGAAACTCATTTTAAATACAAAGACTCAGATTATGAGTAAAGAAATGGAGAAAGATACACCATACTAACATTAATCAAAGATAGCTAGAGTAGGCCCTGGCTGGTTGGCTCAGTGGTAGAGCATTGGCCCAGTATGTGGATGTCCCAGGTTTGATTTCTGGCCAGGGCACACAGGAGAAGTGTCTATCTGCTTCTCCACCCTTCCCCCTCTTCTTTCTCTCTATCTCTCTCTTCCCCTCCCACAGCCAAGGCTCCATTGGAGCAAAGCTGGCCCCAGCACTGCGGGGGCCATAGAGATGACTCTATGGCAGGGGTCCCCAAACTTTTTACACAGGGGGCCAGTTCACTGTCCCTCAGACCATTGGAGGGCAGGACTATAAAAAAAACTATGAACAAATCCCTATGCACACTGCACATATCTTATTTTAAAGTAAAAAAACAAACGGGAACAAATATAACATTTAAAATAAAGAACAAGTAAATTTAAATCAACAAACTGACCAGTATTTCAATGGGAACTATGCTCCTCTCACTGACCACCAATGAAAGAGGTGCCCCTTCCAGAAGTGCGGTGGGGGCCGGGTAAATGGCCTCAGGGGGCCGCATGTGGCCCGCGGGTCATAGTTTGGGGACCCCTGCTCTATGGCCTCTGCCTCAGGTGCTAGAATGGCTTTGGTTGCAATGGAGCAACACCCCAGATGGGTCCCTAGTGGGTTTGCTGGGTGGATCCTGGTCAGGTTCATGCAGGAGTCTATCTCTCTGCCTCCCTGCTTCTCACTTCAGAAAAATACAGGGAAAAGAAAGATAGCTGGAGTATCTATATCAATTTCAGACAAAGCTGGCTTCTGTACAAGAAAGATTATCTGGAATAAAATGAGGTATTACATAATGATAAAGGGTTTAATTCTCCAAGAAGACATAATAACCCTAAACATGTATGCACCTAAATATATATCAAAATACCTAAGTCAAAAACTGATAGAACTGAAAGGAGCTATATAGACAGTCCACTATTAAACTTGGAGACTTCAACATCCCTCTGCTAGTAACTGAGAGATCAAGCAGGCAGTAAATCAGTATGGATATTAATGATCTAAACAGCACTATCAGTCAACTGGATCTAATTGACATCTGTAGAACTCTCCATCAAACAACAGCAGAACTCACATTCTCTCACATTCTTACACAGAACATTCAAGACAATTCACCTTCGTGGCCATAAGACATACCTTAACAAATTTAAAGTATAAAAGTCATGCAAAGAATGTTCTCAGAGCATAATGAAATTATACTAGAGATCCATAGCAGAAAGATAGATAATCCCCCAAATATTTGGAAATTACACAACACATTTCTAAGTAACACACAAATTAAAGAATTTTCAAAGAAATCTAAAAATATTTTGAATTCTACCTGAAATAAATTACAAAGAAAAAATTTGAGGAAAGTGACCACATAAGCAATAAAAACTTTGACTGACAAAAACATCACACACACACACACACACAAAAAAAAAAAAAAAAGAAAAAGAAAAGAAAAAGGAAAGGAGCAAAGTTGGGAAAAATATTTATAAGCATATATATTTAAAAAAAAACCACTTGGACCTCAACAGATAAATGGCATAAACTGATATCCCAAAAGATCAAGTTTAAGAGTATAATAAACATAAGGAAACATTTAACTTTTATTTAGAAATAAAAGAAATATAATTTTTTTCTATTAAATTATGAAATATTAGAAAAAAATTTAAATGACACTTTTCCAGTGAGTTATACATTTGAGATTAGTGCATTTTACTGAATGTACGCTAAAAACCACTTAAAAAATTTCTATGCAATGTTGATAGGAATTTAGTAAGAAAGGTGCTTTCATGCTTTTTTTGTAATAATTTAAATTGTTGCAACATTTCTGGAAAGCAATATGGCTAGTTATCAAGAATGTTAATAAGGTTCAGAATTTCTATTTCTAAGATACAATAAAAATTTACATACAAAGACATTCATTATATTAATGAAAACTCTGAGCACAAAACTCCCCAATAGATTAATGATTACAAATACTATCATAAACCCAGTAAGATTTTAAGAAGTGATCAAATATTGTTTTCTTTAATCATAGAATTTTTTTTTCTTTCTTTCTTTTTTTTTTTTTTTTGGTGAAAGAGACAGAGAGTCAGAGAGAGGGACAAACAGACAGGAAGGAAGAGAGATGAGAAGCATCAATTATTCGTTGCAGCATCTTAGTTGTTCATTGGTTGCTTTCTCATATGTGCCTTGACTGGGGGCTACAGCAGACTGAGTGACCCCTTGCTCAAGCCAGCGACCTTGGGTTCAAGCTGGCGAACCTTGCTCAAACCAGATGAGCTCGCTCTCAAACTGGCGACCTCGAGGTTTCAAACCTGGGTCTTCTGCATCCCAGTCTGACTCTATCCATTGTACCACCACCTGGTCAGGCAATAGAATTTTTAAAAAGATTTTATTCATTGATTTTACAGAGAGAGGAGAGAGGGGGTGGGGAAACAAGAAGTATTAGCTCATAGTTGCTTCACTTTAGTTGTTCATTGATTCATTGATTGCTTGTCGTATGTGTCTTGACTGAGCAAGCCCAGGGTTTTGAACTGGTGACCTCAGTGTTCCAGGTTGATGCTCTATCCACTGCGCCACCACGATACACCAGGCTATGATAGAATATTTTGAGAATAAACAACATATAGGGTTAGTAATGTAGTATAAACACAATTTTATGTTACAATATATAGAAAAAGAAAATAAGAAGTTATGGTCAAATAATGCAATATTGACTCCAGATATTGGAGTTATAGGTCTTTTATTTTGGAGTCATTTTTTTTTTACTTCTTTATAATTTCTTGGTACAGTCCATATAGTCTAAGTGAATATTCAGTACTTTAGGAAGAGACAAGATAGCGCTGGAGTAGGCGGACGTACCAGCACCTACCTCCCAGAACCAAAGTGGATTACAAACTAATTTTATGAACTATCATTTGGAAAAACCAACTTTGGACTAAACTAAGAGGACTCTTCAACCAAGGAACACTGAAGAAGCCACTCTGAGACTGGTAGGAAAAGCAGAAACGTGGAGAGGGCTGCCCAGTTCCTGGGAGCAAACGGCAGCAGGGAGAGACTCGCGTGGCGGGAAGTAAGTTTAGCAGAGAGGAAAGGGTCCTGAGCCCCAGGAACAAAGCCCCAGCCTGCAGCCCAAGAGCCCAGAAGAGGCGTAAGGACAGTATTTAGCTGGAAACAAGTCAGGATAATGTTTGTGAGAGAGTCTGATTTCTCAGACCCAGGATCCTTCTTAAAGGGACTGCGCAGAACATCTCTCTCAAAAACAATCACCTGGGGCTCCTGGGGACAGGGGGAGAGGGGAGAGGACCACAGTAACAGGAAGAGAGTGTAATCTAGGAGGCATAGGGAGAAACATTTTGGGAGATAGCCACCCTAACCCCTGGGACGAGTCACTCCCCAAAGCTGAAGTGAATATTTCCCCCGGAAATAGCAAGACTCACTCAGTAGTGAGTCTTAGGGTCGGAGCTGCAACGCCCCCACCCACGTGGCTGAGGGCACACTGGAGAGCAGGCGGCAGCGGGAGACAAAAGCGCGGTTCTGCTGGCAGGGGCGGAAGCCGGCTGGCCACCCCTGGGCTCAGGTGTGAGCTCAATCTTGCCCAGCTGGGGAGAAGGGGGCATGCAAAAGCAGTCAAGCTCTGCTGCCGGCAGCCTGTAATCCAGCCTCTGGGAGAAGGGCGGGAACCCCAGAAAGGTTGGAGACCAGCCCCGGAGCAAGGGCAGAGGAGCACAGCCCTGCCCCGCCCGTGCAACCCAGGCTTGCGGTCTGACTTGGTAGCCAGCTCCTCCCGCGGGGGTGGAGCCAAAAGCCCAGAAGAGGCGGAGTTCCGCTATGGAGCTGAGCTTGGGCATGCAGCCCTGCCTGGCGGTAGAGCCAAGGCTAGCAGCTGTTCCTTGAGTGGGATCCTCCTGCAAGGGCAGGGCGAAAGCTCAGAAACAGGCGAAGACCTGCAGCTGAGCAAAGGTGCTCGCCAGTGCCCTCAGGACCGAGCATAACATCACACATGGGGGCGGGGCAAAGGCCAAGGCCACCAACCCTTGTGCACCCGAGCACGTGATCACAGCCACTCCTGTGAAGAGAAAATGCGGAGGCAGAGAAATACAACACAAATAAACCAAGAGAAATCCCCAGAAAAGGTCCTAAGTGAATCAGATATAACCAAATTACCAGATGCAGAGTTTAGAATAACGATTGTTAGAATGCTCAAAGATATTAGAACAACCATAGATGGCCATTACGAAAACCTAAATAAAGAGATAACAAATATAAAAAAGGACATTGAAATAATAAAAAAGAATCAGTCAGAAATGACAAATACAATATCTGAAATAAAGAATACAATGGAAGGAATTAAAAGCAGGATGGATGAAGTAGAGAATCGAATCAGTGAGTTAGAGGACACAATAAATAAAGGCACAGAAGCAGAGCAGAAAAAAGAAAAGAGACTCAAAAAGTCTGAAGAAACTCTAAGAGAGCTCTGTGACAACATGAAGAGAAATAACATCCGCATCATAGGGGTTCCTGAAGAAGAAGAGAAAGAACAAGGGATAGAGACTTTGTTCAAACATATTATAGCGGAAAACTTCCCCCAATTAAGGCAGGAAAACATTTCATATGTTCAGGAAGCACAGAGAACTCCATTAAGGAGAAACCCAAAGAAACCAACACCAAGACACATCATAATTAAAATACCAAAGCTAAATGATAAAGAGAAAATATTAAAAGCTGCTAGAGAAAAAAAGCCAATCACCTACAAAGGAGCCCCCATAAGGATGACTTCTGACTTCTCAACAGAAACACCTGAGGCCAGAAGGGAATGGCAAGAAATATTCAAAGTAATGCAGAACAAGAACCTACAACCAAGACTACTTTATCCAGCAAGGCTATCATTTAAAATTGAAGGAGAAATAAAAAACTTTACAGACAAAAAAAAAACTCAAGGATTTCACTGCAACCAAACCAAGGCTGCAAGAAATGCTAAGGGACCTGTTGTAAACAGATCAAAGGAAAAAAAGAATATAGCAAAAGAGGAATACAGTTTCAAAGAAAAAAAATGGCAATAAACAATTACATATCAGTAATAACCTTAAATGTTAATGGATTAAATGATCCGATCAAGAGACATAGGGTAGCTGCGTGGATAAGAAAACAGGACCCATACATATGCTGTCTACAAGAGACACACCTTAAATCAAAAGATGCACACAAGCTGAAGATAAAAGGATGGAAAAAAATATTTCACGCAAATGGAAATGAAAAAAAAGCTGGGGTAGCAATACTTATATCAGACAAAATGGACTTTAAAACAAAGACCATAGTTAGAGATAAGAAGGTCACTACATAATGATAAAGGGAGCAATCCAAAAGGAAGATATAACCATTATAAATATCTACGCACCTAATATAGGAGCACCTAAATATATAAAGCAGACTTTGATGGACTTAAAGGGCGAGATCAACAGCAATACTATAATAGTAGGGGATTTCAATACCCCATTAACATCATTAGATAGATCCTCAAGAAAGAAAATTAACAAAGAAACAGCAGACTTAAAGGACATATTAGATCAACTCGATTTAATAGATATCTTCAGAACCTTTCACCCTAAAACAGCAGAATATACATTCTTTTCAAGTGCTCATGGTACATTCTCTAGAATAGAACACATGTTAGGGCACAAAAGCGGTCTCAACAAATTTAAGAAGATTGAAATCATATCGAGCACTTTCTCTGATCACAATGGCATTAAACTAGAAATCAACCACAATAGAAAAATTGAAAAACATTCAAACACTTGGAAACTAAATAGCACGTTATTTAACAATGAATGGGTTAACATTGAGATCAAAGAAGAAATTAAAAAATTCCTAGAAACAAACGATAATGAGCATACATCAACTCAAAATTTATGGGACACAGCAAAAGCAGTCCTGAGAGGAAAGTTTATAGCATTACAGGCATACCTCAAGAAGCTAGAAAAAGCTCAAATAAACAACTTAACCCTGCATCTAAAAGAACTAGAAAAAGAACAGCAAGTAAAGCCCAGAGCTAGTAGAAGGAAGGAAATAATAAAGATCAGAGCAGAAATAAATGACATAGAGGATAAAGAAACAATACAGAAGATCAATGAAACCAGGAGCTGGTTCTTTGAAAAGGTAAACAAGATTGATGAACCTTTAATGAGACTCACCAAGAAAAAAAGAGAGAGGACTCAAATAAATAAAATTAGAAACAAGAGTGGAGAAATAACAACTGACACAACAGAAATACAAAATATTGTAAGAAAATACTATGAAGAACTGTACGCCAAAAAACTAGACAACCTAGATGAAATGGACAAATTCCTTGAATCATATAATCTTCCAAAAATCAATCTGGAAGAATCAGAAAACCTAAACAGACCAATTACAACAAATGAGATCGAAACAGCTATCAAAAAACTCCCAAAAAAGAAAAGTCCTGGGCCTGATGGCTTCACAAGTGATTCTACCAAATATTCAAAGAAAAACTAACTCCTATCCTTCTCAAGCTATTTCAAAAAATTCAAGAGGAAGGAAGACTTCCACACTCCTTTTATGAGGCGAGCATAATTCTGATTCCAAAACCAGGCAAAGACAACACAAAAAAAGAAAATTATAGGCCAATATCCCTGATGAACTTAGATGCAAAAATCCTCAACAAAATACCAGCAAACCGGATCCAGCAATATATGGAAAAAATCATACACCATGATCAAGTAGGATTTATTCTTGGGAGGCAAGGCTGGTACAATATTTGCAAATCAATCAATGTGATGAATCACATAAACAAAAGAAAGGAGAAAAACCACATGATAATTTCAATAGATGCAGAAAAAGCATTTGATAAAGTCCAGCACCCATTCATGATCAAAACTCTCAGCAAAGTGGGAATACAGGAAACATACCTCAACATGATAAAGGCCATCTATGACAAACCCACAGCCAACATCATACTCAATGGGCAAAATTTAAAAGCAATACCCTTAAGATCAGGAACAAGGCAGGGGTACCCCCTTTCACCACTCTTATTCAACATAGTTCTGGAAGTCCTAGCCACAGTAATCAAACAAGAAAAAGAAATAAAAGGCATCCAAATTGGAAAAGAAGAAGTAAAACTATCATTATTTGCAGATGACATGATATTGTATATAGAAAACCCTAAAGTCTCAGTCAAAAAACTACTGGACCTGATAAATGAATTCAGCAAGATGGCAGGATATAAAATCAATACTCAGAAATCAGAGGCATTTTTATACAGTAATAATAAACTGTCAGAAAGAGAAATCAAGGAAACAATCCCCTTTACCATTGCAACCAAAAAAATAAAGTACCTAGCAATAAATCTAACCAAGGAGATTAAAGATTTGTACTCAGAAAATTATAAAACATTGATAAAAGAAATCAGGGAAGATACAAATAAGTGGAGGCATATACTGTGCTCATGGTTAGGAAGAATAAACATCATTAAAATGTCTATATTACCCAAAGCAATTTATAAATTCAATGCAATACCGATTAAAATACCAATGACTTACTTCAAAGACATAGAACACATATTCCAAAAATTTATATGGAACCAAAAAAGAACATGAATAGCCTCAGCAATCTTGAAAAGGAAGAATAAAGCGGGAGGTATCACACTTCCAGATATCAAGTTATATTATAAGGCCATTGTACTCAAAACAGCATGGTACTGGCATAAGAACAGGCACATAGATCAATGGAACAGAATAGAGAACCCAGAAATAAACCCACAGCTCTATGGTCAACTAATATTTGACAAAGGAGGTAAGACAATACAATGGAGTAAAGACAACCTCTTCAACAAATGGTGTTGGGAAAACTGGACAGCTACCTGCAAAAAAAAGAAACTAGACCACCAACTTACACCACTCACAAAAATAAACTCAAAATGGATAAAAGACTTGAATGTAAGCTGTAAAACCATAAGCATCTTGGAAGAAAACATAGGCAGTAAGCTCTCTGACATCTCTCGCAGCAATATATTTGCTGATTTGTCTCCACAGGCAAGTGAAATAAAAGACAGGATAAACAAATGGGACTTTATCAAACTAAAAAGCTTCTGCATAGCTAAAGACAATAAGAACAGAATAAAAAGACAAACTACACAATGGGAGAATATATTTGACATAGCGTCTGATAAGGGGTTAATAACCAAAATTTATAAAGAACTTGTAAAACTTAATACCAGGAAGACAAACAATCCAATCCAAAAATGGGCAAAAGAAATGAATAGACACTTCTCCAAAGAGGACACACAGATGGCCAACAGGCATATGAAAAAATGTTCAACATAACTAATCATTAGAGAAATGCAAATTAAAACCACAGTGAGATATCACCTCACACCAGTCAGAATGGCGCTCATCAATAAAACAACACAGAATAAGTGCTGGCGAGGATGTGGAGAAAAGGGAACCCTCCTGCACGGCTGGTGGGAATGCAGACTGGTGCAGCCACTGTGGAAAACAGTATGAAGATTCCTCAAGAAATTAAAAATCGAACTGCCTTTTGACCCAGCTATACCACTATTAGGAATATACCCCAAGAACACCATAGCACTGTTTGAAAAGAAGAAATGCACCCCCATGTTTATGGCAGCATTGTTCACAATAGCAAAGATTTGGAAACAGCCCAAGTGTCCATCAGAGGACGAGTGGATTAAAAAGCTTTGGTATATATATACTATGGAATACTACTCAGCCATAAGAAATGATGACATAGGATCTTTTACAACAACATGGATGGGCCTTGATAACATTATACTGAGTGAAATAAGTAAATCAGAAAAAGACTAAGAACTATATGATTCCATACATAGGTGGGACATAAAGATGAGACTCAGAGACATGAACAACAGTGTTGGGGTTACAGGGTGGGGGGAGGAGAGGGAGGGGGTTGGGGGAGGGGAGGGGCACAATGATCATGGCTTTTCAGCATTTGCCATATTCCCCCCTTAATCTATAGACAGACAGCAAATATTTACGTATGGTGTTCCCACTATAAAGACTGCTGTCTTAGGGACAAATGCTGATAAACTATTTCAGCAGTTCCTCCTTCTTCAAAGACTTATATGTCAACATAGAGCTCCATGTTTCATAGGACATACTCAAGCTCACTCCATGCTCCCTGGAGCTTTAGCACAAGGGAATGCCCCCCTTTTTTTCTTCTTTTTTTTTTGTAGTATTTTTTCTTTTATTTATTTATTTTTTGTATTTTTCTGAGGATAGAGATGCGGAGGCAGTCAGACAGACTCCTGCATGCGCCTGACTGGGATCCACCTGGCATGCCTACCAGGGGGGAATGCTCTGCCCATCTAGGGTGTTGCTCTGTTACAACTGGAGCCATTCTAGCGACTGGGGCGGAGGCCGTGGGGCCATCCTTAGTGCCCGGGGTGGCTTTGCTCCGGTGGAGCCTTGGCTGTGGGCGGGAGGAGAGAGATGAAGAGGAAGGAGAGAGGGAGGGGTGGAGAGGTAGATGGGCACTTCTCCTGTATGCTCTGGCCAGGAATAGAACCCGGGAATCCTGCACACCAGGCCAATGACTCTGATGGGTCTACCATATCATGCTTCTTACTTTAAAAAAGAAAAAAAAAATCTACATTTCTTTTGAATGCTGATGAACAGGAGACACCAAATCTTTTTCGCCTGCAAACTACTACCTTCTTTATTAGATCTAGCTAATAACACTGTTTTGTCTTTTTCCAAATAGCTCCAGATATATGGAAAAGATTTATATAGGCGGATGGGGATCCTCAAACCCCTCAGCGAGGTCTTCTGAGCATGGCTTTTAAGATACCTAGAGGCAGAAAAAGCCCAATAGAGATCAGGGGAACTACCAGCTTTTAGGATATACCCTTAAAGGCTCCAACGCCCCAAAGGGGTCTCATAGGATGCCATTTGGGTCCTGCTTCAATAGTGGAAAGGAAGGTCATTGAGCTAAAGCCTGCCAGGCTTACATGCCTCTGCTGTGAGGAAACAGGGACACTGGAAGGTGGGCTTCCCCCTCGCTCCTCTAAGGGAGGGTTCAGTCTCTTCCAGCCCTGCTCCAGCCACCTATGACCTAACCTTGCCCAGAATGCTGGGGTTTGCCACTGAAGGCTGAAGGTTCCCAGGGCTGTTGGCCCCATCTACGACACTGAGGATGAGCCTAGGGTATTTCTTCCAAGAAACAGGTAAACTGATCTCATTTGCACAAGGGCCACTTAACTATGTTTTGCCTGAATAGTCAGGTTTTTTATTCTTCCCTCAAAGATCTCTGTTGTGGGTGTTGATAGTCCTATTTTCTGCTGCTTTGCTTAATATATAGTGTTTCCTTTATCCCTCCTACCTCAATGCCCCACTCATATTTCAGGCTGGGACCTACTCCTAATTTAGAGCTCTCTTTCCTCCTTTTGCCAACTTGTATTATAAATTTACCTTTGCCATCCAGCTTAGTGTATCCCAAGGTTCTCTTTACCAGGCCACAGTCACAGAGCTCCAGGGAAAAGCAACCTGGTCTCAACTCTCCAGGCAGAGGAGAACAGAAGCTCCATATCCACGCATGCTGCAAATGGCTTTTTCCAGTCTACCAGAATCATTACCAGCTAGAAGCAGCAGTCATTGGGACTTGGACATGAGCTGCAAAGTATAGAATGGTGACAACAATTCCAGTGCCATGCGGACTTTTCCTGTGGAGAACTTTCCTGGACTCCTGCTCCCTGTGACAGCTCCTAACAGACTGAACTGTGGTTGGGTTGCATTTTTCAGGGATTTGGCATGGTGATGGGGCCAACTTGGATTTGGTGAACATGTTAAGGACAGTACTCTTTTATGGATTCTTGCTGTATTGGCCAAGAGTTTGCTTAAAGGCTTTTAATCAGTGTAAAAAAAAAAAAGAGGACTGGATGAAGAAGATGGGGCACATATACACCATGGTATACGATTCAGCTAGGAGAAATGATGACATTGGATCACTTACAGCGGAATGGTGGAGTCTTGGTAGCATTGTGCGGGGTGAAATAAGCGAATCAGAGAAAAACAGGAACTGCAGGATTCCATATATTGGTGGGACATAAAAGCAAGACTAAGAGGCATGGACGGGAGTGTGGTGGTTGCGGGGGGTGGGGGGAGGGAGTGAGGGAGAGGGGGAGGGGTACAGAGAGAACTGGATGGAGGGTGGTGGAGGACGGTCTCTCTTCGGGTGATGGGTATGCAACAGAACTAAATGACAAGATAACCTGGAAATGTTTTCTTTGAGTGTATGTACCCTGATTTATTGATGTCACTCCATTAAAATAAAAATTTATTTATAAAAAAATATTCAGTACTTTAATAATCAATAAGTAAATATAAAATAAACTCTAAGTTTCTGGAATCCTCTGTTTCCTGTTACTCCTTCTGCTGGATTCAAGTATCTTCTAAGATACAGGTCAAAGGTCACCTCCTCTGTGAAACCCTCCTAGACCCTCTAACAGAGTTAGTCACTCCCTCCTATGTGTGCGCTCTTCTTTACTCCTGTATCACAGTCACTCAGTTATCTGTCACTCCCAATGGCCTGAGGAGCATGTGGTGACATCCCGTCCGCCCTGGTACCCAGGACAGCACCTGGTACAAAATAGATATTTAATTCATCATTGTTATCGCTATTGACCGGCTTAGTTTACTATCCCCTGGTTCTTTTGTTTGAAATACATATCCTTTCTCAGGTGAAATTCCTGAGAAACCAGAGAACTAGGGAGCCATGAGGGCAAAGACATTCCTCAACCCCATCAAGGACTTTGGTTTTCCTGCTCACGGCCACATGAGCAGAAGTTGGATACAAGATGCCAGTGTCATTTCTGTCCCTGGCAGAAGAAACTGCATCACATCATCTTCTAAAGCAGAATGACTAGTTTGTGGTTGGTATTTCTGCCACAGGTGAACTCTGATCTTTTTTTTTTTTTAATAGTGAATGGGTTAGAGGGGTCCCCAAACATTTTACACAGGGGGCCAGTTTACTGTCCCTCAGACCATTGGAGGGCCGCCACGTACAGTGCTCCTCTCACTGAACACCAATGAAAGAGGTGCCCTTTCCGGAAGTGCAACGGGGGCGGATAAATGGCCTCAGGGGGCCGTAGTTTGGGGATGCCTGATAGACTCTTCTAAATAAAATCAGTTGAAAGCTTTTAGGTGAAAACATGCAATGTCTTAGGTCTGCCTTGAGATCTGGTCCTAAGAGCACCCTTTCTTGATTCCAGCCATAGAGCAGATGGGCCTAGATTTTCATGCTCCCTGAGAGGCTAATGACAAATGTCCCCATGTGTCTTTATTCTAATGAGGTAGTTAAAAGGCATTAGCCACTTTGGCAAAATGAGCCCCAAACTTTCATGATGCTCAGGCCTGCTTTTCCTCCTGAAAATAAAACCAGGTAAAACAAACAAACATCCCCATGAGATAAAAGTATATATATATATCACTGAATGATGTGAGACCAAAATGAATGACCTCGAATCCAAAAAGATGAACTCTTATTCTATGCATATGTCCAGCCAATGACAGTGGATTCTTTTTTCCTTGTGATGGTTAATTTTATGTGTCAACATGGCTAGGTCCAGATATTTGGTTACACATTATTTAAGATATTCCTATGATGATATTTTTAGTGAGATTAACATTAAAATCAGTAGACTTTAAATTAAGCCGATTACCCTCCATCAGGTTGGTGAACCTTATCCAATCATTAAATCCTTTATAAAAAAAAAGACTGACTTTCCCAAGCAAGAAAGAATTCGACAGGCAGACTGCTTTTGGACTTAAAATGCAATTCCTCCCTGAATCTCCAGTCTACCCTGCAGATTTTGTACTTGTCAAGCCTCCAAACCATGGGAGCTGATTCTTAAAATAAATCTCTCTCATATATATATGAGACACACACACACACACACACACACACACATTCTTTTGCTTCTGTTTCTAGAGAACCCTGGCTAATAGCCGGAATAGCAAAACTGTTAAATTGAGCAATGCCTCTGTGACATCCTACTGCTGAGAAATCATTTCATAAAGCTATATGAAACCATTTTGAGCTATGGATGAAAAGAGAGTACAATCCTTAATTATTAACAAAAATATTGACCTCTTTGAAGAATATTAAGTATTTTCTTATTAACCTCTTTTTTGAAGATGAAGCCACTTTAACAGTGTATCAGACCTGTGAATGACGTTGGATCTTCAAGCATAATGATATGGGAAATGTTGACTATCCCCAGCCTTACTTGAATTCATTAGTAATGCAGAGGAGGCTGGCTAAAACAACAATTATTCTTGGTGATCCACTGTCACCACTGTGGTGACTTAGAGTATTAGGGAATGATTCTGTGTTAGTTCTCAATGGTTATTGTAACAAATAACTATAAACTGTTTAAAACAACAGAGAACTCTCCCAAAGCCATTTCACTAAGGCTAAATAGACACGTTATCTCTAAGGGCCAATCCATTCCTTGTCTCTTCCAGTTTCTGGCAGTTACCAGCATTCCTAGACTGGCGGCCCCATCCCTCCAATTTCTGACTCCCTGTCCACATTAGTTGTCATTTCTTTTTAATTGTCTCTAATCTGGAACAGTTTTTAGTTTTCCCTGGACTATCAAGACCTTGAGAATTTTGAAGACCACAGGCTAGTTATTTTATAGAATATCCCTAAGTTTGGGTTGTCTGGGTCTCCACAGAGTAAGTTCTGGTTATGTTTCTTTGGCAGGGACCTCATGGATGTGGTGCTGTGTGGCTCACTGCAGTCTTTTTTTTTTTTTTTTTTTTTTTTACAGAGACAGAGAGTGAGTCGGAGAGAGGGATAGACAGGAACAGACAGACAGGAATGGAGAGAGATGAGAAGCATCAATCATTAGCTCTTCATTGCGCGTTGCAACACCTTAGTTGTTCACTGATTGCTCTCCCATATGTGCCTTGACCGCAGGCCCTCAGCAGACTGAGTAACCCCTTGCTGGAGCCAGCAACCTTGGGTTCAAGCTGGTGGGCTTTTGCTCAAACCAGATGAGTCCGTGCTCAAGCTGGCAACCTCGAGGTCTCGAACCTGGATCCTCAGCATCCCAGTCTGACGCTCTATCCACTGTGCTACCGCCTGGTCAGGCTCACTGTAGTCTTTTAATGCACACAGTTCCCTTTGTTCCATTACTGGTGATGTCAGCTTTGATTACTTGGTTAACATGGTGTTTGCCAGGCTTCTCCAATGTAAATTGTGTTTTCCTCAATAATGTATGAATATTGTAAGGGTGGTACTTTGAGATTATATGAATATACTGTTTCTCAACAAACTGACAATTCTCTATCTCTCTAAATATTTACATATTTATTTATACTAAATTCCTATGTTGTTTCATGGGTTTCAGTTTATTACTCTATTTATTTTGATGCTTTAATTATCTCACATTATTTAGCCAATGGGCATCTCTACAAACTGGCTTCTGTTCCCTTTTGCAGGTGCCTTTTTTTTTTTTTTTTGGAGTACTTTTGTTATGGCAGAACAAGATGTTCCAGGCCAATCTTACTTTCCCTGTCTGAGCTCTGAAATCAGCTATTTTCCCAAGCATCCTGATTCCTTTAATAGAGAATGGAGTTTAGAAGCCAAGATCTGGATGCTAGGTGTGGTCATTTCTACTGGGGAGCTGCTACTCCCAGGCATTTCATGGGACAGAGCTAGCTAATTTATATATACACACATGTTTACAATTATATTTATTTGTTTATCCATTGCATATATTGAAAACCATTAATAGCTCCAATTCCAATCCAACAAAATAGGGTTTAATATAATTTTTTCCTTTCTATATTTATAATTCCCTTCTCTGATAGTGAGAAACTTGATTCCCATTATACATAACATACTGTTTACTTTTTGATCAAGTCTTCTCACCCTGCTCAGGCTCCGACCCTGAGCTCTGGGCCACCAGAGTTCCTCTTCTCACCTTTACCGAACAACTGCTTCTCTTGGCCCCTTATAATGGATTTTGGCCTGAATTATTCAGAATAAAAAGGGAAGGGAAACAAAAGAGCAAGAGAAAAATTCTACTTAGCCAGTTTTTATTGAATGTGTGCTATGGCCAAAGGATTATTCTAGGTCCTGTTGTGATACAAAGGAGGTTAAGGGACACTGGAACTAGGTCGTACTACAATAACAGATGACTCCTCAATCTTAGTGCCTTAAGACCACAAAGGTGTATTTCTCACTCTAGTTTTAGGTCCTTCATGACTCTGCTCTATGTTGTCTTTATTCTAGGACTTAAACCATTCTGGGATGTGCAAATCTGGGGATGGTCTTGTACTAGAGAAAAGAACAAGATGGTGAAACCACATGATAAGTCTTAAGGCTTCTGTTAGAAAGTGGTCAATGTCATTTCTGCTCACGTTTTACCAAATTTGAGCCTGACTAAGTGGTAGTGCAGTGGATAGAGCATTTACCTGAGCTGCTGAGGACCCAGGTTGGAAACTGCGAGGTACTGGCTTGAGCATGGGCTCACCAGCTTGACGATGGGGTAGCTAGCTTGAGCATGGACGCATAGACATGACCTCATGGTTGCTGGCTTGACCCCAAAGGTCACTGGCTTGAAGCCCAAGGTCTCTGGCTTGAAGCCCAAGGTCATTGGCTTGAATCCAAGGTCACTGGCTTGAGCAAGGGGGTCACTGGCTCAGCTGGAGCCCCCTGTTCAAGGCATGTATGAGAAGCAATCAATGAACAACTAAAGTGCCCCAACTACCAGTTGATAGCTTCTCATCTCCTTCTTTCCCCTTCTGTCTGTCTCTGTCTCTCTTGCAAAAAAGTAAAAATGAACATAAAAATGAACAAATGACATTACTGGGGCAAAGTGGTATAATCCTTCTACGCAGAGAGGAGGCAAATATTTAAAAAAATAATGCAATAAACCATACAGATCTGTTGAGAAAACAGACATGTATATCCCTAACTAGCAGGTATGGTATGACAGAGGAAGATGCATACTGCACTTAATGCCATTTTGCAGTAAGATGGGTAGGATAAATATGACAAACTGAAGGAGTGACCCTTATGCTACCAAGCAATTTTATGGTCTTTAAGAGAGAAAGGTTTCTTGTGAAAGTGAGAGAGATAAAAGTGATCAGGACTCTTGCCTGGGTAGGACAAACAGGAAACAAGGAGAGCAGCACATGCTTTAGGACGTGGAGAAGGGACATGATAGAATCAGTAACATTCTTGAGGGGTAGATGTTCAGATTAATCATTAAGGTTTGCACTCTCCTTTCACCCACAGCCCTAAAGGTTCTGTAGAGCGTTATCAGATTCATTTCCCAACACTGAAATCCCACAACAGCATTTCTTGGACTAACAATGCATTTGTAACAAGGGAAAAAACAACCCACTATTACTGGTCTGGATAAACAGATAGAATAAAAAAATATATCTCAAAAATTTCCCAGTGGTTGAAAAATGGTATCTCACTGTAGTTTTAATTCATATTTTCACTTATAAGTGAAAATGAGCATCTCTTATTTTTTCATGTCTCTATTTGCATTTCAGTAGGCTGTTTTTCTTCATATGCTCTGCCTGTTTTTCTATTGGGTTGTGGGTCTTTTTCTAACTGAAAAGGCTTTTGTTGGTCAGGGCTGAGATGAGGAAGGAATTCTGCCAGACTATGCTAGGTACTAGGAGAGGATAAGGCATAGTTCACGAGTGAGTGTTTCCCAGTCTGTGGGGAAGACGTTAGATTACCACAGGTGAAAAGACTTGCCTGTTTCAAATATTTGGGAAATAGCAACCAATTTAAGGAGTGGGCTTAGTACTTGTGCTGGGCCTTGGCAGAAGCACAGTCCCACCCTGGGCAGAGAAGTTCTTAGTGTTTTAGGTCGGGCTCCCTAGAAGTAGACTCTCATATGGGGGTTCTTTTTCAAGTGACTTTTTTCAGAGTCTGCTTTAGGCAAAGATAAGTGAGAGAACCAGGACAAGTCAAAGAAGAAAAACTGGCCTGACCTGTGGTAGCACAGTGGATAAAGCATCGACCTGGAAATGCTGAGGTCGCTGGTTCGAAACCCTGGGCTTGCCTGGTCAAGGCACATATGGGAGTTGATGCTTCCAGCTCCTCCCCGCTGTCTCTCTCTTCTCTCTCTCTCTCTCTTTCTCTTTCTGTCTCTCTCTCTCCCTCTCTCTCCTCTCTAAAATGAATAAATAAAAAAAATAATAATAAAAAAAAGAAGAAAAACTAAGTCAGTATGAGGTGTCCTCCAGCGGAGGAGCCCAGCCTGGCCTCAGAGGGAGCTCTGGAGCATGAGCCGCACCACCGAGCTGGCCATCTTTGCCTTGGGGGAAGCAGCCTGCCTTTGGTACTCCATGTTGGTAACTCACTGGCTGAGGTCTGGGGATGAATAGGGAGGATATAACTTCCAGGTCAAGATGGCTTCTGTTTGGCTGAAGGCAGTGCTCTGGAGAGGGGGCAGCTATGAATTATTAGCAGCCATCAGTCACAGGAGCTGAGAGTCCGGTGCACCAGACTCGAAGGGAATCTGAGCAGGGCACCAACAACTTTCACTGATTGCATTTAGTAGAATCCAGAGTTCCCCCCAATTATCCTGCAGTATCTCCCAAAGACAAGGCCCTACTGTGTACCTGAATATCTCCTAAAAATGTCCCTGAATGGTACATGAAAAAACTTTCAAAAAAAAAAACTAATGGATATAGTCCAGAAACATAATTGTGAGACTCATGAATCACAATTTGATTTATAGTTCTGTTGTCTGGGATAATCATTTGTTATCTTGAGCAAGACACTCTGCTGGAAGCCAAGTGTTAGTTTATGAACAGTTGATTATTCTTGAGTCCCAGCTGCAAAATGCCAGAAGCTTGACTTTTCAAATATATCACTTTGTTACAGGCAGTAATGACTCCAATAATGGTGGCAGAATTTAGCCCAAGCAAATACTTATAATTGACAATGAATGTGTAAGCAGGATGCTAATGAATGGATGTGCTGATTATTTTCCCCTGCCACATACATTAGCTCTTGTCTGGCTTAACTGTCAAACTGACACGCTAGATTAGCAATGACAGAATGCTGGCAAAGAGCCGCAGTAGAGAAAAACATTAAGAAAACTTACAGATTACATAAATTTTGATACTTCTATTTCCAAAAATAAATTGTTTGTGGGTATTAGTAGGAGGGTATGGCTTAATTATAAGCCTAACTGAAAAGCATTTAGAGTTACAAGTACTTTTGTCTTTCTAAAATCTTTCATTATACTTCAGGAGGCCAAGCTGATGAACTCTTCTTGGATTCAGGTGGAAGTCTTTAACTAAAGAGCAGACTTTGAAATTAGACGTATACATGAAACAAATGTTTTGTCCTTGCCAGTTCTTCTTTCCTGTTGTAAACATCAGTATTCAGTTTTTGACTATAACATATAATGTGTCTTCATATATTTGCATATATTTGTTTGGCTTGTCGATAACAATGTTCTGTGTATCCGCGGTGGTCTTGGCTTGTGGAATTATCATTCATGAAGGTGACCAATCTTTCCAGCAGAGTCGGGTGGCTGGCTTTATGTGCTGATTTTTGTGTCTGAACCTATCTAGCTGCTGAGTGTGTCTTGCCCTTTGGTGTCACGCATTCAGTCTTACTGACAAGATGTGGGGTGTGTCAGCCAAGCAGCGGTGTCTCTCATAGCTGTCGCACGTCAGACAGATCAGACAGACCCTGAGTTCAGCCTGTGCCTGTGGGAGGCTCGGTGGCCCTTTGTCCTGCAGGGACCCACGGCTGTCTCGACTTGCTTATTCTGTGATTGTGTCCTTATACATCAATGGTCACAAAGCAGGGAGTGAATGCCAGAGGGGCAGACATGAAACACAGCATGCAACAGGGTGGCTTGCAAGAAGCGACGCTCTATGGAGTACTGTTTCTCCAGTGACTCTGCCCTGCCCCCATTTATGCCTCCTTTATTCAGCAGCAGGGCTTATCTTTAAGGCACTTTAAAAGCTCCCTTATCAGGGGTGGGAAGAGGGCAGAGGAGACCAGCAGCTGTGTTCACTGATAAAATCAGGGTAAAGTGGGCTTTTGTTCACAGCTTTTCCTGGACTGCCGTGTGAAGGATGTGTGTACTGTTGTGGTTTTGATAAAGGGCACTGCTTCCTCCTTCAGTTGTCACGTGTTGCTCCAGGAAGTCAGAACAGCAGTGGCAGGCGACAGTTCACATCGTGGCAGCTCAGGGCTCATTTATTGAGCAGTTACTAAATGCCAGGCACTGTGCTAAGGAAAACATATCTGCTGTCTTATCAAGTCCTTCTAGCTGCCCAGTGTTGTACTGAAGATACTAAGAATAAGTACTTTTAGTATCTGTAATGCTGGTGGCTGAGAAAAGGCAGGATCACGTTGGATTCGGGCAGACAGTAGAGGAACTACAGAGCTGGAAAGGGTTGGGCCCTTCATGCTTAATAGAGTCTCAACAGTGGATGAACAAATGAGCAGGGAAAAATTGCTTCTCAGGCAAATGAACATTAAAATGGCTCCTGTAATGCCGGTGGCTGAGGCCAGGCAAGTTCACACTGGATTTAGGTAGATGGTAGAAAAACTACGGAACCAGAAAGGGTTGGATCATTCCATTTAATCAAGTCTCACAACGGCAGACAAGCACACAGCCAGGGGAAACTGCCTGTCAGGCAAACAAACAGCAAAATGGCCCCTCACAGTGGCGGGCAGGTGATCCAAGCATCCACAATTCCCCCGAATGAAAGCACCGATAGCCTTTTATAGGCCATACACATGTGGTGCTGCCATGTGCTCACGCACTAATTGGGCAAAGTACAAGCAAGCAAACCTAACATAGCCATTTCCCCAACATTCCTCCCCTTTAGGGTTGCTCGCTTCATAATCTACGTGACAGGTATCTTCCACGATGGTTCCTGTGCGAGGAGTGAGGTACATTACATAAACTGACTATAGCAACAGCGTAAGTTATACAGTAATTACAAAGGTGCCCTTCACAATGTCTCCCTGAGCACTCTGCCCAAAGAGTTAACAAGAGGCCCACTCTGCCATGGTAGGTGGGAGGCCTGTAAAGTCCAGGGTCATGTCCACTGAAGAAAGTGTCCTTGGTGCATCTCTGCAACTGTATGGGAGCAGCTTCCCGGTGCAGGAGGGCCTCCACTGGTGCCATGCACTCCCCACCTAGGTCTCTTATAGTACTGTGCACAAGCAGTGTGTCCATCCAGCAAGGGAGCTGGTGCCTCGCCTCTAGTCACAGTCCAAGGGGTCATTACACCACTCACTGATCAGTCCATGATAGACAGCCTAGCTGTCTGTCCAGATCGCCAAGGCAAATGTCCATTATAGGCTACTAGCCATGCAGCTCTTTATTGTTTTTATTATAAATAAATTTTTATTAATTTTAATGGGGTGACATCAATAAATCAGGGTACATATATTCAAAGAAAACATGTCCAGATTATCTTGTCATTCAATTATGTTGCATACCCATCACCTAAAGAGAGATTGTCCTCCGTCACCTTCTATCTAGTTTTCTTTGTGCCCCTCCCCCTCCCCCTCTCCTCTCTCTCCTTCCCTTCCCCCTCCCCCCACCAGAACCACCACACTCTTGTCCGTGTCTCTCAGTCTCATTTTTATGTCCCACCAATGTATGGAATCATGCAGTTCTTGGTTTTTCTGATTTACTTATTTTACTCCGTATAATGTTATCAAGATCCCACCATTTTGCTGTAAATGATCCGATGTCATCATTTCTTATGGCTGAGTAGTATACCATG
Organism: Saccopteryx bilineata; assembly: GCF_036850765.1. Lineage (NCBI taxonomy): Eukaryota > Metazoa > Chordata > Mammalia > Chiroptera > Emballonuridae > Saccopteryx > Saccopteryx bilineata. The sequence goes on from NC_089494.1 coordinate 182,808,354, forward strand.
GTGTATATGTGCCACATCTTCTTTATCCAGTCTTCTATTTTTTTTTTACAGTGATTAAAGCCTTTAAGCAAACTCTTGGCCAATATAGCAAGAATCCATAAAACATGTCCTTAACATGTTCAGCAAGTCCAAATTGGCACCAACACCATTCCAAATCCCTGCAAATGTAACCCAACCCCAGTTCAGTTCGTTAGGAGCTGTCACAAGGAGCAGGAGTCCAGGAAAAGTCCACATCCAGGAAAAGTCCACATGGCACTGGAATTGTTGTCACAATTCTATACTTTGCAGCTCACGTCCAAGTCCCAATGACTGCTGCTTCTAGCAGCTCTTTATTAATGCATATCAGTGCCTTTTCATATGTGGACAAGTCCTGCCGGGGGTGAGGATGACGGAGACGCAAAGACCCGATTCTGGGGACCAGGTTCAGTGACGCAGATCCACTTTATTCAGGAAGTAAGCTAGCTTATATACATGGGTTCAGCCTATAGGATGTTACAGCGTGTCCTTCATAGCCAATGACTGAAAAGATCAGGGAGCTGCGTCATTGGCACTAAGTCACTTCCTTATAGCGGAAGAGCTTCCTTCCTGGGTATGCCCGGGAGGCTTCTGGGAGCTGGAGTATTCTCACAGCATTGCATCAGCCGCAGCTGCTAGGAACGTGCTCTGCACTCCACCCACATTCTGTCTGTTGCTACAAGCCCCATCCAAACCCCGCAGAGGTCCAAGCTCACAGGGCCTGGCAGGGTCAAACACACTCAAGCCCTGTGCCAACTTGACAGTAATCTTTGCTGCTGCTGTTGCAAAAAAGCACCTATTATCTTTAAGGCCATCACCTGTTACACATTAGAATGTAATAGTGGATTGCCAATTTCACATGAGGCCTCCATCCCCCCATCCTTATTAGACAGGTCCCTTGGCCTTCCCCCTATTCAAACTGGGACAACAGGTCTTGGGGATCCTCCTCTCCCTCAGCTGTCTGCAACAAGTAATCCTGCAACCATTCAACCCAAATGCCAGCCATTTTCTTGTAAGCTGCTGGGGTTACCTGCTTTCTCTGCTTTTTCAGCAGCTGAAACCTCTGTTGCAGCTTAAGCTGCCACCAAAGCTCTAACAGGACTTTATTAGGCTTGCCATCTAATTTCTCCCTGTCTGCCCCAGCCACAATCAAATACATCCACATCTGTGTTCAGGTAATTTTTATAGGCCCATTTCTCTTGTTAGTTGGGGGTTGAGGGGCAGCACAGGAAGCAGCCTGCACAGCCTTATGGTTTTTATGCTGTTTCCATCTCCCCAAATCTGCCATCATCTAGTGTAACTGCAATGATGGGCTGCTCCACATAGGGGCTCAAGATAGCCACTAGTGACCCAAAAAGAGCTGACAAGGTGCTACAGAGAATAAGGTCCCTTATCCCTGCCATAAATACTTCCTCACCTGGCCCATGGGACCTCAGGTTGAAAGCAGAATTCTTCATACCTAGTTCTCAGAGGACTTGCTGTAGCTCGTATATGACTGCCACAAACTCATGCCCCTGGCAAATTTCCAGGGTTCTATCAGACTATATAAATGGCAGCCATCACTCATTCTAATAGGGTATGTTTTCCTGAATTGTCATGGCAGTTCTGAAGACACTGCCTCGGAGAGGAATGCATGGTAATGCAGCCAATTTCTCCATCTCTGCTCCAGAGAGTATGATGCCATCCACCCCCTATGTCCTACAACTGCAGCAATCAGACTGCCAGGGTCTTGGTGGGTTTCTGCCTGAATTTCACCCCTAACTTCATCAGCTCTGCCTGGGTGTCGGGCCAGACCACAGAGTTCTCCACTACCTGGGGAGGGGGCTGTGCCTGCCCCTGAGGGACTCTTGGCTGCTGGGTTTATACCTTCTGGACAACCATTGGATGGCAGTTTCAGCCTGAACCTCTTCCCCAGAAGAGGCGTCAGAGCTGACTGCAACGGCCAGCTCAGAGCCACTCCACTAGCACAGATGCAGCTCCTTCTTTCGCTCCCGCTTTGGCTTGTGTGGCTGCTGGCCCTCAGCCTGAAGCCAGAACTTGAACTCTCGAACCTGCAGTTGTTTCTCTAACAACTGTTGCTGCCAATGTTCAGCTTCCAGGGCAAATTACAGCTCACAAAACTGTAATTCCTTCTCCAGAGACTGTTCTAGTTCCAGGCACTGTTTGTGCTCAGCCTGCATCTCACTGCAACTCTTGAGAGTTGTCAGCCTCCTTCTCCAGCAACTGTTGCGATTTCTGCCACTGTCAGCACTCAGTCTGCAGCTCATCCTGGCACTTTTGACCTCAAGTAGCCTCTTGCAGAGAATGTTTGGTTTCTGCTCACAGGGCTGTAACAAACACCCAGCCCACAGCTACCAAAACGACAGCCATGGGGAACTGTATGCTGGAGAACAACGACCACTCCTCAACCTCACTCTTCAGGGGTGTTGGCAGCTCCATACTGATCTTATTCAAATCCTGCTAACAACACCAGATGTAATGCTGGTGGCTGAGGCCAGGCAGGTTCACATTGGATTTGGGCAGATGGTAGAGGAACTGCAGAGCCAGAAAGCATTGGGCCATTCCCATTTAATAGATTCACATTGGCAGATGAGCAAACAGGCAGGGGAAAACTGCTTCTCAGGTAAATGAACAGCAAAATGTCTCCTCAGAGTGGTAGGCAGGCAGGCAATCCACAATCCACCATCTGCCCGGAAGGCAAGCAGCATAGCCTTACATAGACTATACACACATGGTGCTGCCACATGCTCATGTACTAGTCAGGCAAAGTACAAGCGAGCCAGACTAACACAGCTGTTTTCCTAAGAGTATTCTTATTCTGCAGTCAAGAAAACTCAAACTTAGGAATTTAAATAAGTTTGCTGAGGTCACACAGTTAGCAATAGAGAAACTAGACTTCCTTCCTCAGCCCATCAGAGCCGATGTCTTAACCACTAGGCTAAACTACCTCCAGGGCCATCACTTGCATGTCCCACAACATCCCTGTCTCTTTGTATTGGGTATGTGCAGTACAGGTGAGTTCCTGTATTTACAGTTACCTGGTGACCTCTCATGGAGAGAGGAGCACTTTAGAGTATGGCTTTTCAATAAGTTTTAATCCTAGCCACTTAGATCCATTTATTCAAGTGTGTTTCTCTGAATACTTTAACCAAACAAAGGTGTTCTTGTCACCATTGTCTTTTGCTCTGTCATTCAGACTGATGACAGATCCTGTCACTTTCAATGTCTCAGCTCCTCCAATCAGCTCTTTATCTCTGCCAGATAGATGTAGACAAGGCTGAGGTCAGACTTGAGGTCAGGCTATTCACTCAGACTGCTTGTGCTTACATTTTTCCATTGGAGCCACTGACAAAATTCTTCTAGAGCTATTCTCTGCATCTATCAGTATCTCTGCAAACATGCCGTTTGTTCCACTATGGAACTTGATGGTTATTCTTCACTGAATGCAAACTAGGGCGGTAATGTTTTGCTTTCCTTCCCCAGGTCATAAATTGCATGTTGCCTGGGCCGCTTCTTAACACTTCCACTATTGCTGCCCTCTTGTAGGTCATTGTCTCTTGACTACTGCAGTGGCCTTTAACTGGTCTTTCTGCTTCTGCTTCTATTAATATTTCCCTGTATTAGTTATTTATTGTTGTGTAATAACTTATTCCAAAACATAATGACTTAAAAACAACAAACCATATTATCACTTAGTTTCTGTGGGTCAGGAAGCTGAGAGCAGCCTAACTGGGTGTCTTTGGATCTAAGTCTCTTGTGACATGGCAGTTCCCCTGTTGGTCGGGGCTCTGGTTATCTCAAAATCTGACAGGGGCGGAAAGGTCTACGTCTAAGATTACTGGCATGACTGTCATGGACTTTAGCTCCTCATGGCTTTGGACTACGGGTCTCAGTTCCTTGTCACATCATGTGGCCCTCTCTGTAAGGTGGCTTATGACATGGCAGCTGGCTTCCCCCAGGATGAGTGACCAGAGAGAGAAGGAGAGAGAGGGAGAGGAAGAGAGAGAAGGGAGAGGAAGGGAAGGGAAGGGAGGGAGAGAGAGAGAGAGAGAGAGAGAGAGAGAGAGAGAGAGAGAATGCAAGAGAGAATGTTCAGGATTGAAATCATAGTATTTTTATAGCCTAATCTCAGAAGTGACATCTTCTGTCATTTTCTACTCATTATAAGTGAGTCAAGCATGCAGCCCATACTCAAGAGGAGGCATTAGAGAAGGTGAGGAACACCAAAGGCGGTGATCAAGGGGGGGCCTCTCAAAGTTGGCCTACCCGATCCCACCCAGCAACTAGAGATATAATTTTTAAAAACTTTTAAATTTGAGATCACTATATACTGCTCACAAAAATTAGGGGATATTTCAAAATGAATATGAAGCTATAAAAAAAAGAAGCATTTGATTTTTTTTATTAAACAAGAACATCAGAAAAGCAAATAACAAGTCAAAGAAAGTTGTTTGATTATGCAAATGAGATGCAAAACCAACTTTTATTTCATTGGTGAAAATGCACTATACAAAAGGCTGAAAGTCCTGGAGTATCTGCACGTTCCCTGATCCCCTAATTTTTGTGAGCAGATTCCAAAGATGCCATTTTAAAAGGTAAGTCAGATCATGTCACTTACCTGCTCAAAACCTTTTAATGGCTTCCCAATGTCCAAAGCCCTTATTATGACCTACAAAGCCCTTCAGGGAGTTCAGCTATTTTTCTGACCTATTTTCTTTCCTTTCACCCTCCCCTTTTGCTTCCTGTGCCTTTCCTATCCAGGCCTCCCCTATTCAGCCAAACTCACTCCCACTGTGGGGCCTTGACCTTGCTCTTCCCTTTGTAGTGACTCTCTCTGCAGCATAACCACAGGCTTCTTTCAGATTTCTTTGGAAGTGGCCCCTCCTCAGAGACACCTCCCTGGCCACCCTAACTAAACATAACCCTTGTGAGTTTCTACTCCTTTATTTGGTTTACTATTTTTTTTCCCATGTCACATATATTATTTACCTGATCTCATATATTTCTGTGCTATCTGGTAAATTTTAAAGACCTTGACGGCAAGAACTTGGCCCTGTGCCTAGGACCAGGCCTTGCCATGAATAGGTGATGATTATCAACATCCCACTGATCTGAATTATATGGAAGCAATAAAGAAACCATACCCACCAAAACCCAAAGCAGAAATAAACTGATTTTTACAATGTTCTTATCCTGCGCTCCACGCGCCATCTAGGAGCAGTTCCATCGTGTCAGTTCACCAGTACCAACAAGGAGTTGTTATCCTCAGGAAGTATGAACTCCAACACAATCCTCACAGCACACTGAAAACTCACAAAGAGCCTAAATGGCAACTTTATAAGAAAACCGTATTCAGCCTTTTTTGTTTTTGAATGTGAACACAGTAGCTCTTCTCTTGTGAGCTTTCTAGTGAGAAATGACCCACTTCTTGATGAGTAAGAGAGTAGAAGTTGGAGAACATGGGCTTATTGAGCTACCAGCTGGGGCAACAGTGAATTGAAGGTCTGCTTTGTAAACATTTCCTGCATACACCTTAACTTCAACTCGAGCTCCTACACAGTAATGGGGAAAAGCTCAAGTCTGAATGATTGATTCTGCTGTCTTTACTGCAATGATAAAATATTAAGTATATTTTAGTGGGAAGTTCCTGGTATACCTTTTAGTATGTCAGGCTTTTATCCCGGACTCTGTAATGTAAGAAAATACTTGAGGCTAGTGCAAGGAATGATGAAGAGGATACACAGGTATCCCCAGTTTTTGGAAGTTCACATTACACCACTTTGCGTTTACAAAAGACCTACATTAACACCTGTTTTCATTAATGGAAAGGCAATCTGAAGATTTTTACTTGTACAAAAAACTGCAAAAATCAAAAATTGCATTCAGCATTTGTTTTGCACAAGCCCTTATAGAGGCAGCTTGCACCCCAAGCAGTGAGAGTGGCCCTGCCAGGCTCCTTCCCCAGAAACCACACCCAGCCTTTCAACATCAAGTCCCAGAGCTTTGAGCTATATCTGTGGGCATCTGGGCTTGAGCTCCCTTTATTTTAGGCATCCATCAGCAAGATGTGTCCTAAGGCATCAGAAAAGCCTAAGAGAGCTCATAAGGGTGTTACACTTAGTGTAAAACTGGACATCCTTAAGTATTTCCATCATGGTGAATGAAATAAAAACACTGCACATACTGGATTTTGGGTCTGGGAATGCTTAAACATTTTTCCATAATTTACTGGTAGTTGCTTTTTCCCTTTACATCATTTCAGCTTATGAAAGTTTTCATAGGCATATTCTACTTTCAGATAGCAGTGGAAACCTATACTATGTGATTTTTTTTTTTTTATAAATTTTTATTAATGGTAATGGGATGACATTAATAAATCAGGGTACATATATTCAAAGAAAACATGTCTAGGTTATTTTGTCATCAAATTATGTTGCAAACCCCTCGCCCAAAGTCAGATTGTCCTCCGTCACCCTCTATCTAGTTCTCTGTGCCCCTCCCCCTAACTCTCTCCCTCCCTCCCTCCCATGTCCTCCCTCCCCCCCCACCCTTGGTAACCACCACACTCTTGTCCATGTCTCTTAGTCTCATTTTATGTTCCACCAATGTATGGAATCATGTAGTTCTTGTTTTTTTCTGATTTACTTATTTCACTCCTTATAATGTTATCAAGATCCCACCATTTTGCTGTAAATGATCTGATGTCATCATTTCTTATGGCTGAGTAGTATTCCATAGTGTATATGTGCCAACTATGTGATTTTTTTTTCCATCATGGTGTGGTGAGAAAAGAAATTGGTTTTCTTTTTGTATTATAACAGCAGTACTCAATATGTGAACATTGTAACTAAGAAATTGGTGGGAATGGGGGCGGAGTCTCTGGCTGCTATAGTGTTATGGGATTTTTCTTTCTTTAAAACATTAGCATTTCATATGTAATCTACAGACTATTTTTACTGAGTAGCACTCGAATCTCACAGGAGTCCTTTAGAATAATCTCCGTGGAACAAATTTTGTGTCAGCATCTTTGTTTTTTTGTGTGGTATGGTGAACTTGTAAAGATGTTTTTTGTTTTGTTTTTAATTTCTCTTTCTTCTCAAAGCTGAACACATTAGAAAACAGTTGCTTCATACTATCTGGAAATCAATGTAAACACATAATGCTAATATGATAAAGTCTCTATTCTCTCACCTTTGAAGTGAGGCTGAATTTTCACTGCATAAGGTTATCATGAAGATTAAATGAGACCATATAAACACAGCTCTAAGCTCAGCATCTTGTGAAGAGCAGCCCTTCCATAAATGTACTCATCATTGTTATAATATTATTGTTCCACAGAAAAGGAACAAAAGTAAAGTGCTCAACTCAAAGCCTTAATGACAATTTAGGAAGAAGTAGTTCCAAAGACATGAAGGGCTAGAGAAAACTAGCTGGTGGTAATTTCGTATCGGCATGCACAATCTCTAGGCTCAAGCCAGTAAAGTATCATTGCCTTCCTCCTATTATTCAGTAGTTAAATATGGTGTTCTTAAAGGCAATTATTGGTATCCTTCTAATTTTTAAGTTTTACTTTTAAAAAATAGGTTATGCATTTACATGTTTCAATATGCAAATGGCACAAAGGGTGTACAGAGAAAAGTCCACTGTCCTCCTCCTCGCCCCAAATGCAGACCCCGGCTTGGAAACAACCTATGTTTCTTATTTCTTACTGGTCTAGTTAAATACAAGGATTTGTATATATTTTTTTCTTCACACAAATTGAAGTACATAGCAATTGCTGTTCTGCACCTTTCTTTTTTATCTTTATTTTTTTTATGGTTGCATATAATTCTTTGCATAGGTGATCATAATTGATAAAGTCTCCAGTTAATGAAAATTGGGTTGTTTCAGTCCTCTGCTGTTATTGACAACATCTGTGCATATGTCATTTCTCACAAATGCAAGTACAACTGAAGGATAAAATCATAGAAGAATAACTTTGATGGGAATTGTCAAAATACCCTTCCTCCTGCCAGCAAGGGGAAAGCAAGCCAGCTTCCACACCCTCACCAACATGGTGTAATACCAAATATTCTACAGCTCTGATATTTTTGTAGGTGAAGTTTTAATTTGCATTTCTCTTATTGTGAGTATAGTTAAACATCTAAAGGTATGTTTAAGAGCTTTCTCTGTGAACTATTTGTTCCTTTCCTTTGCCCATTTGTCTTTTGGGCTGTTCATAAATTGGGATGTTAAAAGTTAGAGTGCATTGCTATAATAGTAAGGGATTTTAATACCCCACTAACATCAATGGATAGATCCTCCAGACAGAAAATTGACAAAGAAACAGCAGCCTTAAATGACATGCTAGATCAACTGGATTTAATAGATATCTTCAGGACCTTTCACCCCAAAGCAGCAGAATATATATATATATATATATATATATATATATATATATATTCTTTTCAAGTGCTCATGGTACATTTTCTAGGATAGACCACATGTTAGGTCACAAAGCAAGTCTCAATAAATTTAAGAAGATTGAAATCATATCAAGTGTCTTCTCTGATTACAATGGCATGAAACTAAAAATCAGCTACGATAGAAAAACTGAAAACATTATTTAAACACCTGGAAGCTAAATAACATGTTATTAAATAATGAATGGGTTAACAACAAGATCAAGAAAGAAATAAAAAATTTTCTTGAAACAAAAGAAAATGAACATAAAACAACTCAAAATTTATGGCACACAGCAAAAGCCGTCCCAAGAGAGAAGTTTATTGCATTACAGGCATACCTTAAGAAGCAAGAAAAAGCTCAAATTAACAATTTACCCCTGCATTTAAAAGAACTAAAAAAAGAACAACAAATAAAGACCAGAGGAAGTAGAAGGAAGGAAATAATAAAGATCAGAGCAGAAATAAATGACATAGAGGCTAAAAAAACAATACAGAAGATTAATGAAACCAAGAGCTGGTTCTTTGAAAATGTAAACAAGATTGATGAACCTTTAACCAGAATCACCAAGAAAAAAAAAGAGAGGACTCAAATAAATAAAATTAGAAATGAAAGTGGAGAAGTAACAACTGACATCACAGAAATACAAAGGATTGTAAGAAAATACTATGAAGATCTGTATGCCAAAAAATTGGATAACTTAGGCAGAATGGATAAATTTCTACAAACATATAATCTTCCAAAAATCAATCTGGAAAAATCAGAAAACCTAAACAGACTAATTACAACAAATGAAATTAAAACAGTTATCAAAAAACTCTCAACAAATAAAAGTCCTGGACCAAATGGCTTCACAGGCTAATTTTACCAGATATTCAAAGGAGAACTAACACATATTATTTTGAAGCTATTTCAAACAATTCAAGAGGAGGGAAAACTTCTAAGCTCCTTTTATGAAGCAAGCATAATCCTCATTCCAAAACCAGGTAAAGACACTACAAAGAAAGAAAACTATAGGCTGATATCCCTGATGAACTTAGATGCTAAAATTCTCAACAAAATATTAGCAAACTGGATCCAGCAATATATGAAAAAAAATCATACATCATGATCAAGTGGGATTTATTCTGGGGAGGCAAGGCTGGTACAATATTTGCAAATCAATCAATGTGATTCATCACATAAACAAAAGGAAGAATAAAAATCACATGATAATATCAAAGATGCAGAAAAAGCATTTTATAAAATCCAGCACCCATTTATGATCAAAATTCTCAGCAAAGTGGAAATACAAGCAACATACCTCAACATGATAAAGGCCATCTATGACAAACCCACAGCCATCATCATACTCAATGGGCAAAAATTAAAAGCAATCCTTTTAAGATCAGGAACAAAACAGGGGTGCCCCCTTTTCACTACTCTTATTCAATATAGTTATGGAAGTCCTAGCCACAGCAATCAGACAAGAAGAAATAAAAAGCATCCAAATTGGAAACGAAGAAGTAAAACTATCATTATTTGCTGATGACATGATACTGTACATAAAAAACCCTAAAGTCTCAGTCAAAAAACTTCTAGACCTGATAAATGAATTCAGCAAGGTGGCAGGATATAAAATTAACATTCAGACATCAGTGGCATTTTTATACACCAACAATAAACTGTCTGAAAGAGAAATTAAAGAAACAATCCCCTTCACTATTGCAACAACAAAAAAATAAAGTACCTAGGAGTAAATTTAACCAAGGAGGTAAAAGACTTGTACTCGGAAAATTATAAAACATTGATAAAAAAAATCAAGGAAGATACAAACAAGTGGAAGCATATACCAGGTTCATAGATTGGAAGAATAAACATCATTTAAATGTCTATATTACCAAAAGCAATTTATAAATTCAATGCAATTCCTATTAAAATACCAATGGCATACTTCAAAGATACAGAACAAATATTCCAAAAATTTATATGGAACCAAAAAAGAACATGAGTAGCCTCAACAATCTTGAAAATGAAGAATAAAGTGGGAGGTATCACACTTCCTGATATTAAGTTATACTACAAGGCCATTGTACTCAAAACAGCTTGGTACTGGCATAAGAACAGGCAAACAGATCAATGGAACAGAAGAGAGAACCCAGAAATAAACCCACACCTTTATGGTCATTTGATATTTGACAAAGGAGATAAGAACAAACAGTGGAGCCTGACCAGGCAGATAGAGCGTTGGACTGGGATGCAGAGGACTCACGTTCGAGACACTGAGGTCGCCAGCTTGAGCGTGGGCTCATCTGCTTTGAGCAAAGCTCACCAGCTTGGACCCAAGGTCACTGGTTTGAGCAAGGGGTTACTTGGCCTGCTGAAGGCCTGTGATCAAGGCACATATGAGAAAGCAATCAACTAAGGTGTCGCAACGAAAAACTAATGATGCTTCTCATCTTTCTCCGTTCCTGTCTGTCTGTCCCTATCTATCCCTCTCTCTGACTCTCTCTCTATCTCTTAAAAAAAAAAAAAAGAACATACAGTGGAGTAAAGATAGTCTCTTTAATAAATGGTATTGGGAAAATTGGACAGGTACATGCAAAAAAAATTCAACTAGACTACCAACTTACACCATTTGCAAAAATAAACTCAAAATGGATAAGAGACTTAAATGTAAGTCATGAAACCATAAACATCTTGGAAGAAAAAATAGGCAGTAAACTCTCCGATATCTCTCGTAGCAATATTTTTGCTGATTTATCTCTATGGGCAAATGAAATAAAGGACAAGATGAACAAATGGGAATATATCAAACTAAAAAGTTTTGCACAGCAAAAGACACCATGAACAAAATAAAAAGTCAACCCACACAATGGGAGAACCTATTCGCCTATACGTCTGATAAGGGGTTAATAACCAAAAGTTATAAAGGATTTCTAAAACTCCAGACCAGGAAGGTAAACAATCCAATTTAAAAAATGGGCAAAGAACTGAACAGACACTTCTCCAAAGAGGACATACAAATGGCCAATAGGCATTTGAAAAATTGTTCAACATCACTAATCATCAGAGAAATGCAAATTAAAACCACAATGAGATACTGCCTCACACCTGTCAGAATGGTGTTCATTAACAAAACAACACTATAAGTGCTGGAGAGGGTGTGGAGAAAAGGGAACCCTCCTGCACTGCTAGTGGGAATGCAGATTGGTGCAGCTACTATGGAGAACTGTGTGAGGTTTCCTCAAAACATTAAAAATGTAACTGCCTTTTGATCCAGCTATCCCACTTTTAGTAATATACCCTAAGAATGCCAAATCACTAATTCAAAAGAAGATAGGCACCCCCAAGTTTATTGCAGCATTGTTTACAATAAACAAGATCTGGAAACAGCCCAAGTGTCCATCAGTGGATGAGTGGATTAAAAAGCAGTGGTACATATACACAATGGAATACTATGTGGCCATGAAAAAGAAGGAACTCTTACCTTTTGTGACAGCATGGATGGATGTGGAGATTATTATGATAAGTGAAGTAAGCCAGGCAGAGAAAGAAAAATATCATATGATCTCACTTATATGTAGAATCTAATGAACAAAATGAACAGAGAAATGGAATAGAGGCAGAGGTGGTGTCACAGGGACTAGAGGGACAGCAGTCAGAGGGAAGGGGGATGAGGTGAATGGGATCAGAAAAGGTAAAAGGGGTTAGTGAAACTATATATACATAACAGAGATATAGATAACAAGACAGCAAATCCCAGAGGGGAGGGGGGAGGGAGTTAGGGGTAGGAGGGCAAAAAGGTTATAAAAAGGGTCACAGGGGTGGGGGGTGAGGGAGTTATATTCAGTGGGACACTTGAGTCCATGTAAACACAATAAATTAAAGTTAATAAAAATAAAAAAACCTGAAAAATAAAGATAATAGAACAACAACAACAAAAAGTTAGAGTGTATTGGATAATGGAAGGAAATAGGTCTTAAAATTGATGGACTGATATTCAAATTCTGGTATCTTTTGTTGATTATATGCTTCAATTTCCTCATCTCTAAACTGATGATAACAATGCTAACTTTACAGGGCTCTCAGGAGGAAGAAAAGGGATCGCATATAAACACACTGAGTACAATATCTGGCTCTTAGTAGGAGCTCAATAAATTAAAAAGTGTTTTCTCTCTATTCCCATGATTTTATAAAGATTACAACAAACATTTCCCCTTTTCCTAAGGAGTCACATATAATTTCTAAAAGAAAAAAGAAAAAAAAAGAAAAAGGCTTGTACAGGAAGGAATGGGGGTGGAGAACAGAGAAGCCATGTTTTCTTGCCTTGGGTATCTTAAATCTTTTCTTTCTTTCTTTTTTTCTTTCTTTCTTTCTTTCTTTCTTTCTTTCTTTCTTTCTTTCTTTCTTTCTTTCTTTCTTTCTTTCTTTCTTTTGTGAGAGGAGGGGAGGCAGAAGCAGATTCCCACATGTGCCCTGACCAGGTCTCACCAGTCAACCCAACTAGGGGGGCAATGCTCTGCCCATGTGGGGATATTGCTCCATCACACCAGGAACCGTTTTTTAGTGCTTAAGTCAGAAGTTATGGAGCCGTCCTCACTGCTTGTGCCAACTTGCTCCAATTGACCCATAGCAATAGGAGAGGAGGAGAAAAGAGAGACACACACACACACACACACACACACACACACACACAAACAAAAGGGGGTGAGGGATGGAGAAACAGGCGCTTTTCCTGTGTGACCTGGCCAGGAATCAAACTTGGAACTTCCATACACGGGGCCAGCACTCTACCACTGAGCCAACTGACCAGGGCCCCCCTTTTTTTTTATTTTTTTGCCCAGTGGTTTTATCTTCTAAAGCCACTTCTTCTTTGGAGGGTGATCAGGGAATACAGGCTAATTTTACTACATATTAGTATAAGCAAAACATAATTAGGGAAGTAAATCTGCTCTGCCCAGATACACATTATGCATTACAAAATCAATACATAGTATAGCTTTAAAAAGCCATTTGCTGCTTGGCATTGTTTGGGGTGTTATCAGGGCCTTGCTCAGGACCTACAGTCAGCTTTCCATAATGTTTGCTGAACTGACTTAGTGCCCTGTTTCTTTTTGCTAGCAAAAGAGCAAAAATGTCATCTTCTAGACTCTCCTTGGAGCAGATGTATATTATTCCTGTCTGTGCCACCAGTGCCTAGCTCAATGCCAAGCAGTGGGAAAGACTAAACCTAACTGAATCGGGCACTGAGACATGTGCTTTTGAAATTTAATATGAGTCAAAGAATTAAAACATTCTTGACTTTCCCAAAGGACACCGATGCACTGTTCTGCTCTACATCCATTTAATATGCCAGAGTTATGTACAAGGCCATGATTTTCAACTTTTTTTTTTTTTTTTTTTTGTATTTTTCTGAAGCTAGGAACGGGGAGAGACAGTCAGACAGACTTCTGCATGTGCCTGACCAGGATCCACCCGGCACACCCATCAGGGGTGACGCTCTGCCCCTCTGGAGCGTCGCTCTGCCGCGACCCTAGCCACTCTAGCGCCTGGGGCAGAGGCCAAGGAGCCATCCCCAGCGCCCGGGCCGTCTTTGTTCCAATGGAGCCTTGGCTGCGGGAGGGGAATAGAAAGACAGAGAGGAAGGAGGGGGGGGGGGTGGAGAAGCAAATGGGCGCTTCTCCTATGTGCCCTGGCCGGGAATCGAACCCGGGACTTCTGCACGCCAGGCCGATGCTCTATCGCTGAGCCAACCAGCCAGGGCCTTAACTTTTTTTTTTAGTTTACAACATTTTATTTTTATTTTATTTCAAACTAGCTGTATCCGTTATACCACACGTTGCTGTGGCTCAGTCTGGTTAAATGGAAAGGAAAGAAAAGAGAAAGAGCATGTTTCTAATATGTTTAGTTTCACAATGCTTGTGGGTATACAATATTTTTTTTTGTATTTTTCTGAAGTTGGAAACAGGGAAGCAGTCAGACAGAATCCCACATGTGCCCGACCGAGATCCACCCGGCGTGCCCACCAGGGGGCGATGCTCTGCCCATCTGGGGCATTGCTCTGTTACAACCAGAGCCATTCTAGCGCCTGAGGCAGAGGCCATGGAGCCGTCCTCAGCGCCCGGGCCAACTTTACTGCAATGGAGCCTTGGCTGTGGGAAGGGAAGAGAGAGACAGAGAGGAAGGAGAAGGGGAGAGGTGGAGAAGCAGATGGGCGCTTCTCCTGTGTGCCCTGACCAGGAATCGAACCCGGGATTCCTGCATGCCAGGCCAACACTCTACCACTGAGCCAACCAGCCAGGGCCGGTATACAATATTTTTTGTTGTTTCATTGTGCAGATATAGAGATTGTCTGGTTTGCCGACTCTAGAACACGCAACATATAATTGTCCATGTGAGAAGTAATCTGTGTCTAGATCTAAACCGCACAATTCTAAAAATTGGCCCTGAGCTTTGTTGATGGTGATTGCAAATGCCAATTGAATTGGGAACTGCCCGCTCTTAAGTTGAAATGGCATATCCGTTGGAATCATAGGAATGAGGACATCTTCACCTTTGAAAGGTCCTGTCAAGATTGTTGCTTCTACGATGTTGCTCATTAACTTTTTACTGCAAGTCGCGAGCCATTGCAAAGCTTTGGCTGGTTGATATTTCGCAACATGATAACTGGCACGCCGATTTTCAATCGCAGTACTTGCGGTGGCATCCCTGGCAGATCGAGTGAATTCAAAAATTCTGTTGAATAATTAACCGCTTCATCTGCTTCCACAACAGTGTCGACGGACTTGTATGTGACTGCCTTGCTTTGAATGTTAGACTGAATAATATTAAGTTTGTAGACGTCTTTGTTCTTGGCCGCAAGAATAGCTTGTTCACTCAGCCAATCATGATTCTTATAATTGGTTTGAATATTGGGAAATACTTTTTCAATCAATTCTTCTTTTGAAGTCACTAAATTGCAGAAATTATGAGGCAATGAAATTCATCCTGAGGTCAGATCAACTGGCATCTTTCTGTTCCCAATTTCCAGCAATTAATGTGAGAATATCTCAGCTGATCTATCGTTTTGCAGCTGGACACGCATATTTGTAGTTAATTTTAACATCTTTACATGTTGCCATAAAGTAGAGTATTTCAGGCAAGTATTTATTTCATCCGCTGGTGTTTTTTTGTTTCTTTGTTACAGGGATAGACAGGGACAGACAGATAGGAATGGATAGAGATGAGAAGCATCAATCATCAGTTTTTTGTTGCAACACCTTAGTTGTTCATTGATTGCTTTCTCTTGTGCCTTGACCGTGGGCCTTCAGCAGACTGAGTAACCCCTTGCTCGAGCCAGCGACCTTGGGTCCAAGCTGGTGAACTTTTCTTTTTTGCTCAATCCAGATGAGCCTGGTCTCAAGCTGGCGACCATGGGATCTCGAATCTGGGTTCTCTGTATCCCAGTTCAATGCTCTATCCACTGTGCCACCGCCTGGTCAGGCATCCGCTGGTATTGATCGAGGAATTACAGGTAATGTTTGCCTGAAATCTCCTGCAAGTAATATTAATGCATTCCCAAATGGTCTGATGTTTCCACACAAATCTTGCAATAATCAATCAAGAGCCTCGAGTGATTTTTTTGTGCGCCATTGTGCATTCATCCCAAACAATAAGCTTGCATTTCTGCAATATTATTTCCATGCCGGATGCTTTGGAAATGTTGCACAAGGGAGTTTCAATGAATTGCATGTCCAATGGCAATTTCAAAGCGGAATGAGCAGTTCTTCCACCTGGTAGCAATGTTGCAGCTATTCTGGATGATGCGAGAGCTAAGGCTATGTCACTTTGGGATCGAATTGCTGCTAGAATCAATCTAATAAGGAACGTTTTACCAGTTCCTCCTGGCGCATCTAAGAAAAAGATTTCTCCAACTCCGTTATTGACAGTTTGCATTATTTGATTGTAAATGCCTTTTTGCTCAAGTGTTAGCTTAGGAATATTTTATTGCACATATGACAAAAGATCACCCGTGTTGCAATTTTGTTCACGATTGTTGGGCGGATAAAATGTATTATGCTCACTTTGTTAAAGATGGCGCTGCCCACATGGAGGCCATTGCCCAGGTAATATTAATGTGTGTTGGGGGCAAGCTGTGGGCAGGCAGAATCCTTGTAGCCTGGGGCTTGGTTTTGGGACTAAGCCTTTCCCACCCTTTTTGATGTGGGGTGGTACAATCCCATCATGCCTCAGATAAGTGACTTTGTATTAGAGACTTCCCTATTTTGTATATTGGATTAAAGGTTTTGATTTCTACACTATAAAATGGGGGCAGAATGGGAGCTTGCGCTCTTGGTTCCTGAGATTATCATTAGAAGAGAGAGCAGAGAGGAGAGCAGAGAAAGGCCATGTAGAGGTAGCCAAGATGGCGGAGTGTTGAGTGAGAAGCTAGTTTGTGCAGAATTTGTGCAGGGAGAAGGAAGGAGATGGGGAACAGAGGTGAATAAATCTGGTGAGCTAGAAACCTTTGATTCTAGGAAACTCCGGTAAGTCAGTAGCTTTGTGAGCACTGAATGTGAGTGGGTTTTGGAGCCCAGTGTGTGTTTTTACTTGCCCGCCGGGTGCAAGCTAGGATTAAAGATGTTGGCCCACCAGTTTTTGGCTCCGTTGTTTCTTTACCGACTGTCCGAATCCAATGCGAACCTGCATGGGCCAGGCTGCTGTGATGGTAGCTCTGGTTACTGACTTTACAATGATGCAATTCTACATCAAATGAAGCAGCAGCTGATTGATTTGGTGATGGCATTCCCAATTGATTGAGAACTTTGTTCACGATTTCTAAGCACAAATCTTCAATCATTATCAATGCTTTGTTGTAGATTTCTGCTGTGAAATTCATGTTCTTATTTGAATTTTCCTTGCGTATTCGATGGAAAATATCTTCAGCCATGTGCGATTTATATTTCTCCCATAACATTGAAATGGAATCATAAAATATTTAGTATATCATGTGTTGCTTTTACATCCAACTGATGGCACTGTTTTTCAAAAAAAGTATGTTTTTATCTGTCACAGGTGTGACATCTATAAAATAGTAGGTATATAAAAACATAAAAACACAGACGTATTCGAATACAATGTTGTGTCAAAATTTCAAAGCAATCGATGAAGAACTTCCAGAGATTTAAGATTTTGAACAAACGAACATTTACATTTTTATTTATATAGATTTCCTGTCTGACTCACCAAAGGAGATATGCTACATATTTATTTAAAATAAAATTAATTGTAAACCTGTTTTGTGGATTCTTTAGTATCCCATGAGAGAAACAGATCGAGAGATCGTAAGGTGTTGTGAAACCATGAGATTCTAGACACTGTGAGATTATGGGTGTGATATTTTAGTAGCTTCTTGGATGGGTACATACTGAGAATGACTTTCTCATATTTTTTTTTCTTACCATTTTAAATTCAGTTGCTCTGTTCTCTATAGGTTGCTGGGATTTTTTGTTTGTTTGTTTTTGTGTTTTTATGAGTAAACACGGTATAATTTCAGCATGGAGTTCTCCAAACTAGAATAAGAGATTCTCTCAAGGCTGACCTTTGTTTGCTGAAATTGAAGGATATGATCTCAGTAGTTCACTTTGGAGAAAGCGTACAAGTTACTGCAACAGTCTGCATTTGGCTTCAGGCAACTTGTCATTTTTGTCTATGCAGAATCACCTCTTCTCTGTGTGTGTGCTGAAAAAACCATTTAAAGACACCCCCCTTACATAGTGGCCCACTCCCCCCTTGTGGGGCTGGGGAGGGATCTGGAGGCTCTTCTTAGTGGCCAGCACACTCAGTTCTCTGATGTCTGGAAAGCCTGCTGGAACAAACACCCTGCTATCTTGCTACATTAAATATACTTTAGCCTTAGGAATATTTGTCATACATGGTGGGAAGGTCAGCTGTGTATAAAACTGCAAGGGAGATAGACCCTACAGGGCCAGGTGAGATTCCAGTCGTCTTGCTCCAGAGACTTTAGGTTCATTTACGGGACCCTTTCCCTCTCCTATTCTCTCTCATTTTCATACGCTCCCCTTATTACTCTCTTCTCTAGGGGTGTGCAGTAGGGCAGCATACCTTGGTAAAGTCCATCATTTGCTAGTTGACCTGGTAAAGGAAGGTCATCTCAGGCAGAATCCAGTTTGTGGCTCAGCATCAAGCTCCACCTATTCCCGAGACCTGTAACAGTGAGTTATTGAGCGTTCCCAACACACAATCCTGTAAATTCAAGCTTTAAGAAGAAACCTAGTTAGACTTCTGGGATAAGCATACCCTTTGGGATAGGAACCAGCTAACGTAGCAGAAACTCTCACATGTAAGAGCTTGCCAGGATGGGAGAGTGACTCAGCAGTGGCTCCAGAAGCAACATGCTAAACAGTGAAGACCCGGGTTATTTGTGTCAGAGAAGATCACCTGAAGGTGGTGAGGAGCTGCAGGGATTGAGGGAAGAAATGAGCAAGTTCAGACTGACAAACTGCTTCAATCACCACATGCTTCCTTATTTATTTCCTTCCTGTTACCTGTAGTTTCAAAATCAACAATAACTCTCCTCACAATAGTTTGGGATTATAAATGCCTGTGCACACATGTGAGAGTGATGCCTGTACTATTTAAGTACTATACAACTAAAATGTTTGTGTTACTTGTTTGTTGAATGAGATGGATTCAGCATAATATGATCAAGAAGCAGTTCTATTTTCCTCCTACCACTGCCTGTAAACATACTTGGTCAGCTCTCTACTCAAAGGTTCTTTTTTTTTTTTTTTTTGTATTTTTCTGAAGCTGGAAACGGGGAGAGACAATCAGACAGACTCCCGCATGCGCCCAACTGGGATCCACCCGGCATGCCCACCAGGGGCGACACTCTGCCCACCAGGGGGCGATGCTCTGCCCCTCCGGGAGGTCGCTCTGTTGTGACCAGAGCCACTCTAGTGCCTGGGGCAGAGGCCAAGGAGCCATCCCCAGCGCTTGGGCCATCTTTGCTTCAATGGAGTCTTGCTGTGGGAGGGGAAGAGAGAGACAGAGAGGAAGGAGAGGGGGAGGGGTGGAGAAGCAGATGGGCGCTTCTCCTATGTGCCCTGGCCGGGAATCGAACCCGGGACTTCTGCACGCCAGGACGACTCTCTACCACTGAGCCAACTGGCCAGGGCAAAGGTTCTTGAATACAGTGAGGGGAGATGTAGTTCTCTGGTCTCCTGTCACCTGACAGAATGCTCATTTCATTCATAATAGGTTTTTAGTAATTTCCCTTATGTTTTCCAAAGATTCATTATATAAAATGAAAGTAGTGGAGATTAAAATTTTTTCTTTCTAACTTTTATACTTTTAATTTCATTTTCTTTTCTAAGAGTGTTTATTCCAGTACAGTGTTAAATAAGAATAGTGATGGTGAGCATTTCTGTCCTGTAGTTTTTTTTTTAATTTTTTTGTTTGTTTATGGATTTTAGAGAGGAAGAGAGAAAGAGAAAGAGAGAGTGAGAGAGGAACATAGATATGTTGCTGCATGTGCCCTGACCCGAGGCCAAACCAGCAACCTCTGTGCTTCAGGATGATGCTCCAGCCAACTGAGCTGTCTGGCCAGGGCCTGTCTTGTAGTATTTATTTATTTATTTATTTATTTATTTATTTATTTAAATTTATTTATTCATTTTTAGAGAGGAGAGAGAGAGGGAGAGAGAGAGACAGAGAGAGAGAATGGGGGGAGGAGCTGGAAGCATCAACTCCCATATGTGCCTTGACCAGGCAAGCCCAGGGTTTTGAACCGGCGACCTCAGCATTTCCAGGTCGATGCTTTATCCACTGCACCACCACAGGTCAGGCCCTGTCTTGTAGTTTTTAAAAGCATGTGGAACCTGCAGTAAAATGCATACTTTTGTACATATAATGCAGCTAGTAACATACATTGTTCATATCTAGTAATTTCACTTCTAAGAATTTAGTCTTGAGACATACAATATATTAATAAATAACAATTTATTATTTATCAGTTTCTTCATAGCAGTAATATTTGTAATAAAAAATTAGAAGCAATCTAAATATTCAACACTGAAGAATGTCTAAGTCAATTATAGCATATCCATATGATTAAATAAGACTGCATTATTTATCTAGTTATCCATAACAAATTACTCCCAAACTTAGCAGTTTAAAACAATAAACATTTATTATCTCACACAATGTATGTGGTCAGGAATCTAAGAGGCAGCTTAGCTGGATGGTTCTGCCTCATGAGATATGAGGTTTAGGTCAAGATATTGGCGAGGGCTACAGTCATCTGAAGGCTTGACTGGGCCTGGAGGTTGTGTTTCTAAGGTAGCTCACATACATGCTGGGGAAGATAGTGCTGGTTGTTGGCAGGAGGTCTCAGTTCCTTACCACATGACCCTCTCTATAAGACTGGAGTGTCCTGTCATGACATGGCAGCTGGCTTTTCCCATAGTGAGTGATCCAAAAGAAAGCAAAGTGGAAATTGCAGTGTCTTTTATGCAGTCACACTCTGTTATTTTCACAATATCCTGTTCGGTGCTGAGATCAGTCCTATTCATGGTTAAATAGGGACATAAATACCAGAAGGCATGAACTACTGGGAGTCATCAAGGAGGCTAGTTACTACAATCTGTATTCTGGCCCTCAATCATTCAGGTTCCTCTCATATAGAAAATACACTCACCCTTTCACTAGACCTCCCAAAAGTTTCAACCTGTTACAATGTCAGTTCCAAGTACAGAATCTCACCATCTAAACCAGGTCCTGGGGCAGATGAAGCTCTTGGGGTATATATAGTTCCTTCAGTATTTAGTTCCAAGTACAGTTTAAGTGTAATTCATCTCAATCAAAAGATCTGATGTCTGACATATACTTCTGGGATAGACACAAGGTAACTGCTGTAGAAATTCCTATTCACGATGAGACGAACAGGAGGCAACAGAGGCCATTGCTTCATAGCAATCCTAAAATCCAGCCAGGTAAATGTTGCATGTTCTTCAATGAAGGATTCAGGCCTATTCTTCTGGGAATAATTCTCCGTGGCTCTTGGCTCTACCCAGTGGTGGGGCTCCTCTGGTTAGCACTGGGTTGGCAGAACCAATACCTAATTTTTTGTTGAGTTTGGCAAACTGTTGTTAAAATGGCACTTGCAATCAAGGTTCTCTCTAGGGTGGGCACCTGGGCAGCTGCCCAATGTGGAAATCACACATTTACATTCCTTACTCTTTTTTAACGTTCATCTGCACAACAGCGTATTTTAAGCGCCTGTAGTAATGTTCTTGCTGTCCATAGGTGAAAAAGATTTCAAGTGAAGATGTCAATCAAGAAGTAATATGGAAATATCTTAACTAACAGTTTTATTGTTTTTTGCCAGATATTATTTGATATTTTTTCATTACTATTTAAAAATTCTTATAATCTAGTTTTGTGTACCTCTTTTATTGTTCTTATTTAAGTATTAAATGCATGAAATAAACTTTTTAAAAATTCATTTTAGAGACATTAAAGAGAGAAAGGGAGGGGGAGGGAAGAGCAAGAAGCATCAACTCCCACATGTGTCTTGGCCAGGTAAACCCACGGTTTCAAACTGATGACCTCAACTTTCTAGGTCAACGCTTTATCCACTGTGCCACCACAGGTCAGGCCTAAGTGCATGAAATAATAAACTACCTTTCAGTATTTCTTTTTTTATACTTAAACAGTCATTAGGGCAGAGAACTGGTTGTTAAATTATTTGAATCCTACCACTGGCTCTACCCTCTGGGTTCTCATTTCCAACCTTTTATTCTTCTTTCCTGTTCCACTAAAGCTAACCCATGTTATGCAGCCGAGAGACAGACTCAGCCTGCTTCCTATGTGCCAGCATTTGGGAGTCTAAAAGTCTCTGCATTTCGTATGATTTCTCTCCACTCAGTCCCACCTGACAGCATTTCTGCTGACAGTTATTAAAAAACAACAACACCTTTGCAGTCCACAGAAGGATTGTAGGTGGGATTTATTCCATTAGACAAAAGCTATACCATTATATCACTTCAAGATAAGCCATTTTCTACCTATGGCTTTGTTGAAATTGCTGAGGGACAATGCCTTTAAGCTCCTTGAGCTCCTTAGAAGCCCTAGCGATCTCTGAAGTGAGTACTCCCTTAGATTAAAAGAAATCATTAAAATGGGATTTTACAGTCATAGTCTCAGCCTCATCCTTAGGCCACGTTTTCTTGGAAGAGCTCTGGATTTCACTTTTTGCCTGGAAGCCATTTTACATTTTTAGCATTTTCTGTCATCTGGAAAATTTCAAAAGAGGAAAGTCTTGACTCCTTTTTGTCTAATAGTTCTTCCTTCAGCTTATCTCTTCTCTCACATATTGCTCTAAGCAGCCAGAGGACAACTAGCACACTTTCTGCCCGGAAATCTTCTTAGCTGAATCACTTAGATAGATATTCTTGTTTTCTAATTTTTTACATGTGGCAATGTTGCTAAATGTTTGTCCTAGCTAAAAATATATCTCCCATCTTCTAATTTCCAGTAATGTTTCCCAGCTTTCCGTCCAAGCGCTCACCAGGAGCAGCCTTGAAGTCCATCAGGCTCCTGCTGACATTTCTCCAATGTACTTAGGCTCTCACTGCTCGGGCTTTTCTTCATGCTGTTGTAAGCCACTCCTACATGCTAGGTCTTTTGTTATGATAGTGCCTCACTTCTGGCACAAAAATCATTATTATTTATATATGTGCAACAAGTGACTCCAAAACTTAGATGTTTAAAATAATAAGTATTTTTAACTCACACTGTTGCTGTTGATCAGGGCTGCAGGAGCCAGTCAGTGTGGTGGTTCTGTGTCGGAGTCATGAGATCACACTCAAGGTATCATCCAGGGTGGCTGGCAATCATCTAAGAACTTGACTAAGAG
Source organism: Saccopteryx bilineata (assembly GCF_036850765.1). Taxonomy (NCBI): domain Eukaryota; kingdom Metazoa; phylum Chordata; class Mammalia; order Chiroptera; family Emballonuridae; genus Saccopteryx; species Saccopteryx bilineata. The sequence goes on from NC_089494.1 coordinate 182,831,710, forward strand.
AATCCACTCCCATGGTGACAAACTCAAACATCAGGCAAATTAGTGCTGGTTGTTGGCAGGAGGTCTCAGTTCCTCACCATGTGGACCTTTCTAGAAGGATGTAGAGTCCTTATGACATGTCTGTCAGCTTCTCCTATACCGAGAAATCTAAAAAAAAGAGCAAGGCAGACGCTGTAACATCTACGACACAGCCTTGGAAGTCACGCCCTATTGTTTCTGAAGGATATTATTGGTTGCACAGGTCAGTTCTATTCAGTATGGGAGGCTACTGGACACGGTCACGAATACCAGAAGGCCGTAATCATTGAGAGATACCTTGGAGGCTGGCTGTCAAAATGACGATAAACAATTATGGCAGATATCTAAAATAATTTGTTTGAAAGAACTTTAATGATAGGTTAGATGAAAGAAGATTCAAAATTTATATTTAATTCAGTATAACCTAAAAGTTATTAAAAATAGCTTTTTATGTTGTCTGAGTGTGCCTATTCATGCAGAGAAGATAGACCAGAAGAAAACCAAAAATATTAGTGTTACTTATTTCTAGATGAGGGTATTGTGAATTTTAAGGTTTTTTTTATTGTTTTGTCTTTTCAAAACATGAGACTATAGTATATGTGAATAATTTTATAATTAATAAATATAAGTTTTGAGGGCACATTGGGAAAATTATATAAATATTTTATTTATATTCTTTAAAATACAAATAACATCATTTCCTTTAGTTTAAAAATTAAAATTTCTACACCCTTCAAAAATAACTAATGATAATTAAAATTTCTTTTAAAATTGATTTGAGGGAGGAAGGGAGAAAGAGAGAGGAACATTGACCTGTTGTGCCACTTATATATGCATTTGCTGAATGAATCTTTATGTGTCCTGACCGGGGATCAAACTCACAACCTTCCCATATCAGGACAATGCTCCAACCAACTTAGTTACCCCACCAGGACATCTAATGATAATATTAAATGTCAGGAGCTGTTAACTCCCAGTTTGACAATTGATGACTTATCTCATTAAAATACAATTGTGCTGTCAAAATTTAAATTAGCCTGACCAGGCGGTGGTGCAGTGGATAGAGCGTCAGACTGGCATGCAGAGGACCTAGGTTCGAGACCCCGAGGTCGCCCGCTTGAGGGCAGGCTCATCTGGTATGAGCTAGGCTCATCAGCTTGAACCCAAGGTCGCTGGCTCCAGTAAGGGGTTACTTGATCTGCTGAAGGCCCACAGTCAAGGCACATATGAGAAAGCAATCAATGAACAACTAAGGTGTTGCAACGCACAATGAAAAACTAATGATTGATGCTTCTCATCTCTCTCTGTTCCAGTCTGTCTGTCCCTATCTATCCCTCTCTCTGACTCACTCTCTGTCTCTGTAAAAAAAAAAAAAAATCAATAAATAAAATTTCTTTAAAAAAAAAATTAAATTAATATTTGTACTAGCACAGGTGAAATATGCATACATGTGTGGGTTCACTGGGAAAGGAGAAACAACACTCCTTTAAACATCATTCCTTGCCCCGGCTGGGTGCTCAGTTGGTTAGAGTGTTGTCCTAATATGCCAGTGTTGTGGGTTCAGTCCTCATCAGGGCACATCCAAGAATCAACCAAAGAATTCATAAACAAGTGGGACAAATTGGTATTTCTTTCTCTCTCCCCCTTCCTCTCTCTCTAAAAAAGAAATCAATCAATAAAAATTTTTTTAAAAAAATATTATTCCTTAGAAAAATATTCTTTGGGCTATTTAATATTCAAAACTAATTAACAAATACAAACATTTTAATTTTCTATTTTAATAGAATACCTGTCTCCACAATGTGTTCTAAAAAGATGAAATAAAAAACATTGCTATATGATTGTTTGAAATAGAAAAACAAAGCAAAGTTTAATCAAACTAGATATAAAACTTTCAAAAATATATCAGGCTTGAGATCCTTTGAAAACTCTTTCTAAAAATTAATGCAGGAGTTATATTATTTTCTGTGGTTGTGAGGACAGTCCAGTTCATAAAATTCTTTAAAGCATATAGCTCAGGATCCTGCAAATATTTCTTATTACCTCTCTAACCACTCAAATCAGTGGATGTTTGTTTGTTTCATTGCACAATGGTGTCCACTGAGGGCTCACACACACTTGTCCAGCATCAACAATCAGGGGAAACCTGGTATTCTTTTTCCTCTTTTACAAAACATTTATGAGTTCTATCATTCCTTCATATTATAAACTCTAAAAAAACTTAGGCATTTTGTCTGTGTCATTTTCCACTTGCTACTTTGTAATTACTACTAAGGAATTTCACTTTGGTTTTATTTGCTTTCTCTTCAGCCTGAAGAATTCCCTCTAGCATTTTAGTAGTGGTTTTCTTGATGATTTCTCTTAGCTTTCATATACTTGAAAAATCTATTTCATCTTCATTTTGGAGTATATTTTAACTCTATGTATTTTAAGATTGTTCCTGCGCCAGCAATTTAAAGATGTCTTTCCATTGTCTTCTTGCCTCCATTGTTTCTGATGAGAAGTTAGATATCATTCTTATGGTTGTTCTTTTGTAACATCATTTAAATTTTTTTTCTGGCTGACTGAAAGATTTAATCTTTAATTTTCAGGTTCTTTGACTATAGTGTGCTGACATGTAGTTTTCTATGTATTTATTCTATTTGGGATTTGCTGGGCTTCTTTGCCCTGTAGGTTGATTTTAAAAAAATAAAGTATGGAAAATATTTGACCATTATTTTTTCTAATATTATTTCTACTGTATTCTTTTTCTCCTCTTTATTTGAGACTTGAACCACATGTATGTTAGACCACTTGATATTATCTTATAAGTCACTGAGTTGCTCTTTATTTAAAAAATTTTTTCCACTCTGTTTTGCAGTTGGGATAAAATTCTTTTTTGAGAGAGAGAGAGAGAAAGGGAGAGAGAGGAAGAAGAGAGATGAGAAGCATCAACTTGTAGTTGCTTCACTTTAGTTGTTCATTGATTGCTACTCATATGTGCCTTGACCAGGGTGCTCATTCTGAGCCAATGACCCCTTACTCAAGCCAGCGACCTTGGGCTCAAGTCAGCAATGTTGGGTTTAAGCCAATGACCTTTGGTCTCAAGCCAGCAACCTTGGAATCATGTTGATGATCCTATGCCCAAGCTGGTGACCTTGTGCCACACTCAAGCTGACAAGCCTGCCCTCAAGCTGGCAACTTGAGGTTTTGAACTTGGAATCTCAGAACTTTCTTGAACATGTCAATGAAATCCCAGAAAGGCCAAACCTTAAAAATAATGAGTCCTGGCCTGTTGGCTCAGTGGATAAAGTGTCAACCCAGAGTGTACTGGGTTGACAATTTATCCACTGTACCACCACTGGTCAGGCAGTTGGAATAAATTTTTTAGATTTGTCTTCAACTTTCCTGACCTTTCCTTCTGTAGCATTTTAGCTGCTGTTAAACACATCTAGTAAAATTTTCATTTCATATGTTTTATTTCTAAGTTTCAGAATTTTTATTTGTTTCTTTTGTTGCAATTTCATTTCTCTGTAGAGATCCTATATGTTTACCAATTATATCCTAATTTAGTTCTTAAATGTATTTATAACTGTTATTTTAAAGTTATACTCTGATAAGTTTAACATTTGAGTCCTCTTGGAGATCTATTCCTACTGGCTACCTTTTCTCTTTATTGTGGGCCATATTTTTTTCCTTTTTTGCATGTCTAAAACTTTTATATTATATGCTAAGCATTGTGAAAATACTTTATAAAGAGTTTAAATTGTGATTTCTCTTTGAAAGTATTTTGGCCGTTATTATTATTATTATTTTTAGTGAGAGGAGGGGAGAGAGTGAGACAGACTCCTGCGTGTACGCAACCAGGATCTAGCTGGCAATGCCCACCTGAGACCGATTCTCGAATCAACTGAGCTATCCTCATGCCCAGGGCCAATGCTGGAACCAATCAAGTCACTAACTGTGAGAGGGGAAGAGAAAGGGTAGAGGTAGAGGGAGAAGAAAGAAGCAGATGGTTGCCTCTCATGTATGCCCTGACTGGGGATCAAACCTAAGACATCTACACTCTGGATTGACACTTTATCCACTGAGCCAACAGGGCAGGACTCATTATTCTTAAAGTTTGGCCTTTCTGGGATTTCATTGACATGCTCAAGGTGCTCATATGGGTTTCTCTACTCTGGCTAGAACAGGACTCCAATGTCTTTCAGGATTGTACACCCCTGGTAACCCTGTTTAGTTCTTAGTCCCCAGTAGCCACTCTCTGCTAGGCCCTGCTAGGCCTCCCAAAGTCTCATGCTGCCAGTGTATACTTTAGAACCTAATGTGAATGCTATGCAAACTTTCATGCTATCTTCTCCTTCAGCCCCCACTGCAAGACCCCTAGGCAGAAAGCAGTAGTGAGTATAGTGCTGAATTTTTGTGTTCCCTTATCTCATGGATCTCAGTTCTTTGCTTCTGCTTTTTCCTGCCTAAAAAGAGTTGCTTTATATATTTTGTCCAGTTTTATAGTTTACAGTGAAAAGATAAGTTTAATATCAATTATTCCATTATGACCAAAAGCAGAAGTCATTCAAGTGTAAAATAAAATATGGATAAATACTGTTTTATCATTTATTTATTTTTTTTTGAGAGGGAGAAAGAGAAAGAGAGAGACAGGAAGGGAGAGAGATGAGAAGCATCAACTCATAGTTGCATTACCTTAGTTGTTCATTGATTACTTCTCATTTGTGCCTTGACCAGGGCACTCAAGTAGAGGCAATGACCTCTTGCTCTAGCCAGCGACCTTGGGCTTCAAGTCAGCAACATCTGGACTCAAACCAGTGACCATGGGGTCATGTCTATGATCCCATGATTAAGCTAGGGACCCTGTGCTCAAGCTGGTGAGCCCATGCTCAAGCCCACGACCTGAGGGTTTTGAACCTGGGTCCTCAGTGTCCCAGATTGACTATCCACTGCACCACCACCTGGTCAGGCTCAGTTCATTATTAAAAGCCATATACAGGGGATTGCTGCATTATGACAGTCTCAACATATGACATTTTGAGTTTATGATGCTCACTCTCATAAGAACTTCAAAAAATTGATACGTGAGTGTTTTAGCTTACACTGTTAGCACTGTATTTACAGATTACATGGGCAAACTAGTTCCAGACTAGGCTGGAACAATTCTTTAAGAAGGTAGAGAGGCCTGCAACAGATTCTGTACCCTCTACATCAGCTACTTCTCGAGATGAAACACCTGTAGTGCAGGTAGAATCATCTCCAGCATCTCCTGCATGTTCCTTAGGCCATCCTGATTCATCTGACCCAGGATCTCCAGCACCTTCTGCAGGTTTGTTTTTTTTTTTTTAATTTTAATTTTATTTTTTTAATGGGGTGACATCAATAAATCAGGATACATATATTCAAAGATAAGTCCAGGTTATCTTGTCATTCAATTATGTTGCATACCCATCACCCAAAGTCAGATTGTCCTCTGTCACCTTCTATCTTGTTTTCTTTGTGCCCCTCCCCCTCCCCCTTTCCCTCTCCCATTTCCCCCTCCCCCCCGTAACCACCACACTCTTATCAATGTCTCTTAGTTTCACTTTTATGTCCCACCTACGTATGGAATAATGCAGTTCCTATTTTTTTCTGATTTACTTATTTCGCTTCGTATCATGTTATCAAGATCCCACCATTTTGCTGTAAATGTTCTGATGTCATCATTTTTTATGGCTGAGTAGTATTCCATAGTGTATATGTGCCACATCTTCTTTATCCAGTCATCTATTGACGGGCTTTTTGGTTGTTTCCATGTCCTGGCCACTGTGAACAATGCTGCAATAAACATGGGGCTGCATGTGTCTTTACGTATCAATGTTTCTGAGTTTTGGGGGTATATACCCAGTAGAGGGATTGCTGGGTCATAAGGTAGTTCTATTTTCAGTTTTTTGAGGAACCACCATACTTTCCTCCATAATGGTTGTACTACTTTACATTCCCACCAACAGTGTATGAGGGTTCCTTTTTCTCCACAGCCTCTCCAACATTTGCTATTACCTGTCTTGCTAATAATAGCTAATCGAACAGGTGTGAGGTGGTATCTCATTGCCGTTTTGATTTGCATTTCTCTAATAGCTAAAGAAGATGAGCATCTTTTCATATATCTGTTGGCCATTTGTATCTCTTCCTGGGAGAAGTGTCTGTTCATGTCCTCTTCCCATTTTTTTATTGGATTGTTTGTTTGTTTGTTGTTGAGTTTTATGAGTTCTTTGTATATTTTGTATAGTAGGTCCTTATCTGAGCTGTTGTTTGAAAATATCATTTCCCATTTAGTTGGCTTTCTGTTTATTTTGCTATCAGTTTCTCTTGCTGAGCAAAAACTTCTTAGTCTGATGTAGTCCCATTCATTAATTTTTGCCTTCACTTCTCTTGCCCTGCAGGTTTTTTTGCCTCCAGCTTCCTCCTTACAATAGGAAACTCTCTCTCACCTTGTAATGCCCCTTCCAATGTGCAAGCCAATAAAGAAATAAAGCTAAGGAATATTTTTTACATTCATTTTTTATCATTTTTTTCTGTTACTACAGTACAGTGTACAGGACAGTATATTTATATCCTTTTCATTTTTATGTGGCTTAGTTGTGATTTTATGTTCTAGATCCCTGATTGGCAAACTGCAGCTTGCGAGCCACATGCAGCTCTTTGGCCCCTTGAGTGTGGCTCTCCCACAAAATACCACGTGCAGGCGCTACCTCAGTAAGAAATGCACCTACCTATATAGTTTACTTTTAAACAATTTGGCTTTCAAAAGAAATTTCAATAGTTGTACTGTTGATATTTGGCTCCGTTGAGTAATGAGTTTTCTGACCACAGCTCTAGATTATGATTCTACAACCGTGTTAGGATAGTAAGTGACTTAGGCTAGGGTGTGTTTTGACTCTCACCAAAATTCGAGTTATGTCACTGTCATAGGAACGAACTGTGTAACCCAAGGACTCCCTGTGCATAGTTCTTTGGAAAGAACAAGAAATTGTGCAGCAAGAATAGATGATTCTTTAGGTGTGTTAGCCTATTTCTGCTAAATTTTGAACAAAGTGGAAGAAAAAGGTAGGAGTAATTTTTTAATCATCCCTATCAAGATGAACTGTATTGTGAAAAAAACAAAAAACAAACCTTCACAGGGAAAATAAATTTACTCATTTTTATATTCTTGTATCTCCTCTGTCCAAATAACCTCCTACAAACTCATTCTACTCTGAAAAGTGGAAAGTGTGGTGGGAGGCTGTCTGGAAGCTCCTCTAATCAGGGCTGGGCTCATTGAGCTCACTCACATGTGTGGGGATCATCTATTATCTAAGATGGTCTCAGCTATCATGGTAGAACATGGCTGCATCTACTACATGAGTTACCTCCACCAGCTGGCTAGTTTTATGATAATGACAGAGCATAAAAGAGGAGTGAAAACATGTGAGAATATATATATTTGTATTTTTCTGAAGCTGGAAATGGGGAGAGACAGTCAGACAGACTCCCGCATGCGCCCGACCGGGATCTACCTGGCACGCCCACCAGGGGCGATGCTCTGCCCACCAGGGGGCGATGCTCTGCCCCTCTGGGGCGTCGCTCTGCCGCAACCAGAGCCACTCTAGCGCCTGGGGCAGAGGCCAAGGAGCCATCCCCAGCGCCCGGGCCATCTTTGGTCCAATGGAGCCTTGGCTGCGGGAGGGGAAGAGAGAGACAGAGAGGAAGGAGGGGGGGGGGTTGGAGAAGCAAATGGGCGCTTCTCCTATGTGCCATGGCCGGGAATTGAACCTGGGTCCCCCACATGCCAGGCCGATGCTCTACCGCTGAGCCAACTGGCCAGGGCCATGTGAGAATATGTTGAAGCCTGTGCTTGCACCAACTTTGCTATAACTCCACTGACCAAAGCAAATCACATAACCAAGGAGAAAGTTAGAGTATAGAGTTCACTACTAAAGAACATGGATATAGGAATGCATGAAACCTGGTCCATTAGTGCAGTCAGTAAGTAATATTACCCTTGATTATAACTATAATTTTTATTTAATTCTGCAAATAACTCACCAGTGTTATACTACTACCCTATTCCTCATCTCTTTATTTTTAACAAGAAATGATGGCATGTCAATCATCTTAGAACAAAACAATCTAAAAAATAGCAGAGAGCAGACTGTTCACTCCACTTTTTTCTTGAAAGAATTGGGTCTCATAATAAAGGACACATAATAGTTTAGCAAAAGTTGAAGCAAGTATGTTCCACGTTCTCTTCACCACCTTCCTTCTCCCTCTAACTCCCATTAGCAAGAGATAACTGCAGAAAAGAACTTTGAACTGCTGGGATATTTTGGAGGACACTTTTTCTAATTATCTATACCATTCCCAGAACCCTGTGTTACACAGTTTATTTGCAGGCAGTAAGGAAAGTGAGAAAACTATGGCCGAGAGCATGATAAGGGAATTACAAAGAATGGATACTAAAATATAGAGAATCAGTAGAGATCGGAATACTTGTGAAGAAGAATTTGGTAGCCAATTATAATAGGTTTGTGAACTCTTATGGAGTATGAAAAAAAGGATTTTCAAATTGTTAGTACCATTTTATTATCTCTTCCCGCACTGCACAGATTTTGATAGAATGGACAGATTTTGGCAGAATAGGACAAGATGATTTCTTTTTCCTTCAGCTACTTGCACTTGCCTTTCTATTTTCATGCTACTAAAGCAGGGTTCGGCACAACAGAAGCAGATGGAGGAAAATTTTCTAAATAGATGAGATTTTAAAACCACCAATCTGTTAGGAAGCAGCCTTGTTTCCTCATTCCCATGGAAACAAGAATTTGTACAAATCTACAGACAGGACAGAAATCTGTGACTCCTCTGTTCCTGCTGCCCTCTGTCTGCGTCTAAGGAAACGGATTTCAGGTCCTACTTCCATTGGATAAAAGGTGCGAAACCGCCACTTCTTTTCTATGCCTTTCTGCCCTCCCTCCCATTCATTTCCTGATCTTGATAACTGCACCATGTTCATTTCCTTTTTGCTCTGTCCAGTCAGAGGACATTGTAATTAGAAGGTCCACAGAAATCGTCTTGCCCAAATCAATTAGATAGCACTTGAGAAAGTGACGGCCTAGAGACATGTCAATGAGCTACAGATAGGTTAGGGTTCAGGCTTGCAGCTCCCAGCCTAGAACGCTCTATATCAAGTTTACTTTCTTTTTGTAGCATGTCCATTTCACTAAATAACAGGTGTCTTCTGAGTTCCTCATGTTTTACTAGAAGATGTTCAGGCCACTGATAGCATGCTGGCCCTCCACTCCTAGTCCGCACCCCGGTCACATGCCCTTTAACCCCTGGTTACTTCATCCGCCACAAACAACTCTGTGTAAACTGTTAACTCCAAATCTGCTTACCACTCAACAGTTAAATCCAGATGTGTTCGAATCCTGTTTGGGTCCTAAGTCAAACATCAGCTATGGTCCTCTGTAAAAGTGTATTTTAGCTGTTTGAAAATCTCATTACAGGAGTATTAGGCCTTCCACTCAACAAACTTTTCTCTCATTTGACTAAACTTTAGTGTTTCTGTTTCTATAAAAATCTCCCCAGTCGCATTCAATAAAGGTGTTTTCTCTCCTGGTTAAAAGTGAGACATGAATTATTAAAATTCAGTTGATACTTTTAGAGTTATTTAAAGGTTGTGATTAATTTTTAAGGATGATCTTTAAAAATTTAAACTCATATTTTAGGACATGTCCTGTTATTCTCAGGGGGAAAAAAACCAACTACCTGATTTAATGAGACTGTGTCAAGAAGTGTTTTCTCTAGATTACGGGTTTGGAAGGTTGGCAGGCTTCTGACCTTACTTTGTTTAAGAAGAAACAGATTTCATGATAAAATGAACTCAAGAAATGCAGGGAGTAGTGTGAAAGTGAAATTTTCATTTATACTCTTTATTTATAAAAATATAAGCTCATATTACAATATTTGAGAAGTATAGGGATCTGAACATGATGAAGTCTGTGATGATTTGGGGTCTTACAGAGACCAAATCAACCGACATCATTGTGAACCAGTTAAGATCACTGGAAGTGAGCTTTATAGAGCATTTTAGACATTAAGGTAGATAGGGCTGAATGTTTATTGACCCCAATATGTAACTGGTTGGTTGTTTTGTCTTTAAATATAAATCCTTGATATCAGCTTATGTGCCTTGCTCTTCTAAACTTTCAGGTCCAAGCCAACGTGTTTTGGTGGCGATGCTAACCTGCAGTGATGGTGGTGCACAGAGCCTCCCACCCCAGCAGCTGCCCTTGGCGGGTTCTGAAGTGACAGGGGGTCTGTGTGTTCGGCTGTCCCTTCTCTACCTTAAATAAACACTGTACAAAAGGGTTCGGGGAGAGCCAGAGCAGGGCTATCCTGTAAAACAGAAAAAGCATTCCTAGACCACCTTCCACATAAGCAGTCTAATAAGATTTGTTCCTTCTAATTTCCAAGATTTCTAGAAAGCATGTATTACCCCTTCATCAAGATCATATTCTATGCAATGTAACAATTTGCTTTGGTCAATGGAAAGCTAGTGACCTGGTGTACAACTTGCAAATGCCACATGATGATTAAGGCAACTGAAAGAACCAGGCTCTATACAATTAGCTTTTGGTTCAAATAGTAACCAGTTTTATTTTTTCATTTATTTCTTTGTTATTTTTTCAATAAGCGAATCATTCATTCAATGAAAATACTCAATAGGGGCCTATTTCAGTGGTCCTTAATCAAAGGACTTCAGATCTTTGTGCCACAAACTTTTCACAAATGAGCTGCCAAATTTTTGGTCAACGCATTTATTTTATTTTTATACAGATGAGGGTATCTTGTGATTACAGCGATGTCTTATTCCTAAAGTTGAGGAGGTCCTAGAGGATAGTATAGAGCAGAACACAAGTTGTTTCAAGGAGTAACAACTAAGAAGAATAGTAAAGTCAGTGTCTAAGACCTTTTCCTGATCTCTGAAGATCTTTGACTTCAGGAGTCTATTAAAGAGCGTGATCAGGGTTGTAAACAATTTTCTTCAATATCAATACTGTTCTGAAGGGTGATCAAGTAAAGACTGCAGTAATTAGGAGGTTTTATAGATACTATAAATATTATATTTCAGGAATGATTTCAGTAATTTATTGCTGGCTGCTTCCTCAGCTCAGAGTCTAAGTTGTAGACAGGTAATTATAACGGAGAGGAGTTAAAATGCTATGGGTAGGGAACCAAGAAAATTTACTTTTAACTAAGTCACAAAGGAGCAGATGGTAAGGTCAAGGAAGTGATCAAGGTGAGCAAAGGCCATTTCAGACCAAAAAAATAAACAGGTGTTAGAAACTTCTCGTTGTTCCCCTTTCATAAAATATCATGTGTTTAGGTAGAGCCTATACTTTTTAGCCTCCCTTATAGTGCGACACGATTAGGTTCAGGCCAAGAGGACATTTGCAACAGTTATTTGTGCCACTTCTGAGCCCTCTCCTTAGAGACAAAGTCACTTACTCTAGGCTTTTTCTTGCCAGACATGAAGAATAAACCCATTTTAACCCTGTGAATAATGGCAATACCCCATGAGATGGTAAAGTAACAAGATGTTAGGAACCTGGGTTCCTGAGTGACCATGTGGAGCTGTGCTGCCCTTGGGAGTGGTGGGAGGTAGGGCTGGAAAGGTGGGAAAGGCAGGAATCAACGTAGTTTTGTGTGCTGAAATCATGGCTGGGGTTAGTTTCGCACAATATGCAATGCTGGGCTGTGCAGAGGCAGCCTTAATCTTAACATGCCTACGGTGCTGGCTGTCCTCTTTTCCACAGTGAGTTCTGCCTCCAAAATAAACAGTGAATGACACTTCAACACTGACTTCTCACGGCTTTGGTCCCAAATCACTGGTCATGCAATGTCATATGCCACACTTCTTCCTCCAAATTGTGCAACTTTTCATTTTGTGATTTGTCTTGTAGTCGATAGCTTCACCTTGGCCCTTAAATTTCCTTTGTAAACCACTGTGCTGTCAATATCCTGCTTTGGCCCCTGCTCTCTGTAGAGACTCCCGCTGAACACACCACAGACACTGAACTCCATTTTGGTGCAGCACTCCAGAAACTTACCACCTTTTGGTCAAATCTGACAGGTATTCTACTTCTAGGAAAAATTAATGGCAGAATTTTTTTCATCCATATTGTATTTTACTGCTATGTTGTTAATGAACATTCTACTTACCTTCCTACTGGCTGGGGCTGACAATTTGAAAAATAACTTATTTAGAGAAAATAATGACTTTAAAAAAATCCCATTTCCAATAATCAGAACATCAGCACTGTGTTTTTTCAACTGTCCTGTAAAACTCTTTAACCACTCCAGGTGCAAGAGTCTATATACAATCAGAACACTTGCCAGGTGATGTTCAATGTCTACGCTCTGTGCTTCCACAAAGCTAAACCTTCATTGCTGCCCATGTCACTGATGGCTGAATCTGTATCCCCTTCTGGTTCACTCTCTGCTCTCCTCCACCCCGTTCTGTGCCCTAGGAGACTGACTGGCCTGTGCAGGCTGTGTGATTAGGCTCCCTTGCTTGCCCTCTGGCCTCAGGTGGATTGGAAACACTGGCAGGAGTCCAGAGGTGCAAGGAAGGTAGGGCAGGGTGACTGTCCTCCATCGTGCCCCCCGCCCGCAGCCTGAGGTTTGACTGCAGTCAGATGGAGCCCTCCAGCAAAGACCACACTTCCTAACAGGGGGCCAGGTCAGGTCCAAAAACTCCTCTCTTGGCTTCAGATTCTGGTAACAGCTCCCTGCCTTCATTTTTTTCTGACATCACTGCCTCCACATTGCTACTTTTCAAGAGCAGCTGCATCTTCCCTGGTTGGTTTCTCTAACTCTGCCCCCCCCCCCCATTTGTAAACAGTCCCTTTATTATGCTATCCTCAATTATCTAGTTTCAGTGTGCCACCTGTTTACTGCTGGAAAAATGACTAGTACAGCAGCGGTGATTAAGCTAGCATTGTGTCCAGTGTATCATGGTCCTGGGCTCTGAGTGATGCTAGTGAATTAGGTGTATTCACTTGGTCTAACTGATCTGATTCTTACCAGCACCCCGATGTCACTTTATATATTTTTAGTAACTTTTTTTTTTTACAGAGGCAGAAAGAGAGTCAGAGAGAGAGAGAGAGACAGACAGACAGACAGACAGGAACGGAGAGAGATGAGAAGCATCAATCATTAGTTTCTCATTGTGGCACTTTAGTTGCTCATTGATTGCTTTCTCATGTGCCTTGACTGTGGGGCTACAGCAGAACGAGTGACCCCTTGCTCAAGCCAGCGACCTTGGGTCCAAGCTGGTGAGCTTTTGCTCGAACCAGATGAACCCGTGCTCAAGCTGGCAAACTCAGAGTCTCGAACCTGGGTTCTTTGCATCCCAGTTTGATGCTCTAACCACTGCACCACCGTCTGGTCAGGCACATATTTTTAGTAATTTCTTCAGGTCAGCCTTCCATGTCACAGTCCTTGAATGTGTCCTGCTACAGGCACAGGGAACAAATGTGTCTTCCCCAGAGAGCACTGTCTTTCCTCAAGGAACTTTGTTCTCTTGTTCTCTCCCTTCTTCTCCTTCCCCCAACCCTCCTTCCCTCTTCTTTCTGTTAATCTCTCTCTGTGTGTCTCTATCACCTATCATCCATCCACCCATCCATCCTCCAACTCATCATCTATTATCTATAACCTACAGACACATACAGAATTAATTTTTTTCTGAATCAATGGAAGGTAAGTTATATTACCGAATTCTACCTTTAAATACTTCAATGCATATTCCCTAAGAACAGAATATTCTGTTACATAACCCCAGTACAGTTATCAACTTCATAATATACATTGATATAGTACTTTTATCTAATCTGGCAGTCATACTCCAATTTTTTTGTTTGTTTTTTTTTTACAGGGACAGAGAGAGAGTCAGAGAGAGGGATAGATAGGGACAGACAGACAGGAATGGAGAGAGATGAGAAGCATCAACCATCAGTCCTTTGTTGCGACACCTTAGCTGTTCACTGATTGCTCTCTCATATGTGCCCTGACCGGGGGCCTCAGCAAACCGAGTAACTCCTTGCTGGAGCCAGCGACCTTGGGTCCAAGCTGGTGAGCTTTTTGCTCAAGCCAGATGAGCCCGTGCCCAAGCTGGCGACCTCGGGGTATTGAACCTGGGTCCTTCCGCATCCCAGTCCAACACTCCATCCACTGCGCCACCGCCTGGTCAGGCTCATACTCCAATTTTTTTAGTTGATCTAACCATGTTCTTTTTAGCACTCTGCTTTCCTCTTTTAGTCTCCTTTAATCTGAAGCACACCCCCAGTCTTTATAGTCTTTTATGACATTGACATTTCAAAAAAGAAAGTGCCCCACTCCCACATCTGCACCCTTTTTAAAAAACATTGAACTGTCCTCATTTTGGGTTTGTCTGATGTTTCTTTGGGATTAGGTTGGGCTTCTGCATTTCTGGCTGGAATGCTTCACAGATGAAGTTCTGTTCTCACAGGCTAACATAGATCTATAAACATGCAAATGAACATACACACACACAAAAATAAATAGACATATGTAGGCACATGAGCAGAAACACGTACTTCCTGAGCTTGCACAATACCTCTGATGCCCACCCACTCCCCCAGTTTCTTCTAGCTTGGCCCTGTTTCATTTTTGTATGCCCCTTCTTATACAGTGAGAACCCAACCCAATCAATGCATTTCTTCTTTTGCTCAATTCTTAATTAACATAAAAAGAATTTTCCAAATTGTTGCACAGACAGAACTAAATTTAACACACCTACTGTATTAGTCTGTGCTCTTCAGAAAACAGAATAAATGGATGTGAATAAGTAGAGGGAGATTTATTTGAAGGTGCTGGCACACAAGGTTGTGGAAGCCAACAAGTCCAAATTTGCAGGTCAGGCCAGTAGGCTGGAGCCCTGGGGAGGGGCACTGGTGCTGTAACTTGAGTCAGAATTCCTTCCTGTTTGGGGGAACCTTTGTCTTTTTCTCTTACGGCCTTCAAGTGGATGAGGCCCACCTAGACTAGAGAGGGTAGTTTGCTTTACTCAGAGTCTACTTATTTCTTTTCTTTTTTTCTTTTTTTTTTTTTGAGACAGAGACAGACAAGGACAGACAGACAGTAAGGATAGGAGAGAGATAAGCATCAACTTGTTGTGGCACCTTAGTTGTTCATTGATTATTTTCTCATATGTGCCTGGGCAGCTCCAACAGAGCCAGTGACCTTTGGGCTCAAGTCAGTGACCATGGGGTCATGTCTATGATCTCATGCTCAAGCCAGCCACCCACGCTCAAGCTGGTGAGCCTGCACTCAAGCCGGACGAGCCCGCGCTAAGTCGGTGACCTCGGGGTTTAGAACCTGCGTCCTCAGCATACCAGGTCAGCACTCCATTCACTGTACCACCACCTGGTCAAGCAGTCTACTGATTTCAATGTCAATGTCATTCCCCAAAACACCTTCACAGCGATGTCTAGCTTGGTATTTGATCAAATATCTGGGTACTGTGGGCTAGTCAGGTTGACACGTAAACTTAACTATCTTACTTACAAAGAAAACTTTTTCGAAAGTAATCTCAAAAGGAAGCCTGAAATGGACGTGAGGAACTGGAGGATCCCCTTTTATTTCTTTTTTTTTTGTATTTTTCTGAAGCTGGAAACGGGGAGAGACAGTCAGACAGACTCCCGCATGCGCCCGACCGGGATCCACTCGGCACGCCCACCAGGGGCAATGCTCTGCCCACCAGGGGGCGATGCTCTGCCCCTCCGGGGCTTCGCTCTGTTGCGACCAGAGCCATCCCCAGCGCCTGGGCCATCTTTGCTCCAATGGAGCCTTGGCTGCGGGAGGGGAAGAGGAAGGAGGGGGGGTGGAGAAGCAAACGGGCGCTTCTCCTATGTGCCCTGGCCGGGAATCGAACCCGGGTCCCCCGCACGCCAGGCCGACGCTCTACCGCTGAGCCAACTGGCCAGGGCCTGGAAGACCCCCTTTTAAAGGGTAGAGAAAGAGTAGGATAACCCGTCTCCTGGCCTTACTTGCCCTGAAGCTCCCAGAGTTCCTTGCAGCCTAGATTGAAAACTATTGCTTTAGCCCCAAGGAATCATTCATGAGGGAACTGAAGGCATTATCACCAGGGAAGGGATTCCTTTAGGGTGGAGGGAGGTGGGAGGTGGGGACAGGGAAGTGGCCTTTCAGGGTGGCCTTGAGTCACCCCTTATCTGTGCCTCCCCACTGTGAGCAGTTCTCACTCCAGCTCTCATAGCTTCTTCCCCTTGCTGAGGACGGGGGGCTCAGGGCACCCACGGATCCCCACTGTGAGCAGTTCTCACTCCAGCTCTCATAGCTTCTTCCCCTTGCTGAGGACGGGCCTCAGGGCACGCATGGAACAAGCTCTTTTCAGCCCCCCTCTCCCTGACACTCACACCCTTCCTCTCAGCCGTGTAAGGCAATGAAATGTGTGCTGAACTTTCTTCTAAGTTCAGGAGATACAGAGTTGCTGCTGATCGGAGGGATTCCCTAGGAAATTTTGTTATCTGAAGTACATGGTTCCAGCACTCTTCAGATAAATGCTTCTCTCTTGGGTAAGGGAAGCATTCCAGATAACCATGCCTCCAACGGCCCAGATCTCATGCTTATCTGTTTTGTGCGACTATGTCAGTTTTGCTTCAATGGAAGCATTTTATTCCACTGAGACAGTGGGGAGCAGCTGTTTGATCCTCAACCACAGATAACTCTGCAGAGCTTCTGTCTCACATGCTGGAATCCGGAGTGAAGCGGCTGTGCGCCCAGGCCCTGAGAGAGGGATGAAGGCCCCGGCCCCACCCTGAAGAGCGTCGTGAAGACCCACACATATGTATACTCACTGTGCAGGGCGACACGGGCCTCCCTCCACCTACACTCTGTAAGGGTCACAGCCCTAACCCAGGCTGCAGCTGTCTCAGGTCTTTGAGGCCTCAGTGTGACTAGTGGTAGGCAGTCTGTGTCAGGACACTCCTCAGGGGCCTGCAGCACACCTGCCTTTGTCACTGGCAGTGATTAGCTTGGAGAAAAAGAGGCGCAAAAATGGAAGCAAGAAGAGAGCCAGAAAGGTCTTCCCAGCTGTGGAGAAGGTGAGTGGGAGGCTGATGGTCAGAAGCATTTCCGCAGGGAGCTGGCATGTTCTTTTCTGGTGCAGGCCTGTCTGCTCACCGCCCTGAGTGAGCTGGGGCTCCAGGTCCAGACCCCAGATCGAGCACCTTTCTCCCCCATCAACATTCTTCAGGGTATAAACCAAACTTGCTTCTGATTCGCTCTGTCCAGGTTGACACTGGGTCTTCTTCCAGACCTGCTATACCCTATACCAGTCAGCAGACTGCTCCCTGATCCCCGGACTTACCTGACTTCCTCCTTCTGGCAGGACTTTACGTGGGGCTGCCTTTCCTGTGACATCTTTCTGCACACTCCTCTGATGAAAGCCTCTTCTCTAGGCCCCGTTCCAACCTCACCTCCCTCTCTGACTTCTGAAGTCCTTCTCTGTGTCCCACGGCACTTTGGGCGTGATTCTCACATGCTATAATTATTCACTACTAGGTCTGCTGGCTCCCCACATACATATGTTTGTCATGTGAGGCCCTGAGGCTTTGGCCCTGTCGGTCTGCCGGGGGCACTCAGCCAAACCCTGTTGTCGCTGTGTCACAGCCTGGTCCTAAAGCCCTTCGCTCCTGCAGTGCTTGCCGGGGCCCTCCCCAAGCTCCTGGTTTCTGACCCTGCCCTCCACATGGCCTGGGACTGTCATCCTAGGTCTGTGGCTGGATATCTTTTCTCCAGGACTAAGCACACAGCTTAGTTCCTGCTGGCACTTACCCTTGACTTGTGATTGTTTTTGGCTCCTCCAGGTCACAGTTGTGCTCATTCCAGTCTGCCCCCCGTTGGCCTCCTCTGGTGTTTGAGGTGCTCCTGGCCTCAGAGACAGGCGACCCACGGCCACAGTGTCACTGAGGTTCTGAATAGCATCACATTTTTCTTTATATGCCTGCTGGGCACAATGTCTGGCATGTAGGTGGGACTCGTGCTCCCTGAATAGTGAATAAATAAAGCTGGATACGCTCACATGACATTACTTAATCCAAAGATCTGTTAACAGTATTTACCTCAGGAGAATGATTATAGCATGTTCAGGGGAGAAAAGAAAAATTAAAAATTTCATTATTTCCATTATTAGAATATTTTTTTAAAACATGAATTTGTTTAAATTAACACTAACAGTAATAACGAGTCATTCGCACAACCATATCATTAACATGGTGCCTGTGCTTTTTGTACTGCTTGCTAGGGCTGCCTAACACAGTGCCGCAGACTGGGTGTCTGAAACAATGAAGATCTATTTTCCCGCAGAGCTGGAGGATGGAAGTTGAGGTCAAGGTGTTTTGTTTTGTTCCAGTTGAGGCCTCGCTCCTGGGCTTGCAGATGGCTGTCCTCTTCCGGTGCCTTCACATGCTCCTCCCTCTACACGTGTCTGTGTCCTAATCTCCTGATCAGGACACCACTCATACGGGATGAGGGCTCACCCTTAGCACCTCTTTAAAGAACCTGTCTCCAAATGCAGTCACAGTCTGAAAGGTACTAGGAGTTAGGACTTCAATATATAAATTTGGGAGGATACATTTCAGCTTACAGCACTTTGTAGTAAGTATTGCTCCTGACCAGGGCAGAGCAGTCAGGGATTTCGCCATAAAGCTCTCCTCCTGTCTCCACCCTGCGCCAACTCACCATCGGTAGCAATGCACTCCCTCCCTCGCTGCTTTCTGGAAACAGGCCGTAGCTCTCTCTTTTTCTGACACACTAAGCCAGGCTGGTCTTTGTGTCGATCCATGATTCTCTATCTTGGCTGTACCCAGAATCATCTAGAAAATTTGCTAAATTTTTTCAATCACAATTTACATTCAATATTATTTTGTATTAGTTTCATGTGTACAGCATAGTGGCTAGACAATCATATACTCTACAAAGTGTTCCCCCTGATATTTCTGGAACCTGACTGGCACCATACAGAGTTATTAGAATATTACTGACTATATTCCCTATGGTGTACTTTACATCCCCATGACTATTTTAGAACTACCAATCTGTACTTCTCACCTTTTTTACCCAGTCCCCCAATGCCTCTTCCCTCTGCTAACCATCAATATGTTCTCTATATCTATAAGTCTATTTCTGTTTTGTTTGTTCATTTATATTATTCCTTAGTCTCCACATGTGAGTAAAATCATATGGTATTTGTTTTTCTCTGACTGATGTATTTCATGTAACATAATACTCTCTATGTCCATCCATGTTGTCACAAATGGCAAGATTTTTTTTTTTTTCAGAGACAGAGAGAGAGTCAGAGAGTGGGATAGACAAGGACAGACACACAGGAATGGAGAGAGATGAGAAGCATCAATCATTGGTTTTTTGTTGCAACATCTTAGTTGTTCATTGATTGCTTTCTCATATGTGCCTTGACCATGGGCCTTCAGCAGACCGAGTAACCTCTTGCTCAAGTGAGTGACCTTGGGTTCAAGCTGGTGAGCTTTGCTCAAACCAGATGAGGTTGTAGGTCCTAGCTTTTCATCACTTTGAATATTTTTTGCCAATCCCTTCTGGCCTGAAATGTTTCTGTTGAGAAATTTGCTGACATTTTTATGGTTTTCTCTTATAGGTAGCTAACTGCTTTTCTCTTGCTTCTTTTACAAGTCTATGTCTTTAACTTTTGACATTTTAATTATGATGTGTCTTGGTGTGGGCCTCTTTGGGTTCATCTTGTTTGGGACTCTCTGCACTTCTTGGACTTGAATGTCCATTTCCTTTATCAGGTTAGGGGAGTTTTCTAACATTTTTTCAAATAGGTTTTCAATTTCTTTCCTTTTTGTGTGTGTGTGACAGAGACAGAGAGAGACAGAGAGAGGGACAAATAGGGACAGACAGACAGGAAGGGAGAGAGATGAGAAGCATCAGTTCTTTGTTGTGGCTCCTTAGTTGTTCATTGTCTCTCATGTGTACCTTGACAGGGGAGGGGGGCTACAGCAGACCTTGCTCAAGCCAGCAACCTTGGACTCAAGCTGGTGAGCCTTGCTCAAACCAGATGAGCCTGTGCTCAAGCCAATGGCCTCAGGGTTTTGAACCTGGGTCCTCCGCTTCCCAGTCTGACACTACCCACTGCACCACGGCCTGGTCAGGCAGTTACCAATGTCTTGCTCCTTGTCTTATCCCTCAGCACCCCCATGATGCAAATGTTGGTATGGTGTGCTTGAAGTTTTCCTAGAGGCTCCTGATACCATCCTCATTGTTTTGGACTTTTTTTCTGATTGGGTGTTTTTTGCTTTCATATATTCCAGATCACTGATTTGATCCTCTGCTGCATCTACTTTACTGTTGGTTTCCTGTAATTTATCCTTCCTTTCCATTAATGTATATTTCATTTCTAATTTCTTTTTATCTTTTTATAGTTTTCATGTTCTTTTTTATGCTGTTGAAATTCTGAGTTCCTTGAGCATCCTTATAACCATTGTTTTTGAGCTCTATCTGGTAGTGTGCTTGCCTCCGTTTCACTTAATCTCTTTCTGAAAATTTCTGATATTTTTTCATTTGGGACCTGGGTTTTTTTTTTGTGTTTTGTTTGTCTCTTCATTTGTATTTCCAACGCCTTGCATTTTCACATTGAGCTGATTCAGATGTTCAGTCATGTCCACAAGATAATAGAACTTCAGGAGCCACTCAATGTCAGCTAACTCAGGATGCTCGACTTTTTTCATTTCAAGAAAAGTCCGAATTTTGCTCAGACAAGCTGCAAAATAGCTGAGCACCTTCCCTCTTGACAACCAACGCATATTGCTGTGCAGGAGCAGACCAGGATAATTATTCCCAACTTCATCCAGCAGTGTTTGAAACTGGCGATCATTTAAAGCTCGGGCAACAATAAAGTTGACCACACGAATGACCAGCGACATCACCTCATCAAGCTGCTCACCACACATCTGAGCACAGAGCACCTCCTGATGTAGGATGCAGTGAAAATTTATGATGGGTCTCTTTTCATGTTCATGAAGAAGCACTACGAATCCTCTGTTTTTCCCCACCATGCATGGAGCACCATCAGTACATACTGAAATAAGGTTATCCATCAGTAGATTTTTTTCTTTAGCGAACTCAGTGAAAGACTTGAATAAACCCTCCCCTCTTTTGTCTCTTTCATAGGCAAAACAGCAAGACTTTCCTCACATAGTGTGTCACCGACAGCATAACTTCCAATCACGCTGAACTGAGATAAATGGCTTACGTCTGTTGACTCATCCAAAGCGAGAGAAAAGAATGGTGCTGCCTTTATGTCCTTCACTTGTGTTGCCTCAATTTGATTTGCCATCATGATGGTACAATTGTGAAGTTCTTGCCAACAGAGGCATGTCTTTTATTCATTTGATTATCTTGTTTTTATCCAAAAAGTCATCAAAAAGTTTATTGGCAACATCAAGCATGAATGTTTTGGCATATTCCCCATCTGTGAATGGCTTTTCATTTCTCACAATTGCTAAAGCACCAGCAAAGCTAGCCGAATTCCAGTCACCTTGTTAGGTCCAAACACAAATTTGCTGCTGACTAGCTTGCACTCTGCACAGTAGCTCTTGACATGCTTTCTTCCTGCTGTCCCCCGCTGGATATTTCAATGCAAATGTAGTATGGCATGTGTCGAAGTGCCGCTTTATATTTGACCATTTCATCGATGCAATTTTATCATTGGATATTAGACATCCTGCAGAACCTGTTCTCTCCACAAAGGCGAATTCCTCTGTCCATTCCTGCTGAAAAGTATGATACTCCTCATCTTTTTTTCTTTAGCCATCTTCTTCATCAAAAGGGTTTCTGCAATTAGTTAGCTGACTACTTGATTAAAAGGAGGGAAGTCTACTTCCTGACCTCACAACGACCCGTGTACGTTAGGCATTATCCAATAAAAATTTGATGTCCTGGAGGACAGCTGTGATTGGCTCCAGCCACCCACAACCATGAACATGAGCGGTAGGAAATGAATGGATTGTAATACACGAGAATGTTTTATATATATAGTAATTTTTAATTTTTAGTTTTTCATTTTAGAGAGAGTGGGAGGGGGAAGGGGCAGGAAGCATCAACTCCCATATGTGCCTTGACTGGGCAAGCCCAGGGTTTTGAACCAGCAACCTCAGCATTCCAAGTCGACGCTTTATCTACTGCGCCACCACAGGTCATATTTTATATTTTTAACATTATTTTTTTTTTATTAAAGATTTGTCTGTGAGCCCAATGCAGCCATCAAAAGAGCCACATCTGGCTCACAAGGAATAGATTCCTGGCCCCTGCTATAGAGTATATAGTGGTAATCAAGAAATTGACCTTTATATTGTTAAAATTTAGTAGTAAAATTGTAGATACTTGATAAAAATTTGTTGAATAAGTGAAAAAGTAGGTTAGTGAACACATGAATAAATGAGTGGTCACTGCCCAACCACACAATACTTTTCACTAATTCCTTTACAATGGTGTCTGCCAGATATGGAGTCCTTGCATGATTCCAGGTAAGAGAATTTTTCTTTTCAGCTTCCCTTTTCTGTACATCTAAAGACCACCACTTATAACATTATTACTTTAGACAGTTTCCAAGGCCATTGATTATGTAACAGCTTTCTTTAGTTTTTCAATTTTTCCACAGCTATATCCATGGGAGTTGGGCACCTTCTTTGGGTCAAGAAGTGTGGTCTTTCCTGACCAGGTGGTGGTGCAGTGCATAAAGCATCAACCAGAATAGTGAGGACCCAGGTTTGATGCCGGCTTGAGCGTAGGATCATAGACATGACCACATGGTCCCTGGTTTGAGCTCCAAGGTCACTGGCTTGAGCCCAAAGGTCGCTGGCTTGAGCAAGGCATCATTGGCTCTGCTTGAGCCTTCCAGTCAAGGCACATATGAGAAGCAATCAATGAACAACTAAAGTTCCATAACTACAAGTTAATACTTCTTATTTCTCTCCCTTCATCTCTGTCTCTGACTCTTTCTCTCTCTCTAAAAAAAATAAAAATAAAATAAATAAATATAAAAAGGAAATGTGGTCTCTGCAGACTTTAACCCTTCTGCTTACAGTTTCTTAAAACTAAATTTTCCTCTGATTTCTGTCTACATTGGGCTGCTTTCAGACACTTTAAATTTTGTTTCCAATTTTGTCCAGTTTTTATACACATCTGCTAGAGATTTGCCTGACTGCTTTCCTCCTTCTCTACTAGTGAAGCAACTAATATCCAAACTTTTAGACAAAATAATAACAACTAAACTTTTAATGAGCATATGCTCTAAGCCAGACAATGGCCTGAATGAACTCTTTATATGAATTACCTAATTTCATTCTTAAAATGACCCTATTCTGTGGATCCTACTACATTTCCCATTTAACAAATGTGAAGACTAAAGTTCAGGTTTCAGAGTTTACCCAAGGTCACATATAATAGTTATCAGTCAGGATTCAAACCCAGGCCTTGGCCTGGCCTATGCTCTTAGCCCCTGAAGACAACCCCCCCCCTTTTTTTTTAAATGAGAGGACATTTTTTTAGTGTGACAGACTCCTGCATGCCTCCGACCGGGATCACTGTTAACTCCCATATTAGGCTAATGCTCGAATCAACCAAGCTACTTTTAGCATCTGAAGCTGATGTGCTCGGACCAACTGAGCTATCCTCAGCACCCAGGGCTAAGGCTCAAACCAGTCCAGCCACTGGAGTAAGAGAGGGGAAGAGAAACAGATGATTGCTTCTCATGTGTGCTCTGACTGGTGATTGAACTTGGGATGTCCATATGTGGAGCCAATGCTCTATCCACTGAGCCAACTGGCCAGGGCCAAAAGACACCCTTTATTAAGTTAAAAAATATATACTAGAACCCACATAAAGTTATAATTTTATTAATTTTGTTTATAAACAAATTAACAAATTATTACAGATACAGTTTACAGATAATGGTTTCACAAAGTCCTTGGAATAGTCAGTGACAGCAGTTTTGGAATCTGAATTTGGACTGAGTTGTTATTATTATGAAAATTGATTTATCTACCAATTGACAAACATTTTGATGTGACTCACCCTAGACTAGTTGATTTTTTTTTTTATTTATTATTATTATTTTTTATAATTTTATTTTTTTAATGGGGTGACATCAATAAATCAGGATACATATATTCAAAGATAACAAGTCCAGGTTATTTTGTCGTTCAATTATGTTGCATACCCACCACCCAAAGTCAGATTGTCCTCTGTCACCTTCTATCTTGTTTTCTTTGTGCCCCTCCCACCCCCTATCCCTCTCCCATTCCCCCCTCCCCCCCGTAACCACCACACTCTTATCAATGTCTCTTAGTTTCACTATTATGTCCCACCTACGTATGGAATAATACAGTTCCTGTTTTTTTCTGATTTACTTATTTCGCTTCGTATCATGTTATCAAGATCCCACCATTTTGCTGTAAATGTTCCGATGTCATCATTTCTTATGGCTGAGTAGTATTCCATAGTGTATATGTGCCACATCTTCTTTATCCAGTCATCTATTGATGGGCTTTTTGGTTGTTTCCATGTCCTGGCCACTGTGAACAATGCTGCAATAAACATGGGGCTGCATGTGTCTTTACGTATCAATGTTTCTGAGTTTTGGGGATATATACCCAGTAGAGGGATTGCTGGGTCATAAGGTAGTTCTATTTTCAGTTTTTTGAGGAACCACCATACTTTCTTCCATAATGGTTGTACTACTTTACATTCCCACCAACAGTGTATGAGGGTTCCTTTTTCTCCACAGCCTCTCCAACATTTGCTATTACCTGACTTGCTAATAACAGCTAATCGAACAGGTGTGAGGTGGTATCTCATTGCCGTTTTGATTTGCATTTCTCTAATAGCTAAAGAAGATGAGCATCTTTTCATATATCTGTTGGCCATTTGTATTTCTTCCTGGGAGAAGTGTCTATTCATATCCTCTTCCCATTTTTTTATTGGATTGTTTGTTTGTTTGTTGTTGAGTTTTATGAGTTCTTTGTATATTTTGGATATTAGGCCCTTATCTGAGCTGTTGTTTGAAAATATCATTTCCCATTTAGTTGGCTTTCTGTTTATTTTGTTATCAGTTTCCCTTGCTGAGCAAAAACTTCTTAGTCTGATGTAGTCCCATTCATTAATTTTTGCCTTCACTTCTCTTGCCATTGGAGTCAAATTCATAAAATGCTCTTTAAAACCCAGGTCCATGAGTTGAGTACCTATGTCTTCTTCTATGTACTTAATTGTTTCAGGTCTTATGTTTAGATCTTTGATCCATTTTGAGTTAATTTTTGTACAGGGGGAGAGACTGTAGTCCAGTTTCATTCTTTTGCATGTGGCTTTCCAGTTTTCCCAGCACCATTTATTGAAGAGGCTTTCTTTTCTCCATTGTGTGTTGTTGGCCCCTTTATCAAAAATTATTTGACTATATATATGTGGTTTTATTTCTGGACTTTCTATTCTGTTCCATTGGTCTGAGTGTCTATTTTTCTGCCAATACCATGCTGTTTTGATTGTCGTGGCCCTATAATAGAGTTTGAAGTCAGGTATTGTTATGCCCCCAGCTTCATTCTTTTTCTTTAGGATTGCTTTGGCTATTCGGGGTTTTTTATAGTTCCATATAAATCTGATGATTTTTTGCTCTATTTCTTTAAAAAATGTCATTGGAATTTTGATGGGAATTGCATTAAATTTGTATATTGCTTTGGGTAATATAGCCATCTTGATTATATTTATTCTTCCTAGCCAAGAACAAGGTATATTCTTCCATCTCATTATATCTTTTTCGATTTCCCTTAACAATGGTTTATAGTTTTCATTATATAAGTCCTTTACATTCTTTGTTATGTTTATTCCTAAGTATTTTATTTTTTTTGTTGCAATCGTGAAGGGGATTATTCTTTTGAGTTCCTTCTCAGTTGTTTCATTGTTGGCATATAGAAAGGCTATTGACTTCTGTATGTTAATTTTGTATCCTGCGACCTTACTGTATTGGCTTATTGTTTCTAGTAGTCTTTTTGTGGATTCTTTGGGGTTTTCGATGTATAGGATCATATCATCTGCAAAAAGTGATACCTTTACTTCTTCTTTTCCGATATGGATGCCTTTTATTTCTTTGTCTTGTCTGATTGCTCTGGCTAGAACCTCTAGTACCACATTAAATAAGAGTGGAGAGAGTGGACAACCCTGTCTTGTTCCTGATTTAAGGGGGAAAGCCTTCAGTTTAGTGCCATTTAATATGATGTTAGCTGATGGTTTATCATATATGGCCTTTATCATGTTGAGATATTTTCCTTCTATACCCATTTTGTTGAGAGTCTTAAACATAAAATTGTGTTGTATTTTATCGAAAGCCTTTTCTGCGTCTATTGATAAGATCATGTGGTTTTTGTTCTTTGTTTTGTTGATATGGTGTATTACATTAACCGTTTTACGTATGTTGAACCATCCTTGAGATTCTGGGATGAATCCCACTTGATCATGATGTATTATTTTTTTAATATGTTGTTGTATTCGATTTGCTAGTATTTTGTTTAGTATTTTAGCATCTGTATTCATTAGAGATATTGGTCTGTAGTTTTCTTTTTTTG
This sequence comes from Saccopteryx bilineata, assembly GCF_036850765.1. Taxonomy (NCBI): domain Eukaryota; kingdom Metazoa; phylum Chordata; class Mammalia; order Chiroptera; family Emballonuridae; genus Saccopteryx; species Saccopteryx bilineata. Next base: position 182,858,421 of record NC_089494.1, read on the forward strand.
TGCCATCCTTGCCTGGTTTTGGTATGAGGGTTATGTTGGCCTCATAAAATGTGTTTGGAAGTATTGCTTCTTCTTCAATTTTTTGGAAGACTTTGAGTAGAATAGGAACCAAGTCTTCTTTGAATGTTTGATAAAATTCGCTGGTATAGCCGTCAGGGCCTGGACTTTTATTTTTCGGGAGGTTTTTAATGTTTTTTTCTATTTCTTCTCTACTGATAGGTCTGTTTAGGCTTTCTGCTTCTTCTTGACTCAGTCTAGGAAGGTTGTATTGTTCTAGGAATTTATCCATTTCTTCTAGGTTGTTGAATTTAGTGGCATAAAGTTTTTCATAGTATTCTACAATAATTCTTTGTATATCTACGGTGTCCGTGGTGATTTCTCCTCTTTCATTTTGGATTTTGTTTATATGAGTTCTTTCTCTTTTTTCCTTGGTAAGTCTTGCCAAGGGTTTGTCAATTTTGTTGATCTTTTCAAAGAACCAGCTCCTTGTTCTATTAATTTTTTCTATAGTTTTTCTGTTCTCTAATTCATTTATTTCTGCTCTGATTTTTATTATCTCCTTTCTTCGGCTGGTTTTGGGTTGTCTTTGTTCTTCTTTTTCTAGTTCCTTAAGGTGGGAAGTTAAGTGGTTCACTTGGGCTCTCTCTTGTTTGTTCATATATGCCTGAAGCGATATGAACTTCCCTCTTATCACTGCTTTTGCTGCATCCCATAGATTCTGATATGTCGTATTGTCATTTTCATTAGTCTGTATATATCTTTTGATCTCTGCACTTATTTCTTCTTTGACCCATTCATTTTTTAAAAGTATGTTGTTTAGTTTCCACATTTTTGTGGGATTTTTTTCCTCTTTTTTGCAGTTGAATTCTAGTTTCAAGGCTTTATGATCAGAAAATATGCTTGGTACTACTTCAATTTTTCTGAATTTGCTGATATTGTTTTTGTGGCCCAACATATGGTCAATTCTTGAGAATGATCCATGTACACTGGAGAAAAATGTATACTCAGTCACTTTGGGATGAAATGTCCTGTAGATGTCTATCATATCCAGGTGCTCTAGTGTTTTGTTTAAGGCCACTATGTCTTTGTTGATTCTCTGTTTGGATGACCGATCTAGAGCCGTCAGCGGTGTATTGAGGTCTCCAAGTATGATTGTATTTTTGTCAGTTTTTGTTTTAAGGTCAATAAGTAGCTGTCTTATATATTTTGGTGCTCCTTGGTTTGGTGCATATATATTAAGAATTGTTATGTCTTCTTGATTCAGTGTCCCCTTAGCCATTATGAAATGGCCATTTTTGTCTCTAAGTACTTTTCCTGTCTTGTAGTCAGCATTATCCGATATGAGTATTGCTACACCTGCTTTTTTTTGGATGTTATTTGCTTGGAGTATTGTTTTCCAGCCTTTCACTTTGAATTTGTTTTTATCCTTGTTACTTAGATGAGTTTCCTGTAGGCAGCATACAGTTGGATTTTCTTTTTTAATCCATTCTGCTACTCTGTGCCTTTTTATTGGTGAGTTTAATCCATTTACATTTAGTGTAATTATTGATACTTGTGAGTTCCCTATTGCCATTTTATATCTTGCTTTCTGTTAGTTTTGTGTCTTGTTTGATCCTTCTCTTTCGTTTTTCTATCTTTTGTTTTTATTTGGTTGTATTCCATACATCTTTCCTCTGTTGCTATCTTTTTTATCTCATGTGCTTCTGTGGTGGTTTTTTCAATGGTGGTTACCTTTGAGTAATGAAAAGGGTCCCTACCCTGTTCATTGTAGCGAACTATTTTGTGAGTACTTTTGCACTCCATCGTCCTTTGCTACTGTTAATCTCCGTCTTCTCCCCCTCTTTTTTTTTGTTGTTGTCACAGTTTAAATTTGGTTTTATTGTGTTCTTCTTGGAGCTTTTACTTGTGGCTCTGTTTTTTTTTGTTCTTTGTATCTGATTGGAGAACCCCCTTTAGTAATTCCTGGAGTGGGGGTTTTCTGATGATAAATTCCCTCATCTTTTCTGTATCTGTGAATGTTTTTATTTCTCCTTCGTATTTGAAGGATAGCTTTGATGGGTACAGTATTCGTGGCTGAAAGTTCCTCTCTTTCAGGACTTTAAATATTGGGGTCCACTCTCTTCTAGCTTGTAGAGTTTCTGCTGAGAAATCTGATGATAATCTAATGGGCCTTCCTTTATATGTTGTATTCTTCTTTTCCCTGGCTGCCTTGAGAATTTTTCCTTTGCTGTTGGTTTGTGTCAATTTCATTATGATATGCCTTGGAGTAGGTTTGTTGGGGTTAAGAAAACTTGGAGTTCTGTTTGCTTCTTGAACTTGAGGCTTTAGTTCTTTCCACAGGCTTGGGAAGTTCTCATCAATTATTTGTTTAAGTATGTTCTCCATTCCATTTTCTCTCTCTTCTCCCTCTGATATACCTATTATTCTTATGTTATTCTTTTTGATGGAGTCAGATAATTCTTGTAGGGCTATCTCATTTTTTTAAATTTTTGAGTCTCTTTCTTCTTCTCTCTGTTGTGCCTCAAGTTGCTTGTCTTCTATTTCACTAATCCTCTCTTCTATCTGACCTGTTCTATTAGCTAAGCTTGTTACTTCGTTTTTCAGCTCGTGAATTGAGTTTTTCATCTCTGTTTGATTTGTTTTTATAGTTTCAATTTCCTTGGACATATATTCTTTGTGTTCATGGAGTTGTTTTCTGATTTCCCTATATTGCCTTTCTGTGTTTTCTTGTATATCTCGGAGGATTTTTAGGATTTCTATCTTGAATTCTCTGTCATTTAGCTCCAAGGTTTCCAATATATTAAATTTTTTCTCCATAGATTTTTCCTCATCAAGCTGTGTTACCTCTCTTTCTTTTGTATCCATGATATTCGATTTTCTCTTCCTTAATGGCATCTGAGGGTGGTTTTGTTGATAGTATTAATGAGATTTAATAAAGAATAAAAAGTTAAAAAAAATAAAAAAATAACAAATCGAAAAGAGTTGTTTTTTTTAAAAAAAATTAATAATGAAATAAAGAAAAATAAAATAAAATAAAAATTTTTAAAAAAGGAAATTATTCCCCCCCTCTTTTTTTCCTCTCCTCTCCTCTCCCCTCTTTCTTGAGAAAATCTTGTGGTGGACTGTGAGTTATAACAAACAATGCCTGTGATGGAGGGCCTGAATTGGGGAAAAGTAATAAAGGGGCAAAAAAGAGAGAAAGAAAAAAAAAAAAAAAAAGGAAAAAAAATAAAAGAAAAAAGAAAAAGAAAAAGAGCGTATGGACCCACAAAAAGCAAATAAGGAAAAAATTTGGGTCAAGAATAAAATGATTTGCTTTTAGGTGTTGGTTTTCTAAGAGTTATGATGAGAGGAATAAGAGGAAAATGGAAAAATGGGGGGACAAATTAAAAACTTACTATTGTATTTAGTGGAACAAGAACTAGGTAATATGGAGAGCCAGGGATGGGAGCACTGCTAGTGAGTTAAAAAGGTGAAGTAAAAACCCCCCAAAATGCCACAAACATAGGTTTGAGTCCCAGATAAGATAATTTGTTTGTTATTGAGGTTTGAATGAGAGGAGATGTAAAGGAGAAAGGAAGAAACTAATATAGAGGGAGAAAAGAAAGAGAGAGAGAGAAAAAAAGAGGGAACCACTAAAAGAAGAAAAAAGAAAGGAGAGAGAGAGAGAGAGTTAAGGGTTTTGGAGTGCAACCCTCATAGAGAGAAAGGAAGAGAAGAGAAATGATAATGGGAGATGTAACACTTATGGGTAGTGTAGTTCAAGGAGAGGAGAGAGTAAGACCGGTAGAGAGTTAATCGGCCAAATTGGAGGAGGAAAAAAAAGTCTCAAGAATGAAGATAAGAGAAACAAACGAACAAATATAATAAAATGGGATAGGTTATAAAGTCTGCAGATTATTCTTGATTTTGAGAGGTTATCTTCTTGCTTTTTCTTTTCTCTCCCTCTTCCTGGTCGGTGACTCTGTACCCCGGGTTCTGCCCCTTTGGCACGCTCAGGTAGAGGTTTGCAGTTGATAAGTCTCTATGGCAATGTCATGTATTGTGCTTTATTCTCGTTGGGAGTCGAGGCTCATTAGCATTTATAGGCTCCGACAGTGAGAGAGTCCGTGTTCCTGGAGCCTTTCTCCTAGTCTTTCCTTCCTCAATTAGTAGCCTGATAGTCCAGGTATGGGGTTGCTGCTGCCTCTGCCTGGATAGTAAGAGGCTCAAATTGCTGGCAACTCCCCACTCTATTTCCACTCAGCACAGGGCTCTGGGTAAGGCTCAGTCAGTCAGAGCTGCTAGCATAATCAGGCGGGCTTTCCGCCTACTCGAAGACCTCTGGCTCTGCCACTCTATCCGGTAACACAAGCGGGCGCCCACTTCCGGGGCGCTTGGAGGAAACTCTCACTCACTGTCTGCAACCAGGATATCCGGCCAGCAGTCTCATGCTCTGAGTGAAACCCCCAACCGCAGGGACAATTTGCAGCGTTGGAATTGAGTCTCGCTCCGTCCCCGTGTGCGGCTTTTGCAAGGCGCTGGGGCGGCCCGAGATTCCGCTTTGGCCCACACAAAGGCCCCTGACTCTGCCCCTCTCTGCGATAACACGGGCGCGCACTGCCGAGGCACTCGGAGGAATCGCTCACTCCTTATCTGCGCGCGCAAACCAGGATATGAGGCCGGCTGCGGTTCCCTCTGAGTGAAACAGCCTCCAGCACGGAAAATCTCCACCGTTGGGATTAGTTCTCACTCCCTCCCGTGCGTGGCTTTCCCAGGGCGCTGGGGCTGCCCAGAGACTCTGCCCTCAGCCCACAGAAAGGCCTCTGACCCTGCCTCTCCGTGGGGCAACACGGGCACCCACTTCCGCGGCTTAGGAAGTAATCTCTCTTCCACTAACTGCGCACCGACCAGGAGACCGGGTAAAATGGCCACTCCGCTTGTCTTTCTTTGTTTGGGTTTGGCGCGAGTGTTAGCTTGTATTGCCCGGGTTGCCACAGGATCAGATTTTCCTCGGCTTGGATCTCTGAGCCACAGCCTGGTTCGGCCGTTTTTGCTGCGGCGGCCTGGATCTATTCACCCCCTTTGCCCGCCTCAGTTTCTATATTCACAGTTACCAGAGAAAGCCGCCCTGTTTAGGTTAGTGAAGAAGGCGGAGCATTTCTTACTCCCTATTTCCTTCGGGGTTTGGTTATATATTTAGCCAATTTTTCACTCAATCATACCTTTGGGTGTATTGCGAAGAATCTGGAAGCTCCAAGTATAGGTTTTTCTGTTTCTGGTTGAAGATCTTGTTGAGTTTTGGGGGAGATTTATTGGTATCGCTTCCTACTCTGCCATTACTCTGACGTCATCTCCAGACTAGTTGATTTTTATTAGTTTTACTCCCTGCAGAAACGACAGAGCTCCTAATTTTATGTGATGAGATACTACTTCCCATTCAATATGATAGTTAAAATGAAATATATTGATAATAATATCATGTGTGGTTGAGAATGAGAAGCAGCTGGAACACTCATTTATTCCTGGTGGACATACTAATTGTGTTTGACTCTTTAAACCATGCTGTATACTTTTGATAAATATCTATTGTTCTAATTCTCCGCATTAATATTTTATAAGAGAAAAATCACAGGTTCATCTCAAAATCTAATTTAAAAAGCATTAGATGAAATTGAACACATCTTTCTGACAAAAATCATTTAGAAAACTAATAATAGAAGAAGATTCTTAACGTGATAAAGGCTCTCTACCAAAACTCACCAACAACATTACAAATAATCATGAAAAGTAAAAAGCATTTCATTACAAATCAGGAACAAGATTAAATACCCACTATCATGGTGTCTATTTTTTTTTAATATACTAGAGGTCCTATTAGTATAAAGTTAAAAAAATACTAAATTATAAAAACAACTACAAGGTCTATAGGTTGCCAAGGAAGAAGCAAAACTGCTATTGTTCATAAATTCTACAAGTATCTACATGGGAAGTCCAGAAGAATCAACATCTAAATTTTTTAAATTAATGACTTTTGTAAGATTGCTAGATATGAGTGCATAAAAAAAATCAATTGCATTCCTATGCATGAGCGACAAATGTAAAAAATGTAATTAAAAGAAGACTCAATCTTTCAAAAGATACAAAAGACTACTTTGGAGGTGATTATGAAATGTAAAAATTCAAGCCAATAAGCAGAGACATATATCATGTTTTTGGATGGGAATACAGGGGGTCCTCGGGTTACAACACAGTTCCATTCCTCTGATAGTGTTGTAACATCAATTTTGGTGTAAGTTGAAACACACCCTAGCCTAAGTCACTTGAACACAGTTGTAAAATCATAATCAAGAACAGAAAAAGGGAAAGGACATAAATATACTGGACTGTGCACTATACTGCGTATTGTTCCGCTGCATGCAACCAAATTAGTTAGCCCACGTAGTCTGTAAGTACAATGCTAATGGCATAAGCCAGAACACTCACGTTTCTGTTTTTTTACGTTTTTATCAGTGTCATAAATTCAAAATGGCGTATGTCAAGACTGTCGTAAACCATGGGCCCTCTGTACTCAATAATGATGCATAATTGTGGTACGGTACCAAAGAATAGAAAATTAATATTAATATTCTAGGGAAAATAGTTAAGTTCCTTGTTCCCATCCTTCCTGTAGAGAATAAAGAGAAAGAAATGTGAAAGTTTCCTAGCTTGCAGAGACATACTGTGTAGGAAACTCCTTTTTACCAGGAAGCTTAAAGGGCATTTTATAATTTAGACTACGTAAACAGAGAGATTTTGTAAATATAAGTTTTCCACCTGTATTATCCCCATTGAACCTCACCACATCACTAAAAGCCTAGTACTATTGTTATCCCATTTTATAACTGAGGCCACCAATGCCACATAAGGTAATTGTCTACCTCACAGAATTAAAACTTGGCATGGATTCCAATCAGGCTTCAGATTTCACTATGCTTTATTGCTGGTTCTTGGGAGGACACAATGGATGACTCAAGGAGCCCACCAGGCGTTTTTGTGAAGATAGTCCCAGGACCCAGGGCGAGAGAAATGCAGGGAAAGATTCTGCCTCCTCTGGATCTTGGCCACACAACTCTGGAGGCTGCATGGTCTGTGTGCCTGAGCTCGTCTGCCTCTGTGTGGAGATGGCCGTCCCCCAGATGACAGCCGCTGCTGGGAGGGAATGAGGAGAGGCAGAAGGCCCAGGGGTGGCTGCAGAGGCTCCAACAGCTGTGATGACAGCGTTTCCTCTGAGGACACAGGGCCAGTAGGATGACTTGCGACTCAGGGATATAAACCTCTGACTGTTCCCCTTGTGAACGGGCCCCTGCTGTCTTACCACAACTGTAGACCAGGAGTCAGTGGGCCCAGACTTTGATCCCAGGGGTCACCACCTAAATAACTATTAACTGTAGGTGAGCTTTTAATTTCTCAAAACCTCAGGTGCCTCCTTAGTGAGGTGAGGATGTTGGACTCATAAATTTGAAAATTTCTTGTAATCTGATTCTTCCCTCATAATCTTATTATTTCCATATATCTATCAGTGGGTTTTAGCAGTAATTTTCAATCAGTGTTCCATGAAGGTGATTTAGAAGTTCTTCAAAGAATGAAATATTTTTCAATAAATAAGAAATCCATTGGGACACCTATTATTTGCAATGAGGTTTTATTTGGGGGAAAAAAAAAAAAGGTTCCATGCTAATTCAATTAGAAATCTCTCACAGACAAGATGAGTGTTTAAGATCAAAAGAAATGACTTTATAATGCAGGATGCATGGGAGGTCCCCACCTGAAGGGACCCTACAATCACGCCAGTTGAGGCACTTCTCCTGTCTGTCCAGAGGTCAGACCCCCAGACCACTCAGCTCAGTGGACACCACTTGTCCTAAGTAGATGGCTGTGGTACAATGGTCACTGGCTGTCCGGCATGTATGTCATCCCCTGAAGGGAGTGGATCTGTCCATGCTGTCTCTACACATCAGTTGACACATATTTATGTAAGAACATTTTAGGAGACAAGAAATAATGGCACATGAATTGTTACAGTTCCCTTGTGAGAAGCATCCCAATTTCAGAAAATTAAAATGTGAAAGAAGATGAACCATAGAAATCAGAGTTGAGAAATAGCTTTCTCTGCTGGAGTCCCCTCTGTGCTGCGAGAGAGGCCTGCGGACCATTTTCTGCAGTGTGTGTTCTCTGTACTCAGTCGTAAATCTGAGCCTGTGTAGGGAGCTCACAGCTTCTTCCTAGTTTCATCTGTCTGTGTGGGAGTGGAGTTTGTTTGCTGCTAATAGCTATGCCATTCAATTACGGGAAACTGCTCATAGTGGCCCTTTGTGACGTTTTTATCTCACCCCTTGTGAAGAAATTGGCCCAGACTTAGGATGATGATGATTGTTTTGGGGTTTTTTGGTTTTGTTTTGTTTGTTTGTTTGTTTGTTTTACCACATTGTGGACAAAGAACAGGTGTTCATTCACAGGACTCCTTTGAACATCCAGGAGTAATAGACCCGCTCCTGCCACCAGCCAAACACTCTAGGATGGGAAGCAGTCAGCTCACATTCTTCACCTTCTTCCTGTCACTCTGCTTCCCTTCTCAGAGCAGACTCCAGAACAAGTGATGGAGGCACACCAGTCAGTGCGGAAAAGGAGAACAGAAGGGAGGAAGAACTTGCAGAGATGTAGTCCATGTGGAATATTTCCCTTCCTGCTCCTAAATCTTACATTTATTTTCTCTACTCCAAAAGGACTTCCGAATGGTTAGATGATTTTCTCCGGTACAAGAAACAGAAAATGTAACTCAAAATGACTAAAACCATGGAGAAATCCAGCTCACATAATAAGAGTTTCCAAGGCAGGGTAGTCCTGGACTTGGTCAATCCAGGGGCTGGCTCACTGATGGTATTTAGTACCCGGATTCCTTTCATCTTTCTCCTTGGCATCCTTAGCATTTCAGGCTCTCGTGCTCTTTATCCCAAGAAGGCTGCCATATCAGCAGGCATCACATCTTGATAAATCAGACCCATTCTTCCCTATTCTCTTTCAAAGAGTAAAGAAAATTTCCCTAAGATCTCACCCTCTAGAAGATTCTTTCTCATCTCATTTGCCAGAATTGTGTCACATGTGTTACTAGGAAAACAGGCCCCTTGGAGAGAAACGATACCACTGTGATTAACTTAGATCAGTGTGTGTGGGATGTGGGAGGGATTTATTTGATCACATCGTTAAAGGACAGATACCTGAACAAAATAGAGGCATGAGAAGGCCTGTTGGTTACCAACCTACAGTGTCTGTTACAAAGATCCAGAGCCAGTATGACACTCTGAGATTTAAATTTAGAAAACTGGCCTGGTTTCTGAAAGACTCTACTTAAAAATCTTTTGGTATGGAGATTGTGGTTTGTCTTTGTTCTGGTCAAATCTCTTGGGATTGAAGGAATTCCTATGGCGATTCAGAGTGCTATGAGATGAACCTGTGTGCTATTCTAAAGGGGGTTGGTAGGGTTGCATCTCTCTGCACTCCAGATATATCTGGCACCACATTTTTATAATTCTAAAATATAGACCTGAGCATATATATTACTCCCCAGCTCAAAACACTGAGTGGTGCCCTGGCAGGTTGGCTCAGTGTATAGAGCACTGGCCTGGCATGCAGACACCCAGGTTTGATCCCCCATCAGGTCACACATGAGAAGCAATCATCCACTTCTCTCCCCCCTCTCTCTTTCCCTTCTCTCCCTGTCTTCCCCTCTTGCAGCCAGTGGCTTGATTGAGCATCAGCCTCAGGCACTAAGAATAGCTTGGTTGGTTTGAGCATTGACCTCAGATGGGGGTTGCCAAATGGATCCTGGTTGGGTCACATGTGGGAGTCTGTCTCTCTATCTCCCCTCCTCTCACTTAAACAAACAAACAAAAAGTGGCATTCCAAACCTGTTTCTAAGCCATCTTTCTCTTCATATCTCACCTCTTTTATTTATAAAAACACAGAAATATGTCTTTTTTTATTTTTATTTTTTTATTTTTCCGAAGCTGGAAATGGGGAGGAAGTCAGACAGACTCCCACATGCACCCAACTGGGATCCACCCGGCATGCCCATCAGAGGGCGATGCTCTGCCCATCTGGGGGTGTCACTCTGCTGCAATCAGAGCCATTCTAGCACCTGAGGCAGAGGCCACAGAGCCATCCTCAGTGCCCGAGCCAACTCTGCTCCAATGGAGCCTTGGCTGCGGGAGGGGAAGAGAGAGACAGAGAGGAAGGAGAGGGGGAGGGGTGGAGAAGCAGATAGGCGCTTCTCCTGTGTGCCCTGGCCGGGAATCAAACCCGGGACTCCTGCATGCCAGGCTGACACTCTACCACTGAGCCAACCGGCCAGGGCCCAGAAATATGTCTTTTACATTTCAGTTGCCTCTGTCTTTACTATGTCCTGAACACCCTTCCCTACTTGTATGCTGAGAAACCTACTCATCCTTCAAGACCCAAATCAAATGTTAAAACTCACCCCCATCCTCTAATTACTCCTTCGTTTGCATTTCTATAATTATTGCTATCATTGTTCTTAAATCATCCCATTGCTCTTACGACCTTCTTGATAGGGCAGCCCAAAAGTTAGAACTTTGGCTCAGTAATAGTAACTGTTAGTTGTAATGAATATGAGATAAGTAAAGATTAGAAAATAGTTAATCTGCTTGCTATTCTCTCTTAATGGCTCCTTGGCTTTTACTTTGAAATATAGTGAATAGTTTACTTTAGTAGGAACATCAGGAAAAGCTTACATTGGGGAGGGACCTGACAATTGGTGAGTTTAAGTCACAATAGTTTTTAATAAAAGCCTAGCCACAGGATTTACTGTGAAAAGTCAAGGCCTATAAATTAGAAACTTAGTTCACCAATCTCTAATCTTTACTTTGTATCCTGAGAGAACAGGGAGTCTTTTCACAGATAATTTCCCAGAGGCAGATGGCCCTAGAGGCGCCAGGTCCCTACTGTTCCTGGGAGACACCTGTCCCCGCTGTCTTGAAGACTTACCAAGGACACCAGATAGGATCATGTTGATTAGGCTTATGCTACATCAGAAGAACTTGCAGAGGAGACATTCCTGCAAACCAGCCTCCCACCTCTCGCACATGCTACGTGACTAACAGCATGGACTTTTTTTTCTCTTTTGCCCTTTACATCATTACTCACAGCCCCTGGACCCTATAAAAACCACCAGCACCAGAAGAATGTTAAGGCAGCTTTGTGGACAGAATTCTCCTGCCTTCTCAGGGCTACTGGTGTCTCTGATAGAGATACACTTTGTACCTGCTCTGTCCTTGTCTCTCTTTAAATTGGAAAAAAGGGGGTAACAGGTAACCCCAAGTTTAGCTTTGTTTTCTGGTTACATCCTGACAAGTCTCTTTTCCTCTTCTTCCCTCCAATTTGTTTTCCACACTACAGCATATTCCTAAGGTACTAATCTGACCGCCTCACTCTCTTGCTAATACCTTTCATTGGCTACCCCTAGTGCCCAGGAATAAGCTCTGTAACAGGGGTTCCCAAACTTTTTACACAGGGGGCCAGTTCACTGTCCCTCAGACTGTTGGAGGGCCGGACTATAAAAAAAACTAGGAACAAATCCCTATGCACACTGCACTTATCTTATTTTAAAGTAAAAAAAAAACAAAAGGGAACAAATACAATATTTAAAATAAAGAACAAGTAAATTTAAATCAACAAACTGACCAGTATTTCAATGGGAACTATGCTCCTCTCACTGACCACCAAAGAAAGAGGCGCCCCTTCCAGAAGTGCGGCGGGGCCGGATAAATGGCCTCAGGGGGCCGCATGCGGCCCGGGGGTCGTAGTTTGGGGATCCCTGCTCTATAAGGTAGCCCACAAAACCCGTGGTGATCAGGCTGTCTCTCCCCCTCACGTGAGGCACTCTGCCATGCCGAGCCACCTGCGGTTTAGGAGCATGGGATGCTCTTCTTTACTTCCCCAATTTGTGCAAATCATGTTGCCTCTGCTGGGAACTCCCTCCTCAACACCCCTCCAGCTGTCAGGTCTTGGTTGCCTGATCTGACTCCCCCAAGTCTTGCTGGGTATTTTCTTATGCACTTCTATAGCCTTTTAAATTTTTTCCAAAAACATTTCATCCTCTGAGGTTTCACAGATTCTCTGAAGTCCATGGAGGACAGGAGCTGCTTTTTGTACAGAGGTGTAGCTCTGGCCCCTAGAAAGGAGTCAAGTGTTTGTAAAAGAGGGTATCTGAGTTGATTCTTGCAGTGTAAGTTGGAGCAATGTAGGACTTAAAAAATACTCGTTCTTCCCAAACCATGGCAATCTTGGTGAAGGCACAAGGTGAAAGCTGCAAGCCTCAACTCTGGCCTGGAGCCATCATTTAAAAAGGTTTCTGGCCTGGCCATGCGGTGGCGCAGTGGATAGAGTGTTGGACTGGGATGCAGAAGGACCCAGGTTCGAGACCCCGAGGTCACCAGCTTGAGCGTGGGCTCATCTGGCTTGAGCAAAAAGCTCACCAGCTTAGACCCAAGGTCACTGGCTCGAGCAAGGGGTTACTCAGTCTGCTGAAGGCCCCCGGTCAAGGCACATATGAGAAAGCAATCAATGAACAACTAAGGTGTCTCAACGAAAAATTGATGATTGATGCTTCTCATCTCTCTTCGTTCTGTCTGTCCTTATCTATCTTTCTCTCTGACTGTCCCTGTAAAAAAAAAAAAAATTAAAAAAGGTTTCTGAAACTTGAGTACTTATAAATCGTTTACTTTGTGTCTGAATCACACAAATCTCCAACAAATGTAAACATTTTTGAAAGATTATCACAATAAAAAAAAATGAAACAAAGGCTCATACTGCTGACAGTTTCATATCAGTAGGAAGGATGATACTTGTTCATTATCTTTCACTAAGAGATCTACAGATACTTTGAGCCAATGGCCAGATTTCACTCCCAATTTATATTCTGCTCACAAAATTTAGGGGATATTTCAAAATGAATATGAAGCAATAAAATATCCCCTAATTTTTGTGAACAAGTATATTTCTCTCTGTTCTCTTGTATTGGAACACTCTAACTCAGAATGAAAGGTTTAGGACATAGTAAATGTTTGGTGGGTCGTTTAAATGCTTATGGGGAAATTATGGTGAGTCTTCTTACTGAGAGTGCTTTCTCCATAAAACTGGCAATAAACTGGAAACTCAAGGTCAAATGTTTCAGTTTGGGAGGTAGTGATGAATAAATTATTAAACTCAGTCTGGGCTCTTTAATTTTAAAAATACGTTCATTATGTAAGATCACTTTATTTCTTCAGTAAGTGAAGAAAATCATCTAGAACTGGAAAAATGGAAATGTCCCACAATCAAACCATTTATGTCATAATTTAGTCTTTTAAAGAAATCTTCATCGCCTATCCTCAACACTGAAAATTATATTTCAGCTCTGAAATGACAGTTTCATGCTAGCTATTTATATGTTGATAATATTATAAATATAATATATAAATAAATCACTTGAAATTTTAGAAATAGTCTATACTGGGGTAACCATTCATCTCTGGGACAGTCCAGATTTATGGTTATTAATCCTGTAAGATTATTAAAAGTGCGTATTTTCACTCTCAAAAGTGTCCTTGATGAAATAATAAATTGGTTGGTCTCCCTGGTCCTTCCTGGCATTAATAGTGTTGTGCAACATAGAAATGTTTCTATCTGTGGTCTCATGTGAGTACTTTTGAATAAAATTAAGTTTCTATCTATGGTCTCATGTGAGTATTTTTTTCTATGGTAGTGTGGTTAGTGAAATTTTTAGGCGCTGCCAATTTTTTCCTACCTGCAACATGCTAAACAGTTCTATATAGTTAGTGCATATAATTTGATTATATTTCTACTTGCCATTATTTTCTTCAACCCCCAATAACTAGCAGGAAGTCGCAGTGCTGAAGGTCAGTGAATGAATGTAGCAATTTGGGGCAGGTGTTGAGCAAATGCTTTTACTGTCATAAAAACTCCCTTCCCAGATGTCCTCATCTGTCAACACTGACCCAGATGTACTTTTCCCAGTCCATATCACTTCTCACAAAGGAATTTTCAATTAATAAAGAATCTCTTCTCCACAGTGGCATGGGATTTCAGTAATAAGTGAAACAAATACCATCAAGCTGTTCTCCCACATAGACGGACAACACATTTTAAAGGTGGATTCATACCCAGCATATTGGTAGTTCCACCTGACCAAAAAGAACACACACACCACGAATATGTGACAGTGCCTGCATCTTATATGTCATTGTCGTTATGGCACACTGAATGGTTCCACTTGATGGAAGAATTATGTCTAACGGCACATTCTGTTTCCTCTTAAGCACTGTATTTTTGAATCTATTAATACAAAGGTTTTATAAACTTCTTAGCAATAGCACAGACTATATTTACTTTGGTAATGAAGAGTGAAATGATTAATGATGTCTTAGTAATACTGAGCTCTGCTTTTAGTGACAACATATATTAGTTTCTCCCTGAGATGCATTATTTAGGGCTTGTGTTAGAAAAACTTCATTAGTTTACTATAGTGGTCACTTTTCTTTATTTGGAAAAAATGGGAAAGTTCTGCTGGCTTCAGAACTTACTGGTTGACAAAATTTTAGAATAATGTATCAAAGAATAGGGTAAAGGGACTAGTAGTCTAATAAAATTCAATTTAGTAATTTTATCATGGTATACGTCCATTTTTTCCTTTTCTTTGTAGGCTGTGTTTAGGAAGTTACCTCATTTTCAGATCACCTCAAACCAGAGCATATAAATGCACCTTCTATATTTGCTCTGAGTTTCAGATCAACATTTACAATGTCAATATTTTTGTGAGTTCTTATATTTATGATACCTTCTAATTATTATTTTTTACTTCAGAAAGCCATTTTGAGCTTCTGATCTGTTTTTATCAATTAGAGAAATAATAAAACAAATAGTAATCTTAAATATGAGCTCACTCTTTATTCATTATAGAGAGGAGGGGAGAGAGAGAGAGAGAGGGAGAAGGGGGGAGGAGCAGAAAGCATCAACTCCCATATGTGCCTTGACCAGGCAAGCCCAGGGTTTTGAACTGGCAACCTCAGCATTTCCAGGTTGACACTTTATCCACTGCGCCACCACAGGTCGAGCTCACTCTTCTGATAAAGCATAATGTAAGTTATAAAAACAAATTGTTGGCCCTGGCCAGTTGGCTCAGCGGTAGAGCGTCGGCCTGGCGTGCGGGGGACCCGGGTTCGATTCCCGGCCAGGGCACATAGGAGAAGTGCCCATTTGCTTCTCCACCCCCACCCCCTCCTTCCTCTCTGTCTCTCTCTTCCCCTCCCGCAGCCAAGGCTCCATTGGAGCAAAGATGGCCCGGGCGCTGGGGATGGCTCCTTGGCCTCTGCCCCAGGCGCTAGAGTGGCTCTGGTCACAGCAGAGCGACGCCCGGAGGGGCAGAGCATCGCCCCCTGGTGGGCAGAGCGTCGCCCCCTGGTGGGCAGAGCATCGCCCCTGGTGGGCGTGCCGGGTGGATCCCGGTCGGGCGCATGCAGGAGTCTGTCTGACTGTCTCTCCCCGTTTCCAGCTTCAGAAAAATACAAAAAAAATAAAAAAAATAAAAAAATAAAAATAAAAAAAAATTGTTTCTTAAGACTATAATAGCATTTTTGTGCAAGTCACAATTTTTTTATTTCAAATTTGTGAATTGTACATTGAAACAAAATCTTTTTTTCTTTGTGAATCTGTCATGGGGTTAACAGGGTTTTGTTCTGTTTTTTACAACAGAGAGAGCGAGAGAGACAGAGGCAGGAAGGGAGAAGCATCAACTCATAGCTGTGGCACCTTAGTTGTTCATTAATTGCTTTTTCATATGTGCCTTGACCGGGGGGCTACAGCAGACAAAGTGACCCATTGCTCAAGCCAGAGACCTTGGGCTCAAGCCAGAGACCTTGGGCTCAAGCCAGAGACCTTAGGCTTCAAGCCAAAGACCATGGAGTCATGTCTATGATCTCATGCTCAAGTCGAATGACCCTGTGCTCGAGCAGGTGAGCTTGAGGTTTTGAACCTGAGTCCTCAGAGCCCCAAGATGACGCTTTATGCACTGCATCAGGCAGGTTAGCAGTTATGAGAGCACTATTTAAAACAATGCCTTCAATTATAGGTCTACCATTTTTTATATATTGACCTCTGCTGGCCAGAAAGGCATATAAACTATAGGACTGAAAGTTATTCTCCTCAACGTCATGTTGAAATATCACTTTAGCACAGAGAAAATCGTGTTCTCAAATGTGAGGATTTGAAAAATCAATGAAGGGGATTGTCCAGGTTTCCTTGGTTACAACAATGCTTCACAATTCTTGCATCCTGGAAGCTCTCAGTACATTGCAAGAACAGAGAACATACTGCCCAACAGGCAATGATACAAGTCACAATAGCAACCAAGGAACATATGACGTGCAGAAGTCTGTGAGGTTTGGCTATAAAATTATGACAATGGTTTTACAAAACTATACATGAAAAACAATGTTGTTGAGTTAATCTATTCATATATTCATTCATATATTGATCCTTCAATGTACATTCATTAAACGACCATTTCTCTCTATTCAAACTTATATCTCTGCTTTTACCTTCCCCATCCCACCCTATTTACCAAATCAATTAAGTTTTGAGACCAGGTCTGAGTCTCAGCTTTTAATCTTTTTTATTTTATTTTTTAAGAGAGAGAGAGAGACAGCCAGGCAGACAGAAAGGGAGAGAGATGAGAAGCATCAACTTGTACTTGCAGCCTGACCAGGTGGTGACACAGTGGATTGGCCTTGGGATGCTGAGGATCTGGTTTGAAACCCTGATCCCTGTTGTCAGCTTGAGTGCAGGGTTGCTGGCTTGATTGTGGAATCATAAACATGACCTCAGGGTTGCTGGCTTGAGCCCAAGGTTGCTGTCTTGAGCAAGGAGTCACTGTCTCAGCTAGAGCCCCCTGGTCAAGGCACATATGTGAAAGCAATCAATGAACAACTAAGGTACCACAACTATAAGTTGATGCTTCTCATCTCTCTCCCTTCCTGTCTGTCTGTCTCTGTCTGTCCCTCTCTTTCTGACACACACACTTTTAAAAAATTTGTTCATTGATTCCTTCTCATATGTGCCTTGATTGAGGACTCCAGCTGAGCCAATGACCTCTTGCTCAAGCCAGCAACCATGGGATCTTGTTGATAATACCACACTCAAGCCGGCAAACCCATGCTCAAGCTTATGACCCCACACTCAAGTTAGCAACCTCAGGGTTTTGAACCTGGTATCTCAGTATCCCAGGTCGATACTCTGTCAACTGCACCACCAGCAGCCAGGTGGCTAATCTTTTTTTTTAGATTGAGTTATAACTTAACTTGTACTCTTTGAGTAGTTTTGGAAAGTTGATATCAAGAAGCAAAACATTTCTACAAATTAAGTTTTGGATTACAATGACATTTTCAGTTAAAGAAGTCTGTTTTGAATAATTTAACACCTACCTGATCATACTTTTAAGGTCTCTTAAATAGATGACTAGACATGACTGAAGAGAGAATTACTGAACTAGGAGATAGATTTGAAAAATTATTTCGAGTGTAGCATATACGCACAAAGAAATGAACAACATAAAAGAGCGATTAAGAGATATTGAGGCTGTGTATCCAGAATATACGTAGAACTCTAAAAAGTCAATAATAAAAGACAAGTAACTCAATTTAAAAATTGGCAAAGTATTTGAACAGACGTTTTTTCAAAAGAAATATACAAGTGGCCCATGAACCACATAAAAACATGCTCAAAATCATTTGTCATTCAGAAAATGCAAATTAAAATCATAGTAACATATAACTTCCCTCACACTAGATTAAGTATAATAAGAAATACAGAAATAATATTGGGGAAGTTGTTGAGACCCTGGAACCTTCATGCTTTTTTGGTAGGAATTAAAATGATGTAGCCACTATGAAAAAAAGTTTAGCAGTTATTCAAGAAGTTAAAAACATGGAGTTACTATATGACCCATTATATATATATATTCTTTTAGGTATGCATCTCCTAAGAAAAAAAAAATCTTCACAAAAACTTATACATGAATGTTCTTAGCAGTATTAATTATAATAGGGAAAAAGTGGAAACAACCCAAATGTCTACCACTGATGAATGAATAGACAAAATGCAGTATAGCCACACCATAAAAAATACGAAGTACTGACACATGCTACAACATAGTAAAACCTTGAAACATTAAACTTAGTGAAAGAAACCTGTCAGAAAAGACCACATATTATATTATTCCATTTATGTGAAATGTCCACAAAAGGTAAAACTATTTAAAAAGTAGCTTAGTGATCATCTACAGTTACGCTGGAGAGGAGAAGAAAGGAGAAAGGGGAACAACTGCTGAGGAGTATGAAATTTATTTCTGGGTTGATACAAATGGTCTAAAATTAGATTTGGGTTATAGTGCAACTCTGTGACTATACTAAAAAAATATCACTGAATTGTAAACTTTAAATGGGCAAATCTTAGGCCCTGGCAGGTTGGCTCAGCGGTAAAGCGTCGGCCTGGCGTGCGGGGGACCCGGGTTCGATTCCCGGCCAGGGCACACAGGAGAGGTGCCCATTTGCTTCTCCACCCCTCTCCCCCTCCTTCCTCTCTGTCTCTCTCTTCCCCTCCCGTGGCCGAGGCTCCATTGGAGCGGGGATGGCCCAGGTGCTGGGGATGGCTCCTTGGCCTCTGCCCCAGGCGCTAGAGTGGCTCTGGTCGCAGCGGAGCGACGCCCTGGAGGGGCAGAGCGTTGCCCCTGGTGGGCGTGCCGGGTGGATCCCTGTCGGGCGCATGCAGGAGTCTGTCTGACTGTCTCTCCCCGTTTCCAGCTTCAGAAAAATAAAAATTAAAAAATAAATAAATAAAATAAATGGGCAAATCTTAGATAACTCAGTAATGCTATTTTATTTTATTTATTTTTTCAGTAATGCTATTTTAAAGATATTATAGTCAAAACATTGAGGAAATGTAGGAAAATATGTTTTTTTTGTCTCAACGTAAAAAAGGCTATCTTAAATATGATCCCAATAGTACAAACTGTAAAGAAAATGATTACTAAAATGAACTATATTGATAAATCTAACTGACTCTGGCTGGTTGGCTCAGTAGTAGAGCATTGGCCCAGTGTGTGGATATCCTGGGTTTGATTCCTGGTCAGAGCACACAGGAGAAGTGCCCATCTGTTTCTCCACCCTTCCCCTTCTCACTTCTCTCTATTTCTTTCTCTATCTCTTTCTTCCTGCAGCCATGGCCCATTGGAGCAAGCTGGCCCCGAGCACTGAGGATGACTCCATGGCCTCTGCCTCAGGTGCTAAGAAGAGCTTGGTTGCTATGCAATGGATCAATGCCCCAGATGGGTAAAGCATTGCCCCCAAGTGGGCTTGCCAGGTGGATCCCCATTCAGGGTGCATGCGGGATTCTGTCTCTGCCTCCCCTCCTCTCACTGAATTTAATATATATATATATTTAACTGCCTTAAATTAAGAACTTTATCAAAAGATACTATAAAGTACTGGTAAGTGAAGAGATGAGCCACAATCTTGGAGAAGGTACTTCTAATGTATGTCTTATATACTCAGTCTGTGGCTGAATTGAAACATGTAATCACTTTTAAAAGGAATTTGGTATTTTTAGCAAATTGGATGGAGCATTTTGCGCTATCTTTCCTAGGCCTGGAATGGACTTTGCTTGTCCAGTCTGGTCACTGCCACCAAGTGGCACTGCAACTATGCAGGTGTGTAGCAAGAAAGTGCCAGTGGCATAGTAAGAAATTGTACCTGGAACCCAGATGTTAGATCTAGGTGGCTTTGCTAAAGGGAGTTTTTCTCAACTACGAGGTTTTCAATGCTTCAGAGACCTTCTCATGGAGAAGCCAAAGGCCACTGCCACCAGCCTGAGTGTGCCTCCTGTAAGGGAAAAGGAAGACTCTAACAGAATGCTCACTGAATAGCCCCATGTTAATGTGTTTTGAGGTTTCTTATTAATAATGTATCCTTTCAGCTTGCGGCAATAAAATGTTATTGTGTAAGAGTTTCATATTAAAGTGCTCATTTTCTCTAAGCCTCTGCCATCTGGAATAGTTATATCATTTCATATAACCACCAGTGCTGTAAAAGTATTCGGATCCTTGCCAAGACTTGGCATTGTCAGAGCTTGACACTTTTGCCAATCTGTGAGGGTACTTGATAAACATATAACATGTTGATCCCACCTTTAGTATATGTTCTTGATATATGTACACCCTTGGGATGTGTATAAGAAACTTTTGGACAGCTGCACCAGGAGACAAGAATAGCCATAGAAGCATTGTTTCTAAACATAAAAGCCTGCAAATCTCCCAAATGTCTAGTGGATGAAGAAAAGAAAAACTACATTTTTATCTATTCACACAATAGAATACTGTACAGTAGCGAAGACAATAGAATGATAGCTACAAATTTTAACCTGGGTTCATTTTATAAATATGTTGATGAAAAATATGTTGCAGAAACATAACTGTAGCACAGTTATTTGTATGTGAAGGTAAAAAACTTGCAAACTGAATTTATTATTGTAGAAACACATGATAAAACTACAGATAAGCAAGGGGTCATCCGGCAAGGCCGATCTCAGGAGAATAACTCCCTCTTGGAGGGGGAGCAGTCTGATCATGAGAGAACACACTGGGAATATCAAAGGCATTAGCTTTGTTTTATTTCTTAAGTTGGGTATCACAGGCATTCACTTTTTATTATTTTACGGTGTATAGTATATCACATATACATTCTCATGGATACTTCATTATAAAAGTTTTAAGTAAGTTGTTGAAAATATACAATGTTTATATAAAACAAAGTCTATATATCTTTCAAAACTATGTATTTATATGTGCATATATAAATGTACTTCTAAAATATTAAAATTTTAGTTAATTTAGTAGCTTTAAAAATAATTCATGGTCGGCCTGGCGTGCGGGGGACCGGGGTTCGATTCCCGGCCGGGGCACATAGGGGAGGTGCCCATTTGCTTCTCCACCCCCCTCCCCTCCTTCCTCTCTGTCTCTCTCTTCCCCTCCCGCAGCTGGGGCTCCATTGGAGCAGGGATGGCCCGGGCGCTGGGGATGGCTCCTTGGCCTCTGCCCCGGGCGCTGAAGTGGCTCTGGTGGGCGGAGCTTTGCCCCTGGTGGGCGTGCCGGGTGGATCCCGGTCGGGCGCATGCGGGAGTCTGTCTGACTGTTTCTCCCCGTTTGCAGCTTCGGAAAAATACAATAATAATAATAATAATAATTATTATTATTATTTATGTACTAAACAGGCAACCTTGTTAAATCTTAGGGATGGGTGACAATGCCTGCTGAGCACATGCTCTGTGTAACTCCTGCACTATGTTCAAAACAGTCCGGTACTAAAATGTCTCAATGGTAGACCATTTAGCTTCTCTTGTTTTTCTCCCTTGTCAAAACTTCCAGAATTGACACCACTTGGCTTAAGTCTATAGTTTTGTTTTGGTTTTGCTTTATTAAAGCGTTTCTTATAGGCCTGGCCAGGTGGCTCAGTGGATAAAGCATTGACCTAGCACACCAGAGGTTGTGGGTTCAACCTCCAGTCAGGGCACTTACAAGAAGCAACCAACGAGCACACAACTAAATGGAAGAGCTAAGTGAGGCAATAAGTTGATGCTTCTCTCCCTCACCCCTCACCTCCTAATTAATGGGGGGAAAAGAAAGTCTCTTTATATTTAACCTTACCCAAAATAATTTCCTACTATTCTAGCTTGGTGTGGTCCAGAGGACAAGAGAGTCAATGGAGAGACATCTGCCACACTTGGTTGTAAGAAACATGTTATATACTGAAAGGGAATGTTTAAGCAGTCACATAAAAATATTATGCTTCAATGTTAGTACAGGTAACAAATACAAAAATGTAATTTCAGCTCTTGCCAGGTGGCTCAGCTGGTTGGAGCGTCATCCCAATGTGCCAAGGTTGTGGGTTCGATCTCTGGTCAGGGCAAATACAGGGTTGGGCAAAAGTACATTCACAGTTGTGAGTATGCTGAACACAGATTTTATTTTTATTTATTTTCTTCTTTATTTTTAGCATGAGAGACAGACAGACAGGGACAGATAGACAGAAAGGGAGAGAGATGAGAAATATAAACTTGTAATTGCGGCACTTTATTTGTTCACTGATTACTTTCTCATATGTGCCTTGACCAGAGGTCTCTAGGCAAGCCAGCAACTCCTTGCTCAAGCCAGTGACCTTGAGTTTCAAGCCAGCGACCTTTGGGCTCAAGCCAGTGACCATGGTGTCATGTCTGTGATCCCAGGCTCAAGCCAACGACCCCACACTCAAGCCGGTGACCTCAGGGTTTCAAACCTGGGACCTCAGCATCCCAGGTCAACACTTTATCCACTGCATCACCGTGGATAGTACAAGAGTTTATTCTTGTATTATTATTTATTTATCATTGCATTAATTTTCATATAGACAACTGTAATCCTACCTTTGCCCTACTCTGAACAGGAATCAACTGATGGGTGCATGACTGAGAGGAACAATAGATTGATGTCTCTCTCTCTCTCTCAAATCATCATCAATCAATAAAAAATTTAAGAAAAGCCTGACCAGGTGGTGGCGCAGTGGATAGAGCGTCGGACTGGGATGCGGAAGGACCCAGGTTCGAGACCCCGAGGTCGCCAGCTTGAGCGCGGGCTCATCTGGCTTGAGCAAAAGAGCTCACCAGCTTGGACCTGGGGTCGCTGGCTCCAGCAGGGGGTTACTCGGTCTGCTGAAGGCCCACGGTCAAGGCACATGTGAGAAAGCAATCAATGAACAACTAAGAAGTCGCAACGCGCACAACGAGAAACTGATGATTGATGCTTCTCATCTCTCTCCGTTCCTGTCTGTCTGTCCCTGTCTATCTCTGCCTCTGTAAAAAAAAAAAAAAAAAAAAAAAAATTTAAGAAAAAAACAAAAAAAATTTTATTTTTACAGCTTAGATCTGAACATTCCTAGTTTGTCAAGTCTGATTAGAAACAGAAAACCATTCTGAAATGTAACCTATTCTATTCCTAAGTGGCTTCTTGTTTGTTTGTATATTATTACCCTTTCAGAACAAAGCACCCATACATACACCAGGGAAAAAGGATAGAGAAATTTCCAAAAGGAATAAACTCCAAAACATACACATTCACATGGTCTTATTATATAGTATATTTACATATGTGAATTTATATGTAAACTTCTTTATTTACAATTTGATAAGATATTAGTCTGGTTTGAAGTTTTGGAATTATGTTTAGAAATGAACCTGGGATGGTAACCACTTAGAAGATGATTCTATTATCTATATCTATGCATGTATGATTATATATATATAATATAGAATAACATGAATATATAACTTAAATATGTATATTGCAATACTGAAAATTTAAGTTACCAGATAATAATAAGTATAGCATTTATTGAGCAATACTGACAGAAATTCCATTTAATGCTTATATTGATATATACTAACTAATTTAATCCTCAGAGTAATCCTGAGATAGGTTCTATTACTGTCTTCAACATAACACATCTAAAATTTAACATATGTAAAACTGATCTCTTGTCCCTAACCACAAACCTTCTTCATGTTCTTACCCTTCTTAGTTCATGGGACTTTCATCCTTCCTGTTGCTCATACCCAAAACCTGGAGGTCATTCTTAATTCTCCCTGCCTTTCTCTAAGAAACAGCACATACGGTGGTGTAGGTTGTGCACTGCACGAAGTAATGAGCTGCCATTTACATTGGAGGCATCATAGATTGGTGTACTAATTATAACAATTTTCCAGCAGCTATCAATTCTAATATTGATAAAATAAGTACATTATAATAATTTTCTGAGAGATGGAAGGAAAATGGGATGATTATGAGCCACAAGGGTCTTTTCACCACTTACACTGAATTATTACCATGGCTCCCTGCTTTCACCCTCATCCTCCTTCATCCATTCTCAGCACAGTCATCAGCATGACCCTGTAAGTCAGGTCAAGGCACGCCTCTGCTCAGAGCCCTCTAATGGGCTTTTACCTCAAATCCTCGTGACAGATCTAGGAGGTCTGTCCCGACACGGCTCTTTGTCCTTCTGCTTTCCCATTCTCTCCCTCTGCCATGCTTGCCTCCTCACTGTGCCAATCAATGCTCCCCTTGGCTCCTCACTCTTGTTTTCTCTCTGCTCCCTCCCTTTCTACTTTCAGGTCTTCAGTCAAATGTTCCTTTTTCAATCTGGTCTATCCTGGCCACTCTGATTAAAACTGCAGTCCGTCCCACTCCCTAATCTCAGTCCTTACTTTCAGTCACAGCACTTACCACCATCAAAAATTTTAATAGATTTTATTTATTCTGATATATTTTATTTTGGTAACTGTAAACCTCATGTGGGCAGACATCTTTGTTCCATTCAATGTGGATCCGGGGTACCTGGAACAATTCTTGGCACAGAGAAAGAAATCAATAAATGTTTGTGAAATGAATACATCTTTTTTACACCTTAGGAAACTAAGATTCAAAAATTATTTTTACTTAAAAAAATGTTTTTTACTTATTTAGTTTTATTTCTTTATTCATTATAGAGCAAGAGGCGAGGAGGAGACGAGAGAGGGAGAGAGAAACATTGACTTGTTGTTCCACCCATTTATGCATTCATTGGTTTCTCCTTGTATGTGCCCTGACCAGGTATTGAACCCAGAACATTGGCATGTCAGGATGACGCTCCAATCAACTGAGCTACTCACCAGGGCTCATTAAGTTACTTAAAAAAAAAAGAATTTTATTTATTGATTTTACAGAGAGAGAAGGGGGAGGAGCGAAAAGTATCAACTCTTAGTTGCTTCACTTTAGTTGTTCATTGGTTGCTTGTTGTATGTGCCTTGACTGGGCAAGCCCAGGGTTTTGAACTGGTGACCTCAACATTCCAGGTCAATATCTATCCACTGTGCCATGCCACCACAGGCCAGGCTTAAGTTACTTTTTAAAAACTAACAGCCAACAAGTGCTAGAAAGAGGATCTAAACCCAGAAGTTGAACTCCAACCCTGTGCTCTTGAACCTCCAAGCTCTATTGCTGTATATCCAACAACATGATTCTTTAATGATGATGATGATGTTGATGATGATGATAACAATAACTATATAATATTCTTTGTGTGTGTGTGTGTATGACAGAGACAGAGAGGGACAGATAGGACAGACAGGCAAGAAGAAGAGAGATGAGAAGTATCCATTCTTTGTTGCGACACTTTAGTTGTTCATTGATTGCTTTCTCATATGTGCCTTGACTGGAGGGCTATAGCAGACTGAGTGACCCCTTGCTCAAGCCAGAGAGCCTGGGTTCAAGCTAGTGAGCCTTGCTCAAACCAGATGAGCCCGCGCTCAAGCTGATGACCTTGGGATTTCAAACTGAGTCCTCCGCATCCCCATTCGACACTCTATCCACTGTGCCACTGCCTGGTCAGGCACTATATAATATTTTTAATGCCTACTTGTGCACGCAGTGTACTTTACACATATCATCTTTGTCAATATAATATCTAGGAAATATCTCATCTAAATCAAACGGAGCCCCTGAAGTTTTAGCAAATTACCCTGCTATGCTATTTAAGTACAACAAAAGCTGAACAGAACATTATTCCCAAACCTTAAAGAGCTGCATAAACTTCCCTTCTCTATGAGGAAGGCAGGAAACTAGCAGTTTCAGATTTCACATAAAGAAATTGGAATTTGTGTAGCTACAAGAGAGACCCCAATGTAATCATCTATTATGGTTGGGTTCTCTTGCTCAATTTATTATTCATTTATTCACTCATATCGTCATTTATTTACTCACACATTTAACACACATTTATTCATGATTGCCATGAGATGTACTATGCCAAGTTCAAAGGCTACAAAGATGAAGATAAAGATGCATCCTCTGCCTTTCAGGGACTCACAGCCTAGCAAGAGAGATCATACAAGAGCAAGCAATCCCAATGAAGGAGTAAGTATGATACTAGAGGCCTGGCACAGAACGCTATGGGAGCCCAGAGCAGGAAATGCCTGACTAACCCTGTCTGGGGAGACACGGGAGTACTTCTTGAGGAAATGAGTCAGGATAAGGAGTTTGTCGGGTAGAATGTGGGGGAAGGAAGAGAAGCATAGGAAGGGATTTACAAAGGCACGAAGGCTGGGCTCATGTGCTACTGGGAACAGTGTCTGGTTTGTTACAGTTGGGCAGGGGAGGGAGAAAGGAAAGCAGGAGCCCAAGGGACTTTAGTAAGGTCATGATTTGATCAGATTTTCATCTTATAGAAATCTCTCAGGGGTCTGGATGGAAACTAAATTAAGGGAGCAAGGCTGGATGGAAAGAGGCAGCGGATACCTGGCACTCTTATGCTGGTGTCATGACTCAGGGATATTTTTAGGTAACCTAAACGTAATTATAAATACAATTTCAGCTAAAAAATTACCAGGTGGCGTGCAAAACAGCCATCTTACCTCATTGGGAACCTCACCCCACATCAACTCCAGAGTCTGCGGAAGTTAGAGATGAGGTCAGAAAGAGGGGGAGAATGAAACAACATCTGGCAGATAAACCACATAGAACCAGGAATCACGTGCTCATTGCAGGTTGCTCTATCAGAAAGAGCTTAATTTGCAATAAGCAAGCATATTGCTCCTTTTCTGAGAGTGCCCTTGTATTTTGCAAGAGCTGCTCCTCAGATTCTCTGGTTATTCCCCTACGGTTATAACTGCAACAATGATTTACTTTTAGTTAATAAGTTTTATTAAGTGTGTTATTTAATATGTATTCTATGTTCCATTAGAGAAATCTTAAGAATAGAAACCTCTGCATTTATGGGATTCCATGTAATGTTCACTTTCTTTTAGGGATTCATGTTGTACACTGGAAGGGGAGCTGGAGAGAGAGCATATTAATTATGACTATTTTAATTGTAAGCAAAAATAAAAAGATTATTGTTTTGTTGGACTGGGGAGTCTGAAATGCAGCTGACTGGAGGCTGGATCTCAGGGCTCAGTGATGGAGCAACCATTGTGCCCCTCTTGCTTTGAGACAGGCTTTCCCCACATAGCGACTAACCAGTCACTGGTACCCCAACACTCACACTGAAATAGCTTCTGTGAAACGGTCCCACGAAGGACTCTGATTGGCCAGTTGGGTCATATGCTAATCTCTAAACTGTATATGTCCAAACTATGGAGTGTTTGCTCAGGCTGGATAGCTTGGCTGGCTGCAGCATCATCCCAATGTGCAGAGGTTGCTGGTTCGATCCTCAGTCAGGGCACGTACAGGAACAGACTGATGTTTCTGTCTGTTGTCTGTCTCTCTCCTTTCCTCTCTTTCGCTAACAAATTAATCAATAAATAATTTTTTCAAAAGATATGGAGTATTCTCCATTGGCCAGGCTGGAGGCATGTGTCCATCTATGGAGGGTGGGGATGGGGAAGTAGTTCTTTCTGTTGTTGTTTTAACGAGAAAAATGGGGGAAATTATATGAGATATCCATTCTAGGTATAGTGTCCATATAATTTATTTCCCAAGCTGAATAACTAATTTAGCTATTATATAAAATAGTTATCCTAACCATTTTAGGATAACAGGCATGACCTGGAATGGTTCTGGGTCACTTGGGAAGCATGGTAACCCTGTCTTTGAGGGAGAGGCTATTTGGACCACAACATTATCCTTTATTTTCTACTCCAAACTGCATGGAAAATTCTCAATTAAATTTCCAACAGTTCTTTTAGTACTCTTAAATACACATTATACGTACTTAAAAACATCAGACTCACCTTGGTTTAATGACTTTGATATTCTTTTAACCTTGATTTATCAGAATTTAAAATCTTTTCCCTTTGGAAATCAGATAATCCTGTATGGGTAGACCAATAGCCCCTTTCTCAGGAGAAACTTAGGGCAGCTGCTCAACTGGTACAAGAGCAGCTACAGCTTGGGCACATTGAGCCATCTAATAGCCCATGGAATACACTTCAATATTTTGATCTTGTCACCTCCTAGATTATCAAGGGGCATAGATGACTCTTACAGCTTATAGGTTATGAGCCTCAAAATTATTGTTGTTCCTTTTTTCAAAGGATCAACAACAATGGCTCTGGGAAACTTCCACTAAATGGCAAATCACTTTTGCAAATCAATGGACAACTTTATACTGAAACAGTCAACTTAAAATCAGCTCAAAGACTAGAATTATATGCCATTATCATGGCTTTTCAGCATTTGCCATATTCCTCCTTTAATCTATATACAGACAGCAAATATTTACTTATGGTTGTTTCCACTATAAAGACTGCTATCTTAGGGACAACTGCTGATGAACTATTTCAGCAGTTCCTCCTTCTTCAAAGACTTGTGTGTCAACATAGAGCTCCATGTTTTATAGGACATACTCGAGCTCACTCCATGCTCCCTGGAGCTTTAGCACAAGGGAATGCCCTTGTTGATCAAGCTACCCAAAAGGAAATTATTTGGAGCAACCATGACAGATCGAGCAATTCAGTCTCATACTATTCATCACCAGAACGCTGCAGCCCTGTGTAAACAGTTTCAACTTTCTCGGGAAGCAGCACGGCAGATTGGGAAATCCTGTCCAAGGGGTCCTATACTACAATCTGTCCCTTCATTTGGAGTTAACTCTCAAGGACTCCTACCAGGACAACTTTGGCAAATGGATGTTACTCATATACCTTCATTTGGCAAACAGTCCTATGTCCATGTTACAGTGGATACCTATTCTGGATTTATAGTAACCTCTGTCAGAACAGGAGAGGCTGCTAAGCATGTTATAGCTCATTGTCTGTATGCATTTTTCTATTATTGGATTTCCTAAACTGGTTAAACTGACAATGCTCCTGCATATGTAGCAAAAGCATTTTGTATTTTGTCAAACCTTTCCAATTATGGGTATTTCTTACAATCATTAAAGTCAAGGTATTATTAAAGTGTACTCAGCAAATATTTTAAGGTCAATTAAAAAAAATTAAAAGGGAGGAGTCATATCCTGGAACTCCTACGGGTCTACCATATCATGCTTTTTACTTAAAAAATTTTAAATTTCTTTTGAATGCTGATGAACAGGAGACGCCAAATCTTTTTCTCCTGCAAACTTCTACCTTCTTTTATTTGATCCAGCTAATAACACTGTTTTGTCTTTTTCCAAATAGCTCCAGATATACAGAAAAGGTTTATATAGGCAGATGGGGATCCTCAAACCCCTCAGCGAGATCTTCTGAGCATGGCTTTTAAGGTACCAAGAGGCAGAAAAAGCCCAATAGAGATCAGGTGAACTACCAGCTTTTAGGATATGCCCTTAAAGGCTCCAACACCCCAAAGGGGTCTCATAGGATTCAATCTGGGTCCTGCTTCAATAGTGAATAGGAAGGTCATTGAGCTAAAGCCTGCCAGGCTTACATGCCTTTGCTGTGAGGAAACAGGGACACTGGAAGGTGGGCTTCCCCCTCGCCCCCCTAAGGGAGGGTTCAGTCTCTTTCAGCCCTGCTCCAGCCACCTATGACCTAACCTTGCCCAGAATGCTGGGGTTTGCCACTGAAGGCTGAAGGTGCCCAGGGCCATCAGCCCCATCTACGACACTGTGGACAAGCCTAGGGTATTTCTTCCAAGAAGCAGGTAAACTGATCTCACTTGCACAAGGGCCACTTAACTATGTCTTGCCTGAATAGTCAGGTTTTTTATTCTTCCCTCGAAGATCTCTGTTGTGGGTGTTGATAGTCTTATTTTCTGCTGCTTTGTTTAATATATATATATATATATATATATATATATATATATATATATATATATAGTGTTTCCTTTATTCCTCTTACCTCAATGCCCCACTCATATTTCAGGCTGGGACCTACTTCTAATTTAGAGCTCTCTTTCCCCCTTTTGCCAACTTCTATTATAAATTTACCTTTGCCACTCAGCTTAGTGTATCCCAAGGTTCTCTTTACCATGCCACAGTCACAGAGCTCCAGGGAAAAGCAACCTGGTCTCATCTCTACAGGCAGAGGAAAACAGAAGCTTCATCTCCACACATGCTGCAGATGGCTTTTCCAGTCTACCTGAATCATTACCAGCTAGAAGCAGCAGTCATTGGGACTTGGACGTGAGCTGCAAAGTATAGAATTGTGACAATTCCAGTGTCATGCGGACTTTTCCTGGATGTGGACTTTTCCTGGACTCCTGCTCCTTGTGACAGCTCCTAACGAACTGAACTGGGGTTGGGTTAAATTTTCAGGGATTTGGAATGGTGTTGGTGCCAACGTGGACTTGGTGAACATGTTAAGGACACTACTCTTTTATGGATTCTTGCTGTATTGGCCAAGAGTTTCTTAAAGGCCTTAATCACTGTAAAAAAAAAAAAAAAAAAAGAAGACTGGATAAAGAAGATGTGGCACAAATACACTATGGCAGGGGTCCCCAAACTTTTTACACAGGGGGCCAGTTCACTATCCCTCAAGACTGTTGGAGGGCCAGACTATAAAAAAAAAACTATGAACAAATCCCTATGCACACCGCATATATCTTATTTTAAAGTAAAAAAAACAAAATGGGGACAAATACAATATTTAAAATAAAGAACAAGTAAATTTAAATCAACAAACTGAGCAGTATTTCAATGGAAACTATGGGCCTGCTTTTGGCTAATGAGATGGTCAATGTCTGGTTCCATATTTTCACTTCTAGCCGTAACAAGTGATATGATGCGCTTCCGGAGCCATGACGCATGCATCCCGCGTCACCAGAAGTAGTACTGTACGTGAGCGACGCTGCTACATACAGTACTCAGGGAGCACAGGATATGGATGCTGACCACCAGTGAAAGAGGTGCCCCTTCCAGAAGTGTGGCGGGGACCGGATAAATGACCTCAGGGGGCTGCATGTGGCCCGCGGGCTGTAGTTTGGGGACCCCTGCACTATGGTATACTACTCAGCCATAAGAAATGATGACATCGGATCACTCACAACAAAATGGTGGGATCTTGATAACATTATACGGAGTGAAATAAGTAAATCAGAAAAAAATAAGAACTGCAGGATTCCATACATTGGTGGGACATAAAAATGAGACCAAGAGACATGGACAAGAGTATGGTGGTAACGAGGGGGGGTGGGGAAGGAGGGAGAATGGGAGGGGGAGGGGCACAAAGAAAACTAGATAGAAGGTGACGGAGGACAATCTGACTTTGGGTGATGGGTATGCAACATAATTGAATGACAAGATAACCTGGACATGTTTTCTTTGAATATATGTACCCTGATTTATTGATGTCACCCCATTAAAATCAATAAAAATTTTTAAAAAGATTAAAAATCTTTTCCCTTTGATTATAAGTCATCTTTTTAAAAGAGCCCATGAGCCTGACCAGGCAGTGGCGCAGTGGATAGAGTGTTGGACTGGGACACAGAGGATGCAGGTTTGAAACCCCAAAGTCGCCAACTTGAGCACGGGCTCATCCAGCTTGAGCTCGGGGTCTCTGGCTTGAGTGTAGGATCATAGACATGACCCCATGGTTGCTGGCTTGAGCCCGAGGTTGCTGGCTTGAGCAAGGAGTCCCTTGCTTTGCAGTAGCCCCCACCCTACCCCAGTCAAGGCTCATATGAGAAAGCAGTCAATGAACAACTAAGGAGCTGCAACGAAGAATTGATGTTTCTCATCTCTCTCCCTGTCTGTCTGTCCTTATCTGTCCCTCTCTCTGACTCCCTCTTTGTCTCTGTCACACACACAAAAGGAAGAGCCCATGAAAAAATAATATTAAATAATGCAGATGGGACTAAAGGATAAAGTGAAAGTCTCTGTGATGGGGAATTAGGAAATACACTGTCAGCAATACCTTTTGATATACAAAAACAGTGAGTTTTGACCATGTTGTTTTGACTCAGATGTTTAAGTGAAGTCATCCCAGATCCCCATGGGTGCAATAACTGGTCAGGTCCTCAACCAAGGTAGTGGGCACTGAAAAAGAGAGCACTGAGTTAAGAAATTTATTTAAGAGGTGAGACCCAGTACTTAGTGATTCATCCTGAAAGTGCAAGGAAGCGGTTGACGTCCAGGTTTCTGGGTCTGGTGGAAAGGGAGCCATCATCTGAGTAAAGAGGTCAGAAGAAAAGGACTGGAGGATGTGAACAAAAAATGGTCTCAAAACTCTTCTCAGTCAGATTTAATTTAATTTAACCTCATTCTGCAAAGAAAGGAATACATTTCTTGATAAAATGAATAGGCAATTTTCTGATAAACTTTAAGGGGACTAACACTTATTCTGGGAAGCAGTTAATACCCCACGCCTAGCTGTCTTCTGACTCATAATCAAGCTTTCTTTTCTTTCCTTTCCTTGTTTAACAATGACTGTCTAGCATTCTCTTTATCCACAAATGCCCTGCCCAGACTTTGTCTTTGAAATGATCACACAAGGCCTTATTTTTTGCAGCAAGTTTGTGATGAAGCTTGGACATGTGCTTGTAATTGGGAAGTTGTGGAGGAGGATAGCATCTGTTTAACTTATAGAAATTTTAGGTCCTAGTTCTAAGGAGGGTTTTGCAAGATAAAAACAATAATTTTAAAATATTTATTAAAGTAATACATGTTCACAGAAAGTTTGGAAAAGCCATAGAAGTAGACAGCATAGGAAACTTATTTTTATATCATCTTGATACATTCATCTTTTTTCATTATTATATTTCTTTCTGTGAATTTTTTGTGTAGAGCCTTTGACCATTTAAAAACAATTTTTCTATTTTTTTCATTTATGTGAGAGGAGAGGAGATAAAAAAACAGGCTCCCATATGTGCCCTGACTGGGATCCACTGGATGACCCCCATGGGGGTGATGCTCTGCCCTTCTGGGGCCCACGCTGGCAATGGAGCTATTTTTAGCAAATGAAGCAGAGGTTCCAGGAAGCCATCCTCAGCACCTGGGGCCAATACATTCTAATCAATTGAGCTATGGCTGTGGGATGGGAAGAGAGCAAGAGAGAGAGAGAGAGAGAGAAAGAGAGAGAGACAGAGAAGGAGGTGGGGAGGAGAAGCAGATGGTTTCTTTCCCTGTGTGTTCTGACCAGGAATTGAACCTGGGACTTCCACACACAGGTCAAAACTTTCCCACTGAGCCAACCGGCCAGGGCCTGACCATTTTTCTATTGGTTTGTTGCCTTTTTAAAAATGTAATAGTTGAAACTTTTTACAAATAAAGAATATTGCCCCAAATCAATTGACCCTTCTAAATCAAATTTAGGTGGGATCTGGTTTTGTGGCTAGTACCTCTGCTTACAGTTGGGTTCTTCAGTAGTTCCTTTCACTGACTTGTTTTATCAAAAGCCAAGTCATCAGTTATCATGCATCAGGCACTGGTTAACTTGGCCTCCTGAGAACCATCTACTTCTGCTGCAGTCACTAGCGGTGAGCACTGTATCTGGCACATGGCAGAAAATAAATGCTTGATGAATAATGATAGCAGTAACATTCTTGAATGATGACTTTGCCAGGAGTCACTAAGCATGATGCATGCATTATTTCATTTAAATCCTCATAATAATTGTATGAGGTAAGTGCAATAATCTTCACCATTTTACAGATGAGAAAACTAAGCATAAAGAAGTTAACAATTCATCTGAGATTTCCCAGAGCTGAGATTATAAACCAGCTTCATCTCACTTTGGAGTTTAAGTTTTTAAGTATAATACTATCAAGAGACCTGAATATAGAAGGGCAATTTTAGACTTGAAGCATGGACACTGACCCTGTGAAGAATTCAGCAGGAATATGGTCTCACATCACAAAATTTACCCCGCCCCAATGTTATTTTGAAGCAGTTTTTCTTTTTAACTGAAATTGAGAGCATTGCATTATACAACTAGAAAAATCCCAGATCATAAATTTCATGTTCCTAAAAGCTCCTGAATTACCATGTGAGGCAGAGTTTGGCAGGGAAAGGACCCAGCGGAGGGTGAAAAGACCCCACAAGTAATAACATGAGCTAATGATACATACTAGTGTCCTGAAACTACCCCAGAGTTCTAAAGACAAAGTCAGTGTCAGGGAATTAGTGTGCTCTTTGTTGAGCTTCCACTGTAGATCAGATCGAAACCTTAGTCTCATGTTATATTTAGTGTTTGTGATGCAAGTTAATTGAAATCATTTTCCGCTCATACAATTTTATGAATGCTAATATATAAAATTCTCTTTCTATAGATAGAATCAGATTTCTAACTGGTTTGTCCAATTTAGATGGAGTCTGTAAGTAGAGGGCCACCTTTATGGTCACACAAAGGCATTCTATGCAGTCTATCTGCCACATTCTCAGCTCAGCCCAGGCTGACTTGCTGCTAGGGCAAGTAGAGAGAGGCCCTTTTCAGAGCCAGCAAACTACTTTTCTCTGGGATCCTTATGAGAGTGGCTTCATTGGTCAGGCATGTCAGCCCAGGGGCGGGGTGAGGGTTGGCAATGACAGGTCACAGTGGCTAGGTATATAAACTTAGTCAAAAGGAGGAGCACTGCTTGGGCTACTGACAAACAGCCATATTTGCTCGTCTTCCTTTTAACCCACTTTTCTAGTGCTAGATGATTAGAATATATTTTGTGCATTTTTGTGAAAGGAACAGAGGACTATGAATCAGAAGATAAGTGTCTTTATCCTATGTGATTTAGAACAAGGCATCTCAATTTCTGAGCCTCAGTTTCCTTGATTGTAAAATGGGGATAATGATATTTTCCTTTTGAGATACTTATGATGATCAAATGGGATAATGCATTTTTAAATGTATCATAAAGCTCTATGCACCTTATGACTATTTGGTGATACATAATTTTAGTCCAGTTTCATAACTGTGGAGCCTGAAATTCATTGTAATTCAGGCCACGCCTCTAATAAGAAACAAAGCAAAGATTTGAACTAAGTTTAAGTCCAGAAACTCCAATGTTTTCTCACATGCTGCCTCCTTAAACAAATTCAAGTTATTAATGTGAATATAATTTCTTTTTTTTACAATGTATGCTAGAAAATGTAACCCTGATTCCAAGAGTCCTATACAACACTCTGCAGAACTTCATCCCCAATACCTAGCAAGGACAGGAGTATTTAGGGCTAGACCTCCTTTGTTACATACAGATTTCTCCTCATAGACCCAAAAATGGAACACAACCTGAATGTGTAAATGCCTGTTACTGTGGCCCCAGCTGCTATCTCTCAGTGTGCTATTTTAACACTAAACAATTCAGAGTGAAGAAAACATCCTGTGTTTAGTCTTTGTCCATTGTACTCCATGCCCTACAAATCAAGGCCATGTAACAATATATCATTGCAAGTGGCTTTAAATTATCCTTTTTCCCAAGATGATATAATAGAAAGCTGACACCTCCTGACCCTCACAAACAAACAAGAAAATGCTTGGTATTTGTCAGATGAAGTTGCTAATTAAAAGTAATATATGCTAGGAAAATCTAAAAAAGAAAAAAAGAACTTCAAAAGGGGAGGAAAACAATGGTATATTTTACTCCTTTTTTGCCTGAGAAGTCCCCTCTAAATGTCGTGTATCTCGAATTTGGGTAATTACAGTCTACTTATATGCATGCATACAAAATTATTAAAAAATGATATACTAGGGAAAAAAACCTTTGTAATGTGTTAAAAATTGTTATTGTTAAAGCTGGTCTTTCAAATTAATAAGGAAAGAAAGAACTCATCAATGGGAAAATAGACATCAGACATAAAAGAGCGATTATCTACTAGTAAATCCTTCTTTGTTGATTTACAATTTCTCATTTGGTATGTTTCTTGCAACTGGCTGTATGCATTCTATTAATTAACTGATTCCTTAATAACTCCTCCGTTGCTATGGTATGAAAGGTTCTGATTACAACACCTATGAATAACAGGGCAGGCAGGGCAAGCAAGCATATATTTTATACACGCAGCTTCTAAAATATGAAAGCCGAACATAGCACAATCTATCATTCCCTGCGGGACTTCAGGCACCTCCTTTCCGTGACAGGTTAAGACCTTAACTCTCCTGGCCCAGCACTCGGTGCATGAAAACAGATGAAAGTCGCCCATACCTTATGGAAAGGTGGCCAGAGATCATGGAAGCTCAGAGATCAAAGGCAGGGCATTGTAGTCAGCTTAAGGATTTACCTTTGATTTCTAACCTGTTTAAAATTCAGAGTCCAAAACAATTATGGGATCACTAGTACACTTCTGACTAGTTAGTTGCTCAGTAACCTAGATTAGGGTTACTTTTGTTCCTTTTTATTATTATAAAAATAATCATTTTTTTCTAGTATGTATTATATGCACAGTGCAATTTCACCAATGAAATAAAAGTTGGTTTTGCATCTCATTTGCATAATCAAACAACTTTCTTTGACTTGTCATTTGCTTTTCTGATGTTATTGTTTAATAAAAAAATCAAATGCTTCTTTTTTTATCACTTCATATTCATTTTGAAATATCCCCTAATTTTTGTGAGCAGTATACATAGAAGATAGACAGATTAAACGTAGAAGAACCATTAC
This sequence comes from Saccopteryx bilineata, assembly GCF_036850765.1. Classification (NCBI taxonomy): domain Eukaryota; kingdom Metazoa; phylum Chordata; class Mammalia; order Chiroptera; family Emballonuridae; genus Saccopteryx; species Saccopteryx bilineata. The sequence goes on from NC_089494.1 coordinate 182,895,031, forward strand.
TGGGATTTTGTTTTCTTCAACTAAAAAGAGGGGAGAAGATGTCTCCTCTTCTCTTGGTTAGGACCAGTACTAAACTCTAGTAACTGACAAACTTTATTTAGTGACCCTTAGAGAAGATTCCACATCTCCTTTCGATGTAACCTATCCCAATACTTCATGACTTTCATTAATAAAAAAGTCTTATTCAGGCCTGACCTGTGGTGGCACACCGGATAAAATGAGGACCTGGAATGCTAAGGTTGCCTATTCAAAGCCCTGGGCTTGCCCGGGTCAAGAAACATACAGGAAGCAACTACTATCAGTTGATGCTTCCTACTTCTTCCCTCTCCCACCTCCTCCTGTCTCTAAAAATCAATAAATAAAAGAAATCTAAAAAACAAAATAAAACAAAACAACAATCTTATTCAGCAATTTAAACTAACTTTCTTTTCTTTCTTTCTCTCTTTCTTTCTTTCTTTCTCTCTTTCTTTCTTTCCCTTATTACTTAATAGTGACTTTTTTTAGGCTCTTGTCCCTCAAACTTCTCTTTTCTATATTGAACAATCCCAACCCCACAGCAGACCAAATCGGGATAACTTCTCTTATATTTATTTGGTGTTCAAGAACATTCAAGAAACCAGTGACAGCAGCTGAGGACCAAGCACACATACACAAGTGTACACACATAAACACTGCCTCATTTTTAAAGTATTTAAAGTGGATGCCAAATTTCTATTTTAATTTTGGCAAAATGTCATTTATTTTGCCTAAACAAAGACCAACTGTAACACACTGAATTCACTTTTCATTTTAGTGAAAAATTTGAGCAAAGCACAAGAGGATCCCTCAGTGCAGAGAGGTAGGGGCTGGCTGCGGGAGGCGGAGGACTGGCGGATCGGGTTTGTTGTAAACACGAGCTCTGCTCTGAGCCCGACCTTTGAAGAAGGGCGAGAGGGCAAGCAAATGACACCTCCATGCTAACAGATAGTATTGGTACATCAGTAATGAGTTACAGCTGGAGAGCGAGGTGCTTTGGTGATAGCAATGGAAAAATGACATGAGGCAGAACTCATGAATTCTGACTTGATTTTGTTGTAAAAGGACAGATTCAGTAGGGCTCAGGAGCTATATTCTATGTCCAGGGGCCTCACAGAAATAACTAGGCACAAAGGTTAGTCACATTTAGGCACTCTAGACAGCATCTCACCCATATAGCCTAGTGGTTGGCAAACCACGGCTCGCGAGCCACATGAGGCTCTTTGGCCCCTTGAGTGTGGTTCTTCCACAAAATACCTAGTGATTAGCAAAGGCCAGCTTAGGAGTACCCTAATTAAGTTAATAACAATGTACCTACCTATATAATTTAAGTTTAAAAAATTTGGCTCTCAAAAGAAATTTCAATCGTTGTACCGTTGATATTTGGCTCTGTTGACTAATGAGTTTGCTAGTCACTGGCCTAGGTATCTCACCTGTGTCTCCGAGAAAGGATTTCCTTCCCTCGGCCCTTTCTCCTCTACCTTGTCCCTTCACCTATAGCTACCTGCCCTCCTAATTCCTACTGAGACAAGTGTCAGGTGTGCAAGCCCAGAGACTCGCTATGTGGAGCCAACTGGTATCAGGGGTCTTAGCCGGAATAAGACGCTGCCAGGGGTAATAGAACCAGGGAGTTTAGTAACTTTAGACTCATTGTTCAGTGAAAATCGGCTGAGCAGCAGCAGAGAAGTCCTGCTTCCTCTTTTAACCCTGGAGCAGACTTGCTTTGAGATCTCCCCACCTACCTCCCACCCCCCAAGAGGTAGGTCTGGAACCAGGACACACTTGATCACCTAGTTTAAAAACTGCCCAAGGAATAATGCTGTGTTCACAGTGAGATCTCCAAGATAGCAAACTCCTGAGGTTCAGGATGTTAGCCAGGTGCATGAGATTTTTGGCAAGCTAACATGTTGGAACTCCTTCAAACTAATAGTTTAAAAATACTCTCAACTTTTCAGCTCACTATTTGAGGGACATGCCAGGTGCCCTGGCAGAGCAGAGGATGTGAGCAGCAGGACCCAGCATCTCCTCTGTTGCCCTGGCGATTCTCCTCTGGCCATACCTCACCAGGAAACATAGGTAATTAATTGCACCTGTCTTCCTTAGAAGGTAGTTAGTTGATCAACTCTTCAAGGATGCCTCTTAAAGGTTCTAATTCCTAAAACAAGCGGCTATATGAGAATTTTATTCCTTTGAAACACATGCAGTACTTTCCCTGAGAGGAGAGGAATTTGGGAAGTACAATTTTCACTATCTTTATACATTTCCAGTGTTTATTTTTTTCCCAAAACACCCCCCCAACACACACACACCCACACACACCCACACACACACACATGAAATTGGCACTTGGAAATTACTGTCTTGATGTAATTCTGCACAGGCAGAACTTCACATGGGTCGGATATTGCCCTATTAGTTGTAGATTTAGCTCCATGCAAACAATGCAAAACTAGAACAACTTACCCCTAACCATTTCAGAGCAGTTTATAGAATGCTCTATACCAGGCTTTGTTGTCTAACTGTATCAGACAGGCAGGCATTTTTCTCAGGTGGCTTAGGCTCCAAGAGAGAGTGTTTTCTTTTAGGAAAGACTCTCATCATCAACAAGCTTGAGGCCCCAGAAAAGACCTTTGTTATCTAACTCAGGAACTTCATGTTTGTCCAGCTGCTCTGACCTTTCATGGAACGAGTGAGTCAGTGGGAAAAGGAAAGGCAGGGGTCCAGGGGTCTCTACAGGAGGGATAAGCAGCCTCTGGACAGATCCAAAAAGAACAATGGATGTCTGAGGTTTTCACATCTCTTCCTGAAAAACCACTGGCTAGTAGTGACAGTGGAAGAGGCACCCACTCAGCAATTTGTTGCAAGGTCTGCAGAAAAATAAGGATGCTTTGTGGGTCACCTTTTATCAAGAGAGGGACTCAGTATTTAACCTAGCCAGATCTCCAAGTTCACCTGAAGGACAGAAACCCTCACGGATGTCAAAACAGACTTATCCTGGGGGCTGTGTGATCGTTTTCTGGGCTTTGTGGTGCAGACATTTTAAAAAGCATTTGAAATAAACCAACTCTTCAAGAGAAGGTCAAAATTACTTAAGCAGGGTCAAGAATTCCTAGTTCAGGCACACCAATTAGGGGTTTGAAACTGGTGATGAGCAACCTGAATTCAGCCAGTAATTGATTTGGCTTGCAGGGTGCTTTAATTTTTCAAACTATTTGCAACCCTAGCACAAAGCAATAATACTCGTGCCAGAGTTTAGGATTTGGGCTGAGGCCCACAAATGTTTCCTGAACACGTGATAGGACAGATAGAGTTGTTGTTCATGCATTCATGCTAACCTCCGTGGCCTTAAAAGAAATCGCAGAACTATTGTAAATAGCCAAGGGCCTCAGTTTCTGAATGTTTCAGGCTCTCCCCTCCTGAGTGTGGCTCAGGGCAAGATTAGGCGAATCTTGTGTTGGCAGCAGATAAAGGAATCTATGGAGCAAGAGCAGCTGAGGCCGCGTGGAAATTTACATAAGCCTGCTGGAAGTAGGGGCTCGGAGGCACGGAAGGAACAGGAGGAAACCAAAGCAAACGAAAAAAATCTATAATGAGCTGTGAGGGCAAGTGCGTAGAGGATGGAGCAGACACCTCACCACCTACAGAACAATCAAGCAGCTGCCAAAGAAAACCCTCCTCCAGTTGGGATTTCTTTTACTGTCATTCTTCCCTTCCCAGGGCTGCCGAGCCTTTGAAGCAATCCTCGGTGTGAAAAGCTGGGAGGATGTGCACAGAAGTAGCCCTTTGAAAAAAGCCTTAGGGAAAATAGTTAAACTCTGTGGGGAGCAATTGAGAAGCCTCTAGGACGAGGAAGCTGGGAGGATTGTGGGGAAACCGGATAGAAGAGAGGCTGGATGGCCTGAAAAGTTACACGTAGCGCCTTCTTAAAGTATTACAAGCCGCAAGCCGCATAGCGCAGCGCAGCGGGTCAGGGGCAGCACTGTGCGCATGCGTCCTACTTCGCTTCCTACGCTGCCAGGGGAAGGAATAGTTAGAAAGACACTGATGCCTGTACCCCAAATCCCAAAGGATGCTGTAGAAAAAGAGCCTTTGGTGATCTGTGTTCTTGAATAAGGTGTAATCAGTTGAACATTTAATAATTTACCTTTATTTTTTAAAATAAAAAAGAGAAGGAAATGGGTGTAAAGCCAGTAGCCAGGGCCATCATCACAGCTGCCTGGCCCCTGCAGGTTTGTATTGAATTTGGACAGACAGTAATAAAACAACGGAGCTAAGAACTGGTGGGCCATTACCTTTAATCCTAGCTTGCACCTGGCGGGCAAGAAATACACACAGTGGGAAAACACTTCCCTTTCCATTCAGGGCTCCCAAAGCCACTGACTTATCCAAGTTTCCTAGAATCAAAGGTTTCTAGCTCACCAGTCTTATTCACCTCTGTTCCCCATCTCCTTCTCTCTGCACAAACTCTGCACAAACTGGCTTCTCCTTTAGCACTCCGTCATCTTGGCTGCCTCTCCTCTCCTCTCCTCCACATGGCCTTTCTCTGCTTTCCTTTCTCTGCTATCTCCTCTAATGCTAATCTCAGGAACTGAGAGAGTGAGCCCCTGGTCTGTCCCTATTTTATAGTGTAGAATTCAAAACCATTATACCATATACAAATAAGGAAATTTCTGATACAAAGTCACTTATCTGAGGCATAATGGGATTCCTCATGAGAGTGCACCACCCCACATCATACAATCAGTCAAGGGTGTGGGGAAAAGCTTAGTCTTAAAACTAAGCCTAAGGCTATAACCACCCTGCCTGCTTACAGCCTGTCCCCCCACACCCAATACAAACTATAAGCAAGCAAACATATATATCATATTTTAAAACTTATTTGACCAACAATGGGAAAGAAAGCAAAATCTGTGAATAACATAGCAGAATAGTAATATGTTTCCAAGGTTAGTTTCTCCGCCACTCTTCCCCTTCAGACTCAGAGGTATGGGGCTTGTGTTTGCTCCTCCAGGAACTTGTAAAAAGCAGAAAAAAGAGGCAAAGAGAAAAGCCAACTTAGCTTTTTAGGGCAAACACCGATGGTTCTTGCATAAGACAGGAGAGATTTACAAAGATGAGGCAAGTTATAAAATATAGCATGAAGTCCTTATACTGTGTGCTTCTACACTCTGAAATTAACCCTGAGCAGAGGGTGACATGACCACATGCCCCATGAAGCTTGAGGTGGGGGTGGGGGTTTCAAGAGAACAGACAACTAATGCCCTCTCCTTTTCAAGTCTGTATAGGGAAGATCAGACGATAATGGAATAAAAAATCTAAGCAAGAGGTCAGAGAATTCCTCCAAATTTCTGATGATATCCAAATGGCCTGGAAGGGGATCTAGAAGATTTTGCAGGCAAGGAAGTTAACTCAGAGAGAAAGAGAGGGAGTTGATCTGATCTGGATTGCTCTAGTCCAAGTGAAGGACCAATCAATAGAAGACCTGGTGTAGGAGGCCCGTGATGGGAGAAGGCCACTACTGCAGTCTTAGAGGTATCATGGCTGGTGGTGGAAATGTGGTTTTTGTATGGAGTCAGAAAAGGAACTTTATAGTGTCGGCATTTGGAGATTAGGCTTATACGGTAAGATTTATTTGAGGTTGAAATAGAAGGATGCTCATAGGGTTTCAGTGTCTCATTTCCATCTGTCCTGTGAAGTAAAAAGTCTAGTCTATCTCAGGATAGAGATTGGAGTTCAGAGATTCTGTGCTATGGTTCAATCCAATTAGTCTGCAACCAACTAGCATACTCTGTGTTCCTTCCTGACTGTGCCTGGTTGACACTATGTGCAGGCTTGGAGTCCAGCTGCTAGCCAGCCTGTGTGGGTTTTTAGGACCACATGGCTGTTTGGAAAAAGACTCATGAATGAATGGAGACAAGCCTATATTTCCAAGCAGGAAGCCAAGAAGAGTGCTTTACTAAGCCTGTATTTTTTTATCTGTAGACTGTGAAGGACTTGTTTTCCTTTATGCCCACCAATCAATTTCTTTAAAATTTCATAGGCTTACATTGGTTCTTTCCACTGACCAATCAGATTCTTCTTCTAGGCTAGACTGAAAGGCCTCTATCCCTGCCATCTTGGCTTCCACTGTGCATGCCCAGTAGAAAAATCTCTCCCTTACTCCCCCTAACACTGACTGGCAGTGCCTTGGGGAGACTCCTCCTAAATGGCTGGAGATTGAGTCTGGAGGGCTGAGGGTACAATGGCCTCCTGGAATGTGCAAGGGACCTATGAATACTATAGCATCTTAGCAAATTAAGCTAAATAATATACTGTAGCTTCTTATTGACACAGGCCCTCCAGTTTATTAAACTTTAATATTTTAACTCCTCTTCTGACTACTTTTTTCTCCCTTAATAACCAGCTAACTACCTATGCCAGCTAACTAACTAACATCATCAGCCCCAAGGTGATGATTCCAGATAGGCACCCATATGGAATTGGGCTCTCACCATTTCCAGGAACAAGACCTGTGGGTGTTGTGCCGAGAGCTATGCTGGCCCAGGTTACCTCAGATGGGAATTGGGGCTGCTATAGAGGAGACCTGAATAAATCCACTCCCCTCTCCTAATGACCCCCCCCCACACACACACACACCTCAGTATTTTGTACAAGATCTCAGGAGTTTAGGATAAGGGTCAGAAAGAGGGGAAAGTAGAAAAAGCCAGTGACAATGAGAGCTAACACTCTAGGAACTAACACACTTGAGGCCCCAGGGAAAATGGAGGAAGTACTTAAGAGAAAAGACAAATGAACTTGTCAGAGTTTTCCTATTAGATAGCTTTAATGCAATAGATTCTTGCATAATGAAGTATCATTTAGTACTCATGGTAAGTGCCCATTTTCTTGCTTCTCTTCATATTCATGGATGTAAGCCTCTTTTATAGAGTAGCACAGTACTTACAATGGTGGCACAAGGAAACCAAGGATCATGTTGTAATATTAGATAATTCTTATTACACTTAAATTTGTCTTATGTTGTTCTGGATCAGTAATTCTGGAATCTCCTTTCAGGTCAAACAATTTTTTCTTAATAATACTAAAATGTTATTTGCCCTTTTCATTCTCATGTTTTCACACAAGTATACAGTGGAGTTTTCTAGAAGTTGCAAGACATATAATGCCATCATTGCTCTAAGAATTAATGGAATCTGTGTTTATATTCTGTGTTTTAAAAACTTCCTAGCATTAATTCTAATATGTAAATATTGCTAGAGGTGTGGGCAAAGAACAGCCCTGGCAGGCTCAGGGGAGGCCTCCTTGTCAGGCCTTACAAATTTAAAGACCAAATGTATCCATATAGGATGGTCTGAACATAAAAATTCCTAAATAAAAGCATGTCATGGTAGCAGTCAGGTCCTAGGCCTGTAGCTTCCTTGATAAAGGTCAGTCTTTAAGTGGGACTGTCTATCGTCTTTGTATCCACGATAACATACTGTTGAAATGTCAGAGTGATCTCCTTTTCTAGATCACTCAGGGCACAGCTGCATCAGATCACAGAACCCCTCATATTTTGTTCCCTGCCTTCCGTCTCTTTGCTATAACTGTTAATTATTAATTATCCTATACCCGCCAATGTAACCTCTACCCTCAAGGTTTTACTTTATTATCCAATTCCAAAGATTATCTCCCCTTTGCTTTCTTTCACCTCCTTAATCGACCACCAATGAATTTTATGTAACCCTCCATGTGGTTCTTTCATATGGAAGCATTTTCTCAATCTGTTGAGATTTTACTTTGTGGCAGTTGTGGTCAGTTTGACCCAAATAACTTCATAAAAATTCTCTACAGTTTTCAATGTTTTTTTTTTTTTATTTATTTAAATAGAAGTAGCACACATAAAGGCATTTGGGAGTCCTCAATAATTTTTAATAGCTTAAAGGAGTCTTGAAACCAAAGTTTGAAAACCTCTGGTCTAGGTATACCATGAACAAAAATAAGTTGCTAATTTTTACATTAGCAACTTGATGAACATTTAATACCAGAACTGTAAATTATTTTATTTTCATAAAAATATTTAATGTGGTTGAATTATTTTTATAAAAGTTTTAAAATTTAGTTTAATTGCTTCTTAAAAACTTGTCATAAATGTTTGCCTTTTAATTTAATACCTCCTTTTAAATATCTTAGAAAAATAACTTTTAAAAAGTATAATTTAAAATTTTAATATTAATATACATATTGATTAAAATTCTTTAAAAATTTAATATTTCCATTAATGTGCCTTTAAGATTAAAATGTATACAAATTCTGTATACTTGGACTAAAATTTTATTTTAATTTTTATCCATCAGGTATTTACTGTCAATAGGACACAATAAGTAAAAATCTTTATTATAATAAGTTAAGGTGGTCCTCATCATAGAAATAAGCATAAAATGAGGGCAAAAAAGTATACTTTATGGAAGAAATGTATGATCTATTAATTATACATTTTTTATAATTTTAATTATATAGTTTTATTTTATCACTCATACAGCATTATCAGATATGCAATAATAGTTATATTCAGCAGATGCTGCTATTTTACAAACTTTCAGATGCACAAAAAACAATAACTTTATACCAAAATTTTAATTTTTTCATTATGAATATATACTTGATACATGAAGAAATACCTGTGAAGAGTAACAATATGTTTTGTTTAACATATGAGATGAGCCCTTTCATTTACACTCTTCCTTGGGCCTCACACAAACCAGAGCAGCCTGTATATTTTCAGTGCCTCTTTGACCCCATTAATAACTCTCTGACATAGTTTTCATGTTCCTAAACCACAGATAAGTCAACTGAACATTAGGGAGATTAAACTGACCCAAAGACATCTAGCTTTTCAGAATAGGGTCTTGAGATCCATTACAGGTCTGTCTGAAACAAAACCAATAATGCTTAGCAGTGAAACATAGAGCAAACAAGAGTAGAATCGGTGACACCCCAGAGGATGATGAGATGTGCATCAGAGATTGTGCTGGGTTTTGGGGGTTTTTTTTGTTTGAACATTACCTAACCTTTCCTCTGTTGATGGACACTTAAGCAGTTTCCAATTTTCACTATTACAAAAAAATGTGATAGCCTTTGTGCATTTGTTTGATTATTTTCTTAGGAACAATTGCTGAAGATAACATTTGGAGGTTAAAGGTAGCACATTTTACTTTTGATATTGTGATTTTTTTTGCCAAATTGCCCTTGAGAACTGCAGTACAAATTTGTATTCCCATTAGCACTGCCTTTGAACATTTCCTCACACCCTTACCAGCTCGGAATATTATCTTTCTTTTTAATCTTTGCCAATTTCACAAACCACTGTGATGTCTCATAATTATTTTAATTTGTATTTCTTTGATTACTTATGAAATTAAATATGTTTCATTATGCCTTTTGGCCATTGCTACTTATTTTATGACTTGCTTTCATGGGGGAGAAACAAACTTTCCTCTACCCTCAGGTTTGTCTAGCTGGTCTAATAATCAAATAGACATGAGACAGATTAGTGAGAGAAAATACCGTTTAATACATACATGTGCATGGGAACCCTGTGTACATGAGAGAACCAGAGACTCCACGTTCAGGAGCGGTTCGGAGATAGAAAGAGAACATGGGCATATAAGACAGCCTGAGGGATGAGGTAAGGTTACTTTGGGGCTCAAAGGGTCTTGCAGGATGGATGATAAGAAGAGAAGATGCTTAGTAAATAAAATCTATTTGCCCTGCCATATAAGTGTATCAGAAAGGTTATAGCTAAGAACCTTTTGTCATGGGCAAGGCCCCTAATTCAAGTTCTAGGTAGTCAAAAGAAGGGACAGAAGTTTCTCTTGAGCCCAAAGTTAAAATTGCCTTTAGCTCAAAATAATCTGCATACCAACCACAGAAGCACATCTTGGGGTGGGGCTTATTCTGTACTCGCACACTTTCTTATACTCAGAGCCTTTGCCTCTTTTCCTTTCTTTATAAAATATTTTCATTTATTTGAGGGAGAGGAAAGGGGATAGGGGAAGAAGGGGGAGAGAGAGAGAGAGAGAAGCAGCAAGTCACTGTTTCACTTAGTTGTTCTGTTTAGTTGTGCATTTATTGATTGCTTCTGCTATGTGCCCTGACCCGGTTTTGAACCCAAGACCTTGGCACACCGGGCAAACCATCTATCCACTGAGCCACCCGGCTCTTTTTTAATTGGGATGACTGACTTTTAAAAATTGATTTTTAAGACATTTTTTCGGCCCTGGCCGGTTGGCTCAGCGGTAGAGCGTCGGCCTAGCGTGCGGAGGACCCGGGTTCAATTCCCGGCCAGGGCACACAGGAGAAGCGCCCATTTGCTTCTCCACCCCTCCGCCGCGCTTTCCTCTCTGTCTCTCTCTTCCCCTCCCGCAGCCAAGGCTCCATTGGAGCAAAGATGGCCCGGGCGCTGGGGATGGCTCTGTGGCCTCTGCCTCAGGCGCTAGAGTGGCTCTGGTCGCAATATGGCGACGCCCAGGATGGGCAGAGCATCGCCCCCTGGTGGGCAGAGCGTCGCCCCTGGTGGGCATGCCGGGTGGATCCCGGTCAGGCGCATGCGGGCGTCTGTCTGACTGTCTCTCCCTGTTTCCAGCTTCAGAAAAATGGAAAAAAAAAAAAAAAAATTAAGACATTTTTTCTTAGAGTTTCTTTAGCCTTTAGTGTACTTTAAAACTTTAACATTACTTTTCAAAGTATAGGTTTTTCGCCTGACCTGTGGTGGCGCAGTGGATAAAGCGTCGACCTGGAAATGCTGAGGTCGCCGGTTCGAAACCCTGGGCTTGCCTGGTCAAGGCACATATGGGAGTTGATGCTTCCAGCTCCTCCCCCCTTCTCTCTCTCTGTCTCTCTCTCCTCTCTCTCCCTCTCTCTCCTCTCTAAAAATGAATTAAAAATAAATAAATAAATTAAAAAAAAAAAGTATAGGTTTTTCTTTTCTGATAAACAAAGTACTGTGTACTTATTAGAGAAAAATTAAAACCATGGAAATAAAGAAAAAAATTAAAATAGTCCATAATCCCACCACATTTTTTTTAATGTTTTCCCCTTCTTTCCCTACATTACAACTCTGCCATCTTTCAGAATGTGTTCTTTTAGATATGACTTGTTTGCATACTAAACATAAAGATAAGGTTGTAATTTTTCTTTCAACTTTATCATGTAGTCATCATTTTGACCATAAAGAAACTTTGTAATCATTTCATTAAAAACATTTTTTTTATTTATTGATTTGAGAGAGAGAGAGGAAGGGAGAGAGAGAAAGAGAAACATTAATTTGTTGTTCCACTTATTTATGCATTCATTGGTTGATTCTTGTATGGGGTCTGACTGGGGATTGAACCCACAACTTGGTGTATTGGGACAATGCTCTAACCAACTGAACTACCTGGCCAGGACATGTAATTATTTCTATTGATTTTTTTTCTTATTATGTTCCCCAACTTTTCTTAGAAAGGTCATCGGTACTCCCAAGGATAGATAAATATCCAACTCTATATATTTTTTGATAACTTTATTGCCTCATTTTTTACAATTAACCTCTTAATTATTTGGAATTTATTCTGGCATATGGTATGAAGTAGTGATCTAACTTTGTATTAGTTAGATGGCTGTTTACATAATATATCCTTCTCAAACTGATTTCAAAAGTCACATTCATCATTTAATAATTTCTTTTACATGCTTTAGGACTTTGTGTTTTGGCATCAGTTTTACATATTTAAAGATCTTGTAAGGAAGTTATAATTTATTAACCTTGTTTTTAGAAGTTTTATGGCTATTTTTACTAGTTTTTTTTCAGATGAATTTTTATTGGTAAATATAATACATTAAGCATATACATATACAGTGTGTCTGTAAAGTCATGGTGCACTTTTTTTTGTATTTTGTATTTTTCTGAAGCTGGAAACGGGGAGGCAGTCAGACAGACTCCCACATGTGCCTGACCGGGATCCACCCGGCACGCCCACCAGGGGGCGATGCTCTGCCCATCTGGGGCATCGCTCTGTCGCGACCAGAGCCACTGTAGTGCCTGGGGCAGAGGCCAAGGAGCCATCTCCAGCGCCCGGGCCATCTTTTGCTCCAATGGAGCCTCAGCTGCAGGAGGGGAAGAGAGAGACAGAGAGGAAGGAGAGGGGGAGGGGTGGAGAAGCAGATGGGCACCTTTCCTGTGTGCCCTGGTCAGGAATCGAACCCGGGACTTCCGCACGCCAGGCCGATGCTCTATCACTGAGCCAACCGGCCAGGGCCCCATGGTGCACTTTTGACCAGTCACAGGAAAGCAACAAAAGATGATAGAAATGTGAAATCTGCACCAAATAAAAGGAAAACCCTCCCAGTTTCTGTAGGATGATGTGACAGCATGTGCGCATGCACAGATGATGACGTAACACCATGTATACAGTGGAGCAGCCCACAGCCATGCCAGTCGAGATGTGGATGGTGCAGAGGAAAGTTCAGTGTGTTCTGTGGCTCGCTAAGTTCAAATTCATGACCAAGGTGTTCCGTGAATATCGGTGCACTTCTAACCAAGCACCACCACATAGGAATAACATTACTCGGTGGGATAAGCAGTTGAAGGAAACTGGCAGTTTGGTGGAGAAACCCCGTTCTGGTAGGCCATCAGTCAGTGATGAGTCTGTAGAGGCTATATGGGATAGCTACCTAAGGAGCCCTAAAAAATCTGTGCGTGAGCCCACATTGAACTGCACTGAGTAGGTATGAAACTGGGAGAGTTTTCCTTTTATTTGGTGCATATTTCACATTTCTATCGTCTTTTGTTGCTTTCCTGTGACCGGTCAAAAGTGCACCGTGACTTTACAGTCACACTGTATGAATTTGGGGACAATTTACATCTTTTCAATATTGTCTGTCCTCATCCAGAACCACAGCATTTTTCTCCAGTAATTAAAATCATTTATGTCCCTTAACAGAGTACATCTAGATGTTTCTTGCTAAATCTATTTTTGAAAGTTTTATAAATTTTATTATTTGGGTAATTTGTTTTTCTATTAAGATATCTAAGTGGTTATTTCTGGAAAGATATGGAAAGTGGAGTGTTTTAGAGGAGTAAATGCAGGGAGATTAGTCAGAGGAAATGAAACAGAGCCAGTGCACTGTCACAGGAGACTGGAGCACACCTAAGCTCTATGGTACATTCTGTTATCGAGCAAAGGTAAATGCAAGCTCCCTGGAAAAGTGAAATTCATGTGCTTCTAATCTGGGCCACAAACTTCCAAAGAAATAATATGTTTTCCTTTTAAAAAAAATACTATTTATTTATTTTTAGAAAGAGAGAAAGGGAGAGAAAGAGAGAGGAGAGAGAGATTGATTTATTGTTCTACTTATTTGTGCATCCATTGGTTGGTTTATGTATGTGCCCTAAACAGAAATTAAATCTGCAACCTTGGTGTATTCAGAAGACATGCTAACCAACAGTGCTACCCAGGTAGGGCAAACAATGTTTTCTATGTTCTCTAGAGCATAATACAATTTGAGAAAGTTCAGGTTTTCAATGCCTGAGGATGTGTTTTTCAGCAACTCCTTTTCATGCTGATGAGAAAGCAGTTGAGATTTCCATGTGTTTTTGCCCAATGGGCTACTTCCACAAGTTGCCCGTGTGTAAGATCTTTCTGAGGGCAGTTTTTTCCTTTGCCCCCTCCTATCCTAGTAAGTTACCCCCAGCTTCTGTTATTCTATTCTCAAGAGTTATAAAATTAACAAAAATGGGATTGTTTTTATCTAACAAAAAGTGGGAAATATGCATCATTTTGGTGAGCTTTATCTTATATTAGATTTTAGGGTACATCACTTAAAATTCCATAGACCAAAGATACCACCATTATTTTTTAAAACAAGTCATAGACAAGAGGACATATTCAAAATTCATAAAATTCAAATATAGAGTATAAGAAGATCATATATGGCACTCATACAAATTAATAGAAGAAAAAACACAAATGACCAGTTATAAAAATGAGTAAAGGTAATTCATAGAGAAGCATACCTAAATGGCCAATAACCATTTGAAAAGATGAATTTATTTACCAGTAAATCCTGGAAACCAAAACAATGAGCTACCATTATTCTATATCCTTTTTTTGTTTTTTTAAGTATGTCAACCCCAAGTAATAGGAGCTTTGGTATTCTGCCACTGGTGGAGAGGTTGGAAGTTCATGGGGAGGCCAAAAGAGGCCTCGTCCCAGCGGCAGTGTCCAGGTTCTTGCCTCTGCACAGGAAAGAATTTGAGAGGAGACAGAAAGAGTCAGCAAAGCACAGAGGTTTTATTAAAGAGAGAGTACGCAGTCAGATAGGGAGTGCAGGCAGACTCAAGAAGTGAGTCTCACCCAAGGGTTTCAGGGGTAGGACTTATATTTTGGCATAGTAGGAAGGGACTCATAAGGGGGTGGGTTTTAGGTCAACCTGAGGCAAGTGGAGGGGGAGGGCACCGCCTCTCCAAGGGGAGGGGGAATTTTTGTCCCTGTTGGATATTTTCCAGAACTGTCCTGGCATTGGTGCATGATGGGTACTGGCCCATCTGCAATGGAGGTCACCTTTCATTCAGCTGGATAAATGGGTCCTTACTTTACTCTGCAGTTTTCACTTACAAGTTTGCTTCCTCTTGCAAACTTGTTCCTGTACAGAGAGGGAGGGGGGGGGACTGGTACCTCAATCTAGCTATCCTGCCTCAGTGGTAAATCAGTTCAGTCAGTTCAGAGGACAATATGACACTAACAAAGTTTAAGATATTTCTACTTACAATCCAGAAATTCCATTTCTAAGTATATTCCCAAGAGAAACTCGCATAGGTGCTCAAGGAGACATGTATAAAGATGTTCAGTGCTACATAATTTATAGTAAAGAAAATTGGAAGCAACTCAGATGTGCATTAGTTGGGCATCAGTATTATATATATATATATATATTTTTTTTTTTTTTCACAATAGATTTTTTTTTGAGAAAATGGGAGAGATGAGAAGCCTCAACTTGCAGTTGCATCACTTTATTGTGCATTCACAATAGAATATTGATTGAACTCAATCTACATTTAGGTATTGATGACTAAATCACAAATGCATAATAATGGATAAAAATGTTGTGGAATAATTCATATGGTTTGCTACAAATCAATATCATAAATTGTTTATGTATACATACCTTTCTAGTAAAACTAGAAAGACACAGATGCAAAAAAGTTCATACCAACTTCATGTTAGTAGTTGACTCCACTGAAGAAAGAAGCCAACTGGGTTGAGATCGGGTGAAAAAGGGACTCCAACTCTCTCTCTCAAACTTTACTTCTTTTTTTTAAAAAAGGGATTCAAATATGAAAATATAGAAACATTTGCTACATATAGATAGTAGAAACATGGATATTTATTATTCTATATTTTCCTAGATGTTAAAATAGCTTATAATTTTAAAATTAAATTGAAATAACCTACGTTTCTCATAAAAAATTAGCCAGACTATTTCTGTGGTGTGGAACCCTCCTGGATTTCATCCTCTGTGACAGACAGAGCACAGCCTCCCCATGGCTACCCTCCCCTGGGCAGCTACAAGTATATGACCAACACCTATGAGACTTCTTTTCAAGTCTTTGATTTTGTAAGTTCAGAAAAATTTTCTCTACCAATTCAGGGGAATTACCAGGCTCTGAGGGACCACTCATATCAACTAGTCATTAGAAATGATTATAAAAGGTGGGACAAAAGTAGGTTTACTGTTGTTTATATGGAAAATAACAATATTTAACAACTAATAATATAAGAATAAACTTTGTATTTTGCATACTCACAGCTGTAAACCTGCTTTGCCCAGCCCTGTATGAAGATTGACTTTTTATTGTCTAAAAACTGGCCTTTACTCTAAAGTATATGCTTACTTTCCATTAGACTCCAGGAAGAGAAAGCTAGTCTTCACCTAGAAATCAAATAAATTTTCTTTTTTTGGACATTAAGAATGGCACAAGTCAGGCCTGACCTGTGGTGGCGCAGTGGATAAAGCGTCGACCTGGAAATGCTGAGGTCGCTGGTTCGAAACCCTGGGCTTGCCTGGTCAAGGCACATATGGGAGTTGATGCTTCCAGCTCCTCCCCACGTTCTCTCTCTGTCTCTCTCACCTCTCTCTCTCCCTCTCTCCCTTTCTCTCTCCTCTCTAAAAATGAATAAATAAAATTAAAACAAGAATGGCACAAGTCAGATTCCCTGTATGCCTGGGCTTTTAGGAAGCCAGAACTAATGCAATGATCAGTTGAATTTAACATCTTTTTCTAGATCCTTATCCTAGGTAATTACCTTTCCATTTCCTCTACATGGTTTTTCATTTTCATTTCTGATTCATTTAACTGCTGTATTTGTGCATATTCGTAAGTATTCTTAGCTCAATCTAGGAGGAAATGCATTTTAAAGTAATAAGCAAATCGATTGATACATATTTAGATGGCCTAATTTACAATCCATAGATTATATCAATTTACCCTGAGAAATGTGACTGACAAATAAGTCAGCTTATTTAGTCAGCTGCTCAATATAGTTGCTTATCTATGTGAGAGTCTTTAAAAAAATTCCAACCAGGTTTCTCAGTGAGTGCAAAATCTTCCTCACAATTTATACTATGTGATTGCCCAGTTACATTTCCAAAAATTCAACCCGTTTTATATATATATATATATATATATATATATATATATATATATATATAACTTTTTAAAAGGATTTTATTTATTAATTAGAGAAAGGGGAGGGGGGAGAGGAGCAGTAAGCATCAACTTGTAGCAGCTGCTTCTTGCATGTGCCTTGACTGGGCAAGCCCAGGGGTTTTAAACTGGTGACCTCAGCATTCCAGGTCATTGCATTATCCATTGTGCCACCACAGGTCAGGCACCCCTAGTCTGATTGTATGCCTGCTCAATAACCTTCATAAGTTCTATAAACTCCTTGGAATTAAGTAGACATTTCTCATCTGAGCATCTTATCTGATGCTCCCCAAAGATTCTAGCTTTTGTGTCTATATTCCTTACACACAACCTATGCTTCAGCCAAAACCAATGGTTTTCTGGGCACCCTTTGTTCCTTCCTTTCTTCCTTTGGAGAGGCAGGGAGGCAGACAGACAAACTCCCACATGTGCCCCAACCAGGATCCATCTGGCAAACCCCCTATGGGGTGATGCTCTGCCCATATGGGGCCACTGCTCCATTGTTCAGGCAACTAAGCTATTTTAGTGCCAGAGGTGAGGCCATGGAGCCATCCTCAGCGCCAGGGCCAACTTTGCTCAAATCATTTAAGCCATGGCTGGGGAAGGGGAAGAGAGAGAGAGAAAGAGAAGGGGAGGAGGAGGGGTGGAGAAGCAGATGGTCATTTCTCCTATGTGCCCTGACCAGGAATTGAATTTGGGACTTCCACATGCCAGGCCAACGCTCTACCACTGAACCAACCAGCCAGGGCCATCCATATCCATTCTTTGTGAATCCTGATTCCTCCGTTTATATACCTTCCCACCATGGAATATTACTCATACTTAAATGTCTATTTCAAAAGACATCTGGTAATAATAACATCTAACATTCATATGTTAACTTATTTGATCCTCATGTACGCATATGTATGATTAGTAGTATTAACCTCACTTTACAGATGAGAAAACCTGAGGCACAGAGAGGTCAGTCACTTTCCCAAAGGCATATATCTAATGAGAGATAGAGCTGGGATTCAAACCCCTCCAGCCTAGCTCTGGAGACCGTGTTTCTACTAATAAGGACACAATACCCCCAAAATATAGCATTTTGGCATGTTAAATATCAATATATCAAAATGAGAGAGTTTGAGAAATGGCAGGTATAGAAAAGACTTTTTGACCCTCCTTGAAGCAGGTCATAAGACTCTCATATGAGAGGAGTCCTCATTATGCCTGGAGGAAAGGGCATCTTTAACTCTGAAGATGGAAGGATGGTGGCAGGAATCTGAATGAACCTCCCAAACCTGGCCCTCTTTCATGTTCCCTGTCTCAAGGAATGCCACTATGATCTGACATCTCTGCCTACCACACCAACCCTGTCTGTTGTTAGTCTCCCCCGCAAGAACCATGCTGCAGCTCTACATTGTCTTTTAGTTTCTCAAAGTCCTTCCCCACCTTCTCCTCATTGCCTTTACACATACTGTTCCCTCTGCCTGAAATATGCCTGCTCCCACTCCACTGGACTTCCCAAACACTTTCCCCAGGTGACCACCACTTAGCCTTCAGATCAGGCTCAAATGTGACTTCCGTGGAGGTCCAGGCCAGTTGGCTCAGTGGTAGAGCATTGGCCCGGCATGTGGAAGTCCTGGTTCGATTCCCAGTCAGTGTACACAGGAGAAGCACCCATCTGCTTCTCCATCCTTCCCCCTTTCCTTTCTCTCCGTCTCTCTCTTCCCCTCCCACAGCCAAGTCTCCATTGGAGCAAAGTTGGCCTCGGCGTTGAGGATGGCTCCATGGCCTCTGCCTTGGGTGCTAGAATGGCTCCAGTTGCAACAGAGCAATGCCCCAGATGGGCAGAGCATCGCCTTCTAGTGGGCATACCAGTGGGATCCTGGTCAAGCGCATGTGGTAGTCTGTCTCTCTGCCTCCCCACTTCTCACTTCAGAAAAATACAAAAGAAAAAAAAAAGGTGACTTCCTCGGAAGAATTCCCTTGACCCTGTAGGCTGATCAGAGACCCCCATCTGTGCTCTTTGTGTTTCCTGTGTTTTTCCTTCATAACACAAAGCACAGTTTGTGATCATGTGTTGTCCCGAATGAAAACTGGGACTCTACATAGCCTAGTTCCAGCACAAAGTCACTCAAAAAAAGAAAGAAAGAGAAAGAAAAAATGCCAAACAAACAAAACCTTATCAACTTATAGTAAGTAATTAAAAGCAATTCAATTCATTACTAAAATCAGTCAGAGACTAGCAGCAGGAGGATCCAGTAAGTAACTCACAATTATGCCTCGTAACAACCATTTTGTCATTCCTTTCCTCTCAATCACACTTCCCTAAGAGCCTTCTCTGCTGCAGCCGGTGTGGACTCTGGGGTCATAACATCTGGTTTTGAATCCTGGCTATACCTCTTCTTAATTCTATAACCTTGTCCAAGTTACTTAACTTCTTTTTGCCTCAGTTTTCACATCTGTGAAATGGGGATAAAGTTAGTACCTCTTTCATTATTTTGGGGAGGACTATAAGAGATGATGCTACTAAGACTATACTTTCAAGGATCGTTTCTATAGTTTGTTACTAGAGAAGTTTCTCTGATCGTGTACAGTACCCGAAACCACAAGGAGTTACAGTGTTCTCTCCTGAGCGTGAAGCCGGCTCTTGGTGTTGCTTGTGCTACTGCCTTTTGCCATTGATGATCGTTCTTCTCTTCCTTTGGGAGAGTGAGAGGAGAGAACGCAGTCTGAGTGGTAAAAAAAAAAAAAAAGAATAAAAAAGATGATGCTACTAAAGTGCATTGCACTGTTCCTGAAATATAATAACAGTGTCCAGTAAAAGATATCAAATGTAATAGTTTAAACATTTTAAAACTAATTATTTTCATCTATCTCTGTTCTTTCTTTTCTTGCACAAAGTGGTCATCTTTACTTCTAAAGTCCAGTCTCTCTTTTCCCACTAGTTGGAATTGGAATGGGACTCACAACAGCTCAGGAACCTAGCTGACAGAAAAATTTCTTCGTGGAATGTGGTGGGGTAGGGAGTGAGGGCAGAGTGAGATGGGAGAAGCTTAGAAGACAAAAGTAAATTGTCTTTGATTGTTGGAAGAGTGAAGGAATTTGCAAAGATTGTAATTAACCACTTTTCTTTTCCATGAGACTTCCATGTTGTTGGATTCTGTATAGCATCCCCTATTGAACTAAGCTCTAGGGAGCAGAACCTATTTGACTCACCATTGTATGCACAATTCCTGGAACACAGCAGGTGCTCCAATGTCTAACGAAGGAGATCATGATAATTAAATCAAAGCAGGCAGA
Organism: Saccopteryx bilineata; assembly: GCF_036850765.1. Taxonomy (NCBI): domain Eukaryota; kingdom Metazoa; phylum Chordata; class Mammalia; order Chiroptera; family Emballonuridae; genus Saccopteryx; species Saccopteryx bilineata. The sequence goes on from NC_089494.1 coordinate 182,915,057, forward strand.
TTAACCACCTGGTACAGTGCCTAGCACATAGCATTAAACACATATTTGTTCTTGGTATTCTTCTATTAACATACACCTTCTTTTAAATATATATATATATTTTTTTTTAATTTTTTTTTTTAATTTTATTTATTCATTTTTAGAGAGGAGAGAGATAGGGAGAGAGAGAGACAGAGAGGGGGGGGGAGAGAGACATGGGGGAGGAGCTGGAAGCATCAACTCCCATATGTGCCTTGACCAGGCAAGCCCAGGGTTTCGAACCAGCGACCTCAGCATTTCCAGGTCGATGCTTTATCCACTGCGCCACCACAGGTCAGGCTAAATATATATATTTTTATTTATTGAATTTTCTAGAAAAAGTGAGAGGAAGGGGGAGAGAGAGGGAGAAATCTTGATTTGTTGTTCCACCCATCATGTGTTCATTGGTTGATTCTTGTATGTGCCCTGACTGGGGATGAAACCTCTAACCTTGGTGTACTGGGGCAATACTCTAACCAACTGAGTTATCCAGCCAGGGCCAACATACATCTTCTTTCCAAAAAAAATCCCTCCTGTGCCAATTTTATACCTAATATATTTCCAAAGATCATCCTTGATAGGGTTGCAGGAGGGGGTCATGACCCCCTCCTCCCTTAAGTAGATGAAGGGACATTAAAAATCTGGACATTCCAGATTACCTCCCCCCAGACACCTGGATTGACTCACCCAGGTGTGGAAGGTCCCCTAGCTTACTTACAGTAATCCTCCCCCCACCTCCCACCTCTGTAAAGACTATCAGCCCCCACCCCTGAATCTCCTATTTAGCCCTACCTGTTAGAGAACCAGTTAGTTGCTGACCTCCGCCTTAGGAGTCGGCCTGGCAGATGACCCCCTAAAAAACTTTTCTTGCCTGAACTCAAGTGTCCTCTTTCAGCCAACCTTACAATCCTCAGGGTGCGTTTTCAGGAAGCCTTCCCAGAACACTCCTTCTGGACTAGCCAGGTGCTTCCAGTGTGTTGGGCTTCTTCTCCCTATCACAGAATTAACCTGTAACATGCCTCTCTTTTCACTAGACCGTAAAGTCCCAGGGGGCAGTGACCATGTTGAATTTGACTTGAAATGTCCAGTGTCTGGCACAACTCTTTGAAACATAGCAAGTGTTCAATAGATGTATATGAATATTATTAAACCACGGTTTCTCTTAGATATGTTTCAACATGGTTTCCATTAGTCCCTTTATAAAATTTGGGAAATGTTAGTTTTACCAGTGATATATACAAGTCCTCTCCTAGAGCCACATTACTTCAGCACATTGCTATCATTCATTTTATGCTGAATCTTCCTAGCTTCAGAATGAAAGATGATGTATTACTGTAACCTTGTTCCCAAGTGTGAGAAATCTGCTCTCCCCTATGCACTAAATAAACCTTTTAAGCTGGCATTTGGGAATTCAAACACAGATGCTCCTCAATTTATGATGGGACTACATCCCAATAAACCTATCATAAATTGAGAATATCATAAATTGAAAATGCATTTAATAAAACTAACCTAAGGAACATTATAGCTTAGCCTAGTCTACCTTAAGAGTGCTCACAACACTTACATTAGCCAAAGTTTGGCAATTATCTTATTTCATCTAAAGAGTAATTGGCTTTTTCACCAGATGGGTATTTTGTAGATGCGGTGGGATGCAAAAACACACAACACAATATCCCAAAAATGCTGACAACACAGTATACTGTAGAGCAGGGGTCCCCAAACTACGGCCCGCGGGCCACATGCGGCCCCCTGAGGCCATTTATCCGGCCCCTGCCACACTTCCAGAAGGGGCACCTCTTTCATTGGTGGTCAGTGAGAGGAGCATAGTTCCCATTGAAATACTGGTCAGTTTGTTGATTTAAATTTACTTGTTCTTTATTTTAAATATTGTATTTGTTCCCGTTTTGTTTTTTTTACTTTAAAATAAGATATGTGCAGTGTGTATAGGGATTTGTTCATAGTTTTTTTTTATAGTCTGGCCCTCCAACGGTCTGAAGGACAGTGAACTGGCCCCCTGTGTAAAAAGTTTGGGGACCCCTACTGTAGAGTATCCGTTGTTTACCCTGGCGACCCCATGGCTGGACTCGCTGCTGCTGCCCAGCACCAGGAGAGAGAGTCACACTGCGGAGTGCTAGCCCAGGAAATCATCAAAATTCAAAAGTTTGAGGCACTGTTTCAAATGCATACATATCTCTTTGGCATGTTCCTAAAGTTGAAAAATCGTAAAGTCAAACCATTGTTATCTGGGGACTGTCTTACATGGAAGCATGGAGTTGGAAGCTATGTCCAGCTCCAGTGAGCTTCCTCAACTACCCAGAGCTGATGGCTGCTGAACATATCTTCAAAGCTCTTCAGCGTTGGTAATGACAGAGTTCAATCACCTTTGTAGCTGAGTCTGCCTTAGGTCAAAGAGAACCTTCTTGTTGCATTCTAATCCAATTTTGTTTGGTTTTCATCTCTATAGAGATGGAAAAGAGCCAGCTGGCATCCTCTTCCAAATAAACCATCCTCTTCTCAAAGAAAGTTATTAAATCAGACCTTGGCCTGCAATTTTCAAGGTGAAGCCAGTTCAGTGTCTATAACCTTTCCTTGGAGGTCTTCCCCTCAAGCTTTTAATGGTTTCTGTTGTTTCTCTTTAGACCTTTTCCAACTTCTCTAGAAATTCAGAAACCAAAACTTCACTCAGCACTAATAAGGACCTGACCAATGTTAAATATAGCAAAAACGATAGGTTCTCCGCCTTTGTGTGTCATACCCTGTCAGCACATGTCAGGGAAGAAGCATGTCATTAATCCAGACGTCTCTACAGCATCATCTGCGGTATTCTAAAACAACGTGAACAAGAATTTACCACTTAAAAAAAATACCTTTTTCCTTATAAATAACATAAAGAGAAACACAGGAAGATATTTAAAATGCATTCAACAATATACTATTTCAAGTATTAATTAACTGGAAAATAACCCAAATCACACATTATAAGCTCTTTTTAACTTTTTTACTAGATCAATTAGCCTAAGAAACTGTTTTAGGTCTTGGTTTAGTCAACCAGATTGTATTTCTGTGAGTATTTGAAAATGGTACATTTTAAAACTCAAAGATATTTTATTTATTTTTTATTTTATTTATTCATTTTTAGAGAGGAGAGAGAGAGAGAGAAAGAGAGAGACAGAGAGAAAGAAGGGGGAGGAGCTGGAAGCATCAACTCCCATATGTGCCTTGACCAGGCAAGCCCAGGGTTTTGAACCGGCAACCTCAGCATTTCCAGGTCGACGCTTTATCCACTGCGCCACTACAGGTCAAACAACTCAAAGATATTTTGTACCTTAGAACTTTTATTAATCCAATAGCTTTCCAAATTTCTTAAAACAGTGACAATTTAACCACTTATTTTTCTGCCTTTTTTCTTTTGGATCTGTGTTTGCGAAAGGTTGTTCCATAGTGTTCTCGGGAGATGTGGTCAAGTGTAAGAGGCAGCTGGCGAGGTGGCCCTCGCGGAAGAGGAGGTGGGGGAGGGTATCCCTGGTGACCCTTCTACGGCTCGCACAGCTGCCCGTCCCCTTTTCCTCTTTTCAGTTCCCAGACGGGAAAGAAAGGGGTTCAAAGCCAGCTAACTCCTGTTCTGTAAGATTGCTGAACTCACTATTGATTTCTAAGTCTCCACCTTCTTCTCTTTTGTTCTTCCACGGGCTACTTACTCCCCAAGGAGGTCTTTCCTTTCTTTCTTTTTTTAATGGGGAAAAAACAAATTTAATTTCTTACATAGGGTAGCCCCACAAGGATATGACCCTCAGAGGCAGCTGAGCAGTTGGGGCTTATCTGCCTTTCTGGGCTAAGGAAAGGGGCAGAGGGCTGGGCCTTTAAAGAAGAGGAAGGCAATTCACGGACAGATGAGAACAGCACAAACATTTGTCTGCCATGCAGATAAGTCTCTCTGGTGAAAAATTATTTGTAGAAATAGCTCTCTTCCTGCTACAGGTTATCTTGTAAGTTCTTTTAGGTAGTTAAGGGGGGAGCTTCTCCTGAGTCCGCTGGATCTTGGTCTTGGTGGACGTCAGCTCCACATGCCGAAGCAGCATGTTTTGAGGTGGTGCATTCTGTGACTTTTCAGACATTGAGCTACCTTAAGACATTGAGCAAGTGGCCAAATTCTTTTAAGCCTGATTTTTCATGTTTTTAGGATTTTTTTATTTCTTGTATTTTTAAATTTCACAATGATGGACCTAGATGTTGATTTTATATCTGTGCTAGGGCCTTCCATGAAGACTGGTAGGAATTCAGCATTGAAGAATTCCAGTTGATAATTTATTAAGCATTTTTTTTCATCTCTATGGTCTTTGTAATCTGTTTTTGGAAATCCTATTACTTGAATAGAAATATTGATATTTTTGATTTTGTATGCTTTTTCCCCTTTTTGTTTTTGAGAGAGAGAGAGAGAGACAGAGACAGACAGGGACAAACAGGAAAGGAGAGAAATAAAATGCATCAACTCATAGTTGTGGCACTCTAGTTGTTCATTGATTGCTTTCTCATATATGCCTTGACCGGGGGGCTCCAGGTGAGCCAGTGACCCTTGCTCAAGCCAGTGACCTTAGGCTCAAGCCCGTGACCCTGGGGTCATGTCATGATCCCATGCTCAAGCTGGCAACCCCACACTCAAGCTGGCAAGCCAGTGCTCAAGCCAGCAACTCCAGGGTTTTGTACCTGGGTCTTCAATGTCCCAGGCTGACACTCTGTCCACTGTGCCACCATTTTGTATGCCTTTATATTTGTTCTTATATTTTTTATTTTTTTTTCACTCTTAGTGAGGTTTTCTTCATTTTATTTTTCCCAGTTTGACTATTAAAAAGTATTTAGCCCTGGCCGGTTGGCTCAGTGGTAGAGCGTCGGCCTGGCGTGCAGGAGTCCTGGGTTCGATTCCCAGCCAGGGCACACAGGAGAAGCGCCCATCTGCTTTCCACCCCTCACCCTCTCCTTCCTCTCTGTCTCTCTCTTCCTCTCCCGCAGCCGAGGCTCCATTGGAGCAAAGATGGCCCAGGCGCTGGGGATGGCTCTGTGGCCTCTGCCTCAGGCGCTAGAATGGCTCTGGATGCAACAGAGCGACGCCCCAGAGGGGAAGAACATCGCCCCCTGGTGGGCATGCCAGGTGGATCCCAGTCAGGCACATGAGGGAGTCTGTCTGACTGCCTGCCTCCCAGTGTCCAGCTTCGGAAAAATGGAAAAAAAAGAAAGAAAGAAAGAAAAATATTTAAAAATTTAAACTTATTGGAGTGACATTGGTTAATAAAATTACATAGGTCTCAAGTGTACAATTACATATTATCTGTATATTACAATGTGTATTCACCACCCAAAGTTAAATTTCCTTCTGTCACCATATATTTGTGACAGATATACCTTTTACTACTTCTTCCACTACCTCCCCTTCCTGCTGGTAACCACCATAACATTAACTGTGTCTGTGAGTTTTAGTTTGTTCATTTGTTGCTTTCAATTTTATATTTCACATGAGTGAAATCATATGATTCTTAACTTTTTCTGTCTGACTTATTTAAAATGATATTTTCAAGGTCCATCCATGTTGTCACTAATATGGCAGTATTTCATCTTTTCTTATGGCTGAGTAGTACTCCACTGTATATATGTACCACATCTTCTTATTTATTTATTTTTATTTTATTTTTTTACAGAGAGAGAGTCAGAGTGAGGGATAGACAGGGACAGACAGACAGAAACGGAGTGACACCTTAGTTGTTCATTGATTGCTTTCTCACATGTGCCTTGACCACAGGCCTTCAGCAGACCGAGTAACCCCTTGCTTGAGCCAGCGACCTTGGGTCCAAGCTGGTGAATTTTTGCTCAAACCAGATGAGCCCACACTCAAGCTGGCGACCTCGGGGTCTCGAACCTGGGTTTTCTGCATCCCAGTCTGACGCTCTATCCACTGTGCCACCTCCTGGTCAGGCTGTACCACATCTTCTTTATCCAATCATTTATCAAAGATCTCTTCAGTTATTTTCATGTCTTGATCACCATGAATAATGCTGCGATGAACATGGAAATACATGTGTCTTTGCAAATAAATGTTTTCAAATTTTTTGGATAGATACCCAAAAAAGGAATTGTTGGGTCATATGGTAATTTTATTCCTAATTTTTTGAGGAACTGCCCCACTGTTTTTCACAGTGACTGTAGCAGCTTACATTCCCACCAGCAGTGAATAAGGTTTCCCTTTTCTTTACAGCCTCTCCAACACTTGTTATTACTTATCTAATTGATAATAGCCATTTTAACAGGTGGGAAGTGGTATCTCATTGATTTGATTTGCAGTTCCTTATTAGCTAGTAAAGTTGAGCATCTTCTCATATATCTGTTGGTCATTTGCATGTCTTTTGGGGAGAAGTTCTGTTACCAAGTAGTTCTGTTACCAAACTCATTCCCTTAAAAACATTTGTACATAAATGTATCATATTGCAAAGGCTTTGTTTGGGTTCTCAAAATGATCTTTCTTTCTTTCTTTTTTTTTGACAGAGACAGAGAGAAAGTCAGAGAGGGACAGATAGGGAGAGACAAACAGACAGGAAGGGAGAGAGATGAGAAGCATCAATTCTTTATTGCAGCTCCTTAGTCTCCTTAGTTGTTCATTGATTGCTTTCTCATATGTGCCTTGACTGGGGGCTATTGCAGAGTGAGGGACCCCTTGCTCAAGCCAGTGACCTTGGACTTCAAGCCAGCAACATATGGGCTCAAGCCACTGACCATGGGGTCATGTCTATGATCCCAGGCTCAAGCCAGCCACTCCGTGTTCAAGCTGGTGAGCCCATGCCCAGCTGGATAAGCCTGCCTTCAAGCCAGCAACCTCAGTGTTTTGAACCTGGGTGCTCCACATCCCAGTTCGATGCTCTATCCACTGTGGCACTGCCTGGTCAGGCTCAAATAATTTTTTTTCCTTTTTTTTTTCCCCAAAGTTAGAAGTGGGGACACAGTCAGACAGACTCCCACATGCGCCCAACTGGGATCCACCCAGCATGTACACTGGGGAGGGGGTGTGGGGGGTGGTGATGCTCTGCCCATCTGGGGCATTGCTTTGCTGCGGCCGGAGCCATTCTAGTGCCAGAGGTGGAGGCCATGGAGCCATCCTCAGCACCCAGGCCAACTTTGCTCCAATGGAGCCTTGGCTGCAGGAGGGGAAGAGACAGAAAGGGAAGAGAGGGGGAAGGGTGGAGAAGCAGATAGGCGCTTCTCCTGTGTGCCCTGACTGGAAATCAAACCCGGGACTTCCACACACCCGGCCAACGCTCTACAGCTGAGCCAAGGGGCCAGGATCTGAAATAATTAATATACTTGGGTTTTTCCTTAAGTCAGTTAGACTCTGTTCAGATTCTCTTTTAGTTCCTCTAAAAACAGAGTTGAAAAACAGAGTTGAATCCAAGGACTTGGGTGCAAGTATTCTGATTAAGAAGCTATCCACAGCAAAAAGGGGAATGGGACAGTTAAGGTGGGGAAGTCAATATAAAGGTGTATTATCAAGGTCCAGTTGCTGGCAGCAGTAATTCATTTTCTGAGATTTAAGAGCCTCTGAGAAGCACATGGAATTCCTATGAGACTGTTTCCGGAAGAAGAGGCAGCCAAAGAGTGTGTCTGTCAGCTCCAGTCCCTCTGTATTTGAGAATTTCTCCCAGGAATATTAAGTGCCCAACAATTCTTAGTTGATAAATGCAAAGACAGATGTTCTGTGGCAGCTACTGGGACAGACCCTGAGGATACACTGGCAGGTATCTGAGGGGTCCAACCCTGGACAGAAATGGAAATGTCCATTGATCCTGCACTGAAATGACAAGTAGGGTGAGGGAAGGTGACACAGAACACAGACCCCTTACCCTGTAACACCTTTCATCTCACGAATAGCTATGATTTATGGGACCTCTCAGAACAATGGGGGCTACTTGATGGGAATATGTGCACCTTGCTGGGATTCCTAGTGAACAACTGATTGCACTGGCAATTGAAATTTGGAGAGTGACTTCTAATATTTTTGGAATTTAAAAAAATTTAATATGAATGTACAGCAATACAAAGGTATTTTCACCAATAAAGCCATGGAAGGAAATCTGTTTTGCCTCTTCCCTCAGTGTCAGCATAACAAGCAAGAACTGGGCAGAAACCACAGATGGTGTCAGAGAGGCTCCTGGGAGAGGACACGAGGGCAGGCTCCAGGGACCACTCAGTCTGGGGCCCAGAGAACACACACTCAGTGGGGTGTCCTGGCTCCCCTCTGGATTCCATGTGTCTTGGGCACTATTTCATTTGAGAAGGGACATTTTATTACAGTCACATGACAATACTCTTTTGTTAGAAAAGGTGTCAGACTTATTTGTATAATTAAAGTAAATTCACCAGTCAGTGCTGGTGGTTTAGAGACTTGTATATAATGAGGTACAGTCAGAGCCTCACTTTATTTTTAGATAGTATTTCTCAGACCTTTGTGGTATCACCCACAAGAAGGCATATATTTTACATACAGTAGACACATATATAAATATATAACTGAAATAAAAGTTCCACAAGATTATAATCCTTACAAAATGCTCAGATATTTTCTACTTTATTCTATTCCATTTTTAAATGCTATTCTAGAGTCATTGAGTTGTTTAAATGACCTATGAGCAAGTCACAAACTAAAGTTGGAAAAATCATGCTCCAGGCACAACTGAACCCAGAGAAAAAAGAGGGTGACTCTTTTCCTGCGGCTCCTTTATGTAGAAGCTTCCAAGAGATGACTTGTCATATCCTATTGACTATAATGAGGGTCACATGACTATTCCTAAATCAATAACTGGCAAAGAGGATGTGATCAGAAATCAAGAACTTTTGTCAATGCTTAAAGTTAGCACCTTGTCGTATACTATTCTGTCCTGTGACTGTTTTGCTTTTAGAGAGAGAGAGAGTGAGAGAGAGAGAGAGAGAGAGACAGGTACAGACAGACAGGAGGGGAGAAAGATGTTATAGACCTTCAGGTTTGGTGACTAATGCCTGAACTCTTGGGGCATCTCTGCTTCCACAGACATTTCTATGAATTCATTCTAAAGAATTTCCTTGGCCCTGGCCGGTTGGCTCAGTGGTAGAGCGTCGGCCTGGAGTGCGGGGGACCCGGGTTTGATTCCCGGCCGGGGCACACAGGAGAAGCACCCATTTGCTTCTCCACCCTCCCCTTCCTCTCTGTCTCTCTCTTCCCCTCCCGCAGCCAAGCTTCCATTGGAGCAAAGATGGCAAAGATGGCTCTGGGGATGGCTCCTTGGCCTCTGCCCCAGGCACTAGAGTGGCTCTGGTTGCGACAGAGCGATGCCCGGGAGGGGCAGAGCATCGCCCTCTGGTGGGCAGAGCGTCGCCCCTGGTGGGCGTGCCAGGTGGATCCCAGTCGGGCGCATGCGGGAGTCTGTCTGACTGTCTCTCCCCATTTCCAGCTTCCAGAAAAAAAAAAAAAAAGAATTTCCTTGGGCTCTGGCCAGGTAGCCCAGCTGATTAAAGCATTAACCCAATATGCCAACATTGCAGGATCAATCTCTGGTCAGAGCACATACAAGGATCAACCAATAAGTGCATAAAAAGTGGAACAACAAATTGATTTCTCTCTCTCTGTCTCTCTTTCTCCTTCCCTCCCTTTCTCCCCTTTCTTTTCTCTATAAAATCTATTAACAAAGAAAAAGAGTGGTTGAGCTTAGTGTTTGAGAAGAGCACAGCAAGAGGCCCCCAAATAACAGGGCCTAGTCTCTTCCCTTTTAAACAAACAAAAAAAAGAAGAAGAAAGAAGACGAAGAAGGAAGAAGAGGAAAAAGAAGAAGGAAGAAGAAGAAGGAGGAGGAAGAAGAAGGAGGAGGAAGAAGAAGGAGGAAAGAGAAGGAAAAAGAAGAATGTGGAAGAAGAAGAAGAAAAAGAAGGAGGAGGAGGAGAAAGAAGAGAAAGAAGGAGAGGAAGAAGAAGAAGGAGGAGGAAGAAGGAGGAAAGAGAAGGAGAAAGAAGCAGGAGGAAAAAGAAGAAGGAGGAAGAAGAAGAAAAAGAAGGAGGAGGAGAAAAAAAAGAAGACAATTTTCATAGATGCATAGTTCTGAACATTCAGTGTTTTAAGACACTTCTTCAGTTTAATAACTATCTGTAAAGCCAGTAGCCATGGCCACCATCACATTCACTTGGCCTGTGCAGGTTTGCATTTGATTCAAACAGATGGTAATGAAACAATGAATTGGGCCATTACCTTTAATCCTAGCTCTCACCCGGCGAGTGAGAAATACACACAGTGGGAAAACACTTCCCTTTTCATTCAGGGCTCCTGTAAAGCCAGAAGCCACAGCCAGGGCCACTATCACAGCCGCCATCTGGCCCATGCAGGTTCGCATTGGATTCGGACAGTCGGCAAAGAAACAGCGGAGCCAAAAACTGGTGGGCCATAGTCTTTAATTCTAGCTTGCACCCGGTGGGCAAGTAAAAATACACACTGGGCTCCAAAAACCAGTCACATTCAGTGCTCACAAAGCCACTGACTTATCCAAGTTTCCTAGAATCAAAGGTTTCTAGCTCACCAGACTAATTCACCTCTGTTCCCCATCTCCTTCCTTAATCCAGATACAAACTCTACACAAATTGGCATCTCACTCAGCACTCCGCCATCTTGGCTGCTTCTCCTGGCCTCCTCCACGTGGCCTTTTTCTGCTCTCCTCTGCTCTCTCTTCTAATGATAATCTCAGGAACCAAGCGCCAAGTCCCGTTCTGCCTCCATTTTATAGTGTAGCTTCACAACCTCTAATCCAATATACAAAGTAGGGAAGTCCCTAATACAAAGTCACTTCTCTGAGGCATGATAGGATTGTACCATCTCACACCAAAAAGGGTGGGACAGGCTTAATCCCAAAACCAAGCCTCAGGCTACAACAATTCTCAACACACATTAATATCACCTGGGCAACGGCCTCTTTAACAAAGTGAGCATAATACATTTTTACTGCCCAACAGCTCCCAAAGCCACTGACTCATCTGAGTATTCCTAGAATCAAAGGTTTCTACCTCACCAGCCTTATTCACCTCTATACCCCATCTCCTTCTCCCTGCACAAACTCTGCACAAACTGGCTTCTCCTTCTCCATGCTGCCCTTTTGGCTGCCTCTCCTCTGCAAATCTGATTTCAGGAACCCAGAGAGAGAGCCCCTGGTCTCCCTTATTTTATAGTGTAGAAATTAAAGCCTTTAAGCCAGTATACAAATAAGAAAATCTCTGATACAAAGCCACTCATCTGAGGCATAAATGGGATTTCTCGTAAGAGTGCACCACCTCACATCACGCAACAGTCAAGGGTGTGGGGAAAAGCTTAGTTTTGAGAAGATTAGTATTAAAAGGGTGGGAAAGGCTTAGTCTTCAAACTAAGCCTTAAGCTATAATGACTTTGCCAGCCACACTCCATGAAAACTATAAGCGAGCAAACATATATATCATATTTGCAAACTTATTTGACCCACACTATCCAAAAAAATATTATTTTACCCTAGTTTTTCTTTGACTTCTATCCCACATCAATATCCTCTGTCATTTCTCTCAGATACTACACTTAATTTTTATTTTCTCAGTTAACAGTTTCTAAAGCGGCTCCAGGTTAGAGGTGGGTAAGTTCAGTTGTGTCCTTACTTCTAAGCTTTTGGTTTAGAAAAGTGTTTTTCAACTGCCAGTTCATGGATTGGGCACCATAAATTTCCTACAAGTCCTTTGAAAGAGTTAAACCATCCTGATGCTGTATGAAGATTACAGACCCAATGATCTTGGTCAAATTTGCTTATGCTCAGGGTGATTTCTGCTTTAGCAGTCCCTGAAATAATTCTACTGAGATAAGAAACCCCCTTTTACTAAGAGGTTTAAAAGGCATTTTATGATTTGGGCCAAATGTTCAGAGAGATTTTGTAAATATGTGTTGGGCAGATAAAATATATTATGCTCACTGTAAAGCCAGCAGCCAGGGCTACCATCACAGCCGCCTGGCCCATGCAGGTTCGCATTGGATTCGGACAGTCGGTAAAGAAACAATGGAGCCAAAAACTGATAGGCCATTTTCTTTAATTTTAGCTTGCACCCAGTGGGCAAGTAAAAACACACACTGGGCTCCAAAACCCACTCACATTCAGTGCTCACAAAGCTACTGACTTATCTGAGTTTCCTAGAATCAAAGGTTTCTAGCTCACCAGCCTTATTCTCCTCAGTTCCCCATCTCCTTCCTTATCCCAGATACAAACTCTACACAAACTGGCATCTCACTCAGTACTCCGCCATCTTGGCTGCTTCTCCTGGCCTACTCCATGTGGCCTCCTTCTGCTCTCTGCTCTGCTCTCTTCTCTAATGATAATCTCAGGAACCAAGAGAGCAAGCTCTTGTTCTGCCCCCACTTTATAGTGTAGCAATCCAAACCCCCAATCCAATATACAAAACAGGGAAGTCTCTAATACAAAGTCACTTCTCTGAGGCATGATTGGATTGTACCGCCCTACATCAAAAAGGGTAGGAAAGGCTTAATCCCAAAATCAAGCCCCAGGCTACAAGGATTCTGCCTGCCTTTAGCCCACCCCAACACACATTAATATCACCTGGGCGACGGCCTCCCCGTGGGCAGCGTCATCTTTAACAAAGTGAGCATAATACATTTTATCTGCCCAACACTCACTCTGTTAAAGATGGCGCTGCCCACATGGAAGCCCGCCGCCCAGGTGATTGCTTGGGATGGGCGTGATTATGTTAATACATGTTGGGGGAGGGCTTTCACACCAAAAGGTTTTAAAAGGAAGGGAGATCACGTTGTTCCATTGTTCCGGGGCGAAGAAGAGTGATTGTGTTCTAGGAGGGGGGCAGAGAGCAAGGAGGAGAGCAGAGAAAGGCCATGTGGAGGAGAGGAGAAGCAGTCAAGATGGTGGAGTGCTGAAGGAGAAGCCAGTTTGTGCAAAGAGAAGGAGATGGGGAACAGAGGTGAATAAGGCTAGTGAGCTAGAAACATTTGATTCTAGGAAACTTGGATAACTCAGTAGCTTTGTGAGCCCTGAATGAGTGGGTTTTGGAGCCCAGTGTGTGTTTTTACTTGCCCGCCAGGTGCAAGCTAGGATTAAAGGTAATGGCCCACCAGTTCTTGGCTCCATTGTTCAATTACCGACTGTCCGAACCTGCATGTGTCAGGCAAATGTGATGGTGGCTGTAAGGCCAGGAGCCGCCATCGTGGTCATTCACATGCAGGTTCCCATTGGATTCGGGCAGACGATAAAGAAATGGCGGAGTCAGAGGATGGGGGGGCCATCCTATTTATTGGTGTCTCACCAAGACAGGCAAACCACAAAAGAAGACAAGGAAAAAGCAGAAAACCAGCTTTTCCCATGAAGGGCAAGGGATCAGGGAAGCCCCTGCAATTGTGATAGCAGGAACTGAGTGAGTCAGCTCCTGGTCTGTCCCACTTTATAGTGTAGAAAACCAAAATCCCTTAATCCAATATACAAACAAGGAAGTCTCTGATACAAAGTCACTTATCCAAGGCATAATTGGATTCCTCATGAGAGTGCACCACCCAGATCATACAATCAGTCAAGGGTGTGGGGAAAAGCTTAGTCCTAAAACCAAACCTTAGGCTACAACGACCTGGCCTGCTTATAGCCTGTCCCCCACACCCAATATAAGTCACAAGTGAGCAAACATATATATCATATTTACAAACTTATTTGACCAACAGTGGCCATGGCTACTGGCTTTACAATATGATTTTTATACTTGTGTATGATTTACACAGGCTCAAGATGGTCGACCGCATTCCTGGTTAGGAAGGGCTATTATATTGTAAATGTAGAGGTTTTCATACTTGAAGGTTTTGAGAGGAAGGTGCGAGTTGACTCAGATCCCCTCCCTTCTCCACACCTGTGAGGAAGAAGGTAAGCAGCCAGGAATGGGGGAGGAGGAAGGGAGATTTGAGTAGCCCTTTCCTTTCCCCTTTCTTTCTCCTTAATGGGTGATTTACAACTGCTTATCCTCTGACATCATGTAAGCCCCCTCTGTAAAGCCAGTAGCCACAGCCACCAACACAGCTGCCTGGCCTGTGTAGGTTCGCATTTGATTCGAACAGATGGTAATGAAACAATGAAGCCAAGAACTGGTGGGTGTTGGGCAGATAAAATGTATTATGCTCACTTTGTTAAAGATGACGCTGCCCACGAGGAGGCCATCACCCAGGTGATATTAATGTGTGTTGAGAATCCTTGTAGCCTGGGGCTTGATTTTGGGATTAAGCCTTTCCCACCCTTTTTGATGTGGGGTGGTACAATCCAATCATGCCTCAGAGAAGTGACTTTGTATTAGAGACTTCCCTAATTTGTATATTGGATTAGAGGTTGTGAAGCTACAATATAAAATAGGGGCGGAACGGGAGTTTGGGCTCTTGGTTCCTGAGATTATCATTAGAAGAGATAGCAGAGGAGAGCAGAGAAAGGCCACGTGGAGGAGGCCAGGAGAAGCAGCCAAGATGGTGGAGTGCTGAGTGAGATGCCAGTTTGTGTAGAGTTTGTATTTGGGATAAGGAAGGAGATGGGGAACAGAGGTGAATAAGTCTGGTGAGCTAGAAACCTTTGATTCTAGGAAACTCGGATAAGTCAGTGGCTTTGTGAGCACTGAATGTGACTGGGTTTTGGAACCCAGTGTGTATTTTTACTTGCCCACCGAGTGCAAGCTAGAATTAAAGACTATGGCCCACCAGTTTTTGGCTCCGCTGTTTCTTTGCCGACTGTCCGAATCCAATGCGAACCTGCATGGGCCGGGCTGCTGGCTTTACAGTGGGCCATTACCTTTAATCCTAGCTTGCACCCGGTGGGCAAGAAATACACACGGTGGGAATACACTTCTCTTTCCATTCAGTGCTCACAAAGCCACTGACTTATCTGAGCTTTCCTAGGATCAAAGGTTTGTACCTCACCAGCCTTATTCACCTCTGTTCCCCATCTCCTTCTCTCTGCACAAACTCTGCACAAACTGGCTTCTCTTCAGTATTCCACCATCTTGGCTGCTTCTCCCCTTCCACGTGGCCTTTCTCTGCTCTCCTCCAGCATGGACTCCTCTGCTCTATTTTATAATGTAGAAATCAAAACCTTTAATCCAATATACAAACAAGGAAATCTCTGATACAAAGTCACTTAGGGTGGGAAAGGCTTAGTCTTAAAACTAAGCCTTACACTATAACGACCCTGCCTGCTTACAGCCTGTCCCCCACACCCAATGCAAACTATAAGCGAGCAAACATATATATCATATTTAAAAACTTATTTGACCAACACCCTCCCATCCTGAAATCATGTGATTGACATATGTACCTCTGGAGAAAAGAATCACGAGATCCATGTGAACTTGTGTTCTGTAAAGGGTATATAAGATATAAGAAATATAATTTCAGAGAGCACGTCTCTTTGGAGCCACAGGTCTCGTGAGCTCCGCCAGCGCTAATAAATTATCCTTCTCCTCTTATACAATTGTCTAAGTGTCTATCCTCCATTGGGTTGCTGTCCTGCAACACTCCTATTTTCACTGGTCCCCAACTAAAATAGGTTGAAAACCACTGGCTTAAGAGAAATTGTGAAAGGGCTGTTTTGAAAGAGGAAAGAGACAAATGAGATCATGTATAGACAGTGTGTAACTTGTGTGTAGATTGTGTGTGGAATAGACTGGTATCACCAGGTAGAAACACAGTACTGACATTTTGGCACCAGCTGGTGATATTGCCATCGTCTCCATTTATTAGGTCATTTATTTTTGCTCATTTCTTTAATTAAAAGTATATTTGTTGAGCTGGCATTATATACCAGGCTGTGTGCAAGATGTGGGGCAAGACAGAGGCCGCAAAGCACAGCCTGAGCCATGAACACTCTCAGAGTTCTTAGAGAGAGGGAGAGGGGGAGGTGACACGTAGAGGCGGATGGCAGGGAATTCTAGTGGGAGACAGGGCTGGAGGGAATGCTGGGCGTGGCTGGGGGTTGGAGTACAGCTCTGTTTTGGCTGAAGTCTGTGCACTGCAGAAAAGGGGAGTATAAGAGAACAGATTGAACTGTAGGTGGAACCTTATCACATGTCAAGGAGTTGGGACTTTCATATCATAGACCTACCAACAGGTTTGTCACACACTGTTGCTCCTCTGCACCACTCTGACCGTTGCCATGGTGAAACTAAGGAAAAACGCCCAGCAGAGACTGCAGCAGCTCTTTAAGGGCAGTCAGTTTGCCAACTCCTGGAACTTCATTTCTCTCATGATTTACTTGTAATTTAAGAGGAGTGTAGAGTCTGAAAGGTGTGGACCAACCATTTTGAGCCTACTTGGGAGACAGAGGACCATTTGGTCATCTAGATTTGTTGTTTAGTGAATAGGAACAACATGGAAGTTGTGTGTTTTGACTAGGAAAAGAAATTACAGATCATACAGACAGACAGAGATTCAGATAGAAATAGCTGCTGTAGAAACGGAGCCCTGACTTAATCCCCTTAAGAATTTCCACTCTAGGCCCTGGCCAGTTGGCTCAGTGGTGGAGCGTCGGCCTGGCATGCAGGAGTCCTGGGTTCGATTCCCGGCCAGGGCACACAGGAGAAGTGCCCATCTGCTTCTCCACCCCTCCCCCTCTCCTTCCTCTCTGTCTCTTTCTTCCCCTCCTGCAGCTGAGGCTCCATTGGAGCAAAGATTGCCCGGGCGCTGAAGATGGCTCTGTGGCCTCTGCCTCAAGTGCTAGAATGGCTCTGGATGCAGCAGAGTGATGCCCCAGAGGGGCAGAGCGTCGCCCCCTGGTGGGCATGCCGGGTGGATCCCGGTCGAGCCCATGCGGGAGTCTGTCTAACTGCCTCCCCGTTACCAGCTTTGGAAAAATGAGGAAAAAAAAAAAAAAAAAAAAAGAATTTCCACTCTAGTATTAGTCAGGAAGACTCTAAGAACCTTAGGCTAGATAACCCTCACCCCACCTTGTGTCCCATTGTTTCTGAGTTACCAGCAGGGATTTTCCTGCCACCTGTGTTTTGCTCTTCTTCAATTACCGATTTGTCACCCATTCTCACTTCTGAGATCTAATACACCCTCCTCCCCACCCCACTCCCCACCTTTCTCCTTTGTCCCAAAATGTCATACATATCCAATGTTGCCTTATTGTCTTTGAAATTTTCATGCTTATGTAAATTCCTTGTGCTCATCTATTAAAATAAAGGCAATTTTTTAAAAGCCATTTTTGGTTCAAAGAAAAATTAAGGGAAAGGTAGATTTTTCATATATCCTGATAAGGAAAACATCTGAGACGTTTTAAGTTAAATTACAGCAGCTGGAAAGTGAGAGAAAGAGACAGAAATATTAGGCTGTTAATGGCTGCTGACCAGCTAACAGAAGATCTCCCACATTCCCATTTTGCCTGGGGGAATTTTGGATTCATCTCGGGTAGCTTTTTCTGCAGGTTATCTTAGCCAGGCAACATGGACTCTAGGAGCCACCCCTTGTTTGCACAAAGGCTTTCTGGACTGCGACTGCTGCCCCAGCCACTCCACAGGAGCCGGACCTTTCTTGATGCAGACTCTGCTATGCCAAAGCTGGCCTAGCTTCACTGCCCACCCCTTTCATATAGCTCGTGTAAATTCTTTTGGATCACTCCTTTCTTCCCCTTCTCCCTACCTGATGTATCAAAACATTTGCAAAACTCTGGGAAGAAGGACGTGTTGTCTTTTCTCCCTAGCCAAGATGCCGGTGGTTTAGACTCTACGCTCCAAGACTGATCTTTTGGCTAGTATTTTTTGGCTCAGTAAAACCTTACTTTGAAAAAGACTTTCAGCTGCAGAAATTTAAAAATTTTAGCTTAACAATCCCTTTCCCCTACACACACATAACTTCCCCTATTATCAACACTCCCACCAGAGTGATAAATGTGTTATGATTGAGGAACCTGCATTGACCCATTATTATCACGCAAAGTCCATAGTTTACGTTAGGGTTCACTCTTGGTGTTGTACCCTCTATGGGTTGGGCAAATGTGTAATGGCCTGTGTCTATCAATAGGGTGTCATACAGAGTATCTTCACTGTCCCAAGTATTCTCTGTGCTCTGTCTATTCATTCCTCGCCATTCTGAACTCCTGCCAACCAAAGATCTTTTTACTGTTTTCATAGTTTTACCATTCCCAGAATGTCATATAGTTGGAATGATAGAGTATGTAGCTGTGATATTGTGATTTATAATAAGATATATATAGAGAGAGCAGCCCAACATGGCCGACTTGGAGGATCGGGTGTCGGATGAGGAGAAGATGATTCTGGATCGCCTGTAGCTCCAAGAAGGTTGCTGAGGGCCATTCAAAAGCAGTGACTCCCACTGGTCTTCGCCAGTTTCCGGCCTGTGAGTTCCAGGGCTGGTACATCCAGCGGCCAGATACAGAGCATCAGCTCAAGACCTAACAACCATAGTTAGTGTGGTATCTTAAGGAAAGGCTCCTCACACCTGACCCAGCTAAGGCAAAGAAAACGTTGTCACAGACAAGTAGCCTACAGCGGATTACAAACAGCTGAAGCCATCCCAGGAAGATTTAGAAATTACACAACTGAAAGCTGGAGTCAGACAACACCAACCCTATACTCAACTACACAAACAACATATTTGAAGGAGCAGTCTATATTGAGACAGAATGGGAAGACAGGGAAGTGCAATTCAAATGAATCAACTAGAGGAATCCCCAGAAAAAGAATTGAATGAAATGGAAATAGCTAAAATGCCGGATGCAGAGTTTAGAATAATGATTGTGAGGATGCTCAAGGATCTTAGAGGAACCATAGATAGACAACACGAGTACCTAAACAATGAGATATCTGGCATCAAAAAGGACATTGAAATCATAAAAAAGGATCAGACAGAAATGATAAACACAATGACAGAAATGAAGACTACACTACAAGGAATGAAAAGCAGGCGGGATGAAAAAGAGGATCGAATCAGCAATTTAGAGGACAAGATAAGCAAAAGCACGGAAGCAGAACAGCAAAAGAAAAAGAGGATCAAAGTGTCTGAGAAAACTCGAAGAGAGTTCTGTTACAATCGGAAGAGAAACAACATCTGCATCATAGGGGTTCCTGAAGGAGAAGAGAAAGAACAAGGGATAGAGAACCTGATTGAAGAAATCATAGCTGAAAATGTCCCCGAATTGATGCAGGAAAAAGTCACACAAGTTCAAGAAGCACAGAGAATCCCATTAAAAAGGAACCCGAATAAACCTAAACAAAGACACATCATAATTAAAAAACCAAAGCTAAGAAATAAAGAAAGAACACTAAAAGCTGCAAGAGAAAAGCAGTCAATCACCTACAAAGGAGACCCCAAAAGGATGACATTCGACTTCTCAACAAAAACACTTGAGGCAAGAAGGGAATGGCAAGAGATATTCAAATTAATGCAGAACAGTTTCCTACAACCAAGACTTCTTTATCCATCAAGGCTATCTTTTAAAATAGAAGGAGAAATAAAAAGCTTCCCATACAAAAATAAAAAAAAAACCCTCAAGGAATTTATTACAACCAAACCAATGATGTAAGAAGTGTTAACGGTCCTGTTGTAAACAGAACAAGGGTAAAGAGGAATGTAGATTTAAGATTTTAGAAATGTTTCCAAATTGAAAAAGAAGTAAAACTATCATTATTTGCTGATGATATGATATTGTACATAGAAAACCCTAAAGCCTCAGTAAAATAACTAGTGGACCTAATAAATGAATTCAGCAAGGTGGCAGGATATAAAATTAATATTCAAAAACCAGTGACAGAGAGAGAAGATGGCAGCGGAGTAGGCGGATGCACAGACACCCAGCTCTCAACACCAAACTGGAATACAAATCAATTTAGAAAAAATCAGCATGAAAAACCAACACTGAACTGCAAGAACAGCTCTCAAAAAC
This sequence comes from Saccopteryx bilineata, assembly GCF_036850765.1. Classification (NCBI taxonomy): domain Eukaryota; kingdom Metazoa; phylum Chordata; class Mammalia; order Chiroptera; family Emballonuridae; genus Saccopteryx; species Saccopteryx bilineata. Next base: position 182,935,030 of record NC_089494.1, read on the forward strand.
CAAGGAGCAAAGAGGAAGCCACAATAATCCTGGTAAGGAGTGCCTGAATCTCCTCTGCTTACAGGAAGGGAAGGAGGGGGGTGAGGCTGAGAGCCCAGAGAGGATTTCACAGAGGAAAAAGAGCAGAAACTACTGCTCACAGCCACTTACCTGGCGGCCAGGGAGCAAGGTGGGTTGAAAAGACCAGCTTATCTCCCAAGTGGAAAAGACAGGGAGAGGGACAGACTGTGAGGGGCTAAGGTATGCAAGAAACAAAATAAAAAAGCTGACTCATTCGTGCTGGAGGCGGCCATAGCTGGGGGAGGGACTGAACCTTTCACAAAACAGAGCAGAAGTGCTTCCGGATCAGAGATCTCCGGACATCTATCCAGCTCCAATCAGCACAACAAGACACAGCTGAAAACAAGAAGTGGGGAGGAGGGGCAGTAACTCAGGTCTCCATGGAGATCTGAGATACACCTCCCCCTACTGAAGCTGAGAGAAAAAACCCTGCCCCCAGTGAGATTAGTTGGAGGAAGAGACCTTCAGCGTCTCAGGTTACACCCACAGCATTCCTGGATACAGTTTCAAGGAAGCCCCCTGCTGAGATCAGTTAACAAGACTATCACCTGTTAAGAAAACAAATCAAGACTTCAAAGCTGCCCAAATCCGAAAGTGGATTACAAATAATAGCTGATACCAACCCACAAAGACCTAAAAATAACACAACTGAAAACTGGAGGCAGACAACACCAAGCCTAGACTCAATCAACTCTACAAATAAAAAAAAAAGAAGAAGAAGAAGATGAGAAAACAAAGGAGTGCAATTCAAATGAAACCACAAGAGACACTTTCGAGACATGAACTGAGTGATATGGAAATAATCAAACTTCCAGATGCGGAGTTCAAAATAATGATTGTAAGGATGCTTAGGGATCTTAGAACAACAATGGAGGGGGAGTTTGAAAACCTAAATAAAGAAATAGCAAGTATAAAAAAGAATCAGTTGGAGACGACAAATACAATATCAGAAATAAAGACCACAATGGAAGGAATTAAAAACAGGATAGATAGAGCAGAGGATCGAATCAGCGAGTTAGAAGACAACTGGAATGAAGGCATGAAAGCAGAGAAGAAAAGAGAAAAAAGACTCAAAAAGTCAGAGGAAACTCTCAGAGAGCTCTGTGACAACATGAAGAGAAATAACATCCGCATCATAGGGGTTCCTGAAGAAGAAGAAAAAGAACAAGGGATAGAGACTTTGTTCAATCATATCATAGCTGAAAACTTCCCTAAATTAATGCAAGAGAAACTCTCACAAATCCAAGAAGCACAGAGGACTCCATTAAAGAGAAACCCAAAGAAACCTACACCAAGACACATCATAATTAAAATACCAAAGCTAAGCGATAAAGAGAAAATATTAAAAGCTGCAAGAGAAAAAAAAGTTATCACCTACAAAGGAGCCCCCATAAGGATGACATCTGACTTCTCAACAGAAACACTTGAGGCCAGAAGGGAATGGCAAGAAATATTCAAAGTAATGCAGAACAAGAACCTACAACCAAGACTACTTTATCCAGCAAGGCTATCGTTTAAAATTGAAGGAGAAATAAAAAGCTTCCCAGACAAAAAACAACTCAAGGAATTCATTACAACCAAACCAATGCTGCAGGAAATATTAAGGGGCCTGGTGTAAACAGATAAAGTGGGAAAAGAATACAGAAAAAAAAAAAAAAGAAAAAGGAATACACCTTTAAAGAAGAAAATGGCAATAAACAACTACATATCAATAATAACCTTAAATGTAAATGGATTAAATGATCCAATCAAAAGACATAGGGTAGCTGCGTGGATAAGAAAACAGGACCCATACATATGTTGTCTACAAGAGACACACCTTAGAACAAAAGACACACACAGATTGAAGGTAAAAGGATGGAAAAAAATGTTTCATGCAAATGGAAATGAAAAAAAAAGCTGGGGTAGCAATACTTATATCAGACAAATTGGACTTTAAAACAAAGGATATAGTAAGAGATAAAGAAGGCCACTACATAATGATAAAGGGAGTAATCCAACAGGAAGATATAACTATTATAAATATCTATGCACCTAATATAGGAGCACCCAAATATATAAAACAGATTTTGATGGATTTAAAGGGCGAGATCAACAGCAATACTATAATAGTAGGGGATTTCAATACCCCACTAACATCACTAGATAGATCCTCAAGAAAGAAAATTAACAAAGAAACAGCAGACTTATTGGAAACACTAGATCAACTCGATTTAATAGATATCTTCAGAACCTTTCACCCTAAAGCAGCAGAATATACATTCTTTTCAAGTGCTCATGGTACATTCTCTAGGATAGACCACATGTTAGGGCACAAAAGTGCTCTCAACAAATTTAAGAAGACTGAAATCATATCAAGCACTTTCTCCGATCACAACGGCATGAAACTAGAAATGAATCACAGCAGAAAAGCTCAAAAATTCTCAAACACATGGAAACTAAATAGCAGGGTGTTAAATAATGAATGGATTAAGAATGAGATCAAAGAAGAAATAAAGAAATTCCTAGAAACGAATGACAATGAGCATACAACAACTCAAAATTTATGGGACACAGCGAAAGCAGTGCTGAGAGGGAAGTTCATAGCACTACAGGCACACTTTCAGAAGCTAGAAAAAGCTCAAATAAACAACTTAACCCTGCATCTAAAAGAATTAGAAAAAGAACAGCAAGTAAAGCCCAAATGTAGTAGAAGGAAGGAAATAATAAAGATCAGAGCAGAAATAAATGACATAGAGGCTAAAGAAACAATACAGAGGATCAATGAAACTAGGAGCTGGTTCTTTGAAAAGGTAAACAAGATTGATGAACCTTTAAGTAGACTCACCAAGAAAAAGAGAGAGAGGACTCAAATAAATAAAATTAGAAATGAGAGAGGAGAAATAACAACTGACACAACAGAAATACAAAATATTGTAAGAAAATACTATGAAGAACTGTATGCCAAAAAACTAGACAACCTAGATGAAATGGACAAATTCCTTGAAACGTACAATCTTCCAAAAATCAATCTGGAAGAATCAGAAAACTTAAACAGACCAATTACACCAAAGGAGATCGAAACAGTTATCAAAAAACTCCCAACAAAGAAAAGCCCGGGGCCCGATGGCTTCACAACGGAATTCTACCAAATATTCAAAGAAGAACTAACTCCTATCCTTCTCAAACTATTTCAAAAAATTCAAGAGGAAGGAAGACTTCCAAACTCCTTTTATGAGGCGAGCATAATTCTGATTCCAAAACCAGGCAAAGACCACACAAAGAAAGAAAATTATAGGCCAATATCTCTGATGAATATAGATGCTAAAATCCTCAACAAAATATTAGCAAACCGGATCCAACAATATATGGAAAAAATCATACACCATGATCAAGTGGGATTTATTCTGGGGAGGCAAGGCTGGTACAATATTCGTAAATCAATCAATGTGATTCATCACATAAACAAAAAGAAGGAGAAAAACCATATGATAATTTCAATAGATGCAGAAAAAGCATTTGATAAAATCCAGCACCCATTCATGATCAAAACTCTCAGCAAAGTGGGAATACAGGGAACATTCCTCAACATGATAAAAGCCATCTATGAGAAACCCACAGCCAACATCATACTCAATAGGCAAAAATTAAAAGCAATACCCTTAAGATCAGGAACAAGACAGGGGTGCCCCCTTTCACCACTCTTATTTAACATAGTCCTGGAAGTCCTAGCCACAGCAATCAGACAAGAAGAAGAAATAAAAGGCATTCAAGTTGGAAAAGAAGAAGTAAAACTATCATTATTTGCAGATGATATGATATTGTATATAGAAAACCCTAAAGTCTCAGTCAAAAAACTACTGGACCTGATAAATAAATTCAGCAAAGTGGCAGGATATAAAATCAATACTCAGAAATCAGAAGCATTTTTATACACCAACAATGAACAGTCAGAAAGAGAAATTAAGGAAGCAATCCCCTTCACAATTACAACCAAAAAAATAAAGTACCTAGGAGTAAACTTAACCAAGGAGACTAAAGACTTGTACTCGGAAAATTTCAAAACATTGATAAAAGAAATCAAGGAAGATACTAACAAGTGGAAGCATATACCGTGCTCATGGTTAGGAAGAATAAACATCATTAAAATGTCTATATTACCCAAAGCAATTTATAAATTCAATGCAATACCAATTAAAATACCAATGACATACTTCAAAGATATAGAACACATATTCCAAAAATTTATATGGAACCAAAAAAGGACACGAATAGCCTCAGCAATCTTAAAAAAGAAGAATAAAGTGGGAGGTATCACACTTCCTGATATCAAGTTATACTACAAGGCCATTGTACTCAAAACAGCATGGTACTGGCATAAGAACAGGCATATAGATCAATGGAATAGAACAGAGAACCCAGAAATAAACCCACAGTTCTATGGACAACTGATATTTGACAAAGGAGGTAAGGAAATACAATGGAGTAAAGACAGCCTCTTTAACAAATGGTGTTGGGAAAATTGGACAGCTACCTGCAAAAAAATGAAACTAGATCACCAGCTTACACCACTCACAAAAATAAACTCAAGGCCTGACCTGTGGTGGCGCAGTGGGATAAAGCGTCGACCTGGAACACTGAGGTCGCCGGTTCGAAACCTTGGGCTTGCCTGGTCAAGGCACATATGGGAGTTGATGCTTCCTGCTCCTCCCCCTTCTCTCTCTCTCTCTGTCTCTCTCTCTCACTCCTCTCTCTCTAAAAAAAATCAATAAATAAAATATTTTAATAAAAAAAAAAAACTCAAAATGGATAAAAGACTTGAATGTAGGCCGTGAAACCATAAGCATCTTAGAAGAAAACATAGGCAGTAAGCTCTCCGACATCTCTCGGAGCAATATATTTGCTGATTTATCTCCACGGGGAAGTGAAATAAAAGACAGGATAAACAAATGGGACTATATCAAACTAAAAAGCTTTTGCACAGCTAAAGACAACAAGAACAGAATAAAAAGACAAACTACACAATGGGAGAACATATTTGACAATACGTCTGATAAGGGGTTAATAACCAAAATTTATAAAGAACTTGTAAAACTCAACACCAGGAAGACAAACAACCCAATCCAAAAATGGGCAAAAGAGATGAATAGACACTTCTCCAAAGAGGACATACAGATGGCCAATAGGCATATGAAAAAATGCTCAACATCACTAATCATTAGAGAAATGCAAATTAAAACCACAATGAGATATCACCTTACACCAGTCAGAATGGCGCTTATCAACAAAACAACACAGAATAAGTGCTGACGAGGATGTGGAGAAAAGGGGACCCTCCTGCACTGCTGGTGGGAATGCAGACTGGTGCAGCCACTGTGGAAAACAGTATGGAGATTCCTCAAAAAACTGAAAATCGAACCGCCTTTTGACCCAGCTATCCCACTTTTAGGAATATACCCCAAGGACACCATAGAACGGCTCGAAAAGGAGAAATGCACCCGCATGTTTGTGGCAGCATTGTTCACAATAGCGAAGATCTGGAAACAGCCCAAGTGTCCGTCAGAGGACAAGTGGATTAAAAAGCTTTGGTACATATATACTATGGAATACTACTCAGCCATAAGAAATGATGACATTGGATAATTTACAGTAACATGGATGGACCTTGATAACATTATATGGAGTGAAATAAGTAAATCAGAAAAAAAACTGAGATGAATCCATACATAGAAGGGACATAAAAATGAGACTCAGAGACATGAACAAGAATGTGATGGCAACAGGGGTGGGGAGGTTGGGGGAGGGGAGAGGGGGTGAAGAAGGAGAGAGGGGTTAGGGGAGGGGAGGGGCACAAAGAAAACCAGATAGAAGGTGACAGAAGACAATTTAACTTTGCGGGAGGGGTATACAGCACAATCAAATGTCAAAATAATCTAGAGATATTTTCTCTCAACATATGTACCCTGATTTATCAATGTCACTGCATTAAATTTAATAAAAAAAATTAATATTAAAAAAATAAAAAAAAAAACAAACAACCAGTGACATTTTTATACACCAACAATGAACTGTCTGAAAGAGAAATTAAGAAAACAATCCCCTTCACTACTGCAACAACAACAAAGAAAGTACCTAGCTGTAAATTTATCCAAGGAGGTTAAAGACTTGTACTCAGAAAATTATAAAACATTGATAAGAGAAATCAAGGAACATAATCAAATCAAAAATGGGCAAAAGAAATGAATAGACACTTCAAAGAGGACATTCAGATGGCCAATAGGCAAAAGAAAAAATGTTCAACATCACTAATCATTAGAGAAATACAAATTAAAACCACAATGAGATATCACATCACACCAGTCAGAATGACACATTAACAAAACAATAAGTGCTGGTGAGGATGTGGAGTAAAGGGAATCCTCCTGCACTGCTGGTGGGAATGCAGACTGGTGCAACCACTGTGGAAAATGGTATGGAGATTCCTCAAAAAATTAAAAATGGAACTGCCTTTTGACCCAGCCATCCCACTTTTATTATAGGAATATATCCCAAGGACACCAAATCACTGGTTCAAAAGAAGAAATGCATCCCCATGTTTATGGCAGCATTGTTTACAATAATGAAGATCTGGATACAGCCCAGGTGTCCTTCAGTGGACGAGTGGATTAAAAAGCTGTACTACATATACACATGGAGTACTATGGGGCCATGAAAAAGAAGAAAATACCTTTTGCAACAGCAGGGATGGACCTGGAAACTATTATGTTAAGTGACATAAGCCAGGCAAGAAATAAAAATAACATGACTTCACTCATATGAGGAATCCAATGAACAATGTGAACTGAGGAACAGAATAGAGACAGAGGAGGGATCAAAGGGACCAGTGGGCAAGCAGACAGAGGGAAAGGGGATGAGAGGATGAGATCAGAGAAGGGAAAGAGCTTGGTGAAATTATATATACATAACAGCATTATAGAGAGCAGAAGAGCAAATCCTGGAGGAAAGCGGGGAGGGTTTTGGGGGAGGGGGCAAGAAGGATGTTGAGGGGAATTCGGGGGTGCGGGAGGTTGTATTCGGTGGGACACTTGAATCTATGTAAACAATAAATTTAAATCAATAAAAAAATAAGAAATCAAAAAAAAAAGATATATATATATATATATTTGGCTTCTCACCAGTTTCTGGCACAGAGCTCCTAAACCCTTGGAATTACCTAAGTGATGATGTTAGAGTTAGGTAGCTAGATATTATTATAAGAGAAGCTTAATTAGGTTAAGCTTAATTAGGTTAAGCTTAATTAGGTTGGGAGCTACAGCTTCACATACACTCCAGGAAACTGTTGCGTCTTTTGCCTTGCCCCAAAGTGGGCAAGAAGGATTGCCAGTCATTAGCCAGGATTACCGAGGAATAGAGAAAACAATAAAAGGGGGAATTTCTCTGCTGGGCCTATGCCCAATAGGAGCCAAGTTGGAAACCATAAAAACCTGTCTGTCTAGCCTGGGGAAAAGATCGGATTGGATAAGGGACATAGAACCTCAGAAGATCTAGAAAATGGATTGGTTTAGGAGGAGGGCCCAACAGAAACACATAAAGGATTCAGAAATTGATTGGTTAGTTTAAAAGAATGCCTGGTCCTTTTCAAGCATGAGATAATATAATAAGCCTAAAGAAGGTGAGCTCATCTACTCTCTCCCTGGTCCTGTAACACAGATGCACCCCATTTGTTCACACAGTCTCTCCATAGCAGCCATGTGGCCCTAGCAGGTGCACAGACGGCAGGCTCCAAGCTCAAGCCTGGGTACAACATCACTAGGCACAGAGCACAGCCGGGAACAGAGACTACACTAGTTGTATAGGGACAGAAGCTGAACTGGACAAAGTTTTGACAGGGACTAAACCAATAGCACAGAATTTCTGGATTTTGGCCCTTTCCCTGGGTTTGACAACAGAATGAGCTGAACCCAGGACAGTCCTTTGTGTTTGCTCCAGCTTCAATAAATCTTACCACCATACATCATCTTCCCATGCATGGTCCCTAAAATACTATACTTTTCTTACAACGCTGCGAGGGCTCCATTTCCACTGGCAACAATGAGGGCAACACAGGTGCCTGTTGGTAGGTTAATAAGGCGACTTTTGAAAGCACCTTGGAATGGGGGCTTGTTGCCAGGCAAACAAACCATGTGTTTAGAAGGTTGAAACTTTGAGTCCCACCCCCTGACCTTGGGGGAGGGGAGAGGGGATGGAGGTTGAGTTCAATCATCAATAGCCAATAATTTAATCAATCATGCCTAAGTAATGAAGCCTCCATAAACCCCCCAAAAGATGTGGTGTCGAGAGCTTCCAGGTTGGTGAACCGACCTTTGGAGGGGTGGGAGCGTAGCACGCTCTGAGGGCACACCCTGAGCCCCTTCCCCTCCGCTCTGTGCATTTCTTCCACTTGGCTGCTCCTGACTTATATCCTTTTAAAATGAACCAGTGATCTAGTAAGTAAAATGTTTCTGTGAATTCTGTGAACCCCTCTAGCAAATTAATCATACCTAAAATGGGGGGGTCATTGGAACCTTCCATCTATAGTTAGTTGCTCAGAAGCACAGGTGACAACCTGGGTGGGAGCAGCCTTGTAGTACCGAGACCTTAACCTGTGGCACCTGATGCTACCTTCTACTAGATTATGTCAGAATCACGTTGAATTGGAGGACGCTCAGCTGGTATCCGGAAAGTTGCTCGTTGGTGTGGGAAATATCTTTCTGCCTCTACACTGGAATTGATGCCAGAACCTGGAGTAGCCTTTTCAGATTGACTTTTTTCACTTAATAACATGCATTTAAGATTTCTCTATGTCTTTTTAAAACTTGACAGTGCATTTCTTACTAGTACTGAATAATATTAAATTATCTGCATGTACTATAGTTTATTTATCCATTCACCCCCTGAAGTACATCTTAGTATATCTTCCAAGTTTTGGCAATTCTGAGTAAAGCTGCTATAAACATGTCTATGCCGGGTTATTTTGGACATCATTTTTCAGCTCCTTTGGGTAAATACTAAGGAATACAATTGCTAGGTCATGTGGTAAGAATATGTTTAATTTTTTAAGAAACTGCCCAGTGTCTTCCAGAGTAGTTCTGCTATTTTGTATTCGCAACCGTAATGAATTAGTTCCTATTGTTTCACATCCTCTCCAGCATTTGGTATTGTCAGTGTTTAAGGTTTTGACCATTCTAATAGGTGTGCAAAGCAAGTTGTAACATAAAGAAAACTAAATTTAGAGCTTTATTACTTCCCAGCCATGTGGCCTTGAGCAAATTATATAACCTCTCCGTTTCCTCTTTTATAAATAGGTCATGGTAATATTTTTATTTTATTTTATTTTTTTATTTTATTTTACTTATTCATTTTAGAGAGGAGAGAGAGAGAGGAGAGAGACAGAAGGGGGGAGGAGCTGGAAGCATCAACTCCCATATGTGCCTTGACCAGGCAAGCCCAGAATTTCGAACTGGCGACCTCAGCATTTCCAGGTCGATGCTTTATCCACTGCGCCACCACAGGTCAGGCAATATATTTTTTTTAAGTGAGAGAGAGAGAATGAAAGTGAGACAGGAAGGGAGAGAGATGAGAAGCATCAACTTGTAGTTTATCACTTTAGTTGTACATTGATTGCTTCTGAGAGTAGGAGAGAAAATGGGAATCATTGACACACAGCTGCTTTCACTTTACTTACTTGTACATTGAACTTCTTGTACATGCCTTGACCAGGGCACGCTACTCAAGCCAACAACCTTGGGCTTTCATGTCAGTGACTTCTGGGCTCACGCTGATGAGCTTTGGGATTGTGTGAACGATTCCCCCTACCCCACTCTCAAGCCAGCGAGCCCACATTTGGAGCCAGTGACCTTGGGGCTTCGAACAGGTGACAGAGAGCAGATTGATGGTTACCCTGCTGATAACCTCGGTGTTCTGGGTGAACATTTTATCCGCTGTGCCACTACTTGTCAGGTGGTAATGAAAGTCATAGTATTTTGACCCTATTCTCTTCTCCTCCCCCTGTCAAACATGTGACATATGTAGTTCAGGTCGTCTATTATGACAGAACTTCTTTATTATCTCCCTATTACAGTCAATTACTAATGTAACTAGACTTGTCTTTCTGAGTTTTCAGGACATATATTTTTAACTCATTTCACAGAATGGTGGTGAACTTATTCTAAGCTACTTACTAGTGGCTACACAGCTCATAGACTATAACTTAAAACGTAGAATGTAATAATAGATGCTCATTTCCTGTAGTATTTTTTTTTAATTTAACCTTAAAATTATTTTAAAAAATTTCAATTGCAGTTGACATTCAGTCTTATTGTGTATTAGTTTCCAGTGTACAGCATGGTGGTTAGACAATTGCATACTTTACAAAATGGTTCCCCGATATTTCCAGAACCCGCCTGGCCCCATGAATAGTTATCACAATATTATTGACTCTATTCCCTATACTGTACTTTACATCCCTGTGACTATTCTGTAACTACCAATTTGTACTTCTTAATCCCTTCACCTTTTTTATTCACTGTCACGTGACCCTTCTCCCCGCTGGGAACCATCAGTCTGCTTTCTGTATCTATGAGTCTGTTTCTATTTGTTTGTTTATTGTATTCTTTAGATTCTACATATAAGTGAAATTATATGGTATTTGTCTTTCTCTAACTTATTGTACTCAGTCATAATACCCTCTAGATCCGTCCATGTCATGTAGTATTCTTCTAAATGAGTTAATGATTAAACCCTTCAATTTGAAAACACTTCTAGATTATTTTTTATAAACCCATCAAGTAAACACATATTGTCCTGACAGTTTATGGATTCTTGCTTAGATCAACCTATCCTGGAACATGTTAGATCTCAGATTTTTAGGTTTCTGTTTCAAAATGTGATATCCTTCAAAGGGAGATGACTGAGTAGTTTCGCATAAGGAACATGCCATATAAATAAGTTATGCCCTGATGCAGAATGCTTCTCACACAGCACCACAAGAAACCGACCGGAAAAGATTACAGGACTGCCATAATTTTAGCAAACCCTCGGAACGAAAAATATTGGTCGTATGCAACAAGGTGGCAAAGAAGGAAATAAAACAAAGAATTGCTTCAAACCTCAAAGGAATTAGGAAACCGGAAACTTGATGGGACAAGCAAGATTTGTTTGTGTTTATTTCTCAAATTAAAGTAAACTCTAGACAGTGGGAAAATTCCTTCTACCTCCCCAAGGGGAAATAAAAGGGGCCTTGAAAGGCTGTCACCCAGCTTTACAAACAAGAAACCGAAATGCTTAGACAGTTTTACTGCCATCAAAATGCTAGCTCTTTCCAAATGTAGCTAATGACGGGCACACTGAGCTAAGACTATGTAATTTTAATTCTGGAACAAATACATCAGATGCTTGGTTTTCCTCATTCTGCTTTTCTGTTGCTGCCATAAGTGATGTAAATAGTACATTTTCTTCTTTGGGAAGAATAACAGAAATGACTGTTTGTTTTTTTTAATTCTACTGTTTGTGTTGATACACTTGACCAGGGAGAACTCTGTAAACAATTTAACATGCAACTTGAGGCTGCAAGTTTTTTAAGGGTAAGAACCATCCTGGTGCTGTTTTCACATTCTCTGAGTCCCTAGAGGTGTCCAGGGAACCTGACATGCAAAAGATAATTAAAGCCTGAGGCAGTTCTCAACTAATGATCACACAGAGTAGTTTCCACCAAGCTAAGGAAGCAAATTAAGTTATAGAGTCAGAGGAAGGCCCTTCTTGCATGGGAGTCTTCAAGGGAATAATTTCTGAATGTTGGCATCCTTAGTATGGAAACATCCTATATGCATTAAGCACTTAGACTGATTTCTGTTGCCTTTTCTGCCTTGGTCCAATATGTAGCTAGCTGTGGACCCTGGGGCAACCATGGTGGCAAACTGATACATCCCCTATTCCTCGCCCCTCAAAAGATCCATATTTTGGCCCTGGCTGGTTTGCTCAGTGCTAGAGCATCCACCCAGTGTGTAGATGTCCTGGGTTCGATTCCCAGTCAGGGCACACAGGAGAAGCACCCATCTGCTTCTCCACCACTCCCCCTCCCCCTTCTCTCTCTCTCTCTCTCTCTCTCTCTCTCTCTCTCTCTCTCTGTCTTCCCCTCCCATAGCCATAGCTTGATTAGTTTGAGTTAGTTGGGTCCAGGTGCTGAGAATGTCTCCATGGCCTCTACTTTAGGCACTAAAAAATGACTCAGTTGCTGAGCAAAGGAGCAATGGTCCCAGATGGGCAGAGCATCACCCCCAATGGGCATGCTGGGTGGATCCCAGTTGGGGAGCATGGGGGAGTCTGTCTGCCTCTCTTCCTTTCACTGAAAAAGAAAAAAAAATCCATACTTTGGGCATTTTTTCTACCCCTTCTCTCTTTTTTCTTTTTCTTTCTCCTTTAATTTCTCATCCTGTTCCCTTATCTAATTCAGCATTACCAGTCACTGTTTTTCACTCAGAAAAAGGTACATCTTCATAATTATAACTGTCATAATTCACTTAGACTTCATAGTGGTCTTAACAGATCAACAGATCAATGCCAGCCAAAAATAACCATGATATTAGTCACTTAATGTGGGTAAATAACCACCTCTGATAGCAAAAAAGAATATATTATGCTAGAATACCACTAACTGGCACTTTTTTTTTTTTTTGTATTTTTCTGAAGTTGGAAATGGGGCAGCAGTCAGACAGACTTCCACATGCGCCTGACCAAGATACACCCAGCATGCCCACCAGGGGGCGATGCTTTGCCCATCTGGGGCATTGCTCTGTTGCAACCAGAGCCATTCTAGCGCCTGAGGCAGAGGCCACAGAGCCATCCTCAGCGCCCAGGCCAACTTTGCTCCAATGGAGCCTTGGCTGTGGGAGGGGAAGAGAGAGACAGAGAGGAAGGAGAAAGGGGAGGAGTGGAGAAGCAGATGGGTGCTTCTCCTGTGTGCCCTAGCCGAGAATCGAACCTGGGACTCCTGCATGCCAGGCCGATGCTTTACCACTGAGCCAACTGGCCAGGGCCAAGCTGGCACTTTTTAAGCATCTATGTAGTATGAGCTAGAGAGGCAACATGTAAAATATTCTATGGATATTATTTTATCCAGTCCTCACAACCCGATGAAATAGGTAGAATTACTCCTTCCATGTCACAAATGGGAAAACTAGGGTTCCAAAAGAGAGGTGAGATCACTTGCCCAATGCTATGCAGCTTATAAGTGATGGAGCCTAGGTTTAAACCAAGGTTTTGATTCTTTGGACTCTTAATTACTATGCTAGCCTGCGTTACTTCTTTGACAGAAAAAAAGGAGCACTATTCTTGTCTTATTTCCCTGAAGTTTCAATATTTTGTGTTCAAAGTCTTGTCATATCATTTTTTAAGAAGAAAGTAGCATCTTATGAACTTCTAGGAGTCTGAAATGTTGTTTCATGGTCCTTTAATTATGAAAAATCCTTGTTTGAGGATCTAAGTCTGAACTTTTTCAACAGTTTTCTTTGACTTAGCTATCTTATTTTATTTAAGTAAACATCTATAATTTAATACCTTGCTTCAGCTTCTTCTAAATGTCCTATACACTGTGGTGATCATTAGGACAGAAGCAGGGAGAAAACTCATGATCTTAAAATGTTTTCTTTATCATATATGATGAATCAGACTAGCAAAGTCCATAGCACAGAGCTCCTAATGAATGCTAATTCTGTGGAAGCTACACATACTATACCTTCTTTTTAAAACAACTTCCTTTGGATGTTTATTCTGCTTGTGGCTAATTTTCTTTCTTGTTTTTTTCTTTCTTTCTTTCTTTCTTTCTTTCTTTCTTTCTTTCTTTCTTTCTTTCTTTCTTTTTTCTTCCTTCCTTCCTTCCTTCCTCCCTCCCTCCCTCCCTCCCTCCCTCCCTCCCTCCCTTCCTCCCTCCCTCCCTTCCTTCCTTCCTCCCTCCCTCCCTCCCTCCCTTCCTTCCTTTTTCTTTCTTTCTTTCTTTCTTTCTTTCTTTCTTTCTTTCTTTCTTTCTTTCTTCTTTCTTTCTTTCTCTCTCTCTTTCTCTTTTGTTTGTGGCAGATTTTCCAAGTTTAGACAAATGTTTTCTTTTCTTACTAATGTATGGGTAGAAGTGTTTTTGTCATAAATACCACGATGGCCCCATATCTATCACTGGGAGACCTTAAGCAAGCCATTTCATTTCTTGAGTCTGAGTGCTTTTGCTTCTAAAATGAAGTATGTTATAATGAAGTCACCTGTAGATTCATTATCTACCTTTCACCTCTGCTCTGTATCCTGGGGTCTTTATAAATGGCTTCAATGGGTTCTTTTGTCCTCTGACTTCTAGGTGGGTTCAATCAATGGGAGTAGAAAGAACTAGCAGAAATCAGAGAAAGGCATATTCATTTGACTTTCCCTTTTCTTGTTAGCAGTGCCTGGCAACAACCACATTTCTCTGCCAAATGTCATTGCCTCTCCTACAACCTTAGTACTTCAAGTTCTGGTGACCACTCCTCCCTCCTTACCCTAAATGTGTCAGGGCAGTAATGGCTTCCTGCCTGTGTTAATCCTGTCCTCATGCTGACTGATATAGCTGATCAGGATTTAAATAAACTCTAAACATTTTTCTAATTCTAAAATAAGTATTATTTAGAAATATCCTAGAAAGATGTACTTTTCTGGGAAAGGAGATGGTTGTAATGCTTATTTAATAGAATGTGCTCGGATAGAAGCCAGAATATATAAGTAAGAGGGTAGTGGACTGGGAGCCAGGAGGTCAGCAGTGCTGCTGACCAGGTAAGCGACTTTCTTTCTTTTTCTTCTTTCTTTCTTTCTTTCTTTCTTTCTTTCTTTCTTTCTTTCTTTCTTTCTTTCTTTCATCTCTCTCTCTCTCTCTCTCTCTCTTTCTTTCTTTTTTTTCCAGAGACAGAGAGTGAGTCAGAGAGAGGGATAGACAGGGACAGATAGGATCGGAGAGAGATGAGAAGCATCAATCATTAGTTTTTCACTGTGCATTACAACACCTTAGTTGTTCATTGATTGCTTTCTCATATGTGCCTTGACCACGGGCCTTCAGCAGACTGAGTAACCCCTTGCTGGAGCCAGCGACCTTGGGTTCAAGCTGGTGGGCTTTTTTGCTCAAACCAGATGAGCCCGCGCTCAAGCTGGCGACCTCGGGGTCTCGAACCTGGGTCTTCTGCATCCAGTCCAACGCTCTAGCCACTGCGCCACCACCTGGTCAGGTCTTTCTTTCCTTTTTCTTTCCTTCCTTCCTCCTCTCTTACTCTTTCTTTTCTTCTTTTGAATTGTAATAAAATAAACATAACATAAAATTTACCATTTTTACTCTTTTTAAGTGTACAATTTAGTGATATCAAGTACATTGTGCTACCATTACCAACAACCATCCACAGAATACTTTTCATCTTGCAAAATTGAAACTCTGTGGCCAATAAACAATAACTCTGATTTTCCCTTCTTCTGGCTCCTAGGAGCAATGGTACCACTTTCTATCTCAACTTGACTTTTTGGGAGTACTTCATATAAATGAAATCATATAGTATTTGTCTTTTTGTGACTGGTATATTTCACTTAGCATAATGTCCTCAAAGTTCATCCATGTTGTAGCATGTGTCAAAATTTCCTTTTTTTAAAGGCTCAATAGTATTCTATTTTATGTATATACCACATTTTATTTATCCATTCATCCATCTGTGGATGTTTGAATTGCTTCTACTTTCTTGCTATTGCAAATAATGATGTTCTGAACATGGGTATCCAAATATCTTTCAAGCTCCTGCTTTCATTTCCTTGTTTTCTTCATAGCATTTATCTTAATTTGTAAGTATT
Source organism: Saccopteryx bilineata (assembly GCF_036850765.1). Taxonomy (NCBI): domain Eukaryota; kingdom Metazoa; phylum Chordata; class Mammalia; order Chiroptera; family Emballonuridae; genus Saccopteryx; species Saccopteryx bilineata. Next base: position 182,950,948 of record NC_089494.1, read on the forward strand.
TTGCTTCACTTGTTTATTTTTGTCTGCTCTTCCTCCCAGAAGGGTAAGGCCTACTAGACCAGTGGTCTGGATCTATCCCACAAGTGGAACTGCTGGATCATATGATAACACTGTTTCCATTTACTTGAGACACTGAGAAACTGCCATATTGTTTTCCAGAGTGGCTGCACCATTTTACATTTTCAACAGCAATGTACAGTTTCAGTTTCTTTACATCCTCACAAATGTGCTATTTTCTGTTTCTGTTTTTATTAGTAATTATCTTATAAGTATTCAACTTTAAACCAATGTTTATTTAGCTCCTATTTGTTCATTCACTGTGTTAGGCGCTGGGAAAACAACAAATGAACCCTACTCAAATGGACCTTATATTTCTAGGGAGAAGAGCCGACAAAAATAAACAAAGTAAAACACAAATCGAGGTAAATGCTGTGAAAGAAACAAGGAGATGAGGCAGATAATAATGGGAACCTACTTTAAAAATGTTTTATGAAAAAGTAACATTTATAAAGAGATAAAAAAGAGCTCCAAATACGGAAGGGAAGAATATATATAGAAAGAGCAAGGAAGGTAGCGGCCCAGAATGTGCAAAGGCCTCCAGGTTAGGAAGAGCTTGAAGTATTCGAGTTACAGATAGAATAATAGTGTGTTGGGAACAGTGTAGCAGGAGGACTGAATATGGAAAGAAAGCCAAGGGCCTGCTGGTCAAGGCCTTCTAAGCCAGGGGTCGGGAACCTTTTTGGCTGAGAGAGCCATGAACGCCACATATTTTAAAATGTAATTCCGTGAGAGCCATACAACGACTCGTGTACCTTATGCGTTATCTAATAAAAATTTGGTGTTGTCCAAGAGGACAGTTGTGATTGGCTCCAGCCACTCACAATCATGAACAGGAGCGGTAGGAAATGAATAGATTGTAATACATGAGAATGTTTTATATTTTTAATGTTATTATTATTTTTATTAAAGATTTGTCTGCGAGCCAGATGCAGCCATCAAAAGAGCCACATCTGGCTTGTGAGCCATAGGTTCCCAACCCCTGTTTTAAGCCATTTTCAGATCTGGAATTATATTCAATGTTCAGTGGGAGACTATTGAAGCCTAATGTGGGAGAATTGCATGCTCTGAACTTTGGACTAAACACTGACCTTCTAAGCCCCCTTTTAGTAGGTGTCTTCCCAAATGTCTTTGCAAGATCAGGGCTGTGCATGAGATGGTTATTGGCTTCTGGAAGCTGTGTTGCATGATAGTTCAGAACTTACTCTGGGGTCTAATATACTGGGATTCAAATCCCAGTTCTACCACCTAATAGCAATGTGAGCTTAAGCAGGTTAATCAAGCCCTCAGAGCCTCAGTTTCTTCATCAGGAAAATGAGATTAATAGTACTTTCCTCATAAAAGTGTTAAATATGTGTGAATTCCTAACACAGTGCCCAGCACACTAATTAACAATAGCTATTTTAGTTATTATAACACTTTATTCATTCATTGAACAAGCTTTTCTTGGAGCTTATGATGTCTCAGGCTCTACAAAGTAAGAAGAGTGAAAAGATGAGACCATTGTCCTGGTTTTCAAAGAGAAGTAACATATCTAAGTATCACACAGAATGCTAAGAGCAATGGGAGACGTATGGATAGGACATTATAAATGCACAGAGAAGGAGCACACCACCAAAACTGGAGATGGAGATTTAGACAAGGTCCCCGAAACAAGTGATAATGGAGCCAAGTTAATGGATGAGTTGAGGGGTACGAAGGCTATCTGGGTAGAGAGGACCAACCAAATGAACAAAAGCACAGGACAAGAAGCAGAGTGGCATGCAAGAGGGAGACAGTGTGCAGTTGAGAGGATGCTGGTCCAGTCACTGCTGGGACAGGGGCTGAGGAGAGCTAGGCAGGCCTTGTATAACAGGCTAAGGACTTTTACTGCAGGCAATCGTGAACCACTAGAAGACTTTTAGCAGTGGAGTGCCCTGTCCAGATTTGGGTTTTGGATAGTTTATTCTGCTGCATACAAAAAATGGATATAATTAAGAAAAGAATGGAAGAAAGAAAAACATGTAGGAAGGAGACAATTTCGGTAAAGCAGGCAAGGAAGAGACAATATGAGTCTGAATTATGATATTGGACATAAGGATAAAGAAGATGAAGGAGATTTTAAAAATATATTTGGGAGACTAAGTTGGCAGGACAGAATGAGTAATCAGATGTGGAAGAAGTAAAGGATGGAGAGGAGTCCAGGGTAAGTGGAAACTGCTAACGAGGGTGCCTGAGCATGTGGCAGACACGGAACCAGGAAAGCTTGCAGTGAATACAATGGGGCACAGTCTACAAGGTAGAAGTCGTCATCCCTGCAGCCTCCAGGAGTAATGGCAGCTGATGGCCCACTGCTGAGTCTTGTTTGTCCCAAGGGAGATAGTTTGCTCAACGTTATGCTCCCTTGCAGGGGAAGCTCACTTTTAGTGATTAATCTAGAAGCACAAAAACGAGGCCCACTTTTCTCAGTGCAGGAAAACACAGAAGGCTCATTCCAGCCCCAGAGCTCCTTGAAGATCAACTAAGGCCTCCATTTTTCTGCATCACACTTCAGCTTCTCCCTGTGCCTAAGTGTGCTCCCCTCACTGGCTTCCAGGTGCTGAACCTAAATCACTCCCAGTGAATCTCCTGCACAGACATTTGTTTCAGAGTCCATTGGTCAAAGGGCCAGACCTTAGAGAGGGGACGATACTCAGTTTTGGGTGAGTTGAACTTGATATGTCTGTAAGACAGCCAGGTAGCTGTACCTAGTAGGCTTTTGGACAGCGAAGCCTAAAGCTCCAGAGAAAGCTGTGACCCAGAATAAACATTTGGGAGATAATCAGCACCCTGGTGGCACAGATCTGCAGTCCCTTACTTGCAATTTTCAAATCTAAAAAATATAAAAACCAAAAGTTCTTTAAAAATTTATCCGGTGGCAAAACCTGACTCTATCTGAGCATTTCTGACACCAAAAGTTGAACTGAATGTACTATATATAGTACAAATACTGACCTGAATGTACTATTTATAGCCCCTTTAAAAATTCTACTTAGTGTGAATATTTCTGCGTTTTGCTACATAAATATTCATGTTTTTGATTAGAAGGTACTTTCCCAGACTCTACTGGAACCAGTATGTAATTTTCATTATATGTTCCATATTATCTTCCTAAAATATGAAATAATCAGGATTCTGAAGCCATCTGGCCCCCAAGGGTTTTAGACAAAGGATTGTAGACTTATAATTGGAACCATGAAAGAGGATAATTTCACCCTGGGAGAACTGTAGACAAAAAGCAAGTATTACAGAGAGAACAGTGACATTTTGGACTAGCCAAAGGAAGGGTGGCCAACAAAAGAAAGAAGAGATGTTCTTAAGGTATGTTAGTCAGGAGACTACGTGGTCAGAGTCATGGAGGCCAAGGGAACAGAAAGAGAAGGAAGCTCTCAGTGACTCATCACCAGCAGGGGTCTAGGAATCAGGAACGAGGATTTACCGTCCAAAGCTGGCAATTCTCTGTTGATGAGTGACCACGCTCAGCGCAGTTTCAGATGACTGGAGGAGGCAGAAGCCCAAAGGCAGTGCGGGATGGAACGAATGGGAAGAGAGGAGAGAGAGTCTACAGTAGCTAGGTGGGTAAGGGCATGTGATGTCAACAGGAGAAAAGCCTTAAGCATGTTTATAGGGAGGCAGGGAGGAGGAAAAAGTGAGTGAGGGATTGAAAATCAAGGGTACAGAGAGGAAGTAACAGGGTAAGATCCAGGAGGAGGCAGGAAGAACTCAGGTGGGGTCAGGATAGGGATTCATATAGAGGAAGGCAGGAAGAGGGTTGGTCTAAAACTGACGGAGGAACTCCTCACATTTTGAGGCTAGAAGAAAAAGAATGAGAAAGGGATTAGATGTAGAAAAGCGGGTAGGTAAGAAAGTACAAAGTTGAGGTTGATCATCCGATTTCTTCTATTTTGTTACTGAAACAGATTAGGTTATCTGCCTAAAGCAAAGGCGCGCAAATTGAAATGGGATTGTGGGGAGAGAGGTGAGAGTTTGGTGTAAAGCGAGTGATGAGCGAACCCAGGAAAATTAAAAAGATGGGTACTTGGCGGTCTCAAGTTAGAGAAAATGTAGTGGCATGATTTTTTGCCCATCCCTCAGCTTTATGCACAGAGATGTTAATTAAACAACAGAATACCTATGCAACCATGGAAAGTTGTCACAAAGAATACTCAATGGCAAGGGAAAAATGCTTAATATACACTGTCAGAGAGACTGTGGGCACCATCTTCAGAACCCTTTGGCATTCATCTCTGCAGATCTCTGCTCCCAAGAGGCTGTTTGCTGTGACCACATGAAACGCCCCGCTTGAGGTTTTCCTCTAGGCCAGGCAGCATGCTAGAGGTCAGTGCTAGGGGATGGCCCATCAAATCCTGGGAGAATTATTGCTCAGTCTTCAAACTTCCAGCCCTAACCAATTACTGATGGGACATTTATGGTTAAATACATTAGCTTTCTCAGCCCTCCTTGGGGACAATTTTGAGATGTTTTCTATACTGTTTCTAAGAATTCTCCAGCAGAATTTAGCTCTAAGGTGCAACACAGTGCCAGTTGGATTAATTATAAAAAATGTATTGGCTTCCTTCCTATAATGAATTTTTAAAAGGCCTCCAATTCTTTGGCATTCTTCCCATGAAGTGGTGGGATCTATGTGCCCTCCCCTTGGGGGCTTGTGATGGTCTTGATGAAAACAGTATGGCAGTATTGACACGATGTGATTTCCAAGCCTAGACTAGAAAAGGCCATCAGCGTCTGCCTGGTTCTCTCAGACACTCACTCTCAGGGAAACCAGTCACCAGGTAAGAAGTCTGACTATACTAAGGCTGCTGTGCTGGAGAGCCCATATGCAGATGCGCTGCTCCATAGACCCAGCTCAGCTCCCTGCAGACGCTCGGCACTGACTGCTAGTCATGGAAATGAGCCATTTGGGACACGCAGCCCAGAGAGCCTCCAAACGCCTGCAGGCTCAGAGGACATTTCACAGTTGAGCTCTTTTCAAATTCCTGATGCCCAAAATTGCATGCCAAATATAACGGTGTGTTTTATACAACTAAGGAGTTACTTGTTACACAGCAATAGTGACTGAAACATTCCCTTTCCTTTGATCTCTTCCCCAATTTCCTACTGGTATTTCCTCGGATCACCTTCAAAATAAATGATATACTCTCAAATCCTTATTTCAGAATTGTTTGCTAAGAAACTCAAACCAAGAAAAACTATGTTGCAAAATAATAATTATAACCACAACCATGAAAAAACACTAGGGAAAATGATAGAAATAGATTAAAATGTTAACAAGGTTAATTTTTAAGTAGGAAAATTGAGATTGATTTTTATTTTTCATATTCTTTTTATATATTTTCTAAAGGTTATGAAACTATTTTTATCAGAAAAAATGTTTTAGAAAACATGGAGAAATAATGTAATATAAAAAGATTTTTCTATGAAAATTGAAATTTATCAGTCTTCTTATTTCAAGTAAAATTTGTGATCTGAAACTTTTACTTATGGTAGATCTTCTTCTAGCTTAATGGACCTTTCCCACACACCATGGACAGAGTGATCCTAGTACCCTGTGACCCACACTTGACAATTAGACCAGGGAGTGCCATATATTACCCCCAAAGAACCAACCATAATCTGGCCAAACTCTGGTCATCTTTTTTTCTAGAATATGACTAAGAAATGCAGTGCCTGGCCCCTGGCCAGGAAGCTCAGAGAATGGAGCAAATGGAGAGAGAGAAACAATGATGGAAAAACTCTCTCTCTCTCTCTCTCTCTCTGTGCACTCATGTGCGAGGGAGGGGAGATGGCTTTCTACTTCCTGTGAAGCTTGGCTGTACTTCCTGTACTCCATTTCCTTGAGCTTCTGTTCTATCTCTTCACGATTCTCTTTTACTTGACCTTGGTTGAGTGGTTTCTCTTCTCTGTAACCGGTAGAATCTGATCTGTCTGAATACATTTTCCAAGACCAGAAAGCTAAAATAATACTAATGCTGATATTAATATTGTCTTAGTTTGGGCTGCTATAATAAAAATACTATAGACTGGGAGGCTTAAACAACAAATAGTTCTCATAGTTCTGGAGGTAGGGAAGTCCAAGACCAAGGAGCTAGCAAAGTGGGTGTCTGGTGAGGACCTGTTTTCTGGCTTAGAGACAGCCATCTTCTCCTGGGGTCTCTTTATAAGGTTATTAATCCCATACATGAGGGCTCTATCCTCATGACCAATCACCTCCAAACGCCCCACCTCTTATTACCATCAGACTGGAGTTAGGAGTTCAACATTTGAATTTCGGGGATGGGGCACTGAACTTCAAGCCCATAACAGATATTAATATTAGTTACTTACCAAGGAAGTACACTATTCCTATTTCATTAATAAGAATGACCAAGACGTAAGGTTTGGTAAGGTCCGCAGTCCTGTGCTGGCCAAGGGCACTTAGCTGAGGTGCCATTCCAGCCTGCATTCCTATGACGCTGCACACACTAGGTTGGGAGCCCGAGGCTGTGGCTCTTCACTAGTAACTCGTGATAGGGTGCTGAGGAGGTAGGGTGTCAAGGCTCCCCAAATCGTGCAGCTGTTCAGAGGCTATCATAAGACACCAAAATATGCCTAGTGTGATAATGGGCAAGTCACACAGCCTGAACTGGCATTTCACTCTCCCTCCCGCACTTACACTTTCCAGCAATGCTTGTTCATTTTCTTCCCATGACGGTTTAGCAAACACAAGATCATTTAATAATATTGAGAATAAGAGGGAAATGAACACTGTAAGATACTTGAGACAGAGAGAAAGATGAGGAAAGCCAGGGGTGGGATGCGGAGCTTGTGGGAGCTGCGCAGTCACTAGCTGAAGCCTCAGGTGCGCTAAGGTGAGCTCATTGTCTAAGTGAGGTAGGTGGGAGGCACCAGTACTTTCGTTAACACTCTCTCCTTTCCCTGTTGCCACAACCCTGTGATGTGAATATCATTGAGCTTACTTTCCAGGTGGGGAAAATGAGGCTTAGAGAGGGTGAATGATCTGGGAAAGGACAGAGCAAGAAATGGCAGAGCTGAGAGTCTAAATCATGTGCAGCTTCTATTTTAAGATACTGTCTGTCTCTTCAGTTTGGCCCACTCTACATTTGATTTCACTCCTCTTAAACTCTCAGTTAACAGTGTGTGAGCTAGGGCAGTAAGTCTGATCTGACTGTGTTAAAACTTAGTTGGGGTTTTTTTTTTTTGTTTGTTTGTTTTTGTATTTTTCCAAAGTTGGTAACAGGGAGGCAGTCAGATAGACTCCTGCATGAGCTCGACTGGGATCCACCTGGTATCCACCCAGCACGCCCACCAGGGGGCGATGCTCTGCCCATCTGGGGCATCGCTCTGCCACAATCAGAGCCATTCTAGCACCTGAGGCAGAGGCCACAGAGCCATCCTCAGCGCCTGGGCAAACTTTGCTCCAATGGAGCCTCGGCTGCGGGAGGGGAAGAGAGAGACGGAGAGGAAGGAGAGAAGGAAGGGTGGAGAAGCAGATGGACGCTTCTCCTGTGTGCCCTGGCTGGGAATCAAACCCGAGACTCCTGCACACCAGGCCGACACTCTACCACTGAGCAAACCGGCCAGGGAGTTTGTCTGTTTTTATTATGAACCTCAAATTGTGCCATATTGTGACCAGTTGTCTCACTCACTAACATACAAGGCCAGCATGGTCAGTTTCTTGCATGGGCACATATTTTTTTAACTTAATTGCCATCAATTTTTAAATGTGTAAATTGAGAGCCATGGCTAATTAAATCCGATGTTAGCAAGGCTTTTGTACCCATTACTAGCCTCACAGACAAATAGACACCCAAACAAGAAAGGACCTTATAGGCAGTGCTTGATTAATTCATATTCGATAGCACCTCTTCTATAACCAGTTAGAATAGTTCATCTTTCCGCAGGGCATCCAGAACACTGCCACAGATTGCTCATTGTTTTTCAAGTAACAGATACATTCTCAAAAATCTGTAGCATTAAAATGTGAAGATGGAAATTCCTCCAAGATTGATAATGAGGAGATAGGTAGTCTACGTAAGTAATGAGCTCAGCATTTTTATAGAGTGAAATGAGGTCAGGTGTTCGTGAAAGATACATCACTTCTTAGTTCAGCACTGGGCCTTTCAAATGCAGTGCATGGCCATGAGCTATCGCTAGAACTGGGCTGTGTAGCTTGTAGTTCAGCCCGAAAGTCAGTCCTGAAAGCAGTGCATTAACAGGGAACATCATTGTGACAGACGTTCTGGAAGAAAAGAGAGCCCGCTGACCTGGACATTCAGGAAAAAGAGAGGATGGAAAAAGACTTTTTGACTTTTAATTTTTGGTGTGTGAACAGGGACAATGAAAGGAAGAGACAGGCCTGAGGAGCCATGGGAAGGGGGGGGGGTCACCAACCCTCAGAATCTGGGTCCCACATTCCCACGGCCCCGTCTGCTTCCAGCTGGATGTCTGAGGATCTCTGGCACCCGCAGCCAGCCCAACCACAGAAGTACAACTTTTAAGAGTCACATTTTGGCCCCTGGGTATGATGGTAGTCACCCTGAACCCTCAACACTCAACACTATCAAGAAGTTTCTTGGGAATGGGAAATTATGTGGAGTTAAGTGGGAAATGTGGGGAAAGGAGGACTTAGTGCGGAGAGCCTTCCATTGAAAGCCCAGCTGCAGAGCGCGCCAGCCCTGAGGGGTGGATGTCACTGGAGTGCACTGAGCCTCAACGTCCTCATCTACGAAGTTCACTTGATAAATGTTTTTTAGCACCTGCTCTGTGCCACTCTGAGTGGTGCCAGGTGCCTTATGGAGTGTTCCCTCGTGGTCTCAAATTCTCACAGGCAAATTTTCTTGAAGAATTGTTGGGAGGATCTGATCTCATAGTGGGAGTCTAGGAACACTGTAGGAGGGTTTAGTAGACATCAGCTCTTTTGTTTTATGTTGACACCTCTTTGAGTGTCATTCCTGGACCCCACTCAATGGCCAGTGTCAGAGCAGACACCAGGATGTGTGTACCACATATGGAGTTCTCATGTCTCTTGCTTCCAGAGGAGGTTACGATGACCTCTGAAGCCCCAAGTATAAACCCAGTCAGTCCAGGGGCCCAGGTACAAATTACTTTTTTTCCTAGACGTTCCTTTGTCCATCAGTTTTCTGGAAGTCCAAGTCCATCCATAAATAGGCCTACTCTGTGCCAGATGCTTGGCTGGGGTTGGGGAGCAGCATGGACAAGGTAGGCTTGATCCTGTCCGACTGGAGCCTATTATCTAATGCTTTTGTGTGCATTGGGAGGAGTGTGGAAGTTTGATAAAAAGACATTAGACCCTGGCCGGTTGGCTCAGTGGTAGAGCGTCGGCATGGCGTGCAGAAGTCCCGGTTCGGTTCCCAGCCAGGGCACACAGGAGAGGCGCCCATCTGCTTCTCCACCCCTCCCCCTCTCCTTCCTCTCTCTCTCTTCCCCTCCCGCAGCCAAGGCTCCACTGGAGCAAAGATGGCCCGGGCGCTGGGGATGGCTCCTCGGCCTCTGCCTCAGGCGCTAGAGTGGCTCTGGTTTCAACAGAGCGACCCCCTGGAGGGGCAGAGCATCGCCCCCTCCTGGGCAGAGCGTCGCCCCCTGGTGGGCGTGCCGGGTGGATCCCGGTAGGGCACATGCGGGAGTCTGTCTGACTGTCTCTCCCTGTTTCCGGCTTCAGAAAAAAAAAAAAAGACATTAAAGAAGCCGGTTAGGCACAAAGACTCTGAGTCAGACTGCTTGAGTTCTACTGTCTCCATCTCCTCCTCTGTAAGTTGAGGATAACCTGACTGAACTGTCATGAAAATTAAATAGACTAATGCCTGACCTGCGGTAGCACGGTGGATGGGACGTCGACCTGCCACGCTGAGGTCACCGGTTCAACTCTGGACTTGCTGGTCAGGGCACAAATAGGAAGTGGCTGTAAGGTGATACTTCCTGCTGCTCCCCCCACCCCACCTTTCTCACCCTCTCTCCTCTCTCTAAGATCAATAAATAAAATCTTTAAAATAAATAAATAAACTAATATGCATAACAAATCACTTAGAACAGTGGCAAACATTATATAAGTGCTTACGAACAGTGTTGTCTTACCAAAAGCACTGTCAGGGTAGCCTGTGGGGTCAGAGAGTGGTCTGAGGGGGTGGCCTTCAAGACGTGACCTGAGAATGAGTAGGGGAGGGAGACGTGGGTGGCTACTCTTCCAGGTAGCAGATCAAGTGGCGGCATTAAGGGGAAACAATGGAGCCATTTTTGTTGTTGTTTTATAGAAACAACGCTGTGAATTGAGTGCCTGCTCTGCACCAGGCGCTGTGCTGGACCCGGAAGGAGAGCAGCAGGGGTGTGGGATGTGGGGTGCGGGGAAGCACCACTTATCTCCAGAGCGCCATCTCCACAGGCTCTTGTTTAAATGGTGGGAGCTTGAGAAGTACAAATGCCAAATCATTTGATCCAGATAACTGTATTCATATAAATCCTACAGTCATATTGGTTAAAAATGACTTGTTTTCATTAAAGATAAGCCTTTTTTCTCTGATCTGACAGCTGCAAATCTATCTAAAATGAGACAGTTTGACATCCACAGCTGTGATCTCAATTGGACAGGTCTCCCCACACACTGATGGAAGAGAAAGACAATTGAGCATTATTAGATAGGAGAGAATGTTCTCACACACAGGAAAACAGCTTTTTCCTTTAAAACAAACAAACATGAGAAAGAACAGATAATGACTGACAGAACCAGAGCTTCTCAAATGTCAGCAGGACTATTTCAGCTAGACTCTGGCCTCTGTTTGGGAAGATTAGGAGTTTTTAGACAAGTATTGAACACACCTGAGTGTTAGCTGATGTAAGGAGAAATTTGCTGGCAAATAAGCCTGCTCTTGGAACCTGTCAAAAAGCTAAAATGTGGCTTGGGCTTTTTGTATTTCAGCAAAGTAAACACCTTAGAAAAGCCTAATTTATACACACTCACTGAAAAGTTTAATAAGCAGGAAAGCTTCAGTGTAAAATCTTCCTTTTTCCTTCATTCATCAAATACTTAAAAAGTGCACACATACTCTGGAGGAAAGATAGCCAAGGTCACATGGCCCCAGTGCCTTATAGACAAGAGGACAAGACAGATATTAAGCTAATAATGAAAATAAACTCTGATGCATGTTATGTTGGGGGAAGGATTTTCACCCCATGGAGGCCTAACCTAACCCAAGCCATTGACTTGGGGAAAGCACCAGAGGACCGAAAGATGAGTAAGAGTTTGCTGGTTCAAGGTAGTGGTGGTGGGAAAACCTTTGGGCTATTCGTTGCTTAAGGTAATATAGCAACTATTTTTTCATGTATTTTATATCCAGCATTGGATTTTCCTTTGATTATCCAAATCATTATAGTACACACTGAGGAAAAGTCAGCTCCCAGTTGAAGTAGAATCATGATGTAGAAAATAAGCATTTCTTAAAATACTAATAATAGTGAGCTCATTTGCCCAAAATGTAAGTGCTCTGTTTTCATTTTACTTCTTTTGTCATGTAGGAGAAGATATTTAAAACCGAACGATGCAAGTAGATGACAGGCGAGGTGGTGGAGAAACCTGATACAACGGCTGGTGGAATGTAAAATGGCGCGGTTACCTTGGAAACAACCTGGCAGTCCCTCAGATGTTCACACAGAAAATCACCACACGACCCAGCAGTCCCACTCCTAGGAATATATACAAGAGAAATGAAAACAAATGTCCACATGAAGGCTTAGACATTAATGTTTATTTGTAATATTCATAGTAGCCAAAAGGTAGAAACAACCCGATTATCCATCAATTAAGGAATTGATTAACATAGCAGATTTCCCCATGTATAAGACGCACCTTAATTTTGGGGCTCAAAATTTGAAGTAAAATGTATAACATAAAGTTATTGAACTCAAGTTTTATTCATCATAAAATTCATACAACTTTCATCCACGTGAAAAAAATGGGAAATGCAAGTAAAAAAAATTACAACCACTATATAAGATACACCCAGTTTTTAGACCCCAAATTTTTTGGAAAAGGGTATGTCTTATACATGGGGAAATACAGTATGTGGTATATCCATGCAGTGGAATACTATTGGGTCATAAAGAGGAATGAAGTACTGATACAAGCTCCAACATGGATACACCTTTGAAACATTGAACTAAGTGAAAAGAGCTGGGCACAAAACACCACATTACACGATTCCATTTATATGAAATGTCTAGGACAAGCTGATCTACATATAAAGACCTAAGGCAGGTTAGTGGTTGCTTGGGGCTGGAGGAAGAATAGGAAAATAGGCAGTCACAGTTGAAGGGCACAAACTTCCTTTCTGAGGTGATGAAAATATTCCAGAATGGGCTGTAGTATGGTTGTACATATCTGTAAATCATTAAAATGAATAGCTTTTTTTTTTTTTTTTTTTTAAGTGAGTGAGAGACAGGCAGGAAAGAGAGAGAGATGAGAAGCATCAACTCTTAGTTGCAGCACTTTAATTGTTCATCTATTGCTTCTCATATGTGCCTTGACTAGGGGGCTCCAGCTGACCGCTTGCTCAAGCCAGTGACCTTGGGCTTCAAACCAGCAACCACGGAGTCATGTCTATGATCCCGCACTCAACCCGGTGACCCTGCATTCAAGCTGGTAAGCCTGCGCTAAAACCAGCAACCTCAGGTTTTGAACCTGGGTCCTCAGTGTCCTAGGTCAATGCTCTATCTATTGTGCCACCACATAGTTAGGCTGTATAGTTTAAATGAGCAAATTTTATGGTATGTGAACTTTATCTCAATAAATCTGTTAAAAGAAAAGCGAGTACATGACAGGCACCCTGTTCTTCCCCGTTGGGTGTCGGATCAGCCAGCATAGATGGATGAGGTGTGTTTTTCTGAAGCACATCCATGCTCTTCCCACCAAGGCCCCTTAGCCTTGGTCTTCTTTTTATTATTCATTTTTTCTTCTTCTTCTTCAATAAACACCAGGAATAATTATGTGTCATTTATTTTCTTATTTTTAAATCTTTGATCACTAGCCTCTGTTGATGTATTAGAAGTGCAGTGTCTTTAATTTGGTGATGCTTTACCCTTCTAGACTATAAGTTAAGACTCTCACTTTCAAATTTTTACCATCATTATTAACCATTCCCATGTATTTACATTTCAGCCTTTTCCCCATGGTTTTGACCTTGTTATTTCTCCATTAATCTATGGGGTTCAGCTCCATGGAATGGTTGATGAGTCATCAGCCAACCATGATTACAGGACCTTCCTCTCCAGGGGCCCAGAGAAGGGATTGAGGTCAGACATGACTGATTTGATGATCCCAACTGAACCAGTGGCAGCAAACATTTTACATATAGAAAAGCTATCTGATGAAAATTAATACTGGTGTTTATACATAGACATGATCTAAGAGTTTTAAGTAAAAAAAAAAAAAATACAAAACCTTACAGTTATTTGGCCAGGTTATCCTGTTCCCCCGTTTAATATAATAAAATTAAAATTTTTACATCTGGCTTGTTCAGCAAACTTGGCAAGTAATAGCGAGTTAGAGAACCCAAATGTCAGAAATGTTTGGTTTTTAAATGTATTCCATTTGTGGCCGCAGATTTACCTTTCTACTAATGTATTACGTAGCTTAGTATTAAATTATTTGCATTCTATAAACACACACGAGATCGGTGGTGGGAAGTCAGCCAAGAGTAAACGAAGAGTTCGTGGGAAAATCTACTTATTTTCAAAATTTTGCTGGAGCTAATTTGCAAAGAGAATAACCCACATGCGGATTATTGAGGGTTAGCTATGTAATCCCCAAAAGGAAAAACACTATCAGTTCCTGTGTTTCGGGGGTTTCACATATATAATCTCAAATTCTTACAATAAACTCACAATATAGATACTATCATCTATATTTTCTAGATGAGGAAACTGAGGTCCAGAGAAGCTAACACCTAAGACCATTGAGATGTTATTGATAGAGCCAAGACTTGATAGAGCTGGGCATATTACCACACAACATTGTCTCATTTGTTCATTCATTGATTTAGTCAATCATTATAGTAATGTGCAAAGAAGAGCCTTGATTGTGGGATAGTATCTGTGTGTAACAATTAACAAAACAATTCAAAGGGAGAACAAGTTAAGGGTCAGTATCTTGATTTTAAACAGTTTTAATGGCAAAGCATAAAACGAAAGGATTACGTAGCAGAGGCCAAGATCTATATAAAAATAATCATTTTCTAAAATCAAAGATCTCTAGTCAATAGGTGACAGTCTGCCAGAAAAATCTCAGCCAGGTCTCTAAGTTGCAGCTGTGACATCTCTCTCTCCATGCATGCTGAGCTGCTCTCACTGTGAGTCCAAAAGAGAATGATTTTTCTTTGATATGTAAAGTTCAAAGGAAGTTTGTTACTTATAAGTTGAATAATAGCATACAAGTGGAAAGAATTCTGGGTTGACTGTTAAGCTGTTGTCCCCACCCAAATTGGAAATATTTGGGCAAAATCATCAAAGCACAAAATGACAAAGTGGCAATAAAGGGAAATGAACGGCCCAGGAATCTGGAAATGGACTTTGATGTTTTTTGGTTTTATTGTACAATCAGCAGTTTAAATGAAGCCAAGAGAAATAATAACCAAAGTAGTAGTATTTTATCTCTTGGTCTCATGTGCAAGCTAGATAGCCATTCAACTCAAACAAAATAACACCTTTAGAGTTTTGGGGTTTTTTTTGTATTTTTCCAAAGTTAGAAGCGGGGAGTCAGTCAGACAGACTCCTGCATGTGCCCGACCAGGATCCACCCTGGGTGCCCACCAGTGGGCGGTGCTCTGCCCATCCGGGGCGTTGCTCCTTTGCGGCCAGAGCCATTCTAGTGCCTGAGGCGGAGGCCATGGAACCATCCTCAGGGCCCAGACCAACTTTGCTCCAATGGAGTCTTAGCTGTGGGAGGGGAAGAGGGAGACAGAGAGGAAGGAGAGGGGAAGGGGTGGAGAAGCAGATGGGTTTTTCTCTTGTGTGTGCCCTGGCTGGATTTTGAACCTAGGACTTCCACACGCTGGGCTGACACTCTACTGCTGAACCAACCAGCCAGGGCCATAGAGTTCTTCTTAATAGGAGAGTTAACAACAATGATCTTTACTTATTATTATTATTATTATTGTTATTATTATTATTTTAGAAGAGAAAAGCCATTTCCATCTGCCTCACTCTTACACCACCATGTTGGAACACTTCTCTCTTTGGAGGATTAAGAATAAGAATATTCCATAGAATGTTTCTTGCAGTAGAGTGGGAAGGCTGCTCACCCCACGTTCTACATTCTTAGCTAGGGAAATGTGGTGGGCAGAAAAATGGCCCCTCTAAAGTTCATGTTTTAATCCCCAGAACCTATGAATATGTTACCTTACATGGCCAAAGGGACTTTGCAGATGTGATTAAGTTAAGAATTGTTTTATTTTAAAAATATTTTTTGGCCCTGGCCGGTTGTCTCAATGGTAGAGTGTCGGCCTGGCGTGCAGGAGTCCCGGGTTTGATTCCTGGCCAGGGCACACAGGAGAGGCGCCCATCTGCTTCTCCACCCCTCCCCCTCTCCTTCCTCTCTGTCTCTCTCTTCCCCTCCTGCAGCCGAGGCTCCATTGGAGCAAAGTTGGCCCCGGGCACTGAGGATGGCTCTGTGGCCTCTGCCTCAGGCACTAGAATGGCTCTGGTTGCAACAGAGTGGTGCCCTAGATGGGCAGAGCATCACCCCCTGGTGGGCATGCCAGGTGGATGCCGGTCGAGCTCATGCGAGAGTCTGTCTGACTGCCTCCCGTTTCCAGCTTCAGAAAAATACAAAAAAATAAAATAAATAAATAAAAATAAATATTTTTTCCTTTTTATTGAATGTATTGGGGGCCCTGGCCGGTTGGCTCAGGGGTAGAGCATTGGCCCAGTGTATAGATGTCCTGGGTTCAATTCCTGGTCAGGGCACACAGGAGAATTGTGCCCATCTGCTTTTCCACCCCTCCCCCTTTTGCTTCTCTGTATCTTCTCCTCCCCTCCTGCAGCCAAGGCTCCATTAGAGCGAGTTGGCCCCAGGCACCGAGGATGGCTTCATGGCCTCTGCCTTGGGTGCTAAAAAATAATGGCTCCAGTTGCAACAGAGCAAGGGCTCTAGATGGGCAGAGCATCGCCCCCTAGTGGGCTTGCCAGGTGGATTCTGGTTGGGGCAGATGCAGGAGTCTGTCTCTGCTTCCCCTTCTCTCACTAAAAAAAAAAAAAATGTATTGGGGTAACATTTGTTAACAAAATTATTTAGGTTTCGGATGCACAATTCTAAAACACAGTATCTGTACACTGTATTATGTGTTCACTACCCCAAGTCAAGTATCTGTCCATAACTATTTATCACCCCCCTATCCTCCTCTGCCTCCCCCAAACCCTCTACTCTCTTCCACATTCCCCTACCCCCTTTGTCCCCTGTCACCGCCTTGGCAGTCATCACACTATGTCCATGAGTTTTTTCTCTCTCTCTCTTCTCTTTTCTTCTTCTTCTTCTTCTTTTTTTTTTTTTTTTTTTTTTTTCTTACTCCCTACACCTTTGTTCCTTAGCCCCTAAATTAAGGATCTTAAGATGGGGACATGAACCTGGGTTATTCAGGAGGGTCCAATCTAATCACAGGAACCCTGCAGTATGAAGAACCTTCCCCAGCTGTGGTCAGAAAGGAATGTGCCAATGGAAGAAATGCTACATTGCTGGCCTTGCAGGTAAAGGGGCCACAAGCCAAGGGACTGGGCAGTCCTTAGAATCTGGAAAAGGCAATGAAAAGGAATTCTTTCCTAGAACAGATAAGAATGCAGCTCTACCGACCCATTGATTCTAGCCCAGTGAGAGCCATGTGGACTTCTGACCTACAGAACTATAAGATAATTCATTTGTGCTGTTTAAAGCCACCAAGTTAGATGTAGTTTTTTAAACAGCAGTTGGAGAATCTGACCCTTGTGTCAGCATATCCTTCCACCCTATAGCTCCATGGTTAAACTAGTAGTATACCTGTTGGAAGAATATCTAAGTAATCTATCTCTAGCTTCTTGAACCAAAGTCAACACCTGTTAAAGTCCTATTTACTCTTATTAATCTATCAGCTTGTTTTTATACTCATATGTGCCTTGACCATGGGCCTTCACAGACTGAGTAACCCCTTGTTCTAGTCAGCAACTTTTTTGGGTCCAAGCTAGTGAGCTTTGCTCAAACCAGATGAGCCCGCACTCAAGCTGCCAATCTCGGGGTCTCGAACCTGGGTCCTCCTCATCCCAGTCCAATGCTCTATCCACTATGCCACCGCCTGGTCAGGTTTGTTTTTATACTCACTAAAAATAAATTGCAGGCTAATTCCTTTGAAAATTCATTTCTTTGTCTTCCTGTACCTGAAACTTTATAGTGGCAATTTAATTACTATCAAAAGAATAGTTCATTTAATATAAAGAAATCCACCAAATAGCCGAGGGCTGTTCTTACTTTAACACTGAAGGCTTCAGTTGAGTGAAAAAATATAAAACCAGACAAAATTCAGTGGGCCTACAAACTAACATCATTATTATCACTATATAGACATAGGCATTTTCCAATTTATTATCACTATTACTAAAAAACAAACCTTCCATTTATAAACATGTTAAGAAAATCATTTGGTCTGAGGCCCACCTGAAAATAAGGTACAAAGAAATAGCTCAAATGAACTTTCAGTGGGTAGGTCCTTGTATCACAAACCTTTCTGGATTGAACAAAACTAAGTTCTCTGACTTCTCTGGTTAATAAATCAGATTAATCTTATACTGTCTGAAGATCATCTTCAGTCCTTTAGAGCAGACATAAAAGCTTATTTTGAGCTTGTGGCTTATTCTTTCCATCTGTACCACCACTCTTCAGCTCTTCTATTCCTCTCCCATCGGCCTTCTCTCTTCCCATTTTATCACAGCCCACCATTTGCCCCAGAAGGATTGTCTTCAGGGGTCTCCAAACTTTTTACACAAGGGGCCAGTTCACTGTCCCTCAGACCATTGGAGGGCTGCCAAATACAGTGGTCCTCTCACTGACTACCAATGAAAGAGGTGCCCCTTCCAGAAGTGCAGTGGGGGCTGGATAAATGGCCTCAAGGGGCCGCATTGCGGCCCGCGGGCCGTAGTTTAGGGCCGCCTGGCCCTGCTGCCAAAGTACAAATGATCAAAAATTAGCTGTATAAAGGGCAGACAGACCTGTGACAAAGCTTTAGATCATTCATTTTGCACTGTGAAAGTCAGGTTTACCATGAAGTGAATGAAACTTATGACTCAATGCTCCTCTTATTTATGGGTTTGTTCTAAGGCCCAGGGAAGGATCTTGACACATTCACACAGCCATAGATTTTTTTGTGAACATTGCAGAAATAAAATGTTTTCATTGCCATTGGCTAAGGCCATTCTCTTTCCATTCTGACTTCTCATCCATTACACTGCAGTCAAGTGGTGTTACTGTGGACATGCGTACTTTGGAGATCTGGGTCAGGGGAAGTTAAAGATCTGGGAGCACGTTAAGTTTCAGTCTAGTTGGGTGTATTTATGAGGGTCACAGTCACTTCCTTATATAGGTAAGCTTTTACTGTCCGAATAGAAATGGTATAGAAATGGCTTCTGGATATTCTCCCTGCTCTTGGAGCCAACTTATCAGGGCCTGTGACTTGAAGAACCAGAGTGAGAGGTCAGGTCAGGATAAGAATATGTCTTGCAACACTTAGCACTGGAGGTATGTGGTGAATAGAGAGAAGCAAGGTTTGCAGTGATCAGAGCCAGAAGCAGTTCTGTGAAAAATTCCTCCAAGCATCAGATGTGCAAAATTATAAGCAGAGGATTTAGCTATCAAAGGAGAAATTCTCTTCTGTCGGAAATGTACTTGGTAATACATTTTATGTAATTATAAACTCCAAATACATTTTTATGAAAATCTTCTAAAATAGATTTTATTAGAATTCCTGTGTTTCTGTCTCATAATCCTGTAGCAGTGAGAATATCTACAGTACATGTAAAGTTGCTTGTTGCATCTATTAATAATGAAACCCAAATTTTGACCACTCAAAATAAAGGAAGACAATTTTCTTTTCTCTATAGAAAGCTATGCCACAAAATTGATGTCATATAAGAGGTGATCAAAGATTATGCAGCCAAAATGTGTAGAACAAAAACATTATAAAAGGGATGTAAAATAATTAAAAAGAAGAGTGCTATATAGTTCTAGATTTAGAGGTATTTGCTGTTTGTTATCTTTCTAATACTTGTAATTTAATTTCTTTTGATTCTAAATGTATGTTTACTTTTGTGCCCATTTTATATTTATAATTTTGCATTCTAAGAGACCATTAAATAAATGTAAAGCCCCACAGGACCTAGCTCCATTCCTGCATCCAATTCTAATCAACGGTTACCAGCTTTGGCCGTCTGTGGTGGAGGCCCTTATTGTTCATTGCAGGCCTTTGGCTTGCTTGGTTATTTCTTATGTCTAAACCCACTTGGAAAATAAATAAACTTAGCAAACCATTGTGATACTTCTGCGAGTGCGGTTTATATCCTGAGCACATGTTAAACACTGATTAGCAGCAGGTTGTTTTTCCAGTCTGTGCTTTCTGGGGAACCCAAGGTAGGAGCTATGCCTGTCGGGGTCTGCTCAGGCTGCCGTGAAAAAGGTGCCACAGACTGGGTGGCTCAAACAACAGAAATCTACCGTCTCCTGTGGCGGAGGCTCGAGGTCTGAGATCACTGCGTGGCAGGCTGGTCCCTTCTGAGGGCTGTGAGGAAGCAGCCGCTCCGTGCCTTTCTCCTGGTTTCCGTGGTTTTCTGGCAGCGTTGCTGTCCCTTGGCCTTTGTAGTTGCACAGCCTCTGTCTCTGCTTTCATCTGCACATGGCCTTCTCCCTTCGTGTGTGTGTGTGTGTGTGTGTGTGTGTGTGTGTGTGAGAGAGAGAGAGAGAGAGAGAGAGAGAGAGAGTGTGTGTGTGTGTGTGTGACCAAAATGTCCCCTTTCTATAAGGGCATCAGTTGTACCAGGGTAGAGCCCACCATAATGACTTCATCTTAACTAACTACATCTGCAAATCCCTGCTTCGAAATAAGGTCACATTCTGAGGTACTGGGCGTTACGACTTTAACATAACTTTTTTTTTTTTTTTTTTTTTTGGCGAGGAGTGGGGAACAAAATTCAACCCACAATGATGCCTTCATTTTCTTGTACTTTTCTTCATTAGAAAACCATGCAATGATGATACCCAATGCTGATGAGAATGCAGTCAAGTGGTCAATCCTACATATTGCTGTTGGGAATTAATTAGAATATTAGAAACAGAATTTGAGTTCATACTAGAATGTAAACTCCATAAGGTCAGGGACCTTTTCTGTCTTCCTCTTCACTGTAACTTTAGCAAAAATACAGTTTAGCACACAATAGACAATCAACATTTACTTGTTTTAAATGAAGGTACGATCTTGAATTGCCTGTACTAAATGGTCATGGTTTGATAATGGTTAGAATACCCAGGCAGAAGTGTTGCTAATACCAGACTCTTGACTGAATAGATGGAAAGGGTCTACCTAGCCTGAAAATCTGTCCAAAGAATAATTTACGTATTTATAAAAATCATAGAATTTGTTGAATGTGATGATATTCATACAATGGAACAAAAACTATAATTACACCTAATTTAATTGTATAGAAAGCATATGTATATTATACATTTAGTAAACCACAAATTAGGTTTCCAATTCCTTTTCCGCTAAGAAATTTGTAAGAATCCTTACCCTTGCTAAATCTTTTCACCTTTCAGCTTTCATTTAAAACTCCAAGTCTCATAGAAACGCAATGGAGGTTTCTCTGACTCTGAGTTAGATTAAGATCTCCTGTCACTTACTCTCAAAGATTTCAAAACTTCTTTTTTGTTAGTACATAATCACTTTTTTCTTTTTTTTTCTTTTCTTAATTTATTTTTTATTTTTTTTATTTTTTTGTATTTTTCTGAAGCTGGAAATGGGGAGGCAGTCAGACAGACTCCCGCATGCGCCCGACCAGGATCCACCCGGCACGCCCACCAGGAGGCAATGCTCTGCCCACCAGGGGGCGATGCTCTGCCCCTCCGGGGCATTGCTCTGTCGCGACCAGAGCCATTCTAGCGCCTGGGGCAGAGGCCAAGGAGCCATCCCCAGCACCCGGGCCATCTTTTGCTCCAATGGAGCCTCGGCTGCGGGAGGGGAAGAGAGAGACAGAGAGGAAGGAGAGGGGGAGGAGTGGAGAAGCAGATGGGCGCCTCTACTTTGTGCTCTGGCCGGGAATCGAACCCGGGACTTCCGCACGCCAGGCCGACGCTCTACCACTGAGCCAACCGGCCAGGGCAGTACTTAATCACTTTTGAACATAAGTAGTAATTTGCTATTATTTCAATCCTAGCTTTACTACTACTATATGTTCTATGAAAACAGATCCTTGGCTTTTTCACCAACATAATCCCCAGTACTTGCTTAGTGTTTGATATATATTTGCTGTTCAATAAATATGTGATGAAATCAAATAATATGTTAATGAGTGAATAAATGAATGTGCACAGCTGTGTGACTAAGTGAGCCATTTCTACTTAGGTCTTGATTCTTCTATCTAGGACTTTTGAGTTCTGCTAATGACCTTCTTTTCCGATGCCAGTATTTGCAAAAATGTCATTTTTTTTAATTGTGACCCTTATTTCTCTACATAAGCAAAAAAAAAGAAAGTCTGTTTTGCTTTGAGTTTGCTCAACATAATAGTCTTTATCAATTTTATCACAAGAGAACATTTGTTTTCCTTCAGTAAGCTCTCCCAAGATGCATACAGTGACTTATTTATTATCTGAGAGATCTCCTTTTCTATTTGCATGACCCTGAAGCTTTCTAGTTATTTAATCTGGATTCTCTGTGCTCCCTGGTCACTGGCCTCTATGATCTGCCCACACTGTGTGCAAGAAAGTGAAATTCTTCTCCTTTTGGTGGACAGAGTAACTAACTGATTGGGATCAGAACTACAAAGAGATCCCCACTAGGCAGAAATATGCACACGGTGAAACTTCCTTTATAACTTAAAACAATTATTTCTGGCTGTAACTGGGAAGGTTGTTTTCTAATTTAACCATTTCAGGTCCATTGTATGTGCATAACTTTTATGTTATTTCCATTTGAAAACTATTATAAATAATTCTATTTTGAATTATTATTTTTTTTAATTTTTTATTTATTTATTCATTTTAGAGAGGAGAGGAAGAGACAGAGAGAGAGAGAGGAGAGAGAGAGAGAGAGAGAAGGGGGAGGAGCTGGAAGCATCAACTCCCATATGTGCCTTGACCAGGCAAGCCCAGGGTTTCGAACCGGCGACCTCAGCATTTCCAGTTTGACGCTTTATCCACTGTGCCACCACAGGTCAGGCCTTGAATTATTTTTAATAAAAAGCTTTCTCCATATAAGGATTATTTCTTTTATTTTTAATTTAATTTAATTTTATGAGTGAGAGGAGGGAAGATAGCGAGACAGACTCCCACATGCACCCTGACTGGATCCACGGGGCAACCCCTGTCTGGGGCTGATGCTCAAATCAACCAAGCTATCCTCAATGCCTTGGGCCAATGCTTGAACCAGTTGAGCCACTGGCTGCAAGAGAGGAAGAGACAGAGAAGGGGGAGAGGGAGGGGGAGAGAAGCAGATGCTTGCCTCTCATATGTGCTCTGACTGGGGATTGAACCCAGGACGTCCATATGTCAGGCTGATGCTCTATCCACTGAGCCACCAGCCAAAACCAAGGATTATTTCTTTAAGATAATCTATGGGTGAAGATGCTGAGTCATTAATTGAATTGGACTTTTTTTAAAGATCTTGATACAAATTCAAATTGTTTATCTAAATGTATACCATCAGAACAAAAAAAAAGGACCTTCTTACTAAACTAGTCCCAAGACTATACGATTATGATTTTTAAAAACTAATCTTGAATTAATCTGATTGGTAAAAGAAATTACAGTTGTTGTGTTACTTACTTGATTATTAAGAATCAACATGGCGCCTGACCAGGCGGTGGCGCAGTGGATAGAGCGTTGGACTGGGATGCGGAAGACCCAGGTTCGAGACCCGGAGGTCGCCGGCTTGAGCGTGAGCTCATCTGGTTTGAGCAAAACTCACCAGCTTGGACCCAAGGTCGCTGGCTCCAGCAAGGGGTTACTCGGTCTGCTGAAGGCCCGCGGTCAAGGCACGTATGAGAGGGCAATCAATGAACAACTAAGGTGTCGCAATGCGCAATGAAAAACTAATGATTGATGCTTCTCATCTCTCTGTTCCTGTCTGTCTCTGTCTGTCCCTCACTCTGACTCCCTCTCTGTCTCTGTAAAAAAAATAATAATAATAATAATAAAAAATAAAAAAAAAAATTGATTTAAAGAATCAACATGGCCCTGGCCGGTTGGCTCAGTGGTAGAGCATCGGCCTGGCGTGCAGGAGTCCCGGGTTCGATTCCCGGCCAGGGCACACAGGAGAAGCGCCCATCTGCTTCTCCACCCCTCCCCCTCTCCTTCCTCTCTGTCTCTCTCTTCCCCTCCCGCAGCCAAGGCTCCATTGGAGCAAAGTTGGCCGGGGCGGTGAGGATGGCTCTGTGGCCTCTGCCTCAGGTGCTACAATGGCTCTGGTTGCAACAGAGCAGTGCCCCAGATGGGCAGAGCATTGCCCCCTGGTGGGCATGCCAGGTGGACCCCGGTCGGGCACATGCGGTAGTCTGTCTGACTGCCTTCCCGTTTCCAACTTCAGAAAAATAAATAAAAATAAAAAAAGAATCAACATGCTTGCATGTGAGTTCACTAGCTAAGTTTTCTCTTTTGGGTAATAATCTCTTTTATGAATATTCCATTAGCCAGTTCTCAATCGGGCTTTTTTATCAGTTTGCTGTGTGAGCTCTTCATGTAGAAAATATATTAACTCTGACATTGTATTGAAAATATTTTAATATTTACTTTATAGTCTTGTGCATAGAATTTTTCTTTTTTATAGATTCTAATCTGCTTATCTTTTTTCTCTATAATTTCTTGTTATTTCTAAGCTTAGGAAATCTTCCCCTTGCACAAGTTTTATAAATAGATGTCCGTCTTTAGTTCAAATGTTTCTATTGTTAGAATTTTAAGTACTTAACTTTTCAATAAATCTAGAGTTTACTTGAGCATGTGGAATAAAGCGAAAAATCAATTTAGCAATCATATTTCTAGACATTTGTCCTAGTACCATTTATTGAATAATTCATCTCTGGCCAATGATTTAATAGCTTCTTTGTGGCATAATAGATTCTTATATAAAATAGATCAATTTATGAGTATCAAAACCAAAATTTTTTAGACAAATTTTCCTCAAGCATGTGCTATATTTTATTAACTTTCTGTAAGAACCTCACCAGCAAGATGACTGAAACAAATGTGCCCATATAAAAAATAGAGGGCTTGTATAGTGGGAGACAGAATGCTTGTATAAGCAAACAGCCCATTTTGAAGTAAGAAAGGTTTCATTTTTATTTTACAAGGTTATAAAAATATCATGCCCCTATCACTTGTTAAAAAAGAAGGATGTGTCAGATGGTCCATTATCCTAGGTGCACATTAAGCTTTTCTGATATGTTTTAGAATGATTTTGTCAGTTAATAAAAATAACTCATTGATATTTGATGGGAGTTACAGTAAATCACTTATCTGGCTTCTGAGACTCCAAATTCTCCCAGGTTCTGTCCTGTTTTACTAGCTGTCTCCTTTCAGTTTCCTCTACTGGATCTTTTTACTTGTCCCAAACCTGAAATGTGGGTGAGCCCTAGGCAACTCCCTGTGTGTGTTCTCTCCATAGATGACCTCATTCCATCCATTGGCTTTATATTCTGCCTATCTACTGATGGCCTGAAAAGTTACCCTGAGTTTCAGATGCATAGCAACTGCCTGCTCAACATCTCCACTTGGGGTCTGATAGACATTTCAAACTTAATGTGTTCAAAACACAGCTCTTGCTTTCAGTTCCCCAACTTTTGCTCCTTTCCCGATTTGCCCCATCTCAATAATTAACACTGTGATCCAACCAGTTGTTTTAAGACAAGAAGCTAGGTGCTAGCCTTGATTCCTCTTTTTCTCTCCTACCTCTCATCTAACTCATGAGCAAATCTTTTATGTCTCCCTCCAAAATATATCTGGAATCTACTTCTGATTCCTCTATCTCAGGGGTCAGGAACCTATGACTCACGAACCAGATGTGGCTCTTTTGATGGCTGCATCTGGCTCGCAGACAAATCTTTAATAAAAAATAATAACAACGTTAAAAATATAAAACATTCTCATGTATTACAATTCATTCATTTCCTACCACTCACGTTCATGGTTGCAGGTGGCTAGAGCCAATCACAGCTGTCCTCCGGGACAACACCAAATTTTTATTGGATAATGTGTAACGAACGTACACGGGTCGTTGTATGGCTCTCATGGAATTGCATTTAAAAAAAAATTTTTTTTATTTATTCATTTTAGAGAGGAGAGGGAGAGACAGAGAGGAGAGACAGAGAGATAGAAGGGAGGGAGGAGCTGGAAGCATCAACTCCCATATGTGCCTTGACCAGGCAAGCCCAGGGTTTCGAACTGGCAACCTCAGCATTTCCAGGTCGACACTTTATCCACTGCGCCACCACAGGTCAGGCTGGAAATCAGATTTTTTTTTTAATTTTTAGAGAGGAGAGAGAATGAGAGAGAGAGAGAGAGAGAGAGAGAGAAGGGGGAGGGAGGAGCAGGAAGCACCAACTCCCATATGTGCCTTGACCAGGCAAGCCCAGGGTTTTGAACCGGCGACCTCAGCATTTCCAGGTCGACGCTTTATCCACTGTGCCACCACAGGTCAGGCCTTGGAATTGCATTTTAAAATATGTGGCGTTCATGGCTCTCTCAGCCAAAAAGGTTCCCGACCCCTGCTCTATCTCCTCTATACTAGTACAAGCGCATTCACTCCAACTTGATTACTAAAATAACCTTCTAATGGCTCTATTTGCTCTACCCCTACGCACACACACTACTTCTACCCTATTCTCAGCACTGATACCAGACAAATCTTTTTTTAAAATGTGATCAAAATCTTCAAATGGTTCTCATTGACTTAGGACAAAACCACAAGTCCTTACATAATTTACACGACCCCTACCTGAGCTGTCAGTCCCACATTACCTCTGTCCTCATCTCCTCCCAGTCTTCACTTCACTTGCTCTGCTTCGGCAACACTGGGATACTTATTGTTCCTGGAAGACATCAAGCAGAATTCCATATCTAGGTGTTTGCATTTGCTGTTCCTTCTGCAAGAAACACCAATCCAGACAGTCACATGGGTCTCTACTACCATTTATTCAAATACCTGTTCAAATGTTACTTGCTCAGGGGCCTTTCTTGACCACTCTATTTTATTTTATTTATTTATTTTTTTGTGTGTTACAGAGAGAGAGACAGACAGACGGACAGGAAGGGAGAGAGATGAAAAGCATCAATTCTTTGTTGCAGCAGCTTAGGTGTTCATTGATTGCTTTCTCAGATGTGCCTTGACCAGGAGGCTCCAGCAGACTGAGTGACCCCTTGCTCAAGCCAGTGACCTTGGGCTTAAGCTGCTGAGCCTTGCTCAAACCAGATGAGCCCATGCTCAAGCTGGCAAGCTTGGGTTTTTTTTTTAAATTATTTTGATTTATTTATTCATTTTAGAGGAGAGAGAGAGAGAGAGAGAGAGAGAGAGAAGGAGGAGGAGCAGGAAGCTTCAACTCCCATATGTGCCTTGACCAGGCAAGCCCAGGGTTTTGAACCGGCAACCTCAGCATTCCAGGTCGACGCTTTATCCACTGCACCACCACAGGTCAGGTAAGCTTGGGGTTTTGAACCTGGGTTCTCTACATCCCAGTCCGATGTTCTATTCAGTGCACACCACTTGGTCAGGCCTGACCATTCTATTTTAAACAGCATCTCCCTTCTTTCATTCTCTCTTAACCTTGTCATATTTCTATTCAATGTACATACCATTATCTGACATTGTATATATATTTTAGTAAAGCTTTATTTGATTGGTGTGCCAACTCAATAAAAATCTAAATGCCATGAAACCAAAGTCTTTGTGTTATTTACTGCCCATATGCTAGGCATATAGTATGTGCTCAATAAATACCCGTTGAATGTCTTGATTAAACTTTTATTATTTTGAAAATACTTAAATATTTCTAACAATGTCTTCTGCTCAGGAACACAGTATATTTTTCTACTTTCTCAAGCTTTAATAAATAAATATATCTCAATAAAGTTTTTTTCAGTTCCTTGACTGGAGAAAGACATTGTATATTAAGGTTACTTCTAAAATGTTTTATTTTTTAGCCTGACCTATGGTGGCGCAGTAGATAAAGCATCGACCTGGAATGCTGAGGTCACCTGTTCAAAACCCTGGGGTTACCTGGTCAAGGCAAATATGGGAGTTCATGCTTCCTGCTCCTCCCCCTCTTCTCTCTCTCTCTCTCTCTCTCTCCCCTCCTTCTCTCCTCTTGAAAATGAATAAATAAAGTCTTAAAAAAAGTAAAATAAAATGTTTTATTTTTTGTTGTTGTTACTGTGTATGGGCTCTTTGTGTTCATTTTTTCTCACAACCATCTTACATCTTTTTTTTAGAACCATATAAATATATATATATAATAATTTCTAGCTAATTGTTTTAATATATTGGATTATATTTTATTTCTGGCTATTTTATATTTATCCCCTTATATTTAATCAATTAAAAAAATTTTTGATTGTATAATGGTTTCATCCCCAAATAAATATCATTTTATTTCATTATTAATAAAATACCTTTAATTTTGTATTATGTCTTATCATATTGGACATAACTTTCAGAACAATATTAAAGAATATTCCTTCTTTTGTACATATTTTTAATAGGTATATCACTAATATTACTAATAAATATAATGCTGCCTATAGGTTTTAATTTTATACTTTTTCTTATATTAAGGAAATATTTTTCCTATTTCTACTCTTAAAATAATATTATTAGGGATTGGTGTTGAGTCTACTGAATACATTTTAAATATCTATAGACATGATTATATATATATTTTGTATTTGATGTATGATAGCAATAGCTCTTTTATTATTTAAAGGTTTCTAGCTTCCTGGCTGTGGTGGCTTATTCCTTTATATACTGCATCATGTAACTTAGTAATATGTGCTTTGCAAAGTTGTGGTCATTTCATGTTTATTGATATGTATTGCTCGATATTTTACCCTGGAGGGTTTTTTGCTGTTTTTTATTCCCTTTCCTGTCTGCTATTTCACTATTACTCCCAATTCTATTATTATTATTGGCCAATAGATAAAAGATAGAAAGGCATTACTTCTGCTTCTGAATCTTATCTCAAAAATAGAAATAGCCTGACCTGTGGTGGCGCAGTGGATAAAACGTCAACCTGGAACACTGAGGTTGCCGGTTCAAAACCCTGGGCTTGCCCAGTCAAGGCATATATGGGAGTTGATGCTTCCTGCTCCTCCTTCCTTCTCTCTCTTTGTGTGTGTGTGTGTGTGTGTGTGTGTGTGTCTCTCTCTCTCTCTCTCTCTCTCTGTCTCTCTTCTCTAAAATGAATAAATAAAAATAATTTTAAAAAATAGAAATAGTCCTGTCTTCTTCTTACTGAGTAAAAAGGACCAGGTGGTGAATATCTAGGGAGAAAGTTTCCAATCAGGCTGGGTTAGCAGGATTGTCACCTTCAATCATAGATAACAGTCTGTCCTGTCTGCATTCAACATCTGTGAGTGGGAACTACCATTTGCTGAGATCCTTTTCCTGTGTCAGACACCTTACGTGTGTATTATTTCATTGAGACTTCACACAAATCCTAGGAACTGAATATTAAGATTCCCATTTTACAGATAAGGAAACTAAAGCAGGGGAGGGTTAAATAATTTGTCAGCACAAACACCTGAGTGGTGGCAGAGCTGGAATTTAATGTAGGGCTCTCTGGCTCAAGTCCACGCTCCTTCCACACAGCACAGGGCTCACAGGACTGTGCTCTGAAGAAGCTACGGCTCAGTGAAGGGGATAAGATATAGCCATAGATGACCAACCACACTATAAGACAAGATATAATGACTGCTGTGAAAGAGGGTCAAGCACAGTGTTTTTCATTGTGCCTCAGATTTGTTACCAGACGGAAGGGGTCTGTTTGCCTATGCACATCAAAGCCCAATAAGACACAAACAGGAGTTTGTAGCCAAGACATTAAGGATTTATTAAGGAGAAAGCTCCACGTGTGGAGTCACAGGTAGCTCATGCTAAAAGACCTGACTCCCCAATGGCTTTCAGGAGATGGGTTATGTAGGGGGGAAATCATTAAAGGTGGTGACTAAGGGAGTTAGGGTCATGGTCAGGGTTGTGGTCTCTATTGATTGGTAAGCACTAGGGGAGGGGGTGGTTGATCGTTGATTGCATCTGGTCCTGATGTCAGTCATGGCGTGTCTTTGTCTGGTTTCCCAAAGATGGGGTCAGTGGAATCTGTTTGGAGTTGAAATACAACTGAGGCCTCGATGTCATCTCTAATTTGACTAAAACTCTTTCTCTGTGGTCTACAAACCTGAGACTTTGTTTCTAAGACTTCTGGATGCTGATCAGAACCTTCTTGTCCTGAGGATTTAGTAATTACGTAAGGGCGAAGGAGTTGGGTGAGTCAGTCAGGGTGCTAGGTGAGGCCAGTCTGGGTCAAAGGGAAAAATAAAAACAAAAGGACAAATTAAAGAAAATATAGCTCTTGCATGGTTATAGCTTCACTTGGAAAGCTCTGATGAGCCCACGGAAAGGAGGTGGTTTAGAACGGGGAGGAGGGTCTTTGAAAATGAGGGACTGGTAAGGGTGACAGCATGTAATCCAGAAAGCCTAGGACACGTTTACAAAAGAAAGAGCAATACTTTTCGGCGATGGATTGTGTTTATGGTGTTGTGTAATCAAAGACGAGGCTGGAAACTTAGATTGGGTTCCTATTGTATTGTAGAACAGAAAAGACAGACGATGGGGTTTATTTTGAAAGGGTAGGCAGTGGGAACCACTATAGTTATTTAAACAAGGAGTTAACAAAGTCAGATTAGTATGGAGAAAAGAGGATAAAGATGGGAGAATGAGACCTCTGTAAATGGCTATAAATACTGTTCTTTTTGCTCCATAAGACGTACCTGACTGTAAGACACACCTCAGGTTTTAAGGAGGAAAATAAGAAAAAAAATATCTGAACCAAATGGTGTGTTAAAATATTTAATAAATACCATATTTTTTGCTCCATAAGACACATGGGCATTTTCCCCTCCACTTTTAGGGGGGAAAATGTGCGTCTTAGGAGCGAAAAATACGGTAATTGAGACAG
This sequence comes from Saccopteryx bilineata, assembly GCF_036850765.1. Taxonomy (NCBI): domain Eukaryota; kingdom Metazoa; phylum Chordata; class Mammalia; order Chiroptera; family Emballonuridae; genus Saccopteryx; species Saccopteryx bilineata. The sequence goes on from NC_089494.1 coordinate 182,981,485, forward strand.
ACAGGAAAGGAGCCTGGCTTGAGAGTGGCACTAGGAATGGAATGATGCAGGTGAGACCCTATATCAGGTGCTACATTGTTAAGTTTGAGCCAATGGGATGCTGGCAGCACAGGGAGGGACAGAATCAAAGATGCCTTCGGGTCCCTGGGAGCCCGAGACACTGGACAAAGGGCTGTGCCACTAACATAATGATCTTAAAGGCAAGGCTGGCTGCTGAGACCCCTCCAGAAGGAAGGTGGCTGTTTCTAGAGTTATAGCTGTAGTTGTAATGCCCGTGACCGAGGCCAGGCAGGTCCGCATTGGATTCGGGCAGACAGTAGAGAAACTGTGGAGCCAGAAAGCGTCGGGCCGTTCTGTTTAATAGAGTCTTGCAACAGCACACAAGCACGCAGGCAGGGAAAACTGCTTCTCGGGTAAAGATACAGCAAAACGGCCCCTCTCAGTGGCGGGCAGGCAATCCGCCATCCACTATCCCCCTGAGCACAAGCACCCATAGCCTTACATAGACCATACACATGTGGCACAGCCCCGTGCTCACTCACCAATCAGGTAAAGTGCTTGCAGCTGGTAAACCAGTGAGCAAGCCTAACACAGCTGCTTCCCACAGTAGGCATCTGCCTAAAAATGGTAACTGACATTGTAGGAGGTCATTAATGTCTTGAGAAATTGTAGTTAGTGAAAGTTGAAAAGCAGAAGCCAAGCAGAAATCCTCATTTCAGGTTAACATCAATATACTTATGGATCATCACACACACACACACACACACACACACACCACTCCATTCCACTCCACGCCCAAACAAAACTGAAACAGCTAGGGAAGCTCCATGCGCACAACTGTTGACTCAGAATCCCCAGAGCTGGAGCACAAACCCCTGCACAATGTAGTAGTTCCACAGATGATTCCGTTGGAAGGCCAGAGCTGAGAACACCTGGGTAAAGTGAAGAAGTCCACCGTGAGAAGGGAAGGAAGAAGGAGTGATACAGCTCCTTTCCTAACCTGAAAGAGAGATGCCCCACCTGGGTTTCTCTTTCAGTTTCCTCTTTCACACCCATCAAGTATCTATTTTGCTAATTCCATCAATATCTAGTTAGTACTTGCACGGAGAACCCTCTAGTTGCTTTAGCAGTATAATGCTGGTGGTTGAGGCCAGGCAGGTTCTCATTGAATTTGGGTAGATGATGGAGGCAGTATGGAGCCGGAAGGTGTCAGGACATACCCATTTTTTGGAGGCTCGCAAGCATAGGCAAGCAAATAAAAAAGGAAAAGGGCTGATAAAGGAAAATCTGCTATTTGCAGTGAAGGGCAAGGGAGCAGGAAAGCTGCACCACACAGTGGTGGGAGAGCACAATATGGGAGAATTGCCACCGAGTGAAAGCACCCATAGCCTTATATAGACCATACACACAGGGCACTACCACGTGCTCACGCACGGATCAGGCAAAGTGCTTGCAGCTGGAAAACCGGCGAGCAAGCCTAACACAGCTGTTTTCCCACAAGCAGGCACAGAATTTTATATGGTGTGTGAGCGGAAAGGCAACAATTGGTTTATTTAGTCCAGGGATTTGCAAACTTTCTTTAGTATGGGATATCTTTCAGAAAATGAAGTCACCTTACCTGAATCATTACCAGCTAGAAGCAGCGGTCATTGGGACTTGGACGTGAGCTGCAAAGTATAGAATTGCGACAACAATTCCAGTGCCATGAGGACTTTTCCTGGATGTGGACTTTTCCTGGACTCCTGCTCCTTGTGACAGCTCCTAACAGACTGAACTGGGGTTGGGTTGCATTTGCAGGGATTTGGAATGGTGTTGGTGCCAACTTGGACTTGGTGAACATGTTAAGGACACTACTCTTTTATGGATTCTTGCTGTATTGGCCAAGAGTTTGCTTAAAGGCTTTTAACACTGTAAAAAAAAAAAATAGAAGACTGGATAAAGAAGATGTGGCACATATACACCATGGTATACTATTCAGCCATAAGAAATGATGACATCGGATCACTTACAACAAATTGGTGGGATCTTGATAAAATTATATGCAGTGAAATAAGTAAATCAGAAAAAAACAAGAACTGCAGGATTCCACATTGGTGGGACATAAAAACAAGACTAAGACTCCAATGGCAAGAGAAGTGAAGGCAAAGATAAATGAATGGGACTACATCAGAATAAAAAGTTTTTGCTCAGCAAGAGAAACTGATATAAAAATAAACAGACAGCCAACTAAATGGGAACTGATATTTTTAAACAACAGCTCAGATAAGGGCCTAATATCCAAAATTTACAAAGAACTCATAAAACTCAACAACAAACAAACAAACAATCCAATAAAAAAATGGGAAGAGGACATGAACAGACACTTCTCCCAGGAAGAGATACAAATGGCCAACAGATATATGAAAAGATGCTCAGCTTCATTAGTTATTAGAGAAATGCAAATCAAAACTACAATGAGATACCACCTCACCCCTGTTAGATTAGCTATTATCAACAAGACGGGTAATAGCAAATGTTGGAGAGGCTGTGGAGAAAAAGGAACCCTCATTCACTGTTGGTGGGACTGTAAAGTAGTACAACCATTATGGAGGAAAGTATGGTGGTTCCTCAAAAAACTGCAAATAGAACTACCTTATGACCCAGCAATCCCTCTACTGGGTATATACCCCAAAACCTCAGAAACATTGATACGTGAAGACACATGTAGCCCCATGTTCACTGCAGCACTGTTCACAGTGGCCAAGACATGGAAACAACCAAAAAGCCCTTCAATAGAAGACTGGATAAAGAAGATGTGGCACATATACACTATGGAATACTACTCAGCCATAAGAAATGATAACATCAGATCATTTACAGCAAAATGGTGGGATCTTGATAACATTATAAGGAGTGAAATAAGTAAATCAGAAAAAAACAAGAACTACATGATTCCATACATTGGTGGAACATAAAAATGAGACTAAGAGACATGGACAAGAGTGTGGTGGTTACCAGGGGTAGGGGGAGGGAGGACATGGGAGGGAGGGAGGGAGAGAGTTAGGGGGAGGGGCACAGAGAACTAGATAGAGGGTGGCGGAGGACAATCTGACTTTGGGCGAGGGGTACGCAACATAATTTAATGACAAGATAACCTAGACATGTTTTCTTTGAATATATGTACCCTGATTTATTAATGTCATCCCATTACCATTAATAAAAATTTATTTAAAAAAAAAAAAAAGACTAAGAGACATGGACAAGAGTGTGGTGGTTACGGGGGGGGGATGGGCAGGGGGAGGGAAGGAGGGGGAGGGGGAGGGGAGGGGGAGGGGCACAAAGAAAACTAGATAGAAGGTGATGGAGGACAATCTGACTTTGGGTGATGGGTATGCAACATAATTGAATGACAAGATAACCTGGACATGTTTTCTTTGAATATATGTACCCTGATTTATTGATGTCATTCCATTAAAATTAGTAAAAATTTATTTATTAAAAAAAAAAGAAAATGGAGTCACCTATAAAACTCCAGTGTATAAACAGATAAAAGTAAACTGTTTGGAGAGAATCACAATCTAGAACCTGGGTTCTAACCCAGTTACGTTTCCACTTACCACCAACCAAGGGCTTTGGAGAGTTCTCTCGCATCGCAATCTCTCTCACACGGTCAGTCTAACCTCCTTACTTTTACCTAAGGAAGTGAAGGTTATACAGTTTTTCTTCCTTCACAGAGTGTTGCCTCCCCTTCTACCAGTCTACCATCTCCCTAACATCTACTTTCCGTTCTGACAGAGAAAGGTGCACAGGGAATCAAATTACCCACAGTAGCTTCGGTACAAGGTTAAGTGAGGGAAGAGGCTGCTACTCCCGACTGCCCTGAATTCTGTGGTTTATCTACAGGGATCTCATTTATCTGTGCTGCTCCAGTTTCAGCTCCTCTGGTAATTCCAAGTGGCCTGTAAAATCGTTATCTGGCCCACTCCGGGAGATAAAAAGCCTTGTTAGTTTTAAAGGGAAAGTTTCAGTGATTGAAATTTTATCAGCAAGGTGGGTCTGGAATTTTTTTTTTTTTAATCTGAGGAAAAAGTAGGGGGGTGGGAGAGGGGATGAGAATTGTTAAGTGTTTTTGCATATTTTATGTAACTATTAAGGGAGGCTAATTTGAGGCATAGTTGGTATTTAACATATTTGGGCATCTAATGTACTTTCTAATTATCCCAAAACCAACTCCTGTCTGCAACTGAACTCTTTGGGAATGTTTGTTACAATGGAAGGAGCCACAGCTTCTAAAGAGGCTAAAATACATTCCTGAGTTAACTCTGAATTCCTTTGTATTTTAAAATCTATTCAGAAATTTGAAGGATTCTTTCTGTAGGGGTCCAGAATGAGTCACCCCAAGATATGTTGCTGTGGGCACTATGGTACGTAGGTTGTTTGGAGCTAAAGGCAACTTTAGCTGTAGTCTCGAGAGAAACTTCTGCCTGGAACAAGTTGAGTCAAAGTCCTTGCCCTTAAGAGGTTACCCAAGATAACTTCTTTTGACCTATCTATAGGGCAGGACAAACTTCTATTCACTAAGCATCTGCTCTTATCATCCTGCAATGAAGTTCTGAAGCCCCTAAGGCAACCCACACCATCCCTAGCTCAGGCTGTCTGTGTGCCCATGTTCCCTTTCTATCCCTGAACCTAATGCATGTGGGGTCTCTGACTCTCTCATGTATGCAGGGTTCTCATACATATGTTATGTATTAAATTTGGTTATTGTCTCTTGATCATCTGTCTCTTGTCTATTTGATTATTAGACTAGTCAGAAGAACGTTGGAGGGTAGAGAAAATTTGTCCTTCCCTTACGTTCCCAAACATTGAATCTAGTAGATTTCACTGCTCTTCTCATTCGTGTTATTTATTTGTACAATGTTTCTTTGCTGAGTTGAGTTGCTAATATCTAGTTGTATAATCATGGTATTATTTTTTATTTTTTTTAAAAGTGTATTTTATTGATTTTAGAGAGAGAGGAAGGGAAGGTGTAAAGCCAGAAGCCACGGCCACTATCACAGCAGCTTGGCCCATGCAGGTTCGCATTGGATTCAGACAGTCGGTAAAGAAACAACGGAGCCAAAAACTGGTGGGCCATAGTCTTTAACTCTAGCTTGCACCCGGCGGGCAAGTAAAAACACACACTGGGCTCCAAAACCCACTCACATTCAGTGCTCACAAAGCTACTGACTTATCCGAGTTTCCTAGAATCAAAGGTTTCTAGCTCACCAGACTTATTCACCTCTGTTCCCCATCTCCTTCCTTCTCCAGCGTCAAACTGCACAAACTGGCCTCTCACTCAATACTCCGCCATCTTGGCTGCTTCTCCTGGCCACATGGCCTCTTTCTGCTCTCTGCTCTGCTCTCTCTACTCTCTCATGCTAATCTTCCCAGGAACCAAGAGGGCAAACTCTCGTTCTGCCCCCATTTTATATTGTAGCTTCACAATCTCTAATCCAGTATACAACATAGGGAAGTCTCTAATACAAAGTCACTTCTCTGAGGCATGATTGGATTGTACCACCCCACATCAAAAAGGGTGGGAAAGGCTTAATCCCAAAACCAAGCCCCAGGCTACAAGGACTCTCAACACACATTAATATCACCTGGGCGACGGCCTCAAGTGGGCAGCACTATTTTTAACAAAGTGAGCATAATACATTTTATCTGCCCAACAGAAGGAGAGAGATCTGTTCCTGTGTGTGCCCTGATCAGGGATGGAACCAGCAACCTCTGCTCTTCTGGATGACGCGCTAATCAACTGAGCTATCTAGCCAGGGCTATAATCATGGTTTTAGATGGGATCATAAAATGCCAGTCCAGGCCTGACCTGTGGTGGCGCAGTGGATAAAGCGTTGACCTGGAATGCTGAGGTCACTCATTTGAAACCCTGGGCTTGCCTGGTCAAGGAGTTGATGCTTCTTGCCCTCCCCACCCTCTTTTCTCTCTCTCTCTCTCCCCTCTCTAAACTAAGGGGGGGGGGAATAAAGCCAGTCCATTTCTCCTGTCACTATGCAGGAATATATTTAATCACAGAAGTCTGAATTTATCTTTTTAAGGAGACTTCAAGCATAACTGTGTTTCTTAATGCCCTGTGATTCTTCTGCAGGCTAGTATTTAACTTGCAACTTCATATTCAAGTCTCAACAAGAGAGTGGCTATTATTTCTAAATTATCTCCCAGCACACTGCAAGAATATGCATTTCTTTCATTTCTAGCATCACTGAAATGTTTCTTCATCAATATTGTACAGAAGGGCCTGGTCTTTGTGCCATGATGGAAAATCATGCTCTAACTACATCCATCTTTATGTTGAATCAACAGAAAAGTTGCCCAGATAGAGACTTTTCCCCAGCTTGCTCTGGCCAGGTAGCTCAGTTGGTTAGAGCATTATTCTGGTATGCCAAAGTTGGGGGTTCAATCCCTGATCAGGTCACATGCAGGAATCCACTAATGAATGCATAAATAAGTGGAACACCAGATTGATGTTTCTCTCTAAAATAAATAAATAAATAGAAATTTTCCCCAGTGTGGCAACCTCATGTAGATGACCAAAACTCACAGGCACCCTACCCTGAATGGCGGCTCATCAGACAGCTGCTTATCTTAGCACCTGTGTCTCAGAGTGCAACTCACATTCATCCACATACTAATACTAAAAAAAGAAAACTGGAAGTTCAACAAATGAATGATTCAGCTAGCAATCAGTCTTTAATATCTGAAAATGCATGCTGTTTACATTTTCTCCTCAATCTCCTTTCTTTTTTCTTTGATTTACATCAGCACCTAAAGCAGCTGTAGACTGCTATACGTATGTATCAATTCCAGCATCTAGCCTGGGCTCTGCCTTCTCCGTCTCTCCTCTGCTTTGGCCACTCCTCATTTTCCTCCACCTTCTAGGACCTCGGACATGGTTCTGTTGTTGGTGAAAATGGGTCCTTTCGCGGAGTCATGAGGAAAGCATTCCAGGGACTATCTATGAAAGAATAAGGTGTCGTGGTAAGATTTATTGTATAAGGAAAATCAAAGAATTGCTCCCCAGTTCCCAGGGCCTCATCTTCACCCATTCCACTGTGGAAAAAGTCCAGCCTAGTCTTCATCAACTCCAGAAGAGAGGCCAGTGTCCAGAGATTCTGCAACACTGGTTCTTAATCCAGTTTAGGCCTAGTCCCCATTGGCTAGTTTAATCTCTGTTCCTAGTCGCTCCAGCAGGCTGTATTGCTGTCCCTAGGCTTGTGTTTGGAGTCTGTGCTTGGCATCCATAGCTAAGGCCCCTGAGCTGCTATGGAGAGAGAACGCACAAACAATAGGGCGAGCATGTGTGTGTTGGTGGTGGAGAGCTTTGTTAAGTTTGGATTATATTATCTTTGGCTTGGGAAGGACAAAGTGCCTTTTCAAATTAATCAATCAATTTCCCAATGTTCTGTGGGTTAGGGGTGGGTCCTCCGCCTAATCAACCCATTTCTTAGATGTTCCAGTGTTCTGTGTCCCTTATCCAATCCGATCCTTTTCTCAGGCTAGGTTCCCTCCCTGTATGGTCACCATCTTGGTGCCTACTGTGCTTGGCTACTAGTAGAAGCACCTCCCCCTGTGCCATCTTGCTTTTCAATGAGCATGTGCCAAGCAGAGGACTTCCTTCTTTATTTAACTTTTTCCTGCCATGGCTTGGGGGAGTGGACCAGTTGTACCCTGGGGAGATTATAAAGCTGGTCCTTCCTCCCTACCTGGGGTACTGAGGGGTGTTAATTCCCTTGGCAGGGCAATGCTGCAATGTCCTGGGGTGCCTATGAATTCTGCAACTTCCTAGCAAAGCAGGCTTTTCATACAATTCAGCTCCCTAGTTTATTATGCTTATTAATGTCTGATTTCTCCCCACCGCCTCCAAAAAATGTCTGATTCTCTCTACTCCCTTCCTTTCTTACTAACAGTTGGTTATTTAGCCCTGTGTGTGGAGAAGCTTATCCTGCTATGCATAGTATCCTGGTGGCTATGGCTAAAGGTGTATAATCATGATAATGACTACATGCCTTGGATTTACAAAGACTTCCCAGTGTGCAAAGCATAGCCACTTTTATTATCCCTGTGGATGGCAAGGCTTGAATCCATGCAGGGCAACTTTCCCTACCAGGAGACTCCAGAACACTTTAAAAAGGGTTTGAACTCAACATTCTGCAAAAATTCTTTAGTGAAAATCATTACCTGGGCAGTTTCAAAAATTCAGATTCCTGGACTTGTGGGGAAGGGGAAAGTTCCCCTTTTCCTCTTCTGGTTCTTTCACTGTTTGAGTAATCAAATCAACAGGAAGGAGGCTAACAAGAGAAAATCAAATTTAACAATGTGTGCATGGGAACTCCACACACACACACACACACACACACACACACACACACACACACACGAGAGAGAGAGAGAGAGAGAGAGAGAGAGAGAGAGAGTGAGTGTCAGAGACCCCACATACATGAAAGGTTCAGAGATAGAAAGGGGGACTGAAGTATGGAAGATATTTTGAGGGATGAGATAAGGTGCCTTGGGGCTTCAAAAGTGCATTGCTGAAGCCTTACCAGGTGGTGGCACAGTGGATAGAGCGTTGGACTAGGACACAGAGGACCCAGGTTCGAAACCTCGAGGTCACCAGCTTGAGCCCAAGGTCACTGGCTTGAGCAAGGGGTCACTCAGTCTGCTGTAGCCTCCCGGTCAAGGCACATATGAGAAAACAATCAATGAACAAGTAAGGGGCTGTAACAAAGAATTGATGTTTCTCATCTCATTTCTTATCTCTCTCCCTCCCTGTCTGTCCCTATCTGTCTCTCGCTGTCTCTGTCACAAAAAAAAGGGGGGCATTGCTGAAGAGCAGTTCAGTAATGAGTAGTTTTCTCTGACCTGTAGACAGTCAAAAGAAGTTATCTCTGATAATCTCATAGGCAAAGTCTCTAATTCAAATTCTTCTAGGTAATTAAAGGGAGGGGCAGAAGTTTCTCTTGAACCTGAAGCTGAAGTTGCCTTTAGTTCAAAGTAATCTGCATATAACTAGGCATACTTTTTAAAAAAAATTTTATTTTCTTTTATTGATTTTAGAGAGAGAAGGAAGAGAAAGAAACATTGATTTGCTGTTTTACTGATTTATGCATGCATTGGTTCTTGAATCATATAATTGATTCTTTTTTTTTTTCTTCATATAATTGATTCTTATATGTGCCCTGAGGATTGAGCCTGCAACCCTGGTGTAAAGCCAGTAGCCACGGCACCATCACAGCTGCCTGGCCCATACTGTTTTGCATCAGATTTGGACAGACGGTAATGAAACAACAGAGCCAAGAACTGATGGGCCATTAGTTTTAATCCTAGCTTGCACCTGGCGGGCAAGTAAAAACACACACTGGACTCCAAAACCCACTCATTCAGTGCTCACAAAGCTACTGACTTATCCGAGTTTCCTAGGATCAAAGTTTTCTAGCTCACTAGCCTTATTCACCTCTGTTCCCCATCTCCTTCTCTACACAAACTCTACACAAACTGGCTTCTCCCTCAGCACTCCACCATCTTGGCTGCTTCTCCTGGCCTCCTCCACATGGCCTTTCTCTGCTCTCTCCTCTAATGCTAATCTCAAGAACCAAGAGAGCAAACTCCCAGTCTGCCCCACTTTATAGTGTAGAAATCAAAACCTTTAATCCAATATACAAACAAGGAAGTCTCTGATACAAAGTCACTTATCTGAGGCATAATAGGATTCCTCATGAGAGTGCACCACCTCACATCATGCAATCAGTCAAGGGTGTGGGGAAAAGCTTAGTCTTAAAACTAAGCCTTAGGCTATAACCACCCTGCCTGCTTACAGCCTGTCCCCCACACCCAATGCAAACTATAAGCAAGCAAACATATATCATATTTAAAAACTTATTTGACCAACACCTGGTATATTGGGATAATGCTATAACCAACTGAACTAACTGGCCAGGGACTAAGTAAGGCACATCTTGGGGTGGCTCGTTCTGGACCCCACACCCCCAAATAGACCTACTAAATATGAACACCTAGGGAGAGGGTGTAGGAATCTGTGATGATGTCGACAACTCTAGATGATTCTTATTATGAGATAAAGCTAGGAAACACAGTTACAGAAATTCTCCTACTTTTCTCATAGACTCAATGCCAGCAGTCCTGGAAGGGCCCTATGGCTACAGTGCTGGACCTTTTGATGACAGAGGTGTATCAATGGTAGGGCACAAGGGGAAGCAGGGTGCTAGAGATTCTATCTAGGCTACATTCATGGTCCTGGAGAGGTGCTCCAGTTGGTGGTGAATGCTGAGGGACTGAGGAGTTAAGTGGTAGAGACAGGATGTCTCTTAGTAATAGCAATTTGAGCTCTCTTGCTGTTTCTGGCCCACACCTGGTGTTGCATCTGATGTAGGTTTATGGTTTGGATATGTTCTTCCTCCTGGGGTGGCTGCCTGGCCCATGAGGGTAACTGCACAGAGCTGTTCTTCTGCTTCGTAGAAAATCTTCCCTGGTCCAGACAGTGTCTTGGAGAGAAGAAGGTGCTGATAAAGTACTGTAGTGGGGCCAGAGGGGCAGGTAGAAGCGGAAGTTATAGAAGCTGCAACCTGGAAAAGTGCACATTTCTGGTGTTATATAAAGCACAAGGTGCTAGGGATCAACATATATTACTTTTGTCAATCCTAACTCATCATACCGTGGGTTAATAGTTCCTGTTCTGTACCTCAAGTTTTAGTTTTCCATGGTGATATTAGTAGGTATTATGAAACAATTTTGAACATAAAATTTTAGATTTTCAATAATCTTATGCCTTTTTTATTTTTAGAGGATAAACAATTATTGAAATGAAATAAAGCAAAAGTTAACTTTGAGCCCTGGCTGGGTAGCTCAGTTGATTAGTGTTGCCCTCATACACCAAGGTTGCAGGTGCAATCTCCATTCGGGGCACGTGCAAAAATCAACCAACGGATGCATAAATAAAAGGAACAAAAAACTGGTGTTTCTCTTTCTCTCTCAAATTAATAAATAAAAAACAAATTTTAAAAAGTCAGCTTTTAGTTATAAATCATCACTGTATATTTTATGCCTAATAACAATTATGTCACTCTGGAATTGAAGCATTTGAAGAAACATGGAAAATTACATTGGTTATGGCTGTGGATTTAGTGATATGAAGATGCTGGGCTTATGTATGTTAATTTGATTCATATGCAAGTCAAAACATGCATATTTTTAATCAGCAGATGGTTTAATATGCTTTTCACACTGGTAAAAAAATGAAAAGTTCTGCAAGGTATTTTTTGCCTTGTCATTTATTCTGTCAACAGTGCTTATTGTGAACCCAGTGAATGTGGTGCATTTAGGTATATTGCAGAATTACAAACACAGTAGAAAATACATCCTCTTTGTAGGAGAAGGTAAAATCGATAAACTTGAACACATTTTTCTCACTTTATGTTTTAAGGAATGTTTTTCTAAGATTGTATGTGTTATTTGAACTTTTAAGACACAAGTAGGTTTCCTGTATATTAGAATTTCCGAGCTGCTTTATAATTTTTGTTTGGCCTTTCATTACTATTTTTTATTAAAGTTATTTCATTTTTGGCCCTGGCCAGTTGGCTCAGTGGTAGAGCGTTGGCCTGGCGTGCAGAAGTCCCGGGTTCGATTCCTGGCCAGGGCACACAGGAGAAGCGCCCATCTGGTTCTCCACCCCTCCCCCTTTCCTTTCTCTCTGTCTCTCTCTTCCCCTCCCGCAGCCAAGGCTCCATTGGAGCAAAGATGGCCCTGGCGCTGGGGATGACTCCTTGGCCTCTGCCCCAGGCGCTAGAGTGGCTCTGGTTGCAACAGAGGGATGCCCCGGAGGGGCAGAGCATCGCCCCCTGGTGGGCAGAGCTTCGCCCCCTGGTGGGCATGCCGGGTGGATCCCGGTCGGGCGCATGCGAGAGTCTGTCTGACTGTCTCTCCCCATTTCCAGCTTCGGAAAAATTAAAAAAAAAAAGTTATTTCATTTTTTTATTTACTTATTCAGTAAATAATATTATGCACCCAGTATATGTGGAATACTTGCAAGGCAACACACTATGAAGAAAACCTGATTCCTACACTCAAGAAGTTTACAGTCCAACAGAAAAAGGAGCTGACCTATTTAAAGGAAAACTCAGGTCATCAGCTGAGAAGCTATGTGTTCACCTCCATATCTGCAACTCACCTAAGAGGTGTTGGTTTCTTGGAGGAGGCTGGAGAGGAACCAGAGCCCCTCTGAGAGGGGAGCAACATAGGTGGCTGGTCTCCTATGTGAGGCTATATGCAAGAGAGGAACCCAGCTTCCCAATACCTTCTTCCAGAGAGTGTTTCTGCTCTCAGGAGCCTTTGTTGGGTTGTTTCTGATCAATTTGCAAACAATAACGTTTACTAGGGAAGGTCCTTTATTATTATTAATATTATTATTACCGATTGATTTGAGAGAGAGAGAAGCATTCATTCGTTCTTCCACTTAGTTGTGTGTTCATTCTGTGCCTTGACCGGGGATCGAACCTGCAATGTTGGTGTTTTGGGACAACACTCTAATCAACTAAGTTAACCAGGCAGGCTCTGGGAAGCTCTATGTTTAAAGAAATGATTGGAAAATCCCTCTGTAAATGCAATCACCTCTTTATTTTTACAGTTCTTTTAGATTTCTTAAAGTGAGAAACCATACAACTCACAGCCTTAAAATGCATATATTGGTCATTTAATTTTGATGATCTTTAGACTTGTGAGGGCAACTTATCATTTCAATATTTTGAACTATTCCTCAGTTTGTTATGTTATAAGTATTCACTTATTGTGCTAAAATAGGCATAACATAAAATTTACCATTTTAACTACTTTACATGTTCAGTTTGGTGACATTGACTATTCACAACATTGTACAAACATCAACTATCCATTCCCAGAACTTTTTCATCATCTCAAACAGAATCTGTTTACCTATTAAACAAAATTCACAATTCCCCTGCCCCTCAGTCCCTGGGAACTTCTATTCTACCTTCTGTCTATGAATGGGCCTATTCTTAGTACTTCCTAGAAGTGGAATCCTACAGTATTTGTCCTTTTGTGTTTGGCTTAATTTCACTTTGAAAATGTTTTCAAGTGTCATCCATGTTGTAACATGTATCAGAATTTCCTCCTTTTTAAGGCCAAATAATATTCCATTTTATATTTATATCATATTTTGTTTTTCCATTCATTTGTTGATGGATACTTGAGTTGTCTCCAGCTTTTAGCTATCGTGCTGCTATGAACATTGGTATACACTCCATCTGCTTAGATCCCTGCTTTCAGTTCTTTGGGGTACACATCTGAGGGTGAAACTGCTGAATCACACGGCAATTCTGTGTAACGTTTTCCACAGCAGCTGTACCATGTGGTTGAGTATAAACTTTAAAACTTATACTTTCACAATCTTGACCTCATTCAAATAAATAGTTCAGTTGTAAGATATTCAGTCTTGCCCTGGCTGGGTAGTTAGTTGGATAAAGTGTCATCCCAATGCACCAAGGTTGCGGGTTCTATCTTGGGTCAGGGCACATGTAAGAATCAATCAATGAATGCATGGATAAGTGGAGCAACTCGATGTCTTTCTTTCCTCTAAAATCAAGAAGTAAACATTTTTTAAAAAATTTTTTAAAAGACCCAGATTTTGTTCCTAGTAATTGTACCTTAATGCTACTACTGAAGAAAAAGAAAAAAGAAAAACAGAACTGAAAAAGGTGTTTATTTAAGATTCCATTCTGATCGTTTTTTTTGTACACACATTGCACTTTGTTGGAATTGTGCACTTAATCCAATCTGACTTGTATCACTTCTATTTGTTCCGGTTGCACTCTGAGGGCAGGTACTGTGAACACAGGTGCTTTAATGGGAGATGCGCTCAGAAAATATTTGTTGTTGAATCAATAGATTCTTCAAATAAAGCCTAAGAAGATAACTGATGAATCTGCAAAGATCTAGTAGTCCCTGTTTCTGGAAACTAAATTCAATACCTCGCCAATTATAGTTCCATCAGAAAGGGATAAATCACAGAGGCAAAGGTTTAAGAAGGTTTTTGAAAAGAAATCACATGGTAAAAGAAGGAGTTACAGGATATGATTAGCATGCCTCATGTTAAATGCGGGAAGATTTCACAAGGAGTTGAATTATACGTAACTGAAAAATAATTTGATAGAAGGATGGAGTTTATGGGGAGGAAATGGCATTTTGAGATTGGAGATGGGATCGAGTTAGGAATGTAAAGTAGCAGGCAAGCAGGATTGCCTTACAGGAAAGAAAACAAAAGACTGATATGTGGTGGCAAAGGGCTAGATATATGGGGACGGGGTTAGAATCTTGATTGATAACCACACTCTGGAAATTGAGGTGGACTTGCTTCTGTTCTGATAGAGGATTTCTGTGCTATTTTTGGGCACTGGCAAGTGGAAGAGATAATTGGTTTAAGTCTTTTTTCTGTGAAGGATGGCAACAATCATGTAAAAATATTTGTTAATGAATAAAATATATCAAAGTATTGACAACAGTTTCTTTGGAAATGTTGTCATGGGCGATTCTTTAAAAATGTTTCTGAATATTGTATGATAAGAATATCTTACTTTTGGCCACTGGTACAGTTGGCTCACTGGTACAGCGTCGGCCCAGCGTGTGGAAGTCCCAGGTTTGAAATCCGGCCAGGGCACACAGGAGAAGCGACCATCTGCTTCTCCGCCCTTCCCTGTCTCCTTTCTCTCTCTCTTACCCTCCCACAGTCAAGGCTCTATTGGAGCAAAGTTGGCGCTGAGGGTGGTTCCATGGCCTCCACCTCTGGTACTAACTAGTATGGCTCTGGTTGCAATGGAGCAATGCCCCAGATGGGCAGAGCATTGCCCCCTGGTGGGTATGCTGGGTGGATTTCGGTTGGGCGCATGTGGGAATCTGTCTCTGCCTCCCTGCTTCTCATTTCAGAAAAGTACAAGAAAAAAAATATCTTATTTTGAAATCAGAAAAAAGTTCACATTTATTTTTCTCTGAAAATACAGTTTTAATTTTTTTTTTTTTTTGAGAAAGAGAGAGACAGGAGAGGAGAGAGGGGGTTAGAAGCATCAACTCATAGTTGCCTTCACTTTAGTTGTACATGCCTTGACCAGGGCCCAGCCAGGGTTCCCTTGCTCAAGCCAGCAACCCTGGGCTTTTCATGCCAGTGACCTTCGGGCTCACGCTGGAGAACTCTGGGATTGTGTGGCTGATTCCCTGCTCAAGCTAGCAACCATGTGATGATGAGCCCACCCTCAGACCTGGCAACCTCGGTGCTTCAAACCAGCAACTCTAGTGTTTTGAGTTGGCACTTTATCCACTCCTCTACCACTGGTCAGACTGAAATATAGTTTTTAAAGTTTACATAGAATTAATTAGGATTTTTTTGGTCTAAGCCACAGAAACAGGCATTGTCTAATTTAATCAGAAAGAAAATTCACTGGAAGGAAACAAGTTAGCTTATGGGACTAGAGGGAAGGTGGAAGAACCAGGAGAATCCCAGAGGTCTCAAGGGCAGCCTCTGGCTTGTTCAGGGGCTATAATCAATGAACCTCAGGTGGTTATTTCATCTTTTACTTCCTCTTCTCAGTAACATCAAGGGAATTTCTGATTGGCCAAACTATGGTGTGGGTCAAATAAGTTTGCAAATATGATATATATATTTGCTCGCTTATAGTTTGCATTGGGTGTGGGGACAGGCTGTAAGCAGGCAGGGTTGTTATAGCCTAAGGCAGGGGTCCCCAAACTACGGCCCGCGGGCCGCATGCGGCCCCCTGAGGCCATTTATCCAGCCCCCGCCGCACTTCTGGAAGGGGCACCTCTTTCATTGGTGGTCAGTGAGAGGAGCATAGTTCCCATTGAAATACTGGTCAGTTTGTTGATTTAAATTTACTTGTTCTTTATTTTAAATATTGTATTTGTTCCCGTTTTGTTTTTTTTACTTTAAAATAAGTATGTGCAGTGTGCATAGGGATTTGTTCATAGTTTTTTTTACAGTCCGGCCCTCCAACGGTCTGAGGGACAGTGAACTGGCCCCCTGTGTAAAAAGTTTGGGGACCCCTGGCCTAAGGCTTAGTTTTAAGACTAAGCCTTTCTTACCCTTTTAATACTAAGATCTTTTCAAAACTAAGCTTTTCCCCACACCCTTGACTGTTGCATGTGGGGTGGTGCACTCTCATGAGGAATCCCATTATGCCTCAGATAAGTGACTTTGTATCAGAGACTTCCTTGTTTGTATATTGGATTAAAGGTTTTGATTTCTACACTATAAAATGGGGCAGAGGAGCCCAGGCTGGAGGAGAGCAGAAAAAGGCCATGTAGAGGAGAGGAGAAGCAGCCAAGATGGCGGAATACTGAAGGAGAAGCCAGTTTGTACAGAGTTTGTGCAGAGAGAAGATGGGGAACAGAGGTGAATAAGGCTGGTGAGGCAGAAACCTTTGATTCTAGGAAACTCGGATAGGTCAGTGGCTTTGGGAGCCCTGAATTGAAAGGGAAGTGTTTTCCCACTGTGTGTATTTCTTGCCCGCCGGGTGCAAGCTAGGATTAAAGCTAATGGCCCACCAGTTCTTGGCTCCATTGTTTCATTACCGTCTGTCTGAATCCTATGTGAACCTGCATGGGCTAGGTGGCTGTGATGGTGGCCGTGGCTACTGGCCATACATATGGTCATGAACTTGTCCCTGGTAAGTGAGGGTAGGGCCTGGCACCCTGATTCACAGGCCTAGCTGACTAGTTCCAAAGTGGGAGGAAATTGAGGTGCTATTTCCAGAGAAAGGATGGAATAAAATAAAAACCAATGCATATTCTGCCTTATTTTATAAAAGATAAAATTCATGTTATTACATAAGCGATTTTAATTGATTTTTAAAAGTGAAACAACTGTGTTCTATATATGCTTTTTAAACCATATTTATGAGACAGATACTTTTTTTTTTCTTTCCTGGGGCCCTGAAAACCAGTCTTTTTTCCTGAGTATGTGTGGGCATATGGCGAGAGGGGAAGGAGGGTGGTACTGATCCTGGGGGAGCAGTCTTTTTAGAGAAGAATAACATTTTAATTTTCTCACTTTTCAATTAAGGAACAGTAATCATACTATTTAATTCATTAAATATATCAAAAATACACTTCTATATTATGGCAAATTTTTAAAAAATGTCATTTCAAAATGGATTTGAGGTGGGATAACCTATTGTTTTAATCAAAGTTCTTTCATTTGCCCACTTCAAAGTAGTTAAAGCCAAAATGGGATGTGATGGAATTCTATCTAAAAGTTTCACAACCCTGGAGCACAGGGTCGAGGGGAAACCCGGAAGTAGACAGAACGCCTCTGGAGGGGCAGGAAGCCTTTCAGAGCACAGAGGGGCCAGCGTTCGCACAGCCCCACGCTGTGTCAGGCTCTGATGCTGTTTATCTCAGCCTTTGAGCTTCCTTCCTCTTTCTGCAGAGAGAGTGAGCAGCGTGGCTTCCTCCCGGAAACACAAGCCCCCAGTTTTCCTCAAAACATCGCCTCCATTTCAGCCACATGCAGGGATTGCTTTTGCGACAGAATCCCAACTCCAGTGAGACACATCCTCTAGCTGGCCCCACCTGCATCTATCCAGGTCTGTCAACCATGAAGTACACATGGGGCTGGAGGCGAGGCAGCACTTTGTGGTTGAGAAGTCTGAGAGAAAGGGGTGGGTGTGTACTGGCCAGGCAGTGCTAAAGGTTTTCCTTTTGTATTGTTGAAAAGAGAGAGGAACAGTTGGGAGAGAGAGAGGAGAGGGGAGGGAAAAGTAGAAAAAGAAGTGGTGTTGAGAGAAATGTAGAAACATGTGCTTTTTGAAGAAGAGAAAATCAAAGGGTTGGGAAAGAACATCAGAAGGAGAGTATTTAAGTCAGGATACTTTAAGCTGCATTAAACTGAAAAACTTTCTCACAGTGCCTTAAACCAAGCAAGTTCTTTCATATGACGGGAAGTCCTGAGGTAGGCTCACGTCTGCCACACAAAAATGTCCTGAAGACCTAAGTTCTGTTCATTTCTTCATTCTGCCATTCTTGGTATGGTCTTTATTGTGAAGCTGTAGAGGATTCAGGTGTCACATTTAAACACAGTACAATCCAGAGCCAAACAAAGTCATCTGTTAGATGTGAGGAAACCCCCACCATACCCTCCTCATGTCTCACTGGCCAGAATTGTGTCGCATGCTCATTTCTGAACCCATCTTTTGGGCTGGTCTTGCTAAAGCTTCTAATAGAGAGACATGGGAACAGCACCAGGTTCTAAGGAGGCAATGGCGGTGCGTAGGCAACCTGTAGTACTGGCTACAGAGAAGGGAAAGAAAACTAAAGGGCCAGAGGAGAAACAGAGAGAGTGCAAGAGAACAGGGAGACAGGAAGGTGGGTAGGAAGAGTGAAACAGACAAGTTCGTTAAATTTGCTGTCATTAAAATGCTGTTGTCATATTTTACTGTTCAGCCAGGCAGCTATTAGAAGAACATGCTTTACCTGTACTTACTGCTAGTTGCAAGGCTGATTAGCTTTTCGGCAATTAAACATATTAACCATTTTTCAATTTCAGAATTATAAAGGAAATGGCCATAAGAGTCTCTAGGGAGAAAATTACTCTCCTTAAGATAGACCAGTATTTACTGACTCATGAAGGAGTTGTGATAAAATAAATATAATGACTACTTAGTTTTTTATGTCTTTGTTTATAATTTCATCCTCATAGTTGTAAAAGCAACATAACTACCTTAAAAAAATTGGAGAATAGAACTATGAAACCAAAATCACACAATCTAACAACTTATTTAACTCCATAGACTTGCATATGATTTTATAGAGTGACTTATTTTTCAGAACAGGCATATCATGTATATGGTACAAAATGTGAAAACAAACAATAGGATATTTACAAAAATAAAGCAGGTCCCCTTCCCATCCAGGTGTTTGGATAGCCTACCCATTAACAAGGACATATATGTAAATAAAATTTCCACTCTCCTCTGTCAACACACTTTCTTTAAAAAATGGTAGCCTATTGCATATACTGTTTTGCATCTTGAAATTTTCATTTAACAATATTACTTTGAGATAATTCCATATATAGTGCCTTTAAAATTTATCTTTAGAATGTATTCACACATTGCCACATACTCTTTATAATCATTATTTCCGATGTCTGTAAAAGGTTTGAATAAGTGATTCACCCATTCCTTTAACACATATCTATCAAGCACCTGCCACGTTAGCAGGGTGCTAGTGATTCCAAGATTAAAAGGACATGGACCACACCCTTTAAGGAGTCAGCAAAGTAGAGAAGGGCAGGTAAACAAGTAATTACAGGTTATCTCCAAGTGCCAGAATGAAAGAATTTAGGAGGTGTTGAGGGAACAAAAGAGGCAGTCGTGAAAACGCAGATCAAAGTGTAGCAGAAAGAGGAGGCAGCTCACAGACTAAAGGCAGGGAGAGTGCTTCAGGCAGAGACCAGGAATGATGTGCAAAGGCATAGAAACAGGAAGTAACACTGTGGTCCAGGTAGCTACAAGCAGCTGGGTATTACCCCTACTCTAGAATCTTTAAGTTGTGGCCACGTCTTCAATATAAATAATGCTATGATGTACAACTTGCGGTATATAACTTTTCCCTATTTTGGAGTATTTCTTTGGCTAGATTCCCAGAAGTAGGACTGCTGAGTCAAAATATAGGAGCACTCTGACCTACGACTTACAGCCAAAAGTGTTTTCCAAATGGATGGTATCATTTCATAACAACATCAGTAGTGAATGAGCAAACCGTACTCGTGATCTTTGTTTTAATGTTTATTTCTCTGATTACTAGCATGGTTAATTTTCACCATATATTTATTACTATGCAACTTCTTTGTATCATATGTGGCTTGTTTGTTTTCTGTTTATATTCAATCATTGGGACTCTATATTTTACTTTAGCTTCATGAGTCCTACTTATAAGATATCTATTCCACTGACCTGTGGTGGTGCAGTGGATGGGGCATCGACCTGGAATGCTGAGGTCCCCAGTTCGGGACTCTGGTCTTGCCCCATCAAGGCACATGCTAGAGGCAACTGCTAGTTGATGCTTCCTGCTCTTCCCTCTCTCCTACCTTTCTCTCATCTCTCTAAAACCAGTGAATAAAATCTTTAAAAAAAAAAGACTTAAAAATATGTGCTGTCTATATATATATTTTTTCTGGTTTAGGTTGCCTTTTAAAAAATGCATGACTCATAGAAATTTTATTACTCAGTCATATCCATTGATCATTTCCTTCTATTGCTAGCCAGATGTTTAATATTTCTAGCCAGATGTTTAAAATAAATACTCTATTTTCTTCTGGTTTGCTATAGAAAATATATTTAATTCATTAATCCTCCTAGAACTTACTTTCGATATATGAAATGATAATCAACTAGTTCCCCTCTCATCCCTCTCTAAATTACCAATGAGTTATCTGAGCTTTCCCTCTCTGTTGATTTTTTTTTTTTTTTTTTACAGGGACAGAGAAAGAGTCAGAGAAAGGGATAGATAGGGACAGACAGACAGGAATGGAGAGAAATGAGAAGCATCAATCATCAGTTTTTTGTTGCGACACCTTAGTTGTTCATTGATTGCTTTGTCATATGTGCCTTGACCGCGGGCCTTCAGCAGACCAAGTAACCCCTTGCTCGAGCCAGCGACCTTGGGTCCAAGCTGGTGAGCTTTTTGCTCAAGCCAGATGAACTCGCGCTCAAGCTGGCGACCTCGGGGTCTCGAACCTGGGTCCTCTGCATCCCAGTCCGACACTTTATCCACTGCGCCACCGCCTGGTCAGGCCTTCTCTGTTGATTTTTAGTTCAAAGATAGATCCTGTTTTAAGGATCAGCTCATTATCAATTGGACCTAATTTCTAGTCCCTTTCTGAATTGTGTCACATCAGTTTAATAGAGATCTTTCTTCTGACTTATACAGGACTGTGCAGCAACTGTTCTATTTATATATGGGAAGAATTACAATATAGCACAAACAGGCTTAGGTAAAGCTTATTAGTGCTTTCCTATTAATAGGGAATCTGCTGCTGAAAACAGACCTTACTTTTGAAGCCTACCAAACTGGGGGTAGTATGTTGTGAGTTTTGCAAGCGTGGAAGGTACTCTGAGTGAGAGTTATGTCATCCAAAAGGCTGGTTATTTTCATCCAGTTTGTCAGTGTTATAGTTCTGTAGTATTGGATGGGTAGGATCTCCCACCTTTTTTAAGTACCCTAGCTCCTACCTGTGACAATGTAGGCAGCATCAATGCTTCTCAAGGCCAAGCCTATCTCAAAGGGTGGTTTATTCAAAAAAAAAAAAAAAAAAGTAACGTCTGCCCCTTCAAAGTTGGACTGGAGGTTGTCAACTAGCTAGCTACTTTTTGAGAAAAGGGAGAGGTGGTTTAAGTAGAGAAACCCTTTGCCAAAGGTTCTCAAGCAGAAGCGTATCTTAAGTATCACCTGGGGAGCTTAGGGAACATGAAGATTCTTTTCTTTTCTTTCTTTCTCTCATTCAAGATTTTATTTATTGATTTTAGAGAGAGGAGAGAAAGGGGAGAGGAGTGGGAAGCATCAATGCCTAGTAGTTGCGTCTGGTATTCGCCTTGATCTTGCCGGGGTGGGGGGGTTCCAACCAGGGACTTCAACATTCCAGGTGGAGGCTTTATCCACTAAGCTAGCACAGGTTAGGCAACGTGCAGATTTCTGTTCCCAGTAGGAGGCTACACGGGCTGGTGCTGGAAAAGTTTCCTGATCTCATCTCTGTTGCTAGCATCTATGAAAGTGCTCCAGGAGGAGGGCAGAGGCAACATCTTGTCAGGTAGTGCTCTAAAACTATTTCCAGACACACGTTCTTATCCTTCCCCAGAGGTCAAAAGCTTAATGGTTCATGGTCTTTATAGGCTATTCGGATTCCTCAGATGGCCATCCTGAAACTCCTTGTGGATTTCTTCTTAAGAGTTAGGAACCAGTCAAGTTCCTGGGGCACTATTCCGTCCTGTGGGGGCATTTGCTTAGTGAATTTGTGTTGCTGCAATATATCTTTGGACGAGGGTCGTGTGCCGGCTCAGGACTCCTTTGGCCCATTTCTCCTTCCTCGTCTTATTGAATATAAGATAAAGCTCACTTCTATGGCAGGTGGGGAGGTTGGGCTAGAGCCACACTGGGATTCAAGAGACTTTCCTTGGCAATCCTCCCCATTCGCTGCCCCCATTTTCCGTCTCTCTTTTTTCTCCTTTGCCCAACACCCTACCTTTCCTCTTTGCCTTAAGCGAAGTCTACGACCCCTTTCTCTCGGCCTCAGTGTCCCGGTGTCTTCTCTCGAACGGTAACCGGTGATGGTGGAGGGGCGCGAGTGCGGTTACACCCGGAAGGGTGCTTGTCCTGAGGCTCGCTAGGTCCTCACTCACCTAGTCCTCGCGTGCCTCCAGAAACTGTCTGCTGGTGCGGGTGGCGGACCGGAATCCACTGCTCATCAATCGAGGTCACTCCGCCAGGCTGCTCGTAATCAGCGTGTTCCGGACGCCCTCCGACTTTCCTTCCTTTTGCCGTCTCCCCCACCTACCCGCCGCAGCGCTCGGGGGTCGTGGGTGCTCCGGGACGCCAGGGAAGGGGCGGGAAAGGGGGCGGGCGGAGCAGGCGAACCGCGGAGCGGTGGAGGGAGGAGGCTACGTGGTGCCACGGCCGCCCGGGAGCGCCCGAGCCCGCGCGCGCGCGCGTCTCGTTGAGGCTTGGGCAGCAGGCGGGCGGAGCTGCGGGCGGCGCGGATGGAGGAGCAGCCGGCCTAGCGGGTGGAGCGAGCGGCGGGAGGAGCGAGGGTGGGAGGGCGCGCGCGAGCCGGCGGGCGGGCGAGGAGCGTCTCCACCAACATCTGCCGCGGTCGCGTTTGCCTGAAGCCCGCAGACGGACCAACAGATAGATCGCCTGGCGGACGGACGCGGGCGCTCGCCTGGTACTCGAGGTCAGCTTCGGCGAGGCTCCGGGCTTGCAGGGCATAGCTTCCCCGCCCGCTCGTGGACACCCCGGCTCCGGCGGCCTTGGCGTGCCAGCGGGAGGAGGTGCGGGAGCCGCTCTCTGCCGGTCGGTCCCCACGCGGATCAGCTCGGGCCGCCGCGCCGCGCCGCGGCCCCGAGTCCCCACTCCCAGCCGGGCTGCTCCGAGCACCAGTGCTCCGGGGCTCCAAACTCGGGCTGCCGGGGCAAGTGTCTTCATGAACCCAGAGGATGTCCGGGAAGCACTACAAGGGTCCTGAAGTCAGTTGTTGCATCAAATATTTCATATTTGGCTTCAATGTCATATTTTGGGTAAGTTGGAGCGCTTTGGGATTTCAACTATTGTGGCCGATCGATTCGCGATTTCCCCTGCGTTGCTTGCTGCCTTTACTTTTCGCAGCCCCTCGGGCGCATGCTGGAGCAAGGAGAGGCATTTGCCTTCCGCCTCTCCAGCGTGTGTGTTGGAGAAACATTTCATCCTTCTAGGAATGGGAAGAGGTAAGAAGAGAGACCGAACCGGAGAGGGAGCACCCAGGCCTTGGGGGGGCTTTTTAATTGACGACTAGAAGATGCAGATGAAAGAAAGGGCTCAGCAGTTTGAGAAATGAGCAGCCACACGAATTTTATTTTCGCCCGGTAGGATATGGATGTTGGGCAGAACGTGCTGTCATAATAGGGAAGGCTAATCGGTCAGAGCCGACCCCGAGGTCCATCTTCTAACAAGGCTCTGATTGGACGAGAGCTTGGCTCGGTGTTGCCGCGGCTGGTCTGTGCCGTGCTCAGCGTGTAGCTTCTTGCACCATCTCGGGCTTTGTGTAGGATGCAGATGCGGCGGTATATGGTTCTGTACTGTGCACGTATATAACGCTGCCTGCAAGCTCTTCCCCTTCGGCTGGAAAGCGCTCCTTTTGCATAATGGACCAGCCAGTGGGCGCATAAGGTGGATAGATTTATTTCTATATATATTACTGTCAGGATAATAAGACGCTATCAAAATTTGTTCCCGTGTTTGTGCCTCTCGTCCTCCTTTTTTTAAAGGAGTGACATCGAGCGGGCTGTTTGGGGAAAATGCCAAGGAGAAGGGGTGCGAGACATGTTTTATGAGGGGTATCGGAGAGCAAATGCTTGAATGGAAGATTCAATCCATGGTCTGCTGGCACTACACTGTGTTGGGTACCTGTGTAATTAGGCTGGGACGCCTCGCCTCCTCTTTTGTTTTGTTTGGATTCTTTTCTTTGATCTCACAAACGTGTTCAGTAAACCAGACAAAGAGTTCACTAGGACCAGGGAGAAACGGTTCAAAGACCGTGTTATTTTTCCTCCCATCTCATCCCGTCCAGTCCCTTCCCGTTCCATCCCATCCCATCCTCTTCCTTACTGGGCACTCCCCCCACCCAGGGAAAGTAAAGATGGTGGCTGTCTGGGGGTTATTCAAGTTGCTGTTTCATGTAGGTTCAGTGTGATATAAAAATAATGCAAAGGCGGGATCAAAAATAATCCACAGCAGTCTGACACAGGGTGTATTTATTTTTATTCCCTTTAATTTTGGCTATTTGCTGTATGTATACATCTATGAGAATAGTTGTCAGTATAGCTCTTTGTATATTTTCTTTCAATCACACAATTACCAGGCTATTTCATTTTTATTTTCTGTTTTCTATAGGAGTATCTTTCATTGGACATACATGTTTTGCAAAAGGAAATGGAAAGGATTGGAGACCACTTTCTGTGTCAGCATGTCACCTGATAATGAGAGGGACACACAAATAAATATATGCAGTCATTCACAGGCATTTTTTTTTTTTTTTTTGCCAGTGATTATACACAATTTTTGTTAGTAGAAGTTCCCTTCCCTACAAACACCACTACACACATAGGAAGAAGAAATTATTTTCTTTGCTTTTTTTCCCCCCACCCCTGCTTGGAGTGCTTAAAAGTGTGGGATAGTGACATTTCGGAATGAGGTGTTTTGATTTTATCTGAAGTTGAAACTTTGTGACTTGGAGAGTCCGGGACTATAGAACTGGGGCTGGACCTCGGGGTAGTGAGCCGAGGCCTCTTGATTCCACTTGAACACTTCCAAAACTTGCACATTTTTAGCTGCCAGGCAACAGAAAGCACCCAGAGACTTGTCTGCAGCTTCATAGCAGGAGGTGGAAAAGAAAAAAAGGAATTTGGGCCTCTTTTCCCGAGAGCTTGGTATAATTTTGTCCAGTGTACAGAGGTAAATTTAGTATCTTCTGTGGATTAGGTTGTAGCAAAACCTGTGGAATTGTGGAGCTTCTCAGAGTTGCAGAGTGCTTGCATAGAGAGCTCCAGAATAGAGCCACATCTTCTCTGATTTTGAAGTGTTCATCTGTGGGGGAAGTTTTCTAGGAAGCTGGAAAGCCATGTAAGCTTTGCAACTAAACGAGCTGCCCAAAGTAGAATTGTTAGGTAGACGCCTTTGTTATAAGGGCCCTTCTCTTACTCTGCTTTCTTTCTTTTTTTTTTAAATTAATTTTGTTTTTGTTTTTTGTTTAGAGAGAGAGAGATGAAGAGAAACAGAGACAGAAAGAAACATTGATTTTTTGCTACACCCATTCATGCTGTCATTGGTTGTATGTGCCTGGTCTTGTATATGCCCTGACTGGGGATTGAACCTGCAACCCCTAAACGATGCTCTAACCAACGGAGCTACCCAGCCAGGGCCCTAACTCTACTTTCTATTCACCCTTTTCCCTCTTTCTCTGCCTAAAGTTTTCCATTCAGATATGTCCCCACCCCCATACCTTTCCCATCCTGCTTTCTGCTTCAAAATTAGCTCATATTGAAGTCACCCATTTGTCAGTACTCTGGTCTCTAGTGGTGATGAGGAGGAAGGCAGGCATGATATTTGATGAAAGTAATTCAGATTAAAAGGTTAATGACTGAGAAAGTGGGGTCGGTAGCTTGGCAGTCTGTTTCTGTAAAGTTGCACACCTGGCACTCTACAGAGTCTTCATCCACTCTGTGAATGTCAGGAAGAGCAGACTTGGGCCCTGGCCAGTTAGCTCAGTTGGTTAGAGTGTGGTCCCAATTTGCCGAGGTTGAGAGTTTGATCCCCGGTCAGGGCACATCCAAGAATCAACCAAGGAACGCATAAATAAGTGGGACAACAAATCAATGTCTCTCTCTCTCTCTCTCTCTCTCCTCTCTCTCTCTCTCTTCCCGCCTCATCTCTCTCTAAAATCAATCAAAAACAATAAACAGAAAACAGGCTCAGTGTGATTCTTACACAGTTATGAATAAGAGATTGATAGTAGAGAGCATGGTTTCCTAATCTTGCATGTACACGCTGTGAAATCCTAGAATAAATTTGAAGTACATTGAAGACATTTGGAGGTAAAATAAAAATTGAAAATATAGGAGCACCAGCATTAAGAGTTTGTTTCTCTCACTAACAAGTAGTTTGACTCCTTGCCACTCAGTTAACAGCCCTGAGCCTCATTTTCTCACTAAAAATGAAGGAATTGAACAAGTTGTAAGGTTCTTTCTAGTTCTGAAAAAGAATGAGTCTGTTGAGTTCCAGTTTGCTGGGGAAGAAAAATACTAGAGATGGCCTGACCTGTGGTGGTGCAGTGGATAAAGCGTCGACCTGGAACGCTGAGGTCGCCGGTTCAAAACCCTGCACTTGTCTGGTCAAGGCACGTATGGGAGTTGATGCTTCCTGCTCCTCCCCCCTTTCTCTCTCTCTCTCTCCTCTCTAAAAAATGAATAAAAAAAAAATACTAGAGATGGGCACTAATATAATGAAAGTAGCATATGTTGGGATGTTTGTTAAATTATAGGCCTTTTCTCTTACTGAGACTTGTCTGAAGATCAATTTTATTATTTCATTTCTTCCTGGAAGGGTCTTTCATTTAAAAAATCTTTTAACACATTTCTTCTTGTCTTACTCACTTATTGGTATAGTATGTATTTCTCCCTCTACCTATTGTGAACCTCGAACATAGTCCTGTGAGTCATTAAAGACATTTTTATTATTAGTTAGCATTTTATTTGTAAAATCTGAATCCTTTTATATAACAGTTGTAATGATAGTCTGAGTAACAAAGTCAACATCTTGTACAGATTCCTTTCTCATTAGTTATCACAGGGTGGTGGGGAGAATCTTATTTTCTCTATTTTATATTGGAAGAGTTCAAGCCAGAAGGGAATTGATTTTATTGAGGGTGTCACCATTCTATGACATTTCTCAGAAAACTCTGAGGCTTAGGGATGGGAGAGGGCAGAAAAAGGAAGTTTTGTTTTCAAGGCAGTTGCTTCTTTTGGCTACTGAACCCCCACCTCCTATCACCCACCATTACTAGATGTTTTACTTTGGACCTTTTTGGAATCTGGCTGTAATTCTCAACTGTTTCTAGGCAAGTAAATGATCCCAGTATTCTCCCTATCTATGGCTATATAACACAAAGCCCCCAAACTTAGTGATTGAAAACAGAACTCCATTGTTACTATCTCAGTTCTGTGATTTGACCAGGCTCGTTCGAGCTATTGGCACTTGGGATCTCTGGTGCTGTTGCAGTGAGATATGGCCAGGGCTGGAGTTATCTGAAGACTCAGTTGGGGTGGGGTGTTTGCTGAGAGTTCAGCCAGGGTGGTAGGCTGGAGTACCTATGCATGGCCTCTTGTCTCCGAGAGTAGAAGAGGAAGGTTTTCACCAGTTAACCCTATACCTGGAACTGGCCCATTGTCCCTTTCATCTGTTTCACTGGTTAAACCATGCATGGTGCCTGTTCAGTTTCAAGAGAGTGAAGAACGGAATTTCTTCTTTTATGGAGAGGTGTGGTTTGTGGCCAACTTTGAAAAATACAGTCTGCTCTACTGGGTCTTTTTTTTTATATTATTATTCAGTGAGAGGAGGGGAGGCAGAGAGACACTCTCCCATGTACCCCGACCGGGATCCACCCAGCAAGCCCACTAGGGGGCATTACTCCATTGCTCAGCAACCAGCTCTTCTTGGCGCCTGAGGGGGAGGCCATGGAGCCATCCTCAGCAGCTGGGGCCAACTGGCTCCAATAGAGCCATGGCTGGGGGGGTGGGGTGAGGGAGGAGGGATGGAGAAGCAGATGGGCACTTCTCTTGTGTGCCCTGACCAGGAATCGAACTTGGGACATCCACATGCTGGCTGATGCTTTACTACTAAGTTAACTGGCCAGGGCCTGCTCTACTAAGTCTTAACTTCTTGTTAATAAAGGAATAATAACATTATCTAATAGAGCGAAGGATTCAATGAGAAAATGTATTACCAAGCACAGTGTCTCAGTATTTAAAAAATGGTGAATATCATTATTGTTATTATTTCCAGATTTCATACTAGTTACATCCTGGACTTTACAATTTCTTTCTTTCTTTTTTTTTTTTTTTTTTTTTTTTTTTACAGAGACAGAGAGTCAGAGGATAGATAGGGACAGATAGGGACAAACAGATAGGAACAGAGAGAGATGAGAAGCATCAATCATAAGTTTTTCGTTGCAACACCTTAGTTCATTGATTGCTTTCTCATATGTGCCTTGACCGTGGGCCTTCAGCAGACCGAGTAACTCCTCAAGCCAGCAACCTTGGGTCCAAGCTGGTGAGCTTTGTTCAAACCAGATGAGCCTGTGCTCAAGCTGGCGACCTCGGGGTCTCGAACCTGAGTCCTCTGCATCCCAGTCCGACGCTCCATCCACTGCGCCACTGCCTGGTGAGGCCTGGACTTTACAATTTCTAAAGTACCTCAGTCTCATGGTACATTGGCATCATTACTACAAAGTAATGATGATACCATTTGGATCGAAAGGAGCTGAGGTGAATGAATGCTATAGATTTGACTGTCACCGTCATTAATTGGAAAAAGTTTCATTAGATCAGTGGAAGCCTTGCATGACTTGGAAGAACCAAGTCATGTTTTTCTTCTCTTTGCTGAACAAGGATTAGAACAGCCTTGGATACTTGGGGCCAAATTCTCTTTGATGTGCTTGCAAATTCTACATTGCATCTTTAAGTGTAGGTTTCTCCTGGGTTGATGGCAGCATGTTGTGCCCAATTTGTTTCCACAGGGCTTAAATGCGGAGAAGAGAGAGATTTAAGGAAACTTGGGGGGCATCAAATAGGAAGCCTTAGCTTATGATTCACTATAAATTGTAAGATGTTCTGGAATGATGATACATCAGCAGTTTATAAGTCATAATTTTTGCTTTAATTTGCTAGACATCTGTTAGCTTCGATGGCAACCATATGGGAGTCTAAATTGCCTTTTGAATTACAGGGAGATGGTAAGAAGAAAGCTAAATATAGTTATGAAAGTGTCATATGGGAAAAGTGTAAGAAAAGTGGGTGTACAGACCTCAGTGGGAGAAGTAATTGAACACTGACCTGCTTCGTCTGGTCGCTCACTCTTGGGTCAGGGAGAAGGTGCTGAAGCATTCTCACTTGATGATATGGCTGGAAGATTGAAATGAAGCCAAGAGGGAAAGTTGGAAAACAAAATAATGTTCTACTCACCATAAAATTGCCAACGTAAGCTCATTTAGGTAGGTCACTCTGTCTTAATATGGCTACAGTCATAGTCCCTGGCAGAAGGTGAAAGGTGCCTATATTTGAATAGAGCTTTATAATTATGTCTCTCATCTAAGCATCTCAAAGCGTCTAACAAGCATATTATGACATCTTTGTGACAGATGAAGAAGTTGGAGCACAGAGATAGATGTAAAGTGATTTGAGGCGTTGAAGAACATGTCAGGGTTCACTTTTGGTGTGTTAAGTCTCTTCCAGTAACTAGCCCTAGCTTCTCCTTTGAAACTTATTTTAGAAGATGCTTGCTATTTTAAAATAAAACATCAAGTTACTTACATCTGTTCATAATTGAAAAGTGATAAAGTTTTTGCATATGCCTCAATTAGCACCACCTACAAGCACAAAAATGTTAGGATGAAAATGTAGTTATAAGGAATATGTTAGAAAAATAAACTATTGTGTCCTCTATTAAAAATTCATAAAAGCAGATTGGAGTATTAAAGACAATGCTCTTGAGTCACATGCTTCTTTCTATACGAATACTGATGACGTCTTAAAATTTCTAACTTCCAAATAATTACACTTCACTGGATTATAAGGGCCTCAATGGAAGGGACTGTGTCATTCATTTTCATAAATCCAGTGTCTAGCACATTGTCTGAAACACAGTAGATGTTTAATAAATGTTTGCTGAATGAAGGAATTATTAAATCATTAGAAAGTACATAGGTGTCATTTCCTCTAAATTCCTATTTGCTGAAGCATTTTCTGTTTAACATCCTGCCAACTCTTCTAAGAATGGATCTGTTTTAGTACCACTTTAATGGTTATAGAAGTTCATTTATCCTCAAAACAGATATAATCTGTTTCCCTGCAACTTCTTTCCTCCCAATATAGTGTTGCTGATTTAATTTTTACTTTGAAATAATCTCATACCTATAGAAAAATTGCAAGTGGTACATTTTTTTAAAAATCCAGAATCATTTGAGAAAAAGTTGTCAGCATGATAGCACAGCAATATTTTCTGTAAACTAGGATATTCTCCTAGATAGATAGCCACAGTACAGCCATTACAGCCAGGAAATTACCATTGATACATTACCATCATCTAATCCAGTGGTAGTCAACCTGGTCCCTACCGCCCACTAGTGGGAGTTCCAGCTTTCATGGTGGGCGGTAGCAGAGCAACCAAAGTATAAATAAAAAGATAGATTTAACTGTAGTAAGTTGTTTTATAAAGATTTATTCTGCCAAACAGTGAATATCCGACATAAAGTATTTGGTAAGTAACTATTATTAGATGCTTTAACTTGCTGTAACTCTGCTTTATAAATTTTATAAAGTAAAGTTACTTCCCTACTTTATAAATCACCATTACTGTGGAACCGGTGGGCGGTTAGAAAATTTTACAACTAACAGAGATACAAAAGTGGGCGGTAGGTATAAAAAAGTTGACTACCCCTGAATCCTTCCATCTCATTCAAGTTTCCCAGTCCCAATCGTGTCTTACAAAGCAAAAGAATCCAGTTCGGAACATATATCATATTAAATCTTTTTAGTCTCTTTCAGTCAGTCCTTCCTTGTCAGAATCTTGATACTTTTAAAGATTATAAACCAGTTATTTGGTAGCCTGTCCCTCAGTCTGGGCTTGTCTGCTGTTTCCTTATTCTTTGATTCAGGCCGTGTGTCTTTGGCAGGAAAATGACAGAAGTGCTGCTGTGTTCTTCTTATTGTTGCATCCCATCAGGTGGCACTGATTATTGTTTGTCCCACTACAGATGATGGTCACCTGATTCAAGTGTTGTCTGCCAAGCTTCTCCACCATAAAGTTATTTTTTATTCTTTTTTGTTAATTTTGTAATTCTGTGGCAAGTTGCTTTTTAAAAAATTACCCGAATTTATTGATTTGAGAGAGAGGAAGGGAGAGAGGGAGAAACATCAATTTGTTGTTGCACTTATTTACGCATTCACTGGCAGATTCTTTTTTTTTAATTTTTTAAAATTTTATTTATTGATTTTTAGAGAGAGAGGAGTGAGAGAGAGAGAGAGAGAGAGAGTGAGGAGCAGGAAGCATCAACTCCCATATGTGCCTTGACCAGGCAAGCCCAGGGTTTCGAACCGGCAACCTCAGTGTTCCAGGTTGACGCTTTATCCCACTGCGCCACCATAGGTCAGCCACTGGCAGATTCTTGTATGTGCCCTGACTGGGGATGGAACCTGCAACCCTGGCGTATCAGGATGACGCTCTAACCAACTGAGCTACCTGGCCAGTGCAAGACAAGTTACTTTGAAGCTATGTAAATAGTCCATTTCTTATCAAATTTTTCATCAATTAATGAATTAATTTTAAACTTACTGTTTAGAGAGAGAGAGAACAACACTGAACTGTTGCTGTAATCATCCATGCATTCATTGGTTGACTTGTGCATGTGCCCTGACTGGGGACTGAACCCACAACCTTGGTGTGTCAGGGCGACACTCCAACCAACTGAACTGCCTGGCTAGGGCTTAATTTATTTATTTCCATCAGTAAGAACTTATTGTTTCCTTTTCTTCAGTGTGTTTTAATTACACTGTTAGTCTTAGTACTTACTTTGTTGTTCCAAGTTTGGCTTCAGTGGCAGTCTTCTCAGGAGGCCTCTGGTGTCCTTTAACTCCCATCATTCTTTGAGGACTTCTTTGTTTTCAGGCAGAACAGGATATTCCAAGCTCTGTTTTGTATCAGCCATTTTTCCAAGGAGCTCTGGTTCCTTTGAGTGGAGAATGGTATTTAGAAGCCAAGATCCGGTTATTTGTGCTCATCTCTGTGAGGGTATCACTACCTCTGGGACCTCTCTGTGGAAAGAACAGTGGACTCGGTGTATGCATATATCCATATACACACCTACACACCTTTACATCTTCATTTCTATGTCTAGTTATACATTTTGGAAACCATAGTTCACAGTGATTAATTCTTACCTCTGTCTGATACCACAGTATTTATTCTAGGTTCTTACTTTTTCCATATTTATCACTACCTTCTTTGACAGTGAGGTTCCTGGCTCCCATTACTCTTAGCTGTTTACTTGGTAAAGCTCCTGTATGTCTCCAGTCTTCCCTTGCTGCCCCTCCCGTGGCTGCCCTGCTCACCTGCTGGTGCTTGCATTCCCTGCCATAACCCCACTGCCCACTGTGAACACCCTTTTCACTCCGATCAGGCTGTGATACCCTGCTTTGGGTTTCCACAGACCTCCCCATACCCGTCCCTGAGCAGAGGCCCACCATGCTCAGTCCCCAACCTGACTTTAGGACTGAATTCTTCAGGAAGGAGAGCGGGAATGGCTTAGGTTACACTTGTGTAATACGAAATAAGACTAATCCCCCTTTTCTGTAGCTCTTCATTATTTAAAAATAGCCATTATGTCATTCTTAAACCTTTTTTTTATATCTTTAAAAGTTCTGAGTCTGTCCATGTGTTTTTCATTTATGATTTCCAGATTGTTCTTGGCCCTAGTCATGGTACTCTGCCTGTGGTCCCATTTGGATACACCTCCATTGATGGAGCAATCAGAAGGGAACACATTCTTCACCTGCTGTTCCAACCATCCAGAGAGCTGTGTGCTAATACTCTCCAACTCCCTTAAGTCTCTAGGCTGTGCTGGACCTGGAGGCTAGAGCCTCTGCCACTGCCTGGTTTGTCTTTGAGGAAGGTACTCTCACTCACAAAGTTGTTCCTCCAGTTGCTCACCTACAGTATGGGGAAAATAATTCCAGTGGTTCGCAGAGTTGTTACCCAGTGGGATGGTGCGTGTGACGGTGCTTTGTAAAAGGTAAACTCAGTACAGGTAGTAGTTATTAACCCAGGCTGCTGTACACATGCTTTTCCTGGCAGCGGGAGAACATTGTTGGCTGAAGTTGAATTTCTAGTGCAATGAAACCTTCCGCTCTTACAATTGAACTTCTGTTAAACTCTTTTCCCTAGGCTAAGTGCTAATCAGAACCCCAAATCCTCCAGTTAATTATTTGAATTTAGAACTGTATATTTAAACATTTAGATGTCTTATTCTGGGCCAGTGGTTTTCAAATTGTGCTACCAGCAGCCTTGTCTTCCTTAAGGTGTGCACAGGCCCGAGTCAGCCATTTGGTTTGATATTTTGGGATTTTGCTTGGAAAAAAAAGGGGGGATATCTACTGCTTAAATATACAATTGAAAACCACCATTCTATCCGTCAGACATTTTTGAATCTTTTAAATGTATTGATTGGTTTTAGAGAGCCAGAGAGAGGGAAGCATTTATTTCTTATTCCACTTATATATGTATTCATTGGTTGCTTCACATATGTGTCCTGACTGGGGATTGAACCCCAACCTTGTTGTGCCAGGATGACGCTCTAAGCGACTGAGCTAACCGGCCAGACCAGATGTTTTTGAATCTTGATTGTCAAAGCACGTCTAAAAATTATCACTGGTATGAATTTTTCTCCTCTGAACAAATGCCTTCATGCATAGGCGAGCCCTCTCACTGACTAGGGGGACTTCCGTAGGATGAGTTGATATTTCACCTCTTTATCGTTATGGCAGCATATGTAATAAGTCTTTAGTCAGGACATTTCAGTTTTTATGGGTTTGGTTTTTAAACCCCTATAGGTAGTTTTGATGCTCAGCTGAGGCTGAGAAGCTTTGGCTTGTTTTTCTTGGCAAGCTGCGACATCTCCTCCCATCTTTCTCCGGAGGGGACACTGGGGGGGCTGGGAGTGGGTGGTGTCAAGTTCTGAGGAAAGGCTGGCTGATTTCACCAGCATGTGAAGCTAATGTTCTTTGTGTATGAGAAAAAGATAATGTGGCCCACTTTAGCCCTCATGGAATTTTTTTATTAATCCAAAAAAATGCCAGTTTATTTTTAAACCTGAAAGCAAACCTAATAACAATGAGAAAAATTTCTACTAAAAATATGATGCTAAAAATTAGCATCATATAGGGATAGACGCTTGTTATTTATTCAGCAGGAACAAGGAAGAAATAGACATTTTTGTCCTTTCGGACTTGCTGTCCTGTACGCTTCAGCGCAGTGAACTGGGTCTAACTGCGTACGCCAGACAGCCACTTGCTTCAGAACCCAGCCTCTCTGTCCACGGTGCTCTGCTTCGTAGCCTGTTTTTCCCGGGGCTCTCTGTCACTGTGGTAATGTGCCGCAGGAGGGAGTTTCTTCCCTCATATATACATGTGCAGAGTTGACAGTAAAGCAAATACAGGAGAACCAGCCCTGATATTTGTCAGTTTTCGTTAGAAAGAAAGGTTTCAATGTAGACTATTCGGAGTGTGTATAATGAATTTTCCTGTTATTATTTCCTTAAAAAAAGATTAGGCATTTGATTACAGCTGGGCTCCTAAAGTGAAGTCTTTTGAAAGAAATACAATTCTGAATAAAAATCTAAAATATCTCTGTGAGATGTTTTACTGAGGCGATCATCATCACTACTAATATAGATAAGTAAATAATAAATAAATAAACCCAATGGCACATGAATCCTGTGGTTAGCAATGTGATATTACCTGTATGTACATAAAGGACCATTAATTATGAAGTGCAGTGTATAATTTTTAAGTAATATACTTACCAACCACAATAACAAAATAGTATTGGAAATGGATGACAAAACACACTGGCTACCCTCATTGGAAACATACCGTGATGCTCTATAGCTCTTCCAGCTACTATTTACAATTTAGATAAGCATTACAAGGCATAGGGGGTCTTGTTGAAATTTTTTTCTCTAAATTATACTTGGCACTAAGGCTCAAATTTCTAAAAATCTGGAGGGAACAGCTGGTGCTCTAATAAATATTCAGGCCAGCTATTCTAATGCTTTTTACTTAATTAAGTAATCCTAATAAAAGGAATACTTGACTTAGCATTTCTCAAAGTATATGTTCTGCTTCCAACAAAAATTTCCCCCAACTGTTAATATTTCCCCCCGAAGCAGCCCTAAAACTTAATTCTGCGAAGGAAGTACTACGGTTCTAATCACTGTTGAAGCATTTAATGCCAAAACTTAATTTTCATGTTTTAAGGTATAGTTGTAACAGTATGACCCAGCCTGACAAAGACTTCAAGTCCTTGGGCTTTTTAGGAAAATTCTTTGTGGAGTACAGTATTAGAGAGTGAGAAAAGGTTCATCCAGATGTGGGCATCCCAGTACCCCCGTGGTAGGCAGGCAGAGGAATCTGGTGGAAGGACTTTGGACTTCAAGCCTGTCTGGATTTTCACCACGCTCCTTTCCCAGGCTTGTGACCTTAAACAGGTTACTTACTCACCTTGTGGTTTGTCTCTTCCTCAGCTGCAAAGGAGCATTTTTAGCTGCAGTGTTAATTAATGTTATTTATGGTAGTATTAAGACCTAACAACTATCTCCGAGTCATGAAGATTAGAGGAGTTAATGTGTATAAACTGCTTGGAATACGCAAGAGGTATTAATAATTATTATTCTATTTTCTTCAACACCCATAATTTCTTTCGGTTAGTTTTCTTCTTTCAGAATTTTAAAAATAATCTTACATTGTAACATATATTTGTTTGGTCTCTGTAATGTTCTGCTTACATAAGTACATTCTCAAGATAACTAAAGGGAAAAAAGATCTAACAGATGTTCAGTGTTCTTTTCATTGAAATGAATGGCATGTAATTTTTATGGATACAAGACTCTGAGTTCCTGTCTATTGTTTGTTGTTAATTTTCTCATTTTTCTTTACCCAGGTAGATTCACTCTTCATTTTCTTTGCAAAACCAAACTCATAGTGTTTTTTGTTGTTATTGTTGTTTTTTTAGCTAGAGAGAGAGAGAGACAGAGACAGAGAGAGATGAGAAGCATCAAGACAGAGACAGAGAGAGATGAGAAGCATCAACTCCTAGCTGCGGCACTTGAGTTGTTTATTATTGCTTCTCATCTGTGCCTTGACCAGGGGGCTCCAAGCTTACAAGCGAGTGACCTTGGGCTTCAAGCGAGCGACCTTTGGGCTTAAGCCAGCAGTCATGGGATCATGTCTATGATTCTATGCTCAAGCAGGTGACCCTGCGCTCAAGCCAAAAGAGCCTGCGCTCAAGCCAGTTGAACCTGTGTGCAAGCCGGTGACCTCGGGGTTTCGAACCTGGGTCCTCAGCATCCCAGGCTGATGCTCTATCCACTGCGCCACCACTAGTCAGGCTTATATTAGTGAGTTTTGGCCTCACACCATTAACATTTATTAAATCTGGATATTCTGGAAATATCTAGATGGCTGTAACTATAGATGTTGATAGCTTCTGTGGTATTATAAGTCTTACGTATTTTTGGTCTTGTTTTACTCTGTATTTCAGACAAATTCCTTAGGTTTCGAAGATGATCACCAAGTCAGTGTGATAGATAACTCACGTTTTCTCCTTGTGTGTCCTTCTTGTTGATGCACAGCCAGGATTTTGGCTGAACTACCTGGATCATGACTAAATGAGTCACCCGTCTTGGGGAGCGAGTGACTGCCTGGCTTCTCCTCTGGAGTATTAATGGGATACACTGAGAGTTGTGCTCTTTTGCCTCAAGTACTGTCACCTGACGCAGAAGACCCAGCTGTCCTATTTTCAAGCATAATCTTCTAACTGTGCTCAACTCCGGGATAAAAAGCCAGAGCATGCTAATTTAATTGGCGCAAGGAGCCTTGTCACTCATTCTCTTGCAGAAGGTGTGCAGAAAGCTGCAGCCCTTGAAATTGAAGAGAAAGGATGAAGGGGAGGACTAAGTAGAATTTTACTGTAGTCTTTGTTGGTAAAAACGATGATGTATGTAGCACGAGAAGATATTTTAGGGGCGTATTTAAAGTAATTTTAGCTTACCCACCACGACCCCAACACTGCTGGTTTAGATTCATTCATTTCACAATCCTTTGATGGCTTGTAACACCCTGAGGGGAAAGCACTCGGGCTGGCTCCTTGACCGACCTCTGCCGTGGATTTCCTGGAGCGTCTGGAGGAGAGCCACCTGTGAGTAAAGCAGTGCATCTCAGAGCTCACTTGCAAATTGCCTGCACTATTTTGGACAAACTCTTGTGCCACCCCAGAATTTCTCAGATTTTAATGTACATCCAGTTCACACTGGGATTTTGTTTAAGTTGTGGATTTGCATTCAGTCGGTAGGTGTGAGAAGGTCAGAGATCAGGCTCCCAGCTCAGGTAGAAGTTGCTGGTTCACTCATCTCATTTTGTATTGCAAGGATCTAAATCATTTTGAACTTTTCTTCTTTTAAATTGACTCTGTTTTTAAGCTTAAATACATTTCCTTTTTATTATTATTATTTATTTATTTATTTATTTTTTTTTTTATTTTTTTTTTTTTTTCATTTTTCTGAAGCTGGAAACAGGGAGAGACAGTCAGACAGACTCCCGCATGCGCCCGACCGGGATCCACCCGGCACGCCCACCAGGGGCGACGCTCTGCCCACCAGGGGGCGATGCTCTGCCCATCCTGGGCGTCGCCATATTGCGACCAGAGCCACTCTAGCGTCTGGGGCAGAGGCCACAGAGCCATCCCCAGCGCCCGGGCCATCTTTGCTCCAATGGAGCCTTGGCTGCGGGAGGGGAAGAGAGAGACAGAGAGGGAAAGCGCGGCGGAGGGGTGGAGAAGCAAATGGGCGCTTCTCCTATGTGCCCTGGCCGGGAATCGAACCCGGGTCCTCCGGTTATTTTTAATTCATTTTTTCAAGAGGAGAGTGAGAGAGAGAAA
This sequence comes from Saccopteryx bilineata, assembly GCF_036850765.1. NCBI lineage: Eukaryota > Metazoa > Chordata > Mammalia > Chiroptera > Emballonuridae > Saccopteryx > Saccopteryx bilineata. The sequence continues at coordinate 183,019,786 of NC_089494.1, forward strand.
GAGAGAAAGGGGGGAGGAGCAGGAAGCATCAACTCCCATATGTGCCTTGACCAGACAAGTGCAGGGTTTTGAACCGGCGACCTCAGTGTTCCAGGTCGACGCTTTACCCACTGCGCCACCACAGGTCAGGCCTAAATACATTTCTTTTAACTATTCCGATGCATACAATGATAGTAATGTGGCTTATTAACTTCTAAGTAGCTACTGGTGCCTGCTGGCGGACCTGATTCAGGCATATATCTCCTTTGTCACCATGGAGGTTAACAGGTGTGCAGTGTTCACATCCTGGCATCAAATGGTGACTTTCTCCTTGACTAGACCAGAAGATTAAAAAAGAGTACAACAGGAAATGACTTTCTTATCCAAAGTTATTTAATGCTATAGTCTAAAGTAATCTCTTCTGGAAACCCAGGTCACCATGGAATCACACTTTGGGGAACATTGCTTTTAAGTAATTTGCAGGAAGGCGTGCATTTATAAACTGAAACCTATTAGTGAGATGGATGAATCTCTAGAGGTAAAGTGGGGGGGGGAGGGTGTTGAAATTTTTGCCTACTCCAGATTCTGTTTCCTATCAGGGAAATGTTGCTAACCGTAGGCCCAGGGAGTAGTTAGCTACATCTTAAGTATAAAAAGAAAAATACTTTGGAAAATTATATCTCAGGCTAACAAGAAGTCAACCTTAAATACTTAGGAAATCTATCTCAGTGATTGTTGTTCTCTGCTCCTTTCTCTCTTCCTTTAAGTTACTATAGATTATGTTTAATTTTAGAACGAATCCATTTATTTGATGTGGTTTTTTTAGAATAGGACACTTTATTTATGCTTTTCTATTGTAGAAACAAAAGTTCAGCAACATCATCAGTATACCTTATTTTAAGGAGAAAAAATTCACCACAACCCCAATGATAGTTTCTTTTGGTTCAGTTGTGGTAAAATTGGAGAGCTGTGAACAAATACACCAAAACAAACAACCAAAAAATACATTTTAGGGATTCAGTTGTAGTCACAAGGATTCGAATTTAGCAAACTTCAGCTACTTCGGTTCGTAAAGGGAAAATGTGCTTTTCCATCATTACCTTTTAAGCGTCTCTTCTGACTTTACTGGCGTTCTCTCCCTTAAGATAACATTTAAAGTAAGTGTTTTCAACATACAGAACAAATACCTTGTGAGTAAACAACAATTTCACACAACCCCCCCCACCCCATCAATCAATAAATCTGCTTTAGACATTTGAGAGAAACCCTGTACTTTTAAAGGAAAGAGTTAGTGTTAAGTAACTGAAAAACAAAAACTCAAAAACCTGACTCCTAGCTCTAAATATTTTTTAAGATGACCTTCGGGTAGGCAGAAAAATGTATTTGGGAACTGCCTGCACACCTGTTTTTTTGTTGGTACCTACATGACAACTCATGTGAGAAATGCTAGTAGTATATATACGATATATATTTTAACCCCATAACTGGAATTTTAGGGAAAACGGTTTTTTGTTTTTTAATAACAGTTCTTTTAGCATCATCTATTGGTTTTTGAAAGAATTAAATGAAGAGATGGCTAGATAATAGTGTTATATGTGGCATTCTCATTTTTTCCTGAGTCTGCAAGATTTAATAATTTCTAACATTTTTACTGTATGCTTTGAGAGTTTTAAAGTTGCTCTCTAGTGAGGATTTGAAACTATTCTATGAAAGCTGCAAAAATAGTGTTTTACTAATCTCTTTTTAAAAATGCAGAATCAATATTTTAGAAAAGAGATTACTGGGGGTCACTAAAACGAGGTTTGAAATATCTTTTCTATTTTGTGAATAACATATTCCATTTAAATATTGATATATATCCTTAGATTTTTAAAATATATATTCAGTATATATATCCTTCATGAAACATTATGTATTGATTTATATCCTTGGATTTTTTTTTAAAGGAGATATGTGCTCTCTCAGAGAAAGAAAAACCACCTAAATGACTTTATGACCTTTAAACAGTTTCATTTGCCAAAAAGACTAAAATTTTATCATAGTGTGTACTATAAATATGCAAACTAAATGAAAATTTCTTTTAAGTTTAAATTAAAAACAGGAGATCAGTTTTAGTATCTAAGACACAAACAGAAAAAAGGCTATTACTGTATTTTTTGTTCTTAGATGAAGATTAGAAAATAAACTCTTTGAACTATGAAATTACCACATTTTAGCTGGAGGCACTAACAGATCATAAATTATTGCTAAGAACCTTTCATGTGCAGTTTTTAAATTTTAAGCATCCTTTCTATTCAGTTTTCCCCTTTTCTTCTCCCTTTCTGTGATTTTAATTCCAAATTGAGAAGACAGGGCTTTTTGCTTTTAGGAAAGCTAAATCATTTTCTCATTCTTTATAAGTTTAACCTGCTGCTGAAAGAAAAGCAGGTTGGAATTATTTTGAACAGGAATACAAATACTTAATTCAGTGTTATTGTGGGTCATGTTAGTGCCCGTGAATTGGAACTATCTTTTAATTGGTCTTTTCCAGTCCTGATTATATAATATAATCTTAGAACTTTTATGTTGAAAGAGACCTTACTAATCACTTGGCCCTCTAGTGTTTACCTCTCCCCTACCCCCCCTTCTTTTTATTACCCTCCAAGCAAAAGTCTATGCAAAGCTCCCAATTTATAGAGCAGGGAACAGCTGCTATTTTGGGAGTTTAGTGTCTCAGTGGGCTCAGCCATTCTCGGCCTCGCTGTATGGGAGAGTGTGCAGAGGGGACAGCCGGAGAGAAGGCATCTGTTTACCATTTGTGCATTAAACTGGGATGAAGTCGGCGTTTGGCCTGTGCTGTCAGTCTGTGGGCAGTGAGCATGCCAATTGCCCAAGTTTCCAGGTTCCAGCACTTTGACGCCATTTAGTTCTACTAAGCAGTTTTGGCGTAGTCATTTTGATTAACATCAACCTTGCTTATGTTGAGTAAGTATTCAGGTTATTTATTATGTATTACTCTCATGCTTTGGAATGAACAGTCTCAAAAACTGCTTCATATGGATTCCATATGTGGCTTTTTAAGTTAGCAGAAATGCAAAGGCTTCCAATTAATTTGTACATAAAGTTCCATATTGAATAGATTAAGCTTGATGGCATAGGTATTATTTGAGATTCTTTGTCATCTCTAATATTGTTCATATTTCACTTAAACAAGCTATTAGGTGTTTGAAGATTCTGTGGTGATGAACTTCATCTATGAATTCACATATGTCCTATTTCTTTATTTTTTAAAATTACTGAATGCATACAGCCACAGAATTGGTTTTGTTGTTTGTTTTGCACTGATGAGTTCCAGAGAGTATGAGGTGATATTTTTAAGGGGGGGCATTAACTTCTTATTTCTAACCTTTCCTGACCCCCTCTCCCAAAGCTAGGCACAGAATATTGCAAATATAAGATAGCGATTTAGAGACTACTTGGGGTCAGATATTGATTGGCCTTGACACTTCTAAGCTGTGTAACCATGAACTATTACTTCATCACTCTGACCTGTTTGGTTTGGGCAGAAAATGGTTAATAGTAGTAGTGCCTGCATCTAGAAAAATTGTAAAGACTCAGTGAGATTAGGGACGCACAGCCCTGAGCTCAGTGCCAGGGAGGGGAGCGCTCTGTGAATGTGGACCAGGTGTGGAATAGATGATGACTCGGCACGGAGGCAGGCTTTCGGGGCATCATCGCCTGGGAGAGGTTATCGGTGTCCAGGGACTGCAACCTTCCATGTCAGGGAGGTGCACTCTGTATGATAGGACTTCTCACTCATGCCAAGCTTGGTTTGTTTCCCGCTCTTCACTCACTCTAGGAGATCCCCATGCTTTCCTTTGGTGACTGGATCTACTGAGAATTTTTTAGCCAGGGCAGCTGTCCATTCACCCCCCCCCCCCCTTTTTATTATTAAGTGAGAGGCGGGTGGTAGGGAGGCAGAGACAGACTTCCGCATGCACCCTGACTGGGATCCACCCTGCAAGCCCCTGTAGGGCGATGCTCTGCTCATCTGGGGCCACTGCTCCATTGCTCGGCAACTGAGCTATTTTAACACCTGAGGCGAGACCATGGAGCCATCCTCAGTGCCTGGGTCAAATTGCTCAAACCATTCAAACCATGGCAGTGGGAGAGGAAAGACAGACAGAGAAAGAGAGAGAGAAGGGGGGGAGGGGAGAAGCAGATGGTCACTTCTCCTGTGTGCCCTGACTGGAAATCAAATCTGGGACTTCCATGTGCAGGGCCGATGCTCTACCACTGAGCCAACTGGCTAGGGCTGTTCCCCACTCTTTTGGACCTTAACTTTTTCTCATGTTTGCTATAGCTGTCCAGCACCCCTGGCATGGCCTGACCAGCCAGCCCTGTTTCCCTATCACAGATGCCAGCATTTCTCATGTCTTGCCTAGAGGGTCATTTCTGTTTGTTTGTTTCATTGATTTTAGAGAAAGAATGGGAGAGAGAGAGAAAGAGAGAGAGAGAGAAACATTGATTTGTTGTTCCACTTATTTATGTATTCATCTGTTGATTCTTTTTTTTTTTTTTCCTCATTTTTCTGAAGCTGGAAACAGGGAGAGACAGTCAGACAGACTCCCGCATGCGCCCGATCGGGATCCACCTGGCACGCCCACCAGGGGCGATGCTCTGCCCACCAGGGGGCGATGCTCTGCCCATCCTGGGCATTGCCATGTTGCGACCAGAGCCACTCTAGCGCCTGGGGCAGAGGCCACAGAGCCATCCCCAGCGCCCGGGCCATCTTTGCTCCAATGGAGCCTTGGCTGCGGGAGGGGAAGAGAGAGACAGAGAGGAAAGCGCGGCGGAGGGGTGGAGAAGCAAATGGGCGCTTCTCCTGTGTGCCCTGGCCGGGAATCGAACCCGGGTCCTCCGCACGCTAGGCCGACGCTCTACCGCTGAGCCAACCGGCCAGGGCCATCTGTTGATTCTTGTATTGACCCGCAACCTTGGTGTATTGGGAAGATGCTCTAACAAACTGAGCTACCTGGCCAGGGCTCTGTTATTTATTTTTCTTTCTTTCTTGTTCAAATGGTAGTATATGCAGAACATTACAGTTTCAATAAAAATAAGTATGCTGTAATGCTGGTGACTGAAACCAGGAAGGTTCCCATTGGATTTGGGCAGACGGTAGAGGAACTGTGGAGCCAGAAAGCAGTAGGCCATTGCTGTTTAATAGGGTCTCCCAACGGCAGATGAGCAAACGGGCACTTCTCATGGCAGCAGGCAAAGGAAAGGAAAATGGCCCCCGCAGAGTGGCAGGCAGGCAGTAGGCTAACCACACCCCCATCAGGACAGCCACAGGAAACCGGATGTGGGAGAACAGTGGCCACTCCTCTATCCCACTCTTCAAGGGTGTTGGTGGCTTCATATCGATCTGATCCGAACCCTGCTCACAGTGCCAGGTGTAATGCTGGTGGCCGAGGGCAGGTAGTTTCACATCAGATTCAGGCAGACAGCAGAGGAACTGTGGAGCCCAAAGCGCCAGGTCATTCCTGCTTAAAAGATTCTTGCGACTGCAGATGAGCACACAGGCAGGGGAAACCGCTTCTCACAGCAGCAGGTGAACGAACAGCAAAATGGCCCCTCAGAGTAGCGGGCAAGCGATCCGCCAAATCCACCTGAGTCAAACACTCGTAGCCTTGCATACACTATGCACAAGTGCTCATGCATTAATTGTGCGAAGTGCTTGCAGCTAGGAAATCAGCATGCAAGCCTAACACAGCTGTTTTCCCAACATATGCCTAGTAAACACCTTAAGTATAGTAGATATTCAATAATTATTGAAATAAGTTAGTGAATCTAAAGTAATTTTCATCAGGAACAAGATTAGCATCCGTTTAGGCCCCTCTGCAAAAATTTGTTATGCAAAGTAGATACTTTTATGATGTTTAATTTATTAATATGTAATTTGTTCTGTGATAATCACATATTTTCTAATTGAATTTATCTTTACATGCTTACAAGTTTTTCTTGCAAATGACGCTTATGGGCTGCTGTGCTTTAAGCAGTCAGGCATTTTAAATTGTTTTTCAGTATATGGGAAGTAAAAAATATAATTCTGAAAAGTTACTGACATTATAATAAAAGAAAGCTGCTTGCTTCTCCGAAGTCAGTGGCTTTCCGAGTGTGAACATTTGCCGAGTGGAAGTTTGCTTTCACTCTGTGGACAAAGATTTCTGGAACAAACGTTTTGCTCAGATTGATACCAGCTTCTATCCTCACCACTGTTAGTTTATTAGTTTTTAAATTAAAAAAAAAATCCAAACATAGGTAAGTTTCCAAGGTAGAAGGGGTTAAAGAGAAAGGAGGAGGTGGAAAGGCTGTGTTGGGCCCCTGCATTGAGGGGAGATATATTTGGGGGGTTGCAGACTGTCTGTTGGATGAAAGGGTTCAGTTACAGGTGTTTCAAAGTACCTTTCCAGTGAGGGCCTATGCTGCTGTTTTTATTGCTCATGATGTGAAGACTGCATATGGAGCGGTTGCTGGGACCATGGAGCCCCTAAGGGTGGTCGTCTCAGTTTAGGAATACACACAGGTTGCTGGGAGACCTCCCTCCGCAGGTCTCTTGTGTTTTTTTTATGTCTTGCTGGTGTGCCAAGAATGCTCTTTACTGGGCCATTTCTTAGGGTTATGTTTGCAGCGAGCAGCCTTGAAGGATGAGGTCACGTCTCTCTTGGGGACAAAGAGCAATCTCACTGCTTAGTATAAGCAGCAGGTTCCCTAAGCACAGGTTCCCCAGCTGTGAAGTGAACATACATGTAGCAGCACGGGCGGCTTCCCTCTGGGCCTCTTCACGCCACCTCCTTAGAATTTGGGGGCCAGAAGAACTGACAAACGTGATGCTTGTGTTGCCTGCTCTCCTATGAATAATAAAGTCCTTCGTCACTGACCCAGGTGTCTTATGCTTTCTGCCAGCTTCTATGAAGACATATCTCAGAGATATGATGGGTTCTATTCCAGACCACCATAATAATAAAGCGAGTCTTGTAATCAAGTGAGTCGTAATTTTTTGCTGGTGGAACACCTTGCCTTCAGTTGTAAAACACGCAACACCTGTGATGTGCAGTAAATGAAGCACCATAAATCGAGGTATACCTGCAGTGACAGGTTAATTTATTATCTTGTAGGTAGGGTAAAAGCAAATCACGGCCAGACTCAGGCGTACCGTGTAAAAGTTGAATACACAGTTAAATTTGTTCAGACGTGTCCTGTTTAGAACATAGTCACCTGGGACTGACCTGCAAATAGTGTGTGTGGGGGGGAGGTTTGAGAAGGTGATGGTGAGTGGCTCCTCAGAGCTTCTCAGGTTTCAAAGACCTGATGAGGACTTCCCGAGAATGTTGTCTGTATGGTGCCGGCCAGTGTGTCTCCAGGGAACCAAAGCATCTTTGCCAAGCACGGTGGATCCTGAGTTACAGGTAAGGTATAAAACTGACCCATGTGAGTGGTTGATTTGGAGCATACAGAGCCACAGCCTCCACGACTGCTGGTGGCGGTGGGAGAACAGCACAGAAGGCTGGGAGCCTAGGCAGCCCCAGTGGGCACCGGGGGGGGGGGGTCAAGATGCAGAGGCTGCCAGACATCTGTCCCTGAAGAACCGACAGAGGTGGGGAAGGCGGGGCACGGCAGCGGGCCAGAGCTAAGAAGGGGCTGGAAGAGCCCGCCTCAGGAACAGTTTGGCTCTGTTTGACATTGGACTAGGGAAGAGAATTTGTTTGCGTTTTGATATTTGCAGAATGAATTTGTTTTCAAGCAATCAGTTAACCAGCCTATTGGAAAACGACACTGAGATCACCTCCAAGCTGGTTTTGGCAATTTAGAGAAGCATTTATAATTAACAGCCGTGCCATGGGTGGAAGCCAAGTAAGAACATTTGTTCAGAACAGAATTTATTTTATTTATTTTTTTGTAATACATCTGTAAAAGTGTATTTACCTGTTATCTGCAATAGGTATTTGCTCCTTCCCCCATCAAAAGAATAAGTCTCTCTGGTAATTAAGCTGGACATTAAGATTCTAGATGGAGAGAGGACTCTCTGAGCTCAAATATACGAGATATTAAAGCCCCACTCCCGTTGTTTCCAGCATGAGTCTTACTGGCATTCAGTCAGAACCAAATTCTAAATATTTTTCATTTGTTTAATAATATGTGAAAATTACTCACTGCCTGAAGCCATCAATTTAGATCCATGATGACTTCTGGAATCTAATGATTCATGACTTAAATAAAGAATTGAAAAGGAAGTGGTTTTTTGTTTTTTTTTCAGAGACAGAGAGAGAGTCAGAGTGAGTGATAGACAGGGACAGACAGACAGGAATGGAGAGATGAGAAGCATCAATCAATTAGCTTTTCGTTGCGCATTGCGACACCTTAGTTGTTCATTGATTACTTTCTCATATGTGCCTTGACCGTGGGCCTTCAGCAGACCGAGTAACCCCTTGCTGGAGCCAGTGACCTTGGATCCAACCTGGCGAGCTTTTTGCTTAAGCCAGATGAGCCCGCGCTCAAACTGGCAACCTCGGGGTCTCGAACCCGGGTCTTCCGCATCCCAGTCTGATGCTCCATCCACTGCACCACCGCCTCGTCAGGCAGAAGTGGGTTTTTAATGGGGAAATACCTGAGGAAATACTTTCTCTTCTCTCCCTGACAGCCGTGACTGTGCACCATCACGCAGGCTGTGAGCCACACAGCTTCTTGAGATGTACGTGATACTCCCTGGAGTCGTGCACTGTGGCAGCTTTGTGTGCATTGGGCAGTCTTCCAAAAATTGAAGTAAATGGCATACAAATGGGGTGATCTTTTAAAGTTGAATGGGTTCAGGTATTGCTGTTAGTGTGATAAGTACCACCTGTGCCTTTCACCCCCGTGAAGGGGAACCTGGTGGTGGTGAGGGTGGTGAGATTGTGGGCTGAGAGCTCCCTGCCAGGGAGAGGGTTCTCAGTCTGAGGACTGCTCAGGTGCCTGGGGGCCTTTCAGGCAAGGCCAAGAAACCTCAGTCCATTCTTCACTGGGCCCAAGGAGCTCAAAAGACCTGTAGTCGCCTGACCTCTGTTATTGTACCCTGGTAGCCAAGAAAAACCATGTGTTAATGGATGAATAAGCTTGATCACTCATGTTCAATATAATTAACCCTCATTGTAAGTAATTGTCTGCAATTGCCATTGATTCTTGAAACCATTCTATTTGTTATCAAAGTAAAGACACTGCCAACCAAATATTTTCAGTTTCTTTACTTTCTTTTATATATGTGAAGAGTTAGCTAGTTTAAATGCACAAATTAATAAAGATCACTTTTATATGAAAAGTTATTTTAATGCATACCTCTGCAAGTAATTTTAGGAAATAAAAGCCAAGTATTAACATGCAAACTTTTATTCACCATTCTGAAGGCAATCTCACCTAACACTTAAAATTTTGCAGGGTGGATTTAGGATTTTAGGTGAATACAAAGGGCTTGGGCCTCTGCCTCATCACAGAGACACACCAGCCTCGTCAACAGCCTTCTCCAACAGCCTCGTGTGCCCACTATTTGGATTTAGATACAAAGAGCACAAGACCTTCTGTCCTTACAGCTAGGCAGAATTACCAGCCTCAAGTATGTTTCTTTTTTCTACTTAGGTGAGCTGACAACCTTCAAGAAAGCCCGGAGGACCTGTGTATCACTGTCATACTCCGTACCCTGAGCAGAAGTAGCTATGTTTGATGTCATAGGATTCTGAATAGTAGAAGACAGTGAGATTTGGCATCATAAGGTCTGGGTTTGAATCCCACCTCTGTTACTTTCTAGCTATTATCCTGGCTCATTCTAGCCTTTTGAGTCTTAGTTTCCTCAAAGGTGAAGTGAGTGTGTTGGGGAACAGTTGTCCTTAGAGCTCTCATGTTTCTGCACATCTTACAAGCTGAGGTACTGACTGTCTTTGTTTTGGACCATCTTTTCAAGGCCCTGGAGGGTAGATGCCCTTGGGGAAAATATTTTGTGTTCCATAAATTCAGGAGTCCTCAGTTCCTGGCCGGTTGGCTTAGTGTTAAGAGCGCCGGCCCTGTGTGTGGAAGTCCCAAGTTCGATTCCCAGCCAGGGCACATAGGAGAAGCACCCATCTGCTTCTCCACCCTTCACCCGCCTCAGGCACTAGAATAGCTCCAGCCACAACAGAGCAACGCCCCAGATGGGCAGAACATCGCCCCCTGGTGGGTATGCTGGTTGGATCCTGGTCGGGCGCATGCGGGAGTCTGTCTGCCTCCCAGTTTCTATATAACTTCGGAAAAATACAAAAAATAAAATAAAATAAAATTCAGGGGTCCTCTCTAGTAATGCAGTTCACTGTGTAAGCCCATTTTGTAATGTCCCGTGGCAATTGTTACTTGGAGGAAGTGGCACAAATGCTGACACTGTGGCTACTGCTGTCGATGTGACGAGAACCGCCCCTCTGTCTTTGACTCAGGAGTTTCATGTCCCCTGCCAGCATCTGTGAAACTGGTCCGCTAAGGTGTTACCTTCTAAGTAGCTTAAAATCTTCCACCCTGAACAGAACTGCAAGCAATAATGCTTGCTCTCGTGTGCTCTTTTCCACCACCTGTCCCTGCCTTGGTTCAGGTTGTGACCTTTTCTCACTTGGGTTATGGCAGTAACCCCCTCTGTCCCCAGCACTCAGTTCCCTCCGCTCTTCCACAGGGAGATTTCCCTGAAGGCTAATCTGATTGTGTTACACTTCCCTGCTCTAAAGACTTTAAATGTTTCTTAATTTGACAGGATTAAAGTGAAGCTATTATAAGGACCTGGCCTGTTTCTCACCTCCCAACTTTTCTTTCCCACTGATACCTGTGTGGAGCATATTTAATGTCCATTATAAAATATTCAGGCTCCCTAGGTTCAGGGGTCCCCGCTGTGATGCGGTCTGCTGTGCATGCCGATCCTACCTGGTCCTCTTCCCATTGCCCTGTGGGAACTGGAGCTTAGAAACTGGCATAGTGTGAACTTGTGTTTCTTGACCGTACCTTGGTGCCTACCTCTGCTTCCAATGACATTGCTCTCATTTCTGTCTTATCTTCTACCAGAAGAATGATATCTGCCATAAAAAGCTGTCCAGTATAAAGCGAGTGTGGGCTCTGGCCACTTAGCTCAGGGCCTGGTTAGCTGCGGCAGTTATTTTTACAGGCGTTGATTCCAGAATTACAACCTTTGAGAACTTTTTTGCTCTGCTTCCTCCATCCTCACCACTCCCCATCATTTAGGTATACCCCATTTAGCCTCTTAGTCCTTTCAGTATTCCTTATAGCTCTTTTTCAGAAATATTTTTCAAATCCTCAAAACCCCACCAAAATCTGTGATAATACTGGACAGTAGTTTATTTTCTTCGGACCAGGTGAAGGGCGTCTGTGGAGGGGTCTGTGGAATGCTCTTACAAGTGTGCTGGCCTGGTACACTGTCTTTTTCAGTTGGAGTGGCTCTGGGAGTCTGTTTTGTTTTGCAGTCTCCCATCCAAGTACTAAGCAGGCCCGACCCTGCTTAGCTTCCGAGATCAGACGAGATTGGGCGCGTTCAGGGTGATATGGCCGTAGACTTGTTTTGCAGTCTCTTCCCCCTTCTTCCACCAACACCCTATTTTCTTTCTACCTGATGGTATTTGATTTACAACAAATTGTTTGTTTTCTAAAGGATAAATCAAAGGTGGATCTAGGTTAACGTACAAGCTGGCTATTAAATGGTTTTACAAGCTGTCAAAGCATACGGATTGTGTTCAGTTTAGCTAGGTCCACCACTGGAACCATTTTAAACAATGATGACAAGATGAAGACATGAGTCAATAAACCCCTCCCTCATGCAGGGATTACATTGTTGCAGCCGCAGCTCCCTAGGATGCTGGCCACCGGGGCCTTTTGGATGCTGGCTCAGTTAGAGCACCCATTTCCCCCTAGTCTTTGAGATCCTTAAGGCATAGGACATGCGTGGGGTTTCATCCTGGGTCTTGGCAGGGCCTGGCTCCGGGAAGGCTTTCCATAAATGGTTTTGCATGCATGATTGACTAAATAGGAAATTGTGAGTGTTTAGTTAACTGTAAAGTGTTAGCCAGATATGAACTAATGTTTCCCCCATCTCTGAGGTGGAAAGTGTGCTGATGCAGGAGTGGGGGCTGACAGCGGAGGTTTGGCGGAGGGAAAATGCCTCTTCCGTGTGGCTTCCTCTCTGCTGGGCTTCAGTCCTCTTCCACCTCTCCCTGGAAGGTCGTCACGCCTGGCTTTGGATGCAGTCCTAAGTAGCGGATCATCCCGACTTCTGTGATTCATTTTAGATCAAACCTAGAGGGCCTTCCAAAGAATGGGCATTTCTTGCCTCTTCACCATAGGTTTATCATCCCTTCCGTCCTCTCCACCTGTTCTCACCAGCTCTGTTCTGGTCTTCATCTGTAGAGATTTATCTTGTACACCATTTTTTTCTCCCAGAACCCCTCTTTTGTGTTTCCTAGATACTTTCTGGGATCCATCTTTGAGTTAGGGTATATCTGGTAAGACAAGTTGGTGACGGTGACTATATATTTTAAAATATTCAAATTAGGACAAAGCATCTAACACAAGATTCCCCTCCCCCACCAATTATGGAATTCTTTTATATTAAATATTTCATAATAGCGTACAAATCAAACCACATTTAATGATAGATACATTTTATTGCAAATACTATTACTCAGAAAAGTGCATATAAAAGAAAATTGTACATATATTTGCCTGTCAATTTAAAGTATTTGAATATTTGAGATGAAAACTTCTCTAGAAAATGTGCGACGTGACACTCTTGGGTAGGACAACTTTGTAGACTGTAATCCAGACTTGGGTCACAGACAGTTTTTTTTCTTGGCTTATATGGGGCAAGGCAAAAAGCCCTTTGTACCTATCTGTCACAGAGATGGCATTGTGGAAGAGCTCTGTCACTCCTTACCACTTGAGCCCTGTGACAGATCTTAATACTGTACTTGAGTGCATGTTGCCTGCTTGTACTGTCAAGGTCACTGAAAGAGTCAAAGCCTTACGAACTGAAGAATGTGATTAGAATATAAGTTGTTAGTGATTTTTACTGTGGTTGGTCATTTTTAAGTAAGTGCGTGGGAATTCTTGGCTTGACATACTGAAGAAGCTGGATGCTGTTCTATTTTCTATTTGTGATATATTTCATGAAAACCCTAACCTAAATGATTCCGTTCCATTTATCAGATTGTCTCTAGAAGAGTGACTACCAATCATTTTTAAGTCTGTTTAAAAACTATTTTTTAAGTGAAACTAAGAGACATTGCTAAGAGTGTGGTGGTTACGGGGGAAGGGGGGAAAGGGAGAGGGAAAGGGGGAGGGGGAGGGGCACAAAGAAAACTAGATAGAAGGTGACAGAGGACAGTCTGACTTTGGGTGATGGGTATGCAACATAATTGAAAGACAAGATAACCTGGACTTGTTGATCTTTGAATATATGTAACCTGATTTATTGATGTCGCCCCATTAAAAAAATAAAATTATAAAAAAAAAACACAAAAAACTATTTTTTTTTCATTGATTGAAGAAATAAATGGAGACCACATCTGATTTTACAGATGTTCAATCCTAGAAAGGATCTGAGATTTGAGCATCATCGCTGAAGATGAAAGGCAAACTTCTTGTGTCACTCAGCACTCTAATTACTTCTTCAATTTTTTATTGGGTGGTATTACTAAAGAGGTCACAGGGAACGCTAAGAATATTGAATTGTTTAGGTGATCTGTCTTACTTAATGATTGTTGAAAGATTCATTGATTTGTGCATGAGAGAAAACTGTGGTGGGGTTGTTTCAGCATTTGCATTTCATTTGAACGTTAGGCAAGGAGTGTTTTGAGGCTGTGTGAACAAGATTATAAGGCAACCCCAGGGCAACTGGCCTTGCTGCTTATGTTCAGGTCCCATTTTTTCTGGCTGAGCCAGGATCTTAGCAACTCTCTCACCCCTCACCGGGGTCTGAGTCACCTCTTAATCTCTCTTACACTCGCCCTCATTCATCCATCTGGACAGCCATGGCCCTGATTGGAGCCTCCGTCCTCCTGACTGCACTGGCTGCCTGCTGTCTCTCTTCCTCCTGCTGTGCTTCCAGCAGGCCCCTTCTCACCCTGGGCCAGGGTTCTCCCATCCCGGCTCTGCCTGGTCACGACGGGCCCATGTCACGGTGCTCTCCCGGCGTTGCCCTGTCTTTGGTGTAGCCTAGAATCCCCCTGTTGTGTGTCTCCTAGTGCCCACCTTGTGTCCTTACTCCTTCCCTTTTTTCTTCCTCTCCCACTCCAGCCCTCTTGTTATTTGTTTGTTTGTTTTGTTTTGTTTCTTCCTGGAATACTTCCTACTTCAGAGCCTCTAGGCATGGTGTTTCCAGAATACATGGGATTCTCCCCCAAATAGATGAAGCTGTGGAATATTTTGTCATAGCACCCAAGACTTTTCCTTGTGAGCATCCATCGTAATTAGGTCAGGTTATGATTTCCCATTTGGGTGATGACTTGATTGTCTGTATTTTGCACTAATCATTCAGCTTCAAGAGGGTGGGGCTACTCATTTAATGCGAATAGATGGTCCTATTGGCACCCAGGGTCAGGCCTTTGAAGTGCTCAGTAGGTCTTAGTTTTCCAGGACAGTTTTGGTTGCCCCCTGTCATCGCCGTGACTGATTAATAATGTTTCCCTTTCACTTGGAAAATTATTCATTTTGGATGAGGATATGTAAAGTGATCTTCTTTAAAAGATCCCCAGGATGTTAGATCAGTCAGTTAGGATTCCATTGTCAGGCCCCTGGAGCAGGGAGCCTAGTGCAAGGTGGGAGTGGTGAGGCGCTGTTTCATTCTGCCTGAACTTAATTTATGTTCTTGAAAACCTGACAGCATATTACTGGCGTGAATGTTTTTAACATTTTGAAGAGTTAACAACATTCCCCGTGCACCTGGGATTTTAGAATATGAGAGTGGGAGGCATCCGGGCTGTGCAGAAATGGAACATGCACGCAGGGTCTCAGTAGGTAGGCACTTCCTCCAGTCGGAGGCTGACACACTCGAATGGAAGGGGTCGAGGATGCTCTTACGTTGTGTTTGACCAGCAAACACGACCTTTGCTGTCCTCCTGGTGAGCAGGTCTCTAGTTGGCAGTGTGGTTTTTTTGGGGGAGGGTTAGGGGGGTCTTGTGTGAGCATGTGAATCATCTGTGCTTTGATTTCCTTGTCCATCTCTGGACTGAAAGAAGGTGATGTGTCAGGTGATCTTACTGAGTTCAAAAAGAAAATAATCTAAAGGCAGCACGAGGCCCCAGCTTCTAAGGCGTGTTCTGGGCCAGGACCCCAGAGACTCGGTTTCCTCCTCTCTGACTGGTGCCTGCACCTGCCTCAGGGAAGGCTCTGAAGAATGGAGCAAGAACATGTTTGGCAAGGCACTTTCAAATTGCTGGGTCCCTCCAGGAGAAAAGGGCTTTTTGTGACACTAGTCTGAAAGGTAATTTTTATCAGAGTCTATTGCCTGAGGTTTCAAAAGAACAACAGCAAAAAGCCCCTCTCAGGCCAGGCTTCTGAGAGCAGCCCTTGGGTGGAGCCTTGAAGTGGTGGTTTCCTTCTTGCGAGCCTCAGACAGGCCGGAAAACAAAACAGGCAATGAAAACAGACCTTGTGTTGTGCGTGCCTGAGCGCAGGTGTGTTCACTGCATGGGCACAGGCACACCCACCCGAGTCAGGGATGGACATGCGTGTGAAGGCCACACGCTTCTGAGATCCCGAGATGGACCTGGTGAGAGTGCGGCGATGGGTTCGGTGGCATCTGATACCTTCTTCCTCCCGCTGCCGTCTCAGCTTGCAGCTTGTGTGCCAGCGCTGCTCTCTGCTTGACTCCTGGCCCAGGTCAGAGCATGAGTGTGTGGGGGACCTGCAGGCCTCATGGAGACTTTGCCAGTTGAGTGATTCAGCAAAGCCTTTGCAAGGCTTTTCTGTTTAATAGTTAAAAATCTACAGCAGGCTGAGTTTAGACTAACTGAAAAGAGGTGAAATGAGGTAATCAGAATTATGTGATTTTTTTTTTTTTAAAGTTCTGGCATCTATGTTCTCTGCCTACCAGAAACCCTCCAGTAACACCCTGATAATGCCTTTCATCTGCTAAGACTCCCAGATGGCAGTTTCTCAGCTAGCGAGCAAACGAGGGAGCGTCTGAGATGTTACGATACGTTATTCCCTTCGTTTGTGTGACCCAGTGAACTCTCATTCGCTGTTTGTGTGGAGCTCCAGTAGAATGTAATGCTGAAGTCCTTAGCCTGAAAACAACAACACTACACCCCACTTAAGTGGGAGGACATCTTCACATTTCTAGTAATAAATGACTGTCTCAATAGGGCACTTAAAATGCTTTCTTAGAACACTCTTTGTATTCTGAGTGGACTCTAAATTCCTTGAGGACTGAGGCTCTCCCTCTGATAGGAACACTGATGCGCAGGGAAGCTTGGTGTTGGATTCCCAGGGTTCCACCTTTTCTTAGTCATGCATACAGCCTCAGTTTCCCAACTGTAATTATGGAACCCTTTCCTTGACTCCAGGAACTTCCCTGGGACTCATTCAGTCTGGGGCTGTTTGCTGAGCACGCAGGCCTGGGGGACTACAAGATGGTTTTTCTTCAGATCGTTCTTGGACTCTGGGAGCTCTCAGTCCCTTGGAGGAAAGACAGATGCACATAAAGAGGCACATCAAAGGGAAGCAGCTCGGAAGCCTGAAGATGCAGTGATCAGGGAACAATTCCAAGCAGTTGAAGTTGCTGTGTTTTGAGGAGGTTTAGGGATTTGCTGAATAGAACAACAGCTGCTGTATTTTTTCACAACAGCAAGACACCCACCCAACTTTCTAGGATGCAGAGTTGAACTGGTCCTTACACATTCTGCTGCACACAGCCTGGTAGACTGTGATGGCTACAGTGCTGTTTTTCTGACTCCTCCTCTCTATCCTGTGCCCATTCACTCTGAGGGTGCTGACAGCCTACCCTGGGTGTGTTTTCCGTTGAATTAAACTTGTCTAGTTGATACTCAGCGGTTACCACTTAGTTTATCTCTGTTAGTTCTGTTAAAAACTAGATTTAATCTAGTTCTGTTAAAAACTAGATTTTTTTTTTTTTTCTAAAATGAGTTTAATCTCAGGCAGTACAGAATTCAGGAGAGAACAAAGAAAGACTAAAGAACACACTTTGTCAGGATTCTGGACTGGATTTACTCTGACCTCACAGGTAATGTTGAAATGGCTGAGTGAGAAGTAGTACAGTGATGAGCCAGTGCATGATGATGATAATGATGATGATTTTTTAAACAAAAGGTTATTTTTGAATGTACAACAGTCTCCAAGACAACAGTCGTTCTAGCTATAGGTGGTAACAGATATTATGACAGGGAATCCAGATGTTAGAACAGAATAGAATTGAGGATCAGCATTGCCCCCGGCACAAAGGACAGCTCACTTTTTGCCAACTGTGTAGAGCAAGAGCAGAGCAGACTTTTTGGACAACTTTGACAATTCAATATAGAGTCACTGTCAGCCATGACAGTTATGTCAAGTGCTATGTCAAGACTGATATAATGGGGCAGATGACATGATACTGTATATAGAGAACCCTAAAGATTCCACCCAAAATATGCTAGAATTGATAATTCAGTAAATTAGCAGGATACAAAATGAATATCCAGAAATTGGTTGTGCATAAAAGTGCACAAAAGTATGCACTAATAATGAACTATCAGAAAGGGAAACTAAGAAAACAATCCCATTTACAATTACATTATAAAATACTAGGAATAAATTTAAAGATATAAAAGACCTGTACTTGGAAAATTATAAGACACTGAAGAAAGAAATTGGAGAAGATACAAATAAGTGGAAGCATATGTTCATGGATAGGAAGAATTCACATCATTAAAATGTCTATACTACCCAAAGTGATCTATAGATTCAATGCAATCATATTAAAATACCAATGGTATATTTCACAGATCTAGAACAAATATTCCAAAAATTTATATGGAACCAAAAAAGAACCCGAATAGCCTTGGCAATCTTGAGAAAGAAGGACAAAGTTGGATGAATCACTACCTGATAGCAAACTATACTACAAGGCCTTAGTAATCAAAACAGCATGGCACTGGCATAAAAACACATATAGAGGAATGGAGCAGAATAAAGAGCACAGAAATAAACTCATGCCTTTATGGCCAATTAATATTTGACAAAGGTGGCAAGACCATACAGTGGGATAAAGACAGTCTTTTCAATAAGTGCTCTTGGGAAAACTGTCCAGATACATGCAAAAAAAAAAAAAAAAAATGAAACTAGACCACTAACTTACATCATTCACAAATATAAACTCAAAGTGAATTAAATAATTAAATATAAGACTCAAAACCATAAAAATTCTAGAGGAAAACATAAGCAGTAAAATTTTGGACATTTCTTATAGCAATATTTTTTCTAATATAGCTCCTTAGGCAAAAGAAAAAATAAATAAATGGAACTACATCAAATGAAAAGTTTTTGCACAGCAAAGGAATTCAACAAAATTAAAAGACAACCCATTGAATGGGAGAACATATTCTCCAATGATATATCTGATAAAGGATTAATATCCAAAATTTATAAAGAACTTATATAACTCAACACCTAAAAACCAAACAATTCAATAAGAAATAGGCAAAGGATCTGAATAGGCATTTCTCCAAAGAGGATGTAAAGATGACCAAAGATATGAAAAGATGCTCAATGTCACTATCAGAGAAATGCAAATTAAAACCACAATAAGATACCACTTCACACATGTCAAATAGCTATTGTCAAATAATCAACAAAGAATAATTATTGGTGAGAATGTGGAGAAAAGGGAACCCTCGTGCACTGTTGGTGGGAATGTGGGCTGGTGCAGCCACTGTGGAAAACAGTATGGAGTGCATTACCTCGAAAAATTAAGTAAGGAATGGCCTAATGACCCAGTGATGCTCCTTCTGGGAATTTATCCAAGAAACCCAAAACATTGAAAGAATATATGCACCCCTATGTTCATTGCAGTGTTATTTACAGTAGCCAAGATCTGGAAGCAGTCCAAGCACCCATCAGTCAGTGAGTGGATAAAGAAGTTGTGGTACATTTACATAATGGAATACTACTCGACCATAAAAAATTAGGAAATCTTACCTTTGGTGACAAGATGGGTGGATCTGGAGTATATTTGCCGAGAGAAATAATCCAGTCAGAGAAATATGATTTCACTTATATGTGGAGTCTAATGAACAGAATGAACTAACAAAACAGAGACAGACTCATAGGCTGACGGTTGTCAGAGGGGAGTGGAGTTAGGGAGCTGGGCAAAAAAGGTGAAGGGATTAAGCAAAAAACCCAAAACCCAAAACAAAAAACCCCCCTCATAGACACAGACAACAGTATGGTGATTACCAGAAGAAAAAGGGGGAGGTGGGGGGAGAGGGTAGGGGGACAAATGGTGGTAGAAGGAGACATGATTTTGAGTGGTGAAAACACAATGCAATATACAGATGATGTATTATAGAATTGTACACTTGAAACTTACAACTTTATTAACCAAAGTCACCCCAATAAATTTAATAAAAATAAGGCAAGCAATATCTGCAAAGTGCAATAAAGTGCAATAAAGAAAAAAGACTGAAGTAATAAGGCAGGGGTCGGGAACCTTTTTGGCTGAGAGAGCCATGAACGCCACATATTTTAAAATGTAATTCCATGAGAGCCATACAATGACCCATGTACGTTAGGCATTATCCAATAAAAATTTGGTGTTTTCCCGGAGGACAGCTGTGATTGGCTCCAGCCACCCGCAACCATGAATGTGAGTGGTAGGAAATGAATGGATTGTAATACATGAGAATGTTTTATATTTTTAACGTTATTATATTTTATTAAAGATTTGTCTGTGAACCAGATGCAGCCATCAAAAGAGCCACATCTGGCTCGCGAGCCATAGGTTCCCGACCCCTGTAATAAGGTATAACAAATACCCTTAGAAGGGGCCTAGAATACCCAAAGCCAGAAGTGAGCACACTTGGATAAGGATTGTATCTGGACACTGATAGGAGTAGGACCTCTGCCCATTGCAGGTTATAAGAACTCGGAGCTCCTACCACTCAGTGCTCGAGCTTGGCTGCAACACGGGGCTTGCTTGGAGCTGTCCTGGACTTTCACTCCACTGGATGTGTGTTGCCACCACAGCCACCTGTCTTGAGACTATCGCCTACCTCTCGACTTGGGGACACTGCCAGTAACCTAGACTTTGTTTGCACCAAATGCTGGCTCTGCTTGCTTCTATCATATAAGCTCCCCCTCTCTCTGTGTAACCTACGTGTGATCTGCTGGCTTATTGGGGAAGCCTTCTTTGATACACCTGGCATTGTGGAACATACAAACGTGTGTGAGTCCTTTTAGAGATGCTCCTTTGCTCACAACACCAGATTTCTTAATTCCCCCTGTGGCCAGGGACCCCTTCCCTGTGGCCTTCGCTTTTAGCTCCTGGAGTTTCTTTCCCTCTTTTGCTTGAGTGCCTGATTTTATCCAACTCCTCAGCCTGCTTCTTGCCACCTTCTCTTGGGACATGTGCCTGCTGCCCCTTCCCCAGACCCTGCCTCCGGAAGCTCTACCCAATTACAGGTGAAGTCAGAGTGGGCCACCCCACCCACATCAAGCACAGATGCAGCCAGTGCATACAGCAAGTGTTTAGGGAAGGCTCGTTGAGTATTTTTATATGTCATTATTACTTGGCTCTATAAGAAAGACAAGACAATTCAGCCCCGAGACTCTTAAGTATAGAAAGTGTCTGACTTTTTTATTTTAAGGAAAGCGTAAGTTTGTAATCAGCATGTCACCAATTTGATGTTCACATTCATTCACTGATAGCCTTTACCTTTTGGAATTATACTTGTCTTTTTCTGCCTTGAGTTCTTTTGAATGTTGCATTTTTACTGCACTGGGGATCTTATTCTTAAACTTGATAATTGTTTTTGATAAATCTGTTTCTCTTGGATACTGACTTAGAGCTAATTCTTTTTTATTAAGTACTTAGAGTGGTTGACCAGAAACCATTTGAGAAATCACCACTTTTACTAATGACTTCTGAGATTTGGCAGCATATAAAATTGATGGTAATGGAATGTGCTTTCAGTAGAAAACTGTAAGACTGTTTCACTCTGCAAAGCAGGACAGAGATGAAGTCACATCTGCAATTTCCGTAGGTGTATCAAGTTAATACAAGGCTGGACAGTAGGAATTGTTTCATTTTAATTATATGTGGCAATTATGATGTGGTGGACACTGTTCTAAAAGTTGCTTGTGTACATTAACACACTCAGTCCTCCCAGTGATCACATGAGCAGTCTACACTCACTGATAACTTTGAGGCAACGAAAGGTATATTGGCCCATGGACGTGGTCATGTGCCCACAAACAACCCCTCTGTGACTGAAGCTACTCTGATTATCTACAAGATAAATGCAACTGGAAGATCGAGAAATATTCAGAAAGAAGTTTTCCTTTTTTGGGCAATAAATGCAGGAAAAAATTTTATAAGATTCAACATTCATTTTCTTTCTTTTTTTTTTTTTTTTTGCATTTTTCCGAAACTGGAAACAGGGAGGCAGTCAGACAGACTACAGCATGCGCCCAACCGGGATCCACCCGGCATGCCCACCAGGGGGTGATGCTCTGCCCCTCTGGGGCGTCGCTCTGTTGCATCCAGAGCCACTCTAGCTCCTGAGGCAGAGGCCACAGAGCCATCCTCAGCGCCCAGGCCATCTTTGCTCCAGTGGAGCCTGGCTGCGGGAGAGGAAGAGAGAGACAGAGAGGAAGGAAGGGGAAGGGGTGGAGAAGCAGATGGGCGCTTCTCCTGTGTGCCCTGGCCGGGAATCGAACCCGGGACTCCTGCACACCAGGCCACTGAGCCAACCGGCCAGGGCCATCAACATTCATTTTCTAATCAAAACTCTCAGCAAACTAAGAAGAGTATGTACTTACCACAAACTGTTAGTGAGCATCTGTAATAAAAGCATAATTAACATTATTCTTAATTGTGGAAGACTGTATTTCTCCCACTTG
This sequence comes from Saccopteryx bilineata, assembly GCF_036850765.1. Taxonomy (NCBI): domain Eukaryota; kingdom Metazoa; phylum Chordata; class Mammalia; order Chiroptera; family Emballonuridae; genus Saccopteryx; species Saccopteryx bilineata. The sequence goes on from NC_089494.1 coordinate 183,041,908, forward strand.
CTATCAGAAATAAGACAAGAATGTCCATTCTGACCACTCTTATTAATCAACATTGCTCTAGGGCAGGGGTCCCCAAACTACGGCCCGTAGGCTACATGCAGCCCCCTGAGGCCATTTATCCGGCCCCCGCTGCACTTCCAGAAGGGGCACCTCTTTCACTGGTGGTCAGTGAGAGGAGCACAGGATGCTGGAGTACTGTTGTGGCAGCACCGCAAAGTGCGGAGTCACTCACGTACAGTACTACTTCCAGTGACGCGAGACTCACGTGTCATGGCTCCGGGAGCGCGTCGTATCACTTGTTACGGCTAGCAGTGACAAATATGGAACCGGACATTGACCATCTCATTAGCCAAAAGCAGGCCCATAGTTCTCATTGAAATATTGGTCAGTTTGTTGATTTAAATTTACTTATTCTTTATTTTAAATATTGTATTTGTTCCCATTTTGTTTTTTTACTTTAAAATAAGATATGTGCAGTGTGCATAGGGATTTGTTCATAGTTTTTTTTATAGTCCGGCCCTCCAACGGTCTGAGGGACAGTGAACTGGCCTCTTATGTAAAAAGTTTGGGGACCCCTGCTCTAGGGATTCTAGACAGTACAACTGGCAAAAGTGAATCATTAAATAATTAAAAAGGGAAGAATTAAAAGCATTTAGGTAGAACTCGAAGAAATAAAATTGTCTTTATTTTCACACAGTTAATCACATAAAATAATGAGTAGATGAACTAGCTACTAAAAATAACATGTGGGCTTAGCAAGGTCAAAAGATGCAGTGCCAATTTACAAAAAAATTTCTGTTATTAACTGTTACAGATCAAGTAGAGCAAAGTTTGAGGTGACTAAAACAGAATAACTGCTTTTTTTTTTTTTAAGAGAGGAGAGGGAGAGACAGAGAGAGAGAGAGGAGAGACACAGAGAAGGTGGGGAGGAGCTGGAAAGCATCAACTCCCATATGTGCCTTGACCAGGCAAGCCCAGGGTTTCGAACCGGCGACCTCAGCATTTCCAGGTCGACGCTTTATCCACTGCGCCACCACAGGTCAGGCTGCTTTCTTAGATAATTGTATAACCCCATAGCGGTTTCTTATCATTCTTAGAGTTTCAAGATTGTTTTTTTCAGAAAGAAGTTTTCATAGTCACCTTTTGACAGTTTAGGGCTATTATGTTTATTAATTGTTTCTATTACAGTACATGTGTGTTTATGATAGTTTTTCTTTTTAAAATTGTGGTGAAATAGCCTGACCAGGCAGTGGCACAATGCATAGAGCATTGGCTTAGATAGAACACTGAGGACCCTGGTTCGAAACCCCAAGGTTGCTGACTTGAGCGTGGGATCATAGACATGACCCCATGGTCGCTGGCTTGAGCAAGAGGTAACTGGCTTGCCTGGAGCTGCCCGGTCAAGGCACATATGAGAAAGCAATCAATGAACAACTAAGGTGCCACGACTATGAGTTGATGCTTCTCATCTCTATCCCTTCCTGTCTGTCTCTCTCTCCCTTAAAAAAATTGTGAAATATACTTAACTATGATGGTTAGTTTTGAACTGATTTAGAGGGCTTCTAAAGCAAATAAATTAATATTTTGATAAGAGACTTTCAGAGTATTCTAGTTTTCCAAACAAAGTAGTTTCCACTAAAAATGATAAACTTTGCATCCTTGTCATTGATGCTTGTGAGAATGCCTTTGGAAAAATGCAAATGTAGTTTATACATAATTATATTAACTCAGACTTTCTTTCTGAAGTCTCTTTTATTATTGATTGACTTTATTATTTTAATGGATGACATTGGTTTGCAAGACCATACAGGTTTCAAGTGTACAAGTCAATAAAGTGTCATCTGCACACTGCTTCGTGCGCCCTCTGTCCCTCCTCTCTGAAATTTTACACGGCAGAATGTGTAAGATGCAGCTCAATTTTTGTATTCTAGAAAGTTGGGTATTTTATTGGTTTTTTAATGCTGGGGTTGCCAACTCCTGTGCTTGGAAGAACCAGACAGAAAACCAAGCCACAGAGTCAGAGGTGGGAGTGGGATAGGGAGCAATAAGGAGGGTGGTAGAGGGTCAGCCGTGCGTCCGCCCTGTGTAGGGGGAGCTGCTTCCCTGCAGCTGATGGCTGATTAGAAAATATGCACCTCTCTTGCTATATCTCACCATTTTCCAGGAGACAATAAACCTCATTTTTTTTATTTTTTTTTATTTTTGTATTTTTCTGAAGCTGGAAACGGGGAGAGACAGACAGACTCCTGTATGCCCCCGACCAGGATCCACCCGGCACGCCCACCAGGGGCGACGCTCTGCCGCGACCAGAGCCACTCTAGCGCCTGGGGCAGAGGCCAAGGAGCCATCCCCAGCGCCCGGGCCATCTTTGCTCCAATGGAGCCTTGGCTGTGGGAGGGGAAGAGAGAGACAGAGAGGAAGGAGGGGGGGGGTGGAGAAGCAAGTGGGCGCTTCTCCTATGTGCCCTGGCCTGGAATCGAACCCGGGTCCCCTGCACGCCAGGCCAACGCTCTACCGCTGAGCCAACCGGCCAGGGTTTTTTTTTTTTTTTTTTTTTTTTTTTTTGACAGAGTCAGAGAGAGGGACAGAGAGGGACAGACAGACAGGAAGGGAGAGAGATGAGAAGCATCAATTCTTCGTTGTGGCTCCTTAGTTGTTCATTGATTGCTTTCTCATATGTGCCTGGACTGGGGGGCTACAGCAGAGCGAGTGAACCCTTGCTCAAGCCAGCGACCTTGGGCTCAAGCTGGTGAGCCTTGCTCAAACTAGATGAGCCTGCGTTCAAGCTGGCTACCTCGGGATTTCTAACCTGGGTCCTTCGCGTCCCAGTTCAACGCTCTAGTCTATCCACTGCACTGTTGCCTGGTCAGGCCAACTTCAAATTTTTTCCTCAGCTCAATGCTTTGCAGGAAAAATTCAAACAACCCACTACCAGAGAGTGTGGTGGACCCCACATAAAACAGAGAGTAGGGGCTTTAGAAGGAGTTCTCTCTATCTGTCCGTAGACTTAATCCCTGGTGGTGTGGCATTAACTCCTGCTTACATTTGCTTGTTGACTTTTTGGTTGGTCAGTCTGTAGCTGAATCCCTGAAAAGAAGTATGCAAGCTCATTTGTTTTTCCTATATTTTAAAACCAGCCTTGTTCCTTATAGTGGGAAATCAGAGGACTTCTGATGAACCCTTGGTACACTGAGAGATAACCCAGTGCATTTGTTTTGTATGTTTGTATTTCTGAGTTCAAACTGTGGGCCACTCTTAGATATTGTATCCAGCTTGAGTTAGGAGGTCATTAGCTAAGCACACTTTGGGTTACTCAGATTCTTACGTTATGGTGTTTGTTGTAATGAGATTGGACCTGTCAGGGGAACTGTGGACTCTTGGAAGAGTGTTCAGTCCTTAATACTTGTATCTAAATTCTAGGCATGTTGCCTGTAACTTCCAGTTTCAAATAAAAAAATCTATGTCAATCTGCTTCTTTATAACCAGCGCTATTGCTATGTCATCCCCCCATACCCAGACCACGCTTGTTTTGTATTTAGTCATTCGCTTTGGCTCACAACAGTCATCCAGTCCAAAGATTTCCTTTTTCAATTTCCAACTCCATTATTATTTTTATGTAAAAACTATGTTTTTAGCTACAGCAGTTCCTGGGGCTCAAGCTTCTACTCTGTAGGGAGAAGAGAGATGCCATTTACTAGAGGCGCAGCTAGATGTGCTGCTGCCCGGTGTGTTTCCACGGGAATTCAGGGGGCTTATTTGTGTTACACTTAAAGAAAAATGACCAGATTTGGGCTGCCTCCAAGCCAAGATGATATAGGCCCCCAGTTCTTGGCAGAATGGGGGAGTAAGGAAATAAATAGTCCTTTTCCTCCCTGTGTTCTTCACTGGGAATTTCATTTACAGATTAATGCCTTACATTTATTCATATAATTCTAGTTCCTTTTGTGTTTTCCTACCCCCCACGCCCACCGCTGCCGCCTTTCTTCTTGTTTTGAAACAATTTCAGACTTACAGGAAAGTTGTAAGAATATTTTTAAAAGCTCCTATGTACTTTTATTGAAAGACTGTTTGGGTCGCTCCAGTTAGCCCCAGACGCAGAAGGACCCGGTGCAGAAGCGTGCAGTATGCCCAGCTGTCACAGCTTCCCAGCCTCCTTCAATCCGGGGGATTTCCTCTTCCTTTGTCTTTCGTGATGATGATGTTTTGGAAGATTGCGGGCTAGTTGTTACATAGACTGTCTTTCCTTTTCTTAGAGGATGTTCTCTGTTCCTCCCTCAAAACCCAGCTTGTGTTACCTTCTGTGAAGAGAGCTGGGCTGCTCCTGTGAGGAATTGGTTGCTCTCGCCTCTACATTCCTTTTAACACTCCATTAATATCTTTATATTCATATGCTCACTCATTCATTCAGTAAATATTTTTTGACTTCTGTGTGCCAGGTGGGATACATTTAAGAACAAAACAGACTGAAAAAAGTCCTTGCTTTTATGAAGCATACATTTTATTTTATTTTAGAGGAAGAAGAAAAGAGAGAAGAAGGGAGGAAAGGAGGGAGGAAGAGAGAGAAAGAAACATTGGTTTATTGTCCCACTTGTTTATGCATTTATTGGTTGAGTCTTATATGTTCCCTGACCAGGCATCGAACCTGCAACTTTGGTGAATTTGGATGACACTCTTAACAGCTGAGCTACCAGGCCAGGGCAAGAAGCATACACTTTAGTGACAGTAACAAACCACTAATAGGATAAGTATGGAAACCAGCAAGTATGTCAAATAGATGCTAAAGAGGATAAAATTGGGCAGGAAAGGGGAGAGGTGATAGTTCTTGATAGGTGGCCAGGGAAGGCCTCTCATAAAGGTAATTCTGGAGCAAGACTCTCAAGGCAGTGTGGTAACAGGCCATGCAGGTATCTGCAGGAAAGTGGAAGGGGCAGAGGGAACCTGTAGGGACCGAAGGCTCTTCCTCAGGCTGGCCTAGTTAGTGTGAGAGAAGCAGAAGGGAGGTTAGTGTGGTAGGACAGTAACGTGTGAGATCATCCAGGGCTTGTGGCCATGGAAGGACGTGAGAAGCCGCCCTTGGAGAGTATTGAGAAGACAAGTGATATAACCTGACTTGTGGTTGAAAAAGGAACCCTGAATTGTGTAGAGAATAGCAGGTGTGTGGGGACAGGGAGAAGTAGAAGCAGGAGCTGTGATAAGTATTTTGCACAGTTGTTTGTCCTATATGGCATTTAGAAGGAACTCGGTGGTTCTCAAACTTCACGTGAGGCCTACACGGGCTGATTGTGAGTAATGCAGATTCCTTCACTAACAAGTAACATTCATTGGATCTCACCTGTGTTGTTTACAGGCAGCTCCAGGTGATGCTCATGAGGATGGTCCTTGAGCCATAGGTTGATAAATACAGGAACAGGTGATTTTGGAATGAGTGAGTAATTGCTTTATGAAAACTCCTTTAGAGATACTTAGATATGAAGTGTTTCCACTCTTAGTGCTTTATTTCTTATAAACAGATCACTCATATTACTCAACTTGAAAAAATATATGTGGTAGTATAAATTTTCTCTTACAAGTTATCTAGTACATAATGATCAAATTAGGCAAGGTGATTTTTCCTCGTTTTTTTTTTTTTTAAAAGATGTGTATGTTTATGAAGTAAACAAAATGATACAATTTTCCTGCCTCTAAACACATGATTTCAGAAGGACTGAATAAATGCTTCTTCCATTCACAAAGAAACTATATATTAAATATACTCTAGGGAAAATTGGATTCAGGGAGTAGGTTGGATGAAACCATTAAACATCCAAGTAAGTATTATAGTTACAAGTGAATATTTAGGTACAAATGACTATTTTAGAGCCAGAGTAGACCAGATCTGGCTTGTCCTCAGATGTGTTTCAGAAGGAGCCCTGGAAAGGGGATGAAGTGCAACACATTAAGGGACTTTTGTTTCTGTTCCTTGGTGGAGTACATTCAGTCTTGCATGAGTAATCTTGGGTGGAACATGAAAACAAGTTGTGCCTTGTTTAACTATGTAACGTGGTCAAGAGCATGGACTTTGGAGCCAGACAGGCTACGAATCCTCCTCTGAACTCAGTGCGACTCATATGCCTCAGTTTCTATGTAGGTGGGAAGTAATAGCACTCACCTCACAAGCTCATTTTGAGAGTTGAGAGTTAATACCCATAGGTATTTAGAACAGTGTCTGGCATATTGTAAGCACTCAAACAGTTATTAGCTTTTTCTCTTCCTCCCCTCCTGTTATTATTATTGTTGTTGTTGTTATTATTATTATTATTATTATATTTCAGTGCTTTCAAATCATATTTTTCCCTCTGGAATACAGATTTTTAATGATTGCTGTTTTGGGATGAATGTAGTTATTGGTTGTGTCTAAAAATACCTGAAAACCTATGTGTACCTATGGACCAATATGATTACATTAAATTTAATTTCTAAGTAAGAAAATAAACATATGCTCATTTATCCCTTGCATATTTGAGGAATGTCAAGTCTTCAGTGTAGTGTTTGTCTTTTGTATTTATGACCAGCACTTTCTGGAAGTTGGTTGCTATCACTTAAGTAACAAATTGTCTCCTCTGTAAAAGAGGGGTGCTCATACTTGCTTTCTAGAGACATGCATTGAGAATGAATGAAAATGTTAATGTTCGTGACTCTGTCCCAGGGGTAGTCAACCTTTTTATACCCACCGCCCACTTTTGTAATCTCTGTTAGTAGAAAATTTTCTAACCGCCCACCAGTTCCACAGTAATGGTGATTTATAAAGTAGGGAAGTAACTTTACTTTATAAAATTTATAAAGCAGAGTTATAGCAAGTTAAAACATAGAATAATAATTACTTACCAAGTACTTTATGTCAGATTTTCACTAAATTTGGCAGAATAAATCTTTATAAAACAGCTTACTACAGTTAAAATCTATCTTTTTATTTATACTTTGGTTGCTCCTCTACCGCCCACCATGAAAGCTGGAACGCCCACTAGTGGGCGGTAGGGACCAGGCTGACTACCACTGCTCTATCCCATTAAGTTCTAATTACTAGTTATAGTCTGTCCAAGTACCATCTTCAAACTGATCCTCTGCACCAGGGGCTTTGAGAAGATTTTGCCTGTGCACTGTGGGGAATGGGGTTTGCAACACATTTACTGTTTTATTACTCCCATATCTGAAACAACATAAATCTTAGTCCTCATCTCTAAAATTTTTTTTTACCTCTCCAACAAAAACTAAATTAAATAACTTCTTTTAGAAAGAACTCTTAGTATAAAAATATTACTTATTTATTTTTTCCATTGATTTGAGACAGAAGGAGGGAGGGAGAGAGAGAGAGAGCAATGGAGAGAGAGAGAAGCATCAACTCACTGTTCCAGTTAGTTGTTCTGTTTAGTTGTGCACGCATTGGTTGCTTCTTATATGTGCCCTGACCGGGGATCAAACTCATGAACTTGCTGTGCCAGGACCAAATGTTACTTATTTAATAAGTATAAAATAATTACCTTTTTTTTTAGAATATCACCCTCTTTCATTTTCTACTTTATTTTCTTGACAGTCTGCAACAGTTACACCTGTACTTAGTAATAATGTTTTTAAGGTTTGTATTTCAATTCTGTGTCACCAGGGGCAATAACTGAGCTTCTGAACCTCAGGACCTTCATCTATAAAACATGGATAGTAATACCTTTGGAATAACGTATGGCAAATACCAGGCACAAATGCCAGCGATGTGGCTGACTGTGGCTAATACAGTGATTTTATTACTTTTGCCATTGTGATTCAGGTTGGTAGTGTAACTGGAACCAATTTCATAATTTTCATATAAAGCAAAAGAGGATATCTTTTATGGTCCTAATGTCAATTGAGATTCTGCCTGATGTAGACTATCCTGAAATATCTAATTTCCAAATTATTCTGGGAGGATACCTCTTATGTTAATAGATAATATTACATTTTTGAAAGGATGTGGATTTAGAGTCAGGATGGGATTGTGCATGTATTTTATTCAAATAAAGTAATTGAGTGTAATGCAATCTTACGTTTCCTGATTTTGTACCGATGTTGCAGCTAACCAAGGGCAGGGACCAGCTCTGTGTCCAGAGACGGCCAGGGCTCCTGTGCTCTTCTGAAGGCAATGCTTACGGGACCACAAGAGTCCTTTATTCACATAATTACATAGTTAAAATGCAATTCCTTGCAATGTAGGCCTGAAAGGATTAGCTACACACTTGATTGATATGTAAAGAGAGTTTTGTAATCTCTGGAACTGTGGCTTTGGAGCAGCACAATAATCTAAACTATAATTTTGAGGTGGGACAAAGGATGTTGTTATAGGTTTATTCATAGGAATCTCATCTTTGATTTGCCTCTGTAATTAAATACCCAGGCGGGGAGGGTATGTAGATGAATGATTATTCTGCTTTAATCGCTGTTGATTTCTTAGTGATACTTTGAAGTGGTGTCCAACCGTCCTCCCAGCTGTCAGCTGCTTTGATGAAACAATAGGAACTTGTAAAGTACATAATCGGATTCTTCCATGCAGCCTCCTCGAGGAAGCCTCTGTTATATCAGATAGGTTTGATGTCTAGACCAACAAGCACTTTTTCACCAGTTCTGATAAAAGGTCAAAATATTTTACATCTTACACATAAAATAGAGGGGATGAAAAACCATTTCTCTTTACCCCCCCTTCCAAAAAAAGAAATGGAATGGTACATATCTTTGTTGAACTGTCAGAATTTGAACCCTTTTCAGATCTGTTTCTTTCTTTTTTTTTTTTTAAGATTTTATTTATTCATTATAGGGGGGAGAGAGAGAGAGAGAGAGAGAGAGAGAGAGGAGGGGGGAGGAGTGGGAAGCATCAACTCCCATATGTGCCTTGACCAGGCAAGCCCAGGGTTTTGAACCGGCAACCTCAGCGTTTCCAGGTTGACGCTTTATCCACTGAGCCACCACAGGTCAGGTGAGATCTGTTTCTTATTAGAGTTTGGTGAATCTCTTTTGTCTTTGCTCAGTCACCTTCCTTTCTTATTCCACCAGTTTAATAATTTTGCACAATCTCCCGACCCTGTTCCTTTTCACAGACTCCTCTCCATCTCCTCTACCCCTCATTGCAAGTCCTCAGAGTTCCTCCCAAGCCGCTTTTCCTATTGTCTGTACTTCCTCTTGAGGAATCTTGTCCATGCCTGTGACTGCTGAGTCTCAAATTTTAACTCCAGAGCCTACGATCCTCTTCTCAAGCCTCTCCCACCTAACATCTCCACTTGAAGGTTTTAAAAGGCATGTCAAACCCATTGATCCAGAACTAATTGATGTTCTTTCATAAAAGCTGCTGCTTAATCTTTGTTTTCAAAGCACAATTCTGATTTTTACCCCATTTGCTTGAAATGTGCCAGGGAACCCTCAGATATTGCTGGCGGGAATGAACACGGTGTAGCCGTTGTGGAAAACACTTTGGTAGTTCTTCAAAAAGTTAAACATAGAATTAATATATGAACCAACAATTCTACTCCTATGATGTATACCCAAGCGAAATGAAAACAGGTGTTCACATAAATTGGGTACAGGAATCTTCAATAGCTATGTTATTCATAATAGCCAAAAAGTGGAATCAACCCGAACATCTACCAGTTGATGAATGGATACATGAATTGTGGTCTATATACACAAGGGGATATTATTTAGCTTTGTAGGGGAATGCAGTACCGATACATGCTACAGCATGGATGAACCCTGAAAATAGGATGCAAAGTGAAAGAAACAAGCCACAAAAGGCCATATACTCTGTGATTCCAGGCATATAAAATGTCTAGAACAGCCAAATCCACAGCACCTGAAAGCAGATGGTTGCTTGGGCTGGGAGGAGAAAAGTTTCTTTTTGGAATGTGAAAATGTTCTAGAATTCAATAGTGGTGATTACTGCAGTAAATTTTGAAGATACCAAAAATCATTGAACTGTACACTTTAAAGTGGTTCAAATGGTGACTGGCTATATTGGTTCCCCAGGGCCACTGTAACTAGGTGCCACTGTAACTAGGGCAATGTAAAAAGCAGACAGTTTTTGTCTCACAGCTCTGGAGGCTTCCCGTCTGAGATGAGGCATTGGCTCGGTTGGTCCCCTCTGCGTGCAGGGAGGGAGAACTGCTCCTGCCTCTCTAGCTTCTGGTGGGTTGCTGGCCCATCTTCGTGTTCCTTGGCTCGCATACCCATCCCCTTCACCTTCACATGGCGCTCTCCCTGTTTGCATGGCTGTGTCAGGATCTCCTCTTTTATTTATTTATTTATTTTGTATTTTTCTGAAGTTGGAAATGGGGAGGCAGTCAGACAGACTCCTGCATGCGCCTGACTGGGATCCACCCGACATGCCCAACAGGGGGCGATGCTCTGCCCATCTGGGGTGTTGCTCTGTTGCAACCAGAGCCATTCTAGCACCTGAGGCAGAAGCCATAGAGCCATCCTCAGTGCCTGGGCCAACTCTGCTCCAATGGAGCCATGGCTGCGGGAGGGGAAGAGAGAGACAGAGAGGAAGGAGAGGGGAGGGGTGGAGAAGCAGATGGGCGCTTCTCCTGTGTGCCCTGGCCAGGAATCGAACCCGGGACTCCTGCACGCCAGGCCAACATTCTACCACTGAGCCAACAGGCCAGGGCTAGGATCTCCCTTTTTTGTAAGGACATAGTCCTATTTGATTACGGCCTACCTGAAATATATCATTTTTATTTATTACACCTGCAACAACCCTCTTTCCAAATAAGCTCACATTTCGAGGTGCTGGTTTTGACTTTGTATGAATTTTTTTTGAAAGACGTAATTCAACCCATTGCAGCAACTTTTATGTTAATGTGAATTTTAGTTCAATTTTAAAAAACCCAAAGCAAAAAACAACTCTCTAGGAACTTCTGAGTGTTCCCAAGGGCCTGAACATGGTCTGGCTTCAGCCCATGTGCCTACTCATGGTTTCTTCATGAGTCTCACAGCGGGGTAGCCTCTGGATAGTCAGACTTCTTACACGGCAGTTCAGAGCTCCGAGAGAGAGTATACAGTAACTAAGAATGAGCAAGATGTTCTATGGCTCTTGTGACCTAGCTTTGGAAGTCACATAGCATCATTTCCACCGTATTCTGATGGTGGCAGCTGTCATGGCCCACCCAGATTCACAAGGAGGGGACATAGATCTCACCTCTCAGTGGGAGCAGTTTTGGCAGCCATGTTTCTGCCACAATACTCATCAGTCTGTTCTTTCACAGGGCTCCTTTATAAATCACTTACTCCTTTGTGACATTATTAATTTCTGCCTTTCCAACGACATGATAAGCTTAGTTTACTCACCATAGTAGTTCCATTATCAAATACAGTGGCTGGCACTTGGTAAGAGACTCTGAAATGAAGGTTGTGAAAAATGAGAAGAGGAGGAGCAAGGAAAGACATTCTCTTATATCGTACGCATCACAAGCTTGTGCCGCCCATCTGGGCAGGATCTAGTAAATATGCCCACTGGTCATGGCTTTATTGTTTCATCCTCAAGACCTCAGTTGTTCAGCAGTAAATCCGCAGCTGCCTGGTGGCTATTGATATTGCATGAGATATCTGAGAGCTGCCCAAGAGGAAGTCATATCGATGCTTGCAATAAAACTCAGCAACATAAGTATAAGTGAAGCCAAATGTTTGCAGAACAAATTCCCCGAAAGAGAATAAACAGTATTAAAAATTGACTAGTTACTACTAATAGGGTTGCTGTGTGTGTGCTTATGGATTTCTGTACTTGTTAGGTGAAGAAGGGAAGGTGGTGAGGGATACTATTTTTTGTTTTATTTTAACAAACTCTATCAGAGCTATATGGGACTGATCATGTTTATTTAAGCACACTTCAGAATTTTAGACTGAGACTTTCTCTCCCATCTCCTCGGCTCCTAATTCCTTTAAAAAGTATCAAGTCTGAGATGGATGCACATGTGACCTTGCTGGGCACGTGGTCCGCTTGTCCCCTGGCTCCTGCACTGCTTGACATCCGTGTTGCGGACTCAGTAGATGAGTGCCGATTTCCTTTCCTGGCCAGTAAGAATTTTAGGGAAGTTATTTACTCAGGACTTTAAAAAAAACCTTTTTTTTTTAAAAAAAAAATTGATTTGAGGAGGAGGGGAGAGAAAGAAAGAGAGAAACATCGATTTGTTGTTCTACTTGTTTATTCTTATATGAGCCTTGACTGGGGATCAAACCTGCAACGTTGACATATCGGGATGATGCTAACCAACTGAGCTAGCCAGCCAGGGCTGCACTGACCTCTTAAAATGTGCAGTGAGGCAGTTGTAGTTTTTGTTTCTTCATACCCAAGACCCCAAGGCAGTGTGGGATTTTGTTAAAACGCTGGCTTAGAAGTCACAGGTACCTAGGTTTGAACCTTGATCCTGCTACTTTTCATTGATGTGACTTTAGGCAAGTTACCCTCCATAGCCTCATTCACTTAAACAAAACAGTGTGTGTGAGATATAATGGAGTTGTTAGAAAAATTTAGTGAGATCTTACATGTAAAGATCCTAGTGCAGTTTGACACACAGTGAATGCTTAATGCTAGTTATTATGACTATTATTATATAAATGTAACTGCTTGGTTATTACTTGGAATTTAAATATAGATATATTGCAACAGCTTTCAAAGAATGTTGATCTTATTCTGGTTTTGCTTTTAATTGGGAAATTAAGTTTATGATGTTTTAGGGCTGGGATATTACTGTATTATTAGTATGATTATTTCTACCTTGTTTTTAGCACTGTGATTTTTGCTTTGGAAACTGTCTGCTACAGAATAAGTATAAATTGAAATGGGGAAATAGTTCAAAATTCTAGGACTTTAGCAAATTGAATGTATAGCGGGGGTCCTTGGGTTACGACACAGTTCCGTTCCTACAACAGTGACGTAACCCAAAGTCAAAACGCACCCTAGCCTAAGTCACTTATCTATCCAACACAGCTGTAAAATCATCACCTAGAACGTAAAAACACAACTAAGCCACCGAAAAAGGGAAAGGACATAGATATACTATACTGTACACTGTACTGTAGTAACAGAAAAAAATGACAAATGAGTGTAGCCTTCTCCTGAACCACAATAAACTAACTGGTATGTGCCGCTGCTGCTGGTCTTCCAGCCACAAAGCCAGCACTCTTTCCATCTCAGTCATCATGCCACCTCGCTGTTTAGTAATCACAGTCAGTTTCATAAAGGCTGATCCCTCTACATGCTCTAGGATACAGTCTTTACCCTTGATCATTGCTGTTACGGTAGAGTGGCTAAGGCCTAGCACGTGGCCGATGTTCGTCGCTGATTCTCCTTTTTCTGATCTCTTTACAATGTCTAATTCCACTTCCATTGTGATGGCTTCCCTCTTCTTTGAAGCACTACCATGTGAAGACTGACTTTCGTTTAGGAGCCATGATAAGGGCCAAAAAGCGCCCAATGAAGCAACACAAATGGAACACTGCGCTTTTAGCGGTCCAAAATGGCGTAGGTCAGAGTACTGGGGGACGCCAAGCCCCTCACTCCTACACCACGTTACTGCGTATTCTGCCACGGTATCAAACTAGTTCACCCACGTAGTCTGTAAGTACGACACTAATGGTGTAAGCCGAAACATTCACTGTGCAATTTTTTAGAATTTTTATGGGAGTGTCGTACACTTAAAATGTTGTATGTCGAGACTGTTGGAACCCAAGGACCTTCTGTATTTTTCTAAACTCTAGCATAGCAAATGCCATCAGATGGGATGCATGAAGGTATTTGTTTCAGGATGTGTGATTTAAAACTGGTGGTTTCCTTGTTTCTGGACAGGGTCAGAATGGACAGGGGGCCGAGTCGTCTCTCAGGCTGCCAGCAAGAGCTCCACAGTTTCAGTTCTGAAGGCTCTTGTTCCCTTGTACTTATGTAACCACAAATGGTGGCAGATGCTGTGGTCTGTTGTGAAGTGAAGTGAAGTCAGAGGCGAGAGGGTTTTGTAACAGATGGTTTCTTGGATCTCTGGGGCCTGTCCAGCTCTCAGCTTTGATAATGATGGGCTCGTCCCTCATCTGGCACGGATGTAGGTTTGATTGCCAGCATAGTTAGTGAGGTCCGAGGGTGATGTCTTTGGGGCAGCTGCTGTTGCTCAGCTGGTGGGCTGGCACCAGTAGCCTGGGCTTCCTGGGATTTGATGAGGTGCTTGTGTGTGATTCAATAATAACAAGGAAGTAGGAAACCCGGCCGGGAATCTGAGATGGTCGTACAGCTTTGGAGCTGTTGGCCTGTTTTAAATGGGATGTCAGCTACTGTGCCTTGTGGGGCTTGTGCCACCTTTGGCATAGATGTGGGAGCCAAAGATATATGCATTTTATATTGGTCAGCTTGGTGTTCTGGCTTATATAGAGCAGTAGGTGATGCTCTGTGACTGGGTTCAGCTGTCCTCATTGATAATCAGCTTCTAAAGGCTAGGAGCTTATTCCAGGCTTTAACATCCTCCGATAATTTTTTAAAAATAATGAAATCATCCTTGGCAGGGTGCTAGTATTTGGCCTGCACCTCACTAGCTGGGTGTCCTTGGGCAAATTACTCAATCTCTCTGTGTCTCACTTATCTATAAAACAAAGAGGGCCTGAGTAGATGATGCCATAGGTATGAGATGACTTTAATGCTCAACTCTGATTAAAACATTTTATATATCTTTAAAGTATTTTTTTCTTTGAATAGTGAGAGCACAAATTTATTTCTAGACAAAGTGAAATGTAAAACCTTCCTTTTGCTCTTCTATTCTTTCTTAAAGATTCAGGTGGTGCTTCCCCATATCTAGTGTTCAAAAGTTTGGAAATTAGAGTCTATACCATTACTTTGTGATGAGAGGGACCCAGAATTTATCTTCTTCTGAAGCCTGGAAATGATATTGTACTATTTGTTATTGCGAAAATACTGATTGCAATTACTGTTGGCCAGGTAAAGCATGGAATCATTTACACGACATAGAATTATAGAAGCATAGTAGTAGAGGCCATCTGGTCAATCTTTTCACACTGAGAGAACACTAAGGCCCAGAAAGTTTTCACCACATGTGTGAGGCTGTGCAGCTAGACTCTGTGAGAACTGGGACTGTGCTTGGTAAATCTTGACATTCCCCAGGGCCTCTTGGGCTTCAGATCCAGTTAGTTTCTTTATTAGTGGTGGTCAGCAACCTTAGGTAAAGAAGCCTCACATTATTCCCCCCACCCCGCTCTGACCCATTTGGTTCTGAAATGCCAAGTCACCCATGTTCTAAAGAATTATTTCAATATAGAATAAACTCTGAGAGCTTTGGGTTTCCTCTTCCATACGATCTGTGTAACCATGCGCTGCTTCTCAGCAGCTGGGTGCAGCTCCGGAAGTGTTCTTCTTTCTTTCCCCCTTAGTGAGAGGAGGGGAGACAGAGAGACTCCTGCATGCGCCCTGACCAGGATCCACCTGGTAACCGTATCTGGGGAGAATGCTCTGCCCATCTGGGTCCATGCTCACAGCCGACCTATTTTTAGCACCTGAGGTGGAGGCTCCATGGAGCCATTCTCAGTGCTCTGGGCTGATGGGCTTGAACCAGTTGAGCCCTGGGGGAAGAGAGAGAGGGAGTGAAAGAAGGGGGAGGGGTGGAGAAGCAGATGGTCACTTCTCCTGTGTTCTCAGACTAGGAATTGAACCTGGGACATAAACATGTCAGGTTGACCCTCTACCACTGAGCCAACCAGCCAGGGCTGGGAAGTGTTCTTTCTGATTACTTCCACCCCCACAATTCCTCATCCTCTGTGGGTTTAAATTTGTAAGAGGGGCCCTGGCTGGTTGGCTCAGCAGTAGAGCGTCGGCCTAGCGTGCGGAGGACCCAGGTTCGATTCCCGGCCAGGGCACACAGGAGAAGCGCCCATTGGCTTCTCCACCCCTCCGTCGCGCCTTCCTCTCTGTCTCTCTCCTCCCCTCCCGCAGCCAAGGCTCCATTGGAGCAAAGATGGCCCGGGCACTGGGGATGGCTCTGTGGCCTCTGCCTCAGGTGCTAGAGTGGCTCTGGTCGCAACATGGCGACGCCCAGGATGGGCAGAGCATCGCCCCCTGGTGGGCAGAGCATCGCCCCATGGTGGGTGTGCGGGGTGGATCCCGGTCGGGTGCATGCGGGAGTCTGTCTGACTGCCTCTCCCTGTTTCCAGCTTCAGAAAAATGCAAAAAAAAAAAAAAAAAAAAAAATTTGTAAGAGGGAAGCAGAGGTACAGTTCTCAGGAGTGGTGCAGAATCTATGGAATGCAAGAGAAGCAATAGCTGAATGGGCTGGGTCAGTAGTGGAACTGGAAACCTTGTGAGGGAAAAGTGTAAGCCAGAAGTCCTTGCAAGTCTTCCTAGTGTTTGAATAAGGTTCTTCTGCAGAGCTCTGGAAAGCTGGAAACTCTCTAGGGATAACGTGTGCATTTTCTAGTGTTACAGCATCTTTATCTATTTTCTTTGATTGTCATTGTTCTCTTTCTTGCATTGGATAGCCACCAAGTGCCCCATATAATGTTTTCTAGGACTCCAGTGCCAGCCAGATTTCGCCATTTCTGCCCTAATTCCATCACTTCTCCCTAATTGCAATAGCACTCCCTCCTTATTTTCTTCATTCTAAGATGTTACCTTTTAAAAACATATCTGAGATTCCTTCAAGTCTAAGAATCAATGTGTACATTTAAAGTGGTGTTTTTCTTTTCTGTACAAGCGCTGTTAGGAAATCTCTGCCTCTGAGAATAACAAGAGTTAAACTGTATACTTTCTTTTTCTTTTTTCTGAAATGAGAAGCAGGGAGGCAGAGAGACAGATTCCCGCATGTGCCCAACCAGATCCACCTGGCATGCCTACTAGGGGGTGATGCTCTTCCCATCTGGGGCGTTGCTCTGTTGCAATCAGAGCCATTCTAGCACCTGAGATGGAGGCCATGGAGCCATCCTCAGTGCCTGGGCCAACTTTGCTCCAGTGGAGCCTTGGCTGTGGGAGGGGAAGAGAGAGATAGAGAGAAAGGAGAGGGGGAAGGGTAGAGAAACAGATGGGTGCTTCTCTTGTGTGCCCTGGCTGGGAATCGAACCCAGGACACCCATATGCCAGGTGGACACTCTACCACTGAGCTAACCAGCCAGGGCTGCTGCTGCTTTTCTTTCTTTTTTGAGAGAGAGAGATGAGAAGCCTCAACTCATAGTTGCAGCACCTTCATTGTTCACTGATTGCTTTCTCATACATGCTTTGCCCAAGGAGCTCCAGCTGAGCCAGTGACCCCTTACTCAAGCCAACGACTTTGGGCTCAAGCCAGCGACCATGGGGTCACGTCATGATCCCAGACTTTGTGCTCAAGCTGATGAGCCCACGCACAAGCCAGCAACCTTAGGGCTTTGAACCTGGGTCCTCAGCATCCCAGGCTGACACCCTGTTTACTGTGCTTCTGCCTGGTCAGGCAAGCTGTGTACTTTTCTTAGTGAAGAGGGGAGAGGACAGATTGAGAGCAAAAACGATTAGAAAGGGCAACTGAAACCATAAAGTTGGGGACAATTTGCTAAGTGAGGTGGAAAGAACTGTATCCTGTTTTTCCACTGAGATTTTCAGGCTTGTGTAAATTTTGCACAGAGGCAGCCTGTTAGGAATTTTCAGGAAAATTGTGGCATTAGGCTCTCCTGGCCCTAAGGTCACAAAAACTCTGTGGCAGAGGTTATAACTCAGATTACATGTGGCAAGGGAGATGGGACTCCCAAGAGGCTAGGAACTGTGTGATGGCCAGGCCTCACACGTACTACGGTGACAGATTGTTCTAGACCCCGGGCAGCTTTGGAGATGTCACCAGCAGGAGTTTGTGACTACTGTTCCTTGTTGTAACCTGCTACGATGACTTATCATGGGTCAAGCTAATTACCATCACGTCCGTGTAAGTTGAACTTTTAATGGGACAGTTTGTCCTGTGTTGTTGGCCGGTAGGGCAGTGAGTTTGTGTGTGGTTAGGATGGTGGAGGTGGTTGACAACAAGGCCTGTTAGCTTGGGATGCACACTGATGAAGGGGAAGTGTCTTAGATTGATTTCTTCAGTGTTATCTCCACATGAACTTACACATTCGGTCACAGAGACAGACTGGCAGGGTTGAAAGAAGACAGCATTCATCATCCAAATTTAGATTTGTTTCTCATTAACAGACATTCTGCCTGTAGTGTACTGTGAATTAATGTTTTATAAATCTTGAACTGACTTATGAAGAGCATAATTATCATAAGGGTTTGGGTGTTAGAAATGTTAATTTGTTTAATGTAGATGTTAAAATATCTTGTCATTTCTTTCTTTTTTTTAAAAAACCCCCATAATTTGAAGTGTTAAAATTAAGAGTGGCTCAAGTCTCTCTTGACCTCCGAAAGGGCCTACTGAACCACCTTGCATTGGCTGTTCTGGCCTATGTGTTCATTGCTGGTCCAGTCAGCTGGGAGTGTGGCCATCCCATGATATAGAAAACTTGGCTCCCGTGGTGCGTGGAACAGCCCGGGACCTTTTCCCTCAGAAAGCGCTGTGTGTGTGGCAGGCTGTGGCTGAACTGCAGACAGGGAACCTGGGAGTCTGACATATAAGTCCGGCCCTCAGCAGAAAGGACTCTGAGTTAGCCCTGAGGTTGCTCATACTCAAGTCCTTTCTCTGCTGGTCTAGGCTCTCCTGTAATCCGGTAAATTACAGATGAATGACTCCAGATGACTTGGTAAAACTGTGAAGACTGTAAAACTCATTTATGCTGTTGAGATATCCAGCCACTGCTAAAATACTTTTCAAACATGAAATAATTGTTTAGACAGTTGGCAGTCATTCTGGTAAAACGCAGAGGGAGCAGCTCTATGAGAAAAATGGTTCCAGAGCTAGGGGAGAGTATAAAGAGATGCAAGGGGCCGTTTAGTCAGCTAGATGAAGGCTGAAGAGATCGTTGGTTGTGTTTAGGGAGGGATAAAATTGGAAAGCAGTGTGAAAATGTGGCTCAAGTCATTGTTGGGGGAACTTTGCAATGAAAACTGGCATTTAGTAGTAACAAGACCATGCATTTTAAATCCCTACCCCCCATTTATCTTTATCAAACTGTACTAATTTGCGCTGCAACCACCACCAGGAGATATCTTAGGCAGGATGGATTGCATGAGTCACCATTTTTGTTGTTTGGCCAAACCTTTGATGTCTACAAAAGGGTCTAGAAAATTTTATGTGAAAAGGTTGGCATCTTAACAACTGTTGTTATAAACAATCCGAGGCCCTGTTGCCTTATGACAGGAAGGATTTTGGACCTTGGTGTTTTGCACACGCCCCATTTGTATGATTAGAGAACACAGGATTATGGGTAAAATGGTTGTTCATTCACAAAATACCTTTTCTGTGTGCTTGTTGAAACTCTAATATCCCTGGGTAGGTTTTATTACAGTCATCTATGGTACAATCACAATATCTGAAAATATTGTCAGAACATAGAGCGTAGGCATCGTTCGTTAGCCTGCTGCTTTATGGCATTCCTGTACATTTTTTTTTCAGACTTCTTTTTTTATTATAGAGCAATTGACCTGGTAATTCAGTGTATTGTTTTGCCAGGAAAATGTCAGGTTAGTACTCTCAATAGGACATTGTGCATCTCAATCACCTGCGGAATTTAGAAAGGAAGAGACAGCCCCTGGGCTCAGCCCTGAGCTGTTTGACTTCATCTCCAGTGCTGAGTGCATCACACCCTTTTGGTTCTTACGTCTCTCCCACTCTCCTTCATTCCTGCAGTGAATACGCTCAGAGCCTGGTGACTGTCACAGAGCTGGGAGGTGTGCAATAAAGAACAAAACAGAAATGATTCTTGACTTCTTGGCATTTTCATTTATGAGGGACCCAGGGAATAAATACATAAATTCTGCAGGAAAAAAAGTTATAAATTGCGATGAGTGCTGTAGAGAGAGAGAAACAAACCACAGGGGACAATGAGAGAGAACAGGAAGAACACAGTTTAGGTGGAGGGAAGGGCTCTCTGAGGAAAGGATACTGCAGCTGAAAACCGAAGGGTGGAGAGCATTAGCCATGTGAGGTGAGGGGGGTGAGGAGGTTTGGGCGGCAGGGGTGGGGACAGGGTGGTGGACGGCCCCGAAGTGGCCGAAGTCTCGGTATTGGAGAGTGGGGAGTGAGAGAGAAGTATGTTTCCTTGAGAGATGGCTGTGTCTATTCTGCATTCCCTGAGGGGTGTGGTTACGGGACGACTTGCTTAAATGTCCCTTGTAAAGGCCTAGGAGTCCTGCCAGTTACAGTGGTTGTCACTGTTGGGTCTGCTAAACAAATTCTGGGGTGTGTGTTGGCTTTGTTTGGGGAGTTGTTAATGGATTTCACTTGAGAACATGACAAGAACTGCAAGATTAGTTTAAGCAAAAGGATTTAATTGAAGAGTGCATCATTGTTCTGGCAAATCCCTTGATGCTTGGCCATTGTCTTCTGGCCTCTCCATTCCCTGTTCACTGTCATCTGCTTGAAATACTGGGCTGTAAGCCTTCACCCTTCACCTCCTGCCACCTGTCTTTTTGGAATGCTTGCAGTTTGCTTTGTTTTTTGAAGTGTATGAAAGTGAGATGAGAAGGAGAGTTCGCTTAGTGGTTCTTCTTTGAAATGAAATAAGCCTCAGTTTCTAATGAAGGAATCCTGGTGGATTTATTGACAGGACTCCCCCCTACCCCAGAATCAAGATGCCCGGGAAACATTAAGTACAATTAATTACATGATTGATAATGCCATGTGCACGTTAAATTTGGGACAGGGCCCTGGGCGCGGTTGTAAGGTGTTTTTCAGCAGAAGGCTCTGGCTGAGGGGCAAGTGCGGGTTGAATCCGCTGACTGCATGCAGCCTGCTCTCCAAGGCAAGGAAGGTGAGCCTGGAGGAAGCGGGCGTCATTTCTATTTCTCATGAAAGCTACTTAGCGAGCCGAGCCGATTTCTGACATCCCCCGGAGATGCCATGATGGCTAGCAGTGGTCTGCCTGAGAGAAACCTCGGTGAGTTCTGGATGTCTTCCTGCCCAGGGGTACCCTCCTCCCACCTGGTCAGATGTGACTAGAGCCATGTTTGCTCCTCTGCACACCATGCAGGACTGCCTTGCTTTCTTCTCCTGATGTGTTAATAGTTTTAATGGACATGTTATTGCAGTAAGTGCATACAAATCATATTTGTAAGCATTTGCTGTATTTTAAACTATTTTCATCATCATGCTGAAGTCACATTTGAGATGGTCAGAAATGGTAGTTCTTGGTATAAGTCCAGCCTAGTCCTGTTCTGGGCCAGCACTTCCCACCAGTGTGTGGTGCCTGGATTATAGCTACATTATATTCCTGTAGGTCACACGCACAGAGGTCATCTCACATAATGTTCCAAAGTGTACTTTATTTTTTTTTCTTTTCCAAATTAAGAGGAGGAGAGATGGAGAGATGGAGAGACAGATTTCCGCAAGTGCCCTGACCAGGATTCATCCAGCAACCCCCGTCTGAGGCCAATGCTCTGCCCATCTGGGGCCATGCTTACAACTGAGCTAGTTTTAGCCCCTGAAATGAAAGCTCCACAGAGCCATCCTCAGCACTTGGGCCCCGACGTGCTTGAACCAATTGAGCCCTGGCTGAGGGATGGGGAGAGGAAGAGAGAGAGAGAGAGAAGGGGGAGGGGGAGGGGAGAAGAAGCAGATGGTCACTTCTGTGTGCCCTGACCAGGCATTAGAACCTAGGACGTCCACACTCTGGACCAAGACTCTACCACTGAGCCAAGTGGCCAGGGCTCAGAGTGTTTGTACTTTAATATTGCATTCAGTTCTCCTTATTAATAAGACTGAGCAGGTACTTTTATCCCCGGTTTATAAAGGAGGAAACTACAATATAAGTGGGGGAGATTAGTGGCTTGCCTCAAATAAGTCAAAGGTTGGAGTCAGGGCTAGAAAGTGGACTCTTTCTTCCTTCTGGAAATAGCCAGGGTGTGTACTAATCTCCTATGACACTACAGTGGTCCTCAGATCATAGTCCAGCAGTGAGTAGTAAGGGTTGGGAGGGTGGCACTCATCACCTTTTCCTCCCCTGGCATTAAGTTGTGGCACTTTAGTTGTTCATTGATTGCTTCCTATACGTGGCTTAACGGGTGTGTGTGTGAGGGGGGGGCTCAAGCAAAGCCAGAGACCCCTTGCTCAAGCCAGCAACCTTGGGCTTCAAGCCAGTGACCTTAGACTCAAGCCAGAGACCATTGGATCATGTTGATGATCCCACACTCAAGCCGGTGACCTTGTGCTCAAACTGGTGAGCCCACACTGAAGCTGGTGACTTCAGGACTTTGAACCTTGATCCTCAGTGTCCAGGCTGATGCTCTATCCACTGCACCACCACTGGTCAGGTCATCCTCTTTTTTTTTTTAACTACCCTACACCATTGTGGTTTCCTATTGTGATCCTAATTTGCTACGTAAGTTTTACACAAGGGAGTGATATAAGCCTTGGTTTATGATAAGAGTTACCCTTTTCAGTCAACAGAAATAAGCAGCCCTCATAGATAACTGCAATTTTATCTGGGGGAGCAAGAGAAAAGAATTTAAAGGGGACTGTCTTTGATGGTGAGTATTCACTGTCAAAGGTTTTGGATTTAGTAGAAGTCTTAAAAAGTGCAAATCAGAGACAAATATTGGAGGGAGAGCCTGAAGGAAGAAGCATATGCTTTTCATGGGTAAAAATAAGGCACTGGATTCATATAATGTTTCTTCTATAAGAGTGGTAAAGGGTCACAGATCCCCCCCCCCCCCCTGGAGAGGAGCATTATGCTACTTAATAAAACAGATGATGAAAACCTTTATTCTTTCTTCCACTGTTGCCCACCAGTGTTGAGACTGGACTGTCACAGGAGACTGGCCTCCCGGTGCCAGTTCACTGGGGACCAGGATGGGGATGGGTGGAGGTGGTTAGGGACTTGTAGCTCCATATGGAACTACAACTGATAGCTGTGTTGGGTGCAGGAAGGACTCCATGTGCCTCTTGGCAACGGACGTACCATCTTCCCTGCCATTTCTGAAACTAGGAGCCCAGTCGAGGCCAAAGTGGTCTGTGAATGCCTTATAACTGTGTCCAACATTGTGCATGTGTATGTGTGGCTGCACATTTTTCTGGGGGGAGAAGTTCCATGGCTTTTTAAAGTCCAAATCTTAGAGGGAGTCAAGTGACAATAAAAGAAAGGGAAGGCTCCTTGTCATAGATACGTTGGGGGAAGGAACGACCGCCTAACATAGTAGAGAATTCTGTGAATTCAAACAGGGTTTTTTTCCTTGTTCATTCACACTTTAGCAGCTTTTCTCTAGCATGTTATGCTGTAATGGCTAAGGTTCCAAAGCTAAACTTTTTCTGAAGATTTCTCAAAAAATAAAATGCTAGGTAGAGTGTATATAAATTTTATTTAAGACATTACCACTTTGTTTTAAAATAATATTCCAATTACATGCAAAAAGTACTTAAGAAAGATCGTAACAAAATGTGTATGTGGACAATAGGAATGATCAAATACGAATAAATGATAAAAACTTCACAGAGGATGGGGAAGGACATAATTGTATTACAAAACTTAGGCTAGTGAAGTTATTGCACATGAGTATTACGTATAAGTGTCAGCTTTTGGAAACCAAGGTAAAAAGAGAAACATGGTAGGTATTAGCATTCTTTTTTTTTTTTTTTGTATTTTTCTGAAGTTGGAAACGGAGAGGCAGTCAGACTCCTGCATGCTCCCAACCAGGACCCACTCAGCATGCCCAACAGGGGGCGATGCTCTGTTGCAACCAGAGCCATTCTAGCACCTGAGGCAGAGGCCATAGAGCCATTCCAGCGCCTGGACCAACCCTGCTCCAATGGAGCCTTGGCTGCAGGAGGGGAAGAGAGAGACAGAGAGGAAGGAGAGAGGGAGGGGTGGAGAAGCAGATGGGCGCTTCTCCTGTGTGCCCTGGCCGGGAATCAAACCCGGGACTCCTGCACGCCAGGCCGACGCTCTATCACTGAGCCAGTGGCCAGGCCCACATTCTTTTTTAACTAAAGAAAAAATTATTTCTGTAGGTGAGATGCTCTAGGCTTAAAGTATAAAGTCTAAGATTCAGTAGTGTGTCTCCCAGTAGATGCTATCCTTTGTACTTTCACCAAACGTGGAGATGCTTTTCCTGTGACTGCTTTCTACTTCAGCAGGGTTTTATGTTTTTGCTTTTCTTCCTTCGTTATTTTGCTTTGGAGATGAGTCTTTGTGTGGGACACCTAGCTAATGGGATCCTGGCACGTGGTTCTTTGAGCTTTCTTCCTCATCCTTCTGGGAATCCAGCTGTCTTAACTGCCAGGAATTGTCAGAGCCTCCAGTGCAAGATTATACTCTTTGGAGCTGCCCAGAGCGTGGATAATGAGGACCTGCCACGATCAGGGATGGGCTTCTGCGCTGGCAAGTCAGGACCCTGAGCAGAGTGTCTGCCGAGAGCTGAGCTGCAGGCAGGCTCACTTTGTGACTGTCCATACATGCCTCATAAAGATGAAAATCATTTTTTAATTTGGAATGAGACTCACAGTAAGGTCTCTTTAGAATCAAATTCTGGTTTTTTTTGTGTGTGTGCCAAACTTCAACGCTTTCTCTTTCTCCTCCTTAAAAAAATATCCCCAAAAATTCAGGATAAAGAGTCTTTATTTACATTCTCATTCACTTCCATATGTGTTCAATAGTTGTATAAACTTTCTCACTTAATCCATTGCTGATAATAGCTTTTGTTTTAGAAAACTAAAAGCAAGCATCCCAATCCATAAGTAGTACTTGAAAATATATTTCCTTGATAATAATAGTGTTTGAGCTGGGTGAGAGGTGGAGAATGAGGGGGCCCGTGGAAAATATTTAAAGAGTTACATAGTTTTGCCTACATGTCCATTACAGTTTTTTCTAGAAATAGCATGTGGTGCAGACAGATGTTTTCTTGTCTTCCTTAAGTAGCTCCTGAGGAGAACCTAATATTCCTTTGGGGCATTTTGTTGTGTGAATGTTTTTGTATTTGTTCTGTTATCATTTGAAAAGTGCAGATGTGAGTTTAGACCAGGGGTAGTCAACCTTTTTATACCTACCACCCACTTTTGTATCTCTGTTAGTAGTAAAATTTTCTAACCGCCCACCGGTTCCACAGTAATGGTGATTTATAAAGTAGGAAAGTAACTTTACTTTATAAAATTTATAAAGCAGAGTTACAGCAAGTTAAAGCATCTAATAATAATTACTTACCGAGTACTTTATGTCAGATTTTCGCTAAGTTTGGCAGAATAAATCTTTATAAAACAACTTACTATAGTTAAATCTATCTTTTTATTTATAATTTGGTTGCTCTGCTACCACCCACCATGAAAGCTGGAACGCCCACTAGTGGGCGGTAGGGACCAGGTTGACTACCACTGATTTAGACCTTTCTGAATGGGGGGAAAGCTAGACTTGAATGTGGTGACTTGCTTTATGTAGCCATGACCCTTTTGAGGGTGTAGGAATCTGCAGAAAGAAAGTCAAGTTCCCTTTGAATTGTTCCTGCATCACATAAAAATGGTTTGGTAGATTTCCCTCCATGTGGAGAGTAGGTGTAGAGTGTTGTGATAGTAGGCTCTTGTGATGTGCATGATTTTTATTTTATCTTTTACTTTTATTAGCATTTACTTTATGCCAAATGCACTCTTGGACCATTCGTTTTTGTTTCTTCAGTTTCTCCTGGGATATCTTTTTCTTCTGTGCAACCTCATGTTCTGGTTTAGGAATAATCTGCCCTTTTTCAGTAAGGGTTATCTCCATGTGCAGGGAGAGCCCATTTTCATTGCCCACAGGCTTTGTAAGTTCTGCACTGTATCTTGGGAGTTTTGTTCACTGCAATGTGCTTAATGACCAGAGAATCTATGTCTATACCCTTAAGTTCAGCAGGTGCAGCAAAAATTCAGCACTCTTTTTGGGCCACGAACTGTGTGTTCAGCTCCACTCTGTCCCGGGGCACACCTACCAACTCCGCCATTGTAGTAACGGAATGGCGCACTTTGCTTCTGTAAAGTGATATCTTTCAGGTACTTGGTGGCTTTACAGGTTTACATAAACTTGGTGGCTTTACTTGGGCAGTTTCACAAGTGTTCTTAGTGAATACTAAGATTTGTTATCAGTTTATTTTGCTGGGCCAAAGCTTTTTAGTCTGATGTAGTCCCATTCATTTATCTTTGCCTTTACTTCCCTTGCCTTTGGGGTCAAATTCATAAAACGTTCTATCTGGCCAAGGTCCATGAGTTCAGTATCTATGTTTTCTTCTATGTAATTTATTGTTTCAGATCTTATATTTAAGTCTTTGATCCATTTTGAATTAACTTTTGTGCAAGAAGATAAACTGTAGTCAAGTTTCATTCTTTTGCCTGTTGCTTTCCAATTTTCCCAGCACCATTTATTGAAGAGGCTTTCTTTTCTCTGTTTGTGTTTTTGGCTCCTTTATCAAAGATGATTTGACCATATATATGTGGTTTTATTTCTGGGCTCTCTATTCTGCTCCATTGGTCTGTGTGTCTATTTTTCTGTCAATACTATGCTGTTTTGATTATCATGACTCTGTAGTATAGTTTAAAGTCAGGTATTGTAATGCCTCCAGCTTCATTGTTTTTCCTTAGGATTACTTTGGTTATTCGAGGATTTTTATGGTTCCATGTAAACCTGATGATTTTTTGTTCCATTTCTTTAAAAAGTGACATTGGAATTTTGATGAGAATTGCATTAAATTTGTATATAGCTTTGAGTAGTATAGCCATTTTAACTATATTTATTCTTTCTAGCCACAAACAAAGCATATTTTTCCATTTCATTGTGTCTTTTTCAATTTTCTTTAATAATGCTTTGTAGTTTTCAGTATATAGGTCCTTTACATTCTTTGTCATGTTTATTCCTAGGTATTTTATTTTTATTGTTGCTACTGTAAAAGGGATTATTTTTTTTTAGTTCATTTACTGAAGTTTCATTGTTGGCATATAAGAAAGTAATAGACTTCTGTATATTAATTTTATATCCTGTGACCTTACTGTATTGGTTTATTGTTTCTAATAGCTTTTCTGTGGAGTCTTTGGGGTTTTCTATATATAGGATCATGTCATTTGAAAAAAGTGAAACCTTTACTTTCCATTCATATTGAGAACACTAAGATTTGAACCCCCCCCCCCCTTTTTTTTTAAAGAAGAGAGAAACAGACAGGAAGGGAGAGAAATAGAAGTATCAACTTGTAGTTGCAACACTTTAGTTACTCATTGACTGCTTTCTCATCGGTACCTTGACTGGGGGACTCCAGCTGAGCCAGTGACCCCTTGCTCAAGCCAGCGACCATGGGGGTTCTGTCTGTGATCCCATGCGCAAGCCAACAACCATGCACTCAACCTGGCGAGCCTGCGCTCAAGCCAGCAACGTTGGGATTTCAAACCTGGGTCCTCAGTGTCTCAGGTTGATGCTCTACTTTTTGTACCACTACCTGGTCAGGCAGATTTGAGCCTCTTGATCTGCATGCTTTTGTGGGGTTTTCTGGGTCAAGTGAAGAACAAAACACTTTCAGAGGTCATCTTAGGCTACTTACAGGAAGAGTGATGTGCGTAATTTTAGATGGCCCTGATTGCCCAGAGCAGCTGAGACTGTTCTCCAGCGACATGTATTTAACTGCTCTCTGGGAGCAATGGGCCGTAATATAAAAATGCCATAAACAGGGCAACCAAAAGTAGTTTCAGTGTGACCCCTGCACTCCAGGGACAGAGCTGCAGCTGAGCTGGAGGAAGATGCAGCAGAGGAGCTGGGCAAAGTGTGTGGCTCACCTCAACGTGCTGATTTTCCTGAGCAGTCCTGGATAGACAGTTAGGATATAGTACAAAAAACCATAACTCAAACATCGGTGATTTTAAATAGCCACGTGTACATCTCCATTTTCAGACTGTTCAGAAATCATTAAAAGTTGGCTCCTCTTCTGG
This sequence comes from Saccopteryx bilineata, assembly GCF_036850765.1. Taxonomy (NCBI): domain Eukaryota; kingdom Metazoa; phylum Chordata; class Mammalia; order Chiroptera; family Emballonuridae; genus Saccopteryx; species Saccopteryx bilineata. The sequence goes on from NC_089494.1 coordinate 183,069,924, forward strand.
TCATTCACAGGGAGGAAGTATTTGGGGGGGGGGTGTTGACAGTTGAAGGCTTTGTAAACAGAAGGCATTTTAAAATTGCCGTAGCTTTATACATGGATTGCAGTAATCTGCAGAATATAATTTTATTTAAAAATTTGAATATTTGTCTTTTGGGCATTCTTTGGGTCAAAGCCTTAGAGATTCATGCAGGAGAGCAGGCTGAGTAGCAGCTGCTAAGGGAGGAAGGCAGAGGGCAAAGGTAGGTTCCCACCTTCACGCTTGCTCACCTGCTCCAGCTGTAAGTCAGTGGCATTGTCCACAGATGGGCCCTGGCACCAACTTTGGAAGGGTGATGCAACATGCTTTTCAATGAGTTCATTAGCGCCCCCACAGCTGTACTTGAGCCAACTCATTGCTTGATAATTGGTATATTTTTTCCTTGACATGCTGATAATCCAGTTCTGGCTTCAAGGTTACATTACAGTTGATTCTTCCAAACCTTAAGGTTTAGGATGATGTCAGTAGACCTCCCAGACTTTCTAAAATAGTTCTTTTTTTAAAAAACAAAACAAAAACCCAGAGAGAGGGAGACAAGAAACATAAGTAAGAACTATTAGTTGCCTGTTAAACCATTGTGAGCTATTGTCTTTCATGGAAATATTTCTTTACAATATTTAAAATGTAGGGCAGATAAGAAGTTAATTCAGTTTTGGGTCCATTGGATTTGAAGTGCCTGGTAGCGAGCGGGTGCATCCTTGTAAGAGTGAAGTGTGAGTGGAGAGAGGGTGGAGGGATCCTGCAAGGCTTCCCTGAGCAAGCTGCTCCATGTCCTTGAGCCTTGATTTCCATGTTTGTACAGAAGGCACAGAAACTAGTTTTTTGGTTGTGTTAGAGATTAAATAAAGAGTCATATAAGGAGTACTAAGACCACAGTATATGCTCAATAAGTATTCTGTCTTCCATTTCCCTTCTATTGGATTTTGAGGATAGTTTTAAAACATATTTTTTACACATTTAGGAACACATCTTTTTCTAAATGTAAGCTTCCTGGGCTTGTTCCAGTTTATTCACATATCTTGAAAACTGGAACCTCAGACTGCATAGATTACTCAAGTACAAATCCCACTGCTGCCTAGGTTGCGGTAGGGAGATCACTTCAGAGTTCTGTGTGATTTATGCCTTTTAGTACACCTCATGTCATGGTCACTGTTTCATAAGACATTTCACTGCTGATTCATCTCAGCTCTTCAGTTCCAGAGAGGCAGGGTATCAAAGATGCAGTGATTTTGTCATTTTGACAAGACGTTAGAATAGTTTCAGGGTAAGAATCTGCTTGGCATTACAAAGTACGCATTTGTGTAGAAAGAAAATTTCATGGAAGCACAGGCACTGACTAAAATAACTTTTTTAGGGGGGAGGGTTGTTGGCATCAAGACGAGCACATTTTAAAGCTTGGGTGATTGGTGATGAGGGAGATGTTGTATGCATTGAGTTTTGGCCTCATTTCCAAGAGGGATGGTGGTGCAGCGCATGGAATCAGAGCGCCAAGGCCTCACTGCGCTGCGATGATTCAAAGTGCGGGTGCACCTGGTTTTAGCACCCTCTGCTTTGTTGCTCCGCACAGACGTTGCGTTTCTTATAAACTGAAGGCAAGACCCTCCACCAGCAGAAACATTCTGGTGCACTTTATTGCAGTGGTCTGGAATCAAGCCCACAGTATCTCTAATGATGCCTGTACTAATAGTCTCTCTCTTTTTCATCCTGGCTTACCCCATTTTCATTTAGCTCCAAAGGCTAAACAAGCACCCAGCAGGGCATGAGAACGGCAGCTGAACAGAGCGCTGGTTCAGAATGACCAAGTAATTCCAGAAATTCAGGAAGGTAATTGTTTCTCAAGTGCTGATTAGGATTGGGCTGCTTCAGAGTCTGCACGATTCTGAAGTGATTAGAGGGGTTTTGTGGCTTTTCTAGCCTGATGACTGGAGCTGATGGTTTCCAACTCCAGAGTTAGCAGAAGAGTTAAGACATCCTGGGGGCCAACGTGAGCATCTTTTCCATCGTGAAGGACAGCTGTGTCTGTAACCGGCCACCGGATCAACCCGTCTAATTAAGCTGGACTCTTGTGACACTAACTTTAAATTAGTTTATTGAAACAGTTCTGATCCACTGGAAGTGTTTCACTAGAACTCCAGATGGTTGTATAAGCCAGAAGTGTTTTGTCCATTTCCTGGATGATATCTGAGCTCTCGGGGTAACTTTTCTTCATGGGCGTTGAGATAGTGAAAGACAGAAAGCACCCTGGCATTGATATATCTAAGGCACTGACCTCGCTCTTCTTCCATGTGCCACTGTGAGTGAGCTCACTGAATGGTTTGTGGGCTCAACTTCTATTGACAACAGGCTCATTTTTTTTTTTTTTTCAGAGACAGAGATAGAGTCAGAGAGAGGGATAGACAGGAACAGACAGACAGGAACGGAGAGATGAGAAGCATCAATCGTTAGTTTTTCGTTACACATTGAGACACCTTAGTTGTTCATTGATTGCTTTGTCATATGTGCCTTGACCGCGGGCCTTCAGCAGACCGAGTAACCCCTTGCTTGAGCCAGTGACCTTGGGTCCAAGCTGGTGAGCTTTTTGCTCAAGCCAGATGAGCCCGCGCTCAAGCTGGCGACCTTGGGGTCTTGAACCTGGGTCCTCCGCATCCCAGTCCAGCGCTCTATCCACCACGCCACCACCTGGTCAGGCACCAGGCTTATTTTGATTGCTTTTATGCTTGAGTTTCTGAAATCTGATCTTTTATGATTGGCCATGGCAAATGTTCTTTATCAACATCATAAAAATGTGTGATGTCATTGATATGGCTGGAGGATCGCTCAGCAAAGTGTGTGTGTATTTGCTCCAAGGGCTGAGAATGCTGTATAGCAAAGTGCCCACTAGGATGAAGTCTGAAGGAACTAGTAGGTACAGTGACTTTTAAAGATCTTATTCTAGTAAATGGCAACGTCCAACATACAAATGACATCCCTTGCCACCACCATGCTGCCATTACTGTGGATTCTAATGCAAAAAGAACCTGAGACTTTCTGAGAATTTGAGAATTCAGAGGTATAGGTAATGTAAAGAAACTATGAAAAGCAGAAATAACTTTGGGGGACAGAAAATATGACTTGGCAGGTCTAGCTTATAAGCACAGTGAACTTCCAATCCCGAGATGAAAAATACATCTTTCCCTACCTTACTTCATATATCTATCTTTAATTCATTCACTTCCTTGCACTGCTGTATGTCATCCATGTTAGGGACTCATTTGGAATAAGTGCAGTATTGCAGAATTCTAGAAACAACCATCTCTTTAACCTTTGTTTGAACATCTTCATTTAAAGGGGTTTCCAGCCCTTCATGCAAAGATCCATTTAATCTGATTGCCTTCCTAACCTAAACAGGAGCAATTATATGGAGAGACAGACGTTTTGAATTGTTGGGAGGTGGGGGGACAAGGGGAAGTATGTAGCTTTGGAAAATGGAATACTTGAAAAGAGAAGTGGACCGGTTCTGTGGCTTCACCAGGGATTTAGAGTAGGGTTAGTATGGAGGCTGTGAGCACTGAGGCATCTAGGGAGATGGGGGAGTGAAGGAGAGGTGCCTAAATGGGGCTTTGTCAAAAAGAAACTTTGAAATAGGCGTTTCTGATTTTTCCAATAGAAAAATGGGATGGAAATTCTTCTCAACCACCTACTTAGACCACAGACCTGCTTTTTACCAGCCCAGTGATAATAGTAGCAGATATAGCATCTACTGAAAAGACATGTATGGATTGTTTTCAACTTTACCATTAATTGTAGTGCAAAATGATATGATCATGTTGGAAAACCATTTAGCATTTGCCCAAGATAATTAAAACGTGTCCACAAAAAAAGACTTGTATGTGAACGTTCATAGCATCATTATTCATAAAAGCCCCAAACTGGAAATGAGCCAAGGATCCATCACCCAGTAAATGGTTAAATGAATTGTGGTATATCTATGCAGTGGAATATTGCTCAGCAACAAAAAAGATTGAATTGTGGCTATACACAGTACACATGAATCAAGAAATACTGTGCTGAGTCAAAGCAGTGAGCACAAAAGAATCCATGCTATATGGTCCCATTTATATCAAGTCCTGGAATAGGCAGAACTAGTCTCTGTTTACAGGAAGCAGATCAGCGGCTGTCTGGGGCTCGGCATGGGGTGATTTACAAGGGAATGTTTTGAGGCTGGTGGGAATGTGTTAAATCTTGGGGGATGATTGCATGGTGTATATATACTTGTCAAAACACACATAACTGTAAATTCAAAATGAGTATATTTAAAGTAAATTATATCTCAGAGTTGGCTTTTTAAGTTTCTGTCAAAAGTAAAAGCATTTGGGGTGCTCCTTGTACATACTACTACTAATTATGACCTTGTCTATAGAAAGACATTTCCAAGGTTATAAAAACAATTAAAAGTGACTTTTTTAGATTATAATCTGTACAAAATTGGGGATTATTTGCACTTTTGTATTATTGGTCCATTTTGATTCTTTCTAAACAGCCTTCTGGATCATGTGCTATTTTCAGAAAGATTTTAGAGACCTTTTAAAGTGCATGTTTTAACAGGATTTTCCTGTAGATCTTTTGGCAAACTTTGCACTTTTATTGTTTAAGGAGTATAACAAAGAACAGAACAGAATTCTTTTCTGGCACATTTTCCTCTTGTCCTGTTTCTTTTATATTAAGTAACTCTTTAGTTTCTGTTGCTCCTGCCTTTGAACTTAGAAAAACAGCCTGTCATAAACCTAAAGTTAAGGGAAAACACATTAGGAGAAGCCTGGCAGGGTTCCTAATGGGCCATCCCTGAAGCAAAAACTAGGGAGCTGATTTCTTTTTTTTTTTTTTTTTTTTTTTTTTTTCATTTTTCTGAAGCTGGAAACAGGGAGAGACAATCTGACAGACTCCTGCATGCGCCCGACCGGGATCCACCCGGCACGCCCACCAGGGGCACGCTCTGCCCACCAGGGGGCGATGCTCTGCCCATCCTGGGCGTCGCCATGTTGCGACCAGAGCCACTCTAGCGCCTGAGGCAGAGGCCACAGAGCCATCCCCAGCGCCCGGGCCATCTTTGCTCTAATGGAGCCTTGGCTGTGGGAGGGGAAGAGAGAGACAGAGAGGAAAGCGCGGTGGAGGGGTGGAGAAGCAAATGGGCGCTTCTCCTGTGTGCCCTGGCCGGGAATCGAACCCGTGTCCTCCGCACGCTAGGCCGACGCTCTACCGCTGAGCCAACCGGCCAGGGCCGGGAGCTGATTTCTTAGCTGATGCGCACACAGATCTTTGAGGCCTACGGAGTTACCCAACGTGGTGTTCCTTCCTGCTGCCTGAGGTTTCTGTATTCACGGTGGTTATTTGGAGAGTCAGCTATTTGAAGAACTCATCGTTTAACATCTCAATATTTCATAGCTATTATCTTGTCAAGGTAAACCTGAATTTGATGAAACCCAAGTTAAAGGGAATTAGATGTCTGAAGAACTCAGAATTTTGTATATTTGGCATGTAAAACATGAGTTAAAGTGCTTTAGGATGGATTGTTGAATTTTTAAAGGGGATGTGGTTTGTTTATTTAGATAGAATGTTGGGAGTCCAAGAGCAAGTCCAGCTGCGTCAGCAGACTATGGCCTAGACCAGGGGTCCCCAAACTACGGCCCGCGGGCCACATGCGGCCCCTGAGGCCATTTATCCGGCCCCCGCCGCACTTCCGGAAGGGACACCTCTTTCATTGGTGGTCAGTGAGAGGAGCGTAGTTCCCACTGAAATACTGGTCAGTTTGTTGGTTTAAATTTACTTGTTCTTTATTTTAAATGTTATATTTGTTCCCGTTTTGTTTTTTTACTTTAAAATAAGATATGTGCAGTGTGCATAGGGATTTGTTCATAGTTTTTTTTATAGTCCGGCCCTCCAATGGTCTGAGGGACAGTGAACTGGCCCCCTGTGTAAAAAGTTTGGGGACCCCTGGCCTAGACTTCTCCTATCCTGATAAAAGAGTAGATCACGGACAGTTCTGGCTAAGCTTTCTTCAAGATCCACTCCAGTCTTTCTTAATACTAGTAACTAGGCAGAAGGATCCTCTTCACCCTTGAGGGGCCTGGTTTAGGGAATGAGTAGCAATTGCACTAGACTTGGCTTTTTTTTTTTTTTTTTTTTTGGTATTTTTCTGAAGCTGGAAACGGGGAGAGACAGTCAGACAGACTCCCGCATGCGCCCGACCGGGATCCACCCGGCATGCCCACCAGGGGCGATGCTCTGCCCACCAGGGGGCGATGCTCTGCCCCTCCGGGGCGTCACTCTGCCGCGACCAGAGCCACTCTAGCGCCTGGGGCAGAGGCCAAGGAGCCATCCCCAGCGCCTGGGCCATCTTTGCTCCAATGGAGCCTTGGCTGCGGGAGGGGAAGAGAGAGACAGAGAGGAAGGAGGGGGTGGGGGGTGGAGAAGCAAATGGGTGCCTCTCCTATGTGCCCTGGCCGGGAATCGAACCCAGGTCCCCCGCACGCCAGGCTGACGCTCTACCGCTGAGCCAACCGGCCAGGGCTAGACTTGGCTTTTGATGTATGTTCAAATCATGACACTAGCCAGCACTGTGACTTTGGGCATGTTAATTCATCTCTTGAGCCTCAGTTAATTCACTTGTTAAATGGGGATATCCACGTGAGTTTCCATTGGCCAGTGTTTGGTGCCTAATACACTTGGTGAACCTGAGTTTGTTTCCTTCTTTGTCAGCAGCTTCCTGGCTCTGGTCTGTATTACATATACCTGTATGTCCAGTAGCACCATAGTCATTTTACAAAATGCTTGATGGTTGAGAAGGAGGTGAGGAGAGTTTGAGACCGTGTACTAAGTTTGCGTTCATCCGTGGTATTTTTGGAACGAGGGTGGTGCGTGCGTTTTCATTGCTTGGTCTGTGTTGTGAACCTGGCCTCCCAGGGAGCAGCGACATGACTGCAGTGAACCTGCTGTTTGGAGGCCCCTTCCCTGTGACAGCAAGGCGGAAGAGAGGAGGCGTGGTTGTGCCAGTGGAGCTTGATGTGCTACTGAAACAACTCAGCAGATTCTTTTTTTTTTTTTTTTTTTTTTTTTTTTACAGAGGCAGAGATAGACAGGGATAGACAGACAGGAACAGAGAGAGATGAGAAGCATCAATCATCAGTTTCTCCTTGCGCGCTGTGACTTCTTAGTTGTTCATTGATTGCTTTCTCACATGTGCCTTGACTGTGCCTTCAGCAGACCAAGCAACCCCTTGCTGGAGCCAGGGACCTTGGGTCCAAGCTGGTGAGCTCTTTGCTCAAGCCAGATGAGCCCGCGCTCTAGCTGGCGACCTCGGGGTCTCGAACCTGGGTCCTTCCGCATCCCAGTCCGACGCTCTATCCACTGCACCACCACCTGGTCAGGCACAACTCAGCAGATTCTTAAAAAGAAAGAGGGTCTCCCCCCACCTCCCACCACATACACCTTCCCTGGCAACATTTCCTTGAAACGCTTCTGCCGACACTGCTGCAACCCCAGGTAGAACATTTGTCGTGTATCGCTTCACATGGTACACTTCGATTAGAGAAAACACTTCACACAAGGTAATGAAAGTTTTTGTGCTCTGGTAAAGAGTATTTCTAAAAAGCTTGATAACATCATTGGTGCTTCCGTTCTGAGCCTCGTTCGTGTTGTCGGTATGTGGATGGCATGCCAGTCCCTGCTTGTGGGTCTAGGGCAGGCGTCCCCAAACTATGGCCCCCGGGCCGCATGCGACCCCTGAGGCCATTTATCCGCCCCCCCCCCCCCCCCGCCACACTTCCGGAAGGGGTACCTCTTTCATTGGTGGTCAGTGAGAGGAGCACTGTATGTGGTGGCCCTCCAACGGTCTGAGGGACAGTGAACTGGCCCCCTGTGTAAAAAGTTTGGGGACCCCTGGTTGCAATTGGAGACCGGAAGCAATTATCCTGTTAATGTAAAATCCTGCTAAGGAGGAAAGGAAGGCGTGCCTCACCCTCTTGTCAATTGGTCTGAATTGGTGTGTACAGGGAATTAAATTCCCTGGTAATCGCCCACTCTCTTCTTCCTTTGTCTGCTAGAGCCATCATCAGAGGCCTCAAGTTAAAGTCCTGGGAGTATTTCTGGCTTCTAAGTGAGGCCAGAGATCCTGCTGTTAAACACCCGCATTACAGGAGCTTTAGTTGTCCTTCCAGGCCAGGATTGGCCTTAGTTCTAGGGGATTAGCTGACCCATAAGAAATATCGTAGTGCACAAATATGCTGGCCCCCATTTTCTGACCAATGTTTGCTGTGCAGGAATTCTCACCTGGTGGCCTGCAATTGTCTGGTATGAAAGATAAGGGATGTCTCATTTCCAGCATGGACCAGTTTGGGGTGAACTTTCTTCCTATGTCGAGAGTGTGGAGGGAGCGGTTCTGCAGGGTGAGCACAGGAATAGGTGGCAGGGGGTGGAGTGTGGTCACAGCACTGCCACCTTATAGCTGTGTATCATGTTCCTGGCCTCTCACCTGTTCTGGGCCTCAATTTTCTCTTCTGTGGAATAGTAGTAGATAGTATTTTTCTCATCTGTGATAGTGGTAGCTTATTTTCCAGCCAACCTTCTAAGGATTTTTATCCAAAACTAAATGTGACATTTTTAATGGCACATTATAAATGAAGACACCTTCCAAAACAAAGCACTCTACAAATGTAAGATGTTATTAAATGTAGACTCAATGAGATTATTTCCGTGCTCACGATAGAGAAACAACATTTGAAGTCTTCTGGGAGCACACAGCAGAGCTTCAGCTTCCCTTCGGTAAAGGCCTCTGAGGGCAGGAAAGCGTGGCGCAGGGCAGACTCGTCTCTGTGGATGCCGTACTGCACTTTCCTGGGCTTCATTCCTCCACGCTTAATCTTACTCTTTGCCCTTTATTGTCAAGCATTGGGAGTAATGGGAAAATCGGAAGATATTTAGAAAGAGTGAGTGAAAATACGTTGAAGGACCTGTGGGTAGAAAGAAGAGATTCTTTAAAAATTGGGCGAGGGTTATTTAAAATTTTTTTTTCTCAGAAGTGACAGACTCCGGAACGGAAAAGAGTTATTAACTTAAAAAAAGATTAAAGCTAGCACTCAGCACTGCCCTTCCTCTGCTCAGTGAGGCGCAGGGCAGAAGTGGGTTTCTGTCATCCTCTGTGGTCCCCATGACCAGTCACCCTTCATGGGACGTTGGCACAGTTGGCTCATTTAAAGGACAGTGATATCTTGGAAGCCTAATGCCTCCTTATTTTATTTTTTCATCTTGCAGGCCATCATGCAGTTAATTTCTTTTTAACTTTTTGAGATACAACCACTTTTACAAAACGAGAAAATGAAAGGTCTCTCAGAAGAGGGACACGGAAGACCCAGTTTGCAGAGCAGGCCTGTGCTCGGAGGGAGGCTGGGTGGCCGTGGGTTTCACTCAAGAACTCAAAGTAAAATTAAAAAAGGACGGGGTAGGAAGTGGAGGGAACGCCTCCTGGGAAATACTGAAGGGCCCAGTATTATTAGAAAACTTGGGCATGGCCGGGCCTCAAGGACCTGGGTCGTGCATGAGCTTTACGGAGATGGAGAGTGTGCCTTGCTTCCCCGAGGAGTGGCGTGTCTCCTCTGCCCCTGCCCACCTCCTTTAGGTGGAGAAATATGTGGTCACTCTTCACAGAGCCGAGGAAAAGGCAGGCAGCCGAGGACAGGATGAATAACTGGGCCTTTTTGGAAGGTGTGAGACAAATTGGCAGCATGGCTGCCCAAGAAAACACAATAGGTTTTTGTTTGCAACTGAGAACACTAGAAATCACGATGACCCAGTGCTCCAAGGTTTTGTAGCGGTGGGGAGCCGAGCCTGCCTTCGCCAAGTGGGGCGCCGCATCTCTTTGGACCGCTGGTCCGCACAAACGCTTCCGCGGCGGCCCCGCCCGGCTCCTTCCAGAGCATCTCTTTGTTTTTGTTACTGCAGTATTCTGGATCAGCCCATCTCCCCACTGCCTCACCCCTGCTTTCTTTGGCTTCTTTCAGTTTTCTTGAAGGAAGGCTGGAAGCAGCCTCTGGCATGTGTGGTGGCCACACTGCATGCTGGCAATTGGAGGGTAGTCGGCAAAGAAAAAGCCCTCCCCCCCCACTGCCCTAGCTTCTGGCTCCCTCTGCCTCCCAACTGCCAGTGCATTGGGTCCCCTGCCTTTGTCCAGGGGCAGGACTGAGCTCCACCCCCTTGGCTTCCCATTCCCGTTCGCAGGCCAGAGTCACGTGTCCAGCTGGGACATTGTGAGGTCCTTGTGCCTGCCCTGGCTTGGTGGGGAGATCAGCATGCTGTGTGGAGAGTTGGCAGGCCTGCATGTGCTGGGCCATTGTTCCCTGCAAGGGGGCTGCGAGCACAAGTGTCTAGAATTGAATTCAGTGTGCCAGGACCCCCGTTCCTTTCTCCATTTAGACTTTCTAAACAAAAGCTGCTTTCGCTTGATTAACTGTAACAAACTCTCTTTAGAGTTTTGTATTTTGGAAACTGTTTCCAGAGAAGAATCATTATGTCTTTTGTAAGAACCCCAGATCAGTTCCTCCTAGTATAAATGAAGAAGAAAGAATAAAAGGCTTTCATCTAGCTACTGGATGACCTAGATCATTTACATATTAAATGTGCTAGACCTATCTGGGCATTTTTTCCCCATTGTTACCTTGGAAACGATGCCCTGGCTCAGAAGTTGCATGAGGCCTGCTGCGGAGCTGCAGTACGGTTTCTTCACACGAGGAAGAAGGCAGTGACTGGGGAAAGGTTGGCTTTTCCCAGGATGTCTTCAGTAGTTAGTAGGAAGGAGAAAGGAAGGAAAAAAAGTGACATAGGTTGATTCTTCTGGTAATATTTCCAGAATACTACTTTTCAATTAATGAGAAGCAGTTTTATCTAGATTTAAAAAGAAAGTGAGAGTGTGGTCTAGACTGCCGTTAAAGAACTTTCCCAGTAAATTTGGCAGCACTGACAGAGGAAGGATCAGCTACCAGCTGCCACTGACTGACTTCCAAAGCTAGCATTAGGGAGCCTCGACTCTCACTGCTTTGTTTAATAGCACTGGTTCTTCCAGATTGCTTTGTGGTGTCTTATTTTCTCAGGCCAACTTTTCCAGGAGATGGAGAAGCAAGATGTAAAAATAGGACTTAGCAGCCGGAGAGCAAAACTGGCCTGTCTTCCAAGCTGATTGTGCAGCCTGCACCTCATGGTGCCACAAGGAGCCCTCAGGGTCTCTTACGACGTCTCAGCTCATGTTGAGGAGATTGGCGCCCAGCGAAATGAACAGATCACCCAGGGTGCACATCCGGTTTGGGGCAGAGTCTAGACTAAAAATCATATTTTTGACTCTTAAGTCTAGTGTGCTCTTTCCCATCAGTCCTGGCCCAGACGGGTCACTTGCTTGGTCTCTGGCACAGGTGAAGTTGAGGGAAGCAAGCACGAGACGATTGCTGCTGTTCTCCTGGGGCAGCCCCGAGTCAGCTTGCTTGGGAAGCTGGAAGGAGGAGGCAGCGTGTCCTCGCATTTTAAATCTCCTCTTATTAGTATGTGTTGTTCATAGAAGGGATTAGATCCAATCTGGAACCTTGAGTGTTCTGAGGATGAATGGTCAAATCTGTGCCTTGCCATTCAAGGCACATTCAATTCTCTCAGGAATGCCCTCTTTTCTGGACTTCCCAATAACCGTGCTCTGCAGTGATGACAGACCTGTAATGTGAGGAAATAAAATGTCCCGTAGGCTTTTTGTCTTGAAAACTTGGAACAAGGAAAAGTTAGCCAGAGGTGATCACAGACTCATTAAAAAGAGATTTTTGTGAGGAAATCATTTTTTTAAATACGGCATAGGATGCTGGTCATGACTTTGAACTGGAAGATCTTCAGGTAAAAATAGGAACCATGTATATCTTTTGTGCATTTGCTCCTCATTTGTAAATATGTTTTATTGCCTGTTATTTGTTCATTCATTCAACAGTTACTGAGCGTGTATTAAGTGCTACGTACTGTGAAGGTGTTTGGGAAGAAGAGTTGACTATTATACACAAATCTCTGGTCTCAGTAATACACATATATGTTTGTTTGGTAAGGAAAATTTTCAATAAAAGGAGATGAGCATTTTGACTGCATACGTTTAATGTGAAGGATTGGATATTTGTTTCATAAGATGGCAGTAGTTCAGGTGTCCCTGTTATCCTATGAATAATTCATAAGGTCTCTGTAAGGTTTCACCTCTCATTTGCCTCAAAATAAGCTCTGGTGCTAGAGGGCCTAGTGGGCTCCATGGCCTTTGACTATGGGGGTTATTTGAGATTGGAAAGTGGGGGCGGGGAGGGAGCCAGGGCCCAGCATGGCAGAGGTCCAGAGTCTCTCTGTGTGTTAAGTACTACCTCAGCGACCTACTGACTATGCAGTGGAGGTCGGGTGGGAAGAGACAGTGGTGAAGCAATGAATAATAACAACAGCAGGTGCAATTTACTATAACTCATGCCGTGGTCCAGGCCCTTTATATACAGGGTGGAGCAAACCTAGGTTTACGGTTGTGAGTACATGAAACACAGAGTTTATTCTTGTATTATTCATTAATTGTATTATTTTCCATACAAACAACTATAAACCTACTTTTGCCTCACACGGTGTTTTAATAGCCCCATGAGGGTGGTCTACTTACATATTCCTATGTTACCCATGAGGACAACGATGCTGTGAGTACCAGCAACGTGGACAGGACCTGGTAGCTACAGGATTCAGCAGGCATGTGATCAGGGCTGTCTGCTGCCCAGCCCACCAGCTCTGGCCTTCACACAACACTCCCCCCTCTTCTAACAAGTGGAAAAATTGTCAGGAACATGGGGCTATTTTTTTTAAATTCCTACTTTTACTCATTAAAATGGGATCTGTGTGGGTCCTGCAGGGGGAGTGAAATGAACAATTATGCTGGAGGATCAAGAATAAAAGGGAGAGAACCTAGGACCAAACTGGTAAAATGAAGTGGAAGTGAATCACATACATTGCTTTGACTTCCAACTCACTTTGCCTAATTATTTCAATAGAGAAATTGAATTTGGGTTAGCGTGAGGATGGTGGGAGGAGGAGGAGGTGTGATTTCTGGATAAATACAATAGTCTGTGTTCTAGGTGCAACTAGATCTGCCCCCCCCTTTTTGTTTTTGTTTCACATAGTGAATTTACAAGGAATGGTAGTTATTGTTCATCTTTCATGGGTACCATGCACACTCTTCTTCATTAGGGACTAGCCTTTGATACAATGTAGCCAGCATAAGCCCCACCTTCAGAGCGCTGGTGGTTTAAGGAGGAGGCCTTGGGACCACAAGGTAGTGGGAGTCGCTGATAGAGAAAACAGTGTGAACTCCTATTTGAACTTCAGTAATGTGCAAAACAAGCGAGTGGAAAGATATTTTGAACTTCATTTTGCAAGGATCTTGAACTCCTCAAATAAGTGTTCTGCAGAACCGTTTGCCACAAGACTTGTGATTTTAAGCACAGGGAGATCTCGGTGATGAGGCTTCTGTTCAGATCTCTGTGTGGCAAAGTATTGTGTGGGGAGTGCCTTCCTGCACTTATCACAACTGAAAGCAAATCCCTTCTGCATGCTTCTCCTTCTCATCTTCTTCATTAGGGCATATGTAAGGTGAGTTTATTTTCCTTGCAAGTTTGCATGAATTTGATCCAACACAGCATCACAATTTGAACCTGATCACTAGTGGTAATCTCTCGGGGCTAACCATCCTGGTCAGTGCCTGAGTTTCTCCCTAGCAGGCCTCTATGTGACCTCAATTTCTAGTCAGTCTTGTGAAAAATAATATAATTTGGTTTTGTGCAGTGGGTTCATTAGACAAAAATCACATTTATAGGCAGGTTACTGGCTGTACAGGTTATTTTGAAATATTTCTAGTGCTCTTTTTTTTTTTGAAAAACATAAAAGTTAGTGGTGCTGAAGACAAAGGGAAAGAACTACCTTTTTTCTTTTTAGTGTGCAGCAAAGTATACACTAATGATGCAATTACAGTATTTTAAGTAGTTAATACAATAAATACAAAGTTAATCCATTTTGGACTTTGTGTTGTTCTTGTTTGTGGGGTAATGCAATTGTGACAGAGCAATTAATACCCTACAGAGGGATTAGCAGTAATGACTGAGATAGAAGAACAAGGAGAAAGGAACTGAGTTGCCTAGCAGACAAGGGCCATGTAGAGAGTGCCGAGGCATGGAATTTCCCCAGGGTGATGTTTTGCTTTCCTGCCTCTATTAGATCTTTTTACATCTGCTAGTGGTAATCAACTGGGCCATACAGGTAAAATGTATTAGAAATGATGGCATTCTGAGATGGATCACAAGATGTTCCATTCAAGTTACCAGCCCTCAGCTGGGGCTTTGTTCTCAGCCTTTCTTGTCTCTGTAATTTGTATGTTTTTGTTATTAAAATGACTTGTGGGACATCATTTAGAAATTCAGAGCTGGCCCTGGCCAGTTGGCTCAGCAATAGAGTGACAGCCTGGCATGCGGTTGTCCTGGGTTCGATTTCTGGTCAGGGCACACAGGAAAAGCGACCATTTGCTTCTCCACTCCTCCCCCTCTCCCTTCTCTCTCTCTCTCTCTCTCTCTCTCTCTCTCTCTCTCGTGCACTCTATCTCTCTCTTCTTCTCCCACAGCCATGGCTTGGTTGGAGCAAGTTGGCTTTCCATGGTCTCACCACAGGTGCTAAAATAGCTTGGTTGCTAAGCAACAGAGCAACAGCTCCAGATGGGCAGAGGATCACCCCACAGGGATCTGGCTGGGTGGATCCCAGTTGAGAGCATGCGGGAATCTGTCTCTGCCTCCCCACTTCTCACTTAAGAAAAAAAAAAATTGAAAGCCAAATCAGGAGTGAGTTCCTCCAAACAAGTCTTTGGTTTTATATCAGTGCAGGGGGGTCCTTTCGGGGCCATGCAACAGTCCAGTTAATTTTTCTAGCTCCTTTTATTGGCTCTGGGCTTTCTGAGGCTCAGCCTGTGCTTCCAGGTTGAAATCATTAACTTTGACCCAACTAGGAGGGATCAGAGAAGAGGAGGAGAAAGTAGAGATCTAGCCAGAATCTCGCGTTCCACAGAAATGACAGTTGGAAAAAACTAGGACGCAGATTGGGGTGGCCTTGCCCTTCAGCACAGTGACTGCCCAGGAAGCAGAGAGGAGCTGTCTTCGTCAGGCTGACATTGCCAGCATTCCGAAGTGGCAGGTTTCTCGTTTTTAACTGAAAAGTGGGCTTTTATATTAAACTATTAAAAATTATATGGTTTGGCTTGAAAAATCAAATAACTCAGTTTATTCATGACTGAATTAGACATTATTTCTATTTTAGAAGACCTTTTTTTGTCCTTCGGTGTTACTCATCTCGGCCGATTTGGCCGTGGTCTTGGTGTTGGCCTGGGCCTGGCTCCCTGCAGCCTTCTCCAGGTGGGGTTGCTGCCTGTCTCTGTGCTCTGTGCTCTGTGCTCTGTGCTCTGTGCTCTGTGCGGGAAGGTTGAAGCCAGTGGAGGTGGGGCTTCCAGCCGCCCCGGAAGCCTGAGCCCAGGGGCATTTTATCCTCAAGCTCTTTCCACACTTTGCATCAGAGTAAGAGAGGTCAGTTGGAGAGCTTGGCCTCACTGGAGCCCAGCAGTCTAGGTCAGGTAATGTTGTTTCCATGGGCTGTTTTGCTGCATCAGACGTGGAAATTTCTGTTTGTCTGTGCGTCCAGCACCATCAGCCCCCATCAGTTCTAGCCTGATCAGAATTGGTGGTCACCCTTGGGATAGTTACTTGGTGACTTCTGTGTGAAAAGCCTACATCTAAATGTGTATGTTTATAATTGGGTTGGGCAAAAGAGTTTATTTTTTTTAAAGAGGATGATGGAAATTTTTGTTTTCACAAATATTTGTTTTTTTCTAGGCAAATAGGTATGTAATTTCTTTTCTAGAGAAAAACCTGGGGAGAGTCACTAACAAAGAAATGCTATTGTGTATTGTTAAAATGTAACAAAATACTTACTTGGCAGGGGAGATACCATGATCACAAAATGTAACAAAGCAGATATTGTAGCCAGTCATCATATATGCATATAAATTCTTTTAAAGGATGATGTAAACATCCTTTGGGATTGATAGTTGAAAAAAATCTTTATCTGACATATAAATACAAATGTGTGAAAATTTGACATAAAGCCTCACATCGAATTTCACGTATGGCTATCATTCACATTGTTTATGAAGATCTGACTTGAGCAAATAGAACCTGGGAGCTTTTGCCTGTTGTCACTAAACCTCAGTGGCATCCTCAGGCTGCATGCAGTAGAGAGAGAGACTCTTGAGAAGCAAGACTGGGAATGGGGTGAAAAACAGCGTTGAAATACAGTCTTGTAATGCACCTTTCTTGTCTTTCTTATTTTCCTATAAGTTTAGTGGGAAAACTAACAATGTTATTTCAAAGAAGTGGTTAAAAATAATCAAATTTAACAGAAAACAAGTCTCTGGACCTTGGTTACATATTTATTTCCTCAGCTAGTGCCCCCACCACCACTTGTGCCTGGTTCATGTGTGAAGTGCTGCCCTTGGGCAAAGGTTCGTGGAGGGTAAAAATTTATGTTCTTTCTTCGATTGAGTTTATGGTGGTTTTGACACAGAAGGAGGAACATGTGTGAGGCTATTAGAGAATGCCACGATGAAGCCCAGAGACTGGGGGGACTAGGGCCGGCTTGGGCTCCCTGGCAATGCAGTGCCATTGTCGACAGTCCCCTTTGGGGGGACCTGCGGGTGGCAGTTGTTCTGCTTCAGCAGCTCTCTGTAGAGGAACACTGCCCCTGCTCTCCCCACTCCATCTGGCATGCCTCCTATAACTTCATAACTATGTCAGGGCAATTTATTTATACACTCACGAACACAAGACAGTGCGGTCAGAATGTGGGGACACACACAGGTGGAAAATAGACTGTCCTTACCTTCTAGAGCGGTGGTAGTCAACCTGGTCCCTACCGCCCACTAGTGGGCATTCCAGCTTTCATGGTGGGCGGTAGCGGAGCAACCAAAGTATAAATAAAAAGATAGATTTAACTATAGTAAGTTGTTTTATAAAGATTTATTCTGCCAAACTTAGTGAAAATCTGACATAAAGTACTTGGTAAGTAATTATTATTCTATGCTTTAACTTGCTGTAACTCTGCTTTATAAATTTTATAAAATAAAGTTACTTCCCTACTTGATAAAGCACCATTACTGTGGAACCAGTGGGCGGTTAGAAAATTTTACCACTAACAGAGATACAAAAGTGGGCAGTAGGTATAAAAAGGTTGACTACCCCTGCTTTAGACGCTCTCGGCTGGGGCGTGTGGTATGGGGACACACAAAATAGAACTTTTCCTCCCACCTTCCAAGTTCTTGCTGGACTGATAAATTAACATGAGACAGATTAACAGGAGAAAATGTCCAAGTTTATTACGGGTGTACCTTTTGGGGTGTCATGAGATATGAGACCCAAAGACACATTTTTAGGCAGTTAAGGTTTATATGTCATTTTGGGCAGAGGAGAAGAGGGGCAGGGGCCTGGGATTTCAAAGGGAAAGAACACAGTTCACAGGTAAATAACTCATGGTAAACAAATTCTTGCTGGGCAAGCTGGAGCAATGGGCACAGAGGGGAATCTCAGGAACAGATGTTTTTCTTGGGTCCTTCCTGTCTGCATACTTAATTCAAATCGGCTAAGGTGCATATACTACAGTGACCACGCTGAGGTTCCCTTCCTGAAGCAGGTTTTCCCATCTGAGTTCCGTTCGTCAGGAAAGGAGGAGGGTCAGAGGCTCTCTCTGAGTCTTGTGTTTCTTAAGGAGCACCTGAAAATCAGTATCCCAAATAACACATGTGAGGGGTGGGCAAAACTTTGCTTCCCCTCAGCTAAGCTAGGAGAGGAAGTGCCATAATCAGCTGGGAGGAAAGCATTCCCGAGATGGGCACAGGAGGACTGGGGTGGAGGTGTGAGCTCGCTCCAGATCCAGAAGGACGGAGGTGGCGCTGTCCACCTTGGACGATGGTATTGGAGACAGTTTGCTGTTACCTTCCATAGTCCAGTGGTTGCATGACAAAGGAGACATTCCCCCACGCACAGGGAAGACTCACGAAGAATGTTCAGGTAGGGGTGGATTACAGTTATGTTGATTCCTCTGGATGCAGTATGGACAGGACCCTTGTGTCAATGGTTGTTTCTATGGCTCAGCAGTCCTACCTGTTTGGCATAACTTTGTGTTACTCTGTGGTCAGTTAAAAAACAAAAACAAAAGCTTAAGTCCAGTGGATATGGATTTTTTTTAGACAAAGGGGACCCTCTGGACCTTTCACAAGGGAAGGGACTATGACTTTTGGCTGCATCTGATTCCCCACAGCTCAGCACAGGGTTTGGCGTATAATAACTGCTAATAAATACTGGTGGAAGGAAGGGGGGAAAACGTCCAGGGTTTATTTGGGGGTTAAGAGCTAAAAAGGGAATTCATTTTTGGATAAATGAAATATAATTCCCGGATAATTTTCTCTTTAAGTATAAGCATTTGGAGGGGCTGTGAGTGAACTAACTTCCTTCGCAGGTGGGTTGGCCCTGCAGGAGTAAAGGGGATGGCGTTTCCAGCTCATGTTCCAAACTCATTTCTCCGGGGAGCTTCAGGGAGCTGTGGGACTACACACACAGCTTTGCCTAATTGATTAACTCTGCATAGCTGTTTTTATTTCTTTCCTAAAATAAATTTTATTTTCTAATTAACTCTCCAGAATTAATAAGTGCCAAAAAACAGGATGTTCGTTGAATCTTGTGATCTGAAATGATGTAGCCAACTCCTTGAAAAGGTATAATTAATGATCTGAAATCTCTCAGGGCATTCTTAGTTCCTGAAATGGGAAGCAGGTTTCTGAAAATAGCTAATATTTATTGTTTACCGTGAGCCAGGCATTGTACTGAAGGCTTTTTTTAAAAAAAAAAAAATTCTTTTATCACAAATATCCCATGAATTAGCACTATGAGTATCTTCATTTCTCACTGTGAGAACTGATTCTCAGAGTGGTGAAATCACTCAAGGTTGACACAGTCAGTAAATAGTAGAACTGGATTTGAAATGAAACAGCTCTGAAAGGCCAGCCAGTGTTGCCTCTTTTCTCCCAGGAGGTCTCATTTCCTTGGTGCTTTCTCATTTCTGCTGTCTGTCATACTAACACCCTTGTCAGGTGTGATAAACAACACTGAGTGGGTCTAGTACAGATCAGTAGATCGCAACACCATAACATTGCTTAAGAAAGGCTTGGGCAGATCATATCACTTGCACAATGGAAGGTCATAATCCCATAATGCATTGGAGGTCAATTTTGGAGTCATACTAGGTGAGGAAGGTGTAGATTTTACACTGACAGAGACCTTTGGGCTGGGAGAAGCCACACAGTGGGGGGACTTGGAATTGCGGGGGGGTAGGGGAATTAATGACTCTGGTTGGCCAGTCTCTTGGAAATTTTAAGGGCAGTAAACATTTTAACTCCAGTACATCAGTATTTTTGGATAAGAAGTTTCAGGTACTTCACAATACTTACGTATAATGTGTGAGCATTGTGGTTGATAAGTGAGAATGAGCCTCATCACTCTTCTGTGTTAACAGAAATATAAAAAAGAGGGTGAATTTTTTAAAATTGAGTTTTACATTTTGGCTTTTATTTTAAAGCAGAATATAAAATAGGGTTGTTTTTTTTTTCTATCTCCATGACTACCAGGATAGAAGATTTAATAAAAAGCAATAGCTATATTTATGCTAGAAAAGACATCATTATTAGTCATGACATTTTTGAATCAAAGTGTCTAGATAATCATTGATAATCAATGTATTTGGATAACCTAGTTTGGATGATGTGCAACTGTTAATATCTCCCTTTTTACAAAAGGCAGAATTTGTATATACAATATTATAGGCTTGGCAATGCAACTGTAAGTAAGTTTGGTAGCATTACAGATTGAGTTTTGAGTTGATTGTATAATTTAAGGTTTTAATAACATTGGAAAAGTGGATACGTGCATATAAACTGAGGGAGAAAGAAAAAATTTATACTGGTTGATTTTATAAGAAAATCCTCTGGTAAATAATGTGACTTTCCAGAAGGTGAGAGAATACACTAATCCTTCAGAGATGGGGAAAGGAAATACAATAACCTTTCTATTTTATTTTATTTTTTTCAGGATATTATAGTTTCTAATGAAAGAGAAAAAGTTCTCAGAATATTCTGTGAATATTGTGTAAGGTGCTTATTATTTAGAAAAAAATTTAAACCATTTTCTTTAATTGAGATATATAGAAGAGATTGGATATTACTCCTGACCCTCCTTTTCAGCCTGAAGAAACCACTCTGGCTCCGACTGGCAAAACCACCCAGTAAGGGATCACTGACACTTAGGAAGTAGAAAGAGCTGGAACAGCATTCATGGGGGGATTGGAGGAGGGGGTTACCAACCTCTCAGGTAATATGTATAGTGAAGAGTGTAGATCTGAAAGATGAA
The DNA here is from genome assembly GCF_036850765.1 of Saccopteryx bilineata. Taxonomy (NCBI): domain Eukaryota; kingdom Metazoa; phylum Chordata; class Mammalia; order Chiroptera; family Emballonuridae; genus Saccopteryx; species Saccopteryx bilineata. The sequence goes on from NC_089494.1 coordinate 183,090,515, forward strand.
CATTTCTGTCATCTCATTGGGAAGGAGACTGACAGTATGGGCTCTTTCTTTAAAACAAACAAACAGACAAACTCGCACTACCCCGTTATAGATACACTGTGTGTTCAAAGCTTCCCTAAATTTAGAGAACCTGTATATAAAAATGAGTGTGTGTATGTGTACTTGATGATCCGTCCTGATTTTTATATTTAAAGATAATTTCCCATATTTGTATCTTCCATATATTTGTAGATACGTGTCCACATCTTTTCATATTTAGTTGCACATTTTTTTTTCAGTTTGCTGCTGTATAGTGAGCTTTTCTCTGTGTCACTAGATACTCTTTGGAAGGGGACTTGTAAGCTCTATGACTCCGTGGCTTCAGGAAACCCAATCTGTCCGTCTCTTCTGGGAACGCAGAGCTCCACTGTGTCCTCTGCTTGCAGCTCTCAGCTCCTGCATTCCCTGTGCTTCTCCTTTGCTCTAGAACATTCTGGCTTCCATCCTCTTCCCCAGCTAACTCTTCATCTTTATGCTATTCTTTTTTTATTTGGATGGATTTTAATGCATTGGAAAGTGGGCAAGGATCATTTTAGCTGGATTATGAAATTCAGCTTTGTTGGGCAGAACCATCTCTACCTTCTTCACTAATGTTAATCATTATTGTATGCCCTGTGGGGGTCATGCTTCTTGCAGGGCACCCTCAATGTTTTCCTTTTTTTCTTCTTCTTCACTGAGAGAGACAAAGAGACAGAGAGAGCGACGGAAAGACAGGAAAGGAGAGATGAGAAGCATCCACTCATAGTTGCAGCGCTTTAGCTCTCATATGTGCCTGGACCCCGGGTCTCCAACTGAGTCAGCGACCCTTGCTCAAGACAGCAACCTTGGACTCAAGCCAACAACCTATGTGCTCAAGCCAGTGACCATGAGATCATGTCTATGATCCCACGCTCATGCCTGCGACCCTGTGCTCAAGCTGGTGAGCCTATACTCAAGCCAGATGAGCCCATGCTCAGCTGGCAACCTCAGGGTTTTGAACCTGAGTCCTCGGCATTTCAGGTTGATACTCTATCCACTGCACTACCACCTGGTCAGGCCCTTTCACGTTTTTACATAATAGTCACAGTTACTCTGGTTGGGAGGTGACATTCTCATTGTAACAAAGATGAAATCAGGGCTGAAGGTAAAATAAGAGGTGAACCAGTACTGGAAGTTGCCTCATGCTCTTGTCCTTAGATCATGCTTCTGTTTCTTTAATTGTGACTCACTTTGACATTGTCATGGGAGGAGGGGGAGGAATCTTGACAGGGCATCTGATGAACCACCACAGCTAATGTTAGTGATTAACAAGGCCCTTGGAAATATTCATTATAAGACCTAGTCTTGAAATGCTTTTAAGTTAAAAAGATTTCTGGAGAATGTTCAAGATCTCTCAGGGGTAACTATTAAAACTATAGCCAGAATCAGTCTTACATTACATGTGTGTGAGTGAGGTAAATGATTTTGGTGCAGAAGGGAACATGCCTTTAACAAAATCTGATCTATGTGGAGTAACCTGCCCATCGCTAACAGTTGGTAAGTTTAGAAAAAGTACATAAGTGCAACTCATGTTCAATAAGGAGGTGAAATATGATGTACTAAAACCCTTAAAGATTTGAGAGGTTGATTATTTTGGTGACAGGCATTCACTTAAGGATGCATGAGTCAAGAGATCTACAAGGTTATAATCTTTCTTCTTTGCATTATTAAATTAGGTCAGGTACTTTCCCAGGCCAAAGGGAGTCATTAGCTTGGTAGGAAACTCTTGGCTTTTTTTTTTTTTTTTTTTTAATTTTTTTGTATTTTTCCGAAGCCGGAAACGGGGAAGCGGTCAGACAGACTCCCGCATTAGCCCGACCGGGATCCACCCGGCACGCCCACCAGGGGGAGACGCTCTGCCCATCTGGGGCGCCACTCCATCGCGACCAGAGCCACTTCAGAGCCTGGGGCAGAGGCGAAGGAGCCATCCCCAGCGCCCGGGCCACCTTTTTGCTCCAATGGAGCCTCGGCTGCAGGAGGGGAAGAGAGAGACAGAGAGGAAGGAGAGGGGGAGGGGCGGAGAAGCAGATGAGTGCCTCTCCTATGTGCCCTGGCTGGGAATCGAACCCAGGACCTCCGCACGTCAGGCCGATGCTCTACCGCTGAGCCAACCAGCCAGGGCCTTGGCTTTTTTTTTTTTAATGAAGAAATTGTGGCCAGTTTTATAAATATAGTTTATGCTTGACTCTGTAGACCAAAGGAAGCTACTGATGGAGGACTAGTTTTTTTTGGATCTTAGCAGAGTGTTAATGACCCACTTCTACCATGAGGGTCTAACCTTGAGTTATCTAAATGCTTTAGTGTAATTTTAAGCCATAGGCACATTTTTTTGGCATAATTTTTATTCCTATTTTGCTTAAAAAGTAAACTAAATCAAACTAAAGTCCAGAACATTTTGTACTGCTGCTTCTTATTAAGATTGTTTAGTTGTTGGTGGTGAGATGAGGAAAATAGTTCTCAGCAGTTTGAGAATTCTTGTCATCATGAATCAAAATTGCACTAGATGACAGTTTTTATACTGTTTCAGATTATGGTTTTAGTGCATTTGAAGTTGTTATCCACATTAGAGTGGAGTTACTGTGATTGAAAAGTTGCTTTGGTGACTTGTAGTTTTGATACAGTAGACAATAGAAGGGAGAATTGTTTGTAGGATGCATTTGCTGTGTACACTTCTCTCCCTATCACCAGGTTCAACAGCGGAGAGAACTAGGACTCTAAACCTGTTCAACCAGTATCTCCTAGGAGAGGCTGTTCAGAATTTTCTAGAAATTGTTAGGGTTTTTTTGGCTGGTAGTTATGGATAAAACATGAACAGAACAAAATTTAAAAATGTTTAAATAAAAAAAGATTGGTGATAACAAAGAGATATCAACCACAGCCCCTCCACCAGAGGAAAAATAGGTTCGTAGCATTTTTCTCGTGGAGAGGAGTGTATGTTACTTCAGGTCAGCCTGTGATGAAAGCAACATATGTTTAGTTTTATGAGGACCTAGTGACAGATGGTGGCCTGTAGGCTTAATTATGCAGTGGGCAGAATTCTTTAAACAAATCACTGTAATTGTGACATGGCTCTTTCTGAGGAGTTAGACAATCGGAACTGTTTATTGTCACTCTAGGTAAACATGTTACAGGTGAATGAGGGTAAGGTGCTACATGAGGGAAATCTATTTACAATTTCTTTTCATCTTTGTATTCATTTTAGTGCCTAAAGGAAAAAGGAGAAGAAAAAAATCAAAAGAGGTAGTACAATAAAACCCAGGCTGAAGCCATTGTTGCCGATGGAAATAAGGTTCTTCCACAGAGTCACGAGAAAAGTATTTGGGGACCCACACATAGGTGGGTGAAGTGTAGTAGTAAGATTTATTGGAGTAAAACAAATTGTCCCCAGGTGCTCAATGTCTCATCCATGACCAGGAGGCTTATTAGCTCTGTCCCACTGTGGAAGAAGTCCAGCCCCTGCGGCCTCAGAGCCACACTTGTCCTCACCAAGCCCAGGAGGAGGGCCAGGGCCCAGAGGCAGAACTTCTGTGCCTCATTTCCCCATCTGCATGTCTGCCACCAAGGCCCGATGGTGCCCCGGCTGGCTGCAACCAGCACTGCGGCTGGCACTGTGGTTGGGCCCCTGCAGGTGCTATGGAGACAGAACACATGCTACTCATGCTGCTGAGACCAGCGCTTGTTAAGCTTTGATTATATTATCTCTGCTCTGGGAGAGAGCAGGCTTTGTTTCAAACTAACCAGTCCCTTCCCTTATCCTCTGTGGGCTTGTGCTGGGCTCTCCCCTTAACCATTCCCTTTTCTGGATCTTTCAGGGGTCCGTGTCCCTATCCAATCTGATCCTTTCCCTAGATTTTCCCAGGTTAGACTCGGCCTCTTTATGGTGCCGTTTTAGTTCCTATTGCGCGAGCCTCAAAGTTTCGCCTCATCACCTGGCTTCTATTGCACATGCGCTTACCCCCCCCCCCCCCCCCATCCCGCACCACCTTGGTTTCTATTGGCCGTGTGCTCAGCAGAGGTCTTCCTCCTTTCTCCCCTCGACAGTCCGGTTATTCCCCAGGGAGATTGGGAAGCCAGTTTTTCAGCTGTCCAAAACTGTAACTTCCAGACTTAAGCCAGAGTAAGTGTAACTTCCAGACTCAATCAGGCCCACCCAGTCTACCTCTCTTCTCTTTTGTTACTATCTAACTAGCTGCCCATGCTAACACCATGATAGCATTATTTTAGCTAGCTTTCTGGAGGGTTGAGGGTTTTCTCTGTTAAACATCAAGGTTCCTCTTTTAATCCCTTTGAATGGAAGTCTCTCTGCAGTCTGTGTTGCCCTCTGAAAACATAACGTCCTTAACATGAGTAAACCTCTGGGATGAACATGCCAGCTGTCTTCCGCCTCGGAGATTCACACTTGCCTTTCCTTCGACCTGGAGTGCTTGGAGCAGACAGTCCACAGTCGCCTTCCACCCGTCTCACCTCTGTGAAATCACATCCCTCTCCTGGCATTGCCTCTCCCTGACGGGTTTCCTTCATCCACTTTTCAATTAACTGACATATATTTTTAAATTAAATATTTATTTTACTGTTTTTTCCCCAAATGTAAGCTTCATCAGGGCAGGGGTCTTGGACTGTTCTCTGTTGCAACATTGGTCCCTGGAATAGAGCTGGCACACAGCGACATTTAAATATTTGTGGATATAGTTACAGGGGGGTCCTCAGGTTACAACATAGTTCCGTTCCTACTACAGTGACATAACCTGAATTTTGGTGTAAGTCGAAACACACCCTAGCCTAAGTTACTTACCTATCCAGTGGTCGGCAAACTCATTCGTCAACAGAGCCAAATATCAACAGTACAACAATTGAAATTTCTTTTGAGAGTCAAATTTTTTAAATTTAAACTATATAGGTAGGTACATTCCTTATCGAGGTAGCGCCCACATATGGTATTTTGTGGAAGAGCCACACTCAAGGGGCCAAAGAGCCGCATGTGGCTCGTGAGCTGCAGTTTCCCGACCACTGACCTATCCTCACACAGTTGTAAAATCATAATCTAGAACATATAAACACAACTGAGTCACAGAAAAAGGAAAAGGACATAAATATGCTGTAATATTGGACAGTGTATTCTTCCACCATGTGCGACCAAACTAGTTTGCCCACGTAATCCATAGTTATGACACTACAGGCGTAAGCCGAAACACTCATGTCTCATCTTCTTAAAGTTTTTATGGGAGTGAGCATCGTAATCTCGAAATGTGTATGTCAGGACTGGCCTAACCCGAGGACCTCCTGTAATTGATTAATTTTCTCGACTGTGGTGCAGGGGAAGCTTTGTCCTCTCTTGTTTGCACACTGGTCAGATGGCCCTGTGCTTATGGTTCTAGTGTTCAACTCAGTGCATTGTTGATGCCTTTTCTTGCCTCTCTCCCTCACCGGACTGCAGAAATTTGGGAGGTTGGCCATTATGTCTACAGTTCTTGGGCCTTCTCAGAGTCCCTGCTGCCAGGTGTCACCTGGGCAGTCATTGCACTGGCTAGGTTTTCTTGGTTCTGTGGCAGGTAGGTTGTGGTCTTAAGAGGGGTAGAAATGGGTGAATGAGTGGAGAAAAAGAAATGAATGTCGAAATGAAAGAGCACTGACCTTGTTAAGGAAGAGTGAGTCCTGAGGGGAAAGTTGGCTTCATGGTGATGCTCTTGAAGCCCTTCTCTCTACCTTGTGCCTCTCCCTCTGCCCAAGCTACCCCGTCTCTGAGCTGGTTCAGACACCGTGTCTTTTCAATATGTTTTCTCCCTGCTCTGACCTGCAGAGGGTTGGACCTTACAGTCAGGTCTTATATGTGCCCTGTAAACGAGGCAAATTTAGAGTACAGATACGGTGCTGCAGTGATTTGTAGCCTTTCTACTACAGGGGACCAGTTGTTATTGTTTTTATTCTTTATCACACAGATCGTAACTAAAGCTGCTGTTAATGGAGGGCATCTAGACTGCAGCCCAGGTGGGCCACGTCCCACCTACTGCATCTCCAGTCATTTGCCATCATTAGTGCCCTTTCTCCATGATTTGGTTGAAAAGCCACCATAGAAATATGAGATATTGATCAAGTTCTCCACCCATCTGTCAGTTCATTCATCCATCTGTCCATCTTTTCATACTCTTACCTTTTCCAAAAACAAAACTTAATATGTTTAAGTAATGATCTATATAAAACAATATACTATATATTAAAACACTTATATGGCTTAATAAGTCATATGGTAGGGGATATGTGGGAACACTATGACATTAGAATGATAATAAGCACGCAAATATTTGCTATTAACTAGTACACATTTTTTATTTTGTTTATCATTTTTAAGTGAATTAGGAAAACATGTGAAGGGAAACTAAGGGATCAAAATATACACCGGTGGGCAGTTGAACTTGCCGAAAGTGAGTGCAAATGTTTTCTGAGCTTCCTGTTAGCCAGTGCAAAAAGGGAAACATGGTCAGCTTCATGTTACAAAATACATGATACTATTTAGAACAGTTCACTGCCTGGTAAAATGGATACTATGGGAAAAAGTTGAAATAGCTTTGGCAGAGTCCCTACAGTACGTAAAATAAGGAATTTTTAGGGCAGCTTCCTCCGATGTTCTTCAGTATTGGCCAGTGGAACAACAAAAAACGGCATCACAATAAGAGTAGTTTACCAGGGACAAAACAATTTTAAAGGTGTATTCTATAGAATGTGCAAGGGAAATGTTCCCAAGTCTTTCAATCTTACTCTTTGGTAAACAGAGCTAGAATATTTTACTAAGGCTGGGGTGGAAAAGGGGGTGGGGGAGAAAAATATGTAGGCCTGAGGTATGAGCTCTAACCAAGCCTGTCTTTATTTCTGCGTTTTGATCTCTATCTCTGCATTTTTTTATGTTTGTCATTCAGTGCTCTTAGCTCTGTTTTTTTCCTGTGTACCTCTGTTGAGCCTGTCATGGTGATTAAGGAAAATCCTGTGTCTTTCCAAAATCACAATTTTTGATGGCTCTAGAATATTTTCTTTGGTTTATACACTTGACATTATTACTTGTTTGAAAGTCTGTTGGGTTGCAGAATAAAAATAGCTAGGAATTGTCTTGCATTCTAATTTTGCCTTTCTTATCAACTGAGATTTTGTGATCTCTCAAATTTTCAGTGAATGGAAAATTAAGTTGTTAAAGTGAATTGCAGTTGGAAATTTATACCAGATGATGAAACTAGATGAGTGTGTGGTCTTGACATGGGCGGTGCCTTGTGGGAGTGTCTTTGGCCTGAATATTCGGTGTTTGTCTTTCCATGCGCTGTCACGCATCTAGAATCTACCTTTATTTAATTATTGGGAGTTTTCTACACATGTTGATGCAGTCTCTCAGCTAAAATCACACTGTCCAGTCCTCTTGCTATTCCTTTTTCACCACTTATAGAATGAAAGGAAGTACTATTAGAAATGCTTTACTGTCTGATTTAAAATCAACATTTCTGTAGATTCAGAAATTCAATGAGGTAAAAAGAAATAACATCAATTCTTCTCTTTAAAAATGATTTCTCTCTTTTGGCTGAAAAGGTTTGGTTCTTTTACCCCCGTAGTGTTCATTATTTTAGATGTTCCCATTTTATTCTGTACAGATGCCCATCTTAGCACCTACATTTACTAAAATGTAAATTAACCTGTCAACATCAATAGATAGTAAGTTCTTTGAAGGCAGGGGTCCCTGGTGACAGGTAGAGTAATATCTGACATATTATAGATACTCATTAAATCTTTGTGAATGAAAAGACCCACGACATAATGTTTTTATGATTCCAACCAGTCATTGGAAATAGCTACCATAGTGTCTCAGACGAACATCTCAAGTCAAATCCAAATGCTCCCTGTGTGTTAGAGGTGAAGGCCCCACCCTGATTCCCCAAAATTGAAAATCTTAGTCATTTAAGCATCTCTTTCGCTCCCTGAAGTTATTCTTACCCCCCCCCCCATTCTTATTGCCTCTTATCTAGTTTACACTTTTGGTCACTTGCAAGCTGGCTTTGCTGGCCTGAGTCCCCTGTGGTCCCCTTATGTCCTGTGCCCTGCTGCAGCCAGACTGGGCTGCCTCCAGCATCCCTCCATTAAGTCGATCCTGTAGATGGTCAAAGTGGGTTTTCCCGGGAAGTGTTGCAGAATAGCATAATCCAATGGACATCCTTGGTTGCTTGATGACTCTCAGCTATGTAGGCTCAGAAAAGATTTGATGAGTGTAACAGGTGTTCAGCTGTGTCAGCCCAGTTCAGGAAGGAGATACAGTGCCAGCTCACTGACTTACTATGAGATGAGAACTGTTTTTGTTTTCCATTATTGCATGGCCCGGGATGCTAGTGTGGGAACAACCAGGACATCGTCGTTCTCTTCCTGTAGTCAGGCCTGTGTTCCCTGGAAAGCCAAATCATAATCAGATGCTTCGTTGGCTGGCATGGAATAAAAATACAGAGAAGTGAAGTGTCAAACGGCATCAGGTTCAGTCCGAGGCATCCATTACACTCCTGGGCGGAAGGCTTGCCAGTGGGAACACCCAGAGGCAGTTGGCATGGGCTGCCTGCGTCTCCTCCATCAGGGGCTGACTTTGCCAGTAGGTCCTGAACCTCCAAGGGCTATGGCTGTTGCCTGCGGCTCTCTCTCCCTGTCTGTTGCTTTGAGCAGCCAGGCCGTGGTGGCTCTCTTTAAATCTGGACTTTCCTCCACTTTCAGGTCTGACCAGGCCCGTGTGACTGACATTCTTGCCCTTAGACTAATGCTTTCTATTTTGTAGACCTTGGAACTGTTTCTCTGCAATGACTTTGCTTGTCTTGACTTTTAAAGTTTAGCTCTGAGAGCAGTATTATTTTCCTAATTTCAGAGCCTTACTACCTGACACCCCCCCCACACCCAGTAGTTCTTTTCTTTTCAGGAACCTTTCACAGTCTCGGACTCAGGTTGGAAGTGTCAGTTTCCCTGCCTTGCCTCAGGTCCTCTGTCAGCCTACCGGAGCTACCCAGCCTTATTTTCTGCTCTTCTCCCTGTTGAATAAGTGGCCCAGAGCGGAAGCCCCAGCTTCCCTCATTCTGTGCCCGGGCTGGAGTTTCCTGAACTCTAACAATTTGTTTTGTCTGTCTCATAGGTTTATTGTCAGGTATGCATCATGCAGTATCCTGCATGGGTGAAGCAACTTTTGTTTTAAAGCAATCGTAAGTTGAACATATCACTTTACAGAATTATTTCACTTATCCCCATTTTACAAAGAAGAAAAGTAAAGCCCAAAGAGGTTAGTTTTTTGTGCCCTCAGTCTCAGGACCGATGGGGGCTGCTTTGGTCTGTTCAGCTCCTTTAAATTGCTCTGAACTTCCAGTGCCTTTGCTACATCAGGCTGGATTTTTATAAATTTTAAAAATATGTTTATATTATTATTATTATTATCATTACATTTTTCTTAAGTGAGAAGTGGGGAGGCAGAGAGACAGACTCCCACATGTGCCCAGCCAGGATCCACCCAGCATGCCCACCAGGGGGTAATGTTCCATTGCAACCAGAGCCATTCTAGTGCTTGAGGTAGAAGCCATGGAGCCATCCTCAGTGACCGGGCCAACTTTGCTCCAGTACCTTGACTTTGGGAGGGGAAGCGAGAGATAGAGAGAAAGGAGAGGGGGAAGAGTGGAGAAACAGATGGGCGCTTCTCCTGTGTGCCCTGGCCGGAATCGAACCTGGGACTTCTGCACATAGGGCTGATGCTCTACCACTGAGCCAACCAGCCAGGGCTAAAAATTTGTTTATTGATTTGAGAGAGAGATGAAGAGAAACATTAATTTGTTCCACTCATTTATTTATTCATTGGTTGATTCTTATATGTGCTCTGACCTGGGGATCAAACCCACAACCTTGTTGTATCAGGATGAAGCTCTTAACAACTGAGCTACTGGGCCAGGGCCAGGTTGGATTCTTAACTTACCCCAAACTAGCCCTGCTCATTTCTGCCCCTCCATTCCAGCCAAGAGCTACCCACCTTTCCAAGCCCCCAATAGGTTGTACACTCTCTCTCACTCCTTTCCTCTCCTCTCCGCTCCAGCTGTCTCTGCCCCCAGCATCTCTGAACTTCCCTGGTACTTGAGGATGTATGCGAGTCAGAGCCATCTGGCTTATATACAGGCTCTGTTGTGCTGCTTTGAACAAGTAAGTTAACCTCTCTGAGTCACTGAAAAAATGAGCCTAATAATGACAGTTGCCTCATTTGGTTGCTGGATGATTTCAAAAAAAAAAAAATAGTATATGTGAAAGTTTTGTATAAATGGCTGTTCCTGTGTTCCTCAATAGGTCAGCTACTCTCAAATTTGTTTTTACTTTGCCCATAATGAGGAATATATTTTAACGTCATGACCTGGTGTTTGCAAACACACATATTTGAATCAAAAGTTCCATGAGAACTCTATCCTTTCTCTTCTCGTGTGTGTGTGTGTGCGCGCGCGCGTGTTAAAAACAATGCTAATTTTGACCCCTTTACCCACATTTTGGAGAAAATTGTCTATCCTGTATGACAACAGCCCTTTGAGGTCAGAAAGAGAATTTCATCCTCTGTATCCTCACAGCCCTAACAGTTTAGGATGCTCAGTCAGTTCTGGTTGATGGATTTTCGTGGCGGGTGGGGGAGGGAGACTTAAGCCAATTACACAGTCATTTGTTGAGTGCCCCTTCACAAGAATTATCCAGCAAGACCCTGAGGGCAGCTTTGTTTCTGCTGTGCTCAGGAGCCCGCACTCTCTTGAAGACATCGCTGGCCTCTTGCACTTGGCTGTATGGGCTGCAGCACAGCTGTTTGTGTGACAATTGGCTGCAGTGTTTGATTCCTCCTCTCCAGGCCAAGGCACGTTTGTTGGCCCGGGGCGATGGGCTGTGTTGGACTGCGAATCTCTCGTTCTGCCTGCTGTGTCTCTGCTCCGCCACTCACCCACCTATCCCAGAGGCTGGCGTAGCTGTTTGCACCCTGGTTTCCCTGCTGTGCTGGTGCTGACAGCCTCCCTCTGCCTCAGAGTTAAGCTCAGCTGTATGTGTGCTGCCTGCCTTCCTCCCCAGCATCCAGGCTTCCAGAGCAAAAGCCTCGGACAGCTCACGCCTTCGGGCGGGAGGAAACAAGCCTGTCACTTGTGGTGCCTCAGCACCAATTTGTCACCCACTTCACTCGGCTTCTCCTCTGTGTGGTACCTTTCTTTCCCCTGGCTGCTCCAGCTGGGCGCTTGTCTGACACTGAAATCACATGGTTTGGCTTTAGCCTTTGGTATTATTCTCAAGGTTCTCAGGCTACATCCCTATTGCCATCTTTTTCTGATGCAAAAGGTCTTTTCATTCATAGACGTGTTTTTCCTACGAGATTGGTTTAGGCTTGTTTCCTCCCCAAGCTTTTACTTGCCAAGTCAAAGACCGATTTCCAGTCACTTTCAGAAAAATGCTGGGCCTTCTTTTTGTTTTTAGCACAATCGGCGCATATAACTCTTGTTCTTCTTCAGTCATATTAAATGGCATTGCTTCTCCCGACCCTAGAAAGCGTCTGGAGTTGTTGGTACAGATGATAAGCACTCATAATCCCAGGAGCCAGACAGTCACAGAAACTGGTTTCTACCATTTCCCCTAAAACAGACTGGGCTGACAGCCGTTGCCTCACTTCTCCTCTCATTTCCCATTCAAATGTATCCAAGATGCTCTTTGCTGATTTCCTTCTTACTAAAGCCAAACAGCTTCTCCTTGTATTTCTTTTGGCTTCTAAACTGCTCACATGGCTATTTTTATTTTTATTTTTTTAAATTTAAGTGAGAAGAGGGGAGATAGACAGACTCCCGTATGCGCCCTGACCGGGATCCACCCAGAAATCCCATCTGGGGCTGATGCTCTGCCCATCTAGGGCCAGTACTTGCAACCAAGCTATTTTTAGCACCTGAGGCGGAGGCTCCATGGAACCATCCTCAGCACTTGGGGCCATTGTGCTTGATCAGTTGAGCTATGGCTGTGGGAGGAGAAGAGAGAGAGAAAGGGGAGAGGGAGGGGAGACGAAGCAGATGGTTGTTTCTCCTGTGTGTCCTGACCGGGACTTCCACATGCTGGGTTGATGCTCTGCCACTGAGCAAACCAGCCAGGGCCCCCCTTGGCTTTTTATCCAGCTTGTATTTCATGTGTGGAGAACCTTTGGCATGCAGAGCAGTGCTGCTTTTGTGATTGGACCCCTTTACTGTGATTGCATCTGCCTGTGTCTGCATTGGGCACGCAGGGGCGGTGGATGATCTGGGCCAGGGAAAAGGAGAGAACACAGACGCCCAGGCTGACTTTTGGCAGATGGGATTTACTCAGCAGAGATGTTTTTTGTGTGACTTTCAAACAGCCTTTGGGGTCCTTAGCTGCTTGTGATAAGGGTTACAAAAAAGCAGGCCACCACAATCCCTAAAGGAGTATTTCCAACTTTCCTACTTTAAAGTAAGGCTGAATGTAATATAGAGCAATGGAATTAGTGGATAGGAATGATGTCACATTGACAACAGTGTGTTCTTTTTAATGGTTCCGTTTCAAGAGGATTAAATGAATTTAGGAAATCCACATATGAGGAAACATTTCTCAACCACTAAATGTGGGATCTACTGTGTGTCTGTACCCTCAATCCTTCAAGATGCCCCCAATGGGATGAAATGTTGCCTAAAAGTTCTCATGCAAAATCAGAAGAGCAGATCTGATCCACATGGAAAATATATTAGGAAATGAACAGATAAGCATGTTTCTAAAATCCTGTTAAAATGCTCAACAGTTTTATGAAATATGCAAGTATATAAGTATTTTAAAATTTAATTGGCATGTGGGAATTGGATGTTCCTGTGATTTTAATAAAACATTTTATTGCACAAGGGGGGAAATCCCTAAGTGTCAAAAGGGAAAATGCTCTTTATTCATTCATGCAAATAGTCCCCTTCTTCCTCGCTGTCACAGGGGACATGACGTGTCATATTGTACAGGGTCCAAGGTTCATGAGAAGCAGGTTTGTAAATGGCAGGTAGTGGGAAAGTGATTTATGTTCCATGAAAATCCATTCAGCGGGTAGCACTCTTCAGGGTATCTGACGCCTAAGGGAGCCATTGTCTTAACTCTGAAGGGACAAAAAGGCTTCAGTTACCGGAGGGTGCTGTTCTGGGATGGCGATATCCCGTCTCATTTTCCAGTAAGAGCAGGGACACAATTGTCTGGGATTTTTAAAAGAAAAAAAAAAGGTTTTGTTCCTTTCTCATTTAGTTACAGTGGAAATTAAAGTAGGACCTTAAATTCTAGGAACATAATTCATTGTAATGTCAGAACCCAAGCAAATGTTGGAAGTTAAATCAGATGTCTCATTATGAAATGTGTGAAAGTTATTTACTCTCATTTAAATTTTGAGAAAACAAATGAATGGCTATTGAGGTTAGGCGTGGGAAGCAGTAATTAGTGACGGGATGAAAGGACTCAGTAAGATTAGCTTAGATCACCGATATTTAGTTTATGTTTTATTTCATTCTGTTTGCTTTTTCATTGGTCTAAATTAACTGACAGAATTGCATTTCTCAATATGTAGAACAATTATTGGTCTTTTATAGAAGACCATTACTACTTTTGTTATTTATGTAGCTCTTGGAAAATAATAATGGAATTTTCAATGGGGAGAGATAGTCTTTTCAAAGATTTTGTTTTGGGCAGAAATTTAGTAGAATTTGGGCAGAATTTGATAGAACTTACAGAATTTGCTTTATCAAAATGTACTTAAACTGTGTTTATCATTTAGGTTTCTAACACTTTTTATTGGCTTCTTTTATAATTTGAATTGGAAGCCTTCTAGAAGGAAGGAGAAGGAAAAAAAAATAAGTGAACTTGTTGACCATTTTTTCAATATAGTGTGATAATTGTTTTCCACTTAATTTTGTCTTATGAAACATTTTTGAACATCTGTTTTGTGTCAAGAAATCCTTATTGGTCCCAGACCTCAAGAAGCTTATAGTTTAACACATTTTTTTTTTCAACCTTGACACCAGTAACATTTGGCCCAGCTAATTCTTTGAGATGAGGGCTGTGCATTATAGGATGTTTAGTAGCATCCCTGGCCTCTCACTCAGTGACAGTGGAACCCCATCCGATCCCCATCCCCTGCTGTGCCAACCAGAAATGTCTCCACATAGCCTCAAATGTCACTTACTGAGAAACAGAATCACCCTTATTTCAGACCCATGGGTTTGGCACAATGAGTGCATCTCACATGAAAAGTCAGCAGCTTTCTGTGCCATTATAGGTGTTCCATTACTTGTGTTTATTTCTGGTTTTGGAAAAGCCATTTGAAAATGCCCTGAAGCGATTTTTAGTCTAGTCTTGTAATTGTTGAAGGCTAGAGGAGAATTGTTACTGTGTTCAGGGAAGTGCATATGTGGAGAGGTGTCTCCTTCCTCCCCTCCCCCAAATGCATCCTGTCTCTTCTTCCTCTCTTTGCTCATGGTCTCTCCTCTGCCAAGAATCTACCCCTGCACCCCACCATCCCTTATAAACCACTCACTCTGTTCTTAAGAAGTCCTGACTGTGAACCCTTGTTAATTCCTTTCCTTAGTAACCTTTTAACAAAACTAATTGCCCTTTTCACTAGTTCAGTAGTATTTATTCAGTTAATATTGCAACCCACTGTTTGCCAGGAGCTGTGCCAGGTTCTAGGGATATGACGATGGAAACGGCCTACTCTTTGTCTTCGAGGGTCTCAGACTAATGGACAGAGGAGCATTTTGTTTATGCCGGTTGCATGCTCAGTCAGTGATGCCTGTTCCCCATGCAGGGCCGCAGGGTCCCAGGCCCCATCCACACGGCTCTGCTGACCCTTCATCCTCTGCCGTATGTGGACGGGAAGAAAGAGAGCGTGGAGTCCACACACCGCTCTGAAAGCCTCGTCGCAGAAGTGACAGGCACCACTGCTCTCACCTTCCACTGGCAGAGACAAGTCCTGAGGCCACCCCAAACTGCATGAGTTGTGGAGGCACACGGTCTCACTGGGTGCCCGGGAAGAAGTGGAGTTTGGTAGGTAGGTAGCTAGCAAACCCAGCCACATGCCTGTGACACTGGTTGTGAATTG
Source organism: Saccopteryx bilineata (assembly GCF_036850765.1). Classification (NCBI taxonomy): domain Eukaryota; kingdom Metazoa; phylum Chordata; class Mammalia; order Chiroptera; family Emballonuridae; genus Saccopteryx; species Saccopteryx bilineata. The sequence continues at coordinate 183,105,690 of NC_089494.1, forward strand.
TGTTATCATCAGTTGACTACATATTAGTTATTTCTCTTTTGTTACACTTTCACCCAAAATGTTTGCAAGACTTGCTCCCTTACTCCATTTAAATCCCAGTCTTATCAGAAAGATCTTCCAAGTATATGGTTGCAAAACAAGAAAAGCTCACCTCCCGTTCATTACACCGTTTTTCTCTTTAGAGCCTGTCACCTACACTGTATGTACTGTATATATTTTTAGTTACTGTCTTCTCACCTCCCCACCTCACCACCAGTAAAATATAAGTGCCTCAAGGGCACAACTTTTGTTTTGCTTTTTGCTGTTGCTGAGAGCCTAGAATAGTGCTTGACACTTCAAGGATTATGAATTTCTTGAAAGCTAGGTTTTGTCATTCATGTTTCAGCAAATATTTGATGTGTAGTGCCTTGTTTAGGCGGGCCTTGAAGACACATGCTGAACAAGGTATTTAGGCCCCTACCCTGCTGGAATGTATAGTTTATTCAGTATCTCTTTCAAGTTTTTTTTTTTGTGTGTGTGTGTGCGCTTAGCATTTAGAAGCATTTAAGTATGTTTGTAGAGTCCTTGACTGGATGGCTCAGTTGGTTAGAGTCATTGTCCTGATAAGCCAAGGTTGTGGGTTCTATCCCCAGGCAGGGCACATAAAAGAATCAGCTAGTCAGCTAGTGAATGTATAAATAAGTGGGACAACAGATTGATGGGGTTTTTTCTCTCTCTCTCCCTTCCTTTCTCTTGAAAAATAAAAAAATTAAAAAAAAAGAACCAACTAATGAATGCATAAATAAGTGGAAAAACAAACAGATGTTTCCCTCTCTCTCTTCCTTCCTGTCTTTTTAAAATCATAAATAAAAATCTTTATAAAAATAAATATGTTTGTGGAGTGAAAAAATTTATTAGCAGCATACTTTGAAAATTTCTGTAGTAAACATGTTATTCAGTTTTAGGAAATGTAATCTAAATGAAATGCTTTGCAGATCATGGGCTAAACTTGGATGAAAATTTATCCTTGCTCTGCTTTAGCCTTTGAAAAAGTCGGCCTCTAAGTCACTCTCTTCATTGCTAATAATACCACCAGTGAGGGGGAAACTTGAATAAAGAGGCATTTGTCAGCAAATGCTAAGTTAGCAACATGTCTTGTTATCTGGGTTGGAACATATAATCATTGAGTGGCATTTGGACTCAATGTGATTAGAACTCAGAGTCTACTTGGGGACAAAGGGAAGTATGTTTCTGCTGAGGAAAATTGCCCTTTCTACCTTAAGATATTTTAGATTAGAAAAAAGTTAAAATTAATTTTAAGGGGGACTGCTTGTCTTTGAATTCGTTGTGCGTTGGTAGGAATTCTTCAAGAGGTGACATCTCAGGAGGGAAACACAAAAACAGTGCCATACAGTCAGCTCATTTACACTGAGAGCGAAGTCGTTGAAACAGCTTGTTGAGTTTCTATGCACTCTACCAGTCGGTTGACTGAAATTTCTGCTTTCTAACAATTGTGAAAATTTAGCTTTATTTGAAGAGCACCGGAATGCTCAGGTTCTGAAGATACAGGGGCTACTCAGTGTCGCTATAGCTTGTTTATAGTTACAATTTTTACAAATAAAAAAAAAGCTTTTGGAGCCTACTAATGTTGTGAAGTATTTCCAACTAGTGGCTATGAAAGTAATTCAAGCAAAATCAGTATCTAATGATAGTAAAAAACCTGAAAACAGGGTTCAAGAAAATGGTGTATGTAATAATTTAGCATATATAAAGGCTTAAACTCTCTTGTGAACTCCTACTTATTGATTTCTTTATCCTGTTTTACTCAGATTTGTAAATTTTTCTTCTCATGGAAAAGAACAGGGATAAATAAGGATAGATATAAAACAGTTCTCCTTCATTTTAGTATCACCCCATTAGATTGTTAATGCCACCAACATTCATTTTTAATATCTGGTCATGTTTTGCCAACTGTATTAGGTTTAAAGTTATTCTTTATATGATTTCCCAGTTTGAGAGATTGGTAAGGGAGATGCTAGCCTGTTAGACATTTTCTGGAACAGCGAGGCCTTTTGCTGTAAGAGGACACAGGAGGGACATTGTCATCCTCTCTTTACTGATGCTGTTGTAATTCTTGAAAGGCTTGTTTCTATCTGTGTTGTTGAATTGTATGCAGGAAAGAGAAGGTGCAAGTCAGAAAAACTACAGGTTTGGGACAAAGAAAGAGGCATGGGTAAATTCTGTTTTGCCTCTCCCAGAGGGAGTCATTTCTCATTACTGATTCTGTGTCTTAATGAAGGTGGGGACATTTAGAGGACCATACCCCATAGGATGCTGGGCGATGAAACAAGGCAATGGCACGGCACAGGGTAGGCAGGGACTCTTGTCCCTGCTGCTAAAGAAAAGGACTGAACGTTTCCAATTTGTCATCTAAATGACGACCTGAAGAAACTCACTCTCTCCCAGATGCTGGTCCATTCACTCTCCATCAGCTTGTGCACGTGGGTTTCCAGCCCCTGTGCTCTGAGGCTCTTTGAGTGTGAATAGTGGATCATCATAAACATGGAAGGCTCAAGTGAAAGCAAGAAAAAGCTGAAATTAAATACTAACAATCCAGAAACTGCCTTCTGGAGTGTTCAGAGGACGGGGGCGGGGACCCTTTATAGGCACTTTGGAATATATTCCATGTAAACTTAACAAGGGCCTTGGGAGCTGAGCCGGCAGAGCAGGTGACTGAAGTTGCCCGCGTTGAATCCCCGGTGCGGTGAGAACTGTGGGTGTTAGCCAGCAGCAGTGCAAGAACCACGTACCCTTACCTCTTTGCAGCTTATACAGCTTTCCGCTTACTAATCTCAGTCTGCCTTCAGCGTGGCTCGCCAGCCGGGAGATGGAGATCCAGAAGCAATGTGAAACATGGGTCTTAATTGCTAGCTTCATTGAAAAGCACTTTCCAAGTCTTTTCTTTTGGGTTTCTTGTTTTTTAGTCTTAGATCCCAGTAAAATTTGAAATGCTTTTAATTTAGTGGCTTTTAATCATTATACTATTCTAGCATGAAATTTTTAGGGAAATTTTTTAGGTTTTCTTTTGATTTTTTTATACTCAGTTCTCTGACACAAACATAACGCCCCCCCCCATCAGTTAAGAACCAGTTTAATATGAACAACTAATGTTAACTAGTTGTCACATATAATAGCTAAGAAAGTAAATGTTTTCTGTTACTAGAAGTGACAGAACATACCTTTTATTTTAGTAAGCTTTCTTTCAAACAGCTGTGTTTCAAAGCTGATATTAGAGTGATCAATAACATAGCCCCAACTTAAAGAGGATTCTAAGGTAGGTCCCTATGTCCTCAGAGATGTAGGCAGCTGAAAAGTTTGGTAAATATAATCCTTACTTCTTTAGCCATGTCTGATGATTGATGTATTTTAGTCTAATTATACTATGTTGTAACTGTAGATATAACTGCTGTGAATTAAGTTGATTCCTTTTGACATTAATTAAATCTAATTAATATTTTGGAGTGCCATATAAACTTCACATTGTATACATATTTAATTTCTTAAAAATAAAAATCTGTTTTATAGTGGAATAATCCATTGCATGGCCTTGTATGGGAACACAGCCAACAAGAAAAGAATGTTTTGCCAAGAGAATTGTTTTGTGACTTGAAGGTGGGTCACTGAAACAGGTCTATGAGACTGAAGGCAGTTGCTGGGCTTTTTTCTCAGTAAAACATTCTCATAAGATTTCTGTTCCTTTCAAGGTTATCCCTTGAGATAAAGAGAGGAATGTTGTGGGAACCATAGAAGCAATAGCAATTAATGCCTTTTGATATTATATTGTTATTAAGCTATCATGCAGATGTATTCCATGTATCTTTAAGTAAAAGTTACACTTGATGCTATGCCAATTTCTCAGTAAACAAGCTTTTTGAAGTCTTGTGAATAAAAATAGGACACAGCACGAACTCGGCGCCATTTGCCTGAGCGAGCGGTGGCCCTTTGCTAGTTCACGAAGATTTCGTCTGTGTGACATCTTAGGACAAGCGGTGCAGGCCACCAGCCATGAAAACTGAGTACATCCAGTACATGGCTAGGAGGCAAAAGATAAACAACCATTAGAAATGTAGCAATATTTTTCACTGAACTCTATGTACCCAGATCAAGGAAGCCCCTACCCTAGAGACTTAGCCAAGAATAAGGTCAGCTAACCGCACCCCTCCTGCCCTTGTAAACGCTGCTTGTTTGCTCAGCCTAGATAGCCACCCTATAAAAAGGAGCCATTTTAGAAGCTCGGGGCTGTAGTGTTCCCTTGCGTGGGTTACCTGCAGTCCCTGCGCAGGTTTGCAATAAAACTTATAAAAATTCACTTTGGGTTTGATGTGGTCTGTCTCCTGGGATGTAACAGTCTGCTGATCTCTCTTTCTGCACCCCTGACATACAACAACACTGCTTAGTGAAGAAATTAAGAATAAATGCATTTAAGTGGAAAAACGTTAGTTTTCACCATGTACCACTGTTCATACCTCTTCAGCTGTTCTTTTATTTATTTATTTATTTATTTATTTTATTCATTTTTAGAGAGGAGAAGGGGAGAGAGAGAGACAGAGAGAGGAGAGAGAGACAGAGAGAAAGAGAAGGGGGGAGGAGCTAGACACATCAACTCCCATATGTGCCTTGACCAGGCAAGCCCAGGGTTTCGAACCAGCGACCTCAGCATTTCCAGGTCGACGCTTTATCCACTGCGCCACCACAGGTCAGGCCTCTTCAGCTGTTCTTATTAAGTCACCAGAAGATCAGCTTAGAAGGGAACTTTAGGCCTGCTGAGAAAGATCCCGTGTTTATCTGAAGTGACTAACCCTCAATTTCATTTTTTGGGGGGATGAGAGCAGGACAGATAGTGAAGCAGACTTCTGCATGTGCCCCGACCAGAATCTACCTGGCAACTCCATCTAGGGTCGATGCTTAAGTACCGAGCTATTTTTAGTGCCTGAGGCTAATGCGCTCCAATACAGCTATCTTCAGCACCTGGGCTACACTTGCTGCAGGAGAAGAGAGAGAGAAGAGTGAGAGGGGAGGGAGTAGAAAGAGATGGTAGCTTCTCCTGTGTGCTCTGATCATGTGATACATTTATCCGTCCCACCCTAAAGGCCGGTCCGCGAAAATATTTTTTGACATTAAACCAGTCGGTCTGTGGCCCAAAAAAGGTTGGGGACCACTGCTCTGAGCAACCGAGCAAGCTATCCAACCAGGGCAGATTTCCTTAGTTTTTAACCTAATGCCCTTTTATATTCCAGGATCTCATCCAGGATATCATATTACAGTATATTTAATCATCATCATTTCGTAGGCTCTTCTTGTTTGTGACAGTTTCTTAGACTGACTTTGTTTTTGATGATCTTGATAGTTTTAAAGAATACTGTTGAGGTATTTTGTAGAATGCTGCTTAGTTCAGATTTGTCTGATGTTTTTTCATAATTAGACTGGTGTTATCAGTTTGGGGGGGAATACCACATAGATGCTATTTTTGTTATATCACTGTCAATATGACTTATCACTGTTGATGCTGGGCTTGATCACCTAGTTGTTGAAGGGTTGCCAGGTTTCTCCACTGTAAAGTTATTTGTCCCCACCACTCCCCTGCCACCTTTCCCACACTATACAGCAGGTCCTTAACTAATGTCGTTTTGTTCAACATAGTTTTATTATAACGTTGATGAGAGGGAATAAACTGATTTCTGGCTGAGACCACTGTGTGGAATTTGCATGTTCTCCCTGTGTCCGTGTGGGTTTTCTCTAGGGCCTCTGGTTTCCTCTCACATGCCAAAGATGTGCATGTGACAGTGGCGTGTCTGCGTTTGTCCAGTCTGAGCGAGTTAGGTGTGTGTGAGTGCCCTGATGTGGAAGGGCGTCCTGTCCAAGCTGGGTCCTACCTTGTGCCCTGAGCTGCTGAGTGAGGCTTTGGCCACCCAGAACTTTGAACTGGAATCATTGGGCTGGAAAAGAATTATCTTGTGTTTATTAATCTTTCTTAAATGCTTGTATAGCTCACATTTACTTTAATGTTTAATATTAGAAGTCTTTTGGGTCTTTATTTGGATGTTTCGTGATGTTTTTGTGACCAGAAATATACTGTCGGCACTTATTCTTGTTTATATCAATTAGCCTGTGGTGAAATTGGTTTTGTTATTTGTCATTCTCTTCAAGTCATGGTTTCCAAAAACCTATTGATAACAGTAAGTGACAACTGTGCACAACCCACTCTTAAAGAATAGGAGTTATGACTCTTTCCCCGCTGAGGGCAGAGCAGCTGCACTATCTGGAGTTCTCAAACATATTTTTAATTCTGTGGCTTTAAAAACTTCTTGGCTGGTAGAACAGTTACTGTTGTATTCATTAGTTATATACAAACTTTTTTTGAGGGGCGTTTTATTATATCTGAGCAGGTGAAATAAACTTTCCAAACAGAAGCCACCCAGCATTGATTGGAGGCTGTAAAATTTGCATCACTGCCAGTGTTTGTTCCTAGTGGCATGCCAAGGGTTCCAGATGCTGCCCCTCTTTTTCTGTCAAGAGTTAATCCTGTTTGTGTTTTCTTCTGTTTCAGTTGCGTTAGTATCATGTTTGGAGCCCACGGACCTTTTTGTACTGTGTATGTTAGTGTTGAGTATGTACCCTGTTTAGAAAAGTACTCCTATGATAAAACTATTTTAACACCTTTATGTGTTTTCAGGGCATAGTTATTAAAGATATCCTTTCATGACTATTAACTGGCTTTGAGTTTGACACTCCCAGGAAGAGTATATAATTAAAGATGATCTGTGTAGTCAGCATACAGATTACTTCATATTTAACATTTGTGAACATTATAATACAATGTGATTGTAGGGATCATGTTGTTTCTTGGTTCTTGCAAAATATTGCTGTTATTTTAAACAAGTTTATTTAAAAATAGCCATTTCACTTATTTTTGTTAAGTATAAACTTAGTAAGAATTGGAAATTTCTTCCTTATATAGAAGTATACAGTGTATATATATATATATGTTTTCATATATTTGTATATTTACATATATTTCCTTATATTTATATATATATGATTTTAAAGAATAAAAAGTTTATTCATTATATATAAATAAATATATTTTATTGTTAAAGATGAATAATGCCTTGTGCTCATTCACAGAGGGAAAAAATGAGTTAATAGAAATGATTTTTTCATTTTCAAGTTTTTCTCCTGTCAGCTCATCTTACGCCTTTGGCACGAGCTGCCATGTGCTAATTGGTAAGTATTAGTAGCGGCCATGAATAGATGAATAGGTAGCAAAATACTATCAACAAAAACAGTCATACAGCCAATTAGTTCAATAGCTGTCTCTGTATTATTTTGTTGAGAACACATGACTTTAGGCTATGGTTTTCTATGACATTCATCTGTCAGAAAAATTGTTCCTGGTTCAGATGAAGAAACAAAATATTTTAGTATTACATATTTTTGAGTGGTGGGCTGCAGAACTTCCAGGTGCTACATGATCTGAGCCAGTTTGAAACCCACTGCACTGACGAATGAGAGACAATTAGGCAGCCTCTGGGAGTTTCCTGAGGCAGGAAGGCCTGGGTCATCCTGCAGTTGTGTAATAATTGTTTGTATCTCCTTCTTCAGGAAGGATAGAGCGGGCTTTCCCGCCCACAGACTTGGCATAGCATTTCTCTGCTTCACAGGCCAAGGATTATGTGTAAGGATTATGATATCCCCAGTGGGTTGGGTTGTGGGTGGAGATACCAGTGTGGTTTTGGGGAGCTGTTCCTGCCAGAAATATATGGATGTGTGATTGTGTGTGTGTGTGTTTGTGTGTGTGTACATGTGATAGCAAAAGCATGTGTGTGTGTGTACATGTGATAGCAAAGGCATGTGTGTGTGTATGTACATGTGATAGCAAAGGTATGTGTGTGTGTACATGTGATAGCAAAGGTATGTGTGTGTGTGTACATGTGATACCAAAGGTGTGTGTGTGTGTGTGTGTGTGTGTGTACATGTGATAGCAAAGGCCTAAAGTGCTTTTCCACTTTTTTTATAGAAAGAAAAAAAATGGGAGTGCTTTTTTTCTGAATAATATCCTAACAGTGTGGTAGATCTTTTTATTTAACAGCTAGGTTAGGTTACTGTGAGGCTGTTATTTTAGTATTTTGTCCATAGCATTGTGATGATGGTGAGTAAGCAAGATACATGAAAGCCATCTGGAAATACAGTTTTTATTTTATCTCAGTTCAAACTATTTCTTATAACTACTTATTTTTTTACACCTACCTTTTAGCATAATAAATGGAAAAAAAATTTGATGTGAAGTGTCCTTTATTCAGCCAATTCATTTTTAAACACCTACTTTGTGCAAGACACCATGCTGGGGGAACACAATGGGTAAGATGTATACGGTTTCCACTCCCATGAAGCATACCTTCTAGTAGTGGAGAGAGCTGAAAACAACTACAAATATAAATAGAAGAGATCATTTCAGGAGGTGGTGAGAGGAAGGAGAAATAAACAGGTGAATGTAGTGAGATTAGCAAGGGTGGGTAAGGAAGAAGTATCACCTCAAATGATGAGCCCCTGAGTTGTGATAGTCCATCCTTGTGAAGAGTGGAGGGAGGGTGTTCAATTAGCATGAAGGTTGAGGTGGGAAATTGCTTGGTGTGGTCAAGGAGGCCCACAGGACTGGAGAGGGTGATGTGACAAGACAGTGGAGAAGTGGCAGGAAGAAGAATGTGGAGATCCACATGAGTCAAGAAATGTGATGTGCCTACAGAGAAGTGCTGATATTGATGGGTTTTGACAAATTGGACATACTTGTGTTAACAGCATCCAGGTTAAAAAAACTGAACATCTCTACCACGTGGGAAGCATTGCTTGGGGTCTGCTAGAAGCCACAGCTCACCCCCATTGTTACTCCGTTTGGTCCAGTTGGTCCAGTTGGGTTGTAGAGACTTGTGTGTATGGTTTTGGTTGAGTTGGATTTCAGGGACTTGCTTTGGGTTCCCAGGCTGTTTTGTTTTTGGTGTATATATGTATATATAAAACCATGCAAAGTCTTATGCTTCCAGCAGCACATTGGGTATTTTTCTCTGGAGTTTCACAGTAATCCCAGGTCTTTCCCCAACTCTCACCATGGACATGTACATGGAACTGTTTAGTAAATACAACATGTGTTTATTTCCACAGTCTTTTTTTTTTATTGATTGATTTTAATTTATTGTGTTTACATAGATTCTAGTGTCACCCTGAATGCATTCCCCCCCCCTCGTATTCCCCTGAACATCTCCCTTCCTCCCCTCCCCATAGTGCCCTCCCCCCTTCCCTTCAGGTTTATCCCATCCTCTCATCCCCTTTCCCTCTGTCTTTTCCTCTGGTCCCTTTGATCCCTCCTCTGTCTCAATTCCGTTCCTCAGGTCACATTGTTCATTGGATTCCTCAAATGAGTGAGGTCATATGATATTTTTCTTTCTCTGCCTGGCTTATTTCACTTAACATAATAGTTTAACATAATAGTTTCCAGGTCCATCCATGTTGTCACAAAAGGTAAGATTTCATTCTTTTTCATGGCCCCATAGTATTCCATTGTGTATATGTACCACTGCTTTTTAATCCATTCATCCACGGACGGACACTTGGGCTGTTTCCAAATCTTCGCTATTGTGAACAATGCTGCCACAAACATGGGGGTGCATTTCTCCTTTTGAAACAGTGTTATGGTGTTCTTGGGGTTTATTCCTAAAAGTAGGATGGCTGGGTCAAAAGGCAGTTCAATTTTTAATTTTTTGAGGAATCTCCATACTGTTTTCCACAGTGGCTGCACCAGTCTGCATTCCCACCAGCAGTGCAGGAGGGTTCCCTTTTCTCCACATCCTTGCCAGCACTTATTCTGTGTTGTTTTGTTAATGAGCGCCATTCTGACTGGTGTGAGGTGGTATCTCATTGTGATTTTAATTTGCATTTCTCTAATGATTAGTGATGTTGAGCATTTTTCATCTGCCTATTGGCCATCTGTATGTCCTCTTTGGAGAAATGTCTATTCATTTCTTTTTCCCATCATTTTATTGGATTGTTTATCTTCCTGGTGGTGAGTTTTACAAGTTCTTTATAAATTTTGGTTATTAACCCCTTATCAGATGTATTGTCAAATATGTTCTCCCATTGTGTGGTTTGTCTTTTTATTCCATTCATATTGTCTTTATCTGTGCAAAATCTTTTTAGTTTGATATAGTCCCATTTGTTCATCCTGTCCTTTATTTCTGTTGTCCATGGAGATAAATCAGCAAATATATTGCTGCGAGAGATGTCGGAGAGCTTATTGCCTATGTTTTCTTCTAAGATGCTTATGGTTTCACGGCTTACATTTAAGTCTTTTATCCATTTTGAGTTTATTTTTGTGAATGGTGTAAGTTGGTGGTCTAGTTCATTTTTTTGCAGGTAGCTGTCCAATTTTCCCAACACCATTTGTTAAAGAGGCTGTCTTTATTTCATTGTATGCTCTTACCTCCTTTGTCAAATATCAATTGTCCATAAAGGTGTGGGTTTATTTCTGGGTTCTCTGTTCTGTTCCATTGATCTATATGCCTGTTCTTATGCCAGTACCAAGCTGTTTTGAGTACAATGGCCTTGTAGTATAACTTTGTATCAGGAAGGGTGATACCTCCCACTTTATTCTTCTTTTTCAAGATTGCTGAGGCTATTCATGTTCTTCTTTTGGTTCTGTATAAATTTTTGGAGTATGTGTTCTGTATCTTTGAAGTATGTCATTGGTATTTTAATCGGTATTGCATTGAATTTATAAATTGCTTTGGGTAATATAGACATTTTAATGATGTTTATTCTTTCTAACCATGAGCATGGCATAGGCTTCCACTTGTTTGTATCTTCCTTGATTTCTTTTATCAATAGTTTATAATTTTCTGAGAGTTTTCACAAGTCTTTTCTTTAGAAAATAAGAATTGTCTTTTCAGAGGATTTTTTTCTCGTAATATTTGTGGATCTGTCCTTTAAGACCAAACTGAAACTTTTGTTTTCATTAAGAATTTATGCATATTAAACAGAGTTTATATATTTTTTGGTAATGGAATATTTTAGGTTTTATTTCCTCATCATACTTTGATTCTTTATAAAAAGTCTGCGGGGAGATTTAACCAAATTTAAGCTAGAAATAAAGATAATATAGTGATTTTGAATAGATTTGTGTTCAAGATGAGATTTTAAAGTTATTATTCCACAGTGAATTTTAATAGTTATTGAATCTATGGCATTTATGGATGTGCAGTAACTAAATGAATATAATTAGTATGATAGATTATAGACTTGTAATGTAACATGAGAACTTTTTATTAAGCTTTCTCCAAAATGGTTCATGCTGTGAACACACAAAGTGTGAAGCTGAAGGTCACTCCATTGTAGCACGGCTTTTGGAATCAGTAGGCTTATGTTTCAAATCAAGATGAGTTTCAAACTTTTGAAAACACAGCTCAAAAGTTAAAAAGGCAGTTATGTAACCAGATGATATTTTATCTCCTTTTGGGGAGCTGGGACTAGATGTTTCTTTTTATAATGCAAGGACAATTTTATTATTGAATGTATCAAGTATAAAATGGAATTGAAGTTACACTTTGAGAAAAACTTATTGATTTATAGACTTTATTAGCTTTTAACAGGTCGCCCAAAAGGCCTTTTGACATTTCATTTCAAGACTTTCGGAGAACTCGTCGAAGTCTGAAGTTTTGTTTGGTGTGGTCTTGTCCAAACTATTGGCTAGTTGTTTTGACCCTCTGATCTGGTGATCCTGAGAAACTTTCTGGAAACATACCTGAAAATACATAAATGCCTATTTCACTATTTAAAGGTTCTTTCACTAAAAGTATATGAATACTTTTTTAATGAACTCTTACAACATTTTGAAAGAGAAGCATATTATTTTCCATCTGTAACATCATTTTGTCTTTTATTTTTAAAAGCTCAGTTTTTTCCCATTATCAAAATATGATCGGGATGGACCATCTGAGGAAGGTGCAGGGATATTTATGTTCTTGTTATCTGTAATACTGCCCCCTACGGATAACAATTTTTAAACTGTCTAGTACTTGTTGTATTGTTTTCATTTCAAGATGCATTTTTGTGTTTTGGCCTTGGACTTTAATCTTTTTCCTGTTGGAGGTTTAGGTTGGTCCTAAAATGCCATAACATTGTTTCAGTTTTTATTTAATTTCCTCTAATTCTTTAGACAACAAATTAGATAATCTTATACTAGTGGAGTTACCTAACATTATATTTTACTTACTGTTGTATTTTAAGATCTTTGCTCATAAAATTTTTTTAACATGTATACATATTAAATTAAATGTTGAAAATATATGCACTTAATTAGATAAAATCATTGCTTTGTTGAACAGCATTGTAATGGCATCAAGTAACAATACATGGATCATCCATTATTTTAAATCTTTCACATTATATAGCAATGTAGTAATTCCCAGTGCTTTTTGAGAGGTGAGTGAATGAATGGTGGGGAAGGGATGGACAAGTACAGAACCTGAACTCGATATGGTGATCGATGTACTCCATGAGGCTGGGGTTTAGAAGCCCACATACTTGAAAAGAGTTTCACATATCGCTGTATTCAGTGAGCAAACCATGTCCGTTTTATGGCATGTGCTTCCCCTTGGGTTGACCTCATTTTCTTTCCGGGTATCCCCATGTGGTTTCAACATGGCCACCAGCAGCTGCCAGCATCTGTCCTCCCAGTTTAATAACTCGAGCAAATGAGAGTTTCTCTTTCCAGATACTTGGGTAAAAGTGCCAGTATTGAGTCTCTTTGGATTAGCTTTGAGCACTTGCTATTCCCAAACTGTTGTGGCAAGATAGGTGGAATGTTGTGATTACCAGAGGTGAGGTCACATCTCTCTCATCTCACCTAAAGCACCAACGTGTTGCCCCCGCAAAAATCAAGGTGATGGAACGAGAAGGAGGGAAGTGGATTCTAACCAGGCAGGAAAGCCCCTGGATGTCCACCGTGAAGATCAATGAAGAGCCTCATCCAATTCCCATTATACTTGTTGTTGGTGCCATGTGGTTTAACATATCACTGTCTGGACTGCTTTTTTTCCACCATTGTATCTTCACAGTAGTTTTGTTAAGATGAGGGACTGAGCCGTCTACATTTTTTATATCCCTTTTTAGCACTAAATGTTTATCTGATTGACCATTTCTGAAGTATAATAGAGTTTAGTAGGAGATGTTGACATCATTGTTTTTTTGTTTTATTTTGTTTTATTTTTTGCTATCTGTTTTAAGAGAAAATACCTAACTATATAAGTGGACAGATTCTTTCTTTCTTTCTTTCTTTCTTTCTTTCTTTCTTTCTTTCTTTCTTTCTTTCTTTCTTTCTTTCTTTCGTTTTCACTTCTCTCTCTCTTCCTCTTTTTCTTGACAAAATATGTTTAATACTATAAAAGTGATAGGAGTTAGAACTGAGAATATTAACCTGGGGTTCATATGCTTTCTAAGAGACCATGGAGGGAGGACTTTCTGGGTGTCTGGGAAGCCCCTCAAATCCTAGCAAAACTGCGTGCATGCGTCTGCACACACATCCGTATACCTGTGTGCATTTTCTTGAGAGAGGTTCTGTAGCTTCCATGAGAAGCTCAAGGGGGGATCCCTAACTCACTAACGGTTCAGGACCTCTGATGAAAAATTTCATATTCCGACAAATAGTTCCTGACTCTAGGAGGTTAAACAACTTATTGTGGGTGGGGGTGGGGAGGGAGAAGCTAAAGAGTGGGGCAACTTTGGAGAAACAGAAAGGAATATAAGCTTTAGGGTGAATGGTTAACTCCTGTTAACAAATTCAGTCTAAACAGAGTTCACACACACGCTATTCTGGATGAGCCAGTAATGAAACAGGCTTTGTCATTGCTGCCAGTCAGATGGCAATGGCTGGAAATGTGCTGCCAGCTGCTCCTGGCTCAGGGCTTTGAAGCAGGCACAGGCTCACCTCTTGCCATTTGGAAGTAAAAGGACAGTGATAAAATATGCTGCTTGGCTCTCATAAGCAATTTTTCACAACAGTTTAATAAAAGTTTAAGAAGTATGGGCATGGACTGGAGCCAGGATGCTCGGTGGGGCCAGGGTCAGCCGCTCGGCCCCTTGGCGTTTCTTGGTGCTGATTTACCTGGGACCACCAGGAAAAGATGGAGGGACAAGGAGCCGGATATTTCTCATAATCCAGTCAGGGCTGCTGTTGTGCTTGTCCATTTTGATTTTTTTCCCCTAAATTCAAGTTTTTCCAATGAGTTTAAACTTCAGCCTTATGCCTGCGGGGATGCCTAGAGCTTTGGCCTCGTTAGCTCACACACAGCACACTGTTTTCACATCACTGCCATCGCTTTTCCCCGTTTTGAATGCCTACGTAGCCATCAGATGTTGAGAGTTTTGTGTAAAGATTCAAAATCTCTAATATTTAGTAAAGGAGAGAAAGTTCTCATAGGGAGTCAAATGGATTATCTGAAAGGATTTCCTCAAGAAAATGTTGCAGTGTGGGTCACTTTTAATTTCCCTTCACTTTTGAGGCCATTTGGTTTTAAGGGATACATCTGTCCCTACCCCATTGTGTGGGTCCTGGTTCAACACACGTAGAGCCTTTTGTTCTACGTTAGTGTCCTTAAAACTTTTTTGAAATAATATGCAGTGAGATCTATTTTACACCATGACCCAATACATGTATATGCAGATGTGTATCAGTATAAGTAAAAAGGTTTCACAAGACAACATTTACTGTTATACTCTGTAACCTGATAGTGTATTTTCTGTTCTGTGGGGGAAAAGACTTCTGGTCGCCACTCATTAAGTCAGTTTCATGACCTCCTAATGGTTTGCAAACTGCAGTTGGAAAGCCACCTCCTGAAGGAATGCTTTCTGGCATACTGTCATTTGTGTCACTGTGGTGAGGAGCAGCTCAGGGCACCACAGAGCAGCTCAGCCTCCTTATGTGACACGGTGGAACTGAGTTGTGTGTTGCCAGAAGCACTCGTGATCTGGAGGCAGTAGAGCATAGTGGTTAAATGTGAGCATTCTATTCAATAGTTACAGTGCTCTGCTCTTGACTGTGATATCACTGTTTGTCTCTGGTGCTTTGTTAGCTTCTCCATATTTAAAATGAAAGTAACAATACTTACCTTTATGGCTTGGGTTATATGAACAACCTTTAATGTAAGCACTTAGTATGTTTAACCAATGTTTCCTATTAATGTTATTAGTATTTTATCTTAGTACTTACATGTATCTCCCAAATGGATTTTCTTTCTGCCCATGGGATAATTCATACCGAGCCCATTTAAAATTATGGGTTTATGTGTAGGAATAAACCTTATGTTCCAAAGCATGGATTGTGCTTAAATGGAAGCAGTATTGCAACCAGACATTTACACCTTGAATTAGGATGCTTTCAGTTACAAGTAACAGAAGCCCCAAACTGGCTTAATCAAAAACAGGAAATCATTGACTCACATAATGGGAAAATCTAGGGGGATTGCTTTAGGCATTGGCCATATCCAACTACTCTAATGTTATCAGAAATCCCTTTCTCTTATTTTCTTCCTCTGCCATTCCCTGTTGGCTTCCTTTTCAGGTGGGATTGCCCCAAGCAGTGGCAGAAACAGCTACCAACTGCTCTAGTTTCATATCCTTCTTCAACTTAGTGCTGCACTGCAGGGCCATTGACTCTGACGGACTCAAGTCACCCTTCCTGACCCTCTGCCACCTCAGTGGCTGAGCCAGTAGAGGCAATAGTGTCTACTCAGTCATGTTCCTACCTTGCGGGCTCAGCCTCATCCAAAACATACATACACACACACACACACACACACACACACACACACACACACGGGCACACGGGCATGCGCACGCACTGGAACAGAAGCTGGGGGGTGGGGCGAGGGCTGCAATACAGCAGATATCCACTATATACTGCTACCTTTCCTTCTCATGTCATAGGACTTTCTGTGTGAGATGTTGTATTTGAATAATCCGCTGGGAGAATTGTTAACATGAAGGTATTCTTATTCTAAATTGCATTCTGTTTCACTCTTATAGTAGGGTTGTGTTCAGAGGTGTGCCATGTCAAATACTAAGTGATTTTCTGATCGCTGCTAAAAAATGTTGTTTTTCAGCCATCCCATCTTTTTGTTGCCACTTAAAAGTTATTTCCTTCTATTTTATTTTATGCTTCCGCCAGACCTAATCTGCTTTCCCAAACTTCTGGCACTGGTTGATCTCATTACGAATAACAAAACACAGATTAGATGAGATGTGGCACCCCACCTCCTCAGTGGTCACTCCCTTCCCTTTTGTGGTCTGGCCAGTCTGAGTGTCAGAACCATGTCATGTACACAGTGCCCTTTTCATCCTTTGGCAGCAAAAAATGCTCACTGATTTACCAGACTATAGGACAGGGGTCCCCAAACTACGGCCCGTGGGCCGCATGTGGCCCCCTGAGGCCATTTATCCGGCACCCGCTGCACTTCTGGAAGGGGCACCTCTTTCATTGGTGGTCAGTGAGAGGAGCATAGTTCCCATTGAAATACTGGTCAGTTTGTTGATTTAAATTTACTTGTTCTTTATTTTAAATATTGTATTTGTTCCCGTTTTGTTTTTTTACTTTAAAATAAGATATGTGCAGTGTACATAGGGATTTGTTCATAGTTTTTTTTTTATAGTCCGGCCCTCCAACGGTCTTAAGGACAGTGAACTAGCCCCCTGTGTAAAAAGTTTGGGGACCCCTGCTATAGGAGGTTGGGTCTCTTGAGTTGTTGGACAGCCCCTGGCATGCACGTTCTCTCTCTCTCTCTCTCTCACACACACACACACACACACACACACACAGATGGGGTGGTAGACAATGGGCACTTTGGTTTCAGTAGGGGCTCCAGATGGTGAATTTTGTCTGCCAGGTGGTTTAAGGGAATTGTGGGTCTCGAGCCAGCCAAGTTGAAGACACATCCCAGAGCCTTTCATCTGCCATGTGCAAGATATGGTCAACCCACTAATTAAATTAGAAACAAAGTAAGCACTCCTTTATTTTTTATTGTGTTAATATACACATAAAATTTACCATCTTAACCATTTTTGAGTGTATAGTTCAGTAGTATTAAGTATATTTATATATTTACATAATTGTGTAGCTATCACTACTGTCCATCCCTATAACTTTTACATTTTTTCTTTTTTGTATTTTTCTGAAGTGAGAAGCAGGGAGGCAGACAGACAGACTCCTGCATGCATCCAACAGGGATCCAACCAGCATACCCACCAGGGGGCAATGCTCTGCTCATCTGGGCTGTTGCTCTGTTGCAACTGGAGCCATTCTAGCACCTGAGGCAGAGGCCATGGAACCATCCTCAGTGCCCAGGCCAACTTTGCTCCAATGGAGCCTTGCCTGCTGGAAGGGAAGAACGAGACAAAGAGAAAGGAGAGGGAGAGAGGTGGAGAAGCAGATGGGCGCTTCTCCTGTGTGCCCTGGTCGGGAATCAAACTCAGGACTTCCACACACCGGGCCAACGCTCTACCACAGAGCCAACTGGCCAGGCCCACTTTTTCTTTTTTTTAAGTTAGAGGAGGGGAGATAGACAGATTCCCACATGCACCCCAACCAGGATCCACCTGGCAACCCCTGTCTGGGGCTGATGCTTGAATTAACTGATCTGTCCTCAGCACCTGGGGTTGGTGCACAAGCCAGTTGAGCCACTGGCTCTGGGAGGGGAAGAGAGTGAGAAAGGGGAGGGAGAGGGGAAGAGAAGCAGGTGGTTGCTTCTCTTCTGTGCCCTGACTAGAAATCGAACCTGGGAAGTCCATATGCCGGGCTGATGCTCTATCCACTGAGCAAACCTGCCAGGGCATTCTTTTTTTTTTTTTTTAAGATTTTTTTTTCAAGAGAGAGAGAGATGGGAAGAAAGAGAGATGAGAAGCATCGACTTCAAGTTGTGTTACTTTAGTTGTTCATTGATTGCTTCTCATGTGCCTTGACAGGGAGACTCAAGCCATCAACCTTGGACTCAAGCCAGTGACCTTGGGCTTTAAGACAGAGACTTGAGCTCAGACCAGTGACCTTGGGATCATTTTGATGATCCCATGCTCAAGCTAGATGAGTCTGTGCTCAAGCCAGTGACCTTGAGGTCTTGAACCTGGGTCCTCGGTATCCCAGGTCGATGCTCTATCTACTGCACCACCACTTGGTCAGGCGCCCTGTAACTCTTTTCACCTTGTAAAACTGAAACTCTATATTAAGTGATAACTCCCCATTCACCCCTTCCTCTTGCCCCTGGCAGCCACCATTTTTTCTCTATTATTTTGGCTACTCCACATATCTCATGTAAATGGAATCATATAGTCCTTGTCTTTTTGTGACTGGCTTATTTTACTTAGCATAATGTTCTCAAGGTTCATCCATGTCGTAGCAGAATTTCCTTTTTAAGGTTGATTAGCATTTCATTGTACATGTATACCATATTTTGCTTATTCATCATTCATTGATGGGCGCTTAGATTGCTCTCATCTTTTAGCTATTATGAATAATGTTGCAATGAACATGAGTGTACAAATATCTCTTCAAGGCCCTACTTCCAATTCTTTTGGGCATTATTCAGAAGTGGAATTGATGGATCATATGATAATCCTATTTTTAATTTTTTGAGGCACCACCATATTGTTTTCCACAGTAGCGGTAACATTTTCTGTTCTCACACACAGTGCACAAATGTTCCAGTTTCTCTACATCCTTAACAACGCTGTTTTCTGTGATTTTGATAGTAACTATCCTAATGGGTATGAAGTGGTATCTCATTGTACTTCGGATTTGCACTTTCCTATTGATTAGTGATGCTGAGTGTCTTTTCATATGCTTATTGACCATTTGTATATCTTCTTTGGAGAAATATTTATTCAAATTCTTTGCCCATTATTTACACTCCTTTATTTTATTTTATTTTATTTTATTTTTAATAATTTTATTTTTTTAATGGGGTGACATCAATAAATCAGGATACATATATTCAAAGATAACAAGTCCAGGTTATCTTGTCGTTCAATTATGTTGCATACCCACCACCCAAAGTCAGATTGTCCTCTGTCACCTTCTATCTTGTTTTCTTTGTGCCCCTCCCCACCCCCTTTCTCTCTCCCTTTCCCCCCTCCCCCCTGTAACCACCACACTCTTATCAATGTCTCTTAGTTTCACTTTTATGTCCCACCTACATATGGAATAATGCAGTTCCTGGTTTTTTCTGATTTACTTATTTCGCTTCGTATCATGTTATCAAGATCCCACCATTTTGATGTAAATGTTCCGATGTCATCATTTCTTATGGCTGAGTAGTATTCCATAGTGTATATGTGCCACATCTTCTTTATCCAGTCATCTATTGATTACACTCCTTTATTTTTAAGCTCAACATTATACTCCTTTTTTATTTTTATTGCTTTAATTTTTTTTTTTTTTTTTTTTTTTACAGAGAGAGAGAGTCAGAGAGAGGGATAGATAGGGACAGACAGACAGGAATGGAGAGATATCATCAGTTTTTTGTTGTGACACCTTAATTATTCATTGATTGCTTTCTCATATGAGCCTTGACTGTGGGCCTTCAGCAGACCGAGTAACCCCTTGCTCGAGCCAGTGACCTTGGGTCCAAGCTGGTGAGCTTTGCTCAAACCAGATGAGCCCGCATTCAAGCTGGCAACCCCGGGTTCTCAAACCTGGGTCCTCCTCCACATCCCAGTCCGACACTCTATCCACTGCGCCACCGCCTGGTCAGGCTAAGCTCAATATTATACTCTTAATATTTGATGACTATATAGGATTGATTAACCAAATTTTGTGAAGTCCATGTATAGACAAATGTATGAATTTAGTTATTCCCAAAGTATGTATTATTTTGGGGGCAAAATTAGGAATTTCTCTAAAGATATTTGATGTCTCAACATTTTTATTTATAATTTTATATATTTGTGTACGTATATATGTGTTATATAAGTATATTGAATACTAGGCCAGGAACAGGTGTAATTTATTATCTGATAACAGCTTTGTAACCCCGTCAAGCACATCTACTTGGGCGAGAACACGTGCACACACAGTTGCACAATTGAAGCCCTACTGGCCAACTAAATTGGTTACCCTAAAGAGTCAGGTGAAATGACAAGGACACATGACAAATAATGCATACTTTAAACATTTTATTTTAAATGAAAACATAATTGTTATGCAACATGTTGATGAGCATTTTGTTTTTTCCAAGCCAATAATGTACACCTGGAGACCCTGCTATTTTTCTCCCAGGGAGCGGTCACTTGCTATAAAATTTTAGTACCAAAAATGTTCCAATGTTGGCCCAAAACCTTTTCCTTAAGGAAGGACCCTCTGACTGAAGTATCTTCCTTATATAAACTTTAGATATAATTTATTGGCTACAATATCCATTTACGTTTGTTTGACTGGTCTAGAATTTAGCAATACTGTTTGCAAATTACTCTTTGTTCAGGATCCTTGCATAATTTTCTAGTTTTCATTCCCGCACCTAATTCAACGGCGGACTTTGTGATTTACCTTCACAGAGCCTTTACAGGCCATTTAACTTAATTTTTTCAGAGTTGATTTTTTTTGACATTCCTATTTAATTGCTTTTACGTGATGCTTGAGTAATATAAATGCACAGCAAATACTGTGGGCACAGAAAGTCCTGCAAAGGAAACATGGTTCACCGGGCAGAAGCACACAGCTCTGTTGGTGGGAGCCAGTGTGAGCAGGTGTGTTGACACTATGATCACCAGTAGCTGACACTTATGTGGGACTTACTGTGTGTTCTAAGCTCTCTACAAATAGTGACTCATCTAATTGTCACAGTACCTCAATTAGGTAAGATTTTATTCCTTGTTCACAGATGAGGAATATGAAGCCCAGTGAGGTTAGGAGGTTTGCTTAACTATGCTACCTGCTAACTCCCAGCATTCAGCCTGCCTTGGGCTTAGTCAGTATGTCTTACAAAGGGAATGAGAGCATTTTACATGGAGTTAAATTAAGAGTAGGGAGAGAAAGAGGGAGAGGGGGAGAGAGAAAGGGAGAGAAAGGAACTATGTAAAGATACATATCCCTATCATAACAAACACTTTTGAAACATTCTACATAGTGCCCTAAAACTAGGATCTAGGCTTTTAGCAGTAGAAATAACCTATATAACCGTTTATTTCATCCCTCACTTATCCCAATAGGATAAGCGAGGCCTATTGAGATGATTTGCTTTACAAGCACCCAACTAGTAGTGTCATGTTCTTCATGAGATTTAGTGTCCTGGCTTATTTCACACTTTCTTCTAGAAGAAAGTGATGTATCACCAATATAGAACCTTCCTGAGAGAAATATTCAGGTAACAAGAGTTTCTTGGACTTTGCCAAGTAGAAAGGGACTTCTGAATGTTAATGAGTCCACGTCTGTATATCTCAAGCCAGTATGAAGCTTAGACCAGAGAATCTTAGGGCGGGAAAGGGTCTAGCGATGTGGTTTTATTTATCCTGTCTAGGGAAGGAAGG
The DNA here is from genome assembly GCF_036850765.1 of Saccopteryx bilineata. Lineage (NCBI taxonomy): Eukaryota > Metazoa > Chordata > Mammalia > Chiroptera > Emballonuridae > Saccopteryx > Saccopteryx bilineata. The sequence continues at coordinate 183,127,281 of NC_089494.1, forward strand.
AATGAGGCCAGCTGTGCACCTACATGGTAGGCTCAGAGAGGTCAGTGATGTATCCAAAATCACACAGCCAGAAAGAAATGGAACCTGGATGTGAACTTAGTCTTGCTGAATCTGAGGCCCATGTCTTTTGTGTCACTGTACGATGCCACCCTCAGTGGCCAGGTAATCGCCATGCTGAATCTGAGGCCCGTGGTCTTTTGTGCCACTGTACGATGCCACCCTCAGTGGCCAGGTAATCGCCATGCTGAATCTGAGGCCCGTGGTCTTTTGTGCCACTGTACGATGCCACCCTCGGTGGCCAAGTAATCGCCATCCTGCACAGTTGTTTAACAATAGTTTTTTCTTGGCAACACAGGTTTCCTAAAGCTAATCCTAAATGTCTCTTAAATTTATGTCTTTCTGCAGTCCTCCGTCAGCAACGGGAGCAATTGATCACAGTATTTTTGGGTAATAATTCCTACATTTTGTGAGTGAAATTGCATCTTGGATGGGTTTTCTACTTGAGGGGTGACAAGAAGACAGATGGGGAGTATTTGGGTGTCAGTGAATCTCAGACAGAGGAATCTGTTTGAGCTCATGGTTTGCCATGCTCACATCTGCTGATAAACATCTTTATTAGGCTGTGCTAGCTGGTTTTCAACCCAGGAATTATTTTCATTTCTTTTGACAGAAGTCATTCTCATGTTCATAACAGAAACTTTGAGAACTGAAGAAAGCTGAAGGAGGAATGTGAAAACCTCTGTGTATTAGTTATCTATTGCTGTGTAACAGAGTATCGCAAAACTTCGCAGTTTGAAGTAACAAATGTTTATTATCTCATATGGTTTCGTAAGTCAGGAATCTGAGAGTGGCTTAGCAGGCTAGTTCTGTCATGAAGTGTCAGTCCAGCTGTGAGTTGAGGCTGTAGTCATCTGGAAATTTGACGGGGGCTGGAGGGTCTGCTTTCAAACTCATTCGCACGGGTGTCGGCAGGAGGCGTCACTTCTTGTCATGCAGGCCTGTTCATAGGGCTGTTCACAACATGGCAGCTCTCAGCACGCCGATGCGAGAGAAAGAAAAACCGCACTGCTGACTAGGATAGAAGCTAGAATCTTTATAAGCTAATCTTGGAAATGACATTCCATCACTTCTTTTGAATTCTGTTGGTCACATAACCAACCCAAGTGTAATATTGTAGGATGGTGGCACTGCACAGGGGTGTAAGTACTGTGAGGTGAGGGTAATCGGAAACCACCTTGAGGGCTGCATACCACAATTTGTAAATTAAAATTTTGTATATTTCTTTCTTTCTTTTTTTTTTTTTTGCATTTTTCCGAAGCTGGAAACAGGGAGGCAGTCAGACAGACTCCCGCATGCGCCTGACTGGGATCCACCCGGCACGCCCACCAGGGAGCGATGCTCTGCCCCTCTAGGGAGTTGCTGTGTCGCAACCAGAGCCATTCTAGCACCTGAGGCAGAGGCCACAAGTCATCCCCAGCGCCCGGGCCATCTTTGCTCCAATGGAGCCTCGGCTGCGGGAGGGGAAGAGAGAGACAGAGAGGAAGGAGAGGGGGAGGGGTGGAGAAGCAGATGGATGCTTCTCCTGTGTGCCCTGGCAGGGAATCGAACCCAGGACTCCTGCATGCCAGGCCAACACTCTACCACTGAGCCAACCGGCTAGGGCCCTAAAATTTTGTTAGAATAAATTATGGAAGTTTTTCTCCACAGTTCTCCCCCCACCCCAAGATTATCACAAAATATAAACAATAACTAGAAAAAAAAATCCGAAGGGAATGCAATGTTGAGGAATGAAAACCCCAATAAATTGTTTATTGGTTCTTGCATCCTAGGGGAAGGTCCTGATTGTATTCTAAGTCTGCTGTGTTGAGATGTGTGTGGTGGGGGGCAGAGGGGCTTCGTGGCAGCAGAGTGGATGGACTGAATTGGATGTGCTTGGTCCTGAGGTTGTTTTGTGTTTTGGGGAACCAGTGGCCCCACTGCCTCTGAGATGGGGTAAGGAGTTTAGGATTCAATCTAGGCTGACATTTGAGAAAGGCTCATGGTTTAGAAACAGAGATTTATAGGAGTTATTTCAATTTTTACAAATTATTATTTGAAGAAAATCATGTACTTCAATCATAAATGTATTGAAAGGGTCTTGAAGTGGGTTGTTTGGGGGGGGGAGGAGAATTTTGTTTATGCCAGAACAGTTTTATGAGGCCCAGTAGGAAAGCATAACCTCTGGCTGAGCAATAGTATTCTATAGCCCCAAGTCATACAGATAACACTGGGGAACAGAATTTTTGTTGCATCCACAAAAACACTTGTTCTTACTAATTCAAGTGTGCTGATCTCAAATCTGACATTAGTTTTTCTCTGTAAGCTACAGTTTTTTTTGCAATTCAAGATTTTAGGTTTTCATTTTATTGTAAAATTTTCAACATTTATTTTAACATAATGAAGTAGAATGTCCTCTTGGGCATCATCTTTGTGAAAATATAATAATTTATATAACACAGTAAATACACTAATACACTAAAAGATATGATTGCATCAGAATTTGTCTACAATTTCGAAATAGAACATATTAAAACACTATTTTAATCATAAAATTTGTTTAAAACTTATTTAAATTCTATTCAGGTAAAAATTTGTGTTTGTAGCTCTTGCGTTTGTGTACTTGTTGAGGACAATCACATTTATGCTCCAGCAGTAGTCTGCTCATCACTAACAGCTCCAAGATTTTCAGGAAACTTATCAAGGTGACAGTTCAGGAAGTGAATCTTAACGCTCATGTTACATCCAATGTCGCAGAAAGCCAACAGCATCCTTTGAACCAGAAGTTCATAGTTTTCTGCTTTTTTATTGCCAAGGAAGATCTTTGTAACTGCCACAAAAGACTGCCATGCTGCTTTTTCCTCCTTATTCATCTTCCTGGCAAATTCTTCGTCACGTATGAGGGTTTGAATTGGAGGTCCATCGAATACACCACCTTTTATCTTCTTGAAAGACAAGGCAGGAAAAGCAGAAATAATATGTTGAAAGCATTCACTTTATCTATTCAAAGCCTGAACAAACGGCTTCATTAAGCCAAGTTTGATGTGAAGTGGGGGGGGGGGGGGAATGATCCCGTCTCGATTAACTACAGGTTCATTCACAATATTTTGCATCCCTACTTCCAGAGCTTCATGTTTCGGCCACTCCTTCTGTGTCCAGTGTTTCTCCTGAGCTCGGCTATCCCACAAACACAGAAAGCAAGGATACTTCGTGAAACCTCTCTGTTGTCCCAGCAGGAAATTTACCATTTTAAGATCCACACAAATGATCCAGTTATGCTCCTCATACTTCAGAAAGTTGAGGACAATTTTTATGTCATTCTTACTAAGTCACTCAATTCGGGTTGGCTAAACTGCTGAGGGGTTAATGACTGCTTGGCATCAGAAGAAGACCCTTCAGATTCTACAACCATTTCCTCATGCATCTTACCAAAATACAGTTGATCACCATGTTCACGTTCTTCGTCCTTAGAAGAAATAAAACCATTGAAAACTGGAACCGGGAGTGTCTCAGTGTGTGCGATCATATGCCATTTTTTCCTGCCGATGCCCTTTGTATGGATCAGACAGAAAAAATAGTTGCTGCTGTGGTCCTTAGGTTCACGCCAAACCATGGGAATACCAAAAGGCATTGTTTTGCATTTTCCTCTTGTCCAGTCATGAAGCATTTTCTCACAATTATGACACACAATATGATGAACCCAATTCTTGGCTTAATCACCAAGGGGAATTTGAAAATAGGCAATATATGCACGTGTCACAAATGATGAAATATTGCACCTTTGACATTGAAGTGTGTAATGGTCACATATATAACAGAAGGTGTCAGGACTATTCTTACATTTACGCCTAATCAAAGAAGCCATGATTCAATCTTAAAAAAATATAAGAGGCTGTTTTATCATATAATAATTTTTTACATTTAAAAACAACTACAAATATGTAAAAGTGATGTTTGTAAAACATTAATTGCCTTGTGGTTATGTTCAATCCAAGAGTCGTTGTCCTTTAACTCCAATTGAAAAACCAATGCGTGCCATTAACTGTAACAAAAAGAAATTAAAATTGTATAAAAACTAGAGCATGCACCAAAAAACGGAGTTCAGATTTGGAATCAGTGATGCAGAAATATATACAAACAGTTCCAAAACCTCATGCAACAGAAAATGAAAAAAAAATTGTTTCCCAGTGTAATAAGAGAAACCAATTGGTGCATAGTAGGTAATACAGTACTTTTATACATAGCTGACATTTTTCATCACACATGCAGAGCTTTAATAAGATAGGACAGCCTGCCCAACCAGTGGTGTGCAGTGGATAGAGTGAAGACCTGGGATGCTGAGGTCCCAGGTTTGAAACCCAGAGGTCTCCAGCTTGAGCGTAGGATCATTGACAAGACCCAGTGGTCGCTGGTTTGAATCAAAGGTCAATGGCTTGAGCCTAAGATTGCTGGGTTGAGCAAGGGGTCATTGGCTCAGCTGGAGCCCCCCAGTCAAGGCACATATGAGAGGCAATCAATGAACAACTAAGGTGCCGCAACTACGAGTTGTTACTTCTTATCTCTCTCCATTTCTGCTTGTCTCTCTCTTCCTTCCCTACCCCCCAACAGCACGGCCTGACCTGTGGTGGCACCATGGATAAGGCACAGACCTGGGATGCTGAGGGCCCCTAGGTTTGCCCAGTCAAGGCGCATACAAGAAGCAGTTATGAGTTGCCTGACCAGGCGGTGGCGCAGTGGATAGAGCATTGGACTGGGATGTAGAAGGACCCAGGTTCGAGACCCTGAGGTCGCCAGCTTGAGTGCGGGCTCATCTGGCTTGAGCAAAAACTCACCAGCTTGGACCCAGGGTCGCTGGCTCCAGCAAGGGGTTACTTGGTCTGCTGAAGGCCCACGGTCAAGGCACATATGAGAAAGCAATCAATGAACAACTAAGAAGAAATCTCAACGCGCAACGAAAAACTAATGATTGATGCTTCTCATCTGTCTCCATTCCTGTCTGTCTGTCCCTGTCTATCCCTCTGACTCTCTCTCTGTCTCTGTAAAAAAAAAAAAAAAAAAAAAAAAAAAAAAAGCAGTTATGAGTTGATGGTTCCTGCTGCTTCCCTCTGCCTTTCTCTCTCTTTCCTCTCTCTGAAACTCAATCAATAATATTTTTTTAATCTTAAAAAAATAGCACATACCTGTATAGTATTTTGGTGAATAATAGTAATGCAAAAGCTAACTATAATACCAAGTAAATATGAATGGATTCTTTCATAGTACATACAGTGAAAGGAAATTTATCAGTAAAAGCCAACACACAACAAGCAGCAAAATGGAATAAATTTGAATAAATTCCTGCACAGGCAGTCACAGGATATGTTGGTAGGTATTTCAATATAAGCTGATACAAAGTATAACGTAAAATATTGATTTTGAAGAAATTCCTATGTTGGTACATTTAATAAAATCTGATATTTCATTGGATAGTAACGTGCGTACCAATTAACAGGGAGAAACTGAATCAGTTTTCCCTAACTGGCTTGAACCTAATGTTTAATGACCATGTGTCTGCTGGCTTTGAACCACAGCTGTACAGAATGAATCTTAGAAGTCAGGGGGCTGGCCCAGACCTGGCCCCCTCCCTGCCCGTTGGGGGCCCCTCTGCCAGAATAAGGAGCTAGAGCAGTGAACTGGCATGACCGCCCCAGCCTTCCTCCCTCAGTCAGAGGAGGCCTCTGGATTTCCCCACCCCAGGCCAGGCCTGTCCTTGCCCAAGGCAGGACAGCCATGAAGTAACCACTGCTCCATGGCTGAACCCTGACAGGCGAAGTCCTCCAAGTCATGGGGTGTTGTAAAACTAGAGCAGCTTCACAGGCACGGTTGACATCGGAGCCCTTACACGTCTTCTTCCTCAGGCGGTGAGCTCTGTGGGTTGGCTCAGTCTGTTTCCTCTGCAGGGTGTGGATTTATCCCCTATGAGAGAGCAAAGAAGCCAAACCTTCCTAGGAGTCTGTGTTTCCCTGTGGCTGCTCATGGTCTAGAACAAGCTGTGTCAGGCAGTGACAAGATTCAGGGTCCCCCAGGCTCCCATCTGGGGACATTCAGCTGAGCCTCTCACAGGCGGCCACACAGCCGCTTTGTCTTGCCATCAGCTGGAATCCAGCCACCCCAGCTCAGAGTGCGGGAGAAGGTCAACCCAACCGCTCTCCATGGGGAGCAGTGCTTCATATAACAGTGCCACAGAAAAGAATAGAGCAAGACCAGGGGGACCGTGCAGAGGGATGTGGCTGTGAAGACCTCCGTGTGGGGTCCTTGCCCCGTCTCACAGTGTGGGACAGCAGCGGCACCTGGACGTCGGCTCGGTCAGTAGTGCACTGTGAGGCCCGAGCGTGGTCTGTGACGAGCACAGCGTTCGGCAGTGAAGACCTTTAATCGGTCATATACCCGCCTTAGGCTTTTGCTTCTCATCTGTAAGATGGGATACCTGCCTCTTGGGGTTGTGGTATGGATTTAATTAGATAATATATTTAAAGATACTCAGACTGTTTCTGGTGCATAGTAAGGGCTCAGTGATTCTCATTAAAACATACAAGCTGTGTAATTCTGTGTGAATCTCATAATCTTTAAAATTTTTGTTGGTTCTAAATATTTCTTCCTCAGATTAGCATCCATTCTTGTCTTCCCAAGTCCGGTACCCAGCCACCTCCTGGCTTCCACTTGTGTAGCAGAAGCACATCTGGAAAGTGGAAACAGCTGTGAGTGTAGGGGGCTCTGGCCTCAAGCTGCTTGCTAGCGTTGTGTGGCCTGTGAGCCTCAGTTTCCTCATTTATACGATGGGGAGCACATTGTCTACTGCAGAGGTGATGGGAATCATTACTGTATAGAAGGCACCGGTAGGCCCTGGCACAGGCTGGTGACCAGCACGAGGGAGCTATTACCACTGTCTGAGCATCAAGGGGACTTTTACCCTCGGTACCTCGGGCCTTTTCACAGGATGTGCTCGTGACCCTTGTCCACCTTGGACCTGTCTTCTACCCTGATCCAGTGGCCTTGTCAGCTCCCGGCAGCATGCGTCCATCACACACATCTGCCTAATTAGTGAGGAGATGGCTGGACCACAGAGGGGTGGGCATGCCTGAGGCGAGCACTGGTGTTTCATGAGTCCTTTTCCGGCAGGTGCTGTGTGCCACATTGACACCCAACTCGCAGTTCTGGGTGGAGGCTCAGGAAACGGCGAGCTGGCTTTCTGCCCGTAGCTGGGTCCTGTGCATCGAGGGCAGTCAGTGGAGATGTCTCGAACATACGGGAAAACTTCATAGACCTTGAATTACTGCTGCTTCTTATGATCACAGCCCTTTTTGGTCTCAAAGCCAACAGTTTCTCAACTATTACAGATCTGTGTTATTTTGTGGCAGAATAACTCTTGACCGACCACGTAGGACAAGTAAGTTTCTGGTGAAGTCCCTGTTTTGTTTTTTGTTTCTTTGGGGTGCTGCAGGATTTCAGTGATTAGTTTCTGTGTGCCATGAGATGAAGACAGTTGAAAATTGCTGCCTTAGAGGACTGTCTTGAGATATCAGTGAGATAGTGCAAACAGAGTGCTTCACTGCACCAGGTTCATTTTAAAAACTCGAATAAATGTTAGCTCGCTTCTATTTATAATGGGCATATTTTTAAACTCACTGCTCGCATCTGGCAGTTTTTTACCCTTTAGAAGAAGTTGTACTCATTTTCAAATCCTAAATACGATCCTACCAGTTTGCAGGAAAAGTTTCTCATGTCTTTGAAGGCATGTCCCTTAGTTGAATACAGAATAACCCAATGAAGATGGAAACATCAGTATCTTCCGGATCATGTGCTTATCCCACATCCTAAGCGAGGGGCGTGGATGTAAGGGCAGTGCCTACATTTAATCTGTGTGTATACTCAATGCCCAGATGTGGGCCATGTGGCTATTACAGTGCGCAAGAGGCGTTTGTGGTTCAGAGCTTGGGGTCTGGAGTAAGACCAGCTTTCTGGTTTGCGTCCTGGCTCCGCCACTCTCAATCTGTGTGACCTTGGGTGAATCACATAACCTAACTGTTTCCTCATCTGTGTAATGTGGGTAAAGTACATTTCCACCTGGGTTAACTGTGAAGACTGAAGGAGATCAATGAAACGTGATCTGCCATGTGGTCCTATCACACTGGAAACAGCCAGCACTGCCTCCCATTCCCACCAGAATGTGGGCAGGTGCAGTGCTTGTCTGGACACCTTGCAGTCTAGTTCATTGCTAGGCAGCCTTGCTGGAAAATACACAATGGAAAAAGGTCTGTTTCTCACATTAGCAGTGATTGGATTAGACACTCAATTAGTACATCATCTTAATTATATGTGGAATCTAAAAGAGTTGAACTCATAAAAGCAAAGAGTAAAACTGTGGTTGCCAGGGGCTAGGGGGTGGGGCAAATGGGGTGAGTCTGTCAAAGGGAACACAGGCAGGCAGGCTAGCTAGGTCCTGGAGAGCTAACGTTATAGCATGGTGGCTCAGGTAAACAGTACTCCAGGGGATACTTGAAATTTGCTAAGAGAGTAGGTTTTAAGTATTCTCAACACACACACACACACACACACACAAATGCTAACTAACCCTGTGAGGTTAACTGGCTTGATTGTGACAACCATTTCACAATATAGATAGTATATCAAAACATCACATTGTACACTTTAAATACATATAATTCTTACTTGTCAATTACACCTTAGTAAATCTGGAAAAAGGCAGATTTCAACGATGGTGCAATGCTCCCTCTGAAGTACGAGAGCCTTAGAGATTATCATGTGTCACCTCATTATAATTGGCTGATTTTGGATTAAGCATAAGGTCTGAGCATTCCATTCTGGTCTCTCTCTCTTTTTTTTTTTTTTTTGCTGTTTTCTTCAAAATACTTACATAAATAAGTGTTCTCTATGTAAACATGTATGAAAGTCAAAATACCAAGACATGAAATGTAGACCAGGCTGGATGCCACATCAGTGTTTTACTGGCAGCAAAAAACATCATCTGTTACATTTAATTATTGTGACTAGTTTGAGTTCTGTTGGTTTAATAGTGTTTGTAGTTGACTTATAAAAGTATTGGGGGTTTTATACTAGTTTTCTGTTTCTGCACATTTGAGGTATGTTTTAATAAAAATAAGTGACATCAATATTGAAAGTCATAATTTTAAAGAGGGTTCATATGTCAGTCAAAAAACAACTAGGCCTTGGCAGGTTGGCTCAGCAGTAGCGTGTCGACCCGGCTTGTGGAAGTCCCAGGTTCAAGGCACACAAGAGAAGCGGCTGTCTGCTTCTTCCCCCTCACTCCCTTCTCTCTCTCTCTCTCTCTCCCTCTCTCTCCCTCTCTCTCCCTCTCTCCCTTCCCAGTGAATCTCAGGTACTGAGGATGGTTCCATGGAATCTCTGCCTCAGGTGCCAAAAATAGCTCGGTTGTGAGATGGGCAGAGCATCCAGATGGGGGGTTGCCGAGTGGATTGCGGTCGGTGCGCATGTGGGAGCCTGTCTCTCTATGTCTCCTACTCACTGAAAGAAAGAGAGGAAAGAAGGAAGGGAAGGGAAGTGAAGGGAAAGGAAAGGGGAAAGAGGGAGGGAGGGAGGGAGGGAAGGAAGTAGGGAGGAAGGGAAGGGAAGGGAAGGGAAGGAGGGAGGGAGGGAGGGAGGGAGGAAGGAAGGAAGGAAGGAAGGAAGGAAGGAAGGAAGGAAGGAAAGAAGGAAGGAAGGAAGGAAGGAAGGAAGGAAGGAAGGAAGGAAGGAAGGAAGGAAAGAAAAAAGAAAAGAGAAAGAACTAGATCATTCAGATGTGGGGAAATGGCTGAGAGATTAAACTGTGGCTTTAATCTCTCTTTAAACTTGACTTTGGAACACCTGCAGGGCAGAACGCTGCTGCGGCCAGCACTACCATGATTGTTTATAGGAAGCAGCTGATCCCTGTAGCCGTCTTTCTGCATGCCTGGGGGGCATTGGTTGGTCATCTTTCTCTGCACCCGAATCCATTGTAGACTTATTTGACCCAGGCTCTGCTCATTTGCTTGATGAGCAAAGAGACTAATAAATATGATGAGGCTGCAGAGATCTGGGCTCTCAGTCCTAGACGCTGGGAGTCCCCTGTACCCATCTTTTCTGAATGTTGTATCTTGTGTGTTTTTCTTAAGTCCAGCAGCACCTTCCTTTCGTGCACACCCATTGCTGAGCTGGTCTCGGCATTCAGAGTGTGCAGAGAAGGCGGAATTTTGTGCACAGCTGAGATTTCTCATTTGCTGGACACTCAGTGCACATTTTTTCCGTCCAGCTCACACGTTGGACAGAGGAGCACTTTACCCTCCCAGATTCTCTGAGTGTTGGGCAGTCGGGTTATTCTGGCATGTGGAGGAGCTTCTTTGACTTGACTCGTGTGAAGAGGTGCTTTTAGCGGAAAGGCAGAAGACTATCTGTTTCTTAGTTCAACACTCCTCTCTCCCATGCTCTGTTCATCAAACATGGCCACTTCCAAGTTGCTATTTTTTCCCCTTTAAATTAGACACACTGTTATTCTGTCTAATGTTATTTCCTTGTCCCATTTTTATATTAGGGAGTTGACTGCTGGCGTGTTCTCAGGTCCCCCCACCCAGGGATAATATCTGGGCTTTCTCAGCCTCCTTCCCTGGGAGCTCTGTTTCTGTCACGGGTTATGTTGGCCCTCACAGTTGTTCCCGGCGGTAGGTAGGATCAGACAGAATGTCTGGCTGTGAGAACAGAGGGCTGGAGTCAGAGGGGCTGAGGAAAGCAGTGGGGGTTTTTCTTTCATGTTAGCGTTTCTGCTTTAGGTAGACTAAAGCTTTTACACCTATCTTTTTCTTCAAAGCATTTTTCAGGTGATAACAGTCATTAGCTTCATTCTGCAGTAATGCAGTAAAAGGGGTACCAATGTAGCTATTGAGAAATAAGAGCCTTTACTCAGCTCTTTTTAGAATCATTTATATAGAAGGTTTAACTGTTGGGTTTGGGGTGATTTTTGCCTAGGATTTGGAATATATTTAAATTGATCTTAAATTTTTGAAATTGAGTGATCAAAAGAAGCCCTTCTAATAATATAGTTGTCTAAAGTCTATTCAGTTTCACTGTTTCAAAGTGCAAGATTATTATTCCTAAAGGCCAGCTCCGATTATTTCATAATTTTGTTCTGTTTCTTTTAAGATGTTATGAGCTTTGAAGTCAAAAGACCTGGCTTTATTTTATGGGGTGGTTACATGATCTGTCAGATTCTCACTTTCCCCCTCTATAATGGAGATAATAATACCACTTCAAAGGATGCTTGTTACAATTCAGTGAGGTCATGTATGTGAGATACTAAGCACACTAGGTGTTGATAAAACTTAAAGAAAGGTGAAGAACCTGCAATGACCTTTTGTCTCTATAGCGTCAAACCCAGGTGTTTTTGATGCTGTGTTCTAGAGCACCCACAGTCTGGCCTTACTCATCGTTTTCCAGCTGGGAAGACGGCTACATGGTTTTCCATAAAACAACGCAGCAGCTTGCAGACTCTTTGACCAAGTCCTTCAGTAGGAAGTACATTTTACATATGAACCAAAAGTTTCATGAAGCAGAACTCCATCGGGCCACATGAAATACAATCTTTTTTTTTTTTTCACTGAGGAAGAAATACTGGGTCCTGATCTATTAAACTGTGAGAAACACTGATCTAGAAGGCTCTCCATCACCATTTCTTAACATTCTAGCCATTCCTCAAGACTCAGGTGCCCCTCATAAGATCTTCCCTCCTTTTTAGCATCTGGTCACCTGTCACCTTCTCTGAACTTCGCATTTTTTTCTCAAGCTTATTTATGACATTTACTGCAAATTGGCTTTTATGTTAACTATTGATACAGTCCTTATCTCCTGACTGGATTTGAAGTGCCTGCAGGACCTGGGCCCCGGGGCCGTTTTCCAGCCTGGGCCCAGCTGGTGTCCAGTCCTGAGAAGTTGCATGATGTCTTGGCTGCTTCTCGGCCTTTGTGCTGATATTTGAAAGCCATAAAGTTAGAGTTTGTGTGTGAATTCTGGGGAGCAGGGAGCTACTTGCCTAGACTGGACATTTTCATTTGTTGGGGTTCCTTGGACTCCTGGGAAAGAATGAAGTTAGGTTGGGATTGGGATTCCAGTTTTTAAATGGAGAGTCTCAATTTCCTATTTCCTGATGTGACTTTGCTGTATCTCAGAGGATCTTTCGGGTCCCACAGTGTGTAAGCAAAGATCAGTGACAGCCTCCTCTCTGAGTAAGCACAGCCTGATATCATTGAACTTTGGACTTTGCATCATGAAACAGATGATTTTACTGTAGGAAACTTAACATTTTATAGGATCAGATGTTCTTAGATGTTTTTGTGTGTGTGTACTGCTCTGTAGTGCTAGAGGTGAGAGTATTTATACACAGCATTTCATTCATGTAAAGCCTTTATCCACAACGAAACTCTGTGATATTGACCGGAATAGAATATTTATAGCTTGACACACCATCTCACATGCAGAGCTTAATTTTGAGATCCTGACTAAAGAGCTTCAGAGCAGGGCAGGGTCCATTTTATGTTTACAGAAATTATCTACCGAGAAGTCAAGCTCATTTAAAGGAACCAATTTAGTTTAGGAAAGTTATTTCTCTCTCTTTTAAATCAAATTTAAGAAGCTTGACTGAAGTAGTAATAGATACCAGGGAACAGCATGTGCAGCAATATAAACTAACAAATCCAGATACAGCAGCATCTACCCTGGGATGATAACATGGATAAAATACATGTCAGAAATATCTAGGAATCTGACCTGTGGTGGCGCAGTGGATAAAGCATTGACCTGGAATGCTGAGGTCACTGGTTCAAAACCCTGGGCTTGCTCAGTCAGGGCACATGTGGGAGTTGATACTTCCTGCTCCTCCCCTCCGTGTCTCTCTCTCTCTCTCTCTCTCTCTCTCACTCTCTCTCACTCTCTCTCACTCTCTCTCTCTTTCCCCACTCTAAAATGAATAAAATATTTTTTTATAAAGAAAAGAAATATCTAGGAAATGATAGATGAACAAGTTACTTAACATCTAATGAAGCAAACAGTGAAAAGGTAAAAAACACATTGATAAGTGCACAGTAAAGTTGAATAAAAGTTAACTGATATACAGTTTTCATAATGCCTTTTTTTTTTAAAAGAGAGTGATGGATCTTCACGTGTTTATAGTAAATCTGTTCATCCGTAGGGAAATTCTTCTCTTGGGAATCAAACCCTTCTAGGGGCTTGTGAAATGAGTTTGGTTTAACTCGGCGCTCCGAGAATTGGCAGACAAGCCTCCTGATATAGATTTCTTCACATACAGTCTGCCACTCACTAGCTCTAAACTATGTGTTAAAGGAAGCAGCATTTGTCTTAAAAGAGATTTGGAGAAAATCTTCCTTCAATATTTAAAGTGCTTGACGAAGTCATGTTCCCATGAAAGTCAGTTTTGAGATGAGGAAGTTAAAATCAGGTGGCTTATTGAACATTACTGATGAAAGCCTGTCAGATAGGATTGAGACTGAACACTAATTAATCACCCAGGGTCTCCTCATTCTCTAATCACGTTACATGGAACTTGGCTGCTGGCAGAGGTTCGAGGGCAAACCGTGGGCTTCCAGCCAGGTTATTTTTCTTAAGCATTGTGCTACCTCTATAAATTAATGTAAACCTGATATATGCTGTCAGTGGTTTACCTACCATGGTGACCCTCTCTGGTTAAACAGCTTTAAATGAGATCTTATATTGAGAATAAAAAGAAGTTTCTTGCAATGAAAATAAAAAAAGGAAGATTTAAAATCCTCTTTGCAATCTTTATTACCATGAAACTATTTCTGTTTCGGTAAAAATCTGCTAGCTTAGTAGAGTAACGCACAGATGACATGATAATTGCCTTTAGTTATCGGAAAAGGGAGCCATGCTTTTTCCATATTTTAAATTGAAATAAGTATATTTATTCTGTATACTATACCTACTCATCATTTCCACGTCACTATGTAGATGTCATCACTGCCTCCATTTACAGGTGAGCAAACTGAGTCTGTCAGCTTGTCCAGGGTCACATCTAGTGAATGCTGGGGCCCAGATTTGAACTATGATTGTCACCAAAGGCCACACTTATTTGACTCTGTTACTATTCATAATTCATACGGTTCCTTTATAGTATCCCTTTTAACTGGAGAGAAATATCAATGGCCTTAGTCTTTAAGATACAATTCCTATTTCCATATTGATTATTTTTTACATTCACCTGAATTAATAAATAATTTTAGAAGCACGCTAACATAGTTTATGTTTTAAAGTCATGTTAATATCATAAAGCTTTTATGCAGAGAAGAGAAAGTTGTGGGCATCTTTGGACCAGAGGAAATAGGAACACCTTATTCACACATTATTCACGCTGTTGTTCATCTTGAGAGGCTTCCAGACAATTCCACTAGAAAAGGAAAATTCCAGAGTGCACGCACATGGCTAGTTTCCAAGGCAGGCCCGCTCAGAACCCAGCCTTCCATCCTGACGCTGTGAATGGCTTGGCTACAGCTTGTCTTACATGTAAATTAATTTCCAAGAGTCTGTGTAGTAAACTCTTATATAAAGGAACATAGAAATGAGTGATTTGTCAGAATCCATTTCCCCTATTAAAAATACCTACCTAGAGTGAGCAGTCTGTATGTAGTGGTTTACTCAGGTTCTGTGGTAAGCCAATACTTCTTAGTATGCAGTGCTGATGTTTCTGGCTGAAAAGAATCCATTCCATTTCTTTTTATAGTGTCATGAGAAGTTGGAAAGAGGAAAAACTGAGCTGAACATACAGAATAAATAACTAAATGGTGCCGTCAGTCTGCCCTTTTGTTTTCAGACATTCCCCCTCCCCATCCTTTGTGAGTCATTGAGCCAGTAAGACCGATCAAAGATGCCTCAGTGTATAGAACATTTTATGTGGAGGTTTATTTGTCATCCTGCAACAAAGAGCTAATTGCCTCCAGGCCTTCTTTCACATGATAATCAATAGATTTGCATCTCCTGGGTGTGCTCCATGTATTCTGCATTCATCTCCAAGATGTTTTAGGTCTTGATTGAATATAAAGCATCAAAACGTTGATGTCAATTCAGTGAAAATATTAAGGGGATTTTAAACATGAGTCTGGACATGTAAAAAGAGCTGTAAATGAAGGTATCTGCCATCGTATTTTGGTGCTTGCTTGATTTGATGAGCATTATAACTTCTATGATAGCTATGAAGGCTTTGTGGTATTTCTAGGATGTAGCATGTTTCTCTTAGACTTTAGCATTTCGAAAGGCCCACTGGGAGAAAATTCAGCTCTTGTTTTGGTAGGAACTTGAGGTTTTCAAAGATGATTTCTTGGATGCCTTTGTTACTAATATTATCAATGAGATTTCATTTTAAAGAAACATTCTGAAGTCTAACAAGTCAGTGTAGCAGACGCTGATTATTGTTTTCTTTAGTGGCTTTGCCTGACTGGTGTCTGTGAGTGAGTATGTGTTGGGCGCATAGGTTAGGCAACACTATTCTACTGATTCAATATAATGTGTGAAGAATTGAAGTAACATTTTCCTGGTGTGTTTTTTTTTTTATAATTATTCTTAATTAAGGCACCATGTTTACTAAATTTTACCTGAAATAGGCAGTTATTTCATAGTATTTTCATATTTACAGTTAAATGAGGACATTTTAAAATGAAAGCATTATACATTCACTATAGCAAAGATATCTATTAGGAACACTTTGCCCCCAAGAAAATGTGTCCTTATGTAAGATGGTGTTGATCAAACAAACTCATTTTAAAACAATTTTTTTTTAACTTTAAAACACACAGACACACAGGCACAGAGTGTTTACATTAAGTTGGGGAAAAAATAGTACCAGAAGTAGCTGGCTTCACATCTGTTCTGCCTTCTCAGCTCTAACCAAGCTGACTTCCAACAGGGCCGACCAGAGCAAGCCGTAGGTGCTGGAGAACAGTCTGCTGGTGGGAGGGAGGCACCAACCTCTCTTCTATAAAACAGTCACCTAAATGTCAAGAATTGGGAAGGGTCTGAGATTTTGCCCTACCTGCCAGCTAGCAAGTTTCTCTGTATTTTTCACATTGTTTCTTTGAGCCCCAGTTTCTATACGGCAATACAGAGAGGTCCAGTTGACACTAGTGAGTTGTGTTCTAGGAGGGGAACCCCGAGTTTAGGAAACCCAGAACTTTTATAATGGGCAGTAAGCCTGCCTGACCCTTTCCAGGATTTTTGTAAGGAAATGCTACCTTTACATTCCAGGACTGTCTGCTATAGAAATTTCTTTGACAAGATTGTCTGCAACAAATAGCATACTCTTAATTCTAAATCAGTTCCTCTCTCATAGAAGTTCAGAAACTTGAGGACATTACCTTTCGACACAAAATGCTCTGGAAACAGACGCCATATAAGCACAGATCCTGTGAACAACTAATGTGCACTGAGTTTTAAGGGCTACGTATGTTCCAGATGACATAGCCAGTAGCTACAGCATGATCTTACTCTGTCATTTTAACAGATGGATAAAATGTGACATTTTAATTACATCAAGTATATATAGAGCATATCCTTTTTAAAATGTCTCCCCTTCATTTCTGTTGGATCACCAAGTGCTGTGTAGCTGGGCCAGGTGGTGGTATTTTCCATTTACACTTGTCCTTCAGTGACTTGACTGAATTCACCCGGTTAGTTACTATGTTCCCAGTGGCACTAAACCTGGAGTTTCCTGCACCCAATCTGTTGATCTTCAGAACACCTAGCTATCTCTCTTTTGTCTCCTATACAAGGCAAAGGACATTACTGGCCACCACAAGGGTGGCCCTGGTCCAGTTCTGAGTTTGTTTTTGGTGGTTGCCGGCCCTTTCAGCTAATGCTGGGTCTTGCCCAGCCACACCAGAGGGGATTGTCTGGTGGTGTTGCTGCCCATGGTCTCCAGAGTGAGGGACTGGTTTTTAAAACAGGGAAAGTTACTTTCTCTAATTCTTTTTGTTCTATGTTTTATTTTCAATTTAAGTGAACATGAGCAGTCTCCACTAATTTCAGCCCCAATTACTCCCGTGTTAATATATCATTACAGGTTATAGACTCTCCCTCTGTGGACTTTGGGGACACCTCACTTTCCTAGTGTCCTGCTACCAGGGGTCCCCAAACTTTTTACACAGGAGGCCAGTTCACTGTCCCTCAGGCCATTGGAGGGCCGCCACATACAGTGCTCCTCTCACTGACCACCAATGAAAGAGGTGCCCCTTCTGGAAGTGCAGTGGGGGCCGGATAAACGGCCTCAGAGGGCCACATGCAGCCTGCGGGCTGTAGTCTGGGGACACTTGTCTACCCCTTTATCTTGGCAGTGCCCACTCCAAGTTCTCTATGTGTATAAGTCTGAGTGTT
Source organism: Saccopteryx bilineata (assembly GCF_036850765.1). Classification (NCBI taxonomy): domain Eukaryota; kingdom Metazoa; phylum Chordata; class Mammalia; order Chiroptera; family Emballonuridae; genus Saccopteryx; species Saccopteryx bilineata. The sequence goes on from NC_089494.1 coordinate 183,144,756, forward strand.
CTCTATGACAATGCCTTGGTCCCCTTCTCTGCAAGCTCTTTATACAGTAACCTCAGTAACAGTTGTTTGTGGAGCATGTTCTGTGTGCCAGGCACTTTAAGAAGTACCATACATGCATTATCTCATTAGTCTTCCCAACGACCCATAAAGGTAGATAGATACTTGCTAGCCTCTGTATTTTACAGAGGAAGAAATAGAAAACTGGGAGGTGAAATTCTTTGTTAAAGGTCATACGACCAGTATGTGGCGGAGCCTGATTTCTAACCAAAGTCTGACTCTGGAGCTACCTCGCTGTCCAGCTCCGGGCCCTCACATGTACTTGACGGGGCACTGTCTCCTGCATGCCCGACATTCATCTGAATGGCAGCATATCTAAAACTGAACTCCAAAACTGATCCTTCTTCTAAAACATTTTTCCTTGTCAGCTTTCCCAACTTCAAAAGTGACACCACAACCTTCTAAGTTGCTTAAGCTAGAAGCCTGGGATTTTCTTAGGTTCCTCTCTCTTCTTCACCTGCCCCAAGTAATTCACTCATCCATTCAACAGAGAGCTTTCTAAGGCCTACTGTGAAGTACACATTGTTCTAAGTTTGCAGGATTCAGAATGAACTGAACAAACAAAAATCCTTACTCCCGTGGAGCTTGCTTTCGAAGAAATTAATATCCCCATTTTATAGATTTGGAAACTGAGAAAAATAGGGTGTAAGTGACTTGCCCTCAGTCACATATTTAAGATCCAAGCCCAGACATTCTGGTTCAGATCTTAACCATGATCTTAACCTTACACTCTCTGCTTCCTGTCACCAGGTCCCATGGGGTCTCCTCCTCCGTCTTCTCTTTTGTCTTTATCTTACTGCCACTGCCTTTTTGGGCAGATGTCATTGTCACCAGGGTTGCTAGTGGCCTTCCAACTTGTCTCACTGCCTGCCACCCCACCACCCCTCAGTTCATTCTCTGAGCTGTCCTGGAGTGATTGTTCTAAAATGCAGTCTGATTCTGTCATTGTTTTGCTAAGAATCCTGGGTTGGCTTCATGTAGCTTGGGGTGCCTTGGGCCCCCAGACAGACACAGCCTGCTGTGACAAGGCCCCTGCCGGGAGGATCTCAGACTTTACCAGGTATCATTAACACAGGGCTTGCTGAGCCCTATGCCAGAGGCAGCCTGAGAATTGGTATTTCTAACAAGCTCCTGGGTGTGGCTGGAGCGGGACCCACACTGTGCAGAGCACTGCTCGCCTGGGGCGGGCCTGCCTGTCCCTTCTGCAGCCCTGGGAGCATTCGCTTAGTCCTCAGGGACGTGCTGTTTCAAGCTTTGATCCTATTGCACAGGCTGCTTCCTCTGCAGGAGTGATTTTCCTTTTTCCTGCCCTTTAAAACACAGTTCAAGTGTCAATTCCTACTAAGCTTCCTCTGACCCACAGTGATCCCGTAGCCTCAGCTTTCTGTCTCCATGCCAGCGTGCCCCTGGGCAGGCTCCTTCCTCTGTGAGTCACTTGTGGTCTTACTTATTAGTTCCTCATCCACTGCCCCTCCACAGTTAGCCCTTTAAGGAAAGAGATCATCTCTTGTATCTTTCACCCTTCTGTCCTAGGCACCTAGCACCATGCGTGCCCAGTAGACATTGAAGATACCTACTAAATGACTTGAATTATATAACCCTACTTGCGCTTTATAAAAACAGTAATCCTATTTTAAGTTTTATTTGCATCACCCTTTAAATTTTACCCAAGATGTTTTTTTAAAGCATTAAGATATTACAACCCCTAAACTGTATATATCTGAGAGCATTGCACTTGGCGCCCTGCCGTGAGCTGGAGCCGCACGCTTGGCTGTGGACCGTGGACGGCAGGCGCTTATCCCCACAGAGGCTGGCATTTGTCCATAGATAACTCAGGTCCTTTGCCTGTGGTTTGAAATACCTGAGTTATCCCTCTGTCCTCCTCGGCCATCAGAACATCTCTCTGGTTTGTTCTTAGCCTTGGTTTTACCTAATCAAAGAGTTACCAATGGAACAGCCTGCATAGGGTAAGCCTTGCTTTTTGTGACACAAAGACTAGTGGGCCTCCATGTTTCCACCCAAGTTGTATCACCTGATCTCTCGTGTTCCCTTCCATGAGCCTGCATCGTCTGTACAATTTCCAAGAAGAATATAGGTTTTATTGCCTGCATAACCTTCCCCTTTTCTCTCCCTTTCCATCTCAGATTACTAGTTCTTCCCTGAGTGTTAAAACTCCAAACTCTAACAAAGGAACGAGGTGGTCCCTGGATTGTAGACACTCTTCAAGGAGTCTCGGGCGTTCATCTGATGTAAAGCAAGTTCAAAGCCAGAGCGTCCTTCCACCATCTCTAGGAAAGCAGGAGGAAAGAACATGGGTCCCGCAATGCTTGGGAATGCAGACGAGCCTCCTCCCTTTTTTCTTCCTAGACTCTGCTGTGTGGTCTTGATTTGGAAACCATTTCTTGGGTTCTAGCTGTATCATTCTTCTTCCAAAATTCCACAAGCAAGCAGAGGGCAGCTCTTTCCTTTGGGTGGAGCATGGCTGAATTCCGTGTTCTTTCTTACACCAAGTAACAACAGAACTTATGGGTAGTTCAGAACCGCTAGTGTTTCTACTCAGCTACTTGGGAAGAACAGCCTCTGCCAGATCACTATTAGGCTCTAGAACAGTGGTTTTTAATCCCCAGTCCACAGAACGGTGCCAGCCCACCAGAAATTTTGTGTCTATTATTATTATGTCCATAATTGGACTGACATGAAATTTCTGGCTTGTTCTGCATGCTTTATTGTTAATGGGACTAAACATGAAGGAAGGTCATCTGGTCTCTTATTTATGTCTTATGACCTTGATTGCAAGTAACAAAAAGCCCCCAAAGTAGCTTGAGCCAAGATAGGAACAGGGAGAGATGTAAAATAGGTACCCAGGATCAGGACATGTGGCCAGGGGTCTTGTGGATAAGGAGCAGAGAGTGGTCAGGAATAGAGTTACTTGTGGTTTCTCTTCTGCCTTCTACATCTGTATGCTGTCTCCTCAGCACCCGGTCTGTCGTCTGTCATTGCCTAAGGGAGACTGATGCTGACAAAAGGCACTGTGTCCACTCCCCAATTCCTGGGGAGGGAAGACTCTCTCCCAGCCTCGTCTTTACTGGAATGGCTCTGAGTCACATGTCCCACTTTAGTTAATTCATCAGTCTAGAGCAGCGGTCTCAAACTCGCGGCCCGCAGACTAATCCACGAAGTTCATCGTGGATTAGTCTGCGGGCCGCACAAAATTGTTCGGCGGGCCGCGAGTTTGAGACCCCTGCTCTAGAGAGAATAGAGTGTGGTGGGCCCCCTTTACAAACAGCTGCAAGGCTCCCCTTAAGGGTGGGGGCCAGTTTTCAGAAAGGGGAGTGTAGTTTGAGATGCTAACTCAGTTAATATTCTTCCACATTCCTCCAATTGGATTTTTTTAATAGGTATAATAAAACCAAAACCTATTGACAAAGGATGTAATATAAAAACAAGGAGCGATAATGTTAGAAGATTCATCAAGAAGCCCTGATGGGAGGAAACTTATTTTAACACAGACTTTCAAAATTCATAGGTTTTTAGATTCTGGGGCCAATAGATCCAGAATTCCTGAACCAGAGAGCTAAAATAAGAAATAGAAAAGATTTGAAATTAAACATGATCTTGATATTCTGACTGGAATATCTTTTAATAGTTTTCTTTTAAATGCAGGGGGATACTTGTATCCCCTGTTCTGGAAGGATCCCTCAAGCTGGTGTCAGGGGAGGGAGATGACTGAGTGGAGGGCAGGTACTGTTGCCCTTTAAATGGGCTCATGCCCTCTGGTTAACACAGTCCCTACCACCACGGTTGTGTGAGCCCAGGTCACATCCCACCTTTACAGTCATAGATGTCAAATAAGGGAAATGCGGAGAGAGTGGTTCGGAAGGAAGGCAGTTGGGAAGAGAGGGCCTCTGATCCCTGAGGACAGGGATGTTTTCTTCTATTTGGAGGAGGCAGGGCTGGAGGCGGGCTTCATACTGGCCCAGGCAGGTGTGGGGAGCTAGGCGGGCTAAGGAATGCTGGAGGACGGGGGAGGGAGCTGATATGCGGGAAGGACTGCCTGTGCCAGGCATGAGACGGGCTCTTCGGATCTCACCCAGGCCTCACGTGACCACGTTGCCCCTACCGTTGTTTTGTGCATTGCCTTAAAGTGCCCTTATTATTTGCATTTGGCAAATGACAACCAGGGGGCTCTAGGCAGTGGGGAAACCCTCCTGTGGTTCTTTCACTCTTCCAGTAGAAACCACACTTGTCACCCTGGCCTTCAGAGGCAGAGCCAGCCTGGCCCCTGCCGCCCCCGCCCTGTGTGCTCCGGCCCTCCCTCGGGCAGCTGTTCCCCCAGTCACGACTGTACACCGCCTCCTCCAGCCGGCCTGTTCTTTTGCCGGCTAGCTACCAGTCAACTCCTTCATTTCCATCCTGTTTTACGTATATACATATATGTAGCTTCCTTCACGGAGACTTGCCTTGTCTGCTCTACTTCCTATTGGAACAGCGCCCTCCACCTTGCCCCGCGTTTCAGTCCCCTTTGCGGCTCTCCTTTCCCACAGTAGCTTCTCATCTGCTGAGAGTCTGTGTAACCTGCTCCTTTATGTTTCTTTTCATTGCCTTTGCCTCCTCATACACCCAACTGGAGCGTCAGCCATAGGAGCAGGCACTTTGTCTGTTTGGTTTCCTGGTTTGCCCAAGCCTCTCGTGGGCTGCCCAGCTCATAGTAGATGCTTATTAGCTATGTGTTGAATGAATGAAGAGTCCTTCTCAAGGTCACAGAACCACGTTGCGCTGGAGCCAGGGTTGCATGTGTTCAGGCCCCGGGAAGGAGGCCGTTAGGGCAAGGTGAAGTGAGAGAGGTCGACCCAGCTCAGACGCGGAATGTCCTGTTTACAAGGTGGTGCTTTATCTGTCACATGGTCCTACCATGGGAATGCTGGACAGTTTGAATGTATAAACTGGGACACGGGGACCCAATGGCAAAATGGGGATTGACTTTCTGTATATTGAATTTTTCAGCAGCCCATGCATACTCCGTACACGTGGCAAGGGTTATTTGTGCCCAGAGGCTTTCTATTCCTGAAATCAGCCCCTGCCAAAATGTATTTTATTAACATAAGTGTGCTTATGATAATCCACTTGAGTGGATGGCCCCACCTCACCCACCCCTGCCAGAACTGAAAAAAGGACCAGAAAATATCTAATAAAAAGCACACATGTTGCAGTGTCAGGAAAACACATCTTCCCTCACGGCCTCTCTCCTTCCCTCCCCTGTTCCACATGTGTTCAGTGCATCTCTCCTGTTTATTCAGGCAGAGCTTAAAAAAATTATTTTTTTTTAAATAAACTTAATCAGAATGATGCAGAACAATTCCACCCATTGTTATTTCAGATAATATTTTTGAGGCGCCAGTTGAGGTGAGAGGACTGAGCTGAGTTTTGTTTTCCTCCATTGTGTTTTTGCTGCATTGTGATTTTGAGACTGTTCATGGGATTCCGGGCAGACACCATTGATGTAATTGTTATTTTTAAGTATTTAAGAGTTGCCTGTGAATTTTAATGTACTTCTTTATAACTGCTTCCTTAGATGAATAAAAGTGTTAGGTGGTGGTAAACATGCATATCTATTTAAAATAATTTTTCTTTAAAGTAGGCAAGCTGAAATTTGCTTCAAAGAGAATTCACATGGCAGCCAAAGTACCCATTAAAAGAAAGCTGTCCTTCAGAAATGCCACTGGATCTCAAGGTAGTTATAAAATTAGCTCCTGAGAGTTATTTCTGTTGGAGAGGATATCAGGTGGGTTTTGAGGAGCCATCTGTGTAGAAGCTGCTGGAATCACAGGCATTACCCTGGACACCCCCCTTGTCTTCACCCTTGCCCCTCTTCATCATATCCAGTTATCCCTGAAAAAGTCAGTTCTACTTCTCAATAGTCTCACTTCCATTTACTTCTCCGCCGCATTTCAGTCCAGGACACAGTCCGGTCTTGTCTGCATGACCAAAACTCTGTCTCCTTCTAGTCCTAGTGGATCTAATCTTTTCTGGAGTCAAGATCATCATTTTCCCAAAGCCCAAAGCTGATAAAGACCTGCCTTTTTCTCACCCCACCACAGCTCTCTACACATGGATGGCCCTTAACGGGCTTCTGACCACTCTGGCGTATTGTTTGGGTCCCTTAAGGTGGCTTACGAGGCCCTGCATGGGCTGGCTCACGCTTGCATCTCTAATTGCATACCTGCCCTGTTCTTCTCTGTCCTTATTATCTGTGCACCAGCCACACCAGTTACCTTTTCTACCCTTTTACTTATATGCTTCTCTCATCACAGGGCCTTCACACATTCTTGTTTCTCTGCCAGAAACCCTCTTCCTGTTTTCCTTTTCCTTTTTCTTTTGCCTGTTAATGTCTTCTCATCCTTCAGACCCAAGTTCCTACATCCCTCATTCAGAGAAGCCTTACTGGAATGTTCTCTGGGTCAAATCCCCCCTCTTCGAGTCTGTTTTGGCCTTATTTTCTTTATAGCACTGTCATGGGTGATTTTGTCTTTTATGCTTTGATCATTAAAATTTATCTTTTACTGGACTGCAGGCTCAGGGGGCAGAGACTTTATCTGTTTTCTTACCTTGTTTATCACAAGAGAAAAGTAGTGACTAGCACAGAGTAGCAGCTCAAGAATATTTGTGGAGGAGTGTTGGATGGATGGATGAACGGCTTCCTGAAGTATCCACTTTTGTTCCATTTAGAACAGAGCACTGGTTCATTTCCAATAAGTTGGAGGCTCAGCAAAGGCAAAAACAACAGATGGAGGAAGAAGAGAACATCCACTTTCCAGAGAAAAGGGGGCCGATGTGTTCCTCCTGGCAAAGATGCCCAGTCACCCAAGTCACATCGTGGGGCCATTTTCCTTTGCAGCTTTTCCTAACCGTCAGCTGTGCTGGCTCTCGTTCCTCCAAGCCCAGCAGCTCCCCTCAGCGTGCCCGCTCTGCCTCCACCTGCTGCTGTTCTCTCTCCCTGTCAGAAAAGCGTATCTTTGCCTTGAACACCTTGGAATTAAAGGAGTCATTTTGAGTCTTAGGACAAGAGTTTGAGTATAATTCTCCATCTCTTTTTGGCTGGAAAAACATTTTAGGCATATCAGGAAAGTACTAAAATAGTTTTGAGCTTGGGCTTGAAGGAGTCAGATTTCCTGAACATCCCAGCTCAGGCACCCAAATGATCCTGGAAGAATTACGTCAAGTTTTTAAATCTCAGTCTCTCTATCTATAAAATGGTGATAATATCACTACCTACTGCACGAGATTGTTGTGGATACTGTAGAACAACATTATTCAATAATAATACGGTACAAGCCACATATATCATTTCAATGTTGTAGTGACAAATATTTTAAAAAGTAAAATGAAGCCTGACCAGGTGGTGGCGCAGTGGATAGAGCGTCGGACTGGGATACGAAAGGACCCAGGTTCGAGACCCCGAGGTCGCCAGCTTGAGTGTGGGCTCATCTGGCTTGAGCAAAGAGCTCACCAGCTTGGACCCACGGTCACTGGCTCCAGCAGGGGGTTACTCGGTCTGCTGAAGGCCCACGGTCAAGGCACATGTGAGAAAGCAATCAATGAACAACTAAGAAGTCGCAACTTGCAACGAGAAACTGATGATTGATGCTTCTCATCTCTCTCCATTCCTGTCTGTCTGTCCCTGTCTATCTCTGCCTCTGTAAAAAAAAAAAAAAAAAAAAAAAGTAAAATGAAACAAGTGAAATTAATTTTTATATATTTGCCCTGGTCGAGCGGTTCAGTGGATAGAGTGTCCTCCTGGTGCACTGAGGTTGTGGATTCCATCCCCAGTCAGAGAACAAAAGGAGCAATCAATGAGTACACAACTAAATGGAACAACTAAGTGGAACAAGTTGATGCTTCTCTCTCTCTGTCCCTGTCTCTCCCCTTGTCTCTCTCTCTCCCCTGTCTCTCCCCCCTCTCACCTCCCTCCTTCTCCCTCTTTTCCTCCCTCCCTTCCACCCATTTCTTTCTCCTCTTTCCCTCCATTTCCCTTCTCTCCCTCCCTCATTCCTCCCTTTCATTCTCAAATCAATGGAAATTTTTTTTTAAGTGAGAGGAGGGGAGGCAGAGGGACAGATTCCTGCATGCACCCTGACTGGGATCCACCCTGCAAGCCCCACAAGAGGCGATGCTCTGCCCATCTTGGGCGTTGCTCTGTTTTTCAGCAGCTAAGCTATTTTAGCACCTGAGGTAGAGGCCACGGAGCCATCCTCAGTGCCCAGGGCCAACTTGCTGTAACCAATTGAGCTATAGCTGTGGGAAGGGGGGAGAGAGAGAGAAAGAGAGAGAAAGAAGGGGGAGGGGGAGGGGAAGGGGTGGAGAAATAGATGGTCACTTCTCTTGTGTGCCCGGAAAGAGAATCAAACCTGGGACATATATACACTGGGCTGATGCTGTACCACTGTGCCAACTGGCCAGGGCAAAACATTTTTTAATTTTTAAAATAATATATTTTATTGAACCCAATATATCTAAAGAATTGTCATTTCAACATGTAACTAGGCCCTGGGTGCTTTGCTCAGTGGATAGAGTGTTGGCCTAATGTATGGATGTCCCAGATTTCATTCCCAGTCAGGATGCACAGGAGAAGTGATCATCTGCTTCTCTCCCTGCCCACTTCCCCCTTCTCTTCCTTTCGCCCTCCTCTCTCCCCCTCCCCCTCTTCCTCTCCCACAGCTGGTAACTCAAATCAAGTAGTGCTGCAGATGCTGAGGATAGCTTGTTGGTCTGAGTGTTGGCCTCAGGCACTAAAAATAACTTGGTTGATTTGAGCATTGGCCCCAGTTGGGGTTTGCCAGGTGGATCCTTGTCAGGGTGCATGCAGAAATCTGCCTCACATCTCTCTTCCTCTCAGTTAAAAAAGAAAAGTTATTAACCCTTTGAGTAGTTTTTTTCATGCTTGCTGACCCCTGGGAGTTTTTATGTTTGGTTTTTTATTTTTTCAAAAAATGAAGTTAGTTCCAGTTCCAGTTTTATTACCTTAAAATTGTGTTTGTTTGATAATCAATTTATGGAAACAGGAACATACATTTTCCTTTTTTTTTTTAATGTTGCCTTACATATTTTTAAAATAAATCATACTCTGGATGGTCGGAAGGCACGAGAACATACGTACATGAATGTTCGTACTACTCAAAGGGCTAATAATAAAATAACTTGAGATATTTTACATTCTTTTTATTCATATTAAGTCTCCAAAATCCAGTGTATATTTTAAACTTACCAGCACATCCCAGTTTGAACTAGTCACATTTCAGAGGCTTAGTAGCTAGTGGCTACTGTGTTAGGCAGTGCACTTTTAGCTAATTCATAAAAAACAAAGTACCTACTTCATACTTACATTCAACAATGTTGGAAAAATTGTTATTCATGTTAGAACATCAAAAGTTGGGTGGACAGACATTTGTACTACATGTTTGCATACACTGCCATGTGGGAAGATGTGTCAGATCTGTTTTTCTGTTTCAAAGGAATAAAGAGTTGCCTTTAAGTGTTCTCAGCTGTTCCCTGCAGGTTGGCCTCCAGGTTTGCGAATGAGGTCAGTTTGGTGGTTTATGGTCCTCTTTTCTTAGGGAGGTGGGAAGGGGAAAACTCGGTGTGCCTTAAGTGCTGCGTGCCTCTCTCTGTTTTTTGGCTCTTCTCTGTTTAATTATTTGGAGCTGGAACAACTTGATTTTAAAACAAAACATATGGGCTGAGAGTAATGGGGGGCGTGTGCTAGTGATGTAGCGCCGAAGGTATGTGCATGTTGAGGCCCGGGCCCCACACCATTTGCTTAGGTATTGTGTGCTTTCCTGGACTTTAAATCTAGCGTCCTTTCTCCAGTGCTTAAACCATTGTTTAGAGAGTCAGAGTTGAAGCAGGAAGTATGGGAGCAAGATTATAAAGGATTTATCTGTGAGTCTTCTTTAAGTCCTGGGTTTTTTTTCTTTTTGTGGAAAACTTGGTTTCCAGTCCACATTTATATGGTTTGTGAAAGAACCAAGGTTTTCAAAATGGCAAGGAAAGGAGAACTTCATACAAAGAGGAGAAAGTTGACCTGCGTGGAATTTCTGTTTTCTGAACTCAGCAGGGGACATTTCTGTTTTCATCTAGTTCTTAGGTGAAAGCAAGGTTTTCATTTCTTTCTACTTCAATTTTCATTTGCTTTCTGGAGAAGGGATGTATGATGTCCTGTGTTTATTATATATGATTCTACTCTGAATGCCTCAACTTTCTGTTCTGTGTGGGAAATGGGAATTTATCATGATGGGTAAGGACATGTACTTCAATGTTACTCTTCTTGGTACAAATCTCTGCTTTTCTACTTAGAAGCTGGGTGCCTCTGTGAGTCTCATTTTTCTCTTTCTTAAACTTGTGCCTATATTTCAAAATAAACTTGTTGTGATGCTTAAGCACCGTGGCTGCTGAGTTATAAAGGGAAATAAATGTTAGCAATTAGAGCCTTCAGAGTGATATGTCCACCCCGTGCAGCAGCAAGGACAGTTGACAACAGTGTCCTCTGCCACAGCATCCCCCATCTGGTGTGACACTGTGATTAAATACTGTATCGGGGAGATGGGAACATTTGTCCATGGAGAGCGTTAGCATTGGAGAGTCAGGCCTTTCACTGGGTTGAGTTTTGGAATGCCGGTGGCTGAGGCCAGGCAGGTCCACACTGAATTTGGGCAGATGGTAGAGGCACTGCAGAGCTGGAAAGCGGTAGGCCATTCCCGTTTAATAGAGTCTCCTGACTGCGAACAAGCAAAGCACGCAGGCCGGGGAAAAGTGCTTCTCGTGGCAGCAGGCAGATGAACAGAAAATGCCCCCTCACAGTGGCGGGCAGGATGTCCCCAATCTGCCCTGAGTCAAAGCACCTGTCCTACATAGACTGTGCACACGTGGCTCTGCCACATGCTCATGCACTGACCGTGCAGAGTGCAAGTGAGCAAGCCTAGCACAGCTGTTCTCCCTGCAGTTTGATGCAATATGGATGAAGTCAAGGGCTCAATGATTTTTAGGTCTGATGGGATCCTGTGTATACACCTGTCACCTGTTACCTTGTGGACTTATAAGTGTGTGTGTGTTGGGGGGAAGGGAAATATGCTGAACTGCTTTATTTTTGTACTAGAGCATCTCAAGTACCTTTGGGGGACCAGTACCTTTTATTATTTGGGTCAGAAATGTAAAGTGAAATAGAGCTCTAACCAGGGCAGTAGAAGGGCTGACCTTAGTTTTTCTGTTGGGATGTTGAAAATGAGAAGTCTTTTTAAACACTTTTCAAACATCTAAGAGCAAAAGTAGGAAGAAAAGAGTCTTCGGTTTTTGCCAAACCCAGGACTTGCTGGAGCTCTCCTGCGTAGGGCTCCGAACGGGCTGCACACTCATTGCCGTGCTGCCGCGTCGGGTCCGTGTTGGGATATTTGGGAAGTTCTGCTTTTAACACGCCACCTCATTTTCAGGGCAGTCAGTTGTTTGCGTTTTTCCAGTTCCCGTTCCTTCTCCTCGTGCTGTTTCCCAGGCCGGTCGGATTTGTTAGCTGATCCCTCCACAGTGTCACTCCCGCGGCGGCGAATGACCTCGCCAGGTGGACAGTTCTCAGATTTCCCTGAAACTGGGAAGAATGACCACCCTCACTGTTATTTGCTTTGTGCACCCCTCTCAGTGGACAGCCTCCCTGACATTGAACCAAAATATGAGTAAAATAAACAGACTGCATCTGCTTATCAGCCTGCCTGTTCTTTTTCCCTCAGGGTCTGGAAAGGAAATTCTGAGTTGCTATTGATAATGAAGATGAGGAGTGAGTCTTCCCTCGTGGCCCGTTACACCCAGTGCTGACCACTGAGCCCTTAATGGGTGGACAGTGCTGGACCATGTGTCATCAACCCTGTGACACCCTGATTAACAGCCATGCTGTTATTTTTGGTACCATCATGGAAAAAAAAAACCAAAACAACTATGTGATACCGTGAATTTTAAGATGCATCCCAATTTCAGAGATACGAAAATATTGGGAGGGGAGAATGCGTATCTTAGAACAGATGGAATACAGTAAGGATTAGTTTAAATGGAAAGTTCCCCTGGTTACCAGTTGCTTCCCTCCCACCACCGCCCACCCCACACTCACCGTCGCTGGTAGACAGCACAGGAGACCCCGTGTGTATATGAGGGGCACCTCTGCCTCAGGGCTGAGCGTGTCTTTGTGTTCTCCTCTAACTCAGTCTCTTGTCATTTGTACTCCGTGTTACCCAGGAAGTTATAGCACTGAATTCATCAGGCCAGGTCATGGAAGTCCTCTCAACTATGATATAAGGAATTAAAGTTTCTGAGAAACAGAAGCATCTGTGAATTTTCTTTGGATTACAGTGGACTTGATCAGATTCATGTTACCTTTTGAAGGAGTGACGCTGAGCTTGTTGAGGGCCAGCGGGGTTTCTGCGTGCCGTCTCTGACCTGGCCCGTTTAGAATGGCTTGATGGTGAAAAGAGAATCGTCAGCTCTTCTAAATGCAGGTCACTGGTTCTCCATGTTTCTAGTGAGCGCTGGCCTGGATTTGAGGGCCAAGTACGGTCCCTCTCTACCCTTAAAGGCAGCAGGAAACATACTGATGACTTTGATTTGTGCAAGAGTCTACCTACTTATTATTCATACCCTCAATGACTTCTAAGCACCTACATGTCCCCAACCCATTTTTAAATTTAAAAAAATGTTATTTTTTTCAGCTTTCCTGCTGTAGAATTGATAAACTTGTAAGATAGTTAAAGAGTACAGCACGATGCTTTGATACACGTATACATGGTGAAAGGGTTCCCCTCATCAAGTTAACGCGTCCGTTACCTCGTGGTCTCCTTTTGTGAGGGGGTGAGGTAAGAACATTTAAGTTCTACTCTTTAAGCAGATTTCGATCGTACAATATGTTGTTATCGACTATAGTCGCCATGTCGTACACTAGCTCCTCAGTTCATATTCGCCTTGAACCCGCCAGCGCGGATCCCTGGACCAGTCTTTCCGCTCTCCCCTGTCCCTGGCACCGCTTTTTCGCTCTGTTTCTGCGAGTGTGACTTCCTCATTTGTGGATGCCACCTGTAAGTAATATCAGAACTCAATACTAAAGTATTTAGTTTCTCCGGCTGGCTTATTTCATTGAGCATAATGTCCTTCAGGTTCATCCATGTTATCTCAAATGGCCGGATTTCCTTCTCTATGAAGACTGAATAATATTCTGTTGTGTATATACACACCACATTTTTTTAAACCCAATTCTTTTCAATGCTGTAATAACTTTAATCAAGGGAATTCTGGTGTGTTTTTTTGTTCGTTTGTTTTTCTTGTTTTTGTTAAAGATGGTTACTCAGATTTTAGAGAAAACTATTTCTCAGCCAGTTAAAGTGTCAAAAGAATGGATTGAAAACTTTCTAATTTATATTAGTAAAAACACAGTGTTTACCCTTATATTTACGCTGCTTTCTCTTTTTCTTTTCAGTTTTTGGGAATAGCATTTCTTGGAATTGGACTGTGGGCATGGAATGAAAAAGTAAGTTGAATGTCATGAAAGTGCATACATCTGGGCTGTTAGAGGCTGTACATTATACTACATGTTGTCTCCTTTTCCTCTTTGCAACCGTAGAGTATAAACGTGGTTGGGCGCTGGGTGCAAAAAGGTGAAGCAATTAAGTGAAAAACAAACAAACGCATAGACACAGGCAACAGGATGGTAGTTACCAGAGGGGAAGAGGGTGGGGGGAGGTAGGAGAAGATAAAGGGGCATAAATGGTGACAGAAGCAGACATGACTCGGGGTGGTGAACACACAGTACAGTGTGCAGATGTTGAATTATAGAATTGTACACCTGAAACCTGTATACATTTATTAACCAACGTCACCTCAATACCTTCAATTTTTAAAAAAATAACATGGTTATTTTAAACACTTTAAGGAAAGTGTTTTTGCAAGATAAACACATATTTCAAAGGCTCTAGAGCAGGGGTCCCCAAACTTTTTACACAGGGGGCCAGTTCACTGTCCCTCAGACCGTTGGAGGGCCAGACTATAAAAAAAAACTATGAACAAATCCCTATGCACACTGCACAGATCTTATTTTAAAGTAAAAAAAACAAAACGGGAACAAATACAATATTTAAAATAAAGAACAAGTAAATTTAAATCAACCAACTGACCAGTATTTCAATGGGAACTATGCTCCTCTCACTGACCACCAATGAAAGAGGTGCCCCTTCTGGAAGTGTGGCGGGGGTCAGATAAATGGCCTCAGGGGGCCGCATGTGGCCCGCGGGGCCGTAGTTTGGGGACCCCTGCTCTATAGGAATAGAGTCTAAACTTTATTTACTAAATCAAAACGATACAGAAGTAACAATACACGTGTACAGCAAAGACTGTGTATTGGACTTTTATCAGTTAGCCAGAGATATGAATGTTCATGGAACATTTCCTCATTCTGGCACAAGAATTTCAGTAATGCTCATAAATATCACTAAATCACCTGCAGCTTTCTTTCTCTTTTATTTATTTTTTGATCTTTTGAAAGATCACTCAGGCCATAAAGATGATTTTTTTTAAGTGTGAGCATTATATGATAAACTGTTAGCATGTCCTGTGAAGGAAGCAGGAAGCTGGAAGCTGGATATAATTTGTACTTGAATATTAGATAGACTTATCACTAATGCTAAAGAATATGAACACTTATCATTAATGAGAATTTGAATACGTGACTACTGATTGAAAGCCTTTAGGAATATTCAAAATTTATGATCAAATACAGGAGCGTAAAGGGAGCAACCTGGAATAGGGAGGAGCCTCAGAGAAGACACAATGTTCGGGGCGGTGTGTCCTGTGAGTGACACAATCATGACACCACCGCCCTACTTCATTCCACTTTACTTCCCATCCACACCTTTTAATTTTTCCTGTGGAGCTTTCCCTACTGAGGATAGGCTCTGGAATTCAAAAATGAATACAAACTGTTTTCTTCTCCCTTCTTTTTAAGTGAAATCGTTGGCAGCATTTTACCTGTCCTGGTCTTTGGCTACACAGTAAAGCTCTATCATCTCACACCTTGTAAACATGAGGGAGTGGGTAGATTGGTTAAAAGTTGTAAACTAAGAAGTTAGCTCCAATTTTCCCAGAACATCATTCTCTTATCTCTTTGGTATTTCACCCTTTGAGCTTGACCAGGGCCTAAAGCCAAGAGTTCCTTTGAAGTGTTATATGTATTAAGAAGGGAGAGAGAAACTAAGGAAGGCCAGTAAACAAAAGCTCCTCAGGTGCTGTTCTAGGAAGTTCCACAGCTAAAACAATGTTCAGATAGATTGCATCAAATAAAACTCAAAGTAAATCCCAAGTTTTGGAAGAAATGGCCCTCTACTTACCAAATACTTCTACAGAATGTAAAATGTTTTACTGGAAAATGAACCACTTTCTAGGGCGGTGATTATATATGAAGGGAGGCAAATTAAGTTCCCCAAACAGAATGTTATCTCTAGAAACTTTCATGTTGACTACTGGTTTTCAGCTGGTCTTGGGTTATGACTAGCCAGTCCCTTTAGAAGTCTAGAGATTTATACTGGTGGAATCTCAGAACTGTAGAAGCCCCCTGGTTGGTTCAGTGCTGGATCACACAGCTTTTTATAACTCTCCTTTAAAAAAGAAAAGAGTTCATTTCTTTCGGCTTTGAAAAGACGCTGGAAGGCATGAAATGAACTAATTGTCTATTCTAGCAGTAAACAGACAATTGGTTGTTTTGAAAGGTTTTTTTTCCTCTCTTTGTGAAATATAATTATCTTTCTGTTTTATCAGTTGCACTAAATGTCTCTTCTCTGATAAAATCAAAAAATTCTAAAAGTAGCAAATGACAGAGCAAGGGGACGATGCAGTCTTCGGGGAGGGATGAAATATCAGTCCCTTCTTTGTCAGGGCCACTATCAGCAAGTGGAAAGTTTCTCTGGAGAGCTGAAGTTACTTGGCCAAGGTCACCCAGCCACTGTGTAGCAGACCTCTGTGTGCTGGGACCAGATGGAGGTGGCAGAGGGGAGTGGACATGCAGCAAATCCAATGTGGTCTACATTGGCCGCACGTGGGCCCTGGATTTGGGGGTGTGGCAGTGAGTGACACAGAGACCCTGTTGGAAACACTGACAACAAGCAGTTAACTAACCGAGTGTTTGTGTTCAGGTGCTGGGAAGTGCTGAGAAAGGCGAGGTGTAGGGTAAGGGCTAGAGAGTGGTGATGGAAGAGGTCCCTTTTCGATAGGGCAGTTGGGAATGGCCTCCTGAGGAGGTGGCTTTGGAGCAGAGAGCTGGATGAAGTAAGAGGGATCTGCAGAGACCTGAGGGAGTGGCATTCTGGGGAGAGGGGACAGCAGGTGTGGTGGCCCTGACTCAGAGACTTGGCGATTCCCAGGAACAGGGGGAAGGCTGAGAGGACTGGAGGTGAGAGAACAATGGCAGGAAGATAGTGGATGTGACAAGAGAGGCAGGCAGGGTCCTGCAGAAGTTTGGGTGAGAGGAAGTCATCGGGGCATTTTGACAAGGGCTTGGCTTTTGGTTTAAGACTGCTCTGCTTATTGTGTGGGAAAATAGCACAGCTTTGTAGCTGAAAAGACCTGAGTTCAAATACTGGCTTCTCCATTTAGCCTGACCAGGCAGTGGTGCAGCGGATAGAGCGTAGGACTGGGATGCAGAAGACCCAGGTTCGAAACCCCGAGGTCGCCAGCTTGAGTGCGGGCTCATCTGGTTTGAGCAAGGCTCACCAGCTTGAGCGCAAGGTCACTGGCTCGAGCAAGGGGTCACTAGGTCTGCTGTAGCCGCCCCCCCCCCCGTCAAGGCACATATGAGAAAGCAATCAATGAACAACTAAGGTGCTACAAAAAGAATTGATGCTTCTCATCTCTCTCCCTTCCTGTCTGTCTGTCCTTGTCTGTCCTTCTCTCTGAATCTCTCTGTCTCTGCCCCCAAAAAAACCAAACAAACAAAAACCAACAAATACTGGCTTCTCCATTTACTATCTGTGTGACTTTGGGCAATTGTGTTAACTTCTCTGAGACAGACACCCTGGCCTCATTTGTGCAATGGGGACACTAATATCACCTCATTGGATTGTTGTGAGGATTAAATGAAATGTCCCAAGACAGTGCCTGCAGTACAGTAAATGCTTCTTGGAACTACGCTCCCTCCCCTGGATGCAGGACCACACATGTCCACTCCTACATGGAGACTGGGGGCTTGGGAAGCTGCCTCAGGTTTTAGGAGAGTTCCAGGCTGTGATTCATGGACCAGAGGATTGGTTTAATTTGGGGGGCTCCTAAGGAGGAGCATCGATCTCCTTGGTAACTGCAGAGGCTGCTCTGTTGAAGCTTTTGAATTAAGTTCTAGGTTGGAGCAGGTCTTGGGCAGGAACACATTGGGGCGAAGCCCAGCCCGCCAAGGGTGGTGGGCAGCATACATCTCTGGGCCCGTAACTCCAGCCTGCAAATAAATAAATTAATCCCCCCCCCAACAGAGAGATGCAGTGACATTTTCTTGAAAGAAGGCCTTGAGGGTAAGTCTCTGAACCAGGTCACAGTGGGAAGGATCAGATTTTTTAATACACATTTTTGTGTGAACTACAGAAACTTTGGAGGCAAAAATTCTTACCACTCATCCTTACTTCATACCAGGCTGAGTTTTAAACCTAGGGCTAATATTACTGTTGACTATAATACATAATAATTAAATAACTCATTCCTAAATTCCAAACCGATTGTGAAGATGCAGAGGATGACAGTGTCTCCAGAGAAAACTGTTATCCGTGCGGTTTTCTAGAAATAACAGGCTCTGCTGTTTCAGAAGGAACATGAACAACTATGTGGCATGACTTGCAGTTGTACAAGAGGCTTGGTGGCCTCCGGCCATGGTCAGTTTATTCGTTCAAATAACGTTTATCGAGCACATAGCATGTGACAGGGCTTGTGCCGGACTCTGGGGGTGTAATTTCTCAGGGAATGTCCAGTCTAGGAAGGGTGCCCACATAGTATATAAAATGTGTACAGATACACATAAAGCATTGTAATCGGTGCTAATTTGTGGTATATTTAAGTTGAACAATTCCTGCAGCAAAGTACTCACCACTTCTGTCTCTCTGGGTTACTCTTCCTGTTGTTGCAAAGGCCTTCCTTCCACCAATGTAAAATCACATCCTAGGAGTTTTCACTGGCGATGGACCCAGCCTCCTGGAGCTCACAGAGTAAGTCCTCCATGCTGGCTCTTGAGGTTCTCAGGGTGGAGTCCTGGTTTCTTTTGTGTTTCTTGGCTGAACACCTGCTTCTCTTTGGGTGACGTCCCTTCAGCATCTTGATCACGCTGCTCTGACCCCCTGTCCTCTGCACCACTAAGAGGGTGCTTTAGGACCCATAGAGGGGATGGCTGTGTCATGGCCCTTCTGCCCTCCTCTGCTGCCAGTGCAGTTTGACATCACACTGCTGATCACTGAGCATTCGAGTTGGTCCGAGATCCCACTAGGGTGACACTCTCGGGAGTCCAGTGCAGGACTCCACGTTGGCGGGCTGTCGTCCGGCACACGCCCCGCTCCCCTCGGCTGGGCTTCAGCTGCACGGTTTGCTCTGCCCGCTCCCTCGGTTCCTTCGGCTCAGGCCTGCCTTTGGCTCATCTCCCAGCACCCCCGGGAGAACGCCAGGTGCAGTAGGTCTGGGTGGACACCGGGCTGTTCTGTTTTCACAGGCCTCTTAGATTGCTTTGATTGCTGTCAGGTTAGTTATCACTGCCCAAAGCCACTGATAGGCCTAGCAGGCCAAGGACAGAGCCCAGTGACATGTCACTAGAAATGTCCTTTGGGGTTGACGTTCATTCACTTATATGTACCCTTGGGTGTCATCAGTCAAGCACTTTCTAATCCATCTACTTGTCATTACATCAGATGGTTTTTCCTCATCTTGTCTATGAATAAGACTGTAGCCTTCGCTTCATCTCTGATTAACCAGCCTAGGGACTTAGACGAACCTGCCTGCCACTTTCTTCTTGAACTCATCTCGGTCCTGGAGCACGTCGTCTTCTCACCCAGATACCCAGAAGCCCTCATCACTAACGCCAAGAGGAAGGCATGGTCTATCATCCCCGTCCTCTCTTGGCTTCCGAGATCTCTTGCACTTTCTCCTGGTTTTGGGGTTTTTTTTTGCCTCCTCACACTCCTTTGCCAATTTCAGCTTACCTCTTTGACTTCTACAGTTTTCAGTGCCCCAGGTTTGGTCCTATTTTTATTCATGCTCTAAGAGTTCTCATCCAGACTTGGGTCTTTAAGTGCCCTCTAACACTAATAACTTCCAAATTTAAATAGCCTATGGGCTTCTGAAACTTAGCAAGCCAAAACAACCCCCACCTGCTCTTCCCAGTGGCAAAAAAAAAGCCACTCTGTTCTTCCACTTGACACCTTTCTTTCTTTTCTCTTATGCTACATTCAGTCTATCAGCAAATACTGTTGGCTCTGCTTTGGAAGTGTAATTGAGAATATGATTTCTTCTCATCCTCTCTATTGTTCCACCCTGGTCTGAATAGCCACCACATCTTGCCTGAATTGCTCTTGCAACCCTAATTCTGTCCCAGGCCCATCTCTTCACAGTACTCAGAGTGGTCCTTTTAAAATGTAAGGCAGGTTCTGTCACTTCTCCAGTCCAAACCCTCCAATGAACTTATCATCTCACTCAAAGAAGCATTTGGTGCCCCATTACTTCTGGGACCTTATTTTCCACACTGTGCTGTCCCTGCTACATTCTAGCCTCCACTTATCATCTTGCTATTCTTCCAAAATCTAAAACATAACTTACCACTCCAGGGCCTTTGCACCTGCTCTTCAAGGTATGGTATGCTCTCCCCCAGAGATCCACATTGTCACTTTCCTTTACTTCCTGATCTCTGCTCAAATGCCACCTTTGTCCATAGGCCTTCCTGGCTTATTAAAGTAGCCACTCCATTCCACCCTCAGCCTTCCTTCCCGCCTTCCCTGGGTTTCTCCCTTTGTGTATTCATAGGACTTACCACTTACGTGCTAACAAGTTTATTGCTGTCTTTCACCACTAAAAAGTCTGTGAGGGTGGAGGCTTTTGTTTACTTCTGTCCTCCAGTATCTGGAACTTAACTGTCACATAATAGGTTTTCAAAAAATATTGCTTATGAAAGAATGAGTGAGGCCCTGACTGGTTAGCTCAGTGCTCAAGCGTTGGCCCAGTGTGTGGAAGTCCTGGGTTAGATTCCTAGTCAGGACACACAGGAGAAGAGATCCTCTGCTTCTCCACCCCATCCTCTCCCTCCTCCTTCTCTTTCTCTTTCTTCCTTCCCCCTTCCCTTACTGCAGCCATGACTTGATTGGTTGGAGCAAGTTGGCCTTGCTGAGGATGGCTCCATGGCCACGCCTCAGGTGCTAGAATAGCTCAGTTGCCATGCAACATCTCCAGATGGGCAGAGCATCGCCTGGTAGGGGGCTTCCCCAGTGGATCCCCATCGGGCGCATGTGGGAGTCTCTCTGCCTCCCCGCCTCTCACTTAATAATAAAAAAAATAAAGAAAGAAAAAAGAATCAGTGAACAAATGGATGATGAAAGCTTTCTTTAACCCCGGCCTATTTTGTGGCCTATATGGTCAATTTATAAAGTCAGTAGTTACCTCAGATCTCTAGTAAGCACACTACATTAACGGCATAAAAGGAAGTAAAATTACATGTGGTTTCTGATGCCTGGTTTGATAGTGGTACAGTGGTAGAAACAGCAAATCCATTAATTCTAGATGTCAAGAGAAAATAACCATTTATTTCTGGCACAAAATGAGAATCTCTATGATTGTCTCCATTTGTGGAAAAATTAGGGGTACTTTTCCTTCTCCATTTTGCACAACGTTTATGCTTCTGAGTTTTCTCCTGTGAAGGCGAGAGGCAGAATGATGTATCACAGATAGATGGCGAGTGAGGTGCTGCCTGCAGGGGTGTTGAGGCCAGGGGGGCATGGCTTTTCCGAGCGAGCGGAGTGCCTGTCGCTGGTCTTCAGCGTGAGTTTGAGGTTCTGCTGCTCCTCCTGCCCCCCTGCCCAGGACAGAGGCTGTACCCCAGCTTGGCTTGTCTGGCCTGAGGTTCTGAGGGCAGGAGCCCGTCCCCTTCACCCTCTTATGCGCGGTTCCAGCACCATGCCTCCCTGACCGTGGATGCTCAGAAGATGTTTTTGACTGAATAAGACCAACTTCATACGTTGTGGAAGACCACACAAGATAAATAGCTCTTCACACAGGGGTTTCGTTTTCGCTTCTTTGATCTCTGCACCCCTAGGATTAAACTTTTAGAGCAGGGTGACCGGCTGTTTCGGAAGTGGGGAAACCGAGGCCCAGAGAGGCTACACTGGAAGTGTGACCCCCCTTAGTCCCCTCTGCTGTCCCCCATCCCCCAGTGCACTCAGTGGGCTCTGTAGGGAGCAGGCGGCTGGTGGGGAGAGCTGCTGTGTCCTGACCTCAGCGGGGAGACACACTGAGGGGTGGGGAGACGCACTGAGGGGCGGGAGACGCACTGAGGGGCTGCAGCCCTGCTCCCCGGCTCCCCTGGGGGTGAGGCGGGCTCTTTTCCTCCAGGCCTTCCCCCTGACCCCTGTCTGTAACTGTCTCACTCCGAACCTTCCCGTTGCTGCCCCTGACAGTGGCACAGTGGACTCGCCTTGGAAACAGTCCCTATTTTCCGGAGAAGGCCCGTTAGGGACAATGAGATTCAGTGATCAGGCAGCTCCTTGCAGGGGTCCAGAGTCTGGTGCCTGGGAGGCGCAAGGGCTTCCCCAGGTAACCTGATCAGAAAAAGGTACGCCTCCTCTTTGAAACTACTTTAAGGAAACATTTCTAGGTTGCTGAAAATACTTTTTGAAGACTTTATTTTATTGACTGAAAGGTGTCGGGTTGTCTGCGTCTTTCTTCCTCGGTCATCCAGGTAATCCCCTCAGGTTCCCTGTGGCAGCCAGAACCCCAGAACCCAACGGGCTGCAGGCGGGCCTGGGTCCTAGCGTGTGACCCCACGTGCCATCACTGCTGCACTCACCAAGCGTGTGAAACAGCGAAATTACTAAGTTCTTTTTTTGGTGTGTGCCTCCAAACTTGAACTCAGAGTGCGTTCTCAGGAATGAAAATCAGGTGGGGTGGAAAACTCAGTGACTTTGTTGTTCACTCTCCGATGCCACGGTCCTACCCTTGTTTGAGGTGCAAGTCCAGCCAAGTTCCTACACAGGGCTGGATAACTGTGAAAACTCCGAGCCTCGCTTTGGGCTCCGATGATGCCCTCCCTTCCTGCTCCGCTGGCCTCAAGCCCTGAAGAGGGGAACAGGGCCAGGCCTTTCTTCCCCGCTTCCTCCTGTGGGCCCGCCCCCACTCCCCAGGTGCTTCTCCGCCCACTTCCCTGTAGAGCAGAAGAGGGGGTGGGGCTTTGCTCTCTGCTCCTGGCGGGTGGTGAAGGGGGGGATGGCTGGTCTCTTCGAAGCTCTCTGCAGAGGGTTCTTCTGCCCGGTGGTTTCCTTGAACTTGGTGGATGTCACTGTTTTACCCGCTGCCTGGGCTCTGCTCAGAGCTGGCCGGGGCTCCTCTCCACTCTGCATCCTGAGTCTCTTCTCACCCCAGCTGCCTCCTGTGCTGCCCGAGGCCAGCCCACCAGAGCAGCCCTCCTGTCTCCATAGAGCTCCGGGGCAGAAGTGCCAGCTTCTCCAGTGGTCTCCCAGACAATCCCCATTAGGTTTAGGGTCCAAAGGAAGCTGCTCCCTGACCCGGGTAGTCATGTCAGACGGCACGGCCACCAGTTTGTCCAGAAGAATTACAACTCCCTCACTCAGGACAGGAATGTTCCTGGGAATGGTGTCTCCTGAAAGTGCCGGTGAAAATATCTGGCGCGTGGCTAGGAACCTGCTCAGTTTCTGAAAAGTGACACTCTTGCTTGCTGCTGTGTTGCCATGCCCAGTGGTCCCTTGACCCCTTTCTGTTCACTGATTTTGCTGAGGTGTGCGAGAGAAAGCAGCGCTCTGGGCCTGTGCTGTGTGTGTGTGTGTGTGTGTGTGTGTGTGTGTAGGGGAGGGCTTTGTCCTCCAGGTAGTGCTCTATCATTCTAATAGCACATTATATATTTTTCTCAGCATTTTAGAAGCAGGTGTATAACGTTGCAGTGGAAGTAAGACTCCCACAGCTGCTCACTCTGTTCAGACAGCAGAACATTGTGGTTAAAACCCTGCTCTGGGGATCAGGCAGCCTGGCTTCAACTCCATTCTTCCACTTGCTTATCTGGGTGGCCTGGCAGGCTACTCCATCTCTGGGTCTGTTTCCTGCCATGAATAGTAGCCCTACTTGCTCGGTTTATGGTGAGGGTGCGGTAAGCCAGGTTGCCCTGTGCCTGGCACAGCACGTGTTGAGTAGCATCGCCTTTATGTCACTGTTGTTTCAGCTCTCAGCATCGCCAGCTGCACTACTGCAAAGCCTACCCGCTGCTCTCTGCACCCACCTGCTGCCCGAGGGGGTAGCATTCTGCATGCACTAATGACCTGGGCTTTCTTCTGCTCAGATGCCTCAGACTCCCACCCAGCCTCACCCTGCCAGCCTCTTAGTCCCCTCTCGCCCCGGGTCATATGTACACATAGACCCTCTGCGGGCCAGGTACTGTCACTTTGTCTCTGTGCTTGCTGACAGGACTTCTGCCCCTCTCCTTGGACCTCCGTGACCCCCAGAGCTAATAATACCTCTGTCCAGCGCTCTCTACTCACTTGTCTTCCCCTAGTCTAGTTGCTGAGGGTGTCACCGCACCTTCAGCCTGAATACCCGTGACTAACACAGTACCTGGAACCTCTCAGGTGATCCCCACGAAAATATTTGCCCAGGAGCTAAGCCAGTTGTGTATCTCTGAGGCCCCAGAACACGATGATCACCTGCCGCTAGACAAGACTTTGCTTTTGTCCATTTTAGTTTGGGGGGCGCACCATGGTCAGAGCCTCATTGATTTCAGTTTAAACTTTATACCTAGACAGGAATGTTCCTGGGAATGGTGTCTTCTGATAGTGCCGGTGAAAATATCTGGCGCGTGGCTAGGAACCTGCTTGGTTTCTGAAAAGTGACACTCTTGCATGCCTCTGTGTTGCCATGCCCAGCGGCAGTCACTCACAGCGGGGTGCCCGCGGTTTGAGGGTGCCCGCGGTGGGACCTGGTGCGGTGGCTCCCCACGCTGCTGGACTGCAGGCTTCACGGGCCCCCAGGGGACGGTGGCCCCTCCTCTCCTGCTTCTTCCCACAGGCAGGTGGTAACCACTTGTGGCAAGAAAGCATTACTTTTAGACTCATTTGGGGACCTTTCTTGACAAGAGAAAAAGGGAGACCATGTGTCTTTAAAGCGGCTGATCTTCCCTGAACCTCGCCTCCCTGCTGGGCCCCTAGTGGTGCTGCGCCTGCCCCTACGCTTCCTTGGACTGCTCAGGTTCTAGCGAGCACACTTTGGTTCATGTTCCGAGCCCTTTCTCTGGGCTCTGCAGCAATTCCTTAGACAGATGGGTGTTTTGGGATTTGTAGAGTGGTTTCCTTGCCCTGTTACATCCTTTGAAGGTCTTAGATGAATTTTTAAGGGGCATGTTTTCCTGTGGTCTCAGCTTGGTCGAAAGTCTCATCTCCAGCTCCAGGACCACCCCTCTCCAAGTAGCTCATTTTCTTTAAAATGTCCTAGTTTGTCCCCCAGTGTCAAGTAGGGGAATGCTTCTCTCCCTCTAGGAATACTGTTGCCTTAAACCAGTGAGGTCTTGGGAGGGAAGGATCAAGACACCCGGTCTCATAAATCTCAATGGGGTTCATCTGGTCTGGCTTTGAGCACATGCCTGTCTCTGTTTCTCATCCTGCGGTGGAAGGAATGTGTTTGTATCTGCCAGAGCAGAGAAGAGTCCCAGACCATAGGGGCTTACTACTGCTATTTTTGTATTTCTTTTCTGTGTGGGTTGAGCGAGGGGACTGAAGCTTGCCAGGTGGTACACAGAGAATGCTCTGTGCTGGTGGAGGAAAAAACCACAGACACTCCTGAGGTTTATTGGTTTGAAGCCCTTCTGGAGCTTTGTTTGCCTTTTCGTTTTTGCACATGCGTAGAAACCTCTTCCAAGAAGACATAGTTTTGCTCAGAATGTGTGTCTTTATTGCAGAACCACAGGGAAGAAGCTGCTTAAGTTCCAGAGATAACTGAATGCGTGAGGTGCTCTTGAGCCAGAGGCTGGAGGAAAGGTGGATTGGTTTTCCATTCTTTGTGAAACATGCAGTGTTCATCAAACCATTGAATAAGAGAATCTCATGGGAGGGGGTGGCTAGGACATGGTTCGGCGAGACTGGCAGGTCATTTGAGAGCATGAATCTTCAGTGGTCAGTGTACCCAGTCAGCTCCTCCACAGCAGAAGTGTCTGGGCCCCTGGTCCAGGGTGTCACTATCACAATGACACGGCTGCTGACTGACTTCTCGCTGCTTTTTTCTCCTCTTCAGTGTACTCTTAGCTTCCACGCACTCATGGCTTATCTCTTCTCTTGACTTTTGCTTACTTGTGAATTCTCCTGTCTGCCTTTACTCTGAGTGTCTTTTAGGTGACTTCCAACTCACCAAGAAAGAAGATCGCCCAGTTACCGCCATCTCCATTAGGCACGATCACTGGGTGTAGCCTGGGTTTTTCCTAGAAGTGGGTCAGGCAGGGCAAATGCCAGAGCAAAACAGATTCCTCTCTGGTGCAGTTGGGTTAGACACCCTTGCTGTGTGCTTCTGTGAGCTGATGTCTTCTTGTTGGTCTAATATACAAGTGATGCTCATGACAATGGTGATAAACTTGACTGAATTCTTAATTATGTGCCAGGAGCTTAGCATGTTTTCATTTACTTGGACTATTTCCTATCCTCATAATAACCTTATGATATAGGGCAGTGGTCGGCAAACTCATTTGTCAACAGAGCAAAATATCAATAGTACAATGATTGATATTTCTTTTGAGAGCCAAAATTTTTAAACTTAAACTATATAGGTAGGTACATTCCTTATCGAGGTAGCGCCTGCATGTGATATTTTGTGGAAGAGCCACACTCAAGGGGCTAAAGAGCCGCATGTGACTTGCGAGCCGCAGTTTGCTGACCAGGGCTATAGGGTACCATTTCACTGATGTGGAAATTGAGGCTTAGGCAGGTTTGGTAACTTACCCCAAATCACACAGATTGTAAGCGAAACTGGGATTCAGGACAAGGTTTCTGTATTACAGAGTCTCTCTGCCCCAAATCTGGCCCTGTCCAGGCTGCGAGTCCAGGGTAAATGGTAGGTGAGCCAGGTGGGCTTGAGCAGCATACAGGGCGGTTTGTGCAGGATGCAGCGCTCTCGCCACACTGCAGAGCAGGCTGTCCAAGGGGCTGGAGTAGCGGAGTCTCCCTTTTACCAGATGGACGCACATCCACACTTTTGTTAGTCGGCTCTCTAAACTTGGGTTATAATAATATGGCTTTAGACATGTTCCATTAATGTGTCTATTCCTCTTTAGATATGTGCTATGTTCTGAGAGATACTGTTTAGTACCTAATAGATAATGGAAATCTCTGATTTTCACTGGAGGATCACTCTTCAAGGCTCCAAATTGATATGTCAAGAGCTAGTTGACCAAATGCCAGTTTGTGGAATGGCTAATTTGCTGAATGTGTTTGTTTCTCTCAACTTTTAAAATTGACTGGTATTCATTTTGTCTTTATAGCATTACTTGATGTTCTGGTTGATTTGTTTTTGCCTCTGGTGCCTGCTGTAGCAACAGGTGTAGACTTAGATGATGGAGGGGCAGAAGAATATAGATATAGGAACATATGGTATGGATATGAAGAGTTCTTATAAATGTTCATTTATATCAGTTTTCATTAATATATTCTTTTTTTAATTAAGTGAGAGCAGGGGAGGCAGAGAGACTCCCCCATGTGCCCCGACTGGGATCCACCCGGCAAGCCCCCTATGGGGTGATGCACTGCCCATCTAGGGCATTGCTCCATTGCTTGGCAACCGAGCTATTTTTAGCACCTGAGGCAGAGGCCACAGTGTCATCTTCAGCATCAGGTACCAACCCTCTTGAATCAATCCAGCCATGGCTGCAGGAGGTGGGGAAAGAGAGAGATGGGGTAAGGGGATGGGTGGAGAAGCAGATGGTTGCTTCTTCTGTGTGCCCTGACTAGGCATTGAACCTGGGATATCTACACACTGGGCTGATGCTCTACCACAGAGTCAATCAGCCAGGGCCCATTAATGTAATCTTAATAATGTATCAATAAAGAATATGTGTGTGGGAAAGAATTCCTCCTATATTCTTGAGTCTGCGTATTTGAATATATTTTTCTTGTGACCTGCAGTCTTGGTCTCTGGCTCTCTCTCCTATTCTTTCCCTTTCTGTCTTTGCTGCTACTGTTCAGAATTCTACTTTTATGTCAGCCAAGAGTAATGGTGAAAGGAATATGTACACCCGGCTAATTGCTCTACTTCTCATCCATTTGTCCTTATTCAGTTTGACTCAGCTTCATAGGATATGTTCAGACTTCCTCCACAAAGTTCACTGCCCTAGTCATCTTTCCCTCCCAGCGCTTTGCCTGCAGGAGTCTCGTGGAGAAGGAGAGGCGCTTACACCTGGGATACAAAGGCCAGGCTCTATGCGCAGACTTCTCGCATAAGCAGCAGGCTGGGTACAGAAGAGAGTAGCTAAATGACATTTTAAATTTTATTTTTCAATAGATTTGAGTTCTAATAAGTTGACATTTAAACCTAAGAAGTGAACATTCAAGTTGACATAGAGAATTGGAGCTTAAATCATGTATTATTTGTCAGTGACATAGACAAAGCACCTAAAAGTTCTGTCCAGAACTCACGTCATTAATGATGCTGAATTGCTAGGGAGTCAACATGAAGGAAGACTGTTTACACTGGCTTGATGGTTATGTTGACTGGAAATTCAGCCAGCTGAGTAGAGGCACCATATATTCAATTAACACTTGCCTCTCCCCCTTCCTCCTTCCCACCCTACCCCCAGTACTTTGTTTCCAGCATAAAGTGTGAGTTCCAGTTTTGGTCGTGTGCGTGCACACACACACAAGCACATGCCTGTGTACACGCATGCAGCACTAAAGTATAGTTTATTCAGAGCTGCTGCTGTATTGTGTAGGACTCCCCAGATGCAAATGCAGACCCGAATAGAACCAGCCTGGCCACTCAAGGGGCTGTCTGTATTCTAAGGGTCTTGGAGTCACTCTCTGAGTTCATAGTCAGGCCAGGGATTATAATACTGCCAGGATGTTCTCTCCCTCCCCTAATTCTTTGTTTCTTCTAACGTGCTGGCTTTCTGTTTCTTGCTTATCAGACTGACTTTTTCCTCATAGTGTATAAAACTTACTGCATGTGGCTCCTGAGTTCGGCATTTTACAGCTTCAGCCATGAGAGAGGGGGGTGCCTGTTCTAAGTCCAGGTTTCTGAGAAAGGGAACGCAGGCTTCCGGCTCTCACTGAGGCAGTGGGGTCATGTGAGAACTGGCAGCACTGAGGGGCTCATGGAGTGGATTTGGAGGAGAAGAAATTCTTCCAAGAAGTGGGTGGCGCCCACAGGTTCCCAGAAGACAAGGTGTCTGTCGGTGCTGTTCTTACACATTCCTGAGGATTTAGCACGAATTAGTATGTGTTTTAAATCACTGGGCAGATTTAATTGTAATCTTAGATTTATTGTTCCTTCCGGCTTCTTGTCAACTTCAACTTTAATTATAATTATTCTTCAGTGGGCATGTCCTAGCACTTCTTATTCATTTGTCAAAGTTAGCTTTAACAAAATTACAAAGTCCAAGGAGAGACCGCATCTCGAAGACAACAGAGGGCTGAACTGTCAACTCCCCTTCATCTTTGTAATCCAATCTTCATTGCCAGGAGTCTGTTCAGGTCCTCCTTGCTCCCCGCGTAGTCAGAACCCCTAAGAATGCCTGCCCTTCAGTGAATATTGGGCAGCATTGCTCAGGTGCGGGAGTAAAGGCTTTTTCATCTCCATCTGGTCAGTGGTCCTAACCACCAGGGCACTGGGTGTTGACTTCCGTACTTTAAGGTTTGAGTTAGTTTCCAACTGACAACTACCTGGCTATGTTCTGAATCCATTAAAAATAAAGCTTTTGGCCCTGGCCGGTTGGCTCAGTGGTAGAGTGTCGGCCTGGCGTGCAGGAGTCCTGGGTTCGATTCCTGGCCAGGGCACACAGGAGAAGCGCCCATCTGCTTCTCCACCCCTCCTCCTCTCCTTCCTCTCTGTCTCTCTCTTCCCCTTCCTCAGCTGAGGCTCCATTGGAGCAAAGTTTGCCCGGGAGCTGAGAATGGCTCTGTGGCCTCTGCCTCAGGCACTAGAGTGGCTCTGGTTGCAACAGAGCCATGCCGCAGATGGGCAGAGCATCGCCCCCTGGTGGGCGTGCCAGGTGGATTCCGGTCGGGCGCATGCAGGAGTCTGTCTGACTGCCTCCCCGTTTCCAACTAAAGAAAGAAAAAAAATAATAAAAAATAAATAAAGCTTTTGGTCATTCTTTGAGAATGTCATTTCCCACACCCGCTCAGTGTCTGTCTCCCACCCTGTCTTTTGTTGGAATTTAGGATTAAATGAGTAGAATCTGTAGTCCAGCTGGGCCCCCCAGTGATGGTTGTTTCCATGGAAACAGTGGAAGGCCTCGCAGTTAAAACCGAACCTGCAGGCTGGGGAGTGTTAAAGTATGAAAATGAGTTTGTCTGAGAAGCCAGATTCTCATCCCCCAGATGAAACCTGGAGAGGCCCGATGGCCCGAGGGCCTCCTGCCCCTGGGACCGTACTGTCCGGGCTTCGGGGCAGGGTCTCTCGGAGTTTCAGGCACAGGTGTGTTTATAGCTCACCTGGATTGCCAAGTTGCCCAGATTACTGTCCTTGTTGCTCACAGAGCTCTTTGTGGGTAGCCATGGGTCGTGGAAGAGTGTTTGAGAGCAATCTGATCTTTGCTCAGGCTTGAGTGAAGTCACAAATAAAACGCCCATTAAAAATGGATGAAACCATAGAATGATCTTAAAGTTGGAAGGAACCAAAAGGTGAGTAAGTCTCAATCTCCCCTCCAGTTTGGGAACCCCTCCTGGAGCATGGCTGACAGAAGCTCACAGCATCGGTCCCAGAGGGCAGCCATGCTTCTCAGCCTTCCTGACCCATTGCTGGAGACATGCTGGTATTAGAAATACTTCCTTATGGTGGAACTTACATCTCTTTCTGTCTCTTTCCCCTCTATGGCCTCTTCTCTTTGGTGCCTAGTAAATTGAGTCTACTTCTTGCATAATTAAGTTGACTTTAAAATTTTTAAGACTGTTGTCATGTACCCCTAAAGACCTCTGTTCCCCTGGTTTGGCTAAGGAGGTCTAAAGCATAACACCTGTGTTTAAAGGCATTCTGAGGGCAGGGGTTTGCTTATTTCCAAAACTGGGTCCTTACCACTGTCGCTTAGATTTTGTGTGACTTCTCTGGAAGTTTTTTCTTAGCACATTTGTGTAGGTGAAAAATTGGTTACCCACCCAATTCCCAACCCAATATTGATAGTTGAGATCTAGGCAGTCTAAGAACACAAGAGAGCATCAAACCACTGGTCCCTGCAGTCTGGTGAAGGGTGTGGTTGTCTTTTGTGATGTCACCCCAGAAGTTAGTGAATACACCCTACATTCCTAAGTGCCTTAATAATCTCTCCACCCTTCATCTGTGATTTATTTAAACCCTTGGCCTTTTTCATAACGTTTAAGTTATACATTTTAAGACTTCTTAATTCCTCATATGTGTCTAAGTTAATATCCTATTCTTAAGGTGATGCTCTGCTCCACCCCAAAGAAATAGAAACCCAGCATACAACCCACTCTTATCCAGGTGTTCCTGTGACCTTAAAATGAGCTAAAACTTAAAACTCCCTAAGTCAGGTGTTGATTAGTGCTGACTGGCAAGTCCTTGGAAGCAGGTGCCTGGCTTCCACGTGCTAGAGAAAGAGCACTGAAATAGACCGCCTTTTCTGGGTCCAAAAAACTAATAGCTGAGTGACCTTCAGCAAGTCACTGAACTTCTCTAGCTTCCCTTCTCCTCAAGTAGAAAATCAGATGGATACTTTGTATTCTTCCAGGTTATTGGGAATGCTGTGACAGCAAACTATTTCATATTAAGGCTTTATAGCAAACTATACCATGATACTCTGTGGCTCTTTTGAGAGTTCAAAAATAATTTAATAAGAAAATAAAATATTGATGATATTGGGCATTTAACACTTACAGACATTGAGTTTCAAAATAACAGTAGCTGGTCCCTATAGGAAAGAATAGTAAATTTGTACCTTATGTTTTAGAGGGGGAAAAAAAAAATCTCATAATTTCTTTTTTTTTTTTTTACAGAGACAGAGTCAGAGAAAGGGATAGATAGGGACAGACAGACAGTAACACAGAGAGATGAGAAGCATCAATCATTAGCTTTTTGTTGCGACACCTTAGTTGTTCATTGATGGCTTTTTTATATGTGCCTTGACAGTGGGGCTACAGCAGACTGAGTAACCCCTTGCTCAAGCCAACGACCTTGGGTCCAAGCTGGTGAGCTTTGCTCAAACCAGATGAGCCCGCGCTCAAGCTGGCGACCTCAGGGTCTTGAACCTGGGTCCTCCGCATCCCAGTTCGATGCTCTCCACTGCGCCACCGCCTGGTCAGGCTCTCATAACTTCTAATATAGTTTTGGGTGATATTTGATATGGTATCACATTAAGGGAGAAAGGCTTTCAGTAAAGAAATGGCATTGTTTGTGGAGAAATGAAATTATTCTGGGTTCCTTTAGTAGAAGAATAAAAAGGTTGAGACTCAGGGAGTAACCTTTGAATTTGTAAATCATTTAAATCCCAATCTTAGCTTTGAGAATCTGAACCTGACAGGATTTTCCTGTGAAGCTCAAGGCTGAATCTTGAGGTGTCCTTTTTCCCTGGAAAACTTTTAGGGTTTGTCAGTGGGCCTGGCTGCTGTGTTAGCATTATGATTCCCTATTTGCTGAGAAATGCCAAGGGCTTGAAGCAGGCACTTGTGTGACATCTACGTGTGCTGGGACTTAAGGGTGATTGATTCCTCTTCCAGGGAGGTGTTTTTCTTTATTTTCCCCTTCATAAAAAATTACAGTTTATTTTCAGTATGATTTTGTATTAGTTTCAGGTGTCCAGGGGAGGGGTCTTTCTTATATACCTGTTTTTTTACTACAGACCGTTTATATTTGGGGACATAGAAAGCAAAAGTTATTTCCACATCTTCTCCATACAGGGTCTAATGATGGTTTCTTGGGGTCATTTCTTTGCTTTATATAGTTTTTTTAAAAAATATGAACTCGGCCCTGGCTGGTTCACTCAGTGGTAGAGCATTGGCCCAGTGTGTGGATGTCCCGGGTTCGATTCCCCATCAGGGCACACAGGAGAAGCGCCCATCTGCTTCTCCAACCCCTCCCTCTTTCACTTATCTTTCTTGCTTTCTTTCTCTCTCTTTTCCTCCCCTCCTGCAGCCAAGGCTTGATTAGAGCAAGTTGCCCCTGGGAACTGAGGATGGCTCCATGGCCTCCGCCTCAGGCACTAAAAAATGGCTTCAGTTGCATCAGATCAAGGGCCCCAGATGGGTAGAGCATTGCCCAGGAGCTTGCCCCGTGGATCCTGATTGGGTGCATGTGAGAGTCTGTCTATGCCTCCCCTCCTCTCACTAAAAAAAAACCAAACTCATCCAGACTTGACAAGAAAGTAGTTTCCTGTTTTTCCATCTTTTTTTTCAGTGTTTCTTGAGTATTAATCACACTGACTAATCAGATGACCTCTACAGTTTTCCTTTGGAGGGGGGGGAAGAGACAGTCGCAATAATCTTTTCATGTGGAAGAGCTAACCCTGCAGCTGGTGCCATGTTGTGTGTTCTCTTCTGCCTCCAGGGAGTTCTGTCCAACATCTCTTCCATCACCGATCTCGGCGGCTTCGACCCAGTCTGGCTCTTCCTTGTGGTGGGAGGAGTGATGTTCATTTTGGGATTTGCAGGGTGCATTGGAGCTCTTCGGGAAAACACTTTCCTTCTCAAGTTTGTAAGTATCACGCGCTGCTCTCAGTTTGAAACCTAACACATCCACATCAGGAGGACACCCTATCTTCAGGGCAAGAGTAAGCCGTACCAAAAGCACTGGCCAAAATACGGCCTGGGTTATGCTTTTCTTTCAGGCTTGCTCCTACTTGTTCTCCCCGCCCGTGCCTCCTTAATAATATATGTACCACCCCCGCCCCGTGTTACCCATTGAGGTTTTGTACACATATGTCATGACTTTGCATTCCAGTCCCTAAAATACCATTTGGAGTAAGGTAGTTATATATAGATATATATAGTTTTATTTGTATAGTTTTATATATATATATAGTGTTATATATAGTTACATATATATTTAGTTTTCTTTTAAGTGATTTGTGCTTTCTCTTTTAAGCATAGAATCAGCAGTAAGTTGTTCAGCTGGTTATTTTGGAGAAAGCAGACATAAGCACAGTGGCTGTGGCCGGTCCAGATTAAATCCATTAAGTAGTAGGTTTTGGTGAATATGGAGAGACAGTATTTGCTTTTTATGACCAGCATAATCTTTATATCCGTGCAGGGTATTTGGTATCAGCATGAATATATTGGAAGAGGAGTTTTCCCAATTGGTAGATAGGTGTTACATGTAAAAGCAGAGAAGGGAACGTGAAAGCTTTTCCGGTGAAGGTTCCTGGCAAAGGAGAACAGAGTGGCCTGTGCCGCGTGGTGTGTGAAGTGGTTTGGTGAGTGCGGCCACGGGTCATCCGAGTGTGCCCGTCTGGATGTCGGCGTTCTGGTGGCAGCCGGGTCACAGTCCGCTGTGCAGCAGCATCCACTCCCCTTTCCAAAAGCAGAAAGAGGATTGGGAAAAAAACCACACTCTCCTATGATGAGGGAAGCTGGTGGGTTCTAGAGAACAGATTAGGGCAATATCACCTGGTTTTCAAATGATTTTCAACCTTCAGTGACACAGCACTATTGAGGGCCATTTTCATTTAGAACAAGAGCATGGACCAGAACTGGTCCCAACTGGCCATGCACGTCTGCCACATCTTCTCCTGGCATTTTTTCTTGACCATCCCTAAGAAGAGCAGACTTACTGTCCATGCAGGGTAGCCGAATTCGGGCAGCTCAGGCCCAGACAAGGTCTGGAGGCTGTTTCACCTGGATGCTCGTATGGCTCATGCTTATAGGGCAACCCAAAGGCTACTTGGCCCTATGTACAATTTAATGAGCAGTTGGATCTCCATTCTGTATACATAGATCTCTGGTGCGAGTAGATATATTCCCAAAACTCCACTTGTCTTACACACACACACACACACACACACACACTTCCTCACCTAGCTATGGAGCCCCCCAGAGAGTTTTGTCCCTCATCGCAGCCTGCCAGCCCTCTTGGCATGAGGTATTTCTGAAGCTTGAGCTCATCTCACTGAGCTTGTCTGTAGCCATTTTGGGCCCCATCATACTTACTGGTTGCTACTGTTTCATAGTTTTAGCCTCCATGCCCCTAAATGCGGGATCCCCTTTAATATGATTCACTTGAACTGTGTTAGTGTATAAGGGTAATCCCTTTATTACTTTTATACTATAGTTAACTTGAAGAGGCAGAAATATATCCATTTCTCTAAATTGTCGCCCTAACTTATAAAGTCCCATATTGGAAATGAAAAGAATTGTGTTGTTTCTTGGCTTTTTTAAGTCTTGGGGAATATTTTAAATGGTCCTTTTTGCCATTTAGTACATACAATAAAAACTGGCCTAGAATAAGTCTTTGAAATAAGTAGGAAGTCAACATCAACATCATTTCAAACAGCCTCAATGCGCTGCTGCCGGGAGGCTGGAGAACTGCTGAGAGAAACCCAAGAGCAAAGGTGCTGTGGAATAGGAGGGAGCTTCCTTGTCGGCTGAGACCCTAGAACAAAGCCTGCGAGTCCATCTCTCGGGAAATTAGCTCACAGGGCCTGGGGCATGCAGGTTTCTGCCAAATATTTGATAAGAATTTAATTTTGGCTTAATTTTTGATATGCATATTGCATAACATGAGAAAATTTACCAGGGTAAGTAGAAAATGAGCTTGCCTAGCCTTTATAAAGGTGAGAACAAAAGTCTAATTAAAACCTTTGCACGGTGTCTGTCTTGGTGTTCTGCCTGTGACGCGGGTGAGGGAGCTGCCTTGCTCGTCCCTGCGCTGTGACGGCTGTCGTGGAGAGCGGCACGATAAAGGGAGGGGAGTTGGATGCTGTAGGGCAGGCGTCGAGTCAAAGTGCTATTTCTTTGTCCTTTTTCTAGATTGAAGAAAGCTTGCTTTGTAATTAGTGGTACCACTGATGATAATGAAGAACTCATTAGATTCTATTGCTAGTGAACTCCTCAAGGGCAGATCACCAGGAGCTCTATGGAACCTGAGGGGCTGAACCGGAGGGCCCAGAGTGGGGCCTAAACCTCGGGGTCCTAGGCTCTACTGAGCACTTCTCTCCTCCACCCCTCTCCTCATGCCGCCCTCCCAGAGGGCCCAGAGTGGGGCCTAAACCTCGGGGTCCTAGGCTCTACTGAGCACTTCTCTCCTCCACCCCTCTCCTCATGCCGCCCTCCCAGAACAGCACTTGGCACCTGGATAAACACTGTCAGATGTACTGACATCCAATGTGAAATGGCCCCAGCCTACTGCCCCCCCCCCAGCTCCTGTCCCCTCATAAGACTGTAAGCCCTTTGGAGGCAGGCCTGTGGTCCCACTCATCCTTGCTTCTCTGCAGAGCCCACCCAACTCAGGGCCTGATCTGTTACAAGTCATTCAGTAGATATTTGTCAAATTAATTAAACACTTTTTTGTCTTTCTTTATTTTTTATTTATTTATTTATTTATTTTTCTGAAGCTGGAAACGGGGAGAGACAGTCAGACAGACTCCCGCATGCGCCCGACCGGGATCCACCCGGCACGCCCACCAGGGGCGAAGCTCTTCCCACCAGGGGGCGATGCTCTGCCCCTCCGGGGCGTCGCTCTGCAGCGACCAGAGCCACTCCAGCGCCTAGGGCAGCGGCCAAGGAGCCATCCCCAGCGCCCGGGCCATCCTTGCTCCAATGGAGCCTTGGCTGCGGGAGGGGAAGAGAGAGACAGAGAGGAAGGAGGGGGGGAGGGGTGGAGAAGCAGATGGGCGCTTCTCCTGTGTGCCCTGGCCGGGAATCGAATTTGGGTCCCCCGCACACCAGGCCGACGCTCTACCGCTGAGCCAACCGGCCAGGGCTGTCTTTATTTTAAGTAACTGTAGTTTCTTTTGTACCCCTCCCACACTATAGTTGTCTCTTGGCTGGCTGCTTGCTGAGTATAGAGACAGCGGCGGCTGTAGCCCCTCTGCCTCCCAGCCACTGGCCTGGCCTGCAGCCTCAGGAGCTCTGCTGAGCAACGGTGGCCCCGGTGCCACCCTTTCTCTCCTTGTCGCCAGAAGTTTGCTTGCAGTTTGTACTCTGGTCCTTCACGCCTCATTTCTCATAATCTATTTCAGAAAAAAAAAAGAAAAGAAAAGAATTGAAAGGGTAAGAATGGAGAAAAGCGGAAAGAACCGTGGGTATGACTAGTATGTTGATATGACTAAGGTGAGGCTGCTCTGAGTGTTCTAGATGGCAGGGAATTTTCTCCTGTTTTATGGTACTTCGCACATTAGCATGGGTTCTCACCTTCCTTTTTAACCCTTGTCTACCTTAGCCAGACGTCTCCTAGTGGCTATATGTTGATGTTATTTAAAATATTCTGAGACTGGTGTTCCCAAGGGAAGGCCCTCAACCCAATGGTTTGGTTTTGCTTTCTTGGTGGGAAATTATTTTCATGTCACGGCCACCCCCATTTTTCCTCTTTGCTCTCTTCACCTAAGACAAACATGTCCGCTGTTCTACCCCTGCCCAGCAAGTGCAAAGGGCAAATAAGCAGTGTCTGCATCCGTAAGAGGAATATATTGCATACAGGGTCAAGGCCACAGTAACAAATGTCAGGTGATCTTAAACTATTGGAATTTATCTTTTGATGTCACAAAAGCTTCCTAGAAGCAAGGGCAGGTCATTGTTCAGTGTTTGGCAGCACATTAATCAGGAGAAATTCATTAGGCCTTAAGGTAGGTCTAATGAGAGATTCCTAACATCCATATTTG
The DNA here is from genome assembly GCF_036850765.1 of Saccopteryx bilineata. Taxonomy (NCBI): domain Eukaryota; kingdom Metazoa; phylum Chordata; class Mammalia; order Chiroptera; family Emballonuridae; genus Saccopteryx; species Saccopteryx bilineata. The sequence goes on from NC_089494.1 coordinate 183,182,068, forward strand.
CTTATGAGCTTTGTTGGTTAATTGCCAAACGGAGAACCAGAGCCCCAACATTTGGAATTATGAAACGATTTTTAAAAATCCTTTCTTGGGGTGTAATATTTTGTTACTGAATCTTAAGAAACTGAAGGTTATCTGCTTTGGACATTTGTAACAACCCAATGTAATTATAGACCATTTTAGAAGGAAGCATTTTACTGTATGTGATGAAAATTGCCCTTATAACTGTTCTCTGTGTGTCTTTTGTCTTAGTTTTCTGTGTTCCTGGGAATTATTTTCTTCCTGGAGCTCACTGCCGGGGTTCTGGCATTTGTTTTCAAAGACTGGATCAAAGACCAGCTGTATTTCTTTATAAACAACAACATCAGAGCGTACAGGGATGACATTGACTTGCAAAACCTCATAGACTTCACCCAGGAATATGTAAGTTTAAGTTTGGTTTACTTTCAAGTTGAAAGCCTTCTGGGAGCCCAGAGAACATCCTCCTGGCTTCTGCACCTGCCAGCTGGAACCTACCTCTGACTTTTCTGCATGGTTTTTGGTTTGTTTGCTTTGTCTGTTTTATTATTTTCTGACTTATTCTATGACTTACCTGCCTTATGCCCTAAATGAAAATATCTTATTTTTCACTTATCTTAATTTCTACCTAGATGAACAAAGAAGAAAACTCTTGGGCAAGAAGTTTCTAATCACATTTGCCCTTTGCTGTTGACATTTAAAGAATCTTGTTTTGCTATAGGTTTAACATTTAATTTGGTATTAAATATGGATACTTTCTTGTTCCTTGCCCATTTTTTGCTCATCCTCCACACTTCACATCTTAGAATAAGATACTATCAATGGAATATTTGTCCAAAAGTACCTGAAATATACCTATTCGAGTATTATTAAAGTGCATGCAGTTAATAGCGAGAGTTGAGAAAGCTCTAAGCCCCGTGGCCTCTAACAGATGAAGAGCCTGCACAGCAGAGCCGCTGCCCACCCAGGTTTCTGAGCATTTCCATGTGAGGGCCCTGCTGTGCAAATAAAGTGGCAGAATCCCTGTTTCATTCAAAATGCAGGGCTCAGAAACAGGTATAGTGCTCAATTCTGATTAGCTAAGTCACCTTGGGCTAATAGGACCTTGACCTATTTCCCCAACAGTACAGTGGAAATAATAAATGCTACCATTTAATTCATGGAAATATGATGACACTCTAATAAGATGTGCATGGTTTTATGTCAGGCTTAAGGTGTTATTGTCCTATAAACTGATAGGTGTTTATTGGCATACACTGAGAAATTGGATAGCTGAGCAGATCTGGACAGTGGTGTCCATGATATTAATGTATGTGGCAGGGTGAGCTGGGGTCCCTTTGATACAGAGAGAAGAGGGGCTGTGCCAGCATTTGCCCTGAGGAGACCCCCTCTCACATTGAGCACTCAGAGCTGAGCCTGGTTGTGTTGGTTTTGTAGGGGGCAGCAAGGACTGCCCTGAAGTAAGCTGTACCTTGGGTGTGAAATTAAGCTCTGTTTCATCTCCTCAATGGACTTGACTGTTTGGTTAGGTCCTAATGGTTGCAGGCTTATACCCTGCCAAGTACGATTGCTGCCTAGTTTGCATGACAGATCTGATTGAGATTTGTAGGCAAACCCTGAGATGCACAACTCAAGCCCTCAGAGGACCAGATGGGAGCCGGAGGGACATGCGTGTCCACGTTCTCTTGCAGTGCTGTCTGCTTTATATGGAAATATGATTTTCTTTTTCTGCCCTGGAGTCTAATGTGTTGATGTAGCTGTGGGTCCTGAAAGCCTTAAAATGGTCAAGGAGTGATGTTTATTGGATGGGAGTACGGCCTGGGGAGTAATGAGGGGACTTAGGAACAGCTTTAGAATCAGGACACACTTAAGACCCACAGAATTTAACAGCTTGTTTTATTATAGTTTAATGGGATGATTGAAATTTTTTAAGTTGAAAATGTAAATATAAGTACATGCTCTTGTTTAAAACAAATTCAGAGTACTAACAGATATATAATGGAAAGTAAGCCTCACACTTTGGGGGGGAGTGTTCATGACTTTGTGATGATGTTTCACGATATATACATGTGTCAAAAATTATAAAGTACCCTTTAAATATGTGCAGTTTCTTGTATGTCAATGATACTTCAATAAAACGGATTTTAAAAGGTTAAGGTGTAGAGATCAAAATTATAAAAAAAGAAGTCTCTAGATATCCCATCCACAACCCCAGCTGCCTCCTTCAGACACTACTGGCTAGTGTCTTGTTTATCCTTCTAGAATGTTCCTATGAGTACTTAAACCAGATCGATCTTGCTGTAATGGGGCCCTACTGGAAACTCGGGCTCTGCCCTTCCCCCACCTAACACCAGGTGTCTCATCAATCTTTTAAATCACATGCCAACACTTACTTCCTTTACAAACCTTCAGTTTTAATTATTTTGGACGCTTTTGCAGGGGCTGTTTTGGTTCAATTTGGTTTAAAAATAAATTCAGAGACAGAGGAGAGGGTTAGAACTGGCAGCAGCTGGGTGTCGGTCATTTTGGCGGGTGTGAGTGGAAGCGCCTGGTGGCCTTCAAGTCGAGATGTTCTAATTCTCTCCTGTTTGCTCTAGTGGCAGTGCTGTGGGGCTTTTGGAGCTGATGATTGGAACCTAAATATTTACTTCAATTGCACAGATTCCAATGCAAGTCGGGAGCGATGCGGCGTGCCCTTCTCCTGCTGCACTAAAGACCCCGCAGTAAGTGGAGGCCAGCCAAGCTCTGGCCTGCTCGCCGCCCCACCCAGGACGCTGTGTGGGATGAGCGGAGTGATTTTTTTTTCCCTTGAAACCTCCTCTTACCTGCTTAGTCTTAATTGTAGCTCCTGCAGGGGGTATAGCGCTCGGCCCTTCCCCGTAGGAGTCATCATCGCCGGCGTTCATTTAGCAGTACATGCTGGTTCCTAGTCTAAGTCCTTTTTGTGCCTGGGCTCATTTAAGTTTGGAACATTCCTCCTAACAGGTACCGCCATGATCCTCCCTTTTTAGGCGACATCCAGGCCTGTGCAGTTTAAGTTACTATCCCAAGCGCGCATTGTTAGCTAGTGTGGGCACCGAGCCTCAGAGCAGGCAGCCTGCTGTTCCTTCCGCATGAGGACAGGCTTACCTGAGAGCTCTCTCTTCGGTTTGGGGTTAGGAAACCTGTTCTTCTGATTTAGTTCTGGGGGACATACTGGCATAGAAGAGTTAGAGACAGGATAGGGCTAGAATGTGGAAGAACACAGCTGCCCAGACTCTCAGCTGTAATGACTACAATTAATTGCAGTTTGTTTTATATCTATCTATCTATCTTTTGCCGTGGACTTGAGAGTATTATTTTGGGTCCAATTATGCACCTGCTATAATGAATGAATGACTTCAAGTGCAGCTCCCTTATTTTAAATGAAAAGCCAGAATTGATTGTTAGAATGACACATGGAAGTTGCTCCTGCACTTGTCTTTACTGGATTTCTTTAGGCTCTCTTTGGCCTATCATTCCCCCAAGTGTGCACCCTCAGAGCTGCCCTTCCCCGCATCAAGCGGATCCGAGTGGGCGCGGATGAGTTCAGTGGCCTTGTCCCCTTGCAAGCTAGAGGGTGTGGGCTCTTTCAAAGGGGGCGTGGTCTTGGGGTGGAAAAGCGGAAGTTCCCTGCAGACTGCCCAGGGCGGGTGTCAGCCTGGGCTGTTCCTCTTGTTCTGAAGGAGACTGAGGATCAGTCAGGACTGTGCTTCCTGCCCTGGGGTGGCGCCAGAACAGCTGACCTTTCCCGCTGGTTTGTTTCTCCCTGTCCTCTGACGAGGCCACAGGCAGGAGTGCCTGGTACAGAGCCCAGGGCGCCCTGTGTCAGCATTCCACCTGGCGAATTCTGAAGACTCTCAGAAGACATTGTGTCTCTCCTTTCAGCTACAGACCCACTGAGTAGCGATACCTCATTCCATAAGCGCTAAGCTAATGAATTCCACCCATACCCTGCAGAGGGGAAGCCATAAACTGAAAAGAAGGGAACCCTCATTTCTGATCAGACCTGTCAGGTGTCAGAGCATCTGTCCATGTGATATGTGTTTAGGAAGCTGTTACGGTTTTAATGAAGTAATGTATTCTCATTGAAAAATCATTTAAATAATGCAGAAATATATAGATTAAAATTAGTAGTTCACCCTCTCCCCAAGAAAGCAAAAATGAAGATACTCACTGTGCCCTTTAGTCATGGTTTTTATCTATGTCTCCAGTTCCCTAGAGCCCATAAGCTTATTGAGATTATCAACCCTGAGTCTTGTACCTCCCACATAATGGGCTTGTTCTCCTTTCTGCTATTTACTGAGCCTCAGTTGGAAAAGAGGGCATATTTTAATACTTACTTCTGAGGATTTTTTTTTTCCTTTTCCAAGTGAGAGGAGGAGAGAGTGACACAGATTGCCATGTACACCCCAATCAGGATCCACCTGGCAACCCTGTCTGGGGCCCATGCTCGAATCAGCTGAGCTATTTTTAGCACCTGAGGCTGATGCTTGGACTGAGCTATTCTTAGCAGCCTGGGCCAATGCTCAAACCAGTCGAGGCACTTGCTTCAGGGGACGGGGGGGGGGGGGGATAGGGGAAAAAAGCAGATGGTCAGTTCTCCTGTGTGCCCTGACTGGGAATCGAACCTGGGATGTCCATATGCCAAGACAACACTATCCACTGAGTCACTGAGGATTGTTCTAGTGATTACATGGGATAATGTATAAAAGTGCTTACTGCCCTGGCCGGTTGGCTCAGCGGTAGAGTGTCAGCCTGGCGTACGGGGGACCCAGGTTCAATTCCCGGCCAGGGCACATAGGAGAAGCGCCCATTTGCTTCTCCACCCCCACCCCCTCCTTTCTCTCTGTCTCTCTCTTCCCCTCCCACAGCCAAGGCTCCATTGGAGCAAAGATGGCCCGGGCGCTGGGGATGGCTCCTTGGCCTCTGCCCCAGGCGCTAGAGTGGCTCTGGTCGCGGCAGAGCGACGCCCTGGAGGGGCAGAGCATCGCCCCCTGGTGGGCAGAGCATTGCCCCTGGTGGGCGTGCCGGGTGGATCCCGGTTGGGCGCATGCGGGAGTCTGTCTGACTGTCTCTCCCCGTTTCCAGCTTCAGAAAAAAAAAAAGTGCTTACCACGGAGCCTGATCCATCTTATCTAATACACACTTTTTAACCTACATTTAATGGAGATCTTCTGCTAACTCCTCGGTTGGCTTTCTAACAGGCATGAATTTCACCATTCTGTTTTCTTTCTCCACCAGGAAGATGTCATCAACACTCAGTGTGGCTATGATGCCAGGCAAAAACCAGTAAGTGGAATATCATCTTGTTGCTTAGCACAAAGGGTATTGGAAGAGCTTTTGAACTTGCATGGTGATGCTGTACTCTCCTCTTCCCTGTGAAGGAAGTCGATCAGCAGATTGTAATCTACACGAAAGGCTGTGTGCCCCAGTTTGAGAAGTGGCTGCAGGACAATTTAACCATCGTGGCTGGTATATTCATAGGCATTGCGTTGCTGCAGGTAAGACAAGGCTCCATCTGGTGCCACAGGGAAACAGTGCCCTGGGGTAACCTTCGCCAGGACGGGAGCTTTGCTTAGTCACCTTAATGGTACAGTTTTAAGACACAACTGGAGGGCTGGGGAACAGACCCAAATTTTTTTGGTTTGTATTTTAATAAAGCTGTGGTTTTAGGTACTACTATCCTAAAACACTTTAGGAAACCTTTTTCCTTTTGAAGATGGAGACATTAATTGGGTCGGGAGTTGTCTGCTGACAGTCCAGCATTAAATCATGGGCTTTAATAAAGCTTCATACGACAGCCGGGCCAACAGCAGTGGTCGGAAGGAGGTCCAAGTGGCGAGGTTAAGGGCTTTCGGATGTTCACAGACATGCTGTGCCCTTTCCGTCCCTGGACCGTCTTCTCAAAGTGCTAGCGAAGGAAAGGAGAGCCCACTTTTCCTCCCGGCCAGTCCCGGGAGGTAGGCTTCATCATGTGGGGATATGACACTTTCCTTTGAGCACAGATGGGGCACAGTGGCTGGAAGAACTGAAAGAAGACCTAAATAAATGGAAAGCCTCCCCATATCCATGGACTGAAAGACTTACTACTGTAATGTGGCAGCACTCCTCAAATTGATCTACAGAGTCAGTGCAAGCTCTATCAAAATGACAACTTTTTTTTTTTTCAAAAATGGACAAGTTGATCCTAAAATTCATATGGAAAGTCAAGGAACCCAGAATAGCGAAACAAACCTGTAAAAGGACAAACTTGGAGAATTCTCGTTTCCTAATTCCAGACTTGAGTACATAGTGGCATAAGGTTGGACATACAGATCAGTGGACTAGCGTCAGGTGGTGCTGGGCCGACTGAATGTCTATATACAAAAGAACGATTTGAACTCCTCCCTCACACCATATACGAAATTAACTCAAAATAGATCAAAGACCAAATATAAGAGCGAAAATGATAAAACTCTTAGGAGATAGTATAGATGTAACTCTTTATGACAGTGATTAGGCCATTGTTTTTAGATATGACACCAAAAGTACAAGCAACCAAAGAAATCATAGATAAATTGGATTTCATCAAAATTTAAGACTTCTGTGCTAAAAATACTATCCAGAAAATGAAATGACAACCACAAAATGGAAGAAAATATTTGCAAATCATTGTATCTAATAAGTATCAAGTATGTAGAATATACAAAGAACAATTCAACAATTAAAACAACAAACCCAGTTTAAAGGTGGGCAAAGAGTTTGAATAGATGTACCTCTAAAAAAGGTACAAATAGCTAATAAGCACATGAAAAGATGCTCATCGTCATTAGTTGTTAGGGATATTCTAATCAAAACCACAATGTGATACCACCTCACACACAGGGATGACCGTTGAACAACATGGGTTTGAACTGTGAGGGTCCACTTACAAGCACAGTTTTTTCCAACTGACCATAGTTCAGGTGACCTATGTAGTTCAACTGACTTGAGTTTTTCAAGGTTCAAACTCCTTGGCTGGGACTCTGAGTATGGGGAGAACTGGCTGTAGTTATACGCAGATTTTTTACTCTATGGGAGTTTGGCACCCCTAACCCCCACATTGCGCAAGGGTCAACTGTAATTAAAAAGGAAGATAAGAGTTGTCGAGGGTGTGGAGAAATAGGGACCCTTGTACATTACTGAGAGGATGAAAATGATGCAGCCTCTATGGAAAACAATTTGGCAATTCCTCAGAAAATTAAACAGTTGCTATAGGACCCAGCAGTTCTATTCTGAGGTATGTACCCATGAGAATTGAAAACATATGTTCACCCAGAACTTGTACACAGATGTTCATAGTAGCACTGTTCATAATAGCCAAAAAGAGGAAACATTGCAAGTGTCCGTCACCTGATGAGTGGACAAACAAAATGTGGTTTATCCATATAGTGGCATATTGTTCAAACCGTCAAGGGATTGAATGGCCTGTCCATGCGACAGCCTGGGTGAACCTTGAAAACATTGTGAACGCAGTCTCACACAAAAGGCCAGATATTATATAACTCCATTTCTGTGCCCTGTCCAGCATGGGCAACTCTGTAGAGATGGAAAGTCGATTAGTGGTTTCCAGGGCTGTGGAGATGGGGAGGGGGAATAACGGCTAATGGGAACAGTTTCTTTTGGGCGGATGAAATGTTTTGGAAATGGTGGTCTGGTCGTAGTTGCAGATCCTTGTGAATATATGAAGAACCACTGAATTACACACTTGAAAAGGACGGTTTTGACGGTATATAAATGCTATCTCAATTTCAAATATCCAAGATGAGAAAAATGGGATTCCCTGGCCAAGGAAAAGCTTGATGAAATTCAGTTTCACTGTTTGACTCTTTCTTCCTTTCTCAGATTTTTGGGATATGCCTGGCCCAGAACTTGGTTAGCGATATTGAAGCTGTCAGGGCAAGCTGGTAGAGCAGAGCCGCTGCGCAGCTGCTGTTGAGACACTGGACAGACCCAGCCTCCCGGAACCTGGCGCCCAGCCAAATCCACGCTGCACGGACCCCAGTCCCCGTGGCACCCTGCAGTCCCACCTCATGGAGCTGCCAAGAACTTGTGTTGGAGGGAACACTGGGAAATGCTGCTTACTGACAGAATTTTTATAATAACCAGTATGAAAGTTGTTGCGCCGTGAATCTCTACTGTAGCTATGAAGTTATGGATGGTTGGATACTCACCGAAAAAAGATAGAAAGGGAGGGTAGCGACCCCAGATGTTCTTGACTGTGTGGAGAACAGTCTTGTTCTCCACTTCAGTAATTGCAGGGCTGAGAGAGGCAGCTTTGCGCTTCCTAACAGCTCGAAGGGACTGCCTTTGGTTCCATGGCCTGAGGGGGCCATCTTTTCTAAACTCAGCCTGTTCCCTGGGAGGGCTGGGGCACTGGGATCCCTTCGCTGTCCGTGTCAAGGAACGGTGGTATCTCTCATCCCAAGAAGAAAACAGCTTGTCTGTAGGATCAGATTTTGTGATCATATTCAACAAGTAACTTGGGTGGGCACATGTGGTCTCCTTGTGTGAGAAGTTGTGTATTTCACGTGCACTGAGCAAGAACATGGGAACACTTCACTTCCTGATGCTGAATTTTAGCAGGACAGATCTTTTTTCTAAGTAGGCCTGAGCTTTATTTATCAGTGAATTCCAAGAAGAAAATGAGGTTAATGATGAGGTATTAGTTAAATTCTCCCTTACCCCAGCCCACCAAATTAGCTGTTGGATTGTTTGGAAACTCTAGAATACTCTGGGGTTTTGGCCTTTTTTTTTTTTTTTTTTGTCTCCCAAAGGTGAAAGCTACAGTTTCAATTAAATTTGAAAGTGTTTTCTTATAAGCTCAAATATTTTTTGTGCATAACCTCCCTGCATGACCTGTGACTGAATCCACGAGCTTTTCTTTCTGCCATCTTTCCTGCAATGTTTATAAGTATGATTTGATCAGCGTTTACTTGATGGCTTCATGACCTTGAGAGGCGTGGCAAGTCCTTCCTGCCTGGGAAGGGACCAGCTGGGCCATCGCGAAACCTTCCCGGACTCAGTCTCTCCGTTGTATTGGTCGTCATGGCCTCTTCGGCATCCTCCCCTCTCTCTCTCTGAAAGGAATTAAACCCAATGCCAAAACAATGTTGACACAGTCAAAAAGCTTCCAATGGGTTTTTTTTCTTTCTCTCTTCTGGTTTTAGTTTTCTTTTATTAAAGAAAAAGAGTGCATGGGCAGGACTCCTTCTGTTTTCTTGGTGCAGACTGCTTATCAGGATGGTGACAAAGCACAAATACTTTGGAGGGGAGAACACTGATGAGGCAGCTGTTTTGTGTCACAGGTGGAAAACCACCTCCAGGTGCTGCCACCCTCCTGGGCCCTGACACCACAGGGGAGGGATGAGTTTGCCCCAGATTTTATTCTATCCGTTGTCTCCAAGGATGTCGTTCTCCCGGGGGAGCAGATATTAGTCTGTGGAACGCTGGGAAAACCACAGGCATACTTCATGGTGATGACACATTTGCCAACATGGAACTGGGCAGCCAGCTTGCATACTTTGTGGAGATTGAGCAAGGTTTCCCATTTCAAGCCCATGTTGTGTTGCTGTGGCTGACAGATGTGTCAGTCTGCTCAGAGCAGGGACAAAAATTATTTGAAAATCTTGTCTCCAGAGTGTGGGTGTGTATGGCTCTGCATGTGTGTGTTTTTGTGTCTCTAGTCAGCAAGGTGGATTCCATAGTCCAGCTGTAAGGTTGTTTTATTCCATCTCTGGCCCACAGCACTTGTCCTTCTGTCCTGTCATTTCAACATGGGCAAGACTTGAGCTCTCTGGTTGGCACTCCTGTCTTTATGTTTACTGCCTCATTCTCCAGTGAACTCCATCTGACCAGTTGACTCAGAACCAGGCAAGGTTCAGCCCCTTTGGCTCATCCAGTGAAAAGGCCAAATGGAAGTCCAAGGGAGTTTTAAATTTCAATGAATCACCCTTTATTTTTTACACTCAAGAGTGGTTGTAATAAAGACTGTCATTAATAAACTTGGTTCTCTACCTGACATGGAGTTGTGTCATTCTTCATTTCTTCTCTCTGGAAATTGAAAACTTCTCGAATCCAGTGGTTCTCAAACTTCAGCGTACATCAGAAGCATGGGATGGTTTGTCGAAACCCAGATGACTGTGTCTGCCCCATCCCCAGACTTGCTCAGTTAGTAGTGCTGGGACGAGGAAGTTGAGAATGTGCAGTTCTGACTAGTTCCCAGGTGACACTGTGGTGATGTGTTTTGGAAGCACAATTTGAGAGGCACCGCTCTGGTCCAATTCTCTAAGGGGGAAAAGGAGAACGGATATTTTGTGATTGAGAGCAAAAGGTCCCTGTACACTGGATGCTGACTGAGAGAGCTAGGTATGTAGGAAATCTGATCCTAAGGTGGTTGTCTGCTGGTCAGTCACCCAGGGACCATAGCAAACACAGATGATCAGGCCTTGCCCCTAAGCAATTCTGTAGTGAGGCAGCCAGTACCTAGATTTTTAAGAAAGTCCAATGCACAGTGAGAATTAGGACTCATGAGCCTCAGTAAATCTTGTTAATTTTCAGAACCTTTTTCTAAGAAAATATCATATTTTTTGCTCCATAAGATGCACCTGACCATAAGACATACCTAGGGTTTTAAGGAGGAAAATAAAAAAGTATTCTGAACCAAATGGTTGTGTTAAAATATTTAATAAAATACTGTATTTTTTGCTCCATGAGACACACAGGCTTTTTCCCCTCCACTTTTTGGAGGAAAAGTGAGTCTTATGGAGTGAAAAATACAATAATTTCTAGTAGTCTCAGAGCAAGAATCTCTAACCCATTTGAGAAATACCAACTAAATTAACTTGCTTTGAATTATCACTGTAGAATTCTGTTTTTAGAACTATCAAAGATGTTCTTCAAAGATTAAAGGAAAACAAAATTTTAAGGTTCATATAGTATTCTTAGACCCTTACACTGTGCCAAGACTTGTTTGAGAAACATTTTGCCTTATTCCCCTGGATATTTAAGACCAAAAATGTTTATTTTGACTTTAGGGAAATTTATCAGTGGTAATGAGAGATCACCAATCCCTATTTCTTGAGTTTTTTTTAGCTGTGCTGTAGAGATCATTTTATGCATGTGAGGTCATTTGCCCTTCTTGCTCTTGGGAAACTCTAGGCCAACAGAAGAGAGACACCACAGCTCAGATGTAGAAGGATGTCTACAAAATTCAGAACTTAGGGAAGTTTCTTCTGTGTTTAGAAGGTAGACTTGCTTAGAAGGAGAATGCTTGTTCAGTTTCTCTACATCTCTGCTGTTTGACCAGTTACCACAAACATGATTTAAAAATACCTGAGTGTTTTAAAGCAGTGGTCCCCAACCTTTTTTGGGCCACAGACCGGTTTAATGTCAGAAAATATTTTCACGGACCGGCCTTTAGGGTGGGACAGATAAATGTATCACGTGACCGAGACCAGCATCAAGAGTGAGTCTTAGACCAGGGGTCCCCAAACTTTTTACATAGGGGGGCCAGTTCACTGTCCCTCAGACCGTTAGAGGGCCGGACTATAAAAAAACTATGAATAAATCCCTATGCACCCTGCACATATCTTATTTTAAAGTAAAAAAAACAAAACGGGAACAAATACAATATTTAAAATAAAGAACAAGTAAATTTATTTTTTATTTTTTTTTTATAATAAATTTTTATTAATGGTAATGGGATGACATTAATAAATCAGGGTACATATATTCAAAGAAAACATGTCTAGGTTATTTTGTCATTAAATTATGTTGCAAACCCCTCGCCCAAAGTCAGATTATCCTCCGTCACCCTCTATCTAGTTCTCTGTGCCCCTCCCCCTCCCCCTAACTCCCTCCCTCCCTCCCTCCCATGTCCTCCCTCCCCCCCACCCTTGGTAACCACCACACTCTTGTTCATGTCTCTTAGTCTCATTTTTATGTTCCACCAATGTATGGAATCATGTAGTTCTTGTTTTTTTCTGATTTACTTATTTCACTTCTTATAATGTTATCAAGATCCCACCATTTTGCTGTAAATGATCTGATGTCATCATTTCTTATGGCTGAGTAGTATTCCATAGTGTATATGTGCCACATCTTCTTTATCCAGTCTTCTATTGAAGGGCTTTTTGGTTGTTTCCATGTCTTGGCCACTGTGAACAGTGCTGCAATGAACATGGGGCTACATGTGTCTTCACGTATCAATGTTTCTGAGGTTTTGGGGTATATACCCAGTAGAGGGATTGCTGGGTCATAAGGTAGTTCTATTTGCAGTTTTTTGAGGAACCACCATACTTTCCTCCATAATGGTTGTACTACTTTACAGTCCCACCAACAGTGAATGAGGGTTCCTTTTTCTCCACAGCCTCTCCAACATTTGCTATTACCCGTCTTGTTGATAATAGCTAATCTAACAGGAGTGAGGTGGTATCTCATTGTAGTTTTGATTTGCATTTCTCTAATAACTAATGAAGCTGAGCATCTTTTCATATATCTGTTGGCCATTTGTATCTCTTCCTGGGAGAAGTGTCTAGAACAAGTAAATTTAAATCAACAGACTGACCAGTATTTCAATGGGAACTATGGGCCTGCTTTTGGCAAATGAGATGGTCAATGTCCGGTTCCATATTTATCACTGCTAGTTGTAACAAGTGATATGACGCGCTTCCGGAGCCGTGATGCGTGTGTCTGGTCTCACCGGAAGTAGTACTGTACGTGAGCGATGCTGCGTTTTGCGTCACTCACTGACCACCAATGAAAGAGGTGCCCCTTCTGGGAGCGGCTGGGGCCGGATAAATGGCCTCAGGGGGCCACATGCAGCCCGCAGGCTATAGTTTGAGGACCCCTGGTCTTAGATGTAACAGAGGGAATCTGGTCATTTTCTAAAAATAAAACATTGTTCAGACTTAAATATAAATAAAACAGAAATATAGTAAGTTAGTTATTCTTTCTCTGTGGACTGGTACCAAATGGCCCACGGACCGGTACTGGTCCGCGGCCCCGGGGGTTGGAGACCACTGTTTTAAAGAACGAACACAGGAATTTACAAGTGGAACTTTGTATCATGAAACACTCAGAAAAATTGTTTTTTCATTGTTCTACCAGGGAATAAACCCCTTCTTTCAGCTTTCTTCCTGCCGTAGGTCCCAGCCATTCTTCTCTCAAGGCGATTCTGAAAAATGTCTCGGCTTTTTCTCATTATGCACAGTGTTTTCTCATTCATGCCCTGGGCTTGTGTGGGCAGGAATGGATTAGTCTGCAGTTTTGTGGAGCTCCTCTCAGGGTCTGTTTCCGGCAGCTTGGACTGGAGCCCTGGGAAGCCGGGGGGCTGAACAATGAGGAGCTGGAGCCCAGTGACCTGGCTGGCCCTCCCCAGCTCTCTTGGTCATTTATTCCATGAAGCTCTGCTTCTTTAGGGAAATCCTGTTTAGACTTCCAAAGAACTGGGAACCTCTCCATAAAACCCTGGCCAACAGGGTTACATGGTCAGCATTCTCCAGTGAGTCTGTGGGGCTCTTTCTAGGTGCTGCTCTCTCAAGAGTGAGAAGCCTAGTCTTGGAATGAGAAAAAAAACATCGTTGTTTACCTGGAAATTGGCTAGCTAGACCTTATGGTGACATGATAAAATCTGCTGTAGTGACAGCAGACAAGGCAGATGTATCTGGTGGGGTAGGAGGCAAAGAGAAGCAGAACTCCAAAGAGGGGCCAGAGCCATCTCTAGGCTTTCTTTTTAGACAAACGTAGAGTTTATAAAATTACAGTTTTTAGGACTTCTTTATTTTGAGGAATTAAATACCACTTCCTTTAGCATCTTCATGCTGAATAGTTAGTTCTCTTGTACACGGGGCACCAACGAGAGGATGCGTGAGTTAGTCCACTCCTGTCATCCTTTAACCCAAACCAACCTGCTCAGGACCCCTGCTGGCCAGAACAATTTATTCCTCCATTACTAGGAACTCCCGAGCCAAAGAAAACCAGCAAGAAGAGCAGGTGAGTTCACGAACTTTACACTTTATTAATATACTCCTAAAACAGGAGTGTGCAGACAAGATAGTGCTTCCCATATTGTTGCTCTTCATTGACTATGTAGTTGCATTATCTGTGGGAGAAACACAACCTTTTAAATCTGGAGTTTATCAGGTGTTAGATGCCGCTTTTGCAGGGCAACTGGTTTGAATCAGAACGTTTTAATGGCCTGCCCTCTAGTGGTGATCATGTAAAACTGGTGTTGAAAAGTTCCTGCAGGGCTGAAAAGATTTCTATGGGAGATGCCTGCACTTTGCAGAAAACTTGAAGCTTATACAGAGGTATGTTGTGTGCTTAGGGTTGGTAGGCATTTTATTCCTTTTATACACTCCTGAAAAATGACATAGCTTGCTTTCGAGAGTTAGGGAACAGGGTGTTGAACTCCCTTCACAATCTACATCCTGATCTTGCTAGGATTTTAAAAGGCACTGCCCTTCTGCCTAGACTCACAGTTTATGGAAGAGGTGGGGATGATCTAACACTGCTAATCTGCCAGGCAGGTAATTCTTCTGAAACAATGAATAGAATATTCCATTGATTTTCTTCAAAAGCACTGGTATGGATCACTGGGAGTTTGCTTTGATCTGAGAAGTTGCAACCTTGACTCTAACGGTGGTGAAGACTGGTAGGGTGTTGGGGTGGCCTGGATAACGGATTGTAACTTGTGTAACTTGTAGGTTGTTATGGGTTAAATTGCATTTTCCAAAAATTCCTATGTTGCAGTCCTAACCCCAGTGCCTCAGAATGTGGCTGCACTTGGAAATAGGGTCGCTGCAGATGTAATTAGGTGAGATGAAGTCATATCCAGTGTTCCTATAAAAAGGGAGACTGGACACAGATGCACACACATGGAGAATGCCGTGTGAACATGAAAGCAGAGATTGAGCGGTATGTCTATAAACCATGGGATGCCAAAGATGGTCAACGACCGCCAGAGTCCAGGAGGCGTGGGGCCTCTTCTTCCTCAGAGCTCCCAGAGGCACCAGCCCTGCTGACCACGTGTCCTTGGGCTTCACCTTCCAGAACTGTGAGATGGTGGTGGCTGTGGTGGGAGCGTCCCTCCCACTCCGTGGTACTTCGCTGTGGCAGTCCTAGGAAGCTGACACGGAGTTTGATGCCCTGTTGCTGGTTTTCAGACTTGAAATGGCAGGACTGCTCTGAGCTCCAGGTGCTACTTTTCGCGGGAAGGAGGATGAGTGTGCATCTCCTGATGATCTGAATGGCTGCCCTGAACATGGCAGGGGGCGCGCTTTTTCTGCTTTAAGCTCTTGAAAACATTCTTGACACCTTTTGTGGGACATTTTAAAGATAAGGAATGCTTTATTACATTATGATTAAAAAATACTGGGTCTGCAGTCTATATTTATTAGAATTCAGTGATCTTAAATGCAACCTGTTAGAGTAATAATCTTTTAAATAAAGGAGTTGCGTTTCCATGTTGTGTGCTTGCTTTTAGTCCCATTTCTTCATCACTGAATCAGCCCCTGGGTTCACCAACTCCCTGCTCCATGCGGGCTGCCAGGGGTGAATGCTTTCTCTGTCCCTTGAGATAACAGGTCGCATTTACTGTAAGTGGACCGTGCTCCAGGCCCTGGGCTGCAAGCCCTCTGCGTGCACATTTGAGGAAATACACACTGAAGGAGAGAAAAGCCCACGTGGAAAAGTTAGACTTCATCAAGAGTTAAACCGACCTCCTCCCCAGGGAGCTGACTGAGGAGACTTCCAGGAGAATGGCCTGGCCCCAGGGGAGAGCAGAGGGAGAGTGAGTGCGGCTGGGGGGTGGGACGCAGAGCACCCAGCTGCGGGGGTGGGCAAGAGTGCTGAGGAGCAGTGAGAAGGCCAAGGACAGAGAGTCCGGGAACTGTAGCCCAGTCCCTAGCATGTGCCACATGCTCCAAAACATGCTGAGCAATGAGGGCTGGTAAGTGAGGTGAACAGTAGCCGCCTCATTCTGGAATGAAGAGATGACTGATGCCAAGTAGAATTTTGGGTAAAGCTGGACTCTCCGTGGGTACAAAAACCCTGCCATTTAATGGGAATATTTTAAAAAGTCATTCCAAACAATTTGCCAGAATTGCCCACAAAGCGTTGTGTGGAAGTTACCTGAGAGCTGAATCGTCTCTCTGCAGAGCCCCTTGAACACCGTTTATACCTGTTAACACACGAACTTGTTTGCTTAATGTGAAGATTAATATGTTTCTCATTTTCTCCTCCAAGAACTATCTACTGCCTCACTCTATCCATAGCCCCTCCGTGGGGTCTGACATACGCAGGGAGAGCTCAGTAAACCCTGTGTAGAGGGAAGGCTGCTAGGTCAGTGAGGTAGGCTGTGGGGCTTTTTCTGAAGTTTGATGGCGAAAGCTGGTAACCCCAGTTGTTTTGATCCTTTGGGCTTTGTTCTCCTGGGTTCTGTGATGCAGGCTTGTAAGCAGAACAAGTTGTCCTAGGAGATTGTGGTGCTTTAATGAAGGCAAATAAAGTGCCGGTGGCAGCACTCAATGCCCTCTGAAGAAGTCACTGTATAACTTTACCAACTGTGCACAGCAAAAGGCCTTATAGCTCTGCACAACAATGGGGAATGTTTCCTTCTTGTTCTGGAACCCAACTGTTTCCTCCCTCCAGTTTCACTGTCCTTGTGAAATTTCTGTGACCTGGGTGCCGGCAGGGAGGTCACCAGCGAGTTGCAGAAGGGACACTGTATCAAAGCAGGTGGAGGTTAGAGGGGACCCTCTTGTTCTTTCTCTGGTTGAAGCTGCGCCCTTGCACAGAGCAGCCGTTCTCAACAATAGCTAGATGCACGTTAGAATCAGCCAGGAGCATCAAAACTAAACAAAAACCCACCTGCAATCCTTCCTCCTTGTTTAAGCACCCACATCATTCTAATGTGCCACCAGCGTTTCTCAAACCTGAATGTACATGAATCCTGGGTCACCTCAGTTCACCTTGAATTACCTGGGTCTGACTTAGCGGTCTTGAGTGGGGTTGGGGAGTCCGTGGCTGTAGCAGGCTCCCAGATGACACAGATGTCATCTGCAGACAATGCTTGGAAAGGCAAGGACAATCAACAGGGAGCTACACTCCTCTCCCCATCACCTAGAGTGCAAGAGCAGGAATAAGAGAACGGCTCTCAAGGGCGTGCCACACCTTCCCAGGACGGATCATCTCAGGACTGGCTTCAAGGCCTAACAATTTCTGCTGAAGCTTTCATCGGACTGCTTCCTTGAACAATTCCTAACGACTCTCAACACACGGATTTTTGAGTCTCATGTATATCGAGCATTCCACTGAGTTCTAGGGTAAGAGGTAAGGATTACAACATACTGTAAAAGAATAAGACCAGGTGTATTCCACCACAGTGCAGAGGAAAACCTTTATGAGATGTTGATTCCTTTATTGACGTTATGGAAAGAAGTAGGGTCAAACTGTACATTGGAACACATGAAGTGGTGGGATTCAAATACTTTAACAACTGGTTCTCTGACCTATGGACTGTTTTAAGTATAAAAAAAACCGATATGCCGAGGCCCTGGCTGTTTGGCTCAGCGGTGGAGTGTCAGCCTGGAGTGCAGAAGTCCCGGGTTTGATTCCCGGCCAGGGCACACAGGAGAGGCGCCCATCTGCTTCTCCACCCTTCCCCCTCTCCTTCCTCTCTGTCTCTCTCTTCCCCTCCCGCAGCGAGGCTCCATTGGAGCAAAGATGATCCGGGTGCTGAGGATGGCTCCATGGCCTCTGCCTCAGGTGCTAGAGTGGCTCTGGTCGCAACAGAGCGATGCCCCAGATGGGCAGAACATCGCCCCCTGGTGGGCGTGCCGGGTGGATCCCAGTCGGGCGCATGCGGGAGTCTGTCTGACTGCCTCCCCGTTTCCAGCTTCAGAAAATATAACCCCCCCCCAAAAAAACAACAAAAAACAATGATATGCCGAAAGGTAGTTTATAATTTCGTGCATTTAATACTTAAATAAGAATAAAAAAAGTACACAAAAGTAGATATTATAAGATGTAAAGCCAGTTGCCAGGGCCGCCATCATTATAGCCGCCTGGCCCATGCAGGTTCGCATTGGATTCGGACAGTCGGTAAAGAAACAACGGAGCCAAAAACTGATGGGCCATTATCTTTAATCCTAGCTTGCACCCAGCAGGCAAGTAAAAACACACACTGAGCTCCAAAACCCATTCACATTCAGTGCTCACAAAGCTACTGACTTATCCGAGTTTCCTAGAATCAAAGATTTCTAGCTCACCAGACTTATTCACCTCTGTTCCCCATCTCCTTCCTTCTCCCTGCACAAACTCTGCACAAACTGCCTTCTCACTCAACACTCCGCCATCTTGGCTGCTTCTCCTGGCCTACTCCACGTGGCCTTTCTTTGCTCTCTTCTGTGATCTCTCTGCTCTCTCCTCTAATGCTAATCTCAGGAACCAAGAGCGCAAGCTCCCCTTCTGCCCCTATTTTATAGTGTAGAAATCCAAACCTTTTAATCTAATATACAAAATAGAGAAGTCTCTAATACAAAGTCACTTATCTGGAGCATGATGGGATTGCACCACCCCACATCAAAAAGGGTGGGAAAGGCTTAATCCCAAAACCAAGCCCCAGGCTACAAAGATTCTGCCTGCCCACAGCCCACAGAGACACACATGAATATCACCTGGGCAACGGCCTCTACGTGGGCAGCGCCATCTTTAACAAAGTGAGCATAATATATTTTATCTGCCCAACATAAGAGTTTTAAAATATTAATGAAAAAATATTAAATAATACCTGACAAAAGAACAATAAAACTGTTATTTAAGATATTTCCTTATTGCTTCTTGATTGGCATCCTCACTTGCAATTTTTTTCACCTATGGACAGAATGAACATTACTACAGGTGCTTAGAATACGCTGTTGCGCAGCTGAATGTTAAAAAAGAGTCAGGCATGTAATTGTGATTTCCACATTGGGCAGCCGCCCAGGTGCCCACCTTAGAGAGAACCCTGATTACAAGTGCCATTTTAACAACCGGTTCACCGAACTCAGCAAAAAAATTAGGTATCGGTTCTGTCAAGCCACTGTGTACTGGCTGAATCCCACTGCTGAACACATGCCTTCATGGCCAGGTTTCTATAAAGACTCTAGGAGGCTGGTCACTTGCTGAGCTGAAGGATATTGTTGTTAAAAAAAAATTCAGCCCTGGCCGGTTGGCTCAGCGGTAGAGCGTCGGCCTAGCGTGCGGAGGACCCGGGTTCGATTCCCGGCCAGGGCACACAGGAGAAGCGCCCATTTGCTTCTCCACCCCTCCGCCGCGCTTTCCTCTCTGTCTCTCTCTTCCCCTCCCGCAGCCAAGGCTCCATTGGAGCAGAGATGGCCCGGGCGCTGGGCATGGCTCTGTGGCCTCTGCCTCAGGCGCTAGAGTGGCTCTGGTCGCAATATGGTGACGCCCAGGATGGGCAGAGCATCGCCCCCTGGGGGGCAGAGCACCGCCCCTGGTGGGCGGGCCGGGTGGATCCCGGTCGGGCGCATGCAGGAGTCTGTCTGACTGTCTCTCCCTGTTTCCAGCTTCAGAAAAATGAAAAAAAAAAAAAAAAAAAAAAAAAAAAAATTCAACTGAGTAAATTTTAAAGATCTTACTGGCTTTGTTCAACAATTCATGAATTGAGCAGATGAGATGGAGCTCTGAGGAGCTATGCAAAAAGAGACTGACAGGCAGAAGGAAACAAAACAAGGAAGTATGTACTAGGCAACAGGTGGATTGGTTGTGGCAAGGTCACTTTCCTTTAGGGGATGGGGGGACCTATCAGGCAGATGAGCTCACTAGTGCTGGTCAGGAAATTCCTGACAGACTGGTTTAAGATTAAGTCTTGGAAAGGATTAAAAAAAAAACCCACAAAAAACGGCAATATTAAGTTTTGGTTTGATAATGGGGCTTAGCATAAGTGACTCCATTTTGGGTCTATTGTCTTACTTTTAACACTATGCAATCTATATATAGTGGAAAAGCTCTTAGGTTGCTTTTAGAAAAAAAGAAACCTATTTGTGATAAAGTAAGAAAGTCACAGATTGTGACTGTGCCAGTTAGAAGCAAGTGCCACTTAGAGCTTGGCCACTGCTTACAGTGTGGCCTAGACATGTTATTTCCTCTCTCCCATCTTCAGTGCCCTCCTTATAAAATGGATACAGTAATACTTAACATCATGGGATGACAAGGGTCAAAGTGCTCTTCTTCCCCAAGCCCTCTGCCTAACCTCCCAAGGCATCTCTTTCTGGCTCCCAAATTTGTTTAAGCATCAAACTGGGAAGACAAATGGGGGTGAGGATTAAGTATTGAAAGAGCCTGACCAGGTGGTGGTACAGTAGATCAGTGGTCCCCAACCCCCGGGCTGTGGACTGGTACCGGTCCATGGGCCATTTGGTACCGGTCCGCAGAGAAAGAATAAATAACTTACATTATTTCCTTTTTATTTATATTTAAGTCTGAACGATGTTTTATTTTTTAAAAATGACCAGATTCCCTCTGTTATATCCGTCTAAGACTCACTCTTGACGCTTGTCTCGTAAGTTCGACAATTATATTTTAAAATACCACAGTTTTTACACTGGTCGTATAATTTTATTTTATACATTTATCCGTCCCACCCTAAAGGCCAGTTCGTGAAAATATTTTCTGACATTAAACTGGTCCGTGGCCCAAAAAAGGTTGGGGACCACTGCAGTAGATAGAGCATCGGTCTGGGAAGCGGAGGACCCAGGTTCGAAACCCCGAGGTCGCCAGCTTGAGCCCAAAGGTTGCTGGCTTGAGCAAGCAGTCACTTGGTCTGCTATAGCCCCCTGGTCAAGGCACATATGAGAAAGCAATCAGTGAACACCTAAGGTGCTGCAAGGAAGAATTGATGCTTCTCATCTCTTCCTTCCTGTCTGTCGGTCCCTATCTGTCCTTCTCTCTGTCTCTGTCACACAGACATACACAAACACACACACACACAAAGTATTGAAAGAAATTATTTTGTTAATAAATTTTGAGTTTCTCCCAGGCTTGAAGGATTTTCAAACCAACAATTTAAAATTTTTATCTATTGGTTTCAGAAAAAAAAGAAGGAGGGAGGGAAGGAGGGAGGGAGGGAGAGAGAGAGAGAGGAGAGATATATCAATTTTGTTTCTCCACTCATCTATATATGCACTGGTTGACTCTTGTATGTGCCCTAACCAGAGATTGAACCCACAACCTTGGCATATTGGAACCATACTCTGAGTTATCTAACCAGGGTCAACCACTTTTTGAAATAGCTATGTTACCAAGAAGTGAGATCAAGTTAAACTGAGAAAAACTTGTGGGATTGCCAGGCTGAATTGAGATTCTCATGAATCTCATGAGTTTAGATTCAAACAGTAATGAGAGTACATGTTCTGGACTAGATGGCTACCCTTCAGCTGTCCTGTGAGGGAAAGGGCGACACTTCCCAAATAAGAGAAAATCATGTCATCACAGGGAAGGGCTGAAAGGCACACATGAACACGTGAGAAACTAAAGAGGAAGGCTACGTGCTTTCTAGGGGCAGTCACTCCCTTTGTCTTCTTTGGAGGCTCAAAGCCCCAGACTGTCGATAAGTCTCCTGTGTCTGGGCTTCTCATCAAGGTGATGGGGGACAGGCTGTGGTGGGGGTGGTTGTGCCCAGATGATAATAAAAAGAAGTCGCCTGGGGCTATCCAGGATCTGTCAAGCAGAATAGCTAGTCCAGGCAGCTCAGGATGCCAGGTCTCTGATTATCCTGGGGGATGAGCTGTCCCCCTTAGACCAGAACTGGATGGAGCAGCTCAGGAAGTCTGCTCGCTCTAAGTGCAGTGTGTACTTGGCAAGTGATCATAGTCCGTGGGTCGGAAATCAGTGACTTAAAAAAAAAGACGGAGATCGAATCATCTTCCTGGGTCACTAATGTGGTAAATGACCCCCTGCTTGTCCAAACAGGATGATGACCTTTGCATTGGCTAGGTCAGCCCCTCTCTCAGGACCCTAAGGAAAGTTTGATTGTCTTGGTGCCACCAGGTCAACACTGTTTCACCCTGGCTGAAGCTCAGAGTCATCCTTGCAGCTTCAAAAAATGCAGATGCCGAGGCTACAGCTCTAGAGAGTTGATGCCCTGAGTTTGGGTAAAGCGCACCCTCTACTGTTTTTGTTTGTTTTCCTGGATCTGCTGTGGGTGTCTCCTGGGGACCCTGATGCTGCCCAGTGACGTGTGTGCGGGTTTAGGAAGTGCTGAATTCAGGAGCATTGCAGGCTGATGGGCACAGCACGGGTCGTGTATGGAGCGTTTCCTGTAGTCAGGGCGCAGTGCGCCTGAGGCTTTCCTCTCCTTGTGAGTTTCATCCATGTCGAGAAGAAACGTGAGATTCTTGGGTCAGAGACGGGGGCTTCGTTACAGCCCTGCAGGGACATGAGTTTCGTGCTTGTAATAGTTCCTCATGTTCCCTAGTCCCACAGGGGACAGTGACTCGGATAGATAAAGCACATACAGTGGGTTTGAAATGAGGGACACTCAGTTTAGGAAACCCTAGTTCTATAAAGGTGTGTGTAAGCAATCCTGGCTCACCTGGGCCCTTGAGGGGGACATTCTTTTTATTATCATCTGCCCACCAGGGATGACATTACCCTGTCTTTCAAGGATGTTTGTTATATAAATGTCCTTGAAGAGATAGTTTGAGACAAAAGTGGTCTTCACAGAAGCATAAATACACAGGACACCCATGGGGAACTGTCTCCCAACATTAGGAACTCATCACAATGACCTATTGATCTCCTTGCTTTTAGTCTCATTCTCTCTCTCTCTCTCTCTCTCTCTCTCTCTCTCTCTCTCTCGTTAGCAGTAGTTCTGGCTCTAGAACAAAACATAAAGCAAACATTCCAGTCCTTGGTTTACAAACTTTGGTTTTCCATCACATAAGAACAAGCTGGATGGTCAAAAACCGGCCCCACCTGGTCCGCTTTAGATTTCCCTCCTTACCTCTTGCTTCCATCCTTCCCCACCTGCCCTCCTTCTCAGCTGCCCGGAGAAGAGTCCTCTCCAGCAGAACCCCTGTAACTTTGTTTATTCCTGTTACACTGAACTTGTTTGCTTAATATCAAGATTGATATGTTTTCTCATCTTCTCCAACGACCATCTACTTTCTCACTCTATCCGTGGAGTGAGACGCTGCGTGGGGTCAGATGTATACAATAATAGCTCAGTAAGCCAGACATATACAATAATAGCTCAGTAAGCCTTTGTGTAGAAGGAAGGCTGTGAGGTTAGTGAATCAGGCTGTTTGGGGTTTTCCTGAAGTTTGATGGCGAAAGCTGGTAGCCCCAGTTGTTTTAATCCTTTGGGCTTTGTTCTCCTGAGTCCTGTGGCCCGGGCTTGCAAGCAGAACAAGTTGTCCTAGGAGATTTTGGTGCTTTAATGACTAGCCTTGTGAATCAAGATTTTATTTTCCACATAACAGGAAACCTTGCTGTAGCAGTTCAGACAGTAGGTTATGTCTCATGCGCTAAGCCTGAGGGTCCTCAGTCACAGGCTGATTCTCCAGTTCACTGATGCTACTGAAGATCCGGGCTCCTTCCACCTTTCTGTTCTCCTGTCCTCAGTGTGTAGGCTTGAATCCTCATGTTTGGACCTCAGGGTTGCAAGAAGGCTGCTGTACTTCTGGAGCCCACATCAACGTTTGGGGGAGGGAGAAGGAAGAAAAGGAAAAGGAGAAGGGGTGAAGGCCTTCTTGCAGATCTTTGCCTCTTTTTTTTTTTTTTTTGTATTTTTCTGAAGGTGGAAACGGGGAGAGACAGTCCGACAAACTCCCGCATGCGCCTGACCGGGATCCACCCGGCACGCCCACCAGGGGCGATGCTCTGCCCCTCCGGGGCGTCGCTCTGTTGAGACCAGAGCCACTCTAGCGCCTGGGGCAGAGGCCACAGAGCCATCCCCAGCGCCTGGGCTATCTTTGCTCCAATGGAGCCTGGGCTGCGGGAGGGGAAGAGAGAGACAGAGAGGAAGGAGGGGGGGAGGGGTGGAGAAGCAGATGGGCGCTTCTCCTGTGTGCCCTGGCCGGGAATCGAACCCGGGACTCCTGCACGCCAGGCTGACGCTCTACCACTGAGCCAACCGGCCAGGGCTGATCTTTGCCTCTTTATTCACTAAGGATGTCCTTTGCAGGGACTTCCACAGAGCCATCACGCCAGCTCTGTTACTTAGTATTTTATGTTCTGTCCATAAGGAAGAAGGGGGAGTTGGATATTGCGTCAACTACCTTGCATATCTGTCACAAAAACAAAATATCTTTTAAAATGTTTTTGTCTTTTTATTATTCTTTATTTATTGGTCCTACCAGCACGACCCTTTGCCCAGGTCCACTGTTCCTGTGTGTGCTGGCTTGTGGACATTAGCACCGTATGTCTGGGCCCCTGATTTCTCCTCCTTCTTCCTCTTCCCTGCTCTGCCTCATTTTCTCAGAAACTGAAGTTTTTGTTGTTTACTTGTTTGGGTCTTTTACTGATACTATATTCCTCTTCAAATATGGCAAAGATATGGGGAGTATTGGCATTTTTGGGGTCCTGGGTTAGTGTCCTGTAGAGAAAACAACGTTTGACAACTGTTCCTGTGCGGTTGTCGCATTTTAGCTCCTGGTCTGTGTGGACCTTGGCAGTCTGGGGCCCGCGGGCTTACCGCTCAGGGGTATAAGGTACATGATGTCAGTGAAACACTCAGGAGTGGGGTCTTTCTCTCCCGAGAGGGGGCTTGGCCGAGAGTGAATGGTAACTTGTGATTGTATGAACCTTTTCAAATGAGGAGACTCATTTCTGAGGGTTTGGCAGGTGTTAGAATTCTCCAAAGGGAGACTTTTCCGAAGAGCAGCATGTGTACACAGCGTGGTTAGCAGTCCTCTATTACGCAAGCACTCCTGACTCATAGGGTAAAGGCGATGCTGAGGATACTTTTGGCCTCAGGAGAAGGGCTGCGTTCCTGACTCAGCTAAGAAAGAGCTTTCTAAATTCCTGCAGTCACCACAGGGTGCTGCCAGCCTGGGAGGGGACAGGAAGGCCAGCACCAGCTTTCTCCTCCTGGCAGGATGGAGTGGGTGCAGCTGGACGTGGCTTGCAGCTGTCGGTTCTTCCACGTTTCTGACATTGGCCAGACTGCAGCTGTCACTGGCCCTCAGAATGTGACATCTTTTCTCTGAGGGGATAAAAACCATGCAAGTTTGCACAAGTCATAAAAATGTCCTTGGGTCAAATATTTGGATCCCTGTGAGCCATGGCCTTTCCCATAGTGCTACCCCTCACCCTTACAAATCCATCCCTCTTCCTCCGGCTTTGGACACAGACAGCCGACACCCCAAGCATTCCTCAGGGTCAGACACACAGGCTGCCCCGTGGCTATGGAGTTAGGGGAATGGGGAGGGTGGGCCAGGTGGGGACTCCCACGGCCTACAGACACATGCCCTGTCCTAAGGCGGCCACAGCCACAGGCTGCTCTTAAAATACAGCACCTCTGGCTGCCAGATCTGTTCATTTTAAAAGTCAGACAACTAGATTGTTACACAAAATCATCCATATTTTAAATGTTTACAGCTGTTTGTTTTCCTCCGGTTTTTTTTTTCTCTCCAAAATACCAAACGAAGATGTATGCCCCCTCCCCCCCATTTGCTGACTGTGGTCTATAGGAAGACATGGTTCGCCAGGCCATAGCGGCCCAGGAGTGTTTAATGAGGATGCTGGCGGAAGAAGAGGCTCTCCACCCCTTTCCTCCACTCTCCACGTGAGTGGTGCCGGCAGAGAGGCACGCATCGCAGCGCCGTTTGAGCTTCAAGAGAGCTGCACTGCGCTGCTGCCGGTCATGACGCTGGGAGGCAATAGGCTCCAGTTAGCTCCACACCAGCCCCAGGGGTGCCTGGAGGTGTGTTCTGTGCCTCCTTTTTTTAAGGAGACCCACTCTGTACGTTTAGTAAGGGGTAGCAGTAAATAGTGAGTGGGTGTAACGCCTAGATGCCCAGAAGAGAGGTGTGCCACTCTCCCCTTACCCCTCCTTCCCTTGTGGTGGGTCCCCTTAGGACAGCGATTTTCAGCTGGCGTGCCACAAGAATTTTTAACACATGCAGTATCTGACTGCTTAGTCAGAGTCACTGACCTCTTTTCCTTAGATTGTCAAATTGAAAAATGACAACACCCAACACAACAATAGTCGTCCAGTGTGAATGAATCAAAGTTATACCAATTTTTTCCTTTTTTGGTCAGATCAGCAGAAAATATACTTTTTGGTGTGCTGCAGAATTTTAGAAATTAGTTTATGTGTGCCAGGAGATGAAAAAGGTTGAAAATTGCTGCCTTAGGAGATGAGGGAGGGAGGGTTTGGCAGAGCCCATCATGAGGGTGCCAAGGCTGCCCAGGGGCACGGACAGGGGCCCCGAAGGAGGAGGGAGTGGGCTACTGAGTTAGGGTTAGGGTCAGGAAGCAGAGTGACGGACAGGTCAGAGGTTTTAGTCTAAGAACTACCTGGGAATCTTACACGTGCTCACAACTTAGCCCTTGGGCTTTGTTTATCAAAACTTGATATCGATGTGTGGGAAAACGGCCAAGTAAATTATGAAACATCCATATAGTTGAAGAATATGCAACTTTTAAAACTGAAGTTTGGGAAATAGAGTTAGTAATGTGGAAGAAAGGCTTATTATATAAATGGGGGGGTATAGCTGCATGTGGCATAGTGCCACAACCATGTGAAACGTGCAGGTACACAGGCCGGCGCTGTGGAGAGCACCCCGCACACTGCTCTGATACCCTGCATTGTGCGTTTCGTCCCAGGCTGAACAGAGCTCGCACTTTGCAGAGGCAGGCGCTGTCATCTCAGGTTATCAACGCCCATCGGTCCCGGCGATTTCCCTTCTCAGCAGCTGCTTTTCTTCGGTCGCTGCACATTTTCTGTGACTGTGGCTCAGGAAGGCAGTGCCTCCCACACGTATCCTGGTAGGGGAACAAGAGGACACGACGTGGGAGAGGGGGAGGCAGAGGACCTAGCAGGTATTAGACTTGGTGTTCTGAAGCTCAGTGGTCACTCTGCTGTGTCACTTCCCCTAACTTTTGCTGGGCACTAATGGGTGAGGGGTGTGGGTGAAAAGAGTGGAGGATGAATCATTCATGACTCTTCTACTTTCTTACCCGCACGGAAAAGGAAGTCACTGTAGGAGAGGCACGGTGGGGAGTAGGTTGCAGTCTAGAGCCTTAAAAATGAGAGGGTGAGGTGAAGGAATTGTCTACTGATGGTTGGCTTCACTTGAAATCAGGGACAACTTTGGATCCCTGCAGAGATGGGTCTGAAATCAGTTACTCTGGTTAATATTTCCTCCCATTATTCACTCTGCTTAGGGCAGCTCTGTCTTCTTGTGTACGGTTGCAATCTACATGGCTTTGTATTATCTTAAAGCAGGGGTCCTCAAACTTTTTATACAGGGGGCCAGTTCACTGTTCCTCAGACCGTTGGAGGGCAGGACTATAAAAAAAACAAACTATGAACAAATCCCTATGCACACTGCACATATCTTATTTTAAAGTAAAAAAACAAAACGGGAACAAATACAATATTTAAAATAAAGAACAAGTAAATTTAAATAAACAAACTGACCAGTATTTCAATGGGAACTATGGGCCTGTTTTGGCTAATGAGATGGTCAATGTCCAGTTCCATATTTGTCACTGCTAGCCGTAACAAGTGATATGACGTGCTTCTGGAGCCATCCCGTGTCACCGGAAGTAGTATTGTATGTGAGCGACGCCATGCTTTGTGGCGCTGCCACATATAGTACTCCAACATCTGCATCCTGTGCTCCTCTCACTGACCACCAATGAAAGAGGTGCCCCTTCCGGAACTATGGCGGGGGGCTGGATAAATGGCCTCAGGGGGCCGCATGCGGCCCGCGGGCCGTAGTTTGGGGACCCCTGTCTTAAAGCATGATACAACCTTCCCCACCTTTGTAAGTTCTAGGTAATTACAGGTACTCATTGTTCCTAGGTTCTCACATGAACTGATGCGCCTGTGCTAGACATGGGGAGGGCCCGAGCACTGTGATGCTGAGCCGAACAGCTCTGAATGGAGGGCAAGGGCCAAAGAGGGCGACCTTCTCCGGTCCTGGTGGCAGGGCGATGCTGACCGTCAGAGCTCTGTGAGATGCCCTAACAGAAGGGGTTTGTCCTGGAGGGCATGAGCACTGTGAGGGCAGGGGCGCAGCCAGCATCCCCGTGGGCTTGGCTCTATTCTGGATGTGGCAGCCCCTTAGAAACAAACCGACTGACAAAACTACCTTTGGCTAGATGGGAGGCCTATTTTAAAGTAAATATGGTTATAAAACTCAAAGGGAGCATTCATATAAGAACATGTTTCTGACAGTAATCTGAGGGTACACCCAGGTTTCTTTCCCTCAGGATTCTTCAGGATTCCTGGGAATCAGTGACAAAGCAACCACTGTAACAGTAAGTGATGTCTTGCAATTTTAACTTCAAAATAGGTTAGATGTAGTTTTAAAATATCTATTATTACATTCAAAGTTAATACTGAAAATGTGGGTTAAGAATTTAAAACTTTTTAAATAATTTTAAGATAACAGAAATCTAGTCAAGATCTTTAAAATTATTTAGTTAAAAAAATCCCAAACCTGAAACTAATACACTTCAAAGTATGAGAGGACTAGGCTTTCTACTTTTTTGAGAATAAAATAAAGTCTAGCTAATTTTCTTATAACCTAATCCTGAAGTGGAAAATTCTCTAGATATGTGACCCAAACCAATTAAACACTATGAAATTCTATATACCATTGAACGTGGTTTAAACTCTATATGGCTGAACAGATTAAAATAAAATTGCACACGTGCCTACCAGAAAAACCACGGCCTTCTGAGCCTGGACAAATTCCAAAAATGTGTTCTGAGGTTGAGAGTGAAGGGGAAAGACACATTTATTTTTCAGGTTGCAGAGAGTATTTGATTTGAGTCACTTCTCACCTGAGCCCCCATGGCCATGCCTTAACCACCGACTTGCTCGGTTCAATCCCTTGAAAACTGCATTTATCACGCTGAGGACCCGAGAAGCCACTGCAGTCACTTGTGAGGACAGGGCTGCTCATCCAGTCCCTCTGGTCCTCGTTTCCATAGGAAGATGGAAGACTCTATCCTTCTCTTTGGGCAAAAGCGACACCAGGCAGTAGGAAAGCAAGGGACTGAGGGAACAGACATCAGGAGGTCGTGGGTGCCAATCAACACCTCCATGGTTTAAGCTTGATCTAATGATATCGGTTCCAGTATATAAATAAATTGTCATTATACCAAGTTCCTATCTAGTGTTATAAATAGGAGTATATTATCCATTTTTGAAATGCCATTAGATTAAAATCTCTGTGGCCACAGCTAAAAAATTTGGGTAAGAAGATTTTGTTTTCTAGGAAGAAACAAAGTGAGTACAAGGAAAATAATTGACTTTTAAAAGTTAACTAAGAAGGAAAGAAGGAAAAAAATTAGTTAAATTTAGGAAGGAACATAAGTTCCAAGCAAGGCCCATTTATTTCCCCCTTCAAATACTGTAGCCAACCATTCATGCCTATAAAGAAGTTACCCTTGAAAACCTCCACCATAAAAGGGACTCTGCCTGTTTAGTCAAATATCATGACAAACAGGCCATCACAAGTGGATTCTCCCAGAGGATGCAGAGTACAGCGACCCCTGCCTTCATGCAAAACACATACCATTTATATTTAAGAAAAAGACATCTACATGAACAGGTATGTATACTGATAAATAACCAGGCAGCGCTGAAAGTGGGAAGGGGGTTTTTGTTTCTATATTTACACAAAAGCTTACAGTGCTACTTAGTAACAATGAAACCTAAGGTTACTGAGCTAGATGAAGAGAGCTGAGACAGAAGAGCAAGTATTAATGCTAGTGGGGGCCTGCATTCAAGGCTGCTCTGCAGACCTGGCCATCTTAGTCTTTGGGGAAGGAAGCAAGGGGTTTGGCATTACCATTGATAACCGGGTGCTCCTCAAACTATCGACACACTCCCATTTGGGTGTTCTTTGAATTCCTTTAGCTGGGAACCCTGCAATGGGGAACAGGTGAGTGTAGCTTAGGCCATAAGGTATCACACAGTTCTATCCAACTTTACCTTCAATCTCTGTTTCAATTGTCACAGGAGCCCTGGGAAGTAGGGATTATTCAACTCATTGTATTAAATGAAAAAACAGGCCCAGAGAGTTTAAGCAATTTGGTGATGAACAGAACCAGGATGTGAGTACACATTAGACAATATCCAAAGATCTTCCTCTTCGCACTTACTACACTACTAAAGTAATTATCACATTTTGGACACACCTATAAATCATTTATCTATGAAGCTACATAGTACATAATTATGTATGTAAAGTAAAATATCTCATTTTGGGGACAAAAAATAAACCAGCTCAATTTTCCTGGTTACAGCTATGAAGATTCATCCCAAATATCACTGTGTTTAACATTGCTGACCGCTCACGAGTTAACTCGTGTTTGCACTTGCATTACCTATTTCAATTTTTGAAACTCAGGGTAATCTAGGATAATTGTATTTGTGACTCTTTGCCCTGCGGATTGAAGTTCGAAAAACAGCACACCGTTCTGTATTCTCATGCGGACTCCTTTTCTTCCCATGCCTCCAGGCATGAGGCTGGAAAACCGAAGATTCAGTCAACAAAAACAATCACAGTGTCCAGCTGTCTAAACTTGGCCTATCTTCAAACCGCTCGCAGTTTGAAAGTTTGAACAGACGTATTAAGGATATTGTAAAATCTTTCTTCGTCGTGTTCAATTGACTAGAATGTGTAAAGTGTGTGTTTCAAAAGAAAAGCGCAGCAAAACCAGATATATTTGCAAAACATGTTGCGTACCATCACACGTAGATTGTTATACAGTACACCACACCAAAAAAAATTACTAAAATATATAATGTATAAAATGGAATATGTAGCAGATATGTACAAAGTTTAATTTAAATTCATTATGTATATATAAAGTATACTAAAGTTTAGATTGTTTCACTTTCATGCTCAATTACGAAAAAATAGCCGGTGACGTTAACTCCTGTGTAAAACTGCCGGTCAACAATGTGTTAAAACACTTGTATAATTCAAACTTTATGGATTCCTAGAGTTAAGAAGTAGCTTTTAAACTTACTGATTCTAGTGACAGCTGGATATAAAGGGTAATGCTCACCTAAATAACAGACAGAATTAGATAGTAAGTCTTCTCATGACACCAAAGAGCATTTGGTTTTTGAAATGTTCACGGTTTCTCAGAACACTTCATCACCCTAATGCTTATATCCGAGAGCTCCATTCTATTCTATCCAAGAAATCGTTTCAGAACGGAAGAATTCTGTTCTACCTCTCCATTGTTATCAGTATGCTTAAAACACAGTTTAGCAAGGAAAACACTGATGATGGGCCATTATTTAATCAATTTTGCTTTGAGTACAATGAGGTTACTGTTTGGTTGAGTGTTAACAGGATTCCAAGGAGCTCATGCCACTGGTAGGAGGGAGGACATTCCTGTGCATTAGACTCAGACATCTTTTTCCCTCTCATTTCTGGCTTTTTTGCTTTGCATGTGTGCTCTTGGTAATAATTCAAGCTTTGTGGTGCTGTTCCTCCCATTCTCTCCCTGACAAGGCACTCTTAGTGGGTAGCAAGCTAATTTAAAGGTGGCCCCTGGTAAGCCATAGGAAGTAAGGGATAGTATTGTTTAGGCTCCTGCCCACTGCTGTGGTGTACCAGCACGTGGCCTAGAGTGGCGGGCCTGTCATCCCAGGGGCACAGGCATCAGTCTCTGCACAATTGGTGATTTGAATTGCACTTTGTTTTGATGGAGACAAGAGTTTCTAGCATATCAGCAAACTGAATGCTGGCAGCTGGCCCAGATGGTCGTTTCTCTCAAATCTATGATTTTTGGATGTCTTTGTTCTGAGGTCTTCTATATAATGCTTTTCAATGGGGACAAAACCTACCATCAAAAAAAGAAAAGAAAAAGAAAAAAATGGTTCTCTGAAGTTAGATATCTAAATCTCAATTTTTCTAGCAATCTGTCTAGACTTCGTTTAGGTACTGGAAAAGTTTCATGGAACTAGGAATTCATTCAACAAATACTGAGCACCAGCAATTGTAATAAGCACTGTTCTAGGAGATGGAAATAAAATATACAAACAAGCCAAATAATGCCATTACAGTTTGATATATAATTTATTTATTTAGTTATTAATATGG
Source organism: Saccopteryx bilineata (assembly GCF_036850765.1). Lineage (NCBI taxonomy): Eukaryota > Metazoa > Chordata > Mammalia > Chiroptera > Emballonuridae > Saccopteryx > Saccopteryx bilineata. The sequence goes on from NC_089494.1 coordinate 183,214,431, forward strand.
ATAGTCTATTATGCAACATTACAGATGTCTTTCAAAACTATAATAAAATATAGTTCACTATCCAGCCCAGGAGAAAACAGTAGACAAGATCATTCTTACAGTAAAGTGTGGCATTGAACAGTCCCTTTCTCGGACATCAAAGGGAATAATCAGTCAAAGGGTTCTTTACCTTCACTGGGGTTTTAACTTTCTTGAATTATATCTGTTTCAGAGTCAAAAGTCCAACTTGGATCCCCTACAGATGTACCCCACCTCACGTTGAAAGGGAAGGCGCTTCTGCAGCCCGCCACCCTCTCTCCTGTCCTGCAGTCCTGGGCTGAAGCCCAGTCTACCTTCCAGCCAGTACCTGTCAAACTCGGGCGTGGGGAGAAGGCAGGTATGTCACAGGGATGTTTTGATTAAGTTACAAAGATTGTTTCAAAGCTCTAAAAATTCATTTGGTGGTGGTATGGCAGTGAAGAATACATTCTATCTCGCCAAGGAGGTCTTCTCGTCTCTTGAGTCTTAGCACTGTCATCTTCTCTGAGAGTCTTAACGGTCTACGGCCGTTCTCTGCGGAAAATGGTGTAGGGAACCCTAGTGGCTCCTAGAATGAGGCCATCTGCAAAATGAACCGGACTGGCCACTATGGCTTTACAACCTGCTTCCTTTCTTCAGTCTAGACAAAGTTGTTATTTTTTCTTCCTATGTCCTGCTAGTTCTAATATAAGATTTAAAAAGACTATGAGAGGAAACCTCTGGCTTTTGAGCTGAAGGATGAAAAACAGGAAAAATATTCAGTCTCCAATGAGCTATACTCAATTTCCTTAGTTGAAAACAAATGGAAAAGTGACTTTTAAAGACAAGTGTTAGACAATGCTGGTTAATTGATGGAAAAAGTTCTGAGGTGAAATTGTACATATGTAAGAATCTAAAATATGGCCAAAAAACCAACATGTAGGAGTCTAACAGAGATTCTTCAACCCCTTAGTTTCATGCTGAAAACTACAAATGTTTTCAACATCAGGCTACTGATGACAGCCAATTAAACATGAAATTAAAAACCTCAGGAAGCTCTGCCAAAGATTGTGGCAGTTTCAAGAGTCTACATAGTCAGGAAGAAGGAGAAACCATAGGGTAAAGAGTGAGAGCATTGGATTTTATTTAACGCTAGGTACCATGAGTTTGACATTAGAGGGTAGGACTAATGAATGAATAGCTATACAGTTTTTTGGTCACTGTGCTTACCAAGCACCAAAAAAAGTGGAGCTATTTTTACTATTCAATATCATCTTTAATAAGCTAGACAGATCCTGCTGCATTCTTGTTTGTGTCTAATTTACCAGTACATTATTATGTAGTTTACCAAGTGTGAGGAGCAAGTCATTATGTAGTACCAAGTTTACATCATCATAGGACTACAACATGCACATTCTACTTAATGGAGCTCAAGCAACAGGAATACAAGAGAACAGTTATGGGTGGAGACTTCTTTCTGACAAATTCATGTTCACACTATGGGTTTAGAAATCTTATTGGGCAGGTACCTACAGAGTTCTTCAATTGGTACCGAAACATGACACGCATGCACGAGTGATATGGAGGAGGATGAAGCAGAAGAGGCAGCTGGATGGAGGACAGAGGGGAAACCAGAGATGGAAGATGCCGTGTGTCACGGAGGGGCAGTCCTCAGCTCTCCACAGTAAGTCTCTGCTCTGTGACTGAGGCCTGTTGGGCAACAGTTTTGTTCTCATGACTGCGAAGTTTGGATACAACATCTAGAAAGGCCAAATCCTGTACTTCCTTATGTAGAGATTCTGGAAGACAAAAACCAAGATAACAGATATATATATATATATCCAAAATGTTTATTTGGATGATACCATAATAGTAGAAACAATTCTGGAAAAAGACACAGTAGTAGCCTAGACAGATCGTCTTTAGAGATGTGTTAAGATAATAATAAAAAAAAATCAAAGAACCTTTACTGGCCACATTAAAGATAAATAGGTCTCAGGTTTTACAGTCTAAGGTTGATAAGGGCAAATTAAACACAGCTTATTGTATGATCTCAAGGTTTAGTTATATAGTTCAAATATGAAAATTAATGACATAGAAAAATCTTAGATCTGTTTCAAATTAATTTTGTGGCAAATAAAAAGGTCCCTCACATTAGAGTCCCTTTTCGATGTTCTATTTTCCTGGGTTTTTTTTTGGCTTTTCTTGCTCTATTTTAACCTTGATTACAAGAAAATGCAGGACTTTTAAGACTCTGAGAACTACTACACGGTAAGACGGGGACCCAGAAAGTTTAAAGCAATCAGCATTTCTCAAGCTGATGTGTTTACTTTAATGAGACTGAGGTACAAACCTAGAATGAGTATTTTTGGTTACAAAAGAAAAATCTAAAAGTCACGCAAAATTACAAGGGTCTCAATATCCAAAACAATCTTGAAAAAGAACAAAGTTGAAGATCTCACACTTCCTAATTTCAAAACTTACTCACTTGTTCTGTATGAACTAACTACTCTGCTGTGGATTTCTTTTAATGTATTTATTTCAGTTACTGCATTCTTTACATCTGACTGGGTCTTTATTACATTTTCTATCACTTTGTTGAAGTGCTGAGTTCTTTTATTGTACTCTCAAGTTTGTTGAGCATCCTTATGACTGTTTCTTTAAATTGTTCATCAAGCAAATTAGTTATCTCAATTTCGACAGGGGTTTTCTCTTGAGTGTTTTCTTATTTCTGTCTTTGGGGCCTGTTCTTCTGTCTCCCATTTTGTTTTGACTTTCTGTTTCTTCCTGTGAATTGGACAGAATGCTCTCTCCAGTCTTCAAAGAGGAGTCTCTGTGTAGACTGTGTTGAATCGTTCTGGTAGGCTGGCTGCAGCTGAGGCGGGCCTGTGGGGTGCAGGTGGGGCAGCCTGGTCTATGCGTGCCTCCTTACCTTCTAATTGGGAGGGGCTGCCTGATGTCGACGGGGCTGGTGGGTGTGCTCTCGGTGTGCCCTGTTGCATTAACCATCTGGGATCAGAGTAGGCTCTGGATGCGCTGCTTTGCATGCATCTTACCAGCTCCATCTCCCTCTCCAGGTGGGGCAGGTCTGCATGTACAGAGCAGCACTTAGTTAGTCCTGCTCCTCTCCACAGGATGCAGCTCTTATGCCCTCAGCCTTGCCTGCCTGCATGCCCTGTTGCTTTAATTGTCCACTGGTGGAGCAGGGTCTAGGCAGGGTCACTCTGCATCTCAACACCTTACTAGCTCTGCTCTTTCTCCAGGTCAGGCAGCCCTGTGCCTACGCACAGTAGCACCCCTCTACTCAAGGAGGGAGGGTCTTGTGGGTGGGTACTGTAATGTTTTGTTAGCTCCGCATCCTTTCCAGGAAGGCCAGTCCCATGTGAGTACACAGCAGTGGCCCACTACTTCTGTACCTTCTCTGGACAAAGTGGACCTGCAGTGTTTGCTGGCTCTGCACCCTCTCCATGGGAAGGGGCCATGTGTACACACTGCTGCACCCACTGGATCATCTCTGGGCGGAGGCCCACTTGTATGTGTGCTATGTTCCCTCCTGTTTCTGCTGAAGTGAGCTCTAGGAGGTGTGGCTGGGGACCCTGCAGGTCAGCCAGTACTGAGATGGTGCTTGTGACCTGCTATCCATGTTCAGAATAAATGAAAACGGTGGCACTTACAAGTTCTTCTAGTCCAGGGTTGTTCTCTCAGCTCCAGGACAGCTTTTGTGGTTCCAACCTTCTCTGTGTGGTCCTTCTCTTCTGCTTGTTGTGCAGAAGCTGTTCACTGGCTCAAAGCTGTCTCTCAGGAGAAACTGTTCTAAATATCGGAATACATTTGATGTGCTCTTCGGAGGGGGTGAGCTCTGTCAGCATCCACGTATGCCATCATCAAGGATCAGCCTGTGGTCATGTGCTTTAATCCACTCTATCAATTTCTTTTAATTAGTATGTTTAGACCATTTACATTTAATGTAATGACTGTTGCGTTGTGGCTTAAGCCTGCAATTTTATTTTTTGTTTTTATTTCTTTTTTCTTTTTCCTGACTTCCTTTAGATTACTTGACCATTCTTTTAGTACTGTTACTTTTTTTCATTTATAATTGTCACAGTTATTTCCTCTGTATACATTTAGAATCACTTTAGAAACTAATTTTCTCAATCTCAAAACAATTCAGAAAACTCCCAAAAAGAAAATTCTATTGTATTTATCAACATCTTTGCTCTGTTGTTCTTCCTGAGGCTCCATGATTTCTTTCTTACACATTGCCTTTCTGGTTAGAGTTTCCTTTAGTCATTCTTTTAGGATAGTCTGGTGGTGACAAACTCTTAGTCTTACTCTATTTGAGGATGTCTTCATATCTCCATTTCTAAAAGTATTTTCTCTGGGTTAACAGCTTTTTTCTTTCAACACTTGAAAACTATTGTGCCACCTTCTTCTGGCCTCCGTGGTTTCTTACAAGAAATCCACCGTCTCCCTATTTGTTTTTCACCTGTAGATAAGGTGTCATTTCTATCTTTCAAGATTTTTTGTCTTTAGTTTTCAAAAGTTTGTGAATACAATTTGTCCCAGCATGAATTTTTGGGGGCTTTAAGATTTCCTCAACTTCTTGAATCTGTAGGTTCTTTTGTTTTTTGGATATTTTGAAAGTTTTTATAACAATATTTTTTCAGGTTCTTTTTCAGGCCCACCCTATTTCTCCTCTTCTTTCGGGTCTGTAATGACACAAATATGGGATATTTAGTTATATCCCAGGGGTCTCTGAGGCTTTCGTTTTTTATCTAGTTTATAACGTCCGTGTTGTTCAGACTGGGTGACTATGATTGTTCTGCCCCTTCCATTCTGCTGTTGAACCTATCCCCTGAGTTATATCGAGTACAGTACTATAGTTTTGAGTTGTAAAATTTCCATTTGCTTCTTTTGTTTTCTTGCTGAGATTGTTTTATTCATTTGTTTTCAAGCATGTTCATAATTGTTGACACATTTTTAAATGTAAAAATATATACAATTTGCCACTTTAGCCATTTTTAAGTGTATAGTTCAGGGACGTTAAATACTCTCACACTGCCATACAAGTATCAACCACCATCCACCTGCAGACCTTTATCTTCTTTCTAAATGAAACTCCATTCTCAGTATCAATAACTCCCCAATCATACATCTCTCCAGATTTTAGCAACTGCCGTTCTATTTCCTGTTTTTGAATTTGATTAAGTAACTCATATAAGTGGAATCATACAATGTTTGTTCTTTTGTGTCTGGTATATTTTACTTAGCATAATATTTTCAAGGCTCATCCAAATGTTAGCATGTGGCAACTTCATTCTTTCTTAAGGCTGTATGTTCCATTGTATGTGTATATCACATTTTGTTTATCCATTCATCCATCAAAGGACCTTGGGGCTTTTTCACCTTTTGGCTATTGTGAATAATGACACTGTGAAAACACAGTTGTACAAGTATCCCTGCTTTCAGTTAATTTGAATACACACATACAGAAGTGGAATTGCGAGATCACATGGTAATTATACATTTAATTTTTTGAGGAACCTTCATACTGTTTTCCACCATGGCTTGACCATTCTACATTCCCACCAGCAATGTACACGGGTTCTAATTTATATATATTGTCACTAACATTTATTTTCTATGGGTTGTTTTTTATAATAGCTATCCTAATGGCTGTGAGGTGGTACCTTACTGTGGTTTTGATTTGTATTTCCCTGATGATCAGTGATGCTGGGGATCTTTGCATGTATTCACTGGCCATTTGTATATTACCTTTGGAGAAATGTCTATGTAAGTCCATTACCCACTTTTAAATCAGACATTTTTGGTGTTGTTCCATTGGAGTAGTATGAGAGCAATTTGGCTTGAAAGACATTTACAGCACATTTTTCAGAGTATATCACACACTAGGCCACAAAACAAACCTCTGTAAATTCAAGAAGATTGAAATTATATCAAGCATATTTTCTGACCTCAGTGGCATGAAATTAGAAATCCATTACAGGAAGAAAACTGTAAAAATATATAACAAAAATATGTAAAGCTTAAACAACATGATTCTAGAGAACCAATGAATCAAAAAGAGAAATCAAACAAGAAATAAAAAACTGCCCTGAGACAAATGAAAATGAAAGTAGAAACTTACAAAATTTATGGGATGCAGCAAAGGCAGCTATATGAAGAAAGTTCATAGCTATACAAGCCTATATCAAGAAGCAGGAAAAATCCAAAATAAACAGTCTAAATTTATCTCTAAAGAAACTAGTAAAAGAGTAACAAAACCCAAAGAAAGTGTAAGAGAGGGAATAATAAAGATTAGAGCAGAAATAAATAAAAGAAAAATAATAGAAAAGATTAATGAAACTAAGAGCTGGTTCTTTGAAAAGGTAAGTTAACAAGCCCCAAGTAAGAGTCATCAAGCATAAAAGAGAAAATAAAAATAAAATCAAAACTGAAGAGGAAGGAACACTTCCAACCTCATCCTGTAAGGTCAGCATTACCCTAATACCAAAATCAGACAAATATACTACAAGAAAAAGAATTACAAGCCAATATCCTTGATGAACACAGATGCCAATATTCTCAACAAAATATAGGTAGTCCCTGGAATGAATAAGATAAGTCCTGTAGGTTTGTTCTTGTTGAATTTGTATGTAAGTTGGAATGGGTACATTTACTTATTAAATAAAACCTAGAGAGATGTTTGTCTTAACACAGTATTTATTTTTATCTCTCTGTACATATAAATACTTAACATTTCAAACCTACAGAACCTATCTTGTTCATAACCTGGAGACTGCCTATAGTAGCAAACTGAATTCAAAAGTACATTAAACACATTATAAAATATATATATTTACCATGATCAAGTTTTATATATATATATACACACACACACACACACACACAAAATATATATATATACACACACACAAACACACACACACATACCACAATCAAGTGGGATTTATACTAGATATGTTAAGGGTGGTTTAACGACGAGAAAACTATTAATATGATTAATCATATCAAGAAAACCAAGAATAAAAATCATGATTCTCTCAACAGAAGTAGAAAAAGCATTTGACAAAATTTAACATACATTTATGATAAAAACTCTCAAAAAAGTGGGTACAGAAGAAACTCAACTTGATAAAGGCTATATATGACAAGCCTGCAGCTAACATTATAGTCAGTGGTGTATGAGAAAGCTTTTTCTCTAAGATCAAGAAAAAGACAAGATGCCCACTCTTACCCACTATTATTCAATATATATAGTATTAGAGGTCCTAGCCACAGCAATCAGACAAGTAAAAGAATTAAGACATATTCGAACTGGAAAGAAAAAGTAAACTTGTCATTATTTGCAGATGACACAATACTATGTATAGAAAACACGAGAGAATCTAACAAAAATAAATAATAAATAATAAAGTATTCCTGTAAAATAGCAGAATACAAAATTAATATACAGAAATCCGCTGTGTGCCTATACACTAATAAACAATCAGAAGAAGCAATTCCACTTAAAATTTCATCAAAAAGAATAAAATACCTAGGAATAAATTTAACCAAGAAATGAAATACCTGTACTCTGAAAACTATAAGACACTGAAGAAAACTGAAGAGGACGCAAAGAGATAGATGGATATATTGTGCTCGTGGACTGGAAGGATTAATATCATTAAAATGAGTATACAATGCAAAGCAATCTATAGATTCAATGCAATTCCTATAAGAACACCAATGACACTCTTCTCATAATTTAAAAAATATTTCTAAAATGTATATGGAACCATAAAAGACCACAAATAGCCAAAGCAATTTTGAGAAAGAAGAACAAAGTTGGAGGTACCATGGTACCTACTTTCAAACTGTACTATAAAGCTATAATAATCAAAATAGCATGGTATTGGCCCCCAAAACCAAACACACAGATCAACAGAACAGAATAGAGAGCTGAGAAATAAATTCTCGCTTTTATCATCAATTAAAGAGGTAAGAGTATACAATAGAGTAACGACAGTCTGGTCAAAAAGTGGTGCTGGAACAATTGGACATATACATGCATAAAAATGAAAAGACCATTCTCGTACACCATATACAAAAATAAACTCAACATAGATTAACCACTTAAATGTAAGACCTAAATTCATAAAACTCCTAGAAAAAAACATAGGTAGTTCATCATTTGACATCAGTCTGAGTAGTACCTTTTTGGATGTTTCCCCTCAAGCAAATGAAACAAAAGCAAAAATAAACAAATGGAACTTCATCAAGCTAAAAAGCTTCTGCACAGTGAAGGAAGTTATCAATAAAGTAAAAAGACAACTTACTAAATGAGAGAATATATTTGCAAACAATATATCCAAGAGGTTGATATCCAAAACATATGAGACTCATACAACTCAACAACAACAAAACAAACAATCCAATTTAAAAATGGGCAAAGGATCTGAAAAGACAATTTTCCAAAAAAGACATATGGTACAGATGGTCAACAGATAAATGAAAAGATGCTCAGCACCACAAATTGTCAGGGAAAAGTAAATTAAAATCAAAATGAGATACCACCTCACACAAGTAATAAAGGCTATTATCAAAAAGTCAACATGAAAAAAGAAAAAAAAACCCCAAAAAAGTCAACATGTGCTGACAAGGATATGGAGAAAAAGGAACCTTTGTGCACTACTAGAAATGTAGATTGGTGATGCCACTATTGAAAACAGTATGGAGATTCCTCAAAAAACTAAAAATAGATCTACCATATGACCTAGCAGTTCTAACTCCAGGTATTTAGCTGAAGAAAACAAAAACACTAATAAAAATAAATGTACCCCTATGGAAGCTTCTGGTCAACATGGCGGCATAAGTAAATGCAGTACTCCAATCCTCCCATAACCACATCAAAAATACAACTAAACTACAGAATAGCCATTATTCAGAACCACATGAAACCAAAGTTCTACAACTAAGGATATAAAGCAGCCACATCTACACTGAGCCCACAGGGGTGCCATATCAAAGTCTCCTCCATTAACCTGTCACGTTCGCCCCACCCTGGTGATTCCATAAGGTACCGCCCCATCAACTTGAGGGCCCACCCAAGCTGATTCCACTGGCTTTTCCATACAAATGGCCTGTCTTGGCTCATGCTTCAGATTTTCCTAAAATCTCTTGAATAAGCAGCATCTGGCCTCAGCATGCCCTGTTGTCCTCTGAGTGGCCCTAGACCCAGTACTAGCGGCAGCTGGCCTTGATTTGCAACTCGGCCTTGCCTGGGTACCTCCAAGCCCAGCACAAGTAGCAGCCATCTGCAGATTGCTTTGTAGCTCATGCTGGGTGGCCCTAGGCAGAACACAAGTGGTGGCTGACATTGGCCTATATCTCCTGGAAGGGCCCAGAGCCAGTACACTCAGTAGACAGCTTCAGACCATGTTGATGCATCATCCAATCACCCCCACAAGTGATACACTCATGAGGCAGACTCAGCAGACACCAGAGCCCTGATAAAGTAAATCCTGCTCCGTGGTGTGGGCCCCTACACAGCTAATCCTCCATGGTGGTTGTAGCCGGTCCTTTCAGCTGATTGGCTTACAGGTAAATTCCTCCCACTGATGTGCCAGCAGCACTCGAGGCTGAACGACAACAGGAGGGAATACATACCCCAAACAGGGGGCTGCTCTTGGAGTGCCCAGCTCAGGTGAACAAGAATGCTGTCCAGTGGATCCTACAGGACACCTCCTATATTAGGCCACTTGACCAAGCCCAGGGGACACAGCAGCTCTACCTGATACACAGAAACACAGGGAGGCTGCCAAAATGAGGAGACAGAGAAACATGTCACAAATGAACAGTACAAATCTCCTGAAAAATAATTAAAATGGAAAAAAGCAATCTACTGAATGCAGAATTTAAAATACTGGTTATATAGATGCTCAATGAACGTAGGGGAAGAGTAGATAAACTTAGAACTTCAACACCATAAAAAAGAACCAGTAAGAAATGAAGGATACACTAACTGAAATGAAAAATATTTTACAGAGAATCAATAGTAGAGTAGATGAAGCCAAGAATCAAAACAGTGATTTGGAATATAAGGAAGCAAGAACTACCCAATCAGAACAACAAAAGGAAAAAAGCATTAAAAAAAGGAGCCTCTGGGACAACTTCAAATGTACCAACATTTGCATAGTGGGGTGCCAGAAGAAGAGAGAGAACAAGACACTGAAAACCTGTTTGAAAAAATAATGACAGAAAACTTCCCTAACCCAGTGAAAGAAACAGAAATAAAAATCTAGAAAGCACAGAGAGGCTCACACCAAGACACATAATAATTAAAGTGCCAAAGGTTAAAGACAAAGAGAGAATTTTACAAGTAGCAAGAGAAAAAGAGTTCTACAAGGGAGAACCGTGACTGTCAGCTGATTTCTCAACAGAAACTCTGCAGGCCAGAGGGGAGTGGCACAAAATATTCAGAGTGATGAAAGGAAAGATCCACAGCCAATATTACTCTACCCAGCAAGGCTCTCATTCAGAACCGAAGGACATAGAAAGAGCTTCCTAGACAAGAAAAATCTAAAGGAGTTCATCACTACCAACCCAGTATTATATGAAATGTTCAAGGGTCTTCTTCAAGAAGAAAAAAGGATCAAAACTAGGAACAATAAAATGGCAATAAATCTATCAACAGTTGAATCTAAAACAAAACACAAATAAATGAACAAGCAGAAAAGAAACAGCCTCACAGATACAGAGGACATCTTGCTGGTGGCCAGAGGGGGAGGTTTGGGGTATGTGTGAAAAAGGCGAAGGGACCAAGTCTGAACTGGTTGTTACAGAACAGTCATGAGGATGTAAAGTACAGCTTAAGAAATACAGTTAATGGTATCCTAATAACTATGTACCGTCTCCAAGGGGTATGAGATTTATTGGGATGACAACTCAGCTATGTTATAAAATGCCTAATTACTAGGGTGTATACCTGAAACTAATATAATATTGCATGTCAACTGTAACTGAAAAAAAAAGATTTACAAAAGTACAACGCTATGTTCACTGCAGTATTATTTACAATAGCTAAAATATGGAAGCAATCTAGGTGTTCACTGATAAATGAATGATGATGATGTGGTATTTATATGAAATGAAATATTATATGGCAATAAAAATGAATGACATCTTACCATTTGTGACATCATAAATGGACCTAGATAAAATTACACTTAGTGAAATAAGTCAGACCCAAAAAGACAAATACTATATAATTTCACTTATTAGTGGAATCTAAAAAAAACAAAACAGAACAAAAATAGAGTTATAAAAACAGAGACAGCTTGACTAGGTGGTGGCACAGTGCATAAAGAATCAATCTGAGATGCTGAGGAGTCAGGTTTGAAACCCTGAGGTCACCAGCTTGAACATGGGATCGCACATGACCCCATGGTCACTGGCTTGAACAAAGAGTCACAGACTCAGCTGGAGTCCCCCCAGCAAGGCATATATAAGAAAGCAATCAATGAACAACTGAAGCGATGCAACTATGAGTTGATGCTTCTCATCTCTCTTCCTTCCTTTGTCTGAGGGAGGGAGGGAGAAAAGGAAGGGAGGGAGAGAGGGAGGGAGGAATGGGGAGAAGAGAGGGAGAGAGGGAAGCAGGGAGGGAGGAAGGGAGGGAGGGAGGGAAGCAAGGAGGGAGGAAGGGAGGGAGGGAGGGAAGTAGGGAGGGAGGAAGGGAGGAAGGGAGGAAGGGAGGGAGGGAGGGAGGGAGGGAGGGAGGAAACAGAATTAACCACATAGAGATGGGTTTGTGAAAAAGGTGAAGGAGAATATAATCAGTAATAGTGTGGTAAGTTTACACAGTGACAGATTATTGCATTGTAAGGTATAAAAATGTCTGATTACTATGTATTTATATAATATTGTATACCATATTATAACTAATATAATATTGGAACTAACATAACTAACATAATATTGTATGCCAACTATACTTAAGTAAAAACAAAACTAACATAAATAAGCTGAAACTACTATAACTAAATAATACTGTATATCAACTATACTTAAATAAAAACAAAACAAAATATAAATGACCTGTCTGATCAGTGGTGGCTCTGTGGATACAGCATCGATCTAGAATGCTGAGAGGACGCAGGTTTGAAACCCTGAGATTACCAGCTTGATCACGGGGTCATCAACATGATCCTAAGGTTGCTACCTTGAACAAGGGGTCACTGGCTCAGCCTGAGGACACGTATGAGAAGCTGTCAATGAACAACTACAGTGAAGGAACCACAACACAAGTTGATGCTTCTCACTCTTTTCCCACTCTCCTCCCCCCAAAAAAGTCAATAAAAAAATAACTAAAATGAGAATGATTAAACCTAACTAAAATAAAGATGTTAATGTCTCTATTATAATTAAGATAAAAACCTCCAAATTTAGGAATTCCTACTTGGGAGAAATTTACTATGTAAAATTAAAACTTCTAAGACATTTATAGCAAATACGTAACCAATTATAAAAAGAAAAGACCCAACAATATGCCGTCCATACTACCAGTATATAATGATACTGCAGACTGAAACTAAAAGGGTGGGAAGATGGTGTTAGTTATTCAAAAGAAGGTAGGAGTAGTTGTTTTAAATTAGATAAAGGAGACTTCAACAAAGAAAACGATCAGAGACAGAGAGGAACATTGCACATGGTAGAAAGGTCAATCTACCCGGATACAGAGATCCTAAAAGTTGTATGTACCTACCAGCAACAGAGCTACAAAATGTGTGAAGCAAAAAATGATAGAACTGAAAGGAAAAATGGATAAATCCACCAATATAGGTGAAAACTTCATACCTCTTTCTCAACAATTACTGAATAGTCAGAAGATGAGCAAGAATACAGAAGACTCACCACCATCAACCAAAAGGATGTGACATGTAAAGAACACTCCACCCAGTAACAGCAGAATACACATTCTTTTCAACTGTCCATGGAACGTACGCCACGACACGCCAATGATTCCTTAAACAAATTCCTTAGCTAATATCATGGCATACAAAATCAGAACTTGTTCTTTAATATAAATAAAAGTTGATGAAACGTATTGGTATTAATTTTTAATATTGATTTTGCCTATATTTGCTATATGATATTTTTGATTATAGTAAGAATCTTTGGAAATATTTTCAATGTAAAAGTAATCCTAGCCTGACCAGGCAGTGGCGCAGTGGACAGAGCATCAAACTAGGACACAAAGACCCAGGTTCAAAACCCCAAGGTCGCCATCTTGAGCACAGGCTCACCAGCTTGAGTGAGGGGTCGCTGGCTTGAGCATGGGATCACAGACGTGACCCCGGACCCCATGGTTGCTAGTTTGAGCCCAAAGGTCTCTTGCTTGGAGCCCAAGGTCGCTGGCTTGAGCAAGGGGTCACTTGATCTGCTGTAGCCCCTAGTCAAGCACATATGAGAAAACAATCAGTGAACAACTAAGGTGCCACAGCAAAGAATTGATGCTTCTCATCTCTCTGCCTTCCTATCTGTCTGTCTCTATCTGTCCCTCTCTCTGACTCTGTCAAAAAATAAAGTAATTCTATAACCTCCATAAACAAATTTCTATTGCTTTTTAAACTCAAAGCCACCTTACTATTATTCTATATTTAATAATGTCATACCTCTGCTGATGGACAGAAATCAGAAGAAATACTTACCGGATCCCATGAGAGCACAGATCAGGACCATGGAATTATATTTGATTTCAGGAGCACTTCTCTCATCTGCTAGCAGTTTGTGTAAAATCTGTACAAGTTTAGCGCTTTCTAGGTCTTTCTCAGCAGTGCCTAGAATATGAAATAATTAAAGAAGCAGTTATAAACCCAGTATGATCTGAGTAAACACTGCTTCCCTTTCCAGAACCTGACCATGTGAAACCTTCCAAAAGGGAATGATAAATAATAATGACCTACACATGATATTCAGACCTTGTTAAAAAAAGGTTGAGAGCTAAATTTTAGCAAATATTTCAGGAGTTTAAGCTAAAATTTAAATTAAAACATTTATTTTAATATGGAGCAATTAAAAACCTTTCGTTAAACATACACAAAGCAGAAAAGATGGTATACCAATGATACACTATGTACTAACATTTTCATAAATTATCATGACCAATCTCTGGTTTCATTTCCTACTCTCACACATCCCCGATTGTTTTGGAGCAAATCCAACAAATCACACAATTTCCTCCACATGTACCTCAGTATTTATCTTTAAGAGATAAAGAATGTTAATTCCTATCAAAATAAGAGCAGTATTTTCTATAAAGTATATAGATGAGCTTATACTAAAATTTATATGAAAAGCCACAGGCCATAGAAGAGGCAAACAATCTTGATTAAAAAGAACAAAATGACCTGACTAGGTGGTGGTGCAGTGGATAGAGCGTCGAACTGGGATGCCGAGGACCCAGGTTGCCAGCTTGAGCGCGGGCTCATCTGGATTGAGCAAAAGCTCACCCCAACTTGAACCCAGAGTCCCAAGGTTGCTGGCTCGAACAAGGGGTCACTCGGTATGCTGAAGGCCCACGGTCAAGGCACATATGAGAAAGCAATCAATGAATAATTAAGGTGTCGCAATGCGCAATGAAAAACTAATGATTGATGCTTCTCATTTCTCTCCGTCCCTGTCTGTCTATCCCTATCTATCCCTCTCTCTGTTTCTGAAAAAAAAAAAAAGAACAAAATGGGAGGAATTCTCCTACCTGATACTAAGGTTCACTATATGACAAGCTTAGTTATCAAGACAGTATGGTATTATTGGCTGACAGATATATAGATCATAGGAACTGAATATAGAACCACCAAGATAGACCCACACAAATATGCTTAATTGATCTGTGATAAAGGTTCAAAATCAAATTGAGGAAATGTAGCCTCCTCAACAAATGTTGCTGGCAATTACTCATAGGTAAAAACTATAAAACTAGGCCCTGGCCAGTTGGCTCAGTGGTAGAGCGTCAGCCTGGCATGCAGAAGTCCCGGGTTCGATTCCCGGCCAGGGCACAGGAGAAGCGCCCATCTGCTTCTCCAGCCCTCCCCCTCTCCTTCCTCTCCGTCTCTCTCTTCCCCTCCCACAGCTGAGGCTCCACTGGAGCAAAGATGGCCCAAGCGCTGGGGATGGCTCCTCGGCCTCTGCCCCAGGCACTAGAGTGGCTCTGGTCGCAACAGAGCGACGCCCCGGAGGGGCAGAACATCGCCCCCTGGTGGGCAGAGCGTTGCCCCCTGGTGGGCGTGCCGGGTGGATCCCAGTCGGGCGCATGCGGGAGTCTGACTGACTGTCTCTCCCCGTTTCCGGCTTCAGAAAAATACAGGAAAAAAAAAAACTATAAAACTTAAAAAAATATATAAAGAAATCTCAAAACTTAATAATTAAAAAGTTAGATAATGAGCAAAAAAGACAAACTGGCATTTTAACTAAAGAATATATATATATAAAATGGAAAATAAGCATATGAAAAGATGTTCAACATCATTACAATTTAAAAAATGTATATTAAGACCACAATGAGATAGATATCTCTCTCTATGAGAACGACTAAAATGAAAACATAGTGACAATGCCAAATGTCAGTGAGGATGCAGAGAAAACTAATCATTTAGACCATGGTAGTGGGATGTAAAATTCCACAGCCTCTCTGAAAGACAGTTTGCCAGTTTCTTTAAGAATTAAACATGGGCCCTGGCTGGTTGGCTCAGCGGTAGAGCGTCGGCCTGGCGTGCGGGGGACCTGGGTTCGATTCCCGGCCAGGACACATAGGAGAAGCGCCCATTTGCTTCTCCACCCCCCCCTCCTTCCTCTCTGTCTCTCTCTTCCCCTCCCGCAGCCAAGGCTCCACTGGAGCAAAGATGGCCCGGGCGCTGGGGATGGCTCTGTGGCCTCTGCCCCAGGCGCTAGAGTGGCTCTGGTCGCGGCAGAGCGACGCCCCGGAGGGGCAGAGCATCGCCCCTGGTGGGCGTGCCGGGTGGATCCCGGTCCGGCGCATGCAGGAGTCTGTCTGACGGTCTCTCCCCGTTTCCAGCTTCAGAAAAAATACAAAAAAAAACACACAAAAAAAATACAAAAAAAAAAAAAAAGAATTAAACATGCAGTTACCATATAACCCAGCAATGCATTCCAAGGTATTTATCCAGAGACATTAAAATTTATGTTCACATAAAAACCTATATGTGAATGTTCACTGCAACCTTATTTTTAAAAGACTCAAACTGGAATCAGCCAGATGTCCTTCAACAGGTGCATGGTTAAACAAATTGCGGTATGTACATACCACGGACTACTATTCAGCAATAAAAAACCACCAAGACACAAGACAAATCTGATGACTCTTTAAGCAAGTATGCTGAGCTAAGGAAGCCAATTCTAAAAGATCACATACTATTGAATCTATTTACATAACAGTAAAAAACTAAAAACATTTAGAAAGGAAGGACAGATGGGTGATTTCCAGGGATTAGGAATAGCATGGAGGTAGGGGCAAGAGGTGGGTGATGCAGTTATAAATGGAGGGATCACTGTGGTGTGAGAACTAGTCAGTATCTGGACTGTGATGGTAGATACACAAACCTACACATGTAAAAAACTACCTAGAACTAAACATACATACTAATGAGTATAAGTAAAACTGGGAAAGCTAAATAAAATAGGTAAATAATATCAGTTTGAAATATTATACTATTTATAGTTTTGCGAAATGTTACCACTGGGAGAAACTGGACACAATATACAAAGTATCAGTCTGCAATATTTTTTGAAACTATATATGAATCTATAATTATCTATTAAGAAAAAAGATAAGGACTCTTAAAAGTTATGCAAAAAAATTTTATAGTAATAACTCCTTAATATCAAATGGCCTATAAGGGAATAAGACTGAAAAATATGGTTTTCAAAGTGTATTGTGCATTATAAAGATAGCGGAGGTTTATTTTTATATCTTAAGCTTGAGGAGCCTAGGAAACACTAGGCAATAATAATAAAAAAAAGGTATTATTGCCATTTTATATAGTTCTATGGAAAGGTAACCAGATGCACGCAAATACTCAGCTATCAGGAAGCTGACAAAATTATAGCCTGTTTGGGAGATACGGCACAAAACCAGATTCACCCCAGGCTCGAAGTCAAGGATATGCTGAAAGTGCTACATTATTTCAAGCCATTTAAAATTATGCTATGAACACAGTTTGGTAATTGATGTTCTGACCAACTCCCAGCCCTCCTTCACAGCTTCCACCCTTTAAAGGATCTGGACTTCGAGTGACTCTCATAACTTACTCACACCGTGTGGGAACCATAGGTTAGGCCAGAACTCAAACTGACCTTCACAGCCTCCCTAGCTATAAACAAACATCACTCAGAGTAAGCATACATTGTCTTGAAGCCTCTTCTTTTATCCTTAAAATTAAAAAATATTTACATCCTACTTATACATATGATTTAAAAAAAATAATATATTGTTTTAAAATTCCCAACCCTTTACGAGGACAAAAATTCAAATTTCTCCTACCTCAAATCTGAGTAAATCTGACACTGGAGGAAGGTATGTTTATCTTTGGTTTCTCCTTCCTGGGCTAGGGGTTGATGGGTCCACTTCCTCCACAGTGAGGATTATGGACAGAAGTCACCAGTGGAAATTCAGGTGATCAGTTAACAGTATTCACCCAAAATGCTTTGAACTGGACAGGACATTAAGTATAGTCCTCCTTTGTGTAAGGCAGCCTCAGGCCTTAACCACAGGCCATGTGACACTGATTGTCGCCCAGATAACTACATCAGAGATTGGTTCTTAAGACAAAGGTAGCTACCCATAAGCTAGCTGCCTATGAGATAGTGTCGACTGACTGAATCATTTAAACTCTGGTTTTGAAGAACTGTGAATGCAAAACACACAGAAGAATGACACAAAAGGTGAGAATTTAAAATGAAGGCAAAGCAACAGAAACCACAGTGATAGACGGTTAGAAAGAGAGAATTTAGTAGTAGAGATGGAAGAGAAGATCTGGATCACTGGAAAAGTAGCAAATTGTAACCAGCAGTTGCATTCTAAAAATTGTTTCATTTATCTGAGGCCTCCTGAAAATGTTTCTGTATTCCCTAAGTGCTTATAATTTGAGATAACATTTAAGTCAAACTAACCTTAAAGCATTGCCCTAAAGATGTTACCAAAAAGCACAACCAAAAGGGACAGCAGCTGTGAGGATCTGTAGAGTATGATTCTCCATAGACTCATACATAGGTATAATAGGCATAGACACACTGGCTTCTAGTCAAGGTTCTGTCTAACTTCTATTCCACTTCTGTGCTTCCTTTCATCCAAGATAAAAATAGGAGAAAGTAAGTTTGTCACTACGGTACTTACCCAATTCTAAAGCTGCTATTAGTGCCAAAGCAACAAGGGCTTCATTCTGCATTATTACATGTTCACTAGTTGCCATGGTAACTAAATGTTTGATGCCACCGCTCTGTACAATGGTTTTAATTACATCCTACAATAAATAAATATCACATAATTACAAACTTTAAATTTAAACATAAAAAAGCTACATTATAATCATTCAATTCACTGTTAAGTTGAATGGTTTTCTGACAGTGTCCTGTATGAATCATTACATTTCATAATTTTTTTCTGTACAGAAGAAGCTTTTAGCATTAAATAAGTCTATCAAAAGATAACTTAAATTACCTAAGTGAAAAAGACCACTGCAGTTCATATCAAGAAACAGAAAGTCCCAGAAGATACCAAAGTCAAAGAAATACAAGGACCATTGACCCAAATGTTAACTTACCACAGGATCAACAAAAGAGAATTAAACTTGCGATAATAACAAAAATGTTTTTTTTTTTTCCCCTTCAAAATTTTATTATAGCATCAAGTATTGCTTTTCAGATTCTCCTGGTAAAGTATTTGGTAGCTTTATCCTTTGTTGGATCTGATGAAACTGGATTACATATAAAGGGAGTGAATAACTCCTGTCACCAACACTGTGAGCAAATTACTGACCCTCTCTGCACTTCAGTGACTTCATCTATAACGTTGTATCTCACTACAGTTATTACAGGAAGAGCACCTACAGGAATATATAACAAAGGTTAGATAAAGAAGCAGCCTGTCCAAGTTAGCTTCAATGACACAAAACTAATTGTAATTAGAAGTATTTTTTGAATTAATTGGCTAAAATATTAGAAAAAAGGGTTTCCATTATGCTTCCGTCTATGTAAATTTTTAAGAAAGCTATTTATAGACAGTATGTTTGCTTTGAGACCAAACTTGTTTAGTCATCAAACATTCTAAATCAATAGAGTCCAAGTACTGAGTTTTTATGGTAGCTGTGTTCCTGCATCTAATAAGTCTTTTTCCATCAACCTCTTTTAGAAAGCAAAAATATATCTTTTAAAGTCTTGTATAGTTAAAAGAAAGCCTCTTAACATACTGGTTACTTGGTGGCAGTTGTTTTTGAAGGAAATTTGTATAGCAGAAACAGCCTCCTCTTAAGTCTAAGCATAGATTCTGTTTCCATCTCACTTTTCTAGAATATTCCATCTAAAATGCCTGTCCTCTCTCCTCCTACTTCAATAAATGCTATTGAATAGCTACTTTATAGAGTTGCTTTGCTTGACAGGGTGAGTGATAAAAGATAAATGAAGCATTGTACTTGTGTCATATGACAAAAAGAATTAGTAATACTAATAGCTACCCTGAATGGAGCAACAACTAAACACTGGACATTGTCCTGGGTAGCCAATAGGTATTACTTTTTATGTTCACAGAAAATCTTATTAGCTAGATACTAAGATGTGAAGACACTTGATTTAGTATATAGCGCCTATAAAGTCTGAACTCATTTCTGTTGGATTCCAAATTCTTACTCTTATTACAGAAAATAATAGAAAAAAAAAAGCTCAGTCTTCAATTACTTCTTTCAGAATTTTTGATTAATGTAGAATCCATGATACTGGTTTTCCAAAAAGGCCACTCAAAAGTTTTTAGTTAATGGTTTTCTCTGGAACTTACTTTTGATTTACTGTGTCGTATGAGGGCGGAAAGCAATCTGTTTGACTCTCCCATGACACCAGCGTGATCTTTGGCTTCACACCATTCCACCAAGCGCTCCACTAATTTCACATTCTTTCCCAGCTGTTCAGCAGCTTCTGCTATAGGAAAGAAGGCAGACCACAAAGGAATGAATCTGACAGGCAATCAGCTGAAATAACTGGTAAGGATGTAAGAGTGCAAGAAAATTACATGCTTAAGAGACATGACATGATTTTATTAGAACAAGAACTGCAAATACAGTACTTCATATCTGACGGACTATTTGGTGTTTCCTATAAAGTTGTGGACTTTCATACAAAATACAAAAATAAGCAATTTCATATTCCTTCAGGTCAGCCTAGTATCAATAGTATGTTAGTACTCTGTCAAACTATTAACAAAGGGTTTATAGAAGGACTCTAAGGAATCAATAAATAGAAAGGCTTTTAGAATTTAGAAATAAATATAATTCATTCCAAGGAGTGGTTTTCATTGCTGTTTCTGTACACAGAAAAATGATCTCCCTGTGTGCAAAACTAATTTTTTTCAAAATTGACTGATGCGTCTGAAGACAAGGTAAAAATGGGTATGGAATGCTAAAACAAAAACCATGAGGAACTGTTAATAAATCAACCTAAAACTAAGAATATATAGAGGGATGCAATATAGTTTCCATTTAAAGTCAATTATAGCCTGACCAGGTGGTGACGCAGTGAATAGAATGTCGGACTGGGACGTAGAGGGCCCGTGTTCAAGATCCTGAGGTCGCCGGCTTGAGCGTGGAATCACAGACATGATCCCATGGTCACTGGCTTGAGCTCAAAGGTTGCTGGCTTGAGCCCAAGGTTGCTGGCTTGAGCAAAGGGTCACTTGCTCTGCTGGAGCCCCCAGTCAAGGCACATATGAGAAAGCAATCAAATGAACTAAGGTGTTGCAACAAAGAATTTATGCTTCTCATCTCTCTCCCTTCCTGTCTCTCTGTCACTGTCTGTCTTGCTTTCTGTCACAAAAACAAAACAAGACAACAGAACAAAGTCAATTATAACAAGGATGGGAATTAATGAATGGGTTCTAAAACCAGTCTCTTTTTGTCTTTATTTGCTATTAATTTTTATGATTACATAATTCTCAAAACTAAAAACAAGTTCTTTTTCAACCAGAGGTACACTGAGACCATAATCCCAGAAAGTGCACCATGGGGAAGCATTTCTTTTACCTTGTGCATCTATTAACATTCTTAATGTTCCCAGAAGTTTGAACTGAACCGGGGGCATTTCAGATTTAAGGAATTTCAAAACTGTCTCTGTGACCCCAGCTGATAACATCTTTGCTTTATTTACAACTAGAGAAAGAGAAAAAAAGAGACTATGGTTAAAATGGTGTTAGCATTCTTAACGATAATAATTCATTTCAGCACACAGTTATTGAGAGTCTTATTATCTTTAAGGCCCCATGTTTCATGTTTTTCTATTAAAAAAAATCTTATCCTTTTTGTCTATAGGAGCATAACATACAAAATCAAAAGTAACCTTCAAACACTTACTTACATAATATGTAAAGGAAATTTGACAATGTTGCCTTCTTATTCATGAAAACCACAATTATTCCTCAACTTCACTACATTTCTTTTTAGCTGTTCTTGACCCAGCGGTGTTCATATGGATGTATAGATATCAATAAACAACATTATCTTGTATATGAACCAAACTAATCTTATACAGATTATATCTTCATATTGTTATACTATTTCACCTAAGCAGAAATTTATTTTTAGAAAGTAGAATAAAAGAATAGTTTAAATCACCTTCTGTAGTATTATTTCCCACAATAATGTGATTTCATGGCTCAAAAGCCTTTAATCCAAAAGGACACATTTAGGGGACTCTGTTAATTGATGCCATCATTTTACCTAAACTGAAAGTGATTTAAAAAGCTTAACTATATAATACAATGAAAATCCTGAGTTCACAAAAGGTAATAGAATTATTTGAATTACCTTAAAAAGGCAAAGATTATGCTTGCAGTTTCAGAAAACTAATTTATCTCCATTTCTCAGTTAAAAAAATGTAAACAATTTGAAGACATTTTTTCTTGGTCAAGGAAGGTCTACAAATCACATTAAGTAAATATCTTACGAACAATAGATTTTATTTCTTACACACTTGCTTTCCATCCTGCAGCCTTACCTGGAATGGCCAGGTTTCTGAGAGCACTCAGTGCCGCGTGCTGCACTGTGACATTGCCATCTTCTACGTGTCTGTCCAGTAAGTCCATCAGTTTTTCTACGATTCCATTGTCGACCATATGGATACAATTGCCATCTGAACAAAATAAAGCATTTTTTTATTCCTCTGCACAAACATCTATAAGTATTTTGTAATACTAATGCCCACCCTTAGTTATATTGGTGAAAATGGAACCATAGGGAAATAGAATGAATTCTAACTCTTCCATTAGATTTCTAATTTTTTTTTAATGTGCGAGAAGTCCAATTATAAAGATTCTTAAAATAGACTAAATTTTAAAAATAAGAAAACTCTCTAGCTTACACTGATAATATGTCAGAAGATGAATAAGTAGAAACCACATGCTTAAAATATCTAGCAGTAGAGAAGTATGCCTGAGTTCTGCCAATGTTACAGAGACAGTATTTTACATTTTGTTATCATGGCTGATACTTATTTTTCAATGATAGAATTTTTGGAACATTTAAAAAACAGTATTAAAATGAACCACCATTTACCCTACATTTAATTCAATAATTATCAATATTTTTCCATTCTTAATTACATCATTAAGTAGTGATGGTTCCCCAAAAGAAGAGAGTGAAAATGGAGTAAGTATGTCATCCGTCATAATATAACAACAGTTCATAGTACAATAAAATCAAACCAAACACAAAAGTAACCCGTATTTCTGAGACACAGTGTGAGCATCGAGACTAACAGCAGGAGTGCCAGACTTCGAAAGTAAACGTGGAGGTCTGCTGCCTCTGAAATACTAAGCTAAATTAAATATTCTACTCCAAACCAGAGTATTACCCCCACTTAAGTTTTGTAGGTATAAAAGTATAAATCGAGGCATGATAACCCTACAATGAAAACTCAGATCATTAAATCCAAAATAAAATCACCAGGCAAGAGAGAATATCCTTCCAAATCAGATGTTTATTAGAATGAGACTCAAGTTTATCAACCTCTGAAGTGCACAGTACTCAAAGGACTTCCTGATCACCATCCATGATCTTTAAACTGCTAGAACTTAGCTGAACTGCATAAAACATATAATTTGTTAGGAAAGTCACTATGAATATTCCAGGTCTCTGAAAAATTAAGGTAGCAGTATACATACATACTACACACAATTCAAAACTGTTCAGTTTTAGTATAGGTAATGTCAAAGAAAATTTAAAAATATAGACCATCTGATTACAAAAAATATGCTTACCATTTCTGGCAAAATTTGCAATTGCCAATGCTCCAGCAAGCTGTAGCTGGTGGTTATTTGATGGAATCCAGGACAGCACCCTTTGAAAAACATTACCTTTTCCTCCTTCAAATAATTTCTGCATAGATTCATCTGGAGATAAATGAAACAAACAGAAAAGAGGAAAATAATTACGAGTAACAAATCCACATTTCTAAGTGAATATCCAACTGGGAAACTACAAACTTCAAAAACCATATAATTTATAAGGAAAAAAGTAATAACTTCTTCTAATAAACTTTTAGTGGCAAATGGACAAGAGACTTTAGATTTTTTCTAGCCTAAGTCCCAAGTACCCATCTGGCTGATAGTCCCTTGGTGTCATAGCAGTCTCTTCTATATGACAGCTCTTTAAAGAATGAAAGATAGTGAAGACTCCTCTTTCCCAGGCTTATTATCTCTAGCCCTCTCCGAATGTTTAAGATTTCAAAATCATCCTATCACCCAGACTAGGAAAATGAGAAAATGCTCAATAGAGTGTTTACAAAAGAGACAATACATTTTTAAGAATCCGATAACCATGTTTTTGGTTGGTAAATTACAACTCACCTCCAAGAAGTAATAAAACCATTAGATCGGAAGCAGTTTTGAGCTCAGCAATATCATCCTCTTTGTCACTATCCACTTTCTGCTGAACAATCTCTAGCAGACATTCTACCAAGCCTGCTTCAACCAGCTGTAGTTTAATAGCATCTAAAGAATAATGTGAACAAAATAACCAAAACTTGAGAATAAACAGGAGTCCTGGGACAAGCAATCCATTATGAGGAATTACAAGAAACCAAGACAATGTATACTATATAGATAACACACCATCGAAGATTTCAGTTTCAAAAAGTGTCTCAGTGCAGCCTAAATACAGAAAAGCATTGTTTTTCTGTTTCAAATGATGTTACCTTTCAGTGTCTGCCAGCATCTAAACAAACTGAATCTCAGCTCTAACAGTATGTAGTATCACTTCACTGTTATTCTAGACATTGAGTTCATGTTTAAACGTCAATACCATAAGATATCCCACATTGTTTAAAATAAAACACACATAACTGTTACATAAAGTTAAAATATATTCATTAATGGAGTTTGAGTACAAAGTTATTTAAAAGTAAAGAGCTACTGGTAAATTTTAAACTATATCAAGTATATTTGGATTCATATTTGTATAAATGTTCTCTTTCTAGGGTAGTTAACAAATCTGTAACTTTCTGAATTGTGAAAGTCATGTTTTTAAAAAAAACCTGCAGCCTGACCAGGTGATGGCGCAGTGGATAGAGCGTCAGACTGGGATGCGGAGGACCCAGGTTCAAAACCCTGAGGTCACAGGGTTGAGTGCGGGCTCACCAGCTTGAGCAAGGGGTCATTGGCTTGAATGCGGGATCATAGACATGACCCCATGGCCACTGGCTTGAGCCCAAAGGTCGCTGGCTTAAAACCCAAGGTTTCTGGCTTGAGTCCAATGTCATCAGCTTAAGCAAGGGGTCACTCACTGTATGGTAGCCGCCTGGTCAAGGCACATATGAAAAAGCAATCACTGAACAACTAAGGTGCTGCAACAAAGAATTGATACTTCTCATCTCTCTCCCTTCCTGCCTGTCTGTCTGTCCCTATATATCCCTCTCTTGGACTCTGTCTCTGTCAAAAAAAAAAAAAAAGCTTCAGGTTTCATTAATTTGAAACTTTCTTGGGTTATGAATATGTGGTGGTTCATTATACTATATTCTCTACATCTGAATATATTTTAAAACTTCCATAATGTAAGGTAAAAGGAAAAAATAACTTTCAAACTTTCTGATGGATAACCAATAAAACAAGGAATCTGAGAGAGAGAATTTACATCCCAATTATATTTTTAAAAATTATCTTCATAGCAAATTCTCCCATATCAAATCAATTTTGTTTGTACCACCCTATAACTTATTAAACATTTTTGCATTATAGAACTAATATCACTGAAGATTTTATATTCACATCTGTATCTGTCCCTTCCATTAGAACAGCTACTATATATACCTCACTCATCTTTGTATTTTAATCTAACCTGGCCTACCTAAATGCTTTGGGTATACCCAATACCACTTAGAAATACATTTGCTATACAGCAAATATATTAAAGATGTTAATATTTAAAAATTTCTTAAATATTAAGATGTTTTTAAACTTAAGCTTTATTTTTCAGTTGGATTTTATCTTACTGCCTTCCTTAAGCTCTCTATTCACATATCTACAGCAATAGTAGTTTCAGTTTATTTCAGAGAAAAAAATACTGTTTTACACTTCAGATAATCAATTTTAATGTGTTATTTTTGTTTTGTTTTTTGTTACTACCAGGACCACTAATCTTAGAATATCATCTCAGAATACACAGCATATTCAACCTGTAATATTTTTTTAGAAGGTACATTTGTACTGGGCCATGCTGAAAGTAGGGCGTTTCCTTGGTTACGGAATGCTAGGGCTAGAAATGTGCTGTAACTAGAACTGAAAGCCGTGATGAAAAAGCCTTAAAAATACTAAGAAACCCTGACTTATACAAAATCCCAATTTAAATGTTGGAATCACTTTCCTTTGCATATAAGGAAAACCAAAGGTGATATGCTAAGGATAGTCTAGAAACAGGTTTTCAAAACTATCATTCAATCTACTGCACAATTATAAAAGAGGAGTGAAGGTGGTGGAGGAGAAACAAGAAATAAAAATGTTATTTCAAAATACTGCAAGGCAGATTACAGGTAATTCTCCGGCGTAAATATTGACTGAAGATCACAATAAAAATTTCATTTGGCCAAACTACCATATGAGATAAAAACCAAATTTCTCCCTAAAGAATAAGGTCTAAGGCATTTAAGAAATTAGAAATGTGTCAAGATTAAAGTTCACAGCTCCTCTCACAGTTTGACTGTAATCACATATGTGTGTGGGAGACTTAAATAACCTTATTAAGGAGGACTAGCAAGGCGTTCTGCCACCACAGAGTCCAGCACACACCTGTCAGTATTTTTCTGCCTGAGGCATCTACCTTTATCCCTAGCCTTTGCGCGTATATGTGTGTGTATATATATTCCCCTCCCGCATATATATATATATATATATATATATCTGTATGTATTTTAAAATGTCTTCTAACAGAAAAAAAATTCCCTAAATGCAGAAAAGTATATAAAATATGCATTTAATAATTAATAAGCCAATAACCATGTAACTGCCACCTAAAGAAATTCACTATCAGCCCTGGCTAGGTGGCTCAGTGAATAAAGCACTGTTCCAGTGCACGGAGGCCACGGGTTTGATCCCCGGTCAGGGTACATATGAGAAGCAATTCAATAAAAATACAACTAAGTGGAACAACTAACTGGAACAATGAGTTGATGATTCTTTTTCTCTCTCTCCTTCCCTCCCTCCTTTCTCTCTCATCAATGGAAAAATTTAAAAAAAAAAGTTAACAAGGCAGGAAGCTCTTCTGTGAACTGCATTTTCCTATCACAAATCCCTCCCTGTCTCTCTCAAATCACTTCCCTGACTTTTATGGTAATCACTCCAATACTTTCTTTTACTGTTTTCACCAAATAATCACTCTTAAAATCTACAATTTAAGGCTCTGGCCGATTGGCTCAGTGGTAGAGCATTGGCCTGGAGTGCGGGAGTCCCGGGTTCGATTCTCAGCCAGGGCACACAGGAGAAGTGCCCATCTGCTTCTCCACCCCTCCCCCTCTCCTTCCTCTCTGTCTCTCTCTTCCCCTCCCGCAGCCAAGGCTCCATTGGTGCAAAGTTGGCCCGGGTGCTGAGGATGGCTCTGTGGCCTCTGCCTCAGGCGTTAGAATGGCTCTGGCTGCAACAGAGCGAAACCCCAGATGGGCAGAGCATTGCCCCCTGGTGGGCGTGCCGGGTGGATCCCGGTCGGGCGCATGTGGGAGTCTGTCTGACTGCCTCCCCGTTTCCAACTTCAGAAAAATACAAACAAAAAATCTACAATTTAATTTTACCTTGTTTTTAACTTTATATACAAAATCTTACAATACATATTTTTCAGTTAGTTTTCTTCCTGTTCATATGTTTAGAATTCATCTAAACAATTGGATTTAGATGTCTTCATTGCTTTTCTTAACTATGTATCTTTCCATTTTGTAAATACACCATGATTTATTAATGCTACTGTTAATGAATGAGTTACCATTTTCATCATTATGAATAATGCTATGAACATTCCTGTAATGGTTCCTGGTGCATATATTTCTGGGTATATTTCCTAAGAGAGGAATGTGTATCTCCCATTCAGTAAATACTGCTTTCTAAAGGGCACCAATTTACATCCCACCAGCACTGGATGAGTCTCCACTGCTACACAGCTTTATTGCTAGGTATTATCAGACCTGCTAGTCGGTAAATAGTTTTTATTTTGCATTCCTTGTTTATTAATAAATTGAGGATATTTTTACATGTTTATTAGCCATTTGGATTTCATCTTTTGTCAAGTGCTTACTCAAATCTTTTACACATTTTTCCCACTGGGTTTTCTACATTTTTTGTAATGACGTGTGTAAATGTTTCATATATTTTACACATAAGCCTTCTCTTGGTTATGTGTATGTGTGTATGTGTTATAAATGTCTTCTCTCACCCACTGTCTTCCTTTTAACTCTTTTTTTGTTTTTTGGGTTTTTTTTGTATTTTTCTGAAGCTGGAAATGGGGAGGCAGTCAGACAGACTCCCGCATGCGCCCGACCAGGATCCACCCGGCATGCCCACCAGGGGGCAATGCTCTGCCCATCCAAGGCATAGCTCTGTTGCGACAAGAGCCAGTCTAGCGCCTGAGGCAGAGGCCATAGAGCCATCCCCAGCGCCCGGGCCAACTTTGCTCCAAGGGAGCCTTGGCTGTGGGAGGGGAAGAGAGAGACAGAGAGGAAGGAGAGGGGGAGGGGTAGAGAAGCAGATGGGTACTTCTCCTGTGTGCCCTGGCTGGGAATCGAAGCCAGGACTTCTGCACGCCAGGCCGACGCTCTACCACTGAGCCAACCAGCCAGGGCTTCCTTTTAACTCTTAATGGTATCTTGAGTAATGGAATATTTTACTTCTAAAATAAGCAAATTGATCAGATTCTTCCTTTTTGGTTAGAGTTCTTTGTGACCGAAGAAAACTTGCTGTATTCCGAGGCCATGATGATACTCTCCTACCTTATATTTTAAGATAAACAACTTTCATTTAGGGCAATAACCTATCTGAAATTAATTTTTTTAATATACGGTAGTATGAGGTGGGGGGCATATATGTGTCTCTCCAATTTTATTTTTTTCCATATTTCTAGCATTGTTTACTGAAATAACTATACTTTCCATATTGTTTTACAGCAACTTCTTTTTTACCCCCTAATAAAATATCTCTTAATGTAGCTGTTTCTGGGCTATCATGTTCTACTGGTCTTCTTCTCCATCCCTGCATTACTGTCACACTGTCCTGTAACTACTGTAGTTCTATCACAATAAATGTTTAATTATTATTATGCAGTAAGACAATTCTGCAACCTTGTTCTCTTTCACAGTGTCATGGCTATTCCCGGTCTTTGGGATTTTGATTAGAACTTCATTAAGTCTACAGCTCAAGATGGGGAGATACAGCATCATTAGAACATTGAAATGTCCAATCTATGAAAGTGATACAGGCCTCCATTTATTTAGATCTTTAATTTTTCTTGATTATTTTCTACAGAGATCTTAAACATCATTTATTGGTGCATTCTTAAAATATTTGATATTTTATACAATGGCAAGCAAATTTTTTTAAAATACATTTTTTCTTTTTGCTGATATACAGTAATATAGTGTTTTGACTTTTTGGTCTGGATTTTGTTTTGGCAAGCAATCTAATTTATTTTTTATTTTTTTATTTTTTTTATTTATTCATTATAGAGAGGGGAGACAGAGAGAGAGAAGGGGGGAGGAGCAGGAAGCATCAACTCCCATATGTGCCTTGACCAGGCAAGCCCAGGGTTTGGAACCGGCGACCTCAGCATTTCCAGGTTGACACTTTATCCACTGCGCCACCAGGCAAGCAATCTAATTTTGATAAATTTTTAAAAACTGATCTGGGTTATGGCTAGCAGTGACAAATATGAAACCGGACATTGACCATCTCATTAGCCAAAAGCAGGCCCATAGTTCCCATTGAAATACTGGTCAGTTTGTTGATTTAAATTTACTTGTTCTTTATTTTAAATATTGTATTTGTTCCCATTTTGTTTTTTTATTTTAAAATAAGATATGTGCAGTGTGCATAGGGATTTGTTCATAGTTTTTTTTATAGTCCGGCCTTCCAACAGTTTGAGGGACAGTGAACTGGCCCCCTGTGTAAAAAGTTTGGGGACCCCTGCTCTAGACAATCTGGGAAGTACCTTTAGGGGAAAAGCTGGTTAAACGTGCATCTCACAGAGTTTACTTCTGCTCTTCCAAGGTTTATATACCCTGAATTTCTTACTGCTTTTGGTTACCCTCTAAGGACATTATACAGTTATTTTAACATTTTGTCTATGATCTATAATTGTCATCAGCAGGTAGGTTTTGTTTGATACAAGCTACCCTGCCATTATTAAAGATCAAAGAAAAAATAATTGAGGAAAAGAATTAAGAAATAAAGTAGTGTATTATCATTACTTCTATAGTATTCTATTATACTGGAGGTCTAAACAAGTGCAATAAAATAAGAAAAAATATAAATTGGAAAGGTAGAGAGAGAATTTGAATTGTTTGCAGATGATATATAAAATCAAAACAATCCATAAGAAATCTTTAATTATAATAAAAGTTAATAAAGATGCTAGATATTAGAGAAAAAAACCTGATCTGTATTCTTTTGAATTTTTGGCATACATAATCATATCATCTATAAATATTTTATTTTTTCCCATGTCTTTTCTTTCTTACTCTATTGCACTAGTTCATACAATAATGAACAGAAGTATGGATGATCCTTTTTTATTTAAACTGACTTAATTTTTGTTATCCTTATATTCCTCTTCAAGTGTACGATGACTTTCTTAACCCATTCCCCAGTTCTGTCTAAATGATCATGTAATCTCCCAATCTCAAAGGAAATGCATTTTGTTTCACCACTATGTTTCTGTAGGCTTCTGTATATATCCTTTTCATTCTGTACTAGTGCTGCTTTACAAGTTTTTAAAAATCATGAATGCACCTGAGTGGTGGTGGTGCAGTGAACAAAAGCATTGACCTGGGACACTGAGGTCCCAGGTTCGAAACTCTAGGGTTGGAGCTCAGGCTCAACGGCTTGAGTGCAGGCTCACCAGCTTGAGTGCAGGGTTGCCAGTTTGAGCCCAAGGTTCACTGGCTTGAGCAAGGGGTCACTGGTTTGGCTGGAGGCCCCTGATCAAGACACATATGAGAACTAAAGTGCCACAACTACAAGCTGATACTTCTCATCTCTCTCCCTTACTGTCTCTCTCTCGCTAAAAAAATAAAAAAATCATAAATGCATAGTTTATTGTATCAAATGCTTTTCTGAATATAAAAAGATCATATAATTTCTTCCTTTTAATAAGTTTAATGCAACAGAATATATTAATTGCATTTTGAATATTTTTGAGTGTAAACTCTCCAAGTTTTAATGTGTTGCACAGATCACGTACACTGATTATATACAGAAGAGCTTCATGTAGACATATTTTGAAAGAGAATATTTCTGCTCTAAGTTATAGCTACCTGAGCTTTGAACTGCCTTGAAAAATTGTACTTTGAATGTTAAACTATTTCCGCACGTTCAGAATAAGTCCAATTTGTTATGAGGATCAATTTTAAATATACTACTAGATCCATTATGTATTTTCTATTTTACTAATTTCAGCTCTTTAGATTTTCCTCTTTCTATGTTCTTTGGTTTCATTTGTTTTCTTTTCCATAAATTTCTGAGATGAATACTAAGCTCATTGCTTTTACTTTTCTAATATATTCATTTAAAACAAAAAAATCCCCTCTAAGTACAGTTTTACCTATATTAGATAAGATTTGAAACAGTATTTCCATTTTCATAATTAGAACATTTCCTAATTTCCATCATGTTTCTTCTTTGACCTCTGAGGTATTGGCAGCATATTTTAAAAATCTGAACATACAGGATTTCCTGGTTATCTCATTATTAGACAATTCACTTAAGTCAGAGAACATACTTGGTAAGGTTGCAATCCTTTGAATTTGCTGAAACTTTTTCCATGTCGTGTGTGTGTGTGTGTGTGTTTAATTTTTTTACAGGGACAGAGAGAGAGTCAGATAGAGGGATAGATAGGGACAGACAGACAGGAACAGAGATGAGAAGCATCAATCATCAGTTTTTCGTTGCGACACTGTAGTTGTTCATTGATTGCTTTCTCATATGTGCCATGACCGCGGGCCTTCAGCAGACTGAGTAACCCCCCGCTCAAGCCAATGACCTTGGGTCCATGCTAGTGAGCTTTTTGCTCAAGCCAGATGAGCCTGCGCTCAAGCTGGCAAACCCGGGGTCTTGAACCTGGATCCTCCGCATCCCAGTCCGATGCTCTATCCACTGCGCCACCGCCTGGTCAGGCTGTATATATTTTTAAATTTTTTATGTGTACTTAAAAGAAAGGGCTCTGCAGCTGGGTATAGAGTTCTAAAATATGTCCATTAAGTTAATTTTCTTATCCATGTTGTTCATATATTCTATATCCTTATTGTTTTTTTAATCAGTTTGTTCTAGAAATTACTGAAAGAACTATTAAAAGCTTCCATAATATTTATGTATTTGTGTATTTCTTCCTAGAGTTCTGAATACTTTTGCTTCATATGTTTTGGGGTAATGTATAATTGTTAGAGCTTCCAGATGAATTGGAACTTGCACCACTATGAAGTCAACTTCTTTATCTCTAGCAAGTTTTTAAATCTTAAAGTCAATTTTATTGGTTATTTTTTTTATTGGTTATTAATATAACTACCTCAGCCTTCTTTATGTTTAAATGGTACATTTTTTCAGTCCTTTTATTTTCAACCATTTAAAACTCCTTATATTTAAAAACTGTTGTTTGTTTAAAAAGTATAGTTTTTTAAAACTTAGTTGACAACTGGATTTTTTTTATCTGTATTTTCCAAAGTGAGAAGTGGGGAGGCAGACAGACAGACTCCCACATGCGCCGGAATGGGATCCACCTGGCATACCCACCCAGGGGCAATGCTTTGCCCATTTGGGGCATTGCTCCACTGCAACCGGAGCCATTCCAGCACCAGAGGCAGAGGCCATGGAGCCGTCCTCAGCGCCCGGGTCAACTTTTGCTACAATGGAGCCTTGGCTGTGGGAGGCGAAGAGACAGAGAGAAAGGAGAGGGGGAAGGGTGGAGAAGCAGATGGGCACTTCTCCTGTGTGCTCTGGTCAGGAATCAAATCTGGGACTTCCACACGCCGGGCCGATGCTCCACCACTGAGCCAACCAGCCAGGACAACAATTGGATTTTTAACAAAAGCATTTAGGCTACGTGAATAATTATTGAAACATTTTCTTAAATCTAGTATATTTATGCTCTATTTGTATCCTCTGTTCCAAGTTCCTTTTTCTCTCTTCTCTTCTATTATTTTGGATGGAAGGGGTATCTATCTATCTAGCTAGCTATTTAGTAACTCAAATATTTTATTGATTTTAGAGAGGGGAAGGGAGAAAGCAGGAAAGAGACAGGAACATCATTTCCTATATGTGCCTTGACTGGGGATCGAACCGGCAACCTCTCAACTTCAGGATGATGCTCTAACCAACCGAGCTATCTGTCCAGAGCTGGATGGAAGGGGCACTTTTAAAACAACTGCCATAAATCCTTCCATTAGTTTAATAGTTATATGTGGTTTTAAAAATTATTTTAGTAGTCACCTTAAAAGTTAAAATTTTTGAATAATCGAGTCTAACAGTATTTTCTTCCATATAATATAAGGGTCTTGGGAATCTTAAGCACCTTTCACCTCCTCCAAGCTTTATATATTCATTTTGTGGTATATATTAAATTATATACATATGTACTTTAAACTTCATCATAAATTATTATTTTATATATTCAAGATATATTTTATATATTCAAAATAAAATTATTTTATATGTTCAATGTTCATGAAATTTACATATTTACTAGTTTTTTGCATTTACTTTTCTGTGCATCTAGAACCTAGAAACATTCTCCTTCTGCTGACAAACACCAGTTATAATTTCCTTTAGTGATGGTAAATTGATTGAGGGCTTTCTCAGCTTTTCATCTGAGAATAACTTTATTTTGCCTTCAGTTTTGAAGGGTATTTCACTGAGTGTAGAATTCCAGGTTGGCATTATTTTCTCTCAGTGCATACACGTTGCTTCACTGTCACCTGGCTTTCGCTGTTGCTGCAGATAAGTTAGCTGTCAAGTGAACTGTTGCCCTTTAAGTAAGCTATTTTTTTCCTGGCTACTTTAAGACTTTTGTCTTTGGTTTTCTACAATTTCGATATGATGCGTTTAGATGTACATTTCGTTTTATTTTGTTTTATATGCATTTGGCTTTTTGAATCTTGATATCTTTCATAATTTCTGGTAAACTCTCTACCCAAATTTGTTTAAATACATTGCTCACAAAAATTAGGGGATCGGGGAATGTGCAGATACTCCAGTACTTTCAGCCTTCTGTATAGTGCATTTTCGCCAATGAAATAAAAGTTGGTTTTGCATCTCATTTGCATAATCAAAACTTTCTTTGACTTGTTTGCTTTTCTGACCTTTTTTTTTTTTTTGGCAGAGACAGAGAGAGGGACAGATAGGGACAGACAGACAGGAAGGGAGAGAGATGAGAAACATCAATTCTTCATTGTGGTTCCTTAGTTGTTCATTGATTGATTTCTCATATGTGCCTTGACCACCGGGGCTACAGCAGACTGAGTGACCCCTTGCTCGAGCCAGCGACCATGGGTCCACACTGGTGAGCTTTGCTCAAACCAGATGAGCCCGCACTCAAGCTGGAGACCTCAGGGTCTCAAACCTGGGTCCTTCTGCATCCCAGTTCAACGATCTATCCACTGCACCACCGCCTGGTCAGGCTGACATTCTTGTTTAATAAAAAAATCAAATGCTTTTTTTATTGCTTCATATATTTATTTTGAAATATCCCCTAATTTTTGTAAGAAGTATATATCCTCTACTCTCCACCCTCCTTCAACCCTTTTGGGGACTCCCAAAACTTTATATGAGAACTGCTCATTTTAACCTTTGTACTTCTTATTCTGTTTTATGTATATTGGTTCTTTTCTTTCTGGATTTCCTTTCAATCTATCTTCCAGTTCACTGGTTCTCTAATTCAACTACATTTAATCTGCCATTAAGACCATCTATTAGGTTCTTATTTTGGATTGTATTTTTCAATATAGAAATTCCCAATTGTTTTTTCAAATCTGCCCTGTCACTTTTTAGTTTTCAGTTTCCTTCTAAATTTTTCAAGCTTGCTTTTAACTTTTTAAACATAATAAGCATACCTGTTTTGAGTCAATTCTAATAATTCCAGTATCTGGAGATATGCTGCTGTTGCCTGTTCTTAGTGCTGGTTCTTGCTTACAATGTCTTGTTTCCTCATATGTCTGGTCCTCTTTGATTATGTGCTAGATAGACACTGTATTTGAAAAATTATTTATATGGGATGGTTTATTTACTCTGGTTCACCCTCATTTCTAGAGTGTATCCCTTAAGTTTTTTTTTTTTTTTTTGCCCATACATAGGAGTAGTGTACCAGTATTCACACTGTTGGCTGACCTGGAACTCCAATTTTTATCCCCTTTGCTCTGCAAGAGTACATAAGTGGATGAGTTCAGCCTCTCAGCTGCCTTTTTCTAGATTAACCTAAGAATGTGTAAGCTACCAAACCATCTTTGCCAAGATTTTAAAGTCAAAGAGACTTGGACAGTAGCTTTGGTCAATTTATATACAGTTATGAAGTAGATAATGTAGCTGAAGTTAGAGATATCCAAAATAAAATTTATATCATTAAGATAACAAATAGCTAGCAATTAAATGTTAGAAAAAATAGAAAGGCCTGCATGATAAAACAATCAAGAGGTGCATTTATTTTCTTACCATTTTCTGCCAATGGTGCAAGAACTTCAAAAATCATTTCCCTCTTATCATGTTCTATTTGTTTCTTGAAGAGTTTTACCAACTCTTCAGCAATATTTGTACCGGCAAACTGTTCTTTACTGGACTCTGTAAAAAGAGGAAAATTTAGGGTAAGCAAACAAAATTAAACCCAAAAATTGTTTCCTATTACTTTCAATACTTGGTCATTTTATATCATTATTGATAAACATTCTTCAAATACAGGAACAATCAAATCCATTTTTAATGCCCCTGAAAAGAAAAAAAAGTGTCTAAAGCTTTAAAGAAAATGTTCCTACCCAATTATATTCAAGGTTATAAAAAATGTTCAGTAGCATTACATATAGGTAACCATAGCAACAATAAAATAACTAAGTTTTAAATTCAGTTTCAACGCTTTTAGTCAAAGAAAAAAAATTACTCAGAACAGACTGAACTTTACATGGCTGAATTAAAGGTGACTTATCTTATCTTTATATCACTAAAGTGGCATGCTTTTGCACAGATCCTGACATGCCTACTATTAAAGGCCACCTCTCCACATGTACTTCCGGTCTCATTCCTTCTCACCTTTGCTGCATCTCCAACCTCTCCTGCTCACTCTAGAGCCTCACCATCAGCATTTTAAAAATGCTCACATAAAAAAAGCAATATAAGAAACAGGCACCTTCCCTCTACTCCACTTTTCTTCAAAGACCATCTAATCTTGGCTCACTTTCAAACAAGTTTCATAATAGCATTGTTTACACATGCTGTCTATATTTCTTAACTCACATGCATACCTAAACCCACTTCAAGCTAGTTCTGGTCCACATCTACTCTCTGCAGTCTCCTTTGCTTGTTCATCCTCCTTTTCTATCAGACCTCTATAAATTCCAGTTCCTTGGGACTTGATCCTTTGCTTTCTTACCATTTTTATCCTTACTCTCACCCTAGGCAATCTAATTTTCTTCCACTCTATCAGAACAGTACTTAATATGTTGATACTTACACAATCCTATCTCTGGCCCTCTTCTGGACTCCAGGCTATTAATTTAACATCTCCATTTAAGTATCTCTAGCATTCAAACTCAATGTCTAAAATGGACTTTTGATGTTATCCTGATTTCTGTTCTTCCTCCATAGTTCCTTAACTTGGTAAATGAACACTATTCATCTACATGGGTAGAAACCTGGGAGCCACTGCTTGCTTGTTCTCATTCAATCCTACATCCAGCGGATCACCAAGGGCTACCAAACTGCCTTCAAATACAACCGAATCCATTTCCCTTTCTAATTCTCTTCTCAATTTCTTTTGCTGCATCAGATATTCTATTAATTTTTCAAGATATTTCTCTCAAAAGATTCTGAACAGATTCAATCTAGACTGGCTGTCCTGTTTTGGGGATATCTTGAAATTTCTCTTAATTATTATTTTGATGGACCCTTACTTTTCCTTAGTGTATTAGATACTCTATTGTATGTCCTTTCACCTTCATTTGTTTTGTTTTGTGATAGCATCCTCCAGTACCTTACTGAGAAAGCTACTATATACTGTGTATAAGTAAACATTTTGAAATCGTGACTATCTGAAAATGCTCTTTCCCACCTAGAGTGCACGCCTCTACTTTAAATAAGTACCTTACCTCATTCCATTAATTTCTCATACTAGCAATTACCAAATAAACTTTATAATGATAGGCTTATTTATTTGTGAATTCATTTTAAAATTTCCATCTCACTGACTAAATTGTAAACTTCTTGAGGGCAGGAACAGAGTATAGTATTTTAACTACAACCAACAGTGTATAGTGTCTAGTATATAACAGGTATTCAAAAGACATTTATTGATTGAATGTATGTGTGACTAAATGAACAAGTAAATTAATAGAAGAGTTAGGTCTGTCAATATAAAATAAAAACAGTGCAAATTCAAGTTTAAAAGAGAAAGAAGAAATACAAATCTGCTGCTAAGTAATGCAGGCCATTTGCCAGAACAAGGAAACAAGGTACTATAATTAATATAGAAATTAAAGAACAAAATCTATTACTTCATTTTTTTTTTTTTTTTTTTATTTTTTTTTCCCCCAATTTCTTTTTATTTATTCATTTTTAGAGAGGAGAGAGAGGAGAGAGAGAGACAGAGACAGAGAGAGAGAAGGGGGGAGGAGCTGGAAGCATCAACTCCCATATGTGCCTTGACCAGGCAAGCCCAGGGTTTCGAACCGGCGACCTCAGCATTTCCAGATCGACGCTTTATCCACTGCGCCACCACAGGTCAGGCAAAATCTATACTTCTTTTGCAGGTGGATAGAGAAGAGGCAGTATAAAGCATGATTTGAACACTATATTTTAATGAAATACCATGGATCATTAACAGACTTTTAACCAGAAGCCTCATTTTCTAAAGGCTCATTTTTACCAAAATTATACAAGAGTTGAAAGAGTAAGTTAGTCCTAATACTTATATCAACAGCAGAATGCAGTCCTCCTCTCTAATTTTTCTCCCTCAGAAGGAAGCACATAAAACTCTTATAGCAAATTCATTGGTATTTGCCTCTACTTTTTTTTTTAATGTCTTTGAAGAAGGAGGAACTGCTGAAATAGTTCATCAGCATTTGTCCCTAAGACAGAAGTCTTTATAGTGGAAACATTTGCTGTCTGTCTATACATTAAAGGGGAAATGTGGCAAATGCTGAAAAGCCATGATCTTTGTGCCCCTTCCCTCCCCAGCCCCCTCTCTCTCCTCCCCCCACCCTGTAACCCCAACACTGTTGTCCATGTCTCTGAGTCTCATCTTTATGTCCCACCTATGTATGGAATCATATAGTTCTTAGTTTTTTCTGATTTACTTCTTTCGCTCAGTATAATGTTATCAAGGCCCATCCATGTTGTTGTAAAAGATCCTATGTCATCATTTCTTATGGCTGAGTAGTATTCCATAGTATATATATACCAAAGCTTTTTAATCCACTCGTCCTCTGATGGACACTTGGGCTGTTTCCAGATCTTTGCTATTGTGAACAATGCTGCCATAAACATGGGGGTGCATTTCTTCTTTTCAAACAGTGCTATGGTGTTCTTGGGGTATATTCCTAACAGCGGTATAGCTGGGTCAAAAGGCAGTTCGGCCCTGGCCGGTTGGCTCAGCGGTAGAGTGTCGGCCTAGCGTGCGGAGGACCCAGGTTCGATTCCCGGCCAGGGCACACAGGAGAGGCACCCATTTGCTTCTCCACCCCTCCACCGCGCTTTCTCTCTCTGTCTCTCTTCCCCTCCCGCAGCCAGGGCTCCATTGGAGCAAAGATGGCCCGGGCGCTGGGGATGGCTCCTTGGCCTCTGCCCCAGGTGCTAGAGTGGCTCTGGTCGCGGCAGAGCGACGCCCCGGAAGGGCAGAGCATCGCCCCCTGGTGGGCAGAGCGTCGCCCCTGGTGGGCGTGCCGGGTGGATCCCGGTCGGGCGCATGTGGGAGTCTGTCTGACTGTCTCTCCCCGTTTCCAGCTTCAGAAAAATACAAAAATACAAAAAAAAGCCTCTGATTTCTGACTATTGATTTTATATCCTGCCACCTTGCCGAATTCATTTATCAGGTCTAGTAGTTTTTTTTTTGTTGTTGTTTTTTTTTGTATTTTTCTGAAGCTGGAAACGGGGAGAGACAGTCAGACAGACTCCCACATGCGCCCGACCGGGATCCACCCGGCACGCCCACCAGGGGCGAAGATCTGCCCACCAGGGGGGCGATGCTCTGCCCCTCCGGGGCGTCGCTCTGCCGCGACCAGAGCCACTCTAGCGCCTGGGGCAGAGGCTAAGGAGCCATCCCCAGCGCCCGGGCCATCTTTGCTCCAATGGAGCCTTGGCTGCGGGAGGGGAAGAGAGAGACAGAGAGGAAGGAGGGGGTGGGGGTTGGAGAAGCAAATGGGCGCTTCTCCTATGTGCTCTGACTGGGAATCGAACCCGGGTCCCCCGCACTCCAGGCCGACGCTCTACCGCTGAGCCAACCGGCCAGGGCTCTAGTAGTTTTTTGACTGAGACTTTAGGGTTTTCTATATACAATATCATATCATCTGCAAATAATTATAGTTTTACTTCTTTTCCAATTTGGATGCCTTTTATTTCTTTTTCTTGTCTGATTGCTGTGGCTAGGACTTACTTTTTGACTTTTTAGTTTTAAGTATTTTTCTTCATTTTCCCTAAGATTAAATGATTAGTAAAAAAGCATGCCACACTGTATATTTAACTTTCTACTATGAAAAATGAAACATTAGCTCTCCTTTCCCATCTCTACCATATCCCTCCATATTCTCAATGTAATTATACTGTAATTTGGGTTATATCAATCATTAGTGTTTTCACACTATATCATTTCATTTTCATTGGAATTATTTGTTTCCTTGGAATTACTGTTTTCTCATTTACTTAGTTTTCTAAGTTCTTATCATTAATTCAACTCCAAACTCTCCATCAGTTGTCTAATCATCTCTTATTAAGCTCATTCACTTTAGGTATTCAGTCAATTTAATCTTCTACAAAAATTTCCACCAACCATAACTCCAGCAGCCTTTTGATTTGTTCCAATCTGGACTGGTTGTTCTTTGAAAATAGACCATTGGGGGCTCTCATGTCACCATATCACCAGGAATTTCTGTCTTCCTGTCAAATCTCATTTCCAGATACCTATATTGTCTTCTTTCTGGATTGAAATCCTTTCTTCTGATGGAACACATTTTCCAGGTTTCCAGAGGAAAGGTATGAAGTATATCAATTTTCTGAGATTTTCATGTTTGACAATGTCTTTATTGTAACTCAATTTTCTTCTGGCTGCCAGTGTTGTTTTGGACATTTGATGGGTACTGATTCACAACCTTTTGTATGCAAAGTTTGTTGGATGTTCTCTTTGCCCCCTTTATTCTAAAATTTCACATTGATATGCCAGGATCTGGGCCTATTTTAATCCACTAGGCTAGGCATTTCACATACCCTTCCAAACTAGAAAATTATGTACTTTAGTTCTATGGTATTATTATGTAATTCTATACACATACTACCAGGAATGTGATACAAACTTGACCTTTACTTGTGTCAAATAACAATAATATTAAGAATAATAATAATAGAAGTTAAATAGTATTTAATTCATGGGCAATAAAGCCCACTGAAATGAGAAAAAGTATTCTGAGGCATGCATGTTCTATTTTGGTGTTGATATATAACCTAACTATTACATGGGCATAAGACTAATGATATTAACTCTAAAAATCTTATTAAATAAAGGAATATTCCTCTTTTATCCATTTTTCTTCAAAGGGAGTAAGGGCAGTAAAAGCTGGGAATAGAGTATGAAACTGAGATGAAGTAGATTGGGTGCATATGCATTTTTTTTATAGACTAGGAAGACGAGGTTGAATTTAGGTGGACTATACAATCTCCCAAACAAATCCTGATACCCTATACAGGTAATTCATACTAAATGTTGTTTATGTTTTCATTACAAAGATTTGACATTATCAGGGATTACAACATAATTTGTTTTATTTCTACTAACTATACTGAACACAAGCTCTTACATTCCATTTTAATAATGGAAAATACTAACGTCAAACAGTATATAAATGTTCTTTCATTCTTCATATTACTTGAATAGTGCAAATAATGAGACAATATGAAAAAGAAGGAAAGCAGAGGAAGAGAGAAGAAACATTCACAAATACCAGCAGATGACCCACTGAAAAAGCAAGACTTTTAAAAATTAACTGTGATAGTTTCTACTCTCTTAGCTTGAAGTCGAAGCAAAAGAAAAGCAGTGTATAAGGACATGTACTTTCAGTTAGAAAATCCAAGCTTAGTGTTCTGGAGGTTCTGTTTACTTATTTATAAAATGGGGATAACAAGAAGATTTATTTTTTGTTGTAGCTATTATATTTAGCTATGACAAAACATCATTTGGTTTCACTTTCCCCATAATAAATAATTTATTATGAACATAGATATATGCTAGATTCAGACCAGGAGTTGTAACTTAAAAATCATGGGAAGGAAGAGAAAAAAATGGTACTAAACATGATATAGAGAAAAATAAAACACAAAAAGAGGCGGGTGCTGGGGTCATTAGTCTTCTTCTCTCTTATGACTGGACTGTTTCCAGCATTGGTCTGTTTTTGCCTGAATTCTGATGTTCAAGGATTTCTCACAATTTTTCTAATGCTATTACAAATAGTTTTATGAAAAACTCTTCTTTAACTTTTAGGAATTTTGTAAAAAGAAAAGAACCATAGTCTGCTAGGCTCCTTTTCACCTGACAATGTAAATAAATTATGAAGTCCTTTATTTTTGCCCTGGAAATACATAATATTAAGACTATTCCTCATGTAAAAATACTAAAGTCAAGGGAAGATTTTAGATGTTGAACTTTATTAAATAATAACAAGTGTAAAGTTTAAACTTCAATACATAAAGTAATTAGGGAAGCAAAGTAGCTCTGAATTTTAAATACTACAATCATCGGATATAATTTTAACATTAAAGCAAAATATCTACCATGCTTCAAAGAAATAAACTAGTAAAATATAGATTTCCATGTCATTAATATCTAAAAAATTTATTAGTTAAGTACACTAATAAGTTAATTACATTAGTGATTCACAACGAGGACTTACCGAGTTCTGCTAAATTGCCAAATGCAACGAGACACATTTCTGTGAGAGCTGCATTCTGGCAATGGACGCCCAGCAATCGCACTAAGGTCGGAATAACACCCATATTGATAAGCTGAGCTTGAAGGGAATCTGCAAACACAAGTAAGAAGTAGTGTTTGTGTAATAAATCGATATTAGGAAGAAAAAAAACCACTTCTTATTTTTTTTACTGCAAAGTCAATACTATTTCAATTACCATAAAGCAAAATTAAGCGCATTTATATAATTGTCTTGAAAAATTTTAAGATATTAGTTCAGAA
Organism: Saccopteryx bilineata; assembly: GCF_036850765.1. Taxonomy (NCBI): domain Eukaryota; kingdom Metazoa; phylum Chordata; class Mammalia; order Chiroptera; family Emballonuridae; genus Saccopteryx; species Saccopteryx bilineata. Next base: position 183,257,030 of record NC_089494.1, read on the forward strand.
GATTTGAGTCTCGAATCTTTTCAGTAATTAAAATTTAGAAATAAACTGGATTCAAATAATACGTCAAAATATTAGTTATTTTTTTAAAGTCTTATACCTTTACAAAGCAAGCTTTAAAGAAATTAAATATTATCACTGGTTTTTAAATGAAAAGGTTAGACAAAGTAATACATTATAGGAAGTCAAGAATATATGAAAAGCATTTAAAAATTAAAGTTTTAATATAGACCAAGAGAGAAGACAATTAGAATCTTTTAATAAATAATAAAAAGTATATAATTCACAAAAATTACTGTTTGATTCAATGCAGCAGAGCATTCTTTAATGACTGCTAGGATGAAAAGTAGTTTTAACAAGGAAACAAAGGGTTACTTAAAATATTTTTCTTTTCAAATTTTTATTTAATAATCATCTTAGCAAAGAAAAAAGAAAGTTTGGCTTAAGAGGTGAAGAGAATGAGGTCAATATGGCTTTGTCATCACTGCTTGTCTTCATTTTCTAAGAAACTAATTGGTTTTAAAGTACTTAATATGACTTGGATTTCACAATGGCTCTTCATTAACAACAATAATAGAATACCTGTAACAAAGTTAATAAACCAAAATGCAAACCAATTGTTCCGCCTCTTAGAATAAGCTAAGAAAGACATAAACATTCACATGCCTATGCAAAACTCAAAGTGACTATTAATAATTCGTTCATCCATGATACAGGAATGCCTTCAATTTTTTTCCTTTTTCTTCTAAAACTTCTATGCCATTTTTAATCAAAAAGCTTTCTCCTAAGTCTATTAAGTTACCTACTAGAAATCTAAAAATAAAAATCTTACTAATCTCTTTATTGCACTATATAGTTCTTTTTTAATAAATTTTTATTAATTTTAATGGGGTGACATCAATAAATCAGGGTACATATATTCAAAGAAAACATGTCCAGGTTATCTTGTCATTCAATTATGTTGCATACCCATCACCCAAAGTCAGATTGTCCTCCGTCACCTTCTATCAAGTTTTCTTTGTGTCCCTCCCCATCCCCCTTGCACTATATAGTTCTTAACTTATGGATATGGAGGTGATTGAGTGATTACCAGAAAAAAAATACAAAGGCAGGGTTGAGTTGTAGCTCATGCCAGCTGACCATCTGCCTGGTGGTCTTTATAGTTAACTTTTCTTGCTTTTAGAGTAAAGTATGAACAGACAGCAAACAGAGGCTGCTAGCCCAGAAAACAGATAAGTGGGTAATTATAAGTATTATCTGGTTCACTTGTGGGGGCCCATCCTTACTAGAAAGGGGCCTATTACCAAAACTAGAAAACAGGACTGAGAAAAAGGGGAGTTTACTGGTAGGGGTCAAATAGTCTAAAATAATTTCAAAATTTTCAATGGAATTATGAAGTCTGTTCCAAAGAGATAGAAATAAAATAATAATATATTCAACTAATTTGTTTTTATGCTTTGGATGTTAAGTATTTTTTTAACTATACAATTTAGCCATTAATGAATGATTCACAATATGCGTGTCATAGGCAAATTACTTATGTTACAGGGTATGCAGTATACTTGTATTATGATTACAGTATTTGTAATGATCATGCACCAAGAAGCTTTCCAAGTTAGAAATTATTTTGATTACTTACCAGTAGCTAGAGGTCCTTATTACTGAGCCATCTCTGCATATCCTTGTTCCTTTGTATTATTTTAAACTTTCATTTATTTATTTATTCATTTTGACTACCTCTTCAAGTACGGCAGAGCTATTGAATCATTAAGTTTCAGGTGTGTAAGTAAGCGTGAGCACTAGCGCATGCATTGAATGTGAGTCAAACTCCGCTATATATCTGCATATATGTAAGCACCATACACCTCCTCAGTACTGTTGGTACAAACTATAAAAATCCAACAGTCCAGGAATATCAAAAGAATAACAAATTTTAGAAAGGAGATAACTTAACAGAAGAATGCCACTTAGAAAATGATGTTTTTCATGTTCTCCTAACTTGGCATCTCTACCACTTTCTTAGACCGCTTTTAAAATACTATGATTTTGGTTCCAGAAAAAAGAGGGACAAAAAGTTAAGAAATGTTTCGGAGTCTCATACAATCTTTGGCGTAACAAATTGAAGCAGTAATATCTGAAACTGTGATAGATCAGGAAAAAAATTATAGGAATCATATAATTCATAAAAATCATGTTGCTTCATGAAAATGTGTTTTAAAGATAACTAGGAGACAAATTAATTGTATACTCACGCACAAAACATATACCACACACAAGTATAAAGAGAAAAATATGTGTCCAATGTACAGACTCATTTTAGAGCACTTGTCTTTCTTTAATCTAATTCTACGCTGCTAACTAAACACAATCTATACTGAGATAATTCTAAAACCTGTTCATACCAATTGCAAGCAAGGAGAACTGGATAATGAAGGCCCCAAAAAAGGAAAAAAAAAAACTTGACTCAAACAGGTTAATACAAATCTCCATTTCAAAATAAACAGGTATCCTAGAACATGGTTCTGAAAATGGAATCCCCAGTACACTTCAAGGATCACAAAGTCAAAACTACCTTCATAAAATTACCAAGATTTTATTTGCCTTTTTCACTGTATTGACTTTTTCGATGGTGGTGGGAAAACAATGGTGGGCAAAACTGCTGGGGCTTTCGTAGGATCAGTCAGTGGTACCAAACTGTATTCTATTCTTCACCATGCCCACACAGTAAAACAAATGCTATTCTTAGCATTTTTTAATTTTGAAAAGTTATTTTTAAAATTCTATTTATTTTTATTTTAGTGAGAGGTGGGGAGGCAGAGACAGACTCCCGCATGTGCCCCAACTGGGATCCACCTGGCAAGAAGCCCCTTAGGGGGCGATGCTCTGCCCATCTAGGGCATTGTTCCCTTGCTCAGCAGCAGAGCCAATTTTCTTTTGCACCTGAGAAGGAGGCCACAGAACCATCCACAGCGCCCGAGCTCAACTCACTGGAACCAATCTAGCCATGGCTGCAGGAGGGGGAGGGGTAGCAAAGTAGACGGTTGCTTCTACCGTGTGCCCGGGTTGGGAATCAAACGGGTCATGCACATGCCCGCCAACGCTCTACCACTGAGCTAACTGGCTAAGGTGAAAAGTTATTTTTAATAAAAATGTTACTTACATTAACATTTAATAGGTTTTTATTATTTATTATTTTTAAAAATATTTATTAGAGGCAGGAGAGAGAGACAAAGAGATAGGAATATCAAACTGTTCCTATATGTGCCCTGATCGGAGATCGAACTGGCAACCTCTGTGCTTTGGGATGACACTCCAACCAACAGAGCCATCTGGCCAGGGCATAGTAGGTTTTTATTATTTAAAAAGCACTGCTAAAATGTCTCCACTTTAATTTCTAATCTAGTAAATGTAGACAGATATTAACCATGTATATATAAACAAAAGTTCTTTGAAGTCTTCAGTAATTTTTTAGTGTCTAAAAAGAGTCCTGAGACCAAAAGTTTAAGAATAATCACCAAAGACATATCAAATTTTTATAGGGGACAGACCAAAGAAACAAAAACATGGAAAAGATTCTGAAGTTCAATGATCTGCCTGGCATATACGATAATAAAAACAAAAAACATGCTAGGAATCCTAGATTTTGGTGTTCAGATATTTTGAGCAAAATTACATTAATTAAGCACCTGAACATCTCATTTTGCTTATTTGAGTAGAAACTCTACTTTAAGGCTAGGAGAACATTCCATGGTTGAGTCTATTTGTCTATTTCAAGTTACAATTTAGCACACTACCAGTAAATATTTGGAGGGAGGGCTAAATAGGAGTTCTGTTTGTGTGGAATAATTAGTATCAATTCTTATCACTGGAAGCAAGTGATTAAAGTCAATCACTGGCCCTGGCCGGTTGGCTCAGTGGTAGAGTGTCGGCCTGGCGTGTAGAAGTCCCGGGTTCGATTCCCAGCCAGGGAACACAGGAGAGGCGCCCATCTGCTTCTCCACCCCTCCCCCTCTCCTTCCTCTCTGTCTCTCTCTTCCCCTCCTGCAGCCGAGGCTCCACTGGAGCAAAGAGGGCCCGGGCGCTGGGGATGGCTCCTTGGCCTCTGCCCCAGGCGCTGGAGTGGCTCTGGTCCCGGCAGAGCGACGCCCCGGAGGGGAGGGGCAGAGCATCGCCCCCTGGTGGGCGTGCCGGGTGGATCACGGTCGGGCGCATGCGGGAGTCTGTCTGACGGTCTATCCCTGTTTCCAGCTTCAGAAAAATACAAAAAAAAAAAAAAAGAAAAAGAATAAAAAGTTAATCACTTTTTCTTTTACTGCTCAAAGAGAAGTTTGAATGGACTTCGAAGTATAGTAGCTGACACTCATGCTATCAGGAGTATGACTTTTAAGTCAAACACTTAAAAGAAATTGTTCACATTCTCAAGATATATTTGAGAGAGTAAGTGAAATAATGTATAACTGATATTTTTTTGCATCCCTCAGTGAATATCAGCAACTCCAGGGCAATGTTTTATTCAGAGCTCAACAAACACATTTCATAATAATGCAACTCAGCCTATACATAGGAAACAGTTATGATGTATGACAGTCTTTAGACAGTGCAATGTCATAAACATCTGAACACATTTTAAAATTGCTCCTGACACACATCACAAACAAATACTGAGAAAAATACAGAATTACACAGTTACATAATATCAAGATGACACAGGCCCTACGATCTGCGGGGAGGAAAAGGAAGAAAGGACTGAGGGTGCAATAGGGATGCACATAAAAAGAGATAGAAGGCAATCAATGCATGCGCTGGTGTGAACATTTACCTACCTACACCTGAATTTCAATGGTTCCAAGCTCTTCACATCACACTCATGGAAACTCCAAAGAATGGAGATCTAGTGAGAAGATCTCAAGTTGAAGAACCTTTTCCCCCGAGTTTTAAGTTTAATATTTAAAAGCATTGGTAGAAATAGATTATATGTCTAGAAAAGTATGGTAAGAATTCCAGTAACTCAACTGATGTTGGTCAATTACTAAAAAGAAAAAGTTTCTTAAGATTATAACACATTTATATTATTGCTAAGAAAAGGTTCTAACAGACAATGTTATAAAACTATGTATTAAGCTTATTGGTAAACAGGACTTAATGAATGTTGAAACTTAAAATACAAGATTCAAAAACAGTTTCTACATTAAAATGTACAAATGGTATATATGTATGTTACTCATAGTATCAAGAATATCCTATTTATAGGCTTACATAAAAACCCCATCTACAGTTAAATGATTATATACAGTTGAAACAATAAAATAAGCAAATACAAATCTTGATGAGACATTCTAATACAAATTGGCTAAAAACCATTTAAGCATAAAAGACCGAAGAAAACTGCCTTAACCAATGGCACAGCTTTATTTCCAAGAAAAGATAAATTATTCAAAAGAAGTAATTCAACAGTGAAGTAGAACTCATGAGTTTAAATAAGTTTTCGCTCTATTGCAACATTAAAAAGTAAACTGACTTAAATACAGTTAGTTACTAAGAGGATGGTTCATGGTTAAAAGATCTATACATACACAAATGCAGGTACAAGTAAAGACTTCCTTATCAATTTCTTATTACTGAGTATCTTTTTGTTGATTGATAAGAAATGTGAAGAGCTGTTATTCTAAACTACTGTTGAGCATATAAAACTAAAAATATTTATGTGATTAAATTAGACTTCAATTATTTTAAAAGCCCTCTTTACACAAAACATGCATTGTGTTTTGCACCAAGATTACCCCAATAATTTAAACCCCAGTTTATACATTTTAATGACAGAAAGTTCAAAGAAAAAGGAGAATTCAGATTCATTAGCATTGAAAATACCAGTTAAAACAATACATTCACACATTTCTTGCTTTCTAAAAGTTAACAAAAAATGGAAAAGAGAATTCAAGTTTTTTTTCTACGTTCTGAAAAAATAATTATCTCTACAGAGCAAAATTCCCTTGTAAAAGTTCTAGTCATGCCCTGGCCGGTTGGCTCAGCGATGGAGCATCGGCCTGGCATGCAGGAGTCCCGGGTTCGATTCCCGGCCAGGGCACACAGGAGAAGCGCCCATCTGCTTCTCCATCCCTCCCCCTCTCCTTCCTCTCTGTCTCTCTCTTCCCCTCCTGCAGCCAAGGCTCCACTGGAGCAAAGATGGCCCGGGCACTGAGGATGGCTCTGTGGCCTCTGCCTCAGGTGCTAGAATGGCTCTGGATGCAACAGAGCGACGCCCCAGAGGGGCAGAGCATTGCCCCCTGGTGGGCACGCTGGGTGGATCCCGTTTGGGCACATGCGGGAGTCTGTCTGACTGCCTCCCCGTTTCCAACTTCGGAAAAATGAAAAAAAAAAAAAAGTTCTAGTTATATATATATAAAGGACAAAATTATATGAGTGTAATGTAAAACAACAGCAACAAGAAGAAAACTCAAAGCAAAAAGAAAAGAGTTTTATTATTCTTATAAGGCATATCCATTTACTATTCTTAATCCAGTATAATCAAGAGTGATTATGCCTTAATCTAATAGATTTTTTTTTTCTAGACTCACTCCAGGTTTAACTACTTCATACAAAGGAAATTTCTACAGCCATACCTCATTCTGGTTACAGACAACTCTGTACTTCCCTCTCACAAACTGGTCTCCACAGGTTGAAACTGGGTCTGTGGTGGTTCTGGAGGAGGACCGCTGCCGGCTGTTTAAGCTCTGACTGGGAGAAACAAATCCAGTCCCTGCTCTCCTACGGGACTGCTGACAGAGAAGCCTATCTATAGCAAGTATAAACGGAAATCTAAATCAAACTAAATGTCAGATTCATTTACATCACATATGTGTTTAAAAATATAAATATTGTTTTACAAAAGGATTTACTGGCTTGAAAAAAAAAGCAAACATGGACCTGGCCAGTTGGCTCTGTGGATATAGCATCAGCCTGGTATGCGGACGTCCTAGCTTTGATCCAGGTCAGGGCACACAGGAGAAGCGACCATCTGCTTCTCTTCCCCTTTCTCTCCCCCCTCTCTCTCTTCCCCTCTCAGCCCGTGGTTCGATTGGTTCAATTGCTGGCCCCAGGAGCTGAGGACAGCTTGGTTCTTCCAGCATCATCCCCAGGTATTTGGTTGATTAGAGCATCAGCCCCACACAAGGGTTGCTGGGCAGGGTAGGTCCTGGTCGGGGTGCATGTGGGAGTCTATTTCCCCTCCTCTCACTTAAAAAAATAAAAAATTTAAAAAGCAAACATTACTAGTTACCCTGGAGCATTACTATGATTAGTTTTATACTTTAAAATTACTAAAAGTTACTTGGAAACAAACTGTGTTAATAAGACACAACTACATACATAACCAAAGATATCTAATTTCTAGCCAATATCCATTTTCCAAACAGTATTTAATATATAAAATTTTCATAAATAAAATGTAGGTAGTTTTAATGTTAACTGGATTTTACTTGTAGTCAGAAAACGGAATTATTAATTTTTATACAAGTTAATTTACAAATGATACTTTACTGCCTTGAGTTTCTCTCTGAATATTTTTTTTGTTTTGTTTTGTTTTGTTTTTTACAGAGGCAGAGATAGACAGGGACAGACAGACAGGAACGGAGAGAGATGAGAAGCATCAATCATCAGTTTCTCGTTGCGCGTTGCGACTTCTTAGTTGTTTTTTTATTGATTGCTTTCTCACATGTGCCTTGACCATGGGCCTTCAGCAGACTGAGTAACCCCCTGCTGGAGCCAGCGACCTTGGGTCCAAGCTGGTGAGCTCTTTGCTCAAGCCAGATGAGCCCGCGCTCAAGCTGGCGACCTCGGGGTCTCGAACCTGGGTCCTTCCACATCCCAGTCCGACGCTCTATCCACTGCGCCACCACCTGGTCAGGCTCTCTCTGAATATTTTAAGTGGTTTAATTAAAGATACATTGATATGTGACCAAAATCTATTATTTATTTCTGGCTTTAAAATTTGTACATGGTCAATATGCATATGCTTTGATACCATTATATTTCAATAGTGTAGTAACATTGATAATAAAAACAAGGCCTGCACTTTCAATTTTATGTTACCATCTAAATATTAATTTTCAAATATAAATAAGCACGCCTAATACAAAGCAAATCTCTGTGTGCTTCATATGTTGAAATCTATTAGTCAGTTAATGTAAATATATACTTATAAAATATTAAAATGTGGTAATGATAAAAATATAAAATGCAAATTAAATGAAGTCAGAATAACAGAGAATTAGATTATGTATTCCCTTTAGAATTTGCAACATAAAATGAATACTAGGAGCTATTCTTAAATTTTAGTATTAATTTCATTTAGCCCTTGAGTCTTTCAAGAAAGAGTCCAATTTGGGAATTCTCCACATCTTGTGAGCATGAGTTAAAATCAGAAAGCTAACTCTGTAACTTCAAATATTCACTATGAGGAAAATCTCAAAAATAACATTCAATAACATATAATTAATCATCTCTAGTCTAGATATAGAGCAAATTGAAAAAAAACATGTTAGGGAATGAGGAACCCCAAACATATTTTGGTATTCCACTGCCCTCAGTTAACACTGGGTGTCTACTTAGTACCACAATGCTGAATGCACTATCATGATCAGCAACGATCTAAAAGCTGATAATCTGAGGCAGAACTGTTTCTATAATATAATGCCAAACTTTAAATCATTAACAGAAGAACTACAGCAATCATTTCATAGTTTCATAATAAAATTTCAGATTCCTTCGTTCAGAAGTTTATTCTGTAAAGGCCAAAGCTGAATAATAATGTCAATGCTTGATTATGTGGAATTAAACCAAAATTTGCATTTGGTATGCCTCTGCTACAAACCAAGTTTTTAGCTTGTCTGTTAATTAACAGCATTATTATAGTCATCGTTTAGGAGGATTCTGATGAGAAGCTAATGTTGTATACTTGGTCACATTTAATAGGGAAAATTAGCAGAAGGTAAAAAAACAGCTACCTGCTCTGACCTTCAGTAAAAACATTTGTTGAAAAAAGCATTTACAGCAGAACTTCAAAATGCAAGCTTCTTCAGTAAACTGATTAGAAAGCTAAATTGGACAAACAGTAAAAATTCAAAAACTTTTTACAAAGAAAACAGGAATAAAGAATATTATTTTATTTAAGTTTAAAAACCTTTCACGTGCACAATAAAATCCTTTTATGCACTTTAACACTCTATTTCCCCATGTATAAGATGCTGCCATGTATAAGACACACCTTAATTTTGGGGCCTAAAATTTGAAAATAAAATGTATTACATAAAGTTATTGAACTCAAATTTTATTCATCATAAAATTCATACAACTCATCAGTGTCAAAACTCCCATCCATTAGCTTTTCTTCTGTGTCTGATGACAAATCACTCATTATCTTCAACAATGAGCACAAAAATAAGCGTGAAAAAGCAGGAAATCAAGTAAAAAAAATCTGCAACCACTGTATAAGATGCACCTAATTTTTAGAACCAAAATTTTTTAGAAAAGGTTTTGACAACTTGGGCTTCAAAAGATGTAAAATTAAAAATGTATTTATATTTCCAGCAGCCCTCTTGCTACAAACTACTGAAAGTCAGCCCTCAACACAAGGGTTTGTAAATAACGAAAGAACACTTAAAAGTATGTTTCCAATCCTTTTATAAATAGAAAACAATGAACTGAAAATAGTATATTAGAAAATTAATATAATTAAAAAAACAATAAATTGCAAAGATAAAATTTTACATATTTGTTTTTTGTATTTTTCTGAAGTGAGAAGAAGGGAGGCAGTCAGACAGACTGCCGCATGCGCCCGACCGGGATCCACCCGGCATGCCCACCAGGGGGCGAAGCTCTGCCCATTGGGGCATTGCTTTGTTGCAGCCAGAGCCATTCTAGCATCTGAGGCGGAGGCCATGGTGCCATCCTCAGCGCCTGGGCAAACTTTGCTCCAATGGAGCCTTGGCTGTGGGAGGGAAGAGAGAGATAGAGAGAAAGGAGAAGGGGAAGGGTGGAGAAGCAGATGGGTGCTTCTCCTATGTGCCCTGACCGGTAATTGAACTCGGGACTTCCACACACTGGGCAGACACTCTACCATTTAGCCAACTGGCCAGGCCCTAAAATATTACATTTTGAATTTTTTGTTTCCCTTAACATGAGGTAAAATGTTTTTAGTATTTGGGAAACATGGAATTAGCTTGTACTTATAGTAAGTGAACTGTGGAAACAGTTCCTCACTCATGCAAAGGAAATAATTTTTAAACATCTAACATTTAGGAAATGTTCTTTTTTACCTGTAATCAAACAATATCAAAACATAAGAAGATACTCAGGGCCACAGTGCTTTTTAATTTTTAATCATATTGCTATAGAGTTGGGCAAAAGTAGGTTTATAGGTCTTTGTATGTAAAATAATACAATAATTAATAAATAATAACACAAGAGTAAACAGTTTCATGTATTCACTATTGTAAACCTACTTTTGTCCCACCCTGTATATAATTACTCTTTTTCCTATTTTAAGTAGGAAGAAAAAAACAAGTAAGTCAAGTTACTGGACTGAGTTCACTAGGAAAAGAAATAATTGTATGATCAGAAAAGTGAAATTGTTGCTATTGGTTGAAGTGAAATTAATTACATATTAAGTGATCTTTAGCAAAGAGAAAATACTTTACAGGCTTATTTTCAACAACTGAATTTAAGTTATCAGACTTATTATTTAAATTCAATTGTTATGCTCCAATAACATATCCTGTGAGGTAGATTTCCTAAATCGCACAGGTGGCCTCCTTTCAAACACAGTGCAGTTATTATTAAGTCCACACAGCAAATAACTGTGAGAATTACCATGAGAATATCCTGGACAGATTTCAGGAACCACAAAAAAAAGAAATTCAGTAACAGAAAGTTATTAAGAGAAAAATCAGCTCTATTTGTAAAAATCATATTTATATATATATATAATATATAGAAGATATGTCACATGAAAAAGCCAGTCATAGACTGTGCATATTATGTTACTCATTTTAGAAGGAAATTAATTCCTTTTTTTATGGAATATTTCTAGTTTCTCTCTTATGGCATAGTTAACATGTAATAAATAACTATTGTTGCTTTAATGTTTATCATTGCTATTAATTTGCTTGAAATTTACAACAGATTTCTCTCTGTATTTTATGTATCTAGCATAGATACATTAAGAAAAAGTAGCTTTCAATTACAGAGTTTTTTTGGGGGAGGGGTTGTTTTTTGAAGTGAGAAGGAGGGAGACAGAGACAGACTCCCGCCTGACCCGACTAGGATCCACCCGGCATGTGCACCAGGGGGCGATGCTCTGCCCACCTGGGGCATTGATCCATTGTAACTGGAGCCATTCTAGCGCCTGAGGTGGAGGCCACGGAACCATCCTTGGTGCTCGGGCCAACTTTGCTCCAATGGAGCCTTGGCTGCGGGAGGAGAAGAGAGAGATAGAGAGAAAGGAGAGGGGGAAGGGTGGAGAAGCAAATGGTCGCTTCTCCTGTGTGCCTTGGCCAGGAATCGAACCTGGGACTTCCACATGCTGGGCCCATGCTCTCTACCACTGAGCCAACCAGCCAGGGCTCAATTACAGAGTTTTTGAGAAGATATTTATTGATTAACTATGGTTACTTGTAGTATAATAAAAATAGTGACCACCAACAGATTCCTTAACAAGTTGTTAAACTATTCTGGTGTTTGCTTTAGATCAGAGATTTTCAACCAGAGTGTCAAAGCACACTGGTGTAGTGCAAGTAATTTTAAACATGCAATGTCTGACTATTTAGTTAGGGGCATTGATTTCTTTTCCCTTAAGACGGTCAAATAAAAAGATGACAACAGCCAACACAACAATAACTGTCAAGCGTAAATAAATCAAAATTATATCTATTTTTTTGTCAGATCAGCAAAAAATATACATTTTTGGTGTGCCACAGAATTTTAGTATTTATAATTAGTTTCTGAGTGTCATGAGATCAAAAAGGTTGAAAATCGCTGTTTGAAATGATTGGTTTGTTTCTTTTCAAACTGCAATCAACTTTCAAGTATACATATGCAGATTTATCAGGTTTGTGAATCACCCATGGTAAATTTTTAACCACATACTCAGTACTCTTACTGCTAGCATTCTTTCAATGCCACTTTCTGCAACTGCCATGTATGAACACAGAATATCAGCTAACACACTGGGCAAGAGTTTACAATGCTTCTAGTTTATGTAATGAGGAAGCGTGTCCCAATAACATTTTTCTTCCAAGTTTTGATTCAGTTAATTAAAAAAGTTTAGACAATACTAAGTATTCAGAAAAGTAAACCAATAAATATTTCCCAAACTGCTACTATGTGAAATGGTGTTATATTTGAAAAAAACTGGGTATTTGAGCAAAATTTTCAGTCCTCACACTGATGTTTTAGTACTGGGTAACCAGAGCTAAGAAAACATATTCAAGAAATTAATCAGACAAAAATATCTACAATAAAAGGTTTGAGTCCTGGTTTATAAAATAACTAAAACTAAAGTTGTAACCAGATGAAGAAAACACAGGATGTCAATGCACTTTGGATGTACTGGATACACTGGATGTCATACTGGATGTCAAACTGTCAATACGCTTTTCTCTAGCCATAACCAGACTATTTCGAGCGTTTTACTATCTAAAAAACAGGTATAATTTTCCCCAAAAGGAGAAATTTTAATAAAAATATTTTAAAACATTTTCTATTCAGATATTCCACACTTAGCTGTCCTGAGTATAAAACGTTGTTTTTCTGTTTTGGGTTTGTTTTTTGACAGAGACAGAAAGTCAGACAGAGGGGACAGGCAGACAAGAAGGGAGAGAGATGAGAAGCATCAATTCTTCGTTGCAGCACCTTAGTTGTTCAGTGATTGCTTTCTCGTATGTGCCTTGACCGGGGGGGGGGGGGGGAGCTACAGTAGAGCGAGTGACCCCTCGCTCAAGTCAGCAACCTTGGGCTTCAAGCCAGCGACCATCGGGTTGTGTCTATGATCCCAGGCTCAAGCCAGCGACCCTACGCTCAAGCTGGTGAGCCTATGCTCAAGTCGGGTTAGCCAATGCTCAAGCTGGTAGCCTCAGGGTTTCGAACCTGGGTCCTCTACATCCCAGTCTGATGCTCTATCCACTGCACCTCCACCCGGTCAGGCCTGAGTATAAAAAGTTTTAATTACTTCACCAAAAAGGACACAAAAGAATATTTCAGCTCATAACTTACAAGTGTATAGTCCTGAGCTGGTTCAAAAGTTTTAAAACTCAATCTTGAATTTTACTCAGTTTTATCAAAGGGCACAAAAATACCTGCATAAATAAGCATTTTCACAATATATGTCTTACATGTGTGTAAAAACACTTGTTTTATTCACTACTTAATGGATTTTAAAATTCGGTATGATCAGGGTTGTCCACTATATGGACAGGAAACAATATATCCTAAGTCTCAGTCAAGTGTCAGTCTACTTTTAGAACTAATAAACAATTTGAAAATGTTCTTGTCAGAGAAATTATTTTGGGGGGGCTTTGTGACCATTTCTAATACTTATCTTTGTATTTAAAACTTCTGGCTCTGGCCTGTTGGCTCAGTGGAAAGAGCACTGGCCCAACAATATGGATGTCCTGGGTTTGATTTCTGGTCAGGGCACAAAAGATAAGTGACCACCTGCTTCTCACCTCCCTCCCTCTCCCCCTTCTCTCCCTCTTCCCCTCCTGCAACCAGTGGCTCGATTGGTTCAAGTCTGTCCCTGGGCACCAAGGATAGCTTGGTTGGTCCAACTGCAGCAGCCTCAGATGCTAAAAACAGCTCAGTTGTGAGCATGATCCCGGATAGGCAGAGCACTGGCTCAGGTAGATCCCAGTAAGGGCGCATGAAGAAGTATGCCTCATGAACTCCCTTCTTCTCACCTATCTGTGAGCTAAACAGTCCTATAAATAAGGCTTGAAGTTACTGGGTCCATGGGTAGAGTTCATTTATCTGCTAGAGTAACAAGGTGGTATATACCATCCAACTATTATACTCAGAAAGTAGCAGAGGCTTGTATACTAAAGTTCAACAGTAAATACATATAACAAGGAACTTTGTTTATCTTATCAGTGTTAATAAAACCTGACTTCCGAGTTTCAAAAAGCTCTATTGTTTTTTGTCTCACTGAATCATCTAGGACTAGGTGAACAGGATCAATACCAAATGATCTAAAGTTAGCCAAGAAGACCTAGTATTTCAGTTAGAAATTCTTTAAATGTATATTTTAAGAAAGTGTAAGTAGTAATTGACACACAAAACAAAGATGCTTAATAATTAACAAAACAAAAAAAAGGGATAAATTTTAAGTTAAATAGTGTTATGGAGAAAAAGAATCCCTTCATAAACTATGATCCCTATGAAAAACAAATACAAAAGGAAGCAGAGGAAAGAAATACGTTTGGCATTCCTTTAAAATATTACAAATAACTTCACTTCTATTTTATCTACTAAGTTTTGCAAGTTGTATTCAAACGGCAGCTTTCAGAATTAAACAAGAACACTATGCCTCCAATAGCATTCTATGAAAAGTTAATACAGTTTTCCAAAGTATCTAAGTTATTTCTTGGAATACATACACATCAGAGAAATAATCTACATATTCCTAAGAAGACATACATTGTGCATTTTGACAGCACACTCTGTTTTTAATCATTCTCTTTTCGATGCTCTTCTCTACACGTGTGATATCCTATACCATGGACTCAATCACAGTCTGCATGGATTAGAATTAGCAATGTTTTTGAAGATCATTTGATATGCTTTGCACAGACTTTTGACCAACAGCTTCTTCAAAGGATAAAAAACTAGTTTAAATGCATAAAAAGACTATTCTTTTATACCCAAAGCTGCAGTAATTTCATGGCTAGTTTCTTTCACTTATCTTTCTAAACCATTCTCCCACTTAACACTTGTCTGGTTTTCTCAGGTATTCAAGCCTGAATGAAGTTGAAGAGAAAGGAAGCAACATGAGCTGGCCAATGACTTCTTAATACAATTCAGACACCTGTGTTTTAGGGTCAAATTTAAATTGTTAAGGAACTAGCTATTCATTTTGTAGATTACTCAGATTTTTGTCATTTCTGTTTTTCCCTTTCATATTTAGGACATTTTCTTTTCAAAAATGATTCCACCAGAGGGCAAGAAAAATAGAGGTAACTGACCATATAACAGACTATCATTTGTTATCAGCTTGAATTTAATAGGCAAGCCATTTGATGGATAAAAAGTATGTATGATATTATTATTATTGATAATTTTAACTCAAGTTTAAAGCTTGTGTCCTTTGGATAGCATATGATCTGAGGAAACATTCTGTTTAGCCTCTAAGTGCTAAAACAGTAAGTATAATCTAACATTTAAAAGATGGATGTCACATGAAGAGCTAAATTTCCAGCTTACCCATACCCCCAAATGAAAAGATATGGCAGTGTTTGAACAAACTGCCACATAGAAACAACTGACTAGAGAAGAGAGAGTAGTGGCTCTCTCATTTCAATGGGCCACGGCTACAGTCCCTGCCATCTGCTATTGTCTCTACCAAGGCCAGATGTCAGTAGACATGGGTTATCAATGTCTGTCTTTTCTTTTTCCAATTATTAGGAATATTTCCTTGGACCCAGGGCTAAATGAAAAAATTAAAAATATGCTTAAAGGGCCTTATTTTTCTACAACAGATGAAAGGAAAGAATACTATTATATATTCAATATGCAAATAAAATATCTGTCACCAACTAAAATTTAGAATGCCATTATGAAATAAACCACTGAAAGACCTGATTTCTAAGGAACATACTACACAGAATTTAAACATTTGACCACAAAGTAATCCATATTCAATAATAAATAGACGAATTTTGCGACATTTAAAAGTATAGCGAAGTCTTGGTATCACTGTTTTAATAATCATCTGACAACCACATAAGCTATCTGAGAAAATTATTGACATGTCATTTGTTGCTAGGTTCCAAGAATATGTTAGAGAAAAGAACCTAATATTTATTATATTTCTCAAATCATGTATATGCAATTGTTCTGAACTTTTTATAATGCCCAATTTTATTAAAATATTTTTTTATTCTTAAAACTAAATCTAGTATGTAGATAAAATAATTTTACTTATGTAGATAGTATTTATGTTTTAAAGCTCCTGGTATTAATAAAAAGCAATAATTTACTTTTAGAATGCTCATAGCAAGACATGTTAAACAATACCATTATTTGTTTGTTTTGGGTACTGATTAACATGGGCAACCCTGCAAAAACTAGACCCATTTAATAAATTAGCCTATTTTGTGCTGTTCAAATATTGTAATTTCATGTTGACTAATCCTTAATTTTATATGCCATTTATAAATTCTTTGCTCATAATTTTTTTCAAATGTTTTTGGTTTGTATTATAGTAATGATAATTTTTAATTTTTCCCCCAGAGATAAAGCAAGTTTTCAATTTTGTTTACCATTCTCATTGCTATAGTTCATCAGCATGCCACAAAAGACAGTCAAGAGCTTCTCATTGGCGGGATCTGTTATACTGCACAGTGACCTTAAATGGTCAATTACAATCTGTGCACCACCTGCTTGGTCAACTGCACTTCTGCCCTCATCTGTAAAACAAAGAGTTAAATTAAAATAAAAGAAAAAAGAAATGTACCTTACAATTTCAAATACAAAACGTAACAGTGTTATTCATTTGGTAAGTAAATAGAAAATAATAATACTAAGAAGGGCATTAAATATGTCTTTGGAAATACAAAACAAAAATAAACATGGAAATGGGGGTGGGATGGGGAAAAGAGACAATCACTTTCCAAGAGAAGAAAAGATTATTTGTATTGGCATCAAACAGGAGCTTAAAGAACTCTGTGTCTTAGGAATTTATGACTATAACATGAAATTTTTCTTCTCTCTCACAAATGACAATTCCTAGTTACACTAAAATATAGGAACTAATATACTACTGAAATTTATTTTTTTTGCCTTGTAAACCACTAAATATAACTATCTGTAGTTTTCAAACTTAGATATTATCAAAGAAAACTGTTTGTGGCACAGTAAAATTCTAGATCACAATGAATAATGCGTAAATATTAGGACTAGGGTTTTTCAATGGCATTTTCTACAGCCTGTAGTTCCTTTTTTCAATTCTTGATTATTTGTATTTTATTTTTCCTTATTCTTTCCAATCTAGAACACACCAATATACTTCAACATTACAACCAGTGGTCAAATAATGGTCGAACATACATTCTGTTATATAGACCAGATCAGATGTCAATTAACTGTTGGAATATATAAAAAGCATTAGAATACTTTCTAATCCTTGAACACAGGAATAGGAAGAGATGAAAAAAATGTCTAAATCTGACTTCCTTATATAAAATACAGCAGTCTCCAGGAAAAGTGTTGTTCAACAGAAATGAGAGCCATAAATGCAAGTTGCATATACAATTTAGTAGTCACGTTAAAATATAAAAACAAGTAAAAAATTAATTTTGGTAATATATTTTATTCAATCCAATATCTCTAAAATATGATCATCCCAACATGCAATCAACATAATACATATTAATAAAATATTTCATATTTTATTTGTAATAAATATGAATGTATTTTACACTTATAGCTACATGTCAATTCAGACTAGCTACATTTTAATTGCTTAAAGAGCCAAATCTGGCTAGTGGCTTGTCAAACTGGACAGTGCAACTATAGAAGTGTAAAGAAAGAATCAGAAAATGAAATGGCTCACAAAGGAATTATGGCTATCAAGTTAGTAAAGATTTGTATTTTTCTAGTGAAAGAACTGAAACCAAGGTCATATCTTTATATAATCATTGCCAAATCATTCATATTAGACAGTGAAACAATACATATCATTTCTTGTAGTACATACACACATATACACACAACTTACATAGCAGTACCTCATAAATACTTGCTTTATAATTTTGAACATTTTAACAAAATCTGTACTAAGGTGAAGAGTTTTATTCACTAGTTCATGTCCACTTAGCTTTATTGTATTGTTATATAGATGTAGAACAGGGCTCTCTGGTAATCAGCTAATAAGATCACAGAATATTAATTGCTAGGGGTGAACAGATGGACTACCCAAGAAAGTTGATTATATTTCATTTAGATATTTAATTTCCAAAGTTTTACTTTTTAATAAATACGTACACTATCTAAATTGTTGGGTAATTTGTAATTGAATGATGTCAGAGAAAACTGAATGTTAAGATTATGAACCTAAATGTTCCAACTTTCAGTAATAAGAATATACAGTATATCCTATCCTTAAAAAATGAAAAGCTCAAATAGTTTTTGATTCTAATTGCTGAGTAAATGTGGGCTTTCAAAATAAAAGCCATGTATGCTTAAGATTTAGAAATCTTATAAAATAGTTACCTAAGCTTTAATTTCATGTGCTAGAAAACTAAGGCTTAGAAAGTACGCAGAGTCTATCTGCAGTGAATTTTAAAAGCTAATCTGGCTCCCTCTCAATACTCAGCTATTCAGTATTTAAAAATTCACCTCAAAAAAATTTATCACAAAGGTTATGCAACAAATTTTTTTTACCTAATTTAATAATGCAATAAATAAGACAATTAGAAGGCAAACTGCTATTTGTGTTTCAGAGCCACAGTGTTTTTCTTCATTTCCTTCTTCCATTCCCTTCCTATAACATAACTCTTCACTCGTGTTATTAAGAGTTGGTTAAGGAGGATAAACTCAAGCTCTATATTAGGAATTACATTGTTCCCAAATCTAGGAAGAAATGCAAAGCACATACAATAATAATAAGAGATCCTGAGTTGAAAAAATAATAACCATCTCTATAAGAATACTTATTACCCACCTTTTCTCCCTCCCTCCCGTCTTTTCACCAATTAGCCAGAAAATTAAGATTAAAGGGTTTTTTAAAATTTTATTTATTCATTTGAGAGAAAGAGAGAGAGAGAGAGAGAGAGAGAGAGAGAGAGAGAGAAGAGGGGGAGGAGCAGGAAGCATCAACTCCCATATGTGCCTTGACCAGGCAAGCCCAGGGTTTCGAACCGGTGACCTCAGCATTTCCAGGTCGATGCTTTATCTACTGTGCCACCACAGGTCAGGCTTAAGAGAATTTTATTAAAATATTTTAAAGAATCTGAGGAGGCACAGAAATAAGTTATAATGCTATGTTCTTTTACTCTACCAAAATCAGCAAAAAGTAAGTCTTTAAAGGTATCCTACAAATTACTTAAAATATGTATTAGGACATCTGTCACTGCCTAAGTTATATTACTTTTCCAGTCAACATAGCTCTATAGATTTATGTTACCAACTATTAAAATAAGTAATGTTATTCTTCACTTGAAAATAACTTCCAAAAGGTTCCTTACCTCAAAATTTCATATCCTTGAAATTAGGCTTTTAATTCTTTTCATAAGTAACTTCTAATTCTGAAGTATCCTGAGTAGTCCTCTGGAAATACAATTTATACCTTTATTTTCCATAATTATGCAGCATCCAACTACTGATTAAACTACAGCCCACCAACTCTTTAGCCCTGCTACTTTCTTTAATGACGGCCTGTCTCACAAACTAGTTTCCAGTACAAATATGATCTTTCTTCACACTAGGTAAGAGCAAGGCTTTAAATCTAAAGAGATACACTGCACGTCCATTACTCTTCAGTAGCCAGAGGCAGAAAGCAAAAAAGTTACCAAATTGGTATGTCATTGGTAGAAGTTATATACTAAGCCCAAGAAAAGGCTCTAAAAATACCACTGAACTATTGTGGCATATTACAGTATATCCTAATTTCAGATTTACTTGTATGTTTCGCCAACTAGGCTGTCTCTCCAATGGGTAGCAAGTGCCTAGTGCATAGTAGGCACTCAATATTTATTGAATGAATGAGGCCTCCGGCTAGATTTTGATAAAAGAGCATTCACTTTGAGGATGAAAATGAGTAAGTCTGAATGTATATGTGTGTATGTGTGTGTGAGCGCCCACACACTTGCTTTGTTTTAACCACCACAATATGGTTTAGCTTGGTTTTTTTGAACTTTATTCTAATATAGTCATGTCGGATTTATTCTTTTTTGCCTACCTTCTTATACTCAACATTGTTTCTAAAATTTATCCACTCTGTTATATGCTTCCCTGCTGTACAATATTCACTATATAAACACATCACAATTATTTGTCTATTCGTTTGCTGATTATTACTTGGGTTGTTCCTAGGTTTGAGCTATTATTTACAATGCATAGACAGTACCTTTGGTTCATATGATCTGTACATCTTCCACTTTCTAGATAATGGCAAACAGGTTCAAAGCCAGTGCACATTTCCTCCAGCAGTGTGTGAGCTCCTGCTGCTCACTCCTTCACTACCACATGGATATTATTTGGTTTTTAAGGTTTAGGGAATCTAATGGGTGAGGTTGAAACTATTGCAGGATATACAGGAACTGGTCTTTGCTGAGAGTCACTTTTTCTGTATGGTCAATAAGGCACTTAATTTAGTATCAAGAGTATATAGCATATATATGAAAAAAGAAGCCCAGAACAATTTAAATTAAGGAAGGAGGGTGAGAGAGAGATAAATAGATACATCCATAGATATTAGAATTTAGAAGAAAAAAAATGGAGAGAGAGCCAAGTAGTTAGTGGAAACTGGCTATAAAACCTATGTAATAGCATGACTGGAGCAATTCTGGAACTTTTTAATATTCATGCTTACAGGAAAACCCTACAATAACATCAGCAAATGTATCGCTATTATTATTTCTATCATCATCAGTCTTCCCAGAAGATAAGTTAGAAGGCTCAAACCTTTGAAAAGTTGAATAAGGATAATCAGGGAGGCAGCATGGTGCTGGACAGAAAAGAAGTCCATAATGTGCGACAGTGAATTTTATCTATGATTAATTTTTCAAAATAACTAATTTCTACAAATTAATAGTTCTTAACTTTCATGCTACTTCCCATTTTTGTGGTTTAAACATCACCTTTTTCATATTATCAGAAATTCTCAGTATAAAATACACATTTAAAAATTTATTTAAAAAATATGCCTACATACATATTTGATATCAGTTTCCCTCCCACCCTTTAATCATTTGTACAATAACAGGCTCTTGGTTCCCTATGTATTCATTTGGTCAAACTACTTATTTCCTACTAGAAATTATCATTCTTTGTGATGTCAGGAATGGTTACTGTGCTGATAATTACAACGTAGCATCTTAGGAAATTATGACTCCATAAGAGAAATAAATAGCAGGATCTGATCATACTAAGCAGCTTTCATCTAAATTATGTTAAAAATTAATATTCAGAAACTGAGAAAAGTATGGGTGTGTAGATACTGTTGAATAAATTATCCTTCGTGCTTTCAAAGTTTTAGCAGATAAAGAGTTCACCTTTAACATTCTAAAGTGTCATGGACCGTGCATTGGCTCCCTCTCGTTGCCTTTTATAAAAACATCCTGCACATAATGCCCTACAAGTATTAATTGAGGATGCTGGCTGTGTGTGCACACACACACACCACACTACATTAAGGGCTACTGTATTTGGCATAATTAAAGACGGCTTTTTAAAATTACTGATAGCCAAAATGAACACTAAGGCACTAAGCAGATACATACAAATGACTTTCATTGTATATGTACTTTAGGGATAATGCTCTGATAAATGAATTAAGATAACATAAACCACATTTCTTTTTTCTTACATTTCAACTCAGACTTTGTTTAAAGTAATTATGATTAAATATCAGCATTCTGAATTAAAACTTGGGAAATCTGAACTCTAATTCAATCTTTCCTCACTAAACACTACAAATGGTATACTTAAGACACCTTTGCCACTCAGTTCAGCAAGACAATAGCACAGTATTAGTATCAACTGAGAATCAATTTCTGAGGATTCATCTCTGAAAAGTCTTTATAGTATCTTCCCAAAAAATCTTTTTAGGGTATCCATGAACTTTAAAATTGTAGACCAACCTATCCAACAGCTGTCTAAAATGCAACTAAACAGAAGTTAATAGACAAAAGTCCATTTATATATGATAGGAGTTTGAAGAGGCAAAGAACAATACAATTTTGATACTTATATCAAAACTCATGAAGAGTCACATGTCCGTTCATTGAGCAAATTTCTAAAACTCCTGGAGGTGCTTTTTAAAGAACAGTATTTAGAAGCACAGTAAAGGATAAACAAATTACACAATTCTTTAACTTTGCAAAAGTTAAAGGCCTTATAAGCATGAACAAGCCCTTAACTTGTGTTGCACCATCTTTCCACAGGTCCCTGTCACACTGCCCATGACGACCCATCCAAACCATCAGAACTTTCTCAGTTTCTCCCTTTCCCAACCTCTGCATTTTTAACAGAAACCATGATTCCTACTTCAGAGCAAAATAGAAGATATCTACAGAAGATAAAACCTTTCTCACTTTTTTTACCCTCTCCACTATTACACATAGGACTATAGGCACCTTTTTCTAATTACTTCCATTATCTCATATTGTAATTTAAGTTCAGTTACAGATAATTAAGGGGAAAGTAAAGAAAGTGAGAAGATTTATTTCAATAGAAGGTAAAACTTTTCTCTTCAAATAAAGAGATTGAGATGTCACAAGCTAAAGTCACTAAAGACCTGTGTGGAAAGAACATTTAATAATGAAATCCTAGAGCTAGTCTTGGTTGTTGGAACGGCAATTAGACTTTATTTATTACCTAAAATTTGAAATGTTAACTTAAGAATTTTGCTAAGGTAAAAATGTTTAATATTAAAAAAATTGTAAGATGACTGAGGTAATGACATAAAATAACTATAATAAAAGTCCCTAAAGCTTTGGGTTTCGTTAAGTTTGACCATAAGAAAACTTCTTAACTGCTGACGTCAGTTTCCTGATCTGGAAAAGGGAGATGACTGATGAGCGTCCTTTCAGATCTGACGTTCCTTTCTCACCTCTGTTTCTACGGTGTTCTTGCTGTGCACACAGGAAGCAGTATGTTGTTTGTGGGTTTTTTAAAACAGATTAAAATAAACGCTATAATTTTGCTGTGTAAGCTCTCCAATCGTTAATCATTATAAAGCAGGCACTTATTTTTATTTTTCCCAAGTATCTATTATTAAAGACTATAAAGACTAATGGAAAATGAAACAAATTCTTTTTTATAAGCTAAGCTATAAAGCTGAGTTATGAATACTTTCTTGAGTTCTGAAAAATTATGCTGTCTAGAAGTAATAATGGTTGATGTGTTCCTTCTTAGTGAACGGAAAAGTATTCAGAGTAGATGCTTACAGTCAAAACAATTACAACTTAAGTCCTTACTAGTATTAGTTTGCACAGTGACAGCGTTCCTAAGGTGCCATGATAAAGTGTATTGTAATCAAGCTCCTCATGGTTTTTCCTTTACGCTCTACTACTCTGCCACTTTTTTTCTTAATTTTTAGTTTTTTAGATTTTATTGATTTGTTTTTAGAGAGAGAGAGAAGGGGGGGGGAGGAGCAGGATGTATCAATTCCCATATGTGCCTTGACCAGGCAAGCCCAAGGTTTCAAACCAGCAAGCTCAGCATTCGGGTCAATGCTTCATCCACTGCACCACCACAGGTCGGGCCCGTTCTGCCACTTTTTAACCTCTAAGAGGAAATACTTTATTATGATAGAATTAGAACATGTATATATTCTGGGCAAGAAGTTCAAAACAATATGCAACATAAATTAGACTCATTTTAAATGTAGAGTCACAAATACTATTCTGAGTCCTTTTTAGTCCATATCAAACTATAGCTGAGAGACTAGAATCCTAGATTTTAAACTTCAAAGAGCCTATTAGTTCTCAGTGTATACCAACTATGTATTATGAATTTCAGATATCTTAGGAAGCTCAACAAAAACAGAATATGACTGAAAATCCCCAAACTATCCCACTAAGTAAAAGAAATGATTAAATTATTTAACTTTATCAGAATTCTGTGTAAATAATGCTCTAAATAAGCAGCAAATGAGGAAGAGTTTACAAATGTTTATCATTAAAGTATAATTTTTAAGTTAATTGTTATCCTAAATTTATATGATTAGAAAAACATAAAATACCCAAATTCTTCCTGAAAAGTTAAAACGCAAATTAAGGATATAGACTTATGCATGAGTATATGCTTAGCCTGCCTTTCAGATTCACTAGTTTAATATTCTTAATTGTATGAAATGTTATGCTTTGGAGACACAGACATTATTCCTGTTTATTATGGGTCAAATTGAACCTCACCAAAGTATCTGTTCAAATCCTAACCCCTAGTCCCTCTGAATGTGACCTTACTTGGAAAAATGGTCAACGCAGAAGTGATTATAGTCATGTGCCACATAATGATGTTTTCATTGATGAACACATACAACACTGGTCCCATAAAATTATATGAAGCTGAAAAATTCCTATCCCCTAGTGACGTCGTTAACATCACAGTGCAACACATTACCCACGTTTGTGATGATGCTGGTGTAAACAAAACTACTATGTTGCTGACTGTGTAAAAGTATAGCAGATGCAATTACAATAGTAGGCTATACCATCTAGGTTTGTGTACACTCCATGTTAGCGCAACATCACCACCTATCGACATACAGTATTTCACAGAACGCATACCCGTTTAGTGGTGCAGGACTGTAGTTAAGATGAAGTCATACTGAAGTAGAGTGGGATCTTAAAACAATAGGACTGGTAGGTATCCTTATAAGAAAAGAGAGATACAGAGGGAAGAATGTCCTGTGAAGATATGAAAATGCAAAGGGAATAATAAGGCACATAAAGACAGGCAGAGATTAGTTTGATGCCAAAATCAAGTAACTCCTAAAGCCACTAGAAGTTGGAAAGAAGCAAAAAAAAAAAAAAAAAGTTTCTTCATCTACAGGTTACAGATGGAAAAAGTATTTCAAGCTAATGGAAATGAGAAAAAAGCTGGGGTAGAAATACTTCTGACAATATAGACTTCAAAACAAAGGCAGTAAGGAATAAAGCAGCTCACTACATAATGATAAAGGGAGCAATCCAACATGATATAACCATTGTAAATATTTATGCGCCTAATATAGGAGCACCAAAATATATAAAGCAGATTTTGATGGACATAAAGGGCGAGATCAACTATTATAGCAATACTATAATAGTAGGGGATTTTAATATCCCTCTAACATCAATGGATAGAACCTCCAGACAGAAAATTAACAAAGAAACAGAGGCCTTAAATGACATACTAGATCAACAGGATTTAATTGATATCTCAGAAACTTTCACCCCAAAGCAAAGGAGTATACATTCTTTTCAAGTGCTCAGGGTACATTCTCTAGGATAGACCACATGTTAGGATACAAGAAAAGTCTCAATAAATTTAAGAAGACTGAAATCATATCAAGCATCTTCTCTGATCACAATAGCATGAAACTAGAAATCAACTACAATAGAAAAACTGAAAAAATAAAAAAAATAAAAAAAGAAAAAAAGAAAAAAAAAAGAAAAACTGAAAAACATTCAAACACTTGGAGGCTAAATAGTATGCTATTAAATAATGAATGGGTTAATGAGATCAAGGGAGAAATAAAAAAATCCTTGAAACAAATGAAAATGAACATAAAATAACTCAAAATTTATGGGACACAGCAAAAGCAGTCCCGAGAGAAGTTTATAGCACTACAGGCATACCTTAAGAAGAAAAAGCTCAAATAAACTTAACCCTGTATCTAAAACAACTAGAAAAAGAACAATAAATAAAGCCCAGAGGAAGTAGAAGGAAAGAAACTATAAAGATCAGAGTGAAAATAAATGACATAGAGGCTATAAAACAATACAAGAGATCAATGAAACCAACAGCTGGTTCTTTGAAAGGTAAACAAGATTGATGAACCTTTAACCAGACTCATCAAGAAAAAAAGAGAGAGGCCTCAAATAAAAATAGAAAGTGGAGAAGTAACAACTGACAGAAATAAAAGGATTGTAAGTAAATACTATGAATATCTATATGCAAAATAATTGCACAACCTAAGTGAAATGGGTAAATTCCTAGAAACATACAATCTTCCAAGACTCAATCTGGAAGAATCAGAAAACCTCAACAGACCGATTACAACAAATGAAATTGAAGCAGTTATCAAAAAACTCCCAGCAAACAAAAGTCCTAACTGAAGAGCTTCACGGGCGAATTTTACCAAATATTCAAAGAAGAACTAATACCTATCCTTCTCAAGCTATTTCAAAAATTTCAAAAGGACAGAAGACTTCCAAGCTCCTTTTTTGAGACAAGCATTACCCTCATTCCAAAACCAGGTAAGGACACTACAAAGAAAGAAAACTATGGACCAATATCCCTGATGAAATAGATGCTAAAATTTTCAACAAAATATTAGCAAGCCGGATCCAGCAATACATTAAAAAAGTCATACAACAATTCCAGTGCCATGAGGACTTTTCCTGGATGTGGACTTTTCCTGGACTCCTGCTCCCTGTGACAGCTCCTAACAGACTGAACTGTGGTTGGGTTGCATTTTTCAGGAATTTGGCATGGTGATGGGGCCAACTTGGACTTGGTGAACATGTTAAGGACACTACTCTTTTATGGATTCTTGCTGTATTAGCCAAGAGTATGCTTAGGGGCTTTTAATCACTGTAAAAAAAAATAGAAGACTGGATAAAGAATATGGGGCACATATACACCATGGTATACTATTCAGCTAGAAGAAATGATGACATCGGATCACTTACAGCAGAATAGTGGAATCTTGATAACATTATGCGGAGTGAAATAAGTGAATCAGAAAAAAACAAGAACTGCAGGATTCCATACATTGGTGGGACATAAAAACGGGACTAAGAGACATGGACAGGAGTGGGGTGGTTACGGGGGGGTGGGGAGAGAGGAGGAGGGGGAGGAGGAGGGGTACAAAGAAAACTGGATAGAGGGTGACGGAGGACGATCTGACTTTGGGTGATGGGTATGCAACATAATTGAATGACAAGATAACCTGGACATGTTTTCTTTGAATATATGTACCCTGATTTATTGATGTCACCCCATTAAAATAAAAATTTATTTATAAAAAAAAAAGTCATATATCATGATCAAGTGAGACTTATTCCGAGGAGGCAACGCTGGTACAATATTCGCAAGTCAAACAATGTGATTCATCACATAAACAAAAGGAAGGATAAAAATCACATAATTATATCAACAGATACAGAGTATTTGATAAAAACCAACACCCATTTATGATCAAAACTCTCAGCAAAGTGGGAATACAGGGAACATATCTCAACATGATAAAGGCCATACATGATAAACCCACAGCCAACACCATACTCAATGGAAAAAAATTAAAAGCTATCTTCTTGAGATCAGAAACAAGGCAGGGGTGCCCCCTTTCATCACTCTTATTCAACATAGTTTGGAAGCTCTAGTAACAGCAATTACACAAAAAGAAGAAATAAAAGACATTCAAATTGGAAAAGAAGAAGTGAAACTATCATAATTGCTGATGACATAATACTGTACATAGAAAACCTTGAAGTCTCAGTCAAAAAACTACTAGACTTGATAAATGAATTTGACAAGGTGATAGGATATAAAATTAATATTCAGAAATCAGTGGCATTTTTATACACCAACAATGAACGGTCTGAAAGAGAAATAAAGGAAATAATCCCCTGCACTATTGCAACCAAAAAAATAAAATACCTAACAGTAAATTTAACCAAGGAGGTAAAAGACTTGTACTCAGAAAATTATAAGACATTGAAAAAAGAAATCAAGGAAGATACAAAGAAGTGGAAGCATATACTGTGTCCATGGCTAGGAAGAATAAACATCACTAAAATGTCTATATTACCCAAAGCAATCTATAAATTCAATACAGTTCCTATTAAAATACCAATGACATACTTCAAAGATATAGAACACATATTCCAGAAATTTATATGGAACCAAAAAAGAACACAAATAGCCTCAGCAACCTTGAAAATAAAGGAATAAAGTGGGACATATCACACTTGCTGATATCAAGTTATAGTACAGGCTATAGTAATCTAAACAGCTTGGTACTGGCATAAGAACAGGCATATAGATCAATGGAACAGAACAGAGAACCCGGAAATAAACCCACACCATTATGGACAAAATGATATTTGACAAAGGAGGTAAGAGCATACAATGGAGTAAAATAGTCTCTTGAGTAAATGATGTTGGGAAAACTGGACAGGTACATGCAAAAAACAAACTAGACCACGAAATTACACCACTCACAAAAATAAACTCAAAATGGACACCATAAATAAAATAAAAAGACAAACCACACAATGGGAGAACATATTCGCCAATATATCTGATAAGGGGTTAATAATAAAAATTTATAAAGAACTTCTAAAACTCAATACCAGAAAGGTAAACAATCCAATTAAAAAATGGGCAATAGAACTGAATAGACACTTCTCCAAAGAGGACATACAGATGGCCAATAGACATATGAAAAAATGTTCAACTTTACTAATTATCAGAGAAATGCAAATTAAAACCAATGAGATACCACCTCACACCTGTCAGAATGGCGCTCATTAACAAATCACACAAGTGCTGGCGAGGATGTGGAGAAAAGGGAACCCTCCTGCACTGCTGGTGGGAATGCAGACTGGTGCAGCCACTGTGGAAAACAGTATGGAGATTCCTCAAAAAATTAAAAATGGAACTTTCCTTTGACCCAGCTATACCACTTTTAGAAATATATCCTAAGAATACCAAATCACTGATTCAAAAGAAGATATGCATCCTCATGTTTATTGCAGCATTGATTACAATAGCCAAGATCTGGAAACAGCCCAAGTGTCTGTCAGTGGACAAGTGGATTAAAAAACAGTGGTACAGATATACAATGGAATATTATGGGGCCATGAAAAAGAAAATCTTACCTTTGCGATGGCATGGATGGACCTGGAGACTATTATGCTAAGTGAAATAAGCCAGGCAGAGAAAGACAACTATCCTATGATCTCACTTATATGTAAAATCTAATGAACATGGTGAACTGAGGAACAGAATAGAGGCAGAAGTGGGGTCACAGGCAGCAGAGAAACAGCTGTCAGAGAGAAGGGGGATGATGGGATGGGATCAGAGAAGGTGAAGGGATTAGTAAAATTATATATCCATAACACACAGATACAGGTTACAGGACAGTAAATCCCAAAGGGAAGGGAGGAAGGTGTAGGGGAAGGGAGGCCAAGGGAAGATAATGGGGGACAAGGTGGTGGGGTGAGGGAGTTATATTGAGTGGGACACTTGAATCCATGTTAACACAACAAATTAAAATTAAAAAAAAA
Source organism: Saccopteryx bilineata (assembly GCF_036850765.1). NCBI lineage: Eukaryota > Metazoa > Chordata > Mammalia > Chiroptera > Emballonuridae > Saccopteryx > Saccopteryx bilineata. The sequence continues at coordinate 183,286,456 of NC_089494.1, forward strand.
AGTCTCCTCATCTACTGCAGTGGTCCCCAACCATTTTTGGGCCACGGACCGATTTAATGTCAGAAAATATTTTCACAGACTGGCCTTTAGGGTGGGATGGATAAATGTATCATGTGACCAAGACAAGCGTCAAGAGTGAGTCTTAGACGGATGTAACAGAGGGAATTTGGTCATTTTTAAAAAATAAAACATCGTTCAGACTTAAATATAAATAAAACGGAAATAATGTAAGTTATTTATTCTTTCTCTGCGGACCGGTACCAAATGGCCCATGGACCAGTACCAGTCCGCGGCCCGGGGGTTGGGGACCACTGATCTAAAGGATACAGAGGGAGCATGACTCTGTTTGATAACTTGATTTTGGACTCGCAGCCTCCATAATCGTAAAACAATAAATTTCTGTTTTAATCCACCCAGTTTCTGGTACATTGTCACTTATCTCTAGGAAACTAACCCTCCTTCACATAAACAATGTGAAATAGTCAATTTTCATATTTTTTAAAAGTAAAAATGAGTGGCCTTGGCTGGTTAGCTCAGACAGTTAAGAGTGTCATCCTGAACAACAAGGTTGTAGGTTCAATCCCCAATCAGGGCACACAGAGGAAGCAACTAAAGAATGCATGACTGAGTGGAACAACAAATGAATACATCCCTTTCCTCTCCCCTCTCTGTCTTTCCTCTCTCTGTCTCTCTAAAAATTAATAAAAATTAAGCCCTGGCTGGAACGCTTGGTTGGTTGGAGCATCGTCCCAGAGGGCAGAGGTTGCCGGTTAGATTCCCTGGTCAGGGCACACACAGGAACAGCTTGATGTTCCTCTCTCTCTCTATCAAAAAAAAAGAAAGGAAAAAAAAAGAAGAGAAAAAAAGAGTATTTGGCATGTTAAGTAAGCTTTTACTATATATTCAGATTTTATACTCCTCACTGAAATTAGTTTTCAGATCACTAACAATAATATATCTCAAGTATAATTAATAAGATAGAACTTCAATTATTTAATAAATCAATATAAGACTTTAATCACATAGAGCAAACTATAATAAAGGTAAAACCAAAGGAAAATTACTTAATCTACTATATTTGATTTTCTCTATTTAGCAATAGAATGATTAGAAATGGTGTTCTGCTCCACAGACTAATAGTAAGAGTGATGGAGCCTCTGCATGGCCTTTATCAGCAGTAGTGTACTACTGGGAGAGGAGCAAGAATATGGAGAGAATCCCTTTGCAGGTATGCTCGGATGGCTAAAGGCTGAAAAGAAAGCAAGAGTATAAAAAAGAAAACAAGAGTCCTTTAGCACACCTATTCCAAACACAAGGTAAGAACAGCTCACTACTAAGAGATTTTGAAGACTACTGCACGAAATAAAATTAACAGCTAATATAAACTTTCTTATAACTAGATTAGACCTCCACCATACTAACTGCCTGAAATAAAATGAAGTATGCTTATTTCCACAGACTAAATACTGTTAATCTCAGTATCTACTATTTTTGTACACACAACATCCAGCATTCAATAAAAATTAAGAGGTACATTTAAAAAAAGGAGGAAAAAACCCACTGTCAAAAGATAAATCATCCACAGAACAATACTCATAAGTGACTCACATGTTAGAACTATCAAACAGGGACTTTAAAACAACTATGATAACTATATTAAACAATCTAGGTAAAAGGTGAATATTATCCATGAACAGATGTTATGAATTGTGCAGAGAAATAGAAATTATACAGAGTAAACTGAAAAAGCTCAGAATAATAACACAATGACAAAGAAGAAAAATTATTTCAAGAAAGCCTCAGTAAACTTGTACTTCAATAAAAATTATAAAAACTAAAACAAAGATACAAAGAACACACAAGAGTTGAGAGAAAATAGCAAACGGTCTAACATAAGTGTAATAAGAATCACAGAAAAAGACATAAAAAACAGGGTAAAAGAAATATTTAAACAGTAATGACTGAGAATTTTCCAAAAATATTGACAGCATGCCACAAATCTATGACATTTAGAGAACCCTAGCTAAGACAACGAAACAAAAATACCCACCTAATAGCAAAGTTGCTAAAATTTATCTAAGAAAAAGAGAACTTCTTGAAGGCAGCCAAAAGAAAAAGAAAAAAAAAAAGAAAATATTTATATTTGAAATAGCAAAAATAAGAATATAGCAGATTTCTTATTCAAAACCACAAAGCTAGAAGACAATGGAAGAATATATTTGAAGCACTGCAAGGGGAAAAAACAACAACCCTGTCAAATCAGAATTCTATACCCAGTGAAAAATCTTTCAATAGTTAAAGCGAAGTAAAGAAATTTTCAAACAAATAAAGAGCTGAGAGAGAATTCATTGACGGCAAAACTGTTATGCAAAAAAATGTCTAAAAAGTTTTTCAGGCAGAATGTGCACAACATTAGACAAAAATTTTAATCTACCCGAAAAGATAAAACTGAAAAAATAAAAGTGAAAGTAAATATTAAATGTTTTCCTCCTATTTTTAAAGAAAATTGAGTGTCTAAAGTAAAAAAACACTATATAGTGGGGTTTCTAATGTATATATGTACAAACAAAATAGGTATCAATACAAACATCTTATTTTATTGTTCTTTGCTTTTTCACACTGTGCATTTTGCACAGTGCCCCTTTAAAAAACAAACAAACAATTTGAAGGTCTATGGCAACCCTATGTCGAGCAAGTCATTTGGGGCCATTTCTCAAACAGCATTCACTTACTTCATTTCTCTGTTGTCACACTTTGTTAATTCTTTGAATATTTCGAACTTGTCATTATTACTATATTTGTTAGAGTGATTTGTGATCAGTGACCTTTGATGTTACTATTGTAATTTTGGGTGGTTGTCATGAGCCACACCCATATAAGTCAGTGAATTTAACTGATAAGTGATTCTGTTCTAACTGCTCCCCAGGATGGGAGAGAAGTATTAAAGTATGCAATTACAAGGTTATTAAACTATGTGTGATATAATATAGCATTTAAAGGTAAATTGTGATAAGTTAAAGATATGTATTACAAACCATAGGGTAACAACTAATTTTTTTTAAAAGAGGTATAACTAATAAGCCACTAATGCAGATAAATGAGAGCAATAAAAACTACCCGATTTATTCAAAAGGCAGAAAAAGATGGGTAGAGAAACAAAGAATAGTTTAAACAATCAGAAAATAACTAGTAAATGGCAGATTTCAAGTCAACCATATAAAAGTCACATTAAATACATAGGATCTAAACCTCCCACATAAAATGTAGATACAGTCAGATTGGATAAAATAGTAAGATTGAACCATGCTCTCTATAAGTAACTCCCTTAAATATAAAGACATTCAAATTAAAAATTTAAAAATAGTAAATGATATATCATGTAAACATTAACCAAAGGAAGATTTGTGTGTCTATACTATCAAATATAGAAGGTGACAGAACAATCAATATTACCAGGGATAAAGAGGTAAATTAGGCCCTGGCCAGTTGGCTCAGTGGTAGAGAGTCGGCCTGGCGTGTGGATGTCCCATGTTCAAGTCCCGGTGAGGGCACACAGGAAAAGCACCCATCTACTTCTCCACCACTCCCTCTCTTGTTTCTCTCTCTCTCTCTCTCTCTTTTTCTCCTCTCCCTCCTGCAGTCATTGCTCCATTGGAGTGAACTGACCCTGGGCACTGAGAATGGCTCCATGGCCTCCACCTCAGGTGCTAAAATATGGCTCCAGCTGCAAAGGAGCAAGGGCCCCAGATGGGCAGAGAATCGCTCCCTGGTGGGCTTGCTGGGTGGATCCTGGCTGGGGTGCATACAGGAGTCTGTCTCTGCCTCCCCTCCTCTAACTAAATAAAAGTAAATAAAAATAAAAGAGGTAAATTACATGATGTTAAGAATATAAAACAATCCTAAATGTGTGAGCAGCCATCAACAAACCATCAAAATTTATGAAATAGGAATAAAAGAAAAGCTTTCATAGTTTTTATTCTAGTAGTAAACAGAATACAAGTTGTTTTATATATACATATATATAAATAAAGAGAGAGAGACAGAAAGGGACAGACAGGAAGGGAGAGAGATGAGAAGCATCAACTCCATAGTTACAGCACCTCAGTTGTTCATTGATTGCTTTCTCATGTGTGTCTTGACCAGGGTACCCCAGCTGAGCCAGTGACCCCTTGCTCAAGCCAGCAACCTCTGGCTGAAGCTAGTGACCATGGGTTTCCATCCTGGGTCCTCAGCGTTCCAGGCCAACACTCTTATCTATTGCGCTACTACCTAGTCTGGCAGAAGAGAAGTTTTAATACAGTGGGGTTTTTTTAATGGTGTTAATGAAAGAATTGAAAGAGAACATACATTTTTTCTGGAAGAACAGATGGAGGAAAAAGAAAAAAGGCAGTCTATTAAGGAAATCACAGAAATTAAATGTTCATGATATATATAAATATATTCACCTAAAATATATAAATTATGAATGCATAAGAGGTAGATTTATGAAGCAAAATTATTTTCTTTAGCTCACCAAAGTTAACCTCAACAGGAATATTTTCTTAAATTAATGATTAATGACATATATTCAGTAATAGTTAGTCAAGATATTTAAGACCTGTGACCAAATTAGCATTCATTCTCCTGCCTTTATATATCAAAGTTTTGCAGGGGAACTATGATGTTTCACTTACTGAGCTAGGTTTGAAGAATACAAAGATAATTAATTCACAGTTTAGGAGGAAAAAGTATGAAAGAAAATATTTAAGGAATAAACACAGTTAAGTTTCCAGAGTACAATGGAAGCACAAATAAAGATGTAAGTTTTACCTTAGGTTAGAAAACGATCCATGGTCATATTTCCCAGAAGGTCTTTCAAGCCCTTATTTGCATTTATTATATATAAAAAGAAAAAAGTATGTACTCTATTGTTTAAATTCTGATACTCTATTCCTTATTAACTCTAGTGAGAAAAAATTATGTAAAATAAACTATATAAATGTTAAAATGTGTGATTTGTAAGTTTTTACAGTTCTGTGTATTCCAGGAACCATGAACACAATCAAGATACTAAACATTTCATCACAAACAAGATTGCGTGTGTCCCCTTGCATGCTATCTCTCCTTTGCTCTGGCCCCAGACAACCCACTGTTTTCTGTCACTATAGATTAGTTTGCATCTTATGAATTCATACAGTATGTATTCTTTTATATCTAGCTTCTTTAACTCAGCCTAATAATTTTAAGATTCATCAATAGTATCAAGTATGTTAAGTGGTTTATTCTTCTTTATTGCTGAGTTGTAATTCCATGATGTGGACACATCACTATTTTTACTTTAAATCCATTTAGTTATAGATATTTGGGATGTTTCTAGTTTATGGCTATTGTGAATACAGCCACTATAGAAAAATATCAGCCCCAGTTTATAAAGCTGATTTTAATGCACAACTTTTCTAATTAACTTTTGCAATAACAAATTATCCAAATCACAAAATGAGAAAAAATTAAGGGCTAAAAGAAATAAAAGTGTGATAAGAAGTAAAATTTGGAAATGACTATTAAAAAATTATGTCAGTGACTCAGAACTGTGAAGAGGAATAAAGCAACTAGACCTTCATGTAAGAACTATGAAACTGATCCCTCTCTCAGAAATCATTAAGTATTTTCACCTGAAAGACTGGCTGTTAGTCAATTTTAACACTGAATTAGTTTTTAAAAAACTGCCTATGAATTTCATTGTTATGGCCTCCTAAAATATGTATTATAAAGCACTACATATTATTGACCAGATCTAACAAGTTTAGGTGATACAAATAATGTATATTAAATATTTATCTGTCCCATACTATATTATGTGGAAGAGAAAGAAAGAAAAAAAAGCTATCCTCTGGTGTTCATTCAAATGACAAGTTGTTCAAAGAAAAAAAATCTGTTCTGTTCTTTTATCACTGCCTGTTTTACGGTTTTTCAGGTTACTGGGGAACTGTTTTTCCTTTTTATTTGATACATCACTAAAGTTTTGCTACTTGAAACTTCAATTTATTTAAAGCCCAAAATGAGAAAAAAATTTATGTTAGAGAGCTACTAAGTAGAAAAGCTCACTCTGCTATGTCAATAAATTAGAGAAACTTATATAAAATGTGTATAAATTCCTATCTATTACTCTTCATCTTAGGAAAGAATTTATTAAAGACAACAGTAAGGATGATATGTTTTAATTTTTATTATACTCTGTACACAGAGGAAATAGAACAAAAGAATAAATATTTGTCTGAAAAATTGATGGGTATACCTGTTTGTTTAGGTGGTTTACTGAGAACAGTACAATTCTCAAATTTTTGTCTGGATTTCCTTAGTTTTATTAAGAATTCTGATAAAACCAAATGTCCTTTATTTCCCAAAAAACAAAAAGGTGTTTCATACACTCCTCTTCATTTAGAAAAAAAATGACTAGAATAAAGAAACATGGTATAACATGTTTATATATACATACTTTTTAACATAAAGTTTTCAATTTGAAAATGTAAAATGTTTTTCTTTCATCTCTTGGTTGTGCTTGTTTGTTTTTGTGATTTATAACAGATTAAACGAAATGCTGGTTTAGGATTAGCTTTTAGTAAAACCCTTAGAACATATTCTGATATTTGAAAATTTTAAGAACTGAACTACTAATACTGAAGCATAAACATAGTTAATGAAGTATTTACACACATATGAAAGTGTTAACTTCCTCAAACACAGTACTTACAGAAGCAGTGAACCAGAGACAGGGATTTTAGATCAGCACTATCAGCAGTGTAGCTGTTGATCCTGAAAAGACACTTGAACTCTCAGGCCTATCTCCTTATCTACATAATTGGAAAGGCTGAATTAGAAGACTTCTTAAAGTTCTTTATTTGAAATTTTTTTTTTTTACTTCTAGGTAGGTTTATACCCTTAATATTTCTAATTTCTCATGTTTCCTGAATCTACATAATCTACCCAAGTAACACCTGAACATTTTGCTAAATGCAAAAGATTAATCTTTTTCTGTATTTTATCCCCAAAATGATATAGAAATTGCCCACCTGTCATTTTCTCTTGCGTATCTTTATTAAGAATCTCAGACTACTGCCCCCCAGGAAAATAAAAACAAGCAGCAGCAACAAAACTCAGAAAAACATAACAAAACAGATTCTGTTCTTCCCTAAATCAGTAAAATGCCACCTCCTCTGTCCAGCTGCTCAAGCCTCAGTCTAGGAATCACTCTTGATTTTCCCCTCACCCTCATTCCCGATTCATCCACCTCTCTAAGTACTTCCCCAATTCCTCCGATGCCCACCACCCTCACTACTACACACCTCTAAGCCAAGTCACCGCTGTCTTGCCTGGACCACCGTCAGTCTTGAACTGGTCTTCATGCTTCTGTTCTGAGCTCTTCCATTCCTCTCAACCCACCTTCCATGCAGCTCCAAGAGTGATACTTTTCAACTCTAAATCCTATCCCCTTCAATGGCTTCTCATTACTCGAAGACAGTGATTTACAACCTTTTCCATCCCACAGCACACAAACTAACTCCTGAAATTCTGTGACATGCCAAAAAATAGGTATAATTTTGATTCATTTACATCAGATGACTATTGTTGTATTGGTTGTTTTGTTTTGTTATTTTCTTTTACATCTACTGGTTGAAAGTTCCATGCTCCTGACTTAAACAGTCAGGCTTTGCACGTTTTAAGGGTTCTTGCGGCACACAGGTTCAAAGTCACTGTTCTAGAATGATCCACAAGCCTCGCTATGATCTAGGTTTTATTTCTTCTATTTGATTGCACAACATCCTCCCTGTTTACTGCATTTCATGTACTCTGGTCTCTTTTCTGTTCTTTAAACACACCAAGTTCTTTCCTCATTCAGAGCTTTGCAATTTTTATACTTCTGTAAAAAATTTTCTTCCCTTTCTCTTTAAATACCTACAGTGGTAGAGCATCAGCCTGGCGTGCAGGAGTCCCGGGTTCGATTCCTGGCCAGGGCACACAGGAAAGGCACCCATCTGCTTTCCACCCCTCCCCCTCTCCTTCCTCTCTGTCTCTCTCTTCCCCTCCCGCAGCCGAGGCTCCATTGGAGCAAAAATTGGCCCGGGCGCTGAAGATGGCTCCATGGCCTCTGCCTCAGGCGCTGGAATGGCTCTGGTTGCAACAGAGCGACGCCCCAGATGGGTAGAGCATCGCCCCCTGGTGGGCATACCGGATGGATCCTGGTTGGGCGCATGCAGGAGTCTGTCTGCCTCCCCATTTCCAACTTCAGAAAAATAAATAAATAAATAAATAAAATAAATACCTAGGTCATTCCCACTTTTCAGACCTCAACTCAAGTAACATCCTGGGAGAACTTCTTCATCTTCAGATATTCTCCATCACATCACCTGTTCATTCCCTTGATGTCAATGATCTTAAGTTGTAAATATCTTCTTTTTACAGTATTTACTTATTTTATCTCCTCCTATATAAGCCCCATATGAAGAGACTTCTTACTTTTATTATCACTAATTATCCTCAGTGTCCAGCACAGTGCCCTGAACACAACAGACTCAATCAATATTTGTTGATTCAAGTATTCTATGCATGTCTGTCTGTCTGTCTGTCTAGCTAGCTAACTAGCTATGAATATGAAGGCACAGAGTGAGAATATTCTCACCATCACTACTGGGGGAAAAAACACTCAAATAATATGACCTATGGTGTAAGTGTTGAGACTTTCTATAAGCAGGAACATAAATACATATCTTCAATGACATAAATGTATATTTCTAACTCTAAACTCATTTAGTAGATGTACACTTTACCCCATGTTGTGCAGAAGGCTGATTAGAAAGCTACACCAGGTTAAATCTTTGTTAGTTTGTTTTACTGTGGTGGTATGTCTCTTTTGATTTTGATTTACAATCCTCAGCATCAAGATACTGGATTTAAAATAAACATTTTGCAAGTGATAAAAATTTACCCTCCAATATAGAAATTCTAGCCTTTGAATCAACACGGTATAAATTTATTTTCCTAATAAATAATTTTTATAAAGTACAATTATTACTGTATGTGAGAAATAGCTTCAAGGGGCTACAATTATTTTGGTGTTAATATACTCAAAAATGTTGGTAGCCTGTAAAGACTATAATCCTATTTCTGTTGTGGGCGAATGAAAAAAAAGCTGGTAGCCAATGACTTAAACTATTAAGAATAGTACCATATTTTTGTAATTCAGATATACTGGCTATCTAACGTACATTATATAAAGGATTTTTTGTGTTCTTATTAAATATACTGCCTTTTAATTTTCCCAGTGCTATGCTGTTTTTCTAGAGCAGGGTAACAGTAAACAGACATACCTACACGATTTTTCAAGATAAAGTCAAAATATGTTTATAAACTTTATTAGGGAAGAAAATTAAATTCTGATACTGACATTTCCCTCCTATAATTCTGCCATAGTAGTCAATTTCTATCACGTACTTTACACATATTCAAATATTCTAAGCATTCTAATGAAAAATTTAAAGGCATCAACACTCTACTGAAATTCAAAATGAAACTTATTCATGATCTAGGTGTAGGTAAAAAGGCATGGAAGCCTAGTTATAAAAGTAAAAGCTATAAATACTACAACAGTGGAATTACAAAAATAAGTCATGAAGAACAGAAACCCACCATGACTGTCAAATACTCATGTATCAAGAAATAAGCATAAAGCTTGCAATTTTGTGGCATAGTATTACATTCAGGTTTAAATTTTGTATTTATACAGAAAATTCCATATACTGTAGATTTATATTATATAATGCAGGATCAGGAGGGAAAGCACTGGTTCCACAGATACAGTTTAAAATCAGGTCATAACATGGCACTGATGAACACAGCTTAGGTGTACCTGCTGACAGTAGTATTAATTTTTGTAGTCCAACGGATTTCTCACATCAGTCAGAATTGTTGGACAATTCCACTTTTTTCAAAAAAACTTTATATAATAATGGAACATCCAAAAATCACCACATATTTCCTAATGAAATCACTAGAGTTACTCTATTTTTGTTATTTTATTAGTAGAAGACTGTGGTTATATACACATTTTAAAATATCTTACTAAACTCAGTTATTTTCAAAAAATTACCTTAAATGACTTCTGAACAGCATTCAGATAACAATGAAAATAATGTATTATTCCAATTTATTAGTGTAATTGCTCAGAATCAAAATTAAGCTTTATTTGAATTATTTTAAATATAAAAGATTCTTTTATATCAAATGATTTCATATTTAAGAGAAATCATACTATACTGTGTATATGTATGTGTGCATATGTGATTACTGATAGAAACAATTAAAGTTCTCAGTACTTCAGTCAGCTTGGCTACAAAGAAGAAAAACAGAAAAATCAAAACAGAACACAATTAAGAGAAGAAGACAACATGTATTGACCAGGTTTCAATACAAAGACTAGTTTTATGTTTAATGTATCTGAACTTTGACTTCATCTTCAACAGATGAAATTAGGGCAGTAAAGGTAAGAGGGAAAAAGATTTAAACAACAGAAAGAAAAATAATCTTATTTTTGCAGACTTTCTCCACACTTGTTAATCAGGAAAGAAAAATTCTAAAGGCTTCTGATTCAGTGACTAGGAAGGAACCTTGTATCCAAAGGACTAATAATAATAATAATAATAATAATAATTTGGCAATGTTAATGACTTTTTATTGAACTGAAGAAATATCATCTAATGTGTTGCAATGTGCAATAAATACTCCTTCAGTTGTTCCCTTCACTTTTATGTCTATATAACTGTAACAACTGCTCAAGACTATAAGACTATTATTCCATCTCTTTAACAAGGTATTAGCTTCTTATATATAGCATAGTGATTGGAAACTAATCAAGTATTGGAAAAAGCAGCTGTATAATGAATGAAGTCTTTGCCCTGCAATTTATATTAGAATAAAAATTTATAGAATCTTAGTTTTTAGATACCTTATTTTTTAGAAATGATAAGCACCAACTCATAGTTGAGGGACTTTAGTTGTTCATTGATTGCTTCTCATACAAGTTTTGACCAGGGATGGGGGGGAGTGTCCAGCCAAGCCAGTGACTCTTTGCTTAAGCCAGCGAACTTGGGCTTCGGCAATGACCTCTCGTTCAAGCCAGCAACCTTGGACTTCAAGCCAGTGACCTTTTAGCTCAAGCCAGTAACCTTGGGATCATGTCTAAGATCACATGTTCAAGCCAGAGACCTTGAGGTTTCGAATCTGGTACCTCAGCGTCCCAGGTCAATTCACTGTGCCATTACTGGTCAGGCTTAAATAGCATTTTTATAAACAAGAGAGATTTGAATGTGATATCAAGTGTAGAAATGAAAAGATCATAGTTCCTCAAAGTGTAAACTATCTGAAGGGTTAAAGAACTTAACATTGCTTACCCTGGTGTAGTACTATGCAAAACCAACCAAACTGATAATAAACAATCCAATCTTACTTGAAACATGAATTTCATTCTTTCTGGTCCAGTCAGTATTTACCATATCATACCTGGCCTACTATAATGACTTCTTGTTATCTCTGCCTCACTTTCCTTCCCATTGCAATCAAACTGTGCTTCTAAGAAACTAAAAATACCAATTTCAAGTTATTTTTAGTGACTTGTTCCTGTCCACTCATCAGAGTACAAAATAACTCCTTAGCTTACATGCATTTTAAGTGTATAACAGAAGATCTCTAATCATAGTAAGCCTCCACTACCATCTGGTTATTTCCATGACTGTTCATTACACGCCCCAGAGCCCCAAACCTGAACTTCTCTCCCATAACAAGTTCCTATCACCTTGCCTATGACTTCTACTTTACTGGAAAGATGGAGGTCATGCCAGAAACACTCTTTTGACTGACCCTAATATTTTTTTCCCTAATTTCACCTACCTTGTCATTTTCCTGGGGCAGAAATGTGCTTTCCCATTCCCACCCCGTTTACTTGAGTTCATTTGTCCTTTTTCATCTATAACCGTTCTCCATCAATGTTCCCCTCTAGGAAATTTACTGTCTTTGGCCGTCAGGTCCCTAGCCCAACAAATACATTCCTGTCTCCTCTACTCTATATTATTTGCCCTTCAACTACTATTGCCTCTCCTTTTCTCACTGAACCTCTAGAAAGTTTGTACCTTCCCATCACTTCCTCATTACTCACTGTAGCCCTTTCCTCTATAATACTCAAAGATGTTCTTAAAAACATGAACATCTGTTGACCTAATCATCAAAATTCAGTAATTTTTTTCCTAAGCAGCACTTAACTCTGTTTACCATCAACTCTTTAAAATCCATGACACTGAACTTGTCTTCCTCAACTCTTTCAGTAATTCTTCCTTAGCAATTTCACTTCTAAACCCTAAATGTGATTTTCCTCATGCTTTCCTTTAAGTATTTCTTCTGTTCCCATGGATCAGCCATCATTTTGAGTGCATGAATTCCCATGTGACAACAGCACTTTAAGTTCAACATGCTTCCAAAAATATGCACCTGGTTGAGATCTCACTATTTCTGTTGTTGGTAGTACCCAGATTTAAATTTTGGACTCATGATTTCCTTCTCTTAACTGGTATCATCTTGGATTCTTACACACACAAACACCTCTTCCTTCCTGTTCTCTCTATTTATCAAGCTTGGGGGAGGGGGAGAGACTTTCTTAACTGGTTATTCTTCATTTAATCACTTTCCAGTGGTTTTTAAGTAGGAAAGTGCATCAGAATCGTTGAGGCAGCTTTTGCAGAATATACATGATAAGCTGGATTCTAACCTCAGACATTCTGATTTATTGGTTATAGGGTATGACTAAGAAAATGTATTTTGAAAAAATTCTGTTTCAGAAGCATATTACTAAGATTCACGCTACTTGTTATGAATATCTTCCTCTCTTATAATGTACATCTCTTTCAAATTTCTAGGGTATCAATATGAGCACTTAACTTTTGCTCAAAAATCTCTAATAGCTCCCACTGTGCCAGACCTTCTCTAAAACAGATTCCAGACATCTCTGTCCAAGTTTTATCTACCTTTTAAAATGTTTTTCTGTGTTCCTAAAATATCTTTTAACCTCTCTCTACAGGTCCAACTCCTATGCAGACTAAATGATTCCTTCTCCATAAATAATACTGGGTGAGCTCAAACACAAATGAGTTCACTCCAAAAACTTACTATGTATCCTCTTACAGCATTTACCACAGTGTCTTTTTACTTATTTTTATTTATACACTCACACACTCACACACACACACACACACACACACACACGCTTCATTACCTTCAATTTACTCTTAAATATAGGAGACACACTTGGACAATGAAACAGAAGTAATTATCAGCAGAACTATTTTCCCCTCATATATATGCATTGATTTTCTAGAACAACGGTAACTTATAAACTACTTATAGGCTGATCCTAATTTCACTACTTCAGGTAAGACTTCAAGAAATGTCACCTGAAATAAAGACTTGTGGCCCAACATAGAAATTCTTCTGAGACTGACTAGGAATGCTAATATCTAACCTATCATTATATTGAGTTGCATAGAAGGCAGAAACTGATAAGTTATTATCTGTTGATTACTTGTTCTGACCAAGATCCCAAGGGTATAAATTCACTCTCCCCTAATTTTATTTGGGATTGTCAATTTTTTTTTTACCCTGATTTTTTTCCTCAAATTTGGAGAAAGAGAGCCAATTTTGTCCTCCACTTTAACTGCACAAACCCAGTAAAAAGCCAATTAATGTTATGGGTCATACTTTAAAAAATTATATATATATATAATATATATACACACACATATATATAAGTATACACACACACACACACACACACATATTTTTTCTCCCAACTTCTCAGTTAAAGTTGAAAAAAACAAGGTCATTTTCCATAGAAGAGAGAATATGTATACTTCCTGGATACGTGTGGTTTTTTTGTTTGTTTGTTTTTTATTTATTTATTTATTTATTTGCATTTTTCCGAATCTGGAAACGGGGAGGCAATCAGACAGACTCCCGCATGGGCCCGACCAGGATCCACCCGGCATGCCCACCAGGGGGCAATGCTCTGCCCCTCTGGGGCGTCGCTCTGTTGCATCCAGAGCCATTCTAGCGCCTGAGGCAGAGGCCACAGAGCCATCCTCAGCGACCAGGCCATCTTTGCTCCAATGGAGCCTCCGCTGCGGGAGGGGAAGAGAGAGACAGAGAGGAAGGAGAGGGGGAGGGGTGGAGAAGCAGATGGGCGCTTCTCCTGTGTGCCCTGACCAGGAATCGAACCTGGGACTCCTGCACACCAGGCTGACGCTCTACCACTGAGCCAACCAGCCAGGGCTATGTGTGGTTTTTAAATCTTTTTATTTTGAAATAATTAGAGGCTCACAGGAAATTGCAAAAAGAAATAATAAATCTCACAGAAAGATCCCCTGTGCCCACCACCTAGCTTGCTCCAATGGTAATATTTACACAGCTCTAATATGATATCTAAGCTAGGAAACCAGTATTGATATGATCTGCAGACCTTATTCTGATTTCATCAGTTTTCATATGCATTTGTGTGTGTGTGTGGTTCTAAGCTATTTTATCACATGTATAGATTAATGTAACCATTATTAATATGTGGTATTTTTAAAAATTCACTTTCATGCAAATCAAAGATAAGCAATATTTTTCAGCCTCAGAAAATACAACTTGAATATATTATACAAAAAAAAAACTGAACAGGTAAAATGAATTAAAAGTTTAATTCTACTTGGTTTTAAAATAAACTAGGAAACATATTCAAGTCAAAATTCTTTAAGTTTTTAAGTTGCATGTTTGAAGCAAGTTCCACTACCAAAACATTTTAGCTATCTTGCCGAAGAGCACTCTTCACTAAAGTTCTCAGTATTATTTCTCAGATCCTATTGAAGATTAGTATAAGAAACAATCATGTCTGGGTAATGTCTGTAGAACCATTATTGAAGACATGGTCTTTAATGTCAATCTTTGTATGTTTTTTGCATATTTTAAGAGGGATGTGTACAGAATCATTTAAGGAGCTAATACTATCCTGATAATTCTCTTCTGATGGTTGTCTCAATAGGTTTTTCTGTTTGCTTGTTTGAAGAACTAGAATATTTCTCCTTATCATAAAGTAAAAACTACATAGCACATCAAGTTATCTTGTTTTTTTACCTTGATCTCCTAGAAGCACAAATTAAATTAGTGCTCAATATAATAACTATATAATCCCTGATTTGTACTAGATTTATCTTTGCCTCTCCTTATATGGCTTTTGGCCTTTATATATTTATTTTAAATAGCTTACATACATTAGTGTATATATTACATTACATAACAGCATACTTTTTAGAAGTAATGTTATGGACTGAATATTTGTGCCCCTTCCAAAATCACATGTTGATATTCCAACTCCTGTTGTAATGGTATTATGAGATAATTAGATCATTCAGGTAGAACTTACATGAATGACATACTACCTTTCTAAGAGACAGGGGAGGAGCTTAATTCCTCTCTCTCTCTCTTCTCCTTCTGCCATGTCAGGATACAATGAGAAACCAGAAAGAGTGCTCTCACCAGATACTTAATCTACTGGTGCCTTGATCTTGGTTGGATTTCCCAGCCTCTAGAACTGTGAGATATAAATGGTGCATTAAGCCACCTATCTATGGAATTTTCTTAAAGCAGCCCAAACTGACTAGGGCAAATAATCATACAAAAATGCTATGCATTTCCTTTGCACAGCAGTTCATAATTAGATTGTACATCTATATATAAACCTTTTTTGTTTAATCCATACAAGTTTACTTTACCAACAAGAAAACTAAAATTCAGAAAAATTAAGTGACAATTTAGTAAATGGAAGAAGTGGAAATCCTCTCAATCTGCAATATTTCCAGGAGACATTAAAATTTCATTATTTATATTAATTTTAAAAAGAATTTCTTCAATATGAATTTCTTCAATAAATAATGTACTTATTTGCTTAATTTCTAAAAAATTACTCCAAAACCTGACCAGGTGGTGGCGCAGTGGATAGAGCGTCGGACTGGGATGCGGAAGACCCAAGTTCGATACCCAAGGGTCGCCAGTTTGAGCACAGGCTCATCTGGTTTGAGCAAAAGCTCACCAGCGTGGACCCAAGGTCACTGGCTAGAGCAAGGGGTTACTTGGTCTGCTGAAGGCCCACGGTCAAGGCACATATGAGAAAGCAATCAATGAACAACTAAGGTGTCACAACAAAAAACTGATGATTGATGCTTCTCATCTCTCTCTGTTCCTGTCTGTCCCTATCTATCCCTCTCTCTGACTCTGTCTCTGTAAAAAAAAAAAAAGACTACTCTTTTCTTCGAATTTAGTATATACTTTATAACTGTTTACAAGTTGTGTTCCTTTGTGCTTTTTATATTCTCCATCATATTAAAAAGCTCTTTAATGGCATGAACTTTTTTTAGTTTATGATAGTGTTACACAACATCTATTTCCAACTATATATGTAGGACATCTTTACAATGGAGTATTTTCATGTAATAGCCATAATTACTGTCTTTTCATATAGTTATTTATTCTTATATACACATATACTTTGAGAATAAATCCATTCATAAAATAGAAAAAATAACTGATGAGAATTGAAGAATCTTATTTTTATACTTCTTGGCTGACAATGCTAAAACTGAATAGTGAAAAAAAAGGAGGGTATACAGACCTACAAAACTTTTAATATAATTAAGCAAATTAATCTTGTATCACTGAAATAAACATTTTAAATGCCAGCCATAAGTAGTTACCTGTTAAGTATAACTGTTAAACATTTGATTACTTAAACAATTTCAAAGTATGCCTGTACTATATTAATACATACTTAAATAACCAACTTATATTTCAAAATATACAGCATTATTGCTAATTCTTTTTCAGCATTTATAGTTAGAACAATGAATTCTTTCTTCATCCATCACATAAAAATAGTATAGTTAGAATCACTAATATATAAATAGGTCCATATATGTGTCTGGGTATCCTTTCCATTTACACTTGAAGTCAATGAAATAATTTCTTTCACTTCATAAACACTGGCATTGGGAAGCCTGAATATCATTATCATCCTGAATATTTATGTATTCATCAGTAAGCAAGAATTCAAGTTTCTTTATATCATATAAAATAGTATATCATATAAGCTTAATCTGTATGTATCTTTCCAATAGAATTAATTATATAATAACATTAAATTTATTTCTATAAAGAGGCATATTTATTTAATTTTAACATGTATTCATTTGAATTATATATTATACTTTCCCTGGTATATAAAAAGGCACACATAATTAATTTCATGTAATCATTTTCTTCTAGTTTCTACTACATAACTTTTAACCAATACATCCTGTATTGATTACTTCCTAGCTACAAGCAGTAATATCTGCAAATAAAGAAAACTTCTTCCATTACTAATTTATCCCTATGAATTATAAATAATGGGTGTAAATTTACTATGAAGCTCTTCAATACTCTAAGGCAATGTAAATATGTCACCAATTTAAAATGTGCATAGGTATGTAGACAAAGCTAATCCCTGAAAGAAAGGACAAGGATGGCCATATAAGGAGAAAAAAAGAACTTTTTATCACTTTTGAAAGGAATGTGTAATTAAACAGGCCAACGGTATTTATTTCTGACATTTAACACTTCTATTTAAAATCACATTCCCTAGTATATTCCATCACAGATTTGCTGATTTTTTTCCAAATTGAAATACAATTTTTTACTCTTTTGATCTAAAAGATGTCAAACTTTTCATAAGTTATTTTGCCAAAGTTACAGAGCAAAAGAAGTCTGCTTTTTAAAACGTTGCTTAGGTCAGAAGTCTGTCTAGATACTTCTAAAGAGAAATCTCAAACTGAAGTGCTCTCTGGGAAAAAACAAAACACAGCAAAAAAAAAAAAAAAAAAACAGAAAAAGACCAGGCATTTTAAATATTCTCACCCAGTGATTCTTTCATCTCTATGTGTGAGAGAGGCTGAAATTTAAATTAACAACCAAATCTCACTGTCTCATTTAGCAGTTGTCTCCGTCTGCTGATGTTAGGGCATACAGCTTCCATTAGGAAGAGCTCCTAAAGTGGATACTATCACAGCTGGTAAAACTGAAATCTGACCTACTTTTTTTTCAAAAGAGCCTATAAATTTACCTGAAATATGCTAGTAAACTCCTTGTCAAAATAAAAACCTATAGAATATGCACACATTTCTCAAATTTGTATCTCGAAGAGTGAATTTCTGATGGTACTTTCTATGTACATTGGTTTTACTAACTATTATAAACCTAGTATCATTTTGAATAAACACACACTAAAAAAATTACACATTTGGAGTGACTGGATGGATACACATTTGGATGGATAGATAATTAAAGTGATTATTCCAACAATATAACAGAAATGTGATTTTAAAAAAGTTATTTATAAGAAAATATTTCTTGTATTTATAAGACTGTCATATATAGTTTCCTATTATCCTTTTAAGAATGAAGCATTATACTTTCAAGAGGGAAGAGGTTAATTAATTCATTAAAATAGAAAGCATTCAAAACTTTTTACAAAGAGAAATCTAATTTCTGGGTTCTTTCAGACTCCCAATTGTCATAAAATATAAAGAAAAATGTATTTCAGGTAAATTAACAAATCAACTACATAGCATCACATTTATAGACTTTTACATTATTTTTGTAATTCAAATATAGGTGCTATACTTTTCCTACAATTATTCGGAGAAATTACTAAGAAGTTCACAGAGAGTTAACTTCAAATAAAAGGTTATAAAAGCATTCGGTCTAACGAAAACTCTATGCATAAGGAGGACACAATGAACACATTTCATCACATGATTTACAGTAATAAATCACTTCTTATATTCATTCATTTTAAGACTACTAACTTAATTTTTCTTAAACAAGGTTTAAACATATAAAAAATAGCCTGTATTCACTATGCTTAATTTTCTACTTAACTATAATTTCCATTGAATTAAACAAGACATGTTTACAAACATTTATAGATAAACGAAATATAAAAATAACTTCATAGCCTACAAAATTTATACCATATACCTTGTAAGAACAGAATAAATGGATCTGATAAGGACTGTAAAAATGGACTGTGCTTTTATCAAAACAATAGTCATATTAACTAGATTCTTATTACCCTAAATGAAGGTTCTTTAGTACACAGAAAATAAAATTACTGAAAACCAGAGTAATATGAAACAATAAATCACTTTCAGTGTTTCTTCTATTTTACCAATATATGTAAAACTCAAGGCAGAAGTAAACAAAACGAATATTTTCTATGTTCAAGCAATGAGTAATTCAAGAACTATACTTCTGATAGCCTTTAATTCTAATAAACACAGAAGGACAAAAAAGTAGTATGATCAATGCTCTTCAAATACATTCTATCATTCTTTGACAATTACTCCACAGAGGTTTTTATAATATATATTGTTAAAATTAATCACATAAAAGATACATAAATGGTTCATTCTTGAAAGCTAACTTTATGAACTATGGTGTTTAATAAAAATCTTAAATATAAAAATGCAAAGCTATAGACATAAAGCACTAGAATTTTATTTAAAAAGTCAATACCCTAGGGTAAAAAGAACTATAATAAAGAAACAGATAGGTAAATTTATAAGCAGTAATGGGGGGGGGGAATAATAAGCAGTAATGGGGCCCAGAAAGTGCAAGTTAAAATTCCTATTAAGCCATCCATGACTTTATACATAGTATTTAATGTTCCAGAAAAAGGAGGAAAGGAGAATAAATGAGGCTAGTTTTCCACCACTGCAACAGACCAGTTATAACTGAAAGCTGTAGTATCAATCTTTTTTTTCTATTTCATTCTTTTATAAGTGAATGTTTATGACTTTATGTAACAGCTGGCTTATGTGCACAAATCACTATTGAAAGCACTGCCTATTATTAAAAGACTTTGTCTTCTATGTTTATAACAGAATATAACTCACTTAAAAGGGGAATTATAAACTCAATGGAGAAAACAAGCAGTAAAAGATAGTATAGTTACATAAATAGAACTAAAGTCCAAGGAAACTTTAAAGGTGAAATTTAAAATATGTGTTTTGGGCTCAGAAAATAAAGGTCTAAGAAAAAATCAGGATAAGCCTAATTAAATTAAGTATACTCAAAATATGTCTGTATTTTGCTTACATATATGTGGAAGGAGAAGTAGAAAACATAAAAATTTTGCAATATACCCATATCCAAAGTTCCTGTTTTCTCTTGACCTAACAGAAGAATGTATTATAGAAAGTGGTGAGGATGACAATGACATTATGACAAATAGGAATGAAATCAATGCAGATGCAGTAGGCCACTCTAGTTTTGAGAAGAAAATGATTTTTATGAATGGTTTTATCGAATTATAAGTAATTAAAAATGTTTTTGGACAGACTTTGAAACTTTAAAAAACTTGTGTTCATAAGCATTCTCACTCAGAGATAGTACTTCAATAAAACCTAATTGAAAAACTAGACACACACATACAAATATATAGTTTTATTAAAAGCCTCAATTTCTTAGAAATTGACTTACTTTCCTCAGAAAATAAATTTGTAATAGCAGAGGGAAAGAACTCATTTCTTACAACTTCTTAATTAAGAATACTATGGCCCAAATTTCCACTGCTTCTGCTAAATAAGCAGAGTTGTCATACTGGCCCATGAGAAGGTCTTAGCCCAAAAAAGACAATGCTAACACTACAAGGGAATTAGTCTGAGAGTCATAATCCTTAAACAAAAGTTTATAAGGGTATCACTAATATTTCAACACTTACGGCTATCATAACATATGTTTCCTAGAGCCCTGCCCGTCTGAAGCAGCACTTCCTGGTCTTTGCTATTTAGTAGCTGCACCAGTGGTGAAATCAATCCAGCATCCACACATGGAATTCGCATAAATTCTGAAAATAAGAGACATATTTAATTAAAAATCTAAAGATTCAAAACTTATATAAATCATGTCCCTTAATAAAATAAATACCTACCATTAAAATGTTTACGGTGGCTTACTATTTAGAGTACGTTTCTGTTCAAAAGTACCATTACAACCCTACTATATACTTCATCAAATAAGTACACAATGAGCGGGGTCGTATTTTCCTTTGTCAATACTGTGCTATAAACTGAAAGGACTTTCAAGGAACTTTCTTTGTACCTAAGTTATCACTATCTTCTTATAATAACTGGATGTGCTTAGGAAGCAGCATGTGATGATGGAAACACTGGTAATGGTCTTTCCACAGGTCTGCTAGTTAAAGTAAGCAGGTCCTCAAACAACTCGTTCTGTTCAATATTCTTTTGCTATGTTGATAAGATGCAACAGAAACCTAACTCTTGTCTTGTTTATATCAAATTAGCCTATCATAAAATTGGTTTTCATACATTGTTTCACTGCAGTTTCAAGAATCTATCCTTGACATTTAGTGAGGGCTTACTATACTACAGATATAAACTAAGCCATCAGATTGCATAATTTTTCACTATGTTCTCTGAAAAGTTAAAATACAAGATTTTTAAGAAAAGGTTCAAGCAAATCATTAAAACTAGGTCCTTTTCAATTTTGGTAACACTCAACTGAACCATCTATTCCTTATCTTTATTCCCACTCTTTATTAAAATTCAGTGTTTATGGATAACTCACACCTGCTGTTGTACCCATGCATTTAGTCTAGCATCAAATGTTTTCTTATACTTCAAGCTTTTTTAAATTCTAAATTTAGTAACTCCCAATAATACCATCATAGTCATATCAGACAACCTTTTTTATAGTGTCTCATGAGGGATGACTGAAAAATTTAAGGACAATGAAGATCCCAAATTGATGCAAGTTCTCTAATAACCAATATTAGAATCATCATTTTGGATATCATGACATACTATTAGGATGTTCTGATCAATAAAGTTAGCCAATAAAGATCTAATTCTTTTTTTTTGTTGTTGTTGTTGTTATTTTTCCGAAGTAAGAAGCAGAGGGGCGGCAGAAAGACTCCCACATGCGCCCAACCAGGATCCACCTGGCATGCCCATCAGGGAGCGATGCTCTGCCTTATCTGGGGCATTGCTCCACTGCAACCAGAGCCATTCTAGCACCTGAGGTGGAAGCCATGGAGCCATCCTCAGCACCTGGGCCAACTTTGCTCCAATGGAGACTTGGCTGCGGGAGGGGAAAAGAAAGATAAAGAGAAAAGAGAGGGAAAACGGTGAAGAAGCAGATGGGCGCTTCTCCTGTTTGCCCTGTCTGGGAATTGAACCCGGGATTTCCACACACTCGGCCAATGATCTACCACTGAGCCAAACAGCCAGGGCCAAGATCTAATTCTTTAACCTATAATCCATCCTACTAAAAAAAGAAAAGTCACTCTTACTTTCAGAAGGGGAGATCTACTCCTTAATTTGTTCCACAAGTACCCTCATAAGTAATTGCCCTCTCTTTCCCTTAATTTTCAAATTTTCGCAGCATATCACATAGGGCTATGTGAACTGCTATCTCTGTAACAACTTCTTTTCCCCCTAACACAGCTGGAAGTCAGAGGTAATTCCTCTCTACCTAAATAAAAGATTGCATTTCTATCACTCTTACCTCTGTATTATTAAAAATCCTCTATAAAATAAACTTTCAAGACTAAGAGTACTTCCCTACTTCTAAAGCTAACCTTTAAGTTTATTGTTGATTTTTTTTACACAGTACTATGAGATATTCCATCACCTACTGGTAAAACAATTTATACTATATACTTCCATAAATTCAGTGACTATAGGAGATGGCACATCAACCTACTTGTCTACCTTTTAGATTAATAGTTACTTTAGAATCTTTATAGATTTCACTAACTTTAATAAGTTGTCACCAACTCAAATTAATCAAAGGCAGATATTCATTTTCCTTTTTACCTCTACCCATGCCTCATTTCCAACAGGGGCATCATTTAAATGACTGCTAAAATAAGAAATTTAGGAATCCTCTGACTTGCATTCATTTCATAAATGGATTCTGTTCTTCTATCCTACTGTTTTGCTTGTTTATTTTGTTGTTGCTATTCTTCAGGTAATGGCAGCATTAATGAATTGCTATTTTTATGTGCTTTTATGCTCTAATTGTCTATATGATAACATCCAATCTTTCAAATTTTTGATGATATGATCAATATTTGGTATTCTTGAAATGACAAAGGATAAAAAATTATAGGAAAATTGTGGGTCAAATAAAACTGCTCTGACTTTTTTTTTTTAATTCAAAAGCATATAAAGGTTATTTTAACCATACTCAATGTTATATGTCAATTATATTGCAAGTTTTTTAAAGCATATATAAAGATAGAACAAAAGTGGTATATTCCTCAGCTTTCAGTCAATGCAAAAGCAACACTGCCAATCCCTGGAGAAAGTAAACTCCTCTTAAAGATGAATATATGTTAAAATATACCAGGAATTTATTGAAATGTGTTTAACAAACTCTGTCTGAAGGGGTTCCCTTTTCAAACTAAATCTGCTTCAGGAGTTCTTTCCAAGACCTCCGAAGAGTTTTGACCAGCTCAAACCCAAAGCACAGGATCCTGATGATAGAATATATATAATTACAGTAGTGGCCAGTTTCCAGTTTACAACCAAAAAGAATAATTTACCCATATAGAAAATATCGCTGAAACCTGAGGGAGACTGAGGACTTCTGAACATATGTAAACACTTCATGGTAGTTCTTTTTGGTGCCGTATTTACGCACAAGCTGGTGTACTGAGCCCCCAGCGACGTGCATTGGCACTTTACAACGACACCTGCCATGGCGATTACACAGACGAGGTCAGAATTGTAAAATTTCTTCTCTTTAAAGTATGACATGTGCAGCTGACTAAAATAAAAGGCCTGTCAACAGCACACAGATAAACTGAGACACACTAAAGGTATTACACTTAGTATGGCCTTCCATTATGTTTAAAACCTGCTTTAAGAAGCTGCGATTTCCTCAAACTGACCAAATTAAAATCATGTGTAAATATTTCTGTTACAATAAATTCTTCCAAAGAATCTCTCATTATATATAAACTAAATGTAATGAGATGGATTAGCTATTATATAATCTAAGTTTATTGTCATTTTTATTTTTCCAGAATATTCTTATACATGGAAATATAATAAACAAATGTTCCCCATGAAGGTGAATGCAGAAAACAGAACATACATTCCAATTGCTCTGTTGTCATTAAGTGCCAATGTCAGGAGGACAGGCCACACTAAAAATAAATAGTAAAAAACAGGGTACCTCTGTATTTCCCCATGTATAAGATGCACCCTTTCCGAGAAATTTGGGGTCTAAAAACTGGGTGCGTCTTATATGGCGGTTGTAGATTGTTTTACTTGCCATTTCCAGTTTTTTCTCGCGGATGAGGAGTTGTATGAATTTTATGAGTAAAACTTAAGTTCAATAACTTTATGTAATACATTTTTACTCAAATTTTGGGCCCCAAAACTAAGGTGCGTCTTAGACATGGGATTAAGCGTCTTACACATGGGGTAATACGGTATAACAAAAAAATATGCACACATTGAGAAAGGTAAGCTCTCTGTGACAATGAAAATGACAGTGGCAAGTTCAAGAATCCTATAATCAAAGTAACCAATGACACAGATGCAGCAAAGACTAGCAGTGCTTTCCTTTAATTCAACTCCAAAAGAATGGAATAGCAAATGGGAAATGTATACATAAAATGACTATCACCATAGTCATTTTAAACAAATGAAAAAGTCAAAGAAAAAAGAAATAGAAAAAATAAAAAATGTCTAATCTACAAAATTAAAACATAAATAAAACATACTGACAAGTAAGGTGTAAAACTGAAGATGTTCCCAGCAGAAAAGTTCTTGAGGAAAACCTCACCATTTTTGGCTACTTCTGCTATGATGTTAGCTACTTTGGCTGTGCATGAAGACTGTGGAATCAACAGACTTGTAAACAGTTGAAGTATTCCACTTCCTTGGATTTTTTCACTTGTTTCCATATCTGAAAGAGATATATACAAAGAGCTTCAATGAAAATCTTCAACACTAACACTGACAACTTTATATATAATCTATTCTTCAAGAATTCTTCCAAATAGAAATTTGTTCAGTACATATTCACATGTATGTATTCATATAAAATTACCTTCAGATCCACAATCTGCTTTTGAGTTTTTATCTTCACAAAACACTTTATAATACAATCTTTTGTGTATCTACAGTCAGATTATAAAGAAACCCTTTCTGAACGATCATTTGTATACTAAACTCATTTTTCAATGTTAGTTACAACCCTGTCTATTCTGAGTAGGAATGCCTTTTTCCTACTTCCTTTCTGAATCCTTTAACAGTATATTATATATATATAAATTCTATGGTTTCCTATATGCTATCACAATTTAAAAAATAAATGGCAATTAAATAAGCATGAAACTCACTTTGTGTTATTTTATATGGAATGACAAAGAAAACTATATAGTTCTATATGACTATTCATCCAACTCTTCAAACCACCACAAATGAAGGAAATAATAAACAGCAATAAGGCCATGGTATTCAGAGCTCCATTTTGTGATACAGAAATTCAAGCTGACCCTACTTTCCTTTTCTTCTTTGTTAAATCAAACCACTTCATGTATCTATAATTAAAAGTATGAACTATTAATCTGAAAGGTAACAGAAGCACCTGGAATGATGATGCAAATAAAGAAAACCTCAAGAAAAAAAACCCTTAAAATTAATATTTAATTCTGAACAATTAAGGGAGATGGCATATGTTTAAAGATAGCTATACTGCAGTAGTCCCAGGTTCAATTCCCGGCCAGGGCACACAGAAGAAGTGCCCATCTGCTTCTCCACTCCTCCCCCTCTTCTTCCTCTCTGTCTCTCTCTTCCCCTCCCGCAGCCAAGGCTCCATTGGAGCAAAGTTGGCCCGGGCGCTGAGGATGGCTCCATGGCCTCTGCCTCAGGCGCTAGAATGGCTCTGGTTGCAACAGAGCAACGCCCCAAATGGGCAGAGCATCGCCCCCTGATGGGCATGCCGGGTGGATCCCGGTCAGGCACATGCGGGAATCTGTCTGACTGCCTCCCCGTTTCCAACTTCAGAAAAATACAAAAAATAAATAAATTAATTAAAACAAAAGATAGCTATACAATTCACTGAAACATTCAACTTAAATTTGTTTCTATGTGTAGATCTCTTATATCTTTTGTATTGTGTGGATATACATACAAGTAAGGGACAACTCTAAAGATTTCTTGTTAATTGAATAGCACCTGATGTGACCAATAGAGTAGGAAAATAAATTTTATTATAAATTTTTTAATTAAGTGAGAAGAGGGAAGGCCGAGACAGACTCCTGCAAGCACCTTGACTGGGATCCACCCGATAAATCCCCTATGTGCAATGCTCTGCCCATCTGGGCTGTTGCTACATTGCTCAGCAATCAAGCTTCTTCTTAGCACCTGAGGTGAAGGCCATGGAGCCTTCCTCAGCGCGTGGGGTCAACTCGCTCCAATAGAGCCATGGCTGTGGGAGGGGAAGAGAAAGACAGAGAAAGAATTGATAGGGGGAGGGGTAAAGAAGCAGATGGTCACTTCTCCCATGTGCCCTGACCAGGAATGGAACCAGGGACGTCTACATGGTGGGCTGACTCTCTACTACTGAGCCAACCAGCCAGTGCAAAAAATATTTTAATAGAATAATCTGAGACAGTCTACAAAAAGTAAATGTTTCTTTACAGTAAGTAGAGATTAGTGCAGTGTTTTAAAACTGTGGATCACAATCCATTAGAAACTCTGAAATGGATTTGGCAAACAAGGACCAGTAATTTCTTAAAAAGAGAATAGATTGAACAACACCTGCAACAACAAAAAAATAGGAAAAAATTTTGCCCATAGTACTATAAAACAGTTAGCGAAACTCTGTTTGAATGATGGATATGCACGTGCTTATGTAACTGCTTGTGTATGTCCACTGTATGTAAAGTGTATTTCCAGGTTAAAAAAGTTAAAAACCACTGTTTTGTGCACTGTTGACAACTCAGGGTTACAGAACCATGACACTCTCTTAACATCATGAGAAACAACGGTTGTTAAATGGCTGAAGCAATAAAGAAGTACTATGTGGATACTTATACTTCCGTGTGTTTATTATCTTTAAAAAAGTAATGTGCAATTAATTTATGTTTATACATGACATCGGTACTACAGCTCAAGAAGCAATTACTCAATGTTGAAACTCCATCCATGCCTTTCCTTTTCCTACTACAAGCATAGTGCATTTTCATATGGCTATTACTACTTTAGCTACTTTAGCTTTTAACATTTTATATACTATAATAAAAAAGATATTTCAGAGATAATTTCAAACAACATTATTTATTAGGTGAAGAAACAGAAGCCCAGAAAAATGAAGTAAACTTGTCTAAAGTCACCAATCATACTAATCAGAGTATAAATAGCGACTTCAGGTTCTACTAAACCCCTGGTCAGCAAACTGCGGCTCTTTGGCCCCTTGAGTGTGGCTCTTCCACAAAATACCACGTGTGGGCGCTACCTCGATAAGGAATGTACCTACCTATACAGTTTAAGTTTAAAAAATCTGGCTCTCAAAAAAAATTTCAATCGTTGTACTGTTGATATTTGGCTGTTTTGACTAATGAGTTTGCCGACCACTGAACTAACAAATTGACATGTATGTCACCTGGCAATCACTGGAGTTATTTTTAAGAAAACTTAAAAATAAGGCCCTGGCCGGTTGGCTCAGTGGTAGAGCGACGGCCTGGCGTGTGGGAGTCCCGGGTTCGATTCCCAGCCAGGGCACACAGGAGAAGCGCCCATCTGCTTCTCTACCATTCCCCTTCTCCTTCCTCTCTGTCTCTCTCTTCCCCTCCCGCAGCCAAGGCTCCATTGGAGCAAAGTTGGCCCGGGCGCTGGGGATGGCTCTGTGGCCTCCACCTCAGGTGCTAGAATGGCTCTGGTTGCAACAGAGCAACGCCCCAGATGGGCAGAGCAGCGCCCCCTGGTGGGCATGCCAGGTTAATCCCAGTCGGGCACATGCAGGAGTCTGTCTGACTGCCTCCCGTTTCCAATTTCAGAAAAATACAAAAAAAACAAAACGAAACTTAAAAATAAATAGAGGAAACCTGTCCTTTTGTACACTGTCACTTACTAGGTTTCTTACAATTCAGAGTATTAGAAATGTAATGTACACATGATGGAGACATAATCATGGATTAAAATAAGTTTTTAAGGTCTACCTGAGAACCTAATACCAAATTTACATTGTTCTTTTTAAAGGAAGAAGCCAAATAGAACTGAACCCTGTTTGTCATATTAAAATCCTTGCTTTTCTGACCAGAGGATGTACAACCCTAGAACACTGAGGCAGATGCCCCAGGGGTTTGTCCCACCATCTTTTGGTGTGGGATGAAAGAACGTGAGCATGACGTAAGGCATGAATCATGATTAAATGTGAAGCCGAGGCATTTGTGTGCATGGAGGCAAATGATTAACTGCAAATCACTCATGCATGTCTCATTTTATCTGAAAGAATGCCTCAACATCAGAGCTTAATGTTAGGGGTAAGGGGAAAAAAACAAAACAATACGAAACTCTTGTACTCGGACGAGACTTTCTAGATTATAATCCAAGGAACTGGAAGAATAGCTACACTAAAATGAATCAAGAATTTGGGAATAGTACTGTTTATGCTATTATCAGAGATATAAAGGAATAAATGTAATCTGGTTTCTCATATAAATCTGATTTACAATTTAGAAAAATCTAACAGGAATTCTATTTACCTGCTAGTATGTGGATTTCTATACGGGTTTAGAATGCAAATTTAATAGCTGAGAATTACCTTCTTTCCTGAGGCATAAAAAACATAAAGAATGAAATATTGCTTATCACTAAAATGTCACTGTCCAATAAATAATTACAAAGTTTCAGCCTCATTTCATATATACTTTCTGCACTGGCATTATGCACAGAGTTACCTGTCAAACTAAGAGATGTCCTCAGGTATTTGTGAGCACCCTTGAAATGATTTTAAAAGAGCATTAAGAAGTAGTTAGCAATCAATGTTCGCAGGTCTAAATGAAGGGCTACTTCTAAAAAGAATCATGTACTGTGCTCAGCAGTCCTTAAAAAAAAAAAGCAATCTTTTCATTATTTTAGCCAGACTATCATAGTCACTTTAAGCTCCTTTTAAATATCTGCAGAAATCAATTCAATACCTTCCTCCCCTCTCACATTTCGAAGTGTGCCTACAAACAGGCAGCTCGCAGTCCCTGAATTTTAAAGGACCCATATGTGATGGGCAGTTGTGCTCTAACATATCTGTAGGACCAACTGCAGAGTCATGTCCACAACTGGTGCCCTTTAAGTGCTGTGGCACCCATTCTGTCCCTGCAGTCGTAGGTATACACTCCACAGGCCTCCTGATGGCAACAGGCAGCTTAGTTATGAAACAGCCAAGTATAAAAACAAAAAGAAAACTGAGCAATCAGGTCAGAGACCTGAAAGAAGAGTAAACCAAGAAGCTAGACTACAAAGCCATTACGGGGAGAAGTTAAAGCACAACTCATAGAACTTCTCCAGGCCAATAACCTGGTAGAACAAAGGAAACAGGAAGAATGGGAATAACTCATAACTTAAGATATGGCTTGAGAAAGGCTGAAGTTCTCAATAAAACTGCCAAGTAAATACATTAAAATAATTAGCTTTAGAGTTAAATACCACGATGGGGGTTTTCAGGTAAGCTACTACAATAAGCTGAATTTATGACCTACGTTAATGCATAGGCTTCATGAGAATAAGTTAATAAAAAGCATTTGATAACCAATATACAGCAAACTCCATGTTAGAAAAACAATAACGACTGCTTTACTATAACTCTCTTAGGTTCAAAATGTATTTAGTTAAATTGATAGTATTTTTAAAGTAATAAAAAAATGTTTAATGTTTTACTTAGAGCTATGGGAACAGTAAAGAACTGCTATCTTGGCCCTGGCTCATGGCTCAGTGGATAGAGCATCAGTCTGGCGTATGGACATTCCAGGTTCAATTCCCACTCAGGGCACACAGAAGAAGCCACCATCTGCTTCTCCCCCCTCCCCTTTTTCCCCCTTCCTCCCTCTTCTCCTCCCATAGCCAGTGGCTCAATTGGTTTGAGTGTGGTCCCAGGCACTGAGGATAGCTCTATTTGAGTACATCAGCCTCAGGTGCTAAAAATAGCTTGGTACGTGAGAATCAGCCCCAGCTGGAGAGTTGCCAGGGGGATCTCGGTTGAGGTGCATGCGAGCATCTGCCTCACTATCTCTTATATTACATGTCCAAGGAATCTTTATGACAGATTATGAAGAGGAGATTCAGATCTGGGATAGACTGCCAGGACCAGAAATAAGACTCAAAGGGCCATGTACCTCTTTGTCTCTGTGGGACTATGTATTTCTCAAGAGGTAAATTTTTAGAATAGAATGTAACACGTGACCTGACCCTGTGCTTAGGCAATCCAATCTGAATTCAAAGCTTCATTTACTCCTACACAGACTAGTCCCAAATTCCCTCTCCTTTTAACAAAGTGAAAAAAAAAACAAAGCATTTGTACTTGGTAATACCATAAACACCTCAAATTTAACATTCCCAAGGTCAACTTGCCCTCTTTCCTTCAAATTCATTCTAGTCTCTATCTCTGTGAAAGGCAGGGAACCCATCTCTTTCAGAAGCCCTAGAATTACAGATTTTTCTCTGTGAGTAAATGCCTTTGTACCACCCACATTTCATCAGAACGCAGATTCCACTGATTCCATCTTGCCAGCATCTTGTGCATCTAGCCCTTCCTTTCTACATTCACGTTGTATCAAGTTCTTAGCTCTGACCTTTATTAAATGCAACAGACTCAAGAGGCTCCCTAACTCCAGCCACACACTCCTCCCACTGCCCATGTCTGTGATCCATAAAGACACCAGAATAAACTTCCAAAAATGCAAATTTTATGTCACTCTCCCATTTTAAATCTTTAAATGATTCTCTATAACTTTTAAACACTGAAGCATATCCATACTATTTCCCAAACTTATCTCCTGATAGTCTTCCGTTGGCAACCTACATCCTAGCCACATTAAATTACTTAAGTCATCCAAATTAATCATCATTTATTTCATACCTCCTTACTGCACATGTCTCCTCTCTGAACTGCCACACACACCCCTACCACTTGAGCTAATTCCTATTCAGACCGTGTCCTCATTTAAAGGGACCTGACTGATATCTAACTACCATAAAAATTTTATTTTAAATTTATATAAAGAGCATTTTTTTAAATTTTCAAACATATTTTCTCTTCATTTTTAGAGCAGGTCACGAGATGGGCTTGACAGATAGGTCATGTTCTCTTCAAATCACAAATAAGGCCACATAAGATTACGTTGGAAAAAAGAACAAGAATCCAATTTTTCTGACTGCTAGTCCTACCATAACTGTTATTTAGGAGATACATGGTGATGACACTACCTTTACCAGATTCGCCATGTTATTGTATGAAAAAAAATTAGCATGTTTTGCAGGAATAAGAACTATAGTGAGGCAATTGCCTGACCAAGTAGTAGCACAGTGGATAGAGTGTCAGCCTAAAACACTGAGGACCCAGGTTCAAAACCCCGAGGTCACCAGCTTGAGCACGGGCTCATCTAGCTTGAGTGTGGGATCACAGACATGATCCCATGGTCACTGGCTTGAGCCCAAGGTCACTAGCTTAAGCAAGGGCTCACTGTCTCAGCTGAATCCCCCCAGTCAAGGCACACATGAGAAAGCAATCAATGAACAACTAAGATGTCACAACTACGAGTTGATGCTTTTCATCTCTCTCCCTCCCTGTCTGTCCCACCCTTTCTCTCTCTAAATAAATAAAAGAAGTATAGAGAGGCAACTCAGTGGTAAAGGAATGTATGTATTTTGAGATAGTCTAAGGCAGTGACTGAAGAAGAGAAAGGGAACTGATTATAAAGAAACTGAAGTAGGTTTAAAGTAGATTCAAAATAGATACGAGGAATATACAGAGTATAAAAAGATTAAAGTAAGGATATGACAAATAAGAAATAAATGTTTTTAGAAGAAAATGGAAGAATACAAAGTGGCGAAGGGGGATATAACTAACATGAATTTCTGTCCCTGATGAGACCTTCTCCCTACCCCCCTGAGGATTTCAAACAAATACAGTAAAGGAACAGGAGATAGAGGGAGAGGATAAAGAGAATGCTATGCAGTCATGAGAAGAAAGAGGGCAGAACAAAGACCCATTTCACACAATGACTCACTATCAAAAACAGGTCTTACTAAAAGATTAAGTTGTGAGAGTCATTATATAAAATTACAAGAGATTCTGAAAGTCTGCAGTCATTTCAATTCCGGGGATAATGTAAGCTGTGGGAGTCAAAGAAGTCATGTATTTGGAAGTCATTACTAGCATAAGCAGGGAGATCTGCTAGTTTAACTATTTTCTTTAAAATTACCACTAACAAGGTCATAAAAGAGTTGCTAAAAATTAAGAGCTGTATGGTTAAAAACTAAAAGGAAGATATTTACTAAGAAAATAAACACCAGGACAAATGTGTTAATGACTGTGGTAAAAGCAGAGTGTATAACTAGAATTGTTCATCTAGATCAGTGGTAGTCAACCTGGTACCTACCGTCCACTAGTGGGCGTTCCAGCTTTCATGGTGGGCGGTAGCAGAGCAACCAAAGTATAAATAAAAAGATAGATATAACTATAATAAGTTGTTTCATAAAGATTTATTCTGCCAAACTTAGCGAAAATCCGACATAAAGTACTTGGTAAGTAATTATTATTATATGCTTTAACTTGCTGTAACTCTGCTTTATAAATTTTATAAAGTAAAGTTACTTCCCTACTTGATAAATCACCGTTACTATGGAACCAGTGGGCGGTTAGAAAATTTTACTACCAACAGAGATACAAAAGTGGGCGGTAGGTATAAAAAGGTTGACTTCCCCTGATCTAGAAGTTCAAAGTAATTACTGAAAATATGATTCCTATAGTAAATGGGGGTTTCCTCACTTCATACAAAAAGAATGAGAATACAGTAAACACAGAGAAGAAATATTTTCAGTGAAAGACCCAGCACTATCCTGCTGTGAAATACATTGGGGGAAAATATTAAGTAAACAAGCTAACGGGATTTGGCATATGTAGGATTCAGTAAGATTTTTTGAAGACCTTAAGTTTATTGTTTACGATAAACCTACAGGAATATATACTATTTTTCAAATAATCTTTTAAAATTGAGTGGCAAATGAACCCTCTTAAAGAAATATTACTGTATGCAAATAAGTCAATGTGATTTACCTCACTTTTCCAGGAAAACAAAAAGAAATAAAAAGGTATCCAGACAAGGAAAAAGAGTAAGTTAGTCACTTAAAATCAACATTACTATAAGCCTGGCCAAAAGAAACAGTTAAATAGCTAGCTCACAATATCATTTTAAATGAAAATGTAACTAAGAAATGTTCAACAGATGACTGCTATTGTAGTCTAGCCATCCAAAAGAACATTACATAATCATTCAAACATTACTGTAAAAGAACATTTAACATCATGATAAATGCTCAAAAATAGGTTATAAAAAAAGGAACCTACATCTACATGGCATGATCCAACCTGTATAAAATAATAATTATATGTAATAAAAACTTTTTTCTATTTCCCAAATTGTATATAATAGTTTTGTATTGTTTTATAAGAAAATATACTTTAAATCTATATATATCAGGATATATTATAAGTAACAGAAACTACTGTGCTATATTAAATTAGTATATATAAAGAAATTTGCTCTCAATGCACATAACTGTAATGTCTAGAAGAAGAGTGAGCTTCGTGAATGTTTTTTTTTTTTTCAAGACACCTGCTCCATTTTTCTGAAGTCTCCTCGACTCTCCTGTGTGTTGGCATTATCAGATGAGTTCATATCATGGTAGAAAAATGGCCGTAAGTTCCCCATCTTAAAGGAAAGCAACTTAGCATCCTTTTCTCACCCTTCACCTCCGCACAAAACAAACAGAGTCCCATGGTTCACTGGCCAGATAAATATCACACTATTCACTGACTGGTGAAGACCTAAACAAATCTCAGTGAATGGACCCTGTAATCTAGGAGTGAAGATGAGGGTCATCTCATAGCTTCCCCAAAAGGAAGAAAAAAAGACAGGGGGAGAGATTCTTATGTTTAAAAATACTATAGCAACACAGGACATAAAGAAGCAAAGAACTGATCAAGATCTGTAGTGATTTGCTTTATTTAAAAAAATCAATAAAAGATAAAGCAAATCCATGTAAAATCATATTGGTTTAAATAAAGCTAAAAGGTTTATTCTGTGGAAGTAAATTGCAATTTCCTTTCAAGTATAATCCTAGAGGGCTGAAATTCAAAGTTATTAAGTGAGGCTCAAGAAAAGGGTTAATTATGAATGGGGAAGCAAAAATAGGTATTATCAACTAAGAATAAATTTGATGTTAATTTCCCAAAGGTTAAAAAATACTTCAAGCCTGACAAGGCAGTGGCGCAGTGGATAGAGCATCAGACTGGGATGCGGAAGTACCCAGGTTCCAGACCCCGAGGTTGCCAGCCTGAGCACGGGCTCATCTGGCTTGAGCAAAAAGCTCACCAGCTTGGACCCAAAGTCACTGGCTCGAGCAAGGGGTTACTCAGTCTGCTGAAGGCCCACAGTCAAGGCACATATGGGAGAGCATTCAATGAACAACTAAGGTGTCGCAACAAAAAACTGATGATTGATGCTTCTCATCTCTCTCCATTTCTGTCTGTCCCTATCTATACCTCTATCTGACTCTCTCTCTGTCCCTGTAAAAAAAAAAAAAAAAAGAAAATACTTCAAAACAGATGACTTAATACTAAAATGATAAAGAATAATTTTATATAAACTCTTGGTAGAGGTTTTTAATTATTAGAACGAATAGGTTACAGGTAGCGATATAGGAGTTGTTCACTATAAGATATTTTGAGGAAATTCAATATTTAAAAAGTGTGCATTTGGTAGACTGAAGAATAAAATCCTATTCTGAGAAATGAATAGAAAAAAATACCAAACCACAGCACTTCAAGATAAATAATATACAACATTGTCAGATAAAACAGTAACTGTTACAATATAAGTCATTAGACTTTAAGAAAAAACAAATGATTATATTTTATTTTTGTTTGAAGACATCAAGAGTATGGCTAAAGAACCTGTGATAAAAAGCTGATAACTATTTTTTAAAAATGTATGTCTAGCAGTACAACTACTCTGAATCATTCTGAAAAGAGAGGAGGAAGTCAAATGAATACTTTGGCTACAACAGAAACAAAATCCATCAATACTATAAACTAAATAGAGAAATAAACTTCAGCCACCACAATCTACTAGATAAAGTGAATAAATATATGTATTGAATTTAATTATTGCTGATAAAATAGCAACTAAACTAAATAATGGCTCTTAAAATGCACATGATATTGAAAAGCTATCAGTAAATCAACACACACTGAATGAAATGAAAATTTTGAGAAACTTTTTTCCTTTCCCTAAGAAACATATAAGCTAAGGAAGGAGGAAGATACTCTCACCACTACACATACGTTTAAGTTACACTGTTAATGTTTAAGAGGTTTCATAACCATTCAAAAGAAAGTTACTGGATTCATTTAATGCACTTACTCAGCATTAAATACTTAGTATTTACCAGGTACTAGGCAAATAGCTAACAAGATACATCCTTGCCTTCAAAGAGTTTCTAGTTTAGTGAGGGAGGCAAGTATAGTTTTAATATGTTGATAAAAATCCCACAACCTCCCTGGCCGGTTGGCTCAGTGGTAGAGCGTCGGCATGGCGTGCAGAAGTCCCGGGTTCGATTCCCGGCCAGGGCACACAGGAGAAGCGCCCATTTGCTTCTCCATCTCTCCCCATCTCCTTCCTCTCTCTCTCTTCCCCTCCCGCAGCCAAGGCTCCATTGGAGCAAAGATGGCCCGGGCGCTGGGGATGGCTCCTTGGCCTCTGCCCCAGGCGCTAGAGTGGCTCTGGTCGCGGCAGAGCGACGCCCCAGAGGGGCAGAGCATCGCCCCCTGGTGGGCAGAGCGTCGCCCCTGGTGGGCGTGCCGGGTGGATCCTGGTCGGGCACATGCGGGAGTCTGTCTGACTGTCTCTCCCCATTTCCAGCTTCAGAAAAATACAAAAAAAAAAAAAAAAAAAATCCCACAACCGATTTAACATACAAAGGCACTGAATCCAGTCTAAGCTTCTATCTGCCTCATTTTCATGGCAATCCATTGTCAGTTCCTCGAAAGAACTTTGTTCTCTATTCCCTTGTATGTCCATACTAGGATGGAAGGTGTTAGAAACCAAGCTAGACTAGGCAAGATATTTACCCAGGATAGCTTGATGGGGTTTAAACATATAGTCAGATATTGACATGGGAAGTAACAGCACAAAGCATGAAGTCTGTTACCTAATATCACTAGAATACTCACCATTCACTTCTCTTTCCTTATTCCACACTCACACACAACTTCTGTGGCCACTTACTGTTCCATGATAGCTTAGACTCTAAAAAAACTAGTTTGGCTTACAGAATCTTACAGATATCAAAACCTCACTTCAAAGTGCAGTATTTCAAAATGATCTTTCACTTAAGCTCCATCTTCCAACACTGCCCAATGCCTGCCACACTTCCCCAACCCCATCACCATAACCACCAATTACCCTACGACAGCAGGAGCAAGACCAGTGTGATACTGTGAGGTACATAAGAAATACATAAATGGTCTCCTTTCTGGCACAGCTCCTAAAATCCTAGAAATCTGCTAAATGATGAGTGGGGCCTTACTTCAAATAAGGCAAAAAAACATGAAGCAGGTCTGTTAACAGTGCCTAATTCAGGAGAACAAAGGAGAAAATATCAGTTAAAGAAGAATTCACTCTCTTAAGAAGAGAAGATGAGGAAAGATCATAAACAAGAAAATAGATCAAAATCTCCCAAGACATAGAGACAAGACAAAGTAACTGGAACAAGAATAATTGTGAGATGGTTAGTGAAAGAACGTTCCCATCCCAGAGTACCATCCCTAGACCAGAATTTTCCCTTCAGAACTAGTTTTGAACCCCCCTTTTTAACGCACCCTTTGGATCTCTAAACTATTCTAAACAAATGCCAGACACCCAAAACTTGACCTTCCTCCTTTCACTGCTCTTAAGAACTCAGCTCTCCTTTCTTCACCTACTACCCCAAGACTTAGAGCCTGGAGCTTGAGCTGCTATTTTCTTAGCTGAAAAATGTTTTCTGTAAACCATTTGTCCTCTGGCTTCACTCAAATACAATTTCTCATTTCTTTACCATCTTGTGACATTCTATTTGCCCCATTCTCATCACTAGTACTCTATGAACCTTCTATACACTAGAGCTTACTCTCAGGTTTTCTCTCCCCTCCAATTCTAGCTATCATCCTGAACAACTACGAGTCTACATGAAATGGTTAATAACTCAGCCTCACATTCCTTGACTTTATTAATAAATGACCTAATTCTGCTCTTTAACAATCCACCACACAATCACATCAGGGCTCCATTATCATGTAGAACTGTTCCACAGTTGAAAGTTTCAATTTGGAAACTATTCTTACATGTATTTTATGCCTTTATTATTGAACATTTTTTAATCTCATTGAAATCTCTATTCCTTCAACTTCTTCCTTCCCTATCAACTCTCTCCATGATTCATTTCATCCCTACCTACTCTACATAAAATGATCTATGATGTTAGCAAGTTTCCTTAAACCCTAAATCTGCACCCAATAAAAGGAAAACTCTCCCACTTTCATACCTATTCAATGCAGTTCAATGTGGGCTCACGCACAGATTTTCTAGGGCTCCTTAGGTAGCTATCCCGTATAGCCTCTACAGACTCGTCACTGACTGATGGCCTATCAGAACGGGGTTTGTCCACCAAACTGCCGGTTTCCTTCAACTGCTTATCCCACTGAGTAATGTTATTCCTATGTAGTGGCGCTTCATTATAAACGTGCCGATATTCACATTGCACTTTGGTCATGGATTCAATTTTTTTTTTTTTTTTTTTGCATTTTTCTGAAGCTGGAAACAGGGAGAGACAGTCAGACTCCCGCATGCACCCGACCAGGATCCACCCGGCACGCCCACCATGGGGCGATGCTCTGCCCACCAGGGGGCGATGCTCTGCCCATCCTGGGCGTTGCCATGTTGCGACCAGAGCCACTCTAGCGCCTGAGGCAGAGGCCACAGAGCCATCCCCAGCGCCCAGGCCATCTTTGCTCCAATGGAGCCTTGGCTGCGGGAGGGGAAGAGAAAGACAGAGAGGAAGGCGCGGCGGAGGGGTGGAGAAGCAAATGGGCGCTTCTCCTGTGTGCCCTGGCCAGGAATCGAACCCGGGTCCTCCGCATGCTAGGCCGACGCTCTACCGCTGAGCCAACTGGCCAGGGCTGGATTCAAATTTAGTGAGCCACAGAACACACTGAACTTCTGTACCGTCCACATCTCAACTGGCATGGCCGTGGGCTGCTCCGCTGTATACATGGTGTTACGTCACCATCTGCTCATGCGCACATGCTGCCACATCATCCTACAGAAACTGGGAGGGTCTTCCTTTTATTTGGTGCAGATTTCACATTTCTATTGTCTTTTGTTGCTTTCCTGTGACCGGTCAAAAAAGCACCATGACTTTACGCACACACTATATTTCACCTTGCCACTCAACCCCTGACAATGGATGAATCCAGATATTTATTTCTGTTCTCTAATTTTAGAATGTTATGTTATTAAATGTTAGCTAGTAACATCATAAATTCACATTTTATGATCTTAATTGGATCATCTCCATTGTGCAGTAATGTTTTTATTTAACTCTAATCATGTCTCTGTCATATTTCCTAAGCTAGCAGTTCTAAACATTTACTTCATCACTGTCAACAGATAATCTTTCCTGTATCAGAGTGCAAATATTTTGCTCCTACACACTTAAATATAACTATGATGTTAACCATCCTTAACTCCTATCTCTAAGAAAAAGATGTCCTCTTTTTTCTTCTCATTGGCTATCCTCCAACCCTTCTTTAAATCTGCTACCAGAGATCTTTTAAAAACACAACTCTGATTTTGTTTCCAATGGTTCCCTTTAGCATGGTGCTACAGAATGAATGCTTGTGCCTTCCCTCTCCAATTCATGTTGAAATCTAACCCCAAATGTGTTGGTATGGGGGGGCGGCTTGGGAAGTGATCAGATCATGAGGGCAGAGTCTTCATGAATAGGATTAGTGGCCTTACAAATAGAGATCCCAGAGAAATGCCTCAGTTCCTGCACCATGTGATTTCCAGCAAAAAGCCATCTAAGAATCAGAAAGCACATCTCACCAGAGACCAAATCTTTGGGCACCTTGACCTTGGATTCCCCAGCCTTTAGAACTGTGAGACATGCCATCCAGTCTTGGCTATTTTGTTATAGCAGCCCAAGCAAACTAAGACACACGGCATAATCTGACCCTTTACTCCCCCTCCCAGGTCATCTTCCCTGAATGCACCTTTCTTCTGTTTGCCGCACCATTTTTCAGTTTCTAACTAAACTAGGTTTTCCCCTATCGCTGACTTTGCACAGTATTTTGCTTCCTATGCTCCAGTGTTCTTCCCACCACCCTTGGGTCCTCACATTAACTGGGTAAAAGTATACAATGTTTTCAAAATCCAGTATTCCCTGATCCTGCTCACCAAAATCACTACCTTCCCCAATTCTCACACACAATGTTATAACTGTGTCCAAGTTATTAGAACCTATTTAATAGTTGAAGACTTGGGAGTGGATGAAATTACACACAAAAACTGTATTTTTAGAGCCTCTACTATGCTGTCCATATGATAGAGAGGATATAACTATTATCCTCACAGAGAAGTCTAGTAAGAGAAAGACCACTAGGTTACGTACAACAGCTCCATGAAGACTGGAAATCTATTTCATAAACAAGGTAACATTCGAACAGTTTTAGAAGATAAAAAAGCATATTCTAAGAAATAAAGTAGGCAAATATATTCTACAAATAAGGAATTTGTATGTAAAAGCATTACTAGTTAAAAATAGAGACCCTAAGTTTTAATAGCAACATTCTGTAGCACTGGATAATTTATTTTTATTTTTTGCTTGCCTGTGGCTGAAGGCATCAGAATTGAGAAGTGGAAAAGGTAGACGGTTGATATCATACAAAGTCTAAAGAAAAGGCAGGTAGGAGGAGAAGAGTAGCATGCCTGCAAGACGCCTATTTACCCATCAGGACCCAGGTGAAATGTCAGTCCATCTATGACACTACTTACTAAGTAGCTGTAATTACTTCTAACAGAAAAAGGACTGAGCTTATAAGAAACTGTCTTATATTTTAAGAATTCTCTCATCAAGAAAGTCTTTTGGCCTGACCTGTGGTGGCGCAGTGGATAAAGCGTCGACCTGAAAATGCTGAGGTCGCCAGTTCGAAACCCTGGGCTTGCCTGGTCAAGGCACATATGGGAGTTGATGCTTCCAGCTCCTCCCCCCTTCTCTCTCTCTGTCTCTCTCCTCTCTCTCTCTCTCTGTCTCTCCCTTTCCTCTCTAAAAATGAATAAATAAAATAAATAAGTAAATTAAAAAAAAAAAAAAGTCTTTTGTGGAATTGCCTACCGATCACTAGCTCAACAGAGACTAAACTTTTCACTTTGCATTAGGCTAATCAAGTCCTAGTTTATATTTTTTCAAAAGTAAACATATGTAAAATGTTCTTTAAGCCTTCAGAAATCACTGTAGAAAATTACCTTGCCTTTAGATTATCCTTGCCACATGCACACATCAAAGAAAAGATAAATAACTCACAACCAAGTTATAATGAGCCAAATGAAAATATTCTGTTTG
The DNA here is from genome assembly GCF_036850765.1 of Saccopteryx bilineata. NCBI lineage: Eukaryota > Metazoa > Chordata > Mammalia > Chiroptera > Emballonuridae > Saccopteryx > Saccopteryx bilineata. Next base: position 183,327,519 of record NC_089494.1, read on the forward strand.
CTCCTTTAGCACAATGAGGAGAAAAGATGTATAACACAACTATGGGAAGAAAATTACATGCATCTAAAATGAACTTACCTCACAGAACATGGTGTGCTAAAATCTAGACTTTGAATCCATACATCTTTTTTTTTTAAGATTTTACCTATTCATTTTAGAATGGGGGTGGGAGAGAGAGAAGGGAGGGAGGAGCAGGAAGCATCAACTCCTATATGTGCTTTGACCAGGCAAGCCCAGGGTTTCGAACCAGCAAACTCAGCATCCCAGGTTGATGCTTTATCCACTGTGCCACCACAGGTCAAGCCTGAATCCATACATCTCTTTAAAAATTGCTCTGCCTGTTGGGAGCCTCGTTTGGGGGTTTATTACAATGAATATTAAAAGCAGGTCATGAAAAACCTCCATACAACTAATTATAGAGCTTCTCATAGAGAAGGATCTAACACTAATGACATCACTCCTCACTAGCAGTTATCCCAACACATAACCATTATACCACACAATTCATTTTGATATTTTAGTGGAATATATATTATACTTAGTATTGTTACTTTTATGTGTCAACTTGGTTTAGCCAGGATACCAGATATTTGGTCAAACATTATTCTGAACATTTCTGTGAGGATGTTTTTGATGAGATTAACATTTGAATCCGTTGACTGTGAGCAAAGCAGACTGTCCTCCATAATGTACATGGGATTTCATCCAGTCAACTGAAGGCCTAAATAGAACAGACTGGCCTTAACAAACAACACGCATGCCCCCACTGCAAGAGCAAGAGGTAATTACCAACACACTCCCTTCACACACGACAGCAACAGCCCTTCCCTGGGTTCCCAACATGCCAGCCCACCCTGCAGATTGTGGACTTGCCAGGCTCCATAACTGAGTGGACCCATTTCTTAACATTTCTTTCATGTATGTATGTATGCCTGTCTGTCTACCTATCAGATTATTTTCAACCAGTGTGATGCAAGAATTTTTAAAACATGCGGTACCTGACTATTTAAGTCAGGGGCAATGACCTCTTTTCCCCTTAGACTGTCAAATAAAAAAGAAATGACACGAGTCAATGCAACCATAGCCGTCTGGTGAGAATGAATCAAAATTATACATTTCTTTTTTGTCAGACGGAAAGAAATATAGTGTTTGGTGTGCCGCCGAATTTTATTAGTTTAGGTGTGCCATGAGATGAAAAAGGTTGAAAATTGCTGATCTAGTATCATCAATCAATCTGTATATACCCCATAGGCTCTCTTTTTCTTGAGAATCCCAATACATTATTATTCCTAAAAAAGAGGACCCCTTATCCTTGTCAACAAATATTTCCAAGTAAGAGCACATACGTGCCACACAGATATATAGATTAGACCAGAACAGATTGTGTAAACACTGATGTGGCCTTTGATTCATCCTTGACATTCTTTTCAACCCACTGGAAAGATACTGCCTACGTTACATTAGAACAGGGGTCGGGAATCTATGGCTTGCGAGCCAGGTGTGGCTCTTTTGATGGCTGCATCTGGCTCGCAGACAAATCTTTAATAAAAAAATAATAACATTAAAAATATAAAACATTCTCATGTATTACTATCCATTTATTTCCTACTGCTCATGTTCATGGTTGCAGGTGGCTGGGGCCAATCACAGCTGTCCTCCAGGACAACACCAAATTTTTATTGGATAATGAGTAACGTACATGGGTCGTTGTATGGCTCTCATGGAATTAAATTTTAAAATATGTGGCGTTCATGGCTCTCTCAGCCAAAAAGGTTCCCAACCCCTGCATTAGAACATTGTGATCCACAGCTTAGCACATCAGCATCCTCTGGGAGCTTATAAGAAATGCAAAATCTTGGGTTTTACCTAAAACTACTGACTCAGAACCACAGGGGGATAGGGACCAGGTATTTGAGTTTTAACAATTTTCTAAATAATTTTTATGCACCCTAAAGTTTGAGAAACATTGGTCTGGGACAGTAATACCCAATGGAAATATGTGAACCACATATATAGTTCAAAATTTTCTAGCAGCCATGTTAAAAAAGGTAAAAAGAAACAAATGAAATTAAGTTTAAAAACCATTTTATTTATATAAAATATTATCATTCCAACATGTAATCAACATAAGGATAGGGTTATTTTACATTTCTTTTTCAGTATTGAGTCTTAGAAGTCATAGCTCATCTCAATCAGCCACGTTTCAAGTCAACAGCCACAGGTGGTTAGTGGATACTGTACTGGACAGCACAGGTCTAGAACCATGCCAGAGTGGTTCATGAGCCACAACTAAGCATGCATATCATTAGTTACTCAGGGCACAATGCAGTGTAAATCAGTTCAGTATGGTTCATGTAAAGTAACTACTTGTGTCTTCTAAAACAATTTTTATTTTAAAAAAGAGTTTAGGGGTTAAGAAGTACTAACTGCAATCATAAATAAGTCATGGATATAATGTAATGCATCGGGAATATAGTCAATAATATCTACGTATGTACTGGTTAAAAGATTTATTGCGCTAATCACTTCATACGGTACATAAATGTCTAATCACCATGTTGTACACTCAAACCTAATATGGTACACCAACTATAATTTTTTTAAAAATTCAGTCAACAATTGATGTGCTTATAGTTTTAAAAAGTTGAATTAAGTACTTAAGTCAGAACATTTCCTAATGCCTTTTATTCTATGATTATTCATTTATGACCTGACAAATCAAGTATGTATACTCCTATCAGACATTAAACACATCTCTATTACAGCACTTAGCATGATAAATAATTATTTAGCATTTACTTATCAGTCTCTAACACAAAATAATGAGCCCTGAGGGCAGGAAAAAATTTCTGCCATTATGAGGAGACAGCACACAATGTTTGGGACATACTAAACAATACTCAGTGTTGAATATAAGAATAAATGAAACCTGAAGTCTAAATCTTTACCACATCAAAGTATGACACGACTATACAAAGTGTTACACATCTAACTTTCAACTAAGTATTTAACAGTTAACCAAAGCAGTATGACATATCAATCATGAAGTATGAATTCAACTGAATAGTCTACAAATTTTCCAGTGGGTCCATCTACATTTAGTAAGTGGACATTTTTTTTCCCACAGTAGACATGAGTAACTGATGTGCAGGATCGTGAAATATCATACAGTATTCTCTACTACTCCTCCAACAGTCCTGTATAATGACAGAGTAAGAAAAAAAAATGACTTTCACTCCACCTCAATGTTCTAGCTTTCTTAAATCTCAAAGAAATATACAAATGAATTGTTTGTTTCTTAAGTGGTAGTAAAACAGCCCAAATTTCCAAGTGAATGTATCTGAAAACAAAAGGCACCTAATGCTATTAACTTATTTAAGAAAAAGAGTAAAGATTCTCTGCATTATATAGCCCATTTTATGAGCATTGCCCTAAAAAAATTACAAACTCTACTTCACAAAACACATAGAATATTCACATTTCCTCAGTTAGTATTTTGTTTTGAGAGAGTAAAATGACAATAAACCACATGTGGTTAAGAATATGGCATATACGGCCCTGGCTGGTTGGCTCAGTGGTAGAGCGTCAGCCTGGCGTGCAGGAGTCCTGGGTTCGATTCCCAGCCAGGGCACACAGGAGAAGCGCCCATCTGCTTCTCCACCCTTCCCCCTCTCCTTCCTCTCTGTCTCTCTCTTCCCCTCTAGCAGCCAAGGCTCCATTGCAGCAAAATTTGCCCGGGCGCTGAGGATGGCTCTGTGGCCTCTGCTTCAAGCACTAGAATGGCTCTGGTTGCAACGGAGCAATGGCCCAGATGGGCAGAGCATCGCCCCCTGGTGGGTATGCTGGGTGGATCCCAGTCGGGCGCATGCGGAAGTCTGTCTGACTGCCCCCCCCCCCCCGTTTCCAACTTCAGAAAGAAAAAAAAAAGAATATGGCATATAATAATTTTGGCCTTAGTATTTCTCATCAAGACCTTATTGTACAGCATATAAAAATAATATAGTATATTATATTCAGTTGAGAAACTATACTTCTGACTTAGTGTATATTTCCTTTTTTTCCCTTTTTTTTTCTATTTTTTTGAAATGAGAAGGGGGGAGGTGAAGAGCCCCACTGGGATCCGCCCGGCATGCTCTGCCCATCTGGGGCATTGCTCCACTGCAACCAGAGCCATTCTAGCACCTGAGGTGGAGGCCATGGAGCCATCCTCAGTGCCCAGGCCAACTTTACCAGTGGAGCCCTGGCTGTGAGAGGGGAAGAGAGAAACAGACAGAAAGGAGAGGGGAAGGGTGGAGAAGCAGATGGGCGCTTTTAATGTGTGCCCTGGCCGGGAATTGAACCTGGGACTTCCACATGCTGGGCAGATGCTCTACCACTGAGCCAACTGGCCAGGGCCTCGTATATTTCTTAAACTTCTTTTTAATTTGCTTTTAAAAGGTGTTTCTTAATTTGGGACCTTTTCCATTTCCTAGCTGTTCTTCGTTACTTAGACTGCTTCAGTCAAAGTATGAACCTTTCACTCTGCATTTTGTATTTAATGTTATGACTATTTTTCCTACTTCAACAATTTTGCAGATGGTCATTAATATTAACATACATTCATAACTCAAAAAATGAAAATCACAATAAATAAGAAATGAAGTAATTTTGCTCTTATTAACTCATTATAAAACATTCCCATGCTATGACATGTCTTCTATGAAAAAAACAAAGATTTGTGTGAAGATTTATACAAAATGAGGCCTCCAAAAGGAGAATCACTTACTTTAATAACTGATGTTTTTGGCTGTTTTTTTCCCAACAGGTCAAAAGTACCAAACTTTTAAAATGATGTTTAATGTTCAGTAGTTAAAACAATTTTAATTTATAAAATAATTTATATTCATATTTCACTAAATCTTGAGATACCTAAACTCACACGACAATACAAATCTAAGAGGAATGTATGTAAAGCTGCGTTAATATAAAAAAAACATAAGCAATCAAGTTCACATTTTCAGGACTGAATAATATAAACAAACTATCAAAAAATACATTTCTAAACTTGTAGCTATAGATATCATTCAAAGGCTAATATATGACCTTGTAATTATAAACAAAATTTTCTCATAGAAAAAAAAATAATACTTTTCTAACTGTAGTTTTGAACCTAAGGGGGTTATATATCACTAAATTAAGAAAGTTTCAATGTTGTTTATCAGAGCATTTAATAATCATTCATTCTAAAATATATAATTTATATTATTAATTTTAGTTATGTTTTAGGTACTAAATCTCATTAGGTTAAATATTTGTCCCTGAATAATACAAAGGAAGATGATAAATTATATGGAACCTCAATAACACACTAAATGACCTTGACTCTGAAACTGTGTAAGTAATTGTTATACTTTCCATTCTTAAAAAAAGTTCCTCACTCTGGCCAGATAGCTTGGTGGATTAGAGTGTCGTTCTGATACACAAAGGTTGTGTGAGTTCAACCCCACGCCAGGGCACCTATGGAACAGATTGATGTTTCTGTCTCACTCTCTCTCTCCCTTTCGCTCTAAAATCAATCAATAAATTTTAAAAAGAAGTTTCACCTGGCCTGTGGTAACACAGTGAGTAGATAAAGCATCAACCTGGAAATCTGAGGTCGCTGGGCTTGCCGGGTGAAGGCACATACAACAAGCAATCAATGAACAACTAGAGTGAGGCAACTATGATTTGATACTTTTTGCTCCACCTCCTCTGTAAAATCAACAAATAAAATATTTTTTAAAAAATTTATGAAAAAAAATTCCTCTAGTATCAATATTCCCAACAAATAATTTTTTTATGAACATACCTTAAAATAGTAAACATGGTGGATATTTACCTTTTTAATATTAATTGATTAGACTAAGGATTTATAGTTTAAAGGTATCTCTTGATTAAAAAACTAATTAAGACTTTTGTAAACACACAAAAGGGCTTTTATATTACATGAAGAGGCTTTATACTGAATTGGTACAGCATTAGAAGGGCTGCCACTAATATCAGAAACTAAAATAAGATACTATTCATATCACAGTAAGTCAACAATTGTCACAAGAAAAAGAGGAAACAAGAGTATCACATGGTATATATTCTGATTTCAAAACCAAAGAGAACTAGCTAAAAATTCAACTGAGTTCAGAAAGTATTTAGATACAAATAAAAATATAAAAATTAATAAACCTTTTCAAACTGATCTCCAACAATCACCACTTAAAAGTATTATTGGAAAAACGCATTTGTAACAACCAGATAATATAAAATACATCGGAATACTTTAAACAAGACATACATGGAAACCAAACTACATAATCTGAAATATAAAAAGACTTGAAAAAAAGAAGCTAAACTGTATGTTCTTATATTGTCAGACAAAACACTGAGAAGTTAATTTATTTTCAAATTAACTTGTAGTTATTGTGGCCCTGGCTCAGTGGCAGAGCTCTGACCCAGCGTGTGGAAGTCCCAGGCTCAATTTCCGATCATGGCACATAGGAGAAGTGCCCATCTGCTTCTCCTCCCTTCCCCGTCCCTCTTGTCTCTCTCATCCCCTCCTGCAGCCATGGCTAGATTGATTTCAGCATGTAGGCCTTGGGCGCTGAGGATGGCTCCACGGAGCCTTGGCTAAAAATAGCTGTTGTGAGTTTGGGCCCCAGAGGGGAATAGCATCAGCCCCAGATGAGGATTGCCAAATGGATCCCAGTGGGGTGCATGCGAGAGACTCTCTATCTCCCCTCCTTTCGCTTAAATAAAAAAATTTAAAGCAATTATAGCTTATTGCAATTCCAATAGGAGTTTTCAGCAATATGACAAAGTAGTTCCAAAACTTTTGATATAACCCATGAAAATAAAATTTTTGAAAGACAGATTTATAAAGAGAAATTTCCTCCATGAAGCTACTATAATTAAAGTAGCATGATTACAACAAATTAACAGATTAATGGAACAGAATAAAACCCTAATCTTGCCAGATTATATTAAGTAGTTATTATATGATAAAAGAAGCATCATCAACTAATAAGGAATAGATAAAACAATACATGGTGCTGGGAAAACTAACTAGAAATAAATTAGATCCTCATCTTTCCTTTTTGTGTGACAGAGACAGAGAGAGAGAGGGACAGATAGGAACAGACAGGGAGAAAAATGAGAAGCATCAATTCTTTGTTGCACCTTAGTTGTTCATTGATTGCTTCCCATATGTGCTTTGACCTGGGGGCTACAGCAGACAGACAGAGTGACCCCTTGCTCGAGCCAGTGACCTTGGGCTCAAGCTGGCGCCCGTGGAGTCTCAAACCTGGGTCCTCCCTGTCCCAGTCCAACGCTCTATCCACTGTGCTACTGCCTGGTCAGGCTGATCCTTCATCTTGTACTAAGCATCAAATTAAGTTACTAAAAATAATAAAATAATTTTAATCATAAGAACACATTATTTTATACAGAAGCTCTTAGGAAAAACAACAAACAATTCACTGATTGTTTTTTCCCCTGAATGTCTCATTTATAGATTTCAAAGTCTACTTAATGGTTAAACTTTAATCTTTCATTATGCAAAATGGGTATGCAGAAAATCTGAATTACAAGATATAAAAGTGAAAGCAGTTAGATCATGCAAGAAAGCTTTCTAAAGGAAACATAACTGTCAAGGTTCTCAAGTACAACAGAAGATAAAGAGGAGTGTGATACTGCCCACACCTTTAATATTGGTTCAAACATCTGTAATTCACAGCAAAGACACGAAAAATAAGTTAATTTAATCAATCTGCTTATTATTAATGGCATTTCCCTTTAAACATCAAATTATACCTTTCTGTTGAAAATATATCATTCTTATTCAGAAACTAATATTAATTCATTTCCAATTTGTCATATCAATTAAAAGTCTAATTTGCATGCCTCCTGTTCTTTGACATTCAGGACATTGGGTTAGTGCTTATTTGATTAGATAACCAGTTGACATCAATCAAGTATATGGCCACAAAAGACCCACAGCTAACTACAGATTAAGTTACATGAAAAAGAATAAGGAAGACACAACAACACAAACCTATCACTTCTCCCTCAACAATAACTTAAAGTGTATTCTTTTGTGACAGTAAATCAGTACTGGTGCTATAAATATTGAGGATGTAGGTCCTTTTCAGTATATATTTGACATAGAGCATTAATTTAAATGACATTCTTATTTATTTTACTCTTCGTTAAGAACCTAAGTTTTCCAAATTTAGCAAACTTAAAAACGGACAGTTCTATTAGCTTAGGTTAGAAAATTCAGATCCTCTGCCAATACTTCAATCACAAACTACAAACACCAATGGAGGCTTACCTCCTTCTGGAGACTGTGTATGTGTTTGTTTTTACTTTTATGAAGTATAATGCTTAAAAGCATATCAAAGAGCAAAGAGATTTAGTTTTTCTCAGGCTTCCAATCAGATTCAAGCATTTTCATGATGATAAACTCCTGGATATAAGTATATTTGGATAAACACTTCTTTCTGATTTTCACTAAGCACCTTGGAGCCTATGTACTGCTTCTGCTGTAGAATCTAACCCTAAGAACAATAAACTTAAGGTTCATTTTTTAAAATGTCTTCTCCTACACTGAAGACCCAACTGTATTTTATTGATGTGATAATGATTTTGTTTCCAAGCTGCATTTTCCACCATACTATACTGGCTGGCCCAACCCTTAAACCTACTTTGATCAGCCACCGCTCACAATAGAAGAAATCAAGCATTTATAAATATTTATAGTTTATAAAAATTTAAAATAAGATTCTATGTGTAATCAATATTTTAAAAACTGTTAATGAGATATTTTAATTTTGTTGGTATTCAGTCTTTGATGTATCTAAAGTCAAACCAGCCCCATTTCACACGCTTATTATTCACCCCTCAGAAAATGAATGCCGTACTGAACAGCAGGAGCTTAGAAGATTCCTCGGGAAGGCTAATTAGCATAGTGCTCCCCGGTCCTTTCATGTTTAAGGGGTTTTTTATGGCCTTGATACTTTCTGAGCACTTTGGCTCAATATAAAATTTCTTATTCTGAGTTTTCTGAAAATACTGCTCCAATACTGAATTGCTTTACATACTGCTGTTGAGAAGTCTGATGCCAATCTGATTTTTTTCTTTTAAATAACTTGATCTTTTTGCATGGAGACCCTGAGAATTTGTCCTTTGTACTTATTTTTATCTTTAAATCTAAGTTTTACATTGAGTTGACCATTTCAGGTCAATTTCCCCAAGTACTTGGTAGACCCTTTCAACAGGTAAAGTCTGGTCTTTCTTTATTTCAGAAAAGTTCAGTTTTAATAATCAGCTGTTCCTTTGTTTTGCTTTTTCACTTTAGGAACTCCAACGGCATGTATGTTGGGATCTTTCTGCCTATCATCTATGTCAATTACTCACTGATCCTTTATTTGTCTTCATTCTTCTGTTTTCTTCAATATTATTTATTAAAATTTCAGTAACCTGTATTCTTCCCTGGTACCTTGCAATTTAGCTATAATTTCTAAAATAATTATTTTTCTTCAATTTATCCTAGTGAGGTCTTAGTTCACATCTTTCTGGTATTTATCCACTTGGGTTTCAAGTTTCTGAACTTCTAACTTAAGGGCTTTTTTCTTGTATCTTAAAGGATGTTTAATATAGGTCATAATGTTCTCTTACTGAAAACTGCTTCATGGTTGATTTAGGAGGAAAACCTTTAATAGCTAAAATGTTGTGATTCTTATTCTGCTTTGTTCCTTATAGTACCTTAGTGAGTATATCCTCTTTTTTTAATTCAGTGAGAGGAGGGGGCGCAGAGAGACACACTCTTGCATGCACTCTGACTGGGATCCACATGGCAAGCCCACTAGGGGGCCCACTGCTCAGCAACCAAGCTCTTCTTAGAGCCTGAGGGGAGACCATGGAGCCATCCTCAGCACCTGGGACCAACTCACTCTAATCAAATAATTGCTAAAGGAGGTGAGGGGGGAGAAAAAAGCAAGAGGGGGAAGAGTGCAGAAGCAGATGAGTGCTTCTCCTGTGTGCCCTGATGGGGAATCGAACCTGGGATATCCACATGCCCGGCAAACACTTTACCACTGAGCCAACTGGCCGGGGCCCTTACCATGTATATCACCTGCAGTTTCCTATTCAGTGCATAGTCTTTATTTTCCCAACTAGCAATAAAAATGGTATGCAGTAAAAGTAAAGATTTGGGATGAATATCTCCCAAATATGTTTCCTCTTTTGCACTTAAGCCAAAGGGAGTTATTTATGGTTTCCTTATTTCTACACAACATTTAATTTCCTTTCTACTCTTGCTGGCTTCTTTCCCGCCACCATCAAATCTGTAAGGGAGAACAATTTCATCCTCAAAAGTGGCACTCTCCTGATTTGTTTCATAGGGTTCTGTGTTCTTTTTAAGTATCCTCCTCTTGATTTCCCAATAGCCAGTGCTCGTATAGAATCTAAAACCAGATCGAGAATATATTTTCCCATCAAAGTAGAATCTTTTCTTTCTAAAGGCTATTTTAACTGTGTGCTATCTCCCCTGAGCTCCAGGTTCAACCCAGTCCCTTCTCACGTTTTCCACGTCAGTCTCTGCAGTCTTCACTGACCACTCTCAAAATGGGCTCTGAGCTGAGTAGGCTCTATTTGTTTATTTATTTCTCTCCCAAATAATCTGTAGTTCTTAGTATGTCTCCTAGTTATGCTGGAGGAATAGGCTATGGTTAGTTAGTTTTATTTGATCTTTGTTGATCTGTATATATTTTTAATAAATGTTTGGAAAAATTAATATTTAGGTAGCTGTCACTATTCTATGGCAATTCAGGAATTTCAATTCATCAATAGTTGTGAATATTTTTTAGTTGAACATTTTCTCTAGTTTACCCTAGTCTCCTCTATTCTTCAAATACTATACATGGTGGACAAAAGTAGGTTTACAGTTGTGAATACGTGAAACAGTTAATAAAGTCACTGTAATAACCTTAACCTGCATGTCTTTTTCCATATGAATAACTGTAAACCTACTTTTGCCCACCTCTGCACTTATTCAAGAAAAACTGATCCTTTGATAATTTATGATTATACCAGTCATAAGTCCTCCTGGATAATACACATGATAACTAAAAGTCATGTGATATAAAATTATGTGAAGTAAGTGAACAATATAATGAATCAGTTTGCAAAAGAAGCATATTACTTCTATGTTATATTTGATAACTGAGGGTAAAAAGTGAAATCTAGGTATTACTATGAAAGAATTCAGTAATATAATTTTTTATTTATACTAAAAAAGCAGCAACTTTTCATGTTCAGTGATTGCAGATTTAGCATGGCCATTGAAAAACAGTTGATCATAAGTTTTAAAATTTCCTGCTTAAGAAATAATTTTAGTACCTAGCAGTAAATCTATTCAAAATATTAAAGGCACAAAGCAGACTAAAAACAAAATGATAATAGAATACTCGTACTATTAGAGAAGATTCATAGAGTAACCTACATTAGCAACTTGTATACACCAGTGGTTTGCAACCACTAGTCCACGGACTGGTGCCAGTGTGTGAGAGAGTTAACCACCATGATGTTGTAGGGTGGTTAACACTTAGGTGGATCAGCACAGTATTTCTGGCAGACCAGCACCATTTGGTGAGCCCGCAGCTGAAAAACACTGGTGTACATACTTTGGTATGCTTAGGATTACAGCCTAGAAAAGAGCCAAAAATCAATATAAGGGCTAAAAAATAAGCAAAGAATTCAACAGGGAGATGACTACTATGATACAAAGTTACAAGTGTGGAACTAAGTAGTAAATACTTTTTTTAAAGACAAGTAAATGCATTCTCTCACAGGGCTGTTCTATAGAAAATAAACAAGTATGTGATTCTTGTATGAAACAGGAACTGTCTGTCATCAGGCAATTAACTAAACAAAGTTAAAGTACAAAAGTAAATGAGGCGATAAGACAGGAAAACAACCTAACCCTGAAGAAAAAGAATTTAAAACTGTACTGGTTATCACGTTGACACGGCTTTTTGGTCCTCTAGCAATTCAACATGGTCCTCAGGCTCTTATTATGAAACAGAATTTGTATAATAAATGGAGTGTTCATTTTTCTTGTCCGTGGGCCTTTGATTTATGATAGTTTGTCTTACAACATGATTCAGATGTCATACTCTCTAAAGACAAGTCCTATCTTAATGTTTAGAGATAAACATAGGAGGCATATTGTTTTAATTTTCAAATAAGTATGAAATAGAATAACCATACTACAATTTAGCAAGCACTTACTGACAATCTTCTAACTAGTCTCTGAATCATAAAAGACCAGAATAAACAGAAGCCGATTTCTTGGCTGGTAGCCTTCATATATTTACTAAAAACATTTTAAAACTGAGATCTGAAGTATTTATATGAGACAATAAATGCTTCTACATTAATTTAGATATTCATCCTAAAGATTTACACAAATGCTTGGTTAAATAAAATATTTTCCATAAAATCTAACAAGTATTCAAATTTTATATTCTTGTCTCTTAAGATTCTGACACATATACTATATTTAATGTTACCAAAACAAAAAAGAAAATCACTCTGAAATCACATATCAAAGTAAAAATTCTAATTTCAGATTATAATCATTTGTAATGTACAATTCAAATATTCTCATTTCCCACAGTACAGAATTTAAAAGCAAAATTTCTTTCCTTTCAGAACTGTCCTTTCCAATGACAGGTTAATAGAGTATAAAACAGAACTTTGAAAAGAAATAGAACTTTTAAGTTTAGCTTTCTATTACATGCAATACACCTTATATTTGGATAAAATGGAGAAATCATTCTTTTTTGATCAGGTGCAAACAGTGATATTTTTAGTTAAAATACCTGACACTAAGGAAGAATTATGAAACAAAAAAGTCCCTGTCTAAAAGACAATGTAAGAGTACAGATTCATTTCAGTTAGATGTTTTATAATTTTACCTTTCAGAGGACAGTAGCTATGGAACCACCACTTAATTCAGGGATGTAAGAACAACTGTAGAAAATAAATTATCTTATTGATATTTTTACTTTTTCTCGTTTAAAAACCAGATGCTAATTTTATAAAGTATATAAAATTAAATACCTATAAAATAAATATATCAGTCTATTGCACAAGAGAAAAAATGGTTTCCATATTATCTTTCTCTTTAATGGTAAGAATTTGAAACTATTTTTGTAAAACAGCAAATATTCAAGGAATAATATTAAAATCTAGCTCCTTGAAACAATTTCCCATTCAATAAACTCAGCAAAAAGCTGTGCTTTACTCAGAATGTAACTTTTAATTTTGTAACCTAAGAGTTTCAATCCAAACTTTGATTCTACCAGAACAAAGCAAGTAATATTATAGGGTCTGTTTCCTTATCTTTTTTTTTTCCCCTGAAGTGAGAAGTTGGGAAGGCAGAGAGACAGACTCCCGTATACGGCTGACAGGGATCCACCCGACATGCCCACTAGGGGGCAATGCTCTGCCCATCTGGGGCCAACCACAGCCATTCTAGCGCCTGAGGCAGAGGCCATGGAGCCATCCTCAGTGCCTGGGGAGATCCTTTGCTCCAATGGAGCCTTGGCTGCAGGAGTGGAAGAGAGAGAGAGAAAGGAGAGGGGAAAGGGTGGAGAAGCAGATGGGCGCTTGTCCTGTGTGCCCTGCCTGGGGATTGAATTTGGGATTTTACACATCGGGCCGATGTTCTACCCCTGAGCCAACCAGCCGAGGCCTTGTTTCCTTATCTTTTAAATACCTCCTCAAGAACTATTGAAAAGATTAAATAACAGATAAAGTGCCAACTCAGGTGCTGAGTACACAGTAGGTGCTCAATCAATGATAAATTCCACTCTTAAGTCAGAGACTGAACATCTGCATGAGCTCCCTCTTCCTCTGTCCAATTCATTTGTGTCAGTAATCTTAAATGTAGGGACATAATTTTTTTTAATTATAAAATGTTTTATTCTATTGATTTCAGAGAGAGGAAGGAAGAGAGCATAAGAGAGACAGGAACATCTATTCTTGTATGTGCTCTCACCAGGGACTGAACTGGCAACCTCTGTGCTTTGGAAGCAATGCTCCAACCAACTGAGCTAGCCAGCCAGGGCATGATATAGATTTTGATATAAATATTTAAAAAGATATATTCCTTTTGTTCCCTTCCTGGGAACAAGAATAGTGGAGTTTACTGTTTTTATTAACACCTTATGGCTATTTTGCCTTAATATTTGATGATATGCAAGTTCAAGACCATTTTCAATAAATGAGTTCTATGAATAAGTCTCCAATGGGTCTGAAATTTAACCCAACTATACATTTCTCAATATTTCTTGAATCAGTTCTTTAAAAGGTTATAAACTTTTCCTTCCTTTTTTCATTTATCTTCTTCATCTCTCTGTCTATTGGTCTTCTCAGGGGAGGACTGAGCAACCCTCCACACATAACGAATGACACTGCCTCTATGTCCTTCAGCTCCTGAAAAAACAACCCTAGATCATTCCATCTTTTTCTAACAGAGAATAAACTGTACAATTAAAAACAAAAGGTTATATTAAAATAATCAAAAAAACTGAACGTGAGATACTCAATTTACTTAGACTAATTACATAATTATATAAATGTTTATATAGATGTATATGAAAATCAAATTATCACATGGTTTTTCTAGTCCTCCAGACCAGTATAATCCACAAGAGCTTTCTGTGATCATAGAAACCATTTTAATCTGCAATGCCCAAAACCATAGTCATTAGCTAAATATAGCTATTGAAAAGTTAGACCAAAGAACTTAATTTTTAATTTAATTTTAGTTTTAAATAGCTACATGTATCTACTACGACGGGTAACACAGCCTTGGACTCTTCTGTTCTCTTTACCATAGTGAGCCTTATCCAGATGCTCTCACTGAATTCCTTGTTATATGCTTTCTCTGTTATCTCTAAAATCAAAAGAAAGAGAATTACTAAATAAAAATTTTAAAGCTAGCTTTAAAATGTGTTTTGATGAAAAGTACTAAAATCAATTGTTTTAGATTTTCTAATCAGTTTACTAAAAAAATAAAATAAAAAAGAAGTTACACATACATCTGTAAATGCTTCGAAGTGAAACTTTGAACAATATATACTTTCTCCTGAATTCTTTGTCAGGTAACAATTAGTCCCAGGATAAGATACAAACAAGAAGTTTACAGCACAAACCATAGCACAACCATGCAGAAATAAGGGAAAAAATGAGAATCATTCTATACCTGTATCCTCACTGTGAGAATATAGAAATTAAAGAATAAAAATGTGATGGATCAAATGCAACAATACAATGTGTTTGTTAAGAGCTGTATAATTTATATCTGTAGTATTATTAACCATATCACCAAAGATCAAGTCTTACTTCAATTTTAAGGGACTTTTAGATGACTACTAATGGTTCTTTATAATTAAATCTAAACATATACATTATTTGAAGTAAAATTATTAAAAAGGTGGTGATAAGATCTCAGAAAAAAAATTAGGTCTTTTAAGCTCCCTCTGTTTCTCCTCCCTAGTCTCCCCACATATAAACACAGTCTTTTTTTAAAGAGCGAATGTAGGTGTTAAGAAAAACAATTATGATGCTTATCTGTTAGGAATGAAATAATGGCCTCTCTCTAGACACATTATTAATGCCATTACCACCACCAATCAATTCCTCCTTTCTTCGGCTTTTACCACCTTGCGGGTGGAGATGTGGGGTAGGAAGGTGGAACATGTAAAGCAACCTCAGTATTCAGACATAGGATTATAAAGAATTCAAGTTATGTAAGTGCAAGTTATACGATATACTACATACCAATTTCTGAATGACTGCTGATCTTTCTGTTTGGCATTTGAGTTAATATAATGAAACTTACTATTTTGAGCCAGGGCTTGAAGCAGACAATCCAAGCATCCTTCTAAACTATCCTCAGTTCTGTCAACAGCTGTTATCTTCAGCTTCTTCAAGGTATCACTGAGATTATCTGCTTATAGAAAAAATAATAATAATCAGAAACCTCACTAACCATATGGCAATCATGAACAACAGTTACCACTAACAAGCAAAGGGCTCTCATTATAGTGAATTAATATCCACATACATTCCAGAATAGCAATGGACTGTACTATTACAAATTTTATCAATTTAAGTATGAAATATTCACTCTGTATATACGTTAAGATACCAGAAATATTCCATAGACTGCCAAAGAACATCTTTTTCAGCACTCTTATACCTTATTTTGCTTGTTCAGGAAATTAGCCATGTTTAATAAAAAAAAAAAAAAAAAAAACCCAAAAAATTAAAGTTCCACAAAAAACTTTATAGCTTAGCAAATATTTTGTTTCATTTTACATTTCCTTTGTTGTATTTTAAAGACATAAAATAAAAATGAAAGGTTAGAAATATTTCAAAATCATATGACTTAAAATGATATAATGTCTAACCATATAACCTACTTTAACACTGCCATTTGAAAAACACTTCAAGTCAAAATATTGCTTTAAACCAAAACATGTACATTATGGATTAAAAAACAAGCCTTATCTCCTTATTTATATTTGGATTTCTCTAGACAATAGATTATCAAAAACTCTTTACATTATTAAAAATTATTCAGAATCTCAGTTTTTTTATATCAATTAATTCTGCTGGTATTTGACATACTAAAAATTAAAACTGAGATTTTTTTAAGATTTTAGTTAATTTATTTAAATCTAACAAGTATAAACTATTATCTGTTACATATTTTAATAAAAAACATGGAGAAGGTGGTATTTTTTAAATTTATTAAATTTATTGGGCTTTCACTGGTTAATAAAATTATATAGCTATCAAGTATACATTTCTATCATATAATACATCGTCTACATATTGTATTGTACTGTGTTCACCAGCCAGTCATCTCCTTCTGTCACTATATATACATCTGACCCCCGTCACCTGTTTCTACCGCCCAGCTCCCTTTCCCTGTGGTAACCATTATAATGTTGTCTGTGTCTACAAGTTTCTGGTTCTCTTCTTTGTTCATTTGTTTTTAGCTTTATAACCAACATGAGTGAAATCATATGGTTTTTAACTTTTCCCATCTGATTTATTTCACTTAGCATGATACTCTGAGTCTATCCATGTTGTCACAAGTGGCAGTATGTCATCTTTTCTTATGGCTGAGCAGTATTCCATTGTATATATGCAACACAGTAAGAAGGTGGTATTTTTCTATAAATCTCCATAACGTCTGCCTTAATAGAAGAAGATAGTGGATTCTCATATCTGCTTCTATACTCAATCTTTTATAATTTGTTGTTTTGGTTGAATAGATGAAGAAAATTCAGCCTCGTCACACATATACACAGTTAAAAAGCAGGAGAGTACTCTAATAGCCTTTTCAGATAATCGTGGATATTCTTTGACACCACACCAAAACATAACAAATGGTAGTTTTTTAAAGGTTAGCTGCCATGTAAAATCTGAAACAATAATATGCACGTTTCCAACTCTTACATTAAAATCCACTGGTCTCCACCTGACCTGTGGTGGTGCAGTGGGTAAAAGCATCAACCTGAAACGCTGAGGGCACTGGTTTGAAACTCCAGGCTTCCCTGGTCAAGGCACATATGGGAGTTGATGCTTCCTGCTCCTCTATCCCTTCTCTATCTGTCCCTGTCTCCTCTCTCTAAAATGAATAAATAAAATTAAAAAAATAATAATAAATTTTTTTTAAATCCACTGGTCTCCTGCATTTTAAATCTTTTATGCAAAATATTTATCAACACATTTGGTTAAAAAATTAGTCAAAGTTATGCATACCTTTCAAATATTGATACATTTCATTGTGCTATTTTAAAATACCATATTTGTTAATATCACCAATATTATTAAAAGACTCCTTTAGTACTGGGAACCCATCAAGCTCAAGGTGATACAAGTTTACCAAAATTCTAATTTTTTAAAAATCTTAAAAACTCCAATTTTATCACGGGCAACAAATACAATCAGCTGTGAAATGTCAAATTCACCTCACTCATTTGTGAGAAAAATGTCTGCCAAATATGAAAAAACTGGTTGGTCTCTTAGTTCTTTAAAATAAAAAGTGTTATTCTTGAAAAAAAAAGTACCTCAGTCAGCTCACAACTCAAACAATAACACGAGGGCTTGTCTTCCAAATAACCACCCAACTTTGCAATGTAATAAAAGTGTTTCATACATACTTCCCTTAGCTGTGCATTTATTGATTGCTTCTTATCCATGCCCTGACTAGGGATTGAACCCCACAACTTCTGGTGAGCTGGGTTATATGTACTTCTTACTTCATCAAATATATAGATTTTTTTAATAAATAAATTTTTATTAATTTTAATGGGGTGACATCAATAAATCAGGGTACATATATTCAAAGAAAACATGTCCAGGTTATCTTGTCATTCAAGTATGTTGCATGCCCATCACCCAAAGTCAGATTGTCCTCCATCACCTTCTATCTAGTTTTCTTTGTGCCCCTCCCCCTCCCCCTCTCCCTCTTCCCCTCCCCCCTCCCAACCACCACACTCTTGTCCATGTCTCTTAGTCTCGTTTTTATGTCCCACCAATGTATGGAATCATGCAATTCTTGTTTTTTTCTGATTTACTTATTTCACTCCATATAATGTTATCAAGATCCCATCATTTTGTTGTAAATGATCCGATGTCATCATTTCTTATGGCTGAGTAGTATACCATAGTGTATATGTGCCACATCTTCTTTATCCAGTCTTCTATTTTTTTTTACAGTGATTAAAGCCTTTAAGCAAACTCTTAGCCAATACAGCAAGAATCCATAAAAGAGTAGTGTCCTTAACATGTTCACCAAGTCCACATTGGCACCAACACCATTCCAAAACCCTGCAAATGCAACCCAACCCCAGTTCAGTCTGTTAGGAGCTGTCACAAAAAGCAGGAGTCCAGGAAAAGTCCTCATGGCACTGGAATTGTCACAATTCTATACTCAGCAGCAAATATATAGAATATTTTTAATGTGTACACAAAGGTTGAGATTTTTTTTTTTTTTGTATTTTTCTGAAGTGAGAAGCAGGGAGGCAGAGACACACTCCCACATGTGCCTGACTGGAATCCACACAGCATGTCCACTAGAGGGCGTTGCTCCGCTGCAGCTGGAGCCATTCTAGCGCCTGAGGCAGAGGCCACAGAGCCATCCTCAGTGCCCAGGCCAACTTTGCTCCAATGGAGCCTTCGCTGTGGGAGGGGAAGAGAGAGACAGAGAGGAAGGAGAAGGGGAAGGGTAGAGAAGCAGATGGGCGCTTCTCCTGTGTGCCCTGGCTGGGAATTGAACCTGGATTTCCACATGCTGGGCCAATGCACTACCACTGAGCCATATGGTCAGGGCCCAAAGGTTGAGATTTTTAAACTTTTTTCCTGCTTTGTTATGGACATTATGTGAAACCAGTATGTTTTATTTCAAGAATATTTTGTTGAAAAATACCGTAACTACTAGTACAGTCTGGTGATACTACTTCCCTGATTCACACCGACTACAGCATTGGCAGTTTTTCACCCAGAACTGCTTTTGCACCATTATCAGTCCAAATGTCAACACAGTGAAAAAGACAAATGATGTTTTAATGGTATTACAAAAAGGGTTTTGACCTCACAGATATCTCATAGGATACCAAGGAGCCCCACCCCAGCATGCTGCTCTCATATCAGAATTTCAGGCCTTTTCTTACTTCCAAGTAAGGTATACATTTTAATAGACTTTTGTGCATCACCAGCTCACAACAATATTAAAAATGTAACAAAATCCTCTGTTATAACATGAGAAATAATCTACTGTCCATGTCAACCCAAGAAAAAGTAGCTGTAAACAGGTGTGTGAAAGCCTGACCCGTGGTGGCACAGTGGACCAAGGATCGACCTGGAGCACTGAGGTCGCGGCTCCAATCTCTGGGCTTGCCCAGTCAAGAAACATGTGGGAGTTGATGCTTCCTGCCCTCCCCCCTTCTCTCTCTCTTCTCTAAAATGAATAAAAATAATTTTTAAAAAAAGTAAGTGAAATAACACCAATATACCCTAGTGATGCCTAGCCTAACCAGTGACAAATTTAATAAACCTAACCCTACACTTTACTAAAAATCCCAGGGTATCACTCACAAACCAGGATTAATAGATTGTTATTTCCTTAGGAGGGGCTAGATAGTTCTGAAAAACTGATCTGTTACCTAAAGAAATAGAAAACTGTAAGTTTCTCTTCTATAAACTAAGAAGTTGTAGGGCGTAATATCTAAGATATACAATCTTATTAAATGGATATTAAGTTTACTATTCTGAAATAAAGTATAAATAATGTGTAATATCTAAGCTTACATTATTTAAATAAAAATTACTGCAACACTGAGGAAAAGTAAGATTTGTAACGCAAATTATAGCAATTCATCAAAATTTTCAGCCAATAAGTAATAAAAGCAGTTAAGACTTATTTAGTACTACCGACGTTGGCACCTGGGTCTTTTTAAAATTCTTTCCTTCCTTTACCCCACTCCCAATGCTCCTTGTCTGCCATCCCTTCCTCATCAAGTTTCAACCTAGATGTTACCACCCACAGATCATCTCTGCCCATTCTATGTCTTCCCTTCACCAACCCTCATTCTCTATCCCTGCATCCAACTTTCACAGCACTATCCACTATTTTTAATTTTTAAAAAAGATTAATTTTTACAGGGGGGGGGGCAGGAGGAGCAAGAAGTATCAACTCATAGTTGCTTCACTGTAGTTGTTCACTGACTGATTGTTGCTTGTCCTATGTGCCTTGACCAGGCAAGCCCAGGGTTTCAACCCAGCAGCCTCACCATTTCAAGTTGATGCTTTATCCTCTGCGCCTCCACAGGCCAGTGTTTAATTTTTAATATATGCTCCCCTAGTATATTTTATGGGGCATCTTGTTAGTTCCAGTAGTCCCCCACTTATCTAAGGTTTCACTTTTCAAGGGTTATCTGTGGTCAACTGTGGTCCAAAAATATTAAAACAAAAAAATCTAAAAATACACCACTGGTTAAGTTTTAAATTGCACCCCGTTCTGAGTAGCATGATAAAATTGTGTGCCTTCCCACTCAGTGCCACCCCAGACATGAATCATCCCCTTTGTCCAGGTGTCCACATCCTATACTCCTCATCCATTAGTCATGTATTACCCATCTCTGCTATCGTTATCAGCTGTCATGGAACCATTATTTTTATTAATAATGGCCCCAATGCACAAGAATCGTGGTGCTGGAAATTCACATGTGCCAAAGAGAAGCCGTAAAATGCTTCCTTTAATTGAAAAGGTGAGTATAGTACAGTAATATATTTTGATAGACACACACAAACTACATTCACATAACTTTTATTAGAGCATATTGTTACAATCGTTTATTATTGTTGTTGATGTGCCTAATTTATAAATTAAACTTTATCACAGTATGTATGTACAGGAGAAAAACATAATACATGTAGGGTTCAATACTATCCTCCATTTCAGATATCCACAGGGATCTTGGAACATATGCCCCTCAGATGTGTACTGGATAGTCCCTGTACCACACCTATCACTTGGCACATGAGAGTACCCAGTAAACATCTGTTAAATTAACTGAATAAAAAATAAATTTCTCATTTGCAGAAAGCTGTCAGGCTAACCTCCATCTGAAAAGAAAAAAAACACACCAGTAAACATTTATTCAGCAGGTAGTTCCCATTTTGATGAGTTTGAATAGTAATCTGTTTCTTACAGATACAATGTATCTTTCAGGTTTTATAACTGTTAGTTATTGTTACATAACAAACCACCCCAAACTTACTGACATAAAACAAAAGCCATTTTATGATGTTCCCACATTCTCTGAACCACGACTTCACAAAGGGAACATTAAGGATGACTTGTCTCTGCTCCGCCCTGAATAGAACCTCGATGCAATCTCAAAGTCTAATGGTGTCTGTCAGAGTGATTCAACAGCTGAGGCTGGCATCGTCTGAATCATCTGACAGTTCGTTCACTCACATGTCTGGTGACTGGTCTTGAAGGACTTGAAGGCTAGGACTGACCGCCTGATCTTAGGCCTCTCCATGAGGCTTAGTTTCCTCACAGCATGGCAGCTGCATGGTCTCAGACTTTCCGTGTTTCTAACAAACACAAGTGGAAGCAGCATTACCTTCTAAGATTGCGCCTAACAGATCAGGCATCACTTCCACAGCCTTCTATTTGATACCATTCACAAGCGTGCTCAAATCCAACAGGAAGAGAACTCCTCAACTCTCAATGGGGAGTATAAGAAGTTCTCGAAGAATATGTGGGGCAAGATATTGTTTGTGGCCATCTTTGGAAAATATAATTTGCTACAATAACTTCACACTCACTACATGATTTGGTTATAATAAGACAAATAGCATTATATCCTTTTATTGTTTTTTAACCCTAAATACAAAACTTCCCAAAATGACTGTATTTTCAGCCTTGGAAATAGACATAATTTATATGGATATTATTTTATGCAATATTTATATATACCTTGTGAAATAGGTGTTATCTGTATTTTGATAAGAAAGCTGAATTCAAAAGCTGAGTAACTTGTCCAGAAAGATAAGTGCTAAAGTTGAGATAAATCCAGATGTGTCTTCAAACCCCAAGATCTTTCTACTGAACAGGGAGTCTGCACAGTCCCATGTTAAATAAAACGGACGCAGATCTCATGAATATTAGAACTGCAAAGCAAGGGCTATCTGTATCTCACTACATACACATGTAAGCCATTCAAAAATGAATTTATAACATAATCATATTAGTTGTACTAGCTGACAACTGTCTGTAAATCTGAATGTCACACACATACACAAAAAAATCAGAGAAATGTACCAGGGAGTGCTCTCTGCTACAGTATATTAAGGGTGGTACAGTGCTGAGTACATATTCTAGGTTTCAGTAAGTATTTAACTGATTAAGTAAATGAATTCTAAGGAAAATTTCCAGGTCATAAGTAATAAGCACTTGTATAATTCAGAATAGCTGTACGAGGTGCAAAAAGGTAAATATGATCTATATTCTCATTTAAATTCTTCGGTGTCTGTTTTCTTTCTGGAATAATGGCCTTATCTCTGTTACTTATTTATATTATTCTTTATCTACCAGTTAGAAGTGAAGCTTTTAAAAAACGGAAAATGTGACTACTTGCATTATTTAGTTTTTCACTTTTTGTAATGCCTAATATGGTAGTCTTGTGTTTCAGATTTGACACGCTATGTACAAACCGTATAAAAGCCAGGAATGTCACACAGTGCAGTTACTCCTTCTTGGATCTTAACGCTATTCTCCTCAAAAATGCATTCTTGCAACTAAAGGAAATGAATCAGCTCGTGTGAATTTTCTGTCTTTGTTCTAAATAATTTTATTTTTGAGTCCAAATATCTTATAACTTTAAAGACATACAGACATTTGTATTTCTGTAGAGGATAAACATATCAATTTAAGTTTTGCTTTTTTTTACACTGATCAGTCTCATCTTAAATTACTTAAATCACCTTAGTTACTTAAGGAATCTTCAAAGAGGAATATTTTTCAGAACAGTTAAAGAAAATAGTGTTCTTTTTCTTTTTTTGTTGACAGAGAGGAACAGAGAGACAGGAAGCAGGAAGGGAGAGATGAGAAGCAGCAATTCTTCGCTGTGGCACCTTAGTTGTTCATTGATAGCTTTCTCATATGTGCCTTGACCGGAAGGCTACAGCCGATCAAGTGACCCCTTGCTCAAGCCAGCGACCTTGGGCCCAGGCTGGTGAGCCTTGCTCACACCAGATAAGCCCACACTCAAGCTGGTGACCCAGTGGGTTCGAATTTGGGTCCTCCACATTCCGACACCCTAGCCACTGTGCCACCGCCTGGTCAGGTAAAGAAAATAGTTTTTAATAAAATTACAAAGTTCTTGTTGAAAACAATCTTAAATGGTATGAGTTTCTGTTTTGAAAGCAATATTTTGTTAAATAAAATGATTATTGGTTTGTTTGTGTTTTCTGACTATGAAAAACAGAACCTCCACCCTTAAACTAGGGAACTTGTAATTTTTTTTGTTTTCTATCTTTCCGAAGTTAGAAGTGCGGAGGCAGTCAGACAGATACCCACATGCGCCCGACCAGGATCCACCTGGCATGCCCACCAGGGGGCGATGCTCTTCCCATCTGGGGCGTTGCTCTGTTGGGGCAGAGCCACTCTGGCACCTAAGGCAGAGGCCATGGAGCCATCCTCAGCGCCAGGGCCAACTTTGCTCCAATGGAGCCTTGGCTGCGGGAGGGGAAGAGAAAGAGAGAAAGGAGAGGGGGAACGGTGGAGAAGCAGATGGGTGCTTCTCCTGTGTGCCCTGACCGGGAATCGAACCTGGGACTTCCACACGCCGGGCCAACGCTATACTACAGGGCCAACTGGCCAGGACAGTATGTAACTATTTAAAATTATTTTATAAACGCTCTATAATTCTTTTTATATAAATTTAAAAAATAATTTAAAATCATGGGCGTTTATGTAATTCTTTTATACAATTATTTTAATAATTTTGTTCAATTCTTATGTTAGAAAATGTTTTCCAATATATAAGAAAATAATATTCTCAACCAACAATCCAGCAACCCTGCACTTTGATGACTTCTTAAAATGCCATGCCATCATTTTCCCTTGTATATACTGAATGCTTGAGGGCCAAAATAAAAAAAAAGAAATAATTAACAATAAAAATTTAAAAAGAGCCTGATCAGGCAGCGGCGCAGGAATAGAGCGTCGGACAGGGACGCAGAGGACCCAGGTTCAAAACTCTGAGGTCGCTGGCTTGAGCGCGGGCTCATTTGGTTTGAGCAAGGCTCACCAGGTTGAGCCCATGGTCACTGGCTCGAGCAAGGGGTCACTCTGTCTGTTGTAGCCCCCAGGTCAAGGCACATATGAGAAAGCAATCAATGAACTAAGGTGTCGCAATGAAAAACTGATGATTAATGCTTCTCATCTCTCTCCGTTCCTGTCTGTCCCTATCTGTCCCTCTCTCTGACTGACTCTGTCCCTGTAAAAAAAAAAAAAAAAAAAAAAAATCAGTTTAAATACGACTGATAACCATATCCCTCAATAATATTCTATCTGGCTCTTGGAAGTATTTGATTTTGCAGTTTCTGAGATTTCTCTTATAGCATATGAATTATATACTTATTAATTGTATACAAATTGTGGTAATATTTAGCTTTTATTACTTTTTGAAAATTATTATGTATTCTAAACTTAAGAAATTATTGTGGAAATTAAACCATACAATTAGTTGAGAGCTATCATTCCTTTATGTATTGTTTACCTGTGTCCACATTATGATGACAGTTGAGTGGGTAAAACAGAAAAAGCATGTGGCACTCTGACAGCTGGACACTGCTGCTTGAAGCATTACCAAGGGCAGTGTCCAGCGTTTCAAGTAGCATGTATATCAGGGGTCGGGAACCTATGGCTTGCGAGCCAGATGTGGCTCTTTTGTTGGCTGCATCTGGCTCGCAGACAAATCTTTAATAAAATTTTAAAAAACGTTAAAAATATAAAACATTCTCATGTATTACAGTCCATTCATTTCCTACCGCTCATGTTCATGGTTGTGGGTAGCTGGAGCCAATCACAGCTGTCCTCCGGGACAACACCAAATTTTTATTGGATAATGCGTGATGTACATGGGTCGTTGTATGGCTCTCATGGAATTACATTTTTAAATATGTGGAGTTCATGGCTCTCTCAGCCAAAAAGGTTCCCGACCCCTGATGTATATGGTCATACCACAACATTTCATTTTTCACCATGATGTCAAAAAAACAAGTGTACTTTAAATGTCATAAATTTACAGTGGTATATGGATTACAGACAGTCCCAGGTTGTGAATGAGAGAGTTTCTGTAGGTCTGTTCTGAAGTTGAATTTGTATGTAAGTAAGAACAGGTACATTCACCTATTAAATGCAACTTAGATGTTTGTCATTTTAGTTTTTTTAAGATTCTGTTTATTGATTTTAGAGAAGGAAGAGAGGGGAAAGAAGGGAAAGGACAGAAGAGAGAGAGGGGAAAGAAGGAAGAGAGCGAAGAGAAGGGAGAGATGGGAGAGGGAGAGAAGGGGAAGAGAGAAGGGAGGGGGAAAGGGGAGACGGGGGGGGGGGGGAGAGAGAGAGAGAGAGAGAGAGAGAGAGAGAGAAAGGGGAAGGGGAAGCAGGAAGTATTGTCTTGTAGTTGCTTCTCATAGGTGCTCTGACCAGGTAAGCCCAGGGCCAGGGCTTCAAACCAGCGACCTCAGCATTCCAGGTGGATACTTTATTCACTGCACCACCACAGGTCAGGCAGATATTTGTCTTAACATAGTATTTATTTTTACCTTTCTGTGCATATAAACACTTAAAACACTTTCAAACCCACAAAACCTATCTTGTTGATAACCCTGAGACTGCCTATATTTTATTACTGAATTAGATGAAAACCACTATAGTCATGCTAGAAAAGTACAACACACACCTATCATTACCAGACTAAGCATTCATCACATTCACAATCCATAGGAAAGTAATCATCAGAGAAATTAGAACATTTAAAACAAAGTATCTCATCACAGCAGAATTTCTTCACACACACATACACACACACACACACGCATGCACACGCACACAAAAAAAAAGACAAAGAAAGAAAAAGAAAGCTGCAAAGTAAGTTTTTGTGTGGCTCACTTGTTAGTTAAGCAAGGAAAGGTGCTTATTCCTGGTGAGTTAATTATAGTGTATTTTAACTACAGCAACCATAGAAATATTGTGGGGACAGGGAGGACTCGTTTAAGATTAGCCTTTCAGTGAAAACAGTTGCTTGAAGAAATGAGGACCCTGAAAGCAATATCAATATTCAACTAAAAAAAATGACGTAAAATATTTTGAGGGTTGTCATGGTTCTTGATGAGCTGACAAATATGTGTGATATACTGCTAATGTACTTTTCAGTAAGTCAACAGTGAGCATGAAGTGACTGAAGAATTCGCCTCTGTTAAAAAGTCTGCATGGAACAGCAATAGGCAAAAATATTTTCAAAGTTGAATAAAGATAAATTCAGTACAACCTGAAGAGGAATCTGCTAAGATGTGTTACAAATGATGGTAAAAATACGTGAGGAATAGAAAAAGACTTATTTGAATAAACTTACAAAACTTGTGAAAATGTAAGGTGTTTAAAGCCTACAGTTCTTCATTATACTACTCATCAACAAGTATTATAAATTTTTTAAAACTATCCTGTATTATCCAACCAGTAGTATCAACTTCATTCATTTTCAAGATATAACCATTGTCAGTTCTGTGCACTCTGATATGAAATACAAGTATCCAGACTTGCCCTATAACACAGCAGTTTAATGG
Source organism: Saccopteryx bilineata (assembly GCF_036850765.1). NCBI lineage: Eukaryota > Metazoa > Chordata > Mammalia > Chiroptera > Emballonuridae > Saccopteryx > Saccopteryx bilineata. Next base: position 183,354,978 of record NC_089494.1, read on the forward strand.
CTTAGATATTGTAGAGTTTTACTGTGATTTTTTTTTGAGCTTAAGGGTGAGATTGAAATTTCTGAACAATAAAATAAAAAGCCTTCAACCACTATTAGCTAACAATGAATGGCTCTGGGAATGAGATTTTGAGGCAGCTTTGATGTTTCCTAGAATTTGACCTGAAAATCAAGGCACAACAGTACTTGTATGGGAAACTCACACTATGTTAAGTCATTTTGACAGTACTGTTTCAATCACAATTAATAATCAACCTGCTTTATACACTTTTTTGTGCCATCAAAAGTTAAAAAAGCAAGATATCCATACACATTCAAATATGAAAGACATTTTGCAAGCTCAACTACAGTTTCAGCAGTGTTTTCCAGACCTTGTTTCAAGAGCAAAAGAGACTCCATATATTAAAACACATTTAACTATGCATTTAAGGAACGTCAACCTAACTTTCAACTAGAAGTAGTTAATCTACAATGTAACAGCATGCTAAAGGGCAAATATTGAGAGAAGCATCTAATGAACTCTATAAATGCCTTCCATACAATGAATATGCTCATTAAAATAATATGCTTGTGGACTGTTGGCAATACTTAACTGTGTGAAAACATATTTCTAAGACAAAGTGAATAAAATCACATTACAGATCTGTATTAAGAAATAAAAATCTGCAATCAATTTTGATGATAAGGTAACTGAATCCCAATTAAATAAGATGCTATCTCAAAAAAAAAATTAGTGTTTTCAGAAATAGACCTATCTTGCAATAAATAGTTAATGTTATATTTTCAATTTCAGCAAGAACAAATTTGTGAATAGTTGTTTTCTCTCATCATATATAATTTGTTTTATCTATGTAATAGCTTTGATTTTTGCCTCTTGGTCTGTAGAAAGCCTAAAATGCTTATCAACTGGTCTTTATGTAAAAAGTTTGCATACTTCTGCTATATAGTGGGTGGTGCTATTTAAAGTGCAGCAGCATCTGAAAATGTCTTGACAACGCAAATTACTGACACACCCCACACCTACGGAATCAGAATTTCTGAGAGTGGGCGCAGTCATTTTTTTTCCAGTAAGTTCTCCAGGCAGGTGGTTCTTATGCAAGGTGAAGTTTGAGAACAGCTGTCCTTTTAACAGCATTTTAGAGACTGAGTTGCATCCACCTTGGATAAATTATTTAACGCTCAGAGTCAATAAAATGGGGAAGTGTCACTTCACAGAATTGTCACATACTTAAAATTAAATTTAAAAAAATATGAAAAAAGCTATAAAGTGAAATATAACTGATGTCAATAATTCCTAAAAAATGGAAACTATTAATCCAATGATGTACTGGGAAGCCCCCTTGTGCCAATCCTTGAGATATGATTATTAAATTTTCAGAAACTTTGTGAGACAGTTGTTAAAATAGTCATTATTGAAAAACTATATAAACTTAAAATTAAATGTTACATTAAACCTTAGTATGAGGTAATGCTCAAAACATCACTAATTACTTTAGCACACTTTTACTATTATCTCTTCTCATGAGGTTATTGTCTATATATATATACATTATATATAGTGGCATACTATATCTCATCTCTTCCCAACTATGCATTTACAGGAAATCAACAATAATCACAAATATGAACTTTTTGAGAAGCGCTTTGGGTTAAATATTAACAAGCACACCTCTGGTTATAATTATTAAAAAATACACAATAAATTTAATTTCAGCTCAATGTGTTTGAATTACTATGCGTGTAGAGATGTTTAGTAATCTAGATATAAAGATATAGTCCAAATATGCAAATTAGGCTCCAATAGTATATAAATAGTAGTTAAAATTTTTTAAATGGTGTAAAGCCAGTATACAAGGCCACCATCACAGCCGCCTGGCCCATGCAGGTTTGCACTGGATTCAGACAGTCGGTAAAGAAACAACGGAGCCAAAAACTGACGGGCCATAGTCTTTAATCCTAGCTTGCACCTGGCTGGCAAGTAAAAACACACACTGGGCTCCAAAACCCACTTACAATCAGTGCTCACAAAGCTACTGACTTATCTGAGTTTCCTAGAATCAAAGATTTCTAGCCCACCAGACTTATTCACCTCTGTTCCCCATCTCCTTCCTTCTCCCTGCACAAACTCTGCACAAACTGGCCTCTCACTCAGCACTCCGCCATCTTGGCTGCTTCTCCTGGCCTCCTCCACGTGGCCCTTTTCTGCTCACTGCTCTGCTCTAATGCTAATCTCAGGAACCAAGAGAGCAAGCTCCTGTTCTGCCCCCATTTTATAGTGTAGAAATCAAAACCTTTAATCCAATATACAAAATAGGGAAGTCTCTACAAAGTCACTTATCTGGGGCATGATGGGATTGCACCACCTCACATCAAAAAGGGTGGGAAAGGCTTAGTCCCAAAACCAAGCCCCAGGCTACAAGGATCCTGCCTGCCCACAGCCTTCCCCCAACACACATTAATATCACCTGGGCAACGGGCTTCCATGTGGGCAGCGCCATCTTTAACAAAGTGAGCATAATATATTTTATCCCCCCAACAAATGGACAAAATTGAGCAAAAACAGTCTCTAGAGAAGAGGCCAGATATTTGGCACATACGGAAAAAACTCATTCTGTGAACAAAAAGTCAGAAGGACTTTGGAGTTTATGAGTACAACCAACCATTGCTAGCAGCTCCATTTAACCACTTCCATTTGTCACTATTTTAATTCTCAGTTTTAACTCCTAAAAGGCTTCTAGCGGCAAAAGGTATATAGATTCAGTGAGAGAACTACATTATCCTGAAATTTAAATCAGTATCCATATCTTGGCCAGGATAAGTAATAGTATTTCAGGCCATCTATTTAGACAAAGCTAACAAGTTCATTCGAACCCTTAAGTTGCCACCTCAAGTACATGTTACCCTTCAATAACAAAGAAAAACGAGTTATATAGAGATGATTATAACATATTTAAGACAGCAATGGCCCTGGTTGGTTGGCTCAGTGGTAGAGCATCTGCCCTGCGTGTGGATGTCCAGGGTTCGATTCCTTGTCAGGGCACACAGGAGAAGAGACAATCTGCTGCTTCTCCACCCTTCCCCTTTCTTTCTCTCTCTCTCTTTCTCTCTTCCCTTCCAGCAGCCATGGCTCGATTGCTTCCAGTGCATCGCCCTGGATGCTGAGGATGGTTCAGTGGCGCCTCTACCTCAGGTACTAAAAATAGCTCAGTTGCGAGCAGCCCCAGGTGGGCAAGCATGGGAGGGTGGGTTGTCAACTGGATCAGGGTCAGGAAACATGCGGGAGTCTGTCTATTTACCCTCCTATCACTTGGAAAAGAAAAAGAAAAGGAAAAAAAAATATCAATGAATCTGAGTATATTTCAAGGTTTAGTTTCAAAGAATCATAGAACCAAAATAGACTTTAAAACTTATTCTGATATCTCCATTTATTACTGCTTTTCCTTCCACAAAAAAAAAAGGTATTTGCCAAGTTAAATGTCTAGGAAAATATTTTAAATTAAAATTTTTCTTTACAGTTATCCAAACATTTGGTTATCTAATATTAACATGGAGTTCCCAAAGGAGTAGATATTCCTTCTCCAAATGTCCTAACATTCACAAGTGGATATTAAAAATTTAGGTAATTCGCCCTGGCCGGTTGGCTCAGCGGTAGAGCGTAGGCCTAGCGTGCGGAGGACCCGGGTTCGATTCCCGGCCAGGGCACACAGGAGAAGCGCCCATTTGCTTCTCCACCCCTCCGCCGCGCTTTCCTCTCTGTCTCTCTCTTCCCCTCCCGCAGCCAAGGCTCCATTGGAGCAAAGATGGCCCGGGCGCTGGGGATGGCTCTGTGGCCTCTACCTCAGGCGCTAGAGTGGCTCTGGTCGCAACATGGCGATGCCCAGGATGGGCAGAGCATTGCCCCCTGGTGGGCAGAGCGTCGCCCCTGGTGGGCGTGCCGGGTGGATCCCGGTCGGGCGCATGCGGGAGTCTGTCTGACTGTCTCTCCCCGTTTCCAGCTTCAGAAAAATGAAAAAAACAAAACAAAACAAAACAAAAAAAAAAAAAAAAAAAAAAAATTTAGGTAATTCCTATGGCTCTTGTGGTGCCACCAATAACTCCAAAATCACCAAGTCCAAAGTCAGGTGATCTGGAATCTCTAGAGCGAGCAATCACAATATTTCTCCAAAGGCACCTAGAAGTTCCAACATTCTACTGTGAAAGTTAAAACTCTATGGTTCTCAAAGTGAATTAAAGTTATTATCCCTTTCCAAATAATAGTATTAAGAGATTCCAGAACAGGTTCTCCCAAGGCTAGTGAATTTAGCTTTCTCTCATAAGAAAAAAAAAAGGCATATACAAAAGTTATAATTCCAACATAAAAAAAAATTATTGAACTAGTCAATCTATCATCTATGCTCTTTTAAAAAAATAATTTTAGTGATTACCAGCTTGCAAAAATATTTTATCACTCTACTTTCACTTGCAAAGTTAATATATTACTTTACTTTTTTTTTTTTTACTATTTATCCATGAAAGCATTCTTGGACTTAAAAATACAAGAAAAAAAGCCTGATCAGGCGGTAGCGCAGTGGATAGAGCGTTGGACTGGGATGCGGAAGGACTCAGGTTCAAAACCCCAAGGTTGCCAGCTTGAGCGTGGGCTCATCTGGTTTGAGCAAAAGCTCACCAGCTTGGACCCAAGGTCGCTGGCTTGAGCAAGGGGTTACTCGGTCTGCTGAAGGCCCGCAGTCAAGGCACATATGAGAAAGCAATCAATGAACAACTAAGGTGTCGAAACAAAAAACTGATGATTGATGGTTCTCATCTCTCTCCGTTCCTGTCTGTCCCTATCTATCCCTCTCTCTGACTCTCTCTCTGTCTCTGTAAGAAAAAAATCACAAAAAACAAACAAACAAAAAGTTAAAAAAATACAAGGAAAAAAAGACATCTATATTGTTAAATACATCTTTACAGAGAAAAGACTCCAGGAATTAAGAGTAAAATTAGAGGCTTTCATATAACTAGAGAAATGTCAAATTCACAAAGACTAATAGTAAATAAAAAGGAATAAAATCATTCATCAGTAAAGAATATCCTGGCCCTGGCCGGTTGGCTCAGTGGTAGAGCATCAGCCTGGCGTGCAGAAGTCCCGGGTTCGATCCCCGGCCAGGGCACACAGGAGAAGCGCCCATATGCTTCTCCACCCCTCCCCCTCTCCTTCCTCTCTGTGTCTCTCTTCCCCTCACGCAGCTGAGGCTCCATTGGAGCAAAGATGGCCCAGGCACTGGGGATGGCTCCTTGACCTCTGCCCCAGGCACTAGAGTGGCTCTGGTGGCAACAGAGCGACGCCCCAGAGGGGCAGAGCGTCGCCCCCTGGTGGGCGTGCCGGGTGGATCCCGGTCGGGCGCATGCGGAAGTCTGTCTGACTGTCTCTCCCCGTTTCCAGCTTCAGAAAAATACAAAAAAAAAAAAAAAAGAATCCTTCATGCATAATGCCATGTAAAATTATAAAACCCTTCTTAAACTCAGTCTCCAAGACAGATATTGCAAAAATAAAAGTTACTATACTAAGTCACAAAACATGTCAAAACAATGTGAGGCACTATGTTAAAATTACAAATTATTCACAGATGAAAAAGCAGCACATGTCATTCCATATAAAGAGTCATCTTTAAAATATTAAAGAAATTTATGTAAATTTACAGATCTTTATACAGGGCAAGGAATACAGCATGACTATACACAGTAAACTCTATTTCCACTTACTCATTATCACTTAGCGTTTACAACTGACTTCCATATTTACCACCTCTCTTAAAGCTGCTTTTTAAAATACAGTTGTGTCCGTAAAGTCATGGTGCACTTTTGACCGGTCAAAGGAAAGCAACAAAAGGCGATAGAAATGTGAAATCTGCACCAAATAAAAGGAAAACTCACCCAGTTTCATACCTATTCAGTGCAGTTCGATGTGGGTTCACACACAGATTTTTCAGGGCTCCTTAGTTAGCTATCCCGTATAGCCTCTACTGACTTGTCACTGACTGATGGCCTACCAGAACGGGGTTTCTCCACCAAACTGCCGGTTTCCTTCAACTGCTTATCCCACCAAGTAATGTTATTCCTATGTGGTGGCGCTTCGTTATAAATGCACCGATATTCACGTTACACCTTGGTCACGGATTCAAATTTAGCGAGCCACAGAACACACTGAACTTTCCTCTGTACCGTCCACATCTCTACTGGCATGGCCGTGGGCTGCTCCGCTGTATACACGGTGTTATGTCATCATCTGCGCATGCGCACATACTGCCACATCATCCTACAGAAACTGGGAGGGTTTTCCTTTTATTTGGTGCAGATTTCACATTTCTATTGTCTTTTGTTGCTCTCCTGTGACCAGTGAAAAGTGCACCATGACTTTACAGACACACTATATATACCGGGTAATATACTAACCAAACCACATCAAGTTGGAGCCTTTTCTCAGTCCTAATCACTTTGACTATTTTAAAGCAAGTAACTTTTTGACCATTCCCTTTCTCTTGAAAACAACTATAGGCCAATTCTAGTCTTTACTCATGCCTACATCTGTCTTTTTCAGCATAAAATCATTCACACCTTGTCCCTAATCACGGGGTATTCCTCAAGATTCTTACCTCGGACAACTTCTTTTTCTTGGTTGACTCTCATCCTCCCACCTAACTTCAAATATCACAGCAGAATTCCTGATATCTAGTTGGAATCCTCTTAAGAGTGAAAATAACTGTCTCTTACTTTGTACGTAGTTTCAGTCAGTCAACAAATTTTTTACTGCATAGCTACTATGTGCCAGACACTAGTGTTAGAAATGTATTCAAACCTAATGTGAAAAGTACCTGTCATTAAGAAGCGGATAATCTAAATGGCACACCAAAAAACCTAACTTAAAAGATCCAAAATTGCCTACTCATGTTTCTTCTTCCAATGGTTTAAATATATATTAATAGATTCCAAATTCTCATTACTGCCAAGGCAATGTGTGACTACCTTCTCAATTCCATACTTAATTGGTTGCCAAATAAATCTTGTTCTTTATTTGCAATATTCCATTACCATTGCCTGAGCCTAGCTCAGGCTATTAAATATTTCCAACCAAACTGCAACAATCATATTCTGAAGCACTCTCTAATCTCTCATCTAATTCAGCCTGCACTCAATGGACAGATTAATTTTCCTAAACCACAGATGTGATCCATCACTTCACTATATAAAAAATATTTTATAGTCGCTCAGTAGACAAGTCAAATTCAAAAACTTCTTCAGCTTGGAATTTACAGTCCCCCATTGTCTGGTCTTTATCTATTAATACTTTCTCATCCCTGCCACCCACATTTTCTTACCTCTTGCTCTAGCCAAACATGGCTATTTAATCATATCTGGAAACTCCTTGAAGATTCCCTATCTTCATTGATGCCATTTCTCTCTTCCCATCCCCAATCTGATTAACATTCTCCGTTCATTAGTATCTTTCAGAAGCTTACCCAACCTTTGCTTCAAATAACATCATTTTTCTAAAATCTTCCCTCCATCTTGACTCCATAATACATGTCAAAGCTATTTTTCATATCACTTATACCTTGTTTCTACTATGGTTACCTGGGTATGTCATATCCTTCCTGTTACATTATAAGCAACTTGAAATAGGAATGTCTTCTTCATCTTTGTCCTTCCATAGGACATTGAATAAATATTAAAATATAAGTTGAATTTATAATAAAGTACAGGACATTGCAGGGGGCTGACATTGAATAAATATTAAATATATGTTGAATTTATAATAAAGTAGATACACAAAATAATAGCATGGTCCATAAACTTATATAGGAAGTCTCCTTCACTTTCTTATGGAGAAAAATCACTGCCATGAGAATACCTTTTTTAAAAGTCATCTTATTTATTTTATGTAAAGACAGATTAAAAAGTGATTTGCCCCCAACATTAATTAGAATACCCTTCACTTTTTATGTGTACATGAATAGTTATAAAAACTTCCTTCACTCAGAAAATAAAATTGTTTTCCAAGGTTTCAATTTCACATTATTGTATGTATTTAGTGATCATACACTCAATGGTTTTACCATTGAAAACAATAGTGAGGAAGGAAATAGTTTGCCTGAAGACTGCCTTAAAACCCATACTGCTAAGAAAACCCAACTTTTTTAGAGAGAATCAGTCGATGTATAATTATACTATTCTGTTTCTCTTCCTCCACACCTCCATAATATCTACCAATCCAAATGTTTGTTTAGAGCCCATACTCCCAAGTTCACAAGTAAAAATAACAGAGAGGTTTTAACTTAAACAAATTCACTAAAGATTTACTGAATGCCTACTGTGTGAAAAGCACTGTTGGGGACATAGTTTTCATCTTCTGAAACTCATAAAACACACAACACACACATAAACAGCTCCATTATAAAGCTGATTATGTAAGTGCTAAAAGCTTCCAACAAGCAGAAACAGAGCTCTATGAAGAGAGATGAATTTAATCAAAGAGTTATCTGAGAAGCTTCAAATAAGAGATGAGTTCTTATTTCACCTTTTTAGATCAAGTAAGACTTGCAAGACTCTTTTTGAGTACATAATTTCATTTTTTAATTATTTTTATTCATTAGTACTGCAACAGAACTGAATTTTTCTCATCCAAAAGGTACTGATTTGACATGTTTAAAATTTTAATTAAACAGACTTTTTCTTTTTAAGCTCTCCTTGAAACATGGGGAAATGTATTTTACAGATAAAATGTGTGGCCTATAATTGAGATGAATTTTTGTATAATGTTCAAGGGAGAAGACACAATGTGTTCAATAATCTATTTTAATATTTACTTAAAATTCTACTCCCAGAGAAAAGCTAGGTACATCTAAATGGGCCACCCAATTTTTACAGAAATTTGTACAGCATACCAGTAATACATTAAAAGAAAAATACTAAACTGAAAATAAAATCCAGGGCCCTAGATTCATTTTCCATTCATACCACCTCCTCCTGCAACACTGGCTTCTTCCAGATATATGGCCAAAGGTTTGAATCAAACCTTGAAGCATTTGCTTTTAAAGTAAGCTCCATCCACACCATTTCTAGATTTAGATACTTCCTTGAAGATTCTGAGTTGCCATGACCTAACGCTGAATGAATATGCTGAATACTGTGGCAGATGAAAAGGGCCACACTCTTTTCAGCTTAAAATAACTTGCACAGAGGGTTGGGAAAAGTCGGAGTTGACAGATGCCAATGGAGTACATTTTCAAAAGAGGAAATTATGATGAGATAGGAGTGAAAGCAAACTGGGGAACATGCAGAAAGAAGTACAGTATTACAAATTGCTACTATTCTGTAAAAAAAAAAAACTTCAGGCTGTTAATTATATTACAGATTCATCACACGTCTTTGTAATTAGTGAACTTAATAGTTAAGCAACAAATTAAAAAATTTTAGGAGAAATTATATGTAGTTTTACAAAACGTATTTGCATTTAAGTATTTCATTAAAACCAGATTTAGGCAGGGGAAGCTGGGAACAAATAATAACTAATGCAGGTTTGGTAACACGGTGCAGTTTCCTGCTACAGCAAACAAGCGATAGAACCCAGTAAATGGGTTGAGCACAGGAGTATTTGCACATTGAAGTCACCAACGCTAATTCAACAGCCAGTGGCTCTATCCGTCGTTCCTCACGTTCTTCGTGGCCTCTGACAAGTCATCCTTTCAGCCTATGAGGCTGTCCGCTCTCCCCCAAATAAAATAATTTCCGTGCAGGTGGTAAAAATCACCCTCACAAACTACTTGCTCACACTTCCCCGCCTCGGAATGAGCGTCCCCAAGACGAGGAAAGGTCGCCCCGCCAGGGAAGTTAGGCGAAGTGATCTTTCTCGCGGTCCGACCCGAGCTCGCAGCCCCGTCGACGCGGGGGGAAGGAAGCGGGCGGCCTCCGGAGAACGGCGGCTGGGGCAGAGGATGCAGCCCTGTAGGCAGGCTCCGCGCTGCCCCGCCACCGGCTCGGGCAGGAAGAATGGAGGAGGGGCCGGGGGGGGGGGGGGCGCGAAGACGAGAAGAGGCGGCGAGGTGCCGGCGGGGCGGCGGGGTGGGCGGCGGTCCCGCCTCGCGGTCCGAACCCGAACCCACCCTGCGCTCGGGACCCTCCCAGCCCACGGACCCGGCGTGCGTTCCGCGTGCGCCGACTCTTCCCGCAGGTAGAGCCTCTGTCTCACACCCGGAGAATTGAGAAATCTGGCAACTTTGTGCGAGAAATGCTTCCCACCCTGCAACAATCCGAGAAAGAAAAATGTCAGGCGATGACGGGGAGGAAGGGTGACTTACCCATGTTCCTCCCGAGGGTGAGGATCTGGCAGGGTGAGGCGAAGGTCTCCGTGCGGGCGGCGCGGCGCTGCGTCCTCCCTCCACCTCTGTCTCTCCCGCAGCCAGGGAGGGACCCGCGGGGGGCGGCCGCCGGGGAGGAGCAGCTGCCACAGCTACCGCTCCTGCCGCTGCCGCTGCTGCTGCAGACGGCTCGGCCGCGGCGGGGACGAGCGGCGGGGGGCGGGGCGGGGCGGGGCGCCGGGCGCAGGCTGCGGCGGGCGCGGCTCGGCTGGGGCGGGCGGGCGGCGGAGGCGCCCAGGCGGCCAGAGGAGCGCCCGCCCCGACGCGCGGCCGGAGCGCCCCGCCCTCCCCAACGAGCATGCTCAGTACCTCCCTTCTTTCCCCCCCCCTTGGTGGCAAGCGAATCGGAGCGTGCGGGTGGGCGTGTGTTTGCGGCCCGGCTGCAGCCGCCGCGGAAGGACTCGATGGTGGCTGCCCCAGGAGCGGAGGGTGGGCTCATTGAAGGCCGTGCACCGCGGTACGGAATGCCGAATTACTACCATCCTGCTCGCCCATCGCTTACTACCCTGACTTCGCCAACCCACACCCCGAAAACGGGCTCGTGTTCATTACGGGACATCCCGGCCGCACTGGCGGGAATTCCCCGAAGGAGGAGACGCTGGGCTGCCGCAGGGCGGTGGGGAAACTAAGCGGCCGCGCTGAAAGCTCGGACGGATGTCTAGGCGGCGAGACCATCGCCTCTGGAGACAGCTGCTCGGGGACGCCCGGTTTCAGAGCAGCCTGTAGGCCCGCTGGGAGGGCGCTTATTATTAGGCATAATCAGTGGGACAGTTCCGGCCGTCCTGGCTGTGGCTTGTTTAAAAACAGAGAGGTCCAAGCAACAGAAGAGTGACCGGCCCAGCGTTTCTTGGTGGGGAGGGGAGTGTTGGTCTCCCTCCTGAAGGGCGTGGCCTTCCACTCCCTAGAGGACGCCTGAGAAGCCATTTAACGAGGGTGCTTTCGGCCGTCGGGCTCCACCCTGCCGGGATATATCAGGCTCCGCCCCGCTCCCTTTGAATGCAGCAGGACAATAAAAGTCTGGCTGAGTTGGCTGCAGCCCCTAAGGGTCAACCGGCCAGCGTTTCCTCGGTTCAGGGGACCACGGAGGGCTCCCGGCAACTGCCAGCTGCGGACAGAACCTGTGCTTAGCGCTCCCTTTCGAGGGCACGCTCACGGTTGGGCATGCGCGCAAGGTGGGGCGGGTTTTCAGGTCTGCCGTGGGGGAAAGAGAATGGATAGAACCTGGTCTCTAACCCTGACTCCTGGGTAGTAGGTGTGAGAAATTGAGTCATGCAGGGAAGAAGGGCGGAGTCAGTCACATCATCTGTGGGAGGGATATGCTGACTAACTGAATCTACCTCTTTTTTACTTTTTAAATCCAATGTTGAGAAAAGGCACTTGACCCTCTTCTGTGTCTCCTACAGTTTTCCTTCGTATAAGTGATACTACAAGCACACAAATGGAATGGGCCTTGTAATTTGTTCAGCAGAGAGCAGGTTTTATGTGATTTTTCTAAAAGCACAGTCATTAAAAGAAAGGTTTGGTAGAACAAGAAAATAAGATTTAATTGCAGAAGTCAAAGCTATAAAACTTTCCGAATGCATAAGACAATCAAGTACCTCTTGTGCTACACTGCTTTCCTTTCTGTGCTGTTAGGATGATCTGTTTGCCTCAAAATAATCTTACAGAGTTGAATTAGTTTCCTAAGGCTGCTGTAACAGAGTGCCACAAACTAGGTGGCTTAGAACAAGAGGATGGATTGTCTCACAGGTGGAGAGGCCAGGTGGCTGAAATAAAAATGTTGGCAGGGCCATACTCACTTTGAAGGCACTAAGGAAGGATGTGTTTTCTGTCTCCCCTAGCTTCTGGTGGGACCTTGGCTCTTGGTAGCATAACTCCAACCTTTTGTTCAAATTTTCCTTTTTGATAAGGACACAAGTCAGAGTAAGGGCCCAACTACTCTAGTATGACCTCATCTTTAAGTTATTGTATCTGCAATGCCCCTGATTCCAAAAAGGTCGTATTCCGAGATACTGGTGGTTAGGACATCAGCATACGAATTTGCAGGTGACATGATTCAATCCATAATGCACCCCAGTGCAGGCTCTCCTCACTGCCTGCCTCAAACACACAAACACACACCATACCTACTGTGTTCTACATTCATGTTGGACCTCTCTAGAAGGCCACCTGGGATTTTTTTTTTCTTTATTTAAGTGAGTGGAGTGGAGATACACCGTAGGGCAGCTGTGTTAGGCTTGCTTGCTGGTTTATTGGCTGTAAGCCCTTTTCCTGATTAGTACCGAGAGGGTGGCAATACCATGTGTGTATGGCCTATATAAGGCTATGGGTGCTCGCACTCAGGGAGATCATGGATGTGTAGATTGCCTGTCTGCCACTGTGAGGGGCCGTTTTGCTGTTTGCTTGGGAGGCAGTTTCCCCTGCCTGTGGGCTTGTCCGCTGTTGTGAGACTTTATTAAATGGGAGGGTCCAATGCTTTCCATAGTTTCTCTACCATCTGCCTGAATCCAATGTGAACCTGCCTGGCCGTGACGGTGGCCACTGGAATTGCATCTGGCATAGTGGGCAGGATTCACAGCAGATGGGTATGGAGCCGCAGCCATACTTGAGGGGTAGGGTAGAGGACTGACTCCCCATGGCTGTCCTTTTGAGGACAATGGTGTGGCTGTTTTTTTACAGCTCTGCGAGAAACCGCCTGAGGTCTAGAGCTCCAGAATGAGCTGCAAACCCAGCAGCAGCAATGGCTTCAACTGGAGCAAGAGCTGGAGAAGGAGGCTGAACGGGTTCCTTAGTTGCAGTTTGCCCTGGAAGTTGAACATTGGCAGCAGCAGTTATTGGAGAAACAACTGCGGATTCAGGGTCAGGCTGAGAGCCTGCCGCCACAGGAGCCGAAGAAGGTGCAGAAGATGGAGCTGCATTCCTGCCAGCAGAGTGGCTCTGAGTGGGTGGGAGCAGGCATTTCAAACTCTTATAAGGAGGAGGCTCAGGCTGCAACTGCCCTCCATAGACTCGGAGCCCAGCCAGTGGTTACCACGAAGGTAAAGACCCAGCAGCCAAGAGTCCTTCAGGGGCAGCCACAGCCTCCTCCCCAAGTAGTGGAGCACTTTGTGATCCGGCCCTACACCCAGGCAGAGCTAATGGAGTTGGGGGTGAAATTCAGGCAGAAACCACTGAGCCCCTGGCAGCCTGCTTGGTGCAGCTGTGGGACATAGGGGTGGATGGCATCATGCTCTGGAGCAGAGCTGGACCATCAGGCTGTGAGGGCTGCTGCCTGTGCTACCTCCCCCCCCCCCAACTAACAAGGGGAGGGGAGAGATAGCACAGGCAGCAGCCTGTGAAAGTTACCCAAACACAGATGTGGGTAGGTTTGATTGTGACTGGGCAGATAGAAATTAGATGGCAAGCCTATAAAGTCTTGTTGGAGATTTGGTGGCAGCTTGAATCAGAACAGAGGTTCCAACTGCTGAAAAAGCAGGGGAAGCAAGTGGCCTGGCATCTGCCAGGAAAATGGCTGACGTTCAGGTTACAGCATCTTCAAGACTCGTTGTCCCAGATTGAATAGGGGGAAGGGTGAGGAACCCGTCAGACAGGGATGGGTGAGGGCCAGAGGCCCCATGTGAAATTGGCAATCCACTGGTCCCCTTCTAATGTCAGCAGGTGTGGCATTAGAAGGTAATAGGGGCTTTTTAAATTTTTTCCACAGCAGCAGCAGCAGCTAAGAGAACTGTTAAGGTGAGACAGGCCTTGAATGTGTGACCCCACCAGGCCCTGTGAGCTAGTTGAGGGGTTTGGATGGGGCTTATGGCAACAGACAGCACACTATAGAAAGGCACTGAGACCCGTTAATAAAAAGCAGTACGGCTACTTGCCTGTAATGGACCTTTACCTTGGTGATGTGCACAGACAGATGGACTGTCTATGGTAGACTGACTCTTGGACTGTGACCAGAGGGAGAACACCACCTCCCCTGATAGATGGACGTGTTGCTCGTGGACAGTACTATGAGCGAACCTGGGGGGGGGGGGTGACACCTGTGGCAGCCCTCCTACACTGGCTCTTATCCAGTTGCAGAGATGCACCAAGGACAATTTATGGTTTCCATGGACACAGCCTGGAACTATACAGGCCCTGCTACCTACCATGGGTTAGGGAGTTAGAGGTGGGCCTCCAGGTGACACCCTGGGAAGAGTGCTCAGGGAGACATTGTGAAGGGCACCTTTATACTTACTGTGTAACTTTTGCTGTAGTCTGTTTCCTGTCATGTAGCTTGTGAAGCAAGCAACCCTAAAGGGGTGGAATGTGGGGAGGCTGTGTTAGGCTTCCTTGCTGGTTTATGAGCTGCAAGCCCTTTGCCTGATTAGTACACGAGCACGTGGCAGCGCCACATGTGTATGGTCTATATAACGTATGGGTGGTTGTGCTCAGGGGGATTGCCGATGCGCGGGTTGCCTGCCCACTGCTGTAAGGTGCCATTTTGTTGTTTGTTTGCCTAAGAGGCAGTTTCCCCTGCCTGTGTCCTTGTCCACTGTTATGAGACTTTATTAAACAGAGTGGCCCAACCCTTTCCAGCTCCACAGTTTTTTTACCATCTTCCCAAATTCAATATGAACCTGCCTGGCCTTGGCCACTGGCATTATAGACATATTCCCACATGCACCTGACTAGAAGCCATGGGGCCACTAACCCCCCCCCCCGGTCTGGGGCCAATGCTCGAATCAACCAAGCTATCCTCAGAGCCTGAGGCTAACACTTGGACCAACCAAGCTATCATCACCGCCTCAGGGCCGACAGTCAAACCAATCGAGGCACTGGCTCCAAGAGGGAAGAGAGAGTGGGAGGGGAAGGGAAGCAGATGGTCGCTTCTCATGTGTACACTGACCGGGGATCGAACCTGAGATGACCATCTGTTGGGCCACCACTCCATCAACTGAGCCAGCCAAGCAGGGTCACCTGGGGCTTTTGTATTGCTCATTTTTTATCCTTCTTTCTCTTTCCCTAACCATCATTAATTCCTTCCAGATTCTCAAGTTTACTTGTTTTACTTTTCCTGCTACTTTTTTTTCTAATTATGTACTGTATTATAGTACTTTCTAAGAGCATCTTCTATCTTTAATTTGGATGTATGAATTGAAACTAGCAAAAGCAGCTGCTTTGTGAGATGCTTTGTGACCTCCCATCTGTTGTTAATTTAAGTGCCTTTTTTATTCTGCTTTAATCCACAAGCCATCCCCTGAGCCCTCCTACCAATTAAAACCACAGGGCAGTCCAGGCATTCTGCATGCAGTGAGCCCCAATGTCCTGGTGTGCAACTGTAGAGAGACCAGCTCTCCCGTGTCCTCGGAGGATGTCATGCTGCTGGATGAAGCCAGGCAGGTTCTTATTGAATTTGGGTAGACGGGAGAGGAACTGAGGAGCTGGAAAGTGTAGGGCCATACCCATTTATTGGAGGCTTTCAAAGACAGGCACGCAAATAAACAAATAAGGAAAAGAGCTAATAAAGGAAAACCTGCTTTTTGCAGTGAAGGGCAAGGGAACAGGGAAGCCACACCTCACAGTGGAGGGAGAGCGATCTGCAAGAACTGCCCCTGAGGGAAAGCACCCATAGCCTTATGTAGACCATACACACATGGCGCTGCCACGTGCTTACACACTAATTGTGCAAAGTGCTCGCAGCTGGGAAACCAGCAAGCAAGCCTACCACTGCTGCTTTCCCCACGGGTACATTCCAAGACCCTCTGTGGATGCCTGAAACCACTGACAGCACAAACAAACGCTATAGATAGTGTTTTCCTCTACAGACATACCTATGATAAAGTTTACTTTATAAATTAGTCGCAGTAAGAGATTAACAATAACTAAAAATAAAACAAGTATAACAATATACTGTAATAAAGGTTATATGAATGTGATGTAATCTCTCTCCCTCCCTCTCTCTCTCTGTCCCCCTCTGATAACCAGTCTGATAACGAGATGGCCACTAAGTGACTGGGGGTGGGGAGTGTGTACAGTGTAGATGTGCTGGACGAAGGGATGATTCACATCCTAGGTGGGATGGGGGTGGGGAGTGTGTACAGTGTAGATGTGCTGGACGAAGGGATGATTCACATCCTAGGTGGGATGGGGGTGGGGAGTGTGTACAGTGTAGATGTGCTGGCCGAAGGGATGATTCACATCCTAGGTGGGATGGGGGTGGGGAGTGTGTACAGTGTAGATGTGCTGGCCGAAGGGATGATTCATATCCTAGGTGGGATGGGGGTGGGGAGTGTGTACAGTGTAGATGTGCTGGACGAAGGGATGATTCACATCCTAGGTGGGATGGGGGTGGGGAGTGTGTACAGTGTAGATGTGCTGGACGAAGGGATGATTCACATCCTAGGTGGGATGGGGGTGGGGAGTGTGTACAGTGTAGATGTGCTGGACGAAGGGATGATTCACATCCTAGGTGGGATGGGGGTGGGGAGTGTGTACAGTGTAGATGTGCTGGCCGAAGGGATGATTCACATCCTAGGTGGGATGGGGGTGGGGAGTGTGTACAGTGTAGATGTGCTGGACGAAGGGATGATTCACATCCTAGGTGGGATGGCACCAGATTTCATCATGCTTCTCAAAGCACGGTTTAAAATTTATGAATTGTTTAATTCTGTGATTTCCCATTTAATATTTTTGTACTATGATTGACCGTATTGAATGTGGAGAGTAAAACTTCAGATGAGGGAGGAGTCCCGTACTGACTGCTACACACAGGAGTGGACTAGGGGAATGTTTATGCCTTGCACATACTACATTCGTTTCCCTCCCCTTTCTTCTCCTGTTACAGAAATGTAATATTTTCCGCAATTCTCTACTTACCTCTTTCATTTTTTCATCAAAAGTTGCCCTTGTGAGGCTTTGCCTAGCTATTTTATCTACAATGTCAACACTCTCTTCCACTTCATATCCCCACTTTCATTTTTTATGTTTTCCTTGGCAGTTATCACTAAGGCATATTTTGTTAATTGGATGTCACCCCCATTAATTGAAGTTTCTCAAGGGCAGAAACTTTTGCCTTATTTGCCTTTATATCCACCCCCCCCCCCAGTGCCAGAACAATACCAGCTCATAGCAAGTGGTCAATAAAAATTTATTATATAAATGAAAATCTTTTTATTCTTTCAGAAATTTTATTCTGAAGGAGAGCAAGAGTGTTGTTAATATTTTTTATAAACCCTAGCACCTCACCAAGTAAAATTATTTGATATCATTTGTGATGATGATGATGATGATGATGATAGCTGCTTCATTGTTTCTATCTTAGACTATGAGCCCTCTACTTAGGTAGTCTAACCTTTGTACTTTTTGCATCTGATCACTCAATAGAGATTTCTTAAGTGCCTCCTATGTATTAGGCACCATAATAGGATCTAGAGATAAAAAATAAACTATGGAAAAAAAGATGTGCTATGTTCCAACAAACTTATATTTACAAAACAGACAGCAGGTTGAATTTGGCCTGTGGGCTATAGTTTGCTGACCGCTGGGTTAAAGCAACAGCTGAAATGCGCTGCTCAGATTTCCTTTGAGGAAACCTGCCCTGTGGAGCATAGGTGTTGGACAGCCCCAGCTGCCACTCCTATGCATCCCTCATTGTGTTTGTATCCAGGCCATGTAGACCCTGGCAAGGGTACTAGTGTTGGCCCATTCCTGTGGGACTTGAGATTCTTCTAATGAGTAATGTTGGCTTGGGGACTATCTCCGTTGGCTATCTGAAAGCTTCTTAGAGCTGTTCTGCAATCTGAGATGCTTCCTGCCCAATCCTCCTTCATTCCTTCTCTGCTCTGAAGGTGTTAGACAGGTATTGCGGTCTGAAGATGATCCAGGACTGTGACTCCTACTCCTTTATCCTTCACAGCCATTTCCCCCAGTAAATCTTTTGCACATTTCACTTTACATAAAACTGCTATTTTCATGAGGATGGCTCCATGGCCTCCACCTCAGGTGCTAAGAAGAGCTTGGTGCTGAGCAACAGAGCAACGCCCCAGATGCCCCTTAGTGGGCTTCCCAGGTGACTCCCTGTTGGGGTGCATGCAGCAGTCTATCTCTCTGCCTCCCCTACGCTCCTGAATAAAAATTAAATTACAGAAAGAACTAAGCTTTTTAGAGAGCCCAAACTACCACAACATAGTGGTGGTACCACAACATAAGGGAGTGGTGATGGGAACCAAGGAAATGTACTTTTTACCCTACACACAGTCTCTCTGATTTGAATTTTTCCAAAGAGCATCCAACCATTCAATTAACAAATATTAATCTATTGATATTTTGACCAATCAGAATGTTCTAGACTGGGGGCATAGACTTAAAACAAAATCCCTGCTTTCACGGTAAGGAGAGGCAACATTATATTTTTAAAAATAATATCTTAAAAACTTTTTTTTCTTGTTTAGGCTACGTGGACTTCATGGGTTGACATGAAGTCCACATCATACTCAGGACCCGGGTTAGATGGAGCCTTCACCAGTTGGGTTATTGATGGTCACTGTGCTGGTGGGAATAGAACATGGCAAATTGTGTGCCATTTCTTAAAGCATCCACCTGGAAGCAACACATATCGGTTCATTCCCACTTTAATTAGTCAAAGCAAGTCACATGGCTTATCACCAGCTGGGACAGCTTCTAATCATTTTAGGAGCTTCCCCTAAAATCTCAACATCCCTCCTATTTCTCAACCCCACTGTATCCCCAAGGGGTGGTCTAACTGGGATGAAATTACACTGGGATCTTTAATATGGCCTCTGAGCTTTTTCAAAGTATTGATCATTTATTAAATTGGAGCTGAAAATGCAAGGAAAAAGCAGCTGGTAAGATGAACCCTTTAGAATAAAAGTCTCAAATATCATATATAGCTGAACCTAAATACTAGATCATTTTAGTTCCCTTTAAAATTATAATATAATACAGATTTCACTGCAAAGTCTGTAGTTGGCTTAAACACAGAGTGTTTCACAGATTTACACAGAATGTTTCACAGATTTACAGCCATTTTTATGTCCTATTGTTTCTCTTTTCCATTTCCAGGATTTATACTTTACAAAGCAATTGCCCTATTAGGCATTATTTTTTTTTAATTTAATTTTATTTTATTTATTCATTTTAGAAAGGAGAAAGAGAGAGGAGAGAGAGAGAGAGAGGAGAGAGAGACAGAGAGAGAGAAGGGGGGAGGAGCTGGAAGCATCAACTCTCATATGTGCCTTGACCAGGCAAGCCCAGGGTTTCGAACCGGCAACCTCAGCATTTCCAGGTTGACGCTTTATCCACTGCACCACCACAGGTCAGGCCATTAAGCATTATTTTCTGACTTTATTCATGCCCAAAGGGATATTTTCCTTTTCTCATATTTTGAAACATAGCATCTATCTAATTATAAAAATAATATGAAATTTCTAAAAAAGACAGCAGGACAGGGAGTTAACCACAGAAATGTAGGGCCATTGTGAAGCCATGTTCAGGCTCCGTTTAACTGGCAACCACCCTTTCTTTGATCCTAGTCTTCTCAGTTGCGTGTTTTTCTCTAGTGATGCTCAGCTTCCTGGATGCAGCAAAGCAGAAAGTTGAGTTGTTTAGTTTTTAAGATATTAGTTTAAAAAATATAATGTTGCCTCTCCCTACCGTGAAAGCGGGGATTTTATTTGTTTTAAGTCTATGCCCCCAGTCTAGAACATTCTGATTGGTCAAAATAGAATAATATTTGTTAATTGAATGGTTGGATGCTCTTTGGAAAAATTCAAATCAGAGAGACCGTGTGTAGGGTAAAAAGTGCATTTCTTTGGTTCCCATTGCCACTCCCTTACAGACTGCTAATAGGGTGTGTGTATGTGTCTTTCCAGACTTCTTATTAATATGCATAGACATAGCTTTTAAAATTAAAAATAGAATAATATTTATGCATAGTTTTCTGAAACCTTTTTCTCCTCAACGACAGTTGAGTAAGTACTTTTTATAAAAGTTTATTTATTTTATTTTTTACAGAGACAGAGTGGGATAGATAGGGACAGACAGACAGGAACAGAGAGAGATGAGAAGCATCAATCATCAGTTTTTCGTTGCGACACCTTAGTTGTTTTTGTTGTTGTTGTTTCACAGGGACAGAGAGATAGAGAGAGGGATAGATAGGGACAGATAGACAGGAACAGAGAGAGATGAGAAGCATCAATCATCAGTTTTTTGTTGTGACACCTTAGTTGTTCATTGACTGCCCTCTCATATGTGCCTTGACCGCGGGCCTTCAGCAGACCGAGAAACCCCTTGCTGGAGCCAGCGACCTTGGGTCCAAGCTGGTGAGCTTTTGCTCAAGCCAGATGAGCCCGCGCTCAAGCTGGCGACCTCGGGGTCTCGAACCTGGGTCCTCTGCATCCCAGTCCGATGCTCCATCCACTGCGCCACCGCCTGGTCAGGCAAGTAAGTACTTTTAAGGACAGATTAAATATTAGGATTGTTCTGGGTTGCCAGTGAGCGAAATGTAATTCAAAGAGAGAGAGAGAGGGAGAGGAGGAGGAGGGCTTAATCAGCTCATGTTAATTAACTACATTGCTAGGGCAACTGACTTCAGGCACAGCTGGCTCTAGGTGCCCAAACTTTGTCTCCATAAATCTTTTTCCAGTACACAGCTTTGATTTCCTTTGGTTTGGCTTCATTTTCAGATCAGCTCTTTTATGTAAAAGTCAAGATGGTCATAGAAGTTCCAAACACACTCCATCTGCTCTTCTTTTCTGGGAAATTGGGAAAGTCACAGGGTGATCTCTAATTTTGCTCTCATTTAGATCACATGCCCTGCGCTAAACCAATCAATTTACCTAAGGTGAGGATGGCAAACACTGGTTGGTTAAGCCTAGGTCACATGCCTCACCCCTGGAACTGGGAGGCAGGGACAGCCCCACAAAACCACACACCACACGTTAGGAGAGGAGTGATTCTCCAGAGAGTATGGGGTGGGAGAGGGCTGTTGCTAGAGGAAGGTATAATGGATACTGAGCAAGCTGAAAAAAAGATTTCCATTAAAATTGGAGTGACTTTCTTAAACTGTGTGTCTCATATTTTGATGAGTACTAATAAATTACCTCCAAAACTGTTATATTATTTTGTATTCTCACTAACAATGTATTAAAGATTTTTTTATCCACCAAAACAAAAGAAACAACCACAAAACTGTGGCCCCATGCCTTCAAAAATTGTATAGGTTAGAAAAATTGCTTTGATGATACGTCTAATTATTGCTCACATAAATAGCTAGAAAGTATTCACCTGATAGCAAAAGAGTTTTTCAGAAATTATTCTACTTGTGCCTATGCTCCATGTTAGGCAATAGTCAGGATTTGATTAGGCCTGCTACAAAATAAGAGGAAATTCTGGCCCAATGCAGACATCTTCAAATAGTATTTAAAAAATATTTATGAAATATCACAGATTTATCTGAATTACAAGTTATTGTTGAAAATTGGTTTATGATTTCCCAGTAGCTTTTGGGGGGCGGGTGGAGAGTAGCAAGGAAAATGTTTATTAGAATCGGAAGCAATACATTTTGACAAGGTTTACAACATAACTTACCTGAGTGATGCATATAACCTATGGAATTAGAAGGTGATTTAAATTCTTTAAAGGAAATGTATTGGAGGGGCAGAGAGTAAGGAAGTAGAAAGAGAAGAGAGAATGTTTTTTAAAAGAATAGGAACTGATTACCTCCTCTTCACCATGATGCTCTGAACATCATTTAAGGGAATCTCACTGGAGTTGTTCATTGAACTTTGCAGTGATAAAAAAGTGATTTGGCAGTGAACAGTCTTCTTAACTATTTTTAAAAGGTCTCAGTGGAGTTTAGCTAGTCCAAGCTGAACAACTGAAATGTCTTAAATGCTGACTCACTATAACCCTATCTTCCCCACCTCTCATTTACTTAATATATTAACCATTTTCTAAATCTTATGAAATCTATTTTTTTCAGAGTTTAGCACCTTAAACTGACTAATGTCTACATATTTCAAAGAAATATATACCCAGATTGTATATATATTTTTTAGATGGGATAAAACACTTTACAGGAACATGTAATTCATAAATAGAATGAGTTATCCATTCCATTCCTCCCAGGAAACGGGAAGAGGTCTATGGAGAAAAGTAGACAAGTAAGAGGGATCAAATCCTGTAGGGCCTCAATGGCTGAGGTGAGGTATTGGACATTATCCTAAAGGCAGCAGAGAGTTATTGGAGGGTTTTAAGTTTTTTTGTTTTGTTTTGTTTTGTTTTTTTTTTTAATTTTTTTTATTTATTTATTCATTTTTAGAGAGGAGAGAGAGAGAGAGAGAGACAGAGGGAGAGAGAAGGGAGGAGGAGCTGGAAGCATCAACTCCCATGTGTGCCTTGACCAGGCAAGCCCAGGGTTTTGAACCGGCGACCTCAGCATTTCCAGGTCGACGCTTTATCCACTGCGCCACCACAGGTCAGGCCGAGGGTTTTAAGTTTTAAAATGACATAGTTTAGCTTGACCAGGCAGTGGTGGTGGCGCAATGGATAGAGCATCAAACTGGGACTTGGAGGACCCGGGTTCGAAACCCCGAGGTCGCCAGCTTGAGCACAGGCTCATATGGTTTGAGCAAAAGCTCACCAGCTTGAGCCCAAGGTCTCTGGCTTGAGCAAGAGGTCACTCAGTTTGCTGTAGCACCCTGGTCAAGGCACATATGAGAAAGCAATCAGTGAACAACTAAGGTGCCACAATAAAGAGTTAATGCTTTTCATCTCTCTCCCTTCCTGTCTGTCTCTATCTGTCCCTTTGTCTCTGTCACACACACACACAAAAATGACAGTTTGTATTTTAGTATTTGCAAAGTGGAAAGTAGCAATGGACAGTCTTGAGACATATTAAGGAAGTGGTATTGGTTTGGTGATTGATTAGATGTTGTGTAGTATTTATGTTTAATTATGTAACCACACTATGTGAGAGATATTATCTCAGCTATACAAATTATGCAAGGTGATTAGAAAAGTTAAATTATTTAACTTAGGATCTATAACTAATTAATAAAGGATACAAGTAAAATCTAAGCCTAATGCAAGCCCTCAGTGCAATAATATGTAGATAAATGTGTTGAGGGAAAATACTTTGTATTTTGTGTAATCTCAACAGACTAAAAATAATACTGGGTTGTAAAATATCTTTATTTAAAGCAAAGGGTTTCTTGTTTATTTTTTTTCCTCCTCTGATATTTACAAGTATAAAAGACAGTACCTCCACTACTATGGTATTTTATTGATGGATATTTAACAAAGCCACTTTTGATTTGGATATAGGTTTAGTAATTTTGTAAATAATAGCCTATTTTAATTTCAGCTGGATTTGCTGTTCTATTGCATAAAGGGGGTGTTAAAAGGTTGCTATGGCCCTGGTTGGTTGGAGCATCATCCCGGAGCATGATGGTTGCTGGTTCGATTTCCTGATCAGGGCACATACAGGATCAGCTTGATGTTCCTGTCTCTTTCTCCCTGCCTCTTTTCAAAAAAATAAAATAAAATAAATAAATATAAGCTTGTTATGCTTTCATGATTCTAAATGACAATATTATATTTGTATATTTTTAGACCATTTGATAAGGAAGGGTAAACTTTGTTCCCTTTCCTCTAAATTTCAAATTTAACTCAGTCCTTAAAGAGTTCATTAGTGAGATAACAGCTCAGAGAAAAATGAGATCTCCGTTTACAGGCACCTTAGTGAATTCTCGCTTCATTTTATCTCCCACATTTCATTATAATGAGGAAATAATGCCAAAGTCAAATAATAGATTGCTTGGGAACACCAAGAGACCTAATGGTTGACGCTATTATTATAGAGGGAAAGAGAGTTCAAGACACAAAAATGCGGAGTCCCATTCCACCTCTAACTAACTCTTTGGCAGTTAATTTGTCATTGGGAGCAGTTCACTTTGTCTCTGACTCTCAAATTTCTTTTTTGTAAAAGTTGTGTTAATATGTCTGTCAAGGGGAGAAACCAGAACTGTCTTTCAAATTTAAGGAATATTTTTTTTCATTGTGCTTGGTTCTAACCAGAGACATTTAGTCCTACTTCCTAAAATTATCTCTACTCTCCACTCCACCTACCCACATACGCACATCCTCACACACTTGCTAGATATATACTCTAAGTCTTAAAACATTCCATTCCTCCTACTCTGAACTGACCTAAGGCCTAAAAACAAGGAAGTGATGGAAATTAGTCTGATGCCTTTAGGACTGTTTATGTGTCAGAAACTCTCACATAATACTAACCACATGAGTTAGGTAATTTACAGATAAGGAAATAGTCAAATATTTTAATTAATTTGCCCAATGTCACATGCCCAATAAAAGATGAAGCTGGAATTTGAACCAAATCTGTTTGATTTCAAAGTCCCTGCTCCTTCCATTTCATTACCCTGCATTATATAAATTTGTTTCCTCATTCTTAAGCTCACCATCACTATCACAATACATGAGAAAAAGACACATTTTATCTTACCTGCAACTCCAAACTGGCAAGGTTACCTATCTGGTTACTATATAATAATGCCTTTTTTTTCCAGATAATAAATTAATCTAGTATTCTGTGTTAATAGGCTTATAATCATACATTCCCTTGTAAAACATAAGCATTTTAAGAATGGCCTTATAGATAAAATTAAAATAATTCAAATGAGGAATTCTGATTAGATTATCTTGCTTTCTTCATATACACATGTGTAGTACATGTAGCTCAAATCACCAGTAATTGTCCTTTTTCCTATTTTTAATTTTTTAAAATGTATTCATTTTAGAGAGGAGAGAGAGAGAAAGAGAGAGAGAGAGAGAAGGGGGGAGGAGCAGGAAGCATCAACTCCCATATGTGCCTTGACCAGGCAAGCCCAGGGTTTCGAACCGGCAACCTCAGCATTTCCAGGTTGACGCTTTATCCACTGCACCACCACAGGTCAGGCCTTTTTCCTATTTTTAAGACTTTTCCAGATCCTCTTGAAGGCTGTCTCCTTTTCAGGGTCCTTTTTTACATATCTAAAAATTTACCTAAAGACTTCCTTAAGAAGACATGTTCTCATTTAATCTCCTCCAACATTGATTAGTGCTTATATAGGGTTTTTAATAAAAAACTGGCTCATTCAGACTTCTGAACACAAAGCCCCATTAACCAGAATATCTATTTACTTATAATTCACCAGTAATTAATTCTCATAATGATGATCCTGAGATGCTATAAGATTCCAAAGTATTAAGGACTGAATAAAGTGCTTAATGTACTCATATTAGTTTCTTATGGCTGTTGTAACAAATTACCACACAATTATTGGCTTAAAGCAGCACATTATATCTGGAGTTCAGAAGTCCAATATGGACGTCACTGGGCTAAACTCAGGTGTTGGCAGGGCTGTTGCATCCCTTTCCAGAGGCTGTAGAAGAGAATCCGTTTCCTTGCCTTTTCAAATATCCTTGGCTTGTGTGCCCCTGCCAGCCAGCAATCACCTCTCCTCTTACTTGCCTTCTTCTTTCCCTTATAAGGACGCTCATGATTATATGGGACTCACTAAGATAATCCAGGATAAATTTCCTGTCTCGTGACTCTTAATTATACCTGTGAAATTCTTTTTGCCATGTAAGGTAACATATTCAGGTTCCAAAGACTTGGACATGGACACTTTGGGAGTGGGGGAGAAGCATTATTTTACCTACCTCAGAACTCAATTTTAAATGTATACATATTTTGTAGGCCCCAGCAGTGGACAGTCAGCCTGGCATGTGGACATACTGGGTTTGATCCCTGGTCAGGGCACACATGAAAAACAAGCATCTACTTCTCTTCCCCTCCTTCTCCTCCTTCTTTTTCTCTTTCTCTCTTGCAGCCAGTTGGTTCTATTGGTTTGAGCATTGGCCCATACAGGGGTTGCCAGGTGGATCTCAGTTGGGGCACATGTGGGAGTCTGTCTCTATCTCCCCCCCACACTTAAAAAAATAAAACAAAATCAATGTATTTTGTTCTTTGAAGTATGAAAATTAGTAAGAACCTATATGTATAGATGATACATATATGATATTTATTTATTTATATACATGATATTTATATATGAGTATACTTGATACATTTATTAACTAGTTCTCTATGCCAGGAAACAGATTTTTATTTTATATGTGTGCCTTAATCATTTCATAGATATATATTTTCATCTTTTCAGAGCCACTATCCAGATCCACTTTTTGATGGCCTTTCCTCCTTTCTAGAACCTAGTAATAGTTCTATATGTGTAAAATTTCCTTAAACATCATTAATTTGACTTTGAATTCTTTTTTTTTTTTTTTACAGAGACAGAGAGTGAGTCAGTGAGAGGGATAGACAGGGACAGACAGACAGGAACGGATAGAGATGAGAAGCATCAATCATTAGTTTTTCATTGCACATTGCAACACCTTAGTTGTTCATTGATTGCTTTCTCATATGTGCCTTGACCGCGGGCCTTCAGCAGACCGAGTAACCCCCTGCTGGAGCCAACGACCTGGGATTGAAGCTGGTGAGCTTTTGTTTAAATCAGATGAGCCCGCGCTCAAGCTGGCGACCTCGGGGTCTCAAACCTGAGTCCTCTGCATCCCAGTTCGACGCTCTATCCACTGTGCCACTGCCTGGTCAGGCTTGACTTTGTATTCTTAACCATCTCTCTAAGGCATTTGGATTCTTGGAACCTGTTTTTTATGGTAAATAAACCAATCCCTGGTTGTTTGGGTAGAAAACAATTATGAGAATATGAACAATTCACCTGGAAATTAATTGGAATAAACACTATAATTATTTAGTCAGCGAGTCAGATGTTGATTCCAAGTTGCTGTTTTATGTAATCATTCATTTATTCAGCAAATACTTTTATTAACTTGCTGTGATCTAATCCTTGGGGATATAATGGTAAAGACTTGTTCCCTCTTTGAGCATATTTAAGTAAGGAGGACAAACAAGCAAGTTAAACAAATATAAAGATGTGTGAAGTCCTGTGAAAGAAGCAGATAAGGAGCTGGCAGACACAAATTTAGTGTAACTTTATGTAACGCTGTGTGGGAAGGCCACGCGTGGGACATGATAACTAATGTGAAACCTAACGCTAAGAAACAAACCACACAAAAAGTCAGAGAAGGAACTTTTAAGGAACAAGTGCAGATATCTTGAGACCGGAGAAGTGTGGCAATGTTTAAGGAAATGAAAGAAGGCCAGAGTAATTGAAGCCTAGTGAGCAGGGGACAGTGGCAAAAAATGAAGTTGCGGACGTAGCAAAAAGTCAGATAAAGTAAAATTTGTGCCTTTAAGCCCTCTGTGTTATTCCAGAATTTAGAACCAAGTGGGATATAGGACTCAGGGGTCGGATTAGATGGAGATCAAAATAGCAGCTGTATCACTGATTCTTCTTATCGGAGAATACGCTAAAATGGGCTTCCTAGTACTGGTCCCACCGTCATTGCCTTGAATAAATTTACTTCTGTTGTCCCAAGCAGTCTGAACTTCAGGCTTTCCTGGAGAGGAAACTATTTACTAAAAGGCAAAGGGGAATTAAATTCATTCTGAAAGAAAGAACACAAGAAGTCTCTGAGCCACACATTCTCAGTTCCTATTATTACCTGTCTCACCAGTGGAATACTGTCCTCTTTCTTTAAGGAGAAAACGGGGTACTAAGGAATCAGAGTGGAGAAGGCAGTTACTGAGAGAAACAAGGAATATTTTCATGATTTTCTTCCTGCAGAGAGAAACTCTTCTCTTTGTGGAATGTGTGGAGGAGGGGATAAATATTACCCCGTGTTCCCATCGGATGGGTTTTATAGACCATGACACAGAGTCTGAATTTCATTCTAAGTACAAATAAAAAGCAGGGAAAGGTTTTCAGCAGTGGTGTTACATAGACTGATTTATAATTTGGAAAGATTGTCTTGGCTCCTGTGCAGACAGGTGGAAATAGGAGGGCTAAGGATGAGAGCCCAGCTGGGAGTTGATCTGAGAGAGATGATGGGGCTTGCACCAGGGGAGTTGTAGTGGAGAGGGAGAAAAGTAAGAGCATTGGAGGGCTAGAGGTTGTAAGACTGGACTTTCTGATGAGTTAGATTTAGGGGAGTCAAGGAGAAATTCAGGCTAAGTGATTAAGGGTAATTAAGGCTGAGATTTCTGGTTGAAGTGACTCGACAGTTGGTGGTGTCATGTACTCAAGTGAGAAAAAAATGAGGGAGAAACAATATAGCAACAGAGTTATACGGTATTCCTTCGATTTGGCAAGGAGAACGTTGTTGATGGTTCTGCAAGAATAAATTTTGTGAATACTAGGAAGCAAAGGCCAGATTTAGAGTTTGAAGAAGAACCAGTAAGTGATTACTTGTGTACATTTTTAAAAGAATGTTTACCATGGGCTGAGAGGAGAAATGGCATAATAAAGGAACGATAGGATTTTAAGAGATTTTTTTGTTGGTGTTTTTGTTACACTGAAGTGAAGGATTATTGGTTATGCAAAGTAAATAGAACAACAGAGAGTACAAAACCTTTGGGAAGGCAAGAAGGGACGGGACACAGAGATCTAGATGGGTGATGGCCCGATACACAGACACCTGAAGTGAATCTCTGTGACTGCAGTGAAGATAGACACAGGCGCGTTTTTTGATGGCAGTAAGATGGAGAGTCGCCATTGAATTACAGGGCAGGGGAGATGGATTTGAGGAGAGAAGAGACAGCATAAAGTAGTTGTATCCCAAATGATGAATGCAAACCTACTGCAGAAGAAGTTAAGAAGTATTGCTGGGAGTATAAAATATCCTTGTGAGCTTTGTTATTATCAACACAAAATATGTCAGCCTGGTTGTGTTATTTTTTTTTTTTCAGTGCTGCTTATTAGAGATTTTGATGTGGTCAAAAAATGGTTGCAGCACAGTTAATAACATATGGGAGCTAAAAGGATATTTGAAATTTCTATTTTGGCAGTGATTCAGTTTAAAAGTTCTAGGGTCTGACCTGAGAGCAGGTAGCTGAAGAGGAGTGGGGGTAAAATTAAGAAATCAAGGAATTGAGAGGGAGGTCATAGGTTAAATCATCCACATAGATATTGAAATCAGAGCGCATGATGACAAAAGTAGAAGTGAATTGTGAGCCAAGGGCTAGATTATCTGTGAGTATAGAGGAATGGCCAAGAGATCAGCAGATGGCAGCAGCATGGTTTAGAGAGGGAGATAGCCAGATGGCATGAGCTTTTAGGGAGCAGAGGTCTCTGCAGGAGGACAGCGGGGAGCAAGGAGAACATCCTCTCTATCTATTGGCCCTGTGGTAGGCAGATGGGAGTGGAAAAGCAGATGTCATTTGAAAGGCTCTAGGGTAAAATGTCCTCAACTAGAAAGTCAGTTTTTAGTTCAATGATGGAAGGGAACTTTTCCAGAAGATCGAGACTGCAACAGAGGGTTTTGTTATTAATTGCTGTTTAATAAACCACACCATACTCAGTGGCTTAAAATAACACTTTTATTATCTCTTAATATACTGTGGGTTGACTGGACCCAGCAGGGTGATTCTTCTGATTCACATGATGGTGGATGGGACTGAAGTCACCTGGGTCTTTGATTTTGTTGGAAAATCCAAGATGGGTCATTTATATATCTGGTGCCTTAGTGGAAATGACTGAAAAAGCTTGACTCAGCAAGATACCTAGGCTTGACTCTCACCCCCTCTTTCTCCCTCTGTTTCTCTTTCATTTCAGGGTCTGTCCTCTCCACCTGAACTTTCCAGCAGTGTAACAGGACTTCTAACATGATAGTTCAAGGTTTCCAAAAGGACTAAAATGGAAGCTGCTAGAATTTTTTGTGGCTTAGACCCAGAACTGGCTTTATTTCACTTATGCTACACTCTATTGATTAAGGTGAGCCACATGGCCAGTCAGATTCCAGGGAGGAGACTCACAATAATGTCACAACAGGAGATGTGATCCATTGGGAGCCATCAATGAGATTAGCTACCACAGGAAGTTTGTTGATCTGGATCCAGTCTTTTTAGAGGGCAGAGTGGAAAGGTTGAAATGGGAGGGGGATTCTGTAGAATAGAAGATTACAGAGCAGTACGGAATAGAAGAGCATGTTGTCATGGGTGGTGGGAGGACTGGTACTTTCAAAGATGACTGAGGTAACAGGAATTTGAGACATGAAGAGATTCGTTCTACTAAAGCAGTGATCTCCAGATTTTTTTTATTATGTACCTTAAACTAAAAAAAAAATGTTGAATTTATTGGGGTGACATTGGTTCACAAACCCATACAGGATTCAAGTGTACAACTCAACAGAACACCATCTGCATACTGCATTGTGCGCCCATCACCCAAAGCAAAGATGCTTTCCATCCCCATTTATTCCTCCTTAGCCCACCTCCACCTACCCAACGCCCTTTCCCTCTGACTATCACCACACTGTTGTCTGTGTTTATAAGTTTCATATATATATATATTTCATTTTTTTTCTCAATCTGTTCACTTTCTTTCATCCAGTCCCCTAACCCCTCCCCCTCTGTCAGCTGTCAGTCTGTTCCATGTATCCATGTCTCTATTTCTGTTTTGGTCATCATCAAACTAAGAATGCTAAGACATTCCTCGTTATAATTGTATGATTATTAATTATATATAATAGTGTTCTGCTGTAATAATGTATTTTGTAGAACAAACATAACATAGATATTAAGAATGAAGAGCCCTGGCCGGTTGGCTCAGTGGTAGAGCGTCGGCCTGGCGTGCAGGGGTCCCGGGTTCGATTCCCAGCCAGGGCACACAGGAGAAGTGCCCATCTGCTTCTCCACCCCTCCCCCTCTCCTTCCTCTCTGTCTCTCTCTTCCCCTCCCGCAGCCGAGGCTCCATTGGAGCAAAAGATGGCCTGGGCGCTGGGGATGGCTCCTTGGCCTCTGCCCCAGGCGCTAGAGTGGCTCTGGTCTCGACAGAGTGACGCCCCGGAGGGGCAGAGCATCGCCCCCTGGTGGGCAGAGCGTGGCCCTCTGGTGGGCGTGCCGGGTGGATCCCGGCCGGGTGCATACGGGAGTCTGTCTGACTGTCTCTCCCCATTTCCAGCTTCAGAAAAAATACAAAAAAAACCCAAAAAACAATGAAGAGATTAAAAGATAAACTATATGATAATTTTCATATTATTTTATTCTATTTATCAATGGTTAAATAACCACTTTGCCCTATGATGAGAGCAATTTGGTTGACAATGCCTCATCGATTTAAAAAATCTTGGTTTAATACTTTGTGATATAGTGGCTCAGAGGTGTGGTACTAAGTTCAGTTTATTCCCATGTTAGTTTTAATGGCTGTTCTAACTGAAAGAGCTATCTCACAAAAATAAGTACAGCCAGATGGAAGAAGTGCACCATTAGCTGTGCTTGCTAGATCATGGTACTCATTTTTCAGTCCCATCCCCGATTATGCAAAGGGTTTTGTTGAAATTCAGCTAGCAAACATATATAATCCCAAATATCAGTCAGTTGTTCTTGCAAACTATTCAGAAGGTATTGCATTTTTGGATTTTTAAGAAATAAATTCAAAACCCATTGAAAGTACTCATGTGAAAGATTTTTTAAAACAGTTTTAAAAACTCTATTTCCAAATTTTTAAATATGCAAATATTGAGTTTTTCATTGAAATAATTTTCAGCAACAAAAGTAGATAACAATGGAACATTTCCAAGTGTTTATTTTAAAAATGAAAATGCTTTCTCTGTAGCTCAAATGACATTTGAGCAGCAATTTCCTTCTCCTTTATTATTAAAAATGTCACCTTTACCTTGAAGAAACTGATTAAAAGTACTTTTTTAAAAAAAAATTCTTCACAGTCACTTGTATTCATAGAAAAGGTCAGCAAATTGAGAACACTTGTCGAAGTTTAACAATTCAAATGCTTTTAGTTGGACTCCTTTCTACAGAAAATCAGTAAATGGGTCACCATGTGGTAAAAAAGATTTTCATGGTCAACACTTGTCTTATTACAGAGTATTAGAAAGGCTCCATTATTATTTTAGAGATCTTATTTTACAGAAGTTGACCACATTGACAACATTCCGTCTAGCACATGAACTATGGTACAGTGTAATACATAGACAGGAAGTCAACTGAGGAGCACCCTGATGCCCACTGACTGCTCTGTATTTGACTTGTGGAACAAATGAGGACCGCAGTGTCAGTCAGTACACAAGTATTAGAAAAGCATAAATCCCTTCATATTTTATAGATATATAATTAATATGTGTCAAGTCTAATATTTTATTCTTGCTCCCTATTGTTTACTCCCCTTTGGAAACCATATTCTTTGAGTAGAATGAAGAGGATGGACACTTGGTTCTATGTAAAACAGTAAAACAGTGATTTGGGGTGACTGCTTCTCTTGGCAACCCTTGGTGTAGTACGGGCTTCATGCTGAAAAGTCTCACGGTAGACAATAGTTATAACAATGATTTTACATCGGAAGGCAGGCTGTGGGGAGAAGAGAGAAGAATGGTGAGATTGATTGAAACTAATAGTTTATTTTTTGCACACAGAATTTCTAACCACCAAATCAGAGAGAATAAAAAGTCAGTGTTTGACAAGACCTTTAGATGATAGATCTGATCACTGAAGCTCTTTCCTCAGCCAAGAATGCTTGCTCTTTCCCCAGATATTTCCATAGCTGCTTTCCTCTTTTCATTCAGGTCACAGCTCAAATATCTCAGGGGAACTCTGTTGCCTCACTTTTATAATGTAGGCAAATAGCTCTAAAGTAATTGAAGTCTATCACATCATTATCTGGTATTTTCTTGTTTAATTTATTTGTTTGTTTTCTCTGTGGTAGAATGTAACAAGAATGAGTACGAGGATTTTGTCTTATTAACTAGCACTGTTAGAACAGTGTCTGGCATACTTTTCTTTAAACATCAATTTAGTACACTGGGAGAAAGAGCTTTAAAGATAGACTACCATGAGTTCATTAAAATTGCCCCACATGAAAATATTATTTAATGAGAGGAGGGGGTATATCCAACAACAATTGACTGGTAATGGGTAAGATGTCTAAAGAAACAGCTGTTTCTAAAGAATCTTAATAACTTTAAATCTCTGGTTCAAGTAATGAATAAATAGGCTTGAGTAACTTTTCTGAGTATGTGCTTTGCTGGTGACACTGATAGGATATAGGAGATAAAGGATATAGGACAGTGATAAGATAAAATTGTGGAAGAGCACCAACTCATTTGTCCTGCTGATGATAGTATGAAGGATTGGTAGAATAGGACATAGAAATAGCAGTGGTGGGATTAAGTCAGTTCACACTGGTTGGGCAGAACCAATACCTAATTTTTTTTTAGTTTGGTGAACCGGTTATTAACATGGCACTTGTAATCAGGGTTCTCTCTAAGGTAGGTACCTGGGCAACCACCCAATGTGGAAGTCACAAATTTACATTCCTTATTCTTTCTTAACTTCATCTTTGCAACAGTGTATTCTAAGCACCCATAGTAATGTTCATTCTGTCCATAGGTGAAAAAATTGCAAGTGAGGACCCCAATCAAAAAGCAATATGGAAATATCTTAAATAACAGTTTTATTGTTTTTTGTCAGGTATTATTTAATATTTTTTCATTAATATTTTAAAACTTTCTTATAATCTAGTTTTGTATACCTTTTATTGTTCTTATTTAAGTATTAAATGCATAAAATAATAAACTACCTTTCAGTATATCTCTTTTTTTATACTTAAAACAATCATTAGAGCAGAGACCCTGTTGTTAAATTATTCGAATCCCACCACTAAAAAAATTAACGAAGCAATACCAGTTAGAGATGGATAGAATACAAATCAATAGTATAAACAGAGATCAGTTACTATAAAACATGATTCATGCCTTCAAAGAAATTTACAAAATAAAGATGGAAGCAAATATGTACATAGTTCAATGGAATACAGGTCTTCTTGGACTCACCTCATACACACCTTCAAGCCAGAACACTCAGTTTAAGCCCTTAAATAAATTCAACTTGTGAGAGTATTGTTTAGAAATATAGATTTACTAATGATTTAATGAGAAAACAGAGGAAGAAATCATATAGCAAAACAGCCTAAAACTCTGCCCTTTTGAAAAGTTTCTCTTTTCTTGTAATTGTCTTATTCCTTCTTCACAAACTCTTCAGTAGCCTTTCTAACCGCCTTGCTTAGTCCTCTTTTTCTTCCCCGCTCCTTCTCCAGCCAGCTTGCATAGGGTTATCAGCAAACCAAAATCTGTGAGCCAAACTATGACCAGCATTTAGGATGGTGGGCATAGGAGTGTGAGTGGAAAGGGTCACTCAACTCTTATGCTACAGATAGATTTGGGAAATAAAAAATAATCCAAGGCTATTGCAGTTTAAGTTCTGGAATAGGGATCAGTTGGAAATAAATTTGAAAAGGTAGTTCAGGGTATAATTGACCTTGAATGCTGCTCCACACGTTTTGTAGGTCAATGGAGAATCTTGAAGATTCTTGAATAGAGATGTCTCATTATCAGATAGTTCTTATAAGTCTGCAAACAATACGAGGGATGTATTAGAGAAACAATCACCCGAAGACAGGAACACAGATTGCAACTATTTTAAAGTTGTTCAATGATGAGGATATAAAATAGAATTAATGGAAATGACATGGAGGAAACAATTTCTTTTTTTTTTTTTATACAGAGACAGAGAGAGTCAGAGAGAGGGATAGACAGGGATAGACAGACAGGAACGGAGAGATGAGAAGCATCAATCATTAGTTTTTGCTTATGAAAAAACTAATAAACTGGGATAGAGCCATCCCAGTCCGAGGCTCTATCCATTGCACCACCGCCTGGTCAGGTGGAGGAAACAATTTCTTTTTTTTTATTAAATTTTTATTTTTTTATTTTTACAGAGACAGGGAGTGAGTCAGAGAGAGGGGTAGACAGGGACAGACAGACAGGAACAGAGAGAGATGAGAAGCACCAATCATTAGTTTTCCATTGCGCATTGCAACACCTTAGTTGTTCATTGATTGCTTTCTTATATGTGCCTTGACCACGGGCCTTCAGCAGACCGAGTAACCCCTTGTTGGAGCCAGCGACATTGGGTTCAAGCTGGTGGGCTTTTGCTCAAACCAGATGAGCCTGCGCTCAAGCTGGCGACCTCGAGTTCTCGAACCTGGGTCCTCTGCATCCCAGTCCAACTCTCTATCCACTGCGCCACCGCCTGGTCAGGCAGGAAACAATTTCTAAATGCACTTAAAACTCAAGAAGCTTCAGAATTTTAAATTATGTGAGAAGTAGTTGGTTGAGGGTGTTCCTTTGTTTCTAGCTTTGAAACCAGTTGAAAAGTGGTGCAATTAGTTGAGTTAGGGAATGTCCTGCTGATGATAGTACGAAGAGTTTTTGTTTATGAATGCATGTTATGATGTATGTAATGCCAGTGTCCATGGCCAGGCAGGTTAACATTGGATTCAGGCAGATGGTAAAGGAAGTGTGGACCCATTTATTGGAGGCTCGCAAAGATGAACGAGCAAACACAGAGGGGGAAATCT
This sequence comes from Saccopteryx bilineata, assembly GCF_036850765.1. Lineage (NCBI taxonomy): Eukaryota > Metazoa > Chordata > Mammalia > Chiroptera > Emballonuridae > Saccopteryx > Saccopteryx bilineata. Next base: position 183,390,936 of record NC_089494.1, read on the forward strand.
CTTCTCAGGCAAATGAACAGCAAAATGGCCCTTCACAGTGGTGGGCAGGCAATCCACAATCCACCATCCAGTCCACAATCCTCCCTGAGGGCAAGCACCCATAGCCTTACATAGACTATATGTGGCAGAGCCACATGCGAATGCACTAGTCAGGCAAAGTGCTTGCAGCTGGCAAACCAGCAAGCAAGCCAAACACAGTTTCCCCCACCATGTGTTTTGGTGGGCAGAGACAGTGATTTTGATGTCAAAGAAAATTTGTTTAACCAGACTAATGTGAGTAGGAAAGCTGCACAACCAAATGAAGATGAACAGCATTTGGAAATGCAGGTGTGAGGTTTAAAGGAAAGGTCAAAGCCTGGGGGAATCGCCAGGCAGAATGATGAACGCTGTGGAAGCAGACAAATGACGCATGAGCAAGTGTGGAGCTGGAAGGAAACAATGCTAAGAACACATACACAAGGGAGCATTATTTTATAGATATAAATATCTGTGGGAAAATAGCAGAGAAACAGACTGATCTAAGAGAAATAGGAGTGTAGATAAAAAAATAGACTATTGTTTTTGAAAAAGTGGGAACAATGTGAGAACTTAGGGAAAAGAATTAGGATAATTTACAAGTGGATGTGAAATTCTGATATACCCATAGCTTTTTAATCACAAAGGTTAATTATGATAAACTGTTCACAGTTATAAGCCCTGATTATAGTGAGGTGGAGAGGAAGGGGAAGGTGATAAGGGGATGAATTCAGGGAGAAACTTCAGCTGTGAAGTTGGTATAGAAAGAATTCCCTTTTCAAGGCCTTTTTGTACAAATCTAAAAATGTAAGTTAGAGCTCTTAGCTTTCTCCATATATTCTTTTTTTTAAAGATTTTATTAATTGATTTTACAGAGAGAGGAGTGAGAGAGAGGTGGTGAGAAGTATCAACTCATAGTTGCTTCATTGCTTGTTTGTTGTATGTGTCCTGGCCTGGCAAGCCGAGGGCCTGGAACCCAATGACCTCAGCATTCCAGGTTGATGCTCTATCTACTGTGCCACCACAGGCCAGGCTCTCTATATATTCTTGATCTGGGTCAGCAAACTTTGTAAAGGGCCAGATAGTAAATATTTAAGGCTCTTTGTGGGCCATTCCATCTCTGTCCCAACTACTTAAATGTATCATTGAGAGCTAAAGCAGCTGTAGATAATACATTAAAAAATGGGCACAGCTGTGTTCCAATAAAAGTTTACAAAAATAGATCTGGTCCCTAGGCTAATGTTTTCTGACCTCTGTTCCTGATCAAACAATGCCTGTAAGATTAATATCTGGTGAGGTTGGGTATATATATTTTTAAATTTTTATTTATTTATTTATTTATTTATTTTTTTGAGAGAGAGAGAGAGAGGGTGAGAAGCATCAACTTACAGTTATTTTCCCTTTAGTTGCACATTGAATTTCTCATTCTTGCCTAGACCAGGGTGAGGCTAATGTCCCCTTGCTCAAGCCAGCAACCTTTGGGCTCAAGCTGGTGAGCTTTAGGATTGTGTGAATGATTCCCCTACTCAAACCAGCAACCCTGTGCTGATGAACCCATGCTCAGAGCCAGTGACCTCAGGGTTGGACCTCTGGGATTTGAACCTGAGATCTCAGCGTTCCTGGTGCATGCTTTATCCATTGTACCACCACCAGTAGGGTGGGTATGTTTGATCTTGATATGGGAATGATTTAAGTATAAATTTACAGAGCTTATTTGGTTTGTCCTGGTAAAAAAAACCACTTTTACTTAAAGATATTAATCTAGGTGTTGTAAAATCAATCAGGTGATTGTTCTAGATACAAAAAATGAGACAGTATTGTTAAACCAGCAAGGACACTTGCTTTTTTTTTTTTTTTTAGATAAAGACGTGTATGGCCTGATGGTAGCATAGTGGACCCGGGTTCAAAACCCCAAGGTCTCTGGCTTGAGTGTGGGCTCACCAGGTTGAACGTGGGGTCCATGGCTTGAGAGTGGGATCATCTACATAATCCCATGGTTGCTGGCTCAAGCCCAAAAATCACTGGTTTGGAACCCAAGGTCGCTGGCTTGAGTAAGGAATCACCAGCTCAGCTGGAGCCCCTCGGCCAAGGCACATATGAGAATCAATCAATGAACCACTAAAGTGATGCAACTATGAATTGATGCTTCTCATATTTCTCCCTTCCTTCTCTCTGTCTGTCTCTCTTTCATTAAAAAAAAAAATCTGTATGATGAACTTGAATATCCAAAGGACTTTTGATGTTCCTTAGAATCTCTATAGCTTTATGCTGTTTTTGTAACTCCTTTATTATTTTTTACTCTCCAGTTTAATTGAGAAATCAACATGTCAGCAAATAGATCAATCCCATTGATATGTTTTATTATAAGACAATTATCTCTTTTATTTGTTGCACTAATGCACAAATTACTTACGTGCAAATAGGTCACTATAATTAAAATGCGCTCACACACTCAAAATGAGTTACTGTTAGTTTTTCACCATTCAACCAAAATTTTCTGTGTGCTCTATTCAATTATGCTCTTTCTTTTAGTCCTACTTAAAAATTCAATATGTATTTATTCATTCATTCGTTCACTGAAATCTTATTGAGTCAGTGTGTCAAGCAGAATGCAATATACTGGGAATACAAAAATAATCCTGCTCAATCTCTGTCCTTGACATGCTCTCTGTCAAGGGATAATAGAGCTTCCAGAGAAAAGGAGTTCAACAGTGCAAATATGGCATAGCAGTCAACCTTGAGAAGAGAACAGAGGCCACTGGATTTAGCATTAAAAAAAATCAGAGAGCAGTTTCAGCAGAGCATTAGTGCTTTCTTCAAACTCTTAACTATGCTACCATGTTCAGATTCCACACAATAGAGCAGCGATTGTTTCTCAGCAGAGGTTATATGATGAAATTTCTATACTTTCCAGGTGGATGGACTTCACAGCTATGTCAGTTGGGGTTCTTAGTTGTAAACTATAAAACCAGCTCTGCTAGACATCAGCAGAAAAGGATTTTAGTAAAGGATATTGGAGCCTCTCGGAATCTCTGGAAAGAAAAGATAATCAGTTTTGTAAGCTCCACAAATAGAAGCCATCCTAGTCCTGTACAGATAGCACTGCCTAGACACTGCATTTTTTAAGACTTCATTTTTTCAAAGAAGTTTTAGGTTTACAAAAAAATTGAGAGGGACTTATAGAAATTTATCATATACTCTTTCTCCATATATGTATAACTGCTGCCATTATCAACATCACTTAATAGACTAGTACATTTTTTTAACCAAAGATAAACCTACATTATTGTATCAGAATCACCTAAAATCCATTTTTTAAAAAGAATCCTTTATTTATTTATTTATTTATTTATTTATTTATTTATTTATTTTTTACAGAGACAGAGATTGAGTCAGAGAGAGGGATAGACAGAGACAGACAGACAGGAACAAAGAGAGATGAGAAGCATCAATCATTAGTTTTTCATTGTGCGTTGCAACACCTTAGTTGTTCATTGATTCCTTTCTCATATGTGCCTTGACCGCGGGCCTTCAGCAGACTGAGTAACCCCCTGCTGGAGCCAGCGACCTTGGGCTCAAGCTGGTGGGCTTTTGCTCAAACCAGATGAGCCTGCGCTCAAGCTGGCAACCTCGGGGTCTTGAACCTGGGTCCTCCACATCCCAGTCCGATGCTCCATCCACTGCGCCACTGCCTGGTCAGGCTAAAATCCATATTTTAATTTAGGGTTCACTCTTGGTGTTGTAAGTTCTGTGGTTTTGGACAAATATATAATATACACTCTTTTTTAAATGTATTATTTTTTGACTGATTTTAGAGAGACAGGAATGAGAGAGAGCAAAGGAGAGAGAAAGAGAAACATAAACTCCTATTCTACTTATCCATGCATTCATTGGTATGTGCCCTGACTGGGGATCAAACCTGCCACCTTGGTGTATGGGGATGATGCTCTAACCAGCTGAGCTACCTGGCCAGGGACTATACACTCTTAAATGATAGTTTCATCTGAAAATAAAATTTCAGGTTAACAAGTACTTTTCCTCAATGCTTTAAAACTATTACTTTATTGCCTCTTTTGCCTGTTATTATAGAGGAGTCTATAATGTATAATGACATGTATCTATTATAAAATCATGCAGAATATTTTTATTATCCTAAAAATCCTCTGTGCTTTGCATATTCATCTCTGCTCCTTTGACTTCCAGCAATCACTGAACATTTGTAGTTTTGCTTTGTAGTTTTTGCTTTTTCAGGATAAGTCGTATAATTCCAACTGTACAATATATAGTCTTTTCAGATTGTTTTCTTTCATGTAGTAATATGCATGGAAGGTTCCTCTGTGTCTTTTCATAGCTTGACCACTCATATCCTTTTAGTGCTGAATAGTATTCCATTGTCTGGATATACCAACATTTATTTATTTCCTACTGAAGGACATCTTTGTTGCTTCCAAGATTTGGCAATTATGAGTAAAGATGTTACAAACACCCATGTGTAAGTTTTGTGTGGATGTAAGTTTTTAACTCCTTTGAGTAAATACCAAGGAGCACAATAGCTGGATCATATGGAAGGATATGTAAAGCTTTGTACGAAATCACCAGACATCCAGAAGTCTCCCAACGTGGCTGTACCATTTTACATTCACACCAGCAATGTAGGAGAGTTCCTGTTGCTACACAGCCTCTTCAGCATTTGGTGATGTCAGTGTTTTGGATTTTGGCCATTCTAATATTTGTGTAATGGTAACTCAGAATTTTACTTTGCATTTCCCTAGTGACATATGCTGTGGAGCATCTTTTGGTATGCATATTTTCCATATGTATATACATATTTTTAGTGAGGTGTCTATTCAGGTCTTGGGCCCATGTTTTAATCAAGTTGTTTGTTTACTTATTATAGTTTTAAGGTTTTTAAAAAAATTATTTTGAATTAACAGTTCTTTATCAGATGTGTCTTTTGCAAATATTTTCTCCCAGTCTGTGGTTTATCTTTTTAGTCTCTTGAATTGATTTTTAATTTCTTACTCACTTACTTATTTTAAGTGAGAGGAGGGGAGATAGTGAGACAGACTTCAGCATGTACTCCAACTAGGATCCACCTGGCAACCCCTGTCTGGGGCTGATGCTTGAATCAACTGAGCTATTTTTAGTGCCTGAGGCCAATGCTCAGACCAACCAAAATATCCTCAGTCCCTGGGGTAACACTTGAACCAACTGAGCCACTGACTGTAGGAGAGGAAGAGAGAGAGAAGGGGAAGTGAAAGGGGAAGAGAAGCAGATAGATAGTCACTTCTCTTGTGTGCCCTGACTGAGAATTGAACTCAGACGTTGGTCTGTATGTGGACCATTGCCTATCTGCTGAGGCAACTGGCCAGGGCTAATTTATTTATTTTTTTTAAATATTGCTAAAATACCTTTCTTTGCCTAGTATTTGCATAAGATATCAGATATTTTTATCTTTTATTTTACAATATTGTGTGTGGTCTTTTAGTTTAAGCATATTGTTAGCAGTATAGAATAGGATTTTGTTATTTTATAAAACCTGTATAATAATCTCAAATAATCCCATTTTTTGGTATATTGTCAATGATTTTTACATTCTTATTTTATATTTTATGCCTATCATTCCTTTTGTGTTGCTTTAAAAATTCCTTTCTTCTTTCCCTTGGTACATCAGTTTTCTATTCTCTACTTTTTGTTTGCTGAGTCACTTATTACTGACTATATATTCTGCTTCTTAGTTGTAATCCTTATTTTTTCAGCATATACTTAACTATACATTTTTAAAATAGAATTTAAGCTATTTGGTGTTTCTATTCTTCTTAAAACATGAAAATAATCTTAGTATGTTTTAATTATCCATTATTGCACTGTCCAGACTTATGACTGATTTTTTAAAACACAAGTGTAGTAATTTTTTTTTACAGGCAGTACTAATTAAGTTTTTAAATTATTTTTTAAACCACTATTTTAAAAATCTCATGTATTCCAGTGGATTTTATTTTACTAATTGCTGAAAGACACCCTTTATTTCTTCTTTTATTGAGAATCCATAAGTAGTAAATTCTCTGAGTCTATATATCTGAAAATGTCATTATTTTTCTTTACTCTTGATTTTTCAGTGGGATATAAAATTTAGGATTAACAATTATTTTTCCTCAGGGCTTTATAGCTATTACTTTATTGCCTTCTGTTGCCTGTTATTGAGGAGAGGCCTGCTACAGGTTCAAATGAGTTCTTTCTTTATCTGGTAGTTTTTAATATGATTTCTTTATTTTTTTTAAAATTCAGGTTTATTGAAGTATATTTGACATAGAGTAGAATTTACTCTTATTATATGTACAGCTCAAGGATATCACATTAAGAATATCACATATGTATAGAACATTTCCATTAACCCGAAAAGTTCTTCACGATCCTTGTTATTCAATTTCTCCCTCATTTCCAATTTCTGACAATGATCTGATTATTGTCTCTATTGATTTGCCTTTTTCAAAATGCTATATAAACGGAATCATATAGAACTCTGCATTTGATTTATATCATTATTGTGATAATTTCAAGGCTTAACTATATTGCTGCATGTATTAGTACTTGTATTTTTTTATTGCTGAGTTGCATTCCACAGGGGTTCCCAATTACAGCCCCCTGACGCCATTTATCTGGCCCCCCGCTGCACTTCCGGAAGGGGCACCTCTTTCATTGGTGGTCAGTGCTTCTGGAGTACTGTATGTGGCGGCGTCACAAAGCGTGGCGTCGCTCATGTACAGTATTACTTCCGGTGATGCAGGACGCACGTGTCACGGCTCCAGAAGCGCGTCATATCACTTGTTACGGCTACCAGTGACAAATATGGAACCGGACATTGACCATCTCGTTAGCTAAAAGCAGACCCATAGTTCCCATTGAAATACTGGTCACTTTGTTGATTTAAGTTTACTTGTTCTTTATTTTGAATATTGTATTTGTTCCCGTTTTGTTTTTTTATTTTAAAATAAGATATGTGCAGTGTGCACAGGGATTTGTTCATAGTTTTTTTTATAGTCGGGCCCTTCAACGGTCTGAGGGACAGTGAACTGGCCCCCTGTGTAAAAAGTTTGGGGACCCCTGGTATAGATGGTCCACAAGTTGTTTACCCATTCACCACCATTCATTAGTTGATGAATGTTTGAATTGTTTCCAGTTTGGGGCTATTAGAAGGAGATCTCCTATAAACATTCTCTTACTGAAATTTGTGTAGACATATGCTTTTGTTTCTTTTAGGTCAATATTCAGGAATATGATTGCTAGTTCATATGAGAAGTGTTTATTTGACTTCATAAAAATTGCAAAGATATTTTCCAAAGTGTTTGTCCAGTTGTACATTCCTACCAACAATGAAGGAGAGTTCTAGTTGTTCTTTGTACTTTAGCCGTTCTAGTAGTGTGTGGCTGCTTGTATCTCACGCCATTTTTAAATTTTTATTCTTAATGTGATATAGATTCATTGGGGAATAGCTAGTATAAATTCATTTTCATTTTTTCCTGTGTAGTGTTTAGAGTATTTTTAATCTAAACATTTATGTCTGTTTTGAGTTTGGAAATTTCTCAGCTACTATTTTTTCAAAAGTTGTTTATCTGATGTTTCCTCCATTATATTCTGTTAGAATACTTATTGGATACATATTGAAGCTTCACAGTCTATTGCCTGCTCTCTTTTCTAAAGAAATACTATTAACTTCTTTATCTCTTTCTTTTTAAATAAATCTTTGTCTCTAATTTCTATTTTTGGATGCATTTCTCAATATTATTTTTAAGTATGCTAATTCTCTTTGTATGCATTCTATCACCTCTAGAGTTTTGTTCCATTTATTTAGTTCTAAAAATCTCAGTAGCTTTGTTTTTAATTTTTACAAGTTTTATAATTCTCATATTTATTATTTTTTTATTCTTTTGCTCTCCTTTGTTTCACTTTTTTCTTTTTAAAAAGAAAACTATGCCTCTATTTATATCAATGAACTTGCTAAATATTTATTTTAATATCTTTGTTCTCTAATTTAATCTGGGAAGGATAGATTTCTCTGTTGATTCTATTGCTACTATTTTTGTACAACACGCACACACACACGTACACATACCTATTTTAGAATTTTACTTTGCATTTCTTTCTCACTCTCTCTACCTCTGTACTCACCTGTGTTTGTCTGGAGGCTGTGTGGTTGCCTCTGCCCAGATCTTTAGACCAAAATCAAGTTTTACATTAGTTTGGAGTTCTTGATGCATGTTGATTTGGCAATATTTCAGATTTGTTCTGCAATAACAACTAAAGATTTGCTTTTCTCTATTGTTCTATCTGTCTGTGCCTGAAGTTCTATATATGTTATGGCCAAAACATCTTATAAAACAATGTTTTTCCATTTTCCTTTTACAAGATGAGTTCCACCTTACGTACTAACTTTGATCAGTGGATATGGAGTCAGTCCTCTGTTGTGCATGGCATATTTTTTGTCCCTGTTAACCTTTAGAAACCAAACTCCATCCACCAATGCTTAATTTGTGATTTAGAGTTCAGCAGAGATCGTGGCATTTCTCTTCTGATTCTCATCCATGGAGATTTATCTTATGTTTGAGTTTAAGTCTTTTTGTTTTAATGTATTACTGCTTTACATTTGCTACTGAATGGGTACATGAAAGCCTAAACTTACAGTGACCTCTATTTAAAAAAATTATTAATAGTTTATTCATTTTAGAGAGGAGAGAAAGAGAAAAAGAAAGAGAGAGACAGAAGGGGGGGAGGAGCAGGAAGCATCAACTTCCATATGTGCCTTGACCTGACAAGCCCAGTGCTTTGAACCAGCGACCTCGCATTCCAGGTTGACGCTCTACCCATTATGCCACACAGGTAAGGCTACAGTGACCTCTTGACTGTAAATCTCTCCATACTCCTTAAAGCCTAATACAGTACTTTATACTTGCTATGCATTAGAAAAAGATATGGTAAGAAAGATAACACATATAGAAAGAATCTCTCTGTTTAAACCACACTTTTTGCTGATATGCAAGGTTATTCTTTCCAATTGTTATGTAGAAAGGAAATTATACATGGGTAGAAAAGTAAAGTTGTCTTCTCATGTCTCATAGTTCCTCATAAGTAAAAGCTTTATTTTATGGCATCATTATTGTGACCATTTACTGTGTGATTCTAGAAGCTCTAAAAATGTCAAGTACATCTATAAAAAATTATACTCTAAAGTTAAAAGAATTGATTTTCCCATCTGTAGGGTAATCTGTTATAACTCTCCATAGTACTTTTGGACTGAATAATAGTTACCTTCTGGTCCTGGCTGGTTGGCTCAGTGGTAGAGCATAGCCCAGTGTGTGGATGTTCCCGTTTTGATCCTGGTCAAGGCACACAGGAGAAGCAACCATCTGTTTCTCCACCCCATCCCCTTTCCCTTTTCTCTCTTTTTACCTTTCTTTCTTCTCCTTCAGCAGCCATAGCTTGATTGGTTTGAACTGTTTTAACCCCCGCGTCCTTCATCTCAGGCGCTAAAAATATCTTGGTGGCCAAGCAACAGGGCAACAGCCCTAAATGGGCAGAGCATTGCCCCATAGGGGGCTTTCCAGATGGATCCTGGTTCTGGAACATCGGGGAGCCTGCCTCTCTGCTCCCCTTCTTTCATTTAATAAATAAAAAGAATAGTTACCTTCTATCTTTTGTTCACTTTAGTCTAACCTTTCAATAATTAGTGCTATATTTTTACATTTTAAATTTTGCCACATTTCTTTATTAATTTTTTAAATTTAAGAATTAGAAGCCAATAAATGAATAATTCAGTTACTGTGTAAACATTTATATGGAAAAATCATCTCAAATAAAAGACAGCTGCAAACCAGAAAATTTTTTTGATACATTAGCTAAACAAATAGCCAGTGTATAATATTCAAAAATCAATGGAAAAGGGGCAACCAACTCAATAGAAAATTATAAGTGGGCAAAGATATAGAACAATCATCAGAAGTATAAATAGGTACCAAATATATAATTTTTGTTTTACTGTGAGCACATTTGATTTTATAATTCAGAAATAAAATTTTAATGTAGGTTTTATACTAGGTAACTTATAAGAGTCTTTTTTGTTCTATTAAGGATTTTAAATTTTTTAAGTACTGTATGAGATTGCTATTTATATAATGCAAAAAAGATAATATATACATACTGAATAATGCATAAGAACTTTTAACTACAGAAATTATCACAAGTTTTTATATCTTGTTAAATTCACAGAACTATTTTTTCTATTGGATACATTAAAATATAAAGACAAATATCACAGTGATTACTTTCTACTAGTAATTCAGAATGTAGCCTAATTATCATATATTATCATTTTAAACACTAAACCAAGATTAGGGTGAAGATAGTTTATACTTTTAGAAAACTACTTAAAATTAAAAATTAATTTTTTCATATTAACTAGTCAATGAGAATATTATCACAATGGTTTGGTAGGTCCTCAAGAATTAAAATTTGTTAAAATGCCTTTAATTAAGTTCTCTCTACCGCATTTGCAATTTGCTTTGTTTTCTTGCAGTGGCAAAATGCAAATGTTTCTCATGAGGACTTTCTTACTCATAGTCATGAAAATATTTTCAAATCCTGTGGGATATATTTTGAATATTAAACTTGCCTTAATATTTTTTAGGTTGGTATGCCCAAGGAGGAAGCTATTTAATAATACCATGCTTTGGGGAGAAGTTTTTAGTATTATTACTTTTATTAAGTCAAATGCAATCATTAAACCAATTCTTTAAAAACAACAAGATAGACAAAGTAACAATAGTGTTCAAATTTCATGTAAGGAATATATTCTTGAAAGTAATTACTGCAGTGTCCACACAGAAAGAATGCTTTAAAATGATAATGCAAATAATTTTATTTTCATGATCCGATATTGCACTTTTAGTATTAACATTTTGGCTTAAATTCTTGAGCACAATTAATTTGAAGTGCTTGTTTTGTAGCTGTTCTTTCCCCTGGAGGCTTTTTTCAGAATATTGCATCAGCTTGTGTTTCCCAGGTTCTCATATCTGAATTTGAAATAAGGCTCCCAAAGAGATTATTGCTAAGTGAGGCTTCATTATTTATAATATATATCTTATTTGAATACAGTGGTACCTTGAAATATGAGTTTAATTCATTCTGTAACCAAGCTCGTAAGCCAGTCTACTCGTATATCAAACAAATTTCTCTCATTTAAAATAACTGAAATAGATTTAAATTGTTCCAGCCCTATGAAACATCCTCAAACCATCCTAAATTATGAAAAAAGATATGTTTTTAATTAAGAAACACACATGTATACTTTACCAATGCATAACAAAATATATGAAATAAAAGAAAAAAAATGTTATTTAGTACTGTATTCTTACCTTGGACACAGACGAGTGTGGTTAACGGAGGTGAATGGCGGAGGAGAGGGGAGGGAGAAAGGGATGCAAGCTCTGTAGACACGTAAACTAAAACTACACTTTCTTAACACTAAATGTAAACTAAAACTGCATTTTCTTTACTTTAAACAAAACTAAAACTGCACTTTCTTTACTTAAAATTAAACCACAAAAACTTAATTGTAAAAAAATGCACTTTCTTTTTTTTTTTTTTTTTTTTTTTAATTTTCTGAAGCTGGAAACGGGGAGAGACAGTCAGACAGACTCCCGCATGCGCCCGACCGGGATCCACCCGGCACGCCCACCAGGGGCGATGCTCTGCCCACCAGGGGGCGATGCTCTGCCCCTCCGGGGGGGACGCTCTGCCTCGACCAGAGCCACTCTAGCGCCTGGGGCAGAGGCCAAGGAGCCATCCCCAGCGCCCAGGCCATCTTTGCTCCAATGGAGCCTCAGCTGCGGGAGGGGAAGAGAGAGACAGAGAGGAAGGAGGGGGGTGGAGAAGCAAATGGGAGCTTCTCCTATGTGCCCTGGCCGGGAATCGAACCCGGGTCCCCTGCACGCCAGGCCGATGCTCTACCGCTGAGCCAACCAGCCAGGGCCAAAAAATGCACTTTCTTTACCTTAAACTTAACCTAAGCTTAACATTACGTATTTTTCATTTAATCATCACCTGTTTTTGCCTTTTTGGCTGTATTTTTGAAACTTTCACTTGCAGAACTTTTGAATAAAAATCTTTCTAAAGAGGTTTGCTTTTGCCTGCCTTTTAAAATGTTACAGAAATGTGACAAGTGTCATTAAAAAGTGCTGAAGCACCTGACCAGGCGGTGGCTCAGTGGATAGAGCATCGGACTGGGATGCAGAAGGACCCAGGTTCGAGACCCCAAGGTTGCCAGTTTGAGCGTGGGCTCATCTGGTTTGAGAAAAAAAGCTCACCAGCTTGGACTCAAGGTCGCTGGCTTGAGCAAGGGGTTACTCGGTCTGCTGAAGGCCTGCGGTCAAGGCACATATGAGAAAGCAATCAGTGAACAACTAAGGTGTCACAATGAAAAACTGATGATTGATGCTTCTCATCTCTCTCCATTCCTGTCTGTCGCTATCTGCTATCTATCCCTCTCTCTGACTCTCTTTCTGTCCCTGTAAAGAAAAAAAAAGTGCTGAAGCACGATCAGTTGAAACTTTTTCTGGATGTTTCTTTGAAATGAAACTTGAAAGCTTCTCTCACATTGCTAGCATGTCTTTAATTTTACTTGTAGAAATTACTTCCTCTGACTCTACCTCCTTTTCACTACTAATCTCTTACAGAAGCTCCACATGTTGCATCATCTGTAGCTCCTTCAACTCCTCAGTTGAGAGTTCCTTCTCATGTTCCTCGACGAGTTTGTTAACGTCATCTTCATCTACATCCAGACCCATCAACTTTCCAAGGGACACAATCTCCTCCAACGCTTCTACCTCAGTCTAGGTCTCCAGTTCGAATCCTTCAAAGTCCCTGTCTGTAACAACATCAGGCCATAACTTTTTCCATGCTCAGTTCAAGGTTCTTCTTGTAACCTCTTGCCATGCCAAGTCAATAATGCGTAAACATATCACGATGTTGTAGTGATCTTTCCAAAACTCTTGAAGGGTTAGATTTGTATTCTCAGTCACCTCAAAGCAGTGGCAGAACAAGTGCTTTGTGCAAAGATTTTAAAGTTGGAAATGACCTGCTGATCTATAGGTTGCAAGATTGAAGTCGTGTTGGGTGGGAGATAGAGGACTTCCACGAATTTGAACTCATGGAGAATTTCATCTTCAAGACCAGGTGGATGGGCTGGAGCATTTTCAAGGCTTAGTAATGCTTTCATCGGGAGTTTATTTCCTTGAAGATATTTCTTCACTGCAGGACCAAAGACGAGAGTTACCCATTCAATAAAAAACTGCCATGTAACCCATGCCCTAGCATTGGCATGCCACATAACCTGCAGTTTTTCTTTAAGAATCTTGTGAGTCTTAAAGGCTTGAGGATTTTTGGAATGATACACTAGCAGTGGCTTTACTTTACAGTCACCGCTAGCATTTGCACACAATACAAAGGTCAGACGGTCCTTCATGGGTTTATGGCCTGGCAGCTTCTTCTCTGCTGTGATGAAACTCCTCTGGGGCATTTTTTTTCCAAAACAATCCTGTTTCATCACAGTTGAACACTTGTTGTGGGATGTTGCCTTCCTTTGTGATAAGCACAGCAAAACGTGTGATGTACTGTTCAGCTGCCTTAATGTCAGCACTCGCAGCTTCACCATGCCTCACCACCAAGTGGATGCCAGATCTCTTCTTGAAATATTCAAACCAGCCGTGACTTGCCTCAAATGTATCTTCTGCTACCTCTTTTAAGGTTGATGGTTCTTTCTTCTTCAAGTCGCCGTAAATAATACGTGCCTTTTCGCATATTACAGTCTCCGTCACTGTATCTCCTGCCAGCTCTTTCTCTTTCACCCACATCAGCAGAAGCTTCTCCATTTCTTCCTGGATATTTGTCCTTAATTGAGACAGAATTGTAGTTCCTTTTGCTGGATTTGCACTTTTGATGGCATCCTTTTGCTTAAGGATGGTACAAATTATAGATGTATTGTGGTTGTACAGCTTTGCCAGTTCAATTACTTGTACACCACGCTCATGTTTTTCTATTATTTCTTGCTTTACTTCTACTGACATCATTCTCTTCTCACCACTGTCCTTTATACTCACTTTCTTCGGCCCCATGATAGCACTCAAAATAAGTTAGTAAAAAATGCAAATATGATGCAAGAACAAGTACAGCACACAAGATTTAACTTGATTCTGTGGGTAACATGTGATAAAGAACGAGATGCTGGTGTTGTGCTGCTGATACTTGACCCATGTGCCAACACAACAACTAGCAGCAGCTTCCCGAATCACAACTCATATCTTGGAATTTCGCTCAGATCTTGAACAAAAATACAAACTGAGTCACAACTCATATCTTAAAAAGATTCGTATGTTGGTCTGCTCATATCTCAAGGTTCCACTGTATATGCTCTAGGATTTGAATCTGTTTATCATCATCCCTTTGTAATCCTAGTTATTGAGATAGTTCAATATTTTCCCGTTATCAGTTTTAGTAACTGAAAAGAGAAACAATAATTTCAAAAATGGCACATCTATCATATCATAATTGAAACTGATTCTATCTTTGTTGGAACTATAATTAAAATATAATAATAATGACTTGAAATTATCTATGCAATCATGGATACATTATATTTCTATTTCTTAAAATAATTGGAGTGTTTTAGTATTTTTCACACTTTTCTAAATAGACATGAGCACAAATTAATTACTCTCCTATAGATGTTCCACTTACCCTATTTTCTCTGCAAAGAGATGCCTGTGTTTATAGTCTTTAAATTGTTAGTGACAAATATTGTAGTAAAACAGCATATTACAGATGCAAACTGTCCTTACCTATGAAAACACCCCTATATAATTAACTGAGATTCCATAAGTTTATGGAATCACTTAGGTTTTCTCAACAGAGCTACCAACTGTTTGGAGGATGGCTAGGTTTTTTTTCTTTCTTTTTCTTTTGATGATTAAATTAAATAGGGTGACATTGGTCAACTAGAGAACATAGATTTTGGGCAAATATCTCCACTCCACATCATTTGTACAGTCGATTATGTTGTATACCATCATCCAAAGTCAAATCATTCTCCATCACCTTATATTTGTCCCTCTTTATGTCCCCCCTCCATCCCCCTCTTCCTCCCCCTTCCCCCTTCCTCTGGTAACCAGTGTACTCCTACATGTGCCTCAATTTTGTGTCTCACCTCTGTATAAAATCATACAGTTCTTAGCTTTTTCTAATTTACTTATTTCACTCAGGATAATGTTATCAAGGTCCAACCATGTTGTTGTAAATGATACTATGTCATTGTTTCTTATGGCTGAGTAGTATTCCATTGGATATATGTACCACATCTTCTTTATCCAATCCTCTACTGAAGGGCATTTTGGTTGCTTCCACATCTTGGCCACTGTGAATAATGGTGCAATGAACATGAGGGTGCATATGTCTTTATGTATCAATGATTGAGTTTTGGGGATATATACCCAGTAGAGGGATTGCTGGGTCATATGGTAGTTCTATCCTTAATTTTTTAAGGAACCACCATACCTTCTTCCATAGTGGTTGTACTAATTTACATCCCCACTAACAGTGAATGAGGGTTCTTTTTTCTCCACAGCCTCTCCAATACCTGTCTTGTTGATAATAGCTAATCTAACAGGTGTGAGGTGGTATCTTAATGTAGTTTTGATTTGCATTTCTCTAATAGCTAGTGAAGATGAGCATCTTTTCATATATCTATTGGCCATTTGTATTTCTTCTTGGGAGAGGTGTCTATTCATGTACTCTCCCCATTTTTAATTGGATTGTTTGCTTGTTTGTTGTTGAGTTTTGTGAGTTCTTTGTATATTTTGATATTAACCCCATATCTGAATTTTTGTTTGTAAATATCATCTCCCATTTAGTTGGCTGTTTGTTTGTCTTGTCAGTTTCTTTTGCTGTGCAGAAGCTTCTTAGTTTGATGTAGTTTCATTCCTTTATCATTGCCTTTACTTCCCTTGCCTTTGGAGTCAAATTTATACAATATTCTTTATGGCCAAGGTCCATGAGTTTAGTACCTATGTTTTTTTTCTGTGTATTTATTGTTTCAGTTCTTATATTTAGGTCTTTGATCCATTTTTAATTAATATTTGTACAAGGAGACAAACTATAGTCAAGTTTCATTCTTTTGCATGTTGCTTTCCAATTTCCCCAGCACCATTTATTGAAGAGGCTTTCTTTTCTCCATTGTGTGTTTTTGGATCCTTTATCAAAGATGATTTGCCCATATAAGTGTGGTTTTATTTCTGGGCTCTCAATTCTGTTCCATTGGTCTGTGTGTCTATTTTTCTGCCAATACCATGCTGTTTTAATTATTGTGGTTCTATAGTATAGTTTGAAGAAAAGTATTGTAATGCCTCCAGCTTTGTTTTTTTCCTCAGAATTACTTTGGTTATTCCGGTTTTTTATGGTTCTATACAAACCTGATAATTTTTTCATCTATTTCTTTAAAATATGACATTGGAATTTTGATGAAAATTGTGTTAAATTTTTATATGGCTTTGGGTAATATGGCCATTTTAACTATATTTATTCTTCCTATCCAAGAACATAGGATATTTTTCCATTTCATTGTGTTCTTTTTGATTTCCTTTAATAATGCTTTGTAGTTTTGTCTGTAGATCTTTTACATTCTTTGTTATGTTTATTCATAGATTTTTTTTGTTGCAACTGTAAAAGGGATAACTTTTTTAGTTCATTTTCCAAAGTTTCATTTTTAGCATTTATGAAAGCAATAGATTTCTGTATATTAATTTTATATCCTGTGACCTTGCTGTATTGGGTTATTGTTCCTAATAGTCTTTCTGTGGAGTCTTTGGGGTTTTCTATATACAGGATTATTTTATCTGCAAAAGGTAAAACCTTTACTTCTTCTTTCTCTATATAAATGCCTTTTGTTTCTTTCTCTTGTCTGATTGCTCTGGCTAGCACTTCCAGTACTATGTTGAATAGGAGGAGAGAGTGGGTAGCCTTGTCTTGTTCCTGATTTTAGAGTAAAAGCTTTTAGTTTTATACCATTTAGTATGATATTAGCTGATGGTTTGTTATACAGTGTGTCCGTAAAGTCATGATGCACTTTTGACCAGTCATAGGAAAGCAACAAAAGACGATAAAAATGTGAAACCTGGACCAAATAAAAGGAAAACTCTCCCAGTTTCATACCTATTCAGTGTAGTTTGATGTGGGCTGATGCACAGATTTTTTAGGGCTCCTTAGGTAGCTATCCCGTATAGCCTCTACAGACTCATCACTGACTGATGGCCTACTAGAATGGGGTTTCTCCACTAAACTGCCAGTTTCCTTCAACTGCTTATCCCACTGAATAATGTTATTCCTATGTGGTGGTGCTTTGTTATAAACGCACCAATATTCATGTTGCACTTTGGTCACAGATTTGAATTTAGCGAGCCACAGAACACACTGAACTTTCCTCCATACCATCCACATCTCGACTGGCATGGCTGTGGGCTACTCCGTTGTATACAAGGTGTTACGTCATCATCTGCACATGCACACATGCTGCCACATCATCCTACAGAAACTGGGAGGGTTTTCCTTTTATTTGGTGCAGATTTCACATTTCTATCATCTTTTGGTGCTTTCCTGTGACTGGTCAAAAGTGCACCATGACTTTATGGACACACTGTATATGGCCTATATTATGTTGAGATACTTTCTTTGTATACCCATTTTACTCAGTGTTTTAAACATAAAGGAATGCTGTATTTTATCAAATGCCTTTTCTGCATTTATCAGTAGGAGCATATGGTTTTTGGTATTTGTTTTGTTGATGTGTATTACATTAATCATTTTCTGTATGTTGAACCATCCTTGCGCTTCTATGATGAATCCCACTTGATTGTGAGGTCTTACTTTTTTTAATTTGGTGTTGTATTTGCTAGTATTTTGTTTAGGATTTTTGTATCTGTATTCATTAGAGATATTGGTCTGTAGTGTTTTTTTTGTACTGTCCTTGCCAGGTTTTGGTATGAGGGTTATGTTGACCTTATAAAATGCGTTTGGAAGTATTGTCTTTTCTTCAATTTTTGAAGGGCTTTGAGAAGGATAGGAACCAAATATTCTTTGAATGTGTGGTAGAATTCACTAGGGTAGCCATCTGGCCCCAGACTTTTATTTTGGGGTATGTTTTTGATTGGTTGTTTCTATTTCCTCCCTGCTTATGGGTCTATTTAGGCTTTCCCTTTCTTTGTGATTCAGTCTAGAAAGATTGTATATAGTTTTAGGAATTTATCCATTTCTTTTACATGGTTGAATTTGGTGGCATATAGTTTTTCATAGTATTGTACAATGATCCTTTGTATATCTATGATACCTGTGGTAATTTCTCCTCTTTCATTTCCAATTTTGTTTATATGAATCCTTTCTCCTTTTTCCTTAGTTAATCTTGCCAGGGTTTTGCCAATTTTGCTGATCTTTTCAAAAACCAGTTCTTTGTTGTATTAATTTTTTCTATAGTTTTTCTGTTTTTTATTTATTTATTTCTGCTCTACTTTTTATTATTTCCTTTCTTCTGCTGGTTTTGGATTACCTTTGCTATTCTTTTTTCTAGTTCTTTAAGATGTCATGTTAAGTTGTTTCCTTGAGCTCTCTCTTGTTTTTTGATGTAAGCCTGTAAGATATATATATATATATATATATATATATGAACTTTTCTTTTATTACTGCTTTTGTTGCATCCCAAAGATTCTGATATGTCTTGTTGTCATTTTTGTTTGTCTGTATATATATTTTCATCTCTGTTTTTATTTCTTCTTTGATTCAGTCATTTTTTAGAAGTATGTTGTTGAATTCCCACATTTTTGTTGGTTTGTTTACTTCTTATTTGCAGTTGAATTCTAATTTCAAAGCCTATGATCAGAGAATATGCTTGGTATAATTTCTGTATTTCTGAATTTATTCATGTTAGCTTTGTGGCACAACATATGGTCTGTTCTTGAGAATGTTCCATGTACACTGGAGAAAAATGTATACTCTGACGTTTTGGGATGAAATGTTCTGTAGATATCTATTATATCCATTTGTTCTAGTGTTTCATTTAAGGCCAATTTTTCTTTATTGATTTTCTGTTTGGATGAATAATCTAGAACCATTAGTGGTGTATGGAGATTGTATTTTTGTTGGTTTCTATTTTGAATCAGTTAGTAGCTGTCTTATTTATTTTGGTGCTTCTTGGTTTTGTGCACATATATTAAGAAGTGTTATGTCTTCTTGATACAGTGTCTTCTTTATTATAATTAAATGACCATCTTTGTCTCTGGTTATCTTTGTTGTGTTGTAGTCAGCATTATCAGATATGACTATGGCTATACCTGCCTTCCTTTGGATATTATTTGCTTGGAGAATCATTTTCCAGTCTTTCACTTTGAATCTATTTCTATCCTTGTAGCTTCGATGTGTCTCTTCAAGGCAGCATACAGTTGGGTTTTTGCTTTTTTGATCCAATCTGCTACTCTATGCCTCTTTGTTGGTGAGTTCAACCCATTTATATTTAGTGTAATTATTGACACTTGAGGATTTTCTATTGCCATTTTACTTTATATATTGCTTCCTGATAGCTCTGTGTCTTGTTTGGTTCTTCTCTTTTGTCTTTCTGCCACTTGTTTTTGTTTGGTTGTATTCCATCCTTCTTTCATCTGTTTCTTCTTTTTGTAAGCTATGTGTTTCACTAGTAACATTTTTAGGGGTGATTGCCATTAGGTTATTTAAATAAATATTATATTTATCAGAGTCCATTATCTCATGAGTGCTTCTGTACTCCATCCTACTTTGCTACTGCTGATCTTTGTCCTCTCCTTTGATCTCTTATGTTATTGTTGTCAAAGATTATCCTTGTTTTCAATGTGGTCCTGTTAGAGCTTTTACCTGTAGTTTTATTCTTTGTATCTGGGTAGATAACCCCCCTTAGTATTTCCTGAAGTGGAGGTCTTCTGGTGATAAATTCCCTCAACTTCTCTATATCTGTGAGTGTTTTTATTTCCCCTTCATATTTGAAGGATAGCTTTGATGGATATAGTATTCCTCTGCTTCAGTACTTTAAATATTGGGGTCCACTCTCTTCTGGCTTGTAGAGTTTCTGCTGAGAAATCTGATAATAGCCTAATGGGCCTTCCTTTATATGTTGTATTCTTTTCCCTGGCTTCCTTGAGGATTCTTTCTTTGCAATTGACTTGTGATAATTTTATTATGATGTGCCTTGAAGTAGGTCTTTTGGGGTTGAGGTAACTTGGTGTTTTGTTTGCTTCTTGGATTCAAGGTTCCAACTCTTTCCACAGGCTTGGGAAGTTTTCATTGATTACTTGTTTGAATATGTTCTCCATTCCATTTTCCCTCTCCTCTTCTTCTGATATACCCATTATTCTTATATTGCTCTTTCTGATGGAGTCAGACAATTCTTGTAGGGCTTTCTCATTTTTTAAAAATTTATGAGTCTCTCTCTTCTCTCTTTAGTATCTCTAGTTGCCTGTCTTTTATGTCACTAATTCTCTCCTCAATCTGGCCTGTTCTATTAGTTAAGCTTGTTACCTCATTTTTCAATTAATGTATTGAGTTTTTCAACTCTGGTTTTTTTTATAGTTTCAATTTCCTTGGTGAAGTACTCTTTTTGTTCATTAAATTGTTTTTTGAGCTCACTAAATTGCCCTTCAGTGTTTTCTTGTATCTGATTGAGTATTTTTAGAACTTCAATTTTGTATTTTCTGTCTTTTAGCTCCAAGGTTTCCATGTAATAGAGATTTTTTTCTGAAGATTTTTCATTATCTACCTGAGCTACATCTCTGTCTTGTGTATCCATGATGTTTGATTTCTTTTTCCTTGATGGCATTTGAGAATGGTATTGTTAATAACACTAACAAGAGATAACTAAAAAAAATTGAAAAAATACAGTGAATAAAAATTCTATAAATAATGATAAGTAGAACAAAAGCTAGAGAGAACAAGGAGCAGGAACTGAGGAAAAATAAAAAAAGAAAAATGAAGTAAAAAAAAGCAAAACACCATGAAAAATGTATGAGATCAAAATATAATAATTTGATGAAAAATGATGTTCAGATGATAGGAAAGTAAGAAAAAGAAATAAATAAAAAGAAAAGAGAAGAAAATGGAAGAGAGAAAAAAATAAGTAAAAGAGAAAGTGTCAGAAATAAAACCCTCACAAAAAACAAGAATAAAAAATATAACTAATGATAATGAAGTTCAAATAGTAAAAAGAGAAATAAGAAAAAAGAAAGAAGAAAACATGAAAAAAAAAACCCCAAAATGTATTTTCCAGCTTTAAGAGGTAATTTTTTTCTTTCTTTCTTTTTTCCTTTTTTTTTTTTTTTTTTTTTGCAGATGGCTCTGTGCTACAAGTTTTGCCTCTGTGAGGTTCTTGGGTGGAATTCTGCTGAGGCATCACTGTCCTAATGATATAGGCAGGGCTTCAGTCATGTTGGTAGGAGTGGCTTGTTGTTAGGTCTTTGCAATTTTATGGCCCTAGCAGTGGCAGTTTCAGGTTTCCAGGTGCCTCTTCCTATGTCCCAACAGAGCAGGGGTTCAACCTCCCAATACTTGTGCCTCTCACAGGACAGGGTGGCTAGGAGACACAGCTGTGGGAGGTCCATTACTGTTACTGTTGGCACTGCAAAGCGAGCAATGTGGGACTTGGGAGGTTGGGGCAGACACAGCCTGGTCCTTCTTCCAATACCACTCCAAATGTGGTCCTGGGCAGGGCAGGGGCTGCACGCCTAGAGCTGGTGCCCGAGATTTGAGAGCGGTTTGGTGGGATGCAGATTGCAGATCAAGCACATCTCAGCCTCATGCAGGCCAAACTCCATGGGCTGCAGGCGCAGATCAAGCATAACTCAGTGCCCTGCAGGCTGATCTCCAGGGGATATTTGCACGCCGACCTTGGGAGTGTGATCTTGGAGCATGTCACAAGCTATGTGCGCGCCCAGTGACTACCATCACAAATGGAGCCCAGCCATGCAGGCAGACGCCCAAACCCACCGTGTTCCTGCTCTTGTTTGAGCTCTGTCTTAATTCAGCTCCTTCCCTCTGCCCCTCAGTCTCTCTACTTCTCCCGTCTCCGAAACAAAACCTACACTAAAATTGCCTCTGTCCCTTACTCAGATCAGTGAGGAAAGAGATAAACTCTGTCCTCTGTTTTTTTCCTCCGTGAGCAGATTCTATCTTCCTCCGGCCTTCTCACCTAATTATACCTTTATCTGGTGTGTGCTCCTGGAGTTTTCTCTCTGCATATAGTAGTAGTTGAATTTGTTGAATTTTCAAAGGGAGAGATCAGGTGTATCTCTCAAGCTGCCATTTCTCTGATGTCACTGCAAGCACCTAGATTTTAAGAATTCATGATTTTTTTTCCAATTTGAGATGATGTTTTCATTTTATTTTTGTTATTTTTATTGAATTTGTTGGGATGACTTTGGTTAATAACATTATATAGGTTTCAGAGGTACAGTATTAAAATACATGATCTGTATATTGTATTGTGTGTTCACCACCTTGTCAAGACCCCTTTTATTATCATTTATCCCCCTTTTACTTTCTCTACCTCCTCCTACCCCCTTGATGTTTTTATTTATTTTTAATTTTTTCCATTGATTTTGAGAGAGAGGAAGGGAGAAAAAAGGGAAAGAATAAGGAAGCATCAACTCATTCCACTTAGATGCCAAACTCTCTATTGCATTTATCAAAACTGCACTGCAATTATAATTAGATAATTATATATATAATTATTAGTTCAAATGTCATTAGTTGGCAAATTCCTTGAGGGCAGAGAGCATGACCATCCTACTGCTACAAACCCAGTGACAGGTAAATAGTTGATAGTCAATGTGTACTTGTTGAATGAATTAATGGTAGTAAATTAAGTGAAAGCAAAAATGCCCCGAAGTTTCTTCAAATTGTATATTAATTAATTGGAATTTAACTTATTTTCTACTCCCTTGTCCTGCAAATCTGCTTTTCTTTCTGCATTCATTGATATGGTTAATGGTTCTATCAATGATCTGGTCTCTCAAATTAGAATGCTCAGAGCCATCCTGTATTTCTCTCTCTTCCCTAATCTCTGTATAATTGACCTTCAATTTTTTTTCATTTTGCTTTAGACTGTCTCTGGATTTTGATTCTTCTTCTCCCTTTATCATGCCATAACCTTAATCTAGGCTTTTATCATATTATCTATTATTTGAAATATTGCAACAGCCACTTAATGGAACTCTTAGCCACTAAGTTCCACCCATTTCAATCTATACAATGCCACTGGTGGTAAAACAATGGTGTGTGAACACCCTTCTGCTTATAATTTTTCATTGGCTCTGTATTAACTAAAAAAATAATCTTTTATCACTTAAAGAGTGGTCCTCATCCTGGCTGGCTGGCTCAGTGGTAGAGCGTCGACCTGGCGTGTGGAACTCCCAGGTTTGATTCCTAGCCAGGTCACATAGGAGAAGTGCCCATCTGCTTCTCTACCCTTCCCCTCCCCTTTCTCTCTCTCTCTGTCCCTCCTGCAGCCAAGACTCCATTGGAGCAGAGTAGGCCCGGGTGCTGAGAATGGCTCCATGGCTTCTGCCTCAGGCACTAGAATGGCTCCAGTTGCAGCGGAGCAAAACTCCAGATGTGCAGAGCATCGCCCCTGGTGGGCTTTCCAGGTGGATCCCAGTTGGGTGCATGCAGGAGTCTGTCTCTCTGCCTTCTGCTTCTCATTTCAGAAAAAAAAAGTGGTCCTCAATAGGAGTAGTACTATTCCCTAGGGATATTCGCAAATGTCTGGGTGCATTTGGGTTGTCACAAGGATTGGGAGTACTACTGGCTTTTACTGGGCTGGGTGCAGGGAGGATAGTGGTCCTAGCAAATGCATTGACAGTCTTGTGTAATAAAAAATTATTTCACATTCTGCATAACTTTAAAATGGCTCTCAAGAAATTCATGTAAGTGGAAAACCTAAATAGGCATTTAAACAGAAGTTTTACTAGAGAGGATGTACATTTGACCCTTGAACAATGCTGGTTTGAACTGTGTGGTCCACTTGTACACAGATATTTTTTCCAATAAATACTTTAAATGTATTTTCTTACCTTTATGATTTTTATTAACATTTTCTTTTCTGTAGCTTACTTCATAAGAATACAGTATATAATATAATGCATATAACATACAAAGTACATATTAATTAACAATTTGTTATTGGTAAGACTTCTGCTCAACAGCAGTCTATTAAGAGTTAACTTGGGGAGTCAAAAGTTATACCCGATGAGGGTTAGTGGGTATCCCAACACACTCATTCCCCCACGCCTGTGGTTCAAGGGTAAACTGTATTGTGTAAATTGAGGGAAATATGTACCTTCATTTTGTTCAAAAATTGTTTGCCATTTTAGAGAATCATATTACTGTTGGTGGATGCTGCTTGGGGTATTTGAGTTGCCAAAAACACATCCACATTTGTGGCTGTCACATATGTACATAGATAGAAGCATCTGACTACTTCATGTTTTCCAGTATAGTTGTGCCAAGCATTGACATATTGAAATACAAATTATTTTATTTTATTTTTTTATTTTTTTCTATTTTTCTGAAGCTGGAAATGGGGAGAGACAGTCAGATGACTCCCGCATGTGCCTGACTGGGATCCACCCGGCACGCCCACCAGGGGCCACGCTCTGCCCACCAGGGGGCGATGCTCTGCCCCTCTGGGGCGTCGCTCTGCCGCGACCAGAGCCACTCTAGTGCCTGGGGCAGCGGCCAAGGAGCCATCCCCAGCGCCCAGGCCATCTTTGCTCCAATGGAGCCTTGGCTGCGGGAGGGGAAGAGAGAGACAGAGAGGAAGGAGGGGAGGGTGGAGAAGCAAATGGGCACTTCTCCTATGTGCCCTGGCCGGGAATCGAACCCGGTTCCCCTGCACGCCAGGCCGATGCTCTACCGCTGAGCCAACCAGCCTGGGCCCAAATACAAATTATTTTATAAGAAATTACTTTCCTTTTATATATGATATTAAAGCCTGACCATGCAGTGGTGCAGTGGATAGAGCATTGGACTGGGATGTGGAGGACCCATGTTTGAAACCTTGAGGTTGCAGGCTTGAGATTGGGCTCATCTGGTTTGAGCAACCAGCTTGAGCCCAAGGTCTCTGGCTTGAGCAAGGGGTCACTTCCTCTGCTGTAGCCCCCAGGTCAAGGCACATATAAGAAAGCTATCAATGAACAATTAAGTGCCACAACAAAAAATTGATGCTTCTCATCTCTCTCCCTTCCTGTCTCTCTGTCCCTATCTGTCCCTCTCTCTGTCACAAAAAAAGAGAAAACTATATATGACATTAAATATTTTATATTTGGAAAACCATGTATAGTTCAGTTTTATTATTCAAAAATTTTATTTCAGGAGAATAATAGGGAAAAATTTTATAGTAAGAATTATAGGATTAAAAATTATATACAAAGCAAGAGCTCAGATTTATTCACACTATGTGCAGGTAAATAAAGAAAATGTAATTTCTTTATTTTCTCTAGGGTTGATCTAATAAGCCTTCATTTACTGTGTAGTGAGTAAAAGAAAATCTAAATTTTACTTTAAATCTGTAAATGTAATCTGGTAAAATAATTTTAAACATCTCTTTGGGTAATTGCATAGCTTCTTATCGGATGTTAGTCTCTCAGATTTCTTCTCCTCTAATATATATTAGTCTCTAGGAGTCTCTGGGTTTGGGGAGAGGATGGTATGGCTCACACAATCTTGTGGTGGTGAGGGGGGGAATTCCTCCCTCTCTGTTTAGGTGACTTCATCCTGTCCCTTGGCTTTAAATACCATCTGTATGCTGCAGGTGACCTGTTAACTGATTTTTCATCTCCAATCGTAAATTGTATATCCATCTCTCAACATGACACCTCCCTTTGGATGTCTAGTTGGCATCTCAGACTTAAGATGGCCAAGACAAAACTCTCCTAATGTATTCATCTTCCACCAAACCTTCCCTGTGTCTGAATAGCCACCGTATTGCAGTTGCTCAAACCAACAACTTCCATTTTTCTTTTTTAATTCAGATTCCGGTCAGACCCATCAGCAAGACCAGTCGGCTCTATTTCCAAAATATATGCCAAGTCCATCAGTGTTTACTATTTCTGCTGTTGTAACTTAGTCCAAGCTTATGACATTGCTCATTTGAATTGCTAAAATCACTTCACTACCAGGTTCCCTGTTTCTGCTTTTGTCCTTTAGAGTCCACCCTTCACACAGCTCCTACGAATACCTTTCTAATGGGAAATCAGATCATGTTACCCTCCATGCAACCTTTCAATGACTTTTCATTGTAATCAGAATAAAATCCAAACTCTCTATCATGGCCTTAAAAACCTTGTATCTTCTGCTTCCGCCTCCTTCTCTGACTTTATGTCTTCCTCATTCATGGGGCTCTGGCCACAGCATATCTTCCTCCAGATCTGCATGTAATGCCTCCTCCTCACGATTTGGGGCTCAAGTAAAAAATCATCAGGAAGTTCTGCCTGTCTTGTTCATCTCTATGTTTCTACAACAAAGCATCTTGTTACTCAAAACATATATGTTAGCTTGCTGCTGGGGTAATCTCTGCTGTGAAAAGAGGCTGGATGAGTAGTCTACTTGAACTGGTGAGCATTGAGGTACAATTTGTAGGGTAATATGATGGCACCCACTGCTGAAGCCTGGTCATTTCCTCTGGGCCTTTAAGTTCTTTTACAGAATGTCCTCTCTATGACACCAGGCTATGCTGGTCTACTGGCACTGCCAGCACCTTTAGGTTGCCTCTTTGTAAAGTATTCAGGAGCTTCTGGGGCCCCACTGGGACATGCATAAGCCACGAGCAGCCAGGAGTTGTGCCTCAGGTTATATATGTGACCCTTATCTATGCTCACCTCCATACCGTGGTTCCCATGCCATGTTGAACATTGCACTGAATGAAGGGTGGGGTTTTTGCTAGGTCTGTGGCTGCCCCTAAGCAGTGAGTCTCTAGATCAGGGGTCCCCAAACTTTTTACACAGGGGGCCAGTTCACTGTCCCCAACTGTTGAAGGGCCAGACTATAAAAAAAACTATGAACAAATCCCTATGCACACTGCACATATCTTATTTTAAAGTAAAAAAATAAAATGGGAACAAATACAATATTTAAAATAAAGAACAAGTAAATTTAAATCAACAAACTGACCAGTATTTCAATGGGAACTATGCTCCTCTCACTGACCACCAATGAAAGAGGTGCCCCTTTCGGAAGTGTGGCGGGGGCTGGATAAATGGCCTCAGGGGGCCACATCGCGGCCCATGGGCCGTAGTTTGGGGACCCCTGCTCTAGATCCTATGTCCTTGATCTTTACAATTTCTTTTTCAATGTTTCTAAATGCTCTTCTCTCTTGTGCCCCACCCTCTACTTGTAATCCCTTCGCTGTTTCAGAGCAGGAACAGGGAAGAGAGAAAATATGCTTCAGGTCTACCTTTTCTCTTTCTACTAAAATCCACAAGACTGAAAGGGGCAGACTCTTCCAACTTACCCTTCCTGTCTGGATTGGCGCTCCCTACACAAACTGTATAAGATGGATTTTGAAATATGAAGAGAAGAGATAAAAAAATTTAGTAAACTCTTTTCTCTCTCTTATAAGACCTAGCTCTCTCAATTACTACCTTCCTAAAGAGGTCAAAAAAATCTGCTTTGAGACTTAAAGCTCATCAAAGGTATTCCTCCTACCTTGACATGATGAATAAGCCTCACTGTTTGATTTTAGAAATACAAAAATGCAAAGGAACATGCTTTAATGAAGATATTAAAATGTAGTGATTTAGTATTTGTAAAATATTATCCCTACAACATGAACAAAGCACATCACAACCTGATCCTGATCTGCTTTTATCATTTTTATCCCCATTCCCTACTGTGCTCTGATCTACACAAACCCTATTCATAGGCACAATAAATTTCTTACCATTTTCTGAACATAGCATACTCCATGAATTAGCACAGCTGTTTATTTTACCTAGACGATCCTTCTTCAACTTATTCTCTACCTGGCAAAGTCTCTCTTATCCTTCCAGATTTAGCTCAAATGTCATCTCTCGTTTGAGCCTTCTATGACTAACTTGTCTTTCATAATGTCATATCAGTATGTAAATTTCATCACTGTAGCAAGCATCATATTATAAGTATTTCTTTATCACTACTTTTTTCAGCACTTCAATAACAAGAGCAGAGTTCTACTTATCTCTTAACCACCAGCCCCTGTTATTCCAGTTAAACTTATTCCTCCTGTTCTTATTTTATTTATTTATAATCTATAAATTATTTTTATTTATTCATTTTAGAGAAGAGAAAGAGAGAGAGAGAGAGAGAGTAGGGGGAGGAGCAGGAAGTGTCAACTCCCATATGTGCCTTGACCAGGCAAGCCCAGGGTTTTGAACCGGCGACCTCAGCATTCCAGGTCGATGCGTGATCCACTGCGCCACTTGTTCTTATTTAGACAGAAGAACAAATTTAGACTTAACATAGAAAAAAGTTATTAATTTTCTACAATGATGTACTTCTTTCTTTAATTTGCTACATAAAAATGTGAAGCAACAAAGAATAAGAAAGAACATAGCTTTATAAATCTAAAATTCTTTCTCATATTATAATACCTCTTCCCTACTTCTTTATGCAAAGGTAAAGAAAGAATTCATACTATGGAAAAAAAATTATGGTGAAAAGTTTTTAATCCATAATTTTATTTAAACTTAAAAAATTATAAACTAATATTTAAAAAAATTATACATTCTACCCTACATTAATAAACAATCAATATTTTAGATAAAATATTCTAATCAGGCTTCAATGAATGAATATGCTGAACTAGAGAAAGAAAGGAAAGATTAAGATAAATAATTGTACAATTTAAACATCAATTAACAGCAAAATAAAAGGTTTATGTTTTATGAAAAAAAGTCAGATAACAAGCCTGCAGAATTATGTCCTATCTTCTTTCCTTCATTTTCTTCTTTCATAATGAAATAAAAGCAGGACTTTTGTATATCACAAGTAGGAAAATATGTGTGTATAAAAGTCACCACTCAAGGGAAGTTTGTGTTCTCAAGAGGCTAAAGTAGGAGCTTGGAGACCTTGCTTTTTCTTTAACACCCTGTGCTGTTTTGTTGAATCAAAAACAGTCTTGCCTTAACCCACTTGTGATACAGCCTTGTGGTTATTCTATTTGAGCTTCAGAATCCGAACATGATGGTTCTTTACCTTTGTAAAACTTGGCAACTGTGAACATGAAACATTTTCTTTCAGTGTGAGAGCATGTCTGTAAAATATTTAGGTTTTCACTTACGTAAGTATAAATAGTAGGATAAATAGTGTTCCCCAAAATTTATGTCTACCCAGTACCTACTAATACAACCTTTAGAAAAGGGTCTTTGCAGATATAATTAGTTAAGAATCTTGAGATAACATTGTATTGGATTAGAATGGGCTCAAAATCCAATAACAGATGTCCTCATAAAAAGAGGTGAGCCCACGCAGAGACACATTGAGATGGCTGTATGAAGATGAGGACAGAGATTGGAATGATGCAGTGACAAGCCAAATAACATCAAGAATTGCTAGGAGTCACCAGAAGCCAGTGGTGGGATTCAAATAATTTAACAACCGGTTCTCTGCCCTAATAACTGTTTTAAGTATAGACAAATATATACCAAAAGGTAGTTCATTATTTCATGCATTTAATACTTAAATAAGAATAAAAGAGGTACACAAAACTAGATTATGTTATAAGAAAGAGTTTTAAAATATTAATGAAAAAATATTTACCTGACAAAAAACAATAAAACTGTTATTTAAGGTATTTCCATATTGCTTCTTGATTGGTGTCCCCAGTTGCAATTTTTTTTTTTAACGTATTGTGGATGGAGCGCAGAGCTCATTCCTAGCATCTGTGGCTGATGCAATGCTATGAGAACACTCCAGCACCTGAAACCCTCCTAGACACACCCAGCAGGGAGCTCGCCCGCTGTAAGGAAGTGACTCAGTGCCAACCAGGCAGCTCCCTGACCTTTTCAGCCATTGGCTTTGAGGAACACGCTGTAACACCCTATAGGCTGAACCTGTGTATATAAGCTAGCTTACTTCCTGAATAAAGCGGATCTGTGTCACTGAACCTGGTCCCCCGAGTCGGGTCTCTGCATCTCCATCGTCCTCACCCCCGGTGGGCCTTGTCCACAACTTATGGACAGAATGAGCATTACTATGGGTGCTTAGAGTACAATGTTGTGAAGATGAATGTTAAAAAAGAGTAACCAATGTAAAATTGTAATTTCCACATTGGGCAGTTGCTCAGGCACCCACCTTAGAGAGAATCCTGATTACAAGTGTCATTTTAACAACCGGTTTGCTGAACTCAACAAAAAATTAGGTATCAGTTCTGCCGAACCGGTGCAAGCTGGCTGAATCCCACCACTGCCAGAAGCTGGAAGAGGCAAGCAAGGATTCTTCCCTAGGGTATTCAGAGGGTGCATGACCCTATTGACACCTTTATTTTTGGCTTTTGACCTCCAAAGCTGTGAGAGAAAAAATATCTGTTGTTTTAAGCCAGCAAGTTTGTGGTGATTTTTTATAGCAGCTCTGGGAAACTAATATTGTCAAAAAGTCCTGGCAAAGCATCCCTGAAGACCTTTCGAACTAGATAGCATCTGAGACCTGATGGGTTTTCTCAAGTTTTGCCCAGCAGTTTCCAAAGAGTTGTAGAAACAATAGTCATGGCTACTGTGCATGGTAGGGAAGGTTGTTATACTGCACTACTCCTAGAGTAGCATTCATGTCAATGTCAATACGCAGAAAACCCAGCAGTGCACAATGTGCACAGAGCAGACACAAAGCTGCTGTGATTCATAAAGTATGGTACAACTTTATCTAAAAATAATGTTGAGTTAATGGCAGCCATCTGTTACTATATATTTCTATCATTGGATTTTTAAGTTACTCTTACTGTAAATGCTTATGACTTCTTAAAAAGATGTCTTTACATAAATATGTATTTTTTAATTTCATTGCATTGCCTAAAAGTCTGTTTTATCTTCCCCTCTCATTTGTCACCCATACCAATCAGTTTCCATTTCTTCTTTATAATATTTGTCAAATTCTCTCTGCCTCTGCCTAACAACCTCTTCACTCCAGTTGGTCAGTACTTCCAGTTAGGATGACTATAATCAGATCCTATATTATCCGCTTTCCCATCTCTTTTGACTCCTGTTAATTTGTGACAGAGTTGCAGATGAATCTTTGCAAAGATAATTTTTTATTATGTCAATGCACTAATCAGGAAATGTGGACAAGTCCTGTCAGGGGTGAGGACGACGGAGACACTAAGACCTGACTCTGGGGACCAGGTTCAGTGACACAGATCCACTTTATTCAGGAAGTAAACTAGCTTATATACATGGGTTCAGCCTATAGGGTGTTACAGCGTGTTCCTCAAAGCCAATGGCTGAAAAGGTCAGGGAGCTGCCTGGTTGGCACTGAGTCACTTCCTTACAGCGGGCGAGCTCCCTGCTGGGTGTGCCTAGGAGGGTTTCAGGTGCTAGAGTGTTCTCATAGCATTGCATCAGCCACAGCTGCTAGAAATGTGCTCGGCACTCCACCCACAAGGAAATTTTACTAACTTATTGTTTTTCTTTTCTTTTTTTTTTGTTGTTAAGTGAAAGGAGGGGAGATAGTGAGACAGACTCCTGCATGCACCCCAACCAGGATCCACCCGGCAGCCCCATCTAGGGCCACTGCTGAAATCAACCGAGCTATTTTTACCACCCGAGGCCCACTTGGGCCAACTTTGCTATCCTCAGTGCCTGGGACCATGCTTGAACCAAGCCACTGGATGTGGATGGGGAAGAGAAAAGGAAGGGAAGGGGGAGAGAGAGAGGGAGAGAGAAGCAGATAGTCACTTCTCATGTGTGCCCTTCCCAGGAATCAAACCTGGGATGTCCATACACTGGGTGGATGCTCTATACACTGAACCACCGGCCAGGGTCCTGACTTCCTTTTGCTTGAAGAATTAAATCCAAGTTTGTCAGCCTTTCCTTTAAACCTTGCTTTACTTATTCTGATTTCTTACTGCTTATATCACTGTTCTTTTAAGGTTGTTGAATTGACTTCACAATTATGTAAATAGCTGCAGTGAAATTTTGATTCCTCTCTATTGCTTTCCTCTTCATCTTTTGGCCTATTGCTACTTCAAAGAAAGTTTTAGAAGAAGAATATACATGAGGCATAGAGAAAGGATCTAGCTCAAAATTATGTTTTCAGCTTCAGAAACTCTGTTTTATAAAGATATTTGAAAAGAAAAAAAAACCCTAAATGCAATGTAATAATTGTAAATATTCTTTGTCAGAGCTAATAATATAAAAATTAAATAAACAAAAAATGAGTTATCTGCCTGACCAGGCAGTGGCACAGTGGATAGAGCGTCGGACTGGGATGCTGAGTACCCAGGTTCGAGACCCCGAGGTTGCCAGCTTGAGCGTAGGCTCATCTGGTTTGAGTAAAAAGCTCACCAGCTTGAGCCCAAGGTCGCTGGCTCAAGTAAGGGGTTACTTGATCTGCTGAAGGCCCGCAGTCAAGGCACATATAAAAAAGCAATCAATGAACAACTAAGGTGTCGCAATGCGTAATGAAAAACTAATGATTGCTGCTTCTCATTTCTCTGTTCCTTTCTGTCTGTCACTGTCTATCCCTCTCTCTGACTCTCTCTCTCTCTGTCTCTGTAAAAAAAAAAAGAGTTATCTATTTATTAGTAATCATCAGTTATTGCATTTGATTGCAAAATATACAGGTTACAAAGCAGGTATTAAAATTAGATTTCAAGAAACTTTCAATCCATATTGCAAATGTATATATCTTTTTTTTTTAACAGAGAGAGAGAGAGGAGTCAGAGAGAGGGATAGACGGGAACAGACAGGAACGGAGAGATGAGAAGCATCAATCATTAGTTTTTTGTTGAGCGTTGCAATGCCTTAGTTGTTCATTGATTGCTTTCTCATATGTGCCTTGACCGCGGGTCTTCAGCAGACTGAGTAATCCAGGGGTCCCCAAACTTTTTACACATGGGGCCAGTCACTGTCCCTCAGACTGTTGGAGGGCCAGACTATAAAACAAAACAAAACTATGAACAAATCCCTTTGCACACTGCACATATCTTATTTTAAAGTAAAAAAAAAAACCAAACGGGAACAAATACAATATTTAAAATAAAGAACAAGTAAATTTAAATCAACAAACTGGCCAGTATTTCAATGGGAACTATGGGCCTGCTTTTTGGCTAATGAGCTGGTCAATGTCCGGTTCCGTATTTGTCACTGCTAGCCGTAACAAGTGATATGACACGCTTCCAGAGCCGTGAAGCGTGCGTCCCACGTCACCAGAAGTAGTACTGTACGTGAGCGACGCTGCGCTTTGCGGTGGTCTCACTGACCACCAATGAAAGAGGTGCCCCTTCTGGAATGCGGCGGGGGCCGGATAAATGGCCTCAGGGGGCCGCATGTGGCCCGCGGGCTGTAGTTTGGGGACCCCTGGAGTAATCCCTTGCTCAAGCCAGCGACGTTGGGTCCAAGCTGTTGAGCTTTTGCTCAAAACAGATGAGCCCATGCTCAAGCTGGCGACCTCAGGGTCTCGAACTTGGGTTCTCCGCATCCCAGTCCGACGCTCTATCCACTGCACCACCACCTGGTCAGGCACAAATGCATATATCTTAAATTTAAAAACCTATTTTTACAATGTTAAAACATTTTAATTTTTAGTGGAATTATATAAACTAAAGATATATACAGCATTATTACCACTTCCCAATAATTACTGTGTTAGCAACTAAAATTTTGGTCTTTTCCTTTTACATCTTAGATAAAATAGATCTTCACATATAAATTTGTAGCTGTCCTTCTGATGCTGGCTGAATATTAACTAAAGCCCTGTTCCTAATATTTTGTATTTTCTGAATTAATAGTGATGTTTATTTTATGTAAGATTATTAGTAATAGATATCATTCATTACTCAACATATGAAACTACAAACATACAAAATTGATAAAATAGGAAACTGACACATTATTGGAAGTTAACAAATTTTCCCAAGAAATACATCAGGTGTTAGTCACCTATCTGTGCACATCCATGAGCACATGTAGGAGGATTCTACATAATGTCTGGACATACTCTGGCAAAACAGACATTCTTAAGGTTTTACAGTGAAAAGAAATAATGAAAGCGTAGCTTGTGAAGTTGGGAAGGCACCACTGGGCTTGTCCAAGGTGTAATGAAGTTCTGAAATGCTATTGGCTGACAGTGCCCAGCAGAGGGCGGTGATGGCCACCGTAGCAATCTTTTCTTTCCTGAAAGCTTTTGACTCAGGCAATTGGAGAATTTGTTGTCCATGGTAATATCTCCAATTCTGTAATTAAAATATCAAATACTGTCTAACCAAATTAGCTTTTCAGACAGTTTTTTATCGATTCTCATCTGTCCTTAAAGAGCAGGTTACCTAAATAATCATGTTTATACTGTCTTAATATAATTACTGGAAAATAATAATTTTGTTTTTTATTTTGCTGCAACAATCCACATTTATTAATTGGAGCTGCAATGTCACTGACGCTGGCCGAGCAAGACAAAAACATATGCTATTGTAGCTGGTTCTGAATATCTGTTGTTTTTTCCCCCTTCTTAATGTTTATCCACTTAGACTGGAAGAAAGCCTAAAGGCCAAATGGAAATCCGAAGTTATTCATCCAGAAGATGTCAACAAATCAGGACATTTTTATCTAGAAAACTTTGCTCAGAAATAGCTGTTATAAATAAAGGAAAAAAATAAAGGTTAGAAAAACATGAATGAGTTCAGACATTAAAAAATTGACATGTACACCTATATACATTGTTTTATTTCTTGTGAAAATGTCAAGTATGCCATGTTTATTATTGACTACTTGTTAACAGCTCAGGGTAACCTATCATAATAGCAGAGAGGAAATGTACTCAACCTGGATTTGTGAGGTGGGAGGAATGTCTATGAAAGTGGTGTTTAAGAATGGTGAGAGGAAACCAATGGGGTGAAGTGTGGTTAACAGAAGGATAAGAAATTCTTTCTTGTGCCTGACCAGGTGGTGGCACAGTAGATAGAACATCGGACTGGGATGCAGAGGACCCAGGTTCAAGACCCTGAGGTCGCCAGCTTGAGCATGGGCTCATCTAGTTTGAGCAAAGCTCACCAGCTTGGACCCAAGGTTGCTGGCTTGAGCAAGGGGTCACTTGGTCTGCTGAAGGCCCACGGTCAAGGCACATATGAGAAAGCAATCATGGCCTGACCTGTGGTGGCGCAGTGGATAAAGCGTCGACCTGGAAATGCTGAGGTCGCCGGTTCGAAACCCTGGGCTTGCCTGGTCAAGGCACATATGGGAGTTGATGCTTCCAGCTCCTCCCCCTTCTCTCTCTGTCTGTCTCCCTCTCTCTCTCCTCTCTAAAAATGAATAAATAAAATAAAATAAAAAGAAAGCAATCAATGAACAACTAAGGTGTTGCAACATGCAATGAAAAACTAATGATTGAAGCTTCTCATCTCTCTTCGTTCCTGTCTGTCTGTCCCTGTCTATCCCTCTCTCTGACTCACTCTCTGTCTCTGAAATAAATAAATAAATAAATAAATAAATAAATAAATAAATAAATAAAATTATTTCTTGCAAACTAACTACCTATTGCCTCGAGTCAATCTGGAATAAATTGTGTGGCACCAAAAATGGGCCTCATGATAGCCAGTAAGAAAATGATGACCAAACCATGTCCTATTTTTGTAACTGTTATGTCCGTTGTTTGATACGAGTAAATCTGAGCTAGGCAGGCATCCATTGCAGAACATTTGGGTCTGTCCAAAATGGCCATGGAGACATTTGGTCTACACCAAAAGAGCCTTGAGATTTGATCCTATTTAAAATGTTCATGATCATATTTGGTCCTCGCCAAATGGTTATTGGTATTTGGTTCTGTCAAAAACATTCCCACTTAGAAAATGTACATTCAAATAGCCCATAACACTTGATTTATAGGATTAATAAAAAAAGAATATGATGATTTTTTTATTGATCCAATAATTGTTTTGTGCCTGTATCACCAATAATAATCTTTTTTGCCTCTGTAGCTGAGCTGGCAAGGGGACATGAGGTTAGGTAGGTGAGTCAGGGTTTAAATCTTGGAGAAGAGCAGGGTTTATATTCATTATGCAGACCAAATATCTCTATGGATGTTTTGGACAGAACCAAATATCAAGGACATTTTGGTGTGGACCAAATGTCTCCATGGACATTTTGGGAGAACCAGATGCCCGCTAATTCATGTATCTGCTCAAACAGCCCTAAACAAAATAAAATCCATAGTAATCTATAATTTCATAATAAAAGTATGAGAACAACAACAGCAACCAGTTTTTCATCTTCAGCTCTAAATTGGATGCAATACAGTTATTGAGCATCTCAATGAAGTTGATTCTACTGAATTTTACCATCTTTTTACAATAGCATTTCCTAAGTGAGAGTGCAGCTTGCTTGCACTTGGAAGTTTATGGAACTTTGGTCTGACCCTCTTTCATAGAAGGCCAGGTTTGGATCTCAGTTAAACAAGCAGTCGGACAACAGGTTAACTCAAGTGAGGTGGTTACCTGAGGTGCTAAGAATAGCAATTGCAAATGAAGTCAGTGTATTGAGAATGAAATCCAGGAAAACCAAATCTGTTATCATTTCTAAGAATGTTATCATTTCTAAACCTAGACCAGGAACGGGAGACAAGCCCAGGAGCTTGGCACTGGTATCCTTGACTTTCTTTTTC
Source organism: Saccopteryx bilineata (assembly GCF_036850765.1). NCBI lineage: Eukaryota > Metazoa > Chordata > Mammalia > Chiroptera > Emballonuridae > Saccopteryx > Saccopteryx bilineata. Next base: position 183,427,896 of record NC_089494.1, read on the forward strand.
TGTTTTATTTTAAAATTTTATTACTTTCATAGAAAATATGCACATGATTAAAAATGTAATAAGTACATAGAAGTATAAAATGACATATAAAATCTCCCAGCCCACTCACTTCTGCTTCCACCCTCTAGACATAATCATTGTTAACATTTTCTTATGGATCCTTGCAGGAATTTTCTGCTCATATGCTTGAACAGAGTTTCTACTTTTAGAATTATTATTATCTTCATTATAAAATTATATTAAAATATAAATGTAAGGAATGTAATATTTAAAAAAGAAAAGCAGAGTTGCCCAAAGTATATCTACAAAATAAGCAAAGTTCTAAAAATCAAGCACCCAAGCAAAAAGAACCATTCATTATCAATCATCTTTTATTATGTTATTATGTGAAAATTATAGGGAACAAAATCAGTTCAGTGGGACCAAATATAAGGAAGATAAATACCCTTAAAGCAAACACACAAGTACCTTTCTAATTCTTTTAAATAACAATGGAATTATATAATAAACTGCTTTTGTACATTATTTATTTATTTTTTTTCATTTTTCTGAAGCTGGAAACAGGGAGAGACAGTCAGACTCCCGCATGCGCCCCACCGGGATCCACCCGGCACGCCCACCAGGGGGCGATGCTCTGCCCATCCTGGGCGTCGCCATGTTGCCACCAGAGCCACTCTAGCGCCTTGGGCAGAGGCCACAGACCCATCCCCAGCGCCCGGGCCATCTTTGCTCCAATGGAGCCTTAGTTGCGGGAGGGGAAGAGAGAGACAGAGAGGGAAAGCGCGGCGGAGGGGTGGAGAAGCAAATGGGCGCTTCTCCTGTGTGCCCTGGCCAGGAATTGAACCCCGGTCCTCCACACACTAGGCTGACGCTCTACCGCTGAGCCAACCGGCCAGGGCCTGTACATTATTTTTTTAACTAAAAACACTTTTTAAGATATTTCCACATCAGCTTATATAGATTTACTTTAAACTTTCTGATTATGACAGTTTCTATCATATAGATTTGCTATAATTTATATAATCAACCCAATTCAGTGAATCCTAAACAAATGCTGAGATTTTACTATTTTAAACAATGTGACCAGACATAATTTTATGTTTTTGCACATTTGTGCAAATACATTTGTATGCTAAGTTCTTTTTAAATGCAATTATTGTATTGATTTAAGAATTTTAATAGGTATGAACAAATTGTCCTCCAAAAAATTTACATTCATTAAAAGAGGAATGTGTTTGTTTCCTTAAAGATTCACAGTCACTGGATGTTTCAACTTTTTAATCTTTGCTAATATCTTAGGTGAAAAAAGTGATATATCAATTTTTTTAAAGTCCTTTGATTTAATTACGGCTGAAGTTAATTATTTTTTTATAAGTTTCTTAAGCTATTTTTATTCCTTTTTTTTTCTTCTGTTCACACGAGAGAGATAATATCAGTCTTCTCTCAAAATCCTCCTGTGCTTTTCCATTTTATCCAACGTAAAATGAGAAGTTCTTACCATGATCTACGAGACCCTAAAAGACCTGGCTGCTGGCGTCCTCTCTGACCTCATCTAAAAATCTCTCTCTCTCGCTGTGCTCCAACTGCGGTGGCTTTCCTGCCTTTCCTCAAGCATGCCAGACATACTGTGTTGCAAGGACTTTGCTCTTCTGCTCTCCCTGCTTGGGATCCTCTTCCTTAATAGCAGCATGGCTCACTCACTTCAGGTTGCTCCAATTAGATCCTTGTATTTTGTCTTTATTTGTAGTATTTGCTTTTGTCTTTCAGGAGTTCTTAGTTTTTCTGTAATCTTATGTATTAATCCATTTCTTAATGACTTCTGGATTTTCATTCTTCTTACAAAAAGTCTTCTACACTAAATTGTAAAAAAAAAAAAAGTTTCATCTTTTCTTTTAGGTCTTTTATGACTTAATTTTTACAATTATTTACATATCTGAAATTTCTTTTGAAATCTTTCTAAATCTATTTTTCTAACATTGTTTATTAAATAATCCATTTTTTCTTCAATAATTTGAAGAGATATATTTATCATGTACCAAATCCAGTTTGTTTGGGAGTTTATTTCTGAATTCTCTCTTGTTTCACAGGTCTCCTTGTTTTCTTTTTTAGCTAGTAATAACATTTCTTAACTTTGAAGCTTTACACATATTTATGCTGGTAGTCATATTTCCTCCATATTAATTTTCCTTTTTATTAATTATCTGGTTCTGCTCGTACATTTATTTTTTAGGTGAATTTTAGTATTATTTTGGCGTTCAAAAGAAAAAAGAAAACTGAATTTTTTAGATGGGATGACATTGAATTCACTTATTATTTTTTAATTTTTATTTTAATTTATTGTGTTTACATGGATTCAAGTGTCCCACTGAATATGTATTTTCCGATGGCTTTAGGCGACCCCCTGTGTTTTGGTCGTTCGACCCCCGCCGGGTCGCAACCCACAGGTTGAGAACCGCTGCCCTAGAGGCAAGCTCTGTATACCAAGAAGTCTTGAGGAAAAACATTAGGTTATGAGACTTACCCCCAAGAGGACAGATGCCTGACTATCGAACATACAAAGAGCAAAACAGAGATCTCCAAGGGAGCTGGCTACAGGTACCTAAACAAAGAAATGATGCCAATCAGTTCTCAATGTTCCAAATTCAGCCTCACCTGGAACTCTGTTACATATGCAAATTATCAAAAACCAAAGCAGGCCAGAAGGAGGTATGAGTTTTGGGAGAGACAAATAGAAAAGTATAGAGGCAACTGCTTAAAACTTCTCTTAGTGCTTTCAGTTTGTCTTTTTAGTATGTGGGTGGGCCAGCCAGGTGCAAAAGACTAGGACAGAAGGGCCGCTATATAACGAGTCCAGTATTCAAGTTGTCACAGCAGTCCACATAAGCTCCGTTATGATTAGCATACAAGTGCCACCTCTTTTCAACATTAACAGAATTATATTCTATCCCCACATTGCTCTAGGCATCTCATTTACTAACACATTTGGACATCAGATAGGCATAAATTAAAGTATATAATTTATAGTGCATAAAAATCACAGAAATGCTTATTGATTCCTAAATTAGGATAATATATTTTAGCTAGTGCAGTCTTTTATCAATAAATCTTAATTGAATTTTCAAGTTAAAGCCTGCAGGGAAAATGTGCTCTAGTTTTTTTTTATTTATTTGGTTTTTTTAAGGTTTCCAGAAACACTGAGCCCAAACATTGTGAATGTTCCCTGACTAAATGTAACAGGATCACTTCGTGACAAAGATGAATCAATTCTCTTAATTTGTTCAAATGAAAATCATTCACAAATTCTTGGTTTAAGGTTTTCAACTTCTTTGTAAAAGTAATTGAATTTTCTTGTAAATTAAATCTCAATCACGAGGATATATAGAATGTTAATCTTATTCTTTTAAACGCATTCTCAAACTTCATCCCTATTTCCAGTGCAAACACATAATAAACCTTTACCTCTGGGCTAAACAAAATGATGACTTGATATATTAAAAAGATTGTTCCCTCTAGGGAATTCTGCCAACATTTTTGTGGAAAATAAATAATGTATACCAGATATATTTATGGCATAGAAAGGCATGGAAATAATCTCAAAATTTTAAAAACAAAACTTAGTATTTTAGCACTTTGGTTTGAAGAAGACAATGGTGAAGGCATTCACTTTGAAATTTTAGGTTTAAATGCCTACTTGTATTTAAAATGTTCAAAGTCAATGTGTACCAATTTTTACTGATATTGGGCTTTTATTGATAAGTTCTGTCCTCATTGGCTTCCGTCCAAAGCCGAACCTGAAAATGATTAAGCTAAAAAAAAGTTTATTAGAAGGATATTGGCTGCCTCAGAATTGTTGGAAGGTTTGGAAAACGAAACCTGATGTTAGGCTCCGAGGCATAATTCTGAAAGCCGCATGGCACAGTTTGCCCGAAGGGAAAGCTGCCTCCCCTGTTGCTGTTTTACAGAGCATTAGAGAAATTGCTGCCAACTCCCAGCTCCCACTAGGCCATTTCTGTGCCAGGAACTGGACCTAGAAACCACGGAGAAACTGCGTACACTGTCACTGCTACCATGAAGGCAGCAGCATTGTTGCTTCTCATGCCAGCCAAGGTGGGTTCTGGCTGGAGCTTTCTTCCTCTTGTTGCTTACTTACTGGTCAAGGTCTGGTGTGTGCGAGTCTGGCTGGAGAAGCCAAAGCTACTGTCATATCCCTAGGTCCAGCTGCAGGAGGGGCTGGGAGTTTCATTTTCTGCATTCTACCATATGGAAGCAGGACTCTTAAAACTGGGAATATTCCAGCCTGACCAGCGTGGCACAGTGGATAGAGCATCAACCTGGGATGCTGAGGGCCCAGGTTTGAAAGCCCAAAGTTGCTGGTGCTGGCTTGAGCAAGGGGTCACTGGCTCAGCTGGAGCCCCCGGATCAAGGCACATGTGAAAAAGCAACAATGAACAACTAAGGTGCTGCAACTATGAGTTGATGTTTCTCATCTGTCTCCCTTCCTGTCTGTCTGTACCTGTCTCTCTTGCAAAATAAAATAAAATAAGATGGGAGGGCGCTGTAGGGAGGAGGGCAAGAGAGATGTTGAGGGGAATATGGGGGAGGAGGGATGCATTTGGGGTGACCCTAGAATCTATGTGAACACAATTAAATTAAAAAAAATGCTAAGTTCATCAAAAACTAAAAAAAAAGGTAAAATTAATTTTAATAATATATTTTATTTAACCTAATATACCCAAAATATTATAATTTCAATATATGAAAAATATAAGAATTATTAATGAAATAAAAAAATGAAATAAAGTAGGAATATTCCAGTATGTAAAAATGTTTTGAAAATGTGCTGCATTTTCAGAAAACATGAAAAAATATCCATGTCCATATAGTAAGCAACTTTATTTTGCCTGTGAGAAAACTGCAGATCAGGACATTTCAATAATATGCCTAATGTTACATAGACAGCTTTTTCTGTCTCTAAATCCAATGGTCTTATTCACTGCTATTTTTGTCCAGACCAAAAACATATGAAGTACACACTCACGTACAAAGAAGTTGTAAATAAGAGCAGTCCTGCTGCTGTTATAGAGTGTCAACCATGACAGGGCAGTTCAAACGGGACTATGTAGTGAGCATCTGTTGTTGTTTTTTCTTTCTTTCTTTCTACTCACTATCCCTTTCTTTTTTGGTAATGGCAACATGTTTTTTGGGAGAGCCATCCTCTCCAGTCCCTGTGGACCTGTTGAGACAATTGTCACAACATTCTTATTTCATCCTTCAGAAGGAGTGGGTAATTCTTGACATTTTTTAGGCCATGGTAATTGGTTTAGGAATGAGTTTGTTACCCAAGCTGGGCCAATAGAGTTGCTAGAGTTGTTGAACAAGACATCCTCTATGGTTGGCTGAATAATGACCCCTAAAGATGTTGACATCTAAATCTCTAGACCTAGTGAATAGTTACACAGTAAAAGAAAAATTTCAGATATGATTAGGTTAAGAATCTTGAGATAAGCATATACCGAATTATCTGGATATTTAATTTTTGGTGAGCCTGCTGTAATCAAAAGTCATTATAAGAGATGGGAGATCATTATAAGGCATTATAAGGGCAGGAGATCAGAAAGAAAAGTAACTATGGAAGTAGAGATTAGAGTGATGTGGCCACAAGCCAAGTAATGTTGGTAGCCTCTAGTAGCTGGAGGAGGCAAGTTCATTTTCTGAGCTCCCTAGAGAAACAGAAAAAATATATAAAGAGATTTATTATAAGGAACTGGATCATGTTCTTAAGGAGGCTAAGAAGTTCCAAAATATTTAGTTGGCAAGCTAGAGAGACACATAATGTAGATTATGGATGGTGTGAGTTTCAGTTTGAGTTCAAACTTGAAGGCAGAAGAAAACTGATGTCCATTTCAAAGACAGGCAGAGAGAGTGAATTCTTTCTTACTTTGCCTTTTTGTTTTATCCAGGCCTTCAGTGTATTGGATGAGGCCCACCCCCATTGGTGAGGGTAATGTGTCTCAGTCTACAGAATCATATATTAATCTCATCTAGAAACACCCATACACACGTGCTCTGAATAATGTTCAATTAAAAATCTGAGCATGCTGTGGCCTAGTAGAGTTGACACATAAAACCAACCTTTACAGTGAGAAGCAGATTCTCTCCCTTGAGCTTCCAGAAGAAATTAGCCCTGCCCACACCTTAATTTTAGACCCGCAGGACATATTATGAATTCTGAGTTCCACCTTTAACGGAATACGTCTCTGTTGTTTTAAGCCTTTGAGGTTATAGTAATTTTTTAAAGCAGCAACAAGGAAACCAACACACCTTTTTATTTTTTTAATCTCAGAGAGATGAAAGAAACAGAGAAAGAGACAAAAAGAGATCAGTGAAGATGATAAAGGTGATAACTGTGATGATACAGTTTGAAACCCTTCATTATTCGTGTCCAGCCCTGCCCCACCCTGGTGCACTGCAGTTACTTGGCCCACACATTTGTTTTTGAGTACCAAATAATTTGTATTGTATTTCTACCATCGACAACTGCAAGAGTCTCAAGGACACAATATATCCATCTCATTTTCAAAATTTTCAACTTGTAAAGTATAAAGGAAAATTAGAGCATAGAGCAAACAAGTTTCTTCTCTTGCATGTACACAAATAAAATGGATTTCTTGAAGAAAGAAGAATGTTTTCTGACAGCATTAGTGCACATTACCTTATCACACTCATATGGAGACAATATTAAAGGTAAAAATAGTTAAAAAAATAAATTTACTGTTTCACTTAGCACTGAAATATAGACTTGCTTATTGTCTTTGGATAAAATCGCAAGCATTTAATGTCAATTATAAAAATAGGTACAGGGTTGTAAAGTACAACATAGGGAACATAGTAAAAAATATTGTAATAACTATATATGGTTTCAGAGTGGTACTAGTCTTAATGGGTGATCATTATTTAAGGTATATAATGTCTAATCCCTCTGTTGTACAGCTGAAACTAATAGTGTATGTCAACCATAATTGAAAATATTAAAACAAAATAATAATAAGTGCTTAGCTTTTGAACCATTAAAGTTCATTATTTCATGAGTGTAGTTGTCATCTTGGCCAAATACAAATTTTGTTTTCAGTTTAGGAGAATTAATTCCTCAGAATCCTAGTCATATGTAATCTAAAAAGGAGCTGTACCAAGATTTTTTGGCAGTGTGATTGATTGCGGCTCATCATCTGATAAAATCTAGCATATACTTTTGCATAAGTCATTTTAGATGACATAAGTTTCCCCTTGTTAGGAAGGTATGTATTACTTCAGTAACATGTGCAAAGATAATCAAACAAGAAACATAGCTACTCATATTCTTTGTCAAATAATGGTCATTATATGTGGAAAGTTCATCTTTATTTTCATTTTGATGGGGAGACATATGAAAAAAGGAAACATTCAAAATTGAATCAGTTTCGGATATCAAAGGGATGAATATGTTGCAACTAGATTTCCCTTGGCATTTAGACATAGGAACAAAGTTTCTTGAACTTGAATCTAATAGTGGTTTGCATGTTCATACACATTTTACCTTCATGTAATTTAATTGGTCTGAAGTTATATACCTTTTCATATTGGAATATAGTCTGTTCTGCGCCTGACATTGTGCTAAGCACTTTACATATATTATTTCATTTCCTTGTTACAGCAACCCAATGTAATAGGTATTGCTATTATTTTCATTTTATCAATAAGAAAACTGAGACTTTGAGCGATAAAGCATCTTACCCAATGTCACAAAAAAACAATAAATGGAAAAGGCAGGATACAAATTTGTCAGTCAGATTCTACAACCTGTAGTCCTACTTTGGAGCCTGCTCTCTAAACCAACAAGACAGATCAACTTCAGCTTGAAACTATATATATATGCTACCTTTGTTTCATTTATGTACTTTTGGAGTTTGTGCTACCTATGTTCCAGACATGTAAATCTTTGGGGGAATACATGCCTAACAGCTTCCCTAGCAAAATGCTAGTTTTGTTAAATTAGAACTATATGAGGAAAGATGATAAAGAAACTAAGATCTTGAAGAAGAAATTATTTTTCATGGAATAATTGAAAAAAGGGGGATTGGAAAATTGTTTGGTGGTATCTAATAAACATTATACATACTATATGACTCAGCAATTTCATTCCAAGTAAAATGAGTGCTTAGTTCACCAAATAGTTGTACAAAAATGGTCATAAGCAGCAGTTTTCTTCATAATTTCAATATTCTGGAAACTACCAAATCTACCTCAATGTTGTAATGGATAAACCAACTGTGATATGTTTATACAATGCAATATTATTCAGAAAACTGCTCCATGCAACAAAATAGATAAATCCCAGACACAACATTGTGCAAAAGAAACCAGGTAATAAACAATACACACAAGTCCATTTATATAAAGATCAAAAGCAGGCAAAACAAATTTATGGTTATGAAGGTCAGGGTGGTATTAGCTTTGGGGAAATATTGATTAGGAGAGGCATTATAGAGCCTTCCAGAGTGCTGCAAAAGCTGCTAGAGTGCTTGGTCTAGGATGTGGTTACATGGGTGTATACATATAAAAATTCATTAACTTGTAATAAAAAACATTTTCAGAAAAAACAAAAATTGAGAGAACTAATCAATAGAAAGTATGCATTAAAATAACTAAAAAGGGAGTGCTTTAATATAAAAGAAATAATCCTGGATGGAAGCATGAAAATTCAGGAAGCAGTAAATAGCAAGAGAAAGTGTCAAATGTGGGTTGATAGAAAATGTATAAGACATTAATAGTAATGGCAAATGACATTTATAATATTTAAAATCGAAATACTTGACAACGTTAGCCCAAAAGGAGGGAAAGAGCAGTTAACAGAGTGAAAGTCCTTGCATTGTCTGGTAATTTGCAAAAGCACTAATTAATTTAGAGTAGTAGACTCTAATAAGTGAAGGTTGTATGCCATAATCTCTAGAGAAGTGCTGCCTGAGAAATATAGTACAAACCACAAACAAGAACCACATAAATAATTCTTCAATTTCTAGCAGTTATATCTTTAAAAAACTAGAAAGGAGCAAGTGAAAGAATATTAATAATATATTTTCTCACCTAATGCAGCTAAGATTTTATAAATGAATATAAAGTTATTAATGAGGTTTAAAGAATCATAAAAGTCTTCAAAATCTGGTATTTTACCCATTAGAACGCATCTCAATTTGGACTAACCACATCTGAAGTGCTCACATGTGGTTACTAGACAGCTGAGCTCTAGGACAGATTTTCAAGGGGAAAGATCGTTTTTCTCACAGGGTATATCTGACAATGTTTGAAGACATTTTTGATTGTCATGATTGTAGGAGGGTGGGTGGTGCTATTGGTATCTAGTGGGTAGAAGCCATGGATGCTGCTATACATCTTATAATATACATAGAACAGCCTTCCCAACACCACAAAAATTATTTAATCCTAAATATCAGTCATAACATAACTGAGAAACCCTGCTGTAGAGTAATCCTAAAATAAGAGTTTAAAAGTATATAAGTAATAAGCTAATAGTGAGAGAAAGAGAATGAACAAAAAATTATTTGACTAATTTAACAGAGCAAAATAATGAAAAGAGAAAAGGGAATAGAGAAAGATTGGGACAAGTAAAAAGCAAACAGTTGCATTAGTAAAATAACATTAACTATAAATGGATTAATTTTCTAATTAAAGGCTAAGATTGTCAAATAGGGATAAAGTCCCTACCTATATGTTGTGAACATTTTAAATATAAGGATTGTTGGCCCGGTGTGTGGATTTTTCTGGTTTGATTCCTGGTCAGGGAACACAGGAGAGGTGACCATCTCCTCCTCCCCTCCCCTTCCCATTCCCCTTTTCTCCTCTCTCTTTCTCTCTTCCCCTCCTGTAGCCATGGCTTGATGGATTCAAGTGCACTGGCCCCTGGCCACTGAAGATGGCTCCATAGAACCTCCACCTCAGGTGCTAAAAATAGCTCAGTTGCAAGCATGGTCCCAGATGAGCAGAGCATTGGCCCCAGAAAGGGGTTGCCAGGTGGATCCTGGTTGGGGTACATGCAAGAGTCTTTCTCTCTGTCCCTTCTCTCACTTGGAAAAGAAGAAAAAAATATATAAGGATTCAAAAAAGTTGAGGTAAAATTGTTAAAGAGTTTAGACCATGCAAACTCTAACCAAAATAAAACTTGTATGGCTATACAAATATTAAAATATCTTTTAATGCAAGATGTATTACTAGAAACAAAGAAAGATATTTCATAGGGATACAAAGGTCTTCCATCAGAGTAAAAATGATTGATTAAAATGACAGATGACTACATTACTTCACTGATAATAAATCTTTCAATGTTTCCTATTGACCTTGGATAAAACTCAAATAACAATTATGACAGGTAAGATCCTTCATTAATCATCTGTTTTACCACAGATATCTTCATTCATTTCTTTCCTCATAATTCATGTTTAGGAATGTTGAAGAGCACGTAATTACTCAAAATTACCTTATTGTTTTATATTCTCTGTGCTTTTGTTCATGTTGGTTCCTTTGCTTAGAATGTTTTTTTTTTCATGAATAGTATCTGAAAAGGTTCTATTATCTTTCAAAACTGTATTCTGTTATATCCTATTTAAACCTTTTTTGACTGACCTCCACATATAATCCTTCCCTTCTGTTTATGTACCTCATAAACACTTAGAAAAATCATCTCTTGTACTATTCTGCCTTTTCTGGTAGCCAACAGGAAGATATTAAGCTCTCACTAACTTTTACTGACCTTAATTTATTTGTGTTAGTAGATACAGTAATCTTGGAGAGATACTTGATGTAATATCATCTAAAATTTTTACCAACATATTTTCCCAATTAATATAGTCTGTTTAGATTTAGCAAGGATAACTTTCAAATTGTTTATATAATTATTTCAATTAGTATTTTTAAAACTAAGAATTTATTCCCTTCTCATGTTATTAATTTTATACTTATAAATGGAGTCACGAGAACAGTTGTTACAATTAGTTATGCCAGTACAATTTCTGAGAAAGAGCATTATTAGTTTTCTAGACTGACCTAGTCAAATTGTATGCACACATGAATTGATGTGGAAAAACTTGTGTTTTTATATATTTATAAAAAGTGTTAATCCACATTTTCTGAGAATTTAGAGTAGAATTTAGAAGTTAGTCAATGCAGCACTATCAACCAGAGTGACACCCTTAGGAAAAGCTGCCATGACAAGGTTTTACTTTTTGGATGTTATTTAAAATATATTCAGCTGATTCTACAGTTCTTTTTGCTAAACCTAGAAATTAAAACAGCCACAGTAATTTCTTAGATGAATTGATTTATATAACCAGGCCAATGATGTTTTCATAACTTCAAAGTGAAGGAATTTCAAATTTGTGTTGTAATAGACTAGTTAAGGATGAAAACTTTGGATTAAGAGCCTGGATCCAAAGTCAAGCTCTGGGACATTCTAGCTATACAATCCTGGGCAATTTCTTTCTTTTTTTTTTTTTTTTTTTAATTTTTTTTTGTATTTTTTTTTTCTGAAGCTGGAAACGGGGAGAGACAGTCAGACAGACTCCCGCATGCGCCCGACTGGGATCCACCCGGCACGCCCACCAGAGGCGATGCTCTGCCCACCAGGGGGTGATGCTCTGCCCACCAGGGGGCGTTGCTCTGCCGTGACCGGAGCCACTCTAGCACCTGGGGCAGAGGCCAAGGAGCCATCCCCAGCACCCGGGCCATCTTTGCTCCAATGGAGCTTTGGCTGCGGAAGGGGAAGAGAGAGACAGAGAGGAAGGAGGGGGGATGGAGAAGCAAACAGGCGCTTCTCCTATGTGCCCTGGCCGGGAATCGAACCTGGGTCCCCCGCACGCCAGGCCGACGCTCTACCGCTGAGTCAACCGGCCAGGGCCCAATCCTGGGCAATTTCTTTAACTTTCCTAAACCACAGTTATTTTCATCTGTAAAATGCAGATAATAAGTTATTTTGAGTTTTAAATAACCTAATATACTAAAGATATTTAGTATGGTTCCTGTGCTGCTACATAGTAAATGCTGAATGGAAAAGAGCTGATACAAAAGATACAGCTAAGTAAAATCAATAAATCATATAGTTACTCAAAAGGGCTGTTTTACATCATCTATTATGTATCTAAGTACTAATAACAAAAGCTACCATTTAGTGAGCACTGTGCAAAATATTTTGTATACGTTATCCTATTTAAATGTTACAATAACTTTGAGAATTGACTATAATGTCTTTATTTCACAGATAAGTTAACTAAAGCTTAGAGAGTATATGCCCCAAGTTATACATTAGTAAGAGTATTTTGTCGGGATCATTTGAAGCAGGCATTTTTAATCTTAAGGATATTTTGTTGAAGTCTATAAAAACAAAGTTTTAAAATTTCTGGTTTTGGCCTGGCCTGTGTTGGTGCAGTGGATAGAGCATCAACCTGGAGTGTTGAGGTTGCTGATTTGAAAGTCTGGGCTTGTCTGGTCAAGGCACATTAGAGAAGCAAGCAATGACTAACTAAAGTGAAGTAATTATGAGGTGATACTTCTCGCCCCCTCTTCTCTGTGAAATCAATACATAAAATAAGATTTCTGTTTTCCCACAAGTAAAAACAGCATTATTGAGCTCTTTTCCAATTAAAACACACACACACACACACACACACACACACACACACTTAAGCAAGGCAATACAAAAAAGTATAAGACCATATTTTCACCACTCAGGTATAGCCACTGCTAGTTAATATATCTGGTGAACATAAATAGAAGACACTACTTACTGCCTATTAGATATCCACTCTTCCCTTATTTCTTAATAACAGATCCAAATTTGTTTGGATCAAACTAAAATACTCACCTCCCTAGACAAGCAGTGGATCTGTGAATGAGTTTTGGCTAAGGAGATGCAAATAAAAGTCACTGGCTATACATTGTTGGAAAGGTGGCCAGCTTGCTCAACAATCATGTTCTGTCTTTTCCCCCTTTTTTTTTTTTTTTTCATTTTTTTTTTCATTTTTTTTTTCTTTCCATTTTCCTGAAGCTGGAAACAGGGAGAGACAGTCAGACAGACTCCCGCATGCGCCCGACCGGGATCCACCCGGCACGCCCACCAGGGGCCACGCTCTGCCCACCAGGGGGCGATGCTCTGCCCATCCTGGGCGTCGCCATATTGCGACCAGAGCCACTCTAGCGCCTGAGGCAGAGGCCACAGAGCCATCCCCAGCGCCCAGGCCATCTTTGCTCCAATGGAGCCTTGGCTGCGGGAGGGGAAGAGAGAGACAGAGAGGAAACCGCGGCGGAGGGGTGGAGAAGCAAATGGGCGCTTCTCCTGTGTGCCCTGGCCCGGGTCCTCCTCACGCTAGGCCGACGCTCTACCGCTGAGCCAACCGGCCAGGGCCTGTCTTTTCCCCTTTTCTTTCTTTCCCCTACATGGACTTAAAAAATGCTAGAAGAACAGCTATTCTGTAGTCAAAAAAAAAAAAAATATCTCATGCAGTCTAGCATAATGAAACTTGATTCCCTGGTGGAATCATGGAGTTATTTCATCAGTCTTGGACTGCCTACTTTGGAAAATTTTATTATAAGAAAGAGTTGATTAATCCATTTTTAATCAATGGTTTTGTACATGCAGCTAAATGCAACCTTAACTGATACACTATCATTGTAGAATTTTCTCCCTATTTAATTATAATAAAATTTAAAAGGTAACCTTATTATAGTGCTTATTATATAAAGGTAATTTTATTACATAGTCATGTACCACTAACGATGGGGATACATTCTAAGAAATGTGTTGTTTGACAATTTTGTCATCGTGTGAACATTGTAGAGTGTCCTTACACAAACCTTGATGGCATCACCTACTACTATGATGATATGTGCTATACTTTTATATGACTGACAGAGGTTTAGTTATAGCAGCATCACCACAAACATGATTAATGAGTTACGTTATGAAGTTATGATGACTACAATGTCACTAGGCAATAGAAATTTTTAGCTCCATTATAATCTTATGGGATCACATTCTATATGTCAGCCATCACTGACATCGCAGCACATGACTATAATTATAAAAGGTAACCTTATTAATTATAAATTTGCAATACATGATATATTTATTTAAATATATATATATATATATATATATATATATATATCTCATGCAGGGAGACATCATAGGTTTCCTACTCACCATTTCTTCTAATTCTTTGTTAACAGAATTCCAATTTTGTTTAGATAGCAGTATGTCTAGCCTGTGGCATAAATCTCAATTGGTGTATATGTTCATTATAGCTTTTCATTTCCTTTCACCAGTAATCTGTATAGGAATGATACCGGGCAGTCTCATTCTGACCAATGAAACCTCAGAGGGAGTCAACTCTAAACATTTGTGAAAGATTTACCATCCTGAAAAGACACACATACAAAGAAATTCTTTTTCTTTCATCACAGTTTCTTCTGCTTGAGGTTCCGTTGCATGAAGACATACATGCTTGTGGCTCCAGCAGCCATCTTGCAGAAATCTGGTGAGGTATCATCAGCTGCTGATGACACAGTGCAGAGAATTTGTAACACCAACTGGGTTTTTTTTTATAACATAAACAATAAAAATATTTGTTTTTATTTTTAATTTTATTGTTTTTGTATTTTTCTGAAGTTGGAAATGGGGAGGCAGTCAGACAGACTCCTGTATGCGCCCAACCGGGATCCACCCAGCATGCCCACCAGGGGGCAATGCTCTGTTGCAACCAGAGCTATCCTACTGCCTGAGGCAGACGCCACAGAGCCATCCTCAGCGCCCGGGCCAACTTTGCTCCAATGGAGCCTTGGCTGCGGAAGGGGAAGAGAGAGAAAGAAAGAAGGGGAAGGGGGAGAGAGAGGTCGCCTTTCCTCTGTACCCTGACTGGGAATTGAACCCAGGACTACCACATGCCAGGTTGGCACTCTACTGCTGAGCCAAGCAGCCAGGGTTGTATTCTTAACTTCACATTATTCTACAAACATTTATCGTATGCCTTCCATGTGTTAGGGATTATTTATACATTGGGAATATATTAGTGAACAAAACAGATTCTTTTACCTTCTTGGAGGTTATATTCAGAGGGAGAGCTATATTAACTAAACAAATTACATGCTAAATTATACTGTATATTAGAAAGTGATCAAGGCTATAGAGAACTTTATTTTTGTTTAGCTGTGCTTGTACATTTATAACAATAGAATGTATCATTTTGTTTTGAATTCAATTTATTTGATTTCTCCTCTGTGTTATAGTTAGGGTACTATATATATATTGCCTTTTTAGGGGAATAAGAGTATTTGTTTTTTGGTTATGCCACTAATGAATTACAGTTCAAACAGTAATGTGGTCATTTCAAAGTATTTGTTTTAAAGATAGAATTTTGGATCTGATAGACTTAAGAACCACTGGTTAAAGGACTGTTTTTCTTTTCTTCATCAAGAGTTCTAAATAGTCTAGGTATCTAAGGCCCTGGCCAGTTGCCTCAGTGGTAGAGCGTCGGCCTGGCGTGCAGAAGTCCAGGGTTTGATTCCCGGCCAGGGCACACAGGAGAAGCGCCCATCTGCTTCTCCACCCCTCCCCTCTCCTTCCTCTCTGTCTCTCTCTTCCCCTCCCGCAGCCGAGGCTCCATTGGAGCAAAGTTGGCCCGGGCTCTGAGGATGGCTCTGTGGCCTCTGCCCCAGGCACTAGAATGGCTCTGGTTACAACAGAGCGACGCCCCAGATGGGCAGAGCATCGCCCCCTGGTGGGCGTGCCGGGTGGATCCCGGTCAGGCGCAAGCGGGAGTCTGTCTGACTGCCTCCCTGTTTCCAACTTCAGAAAAATACAAAAAAAAAAAAAAAAAAAGAAATAGTCTAGGTATCTAATCTCAACTCAGGATTACTTTATTACAAATGTAAGCTATCTTATGAAATTTGCCATCTACTTGGGGGAGGTAAAACAAATACATGGAACATTAAAGAGTCAAGTACTCATGATGAGATACTGACCAAACTGATTTCTCTGGTTTTGTCTTGTTTTTAATACTATGGGCAGATGGCCATTTAACATGAACAACAAATGTTGAAAACCAAAGTTTTAGAACTATCATAAACACATAGAATTTGCAAAAGGGTTCTAGTCTGAAATGGCTAAGAAACTTTTGAGGTCAGCTCCTCCCATGGATATTCCAAATCTATAGCTACACAAGGAGCATTTTCCTCTGAAAGAAATCCAGAAATTGGCCGAGTGACTCTTACAAACTGGGTAAATGAGAAAATGATCACATCAAAATGGGTAGGAGAGGTTAAGACACACCCTCACTATAAAGCCCAATTCTGGCACAGTAACATACAGTCAGGAAGAATTCACAACTCCCGGCTTACCCCTGAGGAGTGAAGGGTTTGGATGCAACATCTAACATTTCAACTCTAAAAACTTCCACCTGAGGGATTACCCCACCCCCAACCATTGCCCCAGAACACCTAGTTCTGGAAGCCAATGGAGCTTGCATCCATAAGACCCACAGAATCATAGCAAACAAGGTGACAGTTCTTGGCAAGCTGTCAAGGACTCACGGTGGCTACCCCCCAGGGCTCAGTACAGAAATGGCAGACAGAAATGTCCACCTCCCAGTCTTTCCCTGACTGAAACCTATTTGCATACTCTAAAAGCAGCTGTCTGAGTGAAGGTCAGGCTCCTAATTTAGCACATGTGAAAATCTAAACTCTCAAACAACTTTTAAAGATGTTGTGTTTTGAATGTCAATATTTTATGAATTTTAGTGGCTTAGTGACCTCTGCTGGCTTACTTCAAAAGGTTATACTTGTGATTTTCATTTTTTTTTTAAATTTTAATGAGGGAAGGGGAGGCAGAGAGACCGACTCCCACCTGCACCCTGACTGGGATCCACCAGGCAAGCCCACTAGGGGGCGATGCTCTGCCCATCTGGGGTCCTTGCTTCTTTGCAACCAGAGCCATTTTTTTTTTTATCGCCTGAGGTGGAGGCAATGGAGCCATCCTCAGTGCCCAAGACCAACTCCCTTGAGCCAATTGAGTCACAGCTGCAGGAGGGGAAGAGATTCAGAGAAAGAGAAGTGGGAGGGCTGGAGAAGCAGATGGTCAGTTCTTCTGTGTGCCCTGACCAGGAATCAAACCCAGGACATCCACATGCTGGGCTGATGCTCTACCACTGAGCAAACCGGCCAGGGCCTATATTTTTGGTGATTTTGAGACAATCTACAAATACTGTGACAGTCTTCTCATCGTGTCTCCTCCCTTTGAACTTTGGAAGGTCTTGCAGATGTCTCAACAAAAAGAATGCAGTGGAAGTGATGCAACAACTTCTGAGGCTCTGATAGAAAAGCCAGCATATTCTCTCTCTTTCTCACTCTCTTTCTCTTCCTCTCTTTCTGTCCACCCACTTTGGAAGCCTGTGCCACACCTGAGCTACCAAGATAAAAGACCAAGTGGTACAGAGATTACAAAAGAGTGCCTTAGAATTCCAGTTGTTCCGGCTCTCAGCAATTTTGAGTCTTCTCAAACCAATCATCAGATGTGTGAGTAAAGGACCTTCAGATAATTATAGGTCCAGCCACCAAATGACTATATCCACCCGAGAAGCCAAGAACCCAAAACCAACTCAAGCAAGAACCAACTAGCTGAGCCCAGCCAACACCCAGAACTATGAGAAATGATACTAAAATGATTATTGATATTCTAAGCCCCTACATTTGAGGACAGTTTGTAATGCAGTGGTAGATATACAGAATATTTCTACATTTAAAAAATTATACATTTGTAAATATATTACAATTAAGAGATAGCTCCAATAATGGAAAACTATACATGTTATATTTTGAAAATAACTGTAACTCAGAAAGGTGAGTTACCATAGCATGGTGGTGGTTAACAACTTGTGCTCTTTCTGAAAAGCAAGGACCTTAGATCTAGCCTGGATTCAAGTCCCTGAGAAAGCACTACAGAGTAGTGTGAGACTGGGCAATTTATTTAACCTCCCAATGCCTCAGCATCTCTGTCATTGAATGCGGATAGACTAGTAGTATTAGTTACCTCAGGGGTTGCTGAAAGGATGAATGTATTAATATGGTAAATTGCTAAAAACAGTTGCTAGTTACTGTATATAGCAAAATTGAATTTGCATTTAACTACTATTATCCACAATGATATTAATTTCCCCATAAAATACTTAATATATTTAAAATGTAACACATTTCAAATGTAAATGGTACAAATAACAGTATTTTCTATTTCAAATATGTAGGAATTTAATTTATGGTGTAACTAAATGGCTCACAAACTATTGCCTCTGGTCCAAATCTGGTCAGCCATCTGTTGTTGTTACTTTAATTGAGGTATATATTTACATAGCACAACATTCACCATCTTAACCATTTCAAGTATGTCACTCAGGGGCATTTAATCCATTCACAATCTCATGTGATATCACCACTACCTAAATCCAGAGCATTTTCATCACCTGTAAAGGAATGCACTGAATACTTGCTTCCTATTTTTCCCTCTCTCCATCTGCTGGAAACCACTACTTTCTTTCTTTTCCTACACTCTCTTACTTTCTCTCTTTTAACTTTTATTGAATTTATTGGGATAACATTGGTTAAAAAAATTATATAAGTTTCAAGCATACAATTTTATTATACATCACCTGTATATTTTTATGTGTTCACCACCCCAAGTCAAATCTTTTTCTGTCACCATTTATTCCCCCTTTACTCTCTTCTACCTCCCTTCATCCCAGATTTCCTCTTACAATCACCACAGTATTGTCTACGTCTGTGCGGTTTTGTTTTTGCTTAATCCCTTCACCTTTTTCACCCGGCCCCCAACCTCTCTCCCCTCTGACAGCTGGCAGTCTGTTTTCTGTTTTGTTGTTTACTTTGTTCATTAGATTCTGCATAAATGAAATTGTAACTAGTGTGCTTTCTGTTTCTATGGGTTGCCTATTCTGCATTTAATATAAATAGAATCATACAATCTTTTGTGTCTGCCTTCTTTTATTTAGCATTTTCAATGCCATCTATGTCATGGCATGTGCCATGACTTCATTCCTTTTAATGGTGAAATCTATTCTAATGTATAGACACACTACATTTTGGTTTTCTATTAATTTGTTAATAAGTATCTGAGTTGTTTCCACAAAGAGCCTATTGTGAATGCTGCTGCTATGAACATTTATGTGAAATTTTGGTTTGAACACCTTTTTTCCATTTTGAGAGGTATGTATATACTAAATATGGAATTGCTGGGTTACATGGTAATACAATGTTTAAATGTTTGGCCCTGGCTGGTTGGCTCAGTGGCAGAGCGTTGGCCTGGCATGCGGGGACCCGGGTTCGATTCCCGGCCAGGGCACATAGGAGAAGCGCCCATTTGCTTCTCTACCCCCCCCCTCCTTCCTCTCTGTCTCTCTCTTCCCCTCCCTCAGCCAAGGCTCCATTGGAGCAAAGATGGCCCGGGCGCTGGGGATGGCTCCTTGGCCTCTGCCCCAGGCGCTAGAGTGGCTCTGGTCGTGGCAGAGCAATTCCCCGGAGGGGCAGAGCATCGCCCCCTGGTGGGCAGAGCATCGCCCCTGGTGGGAGTGCCGGGTGGATCCTGGTCGGGCACATGCGGGAGTCTGACTGTCTCTCCCCGTTTCCAGCTTCAAAAAAAAAAAGTGTTTGACCTGACCAGGCGGTGGTGCAGTGGATAGAGCATCGGACTGGGATGCCAAGGACCCAGGTTTGAGACTCCGAGTTTGCTAGCTTGAGTGCGAGCTCATCTGGTTTGAGCAAAAGCTCACCAGCTTGGACCCAAGGTCACTGGCTCAAGCAAGGGGTTACTCAGTCTGCTGAAGGCCCACGGTCAAGGAACATATGAGAAAGCAATCAATGAACAACTACGGTGTCGCAATGTATGTATTTCCCCATGTATAAGACACACCTTAATTTTGGGGCCTGATTTTGAAAAAAAAAAATTACATAAAGTTATTAAACTCAAGTTTTATTCATCATGAAATTCATACAACTCCTCATCAGCATGAAAAAGCAGGAAATGCAAGTAAAAAAAATCTACAACCACTGTATAAGATACACCCAGTTTTTGGACCCCCCAATTTTTTTTTAATAAATAAATTTTTATTTTAATGGGGTGACATCAATAAATCAGGGCACATACATTCAAAGAAAACATTTCTAGGTTATCCTGTCATTTAGTTCTGTTGCATACCCATCACCCGAAGAGAGATCGTCCTCCACCACCCTCCATCCAGTTCTCTCTGTACTCCTCCCCCTCCCCCTCTCCCTCCTTCCCTCCCCCCACCCCCTGTAACCACCACACTCCTGTCGATGCCTCTTAGTCTTGCTTTTATGTCCCACCAATGTATGGAATCCTGCAGTTCCTGTTTTTTTCTGATTCGCTTATTTCACCCTGCACAATGCTACCAAGACTCCACCATTCCGCTGTAAGTGATCCGATGTCATCATTTCTCCTAGCTGAATAGTATACCATGGTGTATATGTGCCCCATCTTCTTCATCCAGTCCTCTATTTTTTTTTTTTTTACAGTGATTAAAATCCTTTAAGCAAACTCTTGGCCAATACAGCAAGAATCCATAAAAGAGTAGTGTCCTTAACATGTTCACCAAGTCCAAGTTGGCCCCATCACCATGCTAAATCCCTGAAAAATGCAACCCAAGCACAGTTCAGTCTGTTAGGAGCTGTCACAGGGAGCAGGAGTCCAGGAAAGTTCCCACAGGAAAAGTCCGCATGGCACTGGAATTGTCACCATTCTATACTTTGCAGCTCATGTCCAAGTCCCAATGACCACTCCTTCTAGCTGGTAATGATTCAGGTAGACTGGAAAAAGCCATTTGCAGCATGCATGGATATGCTTCTGTTTTCCTCTGCCTGGAGAGTTGAGACCAGGGTTCTTTTCCCTGGAGCTCTGTGACTGTGGCATGGTAAAGAGAACCTTGGGATACACTAAGCTGGGTGGCAAAGGTAAATTCATAATACAAGTTGGCAAAAGGAGGAAAGAGAGCTCTAAATTAGGAGTAGGTCCCAGCCTGAAATATGAGTGGGGCATTGAGGTAGGAGGTATAAAGGAAACACTATATATTAAGCAAAGCAGCAGAAAATAGGACTATCGACACCCACAACAGAGATCTTTGAGAGAAGAATAAAAAACCTCACTATTCAGGCAAAACATAGTTAAGTGGCCCTTGTGCAAATGAGATCAGTTTACCTGCTTCTTGGAAGAAATACCCTAGGCTTGTCCACAGTGTTGTAGATGGGGCCGATGGCCCTGGGCACCTTCAGCCTTCAGTGGCAAACCCCAGATTTCTGGGCAAGGTTAGGTCATAGGTGGCTGGAGCAGGGCTGGAAGAGACTGAACCCTCCCTTAGAGGAGCGAGGGGGAAGCCTACCTTCCAGTGTCCCTGTTTCCTCACAGCAGAGGCGTGTAAGCCTCTGGCAGGCTTTAGCTCAATATCCTTCCTTTCCACTATTGAAGCAGGACCCAGATGGCATCCTATGAGACCCCTTTGGGGCGTTGGAGCCTTTAAGGGTGTATCCTAAAAGCTGGTAGTTCCCCTGATCTCTATTGGGCTTTTTCTGCCTCTAGGTATTTTAAAAGCCATTCTCAGAAGATCTCGCTGAGGGGTTTGAGGATCCCCATATGTCTATATAAATCTTTTCCATATATCTGGAGCTATTTGGAAAAAGACAAAACAGTGTTATTAGCTAGATCTAATAAAGAAGGTAGTAGTTTGCAGGCAAAAAAGATTTGGTGTCTCCTGTTCATCAGCATTCAAAAGAAATGTAAATTTTTTTTTAAGTAAAAAGCATGATATGGTAGACCCGTTGGAGTCATTGGCCTGGTGTGCAGGATTCCTGGGTTCGATTCCTGGCCAGAGCATACAGGAGAAGCGCCCATCTACCTCTCCACCCCTCCCCCTCTCCTTTCTCTCAGTCTCTCTCCTCCTGCCTGCAGCCAAGGCTCCACCAGAGCAAAGCCACCCCGGGCACTAAGGATGGCCCCATGGCCTCAGCCCCAGTTGCTAGAATGGCTTCGGTTGTAACAGAGCAACACCCCAGATGGGCAGAGCATTCCCCCCTGGTAGGCATGCCAGGTGGATCCCAGTCAGGTGCATGCAGGAGTCTGTCTGACTGCCTCCCCATCTCCATCCTCAGAAAAATACAAAAAATAAATAAATAAAAGAAAAAATACTACAAAAAAAGGGGGGGCATTCCCTTGTGCTAAAGCTCCAGGGAGCATGGAGTGAGCTTGAGTATGTCCTATGAAACATGGAGCTCTATGTTGACATATAAGTCTTTGAAGAAGGAGGAACTGCTGAAATAGTTTATCAGCATTTGTCCCTAAGACAGCAGTCTTTATAGTGGAAACACCATACGTAAATATTTGCTGTCTGTCTATAGATTAAGGGGGGAATATGGCAAATGCTGAAAAACCATGATCTTTGTGCCCCTCCCCTCCCCCAACCCCCTCCCTCTCCTCCCCCCACCCTGTAACCCCAACACTGTTGTTCATGTCTCTGAGTCTCATCTTTATGTCCCGCCTATGTATGGAATCATATAGTTCTTAGTTTTTTCTTATTTACTTCTTTCACTCAGTATAATGTTATCAAGGCCCATCCATGTTGTTGTAAAAGATCATATGTCATCATTTCTTATGGCTGAGTAGTATTCCATAGTATATATATACCAAAGCTTTTTAATCCACTCATCCTCTGATGGACACTTGGGCTGTTTCCAAAGCTTTGCTATTGTGAACAATGCTGCCATAAACATGGGGGTGCATTTCTTCTTTTCAAACAGTGTTATGGTGTTCTTGGGGTATATTCCTAACAGTGGTATAGCTGGGTCAAAAGGCAGTTCGATTTTTAATTTCTTGAGGAATCTCCATACTGTTTTCCACAGTGGCTGCACCAGTCTGCATTCCCACCAGCAGTGCAGGAGGGTTCCCTTTTCTCCACATCCTTGCCAGCACTTATTCTGTGTTGTTTTATTGATGAGCGCCATTCTGACTGGTGTGAGGTGATATCTCATTGTGGTTTTAATTTGCATTTCTCTAATCATTAGTGATGTTGAACATTTTTTCATATGTCTGTTGGCCATCTGTGCGTCCTCTTTGGAGAAGTGTCTATTCATTTCTTTTGCCCATTTTTGGATTGGATTGTTTGTCTTCTTGGTATTAAGTTTTACAAGTTCTTTATAAATTTTGGTTATTGGCCCTGGCCGGTTGGCTCAGCGGTGGAGCGTTGGCCTGGCATGCGGGGGACCCGGGTTCGATTCTCAGCCAGGGCACATAGGAGAAGCGCCCATTTGCTTCTCCACCCACCCTCCTTCCTCTGTCTCTCTCTTCCCCTCCCACAGCCAAGACTCCATTGGAGCAAGGATGGCCCAGGCGCTGGGGATGGCTCCTTGGCCTCTGTTCCAGGTGCTGGGGTGGCTCTGGTCATGGCAGAGCGATGCCCTGGAGGGGCGGAGCATCGCCCCCTGGTGGGCAGAGCATCGCCCCTGGTGGGCGTGCCAGGTGGATCCCGGTCAGGTGCATGCGGGAGTCTGTCTGACTGTCTCTCCCCGTTTCCAGCTTCAGAAAAAAACAAACAAACAAAAAAAAACAGAATAAATTTTGGTTATTAACCCCTTATCAGATGCTATGTCAAATATATTCTCCCATTGTGTAGTTTGTCTTTTTATTCTGTTCTTATTGTCTTTAGCTGTGCAGAAGCTTTTTAGTTTGATAAAGTCCCATTTGTTTATCCTGTCTTTTATTTCACTTGACTCTGGATACAAATTAGCAAATATATTGCTGCGAGAGATGTCAGAGAGCTTACTGCCTATGTTTTCTTCTAAGATGCTTATGGTTTCAAGGCTTACATTCAAGTCTTTTATCCATTTTGAGTTTATTTTTGTGAGTGGTGTAAGTTGGTGGTCTAGTTTCATTTTTTTGCAGGTAGCTGTCCAGTTTTCCCAACACCATTTGTTGAAGAGGCTGTCTTTACTCCATTGTATTGTCTTACCTCCTTTGTCAAATATCAGTTGTCCATAAAGGTGTGCATTTATTTCTGGGTTCTCTGTTCTGTTTCATTGATCTATGTGCCTGTTCTTATGCCAGTACCATGCTATTTTGAGTACAATGGCCTTATAATATAACTTGATATCTGGAAGTGTGATACCTCCCACTTTTTTCTTCCTTTTCAAGATTGCTGAGGCTATTCGTGTTCTTTTTTGGTTCCATATAAATTTTTGGAATATGTGTTCTATGTCTTTGAAGTAAGTCATTGGTATTTTAATCGGTATTGCATTGAATTTATAAATAATTTGGGTAATATAGACATTTTAATGATGTTTATTCTTTCTAACCATGAGCACAGTATATGCCTCCACTTATTCGTATCTTCCCTGATTTCTTTTATCAATGTTTTATAATATTCCGAGTACAAGTCTTTAATCTCCTTGGTTAGATTTATTCCTAGGTACTTTATTTTTTTTGGTTGCAATGGTAAAGGGGATTGATTCCTTGATTTCTCTTTCTGACAGTTCATTATTAGTGTATAAAAATGCCTCTGATTTCTGAGTATTGATTTTATATCCTGCCACCTTGCCAAATTCATTTATCAGACCTAGTAGTTTTTTGACTGAGACTTTAGCGTTTTCTATATACAATATCATGTCATCTGCAAATAATGATAGTTTTACTTCTTTGTTTCCAATTTGGATGCCTTTTATTTCTTTTTCTTTTCTGATTGCTGTGGCTAGGACTTCCAGAACTATGTTGAATAAGAGTGGTGAAAGGGGACACCCCTGCCTTGTTCCTGATCTTAAGGGGATTGCTTTTAATTTTTGCCCATTGAGTATGATGTTGGCTGTGAGTTTGTCATAGATGGCCTTTATCATGTTGAGGTATGTTCCCTGCATTCCCACTTTGCTGAAAGTTTTGATCATGAATGGGTGCTGGACTTTATCAAATGCTTTTTCTGCATCTATTGAAATTATCATGTGGTTTTTCTTCTTTCTTTTGTTTATGTGATGAATCATATTGATTGATTTGTGAATATTGTACCAGCCTTGCCTCCCAAGAATAAATCCTACTTGATCATGGTGTATGATTTTTTCCATATATTGCTGGATCCGTTTGCTAATATTTTGTTGAGGATTTTTGCATCTAAGTTCATCAGGGATATTGGCCTATAATTTTCTTTTTTTGTGTTGTCTTTGCCTGGTTTTGGAATCAGAATTATGCTCGCCTCATAAAAGGAGTTTGGAAGTCTTCCTTCCTCTTGAATTTTTTGAAATAGCTTGAGAAGCATAGGAGTTAGTTCTTCTTTGAATATTTGGTAGAATTCACTTGTGAAGCCATTAGGCCCAGGACTTTTCTTTTTTGGGAGTTTTTTGATAGCTGTTTCAATCTCATTTGTTGTAATTGGTCTGTTTAGGTTTTCTGATTCTTCCAGATTGATTTTTGGAAGATTATATGATTCAAGGAATTTGTCCATTTCATCTAGGTTGTCTAGTTTTTTGGCGTACAGTTCTTCATAGTATTTTCTTACAATATTTTGTATTTCTGTTGTGTCAGTTGTTATTTCTCCACTCTCGTTTCTAATTTTATTTATTTGAGTCCTCTCTCTTTTTTTCTTGGTGAGTCTCGTTAAAGGTTCATCAATCTTGTTTACCTTTTCAAAGAACCAGATCCTGGTTTCATTGATCCTCTGTAATGTTTCTTTAGCCTCTATGTCATTTATTTCTGCTCTGATCTTTATTATTTCCTTCCTTCTACTAGCTCTGGGCTTTACTTGCTGTTCTTTTTCTAGTTCTTTTAGATGCAGGGTTAAGTTGTTAATTTGAGCTTTTTCTAGCTTCTTGAGGTATGCCTGTAATGCTATAAACTTCCCTCTCAGGACTGCTTTTGCTGTGTCCCATAAATTTTGAGTTGATGTATGCTCATTATCGTTTGTTTCTAGGAATTTTTAAATTTCTTCTTTGATCTCAGTGTTAACCCATTCATTGTTTAATAATGTGCTATTTAGTTTCCAAGTATTTGAATGTTTTTCAATTTTTCTATTGTGGTTGATTTCTAGTTTAATGCCATTGTGATCAGAGAAAGTGCTCGATATGATTTCAATCTTCTTAAATTTGTTGAGCCCGCTTTTGTGCCCTAACATGTGGTCTATTCTAGAGAATGTCCCATGAGCGCTTGAAAAGAATGTATATTCTGCTGTTTTAGGGTGAAAGGTTCTGAAGATATCTATTAAATCGAATTGATCTAATATGTCCTTTAAGTCTGCTGTTTCTTTGTTGATTTTCTTTCTTAAGGATCTATCTAATGATGTTAATGGGGTGCTGAAATCCCCTACTATTATAGTATTGCTGTTGATCTCGCCCTTTATATCCATCAAAGTCTGCTTTATATATTTAGGTGCTCCTATATTAGGTGCGTAGATATTTATAATGGTTATATCTTCATTTTGGATTGCTCCCTTTATCATTATGTAGTGACCTTCTTTATCTCTAACTATGGTCTTTGTTTTAAAGTCCATTTTGTCTGATATAAGTATTGCTACCCCGGCTTTTTTTCATTTCCATTTGTGTGAAATATTTTTTTCCATCCTTTTATCTTCAGTCTGTGTGCATCTTTTGATTTAAGGTGTGTCTCTTGTAGACAGCATATGTATGGGTCCTGTTTTCTTATCCATGCAGCTATCCTATGTCTCTTGATCGGATCATTTAATCATTAATATTTAAGGTTATTACTGATATGTAATTGTTTATTGCCATTTTTTTCTTTAAAAATGTATTTCTCTTTTGCTATATTCTTTTTTTCCTTTGATCTTTTTACAACAGGTCCCTTAGCATTTCTTGCAGCCTTGGTTTGATTGCAGTGAAATCCTTAAGTTTTTTTTTTTGTCTGTAAAGCTTTTTATTTCTCCTTCAATTTTAAATGATAGCCTTGCTGGATAAAGTAGTCTTGGTTGTAGGTTCTTGTTCTGCATTACTTTGAATATTTCTTGCCATTCCCTTCTGGCCTCAAGTGTTTCTGTTGAGAAGTCAGAAGTCATCCTTATGGGGGCTCCTTTGTAGGTGATAGCCTTTTTTTCTCTAGCAGCTTTTAATATTTTCTCTTTATCATTTAGCTTTGGTATTTTAATTATGATGTGTCTTGGTGTTGGTTTCTTTGGGTTTCTCCTTAATGGAGTTCTCTGTGCTTCCTGAACATGTGAATGTTTTCCTGCCTTAATTGGGGGAAGTTTTCCGCTATAATATGTTTGAACAAAGTCTCTATCACTTGTTCTTTCTCTTCTTCTTCAGGAACCCCTATGATGCGGATGTTATTTCTCTTCATGTTGTCACAGAGCTCTCTTAGAGTTTCCTCAGACTTTTTGAGTCTCTTTTCTTTTTTCTGCTCTGCTTCCATGCCTTTATTTATTGTGTCCTCTAACTCAGTGATTCGATTCTCTGCTTCATCCATCCTGCTTTTAATTCCTCCCATTTTATTCTTTATTTCAGATATTGTATTTGTCATTTCTGACTGATTCTTTTTTATTATTTCGATGTCCTTTTTTATATTTGTTATCTCTTTATTTGAGTTTTCATAATGGCCATCTATGGTTGTTCTAATATCTTTGAGCATCCTAACAATTGTTATTTTAAACTCTGCATCTGGTAATTTTGTTATATCTGATTCACTTAAGTCCTTTTCTGGGGATTTCTCTTGGTTTATTTGTGTTGTATTTCTCTGCCTCAGCATTTTCTCTTCACGGGAGTGGCTGTGATTATGTGCTCGGGTGCACAAGGGTTGGTGGCCTTGGCCTTTGCCCCGCCCCCGTGTGTGATGTTATGCTTGGTCCTGAGGGCACTGGCGAGCACCTTTGCTCAGTTGCGGGTCTCCGCCTGTTTCCGAGCTTTCGCCCTGCCCTTGCAGGAGGATCCCACTCAAGGAACAGCTGCTATCCTTGGCTCTACTGCTGGGCAAGGCTGCGTGTCCAAGCTCACCTCTGTAGCGGAAGTCCGCCTCTTCTGGGCTTTTGGCTCCACCCCCGCAGGAGGAGCCGGCTACCAAGTCAGACCGCAAGCCTGGGTTGCATGGGTGGGGCAGGGCTGTGCTCCTCTGCCCTTGCTCCGGGGCTGGTCTCCATCCTTTCCGGGGTTCCCGCCCTTCTCCCGGAGGCTGGATTACAGGCTGCCGGCAGCTGAGCTTGACCACTTTTGCACGCCCCCTTCTCTCCAGCCGGGCAAGATTGAGCTCACATCTGAGCCCAGTGGTGGCCAGCTGGCTTCCGCCCCTGCCAGCAGAACCGCGCTTTAGTCTCCCGCTGCTGCCCGCTCTCTGGTGTGCCCTCAGCCGCGTGGGTGGGGGCGTTGCAGCTTGGACCCTAAGACTCACTACTGTAGACCCGAAAGCTCCCTCCTTCTGTGCAACTCTGCTCTGAATGCCGTGGGGGAGCTTGTTTGGATGCTGTCCTGCTTCCCTTTGCTGGTATTGCTGTTTTTGGGGGAAATATTCACTTCAGCTTTGGGGAGTGACTCATCCCAGGGGTTAGGGTGGCTATCTCCCAAAATGTTTCTCCCTATGCCTTCTAGATTACACTCTCTTCCTGTTACTGTGGTCCTCTCCTCTCTCCTCCCATCCCCAGGAGCCCCAGGTGATTGTTTTTGAGAGAGATGTTCTGCGCGGTCCCTTTAAGAAGGATCCTGGGTCTGAGAAATCAGACTCTCTCACAAACAGTATCCTGACTTGTTTCCAGCTAAATACTGTCCTTACGCCTCTTCTGGGCTCTGGGGCTGCAGGCTGGGGCTTTGTTTCTGGGGCTCAGGACCCTTTCCCCTCTGCTAAACTCACTTCCCGCCACACGAGTCTCTCCCTGCTGCCGTTCGCTCCGAGGAGCTGGGCAGCCCTCTCCATGTTTCCGCGTTTCCGCTTTTCCTACCAGTCTCGTTGTGGGTTCTTCAGTGTTCCTTGGTTGAAGAGTCCTCTTAGTTTAGTCCAAAGTTGGTTTTTCCAGATGATAGTTCATAAACTTAGTTTGTAATCCACTTTGGTTCTGGGAGGTAGATGCTGGTACGTCCGCCTACTCCAGTGCCATCTTGTCTCCCGGACCCCAAAATTTTTGAAAAAGGGTACGTCTTATACATGGGGAAATTCGGTATATTCCAAAATTGTTGTACCATTTTATATTCTCAGCAGCAATATATGAGGTTTCCAATTTTTCCACATTTTTGCTAAAACTTTTCTTAAAAAGTATTGTAGCTATCTTAGTGGGTGTTTTGACTTATAGTTTGCTGATGCCTAATGATATCAAGCACCTTTTCATATGCTATTGACAACTTTCTTGGAGAACTGTGTATTCAGAACCTTTGTCAATTTTTAATTGTTTTTTTTATGAGTTTTACAAGTTCTTTATATATTTCTTCCACAAGTTCCTTGTAAGATGTATAATTTGCAAATATATTCTCCATTTTTGTGGGTTGTCTTTTCATTTTCCTGATTATATTTTTTGATGTACAGAAGTATTTAATGTTCAGAAGGTAAAATGATTTATTTCTACTTTGGTTTCTTGTGCTTTAGTGTCATATCCAAGAAACCATTGTCAAATTCAAGGTCAAGAAGATTTAATCTTGCCCTGGCCAGTTGGCTCAGCGGTAGAGTATCGGCCTGGCGTGTGGGGGACCCGGGTTAGATTCCTGGCCAGGGCATATAGGGGACGCTCCCATTTGCTTCTCCACCCCTACCCCCTCCTTCCTCTCTGTCTCTCTCTTCCCCTCCCGCAGCCGAGGCTCCATTGGAGCAAGGATGGCCCGGGCGCTGGGGATGGCTCCTTGGCCTCTGCCCCAGGTGCTAGAGTGGCTCTGGTCGCGACAGAGCGATGCCCTGGAGGGGCAGAGCATCGCCCCCTGGTGGGCAGAGTGTCGCCCCTGGTGGGCGTGCCGGGTGGATCCCGGTCAGGTGCATGCGGGAATCTGTCTGACTGTCTCTCCCCATTTCCAGCTTCAGAAAAATACAAAAAAAAAAAAGATTTAATTTCATGTTCTTTCAAAGAGGTTTATAGTTCTATCTCCTACATTTAGATTTTGATTAACAGAGTTAATTTTTGTACATGATCTAAGAAGCCCACTTTATTCTTTAAACTTGCTAAAGTCTCAGATAATGGTGAGCATTTTTTAGCAAAAAAAGTATTTTTAAATTAATGTATGTACAGTGTATTGTTTTTTAGACATAATGGTATTGTATACTTAATAGATGACAGTATAATAAAAATATAACTTTTATATGATCTGGGAAACCAAAAAGTTTGTGCAACTTGTTTTATTTCAATATTTGCTCTATTGTGATGGGATGGAACTGAACCTACATTATCTCTGAGAATTGTCTGTATACAATGGGGAAAGGACAGTCTCTTTGATAAATGGTGTTGGAAATCTGGACCACTATCTTACACCATTCACAAACTTAACTCAAAATGGATTAAGACTTGAATGTTAAATCTAAAGCCATAAGACTCCTAGAAGAAAACACAGGTGGTAAGCTTCTTGATATCAGGTGTGGCAATGATTTTTTGGATTTGACATCAAAATCAAAGGCAACAACAGTAAAAATAAGTAAATTGGATTATATCAAACTAAAAAGTTCTGCACAGCAAGAAAACAAGCAAAATGAAAGCATTGGAGAAAATATTTGAAAACTTTATGTCTGATAAAGGGTTGATATCTAGAGCAGAGGTCCCCAAACTACGGCCCGTGGGCTGCATGCGGCCCCCTGAGGCCATTTATCCAGCCACTGCCACACTTCCAGAAGGGGCAACTCTTTCATTGGTGGTCAGTGAGAGGAGCACATTGACCATCTCATTAGCCAAAAGCAGGCCCATAGTTCACATTGAAATGCGGTCAGTTTGTTGATTTAAATTTACTTGTTCTTTATTTTAAATATTGTATTTGTTCCCGTTTTGTTTTTTTACTTTAAAATAAGATATGTGCAGTATGCATAGAAATTTGTTTATAGTTTTTTTTTATAGTCCGGCCTTCCAACGGTCTGAGGGACAGTGAACTGGTCTCCTGTGTAAAAAGTTTGGGGATCCCTGATCTACAGTATACAGAGAACTCACAGAGACGTGACCTGATGGCTCAGTGGCTTAGAGCTTCATCCCAAAGTGCAGAGGTTGCTGGTTTGAACCCTAGTCAGGGCACATAACAGGAACAGATTGAAGTTCCTATCTCACTTTTACTCTCCCCCTTCCTCTCTCTCTACAATCAACTTTTTAAAAGCTAGCAAAAAACCTCAACAGCTGCAAAACAACAAAACGAAACAAAAACAATCTGATCGAAAAATGGGCAGAAGATCTGACTAGATATTTTTCTAAAGGATACATATAAATAGCCAACAGGTACACGAAAAGGTGCTCAACATCACTAGTCATGAGGAAAATCCAAATCAAAACCTCGTACCCGATAGAATGGCTGTTATCAAAAAGACAAGAGAGCTAATATTGACAAGGATGTGGAGAAAAAACCTGCGCACTGTTGATGAAAATGTATATTGGTCCATCCACTTTGAATAATACTGTTCTATGCAGGTTCCTCAAAAAGATTAACAATAGAACTACTGTATGAGCCAGATGATGAGGAAGAAGATATAGAAGAAGCAGGGCCAGAAAACAAGCTGACGTTTGACTATCTGGCAGAAGGTTTTTGGTCCTTCAGCTTGCTTTTCACTTCTTTCACGGAATGGACTATTCTATGATATGGGCGCTGAAACTGAAGCCAACAGTGAAAGAAAGATTAGCACATTTTGGAAGCATTTTTAGAGAAATGAAAAGCTAAAGAGTCAGACCGAAATTCAGTGTATTACTGTAAAATTACACCAAGTGTGCCTGCCTCTTCTGTCTTCCCTTCCAACTCTCAGACCTCTACCACCCCCAGACGACAAGACTCACCTCTTCTCTTCCTCCTCCTTCTCACAGTATTTAGTGTGATGACGAAGATGAAGACCTTTATGTTGATGTACTTTTACTTAATGACTTGTAACTAATCATCATGCTATATGGTTAATAAACTTACTGTTGTGAATTTGCGTGGTGTTCCCATGTGAAAATCTATGTTATCCTTATTGCTTAAGTATTCATCTACCTTTATTTTTTTCCATTTGCCATCTAAGTGCTTTGACTGTGCATATAAAGTATGTACTATTGTTATTGAGCAAGGGCTTACAGCCTGTTGTGCATAGAAGCCAATATATGACATCAGCTTTTGAGAAAAGAAAAGGCTTTTATTTGCAAGTCGACTGACAAGTAGATAGGAACCAGAGCTCAAATCAGTCTCCCTGAGCCGGGGTTCAGGGCAAGTTTAAAGGGTTTAAACATCAGAACTTCAGGGACAATGGAACCATCTTTTTTTTTTTTTTTTAATTGAGAGAGAAAGAGAGACAGGAAAGGAGAGAAATGAGAAGCATCGACTTGTAGTTGCAGCACTTTAGTTGTTCATAGATTGCTTCTCTATGTGCCTTGACCAAGGATGGGGATTGGAGCTCAAGTAGAGCCAGTGACCCCTTGCTCAAGCCAGATACCTTGGACTTAAGCCAGCTACCCTGGGATCATGTTGATGAGCCTATGCTCAAGCTGGTGACCTCAAGGTTTTTTTTTTTTTAATTGATTTTAATTTATTGTGTTTACATAGATTCTAGTGTTGCCCCGAATGCATACCCCTCCCCTATATTCCCTCAACATCTCCCTTGCCCCCCTCAACATAGCACCCCCCTTCCCTTCAGGTTTATCCCATCCTATTTTTCCCTTTCCCTCTGTTCTCTTTTCCTCTGGTCTCTTTGATCTCTCCTCTGTCTCAATTCCATTCTTCAGTTCACATTGTTTACTGGATTCCTCAAATGAGTGAGGTCATATGATATTTTTCTTTTTCTGCCTGGCATTTTTCACTTAACATAATAGTTTCCATGTCCATCCATGTTGTCACAAAAGGTAAGATTTCCTTCTTTTTCATGACCCCATAGTATTTCATTGTATATATGTACCACGGCTTTTTAATCCACGTGTCCACTGACGGACACTTGGGCTGTTTACAGATCTTCACTATTGTGAACAATGCTGCCATAAACATGGGGGTGCATTTCTCCTTTTCAAACAGTGCTATAGTGTTCTTGGGGTATATTCCTAAAAGTGGGATAGCTGGGTCAAAAGGCAGTTCGATTTTCAATTTTTTGAGGAATCTCCATACTGTTTTCCACAGAGGCTGCACCAGTCTGCATTTCCACCAGCAGAGCAGGAGGGTTCCCTTTTCTCCACATTCTCGCCAGCACTTATTCTGTGTTGTTTTGTTGATGAGTGCCATCCTGACTGGGGTGAGGTGATATCTCATTGTGGCTTTAGTTTGCATTTCTCTATGATGTTGAGCATTTTTTCATCTGCCTATTGGCCATCTGTATGTCCTTATTGGAGAAGTGTCAATTCATTTCTTTTGCCCATTTTTTGATTGCATTGTTTATCTTCCTGATGTTGAGTTTTAGAAGTTCTTTATAAATTTTGGTTATTAACCCCTTATCAGATGTATTGTCGAATATGTTCTCCCATTATGTACTTTGTCTTTTTATTCTGTTCTTATTGTCTATAACTGTGCAAAAGCTTTTTAGTTTTGATATAGTCCCATTTGTTTATCCTGTCTTTTATTTCACTTGCCCGTGGAGATAAATCGGCAAACATATTGCTGCAAGAGATTTCAGGGAGCTTACTGCCTATGTTTTCTTCTAAGATGCTTACGGTTTCATAGCTTACATTTAAGTCTTTTATCCATTTTGAGTTTATTTTTGTGAATGGTGTAGTTGGTGGTCTAGTTTCATTTTTTTGCAGGAAACTGTCCAATTTTCCCAACACCATTTGTTGAAGAGGCTGTCTTTACTCCATTGTATGCTCTTACTTCCTTTGTCAAATATCAATTGTCCATAAAGCTGTGGGTTTATTTCTGGGTTCTCTGTTCTGTTCCATTGATCTATATGCCTGTTCTTATGCCAGTACCAAGCTGTTTTGAGTACAATGGCCTTGTTGTATAACTTGATATCAGGAAGTGTAATACTTCCTGCTTTATTCTTCCTTTTCAAGATTGCTGAGGCTATTCATGTTCTTTTTTGGTTCCATATAAATTTTTGGAATATGTGTTCTATATCTTTGAAGTATGTCATTGGTATTTTAACTGGTATTGAATTGAATTTATAAATTGATTTGGGTAATATAGACATTTTAATGATGTTTATTCTTCCTAACCATGAGCATGGTGTATGCTTCCACTTGTTTGTATCTTCCTTAATTACTTTTATCAATGTTTTATAATTTTCCTAGTACAAATCTTTAATCTCCTTGGTTAAATTTACTCCTAGGTACTTTATTTTTTTTTGTTGCAATAGTGCAGGGGATTGTTTCCTTAATTTCTCTTTCTGACAGTTCATTGTCTGTGTATAAAAATGCCTCTGATTTCTGAGTATTAATTTTATATCCTGCCATCTTGCTGAATTCATTTATCAGGTCCAGTAGTTTTGTGACTGAGACTTTAGGGTTTTCTATATACAATATCATATCATCTACAAATAATGATAGTTTTACTTCTTCTTTTCCAATTTGGATGCCTTTTATTTCTTCTTCTTGTCTGATTGCTGTGGCTAGGACTTCCAGGATCCTCTGTATGTTGAATAAGAGTGGTGAAAGGATGCACTCCTGCCTTATTCCTGATCTTAAGGGGATTGCTTTTAATTTTTGCCCATTGAGTATGATGTGGGCTGTGGGTTTGTCATAAATGGCCTTTATCATGTTGAGGTATGTTCCCTGTATTCCCACTTTGCTGAGAGTTTTAATCATTAATGGGTGCTGGATTTTATCAAATGCTTTTTTTGGATCTATTGAAATTATCATGTGGTTTTTCTCCTTCCTTTTGTTTATGTGATGAATCACACTGATTGATTTGTGAATATTGTACCAGCCTTGCCTCCCCAGAATAAATCCCACTTGATCATGATGTATGATTTTTTTCATATATTGCTGGATCTGGTTTGCTAATATTTTGTTGAGGATTTTAGAATCTAAATTCATCAGGGATATTGGCCTGTAATTTTCTTTCTTTGTGTTGTCTTTGCCTGGTTGTGGAATCAGAATTATGCTCACCTCAGAAAAGGAGTTAGAAGTCTTCCTTCCTCTTGAATTTTTGGAAATAGCTTGAAAAGGATAGAAGTTAGTTCTTCTTTGAATATTTGGTAGAATTCACTTGTGAAGCCATCGGTCCCCAGGCTTTTGTTTGTTGGGAGTTTTTTGATGACTGTTTTGATCTCATTTGTTGTAGTAGATCTGTTTAGGTTTTCTGGTTCTTCCAGATTGATTTTTAAATATTATATGTTTCAAGGAATTTATCCATTTAATCTAGGTTGTCCAATTTTTTGGCATACATTTCTTCATAGTATTTTCTTACAATTCTTTGTATTTCTGTTGTATCAGTTGTTATTTCTCCACTCTCATTTCTAATTTTAGTATTTGAGTCTTCTTTTATTTTCTTGGTGAGTCTGGTTAAAGGTTCATTGATCTTGTTTACCTTTCAAAGAACCAGCTCCTTGTTTCATTGATCCTCTGTATTTTTTTTTAGTCTCTATTTCATTTGTTTCCACACTGATCTTTATTATTTCCTTCCTTCTACTACCTCAAGGCTTTACTTGCTGTTCTTTTGGATGCAGGGTTAAGTTGTTTATTTGAGCTTTTTCTAGCTTCTTGAGGTATGCTTGTAATGCTATAAACTTCCCTCTCAGGACTGCTTTTGCTGTGTCCCATAAATTTTGAGTTGATGTATGCTCATTATCATTCATTTCTAGGAATTTTTAAATTTCTTCTTTGATCTCATTGTTAACTCATTCATTATTTAGTAACATGCTATTTAGTTTTCAAGTGTTTGAGTATTTTTCAGTTTTCTGTTGTGGTTGATTTCTAGTTTCATGCCATTTTGATCAGAGAAAATGCTTGATATGATTTCAGTCTTCTTAAATTTGTTGAGACCGCCCTAACATGTGGTCTATTCTATAGAATGTACCATGAGCACTTGAAAAGAATGTATATTCTGCTCTTTTAGGGTGAAAGGTTCTGAAGATATCTATTAAATCGAGTTTATCTAGTATGTCCTTTAAGTTTGCTGGGTTTTTTGTTAATTTTCTTTCTTGAGGATCTATCTAGTGATGTTAGTGGAGTACTGAAATCCCCTACTATTATAGTATTGATGTTGATCTCACCCTTTATATCCATCAAAATCTGCTTTATATATTTAGGTGCTCCTATATTAGGTGTGTAGATATTTATAATGGTTATATCTTCCTGTTGGATTGCTCCTTTTATTGTTATGTAGTGATCTTCTTTATCCCTTAGTCTTTGTTTTAAAGTCCATTTTGTCTGATATAAGTATTGCTACCCCAGCTTTTCTTTCATTTCTATTTGCAAGAAATATTTTTTTTCCATCCTTTTACCTTCAGTCTATGTGCATCTTTTGTTTTAAGGTGTGTCTCTTGTAGACAGCATATGTATGGGTCCTGTTTTCTTATCCAAGCAGCTACCCTTGTCTTTTGATCGGATCATTTAATCCATTTATATTTAAGGTTATTATTGATATGTAGTTGTTTATTGCCATTTTATTCTTTAAAGCTGTATTCCTCTTTTGCTATATTCTTTTCCCATTTTGATCTGTTTACAACAGGCCCCTCAACATTTCCTGCAGCATTGGTTTGGTTGTAATGAATTCCTTGAGGGGTTTTTTTTTTTTTTTTTGGTCTGGGAAGCTTTTTATTTTTCCTTCAATTTTAAATGATAGCCTTGCTGGATAAAATTGTCTTGGTTGTAGGCTCTTGTTCTGTATTACTTTGAATAGTTCTTGCCATTCCCTTCTGGCCTCAAGTGTTTCTGTTGAGAAGTCGGATTTCATCCTTATGAGGGCTCCTTTGTAGGTGATAGCCTTTTTCTCTCTAGCAGCTTTTAATATTTTATCTTTATCGCTTAGCTTTGGTATTTTAATTATGATGTGGCTTGGTGTAGGTCTTTTTGGGTTTCTCTTTAATGGAGTTCTCTGTGCTTCTTGAACTTGTGAGACCCTTCCTTGCATCAATTTAGGGAAGTTTTCAGCTATAATTTGATTGAGTCAAGTTTCTATCTCTTCTTCTTTCTCTTTCTCTTCTTCTTCAGGAACCCCTATGATGCGGATGTTATTTCTCTTCATGTCACAGAGCTCTCTCAGAGTTTCCTCAGACTTTTTGAGTCTCTTTTCTTTTTTCTGCTCTGCTTTCATGCCTTTGTTCATCTTGTCTTCCAACTCACTGATTTGATCCTCAGTTTCATCCATCCTGCTTTTAATTCCTTCCATTGTGGTCTTCATTTCTGATATTGTATTTGTCCCATCTGACTGTTTCTTTTTTAATATTTCAATGTCCTTTTTTATACTTGCCATCTCTTTATTTAGGTGTTTGCAATGACCATCCATTGTTGTTCTAAGATCCCTAAGCTTCCTAACAATCATTATTCTAAACTCTGCATCTGGCAGTTTGGTTATTTCCATATTACTCAGTTCCTTTTCTGGAGATTTCTCTTGTAGTTTCATTTTGATTGCACTTCTCTGTGTTCTCATTATATCTGTGTGTTTGGGTGTGTTGTTTGTAGGACTGGTTGAGTCTAGGTTTGGTGTTGTCTGCCTCCAATTTTTGGTTGTATTATTTCTAGGTCTTCTTGGGTTGGCATCAGCTGTTATTTGTAATCCACTTTTGGATTTGGGCTGCTTTGAAGTCTTGATTTGTTTGTTTTCTTCTCACTTGTAGTCTTGTTTACTGATCTCAGCAGGAGGCTTATTTGAAACTATATCCAGGAATGCTGTGGGTGTAACCTGAGACTCTGAAGGCCTTATCTGCCAGTTACTCTCTCTGGGGTGGGGTGCTTTCTCCACTTCATTAGGGGGAGTTGTATCTCAGATCTCCCTGGAGACCTGAGTTACTGCCCCTCCTCCCACTTCTTGTTTTCAGCTGTGTCTTTTTGCGCTGATGGGAGCTGGAGAAATGTCTGGAGATGTATGATCCGGAAGCACTTTATAGCATTGTGTTATATGAAAGGATCAACTCCTCCCCCAGCTATGGCCGCCTCCATCACTGGATGAGTCAGATTCTCCAGTCCTCCCATGCCTTCCTCTGCCAGTCACTGTCTGTCTCTCTCTCCCCCCTTTCCTTTTGGAAGATAAGCCAGCCCTTTCAACATA
Organism: Saccopteryx bilineata; assembly: GCF_036850765.1. Classification (NCBI taxonomy): domain Eukaryota; kingdom Metazoa; phylum Chordata; class Mammalia; order Chiroptera; family Emballonuridae; genus Saccopteryx; species Saccopteryx bilineata. The sequence goes on from NC_089494.1 coordinate 183,466,239, forward strand.
CCTCGTTATTTTTGACTGATTCTTTTTTATTATTTCAATGTCCTTTTTTAATACTTTCTATCTCTTTATTTAGTTGTTTGTTATGACCTTCTATTGTTATTCTAAGATCTTTGAGCATCCTAACAATCATTATTTTAAATTCTGCATCCAGTAATTTGGTTATATCTGACTCATTCAAGTCCTTTTCTGGGGATTTCTCTTGATTCACTTGGGTAGCATTTCTCTGCCTTCCCATTTTGTCTGTGTATAAGAAAGGTATGGCCACTGGAGTCCAATGGGTGGGGCCTCTGTGTTCCCTAAGTGTGGTCTGTCTGCAGGCCTGCCACCCCCTTTGCCACTGCCTCAGGCATTCAGGTATGGGCATTGTTGGCGCTGGCTTGCTGTGGCTGTCACTGTGGTTTCACCTCTCCTTCAGGGGAGGGGCTGTGTTCACTTGCCCAGGTCTACAAGCCTTGGCCTTTGCCCCACCCCCACAGGTGGGGCTGCTCACTGCAAGCCTTGGCACCATGAGCAGGGGTGAGCACTTCTGCTCAGCTGTGGGTCTCTGCCTGTTCCTGGGCTTTTGCCCCACCCCAGTGGGTGGAGCTGTGCTCGTGAGTCTGGCTGCAAGCCTTGGCTCTGCCGGCCGGGCTGGGCTGTGTGCCTGCACTCTGCCACAGGTCTCTGCAGTTCCCAGACTTTTGCCTTTCCCCTGAAGGCAGGATTGCAGGCAGGCCCGCTGCCAGCGGACCACTTTCATGCACCCCTTCCATCCCCACCAGGCGAGACTGAGCTTATGCCAGGCCTCAGTCATGGCTGGCCAGGCTTCCACCCCCACGACAGAACCATGCTTCTGTGTCCTGCTACTGTTGCCCTCCAGTGAGCCCTCAACAGTGTGGGTGGCGGTGCTGCTGCTCAGACCCTAGCTCTTTAAGGCTCCCTTCTTCTAAGTGACTCTGCTCTGAATGTTGTAGGAGAGCTTGTTTGGCTTCTGTCCTGCTTCCCTTTGCTGGTATTTCTGGTTCCAGGGGAAATATTTACTTCAGATTTTGGGAGTGACTCAGCCCAGTGGTGACTGTTCCTCAAAGTGTTTCTTCCTGTGCCTCCTAGATTATGCTCTCTTCCTGCTTCTCTGGTCCTCTCCTTTCTCCCTGTCTCCTGGATCCCTGGGTGAGTGATTATAAAAGAGGTTTTCTGCACGGGTCCCTTTAAGAAGAATCCTGGGTCTTGAGAAATCTGTCTTTTTCTCACAAACAGTATCCTGACTTCTTTCACAGCTAAATACTGTCCATATGCTTCTTCTAGGCTCTGGGGCTGCAGGCTGGGGCTTTGTTCCTGGGACTCAGGACCCTCCCCTCTCTGCTAAACTCACTTCTTGCCATGCGATTCTCTCCTGGGAGCTTGGCAGCCCTCTCTGCATTTCTGCTTTTCCTACCAGTCTCAGTGTGACTTCTTTGGTGTTTCTTGGTTAAAGAGCCCTCTTAGTTTATTCCAACGTTGGTTTTTCCAGATGATGGTTCTTAAAATTAAGTTGTAATCCACTTTGGTTCTGGGAGGTGGAAGTTGCTATGTCCGCCTACTCCATTGCCATCTTGCCGCCCTTGACCTCAAGGTTTTGAAACTGGGTCCTCAAGAGTCCCAGGTTGATGTTCTATCCACTGTGCCACCACTAGTCAGGGGACCCATCACCTCTGAAAGGGATCTCATGGTCAATTTCTGGTCATTTCCAGATTCTCTGTTTTTCCATTGAGGGGAGCAGTTAAGGGTTCACAAGTGTTACTTGGTGTTTACAAGTGTTACTCTTAAGTGGTATATTCAAAGCTTAAGCTTTGATTTTAGACTTGTTAGAAACAGAACAGGGCCAATTTGAGCTAGCTCTGTGGAACACTTTGAGGTGTAGGAGTTATATTTTAACTTTCTGATTGATTTCTTCTTGGATATGAGCATGAGCAGTGATAAAAGAGATAGTAATTTGAATAGAAGCATTGTGTTCCACCAGGATGTCTATAAAGCAGATTTCAGTTTTGCTGCTACTGCCACTGAGTTGGAACTTTAGCCGTGGGAACTATGGAAAGGTGCTGGTGTGGCCCTCAGAATACAGCCATTGGATCAATATGAAGACAATCTTGGATGAACTTGTCCAAAATGGTCATGAAGTGACTGTTCTGGCATCTTTGGCTTCTGTTTTAGTTAGTTGCATGAAATCATCTGTTTTTAAATTAAAAATTTACCCTACATCTTTAATTAAAAATGGTATGGTGGCCCTGGCCGGTTTGCTCAGTGGTAGAGCATTGGCCTGGCATGCAGGAGTCCCAGGTTTGATTCCTGGCCAGGGCACACAGAAGAAGCACCCATCTGCTTCTCCACCCCTCCCCCTCTCTTTCCTCTTTGTCTCTCTCTTCCCCTCCCGCGGCCAAGGCTCCATTGGAGCAAAGTTGGCCCGGGCACTGAGGATGGCTCTATGGCCTCTGCTCAGGCGCTAGAATGGCTCTGGTTGCCTCAGAGCAATGCCCCAGATGGGCAGAGCATTACCTCCTGGTGGGCATGCTGTGTGGATCCCGGTCGGGCACATGCAGGAGTCTGTTTGACTGCTTCCCTGTTTCCAACTTCAGAAAAATAGAAAAAGAAAATGGTATGGTGATCTTTTTCATGCAACTGACCAAATAAATAGACATATGATCTGCCAAAAGACACATTTTGGACATTTTTTTCACTAATGCAAGAAATGTTTTGGGAATTGTGTGATTTCATTGAAAAGCTCTGTAAAAATGTCGTTTTTAATAAACTTATAACAAAAGTACAAGAATTAAGGTTTAATGTCATTCTTGAAGATGCTATTCAAGTGGTTCAGCCTGTGGTGAGCCTCTGGCTGAACTATTGAAAATATCTTTAGTTTATACTTTCTGCTTCCCTCTGGCTATACAATTGAAAAGCATAATGGAGGAGGTCTAATCCCTCCATCCTACGTATTTGTTATTATGTCAGAATTAAGTGATGAAATGACCTTCATGGAAAGGGTAAAAATTATGATATATGTGTTTTATTTTGACTTTTGATTCTAAACATTTAATGAGAAGTAGAATCAGATTTATAGAGAAGTACTGGGTAAGTCATGTTTCTAGTTCATATCATGAAGTCCTAACTTTCCTAGTACCTTAGAAGGCGAGTTTGCATAAACATAAAGTCAGAATGAGAGTCAGAGGAATTTATATTTATAAGTGAAATGGTGAAATAATATCAGTAATCTTTCAATCCACAAATATTATAAAAATTATTAAATTTTAAGGTCAGTGTGAATTTTGAGATCCATTACTAGTCTAAGACACTCCAGGAAGTCAGAGACCACAAATTGAGGCACTGCAGAGTTATTTAAGCAATCATGTATTCATTTTTGTTTATTTGTTTGTTTGTAACAGGCTTAATTTTATAGAGGAGTTATAGTTAGAGCAGTATTAAGTAGAGATTTCCCATCTATGTCCTGTCCCAACACATACATTGTCTCCTCTATTATTAACATTTCCTAGCTGAGAAGTACATTGGTTACAATTGATGAAAGTATTATTATATCATTGTCATCCAAAGTCTATAGTTCACATTCACTCTTGATGTTAATTTATAGTGACCTGTATTCACTACTATAGTATTGTAGAGAGTAGTTCTACTTCCCTAAAAGTCCTTTGTGTTCTGCCTATTCAGTCTACATGTCAATATTACTATATATTTTTTCATTTTCAATAAGTATCATTAGAAATTTCACTAATTATTTTCATCATAGCAGACATGTAGATTGAAGAGTTACATATTTCTAGTACAATGTCTGTGGAACATTGAGGAAATTGTTTCCCCGTGCATGGCTTTGTTTCATTTAAATTAAACTATTTCCCCATATTACCTGAAAGGATCCTTCACAACTGAAATATAAAGGGACCCTATCTCAGACTCAGAAACCTAAAATTTGAGGTTTCTAATTATTACATATTCCTTCATTAAAGTATTTACAAATTGCCTGTTTAAAAGACCTAAAATCTTGTTGAAGGGTGGTCATACAGTTATTACTCTATATTTTTAAAAATTATGGCTTCCTATTAAAGGAAAAATAGGCCAAAATTATGGTGACTACATCTATTTCCATAATTTATAAAATTATACTGCTCCTTTTTTCACAAATACTTTTATTTAATACATAAATATTAAGCGCCTAACATGAATCAAATGCAGTAGTAACTATACTCTAAAAACCTCATAGTTTACTTGGAAAATCTAGAAGTAAGGGAATAGCTTGCTAAATTGTAGATCTAGTCTGAGTACTCTAAAGAAAGGTGTCTCCCTGGGCATGGTAGAGTTAATTAATTAAGGAGTAGAAATCATTGTTTACACTTGCATTAGTTAATTTTAAACCTTTACGGAATAAATAAATGCATGATTAACTCTTTAGAGCTTAAATTAATATTTGTTTATGGTACTGAATGTACTGAGGTGACATTAGTGATATAAGCTATTATATCTTTTTATATATATGAACAAAATGCATATAAAACATATACATTTGTAATTATATTTTCTTTTTTTTTTTTTAATTTTTTATTTTATTTATTCATTTTAGAGAGGAGACAGAGAGGGACAGAGAGAGACAGAGAGAGAGGAGCTGGAAGCATCAACTCCCATATGTGCCTTGACCAGGCAAGCCCAGGGTTTCAAACCAGCGACCTCAGCATTTCCAGGTCGATGCTTTATCCACTGTGCTACCACAGGTCAGGCTGTAATTATATTTTCAATCCAAGACAATAATTGTTGGCTGCATTATGCCAAGCTCCTTTCAGAAAATTACCTCATATATTCACATTACAATATTCTAATTTTTTTCTAGCATTTGCTTGCTTTTCTTCCCTTCAGGAAGACCCATGACATTGTATGAGTTAAAGTAGAAGGCTGAAATGTGGCTCACTTGAACCTATTGGGTTCTTGAACTTCCTTACCCACTTTCATCACATTTTGACTTTGTTGGAGGACTCCATTGCAAACCTTCTAAACCCCTGTCAAAGGTAACCTATTCCTGTTTGTTTTGCTTTGGTTTTTTTGTTGTTGAATTTTCAGTGGAAATGTATCTGCATTCTTTATTTAGGGTGTTTGATCACAATCAGAAAGATATGGGAAGCTGAACAAAAGAACCTGTCAATTAAAAACTTAAATATTTCAATACCATTACAAGAATCTGAATTTTATTATGATTACAAAATAAAGGATTATATCTGTGAGACTTTGGGAATAGGGCTAGTTAATTAAATTAAGGCCTCATTATTCAACATATTAGAAAGCATCACTTATTCATTCAAAGAATATTCTTAAAGTGACTGGCACAGTCCAGAAATAAGTGCTGAATATGCAAAGAAACAGTGTAGATACAATTCCTATGCATGCACACTTGACATTCTACTTGAAAAGATAGAATCTAAGCAAGTAATAAAAATTGTGTAAAAAGTATTATAATAAGAATAAGAAAAGATCACAATGTTAGAGAACATCCAGCAAAGATCAAGGAAAGTATTTCATGTCAATGATAGTTAAATGAGACCTGAAGGATGTGCAGTAAGAGGAGGAAGAGATGGGAAAAGACACAAAAAGTAAAGCAGGAGGAATAATAAAGACAGTTCCTAAAAAATCTAAATTTAGTGTAGTAGGAAGAGGCTGAACAAAGAGGCAGATGATGCTGGCAAGGTTAAGTTAGAGGTAAGTAATTATAAGAATTTTGAGCCTGACCAGGCAGTGGCACAGTGGATAGAGTATGGCACTGGGATACAGAGGACCTGTGTTTGAAACCACAAGGTCGCCAGCTTGAGTACAGACTCACCAGCTTGAGCACAGGGTCGAGGGGTTGCTGGCTTGAGCGTGGGATCATAGACATGACCCCATGGTTGCTGGCTTGAGCCCAAGGTCACTAGCTTGAGCAAGGGTTCATTTGCTCTGTTGTACCGCCCCCCCCCCCCATCAAGGCACATATGAGAAAGCATTCATTGAACAACTAAGGTGTTACAAAAAAGAATTGATGTTTCTCATCTCTCTCCCTTCCTGTCTGTCTTTGTCAAAAAAAATAAAAATAAAAAAGAACTTTGAAGCATGAGCCAATGGAAAAGAGAAAAGGAACTGAAAGGGAGAGATATGATCAGATTTCCTTTTTTATTAAATCCTCAAGATGTACTTACTGGATTGAATTGTACAGGGGCAGGAACAGAAAGCAGACCGTATAGGAGGTTGTCAGAATTCAGGCAACAGATGATGAAAAACTGGACATTAAAGATATGACTATGCCTACTCTTACATTAACCTCATGTTTTCTTTCCATAGAAAAAAGTTGCTTAATACTCAGAAAATATTTTAAAAGTCTCTGGTACCTGGTCAGTGATACAGAGGTAATATTAACAAGTCATTGTTATTAATTTTGTTAGTATTATATGCATTATTAATAACCTTATATGTATCAGCCTATTTTTATGTGATTCCTCATTTAATAAAACCTGGTTTCCAGTAGGTCAAGATTATTATTATTATTTTTTGTATTTTTTCTGAAGTGAGAAGCGGGGAGGCTAAGAGACTCCCACATGTGCCCGACCAGGATCCACCTAGCGTGCTCACTAGAGGGCGATGGTCTGCCCATCTGCGGCATTGCTTCATTGCAAACAGAGCCATTCTAGCACCTGAGGCAAGGCCATGGAGCCATCCTCAGTGCCCGGGCCAACTTTGCTCCAATGGAGCCTTGGCTGCAGGAGGGGAAGAGAGAGACAGAGAGGAAGGAGAGGGAGAAGGGTGGAGAAGCAGATGGGTGTTTCTCCTGTGTGCCCTGGCCGGGAATCTAACCTGGGACTTCCATATGCCAGACTGAAGCTCTACCACTGAGTCAGCTGGCCAGGGCTAAGATTCTTTTTTTTTAATTAAAGTCATAGAAAACATGTCCTATGAAGTCCTTAAGAGTAAATGCATATGTAATTGTGCAATCAGATGAGCAAGTTGAAATGCTAAATTATTTTTGTAAAGCTTAGGTTCTTTACCAATACTCTAGCTTAAAGGGAAGTCCATTCCTTAACAATATGAATGTGTCCTTCAACAATATGGGCAGTTAAACCTAAAGTTTACTTGTCTTCACTATAGCATTCAAATAATTTTTCATTTGAGATCCCAAGGATTGACATCTAGAGCATAAAAGAGATTTACTTATTATAGCAGGTGCTCTCTGCCATAAACCAACTCTATAAAATATAAGCAAAGACCCCTTGGTGAACATGGTTTTTCACCATCAAAGCTGCCAGTCAGAGTGATCAAAGAGAAAATACATACTACATATACAATAAAGACCATAAATTTTGTATATTTAATAAAAACCAAATAATTTCCACTACTTCTATCTGAAAACTGTTACTAATTAAAAATTACAAAATAATTTTGTTAGTATATAAGATATTATCTCTTATAGGAGAAAGAATTTACATGTTTTAAGTTGATATTATATTTTTAAGATATAAATAGAAAGCAAACATCCTTTACTGAACTATTAAATAATTTATTAAGAGATCCTTTTGTTTACATTTGATTAGCAGCAACATAAAACAGCTCTTATTCAAGAGTTAATGAAATATTACTTTGATTATAAATTATATAGGTTATATATGGAAATATTCACAGGAGTAAAGGGTGAAGATTACTAAAGTTTTTTTTTTTTTTTGGTAAGAGTGAAAGAGAAAGAGAGGGAAGGGAGATAGATGAGAAGCATCAAGTTGTAATTGTGCCACTTTAGTTGTTCATTGATTGTTTCTCATATGGGCCTTGACCAGAGGTTCTAGCCAAACTAGTAACACCTTACTCAAGCCAGTGCCATTTGGCTCAGGCCAGCAACCATGGGATCATGTTGATGATCCCAAACTCAAGCCAGCCACCCTGCGCTCAACCTGGTGAGCCTGTGCTCAAGCCATTGACATCAGAGTTCTGAACTTGGGACCTCAGTGTCCCAAGTCAACACTCTATCCACTGTGCCACCGCTGGTCAGGAATGAAAGTTATATTTAGTCTAAACCTATTTTTGAAAGATGTACTTCTTCACACTAAGGAAGAATGACAATGTCAGTAGAAGTAGAAAAAGATGAGTAGGAGAAGCAGGATGAAAAGAAGAATGAATAGAAGTATAATCATAAAATTAGTAATAGTTATTAATTGTAAAAACAAGGCTTGAATACAAGTCAATGGTTTATAAAACCAGTCTTTATTGTTTACTACACAAAGTATATTGTTTCCCCAAACTACTTGCTTTCCATTAATATTAGGATCCCAGATAATTTTCATACTTTCTTTTTAAAAAATAAGAATCTGGAAAATTGCAACAAGATTCTTAAAAATTCTTATAGATTTTAACTTTATAATATGCTTCTATGAAATTATCCAGAGAAATGTAATCAAGATGTGCAAAAAATGTATATAAACTTCATGATGAGGATATACCTAGATGGAGAATACGGGTGATTTGTACTTATGTTTTTTAAATTCTGTTTCATAATTTTCCAAATGTTCTTTTGATGAGCATGTGATATTTTTATAAAGATGACACAGAATGAGAATAACTTGTCTATATCAGTGGTTAATCTATAAAGAGGGGCTGTATTTCTATACGTCTATAGGGAAGCATTTCCATAGTATGGTTGAAGAAGGCTATTGGTGGAGAACTAAAGATACAAAACATTAAACATGGGAAAGTATAAATGTTGCTACAGGTTACTGGATTCCCATAGATAAGGAGGATGCACAGTGTTACTCATAGAAAAGTACAGACCTTCATATAAAACTAATGTCATCCGGGGTGAAATTGTACTTTTAAAGAACTTTCTGGACAATGTTGAGTTTGCAAGGTCAAAGTTTGAAAATATTTTCCTCTTTTCTTTTTTTTTTTTTCTTCATTTTTCTGAAGCTGGAAACAGGGAGAGACAGTCAGACAGACTCCCGCATGCACCCGACCAGGATCCACCTGGCACGCCCACCAGGGGCGACGCTCTGTCCACCAGGGGGCGATGCTCTGCCCATCCTGGGCGTCGCCATGTTGCGACCAGAGCCACTCTAGAGCCTGAGGCAGAGGCCACAGAGCCATCCCCAGCGCCTGGGCCATCTTTGCTCCAATGGAGCCTTGGCTGCGGGAGGGGAAGAGAGAGACAGAGAGGAAAGTGCGGTGGAGGGGTGGAGAAGCAAATGGGCGCTTCTCCTGTGTGCCCTGGCCGGGAATCGAACCCGGGTCCTCCGCATGCTTATTTTCCTCTTTTCTTTAGTCTGTAAAAAAACCAAACAAACAAAAAGCTAAAAAGCTTTACAACAATGATTAAGATGAGAAAGTATATATTTTATATTAGGAAGATTAAGTCATTGTTTTTCAGAGAGAAAATAACAAATTATAAATTTAAAACAGGACAGAAAAAAAGGTGAGTATGCCAGTTCGATGAAATAGTCAGAAAACTTGACTCTTCTATATGTGTATTTTTGGTAAGAAAATACATTGAACAATCAGGAATTACTCTAAACCAGAAAGGAATAAATTTATTTAAATTGGCAAGGGCCTTAGACCACAAGTAAGAGTAATTGTGAAACAATTCCAGGTAAATGCAGCTTCGCCAGAAACTTTATATATTATAGTTTATCCTTGAACAATACAGGGTTTAAGAGCCCTGAACACCTCCCTTCCCATGGCAAATCTGTGTATTATCAAAAGGGAAATGAAAATCTATCGTGAAACAAATGAAATGCAAATATAACATACTGAAACGTATGGAATGCAGCAAAACCAATTCTAAGAGGGAAGTTCATAGTGATAAATACCTGCATTAAGAAATGTAAAATATCTCAAATAAACAAACTACCTTTAAACCTCAAGAAACTAGATAAAGGAGAACAAACAAAACCCAAAGTTAGTAAATAGAAATAAATAACAAAGTTCAGTGCAGAAATAAATTAATTAAATAAAGACTAAAAAGATAATTGAAAAGATCAATAAAGCTAAAAGTTGTTTTGGAAATTATAAGCAAAAATGACAGACCTTTAACTAGACTCAGCAAGAGAAAAAGAGAACTCTAATAAAATCAGAAATGAAGAAGAGATATTAGAATTGATATCATAGAAATACAAAAGATTATAAACGACTACTACGAAGGATTATACATGAACAAATTGGATACCCTAGGGGGGAAAAATAAATTTTTAGAAACAGATCTTGGCTATTGTAAGTAACACCACAATGAACATAAAGGTGCATATATTCTTTTGCATTAGTGTCTCAGGATTCCTAAGCTATATTCCCAGACTACATGGCCATGAAAAAGAAGTAAATCTTATCTTCTGTTACAGCGCAGATGGACCTGGGGAGCATTATGCTGAGCCATAATGCTCAGCCAGTCAGAGAAAGACAAATACCATATGATTTCATTTAGATGTGGAATCTAATGAACAAAATGAACTAACAAGCAAAATAGAGACAGACTCGTACAGAGAGAGCAGGCTGACAGCTGTGAGGGGTGGTGCTAGGTGAGAGGGTGGAGGGATTGGGCAAAGAAGGACAAAGAAAAAAGAGAAAAAACTATGAGCATGGACAAGCATGTGATTGCCAGGTGGGGGTGGGTAGAGGCGGGCATGAGGTGATGGATGGAGACTTGACTTGGGAGAGGGAGGGGGTGAACACAAAGTACAGTGTACAGATGATGTGTTGTCAAATTGGGCACCTGAAACCTGTATAATTATGTTAACCAGTGTCACCCCCAAAATTCAATTAAAAAATAAAGAAAGGGATTTCTAAAAATAATACAAGCTACCAAGACTAAGTTATGAAGAAATAGAAAATCTGAACAGACCAATTACTAGTAAGGAGATCAAATCAGTAATCGAAAACCTCCCAGTGAGGAAAAGTCAGGACCAGATGGCTTCACTGGTGAATTGTATCAGATATTTAAAGAAGAATTAATACCAATCCTTCTCAAACTCTTCCAAAAAAAAAATAGTTTTTAACTATCTTATATAACTATATTATTTTGTTGCTTTTCTGGGTCTGGAACTGAAATGCAACTGAGGCCTAGATGTTATTCCTAGGGGTTAATGCTTAAGCACTATTCTCTGGTCCCTTGGTTCATTTCTCTGCTGGGGGGGGGGGCGGTCCTAGCCTGCATGGTGAGCAATATGCTAGTGGAGAAAGGATTGCCCTGGGGGCAAGGTCCTTGTTTTCCCAGTTTTGCCTGTTGCTAGGCACATGGAGCTTTCCTCCCTGGTGACTTCCCGTGCCCAGCCTGAAGTCCTTGCTCTGCTCATGTCTGTCTAACTGGCTATTGTACTCTTACCTACTATGCCCTTTCTCCCATCCCCACCATAGGTGATGTTATTACATGAAGAAAATGGAGCAGGGTGAACTAAGTAAATGATGGGAAAGGTCTGGAAATAATGCATTCGAGATTTTCATTTATTCCTTCATTCACAAATATTTGGGTACCTTTCTCAGCTTTGCACAACACGTCTCTTCTGTTTCCTTAAGGGCTTGCCTGAGAGTGCAGGGCAGCACAGACAGGGTTTTGAAACAGTGGATATATGCCGAGAGTTGAGAAATAACTCTTACTCAGCTTTTCACATAATGCAAGTGCTAGCTATTGTTTTTAGCTGCCAAGGACACCAGTCAGATTACTGGCCAAGCAGCAAAGCTTGCATCCCTGGGCATGTTGGTCAGCCCGGGTCACTCAGAACACTTCTCTCTCTGGTGAAGTAAGTCATGTGGTGCAAATCATAATATTTCACCAGGTGCAGATAACAAGGAAAGCTTTGCTTTTGAATACCCGAGTTAGAAGTTTTTTTTTTTTTTTTAATTTTTTTTTTATTTTATAATTTTATTTTTGTAATGGGGTGACATCAATAAATCAGGATACATATATTCAAAGATAACAAGTCCAGGTTATCTTGTCGTTCAATTATGTTGCATACCCACCACCCAAAGTCAGATTGTCCTCTGTCACCTTCTATCTTGTTTTCTTTGTGCCCCGCCCACCCCCTATCCCTCTACCCTTCCCCCCTCCCCCCCGTAACCACCACACTCTTATCAATGTCTCTTAGTTTCACTATTATGTCCCACCTACGTATGGAATAATACAGTTCCTGTTTTTTTCTGATTTACTTATTTCGCTTCGTATCACGTTATCAAGATCCCACCATTTTGCTGTAAATGTTCCGATGTCATCATTTCTTATGGCTGAGTAGTATTCCATAGTGTATATGTGCCACATCTTCTTTATCCAGTCATCTATTGATGGGCTTTTTGGTTGTTTCCATGTCCTGGCCACTGTGAACAATGCTGCAATAAACATGGGGCTGCATGTGTCTTTACGTATCAATGTTTCTGAGTTTTGGGGATATATACCCAGTAGAGGGATTGCTGGGTCATAAGGTAGTTCTATTTTCAGTTTTTTGAGGAACCACCATACTTTCTTCCATAATGGTTGTACTACTTTACATTCCCACCATCAGTGTATGAGGGTTCCTTTTTCTCCACAGCCTCTCCAACATTTGCTATTACCTGACTTGCTAATAACAGCTAATCGAACAGGTGTGAGGTGGTATCTCATTGCCGTTTTGATTTGCATTTCTCTAATAGCTAAAGAAGATGAGCATCTTTTCATATATCTGTTGGCCATTTGTATTTCTTCCTGGGAGAAGTGTCTATTCATATCCTCTTCCCATTTTTTTATTGGATTGTTTGTTTGTTTGTTGTTGAGTTTTATGAGTTCTTTGTATATTTTGGATATTAGGCCCTTATCTGAGCTGTTGTTTGAAAATATCATTTCCCATTTAGTTGGCTTTCTGTTTATTTTGTTATCAGTTTCCCTTGCTGAGCAAAAACTTCTTAGTCTGATGTAGTCCCATTCATTAATTTTTGCCTTCACTTCTCTTGCCATTGGAGTCAAATTCATAAAATGCTCTTTAAAACCCAGGTCCATGAGTTGAGTACCTATGTCTTCTTCTATGTACTTAATTGTTTCAGGTCTTATGTTTAGATCTTTGATCCATTTTGAGTTAATTTTTGTACAGGGGGAGAGACTGTAGTCCAGTTTCATTCTTTTGCATGTGGCTTTCCAGTTTTCCCAGCACCATTTATTGAAGAGGCTTTCTTTTCTCCATTGTGTGTTGTTGGCCCCTTTATCAAAAATTATTTGACTATATATATGTGGTTTTATTTCTGGACTTTCTATTCTGTTCCATTGGTCTGAGTGTCTATTTTTCTGCCAATACCATGCTGTTTTGATTGTCGTGGCCCTATAATAGAGTTTGAAGTCAGGTATTGTTATGCCCCCAGCTTCATTCTTTTTCTTTAGGATTGCTTTGGCTATTCGGGGTTTTTTATAGTTCCATATAAATCTGATGATTTTTTGCTCTATTTCTTTAAAAAATGTCATTGGGATTTTGATGGGAATTGCATTAAATTTGTATATTGCTTTGGGTAATATAGCCATCTTGATTATATTTATTCTTCCTAGCCAAGAACAAGGTATATTCTTCCATCTCATTATATCTTTTTCGATTTCCCTTAACAATGGTTTATAGTTTTCATTATATAAGTCCTTTACATTCTTTGTTATGTTTATTCCTAAGTATTTTATTTTTTTGTTGCAATCGTGAAGGGGATTATTCTTTTGAGTTCCTTCTCAGTTGTTTCATTGTTGGCATATAGAAAGGCTATTGACTTCTGTATGTTAATTTTGTATCCTGCGACCTTACTGTATTGGCTTATTGTTTCTAGTAGTCTTTTTGTGGATTCTTTGGGGTTTTCGATGTATAGGATCATATCATCTGCAAAAAGTGATACCTTTACTTCTTCTTTTCCGATATGGATGCCTTTTATTTCTTTGTCTTGTCTGATTGCTCTGGCTAGAACCTCTAGTACCACATTAAATAAGAGTGGAGAGAGTGGACAACCCTGTCTTGTTCCTGATTTAAGGGGGAAAGCCTTCAGTTTAGTGCCATTTAATATGATGTTAGCCGATGGTTTATCATATATGGCCTTTATCATGTTGAGATATTTTCCTTCTATACCCATTTTGTTGAGAGTCTTAAACATAAAATTGTGTTGTATTTTATCGAAAGCCTTTTCTGCGTCTATTGATAAGATCATGTGGTTTTTGTTCTTTGTTTTGTTGATATGGTGTATTACATTAACCGTTTTACGTATGTTGAACCATCCTTGAGATTCTGGGATGAATCCTACTTGATCATGATGTATTATTTTTTTAATATGTTGTTGTATTCGATTTGCTAGTATTTTGTTTAGTATTTTAGCATCTGTATTCATTAGAGATATTGGTCTGTAGTTTTCTTTTTTTGTGCCATCCTTGCCTGGTTTTGGTATGAGGGTTATGTTGGCCTCATAAAATGTGTTTGGAAGTATTGCTTCTTCTTCAATTTTTTGGAAGACTTTCAGTAGAATAGGAACCAAGTCTTCTTTGAGTGTTTGATAAAATTCGCTGGTATAGCCGTCAGGGCCTGGACTTTTATTTTTGGGGAGGTTTTTAATGGTTTTTTCTATTTCTTCTCTACTGATAGGTCTGTTTAGGCTTTCTGCTTCTTCTTGACTCAGTCTAGGAAGGTTGTATTTTTCTAGGAATTTATCCATTTCTTCTAGGTTGTTGAATTTAGTGGCATAAAGTTTTTCATAGTATTCTACAATAATTCTTTGTATATCTACGGTGTCCGTGGTGATTTCTCCTCTTTCATTTTGGATTTTGTTTCTATGAGTTCTTTCTCTTTTTTCCTTGGTAAGTCTTGCCAAGGGTTTGTCAATTTTGTTGATCTTTTCAAAGAACCAGCTCCTTGTTCTATTAATTTTTTCTATAGTTTTTCTGTTCTCTAATTCATTTATTTCTGCTCTGATTTTTATTATCTCCTTTCTTCGGCTGGTTTTGGGTTGTCTTTGTTCTTCTTTTTCTAGTTCCTTAAGGTGGGAAGTTAAGTGGTTCACTTGGGCTCTCTCTTGTTTGTTCATATATGCCTGAAGCGATATGAACTTCCCTCTTATCACTGCTTTTGCTGCATCCCATAGATTCTGATATGTCGTATTGTCATTTTCATTAGTCTGTATATATCTTTTGATCTCTGCACTTATTTCTTCTTTGACCCATTCATTTTTTAAAAGTATGTTGTTTAGTTTCCACATTTTTGTGGGATTTTTTTCCTCTTTTTTGCAGTTGAATTCTAGTTTCAAGGCTTTATGATCAGAAAATATGCTTGGTAAAACTTCAATTTTTCTGAATTTGCTGATATTGTTTTTGTGGCCCAACATATGGTCAATTCTTGAGAATGATCCATGTACACTGGAGAAAAATGTATACTCAGTCACTTTGGGATGAAATGTCCTGTAGATGTCTATCATATCCAGGTGCTCTAGTGTTTTGTTTAAGGCCATTATGTCTTTGTTGATTCTCTGTTTGGATGACCGATCTAGAGCCGTCAGCGGTGTATTGAGGTCTCCAAGTATGATTGTATTTTTGTCAGTTTTTGTTTTAAGATCAATAAGTAGCTGTCTTATATATTTTGGTGCTCCTTGGTTTGGTGCATATATATTAAGAATTGTTATGTCTTCTTGATTCAGTGTCCCCTTAGCCATTATGAAATGGCCATTTTTGTCTCTAAGTACTTTTCCTGTCTTGTAGTCAGCATTATCCGATATGAGTATTGCTACACCTGCTTTTTTTTGGATGTTATTTGCTTGGAGTATTGTTTTCCAGCCTTTCACTTTGAATTTGTTTTTATCCTTGTTACTTAGATGAGTTTCCTGTAGGCAGCATACAGTTGGATTTTCTTTTTTAATCCATTCTGCTACTCTGTGCCTTTTTATTGGTGAGTTTAATCCATTTACATTTAGTGTAATTATTGATACTTGTGAGTTCCCTATTGCCATTTTATATCTTGCTTTCTGTTAGTTTTGTGTCTTGTTTGATCCTTCTCTTTCGTTTTTCTATCTTTTGTTTTTATTTGGTTGTATTCCATACATCTTTCCTCTGTTGCTATCTTTTTTATCTCATGTGCTTCTGTGGTGGTTTTTTCAATGGTGGTTACCTTTGAGTAATGAAAAGGGTCCCTACCCTGTTCATTGTAGCGAACTATTTTGTGAGTACTTTTGCACTCCATCGTCCTTTGCTACTGTTAATCTCCGTCTTCTCCCCCTCTTTCTTTTTGTTGTTGTCACAGTTTAAATTTGGTTTTATTGTGTTCTTCTTGGAGCTTTTACTTGTGGCTCTGTTTTTTTTTGTTCTTTGTATCTGATTGGAGAACCCCCTTTAGTGATTCCTGGAGTGGGGGTTTTCTGATGATAAATTCCCTCATCTTTTCTGTATCTGTGAATGTTTTTATTTCTCCTTCGTATTTGAAGGATAGCTTTGATGGGTATAGTATTCGTGGCTGAAAGTTCCTCTCTTTCAGGACTTTAAATATTGGGGTCCACTCTCTTCTAGCTTGTAGAGTTTCTGCTGAGAAATCTGATGATAATCTAATGGGCCTTCCTTTATATGTTGTATTCTTCTTTTCCCTGGCTGCCTTGAGAATTTTTTCTTTGCTGTTGGTTTGTGTCAATTTCATTATGATATGCCTTGGAGTAGGTTTGTTGGGGTTAAGAAAACTTGGAGTTCTGTTTGCTTCTTGAACTTGAGGCTTTAGTTCTTTCCACAGGCTTGGGAAGTTCTCATCAATTATTTGTTTAAGTATGTTCTCCATTCCATTTTCTCTCTCTTCTCCCTCTGATATACCTATTATTCTTATGTTATTCTTTTTGATGGAGTCAGATAATTCTTGTAGGGCTATCTCATTTTTTTAAATTTTTGAGTCTCTTTCTTCTTCTCTCTGTTGTGCCTCAAGTTGCTTGTCTTCTATTTCACTAATCCTCTCTTCTATCTGACCTGTTCTATTAGCTAAGCTTGTTACTTCGTTTTTCAGCTGGTGAATTGAGTTTTTCATCTCTGTTTGATTTGTTTTTATAGTTTCAATTTCCTTGGACATATATTCTTTGTGTTCATGGAGTTGTTTTCTGAGCTCCCTATATTGCCTTTCTGTGTTTTCTTGTTTATCTCGGAGGATTTTTAGGATTTCTATCTTGAATTCTCTGTCATTTAGCTCCAAGGTTTCCAATATATTAAATTTTTTCTCCATAGATTTTTCCTCATCTAGCTGTGTTACCTCTCTTTCTTTTGTATCCATGATATTCGATTTTCTCTTCCTTAATGGCATCTGAGGGTGGTTTTGTTGATAGTATTAATGAGATTTAATAAAGAATAAAAAGTTAAAAAAATAAAAAAATAACAAATCAAAAGAGTTGTTTTTTAAAAAAAAATTAATAATGAAATAAAGAAAAATAAAATAAAATAAAATTTTTTTTAAAAAAGGAAATTATTCCCCCCCTCTTTTTTTCCTTTCCTCTCTTGAGAAAATCTTGTGGTGGACTGTGAGTTATAACAAACAATGCCTGTGATGGAGGGCCTGAATTGGGGAAAAGTAATAAAGGGGCAAAAAAGAGAGAAAGAAAAAAAAAAAAAGGAAAAAAAAAAAAAAAAAAAAGAAAAAAGAAAAAAAAAAGAGCATATGGACCCACAAAAAGCAAATAAGGAAAAAATTTGGGTCAAGAATAAAATGATTTGCTTTTAGGTGTTGGTTTTCTAAGAGTTATGATGAGAGGAATAAGAGGAAAATGGAAAAATGGGGGGACAAATTACAAACTTACTATTGTATTTAGTGGAACAAGAACTAGATAATATGGAGAGCCAGGGATGGGAGCACTGCTAGTGCGTTAAAAAGGTGAAGTAAAAACCCCCCAAAATGCCACAAACATAGGTTTGAGTCCCAGATAAGATAATTTGTTTGTTATTGAGGTTTGAATGAGAGGAGATGTAAAGGAGAAAGGAAGAAACTAATATAGAGGGAGAAAAGAAAGAGAGAGAGAGAAAAAAAGAGGGAACCACTAAAAGAAGAAAAAAGAAAGGAGAGAGAGAGAGAGAGTTAAGGGTTTTGGAGTGCAACCCTCATAGAGAGAAAGGAAGAGAAGAGAAATGATAATGGGAGATGTAACACTTATGGGTAGTGTAGTTCAGGGAGAGGAGAGAGTAAGACCGGTAGAGAGTTAATCGGCCAAATTGGAGGAGGAAAAAAAAGTCTCAAGAATGAAGATAAGAGAAACAAACGAACAAATATAATAAAATGGGATAGGTTATAAAGTCTGCAGATTATTCTTGATTTTGAGAGGTTATCTTCTTGCTTTTTCTTTTCTCTCCCTCTTCCTGGTCGGTGACTCTGTACCCCGGGTTCTGCCCCTTTGGCACGCTCAGGTAGAGGTGTGCAGTTGATAAGTCTCTATGGCAATGTCATGTATTGTGCTTTATTCTCGTTGGGAGTCGAGGCTCATTAGCATTTATAGGCTCCGACAGTGAGAGAGTCCGTGTTCCTGGAGCCTTTCTCCTAGTCTTTCCTTCCTCAATTAGTAGCCTGATAGTCCAGGTATGGGGTTGCTGCTGCCTCTGCCTGGATAGTAAGAGGCTCAAATTGCTGGCAACTCCCCACTCTATTTCCACTCAGCACAGGGCTCTGGGTAAGGCTCAGTCAGTCAGAGCTGCTAGCATAATCAGGCGGGCTTTCCGCCCACTCGAAGACCTCTGGCTCTGCCACTCTATCCGGTAACACAAGCGGGCGTCCACTTCCGGGGCGTTTGGAGGAAACTCTCACTCACTGTCTGCAACCAGGATATCCGGCCAGCAGTCTCACGCTCTGAGTGAAACCCCCAACCGCAGGGAAAAGTTGCAGCGTTGGAATTGAGTCTCGCTCCGTCCCCGTGTGCGGCTTTTGCAAGGCGCTGGGGCAGCCCGAGATTCCGCTTTGGCCCACACAAAGGCCCCTGACTCTGCCCCTCTGTGCGATAACACGGGCGCGCACTGCCGAGGCACTCGGAGGAATCGCTCACTCCTTATCTGCGTGCGCAAACCAGGATATGAGGCCGGCCGCAGTTCCCTCTGAGTGAAACAGCCTCCAGCACGGAAAATCTCCACCGTTGGGATTAGTTCTCACTCCCTCCCGTGCGTGGCTTTCCCAGGGAGCTGGGGCTGCCCAGAGACTCTGCCCTCAGCCCACAGAAAGGCCTCTGACCCTGCCTCTCCGTGGGGCAACACGGGCACCCACTTCCACGGCTTAGGAAGAAATCTCTCTTCCACTAACTGCGCACCGACCAGGAGACCGGGTAAAATGGCCGCTCCGCTTGTCTTTCTTTGTTTGGGTTTGGCGCGAGTGTTAGCTTGTATTGCCCGGGTTGCCACAGGATCAGATTTTCCTCGGCTTGGATCTCTGAGCCACAGCCTGGTTCGGCCGTTTTTGCTGCGGCGGCCTGGATCTATTCACCCCCTTTGCCCGCCTCAGTTTCTATATTCACAGTTACCAGAAAAAGCCGCCCTGTTTAGGTTAGTGAGGAAGGCGGAGCATTTCTTACTCCCTATTTCCTTCGGGGTTTGGTTATATATTTAGCCAATTTTTCACTCAATCATACCTTTGGGTGTATTGCGAAGAATCTGGAAGCTCCAAGTATAGGTTTTTCTGTTTCTGGTTGAAGATCTTGTTGAGTTTTGGGGGAGATTTATCGGTATCGCTTCCTACTCCGCCATTACTCTGACGTCATCCAGAAGTTTTTGAAAATAGATGCCAGTGGTCCTATTTCTTATCTTGTGGAGAATATTTCTTTGTTGTAGGAGATAATGAAGCCACCAGAGGGATAGTGGAGATTAGAAATACAGAAAGATAGGAAGGGAGGGTGAGAGAGAGACAGAGGGGAGGAGGAGAAAGAGAGAGAGAGAGCGAAGAAAGCACTGATTGCTGCTTCCAGGTCTGAGGTTCTATATAAAAGCTGACATTCCTCAGCGTGTTAGTTGATGAAAGATTCTGGGCACAGGAGTCTGTCTTCTCAACCTGTATCACATCACACAATCTGGAGCCAAAAGCAGCACTGCTCAGATGTGTCTTTATAAACAGTTCCTTCAACCTCTGGTCCCTGTATCCTTATCGCTATCAGCAATGTCCTCAAATCACATCGCTCAAGAAAAGCAACTTTTTTTAGGTACAAAGGAGTGTTAATCTCAAAGGAGACATTCACTCAAAGGAACCAAATCTGTGGAAATTCAACTCTTGTCTCCCAAGTGAACAATCTTTTTACATAATTAAACAAAAACCTCTCCTTTTATTATTGTAGTCATTGCTTTACACTTACATAACAAAAACAAAACAAACAAACAAACAAAAAAACTCAAGAGGGTTAAGCAGAATGAAGAAGCTATTAGTCCCAAATATGTTTCGGTATTTAAGTGAAACAAGTAAGTATTGGCAGCGTTGAAATGTTTTTGGGTTTTTTTAGTTCCCACTCTTCTAAACCAAGGTGGCAAGATTCAGTCCTACCTCTAGCTCAAAGTACCCTGCACCGTTCTCTCTTCTAACAATCATGCTTTTTACTGCTTATACCCTACAAATCGAACTTAACCCATGGGGATGGTAATGCAGGGGACTTTCTTTTCCTTTTTGCTTCCGACATCACTCTAATGTTCCTGTGCAGATCATAAACATCTAACTGGGGTTATTCTTTGAGGACTTAGACATGTAGAACTGAAAACAAAGTAAAATACCAAGGAAGGAAATAGAAACTTAGCAGAAACTACAGTGCAGGTAACTGGTTGAATGAATCTCTCATGCGTTGGGTTCAGAGTCCTGTGACTAATATCTGTGGTGCATTCTTGGAGGCAGGACCAAAGCCTTCAAAAGGGACCAGGTTAAAGCACCATGCAGATTAGAATCCAATGCTACAAGCAAACAATCCAATAAAAAAATGGGAAGAGGACATGCACAGACACTTTTCCCAGGAGGAAATACAGATGGCCAAGAGATATATGAGAAGATGCTCATCTTCATTAGTTATTAGAGAAATGCAAATCAAAACTACAATGAGATACCACCTCACACCTGTTAGATTAGCTATTATCAACAAGACAGGTAATAACAAGTGTTGCAGGGGCTGTGGAGAAAAAGGAACTCCCATCCACTGTTGGTGGGAATGTAAAGTAGAACAACCATTATGGAAGAAAGTATGGTGGTTCCTCAAAAAATTAAAAATATAATAGAACTACCATATGACCCAGCAATCTCTCTGCTGGGTATACAGTGTGTCTGTAAAGTCATGGTGCACTCTTGACTGGTCAGAGGAAAGCAACAAAAGACAATAGAAATGTGAAATCTGCACCAAATAAAAGGAAAACTCTCCCAGTTTCATACCTATTCAGTGCAGTTCGATGTGGGCTCACGCACAGATTTTTTAGGGCTCCTTAAGTAGCTATCCCGTATAGCCTCTACAGCAGGGGTCTCCAAACTTTTTACACAGGGGGCCAGTTCACTGTCCCTCAGACCGTTGGAGGGCCGGACTATAAAAAAAACTATGAACAAATCCCTATGCACACTGCACATATCTTATTTTAAAGTAAAAAAACAAAACGGGAACAAATACAATATTTAAAATAAAAAACAAGTAAATTTAAATCAAGAAACTGACCAGTATTTCAATGGGAACTATGGGCCTGCTTTTGGCTAATGAGATGGTCAATGTGCTCCTTTCATTGACCACCAATGAAAGAGGTGCCCCTTCTGGAAGTGCAGCGGGGGCTGGATAAATGGCCCAGGGGGTCGCATGTGGCCCGTGGGCCGTAGTTTGGGGACCCCTGCTCTACAGACTTGTCACTGACTGATGGCCTACCAGAATGGGGTTTCTCCACCAAACTGCCGGTTTCCTTCAACTGCTTATCCCACCAAGTAATGTTATTCCTATGTGGTGGCGCTTTGTTATAAATATGCTGATATTCATGTTGCACTTTGGTCACGGATTTGAATTTAGCGAGCCACAGAACACTGAACTTTCCTCTGTACCGTCCACATCTCGACTGGCATGGCCGTGGGCTGCTCCGCTGTATACATGGTGTTCCGACATCATCTGTGCCTGCACACATGCTGTCACATCATCCTACAGAAACTAGGAGGGTTTTCCTTTAATTTGGTGCAGATTTCACATTTCTATTGTTTTTGTTGCTTTCCTGTGACCGGTCAAAAGTGCACCATGACTTTACAGACACACTGTGTATCCCCATAACTCAAAAACACTGGTACATAAAGACACATGCAGCTCCATGTTCATCGCAGCATTGTTCACAGTGGCCAAGACATGGAAACAACTAAAAAGCCCTTTAATATAAGCTTGATAAAGAGGAGATGTGCTACATATATACAATGGAATACTACCCAGCATAAGAAATGATGACATCAGATCATTTACAACAACACAGATGGAACTTGATAACATTATACTGAGTGAAATAAGTAAATCAGAAAAAACTTAAGAACTGTATGATTCCATACATAGGTGGGACACAAAAATGAGAGACTCATGGACATGGACAAGAGTGTGGTGGTTACCAGGGGGAGGGGAAGGGAGGAGAGGGAGGGGGTGGGGGTAGGGGAGGGGCACAAAAAACCAAATAGAAGGTGACAGAAGACAATTTGACTTTTGGTGATGGGTATACAACATAATCAAATGCCAAAATGACCTGGACATGTTTTCTCTAAATCTATGTACCTGATTAATCAATGTTATCCTGTTAAAATTGTCTAAAAAAAAAAAAAAAAAGAATCCAGTGCTGTCCAAATTATTTGAGTGTGGCATAAACCCTTCAAATGTATGCCTTGCCTATTCACACTGCTGCCAAATAAGAGCTGTAGGCTTGACCAGTTCCTTTCAACTTAAGTTTCCACAAGAGCTCTCCATTCAGTCTTGATGTTTTTGCCACTTGACTGGTATCCTGACCTGGTACCACTTCTCTTTCTGCTTTTGTTGTTGGTACTAAGAGCATAAAGGGAGTGTGAGCTATTATAAGACAAGAGATATGGCACATGATAATTTTGATATTATTTTTATTTCTATAAAGAAGAAAATGAACATTTTTATAAAAATTTTGTTCACTTATTGATTTTTAGAGAGAGAGAGAGAGAGACATCAATTTGTATTCCTTTTATTTATGCATTCATTGGTTGATTCTTGTATGTGCCCTGACCAGAGATCAAACCTGCAAACCTTAGTGTATCAGGATGACACTCTAACCAACTGAGCTACCCAGCCGGGGTCTAGGATGGACATTTAAAAGAAAGACTAGTAATAACCATAAGTAGGGTTGTGTTAGAAAAGCCAAGCTGCAATAGGATGAAGTTTCAACAGGGAGTGAGACTTAATAATTAGATTGATCTTATTCTTCCTCCAGCATCGTCCTGCTGATCAAAAAGAGGCAAGAAGCAGAAACCGGGGGATATTCTGGGTTTGGTGAGTGTGAGGAAAACAGCTGCGTTAGGCTTGCTTACTTGTTTCCTGGCTGCAAGCACTTGGCAATTAGTGCGTGAGCACATGGCAGAAAGCCATGGGTGTTTCTCTATGAAAAGCTTTGGGTGCTTTCCCTTGGGGTGTGATTCTCCTAGATCATTCTCCTGCCATTGTGAGGAGGTATGGTTCCCTGATTCCCTCAGCTGCCACCATGAGGGGCAGTTTTACTGATCCCTTGCTCTCCATTGTAAAAAGCAGTGTTCTTTGTTTATTTGCTCACCTGTCTCTGAGAGCCTCCAATAAATGGGTAATGGCCCAACATTTCCCAGCTCCAAAGCTTCTCTACTCTCTGCCTGAGTTCAGTGGAACAAGCCTGGCCTCAACCACTGACATTACCTCTGGCGTAGTTGGCAAGATTTGGATCAGATCGGTACAGAGCTGCCAACACCCTTGAAGGGTGGGATAGAGGAGTGGCCATTGTTCTCCAGCATATGGTTCTCTATGGCTGTCCTTTTGGGGTCCATGGGCTGGGTGTTTTTTATAGCCCTGCTAGAAGAAACCAAAAGTTCTGTGCGAGAGGCTGCCCAAGGTCAGAAGCTCCAGGATGAACTGCAGACCGAGTGCCTACAATGGCCTGAGCTAGAACATCACTGGAGAAAGTGTTGCAGATTCGAGAACTACAGTTCAGGCTACAGGCTGGCGCACCATCTCTATTGTCATATAGCTTGTGCTTTGGTAGTTCTGTTGCTGTAGTGTTTACTGCTTCTCTTTGTGTAATGTACCTCACCTCTCGCACAGGGGCCATCATAGAAGAAACCTGTCATATAGACCATGAAGCGAGCAACCCTAAAGGGGTGCAATTGGGGAAAACAGCTGTGTTAGGCTCGTTTGCTGGTTTCCTGACTGCGAGCACTTAGCATAATTAGTGTGTGAGCATGTGGCAGAAAGCTATGTGTGTGTCTCTATGAAAAGCTATGGTTGCTTTCCCTAGGGGGTGATTCTCCAAGATAGCTCTCCCACCACTGTGACGTATGATTTTCTGATTCCCTCGCAGCCACTGTGAGGGGTAGTGTTCCTGATTCCTTGCCCTCTACTGAAATAATAGGTTTTCCTTTGCTTATTTGCTCTCTCGTTTCTGTGAGCCTTCAATAAATGGGTAATGGCTCAACATATTCCAGCTTCACAGTTCCTCTACCATCTGCCCGAATTCAGTGTGAACCTGCCTGGCCTTGACCACTGGCATTAGGTTGAGATACCATAGGTCCACTGTATGGTTAAGAGCATGTAGGATATTGAAAGCCATTCATAGAAATGGCTTTATTAAACATTGTCATCATGGACTCTCAATTGGTTGGATATTATAGATTGGCTTATGCAACACTTATTTCTTATATTTTTCTTCTCTGACTCTATTACAGTAGTTATAAAACCTAAAAGCTCAATTCTCCAGCCATTCTTTAAACTGAAGTGGCCGTGTGACAGGGTTATGGCCAATGAAATACAAGCAGATGTGTGGTTTTGTGGCCTGGAGGCACTGACACCATTTGGTACAGTGAGGCAACAAGTAAGGACAATGAGAGCATGATAAAGATGACAGACCAAAGAGGTAGAAAGAGCTTGGGTGTCTAGTGGCATGGGTGAGTCATATAGCACCAGCCTGGAAAAGCCTGTCCCAGAAGGTTAGACAGTAAACCTCTATTCTTTTAAGCCAGTGCTTCTCGTCCTTTTCCATATCTTGGCATATAAAGAAATGATGAGATTTATATGCCACATGTGGGTAGATGGATGAAGCTGCTCAGAACTGGAGAAATCTCTCACACCTTAAATATCCACTCCAAACACTAAAGGATCACTATCTCCGCTTGCTTTTAAACAGTTGAAGGTCTCAGAGAATTCTGACTTAATCCACTTTTAGTTGGAGTTTTTCTTCCCTGAAGCTGAAAACATCCCTGACACACTCGAGTTTGAAGAACATCTTGGGAGGCAAGGAGATAATTTTTTTTTTTTTTGTATTTTTCTGAAGCTGGAAACGAGGAGAGACAGTCAGACAGACTCCCGCATGCGCCCGACTGGGATCCACCTGGCACGCCCACCAGGGGCAACGCTCTGCCCACCAGGGGGCGATGCTCTGCCCCTCCGGGGCATCGCTCTGCCGCCACCAGAGCCACTCTATCGCCTTGGGCAGCAGCCAAGGAGCCATCCCCAGCGCCCGGACCATCTTTGCTACAATGGAGCCTTGGCTGCAGGAGGGGAAAGAGAGAGACAGAGAGGAAAGGGGGGGTGGTGGAGAAGCAAATGGGCACTTCTCCTGTGTGCCCTGGCCGGGAATCGAACCCGGGTCCCCCGCATGCCAGGCCGATGCTCTACCGCTGAGCCAACCGGCCAGGGCCGAGATAACTTTTAACCTGAGAAAGAGGGACTAGTTAGGTAACTGAAAGTTGTGATGATGGTAGAAAGCAAGTTAGCCTCTGTAAGGTAAAAGTATAAATACGGCATATGTAATGCTGGTTGTCGAGGCCAGGCAGGTTCACATTGAATTTGGGCAGATGGCAGAGGAACTGCAGAGCCAGAAAGTGTCCATTTATTGTAGGCTCTCAGAGGCGGGAGAGCAAATAAGCAAAGGAAAACCTCTTTTTGCAGTGGAGGGCAAGAGATCAGGAACACCACCCCTCACGGTGGCGGTGGCAGCTGAGGGACTCAGAGAACTGCAATCTGGGAGAATCACCCCCAAGGGAAAACACCCATAGCTTTTCATAGAGACACACACGTGGCTTTCTGCCACATGCTCATGCACTAATTATGCAAAGTGCTTGCAGCTGGGAAACCAACAAGCAAGCTTAACACAGCTGTTTTCCCAACAGCATGTGAAAGAGAAATTTTGTTAAAAGAGAGGGATTTTTATGTAAAGAATTTGAGGATTGCTCATTAGGATGGGAGATCAAGGTCAAGTCTCTGCAGGTGCCTGGCTGATGGGGTGAAGATGGAGCTCTGTGGAGTCCAGGAGGGAAATAGGGACTAGGAAAATTGGAGCTAGGAAGTGCCTTAGGAAGCAGAAGATACTGATTCAGCACTGTTGTGGGCTAGACGTATTGAAAGAGAAGAAAGAGATCTCTGCTAGCTGAGAGCTGTAATGCTGTGAGCTGGGGAGGGGATTTAGACTGAGGATAAACGTGTCAAAAGATGAGATGGGAAGAGAAGGTTTTTATTGTTGTTGGTCAAATAAATTTGTAAATATGATATATATGTTTTCTCACTTTGGGTGTGGGAGACAGGCTGTAAGCTGGCTTTAAGACTAAGCCTTTCCCTCCCTTCTGATACTAAGATTTTCTCAAAACTAAGCTTTTCCCCACACCCTTGATTGTTGCATGATGTAGGGTGCTGCACTCTTATGAACAATCCCATTTATGCTTCAGATAAGTGACTTTGTATCAGAGACTTCCTTATTTGTATATTGGATTAAAGGTTTTGATTGCTACACTATAAAATGGGGCAGACTGGGGACTCACTCTCACTCAGTTCCTGAAATTAGCATTGCATAAAAGAAGCATCCAAGATGGCAGAGTGCTGTAGGAGAAGCCAGCTTGTGCAGAGTTTGTGCAGAGAGAAGGAGATGGGGAACAGAGGTGAATATGGCTGGTGAGGTAGAAAGCTTTGATTCTAGGAAACTCGGATGAGTCAGTGGCTTTGGGAGCCCTGAATTGAAAGGGAAGTGTTTTCCCACTGTGTGTATTTCTTGCCCACTGGGTGCAAGCTAGGATTAAAAGTAATGGCCCACCAGTTCTTGGCTCTGTTGTTTCATTACCGTCTGTCCGAATCAAATGCGAACCTGCATGGGCCAGGAGGCTGTGATGGTGGCCATGGCTACTGGCTTTACAATTGTCCAGAGTAGCACTGGCAAATCTAGGAGAATAACCTTGCCGCAAACCCACACTTCTCCCTTTAACCTATTCTTTCTTCTTGTCTTCTGAGCAATTTAGGTCAGACTGCAGCACTGCAGACAAAATATATAGATGAGCATATTTTTCTAAGTCACCTTTTCTGGTGACAGAGATTCTTTTCTTGACTAAACGACTCAGTCTTACCTGAACTTTTTTTCAGCTACATCTGACTTTTGAACTTTGGTGTTCTTCTCAGCATTGTCCAATTTTAGCAAGAATCATAATAAGTCAGTTTAACCAGAATTTCCCATCTTCCATATCTGATCATTTTCAATATTTAATTGGGTTTCTCATCTGCCATCATCCCCCAGGTGATATATCTGATCACCCTGGCCTGCCTTCAGTAAGAACCCTGTTTGGTTGGTTTGGCCAGAATCACCTCTGGTTTCCTCGTAGTAATGATCTCCATCCTGTCCCTTGGCTAAAAATTCCCACTTGACTGTGTTATGTCTGAGGTTGAGTCCAATCTCTCTCCCTTACTGCAAGACCCCATTGCAGGTGAACTGGTCGGCAAACTGCGGCTTGTGAGCCACACGCGGCCCTTTGGCCCCTTGAGTGTGGCTCTGCCACAAAATACCATGTGCAGGCGCTACCTCAATAAGGAATGTACCTACCTATATAGTTTAAGTTTAAAAAATTTGGCTCTCAAAAGAAATTTCAATCATTGTACTGTTGATATTTGTCTCTGTTGACTAATGAGTTTGCTGACCCACTGCAACAACCCTCCCTTAATAGTCTGCATTACCATCTGCAACAAGTGTCACAAATAATTTTTTTAAATAATTTGAATAATATTTATTCTCTAACATTGATTAGGACTCAGAGTAATCCATAATAATAATGATTATAGATAGTATAGGTACAGATTATTGAATATGTAATGTACTAGATGTCTGACAGCATTCAGTATAATATACAAATATCTACTCATTTAATCCTCATAAAAACCCAGTCAACTTTGTGTTAAGGCAGCATTGAACATTATGATCTGGTGTGTGAAAGAGTACACTGGACTGTTCAGAAGATTATTTTATTTAAACAATTGTAATAGAGGAAACATTTATTAATGAGAAACCCTCAAAGAAAAAAAAGGGGCCTGGATTTTACAGAGGCAAATAAGCAAGGGAGTCATTTGCCAGAGGGAGTTATAAGGAAGGATGGAGGCATCTTGGAATGTGAGAAGACAGGGCTGTGCTTTCTGGTTAGTCATTTCCAGGAACACAAAATGGTGCCAGGATTTCTTAACCATTGCTGCTCAAAGACAGAGCTCTGATAAAAGTCCAATGCTGTCAGATGGCAGATGAATAAGAGAAGTATATGAATGTAGCAAACAATTTAATGACAACTTTTTAAATCTTATGCCCCTAATTCAAACCCTTTAACACAAATTGAAGGCAAAAACTATTATTCTATGTGTTGTCTAAAATTATCTAATGTTTAATGTAAGAAGAATGGAAGAGTAGGATCCTCCTCTGTGCTACATTTTAAGAGAAGTCAATATATGATAGAAATTATGAGGTGATTATCTATGATATAGAATGATTACTTTAAGTTTTTAACAAGCTTCCCAATAATCTATTCTTGGAAATGGTGTCAACAGTGAAAGTCAACTCAAATAACTTAACAACAAGAAAAATAACATCACCCTCTGGGAAAGCTAATCTTATGGCATTTAAATAAAAAATCTGCAACAGTGTTTGTCTAAGTCATTGGTTATCCCCAGAACATCAAATAGTACTTTACATAGAGTAGGTACTCAAATATTTGCTTAAATTAGTGACTTTGTAAGGATAAATTTAGAGACTGTGTAGAACTGCAGGACTAAAGAGTTTGGGAGTGCTTTAGAATCTAATCAAAATAATTTAGATTCAATCTTGTTAGACAAGTCTGGAATGTGACTAAAGTTTAATGAATAAAACCCTAAGCAGTGGTATTATATCTTATTTAGGAAGATGATGTAAATAAAGGGGTTCAGAATACCCCACCCCAAATATGCTGACTTGGCATGTTGACTATTTTGAGCTAAAAATAACTGAAAAACAACAGGTGCAAGATAGGTACTCTGATCTCCCTTTCTTCCTGAAAATAGGAGAAAACTGCCATGCAAAAGATGCCTTTCCCGAACCTAGAGGAAAAGAACAATCTTATCACCAGAGAGAGGAAGTTGAAGCTCAGAAGAATAAACCCTGTTAAAATAACCCTTATCTTCCTTTTGTTTCCACATATACTTTAGGTACTTTTTCTCACTTACTATAATTGGTTCAACCTAGTACATAGCACTTAGGTCTAATCACTTTTTGGGTCTTCATTTTCCAGTGAATACTCCTATGTACATGTAAAAATAAAATCTGTATGATTTTTTCCTGTCTGCTTTTAATCTGTTTTATTAATTTAATTCTCAGGCTCAGCTAGAGGCCTGAAAATGGTGGAAGAAAATTTTGGCTTCCCCTATATAAACAAAAAGGTAAGTGTATGGCCAGTAGCCACGGCCACCATCACAGCCACCTGGCCCGTGTAGGTTCGCATTTGATTTGGACAGACGGTAATAAAACAACGGAGCCAAGAACTGGTAGACCATTAGCTTTAATCCTAGCTTGTACCCAGCAGGCAAGAAATACACTCAGTAGGAAAACACTTCCCTTTCAATTCAGGGCTCCCAAAGCCACTGACTTATCCGAGTTTCTTAGAATCAAAGGTTTCTACCTCACCAGCCTTATTCACCTCTGTTCCCCATCTCCTTCTCTCTGCACAAACTCTGCACAAACTGGCTTCTCCTTCAGCCACCATCTTGGCTGCTTCTCATCTCCTCCACATGGCCTTTCTCTGCTCTCCTCCAGCATGGGCTCATCTGCCCCATTTTATAGTGTAGAAATCAAAACCTTTAATCCAATATACAAACAGGGAAGTCTCTGATACAAAGTCACTTGTCTGAGGCATAATGGGATTCCTCATGAGAGTGCACCACCCACATCATGCAATAGTCAAGGGTGTGGGGAAAAGCTTAGTTATAAAACTAAACCTTAGGCTATAATGACCCTGCCTGCTTATAGCCTGTCCCTCACACCCAAACTATAAGCAAGCAAACATATCATATATGTCATATTTACAAATTTATTTGACCAACAGTAAGTCATTGGACATAGAGAATATGGAGCCTGTAAAGCCAGGAGCCAGGGCCAGAGCCACTATCACAGCAGCCTTCTGGCCCATGCAGGTTCGCATTGGATTCGGACAGTCGGCAAAGAAACAGCGGAGCCAAAAACTGGTGGGCCATAGTCTTTAATTCTAGCTTTGCACCCGGCGGGCAAGTAAAAATACACACTGGGCTCCAAAACCCAGTCACATTCAGTGCTCACAAAGCTACTGACTTATCCGAGTTTCCTAGAATCAAAGGTTTCTAGCTCACCAGACTTATTCACCTCTGTTCCCCATCTCCTTCCTTATCCCAGATACAAACTCTACACAAACTGGCATCTCACTCAGCACTCCGCCATCTTGGCTGCTTCTCCTGGCCTCCTCCACGTGGCCTTTCTCTGCTCTCCTCTGCTCTCTCTTCTAATCTCAGGAACCAAGAGGCAAGCTCTCGTTCCGCCCCCCTTTTATAGTGTAGAAATCCAAACCCTTAATCCAATATACAAAATAGGGAAGTCTCTAATACAAAGTCACTTCTCTGAGGCATGATTGGATTGTACTGCCCTACATCAAAAAGGGTAGGAAAGGCTTAATCCCAAAACCAAGCCCCAGGCTACAAGGATTCCGCCTGCCTTTAGCCCACCCCAACACACATTAATAACACCTGGGCGGCGGCCTCCTCGTGTTATCTTTAACAAAGTGAGCATAATACACTTTATCCGCCCAACAGAGCCCCAAAATGAAAAGTTGCCAATGTCTACATAAACACTTTCCAGGTAGAGAATGTGCAGACTGATGAAATGGCTTGGGTGATGAGAGTTCCAAGCTTCTTTTACCTGATTCCTTTAACCATTTGAATTGCTAATTTCATGTTTACTAAGCAACATTCTAATTCTAATTTGGCTGATAGAAGAACAAACCTTGGGCTTGGTGAGTGTTGGGCAGATAAAATATATTATGCTCACTTTGTTAAAGATGGCATTGCCCAGGTGAAATTAATGTGTGTCTCTGTGGGCAGGCAGGATCTTTGTAGCCTGGGGCTTGGTTTTGGGATTAAGCCTTTCCCACCCTTTTTGATGTGGGGTGATACAATCCCATCATGACTCAGAGAAGTGACTTTGTATTAGAGACTTCCCTATTTTGTATATTGGATTAAAGGTTGTGAAGCTACACTATAAAATAGGGGCAGAATAGGAGCTCGCTCTCTTGGTTCCTGGGATGATTAGCATGAGAGAGCAGAGGGAGCAGAGCAGAGAGCAGCGGAAAGAGGCCATGTGGCCAAGAGAAGCAGCCAAGATGGCGGAGTGCTGAGTGAGATGCCAGTTTGTGTAGTTTGTGTAGAGAGAAGGAAGGAGATGGGGAATTGAGGAGAATAAGGCTGGTGAGCTAGAAATCTTTGATTCTAGGAAACTCGGATAAGTCAGTAGCTTTGTGAGCACTGAATGTGAGTGGGTTTTGGAGCCCAGTGTGTATTTTTACTTGCCCGCTGGGTGCAAGCTAGGATTAAAGAAAATGGCCTATCAGTTTTTGGCTCCGTTGTTTCTTTACCGACTGTCTGAATCCAATGCGAACCTGCATGGGCCAGGAGGCTGCTGTGATAGTGGCCCTGGCTGCTGGCTTTACAGTGAGTTTTGTTATTTTTTGTACTAACCATGTCAAATTGAACTATAGTTACAGGGGCAGTCAGTCATGAACAGAGCAGGGTAATAGGCCAGGTATATAGGTCAGCAGGGCAGAAAGTCCCAGGTACCTAGCAATGGGTACCTGGCAACGGGCAGAATTGGGAAAGTAAGTATTATAAATAAGTATTGTTAATTAGGACCTTGCCCTGAGGCACCCTCTCCCCTAACTCATGTCAGGTCATGGTTCATGTGGGTCATCCTTCCCCTGATGTTTTCTCCTCTGGCATGTAGCTAGTAAAGCAGTAACCTCTTTACCTCCCATCACCTTAGAGAAGAACAAAGGGTTTGGGGAAAAGTCCCATCTGACTTCCATACAAGGACAGGAGACAACAGGACAGGGCCCTACAGGTCAGCTGGAAGAAGAAAGCAGTTAGTCCCCCTCTAAGGGGTTAGAAGGAGCCCTGGCACGATCAGTCAGTGGAGAACATGACCTTGAAAGGACACACCTGGAAAGCTGATGAATATTCTATTGGCATTCTCCCTGTGACCTCCAGATAAACACCCTCAAGATAAAGGACCCCCTGTGGCTCTGTCTATGGAGCACACCTGCTCCTTTCTACACTTCCTTGCCTCTCTTTCTCTTAAGCTCTAAGGGCCCTTCTTTTGCTTCTGTAACTTGTTCTCTGAGTCCCTTTCTTCCACAGCTCACTTCTTCCAACTCTGTGACTTTCTAAATAAAATTTCTCATATAGTTTGGATCTTGGCTCTGAATTCTTTCTTAGCCAGAACTCCAGTACCAAGATTGCTGAACCAAGGTCCGGTCTGACTCCACCAGTCTAACAACTGGTGCCGTTTTTGCTGCCAACACAGCCATGCATTTAACTATTTCTTTACAGATCCATTATTAACTATTCCACCTTAGAAAATGAGAAGATTAAAAGCATATGTGGTAATATGGTTAGAATTATATTTTAGATAGATTTCTCTGGCTTCAGTGTAGGATTGCAGACATACAAGACTGGATCAGGCATACAACTTAGGAGTTACTGACATTGTCCAGGCAGGAGATAATGAAAAACTGAACTAGGAGGCTGTGGAAATGTGAAGCCAAAAAAGGAAATGTTTCTCTGCATCTTTACTGATACTGGGTATTATTTTCTAAATCTGCTCATTTAATAGGTAAGCAATGTTATTTCATTGTTTGGATTTCAATGTCTTTTATTACTAATAAAGATAATTTATTACATTATAATTCTTTTAACTACAGTTTAATTTTTTAATTTAATTTTTTCTTGCACAAAATGCTTTAGACCTTAAATGTATAAGAGGTTCAAACAACCTAGAATTAACCAACGATGATAATAGGGACATTTAAACATATAAAAATAAATAGATCTAATTGAAATGCAAAGCAATTCAATTGTACTTTAATGTAATGCATCAACTTTGTTCTGACCTTCAGCTTTGATTTACACAAAGTTACCTGGGAGACAGAATTTACTGACTCAGCATAGACTGAAGGATTTGTGTTGTAAAACAGTCCAAAAAGCTAATTCTATTAAGTTCATTCAGAATTCAATCAGTTTCAAGGTTCAAAGTGATAATTTTTTTACCTGTATATTCTTTTATTTAAAAAATTTTTATTGTTCAATTACAGTTGACATTCAATATTATTTTGTATTAATGTATAGCATAGTGGCTAGACAATCATATATTTTGAAAAGTGTTCCCTTGATATTTTAAGTACCCATCTGGCACGATACCTAGTTATTACAAAATTATTGACTATATTTCCTATGCTGTATTTTACACTTCAGGACTATTTTATGACTACTAATTTATAGTGGTTTTTTTTTTCTTTTAGAGAGAAGAAACAGAGACACAGAGAGAAGGGATGGGGGAGGAGCAGGAAGCATCGACTCCCATATGTGCCTTGACCCGGCAAGCCTGGGGTTTAGAATCGGTGACCTCAGTGTCCCAGGTTGATGCTTTATCCACTGCGCCACCACAGGCCAGGCTAATTTGTAGTTCTTAATCCCTTTGTCCTCTTCATCCAGTCTCCCAACCCCCTTACCTCTGGCAATCATGACCATTCTCTGTAAGGAAGGTAATTTTTTAAATGAGGCTAGAAGTGTTATTAAGAAGCAAACTCCTTGTAATATTTTTCTTTCTTATGTTTATTTATTGTAAAATAAGCAAAGATAATAGCAATAAAGAACACTTTTAATTGTTAAAAGAAAGCAAAATAATTCATGAACCCATATCATATCACATACATTTTAATTTTTATTCTTTTTTAGTTTTTGTATCTGTGTAGTTGGTGTGAGTTTGATACTTGTTTAATATTTAGGAGTTCCCTGAAATAAATTTCTTTCCATTTAAAGGTCTTTAGAGAAGCTACTGGATTTTCTACAGCAATAACTAGAAATGCTCAAAAGTCTATCCTCTGTGATCTTGACATTAATTATTCTGATTCTAGTTACATATATCTAACCAATTTTTTTATTTTTCCTTCACAGTCTCCCCTGTGGAGATTTGCCTACCAATCTTTAATTTTATTTGTTTCTGAGAGTTCTTCTTGTCTACAGGCACTGATTTTCTCCCATGTTGGATAACCATTAAAATGGTTTTAATTACCTTCTGTATGCTGACATTGAAATCTCTATATCAACTATGATTTCTTCTGTATTCATATTTATATAATTAACTAGACACATATTTCCAAGTATTGGCAATGTTTTGATTAAAATACTGTTAAAATAAAGCATCACTTCTACTGACCAAACTTTAAATTTCTCAACCATATGTATTGATATTGGCTAGAAAATTTTCATGTTATCACAGAGATAGCTTCCATATAATCTTATTCCAATTATTTTTTTCTATTTTATTAGATATGTGGATTAGAAAGGGAAGAAAATTAGATACTTTCTTTAATATGTGGGAAACTAAATAAATATACAACTGCAGGTGAACATGTTATCTCATGTATCTTCTTTCAATGTCCAATGTTCTTTTTTCATTTTATTTTATTTTATTTTATTTTATTTTATTTTATTTTATTTTATTTTATTTATTTTTTTTTACTTTTCTGAAGCTGGAAACGGGGAGAGACAGTCAGACAGACTCCCGCATGTGCCCGACTGGGATCCACCTGGCACGCTCACCAGGGGCTATGCTCTGCCCACCAGGGGGCGATGCTCTGCTCCTCCGGGGCGTCACTCTGCCGCGACCAGAGCCATTCTAGCGCCTGGGGCAGAGGCCAAGGAGCCATCCCCAGCGCCCGGGCCATTTCTGCTCCAATGGAGCCTTGGCTGCGGGAGGGGAAAAGAGAGACAGAGAGGAAGGAGGGGGTGGGGGTGGAGAAGCAAATGGGCGCTTCTCCCATGTGCCCTGGCCGGGAATCGAACCCAGGTCTCCCGCACGCCAGGCCGACGCTCTACTGCTGAGCCAACCGGCCAGGGCCTCCAATGTTCTTTTATGTATCTCTAGGTATAACTATACTACAGATGCTCCTCACATTAAGAATGGTATTACATCTTAATAAAACCATTGTAAGTTGAAAATATCTTAAGCATGCATTTAAGCCCTGGCTGGATAGCTAGGTTGGTTAGAGAGCAGTCTTGATAAGCAAAGGTTACCAGTTTGATCTCTGGTCAAGGCACATACAGAAATAGATTGATGTTTCTCTCCTCTCTCTCTTTCCCTTCATTTTTCCCTAAGATCAATAAAATAAAATTCTAAAAATGCATTTAACATACCTAATCTACCAAACATCATAGCTCAGCCTAGCCTATCTTAAAATGCTCAAAACACTTACATTAGCGTACAGTTGGGCAATTATCTGAAGTTTCATCTAAAGAGTAATTGTCTTCTTCTTACCAGAAGCAGGATGCACAGACATTTTGTATACATGATGGGATGGGAAAACAACACAATATAAAAAACTGTGGCAACACAGTACACTTTAGATTATCGGTTGTTAATGTGGCTGACTGGAAGCATTGGCTTGAAGCATCTGTACAGCATGAGAGAGTATCATACTGCAAATTGCTAGCCTAGGAAAAGATAGAAATTCAAAGTAAAGCTTTTGAATGCATTTGGCTTTAGCACTGTTATAAAGTAAAAAAAAAAAAAATCCTAAGTCAATAATTATAAATCAGGGACCACATATAGTTTTGTCAATAAGCCTATCAGTTAAAATATTTTGTCTGTAACAGAAACCCTGACTCAGATTGGTTTAAATAGTAAAGAACTTTATTATTTCACATATCAGTAATTCCAGAAGTAGAGTGGACTGCAGGATTAGTCTCTTTAGTGGCATGAAGACTTAGATTTGATCCACCTTCAAATATGCTTATGTCCTAATAGGGGTTATTCTGTGATTGTCAGGGTGACTTAGTTATAGGAATGCCATCAACATAGTCATGTACATCTATAAGTCAGCTGTAACCATGAAGGTCAGACACAGCAACATTCAAAGAAAGAAGAGACACAATTCTGTCCTGTGGCTCTTTTGTAGAAGTAACAAAATTTCCTTAGAACCAAGTTTTCTATTAGTGTCCTAACAAACCTCTGCAAACCTAGGAGTATTATCTCACAGTGCTGTGTAACAGAAGTCCAGGTGGGCTCTACTGAGTCCTATGTTTAGGGCTTCACAAAGCTAAAGTCGATGTGAAACTTGGGTTGGCCTTCTTTCTGGAGGGTTTGAAGAAAATTCCACTTTCAAGCTCACTCAAGTTGTTCGCAATATCCAGTTCCTTGCGGTTGTAAGACTGAGGCTTGTTTCCTTGTGGACTCTCAACTGGGAGTTGATCTCAGCTCCTTGGGGCTGACTACATTCTTCATTAAGTTCACTGGAATCTTCAGACTTTGAATTTCTCTGACTTTCCTTTTCTTCCATCAGTTGAAGAAACCTTTCTGCTTCTAAAGGCTTGTGTGATTAGATTAGACCTACCTTTTTTTAAAAGACCAATTATGCTAAATAAAGTAATATAATCATCAGGGTGATATCCCATTCATAAATTTCAGGGATTAGGGTAGGACATCTTTAGGGAATAGCATTTTAGAATTATGTCTACAATAGCTACACAGTTGGGTCATATGCTCTTTCCCAAACTAATCGTTGTCAAGGGAAATGAATTACCATATTTTTGGGGAGCTGTGTAAGGAGGGTAGATGGTAAGGCAGACTCCTGCATGCACCTGACTGTGAGCCACCTGGCAAACTCATTTAGGACCAATGCTCGAATACCAAGCTATATTTAGCACCTGAGACTGATGCACTCCAAAGGAGCTATATTCAGTGCCTGGGACCACACTAGAACCAATTGAGCCACTGGCTGAGGGAGGGGAAGAGGGAAAGAAGGGGGAAAGAAAGTGGAGGGGATAAACAGATGGTTGCTTCTCCTGTGTGCCCTGATTGGGAATTGAAGCCAGGACATCCATATGCAGGCTGATGCTCTATCCACTGAGCCAATGGCTAGAGCCAAGTTACCATAATTTTCTTACAAAGTTTTCTGGGATGAAATGGTTATGTACTCACATTACAATGCTTGTTTGAGAATTAGCAAATGGTTTATATCTTCTCTCTCCACTGTATATATTTTTCTGACAAAGAACACTATCATATTGTTAGCACTCTACTTTCCTTCTAGTTGTCCATAATGCGTATACAGGTTGGTTAGGATATTGGTTAAACATTGTTTTAGGGAAAGAAAGAAAAGAGACTTTTGGAATGAAGTCTAGCATTTGAGAACAAAAAGAACAGTCTGTGTTTCCTACCCTACCTTGGTAAACTATCTTAAAAAGAGACAGCTGATTAACTTTAGCTATTGGATCAAATTTGGAATTTCTTATAAGTCTTTATGTAAAACATGGAGTAGAATTATAGCAAATACAGAGCTGATATTGGTTTGGATATTATAGGTAAGTCACCTTAGATGTTTGTGAAGAGCTTTCTATACAAATTACTGTAAGAAAAAACTCATGGTCACAGTCATCAGTGTGGTGACTGCTGGCATGGGGGGAGAGTAAAGGAGGATAAATGGTGATGGACAAAAACTTGACTTGGGAGGTGAACACACAATTTGGTGTCCAGAGTTGGGCACCTGCAACCTGTATAATTATGTTAACCAGTGTCACCCCAATAAAATTTAGTTAAACAAAAGTGCTATCCACTTAGCATTACTATTGATGAGCTATTTATGGACTCATTAACTTTCAATGATTTACAGTATTGCTTTAAGAGTTCTTCTCCAGAAATTGTCTAACTTCTCTCACTCCCTTGGCCCATCAGCCACCCTACTCTGTCTAGTTTGTTGGAATAAAGGGCAATTTGGCTATAATATATAACATGTCACTATTTTAATATCTAGTATAGTTTGGGACAATCTAGCTAACAATGTAGATGTTGTTTTCCATTCTTCCCTTTTCATATGTGCCCTCCAGAGGTGCTCCTTTTGCCCAAGATGAGGATTTTCCTCCAAAGAGAAATTTCATTAGGCAAGAGAATCTAAGAGATATTTACTTACCAGAATCTCTTATGCAAAAATCTACCACAGTTGACTGCACCATCTGGCATGAATGTACACTGTATAATTAGTCAAGACTTCTCCAAGAACACCAGACAGGGTTGGGTATAATTAGGGTTGGGAGATGGTCCAGGTGAGGTGTAAATTCTGTTTGTTTAGCTGATATAGTGTCTTCTAAGTCAACACATAGCTCAAGAGCTGATAAACTTTCTGCACTATAAATACAGGGTAAGGCAAAAGTAGGATTACAGTTGTATATGAAACACAGAGTTTATTCTTGTACCATTATTTATAACTATTGTATTATTTTCCATAAAAACAACTGTAAACCTATCTTTGCTCCACCTTGTAACTCCAGTAAATGAAGTGATAGTAAAAACATTGAAAGATCTAGAACTTTTGCTATAATAGGGTAATTTCAGCAAATATAAGGTCAACTGGATGCTAAATTGAGTGGATTCTCATTTTCTATTGTTTCTAGATCAATTTTTTTCATTGTTACATATGAAGAAACTATGGTTCTAATTGTGTGTAGCTTGCTTAAGGCAAGCAGTGAAGTAAGAAAAAATCAGTTTTTAAAATATTTTGTTTGTTTAGTTACCTCATTTTAAATATTCATAATGAATGGAGTCACCAGTACACTTTATTATGTTATAGAGTTTTATTATATATTAGCAATCCTATAAAGATGTACATTTGATAGATATTCATGTTTAACAACTGTGAAAATTTTATGTATTTCAACTGTAAAGAAACTGCTATTTTCTTTGAGTGCCTTAAATTATTCATCTAACACAGGAATTCTGGTTACTGTATTCATACTAAGAGCATAAAACATGGTATATTGGAAATATATTCTCAAGAACTTTTTTAAAATTTTAATATGGATTTACTGTTGAATTATCTAGGTGTAACTATTTATTTATTTAAAATTTTTCTTGAATGAGAACTTTTTTGGGGGTAAATATTTTATTTATTGCCTGACCAGGTGTTGGAGCAGTGGATAGAGTGTTGGCTTAGGACACAGAGGACCTAGGTTTAAAACCCTGAGGTCAATGGCTTAAGCATGGGCTCACCCAGCTTGAGGAAGGGCTCACCAGCTTGAGGGATGGGATGTCGGCTTGAGAGTGTGGGATCATAGACATGACCCCATGGGCACTAGCTTGAACCCAAGATTGCTGGCTTGAGCAAGGGGTCACTGGCTCGATTAGAGCCCCCCAGTCAAGGAATGTATAAGAAAGTAATCAATGAATAACTAAGATGGTGCAATGAAGAATTAATACTTCTCATCTCTCTCCCTTCCTGTCTCTGTCCTGGTCTGCTGTCCCATTCTCTCTTCCTTTTTTTCCTTCTCTCTCACTAAAAGAGAGAGAGAGAGAGAGAGAGAGAGAGAGAGAGAGATTTTGTTTATTGATTAGAGAGGTAAGGGGAGCAAGAAGTATCAACTCAGTTGCGTCACTTTAGTTGTTCGTTGGTTGTTTTTCATATGTGCTTTGACTGGGCAGGTCCAGGGTTCTGAACTGGCAGGCTCAGCATTCTAGGTCCTGGCTTTATCCACCATGCCACCACAGGCCAGTAGGTATAACTATTTATAAAGACAGATTATTTTATTTGTGATTTAATAAGAGGATGAATGACTTTATTAGCATCAATTGGTGAAATTGTGCCATCTAGTGCCCTTTAATGAAAACATTGTATTTTTTAAAAAGATTTTTCAGTTCCCAGAATCTTAAATGTTATAGATTAAAAGTGAGTCTAGGAAACTAGTTTTCCAACGCCTAAATATTGCAGATAAGAAATATGAGTATATAAATAAAAATAAATTTAGAACACATGTTTCTAGAAGAGTATGCTCCAGGCACAGAAGAAAATTCTAGACAATCCCTAGGAATTAGTGTGGTCATTCCAAGCATTTCTTTTTGTTTGCTGTGTCTAGTTAGTGTTCTCTGTGGAGTGTGTGTATTAGTGAGGAGAAGGAATAAGAAGAATGTGAAATTGAAAACCACTAAATAATGAGATTCTTGTTGGTTGGTGATGGATGGAAGGAAGGAAGGATCTCGAAGACTGGGGTTTCAAGATTGTTGTCCCTTCCTTTCCTTTCCCCTGTATACACAGGCCCTATTCTTAGAATTGGGGGAAGCAGAGGTATTTTGTATGTGTGTGCATGTGTGTGTTTTCATAAGAGGAGGAACAGAAGAGAATTGAGTTGCATAAGGATAAATGGGAAATGTTAGGTATAAGGTAGAGAAAATAAATAATTATATTTTGGTGTGCTGGCAGTTGAAATTAAATGACAGAAAGCTTCAGAGTCACATTTATCTACGTTTGGGTTTGTGTGAATTTTGTATTACCTGAATACTTTTGAAGATTGTGGAGCTGGAAGCAAAGAAAGGTAAATTCAGGTACCTGATAAAATAGCTGTGCAGAAACCCAGTGTTGTAATGGAGTATCAATTCCTACAAAACTTTAGGAAAAGCTTGTTTAACTACCTACTTGTATATATGGGATATAACGCAGATCGCTTGTATTAGTTATTATGCCTGTTCAATTAGGCTAAAGATTTCTTTTATCTAGTAACCTTCACTTAACTAATAATCATGTATCATCTTGTGACTTCTATTATTTTCTTGAAAAATTTTGTATCTTGAATTGCTATTTAATTAATATTTTTAGAATCTGTGTCAACAACTATATCTATATCCATACCTGCATATATAAAAAATGTTTTATATACCTCTCATGTCTTGTTCATAGTCGGCAATTGATTAATTCTTGTCACTTTATTTGCTGGCTTCAGCAGAATTTTCCTTTACCCAGGTAAAAACATGTCATCAACAAATCCTTTATATAATACAACCATGAAAAGAAAGTATATTTCTTCAATCACATCTGATTTCACACTCATGTAACTTAAGGTAATTATTTCTTTTTAATTGTAAAAAAACACATAACATAAAATTCTAATATCTTAGCCGTTCAGTAGAGTTCAGTAGTGTCTAAGTACATCCACATTGTTGTGAAATCTCCAGAACTTTTTCATCTTGCCAAACGGAATCTCTACATCCATTAAACAATATGTGTATTGTTTCATTTCCCCTTCTGCCAGCCCCTAGCGACCACCATTATACTTTCTGTTTCTATAAATTTGACTACTTAAGGCACTATATATATAGACATCATATAGTATTTGTCCTTTTGTGACTGGCTTATTTCACTTACTGTCCTCAACTTAGTTTCTAATCAGAAGACTTATTTAATTAATGTGAACTACAAAGCAATTTAATATGTTCTACATATATAACAAAAAACATAACTACATATACGTTGTAAAATGTTGCACAAGGCTGAGACAGAATTTCAATACTTGAGAACCTTTTAAAACTATAATAAGCTCCTTTGGGATGTTAAGCAAGACAAGAGGTTTTAAAAAATGTCATATACATATGTTCTTAAATATTTTTTATCAACAATTTATAAGTTGTGCCTGACCAGGCTGTGGTGCAGTAGATAGAGCATTTGTCTGGGATGCAGAGGATCCAGGTTCGAAACCCTGAAGTCACAGCTTAAGTGCGGGCTCATCTGGT
This sequence comes from Saccopteryx bilineata, assembly GCF_036850765.1. Lineage (NCBI taxonomy): Eukaryota > Metazoa > Chordata > Mammalia > Chiroptera > Emballonuridae > Saccopteryx > Saccopteryx bilineata. Next base: position 183,508,435 of record NC_089494.1, read on the forward strand.
TTGAGCGTGGGCTCACCAGTTTCAGTGTGGGTAACTGTGAAGCCCAAGGTTGCTGGCTTGAGCAAGGGGTCGGTCACTGGTTCAGCTGGAGCCCCCAGTCAAGGCATATATGAGAAAGCAATCAATGAACAACTAAGGTGCTACAACAAAGAATTGATGCTTCTCATTTCTCTCCCTCCTGTCTGCCCCCCCCCACTAAAAAAAACACAAACAAAAACAATTTATAACTTGAGCCATATGAGATTTGAAACTCAATACCCATATATTTTCCATTTTTAACATACTGAATTTAAATGATGGTAGGAGTAAAATTCACTGATTTCCAACCTTTTAAATGCACATACCAGGTTTTAAAATAACTCATTCAGTCTTCATTTTACTTTCTTAGAAGGAAAAGTAAAATGCCTTGCCATTTCATTCACACTTTAAAAACAAAAGTACTGCATTTGGTATTATTTTCCTTACTTTCACACCATTAAAAAATATTACTAATATACTGTTACCTAGAACTATCCACTCTGTGAGGACCAAACCTTGAGTAACATGTAAGGACAGGGATAGCAATCTAAATATCAGGCTGCCTGGTTTGTGTTGATCTCAAACCCAATTTCCACAGGCCAACAGAATGAGCAGTTGCCACTGATTTCAGGGAAGTGGTATATTATATACAATAATTTTGGTTAAAGTTAGTAAGAGGGACATTATATCTGTTCCTTCCTGAGAAACTCCTAAATGTGTAAACTTCATTTAACCCATTTTTACACTTACATTCATTATTCCCTTCATGACCCTAAATTTTATGACAAAACCTCTCCCAAGTGCCTCTCCACATCTCCCATAATGAACCTTATTAGATCAAATTATTGTTTACCTCAATACATTGAATTTTTTTTTACATCACAGTGTCATTTGAATCAGGTGAGGTAAGTCATTTCTCAAATGAGCCAAAACGGTGTATGTATGAGTATTGCTACCTTTAACGCGAACTCTACCTCTTACCATGTTCTCGCTTTACTTCATTCATGGCATTAAAACAATACAATTAATTATTTCACAGCTATGCCTACTTTCTTTCCGTGTTTTCTTTTTCATTCAAGGATTCACACATTAAATTTCATTAAAGAAACCTGAAATATTTCCCCCATTTATATGAACAATGAATACATGTGATCATTATTTATTCTTTCCTCACTCTTCTCCTTTTCTATCCACATTTTCTCCCCATTTTAGGTAATCTATATTAACGACCTCCAATTCATCGTTTCATACTTTCTCCTGCTTATATACCACTAATTATATACCTAAGAATATATGCACATGTACATTTAACATTAATAGGGTTTTTCTTTGTAATTTCTTGGTTTTAGAAAAATGGTGTCATATAGTTTTCTGAATCTTGCTTTCTTTCAAAAATACCTCATGAAAATTATGTCTAGTAACTGGAATAACTTTAATCCATTCTTTAAAATGTCTTCATAGTATTCTATGGTGAAGTGATTTACTCAGTCATTCCTTTACTAATAGGTATTTCACTTTTTTTTTACATTTTGTACAATGCAGGAATAAATTTGTGTTTAAATATGTAATTATAAATTTGTATGTACGAATATAATTTTATAATAGTGTATTTATTTTTTATGGTATATGTATGGGATAGTCACAGATAGCTTTCAAAAAATTAATAATTTACATTTCCACCATCTATTATAAAATTACATTTTCTTGTATGCTCCCAGAAAGTAGGTTTTATTAGTCTTTTAAATCTTTGCCAGTCTGGTAGGCAAAAAAGTGATATATCATTGTGACACTGATATGCATTTCCTTACTACTAGTGTGCTTGAAATTATTTTGGCTATTTGAACTGATTCCTCTGTGAATTTCCGCTTTCAGTTTTTCTACTGGGTTTTCTTTCTCTTCCAATCATTTTTAATACTTTTCAATATGTTATAGATGTTAAGCCTCCCTCTGTGTTCTTTATTGCAAACAATTTCCCTAAAGTTGTTGCTTATTTATTGGTTATTCTTTATGACTTTTTATGTTACATAAAAGTTTTAAATTTTTGACTATCTTTGCTATTAAAGTTCCTGTTTCTAGTGTGAAAAAGCTCTCCCTTGCATATACATATAATATCCTAAATTTCTGCTCATGAATTTTGTTTTATATTTCACATTTGTCTTAAAACATCTGGAGATTATTTGTGCAACATAGTAGTAGTGAATTCTATTTTCTTATCAATTGAGGAGTCAGCTGCATCAGAACTTATTAAACAGTTTATCCTTTTTTACTTAAAATATTGTATGTCTTACATTAAATGTTTGCATATACTGGGAAGCATTTCTGAATTCTTTCTTAATCCTTCTCTATTTGTCTACTTGTTGGCCAATACCACCCCAGTGATTTATTATATAGTTGCTTATGGCCACTAGATCTACTGGCACTTGGTAATAGGAGTTATTCCTCACCATTCTTCTTTTTCATAATTCTTTATTCACCTACATTTATTATATCTAAAATCAACTGGATTTCTATAAGATTATTCTATATATTAATTTTGAGAGAACAGATATTTTTATGAGATTGTTTTCTCATTTAACCTTGGTGTCTTTCCATGTGTTCATATCTTCTTTATTTGGGCTTTATGCCTTTCTCATTGCATAATTCTACGTATTCCATAATTTTTGTCATTATTGTAAATTGAATATTTTCCAATGTCCTTTTTAAGTATTTGTTGGGATAGATAAAAAATATTAGCTTTTATATATTTGACTTGAACCTAATCACTTATTTCTTTTATTAAATTTTAGGTAGTTTTAATATATTTCCCTGTGCTATTTTTGTATCCAATCACATCATAGGCTAAAAGATATTTTTATGCCTTGTTTTCCAACGTAATACCAGTTATTTTACTTTATTTTATTTTGTTATAGACACACCATTATTAAATAATAATTATGGTAGAAGCATCTGTTTTATACTTTAATTGAAATAGGTCTAGTATTTTTCTGTTCAGGATAATATGCACTGTTACTAATTTTTCTAAATACTCTTGATTAAATTTAAGCAGCATCCTTTGCTTCCATTAAGTATTGAAATTGTTAGGAATTGTTCTCAAATTTTATCAAATGCTTTTTCTGCATTTTTTTGGTATTAACATATATTATTTTCTCTGATAATTTGTTAATGTATAAGATTATGTTTCTGAAATAAAATCATCCTTGTAATTATAAAATTTACCTACTTGGTCTTACTATATTATCTCTTAAGAGTATTGCTAGATTCTATTTGCTATTATTTCATTAGAATTTTTGCATGTATATTTATTATAGAGGTTAGTTATACTATTCTCTTTTGGTAGAATCTTGATCATCTTTTGGTATTATAGTTATACTGGTTTCATGAAATGAGAGAATTCTATATTTATAATATAGGAAATTTTAAATAATACTGGAATTATCTTTTGTTCGTAGGTTACATAAATCTTAGCTGTGACTTTTATCTGGCATTCATGTCTGTTTTTAAAATAAACTTTTAATTTTATGTTTTTTTTTCTTTTCACATATTCTTTATTTTTAAATCTTTTTTATTTTCAATTACAGTTGACATACATTTATTAGTTTCCAGTGTATACTTCAATGATTACACATTAACTTAGTAAGTCATCACCTTGGTAAATCTTGCACCCATCTGACACTATACAGTTATTAGGATATTATTGACTATAATCCCTATGCTGTACTTTACATTCCCATGATTATCTTGTAATAACCAATTTGTACTTCTTAATCCCATCACCTTCTTCACCAACCCCTCTTCCATCTGATAACTGTCAAAATGTTTCCTATATCTATGAATCTGTTTCTGTTCTGCTTGTTTTTTTTAGATTCAATTGTTGATATATATTTATTGCACATACATATTATATAATAATTTCCTTCTTCTTAAAAAAGACCCTTTAACATTTCATATGCTGTGGTAGTGTTTGTCAAGTTACTATTTTTACCTTGTTTTAATACTTCCTCCTCTTTGATAGAACTCATCTTGTGCAGCTCAATATTTAAGGAAATATGCTCCTTCTTTAAGGAGGGAGCGTCTACATAAAATACTTGGTATTTCATGATAATTTTATATTTAAAAATTTGTTGAGGTTTTTACGTGGTCAAATGGAAGATTTTGTGTACCAAGCCAAATTATGTTATTTTTACAACTTATTTTCTGTCTACAGCTGTCCCTTGCCATATCGCAGTTCACTTTTTGTGGTCTCACTTTATTGCGGATTTTTAAATTGTATACAGTATATCTAACTTTGCATCACGGATTTTTCAATATATAGTGGGATTTTGCAGTATATAGGTATTTTATTTTATTTTATTATTATTTTTTTCTTTTTTTTTTTCTTTTTTTTCATTTTTCTGAAGCTGGAAACAGGGAGAGACAGTCAGACAGACTCCCGCATGCGCCCGACCGGGATCCACCCGGCACGCCCACCAGGGGCGACGCTCTGCCCACCAGGGGGTGATGCTCTGCCCATCCTGGGCGTCGCCATGTTGCGACCAGAGCCACTCTAGCGCCTGGGGCAGAGGCCAAGGAGCCCTCCCTAGCGCCCGGGCCATCCTTGCTCCAATGGAGCCTTGGCTGCGGGAGGGGAAGAGAGAGACAGAGAGGAAAGCGCGGCGGAGGGGTGGAGAAGCAAATGGGCGCCTCTCCTGTGTGCCCTGGCCGGGAATCGAACCCGGGTCCTCCGCACGCTAGGCCGACGCTCTACCGCTGAGCCAACCGGCCAGGGCCTATAGGTATTTTAATATATTTATTATTATAATTATTTTTGCAGTAAAATAAGTGTGGGAAAGGTTAATAACAGTGTGGGAAAGGTTCATAAGAGTGTGGGGAGGGTTTATAAAGCCTTAAAATATAAACAAATAATAAAATAAATATAAGGTCACTACTTTGCGGATTTTTATGTATTGCGGGGGGGGGGGGGTTCTGGAACCTAACCCCCATGATAGACAAGGGAACACTGTATATGATCTATCTAATTTTGAAAGAGATGCATAAAGTATCCACTATAATTGCATTTTGATCAAGTTCTCTGCATTTGTTAGCTTTTGCTTTATGTAACAGCTGCTATGTGTGATGCATAAGGTTTTATTATTGCATCATCTTCATAAATATGTTTTATTAAGATATAATTGACATATAGCACTAAGTTTAAGGTACACAACATAAATATCTGCCTTCTATCTCTACCCAATATCTCTCTTAGTCTTATTTGGTACTTTTAATCTTAAATTCCCCATAATCTGTTACCTTGCTTCAACACTGTTTGAATTTGTTTAGTATCATTTGCCCATTTCCTTTTTTTGTATATATTCATTTATTAAAATTTATTTTAATTTATTGTGTTACCATGGATTCAAGTGTCCCACTCAATATAACTCCCTCACCCCACCCCCTTGTCCCCCATTATCCCACCTTTGCCCCCTTCCCCTAACTTCCTCCCCCCTTCCGTTTGGGATTTGCTGTCCTGTTATCTGTATCTATGTGTTATGTATATATAAATATAGTTTTACTAATCCTTTCACCCTCTCTGATCCCATCTTCTTGTCTCCTTTCCCTCTGACAGCTGTCCCTCTGCTCCTTGTGACCCTGCCTCTGCCTCCATTCCATTCAGTTCACTTTGCTCATTAGATTCCACATATAAGTGAGATCATATGATATTTGTCATTCTCTGCCTGGCTTATTTTACTTAGCATAATAATCTCCAGGTCCATCCATGCCATTGCAAAAGGCAAGATTTCATTCTTCTTCATGGCCGCATAGTATTCCATTGTGTATATGTACCACTGTTTTTGAATCCACTTGTCTATCGATGGACACTTGGGCTGTTTCTAGATCCTGGCTATTGTAAACAATGCTGCAATGAACATGGGAATGCATATCTTCTTTTGAATCAATTATTTGATATTCTTAGAATATATTCCTAAAAGTGGGATAGCTGGGTCAAAAGGCAATTCCATTTTTAATTTTTTGAGGAAATTCCACACTGTTTTCCACAGCGGCGGCATGAGTCTGCATTCCCATCAGCAGTGCAGGAGGGCTCCCTGTTCTCCACATCCTCGCCAGCACTTGTTGAGTGTTGACTTGTTAATGAGCGCCATTCTGATAGGTATGAGGTGGTATCTCATTGTGGTTTTAATTTGCATTTCTCTGATGATTAGTGATGTTGAACATTTTTTCATATGTCTATTGGCCATCTGTATGTCCTCTTTGGATAAGTGTCTATTCATTTCTTTTGCCCATTTTTTGATTGGATTGTTTACCTTCCTGGTGTTGAGTTTTTTTGTTTTGTTTTGTTTTTCACTTTTAATAATTTTATTTTTTTAATGGGGTGACATCAATAAATCAGGATACATATATTCAAAGATAACAAGTCCAGGTTATCTTGTCGTTCAATTATGTTGCATACCCACCACCCAAAGTCAGATTGTCCTCTGTCACCTTCTATCTTGTTTTCTTTGTGCCCCTCCCCACCCCCTATCCCTCTCCCACTCCCCCCTCCCCCCGTAACCACCACACTCTTATCAATGTCTCTTAGTTTCACTATTATGTCCCACCTACATATGGAATAATACGTAGTTCCTGTTTTTTTCTGATTTACTTATTTCGCTTCGTATCATGTTATCAAGATTCCACCATTTTGCTGTAAATGTTCCGATGTCATCATTTCTTATGGCTGAGTAGTATTCCATAGTGTATATGTGCCACATCTTCTTTATCCAGTCATCTATTGATGGGCTTTTTGGTTGTTTCCATGTCCTGGCCACTGTGAACAATGCTGCAATAAACATGGGGCTGCATGTGTCTTTACGTATCAATGTTTCTGAGTTTTGGGGATATATACCCAGTAGAGGGATTGCTGGGTCATAAGGTAGTTCTATTTTCAGTTTTTTGAGGAACCACCATACTTTCTTCCATAATGGTTGTACTACTTTACATTCCCACCAACAGTGTATGAGGGTTCCTTTTTCTCCACAGCCTCTCCAACATTTGCTATTACCTGACTTGCTAATAACAGCTAATCGAACAGGTGTGAGGTGGTATCTCATTGCCGTTTTGATTTGCATTTCTCTAATAGCTAAAGAAGATGAGCATCTTTTCATATATCTGTTGGCCATCGAAAACCCCAAAGAATCCACAAAAAGACTACTAGAAACAATAAGCCAATACAGTAAGGTCGCAGGATACAAAATTAACATACAGAAGTCAATAGCCTTTCTATATGCCAACAATGAAACAACTGAGAAGGAACTCAAAAGAATAATCCCCTTCACGATTGCAACAACAAAAAAAATACTTAGGAATAAACATAACAAAGAATGTAAAGGACTTATATAATGAAAACTATAAACCATTGTTAAGGGAAATCGAAAAAGATATAATGAGATGGAAGAATATACCTTGTTCTTGGCTAGGAAGAATAAATATAATCAAGATGGCTATATTACCCAAAGCAATATACAAATTTAATGCAATTCCCATCAAACTTCCAATGAGATTTTTAAAGAAATAGAGCAAAAAATCATCAGATTTATATGGAACTATAAAAAAACCCAAATAGCCAAAGCAATCCTAAAGAAAAAGAATGAAGCTGGGGGCATTACAATACCTGACTTCAAACTCTATTATAGGGCCACGACAATCAAAACAGCATGGTATTGGCAGAAAAATAGACACTCAGACCACTGGTGTTGAGTTTTAAAAGTTCTTTAGAAATTTTGGTTAACCCGTTATCAGATGAATTGGTGAATATGTTCTCCCATTGTGTGGGTTGTCTCTTTGTTCATGGTGTCTTTTGCTGTGGAATAGCTTTTTAGTTTGATATAGTCCCATTTGTTTATTTTGTCCTTTATTTCACTTACCCATGGAGCTAAATTGGCAAAAATATTGCTATGAGAGATATTGAAGAATTTACTGCCTATGTTTTCTGCCAAGATGTTTATGGTTTCATGACTTACATTTAAGGCTTTTATTCACTTTGAGTTTATTTTTGTGAATGGGGTAAGTTCGTGGTCTAGTTACATTTTTTTTGCATGTACCTGTCCAATTTGCCCAGCACCATTTGTTAAAGATACTGTCTTTACTCCATTGTATGCTCTTACCTCCTTTGACAAATATCAATTGACCACAAAGGTGTGGGTTTATTTCTGGGTTCTCTGTTCTGTTCCATTGATCTATATGCCTGTTCTTATGCCAGTACCAACCTGTTTTGATTACTATGGCCTTGTAGTGTAACTTGATATCAGGAAATGTGATACCTCTCACTTTATTCTTCATTTTCAAGATTGTTGAGGTTATTCACGTTCTTTTTTGGTTCCATATAAATTTTTGAAATATGTGTTCTATATCTTTGAAGTATGCGATTGGTATTTTAATAGGAATTGTATTGAATCTATAGATTGCTTTGGGCAATATAGATATTTTAATGATGTTTATTCTTCCTATCCATGAGCATGGTATGTGCTTCCACTTGTTTGTATCTTCCTTGATTTCTTTTTTCAATGTCTTATAATTTTCTGAGTACAAGTCTTTTACCTCCTTGGTTAAATTTACTCCTACGTACATTATTTATTTATTTATTTTTTGCTGCAATTGTGAAGAAGATTGTTTCCTTAATTTCTTTCTCAGAGAGTTTATTGTTGGTGTATATAAATGCCACTGATTTCTGAATATTAATTTAATATCCTGCCACCTTGCCAAATTCATTTATCAGGTCTAGTAGTTTTTTGACTGAGACTTAGAGTTTTCTATGTACAGTATCATATCATCAGTAAATAATGATAGTTTTCCTTCTTCTTTTCCAATTTGGATGCCTTTTATTTCTTCTTCTTATCTGATTGCTGTGTCATTTTCCCATTTCTTTATTTTTAGCATGTTTTAGTGACTCTTGTAACAGTTCTATAAAAATTTTTTATTTTTCAATGACAAATGACATACAATATTATATTAGATTTGGTTGTACAATATAGAGATTTAACATTTATAAAATTTATGAAGTAATAATTCCAGAAAATGTATGTAGGTTAATTTAGAAAATGTTCATAATTGTTGAGACCCAAATTGGCTTGGTGATCAAATGGAAGAAATATGCCCAATGGGTAAACTATGGGGCAGCATAACAGAGTAGTATCCTGGCTTCATACCATCAAGGAGCCACCAGGGCACCCCAAAAGACTATCTCTAGAGGTTCTTTTTTTAGATGAATAAATAAAAGTGTATCCATATTCAAGTAAGAATTGGGAAAAAAATATCATTAGAAGAACACAGTTTAGGGCATCTCCCTCATAACGAATTTGAAAACACATTCTAGAGTTAAATTGACTAGCTTTAAATTATGTTCCATCATACATTAACTATTTGACACTGAATAAATTTAACAGTTTTAAGTCTCAGAATGTTAACAGATATAATAGTATCTAATTCAATAGTTATGAAGAATGATATATTCATGCAAAGTGTTTTACACAGTGCTAGCACACCAGGTACTCAATAAATGTCAGTGAAAAAAAAATCAGGTGATCACATATAACATGGTATAATTTTTAAACACATTTCATGAAATTTGGTGATTTCAATAATTCTGTAGTTTAGAGAAACACAATTTTTTAAATTAATTTTAATGGGGTGACATTAGAGAAACACAATTTTATATAAACAAAATACTGAATGTAAAATATACTTGGTAAGCTTCAAATTATTATATAAAAATAAAATTTTACCATTTTAACTTGAATGCATATAACTTTATAATGTGACCCCTTAAAACACTGCAAAAGTATATTTAATTAATTTTGATACAGGCTAAATGATTTATTACCATTATTTTAATTTTTATAAAAAGAAAAATGGAAAATAAGTAAATCATAGTCATTTAAAGAAATTAGTTTCAGAATCAGTTCAGTTTGATAATATTTATAAAGTATATAATGCTATTTAATAAACAATTGCCACCCCTCATGCTATACTCTAGAGATCATGTGTGGTTATCTACTTAATCTTCAAAATCTTATAAAGAAAAATTGGTGACTATTGAGCGCTTCATTACAGCTAACATATTTGATAAAAAATAAATCTGACTCATTCAAGCTTCATTTTAAAGTTTATTTTAGTGGAGCCAGAATGGAGAAATAATAAGAACCCAAATTTTGTAGTCAAATACATTTCAGTTCAATATATAAGTTCCATCTTTTATGAATAACATGGAAATGTTTATATAGTGTAACCACATTAAAACTAGCATTAAACATTAATATTACAACTATTTTGCAGGAATTAAGAAATGCTTAACCAAATTCTTTGTGTTTACATGTATTTATAATTCTGTGTCAATATATTTTTAATTTTTTCGCAGTGCACTCATTCTAAACCATTTAAGAAATATTTGCCACAATGAGATGTGGTATTCAATATTACCACAATGAAAAAGATTTATTGTTCTAATTTTAAAATGTTCTCCAATTCTGAAATACTTTATTATAGCAATAAAGGAAATACAGAAATGATATTAATTTTAAAGACTTTTTTTTTTTGTATTTTTCTGAAGTTGGAAACGGGGAGGCAGTCAGACAGACTCCCGCATGCGCCCAGCCGGGATCCACCTGGCATGCCCACCAGGGGGCGATGCTCAGCGCCTGAGGCAGAAGCCACAGAGCCATCCTCAGCACCTGGGCCAACTTTGCTCCAATGGATCCTTGGCTGCGGGAGGGGAAGAGAGAGACAGAGAGGAAGGAGAGGGGAAGGGGCGGAGAAAAAGATGGGCGCTTCTCCAGTGTGTCCTGGCTGGGAGTCGAACCTGGGACTCCTGCACGCCAGGCCAACGCTCTACCACTGAGCCAACTGGCCAGGGAAGTTTTAAAGACTTTTTAAAGAAAAACTTTTGGTTAAGAATGCAGAATTCTGAGACTGAGCATTACAAAATTTGAAGAGTGTGGAGGTTATCCATTGGTGGTGTGATAATTATGTTGGATTTGGCTGAAAGACCCAGAAACTCTAGAGCAGGGATCCCCAAACTTTTTACACAGGGGGCCAGTTCACTGTTCCTCAGACCGTTGGAGGGCCGGACTATAAAAAAAACAACTATGAACAAATTCCTATGCACACTGCACATATCTTATTTTAAGGTAAAAAAACAAAATGGGAACAATAACAATATTTAAAATAAAGAACAAATAAATTTAAATCAACAAACTGACCAGTATTTCAATGGGAACTATGGGCCTGCTTTTGGCTAATGAGATGGTCAATATCCGGTTCCATATTTGTCACTGCTAGCTGTAACAAGTGATATGATGCACTTCTGGAGCCATGATACGTGCACCCTGCGTCACTGGAAGTAGTACTGTATATGAGTGACGCTGTGCTTTGCTGCGCCACCACATATAGTACTCCAGGAGCACAGGATGCATCCACATCCTTTGCTCCTCTCACTGAACACCAATGAAAGAAGTACCCCTTCTGGAAGTGCAGCAAGGGGCCGGATAAATGGCCTCAGGGGGCCACATGTGGCCCGTGGGCTGTAGTTTGGGGACCCCTGCTCTAGAGTTCTGTCATTAATCAGGATTTCTCTGTGAGGTCCTTAAAGAGGCTGAAAGACCAACAGTATATTCCTAACTGGTATAAAGGTCTTAAGGTCACAAACTCTCCGCTAAGATCTGTAAAGGAGGTAGGATTGACTCTACGAAGAATTCCTTTTGTGTTAGGTTAGGGTCACTGGCCAAAAATATCAAAGCAGACAGAGAGCAGATAAAGTCTACTTTAACATTTCCATTCCCAATCTAAAACCTTATTCTATTCCAATTAAGAGTAATGTAGGTTGTTGCAGAAACAAAGAGTCAGAGGATGTGAGCGTCTATAGCAGTGCCTACAGAAATGATGACCTAGATCTAAATTGGCATTTTGGGTTTTTGTTCTCTCTTGGGTTACAGGCCAATTATGTCCAATAGAGGCTAATTTATATGCACCAGTGGATCATCCTCTAAAGCAAATAGATTTTTTTCCTTTTACCTCTGTCACTCTTCTCTTTGTACTATACCATAAACTCTAATAATAAATAAAGTCTAGATCTCAGTGGGTATCTATAGCAGCTTGGGAAAATAAAGCTTAAATAACCTATGAGAGTTTCCACAAGAATGTAAGATTTGAAACCAATGAGGAAGAAAGGCTCGCTGATCAATATCTAGTTTCTAAGTAGGAAGAGGAGGTTTCCAAACTGCTGCAGTATTTCTTTTCTCATCATTTTATATCATACATCTCTCTTGTCACTTCTTGTAGATTATACAGTGTGTCCATAAAGTCATGGTGCACTTTTGACCGGTCACAGGAAAGCAACAAAAGACGATAGAAATGTGAAATCTGCACCAAATAAAAGGAAAACTCTCTCAGTTTCATACCTATTCAGTGCAGTTTGATGTGAGCTCACCCACAGATTTTTTTAGGGCTCCTTAGGTAGTTATCCCGTATAGCCTCTACAGACTCATTACTGACTGATGGCCTACCAGAACGGGGTTTCTCCACCAAACTGCCGGTTTCCTTCAACTGCTTATCCCACCGAGTAATGTTATTCCTATGTGGTGGTGCTTCGTTATAAACGCGCCGATATTTACATTGCACTTTGGTCATGGATTCGAATTTAGTGAGCCACCGAACACACTGAACTTTCTTCTGTACCATCCACATCTCGACTGGCATGGCTGTGGGCTGCTCCACTGTATACACGGTGTTACGTCATCATCTGTGCATGCGCACATGCTGCCACATCATCCTACAGAAACTGGGAGGGTTTTCCTTTTATTTGGTGCAGATTTCACATTTCTATCGTCTTTTGTTGCTTTCCTGTGACAGATCAAAAGTGCACCATGACTTTACGGACACACTGTACATGTCTTTCTCTCCATTAGATACAAAACACTTGAGTATGGAGGACTTGGCATCTTTGTATCTCCATAACCTAGCAGGGTACTGAACCTATGGCATATGCCAGTAAGTGTTTTTTTTTTTTTTAAATGAATAATTATTTAGCTAGCTATTGAGTAGGGGAAAAAGTTATTACAGATACATTCTTGAGAAGCAGATAGCTTTATATAAAGCGCATTCTAACATATGAAACATGCGCCACAATAAATAACTCACAGAATTATCAAATCATGTTCTAGAATATAAATACTATAAAAATTTATAGTAGGAACAAATTACATATTGTAGCTCATTTGAGGCAAGGCATAGTCAAGGAAAAGTTTGTTTATATCCTTAAAAGGATGATAAGAATCTGGATGATTCTTGCTGAAAAATGGCCTGAGACAACTTTGAGGTGAATTCCGACAGAGATTCAAGACATTTAAGGTTCATTTGGCATAAGGTTAAGAGACCCATTGGTTTAGTGGAGTGGACTGCGCTTTCTCAGTGCCTTTGCTTTGCTTTATGAACAGTGCTGAATGAATGTTGTTGCTATTACCTGACTCCTAATAACAGAAGAAGCATTCAGTCACCTGCACTTGCATTGCTTCAGTTGGTGAGCTTCTCTTCTCCTTTCCCGTTCTCCGTTTCTTGTCACCAGCACATCTTGGGTATCTCTTAGCATAGTGTGGATTCTCCGGGGGATAAAGCCGGGGATGCTTTTCCTCCGTGAGTGTGACTGTGGCTGTCGTAGAAGTGAGCGGGGAGCTTGCGGAACACACGATTTGCTTCACTCTAAACACTTTCTTTTTCAGTCACAGTTTCTGCTAGTCTCTTCCCAGTCACCATAATTCATTTACTGGGGCAATACATCACAGACAAGTTAGCCCTACCCCCTTTAATTCGTTCTCTAGAGCTTTTCTGACCAGGCCAGGACCTGCAGCAGTTGCCATTGTTCAGACAGCGCCGAGCGGGGCGTTGGGCAGTCTGCTCAGTGCGCATGCTCCGAGAGCTCGCAGAGGAAGAGCTTCCGCGTCTTTCCGGCCTTTCCGGGGCGGGGTCACGGGGCGGGGTCACAGACTGGAGCACCGAGGCAGAAGACTAGTCTTGAAATCTTGGGGGCAGGTGTGCTACAGCTCTGAGCTGGTGAACCAATGGTTGCGTGGGATGCCTTGTCTCTGCTGCTGCTCCCTTCCACTTTACCACAGAGCTAGAAGTCTGCCTGGGGCAAGTCTGACCCCCACAAGCAGGTGGGGAGATAGCCTTCACACTAACCTCTCCATTTACGAAAGTTCTACTAGCACGTCAGACTGTGTTGGCTTCCTTTTGTTCCACACCACCTCTAGCTGTCTGTTTTTATCCCTTTTCAGCCACCCCCTTTCAGCCCCCTTCCATTATGTGTGATCGGGCTCCCCGCGATTTCAGATCGGCTGATGGTGGCCGCACCGAGGATCATGTGGGTCCTGGATCCTACCAGGTACCTTTCCCGAAGCAGCAGGCAACAGGTAAAGATGTGAGGAAAAGCAAGCTTTCTGGGACAGGCACCTCACTTTTATTCTGCTCTGCTTCTGTGTGACTGTGAGTTCAACATAATAGCACCATTTCATAAATAACAAAACATGAGGTAAGCAAGAGAATACTATCCTTATTTTACAGGTGGTAGCTGGTAAAATTATTTGCCCCGTTTTGTTGATGTGATAATGGTGTTCTTTTATGGAATCACAGAAAAGCGTTCCATAGGACTCACTTATGAGGGGAGTGGGGCTTTTTTGGTAGGATTTATTCAGGGTGGAAGTGGAAGGCTGCCGACAGATTCTCAATGTCTCATCTCAAGTCTGTCTCATCGAGGAAAAAGTCCAGACTAATCTTCATCAGCCTCAGTACAAAGATTACTGCCCAAATATTCTGTGTCACGATTTAGTCCAATTAGTCCTCACCTGGCTAGCATATTCTGTGTTCCTGGCTGTTCTTTGATTGGTGCTGTGTCCAGGCCTGGAGTCAGCAGCTGGCCAGTCCCTGCTGCTCTTTAGGACCACATGGCTGCTTGAAGAATTCCCGAATAAACCAGACAGTGCAGTTTCCCAAGCAGAAAGAAAAGAGAAGAGAAGAGGAGGCTCCTTTTTTAGCCTGGTGTAGGGCCAGTAGTCCTGGCTTTCAAAGCTGCCTGGCATATGCAGGTTCTCATTGAATTCCGGCAGATGTTAGGGAAACAACGGAGTCGGAGAATGGTAGGCCATTACCTTTATTCTAGCCTCGCACCAGCGGCCAAGAAATACACACAGCGGGAAAACACTTCCCTTTCCATTCAGGGCTCCCAAAGCCACTGACTTTCTCCCAATTTTCGTAGACTCAAAGGCCACACTAGATCAGCAGAGTTCACAAAGCCCCTCATCTCTGTTCCCCTTCAGCACCCCACCATCTTGGCTACTTCTTCCCCAACAACATGGCCTCCTTGCAAAAATGGCCTCCTAACTCCTCCTTCTTCTTTTTTCTTAAATTTTTTGGTGTGACAACCCCTCCTACAGCACACATTAGCATAACCAAACCCCTTCCCAAGCAGAAAGGTAATTAGCCATATCATGTGACAGCATCATCATGTGGGCAGCAGCCATTTTTAACAATAAAAGTGAGCAAAATCAAATAACACAAATTTATTTCCCCAATTGGTTAGTTTAAAGGATTATATTTTTTAAACTAACCAAATAACTTCTTCATCTTTCCTAGGATTGCATGGATTTCTCCCTACTAATCAATCAGATTTTCTAGGCTAGACTGAAGGGCCTTTTATGGCCACCAGTGGTGGCTTCTACTGGTATGTCTCAAAGAGGAGGCACTTCCCTCAGTCATTGGGATGGACTGGTTGTACCCTGTGGAGATTAATTCTAACCCACTAGGGATTCGGTTCTGAAAGTGGAGGAAACAATGGACTCCTGGAGTGCGTGAATGAGCTTGTAAATGCTATATAGTTTCCTAGTAAATGGAATACTGTAACTTCCTACTGAAGTAGGATTTCTAGTTTTATTAATCTTGATATTTGATTTTCTCTTCCTTAGTATTAGGTTTAATGTCTGATTCCCTCTGCTTCCTTCCCTTATTAATATTTAGCTACCTATGCTAACAATTCCATAAGGGCAGAAGGCATGTGACTAGGACTTTTTGATTCTACAGTGGTTGTCCATATCCCATTTTCAATTGTACAGATTAGATCTAAGATTTTGATTTCCTCACTTTCTTGACTGTATGATTCTTCAAATACTTTGTACTTCATACTGCCTACTGTCTCTCTTCATTTTAATCTTGTCTACCACACACATTTTTCCTACCATTAGCCAGAGACACATTTATTTACTAAAATGTAGCTTTTATATGTCTGTTTTGCAATATCATTTAAAGATAATTTTATGTATTTTTTCAGATAGATGTTTCTGACAAAACTCATGTTCTTGACCCTGGCCGGTTAGCTCAGTGGTAGAGCGTTGGCCTGGCATGCAAGAGTCCCGGGTTCGATTCCCAGCCAGGGCACATGGGAGAAGCGCCCATCTGCTTCTCCACCCCTCCTCCTCTCCTTCCTCTCTGTCTCTCTCTTCCCCTCCCACAGTCAAGGCTCCATTGGAGCAGCGTTTGCCGGGCACTGAGGATGGCTCTGTGGCCTCTGCCTCAGGCGCTAGAATGGCTCTGATTGCGGCAGAGCGACGCCCCAGATGGGCAGAGCATCGCCCCCTGGTGGGCATGCCAGGTGGATCCTGGTTGGGCGCATGTGGGAGTCTGTCTGACTGCCTCCCCGTTTCCAACTTCAGAGAAAATACAAACAAACAAAAAACACACAAAAAATTCATGTTCTCTTTGAACATACTTAAATGAGAACCCCTTTATCTCACATTTTGTAAGGAAAAGCTTTACTCTTGAGAGACATAGTAGGAATGGATAATTTAAGTAATTGTTCACTCTCCTCATTTGTTTGCAGTTAATGACTTAGGGCAGCGGTTCTCAACCTGTGGGTCGTGACCCCGGCAGGGGTCGAACGACCAAAACACAGGAGTCGCCTAAAGTCATCGGAAAATACGTATTTATTATGCAATACATTTTAAAATAAAATGTGTATTTCCGATGGCTTTAGGCGACTCCTGTGTTTTGGTCGTTCGACCCCTGCTGGGGTCGTGACCCACAGGTTGAGAACCACTGACTTAGGGGAAATTTAATACTTCCAATTTGCTTTCTGCTTTTTCTAATATGCTGATTTTGTGACATTTAATACTACCCAAATTAAAGTTTTTTTTCCTTGTTAACCTGTCATTTTCCCTATTCCTACACTATGTGTGTATTTTCAAACAAATCCCAAGACCCATTACTGTGGTGACACGACTGATCAGATTAGGGTATTAGGTTGATTTAGGTTCTTTTTGAGACTTGTTTGGAGGTTCTAGCAGGGAGCGCAGCTACTCATATACCCTTGACCGAAGAACGGTCCTCTCCTCTAGCGGGGAAGGTTGTCCTCTTCAACCGAGCCTGCAGCATCATGGAGCGGTGAGGGAGGAAGGGGACACCCGCCTAGCCAGCCAGATCAGCCGAATAAACCCTGGCGATCAATGGGGTGACAGATGTCGCAGCCAGATTGCCCTCACATCCTTAGGTTCTTTTTGGTGGAGTACAGATTAGTCATTGTTTTAATCTTAAGTTTTACTGCTTTTCAGCATCTTATATCAATACTAGTATTCTTGGAATTTATTATGTTTGTCTTTAATGCAGTTGAGTTGTTATAAGCATTAACTCCCTAACAATTTACTAACCACCAAAAACCACTCAAAATGTTTATACCTATGATAGTTTTGAACCGTATTTTGTTTTGGACAACTCACCACTCACTTTTTAGAAATATTTCTTCTTGTATTGTTATTTTTTTTCCTGGTTCCTTTTCCAACCATTGTCTTTGAATAGTGCCTGATACATGGTTAGGACCTAATTAACATTTGTTACATGCTAAGTCAGAGAATCTTTGTTTTTCTTTTTCTAACCAACCTGTTAGTGTCTTTTTAAAAAATGTTTTAATTTTTCTGAACACCTTTTAAATGTTTATATGCTATACTTTTCATCTTTTGCTTGTTGCTTTTCTCATGTGTACTTTCTCATTCAAATCCATAGCTTCCACTCCTTTTCACATCCTGATTCTGATGACTCCCAGAAGAAAGTCTTTAGAGATTTATATCTCTGAGATGAGCTTTCTTTCAAAGTTAAGTTCTCTACATTGCCAGTTACTTTTCTGGATATCTCGAGTCGGGTAGTTTCTGGCATCTGAAATTCCAAGTGTTTTTTTTTTTTTTTAATAAATTTTTATTAATGGTAATGGGATGACATTAATAAATCAGGGTACATATATTCAAAGAAAACATGTCTAGGTTATTTTGTCATTAAATTATGTTGCGTACCCCTCGCCCAAAGTCAGATTGTCCTCCGCCACCCTCTATCTAGTTCTCTGTGCCCCTCCCCCTCCCCCTAACTCTCTCCCTCCCTCCCTCCCATGTCCTCCCTCCCCCCACCCCTGGTAACCACCACACTCTTGTCCATGTCTCTTAGTCTCATTTTTATGTTCCACCAATGTATGAAATCATGTAGTTCTTGTTTTTTTCTGATATACTTATGAAATTCCAAGTGTTTGAACTCATCATTTTCACCACCATTACTGTCCCCTTTTAAAAAAAATTCTTATTGGCCAATTATAGAATTTAACCTTTAGATTATTAATCTTGCTTCTTCTCTGATTGAACACTTCATTGATTCTCTCTTCTCATTATCTCAAATTAGTCCCCTTTATTCATTTTACTACCCTTGTGTTGGTTCAGGCATCATTATTTCTTTTCTGAAATAAGCCAATACAGTATTCCTGATTTCTCTATTTCATTCTCCAGACCCGCTTCTATCTTATGGCTCATGTGGTCAGTATAATTATGTTATTTGTTTTAAAAAATTCCTTTTCACACTAAGGTTAAAATCTAAACTCCTTTATATTGTGCATAATATTCTTCATGATCTTATCACCTGCTTTATCTGGTCTTTCCAGACACCCATACCTCCAGCAAGAATTAATCTATATATCAGCAATTTCAATTTGCATTTTCTGTAGGTTCATGATTAATCACCTCCATGCCTTTGTACCTCCTAATACTTTTGTCTGGTGTGCTTTCTATTCCTTCCTTACCTGGCTAATTCCTACTTATTCTTTGAGACTTTGGTGAAGTGATGTTGTTTTCTGACTCTATTCTTTCTCAAGTATTTCTTCTTTGACTCTTGAATGACTCTTTCATAGCATATGATGCTATATTGCAATTATCTGTTAAGTCATCTGGCTGATGCACTAAAATGTGAGTTTCCTGAGGGAAAAACTAGGAATTTTACTCTGTTATTCTCAGTTTTTATCTAACTATTATACCATGGTTAAATGTTTAATAAAAACAAAGCCACTGTAATTCTTGAAGTAAAATTTTAAAAATAGTTAGCAAGTGACAGATTGTAGAATAAAAACTCTTATAATATGACGTTAGTGAACTCTGCATGGAAAGCAGTGAACAGAATGTTGTAAGGCCCTTCTTCTACTGTTTTATAGAACTGTGCCTTGCTGACATGTGAAAGAAACTAGAAAATTTCATGCTTGAGAATTTTGAGAAGCTACATTGTATAGATTTCTGTTTAGCAATACTCACTAATGACATGCTGATAATTGAAAGGAGGTACAGGTGTCTCTCATCCTTTCTATACTCAATTCCCTAGCAATATAATTTAAAAGTAGCTATAATTTCTTTCCTAGGCATATTGTGCTTCTCTTTAACATCAGAAACAAACTGTACTATGCAGAGGTATACACAGTTACTTCAATTAAGGATCAGGTAGTATATAGTCAATAATATTGTAATAACTATATATGGTACCAGGTGGTTACTAGAAATATCAGGGGGAATGCTTTGTAAAATATATAATTATCTAACCACTGTGCTGTACACCTGAGGCTAATACAAAAGAATATTGAATGTAAACTAATTTTTTAAAAAACAGGTTAGGTAGATGTAGGAAGAGCAGATGTTGGGACTTTATATAAATTACTTGTTACTTTGAATTAAAACAGAGGAGAAGACCTTAGAGCAGTGATTTTCAAACAGTGTGCCATAAAAAAAAATTTAAAACATAAAATACTTGACTATTTAGTCAGGGGCACTGACCTTTTTTCTTTAGATTGTCAAATAAAAAAAGTAATAACAGGAGATGACGTCAGAGTAATGGCGGGGTAGGAAGCGATACCGATAAATCTCCCCCAAAACTCAACAAGATCTTCAACCAGAAACAGAAAAACCTATACTTGGAGCCTCCAGATGCTTCGCAATACACCCTAAGGTATGGTCAAGTGAAAAATTGGCTAAATATATAACCAAACCCCGAAGGAAATAGGGAGTAAGAAATGCTCCGCCTTCCTCACTAACCTAAACAGGGCGGCTTTCTCTGGGATTCGTGAATATAGAAACTGAGGCGGGCAAAGGGGGTGAATAGATCCAGGCCGCTGCACAAACAGCCGAACCAGGCTATGGCACGGAGATCCAAGCCGAGGAAAAACTGATCTTGTGGCAACCCGGGCAATACAAGCTAACACTCACGCCAAACCCAAACAAAGAAAGACAAGCGGGGCAGCCATTTTACCCGATCTCCTGGGCGGTGCGCGCAGTTAGTGGGCGAGAGATTTCTTCCTAAGCCCCGGAAGTGGGTGCCCGTGTTACCCCACAGAGAGGCAGAGTCAGAGGCCTTTATGTGGGCTGAAAGCAGAATCTCTGGGCAGCCCCAGCACCCTGGGAAAGCCGCGCATGGGAGGGAGGGAGAACTAATTCCAACGGTGGAAATTTTCCGTGCTGGTGGGGGTTTCACTCAGAGGGAAACGCGGCCAGCTTCATATCCTGGTCTGCGCATGCAGATAGTGAGTGAGAGATTCCTCCGAGTGCCTCGGCAGTGCGCGCCCGAGTTATCGCACAGAGGGGCAGAGTCAGGGGCCTTTGTGTGGGCCAAAGCGGAATCTCGGGCCACCCCAGCGCCTTGCAAAAGCCGTGCATGGGGACGGAGCGAGAGCCAATTCCAACGCTGCAACTTTTCCATGCGGTTGGGGGTTTCACTCAGAGCGTGAGACTGCTGGCCGGATATCCTGGTCTGCGCGCAGATAATGAGCTTGAGTTTCCTCCAAGCGCCCCGGAAGTGGGCGCCTGCCTGTGTTACCGGACAGAGTGGCAGAGCCAGAGGTCTTTGAGTGGGCGGAAACCCCGCCTGATTATGCTAGCAGCTCTGACTGACTGAGCCTTACCCAGAGCCCTGTGCTGAGTGGAAATAGA
Organism: Saccopteryx bilineata; assembly: GCF_036850765.1. Classification (NCBI taxonomy): domain Eukaryota; kingdom Metazoa; phylum Chordata; class Mammalia; order Chiroptera; family Emballonuridae; genus Saccopteryx; species Saccopteryx bilineata. Next base: position 183,529,737 of record NC_089494.1, read on the forward strand.
GTGGGGAGTTGCCAGCTCTTTGAGCCTCTTACTATCCAGGCAGAGGCAGCAGCAACCCCATAGCTGGATTATCAGGCTACTAATTGAGGAAGGAAAGACTAGGAGAAAGGCTCCAGGAACATGGACTCTCTCACTGTTGGAGCCTATAAATGCTAATGAGCCTCGACTGCCAACGAGACTAAAGCACAATACATGACATTGCCATAGAGACTTATCAACTGCAAACCTCTACCTGAGTGTGCCAAAGGGGCAGAACCCGAGGTACAGAGTCACCGACCAGGAAGAGGGAGAGAAAAGAAAAAGCAAGAAGATAACCTCTCAAAATCAAGAATAATCTGCAGACTTTATAATCTATCCCATTTTATTATATCTGTTCATTTGTTTCTCTTATCTTCATTCTTGATATTTTTTTTCCTCCTCCAATTTGGCCGATTAACTCTCTGCCGGTCTTACTCTCTCCTCTCCTTGAACTACACTACCCATAAGTGTTACATCTCCCATTATCTTTTCTTTCCTCTTCCTTTCTCTCTATGAGGGTTGCACTCCAAAACCCTTAACTCTCTCTCTCTCCTCTTTTTTCCTTTTTCTTCTTTTAGTGGTTCCATCTTTTTTTCTCTCTCTTTCTTTTCTCCCTCTATATTAGTTTCTTCCTTTCTCCTTTACATCTCCTCTCATTCAAACCTCAATAACAAACAAATTATCTTATCTGGGACTCAAACTTATGTTTGTGGCATTTTGGGGGGTTTTTACTTCACCTTTTTAACTCACTAGCAGTGCTCCCATCCCTGGCTCTCCATTTTATCTAGTTCTTGTTCCACTAAATACAATAGTAATTTTTTAATTTGTCCCATTTTTCTGTTTTCCTCTTATTCCTCTCATCATAATTCTTAGACAACCAACACCTAAAAGCAAATCATTTTATTCTTGACCCAAATTTTTTCCTTATTTGCTTTTTGTGGGTCCATACCCCCTACTTTTTTCTTTTTTTTTCTTTTTTCCTTTTTTTTGCCCCTTTATTACTTTTCCCCAATTCAGGCCCTCCATTACAGACATTGTTTGTTATAATTCACAGTTCACCACAAGATTTTCTCAAGAAAGAGGGGAGAGGAGAGGAGAGGAAAAAAGGAGGGGGGGAATAATTTCCTTTTTTTAAAATTTTTATTTTATTTTTCTTTATTTCATTATTAATTTTTTTTAAAAAAACAACTCTTCGATTTTTTATTTTTTAACTTTTTATTCTTTATTAAATCTCATTAATACTATCAACAAAACCACCCTCAGATGCCATTAAGGAAGAGAAAATTGAATATCATGGATACAAAAGAAAGAGAGGTAACACAGCTAGATGAGGAAAAATCTATGGAGAAAAAATTTAATATATTGGAAACCTTGGATCTAAATGACAGAGAATTCAAGATAGAAATCCTAAAAATCCTCCGAGATATACAAGAAAACACAGAAAGGCAATTTAGGGAGCTCAGAAAACAACTCAATGAACACAAAGAATTTATGTCCAAGGAAATTGAAACTATAAAAACAAATCAAACAGATATGAAAAACTCAATTCACGAGTTGAAAAACGAAGTAACAAGCTTAGCTAATAGAACAGGTCAGATAGAAGAGAGGATTAGTGAAATAGAAGACAAGCAACTTGAAGCACAACTGAGAGAAGAAGAAAGAGACTCAAAAATTTAAAAAAATGAGATAGCCCTACAAGAATTATCTGAGTCCTTCAAAAAGAATAACATAAGAATAATAGGTATATCAGAGGGAGAAAAGAGAGAAAATGGAATGGAGAACATACTCAAATAATAGATGAGAACTTCCCAAGCCTTTGGAAAGAACTAAAGCCTCAAGTTCAAGAAGCAAACAGAACTCTGAGTTTTCTTAACCCCAACAAACCTACTCCAAGGCATATCATAATGAAATTGACACAAACCAACAGCAAAGAAAAAATTCTCAAGGCAGCCAGGGAAAAGAAGAATACAACATATAAAGGAAGGCCCATTAGATTATCATCAGATTTCTCAGCAGAAACTCTACAAGCTAGAAGAGAGTGGACCCCAATATTTAAAGTCCTGAAAGAGAGGAACTTTCAGCCACGAATACTATACCCATCAAAGCTATCCTTCAAATATGAAGGAGAAATAAAAACATTCACAGATACAGAAAAGATGAGGGAATTTATCATCAGAAAACCCCCACTCCAGGAATTACTAAAGGGAGTTCTCCAATCAGATACAAAGAACAAAAAAAAAAAAACCAGAGCCACAAGTAAAAGCTCCAAGAAGAACACAATAAAACCAAATTTAAACTGTGACAACAACAAAAAGAAAGAGGGGGAGAAGATGGAGATTAACAGTAGCAAAGGATGATGGAGTGCAAAAGTACTCACAAAATAGTTTGCTACAATGAACAGGGTAGGGACCCTTTTCATTACTCAAAGGTAAACACCATTGAAAAAACCACCACAGAAGCACATGAGATAAAAAAGAGAGCAACAGAGGAAAGATGTATGGAATACAACCAAATAAAAACAAAAGATAGAAAAACGAAAGAGAAGGATCAAACAAGACACAAAACTAACAGAAAGCAAGATATAAAATGGCAATAGGGAACTCACAAGTGTCAATAATTACACTAAATGTAAATGGGTTAAACTCACCAATAAAAAGGCACAGAGTAGCAGAATGGATTAAAAAAGAAAATCCAACTGTATGCTGCCTACAGGAAACTCATCTAAGTAACAAGGGTAAAAACAAATTCAAAGTGAAAGGCTGGAAAACAATACTCCAAGAAAATAACATCCAAAAAAAAGCAGGTGTAGCAATACTCATATCGGATAATGCTGACTACAAGACAGCAAAAGTACTCAGAGACAAAAATGGCCATTTCATAATGGCTAAGGGGACACTGAATCAAGAAGACATAACAATTCTTAATATATATGCACCAAACCAAGGAGCACCAAAATATATAAGACAGCTACTTATTGATCTTAAAACAAAAAAGTGACAAAAATACAATCATACTTGGAGACCTCAATACACCGCTGACGGCTCTAGATCGGTCATCCAAACAGAGAATCAACAAAGACATAGTGGCCTTAAACAAAACACTAGAGCACCTGGATATGATAGACATCTACAGGACATTTCATCCCAAAGTGACTGAGTATACATTTTTCTCCAGTGTACATGGATCATTCTCAAGAATTGACCATATGTTGGGCCACAAAAACAACATCAGCAAATTCAGAAAAATTGAAATTGTGCCAAGCATATTTTCTGATCATAAAGCCTTGAAACTAGAATTCAACTGCAAAAAAGAGGAAAAAAATCCCACAAAAATGTGGAAACTAAACAACATACTTTTAAAAAATGAATGGGTCAAAGAAGAAATAAGTGCAGAGATCAAAAGATATATACAGACTAATGAAAATGACAATACGACATATCAGAATCTATGGGATGCAGCAAAAGCAGTGATAAGAGGGAAGTTCATATCACTTCAGGCATATATGAACAAACAAGAGAGAGCCCAAGTGAGCCACTTAACTTCCCACCTTAAGGAACTAGAAAAAGAAGAACAAAGAAAACCCAAAAACAGCCAAAGAAAGGAGATAATAAAAATCAGAGCAGAAATAAATGAATTAGAGAACAGAAAAACTATAGAAAAAAATTAATAGAACAAGGAGCTGGTTCTTTGAAAAGATCAACAAAATTGACAAACCCTTGGCAAGACTTACCAAGGAAAAAAGAGAAAGAAGTCATATAAACAAAATCCAAAATGAAAGAGGAGAAATCACCACGGACACCGTAGATATACAAAGAATTATTGTAGAATACTATGAAAAACTTTATGCCACTAAATTCAACAACCTAGAAGAAATGGATAAATTCCTAGAACAATACAACCTTCCTAGACTGAGTCAAGAAGAAGCAGAAAGCCTAAACAGACCTATTAGTAGAGAATAAATAGAAAAAACCATTAAAAACCTCCCCCAAAATAAAAGTCCAGGCCCTGACGGCTATACCAGTGAATTTTATCAAACACTCAAAGAAGACTTGGTTCCTATTCTACTGAAATTCTTCCAAAAAATTGAAGAAGAAGCAATACTTTCAAACACATTTTAGGAGGCCAACATAACCCTCATACCAAAACCAGGCAAGGATGGCACAAAAAAAGAAAACTACAGACCAATATCTCTAATGAATACAGATGCTAAAATACTAAACAAAATACTATCAAATCAAATACAACAACATATTAAAAAAATAATACATCATGATCAAGTGGGATTCATCCCAGAATCTCAAGGATGGTTCAACATACGTAAAACGGTTAACGTAATACACCATATCAACAAAACAAAGAACAAAAACCACATGATCTTATCAATAGACACAGAAAAGACTTTTGATAAAATACAACACAATTTTATGTTTAAGACTCTCAACAAAATGGGTATAGAAGGAAAATATCTCAACATGATAAAGGCCATATATGATAAACCATCAGCTAACATCATATTAAATGGCACTAAACTAAAGGCTTTCCCCCTTAAATCAGGAACAAGACAGGGTTGTCCACTCTCTCCACTCTTATTTAATGTGGTAGTAGAGGTTCTAGCTAGAGCAATCAGACAAGACAAAGAAATAAAAGGCATCCAAATCGGAAAAGAAGAAGTAAAGGTGTCACTTTTTGCAGATGATATGATCCTATACATCGAAAACCCGAAAGAATCCACAAAAAGACTACTAGTAACAATAAACCAATACAGTAAGGTCGCAGGATACAAAATTAACATACAGAAGTCAATAGCCTTTCTATATGCCAACAATGAAACAACTGAGAAGGAACTCAAAAGAATAATCCCCTTCACGATTGCAACAAAAAAAATAAAATACTTAGGAATAAACATAACAAAGAATGTAAAGGACTTATATAATGAAAACTATAAACCATTGTTAAGGGAAATCGAAAAAGATATAATGAGATGGAAGAATATACCTTGTTCTTGGCTAGGAAGAATAAATATAATCAAGATGGCTATATTACCCAAAGCAATATACAAATTTAATGCAATTCCCATCAAAATTCCAATGACATTTTTTAAAGAAATAGAGCAAAAAATCATCAGATTTATATGGAACTATAAAAAACCTGAATAGCCAAAGCAATCCTAAAGAAAAAGAATGAAGCTGGGGGCATTACAATACCTGACTTCAAACTATATTATAAGGCCACAACAATGAAAACAGCATGGTATTGGCAGAAAAATAGACACTCAGACCAATGGAACAGAATAGAAAGTCCAGAAATTAAACCACATATATATAGTCAAATAATTTTTGATAAAGGGGCCAACAACACACAATGGAGAAAAGAAAGCCTCTTCAATAAATGGTGCTGGGAAAACTGGAAAGCCACATGCAAAAGAATGAAACTGGACTACAGTCTCTCCCCCTGTACAAAAATTAACTCAAAATGGATCAAAGATCTAAACATGAGACCTGAAACAATTAAGTACATAGAAGAAGACATAGGTACTCAACTCATGGACCTGGGTTTTAAAGAGCATTTTATGAATTTGACTCCACAGGCAAGAGAAGTGAAGGCAAAAATTAATGAATGGGACTACATCAGACTAAGAAGTTTTTGCTCAGCAAGAGAAACTGATAACAAAATAAACAGAAAGCCAACTAAATGGGAAATGATATTTTCAAACAACAGCTCAGATAAGGGCCTAATATCCAAAATATACAAAGAACTCATAAAACTCAACAACAAACAATCCAATAAAAAATGGGAAGAGGATATGAACAGACACTTCTCCCAGGAAGAAATACAAATGGCCAACAGATATATGAAAAGATGCTCATCTTCTTTAGCTATTAGAGAAATGCAAATCAAAACGGCAATGAGATACCACCTCACACCTGTTCGATTAGCTATTATTAGCAAGACAGGTAATAGCAATGTTGGAGAGGCTGTGGAGAAAAAGGAACCCTCATACACTGTTGGTGGGAATGTAAAGTAGTACAACCATTATGGAAGAAAGTATGGTGGTTCCTCAAAAAACTGAAAATAGAACTACCTTATGACCCAGCAATCCCTCTACTGGGTATATACCCCCAAAACTCAGAAACATTGATACGTAAAGACACATGCAGCCCCATGTTTATTGCAGCATTGTTCACAGTGGCCAGGACACGGAAACAACCAAAAAGCCCATCAATAGATGACTGGATAAAGAAGATGTGGCACATATACACTATGGAATACTACTCAGCCATAAGAAATGATGACATGGGATCATTTACAGCAAAATGGTGGGATCTTGATAACATGATACGAAGCGAAATAAGTAAATCAGAAAAAACCAGGAACTGCATTATTCCATACGTAGGTAGGACATAAAAGTGAAACTAAGAGACATTGATAAGAGTGTGGTGGTTACGGGGGGGAGGGAGGAATGGGAGAGGGAAAGGGGGAGGGGGAGGGGCACAAAGAAAACAAGATAGAAGGTGACAGAGGACAATCTGACTTTGGGTGATGGGTATGCAACATAATTGAACGACAAGATAACCTGGACTTGTTATTTTTGAATATATGTATCCTGATTTATTGATGTCACCCCATTAAAAAAATAAAATTATTAAAAAAAAAAAGTAACAACAGCCAACAGAGCAATTGCCATCTGATGTTAATGAATCAAAATTATACCTTTTTTTTTTTGTCAAATAGGCAAAAAATATATTTTTTGGTGTGCCACAGAATTGTAGTAATTAGTTTATGAGTGCCATAAGATCAAAAGGTTGAAAATTGCTGCTCTATATGTTAAAAATCTAGTTATTGCTTTTATTTGAAGAATGTTCTTTTTTTGGTTTGTGGCTATTGTTATGGGGATAGAACTGATTTTTAATCACATGCTACCCACCTTCTTTCTCAGAATAGACTGACTTTTATTGCTTTATGTCAGTTTAATTTATCTATGCTCTTGGCGCCTCAAACTTAGTATATCTCAAACTATACTTATTTATTTCTTCTCAAATCATTTCCTCTTCTATATTTTTAATTTCTTTCTACCTGACAGTTCATTATTTGTAGTTGGCATTTTACATGTCAGTATATTCATATATCCCAAATAAAACTTATATAACACTCCAACTCTAATTTCCCAGAACTCTTGTCTCCTGTATTTTATACCATAACTATTAGTAGTACTGTTTATAATGTAATTATTTGCTTGGTTTTCTGGCTTCCCCTCTATTTAAGGCCAGGTTCTCAGCTTATTCATTATTGTACTCTGCCACCTCTCTCTGATGCATGATAAAGCATTCAGTATTGTTGAATAAATGATTAAAGTTATAATTTAGAATATCACATATTAATTCTATATTGTGTGATATACAGGGCACTGTGATGGAGTGACCAATCATCCTGGTTTATCTGGTCATATACTGGCTTTAGCACTAAAAATCTTGTTTCGTAGGCAAAGTAGGAGTGTATGTCACCTTAACTGTAAACATTAGGTATATAGATAGCTATGAATAAAACAAAAGCTCCTTCTCTCATGGAGATTATCAGTATAAACATTTTGATTTTCTTGTGGTTTTATTTGAGCTTAATATTTCCTATAAGCTTTTAGCCCATTGATGAAAGTTTCTATATAATTAATTTTGGAAACTTAAATGAAGACTAATGAGTCTCAAATTCCTGTTTTTTTCTGTAGTGTTTTTTTTAATATTTATATAAATTTAGTATTTTGCAATTTTTACATTTGTCTAGGTAAGTTTAGTTAGAATCTCTGCCATGTTCTGATAACAGCAACTTCAGACCTAGCCTGAGCTCGGCTTTCTTACATTAATTCTCATATCCTTCTCACATTACTTACCTTAGTGCCTGTACGAACCTAAATGAGAAGAAATAAACTTTTAATTGTGAGATTAAAATATACTTTAATTGTGAGATATACTTATTCAGAAACTTGCATAAAATGTAAATTTGGCTTAAAAGTGAACACTGGAGATTCCAAGATGGCAGTGGAGTATGCAGACGTACAAACTGCCACCTCCCAGGACCAAACTGGATTACAAATTAATTTAGGAACAATCAGCATAAAAAAAACAACTTTGGACTAAAAGAACAGGACTCAAAAACCAAGGAACACAGAAGAAACCACACCAAGACTGCTAGGAAGTGCGGGGATGCAGTGGGGGCTCCTCTGCTCCCAGAAGTGAGGGATGGCTGAGGGTCTAAAGGGACTCTCACTGTGGGGAGAGAGATTCTGAGAGTCAGGGGTCCTTAGCCCCAGGACTAGAGCCCCAGCCTAGAGACTCAAAAACTAGAAGAGACAGCCTGACAGCATTGAGTGGGGAAAAGAGCAGGATTTCTGTCTATGGGAAATAGCTTGCAAAGAAGTAGATGCAGCCTTAAAGGGCCAGCACAGAAAATCTTGCTCACAGCCACTTACCTGGGGCTCCAGGGGCGAGGAGAGTGAGGAGGACTGGTCCTGTGTGAGGAGAGTGGGTGGGTTGAAGCACAGGGACACAAACGGTGAGAGGGAGAAGAATATCTGTGCTGAGTCATTCTTCAATACTGAGGTGGCCATATGCAGGGGGAGGGGCACTCCCTCCATCCAGCATGAGCCTAGTGTAAGGCCAGTTGACCCACCTCCAAAAATCTCTGCAGCTCCAATCAGCACGAGGGGCTGTTTGGAAAGGAGGAAGTAAAGGGGAGGGACAGTGACCCAGGTTTCTGGGGAGACCTGAGCTATACCTCCCCCTTCTGATATGGAGAATGTGCCCCACCCCTGGAGAGTAGCCAGGCAGACCACACTTCTGATTCTCAGAGGTCACACCCATTGCATTCCTGTGGACTTACTATACAGAAAAAAAAAAGACCTGGATAGAGCTTCAACTGGGGCCAAAAAGCAAGATATGCCCACTACCACTGTCCTAATCACAGAAGTTCCCTTCTGGGCTCAGCAAACAAACAGCAGGGAAATTAAGACGTTTATGCAGCTCACCATGTTAGGGAGAATTAAAATCCGAGCAACCAGCAGAGGCTAAAGGATTAAGCCCTGGAGGAGGGGCCACATTCCCTATACCAACCTCAGCTGCCCTAACCCAACCAACATACTTACAATCGGCACACAGAAAAAATGGGAAGACAGAGAAATGCAATGAAAATGAATCAACAAGAGAAATCTCCAGATAAAGAACTGACTGAGATGGAAGAAATCAAATTACCAGATGCAGAGTTTAAAATAATGATTGTTAGTATACTTAAGGATCTTAGAGCTACAATGGATGGATATAATGAGCACCTAAATAAAGAAATAGCAAGCATCAAAAAGGACCTTGAAATCATGAAAAAGAATCAGAAATGACAATTACAATATCAGAAATGAAGACTGCACTAGATGGAATCGACAGCAGGCTGGATGAAACAGAAGATCAAATCAGCAAGTTAGAGGACAAGATAAATGGAAACAGAAACAGAGCAGCAAAAACAAAGAGGCTCAAAAAGTCTTAGGAAACTATAAGAGAGCTCTGTGACAAAATGAAGAGAAATAACATCTGCATCATAGGGGTTCTTGAAGGAGAAGAGAAAGAACAAGGGATAGAGAACCTGATTAAAGAAATTATAGCTGAAAACTTTCCTAAATTGATGAAGGAAAAAGTCACACAAGTTCAAGAAGCACAGAGAGTCCTGGTAAAGAGGAACCCAGTGAGCCCTACATCCAAGACACATCGTAATTAAAATACCAAAGTTAAGAGATAAAGCAAAAATACTAAAAGCTGTAAGAGAAAACAAGTCAATTACTTATAGAGGAGCCCCCATAAGGATATCCGACTTTTCAACAGAGATACTTGAGGCCAGAAGGGAATGGCAAGAAATATTCAAAGTAATGCTAAACAAGAGCCTACAATCAAGACTTCTTTATCCAGAAAAATTGTCATTTAAAATTAAAGGAGAAATAAAAAGCTTCCCAGACAAAACAAAACAAAACACAAACAAACAAACAAACAACTAAAGGAATTCATCACAACTAAACCAATACTGCAAAAAATATTAAGGGGCCTGCTATAAACAGAGCTAAGGAAAAAAAAATTCAGAGAAAGAGGATTATAGATTTAAAGAATAAAATTGCAGTAAACAATTACATGTCAATTATAATTTTAAATGGAAATGAATTAAATGCTCCAGTCAAGACATAGGGTAGATGAATGGATAAGAAAACAGGACCTGTTTATATGCTGCCTACAAGAGACCCACCTCTGAACAAAAGATACACATAGACTGAGAGTAAAGGGATGGAAAAAAATATTTCACACAAATGGAAATGAAAAAAAGCTGGGGTAGCAATATGAATATCAGATAAAATAAAATTTAAAACAAAGGCTATAGTAAAGATAAAGAAGGTCACTACATAATGATAAAAGGAGCATTACAACAGGAAGATATAACTATTATAAATATATATATATATATGTGTGTGCCTAATATAGGAGCACCTAAATATCTAAAATATCAAATTTTGATAGACAAAAAGGGTGAGATCAACAGCAATACTATAATAGTAGGGGATTTTAATACTCCACTAACATCAATGGATAGAACAGGGGTCCCCAAACTTTTTACACAGGGGGCCAGTTCACTGTCCCTCAGACCATTGGAGGGCCGGACTATAAAAAAACTATGAACAAATCCCTATGTACACTGCACATATCTTATTTTAAAGTAAAAAAACAAAACGGGAACAAATACAATATTTAAAATAAAAAACAAGTAAATTTAAATCAAGAAACTGACCAGTATTTCAATGGGAACTATGGGCCTGCTTTTGGCTAATGAGATGGTCAATGTGCTCCTTTCATTGACCACCAATGAAAGAGGTGCCCCTTCCGGAAGTGCAGCGGGGGCTGGATAAATGGCCTCAGGGGGCCTAATGTGGCCCATGGGCCATAGTTTGGGGACCCCTGGGATAGAACCTCCAGACAGAAAATTAACAAAGAAACTGTGGCCTTAAATGACACACTAGATCAACTGGATTTAATAGATATCTTCAGAACCTTTCACCCCAAAGCAGCAGAATATACATTTTTTTCAAGTGCTCATGATACATTCTCTAGTATAGACCATATGTTAGGACACAAAATGAGTCTCAGTAAATTTAAGAGGATTGGAATCATATCAAGCATCTTTGATCACAATGGCATGAAACTAGAAATCAACTACAATAGAAAAACTGAAAAATGTTCAAACACTTGGAGACTATGTAGCATGCTATTAAGTAATGAATGGGTTAACAGTGAGATCAAGGAAGAAATCAAAACTTCCTTGAAACAAATAAAATTGAATATACAACAACTCAAAATTTGTGGAACACAGCAAAAGCAGTCCTGAGAGAGAAGTTCATAGCATTACAGGTATACCTTAAGAAGCAAGAAAAAGCTCAAACTAACAACTTAACCCAGCACCTAAAAGAACTAGAAAAAGAACAACAAGTAAAGCCCAGAGAAAGTAGAAAGAAGGAAATAATAAAGATCAGAGAAGAAATAAATGACATAGAGGCCAAAAAAACAAAACAGAGGATCAATGAAGCCAAGAGCTGGTTCTTTGAAAAGGTAAACAAAATTGATGAACCTTTAAACAGATTCACCAAGAAAAAAAGAGGGCTCAAATAAATAAAATTAGAAATGAGAGTGGAGAAGTAACAACTGACACAACAGAAATTCAAAGGATTGTAAGAAAATACTATGAAGAACTGTATTCCAAAAATTGGACAACCTAGATGAAATGGATCAATTCCTTGAAATGTATAATCATTCAAAAGTCAATCTGGAAGAATCAGAAAACCTAAACAGACCAATTACAACAAATAAGATTGAAACAGTTATCAAAAAAACTCCCACCAAAGAAAAGTCCTGGGCCTGATGGCTTCACAAGTGAATTTTACCAAATATTCAAAGAAGAACTAACTCCTATCCTTCGCAAGCTATTTCAGAAAATTCAAGAGGAGGGAAAACTTCCAAATTCCTTTTATGAGCCGAGCATAACCCTCATTTCAAAACCAGGCAAAGACACTACAAAGAAAGAAAACTATAGGCCAGTATCCCTGATGAACTTATATGCTAAAATTCTCAACAAAATATTAGCAAATCGAATCAAGCAATACATGAAAAAATTCATACATCATGATCAAGTGGGATTTAATCTGGGGAGGCAATGCTGGTACAATATTCACAAAACAATCAACGTGAATCATCACATAAAGAAAAGGAAGGAGAAAAACCACATGATAATATCAATAGATGCAGAAAAAGCATTTGATAAAATCCAGCACCCATTTATGATCAAAACTCTCAGCAAAGTGAGAATACAAGGAACATACCTCAACATGATGAAGGCCATCTATGACAAACCCACAGCCAACATCATACTCAATGGGCAAAAATTAAAAGCAATTCCCTTAAGATCAGGAACAAGGCAGGGATGCACCCTTTCACCACTCTTATTCAACATAGTTCTGGAAGTGATAGCTACAGCAAGCAGACAAGAAGAATAAATAAAAGGCATCCAAATTGGAAAAGAAGAAGGAAAACTATCATTATTTGCAAATGAGTTGATACTGTACATAGAAAACCCTAAAATCTCAGCCAAAAAATTACTAGACCTGATAATGAATTCACCAAGGTGGTAGCATATAAAATCAATATTTGGAAATCATTGGCATTTATATACACTAACAATGAACTGTCAGAAAGAGAAATTAAGGAAACAATCCCCTTCACTATTGCAACAAAGAAAATAAGGTACCTAGGAGTAAATTTAACCAAGGAGATTAAAGACTTGTACTTGAAAATTATAAAACATTGATAAAAGAGATCAAGGAAGATACAAACAAGTGGAAGCATATACTGTGTTCATAGATAGCAAGAATAAACATCATTAAAATGTCTATATTACCCAAAGCAATCTATAAATTCAGTATAATTCCTATCAAAATACCAATGGCATATTTCAGAGATATAGAAAGAATATTCCCAAAATTTATATTTTGAATCAAAAAGAACACAAATAACCTTAGCAATCTTGAAAAAGAAAAATAAAGCGAGGGGTGTCACACTTCCTGATATCAAGTTATACTACAAGGCCATTGTACTCAGAACAGCTTGGTACTGGCATATGAAGAGACATACAGATGAATGGAACCGAACAGAGAACCCAGAAATAAATGCACACCTTTATGGACAACTGATATTTGACAAAAGAGGTAAGAACATACAATGGAGTAAAGACAGTGTCTTTAACAAATGGTGTTGGGAAAATTGGACAGCTACCTGCCAGAAAATGAAACTAGACCTCCAATCTAACACCATTCACAGAAATAAACCCAAAATGGATAAAAGACTTAAATGTAAGCCATGAAACCATAAGCATCTTAGAAGAAAACATAGGCAGTAAGCTCTCTGACATCTCTCACAGCAATATATTTGCTGATTTATCTCCACGGGCAAGTGAAATAAAGGAAAGGATGAACAAATGGGACTATATTAAACTAAAAAGCTTTTGCACAGCAAAAGACACCATGAACAAAATAAAAAGACAACCCACACAATGGGAGAACATATTTGCCAATACGTCTGATAAGGGGTTAATAACCAAAATATATAAAAAACTTGTAAGACTCAACACCAGGAAAGTATACAATTCAATCAAAAATTGGGCAGACGAACTATATAGACACTTCTCCAAAGAGGACATAAAGATGGCCAATAGACATATGAAAAATGTTCAACATCACTAATCATTAGAAAAAGGCAAATTAAAATCACAGTGAAATTTCACCTCATACCTGTCAGAATGGAGCTCACTAACAAAACAACAAATAAGTGCTAGCGAGGATGTGCAACAAAGGGAACCCTCCAGCACTCCTGGTGGGGATGCAGGCTGGTGCCAACATTATGGAAAACAGTATGGAATTTTCTCAAAAAGTTAATAATGGACATGCCTTTTGACCCAGCTATCCCACTTTTAGGAATATATCCTAAGAATAACAAATCTCTTATTCAAAAGAAGATATGCACTCCTATGATTATGACAGCATTGTTTCCAATAACCAAGACCTGGAAACAGCCCAAGTGTCCATCAGTAGACGAGTGTTAAAAAACTGAGGTACATATACACGATGGAATACTACTCGGCTGTGAAGAAGAAGGAAATCTTACCCTTTGCGACTACATGGATGGACCTGGAGTCCATCATGCTAAGCGAAATAAGCCAGGCAGAGAAAGAAAAATATCATATGACCTCAGTCATATTTGGAATCTAATGAACAATGTGAACTGAGGAACAGAAGAGAAGCAGAGAAGGGATCAAAGAGTCCAGAGGGAAAGTGGTCAGAGGGAAAGGGGATGAGAGGAGGGGATCAAAGAAAGGAAAGAGATTAGTGAAAGTATATACACATAACACAGAGAGATAGAGGGTAAGATAGTAAATCATGGAGGGAAGGGGGAAGGCAGTAGGGGGAAGGGGAAAGGGGGTATCAAGGAGAACACGGTGGGGGGCACGGAGGGAGATATATTCGGTGGAACACTTGTAACTATGTATACACACAAATTAAAATCAATAAAAAAAGGAATTCTCAAGTCAAGAAATATAACATTGCCATATTTTTTTTCCAATCATAACTTTCTCCCTTTTCCCTGTAGATAGATATGTGCTACTTTGATTTTTATGGCAATTAGTTTCTTGCTTTTCTTTATAGATTATTAAATCCTCTTAATGAAATGACCCCTTTATCTTAATGAAATATCTCTCTTATTCCTGGTGTTCCTTGTTTGATTTTTATATAGTCACAACAGGTTTCCTTGGTTTATGGATACATGGTATATATTTTTTTATCCTTTTATGTTGAACCTCTGTGTCATTATGTTTTAAGAGGGTTTCCTGTAGAAAGCATAAAATTAGGTCTTGTTTTTAAAAGCAATCCAATGCGATAATCTCTGGCTTTTAATTGGGGTGTTAAGAACTTTTCCATTTAATTATCAATATTTTTCATTTAAATTTACTCTCTTGCTATTTGTTTTCTATTCATCTCACCTGTTCTTTGTTTCTCTTTTCTTCTTTCCATACCTTCATTGAATGAGTTGAGGTTTTTGTTTAAATGGTCTGTTTATATCTTCACTATTGGTTTATCAGTTATAGCTCTTTGTTTTATTTTTTAGTGGTGGTTCTAAGGTTTATAATATACACCTCTAATTTACCATAATCTACCTTTAAAAAATACTTCACATGCAGTATAGGAGACTTATGACAGTGTGCTTCCATTTCCTCCATCTCATCCTTGGTGCTATTGTGACTATATGTTTTACTTGTACACACACACACACACACACACACACAATATCACCATAAATTGAAATGATTTTTGCTTTAAACAGTCAACTATTTTTTAACGAGATTAAGAATTGAGAAAAAATATCTTTTATTAACCCACATAAAATTTGTTGTTAATCCCATCCCATGGTAGTTCTCATTTTAGAAGTTTGATTTTTTATGGTATTTTCCTTTTATCTTTTCATCGTGTTAATCTTTATTCTATCTTGTTGAACATATGAAGAATATTTATAATATGTACTTTAATGTTCTTATGTGCTAATAGGTCCATCTTCTCATTTCTAGATCTGTTTCTTTTCATTGACTAGTTCCCTGTATATAGGACATATTTTTCTGCATCTTGGATTTTAAACTATTCTAATTATCACCATAAATTTTCACAGTAGCAAACACTTTCCTTTAGTGTACAAGAAGATTCTTACCAGTTTTGAGTCCTCACTTTCATTTTTTTATTAACTGTTGAATATAGTTTCTCTATTCTCTCCCATTTCTTTTATATCTACATTGCTTATACTTATTTTCTTGATACATTCCTTGAAATTTTTATCAGTCATTCAGTAGACTAAATCTGTCTACTGTTTATCTATTGAGTTTGTTTAAGTTTATGATTGCTTGTTCCAATGAAATTAATATCTTGGATTTGTTTGTGACCAGCCAATCAAGAAATATTTACTGAATCAAAGCAAGGAGACATTATTAAGTATTTGCTCTAAACTCACTTTAAATTATTTCAATTTAGGTTATCTCCAAAAATTTAAAAATACTCTTCTCTACAAATAATAGATGCTCCTCCAAAATGCAAAACAGTGGTCTTCTGAGAATAAAATACTTTATCAGCAAATATAACTCTGATTTTTTATCCCAACCAAATGTGCTTAGAAGAAAAAGACTGAGAAGCAGAAAGCCTAAACAGACCTATCAGTAGAGAAGAAATAGAAAAAACCATTAAAAACCTCCCCAAAAATAAAAGTTCAGGCCCTGACGGCTATACCAGCGAATTTTATCAAACATTCAAAGAAGACTTGGTTCCTATTCTACTCAAAGTCTTCCAAAAAATTGAAGAAGAAGCAATACTTCCAAACACATTTTATGAGGCCAACATAACCCTCATACCAAAACCACGCAAGGATGGCACAAAAAAAGAAAACTACAGACCAATATCTCTAATGAATACAGATGCTAAAATACTAAACAAAATACTAGCAAATCGAATACAACAACATATTAAAAAAATAATACATCATGATCAAGTGGGATTCATCCCAGAATCTCAAGGATGGTTCAACATACGTAAAACGGTTAATGTAATACACCATATCAACAAAACAAAGAACAAAAACCACATGATCTTATCAATAGACGCAGAAAAGGCTTTCGATAAAATACAACACAATTTTATGTTTAAGACTCTCAACAAAATGGGTATAGAAGGAAAATATCTCAACATGATAAAGGCCATATATGATAAACCATCAGCTAACATCATATTAAATGGCACTAAACTGAAGGCTTTCCCCCTTAAATCAGGAACAAGACAGGGTTGTCCACTCTCTCCACTCTTATTTAATGTGGTACTAGAGGTTCTAGCCAGAGCAATCAGACAAGACAAAGAAATAAAAGGCATCCATATCGGAAAAGAAGAAGTAAAGGTATCACTTTTTGCAGATGATATGATCCTATACATCGAAAACCCCAAAGAATCCACAAAAAGACTACTAGAAACAATAAGCCAATACAGTAAGGTCGCAGGATACAAAATTAACATACAGAAGTCAATAGCCTTTCTATATGCCAACAATGAAACAACTGAGAAGGAACTCAAAAGAATAATCCCCTTCACGATTGCAACAAAAAAAATAAAATACTTAGGAATAAATATAACAAAGAATGTAAAGGACTTATATAATGAAAACTATAAACCATTGTTAAGGGAAATCGAAAAAGATATAATGAGATGGAAGAATATACCTTGTTCTTGGCTAGGAAGAATAAATATAATCAAGATGGCTATATTACCCAAAGCAATATACAAATTTAATGCAATTCCCATCAAAATTCCAATGACACTTTTTAAAGAAATAGAGCAAAAAATCATCAGATTTATATGGAATTATAAAAAACCCCGAATAGCCAAAGCAATCCTAAAGAAAAAGAATGAAGCTGGGGGCATAACAATACCTGACTTCAAACTCTATTATAGGGCCACGACAATCAAAACAGCATGGTATTGGCAGAAAAATAGACACTCAGACCAATGGAACAGAATAGAAAGTCCAGAAATAAAACCACATATATATAGTCAAATAATTTTTGATAAAGGGGCCAACAACACACAATGGAGAAAAGAAAGCCTCTTCAATAAATGGTGCTGGGAAAACTGGAAAGCCACATGCAAAAGAATGAAACTGGACTACAGTCTCTCCCCCTGTACAAAAATTAACTCAAAATGGATCAAAGATCTAAACATAAGACCTGAAACAATTAAGTACATAGAAGAAGACATAGGTACTCAACTCATGGACCTGGGTTTTAAAGAGCATTTTATGAATTTGACTCCAATGGCAAGAGAAGTGAAGGCAAAAATTAATGAATGGGACTACATCAGACTAAGAAGTTTTTGCTCAGCAAGGGAAACTGATAACAAAATAAACAGAAAGCCAACTAAATGGGAAATGATATTTTCAAACAACAGCTCAGATAAGGGCCTAATATCCAAAATATACAAAGAACTCATAAAACTCAACAACAAACAAACAAACAATCCAATAAAAAAATGGGAAGAGGATATGAATAGACACTTCTCCCAGGAAGAAATACAAATGGCCAACAGATATATGAAAAGATGCTCATCTTCTTTAGCTATTAGAGAAATGCAAATCAAAACGGCAATGAGATACCACCTCACACCTGTTCGATTAGCTGTTATTAGCAAGTCAGGTAATAGCAAATGTTGGAGAGGCTGTGGAGAAAAAGGAACCCTCATCCACTGTTGGTGGGAATGTAAAGTAGTACAACCATTATGGAAGAAAGTATGGTGGTTCCTCAAAAAACTGAAAATAGAACTACCTTATGACCCAGCAATCCCTCTACTGGGCATATATCCCCAAAACTCAGAAACATTGATACGTAAAGACACATGCAGCCCCATGTTTATTGCAGCATTGTTCACAGTGGCCAGGACATGGAAACAACCAAAAAGCCCATCAATAGATGACTGGATAAAGAAGATGTGGCACATATACACTATGGAATACTACTCAGCCATAAGAAATGATGACATCGGAACATTTACAGCAAAATGGTGGGATCTTGATAACATGATACGAAGCGAAATAAGTAAATCAGAGAAAAACAGGAACTGTATTATTCCATACGTAGGTGGGACATAATAGTGAAACTAAGAGACATTGATAGGAGTGTGGTGGTTACGGGGGGGAGGGGGGAATGGGAGAGGGATAGGGGGTGGGAGGGGCACAAAGAAAACAAGATAGAAGGTGACAGAGGACAATCTGACTTTGGGTGGTGGGTATGCAACATAATTGAACGACAAGATAACCTGGAGTTGTTATCTTTGAATATATGTATCCTGATTTATTGATGTCACCCCATTAAAAAAATAAAATTATAAAATAAAAAAAAATAAAAAAAAAAAAAAAAGAAATGCTTGTTCAGGGTATGACAGAGTAAAAAAAAAAAAAAAAAAAAAAAAAAGACTGACTTTGCTTTTTATTTTCTTTAGTTGTTTTTTTCTGTTGTTTAGTAAGTCCAGGTTCTTATATTTAATATACATTAATAAAAATTCTACATACATTGGAATTTTATTTTTATTATTACTTATTTTATTAAATTGACTTTATTGGGGTGACATTTATTAATAACATTTTGTAGATTTCTGTTGCACTATTCCATAATATATCATCTGACATTACAATTTATATTTTTATTTTTTAATTGAATTTTTTGAGGTGACACTAATTAACATAGTTATACAGGTATCCAAGTACCCAGTTCTATAACACATTTGTCTTGTGTGCTCACCTCCCACCCCAAAGTCAGTTTTTGTCACCATTTACCCCCCATACACCTCTTTCTCCTCTTTTCTCACCACCCCCCCTCACCACTGGGAATCACCACAGTGTCCCTATTCGTGAGTTTTTTCTTTTTTTTTTGTCCTTCTGTGACTAGTCATTAGTTCCGATAACATAGTATTAACAGTTGAGGTAACTAAATGATTATATGATTATATGTTTTGATTGCTTTTTCTCTGAAATTATTGGAATTTATCTGCCAATGATATGATTTTACTCTTATAGATGGCTATGCACCTTTCCTTTCTTTGGCTGTCAGAGAAAGTATTTATCCTGTTGGCTCTAATACCGAGAAAGCTTTTCCAGGTCCAGGACACTATAATGTTTCAAAAAAACAGGTATATTTATAATAGTTATTATAATTATCTAAGTTAATAAAATTATGCTTTTTTCCTTTAATAGACTATCATGTCAATTGTCATATTTTTTCCCCTTCATATTATCTTCTTTCTTCTTTCAGTCTACATTTTGTAATTAGAATAAGAGAAAGTAAATGTGTTCAATGTCATTGCTTGCTTGGGAGTTCTTCATTATTCTTTATATTCTATAAGACATTAAAACATTGTTACATTCTTCAAGGTCCTTGAGACTCTTGAATGGGAGAATAAAACTATTGAATGAATTATGGCCCATGAAAGTTATGCAAATGGTAAAGATATGTAGAAGAGGGATAGAAATATAGTGAAAGTTTGCATGTCATACTGTAAAACTAGAATTAATTGGCATTGACTCATCTGTCTTCTAATTCTATACATTATCGAGTGTGTGATAAGAATATTTTTAATGGGCCATTCATGTTCAAAACAGTGCATAACTCCAGTATCTTCATAATCATAAATATAATCTTTTGTTTTTTCGACATGAACTTTGCATTCATTCATAATGACTCCTAGCCGGCCAGAGACAGTCAATAATGACTTAATTTTTGCGTTAGACTTCCTGAATTAATAATAGCAATCATTCTGTCGGGAGTTTTTGGTTACAAGCAGTAAAACAGATTTTAAAAGACAGACTAGGTTTATAATTAAATACAGAAAAGGCACTTGGGTAGCTCATAGACTTAAAGTAAGACTAAATAGTTGAATCATAAGGAAGGATTGGATTAGTACAATTTTGGTTATTTGTAGTAGTAAGAATTTCTACACCATTCAGTAGGGAACTGCCATTAGATAACTTAATTCTTTTTTTAATTAATTAATTAATTTATTTACTTTTTTAGATTTTATTTATTCACTTTTATTAGAGAGAGAGGGGAGAGAGAGAGAGAGGAATAGATAGAGAGAGAACAGGGGGAGGAGCAGGAAGCATCAACTCCCATATGTGCCTTGATCAGGCAAGCCCAGGGTTTTGAACCGGTGACCTCAGCATTCCAGGCCGACGCTTTATCCACTGTGGCACCACAGGTCAGGCAGATAACTTAATTCTTGAAGGTCTTTTCTTTCCTTTTAACTTTTTAGAGTTTTTTTTCTTCCTTTTATTTTTTATCTGTTACTCCACTGAAGATTAAAATTCCCTGTAAGGAGAAGCTAATTTGTCCCGTTTCATTATGGAACAATATCTGTAGTTCCTGGGGCAGGAAATCATTTGTTTGCAAGCTCCTTAAAAACCACAAAGTATTTTGCTTGTTTGTTTATTTTGTTCATTAGATCCACATATAAGTGAAATTGTATGGTATTTGTCTTTCTTTGACTGACTTATTTCACTTAGCATAAAATAGAAACATACTCATAGATACAGAGAACAGACTGACAGCTGTCAGAGTGGAGGGGGTTTAGAGGAATGGGTGAAAAAGTTGAAGGAATTAAGCAAAAAAACCAAACAAACCCAAAAAACTCATAGACACAGACAACAGTATGGTGTTACCAGAGGGAAAGGGAAGTGGTAGTAGATAGAAGAGGGTAAAGAGGGAATAAATGGTGATAGAAGGAGACTTGACTTTGAATGATGATATATTATAGAATTGTATGCTTGAAATCTATGTAATTTTATTAACCAGTGTCACCCCAATAAATTGATAAAAATGTAAAAATGTAAAAATTTAAAAAACCCCAGAAAGTATGGGAAGTGGGGGAGACTTGATTGTCACATGGGTGGGTGTTATGACTAAGATAATAGAAGGAATGCTAGAAAACAATAGTTTTGTATTACATTTCACCCCTTGATTACCCAGTTCTCTTTTTTCTCATATACAGAACATATATACACACACAGAGTTATTCTTCTGTATATGGATAGTTTATAAAATGCATTTTTTTTTTTTGTATTTTTCTGAAGCTGGAAATGGGGAGAGACAGTCAGACAGACTCCTGCATGCGCCCGACCGGGATCCACCCGGCACGCCCACCAGGGGGCGGCGCTCTGCCCACCAGGGGGCGATGCTCTGCCCCTCTGGGGCGTCGCTCTGTCGTGACCAGAGCCACTCCAGCGCCTGGGGCAAAGGCCAAGGAGCCATCCCCAGCGCCAGGGCCATCTTTGCTCCAATGGAGCCTTGCTGCGGGAGGGGAAGAGAGAGACAGAGAGGAAGGAGAGGGGGAGGGGTGGAGAAGCAGATGGGTGCTTCTCCTGTGTGCCCTGGCCGGGAATCGAACCGGGGACTTCTGCATGCCAGGCCGACGCTCTACCACTGAGCCAACCGGCCAGGGCCTGCAATTATTTTATATATAATTTTCAAGTACATCTTCTCAGAAGGAGCCAAACTGATGTCTAACTACTGCATTCAGAGATGACATTGCAGTGTCACTACCAAATGAATCCTGGATTTCTAGATTAAGGCCATTGCTTTTCTTGTTCTTTCACATTTCTATTTCATTATTCTTCAGCGTATAAATTAAATGAGAAATATACCATGAGATATTATAAAGAAGTGGTTAGGACTTCAGACTTCGGTGCTAGCCTACCTAGATTCAAAATCTGTCTCTGCCACTTACTAGCTGTTAGACTTAACCGTATCCATTTAATCTCTTTGGGCTTCAGTTTCTTCATCTGTTATATAAGAGTAATAACTTGGCTTTTTTCCTAAGGACTAAATATTCTAGTAAGTATTTAAAATGATACCTGTTAGCATTCAATACCTTTTAATGTTATTAATGTTGCCGTTTTACAACAGAAGGGGGAGACAGCAATGGAAAGTGAAAGAAAGTGATGCAGGAAGCAAGGAAGTATGTGTGGATAGGGACCTATTTTGATTCTGTAACTGATCATGAGACTATAGGTAGCTTGAGATTTTTTTTTATCATTCATTCCATGGTCCTCATGTTTTCAACTAGGACTTTCACCGGTAGAGTTCTTATCTTGGTGGGGTGATCGGAATCTTCAGTTCAAAGGAGTCTAAGAATCTGAGCCTTGATTCTCAGGCTTGTTCCACTTCTAAGTAAACCTGGGTGTTACAGTGTGGGCAGCTCTGCAGGCTGTCCCTGCGTTTCATCCCACCTTGGCTGTCATTAATCCTGGTTTGCAGTCAGGGTCAGGTTAATCAACTCAATCAATGCACTAAGCTCCTTATTTTGCTTTTTGCTTTATAGCAGGAAGAGTCTGAAATGTAGCAGCAGTTGGTGATCACAACCTGCAATTCAGTGGAATATGTTGCTTCTCACTGGCATCTTAAAACCTCTAGAATGCTAGAGCTGAGAGGACAAAAAGCAAAAAAATTCAACACTGGGTCACTAATAATCATTAGAAGTGTCACTCCCGCTTCCATTCCATGTCCACAGACTAGCATATTATGGGTGTATGGGTTTGCTAGTTCTAACATTAGTTCCCTTATTAAAATTGATATGTACCATCAGTATTCCAAGAGAGAAATGCAATAAAAATGCACAATAGATAGATTTTAAACTTGTTAGATATGATCTGTTAGGATGTTGGAATATTATTTTATATTAGTACTGATTTTAGTCAATTCCATGTGAGATAATATAAAGTACAATTTAGATCAAATTTTATTTTATTCCAAATTGAGTACATTTCTTAGATGTCAAGAATAAAGAATTAGGAATTCTGCTTTATTGTGTAACGAATGATCTTCCCTGACTGGATAGCTCGGTTGTTTAGAGTGTTGGCCTGAAGCACAGAAGTTGCCAGTTTTATCCCTGATAAGGGTGTATATATGGGAATAGATTGATGTTCTTCTCTCTCTCTCTCTCTCTCTCTCTCTCTTGCTCCCTTCTTCTCCCTCTAAATAAAATAAAATAAAATAAATTAAATAAAGTTGTATAATGAATGATCTCAGGAGTTCTAGAAATTTTTATTTTTCTTCTTAAAACTATAAACAAATGCCAGAAGAAGAGTGATTTCCTTGGTATGAAAATGACTTATAATTTATTTACTCAATTGCTATTGATTTTTTGGGGGTAGTTTTAGGCCAAACGCTTGCAGAAATTTTAGAAGTTTAAGAAGTGTGAATTTATCACACTGTTTAAAAAATAAAGTTCATTTCATTTTAAATGCATAGATTAGAAAACATGTAATGTGACAGTTTACATATTCTGTAAATAATTAATATGAATACTTATTAAAGGGATCATCTTACTGGAAATTAATGCAAGTAGCTTAACAATTTATTTTTCTTTTGGAAGCACAGGTTGAAATGCTGCTTTCTATCAGCAATTACTTAGTAAATATTATTTAGAGACTTCAAATGAGAACTGTTTTTTAAAGATTTTATTTATTGATTTTACAGATGGGGGAGTGGAACAAGAAGTACCAGCTCGTAGTTGCTTCACTTTTATTGTTTGCTTGTCATATGTGCCTTGACCAAGCAAGCCCAGGTTTCAAACTGACAACCTCAGCATTCCAGGTCCAGGTTTTATCCACCGTGCCACCACAGGCCAGGCTCAAATGAAGTTTTTCTGTTTGTTCATTTGTTTTTTTTTAGTGAGCGAGAGAGAGAGGGAGACAGGCAGGAAGAAAGATGAGAAACATCAACTCAGTTGTGGCACCTCAGTTGTTCATTGATTGCTTTCTCATATGTACCTTGGCTGAGAAGCTCTAGCAGAGCCAGTGACCCATTGCTCTAGCCAGCAACCACGGGGAACCTGGCGACTGCATGCTCAAGCTGCTGAGCTCACACTCAAGCTGGTGACCTTGGAGTTTCGAACTTGAGTCCTCAGTGTCCCTGGCCAATGCTCTAGCTCAGGCATGGCCAACGTATGGCCCGCAGGCCAAATCCGGCCCGCATAATGAGTTCATGTGGCCCACGATTAAATTTTTAATATTCTCCGCACGATGCACTGTGAAAATGAAATAACTGGTACTTTTAAATCGTTATACATAAACTACAATATCTAACCATTGCACAACAATGAAAGTTAAAATCTCAGCTACTCAGAAGCAGAAGTGTCTTTGATTATTGGAAATCGAGATATTTAAGAAGATAGTGATACGTAGAAAAGAATTCCATGTGTGACTAATCTAGGGTTAACTTTCAATAATTGGTCGAATGGATTCGTGATACTTCTTTATTTTTTAAAAAAATTCCATTATAAAGATTTACAACTTTTGTACTCATCCGTGTAATTTTTTATAAGCAATTGAATAATGGAAAATATGGAAATTAAAAAAAACTTGCCAAGAAATATTTAGTAATCTTCAGCTCAATTTATATTTGTGAACAAACTATTTCTTTAATGAATCTAAATAAAAGTACAAGATCAAGATTGCATGATTTACATTTGGACGCTGTGTTAAGAATAGGTACTACAAGTATAGAGCCAGATATTAAAAAAATAATAGGCGATGCAAAGCGCCTCAACACGTCACATTAGTTTTTTTGTTAATTTGTTGTACTAAATTACTTACATTTATTCATAAATAAATCACATAAGAAAATTTTGTTTACTTAAATGAATCGTTTTTGTATTTAACATTTTTTAATTTTAATATTTTGTCCGGCCTGTGATAAAAGTTTTCTTTCTTTTTTTTTTAAATTTTTTAAAATAAATTTTTATTAATGGTAATGGGATGACATTAATAAATCAGGGTACATATATTCAAAGAAAACATGTCTAGGTTATTTTGTCATTAAGTTATGTTGCATACCCCTCGCCCAAAGTCAGATTGTCCTCCGCCACCCTCTATCTAGTTCTCTGTGCCCCTCCCCCTCCCCCTAACTCCCTCCCTCCCTCCCTCCCATGTCCTCCCTCCCCCCACCCCTGGTAACCACCACACTCTTGTCCATGTCTCTTAGTCTCGTTTTTATGTTCCACCAATGTATGGAATCATGTAGTTCTTGTTTTTTTCTGATTTACTTATTTCACTCCGTATAATGTTATCAAGATCCCACCATTTTGCTGTAAATGATCTGATGTCATCATTTCTTATGGCTGAGTAGTATTCCATAGTGTATATGTGCCACATCTTCTTTATCCAGTCTTCTATTGAAGGGCTTTTTGGTTGTTTCCATGTCTTGGCCACTGTGAACAGTGCTGCAATGAACATGGGGCTACATGTGTCTTTACGTATCAATGATTCTGAGGTTTTGGGGTATATACCCAGTAGAGGGATTGCTGGGTCATAAGGTAGTTCTATTTGCAGTTTTTTGAGGAACCACCATACTTTCCTCCATAATGGTTGTACTACTTTACAGTCCCACCAACAGTGGATGAGAGTTCCCTTTTCTCCGCAGCCTCTCCAACATTTGCTATTACCCGTCTTGTTGATAATAGCTAATCTAACAGGAGTGAGGTGGTATCTCATTGTAGTTTTGATTTGCATTTCTCTAATAACTAATGAAGCTGAGCATCTTTTCATATATCTGTTGGCCATTTGTATCTCTTCCTGGGAGAAGTGTCTGTTCATGTCCTCTTCCCATTTTTTTATTGGATTGTTTGTTTGTTTGTTGTTGAGTTTTATGAGTTCTTTGTAAATTTTGGATATTAGGCCCTTATCTGAGCTGTTGTTTGAAAATATCATTTCCCATTTAGTTGGCTGTCTGTTTATTTTGATATCAGTTTCTCTTGCTGAGCAAAAACTTTTTATTCTGATGTAGTCCCATTCATTTATCATTGCCTTCACTTCTCTTGCCATTGGAGTAAAGTTCATAAAATGTTCTTTAAAACCCAGGTCCATGATTTTAGTACCTATGTCTTCTTCTATGTACTTTATTGTTTCAGGTCTTATATTTAGGTCTTTGATCCATTTTGAATTAATTTTAGTACACGGGGACAGGCTGTAGTCGAGTTTCATTCTTTTGCATGTGGCTTTCCAGTTTTCCCAACACCATTTGTTGAAGAGGTTTTCTTTTCTCCATTGTGTGTTGTTGGCCCCTTTATCAAAGATTATTTGACCATATATATGTGGTTTTATTTCTGGGCTTTCTATTCTGTTCCATTGGTCTGAGTGTCTATTTTTCTGCCAATACCATGCTGTTTTGATTATTGTGGCCCTATAATATAGTTTAAAGTCAGGTATTGTAATGCCCCCAGCTTCATTCTTTTTCCTTAGGATTGTTTTGGCTATTCGGGGTTTTTTATAGTTCCATATAAATCTGATGATTTTTTGTTCCATTTCTTTAAAAAATCTCATAGGAATTTTGATGAGAATTGCATTAAATTTATATATTGCTTTGGGTAATATGGCCATTTTAATTATATTTATTCTTCCTATCCAAGAACAAGGAATATTTTTCCATCTCATTGTGTTTTTTTCTATTTCTCTTAGCAATGCCTTGTAGTTTTTGTTATATAGGTCCTTTACATTCTTTGTTATGTTTATTCCTAGGTATTTTATTTTTTTTGTTGCAATCGTGAAGGGGATTATTTTTTTGAGTTCGTTTTCTAATATTTTATTGTTGGCATATAGAAAGGCTATGGACTTTTGTATGTTAATTTTGTATCCTGTGACCTTACTGTATTGGTTTATTGTTTCTAATAATCTTTTTGTGGAGTCCTTCGGGTTTTCGATGTATAGGATCATATCATCAGCAAAAAGTGATACCTTTACTTCTTCTTTTCTGATATGGATGCCTTTTATTTCTTTGTCTTGTCTGATTGCTCTGGCCAGAACTTCTAGCACCACGTTAAATAAGAGAGGAGAGAGTGGACAACCCTGTCTTGTTCCTGATTTAAGGTAGAAAGTCCTCAGTTTTATGCCGTTTAATATGATGTTGGCTGATGGTTTATCATATATGGCCTTTATCATGTTGAGATATTTTCTTTCTATACCCATTTTGTTGAGAGTCTTAAACATAAAATTGTGTTGTATTTTATCAAAAGTCTTTTCTGCATCTGTTGATAAGATCATGTGGTTTTTGTTCTTTGTTTTGTTGATATGGTGTATTACGTTAACTGTTTTACGTATGTTGAACCATCCTTGAGATTCTGGGATGAATCCCACTTGATCATGATGTATTATTTTTTTAATATGTTGTTGTATTCGGTTTGCCAGTATTTTGTTTAGTATTTTAGCATCTGTATTCATTAGAGATATTGGTCTGTAGTTTTCTTTCTTTGTGCCATCCTTGCCAGGTTTTGGTATGAGGGTTATGTTGGCCTCATAAAATGTGTTTGGAAGTATTGCTTCTTCTTCAATTTTTTGGAAGACTTTGAGTAGAATAGGAACCAAGTCTTCTTTGAATGTTTGATAGAATTCACTAGTATAACCGTCTGGGCCTGGACTTTTATTTTTGGGGAGGTTTTTAATAGTTTTTTCTATTTCCTCCCTGCGATTGGTCTGTTTAGGCTTTCTGCTTCTTCATGACTCAGTCTAGGAAGGTTGTATTGTTCTAGGAATTTATCCATTTCTTCTAGATTGTTGTATTTGGTGGTATATAATTTTTCATAGTATTCTACAAGAATTCTTTGTATATCTATGATGTCTGTGGTGATCTCTCCTCTTTCATTTTGGATTTTATTTATTTGAGTCCTGTGCCTTTTTTCCTTGGTAAGTCTTGCCAAGGGTTTGTCAATTTTGTTGATCTTTTTAAAGAACCAGCTCCTTGTTTTATTGATTTTTTCTATAGTTTTTCTGTTCTCTATTTCATTTATTTCTGCTCTGATTTTTATTATCTCCTTTCTTCAGCTGGTTTTGGGTTGTCTTTGTTCTTCTTTTTCTAGTTCCTTAAGGTGTGAAGTTAAGTGGTTTACTTCGGCTCTCTCTTGTTTGTTCATATAGGCCTGAAGTGATATGAACTTTCCTCTTATTACTGCTTTTGCTGCATCCCAGAGATTCTGATATGTCGTATTGTCATTTTCATTTGTCTGTATATATCTTTTGATCTCTGCACTTATTTCTTCTTTGACCCATTCATTTTTTAGAAGTATGTTGTTTAGTTTCCACATTTTTGTGGGTTTTTCCCCCTCTTTTTTGCAGTTGAATTCTAGTTTCAAGGCTTTATGATCAGAAAATATGCTTGGTACAATTTCAATTTTTCTAAATTTGCTGATATTGTCTTTGTGGCCCAACATATGGTCAATTCTTGAGAATGTTCCATGTATAGTAGAGAAAAATGTATAGTCTGTCGCTTTGGGATGAAGTGTCCTGTAGATGTCTATCATATCCAGGTGTTCTAGTATTTCGTTTAAGGCCACTATATCTTTATTGATTCTCTGTTTGGATGACCAATCTAGAGCCGTCAGCGGTGTATAGAGGTCTCCAAGTATGATTGTATTTTTGTTAGTTTTTGTTTTAAGGTCCATAAGTAGCTGTCTTATATATTTTGGTGCTCCTTGGTTTGGTGCATATATATTAAGGATTGTTATGTCTTCTTGATTTAACTTCCCCTTAATCATTATGAAATGACCGTTTTTGTCTCTGAGTACTTTTTCTGTCTTGTAGTCAGCATTATTAGATATGAGTATTGCTACACCTGCTTTTTTTTGGGTGTTGTTTGCTTGGAGTATTGTTTTCCAGCCTTTCACTTTGATTTTGTTTTTATCCTTGTTGCTTAGATGTGTTTCTTGTAGGCAGCATATAGTTGGATTTTCTTTTTTAATCCATTCTGCTACTCTGTGTCTTTTTATTGGTAAGTTTAATCCATTTACATTTAGTGTAATTATTGACACTTGTGGGTTCCCTACTGCCATTTTATAAATTGCTTTCTGTTAGTTTTGTATCTTGTTTGATTCTTCTCTTTTGTTTTTCTATCATTTGTTTTTGTTTGGTTGTGTTCCGTACTTCTTTTCTCTGTTGCTACCTTTTTTAAGTCAAGTGTTTTTTTGGTGGTTTTTTCAAGGGTGGTTACCATTAAGTAATGAAAAGGGTACCTACCATATTCATTGTAGTACCCTATCTTATGAGTATTTCTGCACTTCATCGTCCTTTGCTACTGTTAATCTCCATCCTCTCCCCCCTTTTTTTGTTTTGTTATCACAGTTTAAGTTTGGTTTTATTGTGTTCTTGGTGGAGCTGTTACTTGTGGTGTTGTTTTCTTTTGTTCTTTGAATCCGGTTGGAAAACCCCCTTTAGTATTTCCTGGAGTGGGGGCTTTCTGATGATAAATTCTCTCATCATTTCTGTATTTGTGAATGTTTTTATATCTCCTTCATACTTGAAGGATAGCTTTGATGGGTATAGTATTCTTGGCTGAAAGTTCCTCTCTTTCAGGGCTTTAAATATTGGGGTCCACTCTCTTCTAGCTTGTAGAGTTTCTGCTGAGAAATTTGATGATAATCTAATAGGCCTTCCTTTATATGTTGTACTCTTCTTTTCCCTGGCTGCCTTGAGAATTTTTTCTTTGTCATTGGTTTGTGTCATCTTTATTATGATGTGCCTTGGAGTGGGTTTGTTGGGGTTAAGAAAACTCGGTGTTCTGTTTGCTTCTTGAATTTGAGGCTTTAGTTCTTTCCACAGGCTTGGGAAGTTCTCGTCTATTATTTGTTTGAGTATATTCTCCATTCCATTTTCTTTCTCTTCTCCCTCTGATATACCTATTATTCTTATGTTATTCTTTCTGATGGAGTCAGACAATTCCTGTAGGGCTTTCTCGTTTTTTATTATTTTTGAGTCTCTTTCTTCTTCTCTCTGTTGTGCCTGAAGTTGTTTGTCTTCTATTTCACTAATCCTATCTTCTATCTGGGCTGTTCTGTTAGCTAAGCTTGTTACCTCGTTTTTCAGCTCGTGAATTGAGTTTTTCATTTCTGTTTGATTTGTTTTAATAGTTTCAATTTCCTTGGTAATATATTCTTTGTGTTCATTGAGTTGTTTTCTGATCTCCCTAAATTGCCTTTCTGTGTTTTCTTGTATATCTCTGAGTATTTTTAAGATTTCTATTTTAAATTCTCTGTTATTTAGCTCCAAGGCTTCCAATATGTTTAGTCTTTTCTTCATAGGTTTTTTCACATCTATTTGTGTTACCTCTCTTTCTTTTGTATCCATAATATTCGATTTCCTCTTTCTTATTGGCATCTGAGGGTGGTCTTGTTGATAGCACTAATTAGAATTAATAAAGAGTAAAAAGTAAAAAAAAAAAAAAAAAAAGGTAAAACACCCCACAAAAAAAAACAGTAATAATTTATTATTTCCCCCTTTTTTCTTTCTTCTCTTTCCCTCCTTTCCCCTCCTCAGGGAAATATCGTGATGACCTGTGAATTATATTATGCTAAATGGAACAAAAACTGCCTATAATGGAGGGCCTGATTTGGGGTGAAGAGTTCAAGGGGCAAAAAAAAGGGAGTAGGGACCTACTAAATGCAAAAAAAAAAAAAAAAATAAAAGGAAGAAAATCTTAGACAAGCATAAGATGATTTTCTTGTAAGTGATGGTCGACTAAGAGATATAATGAGAGGGATAAGAGGGAACCAGAAAAAAGGAGAAGAAAAAAATAATAATAAAGAAGAAAAAAATAAAAATAATAAGTAAAAATCTGTTGCATTAAGTGGAGCAAAGACTAAATACAATGGAGACCTTGGGTTGGGAGGAATGCTAGTGAGTTACAAAGCAACGTAAAAAGTACCCAAAATGCCACAAAAATAAACAAACAAACAAAAACAAAAACAAAAGCGAAAAAGAAAAATAAAACCAAAAAAAACCCTTGAGTCCCAAATTAACTAATTTGTTTGTGATTGAGGATTAAACAGGAGGAAAAGTAAAACGAGAAAAGAAAAAATGAATAGAAAGGAAAAAATAAGAAAAAGAAAAACGAAGGAAGAAAAAAAAAAGCAAAAAAAAGCAAAAAAAAAAAAACAAAAGAGGAGAGAGTGAGAGTTAAATGTTTTGTAGTATAACCTTAAAGGAAGGTTAGAATGAAGAAAAGAAATAAAATGTAACACTCATGGGTAGTGTAGTTCAATAAAAGGGAAGCATAAGATGGGCAGAGAATAAAAGGACCGAGGTGGAGGAAATAGAAATAATAATAATAAAGGCAATAAGATAGAAGAAACAAACAACAACAACAACAACAAAAATTAGTGGAACAAGTTGTAAAATATGTGGATTTTTCTTGATTTTGAGAGGTTAACTTCTTCCTTTTTCTTTTCTCTCCCTCTTCCTGGTCGGTGACTCTGTACCCCAGGCTCTGCCCCTGTGTCACACTTAGGTAGGGATTTGCAGTTGATGGGATTCTATGGCCATGTCATATAATTGGCTTTAGTCTTGCTGGTAGTCAAGGCTTGTTGGCGTTTGCAGGGTCCAACGATGAGAGAGTTTGCTTTCCTGGAGTCTCTCTCCTAGTCCCCCCTTCCTGAATTAGCAGCCTGGTGAACCAGCTATAAGGCTGCAACTGCTTCTGCCTGGGCAGTAAGAGGCTCAAAGAGCTAGGAAATCCCCACTGTATCCCCACTCAGCACAAGGCTTTGGGAAAGGCTCTGGCAGTCAGAGCCTCCAGTGTAATCAGGCGGGGGTGGGAGTCAATTGTTGTCAAGGTGACTGTTCAGCGCCTAGCATTCAGTTGGACCACTCAACCCAGGCTTTCCACACTTTGTAGCCTGTTTTTGCTGGGAAGAAGAGGCACTAGTCTCTGCTTGTGACTAGTGTAGTATACATCTTATTATCTGCCAAGTCCCTCTTGTTAGCGTTTATCCCTGAATATGGAGGCTCTATCAATCAGAAGTTGCCCCCGCCCCTTTAGCGAGAGGCACTAAAAAATATCACACCTCTTGTCTTGGATCGCTGAACTGAGAGAGATCTTATCAATTAGAACCCGTGGGTGCGCAGATTTCATGGGTTAAGCTAATTTCAGTGATTGGGTCCGCAGCTGTGCTCCCGAAGGTATTTCGGGCTGCCTGCGCACCCCTCCCCCAACGCTTGATTGTTAGCTTGAATGGCTGGGTGAGGTGCCCCGCCCACAGAGAGAATCTCCCAAGTAGGGAAGACTGCCCTGGCGCCTCTCCCGCTCACCCCGCCGCTGGCGGCTGGGGTGCACCGGGCGCAGGATAATGGGGCACCCTGGGTGTGCGGGCCAGTGGGGCGCTCTGGGTGCGTGGAATGCCCAGGGCACGCCCGCGAATGGGGTGCTCCGGGCACTGGTGGTTGGGGACTCTCACTCGCAGTGCGCGGGCCACGGGAAACATTAGCGGTGCTCGCTCTGCAACCGGACCGGGCGCGCGCTGGCAGCTGCTCGCCGCTCCCGAGTGTGAGCTGACTCACCACAGGCGCACTCCCTCCGCGGCTTGAATGAAGGTCCCTGCGGTAGCTTCCTCCACACCCTCGTCTCTCAGATTCAAGTGATAACAGTCCTTTCGCTTTCAGTTTGTGTGGAACTCCGGAATGCTCCGAGGATAAATTTTTCTGTTTCTAGTTGATAAATTTGTTGTGATTTTGGGGAGATCTGTCGGACGCGCTGCTCACGGCGCCATTTCCGTGACGTCACTCAAATTTTTCTTTCTAATCTGGTCCGGGGGCAAAAACTGTTGGCCACACCTGCTCTAGCTACTGCACCTCTGCCTGGTTATGCAAATGAAGTTTTAAAAAGCCTGAAATGTGGGTTGTAGTTGTGAGGGTCTCCCTCCACTGTAAAATACAAAATACTTGACACTTTATAAAACAGCAAGTTTAGGAGTTGAAACTATGGGCAGTAATTTGGTCTGTCATTCTCTGTATCTCTTATATATAGTTATTTGACTTTAATTATGGTTGTCACCACTATTCCAAAGTCAGGCGGGGGTTGGGTATACTTTGTGCCTTTACACCTCTGGCCCAGTTATGGGCAAAATCCCTTTTCCTTTGTTTTCTTTAGCATGTCTGAAGCATGCTAAAATTTTTTGAAAGGAAGTTTGCTTAATAAGAAAGAACATGGATTAAAATAAAAGAAGGAGAAGAATCAAGTTTACAAAGTGCATGCTTTGATCCTTTGATAGACAATTAGCTTATTAGGTCACCTACCTTGTTCTGTTCTTTTCCTGTTTCCTAGGATTCTCACTTCAAAGTATCAGTACAAATTTTTTTTTTTGTTTGTATTTTTCTGAAGCTGGAAACGGGGAGAGATAGTCAGACAGACTCCCGCATGCGCCCGACCGGGATCCACCCGGCACGCCCACCAGGGGTGATGCTCTGCCCACCAGGGGGTGATGCTCTGCCCCTCTGGGGCATCGCTCTGCCGCGACCAGAGCCACTCTAGCGCCTGGGGCAGAGGCCAAGGAGCCATCCTCAGTGCCTGGGCCATCTTTGCTCCAATGGAGCCTTGGCTGCGGGAGGGAAAGAGAGAGACAGAGAGGAAAGAGGGGGGTGCGGGGGTGGAGAAGCAAATGGGCACTTCTCCTATGTGCCCTGGCCGGGAATTGAACCCGGTTCCCCTGCACGCCAGGCCGACGCTCTACCGCTGAGCCAACTGGCCAGGGCCACAAATTTCATTTATGTTTTCTGATCCAGTTTTTTCCCAGTTTCTGACCTGTCTCTGCTTGACAGGTACCATCTTGTTTCTGTTAATAATGAGAATAGTTCTAGATGTGAGATTTCTTTTCTGGGCCAGAGAAATAGTTTCTTTCATATTTTTTATTACTCAGGCCTAGTAATAGATGTTCAAATTAGGTTTGATTTTTGATCTGAGTGCTGCCTCTCACTCGAGCTGAATGATAGGATATCATATGTGATACAGTATGTTCTCATCCTTCAATTGAGACTTGGCCCCTGTAGTGTTGGGGGGTTGTTGACAATATAATAATTTATCAAATAACTATAATATAGTATTTAGATGATAGCTAGTATTCAAGAAATAGTAAGACTATTTACCTTAGGTTTTCATATAAAATGTATAATTACTTGGTAATATATTTTTTGGGGTCACTTATCTGACACATGGCATTTCCTTTTGTAATTGCTTATAAAATCAGTAGAATTGGTAATTTTTGAAACATGAATGACCTGAAAACTTCTGGTTCATTTGTACTGTAGTTAAAAAAATCACATTAGACCATTTTTTTAGTCTTCAGTTAAAATAGTTAATATAAATTCAAATTGCAGCTTGAGTTTAAGATTGGAGAGCCTATTTTTAGTTTAGAATTTATTGGGGTGACATGGGTTAATAAAGTTGTATAAGTGTCAGGTATATAATTCTATAATACATGACCATATATTGTATTGTGTGTTCACCACCTAAAGTCATCTCCTGCCATCACCATTTATCCTCCTTTACCTTCTCTACCTCCTCCAACCTCCCTTTCTCTCTTGTCATCTGCATTCTGTTGTCTTTGTCTATGAGGCTTCCTTTCTTTGCTTAGTCCGTCTGCCTTTTTCACCCAGCTTCCCAACGGCCATTCCTTCTGACAGCTGTCAGCCTGTTCTTCATAGAGACTATAGTAATGGCTTTCAAATAATCAAAATATGAGGAAGCCTTCTTTTCTAAAGGTGATTTAACTTTTTATATAACTTGTAATGTTTTTTTGCAAAATCATTACAGTCTATTATTATAGATACAATCTCTTTAAACAGAAATTTAAATAGTAATTAAGTACTAAATTAGATATTTATGCATATAATTTCACTCGTTTTTTAAAAAGAAAACCTCTATTGTATATTTCTGAAAAGCTGAATAAAGCTGAAGAATATGCAAGCTAGAGATAGGTTCAGTTAATAGTGATTGTGAACAACTAACATATGCACCCCATGTGAAAAGATCTGTTGGTAAATCAGTGACTTAAAAAATATATTTTTCTGATTAATCAAATGTCAACCACTATTATGAATCATCTTTGGAGCTACTGTATTTTGACTGTTTATAGAAACAAGTAGGATTGAAATTTATTTGCATTTTCTAGTTATTAGCCAGATGATAATATTCTGATTCTATAGAATCCAGATATGTGGCATGGAAGATTTTTCCCAGTGCTTTCTCTGCAATTAACAATATTTAAAATCAATCTAAGCATAAAACCAAGCTGTTGCCAGGAAATCTACATAAATATCCATATAAATGACCAAAATATTATTCATGAAAAATATACTAAGGAAGCTTGGAAGATTTCCTTTTTCTTGCAATATGGATACCAGAATTTTTAGCTCATTTCAGAGATACTAATTGGAGCCTGTAAGCCTACACTCTTTATTCTTGCTCCATAGCTTTGGAGACTCCTGTGTGTCTGATTCTATCTAAAGTATTCTCTCAGAGTGTTGTAAGTACAGTAAATTTTAGATCGAGTTGGGAGTTACAACTGACAGCTGCCATTGTCATCTCTTACATCTTCTCTTACTAGAACTATGTTTTCAATCAAGACCTTTAACTTCTCAGGTTGGGTTTTGAAACTATTTGTTCATATTAATATATAAATTTTATCAAATAAGTATTAATTATAAAGTTCTTCTTTTAATTATTTTATATATTTCTTCTTCAATTTAGTATAATATAAAAGGAGGCTGTAGTCTACAAAACCGGGAGAAACGTTTTAAGAAGTTTATTTCCGATGGTCCAGGACCAGCAAGCTATGATCTGTCTTGTACTGGAAAATTAGCTATTGCAAAGAGAAAAGTGCTAGAGGCTAAAGAGCATCTTCAATCAGTAAGTTACAGTTTTAAAGTATGCTTCTAATAACATTTCATTTAGTTAAAATAAAGTAGAAAGGGTTCAGCGTTTTCTGTGATGTTAAGTATATTTTAAAAACCATTCTGTAAAAAATAATGGGTATATTAGTATTCATATTGTAGTTATTTATGGTTAAATGAATACTTAATTTTATAAACTTGAATTTTTAACTACCTTCTGACTTCTTTTTTGCTTTCAATAAATCTGTAGTCACTTCCAATACCCATGGTGAACAGAAAGTAAGGGGAATTTTAAAGACCACCTGAATGGTTTTCACAAACACACACACACACGCACACACATACACACACATAGAGGAAACTCTGTTCAAATAGTTAATAAAAACAGTGAAATTTAAAACATGATTTCTGAAATAAGCTTAAAAGTTAGGTGAGAAAGATATATATGGAGCTATTAAAGCAAGATGAAATGTGACAGGTGCTTTGTAAATGACCTTGTAATTAAATGCCGTAAGAATTTATCTTTTTTTTTTTCTTTTCTGAAGCTAGAAACGGGGAGAGACAGTCAGACTCCCGCATGCGCCCGACCGGGATCCACCCGGCACGCCCACCAGGGGCAACGCTCTGCCCACCAGGGGGCGATGCTCTGCCCCTCTGGGGGGTCGCTCTGCCGCGACCAGAGCCACTCTAGCGCCTGGGGCAGAGGCCAAGGAGCCATCCCCAGCGCTGGGCCATCTTTGCTCCAATGGAGCCTTGGCTGCGGGAGGGGAAGAGAGAGACAGAGAGGAAGGAGGGGGGTGGGGGTGGAGAAGCAAATGGGCGCTTCTCCTATGTGCCCTAGCCGGGAATCGAACCCGGGTCCCCCGCAGGCCAGGCCGACACTCTACCGCTGAGCCAACCGGCCAGGGCCAATGCCGTAAGAATTTAAAGAAGGCCTATTGTGTAATGGAGAAGTCTAGTTTATAGAGTATTTATATAAGAGGTTGGCTTTGAAGACTATGCATTTAGGCATGGAGAGCTAAGTGAGTGAATACAGAGAATTGGGATCTTATGGAAGACAATGATAAGATTATTTGACTGAAACAAAGAATTTGTGTAGGGGACTAGCAGGTAGTATGTTTGAAAAGGTATGTTAGTATTATATAAGTTAATAATTTTTATACCAAAGGGTTACCCCTTTGAAATAAATAATATAATCTAGTAGATTTTGGCCATAGCTTCACTTTTTTTTTTTTTTTTTTTTTTTTTGTATTTTTCTGAAGTTGGAAACGGGGAGGCAGTCAGACAGACTCCCGCATGCGCCCAACCGGGATCCACCTGGCACGCCCACCAGGGGGTGATGTTCTGCCCATCTAGGATAATTGCTCTGTTGCAGCCAGGGCCATTCTAGCGCCTGAAGCAGAAGTCATGGAGCCATCCTCAGCGCCTGGGCTAACTCTGCTCCAATGGAACCTTGGCTGCAGGAGGGGAAGAAAGAGACAGAGAGGAAGGTGAGGGGGAGGGGTGGAGAAGCAGATGGGCATTTCTCTTGTGTGCCCTGGCTGGGAATCGAACCCGGGACTCCTGCACGCCAAGCCGACGCTCTACTACTGAGCCAACCGGCCAGGGCCGGCCATAGCTTCTTTTGAAGTGGTTCCCTCTTTTCTTGCCATAACTCCTTCACATAGCTCATATTAATTAAATTTGAATCAGTTTGTTGTTTGTTTAGGAGGATATATTTTAGGATTCAGTTGAATGTCAGTGCAATGAAAATGAGGTTAATTTCTATAAGTGTATTTACATATTAGCTATTTTATGTGTGGAGATATGTGTTTATTTACTCATGCAAATGTTTATCATACATTTTTTGAGTGAGTATGTGTACCAGATATATTGCCAGGCACTGATAATATATAGAAGACAAATCACTGCTCACTGGGATCTATAATTTCAACAGAAAAGTAATGAATGAAATTCAATATAAAAAAGTTGGTGAAATGATATCTTAATAAACATGTCATAATAAAATGTTCACTGGAAGCCTGAAGAAGAGAGTTTTTGGAGGGCGTAGGGATATCACAGTTGAACTATGTCTTGAAGGATTCACTACATAGTTCAAAAGAATTGGCAAAAACAGTCTGGTGGAGAAAACCACATGAATAAAGACATTGTGGCATTAATGACATGGTTATTTTCAGAGAATAACAAAATTCTTTGAAATACTTGGAGGATCAAAGGGAGATTAGCAGGAATAGAAACTGGAGAGGAGGTATTTTGGAAAGTCTTGACACCACGCAAATAATTTTTGAAAGTAATGAGTAGAGGAGAAGCCATTCAGTACTTTCTTGTTTGAATTTGGTAATCATTCCTGTTAAGTATCTCCAAGACTGCTTAATAGTTGTCTCTAATGGTAAAAAAATCTTCAGCTAGTGATACACTAGACTGTTTATGACATAATTATATATTGAGCATGTGTACACCAACTATAACATTTATTTATTTATTTTTTTAGAAACTATAAAGGATCAAAACATTCTTAATAAGGAATTTTCCAGATAACTAAATCATTTAGATGTCTGTATGTTGATATATTTTATACTAGTAATTCTTTTTTTTCCTCTTATTTTCTTTTCTTATTCTTTTAGTTTCCTTTTTATTTATTTATTTTTTTGAAGTGAGAGAAGGGGAGATAGTGAGACAGACTCTTGTGTGTGCCCCAACCGGGATCCACCTGGCAACCCCCATCTGGGACCGATGCTTGAACCATCTGAGCTATCCTCAGTGCCTGGGGCCACGCTCAAACCAATTGAGCCACTGGCTGTGTGAGCGGGAGAGAGAGAGAAAGGGAGAGGGCGGGGAAGGGAAGCAGATGGTTGCTTCTGTATGCTTGGGGATCAAACCTGGGATGTCCATACACTGGGCCGACACTTTAGCCACTGAGCAACCAGCCAGAGCCAA
Organism: Saccopteryx bilineata; assembly: GCF_036850765.1. Lineage (NCBI taxonomy): Eukaryota > Metazoa > Chordata > Mammalia > Chiroptera > Emballonuridae > Saccopteryx > Saccopteryx bilineata. The sequence goes on from NC_089494.1 coordinate 183,569,021, forward strand.
GTATTTTCAATATATGGTAGACCTTCCTGTTTTTATTTAGATTATAAAATTTTTAATTAAGGGAAATTTTGCAAAAGGATAATCACCCTAAAACTCCTGACTCTAACATTGATATTCTGTTAATTTTTGCATATTTCTTTTCAGTATTAAATCGTGTAATGTATAGGATTTGATGCACATATATAATTTCACATAACTTATATAGCTGTAGCCATACATTCTATTTTATATTATATATTTTCATCTAGCATTACATTAGAGAGATTTTTCTTGCTACATAGTCTGTATAATTAGGATATTTATAAAGGGCACCAGCAATATAGAGATAAGAAGAAATGAAGTCAGGAAATGTTACAGAAAATATTATTTGTTTTTACTTAGCAGATACTATGATAGTATAACACAAGTAATGTTGATTATTGATGTGATTATAGGAATGAGTGCCTGTTTATATTACTTGCTTTACTAAGCAAGATAAATAACTGAGCCAAATGAGACACCTTAAATAGTGATGGTGTATACCATCTTGGTTTATATAATGAGGTGACACTTAAATTCACTTGCTTAAGTTACTTTTAAGAAACAAACATTTTTGGTTTATATTATGAAACTCATTAAGCCAATAATTAATAGTTGCTTTTTAGTAAATTTTAATATTTGGTTCTTCATTTCTTCTCTTCTTGCCTTTGAGTAAATAATGTAAAATGTTTTCTTACAGAAAATTTCAAGGTCACCTTCAGTTTTCAGAACTATTGTTCCTTCAATTCCCTCTTGTGGACAGTCATGTGGTTATCATATTAATGAGGATGACAGTATTATGAAAGATATTCCACCTGCTATTGATAGCACACTAGGTCCAGCATACTATAAACCTCAATTTGTAAGTATAAAGCATTTCATATTGACAGTTGGGAAATTATTTATGATTATGCATGTTTAGTTAAAGTAACACTAACTGCAGTAACAAATAGACCCTTAGTGGCTTAATACAAAAGAAATTCTTTTTTCCTCAATTGTAGGGGTAATATTTGTTAAGGGATGTTCCCCCATGTAGAGATTCAGGGACACAAGTTTACTTTATTTGTGTTACGGTCATACTGTGGGGCCTCGTTGTCATTTACATTCAGCTGGCAGAAGGGGAAAGAGGATGGAGGCCAGGCCTGAGAATTGAAGCTCAGTCATATAGACACACTTAACTTCCCAGGAGGCTGGAACTATAGTCTTATTCAATCTAGGAAGAAGAGGAAGTAAGTTTAACCTACCGGCAGTCTCTGCTATAATGTATAATTATATGGAATTATATGGAATACATAGATGCTCTTCCTAAACTCAAAAGTGGCCCTAGCCAGTTGGCTCAGTTGTAGAGCGTCGGCCCAGTGTGTGGATGTCCCAGGTTCAATTCCCAGTCAGGGCAACCAGGAGAAGCACCTATCTGCTTCTCTGCCCCTTCCCCTCTTCTCTCTCTCTCTCTCTCTCTCTCTCTCTCTCTCTCTCCCTCCTGCGTGGCTCAATTAGAGTGAATTAGCCCCGGCTCTGAGAATGACTCCGTGTCCTTCACCTCAGGTACCAAGAGCTCAGTTGCTAAGGAACGGAGAACTGTCCCACATGGGCAGAGCATCGGCCCCTAGTGGTCTTGCTGGGTGGATCCCTGTCGGGGCACATGCAGGAGTCTGTCTTTGCCTCCTCTCATCTCACTGAATAAAATTAAAAAAAAAAAAAAAAGAAGAATGACCTCAAAAGTGGAAAAGGACATTTTATTTACAAAAGCATTTGAATCTGAAAATATTTCACAAACGATTGTAAAAAATATAAGGAATTTCTCTGATTTACTATATTAAACATAATGTACCAGCTCCATCTCATCCAGGTTTTACATTTTAAACCTGACCAGAGTTGAAGCAATATTTCATTCAGCCAGTTGAAATGTATGCATTATCCATGAATACAAATAATAAATGTAGATGGATGATATGTCTGGTTTTACTTAATTAGAAGGCTGAAATAGATAGTGCTTTGAATCTATTATATTTTCATACTTTTATACCTGGAAGAAGTATTCCTAGTGAAAAAATATGGCAAAAATTAAGCGTAGATTTAAGGAGAGACAGAAGGGACACCTTGGGCAAAGAGTAGGTACTCTCAGGATCGCCTTGATCCTCACTCCCAATAGTTTGTTTATGTCTCCAACTTTGGGCTTAGGCTCAAGCACCTTCAGAAACTATTTGGTTTGTGGCAGTAGTTATACCAAGACCTTTTTTGCTCTTAGAGCCTTTGAATCGTTAAAAGTTTTTTTAAATTTTTTTGTTGTTATTTATATTATTATGCATTTAATAGTACAAATATCACAGATAGCCATGTATACTCCATCACATATATAGTAACTTAAAATTTTGTCATACTTGAATTAAATATATATATATAATATATATATATATATTTTTGTATTTTTCTGAAGCTGGAAACGGGGAGAGACAGTCAGACAGACTCCCGCATGCGCCCGACCGGGATCCACCCGGCACACCCACCAGGGGCGACGCTCTGCCCACCAGGGGGCGATGCTCTGCCCCTCTGGGGCATCGCTCTGCCGCGACCAGAGCCGCTCTAGCGCCTGGGGCAGAGGCCAAGGAGCCATCCCCAGCGCCTGGGCTATCTTTGCTCCAATGGAGCCTCGCTGCGGGAGGGGAAGAGAGAGACAGAGAGGAAGGAGGGAGGTGGGGATGGAGAAGCAAATGGGCGCTTCTCCTATGTGCCCTGGCCGGGAATTGAACCTGGGACTTCTGCACGCCAGGCCGACGCTCTACCACTGGGCCAACCGGCCAGGGCCTCCAATTATTTTCTTTTTAAAAATTAATTTATATTTTAAAATAGTTTTAGACTGATAGAAATGTTACAAGAATAATACAAAGAATTCTTGTATATCATTGACTGCAGTCCTACAGTTACTACTTTATCATATTTGCTCTACCATTTTTTCTCCTTATACATTTATATTATTTTTATTAAGACATTAGAGAGTACATTTAGGACATGATGCTCTTTCCCCCTAAATACTTCAATGTAAACTTCCCTAGAACAGGACAGTCTCTTTTGTAACCACAATACAATTATCAATATCAGAAAATTTTCATTCATATAATACTATTATTTAATTTATAGATCTTTTGAAAATATTGCTAATTACCTCAATGATCTAAAAAATTGTTTTGAGTCCAAAGTCCAATCTGGTATTCCATGATGAATTTAATTGTCATGTCTCTAGATTCTTTTAATTTGGAACAGTTCTGTCTTTCTCTGTCTTTTGTAACTTTTTTGAAGAGTATAGGCTATTTATTTTGTAGACTATACGGTATCTCAGTTTTGGGTTTGTGTTTATTTTCTTATTATTAGAATAAGTTTATTGGCAGGAATACTACAGAAGCAATGTATCTTTCTCAATGTATGACATAAAAAACACAGGATGTATAGTTATCCTGTATTTGGTGATGTTAACTTGAGGTGGTGTCTTCCAGGTTTATCTACAGTAAAGTTACTATTTTTTAAAACTTATAAATATTTTAGGAGAGTAACTTTAATAATAAGTATATATTCTATTGTTCACCAAACTCTCACTAGTTTAACATCCATTGATGATGTCTGAATCAATTTTACTGTGATATTTATCAAAGGGTGATTTTCTAACTTTATCTTTTTCACATTTATTTGTTGGCCCTTTAAAGAACTATCTTCTTTCTCATTTATATATTTATGTCAGTCTGGATTCAGAAATCCTGTTTTACTCAAAGGATTATAATTTATTACTTATTATTATTTTTTTGAAGTTAAGTTACCTCAGATTTGACTGTTGGGAGCCCTTTCAAACTGCTTTTTGTGTCTTTTTTGACACAACCCCGTCATTCTTTGAGCACTTCCTTACCTTCTGCACGATGAGACATTTCAGGTGCACCTCCTCGTTTTCCCTGCCCCAGCCTTGGAACCAGCCACTTCCTCAAGAAGCCCTACTTCCACTTAATGGAAAATCGTATTTCCAAACAATGTCAGGGCACTAGGTACATGCACTGCTACTGCTTTGTCATTGCTTTGAGGCCCCTCACTGGACCAAGTTAGAAATATATACTTATTTCTTCTCTATCTGTCTGTTAAAACTTCAAGTTTATATTGATACCTTCAATTTCAATTCAATACCACAGGTTTATTCTAGTTTTTCTTTTTCTCTTTCTCTGTTTTAACTCCCTTCTTTCACAGTGAGAAACCTGGCTTCCATTTTCCTCAATATATTTACTTATTTCTTAATCCTATAAAACTCTGAAAGTAGTTACAGATTGCTAACCCATCACTGCAGAAAACAGACTTAAGAAGGTACAAAATCCTCCCACCCCAGTCAAGGCACATATGAGAAAGCAATCAATGAACAACTAAGGAGCTGCAATGAGGAATTGATGCTTCTCATCTCTCTCACTTCCTGTCTGTCTGTCCCTATCCCTCTCTTTTTCTCTATCTCTGTCTCTGTCACACACACACACACACCAAAGAAGGTACAAAACTCTTACCTCTATATGACCTTGAGACTCTATACAGGCTGGAATTGAAGGCTATGGTAAACTTTAAACTGTCTACTTGAGTGTTGAAGGTGTGCCTCAATACATGCACTGAGCACCTTTGCAAAGGATGGACATTTATTAGTTCAAGGTATTTCTGTCTAAGCATTACCTGACTACTCAGATAACTGATCTGAGACTTCAGTAGACCCACATGACTAATATAAAATTTAAAAAATTAGTCCAGGAAAATCACTAAACAATCAAACAAACATAAACCTCTTGGCCAAGCAAGATTCTGACTTCCAGAATTCCACATTCTATCATTTAAAATGTTCAGTATTCAACAAAAATTATGAGACATGAAAGGAACAAAAAAATACATAGTGGTTTAAACAATTTTCTTATTACTCTTAACTTATATCTCAAAATTTTATTGCTTTAAAATTACATTTTTATGTATGCTATTTGTTTATTTTGAAATAATGTCAAGGCCAGAATAATGCCTCCAAGCTTCCCCAAATGTATAAAACCTTTTTGCATATAGATAAACATTAGTTTGACACACAACATTTGGTTTCACTCTGGCTAAATTATTATTAATAGAAGACCAAACTAAAATTTATCTCACAATTTTAATAAATGCAATTTATTTGATGATTTATTTTAGTAATTATTGAGTCCATTCAACTTGTATTTATTAGAATCAATATCTAGACATAATTTAAGAAAACATTATATAAAAGAATAGATTTATATATAAAGATGAAGTTTTTAGTATGCAAGAAGATTCCACAAAGTTAAATTTGAATTGAATTGTAATATTTTCTGAAATCTTCATCTCGAATTTGAGAAAAGGACTACAGATAAGGTGAAAAATCTCAGTAGCTCATTTTCTTTTTTTTTTTTTTAAGGTTTTTATTTTATTTTATTTTATTTTATTATTATTTTTTTTATTAAATTTAATGCAGTGACATTGATAAATCAGGGTACATATGTTGGGAGAAAATATCTCTAGATTATTTTGACATTTGATTGTGCTGTATACCCCTCCCGCAAAGTTAAATTGTCTTCTGTCACCTTCTATCTGGTTTTCTTTGTGCCCCTCCCCTCCCCTAACCCCTCTCTCCTTCTTCACCCCCTCCCCTCTCCCCCAAACCCCCCACCCCTGTTGCCATCACATTCTTGTTCATGTCTCTGAGTCTCATTTTTATGTCCCTTCTATGTATGGATTCATCTCAGTTTTTTTTTCTGATTTACTTATTTCACTCCGTATAATGTTATCAAGGTCCATCCATGTTATTGTAAATGATCCGATGTCATCATTTCTTATGGCTGAGTAGTATTCCATAGTATATATGTACCAAAGTTTTTTAATCCACTCGTCCTCTGACGGACACTTGGGCTGTTTCCAGATCTTCGCTATTGTGAACAATGCTGCCACAAACATGCGGGTACATTTCTCCTTTTCGAGCTGTTCTATGGTGTCCTTGGGGTATATTCCTAAAAGTGGGATAGCTGGGTCAAAAGGCAGTTCGATTTTCATCAGTAGCTCATTTTCTTGTTTTTCTGGCAGAAAAAACCCATAGGTTCCTTTCAGACTACTGTGAAGTTGACAGGATACTAATGTTAAAACCAAATGTACCCAAATTTCTGATAATGCTGGGTGAGCTTAGTTTTCAGATGTGAATATTAATAGAAAATTAAGAAAATAGTCTAATTGATGGGTAATTATTGTGGTTATTTCTTGGATTTGTGAATAACATCTTCTGTAGTTGTCTTATATAGCTTAAATATAGAAGCAACTCTGAAATGGAAAGTTGTATAAGACTCTATCCAATAAATAAGTTTCAGCTATATATATATATATATTTTTTTTTAAGCTGGAAACGGGGAGAAACAGACTCCCGCATGCGCCCGACTGGGATCCACCCGGCACACCCACCAGGGGGTGACGCTCTGCCCACCAGGGGGCGATGCTCTGCCCCTCCGGGGGGTCGCTCTGCCGCGACCAGAGCCACTCTAGCGCCTGGGGCAGAGGCCAAGGAGCCATCCCCAGCGCCTGGGCCATCTTTGCTCCAATGGAGCCTTGGCTGCGGGAGGGGAAGAGAGAGACAGAGAGGAAGGAGAGGGGGAGGGGTGGAGAAGCAGATGGGCACTTCTTCTATGTGCCCTGGCCGGGAATCGAACCCAGGACTTCTGCACGCCAGGCCTATGCTCGATCACTGAGCCAACTGGCCAGGGCCAGTTTCAGCTATATTTAATGTGTAAAGAGAACTTCTTTAAAGGTATTTAAAAAAATTATTTAGTTATTTATGGATTTTGGAAAGAAAGAAAGGTAGAGAGAGAAACATCAACTTTGTTGGTTGATTCTATGTGCCCAGACTGGGTATTGACCCTGCAACCTTGGGGTATTGGGAGCCAACTGAGCTACCAGACCAGGGATAAAAAATTTTTCTTTAATATGTTATTTTGTATAACATTTGAATTATGAAATTTAGCTTCTCTCTCTCCTTATTGTTTGTTCTAGAATAGCTCAAGTCATCATTAGATATTTACTTTTCAGAGTTGAATTTCACAAGCAAAGTTTGCAGTTGGAATTATGACACTGACATATTTGCTAATGATAACATGCTGGGAACTACCTGTGTGCTGTGACACTGAAAAGCAGCCATTAGTGTTTAAATTGATGCACTTTGGGACTTACAATTCTTCATAAATTCTATTTCCATACTTAATTATGGAAATGACTTGGGGGAAAAGTTGCATAACCACTTTATTCATTTCAGTGTCATTGGGACTGACAGTTAATAATTCTTCTTCAAGTTATGTTATAACATTCACTTAAACTAATGCAGTTCTATGCTGAGTTTGCTTTAATTAAGTCATATTTTATTTGCTAATGATTTTCTAAGTTGACAACGACCTTGAAGTTGGTATTGTCAATATTTCTTGACATAAAAAGAGTATAATTTAGAGTTAAGACTGCAAGAATTTATTTTTCATTTTTTGGTCTGTATTTTTAAAAGGCTTTTACATTAAATTTTAGATTGAATATCTCCCTAAGTACTATAGAGGTTAATGAGCTAAGTGTTTGTCGATTTTCATAGTTTAAATAAAATGAATTTTAGTGTATACACGGGAAAAGGATCCTGCTAACATCTTGAATGGTGTGTATATGTGTATACATAATCTTTCTGTCTACTGGATTACTTAAAGAATTGTTAACAGTTGAACCACAGACTCACAACAATGTGAATTAACCTGAAGAAAGCTTCCTGGGCCTAATTTTGCTCAGTGTCTTGAAATGCTGTGTTAAAAGAATGTAAAACCTTAACATGTATTTTTTAGACTATAGAAATATGATGTGAAAGATGATTTATCAAAATGATGCTGTTTTAAAATACTGTTTTTAAACAAATCTATAGGCTCTAGTAAATTAATATACTATATGTGCTTCTGCCTGAATTATATAAAATAATATATCTAATACGACTATATTATGTTAGAACAAAGTTCTACACTTGTGTATTTCATTAGTGATTATGCCTAAATTCGGTACAATTATGAAATGATTCATTTCTAAGTAAAAATAAAGTAAAACACAAATGAGAAATTTTGTTCTTTCTGTTATCAAAACTGTTCATGGTTATGTTATATAATATCATTTGAGAAATGGTCATACTTTAACAAAAGAAAGTATTGTGTGGCTAGACATTCTTTTCCTGAAGCTCTGTAGGGAGCAAAAGTCTTTGAGTTACCACTGACCCAAAGGAACAGGCTGCTTTTCAGCTACTCTGGTGGATGTCATGGTGTCTAGTGGATGTCATGGTGTCTTTCTTCTACCATCTGCTGCCCTGCTGGACGTGTCAGGCTGAACACATATTCTATGTGTTCTAGAGGATTGATGGGATAGACCTGTGATGGCGAACCTTTTTATAAAAACCGCCCACTTTTGCAGTGCTGGTCAACCTGGTCCCTCCTTCCCACTAGTGGGAGGTCCAGCTTTCCTGGTGGGCCAATCACCGCGCCTTTTGGTTGCTCTGCTACCATTCCACCATGAAAGCTGGAACCCCCACTAGTGGGTGGAAGGGACCAGGTTGACCAGCACTGCAAAAGTGGGCAGTTTTTATAAAAAGATTTGCCATCACGGGGATAGACCTTTCAATTTTTAGTCATAGTTCTGTTCTTTCTAGGACTGACAACGGTCTAAGCTGAGAATCATGTTTCAACTAGATATCCTACTTGTAATAGTAATGCCACTACTACTAATAGCCCTACTAATAACACTACTACAGATAGTGTTTTCTAGTGTTGTAGCTTCATAGGGGGTTAAAGCTAAATGTCCATAGTGAAGAGGGGAAAATACCTTTCTACTCTTTGTATTACAATTCATTTGAAAGAATCTGCATATCAATAAGCACACTGAGACCACTTACAGTGCTAGAAATATTCCTAGTAGAAATAAGGTTAATTCTTTTTATTTATATGACAGATTTTCCCAGGCTTCATTAGATTGTAATATGAAGAGAGTCACAGTTATGTTAATAAGTCAAATATATGTGTGTTCTTTTGTCCTATTGATGTAGAGGACTTCCAGCCTTCTGTAAAGTTCCCCTTTCCAGGTGTTTCTAGACACCCACAGAGACTGTCTCAGCCAAGCTGCTGATTTAACAAATCTGTTTCTGTTGGGACAGCTCCTGCTCCACCAGACATGTCTCTCTTGCCAGATGGTCACCTTTGCTGGGCATTTCCACCAAAGTACTTGGTCATAGTTAAAGCTGTGTGCTGAGCTGAGGGAGGTTGGGAGGCTAATGCTCTTCTTTCTTTGGTATTCTCTATTAGAGAGGTCTATAAGTAGTGCTGATGTTTAATAGTGTTTTTTTTAATTGCTGGTGAAAGTTTATTCTTTTTTTATAAGTTTTAAAAAATTAATTTTAACTTATTGTGTTTGCATGGATTCAAGTCTCCCACTCAGTATAACACCCTCACCCCCAACCATGTGTTCCCCATTATACCTCCTTTGCCCCCCTCCCCCTAACCCCCTCCCAATACAGTAAAGTAGCAGGATACAAAATCAGTATTCAAAAGTCTACTGCTTTACTATATGCCAATGATGAAACTTTGGAAAATGAACTCAGAAAAACAATTCTTTTTACAATTGCAACAAAAAATATAAAATACCTAGAAATAAACTTAACAAAGGCTGTGAAGAACTTATATACCCAAAACTGCAAAACATTATTGAAAGAAATAGAAAAAGACACAGTGAAATGGAAAAATATTCCATGTTCATGGATTAGAAGAATCAACATAGTTGAAATGGCCCTTTTACCTAAAGCAATATACAAATTTAATGCAATCACCATCAAAAATCCCAATGTCATTTAAAAAAAAATAGAACAAAAAATTACCAAGTTTGTATGAACCATAAAAAATCCCGAATAGCCTAAGAGATCCTGAGGAAAAAGAATGAAACTGGAGGTGTCACACTACCTGACTTCAAACTGTATTGGCAGAAAAACAGACATACAGACCAGTGGAACAGAATTAAGAGCCCAGAAATAAAATCACATATATATGGACAAATCATCTTCGACAAAGGAGCCAAAAACACACAATGGAGAAAAGAAAACCTCTTCAATAAATAGTGCTGGGAAAGTTGGAAAACCACATGCAAAAGAATGAAACTTGATTACAGTTTGCCCTTGCACAAAAATTTGCCATGAACCAACATGACTTATAATTGTCCAAGTCCTGAGGGAGAACAGTGGGGAATGAAGAAATAAACAGGGAGGAAAAAAATGGGATTGGGAGGTCTCCTGTAAGCTGGTGGCCTACAAGAGTGGAGAAAACCCCTGGTCAGCTTTATTATATATATAGTGCAGAAAACAAAGCCATTTGCAAAACAAGGAAGTCTCGGATACAAAAACACATATCTGGGGCATAAACAGGACCTTTCTCAAAAGTACATGACCTGCCTGACCTGTGGTGGCGCAGTGGATAAAGCGTCGACCTGGAAATGCTGAGGTCGCCGGTTCAAAACCCTAGGCTTGCCTGGCCAAGGCACATATGGGAGTTGATGCTTCCAGCTCCTCCCCCTTCTCTCTCTCTGTCTCTCCTCTCTCTCTCCCTCTCTGTCTCTCCCTCTCCTCTCTAAAATGAATAAATAAAAAAATTTAAAAAAAAGTACATCACCTTTTATCATGTGTAACATTATAACTAGCAGTTCCACAAACAAGGAGTAAGAGGAAGGGTATGTAAATAGCCTCAAGGAGTAAAAAACAAAAAGAGGGTGTGGGAAAGGGTTAGCCATTGGCTTAATTAACCCTTAGACTACAAGGAACTTTGTCAGTTTACAGCCTGTCTCCCACAAAAATTAATTCAAATGGATCAAAAACCTGAATATAAGATCTGAAACAATAAATTACATAGAAGAAAACATAGATACTAACCTCATGGAACTTGACCACAGAGAATAATTTATGATTTTTGACCCCAAAGGCAAGGCAAGGCAAGGCAAAAATAAATGAATGAGACTATATCAAACTAAAAATCTTCTGCGTAGAAAAGAAACTGACAACAAAACAGGCAGCCAACTGAATGGGAAATGTTCACCTGAAACCTATGTCCTCTTATTGATCAATGTCACCTGTTAATTTTCTAAATAAAATAAAATGAAGTTATTGGGTCAACTGAAGAGAATTCTTCTAAGGAAAGCTTGTATTGTACTTTGTTAATTATTAGTTTTTAATTGAAACCAGGTGTTTTAACTTCTCTAAAGTGAACTTTTTAATGTCATAATTTTTATATCTCTTAGTGGATGTAAAGGAAGGATGATTGTTGAATTCTTATGCCACAGATAATTTCTCTGGCATTAAAAGACTGATTGTGCCTGACCTGTGGTGGCGCAGTGGATAAAGCATCAACCTGGAAATGCTGAGATTGCCGGTTCGAAACCCTGGGCTTGCCTGGTCAAGGCACATATGGGAGTTGATGCTTCCAGCTCCTCCCCCCCCTCTCTTTCTCTATCTCTCCTCTTTCTCTCTCTCTCTCTCTGTCTCTCCCTCTCCTCTATAAAAATGAATAAATAAAAAAAATTAAAAAAAGACTTATTGTGACCTCAGGCATTAATAATAAAATGAAATGGATGTGGTATTTAATTTATTGCCATATATTTATCTTTGAAAACTTTACATGTATATGTTATAATTTTTAATACCAAGTACATAGAAGCTTTTTAAATATTTGTTGATAATTGAGTTTTAATTTCTTTTTTTTTTGTAACAGAGACAGAGAGAGGGACAGATAGTGACAGACAGACAGGAAGGGAGAGAGATGAGAAGCATCAATTCTTTGTTGCGGCTCCTTAGTCTCCTTAGTTGTTCATTGATTGCTTTCTCATATGTGCCTTTACCGGGGAGCTACAGCAGACCAAGTGACCCCTTGTTCAAGCTGGTGAGCTGTGCTCAAACCAGATGAGCCCGCGCTCAAGGAGGCGACCTCGGGGTTTTGCACCTGGGTCCTCTGTGTCCCAATTTGATACTTTATCTACTACACCACCACCTGGTCAGGCTGAATTTTAATTTTTTAAAATTAATGTAATTTTTATTTAATTAAGATCATTTTAAATAGATTTTCCTATTCCTTAAACCATACAATTCTGCCTCCTCCATTTTTGACATGATAAATAATTCATTTTCTTTGTTCTTAAGGTTTTAGATTGCTCCTTGTACTGCCAAGAGCAAGCAAACCCTCTCGTATTGGTTGAGTTCAGGATAAAAGGAGAGGCTGTTCTCTGGCTGACCCAGGTGTGGGATGAGCACAGCAGTAATAACTTTGAGATCTATCATTTACCAATGAAACCGCCTTGATTAAAGTTATCCTTGCTTTTGCTTTAGACTTAAAGTTAAAAATTGTTTCATGACTTATTTAAACTATGTCTCATCTTCATTTTTTTTTTTAATAGAATTTTTCCAGCGCAACTTTAAAATACAAGGGAATACATTTTGGCACGTCTTTGAGAAGATTAGAATTACCTCTAAAGTCAGGGCCTGGTCCTGGACAGTATGATATAGTCCAGTAAGTAAAAAAAATAGTATGCCTTTAATATAGTTTTTGATTATGAAGTATTCTAATAATTTAGACCAGCCAATGCTGTTATTAAGGAAAAACCAGTATAGAAACTCCAAAAAGTAGGTCAAAGACAATAAATAACATATTTAAGATGGTGTCACTGTTAAGTGGCAGAGCTACACTTGAACTAAGGCCTGTTCAATTCGTCAGCCCATGTATCTAAGTGCTAAAACATACTGTCTTTAACTATAAAACAGTCAAAAGATCAGAGAAAATATAGAAGAAGTTGACCCAGAAATCTTCGTTTTGTCCCTGGCTGTGGTGTTCATTCTTCTGAATGCATGGGAGATTTAAAAGGTATTCTCAGTGTGAATCAGAGCCATAATAGTAGGTTGAAGGTAATATTAATGAAATTTAACTAGGAAATAAATTTCTGGTAAAATAAATGTCTTTATTTTCTCCTACTTTTACAGTAAGACCTTAGACAAGGGTCCATGGAAGACAAAGCTGAGTTACAAATACTATGTTATCCTCATAATCTATCATTCTTTTTCATCATTTTTTTAACAGGGTTCAGGTTATCTGATGATTCTTTTTCTCATGAATGAGTTTTCTCACAAGAAGTCCCACAATGATTACCTATCAAATTAGTTTGCTAGACAGATTCAGATACATCTTTATACCAGTTAGTGGATATAGCTTAGACTCTTGTTGGATACCTGGCTGCTGTTTATTCACTGAACAAACAGTGAATTCTTGCTCTGTGCTGGTGCTAAACTTAGTAACTGAGAATAAAAAGAATAAAACATGGTCCTTGTTTTGGGGAATTTATACTCTATTGTCATTTTCACTTTCTATATATGGGATATATACTTTGTATTTTTATTCTTTTAGTTGTGCACTAGAACTTTAACATGTATGTTTAACCTAGTGGGATCTAAACTTAATATCTGTGTCTTCTTCCAAAAAACGTCTATCAAATGCTTTAACTCATTTTATTCTTATTTATTATTCAGTATTCTAATATTATCCTCATCTTTTTCCAATTTGGTTGGTTTGCATACATATCTATCTCTTTATCTGCTTGCCTGCTTGCCACTTTTACTGAGGCTCAATTGACGAAAAGCAAAATTAACCTTCTTTACAGTATGTAGGTCTATGACAATTGTTTTCCATCCATTCAACTATGCTTCTAAGTATCAGGTATAACCAGGACTCTATCTGGTCATGTTGCTCTGATTTTATGTAACAGTATTCTTTTTTTCTTTCTAGCAAGAGAGAGAGAGAGCTAGATTGAGGGACAGACAGGAAGGGAGAGAGATGAGAAGCATCAACTCATTGAGGCACTTTAGTTGTTCATTCATTGTTTTCTCATACTCGCTTTGAGGAGGGGCTGGCTCCAGCTGGTGCAGTGACCTGGGGTTCAAGGCAGCGACCATGGGGTCATGTCTGTGACATGACACTCAAGTCGGAAACCCTGTGCTTAAGCTGGTAAGCCTGTGCTCAAGCCGGCAACCTTAGGGTTTTGAACCTGAGTCCTTGGTATGCCAGGTCAACGCTCTAACCACAGTGCCACCCCCTGACCAGGCTGTAATAGTATTTTTTATAACAGCTCTCTTTACTTCTCTAGTCCTGTCCCACTCCCATTTTTCTCCTGTTTTATAATGTTGCTTTTGCTTTGATCTTTGTTATTTCTCCTATTCTCTTCTATTGGTAGTTTTACTTTTGCTTCTAGGAATATATGCATACTAATTGCATTCTGGACTACAGTTACTACCATTTACATTAATTTTGCTGCCTTCACTGTATCTTTTATATGAAGTTGTCTTGGTTTGCCTTCTGGCAGCTGAAATTTTCTACCTTTTTTTCTCTTTTTTAAAAATCTTTTGTTATATTGAGACAAGTCACACATTTCTGGGAGATTTGATGCAGTATAAGGTAGAGATGCTCTTCTGATACTTCAAATATACACTTGTTAGTTATAAAACTATTTGAGGTTTGAAAACATTCAGATATTGAATTTTGTGTAAAAAAATCAGTGAAGTCAGCATTTAACATTGAATTGATTAAGTTTAATGCATACTTACATTATAGCATTGTCAAAGAAAATAATTGTAATTATGTAACTTAATCATTTGTTTTTATATTTTTTTATTATCTGCTTTTTCTAGAAATGTTTTATATGAGATTTTTAAAAAATTCTGTCTAAGAAATAGAAAAATATTGGCCCTGGCCAGCTGGCTCAGTGGATAGAGCGTTGGCCTCATGTGTGGACATCCCCAGTCGGGGCACACATGAGAAGAGACCTTCTGCTTTTTTCTCTTCCCTCTTCGCCATCTCTCCCTTTCCCCCTCCTGCAGTTAGTGGCTTGATTGGTTAGACTTAGACTTAGGTTAGACATCAGCCCTGAGTACTGAGGATGGTTCAGTTGGTTCAAGCTTAGGTCCCAGACGGGGTTTGCTGGATGGATCCCAGTTGGGGCTTATGTGGGAGTTCATCTCACTATCTCTCCTCACTGTCTCACTTAAAAGAAAAAGGAAAAAAAATAGCAGTATAGTCAGTGCAGCCTATAATATAATACTTGTAATAATAATAGCTAACAGTTATTGTATACTTATTACAAGTATGTAAGGCACTAAACATTTCATGTATATTATTACCTACTTTAATCATTACAACTTTGAAACTTTGAGACTTGTTTATTACTATTTCTAGTTAGGTGAGGAATCTAATCTGAAGCTTAGAGAAATTAGGTGACTTGCTTAAGGCCACACAGCTAATAGATAACAATGGATTATCATCAGGCTGTCTGACTCCAAAGCTTGGGCTCTTAATTAATGTTTTTTAGGTATTCTTTCTTGAGGTTGTGTAAATTTCAATAATAATAAACTTCCCTTTTATTTTCAAACATCTTTATGCTGTTTTCTTGATTGCTTTATGACATAAATAGCATAGGACTATTTTCTCTTATTATTTTAGTAATAACTGAAGTATTAAGAGAATTGAAATTTGGAAGACTTTAGCAAAATGAATATACAGGAAACTTTTTTGGTAGCTTTTTATTTAAACTCATGATGTAAATCCCACATCCTTTTTTCTTTTTGGAGTCATTATTGGAATAGATTTACTATAATGTTCTGAATTGGAAAATGCAGAACTACTTACCAAAATAAATAAATAAATTTTACAAAATTTAGAATATGTTGGCCTAACACACCTAGATAATCTTATTACATATCTTTTAAGCAAAAATTGTTGGTGTAAAAATATCCTGTTGGCTTATATAAATATTTATGTATTTGAAATGGAGAATTCCTCAATTCTTTTTTTAATTTTTTAAAGGAAAAAGCCACCATTTTGTGAAAATATTAACATCAAGAAAGATCAGCAGAAAAATTATTGCTTACACCTTCCACGATATTATGAAATAATAATATTAGAGGAGAAAAAAAAGGTAAGTTGAAAAGTAGCTATTTCATCTACTTTCTAGATTTAAAGATTATTGAATGTTATGACAGGGTTAAAGTACTCTTAGATCTACTGTAGCTAGTTGTCACTCATTGAATATTGTGGAAGAAACTGTACTTAAAATTTCTTTTAAATGATCACCGTCTCGCTTGAATACCTCTTGTGATGAAGAACTCAGTAGCGGGCAACTGTATCCTACAATTTCCTTTTCAAACTTACTTAAATTTGCCTTCCTGCTGCATACTTATTCTTTCTTTTCCTATGACATTTTTTTCAATCTCCTTTTATCTTTTCTAGTAAGGATTAATATTATTTAACTTCATGGTAACTTATTTTTCTTTGAAGTTTTCAAGGGATCTTCTTTAGTTTGTGAATTTCTCTTTTTGAAAACCATGTGATACAAGAACTAAACAATATTTTTGGCGTAATCTGATTAGTACCTAGTAAGACTAGTAAGAGTTTTATCTCCCTTGTTCTGAAAATTTAATGTATATTTATTCATATAAAACCTGAGAGAATAAATTTCTGTTGCTTTAAGCCATCATTTGTGGTAATTTATTAGTACAGTCACAGGAAACTAATACAAGTTGTCAAAAATAGTCTTCAGTAAAGACTAATGCTCTATTGATAGTTTACAGACTAACCCCTTTTTGTTTTATAGAAATAGAAAAGTAGGGGAGATCATTCTTGAAGACTCGATTATCTTGCAGTGCACACGGTTTTACATTTTGCCTATATGAAACATTTTTGGGATTTTGTACCTAATTTGTTTATAATATATCCTTGTGGGAAAATACTGAAACCCCCCCCAACTTTGAATTAAATATATATATTTTTGTAGCATGTTTGGAACTTGTAGGCAAATAAAACCCTGAATTTTTCCCTTTAATATAATATTATATTTTAAATTTAAAAACTTGCATATTATAGGATAACATTATAAAAATGGATCTACTAGGGTAAGGATAAATGATTTTAAATTGAAAAATCAGTAACTATTTTATTCAGTTTTCTCTGCATTTGATTTTTTTAGTCTTCCCCTGAATATTAATGAGCAATGAAAATATTCTTTACAGAAATATTAGAAAAATTACAATAATAGTATAATAATTTTTATAGAATAACAAGTATACATCTCAAATATATAGAATAAAAACTGTTAATTTAGAATCATGAGAGATACTGCTATGTAGTCTACTTGTAATGTCTTTATTTGATTTTGGTATTGTGGGGGTAATGCTGGTATCCTCTGAAAGAGATTATAAATTTCTTCCTTTGATATTGGGTAGAATTCATCAATGATCCCATGTGGCCCTGGTTTTGGAAGGTTGTTAATTACTGATTTAATTTCTTTAATAGTTATAGGCCTATTTAGATCATCTGTTTCTTTTTGTATGAGTTTGACAAATTGACTTTTTCAAGAAAAATTCAAAGAACAATATAACTATTATTATGACTAATATCATCATCAGAGAGGTAAAGATAATCCAATAAGTGGATTCTGAATTCAATATCAATTTGTAGATATACAGGCCTTGTTGATGCTTTGGGACAGCTGCCTACCTCTGGTGTTGGCATCTTCACATTCTTGAGTGTTTGATGTCTGAAGGCAGGGGTAGATGTTCATTCATGGTTAGACACCTGATAAATTCCCTTCCATTGAGGTTGGTGAGTGGCTTTTATTTGATGTTCTTTCCAATAAACAAAATCTCCAGGTGACAGTTAATGAACTCTAAAGTCTTTTGTATTCTGGAAATTCGTGGAAGAAAGCTGACCTATTTGGAGTTTTCTTGAAGTGACTACCAAACCTTAGGAACAGTGTAAAATAACTCTTTTCAATAATTTCAGCTCATAAATTTCTTTATCTAGCCCAGTTTTATGATGATGCTGGGCAGCTGGGAAGAACCAGTCGACCATCCTGGGCTTTCTCTAGCCCTGACTATTCATTTAATTTACAACTATTGTTTGTTTACCCATACAATATATGCTAGAAGTTTTTCATCATTTATTCTATAATGCTTCCCATGGAATTTCAAATCTTTTGAGATGTTAGAGTTCTTCTGAAACACTGCAACATTATTTCCTACTCATATTGAGATTTTGACCCTTAAAACCTCAATTTCAGATGAAACCTAAGATGTAAGCAATTAGCATTCTTTAGTTTGACAGATTTATAAAGACATTTTTTAACATCTAGAAACACTGACTTTTTTACTGGAAAATATATTTAAGACACAAACTTTCTAGAAAAATATTTCATAAACATCAAAGTCAATTTTTAACATGGACTTATTTTTTTTTTTAAACTAAATAAAACGTGCCTAATCAGGCGGTGGCACAGTGGATAGAGCATTGACGTGGGATACTGAGGACGCAGGTTTGAAACCCTGAGGTCACTGGCTTGAGTACGGGCTCATCTGGCTTGAGCACAGGCTCACCAGCTTGAGTGCAGGGTTGCCAGCTTGAGCGTGGTATCACAGACATGACCCACAGTCACTGACTTGAGCTCAAAGGTTGCTGGCTTGGGCCCAAAGTCTCTGGATTACTCAAGGGGTCACTGGCTCAGCGGGAGCCCCCTGGTCAAGGCACATGAAAAAAACAATCAATAAACAACTAAAGTGCCACAACTATGAGTTGATGCTTCTCATCTCTCTCCCTTCCTGTCTGTGTATCCCTGACTCTTTCTTTTTTTCTCTCTCTTGCTTAAAAATAAAAAAACAAAATGGGATAAAATGTAAATATAATATTATATTTAATATCAACTCAAAAGACATCTGTTTTACTTAAGCCAATAAGCTTTAACTTTTATTTTACTTTTTCAATTACAGTTTACACTCAATATTATTTTGTATTAGTTTTAGGTATATAGCATAGTGATTAGACAATCATACACTTTACAAAGTATCCCCCCCAATATTTTTAGTGCCTACCTGGCTTCATACATAGTTACCACAAAATTATTGACTGTATTTCCTATGCTGTATTTTACATCCCCACTGACTATTTTGTAACTGCCAATTTGTACTTCTTACTCCTGTCACCTCTTTCACCTAGTCTTCCAACACCCCCTCACCTCTGGCAAGCACCGGTTCGCTTTTTGTGTCTATGGGTCTGTTTTAATTTTGTTTGTTCATTTAGATGCCACATATAAGTGAGATCATATGTACTTGGTTTTCTCTGGCCACACAAGATGGATGCTGAGGCGGTAATATGGATTTTTTAGCTAAACTTTCAACATGAGTCGGCCCTGGCCGGTTGGCTCAGCGGTAGAGCGTCGGCCTGGCATGCGGGGGACCCGGGTTCGATTCCCGGCTAGGGCACATAGGAGAAGCGCCCATTTGCTTTTCCACCCCCCCCCCCTTCCTTCCTCTCTGTTTCTCTCTTCCCCTCCCGCAGCCAAGGCTCCATTGGAGCAAAGATGGCCCGGGCGCTGGGGATGGCTCCTTGGCCTCTGCCCCAGGCACTAGAGTGGCTCTGGTCGAGGCAGAGTAACGCCCCGGAGGGGCAGAGCATCGCCCCCTTGTGGGCAGAGCATCGCCCCTGGTGGGCGTGCGGGGTGGATCCTGGTCGGGCGCATGTGGGAGTCTGTCTGACTGTCTCTCCCCGTTTCCAGCTTCAGAAAAATACAAAACAACAACAACAAAAAAAACCCCAGAAAACTTTCAACATGTGTCTATAGGTCACTGAGGTGGAGATTTAGTGATCAGGTGATAAAAATATAGAATTTTCTTAGTTCTATTTGAAAGTTCTTACAATCATTACCACTCTACTGCTCCTGCTTTATGCTGGACTTGGATGAAGGCTCGGTGAACCATGTGGTTTGCCACTTTCCTAACTGCTGCCTAGGAAAGGAGGAATAGGTTTTCTTTCTGCGTCACAAACCCATCTGGTATAATCACTCCTAAATTTAGCACTTAGTCGTAGGATGAGGAAGTGTGTAACTCTCAGGGCCCATTCTCAAGCACACATATCTAGATCTTATTCTTTTCTTGTTGCTCCCTTATCATGAGAGATTTCTCTAGGCAAGGAGAAAAAATGCATGTGGGAAAAAATGGCCTCTCTGATGGTATTTTTGTCTTTTGTCTTAATGCTTGATCCTTAATTTTAGATAATGTCAGGAAATTGACTCTTATTCTGTGTATCCTTTATAGTCTTAGCCGTTCAAATGCAGATGATTAGAAATAAAAATATGAGAAGGAATGTGTGAATGCTGCAGAATTTTTATTTTATTTTATTTTTTTTTTATTTTTTATTTTTCTTCATTTTTCTGAAGCTGGAAACAGGGAGAGACAGTCAGACAGACTCCCGCATGCGCCTGACCGGGATCCACCCGGCACGCCCACCAGGGGCGGTGCTCTGCCCCCCAGGGGGCGATGCTCTGCCCATCCTGGGCGTCGCCATATTGCGACCAGAGCCACTCTAGCGCCTGAGGCAGAGGCCACAGAGCCATGCCCAGCGCCCGGGCCATCTCTGCTCCAATGGAGCCTTGGCTGCGGGAGGGGAAGAGAGAGACAGAGAGGAAAGCGCGGCGGAGGGGTGGAGAAGCAAATGGGCGCTTCTCCTGTGTGCCCTGGCCGGGAATCGAACCCGGGTCCTCCGCACGCTAGGCCGACGCTCTACCGCTGAGCTGCAGAATTTTTAATAGCTGCTATGAACAAAGAAAGTAGCTAGTAAACGGAATGAAGAAATATGTTAATACTGGGAGCTCAGGGATGGGAAAAAGAGCAAGGAGAAGTGACTAGCATTAAAGTTTAGAGAAAAATACCATTTTTGAGTACCTCTCCCACACATTAAGAGCAGCTAAAGGAAATATGACTTGGGAAAGTTGATGAATTTGATGTGGGATAGGCTGAGTAGCTTCACTTCATTTTTTGACTTTTTAAATTCAGCAGATACACCAATTTCTACAATAGATGATACATAAAAATTAAGTATAGGTAGTAATTCATTGAAACTGTTTATACAGAGCCCGTTGCTCTTTCTGTTGCTACCAGGATCTCAGATTACTGGTTTGTATTGACCCTTTCATACTTCTCTTTTTGGTTTACTAGACTTCAGCTTTCCTCTATGATTTTTATATCTTTACAAAGTTCTTTCTCTGAACCCTTTAGGTCTGGTTAATTCAGGGCATTCTCTCTTTTTTTTTTTTTTTATCTCCCTATGAGGGAGAAATGACCACACATGCTAGAAGAGGGGGTATAGCGCTTTCAGATTTGTTTCTCAACATATATTTTCCCCATGTTATTTAATTTTCCTCAAAGTTCACTTTTTAAAATTATTTTTAAAAAGTAAATTTAAAAAAGTCACGTTTATTGAGATATAATTCACATATATAATTCATTCATTTAAAGTATACAATTTAATGATTTAGTATAGTCAGAGAGTTATGCAACCATCAACAGTCAATTCAGACTATTTACCTCACCCCGATTAGCAGTCATTCCACTGCCCTCCAATCATCCCAGCTCTAGGCAACCACTAATTTACTTCGTGTCTCTATAGATTTGCCTATTTGGACCTTACATATAACTGGAATCATACAATATTTGTCCTTTTGTGCCTGGCTTCTTTCCCTTGAGCTAATGTTTTTCATGTAGCCTATATCAATATTTTACTTTTCTTATGGCTGAGTATTTTATTTTATGGACTTGCCACATTTTTTTTTATCCATTTATTGGGTGATGGGCACTTTTTTGGCTAAGAATAAAAATAATTAGTATAGTAATGTGCTAAATGGAAGCATAAAAATATGCCGAGAAGATACCCTGGTCTTGTTATCTTTGAATATATGTATCCTGATTTATTGATGTCACCCCATTAAAAAAATAAAATTATTAAAAAAAAAATAATGAGCATAAGAATAAGGCTGCTATGAACATCAGTGTGCAAGTCCTTTTTTTGGATCAATGTTTTCATTTCTCTTAGGTATATACCTGGGATTCAAACTGTAGATAATATCATAATTATGTTTTATTTTTTGTGGATCTGTTTTATAAGGCAGAAACACTATATATTACAACTGACAAAGCCTAAAGTCTCCAATTTCTCCACATCTTTGCAACACTTACTATTTTTTGTCTTTTTGATAACCGTCCTGGGGTGTGGGAGGTGGCATATTGTGGTTTTGATTTGCATTTCCCTAATGACTAATGATTTGAGTATGTTTTATGCCCTTATTGGCCATTTATATATCTTTTTTAGAGAAATATCTAGTTTAATCCTTTGCCCATTTTAAAATTGGATTATTTATCTTTTTTTTTTTTTTTTCTGAAGCTGGAAACGAGGAGAGACAGTCAGACAGACTCCCGCATGCTCCCGACCGGGATCTACCCGGCACGCCCACCAGGGGTGACGCTCTGCCCACCAGAGGGTGATGCTCTGCCCCTCCGGGGCATCGCTCTGCCTCGACCAGAGCCACTCTAGCGCCTGGGGCAGAGGCCAAGGAGCCATCCCCAGCGCCCGGGCCATCTTTGCTCCAATGGAGCCTTGGCTGCGGGAGTGTAAGAGAGAGACAGAGAGGAAGGAGGGGTGGAGATGCAGATGGGCGCTTCTCCTATGTGCCCTGGCCGGAAATCAAACCCAGGTCCCCTGCATGCCAGGCTGACGCTCTACCACTGAGCCAACCGGCCAGGGCCAGATTATTTCTCTTTATATTATTGACTTGTAAGAAAAATTGATTACTTGTCTTTTTATTATTGCATATAAGAGTTATGTAAGTTTAATTTTCTTTTGTCTGAACTTATGACTAATTTGAATAACATTTCTTGTATATGAAATTTAAAAAAATCTTTTTTTTTTAAAGATTTTATTTATTCATTTTAGAGAATGGGGGAGAGAGAGGAGGGGGAGGAGCAGGAAGTCCCATATGTGCCTTGACTGGGCAAGCCCAGGGTTTCAAACTGGAGACCTCAGCGTTCCAGGTCGACGCTTTATCCACTGTGCCACCAGAAGTCAGGCCTAAAAAATCTTTAACTTATGTCCCCAATTAAACCATTTGTTCTTAGAGGAAAGGAAATTTTCATTTTGCTTGTTTTATTTTTTGTTATACCTATAGTTAGTGGAGTGAAATACATAATATTTGCTAATGTTTTTCTATTGAATTGATTACAGATTGGAAAAATGAGCAGTTTAATTTCAAAATTAGAATTTAGACAAAGAATCCTTAGGTTTTCTCTTTTTCTCATGGTGAAGCCAGTAGCCAGGGCCATCATCACAGCCGCCTGGCCCATGCAGGTTCGCATTGGATTCGAACAGTCGGTAAAGAAACAACGGAGCCAAAAACTGGTGGGCCATCATCTCTAATCCTAGCTTGCACCTGGCTGGCAAATAAAAACACACACTGGGCTCCAAAACCCACTCATTCAGTGCTCACAAAGCTACTGACTTATTCAAGTTTCCTAGAATCAAAGGTTTCTAGCTCACCAGACTTATTCACTTCTGTTCCCTATCTCCTTCCTTCTTCCTGCACAAACTCTGCACAAACTGGCTTCTCACTCAGCACTCCACCATCTTGGCTGCTTCTCCTGGTCTTCTCCACGTGGCCTTTCTCTGCTTTCCTTTTCTGCTCTCTCCTCTAATGCTCATCTCAGGAACCGAGAGAGCAAGCTCCCGGTCTACCCCACTTTATAATGCAGAAATCAAAACCTTTAATCCAATATACAAAATAGAGAAATCTCTAATACAAAGTCACTTATCTGGGGCATGATGGGATTGTACCACCCCACATCAAAAAGGGTGGGAAAGGCTTAGTCCTAAAACCAAGCGCCAGGCTACAAGGATCCTGCCTGCCCACAGCCTGCCCCCAACACACATTAATATAACCTGGGCGATGGGCTTCCAGGTGGGCAGCGCCATCTTTAACAAAGTGAGCATAATATATTTTATCTGCCCAACACTCATTTATCCTATTGCTTTAGAAGAATAAGTTTTAAAGCTGTAATTAAACAAGTAGACACTAGTGTGTTTGGATTTAAGCATTTCTGATGATATAACAAAATATAATATATAATAATATGAACATATCTTAATGAATGGTTGTGAGTTTTTAAATTTATCATTCCTTGAGTTATATTTTATTTGTATACACAATGTTGTTCAACATATCTTTTGAATATATTATGGCTTCTAGTCTACTGCAAACTTATGTTAAAAATATTTTTTTTGAGTGAGAGAAAGAGAGAGAGTGGGAAGAAAAGAGAGAGATGAGAAGCATCAACTCATAGTTGCATCACCTTAGTTGTTCACTGATTGCTTCTCATATGTGCCTTGACCAAAGGGCTGGGGCTCCAGCCAAGCCAGTTACCCTTGCTCAAGCCAGTGACCTTGGTCTCAAGCCAATGACCATGGGGTCATGTCTATGATCTCACACAAAAGCTGATGACCCCATGCTCAAGCTGGTGAGCTTGCACTCAAGCGGACACCTTGGGGTTTGGAATCAGGGTCCTTAACATCCCAGGTCGATGCTCCATCCACTGTGCCACCACCGGTCAGGCTAAAAAACACAAATATTAACTTTATTCAACCTGAATATTTTTCACAGGACTATATCTTGCCTTTGGCAATAAAATTTTTTTAAAATATCTTCCTTAACATTAATGAAGTATTTAATTTGCAAAAACATTTAATAATTGTTTCTATTGAATTTTTTTGATGTAGTAATGCAAAATTTATAAAGTTGCTATATTAGTTTATCTGTTAAAAAACAGTCAAGTATCACTAGGTGGCGCCAATACTTTGGCTCTTTATTGATATAAAACCTTATTTATTCATTCATTTTTCCTTACTTATGAAAACAATGTTTAAAAATTATGTGAAAAAATATGAAAATTTGCCTTGTATTTCTGAGAAAACCTAAATTGAAAATTTTAATTCTTTGGAAGTTCTGTCAAATGGATATAACTTGAAATTATATATTTTAAAATGCTATTTAAATTCTGTTTGCAAATAAAACTATAGAGCTATCACTTTTCTTTCTTTATATATAAATTTATCAAAATTGTTAGAATTCTAAAAGCTATAATTTAAAGGTGTAACTTATAAATTAGGTTTTACCCTGAATTAATAGATTACATAAATAAAATTCACTAATCTTAAATAGATCTCAAGTAGAAAAACATAGTTTTATATAAGTAAGAATATGCTAAAAGATTAGTAATAAAGAAAGACATAATAAACAGAAATAATATATAGTCTTTTGTGATTATTTTTTAAAGCCTGTTATTACATTATTATTAATGGTTGTCTTATGGCTGGATTGTTTCATTATTTGTGATGCAAAAATTTCAATATTTTACTTTTCACTGTAAGTCTTTAATATTTATTAAATTACTTAGTTGGTTGCCATTATAGTAGGCACTTGGCAATTTCCTGCAGTTAGTAATGCGTAGTGGCCTTGAAAGAGCTTGAATTTGAGGATAAACCAAGATTTAGGAAGACTTGCACAAATTAAATATGTTTTTCTCCTTCAAAAAAATTATTATTTTGTGTTATGGTTACTGCATCAAAAGTCTGGTGCTCATTTTTCTTATTTTCTAAGAAAACTTTTCCAATTTTAAAATTATGGGTTGCAATGAGGAAGTAAGAAAGATGCCAAGAAATGGGAGCAAAGTATTGAATCATTAAAGGATAAGTGGACAAAATTATGTGTGATAAAAGAAATGAGGAAGAGGTTGAAAATATTTATTTATTGTTTAAATAGTGATTCAATATCCTTAGCAAGAGCATCTGATATCTTTAAGCTTGATTGTAAAATAGTTTATACTGTTTTTAGTGAGTTTATTACAGTGAAGTCATAGTCATTCATGTTAAATTTTAGGAACTATATAAAATAAATAAAGCATTCTTGGATTTATTCATGGTTTAGTGGTGAAGAGTTCAGGCTTTGGAATCACACTGTAATTTCCTGCTTTACATACTAGCTCTATGACCTTGGGCAAGTTATTTTGCCATTTTAAGCTTAAATAGCTTTCTGCTAAATCTCTAAAATATGAATAATAATGTCTACAACATATTATTGTGAGATTATAATGCGATGTGTATATATATATATCTATATATATACACACACACATAGTACCTGACACTTGCTAATACTCAGTAATTGGTATTTATTACTATTATTCATTTAATGAATATTGATTGGACACTTACTCCATGCTTTGGAAAGGAAGATGATGAACAGTACAAAGCGTCTTGAGTCAAGGAGTGAATACGTTGGTGGAAGGTACAAATAGGTAAACAATGATACTATTATATCTAAAGAAAGTACACTAAAACTTTAGAAGAGCAACTCATTGATTCTGCGTGATGATGACAGTAGTCAGAAATGGATTTCAAAGTATGTTTGAGTTGTGTTTTGGGGAGTGAGTAGGTTATTTTGTCAGATGGATAGAAAATTACAGGCAAAGAAGATTTGCAAAGCCAAGGAGATTTGAAAAACAGTTTTTATTTTATCTAGTAAATATTTTAAGCAGGAGATTCACTATCAGTTTTAGAATTTTAGAAAAATAAGACATTCAGCTGTAATCAAATAGGTTAGATGTGGGGAAAGGAAAGTAGGAAGAAGTCATGAGATGACGCCCAGTGATTCGTATAGTGAATGACTATATTAAATAGTGAAATGAACCTAGAAATGAATGGAGAAAGTGACATACAGCTGAATTATAGCATCAATTTTTCTTGGTAATTACTTTGAGGTAGAAGAAAGTATTGAGGGTGACTCCTAGGTTTCTCACTTAGAATATGATGTGAGTGGTGTTGTGGAGAGTAGGAGAGAGAGAATATAGAAAGTATGCCACACTGGCAGTGTATGTGCGTGTGTGTGTGTGTGTGTAGTATTGAGACATCATATTATTTTAAGCATCTATTTGCTATATAGACAGAAATGTGAAGGTAGTCAGAAAATTGAGGAAAATGTGGACTGGAGATTTAGTCATTCATTTTTGAAGTAAATTACATAATCCAGAAGGAGTGATGATTGAGCTTGGAAGTTGACATTTTATTTTTTTAGAATAGGTCCCACCCTAAAAGCCTCATTTTATTTATTTATATATTTTGACATTCAGTATTATTTTATATTAGTTTCAGATGTATTGCATAGTGGTTAGACATTTTTATAACTTATGAAGTGATCCCCCTTGATAAGTCTAGTACCCACCTGGCACCATATATAGTTATTATAACATAATTGACTATATTCCCTGTGCTATACTTTACATCCTTGTGACTATTTTATAACTATCCAATTTTTAACATTTGATGAATAAGTGAGTTAATGAATAACATAAATCTATGAGCATTAGAAATAGAGCTTATGTGAAATATCGGTATATACAAAGTGAGGTTGTCCGTAATACTTTTTTTTTGTCTTTAATACTTTTTATCATATACACAATACTGTTATAATCTGAACCTTAACTGTTTTTCCAACTGCATATTTCACAATTCATCTATTTGCATCCCCGACTTGGTCATATTGAAGTACGTACAGTTTCCTGAACTTTACATTCTTACCCCTCATTCCACATTTCTCTCCCTCTGCATAATCTAGTCTTTCCCCTGGAACACACTTTTCTC
Organism: Saccopteryx bilineata; assembly: GCF_036850765.1. Lineage (NCBI taxonomy): Eukaryota > Metazoa > Chordata > Mammalia > Chiroptera > Emballonuridae > Saccopteryx > Saccopteryx bilineata. The sequence goes on from NC_089494.1 coordinate 183,596,674, forward strand.
TTTATGCGGCTGATTTCCACTCATTCTTTGTAATTCAACTCCTGGTACTCTATGCATGCCTCAGTCAAGGCATTTATCATGCTATATTATCATTGTCTTTTTCTGCCACCAGACCATACCATTCTTGAGGTCAGGGATTATGCTATATTGATTTTAAATCCCTAACACGTGATAGGTGAAAAACAATTAATAAGTGAAGAAATGAAAGTATACTGAGCCTAATATTATGTAACAGATTGATGGGGAGTAGCGGATGAGGACATTTTGAATAGGAGAATAAAACATTAAGATGTGTGTGCACCTGGCAGACTACTCTAGCTGGCCATTGAGACTGTCTGAGTTAATGTTGAGAGAACCTTGCAGATGGGAATCATGGAGGGTTTTTAATGCAAGTTGGAAATGTCTATATTCCATGTAACTTGTAATAGTCATTTTTAAGCAGTAAGATGTGAAAAAAAAATCAGGTTGTTTATTCTGATAGTTGTTCATTTTACAGAACTCTCTTGCTCCAATCTAATCCATTCCTGAAAATATTTGGATAATAATTTTTTGGGTATTCTGCTATTTTGTGACAAAAACATATATATCCAGCCCATGAAAAGTCCTACCTCAATTTTCCAAATAAAACAGTTAAACATATAGCTGTTTAGAGTTTAAGTTGTTTAAAATACCAATTACTTAATTTAAAAAATTTATTGAGCTCAGTATGTTTGTGTACAGTTGATGATACTGTTCTATATCAGGTATTACCTATTATTTTGCAAAAACATGTTTTATAATGTAAATAAACAGTGAAATAGTGTGTTAGAGACCTAAACATATCTAAATTGCCTAGGTTGATTTTATCCTCAGTCATTTGGCATAAGCAATATGTGGAAGCAATGAGATACTAAGTCTGGGAAGGGTTTGAAGAAATGGAAAGATAAGATGATTGCAGCAATGTGCTCATTTTATTTTTAAGTGAGAAGAGAGAAGATAGTGAAATAGACTCCTGCATGCTCCTTGACCAGGATCTACCCAGCAACCCCTGTCGAGGGCTGATGCTGGAATCAGTCAAGCTATTTTTAGTGCTTGAGGCTGACTTGCCCAGACTACCCAAGCCACCCTCAGTGCCCAGGCAGATGCTCAAACCAATCGAGCCACTGGCTATGGGAAGGGAAGAGAGAGAAGGGGGAGAGGGCTGGGGAGAGAAGCTGATGGTCACTTCTTCTGGAGCCCTGACCAGGAATCAAACTCAGGATGTCCATATGCTGGATTAGTGCTCTATTCACTGAGCCAACTGGCGAAGGGCTGTTCTCTGCATTCTAAATGTAAGGTATTTTCCACCGAGGAAGAAAGAAGGACGTAGCCATCAAGTGTGGACAGGCAAAAGCTTTATTTAGAGTGCTCCCGGGCAAAGTTCACTGGTCCACAAGACAGGGGCCAGGGAAATCATGCAGCTTCTCCTGCCCTGGGGTAATTTATAGTGTTGGTAGGGTGGTGGTGGTGGTGTGATAGGTCATGGTGAAATTTCATTGGCTGACAGACAGTTTCAAAATGTTCCTGGGCCGTTTCTTTTGGTGGTCATGGCTTGGGTGGTTTTGGCCAAAGTCCCTGGACCTAGTTATCCATATGACTTTCCCCCATTACCAACCAGCCTCACATTCTGACCTTTTGTGTTAGATGGGGCATTGCTATTCCTCTGGTTACTTCCTGCTGGTTAGGGGCATCGTGGGGAAGGGAGGTCGGAAGGTGGTGGCTCTGAGGGGAGTTGTGTATATGGGTGTAGAAGCATCTGGTTGACCGTGATTTGAGAAACCTCGCGGATGTGGCCCTGTAAGAATCTAAGAAAAAGAGGAGCAAACATGAGTAATATGCTGATAATTAGAAGAGGACCTAGGATAGGGGCAACCTAGGTGAGGATGAGTGACTGCCACCAGGAGATAAGCGGGTTGTAGGAAGAGAAGTCCTTGCACAGTTTTTCTTGCAGATGGTTGAGGACATTGATGTTTTCTTCATCAGGCCAGTCTCATTGATATAGAAACAGCATTGCTCCCTGCTTTAATTCTCTATGGCAGCAGGTTCCCGGTGGGAGGGACAGGAGTAACAGGAGGATCTGCAGGGCCCAAACTTTTGGTGAGCCGAAGACGGGTAGGCCCAGTGGTTCTGATTGCCAGTGGTTCTGCATGGGGGCAAGCTTGAGGCGAGAGACATGGTACCTGGTACCGAGGTGTTTGCCCTAGGAGCTTGGCTGCAGTAGGAGTAGTCAATATTACCATATGGGGTCCTGTCCACCTGGGCTGTAGGGAGCCAGGTTGGAGTTCCCTTAGAAGAACTTTGTGCCCTGGCTGGAGGGGGACTGCTGGATGAGCTTCACTTGGACCCCCTATGGGAGGAAGAGTCCAGTCTGTGTGTTCCCTAAGAAGATGGCAGAGTAAAGACAGAAAGGGGAGGTATGTGGCAAGAGGAGGGGGGTTGATAGGTAAGTTGTGATTGATTAAGAATGGTCTACCATAAACCAGCTCAATGGTCTACCATAAACCAGCTCAAAGGGGTTGAGTCCAGTGGGGTTTCGCGAGGTTGCTCTGATTCTGGTGAGTGCTAGTGGAAGGAGGTTCGGCCAGGAGAGTCTGGTCTCAATGGGTTGAGTCAGGGAGAGGGCAAAAGAGTGACTGAAGGGTTTTCGATGAACAGGAGGTGAAATTCTTGTAGGCAGGAAGGACCCAACAGAGAAAGAGATTTGTGCAAAAAGGAGGGCAGTGAGCCTGTGGGAGGAGAAGACAGTGATGGGTTGAGAAAGGGTGAGTTTAGTAGTCTCAGTGAGTTCAGCTGCTGCGCCCAGTGCCCGGAGTTAGGGCTGCCAACCTTTGGTGGTGATTCCCAATTGTTTAGAGAGATATGCCACGGGGTGGTATGTAGGCCCCACAGGTTGAGTCAGTGCTCCAATTACATTACCGTGCTTTTCATCAGTGAAAGGTGGAAGGGGTATTTGGGATCAGGTAAAGTGAGAGGGGGAGAGGAGATGAGGGCATCTCGAAGGGTACAGAAAGCCCTTTTGATGTTGTTGGGGGATGCGAGAGGTCCCGTGCGAGTCTCTTTTGCAGCCTCATAGAGGAGTTTAGCCAAAAGAGCAAAATTGGGAATTCCATCAGAGTGAGGAAAGAAAGAATTTGATCTGCAGTGGTAGGTGGCTGGAGACTGCAGAAGATCTGAGTTCAATCTAGGATGAGACCTCTAGTGGTAGGGGTTAAGGCGATGCCTAGATAGACTACGGACTAAGAGTGAAGTTGAGCCTTTGTAGAGGAGACCCGATATCCCTTTGAAGCAAGAAAGTTGAGAAGGGTGGCAGTGTGTTCTCTGGAGACGGACAGTGAAGAGCTGCAGAGGAATAGTAGGTCATCTACATATTGCAAGAGAGTACTAGTTTCAAGATTGCATGCAGCCAGATCTCGGGCCAGCGCCTGTCCAAATAGGTGTGGGCTGTCCCTAAATCTCTGAGGCAGGACGGTCCATGTAAGTTGTTGGGTTGCGTTAGTGTCTGGGTTCATCCAGGTGAAGGCAAACAGAAGTAAGAGTCAGGGTGTAGAGGAATGGTAAAGAAGGCATCCTTGAGGTCTAAGACCATGACGTGAGTTGTGTCAGGGGGAATGTATGAAAGTAACGTGTATGGATTAAGGACCACCGGGTGGAGGGGGACAACCGCCTCGTTAATCAGGCATAAGTCTTGTATGAGGCGGTAAACCCCTGAAGGTTTTAGAACAAGAAGGATGGGGGTATTTCAGGGAGAGTCTGTGGGGATGAGTAAGCCTTGGTCAAGAGGCAGGTAATTACTGGTTTAAGGCCCTGGCGGTGACTTGCTAAAATAGGGAATTGGGGCCTAGATGGGAATCAGGAGGGATCCTTCAAGTGGATGTGTACAGGTGGGTAGCTTCTACAGGGGTAGAAGTGTCCCAGACTTGAGGGGTGACAATATCTGATGGAATAGGGGGTATGACCGGGTTATGGTGATCTGTGGTAGTGGGAGAGCCTTCAGTCAGGAGTGGTAGAAGTAAGTGGGAAGATGCTGTCAGTTGGATAGTGGCTCCGAGACTTTGTAGAATGTCCCGACCCAGAAGGGGTTCAGGGCATGAGGGCATAACTAAGAAGGAGTGTGAAAAGGGGAGTCTGTCCAAACTACATGTCAGGGGTGGCGTGCAAAGGGTAAAAGAAGGGGTCCCATCCACTCCCATAACTGAGACCTGTGAGGGGACTAGAGGTCCAGAATGTGATGGCAAAACAGAGAAGTTAGCCCCCCGTGTCCATAAGAAATGAGATGGACTTACCCGCTACCTGCAGCATTACCCTGGGCTCGGCGAGGGTGATGGGGGTCTTCGAGTCTGGGCCACATCAGTCATCCATGAGACCGAGAAGTCTGAGTGATGCGCACACCTGGCTGGCTTGGCCTCCTATTTGGGTGGCTTGTCCTCCGCTGAGAGGTGCCGAGGAAGAGCCTGTTTCCCGAAGGGAGCAATTGCTCCACCAGTGACCGGGCTGCTTGCAGTCAGGGCAGGGCTTAGTGGGCGGTCTTGGGCAGGGGCACTGCCGGGACCCTCTTTGCCACATTTAAAGCAAGCTCCTGGTGGAGTTCATCTTTGCAGCCTGGATTTGGGTCGGGCACCTCCTATGCCTTTCCCCTGTTGATCTACTGGCCTCAGGGCTGCCGCAAGAGCCTGGGTTTGGAGCATTACCTTTTGCTGCATGTGGGCCTGGCAAGCAACCTCGGCCTTTTTCTCCTGACCATTAAAAACTTTAAATGCCATGTTCATCAGATCTTGGATAGGGGCTTGGGGGCCCTCTTCTGCCTTTTTAAGTTTCTTCCAAATGTCTGGGGCCAATTTGGAAATAAAGTGAGTAGCTGATACAGTGGCCCGACATCAGAGGTAGGGTCTAGACAAGTATGGAGGACCATAGCGTCAGTGAGGCAGTACAAAAAGAGGGCCAGGTTTTCCTTAGACCCTTGAGTGATAGTTAATTTGCATAGTTAACTACCTTTTGGGCTGCGCTCTGCATGCCAGTTATGAGATATTCAGTCATTTGGTCTTGTTACCTCCTACCTGTTTGTCCCATCTGGTAATCCCAGTTGGGGTCCGTGTCAGAGACCGCCTGTACCCAAACTGGCATTTGGTCATTTGTGAGGTGAACCTGATCAGCATGAGTCCATGCTGCTTTCCGGATTTGGTCCCATTCGTCGGGGATAAGGGTAGAAGACATGATAACATAGAGATCATGCCAAGTGAGGTCATATGCCTGAGTGAGATATTGGAATTCCTTGGTATAGGCGGTAGGATTAGAAGAGTAGGAGCCTAAACGCTTTTCGATTGCAGACAGATCAGAGAGGGAAATAGGAGCATGAACCTGAACAACTCTTTCCACTCCAGCTACCTCACAGAGAGGGCAGAGAAGGTTGTCTCCCTCTTGTGGCCTGGAGCAGGATCTGGTGTGAGCGCTGACAGGGGAGGAGAGAGAGGCACTGGTATCTGCAGGCAGATGAGAAACAGGATTCAGTGAAGGGAGAGGAGGACCCTGATAGGGTGGTTGGGGTCATGCAGGAGAGAGAGAGAGTTCCTCAAGGGAGTCGGCAAAGGAGGAAAGATCAGGAGCAGAGGGTTTAGCTGAAGTTTCTCTGGCTAAAAGGACTTGTACCATAGAGCAGGTGGCACAGAGATTAGGATGGGAGTGCAAATACTAGAAGCCCTGAATGTAAGGGATCTCTAACCATTTCCCAGTTCTCTGGCAATAGTTCTGTAAATCGGTGAGGGTGTTAAAGTCGAAAGTCCCTTCAGGAGGCCACCTGGTCTGGTTATCCAGTGGGTACTGTGGCCAGGCCACAGTGGAGAAGACGATCAGTTTTTTCTTCTTTAGGGAGGGATCTATGTTTGAGAGATTCCAGATGAGGCACCCTAAGGATGTTTTTGAGCCAGGTTTAGATGTCTGTGCCCCTATGGCCGCCCTCAGCCTTGGGGTGACTAGAGATGAGAATTGGTGTCCCGCAACTCAATCTCTGGCTACCGGACAGTCAGGCAGAATGAGAGTGTCAGGGTGTCTCCACAGGCTCACATGCACTCGGAAAGGGTAGGAGGTCCCTGATGCAGCTGCAATTATGGACAGGGAGTCTCAGAGCCAGAAAGAACTGAGGGGAGGCCAGAGGCAGGGGACTTACTGCACCATGTGCCAAAGTGGGTGGGAGGTAGGAGGTCCGTGGTCTTCTTCAGAAGGGATGGGGAGAGGAGCGGCTCTTGTGGACTCAAGCTCCTCCTGGGTTTTGGCACCAAATGTAAGGTATTTCCACCAAGGAAGAAAGAAGGATGTAGCCACCAAGTGTGGACAAACAAAAGCTTTATTTAGAGTGCTCCTGGGCGAGGTACACTGGTCCACAAGACAGGGGCCAGGGAAGTCACGCAGCTTGTCCCACCCAGGGGTAATTTATAGTGTTGGTAGGGTGGTGGTGGTGTGATAGGTTGTGGTGAAATTTCATTGGCTGTCAGTTTTAAAATGCTCTTGGGCTGTTTCTTTTGGTGGTCATGGACGTGGGTGTCCTCCAACCTGGTTCTCCATGTGACTTTCCCCCATTGCCAACCGACCTCACACTAAACAAAGCTAGTAGTGATCTGATCAGGACAAAAATCTGAAATAAAATTTTAGTCCACTATATTCTCTGCCCAGATTTGTGCAGGGCACATTTATTTTTTTTGGCTGGCATGCATCCACAGATTCACTATAGCAAGCCTCACTTTTTAAAAAAATTTTATTTATTCATTTTTAGAGAGGAGAGAGAGAGGGAGAGAGAGAAACAGAGAGAGAGAAGGGGGGAGGAGCAGGAAGCATCAACTCCCATATGTGCCTTGACCAGGCAAGCCTAGGGTTTCAAACCGGCGACCTCAGCATTTCCAGGTTGATGCTTTATCCACTGCACCACCACAGGTCAGGCCAGCAAGCTTCACTTTTAAGTATTATATTTTGGGTAGGATATTTGGCAGGTCATTATTTAATTTTTGGATATTGCTAGTGAGAATTTGTATAATGACATACATTTAAATTTAATTATCCCTGGTCAGATAACTCAATTGGTTAGAGCAGTGTCCCGAAGTGCGGAGGTTGCCGGTTCAATCCCCAGTCAGGGTATGTACAGGAAGAGCTCGATGTTCCCCCCTCTTCCTCTCTCACTAAAACTCAATCAACAAATTTTTAAAAGCAATAAATTTAATTATAGTCTTTTAAAAATGAAATGAACTACATTATTTTTATTATGGACTTAATGTTTTTTTTTTGACTTGCTATATCTTATTAGTATATATATATTATTGTTTTTAATTTTATTTAGACAGTTAATTTTAACAGGATGACATTGGCCAACTAGAGTCTATTCTTAATATATTAAGAAAGCAGAGAGCTATTTTTTGATGTTTTGTATTAAAAAATGTCTTTCTTGCCTCTTTTGTGTTAAAGTTACAGACACTGAAGAACTAGAGCATGGGCTTTATGGAAGTCAGGTTTGGTTGAGTTCTGCTTTAATGTTTGCTAGTTGTGAGCCCTTGAGCAAACAACTTGATTGTCATATGGCTCTTTTGTAAAATGAGGAATATTTTATAGTTGCTGTGAGAATTAGTTTAAAGAGTGCAGGAGAAGTGTTTTCCTTGCTGTAGTGCTTACTATAGTGATAGATACATAATATACTATTCAATAAGTAATGATTGGAGATGACGTCAGAGTAATGGCATGGTAGGAAGTGATACCGATAAATCTCCCCCAAAACTCAATAAGATCTTCAGCCAGAAACAGAAAAACCTATCCTTGGAGCCTCCAGATGTTTCCCAATACACCCGAAGGTATGGTCGAGCAAAAGTTGGCTAAATATATAATCAAACCCCGAAGGAAATAGGGAGTAAGAAATGCTCCGCCTTCCTCACTAACCTAAACAGGGCTGCTTTCACTGGGAACTGAGAATATAGAAACTAAGGTGGGCAAAGGGGGTGAATAGATCCAGGCCGCGGCACAAACGGCTGAGCCAGGCTGTGGCACGGAGATCCAAGCCGAGGAATAACTGTGCCTGTGGCAACCCAGTCAATACAAGCTAACACTCGTGCCAAACCCAGACAAAGAAAGACAAGCGGGGCAGCCATTTTATCCGATCTCTGGGCGGCGCGCGCAAATAGTGGGCGAGAGATTCCTCTGAGTGCCTCAGCAGTGGGCGCTCGTGTTACCCCACAGAGAGACAGAGTCAGGGGCCTTTGTGTGTGGAATCTCTGGGCCACCCCAGCACCCTGAAAAAGCCGCACATGGGGAGGGAGCAAGAGCCAATTCCAATGCTGGAACTTTTTTGTGTGGGTGGGGGTTTCACTCAGAGGGTGAGGTGGCTGGCCTGATATCCTGGTCAGCATGCACGGAGAGTGGGCAAGAGATTCCTCCCAGCACCTCAGGAGTGGGAACCCATGTTATCCCACAGAGGGGAAGAGTCATAGGCCTTTGTGTGGGCCAAAAGTGGAATCTCGGGCTGCCCCAGTGCCCTGAAAGAGCCAATCCCAATGCTGGAACTTTTCCATGTGGGTGGGGGTTTCACTCAGCGGGTGAGGTGGCCAGCCTGATATCTTGGTCTGCACACACAGATAGTGAGCGAGAGATTCCTCCGAGTGCCTCGGCAGTGCACACCCATGTTATCCCACAGAGGGGCAGAGTCAGGGGCCTTTGTGTGGGCCAAGAGCGGAATCTCTGGGCTGCCCCAGCGCCCTGAAGGAGCCACGCACGGGGAGGGAGCAAGAGCCAATTCCAATGCTGGAACTTTTCCGAGAGGGCGGAGGTCTCACTCAGAGTGTGAGACTGCCGGACTGATATCCTGGTCTGCGGGCACAGATAGTTAGCGAGAGTTTCCTCCAAGCACCCCGGGAGAGGGTGCCCGCCTGTGTTACTGGACAGAGTGGCAGAGCCAGAGGTCTTTGAGTGGGCGGAAGCCCCGCCTGATTATGCTAGCAGCTCTGACTGACTGAGCCTTACCCAGAGCCCTATGCTGAGTGGGAATAGAGTGGAGAGTTGCCAGCTCTTTGAGCCTCTTACTATCCAGGCAGAGGCAGCAGCAACCCCATAGCTGGATTGTCAGACTACTAATTGAGGAAGGAAAGATTAGGAGAGAGGCTCCAGGAACACGAACTGTCTCACTGTCGGAGCCTATAAATGCTAATGAGCCTCGACTGCCAACTAGACTGAAGCACAATACATGACATTGCCATAGAGACTTATCAACTGCAAACCCCTACCTGAGCATGCCAAAGGGGCAGAATCCGGGGTACAGAGTCAACGACCAGGAAGAGGGAGAGAAAAGAAAAAGCAAGAAGATAACCTCTCAAAATCAAGAATAATCCACAGACTTTATAACCTATCCCATTTTATTATATTTGTTCATTTGTTTCTCTTATCTTCATTCTTGATTTTTTTTCCTCCTCCAATTTTGTCATTTAACTCTCTGCCAGTCTTACTCGCTCTTCTTCTTGAACTACACTACCCATAAGTGTTACATCTCCCATTATCTTTTCTTTCCTCTTCCTTTCTCTCTATGAGGGTTGCACTCCAAAACCCTTAACTCTCTCTCTCCCTTTTCTTTTTGCTTCTTTTAGTGGTTCCCTCTTTTTTTTCTCTCTCTCTTTCTTTTCTCCCTCTATATTAGTTTCTTCTTTTCTCCTTTACGTCTCCTCTCATTCAAACCTCAATAATGAACAAATTATCTTATCTGGGACTCAAACTTATGTTTGTGGCATTTTGGGGTTTTTTTACTTCACCTTTTTAACTCACTAGCAGTGCTCCCATCCCTGGCTCTCCATTTTATCTAGTTCTTGTTCCACTAAATACAATAGTAACCTTTTAGTTTGTCCCCCCATTTTCCTGTTTCCCTCTTATTCCTCTCATCATAACTCTTAGTCAACCAACACCTAAAAGCAAATCATTTTATTCTTGACCCAAATTTTTTCCTTATTTTCTTTTTGTGGGTCCATACCCCCCGCTTTTTTTGCCCCTTTATATCTTCTCCCCAATTCAGGCCCTCCATTACAGGCATTGTTTGTTCTATTTAGTACAATATAATTCACAGTTCACCACAAGATTTTCTCAAGAAAGGGGGGAGAGGAGAGGAGAGGAAAAAGGAGGGGGGGAATAATTTCCTTTTTAAAAAATATTTATTTTATTTTATTTTATTTAATTATTAATTTTTTAAAAAAACAACTCTTCTAATTTTTATTTTTTTAACTTTTTATTCCTTACTAAATCTCATTAATACTATCATCAAAATCACTCTCAGATGCCATTAAAGAAGATAAAATTGAATATCATGGATACAAAAGAAAGAGAGGTAACAGAGATAAATGAGGAAAAATCTATGGAGAAAAAATTTGATATATTGGAAACCTTGGAGTTAAATGACAGAGAATTTAAAATAGAAATCCTAAAAACACTCAGATATACAAGAAAACACAGAAAGGCAATTTAGGAAGCTCAGAAAACAACTCAATGAACACAAAGAATATATTTCCAAGGAAATTGAAACTTTAAAAACAAATCAAATAGAGATGAAAAACTCAACTCACGAGCTGCAAAATGAGGTAACAAGCTTAGCTAATAGAACAGGCCAGATAGAAGAGAGGATTAGTGAAATAGAAGACAAGCAACTTGAGGAACAACAGAGAGAAGAAGAAAGAGACTCAAAAATTTAAAAAAATGCGATAGCCTTATAGGAATTATCTGACTCCATCAAAAAGAATAACATAAGAATAATAGGTATATCAGAGGAAGAAGAGAGAGAAAATGGAATGGAGAACATACTCAAACAAATAATAGATGAGAACTTCCCAAGCCTGTGGAAAGAACTAAAGCCTCAAGTTCAAGAAGCAACTAGAACTCTGAGTTTTCTTAACCCCAACAAACCTACTCCAAGGCACATCATAATGAAATTGGCACAAACCAACGGCAAAGAAAAAATTCTCAAGGCAGCCAGGGAAAAGAAGAATACAACATATAAAGGAAGGCCCATTAGATTATCATCTGATTTCTCAACAGAAACTCTACAAGCTAGAAGAGAGTGGACCCCAATATTTAAAGTCCTGAAAGATATGAACTTTCAGCCACGAATACTATACCCATCAAAGCTATCCTTCAAATATGAAGGAGAAATAAAAACATTCACAGATACAGGAAAGATGAGGGAATTTATCATTAGAAAACCTCCAGGAATTACAAAAAGGGGGTTCTCCAATCAGATACAAAGAACAAAAAAAAAGCCACAAGTAAAAGCTCCAAGAAGAACACAATAAAACCAAATTTAAACTGTGACAACTACAAAAAGAAAGGGGGGGGGGGGAGAGGATGGAGATTAATAGTAGCAAAGGACGATGGAGTGCAAAAGTACTCACAAAATAGTGCACTACAATGAACAGGGTAGGAACCCTTTTCATTACTTAAAGGTAACCACCATTGAAAAAACCACCACAGAAGCACATGATTTAAAAAGATAGCAACAGAGGAAAGATGTATGGAATACAACTAAATAAAAACAAAAGATAGAAAAATGAAAGAGAAGGATCCAACAAGACACAAAAGTAACAGAAAGCAATCTATAAAATGGCAATAGGGAACTCACAATTGTCAATAATAACACTAAATGTAAACGGATTAAACTCACCAATAAAAAGGCACAGAGTAGCAGAATGGATTAAAAAAGAAAATCCAACTGTATGCTGCCTACAAGAAACTCATCTAAGTAACAAGAATAAAAACAAATTCAAAGTGAAAGGCTGGAAAACAATACTCCAAGCAAATAACATCCAAAAAAAAGCAGGTGTAGCAATACTCATATCTGAAAATGCTGACTACAATACAGCAAAAGTACTCAGAGACAAAAATGGCCAGGTTACACTGAATCAAGAAGACATAACAATTCTTAATATATATGCACCAAAGCAAGGAACAACAAAATATATAAGACAGCTACTTATTGACCTTAAAACAAAAACTGACAAAAATACAATCATACTTGGAGACCTCAATACACCGCTGATGGCTCTAGATCAGTCATCCAAACAGAGAATCAACAAAGAAATAGTGGCCTGAAACAAAACACTAGAGCACCTGGATATGATAGACATCTACAGGACATTTTATCCCAAAGTGACTGAGTATACATTTTTCTCCAGTGTACATGGATCATTCTCAAGAATTGACCATATGTTGGGCCACAAAAACAACATCAGCAAATTTAGAAAAATCAAAGTTGTACCAAGCATATTTTCTGATCAAAAAGCCTTGAAACTAGAATTCAACTGCAAAAAAGAGGAAAAAAATCCCACAAAAATGTGGAAACTAAACAACATACTTTTAAAAAATGAATTGGTCAAAGAAGAAACAAGTGCAGAGATCAAAAGATATATACAGACTAATGAAAATGACAATACGATATATTAGAATCTATGGGATGCAGCAAAAGCAGTGATAAGAGGGAAGTTCATATCACTTCAGGCATATATGAACAAACAAGAGAGAGCCCAAGTGAATCACTTAACTTCACACCTTAAGGAACTAGAAAAAGAAGAACAAAGACAACCCAAAACCAGCCGAAGAAAGGAGATAATAAAAATCAGAGCAGAAATAAATGAAATAGAGAACAGAAAAACTATAGAAAAAATTAATAGAACAAGGAGCTGGTTCTTTGAAAAGATCAACAAAATTGACAAACCCTTGGCAAGACTTACCAAGGAAAAAAGAGAAAGAACTCATATAAACAAAATCCAAAATGACAGATGAGAAATCACCACGGACACCGTAGATATACAAAGATTTATTGTAGAATACTATGAAAAACTTTATGCCACTAAATTCAACAACCTAGAAGAAATGGATAAATTCCTAGAACAATACAACCTTCTTAGACTGAGTCAAGAAGAAGCAGAAAGCCTAAACAGACCTATTTGTAGAGAGGAAATAGAAAAAACATTAAAAACCTCCCCAAAAATAAAAGTCCAGTCCCATATGACTATACCAGCGAATTTTATCAAACATTCAAAGAAGACTTGGTTCCTATTCTACTGAAAGTCTTCCCAAAAATTGAAGAAGAAGCAATACTTCCAAACACATTTTATGAGGCCAACATAACCCTCACACCAAAACCAGGCAAGGATGGCACAAAAAAAGAAAACTACAGACCAATATCTCTAATGAATACAGATGCTAAAATACTAAACAAAATACTAGCAAATCGAATACAACAACATATTAAAAAAAATATATCATGATCAAGTGGGATTCATCCCGGAATCTCAAGGATGGTTCAACATACGTAAAACCGTTAACGTAATACACCATATCAACAAAACAAAGAACAAAACCCACATGATCTTATCAATAGATGCAGAAAAGGCTTTTGATAAAATACAACACAATTTTATGTTTAAGACTCTCAACAAAATGGGTATAGAAGGAAAATATCTCAACATGATAAAGGCCATATATGATAAACCATCAGCTAACATCATATTAAATGGCACAAAACTGAAGGCTTTCCCCCTTAAATCAGGAACAAGACAGGGTTGTCCACTCTCTCCACTCTTATTTAATGTGGTAGTAGAGGTTCTAGCCAGAGCAATCAGACAAGACAAAGAAATAAAAGGCATCCAAATCGGAAAAGAAGAAGTAAAGGTGTCACTTTTTGCAGATGATATGATCCTATACATCGAAAACCCCAAAGAATCCACAAAAAGACTACTAGAAACAATAAGCCAATACAGTAAGGTCGCAGGATACAAAATTAACATACAGAAGTCAATAGCCTTTCTATATGTCAACAATGAAACATTTGAGAACGAACTCAAAAGAATAATCCCCTTCACGATTGCAACAAAAAAAATAAAATACCTAGGAATAAACATAACAAAGAATGTAAAGGACTTATATAATGAAAACTATAAACCATTGTTAAGGGAAATCGAAAAAGATATAATGAGATGGAAGAATATTCCTTGTTCTTGGTTAGGAAGAATAAATATAATCAAGATGGCCATAGTACCCTAAGCAATATACAAATTTAATGCAATTCCCATCAAAATTCCAATGACATTTTTTAAAGAAATGGAGCAAAAATCATCAGATTTATATGGAACTATTAAAAACCCTGAATAGGCCTGACCAGTGGTGGCGCAGTGGATAAATTGCCGACCTGGAAATGCTGATGTCGCCAGTTTGAAACCCTGGGCTTGCCTGGTCAAGGCACATATGGGAGTTGATGCTTCCAGCTCCTCCCTCCTTCTCTCTCTCTGTCTCTCCTCTCTCTCCCTTTCTGTCTCTCTCTCCTCTTTAAAAATGAATAAATAAAATAAAAATTAAAAAAAAAAAACCCAAATAGCCAAAGCTATCCTACCGAAAAAGAATGAAGCTGGGGGCATTACAATACCTAACTTCAAACTATATTATAGGGCCATGACAATCAAAACAGCATGGTATTGGCAGAAAAATAGACACTCAGACCAATGGAACAGAATAGAAAACCTAGAAATAAAACCACATATATATAGTCAGATAATTTTTTTTAATTATAATTTTATTTTTTTAATGGGGCGACATCAATAAATCAGGATACAGATATTCAAAGATCAACAAGTCCAGGTTATCTTGTCTTTCAATTATGTTGCATACCCATCACCCAAAGTCAGATTGTCCTCTGTCACCTTCTATCTAGTTTTCTTTGTGCCCCTCCCCCTCCCCCTTTCCCTCTCCCTTTCCCCCCTCCCCCCGTAAACACCACACTCTTATCAATGTCTCTTAGTTTCACTTTTATGTCCCACATACGTATGGAATAATGCAGTTCCTGGTTTTTTCTGATTTACTTATTTCACTTCGTATAATGTTATCAAGATCCCACCATTTTGCTGTAAATGATCCAATGTCATCATTTCTTATGGCTGAGTAGTATTCCATAGTGTATATGTGCCACATCTTCTTTATCCAGTCGTCTATTGTCAGGCTTTTTGGTTGTTTCCATGTCCTGGCCACTGTGAACAATGCTGCAGTGAACATGGGGCTGCATGTGTCTTTACGTATCAATGTTTCTGAGTTTTGGGGGTATATACCCAGTAGAAGGATTGCTGGGTCATAAAGTAGTTCTATTTTCAGTTTTTTGAGGAACCACCATACTTTCTTCCATAATGGTTGTACTACTTTACATTCCCACCAACAATGTATGAGGGTTCCTTTTTCTCCACAGCCTCTCCAACATTTGCTATTACCTGTCTTGTTAATAATAGTTAATAGTCAGATAATTTTTGATAAAGGGGCCAACAACACACAATGGAGAAAGAAAGCCTCTTCAATAAATAGTGCTGGGAAAACTGGAAAGCCACATGCAAAAGAATGAAACTGGACTACAGTTTGTCCTCCTGTACTAAAATTAACTCAAAATGGATCAAAGATCTAAACATAAGACCTGAAACAATTAAGTACATAGAAGTAGACATAGGTACTAAACTCATGGACCTGGGTTTTAAAGAGCATTTTATGAATTTGACTCCAAAGACAAGAGAAGTGAAGGCAAAAATTAAGGAATGGGACTACATCAGATTAAGAAGTTTTTGCTCAGCAAGAGAAACTGATAACAAAATAAACAGACAGCCAACTAAATGGGAAATGATGTTTTCAAACAACAGCTCAGATAAGGGCCTAATATCCAAAATATACAAAGAACTCATAAAACTCAACAACAAACAAACAAACAATCCAATAAAAAAATGGGAAGAGGACATGAACAGACACTTCTCCCTGGAAGAAATACAAATGGCCAACAGATATATGAAAAGATGCTCATCTTCTTTAGCTATTAGAGAAATGCAAATCAAAACTGCAATGAGATACCACCTCACACCTGTTAGATTAGCTATTATTAACAAGACAGGTAATAGCAAATGTTGGAGAGGCTGTGGAGAAAAAGGAACCCTCATACACTGTTGGTGGGAATGTAAAGTAGTACAACCATTATGGAAGAAAGTATGGTGGTTCCTCAAATAACTGAAATAGAACTACCTTATGACCCAGCAATCCTTCTACTGGGTATATACCCCCAACTCTGAAACATTGATACGTAAAGACACATGCAGCCCCAAGTTCATTGCAGCATTGTTCACAGTGGCCAGGACATGGACACAACCAAAAAGCCCATCAATAGATGACTGGATAAAGAAGATGTGGCACATATACACTATGGAATACTATTCAGCCATAAGAAATGGTGACATTGGTTCATTTACAGCAAAATGGTGGGATCTTGATAACATTATACGAAGTGAAATAAGTAAATCAGAAAAAACCAGGAACTGCATTATTTCATACGTATGTGGGACATAAAAGTGAAACTAAGAGACATTGATAAGAGTGTGGTGGTTACGGGGGAAGGGGGCAGGGGGAGAGGGAAAGGGGGAGGGGGAGGGGCACAAAGAAAACTAGATAGAAGGTGACAGAGGACAATCTGACTTTGGGTGATGGGTATGCAACATAATTGAAAGACAAGATAACCTGGACTTGTTATCTTTGAATATCTGTATCCTGATTTATTGATATCGCCCCATTAAAAAAATAAAATTATATAAAAAAGAAATAACTAATTAATTTTATAATACTGAAAATATAGCAAGTATAAAGTCATAGTATGGGTAAAATGTTTCTTTTGGAGTCTACCCTACTAATATGCATTCATTTAACTTGAGTCTGAGTGTTATCCTTGGGTTCTTTTAGTTTTTGAGTGTTTTCTGTGTTCATCTAAGCCATTGTCTACCTGTCCCCACCAAATCATTTTGTTTCTATACTGGGACAATATATTCTAAAAGTTTAAATAATTGTGATAACCTTTGATTATTATTAATCAATTTGTATTGATTTGATCATTTTAACACATGTGCCTTTTTTCCTTTATTATAATGAATTAAAATATTATGAGTGCCTAGAAAAAAGCTACTAGCACTAATGAATGAGGAAAGATCATACAATGAAGTGTTAATATACAAAATAAAACATAATAGTTTTCTGATTTTCCCTCCAAGATAAGTCAGATCTGGAGGCACTGCCTCTATGCACAGGTTACAAGAAGGGGTAGGACTAAATGAGAGTGAACCTGGCTTGAGTGCTCATGGTGGGGTGGGTGTCCGTTAACACAGAAAGTGAATTCAAATTGGAGGGTAAGAAGTAGTAGTAGAAGGAGTCCCTGGAGGTGCTAGAGTAGAACATAATTGCCGGTGCTTTACATTAGGCTCCAGTGGCCTCATTTGTGGGTGGGAAGTGTAGTAGTGTAAAGATAGCTGAACTGGCCCTGACTGATGGCTAGTGGATAGAGAGTTGCCTGAGCATATGGATGTGTCTGGTTTGATTCCCAGTCAGGGTACACAGGAGAAGCTGCCATCTGCTTCTCCCCCTGTCCCTTTCTCTCTTCTCTCCCTCTTTCCTTCTTGCAGCCAGTGACTTGATTTGTTCGAGCATGGCCCCTGGTGCTAAGGATAGCTCTGTTGGAGTGCATCAGCCTCAGGCAATAAAAATAGCTTGGTACTTGAGCATGGGCCACAGATGGGGTTGCTGAATAGATCTCGGTTGAGGTGCTTGTGGGAGTCTGCCTCACTATCTTATCTCCTCTTACTTAAAAAAAAAAAATAGCCCTGGCCGGGTTGGCTCAGCGGTAGAGCGTCGGCCTAGCGTGCGGAGGACCCGGGTTCGATTCCCGGCCAGGGCACACAGGAGAAGCGCCTATTTGCTTCTCCACCCCTCCGCCGCGCTTTCCTCTCTGTCTCTCTCTTCCCCTCCCGCAGCCAAGGCTCCATTGGAGCAAAGATGGCCCGGGCGCTGGGGATGGCTCTGTGGCCTCTGCCCCAGGCGCTACAGTGGCTCTGGTCGCAACATGGCGATGCCCAGGATGGGCAGAGCATCGCCCCCTGGTGAGCAGAGCGTCGCCCCTGGTGGGCGTGCCGGGTGGATCTCGGTCGGACGCATGCGGGAGTCTGTCTGACTGTCTCTCCCTGTTTCCAGCTTCAGAAAAATGAAAAGAAAAAAAAAATGTAAAAAAAATAAATAAATAAAAGAGGATAGCTGAATTGTCTTTGTAACTTTCTCACAGTCTTGACAGTGCTTCTCAGTCCTTAATGCTTGACTAGCTCTCTGAGTAATGACTTTTGGTACTTACTATCCTTAAATTCTTAAAATGGCCACTATTGAACAAAGCCATTTCCTTTGATCCTGCTTTTCAGATCTTGTACTAAATTAATTAATAACTTACTTTTCCTTTCTGTCCTAAGTCTATACACCCACATTTTGATCCCTACTCAGCCTTTCTTTTTCTAATGTTATGCACTGGAGGAGCTTGCAGCATTCTAGCCATCAAGATTAAAATGTTTTTAAGGATTAAAAATATTGACTTTTGGACAGAGAATCTGATTCTGTAACTGGGCGAAATGACCTACAGTTTCTGCTGCCTGCTATGACATGAAAAGCTGATATTTGTGACATGTGCTGGTGAAAAGGAAAGAAGTTTATTCAAGTGATGGCCAGCTTACAAGATGGGGAGACTGTTCTCTAAAACTCATCTCCTTTTTCTGGTGTAGGCAAGGGTTTTTATGAAGAGGAAGAATGAGGCAGGAAATAGGCAAAATTAGAACAAAGGAATCAAAGGAAGGGGGCTGAGAGTTTTTTCTTCAGGGCACTCAGCACAATTTGTTCAAATAAGTGGATGAAGGCCTGTATGTCTCCCGGACAAATTCTGAAGGCCAGAATTTGTCTCCTTGGTTGATATATGAGCTGAAGCTAGTAAGTAACTTACAAATTAGGATTTTTGTTTTTTGTGAATGTTGAAAAGTAACTTAATACCTCTGATATTTTTTATTGATAAAATGGGAGTTAATGACAATTTCTACTTAATTGTTGCTGTTAAAAAATCCATATTTTATTTTCTAATGTAATACACTAAGATTATTTGAGTGATAGACGCAGTTCATCTTTGTACACTATTTTTGAGGATAAAAATTGTGATAACTACATCACTGCATTTATATGAATAAAACTAATGTTTGGTGTATTTCATATTGTGATTATGCCATTGCTGTGTTTAGAATTATAGTTTACAATTGCTTAGTCTTAAATTATTTGAGGGGTTCTATTTTCTTCCTCTGTTAAAAAGTTATATTGAATTTCTTAATGGATATTTTAGATTTGTTAGCCTAAAAGAACACTTTTATTTCTCTGAAAATAACTGTTGGGATTGTGTATGTGTATATATGTATATGTATATGTTGTGTACATCTGTTCACATGTGAACTGTAACTTCAGGATTGCCAGATCATCTTAATGCAGGTCAGTTATGGTTCCTGCTCCAATGAACTAATTTGCTGCAAGAATAAATAGTCCATTTGTGACTGAATCAACCATAGGTTGTTTTAAATCTCCATATAGAAAGTGAAATTTAATAGCTTATAAAACTGTAGAAACTTCTTCAAACTTAATTTAAACAATTACTTTAAACAATATTTCTCAGCTTTGTTTATATATAAATGTGCATGTTTTAAAAGTGTGTTTTCAGTTTTTGACTGTATGTATCATATTTATTTTTTATATGGATGAGTATTTCTAAGAACCAGTTTATGGCAGCATTTGATTTTCTTTAAGACTTTAGGTATAATGTAATACAGATTTTATTCTGAAAAACAACAGAAATTATAATTCTTGAGTCTTCCCCAAGCATCTTTTGGAAAGTAAAGTGACCACCTCTGTAAAGTTTTTATGGGTATATAAATATTTCATGAATTGGTCTCTATAAGTGAATATTCTTTTTGGAAAATGGAGTGAAATAATTTTATTTCAAAGCAGATATTGACAATAAATAATATTTTAAAAAGTAACATTTTAGAGAGATTGATATTTGTGGTAAAGTTACATATAAATGTACTTAAAGAGTTTTATGACATAGAAATATATTATATTTTGTGTTTCACATATATAGCATTGCTATATTGTAATATGGAGCTTATATTTTGTGAGGCAGCCAGTAAAGAAATTTAGGAGGAATTATGTTTTTCAATAGTGCTAGTAAGGTTATTTTAAAAGATGGAGTATAATAAAGAATAGTAATATTTTCTAAGAACTGATAAAGACAAGTAGTAAAGAGTGAGCTTTTAAGAGAAAGTGAAAGCAATGTCCTACTAAGACTAATGAGTATGTGAAATACTCATCTTTGCTTTTCAAACTAAACCTTTTATTTAGGTAATCAGTCAGTCATGAGTGGCAGGTAGTGACCATTAGGTGGATTCATTAGCACCCTGCAGCCTGCTTGTACAGGGCGACTCACATCTGTCTCCATTTGAAGTTTTCTAGTTGCCAGTAGTGAACAGATGGGCCATTACGCCAACACTGCCCTCTGGGCCTACCTGGAGGACATGCAAAGTCATCCTAGGCAGGGCACATAGCCACGTTTACCTGCTGGGCTGTGAGCAAAATATTTTGAGTAATGGTGATATATTAAAATATTTTTAACCAGAAAGCTGCCCATGTAGATTTAGATTTGTAAACAATTTATACAAAAATATTATTTTGGAGGAGAAGGAAAATATTTAAGTGTATATGTATAACTATTGTGAACATCTGTAAAAGGTAGATATAATTGAGTAGTCAATTAGGCATAAGTTGATACATTTTTATTTAGGTTATTTGAATTTAATAGTATATTAAAAGACTTTTAGTAGAAACAATATATTATGTTATCAATATATTATTATTACTATCAATGTTATTGATGTTTTACATCACAAATAAATGAATTTCAAGATTTTCTTTCATTTATCTAATATAGTTCAATTAAGATTATATCAATACTTTATAACATATGATATTGAATTCCAAATTTAAGATATTAAAAGCTTAGAGCTCTATATTTCTAATCCATCTAATTGATTTAAGTAAAAGGATATATTATATTCTGGTCAAAATATGCAATTTCAGCATTAAATCATATCTTGAGACTGTCTATGTTAGTGGCAGCAAGCACTTTTGTAAGGGCAGACTAATGGCATTTGTTGTTATAGCCTGGGTGTAAATGATGAGGGGATAGTGACTGAGCACATTTATCTTTGCACTCATGCTTACTTCTCTGTTTCTTCTGCTGAGATGCTTTTGTTCATGAATGTTTAGGTTCACCACAAATGTAGGCTGCCTGTATTTAGACAAGACACTGATCAGGAAAACAATTTTATGAAATAGGTACTCTTCATATAATACTGTAAAGCAGTATTTTAAATCTAGTGTTCTTTGTTTAGAAATCTGGAGGTGGCCCTGATGGGTTGGCTTAATGGTAGAGAGTTGGCTCCGTGTGTGGAAGTCCAAGTTCAATTCCTGGTCAGGGCACACAGGAGAAGCGACCATCCACTTCTCCACCCTTCCCCCCATCTCTCTCTCTCTCTCTCTCTCTCTGTCTTCCCCTCCCACACCTATGGCACAAATGGTTTGAGCAAGTTGGCTCTGGGTGTTGAGGATGACTCCATTACCTTGCCTCAGGTGCTAAACAGCTAGGTTGCCGAGCAACAGAGCAGCAGCTCCAGATGGGCAGAGAGCATCAGCCCCAGCTGGGGGTTTCTGGGTGGATCCCAGTTGGGGTGCATGCCAGAGTCTGTCTCTCAGCCTTTGTGCCTCTCACTTAAAAAAAAAAAAAAAGAAACCTAATCCCCAATGTGATGACATTTGAGGTGGAACCTTTGAAAGGTGATGAGGACATGAGGATGGAGCCCTTATGAATGGGAATAATTTTCGTATCCCTTCCATCCTGTTTGGATACACTGAGAAGACTACTGTCTGTGAACTAGGAAGCAGGCTTTAATCCAATACTGAACCTTGCACATCTCAGACTGTGCGAAATAAATTTCTGTTATTTAAACTAGCTAGCTTATGGTTTTGTTATACCAGCCCAACTGAACTAAGCCATAAGACAATATTACTATGAAAGTAATTTTGATCTTGAGGATTCTCTGAAAGGGTATCAGGGACTCCCCAGGGGTCACTGGAACAAACTTTAAGAACCATGACTATAGGGTCTTTGAAGTTATAAATGTTTTGTTATAAATGCCTAGATCAGAGAGCCTTTAACATGTTAGCTAATTAATAGCAAAAAATCTATTACCATATATATGTATTGTAAAGTTTGTGTTTTAATGTATATACAGCTTTTAGTAGAAATAAAGTAAAATTGTATCTTTTCCTTGAACATGCAGTGAAACTATAACAGGGTGAGAATAAGTTTTCTAAATACACCTGTTAAAATTATAGTGACCTTTAAAACTATTACTGGTATTTGCAACTCTCATATCACATGTCTTCCAACATTATACACTTAGCAGTGAACATGAAGATTGACTAGTTTGAAATGGCAGTTCTAGGCAAAGAAATGAACTTTGAAATATTTATAGCTGCTTTTAATGTAAAAAATTACACATGGACAATCTCAACATTGTTTCAATGATTCTAAAATCTCTATGAATTTTCAAAACTGTGTTTAAAACATCTTTCTTGTATTTGCATCAGATGTTCATATGGAAACAATGACCTTTTCATTTTTGATTTAAAAATGAACTAGAAAACTAAGCTGATTATGAAATTAAGGTTATATTAACTTTAATAAAAATTAAAAACTTCTCTTTTATAAATTTAAACTGTCTTTTGGGTTTGTAGTTTTCACATTATTTTCTCATGTTGGATAATTTGGATGGTTTACCATTCATTTGTTTCTTTAATGCCTTTTAAAATTGTATGGTCTTTACTTCTTGAAGATTTTACAAGTGCCCTCAAGGGTTTGCAACTTCATTGTTAAACTCTCAGAAAAATAAAAAAATTATGTGTTGCTCTGAAGGATAGAGGCACTTCTTTTCATAATCTACAGAATATGTTCCAGTTATTAAGGCTGGGTTTTATTATTACATGACTATTTTTTTCTTTTCATTTAATATTATGCAGTCACATACTTCAGTATCTTTAAAAAAATAGTGAAGAGTAATTCTCTTTCTGGCTATACGGAAGTAGCTTGTATCAGGTACAAATATCTTGCTGAGACCAATTGTAGAAGCTGGATAAATTATGTGATTTCCAGATGGCTGAAAGCAACAGAGAGCAAACAAAGGAGATAAAACTTAAAGGATAAAGATTTCAGAGGGAAAGATAAATACATTGAGGTTAATCTGACATTCTCTGGACTTTTTTACATTAAGGTTTTTTTTTTTTTTTTTTGTATTTTTCTGAAGCTGGAAATGGGGAGAGACAGACAGACTCCCGCATGCGCCCGACCGGGATCCACCCGGCACGCCCACCAGGGGGCGACGCTCTGCCCACCAGGGGGCGATGCTCTGCCCCTCCGGGGTGTCGCTCTGCCACGACCAGAGCCACTCTAGCGCCTGGGGCAGAGGCCAAGGAGCCATCCCCAGAGCCCAGGCTACCTTTCCTCCAATGGAGCCTCGCTGCGGGAGGGAAAGAGAGAGACAGAGAGGAAGGAGAGGGGGAGGGGTGGAGAAGCAGATAGGCGCTTCTCCTGTGTGCCCTGGCCGGGAATCGAACCCGGGACTTCTGCACGCCAGGCCGACGCTCTACCACTGAGCCAACCGGCCAGGGCCATTAAGGTATTTTTTTTATTTGCAAGTGGTATTGGAGGAAAAGCTCAGATGCTCAGCATAAATGGCTAGTAGAATCTTTCCTCAGTCTTACAAGGTTGGGAAAACAAAATATTGAAATTAGTATTTCTGAAAATTCAGAAATACCAAGGTAGTCGAGGCTTGATGAAGCCAAGAGTGTAAAGGGAACCACAGAAAAGAAATGCTTCATTCTGTGCTGTTATCCCCCCCTCCCACCCCGAGGATTTATTGATTTCTAAGATATGCAGGCAGGAAACCAAGACTCCAAGTAGAAAGTGGCAGTTAAACATGTAGCCTGATTTGGAAGCTTCTGGAGCTAAAGAGACAGAAAATAGAGATGAAGAACTGATCTTATATGATAGTTGCTGGCAAACTTGCTCATTCTTACTTCCAGAAAAAAGAAAGACTATCTTCACTAACCTGAAAAGTAATGATTCTATCCTAGATAGGGATGGTAGGCATTTTAATCTTTATTACTCTTAAATATCTCTGGCAGAGGGGCATATCTCTATATTTATTATCTGCTTTTTCACACTTGTTTTTGCGCTCATTGTTGAAGACAGTGATTAGTCATCAGACACAGATGAGGACAAGCTAATGGATGGGAGTTTTGACAGTGATGAGGAGTTGTATAAATTTTATGATGAATAAAACTTGAGTTCAATAACTTTATGTAACACATTTTCTTTTCAAATTTTGGGCCCCAAAATTAAGGTGCATCTTATACATGGTATCATCTTATACATGGGGAAATATGGGACTACTCAATAGCTAAAAATACTTAAAGTTTAAAAGTTCAATTATTTAAAGCAATGGTTTTCCTAGATCTACTTATCATGGCAGAATAGTTCACATATCTGTTATTTCTGTAAGAATCATCGTACATATTTCCCCATATATAAGATGCACTTTAGTCCGAAAAATTTGGGGTCTAAAAACTGGGTGTGTTTTATACAATGGTTGTAGATTCTTTTACTTGCAAATGTTTATTTGACTGTTTATATTCTGAATGCAGTAGCATGTAGAGGTTGTCCCTGTACTTACACTCCCACACACAATTTTTGGAACTTGGTTGGGTCTGAATCCAGAAAACCCATAATACATGTTCAAAGGAAAAATAGATAATTTTCTTGACCTTGGTTAATTTTAATATTTTTTAATATTACCATTAAACTCAGGAACTATTCAGATTAATGGCTATTTTCAAATATCTGTGTTTTATTTAATAATTTACTCAACATGTATTTAATCTATGATATACCAGGCTCTCTGCTAACCTCTCGAGACACATGGTTAACAAAAGTACATGTAGACTCTCACCTCATGGAGATAGGAAGAAGACTCTCCTTCACCAGTAAGGTTTGAGGTGAGATCTGAAGGAGAACATAAGTTAAAGGAAGAGGAAAGAAAAGTACATTTCTAGGCAGAAGGAACATCAGAGTCCCTGTGGCTGCGAGGGGCAGAGTATAGTCAAAGGAGCACAGCCTGGAGGTTTCTTGACGTCCATACAGATAAGGAAATAAACAAAAGATTATGAATTACTTTGTAAAATCAACACCTTATTGTGGGATTAACATTAGGGTTAGACAATCTAGGTTTTTTAGAGCTCATCATCAGAAAAAAATATTTCCAGAGAAGTGAAAATTTAATCTGCTTTTTTCTTCTAACTTCAATAATAAATAGAAGATAGGTTGTTCAATGTTGATGAAGAAAAAAGTATATTATAGTCTTAGGAACAGAAGGATTCTTTTCTATAATACCCAATAAAATATATTTGTCTTAATATTATGTATAATAAATATAATCATTTAGGCTTTAACTCCCCACTCCCCAAAAAAGTCAAAAGATACAAGTTTGTTAGAAACTCTTTTGTTTCAGTGCTAATTGTTGGAAACCTTTAAAAAATGTATTAGGCCTATCCCTCTTCTAACTTTAAACCTAAATAATATTTATATAATACAAATAATAGATAATCAGGATCTTGAACTTTTTAATAAATTGCCATTATCCTCCTTTCTTGCTTTTCAAACTCCATAAAGCCACTGAATCTTTTTGATATTATTGGCTGAAAGATGATTAAGACATTAAATTACTTTAATTCTATATGTAGAATAATAAGCAATTCTACTTCAAAATGTTAAATTATTTAGTTATTTATTTTTAATAGCTAAATTATTGTGGTTGGCTCATTGGTTTGAAATTTTCTTTAAGATTGAATATTATTGGATCTATATCAATAATTCTTCTGTGAGTTTACATCAGGTCAAATTAAATTCTTTAGTGTTTACATTGTGGAATTCAGACTTTTATCAAGCTCTTGTCTGAGATACAATTCAGACTGCTTTCTGAAAAAAAAGAAAAACCTCTCTATGTGATAACCAAATAAGTAGTTTAATCTCCTATTGTATAAGTGTTTTCATATGAGGAGAATGTTTGACTCAGTGAACTGTACTGATTGTTTAGATCCCTAAGAAGGAAACGTATTAAAAATGTTTTGCTGAAATTGATGAGGCTATGTGTGAATCTTGAGCCTTCTGACATACATAAATGATAAATTCTTTTTTAAAAAATGTATTTTTTCATGTTTTTAATATTTTGCCTTTAATAAAAAAACTCATAAGTGAAATTGTCAGATATAATAACCTTGTGAATAAATAAAGCAGTCACTTGTAAAGTTATAGGTAGAGAGAATGAAGTAGGCAATTTGAGTATATGTTACTCACTTAATAGTGAAGATGATTTATGGATATTACATTTTCCTGACTCATGAATGGTAACATTAATAGTTGGTCTGGTAGAAAGGGGATGTATTTGCTGACATTTCCTTCTGTCTTTTATCAGTGTTGCTACAAATGAAAATATATTTTCTTGTTAGATATGGGTAAAGAAATGGGACATTCCAAATGGAATGAATATTAAAATGTGACTTTCTCTTTCAATTTGACAAATAACTTCTTTGTGTGTGTGTGTTTGACTGAGACAGAGAGAGGGACAGATAGGGACAGACAAGTAGGCAGGAAGGGAGAGAGATGAGAAGCATTAATTCTTTGTTGCAGCACCTTAGTTGTTCATTGATTGCTTTCTACTATGTGCCTTGACGGGGGGAGGGGAGGGCCTACAGCAGACTGAGTGACCCCTTGCTCAAGCCAGTGACCTTGGGCTCAAGCCAGATGAGTTCGTACTCAAGCTGGTAAATTCGGGGTTTCGAACCTGGGTCCTTTGCGTCCCAGTTTGATGCTCTATCCACTGCGCCACCACCTGGTCAGGCACAAATAACTTCTGCATTAAGATATACTATATATCCAGATTCAATCTGTCTTTTGTGAGAGCCAGATTGGATTACATTTTCCACCAAATGTGTATAATTAAAAAAGTTTTAGTCACTAAAGTCATTTAAATATTTATATAAGTGATATGTTTGATATTATAGCAATTTATTTTTGATCTATAAAACAAACTTCCTTTATCTTTGATAGATCTATATGTTTTACTTCTAAGTAGCTGAAGACTCTGAGGCTTCAAATTGTTGAGTTATATTTAAATCATAGTATAATCCTTTAAAGAACATTACGGAGAATTAAGGATGTATCAACTTCTCTCTACTCACAACACACATTATAATATAGTACTTTACTATAAACTGCATATAGATATTCAAATTAAAACATAGATACATATACTTGCAAATTCACTTATCCTGATAAAGTTGCAGCTATAAAATATATATCTTAAACATAAGATGTAATAGTCTAAGGCAACATCATAACTAATAGTGGTCTTCTGAGTGCATCTGTATTTAAACTATTGTCTTATTGATTAAAGAGCAAAAACGGCTTTGATATTGGGGCAGTTATTTAGGCAGAGTATCTCAGTGAAATGAAAGATTGGAGTTAGGGAGTCTGACTTATCTATATTGTTGAATGGAATTATTCAAGTATGTATTTGTTTACTTTGCATGCTCCTTATAGGTATATATTCTTTTTTTGGCAAGTGTTTTGGGTGACAGTAAACCAAAATCAGTCTTAAATAGAAAGGGAATTTATTGGTACATTTTAGATTGGGTCTGGCTCAGGTATTATTTCAGGCTTGACTGATGTCACCAGGACCTGGTTTCTCTCTTTTGCTTTTGAGAACTTCTTCTATACTTGTTTTGTTCACAGATGGGGTTTTCCTAACAGTGACAAGATCGCTCTTGCACTTAATAACCTCACAGTCTTTTGTTCAGATATAGTGAGAAGAATCTATTTTGAATGAGCTATTGGTTTGTAGAGACTGTCTCTTATATATGAATGCAGTAATGTCATAGAATTTATATCCTTTAAATCCAATACAAAATTTTCACAAAATGATGTGCAGGAATAGTCTTTTGGCACATTCTAAAATGCAATTTTGGCAGAATATAAAATTCACCTGTAGATGCTTTGTAAAGTACACTAAATTATTTACAAAAAAATGTTCATCATCAGTGTCACTGGACTAAGAAAGGCATCATAGCATGAAAACAAGCAAAGCCACTGTTTGTTAATAGCTCTGTGAGTTGTTGGATTATCAGGAAGCTATGTTTTAACATTTTACATCTTAAACATAATTTGTTAAATATACAGGCATTTTATAGGGATTTAGTTACTATATAAAAATTTGTTACAGGTTTTCGGTTGATGTATAATATATACATTGTAACAGTTATTTTAGAATAGAATATCCAATT
Organism: Saccopteryx bilineata; assembly: GCF_036850765.1. NCBI lineage: Eukaryota > Metazoa > Chordata > Mammalia > Chiroptera > Emballonuridae > Saccopteryx > Saccopteryx bilineata. The sequence continues at coordinate 183,625,054 of NC_089494.1, forward strand.
TTTAGAAAGGAATAATGTTGAGATCCAAGATGGCAGCAGAGAAAATGAATGATGACCAATGATCTTTTAAAAATATCATATGAATTCAAAGACTTAGAATTCAAGTGTTTCAATTAGTATTCTTTTTTTTATTTAGAAATTAAATTTAATGGGGTGGCATTGATCAATAGAGTGCATAGGTTTCAGGTGAACATCTTTATAGCATTTGAACTGTTGATTGTGTTGTGCCCATCACCCAAAGTCTAATCATTTTCCATCATTGTATATTTGTTCCTCTTTACTTTCCTCTTCCCACCCCTTTACTTTGGTAACCACTTTAATTTTATCTGTATCCATGAGTCTCAGTTTTATACCCCACCAATATGGGGTATATATTTGTTCCTCATCTCCCCACTCCCCGTGGTTCTTAGTACTGCTCAACATCTTTTATTCTTGGCAACTGGGAGCCTAATTTGACTTAGATCCTTTTTATTTAAACCTAGTAGTGCTTGATCCCTTTCTTGCTTTCTGGTATAACATAAAATGTTCCAAGATCATTCTTATAAGACATGCAATCAGCCATTTCTTAATGGAGCCCTGGTTCCTTTTAGTGTTATCCTTATTTTAAAGCTGAGGAAACAAGTTTGGCCAAGGTTTTACAGCTAGTAAATGATGGGCCTGATATTCTGGCTCAGATTTATTTTATTCTAAAACATTTTGTACCTATTTTATCTTCTTTTATCTTGTGGGTTAAAAAAAGAAGCCAAGAAAAACAGGGCCACACTGTAATATATTGCTTTATTCTTTCCAGTCCTGCGAGTTGCTCCTTCGCCCCCTTGCTCTGAACATTCCACAGTGCAGTTCTTAATGTGGGATGCTCGTTAGACTCATGCATTCTTAAAAATGTTATCACCTTGGTATATGTCCTTTTATTGTGTGCATATTTTTTATTACTTTTACAGAAGTAAAATTATATAATACATGATGTTTTTAATTTAACATAAACATTTTCACTTGTAATTTAATATCTAATTTTGGCATATCTTTAAACATGCTGACTTGAGCTCTTCTCACTTTATTTACCACTATCACTCTCAATCAAATCACTGCTATTTTTTGCCTCAGCAGCTTGCAATGGCCTACTTAGTGTAGGAGGCTTCCTCCTTTGCCCCATAGAGAAGCCAGGTTGATTCTTTTTCTTTTTTTAAATTTTATTTATTGGGTCATGCATTTTTAAAATAGCATCTGAGTCAATAGGGTGCATAGGTTTCAGGTGAACATCTTTATAGCATTTGAACTGTTGATTGTGTTGTGCCCATCACCCAAAGTCTAATCATTTTCCATCATTGTATATTTGTTCCTCTTTACTTTCCTCTTCCCACCCCTTTACTTTGGTAACCACTTTAATTTTATCTGTATCCATGAGTCTCAGTTTTATACCCCACCAATATGGGGTATATATTTGTTCCTCATCTCCCCACTCCCCGTGACTTTCCACCCAAAGTCTAGTCTCTTTCCATCACCATATATTTGACCCCCTTTTCCCTCTTCATCTTCCTCTCCTCCCTTTTTCCCCTCTGGTAATCTTCATCTGTGAGTTTGTTTGCTGCTTTCTGTTTTATATTCCACATATGCGTGAAATCATATGGTTCTTGTCTTTTTCTGTCTAACTTATTTCACTTAGCATGATACTCTCAAGACCCATCTAGGTTGTTGCAAATGGAAGTATTTTACCTTTCCTTATGGATGAACAGTATTCCATTATATAAATGTACCACCTTTTAAAATATAATCATCCATTGAAGGACATTTAGATTGTTTACATGTCTTGCCTACAGTGAATAATGCTGCAATGAACATAAGGGTACATATATCTTTATGAATAAATGTTTTTATTTTTCTTCACCAGATACTCAGAAGAAGTATTGCTAGGTCATATGGTATAGTTCTAGTCTTAATTTTCTTTCTAGTCTTAACTTTTTGAGCGACCTCCATATTGTTTTCCATAGTGGTTATATCAGTTTACATTCCCACCAGCAATGACTGAGGGTTCCTTTTTCTCCACAACCTCTTCAACACTTGTTATTTCTTGTTTTGTTGATAACAGTCATTCTAACAGGTATGAGGTGGTATCTCACTGTGGTTTTGATTTGCACTTCCCTTATAGCTAGTGAAGTTCAGCATTTTTCCCCATATATTTATTGGTCATTTCTGTGTTCTTAAGACTGTATTCTAGTTTGGCTTAGCTGTACCATAGGTTCTGTCAAATAGTGTTTCATCACTTCGAGGAAGAGAGGTGAATAAAAGTGTATTATTAATGATGCTTTATAATTTGTCTTTATACTTCTAGTAATTTAGATTCCTATGACTATATTACCTTCCATGGTGACTTTTGCAGATATAATTATCTTGATGTGGGGAGATTATCCTGAATGATCTGGGCATCCCAATGTGATCACAAGAGCCCTTATGAGAGGGAGACAGGACAGTCAGAGTCAGAGAAGGCAATGTAATAACAGAAGCAAAGATTGGAATAATACAGGTCAATGACGCAAGGAATGTAAGCTACCTCTAAAAACTGGAAAGGCAAGGAAAAAAAATTTATTCTAAAGACTCCAGAAGGAACACAGACCTGCCAACACCTTGATTTTAGGACTTTTGACCTCCAGATTGTAAAATTATAAATGTGTGTATTTTAACTACTAAGTTTGTCATATTTGTTAAAGCAGCAATAGAAAGAAAATGAATATAGAGTTTGGAACCTGAAAGTGGGATGCTGCGGTAACAATTACCTAAAAATATGGAAGTGGCATTGCTTCTCAGCCTTTTGGCTAAGATCAGATATAGTATCTATTCTTATCAGTTTAAAAATATGGAAGTGGCTTTGGAATTGGGCAATAGGAAGAGGCTGGAAGAATTTTGAGAAGCATGGTAGAAAGAGCTTAGATTGTGTTGAACAGAACGTTAGTAGAAATCTGAATTGTAAAGAATCTTCTGATGTAGGCTCAGAAGAAAGTGAGGATCATAGTAGAAAAATCATGTATCATTTTAGGGAATACTTACATCATCACAGACTATTAGTTGAAATATGGACATTAGATGAACTGCTAATGAGGAATCAGAAGAAAGTGTGGAACATGTTATTGGAAACTAAGAAAGAAAACCCTTATATTGTGTAGTGGCTGAAAGTCAAGCTTAATTTTTTCCTACACATTATGTGTAAGGGATGTTCTTGGATATTTTGATGAAGAGATTCATAAGCAAAGTGTTGAAGGTACACTTAGGTTTCTTCTTGCTGCTTATAGTAAAATGTGAGCAGGAAAAGATAAATTGAGGTAAGACCTATTAAGTTAAATGAACCAGGACTTGATGATTTGGAAAATATTTAGCCCTGATTATGCATAATGAAAAAGACATGGAAAATGTGCTCTGGAGAGAAAGTCAAGGTTGTGGCTGAACAAACTTTTGCTAGTGCCTTGGGAGGACTCAAGTAGTTAGTCACGCAGAGGGCTCTTTGAAGAGAGTAGGTGTGTGACTGATGGATCCCTGCAGTCATCTCAGCAGAACCCAAAATTAGTGATGGGATAACCTCAGAAAGACCTGTGGAAGAGCATTTAGTGTGAAGTGAATTCCACACAAGACATGGAAGACCCATAGGTTCATGAGAATTTTATATCAACAGAAACTATGCCAGCCTGGCACAGAGAATTTTATGTAAGTAGGAAGTAAGCTGATAAAACTACTGAGCTGGAAGCATTTGCTAACCTTCTTGAAAAAGAAAGGTGGACTTGGAGGGCAGAGCCTCGGCCCCCATGGGTAAAGTTGTGAGCCACATGGGATTATTCTCAGGCCTTGAGACTTTATGGAGTTTGCCTACCAGGATTTTGAAATTGCTTAAGATGGCTGACTTATTTTTTCTTCTGTTTTCTCCCCTTTTGAATGGAAGTGCCTATGGTTAGTGTCCTATGATTGTCCCTTTATTGCATTTTGGGAGATAACTCATTTTCTAGTGTCAAAGGTCCATGGATGGAGAGAAATATTGCCCTAGATGGAGCATATTCAGGGTCTTATTTATACCTGATTAAATGATGAAGTTTGGGAATTTTGAGTTGATTAGATTCTGATGAGATCTCATGCTTGCTGCTATAATGAACTGAGAGTTTTGAAAATGTTGGGATGAAGTGAATGCATTTTGAATGCAGGAAGGATGTGAATCTTTGAGGATCAGAGGGCTGACTGTGCTAGAAACAGTAATGTACCCCAAAGATGTTTACACCCTAATCCCCAGAATCTTTGAATATGTTAAATAACATGGTAAAAGAGATTTTATAGATGAATTAAGTTAAGGATTTAGATATACATTGCTCCTTCATCTATTGCATTCTATAACCCCCAGCAATAGGTGAAAATCTGCAAAGTAGCGACCTTATATTTATTTTATTATTTATATATATTTTAAGGCTTTATAAACCCTCCCCGCAGTCTTATAAACCTTTCCCACACTGTTATTAACCTTTCCCACATTATAAATACTTCCTATGCTTTTAAACATTTTCTATACTCTTAAACCTACTTAATTTAATAACATATAAAATTTTATATGAGTACTCACCAGTGAATATACAACTTGAATGATGAAGATGATTTAATATTCTTTTAATATGTTTTAATTAATATTTTATGTACTTTATATTGTTTTCAATTTTTTAGGCTAGAAAATGCTTATTTTACCATAAAAATAATTAAAATAATAAATACATAAAATATCTATATGCCACAAAATCCTGCTATATAGCAAAAAATCCACAATACAAAATTAGATATATATCATTTAAACATCTGCAATACAATGGGATCGCGAAATGTGAACTGCAATATCGTGAAGGACAACTGTAGAGATATCACCCTGGGTTATTCAGATGTCCCCATGGTAATCATAAGGTGGTTTATAAGAGGGACAGAGGAATGTCAGTCAGAGAAGGCAATGTAACAACAGAAGCACAGGGAGCGAAGGTAATGTGATGATGGAAGCAGAGGTTGGGACTGATGTGATGCCATAAGCCACGGGATGTGGACAGCCTTTAGAAGTGGGAAAAGGTGTGGAAACATAACCCTGCTGGCATAAAATTCCAGTAGTCATTGCCTGCCCACTATATTAATGAATCCTTAAATTCAGTTGAAGTCCAACTGAATATTTTTATTTAAAAACTAATTTTTAAAATAACCCCCTAATATTAAAGGACATCTCTTCCTTACCCTTTGGTCTTTTCTTTTTGTTCTTATACTTTCTGGAATGTAGATGGAGTAATTGCGGTAGTCATTTTATGACTGTTTTGTAGCAAAATGAGAAAATGTTCAAGAGACTCTCAAACAATTGGATACTGATGTTATTGAGCCACTGAATCAGTGCTTCCATAACCTATTTCTGGACCTCTTGCTTTATAAGACGAATAAAACTATTTTTAAAGGCAATGTTATGTTTATTGGTGTTCGTGGACAAATGCATTTCTACCTGAAAAGTCAGTGACAGTAATTCTGCTGAGAGAAAGGACAGTAAAAGTGAAATTCCTTCATTAAATGATAAAATAAAATGTCATATAATATCAGTAGCATATTGTTTACATGAGCATCTATAAACATGTACTACTATCTGTTGAAATATATGATATTTTGGTTTATACTCGTGTTAAACTACTGATTTGCAGAGTATGAATTGACCCTTGCTTATGAGTGCTACATATATATGTGGAAAAGAACTTGGCAACATTCAGTTATATTTATCTTTAGCCAGACAGTGGTGATGCAGTGGCTAGAGCATTGATCCAGAATGCTGAGGTCCCTGGTTCGAAACCCAGAGGGTGCCAGCTGGAGCATGGACTTGTAGGCTTTACCGCAGGGTTGCCAACTTGAGCACAGGGTTGCCAGCTTGAGCGTGGGATCATCGACATGGTCCCAAGGTTGCTGGCTTAGTGAAGCAACTATGAGTCAATGCTTCTTATCTCCCTCCTCCCTCTCTCTTTCCCTTCCTATTTCTCTCTCTCAAATCAATTAAAAAAAGAACAAGCAAAAGGAGAAATGGTGTGTCTGCATCTTTGATTTAATATTATGGAACATTTAGACTTGAAAACTTTCATTGGGATCAGCAATGCATAGCACCAACCATATTCACAGCAGAGAAAAGTGCTATGTAAGTAAAAGAGATTTCATCTTAGTAGCAATTACACTCTTCTTTGTTTAGAGAAAACAATTGATAATCAATAGTATGCTTTCTAATTTTAGGTTGAATTTGAAAAAAAGTGAAAAGTATGAATATATTTAAATTGTCAGTGTATATTAGTGTTTTTATGTATAGATAACGAAGACATGAGAAATGGATACAACTGTTCTTTCACACTGAAGTAAAAATGTTGATAAGGGGATGTTTTTCATATGGTCTATTGAAATAAAACATACATTTAATGCCAGTAAAGAGCATTATGATTTCATGTAGTTTTCTTCAAATGGGATATCTTAGTATCTTGAGTGGTCTGAATTTATTTCTAAGCCAAAATACTCTACTTTTTAATGTTGAGGTATATTCTCATGATTTTAAGACAAATGAACTGCCATACAGATAGCTTAAGACAGATATTTGGACTTTTTCCAGTTCAATGTCTTTTTTAGTCTATGGAGAAAGAAACTAATGATGTATTATTTAGCTAATATATAACCACATTCAAATGTTGCAACAGAGCATGAAGAAATAACTTCTAGGACTAAAAACAAGAGGGATCAGAAATAAACTTACTGTTGTTTTCCAAGGTGAAACACAACCTTCCAGAATTTGGGCAATAAAATGTTAGAACTTATCATCTATTAGAGTGCTGAAAGTAGTCTTCAGTGAGCCATCTCTCTACAATTTCTGGGCCATTTGTGTTTAATATGAATATCCAGACCTATCTGGTAGCCATTAAACTTGGTGCCATTTACAATGACCTACAACTGTGAATTTGAAATTTCTAATTAATAGAAGGTAGCATGAGAAATCAATTGCAAAAATAACCTAAATTATAAATTAAGCTATCTACTACTGACTTTCATAAAAGTACCTTGATGGAAGACTGCAAACAATATTATCCTTCTCATTGAAATAAAATGTATTTTATTGCTAATTTATAAAATATTATTTTTTATCATGAAAATAAGATATATATTGTTTAAAAATTACCTAAAATTGATTATCTTTATGCACACAGATTACCCACTAAGGAGTGTTTAGGTGCCAGAGTTGAAGAAAAACTACTCTTGAAGCTATAGACAGGAATTTCCTTTATTCTGAGTATTAAATGCCTTGTTTCAATGTGCTTAGGTAATCATAAGTATCTTCGATGTAAGGAATCAGAATTTCCCCATCATTTTCTTGGACTTTCATCCATATGAAATTCATATTTGAATTTCCACTGCACAGAGTCAGAGAACGTTTTTTTTTCTTTTTTAAAATATATATCCAGTGAAGGGAGGGGAGGCAGAGAGACAGACTTTCACACGTGCCCCAACCAGGATCCACCTGGCAAGCCCACTAGGGGGTGATGCTCTGCCCTCTGAGTCATTGCTCCATTGCTCAGTATCCAAGCTCTTAATGCCTGAGGCCAAGGCCATGGAGCCATCCTCAGCTCCCGGGGTCAACTCACTCCAGTCAAGCTATGGCTATAGGAGAAGGAGGAGGAAAGAGAGAAAAGCAAAAGGGGAGATGGGCACTTCTCCTGTGTGCCCTGACTGGGAATTGAACCCGGAACATCCACATGCTGGGCCAACACTCTACCACTGAGTCAACTTGCTAGGGCCCAGAGAAAGTTCTTAATATGGTACTTTGACTACTTGATGCCTTGATTCACAACATTATCTGCTCAAGGGTGTCTATAAATCTGTCCTACTGAGCCTATTTTCACATTTGATTTTCTGATTGCTACCAACACATCCCATACACTTCTCAGACAAGTATGAAAAAATTCTAACTTACTGTGTTCTCTAATTTGTGAATATAACAAGAAGATAGATTGTCTTTCTTATAACAATGAGATGTTTAGTAGTCTGACACTGCACAATAATCTAGTTAAATATGAGTACAGGGAATCCTTGAGTTATGACACAGTTCCATTTTACAACAGTGATGTAACTTGAATTTTGGTTAAGTCAAAACACACCCTAGCCCAAGTCACTTCTTATCTATCATAACACAGTTGTAAAACCATAATCTAAAACATAAAAACACAACTAAGCCACAGAAAAAGGAAAAGGACATAAATATACTGTACCGTACTCTATACTGTAGTAACAGAAAAAATAACAAGAAATAAGTAAAAAAAATTTCTTACCTTTATTCCACACTGGAAGGGGCATTGCAAGGTGGGAGAGAGTGACCTATTGGGAGGAGGAGGCTGGAGAGGCAGGAGAACCTGCAGAAGGTGATGGAGATACTGGGTCAGGTGAATCAGGATTGCCTAAGGAACATGCAGGAGACGCTGGAGATGATTCTACCTGTACTACAGTAATTATTTACCTGTACCACTTGTAATTATCATCTCAAGAAGCAGCTGATGTATAGGGTACTGGATCTATTGCAGTCCTCTCTACCTTCTTAAAGAATTGGTCCAGGCTAGTGTGGAAGGTTGATGACTTCTCTTCCAAAATCTGCCTGTAGCATTGCAAGGCATCCATAACAACTCTGTAGACCTTACTGAATCTGTTATCACTGGGGACCTCAGCCTGAAATTTTGCCAACCCATCCTTTACAATAGAAATATCTTCTGCCAAACCCTTGGTAGCAAATCTCTTGGGTTCTGGGGTTTCTATCTCTTCCTCTTCAATCAGCTACTTCTCCTGCTGAATGAGATCCTCAGCAGACAGCTCCTCTCCATGTGATGCCGGTAGCTCTGTGACATCTATCTGATGACTTTCCTCTTCCTTGAAGTATTGCCATCTGAAGACTCTGCTTCTGTTTTGTTTTGTTGGTTTTTTTTGTTTTTTTCTGATTTACTTATTTCACTCCATATAATGTTATCAAGATCCCCCCATTTTGTTGTAAATGATCCGATGTCATCATTTCTTATGGCTGAGTAGTATACCATAGTATATATGTGCCACATCTTCTTTATCTGGTCTTCCATTTTTTTTTTTTACAGCGATTAAAGCCTTTAAGCAAACTCTTGGCCAATACAGCAAGAATCCATAAAAGAGTAGTGTCCTTAACATGTTCACCAAGTTCAAGTTGGCATCAACACCATTCCAAATCCCTGCAAATGCAACCCAACCCCAGTTCAGTCTGTTAGGAGCTGTCACAAGGAGCAGGAGTCCAGGAAAAGTCCACATCCAGGAAAAGTCCAATGGCACTGGAATTGTCACAATTCTATACATTGAAGCTCACTTCCAAGTCCCATTGACCGCTGCTTCTAGCTGGTAATGATTCAGGTAGACTGGAAAAGCCATCTGCAGCATGTGTGGAGATGGAGCTTCTATTCTCCTCTGCCTGAAGAGATGAGACCAGGTTGCTTTTCCCTGGAGCTCTGTGACTGTGATGTGGTAAAGAGAACCTTGGGATACACTAAGCTGGGTGGCAAAGGCAGATTCATAATAGAAGTTGGCAAAAGGGAGAAAGAGAGCTCTAAATTAGGAGTAGGTCCCTGCCTGAAATATGAGTGAGGCATTGAGGTAGGAGGAATAAAAGAAACACTATATATTAAACAAAGCAGCAGAAAATAGGACTATCAACACCCACAACAGAGATCTTTGAGGGAAGAATAAAAAACCTTACTATTCAGGCAAGACATAGTTAAGTGGCCCTTGTGCAAGTGAGATCAGTTTACCTGCTTCTTGGAAGAAATACCCTAGGCTCGTCCACAGTGTCGTAGATGGGGCCAATGGCCCTGGGCACCTTCAGCCTTCAGTGGCAAACCCCAGCTTTCTGGGCAAGGTTAGGTCATAGGTGGCTGGAGCAGGGCTGGAAGAGACTGAACCCTCCCTTAGAGGAATGAGGGGGAAGCCTACCTTCCAGTGTCCCTTTTTCCTCACAGCAAAGGCATGTAAGTCTGGCAGGCTTTAGCTCAGTAATCTTCCTATTCACTATTGAAGCAGGACCCAGATGGAATCCTATGAGACCCCTTTGGGGCGTTGGAGCCATTAAGGACATATCCTAAAAGCTGGTAGTTCCCCTGATCTCTATTGGGCTTTTTCTGCCTCTTGGTACCTTAAAAGCCATGCTCAGAAGATCTCGCTGAGGGGTTTGAGGATCCCCATCTGCCTATATAAACCGTATATCTGTAGCTATTTGGAAAAAGACAAAAACAGTGTTATTAGCTGGATCAAATAAAAGAAGATAGAAGTTTGCAGGAGAAAAAGATTTGGCATCTCCTCGTCATCAGCATTCAAAAGAAATTTTAAAAATTTTAAGTAAAATGCATGATATGGTAGACCCATAGGAGTTCCAGGATATGACTCTCCCCTTTTAAATTTTTTTAAATTGACCTTAAAATATTTGCTGGGTACACTTTAATAATACCTTGACTTTAAAGATTGTAAGAAATACACATAATTCGAAAGGTTTGACAAAATACAGTAAATGCTTTTGCTACATATGCAGGAGCATTGTCAGTTTAACCAGTTTAGGAAATCCAATAATAGAAAAATGCACAATGAGCTATAACATGCTTAGCAGCCTCTCCTGTTCTGACAGAGGTTACTATAAATCCAGAATAGGTATCCACTGTAACGTGGACATAGGACTGTTTGCCAAATGAAGGTATATGAGTAACCTCCATTTGCCAAAGTTGTCCTGGTAGGAGTCCATGAGGGTTAACTCCAAATGAAGGGACAGATTATAGTATAGGACCCCTTGGACAAGATTTCCCAATCTGCCGTGCTGCTTCCTGAGAAAGTTGAAACGGTTTACACAGGGCTGCAGCATTCTGGTGATGAATAGTATGAGATTGAATTGCTCGATCTGTCATGGTTGCTCCAAATAATTTTCTTTTGGGTAGCTTGATCAACAAGGGCATTCCCTTGTGCTAAAGCTCCAGGGAGCATGGAGTGAGCTCGAGCACATCCTGTAAAACATGGAGCTCTATGTTGACATACAAGTCTTTGAAGAAGGCGGAACTGCTGAAATAGTTCATCCGCAGTTGTTCCTAAGACAGCAGTCTTTATAGTGGAAACACCATAAGTAAATATTTGCTGTCTGTATATAGATTAAATGAGGAATATGGCAAATGCTGAAAGCCATGATAATGGCATATAATTCTAGTCTTTGAGTTGATTTTAAGTTGACTGTTTCAGTATAAAGTTGTCCATTGATTGCAAAAGTGATTTGCCATTTAGTGGAAGTTTCCCAGAGCTGTTGTTGATCCTTTGAAAAAAAGAACAACAAAAATTTTGAGGCTCAAAATGTATAAGCTCTAAGGGTCGCCTATGCCCCTTGATAATCAAGAAGGCGACAAGATCAAAATATGGAAGTGTATTCCATGGGCTATTAGATGGCTCAATGTGCCCAAGCTGTAGCTGCTCTTGTACCAGTTGAGCAGCTGCCCTAAGTTTCTCCTGAGAAAGGGACCATTGGTCTACCCATACAGGATTATCTGATTTCCAAGTAATTGGGTCTGCACAATGCATTATTGGGGTAGCAGGAGCTACCAAGGCCCCTATGCTAAATTTTGATATCCTAATCCACACCTTCTAGTATTGGGTGCCACTTCTAAAGGGGTGAGAATTCCTCGCCGTTCTTTCCCTAGTCCCTTAGTAGGCAAAAATCCCCGATCAAGCATCTGAGTACTAGCTAAATTATTAGGACTGACAAGCAATGCTCCCGTATTTTTCAAAACATCTCTACCCCACAAATTAACTGGCCATCCAGGGAGCACATAAGGCTTAAAAATCCAGAATGATCTTCTTAATCTGCCCAATGTAAAAAACTAGAACTTTGTTGAGGGGATTTACTCTGCCCTATACCTTGTAATTCTGTGGCTGCTGCATGAGTGGGCCAGGAAGGAGGCCAATGTAGCTTAGCAATAACAGATACATCAGTTTCAGTATCTAAAAGTCCTTTAAAGTTATGCCCATATATTGTTAGTTCCATTTCGGGGTGTTCCTGACCTATTTTTTTTAAATCCAATTGGCAAAATCAGAGGAGCCAAATCACCAATTTTCTTGAGGCTCCTTTTGCAGGATGTGGCCTGAGAAGCAGAATTAGCATCCTTATATAAATACTATTCTTCTAACTGCCTGAATTAGCCGTGAGAAAAATTCTTGGGGTTTTTTTTTTTTTGAGTAATTTTAATTGGGTGACATTGATAAATCAGGGTACATATGTTCAGAGAAAACATCTGTAGGTTATTTTGACATTTGATTATGCTGCATTCCCATCACCCAAAGTCCAATTGTCTTCTGTCACCTTCTAACTGGTTTTCTTTTTGCCCCTCCCCTCCCCCAACCTCCTCCCTCACATCTCCCCCACCCTGTAACCTCCACACTCTGTCCATGACTTTGAGTCTCATTTTTATGTCCCACCTATGTATGGAATCATATAGTTCTTAGTTTTTTCTGATTTACTTATTTCACTCAGTATAATGTTATCAAGGTCCATCCATGTTGTTGTAAATGATCCGATGTCATAATTTCTTATTGCTAAGTAGTATTCCATAGCATATATGTACCAACGCTTTTTAATCCACTCGTCCTCTGATGGACACTTGGGCTGTTTCCAGATCTTTGCTATTGTGAACAATGCTGCCATAAACATGGGGGTGAATTTCTTCTTTTAAAAATAGTGCTATGGTGTTCTTGGGGTATATTCCTAACAGTGGTATAGCTAGGTCAAAAGGCAGTTCGATTTTTAATTTCTTGAGGAATCTTCATACTGTTTTCCACAGTGGCTGCACCAGTCTGCATTCCCACCAGCAGTGCAGGAGGGTTCCCTTTTCTGCACATCCTCGCCAGCACTTATTCTGTGTTGTTTTGTTGAGGAGCGCCATTCTGACTAGTGTGAGGTGATATCTCATTGTGGTTTTAATTTGCATTTCTCTAATGATTAGTGATGTTGAGCATTTTTTCATATACTTATTGGCCATCTGTATGTCCTCTTTGGAGAAGTGTCTATTCCTTTCTTTTGCCCATTTTTGGATTGGATTGTTTGTCTTCCTGGTATTAAGTTTTACAAGTTTTTTATAAATTTTGGTTATTAACCCCTTATCAGATGCATTGTTAAATATGTTCTCCCATTGTGTAGTGTCTTTTTATTCTGTTCTTATTGTCTTTAGCTGTGCAGAAGCTTTTTAGTTTGATAAAGTCCCATTTGTTTATCCTGTCTTTTATTTCACTTGCCCGTGGAGACAAATCAGCAAATATATTGCTGCGACAGATGTCAGAGAGCTTACTGCCTATGTTTTCTTCTAAGATGCTTATGGTTTTACAGCTTACATTTAAGTCCTTTATCTATTTTGAGTTTATTTTTGTGAATAGTGTAAGTTGGTGGTCTAGTTTCATTTTTTTGCAGGTAGCTGTCCAATTTTCCCAACATCATTTTTTGAAGAGGCTGTCTTTACTCCAATGTATGCTCTACCTCCTTTGTCAAATATCAATTGTCCATAAAAGTGTGGTTTTATTTCTGGTTTCTCACTTCTGTTCCATTGATCTATATGCCTGTTCTTATGCCAGTACCAGGCTGTTTTGAGTACAAAGGTCTTGTAGTATAACTTGATATCCGGAAGTGTGATGCCTCCCACTTTATTCTTCCTTTTCAAGATTGCTGAGGCTATTTGTGTTCTCTTTTGGTTCCATATAAATTTTTGGAATATGTGTTCTATATCTTTGAAGTAAGTCATTGGTATTTTAATCAGTATTGTATTGAATTTATAAATTGCTTTGGGTAATATAGACATTTTAATGATGTTTATTCTTCCTAACCATGAGCACAGTGTATGCTTCCACTTGTCTGTAACTTCCCTGATTTCTTTTATCAATGTTTTATAATTTTCCAAGTACAAGTCTTTAATCTCCATGGTTAAATTTATTTCTAGGTACTTTATTTTTTTGCTTGCAATGGTAAAGGGGATTGATTCCTTAATTTCTCTTTCTGACAGTTCATTGTTAGTGTATAAAAATGGCTCTGATTTCTGAGTATTAATTTTATATCCTGCCACCTTGCTGAATTCATTTATCAGGTCTAGTAGTTTTATGACTGCTACTTTAGGGTTTTCTGTATACAATATCATATCATCTGCCAATAATGATAGTTTTTCTTCTTCTTTTCCAATTTGGATGCCTTTTATTTCTTTTTCTTTTCTGATTGCTGTGGCTAGGTCTTCCAGAACTATGTTGAATAAGAGTGGTGAAAGGGGGTACCCCTGCCTTGTTCCTGATCTTAAGGGGATTGCTTTTAATTTTTGCCCATTGAGTATGATGTTGGCTGTGGGTTTGTCATAGATGGCCTTTTTTATGTTAGGTATGTTCTCTATATCCCCACTTTGCTGAGAGTTTTGATCATGAATGGGTGCTGGATTTTATCAAATGCTTTCTCTGCATCTATTGAAATTATTATGTGGTTTTATTCCTTCCTCTTGTTTATGTGATGAATCACATTGATTGATTTACAAATATTGTACCAACCTTGCCTCCCAAGAATAAATCCCACTTGATCATGGTATATGATTTTTTTCATATATTGCTGGATCCGGTTTGCTAATATTTTGTTGAGGAATTTAGCATCTAAATTCATCAGGGATATTGGCCTATAATTTTCTTTTTTGTGTTGTCTTTGCCTGGTTTTGGAAAATCAGAATTATACTCGCCTCATAAAAGGAGCTTGGAAGTCTTCCTTCCTCTTGAATTTTTTGAAATAACTTGAGAAGGATAGGAGTTAGTTCTTCTTTGAATATTTGGTAGAATTCACTTGTGAAGCCATCAGGCCCAAGACTTTTCTTTGTTGGGAGTTTTTTGATAACTGTTTCAATCTCATTTGTTGTAATTGGTCTGCTTAGGTTTTCTGATTCTTCCAGATTAATTTTTGGAAGATTATATGATTCAAGGAATTTGTCCATTTCATCTAGGTTGTCTAGTTTTTTGGCATACAGTTCTTCATAGTATTTTCTTACAATATTTTGTATTTCTGTTGTGTCAGTTGTTATTTCTCCACTCTCGTTTCTAATTTTATTTATTTGAGTCCTCTCTCTTTTTTTCTTGGTGAGTCTGGTTAAAGGTTCATCTATCTTGTTTACCTTTTCAAAGAACCAGCTCCTGGTTTTATTGATCCTCTGTATTGTTTCTTTAGCCTCTATGTCATTTATTTCTGCTCTGATCTTTATTATTTCCTTCCTTCTAATACATTTGGGCTTTACTTGCTGTTCTTTTTCTAGTTCTTTTAGATGTAGGGTCAAGTTGTTTATTTGAGCTTTTTCTAGCTTCTTGAGGTATTCCTGTAATGCTATGAATTTCCCTCTCAGGACTGCTTTTGCTGTGTCCCATAAATTTTGAGTTGATGTATGTTCATTAGTGTTCATTTCTAGGAATTTTTTAATTTCCTTTTTGATCTCATTGTTTACTCATTCATTATTTAATAACATGCTATTTAGTTTCCAAGTATTTGAGTACTTTTCAGTTTTTCTCGTGTGGTTGATTTCTAGTTTCATGCCACTGTGATCAGAGAAAGTGCTTGATATGATTTCAATCTTCTTAAATTTGTTGAGACCGCTTTTGTGCCCTAACATATGGTCTATTTTAGAGAATGTACCATGAGCACTTGAAAAGAATGTATATTCTGCTGTTTTAGGGTGAAAGGTTCTCTAGATATCTATTAAATCGAGTTGATCTAGTATGTCCTTTAAGTCTGCAGTTTCTTTGTTAATTTTCTTTCTTGAGGATCTATCTAGTGATGTTAGTGGGGTATTGAAATCCTTTACTATTATAGTATTGCTGTTGATCTTGCCCTTTAAATCCATCAAAGTCCGCTTTATATATTTAAGTGCTTCTATATTAGGTGTGTAGATATTTCTGTATAACGGTTATATCTTCCTGTTGGATTGCTCCCTTTATCATTATGTAGTGATCTTCTTTATCTCTAACTATAGTCTTTGTTTTAATGTTCATTTTGTCTGTATTACTACCCCAGCTTTTTTTTCATTTCCATTTGCATGAAATATTCTTTCCATCCTTTTGTCTTCAGTCTATGTGCATCCTTTGTTTTAAGGTGTCTTTGATAGACAGCATATGTATGGGTCCTGTTTTCTTATCCATGCAGCTATCCTATGTCTTTTGATCAGTTCATGTAATCCATTTACATTTAAGGTTATTATTGATATGTAATTGTTTATTGCCATTTTATTCTTTAAAACTGTATTCCTCTTTTGCTATATTCTTTTCCCCCTTTTATCTGTTTATAACAGGCCCCTAAGCATTTCTTGTAGCCTTGGTTTGGTTGTAGTGAATTCCTTGAGTTTTTTTTTTGGTCTGGAAAGCTTTTTATTTCTCCTTCAATTTTAAATGATATCCTTGCTGGATAAAGTAGTCTTGCTTGTAAGCTCTTGTTCTGAGTTACTTTGAATATTTCTTGCCATTCCCTTCTGACCTCAAGTGTTTCTGTTGAGAAGTCAGAAGTCATCCTTATGGGGGCTCCTTTGTAGGTGATAGTCTTTTTTCTCTAGCAGCTTTTAATATTTTCTCTTTATCACTTAGCTTTGGTATTTTAATTATGATGGTCTTGGTGTTGATTTCTTTGGGTTTCTCTTTAATGGAGTTCTCTGTGCTTCTTGAACATGTGAGATGTTTTCCTGCCTTAATTGAGGGAAGTTTTCAGCTATGATATGCTTGAATAAAGTCTCTGTTGTTCTTTCTCTTCTTCTTCAGGAACCCCTATGATGCGGATGTTATTTCTCTTCATGTTGTCACAGAGCTCTCTTAGAGTTTCCTCATACTTTTTGAGTCTCTTTTCTTTTTTCTGCTCTGCTACCATGCCTTTATTTATCTTGTCCTCTAACTCGCTGATTCAATTCTCAGCTTCATCCATCCTGCTTTTAATTCCTTCTATTGTGTTCTTCATTTCTGATATTGTATTTGTAATTTCTGACTGATTCTTTTTTATTATTTAAATGTCTTTTTTTATATTTGCTATCTCTTTATTTAGGTGTTTGTAATGACCATCTATTGTTGCTTCAATATCTTTAAGCATCCTAACAATCATTATTTTAAACTCTGCATCTGGTAATTTGGTTATATCTGATTCATTCAGGTCCTTTTCTGGGGATTTCTCTTGATTCATTTGTGTTGCATTTCTCTGCCTTCTCATTTTCTCTGTGTAAAGGAACGTTTTGGCCACTGGAGTCCACTGAGTGTGGCCTCTGTTTCCTAGGTATGGTCTGTCTGCAGGCTCGCCACCCCCTCTGCTGTTGCTGCCTAAGAGGTTTGGGTATGAGCATTGCCGGTGCCTGCCCACTGGGGCTGTTGCTGTGGTTTCCGCCTCTCCTTCATGGGAGTGGCTGTGATCATGTGCTCGGGTATACAAGCCTTGGTGGCCTTGGGACTTTGCCCTGCCCCCATGGGTGGTGTTATTTTTGGCCCTGAGGGCAGTGGTGAGCACCTTTGTTCAGCTGTGGGTCTCTGCCTGTTTCTGGGCTTTCGCCCCGCCCTTGCAGGAGGAGCCCAGTGTGGGACAGCTGCAAGCCTTGGCTTCACAGGCCAGGTGGCACTGCGTGCCCACACTCAGTAGCAGGACTCTGCCTGTTATGAGTTTTTGGCTCCACCCCCGTGGGAGGAGCCAGCTCCCAATTCAGGCCACAAGCCTTGGTTCTGTGGGCGGGGCAAGGTTGTACTCCTGCACTCTTGCTCAAGGGCTGGTCTCCACCCCTTCCGGGATTCCCACCCTTCCCCTGTAGGCTGGATTACAGGTTGCCCACAGCTGGGCTTAACCGCTTTTGCATGCCCCTTCCTCCCCAGCCAAGCAAGACTGAGCTCACACCTGGGCCCGGTGGTGGCCAGCCGGCTTCCGCTCTTGCTGACAGAACCGTGCTTCTGCCTCCCACCACTGCCCACCCTCAGGCGAGCCCTCAGCCGTATGGGTGGGGGCACTGCAGCCCAGACCCTAACACTCACTACTGTAGTCCTGAAAGCTCCCTCCTTCTAAGCGACTCTGCTCTGAGTGCTGCAGGAGAGCTTGTTTGGCTGGTATCCTGCTTCTCTTTGCTGGTATTGCTGTTTCCAGGGGAAATATTCACTGCAGATTTGGGGAGTGACTCATCCCAGGGGTTAGGGTGGCTGTCTCTCAAAGTGTTTCTCCCTGTGCCTCCTAGATTACACTCTCTTCCTGCTACTCCAGTCTTCTCTTCTCTCCCCATCCCCCGGAGCCCTGAGTGAGTGGTTGTGAGAGAGGTGTTCTATGCGGTCCCTTTAAGAAGAATCCTGGGTCTGAGAAATCTGTCTCTTTCTCACAAACAGTATTCTGTCTTGTTTCCAGCTAAATACTGTCCTTACGCCTCTTCTAGGCTCTTGGGCTTCAGGCTGGGGCTTTGTTCCTGGGACTCAGGACCCTCTCCTCTCTGCTAAACTCGCTTCCTGCCACGTGAGTCTCTCCCAGCTGCCGTTCACTCCAGGGAGCTGGGCAGCCCTCTCTGCATTTCCGCTTTTCCTACCAGTCTCGGTGTGGCTTCTTCAGTGTTCCTTGGTTGAAGAGTCCTCTTAGTTTAGTCCAAAGTTGGTTTTTCCAGATGATAGTTCTTAAAATTATTATTATTTTTTTTTTCATTTTTCTGAAGCTGGAAACAGGGAGGGACAGTCAGACAGACTCCCGCATGCGCCCGACCGGGATCCACCCGGCACGCCCACCAGGGGCGACGCTCTGCCCACCAGGGGGCGATGCTCTGCCCATCCTGGGCGTCGCCATGTTGCGACCAGAGCCACTCTAGCGCCTGAGGCAGAGGCCACAGAGCCATCCCCAGCGCCCGGGCCATCTCTGCTCCAATGGAGCCTTGGCTGCGGGAGGGGAAGAGAGAGACAGAGAGGAAAGCGTGGCGGAGGGGTGGAGAAGCAAATGGGAGCTTCTCCTGTGTGCCCTGGCCAGGAATCGAACCCGGGTCCTCCGCACGCTAGGCCGACGCTCTACCGCTGAGCCAACCGGCCAGGGCTTAAAATTATTTTTTAATCCACTTTGGTTCTGGGAGGTGGATGTTGGTATGTCGGCCTACTCCAGTGCCATCTTGTCTTCCCCCTCTGGCTTCTGTTTAGGAGCCATGATAGGGCCAAAAAGTCACCAAACAAAGCTACACAAATGGAACACTTGTGCTTTTAACAGTCCAAAATGGCATAGGTAGGCCTGCTGAGGGACACCAACTCCCTCACTCATACACTGCGTTACTGCTTGTTCTTCTGCTGCACACAACCAAACTAGTTCTCCCACATAGGCCATTACATATGAATTTCACAGTGTAAGCTGAAACACTCACGTCTCAATTTTTTTTTAGTTTTTATGGGAGTTTTGTAAAACTCTAATTGTTGTATGTTGAGACTGTCATAACCTGAGGACCCCCTGTGATTGGTCTCTTTCTTACATAGCAATTTGCAGGTTACTTCAGATTTTGGCAATCCTAATTTCAGAACTATCAGTATGTATAAAGATTAAGTCCCTGCTTACCACCTGTAATTATGAACATTGTAATTTTATCTTGATACTACAATGAGGCATATGAAATTTCAATTCATTTACTCCCACCTTTTTTGGACTTTGATTTGGTAAGATCTGGAGGTATATTCTTAATATGTTTATATTTAGACTAAGATATATTAAGGTGAAAAGCAGAGAGTGAAATCTGGTGGCCACTGGGCTGTATTGAATCTGCAAGTAGATTATGGCCAGTTCATAAATATAAAAAATTGAATTAGTTGCTAACATTTGTAATTTGTAGGATTTCATATGAAAATTCAGATTTTAATTTTTTTCTTTAAAATGAAAAAAACAACAACAATAATTGGGGCTGATTCAGTGTTGTCCTTGAGTATGAGAATGAGTGATCTTCAGTGCACCATTTTCCATTAAACTGTTATTTGCCTGCCTAGCCCCAGTAGACATTTGAATTTTCCATCCTTGTGAGTGTAGGATAAATTAATTCTATATGGGTCCTTAAGATTTATAACCCTTGCCTGACTGATGGTGATGCAGTGGATAGAGCATCCACTTGGAATGCTGAAGTCCCTGGTTCAAAATTTGAGTTTGCCAGCTTGAGCACAGGCTCATAGGATTAAGCTCAGGGTCACCAGCTTGAATGCATAGTTGCTAACTTGAGTATGGGACCATCAACATGATCCCAAAGTCAATGCCTTGAGCCCAAAGGTTTCTGGCTCAGCTGGAGCTCCCCCAGTCAAGGCATGTATGAGAAGCAATCAATGA
The DNA here is from genome assembly GCF_036850765.1 of Saccopteryx bilineata. Classification (NCBI taxonomy): domain Eukaryota; kingdom Metazoa; phylum Chordata; class Mammalia; order Chiroptera; family Emballonuridae; genus Saccopteryx; species Saccopteryx bilineata. Next base: position 183,645,425 of record NC_089494.1, read on the forward strand.
ACAACTAAAGTGAAACAAAAGAAGTTGATGCTTCTCATCTCTCCTCCCTCTCTCACTCTTTTAAGCGTGCGTGAGAGAGAGAGAGAGAAAGAGAGAGAGAGAGAGAGACAGGAAGGGAGAGCGATGAGAAGCAGCACCTTAGTTGTTCATTGATTGCTTTCTCATATTTGCCTTGACCAGGGGGCTCCAGCCAAACCAGCAACTTCTTGCTCAAGCACCAACCATGGGGTCATGTCTGTGATCCCAAGCTCAAGCTGATGACCCCACACTCAAGCTAGATGGGCCCATGCTCAAGCAGGTAACCCTGGGGTTTTGAACCTGGGTCCTCAGCATCCCAGGCGAACACTCTATCCACTCTGCCACTGCCTGGTCAACATCTTTCTCTCTCTTTCTTGAAAAAATATTTATAAACCTTAACATTATTTTATTTTGATGTGTTCAGTTTGTGTATTCATTTAGTGTTATTTTTTTTCCTTTAAAAAGAAGAATTTAGGTTTGCAAAGAGCAGGAAGAATATACTCACACTTAGTAACACTATGCAGAAGTTCATGTTGCATTTCACAGTAATAAATGCTACTGTTAATAACTCTGAAATTTACATAGTACTAATTTACCAAAATAGGCACTATAAATCTTGACTGCTACTAGGTAACATGCCATTTAAGATATAATAATTACAGGAAAACTATATAAACTGTATCTGTTTGCTTTTGATGAAAATTTTTTGAACACTTAACTTTTTTGTAATTTTGGATCATTTGGTGAGATTTTTCAGTATAGCCACATTTACTCATATTTAGTCTAGCTCAGAATTTGGTAGTGTAAAGTGTAGTTTCATATTTCCTACATTAAATTTTTGACTCAGCATAACTACTAATACAAGTATTGACATGAACTGTTATTTTAGCATTTATAGCAGGGGATCCAGGTAGCTTTTTATCAGCTTTACTCACTTTCATGTTCAAACAGTTGAAACTGCAGACTCTGTACTCCAGACTCTGTACTCCAGAGCAACAATACATAGTCAGACCTAGTAACTGATATTTGAATTTTGTTTCTTCTGATATACCTGTCTAGATTTATATGGAAAAGCCTCTTAACAGACATATAGATCAATGGAACAGAATAGAGAATCTAGAAATAAACCTATGCAGTTGTGATCAATTAATATTTGATAAAGGAAGAAAGAACATACAATGGGAGTAAAGATAGTCTATTTAATAAATGATGTTAGGGAAATTAGACAGGTACATGAAAAAATAAAAAGAAACTAGACCACTAACTTAGACATTACAACGGGGTAAATTCAAAATGATTTAAAGACTTAAATATAAGTAGCAAAACCGTAACAATACTGGAAACAGTATGGAGTTTCCTCAAAAAATAAAAAATGGAACTGCCTTATGACCCAGCGATTCCACAACTGGGTATATATCTGAAGAAACCCAAAACACTAGTTCAAAAATATATACACACCCCTATGTTCATTGTAGCATTATATACAATAGTCAAGATATGGAAACAACCCAAGTGCCCACCCGTAGGTTAGTGAATAATAAAAAAGCTATGGTATATGGTATATTTACCTAGTAGAATACTACTCAGCCGTAAAAGGGAAGGAAATCTTAACATTTGTGACAGTATGGATGGACTTGGAGATTATTATGCTAAGTGAAATAAGCCAGTCAGAGAATGAGAAATAGCCTATGATTTCATTTATATGTGGAATCTAATGAACAAAATAAACTGATACTCAAAATAAAAACAAAGGCATAGACACATGGGACAGACTGACAGCTATCAGAGGGGAGGGGGTTTGCAGGGGCTAGATGAAAGAAGGTGAGGAGATTCAGCAAACACACACACACACACGTATGTAAACATTTATATATATAAAATCACATAGAAACAGACAACAGTGTGGAGATAGCCAGAGGACAAGGGTGGTGGGAGTCGGAGGAGGTGAGCGGAGTGGGAGGGGATAAATGGCAACAGGAAGAGACTGCTTTGGGCAATGGGCTCGCGATGCGGTATGCAGGTTATGTTTTGTTGAGTTGTACACTTTGAATCTATGTTTTTGTGAACCACTGTCAACCCAATAAATTCAATTAGAAGAAAGAAAGGGAAGATAATTTATGAAGATATTGCAATAGTTCACATAAATTACTAAAATTAATTAAGATAATGTAATCAGAAAAAATCTGATACCCAGTTTGGGTGAGGCCTGCATTAAGAAATGAACTTCTTTTGCTGTTGTGAAAGTTTGATAATTAAAACAGTAAGTTAGGATAATTTGGGAGTATGTCACAAAAATCGTAAAATATAAATGTTTGACTAAAGAGAACCAATTAAATAAATTGAATACTATATGATGATGTACTATGTAATATATGCATACATTAAATTACTTAAAGTATAATTACATGGGAAAATATTCATAGTGTAATACCAAATAAATATAAAATGCCATAATATTATAAAAATAAATAAATAAAAATCACATAGAACATGTTTGTTTTTCCAAGATCAAAAACAAAAATGTTCTATGCTTTCTGAAGAACCAAAATTTACGTTGCAGGTATGAAAATGGACACATTCTTTTCTATATTCTCAAGTCAAAGTTATATATTGCTTTATCCAATGAATCATTATGATTGAGTTGTCTAAAGAGTTAACTGTATCTGGGAAATACTATTAAATATATTTAATTTTAAACAAAAAACTATTTTTATTAGGATTATAGTGCCAAAAATAATTATAAAGCAAAAGTTAGGTTAGTATAAGAATACTGAGAATATTTTAAGTTGCAAACCTTCATTTTGGGTTGCTTATAAATTTTTTATTATAAGATGACATAATAGAAAAATAATGTTAAGTATCACTTTGTTTTTAGGAATTGGAACCAATACATTTTAATTAGCTCTGAAAAATGAGATAATCATAAGCTGTACCATAATATTTAGTCTATCTGCTAGTTAAATATAGTAAATATCTAAAAATTGTTAGAATAAAGTTTCAAGATTAGAATCATTTATAAATTCATATGAGCCATTAAAAAAGTATTAAGAATATTAAGAATATAGTACTAAAATCGATATAATACAGAGAAGCACATACCTATTACATACTATTCTTAGTCCTACACAATTTCTCCAGAAATCATTTAGTTTTATGGCACTGGGCACCACCTATATGTACTGATTATTTCCAAATACCCAGATCACTTCCAGTGTGTATTTATACTCCTAACCCTCCACTGAGCTGTAATCTTTCATGAATTACTGTCTATAAGGTTATCTCCTTATCTCCTATTTTGATTTTTTTTAGGAACTACAAAACAAACATTTTAAAATTGAATTAGTCTGTTTTCTAACCCTGCTCTGGCTTTTATTTTCTTTGTTTGACAGTTGCCTACATTCATTAGTCAGGACTGTGTTATATGGCCACCCGTCTTTGGCAGACAGCTGTAGAAAGTGAGATTGGTAATTGGGATTCTGTCAACAGCCAGTAATATGTCTCAATTACTTACAAGCTATGCTGCCTTTGGAAATAATTTACTTTCTTTATGTCAATTTTCTTAGCTATGAATTTAAGTAATGTCTGGCAAGGTAGTAGGTGCTTTGTTGATGTTAACCATTGTTTCTGTCATTTCTTGCTGCATAGCCAATCACCTTCGCAACAATTTCTTTTTCATGATTGTACTAATAGTGGCAGATGGGGTTCCATCTCTAAAGACTACTCAAGGCCCCGAGTGACAATGCTCATCTGCAGAAAAAGAATACAAATGGCAATAGCATTAAAGTAAGAATATGCCTTGTAGTCAAAGGCTGCAAGGGTTCCAGAGAGGCCAGGAATGAGCTCGAATTATTTTCCCTTTCTAAGACCACATACCACCACATGCTTCCTGTCTTAAATCAGGAGCCACTGACACCTCTGAACCAGGGAGTACAAAATGGAGGTTTGTCAGGGATTCTTATCTTCTGCCGGTTATACAGGAATATCGTATTACATATGGAGCACCAACTGTAGTGCCCTCCAGGAGTCTCACGAAGACCAGGTGCAACCCATTAGTCTCATTGTTATTAGTGAATAGATAAACAAGCTCATACAAACTACCTCTGCGAGACTTAATTGCAAAGAAAAGACTGTTAATCAGTAGTTTCATAATTTAACGGAGTATCAACACCTTATAGATACTTTAGCAAAACGGCTCACACCAATTCTAAGCCTGCTGCAAATAACCTTCACAGCACAGTGATTCTCCAGGTTTGATGGCCTCGGTAGTTTTTCTGAACTATATGGTATCAGCAGGGTCACTCATGTGGTCACATTCCAGAGTATCTAAGATGCTTTCATTCATGTGTGGCACCTTAGCTGATTGGCTGTAATGACTATAATGACTGAAAGCTGGTTGGGCCTTGCTTTCCTTCCATGTAGCTGCACTCACGTGGTAGTTCAAGGCTGTGTGAGTGTAAATGTGGAACAAATCATGCTCCTTAAGGCCTAGGTTTAAGAGTGGCACTGTGTGACTTCCACTGTATTCTCTGTGTCAAAATAAGTCACAAGACTAGGCAGTTAAAGGGGAGGGAAATGGACACCATCTTCTGATGGTGTAAGGAAGGCATAGATTTATAGGGATAGGAGGAATTTTGGTGGTTATTTTTGTAGATTATTTCTCATGACTGTTATTCTTGTGGTTATAATTATTATCACCACCACAGCTACTCTTTAGTCAAAGAGAGCAAGAAAGCATTACCTTGCCTGGAGCTCTAAAATTGGGTTGGAAGATATCTCCTCTGCCAATCCTATTTTCTTCTTTAATCTTTATAGGCAGTCATGTTTGTCTTCTTAAAGTATTATCTGATAACAAAAAGATAAACAACCCAGTTGAAAAATGAGCAAAAAATTCGAGTAGACATTTTTTCAAAGAAGATACACAGATGCCCAATATACACATGGAATGATGTTCAACATCATTAGTTATTTGGGAAATGCAAATTAAAATCCCCACAGGATATTACTTCATGTCTACTAGGTTGGTTATAATAATAAAAAACAACAAGTGTTGGTGAGGATGTGGAGAAATTGGAACCATTGTGCATTACTGGTAGGAATGCAAAGTGGTATAGCTTCTGTGGAAAATGGTTTGGTGGTTTCTCTAAAGGCTAAATATAATATTATCATATGACCCAGAATTTACTCTTATATATAAAATCTTTCCTCAGAGCCTTTGATGTGATTTTCACTATTCCAGGATGCTTTTCTGACTAATTTTTCCATTGTCTTTGCATTGCTTTTCTATAAGAATCCTATTCAGTCCATTCTTCTCAAGATAAGCTCATTCTCGAGTTTAGGTTTCAGCATAAGTAGACTTTTCTGTTTACCTTTCTTTGACTGCTATTTTGAATCTTTGCATTTGTATCCTTTATGACACCAACTGCAATTTGTTGTTAGTTTATTTGATAGCTATTATGTTACTTGTCTGTTTCTCTCGCTGAAATGTTCTCTTCAGGAGTGCAGAGCTCTGTCTTGTTTGCCATTTAAGAAACTTTCATGTACCTGGCACATATTAAACAATATAATATATGTTTGTAAAAAGAACGAATAGATAATCAAAGGAATTTTGTTATAAAATATAAAATAAAATGTGTTACTATGGATATAATTACTGAAAATTTATTATATTTTCAGTGAGTTCATCATGATCTCTGCATTGTACTTTTGTAATATTCCTTGAAAAAAGATGAGGGGCTTTGTTGTTAGTCAGACTTTAGTTTGAGCTGTGTCTCTGCCAGTTGTATTAGAGTAGGTTACTTACTATTTATGAATCTTATTTCCCCCGTTGGGAAAACTTGAGTAGTGTCTATCTTGCAGGATTTTTAAGGATTAATGATAACATAGGAATAGTATCAAGTACAGATTAATATTTCTTCCATTTTATTTGTAAGAAGGATAACAGGTAAGGAGAACTAAAAACATTATTTAAGTAAGTTTTTATTGCAGAAGTGAGAGTTTTATAATTAATCTAAAAAATACTTCTAAACTAAAATAAAACCTTTTTTGTTTTTGTTTTTTGCAATACCTGGATGAAAGCTAATAAATGCATTATAGCTTGGATATATGAGGATATAGCTTTAGAATGAGGCCACTTTGTTGAAATTATACTGGAAGAACAAGCAATAGTTAAACAAAATGTGAAACTAAAGTGTATAGAGACAAATGAAAACCTTAAAATCAGACGTCTCTCTGTATCTTACTACACCAGTCCTCATTTGGTAATCATGACAATTTCCTTCATTTCAGAAGCTTTAATTTTGAGTTCTATATTTGAATAACCAGTTTAAGCCGTGGCGTAGTTTCAGGCGCTATTTGTATGCTATTATGTTCTATGCTAATATCAGATCTTGAAAAGTATCTTCTGGATTTGAAAGAGAGGTGCAGAAAATTCAAAGTTTGGATGATTTCATCAGTCTGTCTTTATAGTTCCATCTATTCAATTAATGCAACTAAACTATTATTATGTTTCAGAAGTATGATCAATCTGACTTTTTCTTTCCTTCCCAGAGCTACCACTACTGTGCCTCTTAGACTTTGACAGTCCATTGTTATATTTTCTGCTATTTTCCTAGCTTCCTGGAATTCTTTATCTTTTGTGGTTTTTACAGAAAGGAATGGGGAGCTTCAGATGGAATCCATGCTTATATCTTAGCTTCCTCACTCTGTTAGTTTCCTAGAGCTTCCATGACTAAGTAACTATAGACTGGGTGACTCAAATAAATTTGTCTTCTTGCAGTCTGGAGGTTAGAAGTCTGAGATCAAGGCAGGAAGGAAGTTGGCAGTGATTTCTTCGGAGGCTTTTTTCCTTGGCTTGTAAATGGATATTTATTTTCATGTCTTTACACTGTCATTCCTCTGTGCATGCTCACGTCTGTGTCCAAACTCCCTCTTCTTATAAAGACACTAGTCATAGTGGATTAGGGCCCACCCTAAAGAATTTGTTTAAATTTAATTACCTCTTTAAAGGCCAAATATACCTAGTTATATTCTGAGGTACTTAGGACTAGGACTTTTGACATATGAATCTTGATGAAAAACAGTTCAGCCTATTACACTCCCAAAGCCTCACTAAATTAGTAAGTAAATGAATAAAAAGATGTAATACAACACAAAAAGATTGGGGAAAGGAGGTGATAATTGATAAAAGATTTTCAGTTTTTAAAGATGGAATGCTGATGGGCAAATGGTAAATGTAAAAGCTGATGGTTAAAGGTTAAATAGTAAAAAGGGTAAAGCTGTTATGTAAACACCTGAATTGAGCCAGCTCACATTATAGTACCTGGAAAAGTCCGGGAATAGCAGTTCCTGTGGAAGGTGGCCGGTGGGATTGGAAACATCAGGATTGGTGACAATCTGGATGAGAAACACAATCTCTTGTAGTGAGGCAACTTTCTCATCCCCACTGTAGGAGAAGATGTGAGGTCCACTGATGGAAGAAATTAAATGAGAGAGTCACTGGATTTGGGGTCACTGATATAGAAGAGGAAAGGGGTAGTGTAACAAACATGGAAGATATTTCTAGACTCCAGGTTGAGGTTTCTAAATACCATTCATTCACCACTAAAAAGGATCAGAACTCCTTGAAGAAACAGCTGATTCCAGGTTTGGAGCAGGAATTGTATAAGATGCACATGAAGCATCTGGTCATACCAGAGAGCAAGAAAGCTATGAAAGCCTACTAGGGTCATAGCAAAAGGATTCAGAGACTCATTCAAGTAGGTTCTCACTGACCGAAAATGGGATAATTTCAGCATCAATGAGCAATATAACTCTAATGGGTTGAGATAATTTAAATACATCTAGGTCTATGAGTATAAAATCAGAATTTAAAAATCTTATTGATTAGTGTTGTAGGATATAAGAGTACAACTTAGTGCTTTGAACTGGTAAATAAGAGTGGAAAAAACCCAAGCATTTATCTTACTTGTGCCACATGAACTGTACCTTAGAGCAAGTAAATAGTTGATAAAGTGCTATTTCAGCCAATAAATAAAAAATAATTTTAGAATTATAATATCATTTTGGAACCCTTAATAAATTACTAGATCTTGTCAGTAATCATCTCTGACTGCTAACATTGCAGGATGAGGGAGAATCAGCCATTACATGTGCATCCTGGTAGAAGTGTGCAATGTCATCTATAAAGTAATCTTGCCCCTCCCACCAAAGAAAATTAAATTAGAATTTGATCAAGCCTTTATATAAAACTGCAAGTTTATAGGAAGTATGAGAGATGGACACATAGATATTCAGTCAGGAAAATAAAAAGTTTCGGAAACTAAAAAAATGGAGAAAATCTTAGCTTTTTTACCAAATAATTTAAAAGGAAAAAAGTAATGAAGAAACTTATAGATTACAAGAGATTTAAAAAACATTTAACCATTTGTAAGAATGAACTTTGACCTCTGATTAAAACACGAATATATGGCCCTGGCTGGTGGGTCAGTGGATAGAGTGTCAGTCCGGCATGTGGAAGTCCCGGGTTCGATTCCCAATCAGGGCACACAGAAGCAACCATTTGTTTCTCCCCCACCCTCTCATCCCTCTCTCCTTCTTCCCTGCCCACAGCCAGTGGCTCGATTGATTCTAGCATGGCACCGAGTGCTGAGGATGGCTCGGTTGGTGTGAACATCAGCCCGACAGGGGTTCCTGGCTGGATCCTGTTCGAGGTGTATGTGGGAGTCTGTCTCACTATCTCCCTCCTCTCACCCAAAAGAAAAAAAAAGAAAACCCCCACAAATATACAATATTTATATATCTATTATTATAGCTAAGTTTACTATACACAAATTTATGAGAGTCATAAAAATTTGAACTCTGAATAATTAAGGAGTCAAACCATCATTGAGATACATTCTAAATTACCTATTGATGAAATTATATATTTTGGATATGCCTCTTACATCTTTGGAGTGAGAATTAGGAAAGTTGGCTGGATTAGGAAACAAATTTGAATACGAGTTGAGGATTATTGACCGTGGTGATGGGTATATGGGAATTTTTATACTATTCTTCATTTTCCTGTGTTTTTAATTTTTATAATTAAAAGTAAGACAGGAAGAAAATGGGGAGTTTAAATAAAAGTTTATATACAGAGTGGGGAGAGAGTTCCAGGTATCTTTCCCACTCACCTAAATTGTCAACCAGACTTGAGAAAAGACTGACATTTAGGAGGGAGTGGCTAATACCAAGGTAAATTGTGATTCCATCAGAGCATAATGAAATCCAGTAGGCTTCAGGTCAAATCTTTCATGAAACTAGGGAACAATGGAAGTAATACAATCAGTGGAAAGTTATTGCATGTTTTGGATGAGGCCTGACACTGTGAGTTTTAAACTGATTTAGGCCTCAATACCGATTGTACATTAGAAGCAACCAGGAAGCTGACATTTTTTATTTTTTAGCTTTAATAAGGCCAGGACCTGCCTTATTAAAGACTAGGTGGTGGTACAGAGCATAGGGCATTGACCTGGGACTCTGAGGATCCAGGTTCGGAGAACTGAGTCGCTGGCTTGAGCGTGGAATCATAGACACGACCCCATGGTGGCTGGCTTGAGCCCAAGGTTGCTGGCTTGAGGAAGGGGTCACTGGCTCAGCTGGAGCCCCCTGGTCAAGGCACATATGAGAAAGCAATCAATGAACTACTAAAGTGCTGCAACTATGAGTTGATGCTTCTCATCTCTCTCCCTTCCTGTCTGTCTGTACTTTTCTCCCTCTCTCTATCTCTCACTAAAAAATAAAGTAAATAATAATAAAAAAATAAGTCCTGGACCTAAGTTCCACTGGCTTTGATTTGAATGAGGTAGAATGAAATACTGTTATTTTGTAAAGCTCTCCAGGTGGATTCTCTTGTGCAACTTGGGTTGAGATCACTAATCTAATGTGAGCTTCTCAAAAGCAGAGCCCATGATTTATTTATTACTGTATGCCAGTACTTTGCACATAGTAAGCTTTTTAGCATTTTTAATGAAAATAATAATCATCACTGATGGTGGCTGTAAGTTAGAGAACTGAAGGTGAAACTGTATTGCTTTCCTTACTCCACTTAATCTTTGCACACCATCTGGTCAAATGGATGATTATACCCTAATTTTAAAAGAAAGAAGCCCATTTCTTTTAGGTTGTACATGAAAAGATGCCATCATAAACAACCTGCCCCAATAATCTTTAACCTCCGTTCCCAAGGCAGAATATTCTCCAGATCAGGGCCTTTCTTTCTTAGGAAGAGTCTGGCTAGCAAAAGAAGCTGTGGTTATTACACCTTTGGGGCTGAGTTATTTATGGTGCATGAAAATCATCTGTGAGGCTTGTTAAAAGGTGGATTCCAGGATCTACCGAGATTTGATTCACCAAAGCTCAAATGAGAAACTGGGAGGCTGTGTATTTAATAGGTTGATATCAGTGCAGGTGGTCTGTTGATCACAACTTGAAAAATTAGTTATAAGCATCACAGTATTTTTATCTTGTGCCCCGGAGTTTGGTCTTCTCAAAGGCTTTGTGCCTTCTTCATATTGTCACAAATGGAGAACTGCTCTTTAGTGGGCAGTGGCTCATATTTTATTTTGGAGCTTATTTTAAATTTGCTTATTAAATCTTAAGCATAATTTTTAAAAGCAAGGACCTAATTTTACTGCTGTATCTTATTTTAGTGAAGCAAAGTTCAGTAATATTATGACCTTTATGAAAAAATGAAAGAAAGGAAAAAGAAGTATTCATTGACGGGATCAAGATTTAATTTTTGCTTATATGAAAAAAGTTTCCCAAGACTATATTCACTTATCTCATTATTTATGCTTAATTTCCCCCCTGTAATATCTTAGTAATGAGTAATGACCTTATTATACAACTGTTGGAAATAGTGGGACAGTAATCCTAGCATGTCAGTAGTTGGTTAATTTTACCCTACCTGCCAGATATAGTACTTGTGTAACTTTAATTCAAGAAAACAGATTAACATTGTATATTTGAAGTTATACTTTCTCTGTGTTTCTACATTTGAAACATATTTCATGGGTTTATATAAACACAGAATTATGCAGAAGTTTTTTTCTTCTAAGCTTAACTTTCTACAAGGTCATAGATAAAAACAATCTGGCATGCCACAGCCAAAGTGCGTCTTTTCTGTCAGCCACCAAACAAGGGCATGGATTTGTTCATTTGAGACAAGAGAACATGGACCTTTGCATGAATTTTTGGAATCTCATCTATTTATAAGGAAGTATTTCTGTATAAGAATTTCTCCTAAAGAACTTTTTAAAAATTATTATTGTTCTTAAAATGTAGGCTTTAAGACACTTTACTATAATTAGAAATGGCTAATATTCTTATTGGGAACTACATATTTCCCAGAGGAACATATCTCTGAATTCATTATATGATTAGTGAAAATATGGGATTCAATACATGCATTTGTCTTTTCATCCATCCTCTGGCAAATATTTACTGAGCACTTACTGCGATGCAGGTACTCTTCTATACTCTATAGATATAGCAGTGAACAAAACAGGGAAAAAACTGCCTTGAAGCTCACAGCATGGCAGAAAACTGTATTTTGAATAGTAAAAAATGGTTAGGTTAAAAAAGAGGTAGAAGAGGGGACAGGAATTGTTTGGGGGAGGCACTGGAATTTTAGTTTGGACTGGCAACGACACACTGCAAAGGTGACATTGCATAGTGCCTGACCGGAATGAAGTGAGCCCTGGAGCTAAGAGAATGTTCCAGCAGAGAGAATGGCAAGCACACAGGTCCTGAGGTAAATATATGCTGGGTATTTTTGAGACCAGAATAAATAGAGTATGGAGAATAGTGGGAGATGAGGTTAGGTTGATAAAAGTAGGTCTGGGCCCTGGCCGGTTGGCTCAGCGGTAGAGCGTCGGCCTGGCGTGCGGGGGACCAGGGTTCGATTCCTGGCCAGGGCACATAGGAGAAGCGCCCATTTGCTTCTCTACCCCCGCCCCCTCCTTCCTCTCTGTCTCTCTCTTCCCCTCCCGCAGCCAAGGCTCCATTGGAGCAAAGATGGTCCGGGCGCTGGGGATGGCTCCTTGGCCTCTGCCCCAGGCGCTAGAGTGGCTCTGGTCGCAGCAGAGCGACGCCCCGGAGGGGCAGAGCATCGCCCCCTGGTGGGCAGAGCGTCGCCCCTGGTGGGTGTGCCGGGTGGATCCCGGTCGGGCGCATGCGGGAGTCTGTCTGACTGTCTCTCCCCGTTTCTAGCTTCAGTAGAAAAAAAAAAAAAAGAAAAAGATAAAAGTAGGTCTGGGGGTGAAATTCATATCACACTCAGGACCTTGGTTTTTGCTTGGAGTGATACTGGAAACTATCAGATGGGTTTGGGAAGGGGAGAGGTGCAGTCTGACTTGGGGACTTCACTGGATTCATCGCTAACTCCTGTTTTGAAAATACACTGAAAGTGGACAAGGGTGGAAGTCAGGTGGGCAGTTAGGAAGATTCCACAGTAATCTACGTAACAGATGGTAGCTTGGATCAGAGTGGTATTTGTGGAGGTAGAAAGAAGTGGTTGGATTTGGACATATAATGATAGAGGTGACAGAATTTGCTAATAGAATTTCATTATATATATGTTATAAGCTAAATATTTAATTCAAAGTAAAGGAATGATTCTAACATAGGAAAGTTAGGAAGGTATATATAAATCAGAAGATTTGAATCTAACTTTTTTATAATATGAAAGGTACATTTAAAAAAAGTAATTAAAATATTTGATTAATGCATAAATAGAAATTCTTAGTATATATTCAAATTGTATTAGTAAGATAATAAAAAACTCAATTTAACTGTTTAGTAATTAATTTTATCTGTTGTAAAGTATTTAGTAAGAAGCTTAATATCTTACATTTTCTAACATTTATAGTTAAAATATATTCTGAAGTTTATTGCAAATAAAACAGTCTATTGGTTAATAGAAATTTGGAAAACAGTAAAATCTTTATTTAGAGCTGGATATACATATATATGTATATATATATGTATGTATATATATATATACACACACACACACACACATTTAAATGGAAGAAATATAGAAGTCATTTTTATTCATTTAATATTTAATCACATGAAGAGCTACATGTCTTTTTTCTGAGTTCTATCAGTAGAGGGCAGCAAAGTTTTAAGTAGTGTGTTTTCAGGTTCCTGGGAAGCTTTGATAAGGAAAATTTCTTTATCTATTTTTTTTTCTCTTAAGAAGTTTATTTTGGTTTGCCTTTTAATGTGGTGCTTTGGTAATATCATATACGAATTTTCTCAAAATCCCTGAAGGTTTTGTTCAGATATTTAGCCAACTGTTTCCTTAGGTGCTATAAGTGTTTTCTTAATGAGAACATGTATTTTTTTTTCTGTAATGATTTAGGGAGTACCAGGACCTGGGAAATATAACATTAAAAGTCAATTTCAGGAGAATGAAAGTATGACACCAAATGGAAATGATGCATCATGTGCTTTTTTTTCTCAATCCCAGGTAATGGTCTATAGTCATTTTCATAAGTAGAGTATAATAGGTATAATGTGAAGCCAGCAACAAATCCAATGATGCTCAGGGAGATTATAAAAAGGGAAGTGATATTTAAGCAAATTGGAAACCCACATGGCCTGGGAAAATCATATTACCAAAAGATGTGGGTAAAATGAAATGAAGTAAGATTATAATATTAGCAATAATATGCAAAGATGAATATTTGAACTGAAACCATCTATTAAACATTTTTCTATTATGCAAATTTGCATAAGTAAAAATTCAGTTTAGTGTAGAAGAGATTTTAGTGTGAGTTTTTAAATATACCTTGCCAATGAATGTGTGCAGTGTTAACATGTAACCTATGAGGACGTGCATTTCTTGCAGAGAAGGTTGGAGGCTCTTGTGGAGCCAGGCCATAGGTCATGTCAACAACTACCACTGGGGCCTTTATTAATGATGTCTATTTCACAGTTATCATTTCACACTCTGCAGGGTATATACTAAAGGGACTTGAAGGTATCTAAGATATATCTAAGCTGGAACATTACAATGCTAGCAAACATGTTTTAATGTAGCAGCTTCTAGATTAATGTAGTTGTAACATTTTACTAACTGTACTGCATATAGCTTTGATTATCTTACTTGACTTGGGAAGGTTTTTAACCTTCAGATGACTGCAGGAGACTACTTTGGTTTTATTGTACCTCAGAGGCACCACCTTGAAGACAAGTAGATAGATTGCAGGTATATTTTGGAGATATAATTAACATGACTTTTTAATGGGTTAGATATTGTGGTGAGGGACTTGAGGAAGAATCAAGAATAAATATGAGGCTTCTGCAGTGAGGAACTAGATGATACTTAAGGTAACTACACAAAATAAGTATATGGTAAGAGGATGTTATGCATATGTGTACGCTTGATATTTTTAAAATATAATTTTAAAGCTAAAACTCAATTTTTATAGTATTTCTGTTCATCCAATATATAGTTCTAATTTGACATTACTTGGCATTAATTATAATATTTTAAATATATTTTCAGAAATGGTGAAGATTATGATATCAATTTTGATTATAGGGATGATGAAGAAAAGAATACTGGTTCTGGGGTGAGAGCTATGAAGGAGTTAAAACTAACAGGGCTGCTTGCTAGGGGTAGTATCAGTGCTTAGTTGAACATGAACAGATGTATTCAAAAAAGTGATAATGCAATTGACAAGGTGAACATAAGACACAATTTTTGGTTTATAGGTATAAAGACAAATTATGTTTTTGGTCTACTTATTTTAGTTATTGATTTAAGGAGTTGTCTGATACTTTATCTAATGCAGTGGTAGTCAACCTGGTCCCTACCGCCCACTAGTGGGCATTCCAGCTTTCATGGTGGGCAATAGTGGAGCAACTAAAGTATAAATAAAAAGATAGAGTTAACTATAATAAGTTGTTTTATAAAGATTTATTCTGCCAAACATAGCAAAAATCCAACATAAAGTACTTGGTAAGTAATTATTATTATTATGCTTTAACTTGCTATAACTCTGCTTTATAAATTTTATGAAGTAAAGTTACTTCCCTACTTTATAAATCACTATTACTGTGGAACCGGTGGGCGGTTAGAAAATTTTACTACTAACAGAGATACAAAAGTGGACGATAGATATAAAAAGGTTGAATACCCCTGATCTAATGCATTGAATTTCCTTGTATCTTCAACTATTAATCTTCAAACATAAGATTTCCTTTACAACAATACCTTTCCTCTTGCTGTGTAGTAGAAACACCTAGGGAATTTTAATACCTTTTAATACCCGGTGCCTCTTCCCTCTTTCCTAGAGATTGATACAGTTAGTCCAGACTGGGGCCCAGGCATCAGTATACTTTCTTTTTAGAACTCCTCAAGTAATTCCATATGCTTCCATTTAAAAAATATTTTACTCAGCATCTAAGTAATAAGATAGTATTTAGAAGAAAAGTTTAGAGAGTCCTTTTTGTTACTTCCATTAAATATATATATTTTGGTAGTGTTAAGATTTATCTACTGTATAAAATGTAAGAGGGCATATGTAATATATTACCTTTTGTGTAAGAAAGAAGGGACAATAAGAAATGTACACATGCCCTGGCCGGTTGGCTCAGTGGTCGAGTGTCAGCCTGGTGTGCAGGAGTCCCGGGTTTGATTCCTGGCCAGGGCACACAGGAGAAGCACCCATCTGCTTCTCCACCCCTCCCCCTCTCTTTCCTCTCTGTCTCTCTCTTCCCCTCCTGCAGCCAAGGCTCCACTGGAGCAAAGATGGCCCGGGCGCTGAGGATGGCTCTATGGTCTCTGCCTCAGGCGCTAGAGTGGCTCTGGTTGCAACAGAGCAATGCCCCAGATGAGCAGAGCATTACCCCCTGGTGGGCATGCCGGGTGGATCCCAGTCAGGCGCATGCAGGAGTCTGTCTGACTGCCTCCCCGTTTCCAACTTCAGAAAAAAAAAAGAAAGAAATGTACACATAACTGCTTATCTTTATATCAACACATCAAAAATAAAAGTGAAGCTGGTTACCTACAAGGGATGGTGAGGAGGTAGAGTGGAGTCACTGGCATACTGGAGTCATGTTTACTGGCTTGCAAGAGCGAACGTTTATTTTTCCAGCTTGCATGTTGGTTGATGTTATGTTGATAGTGTGAAATTAGCCACCATGGTGATGTATTTATACCATGGAAATTAGCAAATGTTATAAATTTGGACATTTTCCCCCTCAGGGGCACAGCATCCACAGGTAGAAGGAAAGAGAGAGCATCACTTCTTTGAATACACTTTTTAAAGTATATATTTAATATATATTTATCTTTTGGAAGCATGTCAATGTTCCATGTATTTGAAAATAAAATCAATGGGAAGGTTTTTTTTAAAAAATAACTTAAAATCGAAAGCAAATGGAAACAAATGAACCACTGTATTTCAAATGTATACTCTTAACCACACAGAAGAGGAAAAAAAAGAAAGAATAATCCGGGTAACTATAGTATTTGACTGTATCAGTCTTGGCTAGGATAGAATGGACTTGTAATGAGCAATTGCAAAGAAATTCTGAATTCATTTTATTAGGTTGGTTATTGTAATGGTATAGGTGAAGCAAGCATGAAACTATTTTAGATATACTGTATTACAGGTTTAAGCTAAAGGTTGATATTGGGAATCAGGTTTTCACTGTGGCGGAAGGGACACACAAATATAGATTGGGGATGTGAGAAAGAGCCCCATGGGACAGATATGAATTGAAGGCTTTGATGTGAATTCATTATTTAAAAAATATATATGTATATATGCATATATATGTATGTGAGTGATGTGTCTCTCTGTGTCTATTTGTTTGTATAGACATAGATATATAGATATGTATTCTATCTCTGTCTGTTAACTGAGCCAAGAAGCAGGAAGTGTGTAGAATAAGTTAAAAATGAACATATAACATCTTGTTATGTCAGAAAGTAGGAAATGTATTTTAAAAAAATGAAGGCATAGCATAGGAACATATGAAACAACTTGAAGGGCGCCCCACTGGTAAAAAATAACAATAATTAATTATAAATCATTAAAACAAGTATTCATTAGTCCATTTGGATGAGTCCAAATAGATAGATAAGTGGGTAGATAAATAGAAAAATAAATAATTGAGGAGAAGGGAAGACTCTTGTTTTAAATAGAATGCTTAATGCTTATTGATAAATGCAGGTGGAATGTTAGGTAGCATGAAAATTAAAATCACCTGTGAGTCTAGAGGGTGTTGTATACTTCCAGATATGATATTTTGAGAAAGGCACAACATCACCTATTTAGTATTCTGTTCAGAAATGCATAACCTGAATATAATCACAAGGAAGCATCAGAGAAACCCCAACTAAAGAAGGTTCTATTTTTCTACCAGAATCACAAAGCACAAAGGAAAACTGTAGAAATATTCCTACTTTAAAGGAGACTAAAAACAGTATATGCCCTTAGACTAAATTAAGTACTGAAAGGGAAAATTGGCCTAGAGGCATTATTAGATCAACTGACAGATTTGGAATATGAATGCTAGATCAGATAAAAGTATATCACTGATACATTTACTGAAGTTGATAACTGTACTTCAGATAAGTAGAAAATATCCCTATTTTTATTAAATACATACCAAAGTATTTAAGGGTAAAGGACCATGGCATATATCACTTTTCATTAAATGGTTCTATATGTAAATGCATGTGTATCTGAGTATATATTTTTATATATATCTCTATATTTATATATCGCTCTATATATCTATATCTAGAGAAAGGGAGGGAGAAATGGACAAACAGAAAAAGAGAAACAGAGAGTGGGCAAACCAAAAAAAGCACATGTCATGGCATGCCATACCCTGTCATCTAGAATCTCATATTAAGATGATTTTCTTCAAAAAGTCTATCTGGCATAGTAAAGTACATAATGCATTGCTGTATTAGTATATAGATGATTCTATTAAAAGCTATATATTTTATGTTTTGATAGGTACCAAATCTTAATTCATCTACATTTTCTTCACTCCATTAAGCAGTAAATTACACTCTAGATTTTATATTACTGAGAAGGCAGTTTTTAACTCATGAAGTATCAAAATGTACTGCAGTTTCTCATTAGTATGTTTTCCCATTCTTCCCTAGAGATTTGCACCTGTGAGATCAACCGCCGCAGCTCCTGGCACATGTAATAAATCTCGAACTGCTTTCAAGTCCTTGAAGAAAACACCAACATTGAAAAATATTCCATTTGGTCAAAGTGCTGCTCGATTCACACAGGACTCCCAGACAGAGGCAATGCCAGGTGAGTGATTAACACACGTGTTACGACAGTTTAACGTGATGTAACTTAATATTCTTACCAAGATGAATGCACCAGAGTACAGTCTTTTTTGTTGCTGTTGTTCTATAGTTTATGTTGTCATTTTAAGTCTACAATGGTTTTTTAAAACATTAACTATATACTAAACACAGATACATAAAAACATAATTTTGGTAAGGTTTCAATTCAACATGTCACACATCTGATTTGTAATTTTGTTTTATTTTTCTTTATTCAGTGAATTTCCTAGTTTTCTCCTGGTGGATGAATATATGTATATTCATATATATATATATATATATTTAATACATCAACTGTCTGGTCACTGCCAGTAATATCACTTATGATACTCAGTTTTGTTAAAATTCAGTTTTGGGGACATCCAATCACATATTCTAGTATTCTGAGTGGGTATTCCAGTATACAGAGCTAAGAATAGAGCACCAAAATAACCTATCTAGTTGTGAACATACAGTTATCTGTGGCTGTGTAACAAACTTAGTGGCCTACAATAAAAAGATTTTTCTGTTATATCTTATTATATATGAGATTGCTGGAAGGCAGAGCTCAGACAGAACTGTCATTCAAACTGGGTACACAGCTCCAGCATTGCAACCCCAGGTAGTTGTTCGTTTAATATGGTAGTTCGGGGCACCACCATCCTTGCAGGAAGGATGCTGCAAGGCCTTTTATGACCTATCCTCAGAAACGCCAGGACAATGTTTCTGTCACATTCTATTAGTCAACCAAGTCACTCAGGGTGGCATGTATTGAACAGAAGGATATGAAATGCTCTCTCAATGACAGGGTTAGCAAAGTATCTGTGGCCATCTTTAACCTACTATAGACTACCCTCTGGCCACAAAATACTTATGATTTTCCTACATGCCTTCTCAAGGCCTCCAGAGTCTTATGGAATTATGGTATACTCTTGAAGTCCAGGATCTTGTTATGTGAGTCAGATACGGGTGCAAGTGAGAATTCTTGGGTATGGCACCTCCGATCAGCTTCTTGAGTGGGATTCCTCTCTATCCAAAGAGCTGTGAACTAAAGATGCAAGTTGTGAGCCCCACAAATTCAACACACAGTAGTGGGAGAGAGATGGGATAATCAATCATAGTAGCTATTCCTATTCAAAAAAGAGGGAAAATTGGCGGCCCAGAGCAGTCACAGGGTATAGCAATTCTAAAATCCAACCAGGCGCGTGTTGCCATTTTCTTGATTAGGTCCCAGTGGGGCTCTCTGGGAATGATATTCATGGTGCTTGGTTCTTCATTTACCGTTTGGGCTTTTGGTTTCATCTTTCGACTCATCCTTCCTTTCTATAGGTAATAGGCTGTTTGCATCTGGAGCTTTTTTAGCCTGCTTCCTGCACACAGAAGACTGGAGTCTATAAGCCCCTTTTTATTTTGCACTGTTTTCTGTTGTTCCTTTTATTCCAAGTTGGTACAATTTTTTTATAGAAAGTCTGTATTATATTAGTTTATAATCAAATATACTATATAAACCCATACTCACATGTGCTTAGTAGAAGAAACCCGTGTCTAGGTTTGGTCACCTTTGGTGATACTCTTAAATTCTTAGGAGCACTATTGGCTTACCCAAGAGAGTCTATGATATATATCTGCAAAATTCTTAGAGGCTCTTTTATTTAAGTGAGAGATTCCATGAAGTTTTGTATCTCTGAGGTCTTATAGCCAAACCCTGGGTTTGGTCTTTGCCCTCAGATGATGTCCTGCTCTGAGGGCTTCTGATATTTAGAGAGTCTGCTGATGAAAAACAGTTTTACTTTCAAACCCAGAAAATACTGATTTCTTTTTATTTCCTATAAAGTCTTCTGGAAAACTGAAAAGTTTTACTCATGTCTTTCTATTCATACCTTTGCACACACAGCTAAAAGCAATTAGTTGACACTTTAGATACTCAGCCTAGAAATCTCCTTAACTAGAATCTACTAATTTATTAGGTATTTTCTTCATTATCCCAAACATTAGTTCTGTTAACATTTCTGTCATTATATAATGGAAATTAGTTTCTCTAACCTTCAATAACATCTTTATTACTGTCCTTTACGCCATCGCCAACTGTTTCTTCAAGGCTCTTTCTCTAAATCTTGAAGTTATTTCAGCTTCTGACCCCATTGCCTGATCCAAAACCATTGCAGCAAATGTGGCTGTGGCAGTTTGTTATGGTAATACCATACTTCCAGTGCAGCATTACTTACTACTCATGCCATTCAGAGGATGAGTCTTATTCTTCTCCCCTTCAATCTTGGCTAGCCTGGTGGCTTTTTAAAAAATTTTTATTTTTTAAACAATCTTGGCTAGCCGGGGTCTTTCTTAAACACTAGCATGCAGTGAAAGTGATAGTTTAACATTCTCAGGCTAAATCATGTACTTTATGCATAAACCTAGGCCTGTTGAAATACTTGGTGTTGGGGGCCTCAGCGTCTTTCTAGAAGTCTAAGAGTGCCATTCTGGAGAAAGAGGCTATATGTAGGTGCTGGGCACTCTCCTGGCTGAGTCTGTCTTAGAGAGCTTATCATGAATCTGAAATCCAAATTATTTCTAAATATGATTCTTTTGACTGACCTAACTGCTTTAAGATAGGATCTTGTTTTCAATTTGATGGTCTAGTGTATGATGAATACAGTATTACAAATTACCCAAAGGCTAGTTTACTTGTAAAGGATAAAGTTGAAATTATGATGACTTCTAAAATCTAATTCTGAATCTTAAGAATTAGTGATAATGGCCTTCATGGAATTTTGTGGGGGTTTTTTTTTCCACGTAGATATTAGAGTACAGTAACAAATTGGACCCATCAATTAGAGCAAGTTAGAAGTTACCCCTAAACTGTCAAACTTTGAGGTTTCTGGGCTTTTCTACATCTACTGACTGGAAAATTAAATGAAAAACCTCTACTATGAGCACAATTTTGATCAAAATGGCTTTTCAAATAAGAAGCTTAATAAGGTAGTACCTGAAATGTATATACCTTGCGATCCTTATATTTAAGCTCACTTGTAATATATTATACTTTCATGCCAGAAGAAAGATCAGAAATACTTGTCTTTTAAGTATCTTAAATAGTGGCCTGAGTAGTATTCATTACACTTTCTGTTTACCTTCTTCTTAAGCATTATCAGTGGAAGAATTTAGAAAATGGCAGGAATTGAACATACTAGCTTTTAGATTTTCTGACAATTGGGGTAACAGAAATTTTGGTAGACACTTTTGGGGAATATATTTTAGAACTGGAATATTTGAAAAATGGAGAATAGTTTATGGGCAGCTTCCCTGAGAAATACCTTATAAATATCAAGAGTAGAGAGGATTTGGCCATACAGAATGATTTGATCACATTTGATCCAGAAGGAACCTAAAGCATTATCTAGCCAGTATCTAGCATTATGCTACTCAAAGTGCCCATTTGCCAACTATTTCCTGCCTGCAGTGAGAAAGGAGATGCCCTGGAATGTAAGCCAACAACCTTCCCATGGAGAAAGACCAGTTACAAAGTGCTTAGTAAAATATTCAATTTACATTTAGTTGTAAGTTTCTTTTTTTTAGGTTGCTCTTGGACAGTCAGCAGTCCACAATACCACATTTTGAGTAGCACTGATCTAGTCAATTCCTATTACCTTTAGAGAAGAACTTGAAACCCAGAAAATCAAGAGATCAAGTGACGTTTCATACCTATTTAGTTGCAGAGCTTATTTTTTAGAACTCATTCATGTGAGTATAACCAAAACGAGTATTCTTTCAAGAATATCATATTGCATTTTATGCATATTGCTGCTCACTGAAACATTTTTTAAAAAAATACTGAATTATAAAACATATACAAATGAGTTTTTATGATCTGTGATTGAGAATCCACATATGTGAAAGGCCGACTTAAGTTACACACAGATTTTTGATTGCGTGAGAGTCAGTGCCCTTAATCCTGCATGGGGTCAACTTTATTTGTTTCAGATTTTTGAATGTCTTGATAAAAACTTTTTCAGTAGCATAAAAAGTTGTTTATATTATTTGAATGAAAAAAAAAAGAAATGTTATTCTCTCAGATTGTTCCCATAGAAAATATTCTTGCTTATAAATATGCGCTAAAAGCTGAAAGGTAAAAAACTTAAAATAACTGCTTTGATAGAAAAATTGGATGATAGGTGATATATTTTCAAACTGATTTTTAATGTTGCTACATTAACTTTTCAATACCTTTTGGTTTTAAGAATCTTCCCTCCCTCCCTCCCTTTCTCCCTCCCTTTCTCCCTCCCTCTCTCCCTCCCTCCCTCCCTCCCTCCCTCCCTCCCTCCCTCCCTCCCTCCCTCCCTCCCTCCCTCCCTCCCTCCCTCCCTCCCTCCCTTCCTTCCTTCCTTCCTTCCTTCCTTCCTTCCTTCCTTCCTTCCTTCCTTCCTTCCTTCCTTCTTCTCTCCCTTCTTCCCCTTCTTTCTCCCTTTCTCTCCCCTTCCACCCTCCTTCCCTCCTTCTTTTACTCCCTCCTATCCTTCCTTCTTTGGTTGAGGTATAATTTACACACAAAAATAATTCATTTTAAGTATACTGTTTGATGAGTTTTGGTAAATGTATATAGTCAGGTAACCACCAGGGCAATCAAGTTTTGAAAACATTTCCATCACCCTTAAAGTTTCTCATGCCCCTTTGCAGTTAATTTCCATTCCCACTCCTGGCCCCAATACTGTGGACTTTTTTTTTTTTTATCATTATGACTATGTATTTTCTGAAATTTCACATAAATGGAATCACCCATTATTCAGGATTTTTTATGTCTTCTTTCGCTTAGTAGACGTTTTGGAGGTCCATTTATGTTATTGCGTTTATTTTTCCTTTTTATTTCTGAGTAGTTTTCCATTGTCTGGGTATAGCACATTTTGATGATCTGTTCAGCTGATGGACAATTTAGTACTTCTCATTTCTCTTGGGTAAGTACCTGGAGTAGAATTTCTAGGCCATATGGTAAGTATACATTTAACTTCATAAGAATTTGACAAATTGTTTTTCAAAGTGGCATATCATTTTGCATTCTGCTAGCAATATATGAAAGCTCTTTCTAAAAAATAATTTGCAGTTACTTCATTTAAAAATTTAAAAACATGTTTACTCTTATACATTATCTTCTTAATTTTAGGTCCTGGGTTTTATAATTTCTTAAACAATACTATCATTGACAAGTTTAGCAAAACATGCTTAAAACAACAAAGGAAAAGTGCATTGGGGTCTTCTGTTCCTCAGACCTTCTTCTCATATCAGAAAGAAGCTTTTACTACTCCTGGGCCTGTTGATTATAAGGTAACATGTGAATACCAAAATAATATTTCTTATATATAATACCAATAACTTAGGGTTTAAAAATTACATATGGTATAAACACCTTATTATAAACCATAAGGTTATTATTGAAATTATTTATATGCTAAATTATAAGCATAATAATCAGTTTGGTTCACAGCTTTGTTTGTAATTTTTTTAATTTTAATTTATTGTGTTTACATAGATACAAGTGTCCCACCGAGTACATCCCCCCTCCCCCATTTTCTCCTCAACCTCCTCCTTGCCCCCCTGCCCCAAACCCTCCCCCATTCCCTCCAGCATTTGCTTTTCTGCTCTCTATAATGCTGTGTTATATGTATATAATTTTACCAATCTCTTTCCCTTCTGTCATTCTATCATCCTATCATTCCCTTTCCCTCTGTCCACTTACCCTCTGGTCCCTTTGATCCCGCCTTTGTCTCTATTCCGCTCCTCAGTTTCACATTGTTCATTGGATTCCTCAAATGAGTGAGGTCATATGGTATTTTTCTTTGTCGGCCTGGCTTATTTCACATAGCAAAATAGTTTCCAGGTCCATCCATGTTGTCACAAAAGGTAAGGTTTCCTTCTTTTTCATGGCCGCAAAGTATTCCATTGTGTGTATGTACCACAGCTTTTTAATCTACTCGTCCACTAAGGGACACGTGGGTTATTTCTAGATCTTCGCTATTGTGAACAATGCTGCCATAAACATGGGGGTGCATTTCTTCTTTTGAATCAGAGATGTGGTATTCTTAGGATATATTCCTAAAAATGGGATGGCTGGGTCAAAAGGCAATTCCATTTTTAAGTTTTTGAAAAATCTCTATACTGTTTTCCACAGTGGCTGCACCAGTCTTCATTCCCACCAGCAGTGCAGGAGGGTTCCCTTTTCTCCACATCCTTGCCAGCACTTATTAGGTGTTGTTTTGTTAATGAGCGCCATTCTGACTGGTGTGAAGTGATATCTCATTGTGGTTTTAATTTCCATTTCTCTAATGATTAGTGATGTGGAACATTTTTTCATCTGCCCATTTGCCATCTGTCTGTCCTCTTTGGGGAAGTGTTTATTCATTTCTTTTGCCCATTTTTTGATTGGATTGTTTATCTTCCTGGTGTTGAGTTTTACAAGTTCTTTATAAATTTTGGTTATTAATCCCTTATCAGAGGTATTGGCGAATATGTTCTCCCATTGTGTAGTTTGTCTTTTTATTTTGTTCATATTGTCTTTAGCTGTGCAAAAGCTTTTTAGTTTGATATAGTCCCATTTGTTTATCTTGTCCTTTATTTCACTTGCCCATGGAGATAAATCAGCAAATATATTGCTGCGAGAGATGTTAGAGAGCTTACTGCCTATGGTTTCATGACTTACATTTAAGGCTTTTATTCATTTTGAGTTTATTTTTGTGAATGGTGTAGGTTGGTGGTCTAGTTTCATTTTTTTGCATATACCTGTCCAATTTTCCCAACACCATTTATTAAAGAGACTGTCTATTCCACTGTATGCTCTTACCTCTTTTGTCAAATATCAATTGTCCATAAAGGTGTGGGTTTTTCTGGGTTCTTTGTTCTGTTCCATTGATCTATATGCCTGTTCTTATGCCAGTATCAAGCTATTTTGAGTACAATGGCCTTGTAGTATAACTTAATATCAGGAAGTGTGATACCACCCACTTTATTCTTCTTTTTCAAGATTGCTGTGGCTATTAGTGTTCTTTCTTGGTTCCATATAAATTTTTGGAATATTTGTTCTCTATCTTTGAAATTTGTCAATAATGTTTTAATAGAAATTGCATTGACTTTAGAAATTGCTTTGAGTAATATAGTCATTTTAATGATGTTTATTTTTTCTATCCATGAACACAGTATATGCTTCCACTTGTTTGTATCTTCCTTGGTTTCTTTCATCAATATTTTATAATTTTCCAAGTACAAGTCTTTAACCTCCTTGGTTAAATTTACTCCTAGGTAGTTTATTTAATTTTTTGTTGCAATAGTGAAGGGGATTGTTTTCTTAATTTCTCTTTCAGATAGTTTATTGTTGGTGTATAAAAATGCCTCTGATTTTTGAATATTAATTTTATCTACTGCCACCTTGCTGAATTCATTTATCAGGTCCAGTAGTTTTTTGACTGAGACCTTAGGATTTTCTATGTACAGTATCATATGATCAGCAAATAATGATAATTTTACTTCTTTTCCAGTTTGGATGCCTTTTATTTCTTCTTGTCTGATTGCTGTGGCTAGGACTTCCAGGACTATGTTGAATAAGAGTGGTGAAAAGGGGGCACCCCTGCCTTGTTCCTGATCTTAAGGGGATTGCTTTTAATTTCTGCCCATTGAGTATGATGTTGGCTGTGGGTTTGTCATAGATGGCCTTTATCATGTTGAGGTATGTTCCTTGTATTCCCATTTTGCCGAGAGTTTTGATCATAAATGGGTGCTCAATTTAAAAATTATCTGGCCGTTTTCTTGACATGTAAGAGGTTCTCATAATCATTAAGTAAATGTGTTTTTAATAAATGATTTCTTCCTTTTGAGGGATTTTAGGATTGTATTGTATTTTTCAAGCGAGTCATTGTCTTACACTGCTTAGTATCCACTTTGAAGTGTGCCATAAATAATTTAAAACTAATATAAAACTTTTAAGCTTAAGAATATTTAGAATGGATTCATAGTTATGTCTATCATAACATTATATTTAGATACTGTGGAAAAACAATGTTAATCTCTTCAGGTACCCATAGGAATGCATATGTATATGTTATAGTTTAGTTTGTAGTGAAAAGATGGTGGAGATCCGGTTTAAAAGAAGATGAGTTCCTTAACTATATAATTATTCCTAACTTCTTTACATTTTTCTCATTTAACTGTGTCTCTGACTGGATATGGAAACTCTTCTTTGGTATTATTCTTTTGTTGCTGTTGTTTTCTCACGAAGCACTAACAACTAAAGGTATTAGATGAGATTCTGCTTATCCAAGAAGCAAATAGTTTAGTCACATAGAATACTTTGATTTTGAGTCACTTATGCAAATGGAAATACCCTTCAAACATGTGGGTATATGAAATATATCTAATGAAAAATCCAAATTATTGATCTCAGATCCAAACGGATGTCAAACTTATAAAATAATGGAATTAATTTTTTTTTTGTATTTTTCTTAAGTTGGAAACAGGGAGGCAGTCAGACAGACTCCCGCATGCGCCCGACCGGGATCCACCTGGCATGCCCACCAGGGGTCGATGCTCTGCCCATCCGGGGTGTCGCTCTGTTGGGACCAGAGCCATTCTAGCACCTGAGGCAGAAGCCATGGAGCCATCCTCAGCGCCCGGGCCAACTTTGCTCCAATGGAGCCTTGGTTGCGGGAGGGGAAGAGAGAGACAGAGAGGAAGGGGAGGGGGAGGGGTGGAGAAGCAGGTGGGCGCTTCTCCTGTGTACCCTGGCTGGGAATCGAACCTGGGACTCCTGCACGCCAGGCCGACGCTCTGCTACTGAGCCTACTGGCCAAGGGCAATAATGGAATTAATTTATAATTTTCATTCAAATAAGAATTATAGAAAATTTACCTCTAACATATTTAAAATTTATGTATATGTATATGCTGCAACCTTAAGGCATATAGTTTTCAACATTTTACATAAAAGTTTTACATAAAAATCTAAAAAAACTCAGACTTCCTTTTTTATAGGAAATACAGAGCATATGTGCACAGCTCCCATCTTTTTACAAGTTTGGGAGAATTAAAGTTACAACATAGCCTTAGTTGAGTATAAAAAGACAAAACAATTGAAAATATGGTCAACGGAGGCTAAACACAAGTCAAGCCTCCGTTTATTAGGCATTCCAGCAGCACAATGCTGACATAGTAGTTGGGAGTATTTGATGTAAAAAACAGTAAGTTGTCTTGAGCTGAATGAAGACATAAATCTTCAATTAGAAGAACTCAACACAATACCAAGGAGGATGAATTTTAAAAGACATAGTTTTTCACATTATTTTGCATTTCCAGAAGACTAGAAATAAAGAAAACATCCTGGAAGCTTCCAGAGAAAATAACTGGGTCACTTATAAAGGGAGGAGGAATAGGCTGATTTCAACACTTTCTCTGCAGCATTCACATTTCAAAGCTATGAAATAATATTTTCTCAAATTTCTGAGAGAAGATAATTTTGGATGTTGAATTTTGCCTCTATCCAGAATTTTAATTAGCTGAGTCAAGAAAATAATTTTCTGACATGAAAGAGCTCGGAAAGTTTAGTACCTCTATCCACATATGTGCAGGTTTTCTAGCAAAATGGAAAAAGGGAAACAATAAAAAGGTGACATAAACCTAGAGAATAGAAACTGAGAATTTTCTAGGTGAAATAGAGAAAAGCAAAAACAAAAATAAGGCGATTCTTGCTCATGCTTGGGACATCTTCAAAAGTTGGGGCTTTGGTAATAGAAAGTCACTTCTCTATGTGAATGGCCACATTTGTCAGTTTAATAGGAAATAATAATGATATGGTAGCCTTGTTTTAATATTATCGATTAATTTTAAATCAGTCTATACAAGTTGCAGAGAACTTAATTATAAAATAAAAATATAAATATTAGAAGTCTTAATATCAATAATAAAAGAATAAAATCAAGAGGTGAAAGTTTGTAAGGCAGCAAAATGTTTCAAATTTCTTATTGCAGAGTGAACAGATGTTGAAAAATTAAGAGATTATAGTGTAAGATTTTATATGAAATTTGTAATGGTAAATACAACTCCCAACCTAAATACCTCAATTACTGTTAAAGGAAATTACAGTTGACCCCTGCACAACAACAATTTGACTGTGGACTCACTTGTACCCATATTTTTAAAAGTAAATACTTGTACTTTTTTTTTTTTTAGGTGAGAGGTGGGGAGATAGGCACTCCCACATGCACCCCGAGTTGGATCTACCTGGAAACCCTGTCTGAGACTAATGCTTGAGTGACAAGCTATTTTTAGCACCTGAGGCTGATGCTCCCCAAGGAGCTATCTTCAGCCCCTCTGCCTACCTGGAACCAATCGAGTCACTGTCTGTGGGAGGGGAAGAGGGAGACAAGTGAGAGAGGGAGGGGGAGAGAAGCAGATGGTCACTTCTCCTGTGTGTCCTGATTGGAAATTGAACCCAGGACGTCCATACACCTGCCAATGTTCTATCCACTGGCCAGGGTCTGTACTGTTTTTGATTCCCAATTGGGAGTGCATTGATATAGAGATCTGACTGTGTGCACTGAGTTACACCATTCTTTATGGGGAATCTGAACATTGGCGGGTTTGCATATCTGCAGAGGTCCTGAAACCATTCCTCCCACCTGTACTCACTGAAGGGCAACTAGGTTTTTGAGGAATCAAAACTTATATGAAGATTTTCAACTGTGCAGAGGGGTCGTCACCCTTATCTGCCAAATTGTTCACAGGACCACTACATTTCTGGTAATGGAATCAGGGAGTGATCAAGGACAATTTTGCTGTTTATTTTAGACTTCAATATAATTTGATTTTAATTTATAAGGTAAAGATATTATAAAATAAAAATATTACTCCTGATTAATTTTAGATCAAATGTAAACAAGTCAAAATTATGAATGCTTCTAAGAATTAGAAGGAAAAAGGAGTATACAAGCTGAAAACTAGATTAAGGTAGAACCGAGCAGAGAATTGAAGCTAACTTTCACCCTGAGGGCATGTGGCAAACTAAGTGACCTTAAGCTTTTCTATAGCCTCAGGGGCCTCCATGGGATGAAACAAAGCATAAGACTCTTTTAAAAATAATAATAATAATAATAATAATAATTTTAAGTGAGAGGAGGGGAGATAGTGGAGCAGACTTCCGCATGCACCCTGACTGGGATCCACTTGGCAACCCTGTCTGGGGCCATGCTCCAATCAATAGAGGTTTTTTTTAGCACCTGAGGCTGATATACTCAGACCAACCCAGCTATCCTCAGTGCCCAGCAACATGCTGGAACCAACTACCAACTGAGCCACTGGTTGTGGGAGGAGAAGAGGGAGAGAAAGGGGGAGAGGGTGGGGCAGAAAAGCAGATGGTGCTTTTTTTGTGTGCCCTGACCAAGAATTGAACTGGGGACATCCATATGCCAGACCGACACTCTATCCACTGAGCCACTGGCCAGGGCTCTGACTTTCTCATAATGTATTATCTCAAAGAAGATTCATTAATACAGTTAAAAATTTAAACGACAACATATGTAGGTTAGAGTGAAATGGTAGCCTTGGCAGGATAGATTGGTTGGTTACCATTGTCCCAAAGTACAGAGGTTGCTGGTTCAATTCCTGGTTAGGGCATATACAGTAACAAATCTATGTTCTTATCTCTCTCCCTTCCTCTCTAGCTAAAATCAATCAATATATAGAAACAAATACATACTAGTGTCTCAGAAGCTCAAAAGAAAGATCCCTTGGCCCTGTGACACAGACCCTTAGGGGCCTGAAGATAGTAAAAATATATTACAATGGATTCCATCTGAACTATTCCATAAGAATCAAAGTTACTCTGACTAGAAACTATATTCTGTTACTCTCAATCTTTCCTTATAATTTTGCACCAAATATTTATAGAAAGTGCTTAGATTTTTTGCATAGTTTTTGAGTTTGTTTTGTTGATTAGCTAGTTTGCTTGTTGGTATTTTATCATTCACGTAACCGTTGGTGGAGGAGAGCACATTCAAATGAATTTTCTAACTGCAGACCCATCAGTGCAAGTAAAGGACTTTAGGCAAAAGATTTCTGACACACTGGAGAGGGAATTGGTCACAGTGCACGTTGATACTTCCTGTACTTCTGTTATAATTTAAATTTTCTATAAAGTTTTCATTTCATTGTCTAGCTTCCTCAGTTCAAAAGCAAGTACTGCTGGATGCCATCCTCATCTAACAGAGAAGAGGAGTGAAGGCCGAGGCTGAGCAAAATTCACTGTGATAAGCCAGATCTAGGAGCCTGCTTATTGACTGGGTGAGATTTTGCCCGTCAGTACTTACACATGGTGAGAAGATGGCAATTTACATTAGTCATTTTTGATTGCCCTACACAAATCTCAGGAGTAAATAAAAACTTCCAAAAGAAATGATTTTTTCTTTCCTGTTTGGATGATAAAAAATGTTGTACTTTTAGTGTTTTGAGAATGCAGTCTGTTTCAACTTTGAAGGTATCATATTTGATTTTGGGTGGTGGGCACACAAAACAATATACAGATCATGTATTATCAAAATGTACACTTGAAACCTATATAATCTTATTAACCAATGTCACCCCATTAAACTTAATAAGAAAGAAAGTTTATTATAAAAAATAAACCATTAACTGAAAGTAAAATAAAATGAACAGCACCACAATGACTCATTCTGCATAATCTCTGATAGTTAAATTATGCTACATTTGTGGCATCCATTCCAGTCTGATTCTTGCATTTTATATCAACCAGTCATTGTTTTGTTGCTTATGTGGGAATTAAAAGAGAGAAAATAATGGTGAAAGTGATATGGAGAGGATTAGTCATTTGTCTTTGATGCCAACATGACTACATACGCAACCCTACATGTGGTATAATGATGGAATTAATACCATTAAAACCTCTTTAGAATAAACTTATGACTAATGAAACATGACATTTAGAAATTGACTTCAAATGTTTAATTATCTTACTCAGATGCACATATTCATAAGGAGTGAACCTTCTTTCAGTATATTTAAATGTTTAAGAATTCATATCTTTTTAATATCTCCATTGATGCAGGTTGCAATGCTGGATTCATTTACAGAATCTGATCTCAATGATATAGTTAACACACATATTTTAAGCAATTCAGAATATTAAACTTTTGAGTATCTCATCATCATTATTATACAAAACTATATACAAATGGTTCTCCTGTTAGCATTTTTTTAAGGATAAACAATAATTTCACTGTATAATTACAAATGCCTTTAGGGGAAAAGACATGTTTCCATCATATAAAAAAGCAGTGCCTTGTCGTTTAGCTCCAGTTCCTCACATCAGGCACCACTTGTCCCAGAGACAATGACTACTCAGAGACCACACGCAATGCACCATGGGACTTAGGGGAGACCGCCTCACAATCCCCTATACAGGTTTCACGAGACGGCCATGACCCCCAGTCCGTATAAGTATTTATTGATACACACAAATCGAAGCAGAGATGAGAATGAGGAAGTCAGGAAGGGAAACTTCTTTAGAGCAGACAAAAGGGTAAGAGAAGTAGCTCACTTTTGAGATATTTACCCCACCTATTGATTAACTGGAATTGCTAATTCTATCCCTATTGTGCTGCATTCAGCACAGTACTGAGTTCAGTACTTTCATCAGAGGAGCCACTGTGGCTTTTGTCTCAGGGCACTGTACTGTGTCTCTGTTCTATGTTCCTATTCAGGGCTTCTACAGTTACTAAATAATATTACATTAGTATCATCATTGCAAAGCACACAGGGAACAAATATGGAAAACTCTAACAAGTTGATACAAGTTAAATGACATTGGTAGAAAAATAGAGAAAAAAAGAGTAGAAAGAAAGAAGGCCAGAGATATGAGAAGTATAAAGAAATGGGATAATTGGAAGAGGTCTCATGTTGTAAAGTTGGAGAGGGTACAGAGTAACACAGGAGAAAACTAAAGCAGAAGCATGCTAGAAAAATTGAAACTAGGTTCACTTGCTGCTATGGTAAGGAATGGCTGTTTCTCCAAAGACGAAGCAGATTCATAGGGTGAAATTTCTTTTTACACCAGCCTGGTACATACCCATTAGCACCTCTTGTTGGCTGAGCCCAACAACAAGTCATCTGACAAAGCACAAGTATAGATTGAAGATTCCCAGGTTTGGAGTTGGGACATAGCATAATATCTGGTACATATCACCCCTTTGACTACTTAGCATCCATATGCATCTTACTACAGTTGAACTTCCACATAATATTCTAAACAATTTTGTAATTCTGCCTGATATAATACAACTGTCCCTTATATAACAAGTTTTTTTTTTTTTCATTCTGCAAAATGAAGAGACACAAGTTTCCAAACACATCTGAAGATGAAGAAGTGATCATCTTCATCTCTGGGAAAATTTAGTCATAGTTCATTTAAATATTTTGTTATCTAAGTACTGTTATAAATTATTGATTTAATTTCTATTGTTACCTAAATACTAAATTATACACTGTTAGTGTCTTACAAAATTCTTTTTTAAAAAGGAGGAAGAGGAAAATGAAAATAGTTCACACACACACGCATGCACACACATGCACACACATAAATTTATCTGAGTAGCGGCCATTATCTTTATTTCTTAATTAGTCTAAGGCTGTAGATGCTATTTCTGACCTCTTTCTTCTCTTACTTTCTCCATGTTTTGTTTTTCCTCAACTAGGATGTCAGCTGTCAGGATTCTTTATCTGATAAAAGACCAAACCTTAATTTTTGAAGGGTATAAATCCTTATTGATCCTTCTGTTTTTGGTTGATGTAATTTTTCAACAATTCTTAATACACAAGTATTAAGAGGAATCCCAGCAAAAGCCCTGGCAAAGTCCTTCATATTCTCACTGTGTAGAAGCAAATCAGATTCCACTTGTTAATTGTGACAAATAGCTCCTCAGTACACTCTACTTTGTTTCAGTGGGACCAGTAGCCCAAAATGCTAGATGACAATTTTTCAATTTTGTAGAATCAGAGTTG
Source organism: Saccopteryx bilineata (assembly GCF_036850765.1). Taxonomy (NCBI): domain Eukaryota; kingdom Metazoa; phylum Chordata; class Mammalia; order Chiroptera; family Emballonuridae; genus Saccopteryx; species Saccopteryx bilineata. Next base: position 183,678,839 of record NC_089494.1, read on the forward strand.
TGTCTCTAAGTGGAAGCATTCCTCTCTTGAAAATCAAGACTGAAAAACAATTAAGAGGCCTTGGCCAGTTTGCTCAGTCAGTCAGAGTGTCATCCCAAAACAGCAAGGTTGAGGATTCAATCCCTGGTCAGGGCATTCATGGGAAGCAACAACGCATGCCTGAGTGGAACAACAAATGAATGCTTCCTTTCCCTTCCCCTCTCTCTTCCTTCCTCTCTCTGTCCCCATAAAAATCAATCAATCAATCAATAACAAATTAAGTCCTGGCCAAATAGCTCAGTTGGTTGGAGCATCCTCCCAAAGCACAAAAGCACAGAGGTTTCCAGTTCGATCCCTGGTCAGGGCACATACACAAGAACAGCTCGATGAGTGCTAGTAGGTGAAATAGAAGAGGTATTTGACATATCTTGCATATATTGCATCATGTGTATTTAAACCCTGTCCTCTCAAGGTCTTGTCTTTCAGCTGGCATCATAATTGAGTTTTCAGCCAGCTCCTGTATTGTTCCTTCAGATCAGCTGCTGCTCAGTAATGTGGGTATGCTACACCTAGTGAATTTTGGGAGCACAAGCCTGTTGCCACATGTCTTTTGCTGTGAAAGGCACTCCATAACAGTAAATAAGCCAACAAGGAGGGCAGTGATGGCAAAAGAGTTATTGACGGGGAAGAAAATGAGGTCCTTTCTTGTAATGACTTTGTTTTTTTAGGTTTTGGAGTCAAGGTTAAGCTTGGTCCTTTTTTTTTTTTTTTTTTTTTTTTTTTTAAAAAGAAAGATTCAGAGAGAGGGATAGATAGGGACAGACAGACAGGAACGGAGAGAGATGAGAGGCATCAATCATCAGTTTTTCGTTGCGACACCTTAGTTGTTCATTGATTGCTTTCTCGTATGTGCCTTGACCATGGGCCTTCAGCAGACTGAGTAAACCCTTGCTCGAGCCAGCGACCTTGGGTCCAAGCTGGTGAGCTTTGCTCAAACCAGAGGAGCCAGCGCTCAAGCTGGCGACCTCGGGGTCTCGAACCTGGGTCCTCCGCATCCCAGTCTGATGCTCTATCCAGTGCGCCACCGCCTGGTCAGGCTATGCTTGGTTCTTAAATAGAGTAAATGTTGTTTATTTCTTCTTATTCTTGCAAAGACTTTATTTTTGCAAGATAGAGTTATTCTTTCTTAAAAATTTATAAGAATTTACTATTAAAACCTTCTGGATTTGGTATTTTATTTATGGGATGGTTTTAAAGAAAGCATTTAATTTCCTTATCTATTAACCATGTGTTTCTGATACTTTGGATCTGGGGCCTTGTTGACTCTAGAGCAGGGGTCCCCAAACTTTTTACACAGGGGGCCAGTTCACTGTCCCTTAGACCATTGGAGGGCCGCCACATACAGTGCTCCTCTCACTGACCACCAATGAAAGAGGTGCCCCTTCCAGAAGTGCGGCGGGGCCGGATAAACAGCTTCAAGGGGCCGCATGCGGCCCACGGTCCGGTCCGTAGTTTGGGGACACCTGCTCTAGAGAGACTTTCCAGGGTTAGCCAGTTATTAGAGATAGCAAATGATTATACTGCAAATGTACCGTTTCTATGCAAACTAATCAATGCAGAGCTCACACTATCGATCACCTCCTCTATGTAGTTCTCACAGTCAGGGCCAGTATTCTCCTACTCTCATCAGCCAGAGCCAGGTACCCGACGACTGGAGACAGGTCCCTGTGACACAGAGCCTCCTGAAATGATTTAAATCAGCCTGTCCTAAATCTATGTACCCTGCCTCACTTGTTCCTTCCTGTGGAAACACCTTTATTTTCCCCTCACTCTGTCTCCTGAGCAACACGATGCTTCCCTGTGTGGCCCCCTGTGGTGTGACATGCTCCCTTCCTTTGGGGTCTGTGAGTCTGACAAGCTCTCCTGTCAGTGCTGATCATCCTCACTGGTTGCCTTTCCCATGCCTAAATAATAACAAAACCTACTTTTAAACACCTTAATAGATATTGGATTATTTGTATTTTATATTTTTTATTTTGTCTACTTTTATTAATTCAACTTTAGTGAAATATATCCACTTCTTCTAAACTGTAAAAATATTTGCTTTAAGTTAATCATGATATTTCCTTTTTTTTTTTTCTGTGAGATTTATAGTGATGCCCCTTCCCACCTCCTTGGTCTTGTTGATTTGTGTCCTCCCCCCTTTCATCCCTTTTTCCTTTTCTTTTTTCCTTTCTCCATTTTTTTTTCTGTAGTCTTACTGAGGGTTTATGAATATTTATAATTTCTTTTTTTAGAGAAAAACTTTTGACTGGCTGATTTTCTCTATTATATGTTTATTTTTTATTTCATTATCTTTATAATATTTTCCTTATATTATAAAGGTAATATATATAGAATAATGGTAAACTTACACACACATACACATATATACATGTATATATATATAATGCTTTTCTTAGGTTTGCTTTGCTTTTTCTTTTTCTAGTTTCTTAAAATGGAAGTTAAAACAATGATTTTTCTCCTTTAAAAAAAATTATTTTTTACAGTAAGAGGTGGGGATCAAGAAGTATCAACTCCTCATTGCCTCAGTTTAGTTGTTTATTGCTTGCTTGGTGCATGTACCTTGACTGGGCAAACCCAGGGTTTCAAACTGGTGACCTCTTCATTCTAGGTTGATACTTATCCACTGTGCCACCTCAGGCCAGACCACTTTTATTTTTCTTTTTGATGAGATATATGTGCTTTCAAAGCAATAAATTTCTTTATATACTGCTTTTGCTATATTCCATCCATTTTATGTCTCTTAATTTTTACTTTGTTTAAAGTATTCTTTATTTCACATTTTTATTTGACCTGTTTAGAAGCATAGTTTAATTTCCATGAAATTTGTTTCTTTTTCTAATAATTTTTATTAATTTCAAGCTTACTTTCATCATGAAAATGTAATATACTTGATTATGTAAATTCATTAGAAATGTAAAATTTTGCCTTGGCCAGGTAGCTCAGAGCATTGTCCAGATAAGCCAAAGTTTCAGGGTAAATCCTCAGCCAGGGTGTATACAAGAATCAACAAATGAATGCATAAATAAATGAAAAAACAAATAGATATTTCTCTTTCCTTCTTCTCTCTCTCTAAAATCAATCAATCAATTAATAAATTTTTAAAAATGTAAAAGCTCTTTTGGTCCTGGCTGGTTAGATAGAGTATCAGCCTGGCTATGGACATCTTGGGTTTGATTCCTAGGGCACACAGGAGAAGTGGCCATCTGCTTCTCTCTGCCTCCCTCTCCCCCTTCTCTTCCTCTTTCCCTGCTGCAGCCAGTGGCTCAGTTGGTTCCAGTGTCAATCTCAGGTGCTGAAGATAGCTTGGTTGGTTGTGCACATCAGCCTCAAGAACTAAAAATAGTTTGACTGATTTAAGCATTGGCCCCAGAGGGTTATTGCTGGGTGGATCCTGGTTGGGGTACATGTGTGAGTCTTTTGTCTTACTATCTCCTATCTTCTCATTTAAAAAAAAAAGGTTTTTCATGAATTAGCATGTGATCATTTTTTAATGTGTGTATGTGAAATGAATGACCCAACACCACTTTGTGTTATCTTTAGAATTCTCATTAATGCATTATAATATTAACAGTACACATTATTTTATTTGCTATCTCTTTCAATATCATGAGGTAGAACTCAAGAGCAGCTGAAGATATAATTTTCCTTTGAAACAGTCTGATTATCTCTGACAATTATTTTCAAGTGCTTTGAAATCTATTTTTATGAAAAAATATAATTATTTGAGCCAGAAAGTTACTTTTTGACAGAAAAGATGTGCATAAAATAGAAAGTAAGTAATTTTTCTTTCTCAATCTTTAAAAAGCTTTTTAGGACTATCATTACTCAAAAAATGCCTTTTAAGAATCTTAATTTCACTTTAGACCACTTTATCACACACTTATTTAAGAACATTGCTATTAGGTTGACTTTTACTTTCTGTATATATGCAGAGATTATTCATCAAAAGATAGGGGGTCTATTTTTATTGTTGCCCTTTAAGGATTGGTATCATGCTAGGAACATAGTAGGTTTCCAACATATACCTTTACATTTAAAAGAGAATATAAATCCTCTGCTCTTTTATCCTATGATCAGGACCTTCACAATATTCTTCAAGGAAAGATGATGGTAGTTATATTTAATGAGATAAAGACATGAAATATTTCTCAAATCGATATATAGTCTAAAAGAAACACTTGACATTGTCTACATAAAAGTTGAGAGAATGGATTTTCAGAACCTTGCAAGGAAAAATCATCTGCAGAGGAGGTGACCAAGCACAGGGTGTCTGGGAAGGGATGGGGTGAAGGGGGCATATGCTTGGGAAGGACAGCAGTGGAGACAACCCAGTATGGGGGGTTGAATTGAAGTGGGAGTGAGGAGGACCTGTGTGTAGGGGCAGGGACAATAGAGACTGGTTACAAACAAGAGGACTACAAAAATAATTAACCTACTGATGATGGGAGGCAGCTTACTCTAGGGGAGGAAGAACTAGAATGAACCATATGGGATTGGATCATAATAGAAGTCTTGATAAAAACTCCTGCTTTTCAATATTGATTCAGATCTACAGATTAATGTATGAATATGTGTATTTATGTGTACACACATGATTCCCTGCTGCTTACTGAGGGGGCCTGTGAGCAATGACAACCCCTATAGCAATGTGCACATCTGCCACAACTTGTGCCCAGATCTTGGTTTTTAAACATCACTTGCCCCTGAGAGGAATCAGGGCTTCTATGAAAAATGGGTAACTCCAGGGCTGGGGGCAGAAAACTACAAGATGAGCTCAGAACATCTTGTTTTCCAGAAAGTAAGGAAGCTCTCAAAAGATTAATGCTGACAGCTCAAAAGACATAAAGTCAGCTTGAAATGGCTACCACTGGCTAAATCGGGGGGAAATTAAGCACCCCAAAAAAAAGTTTTCTAACCTCCCTTATTTGTTTGCTTGTTTGGTTTGACAATGTGTTCAGCAATCCACAAGGAAAGATACAATATCATCATATGGGAAAAAACATAATAAAAATTGATTCAAGCAATAACCAGCAATGGATACTAAATCTACAGGGGCAGGGTTATTTTGAGGATCAACCAAATATGTACAGAGATGCAAAGTACCTCCACACAAGCATTTGTGAAATACAGGTGAATAGTAATTTCACTGTGGGTAAACCTGGCAGACACTTTTTAACCCCATGACCAGAGTCCACACTGCCAGCGATGGAACCAGGCATGTGCCTCCAGGTGTGCTGTACTGGGAAGAACTCAGCATCACTTGTGTGAGATTCCTGCCCAAACGGAATAGCTGGCGCTACTTATGAGGAAAGTTTAATAAACCTAACCTGAGAGAAAGAGTACAAAATTACTGACCTATTCTTTTTAGAATGTCAACATCATGAAAGCAAGGGAAGCCTAAAGAACTGTCCCCCATTAAAGGAGACTAAAGGAACAAGACAATTGGACACAAAACATCATCTTGGATGTTCTTTGACTATAAAGTGTATTATTGAAACTATAGGAAAACTCAAATAAGGTCCAAGATTAGGTATTAATACTGAATTAACTTTAATTCCCTGATTTTGATAAAATATGCTACATTATGTAAGATAATTTCTTTTTTTTAAGAAATGCACACTAAAGTGACTTACAAATGGTTCATACACACACATATCTACATTTATGATATATTTGTCTAGAAAGAGAAGCAAATACAGTAAAATGTTAACATTTGGGTATCAGCATTCAAGAATTCTATTATTATTGCAACATTCTATTTGGCTGAAATTGCCTATGCAGAATATTTCTTTTTCTTTTTCTTTTTTTATTAAGTGAGAGGCAGGTAGGCAGAGACAGATTCTTGCATGCGCTCTGACTGGAATCCACCCAGCAAGCCCCCTATGGGGCAATGCTCTGCCCAAGTAAACAACTTAACATTTCATCTTAAGGAACTAGAAAAAAAAAGAACAAAGCCAACCCAAAACCAGCAGAAGAAAGGAAATAATAAAAATCAGAGCAGAAATAAATGAAATAGAGGACAGAAAAACTATAGAAAAAAATCAATAAAACAAGGAGCATGTTCTTTGAAAAGATCAACAAAATTGACAAACTCTTGGCAAGACTCACTAAGGAAAAAAGAGAAAGGACTCATATAAACAAAATCCAAAATTAAAGAGGAGAAATCACCAGAGATATCATAGATATACAAAGAATTATCATACAATATTATGAAAAAATATATGCCACTAAAGTTAACAATCTAGAAGAAATGGATAAATTCTTAGAACAATACATTTTCTTAGACTGGGTCATAAAGAAGTAGATAGCCTAAACAGACCCATAAGCAGGGAGGAAATAGAAACAACTATCAAAAACCTCCCAAAAAATAAAAGTTCTGGGTCAGACAGGTATACTAGTGAATTTTATCCAACATTCAAAGAAGACTTGGTTTCTATTCCACTCAAAGTCATCTAAAAAATTGAAGAAGAAGCAATACTTCCAAACACATTTTATGAGGCCAACATAACCCTCATACTAAAACCTGGCAAGGACAACATAAAAAAAGAAAACTACAGACCAATATCTCTAATGAATACAAATGCTAAAATCGTAAACAAAATACTAGCAAATCAAATACAACAACACATTAAAAAACTAATTCATGGGTGACGTCAGAGAAATGGTGCCATGAGAAGTGCTCCCGATACCTCTCCCTGAAATTTCAACAAATTCAACTAGAGACAGAAAAACAATCTCAGGAGTATCTGAAATACGCATACATCACACAAAGGTATGATTGGGAAAAAAGGTGGCTGAATATATAACCCACTCTGAAGGAAATAAGACAGAGAATGGAGTATTCCATTTTCCTCACTGACCTGAGCAAGGGCTGCTTTCACTTGAAACTAAGAGAAAGTGAGGGCTGGGGGCATGGAAAAATCTGGGCTAGGGCAGAGACATTCAAGCCGAGGAGAGAGTGTGTCCATGGCTCAGCCCATGTGGATCTAATGCCAGCAGCAGACCCGAGCAGAGGAGGGCTAGCAGTTGCCTTATTTACTCCTGGTATCTCGGTCGGCGAGCGTGGGCAGTGTGCAAGTGGATCCACCTGGTCTTTGGGCATGGGTGCCTGTGTTTCTGGATGAAGGGGCTGGGTCAGAGACTGTCAGTAGTGATCCTCTGTGTGGGCTTCCTCCTGGGGAAGAGAAATGTGAAAGTGGTGAGGGGAAGGGTGTGCAGGCAGCTTGCAGACAACCTCTAGAGAGCAGACCTGTAGAGTGCTGAGGCATACTAGACATGCCTGGAGGCTCATAGAAAGACACCTGAAAGGCAATTGGCTCCCAGCCCTGCCTGATTATGCTGGCGGCTCTGGCTGGCAAAGCCTTGCCCAGAATCCTGCATTGAGTGGGGATAAAGGGGGGATTTGGCAGAATTTTTCAGTTGAATCCTTCCAATGTCTCTTCAAAGGTGAGTTTGTATTAAATGTGTTGGGTCAGAATAATGGCATCTATTACAGTTCATTTTTGGCAGCATAAAATTTTTCTGTAGAGTGTTTTTGTCAATATTTGATTACTTAATCATATATTTGACCTTATAAAACTTGGTAGAAAATACAAAAATTTACCAACACCAAGAAGCATATCATATAAACAATGCAATTATTACATCAGAACTTAAAATGCTAATAACTAGCAATCATTTCCCCATAGTAACAATGTAAGCTTGCCATCTAGTGGAAAGAGTACCTACTGCATTCCCCATTTGTCATTTTAGAGGAAAGAATCCAATTTTTGCAAATCTATTGTGAGTATTCAGAAACGTATGAAAGCGAAGAAAGAATATTTCTGACATTGTAGGAGTAATAAAGCATAGGTAATACACTCAAAATAACATAAATAGTAAGGGAAAGAGAATTAAGATTCTGGGAATCAGAGACCTCTTTTCAAGCACCTTCTCAATCTTTCTGTTATATAAACTTCTCATACCTTTAACTATTCTACAGCATTTCTTCATTTCAGTTCATCAAAACCTGGTGCTCCAGGGGAGACTGCTTTCTCCAAGCCCCCATCTGGAAATTACTTATTCACTCTCATCCCAGATACTTCAAAGGAAAGAGGTGAGCCCTTTGTTCCCATCAACACTCTAGAGTAGACCATCACTATACTACACTCTTCTATAAAGCACTACTCCTTTGAAGTTCATACTATTTGACTATAGCTTAACCCAACACCCTTCACTATGCCATCTAAGTCCTAAGTCACTAAAGGCTTCTGGTATTCTGTTCAGTCTCCTTCTTTATTCCAATATCTGCCTTTGTGTGCTCCCAAAGAGAATACATATCCAACCTCTGAACTACCTCCAGACCCATGTTTCTCTCCCACCTCTAAACTTCACTAAGAGTACCTGGCTGGTGGCTCAGTAGATAGAGCATCAGCCAGTGTATGGACATACTGGGTTTGATTCCAAGTCAGGGCAGACAGAAGAAGCAACTATCTGATTCTCCCCCCTTCCTCTACCTGTTCTCTCTTTCTTCCCCTCCTACAGCCAGTGGCTCGATTGGTTTGAGCCATGGCCCTGAGTGCTGATAGCTCAGTTGGTCCAAGCACATCAGCCTCAAATGCTAAAAATAACTTAGTACTTAAGCTTTAGCCCCAGATGGGGTTACTGGGTGGATCCTGGTTGGCATGCCTGCAAGAGTCTGCCTGACTACTCCCCTCCTCTTACCTAGAAGAATAAAAATAAATTTTAAAAAATTTACTAAGAAACCTCAAATTAATCATGATCTGCATCCTTCCCAGTCTTAGGTCACCAGTGTTTACTCAGTAAATTACACAACTACATAGCTGGATGAGGCAGAGATCTAAAAAATAATATTTTTAGATTTAATTAGCTGCTCTCTCACCCAAGACATCCTAAATGCCTTTTGATTTCACTCTATAAGTATCTCTTGAACCTAATTGAGTTTCTCAATTTCCACTTCCTTTTCCTTTGAGTACTACAAACTTCATTTCCTTTGAGTAGTATGAACATTCATGTATGTCCTTGTGCTTTCTGACCATTCAGAGTATGATCGTACATGTACAGTGGCAACATGAAAAAAAGAAAAATGTATGTTCTTCCTGTTTCCATAAATTGGTTATCAAACAAACAGGATTTTAAGTTAATAAAACTGTTACTGGAACTCATTTAATTTTTTTGAAAAAACAACTCACTACTCAAAGGCTTAACCACCCTAATCCAAGCATCCATGATACTGTGACTAGATTACCACAGTACCTACCAACTGATCTCACTGAATCTATTTTTACATCCTCTTTAACCCTAATATGTACCGGACATTGAAGTCAAAATGACTTTAGTTTTGCTTATTCTGTGTTCTTAGCACATGTGCACAGGTAGGCACAAGTACAAACAACGTATTGAACATACATCAGAATAGGGGGAAAAAGACTCATTAATCAATATCCCCCATTCTATTACCTCTTATAGTTTTGCAGATAAAGGAAAATTGAATATTTATAATTACTGCTAAAAACTGTTCTTATCCTATGGCCAGAATAAAATAAAGTTTTAGTCTGTGATCAGAGTTTCTCTAACAACATAAGTCATGTTGTTATCTTTATTACATACAGTCACATTTTATTATCTTTATTACATATACAATATTATCTTTATTACATACACTCACATTTCTAAAGAACAAAAGCCTTCAGTTATCATTTGGTAAGTACCCAATTACTGTATTTAGACACATTATGACTGAATAAACTAAGCATAGAAAAGATCATAGATGATCATTACCCAGAGTAGGATGCAGATTTCTTGTTTGATAGCTGATTGTGTTTTTGGACTCAATCTCCCTGTATCACTGTATGTCATAACTCCAAGCTAAAACAAATGGAAAGAAATTGAACAGAAAAACTACAAAACACTAATAAATGTAACAGAGGAAGTACTATCTATTACATTTAAAAAACTAATTTCATGGTGGGCAAAGAATAAATTCAATTTAAAAATGGACTTAAGGGCAAAAAGATCTCACCATTCTTCTGAAAGTATAACACCAAAATTAAAGTGTGAGTAAAAGAGAAATTTTAAAATCCTAAGTAGGATGACGTCAGAGTAATGGCGGAGTAGGAAGCGATACCGATAAATCTCCCCCAAAACTCAACAAGATCTTCAACCAGAAACAGAAAAACCTATACTTGGAGCTTCCAGATTCTTCGCAATACACCCAAAGGTATGATTGAGTGAAAAATTGGCTAAATATATAACCAAACCCCGAAGGAAATAGGGAGTAAGAAATGCTCCGCCTTCCTCACTAACCTAAACAGGGCGGCTTGCTCTGGTAACTGTGAATATAGAAACTGAGGCGGGCAAAGGGGGTGAATAGATCCAGGCCGCCGCAGCAAAAACGGCCGAACCAGGCTGTGGCTCAGAGATCCAAGCCGAGGAAAATCTGATCCTGTGGCAACCCGGGCAATACAAGCTAACACTCGCGCCAAACCCAAACAAAGAAAGACAAGCGGAGCGGCCATTTTACCCGGTCTCCTGGTCGGTGCGCAGTTAGTGGAAGAGAGATTTCTTCCTAAGCCGCGGAAGTGGGTGCCCGTGTTGCCCCACGGAGAGGCAGGGTCAGAGGCCTTTCTGTGGGCTGAGGGCAGAGTCTCTGGGCAGCCCCAGCGCCCTGGGAAAGCCATGCACGGGAGGGAGTGAGAACTACTTCCAACGGTGGAGATTTTCCGTGCTGGTGAGGGTTTTACTCAGAGGGAACCGCGGCCGGCCTCATATCCTGGTGTGCGCGCGCAGATAAGGAGTGAGCGATTCCTCCGAGTGCCTCGGCAGTGCGCGCCCGTGTTATCGCACAGAGGGGCAGAGTCAGGGGCCTTTGTGTGGGCCAAAGCGGAATCTCGGGCCGCCCCAGCGCCTTGCAAAAGCCGCACACGGGGACGGAGCGAGACTCAATTCCAACGCTGCAACTTTTCCCTGCGGTTGGGGGTTTCACTCAGAGCGTGAGACTGCTGGCCGGATATCCTGGTTGCAGACAGTGAGTGAGAGTTTCCTCCAAGCGCCCCGGAAGTGGGCGCCCGCTTGTGTTACCGGACAGAGTGGCAGAGCCAGTGGTCTTTGAGTGGGCGGAAAGCCCACCTGATTATGCTAGCAGCTCTGACTGACTGAGCCTTAGCCAGAGCCCTGTGCTGAGTGGAAATAGAGTGGGGAGTTGCAAGCAATTTGAGCCTCTTACTATCCAGGCAGAGGCAGCAGCAACCCCATACCTGGACTATCAGGCTACTAATTGAGGAAGGAAAGACTAGGAGAAAGGCTCCAGGAACACGGACTCTCTCACTGTCGGAGCCTATAAATGCTAATGAGCCTCAACTCCCAACGAGAATAAAGCATAATACATGACATTGCCATAGAGACTTATCAACTGCAAACCTCTACCTGAGCGTGCCAAAGGGGCAGAACCCGGGGTACAGAGTCACCGACCAGGAAGAGGGAGAGAAAAGAAAAAGCAAGAAGATAACCTCTCAAAATCAAGAATAATCTGCAGACTTTATAACCTATCCCATTTTATTATATTTGTTCGTTTGTTTCTCTTATCTTCATTCTTGAGACTTTTCTTTCCTCCTCCAATTTGGCCGATTAACTCTCTACCGGTCTTACTCTCTCCTCTCCTTGAACTACACTACCCATAAGTGTTACATCTCCCATTATCATTTCTCTTCTCTTCCTTTCTCTCTATGAGGGTTGCACTCCAAAACCCTTAACTCTTTCTCTCTCTCTCCTTTCTTTTTTCTTCTTTTAGTGGTTCCCTCTTTTTTTCTCTCTCTCTCTTTCTTTTCTCCCTCTATATTAGTTTCTTCCTTTCTCCTTTACATCTCCTCTCATTCAAACCTCAATAACAAACAAATTATCTTATCTGGGACTCAAACCTATGTTTGTGGCATTTTGGGGGGTTTTTACTTCACCTTTTTAACTCACTAGCAGTGCTCCCATCCCTGGCTCTCCATATTATCTAGTTCTTGTTCCACTAAATACAATAGTAAGTTTTTAATTTGTCCCCCCATTTTTCCATTTTCCTCTTATTCCTCTCAGCATAACTCTTAGAAAACCAACACCTAAAAGCAAATCATTTTATTCTTGACCCAAATTTTTTCCTTATTTGCTTTTTGTGGGTCCATACGCTCTTTTTTTTTTCTTTTTTCTTTTTTTTTTTTTTTTTTTTTTCTTTCTCTCTTTTTTGCCCCTTTATTACTTTTCCCCAATTCAGGCCCTCCATCACAGGCATTGTTTGTTATAACTCACAGTCCACCACAAGATTTTCTCAAGAAAGAGGGGAGAGGAGAGGAGAGGAAAAAAAGAGGGGGGGGAATAATTTCCTTTTTTTAAAAATTTTTATTTCATTTTATTTTTCTTTATTTCATTATTAATTTTTTTAAAAAAAAAACAACTGTTTTCGATTTGTTATTTTTTTATTTTTTTTTTAACTTTTTATTCTTTATTAAATCTCATTAATACTATCAACAAAACCACCCTCAGATGCCATTAAGGAAGAGAAAATCGAATATCATGGATACAAAAGAAAGAGAGGTAACACAGCTAGATGAGGAAAAATCTATGGAGAAAAAATTTAATATATTGGAAACCTTGGAGCTAAATGACAGAGAATTCAAGATAGAAATCCTAAAAATCCTCCGAGATATACAAGAAAACACAGAAAGGCAATATAGGGAGCTCAGAAAACAACTCCATGAACACAAAGAATATATGTCCAAGGAAATTGAAACTATAAAAACAAATCAAACAGAGATGAAAAACTCAATTAACGAGCTGAAAAACGAAGTAACAAGCTTAGCTAATAGAACAGGTCAGATAGAAGAGAGGATTAGTGAAATAGAAGACAAGCAACTTGAGGCACAACAGAGAGAAGAAGAAAGAGACTCAAAAATTAAAAAAAATGAGATAGCCCTACAAGAATTATCTGACTCCATCAAAAAGAATAACATAAGAATAATAGGTATATCAGAGGGAGAAGAGAGAGAAAATGGAATGGAGAACATACTTAAACAAATAATTGATGAGAACTTCCCAAGCCTGTGGAAAGAAATAAAGCCTCAAGTTCAAGAAGCAAACAGAACTCCAAGTTTTCTTAACCCCAACAAACCTACTCCAAGGCATATCATAATGAAATTGACACAAACCAACAGCAAAGAAAAAATTCTCAAGGCAGCCAGGGAAAAGAAGAATACAACATATAAAGGAAGGCCCATTAGATTATCATCAGATTTCTCAGCAGAAACTCTACAAGCTAGAAGAGAGTGGACCCCAATATTTAAAGTCCTGAAAGAGAGGAACTTTCAGCCACGAATACTATACCCATCAAAGCTATCCTTCAAATACGAAGGAGAAATAAAAACATTCACAGATACAGAAAAGATGAGGGAATTTATCATCAGAAAACCCCCACTCCAGGAATTACTAAAGGGGGTTCTCCAATCAGATACAAACAACAACAAAAAAAAACAGAGCCACAAGTAAAAGCTCCAAGAAGAACACAATAAAACCAAATTTAAACTGTGACAACAACAAAAAGAAAGAGGGGGAGAAGACGGAGATTAACAGTAGCAAAGGACGATGGAGTGCAAAAGTACTCACAAAATAGTTCGCTACAATGAACAGGGTAGGGACCCTTTTCATTACTCAAAGGTAACCACCATTGAAAAAACCACCACAGAAGCACATGAGATAAAAAAGATAGCAACAGAGGAAAGATGTATGGAATACAACCAAATAAAAACAAAAGATAGAAAAACGAAAGAGAAGGATCAAACAAGACACAAAACTAACAGAAAGCAAGATATAAAATGGCAATAGGGAACTCACAAGTATCAATAATTACACTAAATGTAAATGGATTAAACTCACCAATAAAAAGGCACAGAGTAGCAGAATGGATTAAAAAAGAAAATCCAACTGTATGCTGCCTACAGGAAACTCATCTAAGTAACAAGGATAAAAACAAATTCAAAGTGAAAGGCTGGAAAACAATACTCCAAGCAAATAACATCCAAAAAAAAGCAGGTGTAGCAATACTCATATCGGATAATGCTGACTACAAGACAGGAAAAGTACTTAGAGACAAAAATGGCCATTTCATAATGGCTAAGGGGACACTGAATCAAGAAGACATAACAATTCTTAATATATATGCACCAAACCAAGGAGCACCAAAATATATAAGACAGCTACTTATTGATCTTAAAACAAAAACTGACAAAAATACAATCATACTTGGAGACCTTAATACACCGCTGACGGTTCTAGATCGGTCATCCAAACAGAGAATCAACAAAGACATAGTGGCCTTAAACAAAACACTAGAGCACCTGGATATGATAGACATCTACAGGACATTTCATCCCAAAGTGACTGAGTATACATTTTTCTCCAGTGTACATGGATCATTCTCAAGAATTGACCATATGTTGGGCCACAAAAACAATATCAGCAAATTCAGAAAAATTGAAGTTGTACCAAGCATATTTTCTGATCATAAAGCCTTGAAACTAGAATTCAACTGCAAAAAAGAGGAAAAAAATCCCACAAAAATGTGGAAACTAAACAACATACTTTTAAAAAATGAATTGGTCAAAGAAGAAATAAGTGCAGAGATCAAAAGATATATACAGACTAATGAAAATGACAATACAACATATCAGAATCTATGGGATGCAGCAAAAGCAGTGATAAGAGGGAAGTTCATATCACTTCAGGCATATATGAACAAACAAGAGAGAGCCCAAGTGAACCACTTAACTTCCCACCTTAAGGAACTAGAAAAAGAAGAACAAAGACAACCCAAAACCAGCCGAAGAAAGGAGATAATAAAAATCAGAGCAGAAATAAATGAATTAGAGAACAGAAAAACTATAGAAAAAATTAATAGAACAAGGAGCTGGTTCTTTGAAAAGATCAACAAAATTGACAAACCCTTGGCAAGACTTACCAAGGAAAAAAGAGAAAGAACTCATATAAACAAAATCCAAAATGAAAGAGGAGAAATCACCACGGACACCGTAGCTATACAAAGAATTATTGTAGAATACTATGAAAAACTTTATGCCACTAAATTCAACAACCTAGAAGAAATGGATAAATTCCTAGAACAATACAACCTTCCTAGACTGAGTCAAGAAGAAGCAGAAAGCCTAAACAGACCTATCAGTAGAGAAGAAATAGAAAAAACCATTAAAAGCCTCCCCAAAAATAAAAGTCCAGGCCCTGACGGCTCTACCAGCGAATTTTATCAAACATTCAAAGAAGACTTGGTTCCTATTCTACTCAAAGTCTTCCAAAAAATTGAAGAAGAAGCAATACTTCCAAACACATTTTATGAGGCCAACATAACCCTCATACCAAAACCAGGCAAGGATGGCACAAAAAAAGAAAACTACAGACCAATATCTCTAATGAATACAGATGCTAAAATACTAAACAAAATACTAGCAAATCGAATACAACAACATATTAAAAAAATAATACATCATGATCAAGTGGGATTCATCCCAGAATCTCAAGGATGGTTCAACATATGTAAAACAGTTAATGTAATACACCATATCAACAAAACAAAGAACAAAAACCACATGATCTTATCAATAGACGCAGAAAAGGCTTTCGATAAAATACAACACAATTTTATGTTTAAGACTCTCAACAAAATGGGTATAGAAGGAAAATATCTCAACATGATAAAGGCCATATATGATAAACCATCAGCTAACATCATATTAAATGGCACTAAACTGAAAGCTTTCCCCCTTAAATCAGGAACAAGACAGGGTTGTCCACTCTCTCCACTCTTATTTAATGTGGTACTAGAGGTTCTAGCCAGAGCAATCAGACAAGACAAAGAAATAAAAGGCATCCATATCGGAAAAGAAGAAGTAAAGGTATCACTTTTTGCAGATGATATGATCCTCTACATCGAAAACCCCAAAGAATCCACAAAAAGACTACTAGAAACAATAAGCCAATACAGTAAGGTCGCAGGATACAAAATTAACATACAGAAGTCAATAGCCTTTCTATATGCCAACAATGAAACAACTGAGAAGGAACTCAAAAGAATAATCCCCTTCACGATTGCAACAAAAAAAATAAAATACTTAGGAATAAACATAACAAAGAATGTAAAGGACTTATATAATGAAAACTATAAACCATTGTTAAGGGAAATCGAAAAAGATATAATGAGATGGAAGAATATACCTTGTTCTTGGCTAGGAAGAATAAATATAATCAAGATGGCTATATTACCCAAAGCAATATACAAATTTAATGCAATTCCCATCAAAATTCCAATGACATTTTTTAAAGAAATAGAGCAAAAAATCATCAGATTTATATGGAACTATAAAAAACCCCGAATAGCCAAAGCAATCCTAAAGAAAAAGAATGAAGCTGGGGGCATAACAATACCTGACTTCAAACTCTATTATAGGGCCACGACAATCAAAACAGCATGGTATTGGCAGAAAAATAGACACTCAGACCAATGGAACAGAATAGAAAGTCCAGAAATAAAACCACATATATATAGTCAAATAATTTTTGATAAAGGGGCCAACAACACACAATGGAGAAAAGAAAGCCTCTTCAATAAATGGTGCTGGGAAAACTGGAAAGCCACATGCAAAAGAATGAAACTGGACTACAGTCTCTCCCCCTGTACAAAAATTAACTCAAAATGGATCAAAGATCTAAACATAAGACCTGAAACAATTAAGTACATAGAAGAAGACATAGGTACTCAACTCATGGACCTGGGTTTTAAAGAGCATTTTATGAATTTGACTCCAATGGCAAGAGAAGTGAAGGCAAAAATTAATGAATGGGACTACATCAGACTAAGAAGTTTTTGCTCAGCAAGGGAAACTGATAACAAAATAAACAGAAAGCCAACTAAATGGGAAATGATATTTTCAAACAACAGCTCAGATAAGGGCCTAATATCCAAAATATACAAAGAACTCATAAAACTCAACAACAAACAAACAAACAATCCAATAAAAAAATGGGAAGAGGATATGAATAGACACTTCTCCCAGGAAGAAATACAAATGGCCAACAGATATATGAAAAGATGCTCATCTTCTTTAGCTATTAGAGAAATGCAAATCAAAACGGCAATGAGATACCACCTCACACCTGTTCGATTAGCTGTTATTAGCAAGTCAGGTAATAGCAAATGTTGGAGAGGCTGTGGAGAAAAAGGAACCCTCATACACTGTTGGTGGGAATGTAAAGTAGTACAACCATTATGGAAGAAAGTATGGTGGTTCCTCAAAAAACTGAAAATAGAACTACCTTATGACCCAGCAATCCCTCTACTGGGTATATATCCCCAAAACTCAGAAACATTGATACGTAAAGACACATGCAGCCCCATGTTTATTGCAGCATTGTTCACAGTGGCCAGGACATGGAAACAACCAAAAAGCCCATCAATAGATGACTGGATAAAGAAGATGTGGCACATATACACTATGGAATACTACTCAGCCATAAGAAATGATGACTTCGGAACATTTACAGCAAAATGGTGGGATCTTGATAACATGATACGAAGCGAAATAAGTAAATCAGAAAAAAACAGGAACTGTATTATTCCATACGTAGGTGGGACATAATAGTGAAACTAAGAGACATTGATAAGAGTGTGGTGGTTACGGGGGGGAGGGGGGAATGGGAGAGGGATAGGGGGTGGGAGGGGCACAAAGAAAACAAGATAGAAGGTGACAGAGGATAATCTGACTTTGGGTGGTGGGTATGCAACATAATTGAACGACAAGATAACCTGGACTTGTTATCTTTGAATATATGTATCCTGATTTATTGATGTCACCCCATTAAAAAAATAAAATTATAAAAAAAAAAAAAAAAAAATCCTAAGTATTCTTGCGAGTTCCTTCTTAGAAAACCTTGGCAGCAATTCCAAGTCTAGAAATTCACAATTCAGTGGGTTAGAACTGCTGTATGGAACCAAAGGGTTAATGCAAGCAAGGGAAATACAGTGATATGAGATACGAGTTTAATTCGTTCTGTAACCAAGCTCCTAAATCAGTTAATTTCTATATCAAACAAATTTCACCCATTTAAGATAACTGAAATAGATTTAATCTGTTCCAGGCCTGTGAAACATCCCCAAACCATCCTAAATTATGAAAAAAACATGTTTTTAATTAAGAAACACACATGTATACTTTACCAATGCATAACAAGATATATGAAATAAAAGAAAAAGTGTTATTTAGTACTGTATTTTTACCTTGGAGACAGACGAGTGCGCCTAATGGAGGTGAATGGCGGAGGAGGAGGGAGGGAGGAAGGGATACAGGCACTGTAGACACGTAAACTAAAACTGCACTTTCTTAACACTAAATATAAACTAAAACTGCATTTTCTTTACTTTAAACAAACGAACGCTGCACTTTTTTTTACTTAAAATGAGACCACAAAAACTTACTTGTAAAAAAAATGCACTTTCTTAACTTTAAACTTAACCTAAGCTGAACATTATGTATTTTTCATTTAATCATCACCTGTTTTTGACATTTTGGCTGCACTTTCGGCACTTTCACTTGCAGAACTTTCTAATAAAAATCTATCCAAAGAGGTTTGCTCATTTTAAAATGTTACAGAAATGTGACAAACAAGTGTCATTAAAAAGTGCTGAAGCACGACCAGTTGATACTTTTTCTGGGTGTTTCTTTTCAATGAAACTTGAAAGCTGCTTCCACATTGCCAGCATGTCTTTAATTTCACTTGTAGAAATCACTTCCTCCAACTTTGCCTCCTCCTCACTGCTAATCTCTTGCAGAAGTTCCGTATGCTGCATCATCTGTAGCTCCTTCAACTCCTAGGTTGAGAGTTCCTCCTCATGTTCCTTGATGAGCTCATTTACGTCACCCTCATCTACCTCCAGACCCATTGACTTTCTGAGGGACACAATCTCCTCCAACGCTTCTACCTCGGTTTTGGTCTCTGGTTCGAATCCTTCGAAGTCCCTGTCTGCAACAACATCAGGCCATAACGTTTTCCACGCTGAGTTCAAAGTTCTTCTTGTAACCTCTTGCCATGCCAAGTCAATATTGCCTAAAGATATCACGATGTTGTAATGATCTTTCCAAAACTCTTGAAGGGTTAGAATTGTATTCTCAGTCACCTCAAATCAGTGGTGGAACAAGTGCTTTGTGTAAAGCTTTTTAAAGTTGGAAATGACCTGCTGATCCATAGGTTGCAAGATTGAAGTCATGTTGGGTGGGAGGTAAAGGACTTTCATGAATTTGAATTCATTGAGAATGTCATCTTCAAGACCAGGTGGGTGGGCTGGAGCATTTTCAAGAATTAGTAATGCTTTCATCGGGAGTTTATTTTCTTGAAGATATTTCTTCACTGCAGGATCAAAGATAAGATTTACCCATTCAATAAAAAACTGCCGTATAACCCATGCCCTAGCATTGGCACACCACATAACCTGCAGTTTTTCTTTAAGAATCTTGTGAGTCTTAAAGGCTCGAGGATTTTCGGAATGATACACTAGCAGTGGCTTTACTTTACAGTCACCGCTAGCATTTGCACACAATGCAAGGGTCAGAGGGTCCTTCATGGGTTTATGGCCTATGGCCTGGCAGCTTCTTCTCTGCGGTGATGAAAATCCTCCGGGACATTTTTTTTCCCAAAACAATCCTGTTTTGTCACAGTTGAACACTTGTTGGGGGATGTAGCCTTCCTTTGCGATAAGTGCAGCAAAACGTGAGATTTACATCTCAGCTGCCTTAACGTCAGCACTTGCAGCTTCACCATGCCTCACCACTGAGTGGATGCCAGATCTCTTCTTGAAATTTTCAAACCAGCTGTGACTTGCCTTAAACATATCTTCTGCTGCCTCTTTTGAGGTTGATGGTTCTTTCTTCTTCAAGTCTCTTCTGCTGCCTCTTTTGAGGTTGATGGTTCTTTCTTCTTCAAGTCGCCATAAATAATACGTGCCTTTTCACATATTACAGTTTTTGTCACTGTCACTGTATCTGTTGCCAGCTCTTTCTCTTTCACCCACTCCAGCAGAAGCTGTTCCATTTCTTCATGGATATTTGTCCTTAACTGGGACAGAATTGTAGTTCCTTTCACTGGATTTGCACTTTTGATGGCATCCTTTTGTTTAAGGATGGTACAAACTGTAGATGTATTGCAGTCATACAGCCTTGTCAGTTCAGTCACTCGTACACCACACTCGTGTTTTTCTATTATTTCTTGCTTTACTTCTATTGACATCATTCTCTTCTTCCTCTCACCACTGTCCTTTACACTCACTTTCTTCAGCCCCATGATAGCACACAAAACAAGTTAGTAAGAAAATGCAAAAATGATGCAAGAACAAGTACAGCACATGAAATTCGACTTGATTCTGTGGGTAACATGTGAGAAAGAACGAGATGCTGGTGTTGTGCTGCCAATACTGGACCCACGCACTGACGCAGCTTCCTGAATCATGACTTGTATCTTGGAATTTCGCTCAGATCTCAAACAAAAATACAGACCGAGTCACATCTTGTATCTTAAAAATTTGTATGTTGGTCTGCTCGTATCTCGTACACGAAAAATGTGCAGTAGGGCCACCTCAGAGAGTAAAGCTCTTATGTCACATAGGCAGAAATGGCTGAAGAACCTGTCTTATCATGTGGTTAACTTCTGAAGTAATAACTGTCACTGTTCTAGCAGCTAGAGTGGAAAGAAGGCTATCTTTGATTACTCAGAAAACAAGGTTTAGTTTAGAATAAGCTGGGACAAATCAATTTGGTAACAGAGGAAAGTAAATGTTATCAATTTATAACGAGCACCCTCTCTCACAGAGGTACATAGTGTATGAGACATGAAGAATATTAAAATTAGCCAATAACTTTTCACTCTTTCCAAATTTGGTAACTGTCTGCTTTGCTATTTTAGTTACATTATCAAAATCACTGGAAGCACTTACAATTTTAAAATATCATTGAACTCAATTGCAAATATATTTTAAACCAACAAATGCAATTTGAACTAAAGCCATTCTTTACAGCCCAACCTGTTGTAATGTGGTCAGTTCCAAATATCTGCTCCTCCGCTACCCTCCCACCCATGCTGACGTCCATTTGTGCAAGCAGCTGCGCTTGGGTCTCCTTCCATCTGTTATTTTCAGGCCACAGGGACGCCCAGACCATTCAAAACCAAAGAACAAATTCAGACACAGTTTAAAACACTTATGCTAATAGCCAGAATTATCATTAACTCTCTCATTTTTCTTGATCCCATGATGTTAAAAGCCCAAAGACATTTATTAGGTGACTGATGAAAAAGCCAGCAATTCATAAAATATAAAGCAAAATGCATTTTATAAATAACAGGTAGATAACAGCGCTATAGGACAGTTTTATCCTCCACTGCAAAAAATGTTTGAAATGTCTGTTATTATAAAAATATGCTACCAAAATTTCTTTTGTGGAGAAAAAAGCACAATTACATAATTAAGATGTAATTCTAGAATTAAATTAAATTTTATAATGTATTAAAGATATTTGTTATTAGCAGATAAATTTCACAAGTACCTCTAATTTCAACATGGTTCAGGAAGTTAAAGTATCAGCAACTTAGGAAGTAGCTGAATTTTCTTTTTAAGTGATTTATCAGCAATTTTATACATAAGCTTCTGGGAAGCAGTATTCTGAAAGCAAAGAAAAACTACAAGATAGTTATATGTCCAGTTGTTGGTCCTCGTGGAATTGTTGTGGCTTTGTGGATGAGCGTTGCATCTTTAGTGTAATATGCAATAATAGCATGACCAGATTCATGGTATGCTATGATGGTTTTGTTTTTCTTGTCAATTTCCACATGTCTATGTTCAGGCCCTGAAAACAAAAATTTAATCAGGTAAAATACTCCATTAGAGAGGTATATTTAATTGAAAAAACAAACAAAACAGCCTCATAGTTGTTCTTAAGTAACATGAAATATTTTAATCAAAGTAAAAGTATCAAAATGAGAATTTTACACACATATAAACTACAACAATGTCAGCTGAAAACCAAAATTGTTAGAACCATCATCTTAATCCTTATATAAATAGAGAACATTTAATTTTATTTCTAGAAAATAAACTTTCAATTTAATAGGAATGTCATAACTTGTTTTGAAGCCAATTCAAGTTTTAAAACAAAAAGTAAATACTAAAAAGAGTAAAATTAACTATTTGTTTACCAGCAATATCAGACAAGAGTAAAAATATGGGGGACTCATACCCCTCAAAAAGTATAATCAAATCTACATTTGTCTATAAAAGGCCATGTTTTGCTACATTCAAATATATTTTTTCATGTTCCTATATTTTTATTTCTTTTGTAACCTCTCAAAAGGAAGAATTTATTTTATAACATTCTGAATAGTATAAGATAGAAGAAAAAAAAACCCTACCCATTAGAATTTTATCTTTGGAAAACTCTAGTTCTTTCATGGTGACCATTTCTTTTCCATCAATGGCTGCCTTTAATGCAGTTTTATTCATACAGTTCTCCAACTCCACTCCATAAAAGCCAACAGTCCCTCAAGCTATGATTTCTGGATCAACAGTTATGTAGATATAACCCAATATTAAAATCCAAAACAGCTAATAGAAAGCTTGTCACAAAGAGCTCAAATTTCCAAAGGGGGGAAAAACACAGCCATCATGAACTATAAGTTTAAATATTTATCTTAATAAAACTAAAAAAAAATTACTTTACTAAATTCTAAGGGAAAAAAGCCAAAACTGCTACTAAAATGCAATTAAAATTGCCATTGAGATAAATTATAAAAGTTCTTAAATTTAAATAACTTTGCAAAAAATAAAGAAATGTAGATGTCAGATAACTTTAAAACCTTCAATTTTTACCTGTATCATTACTGGCCTAATGCCAAATCTAAAAAGCATACTCATAGACAACATTTTGATTTCTAAATTCAATCTTGAAATACTTTGGACATAACAACTCCTTTTATTATGGGAAAAATAATTGGTTTTATGACTTGATTCAGATATCCTTGAAAATACTGCAGCTTTAATAGCTGGTTTTAGCCTGGCCTGTGGTGGTTCAGGGGATAGAGCATCGACCTGTGATCACTGGTTTGAAATCCTAGGCTTGCCCAGTCAAGGCATATGCAACAAGCAAGAAGCAAGCAATGAAAACTAAAGTGAAGCAATTATGAGTTGATACTTCTCACTCCCCCTTCCCTCCATCTCTCCTGTCTCTGTAAAATCAATAAATAAAATCTTAAAAAAAATAAGCTGCTTTTGTTACTCAGGTTGGTCCATGGTATTTCCTTTCCATGTGTTTTGTTTTACATGTAGGTGGCTTTCCTGTCCTTTGGAACCAAAGTGATCATTAGGAGGTATTGTGCTCCTAATATACAGGTGCTTTTCTGTTTATTTCTTTCTTTCCTTTTTTGTTATTTTAGTAAGAGAGAGGGACAAACAGGAAGGGAGCAAGATGAGAAGCATCAATTCATAGTTGCGTCACTTTAGTTGTTCATTGATTGCTTTCTCATACAAGTCTTGACCTGTGGTGGTGGCCCAGCCAAGCCAGTGATCCCTTGCTCAAGCCAGCAACCTTTAGGCTCAAACCAGCGACCTTGGGGTTTTGAATCTGGGTCCTTAGTGTCCCAGGTTGACGCTCTATCCACTGCGCCACTACCTGGTCAGGCTACAGGTACTTTTTCTATTATTTCACATTTTACATATATCTTAAAAAGTGTATATATCTGTATTTTCATGTATTATCTATTTGAATACTCAAAGAAAACTTTTATTAGAATCAGGATTCATCCCTGGCCAGGAAGCTCAGTTGATTAGAGCATTGTCCCTATATGCCAAGGTGGCAGGTTTGATCCCCAGTCAGGGCAAATACAAGAATCAACCAATGAATGCATAACTTAGTGGAACAACAAATAGGTGTTTTCTCTCTTTCTCTCTCTAAAAGTCAGTCAGTTAAAAAAATAGGATTCAAAATGATAAAATCTCCTTAACATATATTAATTGTGACATAGACTATTGTTAAAAAGGACATATAAGTGGAAGGAAAAAAGGTATAACGGAACTGGTCTTCTATGATACTGATGAAGTAACAACCACCAACAGAGTAGATTGACATATTACTATTTTATGGAGATAACAATGTTTGCATCACGGAATTAGACTTACACTGATTAAACTTTATTTTAGTAAGATACCATTTCAAAATTTCTGTTTGACCTTTTACATCTGGTCTTGGAACTGTAACCTGCATGCCAAAATGACCAGGACAAATTAAGCTGAAGGAGAATACACAAAGAAAATGAATATTAATAAGCTGACTATGCTGAAGGTCAAATGAAACAGAACTACCACTCGAAGGAGAGTCTGGAAAGACAGTGCAACCAGAGGTTAGATGGAGGTTTGCACATCAGTATTCAGACAGTTCCTGTTACAACATGGATCAAATAAGCTTCAGTAATCTCAAGGCAGAACAAAGGAATATGTAGATATGTGTGCATCTATTGATAGATAGTACACAACCCTCAAAAACAAAAATATGCGAGTCAATCAGGGAACAAATAATTCTATACCAGTCTATTATGAGACCTACATACCCATCTTAACTGCTGTTAAGTATGAAACGTTAAATTAGAGTTTCAAGCAAAGACCAACTATTAGATTAAATAAAAACGTGAAAGACTTTTATAATAAAACTCAACAAAAAATTAAAACTATAGTAAATGTTTTTTAAAAAACACTTTCTACCCAAAAAAGTTTTTGTGGTGTATTAGTTGCCGGAAGGTTTTTTAACAGCTTTACTGAAATATAATTCACATACCACCAAATTTAAAGTGGATATCAGCACGCTCTTCCTGTCTCCTGAGCACCCTCACGCCTTTCCCCAGGTGCAGTACCTTGCCTTTCTCTCCCCTAAGCTCCAAGGGCCCTTCTTCTGCCTCAGTAGCCCATTTCCTGATTCCATGCCTTGCAACTATACTGCTCACAAAAATTAGGGGAAATTTTATTGCTTCATATTCATTTTGAAATATCCCCTAATTTTTGTGAGCAGTATATTTCTTACTTGTTCGGGCACACTTTCTCTGTCTTGTTGCTCTTTTGTCATCTCCACCCCCTCCTTTAATTATACTTACAATAATAGAAGCTCTCAGTGAATCTGAAACCATTGAAATAAATGTGAAAGATCTTTTATAAAAATAATTTATCCAAATGCTGCTGTGTCTTAGTTCATACTTTTATCTCTTGTTTATTATCACACTAATAGAACACAGGAATCTCTTGGCAGGAAGTAAACACATACAAACTTTGAAATTTAAATAGTATTCTTTAAATAGTATTATTAAAAAGGAAAAATGAGATTTTATGGATTCTATTAGTTGTTTTATCTTCCCTTAAAAAACTTTAAAACTGTTTTAAAAAATAATTTAAAACTTACAAACAGTAAGATATTCTTAACTTTTAAGTGTCTGTGATGGTAAGTCTGGGAACAATGTTCAAAGAAAGTAAAGCACTTTCCTAAAATGTAGAGAACAAAGAAAGCAGCATGTAATTTAACAATAAATATCTCTGAGGGCTTTCTAATTGCCTTCTAATATGGAGTTTATATTTAGAAAATTAATTTACCCATTTTTATAGTCCCACATTCAAATTTAGGAATATGCCTTTAAGATTTCATTGGTTAATTATAACAGAAGTATTAGCAGAGTAGATTTTTAAAATTTAAATTAGCACATTTGAGCATTTCATTAGGGTTTAGGACCTTTACTAGACCTTTGATTTGCTGTATACAAAGAAAAAAAATTGCCTTTTAAACATTTGCCAACAATTTCCTAATGTGTATTGTAAATACATGATTACATCTGTTTCTTCATATGAGTCTCATAGTGCACACTTAGGGGGTTTTCTTTCTACTGGCAATCTATTGATTTAATTATGCAGGTCCCACTAATGTGCTAATTGGAAGACAGACTTTTTAGCATCCGCCTGAGATTAGATTGCATTCATGGAATCATAATTATTTTGATGACTTACCACCATGAAATATATGAACTATGTACCAGCTAAATGTTTAATTAACTTTTTACTTTCATTCCTATGTAATTTCTCTCTTTATTTTGCATAAAGGATTTTTTCCTATTGTCCTTTGTTTTATTTTTTTCAGTTGTCACTGTCTTTCCAATATACCAAATTATCAAATATTTTAGTAACACTTTGTTGTATATTTACAAGACTGTGAACTGAAAGACAAAACAATGTTGCCTTGACCAGATAGCTCGGTTGGTTGGAGCATCTTCTGGAAGCTCAGAGGTTGCTGGTTTGATTCCTGGTCAGGGCACATACAGGACCAGACTGATGTTCATGTCTCTCTGTCTCTTTCCCTTCTTCTATCTCTAACATCGAAAAATAAAAGTTTAGAAAATAATAAAATTTATTTCTAAAAAATCAATGTTGAGCTGAAGACTTAATACAAGGAAATAGCAGTAAGAAAAATTACATATTAGAGCCCAATTGTGGCATACAATATTTTCCCTTACAAGCTTTTAATATTTACATACTATTATAAATTCTGTCTCTTATATTAGCTCATCTAAGTTTGTAATTCTGATTCTAATAAAATACTATTATGATCTTTCTGTGTTGCAATCACTGTGGTAGCATTTGGGCACAGAGATAACTATGATCTTTTCTCTGGAAGAATTTCATCCAAAAGCAGAATTAATGCTTTTTTTTTTTTTAAATCTAAGGAACAACTTGACCAGCACAGTGAATGGAGTGTTGAAATGGGATGCTGAGAACCCAGGTTCAAACCCTGAGGTCGCCAGCTTAAACACAGGCTCACCAGTTTGAGTGTGGAGCCATTGGCTTGAACAAGGGGTCACTTGCTCTGCTGGAGCCCCTGGGTCAATGTACATATGAGAAAGCAATCAATGAACCACTAAGATGCTGCAATGAAGAATTGATGCTTCTCATCTCTCTCCCTTCCAGCCTGTCTGTCTGTCTGTCTGTCTCTCTCTCGCTAAAAAGGAAAAAGAAAAAGAAAAAAAAGTCTTAGGAACATTTAGTTTATTTTAATATTGTCTAGAATTATTCTTTTTCCAATTTATATATTTATTCTATTGGATTCTATTATTTTATTGGATGTTATGATAGATTCCCTAATATTTTAAATTTTTTTTCTTAAAAGTCATTAGGCTGTCATCTTTTTTCTTAGTCCAGTATTTCAGAGGCTTTTGGTCTTTAGAGAAAAAAAATATATATATATATAAAGATTGATGTAATTGCAATATAACTAATAATCATGTAGAATCATTTGGAAAGCAGTTTGGCAATTTCTTCAAAAGTCCAATAATTTAAAACTTGCCTACTATAAACCCAGATGTTCTACTCTTAGGTATTTATTCAGGATAAGAGAAGGGCAGATATGTCAGTGTTTATTGCAATGTTATTAACCAAAACTATCATTATTAACCAAAACCTGGAAATAACCCAAATAGTCATGTGATAGTGAATAACCAACAGCTTAGTATATCTATACAATGAAATACTAAAAATGTAGAATAAATAAAATTTGGATAAACACAAGAGATTCACTAATATTTAAGCTTCTCCTTTATTATCTATATTCCTGATTATCAACTATTTTATTTTAATTATATAATTATAGAAAATAATTTAGGAAAAATACTTCTACTTTTTTTTTTTTTACAGTTTTCTTGGCATGCTTCAATAATAGAAACTCCCAAGCTGTTTTAATCCTGTAGAATATGTCATGATGATATAAGGAGAGCATGTGGCAGAAAATCTTATATTTGATGGCATAGTAAGTCCGATTACTATGATAATGCAAACTAGAACAATGATGAGAAATTATTGTAAGTTGGCTGAAGGAAATGTCTTGATAACATTATATGGAGTGAAATAAGTAAAGCAGAAAAAACTAAGAACTGCATGATTTCATACATAGGTGGGACATAAAAACGAGACTAAAAGACATGGACAAGAGTGTGGTGGTTACAGGCCGGAGGGGCGGGGAGGAGAGGGAGAGAGAGGGGAAGAGGAAGGGGGAGGGGCACAAAGAAAACTAGATAGAGGGTGACAGAGGACAATCTGACTTTGGGTGATGGGTATGCAACATAATTGAATGAAAAGATAACCTGGAGATGTTTTCTTTGAACATATGTACCCTGATTTATTCACGTCACTCCATTAAAATTAATAAAAAATTATAAATAATTAAGGAAGATATAGAGCACTGAAGTGTGAGTGGAAGATCTGCATTGTCAACCCGACTGCCACTGATAAGCAGTAACATGAATCAAAGTCACAGTACTTGTGGGCAAGAAGGCCTACAACTTGGAGATAAATGTTTAAGGGACTTAAACTATTACTCATTATAAAAAGAGACTAAAAATTATATTTAACTGAAATCCTCTGCAGAAATTACTGAATGGTATTTGATTAATTATTTTGGTGTTAGAGAACAGATCAATACTTCTGAGAGTTATGCTTGAGTAACAGTAGACAATGACAAAATTGCTTTCTAAAATGGCAGGGGCTGGGTCACTCTCAGGTGTTTGCCTGCTGAGAGGAGTTTTGCAAGTTTAGAGCCATGGATAAGACATTTTGAATGAAAAAGAAAGGCTGAACCTCACTAATCAGGGTTGCCCTTTTTAGTCATTCAGTTCCTAATCTAAATAAACATTTTAAAAAATATCTAAATGCTTAAAATATACCAAAAACTGATGTTTAAATATGCATGAAAATGTTTGTCTTCCTAGGTCACTGGTCTATCTGGGCTTTACACAACTCAGCCTCATTCTGACAGAACAAGTAACTTAGCTCCTCTCTCTCTCTCTTTTAAAAAATATTGTTAATAAAGATTACCATAAGGCATTTACAATTAATTTTAGTTTTAAAATTCTCAACTAATTTACTAATAATGAATATATTTATTCATTCTATTCTAATTTACTACTTATTAAAAATTTGAAAATATTATTGAGGTATTTTGTTTTTTGTCTGAGAGTATTAGGGATTTAGTAATACTTTTAACAATTAAATTCATCAAGAAACAATTGAGCAGAATAATGCAGAAGCTCTTCATACTATCTGAGTTCCTGCCCATAAGATCTACTTACCATAGGCACATTTTTCATATGAACACGGTTAAGATACAAAACCACAAAACTAATTAATGGTAAAAACTACAGGTGAAGGGAAAAGTCGGTTTATAGTTATTTGTATAGTAAATAATACAATAATTAGTAAATAACAATACAAGAATAAATTGCGCTCACATACTCACACTGTAAATCTACTTTTGCCAACCGCTGTATATGGATGGATTCTAACTGATCAGATTAACTTGAAACCTTTGCAATGAAAGCTTTGAAGTGCTAGGTAAATCATAACAAACATTGTAACAATGTCCTTTTAAGCAAGTAAAAGCATTTATCAGGGATAAGAAAGAGTAGGGAAGTTAATAAGAACTTTCTGGTGGTATTGTTAAGTACACTGTCTAGTACTATGTGTATCCTGGTGTTTGGAGAGCACAGTGGAATATTAAGTACAGATTTAGTAGATGCATTCTAACCACTACACAGGAAAAAAGATGTAGTCTTGGAGCTGTATGAGATGGGAAGTGGGAAATGTGACAGCACAAAGCCAGAAAACTGAAAGGAGTAAACCTTCTATGAAAGAGTGGACCAGAAAAATCCCTCAGCCAACACAAGAATTTGACAAGAACCTTTTTTGTTGGCATCTGCACTCTAAGAATTAAAAGTAACTTCTCTGAGAATTCTAATAATGGTCTTATGCCTCACACAGTTTTGTGATCTTAATTTATACTATCACCAAGGTCTGGGTATTCCCTATAATAAAAGATTAATGTAAAAAGTATCCCTGAAATAGAGTTCTTGTGAGAAAAATATAAAATTACCCTGAAGGAACATGTTTTTAGGCTTGGATGACTAAGGTTTCCATATATATAAGCTTTGCCGGCCTGACCTGTGGTGGCGCAGTGGATAAAGCGTCAACCTGGAATGCTGAGGCTGCGGGTTCAAAACCCTGGGCTTGCCTGGTCAAGGCACATATGGGAGTTGATGCTTCCTGCTCCTCCCCCTTCTCTCTCTCTCTCTTTCTCCCCTCTCTCTCTAATAAAAAAAATGAATAAATATATAAGCTTTGCCAATGATGAAGTCACAGTCCACAAAGATAGAATCAATGAGGCAATAATTCACCACAAATGTGATTCAAGTGGTACAACAAATAGCATGAATAGGCCCCTGTGAACTTTGATAATAACAGCATCAGATAAAAGCTATTAAAATGGATTTTAAATAATGAAAGTCATAATAAAAATAAGATACTATAAGAACAGCAGAGTGAAAAGGAATCAAGTAGAACTTGAGAATAAAAATATAGAGAAATTAATAATTTAAAGAGGTCAATAAATGTGTGACAAGCACTTCCTGTGGCTTTCCTAATACCTGTTCTCTTTCCTTTTTAACAGAACCCCTGATTTTGTTTGGGTTGACAATATGGCCATTAAAGAAATTACGTTTTCTTAGCATCCTTATAGCTATGGAAAATCCTTGTGATATCTTTTTGGCCAAAAAAGCAAATGATGTTTTCCTGTCTCTTTGTAATTTTTTTTCTTTCTACTGACTGAAAAACAAGCAGAAGGAATGCAATGAAGTACCCATTTTGCTGTCATAAGGCAGTCATGAGATTTAACCACATGTTATGGTTGGCAGAGTAGAAAATAGGAAGAGCTTGGACACTGATGCTATTGCAAATCTGCTGGACCAGCCCTGGGCTGCCAACCTTCAGATACCATGTTAGGTAATAAAAATACATTTCTATTTGGTCAGTGCTATATAGTAGGGATTTTGTTACATGTAGTAGAACAACAGTTAAAACTGATAACAGCTAAGAAGAGAATTAGTGTACTGGAAGGAGCACTGAAGAAATTACCGCAAACATTAGATAACTAACTGGAAAGTGTAACACAGAGACTAGGAGAAGTGAATGGGAATTCCTGGGATGCATCTAATAGGAATTGCACAAAGAGTTAATTGTTAGAATTTGGGAGAGATATCCACAGAGGTCATGACTGACATTTTTCCAATATAAATGAAATGCAAAGTCTCAGATTCAGGTCACTGAATCAAGTTCCAATGAGGATATGTAAAAAATAAATACACTCCTAAATGTATCATAGTGAAACAGCAGAATATCAAAGAAAAGATTATCTTAAAAAAAGCAGAAAAAAATGAAAGCCTACAAAAAGCTGTAAAAAAATATTCTCTAGATAATTTAAACAGAGCAGTTTTATTACAGTACATTAGTGTTTATACTAATGCTTGTGGACAACAAATGGACTCGATGCTGCACTTCCAAGAATGCATCCTGAAATGCACCTCAGCACTAGGCTGCTACGTAAGCTGCTGCTCCTGCACACTTAGGAATTCACCTGCCTAAGTGGGAAGTAGTCCCTGGAGCTGCTGGCTGCAGAACCTAGATGCTGCTTCTTGATCAGGAAGCCACATGCTCAAGCTATTTTGCCTTGCCACAACTGTAAGATTAAGTTACACTGCCTCGGATATAGTCTCCCCAGAAAAGAATTCTTCATGCACTGTCTCTCAATTCACATAACTCAAATTGAAGCTCACACAAATGCATTTGAATAGCAAAAACAAATCAGGTTTGGATTATTAGCTGTGAAAGTTTCCGGGAATACAGTTTTCAGCTCCAAAATACAGGAAGACAGAGTAGAAGAAAGTTGAAAATGTTGAGTCAATCTGTAGTTATGACACATACCAAAGAAGAATGATTAGCAAAACAACATAATTTTCAGTATCAAAAACAAGACAGAGGACAGTGGGCAATATCCTTAGAATACTGAGAAGACAAGTACATTTTTCAAAAACAAAGAATTTACCCTAACAGACCCTTTCTGAAGGAACCATTATACAAAGCACTTCATTAAGAAGGACATTAAACTTAGAGGGGAATAGTAACGTATAAGAATAAATGATTTTTAAAAATAAAAATATATGATTTTTATTGTAAGAAAATAGTGAGTTAGAAAGTAACACTCATATTACAAATAAAAGATAACTGTTTCATCTGTTGCTTTAAGGAAATAGTGTCAAAATCAAAGATTATCATAGATGAGATATTATTCTGATTTTAATATAATAGTCATTCTGTGGATTTTTTATTCATATTCCTCCAGAGCCATGAAACAGCTATATCTATTTTTACTTTATTTACACTTAGAAAAAAATGGAAAGAAGGATTCTGATTACTCCACAGGTATTTTCCAATCATTAACAGACAGTAATATTTTATACTTACAGATATCTTCTTGTCTATAATTGTAAGAATGGTGATGGTGTAACTTTGTAACAGGTTTTCAATTAATACTTTAGTCAACTACTTGAAATATAAAATTAAATACTATCAGGACAATAAATTACTATATATATACCCATTATTAATTAGCAGCTTATAAAGGTACTTTAGCTCACTTATTGAATTTTAGTCCTTCTAGCTGTAGCTTTCAATACATATTTACTATTAATACATAATGGTTGTTCTCATCTTTAAAAAAATACTCTATTCAGTGCTTAATTTAATGAAATTTGACTTTTTGGTTATGGTAGGTAAAATTTTAAAAAATATCTCTCAGAGATGTTGTGTCCTAATACTTGGAATTGGTGAATATCGTGAATTATCACACCTATGATTAAACTTTGATATATGGCACAGTTGGCCTTAAAAGAGGGAGATTATTCTGGATTGTCTAAGTGGGCCCAGTGGTGGATGTGTCAGAGTGGAGAACTCTCTCCAACTGGGGAGAGGGAGAAGCCACAGAAACTAGAATTCTGAGGACTGAGTAGGTTGTTACTGTTTTGAAGATGGAGACAGCCATGTGAAGAAGGATCTGGAGAGTCTCTAAGAGGCCCTCTGTTAATAGTAAGGAAATAAGGACTTGCTATCACTGCAAGGAAATGGATTTTGCCAACAACCTGAATTAGCGTGTTAGTAGATTTTTCCTTGAACTTCCAGGTTAAGAGGCCAGCCTAGTTCACACATTGATTTTGAGCTTGTGGTACCTTGAGAATAGAACCCAGCCATGCCCACCCCAGACTACTAACCTACAGAACTGTGAGCTAATAAACGCTCATTACTTTAAACAATTACATTTGTGGCAATTTGTTACACAGCATTAGAAAAACAAATACAGTAGTCCACAAAGTGAGATCCTTATTTTTTCATACTAAATTTGTTTAATATCCTTAAGAAATAATTTGACTTATTCTGTTCAAATTAATAAAAGTTTTAAATTTAACAGAGAATAAAGAGCATGTATTTTTTTTTTCCTGTATTTTTCTGAAGCTGGAAATGGGGAGAGACAGTCAGACAGACTCCCGCATGTGCCCGACCGGGATCCACCCGGCACGCCCACCAGGGGTCGACGCTCTGCCCACCAGGGGGCGATGCTCTGCCCCTCCGGGGCGTCACTCTGTTGTGACCAGAGCCACTCTAGCACCTGGGGCAGAGGCCGAGGAGCCATCCCCAGCGCCTGGGCCATCTTTGCTCCAGTGGAGCCTCGGCTGCGGGAGGGGAAGAGAGAGACAGAGAGGAAGGAGGGGGGGGGGTGGAGAAGTAGATGGGCGCTTCTCCTATGTGCCCTGGCTGGGAATCGAAACCGGGACTTCTGCACGCCAGGCAGACGCTATACCACTGAGCCAACCAGCCAGGGCCTAAATAGCATGTATTTTGATTCCAAGTCATACCTACATTTCCCTGTTCACCTAAAATGTAATTTATCTTCTGTGTTATATATATTTAAAAAACTATTGTATAATTATATTATGAGTATTTTTTGATGCTTAGGAACTTGACTAAATGATGACATAATCACTGATTAGTGTGACAACACCATTTGAACTAGATGAGTGCTGAAAATGCAGAAATGATAATGAAATGCAGATACAGTTCTGAGAAGCACATCTCTATTAATTTTATTGATTTAAAAATTCCAGCCTGACCTGTGGTGGTGTAGTGGATCAAGAGTCGACCTGGAATGCAGAGGTTGCTGGTTTCAAACCCCAAGCTTGCTTGGTCAAGGCACATAAGGGAGTTGATGCTTTCTGCTCCCCCACCCCACTTCTCTCTGTCTCTAAATGAATAAATAAATAAAATTAATATAAAAAATTCAAAGCAGGGTCAATTTTTCATACTTAATAAAACAGAATAAAGCATATTCATAAAATCAAGAGTAAGAAACACAGTGCATTGATTATTAGGTTTTTCAGCAACATTGCAGGTAGTATTTAGGATTGTCACACTGTGCTATTGTTTGATTAGAGTTTTTCTGCATTTTCAAGTGGCCCTGTGCATCAACTTTCATTTGTATTGACTTTGTTTTAATAGTATACATGAAAAATAATTAGTATAAAAACATTATTTAATTTGCCTTCAAAAATCAAATTTTTATAGATTTTAGATAATGTATTGTTTGGCCTAAAAGCCTTTCAGAGTGCATGCAGTACGTTTTGTAGTATTAAATTAAATGTTTTGCTTGGCAAAAGGGAAAGACAAAGCAGTGGTTTAGGAACAACTTTTGGAACAAGGAAGAGGAGAAATCATGAATAATGAGGATACTAAGAGTATTAAAAATTGAGCACCTTCTTTTTATTTTGAAAAAAATTAGATGGGTTTGCCAAAATGAAGTCTTTAGAATTGTCTTGAAAACCTCATCTTCAAATCCAATGAATTGTTTATAAGTATATTAGTTTTAATCAAACACTGGTTGGAATCAAATTTATACTCAGGCCCTGGCCTGTTGGTTCAATGGTAGAGTGTCTGCCCGGTATGTGGTAGTTTCCGTCCGATTCCCGGTCAGGGCGCACAGAAGCGACCATCTGCTTCTCCACCTCTCACCTCCATCTATCTCTTTCTCTCTTCCCCTCCTGCAGCCATGGCTCCAATGGTTGGAGCAATGTTGGCACTGAGGATGGCTCCCATGGCCCCGTCTCAGGCGCTAAAAGTAGCTCGGTTGCCAAGCAACAGAGCAGCCGCCGATGAACTGAGCATCCTCTGGTAGGGGGCTTGCTGGGTGGATACTGGTTGGGGCTCATCTTGGAGTCTGTCTTTGTCTCCTCACTTCTCACTTAATTTTAAAAAAAATTAAAATATTTTTATTCAAAGATTTTTTAAATTTATATTTTATTTTTAATAATGAACTCTGATAATAGAATGACCAAGAGTTTCAAAATACATAATTTGTATTTTAAAGTGATATTAACAGTAATTTTAAAAAGAAATTCAATCAACTGACCTCAGTCAATTTGTGTTATATAATAAAGAATGTAAAATAATTTGTATACCCTCACACCCATGAAATATATTTCTACTGGGGACGTGGGGAGGGAGAATGTGGAAGTGCTATCTACTGGCTTCCCCAGTCATCCCCTAGTACCTGCTAAATTAGATGCCTGACCCACAGGGAGGGGGTTAGTAATGGGTAAAGGTGGCCAAATATATGGTGACAGAAGACTTTACTTTTGGGTGTTGGTCATATAATGCAATATACAGATGATGTATCATAGAATTGTATACTTGAAACCTATATAGTCTTATTAACCAATGTCACCCTAATAAGTTTAATTAAAAAATGCAGATCAACCTCCATCGTGGAAAGATTGGGAGATAGTTGATTTTGCCTGTCCTGCCCTAGGGGAATAACCCTGATGAGTTCAACACCCCTTAGGAATTGCTTCTAAGAGATAGTCTTTTGGATACAAGCCTGTTGGCTTTCAGAGAAAGAAGTTTTGGGAACCCTTCTGTTTTGGTGAAAGTCTTAAATCTTGGGGCGTTGTTTTTGGATCCCAAACCCTTCATTCCTTAGGAAGAAGTTATGCGTTGGAAGTTCCTTCCTGATTGACCCTGTGCCAAGAGTGGAGTTTATGATGAGAGTGTGTCTCAGCCTTTCCTAACCATTTTGATGTGGGTATTTTCTCATTAATCCAATTTGTAGTTGCTCAGCTAATTTCTGGGTCTGTTTGAGAGATCAGAGGAAATTGTTTTATGTTTAGCTCTATGTTTGCTGTGTTTGTAAAGGGAGGAGTGCTCAAGGGCTTGAGCATCTTGGTAAATTCCCAGTAAATATTTAATATTTATTATTTTGATTATTAATTGATTATTGATTTTTGTTTATTGGCTAATTTTATTTTTTTAAATCCCGCCAAGCATGTCCTCTTCTTTTTACTATTGTAGAACTTAAATTTTGCTTTCTAAGATCATGTACTACAGAGAAGAACACATTAACAAGAGCAACTATAGTAATAATGGTTAATTGCTAATTGGGATTTAGTTTGCCTTTAATTTTTTTTGTAGTAATTGTTTCATATAAAAGTTTTATAATTTTTATTTAAATATTTATTGATCTTTTCCATTATTCTGTCTTTTTTGTTGTTGTTGCAGTTATAGATTCCTTATCATCTTAAAAGTAGCTAATTAGCCTGAACAGGCGGTGGCACAGTGGATAGAACGTCGAACTGGGATGCTGAGGACTCAGGTTCGAGACCCTGAGGTCGCCAGCTTGAGTGCGGGCTCATCTGGTTTTAGCAAAGCTCACCAGCTTGGACCCAAGGTCGCTGGCTTGAGTAAGGGGTCACTTGGTCTGCTGTATCCTGATGGTCAAGGCACATATGAGAAAGCAATCAATGAACAACTAAGGTGTTGCAACAAAAAACTAATGATTGATGCTTCTCATCTCTCTTTGTTCCTGTCTGTCTCTATCTATCCCTCTCTCTGACTCTCTCTCTGTCTCTGTTAAAAAAAAAGTAGCTAAATAAATATATTTATATTGGATCTTATTATGTTCTTTTTTCACACACCATTTTAAATCTTGGATTAAGGAAATATTTTAAACATATGAAAAGAACAGTGAATAACAAATAGGAAACTTTCATATTTATCATCTTCCTCTATCAAATTCACCAGCTGCTATACATTTTAAACATCATCAAATTGGGTAAAATAATCTAAACCTAGCATATATTAACATATAGGTTTTGTGATCTTTTCTTGACAAGTGATCATCTAATCTATAGCTATTGTTTAAGTTGATCTGTATATATTTTGATAGTTTTCAATGTCTAGTAGTCATTCATCTAGAACAACTATGCCCAGTTAAATTCCTCTGATTGCTCCACCACTAGTCCTCAACCTATTTGCCCACTTTGAACCCAAGGAGTTCATAGAAAGCTACAGTACTAGGTACTATTATGAGAATATATTTTCTCTATACCTGACTATAATGTTTTGCTTTTATGATGGGGTCTTCCTACAACACATGTTCTGTGGCTGGTTCTCCTCTTCTCTATTAGTTACCATTATAATCTGAGAATGACAGGTTTTCAATAGCTGCAGAAATATAAATTGATTACTTTCCCTGTAAAACAAATTACATTGATTAAAGGTTTAAATGTTCAATTAAAGACAAATGTGGATTAAAACTAATCTTTAATATCTAAGGTCTTTTTGAACAAAGAATGAAATAAGGTAACTATAAAGGAAACATCAGGCAAATTTGATTTCAAAGAGTTAAATACTTTCTATAGAAAAATTAAATAAAATTATAAAAATTTTTATTAAAAATAAACAACTGAAAAATTTTAAACCATAAAACAAATGTTATAAATAAATGCAAGGGACAAATTATCAACTAGAAATAATATTTTAAACACATAAGGAAGACAGAGGCTAATTTCTTAATATAGAAGAATTTATAAAACAAGAAAAAAAGATGTACTCAATTAGAAAATGAGCTATATATACATTGCTAATATAGACATGAAAAATACTCATATTCATTTGAAACTAAAAAAATATAAATTTTTAAAATAGAAATATGTCTTCTCATTTGAGAGATTTGAAAAAGACAACGCTCAGTGTTAGCAAGGGTGAGGAAATAGATACAAGGGGTCCTCGGGTATGACAATCTTGACATGATGTTTGGAGCTTATAATGCTCACTCCCATAAAAGCTTTAAAAAAATTGAGACATGAGTGTTTCAGCTTACTCATTTTCTGTTACTACAGTACAGTACAGTGTGTACAGTACAGTGTGTACAGTACAGTATATTTATGTCCTTTTCTTTTTTCTGTGGCTAAGTTGTGTTTTTATGTTCTAAATTATGATTTTACAATGTGTTAGTATAGGTAAGTGACTTAGGCTAGGGTGTGTTTCAGCTTACACCAAAATTTGTGTTATGTCACTGCTGTAGGAAGAGAACTGTGTCGTAACCCAAGGCGCCCCTGTATACTATTGGCATAGAACCTTTCTGAAGCTACTTGGTAATGGCAACCAAGAGTTAAATCACATGTATCCCTTGCCTTAACAATTCAAATTTTCAGGAATTTGTCTTACTGACATTTGCACATAAGCTCTTAACATATACATATGTTTTCATTTATTATATAATTGTTTACAACAATGCAAAAATGGAAATAAGCTAAATGTTCATTGATAAGGACTGGTTTAAGAAACAGTAGCATAACATAGGAGTTATCTTTGTCAAGTGAGACTGTGCAGGTTGGTAGGAAAGAAACTTTCTTTTCTGTTTTCTATTTTAAATTGTTACGAGAATGTTATTTAAAATGCAAGAGTGTCGTTATGGGAAGGGAAAATAGAGCAATTCCTGATTGCATCAAAGATAATGTGTCCTGACCCTGTAGTCTGTGTGATATTGATCTTAGGTGTCTCAGCCAGGACCAGACAGCGGCGGCAGGATAGTGTTACCTGTCTATTCATCTCATTGATATTGTCCATTTCAGGTAGACAGAGTATTTTAAACCAATTTTTTTCTATTCACCACTATATGACTTATCATATGTCCCTCTTCACTTCTTATTTGCTGCTTTTTTTGTTCATTTTATTTTGCTTTTATTTTATGTTTGCCCTGAATATTCTAACAAATTTGGAGTGGCTTTATAAGAGACGTGAATTATATGCTTTTCTAATCTGGAAGAATAAACTTTTTTTTTTTTTCTTACATTTGTCTTCTTTATCACATGCTTCGTTGACTCTCTCTCTTACTGTATAAGCATTAATGCAGTCTGTGGATTTTATTAATCAGAAATTTTCTCAGGGTAGTTTTCTTAGGTAGTTGTATGTTTAAGGTATTGAAAGTGGGTCTTACAAAACCAGAACCTAGGCCTTACATTTTCTTTGATATACTGAAATGTGGATTCCCAATAACTATAACAAAGGCATTTAAAATTTCTCAATAAATAAAACTTCTTTAAAAGAATTGATTCATTCTTCTGAAATGTATGGAAAATGGTTGAAATCAATTTTTTTAGCATGACATTTCTTCAATAATGTTAATAAATGATAGAGGCCTTTATGCTGCTTTATTTTTCATGTCTAATAAAGATATTTGATATATTATATTTGGCTTATAATGAAGTTACAATCTTTGTGTATTTAATCATTTGAAACAGGTATGCTGATATTTTTCTAAACTACTTGTTCTACAATTAATTTATTTCTGACATTGAAGAATATAAAACTTTCGAATAGTACTTGTAGTAGTTTTTTTGGGGAAAAAATAAGTACCACCCAAATATCTGAGCTATTAGGAACTTAATATTTAAGATGAGGTATGATAATATCCAATGTTTAAGTAGTGCTCACCTATGTGCCTGACATTCTGTGCTTCACCTGTATTAACTCATTTCATCCTTTCAGCAACCCTAAGACATAGGAACTAATTATTATTATACCCATATTACTACTGAGGAAATTGAGACATAAAATGGACATAAAGTTAGCAAAACTTCCAAGCCAGGACTTGAAGTTAGGTGACACAGCTTCAGACTCTTTACTCCTGGTTGACATTAATGCCAGTGTTTATTAAAGACTCAGTAGTAAATATTTATTGTTCAGCTGATCGACTAACACTAGAACAAGGTAGCACTTGAAAACAGTACATTTAAGTAGCATTTTATTGATAGTACTGAGAGAACAGTATAGTAACTCTTGAAAGGAAGGGACAGGAAGAGGCAAAGATATTGACATTTTATTTTAGATGATTATTATATTTTTTCCTTAAGGAGTTAAACATATTTTAGATGTTTTTAGATGGCTATAATCTCTATATGTATGGCTCTGGAAAATAGTAATAGCACCATTGAAGCCCTTTAATCTAATGTTTTATTCTATTTGTTTTGTTCTTTATCTATTCCAGTGATTTTCAACTAGTGTGCCACAAGAATTTTTAAAATATGCAATACCTGAGTATTTAGTCCGCGGCATTGAACTCTTTTCCGTTGATTGTCAAATAAAAAATGACAACAGCCAGAGTAATCATAGCTGTTTGATATGAATGAATCAAACTTTTACGTATTTTTTTTTGTCAAATTGGCAAAAAATATATTTTTTGGTGGTGGCCAAATTTTAGTAATTAGTTTTTGTGTGCCATGAGATGAAAAAGGATGAAATCACTGATTGTATCAGTCAACAAGCATTTATTGTCACTAAAAATGTGCTATGAAACTTGACATTAGCCCTGGCTGGATGGCTTAGTGGGTTGGAGCATCATCTCAATGTGCAGGGGTTGCCGGTTCTATTCCCAGTCAGGGCACATGCAGGAGCAGATCAATGTTCCTGTCTCTCTCTTTCTCAGTCTCCCTTTCTCTCTCCAAAATTAATAAAATAAACATTAAAAAAGGATTTTCTAAACATTGACATTAAATATAATCTAACCTGAACAATTCTTTAGTTTAACCTAATAAGCATTATAAATCTGGAAGAAGATGGCCTCTTGAATATATATTTTATTCATCAGAAAATATATTTATACGAACATTAAAAGAGAATAATTAGGTTTCCTACATTTTAAATGTACAATTTGCCTTTTGCTGTTGTAGTCTATAATCTATTTGTCATAAAATGGAAAATAGTTATTTGTGTGCATGGTTAATATTTACAGAACCTCCTATCTCTCTTTGTCTAGACCAGGGGTAGTCAACCTTTTTATACCTACCGCCCACTTTTGTATCTCTGTTAGTAGTAAAATTTTCTAACCACCTACTGGTTCCACAGTAATGGTGATTTATCAAGTAGGGAAATAACTTTACTTTATAAAATTTATAAAGCAGAGTTACAGCAAGTTAAAGCATAGAATAATAATTACTTACCAAGTACTTTATGTCAGATTTTCGCTAAGTTTGGTAGAATGAATCTTTATAAAACAACTTACTATAGTTAAATCTCTATTTTTATTTATACTTTGGTTGCTCTGCTACCACCCATCATGAAAGCTGGAATGCCCACTAGTGGGCAGTAGGGACCAGGTTGACTACCACTGGTCTAGACCATGTTCATTTTCTTCTGTTCTATGCCTTTTTTGTCTTACCTTGATTTCTCTCCTCTTTTCATCTTTTTCATAGTTCTTCTCTGTCATTACTTGTATTCTTTTCTGTAGAGATATAATCATAACTATTTTTGGAGTAGGTAATAGGTTGCTAAGATATTTATAGTTTACAGAAAGCAAGCCTGGACTATTCTGACCACTCTTAGCTTATTGTTATAGAGGCAACTTCCAAACACAAATAGTTCTATGACTCATTTCACTACCTGTCTCACAGGAAGAAAAGAAAAGAGAAAGAAGCATCTCTTGCACAATGACCTACTAACTATTTCTGAACACGATCCTCAGCATACATCATGGTGGGAGGGGCCAGGATGAGTGAGTGAGATCTTTGAGGGCCTTCTTGAGGCTTAATATCTATATAAGACTATGAATATAACTCAGCAGTTCTGACTTCAAGTTCTGTGGCATTTCAATATCATGACCTTAAATGATCCCTTTTTTTATACAAGGGATAATTCTTGCCATATTGAACATAAGTAGATAACAGTAAGGGTTGTTTGATTTCAAAACTTTTGAACATAACAAATTGATTTCAATCTTCTGTGTAGACACTTCTCTAGGATTAATGAATACTTTTCACAACTGTACTATTCAAATTCACACATCTCTCACAAATCCCATTCAAATTTACCTTTTCTAAGTTTTCTAAGTTTATCAAGATAATTTTAGTGTGTTATTTAAATATGTCCAATTGGCCCTGAGAGCAATTCTATATTTTTGAAGAATCATTTACATTAACTTTCTTCCTTTTCACATTCGATTTAGAAATAATTAACTTTTGGATTTTTATTGAGTTGATAAAACTGAAGAAATTATCTCATGTCAATTAGAGCTATTATAACTGGCAATAATCTATGCTTTTTTTCCACTTCAGTATCATTAGCATTTACAGGAAGAGAAAGGTTATTCATGGCCTTTTAGTTCAAGTGTTTTCCTTTAATTGGCTGAGTTATATATATATATATTTTCTGTAAAACGAGTGTAAAAGGAAGTCATGAAAAGCTCAAGCATCAAATGTAACAGTCATCTCTTTGTTACTGAAGGGAAAAAAATGCATTTCACATAAAATATTAACCCAGTTGAACTAGCTGAAAACACACTGGAATGATTTTGTGAAAGTTAGTCCTTGAACAGCTTGTGTGGATATAACCATACTTCTACATCACTGATGAGATTCCAAATTACAACTATCTTTATTAGAAACAAGACCATCTTAGGAAAACAGTACTCGAGTAATCCTTACACAACACACATTTTATTTTAAACTGCTTATATGTGAGAAAAATTAAAGCACTGTAGGGGCTGAAAATACCTTCAAGGCATAGTGTCAGTCTTAATATTATGGGAGAACTCAGTGATAAAGCTAAACAAGAGCAGGAAGGCTTAGTTTCAGTCACTCATTTGTTACCTCATATATCTACTCAGTGATTAAAAAACTATTTGTTCATCATTTCTGGTGCAAAATTTGGCAATATCTTGAGGAAAAAGCTTGTACTTGTTGCCAGTTCCTTCTCTAGTACGACTTTGGCTCCTAAGTATTACTAGACTACAGATTTTACTCTATATATCTAGCCTAGACCTTTATTCTTTTGTCTGCTCTAGTAGTCAGCAAATTCTTAATAATAAGAAAAACCAGTGATGATTTTGGGGTCCACTAGTCTTTAGTTCCTCATGTTAGGTTATGTCACCTTAAAAAAACTTCATTCGTTACCTTTTCCCCTAGAGTAATTTCTCTGCCTGTGACAAACCCAATCTTTAGCTCTTATTATAACTTCATAAATGTTCATATGGAAGAAAGCAACTTATAATGTCAACTCAAATAAAAAAGGCTCTTTTAAAAAAATTTTGTACATAAAATTCTCTTTGCTTCCAAAGATCTCTTATATCTTTGAAACTCTGATCTTAACATTTTATCATTTTTTTTTTATTTTACAGAGACAGAGAGAGTCAGAGAGAGAGATAGACAGGGATAGACAAAAACAAGAATGAAGAGAGATGAGAAACATCAATCATCAGTTTTTTTGTTGCAACACCTTAGTTGTTCATTGAT
Organism: Saccopteryx bilineata; assembly: GCF_036850765.1. Taxonomy (NCBI): domain Eukaryota; kingdom Metazoa; phylum Chordata; class Mammalia; order Chiroptera; family Emballonuridae; genus Saccopteryx; species Saccopteryx bilineata. The sequence goes on from NC_089494.1 coordinate 183,722,474, forward strand.
TGCTTTCTCATATGTGCCTTGACCGTGGGGCTACAGCAGACTGAGTAACCCCTAGCTCGAGCCAGCGACCTTGGATCCAAACTGGTGAGCTTTGCTCAAACCAGATGAGCCTGTGCTCAAGGCGGTGACCTCAGGGTCTTGAACCTGGGTCCTCGGCATCCCAGTCCAACACTCTATCCACTGCGCCACTGCCTGGTCAGGGACATTTTATCCTTTTTGAAAGATAACAATGATTACCAAAATCTACTCATTGGTCAAAGTCCTAGAGTACTATTTTAATTAAAAATAAAATATATTAAGACAAAAAACAATTTAGAAATATACAGTCACTCTCACTCAACATTTTAAACAACTTAAGTTAGAACAATAATATAAAAATTTTACATTATATTATCTAAAGTGTATAGTTTTCAGTAAAAAAATTATTAGATATGCAAATATCAGGTAAGTATGGTCAATATCAGGGGAGAAAAGCAGCCAATTAAGGTAAAATATGCTGATAGTCAATATGTAGGGACTCTTAATAGAGAAATAAAACAAACAGCAAAAAGGCAAACAAACAAAAGACCCAAGAAAGAATTTTAGTGTTATACACGACAAGAATATAAATGAAAAATTTACGGTAATGTAAATGAAAACACCACATGGACTCAAATCATATCTGAGATGACAGAAGACAGATTTCTTGAGCTATCATATAAATCAGTAGAAATACCTGAATTTGAAAAATATAGAGAAAGATTGAACAAAATGAGATTTCAGAGACTTGTGGGTCAATGTCACAAATTTCAACATATATGTCATCAGGCTCCCAGAAGGAGAGGTGAGAAAGAGAGAAGCTAAAAAATGTTTTATGAAATAAAAAAGCAAAAAAATGTTCCAAATTTAATGAAAAATGTGAATAAATAGATCCAAAAGCCTCAAAGAACTCCAACTAAACTAAAAATAAGAACAACACACACATCATAGTTAAAATTCTGTAAGCCAGAAATGAAAAGAACATCTTGAAAGTGAAAAGTAACTTAATACAAACAATGAAAGAATAAGATTAATTGTAAACTCTTTGAAACAACGGAGGCCAAGAATCAGTGAAATGACATATTCAAAATGCTGAGAGAAAAAAACCAATCAATAATTTTATATCTTATGAAATTATCATTAAAAAATAAATGTGAAAAATATTCACAAATATTTTACTGCAGCATGATAAAAGACTAAAACTCAAGTTCAAACTTTATTTGCAGTGTGCTACAGCTTGGAAGATTGCCGAGGGAACAAAAGACTCAATTGTTAGTAGGTATGAGGGGTTTAATTGTGGATGTTTGATAAACAGAGTTTTAGAAGATCAAAGCATGCAAGCAGTTTAACGTATTCAAGGTTAGAGGTTATATAACTTTTACACATCAAAGTGTCATGGAACTCAGATGAGACATTCTTTTTTTCATTTTTAGAGACAGAGAGATAGAAAGAAAGAGAGACAGACAGAAAGGGAGAGAGATGAGAAGCATCAACTTATAATTGCAGTGCCTTAGTTTTTCATTGATTGCTTTCTCATCTTTGCCTTTATGGGGTTGGGGGACTTCAGCTGAGCCAGTGACCCCCTAGCAGCTAGCTCAAGCCAGTGACCTAGGGCTCAAGCCAGTGGCCATGGGCTCATGTCTATGATCCCATGCTCAAGCCAGTGACCCCACGCTCAAGCTGGTGAGCCCACGCTCAAGCTAGGCAACCACATCCTTAAGCCCGTGACCTCAGAGTTTTGAACCTGGGTCCTCAGAGTCTGAAGTCATGCTCTAGCCACTGCACCACCACCTCATCAGGCTCAGGTGAGATATTCTGAATTAGGATGGAATCAGTGGCTGGTCAGTTAGGCTTGGATTTTAAGCCGTTAATACTAGGGTTCTGGGCATGAGGATTTTGAAGAGGCTTTCATTTGATGTGCTTGAATAAAATCAGAGTATGTGAAATGGTTTTCACAATATGCACACAGGTGACCTGCTTCTGAAACTAGTGATTTTTTTTTGACAGAGGCAGAGAGAGAGGCCGAGAGAGAAACAGGGACAGATAGGGACAGACAGAAAGAGAGAGAGATGAGAAGCATCAGTTCTTCATTGCAGCACCTTAGTTGTTCATTGATTTCTTTCTCATATGTGCCTTGACCAGGAGGCTACAGCAGAGTGAGTGACTCCTTGCTCAAGTCAGTGACCTTGGACTGAAGCCAGTGACTTTAGGCTTCAAGCCAGTGACCTTTGGATCAAGCCAACGACCATGGGATCATGTCTATGATCCCACACTCAAGCCGCATGAGCCCAAGCTCAAGCCAGCAACCTTGGGGTGAACACAGTGATTTTTTTTTAAAGTTTTCACTTTATTAATCCTCTCATGAGAAATCTTCATAATCACCACAGATAAAGTCACTGAAGACTCTATTCCTTTCGTTGTCCAATCTCCAGCTCACTTTTTGCCAGCACAACATTGGCATTTGCAGACTTCCTGGCTTTCTTTATTCTGTTTTTTGAATTTCTTTCTGTTTTCTGAGGTCTTCTTCTTCTCATATAGGCCATGTTTTACAAATCTGTGTTTGAGTTTATTTTTCTATTACCTCGGACACTTGTCTTCATATGATTCCCACCTAATTAAACTTCTTTTGATTTTGTTGTTACTATTGTTTGTTTGGGATTAAAATACTAGGAGCTTTCCAGTTAAATGTCCTGTTGGCATCTCTCTTCAGGCAAAGGAGATATCCTTGAGGGTAAATGTAGTCCCACACCTAGTAGAAGTAAGAGTAATAATGATAACTATGTCAATGAAAGTAAACATTAGTCTTGTTACGTATCAGATACTATTCTAAGAATTTTACATACATCAGCTATTTTAATTCTATGATTACACTGAGTAACAAAATTTTTGTTACATCCACAAAATCACTTGTTCTTACCTAATTCGAGTGTGCTGATCTCAAATCGGACATTAATTTTTCTCTATAAGTTACAGTTTTTTTGCAATTAAAGATTTTAGGTTTTCATCTTTTTTTTTTTTTTTTTTTTTTTTTTTTTTTAGATTTTATTTATTCATTATAGAGAGGAGAGAGAGAGAGAGAGAGAGAGAGAAGGGGGAGGAGCAGGAAGCATCAACTCCCATATGTGCCTTGACCAGGCAAGCCCAGGGTTTCGAACCAGCAACCTCAGTGTTTCCAGGTTGACGCTTTATCCACTGCGCCACCACAGGTCAGGCGGTTTTCATCTTATTGTAAAATTTTCAACATTTAGTTTAACATAATGATGTAGAATGGTTTCTTGGGCATCATCTTTGTAAAAATATATTATAATAATTTATATAATGCAATAACTACACTAATACACTAAAAGTTATTATTGCATCAGAATTTGTCTACAATTTCAAAATAGAACATATTAAAACACTTATTTTAAATATAAAAATTGTGCAAAACTTATTTAAATTTTATTCAGGTAAAAATTTGCATTTGTAGCTCTTGCGTTTGTGTGCTTATTGAGGACAATCTTGTTTGATGCTCCAGCATTATTCTGCTCATCATTAACAGGTACAAGATTTTCAGGAAACTTATCAAGGTGACTGTTCAGGAAGTGAATCTTAATGCTCATGTTACATGCAATGTCGCGGAAAGCCAACAGCATCCTTTGAACCAGAAGTTCATAGTTTTTTGTTTGTTTGTTTGTTTTTGTTTTTTTTACAGAGACAGAGAGTCAGAGAGAGGGATAGACAGGGACAGACAGACAGGATTGGAGAGAGATGAGAAGCATCAATTATTAGTTTTTCATTGTGACACCTTAGTTGTTCATTGATTGCTTTCTCATATGTGCCTTGACCGTGGGCCTTCAGCAGACTGAGTGACCCCTTGCTTGATCCAGCAACCTTGGGTCCAAGCTGGTGAGCTTTGCTCAAACCAGATGAGCCTGCACTCAAGCTGGCAACCTCGAGGTCTCGAACCTGGGTCCTCTGCATCCCAGTCTGATGCTCTATCCACTGCGCCACTGCCTGGTCAGGCAGAAGTTCATAGTTTTCTGCTTTTTTATTCTCAAGGAAGATCTTTGTGACTGCCACAAAAGACTGCCATGCTGCTTTCTCCTTCTTATTCATCTTCTGGGCAATTCTTCATCACATATTAGGGTTCGAATATGAGGTCCATCGAATACACCTGCTTTTATCTTCTTGAAAGACAAGGCAGGAAAAGCAGAAATAATATGTTGAAAGCATTCACTTTCTCTATTTGAAGCCTGAACAAACTGCTTTATTAAGCCAAGTGTGTTGTGAAGTAGGGGAAAAACAATCCTGTCTTGATTAACTACAGGTTCATTCACAATATTTTGCATTCCTACTTCCAGAGCTTCATGTTTCGGCCACTCCTTCTGTGTCCAGTGTTTCTTCCGAGCTCAGCTGTCCCACAAACACAGAAAGCAAGGATACTTCGGAAAACCTCTCTGTTGTCCTAGCAGGAAATTTACCATTTTAAGATTCACACAAATGATCCAGTTATGTTCCTCATACTTCAGAAAGTCGAGGACAATTTTTATGTCATTATAATCTTCTCGCAGATGAATTGAATAACCAATTGGAACCACTGCATAAACATTACCGTTGTGTAGGAGAACACATGTCAGACTGTGTTTAGAGCTGTCAAAAAATAGCCACATTCTGTTGGACTGTAAGTGGTAACACCTAGCTGGCTGAGGAGACTACTGATATCATGACAGTAAAACAAAGTGTTTGTCTTCGGAAAAAAAGTCCACAAAAATTTGTTCACGCTTCCTGAAATGGGATTCTTTAGCTGACTGGTGAAGTACATTCTTTTCTTGAAGCTTGGAGGCTAGTAACTCAGATGCTTTCTTTGATAGGCCCAAATCTCTTACGAAGTCATTCAATTCAGGTTGGCTAAACTGCTGAGGGGTTAATGACTGCTTGGCATCAGAAGACTCTTCAGATTCTACAACCATTTCCTTATGCATTTTATCAAAATACACTTGATCACCATGTTCACTTTCTTTGTCCTTAGAAGAAATAAAACCATTGAAAACTGGAACAGGGAGTGTCTCAGAGTGTGGGATAGGTTGTATTGCTGAAGGAATATTAGGGTATGCGATCATATGCCGTTTTTTCTTGCCAGTGCCCTTTTTATGGATCAGACAGAAATAACAGTCACTGCTGTGGTCCTTAGGTTCACGCCAAACCATGGGAATACCAAAAAGCATTCCTTTGTGTTTTCCTTTTGTCCACTCACAAAACATGTCCTCACAATTATGACACAAAATAAGAAGAGCCCAATTGTTGTCTTGATCGCCAAGGGAAACTTGAAAATAGGCTATTTATGCACGTGTCAGAAATGATGAAATATTGTGCCTTTGACGTTGAAGTGTGTAACAGCCACATATATAACAGAAGGTGTCGGACTATTCTTACATTTACACTTACTCTAAGAAGCCATGATTCAATCTTAAAACAAAGCAAAAGGGTGTTTTTTTATCAGATAATACTTTTTTATATTTAAAAACAACTATAATTATGTAAAAGTGATGTTTGTAAAACATTAATTGCCTTGTGGTTATGTTCAATACAAGAGTCATTGCCCTTTAACTATAATTTAAAAACCAAGAGTGTGGTGGTTATGGAGGGGGGGAAGAAGGGAGAAAGGAAGGGGAAGGGGGAGGAGCACAAAGAAAACTAGATAGAAGGTGACGAAGGACAATCTGACTTTGGGTAATGGGTATGCAACATAATTGAATGACAAGATAACCTGGATATGTTTTCTTTGAATATATGTACCCTGATTTATTGATGTCACCTCATTAAAATTAATAAAAATTTATTTATTAAGAAAAGGAGGGAGGGGATGAAGATGACAAAGACTTTAAGGGGGGAGGGGATGAAGATGACACTTTCATTGGGGCAGTGCCCACACAATGCAGTGTGCGGATGAGTCTTATTGAGTTGTACACTTGAAACCTGTATGGTTCCTTCAATAAATTCAATAAAATAGTAAATAAATTTAATTTAATTTAAAAAATTAAAATGATACTTGACCAGGCAGTGGTACAGAGGATGCAACATCACCTTAGGACACTGAGGATCCAGTTTCAAAACCCTGAGGTTGCTGGCTTGTCACTGGTTCACCTGGAGCCCCTCGGTCAGGGCACATATGGGAAAGCAACTGATGAACAGCTAAAGTGCCACAACTATGAGTTGATGCTTCTCATCTCTCTCCCTTCCTGTCTGTCTGTCCCTGTCTATCCCTCTCTCTCTCTCTCTCTCATGCTAAAATAAAATAATAATAATAAAATGAAATTTAATTAAGATGGTAAATGCCAACTGTTGTGCATAGATGTTAGGAATTTAGAACTGTCTATGTGAACTACTACTATAAGTATATATATATATATATTACTTTTGTATTAAGAAAAAAATAGAAATTATTTTTAAAAGTAAAAAAAAAAATTTAAAACCAATGTATGCCATTAAATTGTAACAAAAAGAAATTAAAATTTCACAAAAACTAGAGCATGCACCAAAAACAGATTTCAGATTTGGAATCAGCGATGCAGAGATATATAGAAACAGTTCTAAAATCTCATGCAACAGAAAATGAAAAAAAAAATTGTTCCCCATTGTTATTTATGTAATTTCAGGGTCAGGCCCTGGTTTTACAGATGAAGTCTGGACACTTTAGACTTAGCTTTAATTTGCACTGAGGCATAGGTTTTATTTCATCAGTTTTATGACATTTCCCCTAATTGCTTCATTCTCTTTGTCTTCCCATTGTTACCTCTGGGAAATGAAGGCAGCTTTTTGTTTTACTTTTTCACTCTCTTCCACTTTCCTTTCACATACTGCAGAAGCAGCCTCCAAAATCTGAAAGTCATCTCTGGAGCGTCTGCTACCATTGCTTATCCGCAGGCTCCCACTACTAAATACACTGATGATGCCGGCAAGAGAAAACAGCTGCTGACATGTCTTAGGTGTTTCACTGATTGTGGCACAGGACTTACACCAGAATAATGAAGGTACATGGAAAGACCTCCTCTCCTAGTCAAGAGTCAGTACTCTTACCATAGTTAGTAATTTTTTTGAAGTGGATGATAATGTTGGCATATGCTTAAGGATGACAATAGGGATATAAGAAACAAGAGAAAGTATGTTTTATAAAATATGGCTCCTAGATGGACTTCAAAAGTATGCTTTATCAGTATCCAAATTTGTTTTACTTATTTGAAAGAGTAAAATAACTTCCAAAATACTTCCCTACTAGCCCAAACTTTGATTAGTTAGTCTTTTTTTTTTTTGGCATTGAAATTAGTTTTGTGGATTAGTAAGGTTAGCTAACACTTTTATAGAGTCAGGTACCTGACTAAGTATTTACTTTGTTTTAACTCATTTAATCCTCACAACAATCCCATGACATTTTATATCAATACTTTCATTTTCCCCACTTAGAGAGGAGGAGACTGAGGATCACAGAGGCTAGGTGGCTTGCCTGGGGTCCCACAACTAGTCAGTAGCAGATATTTGAAACCTAAGAAGTCTAATGCTAGAGTGACTCACAGCCAAAATAGTCTCTTGTATACCAGAAAATAATTAAAAGTTAAAAAGTTTGGTCTTCAAACAGAATACAGATGAAGATATATGTTATATTCTAAAATAATTTGAAGAAATTGAGTTTTAAAAAGTTTTCATTGAGATAATTAGCTAATGGTTTATAGAAATTAATTGTGCAACAAATTTATTATATTTTATGTTTAATTTAGAATTATTATTGCAATTATTAATATCCATGTATGTTGATTAAAATGTTAATATAATTGTAGAGCATATAAAGGGCCATAAATGATGAAACGGGAAGCCTTTTAACTTAATTAGAATCTATTAAAAATGAAATAAGAAGGCTCAGTTGTAGAATAAGTCACGTATGCACTCACAGAAGAGTAAAGCAGAAATATGCTCGCTATTTATGGAACAATAATCATTGCCCTCATTCTTGTATGAAATTTGATTTTCATTATGAAATTTAAAAATGAGAGTTTGATCTGTATTATGAAGGCAATTTTATTTTGAGAATATGGATCTAAATTTCACAATTCTGTTTATTTTGCTTTTATTGTTGACAAATGCATTTATACTCTTATTAGGAAGGCACAGGTTTAGGGATACCCTTTTATATTTCTATATTCAATAATAAACTTAAAAAATTATATGTTTTTTTATTTATACCATTGCTTAGTGTGAACATCTATACTGTATTTTATTTATGTATTTATTATTTATTTATTTATTTTAGAAAGGTGGGGGTAGAGAGAAAGAGAGAGAGAGAGAGAGACAGACAGAGAGAGAGAGATAGGAAGGCAAGAGGAGGAGCTGGAAGCATCAACTCCTATATGTGCCTTGACCAGGCAAGCCCAGGGTTTTGAACCAGTGACCTCAGCATTCCAGGTCGACGCTGTAATCCCTGTGCCACCACAGGTCAGGTTTTCTTTTTTAAACTGAATTTATTGAGGTGACATTGGTTCCTAAAATTATACAGGTTTCATGTGTACAATTCTACAATATATCATCTCTACATTGTCCTGAATATTTTTCTGTAAGATACGTTAATATTCACACATTGAAAATTTTTTCAGAATATTACAGCATTATGCAGTTATGATGTTCAAAAATCATGTGTGATGTTCTAAATTCAGTATACATACATGCCACCTTCTAGTTTTGTGGTTAAAAGAAAACATGTCACCTTTCTTTCTTTTTTTTTTTTTTTGCATTTTTTCTGAAGCTGGAAACAGGGAGAGACAGTCAGACAGACTCCCGCATGCGCCCCACCGGGATCCACCCGGCACGCTCACCAGGGGGCGACGCTCTGCCCACCAGGGGGCGATGCTCTGCCCATCCTGGGCATCGCCATGTTGCGACCAGAGCCACTCTAGCGCCTGAGGCAGAGACCACAGAGCCATCCCCAGCGCCAGGGCCATCTTTGCTCCAATGGAACCTTGGCTGTGGGAGGGGACGAGAGAGACAGAGAGGAAGGTGCGGCGGAGGGGTGGAGAAGCAAATGGGCGCCTCTCCTGTGTGCCCTGGCAGGAATCGAACCCAGGTCCTCGGCACGCTAGGCCGATGCTCTACCGCTGAGCCAACCGGCCAGGGCCATGTCACCTTTCTTAACACAACTTCTTAGTGGCTGGAAAAAAATAACTGATGAACTAGATAAGCAAGATTATATTTTTAAAACTATGGGAGAAAGCCCCCCAAGGTTTTCATATTAAAATAGACAATTGTAAACATACATTCACATTTACCATGCTTCTTTTAATTGTGAAGTACCGCCCCCCCCAAAAAACAAAAACAAAACCCCCAGAAACCCCCCCCCCAAAAAAACCCTGTTAATTCAGTGAAAGATTTTTAAAAACTGTTTGGTGTTTTATCTCTCTTAATTTTACCAGAGACAATTTTAGCAATTTTCTTAAGCTAATAAAGTTATCTTTTATTAGGAAAAAACCCAGAATTCTCAATATGCTACAGTTGTTAGAGGTAGGTAATTTAACCATGGTTTAGAACATCATTTGTGTAAAATATATACATCATGCCGGTCTTCTGGGATTATTTTAACTTCTCGATGCGGTAGGTGTTTTGACGTGAGCAGAGCCAGGACGATGGACCAGGTGCTGAAGGTCACCGAGCAATGAGAAAAACTGGGAAAACAAAGACCTCACCCCCAGGGTAACCTTTCCTCCCCTATCATACGGCCCTCCCCTGACGATTCCTCACTAGTCATATGGCAGACTCCCATGGAGGAGGAACAAGGTACGAAGAGTGGCCTCATGTGACTTCCCTGCTGGCCTTTGCAGGACCACTCCCTTGAACATTAACCCTTAGGAACAGCATCTAAGCCTCAGTTGTATTTCTGCTCCAGGCCCAGAAAAGCAACAAAACCAGATGAGCGATGCCACGGCTGACATCAGGACCAGTCGCACGGACTAATGACCCCCTGTCCTGGTGCCAACCAATCAGTGGAGACCATGACTCTGGAAAGACACACCTGGAAAGCTGATGAATATAGTCTATTGAGATCCTTCCCTAAAATCCCCATCCTTGAAAGCCCTGAGGATGGTAAGCCCTGTGGGACTCTATGGAGCACCCCATTGCTTTCATCCTGCCTTCCCCCCGGGTGCATTTTCCTTGCCTCTCTCTTCCTCAAAAGCTCCAAGGGCCCTTTTGCTTCTGTGACTTGTCCCCTGAGCCCATGCAGCTCTGCTGTCTCACTTCTTTTCTGGCTGACTTTTTCTGCCTCTGTGACTTTCTTAATAAACTGTGGTTTGTATTTGAGTCTTGGCTCTGAATTCTTTCTTACCCAGAACTCAAGTACTGATTTTGCTAAACTGAGGTCCAGTCTGATAACAACTGGTACTATTTTCACTGCCAACATTACATATCAAGAAAGCAGTTATTATAGAAAGATAAACATTTATTTGGGGGGTTAAAATGACAAAAGTAATGTTTTTTTGATTTTTAAAATTGAAGTTAGTTTAGTTACTAGTAATAGCATTCATGGATGAAAAATAAAGACAATAACTTCCCTAGCGGTGAAGATATATCAGAATATTATTTCACACAGGAAAACTAGATAGAAAATAGGAACAAACGTTTTCAAAAGTAATTTAGAAATGTATTACTTCTAAACCAAAATTATTATAATGAATCTTTATGAGAATATGGAGAGAAGTAATGAAACAGAATGGAGAAACCCTTTCAAGAGTTTTTAATGAAAAACCAGGGCAGGAGCAAACAAACAAGTAAGAATATTTGGAGAACCCAAGGTCCATAGAGGCTTTTTCTGTTTTCCATTGTCTTTCAGAATCAAGTATGTTGCCAACCTAAGGTTCATTTTAAGTAAAAATTTTACTTAAAAATTTTTTTTTCCCTCTCTTGAGTTATTGTACCATTGTTTTGTCAGGTATCAGATAACAAATAAATATTTGTTTTACTGTCTCTCACAGAAGATTATGTTGAACTTGATATTTTCTGAAGATTTTTTTCTCTCTCTGCCTTTATTCTCTTCTTCATAAAGATTATTGTAGATGGAAAGCTTAGTGAGATTTTCAGTAAGTGTAAAGATTGGCACTGTGACTTTTTATTGCCTCAGTTATTAGCCTTGGGCAAGTAAATTCACTAATTGTTTCATTAGTTTCTATTTTACAAAATTAAGATAATATTTGCTACCTACTTATCTTTCATGAAATACTAAAGATTAATAAAACAGTATTTCAAAGTCATTTTCAAAACCTCTGAAGCTTTTTAGAAGTACAAAATCTTACAATATTATGAAACATATTTTTTAATGTCAAGCCAACACTAGCTTCTGAAAGAATTTGAGAGAGGAGAATATATTCATTATAAAGACAGTTATTAGTTGAAAGTCAAAGACATAGGAACTGTCAAAATCATGGTGCAATTTGTAAATAGAATAGCCAGATTGCTAAATGAAAAGAGTTTATCACATTGGTTAAACTAATAATTCATTGTTTATCATACTGCATTTTAAAGTAGTCTATACTTCAAAGAAATGATAGCAGAAATTCAACGTGTCTCTATAATTATTAACACATTAGAAAAATATACTGATTTCTGAAGCTATTAGTTGATGCCATAATACATGAAATCTGATTTTCTCTGACCTATACAGATATTGTAACAACATTATTGTCTGTTTTTGAAATTTAATCTGCTATTTTAAGGGTATAGTACAAAATTAGTTTATAAATTAGATTTAATAGGTGAACAGGGCCAATTCAATTAATATACATTCTTTGTTTTGGTAATTGAAGATTAACTTCCATTTGTCATAACTTTGTTACACTGATCCAATCAAGATATCAGGTGCAATGTTATCAACTCTTTAAACAGATTTTTACTTATTTTTTATTGATTTTTATTTAGGTTTTTTTATTGATCAATATGACAAAGAATTCTTTTTGATACATACATACTAAGATGGTTTTCTTTTTAAAATTAGATCAGTCCATTTCTGTTTATAATTCTTAATATATCTAATTTTTGTGAGGGAAAACTAATACAAGTCTTTTGATTTAAAAATTATTACAGAATCAAAATATACAGTGATAATAGTTTTATTTGTTATATGCTTTACATTAATGTTTAGTCTATGACTGATATTCATTCTTTTCATATCTTCTTAGAAATGAAATAAGAAAACAATGTGTTTATTATTAGTCATTTAAACATTGGTAATTTTGTTTTACCTTAATACCAAAGAGAAGGACCTTCTTTTATTATGTTAAATTCTTTGTGAGTCAGATAAAATGATTTTCTGTTAATACATGTGTACATACATACAATGTAAATGAAACTATAAAATTGTTTGAATAACATTTATAGAGCATGATATGCATGTTACTTGACACCTCAAGTTGCTAAAAAGAATTAAGTGCCTTGATTTATAGATATTAAAAAACATGTATATTGTTATATTTCTATCTACAAATAAAATAATTACTGAAGTAAAATTGATTACTGAATAGTTTACATCTATAGGTAAAAGTATTTAGAACTAAGGTTGATAAGTGATATATTATGAGTTATGGGTTTGATTGGTATTCAAATAATCTCATGGGACTTACAAATTTATAGGACATTTATTCAATCACTCAACTTTTTATTGCCTTGTATTAATATTTATTTCATATTGTTTTAGAACTTTTATTAATAATATGTAAGTTGTTTTGTTTTATTAATAAATGAAGTCTTTCCTTAACAACATGTCTTTAACCATGATAAAACCTATTTTTATTAGTCTAAATTTAAGAGGCAAATAGTATATTTACAATCAGTATACTATATGCCATTAAGTGTTGTGTAACCAATAAAACACATTAGACTTATTTAATGGAAAAATTATTAAATGGTGTGTATCACATTATAAAGCAATCTAATCTTATTGCACCAAGTTTTAATTTATGGATACATAAATGATTTTGTGATTGATCCAGCTCAGGTAAAGTAAATTTGCTAAGTTGAAAAAGACTTAAACATTAGGTTTTATTATATTGATCTTTTTTAACATTTAGAGGAGAGAAATACTCAACCGACTTAAAAAGGAAATGAATGAAAATATTGAGAGTGTGAGGAATTGGGACTCTCATACATTATAGTGAAAGCAGAAATTGATATCAACAATTCTCAAGGACAAGCTGGCGGAATGTTTCAAATAGCATGCCATTTAACCACAAACTTCTACTTCTGGGATTACCCTAAGGAAATAATTAATGATATGCTCCAAATTTAAACATCAAGGAAATTCATCAAAGAACATTAGTAATGAAAAGTATAAAATGTCCTAAATGAAAGAAAAATGGGGTTTAGTTAATTTTGATACATCACCTGAATAGAGTACTATAAAATTTTTATTTTATTTTTTATCTTTCTGAAGCTGGAAATGGGGAGAGACAGTCAGACAGACTCCCGCATGCACCCGACCGGGATCCACCAGGCACCAGGGACGACGCTCTGCCCACCAGGGGGCGATGCTCTGCCCCTCCAGGGCGTCGCTCTGCCGCGACCAGAGTCACCCTAGCGCCTTGGGCAGAGGCCAAGGAGCCATCCCCAGCGCCCGGGCCATCTTTGCTCCAATGGAGCCTTGGCTGCGGGAGGGGAAGAGAGAGACAGAGAGGAAGGAGGGGGAGGGGTGGAGAAGCAAATGGGCGCTTCTCCTATGTGCCCTGGCCGGGAATCGAACCTGGGTCCCCCGCACGCCAGGCCGACGCTCTACCGCTGAGCCAACCAGCCAGGGCATATCAAGTATTTTAAAATGGTATATATATTCTTAAACCTGGTAAAAAGATAGAATTCATTTGATCAATCATTTTATAAATGTAGACCGAGAACCTATTATGTATTAAGTCTTATGCTTTAATGACTGAGCTAGCCAGGCATTTTCTGTTATGAATTAAGCATCATTCTATGGGCTTGTGAAACAACATCGAACAAAATAGTATAAACATAATTAATTGTTTCATAGAGCTTAAATTCAGGTATAAGAGCATTTAATAAATGAATAAACATATAGATCAATAGATTTATAGAAAAAAGAAAAAAATTAAGGAAGGAAGAAAATAAAAAGAAAGAAAGCAGCTCTGGCTGGTTGGCTCTGTGGTAGAACATTTATGTGGTATGTGCATGTCCCAGGTTCTATTTCTGTTCAGGGCACACCAGAGAAGTGCCCTTCTGCTTCTCCACTCCTCTTCCTCTCGTTTCTCTCTCACTCTTCTCCCCTCCGCAGCTATGGCTCGATTAGAGCGAGTTGGCCTGCGACACCAAGAATGACTTCATGGCCTCCACCTCAGGCACTAAAAACAACAACAACAACAAAACCCCAGCACTGGTTGCAACCAAGCAAGGACCCCAGATGGACAAAGCATCACCCCCTTGTGGACTTGCCAGGTGAATCCCAGTTATGCCCCATGTGGAAGTCTGTCTCTGCCTCCCCATCCTCTCACTAAATAAATAAAATATTAAAAAAAAGAAAAAAGAAGGAAGAAAGGGAGGAAAGGAGGAAGGGAGGGAGGGAGGGAGGAAGGAAGGAAGAAAGGAAGGAAGGAAGGAAGGAAGGAAGGAAGGAAGGAAGGAAGGAAGGAAGGAAGGAAGAAAGGAAGGAAGGAAGGAAGGAAAGGAGGAAAGGAAGGAAGGAAAGAAGGGAAGGAGGAAGGGAAGAAGGGAGGGAGGGAGGGAGGGAGGAAGGAAGGAAGGAAGGAAGGAAGGAAGGAAGGAAGGAAGGAAGGAAAGAAGGAAGGAAGGAAGGAAGGAAGGAAGGAAGGAAGGAAGGAAGGAAGGAAGGAAAGAAGAAAGGAAGGAAGGAAGGAAGGAAGGAAGGAAGGAAGGGAGGAAGGAAGGAAGGAAGGAAGGAAAAATACCAGGTAGTAATACATGCTATGTAGAAAATTAAGAGAAAGAGGATTGTGAGTGCAGAATGAATAGTAAATCAGTTTCAAATAATGTTATCAGAGAAAGCCTCATTGAGAAAATAATGTTAGTAACAACTTAAAGCTTGTTAAAGATTTTATTTTGTATTTCAATTTTTAATGGATATCTTCATTTGAATATACACTGCTGTATAGTAAGTAAAGGTTATTTTAAGATGTCTAAATGAAGAAAAACAATAGCAGTGTAAAGCATAATTTTTATTAATATCAAATATTTATTTAGTTATTATCAAGAGAGACAGAGAGAGGGACAGACAGGTAGGAAGGAAGAGAAATGAGAAGCATCAACTCTTTTTTGCAGCCCCTGAGTTGTTCATTGATTTCTTTCTCATATGTGCCTTGAGGGAGGCTCCAGCCAAGACAGTGACCCCTTGCTCAAGCCAGCAACCTTGAACTCAAGCCAGCAACCATGTCATCATGCCAATGATCCTACAATCAAGCTGGTGACCTAGTGCTCAAACTGATAAGTCTGCACTCAAGCCAGAGACCTCAGGGTTCTGAGCCTGGGTCCTCAGTGTCCTCCATACGAGTGAAATCTTATGTTTCTTAGCTTTTTCTGACTGACTTATTTTGTTTAGCATACTATCAAGGTCTATCCATGTTGTTGCAAATGGCAGTATTTCATCTTTTATTATGGCTGAGTAGTATTCTATAATATATATGTACCATACCTTTTTTATCCAATCATCTATCGAAGGACACATTGATTGTATTTATGTCTTAGCCACTGTGAGTAATGCTGCAATAAATACAGGAGTATAGTTTTCTTTGCAAATTAATGCTTTCAAAATATTCAGGTAGATACCAAGAAGAAGGATTGCTGGGTGATATGGTAACTCTATTCTTAATTTTTTGAGAAACCTCCATACTGTTTTCTATAGTGGCTGTACCAGTTTACATTCCCACCAGCAGTGAATGAGGGTTCCTTTTTTTCCATTACCTCTCCAACACTGGTTATTATATTTCTTGTTGATAACAGCCATTCTAACAGGTATGAGGTGATATTCTCATTGCAGATTTGATTTTCGCTTCCCTAATAGCTAGTGAAGTTGAACATCTTTTCATATATCTGCTGACCATTTGTATGTTTTATTGAGAGAAGTGTCTGTTCAGGTTCTCTGCTCATTTTTTAATTGGATTTTTTTGCTGTTGTTTTATGAATTCTTTATATATTTTGGATATTAACCCTTTGTCAGAGCTATTGTTTACAAATATCTTCTCCTAGTTGGTTGGCTGCCTTTTCATTTTGTTGGTGGTTCACTTTCTTTCTTTTTTTTTTTTAAGTGAGCGAGAGAAAGAGGGACAAACAGGGAGGGAGAGAAATGAGAAGAATCAAGTCATAGATGCGACTCCTTATTTGTTCATTGATTGATTCTCATATGTGCTTTGACCCAGGAGGCTCCAGCCAAGCCAGCTAGCTTAAGCCAGTCACTTTGGGCTCAAACCAGTGACCTGGGGCTTCAAGCCAGTGACCCTTGGGCTTAAGCCAGTGACCATAGGGTCATGTTTATGATCCCACGCTTAAGCTGGCAACACCATGTTCAAGCTAGTGAGACTGTGCTCCAGTCACATGAGCCCATGCTCAATTTGAGGACCTTGGAATTTTGAACATGGTTCCTCAGCATCCCAGGCTGATCCTCTATCCACTGCTCCACTTCCCGGTCAGGTAGTGAGTCACTTTTTGAATACTAAAGAATCTTTGAAAATAATAGGAAAAGCTTCATTTGAGAAGGAGAGATTGAATATGCAATGGGTGGAGAGGAAAGAACTTATGCAGAATATTTTAGAAAGTAAAAGGTAATAAAATCAAAGGTAATAAAATCACCAAATTAGAGGTGCTAGCTAATGCTACAATGGTAATCCTATTGCAATATATAAAGGTATCAAATCACTATGTTGTATACTTTAAACACATATTGTCATTATTTCTTTTTTGTGGTGGGAATAATTAAGATTTTGTCTTTGATCAAGTTACATGTTTATAATACAATATTTTTGCCTATAGTTACTATGCTGTGCATTGGCTATTCAGAACTTACTTATCTATTAGTTGCAAGTTTGTATCCTTAAATAACATTTCTCCTATCCCTTCTGCTTCAACACTGGTAACCACCATTTTACTCTCTGATTTTTATAAGTATGATTTTCTTTAGATTCCACATATAAGTGATATGTTATTATATTTTCCTTTCTCTCAATTATCTCACTTAGTATAATATCCTCAAGAGCCATCCATGTTGTTGCAAATGGCAAGATTTTCTACTTTCTCATGGCCGAATAATATTCCATTGTGTGTGTATGAATATATATATTATATAAATATATATTATAAATATAATATAATATTTAATAATAATAAATATATATATCACACCTTCTTTATCTATCTATCCACTGATAGACACTTAGGTTGTTTCCATGTCTTGGCAATTGTGAATAATGCTGCAATAAATATGGAGTTCATATATCTCTTTGATAGAGGAGCAGCTTTTAATACAAATTTCTTAACCATATAAAATAAGTGTACAAAGTATTCAAAATGTACAGTTTATAGTGTTTAAGTGAACTAGAAATCCAAAAATAATTCTAAGAAATCATGTGATATATAATTACATATAAATTTGTAATAGTTAAAAGAAAGTCTTTTAAAATTGTGACATTTCATCTGTACCAGTAAAATGTTAAATATATTTTGATTATTAAAATTTATGGTAAATTTAAAGAGAAAATAACTGTTTTGTAAATGTATATATAATCCTAGATATAATTCATAAAAAATTTTACTTTAGTATTGACCTTCAACTCTGAATGAAGCTAGTCAAATATAGTTTTAACAAAAATGTGTGAAATTTTTAGGGAAAGGTTAGAAACTTTTAAATAGTTGGGTTTGCCTTTCAATGAAAAAGTTTCAACATGCTTAGAATGCTTATTACCGGAGGTATCTAAGCATAAACTGGAAGATGTAACTGCCAGGTGTGTTTGGGGTAAATTTCAGCAGAGTTGGAAGCTGGACTTGAGAAACTTTAAGTCACTCTCGATTCTCTAAATGATTTAAAATCTAGTAATTCTCTAAATAATGAAGAGGCAGCCAGTATAAAATGCAATATTATAATAAGAGTATAAAGAGGTAACTTATCTCTTTATGAAAGATATTTGGGTTTATAGAGAATAATTTGAGGGCAAATGACACTATATATAATCAGTATTCTAAATTTTAGGAATTTTTTTTTCTGAAGAAAAATCATCATTAATTCTTAAGATTTTATTGTGACCTATATGATACAGGTCTAATTACATTTTCATTAAAAATAAAATATATAGTAATAGGTCTTGAATGGAGATCAATATTATCAAGAACAATAATTTATCAGGTACTTCATAGTGCCAGCAGACACTACAAAATGCTTATATATGTCAACTAATTGACTCCTCACAATAATTCTATAATTATAGCACTTTACAGGAAAAGTAACCAAATCTTAGAAAGGTTATATAACTTGCTTAAGATACACTTTCTAAGATAATATATAGCTGGGATTCAAATATAGACAGTTGATACATAAGCCTGTGCTTTTAACTCCTATTTTCTACTACGTATACCCCTTAGTTTTAATTAATAAATTGACATTAAATAATACATTCTTCAGTTATGAGTTTTGTTAGTATGAATCCATTCCCCTTCCCTGGGCTTTTATATTACTGAGTAATGATAGAATTATTTCAGAACCTATGAAGTTGGGTCATTCATAAAATAGAGACTTCATCACGATTATGAGATAGGTCAATCTCAAGACAATAATTTAATTTGTCCTTATATAACAGCTTTTGAGGGTGACAAGCAAGCTTCTGATGCATTTATAAGTGTAAACATTGTCTTCATTTCCTTGTGACTTTTGTATTTCTTTGTATGTAAGGGAAATTTGTTCATAAGTGATGGATGAAGGAAGAATTAGAGGGAGAGGAGGGTTGGAAAAAAAGCAGAACAGAATGGAAAGTGTGATATTGTATTTCATCTCAAATATGTTTTTTAGGCAAGGTTTTAGTTCCTATAGCTAACAAAGTAGGAGCTAGAAATAGAACTTTCATGAAAGATTTGGCAAGATCTTAGGTGAAGGTTTGTGGCCAGAAGCTTCCAGAAATCTTTAAAAGTAATTTTCCAAGAGTCTAGATTTAAGCAGTGTTGACTTCAGGAACCAAAATGAAATAAAATGCTTCAAAGAGTTGTTGAAGATACCATTGTCCTCCAGGGAGTATTTTCATTAGAAGGGGAAGCTAGAGCTAGATCTTTATTTTTCACAAGGCACTCAGGTGAGTCGAATGCAAATGAGTTAGGGTTGACCATTTCACAATGAGCCACAGATGTCATCTAATACAGGATTACCTTGTATATGCGTCCTACTTCTGAGTTATTTTCAACTTGGTGAGTAAGGAATTCTTACTCATGTGTGTATGTCTCAGCTCAAGTGAACAAATGAAAATGTTCCTATTTATAACATTTGTTTTCCTATACATTGCTAACTTGGAACTTAAGACAAACCTCAACAAGCTTAATATATTAAGTCAGGTTCCCAAGAAGCAGACACTGACAGAAGAAACCATCTGCAAATAATTCGTTAAGGAAGTATTTTAACAGGAAACTGGAAAGGGATTGGTATAAAGAGGAATAGGTATCATTAGAAGCCCAGCTATGGTGGAATCTGAGGTGAAGTCCCAAAGAAGGTAGCTTAGCTTTAGCTTGATCTCTTAAGGGATCCCTGTAGTGTTTGGGAGTTGTTCTATCCCAAAGTAAAACCACCTAAACTTTCATATTCATATCTATTATGGATTAAAGGCTTCCTGGAGGGCACATTAGGCCCCAAGCACAGTTGGATCTTTGTGTTTATAGGCAAACTGAGCTCCTGCCAGCATTTCTCTAAAAAGTAAATGTAGGTGCTGACAGCTGGAAGGAAAGATCACACAATAGTGGGAGGTGTGCATAAGGTATAAAAAGAGATCCGAGAAATCCGGGTTCAGCACTGACATTATTGATTTATTTTAAAGTTAAGATTCAACAAAAAATATGGTCCTACTCTGGCCATCCACTGTGCTGGATAAAATAGTTTTGAAACTGCAAAAGGAAATTCAGTTTAATAAAATATTTATAAGATGGATTAATCAATAAATTTTTTTCTATGGGTTTTAAAAAAGTATTTTAAAAAGTCTAATTTAATAACCTAAACATAATGGGTACTAGAGTAATCCATTGTTTGACAAAATTAAGGAATTATAACTGGGCAGACTCACTTTTTATAGTGCCAGTTATTTAATGTGATTAATTCTTTCATAAATGTATTTATTTTTTCATTCATTTAACAAATGTAATAAGTAGCTATTTTTTTTTACAAGGCAGTACTTAATTTTTGAAAGTAATTAGTGAACAAGAAGGATATTTCCTGCATTAATGAAATTTAAAATCTGTGTTTAAAGTGCACATACGATGTTGCTATCTGTATTTTACAGTTTTTAAATTTCATTTATCACCAGTTTTTAAATACCTGGGCTACTTTTCTATTCATTAAAATATAAGTAAAATATTTTTGAAAGTATTTTAATATTTAATAAAAACACAGCATTACTTACCATAAAAGATAAAATATATTGGATACAAATATCAATAATAATTTGTTGTCCAGAGGGGCTACTATATCTTGTTTTTGTTTGTTTATTGTCTCATATTTGTATGTTGCGATAATTTAATGGTGTGAGTATGTGTAGTTCTTTTTTGAGCACATTGCTTTCTACTGAAAGAAACATGATGTACTGGGATAAAAATGAGCTTTGAGTTCCAATAAAATGCATTCAAATAGGTTCATTTGCAAGCTAAATCACCCTAAAGAAGTATCTTATTTTTTAGAGCCATAGTTTCTCAATCCATAAAAGGAAATAATTGGTATCTATTTCATAAAGATGTAAAGTTTAAATTAAAAATGTATTTAAAGTTCCTAGCACAGTGCCTATAACATAGTAAGTGCTCAATAAATGTCCATTTCTCTCCAATTTTTTTGTACTGTTTTTACTTTGCATAGTTATATAGAGTGTTATTCAAAAAAATATTCAGTTAATTGACAGGGGTTGTAAATGGGAGCTGGGGGGCAGAGAAGAAGTTAGTGCAGGAAAGAGAGGATGGTAGCATGGAAAAGGGTGGCAGTACTGAAAGGATTAAAAGAGGTATATATTTGAAAGTAGAGGTGATATATTTGAAGATGAAGGAAAGATGACACCAGTTTTTGACTTGAGCAACTGGTATTGTGGTACAACTTGAGGGAGGATTTGTGAGGGGTAACATAGAGTGAGAAATATACTCTGTTTTGAACATGTTACATGTAACAGTCTTTGAATTTTAAGTTGTAATTTTGATTGCAAAGTTAAGGATAATATTAGAGCTTAAAATAAAAAATAGAGAATAATTGAATATAGATGACATTAAATTCATTGAATCTGTAGTAGATCTAAGAAAATCAGGAGGAAAAGAGGCTGTAGGGTGCCTGACCAGGCGGTGGCGCAGTGGATGGAAGGTCGGACTGGGATGCGGAGGGCCCAGGTTCGAGACTCCGAGGTCGCCAGCTTGAGCATGGGCTCATCTGGTTTGAGCAAGGCTCACCAGCTTGGACCCAAGGTCTCTAGCTTTCTAGCTTGAGCGGGGGGGGGGGGGTTGTACTTGCTCGGCTGAAGGCCCGCGGTCAAGGCACATATGAGAAAGCAATCAATGAACAACTAAGGTGTTGCAATGAAAAACTGATAATTGATGCTTCTCATCTCTCTCCGTTCCTGTCTATCTGTCCCTATCTATCCCTCTCTCTAACTCTCTATCTCTGTCCTTGTAAAAAAAAAAAATATAATAATAAAAGGTGAATTGTTTTAAAAAAAAAGAGGCTGTAGTACTAAATTTTCTCCATTACAACTTTCAGTGGTTCTTATCTGGAGAAGGAATCAATAAAGACTAGATGTATAATTCATTATATAGCTTTTCGTTTAAAGCTTTTTTTAAACTGTAATAATGAAATAGATTAATGTTTTTTAGTGAACTTGAAAATGCATATAACCCCACATGTTCAACTTACTCCAATTCATTACACAAAATAATTATGAGCAACCACTTAGGCACACTGGATTAAAGTTAATTTTATGATTTCCAATTTTAGAAATAAATGTAGAACAGATTATAAATACTTATCAGAAACATTTCTGTAAGCTTGAAGAAAATATATATTTAGAGAATAATTTTAAGTCTGTCTAGAAACTAGTACAATATGTTCAAGTAGTAATAAAAGAGTTAAAAACTATGACTTAGAATATAGCAGGTATTCAGTATTTCCTTGAATTTTGGTCACTACAAGTAAAGAGTTAGTAATGTGTGAGAAAGTAAAAAGTATGTATATATTGTATATATAAAATATGATTTAAGATTCATCTTTACATTCTTAAAAATTACCTCTGTTGTATGGTTAAAAAGATTAATTAATATATATTATCTTTTGGCATTATAGTTAACTATTTAGAAATGTTTAGAAATGTGATATTTGTTGGCATTGTCTTTTTTCAACATTGGTTAATTTTCTAGTCTATTAACTTATATTTACAACTGTTGGTTCCTAAAAAAGGAGAGTCATTTAAGAAGAAAAAAAATTAATATATAAACTGATATTTGCCATCATAATACTTGTTTTTAGAAAAAACAAGATTTTAGATTAGTTTTTCATATAATTTAAAATTTTTATGGTGATTATGATTAACTGCATTTTTAAAATGGTTTTAAGTACTTTTTTTAAAGCAATAAAACTGCTTTCATTTCCTATGATACCATGATATAGCTTTCTGGAACATTTTATATAAATGTGGGATAGCATAATATTTAAATTATGGCATTTATCACAGTGCATCATCATTATGAAATTCATGTGTGCTTTGCTGTTATTAAGATGATTAACTTTTTATAATGAAAAGGACAAAAATAAATTGAAGAAAACAATATCATAAATAAAAGAAACATTTTATTCATTGCAATAATAATATACTATAATATGACAAATGCATAATAAAACATTTGTAATATTTTATATTGTAATTATGCTTACATGCCTATTAAATTTTAATAATAATTTTAAAATTTTAAAAGTAAGAAAAAAGTACTCATTTAGATACAAATACGTCACATCACACGCAATGGATCAATTCTGCATCAATCGAATACGGACATTTACTGATTAGTCTTCCAATATCAAAAAGGAGGACATGTAGGAGGACACTTTTTGAGGGAAGACAGAACTTCAAAAAGAAGGGCTGTCCTCCCTAAAGGAGGACGATTGGTCACCTTCCTGTTATACTCCATTTAGGATTCATTAATTAAACATGGACTTAGTGAATAATCCTTTTTTGTGCCAGGCACTGAGAGACGCTTGAAGGCAGGAATATGTTTATTCACCTTTGTATCCCAGAAGCCTGTCACATGGGGGACTTTAGGAAGTATCAGATAAGTGTATAAGTGCATATTCAGACCATTTCTTTCTTTCCTATTCCTTTAATAAGGCATTGGTCTGATTCTTCATGTGACCAATATAGTCCTAATATATGGGCACCAAGAGTAACTTTAGTTAAATCACAAACCATGACCAGAATCTTGAATTGACGTGCTGTTTTGTTTGTTTTGAAAAATAAGTTTTGTTTGGTCTTTTAGGCTATACAGTACATACAAATAGTCTTTTAAATATATATTATTCTTCATGATATCTGGTGGGTCTAAACATCATAACATCATACATTACTAGTGTAGTTGTTTTGTATTGCTGTAGAACAAATCGCCCCAAGCTCAGTGGCTTAAACCAGGGGTAGTCAACCTTTTAATACCTACCGCCCACTTCTGTTTCTGTTAGTAGTAAAATTTTCTAACTGCCCACCGGTTCCACAGTAATGGTGATTTATCAAGTAGGGAAGTAACTTTACTTCATAAAATTTATAAAGCAGAGTTACAGCAAGTTAAAGCATATAATAATAATTACTTACCAAGTACTTTATGTTGGATTTTAACTAAGTTTGGCAGAATAAATCTTTATAAAACAACTTACTATAGTTAAATCTATCTTTTTATTTATACTTTGGTTGCTCTGCTACCACCCACCATGAAAGTTGGAATGCCCACTTAGTGGGCAGTAGGGAACAAGTTGACTACCACTGGCTTAAACCAGTGCCCATAATTAGCTCACAATTCTGTAGGCCAGAAATAAGGGCAGCTCCATGAGTTTGTCCACTTAGCATCTCAAAAATTGAAATGAAGATGTTGATGAGGATGGACTCTCATATCTTGAGGTTTTAGGGAAAATCTGTTTTCAAGTTCATTCAGGTTTTTGGCTGGTATAAAATCTTTGTGGTTTTAGAGTTGAGGTCCCTGTTTCCTTGCTGGCTGTCAGCATGTAGGCCACTCTGAGCTTCTAAAGGCTTCTTCATTCTCAAGCTAGCAAAGGGGTATCAAAATTCTCTTGAAGGCCCTGGCCGGTTGGCTCAGCGGTAGAGCGTCGGCCTGGCATGCGGGGGACCCGGGTTTGATTCCCGGCCAGGGCACACAGGAGAAGCGCCTATTTGCTTCTCTAACCCCCCCCCTTCCTCTCTGTCTCTCTCTTCCCCTCCCGCAGCCAAGGCTCCATTGGAGCAAGGATGGCCCGGGCGCTGGGGATGGCTCCTTGGCCTCTGCCCCAGGCGCTAGAGTGGCTCTGGTCGCGGCAGAGCGACGCCCCGGAGGGGCAGAGCATCGCCCCCTGGTGGGCAGAGCGTCGCTCCTGGTGGGCGTGCCGGGTGGATCCCCGTCGGGCGCATGCGGGAGTCTGTCTGTCTCTCCCCGTTTCCGGCTTCAGAAAAATACAAAAAAAAAAAAATTCTCTTGTACTTCAACTCTCTGATTTCCTCATGTGTAAGTAGCCAAAATTCTACCTTTGAAAGATTCACCTGACTGGGCCAGTTTCATCCAGACAACCTCCATATTTTAAAATTAATTGATTGGGACTTCAATTCCATCTATAAAAATTTCTTAATGGTAGTAGCTAGATTAGTGGTTGATTGGATAACCAAGGGATGGAACACTAATGGTATGTTTAGAATTCTGCTTATCACAAGTAGTTACTCAATTATAGTGAACATATGCAAAACTTCTAGAGTCAGCCTTTTCTTCTTTCAATGTTCTTATATCTCTAGTTTCTATGTATAAGCGATTTGAATTTTAATTATTTGATTTTTGTGTTTATATTTTCCCCTATACTTCACTCACAAGTTTTAAATATTAAATTATCAGTTTTAGATGCTTTTATTTTCCAATTCAGTTGTCTAACCTTCTACAATTTAAAAACATTTGTTTTCTTGTTTTATAAATTTGTTCTCAACCAACCTTATCTTTGATTTTTACAATCTTAATATTATGTATCTAGGTATGATTTTCTGTGTATTCATCCTAATAGGTTTATACACTGCCCCTAGAGTTTGTGCCTTGTCTTTTTTCCCTGTTTTGAAAGTTGTATCATTGTATCTTCAAATAGAATTGGACAAAAATTTCATTAAACGTCAGAAGTTGTCTTTGTTCATATGCAATTGCTTTGAGGCAACCAACAGCAAGCTTTCTTAGGACTAAATGTAAACACTTAGCAATATATAAAAAGATCTTAGAAAAAATAAGCTAAAAATGGCACAGTTTACCTTCTTTCCGTTTGTGGTCACTGACCTGCTACACTTTTCACCATGTTAAGATTTTGAGGAAGCTAAGGTAATAGAAAAAGATGTTACAAAGACATTTCTCTTTGTATTAACACCCCCCTCAAAAAAAAAGCCCCTTGATTCATAGTCTTTACATCAGATCAGATTGTTATTATTGATGAAACTAGTTTTTGTTAGGAGTGAATGCCCTCAAGAACCTAGTGCTTGAGATATAAAGAAGCATAGTTTCTTGAGTTAAAGGCTGCAAAGAATGGGATGACACTAAGTGGAGATTTCACTGTATTCTTTTTAGTGGATTGGAAAAGTATCTATTCATGCATTGACTACTAAGCTTTTTAAAATTTCTTTTACTATTGTAAAATATACATAACATGAAATTGATCATCTTCACCATTTTTATATAGTTTGATGGTGTTAAAGACATTCATGATCTTTTTTTTATAAATAAATTTTTATTAATTTTAATGGGGTGACATCAATAAATCAGGGTACATACATTCAAAGAAAACATGTCCAGGTTATCTTGTCATTCAATTATGTTGCATACCCATCACCCAAAGTCAGATTGCCCTCCGTCACTTTCTATCTAGTTTTCTTTGTGCCTCTCCCCCTCCCACTCCGCCTCTCTCTCTCCTTCCCTTCCCCTTCCCCCCCAACCCCCACACTCTTGTCCATGTCTCTTAGTCTCGTTTTTATGTCCCACCAATGTATGGAATCATGCAGTTCTTGTTTTTTTCTGATTTACTTATTTCACTCCGTATAATGTTATTAAGATCCCACCATTTTTTTGTAAATGATCCGATGTCATCATTTCTTATGGCTGAGTAGTATACCATAGTGTATATGTGCCACATCTTCTTTATCCAGTCTTTTATTTTTATTTTTTTACAGTGATTAAAGCCTTTAAGCAAACTCTTGGCCAATACAGCAAGAATCCATAAAAGAGTAGTGTCCTTAACATGTTCATCAAGTCCAAGTTGGCACCAACACCATTCCAAATCCCTGCAAATGCAACCCAACTCCAGTTCAGTCCGTTAGGAGCTGTCACAAGGACCAGGAGTCCAGGAAAAGTCCACATTCATGATCTTTTGCAACCATCATCACCATCTATCTTCAGAACTCTTTTCACCTTGTTAAAGCAAAAGTTTGTTCTCATTAAAACAATAGCTCCTCATTGCTCTTTCCCACAGTCCCTACAAACTTGAGAGAGAATGAAAGGCCCAACATACTGTGGAGAAAGTGAAAGAGCTATGAGACAAGCTCCACAATGCCTTCCCTAGTATTTAGTATGAGAAAGTGAATCTTAAAGGAGAAAAAGGCAACAACACATTTTGGGAGGAGTTGTAATGTGAGCTTCATTCTTTTGTGATTTAAATTCTGAATAGCACCCAGCTTTGTTACTGGCTAAACTACACCCTAGATTCATGCTTAGTTTATATATTTATCCTAGCTTCTATGCTCTTGGTTGAGAGAAATCTAAATGCATCAGGCACAAATTTTGCTAGTTTTTGAAATACTACTGCAATATTTGTTGAGAATGATGAGATGTTAGCATTAGGGTTAGGAGTGAGGTGTTGGAAGGAGAGGAAAGGAAAGAGGAAGATAGATTTTCTTGACCTGGTCAATGATATAAAAGGATAAAATATATATGTTTGTGGAAGAAGAGGATGTTCCTTCTGAGTCTAGAAAATATAATAAGAAATTTAGGAGAGGCTCTGGCTGGTTGGCTCAGCGGTAGAGCGTCGGCCTGGGTTCGATTCCCGGCCAGGGCACACAGGAGAAGCACCCATCTGCTTCTCCACCCCTCCCCCTCTCCTTCCTCTCTGTCTCTCTCTTCCCCTCCCGCAGCCAAGGCTCCATTGGAGCAAAGATGTCCCGGGCACTAAGGATGGCTCTGTGGCCTCTGCCTCAGGTGTTAGGATGGCTCTGGATGCAACAGAGCGACGCCCCAGAGGGGCAGAGCATCGCCCCCTGGTGGGTGTGCCGGGTGGATCTCGGTTGGGCACATGCGGGAGTCTCTCTGACTGCCTCCCTGTTTCCAGCTTCGGAAAAATGAAAAAAAAAAAAAAAAGAAGAAGAAGAAATTTAGGAGAATTAAAGGATTAAATTCATTAACTAAATAGCAGGAAGGCAAGTTTATGGGAATAGGGAGAGATATGAAAACTGAAGATTGTGATTATTTTTGATGTGTTCTTTTTTTACATGTAATTATCAATTTTGTAGTCAGAAATTTTAATTTTGCAACTGTTAATTTAATGCCCCAGGAATCAGAAAACCTAGTTTTTAATTTAATTTTTTTCTATGTGGGATAGGGTTATAGTTGGATACATAAAAAATATGTTTCAGTCAGAAATAATGGTCTTTTCAAACAAGCCTATCTAATTTTGTAGAGCAAATCCTCCTTGGAAATGCTACAGTATTGTTATAAAATTGAATTAAAATTCAAACACTTGGAACATAGGAAAAGAACCCTTTTTATATAAGAAGATATAACAAAAGTTTTAAAACAATTTAGTGTAAGATAATTTTTAAGTAAAGTGTATTGAAACAACATTGAAAATTTATTAAAACTAAACACTGTGTTGTATTTTAGTTTTATACGGTAGTATTACAGAAAGCTCAGAGTATGCAATTTGTTATACTTATTGTGACTGCATTTCAATTAAAACACTTAGCAATTTCCTTGTTCTTTTTGAAATATTTTGAAACTCATTAGTGTGTCAGTGACTTGGCATTGCTCTCTAATTGCAATAGATTCAAGTGATAAAAATGGATTTTTTATAGCGTACTTTGTAGAGTCAGCATTAGTTACCTGAATACTTTACATTAGTGTGCTCTTAGAACATTAGTCTATGTTGTTAGAAGGTTTTATTGTTTGAACTTGAGATTATATGTGCAGTTGATTCTTCACTACAGAATGATCTGTATTTTGAGAAAATGTGATGATGAAGTGTGGAATTCTAAGAAATTTTAGGACATTAAAAATATATTTTAAAAGCATGTTTTTACACATAAAGCTAGATTATATCAACATAGGTTCAATGTATTTATTTCTTACCACTTTAAGAATTATATATGTACCCTGGCCGGTTGGCTCAGCGGTAGAGCGTCGGCCTAGCGTGCGGAGGACCCGGGTTCGATTCCCGGCCAGGGCACACAGGAGAAGCGCCCATTTGCTTCTCCACCCCTCCGCCGCGCTTTCCTCTCTGTCTCTCTCTTCCCCTCCCGCAGCCAAGGCTCCATTGGAACAAAGGATGGCCCGGGCGCTGGGGATGGCTCTGTGGCCTCTGCCCCAGGCGCTAGAGTGGCTCTGGTCGCAACATGGCGACGCCCAGGATGGGCAGAGCATCGCCCCCTGGTGGGCAGAGCGTCGCCCCTGGTGGGCGTGCCGGGTGGATCCCGGTCGGGCGCATGCGGGAGTCTGTCTGACTGTCTCTCCCTGTTTCCAGCTTCAGAAAGAAAAAAAAAAAAAAAAAAAAAGAATTATATATGTAATGTTTATTATAAATTATCACAAAGCAATAACAAAACTATCAAATTTATCTTTCTAGGAGACAATGAAGCCTTGTGGCTTTACCTATTATTATGATCAATATTCTCCAGCCATACACATTAAAAATTATTTTTTGTTTATTGATTTTAGAAAGAAAAAGAAAGAGAGAGAGAGAGAGAGAGAGAGAGAGGAATATTTATTCCCATATGTGCCCTGACTGGGGGTCAGACGGGGCAACCTCTGTGCTTCTAAGTGATACTCTAACCAACAGATGTATCCAACCAGGGCCAAACCATACACATTTTAGAATAAAACTCATTTATTAACATTAGAGGAGATTGGAGGTTAATAAATAGTAAAGGGGAGTCAAATATATACTGATGGAAGAATTTACTCTGGATGGCGGGCACACAATGCATATACAGATAATGTGTCATAATATTGTACACTTGAAACCTATATAATCTTATTAACTAATGTCACCCTAGTAAATTTAATTAAAAAATACTATATTGGCTGACCAAGTGGTAGGGCAATGGATAAAGTGTCAACCTGGGACGTTGAAGATCTAGGTTCAAAACCCTGAGGTATCTGGCTTGAGTGCAGTCTCACCAGCTTGAGCACTGGGTCACTGGCTTGAGCATGGGATCATAAACATGATGCTATGGTTGCTGGTTTGAGCTCAAAGGTTTCTGGCTTGAGCAAGAGGTCACTGGTTCGGCTGGACCCCCCTGGTCATGACAAATATGAGAAGCAATCAATGAACAACTGAAGTACCACAACTCTAAATTAATGTTTCTTATCTCTCTCTCTTCCTATCTGTCTCTGTTTCTGTCTCTGTCTCTGTCTTTCTTTCTCACCAAAAAAAAAAAATACTATGGAAAAGTACAAAATTGTTAGTGTTTATCTGAATTTATCTTTATAAACTGAACCATCCTTGTAACCATTATTAACTGAAGAAATAGAACATTACAAGCATCCTCAATCCTTCCTTCTATTCTCTCCTGGTAAGTACCACTGCCCCTAAGGACCCTTCATTTTTACCTTCTATTACTCTTGATTTATTTTTACTGGTTTTCAACTTATTTATAAATTGAGTAATATATGCTGTGTACTATTTTGTGTCTGGCTTCTTGCATTCAAGCTTATAATTTATAGATGGTAATCTATGTTATTATTATAATATATTGAAAGTAGTATAATTAGTTCACTCTCAATAAAAGTATATCATCATTTCTTTATTAATTTTACTACTGATAAAAATTCCTTCAGCTTTAGTGCTTTTATGAATACTGTTTCAATAAACATTCTTGTAGCTATTTTTGTTGTTGTTCACATAAATATACATATCTCTTGATTATAAACTTAGAAGTAGAATTTTTGGGTGGTAGGGTCTGTGGATGTTTAGCTTAAAAAATCTTGCACAGGAGTTTTTATTTTTTTTCAAATCAATATAGTGATTTATATTTCCATCAATAAAGTGTGAGAGTTAGAATTACTCTGTCATCTCATCAACATTTGGTATTGCCAGTCTTTTTCATTTTAGCCATTTGGTTTAGGAGTATTTCATTGAGGCTTTAATGTATACATTTCTGATGACTAATAAAGTTTAATACTTTTTCATGTGCTTTAGTCATTTGTATATAATCTTGTAAAATGCCTCTTGCTTATACACTTATCTAAGTTCTTAAGTACTTTTTATAGAAATATTACTGTTCTTTTTTTCACAATTAGATCTATACTACTATCTCAAAGAACATTGCACATATATTATGAATAAGGTTAGGCAAATCTACCCACTGCCCATATTTTGAAATCTCTTTTAAGATTTGATATATAGCCTAATACTTAGTATTTTTATAAATGTTTCACTTACATTTGAAAATAATATATATTTGCCAGTAGTTGGAAAATGCTCTATAGATGTCAGCTAAGTTAAGCTTATTAATTGAATTTCTCAAATCTTCTATGTCTTGTTTAATGTATTACTTTGAGTGGTGTGTCAAAAACTCCCACAATAATGATACATTTTACAATTATTCCTTATGGTCTTTTAAATGTTTATTTAATAATTTTTGAATTAATACAAATTATAGGTAACTACAAATTTTAGCCTTCTGTTGAACAGAGCATTTTATCATGCTATACTGTTTCTATCTCTATACATGCTGTTAGCTACATTAGCTTTTAAAATTTTTTTCTTTTACCTTTGGGAAATAACTCTTTATCCTTTTATTTTCAACTATTCTTTGAAGATAAGTTTTAATGGGTCACTTTTTTTACTAACATATTCAGGAAATAAGATGATTTTGTTTTAATAACCAGGTTACAAAATCTCTCTTTTCTGTTGTTTTCCACTTTTCCAAACTTCTTTCTTTTTATTCTTGTGCTTTTTTTTGAAATGATTCAGGGTATTTCCAACATTCTTCTCTGTCCCCCCAATCCCGTCTATATACTCTACTTTTGCCATTTTAACAAATACCCACGGTGTAGCTTACATTCACACTTACTTAGTAAAGTTTATATTTGTCAAGATCTTTGCTCTCCTGAACAATGCTTTAGCCTTATTTACTTTTCTTTAACCTTATAAATTTTCTTATGCAATAAATTGTTGTTTAGATTCAACTATATCATCTTCCTCATTTCCTTCTTACATTGCAACATTCCTCATAAGGTCTTTTTCCTTCTTCTTGAAATATATTTTTTTGAAATCGTTTAGTGACAGACTTTTAGTGATAAATGCTCTCACTCTTTTATTCACTTATTCAAATTAGTATATATTGTGCTCTCTGCATAAAGTAATATGAAAAAAGTCTCTGCTTCATAAATTTAAAACTTTAGGCAGGGAGACAGACAATAAGCAAGATATAATGTAAAATATATTAAAAGTATATATCAAATTACATAGCAGAAAATAAAACAAAAATCTGATAAATTTTATTTTTAATAATTTTATTTTTTTAATGGGGTGACATCGATAAATCAGGATACATATATTCAAAGATAACAAGTCCAGGTTATCTTATCATTCAATTATGTTGCATACCCATCACCCAAAGTCAGATTGTCCTCTGTCACCTTCTATCTAGTTTTCTTTGTGCCCGTCCCCCTCCCTCTTTCCCTCTCTCTTTCCCCCCCTCCCCCTGTAACCACCACACTCTTATCAATGTCTCTTAGTCTCACTTTTATGTCCCACCTACCTATGGAATAATGCAGTTCCTGTTTTTTTCTGATTTACTTATTTCACTTTGTATAATGTTATCAAGATCCCACCATTTTGCTGTAAATAATCCGATTCATCATTTCTTATGGCTGAGTTGTATTCCATAGTGTATATGTGCCACATCTTCTTTATCCAGTCATCTATTAATGGGCTTTTTGGTTGTTTCCATGTCCTGGCCACTGTGAACAATGCTGCAATAAACATGGGGCTGCATGTGTCTTTACGTATCAATGTTTCTGAGTTTTTGGGGTATATACCCAGTAGAGGGATTGCTGGGTCATAAGGTAGTTCTATTTTCAGTTTTTTGAGGAACCACCATACTTTCTTCCATAATGGTTGTACTACTTTACATTCCCACCAACAGTGTATGAGGGTTCCTTTTTCTCCACAACCTCTCCAACATTTGCTATTACCTGTCTTGTTAATAATAGCTAATCTAACAGGTGTGAGGTGGTATCTCATTGCAGTTTTGATTTGCATTTCTCTAATAGCTAAAGAAGATGAGCATCTTTTCATATATCTGTTGGCCATTTGTATTTCTTCCTGGGAGAAGTGTCTGTTCATGTCCTCTTCCCATTTTTTTTATTGGATTGTTTGTTTGTTTGTTGTTGAGTTTTATGAGTTCTTTGTAAATTTTGGATATTAGGCCCTTATCTGAGCTGTTGTTTGAAAATATCATTTCCCATTTAGTTGGCTGTCTATTTATTTTGTTAACAGTTTCTCTTGCTGAGCAAAAACTTCTTAGTCTGATGTAGTCCCATTCATTAATTTTTGCCTTCACTTCTCTTGCCTGTGGAGTCAAATTCATAAAATGCTCTTTAAAACCCAGGTCCATGAGTTTAGTACCTATGTCTTCTTCTATGTACTTTATTGTTTCAGGTCTTAAAATCTGATACATTTTAGATA
Source organism: Saccopteryx bilineata (assembly GCF_036850765.1). Taxonomy (NCBI): domain Eukaryota; kingdom Metazoa; phylum Chordata; class Mammalia; order Chiroptera; family Emballonuridae; genus Saccopteryx; species Saccopteryx bilineata. Next base: position 183,755,838 of record NC_089494.1, read on the forward strand.
AGAAAATCTTTACTCGGAAGTTGACCTTTAAATCAAGACCAGAAAGAACTGAAAGAACATGAAGGTATCTAATGAAAAAGCATTACAGACAAAGGGAATAGATTCTTCAAGATTGCACAGCAAGTTCAAGATACAACAAGAAAGCCAGTAAGGCTATAGCAGAAATAATTATTTGGAGATTAGTAGATGTGCCTGCCCAAAGATGTAATGTACATCCAGATAGTACATGGATTGATAGGTCATGCTCTTCAGTGAGTTGGAAGTTTTCAGAGGTTTTGAATCATCAGTTGGTCTAATCTGTTTTAGCAGGTGTACTCTGCATATTATAATCTGGAGAGGAGCAAAAGTAGAAACAAATAATAGGCTAGCACCATATCTGTGAGAGGTGATGTGGCTTGAGCCTATTGTATGCAGTGATTGTGATGAGATGTGTCAAAGTCTAGGTATATTTTGAAGGCAAAGCTAATGGGATATGCCAATGGTTTTGATGTAGACTGTGAGACAGAGGAGACGCCAAGGATAACTTAGAGGCTTAGGTCCAAAGAACTATCAGAAAAAATTTGTCATTAACTGAGATGTAAGAGGCAATGATTTTGGAAAGATTATCAAGGGCTTAATTTTGAACAAATTAACTTGAAAAATATTATAATATCTTTATTTCATACTTATTCTTGCAGTATAGTTTTGCTGGCTGTGTCATTTTACTTCTTGTTTAACTTCTCTTAGGCCTTTAAGTAGCCATTCCTTTGACTTCACATTTTTATTCCCATTGTGACAATTCAGTCCTCCTACTGTTATCTTTTCATATGTAGTCTGTCTTTTCTACCTGGTTTTGAGATCTCTTTATCTTTCTTTAACTTAGTGATCTGGTATTCCATAATGATATTGAGCATTCTTCTGTCAATGTATTTTTTTCTTTTGTTGTAATTATTCAGGAATTATTCTTTGCCTTAATTTTCATTAATTTGAATAAGTATGAAGATTTTATTTGTTTGCTCATCTGTGTATCTGTTCTGCTTGGATCTAGCTGCGTCCTCTCAGTCTGAGTTCACACACATTCTCATTTTCAAATATTCCCAGCAATTATTTCTTTTCATATGGTCTCCCCAGCCTTCTTTCTATCCTATCCTATCCTATCCTATCCTATCCTATCCTATCCTATCCTATCCTATCCTATCCTATCCTATCCTTTCCTTTCCTTTCCTTTCCTTTCCTATCCTATCCTATCCTATCCTATCCTTTCCTACCCTATCCTAATTTCTAGCTAATGTTGGAAAGTCTAACTTCTAGGTCACTTTTATTTTTTCAGTATCTTCTCTTTGTATCTTAACCTGACAGTCACTAAATTTATTGCTACTATTGTCTAGGAGATATTTATAGATGTTTAGTAACATCAATTTTAGAACTGATATCATATCTTTCTACTCACCAGGACAATATTGCAAACTATTTATTCATTGCTGCTATAACATCTCTGGAGTAGCTGAATTTTGTTATACACATTTTACACAATTAGAGCAATCTGCTGTGATATGTGATATGAATATAGTTTTATTTTCAGAGGTTAGCATTGATAAAGTTGTAGATTTGGAATACATGTTTTTTTCAAAAACAATGAAGTTCACACAATTATTTATAAGATGCATCATTATATGTATATTTACAGAAAAAATAAGTTGCTGTATATTGATGTTACCTTACAAAAACAGTTTTTATATGATTACTACCTTGATAATTTGATAACACTTCTTTTTATGTAATTTGCAATCTTGATAATAATACAGGTATAGAAGTTTTCCTGATCTCCCTTAATTAAATAAAATAAGAAAAAGTATTACTATTTTTATAAAAGGTGTAAATTAACAGCTTGAGACTTTAATATGATAATGACTATGTTTTCTAGAGATTATTTGTATTCTAAAGTATTTTTGACTTTGACAAATTTAAAGTACAAGGCATTCAGTACTAGGCAGAAAAATAGTGGTACATAAAATCATAACATCAGTGTAGTGTGTGAAGTAGAGATAATGTAGAGATAATGGCTGTACTTTTAGCCATTTTATTTTGCTATAAATGAAATTCATTGTTCAGCATAGCCTCCTGAACTATGTTTTCCAGTCAAGTTATTTTGTAAAGATTAAATTAAATTCATTGCAGGGTACAAGCTTTCAGATATTGTGAAAAATCCTATATGTTTGAACTATACCATGAATCTTTTTAGTGTAGAAACACTGTTTTAGTTCAGAAAGACTGTTTTCTACCTCCCTAAACCTTTTCAGAACAGGTTTCTTACCCAACCACAAAGTTTTATTAAATACAAATTGACATTACCTTACATCGGTAAGAAATAATAAAAATACACCTTCAAAAGACGGCTTTGTTTTTTCAGAGTGGGAACTTAAATGGTACTTCAAGATTAGTTAGAGAGTATGCAAATGTTTTGCTGAATTTGAATAACTACTATATTCAGAATATTATGAATGTTGAATCATTATCATAAATCATAGGTTTTATCCTCTTGTTCGATCGCTCCCTTTATGCTGGTAGGAATGCAGACTTGTGCAGCCACTGTAGAGAACTGTATGGGGTTTCCTCAAAAAATTAAAAATGGGACTGCCTTTTGACCAAGCTATCCCACCTTTAGGAATATATCCTAAGAATACCAAATCACTTATTCAAAAGAAGAAATTCAATCTCCTATTTATTGCAGCATTGTTTACAATAGCCAAGATCTGGAAAAAAACCTGTCCTTCAGTAGATGAGTGGATTAAAAAGCTGTGGTACATATACACAATGGAATACTATGCAGCTGTGAAAAGAAGGAAATCTTACCTTTTGTGACAGCATTGATGGACCTGGAGATTATAATGCTAAGTGAAATAAGCCAGGCAGAGAAAGAAAAATATCCTATGATCTCACATATATGTGAAATCTAATGAACAAAGTGAACTGAGGAATGGAATAGAGGCAGAGATGGGATCACAGGTACCAGAGGGACAGCAGTCAGAGGGAAGGGGGATGAGGTGAATGGGATCAGAGAAGGTAAAGGGATTAGCGAAACTATTTATACATAACACAGAGGTATAGATAACAGGACAGCAAATCCTAGAGGGAAGGGAGGCAAAAGGAGTATAAAAAAGGAAAGAGGGGTGGGGAGTAAGGGAGTTATATCAGTGAGACACTTGAATCCATGTAAACACAATAAATTAAAAATAATAAAAGAAAAGAAAAGCTCCCTCTAAATTAAAAATAAATAAATACAAAATCATAGGTTTTATAGATTGAATTATGCCTTCCCACATCCCAACCTCACCCCTCCGAAATACCAATGCTTTAATCTCAGAGTCTGTGAAAGAATATCTGTTAATATTATATGGCAAAGGACTTTTACACATCAAATTAAAGGCTGATAATCAGGTGACATTTAATTAACGAGACTATCTTAGAATATTTGGGTGGGCCGATTTAATCACAAGGGCCCTTAAAATTGGAAGATGAAGGCAGAAGAGAGTGAAAGATGCAGCAGGAAAAAGAGGAAGATAGGAGTTAAAATGCGAGGAGGACTTTATTTTCCATGCTGGCACCGATGATAAAGACAAGGGCCTTGAGTGAAACAGTGCATTCAGCCTCAAGAGGCTGGAGTGACCCTTCGCCACCAGCCAGAAAGGCAAGGGGGGTTCCTACATCTGTATGGAACTGAATTCTGGAAAAAGTCTAAATATTTCTCGAATAGATTCTCTTCTATAGCATCCAGAAAGGAAAGTAGATTTTCAGACACTTATATTTTGACCTTGTGAGAAAGAAGCAAAAAAACAAGCCAGGGACACCAGACTTCTGACCTAAAGAACCGTGTGATAATAAATTTATGTTACTATAACCACATTTATAGTAATTTCTTATAGCAGCAACAAACAAACAAAAAACCCTAATACAATTGGCAATATTTTTAAATTTTAACATAAGAACCTTTGAAAAGGACAGAAATCTTATCATATAAAGTAAATTGAAATGATATGAATAAATATATTACTTTTTCTTTCTGAATGTTATCCTTGCATCTCTTTCTTTTTTACATTCATGATGTTTGTAATTTTTTTTCTTTCCTTTTAAAACAATGACTATGCTGAAAAAGGGTGTATAGTCTAGAATGTATGGTGAATTTATAAACATTGAAAAACTTTATTTAAAAATTAAACAATAGTCTAATTTCATTCTTTTGCGCATGTCTTTCCAATTTCCTTGGCATCATTTATCAGAGGGGCTTTCTTTACTCCATTGGATGTTTTCAATTCCTTTGTCAAAAATTATTTGCCTATATACTTGTGTTTTTATTTCTGGGCTCGCAATTCTGTTCCATTGGTCTCTGTGTGTTTGTTTTTCTGCTAATACCATGCTGTTTTGATTATCTTTGCTATTCAATTTAATTTAAGTCACTACAGTTTGTCTCCCTGTACAAAAATTAATTTAAAATGGATCAAAGATCTAGGTATAAAATCTGAAACAATAGATTGCATAGAAAACATAGGTACTAAACTTATGTTTAGTTATGGACCATTGTCCTAGAGAACATTTTCTGAATTTGACCCCAAAGGCAAGGGAAGTACAGGCAAAAATAAATGAATGGGACTATAACAAATTAAAATTTTTCCACAGTAAAAGAAACTGACAACAGAACAAAAAAGCAGCCAACCAAATGGGAGAAGATATTTGCAAACACAGCTTTGACAAGGGGTTAATATAAAAAAATATATGAAGAACAACACTTCTCTTAAGAATACATACAAATGGCCAACAGATATATAAGAAGATGCTCAACTTTACTAGCTATTAGAAAAATGCAAATCAAAACTACAATGAAATACAACTTCACACCTCTTAGAATGGTTATTATTAACAAAATAGTAATTACAAATTCTGGAGACATTGTGAAAAAAAAAGGAACTCTTACTCATTGCTGGTAAGAATGTAAACTGGTACAGCCACTATGGAAAACTGTATAGTGGTTGTTCAAAATATTAAGAGTAGAGTTACCATATGACCCAGCAGTCCTCTTCTGGGTAGCTTCCCTAAAATTTTGAAAACATTAATTTGCAAAGATATATGCACCACTAAGTTCACTGCAGCATTATTCATGGTGGCCAAGGCATGGAAACAACCAAAATGTCCTTTGATAGATAGATGATTGGATAAAGAAGATGTAGTACATTTATACTATGGAATGTTACTTAGCCATAAGAAAAGATGAAATACTGCCATTTGCAACAACATTAATGGAGTTGAAAATATGCTAAGCAAAATAAGTCAGTCAATAACAACTAAGAACCACATAATTTCTCTCATATGTGGGGTGTTAGATTCAGGGAGTACTGACATGCTGGGGCTGCCAACAGTGTACAAGGTCCCTGTGACGCTGAGAACAAAGAGTTCAGCAACATCCTGCATTGAGTCAGAGACCCTTATCAGAAGTTTATGTTTGAAATTCTCCACTGAGTAATAACCCCCCCATAACTGCGCACGACCTCCCTAGCCAATGACTAACAGCCACATCAGCTTCTGTATGAACCGCTTGCTTGCTATGCTATAAAAACCCCTAGACTGTAGGCGCTCGGTGTGACTCTGGTGACTGCCACCTGAGCTCACCCCTGCGAAGGTTTTTTTTTTCTTTTTCTTTTTCTTTTTCTCTTGGCCATAAAACTTTGTCTAAAACTCTCCAAACGTCTCCAATGTTTGTTTTACCCGGCGAGTGCAACATTTATGGGGGCTCGTCCCGGGATTCCCATTACGGGAATTTTGGCTGGGGACAGGCAGAACAGCTCGAGCTGGTGAGTATTTTGTTGTGGAATTCCTTGTTTCTGTAATCTGGCTCCAGAGCATTTGCAGTCTGTGGTGGCAGACAGGACACTGTCAGTGACCCGTCCAAACACTCGGGCCAAGGGCAGGACACTGCCAGCCGAGGTTTCTGTTTCTGTCTGAAATCAATCGATCGTTTTGAAGTAGTGAGCTCACTCGCGCTGCGCCGCGCTGCTGTCTGGTTGTTTGTTTAGCCTGAATGACTGTGTGGGAAATTTTGTGTATTGCCCTCCTGGGATTTGCTGCACTGTTGTGTTTGGTGTTAATTTGTTTGCCAGTACAGTGTGATCAACGTTCATCTATCTGGATCACCCTGCTTATAGGGTGGGGAATCCTGTGTGTTGTCTTTGTAGGACTAGAAGCATACCTGGCTAAGAAGAACAAGTACCGCGAGATGGGACAGCAAGAATCTACACTTAAATCCCCTCTTGATTGCATTTTAAGTAACTTCTCTGATTTTCAGAAGAGAGCTCAGGGTTATGGGGACCTCCACCCGATCGAGAAACTCTCCGGAACTTAAGCCAAGTGGAGTGGCCATCTCTTAAGGTTGGATGGCCATCTGAAGGAACCTTTGATCTGCCCATAGATTTTATTTATTTATTTTTATAGAGAGAGGAGAGAGAGAGAAAGAAAAAGAGAGAGTAGAGGGGGGAGGAGCAGGAAGCATTAACTCCCATTTGTGCCTTGACCAGGCAAGCCCAGGGTTTTGAACTGGCAACCTCAGCACTCCAGGTCAACGCTTTATCCACAGCACCACCACAGGTCAGGCTACTAATTTAACCAAGGATAAATACTGTATACTAAAAACTGTAACACATTGACAAATGAAATTGAAGAAAACATAAATAAATAAAAAGATATCATGAATTCTTAGATTAGAATAATTAATATTATGAAAATGTCTATTTTATCCAAAGTGATTCACAATTAATTGTAGTCACTATAAAAGGTTCAATGGCATGTTCACATAAATAGAGAAAGTAATTCTAACATTTGTATGAAACCCCAAAAGCAATCTTAAATAGCCAAAGCAATCTTGAGAAAGAACAAAACTCAAGGCATCACACTTTCTAATTTCTAGCTATATTCCAATGCGATAGTGATCAAAACAGTATGATACTGAATAAAGACAGACACATAGGCCAGTAGAACAGAATAGAAAGCCCAGGAATAAACCCTCATAATCCCATATAGTTAGGTAATCTATGACAAGGTTACCAAGCATACATAATGGGGAAAAAATAGTCTCTTCAATAAATGGAAGAACTGGATATCTACATGTAAGAGAATAAGACTACACCACTGTCTTACAACACACACAAAAATTAACTCAAAATGCATCAAAAACGAACAAAAAACCGAAAACTGTAAATCCTGAAAGAAAACATAGGAAAGAACTCCTTGACATTGGTTTGGCAATGATTTTTTTTTGGGGGGGGATATGACACCAAAAGTACAAGTAGCAAATGCAAAAGCAAAAAAAAAAATAATAATAATGAAATGGAAGCATGCCAAACTAAAATACTTCTGCGCATCAAAAGAAACAACCAACAAAATGAAAAGACAATCTATGGAATGGGATAAAATATTTGCAAACCATATATCTGATAATGGGTTAATATCTAAAATATAAAAGAAACTTCTACAACTCAATAGCAAAAAGCTAATACACCAATTTAAAAATGGGCAAAAAATATGAATAGAAAGTTTTCCAAAAAAGACATACAGATAGCCAATAAGTACATGAAAAAGATGTTTAACATCAGGAAAATGAAAATAAAGACTATAATGAGATATCACCTCACCTGTTAGAGTTTAAAAAAAAAACACCACAAAAAACCTCAATGTTCTTAAAGGTGTGGAGAACAGAGAAACCTTATGCTCTGTTGACCATAATGTAACTTGGAATAGTCAATATGGAAGCACAGCATTGAGGTTGCTCGAAAAATTAACATAGTATAAAATACAATCCAGTATTCCCACTACTGGTTATATATCCAAAGGAACTGAAATCAGTATCTTGAAGAGATATCTATACTGTAATGTTCATCTGGAGTATAATAATATTATTATTCATAATAGCCAAGATATAGAAACAACCTAGGTCATCTGTTGACAAATGAATGGATAAAAAAATTATTAAATAAAATTATATTCAGCCATAAAAAAATCCTGACATGTTCAACAATATAATGATGAATTGACCTTGAGGACATTATGCTAAATGAAGTAAACCAGACAGTGAAACACAAATACTGTGTGATGTCACTTACAAGTGGAATCTAAAAATACTAAACTCAATGAACTAAATTGTAGAATAGTGGTTGTTAGGGAGAGATTGTACACCTTCAATATATATACAATTTATCTGCTTAGGAAATCTAGCAGATTTGATTAAAATATGGTGTTATGAGGCCTCAGATCTCAATCTAAATTCCTTTGAAATGTAGTCCTTTTACAAAGATGCAAATTCAGTTCCTTGAACAAAATAGATTGAACCTCTTCATCCACTAAGCTTTCTCTGGGTAAAAACAATTGTCACAAAGCAAATTCAGCTAGATTCTGGGGAAGGTAATATAAATGATCGATTTTTGAAATTCAGCAAGAAATATACCCTACTATGTTACTCTTATCTTAGTGAAATATAATGTACATAAGCAGTATGGAGTGTCAGACAGCAGCCTAGAATGTATTTAGAAACATATGTTAAAACAAATGCAAATTTGGAAGTTTTCATTCATTTTTAAAATATCTTAAATCCCTAATATCTTGCTTAATTTGTCACTTTAATTTTTTTTTTTGCTGTACAGATAAAAATTGCAGCCATAATTTCTTAAGTTTAGGTTGAAAACATCTTTTGCAACCCCAGTTACTATATTTTACACTCTCTGTCAGAAGAGCCAGAATGAGAAGTTCACTTACTACTCTAAAAGCATTTACATTACATTTCACCCTGCATCTCAAGTGAGACCTGTGTCTCTAAATAATTTCTGTAATTATCTGTCTCAGACCCATTTTTATGGAACATTTTACACTCTTAGTCAGAAAATTGTAGGAGTTAGAGATAAGAAAACAAAAAAAGGGATCTCTTTATTCCTTGTCTTGAGTCATAAGAATCTCTTATAAACCAGATGTTTTGTCAAGATCTACAGAATAGCTTAGTTAATCCAATTATCTGGGTGGTAAATTCTATATATTTTTTTGGCAGAGAATTTTCAGTTTCTTTAGAGAAACATAAATTTCAGAAAAATTTTACTCCCCTCATAACTGCTTATATTTATTTGGGAAAGAAGGAGCAAAAGAGATAGTCATTAATTTTAGTTAATTAATCAATTAAGTCATTGAGGTCTCTTATCATATACTCTGAACATTTTGTTCCTGGTGTGCTCTGTAAGGTGCTAGAATATAATGATGAGCAAAGCAAACATGATCCCTGCCTGCACGGGGTTTACACTTTAATGAAAGTGAGAAAAACTAAATCAATAGTCAGAAAAACACATGCAGAATTATGAGTTACTATAAAAACTGGCAACTATTTTTATTTCAAATTTTCCTTTTAAAACTTTGTATGTAAGGCTGACTTTCCTGGTTAGAATTCTGTAGTTAAATGGCAAATCAATTATTTCTCCAGCAAATTGAAATTTTTACATACTAAGAGAAAAAGTAGACTAAAAGAAAAATTTGAAAGGAAGGAGTTAGATAAAAATAATCTGCTCTCCTTGAAAAATTCAGTATCATAGTGTGATGGGCATTAGGCCTAGCCTGTTTCATCTAGATATTCATAGATTGGCTAACATTTTAAACATTTCTCTTTATTAGTAGGTGTTTAAAGATAGGCATAATAGGGAATTATGACAGTTAAAAGTCCTTTGAAAAATTTTGTAAAAACTGTTATTTATTCACCAGAAAGTTGTGAGACTTAATTTTAGTTTTATATAATGGTTCATATATAACCATACATATTTTGAGAATTTGAAATTTAATAAAATTTGAATATATTGATGATATATATGATGTTAACATTTGATCATTGACAGATGTAATGATGGTGTAGAATGTGGATTAAATAAAAGAGTATAACAATTATAAAATAATTTTCCCTAGTTAATGGAAGCAAAGTGGTCTTGACATAGGAGACTGAAGTTAATTCTTAATTATTTTAATGTTTTAATCCTTAATTATTTTAATGTTTAGTTTTGGGAATATTTATGCTTTTGTCAATGAAACACCTAAATATTGTGAATGTTATATGAGTTATGACATCTTTTCCATTACATTTTAATTAGCATACAAATTAAATTGTACAGGAATATTTTAGTGTTAGATGTATCACATTTTATTTGAACTCCATATTCAAAATAACTAAGGAGCTAGGCATGCCCCTTAACCTCTTTTGATCCTTGTTATCCTATAAGACAAAAATCACTTTCTACATTTTATTAATGAGGTAAACAAGAAAGAGTAATGTAGCTGGTAACAAGCAGTGAAAAGATTAGAATCCAAGTCTATCGACTCCAAAATCAGTAATTTTTCTCATACATGATACTGAAATCCACTGGTTTTAATGTTTAGATTAGAAAAGAATAGAGGTTTGAAACTCAGTAGAACAAAAAATACACTGAATAATGAAACAATAAACCTGTTATTTAAAAAAGTTAATACAGTTGATAATCCTTCAGTTAGACTCATTGAGAAAGAGAGAAGATGCATATTGAAAAGGATACAGAAATTATATACAAAAAAGCCAAACCATATTGCTATAGATTAGCAATAAAATAATTAAAATTGAATTAACAAAAATGCTATGTAACATCAGAAATTAAAAAGTAGACATTTTACATATTCTTTACACATTAAATACATAATAATAAAATATTACAAAAAACTTTATGTCAAAACTTGACAGCTTACATAAAATGAACAAATTTCTTAAATGATATAAATTGCCTAAATTCTCAAGAAGAAATAGAAATCTGAATAGTTCAGTTTTATATTTACTTAAGAAATTCATTTCTTAATACTCTTCTGACAAAAAATATCAAACATAGACATATAAGGAACAAAAAATAGTGATTCTACAGAAACATTTCTAAAAATGAAAAAAATAAGAATATTTATTATTTTTATAAGGTCAGCATATCCTGGATTACAAAGGCATACAGATATATTTTAATAAAGAACACTACAAATCAGTATCCCTCAAGGATGTAGACACAAAACTCCTTAACAAAATATTAAATTTTGATGTGTGTTTGTTTTACTTCATAAATATTATGCTCATTGAATTTTGGCTCCCCAACTCCAAGCAGCTAATCAAGGCATTTTTCTAAACTAAAGTAGTTCTCTTCTTAAGAGAAGTCTGGTGCCAGGTGGAGAAAAATATCTTTTTTGTTGTTGTTTTTGTTTTGCTCTTGTGTTTTATTTTTTTTTACCCTGATACACATATTTTTTTTTATCCTTCTTTTAATTTCTGTTTCACAATTATCTTTCTTTCATAACTACCATGACATTGGAATGCAAATTTAAAAACGATATCAATTCTATTCCAGTTGTGAACTTCTTTATTTGTATGAACACAAGCCTATATAAAATTATATTGATTATAAATTATAGTATAAGTTGAAATATAAAATCCTTGGAAAAACTTATACAATGAAGAACTTATAAAATCATTCTTTTCATGTTAGTAAGAGTAATCTGTGGTAAGTACACTTTAAGAGAAACCCTCTCATAAAAATATGATATAATGATAAATAAACAAATCGTGAAGCTCTGATGTATTAAATTTTTATATTATAATAAACAAATGGCCTGAAACTGCTTTTTACAATACCAGCTGTATAGGGTACTACATAGTTTTAGATGAACAATTTAAAAATATATGCCAGGCTTTGTTTTTTTTAATCTAATTTTCATTAATTAAGAAGAAAACTCTTACTGGTAGCATAACAATTATGATCTACTTGAAAGACTCGTACAATTATAGTGCTAGTATTTTATTTTATTTATTCATTTTTAGAGAGGAGAGAGAGAGGGAAAGAGACAGAGAGGAAGAGAGAGGAGAGAGAGACAGAGAGAGAGAAGGGGGGAGGAGCTGGAAGCATCAACTCCCATATGTGCCTTGACCAGGCAAGCCCAGGGTTTTGAACCGGCGACCTCAGCATTTCCAGGTCGACGCTTTATCCACTGTACCACCACAGGTCAGGCCCGGTGCTAGTATTTTAAAAAGATGTATTTTTGTTACCTAGGCAGTTTACAGCAAATTAAACACTTTGTAAAACCTCTTTTTTTCACAAGCAAAATATTTTTTTCAATCTTTGATCAGAAATTTCTAAAGCATCTCAGGCAGAGTTCATTAAGAAACATTTTTATAGATGATTGCCCTTTTGAAGTAATACAGAAAAACTGGATTAGAAATATTTTATCAGAATGTGTAGATATAATTCACATAAGAGTTCTCATTCATTTCTGCTTTGTTGTTTAGCAATGCTATTTATGATTTTGAAAAATAACCTATTCTTTCTCCTAGTATTATAGTATGTTAGTAGTCCTTATAATTGATTGCATGAAATGACATGTATCTCTTTGTTGTTTATTAAGATTAATGTAAATATCATCACTGAGCTACCTCAATTGTTTAGTGGTTGAGAGCAAATTTCAATATAAGCATTTAGAGAAAGTAAGTTAATCAAATATGCAAAATAGTCTAATGAACTAGGCTGTAAGCAATCCTTCAAATGTGTTATTAGAAATAGTTACAAGTGACGTCACGGAAATGGCGCCGTGAGAAGCGCGTCCGACAGCTCTCCCCTAAATCACAACAAATTTATCAACTAGAAACAGAAAAATTTATCCTCGGAGCATTCCGGAGTTCCACACAAACTGAAAGCAAAAGGACTGTTATCACTTGAATCTGAGAGACGAGGGTGTGGAGGAAGCTACCACAGCGACGCTCATTCAAGCCGCGAGGGAGTGCGCCTGCGTGCTATCAATAAGACCACCCTCAGATGCCGATAAGAAAGAGGAAATCGAATATTATGGATACAAAAGAAAGAGAGGTAACACAAATAGATGTGGAAAAATCTATGGAGAAAAGACTTAACATATTGGAAGCCTTGGAGCTAAATGACAGAGAATTTAAAATAGAAATCTTAAAAATACTCAGAGATATACAAGAAAACACAGAAAGGCAATATAGGGAGATCAGAAAACAACTCAATGAACACAAAGAATATATTACCAAGGAAATTGAAACTATAAAAACAAATCAAACAGAAATGAAAAACTCAATTCACGAGCTGAAAAACGAGGTAACAAGCTTAGCTAACAGAACAGCCCAGATTGAAGATAGGATTAGTGAAATAGAAGACAAACAACTTGAGGCACAACAGAGAGAAGAAGAAAGAGACTCAAAAATAATAAAAAATGAGAAAGCCCTACAGGAATTGTCTGACTCCATCAGAAAGAATAACATAAGAATAATAGGTATATCAGAGGGAGAAGAGAAAGAAAATGGAATGGAGAATATACTCAAACAAATAATAGACGAGAACTTCCCAAGCCTGTGGAAGAAACTAAAGCCTCAAATTCAAGAAGCAAACAGAACACCAAGTTTTCTTAACCCCAACAAACCCACTCCAAGGCACATCATAATAAAGATGACACAAACCAATGACAAAAAAAAATTCTCAAGGCAGCCAGGGAAAAGAAGAGTACAACATATAAAGGAAGGCCTATTAGATTATCATCAGATTTCTCAGCAGAAACTCTACAAGCTAGAAGAGAGTGGACCCCAATATTTAAAGCCCTGAAAGAGAGGAACTTTCAGCCAAGAATACTATACCCATCAAAGCTATCCTTCAACTATGAAGGAGATATAAAAACATTCACAAATACAGAAAAGATGAGAGAATTTATCAACAGAAAGCCCCCACTCCAAGAAATAATAAAGGGGGTTTTCCAACCAGATGCAAAGAACAAAAGAAAACAACACCACAAGTAACAGCTCCACCAAGAACACAATAAAACCAAACTTAAACTGTGACAACAAAGGAAAAAAAGGGGGGAGAGGATGGAGATTAACAGTAGCAAAGGATGATGAAATGCAGAAATACTTATAAGATAGGGTACTACAATGAATATGGTAGGTACCCTTTTCATTACTTAATGGTAACCACCCTTAAAAAAACCACCACAAAAACACTTGACTTAAAAAAGGTAGCAACAGAGGAAAGAAGTATGGAACACAAACAAACAAAAACAAATGATAGAAAAACAAAAGAGAAGAATCAAACTAGATACAAAACTAACAGAAAGCAATTTATAAAATGGCAGTAGGGAACCCACAAGTGTCAATAATTACACTAAATGTAAATGGATTAAACTTACCAATAAAAAGACACAGAGTAGCAGAATGGATTAAAAAAGAAAATCCAACTATATGCTGCCTACAAGAAACACATCTAAGCAACAAGGATAAAAACAAATTCAAAGTGAAAGGCTGGAAAACAATACTCCAAGCAAACAACACCCAAAAAAAAAAGCAGGTGTAGCAATACTCATATCTAATAATGCTGACTACAAGACAGAAAAAGTACTCAGAGACAAAAATGGTCATTTCATAATGATTATGGGGAAGTTGAATCAAGAAGACATAACAATCCTTAATATATATGCACCAAACCAAGGAGCACCAAAATATATAAGACAGCTACTTATTGACCTTAAAACAAAAACTAACAAAAATACAATCATACTTGGAGACCTCAATACACCGCTGACGGCTCTAGATCGGTCATCCAAACAGAGAATCAATAAAGATATACTGGCCTTAAACGAAATACTAGAACACCTGGATATGATAGACATCTACAGGACACTTCATCCCAAAGCGACAGAGTATACATTTTTCTCTAGTGTACATGGAACATTCTCAAGAATTGACCATATGTTGGGCCACAAAGACAATATCAGCAAATTTAGAAAAATTGAAATTGTACCAAGCATATTTTCTGATCATAAAGCCTTGAAACTAGAATTCAACTGCAAAAAAGAGGGGGAAAAGCCACAAAAATGTGGAAACTAAACAACATACTTCTAAAAAATGAATGGGTCAAAGAAGAAATAAGCGCAGAAATCAAAAGATATATACAGACAAATGAAAATGAAAATACGACATATCAGAATCTCTGGGATGCAGCAAAAGCAGTAATAAGAGGAAAGTTCATATCACTTCAGGCCTATATGAACAAACAAGAGAGAGCCGAAGTAAACCACTTAACTTCACACCTTAAGGAACTAGAAAAAGAAGAACAAAGACAACCCAAAACCAGCCGAAGAAAGGAGTTAATAAAAATCAAAGCAGAAATAAATGAAATAGAGAACAGAAAAACTATAGAAAAAATCAATAAAACAAGGAGCTGGTTCTTTGAAAAGATCAACAAAATTGACAAACCCTTGGCAAGACTCACCAAGGAAAAAAGACACAGGACTCAAATAAATAAAATCCAAAATGAAAGAGGAGAGATCACCACAGACATCATAGAAATACAAAGAATTATTGTAGAATACTATGAAAAATTATATGCCACCAAATACAACAATCTAGAAGAAATGGATAAATTCCCAGAACAATACAACCTTCCTCGACTGAGTCATGAAGAAGCAGAAAGCCTAAACAGACCAATCAGCAGGGAGGAAATAGAAAAAACTATTAAAAATCTCCCCAAAAATAAAAGTCCAGGCCCAGACGGTTATACTAGTGAATTCTATCAAACATTCAAAGAAGACTTGGTTCCTATTCTACTCAAAGTCTTCCAAAAAATTGAAGAAGAAGCAATACTTCCAAACACATTTTATGAGGCCAACATAACCCTCATACCAAAACCTGGCAAGGATGGCACAAAGAAAGAAAACTACAGACCAATATCTCTAATGAATACAGATGCTAAAATACTAAACAAAATACTAGCAAATCGAATACAACAACATATTAAAAAAATAATACATCATGATCAAGTGGGATTCATCCCAGAATCTCAAGGATGGTTCAACATACGCAAAACGGTTAACGTAATATACCATATCAACAAAACAAAGAACAAAAACCACATGATCTTATCTATAGATGCAGAAAAGGCTTTTGATAAAATACAACACAATTTTATGTTTAAGACTCTCAACAAAATGGGTATAGAAGGAAAATGTCTCAACATGATAAAGGCCATATATGATAAACCATCAGCCAACATCCTATTAAACGGCATAAAACTGAGGACTTTCTACCTTAAATCAGGAACAAGACAGGGTTGTCCACTCTCTCTACTCTTATTCAACGTGGTGCTAGAAGTTCTTGCCAGAGCAATCAGACAAGACAAAGAAATAAAAGGCATCCATATCGGAAAAGAAGAAGTAAAGCTATCACTTTTTGCTGATGATATGATCCTATACATCGAAAATCCGAAGGACTCCACAAAAAGATTATTAGAAACAATAAACCAATACAGTAAGGTCGCAGGATACAAAATTAACATACAAAAGTCCATAGCCTTTCTATATGCCAACAATGAAATATTAGAAAACGAACTCAAAAAAATAATCCCCTTCACGATTGCAACAAAAAAAATAAAATACCTAGGAATAAACATAACAAAGAACGTAAAGGACCTATATAATGAAAATTACAAAGCACTGTTAAGGGAAATCGAAAAAGATACAATGAGATGGAAAAATATTCCTTGTTCTTGGATAGGAAGAATAAATATAATCAAAATGGCCATATTACCCAAAGCAATATACAAATTTAATGCAATTCCCATCAAAATCCCTATGAGATTTTTTAAAGAAATGGAACAAAAAATCATCAGATTTATATGGAACTATAAAAAACCCCGAATAGCCAAAACAATCCTAAGGAAAAAGAATGAAGCTGGGGGCATTACAATACCTGACTTTAAACTATATTATAGGGTCACGATAATCAAAACAGCATGGTATTGGCAAAAAAATAGACACTCAGACCAATGGAACAGAATAGAAAGCCCAGAAATAAAACCACATATATATGGTCAAATAATCTTTGATAAAGGGGCCAACAACACACAATGGAGAAAAGAAAGCCTCTTCAACAAATGGTGTTGGGAAAACTGGAAAGCCACATGCAAAAGAATGAAACTCGACTACAGCCTGTCCCCGTGTACTAAAATTAACTCAAAATGGATCAAAGACCTAAATATAAGACCTGAAACAATAAAGTACATAGAAGAAGACATAGGTACTAAAATCATGGACCTGGGTTTTAAAGAACATTTTATGAACTTGACTCCAATGGCAAGAGAAGTGAAGGCAAAGATAAATGAATGGGACTACATCAGAATTAAAAGTTTTTGCTCAGCAAGAGAAACTGATATCAAAATAAACAGACAGCCAACTATATGGGAACTGATATTTTCAAACGACAGCTCAGATAAGGGCCTAATATCCAAAATTTACAAAGAACTCATAAAACTCAACAACAAACAAACAAACAATCCAATAAAAAAATGGGAAGAGGACATGAACAGACACTTTTCCCAGGAAGAGATACAAATGGCCAACAGATATATGAAAAGATGCTCAGCTTCATGAGTTATTAGAGAAATGCAAATCAAAACTACAATGAGATACCACCTCACTCCTGTTAGATTAGCTATTATCAACAAGACGGGTAATAGCAAATGTTGGAGAGGCTGTGGAGAAAAAGGAACCCTCATTCACTGTTGGTGGGACTGTAAAGTAGTACAACCATTATGGAGGAAAGTATGGTGGTTCCTCAAAAAACTGAAAATAGAACTACCTTATGACCCAGCAATCCCTCTACTGGGTATATACCCCAAAACCTCAGAAACATTGATACGTGAAGACACATGTAGCCCCATGTTCATTGCAGCACTGTTCACAGTGGCCAAGACATGGAAACAACCAAAAAGCCCTTCAATAGAAGACTGGATAAAGAAGATGTGGCACATATACACTATGGAATACTACTCAGCCATAAGAAATGATGACATCAGATCATTTACAGCAAAATGGTGGGATCTTGATAACATTATAAGGAGTGAAATAAGTAAATCAGAAAAAAACAAGAACTACATGATTCCATACATTGGTGGAACATAAAAATGAGACTAAGAGACATGGACAAGAGTGTGGTGGTTACCAAGGGTGGGGGGGGAGGGAGGACATGGGAGGGAGGGAGGGAGAGAGTTAGGGGGAGGGGGAGGGGCACAGAGAACTAGATAGAGGGTGGCGGAGGACAATCTGACTTTGGGCGAGGGGTTTGCAACATAATTTGATGACAAAATAACCTAAACATGTTTTCTTTGAATATATGTACCCTGATTTATTAATGTCATCCCATTACCATTAATAAAAATTTATAAAAAAAAAAAAAAAAGAAATAGTTACAAAATTAGTTCACATATTACAGGACAATCTTGCTAAGACCTATATATATTGTTAGGATAAAGTTATAAACAGAGATGGGAAAAATAAACTAATAAGAATTTCGTTCCTGATAGGTAAGAGTGTAACTTGTGAACTACTAAATCAGCTGTTGCATTTGATGGGGATCTTGGTCACAGTTGATGGGATGCCTTGTCATGATAAATTGAACACTTTGCTTTTTATCAGTTTGAGTCATCTTTGATCAAAGTGAAAGAAAAAGAGATGACGTGAATTTTATCTATGCAAGATAAAGGTTTTGGATACATCTTTAAATTATATTTCATGGAATTACAGAATTCTTAAGGTAGACAAGACTGTATATATCATCTGCTTTCAGATCAGGAATGTGAGAGCTCAAGGGTTAAAGGGATATTCAAAGCATTACATAGTTTGTAAGAGAAAGAGCCAAAACTAAAGTCTGCGTTTGACCAATATTTTAGTCTAATGGCCTTTCTTCCCCACTATAGACTTTCTGGGGTGAAATTACCCCCCACACATATCCTATACACATGCATATATATTCTCTATATAATTTATTTAATATAAATATTAAGTAAATACTCCCATAAAGCAACTAAGAAGAATTCATAAATTATTTAATTAATTGTATAGTTCTCTGTAATCATTGTCAATTCATTGAATTCAAATTATTTGATTTAGAAATACATTTTCTCTGTTATTTTTCAGTGTTTTAAAAATATCCTAATAATATTAAACAACACAAATCACTGAATAAGGCAAGAAGACATTCCAGAGTTAAGACTGCTATATTTCCATTGAGTCAATATGGAAATACACTGAAACCATCCATAGCTGTTGTGTTGGGGACAAAATAAAATATTCAGAGAACAATAACTTTATAGGCAATATGTTAGTGTCTTAATTTCTATAGTGATTTTTTTCCTATATAGAATATCACAACATCACTAATAGTAAGATAAACACTGTTATTTAGATCTCTAATAGTGAAACGTTATCATACATAATTGGCACAGGCAACATAAAAGCGAATTAAGAAAATCTGGTTCAAACAACATAGCAGACAGTCCCTTAGTAAAAATGGAGTTTCTGACACAGATAATTACCCAAATCTCACTTCAATAAAATATAACAACAATAATGAAAAACACATCTTTTGGAGATGTTTCAGAGATAATCTATGTTTGTTGTTCTATTTACTATATTAAAATAGTAGATACTAATGGCTTTAGTGCAGTGGTGGGCTTCAAATAATTTAACAACCGGTTCTCTGCCCTAATGACCATTTTAAGTATAAAAAATGATATATTGAAAGGTAGTTTATTATTTCATGCACTTAAGAACAATAAAAGAGGTACACAAAACTAGATTATATTAAAAGAGTTTTAAAATATTAATGAAAAATATTAAATAATACCTGACAAAAAACAATAAAACTGTTATTTCAGATATTTCCATATTGCTTCTTGATTGGCATCCTTGCTTGCAATTATTTTCACCTATAGATGGAATGAACATTACTACGGGCACTTAGAATACGCTGTTGCACAGATGAATGTTAAAAAAGAGTAAGGAGTGTAAGTTTGTGATTTCCATATTGGGCAGCTGCCCTAGCGCCCACCTTAGAGAGAACCCTGATTACAAGTGTCATTTTAACAATGTTTCCTGAGCTCAACAAAAAATTAGGTATCGGTTCTACCAAACTGGTGTGAACCTGCTGAACCCCCCACTGTTTTTGCGCTTTCAAAAGAGCCTTTTTTACTATATAGAATATCCTTCTGTCCACATTTTCTACTGAGATTCCAGCCATCATTCCAGTACTGTATCAAATGCCACTTCCTCGACATGTTTGGCAGATCTCAACTTTATTTTTCCTACTCTTCTCTCTAACGCATTTATATCCCTATAGTATTTTGTTTAGACATTAGCCCCCTTTCCGTTGTTGGAATTGAAGAAAATTTTGAAGAAACAAAATTAAGATTAATGGGCATAGGAAATAAAGTTAGAAAGACTGAACGAATCAACAATGGAGAAGAAGCATAAAGAATTGGTTAAGAGAACAGATTTTGGAATCAGACTCTCAGAATTAAATCTCAGCTCTGCCAGTTATTAGTCATGTGACCATGGACAGCTTATTGCCCAATAAATTGTTACTAAAAATTCTCATTTCTAAATGGGATAATAGTCCTACCTTATAGGGTTAACTTAGCAATGCTCATTATAAATAAGTTGTATGTATACATCCACAAACATATTTATAATTGTATGTGTAAAACACATAATATGTAAATATATAATGAAAATTGTTAGGTTTTTTTTATTTTTACTAAAATAAAATAATATATCTCCCAAATTGAAAACATCAGTGACATTTTTCATATTTAGAATAGTAATAATCAATACTGATTTCTTTATTGTGCTTACTAGCAGTTTAATATACTCTTCCTTCCCTATAAAGTTTTAGTAAAATTCTGAGAGTTCATTTTGCTTTGTTGTAGTTAATATAAATATTGAGGGCCATTTTATTCTGAGCCTGGTCCTTCAACCAATTATTTAGAGTCACCATGATTTAACTGTTCTCATAGCCTCTACTAGAATATGAATTCCATGAAGGTAGGGATTGTATCTCTCAGTTGTCATTGTATACTCAGTAACCTAGTGTAGTACTTGATACACTATAGGCAAATATTAATCACCTTTTGTTTTCAGTTATTCTCTCTTCACATTCATCTCTTATTTAATTCCTTTTTACACTGAAGTGCTCTTCCCCAAGGACCACATCTACATTACTTCATCTCTTTTTGTTGTTCCCAATAGTTCTTTCATTCTTTCTCTGTCATATGCTTTACATTCTTTTCTATTTAACAGCTCTGTTATAAGAAGATGATAGGTAGGATGGACTAGTTACATTTCTTTGTTTCTTAGAATCTACCATATTTTTCACTCCATAAGATGCACCCCCCCCAAAGTGGAAGGGAAAATGCCCATGCATCTTATGGAGCAAATGTTCATTTTTTAAAGCTGCTGTGGGGTGCTGTGCAGGTAAGCATATGTAGAATGAGTGCCAGTGGGAGCATAATCATACCCACCATGGCAGTGTGCCAAACCCCAACATCTGCTGGTTCTGGTTTCCACAGTTGCATGCAGCGCAGGAGGGAAGGCGAGGGACGTTGTGTGGGCGCATTCACCTGCCATCATCGAGGGCAGACTGAGAGGCACGCTGCAGTGGTGGAGGGCTGCGCTGCAGCTGCTGGAGCTCTGTGTGAAGTGCTGACGTCACTTGCTGCCCTATTAGTGCTTGACCAGTTTAGAGCACATATTAGTGAAACCACAAAAAAAACTTTAAAGAAGTGAAAACTCATCAAGCTGTAATTCCTGGGGGTCTTACCAGCCAGTTGCAACCTCTCAAAGTTTCCATCAACAAACAGTTTAAAGCAGCGGTTCTCAACATAAAGTCTTTATGTAAAAGAGTGGAACAAATGGATGGCTGCTGGTAATCATGACCTGACACCAACTGGACGATTGAAGAGACCCATTATCACTCGTTTGTGAATGGGTGAAAACATCATGGCAGTCATTCAAAAGTTGTGGCATTAGCAATGCCGTAGATGGCACTGAAGATGGTATCATATATAAAAATTGCAAAGAAAGTGATACCAGTGATTGTGAGCAACTGAGCTTCTTAAATTCTGACACTAGCGATGATGAGTTCCCTGGGGCTCCTGGAAAACTAGAAGAGTATTTGAACATTAAAATCTCTTTTCATTTGTTAATAACAGTGCTAATGGTTGTTAATACTGCTTTTGAGTTTACATTGTTGAAATATTATTGTGGTATATATTATTAAATATTTAAACACACTATTTGGTTCAGAATATTTTTTTTCCTTATTTTCCTCCTTAAAGTCCTAGGTGCATCTTATGGTCAAGTGCATCTTATGGAGTGAAAAATACTGTAATTCTATTCCGAGCAGTCAAGTGTCCAGATTGAGATTATAAACCTAGTAGTCCAGCTAGGTTAGCCTTTGTCTCAGTTAGGACATCATTTTGCAAACTTGGGAAAAGACTACTTAAAGTGAAGAGAGACAGATGATGCTCTTTGTCCCTTCTACTTCAGCTCCTCCATATCTGAGCTCTAGTAGCCATATTTCTCCTAGAGTTCCATGTGACTTTGAGGTTAAAGACATGCTCCATGTGGAAGAGGAAGGGGAGGAGAAGGAGCTGAGTTTATCACTAGTGCTGAGCCAATGCTATGATTATAGATTGCTGACTTCTTTTCTTTTTCTTTTTTTGTAAGAAAAGGTAAAAGTCACTATTTTTTTTGGGGGGGCAGTTGGTTATGTGCACCTGAATGTTAAGTGTTAGAGTGAGAAAAGTAACTCCAAGTGAAAGTTGAGGGGACCAGTAAGATGATGGACAACATCAGATAACCTGATATGGATCCTACCCTTCACTGTGAATCTAATTATTCTCAACAAAATATAATCATGGCATACTTGGTATGACTGAATATGTTATGGGAGCCAGA
Source organism: Saccopteryx bilineata (assembly GCF_036850765.1). Classification (NCBI taxonomy): domain Eukaryota; kingdom Metazoa; phylum Chordata; class Mammalia; order Chiroptera; family Emballonuridae; genus Saccopteryx; species Saccopteryx bilineata. The sequence continues at coordinate 183,778,677 of NC_089494.1, forward strand.
AAATGGCAGAATTGAGTTGTATTTTTTTCCTGCCTCCAACTTATTTGTACAAATAGCACAGGAGGACACAAGCTCCATGCAGATAGCAGCCCAGGGGTCACAACTGGTCCCTCTGACCTTACATTGGCAGATAGAGGCTCTACCATGGAGCCTTCTTAGGACCCTGGGCACCTTCAGGAGCCTGAATAGCAGATGCAGCCAGAGCCACAGTCTGGGCTCATTTTGAACCTTAGCCTTGGATTTTGGCTGACAGAGCCTGAGATCCTTGGCCATGTGGGCATGAGCACATATCCAAAGCTTGGGGTGAGCAATATAGGCAAATTGATTGAGCTTGAGGCTGCTGCCCTTTGGGATCTCGGGCTTGACCTCCTTGGGCTTTAGGAGGACCTTGGTACCCTCAGCATGTGCACTCACGGCCTTGGCGTTGTTGACCTGCATCTTCTTTAGATCCTTCTTGTGCTTCTTGGCAAAGTGCATGTTTCTCAGGAACTTGGGTTTACCCCCTTAAGAGATTCACATCTTTGTAATCAAGGTCCCTTAATGCCATTTCTGTGCCATTTTCAGGACAGGTTGTGCTTGATGTGGTTCTTGGACTTGACATCAGCACCAAAGTCCACTGATCTGGAGGCACCTGGGACCAAAAGAGAAAGAGAGAGTTGCATTGAAACTGCGTATTTGTTCCTTTGGGTTGAAGAGCAGAAGTGGGTATGTTGATGAAATTACATGGTTCACTGGGCTGTAAAAACAGGAAAAGATTTATAAGGAAATAAGTCCTAGAATTTACAGAGATGGTAGGAAGATCCTTTATACCAGATGTTGTAAAACAGGGTTTTATGCCAAATTTGCTTTAAATACAAAAAGATAGAAGAGACCAGAAAATAATATGCTCCATAGTAAGTAAGTTACAATTGCTGTTTCATTTGTAACTAGATAAAAATCTTCAGGACTGCTGAAAAGTGCTTCAAGAGTAAAAGCATATTTTCTTAGAAAACTATATAAATAAAAAGTCATTTCTTTAAAAGGGTAGGGACATCTTTGCTGAAGTCCCACTGTGGCATTTACTGTAGTTTTCTCATATTACTGTTAGTTTTGTTTATGCCTTTCTTTCCTTTAGTTGGTTGAGAGAAATTTGAGAGTGAGACATTGTGCTGTATTATTATTTCTTGTATCTCTTGTATCATCTTGAAATGGTGAGCATTTAATACATGTCTATAAATATTTTTAAGTGAGAGGAGGGCAGATAGAGAGACAGACTCCCACATGCACCCCAACCAGGATCCACCCGGCAACCCCCGTCTTGGGCCGATGCTTGAATTAACTAAGCTACCCTCAGCACCTGAGACTAATGCTGGTACCAACTGAGCTATTCTTAGTTGGGGGTGATGCTCAAACCAACTGAACCACTGGCTGTGAGAAGCAAAGAGGGAGAGAAGGGGGAGAGAGAGGGAAAGAGAAACAGATGGTTGCTTCTCTTGTGTGCCTTGACCAGGGATAGAACCAGGAAGTCAGTGTGCCAGCCAATACTCTATCCACTGAATCAACTGGCCAGGGCCCTATAAAATCTAATTCAAGTTTTCAAAGTATGACTACATTATTTTAAAATAAAATGTGACTTTTTTGCTAACATAATCTTAATTTCTTTGAAAGAAGATGGTAATTTAAAAATAATTATACTATAAAATATCAATTTTTTCATTGCTTCTCAGTCTTTTGGTGAAAATCAAGTGTAGTATCTGTTCTTATCAGTTTAAAATATAAATATAAATTTTTCACATTTACTATTTATAGATGTTATAGGAAGTCATAAATTTAACATATACATTGTAACATTTTTTGGGTTAAAATATGAATGACTGACACATAAAGGTTGTTTTACTTTCTTAGTAAACTACGTTAAGTGGTAAAATAATAAAAGTTTGCTTTGCTTTTTTTATTCATGTGAAGAGATAGCATGAATAGTAAAGACTATGCTTATCATTGAATATTTTTATCTTTAAAGTTCCACATTCCTATAGTATTTAAACACTTTTCTTTATGAAATTGACTTTAAATATTGCAATGTATGCTTATGAGAATGATAGTTATTTTAATGCTACTGTAAAAATAACAACTAATTTTGCTGTTGAATCAAATAAGTGCATGAACTTACCTCAATTATAAATGTAAAAAAGGAAAGTAGAAAACCAAGGTATTTCTTTTGAAAGAAATTTAAAAGTGAGCTTGAAACTAAGAAAACTTAAGACAGAAAAAGTAGCCTGACCAGGCGGTGGTGCAGTGGATAGAGCATCGGATTGGGATGCGAAGGACCCAAGTTGCAGACCCCGAGGTCGCCAGCTTGAGTGCGGGCTCATCTGGTTTGAGCAAAGCTCACCAGCTTGGACCCAAGGTCGCTGGCTCGAGCAAGGGGTTACTTGGTCTGCTGAAGGCCCATGGTCAAGGCATATGTAATAAAGCAATCAATGAACAACTAAGGTGTCGCAACAAAAAACTGATGATTGATGCTTCTCATCTCTCTCCGTTCCTGTCTGTCTGTCTCTATCTATCCCTCTCTCTGACTCTCTTTCTGTCTCTGTAAAAAAAAAAAAGGCATACAAAAGAAATATGTTGACCTTATAAAAACAGTGACTATGATAAAATTTCATTAATGCACAAAACATAGATTACTGAATTTTTTCCAAAGCTGATGTAAAATTGTTGCTCTTAATGCATACATCTGCTGCTTCACATAATAACTTCAAAAACAGTCTTCAATTGTTCTAAAATGGAGCAGAATAATAGATTTCCAAAGTAAATTATATATGACGTTTTACCTGTATTGTTAACAATTTATTATTTTAAAATATTTTTAACATTCCTTGTTATATTTAGTAGAAAGACATTAAAAAATAGATGTTGCACTTATTTTTTGGAGACACTCTTTTTGGTTAAATTTTGAGCTAGTAAAGTTGGTATTCTGTTCTATTTCATCTTTATAACTTCTAAATAGAATTTTTTCTTTTAAACCTCATTGCTCAAATAAAATTAAATGACTGCAAAATAAGTATATGTTGAAAGGTTTATTTTATTTATTGTGATGGAACTAGTATACCAAATAATTACAAAAATTATAACTATGATGCAAGCTAATACTCAAATACTCTTCATTGACTTATTTAAATTTCTGTAATCATTTATTCTTAAAAAAGGAGTATTTATCCTTGTTACCTAAGTGGCCAACTCTATGGTAAGAAGGATGTTGACTGTCAATCTAATCACTATATATTTAAGTAATTGAAAGTTATTAATAATTGTTTTCATAACATTAAAAATTGCACAGTCATTATTTTCTCTTGCAACAGTAAACATGCAATTATATTTTAACTGAATGATCAAATTTTAACATACAGTGAACACAGAAAATTGTACTTAAATTGTACAATTGTTTCTTTGGTCCTAACTGCAGGACTTAAACTTTATGCATACTATATTTTATTTGTGATGTAGCTGACATTTCCAGTCTGCCAAGATTATTTTGGATGGTAATTTTTTCACCCAACATATTCTCTATCTTTCTAATCTTGTATCCTTTAACTTCCAAAAGAACGTTTATTTATAGTGTATTTGCTTTATACAAAGGCACTGTGCTGAATATGGCAGATACAATAGTGTGCCAAATTCATGCAGCTGACCTAGTATATCTTACAGTCTAGAGGGGGAGATCATCAACTCTTATACAAATATTTTATAATTACAAATTAAATACTATGCATAAAAGTAAAGGATATTATGAGAGTATATAAAAAGATGGTCTGTTCTAGTCTTCAGTTAGGGAGGTCCATGCCCAGGTAAGTGACAACTGAGTTGAGGTTTATAAAGTTTTCTCTGTGTCCATGTACAGTTTGCTGAGGTTGGGTTGAAGGGTGATGTAGGCAGAGGTACCTCTATGTTCTATGATTCTGAGCGTGGCACATGTAAACAAATGCAGAAAGGAAGTGTGGCTAAAATGGAGAGTAGGGGAAAAGTGGGCCTGGGCCGCATCATACAGGCCTTGCAGACCATATTTAAAATGTTAAACCTTAATCATTATGCAGTGAAAAATGTAACTAAAGTATCATCAATAAATATAAAGATAAAATATGTTGAACACAACGATGTCAAGAAAAATCAATAGAAATATCCATATTGATTAATGTTGATAATTAATCAGAAACATTTATGTATTATCATAGAGTGAATGAATTCCCTTTCATGGGTGCACTCCATGCAGCTGGAGGTAGAAAATGCAATGCCTATCTCTAGAACACCAGAAACGACTGTATTAGAGTAATAAGATACATGAGTTGAATTTTGAAGCTAATTTCATTGTCATAAAACTAAAGATAAGTGAGTCTAAAAATAATTAATTCCTATGAGTATTAAAAAAACAGCAACTGAGGACTGAAGGTTGAGCATAACCAGGCTTTGTCTAACTATTTTTCTGGAATAAGTGTATTTTTTATCTGGGTTGATTCTTATGAGAGATACAAGGCAATATATGAAGTCATATGTGAAGTAAGTATATTCACATAAAAAATTATCCACATTTTGTGCGTTGATGTAATGAAAGACATTATTAAATGATATGGTAAATTCTGGCCACACTATAGTTATGGTTCACTATTCCACAGAGTAGCAAACTGAGGCATACTGATCTATTGTTTATAGGCCTCACCCTGTTCCAATTAGAAAAAAAACAATTGGATTACTTTAATTATTTTCACCTCCTCACACCAATGGTCCCATACTCTAACTTTCAAGTTGTGTTACTTTTCTGGTTTATAATACATCCAAAATAGTCAGCTTGAATTTCTTAAATTTGGACTTCTGAGAAGATAGGTGTAATCCCATTTGGATTTCTAATCCCTTTATTATCAACCTATTTCTGCTCTTTTCAATTACCCAAAATGTGCCAAATTGAGATAAGAAAGCCAGCTTAGAGTTGAAGCCAACTTAGAGCAGAGGGCTATGCTCCACCAAGTGGTGATCATTAGGTTTGAGTCCAAGGCCCCTTATCAAAATTTAAATTAGCCAAGAGAAACTTGAAGTGATTTGGTTCCAGGGAAGTTCCCATAGCTTTCTCCCATCACTTATCTAAACATTCTGTTGTTTAGTAATCAACCATCACCCTGCCCCAAGACTCTCTGGCAAGGCTAACCTGCCCCAGGTTCCCTTCAAGGCTAACGTCCTGGCTAGCCTTGTTTACTAACTTATAATGGCTTGAATCCCCAGACACTTGAGGCCTCGGCACTAGGGTCTCAGCCAGTGGTGGGATTCAGCAGGTTTGCAGCGGTTTTGCCCATCCGATACCTAGTTTTTTGTTGCGTTCGGCAAAACCGCCTGTTAAAATGACGCTTGCAATCAGGGTTCTATCTAAGGTGGGTGCCTGGGCAGCCACCCAATGTGGAAATCACAAGTCTACATTCCTTAATCTTTTTTAACATTCAACGGCATATTCTAAGAGCTTGTAGTAATGTTCATTCCGTCCATAGGTGAAAAAAATTGCAAGTGAGGATGCCAATCAAGAAGCAATATGGAAATATCTTAAATAACAGTTTTATTGTTTTTTGTCAGGTATTATTTAATATTTTTCATTAATATTTTCAAACTTTCTTATAACATAGTTTTGTGTACCTCTTTTATTGTTCTTATTTAAGTGTTAAATGCATGAAATAATAAACTACTTTTTGGTATATAATTTTTTTATACTTAAAATGGTCATTAGGGCAGAGAACCGGTTGTTTATATTTGAATCCCACCACTTGTCTCAGCCCATCTGTTCACAGATGCCCCAATAAATTATTTTATCCTCATGTTTGGCCGTGCTTCCTTCTCAGCATGACCTAACATTTGGTGCTGAAACCCAGAAGGCTTGGTTGATGGGCGGCTCTCCCTGCTCTGTCTTCCCCAAACTTGCAACACGGAGAGCAGTAGGCAGCGGCAGCTTGTCCCAGGCTTTGGCACCAAACGTTATGTCGCCAAAGAAGGAACGCACAGGCCTGATGAGTTTTATAAGGAATTTATTTATGTACCTGCATACAAATGTGCTAAGACCCCAGTGGTTTCAGCCCTGAGCTGCGGGGAGGGGTGTTTGATACAGGGATTACTGCAGGTATCTGCTGACATGGGGATTGGTGCACCGCCTGTGCTCGGATTTGCATATTGTGGTTTATGGCCTTGGTCATGGGGCTATCTCCTTTCCCCAGTCCTCAGGGTTCCTCCTGAATGCCTGGCCCCAAGGATACTTCTCAGATCCTCTGGGGGTGAGGGGATTTGCTTAAGGGTAGTGGGGGTTGGATGATGGAGAAGCTTAATGAAGAACTTGCTCCAACAGGAGTTGGGTGAGGGGAGTTTGAGTTTAAAGGGGCCCTGGACCCAAACTTAATAGTGATGTAGTACAAATAAAGCACTAGACGTAAATAATGTGTTCATCTTATCCATATAAAATTTATTTTTTAAATTATAAACATAAAACATTTCTAGAAAGTACAACTCACTTGAGCTTAGCCTTCCTGACTTCTTATTTTAGATAAGATGACCATGTAATATTGCTCATTGAAGAGGCCTTTGAGAGTGAAAGGGTCTTTATTAATAACATTCAGAAAATAGGCATAAAGTAAGTCTGTCCTGGTGACACTGGGACATTTGGTCACGCTACTTATAGGTCCTGTATTTGTCCTCAGTTACATGCCATTTTATAAAGCTTTGGCCTGAAATTCAGTCAGCTCTGTAATAGAAATGTGGAGCACTAATGGACCTTTAAATACACTTGAAAATTTTGTTTAAAAATCTTTGCCATTGGATTTAAGTAACCTCTTTTTATTTTTTTTTTTACATTTTTTTTTTTTTCATCTTTCGGAAGCTGGAAACAGGGAGAGACAGTCAGACAGACTCCCGCATGCGCCCGACCGGGATCTACCCGGCACGCCCACCATGGGGCGACGCTCTGCCCACCAGGGGGCGATGCTCTGCCCCTCCGGGGCATCGCCATATCGCGACCAGAGCCACTCTAGCGCCTGAGGAAGAGGCCACAGAGCCATCCCCAGCGCCCGGGCCATCTTTGCTCCAATGGAGCCTTGGCTGCAGGAGGGGAAGAGAGAGACAGAGAGGAAAGTGCGGCGGAGGGGTGGAGAAGCAAATGGGCGCTTCTCCTGTGTGCTCTGGTCAGGAATCGAACCCAGGTCCTCCCCACGCTAGGCCGACGCTCTACCGCTGAGCCACCGGTCAGGGCCTAAGTAACCTCTTTTTAAAATAGAATTTAAGCCTAGCTTTGTATGTAAAATGATTGTCCATTGTTTTCTAAAATCCAACGTTTAGGACTTAGGGCAGCATGTTTAAATTTACCACTTATCACCTATATGTTATATAAGTAAATAACACTATATGGATGACTGCTGGTCTTTCTTTCATTCTTGGGGTAGAGGGCTCTTATTATGTTTTAGTATTAAGATTGTGTTTAGTATTAAGATTTCTTTTTTGAAAATATAAGAGTTATATTTACAGTTAGGTCTTCTGAGAGTCAAAATTGTGAGAACATTAGCAAGATTTAATCGGGAAACTGAATATATGAGAAACAGATATATTAACATTTATGCAAAAACTAGAATGCATTATTCTTCCTTTTTAGCCACGTGATTTTAGAAATAATATCCTTTCATAATCTGATAATGATAACTAAGGAAATGAAAATATTTCACAAGAAATTAAAGAGTTCTTGAATGACACATTATTTTTGAGGTATTTTTTTTAAATTTGTAATACTTAATGTACATATTTAGATATGGATTTAATGTCAGATATTTTTTAAATAGGAGAGAGACTATAGTTTTGAATTTCTTTTTCCTTGTTGTTGTAAAATAAGATTTCCTCTTTATACTTTTTTCCCTGAGGCATTTAACTACATGCTTCTCATAATTGAAGTAAATGTGCATATTTGTTAATGGTGTGCACATCTATAAGGCAAATGAGATTTTTTCATAGGGAAAAAGCTTCTTATTAGACCCAAGACTCTCATTTTTTAGCTGTCTCCATTCATATTCTCCTGTCCCTTCTGTTATCAGTTACCAGCTGGATGGGCAGAGCAGGTCTGAACTTAATAAAGATTGGTCACCAGAGAATAGTACAGAATGTGCTTATCTCAAAAGACAAATGTGTAAATCCCCCTCTATTAAGAAGGAGAAAGATAAATCTGACAATGAAAAAATATGAAGAGTCATTTTTTTTCCTGTGGGGTTATGAGATCATTGGAAATAAACACTTCTTTCAAAGTAAGAAAAAGGAAAGCTATCCTGCTACCCCTAAAGTGTTGTCAAACTCTGGCTGCACTGAACACAGATTTAAATTTGTCTTTAAAACATTGGAAGCTTTGGCACAACAAAGAAACAGAGTGAAAAGGCAACCTACAAAATAGGAGAAAATATTTGTAAACTATATGTGGCAAGAGATTAAACTCTAAAACATACAAGGAACTCCAAAAACTCAATAGCAAAAGAACTAATAACTCAATTAAATATGGGATTAAGACTTGAATAGATATTTCTCCAAAAAAGATGTACAAATGGCTAATAGCTATATGAAAAAATTCTGTTGTCTGTTTTTAAGCTCCAGGGCACTGAGTTGGCACCGGTATTTCCCCCAGTCTACGTAGGTGCTGTCATAGACACTGGGCTATACTGTGGCTATACATTTTATATTTAAATTGTATTTTCTTAAACTGAACTTAAAGTAGCTATATACACTAGGTAACCACTTAATTCACCAAATAGTAAAATCAGCAAAAAAGAACTAGTTTAAAATAATTGTTAAGTGATCCAGAATTCTTAATACAAGTTTCAGGAAGATAAAAGCCTCAAGGTAGTATGTAAATTAGAAGAAAAAAAGACCATCATTTCTACTTCTTCAAAAAGAGATTCATATTGTTTCTTAATTAGAGGGCAAATGTCTTCTATTTTTACTATTTCCCCACTAATTGGAATAGACAGAACAATGTCCCCACTCCAAAAAAAGATGCCCATGTCCTAATCCTCAGAACCTGTGGACGGGTTTCACAGTGCGTTGATTTGCTAGGGCTGCCATAACAAAATATCACAGACTGGATACTTTAAAAAAGCAACAGAAATTTGTTGTTTCTCAGCCCTGTAGGCAAGAAGTGCCTGTAAAGGTGTTGGCAGGGGCCACAAACCCTTTAAACTTGTAGAGAAAATTTCATTTCCCCTTCCAGCATTGGGTGTTTGCTGCCAATCCTTAGCATTCCTTGGCTTGTAGATGCAGTGCAGTGGAAATTTAAAAAGCCCCTCACATTTTTGTGTTCCAGGTAAAGCATGATGGCAAAGGGCCACCCTATCCTCACACTCTCTGACATAAGACCAATCTTTGTCATAAGGCTTGCAGATAACTCTCATTTTCCAGCCTCTATAAAACTTTAAACCCCCTTTCTTTACTTCTCTCATTTTCATTTCTTATTAATGTTATTCATTAATTTATGCAACAGCCTAAATAAGTTTCCTTAATTGTCCAGTGCAGTTTGTCTTCTCATCAGTAAACAATTTTTGTGTGTGTGTGACAGAGAGAGAGATAGAGAGAGAAACAGATAGGGAAAGACAGACAGGACAGGAGAGAGATGGGAAGAATCAATTCTTTGCGACACCTTAGTTGTTCATTAATTGCTTTCTCATATGTGCCTTAACCAGAAGGCTCCGGCAGAGCGAGTGACCCCTTGCTCAAGCCAGTGATCCTATCCTCAAGCTGGTGAGCCTGCATGCAAGCTGGTGACCTCGGGGTTTCGAACCTGGGTTCTCTGCATCCAGTCTGAAGCTCTATCCACCGCGCCACCGCCTGGTTAGGCATCATCAGTAAACTAAACGTAAATATTACATATCTATTTTTCCTAAATAATTTGCAAGGCCCTTCCCTAGCAGGTACATTATTCCCAGGTTTCTCCCATCTACTAAAACCTTTTTCTGTTTTTGCATCTAAAATTTCCTTGTTTTTTAAATTTATTGGATTCTTCACCCCTTTTCTGTCTAAAATGCCAGGGCCAAATCTCTCTCATTTTCTAATAGAGTCTTTTATCTCTCTCACTTTTTTCTTTAAACTTTCTTGCAGATCACTGTATAGGGCCTCTCTGGTCTCAAACAAATGGCCCCCTAAAATACTTTGATAAACTAAAGTCATTCTTTTTAAAAAATTTTATTTTTCAATTACTGTTTACATTCAATGTTATTTTGTATTAGCTTCAGATGTACAGCATCATGGTTAGACAATCATATACTTTACAAAGTGATCCTTCTGATATTTCCAGTACCCACCTGGCACCATACATAGTTATTACAATATTATTGTCTATCTTCCCTGTGCTGTACTTTACATGCCCCTGATTTCCAGTCTGTACTTTATCCCTTCACCCTTTTTGCCCAATTCCCCGAACCCCTTCCCCTCTGGCAACCATCAGTCTGTTCTCTGTATCTATGAGTCTGTTTCTGTTTTGTTTGTTTATATTGTTCTTTAGATTCCATATAAAAGTGAAATAACATGGCATTTGTCTTTCTCTGACTGACCCATTTTACTTAACATAGTACCCTCCCTGCTGTTGCAAATGGTAAGATTTCGTGTTTTTATGGTTGAGTTGAGTTATATTCCACTGCATATATGTACCACTACTTTTCCCCACTCATCTATTTATGGACGCTTGGGTTGCTTCCATATCTTAGCTAAATAATGCTGCAGTAAACATAGGGGTGCATATATTCTTTTCAATTAGGATTTTGAGTTTCTTTAGATATACACTCAAAAGTGGAATCCCTGGGTCATAATGGAGTCTACTTTTAATTTTTTGAGGACCCTCCGTATTGTTGTCCACAGTGACTGCACCAGTCTGTTTTTCCACCAACACTAAATGAGGGTTCCCTTTTCTCTATGTTTTTGCTAACTCTTATTATTTGATTGATGATTTTTTTTGAAGATAGCTGTTCTGACAAGTGTGAGGTGATTTCTAAAGTATCTGCCACCCACTTTTGGCATAATATTTTAATTTTCATTAAAAAGACTGAGTTCAGAACCCCTAAAACCTAGATTCTCTCCTTCAAATAATATATGAAAGTAGTAACTATGATAATTTTAATTAAAATTATTTAAATTTTTAGTTTATTTCATTAGCAATATTCACCAGCAACTTTGTAGTATAGTTTTTTATTTCTTCATTGAAAGTAACTATCAGAGAAATTATCTTTCTCTTAATTTTATATGTAAATTGGAGCTAGTATAATACCAATGATATAGTCACAAATATTAACCTCACAACTTATTCAACTTAATGCCTTCTATGTACATTGCTTTCAAATATGTACTAGAAATGACAAGGAAAACCCACACTACACAAAAATAGCATGAATTAATTGACTACTAAAAATGCATGGATACATTTGTTTAGAAAGTTGATATTTTGAGCTAGTGGAGATTTTAGTCTCATTGTACATAAAATGTTAATATTAATCAGAAGACCTATAGTTTTGTTTTAGGAATATATATGTATTATATATTAAGTTTATGAGTGAATATAGAAATTGGTAACTGAATTCTGGAAGGTGTTGCATGTCATAAAGAGTGTTTCCAGAGGGAATTTCTTTGCAAAGTGTTTACTTTCTTGAAACCATAAACCCAAGTTAAACCTTTATTGTACTATGATATATATAGTCAAATAATTTTTGATAAAGGGGCCAACAACACACAATGGAGAAAAGAAAGCCTCTTCAATAAATGGTGCTGGGAAAACTGGAAAGCCACATGCAAAAGAATGAAACTGGACTACAGTCTCTCCCCTGTACAAAAATTAACTCAAAATGGATCAAAGATCTAAACATAAGACCTGAAACAATTAAGTACATAGAAGAAGACATAGGTACTCAACTCATGGACCTGGGTTTTAAAGAGCATTTTATGAATTTGACTCCAATGGCAAGAGAAGTGAAGGCAAAAATTAATGAATGGGACTACATCAGACTAAGAAGTTTTTGCTCAGCAAGGGAAACTGATAACAAAATAAACAGAAAGCCAACTAAATGGGAAATGATATTTTCAAACAACAGCTCAGATAAGGGCCTAATATCCAAAATATACAAAGAACTCATAAAACTCAACAACAAACAAACAAACAATCCAATAAAAAAATGGGAAGAGGATATGAATAGACACTTCTCCCAGGAAGAAATACAAATGGCCAACAGATATATGAAAAGATGCTCATCTTCTTTAGCTATTAGAGAAATGCAAATCAAAACGGCAATGAGATACCACCTCACACCTGTTCGATTAGCTGTTATTAGCAAGTCAGGTAATAGCAAATGTTGGAGAGGCTGTGGAGAAAAAGGAACCCTCATACACTGTTGGTGGGAATGTAAAGTAGTACAACCATTATGGAAGAAAGTATGGTGGTTCCTCAAAAAACTGAAAATAGAACTACCTTATGACCCAGCAATCCCTCTACTGGGTATATATCCCCAAAACTCAGAAACATTGATACGTAAAGACACATGCAGCCCCATGTTTATTGCAGCATTGTTCACAGTGGCCAGGACATGGAAACAACCAAAAAGCCCATCAATAGATGACTGGATAAAGAAGATGTGGCACATATACACTATGGAATACTACTCAGCCATAAGAAATGATGACTTCGGAACATTTACAGCAAAATGGTGGGATCTTGATAACATGATACGAAGCGAAATAAGTAAATCAGAAAAAAACAGGAACTGTATTATTCCATACGTAGGTGGGACATAATAGTGAAACTAAGAGACATTGATAAGAGTGTGGTGGTTACGGGGGGGAGGGGGGAATGGGAGAGGGATAGGGGGTGGGAGGGGCACAAAGAAAACAAGATAGAAGGTGACAGAGGATAATCTGACTTTGGGTGGTGGGTATGCAACATAATTGAACGACAAGATAACCTGGACTTGTTATCTTTGAATATATGTATCCTGATTTATTGATGTCACCCCATTAAAAAAATAAAATTATAAAAAAAAAAAAAAAAAAAAAAAAAAAACCCTTTATTGTACTTGAGGGCCAGTTTCATGGAGGAGAGCATTAATCTAACGGACAACTAGGGCACCTTGTCCTAGTGTCAGTGATAGCAAAATGAGAAAAGTACACCGTACACTTGTAGTTAGAGTAAGGTTAATTAAGAGAAGAGCTGCTTGTGATATAATTAATTTCAGTTTGAGAGAAGGTCAGGAACGGGTTTTCAACATTTTTTTCCCTTCTTTTTATTGAATTTATTAAGGCGATATTGGTAAATAAGATGATGTAGGTTTCAGGTGTGCAATTCTATAATACATCATCTGTACACTGTATTGTGTGTTCACCACCCAAGTCAAGTCTCCTTCCATCACTGTTTATTCCCACTTTAGTCTCTTCTACCTCTCCCCACTCTCCTTTCTCTCTGGTAATCACCATTCTGTTGTCTGTGTCTATGAGTTTTTATTTTCTAAATCTCTTCATCTTTTTCAGCCAGCTTCACAGCACTCCTCCCTTCTGACAGCTGCCGGTCTGTTCTTCATCTCTATGAGTCTGTTTCTATTTTGTTAGTTAGTGTATCTTGCTCATTAGATGTCACATATAGTGAAATCATATGGTACTCTGATTGGCTTATTTCACTTAATATAATGTTCTCCAGGTCCTTCCACACTGTGGCAAAGGGTAAGAGTTTTTGTTATGATGAAAAGATGAAGGAAGAGATAATGAAGAGATGAACTTGAATTATAATTAAAAGACCAGTACCAAGTTTTCAATGTCATGAATACCACATGTGATATGGCTGTAGTCAGTGTAAAGAAAGAAAACATCTATGAACTCATGTTTTCTCACTTTATTTATTTATTTATTTATTTATTTATTTATTTATTTATTTTTGTATTTTTCTGAAGCTAGAAGCAGGGAGGCAGTCAAACAGACTCTATATGCACCTCACTGGGATCCACTCAGCATGCCCACCAGGGGGCGATCCTCTGCCCTCTGGGCCTTTGTTCTGTTGCGGCTGGAGCCATTCTAGCACCTGAGGGGAAGTGGCATGGAGCCGTCCTTAGCGCCCAGGCCAACTTTGCCCCATTGGAGCCTTGGCTGTGGGAGGGGAAGAGAGAGATAGAGAGAAAGGAGAGAGGGTGTACAGGGGGAAGGTGGAGAAGCAGATGGGCACTTCTCCTGTGTGTCCTGACTGGGAATCAAACCCAATATTTCCACACTCTGGGCCAACACTCTACCATTCTCACATCTTTCAACCAGTGTTTTCACTGCTTAGAAAAAGTTTGGGGGGACCTCAGAACAGCAGGATGCATTTTCATAGCAGCTCTTACAAAGGATTGGTTTGGGTTACAATCAACAATAGTCCCTTAAAGCCTTGATTATCTTCTAGCTCAGGGGCCCCCAAACTATGGCATGCGGGCCGCATGCAGCCTTCTGAGGCCATTTATCCGGCCCTGCCACACTTCCGGAAGGGGCATCTCTTTCATTGGTGGGTCAGTGAGAGGAGCACTGTATATGGTGGCACCGCAAAGCGCGGCGTCGTTCACATACAGTACTACTTCCAGTGACGTGGGATGCACGTGTCATGGATCCAGAAGCGTGTCATATCACTTGTTACGGCTAGCAGTGACAAATATGGAACCAGACGTTGACCATCTCATTAGCCAAAAGCAGGCTCATAGTTCCAATTGAAATACTGGTCAGTTTGTTGATTTAAATTTACTTGTTCTTTATTTTAAATATTGTATTTGTTCCTGTTTTGGTTTTTTTTACTTTAAAATAAGATATGTGCAGTGTGTATAGGGATTTGTTCATAGTTGTTGTTTTTTTTATAGTCTGGCCCTCTAACGGTCTGAGGGACAGTGAACTGGCCCCCTATGTAAAATGTTTTGGGACCCCTGTTCTAACTCTTTATCATAGCAAGGAAGAATGCATCTATGCAAAGAGGCAGTGTGACTAGCCCAGAGAAATTTAACAGGATATATGTAGGTTTAAAAAACATATTTTAACTATTTTTTATTGTTCTGTTATCAGTTTTTTTCTGCTGAAGAAAAAGTGAAAAACAGAAATAGTGGAAATGTTCCTTTTTAGAATAAGAGGAAGAAACAAAGAATTGAGGTAATTCCTATTAAGTACTCTTTCTGAGTATTTTTCATGTCCTTTTCACATGGCTGCAGTTTTGTAAGTCATTCCTGGCTTTTTTTTTTTAATTTTTTAAAATTTATTCATTTTTTAGAGAGGAGAGGGAGAGACAGAGAGAGAGAGAGAGATGAGAGACAGAGAGAGAGAAGGGGGGAGGAGCTGGAAGCATCAACTCCCATATGTGCCTTGACCAGGCAAGCCCAGGGTTTTGAACCGGCGACCTCAGCATTTCCAGGTCAACACTTTATCCACTGCGCCACCACAGGTCAGGCCCTATTAAGAGACAGTAATTTCTTTTGATGTAAGAGGCAAAATTATTTTCTGAAAGGTACAGGGAATTGGGACAATCTATAAAGCTATGTAAGAGGGAATACAGTACTTTTCTCCACTTTTAATAATTTTGTTTGCCTAATTATTTTTCAACAATAAAACATCATTATATGCCAAGGCAGAACACGTCATCAAGTGATTCATTCACACCCTTCAAAAGGTGAGAAGACTTGAAATCTCTTATGGGAAGAGAGGAAGGAGAAAAAGCTAAAGAATAAAGAAAGAGAAAAAAACAGAGGGAAAAGGAAAAGAGAATGAAGAGAGGGTGTGGAAAATATGATTAGACACAATCAGAAGTATACTAAGGCAATGTTGATTGGTTCAACAGGAGCCACAGATTTGAAGGGCTAACCCATGCCATGGTCAGGTTTCACTGTTCATGTGACTCTTATGCCAGGTGTCATGAATATTTGTTTTTTTATCTTTGGAGCATATCTCACTGGTACTGTTCCTAAGACTTTTATCCGAGGACTTTTTAAATTTAAAACTAAAGAACACACTGTGAAATAAAGATACAAACACATAAAAATAGATTTCACACATCATTTTCTAAGAACATAAACTTAGAGCTTTTGACTGACTACTTGCAGCATATGCAGAGAGCCCAGTAAATATAAATTAATGCAAAAGTTTAGCTGATCTTTTTGTTCTAAAAAATGTTGGTCAAATTTGTATACACATACAGTGCCAGTCTATTCCTGAGATCCAAATATTTTTAAATATATCAAATAAAGATAAAGAGAAATGAAGGCAATACTGAGCATATATTTATTTTTTTAAGGAAATGGACAATTTATACTACTAGTGAAAAGAAAATGCAATATGTCTGTGGAAAATAGGCTTATGTCAGAGAAAATAAAGATAACTCAGCTGTAGAGAAGAAATTGATAAATTCTTACAATAGAAAAGAACACCAGAGCGTGCAATATGAGCACAATTGTTTCTCTCTGTATTATTATGTTGCTTTCATATACTAGTAATTTATGTAGATGGTCTTCAAGGTTTTCTACATTATACTCTGATTGCAGTTATAGTATGTTATTAGAGGACATGTTTGAATCACTAATAAAAATGTTGTAAAATTCTCTGCTAGATTTAGAAATAATTTTATACTTGAGAAGCTACAAAGTCTCATTCAGTATTTATTAGATAAATGAAAATGATACAAGTAAAAGAAGTATACCTTTTCCGCTAAAAAAACTTGCTACACAGAAGAAAGATTTATTTTTTTAAAGTATAAAGGTAAGCAGAACCCTTGAATTCCCCTCCCTCCTTTTTTAGGGGCTCAATTTTACTTCACTAACTTCAGTCACTCATTCACCCTGAGTGGTGTTTTTAAAATTATGGTCAGCAAAACTAGCCACAGGATATTCCTGTGTCATGAATGTGCAGATTTCTAAAATGTCCTCAGTGATTCTCACCTCCTGGCTTTGATGGCCTTGAGTATGGGTCTATGTTAACAGACAAGGGAGGATAGGTTGAATGTACAGATGCTGGTAGATGGGCAGATGGTAATGGGGGTCTGTGGAAGTCTCTGCTTTAATTTTCTCAGTGAGGTAGAAAGTATTGTAATTGGCTGAGAGTGAAGATTCAATGGGTGATAGAGAAAAGATAAATTGTGAAATGGTCATTTATGAGTGGGAGACTACATAGATCAGACAGAAATAGTAGGATTGAGTGGCAGCATTAAGAGTCCATAGAGATAGGAATTAGATAACCAAGTCTGGGAACTAGAAGAGACGTGTAGGCTGGATGTATAAATTTTGGAATTAAGAACCCATCTGATGAGGAATGAAGTCATGAAAAATAATGAAGAAAGTGTCATGAGTTCATCTCTCTATTCAGAAAAAAATTGCACTGGCAGAAACTAAAACACATACTGAGGAATTCTGGAGTCTATTTGAACATTACAGCACCAGGGGAAGCTTGGCTGGTCAATTGCTATTAATATCTGTCCATTTCACCCTTCAGTGCAGTACTGACTACCTAACCTCTACACCCCATCCCATGGCAGGAAGCTTTGAAAATGGCAACCCATGTCTCTGACTTGGTTTGTTGGAGCCAGGGTGGGCAATAAGGACCTTGTATTTCAAATATCGGGGCTGTGTGTTCTGATTGCATGTTGTTGTTTCTGATCATTTTGGTTCACGAAGGCAAGTCACCATTGTTTTAATCCCTACTGACTAAAGCAGTTTCTAGAAAATTTATAAGGACAGAACCTGGTTATGTTTTTGGCATTCAAAAACAGCCCCACATACACAAGATTTATAAGGTCACTGGGATTTTCTAGGGAAAGAGAGACTCAGAAAAGACCAGAGAAAACCTTCAGCTTTCACCTGTGTTCATGACCAAAAAGGTTTAACAAGACCTCTCATAGTGATCTACAGACACAACATAATTTATATCAAAATTCTAACGACCTTTATCACAGAAATGGAAAAACCAATACTCAAATTCATAAAGAATTTCAAGGGGCTCAGACGAGCCAAAACCAGCTTGAAGAAGAATGAAGTTGGAGGACTCATATTTCTTGATTTCAAAACTTATAACAAAGCTACAGTAATTTAAAAATATAGTGAAATAGAGATTTCAGACTAAATACTCACATATATTCATCTGATTTTTGACAAGAGTATCAAGACCATTTAATGGGAAAAGATAGTCTTTTCAACAAATAGTGCGAGAGAACTGGATATCCACATGAAAAATAATGAACTTGGACCTTAACCTTGTACCATATACAAAAATTCCTTTACTGTGGATTAAAGAGCTAAATCTATAAATCCCTTATAAAATATTGAGGGAAATCTTCATGTCATTAGATTTGGTGATGATTTTATATATATATATATATATATATATATATATATATATATATATATATACCAAAAGCACAGGTAACAAAAGAAAAAATAGACAAATAAACTTCATTAAAATTTTAAAAAATTATAAATCTCTCATAAGATATATTTATATATCTCATAAGATATATAATTTGCAAATATTTCTTTATTTAGGTTGTTTTTATGATTTCTTGATAGTATCCTTTGATGTACAATTTTTTTTAATTCAGTAAAGTACATTTATCTATTCTATCTCTTAAAAATTCAACAAAAAAACCCCAAACAAGCCAATTTTTAAAAATTGGGCAAAGAGCTTAAATAGACATTTCTTCAATGTAGATCTACAAATGGCCAATAACAGGAAAAGATGCTCAACATCATTAATTATTAGGAAAATGAAAATAAAAAACACAATGAAATAACATTTCATACCTACTAAAATGACTATAATCTAAAAAAACCCACCCCAATAAGTAAGTGTTGGCAAAGATGTGGAGAAACTGGATCCTTGTACTTTGATGGTGGGAATATGAAATGGTGCAGCTGCTGTGTAAAATAGTTCAGTGGTTTCTCAGATGGTTAAACATAGGAATAATATAACCCAGCAATTTCATTTTAAGTCTATATCTGAAAGAATTGAATGAAGAGACTCAAACAGATATCTGCACACCATGTTCATGGCCAGAAAGATGGAGACAACCCAAGTGTCTATCAACAGATGAACAAAGAAAATCTGTTATATACATTAAATAGAATATTATTCAGCCATAAAAGGAAGTAAAGTTTTGATATATGCTTTAATATGAATGAACATTCAAAACATCATTTTTGGAAGACTTCAGTGTAATGGCTGTTGAACAAACAACCAAGACTACCTGCTCCACTTTTAAATTTATATTTCCATTTCTGTAAATTTTCATGTAAAAATTCATTTTTGGTCTTAAAGTAAAATTAAATAGCATGTAAAGTAAGAAAAGACAGGCTTCCTAAAATCCTAAAAGATAGAACATCTCATGAGGAAAGAGATACTTCACATGAATTTGAAATTGATCCCAAGAAAGAAAAAAAGGGAAAGTAATTTTAAGCTGCTAGTATGGCCATAGCTTTCTTTTACCATTGGCAAAGAAAAGTCCTCAAATCTGTAAAAAGTTTAAGTATAAAGGACATAAAGGACGGCATTTAAGAAACTTGGACTCTGGTTAGGAGTATGTAGTTAGCAATCTGAAAGCTTGGATTAAACTCCAACATTGCCACTCTTAATGGTTGTGAGACCTTGGGCCAGTTACTTAAAACCTTAATTTATGATTTACTCATTTGATCAATGGCTATCATAAAAGTACCTACTATAAGGTTTTAAAGCTTAGCTGAAATGATATATTACAGTGTATAAGAGATTCTGTTGGTTAGCTAACAGTACGCATATTTCCCACCCCCACCCCCTCAACCCTTTCTATGTCCACTACAGGGGCTGGAAAAGTTAAATACTTTTTCCTGTCTTTTCTTTTAGATAGGGTGGATCATGTAATCTTGTTTTGTTAATGAAACCTAAGGAGAAGCCTTTTGGGGTATTTTTGAAAACCAGATTTTTTATACAAAAACAGATACCTTTTTCCTGGCTTAAAAATAGTTCATTCATGCCTGACCAGGTGGTGGTGCAGTGGATAGAGTATGACCTGGGATGCTGAGGACCCAGGTGTGAAACTCTGAGGTTGCCAGCTTGAGCATGGGCTCATCTGGATTGAGTGCAGGGTCGCCCGCTTGAGTGTGGAATCAT
The DNA here is from genome assembly GCF_036850765.1 of Saccopteryx bilineata. NCBI lineage: Eukaryota > Metazoa > Chordata > Mammalia > Chiroptera > Emballonuridae > Saccopteryx > Saccopteryx bilineata. The sequence continues at coordinate 183,798,801 of NC_089494.1, forward strand.
AGACATGACCCCATGGTCACTGGCTTGAGCCCAAAGGTCTCTGGCTTGAAGCCCTATGTCACTGGCTTGAAGCCCCAGGACAGTGGCTTGAGCCCATTGTTGCTGGCTTGATCAAGGGGTCACTGGCTTGGCTGTAGCCTCCCGGTCAAGGCACGTATGAGAAGCAAACAATGAACAACTGAAATGCCACAACTACAAGATGATGCTTCTCATCTCTCTCACTTCCTGTCTGTTTCTGTTTCTCCTGCTTAGAAAATAAATAGATGCATTCACGTATTCAACATATATTTGTTGAGTGCTCCCTATTATGAGACAGGCATTGTACTAGGCAAGGAAGACAGTGAATAAAACAGACATAAAGCCCTGACCTCATGGAGCTTGCTGAGCAAACGTAAAATATAACCTCTGAGAAGGTGATAAATGGAAAATAAGAACAGGGTAATGCTATTGAACATGCTGGAGGGGGTGGATAGCAATAATAACTGAGTAATCAGGATAGACTTTGATGAAAGTCGCTTATGACAGAAATATGAGGGAAGTTAGGGTGTGAATTATGTGAATAATGGGAAAAAGTATTCTAATAGATGGAGCAGCCAGTGCAAAGACTGGATATGGAAACATGCCAAATAAAGAAGTCAGTGTGACTAAAGTGAGGGGAAGAGAAGTCAGGGATAAAACTAGAGACAGTATATGAGAACTGGGCTGTGGCAGCTATCTTGCCAACATGACAGAACAGCTGAGAGAGTCACATACACACCTGCATCATCAGGCAGTTGAAGAACCGTCACTGGAAGCCATCTAATTGAAAATTTCTTGTTATGTGAGAGAAATAATTACCCATTCGTTTGAGCCACTATTGAAGTTTTTTGTTTCTTGTAGACATAATCAGTCCTGTCAAAGTGTTTAGTTTAATGGTTGGCATACCCAAGTGCTCAAAGCATGTTGGCAAATATTGTTTTATGTACATCTCAAGATTAAGTAATCCAGTATAGTTAGAGGATAACACCTTTAAGAGTAACAACTGTAAAAGTTCCAATAGACATAGTAATCCAAAGATAAAATGGGGTATTTAGGAGTATATGAGTTCCCCATTACTGTGATAACCTGAGATATTTTAGAGATGCACAGAGAGTTGAGTCTGCTAGGCCCTTTGCCATACCAGGTAAACAAAATTTCAAAAAGATGGCAGCAATGCTGTAAGTATAATTTCTCTAAGCCCTTTTAAATCCTTCTTTTTGTCCCAGTAATTGTCAGTGATAGCTTTATGATTTAGATGACTAAATTTTGAATATAAACTTATCTTACATCTGTTGTATTAAATCCTGACATAACCATAGCCTAGGACTTTAGTATGTTGAAATCTATTCAGTATTTTTCTTTGTGGATAATTTTTTTTTTTTTACAGGGACAGAGAGAGAGAGTCAGAGAGAGGGATAGATAGGGACAGACAGACAGGAACGAAGAGAGATGAGAAGCATCAATTATCAGTTTCTCATTGCGAGACCTTAGTTGTTCATTGATTGCTTTCTCATATGAGCCTTGACCGCGGGCCTTCAGCAGACCGAGTGACCCCTTGCTTGAGCCAGCGACCTTGGGTCCAAGCTGGTGAGCTTTTTTTTGTTCAAGCCAGATGAGCTCGCACTCAAGCTGGTGATCTCGGGGTCTTGAACCTGGGTCTTCCGCAACCCAGTCCGACGCTCTATCCATTGCGCCACTGCCTGGTCAGGCCTGTGGATAAATTTTTATCTCTTCTGTTTCTGCCAATAAAAAAAGAACTTACTGGTGAAGTTCAACTATTAAATTAGACAATTACATAGCAAGTACATTGGAGAGACAATCTAATTGGGTAAAGCCTGGAACAAATAATTTCATAGTACTTTTAGCTGTAAAATCTATGGACTAAAAAATTAAATAAAATCTCTTGGATTTATGTATGAATATCATTTCAGCCAAGTTTTTATATACTGTATAGTGTTGTGTTTAAACATTTTTTATGGTGTCCTTTAATTTAGTATGATAAAAATACAAGCTAATACTGTTTTATGAGTGACAATACAACAAAATACATTAAAGGCTTAATGGTACTGCCTATAATTCTCATGGGTATGTTCATTTTGTAACATTTTATTCAGGCACAATTCACCTGTCATTAACAAATTACCATCTGTATAAATAAAACTAAACTTGATTATAATGTTACATAGAAGTGGGCAATTAGAACATCCAAGAACTTTTAGAGAAAAAGATGAGGTGTGTAAACCCAAAAGATAAATTAGCTCAAATGACTGTCATAGTCTAATACTACATCTTTTATAGATTAGAAATCCAGATGTTAAGACTAACTCTTTATATTTTTAAACAAGTATTGAATTGCAGTATTATTTTGAGAATGTTCATTTTGCTATTCTCTTTTTTCTTTTTTTTAGCAAGAGAGATAGACAGAGAGAGGAACAGAGGGACAGACAGACAGGAAGGGAGAGAGATGAGAAGCATCAATTCTTCGTTGGGGCACCTTAGTTATTCATTGATTGCTTTTACATATGTGTGTTGACAGAGGGGCTACAGCCGAGTGAGTGACCCCTTGCTCAAGCCAGAGACCTTGGGCTCAAGCCAGAGACTGTGGGATCATGTCTCTGATTCCACACCCAAGTCGGTTACCCTGTGCTCACCCTCAAGCCAATGAACTAGTGCTCAGGTTGGTGACCTCGGGGTTTCAAACCTGGGTCCTCAGCATCCCAGGCCGACAATCTACCCACTGTGCCACTGCCTGGTCAGGCTCATTTTATTACTCGTAATTAAATTGATTCAGAGAAATATTTTGTAAAGATAAAATCATATGCACTTACAACATGAACGTTCCCAAGTTTTCTCAATTGATTTTAATCTAGGTTCATTGAACAATATAAGCTCACATAAGGCTATTTTATCTATCCATGATTTTGAAATTCTATAGGACACATTGTGTTTTCCCACATGTATTAAGATAACAGCTTTTCTGTCATTTTATCAATATTATGAGTATTACTTTTACAAAAATCTTTCATAAAAATGTTTAACAAGATATAATTGTAGCATAATTTAACTGACTTTTGAATATCTGAGATGATTTCATGAAATCAATAGAGTAAGATAAAAAATGAAGAAGAAAAAATATCTTTAGTTCTTTAAATTATCTTTTGTACAAAAATTAACACATAATTTTATAGCTTCATTTAAAATGGAATAAAATTAAATATGTTGTAATTGCTTTTTACGGATGTGAATTTGATTTATTGAACTTATTAAAGACATTATTCTGTACAATTTTATTCTTATTTTGTGCAATGGGCTCTGAAAGAAAAGGCAAGAATGACTTAAATTTGACTGAAAGCAGTTCTGGCTTAGGCCCTAGTTTTGAACTGTCAGTACAAGTTCATAAATTATCATGTAAGAGCTTTCTTAAATCTCTTAAATCATTGATAGCCTGTTTTTTAGATTGACTTGAATAGGCAATTTTATGCTGGAAGTATCAACTCAGCATTACTAAGAATAGAAATCTCATTAGCACTTTTACAACTATTGAATTTCTCTTCTATGTTAAAAACAGATTAAAGAAAAAAAAGAAATTTACTGTAGTCTTCATGTAAACATATTATTAATTTAAATTTTCTGTATGTACTAATAATCAGCTCAATCAAAATTATTAAATTATTAATATAAATAATGAACTATTTTTTAAATGTTTAATAAAATTTAAAAAATATTTGTGGACATTTAATATATATAAGTAAGAGAATAGTATCACTTAACTACGCCCTCAACAATTAAAGAACCATTTACTTTCAAGAAAAGGCCATATAATAATTATCTATGAGTATATCTTTGATACAATTTATTCTATACTACTTAGAGTAGTTCATATTACATAGACTGAATAGAAGAATTAATAAATTGTCAAGTTTATTTAATAGGAAATAATGTTATAAAAATTATAAAAAATATCTTAGAGCCACTTTATTTTGTTGAACAATTAGCTTTAATTATAGTCTTGTAACCCACCTTGATCCTTAATGAATATGAATTATTAACATTATTTATGAATGACAAAAAAAACTGAACAGGAAGAACTTCTCAAATAAAAGTATGTAATCCCAATAACAATGGTGGAAAGACAGAGGTGAGGCAGCTAAGGTCTGGGAGTTGCCATTACTGGGAGGAGAACAAAGCCACAAATGTACCAGCTGGCCTCTCCCAGCTCACCCTACCCCATTATTGCGCTGCACTGCTGGCAGGGTCTGGTTGTAGGGGGACAGTGTTGGGATTTCATGGGCTCAGAACCCTATAGCCCACTGAGGAGTTCGTGCCTGAGACTAAGGTGACTTGGTCACAAAGGGGACATCCATGTCCCCATGGAATACAGGACATTCCTAGTCCCCTGCAGAGATTGGAGAAGCCATAACAGTGCAAGAGAAGAAAAATCTTGTGCTTGAGTGCCACCTACTGGATAACAAATGCAAGACAGCTTACCAATCTACTAAATGGAGAAGTGCCACTCTTAAGAAAAAGCATATTTCATTCCCAGACATGCTTACGCAGAGAAAGAACCCATCAAATACCATGAGTAACCAATGTAACAACACAGTTTAGAAAGAAAGTAAATCTCCAGAAAATAAACTTAAAGACATGGAAATATATGTTACAGAGAATTGAAGATTATAATTCTGAAAAAAAAAACCTGAATGAGATAAAAGAAAACACAGATATGTCATTTAATAAGAAATAAATAAATGTATTTACACACAAAAATATGCTCTAGGCAATAAAAATTACCAATAAAATATTGTAATTTACATATAAAAATATAAAATACATTAAGATTAAAAAAGAAAGACTGTTAACTAATATTCCTCTAAAATAAAAAAGAAAACAACAAAATATAACCAAATAGCACCTATAGATATATGCAAATCTTGCACGTGAGAATTTGGATGAAGTGGATGGAGAATGACTTGGGTACCAAATTTTCCAACTATGATTTGATTGACATACTAGACCAGCTGTGGCCAACAGTTTTTGCCCCTGGGCCAGATTAGAAAGAAAACTTTTTTCATGGGCTGGACAAAATATTAAAATTTAAAAATGTTAAACAAAAGCGATTCATTTAAGTAAACAAATTTTATTATGTAATTTGTTTATGAATAAATCTGAGTGAAAAAAATTTAATATACAATATTGTTTTACTAAAAATATATTTTACTAAAAATATAATTACATACCATATAAATATCCAAACTGTATCGCAATCAATCAAAACAACATTTAGTTAATAGAATGAGCTTGAAGGGGTTATATCGCAAATAAAACAATTATTTTGTTTTACAAACGGCCTGGACATGTTTTCAGTTATCAACTGCTGCTATGCTACAGTGCCACTTAATTCAGCACACTTGACCACAAAAATAACGAATTGTTTGACCTTGGATGCGCACTGGCAAACTCCACCTAAAAGAATGTGGGTTTCACATCACCACTAAACATCAAACAGTTCATATCAAGTATAGACAAGTACAAAAGTTGTAAATCTATATAATGGAATTTTTTTAAAAAATAAAGAAGAAACGCAAATCCATTCAACCAATTATTGGAAGTTAACCCTAGATTAGTCACATGCAGAATTCTTTTCCGCATATCACTATCTTCTTAAATACCTCAATTTCCAATAATCAAAGACGCTTCTGCTTCTGAGTAGCTGAGTTTTTAAAGTAGTGGAGAATATTAAAAATTTAATCGTGGGCCACATGAACTCATAACGCGGGCCAAATCCGGCCTGCAGGCTGTATATTGGCCATGTCTGTCCTAGACATTCAAATAGCTCAGAACTACTCCCTTACAGCATAAAAAGTCCTTCACTGATCACAAAATTTTACTCTCCTACCCCCTACCTTGATTGAGTTTCTGAGATTATCACAAACTTTATTTTGTATGTTTATAAAATATTAGGATGTGCTTTAGAGGTAATAAAAAAAGCTTTTATTATAACCTTTCCCTGATCCAGTAGTAAAGACTTATTCTTGCCTAAGATCATTAATTGTTTCAGCAAGATTAGTTGAAGCACATTTAGTTTTCCTACCAGGATTACCTTTAAATCTAAAATAATACATGCAACAAATCTCTATTGATTACTAAAAGCACCCCATCTCTAGCTAATTTATTAACTAATCATAGAATATTACTTTCTCCTTAGATTTCTACACATCCAACACTCTCAATAAAGCAACTTCATGAAGTAATTTCTGTAGTTTCAGAAGTGTCCCTGAAAAGAACAGGTATGTGGAAAGTCCCATGCTAAATCCTAAACTAATATTGTTTATTTTCAGGTCTTAGGTCATATCTTAAAACTGAAAAGGGGAAAACTAGACTGGTTATGCAATAACTTACTTCAGACACACAAGGGATTCACACTCTTACCAGAAACAAAATAGGTTCAAGGAGCCAAATATCTGATCTTCTCTAGGGCATGCCAAATTGCTCATTGTTAGAGGATAAATATATACACAGATAGACAATATATATATATATATACTGCTCACAAAAATTAGGGGATATTTCAAAATGAGTATAAAATGATAAAAATGAAGCATTTAATTAAACAAGAACATCAGAAAAGCAAGTCAAGGAAAGTTGTTCAATTATGTAAATCAGATACAAAACCAAAACCACTTTTATTTCATTGGTGAAAATGCACTCTACAAAAGGCTGAAAGTACTGGAGTATCTGCGCGTTCGCTAATCCCCTAATTTTTGTGGGCAGTGAATAATTAAGGACATTTTAATGCTCCTCAGGTACCCCTATATAGATGTTCACAAAATACAAGAACTGTTGAATTCTTTAATGTTATCCAAAGAACTTGCTGACTGAAAGGAAGAAGCTGATTAGAGTGGGGGAAACATACTTCGACATATGTGGTGAAAATACAAATTGTAGGAACTTCCAGAAAGAGGAGGGAAGGAGGGAGATATACAGAGATAGCTGTCATCTAAAATAGAATTAGAATGGGATTCACATCAGACTTCTCATCAGCAGTACTGGAAGAAAACCATGCAAGAAGACAATGGACTAATATCTTTAAAGTTTTGAGGGGCAAAACTTTCTTTTCAAAATATAACACTACCAAACAATCATTCAAGTGAGGTACAAGATGCTATGGTGAGCTAAGAGACTAGTACCTATTTTATTGCTAAGGTTAAAATGTTGATCATATTTTTAAATAGCAAAAACAGGACACAAATCCTAGATTACATCAATACGAGTGGTAATTATAGGAGAGGAGTATAGAAGGGAAATGCAGGGATGGAGAAAGGGATTTTGTAAGTGTATTAAATTTCTTACTTATCAAGGAGAGCATATGAATTAATTCTTAATATTGTTTCTAATTAAAACTGGGAGGATGTCTGTAAATCACAAGAGTTATAAATAGAATAACAGAAGTAGAATGTATAATTTACAACCCATTAAAAGAAAAACAGAAAAAAGAAGAATGGCTTTACCTGGGTCCAGTATCTCTGAGTCCAGAGCACCTTTTGTTTAATTGATCCAGGACTTAGATCCTGTTTTCTATTGGGATATGAGAGGAGCAGTCATTTGATTACATAGGTTGTCAGTGAGAAATCTGATGATCTAATAATCCTCACACAGACTTTCAACCCATTCTACATTTAGTTTGCCTGGCACTGTGTCTTTCACAGGTGCTTTCAATTCCTGAGCCACACCAATTTGGGGTAGTGTAAATTGCTTATTATTAGCTTTACCTAAAGACAAATTATCTTTATCTGCCCTTCTAAGTCAGTTGATATTTTTTATCTACTGTTGCCTCCTTTCCCATTTTCTTATTCTTATGGGTTTATTCTTATATATTTTCTACAGGGAGACCACAGAGTCACATACATATATCTAAGCCTCCTCTGTAAGTAGAAACTGTTTACAGTCAATTCTTCTCTGAGTTGAACTTCATCATTCCTAATGTCATATTTTCTGGTTCCTATCCCATAAACTTATGGCTAAAATGGTAAGCTTCCTAATGAACTTACAGAAATTTGGAAGTCAGACTTAAGAAAATATAAACTGTATTTTTGCTAGGATGCCATCAGCAAGATGGCAGAATAGGAGTTTCCAGAATCATCTTCCCATAGAAATACTGATTTTGACAACCACCTATTGATGGAAATACCTTTGTGGAAGTCAGATGTCAAATGCGGAGGTCCCAGCATAAAATTTGGGAATAGACACATTGAAGAGGGTAAAAATACATTTTTCACTTTGCCTGCATCACCTGTTCCACAGTTTAGAATCAAGAGAGACCCATTAACTCGCAAATTCTCCACAATGGAAAGTGAGAATGTAGTGAGCACCCACCTGTCCCAGTTTCCCAAGAGGTCTACTTTCTCACTCCACTCAGAACAGTGAGGGGATTGAAACCACAGAATAGTCTGGAAGGAGCTAGGGACATGAAAAAAGGGTGGGGACTCACAGCAACTGGGGCACAGACCTCAACAAAGGAAAAACCACAGTGTCTACTAGCCACCTTGTACAATCAACCAAGAGGCTAACCATGAACTTCATAAGAAACATCAACTGAGGAATCCCCAACTAGCCCAGTGCACCCCCAGCTCTCCACATGCTACTCCCCCCTAGAGTGGGTAGCCTACAATACCCACAGAGGGCAAGTAGGAACCTCTGAAGATCATGCACAAACACAGACAACTAGCTCAACTCTTCAGGACTGGTAGAAGGGACATAACCTTGAATACATTAGAGCATGGCCCTACGAATAAAAAATGGGAGGTTCTCGGCACCCAGCCTGGCTCTGTGGAGTGAGAGAAGGCATTCAATCCCATGACTTCTCCCTCATAAAAAGAATAAGAGGAGTAAAGTTGGTGCATCCATAGAAAAGTGCTGAGATATTCCTAGGATCACAAGCTGGGCTAACTGGTAGAAGATCTTTCTCTCTTGAAGCCAGTCAGTAAAGACTGGAAGAAGTGATTGATTCTTCAGATGTAAAGACAATAATGCAAGTCTTCAAGGAAAAAAAAATGAAGAAAACATGGCATCACCGAAGGAACACCATACATTTCCAGGAACCAACCCCAAAGAAATGGAGCTCTATCAAGTGTTTAACAAAAAATTCAAAATAATTGACTTAAGAACACCCAGTATACAAGAGAATATGGATAAACAAATCAATCAAAATCAGGAAAACAATACAGGAATGAAACAAGTGGTTCAAAAAACATAGAAATCACAAGAACTAAACAGAAGTTTTGGAGGCTAGTCACAAATATTACAAAAAAAATTAAGGTGCAACATCGAGTTTCAGCAGTAGACTCAATACAAAAAAATAAAAGAATGCATGAACTTGAAGTTATTTTAATTTATACAGCCAAAAGATAAAAAAAGAAAGGAAAATTTAAAAGTAGAAAAAATCATATGGGATTTATAGGACACCATTAAAGAGCTAACATTCACATATAAGAGTCTCAGAAGTAGGAGAGGGAGAGAAGGGGCAAAAAGCTTTTTTTTTTAAATAATTTTATATTTTAATGGGGTGACATCAATAAATCAGGATACATATATTCAAAGATAACAAGTCCAGGTTATCTTGTCGTTCAATTATGTTACATACCCACCAACCAAAGTCAGATTGTCCTCTGTCACCTTCTATCTTGTTTTCTTTGTGCCCCTCCCCCTCCCCCTTTTCCTCTCCCATTCCCCCCTCCCCCCCCCCCCCCCCCGTAACCACCACACTCTTAGTTTCACTTTTATGTCCCACCTACGTATGGAATAATGCAGTTCCTGGTTTTTTCTGATTTACTTATTTCGCTTCGTATCATGTTATCAAGATCCCACCATTTTGCTGTAAAGGTTCCGATGTCATCATTTCTTATGGCTGAGTAGTATTCCATAGTGTATATGTGCCACATCTTCTTTATCCAGTCATCTATTGACAGGCTTTTTGGTTGTTTCCATGTCCTGGCCACTGTGAACAATGCTGCAATAAACATGGGGCTACATGTGTCTTTACGTATCAATGTTTCTGAGTTTTTGGGGTATATACCCAGTAGAGGGATTGCTGGGTCATAAGGTAGTTCCATTTTCATTTTTTGAGGAACCACCATACTTTCTTCCATAATGGTTGTACTACTTTACATTCCCACCAACAGTGCATGAGGGTTCCTTTTTCTCCACAGCCTCTCCAACATTTGCTATTACCTGTCTTGCTAATAATGGCTAATCGAACAGGTGTGAGGTGGTATCTCATTGCCGTTTTGATTTGCATTTCTCTAATAGCTAAAGAAGATGAGCATCTTTTCATATATCTGTTGGCCATTTGTATTTCTTCCTGGGAGAAGTGTCTGTTCATATCCTCTTCCCATTTTTTTATTGGATTGTTTGTTTGTTGTTGAGTTTTATGAGTTCTTTGTATATTTTGGATATTAGGCCCTTATCTGAGCTGTTGTTTGAAAATATCATTTCCCATTTAGTTGGCTTTCTGTTTATTTTGTTATCAGTTTCTCTTGCTGAGCAAAAACTTCTTAGTCTGATGTAGTCCCATTCATTAATTTTTGCCTTCACATCTCTTGCCATTGGAGTCAAATTCATAAAATGCTCTTTAAAACCCAGGTCCATGAGTTGAGTACCTATGTCTTCTTCTATGTACTTAATTGTTTCAGGTCTTATGTTTAGATCTTTGATCCATTTTGAGTTAATTTTTGTACAGGGGAGAGACTGTAGTCCAGTTTCATTCTTTTGCATGTGGCTTTCCAGTTTTCCCAGCACCATTTATTGAAGAGGCTTTCTTTTCTCCATTGTGTGTTGTTGGCCCCTTTATCAAAAATTATTTGACTATATATATGTGGTTTTATTTCTGGACTTTCTATTCTGTTCCATTGGTCTGAGTGTCTATTTTTCTGCCAATACCATGCTGTTTTGATTGTCGTGGCCCTATAATAGAGTTTGAAGTCAGGTATTGTAATACCCCCAGCTTCATTCTTTTTCTTTAGGATTGCTTTGGCTATTCGAGGTTTTTTATAGTTCCATATAAATCTGATGATTTTTTGCTCTATTTCTTTAAAAAACGTCATTGGAAGTTTGATGGGAATTGCATTAAATTTATATATTGCTTTGGGTAATATAGCCATCTTGATTATATTTATTCTTCCTAGCCAAGAACAAGGTATATTCTTCCGTCTCATTATATCTTTTTTGATTTCCCTTAACAATGGTTTATAGTTTTCATTATATAAGTCCTTTACATTCTTTGTTATGTTTATTCCTAAGTATTTTATTTTATTTTTTGTTGCAATCGTGAAGGGGATTATTCTTTTGAGTTCGTTCTGAATTGTTTCATTGTTGGCATATAGAAAGGCTATTGACTTCTGTATGTTAATTTTGTATCCTGAGACCTTACTGTATTGGCTTATTGTTTCTAGTAGTCTTTTTGTGGATTCTTTGGGGTTTTTGATGTATAGGATCATATCATCTGCAAAAAGTGATACCTTTACTTCTTCTTTTCCTATATGGATGCCTTTTATTTCTTTGTCTTGTCTGATTGCTCTAGCTAGAACCCCTAGTACCACATTAAATAAAAATGGAGAGAGTGAACAACCCTGTCTTGTTCCTGATTTAAGGGGGAAAGCCTTCAGTTTAGTGACATTTAATATGATGTTAGCTGATGGTTTATCATATATGGCCTTTATCATGTTGAGATATTTTCCTTCTATACCCATTTTGTTGAGAGTCTTAAACATAAAATTGTGTTTTATTTTATCAAAAGCCTTTTCTGCGTCTATTGATAAGATCATGTGGTTTTTGTTCTTTGTTTTGTTGATATGGTGTATTACGTTAACCGTTTTACGTATGTTGAACCATCCTTGAGATTCTGGGATGAATCCCACTTGATCATGATGTATTATTTTTTTAATATGTTGTTGTATTCGATTTGCTAGTATTTTGTTTAGTATTTCAGCATCTGTATTCATTAGAGATATTGGTCTGTAGTTTTCTTTTTTTTGTGCCATCCTTGCCTGGTTTTGGTATGAGGGTTATGTTGGCCTCATAAAATGTGTTTTGAAGTACTGCTTCTTCTTCAATTTTTTGGAAGACTTTGAGTAGAATAGGAACCAAGTCTTCTTTGATTGAATGTTTGATAAAATTCGCTGGTATAGCCGTCAGGGCCTGGACTTTTTTTGGGGGGAGGTTTTTAATGTTTTTTTCTATTTCTTCTCTACTGATAGGTCTGTTTAGGCTTTCTGCTTCTTCTTGACTCAGTCTAGGAAGGTTGTATTGTTCAAGGAATTTATCCATTTCTTCTAGGTTGTTGAATTTAGTGGCATAAAGTTTTTCATAGTATTCTACAATAATTCTTTGTATATCTAAGGTGTCCGTGGTGATTTCTCCTCTTTCATTTTGGATTTTGTTTATATGAGTCCTTTCTCTTTTTTCCTTGGTAAGTCTTGCCAAGGGTTTGTCAATTTTGTTGATCTTTTCAAAGAACCAGCTCCTTGTTCTATTAATTTTTTCTATAGTTTTTCTGTTCTCTAATTCATTTATTTCTGCTCTGATTTTTATTATCTCCTTTCTTCTGCTGGTTTTGGGTTGTCTTTGTTCTTCTTTTTCTAGTTCCTTAAGGTGGGAAGTTAAGTGGTTCATTTGGGCTCTCTCTTGTTTGTTCATATATGCCTGAAGTGATATGAACTTCTCTCTTATCACTGCTTTTGCTGCATCTCATAGATTCTCATATGTCGTATTGTCATTTTCATTAGTCTGTATATATCTTTTGATCTCTGCACTTATTTCTTCTTTGACCCATTCATTTTTTAAAAGTATGTTGTTTAGTTTCCACATTTTTGTGGGATTTTTTTCCTCTTTTTTGCAGTTGAATTCTAGTTTCAAGGCTTTATGATCAGAAAATATGCTTGGTACAACTTCAATTTTTCTGAATTTGCTGATGTTGTTTTTGTGACCTAACATATGGTTAATTCTTGAGAATGATCCATGTACACTGGAGAAAAATGTATACTCAGTCACTTTGGGATGAAATGTCCTGTAGATGTCTATCATATCCAGGTGCTCTAGTGTTTTGTTTAAGGCCACTATGTCTTTGTTGATTCTCTGTTTGGATGACCGATCTAGAGCCATCAGCGGTGTATTGAGGTCTCCAAGTATGATTGTATTTTTGTCAGTTTTTGTTTTAAGATCAATAAGTAGCTGTCTTATATATTTTGGTGCTCCTTGGTTTGGTGCATATATATTAAGAATTGTTATGTCTTCTTGATTCAGTGTCCCCTTAGCCATTATGAAATGTCCATTTTTGTCTCTGAGTACTTTTCCTGTCTTGTAGTCAGCATTATCCGATATGAGTATTGCTACACCTGCTTTTTTTTGGATGTTATTTGCTTGGAGTATTGTTTTCCAGCCTTTCACTTTGAATTTGTTTTTATCCTTGTTACTTAGATGAGTTTCCTGTAGGCAGCATACAGTTGGATTTTCTTTTTTACTCCATTCTGCTACTCTGTGCCTTTTTATTGGTGAGTTTTATCCGTTTACATTTAGTGTAATTATTGACACTTGTGAGTTCCCTATTGCCATTTTATATCTTGCTTTCTGTTAGTTTTGTGTCTTGTTTGATCCTTCTCTTTCATTTTTCTATCTTTTGTTTTTATTTGGTTGTATTCCATACATCTTTCCTCTGTTGCTATCTTTTTTATCTCATGTGCTTCTGTGGTGGTTTTTTCATGGTGGTTACCTTTGAGTAATGAAAAGGGTCCCTACCCTGTTCATTGTAGCGAACTATTTTGTGAGTACTTTTGCACTCCATCGTCCTTTGCTACTGTTAATCTCCATCTTCTCCCCCTCTTTCTTTTTGTTGTTGTCACAGTTTAAATTTGGTTTTATTGTGTTTTTCTTGGAGCTTTTACTTGTGGCTCTATTTTTTTTGTTCTTTGTATCTGATTGGAGAACCCCCTTTAATAATTCCTGGAGTGGGGGTTTTCTGATGATAAATTCCCTCATCTTTTCTGTATCTGTGAATGTTTTTATTTCTCCTTCATATTTGAAGGATAGCTTTGATGGGTATAGTATTCATGGCTTAAAGTTCCTCTCTTTCAGGACTTTAAATATTGGGGTCCACTCTCTTCTACCTTGTAGAGTTTCTGCTGAGAAATCTGATGATAATCTAATGGGCCTTCCTTTATATGTTGTATTCTTCTTTTCCCTGGGTGCCTTGAGAATTTTTTCTTTGCTGTTGGTTTGTGCCAATTTCATTATGATGTGCCTTGGAGTAGGTTTGTTGGGGTTAAGAAAACTCGGAGTTCTGTTTGCTTCTTGAACTTGAGGCTTTAGTTCTTTCCACAGGCTTGGGAAGTTCTCATCTATTATTTGTTTGAGTATGTTCTCTATTCCATTTTCTCTCTCTTCTCCCTCAGATATACCTATTATTCTTATGTTATTCTTTTTGATGGAGTCAGATAATTCTTGTAGGGATATCTCATTTTTAAAAATTTTTGAGTCTCTTTCTTCTTCTTTCTGTTGTGCCTCAAGTTGCTTGTCTTCTATTTCACTAATCCTCTCTTCTATCTGACCTGTTCTATTAGCTAAGCTTGTCACTTTGTTTTTCAGCTCGTGAATTGAGTTTTTCATCTCTGTTTGATTTGTTTTTATAGTTTCAATTTCCTTGGACATATATTCTTTGTGTTCATTGAGTTGTTTTCTGAGCTCCCTAAATTGCCTTTCTGTGTTTTCTTGTATATCTCGGAGGATTTTTAGGATTTTTATCTTGAATTCTCTGTCATTTAGCTCCAAGTTTTCCAATATATTAAATTTTTTCTCCATAGATTTCAGAAAGCTTATTTTAAAAAATCATGGCTAAAAGTTTTCCAGATCACAGGAAGGATATTAGCATCCAGGTTTATGAAGCTTAAAAATTTCTAAACAAGTTCACCCCAAAGAAGATTACACTGATATATTATAACAAATTTTTAAAGTCAAAGTCAAAGACAGAATTTTTAAAGCAGCAGGACAGGCTGACCAGGCAGTGGTGCAATAGAAAGAGCAGTGGTAGTCAACCTGGTCTCTACTGCCCACTAGTAGGTGTTCCAGCTTTCATGGTGGGCGGTAGTGGAGCAGCCAAAGTATAAATAAAAAAATAGATTTAACTAATGGTAAGTTGTTTTATAAATATTTATTCTGCCAAACTTGGCAAAAATCTGACATGAAGTACTTGGTAAGTAATTATTATTATATGCCTTAACTAAGTGGTCCCCAACCGCTGGGCTGTGGACTGGTACTGGTCCGTGGGCCATATGGTACCAGTCCGCAGAGAAAGAATAAATAACTTACATTATTTCTGTTTTATTTATATTTAAGTCTGAATGATGTTTTATTTTTTAAAAATGACCAGATTCTCTCTGTTACATCCATCTAAGACTCACTCTTGATGCTTGTCTTGTAAGTTCGATAATTATATTTAAAAATACCACAGTTTTTACACTGGTCGTATAATTTTATTTTGTGCATTTATCTGTCTCACCCTAAAGGCCGGTCCGTGAAAATATTTTCTGACATTAAACCGGTCCATGGCCCAAAAAAGGTTGGGGACCACTACTTTAACTTGCTGTAACTCCACTTTATAAATTGTATAAAGTAAAGTTATTTCCCTACTTTATAAATCACCATTACTGTGGAACCAGTGGGCGGTTAGAAAATTTTACTACTAACAGAGATACAAAAGTGGGCAGTAGGTATTAAAAAGGTTGACTACCCCTGGGATAGATCATCAGACTGGGATGTGGAGAACTCAGGTTCAAAACTCCAAAGTTGCCGGCTTGAGAGAGGGCTCACCAGCTTGAGCACAGGGTTGCTAGCTTGATCGTGGGTTCACAGATGACCCAATGTCACTGGCTTGAACCCAAAGGTTGCTGGCTTGAAGCCCAAGGTTTCTGGCTTGAGTAAGGGGTCATTCGCTCTGCTGTAGCCCTCTAGTAAAGGCACACATGAGAAAGCAATCATTGAACAACTAAGGAGACTAAGGAGCTGCAATGAAGAATTGATGCTTCTCATCTCTCTTCCTTCCTGTCTGTTGTCTCTGCCTGTCACCCTCTTTGTCTCTCTCTGTCTCTGTCAGACACACACACACACACACACACACACACACACACACACACACACAGCAGCAGCAAGATAAAATTAGAAATAGAACAAAAAATTACCAGGTTTGTAAGGAACCATAAAAAAACTCCGAATAGCCAAAGCAATCCTGAGGGAAAAAAAAGAAGCCAGAGGAATCACAGTACCTGACTTCAAAATATACTATAGAGCCATGATAAAAAAAAACAACAGCATGGTATTGTCAGAAAAACAGACACACAGGCTAATGGAACAGAACCGAGAGCCCAGAAATAAGACCATATAAATATGGACAAATCATCTTTAACAAAGGAACCAAAATCACACAATGGAGAAAAGAAAGTTTCTTCAATAAATGCTGCTGGGAAAATTGGAAAGCCACATGCAATAGAATGAAACTTGACTACAGTTTGTCACCCTGCACAAAAATTAATTCTAAATAAATCAAAGGTCTAATATAAGATCTGAAACAATAAATTACATAGAAGAAAAATAGGTACTAGGCTCATGGACCTTTGCTGTTGTGAACAATTTATGAATTTGACCTCAAAGGCAAGGAAAGTAAAGGCAAAAATAAATAAATAGGACTATATCAAACTGAAAAGCTTCTACACAGCAAAAGAAACCAACAAAACAAATAGGCAGACAACTAAATGAGAGATGATATTTGTAAACAACAGTTCTGATAAGGGGTTAATATCCAAAATATATAAAGAGCTCACAAAGCTCAGTAACAAATAAGCAAACAATCTAATTAAAAAAAGGGTAGAGGACCTGAATAGACACTTCTCCCAAGAGGACATACAAATGACCTACAGGCATATGAAAATGTGCTCATCTTCACTAGCTATTAGAGAAACTCAAATCAAAACTACAATGAGATATTAGCTCATACCTGTTAGATTAGCTTTTCTCAACAAGAGAGGTAACAACAAGTATTGTAGAAGCTGTGGAGAAAAAGGAACCCTCATTCACTGTTGGTGCGAATACAAATTAGTACAACCATTATGGAAGAAGATATGGTGGCTGCTCAAAAAATTAAGAATAGAACTACCATATGACTCAGCAATCCCTCTACTAAGTTTCTACCCCAAAAGCTAGAAAATATTAGTATATGAAGACACCTGTATCCCCATGTTCATCGCAGCATTATCCACAGTGGTCAAGAGATGGAAACAACCAAAGGACTCCTCAATAGAGGATTGGATAAAGAAGATGTGGTACATCTATACAATGAAATACTACTCAGCCATAAGAAATGCTGACATATGACATTTATGACAGCATAGACGAACCTTGAGAACATTATACTGGGTGAAATACGTACATCAAATAAAGCTAAGAACTGTATGATTTCCCACATAGGTGGGATGTAAAACTGAGACTCATGGAAATAGATAAAAGTTAAGTGGTTATGAGGGGAAAAGAGATGTGGGGGAGTGGACAGGAGAGGTGGTGGGGGAAGGATGTAAAGAGGGACAAATATAATGAGACAGAAAATGATTTGACTTAGGGTGATGGGCGTACAACATAATCAATAGTTCTAATGGTATTGAAATATTACCCGAAACCTATGTACTCTTATTGATCAATCTCACCCTGTTAAAGTTAATTTTCTAAAGAAAGTTTAAAAAGAAAAAGAAAATAAAGACAAACATTAAAAAATTTCAAAAAAAAAATGAGGAAATTGTCACATACAAGGGTTCCCTATAAACCTATCAGCAGATTTGTCAACAAACACCTTGCAGGTCAAGAGAGAGTGGAATTATATATTTAAAGTGCATTGGGGGGAGCGACCCTGCTAACTAAGAATACTACACCCAGAAAAGCTGAAATACTATACCCAATAAAGCTGTCCTTCAAAAGAAAAGAAGAAATGAAGACCTTCCCAGATAAACTGAACTTGGACCTCATTACCACTAAACTTGTCTTACAAGAAATGCTAAAGGGAATTCCTTAATTTGAATTGAAAGGGCATTAATTAGTAACATAAAAATATGGAAGTATAAAACTCACTTAAAGATCAGGATATGATTCAGAATAGTTTAATACTGTAATGGGTGTGTATAAATATTTTAAAACTCTAGTACAAAAGTAAAAAGATAAAAACATTAAAAATAACTATAAATACTATAATTTATTAATGGATACAGTATAAAACATGTAAATTGAGACATAAATAACATAAAATGGGAGGAGGAGAGAAGTAAAAGTTATGAGTTTTTGTGTGTAATAGAAGTTAGGGTGGGGGAGGGAAGGGGCACAAAGAGAAACAAATATAGGGTGACAGAGGATGACCTGACCTTGGGTGCTGGGTATACAGCATAATCAACTGTCCAAATGATGTGGAGATGTTTTCTCTAAATCTATGTACTCTGGTTGATCAAAGTCACCCTGTTAAATTAATTGTTTAAATAAAAAAAGTTAAAAAAAAAGAAAAGGGCACAGAAAAAAAATAAATTAAGTTGAAATACACTGTTACAATCATAAAATGTTTGATGTAAGCTTTCTGGTAACCACTAAGAAAAAGACCTATAAAAGATTCACAAAAAATCAAGAGAAAGGAATTAAAACATATCACTACAAATATCAACAAACCATAAGGAAAACATCAAGAGAAGAAAGGAAAAAAGAAACTATAAAACATTCTAAAAACAATTAACTAAAAGGTAATAGTAAATTGTTACCTATCAATATTTACTTTAAATGTAAATTGATTAAACTCTTCAATTAAAACACATAGATCAGATGAACAGATTAAAAAAGGCAGACCCAGCAATATAATCTCCACCAAAAGACTCTTTTTATCTTTGAGGGCTCACACAGACAGTAAGTTAAGGATGGTGTTGGTCAAAAAAGTTTCTAAATATGATATATATGTTTGCTTGCTTACAGTTTCCATTGGGTGTGGGGGAAGGCTGTAAGCAGGCAGGGTCGTTACAGCCTAAAGGCTTAGTTTTAAGACTAAGCTTTCCCCCACACCCTTGACTGTTACATGATAGGGGGTGTTGCACTCTTATGAGGAATCCCATTTACACCTCAGATAAGTGGCTTTGTATCAGACTTCCTTGTTTGTATATTAGATTAAAGGTTTTGATTTCTATTCTATAAAATGGGGCAGAGGAGCCCATGCTGGAGGACAGCAGAGAAAGGCCACTTGGAGGAGAAGAGAAGCAGCCAAGATGGCGGAGTGCTGAAGTTCTCAGAAGCCAGTTTGTGTAGAGTTTGTGCAGAGAGAAGGAGATGGGGAACAAAGGTGAATAAGGCTGATGAGGTACAAACCTTTGATTTTAGGAAACTCGGATAAGTCAGTGGCCTTGGGAACCCTGAATGGAAAGGGAAGTGTTTTCCCACTGTGTGTATTTCTTGTCTGCCAGGTGCAAGCTAAGATTAAAGTTAACGGCCCACCAGTTTTTGGATCTGTGTTTCATTACCGTCTGTTCAAATCAAATGTGAACCTGCATGGGCCATGGTGGCCATAGCTACTGGCTTTACAGATGGAAATAGATATATTCCATGCAAATGGAAACCAAAAGTTTCACTTCTATGTGGAATCTAAAAAGTCACACTCATAAAAGCAGAAAATAGAATGATGTTTGCCAGGGGATGGAAGATTGGGAAAATGGAGAAATGTTGGCCAAAAAGTATAAAGTTTCATTTTTGCAGTTCTGGAGAGCTGATGTATAGTTAATAAACTATATTACATACTTGAAATTTGCTAAAAGAGTAGATCTTAAGTGTTTTTTTCACCCCCCCAAATAGTGAAATGATAGCTGTATTAATTAGTTTATGAGAATTGTTTTACAATGAATACATGTATTGAAACATCATGTTGTATAACTTAACTATAATTTCGACAACTATATCTTATTAAATCTGGGAAAGGAAAATAAAGTGGTAAAGCAAATAAAGAAGAACAAATAAATATAAAATGGAGAGAAACACAATAGATGATGAAGGATGGAAAAGACTACATATAATTTAGCATTTGCATAACTAGAATACCTATAAAAAGGATATGAGAAACTTTTCTATATTCCAACTTTCTGAAAACCCTCAGGAAAAAATTTCAAAAATAAAATGAGCAGATAAAGTTTTGCTGAATAAAGGAAGACTTGAGTCTTACGATTAAGGTGAGGCAGGGCAGGGCAGGGCAGGGGGTGGGGGCAATATGGGGGCAGGCTGCCCAGAGGGCGGTTCAGGCCTGACGCCTCCATGGGAGACTTCACAGAGATCAAGTTGCAGTTCAGCATCCACTAGTGTTCAGATGGCACTGCTGTCAGGTAGGGTCCGGCTTTGGCCAAGACCCCGCCCACCTGTCATGACTTTGACCAGTTCACTGTTGCCACAGAGGCCATCTCCCTGCTGGTGGGGTTCTCAGCCAGCCAGGTACAGTATCTGGATCTCATCAAGGACACTAGCAAGCTATTCAATGAAGAACGAGTGATCAACAAGACCACGGTGACATATCCGAAGTGGCTGCCTGTTGTACTCCAGTCCGCTAGGAACTACCAGTGTCTCGTGGGAGAAACCTATTCAAGACACAAACTTATGTC
Organism: Saccopteryx bilineata; assembly: GCF_036850765.1. Taxonomy (NCBI): domain Eukaryota; kingdom Metazoa; phylum Chordata; class Mammalia; order Chiroptera; family Emballonuridae; genus Saccopteryx; species Saccopteryx bilineata. Next base: position 183,819,515 of record NC_089494.1, read on the forward strand.
AAGAGGAAGAGGGGGAGGCCTGCCAAGGAGGCAAAGAAGACTTCCTGAATCTCCTTCTCCCTTAGCTTTTATTGATCAGAAGCAGAACAGAGGTAACAGGATTACAAAGGAGAGTGGCCAGGTGATAAGGGGAAAGAATGACTAGTGGCCATTTTGCTGACATGGAGAAAGGTCTAATTTGGGTCAGTACATTCTTTTTCTTTTGCTAATTGACAGGCACAAAGGAAGGGGCAATCCAGAACCTCTAGGCTAATTTTCTAAAGTACCTTCACATGCATTTGTGTTTGCACATAGGTCACTCACTCACTTTCTTAGTGTTTCCATCCAAGAGACATTCACTCAGGGCTTTTAACTAAAGTTCCCTAATGCAAGTCATAGAGGGTTCAAGGTTAGGTGGGTGATGCCCTACAGCCGCCTGAGTCAGAGAGTCTGTTCCTGGCATCACACACCAGCAGCCAGCTGTAATAGCACAGCGTGAACCACCCGTGCACCTAGGCACCGCCCCAGCGCAGCCTGCCTGAGCAGGGTGAGGGCTTCACCTCTATGGGGCCAGGGTCCAACAGTGAGGCGCTCCGCAACCCACTGGCAAAGTGGGTGGAGGGTGAGAGACCCCTCAATGAGTTTGCCTTCACGCCCTATGGCTGGTGCCTGTCTTGTGCCAGCCAAGATGGCTGACTGCCCATCTTCCACTTGGACTCCATGGTTCTGTGGGGGCTCAGGAAGAGCTTATTTGGGATCCTGCTCTGCATGTGCTGGACCCCAGACAGGCGCTACGTCATGATGGGTGATGAAGATGACCTGGTCACCGGGTGGTTCCTCACTGAGGGCCGTGGGGTGGGTGTCCAGTAGAGCCCGAGCTCTCTGTTGATCAGGCGTCCCTGATTCGACTTCCCCGCACAGTGGGACACTCTGCTTATCAGCAGGGCTGGCAGCCTCTTCGAGACTACTCTTGAGGCGGCTATGACGATTCTACTTATCAGCGCCGACACCAACTGCCACCGGAGGAAAGACAAGACTGACATATACATTAGTTGTAAGAATCACACAGGCAGTTTATTACTCACAAATCCTTTTGGAGTGCCTGGGTACAGTTTAAGGGGACCCTATCAGCGTGCTCCTCTAGGCTGTCTTTGGTCAGAGCTGCATGGAGACATTCCCCGTTCATGTTGGAATTTAAGGTTGGGTTTTGGAGGAGTTTTTTTTCCCTACTTTTCATTATAACTTTTTATAAGAAAAATGTTATGTATGTATTACATTTGTAGTGAATAAAAAATAACTAAATTAAGTAAAACTAGGTTCACAAAAGCCTTGGGAACTGTGCTACTGAATGATCCTTAGAAAAGTAAAAACTGCCACTCAGAACGCATGTAGTATCTGTGCTGTTTGTATGCGTATCTGTATGCCTGTCAACTAGCCGAAATCTCACAATAACTCGAGGCTCATGTAGGATAGGCACACATATTATTTGCAGTTAAAGTGATTTATTATTTTTTTTAGTGTTATGTTACTACAGCTTTTATGTTTTATTTTTTTACACCATGGGATAAAAAAAAATGTCTCTATTCTAGTAATCAAATTATTTTTGTAAATTCCTTTTTTTTAAAAAATGGCCAGTTGACTCAATGGTAGAGTGTCGGCCCAACATATGGATGTCCTGGGTTCCATTCTCAGTCAGGGAACACAGGAGAAATACCCTTCTGCTTCTCCACCTTTCCCCCTCTCGCTCCTCTCTCTCTCTCTCTCTCTCTCTCTCTCTCTCTCTCTTCCCCTCCTGCAGTTATGGCTCAACTGGAACAAGTTGGCCCCTGCACTGAGGATGGCTCCACAGCGGTGTCACCTCAGGTGCTAAGAAGAGCTGAGGTAACACCCCAGATGAGCAGAACATCACTCCCTGGTGGGCTTGCAGGGTGGATCCCAGTTGGGGTGCATGCAGGAGTCTGTCTCTGCCTCCCTTCCTATCACTGAATAAAAAGCAAATAAAAAAAAAACAAAAATAAGTGAGAATTTTATTAAAGATATTTATCTTATACAAGAATAAAATCAATTTGCACTGCTGGTCCAGATCCAGTTACAATAAAATATATTGTATATTTGCAGGTGGGGCCATTTCTCTTCTCAGATTGGTCTGAGGACAATGCCACAGTGCACCTCCATCGGAATATTGGCTTGGCAGCTGCATGTGGAGGCTGCATTTTTATTGTTGATCAATGTCAATCAATTTTGAGCCTTGATGTAAAATAGGGATCAGTACCACTGGGCTTCAGAGGAGATCTCATTTCAATTGGTGAGCAAACCATAAAGTTTTAATCATGAGGTAGATCAAGTCCTGGAACATCAGTCAGATGGATTAATCCAGGCCATGAAGGCCCTCTCTTGCCACTGATCCAGCACAAGGAAATTTCTGTCACATTTCATTATCACTCTTAGGTCAGGCTGCAGGCAGCCTTTGGAGAATGATTTCTTAGTGGAAGCCGGAGCTCCCCTCACGTGCATGGCTGGCCAGTCCTCCAGCAGCACGGTCCCCTCTGCCAAGTAGTTACATATACTGCTCACAAAAATTAGGGGATATTTCAAAATGAATATGAAGCTATAAAATTTTCTCTAACTTTTGTGAGCATTTATATTTACCCCATGAATCTTTTTTAAAATTTTTAAAAAATTTTTTATAGTGTTTACATAGATTCTAGTGTCCACATGAATACATCCTCCCTCCCCCCCTGTTCCCCACACCTCCTTTTCCCCCTCCCTCCAATGCCCTCCCCCCTTCCCTCCAAGATTTGCTTTTCTGCTCTCTATAACGTCGTGTTATGTGTGTATAATTTCACCAATGTCTTTTCCTTTTCTGATCCCTACCTATCATCCCCTTTCCCTCTGTCCGCTTTCCCTCTGGACCCTTTGATCCCGCCTCTGTCTTTATTCTGCTCCTCAGTTCATATTGTTCATTGGATTCCTCAAATCAGTGAGGTCATATGATATTTTTCTTTTCTGCCTGGCTTATTTCACTTAACATAGCAGTTTCCAGTTCCATCCATGTTGTCGCAAAGAATAATATTTCCTTCTTTTTCATTGGCCCCCTAGTATTCCACTGTGTATATGTACCACAGCGTTTTAATCCACTTGTCCACTGACAGACACTTGGGCTGTTTCCAGATCTTGGCTATTGTAAACAACGCTGCTATAAACATGAAGATGCATTTCTTTTTTTGAATCATTGATGTGGTGTTCTGGGAATATATTACTAAAGGTGGGATGGCTGGGTCAAAAGGCAGTTCCATTTTTAATTATTTATTTATTTATTTATTTTACAGAGACAGAGAGTGAGTCAGAGAGAGGAATAGACAAGGACAGACAAACAGGAATGGAAAGAGATGAGAAGCATCAATCACTAGTTTTTCACTGTGCATTGCAACACCTTAGTTGTTCATTGATTGCTTTCTCATATGTGCCTTGACTGCAGGCCTTCAGCAGACCGAGTAACCCCTTGCTGGAGCCAGCGACCTTGGGTTCAAGCTGGTGGTTTTTGCTCAAACCAGATGAGCTCACGGTGGCGACCTTGGGGTCTTGAACCCCAGTCCTCTGCATCCCAGTCCAACGCTCTATCCACTGCACCACCGCCTGGTCAGGCCACTTTTAATTTTTTGAAGAATCTCCATACTGTTTTCCACAGTGGCTGCACCAGTCTGCATTCCCTCCAGCAATGCAGGAGGGTTCCCTTTTCTCCACATCCTTGACAGCACTTATTCTGTGTTGTTTTGTTCATGAGCGCCATTCTGACCGGTGTGAGGTGATATCTCATTGTGGTTTTAATTTGCATTTCTCTAATGATTAGTGATGTTGAGCATTTTTTCATATGCCTATTGGCCACCTGTATGTCCTCTTTGGAGAAGTGTCTATTCATTTCTTTTGCCCATTTTTTGATTGGATTGTTTATCTTCCTGATGTAGAGTTTTACAAGTTCTTTGTAAATTTTGGTTATTAATCCCTTATCACAGTGGTCCCCAACCTTTTTTGGGTCACAAACCGGTTTAATGTCAGAAAATATTTTCACGGACGGGCCATTAGGGTGGGACGGGTAAATGTATTACGTGACTGAGAGAAGCGTCAAGAGTGAGTCTTAGATGGATGTAACAGAGGGAATCTAGCCATTTAAAAAAAATAAAACATCGTTCAGACTTAAATATAAATAAAATGGAAATAATGTAAGTTATTTATTCTTTCTCTGCGGACAGGTGCCAAATGACCCATGGACCAGTACCGGTACGCGGCCCAAGCGTTGGGGACCACTGGTCTAACTGAATTACTTACTTGCATTACCAATTTTTTATCCACAAGAACAGGACAATTTTATGGTAGAAAGAATAATACTTTAAAAAATGATGCTTGATAACTGGATAGCTACATGATAAAGAAAGAAATTAGACTGGCACCTTCTACCACACTCAAAAAAAATAACTCCAAATTGATCACAGACTACATGTAATTGCTAAAAAAATAAAATCCTTAGAAGACATAAGAAAATAATTGCAATTTTTCATTAGAAGGTGTCTTAAGTATGATATAAGTAATAAAAGAAAATAAATATATAAATTGAATTGATCAAAATAGAAAAATTTTAGACCTCATTTTCATGCACCAATAATGAACTGTCATAAAGGGAACTAAAAAATATTTACAATGGCATGAAAAAAAAATCTTAGATTAAATTTAAACAAGGATGTAAAAACTGTATTTGAAAAATTATAAGACACTGAAAAAGAAGTTGGAGAAGTAGAAATAAGTGAAAGAATATACCATTTTATGGCTAGGAATAATTAACATGATTAAACTGTCCATACTTCCCAAAGACATAATCAATGCAATTTCTATCAAAAAGGAAATGGCATATTTTACACAACTAGAACAAATTCACCACAAATTTATAGGGAATCACCAAAGACTCCAGATAGCCTCAGCAATCTTGAGAAAGAACAAAGTTGAGGGTATAACACTACCTAATATCAAAGTATAGTAATCAAAACAGCATGGTGTAACATACAAACAAACATACAGATCAATGGAACAGTATAAACCTACTTTTGTCTATGTGGTCAATTAATATTTGACAAAGGTGGGTAGGACATACACATGGTTACAGACCTTGTATTCAATAAATGGTGTTGAGAAAACTGGACAGGCACATGCAAAAGAGGAAATCTAGGCTACTTCCGTACACCATACACAAGAAGTAACTCTAAATGGACTAAAGTCTTAAAGGTAAGACTTGAAACCATAAAGTTTAGATGAAAAGATAGGCAGTACAATTGCAGATATTTGTCTCAGTAATGTATTTTTTCTGAAATATTTTTTGCTGCTTGGTGTAGTGAGGTCACAGATTTTGCCAGGAAGTGAATTCATTCCTGACCAGGCAGTGAAGCAGTGCATAGAAGGTCAGACTGGGTCGCAAAGGACCCAGGTTCGAAACCCCGAGGTTTCCAGCTTGAGCTTTGCTCATCTGGATTGAGCAAGGCTCACCAGCTTGAGCAAGGGGTCACTCGGTCTGCTGTAGCTGCCATGTGCCATGTCAAGGCACATATGAGAAATCAATCAATGAACAAGTAAGGTACCACAGCAAAGATTGATGCTTCTCATCTCTCTCCCTTCCTGTCTGTCTGTCTCTATCTGTCCCTCTCTCTGTCTCGGTCACAAAAAAAAAAAAAAAAAAAAAAAAAATGAATTCACTGCTCTTGTCTGAAAAAACCCTGTGGGTAGAAGACCCAGGGGTGACCTCATATTCTGACAATAGAGCCCAACTGAACTTGGACCCCGGTAAACAAGCAACAACTTTATAAAACAGCTCCTTTCCAGCTAACTTCACTGGACAAAATTGGCAGAGACTAGATGTTCTCTTGCTTTTTTTCGGCATCAGGAAGCCACAGCTTCAAAAGACACAGAAGTGATAGTATGTTTTGCCAAGGCTGCCAATGGTCTGGGCTTGGGCCAGACACTTGGGGCCCTTTTCAGGGCGGGACCCAAGGTAACACAAGGGGGCCCAGGGTGGTTTTGTTCAGGCCGAGCCACCACTCTGATCCAATCTGTGCAGCCCTATGTCCTGTGTGTGTGTGTGTGTGTGTGTGTGTGTGTGCGCGCGCGCGTGCGCGCGCGCTCAAAAGGTTCATGTGGGGAGGATCTGCCCCAATCAGAAACAGGCAGAGGAGAGATCAGAAGGTGGGTCTGTCACATTCAAACCCCAGGTCAGGGCTCGCTGAATTGACTTGGAGTGTGGGTGGTGCCCTCTGCCAGAAGTTTATCCTGAGACCTGAAGGAGAATCTTATTAATTTTTTACAGAGACAGAGAGAGTCAGAGAGACGGATAGATAGGGACAGACAGACATGAACAGAGAGAAATGAGAAATATCAATCATCAGTTTTTGGTGTGACACTTTAGTTGTTCATTGATTGCTCTCTCATATGTGCCTTGACAGTGGGCCTTCAGCAGACTGAGTGACCCCTTGCTCGACGAGCGACCTTGGGTCCAAGCTGGTGAGTTTTGCTCAAACCAGATGAGCCCGCACTTATGCTGGCGAGCTTGGGGTTTCGAACCTGGGTCCTTCGCAGCCCAGTTCGACGCTCTATCCACTGCGCCACCGCCTGGTCAGGATGGAAGAGAATCTCATTTTGCCTGGGAAGTGGTCTATGCAGACACAGGCCTGGGCCTGATCTAGGAGCAGAAGGTCCAGTGGGCAGAAGCAGCAGTGGCTAGAACAGGGCAAGGCTTGGGGTCTCCAGACCCTCTGCTGGTCATTGCAGAGCTCAGCCCAAAACATGGAAGAGCAGCTCTGCTGACGGAGACCCCCACCCGTTTCCACCAGCTATGGGCAATAGGGCCACAGCACCGAGGTCCAGAGCAGGCTCAAAGTGAGTGTGGGCACTTTGGGGGTTTGGCGATCTAGGGCCCCTGGATGGCCAGAGAAGTACTTCTCCCTGAAAGGAACACAGTGTCCCACCGCAGCACATAATTTCAGACATGATATTGGGAGCACAATGCCCAAGTCGAAGAAACTGGCCAGGAGGACCTGGTGGCCAAGGAGGCAGAACCCACGGGTGTGAATGTGGGGGAGGTAGGGTAGTGGGGGGTGAGGATGTATGTGAACTGATGAGGAAGCATTAGTGCCAGACACACAGGGAGCACACACAGAGGCTGGCCAGGAGCAGACAGGACTCAGACCACCTTCTGCAGGACTGTGGGCCGATAGGACATCCTGTGGTGGGTCCCATGTTGTGGCTTCTGAGGAAGGCTCTGGCTGTGCTGTCTTTGGGGGGCACGTGGGAATGCATGTGGGGGATCTTTTCTCGTCTCACAGCTCCAGCAAAAGCCTAGGAGACAGAGCCGGCCGCTTCCACCTCTTCACTAGAAGAACCAGACGCAGGGAAGGGCCTGTAGGCTGCCCCAGACCTGGAGGGGTGTCGCCTCCAGGAGTCACTGCAGCTGCAGCTATGGAACCAGGTGGCCTGTGCAGCATCTGCCGAGTTACCCGAGGCCCCGCCACCGCCGACTGAAGAGCCCTCTGCTGAACCTGCCCTGGTTCCTGCCACAGGGCACCTGCTTCTGGACCACACACCAGGGCCAGCTCTAGAGCCGTCTGCTCTCGAACCCGCACTCCTCTCATTACAGAATTGGTTTTATCCCCACTCTGTGACCATTCTCTTCACTTTTCTTTCATTGTGATGTTTTCCTTTTCTCCTCGGATAGAGGAACTGCACCCAATATTTTAAAATCCTGTACAAATTAGAACAAGAAAAGTGAAAATGAGTAATGATCCGGGTTCCACCACAGGGAGCTTTGGAAATTCTGATGTGGAGTCACAGAAAATGCTAACACCTCTGACTGGCAGAGTCCACCCCTAGAGAAATAAGGGTTTGGAAGAGCACATGCCAGGAATCCTACCTGCCAGACACCCACAGGTGCACACGCTCACACATGTGAACACACACAGGCACCCACCAATGCACACATGGGTGCGAGAAAACAGAGGCACACACGTGCACATGCCAACACTGTGTGCAAAATCCTGGAAAGAACAGGCACGGTGAGCCCCCCGTATCAGGGCTCTCCTCCCGGGAAGGACTTTGTTCTTTATTTGTTTCTGAATTCCTTTAGAATTCAATATGGTACTATAACTAACCTTTATTTTCCTTGTCATAAATTCTTGAACAATAAAAACTAAATAATGTACTTTATAGATGAGTGATACACAGATAACACTGGACATATAACTTTAATATATTTAGAACTGTCACAGTCACACATGCATTATAACAAATTAGACATCACATCAAGGAGAAGGTCAGCGATTGGTGTCTCCACCCCACAGGTGAGCATCATGAACAGCTTGGGTGGTATCTCTCAGGGTCCGCCCTTCTCACTCGGTTTGTTTTGTCTATGTTGCACTCAGACTGATTTTCATATATGACTCTCTGCCAGCTGAAATCACATGGTCGTGCTCTAAGAAGTGGATCATGGATTCAGATGTTGGGCCACATGTCTCATGTGAGAAGACCCCTGAGCTCTTTTTCTGTCAACACGTGGAGACCCTTGCCCCAACTCTAGCTGCTGTCCAGCTTCCATCATCCATATGGACCTGGATTGTTGGGTCCCATCACTGTCCATGGACAGTTTTGTTTTTCTCAATTCCTGGCTATTTCATCAGTGCTCTGATGGGCAGTCTTGAATATAGATCTTTGAGAAGTTGTGCAAGAATTTCTTTGGGATAATACCCTAGGGCAGTGGTAGTCAATCTGGTCCCTACTGCCCACTAGTGGGCGTTCCAGCTTTCATGGTGGGTGGTAGCGGAGCAACCAAAGTATACATAAAAAGAAAGATTTAACTATAGTAAGTTGTTTTATAAAGATTTATTCTGCCAAAATTAGCAAAAATAGAAATTAATACTTGGTAAGTAATTATTATTATATGCTTTAACTTGCTGTAACTCTGCTCTATAAATTTTATAAAGTAAAGTTATTTTCCTACTTTATAAATCACCATTACTGTGGAACTGGTGGGCAGTTAGAAAATTTTACTACTAACAGAGATACAGAAGTGGGCGGTAGGTATAAAAAGGTTGACTACCCCTGCCCTAGGGTGAGCACTGCCTGGTGAAGTTGAGCACCTGTGGAATTTGATGGGTCTTACACACTGTCCCCCCAGAAGAGGGGCCTTTCCTACTTCCTTTCAGGGAGCTGTTGGCATCTCTCCATCCTCACATTGTCCCCCAGGTTGGTCACCACCAGACCAGAAGCCTTTCAGTCTGATGGGACAGGGCTCTCCCACTGGCATTTACAATGCGTGTGTCCTCATCAGGATGGTGGGTCATCATCTGATTTGCACTGGCGTGTGCACTGCCTCTTATTGAAAATGCAGGTGTTTGCCCTCTGTCCCTTTAGAAGACACCAACTTGGCCCTGACCAGTTGCCTCAGCAGTAGAGCATCATCAGCCTGGTGTGTGGATGTCCCGGGTTTGGTTCCCAGTCAGGGTACACAGGAGAAGCGCCCATCTACTTCTGCACCCTTCACTCTCTTCTTCCTCTCTTTCTCTTTCCTCCTCTCCTGCAGCCAAGGCTCCATTGGAACAAAGGTGGCTCAGGCACTGAGGAAGGCTCAGCTGCTGAGGATGGCTCTATGGCCTCTGCCTCAGGCACTAGAATGGCTCTAGTTGCAATGAAGCAATGGCCCAGATGGGCAGAGCATCGCCCCTTGGTGGGCATGCTGGGTGGATCTTGGTAGGGTGCATGTGGGAGTCTGTCTGACTGCCTCCCCACTTCTAACTTTGGAAAAATACAAAAAAAAAAAAAAAGAAAAAGAAAGAAAGAAAACACCAATTTTCAGGAAGTTCATGCACTGCAGGAATGTGAAACCACTCTCTGGCCTTGCCTTGTAAGGAATGCTTTCCAGCTTGTGGTTTGTCTTTGCAGATTTCTGCATTATTCTCGTGTTCGTTTTATGCCCAGGAAGGTCAAGCTGTCACCTGACTACGTTCTGGCCCTGGGATCACACTTAGCAGAGTGGTCGCTACCCATAGATAAAGCACAGATCTACTAAAAAAGTTTTCTTTTTATATCTGTCTCTCTATTCGACCTGGGATTTCCATTTTTAATGGCAAAAATGTTACTTCAGATAAAAACAAAATAAGTATGGGAGCACATTGAAACAGCACTATGGTAAGATTCCATTGATAGGAAATGTCTAGAATAGGTAAAGGCAGAGACAGAAAGCAGGTGAGGTTTTGCAGGGATAGGAGGAGTGAGTCTTTTTGGTGCAGGGTTTCCATTCAGGGTGATTGAACATTTTTCAACAAGTTAGAGGTGATGCTTGCACAGCATCATTAAGGGACTTCATGCTGAGGAATGGCACAAATTAAAATCTAAATAATCACTTTTATTTTATTACTTATAGTGAATTACTCCATACAGAAAAAAGATATAAACAGAAAAAGAAAAATAACAAAATAAAGAAAACAAAACAATTCCAAAAAAATTTAATAAAATAGAATATTCTATAACGCCAAGGCGAAAATAAAAATACAACGATAACAGAAAATAAAAGAAAACTATCAAAAAGGGGTGGGAAAATAGATTCTTCGGATGAGCTAGGGACAGCTGATTGGACAGGTGACTCCTGAGCTGGCCCTGAGGTGGTGTGCCGGGTCAGCTCTTCGTGTGTGGGCGGAGTCAAGGCAGGTTTGTCGGAGGCTTCTTCAGGCAGCTGATTTCCCGCCTCAGTGTGGTCAGGAGGCGCAGCGGAGGCCAGCCCCAACTCCATAGCTGCACCTGGAAGAACTTCATAAGGTGAAATGGTGACTGGAGTCAGGCACCCCTCCAGCTCTGGGTTGGCTTCCAGGTCTGCCCATGCAGCCGACTCCTCCAGATGTCGCTCAGGTGGAGCAGGAGCCGGCTCTGCCTCCTGGGCTGGTGCTGGAGCTGCTAGAGGAGAAAAGATTACCCATGTGCCTGCATTTCCATGTTTTCTCCAAAGGCAGAGCACAACCAAGGCCAGGACCCACCACCAGATGTCCTCCCCGCCAGCCATCCTGCACGTGGGTGGTCTGAAGCCTGTCTTTGCTCCTGGCCGCCTCTAGGAGTGCTCCCTGTGTGTCTGACACCGACCCTTCCCAATAATCTCACATTCCCTTCCAACCCGTCTCCACCATCCCGCCATGTCCTCAACCACCTTCTCACCCTTTAGATCGGCTTTCTTGGGCTCCACGTTGTTTGGCTCAGTTTGATTAACATGGGCCCCCTGCTGCAGGCTGGATTCAGACTTTGTGAGCCAGGGTGCATGGAGCCTGGGCGGCTTTGGCGGAGGAGTCCTCTGGACCCTGGGTAGCGTCGGGGGAGGAATCCTCGGGAAATTGGGTGTTGTAAGAAGAAGAGACCTCCTGACCCTGAATGGCGTTGGGGGACGAGACCTCTCCCAGACCCTGGGTGGCTCCGAGAGAGGAGACCTACTGAGGTCATCCACGGGCCCCAGGTCCTCGGCCTCCCAGGTGGCCACACTCTTTGCAGGCCTGCATGGAACATCACTACTACGGTGCACCTGGTCCACAGTTGTGGAACATCACTACCTCACACAGATGATGTGAGGGTCTCCTTCCTCCAGCTGCTGCTCCTGGGTGTTTTGGACTGAGCTCTGCAATGACATGACCAGCAGCGGGTCAGGATGCCTCAAGTCCAGTCTGGCCCTAGTCGCTGCTGCTTTTGCCCACTGCACCTTCTGCTCCCAAATCAGGCCCAAGGATGTTTCTGCAGAGACCACCTCCCAGTAGAAATGAAATTCACCTCCAGGGTTCAAGATAAACCTGGGGCAGAGGGTGCCGCCCACACTTCCAATCCAACCAGGCAGCGATGTGAACGTGCTGGTTCACAAGGCTTCTGACCCACGTGCTCAGCCCGTTCTTCCTAAGGGCAGGCTCCTCTGACATGAAACCCTCTTACACATATACTTACACTCACACCCAAAACTGAAACACGCACACACACACACACACACACACACACGTAGGGGACATAGACCTGCTCAGGTGAAATCACAGTGGTGGCCTGGTCTGGAAGCACCACCTCTGAGCCTCCATGGGTTACTTCTCGGTTCCTCTGAGAAAAGGGCCATAGACGTCTGGGCTGAGTCTGGACCCAGCGGCGGCCATGGCGGAAAAAACCATCAGGGCTGTTTCTTTGGTTGCCACGGTCTTGGGATCGGGGAAGACAACACAAGGACATGTTTACTCAACTAAAGTCTCTGGCAAACTGAGCTGGCTAGCAGTTGTTCTAGAATGTGGTTCCCTGGTTACCAGGGTTCTGAGTTCTGTTGGTCTCTCTCATCAGGTAGTGAGGACATTGTGTGGTGAGGTCATTGTTCTGGCCAGGTGTGATGTCACTGCTCTTGTCTGAGGAGATGCTTGGGGTAGGGGACTAGGAGGCAGACCTGGCTCCTGCTCCACCTGAGGGACACCTGGAGGAGCTGGCTGCGTGGGCAGACCTGGAGGCCGACCTGGACCTGGAGTGGCGCCCGACTCCAGCGGCCGTGCTTCCTCCAGCAGCCACTCCAGCTGCAGCTCTGGAGCCGGGCGGCCTGTGCAGCGTCTCCGGACCACACTGAGGCCCCACCACTGCTGTTTCAAGAATGTTCTGCCAAACCTGCCCTGGTTGCAGCCAGACAAAAGGGGTTGCCTCTGGGCAGCACCTCTGGGCCAGCTCCAGAGCTGCTTGTTCTTCATCCAGCTGTCCCCACCACATCAGAAGAATTTGATTTACCACCTCTCCTTGACAGTTTTCTTTTAATGTTATGGGTTTTTTTCTCTGTGGCGTGATTCATTTTTTTAATCTTACTTTTATTAATTTTAATGCAGTGACATTGATAAATCAGGGTACATATGTTCCGAGAAAACATCTCCAGATTATTTTGACATTTGATTATGCTGCATACTCCTCACCCAAAGTCAAATTGTCTTTTGTCACCTTCTATCTAGTTTTCTTTGTGCCCCTCCCCTCCCCCTACACCCTCCCTCTCCTTCCTCGCCCCCTCCCCACCCCTCCACCCCACCCCCTGTTAACATCACATTCTTGTCCATGTCTCTGAGTCTCATTTTTCTTTTTTTTTTTTGCATTTTTCCGAAGCTGGAAATGGGGAGGCAGTCAGACAGACTTCCGCATGTACCCTACTAGGATCCACCCGGCATGCCCACCAGGGGGCGATGCTCTGCCCCTCTGGGGCGTCGCTCTGTTGCATCCAGAGCCATTCTAGCGTCTGAGGCAGAGGCCACAGAGCCATCCTCAGGGCCGGGGCCATCTATGCTCCAGTGGAGCTTCGGCTGCGGCAGGGCAAGAGAGAGACAGAGAAGAAGGAGAGGGGGAGGGGTGGAGAAGCAGATGGGCTTCTCCTGTTGCTCTGGCCGGGAATTGAACCAGGGACTTCTGCATGCCAGGTCGATGCTCTACCACTGAGCCAACCGGCCAGGGCCTCTGAGTCTCATTTTTATGTCCCATCTATGTATGGGTTCATATAGTCCTTAGTTTTTTCTGATTTACTTATTTCACTCCGTATAATGTTATCAAGGTCCATCCATGTTATTGTAAATGATCCGATGTCATCATTTCTTATGGCTGAGTAGTATGCCATAGTATATGTGTACCAAAGCTTTGTAATCCACTTGTCCTCTGACAGACACTTGGGCTGTTTCCCAATCTTCGCTATTGTAAACAATGCTGCTATAAACATGAGGGTGCATTTCTTCTTCTGGAACTGTTCTATGGTATTCTTGGGGCATATTCCTAAGAGTGGGATAGCTGGGTCAAAAGGCAGTTCAATTTTCAATTTTTTGAGGAATCTCCATACTATTTTCCACAGAGGCTGCACCAGTCTGCATTCCCACCAGCAGTGCAGGAGCGTTCCCTTTTCTCCTCATCCTAGCCAGCACTTATTCTGTGTTGTTTTGTTGATGAGCATCATTCTGACTGGTGTGAGGTGATATCTCATTGTGGTTTTAATTTGCAATTCTCTAATGATTAGTGATGTTGAGCATTTTTTCATATGCCTATTGGCCATTTGTATGTCCTCTATGGAGAAGTGTCTATTCATTTCTTTTGCCCATCTTTTGATTGGATTGTTTGTCTTTCTGGTGTTGAGATTTACAAGTTTTTATAATTTAATTTTATTTGGAATTGTTTTGTATTTTTATTTTATTTTGTTATTGTTCTTTTTCTGTTTTTCCATAGCGTGATTTATTATAAGTAAAAAATAAAGGTCACTGCTTATTTTTAAAGTTGTGCCATTCCTCAGTGTGAAGTCTCTTCACAATGCTTTGCAAACATCACCACTATCTTCTTGTAAAATGTCCCATCACCCTAAATGGAAACCCTGAACCAAAATGACACTCCCCACTCCTCAACCCCTCATCTGCTCTGTGTCTCCTCTTCAATACCTATTCTGGACTTTTCCTATCAATGAAGTATTACAATAGGTGTGTTTTGGGGTGTACTGCCATACTTTTTCTGTGTATTTATTTGAAATTCCATTTTTATTTAAAGGAAAATCCCCAGTAAAATACAGACCAGATAGGAAAGAAAAGGAAAAAAAGCTCTTTTAGTAAATGTGTGCATCATCTAGGGGTCTAGGGGTAGAGACCACTGTGCTAAGTGTGACTGCAAGACCTCGTGCTGGTCAGGCAATGGCTGGCCCTTCCTGGGCCTAAAACAAACACGAGAAGAATGCAGAAATCTGAAAAGATACACCACAGTTAGAAAGCATTCCTCACAACTTAAGGCCAGAGAGAAGTTTCACATCCCTGTGGTGCAGAAACCTCCTGAAATTCGCTGTTTTCTACAGGGACAGAGGGCAAACCCATGTGCTTCCAATGAGAGGCAATGTACACGCCAGTGTGTTTCAGATAATGGCTGACCACCCAGTGGGGAAACACGCACTGTAAACACTGGCAAGAGTGCACTGTCGCTATCAGCCTGGCAAGCTTCTAGTTTGGCAGCCAGCCCTGAGGACAACGGGAGAATGCAGAGACCCCAGAAGATCCCTGAGAGAATGGTAAAAGTCCCCTTCTCGGGGACAAGAATGTGGAGGCCCTGTCACAGTCTCACAGGTGCACACCTTCATCTGGCGGTGCCCATGCTAGAAAGAGACCCCACAGAAATTCTTGTACAATTTTTAAGATGCATTTTTGAGACTACTTATCAGAGAATTGAGGAAACAGGTGGGATTTGGGGAGAGGGAAAGGAAACAACTAACATTCATGGAGAAAGGATGGGATCTACCAGCCCTGCACCACATGCATGAGGAAAGTTGAACAGCTGCTAAAGTGGGTGCAAGGTCAATGTAATGTACCATCTAAACACAGCAGAGCAAGCAAATGAACTAAAAACACAAGGCTATTTCAAGAAATTAAGAAAAAGCACCAAAGAAAAATAATGCCCTTTCAAGATTAACACAACAACAAAAAAAAATGAAGATAAAGGGACTTTCTCAACCTGAATAGGAGCATCTAACAAAACAAACAAAACAATTCACAGCTAAGATGATATACTAAATGGTTGAACATTTTTTTTCATAAGCTCAGGAAGACTATAAGGATTCAGGCTTTCTTGCCATTGCTATTCAACATTGTACTGGAGGTTGTAGGAAAGTAATAAGGCAAATAAATAAATAAATAAAATAAAATAAATCCAGGTAAGAAAATAATTAAAACTAACTTCTTCCAATAAAGATATCATATTGTATATAAAAAATTATAAGAATTCATTAAAATGATCTGTTAAATCTAATAAAGAAATTCTGCATGATTACAAGATATAAAACTGGCCCTAGCCAGTTGGTTCAGTGGTAGAGCATCAGCCTGGGGTGTGGATGTCCCAGGTTTGATTCCTGGTCAGGGCACACAGGAGAAGTGACTATCTACTTATCCACCCACCCCATTGTCTCTTTCTATCTTTCTCTTCCTCTCCTGCAGCCATGCCTTGGTTGGAACAAGATGGCCCCGTGCACCGAGAATGGCTCCATGGCCTACCTTGAGGGACTAAAATAGCTCAGTTGCTGAGCAACAGCACCAGATGGGCAGAGCATCACCACATATGGGGCTTGCTGGGTATATCCTGGTGGGAACACATGTGGAAGTCTGTCTCTCTGCTTCCCTGTTTCTCATTCAAGGGAAATAAAGATAGAAAATTAATATGCAAATATCAATTATATTTATATTTATACCCACTTACATATAATAGCATGAAAATGAAGTTGAATCAATTTGATTCATAATAATCACATACAGTAATAAATTAAAAATTAATTTTATAAAATAAGTGTAAGGTTTTAACTCTGAAAACCAGAAAACACTATTTTAAGATATTAATGGAGAGCTAAGTAGGGGATTAAACATTCAATTTTGAATAAGGACAAATTTGGATGACTCATTTTATTTCAAAATTTTCTTACTTAAATATAAAAACTAGTAACTATTTACATAAACTTAGAGAGTGTAATCCTAGCATAAGGATAAACAGATTTGAGAATCTAACTCAGTGGTCCCCAACCTTTTTTGGGCCATGGACTGGTTTAACGTCAGAAAATATTTTCAAGGACCGGTCTCTACGATGGGATGGATAAATGTATCACGTGACCGAGACAAGCGTCAAGAGTGAGTCTTAGACGGATGCAATAGAGGGAATCTGGTCATTTAAAAAAAATAAAACATTGTTCAGACTTAAATATAAATAAAACGGAAATAATGTTATTTATTCTTTCTCTGCAGACCAGTACCAAATGGCCCATGGACCGGTACCGGTCTGCAGCCCGGGGGTTGGGGACCACTGCCTTATCAGACTTATTGTTGCACATGTTCTCCCATTGTGTGGTTTCTCTTTTTATTTTGTTCATATTGTCTTTAGCTGTGCAAAAGCTTTTTAGTTTGATATACTCCCATTTGTTTATCCTGTCCTTTAGTTCCCTTGCCCGTGGAGATAAATCAGAAAATATATTGCTGCAAGCAATGTCGCAGAGCTTACTGCCTATGTTTTCTTCTAGGATGCTTAGTTTCATGACTTACATTTAAGTCTCTTATTTATTTTGAGTTTATTTTTGTGAATGATGTAATTTGGTGGTCTAGTTTCCTTTTTTTGCTGGTAGATGTCCAATTTTCCCAACACCATTTGTTATAGAGACTGTCTTTACTCCATTTTTTGCTGTTACCTCCTTTGTCAAATATCAATTGTCCATAAAGGTGCAGGTTTATTTCTGGGTTCCCTGTTCTGTTCCATTGATCTATATGCCTGTTCTTATGCCAGTACCAAGCTGTTTTGAGTCCAGTGGCCTTGTAGTATAACCTGATATCAGGAAGTGTGATACCTTACACTTTATTCTTCTTTTTCCAGACTGATGAGGCTATTCGTGTTCTTTTTTGGTTCCATATAAATTTTTGGAATATGTGCTCTGTATCTTTAAAGTATGTCATTGGTATTTTAATTGGTATTGCATTGAATTTATAAATTGCTTTGGGTCATATAGACATTTTAATGATGTTTATTCTTCCTAACCATGAGCATGCTATATGCTTCCACTTGTTTGTCTCTTCCTTGATTTCTTTTATCAATGTTTTATAATTTTCCAAGTACAAGTCTTTAACCTCCTTGGTTAAATTTACTCCTAGGTACTTTATTTTTATTGTTGCTATAGTGAAAGAGATTGTTTTCTTAATTTCTCTTTCAGACAGATCATAGTTGGTGTATAAAAATGCCTCTGATTTCTGAGTATTAATTTTATATCCTGCCACCTTGCTAAATTCACTTATCAGGTCCAGTAGTTTTTGACTGAGACTTTAGGGTTTTCTATGTATCATATCATCAGCAAATAATGATAGTTTCACTTCTTTTCCAATTTGGATGCTTTTTATTTCTTCTTGTTGTCTGATTGCTGTGACTAGGACTTCCAGAACTATGTTGAATAAGAGTGGTGAAAGGGCCACCCCTGCCTTGCTCCTGATCTTAAGGGGGTTGCTTTTAACTTTTTTGCATTGAGGATGAGTTTGACTGTGGGTCTGTCATAGATGGCTTTTATCATGTTGAAGTATGTTCCCTGTATTTCCACTTTGCTGAGAGTTTTGATCATGAATGGGTGCTGGCTTTTATCAAATGCTTTTTCTCCTTCCTTTTGTTTATGTGATGAATCATATTGATTGATTTGCAAATATTGTACCAGTATTGCCTCCCCAAAATATATCCCACTTGAGCCCTGGCCAGTTGGCTCAGTGGTAGAGCGTCGGCCTGGCGTGCGGGGGACCGGGGTTCGATTCCTGGCCAGGGCACATAGGAGAAGCGCCCATTTGCTTCTCCACCCCCCACTCCTTCCTCTCTGTCTCTCTCTTCCCCTCCTGCAGCCAAGGCTCCATTGGAGCAAAGATGGCCCGGGCGCTGGGGATGGCTCCTTCGCCTCTGCCCCAGGTGCTAGAGTGGCTCTTGTTGCGACAGAGCAATGCCCCGGAAGGGCAGAGCATCGCCCCCTGGTGGGCAGAGCATCACCCCCTGGTGGGCGTGCCGGGTGGGTACCAGTCGGGCGCATGCGGGAGTCTGTCTGACTGTCTCTCCCCATTTCCAGCTTCAGAAAAATACAAAAAAAAAAAAATCCCACTTGACCATGATGTATAATTTTTTTCATGTATTGCTGGATCCAATTTGATGATATTTTGTTGAGAATTATAGCACATAAATTCATCAGGGATACTGGCCTACAGTTTTCTTTCTTTGTGTTGTCTTTGCCTGGTTTTGGAATCAGAATTATGCTCGCCTCATAAAAGGAGCTTGGAAGTCTTCCCTCCTCTTGAATTATTTGAAATAGCTTGAGCAGGATAGAAGTTAGTTCTTCTTTGAATGTTTGGTAGAATTCACCTGTGAGGCCATCTGGCCCAGGGCTTTTGTTTGTTGGGAGTTTTTTGATAACTGTTCCGATCTCATTTGTTGTAATCAGTCTATTTAGGTTTTCTGATTCTTCCAGATTGAGTTTTGAGAGATTATATTTTTCAAGGAATTTGTCCATTTCACCTAGGTTGTCTAATTTTTTGGCATACAGTTCTTCATAGTATTTTCTTACAATCCTTTGCATTTCTGCTGTGTCAGTTGTTACTTCTCCACTCTCATTTCTAATTTTATTTGAGTCCTCTCTCTTTTTTTCTTGGTGAGTCTGGTTAAAGGTTCATCAATCTTGTTTACTTTTCAAAGAACCAGCTCTTGGTTTCATTGATCCTCTGTATTGTTTTCTTAGCCTCTATGTCATTTATTTCTGCTCTGATTTTTATTATTTTCTTCCTTCCTATTTCCTCTGGGCTTTACTTGTTCTTTTTCTAGTTCTTTTAGTTGCAGGGTTAAGTTGTTTATTTGAGCTTTTTCTAGCTTCTTAAGATATGCGTGTAATGCTCTTAACTTCCTTCTCGGGACTGCTTCTGCTGTGTCCCATAAATTTTGAGTAGTTGCATGCTCTTTTTCATTTGTTTCAAGGAAATTTTTTATTTCTTCCTTGATCTAATTGTTGACCCATTTGTTATTTAATAACATGCTGTTTAGTTTCCAAGTGTTTGTTTTTCAGTTTTTCTATTGTAGTTGATTTCTAGTTTCATGCCATTGTAGTCAGAGAAGATTCTTGATATGGTTTCAATCTTCTCAAATTTGTTGATGCTTGTTTTATGCCCTAACATGTGGTCTATCCTAGAAAATGTACCATGAGATCTTAAAAAGAATATATATTCTGCTGCTTTAGGGTGAAAGGTTCTGAAGATATCTATGAAAACCAGTTGATCTAGTGTGTACCTCAATTCTCCTGTTTCTTTGTTAATTTTCTTTCTTGAGGATCTATCCAGTGATGTTAGTGGGGTACTGAAACAATCTCCTACTACAGTGGTACCTTAAGATACAAAGAGACCAACATACAAATTTTTTAAGATACAAGTTGTGACTCGGTCTGTATTTTTGTTCGAGATCTGAGCAAAATTCCGAGACACGAGTCATAATTTGGGAAGCTTCCGCTAGTTGGTGCACGGGTCCAGTATTGGCACTTTGATACACGAGTTGACTGACTTACAAGCTCGGTTACAGAACAAATTAAATTCGTATCTCAAGGTACCACTGTATTATAGTATTGTTGTTGATCTCCCCCTTTATGTCCATCAATGTCTGCTTTATATATTTAGGTGCTCCTATTATTAGGTATATATAGATATTTATAATGGTTATCTCTTCCTGTTAGATTGCTCCATTTATCATGATGTAGTGACCTTCTTTATCCCTTACTATAATCTTTGTTTTAAAATCTATTTTGTCAGATATAAGTATTGCTACCCCAGCTTTTTTTTTTCATTTCCATTTGCATGAAGTATTTTTTCTATCCCTTTACTTTCAGGCTATGTGTATATTTTGGTTTGAGGTGGGTCTCTTGTAGACAGCATATGTATGGGTCTTGTTTTCTTATCCATTCAGCTATTCTATGTCTTTTGATTGTAGCATTTAATCAATTTACATGTAAAGTTATTATTATGTAGTTGTTTACTGCCATTTTTTTTCTTTAAATCTACATATGTCTTTTACTATATTTTTTTCCTGCTTTGTTTTGTCTACAGCAGGCCCCTTAACATTTTTTTGCAGCACTGGTTTGCTTATGGTGAATTCCTTGAGTTGTTTTTTTTTTTTTTTTTTTTTTTTTTTTTTGTCTGGGAAGCTTTTTATTTCTCCTTCAATTTTAAACAATAGCCTTGCTAGATAAAGAAGTCTTGGTTGTAGGCTCTTGTTCTGCATTACTTTGAATATTTCTTGCCATTCTCATCTGGCCTCAAGTGTTTCTGTTGAAAAGTCGGATGTCATCCTTATGGGGGCTCCTTTGTAGGTGATTGTTTTCCTCTTGCAGATTTTAGTATTCTTTCTTTATCTCTTAGCTTTGGTATTTTGATTATGATGTGACTTGGTGTAGGTCTCTTTGGGTTCTTTTTTAATGGGGTTCTTTCTGCTTCTTGAACCTGTATGACTATTTTCTGCATCAATTTATAGATATTTTCTGGTATAATTTCTTCAAAGAGGTTCTCTATCCTTGTTCTTTCTCTTCTCTTTCAGGAACCCCTATTATGCAATATTGTTTCTCTTCATGTTGTCACAGAGTTCTCTTAGAGTTTCCTCAGACTTTTTGATCTTTTCTTTATGCTGTTCTGCTTCTATGAATTCGCTTATCTTGTCCTCTATGTTGCTGATTTGATCCTTTATTTCTTCCAACCAGCTTTTAGTTCCTTCTAGTGTAGTCTTCATTTCTGATATTGTGTTTGTCATTTTTGTCTGGTTTTCTTTTTATGATTTCAGTGTCCTTTTTGATACTTACAATTTCTTTATTTAGGTGATCATTAAGTCTATTCATTGTAGTTTTGAGATCCTTAAGCATCTTAACAATCATTATTTTAAACTCTGCATCTGGTAATTTGATTACTTCCATTTCATCCAGGTCTTTTTCTGGGGATCTTTCTTGTTGATTCATATTGCTTACATTCTGCTGTCTTACCATTGTTTCTGTTTGTGGTTTGAAGGCTTGTTCGAGTTGTTGTCTTCTTAACTAGTAGAGCAGCTTTTCCATTTTCTATATCTTAACTGGGTCAGGTGTGAGGAGTCCTTCCTTAAAATGTCACTCTAACAAGGGTTTTTAGATGCTGAACTGATGATCTTCATATCTGGACTCTGGATGTACCCTCCCTGACCCTTCTTGGCCAGAGCCTAGTGCAGACCAGTGGGGGTTGCTGCCTATGACTGGCTCTCATCTATCTTCTTGGAGCAACAGGTGATCCAGATCCTGTGACTGCCTCTGCTGAGCCCAAGTGCCATTGGTAATATCTACTTAGGCTGGCTTTTATCTACTTTTGGCCTGGGAAGATGTTCTTTTAAATGTTCAGGTTACCCTGAGATTCGCTTTCTGATGCCTCTTATTGGTGGCTACTTGTAGGGCTCAGTACTATAATTTGGGTTAGGTAAAATAATGGATGTGGCTTGCCCCTTAGCCTCAGGTGTTGTTCTATCCAACCTTTTTAAAAAAAATTTTACAGTGGTACTTGAGATACAAATTTAATTCGTTCTGTAACCGAGCTTGTAAGTCAGTCAACACGTATATCAAAACTGCCAATACTGGACCCGTGCACCAACACATTAACTAGCAGCAGCTTCCTGAATCACAACTCGTATCTCAGAATTTTGCTCGGATATCGAACAAAAATACAGACTGAGTCGCAGCTTGTATCTTAAAAAAATTGTATCTTGGTCTGTTTGTATGTCAAGGTACCACTGTACTTTATATTTTTCTTTCCTTTCAGCCCTCAGAAGGGTGTGACCACAGGAGTCCAATGGATGTGGCCTTTGTGTTCCCAGGTGTGGTCTGTCTGCAGGCCCACCACCACCACTGCTGCTGCCGCCTCGGGCATTCAGGCACGGGTGTTGCTAGTGCCAGCCCACTGCTGTGGTCTGTGTGGCTTCCAACTTGCCTCCATGGGTGGGACTGCATGCACATGCCCAATCGCAAGCCCAGGCCTACCCCTAGCTTCCACCTGTCCCCACGGTCAGGACTGCATTCATGTGTCTGGACTGTAAGACTTGGCCGGCCCCTGGCCTCTGCCTCACCCCTGTGAACAGGGCTGCTTTGAAGCATCCGAGAGCCCAGACCTCAAGCTTGGACCGGTTCCCCAGCCCCCCATCCCACCTCCATGGGTGGGACTGCTTTCCTGTGTCCAGGTTGCAAGCTTTGCCGCCCTCAGCCTCCACCCCACCCCTGTGGGCAGGACAGCGTTCATGAGTCTGGGCTGCAAGCCTGGGCAGGTTCCCTGGCTTCCACCCCGCCTCCACAGGTGTAACTGTGTTCACATGCTTGGGCCACAGCTGTGGCCAGCTACTGGCTTCCACCACCGTAGACGGGACCACGCTCCTGCATCCTGCTGTCGTCCCCCTTCTGATGAGGACTCAGCAGTGTGAGGGTGCCGTTGTAGCTTAGACCTCTGCACCCAATACTGTATCTGTGATGGGCTTCCGGCTTCTAAGCGACTCTGCTCTGAGTGTAGCCGGAGAGCTTCTGTTTTCTGGTGACCTGCTTCCCTTTGCTGGTATTGCTGGTTCCAGGAAGAATATTCACTTTAGATTTGCGGTTAGGGTGGATGTGCCTCAAAGTGTTTCTATCTGTGTCTCCTAGATTACACTCTCTTCCTGCTATTCTGGTTCTCTCCCGTCCCCCAGAGCCCCAGGTAAGTGGTTGTGAAAGAGGTTTTCTGCGTGGTCCCTTTGAGACTAATCCTTGGTCTAAGAAACCTGTCTCTTTCTCACAAACAGTATCCTTACTTGTTTCGGAGGTAAATACTGTCGGTACGTCTCTTCTAGGCTCTGGAGCTGCAGGCTGGGGCCCAGGACCCTTGCCTCTCTGGTAAAACTCCACCACCACATGAGTCCGTCCAGGCCACCACTAGCTCCCAGGAGCTGGGGAGCCCTCTCTGTGTTTCTGCTTTTCCTACCAGTCTCAGTGTGGCTTCTTTGGTGTTCTTTGGTTATAAATTCCTCTTGGTTTAGCAAAATGTTGGTTTTTCCAGGTGATTGTTCTTAAAATTCAGTTGTAATCCACTTTGGTTCTGGGACGTAGAAGTTGGAATGTCTGCCTACTCCATCACCATCTTGCCACCCCGCCTCGATGCCCTACCCCATTAATCTTATGTTATGTAATTAAGTTCCACAAAAATTTAATAGCTTTTCTTCTGCAACTCACATTTTACCTGTCAATGATTGCAGGATCTGAGAGTGTCTTGCTCCTATTGCCATAACTGTTCTTGTCACAGCACTGGCTCTGCATGATCTTGTGGGTCAGCAGCACATGACAGACCTCTGAGTTCTTGATCTGGCTCTGATGGATGATGGCCTGTTTGGACATTGAATCTATGAGGTGAACATATAGATCCTGTTCTGTTCTGAGTCTGTTGCAGTACAACAGCTGGAGTCTACGGTGAATGCCTTCTTTGGCTCTCTCTCCACAAAGTACACAAAAGTAGTCTTCTGGATCTCTACCCTGTGTTGTACAGTGCCAGCACTGAGGGTAAGAAACTGGATTTCCAGAGGCCAAAGTGCATCTGTGCCAGCCCTATGCTGCTGTGGACAGCCTTGCTGGTGTCCACCACCCTCACCAGGTGCATCCATGAGCACACCGGTTTCATGCTGCTGCCTGGTGCCTCCTCTTTCAAGGTCATCCCTCCACGAGGAATATTCTCCTGCACTCCAAACACGAAAGGTGCTGGCGGTGGCTGCAGCTCCCAGCCGAGAGCACTTGTGCAGCAGTGGCACTCCGGGTCCGGAACCTGGCAGTGGCTCGGCTGCAGCTCATCCTGACTTACAGCCCACTGCCTCGGCCCCTCTGGGGCAGGCAGAACACACCCCCAGTGGATCTCCAGGAAGCAGGTGAAGCAGGATGTGTGGCCTGGCGCTAGCTGTTGTTGGCAGGTGCGCATGGCGTCCTCATCAAGGGGTCTCCCCAGCCAGGTGGTGTCTGCCACTACAGGACACTGTAGGATCATCGGTTCTGACATGGCCTGCCTGGTCCAGAGACAAACAAACAGGACAATAAGTGCCCCAGCACAGTCACCATGCAGGTGGCCAGGGCAGCTCGCAGCAGACGGAAGCACACAAAAGTCAGCCCTCTCTTCCAGAAGAGTCTAAATTCTAAGCCCCTGGGAGCAGTGCTGCCAGACTGACTGAAGTGTTTCATCTATGAACTGAACTCCTGAGTAAACAGGCCCGCCCCAGACACATTTGAGACCAGTCAGGGTACGGGTCACCACGTGCTCAACAGAATGTCCAGCATTCAGGCACAAGCAGCTGTTGCTCAGACGACGTAGAATTTCCCCAGGAAACCGTTGGCCAAGGTGGAAATGGGCACTCGTTCAGCAGCTATTTTCCATTCTGCTCTGGTCTTTGAGACGTGGCCTTTCCCTTCTGGAAATGAGTCTTAATCCCTTAAAGGCTGTCCCAGAGGCGGAGACCAAGCCCTCAGTAGAGCAAGAAGCAGAGTCCACGACAGAATGTCAAAAGCCAGCAGGGCCTGGGCCAGACTCAGATGTGGTATCGTCAGGAACAGGAGGTTGAGCAGAGCCCAGCTCTAGGGTAGCACACAGAGCCACCAGGAACACCGGAGCAGGAGTCACATTCTCACCTGGTGTTGGTGAGGGGGGATTCATCTCTGCCTGCATCACAGACAGCCCTTTGTTGAAGCGTCTCATAGGCACCACTACCACACCAACTGCCTGGAGGCTCTGCTCTCCTGGGCCTTCCAGTGGCTGGAATGGGAGGTGGGTTCAAACTCCTGGGTCTTCCTGCTGATGCCCATACTGCTGACCATTGTTCTCAGCACTGGCTTTTTTTCTGTGCCCAAGGAAAAAGATGTGAACCTCGAGGAGCAGTACACCCCGATTGGGAGCCCAGCAAAGTCAGAACGCTTTGTGCAGGAACATTTCACCTTTGATGACAGTAATCATTTCTCCCAGATCAATTTCGCTTCTGTTCTAGTGGTCTCCAACACTGCCTCCTTGCTGGAACAAGAAATCTTATCAGAAGTTAGCAAACTGGATGATGCGGTGGAGGCTCTGTATGCAACAGAGGTTTAGTAAACGGAACCCAGATTCTCTACAACCAGGTGTGTGCTAAGAACCAGGGCTTATGTGTACCCTCCAACCCACTTCTGACCGCCTGCCAGGTGAACAAGAACCTCGACTTTAGACACATCACCTTCCCCATCTACACATTAAATGGTCAACCCATCTCCCTGGCTGGCACCCTTGGAGGAATCGTCTTAGGCAACAAGATGGGAACAAACCAATTAATGCTGGAAGCTAAAGCCATGCGCCACAATATTACCTGAAGACAGGAGGAGAGGATAATGAGTATAGCAAGATGTGCTGAACCACTTCCTGAACCAATTTAGCAATATTGAAGAGAGTCTGCCCTTGAAGATGATCCAGGTATGTGGCAGCTGGGCTTGATAGGGTGGCCAGGAGAAAGTGGGAGAGATAAGCCTTATTCCAAGGACCACAGATAGCAATAACACTCCAAGAGTAGTGGATGGAGTCCTTGAATTGAAGCTGGGAGTGCACTACTGTATTTAGCACTTAATCCAACATTCTTAAACTAACACACTGAAGATGCCACAAATCTTAGAGCAGCAGTTCTCAACCTGTGGGTCGTGACCCCGGCGGGGTTGCCTAAAGCCATCGGAAAATACATAATGCATATCAGGTATTTACATTCCAAATCATAACTGTAGCAAAATTACAGTTATGAAATAGTCACCAAAATTATTTTTTGGTTTGGGGTCACTGCAACACGAGGAACTGTATTGCGGTGTCACGACATTAGAAAGGTTGAGAACCACTGTCTTAGCACCTTGGTAATATTCTGATAGAAACACAAATCCTAAATCCTGTTCAGTACAGGATTGATCTTCAGGTTTAGTTTTGGAGATTAGTTTTCTAGCCAAATTACTTGGAAATTCTTTTAGTTTAAAAGCCTTTGCTGTTTCCAGGAGCCGCCTAAAATCTGATTAAAGTTCACTGGAACAACAATAGCAACAAAAACCTTTAAGCAAAAGTTCCATTGTGATATTTAAAAAGATAACTAGCTTAACATTTTTTTCAAGTAAATTATAGCATAGTGTCAGGCATATGTTAACTGTTCAGTAATTGTTGGGCCAGCAAACCTACTAATACTTTTGAATAGCCTGGTGAAAGTGAGACACCCATTGAAAAAAACCTTCGAGTATCAGGCCTTTCTGAAATAATATGTATGCAATTAAAATAGTAAAAGATAACAGCCTAATAATTTATTTAGTTTTTAATGATTTCACAGTTTTATATAAAATTTAGATATTCAGAAGTTTTAAACATTGACCTTTTGTAAGAAACTTTGGAAAAAGATTTGTGGGAAGGAACAAATCTATATGTTATCCTAAAATCACAATTCATATTTTGGCCTTTTAATAAATTTGAACATGTTTATTTTTCATCAATAACCTAGTTTCAATAGTGTTTGTAACTCACTTGCATATATTATAATTAAAGGTTATCTGAGTAATTTTTTTGTGCAGGTGATCTACTTTGCATTACTTTCCAGAGGACTGGAATTTGAAACAACTTCTAAGACAGTGATCCCTTTGTTTTATGTGGCTTTTGTTCTAATCATATTATTTGCGATTATATCATGTTACAGGTAAAACACTTCTGTTTATTTACATATTTTTTAAAAATATTTTATTGTGGTAAAATAGATATAAAACATAAAATGTAATTTTAACAATTTTGAGTGCATGATTCAGTAGTGTTAATGACTTTGACATTGTTGTACAATTAATTGTAGCAAGTATTCCTTTCCAAATATATTCCATCACCCCAAACAGAAATACTGTAACCACTAAGCAATAACACCCCATTGCCTCTTCCTAGCCCTGGTAAATCTTTTATCTACTTTCTGTCTCTATGAATTTGCCTATTCTAGAGATTTTATAAGTGATCATGTAATATTTCTCCTTTTGTAACTGACTTACATCACTTAGTGCAATGTTTTTAAGGTTCATCCATGTTATACAATGTCTGAAAACTTCATTTTTTATGGTTAAGTAATATTCCATTGCATGTATATACCACATTTTATTTATCCACAAATCTGTTCATGGGCACTTAGAATGTTTATACCTCTTGGCTATTATGGATAATGGTGTAATGAACATTAATGTACAAATATCTGTTTGAGCCTGTTTTTAATCCTTTTCAGTACATACCTGGAAATGGAATTGGTGGCTTGCATGATAATTCTGTTAGGTTGCTGAAGATCTGCCAAACTTTTCCACAGAGGCCACACCATTTATACTCTACCAGCAATTCTCCATTTTCTCACCAACACTTCTTATTGTCTGTTTTATTGATTAAAGCCATTCTACTAGGTGCAAAGTGGTATCTCATTGTGATTTTGTTTCACTTTTCCCTAGTTACTAATGATGAGTATCATTTGATGCATTTATTGGCTATCTGTGTACCTTCATTAGAGAAATGTCTAAATTCTTTGCCCATTTTAAAATATTTTTGCCATTTTGTAAACAGGTGTTTTTGTTGAGTATTATTGTTAATAATTACTTAATATATTTTTTATATTAAACCTTTGACAGATAGAAATGAGTTGCAAATATTCTACTACTTGGTGGATCATCTCTTAACTTTCTTGAAAATGTCCTCTAATGCAGTTTTTAATTTTGATAAAATTTATTTTTTCTTTTGCTACTTCTGCTTTTGGTGCTATATCTAAGAATCCATTGACAAGTGCAGGGTAATGCACATTTACTCTGTTTTCTTCTGAAAGTTTATGGTTTAAGTTCTTATATAGTGTGTCCATAAAGTCATGGTGCACTTTTGACGGGTCACAGGAAAGCAACAAAAGATGATAGAAATGTGAAATTTGCACCAAATAAAAGGAAAACCCTCCCAGTTTTTGTAAGATGATATGGTAGCATGTGCACATGTGCAGATGATGACATAACACTGTGTATACAGCGGAGCAGCCCACAGCCATGCCAGTAGAGATGTGGATGGTACAGAGGAAAGTTCAGTGTGTTCTATGGCTCGCTAAATTCGAATCCGTGACCAAAGTGCAACATGAATATTGGCACATTTATAACGAAGTGCCACCACATAGGAATAACATTACTTGGTGGGATAAGCAGTTGAAGGAAACCGGCAGTTTGGTGGAGAAACCCCGTTCTGGTAGGCCATCAGTCAGTGATGAGTCTGTAGAGGCTATACGGGATAGCTACCTAAGGAGCCCTAAAAAATCTGTGCGTGAGCCCACATTGAACTGCACTGAATAGGTATGAAACTGGGAGAGATTTCCTTTTATTTGGTACAGATTTCACATTTCTATTGTCTTTTGTTGCTTTCCTGTGACCGGTTAAAAGTGCACCATGACTTTATGGACACGCTGTATTTAAGTTGTTGATCAATTTTTAACCATTTTATATATAGCATAAAGTAGGAGTTCAACTTCATTCTTGCATGTGTGGAAATCTGGTTGCCCAAATACCATTCAATGAAGAAAAATCAGTTGGCTGGTACTGTGTATGGATTTATTTGTGAACTCTCAGTTTTATCCCATTGGTCTATATTTTTATCTATATACCAGTACCACACCATTCTCATTATTGTAGTTTGTCATAAGTTTTTTAAATCTGTAAATTGCAGTCCTCTAACTTTCTTCTTGTTTTCAAGATTAGTTTGGAAATCTAAGGCCCCTTACTATTTCATACAAATTCAAAGGCATCCTTTTCCATTTATGAATAGAAAAAAAGGCCATTGGAATTTTGATGAAGATTGTGTTGAATCTATAACTGGTTTAGATGAGACTGACATTTTAATAATATTCACCCATGGTAAAGAAATGTTTCCATTGATTTGGCTCTTATTTTGTTTCTTTCATCGATGTTTTGTAGTTTTCAGTTTACAAGCCTTTTTCCTCCTGGGTTAAATTTATTCCTAAATATTCTTTTAGGCACTGTTTAAATGGAATCCCTTTTGTAATTTCCTTTTGTGATTGTTCATTGCACACGGATAAACACAACTGATTTCTGTGTGATCTTGTATCCTGTAGCTTTTCTGAATTTAATAACTACATTTTTTTTTGTGGATTCTTTGGAATTATCATATATAGAATCAGGTAATCTGGGGCAAAGATTAGTTACTCTCCTTCCTTTTCAATTATTCTTTCTTTCTTCATTTTCTTTCCCTTCCCTCCCTTCTTTCTTTCCTTCCTGTCTAACTGCTGGCTATCAACACAATGTTGAATATTGCTGGTCACAATGGGCATTCTATCCTGTTGCTATTCTTAGAGGGAAGCTTTCAGATTTTCACCACTATGATGTTAGTTGTGCAGTTTCCATAAATGCCCTTATCATTTTGAACCAGTTCTCTTCTATTCCTTATTAGAGTGTTTTCTTTTAATCATGATTATGTATTGAATTTTGTCAAATGCCTTTTTTGCATCTATTGAGATGATTCTGTGTTTTTTACCTTTTGTTGTATTAGTGTGGGGTATTACATTGATTGATTTTCTTATGTTGAACTACTCTTGCATTCCTGGGGTAAATTTCACTTGGTCATGGTCATGGTGTATAATCCTTTTAATATGCTATTGAATTGGGTTTGCTAGAATTTTGTTGAAGACTTTTGCATCTATATTCATAAAAGATATTAACTGTGTCTTTATTTGGCATTGATAGTAGTGTAATGCTGGACCGATGGAATGAATCAAGAATTGTTCCCTTTTTTTCAATTATTGGAAGGATTTTAGAAGGACTGGTTGTAATTATTCTTGACATGTTTGGTAAAATTCACAACTGAAGCCATCTTGTTCTGGACTTTTCTTTGCTAGGAGGTTTTTTATTACTGATTTACTCTTTTTACTTGTTACATGTTTGTTGAGATTTTCTATTTCCTTGAGTCAGTTTAGATCACTGTGTCTTTCTAGAAATTTGTGCATTTTATCTACATTATCCAATTTGTTGCCATAAGTTATTTACAGTATTCTCTTATAATCTTTCCTATTTCTATAAGGTCAGTAATAATATACTCATTTTCATATCTGATTTTCAGTTAAAGCAATTAGTTAACGAAAAATATGTACCTCCCTTGCTTATGCCCATGTATAAATCATCCCATTAACAGAAAGATTTGCTTTTGGAGGTCCATGTACTCTAAAAATCAGTTACAAATAATATACAAAAATTTATATAATTACAGGGCCTTATAGATCACTGGAAATCCTTGTGTCTGATATCAGTATTGACACCCCTGCTGTTTTTTATTACTATTTGTATGAAATATCTTTTTAAAATTTATTTATGTCTTTTGATCTAAAGTGATTTTCTTGTAAACAGCATATAGTTGAATTATACTATTGATATGTTATTCATTCCATCAATTTCATGTCTCTTGACTGGAGAGTTTAACCAGATCACTCTGGCATTAATATTTAAAATAATTGTGGACAAAACTTAAGTTTTGCTATTTTTTCCCCATATATCTTGCAGGTTTTTGCTTTTCACTTCATTCGTTACACATTCCTTTATGTTTAATTTATATTTTTCTAGTGAGCTGTTTTAATTCTCTTATTTCCTATTGTAATGATTTTTAGAGATTTTGTTTGTGGCATATGACATCCTAAATTTAAATCTATATTAAATTCATACTTGATAGGAACTTAACTTAAAAAACACACAAATATGTTGCTTCCATACATCTCTGTATCCCCTACCATGTTGTTGTTGGTACAAAGTATATGTTTTTGTGTGTGTGTGTGTGTATATTTCCGAAGCTGGAAACGGGGAGGCACTCAGACTCCTGCATGCGCCCCACCGGGATCCACCTGGCACGCCCACCAGGGGGCATCGCTCTGTTGCAACCAGAGCCACTCTAGCGCCTGGGGCAGAGGCCAAGGAGCAATCCCCAGCATCTGGGCCATTTTGCTCCAATGGAGCCTCGCTGCGGGAGGGGAAGAGAGAGACAGAGAGGAAGGAGAGGGGGAGGTGTGGAGAAGCAGATGGGCACTTCTCCTGTGTGCCCTCGCCGGGAATCGAACCCAGGACATCTGCACGCCAGGCTGACGCTCTACCACTGAGCCAACCGGCCAGGGCCGAGATGAGGATCTTTTAAGTGCATTAAATTTCTTACTTATCAAGGAGAGCATATGAATTAATTCTTAATATCATTTCTAATTAAAACTGGGAGGATGTCTGTAAATCACAGAGTTATAAATAGAATAACAGAAATAGAATGTATAATTTACAACCCATTAAAAGAAAAAACAGAACAAAGAAGAATGGCTTTACCTGAGTCCAGTATCTGTGAGTCCAGAGCACCTTTTGTTTAATTGATCCAGAACTTAGATCCTGTTTTCTACTGGGATATGAGAGGAGCAGTCATTTGATTACATAGGTTGACAGTGAGAAATCTGATGATCTAATCCTCACACAGACTTTCAACCCATTCTACATTTAGTTCTGCCTGGCACTGTGTCTTTCACAGGTACTTTCAATTCCTGAGCCACACCAATTTGGGGTAGTGTAAATTGCTTAGTATTAGCTTTACCTAAAGACAGTTTTATCTTTATCTGCCCTTCTAAGTCAGTTGATATTTTTTTATCTACTGATGCCTCCTTTCCCATTTTCTTATTCTTATGGGTTTATACTTATATATTTTTCTACAGGGAGACCACAGAGTCACATACATATATCTAAGCCTCCTCTGTAAGTAGAAACTGTTTACAGTCAATTCTTCTCTGAGTTGAACTTCATCATTCCTAATGTCATATTTGCTGGTTCGTATCCCTTAAACTTATGGCTAAAATGGTAAATGGTAGGCTTCCTAATGAACTTACAGGAACTTGAAAGTCAGACTTAAGAAAATATAAACTGTATTTTTGCTAGGATGACATCAGCAAGATGGAAGAATAGGAGTTTCCAGAATCATCTTCCCATAGAAATACTGATTTTGACAACCACCTATTGATGGAAATACCTTTGTGGAAGCTCAGATGTCAAGTGCGGAGGTGCCAGCATAAAATGTGGGAATAGACACATTGAAGAGGCTAAAAATACATTTTCACTTTGCCTGCATCACCTGTTCCACAGTTTAGAATCAAGAGAGACCCGTTGGCTTGCAAATTCTCCACAAGAGAAAGTGAGACTGTAGTGAGCACCCACCTGTCCCAGTTTCCCAAGAGGTCTACTTTCTCACTCCACTCAGAACAGTAAGGGGATTGAAACCACAGAATAGTCTGGAAGGAGCTAGGGACATGAAAAAAGGGTGGGGACTCACAGCAACTGGGGCACAGACCTCAACAATGGAAAAACCACAGTGTCTACTAGCCACCTTGTACAATCAACCAAGAGGCTAACCATGAACTTCATAAGAAACATCAACTGAGGAATCCCGAACTAGCCCAGTGCACCCCCAGCACTCCACATGCTACTCCTCCCTAGAGTGGGGTAGCCTACAATACCCAAAGAGGGAAAGTAGGAACCTCTGAAGATCATGCACAAACACAGACAACTAGCTCAACTCTTCAGGACTGGTAGAAAGAACATAACCTTGAATACATTAGGGCATGGCCTTACTAATAAAAAATGGGAGGTTCTCGGCACCCAGCCTGGCTCTGTGGAGTGAGAGAAGGCATACAATCCCATGACTTCTCCCTCATAAAAAGAATAAGAAGAGTAAAGCTCATGCATCCATAGAAAAGTTCTGAGATATTCTTAGAATCCCAAGCTGGGCTAACTGGTAGAAGGTCTTTCTCTCTTGAAGCCAGTCATTAAAGACTGGAAGAATTGATTGATTCTTCAGATGTGAAGACAATAATGCAAGTCTTCAAGGAAAAAAGAAATGAAGAAAACATGGCACCACTGAAGGAACACCATATATTTCCAGGAACCAACCCCAACGAAATGGAGCTCTATCAATTGTTTAACAAAAAATTCAAAATAACTGACTTAAGAACACTCAGTGTACAAGAGAATATGGATAAACAAATCAATCAAAATCAAGAAAACAATACATGAATGAAACAAGCAGTTCAAAAAAGATAGAAATCACAAGAACCAAACAGAAATTTAGGAGTTGAATCACAAATGTAACACATAAAATTAAGATGCAACATCGAGTTCCATCAGTAGACTCAATAACAAAAAGTAAAAGAATGCGTGAACTTGAAGTTATTTTAGTTTATTCAGTCAAAAGTTATAAAAAGAAAGAAAAATTTTAAAAAGAAAAAATCATAAGGGATTTATAGGACACCATTAAAGAACTAACATTCACATATGGGAGTCTCAGAAGGAGGAGAGGGAGAGAAGGGGCAGAAAGCTTATTTTAAAAAAACCATGGCTAAAACTTTCCCAGATCACAGAAAGGATATTAGCATCCATGTTTGTGAAGCTTAAAAGTTCCTAAACAAGTTCACCGCAAAGAAGATTACACTGAGATATATTATAATCAAATATTTAAAGCCAAAGTCAAAGACAGAATTTTTAAATCAGCAAGACAGGCTGACCAGGTGGTGGTGCAATAGAAAGAGCAGTGGTAGTCAACCTGGTCTCTACCGCCAACTGGTGGGTGTTCCAGCTTTCATGGTGGGTAGTAGCGGAGCAACCAAAGTATAAATAAAAAGATAGATTTAACTATAGTAAGTTGTTTTATAAAGATTTATTCTGTCAAACTTGGCAAAAATCCGACATGAAGTACTTGGTAAGTAATTATTATTATATGCTTTAACTCAGTAGTCCCCAACCCCTTGACCACGGATTGGTACCGGTCCATGGGCCATTTGGTACCAGTATGCAGAGAAAGAATAAATAACTTACATTATTTCCATTTTATTTATATTTAAGTCTAAGTGATGTTTAATTATTAAAAAATGACCAGTTTCCCTCTGTTACATCCGTCTAAGACTCGCTCTTGACGCTTGTCTCTTCAGTTCGACAATTATATTTAAAAATACCACAGTTTTTACACTGGTCGTATAATTTTATTTTGTGCATTTATCTGTCTCACCCTAAAGGCCGGTCCGTGAAAATATTTTCTGACATTAAACCGGTCCGTGGCCTAAAAAAGTTTGGGGACCACTATTTTAACTTGCTGTAACTCTGCTTTATAAATTGTATAAAATCGCTTCTCGGCCTTTTGGCTAAGATCAAGTGTAGTATCTGTTCTTATCAGTTTAATATAAATTGTATAAAGTAAAGTTATTTCTTTATAAATCACCATTACTGTGGAACCAGTGGGCGGTTAGAAAATTTTACTCCTAACAGAGATACAAAAGTGGGCAGTAGGTATAAAAAGGTTGACTACTCCTGGGATAGATCATCAGACTGGAAAATGAGAACTCAGGTTCAAAACTCCGAAGTCGCTGGCTTGAGCGAGGGCTCACCAGCTTGAGCACAGTGTTGCTAGCTTGATTGTGGGTTCATAGACATGACCCAATGTCGCTGGCTTGAAGCCCAAGGTTTATGGCTTGAGCAAGGGGTCATTCGCTCTGCTGTAAGACTCTAGTAAAGGCACACATGAGAAAGCAATCAATGAACAACTAAGGAGACTAAGGAGCTGCAATGAAGAATTAATGCTTCTCATCTCTCTTCCTTCCTGTCTGTCTGTCTGTCTGTCTGTGTCTGTCACCCTCTCTGTCTCTCTCTCTGTCTCTGTCAGACAGACAGACAGACAGACAGACACACACACACACACACAAAGCAGCAAGAGAAAATTAGAAATAAAACAAAAAATTACTAGGTTTGTAGGGGACCATAAAAATCTCCGAATAGCCAAAGCAATCCTGAGGAAAAAAAGAAGCCAGAGAAATTACACTACCAGACTTCAAAATATACTATAGAGCCATGATAATAAAAACAGTATGGTATTGTCAGAAAAACAGACACACAGACCAATGGAACAGAACCGAAAGCCTAGAAATAAAACCACATATATATGGACAAATCGTCTTTAAAAAGGAGCCAAAATCACACAATGGAGAAAAG
Source organism: Saccopteryx bilineata (assembly GCF_036850765.1). Taxonomy (NCBI): domain Eukaryota; kingdom Metazoa; phylum Chordata; class Mammalia; order Chiroptera; family Emballonuridae; genus Saccopteryx; species Saccopteryx bilineata. Next base: position 183,855,129 of record NC_089494.1, read on the forward strand.
AAAGCTTCTTCAATAAATATTGCTGGAAAAATTGGAAAGCCACATTCAATAGAATGACACTTGAGTAGTTTGTCACTCTGCACAAAAATTAATTCTAAATAAATGAAATGCCTAATATAAAATCTGAAACAATAAATTACATAGAAGAAAAATAGGTACTAAGCTCTTGGACCTTTACTGTTGAGAACAATTTATAAATTTGACCCAAAGGCAAGGGAAGTAAAGGCAAAAATAAATAAATAGGACTATATCAAACTAAAAAGCTTCTGCACAGCAAAAGAAACCAACAAAACAAATAGGCAGACAACTAAATGAGAGATGATATTTGTAAACAACAGCTCTGATAAGTGGTTAATATCCAAAATATATAAAGAGCTCACAAAGCTCAGTAACAAATAAGCAAACAATCCAATTAAAAAATGGGTAGAGGACCTAAACAGACACTTCTCCCAAGAGGACATAAAAATGACCTACAGGTATATGAAAATGTGCTCATCTTCACTAGCTATGAGAGAAACGCATATCAAAACTACAATGAGATACCACCTCACACCTGTTAGATTAGCTTTTCTCAACAAGAGAGGTAACAACAAGTATTGTAGAAGCTGTGGAGAAAAAGGAATCCTAATTCACTGTTGGTGGGAATACAAATTAATACAACCATTATGGAAGAAGGTATGGTGGTTCCTCAAAAAATTAAGAATAGAATTACCATATGACCCAGAAATCCTTCTACTAAGTATCTACCCCAGAAGCTCGAAAACATTCATACATAGGACACCTGCATCCCCATGTTCATCGCAGCATTATCCACAGTTGTCAAGAGATGGAAACAACCAAAGGACTCCTCAATAGAGGATTGGATAAAGAAGATGTGGAACATATAAATATATACAATGAAATACTACTCAGCCATAAGAAATGCTGACATATGACATTTATGACAACATAGATGAACCTTGAGAACATTATACTGAGTGAAATAAGTACATCAAATAAAACTAAGAACTGTATGATTTCCCACATAGGTGGGATGTAAAACTGAGACTCATGGACATAGATAAAAGTTAAGTGGTTATGAGGGGAAAAGAGATGTGGGGGAGGGGACAGGAGAGGTGGTGGGGGAAGGATGTAAAGAGGGACAAATATAAGGAGACAGAAAATGATTTAACTTAGGGTGATGGGTGTACAACATAATCAACAGTTCTAATGTTACTGAAATATTTACCTGAAGCCTATGTACTCTTATTGATCAATCTCACCCTGTTAAAGTTAATTTTCTAAAGAAAATTTAAAAAGAAAAAGAAAATAAAGACAAACATTAAAAAATTTCCCCCCAAAATGAGGAATTTTCACATATAAGGGTTCCCTATAGACCTATCAGCAGATTTGTCAACAAGCACCTTGCAGGTCAAGAGAGAGTGGAATTATATATTTAAAGTGCATTGGGGGAAGCGACCCTGCTAACCAAGAATACTACACCCAGAAAAGCTGAAATACTATACCCAATAAAGCTGTCCTTCAAAAGAAAAGAAGAAATAAAGACCTTCCCAGATAAACTGAACTTGGACCTCATTACCACTAAATTGTCTTATAAGAAATGCTAAAGGGAATTCCTTAATTTGAATTGAAAGGGCATTAATTAGTAACTTAAAAACATGGGAGTATAAAACTCACTGTAAAGATCAGGATATGATTCAGAATAGTTTAATACTGTAACAGGTGTGTGTAAATAATTTAAAACTCTAGTACAAAAGTAAAAAGATAAAAATATTAAAATAACTATAAATATAATAATTTACTAATGGATACAGTATAAAATATGTAAATTGAGACATAAATAACAAAATGGGAGGAGGAGAGAAGTAAAAGTCAAGAGTTTTTGTAATAGAAGTTAGGGTGGGGGAGAGGAGGGGCACAAAGAGAAACAAATATAGGGTGAAGAAGGATGATTTGACTTTGGGTGCTGGGTATACAGAATAATCAACTGTCGAAATGATGTAGAGATGTTTTCTCTAAATCTATGTACTCTGGTAGACCAAAGTCACCCTGCTAAATTAATTGTCTAAATAAAAATAAATTAAATAAAAAGAAATTAAGTTGAAATACATTGTTACAATCATAAAATGTTTGATGTAAGCTTTCTGGTAACCACAAAGAAAAAGACCTATAAAAGATTCACAAAAAATCAAGAGAAATGAATCAAAACAATACCACTACAAAAGTCAACAAACCACAAGGAAAACATCAAGAGGAGAAAAGAAAAAAAGAAACTATAAAACACTCAAAAAACAATGAACTGAAAGGTAATAGTAAATTGTTACCTATCAATATTTACTTTAAATGTAAATTGATTAAACTCTTCAACTAGAACACATAGAGCAGATGAATAGATTAAAAAAGGCAGACCCAGCAATATTATGTCCACCAAAAGACTCATTTTATCTTTAAGGGCTCACACAGATAGAAAGTTAAGGATAGAAATAGATATCTATATATTCCATGCAAATGAAAACCAAAAGTCTCATTTCTATGTAGAATCTAAAAAGTCACACTCATAAAACAGAAAATAGAATGGTGTTTGCCAGGGGATGGAAGATTGGGAAAATGGAGAAATGTTGGCAAAAAAGTATTAATATAAAGTTTCAGTTATGCAGGATCAATAAGTTCCAGAGGCCCTGGCCGGTTGGTTGGCTCAGTGGTAGAGCGTCGGCCTGGCGTGCAAAAGTCCCAGGTTCGATTCCCAGCTGGGGCACACAGAAGAAGCGCCCATCTGCTTCTCCACTCCTCCGCCTCTCCTTCCTCTCTGTCTCTCTCTTCCCCTCCCGCTGCGAGGCTCCATTGGAGCAAAGATGGCTCGGGCCCTGGGGATGGCTCCTTGGCCTCTGCCCCAGGCTCTAGAGTGGCTCTGGTTGCAACAGAGCGATGCCCCAGAGGGGCAGAGCATTGCCCCCTGGTGGGCAGAGCGTCGCCCCCTGGTGGGCGTGCCAGGTGGATCCCAGTCAGGCGCATGCGGGAGTCTGTCTGACTGTCTCTCCCTGTTTCCAGCTTCAGAAAAAAAAAAAAAAAGTTCCAGAGAGGTGATGTATAGTTAATAAACTGTATCACATACTTGAAATTTGCTAAAAGAGTAGATCTTAAGTGTTTTTTCCACTCCCTAAAATAGATGGTGAAATGATAGTGAAACAATAGATGTGTTAAGTAGTTTATAGTAATTGTTTTACAATAAATACATCTATTGAAACATCATGTTGTATACTTTAACTATAATTTTGACATCTATATCTCAACAATTCTGGGAAAACTAAAATAAATTGGTAAAGCCAAAAAAAAAAAAAAAGAACAAATAAACATAAAATGGAGAAAAACAATAGATGATTATAAAGCCAGTAGCCGTGGCCACCATCACAGCCGCCTGGTGCATGCAGGTTTGCATTTGATTCGGACAGATGGTAATGAAACAATGGAGCCAAGAATTGGTGGGCCATTAGCATTAATCTTAGCTTGCACCCAGCAGGCAAGAAATACACACAGTGGGAAAACACTTCCCTTTCCATTCAGGGCTCTCAAAGTCACTGACTTATCTGAGTTTTCTAGAATCAAAGGTTTCTACCTCACCAGCTTTATTCACCTCTGCTCCCCATTTTCTTCTCTCTGCACAGTCTTTGTACAAACTGGCTTCTCCTTCAGCACTCCACCATTTTGGCTGCTTCTCCTCTCCTCCACGTGGCCTTTCTCTGCTCTCCCCCAGCATGGGCTCCTCTGCCCCATTTTATAGTGTGGAAATCAAAACCTTTAATCCAATATATAAACAAGGACGTCTCTGATACACAGTCACTTATTTGAGGCATAATGGGATTCCTCATGAGAGTGTACTACCCCACATCATGCAATAGTCAATGGTGTGGGGAAAAGCTTAGTCTTAAAACTAAGCCTTAGGCTATAACGACCCTGCCTGCTTACAGCTTGTCCCTCACACCTAATGCAAAGTATAAGCGAGCAAACATATATATTTACAAACTTATCTGACCAACATTCCACCTTTTTTGCTCGCTTCACAATCTAAAGCATGGATATTTCTGCACAAGGAAACTGGGCACATTACACAAATTATAACATGACAAATTATACAATTTCAACAATTACAGAAGTGTACTTCACCAGTCTCTGAGTTCTTTGCCAAAAGCACAAAATGTCCTTGAACTTCTTTCTAGCCATATGAAAAGCTTCCCGTGGCAGGGGAGGACCCTGCAACAAACCCGCCCCCCCCACCCCCATCAGGGTATTTTACATTGTCCAAAATCTGTAAGTCCATTCAACAAAAGAGTCAGTGCTCATTCCGGTCATAGTCCAAGAAATCAGTCCATGCACATGGGGCGTCAGCCACCCCCCTCATCCCTGCCATCCTGGCAGGTCTTACTTTGTCCCAAGGAAGAGCATATGGCAATGGCAGTCAGTATTTCTATCTTTGCTCCAGAGAGCATGATGGCATCTACCACTATGTCCCAAAATTGCAGACCTACCAGGGCATAGTAGGTACTCCTTGCTGCTGGGCTCTCACCTTCTGGAGACTGAGGATTGCAACTCCAGACCAATTCTCCTCATCCTCCAAAAAAGAACTAAAAACACGAGCTCTCATCACCAGGCTCAAGCCCTAGGCCACTGCTGATTTCTGCTCTGCAGGCCTTGTAGCCCCAGCTCTGGCCTCAGCCCTGGCATCCTGCCGCTGCTGGCTCTCCACAATGTACAGGGTAATCTGCAATTCATGAACCTATGATTTTTTTCTCCAGCAGCTGCTCCATTTCCAAGCAAATTTCATGAACCTGGTCAGCCTTCTCTCTTGCTTGCTACAGCTCCAAGGTCAGCATTTCTTTCTCCCACGTTTGCTCCAGCTCCTTCCACTGCTCAGTTTGCAGGTCCTGGGAAGCCTCTTACACAGAGCTCTTGGTTTCCTCATGCATGGCTGTAAAAGTCAGCCAGCCTATGGCCCCCAAAAGGACAGCCGTGGGGAATCGTAACAGCAGCCAGTCCTCTACTCCACTGCTCAAAGGTGGTGGTGGCTCCATACCGATTTGTATCAAATCCTGCCAACTACACCAAATGTAAATCCAGTAGGTGTGACCACCATCTCAGCCGCCTGGCGCATGCAGGTTTGCATTTGATTCGGACAGATGGTAATGAAACAATGGAGCCAAGAACTGGTGGGTCATTAGCTTTAATCCTAGCTTACACCCAGCAGGCAAGAAATATACACAGTGGAAAAACACTTCCCTTTCCATTCAGGGCTCTCAAAGTCACTGACTTATCTGAGTTTTCTAGAATCAAAGGTTTCTACCTCACCAGCCTTATTCACTTCTGTTCCCCACTTCCTTCTCTCTGCACAGACTAGCTTCTCCTTCAGCACTCCACCATTTTGGCTGCTTCTCCTCTCCTCCATGTGGCCTTTCTCTGCTCTCCCCAGCATGGGCTCCTCTGCCCCATTTTATAGTGTAGAAATCAAAACCTTTAATCCAATATATAAACAAGGAAGTCTCTGATACACAGTCACTTATCTGAGGCATAATGGGATTCCTCATGACAGTGTACTACCCCACATCATGCAACAGTCATTGGTGTGGGGAAAAGCTTAGTCTTAAAACTAAGCCTTAGGCTATAAAGACCCTGCTTGCTTACAGCCTGTCCCTCACACCCAATGCAAACTATAAGTGAGCAAACATATATATCATATTTACAAACTTACTTGACCAACAATGATGAAGGATGGGAAAGACTATATATAATTCAGCACTTGCATAACTAGAATACCTAAAAAAAAAGATATGAGAAATCTTTTCTATATTCCAACTTTATGAAACCCTCAGGAAAAAAATTCAAAAATAAAATGAGCAGATAAAGTTTTGCTGAATAAAGGAAGACTTGAGTCTTATGATTAAGGTGAGGCAAGGCAGGGCAGGGCAGGGGGTGGGGGCAATATGGGGGCAGGCTGCCCAGAGGGCGGCTCAGGCCGGACGCCTCCATGGGAGACTTCACAGAGATCAGGTTGCAGTTTAACATCCATTAGGGTTCAGATGGCGCCGCTGTCAGGTAGGGTCCGGCTTTGGCCAAGACCCAGCCTACCTGTCACGACTTTGACCAGTTCACTGCTGTCACAGAGGCCATCTCCCTGCTGGTGGGGTTCTCAGCCAGCCAGGTATAGTATCTGGATCTCATCAAGGACAGTAGCAAGCTATTCAATGAAGAACGAGTGATCAACAAAACCACGGTGACATATCCGAAGTGGCTGCCTGTTGTACTCCAGCCCACTAGGAACTACCAGTGTCTCGTGGGAGAAACCTATTCAAGACACAAACTTATGTCAAGAGGAAGAGGGGGAGGCCTGCCAAGGAGGCAAAGAAGACTTCCTGAATCTCCTTCTCCCTTAGCTTTTATTGATCAGAAGCAGAACAGAGGTAACAGGATTACAAAGGAGAGTGGCCAGGTGATAAGGGGAAAGAATGACTAGTGGCCATTTTGCTGACATGGAGAAAGGTCTAATTTGGGTCAGTACATTCTTTTTCTTTTGCTAATTGACAGGCACAAAGGAAGGGGCAATCCAGAACCTCTAGGCTAATTTTCTAAAGCTCCTTCACATGCATTCATTTGTGTTTGCACAAAGGTCACTCACTCAAACAGTTTCTTAGTGTTTCCATCCAAGAGACATTCACTCAGGGCTTTTAACTAAAGTTCCCTAATGCAAGTCATAGAGGGTTCAAGGTTAGATGGGTGATGCCCTACAGCCGCCTGAGTCGGAGATTCTGTTCCTGGCATCACATACCAGCAGCCAGCTGTAGTAGCACAGCGTGAAACACCCGTGCACCTAGGCACCGCCCCAGCGCAGCCTGCCTGAGCAGGGTGAGGGCTTCACCTCTATGGGGCCAGAGTCCAACAGTGAGGCGCTCTGAAACCCATTGGCAAAGTGGATGGAGGGTGAGGGACCCCTCAATGAGTTTGCTGTCACGCCCTATGGCTGGTGCCTGTCCTGTGCCAGCCAAGATGGCTGACTGCCCATCTTCCACTTGGACTCCATGGTCCTGCGGGGGCTCAGGAAGAACTATTTTGGGGGCCTGCTCTGCATGTGCTGGACCCCAGACAGGCGCTACGTCATGATGGGTGATGAAGATGACCTGGTCACCGGGTGGTTCTTCACTGAGGGCCGTAGGGTGGGTGTCCCAGTAGAGCCTGAGCTCTCTGTTGATCAGGCGTCCCTGACTTCCCCGCACAGTGGGACACTCCTAGTTATCAGCAGGGCTGGCAGCCTCTTCGAGACTACTCTTGAGGCGGCTATGAGGATTCTACTTATCAGTGCCGAGACCAACTGCCACTGGAGGAAAGACATGACTGACATATAAGTTAGTTGTAAGAATCACAGAGGCAGTTTATTACTCACAAATCCTTATGGCATGCCTGGGTACAGTTTAAGGGCACCCCATCAGCGTGCTCCTCTCGGCTGTCTTTGGTCAAAGCTGCATGGAGACATTCCCCATTCATGTTGCAGTCTGGGTGACTACTGCAGGAGGGGGGGCCCTTAGCGTTAGTACTTTTTCTGGCCTACACCTTCTAACAAGTGTCAATTTACAGGATTACCACCTCAAACCACCTGTTTTGGGAGTTCCTGGCAGGGAGCCAGCCCTTTTTATGTTAATCTACTGAAATGTTACATCAAGCCACTTTTAAGGTGTTCCTAGGGAAGCTTCTTGTTTACGTTAATTTATGGAGTTATGACATCAAGCCACTTCTTATCTAGGTATAACTTCATACACACACTAACTGGCCCCTGCTCGAAAGTCAGAGTCTGTTTATAACATCTGCACCCACTATATTAATTCCTATCCAGACAGCATAACTTTATTTAATTTCCTTAATTGATTTTAATATTATATCTTAATTACTTTTATATATCTTCCATATTTTTCTATATTTGTATATATTTAATTACTATAACCCTATACTGTATTACTGCAATAATAGGCCACGGCCACAAGTACTGGGTCAATGCCGTGGCCTTCAAACCCACCACGAAGGCTGAGGAGGCAGCAGTAGCCAGTTGTGACGGGAGAGTGGAGTGCTGAGGAGCAGGAAGACTCCGAGGAGTTGGTTCAGGCTGGCATGGGGAAACCCCGCTGTCCCCAATGCCCAAGGCCAGCTCCATCACCTACTGCTAGGGCTCGGCCGGCCAGGACACACAGGTCACCAAAGACATTCTTACCCCACACCCACCCCTGGCCCACACATGCACGCTCCCCAGCACAGCTGGCACCACAGCACTGGCTGCCAGCAGCTCTCAGGGTGGCGATCCAGGCCCCAGGCTCCTGATGGTTGTCCCACTCTGGTGGGCAGTGGCAAGGCAGGTGGGCCAGCAGCCCCATTCCCCACCCCCAGCTGGACCCAGCCAAAGTGCTGGGGACCGTTGTAGTTGGGCATCCACAAGGTGCTGCTACTCCAGCCCTGGTGTGCAAGATCACTCAGGAGTGGCTGCCATCCTCCTGCTCCTGGAGAAGGGCATTATCTGCACCTGGGCTCACCTGGCAAGGCATTCACAGGCCAGACAGAGGAAGTTGTCCCAGTTCATCCAACAAGTCACTGGTATAGGGCACTGCCTCCAAACCAGCTCCCCAAGTGACATGGTTATGTGAAGCCATGGATGTCAGGTTCCCTCACACTGACCCCTAGCTGTAACCCTCCCCCTGACCTCATCCGCCAATGGATTAGCAAGACTAACCATGATGGATAGACTGCTCTGGTCCCCCACCCTACACAAATCAGGGGACAGAAGGCCCCCTTGAACTGACCTTGACTATGGGGGGGATGTAGTGGCCCATGTGGCCTCAGCCTTGTGGCAGTGGGACCCACTGCCAAGTGCAATGACCCCTTCTGCTGAACCATCAGTGTTAGCCTCATCCCAGTCCCCAGCATGTGACTAGTTGCTGGGGATCGGGGGAAGCTCCCCCCGCAGAAGAGCCCAGGTCTGCAGTGTGCCCTCCAGTCGGTGGCCTGCCCCTCCCTGACCCTCAGCCCCCATCACCTGCACCACTGCTGTTGCTTTTGCAGAATGTCACCTTAGGAAGCTCCTCTGGGCCCTCGCTGTTCCCAGCACCTCTTCCCCATTCTCAAAAAAAAATGGGGGGGGGATTGATAAATGCAAGATATGTTAGTGAAGGAACTGATTTTCAAGCACAAATAAAGGCTACTGTGGACAGCAAGCCAAAAAATGTAAAGGAAAGTCACCTACAAGGGGGAAGCAGGGGAATGGCCCCACACAGACAACACCAAATGCCAGAAGACAGTGAAGCAAAATCTATTATGTCTTCTTGGCAAATAACAGAAATATATCCTCAAATACACAAAATGCATGTAGATGTAATATTAGTCCTTGTTTAAAGAAACCTTCTTGGCAATTCAGTTCAATTAATAAAAAAATTAAAAACTTAGAAATTGGGAAGTCATGGTAAAGAGCTTACAGATAATATTGCAACCATTAAAAATAGTACACATATAAAGAATCACAATAATTTTGGCCACAGAATATGATGCAAACTTAATAAATTATAACAGCATAAAAAAACAATGAAATATTTAACCAAAATCAGGAGTTGAAGGGAGAGTGGAAACTTCTCTAAATTCAGTTTAGAAAGTCCAAAGTTGAAGTATCATAAAAAAATATTTAAAATTATTGATAAACATTTATTGGCCACATATTATGTCTAGGTTTTGCTCTAGGTACTGAAGATATAAAAGAGCTAATGTGATATTTGATAGCTCACACAGTAGCTGGTATTTGTAACTATCATCTTCTACTGTCCATTCATATCCCCTTTGCCTCAGCAAGCACCTCAGCTGATCATGATTGTTCATCTGGTAGAGTGACCCAAACCTTTATCCCTGAAGGGTCCGGACCATTTCTAGTTCACCTGAATTGGGTTGTGGTAGTTTTCCATTGCCTTTAATCAAGGGCCCTGTCCTACTAAGAGGTATTCTTATGGATCCCCTGTACTTTGGACATACTCTTCTCAAACTGTATTGTGTAGCAGCAGCCCAATTTCCCTTTTGTAATCACGACCAATCACTCCAGCCTGTACTGTAACTCTCTTCTATGTCTGTCAATTTAGAGGCATGAGGAGCGCAAAGCAGCCAGGTGGCAGTCTTAACTTCCAGTTCAATCGAATCATGTTGTGTCTCCAAGTGAAAGTATACTTCCCTTTAGAACTAAGACCTCCAGACCAGCAAAACATAAGGTCATAGGCGTTGGAAGAAAAATTTTTGCTAGTGGATCACTAGAGATGATTCCTTGACTTGTGAATCCTGGCTATGGGAAAAATGGCACCACATACTGATTTACAGAACATATATCATCCAAAAGAACATTGCCCCAGTCCTGCAAGGTATTGCTACCTAGCTGTAACAGACTGTTCAAAAAGACATTCCACCCTTTTATCAGCCAGCTGCTTTACCATGATGAACATGGTAAAACCTGCGAATAAGATGAAGTCTTGACCAAGAGGTGACACAGGTCACTTCCCTTATATTCTGTAGTTGATTACTGGTCACATGGTCACACATGTAAGCCAAAGGAACTAGAATACGTAGTCCTTGAATGCGCAGCCATATTTCACCTTGAATTACATATTACGAAAAGGTAGCACAATGTTTGGTTATCAGCAAACACTGAATGTCATTTGACTTTTAACTGCTTATATTAATTACATTTAAAAAATTTCAATTGAGGCCTGGCCTGTGGTGGTACAGTGGATAAAGTGTCAACCTGGAACCTGGAACGCTGAGGTCACTGGTTCAAAACCCTGGCCTTGCCCGGTCAAGGCACATATGGGAGTTGATGCTTTTTGCTCCTCCCCCCTTCTATCTCTCCTCTCTCTCTCCCTCCTTTAAATAAAATCTTAAAAAAGATTTTTTAAAAAAAATTCCAATTGAATAAATGTTTAAATATAGAAAAGTAGATAATTATGACAGAAACAAAAAAGTTTGTTTATTATGACAAATCTAGAACTCATCAAAGTTAATTTAACTATTCACATAAACCATGGCAACCAGTAAAATGGGGGTAGAGGAACCTGTGACTCAAAACACAGGAAAAAGTAACCATTTCTTTAATATATGAAGGGTTCCTAGAAATCAAGATGAAAATACTAATGATCCTAAAGGAAAACTGGCAAAAATTATGAGTTCACTTTTAGAAGAAATATAATATTTTAGAAATGTTAAAAATAAGACACTAACGGCACAAATTGAACATGTTCCTGGCATTCTGTGATAGGCTGTAGCAAAACTGCTTATGATACAATTTTTATGGGTATTAGTTATCAATAGCTCTAGAAATTTAAAAGGAAAATCCCTTGGCCCTGTAAAACCACTTATAAAAAGTTACCTGGCAGATATAGTTCTGGTGCACTAAATAAAAGACATTCATTCACTTAGCACTGTTTATAACAGCAGAAGACTAAACCCACAAATTTATTAAAAACCTAATTAGCCTGACCAGTTGGTGGCACAGTGGATAGAGCGTTGGACTGGAATGCGGAGGACCCAGGTTCAAGACCCCGAGGTTACCAGCTTGAGCACAGGCTCATCTGGCTTGAGCAAAAAGCTCACCAGCTTGGACCGAAGGTCGCTGGCTTGAGCAAGGGGTTACTCGGTCTGCTGAAGGCCTGCTGTCAAGGCACATATGCGAAAGCAATCAATGAACACCTAAGGTATCGCAACATAAAACTGATAATTGATGCTTCTCATCTCTCTCCATTCCTGTCTGTCTGTCCCTTTCTCTGACTCTCTTTCTGTCCCTGTAAAAAACAAAACAAACCTAATTAATCTATGTGTAATCCATACATTGGACAGTTATAGAGTGGTTCAAAAAAATAAGATGAATCTACATGCACCTACATGTTAAGATCTTCTGACATATATAATTTGCACATATAAATAATATAATATTTATGAAAAGGACATATGTGTATGTATTTTGATATGCCTGTAAATTCAGAGAAATGGTTTGTCAGGATAAACACCCACTTTTGAACACTTCCTTTAAGAAGTGGAACAGAAGGAAGGTTTAAGGTTGGGTTTTGGAGGGTTTTTTTCTTTCACTTTTCATAACTTTTAATAAGAAAAATGTTATGTATGTATTACATTTGTAGTGAATAAAAAATAACTAGATTAGGTGAAACCAGGTTCACAAAAGTCTTGGGAACTGTGCTACTGAATGATGCTCAGAAAAGTAAAAGCTGCCACTCAGAACACATGTAGTATCTGTGCCGTTTCCACGCGTATCTGTATGCCTGTCAACTAGCTGAAATCTCACAATAACTCGAGGCTCATGTAGGATAGGCACACGTATTATTTTCTTTTAAAGTGATTTATTATTTTTTTTAGTGTTGTTATTATAGCCTTTATATTTTATTTTTTACCCCATAGGATAAGAAAAATATCACTGTTCTAATATTTAAATTATTCCCGTAAATTCCTTTAAAAAGGGAAGAAATGGCCCTGGCCAGTTGGCTCAGTGGTAGAGAGTACGGCCCAATGTGTGGATGTCCCGGGTTTGATTCTCAGTCAGGGCACACAGGAGAAATACCCTTCTGCTTCTCCATTCCTTCCCCTCTCACTTCTCTCTCTCTCTCTCTCTTCCTCTCTTCCAGTCATGGCTCAATTGGAACAAGTTGGCCCCTGGCACTGAGGATGGCTCCATGGTGTCGCCTCAGGTGCTAAGAGATGAAGTAGCATCGGACTCCTGGTGGACTTGCAGGGTGGATCCTGGTGGGGGCGCATGTGGGAGTCTGTCTCTGACTCCCCTCCTCTCACTGAAAACAAACAAACAAACAAAAAACAAAACAAAAAAAGTGAGAATTTTATTAAAGATATTTATCTTATACAACAAGAATAAAATCAATTTGCACTGCTGGTCTAGCATCCAGTTATAATAATATTAAAATATATTGTGTATTTGCAGGTTGGGCCATTTCTCTTCTCAGATTGGTCTGAGGACAATGCCACAGTGCATCTCCATCAGAATATTGGCTTGGCAGCTGCATGTGGAGGCTGCATTTTTATTGTTGATCAATGTCAATCAATTTTGAGCCTTGACGTAAAATAGGGATCAGTACCACTGGGCTTCAGAGGAGATCTCATTTCAACTGGTGAGCAAACCATAAAGTTTTAATCATGAGGTAGATCAAGTCCTGGAACATCAGTCAGATGAATTAATCCAGGCCATGAAGGCCCTCTCTTGCCACTGATCCAGCACAAGGAAATTTCTGTCACATTTCATTATCACTCTTAGGCCAGGCCGCAGGCAGCCTTTGGAGAATGATTTCTTAGTGGAAGCCGGAGCTCCCCTCACGTGCATGGCTGGCCAGTCCTCCAGCAGCACGGTCCCCTAGTCTGCCGAGTAGTTATACAGTGTGTCTGTCAAGTCATGGTGCACTTTTGACCGGTCACAGGAAAGCAACAAAAGATGACAGAAATGTGAAATCTGCACCAAATAAAAGGAAAACTCTCCCAGTTTCATACCTATTCAGTGCAGTTCAATGTGGGCTCACACACAGATTTTTTAGGGCTCCTTAGTTAGCTATCCCGTATAGCCTCTACAGACTTGTCACTGACTGATGGCCTACCAGAACAGGGTTTCTCCACCAAACTGCTGGTTTCCTTCAACTGCTTATCCCACCGAGTAATGTTATTCCTATGTGGTGGTGCTTCGTAATAAATGTGCCGATATTTACGTTGCACTTTGGTCACAGATTCAATTTTTTATTTATTTATTTTTTGCATTTTTCCGAAGCCAGAAACAGGGAAGCAGTCAGACAGACTCCCGCATGAGCCCTACCGGGATCCACCCAGCATGCCCACCAGGGGGCGATGCTCTGCCCATCCAGGGCGTTGCTCTGTTGCGACCAGAGCCACTCTAGAGCCTGAGGCCGAGGCCACAGAGCCATTCTCAGTGCCCGGGCCAACTTTGCTCCAATGGAGCCTTGGCTGTAGGAGGGGAAGAGAGAGACAGAGAGGAAGAAGAGGGGAAGGGGTGGAGAAGCAGATGGGCGCTTCTCCTGTGTGCCCTGGCCGGGAATCGAACCTGGGACTCCTGCATGCCAGGCCGACGCTCTACCAGTGAACAAACTGGCCCACGGATTCAAATTTAGCGAGCCACAGAACACACTGAACTTTCCTTTGTACTGTCCACATCTCTACTGGCATGGCCGTGGGCTGCTCTGCTGTATACACGGTGTTATGTCATCATCTGTGCATGCGCACATGCTGCCACATCATCCTACAGAAACTGGGAGGGTTCCTTTTATTTGGTGCAGATTTCACATTTCTATCTTCTTTTGTTGCTTTCCTGTGACCAGTCAAAAGTGCATCATGACTTTACGGACACACTGTATATATGGCTCACAAAAATTAGGGGATATTTCAAAATGAATATGAAGCTACAAAATATCCCCTAAATTTTGTGAGCATTTACATATACCCCATGAATCTTATGTTATGTGATTAAGTTCCACAAAAATTCAATAGCTTTTCTTTTGCAACTAACATCTTACCTGTCAATGATTGCAGGATCTGAGGGTGTCTTATTCTTATTGCCATGACTTTTCTTGTCACAGCACTGGCTCTGCATGATCTTGTGAGTCAGCAGTACATGACAGATCTCCGAGGTCTTGATTTGGCTCTAATGGATGATGGCCTGTTTGATCATTGAATTGATGAGGTGAACATATAGATCCTGTTCTGTTCTGACTCCACTGCTGTACAACAGCTGGAGTTTCCAGTGAATGTCATTATTGCTTTTCTCCTTCTTGGGCTCTCTTTCCACAAAGTACACAAAGAAGTCTTAAGATCTCTACCCTGCCTGTTGTACAGTGCCAGCACTGAGGGGAAAAAATTGAATTTCCAGAGGTTGAAGTGCATGTGCACCAGCCCTACGCTACTGTGGGCAGCCTTGCTGGTGTCCACCGCCCTCGCCAGGTGCATCCATGAGCGCGCTGGGTTCATGCCGCTGCCCAGAACCTCCTTTTTCAAGGTCATCCTTCCACATGGAAAAGTCTCCTGAATTCCAAACATAAAAAGTGCTGGAGGCTACTGCAGCTCCCAGCCTAGAGCGCTTCTCCTCTGGCTGCTGCTCTGGCTACAGCTTGTCCTGACTTGCCACCCACCACTGTGGACTTTCAGGGGCAGGCAGGACACACCACCGGCGGATCTTCAGAAAGCAGGTGAAGCAGAACATGTGGCCTGGCAGCAGCTCTTGTTGGCGCGTGCGCATGGCGTGCTCATCAAGGGGTCACCCTAGCCAGGTGGCGTCCGTGACTACAGGACACCATGGGATCATCAGTTCTGGCACGGCCCACTTGGTCCAGAAACACAAGACAGTGAGTGCCGCAGTGCAGTCCCCACGCAGGAGGGCCTGGGTGGCTCGCGGCAAACGGAGGCGCACAAAAGTCAGCCCTCTCTTCTGGAGGAGCCCAAAGTCCAAGCCCCTGGGAGCAGTGCTGCCAGAGTGACTGAAGTGTTTTCTCTATGAACTGAACTCCTGAGTGACAGGCCAGCCATGGACACATTTGAGGCCAGTCAGGCTACGGGTAACCACGTACGTGCTCAATGGAACACCCAGTATTCAGGCACAAGCAGCCGTTGCTCAGACGACGTGGAATTTCTCCAGGAAACCATTGGCCAAGGTGGAAATAGGTGCTCGCCCAGCAGCAGCTTTCCATTCTGCTCTGGTGCTTGAGACGTGGCCTTTCCCTTTCAAAAATGAGTCTCAGTCCGTAAGGGCTGTCCCAGAGGCGGAGACCAAGCCCTCAGCAGAGCAAGAAGCAGACAGAGTCCACACCAGAATTTCAAAAGCCAGCAGGGCCTGGGCCAGACTCAGATGTGGTATTGTCAGGAACAGGAGCCTGAGCAGAGCCCAGCTCTAGGGTAGTACACAGAGCCACCAGGAACACCGGAGCAGGAGTCACATTCTCGTCCGGTGTCAGTGAGGGGGATTCATCTCAGCCTGCATCATAGCCCTTAGTTGAGGTGTCTCATAGGCACTGCTGCCACATCAAGTGTCTAGCAGGGGTCCTCAAACTTTTTACACAGGGGGCCAGTTCACTGTCCCTCAGACTGTTGGAGGGCCACCACATACAGTGCTCCTCTCACTGACCACCAATAAAAAAGGTGCTCCTTCCAGAAGTGTGGTAGGGGGCTGGATAAATGGCCTCAGGGGGCTCCACGTGGCCCACGGGCCATAGTTTGGGGATGCCTGGGAGGCTCCGCTTTCCCGGGCCTCCCAATGGCTGGGATGGGAGGTGGGTTCCCACTGGTGGGTCTTTCTGCTGATGCCCATACTGCTGACCATTGTTCTCAGCACTGGCTTCATTTCTGTCCCCAAGGAAAAAGAGGTGAACCTCGAGGAGCAGTACACCTCGATTGGGAGCCCAACAAAGTCTGAACGACGATTTGTGCAGGAACATTTCGCCTCTGATAACAGTAATCATTTCTCCGTGTCCACGAAGAGCACCAAGATCAATTTCACTACTGTTCTAGTGGTCTCCAATACTGCCTCCTTGCTGGAACAAGAAACCTTATCAGAAGTTAGCAAACTGGACGATGTGGTGCAGGCTCTGTATGCAACAGAGGTAAACGGAACCCAGATTCTCTACAACCAGGTGTGTGCTAAGAACCAGGGCTTATTTGTGCCCTCCAATGTACTTCTGTCTGCCTGCCAGGTGAACAAGAACCTCGACTTTGGGCACATTACCTTCCCCGTCTACACATTAAATGGTCGACCCATCTCCCTGGCTGGCACCTTTGGAGGAATCGTCTTAGGCGAGATGGGCACAAACTAATTAATGCTGGACGCCAAAGCCATGCATCCGCAATATTACCTGAAGACAGGAGGAGAGGATAATAAGAATAGCAAGACGTGGCTGAGTCACTTCCTGAACCAATTTAGCAATATTGAAGAGAGTCTGCCCTTGAAGATGATCCAGGTATGTGGCAGCTGGGCTTGATAGAAGGCCAGGAGAAAATGGGAAAGATAAGCCTTATTCCAAGGACCACAGATAGCAATAACACTCCAAGAGTAGTGGATGGAGTCCTTGAATTGAAGCTGGGAGTGCACTACTGTATTTAGTACTTAATCCAACATTCTTAAACTAACACACTGAAGATAGCTGTTGTTGGCAGGTGCTCATGGCGCACTCCTAACGGTGTCACCCTAGCCAGGCGGCGTCCGTGACTACAGGACATTGCGGGACCATCGCTTCTGGCATCACTTGGTCCAGAGACAGACAAACGGGACAGTGAGTGCTGCAGCGCTTTCCCTGCGCAGATGGGCCTTGATGGCTCACGGCAGACAGAGGCGCACAAAAGTCAGCCCTCTCTTCCAGAAGAGTCTAAATTCCAAGCCCCTAGGAGCAGTGCTGCCAGAGTGACTGAAGTGTTTCATCTATGAACTAAACTCCTGAGTAAACAGGCCCGCCACAAACACATTTGAGACCAGTCAGGGTACGGGTCACCACGTGCTCAACGGAATGTCCAGCATTCAGGTACAAGCGGCCATTGCTCAGATGACATAGAATTTCTCTAGGAAACCGTTGGCCAAGGTGAAAATAAGAGCTTGTTCAGCAGCTATTTTCCACTCTGCTCTGGTGTTTGAGAAAGTAGCCTTTCTCTTCCAGAAATGAGTCTCAATTCATTAAGGACTGTCCCAGGGGCACTGACCAAGCCCTCAGTAGAGCTAGAAGCAGAGTCCAAGCCAGAATTTCAAAAGCCAGCAGGGCCTGGGCCAGACTCAGATGTGGTATCGTCAGGAACAGGAGTCTGAGCAAAGCCCAGCTCTAGGGTAGCACACAGAGCCACGAGGAACACCGGAGCAGGAGTCACATTCTCGCCTGGTGTCAGTGAGGGGGGATTCTTCTGTGCCTGCATCACAGACAGCCCTTAGTTGAGGTGTCTCATGGGCACTACTGCCACACCAACTGCCTGGAGGCTCTGCTCTCCAGGGACTTCCAATGGCTGGGATGGGAGGTGGGTTTGCACTGGTGGGTCTTTCTCTGATGCCCATACTGCTGACCATCATTCTCAGCACTGGCTTCATTTCCGTGCCCAAGGACAAAGAGGTGAACCTCGAGGAACAGTACACTCCTATTGGGAGCCCAGCAAAGTCTGAACGATGCTTTGTGCAGGAACATTTTGCCTCTGATAACAGTAATCATTTCTCTGTGTCCAAAAGAGCACTGAGATCAATTTTGCTTCTGTTCTAGTGGTCTCCAACACTGCCTCCTTGCTGGAAGAAGAAATCTCATCAGAAGTTAGCGAACTGGATAATGTGGTGAAGGCTCTGTATGCAACAGAGGTAAACGGAACCCAGATTCTCTACAACCAGGTGTGTGCTAAGAACCAGGACTTATGTGCCCTCCAACCCACTTCTGTCCTGCCAGGTGAACAAGAACCTTGACTTTAGACACATTGCCTTCTCTTTCTACACATTAAATGGTTGGCCTATCGCCCTGGCTGGCACCCTTGGAGGAATCGTCTTAGGCAACCAGATGGGCAGAAAGCAATTAATGCTGCAGGCCAAAGTTATGCGGCTGCAATATTATCTGAATATAGTAGGAGAGGATAATGAGTATAGCCAGACGTGGCTGAGCCACTTCCTGAACCAATTTAGCAATATTGAAGAGAGTCTGCCCTTGAAGATGATCCAGGTATGTGGCAGCTGGGCCTAATAGGGAGGCCTGGAGAAAGTGGGAGAGAGAAGTCTTATTCCAAGGACCACAGATAGCAGTAAGACTCCCAGAGTATTGATGGAGTCCTTGAATTGAGCTGGGAGTGCACTACTGTATTTAGTACTTAATCCAACATTCTTAAACTAACACACTGAAGATGCCACAAATCTTAGAGCCTTGGTAATATTCTGATGGAAACATAAATCCTAAATCCTGTGCAGTACAGGATTAATCTTCAGGTTTAGTTTTGGGGATTGGTTTTTTAGCCAAATTACTTGGTAATTCTTTTAGTTAAAAAGCGTTTGCTGTTTCCAGGAGCCCCCTAAAATTTGATTGAAGTTCACTGGAACAACAACAGCAACAGCAAAACCTTTAAGCAAATGTTCCATCAGGATATTTAAAAAGATAACTAGCTCAACATTTTTTTTAAAGTGAATTATAGCATAGTGTCAGGCATATGTTAACTGTTCAGTAATTGTTGGGCCTGCAAACCTACTAATACTTTTGAATAGCCTGGTGAAAGTGAGACACCCATTGAAAAAAGTCTTTGAATACCAGGCCTTTCTAAAATAATATTTATTTTTTATTTATATATTTTATATTTATAATATTTATAGTAGAAGATAATAGCCTAATAATTTGTTTTTAATGATTTCACAATTTTATATAAAATTTGATATTATATATTTAGAAATTTTAAACATTGGCTTTTTGTAAGAAACTTTGGAAAGAGATTTGTAGAAAGAAATAATCTATATTTGTATTCTAAAATCACAATTCATTTGACCTTTTAATGAATTTGAACATGTTTATTTTTCATCAATAACCTAGTTTCAATAGTGTTTGTAACTCACTTGCAAATATTATAATTAAAGGTTATTTATCTGAGTAATTTTTTTGTGGCAGTGATCTACTTTATATCACTTTCTAGAGGACTGGAATTTAAAAAAACTTCTAAGACAGTGATCCCTTTGTTTTATGTGGCATACGTTCTAATCATATTATTTGCGATTACATCAGGCTATAGGTAAAACTTTTATTTGTTCTTTTATATTTTTTAAAAAATATTTTATTGTGGTAAAATATATATAAAACATAAAGTGTAATTTTATCAATTTTGATTGTATGATTCAGTAGTGTTAATGACTTTGACATTATTGTGCAATTGTCACAACTGCTTCTAAATATATTCCATTACCCCAAATGGAAATACTGTAACCATTAAGCAATAACACCCAATTACCTCCTCCCTGCCCTGGTAAATCTTTCATCTACTTTCTGTCTCTATGAATTTGCCTATTCTATAGATTTCATAAGTGAAATAATGTAATATTTGTCTTTTTGTGACTGACTTACATCACTGAGTGCAATGTTTTTAAGGTTCATACATGTTATAGAATGTATAAAAACTTCATTTCTTTTTATGGTTAAATAATATTCCATTGCATGTATATATTACATTTTACTTATCCATAAATCTGTTCATGGGCACTTAGAATGTCTATACCTCTTGGCTATTATGAATAATGGTGTAATGAACATTAGTGTACAAATATCTATTTGAGCCTGTTCTTAATTCTTTTCAATACAAACCTAGAAATAGAATTGGTGGCTTGCACAATAATTCTGTTAGGTTGCTGAAGATCTGCCAAACTTTTCCACAGAGGGTACACCATTTATACTCAACCAGCAACTCTCCACTTTCTCACTAACACTTCTTATTGTCTGTTTTATTGATTAAAGCCATTCTACTAGGTGCAAAGTTGTATCTCATTGTGGTTTTGATTCACATTTCCCTAGTTACTAATGATGAGTATCTTTTTAAAAATTTTTTATTAATTTTAATGGGGTGACATCAATACATCAGGGTACATATGTTCAAAGAAAACATGTCCAAGTTATCTTGTCATTCAATTATATTGCATACCCTACCCATCACCCAAAGTCAGATTGTTCTCCATCACCTTCTATCTAGTTTTCTTTGTGCCCCTCCCCCTCCCCCCCCCACCCATAACCACCACACTCTTGTCCATGTCTCTTAGTCTCGTTTTTATGTCCCACCTGCGTATGGAATCATGCAGTTCTTAGTGGGGGGTTACTGGTGATATATTCCCTCATCTTTTCTGTATCTGTGAATGTTTTTATTTCTCCTTCGGATTTGAAGGATAGTTTTGATGGGTATAATATTCTTGGCTGGAAGTTCCTCTCTTTCAGAACTTTAAATATTGAGGTCCCCTTTCTTCTAGCTTCTAGCTTCTGCTGAGAAATCTGTTGATAATCTAATGGGCCTTCCTTTATATGTTGTATTCTTCTTTTCCCTTACTGCCTTGAGAATTTTTTCTTTGTCATTGGTTTGTGTCAATTTCATTATGATGTGCCTTGGAGTAGGTTTGTTAGGGTTAAGATAACTTGGTGTTCTGTTTGCTTCTTGAATTGAAGGCTTTAGTTCTTTCCACAGGCTTGGGAAGTTCTTGTCTATTATTTGTTTGATCATGTTCTCCATTCCATTTTCTCTCTCTTCTCTTTCTGATATATCCATTATTCTTATGTTGTTCTTTCTGACTGGGTCAGACAATTTCTATAGGGCTATCACATTTTTTAAAATTTGTGAGTCTCTCTCCTCTTCTCTCTGTAGTGCCTCTTGTTGCCTGTCTTCTATGCCACTAATTCTCTTCTCTATCTGGCCTGTTTTTTGGCTAAGTTTGTTACCTCGTTTTTCAGTTCATGAGTTGACTTTTTCATTTGTCTATCATTTTCATTGTTTCCATTTCTTTGGTGAAGTATTCTTTCTGTTCATTGAGTTGTTTTCTGAGATCCCTAAGTTGCCATTCTGTGCTTTCTTGTATACCCCTGAATATTTTTAGGACTTCAATTTTAAATTCTCTGTTATTTATTTATTTATTTATTTATTTATTTATTTTTTATTTCTCCATTCAACTTTATTACATATACAATATCTTTTTCTTTATTAAATTTACTAGGTTGACATCAATAAATCAGGGTATATATGTTCAAAGAAAACATGTCCAGATTATCTTGTCAATCAATTATGTTGCATACCCATCACCCAAAGTCAGATTGTCCTCCGTCACCTTCTATCTAGTTCACTTGTGCCCCTCCCCCTCTCCCTTTTCCTCTCCCTCCCCCTCCCTCTGTAACCACCACACTCTTATTAATGTCTCTTAGTCTCATTTTTATGTACCACATATGTATGGAATAATGCAGTTCTTGGTTTTTTCTGATTTACTTATTTCACTTTGTATAATGTTATCAAGATCCCACCATTTTGTTGTAAATGATTCGATGTCATCATTTCTTATGGCTGAGTAGTATTCCATAGTGTATATGTGCCACATCTTCTTTATCCAGTCTTCTACTGAGGGGCTTTTCGGTTGTTTCCATGTCTTGGCCACTGTGAACAATGCTGCAATAAAAATGGGGCTGCATGGGTCTTTACGTATCAATGTTTCTGAGTTTTTGGGATATATACTCAGTAGAGGGATTGCTGGGTCATAAGGTAGTTCTATTTTCAGTGTTTGAGGAACCACCATACTTTCTTCCATAATGGTTGTACTACTTTACATTCCCACCAACAGTGAATGAGGGTTCCTTTTTCTCCTTAGCCTCTCCAACATTTGCTATTACCTGTCTTGTTAATAATAGCTAATCTAACAGGTGTGAGGTGGTATCTCATTGCAGTTTTGATTTGCATTTCTCTAATAACTAATGAAGTTAAGCATCTTTTCATATATCTGTTTGCCATTTGTATTTCTTCCTAAGAGAAGTGTCTGTTCATGTCCTCTTCCCATTTTTTTATTGGATTGTTTGTTAGTTGTTGAGTTTTATGAGTTCTTTGTATATTTTGGATATTAGGTTGTTATCTGAGCTGTTGTTTGAAAGTATCATTTCCCATTTAGTTGGCTGTTTATTTTGTTGTCAGTTTCTCTTGCTGAGCAAAAAATTCTTAGTCTGATGTAGTCCCATTCATTTATTTTTGCCTTCACTTTCCTTGCCTTTGAAGTCAAATTCATAAAATGCTCTTTAAAACCAAGGTTCATGAGCTTAGAACCTATGTCTTCTTCTATGTACTTTATTGTTTCAGGTCTTATATTTAGGTCTTTGTTCCAGTTTGAATTAATTTTAGTACAAGGGGACAAACTATAGTCCAGTTTCATTCTTTTGCATGTGGCTTTCCAGTTTTCCCAGCACCATTTGTTGAAGAGGCTTTCTTTTCTCCATTGTGTGTTGTTGGCCCCTTTATCAAAAATTGTTTGACCATATATACGTGGTTTTATTTCTGGACTTTCTATTCTGTTCCATTGGTCCGAATGTCTATTTTTCTGCCAATACCATGCTGTTTTGATTGTCCTGGCTGTATAATATAGTTTGAAGTCAGGTATTGAAATGCCTCCAGCTTCGTTCTTTTTCTTTAGGATTGCTTTTGCTATTTGGGGTTTTTTATAATTCCATATAAATCTGATGATTTTTTTCCCATTTCTTTAAAAAATGTCATTGTAACTTTGATGGGAATTGCATTAAATTTGTATATTACTTTGGGTAATATGGCCATCTTGATTATATTTATTCTTCCTATCGAAGAGCAAGGAATATTCTTCCATCTCATTGTATCTTTTTCGATTTCCCTTAACAATGGTTTGTAGTTTTCATTATATAAGTCTTTTACATTCTTTGTTATGTTTATTCCTATGTATTTTTTTATTTTTTTGTTGCAATCATGAAGGGGATTATTTTTTTGAGTTCGTTCTCAAATGTTTCATTGTTGGCATATAGAAAGACTATGGACTTTTGTATGTTAATTTTGTATCCTGTGACCTTACTGTATTGGCTTATTGTTTCTAGTAGTCTTTTTGTAAATTCTTTGGGGTTTTCGATGTATAGGATCATATCATCTGCAAAAAATGATACCTTTACTTCTTCTTTTCCTATATGGATGCCTTTTATTTCTTTGTCTTGTCTGATTGCTCTGGCTAAAACCTCTAGTACCACATTAAATAAGAGTGGAAAGAGTGGACAACCCTGTCTTGTTCCTGATTTAAGGTAGAAAGTCCTCAGTTTTTATGCCATTTAATATGATTTTGGCTGATGGTTTATCATATATGGCCTTTATCATGTTGAGATATTTTCCTTCTATACCCATTTTGTTGAGAGTCTTAAACATAAAATTGTATTGTACTTTATCGAATGCCTTTTCTGCATCTATTGATAAGATCATGTGGTTTTTGTTCTTTGTTTTGTTTATATGGTGTATTACATTAACCGTTTTACGTATGTTGAACCATCCTTGAGATTCTGGGATGAATCCCACTTGATCGTGATGTATTATTTTTTTAATATGTTGTTGTATTCGATTTGCTAGTACTTTGTTTAGTATTTTAGCATCTGTATTAATTAGAGATATTGGTCTTCAGTTTTCCTTTTTTGTGCTGTCCTTGCCTGGTTTCGGTTTGAGGGTTATGTTGGCCTCATAAAATGTGTTTAGAAGTATTGCTTCTTCTCCAATTTTTTGGAAGACTTTGAGTAGAATAGGAACCAAGTCTTTGCATATTTGATAGAATTTGCTAATATAACCATCTGGGCCTCGACTTTTATTTTTGGGGAGGTTTTTAATAGTTTTTTTTTATTTCTTCCCTACGAATTGGTCTGTTTAGGCTTTCTGCTTCTTTTTGACTCAGTCTGGGAAGGTTGTATTGTTCTAGGAATTTATCAATTTCTTCTAGATTGATGAATTTAGTGACATAAAGTTTTTCATAGCATTCTACAATAATTCTTTGTATATCTATGATGTCCTTGGTGATTTCTCCTCTTTCATTTTGGATTTTGTTTATATGAGTCCTTTCTCTTTTTCCCTTGGTAAGTCTTGCCAAGGGTTTATCAATTTTGTTGATCTTTTCAAAGAACCAGCTCCTTGTTCTATTAATTTTTTTTATAGTTTTTCTGTTCTCTAATTCATTTATTTCTGCTCTGATTTTTATTATCTCCTTTCTTTGGCTGGTTTTGGGTTGTCTTTGGTCTTCTTTTTCCAGTTCCTTAAGGTGTGAAGTTAAGTGGTTCACTTGGGCTCTCTGTTGTTTGTTCATATAGGCTTAAAGTGATATGAACTTCCCTCTTATCACTGTTTTTGCTGCATCCCAAGATTCTGATATGTCGTATTGTCATTTTCATTTGTCTGTATATATCTTTTGATCTCTGTCCTTATTTCTTCTTTGACCCATTCATTTTTTAAAAGTATGTTTTTTATTTTCCACATTTTTGTGGGTTTTTTTCCTCTTTTTTGCAGTTGAATTCTAGTTTCAAGGCTTTATGATCAGAAAATATGCTTGGTACTACTTCAATTTTTCTGAATTTGCTAATGTTTTTGTGGTGCAACATATGGTCAATTCTTGAGAATGATCCATGTACACTGGAGAAAAATGTATACTCTGTCACTTTGGAATGAAATATTCTGTAGATGTCTATCATATCCAGGTGCTCTAGTGTTTTGTTTAAGGCTAATATATCTTTATTGATTATCTGTTTGGATTACCTATCTAGAGCCATCAGCGGTGTATTGAGGTCTCCAAATATGATTGTATTTTTGTCAGTTTTTGTTTTAAGGTCAATAAGTAGCTGTCATATATTTTGGTGCTCCTCAGTTTGGTGCATATATATTAAGAATTGTTATGTCTTCTTGATTCAGCATCCCCTTAATCATTATGAAATGACCATTTTTGTCTTTGATTACACTTGCTGTCTTGTAGTCAGCATTATCAGATATGAATATTGCTACACCTACTTTTTTTTTGGATGTTATTTGCTTGGAGTATTGTTTTCCAGCCTTTCACTTTGAATTTGTTTATATCCTTGTTGCTTAGAGGTGTTTCTTGTAGGCAGCATATAGTTGAATTTTCTTTTTTAATCCATTCTGCTACTCTGTGCCTTTTTATTGGCAAGTTTAATCCATTTACATTTAATGTAATTATTGACACTTGTGAGTTCCCTATTGCCATTTATACATTGCATTCTGTTGGTTTTGTGTCTTGTTTGATTCTTCTCTTTTGTTTTTCTATCTTTTGGTTTTTTTGGTTGTATTCTATACATCTTTCCTCTGTTGCTATCTTTTTTAAATCATGTGCTTCTGTGGTGGTTTTTTCAATGGTGGTTATCATTAAGTAATGAAAAGGGTTCCTAACCTGTTCATTGTAGTGCACTATCTTGTGAGTACTTTTGCACTCCATTGTCCTTTGCTACTGTTAATCTCCGTCCTCTTCCCCCTTTTTTTTGTTGTTGTTGTCACAGTTTAAATTTGGTTTTATTGTGTTCTTGGTGGAGTTTTACTTGTGGTTTTGTTTTGTTTTGTTCTTTTTATCTGGTTGGAAAACCCCCTTTAGTAATTCCTGGAGTGGGGTTTTTCTGATGATAAATTCCCTCATCTTTTCTGTATCTGTGAATGTTTTTATTTCTCCTTCGGATTTGAAGGATAGCTTTGATGGATATAGTATTCGTGACTGAAAGTTCTTCTCTTTCTGGACTTTAAATATTGGGGTCCACTCTCTCTAGCTTGTAGAGTTTCTGTTGAGAAATCTGATGATAATCTAATGGGCCTTCCTTTATATGTTGTATTCTTCTTTTCCCTGGATGCCTTGAGAATTTTTTCTTTGTCATTGGTTTGTGCCAATTTCATTATGATGTGCCTTGGAGTAGGTTTGTTGGGGTTAAGAAAATTCGGAGTTCTGTTTCCTTCTTGAATATGAGGCTTTAGTTCTTTCCCCAGGCTAGGGAAGTTCTCATCTATTATTTGTTAGAATATGTTCTCCATTCCATTTTTCTCTCTCTTCTCCCTCTGATATACCTATTATTCTTATGTTATTCTTTCTGATGGAGTCAGATAATTCCTTTAGGGCTTTCTCATTTTTTTTAAATTTTTGAGTCTCTTTCTTCTTCTCTCTGTTGTGCCTCAAGTTGCTTGTTGACCTGTTCTATTAGCTAAGCTTGTTACCTCATTTTTCAGCTCATGAATTGAGTTTTTCATCTGTTTGATTTGTTTTTATAGTTTTAATTTCCTTGGTAATATATTCTTTGTGTTCATTGAGTTGTTTTCTGACCTCTCTAAATTGCCTTTCTGTGTTTTCTTGTATATCTCTGAGTACTTTTAGGATTTCTATTTTAAATTCTCTGTCATTTAGCTCCAAGGTTTCCAATATATTAAACTTTTTCTCCATAGATTTTTCCTCATCTATCTGTGCTACCTCTCTGTCTTTTGTATACATGATATTCAATTTCCTTTTCCTTAATGGCATCTGGGTGTGGTTTTGTTGATAGTATTAATGAGAATTAGTAAAGAATAAAAAGTTAAAAAAATTAAAATAAAAAAAGAATAAAAAAACTATTGTTCCCTTCCCCTTTTTTCCTCTCCTCTCCTCTCCCCTCCTTCTTGAGAAAATTTTGTCGTGAACTGTGAATTATATTGTGCTAAATAGAACAAAAACTACTATAATGGAGGGCCTGAGTTGGGGAGAAGTGATAAAGGGGCAAAAAAGGGATATGGACCCACAAAATGCAAAAAAGGAAAAAATTTTGGTCAAGAATAAAATGATTTGCTTGTAGGTGATGGTTGACTAAGATATATGATGAGAGGAATAAGAGGGAAACAGGAAAAAGGGGAAAAAATTAAAAAGTTATTATTGTATTTATTTAGTGGAGCAAGAGCTAGATAAAATGGAGAGCCAGGATTGGGAGCACTGCTAGTGAGTTAAAAAAGAGAAGTAAAAAAACCCCAAAGCACCACAAAGAAAAATTTTGAGTTCCAGATAAAATAATTTGTTCTTGATTGAGGACTGAATGATAGGAAAAGTAAAGGAGAAAAGAAGAAACTAATATAGAGGGAAATAAAAAAAGAAAGAGGAAAACACAAAAAGAAGAAAAAGAATAAAAGGAGAGAGAGAGAGAGAGTTAAGGGTTTTGGAGTGCAACCCTCATAGAGAGAAAGGAAGAAGAAAGAAAAGATAATGGGAGATGTAACACTTATGGGTAGTGTAGTACAAGGAGACGAGAGAGTAAGACCGGCAGAGAATTAAATGACCAAATTAGAAGAGGAAGAAAATAATCAAGACAAGAAGATAAGAGAAACAAACAAATATAATAAAATGGGATAGGTTATAAAGTCTGTGAATTATTCTTGATTTCGAGAGGTTATCTTCTTGCTCTTTTTTTTCCTCTCCCTCTTCCTGGTCAGTGACTCTGTATGCCAGGTTCTGCCCCTGTGGCATGCTTAGGTAGAGGTTTGCAGTTGATAAGTCTCTATGGCGATGTCATAAATTAGGCTTCAGTTTCATTGGCAGTCGAGGCTCATTAGAATTTGCAGGCTCCACCAATGAGAGAGTCCATGTTACCGGAGCCTCTCTCTTAGTTTTTCCTTCCTGAATTAGTAGCCTGATGATCCAGCTATGGGGTTGCTGCTGCCTCTGCTTGGAAAGTAAGAGGCTCAAAGAGCTGGCAAATCCCCATTCTGTTCCCACTCAGCACAGGGCTCTGGGTAAGGCTCAATCAGTCACAGCCCCTAGCATAATCAGGCGGTGCTTCAGCCCACACAGAGAGCTCTGACTCTGCCCCTCTGTCTGAGAACATGGGCACCCACTCCGAGGGGAATCTCTCACCCACTCTCCGTGCTCGCCGACCAGGATATCAGGCCAGCAGTCTCTCACTCCTAGTGAGGCGCTCCGCCTGCACTGAAAAGTTTTGAGCATAGGGAATTTTGCTCCTGCTCCCTCCCTGTGTACTGCTTTTCAGGGTGCAGTGGTGACCCCAAGACTCTGGTTCAGCCCATACAAGGACCTCTGACTCTGCCCCTCTGTCCGGTAACACGGGCGCTCACTCCTGGGGGAATCTCTCACCCACTATCTGTGCTCGCCGACCAGGGGATCAGGCCGGCAGCCTCTTACTCCAAGTGAGGCATCCCGCCCACACAGAAAAGTACAAGCGTAGAAAATTTTGCTCCCACTCACTCCCTGCATGCTGCTTTTTGGGGCACAAGGAGGACCTCAAGACTCCAGTTTGGCCCACAGAAAGGCCTCTGACTCTGCCCCTCTGTTTGGGAACATGGGCGCCCACTCCCGGGGAAATCTCTCGCTGACTCTCCGCGCTCGCCAACCAGGATATCAGGCCGGCTGCCTCTTACTCCGAGTGAAGTGTCCCACCCGCACAGAAAAGTTCAAGTGTAGGGAATTTTGCTCCCGCTCCTTCCCTGTGTGCTGCTTTTTGGGGTGCAGAGGCAACCCCGAGATTCCAGTTTTAGCCCCACAAAGGCCTCTGACTCTGCCCTTCTGTCTGGGAACACGGGCGCCCACTCCTGGGGCTCTAGGAGGAATCTCTTGCCCACTATCTGCACACGCTGACAAGGAAATCGGGGCGGATGGCTGTCCCAAGTGCCTTTCTTTGTCTGTATTTGGCATAAGCATTAGCTTGTGTTGACTGGGTTTCCACAAGCAGTTTTTCCTCGGCTTGGATGTCCGTGCCACAGCCTGGTTTGGACGTTTGTGTCGTAGTCTGGTTCTATTCACACCCTATGCCCGCCTTAGTTCCTATACTCTCAGTTCCCAGTGAAAGCAGCCCTTATTTAGGTTAGTGAGGAAGGCGGAGTGTTTCTTTCTCCTTATTTCCTTCGGGGTTGATTATATATTTAGTCAATTTCTCCCTCGATCATACCTTTGCATTTAGTATGTAATTTCTGTAGGCTCCAAGGATAGACTTTTCTGTCTCTGGTTGAAGATCTTGTTGAATTTTTGGGGGATTTATCAGTATCACTCCTTACAGTGCCATTTCTCTCTTCTCTGTCATTTAACTCCAAGGTTTCTAAGGTATTGAAATTTTTTTCTATAGATTTTTCCTCATCTATCTGAGCTACACCACTGTCTTTTGTATCCATGGTATTTCATTTCTTTTTCTTTAATGGCATTTGAGAGTGGTGTTGTTAATAACACTAATAAGAGTTGATAAAAAAAATTTTTTGAGAAAATACAGTGAAAAACGGAAAATTCTATTGTGCTAAGTGGAATAAAAAAAACGTAGAATTTTTGTGTTGGGGGGAGTGACAAAGAGGCAAAAATGAGGCAAAAACCCACAAAATGCCACAAGAAATAAAATTGGGTCAGGAATAAAATAATTTGTTTCTAAATGATGGTTGAATGAGAGAAATAGTGTAAGAGAAAAGAAAGAGAAAAAAATATCATAAAAAATGAAAATTCTATTGTATTAAGTGGCACAAAAACTACAGAATGGAGAGCTGGAGTTGGGTGAAATGCTAAAGAAATAAAGAGCAAAGTAAAAAGCACACAAAATGCCACAATGAAAAAATTTAAATCCAGAATAAAATAATTTGTGTGTGGGTGAGATTCGAATGAGAGAAAAAGTGAAAGAAGAAAGAAGTAACAAAAAGAGAGAAAAAAATTACATTAAGTTTTTTGGAATGTAACACTCATAGAAAAAAAAAGAATAGAAAATGTAACACCTATAGGTAATAACGTTCAAAATGAAAAGAATAAAATGGAAAGAGGATAAAATGACCAAGGTAGAAGAAAAAATAAAAAATAAAAAATAAAAAAAAGAAATGGAAAAAGTTATAAGAACTGTAGATTTTCCCTGGTTTTGAGAAGTTATCTTCTTCCATTTGCTTTCTTCTCTCTCTTTTTGGCTGGTGGCACTGTACTCCAGGTTCTGCACCTTTGGCACTCTTAGGCAGAGATTTGCTGTTGTGTCACTATGGTAATGACATAAACTAGACCTCAGTCCCATTGGTAGGTGGGGCTTGTTAGTGTTTGCAGGCTCTGACAATGGGAGAGTCCGTTTTTCTGAAGCCTCTTCCCAAATCTCTCCTTCCTGAACCAGCAGCCTGTGGACCCAGCTGTGAAGTTGCCCCAGCCACTGCCTGGAGAGCAAGAGGCTCTAAGAGCTGCAAAATCCCCCCTCTATCCCCACTCAATGCAGTGTTCTGGGTAAGGCTTTGTCAGCCAAAGCCACTAGTGTAATCAGGCAGGGCTGGGAGCCAACTGCCTTTCAGGTGTCTTTCTATCAGCCTCCGGGCATGTCTAGTATGCCTCAGCACTCCACAGGTCTGCTCTCCAGAGGCTGTCTGCAAGCTGCCTGTGTGCCCTTCCCCCCACCACTTCTGCAGTTCTCTTTCCCAGGAGTGTGCTTTGTTAGCCTGTATGGCTAGCAGAGGTTCTGTGCCCAGACAGGTCCAGGTGTAGGGAAGCCAGCTTCTGTACACTTCCTGAGTGCTGTTGTTTAGGAAGCCAGGATTATTCAGAAACTCTGGTCACAGCCCACACAGAGGGTCACTACTGATAGTCTCCATCCAAGAATGCAGGCACCGACGCCCAAAGTGCCAGGTGAATCCACTTGCACAAGGCCCACACTCGCTGACTGAGATACTTGGATTAAACAAGGCAACTGCTCACCCACCTCTGCTGGAGTCTGCCACTGGTGTTAGCTCCGTGTAGGCTGAGCCCTGGGCACACTCTCTCCTCAGCTTGAACATTTCTGCCCTAGCCTGGCTTTTTCCATTCCCCCAGCCCTCGCTTTCTCTCAGTTCCAAGTGAAAGCAGCCCTTGCTCAGGTCAGTGAGGAAAGCAGAATACTCCGTTCTCCGTTTTATTTCCTTCAGAGTGGATTATATATTCTGCCACCTTTTCACCAAATCATACCTTTGTTTGATGTATGTGTATTTCAGATGCTCCTGAGATTGTTTTTCTGTCTCTAGTTGTTGAATTTGTTGAAGTTTCCGGGAGAGGTATTGGGAGCACTCCTCATGGTGCCATTTCTCTGACATCATTCCAAAAGTTTTTAAATTTGGAAATTGCAGTCCTCCAACTTTCTTCTCTTTGCAAGATTATGTTGGAAATCTAGGACCCCTTACTATTTCGTACAAATGTGACGGCAAACTTTTATATTTATAAATAGAAAAAAAAGCCATTGAAATTTTGATGAAGATTGTGTTGAATCTGTAACTGCTTTAGATGAGACTGACATTGATTTGGCTCTTATTTTGTTTCTTTCATTGATGTTTTGTAGTTTTCAGTGTACAAGCCATTGTCCTCCTAGGTTAGATTTATTGCTAAGTGTTCTTTTAGACACCTTTTAAATGGAATCACTTTTGTAATATCCTTTTTTGATTGTTCATTGCACATGGATAAACACAATTGATTTTTGTGTGTTGATCTTGTGTCCTGTAGTTTTTATGATTTTGTTTATTAACTCTACTTTTTTTGTAGATTCTTTGGAATTATCATATACAGGATCAGGTAATCTGGGGAAAAGGTTAGTTACTCTTCTTTTTGATTTTCTTCCTTCCTTCCTTCCTTCCTTCCTCCCTCCCTCCCTCCCTCCCTCCCTCCCTCCCTCCCTCCCTTTCTTCCTTCCTTCCTTCCTTCCTTCCTTCCTTCCTTCCTTCCTTCCTTCCTTCCTTCCTTCATGGTATATAATCTTTTTAATATGTTCTTGTATTGCATTTGCTAGAATTTTGTTGAAGGCTTTTACATGTATATTCATAAAAGATATTAATTTGTGTCTTTATTTGGCATTGATAGCAGTGTAATGCTGGCCTCATAGAATGAATTAAGAATTGTTCTATTTTCAATATTTTGGAAATATTTGAGAAGGACTGGTGTTAATTCTTTATATGTTTGGTATAATTCAGAAGTGAAGCCATCTTGTTCTGGCCTTTTCTTTGTTGGGAGGTTTTTTATTACTGATTAACTCTTTTTACTTGTTACATGTTTGTTGAGCTTTTCTATTTCCTCTTGAGTCAGTTTAGATCATTGTGTATTTCTAGAAATTTGTGCATTTTTATCACATTATCCAATTTGCTGTCATAAGCTATAATCTCTTATAATCTTTTCTATTTCTATAAGGTCAGTAATAATGTACTCATTTTCATATCTGATTTATTTTTATCTTTTTTTCTTTGTCACTTTAGAGATAGGTTTGTCATTTTTTGTGGACCTTTTTAAGTAACCAACATTGTTTTGTTGGTTCTTTTATTGTCTTTTTCTATTCTCAATTTTATTTCTCTGTTCTAATCTTTATTTCTTCCCTTCTGTTAACTTTGGTTTTCCTTATCTCTTCTCCTTATAGTTCTACAAGGTAATTTGAGATTTTTTAATTGTTTAATGCAGCTATAAATATATCTATGAACACACTGGTATGGCTATATTTCATAATTTATGCTATATTTTCACTTGCCATAATATTTTCTAATTTCCCTTGATATTTCTTTTTGCCCAATTGATTGTTGAATAGTGTGCTGTTTAATTTCCATGTTTTGTGAATTTTCCAGTTTTCCCTCTAATATTGATTTGTAGCTTCCCTTATTGACTTTGTAAAATTTCAATGTTTTAAAATTTTCAGACTTGTTTTGCAACCTAACATACAGTCTGTCCACAGAGTGTTTCATGTGCACTTGAGAATGTTTATTCAGCTGTAGTTGAATTGAGTGTTCTATACATATCTATGGAGTCTAATTGATTTATTGTATTATTCATTCCATTTCTCTGTACATTATCTGCCTAGTTGTTTTATCCTTCATTGAGAGGGGTACATTGAATTCTCCAATTATTATTTTGGACTATTTCTCTGATAAATCTGCCCTTTATAAATAATATCCTTCTTTGTCTCTTTTAACAGTTTTTGAAATAAAGTCTATTTTGTCTGATATCAGTATAGACATACTCCTGCTCTTTTTAAATTACTATTTGTATGAAATATCTTTTTTATTTTTAAATAATTTTATTTTTTTAATGGGGTGACATCAATAAATCAGGATACATATATTCAAAGATAACAAGTCCAGGATATCTTGTCGTTCAATTATGTTGCATACCCACCACCCAAAGTCAGATTGTCCTCTGTCACCTTCTATCTTGTTTTCTTTGTGCCCCTCCCCACCCCCTTTCCCTCTGCCATTCCTCCCTACCCCCCATAACCACCACACCCTTATCAATGTCTCTCAGTTTCACTATTATGTCCCACCTACGTATGGAATAATACAGTTCCTGGTTTTTTCTGATTTACTTATTTCGCTTCGTATCATGTTATCAAGATCCCACCATTTTGCTGTAAATGTTCTGATGTCATCATTTCTTATGGCTGAGTAGTATTCCATAGTGTATATGTGCCACATCTTCTTTATCCAGTCATCTATTGATGGGCTTTTTGGTTGTTTCCATGTCCTGGCCACTGTGAACAATGCTGCAATAAACATGGGGCTGCATGTGTCTTTACGTATCAATGTTTCTGAGTTTTGGGGATATATACCCAGTAGAGGGATTGCTGGGTCATAAGGTAGTTCTATTTTCAGTTTTTTGAGGAACCACCATACTTTCTTCCATAATGGTTGTACTACTTTACATTCCCACCAACAGTGTATGAGGGTTCCTTTTTCTCCACAGCCTCTCCAACATTTGCTATTACCTGTCTTGCTAATAACAGCTAATCGAACAGGTGTGAGGTGGTATCTCATTGCCGTTTTGATTTGCATTTCTCTAATAACTAAAGAAGATGAGCATCTTTTCATATATCTGTTGGCCATTTGTATTTCTTCCTGGGAGAAGTGTCTATTCATATCCTCTTCCCATTTTTTTATTGGATTGTTTGTTTGTTTGTTGTTGAGTTTTATGAGTTCTTTGTATATTTTGGATATTAGGCCCTTATCTGAGCTGTTGTTTGAAAATATCATTTCCCATTTAGTTGGCTTTCTGTTTATTTTGTTATCAGTTTCCCTTGCTGAGCAAAAACTTCTTAGTCTGATGTAGTCCCATTCATTAATTTTTGCCTTCACTTCTCTTGCCTGTGGAGTCAAATTCATAAAGTGCTCTTTAAAACCCAGGTCCATGAGTTGAGTACCTATGTCTTCTTCTATGTACTTAATTGTTTCAGGTCTTATGTTTAGATCTTTGATCCATTTTGAGTTAATTTTTGTACAGGGGAGAGACTGTAGTCCAGTTTCATTCTTTTGCATGTGGCTTTCCAGTTTTCCCAGCACCATTTATTGAAGAGGCTTTCTTTTCTCCATTGTGTGTTGTTGGCCCCTTTATCAAAAATTATTTGACTATATATATGTGGTTTTATTTCTGGACTTTCTATTCTGTTCCATTGGTCTGAGTGTCTATTTTTCTGCCAATATCATGCTGTTTTGATTGTCGTGGCCCTATAATGTAGTTTGAAGTCAGGAATTGTAATGCCCCCAGCTTCATTCTTTTTCTTTAGGATTGCTTTGGCTATTCGGGGTTTTTTATAGTTCCATATAAATCTGATGATTTTTTGCTCTATTTCTTTAAAAAACGTCATTGGAAGTTTGATGGGAATTGCATTAAATTTGTATATTGCTTTGGGTAATATAGCCATCTTGATTATATTTATTCTTCCTAGCCAAGAACAAGGTATATTCTTCCATCTCATTATATCTTTTTCGATTTCTCTTAACAATGGTTTATAGTTTTCATTATATAAGTCCTTTACATTCTTTGTTATGTTTATTCCTAAGTATTTTATTTTTTTTGTTGCAATCGTGAAGGGGATTATTCTTTTGAGTTCCTTCTCAGTTGTTTCATTGTTGGCATATAGAAAGGCTATTGACTTCTGTATGTTAATTTTGTATCCTGCGACCTTACTGTATTGGCTTATTGTTTCTAGTAGTCTTTTTGTGGATTCATTGGGGTTTTCGATGTATAGGATCATATCATCTGCAAAAAGTGATACCTTTACTTCTTCTTTTCCGATATGGATGCCTTTTATTTCTTTGTCTTGTCTGATTGCTCTGGCTAGAACCTCTAGTACCACATTAAATAAGAGTGGAGAGAGTGGACAACCCTGTCTTGTTCCTGATTTAAGGGGGAAAGCCTTCAGTTTTGTGCCATTTAATATGATGTTAGCTGATGGTTTATCATATATGGCCTTTATCATGTTGAGATATTTTCCTTCTATACCCATTTTGTTGAGAGTCTTAAACATAAAATTGTATTGTACTTTATCGAATGCCTTTTCTGCATCTATTGATAAGATCATGTGGTTTTTGTTCTTTGTTTTGTTGATATGGTGTATTACGTTAACCGTTTTACATATGTTGAACCATCCTTGAGATTCTGGGATGAAACCCACTTGATCATGATGTATTATTTTTTTAATATGTTGTTGTATTCGATTTGCTAGTATTTTGTTTAGTATTTCAGCATCTGTATTCATTAGAGATATTGGTCTGTAGTTTTCTTTTTTTTGTGCCATCCTTGCCTGGTTTTGGTATGAGGGTTATGTGGGCCTCAAAAAATGTGTTTGGAAGTATTGCTTCTTCTTCAATTTT
This sequence comes from Saccopteryx bilineata, assembly GCF_036850765.1. Classification (NCBI taxonomy): domain Eukaryota; kingdom Metazoa; phylum Chordata; class Mammalia; order Chiroptera; family Emballonuridae; genus Saccopteryx; species Saccopteryx bilineata. Next base: position 183,891,234 of record NC_089494.1, read on the forward strand.
TTGGAAGACTTTGAGTAGAATAGGAACCAAGTCTTCTTTGAATGTTTGATAAAATTCGCTGGTATAGCTGTAAGGGCCTGGACTTTTATTTTTGGGGAGGTTTTTAATGGTTTTTTCTATTTCTTCTCTACTGATAGGTCTGTTTAGGCTTTCTGCTTCTTCTTGACTCAGTCTAGGAAGGTTGTATTTTTCTAGGAATTTATCCATTTCTTCTAAGTTGTTGAATTTAGTGGCATAAAGTTTTTCATAGTATTCTACAATAATTCTTTGTATAGCTACGGTGTCCGTGGTGATTTCTCCTCTTTCATTTTGGATTTTGTTTATATGAGTTCTTTCTCTTTTTTCCTTGGTAAGTCTTGCCAAGGGTTTGTCAATTTTGTTGATCTTTTCAAAGAACCAGCTCCTTGTTCTATTAATTTTTTCTATAGTTTTTCTGTTCTCTAATTTATTTATTTCTGCTCTGATTTTTATTATCTCCTTTCTTCGGCTGGTTTTGGGTTGTCTTTGTTCTTCTTTTTCTAGTTCCTTAAGGTGGGAAGTTAAGTGATTCACTTGGGCTCTATCTTGTTTGTTCATATATTCCTGAAGTGATATGAACTTCCCTCTTATCACTGCTTTTGCTTCATCCCATAGATTCTGATATGTCGTATTGTCATTTTCATTAGTCTGTATATATCTTTTGATCTCTGCACTTATTTCTTCTTTGACCCATTCATTTTTTAAAAGTATGTTGCTTAGTTTCCACATTTTTGTGGGATTTTTTTCCTCTTTTTTGCAGTTGAATTCTAGTTTAAAGGCTTTATTATCAGAAAATATGCTTGGTACAATTTCAATTTTTCTGAATTTGCTGATGTTGTTTTAGTGGCCCAACATATGGTCAATTCTTGAGAATGATTCATGTACACTGGAGAAAAATGTATACTCAGTCACTTTGGAATGAAATGTCCTGTAGATGTCTATCATATCCAGGTGCTCTAGTGTTTTGTTTAAGGCCACTATGTCTTTGTTGATTCTCTGTTTGGATGACCGATCTAGAGCCGTCAGCGGTGTATTGAGGTCTCCAAGTATGATTGTGTTTTTGTCAGTTTTTGTTTTAAGATCAATAAGTAGCTGTCTTATATATTTTGGTGCTCCTTGGTTTGGTGCATATATATTAAGAATTTTTATGTCTTCTTGATTCAGTGTCCCCTTAGCCATTATGAAATGGCCATTTTTGTCTCTGAGTACTTTTCCTGTCTTGTAGTCAGCATTATCCAATATGAGTATTGCTACACCTGCTTTTTTTTGGATATTTGCTTGGAGTATTGTTTTCCAGCCTTTCACTTTGAATTTGTTTTTATCCTTGTTACTTAGATGAGTTTCCTGTAGGCAGCATACAGTTGGATTTTCTTTTTTAATCCATTCTGCTACTCTGTGCCTTTTTATTGGTGAGTTTTATCCGTTTACATTTAGTGTAATTATTGACACTTGTGAGTTCCCTATTGCCATTTTATATCTTGCTTTCTGTTAGTTTTGTGTCTTGTTTGATCCTTCTCTTTCATTTTTCTATCTTTTGTTTTTATTTGGTTGTATTCCATACATCTTTCCTCTGTTGCTATCTTTTTTATCTCATGTGCTTCTGTGGTGGTTTTTTCAATGGTGGTTACCTTTGAGTAATGAAAAGGGTCCCTACGCTGTTCATTGTAGCGAACTCTTTTGTGAGTACTTTTGCACTCCATCGTCCTTTGCTACTGTTAATCTCCATCTTCTCCCCCTCTTTCTTTTTGTTGTTGTCACAGTTTAAATTTGGTTTTATTGTGTTCTTCTTGGAGCTTTTACTTGTGGCTCTATTTTTTTTTTTTTGTTCTTTGTATCTGATTGGAGAACCCCCTTTAGTAATTCCTGGAGTGGGGGTTTTCTGATGATAAATTCCCTCATCTTTTCTGTATCTGTGAATGTTTTTATTTCTCCTTCATATTTGAAGGATAGCTTTGATTGGTATAGTATTTGTGGCTGAAAGTTCCTGTCTTTCAGGACTTTAAATATTGGGGTCCACTCTCTTGTAGCTTGTAGAGTTTCTGCTGAGAAATCTGATGATAATCTAATGGGCCTTCCTTTATATGTTGTATTCTTCTTTTCCCTGGGTGCCTTGAGAATTTTTTCTTTGCTGTTGGTTTGTGTCAATTTCATTATGATATGCCTTGGAGTAGGTTTGTTGGGGTTAAGAAAACTCGGAGTTCTGTTTGCTTCTTGAACTTGAGGCTTTAGTTCTTTCCACAGGCTTGGGAAGTTCTCATCTATTATTTGTTTGAGTATGTTCTCCATTCCATTTTCTCTCTCTTCTCTCTCTGATATACCTATTATTCTTATGTTATTCTTTTTGATGGAGTCAGATAATTCTTGTAGGGCTATCTCATTTTTTTTAATTTTTGAGTCTCTTTCTTCTTCTCTCTGTTGTGCCTCAAGTTGCTTGTCTTCTATTTCACTAATCCTCTCTTCTATCTGACCTGTTCTATTAGCTAAGCTTGTTACTTCGTTTTTCAGCTCGTGAATTGAGTTTTTCATCTCTGTTTGATTTGTTTTTATAGTTTCAATTTCCTTGGACATATATTTTTTGTGTTCATTGAGTTGTTTTCTGAGCTCCCTAAATTGCCTTTCTGTGTTTTCTTGTATATCTCGGAGGATTTTTAGGATTTCTATCTTGAATTCTCTGTCATTTAGCTCCAAGGTTTCCAATATATTAATTTTTTTCTCCATAGATTTTTCCTCATCTAGCTGTGTTACCTCTCTTTCTTTTTTATGCATTATATTCGATTTTTTCTTCCTTAATGGCATCTGAGGGTGGTTTTGTTGATAGTATTAATGAGATTTAATAAAGAATAAAAAGTTAAAAAAATAAAAAAATAAAAAATTGAAGTTTTTTTTAAATTTAATAATGAAATAAAGAAATATAAAATAAAATAAAAATTAAAAAAAAGGAAATTATTCCCCCCTCCTTTTTTCCTCTCCTCTCCTCTCCCCTCTTTTTTGAGAAAATCTTGTGGTGAGCTGTGATTTATAACAAACAATGCCTGTGATGGAGGGCCTGAATTGGGGAAAGGTAATAAAGGGTGGGCAAAAAAAGAAAAAAAAAAGAAAAAAGAAAAAAAAAAGAGCGTATGGACCCACAAAAAGCAAATAAGGAAAAAATTTGGGTCAAGAATAAAATGATTTGCTTTTAGGTGTTCTTGTCTAAGAGTTATGATGAGAGGAATAAGAGGAAAATGGAAAAATGGGGGGACAAATTAAAAAATTACTATTGTATTTAGTGGAACAAGAACTAGATAATATGGAGTGCCAGGGATGGGAGCACTGCTAATGAGTTAAAAAGATGAAGTAAAAACCCCCCAAAAAGCCACAAACATAAGTTTGAGTACCAGATAAGATAATTTATTTGTTATTGAGGTTTGAATGAGAGGAGATGTAAAGGAGAAAGGAAGAAACTAATATAGAGGGAGAAAAGAAAGAGAGAGAGAGAAATAAAGAGGGAACCACTAAAAGAAGAAAAAAGAAAGGAGAGAGAGAGAGAAAGTTAAGGGTTTTGGAGTGCAACCCTCATAGAGAGAAAGGAAGAGAAGAGAAAAGATAATGGGAGATGTAACACTTATGGGTAGTGTAGTTCAAGGAGAGGAGAGAGTAAGACCGGCAGAGAGTTAATCGGCCAAATTGGAGGAGGAAAAAAAGTATCAAGAATGAAGATAAGAGAAACAAACGAACAAATATAATAAAATGGGATAGGTTATAAAGTCTGCAGATTATTCTTGATTTTGAGAGGTTATCTTCTTGCTTTTTCTTTTCTCTCCCTCTTCCTGGTCGGTGACTCTGTACCCCAGGTTCTGCCCCTTTGGCACGCTCAGGTAGAGGTTTGCAGTTGATAAGTCTCTATGGCAATGTCATGTATTGTGCTTTAGTCTCGTTGGTAGTTGAGGCTCATTAGCATTTATAGGCTCCGACAGTGAGAGAGTCCATGTTCCTGGAGCCTTTCTCCTAGTCTTTCCTTCCTCAATTAATAGCCTGATAATCCAGCTATGGGCTTCCTGCTGCCTCTGCCTGGATAGTAAGAGGCTGAAAGAGCTGGCAACTCCCCACTCTGTTTCCACTCAGCACAGGGCTCTGGGTAAGGCTCAGTCAGTCAGAGCTGCTAGCATAATCAGGCAGGCTTTCTGCCCACTCAAAGACCTCTGGCTCTGCCACTCTGTCCGGTAACACAGGCGGGTGCCCACTTCCGGGGCACTTGGAGGAAACTCTCACTCACTGTCTGCGATCAGGATATCCGGCCAGCAGTCTCACGCTCTGAGTGAAACTCCCAACCGCAGGGAAAAGTTGCAGCGTTGGAATTGAGTCTCGCTCCGTCCCCGCGCGTGGCTTTTGCAAGGCACTGAGGCCACCCGAGATTCCGCTTTGGCCCACACAAAGGCCCCTGACTCTGCCCCTCTGTGCAATAACACGGGCGCGCACTGCCGAGGCACTCGGAGGAATCTCTCATTCACTATCTGCGCACGCAAACCAAGATATGAGGCCGGCCGCGTTTCCCTCTGAGTGAAACCCCCTCCAGCATGGAAAATCTCCACCGTTGGAATTAGTTCTCACTCCCTCCTGTGCGTGGTTTTCCCAGGGCGCTGGGGCTGCCCAGAGACTCTGCCCTCGGCCCACAGAAAGGCCTCTGACCCTGCCTCTCCATGGGGCAACACGGGCACCCACTCCCGGGGCCTAGGAAGAAATCTCTCGCCCACTAACTGCGCGCACGCCGACCAGGAGACCGGGTAAAATGGCCGCTCTGCTTGTCTTTCTTTTTTTGGGTTTGGCGCGAGTGTTAGCTTGTATTGCCCGGGTTGCCACAGGATCAGTTTTTCCTCTGCTTGGATTACCGTGCTACAGCCTGGTTCGGCCGTTTGTGCCTCGGCCTGGATCTATTCACCCCCTTTGCCCGCCTCAGTTTCTATATTCACAATTACCAGAGAAAGCCGCCCTGTTTAGGTTAGTGAGGAAGGCGGAGCATTTCTTACTCCCTATTTCCTTCGGGGTTTGGTTATATATTTAGCCAATTTTTCACTCAACCATACCTTTGGGTGTATTGCGAAGCATCTGGAGGCTCCAAGTATAGGTTTTTCTGTGTCTGGTTGAAGATATTGTTGAGTTTTGGGGGAGATTTATCGGTATCGCTTCCTACCCCACCATTACTCTGAAATATCTTTTTCCAATCTATTTGTCTTTGGATCTACAGTGAGTCTCCTGTAAACAGCATATAGTTGAATTATGCTATGTTATTCATTCCACCAATCTCATGTCTCTTGACTGGAGCATAACCATTTATATTTAAAATAATTGTGAACAAAAACTTTGTTTTGTTATTTTTTTCCCCATGTATCTTGCAGCTTTTTATTTTTCGTTTCACTCATTACACATCCTTTTATGTTTAATTTATATTTTTCCAGTGAGCTGTTTTAATTCTCATCTTATTTCTTATTGTAATGATTTTTAGAGATTTTCTTTGTGGCATATTACATCCTAAATTTAAAAGAATCTATATTAAATTGATACCTGATACCAACTTAAAAAACATACAAATATGTTGCTTCCATACACATCTGTACCCCCCCACCATGTTGTTGTTGTTGCAAGTTATATCTTTATACTTGTATGCCCTTTAACATATATTTATAATTACATTTATGTATTTTTCTTTTAAATTCTGTAGGAAAAAAAATGTAGAGTTATAAACCTGAAATAAAATAATACTTGGTTTTTATTTTATTTTATTTATTTTATTTTATTTTTTTCATTTTTCTGAAGCTGGAAACAGGGAGAGACAGTCAGACAGACTCCCGCATGCGCCCGACCGGGATCCACCCAGCACGCCCACCATGGGTGACGCTCTGCCCACCAGGGGGCGATGCTCTGCCCATCCTGGGCGTCGCCATGTTGTGACCAGAGCCACTCTAGCACCTGGGGCAGAGGCCACAGAGCCATCCCCAGCGCCCGGGCCATCTTTGCTCCAATGGAGCCTTGGCTGCGGGAGGGGACGAGAGAGAGAGAGGAAAGCGCGGCGGAGGGGTGGAGAAGCAAATGGGCGCTTCTCCTGTGTGCCCTGGCCGGGAATCGAACCCGGGTCCTTCGCACGCTAGGCAGACGCTCTACCGCTGAGCCAACCGGCCAGGGCCTAATACTTGGTTTTATATTTGTCCATTCTTTATTTATGTTTACTGGAAAACAGTATTTCTTCATATGACTTAAGAGTTAATTTTTATTGTTCTTTTACTTACCCCTAGGGATTCCCTTTAGCATTTCTTATATGGCAGATCTAGTGGTAATGAACTTGACTCTTCTTTATCCTGGAAGATCTTAATTTTTACTTTTTCTTTCTTTTTTTTTTTGCATGGTAGAGAGAGAGAGGACAGACAGGAACAGACAGACAGGAAAGGAGAGAGATGAAAAGCATCAACTCTTAGTTGTTGTACTTTGATTGTTCACTGAGTGCTTTCTCATATGTGCCTTGACTGGGGGCTCCAGCCAAGTCAGTGACCTTTGCTCAAGCAAGCCACCTTGAGCTCAAACCAGCAACCTTGGGCTCAAAGTAGCGACCATGGGCTTCAAGTCAGCGATCTTTGGGCTCAAGCCAGTGACCATGGGGTCATATCTACGATCCCGTGCTCAAGCCAGATAAGCAGGTGCTCAAGGCAGCACTCAAGCAGGCCACCTTGGGGTTTCAAACCTGGGTCCTCAGTGTCCCAGGTTGATGGTCTATCCACTGTGCCACCACCTGGTCAGTCTCTACTTGACTTGAAGGACAGTTTTGCTGAATACAAGATTTTCAGCTGGTGGGTTTTCTTCTTTTAACACTTTAAATATCAATCAACTATACGTTGCCCTCTATGGTTTCTGATGAGTAATCAGCTTTTTTGCTTATTAAGGATCCCTTGTATCTGGTGAGTTGTTTTATTCTTGTTGCTTTCTAGATTCTCTCTTTATCTTTTAATGGTTTCACATTATAATGTGTCTCAGTCTGGATCTTTTTGAGTTCATTCTATTTGAAGTTCACAAGCTCCTCAGAAAAAAGCTGAGAAAACTCTAAGCTTTCCTCGGGGCTGATCCCCAGGCATAGTGTAAGCCATTATTTCTTCAAATATTTTTCCTGCCTCTTTGTCTTCTTCTGGGGCTCCCATATTGTATATTTTGTGCTTGCTGATGTCCCACAGCACTCTGAGGTTCTTTTCACTTTTCCTCATTCTTTTTTTTTTCCCCTGCCGAAATTCAATAATTTCAATGATCCTATCTTCAAGTTCACTGATTCTCCTGCCTGCTAAAACTGCTCTTGAACACTTCTTCTGTTTTGATTTTTAAGTTACTGTGTTTTTAACTAAAGAATTTGTTTGGATCCTTTTAAAAAAAATTGTCTTTTTATTTCTATTGTCATTTGGTTCATAGACTAGTTTCCTCATTTTCTTGTCAGTCTGCTTTCCTTTAGCTCTCTGAGCATATTTGAGACAGTGTTTCATTGTCTTTATAGTCTTCCTCTGGTAAATTCAATCTGTCTTTCCTCAAGGATGATATCTGTTCATTAATTTTGTTCCTTTGTCTGAATCATACTTTCCTGTATTTTTTCTATATGCCTTGAGATTTCTTTTGCTTTTGTTGAAAACTTAACATTTGACTATTAAAATGTGGTAGCTAGAAATCAGATTCCCACTTTTCCAGGGTTTTCTATTGTTTGCTTGCTTGTTTAAGGCTTTAACAATCCATTTTCTTAGTGACTGTCCCAAATAAATACTGCAAACGCTGTATTCCTTGTTTATATGGTTACTGACATCTCTATTCCTTAGCTCCTGTTTTTCTAATGTTTTGACACAGACTTCCTTGGGTGCCAGGAGCTCTCCCAGTCTTTGAAAAATGGTTGTGTGCCTGGAACCTCCTCACTTAGCCAGCCTTACACTGCCTGGGGATCAGCCCCAGGGGGAAGCTTAGCATTTTCTCAGGTTGTTTTTTTTTCTGAGTGCATACATGTTCTGAGTGACTTCCTAAAATCTCCAATGTACACTGGTGCTTTTAAACATCCTACATTGCCAGAGAAATACTCCCCACCTTTTACTTTAGGCAGTCTTTTGTATATTTGGGCTGTAATCTTTTACATATATGAGGGTTAATTCAACTCATGGTGTTTCTAGCTTTCTCAACCTGAGATTTAAGTTAGAGAAAACAGAGGAGTGCCTTGCATCAGTCCTTTAGGTAGCCCTTAAACAGGTTAGAACAGACATTTAAATATTTTACATATAAAGTCTTGGCTCCCTCCATAAATGCAAATAGTACCATACTAGTAACATGGCTGTTGCTGTTCTATAAGACTATTGCTCCTTTAAGACTCTGGCCATTTTAATACAACTGCCACCATAAGGAAATTTGTATCATACCAGAGAAGGGGTCAGATAGGGCATATAAATCTTCCTGTTTTGAAATATATTCTTATTATTTTTCACTGTTTTTCCTAGTTCATAGAATAGGTTTTGAAGATTTATGCTTGTTTGTCTATGTTTATGTGGGAGATGAGAATCTGAAAACTCCTACTCCATCCTTTGCTGCTAAACTTTTACTTTTAAACTTGACATTTAAAAAAAAACTTTCCCATTGGGAATAGTATGTACTCAAATGGAATAGTAAAAAGAAAATTTTATCAGTCCTGTTTGATTTGGCATATTTTTTAATATGACATATTGTAGTAATTATGATTAACTGTTCCATTTGGAAGAAAATATGCTAACAGAATTAAGAAACAAGTTCTTATTTCTACTATAAATTTGAACAAGTGCTTCTAGTTACATAAAAAATTAAATTGACTTGCGTGTCCTGATTGTACTTATGTGGGGTTTACCTTGTTAAGCACTTAAAAATTGTTATCTAGGCATTACATAAGGGTATTTTGAGCTCTTATGATAAGAAAGCTAAAATGTCAGCAAGCAATAGAATTTACATGTAGAAGGAACCACAAAGGTTATATTATTCCAATCTCAAGTCAGAATCACAGAGAGAGCCCCAAAACCACACATTGTAAAGACTAGTCCTATTAAATTAAAGATCTGAGACTTAAATCTGAGAATATACATTTCAAATTTTTCTCTAGTTGATTCCCATGAGTAAATATGTTTAGGAACAATTTATATAATTTAATTCTCTGGATTTAAGGCAGAGAAACATGAGGTCCTAGTAGGTGGAGAGACTTAAACACAGTGGGTACCTCTTTAGAACCAATAAACTAATTACATCTTAACTTTGTTATTCTGAAAAGGAAAACCACATCCCTTAGGAAACAAACAAACAAAAAATAAGCAAAAAAGGAAAAAAGGGAGGATGATGGAAGAAAAAAAGGAGAGAAGGAAGGAAGGAAGGGAGGAAGGAAAGAAGGAAAGAAGGAAAGAAGGAAGGAGAAAAGAAAGAAAACAAAACTCAGTATTAGTAATATAAAGAATTTTTTAAAATGAGCATGGGGTCTACCAATGACTGGATTGAAAAACTTTTCTACTAGGTAGTTGTTTCTGAAGATACAAATTTGTATAACTTCTGTATCTTTCAAATAATTGGGACAGTAATGCAGAAAATCTTGCATTGAAGGCAACTAAAAAGTGATTTATATTTGTCTTTGAAATATTTGTTTTTATGCTTATGTGACTAACATTTTAAATATACCTGTGTATTTAAACACAAAGCAACTTTATGTTTCCCCTCATTCTCTTATCTGGAGCATGCTGCATGGGATAACCCTTAATAGGGAAAAAGGGATTGCCTTCCAATTCTATTAATTTTCCTTTTCCTCTATCTTAAGTCAGTTCTTGGGTTGGAGCATGTCCAAGGAGAAGAGTATAAAGATTTTTTGTTTTTGCACAACAATTCTTTTTTTTTTTTAATAAATTTTTATTAATGGTAATGGGATGACATTAATAAATCAAGGTACATATATTCAAAGAAAACATGTCTATGTTATTTTGTCATTAAATTATGTTGTGTACTCCTCGCCCAAAGTCAGATTGTCTTCCGCCACCCTCTATTTAGTTCTCTGTGCCCCTCCCCCTCCCCCTAACTCTCTCCCTCCCTCCCTCCCATGTCCTCCCTCCCCCCACCCCTGGTAACCACCACACTCTTGTCCATGTCTCTTAGTCTCATTTTTATGTTCCACCAATGTATGGAATCATGTAGTTCTTGTTTTTTTCTGATTTACTTATTTCACTCCGTATAATGTTATCAAGATCCCACCATTTTGCTGTAAATGATCTGATGTCATCATTTCTTATGGCTGAGTAGTATTCCATAGTGTATATGTGCCACATCTTCTTTATCCAGTCTTCTATTGAAGGGCTTTTTGGTTGTTTCCATGTCTTGGCCACTGTGAACAGTGCTGCAATGAACATGGGGCTACATGTGTCTTCACGTATCAATGTTTCTGAGGTTTTGGGGTATATACCCAGTAGAGGGATTGCTTTGCACAACAATTCTTAAGTCACAGATGCTACCATGATGGTCTCTAATATATGTCTCTCTGAGCTTAAATATAAAACTAATTCTTATGTGAGTGATTTTGTGCATTCCTTGGACATCTCTTGGCTTCTTTTTTATCACTGAGAATCTCTTCTCTCATTTCTGGATGGGGCCCTCTAGACAGTCCCTCAGATGTTCACATCCTACCTGTATCACAGACACTTAAAAATTTTTTTTGAGAGAGAGAGAGAGAGAGAGAGAGAGAAACATTGATTTGTTGTTTCACTTATTTATGCATTCATTGGTTGATTCTTGTCTGTGTCCTGACCAGGGCTAGAACCTGCATCCTTGGTATATTGGGACTATGCTCTAACCAAGCTACTTGGCTAGGGCATCATACAAACTTATATTAAATATATGGTTTTTCTTACCTACATGCATTTACCTCAGGCAGATCTTTATTCAAATACATTTTGGGGTTCCATATATATATTCTCTTGAAGTTATTTGAATAAGACTAAGACTTTTTAAAAAGTTTATGTTTCAAATTGAACTTTATTCTATAGCAAGTAGTGGTATGTATATTGACTATTTCAAAATTTTCTGACATTTTGGAAATTATAAAACTTACACCAAATATTAAATCAACTTGTGATAAAATCTGGAAAATCTTTCCCTTCTTAAATCCACTATAAACTATTCCTTACTATGGCCCCTGTCAAGGAAGATGTGAATCCCTCATCAAGCATATAGATTGTTATCTAAATGTATTAACTTCTAATTTAGTCTTTTCCTGCTAAGTGAACAAAAATTTCAGAAAATTGACCATTTTGCTGCCAGTGATGCCCAAATCTCCCTGAGCATTGGAATCATATCAGAGAATTTTTAGACACATTGATTCTGCAGCTTTACTACAACCATACTGAATCAGAATCTACAGAGCTGGGGTCCAGGAAATCTAAAGTTCTAAGATTCTCCCTAGGTCTTTTGGAAAATGACTTAAACTGAGGTCCTTCTTGGGAACTGGCATATCTGCAAGTATATTCACCCAACTCCTACAGTGTTCTATGTTCAGATCTTCCATTGTCTGCTGAACATTAAAATAAAGGTCATTTAAAAAGTCAACACAACCAGTCAACATCACTATAGCCAATAATATACATCTCTCCTTCAATCCTTTGAAAACTTTCACCAAAAGATCCAAAAATTTGAAAGAGAAAATGAAAAAAACATAAGTAACATTTATCCACGATTATATTTCTGATTTCAATGTTTATCTTTGTTATTTAAAAAAATTTTTAGCAAGAGAGAGAGGGAGAGTGGGACAGACAGTGACAGGAAGACATATGAGAAGCATCAACTTGTTGCAGCACTTTAGTTGTTCATTGATTGCTTTCTCATATGTGTCTTGACTAGGGGGCTCCAGCTGAGCCAGTGACCCTTGCTCAAGCCAGCAACCTTGAGCACAAGCCAGCAACCCTGGGATCAAGCCAGCGACCTTGGGCTTCAAGCTAGTGACCTTGAGCTTCAAGCCAGCAACCTTTGGGCTCAAGCCAGCGACCATGGGGTCATTTCTATGATCCCATGCTCAAGCCAGCGACCCCATGCTCAAGCTGATGAGCCCATGCTCAAGCCGGCGCTCAAGCAGGCCACCTTGGGGTTTCAAACCAGGGTCCTCAGTGTCTCAGCTCTATCCACTGCGCCCCTGCCTGGTCAGGCCTTTGTTACTTTCTTATCTTAAATTTTTATAAACCAACAATATTGTTTTAAAAAGTTTCATTTTAATGAAAATTTATTTGTAACAAAAAATTTACTTTTATTCCTGGAATTTGTGCATTTAGTTTTGATTTTAGGCCCTAAATTTAACTCATAGCACCAGTAGGTTGAGAAATATTAAAATACAGGTATCTGACCAAGATAGCAAGAGTAAGTAAATGTTGTATTCTCATTCTCCAACAACCACGTCAAAATTACTTTTGAACTACAAAACAACCATCATTCAGAATCTGAAATCACATTGAACAGAAGTCCCATAACTGAGGATTATAAAGAAAAAGTCACCTTGAGAGAAGTAGGAGGGGCAGAGATGAGGAAATAGCCTGGTCCTGTACCCACACGTGGTGGTTAAAATTGGGAGGTATACCTTGGCTGCAGAAGTTCACCCTGAGGAGCAAGGGTTTCCAGCTCCACACCAGACCCCCCAGCTCAGGGTTCCAGTGCTGGGAAGAGAAGTCCTCATAACTTCTGGCTGTGAAAACCAGCTAGGATTGAGGCTGAGTGACACAAAGAACTGCTGGAGTTGCAGGCAGTTCCTCTTAAAGGGCCTGTGCATGAACTTAGACCCACTTGCTCTTAGCTCCAGTGCTGGGGCAGCAGCTCAAACGGCTTCAGAAATATACAGAGAGAAACTGAGTTATCCAGCAAAGGCTGCAGGGGCAGCTTTATCTCAGACAGAAGTGTTGGCAGAGGCCATTGTTACTTTGTTGAATACTCCTCCACAGAGCCAGTAGGTGGGCGCCATATGAGTCTCCATTAACCTGGCTCACAATGTTACGTTCTTCTGGTGATTTACTAAGACCCCACTGTCCCCAATTTAGGTACACCCAAGCCATTTTTGGTGGGGTTTTTTCTGTAAAACAACCTGCCTTGGCTCATGCCATTGGCCTGAACTTCTTGGGAGGCCCCCAAACCAGGCCCCTCCTGATGGCCAGCTTCAGACCTTGCTGGAGCAGCACCCAACCACCTCTGTGAGCAACACACCAGAGACCTGCTAAAGTGAGTCCTGCTCAGTGGGGTCCGTTCCTGCACAGCAGATTGGCCAGGGGGGTCAATTTCTCTCATTGGTATGCCAATAGCAATCAAGGCTCAACTACAACTGGATATTGCATACAGCTCACTGAGAGTAGTACCCAGGTCTAGCAAATAGGGAGCTTGCCCCACTAGGCCTACAGAACACCTACTATATAAGGCCAGTCTATAATGACCAGGAGATGTAGCAGCTTTGCCTAATGCATAGAAAACACAAGGAGGCTACCAAAATGAGGAGACAAAGAAATATGTCCCAAATCAAAAAACAGAACAAAACTCCCAAAAAAGAACTAAAATGGAGATGAGCAATCTAGGATGCAGAATTCAAAACACTGGTTATAAGGATCCTCAATGAACTTAGGGGAAAAATAGGTGAACTTAGTGAAAACTTCAACAGAGAGATAAGAATCATAAAAAGAATGGGTCAGAAATGAAGACTATATTATATGAAATCAGCAGTAAAGTAGATGAAACAGATGACTGAATCAGTGATTTGGAAGATAATGTAGTAGAAAACACCTAATAACAACAGCAAGAAGGAAAAAGAAATGTAAAAAACAAAATAAGGAAAGTTTAAAGGGACAACTTCAAGTGTAACATTTGCATTATGAGGGTGCCAGAAAGAGAAAAGAAAGAGCAAGTAATTGAAAACTTATATATTTGAAAAATAATGATAAGAAATTTAAAAAAAAAACAGAAAAAACTAAAACCAAACTTTTTCTAATCTGGTAAAGGGAGTAGACATACAAGTCCAAGAAGCGCAGAGACCCAAACAAGATGACTGCAAAGAGATCTACACCAAGACACATCATAATTAAAATACCAAAGGTTAAAGACAAAGAGCATCTTAAAAGCAGAAGGAGAAAGGCAGTTACCTATAACAGAGCTCCCATTAAGATTGTAAGTTGATTTCTCAAAGAAACTTTGAAAGCCAGAAGTGATTGGCACAAAATATTCAGTGATGGTAAGCAAGGAACTATAGCTATAATTATTTTACCCAGAAAAACTACCACTTTGATTCTAAGGACAGATAAAGAGCATCCCAGATAAGAAAAAGTTAAAGGAGTTCATCACAACCACTTCAGTATTACAAGAAATGTTAAAGGGTCTTTTTTAAGAAGGAAAGAAATAAGAAAAATATGAATAATAAAATGGTAATAAACATAACTATCGATAATTACTTGAAATGCAAATGAATTAAACACTTCATTGAAGGATATATAGTGGTTGAATGGATAAAAAGATAAGACCCTTACATACGCTGTCTACAAAGACTTATTTCAGATTGAAAGATACACACAGACTGAAGGGATGAAAAAAGGTATTTCAAGAACATCGAAACAAACAAACAAAAAGCTTGGGTAGCAATACTTATACCAAACAAAACAGACTTTAAAACAAAGGCTATAACAAGAAACAAAGAAGGACCCAGTAATTCCCATTCTGAGTATGCTGATGAAATTCAAAACACTAATTCAAAAATATACATGCATCCATATGATCAGTGCAGCATTACTTACAATAGCCAAAATATGAAAGCAAACTAATTACACATCAATAGCCATATAAAAGAAAAAGAATAAAATCTTGCCATGTGCAACAGAACAGATCGACTTAGGAAGTACTGTGCTGAGTGAAATAAGTCAGACACAGAATGGCAGATGCCATGATTTCACTTATACATAGAATCTTAAAATAAGTGAATAAGCAAAACAGAAACAGACTCAGATATAAAGAACATTTTGAAGGTTGCAAATGGGAGGGGGGTTAAAGGGATGGGTGAATAAGGTGAAAGGATTAAGTACAAATTGAGAGTTACAGAACAGACATGGGGACGTTAAGTCCAGCATAGGGAATATAGTCAATAATACGGCAGTAGCTATGTACGGTGTCAGGTGAGTTCTAGATTTATTGAGGTGATCACTTTGTAAGTTATATAAATGTCAGATCACTTGGATTTTACCACCTGAAATTAATATAATATGTACATTAAGTACAATTAAAATTAACAATCTGTAGTATTTTAGCATAACTATGAGGTTATGAAATGTCAGCCAGTAGCCAGCATTTGGCTACTATGTAAGAATCACCCAGGGAAGTCTGGTAAGAGAACAGATTCCCAACTTTTCTGCATCTTCTTATTTCCCAGTTGGCTTTCATAGTGCATGGGAATTAAAGGTCTCCATCAGGCACGTAGGGGAATTATTGCCCAAGAGGTTTCTCAATACATGTCCAAGTCAACAATGTTATGAACTGATAGATTTTCAGTATAAAAGTTATCACCACAAATTCCATTTTTTCCTCCATATTTACAGGTGTGACTGTGCACAAAACAAAATGTGTGTTGGAGACTTTGGAGTGACTTCTGTTGCCTTGGCAGTGGTGAGTGGCTTTGGCCTGATACTGTACTGTGGGGTGCCATTTGTGACCATAGTTGCAAATTCACCATTTCTTGTACTAGGTGAGTAAAACAAAATGTAAGGCTACACATTATGTTTGTGGCAGTGTAGGATAGATAAGGTGCTTATGTCAGATAAGGCTAAATAACTATAGTTAGATGGTTCTACAAATCCAAAATGAGGTGTCAGAAAAAGAAAAATCAAAATGAATTATGTATCTTTAGAGTTGGAAAAGTCTAATACTCCAAATGGAAATACAAGGAACATGAACAGGTAGTACACACTGCACACACACTCAACACATACACACATCAAAAATAAAAAATATAAGTCACTGAAAATATAAGAAAAAAATTCAACCTCTCAATGAATCAGGGATTCTAATGAAACCAAAAGTGAGACACCTTGTTTTCTTACTAGATTAATGAATATTAGCAAAATTGAAGGCTTGGGGGAAAACTGTGTGCAAATGAACACTTGTACTTCACTGGAAGAAAAATTTTAATTGGTACACACTTTTATTTTTTTAGCACAACTCTGCAGCAAATCAAAAAGCTTAAAAATATCTTTGACCTATCAATTCCACTTCTAGAAATTTGTCCTATTAATTGGACAAGAGCTCAAATGTAGAACAAGTATGTTCATTTCAATGTGATTTAGAATAGAAAAATATTGAAAACAACCTCATCCCATATCAACATGGGATTGGTCAATTCAATATAGCATATTAAAATTTTGGAATCATTTTTTTGGAATCATTTTTAATATAAAAATAAGTAGATATAGAATATTAAATAAAAACACTGGTTATGAAGTAAGGTCCTTGAAATAAGAGTGGTACAGTTACATCTGTATATCTGTATAGAGCAAATTCTGAATGAATAAACATCAGAATGTTAGGAGAAATTATCCCTGAAGGGAGGAATTACAGTTGTTTAAGTTTTTCTTTGTATTTTCCTGTAATTTCAGAATTTATTTTACAATAGCATGAGGAAACAAAGGTGTTTATATTTTGAAAAGCGAACAACTTGGAATAATATTTGGCTTCCTGGGGGAGATCAGCAGATGAGCTGTAGACTGAATGTAATTTATTCTAGTTCCTCAGGGCATATCTTCCTCATATTCACCCACATTTAATCACTCAGTGTTCCTGAAAGCTGTAAATAACTATAGTTAAAGTGTGTATAACTGAATGATTTAGTATAAACCATTTTTATATAGGCTGTGCATAGGAGTATGAGTGTATGTGTGTGAGTGTATGTGATTGCTGCAACTCAAGAACTATGTGCAGGTAATTTCTTATCAATGTTCTATAAATAATAAAGCCAGTTTTTAAATATCTAATAGTAAATATCAGTGAGTTCATTCTTGGTTCTTAGTACTTTTGATTCTTCCCTTTTGTCCAGGTGAGTATAACTGAAATCCTCAAAAGTGGTAGCAGTGGGAGTTGATGACAAAGTACATAAACTAATGTCAATTTAGATTCTCTACTTTGTTTATAACCATAGAATATCTGAATTAGAAGCAAAGTTGAAATTCCCAGTATCCTCTTATGCAATCCATAGAGACAATCCCCACAAATTTAAATTAAGATTAACATTTCAGTTCCCAGTATTAATTATATCAGTACACATGGAAACAAAGGTGTGCATGAGTGAAAGCAGAGTCAGCTCTAGTAGAAAACTTTTGAAGAGATAAAACTTATGTACAACAGGCTCATGCTATTCTTCCTAATTCCTTTTTCTTTGTAGTCCTTTCCCAGTCTTCAGAAGTTTTCAAAGTCTGCTTTATTCTGAACCAATCATGAAATGTCTTTGTGTAAAAGAACTAATTATATAGTAGGCATTAGGATCTCTAAAGGATCCTTGAGATTTACTTTGGTACCTATTTCTGGTATCAAAAGAACTTCCATTTTAATGAGATAAGGCTTTAAACTGGGCAAGTGAAGTTTGAATAATAGCATTCTGGCTATCAAAAACAGAGCAGCAGGAAAACTGTGTGTGTGTGTGTGTGTGTGTGTGTGTGTGTGTGTGTGTGTGTGTAAACTATGTGGTGCCTCTCACATCATACCACATTGATAGCTAGATGCTTACTGTAGAATACTTAACTCCAGCTTATATTTTAAGCAACAAAATGTTGACTTAATGTGTATGTGCATTAGTGTGAAATGGCTTATGAGAGAAAGTGGTCTGTCATATAAACTAGTAAAATCAAAGGTGCATTGCTAATTCTGCTTTGACTAACATCCAGTTAACCAGGTTTCCTGACTCATCGTTAAAATACCCTAAATAAAGACTTAGAAGTAGAATATACTGTGCTGCATGCAAAGAATAGTAGGATGTATAAAACACAGTTATTATAAAAGGAGTGATGAATTCTGTTGTGGATTCAGAGACAAACAGAAAGAATCAGAGAAAGCAGTATCAAAGCACAGATTGGGCAAGATAAATAAGGACTTAAGAGATGAACAAAGAAAATGATTTTTTTTTCTTTCTGAAGCTGGAAACGGGGAGACAGTCAGACAGACTCCCGCATGCGCCCGGCCGGGATCCACCCGGCATGCCCACCAGGGGCGACGCTCTGCCCCTCCGGGGCGTCGCTCTGCCGCGATCAGAGCAACTCTAGCGCCTGGGGCAGAGGCCAAGGAGCCATCCCAGCGCCCGGGCCATCTTTGCTCCAATGGAGCCTTGGCTACGGGAGGGGAAGAGAGAGACAGAGAGGAAGGAGGGGGTGGGGGTAGAAAAGTAAATGGGCGCTTCTCCTATGTGCCCTGGCCGGGAATCGAACCCGGGTCCCCTGCACGCCAGGCCGACGCTCTACCGCTGAGCCAACCAGCCAGGGCAAAGAAAATGATTTGATCTGTTTAATTTTTAATGGATATTTATATTTATGAAGATTGTTTCTTTTTTTTAACAGGTGTTGGGGTGGATGACATGTTTATCATGATTTCTGCCTGGCAGAAGACCAACTTCACAGATAGCTTAAAGCAAGGAATGTCCAGTGTCTATTCAAAAGAGGCAGTGTCCATTACAATCACCACCACCACTAACATCCTGGCTTTCTATACAGGGGTTATGTCATCCTTCAGGGCTGTACAATACTTTTGCATTTATACAGAAACAACACTGCTCTTTTATTACTTTTATAGCATCACCTATTTTGGAGCAATCATGGCCCTGGATGGTAAAAGAGAAGCAGTCTATCTATGTTGGTTAAAAAAGTCAGAAATGCCTGACCAAAAATGTTCCTCATTAAAAAGATGCTTCTGTCTCCCATTTGATTCTCTCCCGGATGAAGAGGAAGCTGATATTCATCCAATGAATGTGCTCTTTAGAGACTATTTTGGGCCTTTTCTCACAAATACTAAGTCCAAGATTTTTGTAGTGCTTTTATACATTTTGTATGTTATAAGTAGTATATATGGCTGTTTCCAAGTATAGGAATGTTTAGACCTTTAAAATTTGGCAAGTGATCCTACATTATACCATATTTTAATGTACAGGTAAAATATTTTTCAGATTATGGTCCCAGGGTTATGGTTATTGTTACCCAAACTGTTGACTACTGGAATAAAGATGCTAGGCAAATACTGGAAAAATTTCTGACAGATTTTGAAAACAATAAGTATGTAGATAAAAGTCTTTCAGAGTTTTGGTTACAAGAATATGTGCAATATATAAAATGTAACAAACAAGATGTAAATGATAAGAATACTTTTATAAACAGTAGTTTCAATTTTCTTGTGGATTTTCCACTTTTTACACATGATATTAATATTTCATTGTCACATAAAGTCACTTCCTCTGGGCCTTTATTCAGACCATGGGTATTTCTTCTTCAGTCAATAAAAAGAAGATGTTAATCCATTTACGAGACTTGGCTGAAAACTGTAAAGTTCCCCTAATGTGTACAACCTGGCATTCATATATTTTGATCAGTATACTGTATTAGGAAACATTATTTGAAATGTCATTGTTGCATCAGAAGCTATGTTCATTGTTTCCTTATTGTTAACTCCTCATCCCATGTGTGCCTTTTGGGTAACTTTATCTATTACTTCTGTGATTGTAGGAGTAATGGGTTTCATGGCATTCTGGAACATCAATCTTGATCCATATCCATGATTAATCTTGTTATTTGTATAGGGTTTTATTTCAATTTTTCTGCACACATTTCCTATGCATTTGTTTCCAGTTCTAATCCCTCAGTAAACCAAAAAGCAAATGAGGCACTGAATGTGCTAGGCTACCCTGTGTTACAAAGTACAATTTCAACAATAATAGGGGTGTCTATTTTATCTGCAGCTAAAGCATACATCTTCAGGGCATTTTTTTTAAATTTTTTTTTAATTTTTTATTTTATTTCATTTATTCATTTTAGAAAGGAGAGAGAGAGAGAGAGAGAGAGAGAGAGAGAGAGAGAGAGAGAGGAGACAGAGAGACAGAAAGGGGAGCAGGAAGCATCAACTCCCATATGTGCCTTGACCAGGCAAGCCCAGGGTTTCGAACCGGCAATCTCAGCATTTCCAGGTCGACGCTTTATCCACTGCGCCACCACAGGTCAGGCTTCAGGGCATTTTTTAAGATAATGTTTCTTGTTATGGTATTTGGGGCTGCTTGTGGTCTAATTTTTATTCCAGTATTCTTTACCATTTTTTGAAGGTTTGCTTAAATATCCACTAGCAAATCAAAGACAAATGATAGAATTTCTGATTTCCCCAGCTAAATATGATAAAAATGCACTATTAGCAATAGTCAATAAACTAAAGATAGTATATTTCTTTGATTTCAAAATCCATTTAAAATGTTATTTAAAATATCCTGAGAAAAGTTAATTAGTATTACATTAAAATATCTTTACTGAATTAAAAAGTGTTGTCATCTTTATTTTGATCTACACAATCAAGTATAAAATATAAATTTCTAGTAATTTTACTTTTTTCTAAATTTTATTTAGACATTACGTTTAATGTGGTGACATTGGTCAATAGATTTAGAGAAAACATCTCCAGATCATCTTGACATTCGATTATATTGTATACCCATCAGCCAAAGTCAAATCATTCTCCATTACCTTTTATTTGGTTTTCTTTATGCCTCTCACCTTCCCCACCAACCACCCTTTTCTCCCTTCCCCACCCCCTGGTAACCACTGCACTCTTACCTATGTCCCTGAGTCAATTTTATAAACCTCCTATGTATGGAATCATATAGTTCTTAGTTTTTTCTGATTTACTTATTTCACTCAGTATAATGTTATCAAGGTCCATCCATCTTGTTGTACATGATCCTATGTCATCATTTCTTATTGCTGAGTGGTATTCCATACTATATATGTACCATATCTTCTTTATCCAATCCTCTATTGAAGGGCTTTTCGGTTGTTTCCATGTCTTGGCCACCAAGAATAATGCTATGATGAACATGGGGCTGTATGTGTCTCTATGTACCACTGTTTTTAAGTTTGGGGGATATATACCCAGTAGAGCAGGGGTCGGGAAACTTTTTGGCTGAGAGAGCCATGAACGCCACATATTTTAAAATGTAATTCCATCAGAGCCATACAACGACCCATGTACGTTATGCATTATCCAATAAAAATTTGGTGTTGTCCCAGAGGACAGCTGTGATTGGCTCCAGCCACCCACAATCATGAACATGAGCAGTAGGAAATGAATGGATTGTAATACATGAGAATGTTTTATATTTTTAATGTTATTATTATTTTTTATTAAAGATTTGTCTGCAAGCCAGATGCAGCCATCAAAAGAGCCACATCTGGCTTGTAAGCCATAGGTTCCTGACCCCTGCAGTAGAGGAATTGATGGGTCATATGGTAGTTCTATTCTTAATTTTTTGAGGAACCACCATACTTTCTTCCATAATGGTTGTACTACTTTACATTCCCACCGACAGTGCATTAGGGTATCTTTTTCTCCACAGCCTCTCCAACACTTGTTATTACCTGTCTTGTTGATAATAGCTAATCTAACAGGTGTGAGGTGGTATCTCATTGTAGTTTGATTTGCATTTCTCTAATAGGTAGTGAAGATGAGCATTTTTTCATATATCTATTTGCCATTTGTATTTCTTCTTGGGAGAAGTGTCTGTTCATGTCCTCTTACCATTTTTTTTTATTGAATTGTTTGCTTGTTTGTTGTTGAGTTTTGTGAGTTCTTTGTATATTTTATTAGACCTTTATCTGAGCTGTTGTTTGAGAATATCATCTCCCATTTAGTTGGCTGTCTGTTTATTTTGTTGTCAGTTTCTCTTGCTGTGCAAAAACTTCTTAGTCTGATGTAGTTCCATTCATTTATCATTGCCTTCACTGCCCTTGCCTTTGGAGTCAAATTTATAAAATGTTCTCTGGCCCTGGCCGGTTGGCTCAGCGGTAGAGCGTCGGCTTAGCGTGCGGAGGACCCGGGTTCGATTCCCGGCCAGGGCACATAGGAGAAGCGCCCATTTGCTTCTCCACCCCTCCGCCGTGCCTTCCTCTCTGTCTCTCTCTTCCCCTCCCGCAGCCAAGGCTCCATTGGAGCAAAAGATGGCCCGGGCGCTGGGGATGGCTCTGTGGCCTCTGCCCCAGGCACTGGAGTGGCTCTGGTCGCAATATGGCGACACCCAGGAGGGTCGCAACATGGCGACGCCCAGGATGGGCAGAGCATCGCCCCCTGGTGGGCAGAGCGTCGCCCCCTGGTGGGCGTGCCGGGTGGATCCCGGTCGGGCGCATGCGGGAGTCTGTCTGACTGTCTCTCCCTGTTTCCAGCTTCAGAAAAATGAAAAAAAAAAAAAAATGTTCTCTACGGCCAAGGTCCATGAGTTTTGTACCCATGTTTTCTTCTATGTAATTTATTGTTTCAGATCTTATATTTAGGCCTTTGATCCATTTTGAATTAATTTTTGTGCAAGAAGAAAAACTGTAGTCATGTTTTATTCTTTTGCAGATGGCTTTCCAGTTTTTTTCAGCACCATTTATTAAAGAGGCTTTCTTTTCTTCATTTTATGTTTTTGGCTCCTTTATCAAAGATGTTTTGACAATATATATGTGGTTTTATTCTGGGCTATTTTGATCCATTTGTCTGTGTGTCTATTTTTCTGCCAATACCATGCTGTTTTAAGTATCATGGTTCTGTAGTATAATTTGAAGTCAGGGATTATAATGCCTCCTGCTTCGTTTCTTTCCCTTAGGATTACTTTGGCTATTTGGGGTTTTTTATGGTTCCATATAAACCTGGTGATTTTTTGTTCCATTTCTTTAAAAAATGACATTGAAATTTTGATTGAAATTGAATGAAATTTGTATATTGCTTTGGCCAATATGGTCATTTTAACTACAGTATGTCTGTAAAGTCATGGTGCACTTTTGACCGGTTACAGGAAAGCAACAAAAGATGATAGAAATGTGAAATCTGCACCAAATAAAAGCAAAACTCTCCCAGCATGTGCACATGCTCCCAGTTTCATACCTATTCAGTGCAGTTCGATGTGGGCTCCATTTGTTGCCACAATTTGTACCCTGTTAAACAGAGACATTTCTTTAACACCTTATAAACTGTAGTCTTGCTTAGGTGTAATTGTCGAGCACATGCATGCACAGAATTTTTAGGGCTCCTTAGGTAGCTATCTCGTATAGCCTCTACAGCCTCATCACTGACTGATGGCCTACCAGAACAGGGTTTCTCCACCAAACTGCCAGTTTCCTTCAACTGCTTATCCCACTGAGTAGTTATTCTTATGTGGTAGTGCTTTATTATAAATGCACCAATATTCATGTTGCACTTTGGTCACGGATTTGAATTTAGGGAGCCACAGAATACACTGAACTTTCTTCTGTACCATCCACATCTCGACTGGCATGGCCATGGGCTGCTCCGCTGTATACACAGTGTTACATCATCATCTGCGCATGTGCACATGCTGCCATATCATCCTACAGAAACTGGGAGGGTTATCCTTTTATTTGGTGCAGATTTCACATTTCTATCATCTTTTGTTGCTTTCCTGTGACTGGTCAAAAGTTTACCATGACTTTATGGACACACTGTATATTTATTCTTTCTACCCAAGGATAAGGAATACATTTCCATTTCATTGTGTCTTTATTGATTTCCTTTAACAACCCTATGTAGTTTACATTATAAAGGTCCTTATATTCTTTGCCATGTTTATTCCTAGATATTTAATATTTTTTGTTGCAACTGTAAAAGGAATTATTTCTTTGAGTTCATTTTCTGAAGTTTTATTGCTGGCATATAAAAAAGCAATAGACATCTTTATATTAATTTTGTATCCTTCAACATTACTGTATTGCAGGGGTCAGGATACTGTAACTGGTGAGCCAAATGTGGCTCTTTTGATGGCTGCATCTGGCTTGAGGACAAATCTTTAATAAAAAAAATAATAACTTTACAAATATAAAACGTTCTCATGTATTACAATCCATTCATTTCCTACTGCTCATGTTCATGGTTGTGGGTGGCTGGAGCCAATCATAGCTGTCCTCTGGGACAACACCAATTTTTATTGGATAATGCGTAACGTACACGGGTTGTTGTATGGCTCTCATGGAATTACATTTTAAAATATGTGGCATTCATGGCTCTCTCAGCCAAAAAGGTTCCTGATCCCTGCTGTATTGGTTTATTGTTTCTAATAGCCTTTCTGTGGAGTCTCTGGGATGTTCTATATATAGGATCATATCATCTGCAAAAAACTGAAACCTTTACTCTTCTTTCCCAATATGAATGCCTTTTATTTCTTTCTCTTGTCTGATTGCTCTGGCTAGAACTTCCAACACTATGTTGAATAGGAGTGGAGACAGTGGGCAGGCTTGTCTTGTTCCTGATTTTAGAGGAAAAGTTATGATAATTTTGCCATTTATTATGATGTTACTTGATGGTTTGTCATAAATGGCCTTTATTACGTTGAGATATTTTCCTTCTATACCCATTTTGTTGAGTTTTTTAAACATAAAATGATGTTGTATTTTATTGAATGCCTTTTCTGCATCTATTGATAGGATCATATGGTTTTTGTTCTTTGTTGATATGGTGTATTATGTTAATTGTTTTACGTATGCTGAACCATCTTTCTGATTCTGGGATATTCCACTTGATCATGGTGAATTATTTTAATGTGTTGTTGTATTTGATTTGCTAGTATTTTGTTTAAGATTTTTGCATCTGTATTCATTAGAGATACAGGTCTGTCATTTTCTTTTTTTGTGTTGTACTTTCCAGGTTTTGGTTTGAGGGCTATGTTGGCCTCATAAAATGAGTTTGGAAGTATTGCTTCTTCTTCAATTTTTTGGAAGACTTTGAGAAAAGTAGGAACCAAATCTTCGTTGAATGTTTGATAGAATTCATTAATATAGCTGCCTGGCCCTGGACTTTTATTTTTTGGGATGTTTTTGATAGTTGTTTCTATTTCCTCCCTGCTTATGGGTCTGTTTAGGCTTTCTATTTATTCATGGTTCAGTCTAGGAAGATTCAGTTCTAGAAATTTATCTATTTCTTCTAGATTGTTATATTTGGTGGCATATAGTTTTCCATAGTATTCTACAATAATCCTTTGTATATCTATGATACCTGTGGTAATTTCTCCTCTTCCATTTTGGATTTTGTTTATATGAGTCCTTTCTTTTTTTTTTTTCTTAGTGAGTCTTGCATAGGACTTTTTATTTTTTTTTGATCTTTTCAAAGAACCAGCTCCTTGTTTTATTAATTTTTTCTATAGTTTTTCTGTTCTCTATTTCATTTATTTCTGCTCTAATTTTTATTATTTCCTTTCTTCTGCTGGTTTTGGGTAGCCTTTGTTCTTGTTTTTTCTAGTTCCTTAAGTTGTTATGTTAAGTTGTTTACTTGGGCTCTCTCTTGTTTGTTCATATAAGTCTGTAATGATATAAACTTCCCTCTTACTATTCTTTTTGCTGCATCCCAGAGATTCTGATATGTCGTGTTATCATTTTTGTTTGTCTGTATATCTTTTCATCTCTACTTTTATTTCTTCTTTGACCCAGTCATTTTTTAGAAGTATGTTAATTTCCACATTTCTGTGGTTTGTTTACTTCTTTTTTGAGGTTGAATTCTGGTTTATAAGCTTTATGGTCAAAGAATATGCTTGGTATAATTTAAACCTTTCTGAATATGTTGTTGTTAGTTTTGTGGCCCAACATATGATCAATTCTTGAGAATGTTCCATGTTCACTGGAGAAAAATGTATACTCTAACATTTTGGGATAAAATATCCTGTAGATGTCTATCATATCCACCAACATATAATCAATTCTTGAGAATGTTCTATGTTCACTAGAGAAAAATGTATACTGTGACATTTTTGGATGAAATGTCCTGTAGATGTCTATCATATCCAATAGTTCTAGTGTTTTTTTTAAGGCCAATATTGCTTTATTGATTTTCTGTTTGGATGAATGATCTACAGCCGTCAGAGGTGGATTGAGGTCTCCAAGTATGATTGTATTTTTGTCAGTTTTTATTTTTAGATCAGTTAGTAGATGTCTTATATACTTTGGTGCTTCTATGTCCTATTGATTCAATGTCCCCTTTATCATTATGGAATGACCATCTTTGTCTTTGATTACCTTTGTTGTCTTATAGTCAGCATTGTTAATATGAGTATGGCTACACTTGCTTTTCTTTGGATATTATTTACTTGGAGAATCATTTTCAAACCTTTCACTTTGAATTATTTTTTATCCTTGTAGCTTAGATGTGTTTCTTGAAGGCAGCATATACTTGGATTTTCTTTTTTGATCCACTCTTGCTACTCTGTGCCTTTTTATTGGTGAGTTCAATCTATTTACATTTAATGTAATTATTGACACTTGAGGGTTTCCTATTACCATTTTATATATTGCTTTCTGATAGCTCTGTTTCTTGTTTGGTTCTTCTCTTTTGTTTTTCTGTCATTTGTTTTTTTTTTGGTTGTATTCTATACTTCTTTCATCTGTTTCTTGTTTTTTTAAGCTATGTGTTTCAGAAGTGGTATTTTCAGGAGTGGTTACCATTAAGTAATTAAAAGAATATATATCATATTCATTGTTATCTCATGAGTGCTTCTGCAGTCCATCCTCCTTTGCTACTACTAATCTTTGTCCTCTCCACTTTTTTGTTTTGTTTTCACAGAAAACAAAAAATAGTTTTCATATAAAAACTATCCTTGTTTTTACTGTGATCTTGCTGGAGCTTTTTACTTGTGATTGTGTTTTGTTTTGTTCTTTGTATCTGGTCAGAAAACCTCCTTTAGTATTTCCTGAAGTGGGGGTTTTCTGGTGATAAATTCCTCATCTTCTCTATATCTATGAATGTTTTTATTTCTCCTTCATATCTGAAGGATAGCTTTGATGGATATAGTATTCTTGGCTGGAAGTTAGTCTCTTTCAGTACTTTAAATTTTGGGGTAAACTCTCTTCTGGCTTGTAGAATTTCTGCTGAGAAATCTGATGATAGCCTAATGGGCCTTCTTTTATATGTGTAGTCTTCTTTTCCCTGGCTTCCCTGGGGATTTTTCTTTGTCGTTTACTTGTGATAATTTCATTACAATGTGCCTTGGAGTAGGTCTGTTTGGGTTAAGATAACTCGGTGTTCTGTTTGCTTCTTAGATTTGAGGCTCTTGTTCTTTCCACAGGCTTGAGAAGTTCTCAATTATTTGTTTGAATATATTATCCATTCCTTTTTCTCTCTCTTCTTCTTCTGATATACCCATTATTCTTATATTGCTCTTTCTGATGAAGTCAGACAATTCTTGTAGGGCTTTTTCCATTTTTTTAAAAAATTCGTGATTTTCTCTCTTCTTTTTGTAGTATCTCTAGTTGTCTGTCTTCTTTTTTTATTTTTTGTATATTTCTGAAGTGAGAATCAGGGGTGGGGAAAGGCAGACAGACTCCTGCATGCGCCTGAACAGGATCCACTCGGCATGCCCAACAGGAGGCAATGCTTGGCCCCTCTGAAGTATTGCTTTGCCCCTCTGGGGCATTGCTCTGCTGCAATTGGAGTCATTCTAGTGACTCAGGTGGAGGCCATGAAGTCACCCTCAGCGCCTGGGCCTACTTTGTTCCAATGGAGCCTTGGATGCGGGAGGGGAAGAGATAGAAAAAGAGAAGGGCAAGGGTGGAGAAGCAGATGGATGCTTTTCCTGTGTGCCCTGGCTGAAAATCAAACCCAGGACTACCACACGCTGGGCCAATGCTCTACTGCTGAGCCAAATGGCCAGGGCCTTTTTGTTTGTCTTCTTTGTCACTAATTCTCTCAGTTCATGTATTGAGTTTTTCATCTCTATTTGGTTCCTCTTTAAAGTTTCAGTTTCCTTGGTGAAGTACTGTTTTAGTTTATTAAATTTTTTTCTGAGCTCACTAAATTGCTCTTCAGTGCTTTTTTGTATTTCATTGAGTGTTTTTAGAACTTCAACTTTGAATTCTCTTTCACTTAACTCCAAGGTTTCCAAGTAATTGAAATTTTTTTCTAGAGATTTTTCATCACTTATCTGAGCTATGTCTCTTTCTGTTGTATTCATGATATTTGATTTATTTTTTCTTAATGGCATTTGAGAGTGGTATTGCTAATAACTCTAAGAAGAGATAATTAAAAAGTTTTTAAAATGACAACATACAGTAAAAAAATGAAGTCTATAATGATAAGTGGAACAAAAACTACAGAGAAGAAGGAGCAAGAACTGAGAAAAAATGAAGAGAGAAAAAATGAAATCAAAAACAAGCAAAATACTATGAATAAAAATATGAGTCCATATTTTGATGATAAATGTGGTTCAATTGAGAGCAAAAAAACCACAAAACAAAAAATGTCAAAGAAAAAAATAAAAAGAGAGAATAAATGGAAAGAGAGAAAGAGGAGGAAAAGAAAAAAAAGAGAAAAAAGAAAACAAAATAAGTAAAGGTTTCTGAAATAAAACCCTCACAAAAAACAAGAATAAAAAATGTAACAATTATAGATAATGAAGTTCAAAAGAAAAAAAGAAAAGAGAAAAAGGAAAGAAGAAAAAATAACAAAAACTGTTCAAAAAAAGTAAATTTTTCCTGGTTTTGAGAGGTAACTTCTTCCTTTTTTCAGCAGGTGGCGCTGTACTAGAAGTTTTACCTCTGTGGGGCTCTTGGGCAGGGGTCTCCTAGTGTGTCACTGTGGTAATGACATAGGCTGGGCCCCAATCCCGTTGGTAGGTAGGACTTGTTAGGGCTTTAAGGCTCTAACAGTGGAGTCTCAGTCTTCCAGGTGCCTCTCCCCACACATCCTCCCACCAGAGCTAGCAGCCTGGAAGACTTAGCTGTAAGGTTTGCCTTAGCCACAGTTTTCAGAGCAAGGGGAGGTACACACAGCCAGATCCTTCCTCCAGTACCACTCAAAGCACGGTTCTGGGCAAGGCAGTGGCAATGAGAGCCACCAGCAAGAGCAGGCAGGGCCAGACGCAGATCGCAGATCAAGTGTCTTTCTGCTCAACTCAGGCAAAATTCATGGCCCGAAGTCAGATCTAGTATACCTCAGCACGCCACTGGTCTGATCTCCATGGGCTTCTCCTGTGTGTGCTGTTTGATAGCTCGCAGTAGGCCACGTGTGTGCCCAGTTCCCATGACTCCAGCAACACACACAGATGCTTGCACCTGCCCAGCTTGGGCAGTCTCAGGCTAAGAATTTTGGCCCGTGCACGTGCCCAGCGATGGTGATCGTGGAGCCAGAAATGCTCAAAGATGTTTGCATAGGCCCATGCAGATGCCTAGCTTCAATAATCTTGGGCTAACCAATTTGGCCCGTGCACATGCCCAGTGCCGGTGATGCTAGCTGGAGTTTCTCATACCGCAGTGCTGGTGATCTTGGAGCCCGGAATGCACAAAGATGGTTGCACGGGCCCATGTGAGTACCTGGTGTTAGTAATTTTAGGTGGAGCCCACCACCCATGTGCGGGCCCAGTGTCTGTGAACTTAGAGCCAGTGTGTTCTTTCTTTTGTTTGAGCACCTACCCTAACTCAGCTACTTCCCCTCTATCTCAGTCTCTCCACTTTACCCAGTTCCAAACAAAAGTGCTTCTTCCTCAGATCAGTGAGGAAAGAGAATACCCCATCCTCCGTCTTATTTCCTTCTGAGTGAATTATTTTCAGCCACCTTTTCACCAATCATACCTTTGTCTGCTGTGAGTATATTTCAGGTGCTCTGGAGATTTTTTTCTCTGTGTTTAGTTGTTGAATTTGTTGAAATTTCAAGGAGAGAGTTCAGGAGTATCCCTTACGCCACCATTCTTTCTTTTTTCCTTTTAGTTCATCATTAGAAGTTCATGCCTAGAATTCAAGTATTTTCTATATTATACCACAAATGAACATTATTTTCATTGTGCATTATTATGTAAAAGTCCAATTTACTTGTTCTCCCAATCTGGGGTTAGTCAATGTGATTTTATAATGATATGATGAACTGAAGCTTTTAAAGTTCTGAAATCCAATTTATTTTTATATTTATTTTGGTTAGTGGTTTCTGTGTCCTCTCTAAAAACTGTTTGCCTATTCCAAGATTATAAAATATTTACCTTTGCTTTCATATCAAACCCAATAGTTTTAACTTTACAATTAAGTCTTTGATCCATAGAGCTGTGTTTGTTGGGAAGTATGAATAGAGGTTCATTTTTCATTCCATATATTGTAGTTATCCAGTTGCCCAAACATCATTAGTGTAAAAAACTACCCTTTCACTAACTCAGATTAACTAGGCCCTTGTGAAAGGATCAACTGATAATTTTTGTGTGGCTTTATTTCTGTTAATTGATCTGTTTGTCTACACTATGTCCAATACCACACTACCTTGATTACTGAAGCTTTATGTTAATTCTTGAAGTTAGGCTGTGTAAGTAGTCCAATATTTTTCTTATTTTCCAAATTGTTTTGCTATTCTAGGTTCTTTGCATTTAGATACTAATTTTATTATCACTTATCATAAAAAGGCTTCTAGGATTGTGATGGGTTAATGGTGAATCTGTAAGTCAATTTCAGGAAAATAGGTATCTTAGCATATGAAATTTTCCAATCTGTAAACGTGGTTTCTCTTCATTTATTTGTCTTCTTTAAATTCTCTCAAGGATATCTATCTATCTATTCATTTTAATTAGTTAATTAATTTGTAGTGAGAAAGAGATAGAGAGAGAAGGACACACAGACAGGAAGGCAGAGAAATGAGAAGCATCAACTTGTAGCCACAACACCTTAGTTGTTTGTTAGTTGCTTTCTTGTATGTTACTTGACCAAGGAGCTCCAGCCAAGCCGGTGACCCCTTGCTCAAGTCAGCTACCTTTGGGCTCAAGTGAGTGACCATGGGGTCATGTCTGTGATCCCATGCTCAAGCTGGCTAGCCAACACTCAAAACAGCAAACTCAGAATTTCAAACCTGGCTCCTAAGCATCCCAGGGCAACACTCTATCCAATGTGCCACTTCCTTGTAAGGCTCTCAAGAATATTATAGATTTAGGTGGTTTTACTTCTAAGTATTTTTATTTTTATGGAATTTTAAATAATTTAAAAATTATTTTCCTTTTTTACTAGTCCATAAAAATACAATTGATTTTTGGTATACTTGCCTAGTAAAGTGATATCTTGTTAGGTTTATTAATTCTTATAGATTACTGCAGTTTCTTTAAGCAATTATGTAAGGGTCACATAAGGTTCATATTATTTTTTTCCATATAATATTTATTTCTTACTTTCCTTATTGAACTGGCTCAAACATTGAGAAGAACGTGGGAAAACCTACTAAGAAGAGGCACCACTGCTTGGTTCCCAACATTATGGAAAACATGTTTAATATTTCATCAAGTATGGTAATTACCTGGAGGTATTTCATAACTTTCTATCAGATTGAGGAAGTGAGTTTTGACTCCTAGTTAGCTGACCTGTCTTCTCATAAATGGGTATTGAATTTGGTCATATAATTTTTGTCCGTCTTTAAAGATTATCATATAATTTTTCCATTGTAATCTGTGAATGTGGAAATTGATGTTGAATGATTTTTTTAATATTTCACCAAACTAGGATGATTCACATTTGGTCATGGCCTATTATTTTGTTTTGTTAATGTTTTGTCATTGATAACTTGTTCCTATTATCATAATAGATATTGTTCTGCAATGCCTTTTTCTTGCAATGTCTTCTTCTTATTTTAATCAAGGGATTATAAATATATCAATTTATATATTTTTCTAAGAATTAACTTTTGATTTTATTAATTTTCTCTATTATTTATTTATATACTAAATCACTGATCTCTACTGTTTATTACTTCTTGTTTTCTACTTTGGAGTTTAATTTTCTATTTCATTTTTAGATTTTTTAGATGGTAGGTTAAACCTTTATTCTCTTCTAAGAAAGCTTTTAATGCTATATATTTCCCTTTAAATACTGTTTTAACTGTATTCACAAAATTTTATATGATAGATGTTCATTATCATTCATTTAAAAATAAGTTCCCATTTTTGTCTTGTGATTTCTTCTTTGACCATAACTCAAACAATGCCTTCATTTTCTATTCACTGTAAAGAATACTTTAACTAGATACAGAATTCTAGGTGGAGGGTTATTTACTTTCAGCATTTAAAAAATGTTATTCCACTGTTTTATTGATACAATCCTTTGATTAGAATTCATTCTTCATTGTTACACTGTTCTTCATAGAATGTCTTTTTTTCTCTAGCTACTTATAGGATTTCTTTATTATTGGATTTTAGCAATTTGTCTATGATGAGACTATATATGTTATTTTCTACCCTCTTACGTATCTGTGAGATTTAGGATTTGCTAGATATTTTCTATGATATTTGAAAATATTTTAATTTATTTCTTCAAATTTTTTTTCTGTTACATTGTATCTCTCCTCTCCTCCTGGGATTCCCATTACAAATGTGTTCTTGTGGGAGTTTCAAATTGGGAACTGAGTAGGTGGAAATTATACTCACCTCCTCCCAGGACATTGTAATTACAACCAAAATACAGAGCAATCAACCTGAATCAATGACAGACTAGCTGAACAAAAGTATAATAACCAAGGATTTACAGAGAAGCCACATCAAGATTGGTAGGAAAGGCATAGACATGAATATGGTTGGCCTGGCTACCATGGGCAGCAGCTGATGCTCCAGAGGGATATCTCAGCTACAAAGATTTTTCCTGAAGAGTATGGTTTCTGAACCCCACACCAGGTTCCCCAGCCCATAGCACCAGGACTGAGAAGAGGCGCCCACATAACATCTGCATGTGAAAATCAGTTGGGATTCTGTCCACCCTAGTAAGACAGGAGTCTGCTAGAGACACAGGTGCCCTTTTAAAGGGCCAATGAACAAAATCTAGTTTGCAGCCACTCACTCTGGGCTCCAGCAGAAGAGGAGCAAAGCAGACTAGAGTTATGTGAGGACAAACTGGGATTTGTGGCTCTGAACAGACAGCTGACAGGACAAGGCCAGGGTCTTTGCACTGAATTCCTCTCCAACACTGAAGACACCATCTTTCCTAGGCATCCATCTTTCCTTAAGGCATAAGCCAGGGAAATGCAAGAGCCCCACCTTCTGAATTCCAGTCGTCCCACCTGCTGAGCAGTCAGCTGCCTGGGCTAGTTTGTAAAGGTACAAGCACATTCAGGGATATCACTAATTGAGTTATCTGGTTTTGAGGCAAGGATCATCCCAGATTTTGCTGCATGGTCTCAGACCCAACACTTGGCACAGAATTTGAACCTGCATCAATCTAGTAAACACCACTCACTCTTACCTATTGATTCACTTAAAACCTACCTCATGCAATTTGAGTACATCCAGAGGCTCTTTCAGTGCATAAGCCTAACAGGTAGTCAGCAGACAGAGGCAGGAAGAAGCAGATCTCAGGGTGTGTGGGCCTCTTGATGATATGTCCCTCAGTGCTGGTAGAAGCCAGCCATGGTATACAGCTTTGTCCTTCTAATGCACACAAGGCTTAGTAGTGGCAGCCAGCAACTGTGGATCTTTTGTAGCTCCAAATAGGTTGTCTAGGCCCAATGAAAGACAGTATTTGACATTGACCTGTTACCAAAGTCCCTCCCCAAAAGCCCCAAACAGACAAACAGTGGCCATCTTCAGACAATATCAGAGCAAGATCCAATTAGTGGCATATCCAAAGGGAGAGCTCAGGAGGCACCGGATCCTGCTGAAGTGAATTCTGCTTTGTGTAATCAGCACCTGAACATCTGGTCATATACTGGGGGAGGGGGGGATTGATATAATCAATCCTCAGTTAGCCACTCTGAGGGTTGATTTCACACATGAATGAGCCAATAGCAATCAAGGCTCAATTATAACAAGAGAACTCACATAACCAATGTCCAAGGGACATTCCTGGAACACCTAGATCAGATGACCAAGGAGACTTTGCCCCTGGATCCCACAGAACACCTACTACATAAGACTACCTTACTGGGTACAAGCTGGAATAAAGATGATGGGCCACCAGTTCTTGGCTCCGTTGTTTCATTACTGTCTGTCTGAATCTAATGTGAACCTGCATGTGGATGGCCACGTTGGCGGCTCCTGGAAGAATAGTGGAAATCCCATTGTTAATTTAGAGGGTACTAATATTTAGCCAACACACACTGGGATGGCTTTACCTATTGTATGTCTGTATCTGTTGACAAATAGCCTTTGTCTCATGTTCTTCCCCAGCCCAGGACCTTTCAAC
The DNA here is from genome assembly GCF_036850765.1 of Saccopteryx bilineata. Taxonomy (NCBI): domain Eukaryota; kingdom Metazoa; phylum Chordata; class Mammalia; order Chiroptera; family Emballonuridae; genus Saccopteryx; species Saccopteryx bilineata. Next base: position 183,925,625 of record NC_089494.1, read on the forward strand.
TGCCCCAGCCTTTTACTGGGATCACTTCAGTCCTCCCTAAAACTAAAGAATTAATGTCTAAAGAGGGCCTGCAAGATGCTGCTGCTTCTTTCAGATTGGCAGCTATTATGAATAGTCAGTATCATCACTATCAGATCAGGCTTTAGACAACAAAATGGGATCCCTACCTAATATTGCCCAAGGGTTTTCTCTTGTTCCATTTCCTTATTCATTAAATAACTATTGCAGGGATCAGGAAACTTTTTGGCTGAGAGAGCCATGAAACGCCACATATTTTAAAATGTAATTCCATGAGAGCCATACAACGACCTGTGTACATTACTCATTATCCAATAAAAATTTGTTGTTGTCCTGGAGGACAGCTGTGATTGGCTTCAGCTACCTGCAACCATGAACATGAGCAGTAGGAAATGAATGGATTGTAATACATGAGAATGTTTTATATTTTTAACATTATTTTTTTATTAAAGATTTGTCTGCAAGCCAGATGCAGCCATCAAAAGAGCCACATCTGGCTCGTGAGCCATAGGTTCCCGACCCCTGGATTAAATGCTCACGATCATGAGTAGTTCAAGGCAGAGCACAGACTACTATCTTGCTCTGACTCAGCTCTTTTTTTTTTTTAAAGTGGGTTTAGGAGATGACATTGGTTAATAAAATTACATAGATTTCAGGGGTACTATTCTATAGTACATCATCTGTACATTATATTGTGTTCACCACTCCTTGTGTCAGGTCTCCTTCTGCCACCATTTATCCCCCCTTTACCTTCTTCTACTTCTTCTCATCCCACTTTCCCCCTGGTAATCATGCCAGATACTGAAGCAAATGCTACAAATATACTGCTCACAAAAATTAGAGGATATTTTATAGCTTCACATTCAGTTTGAAATATCCCCTATTTTTTTTGTGAGCAGTATACAAAATTAACATGTTATATTATAAGTCAACATTGTGTTAGGTCCATGATGATGGAGACCAAGTCTGTTTTATTCATCATTGCAAGCCCACCTTTTAGGACAGTGCCTGGCATACAATAAATATTCAGATACTTGGATGTTGCTGAATAAAAGACAATCTACAACACAGGAAAGAAATTGTGTTTGCAGATAATCATAATACCCACAGTGTTAACAAAGAGTCATGAGACAAAAGGTTAGGATGTTATTCTTGCTTGGTGAGATCTACCAAGGCTTCAGAAACTTAATGACAACAAAGTTCAGTTTTGAAAGACAACTAAGATTTCAACGGACATAGAAGAATGAAATGGAGAGGAGGGTAGGGGCAGTTAGATAAAACAGCCTAATGGCAAGAAAATATTTGGCATTTCTACTGAATTTTTAAACATAGGCTTACCTATTACTGCTGCAAGTTCTGGGTCAAAAGTCTCATCTGTGAACCTCAAGAGCAGAATAAAAGAGATTAAAAAGACAGATTAAATATTCGACTTTCTTTATCATTTCATATATGTGTCCATGATTGTTATATTTTGTCACAAATCAGATCCATCTAAGAATAGCTGATGTTAAGGTCCACTCCCAAAATATTACTTCAGTGCTAGTATAGACGGACAAATTAAATTATTGGAAAGGCAATTAAAGAATCTCAAAAGGAAAGTAGTTTATACTATAAAACATATTCCCCATGCTTCCCTATACAATTCCTCAAATGTGAAAGTTTTTTTTGTTTTAACTGTACTGGTATGGCCTTCTGAGAAAATGATATCACAACATGTCATGCTTTAAATAAGTCTCTCAGAATGCACCGGTTTTTTTGTTTGTTTGTTTGTTTGTTTTTAACTGAGAGGCAGGGAGGCAGGGAGGCAGGGTGGCAAGGAGGCAGAGAGACAGACTCCTGCATGGGCCCTGTCCAGGATCCAACTGGCAAGGACCCTACTGGGTGATATTCTGCTTATCTGGGGCCACTCCTCCATTGCTTGCAACTGAGCTATTTCAGTACCTGAGGCAAGGCCATGGAGCCATCCTCAGCACTTGTGGACAAATTGCTTAAACTATTCATGCCACAGCTACAGAAGAAAAGGGGGGAGAGAGAGAGAAATCACACCTGGGAATTCCACACCCCAGGCCGACGCTCTACCACTGAGCGAACTGACCGGGGCCCAAATTGTTTTTAAAAAATCTGATGTGTGATCTACCCTGAATTCAAGTTAAAAAGAATGGTGTGAAATGTCCAACATTTTGTAATGCACAGTTGATTACTCCCTAAGTAGAATAAAAGGATATACTAATAAAAAATGAGGGCAGCCAGATAACATGATGTCCAGACTACATATAATCTGGCAAATGATATGCAGAGTATGTAGAGTCAAGTAGTAATAGGGAACCACTAAAGAGTTTTAAAGAAAGGAAAGGCAAGAGCTGTTTTACATTTTGAAGTTATCACATACACACACACACACACACACACACTGTAGGAACATCAACAGAAGACAATTGCCATGGTTATGGTAAAAGATTAATGAAGGATTAAACCTAAGAAATGGTAAAGAAACTAAAAATGAAGGGATAAAATGAAAATAGAAGATACCAGAGTAGAAGAATATTCTAGGATTTTACACCTTTAATTTAATATGAGGCCAGAAGTGCCAGTTATTAAAAGCTCTTCAAAAATAAAATCTAAGGTTTTATTAAATCCCTAGATTAATAAAATTAATCAATTTTCTCTAACATCATCTCCTAAAGTAGGACAAGACTATTCCATTGATCTGTCTGCATTAATAAAATCAAGGCAATAGATATCCAGTGTTGAATTGTAGAAAAATATTTCTCTAGGTTGTAATTATTGCTGTTAGAGACTTGAGTATGCAGTACTGCAAAACATGTGGCTTACTGAGAATTTCCAAACCCAGTATGACTGGCTGTATCTGAAGGATCAACTGTCCCTTTCTTGGTTTTGCTTTCCTGTTTTTACCCTAAAACCAGCACTGCAAAAGCAAAGTAAAACAAGAGTCAAACTATAGATTGTTCTACTTAACATTGAACCCATTTGACTATTTTTTTGACTTACTTTCATCATGAGTTGGGTGATAGCAGTAATTAAGAATCTTGAAAGACAAATTAGAAAAATTTTGTTCTCTCCACAACATTACACTTTAAATTAATAAAAATAAAAACTTCACTAAAAATTTTATTCATCCATAATTTAAAAATAGAAAAGGTATGCATCTATACTTGGTCACCACACAAAATATCATTACAAAAACACAGGTTAACATAATCTTATAGAGCAGTAGTAGTAATAATAAAAATACCAAAATAATAATGATTAAGAACCACTGCTCTAAAGGATGTATGTTAAAGCTTTCATATTTTTAAAGTTAAGGGAGCAAAATACTCTCTATGCAGAGCCAAAGATGGAAGGGATAGCTATGACCATTCCACTAAGAGGAGACCAAATTTATAATAAACTGTGATCATAACTAATCTCCATTTCTTAATTTACAAATGAAATTAGCCTAAAAGGATGAGGATACAAAGAACATAGAAGGAACAGCAACTTAGATAATAGCAGATCGCTAGAATCCCTCCCAGTTTCCAAAATACTTTGCGACTTCTTTATTTCACCCTGGCTAGCCACAGAATCAAAGAATCTTATACATTTAACATTAAATAGGGTTTGAGAGATTTCTATTCCAATTTCATTTTTTAAATGAAGAAATGAAAGCCTATAGCACTCAAGTATCACACACAGGGTCACACCAAGTAGCAAATCCTGATTTTCTGACTGTTAGTATACATGCTCACTCACTCCAAGAGTCTGAAATAAACTGGAAAAATAACTTACTAATTTGAATTGGTTAATATATCCTTTTTTTTGCAATGATTTCTCAACACAAGTGATATCTCACTTCCACTAAATCTAGATTTGTAAAGAAATAGAAATGAACTACTGGACAGAACAACCCTTAAAGAGTATATCCATGACATATGTTTTTGTACTAACTCGCCTTAAAAAGCATAGGCTTCTATTTAGTAGAATAATTTATTCTCATCTTATCCAGAAAGATAAGTAGTGTTCTCCATAACATACTATATATACAATAATGTATATCTAGCTGGAAAAATGTCTACTTTCTCCCTAAACACAATCCTTCCTTAAAAGAGATTAAACTATCTGTTAAAACTAAGAACTATATGATTCCATACATAGCTGGGACATAAAAATGAGACTCAGAGACATGGACAAGAGTGTGGGGGTTACAGGGTGAGAGGAAGGAGAAAACCAGTTAGAAGGTGACAGAAGACAATTGGACTTTGGGTGATGGGAATGCAGCATAATCAGATGTCAAAATAACCTAGAGATCTTTTCTCTGAACATATGTACCCTGATTTATCAATGTCACCCCATTAAAATTAATTTTTTACAGAATTTTTTTAAGATTTTATTTATTCATTATAGAGAGGAGAGAGAGAGAGAGAGAGAAGGGGGGAGGAGCAGGAAGCATCAACTCCCATATGTGCCTTGACCAGGCAAGCCCAGGGTTTTGAACCGGCAACCTCAGCGTTTCCAGGTTGACGCTTTATCCACTGCACCACCACAGGTCAGGCCCCCATTAAAATTAATTTAAAAAATAAATAAATGCAACGGATAATACCAAAAATAAATAAATAAATAAAAATAAAAAATAAAAAAAAGTTTGCAGTAAGCAGTTGATAACTCACCATGAAGTACTGAGAAAAATTTTGGAGCAAATTAGACCCAAGTAAACCTGTATAAGGGAAGGAAACTAAGGAAACCAATTATTATACTTAACAGATTTTACTCTAGAGGAAGATCCACAATTAAGTAAGCACTGTAACTCCAATTAACCTTCCAAAAAACTTTAACATAGCTTAACTAGTTATCCATCCAATACATTTTGAAGTGCCAACCAACCACGTATTGGGTTGAAGCACATAAAATGACATTCAACCATTACTGACTTCAAAATCAGCAATTTCAGAGACCTTAACTTAAATGAGGGTTACTTCTCATGAAAAAAAAAAAAAGTTCACAAGGTTATGGAATTCCTATTAAGGCACTGTACAATATAGTAATTAACTTTTAACCCCCAAACACACTAGATGATGATCATAAAAATTATTTTATTCAGCCTCTAAATCTCTCTTACAAAGACACATCACACTACTTGGCTAGCCCATAGTATTTCATTAATTTATTGCTTGTTATGTACAAATCCCTTACTTCAATATACACTAAATGAGGAAAACTATGAAAATGTGTTGTCATATTTTTAAAAATGTGTTAAATTTCAGAACATATTACAGAATAAATATTCAAATTCTTAGGCATCTAAGAATGTAAGACTTTATGAAGTGATTTGAAACATATGTTTATTAGGTGGTATAGCTAAAATGTGAAATTGCTTACAGCCCCCTAGAATTTGAATATTGTTCAAAGATCAAGGCACTCTATTCTACTGAGAATCAGGTGGCAAAGATAACTGCACCTGGAGAACTCTGTTCTAAGACCTGGATGAACTCACTACCCTCTTGCACCACCCACTTCGCTCCCAGATTTTAACTTATATGTAACTCTAACAATTGTCAATATTTCCCCCAAGAATGTGTCAAGAAAGAAAAGGCACAACGCTAATTTGTTTTTCTACTGATTTGTTCTTCTACCTCTATACTATGTGGCAGGATGAGGAGTAACAATAATGTTTTATTTATGAAGGTGGTTCCACAGCTTAACCTCGACCAAAGGGAATAATTATTCAAGCAGCCAGAAGACCAATGAGTTCCTTCGCAGCGTATTAAAAAAACATAAAAGAAGCGGCAATGGGGTGCACCAAAAAAGGCCAGGAATGTGACTTACGACGTCAGGAAACTTCTTGCGAAGAGCATGCCGCATTTCGACAAGCCCGACGGAAATCCCTAAGTGATGAAGGCAGGACGCCTGACCCCGAGGGGCCCCGGCCGGAATCGCTTTTTACTCGGGACCACTGGAGGGACAGCGATCCAGGGAACTCCGCCTGGCAGAGGCTCTGAACCGGGCAGGCTCGGTCTCCTCTCCCGCGGCGGCCCCGGAGGCAGACAGGGCGCCGCCTCACCTCACGTGGCCACGCCACTATCGCTGATGATGAGGCTCTTCGGGGTAGTCAGCACGTCCTCGTTCATCCTGACTCCTGTCGCCTGGGAGCCCAGGTGCGCTGGGTGGGCTCTCCATCTTTCCCCAGGGAGAGCTGCCCCTGCACGCGCACTGCCCGCGGGCGCCACCTAGTCTTCCCGGCAGTTATACATACTGTTGAAGCCCCGCTTCGGCCTTCGGGTGGTTCTGCGTCTGCGCACACCCAGACCTCAGGCGCCTTGCCTCCGTTGCGCGCAAGCGCAGTTGAGGGAGCCATGTGGGATTTCAAACCTGGCTGGCTCTTCCTCTTTCCCAACCCTAAACTAACCTGTTCCGTGGTGCACTCGGGAAAGCGCCCCGTAGTGAGTGTTATTTGAATGAGCTAGGTTGCAGGCAGCTTCTTGTAATCAGAGACGGCCCTGGACTGAATGTGTGAGTGTCTTTAATTCGGGAATACCAGTACCTTGAGAAGGCAGGGGAGCCCTGTCCACAAAGTTGCCTTAACACTCTCTTCATGTTCCTGACCTATATGTGCTGAATAAATATTTATCGAAGGAATTAATTAAATAAATGTTCTAAAGTCCGTTCCTAACTATGGAAGGTGATGCCAACCAGACAACTTCAACCTCTTATAAAATAATTCTTGAAACCTCAGTCAAGTATATCCAAGCTATAGCATCAAGAGGATATTTGTGAGGTTCATGGTATTGTCGTGTTCTTCCACTCTAGGGAAGTAATTCTAAAAGGGTAGTCCCCAGGTCCCTATGGCTTCTTTTCAAGGGGTCCCCATGATCAAACTACTTTCATAATCATGCAATGTGATATTTACTTTTAAAATTCTTGTTTGACAAGATGTTATAGTGGAATTTTTCACAAATCATGACAGCAAAACAGATTGAAGGCGGAACCAGACATGAGAATTCAGGTATTTTCTATTAAGCTAACCCCTAAAAATATTTGCAAAAATATAAAATAATGCCACCCTTCACACTAATTTTTAAATAGTTATTTTCATAAACATATAAATTAACTAGGAATAGGTTTATTTTAAAATTAATTGATATATATTTAAATTTTTCATTTTTGATATTTTAGTAAATATGAATAGATTTAGTCACATAATCAGCTCTTTTGTGTTCTCAATAATTTGTAAGACTATACAATAATTTGTACAACCAAAAAGTTTGATAACTGTTGCATGGTACTATACATTACAAAATTAAAAATTAAATTTTAAAACCAGGCCTGGATTTATTGATGCTGCACGGAATGTAGTTGACCTACTTTGGCAGTGGTATATTCTCCTAAATTTTTCTCCTACTTCTTGACCACTTCTCAGTTTTTTGTGAGATCCTCTTGCTCATCTTATTTTTTCTTTTTCTTATTTCATTTTAGAGAGGCAGGGGAGAGCAACAGAGAGAGAGAGCAAGAAAGTGAGAGAGAGAGAGCAAGAGAGAGAAAGAGAGAAGGGCAACGGGAGGAGGAGCAGGAAGAATCAACTCCCATATGTTCCTTGACCAGGCAAGCCAGGGTTTTGAACCGGTGAATTCAGCATTCCAGGTCCACACTTTACCACTGCACCACCACAGGTCAGGACTCTTGCTCATCTTTTAAACATTTTTTGTTCTTTGGGTTTTAGCCTGGTTTTCTTTTTTTCTTTCTTTCTTTCTTTCTTTCTTTCTTTCTTTCTTTCTTTCTTTCTTTCTTTCTTTCTTTTCTTTTTCTTTTTTTTTTTTTACAGGGACAGAGAGAGAGTCAGAGAGAGGGATAGACAGGGACAGACCGACGAGAACGGAGAGATGAGAAGCATCAATCATCAGTTTTTCGTTGCGACACCTTAGTTGTTTATTGATTGCTTTCTCATATGTGCCTTGACTGCGGGCTTTCAACAGACTGAGTAACCCCTTGCTTGAGCCAGCAACTTGGAGTCTAAGCTGGTGAGCTTTTTGCTCAAACCAGATGAGCCCACGCTCAAGCTGGTGACCTCAGGGTCTCAAACCTGGGTCCTTCTGCATCCTAGTCCGATGCTCTATCTACTGCTCCACCACCTGGTCAGGCTGGTTTTATTTTCTTGCTCTGCACAGACATTGTCTTTTTGGACTTGCATGGCTTCCTCAGTCCATGTACTGTACTTTGAGGAGTCCCAAAGTTACATTTCTGGTAGGAATTTCTCTCCTTAGTTTCAATAAGGTGACTGTCCTCTTTTAGGGAGGACAGTCCTTCTTTTGTCCTCCCTTGAAATGTGTCCTCCTACATCTCCTCCTTTTTGATATTGGAAGACTAATCTGTAAATGTCCATATTCGATCAATGCAGAATCAATTCATTGCGTGTGATGTGATGTATTTGTATTTGACATGACAATTCATCAAGGATCAGTACAGTGTGGTGAGACTTGATTATGAGATGCATGTGCTCCACACGGGGGACCTTGAGAGAGTGTGCAATATACCAAGTACGCAAATGGCTTTGTGTACTTCTTATTGAAACACGACATGGCACATACAACATTGTAGACTCACTATTATTTCTTTCTCAGTGAATATTCAATCATAGACAGGTAAACAAAATTCACATTTTATTAATTTATTATCTATTTAATAATTTCCAAATATGTATAATTTTATTTACAACTATTTTTTTAAATTTGAGTTTTAAAGTGGAAATCTAACCTCAAATCATATCTATTAATAACTCATTTTGATTAAGTAGTTGCATAAAACAGACATTTCTTAATTAGAAAATGGTAAATACACCTGAATATCACTCTCAATTAGGGTTTTGCCTGATATTTAGTTTTGTTAATTTAGCTTCCGGAAAATTCACCTACCATGATGCAATGTTTTCAGTTCCTAATGTGCTTGCATCATTCAAGTAGCTCTATATTTCATTTTTAATTTTAAATTTCATTTATGGGATGGAAAAACAAAAAAGAGAAAATGTCATTTCAACGATAAATTAAAAAAAAAGAGTTTCCATTCCTCAAATCAAAGAAAGATGCCATTGTTTTTTGCAATATTTGCAGCACAGAATTTTGTATTGCCGTTGGGGGCAGAGCAGCAAGAACGAAACACTTGACCACCAACGAACATGAGCAATCATTAGATGCATCAGCTTCCAGTTGTAAAGTAACAAGTTTTTTTAAAAATTCAAATTATTTTGAAGATGAAAAACTGTTGGCTGCAATGGAGGGAACATTTGCATTCTATACCATAATTCACAAAGTTTTTCATAGTGTGGATTGTACAACTAAATTATTGAAAAAGTTTCACAATGCAAAATTTTCATGTGCCAGGACAAATGCAAGGCTATTTTGAAATCAGTATTTAAAAATTACTGTGACAAAATACTTAGGACTTGGATACTGCAGCATTTGTAATGATTTTATCTGATGCATCATATCATAATGAAATTAAATTGTATCCAATAATAGTAAGATATTTTAATGTTACCAGGTGAATTCAAGTAAAATTTTTAAATTTAGAATCCATTGAGAGCGAAAATTCTGAAATTTTGTCAAACTATCTATACAGAGTAATAAATGAAAACAATTTGAAATCCAAAGTTGTTGCACTAATGGCTGATAATACAAATACAAATTTTTGTGGATGAGGATGCAAAGGGTTGAATAATGTGTAAGTAAAATTACAAGAGTTATTCTAAAAGAAAATACTAGGAATAGGTTGTAATGAATATATTTTGTCAATGCAATCAACATAGTGTTATGTGCCATGCCAATTGATGTAGAAGTAATAATAACTACAATTTATTTGCATTTTAGTTTTACCATTCGTGTTGCTACTTTAAAACAATTTTGTAAAGAAGCAAATGTTGAATACAAAAAACTTTTAGGATATTTAAAAGTTAAATGTCTTGCTCTAACACCTGCTATAGCAGTGTTTCCCAACCTTTTTTGTGCCATGCCCCACCTTAACCTTTCTAAAATTTTTATGTCCCCCTCTATGTAACATACATAATTTTTAACATTAAAAAATTGATTTGTTCACTTAATAAACATAAATGATAGGTTCTAGGAAGCAATCACTATGAAATTGTTAACAAATCACAGAAAGTAAAATTTCAAAACATATAATGAAAAACAGAAATTTAAATTCCAAATAATTTTAATACATATTTTTCTATATTAATTTATTATTTTAATTTACTGTGATCCTTGCGCTTGATGCTTGCTGCACAGACAGAGATTTTATATTAGGTTCCAATTTGGTTAGCTTTAGTCTCAAGTCTCCACATTGTGTTATATCCAGCCGATTTCTTTTTTTTACCAGTAAATCATTTACAGCACTAAATCCACATTCAGCTAAAAATGAAGATGGAAATGGTAGCAATAGTTTTCTTGCACATTTGGTTGAATTTGGGTATTTGATTTCTGTTTCCTCACAAAGCCATGCCATTGCTCCTTTGATATTAAATAAAGCTTTAACTGACTCATCATTTTGCAATTCTGCGAGTTCTTCTTGATACTGAATATTTGATATATCAGACAAATCCACTAACATTGGCTGCATCATCCATGTTGGGAAATCAATTTGTTTTAAATCAGAAAATCTTTCTTTTAAATCAGCCGATAGAATATTCAAATGATTGACAATAACAAGTAAAGCGGTATCAGTTACTTCACATTTTTGGAGCCAATGAAACTGTTTAAAGTTTTTGTTGTTAATATGTTTCTGACATAACTCAATATTGGTAATGAAACCAAATATCTTTGCTTTTTCATCGACAAGAGTTTTATTTGTTCCTTGAAGTTGCTTATTTAATATATTTAGTTTTTCAAAGATATCAGCTAAATAACTCACAAATGCTTTAACATCTATTGTTAACAGATACTTCATTTCAGGTTTGTCGCTTAAAAAATCACTAAGAGTATCAAACAGTTCCATAAATCTTTTCAAACAGTTTCCTTTAGATAGCCATCTTACTTCAGTATGAAGTAAAAGTCTCACATGATCTTCATTTTGTTCTTCACAAAATAGCTTGAAAAGACGCTCACAGTTGGCACTAGCTTTAATAGCATTAACACACTTTATTACTGTATGTAATACTTCATTCAGAACAGGCGAGATGTTTTTAGCTACCAAATTTTCCCTATGAATAACACAATGCACAAGAATCATTTCTGGATTCGCATCTTTCATCAATTTGAAGCAGCCATTTTTCTTGCCCATCATATTGAGAGCACCATCTGCAGCACAAGATGTTATATTTTTCATTGGTATATCATTGACATCTAAGTAGTTTTTTAGCTTATTATATATATATATCTTTGGAGGTAGTGGTGCTTTCTAATCTTTTACAGAACAACATTTCTTCAGCAAAATGTCCTTAATCAATATATCTTACGTAAGTTATCAATACTGCCTCACTGTCTCTCAAAGTTGATTCATTCCATTTGCAAGGAGAATTTTCTTGTTTTCAGCTTTTCAATAAGTTGTTTTTCAATATCCTCACTCATTTTGTCTATTCTTTTGCTAACAGTATTGTCACTGAGTGGCATAGCTTTTACATCTTTGTCATCTTTTTCAAGAACCGTTTTAAGAAATGCTAATATTGACGGTTTTATTAAATTCTCTCCTATAGTGTGATTTTCTCCAGTTTTAGCGATGAATAAAGAAATTTGATAACTAGCCTCAAGAACACGATTATTAGTTGAAGTATGAGCAGTAAATAGAGACTTTAATGTTGTTCTCTTTTCAAAAATTTTCTTTAAAGTTTTAAAGTAACTCAAATCTGAATTAATATGAGCACTATGTTTCGCCTTCAAATGCACCTCAAGACGACCTCGTTTCATTGATTCATTGGTCAAGCATTGCTGGCATAAAAGACAAAAAGGAATCCGCTCATCGTGAACAGTGGGTATGAACCCAAATTTTAAATATTCCTCCGAATATTGACGAGTTTTTTTCTTGCTTGCACCACTTTTACTATGGGCTATAAGAAATAAAAATAAGATCAATTAAAAACTAATATTAAAATATGTGTTAAAATATATTCAATGTGACATAGAGTAAACGTATACTAAAAATTCATATTTATTTAAATGTATATAACACATTTACTACACTACCACCACAAATCAAAAGGTATCTATATTTTTTCCACTTGACAAAATTTTCTGGAAAGTTATGCTTCTAAAATTAAAATTGTCATTCATGCACTATTATAGCCCCAATAATATTTATAAAATATTAGTGCTTTCTAGCCCCGATGCAAGAAGTACTTAATGAAGAGTTTAATATTGATAAAAATAAAATAAAATACTTACCAATTATATCTATACAATATATACATGTATATTTATTAAATCAATGAGCTTTTACAACAGTTTTGACTGACACTTATTTCAAATTAACACCAACTGAATGATGTGAAACACTACAGAAGTTGCGATGGGCCAATTAGGTGAGAATAACTGCGTTGTTTAGCGAGTTTTTAAAATGTCTGGGGTTTCCCGCGGCAGACGGCACACTCCGCGGTGAATCCAGGATGAAGTTTACTTGATGATGCCAATCACCCAGTTGATATTTTGGTCTCATCAAATGAAATTATACTTAATAATTATTTACCGCAATTATTTAAGAATTGCATTTTTTGTTAAATTTGGCACCGATATCTAGCATTGCATTTAAATGGCCCAGGGTGAAAGAGTTAAAGTCCTGTTGAGTCCATTTTCAAATTGCCCCCCTTAACTATCGAATTGCCCCCCTGTGGGGCATGGGCCCCACGTTGGGAAACACTGTGCTATAGAGTGTGTTCTATAATTATTTGAACCTTTCTGTTCATATTTTTTAAGTTTAGACAAATGTCCTAAAATCCTGGAATCATTTTTCAGTAATAAAATATTTGAGATGTTAATGTATTTTGTACATAATCAAGCATCTATTTTTCACAAAATGATTAAAAAGATTGAAGGTGAACACATTTCAGCTCTGGAAGTTATTCTTATTTTGAATGACTTTATCTCTCAATATAAATCTTATTTTGAAGAAAAAATTCTTCCTTTAATTATTAAAAGAAAATTATCAGACTTAAAGAAATCAAATCTGGACATAACATAAAAATTTATCAAAGAAGTGCAGAATTTTTACCAGACATGTTTTCAATATATTGAAGAATGGTCTGAAACAAACATTACAGTAAATAACAGTTTTTAATTGTGTTTTTAGACTTCATCGCAAGTATATTGGACAGATAGTAAATCTTGTTTTGAGTCTTTATCTAAATAAATGCCAGACATCAAAATAGACAATTGTCTCTTTGAAGAAATTAGAAGACTGAATGTATATTTAAATTCTGAAAAATTAATACAACAGGAAAATGAACACATCAAAATTGATAAAACATGGGTGGAAATATTCAGCTATTTCAAAAATAAACATAATCTATATAAAAACTTATTTATTCTTGTTGAATTTACTTTGTGAAAGTTATCTCTTGTTCAGATATTTCCAATATATTGTTACAAGATGATACATTGACAAAAAAATTCATTCAATGAAAAAATTATTTTCTTATAATTATTATTAAAAATTAATAGACATGTAAACATAATTACAATATAAAATATTACAAATGTTTTTATTATGCATTTATCATATTATAGTGTATTATTGTTGCAGTGAATAAAATGTTTCTTTTATTTATGATATTGTTTTCTTCAATTTATTTTTGTCCTCTTTTTCACTGTAAGAAAGTTGGTCACCTTAGTTTCAGGTCTCATAGACAACTCCTAAGACATTTCCATGTGGGTATACCCAGATGAAGAATGCCAAGTGGAACATGACTGACACTGAACTCATCATCTTCCCTTGGTCAACGAAAAAAACCTTCCAAACTTGTTAGAATATTTATGAGTTCATTTGAGCCAAACTGTGAGAAATTGCTGGGAAGCAAAGTCAAGGGATTGAGAAAATGCTTCTAAAAATGGTGGTCTTACTATTTATTTTATATATTAGAATCAAAGGGAAAGATGTAAGAGGGTTACATGAAATTGATTGGTGATAGATTAGGGAGCCTAGAGAAAGCAAAGCGGGGAAATCTCTGGGATTGGATAAAAGTGAAAATGTATACAGTAAAACCTCTCTTGCAGAGGGAGGCACAAAACAGGTTAAGTAACATGATAAAATAGCAATGAAGGGTTTGTTGGCTCCTGCTTTAGTGGGTGCCTGCCCTGAGGGGACAGAAAAAATGTACCCCTACATTTCAAAGGCATATTATCAGGTAGATTATTATAGATGCAAAAGGCAACAGATGGGCTTCAAAACAAACATTGACTTTGTTCATATAGAGAATAACTCTCTAGGACATGAGTACCCACCATAAACTGCTTTTAGTTAAAAGTTTCCATTTTAGACCATCCTATGTGTTTACTTAAGGTCCTAGAGTTTGTAAGGACACCATGCAGGCTTTCCCTGAGCTGGTCAGGTTCAGCATAGGGCCCCTTTTCATCCACTCCCTCTATACTAGGTCCCCCCCCCGATTTCCTTTTTAAGGAATGACTAACACCCATTTAACTTCCCCTCTCTCACTTCCTACTCCCAAATATTTATCATATTTCCCCATGTATAAGACGCACATTGTTGGGAAAAATTTGGGGTCTAAAAACTTGGTGCGTCTTATACAGTGTGGTTGTAGATTTTTTTACTTGTGTTTCCCACTTTTTTACATTTGTTGTCTTTGCGCTCATTGTTTCACACTTGTTTCCAGTATATTATGGTAGGTTACATTTGCCACATTCTCAAAATGGCTCAGAAAAAATTTTCATACAGTGTTGAATTCAAGTAAAACTGTCTGCAGAGAAAATAGAGCAGTTGTTTGTGTGGCTCTGTTTAGGTAGCCTGCTTGTCCTGAAATGAATGCAACCCAAGGAAGGCATACTTTACCGCTGAAGAAGTTTGGCTCTGTTGATCACACCTTAATCTCAGGGATCTCAGGTGACATCAGCATTCCTGCCCAGAGCTCAATGGAAGGAAATTGGGAGATAATGGAGGTCTTTTGCCAGTCTGTGACCACTTAAAGGTAGTCCCTTTGTTGGAAAAAGAAAGTGATTCTTGTGGGGAAAACAGTTGTGTTAGGCTTGCTTGCTGGTTTTCTGGTTGCAAGCACTATACACAATTAGTGTGTGAGCACGTGGCAGAAATCCACGTGTGTGTCTATTAAAAACTATGGGTGCTTTTCCTTGGGGATGATTCTCCAAGATTGCTCTCCCACCACTGCAAGGTGTGGTTCCCCGATTCCCTCAGCCACCACTGTGAGGGGCAGTTTTTCTGATCCCTTGCCCTCCACTGCAAAAAGTGGTTTTCCTAGTTTATTTGCTCACCTCTCTCTGCGATCCTTCAATAAACAGGTAAATGACCCAACACTTTCTGGCTCCATAATTTCTCTACTATCTGCCCAAATCCAATGTGAACCTGCCTGGCCTTGGCCACTAGCATTACATCTGGCATAGAGGGAAGGATTTGGATTGGACTGGTATGGAGCCACCAACACCCTTGAAGGGAGGGATAGAGGAGTGGTCATTATTCTCCAGCATATGGTTCCCTGTGGCTGTCTTTTTGATGGCCATGGGCTGGGTAGTTTTTACAGTCCTGTGAGAAGAAACGGAAAGCTCTATGTGAGAGGTGCGAGAGGTCAACAATGGCATGAGCTGATATGGTCATTGGAGAAGTTGTTGATTTGAGAACTTCAGTTCAGGCTACAGGATGAGAACCAATGACAGTTTAAACTGGAATGACTGGTAGAGAAGAAGGCTGACCACTTTCAAGAGCTGCAGTGTGAGATGCAGGCTGAACACAAATGGTGCCTGGAACTAGAATGGTTTGAAGAAGGAATTATGGGTTCATGAGCTGCAATCTTCCCTAGAAGCAGAATGTTGGCAGCAACAGTTGTTAGAGAAACAACTGTGGGCTTGAGTTAGAGTTTCAACTTCAGGCTGAGAGCTGGCAGTCACAAGAGCTACAGTGGTAGCTGAAGAAGGAGCTGCATTTGTGCCAGTGGAGTGGCTTGAGCCAGCAGGAGCAGGTATTTCCAACTCCTTCTCTTCTGAGGAGGAGGTTCAGGCTGAAACTGTCATTGTCAGGCTCAGAGCCCAGTCAGTGGTCACCCAGAAGGTAAAAACTCAGCAGCCAAGAGCACCTCAGGGGCAGGCAGGTAGTTGAGCATTCTATGTTCCAGCCCTATATCCAGATAAAGCTGATGAAATTAGGGGCAAAATTTAGGCAGAAACCCGCCAAGTCCCTGGCAGCCCGGTTGCTGTGGTTGTGGGATATAGGAGTGGTTGGCATCATGCTCTCTGGAACAGAGATGGAGAAACTGGCTTCAATTACCATGCACTCCTCCTTGAGGCAGTGTCTTCAGAGCTGCCATGACAATCATACCCTATTAGAATGGGTGATGGCTGTCATTTGTATGGTCTGGCAGAATACTGGAGAATTGCCAGGGACAGTGAGTTGGTGGCAGTCATATTCTGAGCTGCAGCAGGTCCTTCAGGAACTAGGTATGAAGAATGCCACTTTCAAACTGAAGTTCCATGGGCCAGATGAGGAAGTACTTGCAGCAAGGAAGAGGGGCCTTATTCTCTGTAGCACCCCATCAGCCCTTTTTGAGTCACTAGTGCCTATTTTGAGCCCCTATGTGAGGCAGCCCATCAATGTAGTTACACAGATGGTAACAGATTTGGATGAGGTAGAGGCAATATGAAACCATAAAGCTGCGAGGGCTGCTGTCCATCCTGCCTCCCCCCACAACTAACAAGAGAAATGGGCCTGTAAAGGTTACCAGAACACAGATGTGGGTAGATTTGATTGTGGCTGGGGTATATAGGGAGAAATTAAATGGCAAATCTAATAAAATTATTTTGGAGCTTAGGTGGCAGCTTAAACCAGAACAGAGGTTCCAGCTGTTGAAACAAATGGCCCCAGCAGCTACCAATAAAATGGTTGTTGCACAGGTGGCATGGTTACAGGATTATATGGTGGAAACAGCTGAGGGAGAGGAGGATCCCCAAGACCCATTGCTCCAGTTTGAGTAGGGGGGAAGGTCAAGGGACCTGTCTAACAGGAACAGGAGGAGACCAGAGGCCCCATGTGGAACTATCAATCCACTAGTCTCTGTCTAATATACAATGGGTATTGGCCTTGGTGGGTATAAGTGCAGAATGTACCCTTTTCTATGGGAATCCAGAGTGGTTTGCTGGGACCCCAATGGCCATTGACAGTTATGGGGGCCAAACTGTTTGAGTGAAGCCAATAACTAACTATTCCATTGGGGACAGGAAGACTGCCTCCTAAGCCATACAAGGTATATGCATTTCCTATTCCTGAATATATTTTGAGGGTAGATATCTCACAAAGACTATGGTTGGAAATCACAGCTAGGGAGTTCTACCTGCTGGGTTGTGAAGGCAGTGTTGGGGGACATGCAGCACATTCCTCCTTGCAATTACCCAGTCCCCTGTGTGTGACTAGCATGAAGCAGTACCACCTGCCAGGTAATAATGAAGAAATCACAGGGATAATCCTCAAACTAGAAAAGGTGGGGATCATTAACCAGCACACAGTCCTTACAACTCCCTGGTATGATCTGTACACAAACCAGATGAAACATGGTAAATGACAGCAGATAACAGAGAACTTAAAACTGTTCCCCTGTGCATTCTGCTGTTCCCTCAGTAGCTAAGCTGATGGATCACCTAAGCCATGAGTTGGGGATCTACCACTTTCTGGAAGATTTGGATAATGCCTTTTTCTCTATTGATATAGCTGCAAACAAGACCAATTTGCCTTCACTTGGGAAGGATGGCAGTGGACATTTACAGTATTACCACAGGGGTATTTCCATAGCCCCCTTGTGTCATAGGCTGGTGGCTGCTGACCTGGCTAAATGGAAACAGCCAGAGACAGTTCATTTGTATCATTATACTGATGACATTATGCTAACTAGTGACTCTCTTCCAGAATTGGAGCAAGAAGTCCCTACCCTCCTATCCCATATGAAAGCATGTGACTGGATGGTCAATGAGGACAAATTACAAGGACCTGGGTTATCTCTTAAATTCTTGGGATCGTCTGGTCAGGTAAGACAAAAGTTATCCCTAACACAGTTATAGATAAGATCCAGGTGTTCCCGGTGCCCACTATGTTAAAAACAGTTACAGATATTTCTAGGTCTGCTGGGATATTGGCGAACATTCATACCTCATTTGGCTCAGTTACTGTGCCCCTTATATAACCTTATTCAGGAGGGGGTTTGCTGGGATTGGATTGAGCAGACGCAGGTGCTTTTGCTGCAGTTAAGAGAGCTGTCAAGGTGGCACAGACCTTGAGTGTGTTTGATTCTACCAGGCTCTTTCAGCTTGATGTCCATGCAACCTCTGAGGGGTTTGGGCCAGTCTTCTGGCAATGGATGGAGCACCTACGGCATCCTATTGGAATTTGGTTCCAGTTGTGGAAAGGGACTGAAGTCCATTACTAATTAGTGAAAAAACAGTTGACAGCTGTGTATACTGCTTTCCTAGCCACTGAGAGTATTACGATGACAACTACAGTAATGATCAAAGCAACATACCATACTGCAGGACGGGTGAGAGATTGGGCAACCAAACCACATAGTGGTAGGGCCCAAACCTCCACCCTGGCTAAGTGGGGTGCATACTTGCAACAACGCTGTGCTCTTAGCACTAGCCCATTGAGGGCAGAACTTCAGGAAGTCTTAGGTCCAGTCACCTATGGAACCCTAGAATCAGGTGTAGCTGGGGCTCAGGAGGCAGAACCTGAAGTCAGTCCCTATGAGGAGGGGCGAATTCCCATCTCTGAGGATGCCTGGTATACTTACTAATGATTCTAGAGACTATTTTGATAGACACAGGTACAGGGCAAAACAGCCAATGGGTGGAATTAAGAGCTATATGGTTAGTTGCTTGTAAAGAAACTTCACCTTGGTGATTTGCACCAACAGCTGGGCTGTGTATTGTGGACTGACCCTTTGGATTGCTACTTGGAATGTACCAGTGGAAGGTAATGCACCATCCACTATGGCATCAAGCCATGTGGCAGGACTTATGGGAAATGGAACACCAGAAGCAGGGGACAGTATATCATGTCACAGGGCATGTCCTTCTAGCACATCCTAGGAATAATGAGGCAGACACCTTGGCAATGGTGCAATGGTTGGAGACTGTGCCCACAGGTGACATGGCACAGTGACTCCACCAGCATCTGCTCCATGCAGGACAGAAAACTATGTAGCCTACGGTTAAGGCATGAAACTTGCCTGTGTTCTATGCAGAGGTACTCGCAGCTTGCGATCAATGTGCAGTGTGTTCCAAGGAGCACCCTCGGAGACAACAGGCGTCACCTGGACAGATCCAGAGACATTGTGTTCCACTGACATGGTGGAAAATAAACGTCATTGGACCTTTACCAATGTCGGATAGGTACTGGTACGCAGTCACCTGTGTAGATACTGCCACTGGTCTGCTTGCTACTTACCCCGCCCATAACTCAGACCACAGGGAAGTCATACAGGCTCTGGATCATCTGAGTGCTATGTATGAGCGGCTGCTTGTCCTTGAAGTGACAACAGTACCCATTTCACTGGTTCTATGGAAAAGCAATGGGCTCAAGACTTGAGGGTGGACTGAAAGAACCATGTTCTCCACCACCCACAGGCTGCCGGTATCACTGAGTGGTACAATGAACTCTTAAAGCAGGAGGGGGGCACTAGCTCCCTTACAGATGGACATGCTATTTGTGGACAGTACTTCAGATTTTGAATGAGAGACTTTGACGGGGACTCCCAGCTTCAGTGAAAGCCTTCCTGCACCGGGAAGCTGCTCCCATCCAGTTGCAGATACTCACCAAGGACACTTTACCAAGCTGGGCTTTGGATGGCAGGGCAACATGCTCCTGTTTGTCCCCACAGCCCTTCTTAAAGGCCGTGACTTCAATGGACATGGCCCTGAATTTTACAGCTTCCCCCACAGATGATGGGTGGCCTTGTTGGCACTGTGGGCTAAGGAGCTAGAGGTGGGCTTCCAGTTAACTCCCCAGTCAACCAGCACCTGGTTCCCTAAGACAGAAGTGTATTATCCCCCAAGTGCTCAGGGAGACAGCATTATAAAGGGCACCTTTGTAATTTCCTTTTGGCCTTTAATGAGTTCTGCTATTTTGTTACACATAGAACCAGCACATCCTGGTGTGCAGGCAGTAAGTTTTGGTATGCCTGCCTGGGGTGGCCTCTGGTACCAGCTACTGTGCTGTCTGTGGACAAAACTCTGGCCTGTATTCTGTCAGAAGAGAAATATTTACCCCTCTTGCTGCTGCTGACAACTCTCATTTCGCCCATAGCTTACTGGACTTTGTAAGCCAGGCCTTGCATGCCCTGGCAAAGGAGACCCAGGAGGTAGAATGCCAAACGGGGGACCCCCTGCCAAGAATGGTGGGCATCTCTAGCAGCAGGCTGGTGCACCATCTCTGTTGTCATATAGCTTGGACTTTTAAAATTCTGTTGCTATGTGTGTACTGTTTCTGTTGATATAATTTACCTCACTCCTCACACAGGGACCATTGCAGAAGATACCTGTCATATAGATTGTGAGGTGTGCAACCCTAAAGGGGTGGAATGTGGGGAAAACAGCTGTGTTAGGCTTGCTCAGTGGCTTCCTGGCTGCAAGGACTTTGCAGGATTAGTGCGTGAGCACATGGCAGCACCCTGTGTCTATGTGAGGCTGTGGGTGCTTTCCCTCAGGGGTGAGTCTCCCAGGTCACTCTCCCTCTACCATGAGATTCCCTGATTCCCTCAGCTGCCACTGTGAGGGGCAGTTTTCCTGATCCCTTGGCTTCCACTGTGAAAAGTGTTTCTGTGTGTGTGTGTGTTTCTGCTTATTTGCTCATCTGCCTCTACGAGCCTCCAATAAACAGGTACGACCAATGCTTTCCAGCTCCATAGTTTCTCTATCATCAGCCCAAATTCAATGTAAACCTGCCTCGCCTTGGCCACCAGCATTACAATGCCCTACCCTATGT
Source organism: Saccopteryx bilineata (assembly GCF_036850765.1). Classification (NCBI taxonomy): domain Eukaryota; kingdom Metazoa; phylum Chordata; class Mammalia; order Chiroptera; family Emballonuridae; genus Saccopteryx; species Saccopteryx bilineata. Next base: position 183,946,757 of record NC_089494.1, read on the forward strand.
TTGAAAGGAACTCAGGCAAGCAAGTTTGAACTAAATTTTCAGTCACCTTGAGAATGTAATTAGAGTTGGTAATACGCTTAAAATGGAAAATTAGAGAGCTTCAAGAAAAGGTTGGAAAAGTTCTTTGTCCCCTTAGAATTACCTAAAACTCTAAAATTACCAATGCTGAATACTCTTTAAAAAGAGTCTGATGCCATTGGTTTAGGGTGGGCATAAGCTGTTTTTAATTGTGATTTTTCCAGATTATTGCAATGTGCTGCTAGGGATAAGACCCACTGGGATCGAGAATTTTACCCCTTCAGGGTCTCCTATGCATTAAGGCAGTTACAGTGCAATGTGGCAGTGTGGGTGATTCTGGAGAAAGACTTACACATGCAGTTAGTGCGAGCTCTGCCGGGAGAGCTGTAATCACTTAGAAGAGATAATACCATGGAACTCAAGGGGGATTGGGCTCTTGGGTGACTAGGAGAGAACCCAGCTAGAAAAGACTGATGGGCTCTGAAAAGTCCCAGAACAAGACCTAGGAGGATTCTCTCCCCTTCAAATCCCAACAACACTGATATAATCATTATACTTTCAATGATGTGTGTACAAATAATATAAGCAATTGTACCTTATGATTGAATGTACCACAGCAATAAAAAGTTACTCACTGCATTGGTCATGGTTAGAGAGCTTATGCTGGTATATACAGACTCCTTGTCATTAGAAAATATTACATTTATTGGTAGAGGAAACCAAGAAGCTTCTGGAATGTTTGTGATATTTTTTCTTTTTCTGGATACTGGTTACACAAGTGTGTTCAGCTTATAATAATTCATAGAGATGTATACTTATGAATTTGCACTTTTTTAGTCTGTATTTTATATTTCAATACAACTTTTAAAAAAATTAAAAGACTGACTTACCATTGCCTCCTATAAAGATATGTATGGGGATGTGACTAGATAATTCTTATCAATGGGAAAATAAAGGTCTGCTTTACCACTATTCCACATAACAAAGCTTCGGAAGAGAAAATGGGGATGGGGTGGGGACTGAAGCAGAACAGAAATTGAAAAGTCTGCCCGTTCTACAGCTCACGCAGGGCTGAGCTCCCGCGGAGATGCCTTTTGTTTAGCAACCTGAAGAGGGAATGGAGAGCTAAGGGCTCTGCCCTGTGAATGAAGGGGATTAGATCCCAGGAAGAGGTCAAGGTGAAGGGATCTAGAGCGTCAGGGACTAAGCGGGGAACTTGAGGGAGAAGACTGATTAAACTGTGTGCTGGCAGGTTGTAATCCTGGGAAATGATGGCTGCAGAGGAATGGGTGCCTTCTGGAGATGCAGTGGAGAAGGACTTCTAAGCGAAGATGTAGCTGATACTCAATTTCAAATTGTTAGTGTGGCTGCAATAAGACCTGCTCCATTGCTCCATATCCCCACTAACACCTGCTACTCAACTACCCTGCTACCCACCTGTAGTATATTACAAATTAGCCAGCTTGAAGGGTAACTTAATAACCGAGAGGGACTGTGGGCTGGTTTGGATATTTTAACTGGCTTGTTGCAGAACATTGAATTGAATTTTGTTTTCATGATTATACATGCCTGCAACTTGATGATTTGGGGCCAGGGACTCAAATTGCAAAACGGGAAAGTGTAAAACTAGATCTGGGATCCTTGAGATAGCTTCATTCTGACACATAAATTGTAACTGCTATTTTCATTTCCAAGTATCAATGATCAGTGTCTCACTGACAGCTGTGATGTGGGACAAAGAGTAGGAAAACCTGAAGTTAGAAGATTGTCTACATTTCTTGGGAAAGCTTCTTAATATTTCCGTTTGTTTCCTCATCTATAAAATAGAGGAAAATAACTCCCAAGTAGAGATATGTTGGGACTTATATAGAAGAATGTATTTGAAGTATGTCCTTTAAAAGATGTCATAAAGTGATGCCTCTTTAACTCATAATGTTGCATGTAGAAATATTTGGTAAAATGTAAAACCACAAAATGATTGTTAGTAACATTAGTGCAACTAAAATTTGTTGATCTTTTGAGAAGCGTGTCCTTCACGACAACAAATTTCTAGAAGCGGAAATAATATTTTTGTACAGCAAATTAAATTCCTGGTTTCAGTGCAGTGAAACTAGGGTTGATTTGGCAAGGTCTGGAGACATTTTTGGTTTTCACAAAACGGAGAGTGCTACTGGCATCTAGTGAGTTGAAACCATGATGCTGCTAAATCTCACACAGTGCACAGAACAATCTCTTACAATACAAAAGTATCCAGATCAAAATGTCAAGGGCGCTGTTGAAAATAATACTGGTGGTAAAGCAAGTTAGTTTGGTTGGTCTTTGTTTCTAAACTTGTTGATGCTGATGGACTTATTAACATTTCTTAACTTTAAAGAATTTCTTTCTTAGCTGTTCAACTCCCATAAAAATAAGAAATTTTCACTCTGAAGTGATTATATGTTCATGCCTATAGAAATCATGTGCCTGTAATATCAACCCAAAGCCTGTGTTCAGCCCCAGAAGAGTCTAGAAAACACTGTCACTACACATTCTCTTCTGCACACCATTAAAATATGTATATTTTATAAAATGTTACCAACCATTTTGAAACCTGTACAGTCCTGCTTATATCAAGTAATACTTGGTAAAAGATATTTCATTGCACTTAACTCATTTCATATTTCAACAATGCGATGGAGCTCTTTCTGGTAGAAGTGATTGTTTCAGAGTAAGAACCTTCCTTCCAACCCTAAATCTTAATTTTAGAGACAAGCATGTGATAACTCAGAGCTAGAAAAAAAACTGTTCAGAAACATATCTGTTATTGCACAATAATTGTCAGACATGCCCCCCTCAGTTATGATCTAATGGGAAGGTGTAGCTGGTAATCTGGAGCAACTGAGCTATTGGTACTGCTGCTGAGTCTCTTCATCTACTGCGGTTCATGCCACTGCTGCTGCCACCCTATCACTGACTCTATGATAGGCCTGAAAGTCAAACAGCAAGGTCAGAGCTGCATCAGGGGCAAAGGATGCTGGGAAGGTGAGGTGAAACAAGCAGCATAAAGTTATTCTAGAGTGCATTAGCAATGATCTTATAATTTACTTTGTATTTTCAAAATACATTATCTGATCCTTTTAAAAGCCAAATGATGGAAGCAACATAAGTAATTTAATCCCTTGTTTGTGTATGTTGCATGCCCATGAGTCATCTCTAATTCCTGGAGATCCTTTGAATGAATGATGTCTGCAATGTCCTGTCCTTAACAGCCCTGCTCAGCTACTGTGGTTGCATGCCAATGTCTTCTTTTATGGACTCAATCCAATTCATAGTTGCTTTTACTCTTTTCCTGCCACCTTCTGTTTTTCCCAGCATTATTGTCTTTTCCAAAGAATCCTGCCTTCTCATAATGTGCCTGAAATAGGATAGCTTCAGTTGTGTTATTAGCCTCCAGTCATGTGCCCTTAGCTTAAAGACGAAAAAATTAGATCTATGAAGTTTGAGTGTCTGACTCTAAATCATGCAGCTGGGATATCAGTCCTGGTCTCCTATCTCTTAGTCTATAGTTCTGTACACAATAGGACACAGAAATATAATGCCTACTTTATGGTCCTTTCCTTTGAGTTCTCTTGATTTACTTTGCTTGTCTTAGCTGCAGGAGTGCAGAGGAGAACTGGAGATATGGAACTGGTGTGCCTTCAGACTGCAGAAAGGGGCCAAAATTCTTTATCAGAACAAAGAGATTTTTAACTTATTGACATTCTCTAAACTAAAAAAGACCAACTATATAAGAATCATTGGGAAAATAATTTATTCCCTAAAATGTCATTTTCAGACCATAATCAATCATCCTGGAAGGATTTTTTAAAATTAGCTTTTAAAGAAAATAATAGGCCCTGGCCAGTTGGCTCAGTGGTAGAGCATCTACCTGGCGTGCAGGAGTCCTGGGTTCAATTCCTGGCCAGGGCACACAGGAGAAGTGTCCATCTGCTTCTCCACCCCTCCCCCTTTCCTTCCTCTCTGTTTCTCTCTTCCCCTCCTGCAGCCAAGGCTCCATTGGAGCAAAGTTGGCCCAGGTGCTGAGGATGGCTCTGTGGCCTCTGCCTCAGGCACTATAATGGCTCTGGTTGCAACAGAGTGATGCCCCAGAGGGGCAGAGCATCGCCCCTGGTGGGCATGCCGGGTGGATCCCAGTTGGGCGCATGCGGGAGTCTGTCTGACTGCCTCTCTGTTTCCAACTTCAGAAAAATACAAAAATAACTAAATAAATAAATTAGTTCTTGCCTAATTTTATCCCATTACTATAATTTAACCATGTTACTGCAATTTAATATTCTTTTCTTCAAGATGTTTATTTTAGACATTTAAAGGCAGCTTGTTCTAGATTAACAATGTCATGACCAGAATGTATATATTTATTTTCTTCCTTAACTTTTTTTAGCTATTCATTCTCCCTTGAAAAGATATTTTAGTTCCTTCTCCTTACTTAAAGGGAATTGTTTTCATACAGAATATGTCTTTTTTTTTTCTTCCTGAGAATGTGAAGCCACTTGTCTGGTTATAGAAAATTTTGTTTGATGAGGGTTTTTGTGCATGTATGTAATTTTAGTTTTATTTTTGTTTTCAGAGGTGTTAAAAATGTCACAATAAACTGTTAGTATTATTTGAAGTTAGTTTTTTTTTTGTATAAAGATGTAAAATTATAGGTTGTCTTTATAACTATGAAGGACAAAACCAGGAATGAAGGATTTCTGCAGCAGAGTAGAGACTCTGAATTAACAACATATATACTTTCTAACTTCTACAAACTCAGCGTAAAGTTATATTATTATTCTTTTCTGCTACTGTACTTTGAAAATTGATACTTTCAAAGACATAGGAAAACTGTGAATGACTAGATGTGAATCATTCACTTCCTCTACAGTAAGCGACGCTTCAGTTTGAAAGTACAGAAATATTCGGCTCTGGTCTCATCTATAACTAGGAGAAATCACGGAGACAGTTATTTTAGGAGTCACTATGAACATTAAAAATTCAGCACAGCTCCTTGACTTTGGGTGGGAGGGTGAACACCCAATACGGTGTTTAGAGATGCGGTATAGAATTAGGCAACTGAAAGCTGTATAATTATGTTAATTAGTGTCACCCTAATACACTCAATTCCAAAAAAGAGTGGCAGAATGTCACTAAATGAAACTGACTTGCTTCAATGCACCAGTTCTTTAGTATTTCAGTCCTTGTCTATCTTTAAATGATAGAATGACTTCTTGTAACTGAATGTCTATTTTCTCATCTTCACTCCACTTTTCAAGACACAAAATTTTTAAATTGTTAAGGAAAAATTTTTGTACTGCTGACAAATGCCTGCTTCAGTGAACTGTAAGTTTATTGGGACCATAAACATCAAATTAAGAATCTCTCTCTCACACACACATGTACACAGAAATTTGACCCACATATAAAATGTACATGGTGTACATGGTATATGTTAACAAAAAAATTTTAAAAACCCATATGCCAGCGCAACTGTAATATAGGTCACCAGATGGACATCTTCTAGCACAGCCACCACCGTTTATGCAGTCTTTCCTACCTCTTCCCCCACCCCCATCTCTTCATTAGACGTCACTGTCCATCCTAACTTTTATGCTAATGACTTCTTCCTTTTCTTTATATTTACCATATATACATGCATCCATAAGTAATATGTTTAGTTTTGCCTGTGTTTAAGTGGAATAGTATATTTTGTTTTGCTTTCTGAAATTTGGTTATAAGATGCATCTATAGCATCTTAATTATGTAGTTGTAATTAGTATAATTTCGTTACTGCATAAGAGTCTACTTTATAAAATTACCACAGTTCATTGTTTTTGCCGATCATGCCCGTTTGGTTTATTTCCAATATTTGATAATTATATCAACAACAGTGCAATGAATATTATTGTACATATATCTAGGGTACAGCAAGAAGTAAAATTTCTGAGTCATAGAGTAAGCATATCTTAAACATCATCATACAATTTTAAACCATCTCATAATAATCATTGTACCAATTTAAGCACTTATTTGTTCTACATGTGCATTCTTGTAGTTTCACATCCTTGCCAGCTTGGGTACTGTGAGACTAGGTTCTGAGAGAAGAATCAGAATGCATGTTTCTAGAGTAAATATTATTTACTTCCCTCTTCATTGCTCTTTTATGCATAATGACTGATCTAATATTAATAATTATGATACATTCAAAGAATCAATAAAGGTAAACTATGGTTGAAAAAAGAAACAATCAATAAAAAAAACCCAGGTCCAGATGTTGGGCTTGTCAGACAGGGACCTTAAACTATCATAAATACATTAAGTGATGTAGTGGGTAAAAGATGAACATTGCATAAACAGATGGACAATATCTACAGCGAGCTGGTATAAAATAGAAACAAATAGAATTGTTAGAAATAAAAACTTAACAGATATAGGAGAATCGCTCAATAAATTTGGCAGACTAGTTGTAGTAGGAAAAAGAGAATTAGTGAGTTTGTAGACAAGTTAATTAAAACTATCCAAATAAAACTAAAAAAAGGTAGGAAAGATGATTAAAAAAGAGGTTCTAAGTTTTTTGTGACAGTAGCAATAATGGCCTAACATTTTACATGTAATTAGAGTCCCAGAAGGAGAGCAGAGAGAATAGAAAATAGGAAAATTTTAAGAAATAATGGTTGAGAAATTTATTTCATTGATAAATTATATAAACCCACAGATTTAAGAATCTGAGTGGACTTCAAACAGGATCCACACAAAGAAAACTGCTCCTACACACATCAGAGTCAAACTGTTGAAAGTCAAAGATGAAGAGCAGATCTTAAGAGCATCCAGAGGATGACAGGAATCATTACTGTCAGGGAAATAATGACAAGACTGATTTAATTTTTCTAGAAACAGTGAAGACCAGAAAACACTAGAACATATCTGTGAAGTCCTGAAAGGCAACCCCCCCCCCCGCCACATTAACATTCTATATCCGGTGAAAATGTCCTTCAAATATAAAGGTAAGGTACAGACGTTTTCAAACAGAGTAAAGCTGAGAGAATTAATTGCCAACAGACTGTCACTGCAAGAAATACTAACAAAGGCTTTATAGGCTAAAGGAAAATAATACCAAGTTGAAGCAAGAATTTGCAGATAAAATGAAGAGCACCAACATGTGTTGATATGTGGGTTTAGATCAACTCAGTAGGAAAGCTTGGCTTTGATATCAAAGTCACAGTCACTATACTTTGCCCAAGACAAGCTGTATAGGTTGTGGGGACTTTTTCTCCTAGAGTGTGAGCTCTCCAGCTGTGATAAGGAGTTGGCTAACATCTCTAGCTCTGGTAATGTTTGTGAAAGTGTAACCTATACAGGCACTGTTCTTGAGGTTCTTTTCTTTCTTCTTGACTATAATTATTTTGTAAAAATCACTTTATATTGAAAAATATCACTACCTGCTAGCTGAGTGTCAGGGGTTTTAAAGACTGAATAGATATGGAAAGGAAAGGGCAGTTGGTGTACAGAAGTGAAGAGGGGAAAACCAACTTTTGTAAGCTCTCATTTACCTCTTGTGTAATTTAGTCCAAGAGTGCTCCTCATTCTAGATAAGCAGTTGAGATGAATTTAGAATTCACAGCACACATAGTCCAAAAATGTGTTCCTTAGCTCACTTCTAGTGATAGAATAGTGGAATTTTCAATTTTGCAATTTTTCTCCTTAGTTTCCAGTTTTTGCCCTTTTCTGTATTTTCTCAGGTATTATCATGGACATACCAGGTAAATCTAATTTGCTTCTTTCACAACTCCTTGTTATTTAAGTTTTTATAGATACAACAAAATTGAAAGAATTCTATAGGAAATGGCCATATATTCACCATCTAGTCTACCTATTGCTTTTGCTTATCAATAATCAATTTTAATTTTAGACACAAATTACAATAGACTTTAATTTAATTAAAGCAGATTGTTATTATGAATAATCTCAACCCTATACTTAAAATATTAGTAATAAAATAATTATCCAGAGAAGTAAAAACTGGAGTGTATATAATTGAGTGATAAAAATATGTCTGCATTCGATTAAAAAATAGAGAATTGAAGCAGTCATTTCAATAATTTTTGCCTTAAGATTTTTTTTGTGTGTGATCATTAGATGAATAATGTTTTATCACTAACCACCTCACATTTATAGATAGAAATTGGTCAATTGAAGGGAAAGGAAAAATAAGTGACCTTGATGTCTATTTGCTCCCATGTTTTACCAAGTAAATATTTTCCTGAAATATAAATCAATCTTAGAATTCCAGAGATCTCCTTTTGTAGATAATTTTATTTTATTTATTTATTTATTTATTTGTATTTTTCTGAAGCTAGAAACGGGGAGAGACAGTCAGACAGACTCCCGCATGCGCCGGACCGGGATCCACCCAGCACGCCCACCAGGGGCGATGCTCTGCCCCTCCGGGGCGTCGCTCTGCCACAACCAGAGCCACTCTAGCTCCTGGGGCAGAGGCCAAGGAGCCATCCCCAGCGCCCGGGCCATCTTTGCTCCAATGGAGCCTCGGCTGTGGGAGGGGAAGAGAGAAACAGAGAGGCAGGAGAGGGGGAGGGGTGGAGAAGCAAATGGGTGCTTCTCCTATGTGCCCTGGCCGGGAATCGAACCCGGGACCAGGACTTCTACACGCCAGGCCGATGCTCTACCACTGAGCCAACCGGCCAGGGCCTGTAGATAATTTTAAAAGTATATTATAGTCGTATTGTCTCATGCCAGATGATGAGCACATGAAAGAGAACATTCTTCTTGGATTTGTGATTCATCACTTTCCAATAATTTCTTGTTTTGGAAAAGACAAGAACAGCAGCAGCAGCAGCAAATGGGTTTACTTCTTGAGAAGCCAAAAGAAAGCCTCGAAGTCCTTTAAAAGGAGTACTTAAACTCCAATCTCCTTTAAAAGGGTGTTTTATGCCAACACTTTGGTTGTGCTATTCCTCCACTTTATGTCTTTTCCATTGTAATACATCATTTTAACATCCCAGGCAAGAGACCACAAAGCAATCTGACTCTTATATGACCATTTTCTATATGGTATTTTTATTATTTTTAAAAATTGCGTTATCCTTGTATACATTACAAATATATTTTTCTACATATCAAAACCAAAAACTTGGACTGTGCCAATCGTTGTTTTACCTTGAATCACCACGATCCTGGGCCTGACTCAGACTGGCAGTCCAAAGGGAAATCCTGCTTAAATGCATTACAGCCTCCAGGTCTGTCCCCTGCTCGCATCCACAGAAACAGATCTGTCCCCTGCTCGGGGGCACAGTCCAGATTAGACCAGAGTTAAATTCTGGGAATCAGGTGGGTTCAGGGTAGCACAAATATTTGGCAATGACTAAGTAGAAATGACTTTAGAGGGAAAGAGTTTGAGCAAGAACAAATTTGTTCTGACTCCAAAATGATGCCACGGCTGACTGAAACATTTTAGCTAGAAATGCTTTTGACATAAGACTTTTCTTCTGGAGAAGTTTCAGGCTTGAAAACCAGCCATCTTTTGCTATGATAAAACTTTAGAATATCTAAAATTTTAAAACAAAGACTCATTCACGTTTAAGAATTTTCTTAAAATAAAAATAAACTATGATAATCAGTTCTTTGCTTCTAAGATCCCCTTCAGCATTGGGTTTTTACATGCTAAAAGTAGAATCCCTTTACAAATTAACTTGCAGAAAAAGGAAGCATAATTTTATGAGACAATTATTGTTTTTCCCCCCTTTTTTGTGAAAGAGAGAGAGAAAGAGGCAGAGAGAAGGATAGAGAGGGACAGATAGGGACAGGCAGGAAGAGAGAGAGATGAGAAGCATCAATCTTCTATTGCGGCACCTTAGTTGTTCATTGATTGCTTTCTCATATGTGCCTTGACTGGGGGGCTACAACAGACTGAGTGACCCCTTGCTTAAGCCAGTGACCTTGGGCTCAAGCTGGTGAGCCTTGCTCAAACCAGATGAGCCTGTGCTCAAGCTGGTAACCTCAGGGTTTCGAACCTGGGTCCTCCGTGTCCCAATTTGATGCCCTATCCACTGCGCCATCACCTGGTCAGGTTTCTTTTTTCCCTTTTACCTGTTAACCATATTTTGCCAGATTAGTAACAGTGTTAGTTGGGCAACTCTTTCTCACTTTAAACATGGTTAGCTCTCTCTCTCTCTTTTTTTTTTTTTTTTTTTTTTTAGCAAAACGAGAAATATTTATTATACAAAAAAGCACAACAGACTCAACAGGCATTAAAAAGCATTACATAATGTAAACATCAAAAAGATACAGAGCTATTAACTTAGTGGTGCTTATATGAGTAGGTAGGAACACGTGACAATGTTGCTTTTCCACATTGTAGTAGGCTGGCCACTAGCAAAGTTATTTTCAATTGCCATTTTCTTCCCATTTTATGAGAATCCCAGAGCTTGGTCTACCAAGTGCATAACTTCTCCCATCCAAGTATGGTGAGCTCTCTCAAGCATCCAGCATACTGCTTGTTAAGGACAGGCATTGTTTACTCTCCACAGAGCCTAGCAATGTGGTGAGTCTTCTGAAAAGTTGGTAAGGAGGAGGTGTTATAGGCCTTATTTGAGGTAAATCAAAAGCCCAGAAGCCTGAATGACATGGTGGTTGCTCTTGGAAGTTTTACCAATGTGACTGCTTAGAGAACGATGGTAGTGTTTCCAGCTGGTCCATTTAGTGGCTGGATAGATTAGGACAAATTACTTAATCTCGAAGGTCCATTTCCTTATCTGTACAATGGGGCTAATTGTAATGCCTATATCATAGCGCTATTAGAGCTCAAGGTAAGTGTTAGACATAGGTTAGGCATTAACATCAGGTGTCTGTGTGTGTGACTCATGTAACTGCACTAAGACCAATTTTTATTTGTTGCAGTAGGATTTCAATGATAACTTCAGTCAAAAATATCATATTTTAAACTTCTTTCATGATTGTGAACAAGTTACACATAAAAAAGCTGAGGCAGAGGGAGAACATGGGTCTTGTGAAATTGTTGCTCCCACTGTCCTTTCTAGTTCTCATCACCACTGAAAACTCTTTTTTTTTTTTTTGGACGAGGAGAAAGCACTCTTGTGAACCTCTTTGGAACAGGAAGTGTGTGTGTGTGTGTGTGTGTGTGTGTGTGTGTGTGTTTAAGTATCTCAGTACACTAGACTCTACCTTGGGGATACAGTTCATAAATTTACAAAGAGAAATCCACAGAAAAAAAATGTTATTGACCCAAAAACATCATAGAGATTTCACTAATGCTTGGCTACTTACACTGTTACATTTACAAAGGGACCCTTAAAATTACCCATTAAGGTGACCCAAATAGTCTCAATGTGAACATGTTTTTAATATGGCTACAGTTTAGTTTCAAATAAGTTCATGATAAATAAAATTACAAAATGCACTTTTTGTTTCCAAGGATGGTTTTACTGCTTTTGCACTATTTCTGCTAAGTTAATTTTCAAAGTAGAGGTTCATATACCTAGTGAATAAAATCACTGGATATTAGTAAATGAACTTCACTGAAAGATATTGAGATTCTTGGATAATTTAGTTTTTTCTTTTATATTTTATTTTTTCTAAAGAAAAATGTAATTGGTTTTTTTTTCTTTTATTGCCAGAGAAACATGGAAGAAGTTGTTACTTCATTCCTATTTAAAAGTTATTATAATATCACACTGTGGATTCTAACACTTGTTTAGAATTTATTTTCTTTTTTTAAAAAAAATTATTTATTTATTTTAGCGAGAGAGGAAGGGAGAGAGAGACAAGAACATCGATCTGTTCCTGTATGTTCCTGACTGGGGATCGAACTGGCAACCTCTGTGCTTTAGGATGATGTTCTCACCAACTGAGTTATCTGGCCAGAGCAAACAAAATTTTTTAAAATTTACTTATTGATTTTAGAGAGAGGGTGAGAGAGAGAAGGAGATAAGAGAGAGAAGTGGAGGTGGGAAGCATCAATTTGTAGTTGCTTCTTGTACATGTCTTGACCAGGAGTTTAGACTTTCTGAACCATGGGGGAACTCTGTTCATAAATATTCAAATTCATACTCTGTCTGCTGACATCATAAGAAATTATTCTGTTGTTCCATGGCCAAATAAAAAGTAAAATTCAACCATTCTATATGACTCTTCTAAATACTAACTACATTTCTCAACATTTAAAACATATTGTATTCTGGTATTTACCCACGGAACTGAAAAAAATATATTTTTCTAGTTTACATAAATTTTTGAATTTCATCTTTTGAGATATTGCAATGTATATAGATGTCTCATGAAATTATAGGTATCTTAATTTTACCAACAGACAGTAGCATGAAAGTGAAAGACTTGGTCCAGCCACTGCTGTAAATTTATGCCTAGGTAACTCCTTCAATCTGATTTTAGACTAATATTTTAATTCTGCCATAATGTAGGTACTTCAAGAAAATGATAATACTAGTAATATTTGACTTTAACAGTCTAATTGGTGAAAGATAGTCAAGTTCTTAAACATAGAAATCTCTCAATTTCTTTTAGACATTTTTGTTTTACCATAAGAAACACTAACACATTTTGATTTTATTTATTTTTATTTATTTTATTTTATTTTTTAGGGCTTTTAAAATTTTTATTTTACTTATTAGCATAGTTATTTATTTATTTATTTAAATTTATTGTGTTAACATGGATTCAAGTGTCCCACTGAATATAACACCCTCCTCCCTCCCTGTGTCTCTATTTATACCCCCTTTGCCCCTCTCCCCCTAACTCAAGCCTCCCTTTCCTTTTGGATTTACTATCCTGTTATCTGTATCTCTAAATCATTCTCTACAACAGCAAGTCACTCATAAAATATTTATGAGATGGTAAAACTTTTAAATTAAGAGGCCAATGTTACCAACTATTTTGTCAATTGAGGATATTAACAATAACATCCTTTTATTTCAAACATAATATGTCCAAAAACAAAATTCTTGATCTCTTCCTGCCAACATAAATCTGTTTCTTTGGTATCATCAGCTAGTAAATGGCATCACCCTTCACCCCAGAATGTTTCCCCAAACCAAAGGCTTGGGACTCACTCTTGACATCTTTATTTCTCTCATGTACAACATTCAGTTACTAGAAAAATTTTTGGCTCTACTTTCCCCAGTTATCCTACTCTAGCCACTTCTTACAACCTTGATCTCCTAACACCCTAATATAAACCACCATTATTTCTCACTTGATTTACACAGTAGGTTTCTTGACCATATATCAAGTAGAGGAACAGGGCATTTTTTGATGTTAGATAATCTCTCCCTCTAAGCTCTATCCTGGGGAGACAAACTTTGAACAATCTCTTTTCTCAGTACCTAAGATCTTTATAAGAGAGCTAAGCTAATTTACCTTACAAAAGCAAAAACTAGTCCAAAGAGTGCTTTTCATCATATTATGTAGGATATTTTTTTAAATGGAAACACAAAGTCTACAGCCTCACTTAAAAATTTCAAACACATAGAATTAAAATGTAGATATTTCTTAATTCTGTATTATTCATTCACTCTTTGTAGGCAACTATTATCTGTAGGTTGAATGAATCCTTCTAGACATTTTTCTATGTATAACACACACAAGCACATGCACGATGATTTCCTCCATTCTATATGCCATCAATGTAATTAAATTGCTACCTTTCCTCCAGGTGACAGTCCTCTTCCATTGACCCTTTGCCCCAAGTGTAGGCACAGGTAGTTCCTTAATTCTCTCCAGCACGACTGGGACCAGGAGGCAATTGTTTACTGAGCAAATACTGGGGTTCTGATGGATAACTGGCAGGAATTACATCATAAAACATGCAAAACAATGAAATTAAAACTGTATATTGCACATTATTTCCCTAGAATCAGACAGCCCAGGTTCTTAGCTCTTCTACTCATTAATAATATGATGTTGAGAAAATTACCTAGCTCTCTAAAAATCTCATTTGTGAAAAGAGATAATATCAGTACCTATCTTAAAAAGTTTCACAGATTTATATTAAATACATGTAAAGAGTTTAACATCATGTTGGGCAAAAGAGAGAGTTCAGCATATATATACTTTTAGTATTACTTTTCTAAAAATGCATGAGTTATATCATAAGGCAGGAGTCAACACACTTTTTCAAAAAGGGTCACATAGAGAATATTTTTGGCTTTGAGAGCCATATGGTCTGTCAGAACTCTTTAACTCTGCGATGGGAGAAGCAGCCACAGATAATATGCAAATAAATGGGCATGGCATGATTCAATAAAACTATTTGTGTACAATGATACTTAATTTTCATTTAATTTTCAATTGTCATGGAATATTATTCTTTTTTACTTATCTGTCAACCTTTTTTTTTTTTTTTGTATTTTTCTGAAGCAGGAAACAGGGAGAGACAGTCAGACAGACTCCCACATGCGCCCCACCGGGATCCACCCGGCACGCCTACCAGGAGCAACGCTCTGCCCCTCCCGGGCGTCGCTCTGCCGCGACCAGAGCCACTCTAGCGCCTGGGGCAGAGGCCAAGGAGCCATCCCCAGCGCCCGGGCCATCTTTGCTCCAATGGAGCCTTGGCTGCGGGAGGGGAAGAGAGAGACAGAGAGGAAGGAGGGGGTGGGGGTAGAGAAGCAAATGGGCGCTTCTCCTATGTGCCCTGGCCGGGAATTGAACGCCAGGCTGACGCTCTACCGCTGAGCCAACCTGCCAGGGGTCAACCTTTTTAATATAAAAAACATTCTTAGTTTCCTAGCCATACAAAACTAGGTGGTGGGCTGAATTTGATGTACAGGCTGTAGTTTGCCAACAACCTCTCCCTTCCAAACATCACCATAAGGCAGGGGTCTCCAAACTTTTTACACAGGGGGCCAGTTCACTGTCCCTCAGACCGTTGGAGGGCCAGACTATAAAAAAAACTATGAACAAATCCCTATGCACACTGCACATATCTTATTTTAAAGTAAAAAAACAAAACAGGAACAAATACAATATTTAAAATAAAGAACAAGTAAATATAAATCAACAAACTGACCAGTATTTCGATGGGAACTATGCTCCTCTCACTGACCACCAATGAAAGAGGTGCCTCTTTTGGAAGTGCGGTGGGGGCAGGATAAATGGCCTCAGGGGGCCGCATGCAGCCCGTGGGCCGTAGTTTGGGGACCCCTGCCGTAAGGTGTCTCTTTCTGGCTGTTTCAAATCTTTTTTTTTTTTTTTTTTACAGAGAAAGAGAGAGAGTCAGAGAGAGGGACAGACAGAAACAGACAGACAGGAACGGAGGGAGATGAGAAGCATCAATCATCAGTTTTTTGTTGCAACACCTTAGTTGTTCATTGATTGCTTTCTCATATGTGCCTTGACCGCAGGACTTCAGCAGACTGAGTAACCCCTTGCTCGAGCCAGGGACCTTGGGTCCAAGCTGGTGAGCTTTGCTCAAACCAGATGAACCCACACTCAAGCTGGCTACCTCTGGGTCTCGAACCTGGGTCCTCTGCATCCCAGTCCGACGCTCTATCCACTGCACCACCACCTGGTCAGGCTGGCTGTTTCAAATCTTGACTCTGCCATGCTACTGACAATCATGCTTCTCACTGACTATAAGAGCTTCTTTGCATCCTTTCTTGTTCGGGTCCCCAACTTTCTGTCTTTGCCAAACTTCCCTCCAAAGGAGAAAGCCCAAATTCAGTAATGACTTTTCCACTTCATTTTGACACAAGTAAGCATGTTCCCTCTTTGTCTTGGCCTCTATACTCCACATTAGCTCTGGACTCACCTTTATAAACTGAAGTGACCAGGGAAAAGGGCCACATACTTTGTGGGAGGAAGCTTGCCTTCTGTTTGGGAAATATACATAGAATATTAATTGCTTCACAGTAGTCAATTGTTCAAGCCTACCAATTTGTTTAACTTGTTCCTTATTAATGAATATTCATATTTTACTGTTTCCAGGTTTCAGGTTTTCACTATTACAAAGAATGTGCATTTTCTCGCTTAACCCTCAAGCAACTCTATGAGAACAATTTAATCCCATTTTATAGAGGAAGGAATAGAGAAAGATACAGGGAAATGAAATAACTTACCTAATCTCATGCATGTAGGAAATTGAAAGGGTATTGTTTCCTTCTGTTGTCTTCCTGCTAAAAAAAGAAGAAACACATTAATATTTATTTAATATATTAAATAAGATGTTGGAGGGCTGATGAAGAGTGTGCACATCAGGAGCTTCAGTAGTGTTTGTAATATGCTATTTTTTCAGCTTAGGTCATGGATTTACAAATGTTTATTTCTGTGCTTCTTAATTAACATCAGTGTTGCATGTTATTGTTCATATGTATCATTTATAGAGCAATAAAAACTACAGTAGAAAAAATCCTGGTACTGATATAAAACTGTATGAGTAAAACCTAAGACGTGCTCTTTAGATTGCTTTAATTTTTTGACCTATTTCTGCATGGTTAGGAAAAGGAGTGATTGAAATAATGATTTAGGAACCCAGGGAGAGCACACATCGAGTTTGGTCACATAATGGCCTCTATAGCGATTGTTTGTCTTGCATCCTTGTTCTAGGAACTGCTATTTTACCAAAACTCCTGGTCATGGTGCATGGCACTATGACCACACTTCTTGGATACAGTTGATTGGAACAAAAGTAGTCACCTGAGCCAAGATATTGTTACTGTAGTAATTCATTTTCTGAATTTAGTTGATTGGTCTAAAAGCAGCACATGATTTAGGCTTAGCAATCAGTGTCCTTTTCCTAGAATTTTACAACTGGAATCGGGAAACTATTAAAAAAATTTTTTTTCAATTACAGTTTACATTCAATTGAGAAACTATGAGGATACAAGCTCAGATCTGCTAGTAGACTCTTGGAGAAAAATTTGTTTACATTCAAAGAGAAAGAAGCAAAGCCAGACAGAAAAACAGATGAATCACTGGGCATCTTGATGGCATTTAAGGCTTGGTTCCAGATGTTCTTGAGGCTCAGCTACACCCCTGAACTTCCAAAAAATAAGTTGTTTTGTAAAAGAACACAGAATGCACTTAATAAATTACTTTAAAAATTATTTTTAAAAAGTTCTTTCACTTTACTTGAGAGAGTTTTAATTTCTTTAATCAATTAATAACAAGTGGTGCTATGAAAGTTATATGAAAACAGTTATCAGGATAATGAAGACTGTCTCTGTGATGGTCACTGAGATTTTAATAGCTTATAGACTCAGGACAGTACTTCTAATGAACAGGCAAAAGATAGTGCAGTTAGCAAACCAAGAAATACATTCCATTAGTCATTATATAAAAATAGACAAAAGTAAAGTCACCAGAGATGCAGAACTTCCTTTGCTAAGAATAAAGAGAAGAAAAATATTGCAAGGAAGAGGAAAAATAATGGATCCTAATCAATGGAAATAAACCATTTAAAATCTTTTTGTTACTTCCTTAGTTTTGTATAAAATAAAGTAGGTGGAACCAGATAATCACCTAGCTCCTACCAAGCTCAAAAATTCTTTAGCTCTGAAGTTAAAACATCAATAATTATTCATAAATTTGTTAAAGTCATGAACATATGACAAGGATTATTTCACATTAAACATAATTGTCAAAAGTGAAGTTGTTGGCTGAACCACTTCAAATGATAAAATCAGACCAACAGCCTCAGAATATTCTTTTGACTAGTTAAAAAATTTGTGTTGATGAAAAATTGTTACCAGCTCTCAGAGGTGACTTGTGAAGTATAAGATAAAGCTGTCCTTTTTTAGATGATTAGAAATGTATAGAAATATTGCATAACAATTTAAGAAAAAATTCCATTATTTTATTTCTATATGACTTTTAATTTAAAGTTGCTACTCAGCTCAATATCCAATTCATATTTGTTTTCATTTTCAAGTCTAGCTTATTTTTCATTTAACATCAATGGTTCTCTTTATTATAAATATTTTCTGTGACCTAGCACAATATGTATATATAGTTACAATAATGATTACAAAACATTTTTGACAAGTATGGAAAATAATAGTTAATGTTTTCCACTGGCAACATGGTCTGTCTCCAAAAGAAGTCCTAATCCTGCAGAATAAAGAAATATTTATGCAAGCACATGGCAGAAATATAAATGTCTAATTAATTCATTTTGATCATTATATATTTTTATAAATGCTACCATATGTTGTTTAAAGTACCTATTATCAAAATTAGTACCTGAATATTGTCCCTTCCAGAGCTTCATTCTGGAAATTTTAAAAATTGTAATTATTTACGTAAAATGTACTATCATTTATTTCTAAATATTTAATTTCTAAAATTAGAGTTCAGAAATCTTTTATTTATAACAACTTTTGTGGTGCTGTTGCTCAGTTGTTGGGTCGACTTAAATTCTCCAGAGTCAAAACGAAAGACTGTAACTACTGACTTCAAATTCAGACTACAAAATAAGGAAAGGGAATGCAGAATGCCTCACAGTATCTATCCGCAGGCTTGGAAAGCAATGCAGATTGTCCATGTTTTAAGGAGTTGCTATCACATGGCTCTATGTTGGGCCCCAACCATTCCCATCCCACCCCACTTCATCTTTACCAGGGATTGTCCTGGAGGGAGCGAGCCTAGTCAGGATGACACAGAAAAGTCTAAGAAATTCTTTCTAGGTGGGTCTACTTCACTGACATGGCACAAAAATAGAGATCAGAAAGGCTTCCCATAATAACTATTCTAACTATTATAAATACTGGCAGGTTACTTTGCTATAATTGAGCATTTATTGAGCTCTTACAGAGTGCTAACATTGTCTGAAACTGCTTAGAGGTAGGCAATTTCCTTATCTCATTATCCTACCCAACGTCCCACTCCTAAGACATTGTGCAGCAGGAATGTGAACAGGGGTTCCTGATTGTAGAGACTGTGGCTCTGCACCTCCAAATGATCGAATGTAGAGGGCTAAATTTATTGGTACAAATGATACAAACATAACTTTCTGTTTTCTTCGTGTAGACATCTAACCAAGAAGCTTTTCTGGCCTGATATTCTTTTACTGTTCTATTAAAGTTTACAGACTCTGATTTATCACGATGAATATTGCACATGCAAATTCCACACAGTGAAAATTTAAATAAAAAAATATAACTTAAATTGCATATATCTCCCATTTGCAGTAGAGGCAGAATAGCTTTAAGGAATCTGCACTGTTGACTCCTGTCCCCCAAACCACTAAGACTAGGATGAACTCTAAAGGGGCCCACAGATTCCTGAAAACAGGCAAACCTTGAACATATGCACCCATATACATTTTGCCTGAGAGAGGTCTCATCACTTTTCTCAGATATTCACACCTCAAAACATGAAGAACCGCTGGATTAAATCTTTCAAAAAGTAAAAAGTAAAATTATGACTTCCCACATAACTTTATCATATAGGAGGAATGTTAATCCATGAAAGAAAACCTGGCCTACTTTTTCTATGTTTTTGTAAAGTTGTAAATTGGTGTTTTGATTTATTCAAAAGCAAAGTTATAAAATGAATTAACAAGCAATATAGAGATGGTCGTAGACAGAAAGCAGTCTGACAGCTGTGGGGGCTGTGGGTGAGGGAGGTGGAGGGATTGAGCAAAAAAGAACAAAAAAAAAAGAGAGAGAAACTCATGGACACAGACAATAGTGTAGTGATTGCTGTGGGGTGAGTGAAGGAAGGTATGGGGGGTAAGTGGTGATGGACACAGACTTCACTGGGGAGGGATGACACACAATATGGAGTAGAGATGTGCTGTAGAGTTGTGCACCTGAAACCTGTATAATTTTGTTAACTATTGTCACCCTAATAAATTTAGTTAATGAAAAAAAGTTAGAGAAAAATTAAAAAGATTTGCAGTAAGACTTAAAATGCACATGTAATACAACCATGTTTAAAGAAGCAGCAGCATTTAATTGACACAAAGTTGCTGAGAGATCTTTCCCTTAGTCATTCCCAAGGAAAAATAACAAATGACACTTTCTGTTTGAAATCTCACATTACAATAGTCACAGCACTGGGTTAACATGTTCAGAACTTCAAAAACTGATGTAAATTGTTTAAAATTAAAATTAATTTTAAATTGACTTTAATGATAGAGGGAAGGAGAGAAAGAGACAGGAACATCGAGCTGTTCCTGTATGTGCCCTGACTGAGAATGGAACCAGCAACCTCTGTGCTTCCAGATGATGTTCTAACCAACCGAGCTATCTGCCAGGGCTCTGATGTAAATTAAAATAAATTTTATTTTTAAAATTGGAAAAAAGGCAAACATTAATTTTAGGCTCAGTGTATCATTTTGAAATAAGATATATAATTTTATCTATAAGATATCAATTTATTTCCACTTCCACTAAATAAATGTTAAACAAGCATTTAAAAAATGAGTAGCTGTGCAGGATACAGAACGTGTGTTGGGTTGTCCCTAACGGCATGTGAGCTCTTTTATCCCCAATTGTATCTATATATTGTTGGTATCATTCAATAAGTTTTCTTGAATGCATGAACAAATAAATTATTAAAATGAACTAGATCTATACAACTTTAATATGTAAAGTTCCTCTCTCTAATTTTTTTTTTTTAAGTGAGAGAAGGGGAGATAACGAGACAGACTCCTGTATGTGCCCAGGCAAGAATCTACCTGGTAACCTCATCTGGGGTCGATGCTGAATCAACCGAGCTATTTTTAACTCCTGAGGCCAATGCTCAGACCAACTGAGCCATTGGCTGCAGAAGGAGAAGAGGGAGAGAGGAGGAGATGGGGAAAGAAGCAGATGTTCACTTCTCTTGTGTGCTCTGACCAGGAATCAAACTCTGGATGTCCATACACAGGGCTGCCACTCTATCCACTTAGCCAACCAGCCAGGACCCCTTTCTAATTTGATTATTATTTTTTGGCCTGTGTTTGTTTTGGATGATTGAGTATGTATATGGTTCAAGCAAATGATCTTAATTCCTGTTACACGTTGAGTTATTTATCCCTTAAATTCACATGGTGAGGCCTTAACCTCTCTTCCAAATGTGACCTTATTTGAAAATAGAGCTATTGTAGACATAATTAGTTAAGTGCAGATGTATTAGAGTAGAAAAGGCCCTAATCCAGTATGACTGATGTTCTTAGAAAAAGGGAAAATTTGGACATAGCCACATACACAGAGAAAGTGACATGAAAACAAGTCAGAGATCAGTGTGATGTCAGAAGCCATCATTTGTATCATCTAATGAGATTACACTATTCACTTCTCAAACCATGCTTTATGTTTGCTTTGTAAAGATTTTGTTGATGTTGTTTTCTTTACCTACAAAGAACTCTTTATTTAACAAAATTATATTAATTTTCTAGATATTTCTCAAATATCTTTTTTGTGAAGTTTTTTTTATTCTGCCAGCCAAATGAAATCTTTCCCTCTTTTAGAGCCCAATAGAATTATTTATTTATTTATTTTATTAATTTAAATGCAGTGACATTGATAAATCAGGGTACATATGTTCCGAGAAAACATCTTCAGATTATTTTGACATTTGATTATGCTGCATATCCCTCACCCAAAGTCAAATTGTCTTCTGTCACCTTCTATCTGGTTTTCTTTGTGTCCCTCCCCTCCCCCTACCCTCTCTCTCTCCTTCCTCGCCCCCTCCCCACCCCTCCACCCTACCCCCTGTTACCATCACATTCTTGTCCATGTCTCTGAGTCTCATTTTTATGTCCCATCTATGTATGGGTTCATACAGTTCTTAGTTTTTTCTGTTTTACTTATTTCACTCCATATAATGTTATCAAGGTTCATCCATGTTATTGTAAATGATCCAATGTCATCATTTCTTATGGCTGAGTAGTATTCCATAGTATATATGTACTAAAGCTTTTTAATCCACTCATCCTCTGACGGACACTTGGGCTGTTTCCAGATCTTTGCTATTGTGAACAATAAACATGCCATAAACATGGAGGTGCATTTCTCCTTCTGGAACCATTCTATGTTGTTCTTGGGGTATATTCCTAAAAGTGGGATAGCTGGGTCAAAAGGCAGTTTGATTTTCAATTTTTTGAGGAATCTCCATACTGTTTTCCACAGAGGCTGAATTAATGGTACTAGTCTTATTCTATGTTACAATATAGGCATAAATAAATTTGCCTTATTTCTCTTCCCACTCTGTTGGAATTTCTTTGAGGTAAAACTAGATTATTTTTCCTCTCTGTATCGCCTTCTAACCACAGATGCTAAATGAATTAGCACTTTTAAAACAGAATATATAAGACAGAGAATCTTCTTTAACTTCAGTTTCTATAGATTAGCTCTCTAGAATATAAAATGAAAGTGCAATTATTAATAGGTGACTTAAGCTGTAATTTGGAAACAAATGATCATACCTTTGGTTTATCATTGTCCTCCAGAATAATAGTTTGAAATTTAGATTTGTTTGGCTGTGTAAATAAAAGGAAGTTCCTGTAAATGAGACTATGATCAAGAGGTAAAAATTTCTCCAAAGCTTGAAACTGAGTGTATCCAATCTGATTTCATCCCTTTGCTTGCTTTGATAATATTTAAATGCAATTACTCTGTACAAATGCACAATACTAGGTGTGGAAGATAATAAACTAACCTTTTGGGCAACATCAATCTAAAAATTGATTATTGTTCATAATACAACCAAATTCTAGTTCTTAGCCTTTTGTACTTGTGCCTATACCTAAAAAAGAAACAAAACAAACAAAAAAAAACTTGAAAAGTATCAGTTTTTTTTTATTACTTCTTTTTCAATCTATGCCTGAAACAATAGCCACTTTAAAATAAATTGGTTTTATGAGTCTGTTGCTAGAAGCTTGTGATAAATTTTATTGGTCTTGTCTGTTTCTCTAATAGTTTTCCTGAGGCCTTTTACCTGAATTACTCCTAGCCATGCTCCTTAGGAGGACCTATGATGTGGCAGGCAGCCTGGTTTTGAATCTTCCATCGCTGGCTAGGTCCAGTCCACCTCAAGGTATTTCCAAGAGGACTAGAGCCACTATGCTTCTTAGTTTTGCTTTGTTTTTTATTAGAAGATGGAGAAATCAAAGAGAATATAAATAAATAAGTTTCTTGTAGCTGTGACCAATTGTAGAGAACATTATTCATTACTGATGGTAATTCTTTGGTTCATACTTTATAGTTACCTGAAGATACTACATGCTGAAACTGACAAAACTAGTGTCTGAGTAGATAATGATGTGCATTGCTAAAGATGACTGATTATGAAAACTGAGGAGCCAGATTTTATCATATCCAAAATCAAAGATGATATAAGTAGTTTTAAAATGTGCACTATTTAACTGTAATTTCCTTTGAACATTTTATTAACAGTAGACAAAAGTCTTTATTAGAGTTTTGTCTCTGCTTTCATTTGTGCTTTTATCTAACGTCATAGCTAATATTTAAATTACAGTTTCAGAATTAGTACATTGAAAATGACACTAGCAATTTTGGAACTAAGTGGCTATTCTGGAAATTAAAGAGTATGTTCTACAACACTGGCTCTAGGAGAAGATTGTGGGAGGAAAACAAGGGAGTTGATGATCAAACGTGTGGTAGGAAGTGCACACATTGTATTAATCCTTTGTTATGTGTGAATTAGAATATCACAGATGCTGCTATAATCTGCAGGAAAAAAACCTGTTTTAACCTTGTAAACAAGGTTTCAACTTTCCTCAAATTTATTTGACCAGAGAACATTTTATATGTATGATATCAACTAACATTCTGTGAAACATTAATTCTTCAGAAAAAACCTGGGGGAATATGGCTTCAATGCTTAGAAAAACAAAGATTTTTGCAAGTTTGATAAAAGATAAAAAAAGCATTGTCATCTTTTATTGACTTGAGCTATTTCATTTGGCAAACATACCACTATTTTCACTGAAATAACAAACCTATGCTGGAAAATTAGTTATAGAGAATCACACTCATATAGAAGACATTTATTTCAATTTCTCAATAATTTGTTAAAGAATATAAATATTTAACATGGTAAATGCAAACTTAATATGGAACCATAGAAATATACATCAGTAATATAGAAATATACATAAATACACAACATATACTCAATATATTATATATTTACACATTTTACCTTTTCAATGATATTTTACTATAGGAACCAATCTGTAGATAATTATGTATTTAATTTTTACCTATTCTTAATGATGACTTTGTAAATTCAAAATATAAAGACTCAGATATTTAAGCCTAAAACGTAATTCCCTTATTTTCAAAATTCTGTTTCTATCTCAGCAGTACATGGACTTTCAGAAACAGAAGCCACAGAGATGTATCTCTGTGTGTGTAATAGATGTACTTGATACCCACCCAGATTGTATAGAGGAACTTAGAGAAAAGCAATAGACTCTTGCCTCATTCATTTAAGTTAACAGAGACAAACCTTTAAAATCACTCAATGATAAAGTAAATGGAACGCAAGGATCAATTTTCTTTTTGTGGTTCTAAAGCCATAATCTTTAGGCTCCTCAAAATAAAATATTCTTATTATAAAAATCACTTGGATTTTCTCTTTTACATTCCATTAATTATTTACCTTTTTGCCACATTTTACTAAATTAATAATTACACCATAACTTTCTTATACAGTTATCTGAAACCTTAAATTATCTGTTTAAAAAACATACATAACAGAAAATTTACCATTTTAATCATTTTTAAGTATCTAGTTCAGTGGTATTAATTACATTTACATTGTTGTGCTACCGTCACTACCACCATCCACAGAACTCTTTTCATCTTGCAAACTTGAAACTCTGCCTTTTAAACAATAATCCCACAGCCCCTGGCCACAACCATTTCATGTTCTCTCTCTAAATTTGACTACTGTAGGTACCTAATATAAGTAGAATAATACATTTTTTTCTTTTCTTTTTTTTTTTGTTGGTTATCATTTTATCCATAGTGTAAATCACACTTTTTTTTTAAACCTGGAGACCTCTTTCTGGGACTTTCATTGACTTTTTTTGTTTGCATTGGTTTTTGTTGTAGTAATATAAGGTTATAGTAATTAAATATATAGAAATATAAAAATATGGAAGATATATAAAAGTAATTAAAAGGATATTAAAATAATTATTAAGATTAAATGAAGTTATGCCATTTGGATAGGAATTAATATAGTAAATTGGTGCCATAACTCTGTAATGTGATAAACAGACTCTGACTTACAAGCAGGGCCCAGTTAGTGTGTGTGTGAAGTTATACATAGATGAGAAGTGGCTTGGTGTTATTTACATTAACTTTGTAAATTAATGAAAATAAGAACATTTAAAAAAGTGGTTGAATGTAAACATTTCAGTAGATTGACATAAAGGGGATTCCCTGTGAAGAATTTCCCAAAAGGTGGTTTGAGGTGATAATCCTATAGATTGACCCCTGTTGGAAGGTGTTGGCCAGAAAGGGTACTAAAGCTGAGGGGCCCCCTGCTGCAGTAGTTGCCCAGCCTCCAACATTGATGTGGACTATCTCCACACCGGTCTGAGCTCTGACCAAAGCCAGCTGAGAGGAGCATGCTGACGGGGCCCCCTTAAGCTGTACCCAGGCATGCCAAAAGGATTTGTTAGTAATAAATGGTCTGTGTGATTATTACAACTAATTTGTGTGTTGGTTGTGTCTTTTCTCTGGTGGCACTTAACAGTAGCATCCTCATAGCTGCCTCAAGAGTAGTCTCGAAGAGGCTGCCAGCCCTGCTAAGCAGGAGAGTCCCACTGTATGGGGAAGTCGAATCAGGGATGCCTGATCGACATAGAGCTTGACTCTACTGGGACAGTTTTCCCCTGGGACTGATGTATATTAGTCCTTGTCTTTCATTTTACTGAAGTGGTGGCAGGAATTAATATTTCAAAGTGTCTTCACTTTTCTTCCACGTTGTCTTGTTTTGCTTCATGGTCTTTTAATGTTCAGAATTGCTGATGCAAATCTACTCAGAATTTTGTTAGTTTTTCTTTGTCTGAGTGACTTGTCTTCCTTTCTGTGGAATCATTTAAGGTTTTCTTTTTTCTGATCATCAAGGAGTAAAGATAAATCAACAAAAATAGAGACAAAAAGTTTTGGTAACACTGCATTTTAAGGTGTTTTCACTTCTTTTCTTTGTATTGTTTTAAAAAGTACTTTGATAAAAAGTTGCAGAAACATTATCTTACTAAATTTCTCTATTTGTGCCTAAAAAACAAGACTCAGAGAACTAGCAATACAAGTAAGCTCTTTAACTTGATAAAGATTATAAACCAAAAATTTGCACTAAGCACTCTGCCTAAAAGGAAGGAAGATAAAGATACACACTGTGACCATACCTTTTTTTTTAACAAAGTAGATGGTTCACACCAATACCTAAGGATAGAGTACCTAAAAACACACACACAAATGGAAGGATTGAAAGGAAAGAATAACAGTAGCTTTAATTTCAGATTATAGCATTACATAACAAAACAATATTTTAAAATATAGAAACTACTGGGACTAATAAGAAAATTCAGCACATTTGCTAGATAAAAGAATAACATATATAGCCTGATCTGTGATGGCACAGTGGATAAACCATCGACCTGGAATTGTTAGGTTGCTGGTTCAAAACCAGGGGCTTGCCCGGTCAAGGCACAAATGAGAAATAATTACTATGATTTGATGCTTCTTGCTCCCCCCCTCACCACCCCTACTTTCTTTCTCTCTTTCTAAAAAAAAAAATGACATATGTAATGCCAGTAGTCATCATGTGTAAAAAATAATAAAAGTAAGTATAATTTCCAAAGGGAATAAAATTTCTAGGAATTAACTAAGGTTTTCATAAAGAGAATTTAAAAATTCTAATAATAGTCTAAATAAGTAAAGAGCTAATTTAAGGCTCTTGAATGGGATGACTTCATATAATAAAGATATTAATTTTTCCTATTTTAATCTGTAAATGTAATCCTACTTCGGATTCTAGTTAGACTTTTTGAAGAAATTGATAAACACACTAAAATTTATGTAAACATTAAAGGTACATGAATAACTGAAAAAAAATGAGAAACTCCCCTACCATTTATTAAGATATATTACAGAACTACATTAAAAACATTGTGGGTTTTGGTACAAAAATAAGATAAATGAATAACGAAACAAAGAAAACAGTTTAGAGACAGATCCATGCATATATGGAGACAATTTATCATAAAGATGTCACTACAAATCAATGGGTAAAGAAAAAATTTAGTAGCACATGCTGGAGAAATGAACACGCTAACTAAAGAAAAATAAGGTTAGATCCTTCCTTACAAAAAATCATATACAATGATGGAATCCTGATGGATTAAAGCCCTAAATAAAAAGATAAATCTACAAAGTTAATAAAAGAAAATACTGGAGAATACCATGGTAACATAAAAAGTGGAAAAACACTTCTTAAAACTTCAAATATAAGAGCCATAGGCAAAAAATCATATGAGCCTGATTATATCAAAACCAAGGATTTCGGTTCAAAACCAAGGATTTCGGAACACCCGAGGTAAAGTTAAATGGATGATAGAAAGAAGAAGATAATTACAATGTTAAAAACTCAGAGATTCAAATCTGGTCTGAAAAAGGAATGTATAAACTTGAGAACAAAATTAGAAACTCAAAGAAAAAGTAAGCAAAGCATGTAAAATTATTCTTTAGTCTCTACTACTGATTATTACTCACTTTATTTCTTTCCATAAAAATTTAACTTATTCCAGAAAAACTCATGTTCCTTCTTAAAATTCATTTATTTTTATGTCAATACTAGTAAAGTATAAAAAGCATGGAAATGCTTTAAAACCTCAGGGAATAACAATTATTGTAACTCCCCTGAAAAGTCTGGCAATTATGAGACAAAAACACATAGGACTCTGACTTCAATGATAAATCTCTAAAAAAATCTCATTGGAGTTACAATTATCAAGTCATTTCAA
The DNA here is from genome assembly GCF_036850765.1 of Saccopteryx bilineata. NCBI lineage: Eukaryota > Metazoa > Chordata > Mammalia > Chiroptera > Emballonuridae > Saccopteryx > Saccopteryx bilineata. The sequence goes on from NC_089494.1 coordinate 183,974,763, forward strand.
AGGAAAGGATAACCACATTTTATAAAATGAATAGGCCTGGGAAATAATGTAGTATCAGGTTTCATCTACCTGTCGAACTCACCATTTCCCCTCGAGGCTTAAACAAATACTACATAAGTGAGGATTCTTGTAAAATATTATGTTTCGAAATAGTTTTCATTAATGGTTTCTAGTGATAATTTATTTCTCCCTTTATGCACAAGTCTCTTCTTATACTATTAATAGATAGCTTATTTGCATATAAATAGATTTCAGTATTTGCTGAAGCAGAGACCAAATATGTTTCTTTCATTCATTCATTGTTTTCTCCTGGAAACTATTAAATAGGAAAAATAAAAAAGGGAAGGGATAGACTGCAATAATTAGCAATCAGGATTTATAATATTTTTCTTTGGTGTTATTATTGGCATACTTTATGTTAAAGGTTTTGAACTCTATTAAAAGTATTAAAACATACAGTTTGCTCAGTGATGCCTTTTTGTTATACCTGTTTCAAACAAAACAAAAACAACAAAGCGGCTTGAATTGGTTATTGAAATTGAAATGTTTAGTATTACCCTCTGGGCATCTTCTCTTAATTAGTTTTTCTGCTTCTGATAAGGTAGCATGTTCTGTTTTAGAGAAGGTAAATGTATTTTTTGTGACTCTATTGCTTAATTAAACACTTTAGTTTGGGGGATGTAACAAGTCACATGCTTAGATGGAGAGAGATTTTGTTCTTTTCAGTAAAAGTGCTAATTTTCAGTCATCATATAGATACAAGCACCAAATCTCAAAAAAAAAAATTATAGAACATATGTCTTTCCCAAATAGGTCTTATATTAAGAAGGCTTTTGAGACTACTTTCATTTCCACTGACATGGTAATTAATAGAGAAAGAACAATTGACTCAATGTTTGTAAAAGTATCCCATATTGTATTTGCTTTTTGACTTTCAGTGTTTCAAAAAGGATATGTACAGTATCATTGTTCTCTAAGTGTATTTAAGAAAATTAAGATAACAGCTGCTTTCTAGTAGATACGATGTCTGTTGGTAAGTGTGCCTTTCTGACCAGCAGAGGTCACTCAATGTAAAGTGAATAATTACTTCAGCTTTCAAAAAAGACAGCAAACATGTTTATATACTATTTGAACAATTCTATTTTACTTTGATTTCTGTTCCTTGCATAAATATTACTTTAATCTGCTGTTATACACACTTGTTCAGGTGAGTAAGACAGTTCTTTGACGTCCAAAGACCTATCCAAACATGGATCCAAAATTATCCTGAAAGAAGTGGTAAAAGCACTGGATTTAAAACTATGTATTTAAAAATATTATAAAGATATTTTCTACTAGATAAAAAGAAAGTGAGAGAAAATTGTCCATCACAGAATAGGACACATTGCATTTTGCCACAGAGAGGCAGTCTTCACCAAAAGATGGGACTAGGATATTTGGTTTCTAGAAAAATAACATTTAACCCTATATTATAAAACAATGTTGTTTATACAGGTTTAGAAAATAGTAATGTATGGCAGTTTTGACAACTGGCAGTGTGAAAATATGGAGATTTGAAGACAACTTGATTTTTAGGACTGTGAAATTTTGGTTTCCTTAAATGTGAATGTGCTTATAAATTTAAAAGTCTAGGTGAAAAACTAAAATTACATTTACTTTTGGTATGCTAATAAACTAATAATCCAGGATCAAAATCCCTGAAATTTGTCATCTAGAACTCAATTTATTCCATCTCTTAGATCCAATCATCTGTTAGGGAAATGTCATGTCCAGGTAAAAGCATAGCATTTTCACTTCATTAACATGATACTTATTTGTAAATGTGATGTTTTTGAAAAGTGCTAGAAATACCTAAAGAAGATGAAGAAGGCAGTGTGAAATAGTAAAAAGAGTTGTTTAAACAATAGAGCCAGTCACAGCTCAACAGTTAACTCATTTTCCTATGAAATTTAAATAATTTTTTCCCTTTCTTCTCAAGGATGTTACAAAGATGGAAATGGTTGAATAATTTGGTCCATACTGCTTGTATGACTGTGGAAGTTATTTAACTTTTCTGGGCTATTTTATCACCCTTTGATAAAGGGCAAAACTAAAATTTAACGAGGTTAGAGATTTTGTGAAAGTTACATGGCTAGGAAGCTTGGACTTAAATTCAAGGTTTATTATGAAAAATAATAGATTAAAATAAAATAGAGATGATAATACAGTATACTTATACTTCAAAGAATCGTAACTACCATGATCATAAAATAAATTTTGCACAAGGGCCCAAATTTGAAATAGTGTGACATGCTTGTGTCAGAATTTATAATGTGTTAAAGGATGTGCACTCACAAGTAAGTCTCTTTGATCTTAGTAATGCTTGCCTCCAGCTAATCTCTTTTTTCTCAGGCAACAATTGTTCTAACTTTATTTACACACATTTTTATGATGTATCATTTTCACATTGTAAATTGAAATATGAATTCAAGGTATCTGCTGTTCCATAGACAATTGCTGAGAAAGAAAATATAATGGGAAGAGAATGGTTAGAAAACTTAGTCACAGAAGTAGATTCTATTGGACTCCTAAATTGATCTGTCCTTCCTTGATTTCGTTCAGTTTACCGTAGCAGGACTGATTGAGGCTTTGCTATAGGCAGGCAGAGAACACAAGAGATTTGGATATATTCTAGAAAAAATGACAGACTCATCCATAATTTAAGGTTTAGTCTCTGGATTACTAGTTTTTGAGATTACAGTGGTACCTTGAGATATGAACAGACCAACATACAAAATTTTTAAGATACGAGCTGTAACTCCGTTCATATTTTTGTTTGAGATCTGAATGAAATTCCAAGATACAAGTCATGATTTGTGAAGCTGCCACAGTTGGCGCATTGGCACAGGGGTCCAGTATCAACAGTTTGATATACGAGTTGACTGACTTATGAGCTCGGTTACAGAACAAATTAAATTCATATCTCAAGGTATCACTGTATTTGAACAAGGAATGATTTAATGTGCAAATAGAGTATTTGAGAATAGCTATATACTAAGTTGTTGTAATTTAGATGTCTAAAGCAATAGGTTTTGTTAAAATTATGTTTTCTTAATTTCATTATGAATTTTCATTCATAATTTTATTTCAGGGAATGTGATAGATTTCTTTTTGGTATGAATACAAGGAAGATGCATTTTAACATTACTCTAGAGTATTCTGATGCCTGTGATCCATAAACTATACTCTGAGAAAGACTAGTTTAAAATATATAGCGTTAAATACAATCTTTTGTGATTTTTTAGTCTATTTCAAGCCATAGAATAAGTTAGCCAGGAGCCAGTGTTGTAAAGTACTGTACCTTACTTCCATGGGTTTACGTAGAGACACCAAGTCCAAATGAATTTTTGAAGAGTTTTATTAATTAAGCTGGCTGCATATGACAAACACGGGGTATAGCTGACCCAAATCATGCAGTGTCTAATATAACTCTGAGGCTAGTTATATACACTTGATCACATACTGGGTGGGGGAAAAGGAGGAGGAGAGGAGCATGACACAATCATTAACAAGCTTAAAACATTTGTCTATAGGATTTATAAAAAACATTCCTACATATTAAAACTTACAAGGTAACACCATAGGGAAAAATGTTGTTTTACATATTAAAAGACATCCCCAAATCTTCTAGTGTTTATCTGCCATCCCTTTGTCTAGAGATATGTACATCAATCACACAATATTCATGATATCAGAAGATAAGCGTTTGTAAATCACTCATTAAGGAGAAAGAAAGGGGAGAGGAAGGGGCCACTCAAATCTTTCCTCCTTCTCCCACACCTGGCTAACTGTTTACCGTCTTCCTCACATGTGTGGGGAAGGGAAGGGTCCAAGTCTCCCTCCTCTTTTCATTCAAAACCCAGTAGAAAAATCTTTCTATTTAGAACATAATAGCCCTTCCTAAGCATGAATGCAATCGGCCATTTTGAGCTGGTATAAATCATATACAAGTAAAAAATCATATTTACAAAATTTCTTTCAATGCTTGGCCTAAATTATAAAATGCCCTTTAAGCTTCTTAGTAAAAGGGAGTTTCTTATCTCAGTACATAGTATGTCCTTGTATGCCAGGAAACTCCCACTTCCTTCTCCCTCCATTCTTTAAAGAAAGGATGGGGCAAGAAGCCTGACTTTTCCTCCTAAAATATTAATTTTTGCAATTCTTTGGTACCTTACCACACTAGTGGCGAAATATGTTCAAAGCTGTGTAAGGACTGGGAATAGGCCCTGTGAATCATGGCCCTAGGAAGCCAGATGAGGAAACCCTTAACTATTTGGAAACAGACATTATTGATATAAACAAATCCCATTTTAATTAGTCTTGATTAAAATTAATTGGTGGTAATTGCAAAGGCTTGCTGTTGGGCAAATGAGTTTGTAAAATTTGTGTTTTTTAAGTTTGCTCATTTTTATTGTTAAAAATGGCACTGGTCTGTGAAATTGCTAATTACCTATCTTTTTAGGAAAGGCCATTGTTATGCTAATGTGTGCTGGAGGAGTATTTTTTCCCCAGAAAGATTTTAAAAAGAAAGAAGGAGAAGGAATAAGGAAGTCAAAATGGCAGGGTGCTGAAGGAGAAGCCATTTTTTGCAGAGAGGAGAAGGGAGGTGGTGTGCAGATGGGGAACCAGAGATGACTGAGACTGGTGGGGGAAAAACTAGAAAAGATTCTCCTGGTTGTGGAACCGGAGAATGTGTCAGGGTTTTGGAGCCCTGTGTGTGTTTACTTGGCGGCCAGTGCCAGGCTAGAATAAAGGAATGGTCCACCAGTTTTTTGCTCCACTGTTTCTACACTGTCTGCCCGAATCTAATGGGAACCTGCATATGAATAGCGATGATGGTGGCGACCTTACACTTGCAAAGGGAGATGTTGATGAATTCTTACAGTAGCCTTCCATTATTCCATGAAGGTGTAGAAACAGGGTTAGAAAATATTTTACATTATATGATCACAGGAACAGAGAGAATAGAGAACACTGTTAAAGGAAAAAAAGACCTATTTATTTTGATTTAAATCTTTGTATATTTAAATTACTGAAAATGAACAAGAAGCTTTCTGAGATATTCAATGGTTAACAATAGTTTCTGTTTAATCTCTGATGATTGTAAACAAAACATTGGTGCATCAAAGCATGAAACCCCATTCTATCATTCATTTAATCTATAAAATGTTTGTTTTAGGATGCAGAATTTATTTATTTAAGTCACAACTGAAAGCATTAACATTTGTTCAATTGACTGGTCACTGTATAAATCATGTAGATTCTTCCTTCATAAAACTGTGACTCTAGCTTTATTGTAGGAAGCCTAGTGAAAGAAGGATTCAAAGAAACGCTTTTAGGAGCCTAACCATTTTCAGCAAGTTATGAAACTGGGAAATAGTCATAATTAAAATGGCAAAAATTAGCCATTTAAATTTTTTTTGCTTCAGAACATAGCTCATTTACTATCTGGCTTTCTTAAAGAGTTTAGTTTGGTTAATATTACTCAAAACTTTTATTTATTTTAAGAATACAGTTCATATTTATATTTAAAGAATTCTATATAACTTGATCTATGACATATGTCTTTATAAAGACATATAGCATTATCCTAATTTTTATATATAATAGTTACAGAGATAAGTGCCACTCTTAAGAGGCAATATCTTAGCAATTTAGCCCTAATTGAGTGTTATAATAATGATGGTGATCTAAGAGGACTTGTAGTATATGTTGAAATTTACTCTACTTTTTTGCTTAGAAAATTTTCTTGGCATTCTGGCTTTAAATCTTTAAATATGAACAGTGGATATATAAAACCTAAAATTCAATTGTGAAAGAAAAATTTGCTGCTAATATTTAAGGCCAATTGTAAAGTATTTTATTTACCTTAAAGAAAATTTTATATTTTATTATTTGATAACTTTTTTCATTCATCAATAAAAATCACTCATGTGTTACATATTTATACACTACCTACTGAAAATGGTATTAGGCGAAAGGTGATCATCCTTTTTTTCTCAGTTGGTTTCTATAATTCATCCAGAAAGTGTGTTATACATAACATTTACAAGACTGGTGAAAGCATTCAAATTTGTACAATGTACTTATTTTATCAGAGAGTGAAAGTATTTTTTATAGAAACAGTTCAAGAACTTTATTTGATAGGTCTATGGATGCACATTTTGAAAAGTATGCTCTTAGAGATACATAGATAAACAGATATTGCTGTCTGAGGATACATTTCAGTCAAGTCAAATCCATGTGATTTTGTACTCCTATGCCAGAAGAGGGACAGTCCTACTGCTTAATCAGTGCTAGGAGCACATTTTTTAACAGGTAGATGATTTAGGTAGAGTCCAACAGATGAATTTCTTAGTCTACTTAGATTAAAGTACATTACAATAGTCCATTGCTTAGGGACTGTGCTGGTAATAATAATCTAGATACTCCACAGTAACTTTAAGATATTATCTTTATATTATTTCTTAAAGCACATAATACCCATATTGTTTTTGAACAGAGAAGTTAACAGGATGGAAAACATACATGGAAATTTTGGTAAAAGTTTATGTATTAGTGAAATTTTTTTTTCCTCATCATGTGTACACTCAATTTAATAGCCTGTGAAGTTTTGTGGTCATAATCTGAAGTCCATATAATCAAATTGAGTCTTAAAAGCAGGAGAAAAGCCTAAATATAGCCTTGACTTGATGATAATACTCCCTTCTGTACTAATCTTTTATCTTAGCTATTATTTTATCTGCAGAGTGTGAGAAAATCTGTTTCATAAAAAATAAACTCTCTCAATGACATTTTAAAACCATGAAGTTCATTTTAATGAACAATTTCATAGTTCCCTTTCATTTTAGTTTATGTTTTTTTGTGTGTGTGTGTGTGTGTGTGTGTGTGACAGAGACAGAGAGAGGGACACACAGGGACAGACAGGAAGAGAGAGAGATAAGCATCAATTATTCGTTGTGCATTAGTTGTTCATCGATTGCTTTCTCATATATGCCTTGACTGGGGGGCTACAGCAGAGCGAGTAACCCCTTGCTCGAGCCAGTGACCTTGGGCTCATGTTGATAATCCTTGCTCAAATCAGATGAGCCTGCGCTCAAGCTGGCGACCTCGGGGTTTCAAACCTGGGTCCTCTGCCTCCTAGTCCGATGCTTGATCCACTGCATCACCACCTAGTCAGGCTCTTTTTAATTTCTAAAGATATGCTCACATATGGGATATTTACTTTTTAGTTGTTTTCTACCACCTTAACATGAAAAAAAAACTATTCATAAGCAAAATGGACTAATAATTTATAAATTTCAGTTCATTATAAAGACAGCCATATTTTAAGCTGAGGTTTTACAACTTTACTTATAGAAGTAGTTGAGTTCATTCTAATGTACCAAAATGAATTGTATTTTAAATTACTCATTGTTCCTGTTCTTTCCCATTTTTGCCCTGTTGCATTTGTTGACATTTCATAGAGAGTAAGTTGACATAAGACTGGGAAAAATGTAATTCTAAGAATCACTTGTTCTTGAACTTTCCATTATAAAGTAGCCACAATTCAAGCAGACTTTTCATAGATATTTGATTTAAGCTGAGAAGTTTTATTCTTTCATGACCAGTGATTAAAATGTTGCATTTTGGTAAATAAGTAGAAGACGGTTTCTGCATACTCTAGCTGTGAATCAGAGCTGGTGAAGCAATGCAAATCTTTGACCTGTACCAGATAAGCAGTAGCATATGAAATTGGAAATATATTTTAAGAATAAGAATATTAACCATTTTTTAATATTTTGTAGCTTAAAGCAAGCTTAGTGCTAAAATGCAGAAAAACATATTTTCCATCACTTAAGAAATATTGTACTTCTCAAGGGAATTCCAATAAAAGGGAATCCACTACAACTACATATGAATATTTTCTTTTTTAAAAATGAGTTATAGCCCTGGCTGGTTGGCTTAGTGGTAGAGCGTCGGCCTGGCATACAGGAGTCCCGGGTTTGATTCCCAGCCAGGGCACACAGGAGAAGCGCCCATCTGCTTCTCCACCCCTCCCCCTCTCCTTCCTCTCTGTCTCTCTCTTCCCCTCCTGCAGCCAAGGCTCCATTGGAGCAAAGTTGGCCTGGGCACTGAGGATGGCTCTGTGGCCTCTGCCTCAGGCGCTAGAATGGCTCTGGTCGCAGCGGGGCAGCACCTCAGATGGGCAGAGCATTGCCCCCTGGTGGGTATGCTGGGTGGATCCCGGTCGGGCACATGTGGGAGTCTGACTGCCTCCCCATTTCCAACTTCAGAAAAATTTAAAAAATAAATAAATAAAAGAACTGAACCTTTGTTTACAACCAAATTATATTAAAATGAGTTGTAACCATGAATTTAAATGTTTATCAGTTGCTATAGTGTGGTAGTAAATTCAGAGGATAGACTGTTTTTCTTCATAAAACTTACTGTTGCAATAATATTTAGATAATATCCTTACCTGTTGTGTTAACCTTTATAAAGTTTTATAATTAAAGTTGCAACTTTCAATAAATTTGCTGTGGAATTATGCACCCAGTTTCTGATTATAATTTGTATTCTTTTCTGAATACTAAAGAAACTGGTATATTTCTTCATGCTTAGTTTAGTTTGTGTATTTATCTATAAAGATATTGTGTATACATAAATATAGTATTTCTCTGCATTATAAATATAACATGTTATTCCAAATTCATGCATGCTCCTGTTCTATAGTACACTGGTATTTCCTAGAACTTTTTATTTGTCACTTAGAAGGTCAAAACCCATTAGCTTCTGCCTTATTCAATTCAGGCTGCTGTAACAAAAATACTATAGACTGGGTGGCTTAAACAATATACATTTATTTTTCACAGTTCTGGAGTTTGGAAAGTTCCAGACCAAGGTGCTCAAGGTGCTGAGCAATTTGATTTCTCTTTTTTTAAAAAATTTTATTTAGAAAATTAAATTTAACATGGTAACATTGATCAATAAGAATACATAGGTTTCTGGTAAATGTTTCTATAACATTTGAACTGTTGGCTATATTGTATACCCATCATTAAAAGTCAAATCATTTTCCATCATCGTATATTTGTCCCTCTTTACTCTCTTTCTCCCAACCCCCCCCCCCCCACTGGTAACCACTTCACTTTTATCTATGTCCATGAGTCTTAGTTTTATATCCCACCTATGTGTGAAATCATACAGTACTTAGCTTTTTCTGATTTACTTATTTCACTTAGTATAATGCTTTCAAGGTCCACCCATGTTGTCGTAGATGGCAATAGGTCATAATTTCTTATTGCTGAGTAGTATTCCATTGTATATATGTACCACACCTTCTTTATCCAATCCTCTATTGAGGGACACTTTGGTTGTTTCCATGTCTTAACCACTGCAAATAATGTATCATTTTAAGGTGTACAGCCAGATGGTTTTGCACACATATAGATTGTGAAATGATTTTCCTTGAGTGAAAGTTGGTGCAATTTGCTAAGGCAGAATGGGATGGCTGTGCTGAACATTGGCTTCATCAGTGGTGAAATTTACTGAGTTTGTCTGCAGAGCAGATCTCTGTGAATGGCAATTGCTCCTGTTGCAAGTCTAATAACAGTGTCTGATTTTCTTCCTTGTTTTTAGCCAGTTTAAACATCTCAGTCTGGGTGGGGTGAAACCAGACTTTCTTCAGTGCTTTGAGAGGCTGGAGAAGCTGGTTTCTCTCCCCATTCTTCCTTTTCTGGTAAGTGGAACTCTTTCTAGTTGAAAAGTTCCTTCTTGGCACTGAACAATGCCACTTGGGGGATAGGATGATGCAGGCACAATTATTATCTTCCTTATCCTCTTGTGCAATTATTATCAGCTTTATTTTCCACGTGTTGCTATAAAGCTTCCTAGTTAGACTCTAGATGTCTCCAAGAGCTGCTTCTTTGTTCATAAATCACGGTCAAATCATTGGTTTTTATGGAAGGACAGCGAAGCTGGTTTTTCCCTCTTTACAATTTCTTTTTTCTAAAATATCAGCATTTTTTTTCCTTCTAGCACTTCAAATATATACATTGTTCCACTCCTTTCTGGTATGCAGGGTTTCTGATGAAAAACCCACTGATACTTTTGTAAGGTTCCCTGGTACATAACAAGTCACTTTTCTCTTGCTGCTTTCAAAATACTCTTTGTGTTTGGCTTTTGACAATTTGATTATAATAATTATAATCACACACACACACACACACACACACACACACATATATATACACATATATATGATGTATATTTTTTATTTTTTGATTCACATTTTTGGGGACCTTTTGGTCTTCCTGAATCTGCTTTTCATTTCTATCCATAAATTTGGGCCATTTTTAGACATTAACATTTTGAATAACCTTTCTGCTTCTCTCCTTGTCTTCTTTTGGAACTTCCACAATGCCTGTTTGGTGCAGTTGAAGGTTTCTCATAGTCCAACTAACTTTCTTCACTCTCTAAATTTTTTTTCTTTCTGCTTCCTGACTGAATAATTTCTACTGACCTACCTTTAAGTTTATATTCTTGTCTTCTGCTTGATCTAGTCTGATGTTGAAATATTCTACTGAAGTTTTCGGTTTAATTGTTATATCCTTCTGCTAATTTTTAAAAAATATATATTCTTTAACTTGTTAAAATCGTCTCTTTGTTCATTTATTATTTTCCTGACCTTGTTGAACATCTTTATGATGATGATGATTTTTTTTTCTTTGAGAGAGGCTGGGAGAGAGAGACAGGAACATCGAGCTGCTCCTGTGTGTGCCCTGACTCTGACTGGGGAATTGAACCAGCAACCTTCATGCTGGATAATGCTGAAACCAACTGAGCTATCCAGCCAAGGCCTAATATATATATTTTTGAGAGACAGAGAGGGGTAGGGGGAAGGGAAGCATTTATTTGTTGTTCCACTCAGTCGTGCATTCATTGATTGCTTCCCGTGTGTGCCCTGATGGGATAGAAATATAACCTTGTAGTTTTGGGACAATGCTCTAATCGACTGAGCTAACCAGTCAGAGCTTATGATGATTTTAAATACTCTGATATGTGAGTCATCTGTCTTGATTTTCTTATAGTTAGTTTCTGGAGATTTATTTTGGTTCTTTACTTGGAACATATTTCTCTATTTCTTTATTTTCCTTACTCTCTGAGTTGGTATCTACATGTTAAATAGCCACCTCTCCTTGTCTTCACTACTGGCCTTGTATAGGAACAGGCCCTCACCAGCTCTGGAGACCTCTCAAACCCAGTACTACTTCAGCCCACTTTTTTTGTTCTTAGTATGTCTAGGCATCTAAAATCAAAAATAGTCAGACAGATGCCAATTACTTGGGCAGTCCCCAGAGAGCTAAATCATTAGAAGCTTTGTTTAACTCTTTCACTGCTTAAGGCTATGTTGGGGCCTGAGGCTTTTATACAGTTCACTCTTCCACTGAGCTGGGATCAAAGGTTCTGACAATTAGTTGTGTGCTAGTTAAATGCCATCTTTTTTATATGGAACTATAAAAAACCCCGAATAGCCAAAGCAATCCTAAGGAAAAAGAATGAAGCTGGGGGCATTACAATACCTGACTTTAAACTATATTATAGGGCCACAATAATCAAAACTGTATGGTATTGGCAGAAAAATAGACACTCAGACCAATGGAACAGAATAGAAAGCCCAGAAATAAAACCACATATATATGGTCAAATAATCTTTGATAAGGGGGCCAACAACACAAAATGGAGAAAAGAAAGCCTCTTCAACAAATGGTGTTGGGAAAACTGGAAAGCCACATGCAAAAGAATGAAACTCGACTACAGCCTGTCCCCGTGTACTAAAATTAATTCAAAATGTATCAAAGACCTAAATATATGATCTGAAACAATAAAGTACATAGAAGAAGACATAGGTACTAAAATCATGGACCTGGGTTTTAAAGAACATTTTATGAACTTGACTCCAATGGCAAGAGAAGTGAAGGTAAAGATAAATGAATGGGACTACATCAGAATAAAAAGTTTTTGCTCAGCAAGAGAAACTGATATCAAAATAAACAGACAGCCAACTAAATGGGAACTGATATTTTCAAACAACAGCTCAGATAAGGGCCTAATATCCAAAATTTACAAAGAACTCATAAAACTCAACAACAAACAAACAAACAATCCAATTAAAAAATGGGAAGAGGACATGAACAGACACTTCTCCCAGGAAGAAATACAAATGGCCAACAGATATATGAAAAGATGCTCAGCTTCATTAGTTATTAGAGAAATGCAATTCAAAACTACAATGAGATACCACCTCACCCCTGTTAGATTAGCTATTATCAACAAGACGGGTAATAGCAAATGTTGGAGAGGCTGTGGAGAAAAAGGAACCCTCATTCACTGTTGGTGGGAATGTAAAGTAGTACAACCATTATGGAAGAAAGTATGGTGGTTCCTCAAAAAACTGAAAATAGAACTACCTTATGACCCAGCAATCCCTCTACTGGGTATATACCCCAAAACCTCAGAATCATTGATACGTAAAGACACATGTAGCCCCATGTTCATTGCAGCACTGTTCATAGTGGCCAAGACATGGAAACAACCAAAAAGCCCTTCAATAGAAGACTGGATAAAGAAGATGTGGCACATATACACTATGGAATACTACTCAGCCATAAGAAATGATGACATCAGATCATTTACAGCAAAATGGTGGGATCTTGATAACATTATAAGGAGTGAAATAAGTAAATCAGAAAAAAACAAGAACTACATGATTCCATACATTGGTGGAACATAAAAATGAGACTAAGAGACATGGACAAGAGAGTGGTGGTTACCAGGGGTGGGGGGAGGGAGGACGCAGGAGGGAGGGAGGGAGAGAGTTAGGGGGAGGGGGAGGGGCACAGAGAAAACTAGACAGAGGGTGACGGAGGACAATCTGACTCTGGGTGAGGGGTATGCAACATAATTTAATGACAAGATAACCTAGACATGTTTTCTTTGAATATATGTACCCTGAATTATTAATGTCATCCCATTAACATTAATAAAAATTTATAAAAAAAAATGCCATCTTTGTTTTCACTAGGTCCAAGTCGGATAGAGTGTGCCAGGATCTGTTAGCAGGCCAAGGCAGGCAAGACAAAAGCTATTTCTTCGGTTATCTTCCAGAATTGTTGGTGCATTCAATATGTGGTACATCTTATTCCTCTCACCTTCAGGGAGAAGGTAGAAGCTGGGATTCATTACCTGCTCATTTTGTGCTGAGCGAGGGGAGGTGCTGAGGCAAATTATTCTAACACATCAGTTCTAACATGTAATCTCTCTGGGACTAGCATATGAAAGGGCTTTTTCTACTTTCTGAGACAGGTGAGAGTAAAGCCAGTCTCTCAGATAGCACACACAAACTTGGGACACTAAATGTGTGATCTAACTCCTTTACTCCTCCGGGAGAAGTCGGGAGCTGGGAATTTTTCTCCTAATTGTATGGCACTGTGCCACGGATAGGGATATGACACGCTTTCTCTACTTTTCCTAGCAGTTCTGATATGGCTTGTTTCACATTTGCCAGGAGTGCAGGAACATCTCAACTACTTCTGGATTTCTCACGAAGGGAATTGATTTATGTGTTGTTGTTAAATTGGTGTGTCTATAGGGGAAAGGAAAGTTCAAGGCTTCCCAGTCTATCACTTCCCACCTATTCGTATCCACATTCTCTTTTAATCAGACACCTAAGCTTTTCTCCCAACTACTGCACAAAAATGGTTCATTAGTAATTTGATAAATTTATTGGTAAATCCTGTGATGAATTCCATGATAAATTTTCTCATCTCATTTGTTTTTCCTAACAGCAGCATTTAAAACAATGAATTCTTCTTTCTTGGAAATAATTTCTTTGCCCTCAACTGGGCATTCTGAACTATCATTCTCTCTGATTATCCTCCTACCCCATTGGCTACTCCTCAGTACAGTGTTTGCCTTTCTTCTCTTGAGTTATAATTGTAAAAGCTTTATTTTTAAACATCTTCTTTGTTATTACTTTGGTAATATAATATAGTTTTCATTGTTTTAAATACCGATAACCCTTCACATCTAAATACTAAAAATTCTCATATATATATTTCCATAGTACTCTCTGGAACTCCAGATGTATCTATGAAACTCCTTAGTCATTATCCCCTTGGATGACACATTGCAAACTGCTTTACACATAATCTTACTTAATCTTGGGAACACCACATTAATTCCTCAGGCCAGAAACCTGATAGTGTTCTTTATTATTTTCTTTTTCTTTTTACAACACATAGTCCATACATAGAGATATCTTTTTAGGTTTGCCTATTGCATGTGTCAATAATTTGATTACCACTACCACCATGGACCAACTTACCATAACATCTAGCTTTGATTATTACAAGAGCTTCTTTTGCCTTTGAAACATTTTCTGAATTTGACCATTTCTCACAATTTCATTGTTATTACTCTTTTTCAAGATGCAGCCAAAAGTGCATAGGCTCTTACCATATATAGGCTCCAGAGAATACAGGTGGATTATAGTCAAGTGGCACATGCTTAGTAAAAGCTGTATATTCCAAAGCAGGGAACAACTTAGTAGCCTACTTATCTATGTAAGAACATTTCTTTCAGGTGAACCGATGGTAACTGAAAGCAACTTGCTTTTTCAGATAACATCAGTCAACTCATGCACCAGAAATTATTTTTGCCTAATATGGCTCCATTTTCCATGCTTTAGTTTATTATATATTTGTATAAAATTACATTAGAGAAAAAGCTTTACTGCTTTAAGTTAAAAAGAAAAGTATAAGAGAAAACTTAGTATAAATCTCACTTCAAACATTTAATAACTCAGATATAAGGTTAAAAATCTACTACAAACATATTACAAAGAAGTATCAAAAAAGCATTACAGTACTTGAAAAATAGTTGGATTCATAAGTTGTAGTTATTGTTACTATTACTTTTATTTTATAGCTATATTAATTTATTTCTCAGACATAAATATGAACCAAGTCTAGTCTAGACTCTAAGTATCCAAAAATAAAAAAAATCTGTCCTCAAATATATAGTAATTTAGTGAGAATATATAAATGTTTAATATTTCATTTATAACAAAATAATTATTGTATTGGGAATAGTAAAAGGTATTAGGATATAATGGGTAAGAAATGCTTAAATCAATCAAATGCAGTCAGGAAATCTTCAGGAAGCATTTTAAATGAAATGTAAAATTAATGAGAGCTTTTTTTTAGATAAGTCAAGGGAGCATATTCTAGCTATAAGGAACAATATATGAAAACTCAATGAGACACTGTAGAATAAAATATTCTTGGAAACTTTTATTAAGGCATTATTTCTAAAAAATAACATGGGTGGTATGACATGAGATATGCAGACAATATTAGATGACAAAGTTATTAAATAATATGCAGAATTTTTGTTTTTTCTTAACTGTATTTAAGTATGATTTCTGAGTGAGGTTTCTATTATATATTAATATAAATTAAGTAAATGTTAGTTGTTAATTTTAAAGAATATTATTTTCTCATTTTTTTGGATAAATTATTAATAAAAAATGGTAAGGTTGATTTCAATTACATAGTATTTTTGGATGAAGGTTAGTTCATAAGTTTATTTCCAAATGCTCACAGTGTCTTTGTAGAAAATATTTGGTTGAAGCTATAAAATATATTTTTATAAAAAATGTATCTTAAACTTCTGCTTTTAAAAATTCATTTTATACTTTAGTTTTAAAGTTTGTGGGATAGTATTTTATACCTTTTAGAAATGTGATTTAAACTTTTTTTTTAGAAATCAGTTTTGCACTTCAATTGTAAAGGTCATAGTACATTACTTAAAACCCCAAAGTGAATGCGTAAAAGCTACCTGTCATTTGCCATTCCATAAAAAGGTCTTTGACTCTCAATGGACTACCTTAGTTTAATTTCCCCTTTTCCTTTCTGCTTATAGAGCTCTTGCTATTCCTCTGAACTACCTCACTTACTAAGTTTTGAAAGACTGTTAAGATCTGTCATGAAAAATCTGTTTTCAGCATATTGTATTAGGTCTTGAGATGCCTATCAGAGATATACTATATAATGTGATCAGAGGATTCCAGATTAATCATTACTGCAACTATTAACAATTCTCATTAATATGAGAGAAGAACCAGTAATAATAAAAATAATAAGAAAAATAGGCTTTGCTTTGAATTCTCAGCAGTAAAATCATTAAAAATGTCAACTGTATTCTTCTCCAAGAAATTCAGAAATTGTTCTTGTTGACAATCAAAAAAAAATTGTTTGGCCCTGGCCGGTTGGCTCAGCGGTAGAGCGTCGGCCTGGCGTGCGGGGGACCTGGGTTCGATTCCTGGCCAGGGCACATAGGAGAAGCGTCCATTTGCTTCTCCACCCCCACCCCCTCCTTCCTCTCTGTCTCTCTCTTCCCCTCCCGCAGCCAAGGCTCCATTGGAGCAAAGATGGCCTGGGCGCTGGGGATGGCTCCTTGGCCTCTGCCCCAGGCGCTAAAGTGGCTCTGGTCGTGGCAGAACGACGCCCTGGAGGGGCAGAGCATCGCCCCCTGGTGGGCAGAGCGTCGCCCCTGGTGGGCGTGCCGGGTGGATCCCCGTCGGGGGCATGCGGGAGTCTGTCTGACTGTCTCTCCCCGTTTCCAGCTTCGGAAAAATACACACACAAAAAAAAACACACACAAAAAAACCCCCAAAATTGTTTAACGATGAGTGCCAAAACATTAAGACTAGAATTATCACATGACCTAGCAAACTCTCTCTACTGGGGATCTACCACCAAAACTCAAAAACATTGGTTCATAAAGACACATGCACCCTCATGTTCATTGCAGCATTATTCACAGTGTCCAAGACATGGAAACAACCAAAGTGTTCCTCAATAGAGGATCAGATAAAGAAGATATGGTACATATTTACAATGGAATACTACTCAGACATAAGAAATGCTGACATAGTGACATTTACAAAAACATGGATGGATGTTGAGAACATTATATTGAGTGAAATAAAGTAAATCAGAAAAAGCTAAGAACTGTATGATTTTACACATAGGTGGGATATGAAACTGAGACTAGATAAAAATGAAGTGTTTCCCAGAGAGAACAGGGTGGGAGGAAGGGAATAAAGTAATGGGTTGGGGGAAAAGTATAAAGAGGAACAAATATAAGATGACAGAAAGTTATTTGACTTTGGGTGATGGGTATACAACATAATCAAAAGTTTAAATGCTATAGAAATGTTTACCTGAAACCTATATACTCTTATTGATCAATCACCGTGTTAAAGTTAATTTTCTAAATAATATTTAAATATTAAAAAAGGATGTGGTAAAATAAGTTTTCTATGTTTAACAGTAACCTATAAGAAAAAATCCTTAAAGTAGACAAATATCTCCATTATGAAGATATTGGGAATTGAATTTCATCCTGAACATTTTCTATAACATTGTTTGAGCAAGTGTTTTATTATTAGTGGTCATTTAGAACAATAGTATTTGATTTAAATGGTTCCAGACTCATTGGTTGCTTGATTCATGTTAGAAATTTGATAATATCATACAACCAGCACTGTCTGCAAATGCTAAATTGGCTATGGTGCTGCAGATGACTACATGTTAGTATTGTGATCACGTAGAATTTCTAAATACATTTGTCCCTTGCCATATCGTGGTTCACTCTTCACGGTCTCACTCTATCGCAGATGTTAAAATTGGATATATCTAATTTTGTATCGTGGATTTTTCGCTATATCATGGGATTTTGCGGTATATACGTATTTTTATATATTTATTATCTTAACTATTTAGAAAGTGTTTAAGAGCATAGGAAGTGTTTATAAGAGTGTGAGAAAGGTTAATAACAGTGTGGGAAAGGTTTATAAGAGTGTGGGGAGGGCTTATAAAGTCTTAAAATATATAAATAATAAAATAAATATAAGGTCAGTACTTCATGGATTTTTGCCTATCACGGGGGGCGAGGGTTCTGGAACCTAACCTCTGCGTTAGATGAGGGACCTCTGTAATTCTCATATAAGATGGTTTCAGTACAGAGGTAGATTTTCTAAAATGAAAATGATAACTAGTAAAGGTCTGGCTTCTGATCTAATTTAAAAAATAGTCACGATTTTGTAAAGTACTGAATTGTTTATATGGTTAGTTCCAATTCACTAAAAATATGCAGAAATTATGTACATTATCATTTCTGTGAAAATAGTGACTTTAAACATTAAATCTTAAACTTAAAATCCCAATTTATGGGATATCCAGGGAACCTAGTAACATCAGTCACATTTAATTTAAGAAAACAAAATTTACTGTATTCTGGGCAGTTGAAATGGTTATAAAATTAAGCTTCACTGATTCCCATCATAGCATATAATTTCTCCCATAAAAGCTATTTTTTTTGCAATAGCTAGAATACTTCCTGAAACATTTTAATACATTTCCTTTTCTTGTTTCTATATAGAACATAAAATGAACCTATTCAATCAGCGGTCAGAGACCCTGCTCAATTCAACATTCTACACATCATCTAACTTATATTTTCTATTAAGAATGATAATTTTCTTAGACCTTTTTTTTCTTCTTTTTTACTTTCATCAGTACTAAATGGGTTTCTCTTTGGGCTCTTTTCTTCTTCAGAAATACAGTTATAAAAGTTATTGTGTTACCGCAAGTGCAGAGGCAAATAGAAAAGAAACAGTTTGAATTGAAATGCCGATGCTAACATACTAACCAAGGGTAATGCAAGTATTATTTAAGCAAATGCAAAGATTATAGATTTTTAAGAATTCTCACATTCATTGAAAGTTTATATGGTGAGTTCATTAAAGCCAAATTCTTATTATAGTTGTGATTATAGTTATTATTTATATGTGAGTTAAGTGCAAGATGATCTTAGAGGTGAGGAAGGCATAAAGGGAAAACTGCATATGTTACATTTTGTTGTTAGTAAGGTCTTTGTAAGTGTGTAGCCTAACAATTAGGAGTTCACCTTTTCTGATAAGAGACATAGGAGCTCCACTGGGTATTACCTTCTCCCCACTTCACTTATTCAGAGAATTTGAGAACTGAGCCCCAGATTCCTCATCTCTAAAATGGGATTATAAAAGGATCTATTTGATAGGATATTTTATTTTATTTTTACAGAGACAGAGAGAGAGTCAGAGAGAAGGATAGATAGGGACAGACAGACAGGACCAGAGAGAGATGAGAAGCATCAGTCATCAGTTTTTTGTTGCAACACCTTAGTTGTTCATTGATTGCTTTCTCATATGTGCCTTGACCGCGGGCCTTCAGCAGACCGAGTAACCCCTTGCTCAAGCCAGCGACTTTGGGTCCAAGCTGGTGAGCTTTTTTTTAGCTCAAACCAGATGAGCCCGCGCTCTAGTTGGCGACCTTGGGGTCTCGAACCTGGGTCCTTCCACATCCCAGTCCAACGCTCTATCCACTGCACCACTGCCTGGTCAGGCTAGGATATTTTAAAGGTTATGAAAGGCCTGACCTGTGGTGGCGCAGTGGGATAAAGCGTCGACCTGGAACACTGAGGTCACCGGTTCGAAACCTTGGGCTTGCCTGGTCAAGGCACATATGGGAGTTGATGCTTCCTGCTCCTCCCCCTTCTCTCTCTCTCTCTGTCTCTCTCTCTCACTCCTCTCTCTCTAAAAAAAAAAAATCAATAAATAAAATATTTAAAAAAAAAAAAAAAAAAAAGGTTATGAAAAAAGTATGTGTGCTGCCTGGCACAGAGTGTTAATAACATTATACTTCTAAAAGATCATTATTAAGCACCATTTAAAAAATATATTTTTAAGTGTTTAACTTAATCTATTAGTAAATATTTAATTTGAATTCTGTTGTACATAAATAGAAATCATTTCAAAATGTGTGTTGACTTTATTTTAAGTGGATCTTACTTTAGTTTTCCTTTTGTGGCAGCAGAGAAATCTTTAATTTTATGTATAATTATTAACTCTATATGTTTATTACTGGCATGATTTTATAAAGGTTATAATTAGAAAACTGAAAAACAATTTACTCTAAGTAAGAGTTTTATATTGTGTTAAATATGTATTATTAAAATGAACTGGATATTTTTTGTTGAGGTATGTATTTCCTGCAGTATCTAGCATTTTTATTTACTATTTTTTGCTTCTAGTTTATTCACACATAAACCATAATGTTCACACAAAAAAATTAGAAAATAGTTATATAGTTTTCTTTCCAAAGAACAATTATCTAATTATATATATATAATTTTTTCATGGTTCTTTAAGAAATTTTATACGTACAATGTAATGAGAACTAACACATCTTCCTAATCTTAAAAAATGCTTATGTTAATAGTAGGCTCAATTACCTGACCAGGCAGTGGCACAGTGGATAGAGCATCGGACTGGGACACAGAGGACCAAGGTTTAAAACCCCAAGGTCGCTGGCTTGAGCAAGGGGTCACTCAGTTTGCTGTAGCCCCCTGGTCAAAGCACACATGAAAAAGCAATCAATGAGAAACTAAGGTGCTGCAATGAAGAGTTGATGCTTCTCATCTCTCTCCCTTCCTGTCTGTCCCTCTCTCTGTCTCTGTCACACAAAAAAGGTAGGCTCAGTTGTATATAAAAGAAAACTCAAAATAACTATAGAAATATCTTCCTTTCTTATTAAAAAAAACAGGCAGTTTAGGGCTCATATAGAAGCTCTGTGAAGTCACCAGGAACATGGGCTTCAACTAGCTTACAATTTAGCAACCCTGGCCATGAGGACTTCATACTTCTGGTTTAAAAGTGCTATTCTTCCTGACTGGTTGGCTTAGCAGTATAGAGCATTGGCCAGGCATGTGAAAGTCCTGGGCACACAGAAGAAGCACCCATCTGCTTCTCCACTCTTCTTCCTCTTTTCTCTCTCTCTCTTCCCCTTGTGCAGCCAAGGCTTCATTGGAGCAAAGTTGGCCTGGGTGCTGAGAATGGCTCTATGGCCTCTGCCTCCGGTGCTAGAATGGCTCCGGTTGCAATAGACTAACGGCCCTGATAGGCGGAGCATCACCTCCTAGTATGCATGCCAGGTGGATTCTGGTCAGGCGCATGCAGGAATCTGTCTCTCTGCCTCCCCACTTCTCACTTCAGAACCTCCCCCCACAAGAAAAAGTGCTATTCTATACATTACATTCAACTCCCTTGTGCCAGAGGAAGGGAAAGGAAAGGGTATTATCTTTTCTTTTGAAGTTAATACACCCAAATTTGCCACAACAATTTACTTTTGTAATTGGATAACAATTCTCTTTAGTGTTATACATGGCCGCATTTAGAGATGAGGAGCCCAGCTAAAAATTGAGATATTAAAACCAACTAGCAGTTTTTTTGCAACACTATTTTTTGAAAAATAAGGTATGCATTCAAAAGTATGTATTAAAGACAATTATTAGTTCTGGTTTTGTATACTATAGAAAATTGGTCAAGCTATTACAACCTAGTCATCATTTGTTTTTCATGATTAAAGTGTTATAATAGCTACAATTGGTTCTGCATCATCTACTAAGAAAATGGTAAAGTTATTAAAAAACAGTAAATGCCATGTTATACTACTCAACTGTTCAATTAATCAAAATATTTTAAAATTGCTTTATAACATTCTTACTAAGTAGGTAACAATCTTTAGTTGGGAAGAACATTTTATGGTTTATGAACAGATAGTGCCTGTCTGTTAGGAGTATTGAGTGAGGATAATATTCATATTGACTAAAAAATGCTTCAGTAATTGACTTTCAAGAAAACTCTTTTTTTTTTTTATAATAAATTTTTATTAATGGTAATGGGATGACATTAATAAATCAGGGTACATATATTCAAAGAAAACATGTCTAGGTTATTTTGTCATTAAATTATGTTGCAAACCCCTCGCCCAAAGTCAGATTGTCCTCCGCCACCCTCTATCTAGTTCTCTGTGCCCCTCCCCCTCCCCCTAACTCTCTCCCTCCCTCCCTCCCATGGCCTCCCTCCCCCCACCCTTGATAACCACCACACTCTTGTCCATGTCTCTTAGTCTCATTTTTATGTTCCACCAATGTATGGAATCATGTAGTTCTTGTTTTTTTCTGATTTACTTATTTCACTCCTTATAATGTTATCAAGATCCCACCATTTTGCTGTAAATGATCTGATGTCATCATTTCTTATGGCTGAGTAGTATTCCATAGTGTATATGTGCCACATCTTCTTTATCCAGTCTTCTATTGAAGGGCTTTTTGGTTGTTTCCATGTCTTGGCCACTGTGAACAGTGCTGCAATGAACATGGGGCTACATGTGTCTTTACGTATCAATGTTTCTGAGGTTTTGGGGTATATACCCAGTAGAGGGATTGCTGGGTCATAAGGTAGTTCTATTTTCAGTTTTTTGAGGAACCACCATACTTTCCTCCATAATGGTTGTACTACTTTACATTCCCACCAACAGTGAATGAGGGTTCCCTTTTCTCCACAGCCTCTCCAACATTTGCTATTACCCGTCTTGTTGATAATAGCTAATCTAACAGGAGTGAGGTGGTATCTCATTGTAGTTTTGATTTGCATTTCTCTAATAACTAATGAAGCTGAGCATCTTTTCATATATCTGTTGGCCATTTGTATCTCTTCCTGGGAGAAGTGTCTGTTCATGTCCTCTTCCCATTTTTTAATTGGATTGTTTGTTTGTTTGTTGTTGAGTTTTATGAGTTCTTTGTAAATTTTGGATATTAGGCCCTTATCAGAGCTGTTGTTTGAAAATATCATTTCCCATTTAGTTGGCTGTCTGTTTATTTTGATATCAGTTTCTCTTGCTGAGCAAAAACTTTTTATTCTGATGTAGTCCCATTCATTTATCTTTGCCTTCACTTCTCTTGCCATTGGAGTCAAGTTCATAAAATGTTCTTTAAAACCCAGGTCCATGATTTTAGTACCTATGTCTTCTTCTATGTACTTTATTGTTTCAGGTCTTATATTTAGCTCTTTGATCCATTTTGAATTAATTTTAGTACACGGGGACAGGCTGTAGTCGAGTTTCATTCTTTTGCATGTGGCTTTCCAGTTTTCCCAACACCATTTGTTGAAGAGGCTTTCTTTTCTCCATTGTGTGTTGTTGGCCCCTTTATCAAAGATTATTTGACCATATATATGTGGTTTTATTTCTGGGCTAAGAAAACTCTTTTTTTTACCTCATACTTTTCATTTTGAAAAAATAAAGAAAACTAGAAAAATATTAATCAAATTTTGCTAAGGGTTTAAATCGAAATAGCTATCTAATTCATAAATTTATTCATAAGAGTTATTAGTTATCTCTATTCAAAGTAGCACTGATTGTTTTTACTTTCTAATATGAGAGAAATCATCAGAAAATTTAAAAATGCAGGTTTTTCTCTGTTCTGGTTATAAGGAATACAAGTCATTTGACTTAGATTCAAAAATCTTGTAGCAGTGCAGCTAGTGATTGAACTGTAATTAATTTATCAAGGCATAGAATTTTAGAACTTGTGTAAACCTTTGAGAATAGATCCTTCAATGCTGTCATTTATGTTGAGATGCTAAGGTCTGGAAGTTTAAGTGACTTAAAGTCTTATTACTGAGTTAGTGAGCATGCTTAAACCAGGACTGCGTTTTATTACCTTTCATTCTACTGTATTCTACCTTCCCTTTGTTTCCTCTTCCTTCCTTCCCTGCCTTCCTCTCTCCCTTCCTTTGCTTTCTACATTTTACTAGTATTAGCATTAAAACATTTATATATCACACCAGGTTCAGATGGAAAAAGGAAATCAATTTGAATTGACAAAAAATAGTTTAATACAGAAAATGTGGTGCTTATAACATTGTTGGAAAAAATTGTGGAGAGAACTCTAAGCTGGTACAGAACACACAGAACATCATGGTACAGTCCAGCAGTGAAGATGGGGCAGCTGCTGCCACACATTTCTCTCCATACCCATAAATCTAGAGACTGGGAAGCTTTACTAACTTCATAACTATCACTTGACAGGCATAAAGCTACTGAATAGACCTTGGAAAATTGTAGCAGAAAACTCCATATAAGAGCTATGTCTGTCAGCAGAGCTAAGGACAAAAAAATAGCTTCCACTACAGTGTTCCTACTATCCACATGTGTGCATTTAATTGTTGGAGCCCAATTTATATCCAGAACCCAAACTGTAAAGAAGTCTGGTAAATGTTGTCTTTAGTTTGCAGCCTCTAAAGTGCAAAGAAAGCACCCCACGAGAGGTGCTTAGAAGGAAGCTGACTTTACATACACAAAGATAAGCATACACACCTATAGACAAAACACACCTCTATACACAGAGAGAAAACAAGCAAAGGAGGAGGAAATACTGCTGTGGCTTCAGTTGGAGAGTCTTCCCTTATTTATTCATTATTTATTTATTTATTTGAATGTATTGGGCCGGTACTGATTAACACATATAAAGGTTCCAGATGTACAATTCTACAGCACATCTTCTGTACACTGTATTGTACGCTTCCCACCCAAGGTCAAGTCTGTTCACCATCATTTCTACCCACTACACCATCCTCCACCTCCCCTGCACCTCTAACCTTCCCTGGCAATCACTACATTTGTCTGAATTCATGAGTTTCTTTCTCTTTTTTTCCTTTTTGTTTTCTCAATCTCTCTCCCACATAGCACCCCATCCTGACAGCTGTCAGCCTGCTCTTTCTCTATGAGTCTGTCTTTTTTTTTTTGCTAGGCAGTTCATTTTGTTCATTAGCTTCCACATATGAGTGAAATAATATGGTTCTTGTCTTTCTCTGACTGGCTTATTTCATTTACCATAATGTTCTCCAGGTCCATCCCTGCTGTCACAAAGAGTGAGATTTCTTTCTATTTTACAGCTAAGTCACATTCCATTATGTAAATGTTCCACAGCTTTTTTCATCTACTCATCTACTGATGGGCACTTGGGCTGTTTCAAAATCTTGGCTGTTGTAAATAAAGCTGCAATGGACATAGAGGTGCATATATTCTTTCTAATTCATGTGGGTTTTTTTTTTTTTTTGGTATAAATTCCCAGAAGTGGAATCACTGGGTCATAAGCAGTTTCATTTTAAGTTTTTTGAGGTAGCCTTCTTTTATTATTGGTGTAAAGTGATACTGCTTCACATTAGTGTAGGGCAGGTCACCCAAAGGTGGAGATGTTGCTCTATAGCGCTTAGAGGACTGACAAGAATTGTATGTGAGATCTTAATTTTCAGATTTAGATCACAATTATGGGAAAAATAATATGTTTTTAATATAAGAATAAATAAATACCTACTCTTGTTAATTTCTTCAAAACTGGCAATATTGTCATCAATAACAACTCATAATTTTGTAGTCTAAGGCAGTTTATGTTAAAAGGACAGAATTAAACATTAAGGACAATGGAGTGTCCACACATTCTAGGGTCTTGGATTTGTAGAAAGGATTGATTACAGAACATTCTGCACCATCCTTTTTATTATGCTACTCTGTTTAAAGTGTGAAAGCTAACTTTGGGCTCCAGAAAAGTACACTGCTCACAAAAATTAGGGAATATTTTATCGCTTCATATTCATATTGAAATATCCCCTAAAATTTTTGTGAGCAGTATATTTATGGAATAAACCAACCTAAGTGAAATATAACTATTGCTTTAGCAGGTTAAACTATTTTGATCAATTCACTGTTATATTGTATCACCTTTCCAAAACAACTAACTAGAGTCCTACTTTTGCATGTTCTGAATATTATGAACCACCTTTTGCAGTTTCAATATTCCTGTAAGAATACATTTTCTAGATTTCTGCTTCTGTTCCTGTCCTTCTCTTCTTCCTCTTCTCTTTTTTTCATTATCATTAAATCTTAACAAAGACTGTAAATCTCTGTTATATGAACAACCTGTTACTATCCATAGCTGGGAATATGAAAAAGTAAAGCACTATTGCCCTCAAAGAACTGGTCTGCTTAGAGGGATAGGACCTATCTGAGCAAAGATGGGTTAACATTTTTTTAAAAAAAGGTATGAATGATAAACATCAGAGATTGGAGAAGGAAGAGATCATCAGTGAGTGGCCAAATCAGCTCACAGAAACTTTAGAGAAGAATATCTGTTTTAGACTTGAATGATTTAATTGGGGTACATTACAATATGCATGAATTGGGCCAATGTTAAGTCCTTATGAACATTTTGAGTAAACCTGTGATAAGCTGCTTGATATTTTATATTTATAACTAGCTAAATCATCTTTTCAAGTACATTTAAGTTTAAAATACATAATGAGAAATTTTATTTAGATAATATAAGCCAATTACAAAAATATGCACTTTAAAATAAGTGTGTATAGCCTGACCAGGTGGTGGCACAGTGGATAAAGTGTCGGATTGGGACCTGGAGGACCTAGATTCGAAACTCCGAAGTTGCCAGCTTGACCGCAGGCTCATCTGGTTTGAGCAAGGCTCACCAGCTTGAACCCAAGGTCACTGGCTTGAGTAAGTGGTTATTCAGTCTGCTTTAGCCCCCTGGTCAAGGCACATATGAGAAAGCAATCAATGAAAAATAAGGTGCTGCAATGAAGAGTTGATGTTTCTCATCTCTCTCTCTTCCTGTTTGTCTGTCCTTATCTGTCCCTTTCTCTGTCTCTCTCTGTCTCTGTCATCCAAAAAAATATGTGTGTATATATTACAAAATGCCAGAAATGTTTTACACACTACAGTAAAGAGATAGGATGTGAATGAAACATCACATGTTTTTCTGCACTTAAATTTTTTTATACTTCTTAGTTATGGGACTCTGTCAGTGTAGAAAGAAAAACAATATAAATCTTCATATTCTTTAATTTAATCCTGGTAAAAAATATAACTGAAGCCAGAGGCTACAAGCCTCAGTTGACAGTTTAATAAAGACTTTTGAAAGAATGGGAGATTCTGGGCGCTTTAAAAAAAGCTGTAAACAAGTCGTTACATATATATATATATATATATATATATATATATATATACACACACACACACACACACACACACACACACACACACACACACACATATACAGACAAAGAACAAAATAATGAATATTTACACATCATTACAGATATATTTAAGCTAAATACATGTTTATTTTTGATCTTGTTATTATAAATTTGCATTTTTCTTTATATCTGTTGGTTATGAAGGCCAAAGGTCTTTCTAGTAATATTGATTCATTTATTTTTAAAGTCCAAAGGGCTGTTGACTTATGACAATGAAACTATAAATATTCATGAAGAAGACGACACATTAAAATGTATGTTGTTAAATACTTGCCTTTTTATTTGAGGTTGTAAATTCTAAAATTCATTTTAAACAGATTTTACGTATCACACTTGTAATATTACCTTTTTCCCTATATAAGTGGCTTGAGTTTGCTTGTTAGATAGACTACATCAGGGTTTTTTCCTATAAGCTTACTTACAGTAAACCTAATGACAGTAGTCCACTTAATTCTGGAAAGCATCACAAATCTGAGTTTTTATCAGACATTGAGATGTATTGTACACAGTGTAGGGTTTTGATTGGGCTCAGGTTCTGAAACTGATGTAAAAATAGAGATAACTAAGAAAGTTGAAAAGGCAGTGGTTGCCCAAATCCAAACCAAGCACATTAGAATCCAATAACAAATCGTCTTCCTCACTCTCAGCAGTGGATTTGAACATGAATTTTACAGCCTCCTAGTGTCTTACACACACCAATATCACATGTCTTCCTGTGACAAGACAACTCTCTTCTTGCTGCAGGCAATTCAAATGCATATTGACCTCCTTCATATAAACTCATTTGTTATCCTGAGATCCACCCCTAAACTTGCTTTCCTTCAACTATTATTTTTATAACTCTTTTCAAACTTATTAACTTGGTTGTATCTATTTGTAGACATACTTTGTATTGCTTACTTCCCTTACTATATTTTAACTTGTTAGAAACAGGGTGAACAAGCATACCCTGAATATCTGATGGGTTTGTTCCTGACCAACTCAGAAAATGATGGTCAATAAAGTGAGTCACACAAATTTGTTGGTTTCTCAGTGAATAAAAAGTTATGTTTATACAATACTGTAGTTTATTAGGTGTGCAATGGCATTATGTCTAAAATATACTTTAAAGAAAAATACTCTGTTACTAAAAATTTTTAACCATTATTTGAGTCTTCAGAGAGTTGCAATCTCTTTGCTGGTGGAAGGTCTTGGCTCAATGTTGATGGCTGCTGATTGATAAGGGTGGTGTTTGCTGAAGGTTTGGGTGATTTTGACAATTTCTTAAAATAAGACAACAATGAAGTTTGTCACATCGATTGACTCTTCCTTTTATAAATAATTACTTTATGGAATGCCATGCTGTTTGGTAGCATTTACCCATAGTAAAACTTTTTTTCAAAATTAGAGTCAATCTCTCAAACTCTGCCACTGCTTTATCAACTACATCGTAATTTTCTAAGTCTTTTGTTGTTTTTTAAACACTCTTCACTGCATCTTTACCAGGAATAGATTCCATCTCAAAAAACCACTTTCTTTGCTTGTCCATAAGAAGTAACTTCTTATCTGTTAAAGTTTTAAAGAGATGGCAGCAATTCAATCACATCTTCAGGCTCCACATCTAATTCTCTGGGTATTTCTATCACATCTGCACTTACTTCCTCCACTGAAGTTTTTAACCCCTCAAAGTCATCCATGAGGTTTAGAATCAACTTCTTCCAAACCCCTGTTATTGTTGATATTTTTATCTCTTTCCATGGTTAAGGGATGTCTCTAATGGTGTCTAGAATGGTGAATCCTTTCCAGAGGTTTTCAACTTCCTTTGCCCAGATCCATCAGAATCACTATTGTTATCTACAAAATGTATTTCTTAAATAATAAAGCTTGAAAATAAAAATTGTTCCTTGATCCATGGGTATTATGTTAGCAGGCATGAAAATGACATAATCTCATTGTACATCTCCATCAGAACTTGTTCAACTAGGTGCCTTGCAAATGAGCAGTCAGTATTTTCAAGGGAAGCTTTTTTTTTCTGAGCAGTAGTTTCAACAAGGAGTTTAAAGTGCTCAGTAAACCAGTTGTAAATGTGCTGTCATTCGTTTGTTGTTCTATCTATGGAGCATAGGCAGTGTAGATTTGGTGTACTTCTGAAGGGTCATAGAGTTTTTGGAATAGTAAATGAGCATTGGCTTTACCTTAAATCACCAACTGCATTAGCCCCTAACAAGAGAATCAGTTTGTTCTTCGAGGCTTTGAAGCCAGTCACTGACTTTCATTCTCTAAGTATGAAACTTTTACATGGTATCTTCTTCCAATAGAAAGCTGTTTTAAATACATTAAAAATATGCTGTTTAGTGTAACCACCTTCATTAATTATCTTGTTTCCTTCAACAAACTTTTTCTCAGTAGTCACAATGGGCTAACTGGTACATGAGGCCTAGCTTTTGGACTCTCTTGGATTTCAACACAACTTCTTCACTAAACTTAATCATTTCCAGTTTTTGACTTAAGTGGACGGGACATATGATTCTTTCTTTCACACAAACACTTAGAGATCATTGTAGGGTTATTAATTGTTCTAATTACAATATTGTGTGTTTCAGGGAATAAGAGGCTCAAAGGGATGGAGAAGTATGGGCAAGCAGCTGGTCAGTGGAGGTGTTAGGATACACATATTTATCTATTAGGTATAATCAATGCCATTACTGCAAAGTGCAATACAGTGTGATGTGAAGCACAATAAAATGAGGTATGCCTTATTAATTTTTATATCCCCTAGCATTTCTAATTCTAATGTAAAGAGAAGATTTTGGAATTACTAGTTGTGTAAATAATGTAACTTCTTTGAGACTCAATTTCTTACTCTGTAAAATATAAAAAACCCAACAACCTACGTTCTATTTGGGGGGGGGCAATTAAAGTAACTGAAAGTGCCTAACCATGTCTGGCATGTAGCTATCGCAGTGGCAGTGGCAACAGAAGTAGTAGCAATGGCAGTAGTAGTAGTGTAAAAAGTGTTATGAATATCTGAATATCCACACTGGGAAGTATGGAGTGTTAACCTAAGAATAAAAGCTTAAGTGAGAGGCAAGAAGTGTTTATTTGAGGTTACAGAATTGCAATTCAAAGCACAGATTCCACCAGAAACTCAAATGTGCCCCAATTATAGGATAAAGGTAAGAGGTCTTTTTAATGAGAAAAAGGAAGGAAAATAATTACATGAATAGAAAAATGGATTTTTTTAAATTGATTGATTTTAGAGAGACAGCGAGAGGAAGAGAGAGAGAGAGAGAAGAATTCATTTGCTTTTTTACGTAGTTATGTGTTCACTGGTTGCTTCCCGTATGTGTCCTGACGGGGGAACAAACCCAGAACCTTGGTGTTTCAGTAGCAAGACATACAAGCAGTTCCTCTGGAATGACTCCTTTGGCTCTGTTTCAAAATGACTCCACTTATGTCAATGCTCCACAGTGAATGTATGCTATTGGTGTATAATCCACACACAAAATTCAGTTCCTTTACTTTTTAGTCATATTTTCTATCTGAGTGTTGGTAGAAATATATGACATGAATTACAGGAGCAAATTAAGTGAGATGGCACAAAAATATTTGCCTTACAGTGTGATATTTTGAACTCTTTTAGTCTCAATTGAGTTAATATTCCCAGAAGCTAAGTATAAGGGCTTTGGATATGGTATGTATTGTCTGGTCTTATTATAGTCATTAACTGCAGTCAAGGTGCCTTTCAGGAAGAAAGGATGATAGATAGGCTGCATTCTCACGATCACATTTGCTGTCATGGGGAACAAAAGTCAGGAAGGCAGGAGGTTGCAGAAGACAGAGTGCAGTGGGATACAGGTGCACCATTTCCAGAGAAGAACAAGATGAATGTTCCCATTGTCACCGCTTCTTGCATTTCCTTAGTCATTAGTATGACAGGTCTGTAATTGATGACATGACATAGGACCTGTTGTGAAGCTTCTTTCCCCTCCTTTGAAACTACTCCCGTGTCCTCTAAGCCTTATATGGTTATAGAAAATGTCAGTGTGTCTGCCTACGTATCTCGATCCAAGCTATCTTGGTAATGACAGAAAATCACACCACTTGTAACAAGGGAAAATGATACTAAAGTTTCATGGCTGTGTTAACTGCAGTTCTCAGCAGTGGTTTCTTATGTAATAATAGACAAGGTCAAGAATAAATTGATCAGAGTCAGAGAGTAAAGCATAATGTGAGCTCTTAATCTGCTGCAAAAGAATGCTTGGTAGTCTGCAGTCATTGTTTTATTTAATATGCTTTCTCAAATGCTATTTACATTCAGAGTTTTTCAAAGCTTTATTTCAAGAAATACTACATGGTATAGAATAGATCATTTGAATGAGTTATTTAAATAGTTAAGCAAAATAACTGAATGTGCAAGTCATGACTAACCACTTTAATTCCTTTTTAATAGTTGTTTGACAATTACTGAATCTTTGAAGAACTGCTGGGGAATTAATTTTAATTCTATATTTAGGCTTATTTTATAATTACTTATTAATTAATCAATATTGTCCGTCTGGGATTTTACTGGGAAAAATCACTGAGAGAAAACACTCATTTGAAACATATGTACTGTTATAATAACTACATGTTTAAAATATTTTAAAGTGAATTCATTACCTACCAGAAAATGTTTTCAAAAATTTGATAAAGTTCTGTTTTTCTTGGATAGAGTTTGTATTTTCATGTTACAAAGGATATATTTTCTCCTATAACTTTTTAAAAATATAGCAATAATAAAAATATACTTTTTATAACAATTGTCTGAGATGCCTTGCAAGTGTTGGGATAAATTCATTTTCTAAAATATATTATATTTGGCTATTGCACATGTAGAGTTGCTTTATTATAACTCTTTTAATATTTATAACCTCATTAACATTATAATGACTTAAGATTCCAAAGGAAAATTGCAATGAAAATTAAAAGGAGTATCAGTGATGATACAAGTAAAAACTATATTTTATTAATATATTTCTGGGTTCCTTATTATTCTTCAAACTATACTCCCAGGTCTGATTCTATAACATTATGTCATTAATAAAAGTATTATTAGTCACCTCCTTCAGATGTATACCTTGCTTTTAATACTTTGCACATGAGATCATAACCTGTGTCATCCTGGTGGCCTTTAACAGTTCATGTACAAATTATATGAGACTATTAATTTTTGTTGACTAGTTAGATCAGAGTTTGTGAAGTATATTCTTAACTAAAAATCTAATTAGTTAGCCATCAAAATATCTGGGAGGAGCCTGAGAGTACATTTAGCTAGTCTCTTCTTTATTTGTTAAATATACATTTTCTTTTTTTTCTGTTCTTGAAACAAGACTTTCTCCTGGTTTTCTTTCACCTGTTGTATCATGATGTTTCCTCTTTCTTTGCCTGCTGTTTAGATGTTATTCTACAGATGTTTGCCACAGTTCTGTCCTGTCCAATTTTATTCTCAAGTACCATAACTTTATTTTCAATTTTATACCACTTAATCAAAAATTTTATAAGTCCCCTTTGTTATAAGGATTAGTTACATGCTTCTAGTCTTCTACTAAAATCAACTACTAAAAAACCTGCTGATAATGCAAAGTCTGCTTCCCCCATGGAATCCCACCCATTATTTCAAAGGAGAAATCTTGATGTCATCTTCAATCTTCTTTCTTCCTTTCTCATTCATCAATCTGTGAATTTGTAAGTTTGTAAATTTAATCTGCACAACTGCTCCTAAATTTATGCCATTTCTTTTCTATTCTCAGAGAGAGTCACTTATTGTCTTCTACCTGAATTACTGCAACAAGTTCCTAATTCTGTTACCAATCTTTCCATGTAATAGAAAGATCTTTCTTAAAGAATAGATCTGATCATTTCACCCTCCTGTTGAATCACTTTTCTGGCTCCCCATTTCCAACACATTAAAGTCCAAATTCTTTAGCATAGCCATGAGAATGTATCACAGTCTAGCCACTGTTTATTTTTCCAGTCTCATTTCCTTATAATTTCTTATAGAGTTCTGCTGCCTAGTTCCAGAACATGGCATATATCTCTGTGTCACTCTTCTTTTTATTTTTTTCTGAAGTTGGGAATGGCGAGGCAGTCAGACAGACTCCTGCATGCGCCCGACTGGGATCCACCTGGCATGCCCACCAGCGGGTGATGCTCTGCCCATCAGGGGCATCGCTCTGCAACCAGAGCCATTCTAGCACCTGAGGCAGAGGCCACAGAGCCATCCTCAGCGCCCAGGCCAACTTTGCTACAATGGAGCCTCGGCTGCGGGAGGGGAAGAGAGAGACCAAGAGGAAGGAGAGGGAGAGGGATGGAGAAGCAGATGGGTGCCTCTCCTGTGTGCCCTGGCTGGGAATCAAACCCGGGACTCATGCACGCCAGGCTGACGCTCTACCACTGAGCCAACCAGCCAGGGCCTGTGTCACTCTTCTTTTATTTCATTTTGATTGTTGTCTTGAATGTCTTACCCAGTTTTGTTTTTTTTTGTATTTTTCTGAAGCTGGAAACGGGGAGAGACAGTCAGACAGACTCCCACATGCGTCCGACCGGGATCCACCTGGCTCTGTCCACCAGGGGTCGATGCTCTGCCCCTCCGGAGTGTCGCTCTGTTGCGACCAGAGCTACTCTAGTGCCTGGGGCAGAGGCCAAGGAGCCATCCCCAGCGCCTGGGCCATCTTTGCTCCAATGGAGCCTTGGCTGTGGGAGGGGAAGAGAGAGACAGAGAGGAAGGAGAGGGGGAGGGGCGGAGAAGCAGATGGGCGCTTCTCCTGTGTGCCCTGGCCAGGAATCGAACCTGGGACTTATGCACACCAGGCCGACGCTCTACCACTGAGCCAACCGGCCAGGGACTGGTTTTTCCTTCCAAAACTTTCTTTCTTATTCTTAAATTTAGTCACCAAATATCTAGTATATATTACTCTTTTATATATTTAATTTTTTACATAATTGATTCATGCTATGTATTGACTTTTATAACAGGCTCTTTTGACTCAATTATTTTGAGATATTTTTCCTGTCAAAACATATAGATTTTATTACTTTTTATTGCTCATAACAACTTGTTATATAAATACACTACTGTTTTCAATAGAAAGACACATAAATTGTTTATTCTTTTTATCATTTTGCATAAAAATGCTATAGAGAACAATCTTTACCATTGTATCTTTGAGCATATGTGCACAATTCATTAAGTAATTAATTAAATACTAGTTTCAAATGGCTAGTCTGGGGACCTGTGGAGAATAATGAGAGGATGGTGAAATGTAGACACCTGCCATTATTTTCCAAATTTTCTTCACTTGAAATGTCCTTGTATGAAGTATGATAATGTCAAAATGCCCATGTTATGCTTGGTTTGGCATGCAGTTATATGATGCAAATAAATGTTAAGAATGGAAAGTTTGAAAAAAATTATTAACCTAAGTTTTTTTGTGTCATGTCAAAGTGTGATACCATTTTACCCATAGGACTGTCATTAATTGTAGGAATAAGTACCAAATTTTCTAAGTCAATTTGTATTGCATTGTTTTCTTTGTCCTAATTTTTGCAAATAGATCAGTTCTTTGGAAATCATTTATTTCTTAACCTAATTTTTTTACAGTGAAGCATTATTATATATTTAATTGAAAATTTTACTATACTATTCCAAATGTAATAATACATACAAGGACAAACAACTGTGTCTATACTTACTCCATTTACCCTTTTACTTACATTTTTGTAGTCTTAAACATGTTTGAAGTATTTTAATAATTGAAATATTCCCATATAAATTGAATCACTATTGTATATACTATAGCGGTCCTTTCATTTCACTTTGTGTAAGAATTGTCTGGGGAATGTGTTAAGATGTCTATTTTTAGTTTCCACTATGGAATATTCTGATTCAGTAGTTTTGGAGTATATATTTTGAATTTTAACTCCCTGTCCTTACCACAACTATCACCACTTCAGATGTGCTCTGGAAAGTAACTTCTTCAAAGGCACAGGTTGAAGCAAAATATGGGGTGGTGGTAATACTGATAATTGTGGTAATGATGGCAATGGCGGCAGTGGTGATAATACTGGTGATAGTGGTGATGATTGTGGTGATGTTGGAGGTGGTAGTTGTGATGATGATGATGGAATGGAGCTGGCATAATTCAGGACTTTGGATTCAAATAATCCAAGTTTGTATCCCAGCTCTAATATTATCTTTATTATCTTGGTTAGATTGGTTAACTTTTCTACACCTGAGTTTTTTTGTTTATAAAGCAGAGATAATAATTGACCTAATTTATAAGGCATTCACAATGCCTAGCCTGTAGTAAGTACATCAAAAATTCCAACTGTTATGTAATCCTAAAGTGGCTTTATTATTTTTTTTCTGATTTTGTCAAAAACATCTTTTTTTTTTTTTTTTTTTGTATTTTTCTCAAGCTGGAAATGGGGAGGCAGCCAGACAGACTCCCGCATGCGGCCGACCGGGATCCACCAGGCACACCCACCAGGGGGTGATGCTCTGCCCATCTGGGGCATTGCTCTGTTGCAACCAGAGCCCTTCTAGGGTCTGAGGCAGAGACCATAAAGACATCCTCAGAGCTTGGGCCATCTTTGCTCCAATGGAACCTCGGCTGTGGGAGGGGAAGATAGAGACAGAGAGGAAGGAGAGGGAGAGGGGTGGAGAAGCAGATGGGCGCTTCTCCTGTGTGCCCTGGCTGGGAATTGAACCCGATACTCCTGCACGCCAGGCCGATGCTCTATCACTGAGCCAACCAACCAGGGCCATCAAAAACATCTTGAGGTTGGATTTTCTATGGAAGAACAGAAATATATCTAACAGTCTAGATCTCTGAATTTTCTACACCGAAAGTCAAACAATATTTGGGTATTTTGTTATCCTCATTTTTGTAAATACTACTTAGTGACACTTTAATAACAGAAAATTTAGAAGGCATTTCTTTCGGAAGTGTTATTTAAGTATCTATTCTTTGTCTTGAATGTGAATCAATAAAAGTGCTATATGTTAACATCACAAGTTTTGGAGATTAAATTTACTTTTTTTTTTCAGATTGAATTTCTTGTTCTCTCATAGAAGATACTGAAGTAGAAAACTGGAACGCTTCTCATCAGACACACAATCAATTTCTCTTTCTCTACCTCTCTCTCTCTCTCTCTCTCTCTTTCTTTTCTTCTCTGAAGTAACGGACAGGAAAATTTGTTAAAAGTGTGTTGCCCAAGATACAATATATCAAATAGATATCTCTGTTAATAAATTAAAGCTGAAGAATCTAACTGTTAAAATCATCTATGACAATGGTGATAATTTTGGTGGTCATGGTGATAGTTATGGTGATGATGGCTATAAAGACAGTGTTGATAATGGTGGTGATAGTGGTAGCGGTGGTAACTTTGATATTGTGGTCCATGCTTTCAGAAACACTAGGAAGTAGAGAGAACTTTGGAATTTTAACACATAAGTAACTTAACTTCTATGAATTTCTTCATCTATAAAAATAAAAAAATATATGAAGTGCCTGACACATATTAGATTGTCATTAATTTTATTCTCCTTGTGGAAGGCAGAGTGCTTAGTGATTAAAAGCATAAGCTTTGGAATCAGTCACTTGAAGTTTAAATCCTAGTTCTTCACTGCTTAGCTAAGTGTCTTTAAACAATACTTATGCTTACTAAATGTAGGCTTCTCATTTGTGATGTGGGAATAATAACTGAAGCTGTAGCTACATTTTAGGGTTTTTATGAGGATTAAATGAGATAAAGGATAAAGTATTTGAAAAATTACAGCTATAAAGTAGTATTTAACAAATTATATATATGTGTCTAATAATAAAAGTTACTATTATTTCCCTTTCTGCTATATGAATATGCTAAGCCATATGTATATTTACTTACTTTCAGATCAAGTATTTTCGCATACATACATAAGTTTATTTAATTCAAAGTATATTATTTTAATAACAATATCAGGAAATTTTTCATTCAAGATGCATTATAGTTTGCAGTAATTTAAGTAATAACATGGTTATTTTGACTACTAACTATAGTATTAGTGGCATATTTTAAGAGTAAAATTCACTATATATGAAAGATTTTCTTACTGTTTCAGTTTTGTCTCTTTTATATGCTGTTTGGAATGAAAAAAGCGATACATTCCAGGAATCAGCAGGTTCTGTGGGTAAGAAGACTGATGCCACTCTGATATAATGAATAGCTTCCAGAAAAAGGCCAATAACACGGAGTCTTTGGCATTGACAGGGATTTTAATTTTTTAATGGTTATTATTTTCAATATTAGAGTTAAAGATATCTCAAGCTATTCAATATGTGTTCGTTTCTGTAGTTTTTGATTTAGCTATAAAAGCTTGTTTTATAATGGTTGGAGAAGAAATCCTTTCTATACAAGAAAATGTTTACTTGTTCTTTTATAAAAACATAGTATTTAAAATTATGACACCATTATTTGCTATTCCCTCATAAAAACTTTGAGATATATATATTGATTGAATTAAAAATTTAAGCTACAATATTTTAAATTTGTTCATTGATATGTAAAATTATTTATTTATTTATTATTTTTTAGCAAGAGAGACAGAGACAGAGAAATAGAGAGAGGGACAGATAGGGACAGATAGACAAGAAGGGAGAGAGATGAGAA
The DNA here is from genome assembly GCF_036850765.1 of Saccopteryx bilineata. Lineage (NCBI taxonomy): Eukaryota > Metazoa > Chordata > Mammalia > Chiroptera > Emballonuridae > Saccopteryx > Saccopteryx bilineata. Next base: position 184,012,516 of record NC_089494.1, read on the forward strand.
GCAACAATTCTTCATTGCAGCACCTTAGTTGTTCAGTCATGGCTTTCTCATATGTGCCTTGGCTGAGGGCTACAGCAAAGCAAGTGACCCCTTGCTTAAGCCAGTGACTTTGGACTCAAGCCAACGACCTTGGGCTTCAAGCCAGTGACCATAAGATCATGTCTATGATCCCACGCTCAAGATAATAACCCCACATTCAAGTTGGTGAGCCTGCACTCAAGCCAGCGACCTCAGGGTTTTGAACCTGGGTCCTCTGCATCTCAGTCCGATACTCTATCCACTGGGGCACCGCCTGGTCAGGCTATAATTATTTGTTTTTTTAAAAAAATTGTTTTCTTTACTTTTGTTAATTTTCTATTTCTTTCTCTGTTACACTATTACAGATTTTAAAGTCTAGGTTTATTTTATATTTTCAGCACAAGCACATAGTAACAATAATGACGATAATAGGATAATAGTAATGAGTTACATATACTGAGTATTAAATATTCTTAGGCATTAGGCTAAGTACTTCCTCTACTTTATTTCAATTTAACCTCCCAGTATTACTATAAGGTAAACCTGCTGATGATCTCATTGGTGCAATATTTATATGATAGTCATTTATATAAAAGCATTCTAAAAAATGAACACATAAAAATTTAATAAGCTATAATAGTCTCACTTTCTTGATGATTTTCATATTCTAGTATTTTTATTTCAAATTTTAAAACAACTTCACTAAAAACAATGGAACAATTTACAAATTAAAAATTAAATCTTATTTTAACTCATACAAAGAAAATTCTTATTTGTCATTTTCTTAAGGATTCTTAATCAGTCATATATAAAATTTTAGGAATCTATGAGATTAACTGTGGAATATTGTGTATTTAAATGTGTATTGCCTGACCAGGCAGTGGTGCAGTGGGTAGAGTGTTGGACTGGGACAGGAGGACCCAGGTTCGAAGCCCTGAGGTTGCCGGCTTGAGCGCGGGCTCATCTGGCTTGAGTATGGGCTCACCAGCTTCAGCCTAAGGTTGCTGGCTTGATCAAGGGGTCACTCGGTCTGCTGAAACACCGCTCCTCCAGTCAAGGCAGGTATAAGAAAGCAATCGATGAACAACTAAGGTGCTGCAATGAAGAACTGATGCTTCTCATCTCTCTCCCTTCCTGTCTGTCCCTATCTGTCCCTCTCTCTGTTTCTGTCATACACAAAAAAAGTGTGTATTTATCTTTCATCAGGTTCTAAAATAACTCAAAATTGTTAAATGGCATTAAAGTAGGTCAGTAAAAATTATCTTCCTCAGGGAAGATATTTCATAAAATAAGAATGAAGAGAATCCATTATGTCCATATTATCATTGTATCATTTTGTCCTTATTATTGCTTGACCTGTAAATTGATTTTCACTCTTTTTTTTGTTTTTTATTCTTCATTACTTAATTTACTTTCTCCTCTCATTTATTGCCTTCTCAATTTCTTTTAAAAATTTAAATGTAAGAGCTATTTCTTTGTTCTTGGTTAATTTTTTACTTAATTTTTTTAAATGGGTATTTTCTAATAAGACTAGGCTGTGGAATTATGGAAACCAAGTATTAAGATCTAATTGCTAAGAATGCTCAAAGGTTAGAGAATTCCCTATAAGAAGGCTGTATAGAACACTGCTCCTCAAAGTTGTGTGAGACCCATGCTGGCATAATGGTCTTTATTACCAGCCTATTACTAGATGGGAACAGAAATTGAGAGCACTTGTTTAAACATTACAATTTGACATTGCTTTGAAATCCAGGGGCATGATCATTTTTCTATTCATTTCTTTTATTGTTATTTTGTAAGACTTGCTCTGCAACATGGACTGGAAACTTAAAAGCATGGCTCTTTAACCACAGAGAGTTTGAGAAACAGTGATGTAGACTTCTAGCGTTACAAGCTACATTTGTCCTGCTAAAGCAATTAACAGAAGACTAGAAGATAAATCATGATTTTCTTCCAGAATTTTAAAATTCAAACTCTATAAAACTGGAAATGATATATTTTCCCAGAAACAGGTATTTTGAGTTGTTGCAGTGCTTAGCTGAGCAAATTTAGAATACTATTAAATTACCAGTGTTAGATGGGGAAAATACTTATTCTGAATATATATAAATGTACAGGGTAGGAAAAATATGTTTAAACTTTATCTTATTAAAAATAATAATGCAAGAATAAGCTCTTTTATATACTCACAACTGTAAACCTACTTTTGCCCCACCCTGTGTGTGAATAAATAATATGTATGTGTTATGTGTATATATATTATATATATGTATGTATGCATATAAATTAAGACTGTTAACTGTGCTGAAGCATTTTATGGAGAAGTAGAGAGAATTGTGACACAGAGGCAGTAGTTGGTGTTTTGAGAATGAATGAGAACATAAAAAAAAAAGAACTGATTGTTCAGTCTTAGAATACAAGTCTTATCAAGTCCATTAGAATGAAGGATCGGGAAAAGCTGTAAGGTCACTTGGAAATTTAGAAATTTACAGGATTATTAAAGTATAAGGTCTACTGGAAAGTTCTGTCCGTTTCTATCATAACAAGTTTTGAGATGTAAGCATATGTTTATTTGGCGCATGTGTGCCTCTCTATTTTTATCACTTAATGTATACATACTGACGTAGCAAATTAACTAAAACAAAGTTGATTCACATTAGTCTTATGTGTGAAGCAATAGTGTACCCATGGCTACTATGGCTACTGATAAAGTTCATTTATGCCACTGTAATTTTATGAATTTCAACAAGGAAGAAATGCTACAGAAGCATGTCTGTCTCATCCACCATATTCCCCGGACTTAGCACCCTCCGACTATCATTTGTTTTTGTCCTTACAAAATTTTTTGAAGGGCAAAAAATTCAAAAATGAAGAAGATATCAAACAAGCACTGGTTCAATTTTTCGCATCAAAAGATAAAACATTTTTCAAAAATGGAATATACAAATTGCCCTCATGCTGGCAAGAAATAATTAATAATGATGGCAATTATATTATTTAATAAAGTTTATTGATGGTAAGAAAATTTTGTATTTTGTTTTATTCCAAAAATGGACAGAACCTTCTGGTAGACCTTATATTTTTTAAACTGTAACTAAAATAGTACTTAAATACTATTTTACTATGTATTAATGGAATGCTGAAGAAAGAAGTAATTGTTAAAATGATGGGATAGTGATTAAAGTAATCAATTTAGTTGCCTAGGAATGTAGTGGAAGTTAGTAGAGACACTATGGCCAATCCCACATGTCTTGAATCTTCTTTCTTCTATTGTTTTTTTGAAAATGTTTTTTAATTTTTTTAAGAGAGAGATGAATTTGTTGTTCCACTTATTTATTCATTCATTGGTTGATTCTTATATATGCCATGATCAAGTATTAAACTCTCAATTTTGGCATATTTGAATGATGCTCTAACTAACTGAGTTACTAAGCGAGGGCCTTTTTTACTTTTTTACAGACTTATTTTTTGAGCAGTTTTAAGTTCATAGCAACATAGATCAGAAAGCTTAAATATTTTTCATAGATCTTTTGCCTCCACATGTACATAACTTTCCTTATTATCAAAATCTCTCACCAAAGTGGTACATTTTAATAATTGATGAACTTACATTAACACATCATTAACACCCAGAGTCCATACTTTAGAGTTCACTCTTAATGTTGTGCATTCCATGGGTTTGGACAGATTTATAATCACATGTACCCACCATTATAATATTATACATAGTGGTTTTACTGCCCTAAAAATCCTGTTTTCTCCATATTTATCCTCCCTCCAACTCTCCTTCATAACTTCTGTCAACTACTTACATTTTTACTGTCTCTAAAATTTTGATTTTTCCAGAATGTCAAATAGAATCATACAGTATGTAACCTTTTCACATATCCTCTACTTTTTTTTTTTTTTTGGTGACTTGTCATTCACAGTTTTTAACTTAAATATAAAGTCTTTTTCACACAAAAAAGGCCTTCCTCAAACCATAGTCTATATCACTTCATGTTAATTTTTCACATTACAGCTTTAATTTCTTTTTCAGTACTTATCATAGCTTATGTGATTAATAAACAGAAAAGCTAATTCCATAAGCTATAACATAAATTCAAATTCCAATTTCATTGGTTTATCACACCTTATATGCTTGCATAGGAGCTTCAATAATACACAATTTTGTCTTATATTGATAGTTTATCTATAATAAATTTTATTTTAAAACTGCCTAAAATTGTTATGAACAAAGTTAGGTTTAATTTATATATGCCAAATAATGTATTAGTTTGTGGGGCATGTTTTGGAGTAGACTTCAAATGCTTTATTTAGTAATCACTTTTTACTTATCTCTTACTAAAATTTATTTGGTGACAGTTACTAAAATTAGCAGTATAGCCCTGGCTGCATGGTTCGGTTGGTTGGAATATTGTCCGCAAGTGTGGAGGTTGTTGGTTTGATGCCTGGCCAGAGTGTATACAGGAACAACTCAATGTTCTTCTCTCTCACTTCCTCTGTCACTTAAATGTATCCATGTCACAATGGCCTTAATATTTTAGCATATGTGCTGCCCAAACAAGCACCACCATGGCCTTAATATACAACCACTAATTTTAACAATAGCCATGCCATCCCATTCATGAGATCCTCACTTTATTGATGAATAAATTGATTCAGAGAGGTTAAAGTAACTTGCCCAGCCTTACACAGCTCATTATCAGCAAAGCCTGGTGTATCTAATCTACAGCATACGTTGTGCTTGTTCTGTTTTGCTTTCATGACCCTAAATTCCCTGTTATTATAAATTGTTTTCCTAAACTATGAAAAATAAATTCTTATTTACTATGGAATTATTGCTGTATTTGTGCTAGATACAAGATTTCATCTAGGATTTCTTTTCACCATTTTAACAATAAATTGTCATTTAAGTAATTTTTTCTTTCATAGAAATATTTTCTGAATATCTGTTTTATAGAAAATCTTTATATCCAAATGAGTATGATATGATTATAAGTAGCCAAGTGTGCTTCCTGGCTCTTATCAGTAATGTGGACCTCTAATCCAAATGAAACTCAGTAGTCAAAATATAGTTAATAAATTAAAATGTACATTGTCTAATCTATGAGATGCTTGTATCTGAAAAAATTAATAACCTTGTTTCTTCCATTTACTGACTTTGTGATTTAGGGCAATTAGTTAACCTTTTTTGAACTTCAATTTCCTAACCTATAAAATTGAGATGATGACAGTGACAGTAACCCCCTTAAAAGGTGTTTTTGTGATCATGAGACAAAATGCACGTAAAACACTTGGCACCATGCCTGACCTAGAGTAAGGGCTCAATAAATCTTTTAACCAGATCTTACTTGTTCTGACTGTTCATTGAACAGTTAGAGTAATACTCCCAGATCTGGGAATGTTGCCATTATTTAATAGGTATATTTCATAAAAGAAATAGGAATAAATGGCATTCTTTTTCATTTTTTGCTGGGAGGTGTTTAAAAAGTCCTTAATACCATATGTCACATCCTTCTTAAGTTCTGATAGGAATAATGCAGTGTTCTCATTCTGGTAATTGTAATGTGATGAAGTACACAAAAGTCCTTGTTGGGATGGGGTGGGGTGGGGAATCTCAGCAGCTCAATAGCTACAGGTAAATGCTAATTTAACAGATCTATCAATATAATAAGAAACCACATCTACAAATGCTCTGCTCCCTTAGGAAATCATGTCCAAATTACTGGTCAAAGGTTGAAAGGAACCATATTATAATGAATTGTTGTTGGAATATGATAGGTATCTTCTGTCTCAGGTTGATAGAACATATATTTGTGTGCAATAGTTTACTTTTTCAATTCTTTTTTAATGTGTGTTAACCAGATCAGCTAAGCTTCAGCAACTTTCTCCCCTACTTACTACTTATTATGTAACCAAGAAGGGTCATGTCCAGTACTCTAGAAATACTGTCCAGAAGCCAAACATAGTTATCATTATATCACTGAACTGGCATCAAAACCTCTAAGGTATATGTAGTATGCCAAAGCACTTTACTTTTACTCTCATTGTACAGATAAAGCTTTATCTGAAATAGCTTCTTTAAAATAAAAAGGTCATTCACTCCCATGTCTTCTAGCAAATTTCATGAGCTGACATAAAGCCTGATAGTGTATAAGGAATCACTGCCATGTGAGAGTCATCTTATAAAAGACAGCTTTACTTATTATATATACATTTTTTATAACAAGACATGAGGGTATGGGAAGGGAGAGAGATGAGAAGCATCAACTCATAGTTGTGACAGTTTAGTTGTTCACTGATTGCTTTCCATATGTGCCTTAACCAGGGGTGGGTGCTCAAGCTGAGCCAGTGACCCCTTGCTCAAGCCATCTATCTACCTTGGGCTCAAACCAGTGACCCTGAGCTTCATGCCAGCGACCCTGAGTTTCAAACCAGTGACCTTAGGGTTCAAGCTAGCGACCATGGGATCATGTTGATGATCTCATTCTCGACCCGGAGACCCCATGCTCAAGCTGGTGAGCCTGCACTCAAGCCAGATGATCTTACACTTAAGGTATAATATTTTCTGCACACTGGTACAAACTTGGATAATTCTGCCTGATCTTGTTTCCCTCAGTTTTCAAATCAACTTAATTATTGGCACTAATATTATAAAGTATTAATTATTCATATATTTGAAGATAATGGATGAAATTTATTGTACATTTTTTCTTTAAAAATCTCAAATATAAATATGGCAGGCATATATCAAATTTAGTATGACACAGTAATCAAAGCATATTATAATAGCTATCTTCTGTTGTTCATCATCTCAAGATATTGGCATTCTAGTTGTTAAAAAAGATATCTATGAAATGTGATAAAATCTAGACATTAGAATAATCCAGCATTATGGAATTATCCATCTTGAAAAGGAAAAAAAGTTATGTATGACATTTCTTTAGAATTTCATCATTGTTGTACAAGTTGCTTCTTCTTAAGAACAGTTTTGACTACCTTTCTCTCATAATATGCAGTGGTTTATGTGGTGCCTCCTTGCCATTGATTACTCCTCAGTTGTGCCCTGCTATCCACACATAAAGTGAAAACTAAATATATGTTTATAGATGTGTTCAGAGATAGGGTTTTCATTATTTTAGTTAGTTCGCTATTGAAGTTGTGTCTTTAAATAACAGTCCTCTTACAAGTGTCTTAGTTGACAAGTTTTAGATGTAACTCAACTTCCATAGAATTATCATGAAAATGAGTGACTGTAAGACGAATAGCTGAGATAATAGTTTGAGTTCATATCGTACAATGTGGTAAAGCTAAAATCTGCAGGTAAATCACTATTAATGACCTAGTAGTTGGGGATTAGGTATAGGTTGAATCTTGAGCAAATGCAAAATTAGGAATGCAAGAGTTTATCACTTGGAACTATGCTATTTTTATTACTATGACTTTGTAATATATTTTGAAATCAGGATATGTGACAGTTCCAGATTTGTTCTTTTTGCTCAAGATTGCTTTGGCTATTTTGTAGTTCCATCTGAATTTTATGACTTTATTTCTATTTTTGCAGGCCCAATCCAAGGTGGGCCTTCCCTAAACCTACAGATGCAGGCCAACACTCATTTTTTTAATATTTTAAAGTTATTCATCTTAAATGTAAGATATTCTAACCACAAAATTATGAAAAGTATGTGTAAATGTTTTTATATCTTGGAGTTTGCAAATATAAAAAAAAACAAACTGAATTTCATTACTATGCTTATCTGAATAAAATTACGATTGGCCAGCAGAGGTTTCACGAGTAATAAAAGAAAGACAGCCCTGACTGGTGGTACAATAGGTACATCATCCTCCTGGAACACTGAGGTGCCAGTTTGATCCTGAATGCACCAGTTTGAGCCCAGGTCAGGGCATATGTGAGGAGCAAACAATGGCACTACAAAGTGGAACAAGTTGATTCTTTTCTATTTCTCACTTTCTCCTCTCTCTAATACATACATACCTAAGTCAAATACATAAGTACATAAGTCATTATTATTACAATGTTATTCTAGTAATTATATTTTATTTATTTTATTTTATTTATTTTTATAATTTTATTTTTTTAATGGGTGACATCAATAAATCAGGGTACATATATTCAAAGATAACAAGTCCAGGTTATCTTGTCGTTCAATTATGTTGCATACCCATCACCCAAAGTCAGATTGTCCTCTGTCACCTTCTATCTAGTTTTCTTTGTGCCCCCTCCCCCTTTCCCTCTCCTCCCCCCCCCTGTAACCACCACACTCTTATCAATGTCTCTTAGTCTCACTTTTATGTCCCACCTATGTATGGAATAATGCAGTTCCTGTTTTTTTCTGATTTACTTATTTCACTTTGTATAATGTTATCAAGATCCCACCATTTTGCTGTAAATGATCCAATGTCATCATTTCTTATGGCTGAGTAGTATTCCATAGTGTATATGTGCCATATCTTCTTTATCCAGTCATCTATTGACGGGCTTTTTGGTTATTTCCATGTCCTGGCCGCTGTGAACAATGCTGCAATGAACATGGGGTTGCATGTGTCTTTACGTATCAATGTTTCTGAGTTTTGGGGGTATATACCCAGTAGAGGGATTGCTGGGTCATAAGGTAGTTCTATTTTCAGTTTTTTGAGGAACCTCCATACTTTCTTCCATAATGGTTGTACTACTTTACATTCCCACCAACAGTGAATGAGGGTTCCTTTTTCTCCACAGCCTCTCCAACATTTGCTATTACCTGTCTTGTTGATAATAGCTAATCTAACACGTGTGAGGTGGTATCTCATTGCCGTTTTGATTTGCATTTCTCTAATAACTAAAGAAGATGAGCATCTTTTCATATATCTGTTGGCCATTTGTATCTCTTCCTGGGAGAAGTGTCTGTTCATATCCTCTTCCCATTTTTTTATTGGATTGTTTGTTTGTTGTTGAATATTATGAGTTCTTTGTAAATTTTGGATATTAGGCCCTTATCTGAGCAGTTGTTTGAAAATATCATTTCCCATTTAGTTGGCTGTCTGTTAATTTTGTTATCATTGTCTTTTGCTGAGCAAAAACTTCTTAGTCTGATGTAGTCCCATTCATTAATTTTTGCCTTCAATTCTCTTGCTTTTGGAGTCAAATTCATAAAATGCTCTTTAAAACCCAGGTCCATGAGTTTAGTACCTCTGACTTCTTCTATGTACTTTATTGTTTTAGGTCTTATGTTTAGATCTTTGATCCATTTTGAGTTAATTTTAGTACAGGGGACAAACTGTAGTCCAGTTTCATTCTTTTACATGTGACTTTCCAGTTTTCCCAGCACCATTTGTTGAAGAGGCTTTCTTTTCTCCATTGTGTATTGTTGGCCCCTTTATCAAATATTATTTGACTATATATATGTGGTTTTATTTCTGGCTTTCTATTCTGTTCCATTGGTCTGAGTGTCTATTTTTCTGCCAATACCATGCTGTTTTGATTGTCGTGGCCCTATAATAGAGTTTGAAGTCAGGTATTGTAACGCTCCCAGCTTCATTCTTTTTCTTTAGGATGGCTTTGGCTATTCGGGGTTTTTTATAGTTCCATATAAATCTGATGATTTTTTGCTCCATTTCTTTGAAAAATGTCATTGAAATTTTGATGGGAATTGCATTAAATTTGTATATTGCTTTGGGTAATATGGCCATCTTGATTATATTTATTCTTCCTAACCAAGAACAAGGAATATTCTTCCATCTCATTATATCTTTTTTATTTCCCTTAACAATGGTTTGTAGTTTTCATTATATAAGTCCTTTACATTCTTTGTTATGTTTATTCCTAGGTATTTTTTTTGTTGTTGTGGTTGCAATCATGAAGGGGATTACTTTTTTGAGTTCGTTCTCAAATGTTTCATTGTTGGCATATAGAAAGGCTATGGACTTCTGTATGTTAATTTTGTATCCTGCGACCTTACTGTATTGGCTTATTGTTTCTAGTAGTCTTTTTGTGGATTCTTTGGGGTTTTCGATGTACAGGATCATATCATCCGCAAAAAGTGATACCTTTACTTCTTCTTTTCCTATATGGATGCCTTTTATTTCTTTGTCTTGTCTGATTGCTCTGGCTAGAACCTCTAGTACCACATTAAATTAGAGTGGAGAGAGTGGACAACCCTGTCTTGTTCCTGATTTAAGGGGGAAAGCCTTCAGTTTTGTGCCATTTAATATGATGTTAGATGATGGTTTATCATATATGGTGGTGTTTCCCAATTTGGGACCCACGCCCCACAGGGGGGCAATTCGATAGTTAAGGGGGGCAATTTGAAAATGGACTCGACACGACTTTAACTCTTTCGCCCTGGGACATTTAAATGCAATGCTAGATATCGGTGCCAAATTTAACAAAATATGCAATTCTTAAGTGATTGTGGTAAATAATTATTAAGTATAATTTCGTTTGATGAGACCAAAATATCAACTGGGTGATTGGCGTTGTCAAGTAAACTTCGTCCTGGGTTCACCTCGGAGCGTGCCATCTGCCGCGGGGAACCCTGGACGATTTAAAAACTCGCTAAACAACGCAGTTATTCTCACCTAGTTGGCCCATCGCAACTTCTGTAGTGTTTCACATCATTCAGTTGATGTTAATTTGAAATAAGTGTCAGTCAAAACTGTTGTAAAAGCTCATTGATTTAATAAATATACATATATATAATGTATAGATATAATTGGTAAGTATTTTATTTTATTTTTATCAATATTAAACTCTTTATTAAGTACTTCTTGCATCAGGGCTAGAAAGCACTAATATTTTATAAATATTATTGGGGCTATAATAGTGCATGCATGACAGTTTTAATTTTAGAAGCATAACTTTCCAGAAAATTTTGTCAAGTGGAAAAAATATAGATACCTTTTGATTTGTGGTGGTAGTGTAGTAAATGTGTTATATACATTTAAATAAATATGAATTTTTAGTATATGTTTACTCTATGTCACATTGAATATATTTTAACACATATTTTAATATTAGTTTTTAATTAATCTTATTTTTATTTCTTATAGCTCAAAGTAAAATGAGTGGTGCAAGCAACAAAAAAACTCATCAATATTTGGAGGAATATTTAAAATTTGGGTTCATACCCACTGTTCATGATGAGCAGATTCCTTTTTGTCTTCTATGCCAGCAATGCTTGACCAACGAATCAATGAAACGAGGTCGTCTTGAGGCGCAATTGAAGGTGAAACATAGTGCTCATATTAATTCAGATTTGAGTTACTTTAAAACTTTAAAGAAAAATTTTGAAAAAAGAACAACATTAAAGTCTCTATTTACTGCTCATACTTCAACTAATAATCATGTTCTTGAGGCTAGTTATCAAATTTCTTTATTCATCGCTAAAACTGGAGAAAATCACACTATAGGAGAAAATTTAATAAAACCGTCAATATCAGCATTTCTTAAAACGGTTCTTGAAAAAGATGACAAAGATGTAAAAGCTATGCCACTCAGTGACAATACTGTTAGCAGAAGAATAGACAAAATGAGTGAACATATTGAAAAACAACTTATTGAAAACAAGAAAATTCTCTTTGCAAATGGATGAATCAACTTTGAAAGACAGTGAGGCAGTATTGATAACTAACGTAAGATATATTGATAAAGGACATTTTGCTGAAGAAATGTTGTTCTGTAAAAGATTAGAAAGCACCACTACCTCCAAAGATATATATAATAAGCTAAAAAACTACTTAGATGTCAATGATATACCAATGAAAAATATAACATCTTGTGCTGCAGTTGGTGCTCCCAATATGATGGGCAAGAAAAATGGCTGCTTCAAATTGATGAAAGATGCGAATCCAGAAATGATTCTTGTGCATTGTGTTATTCATAGGGAATAACAAATAACATAGATAGCTAAAAACATCTCGCCTGTTCTGAATGAAGTATTACATACAGTAATAAAGTGTGTAAATGCTATTAAAGCTAGTGCCAACTGTGAGCGTCTTTTCAAGCTATTTTGTGAAGAACAAAATGAAGATCATGTGAGACTTTTACTTCATACTGAAGTAAGATGGCTATCTAAAGGAAACTGTTTGAAAAGATTTATGGAACTGTTTGATACTCTTAGTGATTTTTTAAGCGGCAAACCTGAAATGAAGTATCTGTTAACAATAGATGTTAAAGCATTTGTGAGTTATTTAGCTGATATCTTTGAAAAACTAAATATATTAAATAAGCAACTTCAAGGAACAAATAAAACTCTTGTCGATGAAAAAGCAAAGATATTTGGTTTCATTACCAATATTGAGTTATGTCAGAAACATATTAACAACAAAAACTTTAAACAGTTTCTTTTTTTTTTTTGTATTTTTCTGAAGCTGGAAACAGGGAGAGACAGTCAGACTTCTGCATGCGCCGGACCGGGATCCACCCGGCATGCCCACCAGGGGTGACGCTCTGCCCACCAGGGGGCGATGCTCTGCCCCCCTGGGGCGTCACTCTGCTGCGACCAGAGCCACTCTAGTGCCTGGGGCAGAGGCCATGGGGCCATCCCCAGTGCCCGGGCCATCTTTGCTCCAATGGAGCCTTGGCTGCGGGAGGGGAAGAGAGAGAAAGAGAGGAAGGGGGGGGGTGGAGAACCAAATGGGCGCTTCTCCTGTGTGCCCTGGCCGGGAATCGAACCCAGGTCCCCTTCACGCCAGGCTGATGCTCTTCCGCTGAGCCAACTGGCCAGGGCCTAAACAGTTTCATTGGCTCCAAAAATGTGAAGTAACTGATACTACTTTACTTGTTATTGTCAATCATTTGAATATTCTATCGGCTGATTTAAAAGAAAGATTTTCTGATTTAAAACAAATTGATTTCCCAACATAGATGATGCAGCCAATGTTAGTGGATTTGACTGATATATCAAATATGCAGTATCAAGAAGAACTCACAGAATTGCAAAATGATGAGTCAGTTAAAGCTTTATTCAATATCAAAGGAGCGATGGCATGGCTTTGTGAGGAAACAGAAATCAAATACCCAAATTCAACCAAATGTGCAAGAAAACTATTGCTACCATTTCCATCTTCATTTTTAGCTGAATGTGGATTTAGTGCTATAAATGATTTACTGGTAAAAAAAAGAAATCGGCTGGATATAACACAATGTGGAGACTTGAGACTAAAGCTAACCAAATTGGAACCTAATATAAAATCTCTGTGCAGCAAGCATCAAGAGCAAGGATCACACTAAATTAAAATAATAAATTAATATAGAAAAATCTGTATTAAAATTATTTGGAATTTAAATTTCTGTTTTTCATTATATGTTTTGAAATTTTACTTACTGTGTTTTGTTAACAATTTCATAGTGATTTCTTCCTAGAACCTATCATTTATGTTTATTAAGTGAACAAATCAATTTTTTAATGTTAAAAATTATGTATGTTACATAGGGGGGGACATAAAAATTTTAGAAAGGTTAAGGTGGGGCATGGCACAAAAAAGGTTGGGAAACACTGATATAAGGCCTTTATCATGTTGAATTATTTTCCTTCTATACCCATTTTGTTGAGAGTCTTAAACATAAAATTGTGTTGTATTTTATCGAAAGCCTTTTCTGCGTCTATTGATAAGATCATGTGGTTTTTGTTCTTTATTTTGTTGATATGGTGTATTACGTTAACCGTTTTACGTATGTTGAACCATCCTTGAGATTCTGGGATGAATCCCACTTGATCATGATGTATTATCTTTTTAATATGTTGTTGTATTTGATTTGCTAGTATTTTGTTTAGTATTTTAGCATCTGTATTCATTAGAGATATTGGTCTGTAGTTTTCTTTGTTTGTGCCATCCTTGCCTGGTTTTGGTATGAGGGTTATGTTTTGCCTCATAAAATGTGTTTGGAAGTATTGCTTCTTCTTCAATTTTTTGGAAGACTTTGAGTAGAATAGGAACCAAGTCTTTGAATGTTTGATAAAATTCGCTGGTATAGCTGTCTGGGCCAGAACTTTTATTTTGGGGGAGGTTTTTAATGGTTTTTTCTATTTCTTTTCTACTAATAGGTCTGTTTAGGCTTTTTGCTTCTTCTTGACTCAGTCTAGGAAGGTTGTATTGTTCTACAAATTTATTTCTTCTAGGTTGTTGAATTTAGTGGTATAAAGTTTTTCATAGTATTCTACAATAATTCTTTGTATATCTACGATGTCCGTGGTGATTTCTCCTCTTTCATTTTGGATTTTGTTTATATGAGTTCTTTCTCTTTTTCCTTGGTAAATCTTGCCAAGGGTTTGTCAATTTTGTTGATCTTTTCAAAGAACCAGCTCCTTGTTCTATTAATTTTTTCTATAGTTTTTCTGTTCTCTATTTCATTTATTTCTGCTCTGATTTTTATTATCTCCTTTCTTTGGCTGGTTTTGGGTTGTCTTTGTTCTTCTTTTTCCAGTTCCTTAAGGTGTGAAGTTAAGTGGTTCACTTGGGCTCTCTCTTGTTTGTTCATATATGCCGGAAGTGATATGAACTTCCCTCTTATCACTGCTTTTGCTGCATCCCATAGATTCTGATATGTCGTATTGTCATTTTCATTTGTCTGTATATATTTTTTGATATCTGCACTTATTTCTTCTTTAACCCATTCATTTTTTTAAAGTATGTTGTTTAGTTTCCACATTTTTGTGGGATTTTTTTCCTCTTTTTTGCAGTTGAATTCTAGTTTCAAGTCTTTATGATCAGAAAATATGCTTGGTACAGCTTCGATTTTTCTGAATTTGCTGATGTTGTTTTTGTGGCCCAACATATGTTTAATTCTTGAGAATGATCCATGTACACTGGAGAAAAATGTATACTCTGTCACTTTGAGATGAAATGTCCTGTAGATGTCTATCATATCCAGGTGCTCTAGTGTTTTGTTTAAGGCCATTATATCTTTGTTGATTCTCTGTTTAGATGACCGATCTAGAGCCATCAGCGTTGTATTGAGATCTCCAAGTATGATTGTATTTTTGTCAGTTTTTGTTTTAAGATCAATAAGTAGCTGTCTTATATATTTTGGTGCTCCTTGGTTTGGTGCATATATATTAAGACTTGTTATGTCTTCTTGATTCAGTGTCCCCTTAGCCATTATGAAATGGCCATTTTTCCTCTGAGTACTTTTGCTGTTTTGTAGTCAGATATGAGTATTGCTACACTTGCTTTTTTTTATGTTATTTGCTTGGAGTATTGTTTTCCAGCCTTTCACTTTGAATTTGTTTTTATCCTTGTTACTTAGATGAGTTTCTTGTAGGCAGCATACAGTTGGATTTTATTTTTTAATCCATTCTGTTACTCTGTGCCTTTTTATTGGTGAGTTTAACCCATTTACATTTATTATAATTATTGACACTTGTGAGTTCCCTATTGCCATTTTATAGATTGCTTTCTGTTAGTTTTGTGTCTTGTTTGATCCTTCTCTTTCGTTTTTCTATCTTTTGTTTTAATTTGGTTGTATTCCATACATCTTTCCTCTGTTGCTATCTTTTTTAAATCATGTGCCTCTGTGGTAGTTTTCTCAATGTTGGTTACCATTAAAGGGTAACCACCCTTAAAGGGTGGTTACCATAAAAGGGTTCCTATCCTGTTCATTGTAGTGCACTATATTGTGAGTACTTTTGCACTCCATCATTCTTTGCTACTGTTGATCTCCATCCTCTCCCCCCCTTTCTTTTTATTGTTGTCACAGTTTAAATTTGGTTTTATTGTGTTCTTCTTGAAGCTTTTACTTGTGGTCTGTTTTTTTTGTTGTTGTTGTTTTTCTTTGTATTTGATTGGAGAACCCCCTTTAGTAATTCCTGGAGTGGGGGTTTTCTGATGATAAATTCCCTCATCTTTTCTGTATCTGTGAATGTTTTTATTTCTCCTTCATATTTGAAAGATAGCTTTGATGGGTATAGTATTCATGGCTGAAAGTTCCTCTCTTTCAGGACTTTAAATATATTCTAGTAATTTTAACTTTTTATTTTAATTTCAGTAAAATCACTATGTTGTTATTGACAGTATTGATTTAAATTCAGATTATAAAATAAATGTAAATTGCATTAAAAAGTACCAAATATAGTTATATATTTCCAAATGTTTAAATTAAGTGTAAAATAATTAAAATTATTTTTTGCGTGTTCAAAAATATTTTCTTTATAAACTTTAAATTATCAAAACAATAAAATAATTAGTACTTGTTTTTCTTCCAAAATTTCAATTATAAAAATTAAAGGACACAAACAACATAACTACTGAACATCAAAAATTTTAAATATAGCCTTATCTGCGGTGGCGCAGTGGATAAAGCGTCAACCTGGAAATGCTGAGGTCATCAGTTCGAAACCCTGGGCTTGCCTGGTCAAGGCACATATGGGAGTTGATGCTTCCAGCTCCTCCCCCCTTCTCTCTCTCTGTCTCTCCTCTCTCTCTCTATCTCTCCCTCTCCTCCCTAAAAAAATAAATAAATAAATAAATAAAAATTAAAAAAAATTTAAATATAATACAAGATGTGCAAAAATAAGTTTACAATTGTAAGTAAAAAAGTTTATTCTTGTATTCTTATTTATTAATTATTTTATTTTCCATATGAATAACCACAAATCTACTTTTGCCCCACCTTGTATATAGAGCTAGAATTTTTATTTAATACTTTGAAAATCTAATTATAGTTTATTAAATATTATCATAAAAATGAAGCTATACATAATTCTAGTATTCAATGTCCATTTAGTTTCCAATATAAAGAAACTGTTTCATGCTGTGTGCCTATTATATCCCATATGCACATATAAGTGTAATGTGAGATTTTTTTGTTTGTTGTGTTGTTTTTTTAGTGAGCAAGAGAGAGAGTGAGAGACAGACAGACAGACAGAGGCAGACAGAAAGGGAGAGAGATGAGAAGCATCAACTCATCATTCTGACATCTTAGTTGTTTATTGGTTGCTTTCTCATATGTGCCTTGACTGGAGGGCTTCAGCCAAGCCAGTGCCCCTTGCTTAAGCCAGCAACCTTGGGCTCAAACCAGTGACCTTAGGGTCATGTCTATGATCTCATGCTCAAGCCAGCAACCTTGGTGTTTCAAACGTGTGTCCTCAGTGTTCCAGGTTGATGCTCTATCCACTGTACCACCACCTGGTCAGGCAAAAGTAATATGAATTGTTAATATTATAAATGTTCCTGGCCACCATGTAACCCTCAACAATTGTGAAGACCATGCCATTTTGTGGTAGGTAAAGATAAAAGAAAAAAAAAGGGATGCTCTGTACTACTGGAAAAACGATGTCTTATATCTGCTAGAATGATCTAAAAGACAACAGATAATAAGTGTTGGTGGGAAAAGAATACTCTTCTATACTGTTGATGAAAAAGTAAATTGGTACAACCAGTATGGAAAACAACATGGAGATTCCTAAGAAATTAAAAATATGATCTAACATTCTCACTTCTGGGTATAAATCCAAAGGAAATGAACTCACTATCTCAAAGAGCTATCAGTTGCAGTATTATTCACAATAGCTAAGATATGGAAACAATGTAAATAGCCATCAACATATATATTGATGAAGAAAATGCAGTATATACATACATACATATAAAATAATATTTAGCCTCAATGGAGAAATTCTTGCCATTTGTTCCAACATGGATTAACCTGAAGGACATTATTGTTAGTGAAAGAAGGCAGGCATAGAAAGACAAAATACTGTATTATCATACTTATATGTGGAATAGAAAATAGTCAAACTTGTAGAAGCAGAGAATAGAATAGTTGAGAGGTAAGGGAAATGAGTAGCTGTTGGTCAAAAAATACAAAGTTTCAGTTATGCATGATAAGTACATTCTGTAGATCTAATGTCCAGCATGGTGACTATTGCTAGAAATACTGTATTGTAAATTTGAAAATTGCTCTTAGAAGGTGAATCCTAAGCATTCTCACCACATATGTACACAAAAACAAAATGGTAACTGTACAAGGTGATAGATGTTAATTAACTGGATTGTGATAATTTGACAATGTATGTATATCAAAACATCAATTTTACATCTTAAATATAAAAGATTTGTCAATTATACCACAGTAATGCAGGAAAAAAAGACTATTGCATTTCTACTATTTGAGAGCAAGGATCTGACAGTTACTTGTCTCTTCTCTTACTTAAGTACTTCCACTACTCATATTGTTTCCTCTCTGAAATATGTTTGTGTTCAGTGATGACAGGAAGACATACTAAAAATCTCACATCCTTTAAATGGAGTCATTCTTTATTTTTGAGGACAAAGGGAAAGAGTTGTGAAATGCTTCCCTGAGCTAAATGGTGTTAGTCTTTTACTTTTATTATTTTTTTATTTTTATTTTTTTAAGCCAGAGGAGTGGGGATAGTGAGACAGATTCCTACATGCACCCCATCCGGGATCTGCCTGGCAACCCCTGTCTAGGTGTGGTACTCCAGTACCAAGCTATTTTTAGCACCTGAGGCTGACATGCTTCTGCATATCAATTAAGCCATTTGCTGTGGTAGGGGAAGAGGGAGAGAAGAAGGAGGGAGAGAGAGGGAGGTCACTTC
Source organism: Saccopteryx bilineata (assembly GCF_036850765.1). Lineage (NCBI taxonomy): Eukaryota > Metazoa > Chordata > Mammalia > Chiroptera > Emballonuridae > Saccopteryx > Saccopteryx bilineata. Next base: position 184,031,094 of record NC_089494.1, read on the forward strand.
TCCTGTGTGCTATGACTGGGAATCAAGCCCAGGATGTCCATACGCCCAGCCAGGGTCATGGTATTGCTATTAGTCTTAAAAGTGGACTTTTAATGTTATGGGCAATGTAGTACCAATACTGAGCACTGCATCAATTACTAGGTCTCCAGGCATTCTTTAACACATTTATCTTTGTGGGTTTGTGCTCTGCAGACATCAGGCACAGGGCATCAGGCAAGGCCCCTCTTGGTGGTCCTCAATGTAGTCCTGTCCCGAGAATTTGTAACATGTGGTTACTGCAACATCACCTAAAGAAAGTTGATCTTGTAATAATATATTTTAAGATATTCATCTGTATCGCTCTTGTGATTGCCACCAAATGACTCATGATAAAATATAAAATAACAATAAATGTTATTTAATAACTAGAGAAAAAGGTGACCTTAAATTAAGTTCTAGGAGTAAGAGATTGCATTGACATGAATATCATAATTTCTGCTCTTTAAAAAAAAATCATAATACTGTGGTAATATCAGTGATGGATATACTGTTAAAACTGCAGTAGAAATAAAACAAATAATTCTGCCAGCTATTTCAAGTGAATATCTGAAGTCTCTATTTGGGGCTCTAGGAATTATTAAAATAGAGTTGGTTTTTATACATTTTTTATCTTAATAAACAAAAATTGATATGTATCCTCTCAGGACTTTATTTTCTCTATTGCACTCAAAATACTAATATAAGATGTTGCATTAATATGAATCAAGATACATATGTAAAAATTTACATTTTGGTGTAATAGTTTTATCCAATCCCTGAAAAGGTAAAAGAAAACAATCTTAATTTTGCTATTTTATTTCTGTAAAACATACATAAATAATCCTATTAGAGAGCTAGTAAACTTTAGCTTAGTTCTCTTACCATCACTTCTGTTCTAATGCACAAATTTAGATTGCATGAAGAATTTACAAGTTAGTATCATAATATAACATATACAAATGTTTTGGTCATTTTCAAAATGTTTGTCTAATGTTAGGTCATTTAATTATATTGTTAAAATTAAAGATGTAATCTTTTAGCCACTACAGTTTTTCTATATTAGACTTAAATTTTTAAAATAAGTTTATAATTAACTATGACTACTAAGCACTTACTATACAAAAAATTGTTTTTGTATTTTTCTGAAGTTGGAAAGGGGAGGCAGTCAGACAGACTCCTGCATGCACCCAACCGGGATCCCCCCAGCATGCCCACCAGGCGGTGATGCTCTGCCCATCTGGGGCATCACTCTGCTGCAACCAGAGCCATTCTAGCGCCTGAGGCAGAGGCCACAGAGCCATCTTCAGTGCCCGGGCCAACTCCGCTCCAATGGAGCCTTGGCTGCAGGAGGGGAAGAGAGAGTCAGAGAGGAAGAAGAGGGGGAGGGGTGGAGAAGCAGATGGGCGCTTCTCCTGTGTGCCCTGGCTGGGAATCAAACCCGGGACTCCTGCACGCCAGGCCGATGCTCTACCACTGAGCCAACTGGCCAGGGCATAAAATTTATAGTAGAAAATATTGAAAATCACCTGTCAATAGTGAATCAACTTCTGAATTTTGAGATAACCAAAGTTAACATTTTCTGTATATTATTCCAGATTTAGATTTATACTAAAAGATATATATATATATATATACACACACACACACACACACACACACACAAAATTGAGTCATATTGAATATGCTTTTGGTAAATACCCTGTTAACTTAATTATATATTATGCCCAGTTTCCCATGTCAAAAATGTATATCTTCCTGGCCAGTTGATGGTGCAGTGGATAAAGCATTGGTCTAGGATGCAAAGGACCCAAGTTCAAAACCCCAAGGTTGCTGGCTTGGGCATGTGCTCAGCAGTTTGAGAGTGAGGTTGCTGGCTTGAGTGTGGGATGATAAAAATGACCTCATGGTCACTAGATTGATCCCAAAGGTCACTGCCTTGAAACCCAATGTTGCTGGCTTGAATTCAGGTCAATGGCTTAAGCAAGGGGTCACTGGCTCAGCTGGAGCCCCCTGGTCAAGGCATATATGAGAAAGCAATCAATAAATAACTAAGGTGCCACGACAAAGAATTGATGCTTCTTATCTCTCTCCCTTCTGCCTGTTTCTATCTGTCCCTCTCTCTGTCTCTTGTGTGTGTGTGTGTGTGTGTGTGTGTGTGTGTGTGGTCAATATATATATAGTCATTTTAATTTGCGTAATATCTGAGTATATTATGTAAACAATACCTTCTTTTGGTAATTAGTTTTGTTCTTTCACTATTATAAACATCATTAAGATAAACTTTAAATATATCTTGTGATCAATCTATTATTGTCTGATGATATATTCATGGAAAATAATTTATTCAACAAAAGTTATTGACTATCTATTAGGTGCTAGCCACTGTACTTGAGTCTAAGTGGCAAAGAATAAAGTGACAAAGTCCCTGCCCTCATGAATCATATAGTTTGTTAAAGGTGAAAACAATAAAAATAAATAAGGATATTTAAAAATGGTGATATGTACAATGGAGGATAATAAAGTGTAGAATGATGATCAAAGTGTCAAAAGGAGATATGCAGTTGTGAAAAGAATAATCTGGAAGTGGAACTGTTGGGCCAATGTACATCAAACACTGTAAAATATATTGCTTATTATTTTCTATACATTTTGTATCAATTATATTTCCTGTGGGAGACAGGCTATAAACTGTCAAAATCCTTACAGCCTAAGGTTTACTTTAAGACTAAGCTCTTTTCCAACCTTCCAATACTAAGATCTTCTACACACCCTTTTAAGACTAAGATCTTCTCAACACCCTTCTCAAAACTAAGCTTTTCCCCACACGCTTGACTGTTGCATGATGTGGGGGGGGTGCACTCTTATGAGGAATCCCATTTATGCTTCAGATAAGTGGCTTTGTACCAGAGACTTTCTTATTTGTATATTGGCTTAAAGGCTTTAATTGTCTATGCTATATAATAAAGCAAGACCAGGAGCTCTCGCTCTCTGATCTTGCCATCAGCATTGCAAAAGCCTGCCAATTTCATCCTCTTTTCTCAGTGAGTCTATTTTCTTAATTCCGTGCCATTCTCCCTCAGGACCTGGAATTACTAGCTGTGCTGGTTTGCAGAAATTTCCACTAACAGATAACAGAAAAATTTTCTTCTATTATTAAAATCTTTCAAGGCTCTGGCTGGATTGCTAAGTGGATAAATCATCACCCCAACACTCCAAGGTCACAGGTTTGATCCCCTGCCAGGGTATCCATGAGAGTTGCAATGGTGCAACTAAATGGAAGAAAGAGTTGATGGTTCTTTTTCTCTCCCTTCTAGATTACATAAAGTGATGATTGAGAACATGAGCTATTGCCATACACCCTACTTAAAGTCCTGGCTATACCTGCTGTTTAAGTTTTAAATAAGCTTTCAATGCCTTGATTTCCTTGTCTATTGAATGAGAAATACTCAAGTGTGTTGGAATGGTGTCTGGCTCTTGATTTATTGTTATAGATGCTATCAATGTTTGTGACTAGCTATCATGTAGTAAATTAGAGGTGATGTTTAACTGAGAAGGTTGAAAACAAGGGTTTTCATTCCTGGCATCTCCTGGCTCTGTTTTACTCCCAAAGGCTTATTCCATTTTCTGCTTTGTCCTCATTTGCAAAAATCCCCACTCTACCATCAGTTAGTAGTCTTTTCTTGAGACTGTACAAATTATCCTCTATCTATCAGCTCTCCCATCTTTCTGTCTGCTTTCCCAGAGTCTTAGTGAAGCTACAGTCTATCTAAACAGTATCTGATGATGACTTGGATGGAAACAATTGTGATAGCTACAACTTCATGGGAGCAGATGGACACCTTTCTTCCTCAGAGATGTCACCCTTTCCTTCTGGTATTTGTACCTGCTCTGGGTAGGTGAGTCAGTTCCATAGTTGCAGTAAACTCAATAAACCATCCAGAGGTCCAGCAGATTGCGTGAGGCCAGTGTGTCTCTCATTGCCACCATGCGGTCCCTGTAACATGGGACATAGGATGGACTCAATAGATATTTAATGAATAAGTAAGTAAATTGAACAAGAGAAAACCCTTGGGCATTATTAGGTAGAGATCCCATTTTGTTGTCTAAAGCCTGATCTGATAGTGATGATACTGACTATTCATAATAGCTGCCAATCTTAAAGAAGAAGCAGCATCTTTCAGGTCCTCTTTAGACATTAATTCTTTAGTTTTAGGGAGGACTGAAGTGATCCCAGTAAAAGGCTGGGGCAGTTGAAAGGTTCTGGGCTGGGGAAGAATGTGAGACAAAGGCTATTCGTCAACAGATACAGACATACAATAGGTAAAGCCATCCCAGTATGTGTTGGCTAAATATTAGTACTCTCTAAATTAACAATGGGATTTCCACTATTCTGCCACCCTTCAGACATAAACGGGAGGTGCAGTACAGGTATGGGAACCTCAAAGAATGCAATGTTTGTATCTATCTGTCCTCAAATATAGCTTGGAAGACAGAAGGCACTCAGTAGATATTTACTGAATGAGTGACTGGACTGGGTGAATGTACTTATTGATAGAGATCTTTTTCTGTTTTACCTTCCTGAAAAGTTTGGACCACTTACTATCAGTAATATTTGAATAAATATTATGTTTGAGGGGTTTTGAACATTCTCCTAGCAACAGTGAAGTAGAGGTTTAGTAAAATGAACATAGGCTTTGAAGTCAGACACATTATAATTCAAATCTCAGTTTTGTCCCTACCATCTTTAGTGATCATAGACAAATATTTCTGCTCTCTTAGACTATAAGACAGTATTTTTCTCATTACTACATATAATGTGTACTTTACAAAACTGTTAGGAAATTAAAGGAATGTACATTAAGTGTGAATGTGTGTATGTGTGTGTATATATATTATAAAATACACTTATATAATATAACATATATTTATCAGAAAATATTATATATATACTATCAGGAAAAAATAAACAATTAATACCTATTATTGTTGTTGAACATTGGTGCTATTATTAGCATACTACATTAGACTGTCAGTGTCCCTTTCTCTAGGTAGAGAAGTCATAATAGTCAAGTCAACCTCTCATGACTTCAATTAGCTAAATTATGTGTTTTTTCCCATCCTACACATCTAGATTATAACTTTGTTGCATATTTAGCAACCAACCTTATTTATTTAATGATAATTCAGAATATATAAATTCACAAATTTTTAATTAAAATCCAAATACATAAAATAATTCTCCACTAATTATCAGAAAACACTTAAGAATAAAAACCCAGTAAAAATATGCTTTCTCATGTATACCCTGCTTATCTTCCAAACATCATGAACATTCTTATTATTACAGAGTATTAACACATATCATCTTAATTCTGTGCAGCACTTCGCTAGAAATCAGATAGTTATTATTCTCTGTGGATCTGTGAACTAAGAGTCAAGGTCAAAAACTTCACATAAAGTGTATTTTGTTTGTATAATCAGATTAACATTCTTGTTTGGAAAAACATGTAGTCTAACATTTTTTTTTAAATAATTTTATTTTTTTAATGGGGTGACATCAATAAATCAGGATACATATATTCAAAGATAACAAGAGCAGGGTATCTTGTTGTTCAATTATGATGCATACCCGTCACCCAAAGTCAGATTGTCCTCTGTCACCTTCTATCTTGTTTTCTTTGTGCCCCTCCCCCTCCCCCTTTCCCTCTCCCATTCCCCCCTCCCCCCAGTAACCACCACACTCTTATCAATGTCTCTTAGTTTCACTTTTATGTCCCACCTACGTATGGAATAATGTAGTTCCTGGTTTTTTCTGATTTACTTATTTCGCTTCGTATCATGTTATCTAGATCCCACCATTTTGCTGTAAATGTTCCGATGTCATCATTTCTTATGGCTGAGTAGTATTCCATAGTGTATATGTGCCACATCTTCTTTATCCAGTCATCTATTGACGGGCTTTTTGGTTGTTTCCATGTCCTGGCCACTGTGAACAATGCTGCAATAAACATGGGGCTGCATGTGTCTTTACGTATCAATGTTTCTGAGTTTTGGGGGTATATACCCAGTAGAGGGATTGCTGGGTCATAAGGTAGTTCTATTTTCAGTTTTTTGAGGAACCACCATACTTTCTTCCATAATAGTTGTACTACTTTACATTCCCACCAACAGTGGATGAGGGTTCCTTTTTCTCCACAGCCTCTCCAACATTTGCTATTACCTCTCTTGCTAATAATAGCTAATCGAACAGGTGTGAGGTGGTATCTCATTGCTGTTTTGATTTGCATTTCTCTAATAGCTAAAGAAGATGAGCATCTTTTCATATATCTGTTGGCCATTTGTATTTCTGCCTGGGAGAAGTGTCTGTTCATATCCTCTTCCCATTTTTTTATGGGATTGTTTGTTTGTTTGTTGTTGAGTTTTATGAGTTCTTTGTATATTTTGGATATTAGGCCCTTATCTGAGCTGTTGTTTGAAAATATCATTTCCCATTTAGTTGGCTTTCTGTTTATTTTGTTATCAGTTTCTCTTGCTGAGCAAAAACTTCTTAGTCTGATGTAGTCCCATTCATTAATTTTTGCCTTCACTTCTCTTGCCATTGGAGTCAGATTCATAAAATGCTCTTTAAAACCCAGGTCCATGAGTTGAGTACCTATGTCTTCTTCTATGTACTTAATTGTTTCAGGTCTTATGTTTAGATCTTTGATCCATTTTGAGTTAATTTTTGTACAGGGGGAGAGACTGTAGTCCAGTTTCATTCTTTTGCATGTGGCTTTCCAGTTTTCCCAGCACCATTTATTGAAGAGGCTTTCTTTTCTCCATTGTGTGTTGTTGGCCCCTTTATCAAAAATTATTTGACTATATATATGTGGTTTTATTTCTGGACTTTCTATTCTGTTCCATTGGTCTGAGTGTCTATTTTTCTGCCAATACCATGCTGTTTTGATTGTCGTGGCCCTATAATATAGTTTGAAGTCAGGTATTGTAATGCCCCCAGCTTCATTCTTTTTCTTTAGGATTGCTTTGGCTATTCGGGGTTTTTTATAGTTCCATATAAATCTGATGATTTTTTGCTCTATTTCTTTAAAAAACGTCATTGGAAGTTTGATGGGAATTGCATTGAATTTGTATATTGCTTTGGGTAATATACCCATCTTGATTATATTTATTCTTCCTAGCCAAGAACAAGGTATATTCTTCCATCTCATTATATCTTTTTCAATTTCCCTTAACAATGGTTTATAGTTTTCATTATATAAGTCCTTTACATTCTTTGTTATGTTTATTCCTAAGTATTTTATTTTTTTTGTTGCAATCGTGAAGGGGATTATACTTTTGAGTTCCTTCTCAGTTGTTTCATTGTTGGCATATAGAAAGGCTATTGACTTCTGAATGTTAATTTTGTATCCTGCGACCTTACTGTATTGGCTTATTGTTTCTAGTAGTCTTTTTGTGGATTCTTTGGGGTTTTCGATGTATAGGATCATATCATCTGCAAAAAGTGATACCTTTACTTCTTCTTTTCCGATATGGATGCCTTTTATTTCTTTGTCTTGTCTGATTGCTGTGGCGAGAACCTCTAGTACCACATTAAATAAGAGTGGAGAGAGTGGACAACCCTGTCTTGTTCCTGATTTAAGGGGGAAAGTCTTCAGTTTAGTGCCATTTAATATGATGTTAGCTGATGGTTTATTATATATGGCCTTTATCATGTTGAGATATTTTCCTTCTATACTCACTTTGTTGAGAGTCTTAAACATAAAATTGTGTTGTATTTTATCGAAAGCCTTTTCTGCATCTATTGATAAGATCATGTGGTTTTTGTTCTTTGTTTTGTTGATATGGTGTATTACATTAACCGTTTTACATATGTTGAACCATCCTTGAGATTCTGGGATGAATCCCACTTGATCATGATGTATTATTTTTTTAATATGTTGTTGTATTCGATTTGCTAGTATTTTGTTTAGTATTTTAGCATCTGTATTCATTAGAGATATTGGTCTGTAGTTTTCTTTGTTTGTGCCATCCTTGCCTGGTTTTGGGATGAGGGTTATGTTGGCCTCATAAAATGTGTTTGGAAGTATTGCTTCTTCTTCAATTTTTTGGAAGACTTTGAGTAGAATAGGAACCAAGTCTTCTTTGAATGTTTGATAAAATTCGCTGGTATAGCCGTCAGGGCCTGGACTTTTATTTTTGGGGAGGTTTTTAATGGTTTTTTCTATTTCTTCTCTACTGATAGGTCTGTTTAGGCTTTCTGCTTCTTCTTGACTCAGTCTAGGAAGTTTGTATTGTTCTAGGAATTTATCCATTTCTTCTAGGTTGTTGAATTTAGTGGCATAAAGTTTTTCATAGTATTCTACAATAATTCTTTGTATATCTACGGTGTCCGTGGTGATTTCTCCTCTTTCATTTTGGATTTTGTTTATATGAGTTCTTTCTCTTTTTCCTTGGTAAGTCTTGCCAAGGGTTTGTCAATTTTATTGATCTTTTCAAAGAACCAGCTCCTTGTTCTATTAATTTTTTCTATAGTTTTTCTGTTCTCTATTTCATTTATTTCTGCTCTGATTTTTATTATCTCCTTTCTTCGGCTGGTTTTGGGTTGTCTTTGTTCTTCTTTTTCTAGTTCCTTAAGGTGGGAAGTTAAGTGGTTCACTTGGGCTCTCTCTTGTTTGTTCATATATGCCTGAAGTGATATGAACTTCCCTCTTATCACTGCTTTTGCTGCATCCCATAGATTCTGATATGTCGTATTGTCATTTTCATTAGTCTATATAAATCTTTTGATCTCTGCACTTATTTCTTCTTTGACCCATTCATTTTTTAAAAGTATGTTGTTTAGTTTCCACATTTTTGTGGGATTTTTTTCCTCTTTTTTGCAGTTGAATTCTAGTTTCAAGTCTTTATGATCAGAAAATATGCTTGGTACAACTTCAATTTTTCTGAATTTGCTGATGTTGTTGTTGTGGCCCAGCATATGGTCAATTCTTGAGAATGATCCATGTACACTGGAGAAAAATGTATACTCAGTCACTTTGGGATGAAATGTCCTGTAGATGTCTATCATATCCAGGTGCTCTAGTGTTTTGTTTAAGGCCACTATGTCTTTGTTGATTCTCTGTTTGGATGACCGATCTAGAGCCGTCAGCAGTGTATTGAGGTCTCCAAGTATGATTGTATTTTTGTCAGTTTTTGTTTTAAGGTAAATAAGTAGCTGTCTTATATATTTTGGTCCTCCTTGGTTTGGTGCATATATATTAAGAATTGTTATGTCTTCTTGATTCAGTGTCCCCTTAGCCATTATGAAATGGCCATTTTTATCTCTGAGTACTTTTCCTGTCTTGTAGTCAGCATTATCCGATATGAGTATTGCTACACCTGCTTTTTTTTGGATTTTATTTGCTTGGAGTATTGTTTTCCAGCCTTTCACTTTGAATTTGTTTTTATCCTTGTTACTTAGATGAGTTTCCTGTGGGCAGCATATAGTTGGATTTTCTTTTTTAATCCATTCTGCTACTCTGTGCCTTTTTATTGGTGAGTTTAATCCGTTTATATTTAGTGTAATTATTGATACTTGTGAGTTCCCTATTGCCATTTTATATCTTGCTTTCTGTTAGTTTTGTGTCTTGTTTGATCCTTCTCTTTCGTTTTTCTATCTTTTGTTTTTATTTGGTTGTATTCCATACATCTTTCCTCTGTTGCTCTCTTTTTTATCTCATATGCTTCTGTGGTGGTTTTTTCAATAGTGGTTACCTTTGAGTAATGAAAAGGGTCCCTACCCTGTTCATTGTAGCAAACTCTTTTGTGAGTACTTTTGCACTCCATCGTCCTTTGCTACTGTTAATCTCCATCTTCTCCCCCTCTTTCTTTTTGTTGTTGTCACAGTTTAAATTTGGTTTTATTGTGTTCTTCTTGGAGCTTTTACTTGTGGCTCTGTTTTTTTTTTTTTGTTCTTTGTATCTGATTGGAGAACCCCCTTTAGTAATTCCTGGAGTGGGGGTTTTCTGATGATAAATTCCCTCATCTTTTCTGCATCTGTGAATGTTTTTATTTCTCCTTCATATTTGAAGGATAGCTTTGATGGGTATAGTATTCGTGGCTGAAAGTTTCTCTCTTTCAGGACTTTAAATATTGGGGTCCACTCTCTTCTAGCTTGTAGAGTTTCTGCTGAGAAATCTGATGATAATCTAATGGGCCTTTCTTTATATGTTGTATTCTTCTTTTCCCTGGCTGCCTTGAGAATTTTTTCTTTGCTGTTGGTTTGTGTCAATTTCATTATGATATGCCTTGGAGTAGTTTTGTTGGGGTTAAGAAAACTCGGTGTTCTGTTTGCTTCTTGAATTTGAGGCTTTAGTTCTTTCCACAGGCTTGGGAAGTTCTCATCTATTATTTGTTTGAGTATGTTCTCCATTCCATTTTCTCTCTCTTCTCCCTCTGATATACCTATTATTCTTATGTTATTCTTTTTGATGGAGTCAGATAATTCTTGTAGGGCTATCTCATTTTTTTTAATTTTTGAGTCTCTTTCTTCTTCTCTCTGTTGTGCCTCAAGTTGCTTGTCTTCTATTTCACTAATCCTCTCTTCTATCTGACCTGTTCTATTAGCTAAGCTTGTTACTTCGTTTTTCAGCTCGTGAATTGAGTTTTTCATCTCTGTTTGATTTGTTTTTATAGTTTCAGTTTCTTTGGACATATATTCTTTGTGTTCATTGAGTTGTTTTCTGAGCTCCCTAAATTGCCTTTCTGTGTTTTCTTGTATATCTCGGAGGATTTTTAGGATTTCTATCTTGAATTCTCTGTCATTTAGCTCCAAGGTTTCCAATATATTAATTTTTTTCTCCATAGATTTTTCCTCATCTAGCTGTGTTACCTCTCTTTCTTTTGTATCCATGATATTCGATTTTCTCTTCCTTAATGGCATCTGAGGGTGGTTTTGTTGATAGTATTAATGAAATTTAATAAAGAATAAAAAGTTAAAAAAAATAAAAAATCAAAAAGAGTTGTTTTTTTTTAAAAAAATTAATAATGAAATAAAGAAAAATAAAATAATAATTTTTTAAAAAAGGAAATTATTCCCCCCCTCCTTTTTTCCTCTCCTCTCCCCTTTTTCTTGAGAAAATCTTGTGGTGAACTGTGAATTATAACAAACAATGCCTGTGATGGAGGTCCTGAATTGGGGAAAAGTAATAAAGGGGCAAAAAAAAAAAAGAAAAAAAAAGGAAAAAAAAAAGGGGGGCGGTATGGACCCACAAAAAGCAAATAAGGAAAAAATTTGGGTCAAGAATAAAATGATTTGCTTTTAGGTGTTGGTGTTGTCTAAGAGTTATGATGAGAGGAATAAGAGAACAGAAAAATGGGGGGACAAATTAAAAAAATACTATTGTATTTAGTGGAACAAGAACTAGATAAAATGGAGAGCCAGGGATGGGAGCACTTCTAGTGAGTTAAAAAGGTGAAGTAAAAAACCCCCAAAATGCCACAAACATAAGTTTGAGTCCCAGATAAGATAATTTGTTTGTTATTGAGGTTTGAATGAGAGGAGATGTAAAGGAGAAAGGAAGAAACTAATATAGAGGGAGAAAAGAAAGAGAGAGAGAGAAAAAAAGAGGGAACCAGTAAAAGAAGAAAAAAGAAAGGAGAGAGAGAGAGTTAAGGGTTTTGGAGTGCAACCCTCATAGAGAGAAAGGAAGAGGAGAAAATGATAATGGGAGATGTAACACTTATGGGTAGTGTAGTTCAAGGAGAGGAGAGAGTAAGACCGGCAGAGAGTTAATCGGCCAAATTGGAGGAGGAAAAAAAGTATCAAGAATGAAGATAAGAGAAACAAACGAACAAATATAATAAAATAGGATAGGTTATAAAGTCTGCAGATTATTCTTGATTTTGAGAGGTTATCTTCTTGTTTTTTCTTTTCTCTCCCTCTTCCTGGTCGGTGACTCTGTACCCCAGGTTCTGCCCCTTTGGCACGCTCAGGTAGAGGTTTGCAGTTGATAAGTCTCTATGGCAATGTCATGTATTGTGCTTTAGTCTCGTTGGGAGTCAAGGCTCATTAGCTTTCATAGGCTCCGACAGTGAGAGAGTCCGTGTTCCTGGAGCCTTTCTCCTAGTCTTTCCTTCCTCAATTAGTAGCCTGATAATCCAGCTATGGGGTTGTTGCTGCCTCTGCCTGGATAGTAAGAGTTTCAAAGAGCTGGCAACTCCCCACTCTATTTCCACTCAGCACAGGGCTCTGGGTAAGGCTCAGTCAGTCAGAGCTGCTAGCATAATCAGGCGGGCTTTCCGCCCACTCAAAGACCTCTGGCTCTGCCACTCTGTCTGGTAACACAGGCGGGCACCCACTTCCGGGGTGCTTGGAGGAAACTCTCATTCACTATCTGCGTGCGCAGACCAGGATATCCGGCCAGTAGTCTCATGCTCTGAGTGAAACCCCCAACCGCATGGAAATTTGCAGCGCTGGAATTCGCTCTCGCTCTGTCCCCGTGCGCGGCTTTTGCAAGGCGCTGGGGCCGCCCGAGATTCCGCTTTTGCCCACACAAAGTCCCCTGACTCTGCCCTTCTGTGCGATAACACGGGCGCGCACTGCCGAGGCACTCGGAGGAATCGCTCACTACCTATCTGCGCGTGCACACCAGGATATGAGGCTGGCCGCGTTTCCCTGAGTGAAACCCTCACCAGCACGGAAAATTTCCACCGTTGGAATTAGTTCTCGCTCCCTCCCGTGCGCGGCTTTCCCAGGGCGCTGGGGCTGCCCAGAGATTCTGCTTTCGGCCCACAGAAAGGCCTCTGACCCTGCCTCTCTGTGGGGCAACACGGACACCCACTTCTGGGGCTTAGGAAGAGATCTCTCGCCCACTAACTGCGCACCAACCAGGAGAATGGGTGAAATGGCTGCCCCGCTTGTCTTTCTTTGTTTGGGTTTGGCGCGAGTGTTAGCTTGTATTGCCTGGCTTGCCACAGGAACAGTTTTTCCTCCGCTAGGATCTCCGTGCCACAGCCTGGTTCGGTCTTTTGTGTGCGGCCTGGATGTATTCACCCCCTTTGCCCGCCTCAGTTTCTATATTCACAGTTACCAGAGAAAGCCGCCCTGTTTAGGTTAGTGAGGAAGGCGGAGCATTTCTTACTCCCTATTTCCTTCAGGATTTGGTTATATATTTAGCCAATTTTTCACTCGACCATACCTTCGGGTGTATTGTGAAGCATCTGGAGGCTCCAAGTATAGGTTTTTCTGTTTCTGGTTGAAGATCTTGTTGAGTTTTGGGGGAGATTTATCGGTATCGCTTCCTACTCCGCCATTACTCTGACGTCATCTCCGTAGTCTAACATTTTTGTAAAGCATTTCTCTATCTCTAGATCTTGATTTGACTTATATATGAAGTGGTCTTAACTATCACACACTGTTTTCAGATCAAAAAATAGTTAAAAATATTTTTGATTTGATTTGATTGAATTTGACTGAGGGCTTTATGGGAATGTAAAAGAGACATATTATCCAAGTTGGAAGATAGTCTGTAGCTAGTACGAGCTGAAAGTAGCAGATGGCACTATCTCTGTAGAGGGATGGGCCACCAAGGAGGCATGAAGAAGCCTCACGCAAATGTTTCAGTAGATACTTTGGAGTAGACATTCAGATCTCTGTTATGAGATAGAGACTTAAGCAAGGTAACCATTTGAAATTAAAAATAGTTTTATCAGTCCAGTTCAGTTGTACTTCGGTGTTATTTGCTCCTTCTAGAGGAAAGGGGGGTAAACACGCATGATCTGTGCATGTAAAAGACTGTGAGAAAAACACAAGATGCTTCCATCATTTCATTCTAAGAATAAAAGTAAAATTACAGAGGTCTTAAAAATCCATCCAATTTTTAAATCCTGCAAATTTCAATAACCCTATTGTATAGTCGTGATTCTTCTTGGATAATATAGTTCCTCAATACAAAGCAGAAGTTATTGTTTATATCTCCTTATTTATAAAACTAATGATTTCCAAAACTGAAAATAAGAATAAAACTCATCAGTGAAAGAGAATGCATTATTATAAATGTTCAGCATCAAATTATTAGTTGGTAAAATCATTATTATAAAGATCAGTCAAGAATATAAAATAGCAGGCCCTGGCCGGTTGGCTCAGTGGTAGAGTGTCGGCCTGGCGTGCAGACGTCCCGGGTTCGATTCCTGGCCAGGGCACACAGGAGAAGCGCCCATCTGCTTCTCCACCCCTTCCCCTCTCCTTCCTCTCTGTCTCTTTCTTCCCCTCCCGCAGCTGAGGCTCCATTGGAGCAAGGATGGCCCGGGCGCTGGGGATGGCTTCTTGGCCTCTGCCCCAGGCGCTAGACTGGCTCTGGTCGCAACAGAGCGACGCCCCGGAGGGGCAGAGCATCGCCCCCTGGTGGGCAGAGCGTTGCCCCCTGGTGGGCATGCCGGGTGGATCCCGGTCGGGTGCATGCGGGAGTCTGTCTGACTGTCTCTCCCCGTTTCCAGCTTCAGAAAATACAAAAAAAAAAAAAAAAAAAAAAGAATATAAAATAGCCAGACCAGATGGTGGCACAGTGGATGAAGCATAGGACTGGGACACGGAGGACCCAGACTGGGAATCCCAAAGTCGCTGGCTGGATCATGAGCTTATCTGGCTTGAGTGAAGGCTCATCAGCTTGAGCATGGGGTAGCTGGCTTGAACGTGGAATCGTGGACATGACCTCATGGTAGCTGGCTTGAGCCCAAAGGTTGCTGGCTTGAAGCCCAAGGTCGCAGGCTTGAGCCCAAGGTTGCTGGATTGAGCATGGAGTCACTCGCTCTGCTGTAGCTCCTCAGTCAAGGCACATATAAGAAAGTGATCAATGAACAACTAAGGTATCACAACTATGAGTTGATGCTTCTCGTCTCTCTCCTTTTGTTTCTGTGTCCCTGTCTGTCCCTCGCTCTGTCTCTCTGTCACAAGAAAAAAAAAAGTATAAAACTGCTCCAAACTTAATATGATAAAAATTTTTCAAAAATTATGTTGCTATATTATCTTTATATATTTATGTTTATCATTAGGCTACCTGGAACATTTTAAATTAAAGTCATTAAGGTAGAATTTGAATTAAATGTATATTTAATTTATACTAAAGGGAGGTCCTTCCCAAGATTTTAACTAAATTAACCTGGCAATAGGCTCATGTTCTCAATCAAAACTTAATGCCACCTCTTACATGACCTGAAGGATTAGCTTTACCCTATTAAAATGAGATTCAGTTTATTATTCTCACATTTCAATAAATGGTGATGGACAGAGACTTGACTTGGGGATGTAAACACACAATGCAGTATACAGATGAAGTGGTGTGGAATTGTGCACTTGAATCCTGTATAATTCTTTTTTTTAAATAATTTTATTTTTTAATGGGGTGACATCAATAAATCAGGATACATATATTCAAAGATAACAAGTCCAGGGTATCTTGTCGTTCAATCATGTTGCATACCCATCACCCAAAGTCAGATTGTCCTCCATCACCCTCTATCTTGTTCTCTCTGTGCCCCTCCCCCTCCCCCTTTCCCTCTCCCATTCCCCCCTCCCCCCCGTAACCACCACACTCTTATCAATGTCTCTCAGTTTCACTTTTATGTCCCACCTACGTATGGAATAATGTAGTTCCTGGTTTTTTCTGATTCACTTATTTCGCTTATTATCATGTTATCAAGATCCCACCATTTTGCTGTAAATGTTCCGATGTCATCATTTCTTATGGCTGAGTAGTATTCCATAGTGTATATTTGCCACATCTTCTTTATCCAGTCATCTATTGATGGGCTTTTTGGTTGTTTCCATGTCCTGGCCACTGTGAACAATGCTGCAATAAACATGGGGCTGCATGTGTCTTTACGTATCAATGTTTCTGAGTTTTGGGGGTATATACCCAGTAGAGGGATTGCTGGGTCATAAGGTAGTTCTATTTTCAGTTTTTTGAGGAACCACCATACTTTCTTCCATAATAGTTGTACTACTTTACATTCCCACCAACAGTGGATGAGGGTTCCTTTTTCTCCACAGCCTCTCCAACATTTGCTATTACCTGTCTTGCTAATAATAGCTAATCGAACAGGTATGAGGTGGTATCTCATTGCCGTTTTGATTTGCCTTTCTCTAATAGCTAAAGAAGATGAGCATCTTTTCATATATCTGTTGGCCATTTGTATTTCTGCCTGGGAGAAGTGTCTGTTCATATCCTCTTCCCATTTTTTTATTGGATTGTTTGTTTGTTTGTTGTTGAGTTTTATGAGTTCTTTGTATATTTTGGATATTAGGCCCTTATCTGAGCTGTTGTTTGAAAATATCATTTCCCATTTAGTTGGCTTTCTGTTTATTTTGTTATCAGTTTCTCTTGCTGAGCAAAAACTTCTTAGTCTGATGTAGTCCCATTCATTAATTTTTGCCTTCATTTCTCTTGCCATTGGAGTCAAATTCATAAAATGCTCTTTAAAACCCAGGTCCATGAGTTGAGTACCTATGTCTTCTTCTATGTACTTAATTGTTTCAGGTCTTATGTTTAGATCTTTGATCCATTTTGAGTTAATTTTTGTACAGGGGGAGAGACTGTAGTCCAGTTTCATTCTTTTGCATGTGGCTTTCCAGTTTTCCCAGCACCATTTATTGAAGAGGCTTTCTTTTCTCCATTGTGTGTTCTTGGCCCCTTTATCAAAAATTATTTGACTATATATATGTGGTTTTATTTCTGGACTTTCTATTCTGTTCCATTGGTCTGAGTGTCTATTTTTCTGCCAATACCATGCTGTTTTGATTGTCGTGGCCCTATAATAGAGTTTGAAGTCAGGTATTGTAATGCCCCCAGCTTCATTCTTTTTCTGTAGGAATCCTGTATAATTCTGTTGACCAGTGTCACCCAGATAAATTCAATAAGATAAATAAAAGGAATTAAGTTGGTTAAAAAAATCTTTATTTAAAGATTATTTAATATTAGGCAATTTATTGACATATCTCATAAAGAAGCCTATAAAAGAGGAAAAATAATCAAAATTAAATCTATGAGGACCTCGAAATGAGCTAGAAAATAATTTAAATGCATTTGTTATTAATTTAATAGAAACTGAGGGAGCAGTCAGCTCTATGAGCAGTGTTGATATGACAGAAATTTCTCTACTTATTGATACACATAAAGATCAATAAATCATTTAAAAGTTGAATATAATGCTCTATGTTGAATTATAGATTAGATAGAGTCATTATTTAGTAATAGTCATACCAAATAAAAGATTATATCAGATGTTTTTAAAAATCAATGAATGATTTTGAAATTATTAGGGCAATTTGCACTATAATTTGTCACTCATTAAGCAGCTAAACTTGTTAATTTAGACTAGAATGAACATTAATATATTTTAGATAGCATATGCATATATTGAATTACATAAGCTGTGAAAGCTTTTGGAATCTGTGAGTACTTAAGATAGATAAATTAGGAAATGCTGATATGAATTGAAAAAGCACATAGAGGACTTTTAAATCAGTCCTTATACTACGAATTTTCATTATAGAGTTATGTTTAGTGAAATTTGATGTATAATTCAACATTTTATGTAAAAGATTAATTTTTAAAAGTAATAGTATATATTGCATCATAAATTTTCCTGGTAAAATGAAACAAGATATACTAAAAAATTAACTTATCCCTTTAGATTCTCACTGAGAATGATAGGAAGATAATATGAGACTTCATTGAGATACCAATGCTAGATGGAGGGCTAGATGTTGTTATAATTAATCTCACTCCCTCCTGCATATCGCCCTGCAGTATATACAAATAAAATTTGTTCCTCAGCAAAACTGAACACTGCTACTTGCCATAGAACTTCAAGGACTCACAAATCTAAACCACACATTTTAATTTGTGAAAGCCAAGCAAGGGTCTACTTGAAGTAGCATAAAGTTTATGATTGGTTACATATAGAAACACCCATAGACCATGGACTTTCCCAGTGAGACAGGGTCAGATCATGCAGCCCAGTGTCTCATTACAAAGATAAGCAACTGAGACCTAGATCCCTGGGCTCCAGAAGTCTGCCTGAGGCAGGACTGGAATGGACTCTATATGTACAGCAGAAACACTTTTCCAGTATCTTATGTTGCCTTCTCACTATGAGAAAAAAGTTCAATTTTTTACAGTAATCATTTTTACCTCAGTGAAATTACCTATAGCAAATTAAGTAAAAATGTAACTAATTGAATTTGTGTAGGAGTCATGAAATTGGCCAAAAATGATTTGAAAGTGTCCTAAAAAACGGATGGCTTTCATATTGCAGTTTGTGGGTGGGACATACCATCTGGCCAGTTTCTCAAAGCCTGGAATGGGAGCAACGAAAGGTTGCCAAACCCCTATCATCAGCAATGAGAGTCTCTGACAATGCCCATTAATTATGTCATAATACTACCTAAACTAGCCACATTCACATGCTGCATGGCACAGGTTAACCCTTTGAGTAGTGAGTTTTTTCATGCTTGCTGACCCCTGAGAGTAAGTTTATTTTTCAAAAAAATAAAATTAGTTCCAGTTACAGTTTTATTAAATTAAAATTATGTTTGTTTGATAACCAGTTTATGGAAACAAGAAGAGCATACATTTGCCTTTTTTAATGTTGCCTTACACAGTTTTAAAATAAAAACTTTTGTACGATAGTACTCTGGATGGTCAGGAGGCATAGGGACATACATGAACGTTTGTACTACTCAAAGGGTTAAAATGCAGCTTGTGAAGTCTAACACTGCTAGAGTACTTGCAACTTTAATAGCTGCAGCCTTATTGGAAGTCAATAGCAGAATAAAAAGGCTTTTTGGTATTATTTTATGCACTCTATATTTAAAACCCTTCATGTTTCACATCCTTCATGTGGAGAGGATGATAGAGCTGAGCTCACATTGTTGTGCTGCTGATTTCTTTGTTTTTCTCACAAGATAATTTTAGCCCACTCTATTCAACAGCTGCCATGTAGCAGAGGCTTTTTCTTGTGAGTGGAGTTTTTTTTTAAAACCATAGCTACATAAAACAATAGACCATATTCAGCTTTCCATCTGTCTTTTATGTCCTGCTGGATTGCTTAAAGAGGCAACAGTTTATTTATAATCCCCATTATACTTTAAATCATATTTAATAAAGGCTAGTTTTTAAAGTTATCTGAGAAATCACATAATTTTACCTTTAGGACATGAGAAAAAGCACATTGAGGTTCCCTGTCCTTTCCTCACCCTGCTGAGCCATGCAATTGGCTTGTACACTCGATCCAATTTTGAACATCACATTGTGGGGAACAAAGATGACGGCAGTTCATACAAAATCTAATGTTGTCATTGGGAAAAAAGCGAAAATACTTCCAAATTGGTGCTTAAGAGGAGAAAAGCAAAGTAAATTGACATATTTTGATCAAAGTTTCAAAATAAAGAGACTCTAGAAAACTAGAACATAAAAAATGTATTACTGATCTGTTATTTGTACTCCGGTAAATCACTTTGGTGGCTCTTCAAGTGAGAGGGTATGGAACATCGTGGCACTCCTTCCAAGTGACATTTGCATAAGTGAAAAAAAGTCATATTATATTCAGGGATCCCAACCTCCTGAGTCCCATTTAACCCAGAAGTTCTCACAAGTGGCTATAGAGCCAAGTGCCCATTTGGTATCTTTCTGATTCTTTTTTTTTTTAAATTTATTAACTATACTAGGGTGACATTGGTCAATAAAATTATACAGGTTTCAGGTATATAATTCTATTATAATACATCATCTGTATATTTCACTGTGTGCTCAGCACCCCAAAGCAAGTCTCCCTTCATCACATCTATCCTCTTTTCATCCTCCTACCTCCCCCTAACCCTGTTTCCTCTCTGCAATCCTTACACTGTTGTCCATGACTATATGGTTTCTTTTTCTTTGCATAATCCCTTCACCTTTTACACCTTGCCCCACAATCCGCATTCTGATTCTTTACATTTGGTATTAAAAGGTAAGGACATATCAACAAGTTGGGGATCAAATAATACACATTTCTCTGGCACAACAACCAGACTTTAGCAGAGAAAATACTACATTTGTAGAATCTGTATTTGTTCCTTTTAAGGTGCTTATTTGCTTCACTGGGGACTAAAAAAGGTAACTGTTTTTGTCAAAACAGTGTGTCAGGACAGATCGAATGCTTATTTTCTTCCTGAGTTCTTGTGACAATCTGTGTTTTATTATTTTTTTGAAAAAGAGAGGAACTAATGTATCCTGATGTCTTATGTGTTCTAGATGCTTTAAAAGCATTCCCTTATTTTATTGTCAAAAGAAATATGTGAGTTAGATATTTTTCTTAAATGTCATATGAAAACAAAAGATTTTACTAAAGTTATATTTTTCTTTCAAAGACTTTTGAAAATCAAAAGATCAAAGGTCACATCAAATAATCATTACATCCTCTTGAACTTTATTCTCCTAAATTTCAGGATGGCAGGACATGAACTTTGGATATATTAGTTCAAGTCTAGATTTTCAGATTTTAAAGACCTTGAGATGGGAAGATTGAAAATCACTTTTTAAAGATATCTCAGTTTATAATGATTCCCAATTTGTGAGGCCCAGTTTTTAGTCAACCAGTAGTGTTAGGACAGTAAATATGGCTGAAAATAAGGTGAATTTTACCAAAATTACCTTTAAAATAGAGAGAGTTATCTCAAATTCTCTTACAATATCAAATACTCTTGAAACAAAGTTCCATTTAGAAAAGATACATTAACATAAATTTAATCAAGGCTATATATGTTTGCTTATAGAAGCCAACTAAGAGAGTTTCATAAAAAATGTGGCAAAGAAATTTAATATAAACCTAATAAATGTATTTGGGTATGTGACCTTATAACTGTATGTTTAATGTTGCAAACAAGCAATTAAAAGTGATTTAGGCCCTGGCCGGTAGGCTCAGTGGTAGAGCATCGGCCTGGTGTGCAGGAGTCCCGGGTTCAATTTCCGGCCAGAGCACACAGGAGAAGCACCCATCTGCTTCTCCACCCCTCCCCCTTTCCTTCCTCTCTCTCTCTCTCTTCCCCTCCCTCAGCCAAGGCTCCATTGGAGCAAGGATGGCCCGGGCACTGAGGATGGCTCTGTGGCCTCTGCCTCAGTCGCTAGAATGGCTCTGGATGCAACAGAGCAACGGCCCAGATGGGCGGAGCATCGCCCCCTGGTGGGCATGCGGGTGGATCCCGGACTGGCGCATGAGGGGGAGTCTGTCTGACTGCCTCTCGGTTTCCAACTTCAGAAAAATACAAAAAAAAAAAAAAGCAATTTAAAGAAATAAACAGTTAAATGGTTATATTTTGGAGGTTGCTCTTATATAAGAGCAGAATAAATGATAAAAAAATAACACTACTCTTGCACTATAATATAAGTACACATGGCTTTGGATAAAATGTGCCATGACAATATCAAAATTTGTTTCAAATTTGCTGTTTTCAGTTACTTAGATGGAAGTGAGGATAATATGCTCCAGGAAACTGTAACTAAAACTGTGGCTATGCAATGAGAAAGCTGTTAATGTTTAAAATGCATGTAAAGGGTTTTAATAAAACTGTTTTATGCAATGTGAGAACATTCTTTATAAATAGTTAAATAGCTTCATTAGAGAATTGAGATATTTTGGTATTATCTCAATTTGGCTTATGTATGCAAATCAAACAACATCCTCTTTTTAAACTGTATCATAAAAATTTTTACCAGACTATAATTCCCATGAGGCTTCAATCTAGCATTTCTGAACTAGAAGTAGCTTCAGTAAGTATCTGTTGGGTAATGGATAAATTAAAAGTGAATTCTAGCAGGCCTAATCAGGCGGTGGTGCAATGGATAGAGTCTCAGACTGGGACGCAGAAGACTCAGGTTCGAAACCCAGAGGTTGCCAGCTTGAGCGCAGGCTCATCTGGTTTGAGCAAAGCTCACCAGCTTGAGCCCAAGGTCACTGGATTAAGCAAGGGGTCACTGGTTCGGATGGAGCCCCCAGCCAAGGCACATATGAGAAAGCAATCAATGAACAACTAAGGTGCCTCTATGAAGAATTGATGCTTCTCATCTTTCTCCCTTCCTGTTTGTCTGTCCCTACCTGTTCCTCTCTCTGCCTGTCTCTGTCTCTGTCACATAAAAAGTGATTTTTAGCAGTTCCAATGAAAAAGATGCAACTTCATGATTTGATTGATTTATTCATTCACCAAATATTTATTAGTATGCTGGTCTGAGCAGTTTTCAAAGTGGATAAATGTTGCTTTGATTCTGAAAAATTCTTTTGTTGTTTAGCTCTTTTAAATTTACCAGGCAATTATGCTCTGAGGTTTAATTTTATTTTTTCTTGTTTTAATTATTTTATGTTTTTCCAAACTTTTAATTAATATATTCTAGTGTGACCTAAGATGATATTGTATATCATAATAATAAAGATACATATATAGCATGAATTTTTATTCTAATTTATAGCATGACATTGGTTAATAAAATAGTACAGATGTCAGGTGTGTATGGTTCTATAATACATCATCTGTATATTATATTATGTGTTCACCACCCCTAACCAGCATGGATTTTCTTATATTTTATCTACTGTGTTATATTTTTATTTTTAAATTCAGCAATTCAGAAATAGAGAATTAAAGTTATGTTCAAATTTCTTGTTTATAACCAATCCCAAGTAAAATGATTTTGTTACATTCAGTAAACCAGTTCAAATTTTATGATGATTTCCATGTAAACCAGTTATATATTGCTTTATTTTTCTAGAAAATGTTTTAACATTAATGTGGAGATATTTTTCACTTCTTAGAATCTGAGAAGTTTATATAATAATATTTCTATACTTTTTTATAAATACTATTTTTAGATCAACTATTATCTTAAATATATCAAAATAATATCAAAAGTTTATTTAACATTACATTTTTTCCAAATGTTATTTTTCATAAATACTATTAGTATTTCACATTGAATATGTTAATATATTTATCAAAAAATATGATTTAAAGATATATATTTTTTCAGAAGTATTTTTGATAGTATATCTTAGATATTAAATATATGAATTATTAGGAATTAATATATTACATTAGAACATTTTATTCTTATTTTTATTCTGAATTACATTTCTGTAAAAATATGTCAGTAGCAATTTAACATCTATGAATTTATCTATATATTGATAAATGAGAATAATAAATAAAGGTTTAAGGAGAACGAATTTTATAAACATCACTTTAACCTTTAATAAACATTGTTTATTATGAGGAAAGTAAGAAAGCAAGCAACATAATGAATTTTTAATAGACTTTATTGGACTTTTTGTTATTATAGTACTATATGATATTTGCTTGTATGTTCAAAACATTTTATTTTCCTCATTTGGACATAGAGTAGAAAGAATTTTCAATTAAAAAATCTTTTTATATAACTGCTTTAATGTCATGGCCTATGGCAAGGTGAAATTAATAATAGTAAAAGTTATTATGAATTAGAAAATGAGCTAAAATTGTGTCCCTATGCCTTTACTTTATTTTAGTTCCAAGGTGTTCTGTTCTAAATATGTAATAGGAATACTATAATAGAACTTAAAATGACATATATGCCTATTCATATAGGTTTCTGTGTGTGTGTGTAAAAATACTCATGTGCAATGATGTATATGAATTCTAAAAGATTGATTTATGTGATAAATATCAATCAGAAGTGAAATTATTTTGTTCTTAATTCTTTTCTGATATATACAGAAATATTGTCTATTTGTGTATGTTGATTTTGAGTCTTATAATTTTACTAAATTAATTCATTAGTTCTAGCAGTTGTCTGTATATTTCTTAGTTTCTCATACATTGATAATAATGTTATTTGATAAAAAATGCTTCTTGCTTCAAATACATAATGCCTTTTATTTTTTCTCCTGTTATTGCCTTAGTTATCACTTCCAGTACAATATTAAGTAAAAATGGTGAGAGCTGATGTCCTTGCCCTATTCCCAACATTATGAGTGATGCTAGTATTTTACTATATTTAATATGTAGCTTTTACATATACATACATACATACATTCAATACAAACTAAACATTTTTACAAAACTGAGCTCTTTTTTTCTTCATAGTGCTTGTTACATTATGTGCTAGTCTGATGTTTACCCTTAACTTTGCTTTTAAATTAGTTTCTTGATTATATCTCTGCCCAACTTTTACTATTTATTTTTTGTTATTTGATTTACCAATGATCATCTCAATAGATGCATACAAAGCATTTGAAAAAATTCAACGTTCATGATAACAACAAATCAGAGATTAAATGAATGTTCCTTAAAATAATAAAGGCCACATATGACAAGCTCACAATTAACATCATAATTAACAATAAAAAAAATTAAATGCTTTCTCTCTGTCTCCATTTACAGATCATATAAAATACCAAAAGAAAAAACTCAAGACTACACACACACACACACACACACACACACACACACACACACCAAGTAGACCTAATTAATAAATTCAGTAAAGTTGCAGTATAGAATATCAACATATAAAAATCAACTATGTTTTTATACACTAACAGTAAACTCTCTGGAAAAAATTGGGAAGGCAGTCTCATTTACAATAGCATCAAGACCCTGACCTGTGGTGCCGCAGTGGATGAAGTTCATCCTGGAATGTTGAAGTCACTGGTTTGAAAGCCTGGGCTTGCCTGTTCAAGGCACATATGGGAAGCAACTACTACAAATTGATGCTTCCTGCTTCTTCTCTCTCTCTCTCTCTCTTCTATCTAAAAAAAAATCAAATAAAATTTAAAAAAAATTATTAAACAACAGCAACAAGAGAATAAAACACTTTAGAATACATTTAACTAAAGAGGTAAAAGATTTGTGCACTGAAAATTGTTAGACATTGATATAATAAATGAAAGAAGACACAAATAAATGGAAAGATATTTCATATTTATGGATCAGAAGAATCAATAGTGTTAAATTGGCCATACTATCCAAAGTGATCTACATATTAAATGGAATCCCTATCCTAATTGCAAAGAAATTTTCCCCAGAAATAGAACTATCCTAAAATTCATCTGGAACCACAGAAACCCCAAATAGCCAGAGTAATCTTGAGAAGGAGGAACAAAGCTGCAGATATCACAGAGCCTGAATTCAAACTAAACTGCAAAACTATAGTAATTTAACAACTATGGTACTGGCATATATACAGACACGTTGACCAATGGACCAGAATTAATAGCCCAGAAATTAACCCCTATAGGTCAACTAATCTTTGATAAGGGGGCCAAAAATACACAATAGGGAAATTATAGTCTCTTCAATAAATGGTGTTGGAAAAGCTAAATAATCACATACAAAAGAATAAAGTTAGAGTTTTATGTTGCATCACAACAATAATTAACTTCAAATGAATTAAAGACTTAAATGTAAGGCCTGAAACTATAAAACTCCTAGAGGAGAGCATGGTGGAAAAGATCTTTGACATTGCTCCTAGCACCAAAATCACAAGCAATACAAACAAACATACATAAGTGGGGTTACATCAAAATGAAATGAAATACAACAAAGAAAACAATCAAAAATAAGAAAAAGATACCTAGCCTGACCAGACAGGCACAGTGGATAGCACATTGGCCTAGGATGTTGAGGACCCAGGTTCAAAATTCGAGATCACTGACTTGAGTGTGAGCTTATCCAGCTTGAACATGGGCTCACCAGCTTGAGTGTGGGGTCACTGGCTTGAGCATGGGATCATAGACATGACCACATGGTTGCTGGCTTGAGACCAAAGGTCACTGGCTTGAGCAAGGGGTCACGGGCTAGACTGGAACTCCCTGATCAAGGCACATATGAAAGAGCAATCAATGAATCACAACAAAGGAGTCACAACGAAGAATTGATGGCTCTCATTTTTCTTCCTTCCTGTCTGTTCCTGTCTGTCCCTGTCTCTTTGTCTCTTTCTCTCTGTCTCTCACTAAAAAAATAAAAATAAATAAATAAATAAAAGGAAAGGATACCTAATCAATGGAAGAAATGTTTGCAAGTCATATCTCTGATAAAGGATTGTAGCCAAAATATAAAAAAGGTTATAATTCAATAACAAAAAAACAAACTGATTTTAAAATAGACCTGATTAGATATTCCAAAGAAGATGTACAAATGGCCAACAGATATATGAAAAGATGCTAAACATCACTATTCACAAGAGGAATGAAATTCAAACCATAATGAGATACCACCTGATGCCTTTAGAATGGCTTTAATTTAAAGGCAAGGGATAACTAGTATTGACAAGGGTGTGGAGAAAAGGGATTGCTTGTACACTTATTTGGGAATGTAAAGTGATGTAGCTATTAATAATACCATATGATCCAGCAATCCCACTATGGGTCTTTATCAAAAGGAAATGAAATTAAGATCTTGAAAAGATATCTGCACAACTATGTTCATTGCAGCATCATTTATAATATTCAAGTCATGGCAACAAAAGAACATAAATATCTGTCAATGAAAAAATGATTAAGTCCACCCAGTGTGTGGAAGTCCTGGGTTCAATCCCTGGTCAGGGCACACAGGAGAAATGACCATCTGCTTCTCTACC
Organism: Saccopteryx bilineata; assembly: GCF_036850765.1. NCBI lineage: Eukaryota > Metazoa > Chordata > Mammalia > Chiroptera > Emballonuridae > Saccopteryx > Saccopteryx bilineata. The sequence continues at coordinate 184,057,733 of NC_089494.1, forward strand.
CCTCCCCCTTTTGCCTGTCTCTCTCTCTCTCTCTTTCTCTTCTCCTGCAGCCATGGCTCAATGGGAATGAATTGGCCCCAGGTGCTGAGAATGACTCCATGGCCTCAGCCTTAGGCACTAAGAAGAGCTGGGTTGCTAAGCAATGGAGGAATGTCCCAGATGGTCAGAGTATCACCCCCTAGTGGGCTTGCAGGGTGGATCCTGGTTGGGCACATGTGAGAGTCTGTCTCTGCCTCTCTTCCTCTCATAGAATTAAAAAAAAGTTAAAAAATGTGTGCTCATGAATGAACACATTGTGGTGATCATTTCACAATGTACATATTTATCAAATCATCACATTATACACCTTAAATATTTACAATTCTTATTTCTCAATTATACTTCAATAAAACTGAGGAGTAGAAAAGAAAAAATGATTAGGTTTTAAGAAACAATTATTATTATATTTTGTTAGGGATCTATAGGGAAAAAGCAAAATACTGTAATTGTTCTGAGATTATAAAATAGAAAGTTAAATAGCTATGTTGGAGTATAAGCAGTCTTTCTATTTTAACCTAATTATTATTCTTAAAGTCATAAATTGACATTTCAGTTAAAATTCTCAATGTGATGACCAGGTAAATCTAGAAAAGTGATAGTAATACAAACCGAGAAATATAAAAGGGTAAAATCATCGAATAATTCATAAAATAGGAAAACTAAGGAAGTGAATTTGCCACTTCAGATTCTAAATGAAATTTCAAAGTTACAGTAAAAATATGAAGCAGTTGGTCTTGACAATTTAAAAATCGCAGAAATGTACTTAGTAATAAATATGTGTACAATAAAACCTGTTCTTGTTATAAAAATTCTTCACTTAACAAACCCATATATATGCAGCATAATTTAAAAAGTGTGTATATATAACTATATATAGTGTATAATTGTAGCAGTTAATATTTTCTTAAAATTGTGAAGGAAATATCCATATCTATCTATCTATCTATTTATCTATCTATCTATCTATCTTCTATCTTTCATCTATCTATCTATCTATCTATCTATCTATCTATCTATCTATCATGTATCTATTGAACCACCTATCTATTAATCCCTTATTAAATATAATTAGAACAGTACCTGATGTATAGTACACATCTAATTAAATTGTCATTGAATAAATAATTGATCATTTCTTCGGATCACCCCAGTATTTTAGCACTATATTACTGCTACAAGTATTTATCCTATTTCCACATTCCTTCTTAGATTTGGACAGATTGAACACATGCCTGTATCTCTCCATTTTTATCAAAGTGACTACTACAGCATTTATTTTGGCTCATATTAGTTATAATATGACCTTGTGAAAGATATTGGTTCTTATGAGTCAATACATATATTGACTGAAAATTTTTTTCTGTATTCATTACATTTTAGAACAAGGACTCAGGATCATAAAAATGCCATTTTATTGACACATTAAGTAAGGCATAAAGTCATATAAGTTAATCATATTTCATTCACAAATTAAGAGTAAATATCAGTACTAATTCATGATTTTATTAGTTTTTTTTTTTTGTGTGTGTGTGTGTGTGTGTGTATTTTTCCAAAGTGAGAAGCAGGGAGGTGGAGAGACAGACTCCTGCATGTGTTTGACCAGGATCCACTCAGCATGCCCACTAGGGGGCGATGCTCTTTCCATCTGGGGCATTGTTTCTTTGCAACCAGAGCCATTCTAGCATCTGAGGCGGAAGCTACGGAGCCATCCTCAGTGCCGGGCCAACTTTGGCTGTGGGAGGCGAAGAGAGAAAGAGACAGAAAAAGGAGATGGAGAAGGGTGGAGAAGCAGGTGGGCACTTCTCCTGTGTGCCCTGACTGAGAATTGAACCCAGGACATCCACACGCCAGGCTGACACTTTACCACTGGGCCAACCAGCTAGGGCTGATTTTATTAGTTTTTTTTACTTTTATATGAACATTAACATTAACTAATAAATGACTATATTTAGTCATTACTGTATATTGTTCAACTTCCCAAAATATAACCATTATTATCTATTTCACTTTTCTTATGCCAATAGTAAGCTCAGGAAAAAAATTATAAGCATATTAAGTTTTTAAGTTTTTTTGAAATTTTAGTAAACCTAAAAAAAGTGCTATTATTGCTTGTATATTTTAAGCTTATTTATTTAAATGAGATAGGGGAGGCAGAAAGACAGACTTCCACATATGCCCCCTCTAGGATCCACCTGGCAAGCTTCCTATGAGGCAATGCTCCATTACTTAGCTACTGAGCTATTTTTAGTTCTTAAGGTGAAAGCCACAGCACCATCCCCAGTGCTCAGGGGCCAACTAGCTTGAATCAATCAGCATGGCTGGGGGAGTGGGAGGAAAGAGAGAGAGAGAGAAAGAGAGAGAGAGAGAGAGAGAGAGAGAAAGGAGAGGGGAAAGGGTGAATGGAGAAGCAGTTGGTTTCTTCTCCTGTGTGCCCTGACCAGTAATTGCACCCAGGCCATCTACATGCTGGACTGATGCTCTACCACTGAGCCAACTGGCTAGGGTTATTTTAAGCTTAATATTAATTTTTAAAAATAAAATCAGGTTTATTTTCATAAAAATGATGAATTAATTTTAAATAACCTTTTTTTGATAAGACTACAAGTCAAGGTGTCAATAAGGAAAGATGGATTTTGTTCTTCTAAAATGACTAGATAAAAGTAAGCACTATTTTAATGTTTATCTCCTTTAAATATAGACAAAAATTATGTGAAACATTTACTAATATATTCTGATTTAGAATATGCTTTTACATATAATGAAAAACACTTATAGTTCAAGGTAGGCTTCTTTTGATCCGTTTCTTTCTTTCATTAAAATATTTCCTAGATCTTTTCTTATTTCTATTATAAATTGAGGAACAACAAAGATAAAAAAAATAGTCTCTTTTTCTCATAACATATAGCCTTGCACCGTCAGAAATGTCACAGGTTAATGGTACAGCTCAGCTCCATTTATCTTTTTCTGACAACTCAACCAAGCTAGCACAATCTTGCAAAAACATTCTTCCTCGACCAGGTGACATTCTCGGCTTTTGTTCCTTAATATGGTGGCTGTTAGAGTCATTAGTGTGTAATAACTTTGTACAGAAACTTTTTGCTTTAGGTTTCTTCAGTATTCAATCAAGGAGAAAAGTTTTTTGAATTTAAAGTCATGTCTTAAACATAAATACACAGAGTACTCTTTTACTTTCAAACAACCTAAGATTATCTAAAAACTCTAGATATCCTTAAAATACTTATCATTTGAGAGCTGTAAAAATTAGAAAATGTGTTTATAATTATCTAATTTTTGATTGCATAAACAGTTATTTTACATGAATGAAAATCTAATTTTAACATCAAGATTGATAAAAGGTGTCAGAAACAACACCCTAGTCACTTGGTAAATGAGTCTGAATATCTTTATAGACTATTTCTCCCTGTGTTGATGGAAATTTAAACAAGTTATGACACTTGAATATTTCCAAGCCCATTTCTTTGTTTGGAATTTGATATTGAATAATATCATGGCTTCTCTGTCAAGGAAATAATCATATTAAAATAGTGACTCTGTAATACTTTTCTTTATTTTTGACTGGTCATATTTAGTAAGATATTTTCCTATTGTAATGGAAAATCAATTAAAAAAGGAAAATAATGTTTCATTTTTAGGAACCATAGATACATAAATACATGTGCATACCTTGCTTTCATTTTTAGAGTCATTTTTACATTTTTCAAATAAATTAAAAATGTAGTTCAAAGAAATCTTTGCTCTTTGCCTCATCACAAAACCATAAATATTTAATCACATTCTGCATTTTTTGTTTTTGTATAGTGATTTTTATAAAATATTTATACTTAATTTTTATAATAATGTGGTCTTTTATCTCTGGAGACAATGAGTTTTTTTAACGCAATTTCATGTTACTTTTTTATTATTGTATTTTGTAAGAATTTTTAAAATTAATAAGACAAAATAAATTAGTCATCTTTGAGTTTGAATAAGACCTCTAATACTGCATTTTCTCATAAATATGTAATTATTTTAATAATTCTACTTTTAATCATTAGCTTTGTAGGGAAAATTAATATTCATTTTTGCTGAAGGACAACCGTGTTTTATTTACCTCCAACCTGAATTTCATATTAATATTTTGATAAAATGCATGAGCAAGATATAATTGTGATTTAAATGTATAGATAAATAATAAAAAATGTTAAATAAGTTATTTCCTATAATTAAGAATAAAAATTAGTTAAATATAACATTGGAACAAAGAAGTATCAGTTTTCAACATATTTTATGGTAATTTAAGTGGTTTAAAAAATACTGAACTGCTTTTGTCCTTACTGAGTTGTACCTAATAGCACTTTAATATAATGGAATTGTATGGCAGTGGCTGAAGTTACTTCAGATATTTTCTTGAGCCAGTTTGTTGCTTAGTAAAATAACCACCATTATTTTATTTCAGAATTAATAGCTCTAAATGATAAGTAAATCAATTCAAATGAGTTCTTGGCTCTTTCTGTTTTTGTAATTCTAAACTTTATTATGTAGTTCTGCAGAAAAATTGGCATATCAGACTGTATCTTTTGTGTTTTTGAAATTAGCCAATAAATTTCATTAATAGTTTGTATTGATAGATTGAATTAATTTTATCTAGAAATTGTTCACATATTTATATGGATTATAGGCTAACAGCTGGTGCTTAATATGTAGATAATTATTAATTTATTTCACAATGTAATGTCAGGGAAGATTGATTCACTGTCTGATTAACAGTTTGATATCATCTATGGATTAATAGGCATATCAGCTTCACATGGAGCTCTCCAAAGGTTCTATGCCTTCACAAATTCTATTTAACATACAAAATTTTATTTTGAAGCCTTGGCCAGATAGCTCTGTTGGTTGGAGCATAGTCCTAAAGTGGAGGTTGCCTGTTCCCGCCTCTCTCTAAAACAAAAACAAACAAACAAACAAAAACTTCTTTTGTTTTGACCACATTAATAATTATTCCTATTTTATTTATTTCACAATCTTAACTCCTTTTATTTTATTACTCCTGTCACATTGCAAAATATTGCTGCTATTTTCAGATCTTACAGATGAAATTATTTTTTAGCCAAATGTATCTGTATCATTTTCAAGATTACTGTTCCTTGTAACCTTTCTACTGTCTCAGACAGTAATTTAACCAATAGTTATGGAATACCTACCCGATGCAAATTACTGTGCTCATAAGTTCACTGCATCAGCTTAAATCATTCTTGATTTTTTTTCTGTCATTGACATTCTTAAAAGTTTATGTACTGCTTGACCTGTGGTGGCGCAGTGGATAAAGCATCGACCTAGAACACTGAGGTCGCTGGTTCGAAGCCCTGGGCTTGCCTGGTCAAGGTACATATGGGAGTTGATGCTTCCTGCTCCTCCCCCTTCTCTCTCTCTCTCTCCTCTCTAAAATGAATAAATAAAGTCTTAAAAATAAATAAATGTTTTAAAAAAAAAGTTTATGTACAATATTCACAACTAAGTAAGTTTTGGAAGAAAATCACTCTTTTCTACCACCTTTATCTTGCTTTGCTTCTCAAGGACTGCACATTTCTCTGTCAAACTCTTCACTGCATGTAGGGTTTTTTTCCAATCCATTTTTTTAGTCTCAATATTTACCAGTTAAATGAATATGCTCAGGTAGCAAAAATGGTAAACAAATAAACAAAAATTTTTTTTTAAATTATAAGTGAGTTAATAATTGTATGTGCCCTCTGCTCAGAATTATTACTCATGTTACCTTCATAAAGTAGTTTGCTTTCCAGTCGGATCTTGGCAGCAGCTGAGTGACTCCCACCTTCTCCAGCTCTTGCTGCCTCTCGTCCTTCCAGAAATCTGGCCTCAGCTGTGGCTGTCTTGGAGTCATCAGTGTGTTCAGTGACATGAAGGTGCACGAGTCCTGGGCACCAGAAGAGATGAAGAAGCACAAGAAGACGGTGATCTTCCGCCTGACTGAGCACACTATGATCATTCTGGAAGAGGGCAAGGAAGTCCTGGTAGGTGATGTGGGCAGACTGTAGAGTGCCCCTAGGCTGCCATTGTCAAGAGGCTGCGGGGAAAAGACTGCCACCACGCCCTGTGTGATGTAGTCTCCGAGACCGAGGAACCTGCTCTTTATCTCTTGGGCCCGAGTCTGCACCCCTTAAGAGCAAAATGACCTATGCCAGCTCCAAGGCTGCCATCAAGAGGAAGCTGCCAGGGATCAAGCGCAAATCACAAGCAAACTGCTGCGAGGACGTCAAGGACCACAGCACTCTGGCTTAGAAGATGGGAGCAGTGCAGTCATCTCCCCGGAGGGCAAGCCTCTGTGAGCCCCCTCCTAGTGCCTGGAACACTGGGCAGCTCCCGACGTGCCTATGGGGCTTGCAGGCTGCCTACCTCCTGCCAGTTGGGAGGGGCTGGGAGGATCCCAACAGGAGGAGGGCAATCACTTCACTCAGCTGCTAAACAGTCCGCCCTCAAGCCTTGGACTTGCCTCCTCCATCCATACCTGATGGGTCTGATTCCTCCTTGGTTGACACAGACCAACTTACCCTTCAGGTACCCCAGTTAGTGGGGGCCTGTATGATCTCCAACTCTGCACCTGTTTCTTCCCTTTCTCATGCTGCCAACTTCTGACCAATAGTGATTCTATGCTTGTCTGTTTAGTGCTGTGTATAAGTGGAATGTTGTGGAGATGACTTCTCCCCACACCGCCTGCTACCCTTTCCCTTTACACCTGGTTGTGGCAATTTATGGAAGCAGGACCAGTAGAGACTTTCATTTAAAAAAACAATCAAAATATTCACTTAACAAGAACAAAGTAGTTTGCTTTCTAATAGAAAATTCACATTCTTACGAGATCAGACGAGATCAGGTGCGTTCAGGCTGGTATGGTTGCAGACGAAAATTCACATTTTAAAATCACTATTAGGCCATTTAAATAGTAAATGTTATTGATGGCTTTGCAAAGCTTCTTGTTATTATTACTACACTGTATTAGTATTACAATTAGTACTATAAACTTTTGACCCTAAATTCATTTTTAATCTCTTTGCACTCTATGCTATACATATGGGGTATAGCAAAAGTAGGTTTACAGTTGTGAGTATGTAAAACACAGTTCATTCTTGTATTAACTATTGTAGTGTTTTCCACATGGACAACTGTATACCTACTTTTGCATCATCTTGTATTTAAGATGGTTAAGATACTGAATTAAAATTTATACATAAATGTGGGAGATAAAAATCAGATAACATTGAGATATTTAATGATATAAATGTCTATACTTCGCATTGCAAAGCTTGAAATGAGACTATTTTTTAAGAAAAAGAAAGGAAAAAAGAGATGATGGAGGGAGAAAGAGATAAAGAGAGAAAAGCATCAACTTGTTATTTCATTTAGTTATGCATTCATTGATTGCTTCTCATAAGTGTTCTGACTAGAGTGACCCATGAATCAAGCTGGTGAGTTTGGGATCAAGCTAAAAACTCAGGGAATGAGCCCTGGTGACCCCAGGATCAAACCCGCAACCTCAGTGCTCCAGGATGACACTCTAGCCACTGTGCCACCAGCCAGAGTTATGAGACTTTTCTTTTAAAAAATGAGCTAAAAAAAATGCTGCACATCCTGATTTAAGACAATTTCTATTTTTCATCAGAAAATGAATCTATAGACAATCTGGTCATGAATGAGAGTATTGTAAAATGCACCATTGTTTTATATACTAAGAGAAAAAAATATATCGATACTATGAGTTTAACTTTGGAAGTTAGATGATTTATTGACTGAGGAATTTCAATTATCCAGTCATGCCATTAAGACACAACAGCCAAGTATGCACAGATAGTAATTACTAAATTCTGATATTTGTTTGTCTGACAGTGATTGTAAGTCAAATTTGTATTTCAGAAATAATAAAATGTGAGAAATTAGTTTCCAAAAGTTGAAATATAGTAATGCATATGAAATACTAAGCATAGTACTTGATATAGTTAATAAAATAGTAGAGTATTATTATTGAAAAATATGAAACAAATTGGATGTATATTTGATTTTTCTTGCTGTAAATATTTATTTTAGTTTTGGTAATATTTACTAAGAATGTGTGTGAAAGTATAAACTTGTCAACCAGAACTGTGTAGTTTAGGCTATTTGCTTTAGCACAGATTTATTTTTGAGTTGCTAAAATGGCTCGTAGAAAATAGACTCATGCATGCAACTGTTTTCTAGCTTAAAAAGATTTTGAAATGTCTTATTGAACTTCACCAAGTTCTTATTGATAATTTGCTAAAATCAGAAGCAATATCTGTTAATACAAAAGAGCAGTGTTTCTAGACTATGTAAAAAAACAGAATTGTTGCATCTATAAGTAATTCTGTCCTTTATAAACTTTATTATGGAACATAAAAAAGAAAGAAAACCTATTTTGTATTTGGCTAACTACAGAATGTGTCAGTATGTATGCATAAGAAAAATCTTCAATATAGTTTATATTATGTTCTTTATCTTGTCTTACATAAGAGTTTCAGAAAATGCTGTCTCCCCAGCTCCATATCTTTCTAATTTTACGTATGTAGGTTAAATATCATAGTTTAAATAAATGGGTTACCATAAAAATCACTTTACAATTTTATTTTAAAAACATTTTAGGTACATTAGATACCTTACTAAAATAAATATTTTCTGTATCTTTAGAATTTATACTGAACAAGTTTATGCAATGAATTTCTAGGGGATTAAACTTTAACCTTTAGTATATTGAGTGTATCTCTTTTATTTTCTGAGTAGTGATACTTTCATATGTTCTTAAATTTTCCAAATATGGTCTCTTCAATTTATCACATACATATTTTTTAAATGTTATGTCTGATGAATTTAAATCTATGAAGTAAAATAAAATAAAAAAAGAAACTGAGGAAGAGAAAGAGAAGGAGAAAAATGAGAACAGAAAGAGGAGATGAAAAAGAAATAAAGGAGTCCAATGTTTTTGTTTAAAATTAAATGAATATATTTGGAAATAATGAAACCCTAAATGGACATTAGAATATTGGGGAAAATTCCAAATGAATGAAGGAGATCTTGCACTGGAGAAAGACATAGTTGAAAAGGAGACATTTGTATCTTGACTATTCACCGGCATAAATTTTAGCAGTATGTACAAAAGGGTGATGTGTACCAAGACTTGAAATGCATCAAGACTACTTAGGTGAGAACAGGAGAGTTAGGGAATAATCCACAAGTTTCTGAGCCTTGAAAAATAAATAAGAGTTTGTGCAAGCGATAAAGAGGGAGAATGTATTACAGATAGAAAAAGCAAGTATAAAGTGTGGGAAAAAAGTGTGTGATATGTTGTTGGGTGCTGCAAGTGTTTTTTTTTTGTTGTTGTTGTTGTTGTTTTTTTATAGAGAGGATGAAGAGAGAGAAAAGATGGAAGGAGAAATGCACCCTCATGTTTGTGGCAGCATTGTTTACAATAGTAAAGATCTGGAAACAGCCCAAGTGTCCGTTAGAGGACGAGTGGATTAAAAAGCTTTGATACATATATACTATGGAATACTACTCAGCCATAAGAAATGATGACATTGGATCATTTACAATAACATGGATAGATCTTGATAACATTATACGGAGTGAAATAAGTAAATCAGAAAAAACTAAGAACTATGTGAATATATACATAGATGGGACATAAAAATGAGATTCAGAGACATGGACAAGAATGTGATGATAATGGGGTGGGGTGAGGGGGTATGGGGCAGGAAGGAGAGAGAGGGGGTGGGGGGAGGGGAGGGGCACAAAGAAAACCAGATAGAAGGTGACGGAAGACAATTTGACTTTGAGTGAGGGATATGCAACATAATTGAATGTCAAAATAATCTGGAGATGTTTTTTCTCAACATATGTACCCTGATTTATCAATGTCACTGCATTAAATTTAATAAAATAAAAAATAAAATAAAAAAGATGGAAGGAGCCGGAAGCGTCAAATTGTAGTAGTTACTTCTTATATGTGTTTTGACCTGGCAAGCCTGAAGTTTTTGAACCAGAGACCTTAGCCTTCCATGTTAATGCTTTATCCACTGGGCCACCACAGGTCAGGTGAGAATTATCAGAAATTAAATAATAAGGCCATGTGGTCCAGGATCATTATGGAATATGATAGTCAATTTTACTCAAATATATTTGTAAAAAGTTTATAATAATTTTTCTGGTAGTTATTAAAAACATTTTATATAAAACCAAAGATAAATGTATTATAGAGTAAAAAATAACATTTATGAGAGTTCAAATAAATTATCCATTAGGATGACCACTTTGTTTATATGATTAACCTCAGCTTCCATGAGTAAAGATGAATTTTTCTCAGCAGTTATGGGTATGTTGCATGAAATTTTAAGAATATAAATGTAGGTGATAAGAAGTCACTATTTAAGTATTAAATTAACATTTCACTTGAGACTATTAATATCTGTGGTACAGAATTTGGAAAAGGCTATATAGAGAATGTTTGCAAATAGCTTAAGGTTAATGTTTCAGGCTCCTGGGAGGCTTGCTCCATGAAGTCACAGAGGGTCCTGAGTATAGTCATTTTTGCTACAACTAGGTGGAAGGGGAACAGGAATCCAGAGCCAGAAATTCCTTCTTGCACATATCTTTGCCATTTACATTTCATCACTGAAAGAGCACATAGAAATGTAGACCACATTGATCCACAAGAGTTACTGCAAAATGCATTTGCTGCCTTGTGCCCAAGAAAGGAAGATTTTGGTAGGTAGTTTGTATTCATTTGCCTCTAAATGATGCATTTACAGAAATTCTTTGTTGAATCATTTTACTTTAATTCTAAAAAATATTCTTTATTATAGCTACACTTATTTTTTATTATAGTGAAATTCCCTATTAAAATATATATATCAAATTCACAACTCAACAAACCACCACCTGCCCACCCATCGTGTACCCTCTGCCCCTGCAGTGTCTTCTTTGGTCTTCATTTCCCCCTGCCTTTGTCCATCTCCACTTAGTCCCCACCCCTGTGCCCTCTGCTTATCACTACACTGTTGATTATGTCTATGTGTTATGTATTATCTTTTTTGGCTAACCCCTTTGACCTGTATAGTTTTGCAAACCAATGTTATATCAATAAATTCAATTAAAAACTTTTTTTTTAAAAAAAACAGCACCATGGAAAGCAGAAAAAGAAGATTTGGGGATGCTCTACATGAAAAATGACTACAGACACACAGCCTTAATGCATGATACAGACCTTCATTAGATCCTGAATAAAAAAAAAATAAAACAACAACAAAACCAGCAACAAAAGATAAAAAAAAAAGACCGCATTGTCTAAGGTGGCTATTGTATTGACAGCTTCAGCTGTCAAAATATTGCAGATTGCATGACTTAAAGAACAGAAATCTATTTTCTCACAGTTTTATAAGCTAGAAGTTTAAAATCAAAAGTTCCAACCAATTCAGATTCTTCTGAGAGCTTTCTCTAGGTTTGCAGTCGGCCCCCTTCTCATTCTGGCTGTATGTTGTCTTTTCTCCTGCGTGCACACAGAGATGAAAATAGTGATGTCTCTCTCTCTCTCCCCTTCTTAAAAAAAGACACCAGTCTTATATAAATTTAGAACCCCATCCTTATGATTTCACTTAACCTTAATTACCTTTTAAAGACACTATTTCCAAATAAAGTCACATTGCAAGTTAGGGCTTTAAAATTGAATTAAAGGAGGACATAGTTTAGTCCACAGAACCTATATTTCATTGTCTTTATTCATCTAGAATGGACTTCTCTCATTCCCCCCTGTTTACTCTAATAACTACATTTTAAATTTTGTCTTTATTGGAAAAAAATCTGCACTTAAGTTAGCCACTGTGAGTAATTCTTGAGAACTGAAAGGACATCTTTTAAGTCTTAAAATGAGCCAACCAATTACCAGAATCTTTCTGGAAATAGAATGTGATATGAAAATATCAGGGCCTTTTCTCACATGTGAAGTTCTTCTAGCACTTCATAATTATGGATTAGTGCTCAAAAATAAATTTTTTTAAAAAGTCAGGCAACTATACAACAAAGAAGGGAATTTTACTGCAATTTCTACAACTCTTCTGTAAACAAATATTTATTTTAATATGCCAATTATCATCCTAAGCATTGAGGATAAAACTTCAAAACCTGACTTCAAGGAACTTAAAGGATAGTGGGTGAGATGGTGTGTGAACCAGAAATCGCAAAAATGTAAAAAGTGCAGGACACTTGGGAGTGCTTAGGAAGGACGAAAGAACAGAACTTCAAGTGGTAATAAAGAGATTCTTTGATTGGCTGACAGCTCCTGAAGGAGAAGTATTTAGACTGGAAGTTATGTATGCACATTCAGGGGGTGCATTTTGTATATTGAGAAGAAGAAGATGGAGTCCCAGCCAGAGAAGTAGTGTCTGAGAAGATTATGAAAATGAGAAGAGCATGGGACTCATGTGAAAATAGCATTTTCCTGTCAGCTCTCAAGACAAAACCTGTAATAGTCCTCCAGCGACTGTCACCTCATGTATGAAGTGTTCAAAAATTTGAAACCCTCTATAAGCTTAAGAACTGGAAAGAGTTTGTTATTTTACTCTACTTGCAAGCTGACAAGTTAGCCTGCCAGAGTTCACAGATGCTGGCAGGAGATATGAGACACCTGGGTCTGAGACATAGACCTCATATTACTCGCAGCCATAGCAATAGCAAGAGTATCAGCATTTGCTTCATTTCCCCAAGACACAACTACTTCTGGTCGTCTGAGAAGGCCAGGTGCTGCCTGAGCATACAGTGTGCTATATTACAGGGGAGGTCTATCGAAATTAGGGAATTTGAATATTTTTTAAAGTGCAGTAAAGCCTGCCTGAACTTTGCACAAGAAACAGACATTATCTTTATTACATGGAAAAGTAAACAACTTCAACTTGTCCTTGGTTCTTGAAGGTTATACTGTATCATTTCAGGGATGTTATAAACATCCTTGAAAAGTTAAACAAAAAACAATCAGCGTCACTGCTTGTAAGAAATGTAAGGGACCCAGAGAGAATTCTCAACAGTTTTAAGATTTTCTATAATATTATTTTTCTGAATATGCAATTTTCTTTTTATTTTATTCTTCAAAATGTGTTCCACTTGGTTAATTTTGCCTGTAGAAAACCATCTGTCCTCTTCTGCTTATCTATAAGTTACTAAAATGATCAACGGACAAACAAGACTCCCCCTTTGTGTGTCAGGAAGTGTGCAGAATCTGAGATTTTTCCATACTTGCAGGGTAATATGTTACTGTGTGACTCTATCGTGGATGCCAGAAAAAGACATGAGACCCCTGGGTCAGTGACAAAGGACTTTATTACTCACAGTAAAAACAATAGCCAGAGCTTCATGTTGGTTTTTGTTGGTTCCCATGCTCCCCATGTACCATGGGAATAGCTTTGCCAAAATCAGCGAATAAAAAATGTAGGCTATTCAGTTAAATTTAAATTTTAGTTAAATATTTTTTCATTGTGCGTATGTCTCATGCAATGTTTGAGGCACACATGAAAAGAGTTTATTGAGCCAGTAAAATTCTAATTTAACTGGCTGTCCTGTATATTATCTGACAGCTATACATGGTGGCTGTGCTGGGCCAGTGTGGGGTGCCTGCACATACAGTGGGCTATGTGACAGGAGAGAGAACCAGAGCTTGAGAGAGTCACTCCTTGTTTATGAATGGAAGCAAGGCTATTCTGTGAGAAGAGGTAAAGAGATGTTACTCATCTCTTTATGTTGCTTGCTGAAGAAAAAAAAAAAACAACCCGTAAAATGGACCAGGTAGAGGGATCAAGGCCTTGTCTTCTCCCTGCTTATCAACAATGTCCAGGAAGCCTCAGGGCCCATGTGGATTACGTTCAACATTCTGAAGCCGATAATTTAACCACACTCTATTTCTATCTAAAAGACTGTGTTTGGATATAGCACTATGACTTTTCATATTTGTACCTTTAGTATTTATTTAGTTCAGCGTAGTTTTTTCTTTTAATTTGCTCTGTAATCTTAGTAGTACAGAAAACATGTGCTACTTTTACTTTTATGTCTTTCAAAGCATCTTGTATAATGTCCATGCACAGATGTTGCCTAACAAGGACTTTTCAGATAATTAATGATTTTAAGATGAATAATTTTAAGATTGTACATTAATAAGGATAATAAACAAAGAATAAAATATTTGGAAAAATATTTATCTAAATCCATTTAAAATTTTTTTTTTTTTTGTATTTTTCTGAAGCTGGAAACGGGGAGAGACAGTCAGACAGACTCCCGCATGCGCCCGACCGGGATCCACCCAGCACGCCCACCAGGGGCGAAGCTCTGCCCACCAGGGGGCGATGCTCTGCCCCTCTGGGGCGTCGCTCTGCCGCGACCAGAGCCACTGTAGCGCCTGGGACAGAGGCCAAGGAGCCATCCCCAGCACCCAGACCATCTTTGCTCCAATGGAGCCTTGGCTGCGAGAGGGGAAGAGAGAGACAGAGAGGAAGGAGGGGGTGGTGGAGAAGCACATGGGCGCTTCTCCTATGTGCCCTGGTCAGGAATCGAACCCGGGTCCCCCGCACACCAGGCTGATGCTCTACCGCTGAGCCAACCAGCCAGGGCCATTTAAAAATTTTTTTTAAAATTTTAATTTAATTTAATTTTTTTTGTATTTTTCTGAAGTTGTAAATGGGGAGGCAGGCAGTCAGACAGACTCCCGCATGCGCCCGACTGGGATCCACCCGGCATGCCCACCAGGGGGAGATGCTCTGCCCATCCCGGGCGTTGCTCTGTTGCAACCAGAGCCATTCTAGCACCTGAGGCAGAGGCCATAGAGCCATCCTCAGTGCCTGGGCAAACTTTGCTCCAATGGAGCCTTGGCTGCGGGAGGGGAAGAGAGAGACAGAGAGGAAGGAGAGGGGGAGGGGTGGAGAAGCAGATGGGTGCTTCTCCTGTGTGCCCTGGCTGGAAATCGAACCCGGGACTCCTGCACACCAGGTCGATGCTCTACCACTAAGCCAACCAGCCAGGGCTCTAAATCCATTTATTATTATTATTATTTTTGATTAATTTTAATGGGGTGATAAATCAGGGTACATATGTTCAGAGAAAACAGCTCTAGGTTATTTTGCCATTTGCTTATGCTGCATTCCCATCACCCAAAGTCCAATTGTCTTTCGCCACCTTCTAACTGGTTTTCTTTGTGCCCCTCCCCTCCCCCGACCCGCTCCCTCCTCTCCCCCCACCACGTAACCCCTACACTCTTGTCCATGTCTCTGCCTTTGGACCCAGCTATCCCACTTTTAGGAATATACCCCAAGAACACCATAGCACTGTATGAAAAGAAGAAATGCACCCCCATGTTTATGGCAGCATTGTTCACAATAGCGAAGATCTGGAAACAGCCCAAGTGTCCATCAGAGGACGAGTGGATTAAAAAGCTTTGGTCATATATACTATGGAATACTACTCAGCCATAAAATGATGACATCGGATCATTTACAACAACATGGATGAACCTTGATAACATTATACTGAGAGAAATAAGTAAATCAGAAAAAACTAAGAACAAATATATGATTCCATACATAGGTGGGACATAAAAATGAGACTAAATCCACTTTTAAGAAGCGTTTTTCAGCCAGCAGCAAGTTGTCATGATCTATGTCCTATAATAAATGACACATTTCTTTTTTGCTTTCACTTTCTTATGTTATTAATTACTGTTGGGAAAACAACTCTGTTAGGCTTGCTTGCTTGCACTTTGTGTGATTAGTGCATGAGTTCACAGCATAGTCATGTGTGCACAGCCTATGTAAGGCTACAGGTTGTTTGACTCAGGGCAGATTGCGGATTGCCTGCCCGCCACTGGGAGGGGCCGTTTTGCTGTTTGTTCACCTGCTGCCATGAGGAAAGGTTTCCCCAGCCAATTTGCTTGTCCACCATTGTGAGACTCTATTAAATTAGAATGGCCCTATGCTTTTCGGCTCCACAGTTTCTCCACCATCTCCCCAAATCCAATGTGGACCTGCCTGGCCTCAGCCACCGGCATTACAATTACCTATTATCTTCTTGTGCTATCCTTTCATATATATTCCAAATAAGTAAGCCTACTCATATTTAAGGTTGGATAAATTTTATGATTTATATCATAAAAACTTTATATATAACCTTTGTGAGGTTGGGCAGATTACCATAATATTAAAGCCTCTAGAATGAATTTTGAAGTGGTGTTTGGTGTTTCTTCTGTATCTCCTCTTGGATTGTCAAAACGAGAGGGATTGTCCCTTTTTGAGATAATCACATGTAAGTGTGTGGGCATGTACCTACCCACATAAACACTCAACACTCATTCATGGTTTTCCTTGTTCCATCCACTGACCACTACTTGAACAGAGAGAGCAATGAAATGACACTGTTCTTTATGCTTACTCGTACTGCCATGGCTGCCATTTCACTTATCTAATGACAAATGAGAATATAAAATGCATAGTAAAACAGCCACCAAAGCGTGAGTCCTCAAATTGATTCTAGCAAGAAAACTCCTTATAGTGAATACAAACCATTTGGTTAACAAGAAAACAGCATTCTATTGAGATGCACTGCACATATTGTAATCATGCGTTTATACTCAGGTCACCTGTTTGGATGGTATTAAAATATTTGGATGAGCTATTCTCTGAACAAGCTATTATCCTGAAAGAACTCTGGGTTTCTCATGCCCTGAAATATTTTACATTCCTAATGAGTTAAAAATGCTTTTTTTCTACGTGTATTATCTATTGCTGCTTATCAAAGGATTGCATGTTTAATGGCTTAGAACACAAACTTTTATCATGACTCTGTGGGTTGACTGGGTTCAGCTGGGCAGTTCTTAGCTGGGTTTTCCCATTGAGTTGCAATAAGATGTGAGCTGGAGCACGCATTATCTAAAGCAGGGGTTCCAAACTTTTTACATAGGGGGCCAGTTCACTGTCCCTCAGACCGTTAGAAGGCCGGACTATAAAAAAACTATGAACAAAATCCCTATGCACACTGCACATATCTTGTTTTAAAGTAAAAAAACAAAACGGGAACAAATACAATATTTAAAATAAAGAATAAGTAAATTTAAATCAACAAACTGACCAGTATTTCAGTGGGAACTATGGGCCTGCTTTTGGCTAATGAGATGGTCAATGTCCTGTTCCATATTTGTCACTGCTAGCTGTAACAAGTGATATGACATGCTTCCGGAGCCGTGATGCATGTGTCCCACATCACTGGAAGTAGTACTGTATGTGAGCGATGCCACATACAGTACTCCAGAGGATACATCCTGTGCTCCTCTCACTGACCACCAATGAAAGAGGTGCCCCTTCCAGAAGTGCGGCAGGGGCCGGATAAATGGCCTCAGGGGGCCACATGTGGCCCGTGGGTCATAGTTTGGGGACCCCTGATCTAAAGCATGACTGAGCTAGATAGTAATGAAGGGTCACTCTCATGACTGGAATGTGACGCTGGCTTCTCACAGCTTGGAAAATGGGTTCCCAGTGGTAACATCACAAAAAGAAGTGTTCTAAGAGACCCAGCCAAAAGCTTTAGTCTTCTTATGATGCAGCTTTGGAAGTCCCCAAATATCTCTTTGCCACATTCTGTCAGTAGGACAAGTCAGCCCAGGTTCAAGGGCAAGGGAATTAGACTCTAACTCTTGATGGAGGAACAGCAAGGTCACATGGCAGAAGAGCATGTTGAGTGTTTTTTGGAAAGTATGTTCTGCTACAGTTCCTTAGGGCCACTTACCTGGGCTGTGAAACATGTCTGGATTTTTATAGTAAAGATTACCTGCTAGTAATACTAATTAAACAAAACTGAATGAAGTAGAGACCTATCTAATCACCATTCTTATAAGCTATGAGGTGGTATCATGAAAATCTAGTAGAGATTTTCACGTCTGATATGCACGTGTCTCTCTGTTACTCTGGCACTTTTCCTCGGTAATACCTGGACTGTAACTAGGAAAGCTATATTACTGCTTTTAGTCTAAATAGCCATAAAGTAGAGCTAAATAAGAATGTACTGACAAAGTACACTTATAAAAGAATTTCTGTAAAATGTTAAATCCAGTTTGTCTCTCTTATAATCGTAATTCAACACTACTAGTTTAATAATCAAAGTTATGTATTCTATAACAAATCAATAGTACTTAATCAAACCTGTGCTTTCACCTGTGGCCAAGTTCTCATTACAGTTAATAGGCCTGTTCTCCTCTGGCTGATGCACATCGTGTTAACATCTAAGCAAGAAGAATAAGGATAATCTCCCGCCCTTCTCACTCTTGATGCTGAGCTTGCAGTTCTGATTCTCTCTTGCTCAAGGCCAAAGAGGGCAACTTGATTGTGGGAACCTGTGGACACTTGTTACATGAAACAAAAATGCTAGTTTATAAATTACTTCTTACCTCCAGTTTCTGTAACAAGAAAAGAGACAAATTCTTGCTTTCAGATATGCCAACTCCAGGAGATGAACTAGCCTTCATCCACTTACCTGAACAAACTGTTTTAAGTCACCTCAGCAAATAACTCCCAACCTCCATATTTTGATTCCTTTGTTCTAATCTAGTTTATTCTCCCTCTTCTTCTCCTTCCCTATAAAAACACCTGTTTGCACCAGAAGAGAAAGAAGGGATTTTGAGGAAATGAGTTCCGCATATTCTCAGGTGCCTGGAACTTGAATAAACTGCTTTCCTTCTCACCAGCACTTGGGTCATGTAATTGATTTTCATGGTAACAGCCAGCCAGACCTCTAGGTCATTTTTCCGGTATCAGAACTACATTTGCTGCTGGTATCTAACTCATATTTCTCCTTTCCTAGGCTGACTTGCTCGTGTGTCACTTTCTCTAACACTTAAAGGGGTTTACATGGATCAGAGATTTACATGATTCTAATTCTTTTTTTTTTCTTTTCTTTTCTTTCATTTTTCTGAAGCTGGAAACAGGGAGAGACAGTCAGACAGCTCCCGCGTGCGCCCGACCGGGATCCACCCAGCACGCCCACCAGGGGCGACGCTCTGCCCACCAGGGGGCGATGCTCTGCCCATCCTGGGCGTCGCCATGTTGCGACCAGAGCCACTCTAGCGCCTGAGGCAGAGGCCACAGAGCCATCCCCAGCGCCCGGGCCATCTTTGCTCCAATGGAGCCTTGGCTGCGGGAGGGGAAGAGAGAGACAGAGAGGAAAGAGCGGTGGAGGGGTGGAGAAGCAAATGGGCGCTTCTCCTGTGTGCCCTGGCCGGGAATCGAACCCGGGTCCTCCGCACGCTAGTCCGACGCTCTACCGCTGAGCCAACCGGCCAGGGCACATGATTCTAATTCTTAATGTTAAAATTGGCCACCTGAATAAATCATTTTCAATCTGAGGCCTAGAGTTTTTCATATGAAATCAGAAGTCAAAAATTAAATTATAATCATAAAACAATGTATCCATGTGTATTTTCTTTTTCTCATCCCTGAAATGGGGATAATACCTGCTCACTTGTGTATTTATTGGCAAGGTATTGGGGATATAGCTTTGAACAAAATGGGCAAGAAAACGTTCCCTTCATGTACTTTATAGTCTAAAAAAAGGAGTGAGCTTAAGTTAGTATATATGTTTAAATTTATAATATATTTTAGTTAAATATAAATATATTTAAGTTAAAATGTGCTCACACTTTATATAAATAATATCTCTATTTTTCACTTTCTGTTATAATGCGAACATGAAATAATTTGTCGAATGAGCCATATAAATCAGTGTATTAAATAATATAGTACTTAAGTATTTTTAATCTGAGGAAATTTGATAAGATTAATTGTATTTAAAAAGTTTTGTGACTTCACACATTTAAAGTGATATGTCTCTTCTTTTCCTGCAAACAAAATTACTCTCACTTCACATTCATTTTATAAGTTAATAAGTCTTCAGAGAGCACATATGAATTGACATAAACTGGTCAAACTTGTGCCAAAACATAATTTCCTAAAAATTGATCTGTGTTATTGTACAAAGGTAAAGTTTTTTTTCCCTGAGGAAATTTAGTGTAAGACATAGTTGAGCATATGCTAGTGAATGCTACTCCTCCAAGCATACTTAACGGTATATCACCCATCCTGATGTTTTTTAACAAACAACAAATTAAACAATCAGTTCTCATGCAGTCTGTGCTCAGAAATAAATGGAATAGAAACAAATCAATAATGTGAAACAGAACAAAGACAAAAGCAATAAAAAATAATGATTTCCTAGTCTCCAAGAGTATGTTACAAATAGTGGAAAGGAAACTTAAAAGTATGACTCTAAAGCCTTCTTGGTCTAAATAGGTGGAAAATCATGTTTCTCACAATTCGTTATGGAGAGTTTATGTTCTGTGGCTATTCTGCCTGTGAATATAGGGCTATAAAATGCACAACCTTAGTAAAAAGGAAAAATAAAAAGCGAAGTACTTCTTCTATATCTTTCTATGCTTATAGAGATTATGTTACTTAGTATATTTTTCCTTTTGATTGTATCAAGAAGATATAGGAAATAATATGGGATTATTCCAAAAATAAAACATTGAATGGATATTTTAATCACCGTGACTTTTAAAGATATATTTATATTTCTCAGTGGTTTTCCCAAAGCTCTCATTTTATATAATCTTTTGTTAAAACTGCATATAACATGGGTTGATTTTATCCTACTATGGAAGAATATTATATATATATCCAGCTTAATGGTACAGAGTATGTGATTACTTAACTTTCTAGCTATTCCAACATTTCTTTAACATGTTGCCAGAGGCAATTGAAATGTCAACAAAAACATGTTTTATCTAGTATATGGTATGCAATGGTAAGGCTAGTGATTTGAAAGATATCATGATTAAAACGAAGAAAAAGATAGAATAGTAAATGACACAATTTTAGTACCAAAATAATTATCAATATATTATCAAATCAAGGCTTAATTTTTTGCATATATAAATTCATACACATATAATGCATTTATTTCAGGCTAATTTACTATTTTTGATATTGCACTTTATGTCAGCATAATCACTACCAACAAGCATTTACTAATTGGAGCTGTAAATGCAGTCATGTCAGGATGTAGATCTTAGTTTCTAAATACCATTTTTCAATAAAGTAAACCAGAACTCCTTGGAAAGTGATCAATTCTAGTACTGAAGCAAGGAAAATGCATAAATCTAGAGCATTATTCAGTGCCAGAAAGTAAGAAAGTGCTGAGAAAAATAAAAGGGTAGTGAAAGATACCTCAATGGCCAAATCTGGTGCAATTTAAGCAATAAAATAACATTGTATTTGATTATAACACAAAGTAAAATACAATGAGTTCAGATTGTCATAAATTAACGATTGAATAAATGAAGAAGAGACAAATCTTCCTTAGAGAAAAATTTTAGATATTATTATAGGTTCTTTCTCCTCTGAGAGTGAAATATAATCTTCCTTACTAATCTTGCCAACACTACCTTAGCCAAGTGATTCAAGGTTAGTGTCTCTAGCGGTAAATTATGTTAATATCATGGACCTTTTGAGATTATGTGACGAAAAGGGCATTCCACCTTTTTGTTATTCTTCCACCAAACCCATCACCACAGTCTAGTCATGACAACTATATCACATAACAGATACTAAAGGACATTATTCAAAATACCTGACCAGTACTCTTCAAAATTGTCAATGGCATGAAAAACAAAGATACTTTTAGTATCACAAAACAATTGATCATTGTTACTTCAGAGTTTTTATTTTTCACCATTACCTTTTGGTTTTCTTCTCTGTCTGCATCTATTTATATCTATCCTTCACTAGTTGAAATTGGGGGATACAATGTGGCAGATTTTCATTTGTATTAAAACCTATTACTTTTTTTTCCCCCTTCACGTGAATACAGCCTGAGCCATATTCCCCAGCCTCTCTTGAGGTTAGTTATGCCGCATAACTGACTTCTGGCCCAAGCAGTGTGGCAAGAAGTAATGGAATGGCATTTGCAGACCAAGATCATAAAACTTCACCATATGTGTTCATCATTCCTGCCCCATCCTGTGGATGAACAGATAGGACACCAGAGATTCAAAACTGTTTTATTCCTTAGTACAGCTTAATTTGGGAATTATAATGCTGATAGTCTGAATATTTACAAAACAATTTACATATAGCATCAAACTATTTTCTAAAATCATATACCAATTACACTCTGGCCAGAATTGTTCCATTTCAAAAAATCTTTATTGTTCTTAAAAATTATGTTTTCCTTTATTATTTTGATAGGCAAACTGTGTCTTGTTATAGTCTATCATTTTAATAAATAATGATGATACTTTTAAATATCTATTAACCAATATTATTTATGTCTGTGTGAAGTGTCTAGACATGCAAAAGTGTAATTTTTTGTTTGTATTTTGTAGTTATTCTTCTCTTGATTAAAGATATTCAGCCATTTTAAGTATATTATACCATTTCCTGCCATATATTTTACAAATATTTGATAATGTTATTTGTAATTTATTTTTACTCTTTCTGATGCTTTCTCTACTTTTGTTCTTACAAAAATCATAACCTGAAATTCAATAAATATTCTTTTGTGTTTTTAAAATTTTTAATATATTTTTTATATTTAACTAAGATCCACCTAAAATCTATTTTGCTTCTTATTGTAAGGCAGATATTTAACTTTCCTTTTGATAATAGATAATAGTTTCATAACTAATTGTTGACTAATTCTTTTCTCACTGATTTCAGATGTCAACTTTATAGTACATTATGTTAGATCTATTTCATATGTTTTGAAATGCTCAGTTTTAAATTATTACTTTTTGAACACTTACTTTCTTGAAAATTCTAAGGAATTTTAGAAAATTCTAGTGTATTCTAGTTTTTGCTTTTGTTTATTTAGTTTTGCCATGTGTACATTTTGCTATTTGACTAATTACATGGTTTTTCATCTTTGACCTAATTATTAAATATATTTTCTAATATTATGTCAAAATTTAGTATTGGAATAAACAAAACTTGCTCATAGCATTATCTTCTGTTATGAAAGCCCAGTTATTGTTTAACATTTTCTTTCTTAATTTAGTACTTTATTTTTTGTGTGTATCATCAATTTTTTTATATCATGGTTACACAGTTTAAAAAATTGGTTTTCTATCTTTTCCTGTGCTCTGGGTATGTGAGTCTTTATACACTAGATTATAAACTCCATGAGGACAAGAGCCATGCTTTTCTTGCCTATCACTTTAGTCATACATAGCAGCCTATCAGCACGTAATAGGTAACACTGAGTGTGAATAAGTTTACTGAGCTTGTACTATATCTGTATTTAAAAGATTAAAAGCATACATGATTTATTTCACTTAGCATAATGTTTGAAACTAGTCAGAGAAAGACAAGTACCATAAAATTTCACTCATGAACAAAATGAACTAACTAATGAACTAACAAGAAAAATGGAGACAGGCACATAGAAGGCAGGCTGACAGCTCTAGGAGGGTGGGACTGGATGAATGGGGTGGCAGTTTGAAGCAGAAAAGGACAAAAAAAAAGAGAAAAAACTCATGGACAAGGAAAACAATGTGGTGACTTCAGTGGGTCAGGGAAAGGAGGTGGAGGGTATATGGGGGATAAATGGTGATGGATGAAGACTTGACTTGAGGTGAACACACAATACAGTGTATATACATGTGTTGTAGAATTGGGCACCTGAAACCCATATAATTATGTTAACCAATGTCACCTCAATAAATTCAATTAAAAAATACATGAGTAAAATTCTTCTGTGCTAAGAACCTTTTAAAGACAGAAATTCTATGACAATGGTAAAAATATTCCTTCATGAATTTTTAAAATTTTTCTAACAATTGATCATCTTACCCAGAAAACTTTTTATTTAATTCAAATTTTAAATATATTAATATAAATTTATAGTTTTATGTTATAAATATAGAAATATTTCACCAATCTGATTTTCTAAAATTTACTTTTATTTACTATAGTTTATATTATTCAAGAAAAATATTCTTATTTTTGCAACCCAGATGCATTTTATCTCTTTTGTATCTTAATTGGCATGTTATTGTTTTTGTATTCATTATTTAATGAAAAAGTCTTACTTGACAATCATCAAATACATTGGTCCCTCTTGCTCTGTTTTACCACTGTGCAGTTGTTGTTAAAATCTTACTTCCACATTTAAATGAAAAGTTATTTGCTATTTCATTATCAATCTAGTGAGATCTGCTGGACAGGCCTTCTGCTTTCACTGTCTGCTTAGCTATGTCATTGTGTAGATAGGAACTAATTTGAGGATCATTTGAAGCAATCATGAAAACTATAGAGCAGAGAGTTCCCATGGTTATTCTTGTATTCATCTCCTCCTGTGTCTCTGACTTCTTTCTGGAGTGTAATTTGTTATTTCTAGTCCAATTCTGTCTTGAGATCTGTTGATTATTGGATTTACACTCCCAGTTGTAGTAACAAAGGGCAACAGACAATGGCTTTGAGTTGGAGAGAAAACTGTTTCTACTCATTAAAATCCTGGTTTCTTTTGCTTTACTTAATGATGGCATCATGTCTCTGAGGTAAGAATATGTATTAAGGTTTGATGGACATAATTTATTACTTTATCCTAAATGATTCTGCTTAATGACTCCATCTAATCTTTAGTTATTAGAAACTCCCTCTGGAGTCAGGCAGATACTTGGCCATTTATCCTGATTTTCACTGCTTTAGTGGCTTTGTTTTCTACCTTAGTTTTTAATATCTTTTTGTGTAAAAACTGAAGAAGAAATATTAGGACCTCCTAGCTAATATTTTAACCTGAACCTCACCAGGAAATTATTCTTTTCAACTGAAGGAAAATTTCTGGGTGAATATATCAACAATGCATACAAATGTTTTGCATGTACATTTTCTTGTGATGATAAATCAAGATGAGAATAAATTATTTATGATCTTTAATATAAACCCACTTAGGCACAAAAGACATGAATTTGGTTATGAAATTAATTCAAGGTATGCATAATAATAGTTCAAATATAATTTCTAACATGATATAATCTGAATTATACTTCTCATCCCCTATAATTTTAGAGACCCATTGATAATAAAGAAAATTTTAATTTTAATATAGGAAAACATGGACATTAAAAGTAATTCTATTAAATGCACGTTTTTGGCCCCTCCCCCCCAAATGAGAAGTGGAGGGAGTCAGACAGACTTCCACATGCGCAGACCAGGATCCACCCAGCATGCCTACCAAGGGGCGATGATGGCACCGCTGCAACCGGAGCCATTCTAGCGCCTGAGACGGAGGCCATGGAGCAGCAGCCCTCAGCACCCGGGGCCAACTTGGTTCCAATGGAGCCTTAGCTGCTGGATGGGAAGAGAGAGACAGAGAGAAAAGAGAGTGGGGAGGGGTGGAGAAGCAGATGGGCGCTTCTCCTAAGTTCCCTGGCTAGGATTAGAACCTGGGACTTCCATACCCAGGGCTGATGCTCTACCACTGAGCAAACCAGCCAGGATCTGCACTTTTTTTAAATATAAATTATTACAAGCATTTCAGAAGGCAGATACCATGTAGAAGAAAGACCAGAGAAGCAGGGTATAATAACATCTTTTTTTCATGTGCAATTGAACTTTTGAACATCTAGTCACTGATATACTCAGGACAATAAGATGATATTTATCTTAAAGGACATTTAAATTTTTGGCCTGTCTTTCACTTTTTTCACCTTCCTTATGACAATAGAACCCATTTTACTGAATGAGTGAGAAAATAGTTCATGTCTGATCTGAGTACTATAATCCCTTGGCTAGACTGATTGATCTGATGATGACCAAATGACTCAGAAAGGCTTATCAGATACTACCCCGGGAATTTTTTATCTAAGATATTGGGGAATAATGCCTATTTTTATTGGAGAGTAGGTGAACCATAATGGCCATGTAACTAATGTGCTGAGTAAGTGCATGTATGTTTTATATTTACCATTCCTTTAAAGTTTAAATAGGTGCAGTATATCATTGCCCTTGGTTTAAAAACTCAAGCAGACTCATGAATTTTCTTCCCATCTTTAGAAAATAGACACAATGCTATGATATACTACAGTTATTTTATCTTGAAGGAAGTATCAAGTAAGTAATGTAAGTATCCTAGTCTCACTTATAATCCCCAAACTGTAAATCACCTGGTTGCAATTGCTTTTTCTTTCCTTTCTCCAGCTTGCCACTGCAGTGTGGAAGAGGACATGGTGATGTTGACATCTCTTTTTCTTTGATTTAGGCTTTTCTTTTGTCCTCTTGTACTTATCTTTTAGCTGTGGTTTTGAACCTCACAGGGATGATTTTCATGGTTCTCACTTAAACTGGATAATAAGTTGAATTGAAGCCCTCTGGGATAACAGGTATATAAAGGTAAATCTCATGCACAGTTTTGTGGGATCTAGGCATCCTCTTCTAGACCCACTTCCCTTTATTTTCTTGATCCAGGCATATACCTTTGTATTTTGGGTGATCCATTTGATCTCCCTTTGCAGCCACTGGGTGACCTGTAGACTCTTCCTGCTAATGTTCTTTTGCCATTCCAGGTGGTGCTATTAGAAAGGACTCAACACAATTTCAGTCTGACTTTTCCACCTCTTCTAACAAAAACCTGATTTATGAGAAAAACTTAAGCATTTTAAGTTTCTTTAAAGTCTGGTGGTATAAGCCAATGCAAATATCCTAGGCAGAAGTCTAATTAGTTCAAAGAATACATTTCAGAATCATTAAGTAGTTTTTTTTAACGTCCCTTTTCTAGACTTGTGAAAAGGATGCACTCTGCCTCTTTCTAGAGTGGGTAAGGTAGGGATTCATAACAGTGACAGCTCTTTCCATCAATTTTGTCTTCTCTGTGGTGCCTTCTAGTATTCTTGCTTTGGGTGGTAAATTCAAGAGTCATGAAACAAGTTCTTTATCATTGTTCTTGCAAATTCTTGACATCTCCAACATAGTACCAAGAAGAGCCCCGTCGGCCTCAGTACCTTATATAATCCAGGTTGCTAAGGAGGGAGAGACGGAAGGAGGGAGGAAGGACAGAGCATGCTAGAGTCAAATTTTTTGAGGTAAAAAATTCTGCAGCTCCAGAAGTAGCTAATCTTACCATTGTTGCTATTACTGCTGCTACTACTATTGCAGTAGCTGCTATACATTTAAAAAATGTGTGAGTCATACTATGGGCAAAATCAATACCTTGAAAATCTCACTGAAGTTATTCAGTGAAGATATTTTTTTTTCTGTTGGAAACAAAACCAGAAAGATAGCCCTAAATATTTATGCTGTAAATACTTTTTTATTATTACTATTTTTTCATATAGAAGGAAGATAATTGCAGTTCTGTATCATTTGTGATATTAATTTTAGCCCATATGGTCCAGTACCTTTGAAATTTAATTTAATTGTTACACAACAGTTTCTTATTTCCTTTAGATCTATCTTTATAAACTATACTTCTGGAATTATAGGTATAACAGAAGGGATGGCAACATCTGATAAAATGCAAATGCTTAAAAACATATTTTAAAAGGTGAAAGACAAAGAAATCTAAAGACTTTTTAAGTTAAATAAATTGTCACAGTCTTTTAGTTCTTCATTTGGATGCAGTATTATTATATTAAAAAGTACCATGGAAAATTATGATTCAAAGAATAAATTTCCAAAAAATTGCTTTGCTAAATATAAAACTAGCCAGTGGGTGAACAAAACATGTATTATATTTAATCAGTTCTTTTGTTTAAGTAAACTTATAAGAGAAAATAACTAGAGTTTGTATGAATCTCTGAGCTTGACCTATAGATTCATGACTTTTCTTTTTACTTTACTCAATAAAATATTTTTATACTTTCTCTGTCTTTGGCACAATAAAACTCTTTGATAGAGAGTTTCACTTACATTCATCCCCTAGAGAACAGGGCTCCCAAGTGCTTACTGGTTATATTTATATTCAGTAATGTTATCAGTTAAGAGCTAAAATAAAACAAAACTTACTCTAAAATAAGAATATTTAACAGTCAACGTTGCTTCTCCTAGGAACACATACTATGATGCAGTCAAAGGTCATGTACTAATGTCACAAACTAAGAATATTATAATGCCTCATGTGATGGGAAAAGTAAGCATTTCAAAATAAGCATAATCAACATCCTGCATTATAGAAGGTTCTAGACCATTTCAAATCATTCCAAAGAAGAATAGTAGTACTGTTTGGAGGAAATTTATCTTTCATTTCTTATCTAAGAATGAAACTTAGATCTAAAAATTTCATAGCAGGAGATTTTATGACATATATAAAACTCAAAGCAATAAACTTGCCTTGGCCTTGAACTAGTTTTTCAAATTATTCTTTGTAAAAAGTTTTGAGATGATATTAAGGAACCAGTACTGGGGTTTTCTTTCTTTCTTTCTTTCTTTCTTTCTTTCTTTCTTTCTTTCTTTCTTTCTTTCTTTCTTTCTTTCTTTCTTTCTTCCTTTCTCTCTCTCTCTCTCTCTTCCCTTCCTTCCTTCCTTCCTTCCTTCCTTCCTTCCTTCCTTCCTTCCTTCCTTCCTTCCTTCCTTCCTTCCTCCCTCTCTCCCTCCCTTTCTCCCTTCCTTCTTTATATTTTTTCTTTCAATATGGAATTTAATTTTCCTTTTTTTGTAATATTACAAGTCAAATTCAAAAATCTGTTTTTTCTTCTGAATGTACAAGTTAGCGAATAAGTATTGAAGCTATCTAAGTTTACAAATTCAGTATCTGATTACAGTCTGTCATGATGACTCTATTATATTTATACATATTGTTTAATTTTGATGTACCATCAGTAATTTACTGTAAAAAATACCATATAAAGTACTTCCAAATTGGCTTATTTCTAAAATATTAATTTAATTGTTAATAGTAAGTGGCAACTTATTTAATTCAACACAAAAAGTGTGGATCTTGGAATAATGAATTTCAGTTCCAGGTCCCTGTATTAGTCTTCTTACAACTTAGGACAACTAGCATAACATTAACCTCTTTTGGTCTCTGATACATACTTCTTAAAATGTTTCATGGAGATATTTATATAGAATGAAATAGTGTATTAAATGCATGTAACATGTTCTAAATTCTAATCTAGATACTTTCATTACTATAAAATATATTGTATATTAAAGTGTTATATACAGGTTTCTCACTGGGCTGGATATTTTCTTCTGATTTTGGAAATTATTTTTAAAAATACATCTCATCTAGATGTTCACATCTCTATGCCCTATCAGTAGTAAACTATAAAAAGGTAAAGGGATATTACAGATTAGAGCCACATTATTTATGTTTCTATGTATCAAGAAAGATAGGAAGCAAATGGATATAATTGTTCAGCTAAGTAAATCACATATGTGTACATCATAAAGTTGAGAACAGCTGTGAAGATTTAGCTCTTTAATTGGTTAACTTTTATTAATCTAGTTAGTTAAAAGCTTAATATAGGGTCTTAGAAAAACTGGAGCACTTTTGGTTTATTTTTTGAAAAGGAGCAATAAGTTCTAAAATTCTACTTTGTTAATCTTTTTTTAAGAAGAGAAAGAAGTATATTTGCTATAGAGATTATCTTGCCTTTAATTGGAGAATAGAAAGGCATATTAATATGATATGTAATATGGAGTTAGAATATAAGGTAAATCAGAAATAACTTATCCTTGGTAGCCAGGCCTAGCTATTAAAATATCTCAGTTTTCAACTATTAATAAATTTGTCTCCCTTGACATGCAAAAGCCTTGTTCTTTTGAAGGGGTTCTGGGAAAAATGAGTCAACTAAAGATAAGCATCTGCCTTTGGAAAGAACCTGTGTAGATCAGGCACTTTTCTTGTGGACAGCAGATGGGAAGGGGAGAACTCTAAGAAGAGTAAGCTTTTATTTTGACTCTCAGTCATGGTGTGGTACAAGAGACACATTGTGTCATTCAACACATCTGTTTCTGAGAAAGAATGCTTAGACTATGCCTTGGTACTAGGGATGGAAACTAGGAAACTAAAGTTAAATGCTGCTACACCTTTT
Source organism: Saccopteryx bilineata (assembly GCF_036850765.1). Taxonomy (NCBI): domain Eukaryota; kingdom Metazoa; phylum Chordata; class Mammalia; order Chiroptera; family Emballonuridae; genus Saccopteryx; species Saccopteryx bilineata. The sequence goes on from NC_089494.1 coordinate 184,087,902, forward strand.
TATCTTTCAACTAATATATATGAACATCTATTTAGGCATATGTTCTCTTTTAGATATTGGATGTTAGGAGTCCTCACTCAGTTCAATGTGAATATTTTATAAAAATGTTTGATATTTTGTTTCCCTCTGACCATATTTCTCCCACAAACTCAAAGGATTTTCAAGATATTGAGCTATCCTTTCAAAATTTGGATTACTAGGTTAATGTGTAGAATATGAGACTACCTGGAGTAAAACTGAGTCCAAAGATTCATATACATACATTCCCAGATTCCTAGCTTCAGGAAAATATCTTTTTTATTGTAACAAAGATTTTCCCATATGAAGTATTTAAAAATGGAGCCCTGGCCGGTTGGCTCAGCGGTAGAGCGTCGGCCTAGCGTGCAGAGGACCCGGGGTCGATTCCCGGCCAGGGCACACAGGAGAAGCGTCCATTTGCTTCTCCACCCCTCCGTCGCGCTTTCCTCTCTGTCTCTCTCTTCCCCTCCCGCAGCCAAGGCTCTATTGGAGCAAGGATGGCCCGGCGCTGGGGATGGCTCTGTGGCCTCTGCCTCAGGCGCTAGAGTGGCTCTGGTCGCAACATGGCGACGCCCAGGATGGGCAGAGCAACGCCCCCCTGGTGGGCAGAGCATCGCCCCTGGTGGGCGTGCCGGGTGGATCCCGGTCGGGCACATGCGGGAGTCTGTCTGACTGTCTCTCCCTGTTTCCAGCTTCAGAAAAATGGAAAAGAAAATAAATAAATAAATAAATAAATAAATAAATAAAAATGGATAGTATCTTTTAAGATTAATTTTAATTTTTAAAATATGTAGATTACATAAAATTTGACCATTTCAAGTATGTAATTCTATGGGGGTAAACACATGCACATTGTTGTGAAAAAAATCTGCAGAATTATAGTCTTGCGAAGCTGAAACTCTATACCCATTTAATAACAACTCATTTTTTCCTTTCCTCCCGCCCCTGAGAATTATTATTGTACTTTCTGTCTCTATGGATATTACTACTCTAGGTACCACATATAAGTGAAATGATACAGTATTTTTCTTTTTGTGATTGGCATATTTACCTAGCATAATTTTTTCAACATTTATTCATGTTGTAGCACATGTGACAATTTCCTTCCTTTTTTTTTTTGCTTTGTTTTTTTTTTTTTAATAATTTTATTTTTTTAATGGGGTGACATCAATAAATCAGGATACATATATTCAAAGATAACAAGTCCAGGTTATCTTGTCGTTCAATTATGTTGCATACCCACCACCCAAAGTCAGATTGTCCTCTGTCACCTTCTATCTTGTTTTCTTTGTGCCCCTCCCCACCCCCTATCCCTCTCCCATTCCCCCCTCCCCCCTGTAACCACCACACTCTTATCAATGTCTCTTAGTTTCACTATTATGTCCCACCTACGTATGGAATAATACAGTTCTTGTTTTTTTCTGATTTACTTATTTCGCTTCGTATCATGTTATCAAGATCCCACCATTTTGCTGTAAATGTTCCGATGTCATCATTTCTTATGGCTGAGTAGTATTCCATAGTGTATATGTGCCACATCTTCTTTATCCAGTCATCTATTGATGGGCTTTTTGGTTGTTTCCATGTCCTGGCCACTGTGAACAATGCTGCAATAAACATGGGGCTGCATGTGTCTTTACGTATCAATGTTTCTGAGTTTTGGGGATATATACCCAGTAGAGGGATTGCTGGGTCATAAGGTAGTTCTATTTTCAGTTTTTTGAGGAACCACCATACTTTCTTCCATAATGGTTGTACTACTTTACATTCCCACCAACAGTGTATGAGGGTTCCTTTTTCTCCACAGCCTCTCCAACATTTGCTATTACCTGACTTGCTAATAACAGCTAATCGAACAGGTGTGAGGTGGTATCTCATTGCCGTTTTGATTTGCATTTCTCTAATAGCTAAAGAAGATGAGCATCTTTTCATATATCTGTTGGCCATTTGTATTTCTTCCTGGGAGAAGTGTCTATTCATATCCTCTTCCTATTTTTTTATTGGATTGTTTGTTTGTTTGTTGTTGAGTTTTATGAGTTCTTTGTATATTTTGGATATTAGGCCCTTATCTGAGCTGTTGTTTGAAAAAATCATTTCCCATTTAGTTGGCTTTCTGTTTATTTTGATATCAGTTTCTCTTGCTGAGCAAAAACTTCTTAGTCTGATGTAGTCCCATTCATTAATTTTTGCCTTCATTTCTCTTGCCATTGGACTCAAATTCATAAAATGCTCTTTAAAACCCAGGTCCATGAGGTGAGTACCTATGTCTTCATCTATGTACTTAATTGTTTCAGGTCTTATGTTTAGATCTTTGATCCATTTTGAGTTAATTTTTGTACAGGGGGAGAGACTGTAGTCCAGTTTCATTCTTTTGCATGTGGCTTTCCAGTTTTCCCAGCACCATTTATTGAAGAGGCTTTCTTTTCTCCATTGTGTGTTGTTGGCCCCTTTATCAAAAATTATTTGACTATATATATGTGGTTTTATTTCTGGACTTTCTATTCTGTTCCATTGGTCTGAGTGTCTATTTTTCTGCCAATACCATGCTGTTTTGATTGTCGTGGCCCTATAATAGAGTTTGAAGTCAGGTATTGTAATGCCCCCAGCTTCATTCTTTTTCTTTAGGATTGCTTTGGCTATTCGGGGTTTTTTATGGTTCCATATAAATCTGATGATTTTTTGCTCTATTTTTTTAAAAAACGTCATTGGAAGTTTGATGGGAATTGCATTAAATTTGTATATTGCTTTGGGTAATATAGCCATCTTGATTATATTTATTCTTCCTAGTCAAGAACAAGGTATATTCTTCCATCTCATATCTTTTTCAATTTCCCTTAACAATGGTTTATAGTTTTCATTATATAAGTCCTTTACATTCTTTGTTATGTTTATTCCTAAGTATTTTATTTTTTTTGTTGCAATCGTGAAGGGGATTATTCTTTTGAGTTCGTTCTGAATTGTTTCATTGTTGGCATACAGAAAGGCTATTGACTTCTGTATGTTAATTTTGTATCCTGCGACCTTACTGTATTGGCTTATTGTTTCTAGTAGTCTTTTTGTGGATTCTTTGGGGTTTTCGATGTATAGGATCATATCATCTGCAAAAAGTGATACCTTTACTTCTTCTTTTCCGATATGGATGCCTTTTATTTCTTTGTCTTGTCTGATTGCTGTGGCAAGAACCTCTAGTACCACATTAAATAAGAGTGGAGAGAGTGTACAACCCTGTCTTGTTCCTGATTTAAGGGGGAAAGCCTTCAGTTTAGTGCCATTTAATATGATGTTAGCTGATGGTTTATCATATATGGCCTTTATCATGTTGAGTTATTTTCCTTCTATACCCATTTTGTTGAGAGTCTTAAACATAAAATTGTGTTGTATTTTATCAAAAGCCTTTTCTGCGTCTATTGATAAGATCATGTGGTTTTTGTTCTTTGTTTTGTTGATATGGTGTATTACGTTAACCGTTTTACGTATGTTGAACCATCCTTGAGATTCTGGGATGAATCCCACTTGATCATGATGTATTATTTTTTTAATATGTTGTTGTATTCGATTTGCTAGTATTTTGTTTAGTATTTTAGCATCTGTATTCATTAGTGATATTGGTCTGTAGTTTTCTTTTTTTGTGCCATCCTTGCCTGGTTTTGGTATGAGGGTTATGTTGGCCTCATAAAATGTGTTTGGAAGTATTGCTTCTTCTTCAATTTTTTGGAAGACTTTGAGTAGAATAGGAACCAAGTCTTCTTTGAATGTTTGATAAAATTCGCTGGTATAGCCGTCAGGGCCTGGACTTTTATTTTTGGGGAGGTTTTTAATGGTTTTTTCTATTTCTTCTCTACTGATAGGTCTGTTTAGGCTTTCTGCTTCTTCTTGACTCAGTCTAGGAAGGTTGTATTTTTCTAGGAATTTATCCATTTCTTCTAGGTTGTTGAATTTAGTGGCATAAAGTTTTTCATAGTATTCTACAATAATTCTTTGTATATCTACGGTGTCCGTGGTGATTTCTCCTCTTTCATTTTGGATTTTGTTTATATGAGTTCTTTCTCTTTTTTCCTTGGTAAGTCTTGCCAAGGGTTTGTCAATTTTGTTGATGTTTTCAAAGAACCAGCTCCTTGTTCTATTAATTTTTTCTATAGTTTTTCTGTTCTCTAATTCATTTATTTCTGCTCTGATTTTTATTATCTCCTTTCTTCGGCTGGTTTTGGGTTGTCTTTGTTCTTCTTTTTCTAGTTCCTTAAGGTGGGAAGTTAAGTGGTTCACTTGGGCTCTCTCTTGTTTGTTCATATATGCCTGAAGTGATATGAACTTCCCTCTTATCACTGCTTTTGCTGCATCCCATAGATTCTGATATGTCGTATTGTCGTTTTCATTAGTCTGTATATATCTTTTGATCTCTGCACTTATTTCTTCTTTGACCCATTCATTTTTTAAAAGTATGTTGTTTAGTTTCCACATTTTTGTGGGATTTTTTTCCTCTTTTTTGCAGTTGAATTCTAGTTTCAAGGCTTTATGATCAGAAAATATGCTTGGTACAACTTCAATTTTTCTGAATTTGCTGATGTTGTTGTTGTGGCCCAGCATATGGTCAATTCTTGAGAATGATCCATGTACACTGGAGAAAAATGTATACTCAGTCACTTTGGGATGAAATGTCCTGTAGATGTCTATCGTATCCAGGTGCTCTAGTGTTTTGTTTAAGGCCACTATGTCTTTGTTGATTCTCTGTTTGGATGACCGATCTAGAGCCATCAGTGGTGTATTGAGGTCTCCAAGTATGATTGTATTTTTGTCAGTTTTTGTTTTAAGATCAATAAGTAGCTGTCTTATATATTTTGGTGCTCCTTGGTTTGGTGCATATATATCAAGAATTGTTATGTCTTCTTGATTCAGTGTCCCCTTAGCCATTATGAAATGGCCATTTTTGTCTCTGAGTACTTTTCCTGTCTTGTAGTCAGCATTATCCGATATGAGTATTGCTACACCTGCTTTTTTTTGGATGTTATTTGCTTGGAGTATTGTTTTCCAGCCTTTCACTTTGAATTTGTTTTTATCCTTGTTACTTAGATGAGTTTCCTGTAGGCAGCATACAGTTGGATTTTCTTTTTTGATTCATTCTGCTACTCTGTGCCATTTTATTGGTGAGTTTAATCCGTTTACATTTAGTGTAATTATTGATACTTGTGAGTTCCCTATTGCCATTTTATATCTTGCTTTCTGTTAGTTTTGTGTCTTGTTTGATCCTTCTCTTTCATTTTTCTATCTTTTGTTTTTATTTGGTTGTATTCCATACATCTTTCCTCTGTTGCTATCTTTTTTATCTCATGTGCTTCTGTGGTGGTTTTTTCAATGGTGGTTACCTTTGAGTAATGAAAAGGGTCCCTACCCTGTTCATTGTAGCAAACTATTTTGTGAGTACTTTTGTACTCCATCGTCCTTTGCTACTGTTAATCTCCATCTTCTCCCCCTCTTTCTTTTTGTTGTTGTCACAGTTTAAATTTGGTTTTATTGTGTTCTTCTTGGAGCTTTTACTTGTGGCTCTGTTTTTTTTTTTGTTCTTTGTATCTGATTGGAGAACCCCCTTTAGTAATTCCTGGAGTGGGGGTTTTCTGATGATAAATTCCCTCATCTTTTCTGTATCTGTGAATGTTTTTATTTCTCCTTCATATTTGAAGGATAGCTTTGATGGGTATAGTATTTGTGGCTGAAAGTTCCTCTCTTTCAGGACTTTAAATATTGGGGTCCACTCTCTTCTAGCTTGTAGAGTTTCTGCTGAGAAATCTGATGATAATCTAATGGGCCTTCCTTTATATGTTGTATTCTTCTTTTCCCTGGCTGCCTTGAGAATTTTTTCTTTGCTGTTGGTTTGTGTCAATTTCATTATGATATGCCTTGGAGTAGGTTTGTTGGGGTTAAGAAAACTTGGAGTTCTGTTTGCTTCTTGAACTTGAGGCTTTAGTTCTTTCCACAGGCTTGGGAAGTTCTCATCTATTATTTGTTTGAGTATGTTCTCCATTCCATTTTCTCTCTCTTCTCCCTCTGATATACCTATTATTCTTATGTTATTCTTTTTGATGGAGTCAGATAATTCTTGTAGGGCTATCTCATTTTTTTTTAATTTTTGAGTCTCTTTCTTCTTCTCTCTGTTGTGCCTCAAGTTGCTTGTCTTCTATTTCACTAATCCTCTCTTCTATCTGACCTGTTCTATTAGCTAAGCTTGTTACTTCGTTTTTCAGCTCGTGAATTGAGTTTTTCATCTCTGTTTGATTTGTTTGTATAGTTTCAATTTCCTTGGACATATATTCTTTGTGTTCATTGAGTTGTTTTCTGAGCTCCCTAAATTGTCTTTCTGTGTTTTCTTGTATATCTCGTAGGATTTTTAGGATTTCTATCTTGAATTCTCTGTCATTTAGCTCCAAGGTTTTTCCAATATATTAAATTTTTTCTCCATAGACTTTTTCTCATCTAGCTGTGTTACCTCTCTCTTTTTTGTATCCATGATATTCGATTTTCTCTTCCTTAATGGCATCTTTGGGTGTATTGCGAAGTATCTGGAAGCTCCAAGTATAGGTTTTTCTGTTTCTGTTTGAAGATCTTGTTGAGTTTTGGGGGAGATTTATCGGTATCGCTTCCTACCCCGCCATTACTCTGACGTCATCGCTTCCTTCCTTTTTAAAGCTAAACAATATTACGTTGTATACATACAACTCATTTTCTTTACCTATTCACCCATCAATGTATGCTTGGCTTGCTTTCACCTTTTTGGCTAATGTGAATAATGCTATAAAAATGGGCTCTTTGAGATTGTGCTTTCAGTTCTTTTGAGTGCATACCCACAAGTGGAATTGCTGGATCATATAGTAATTGTATTTTTAATATTTTTAGGAACTCCTATACTGTTCTTCATAGTGATTACATCATCCTACATTTCTACTAACATTGCTATTCAAATTGCTCTACATCCTTTTCAACACTTGTTATTTCTGATTTTTCATAATAGCCATCCTCTTGGATGTAATTTTAATGTGTGTTTCCCTAATGATTAGTGATGTTGAACATCTTTTCATGTGCTTGTTGGTCATTTGTGTGTGTGTGTGTGTGTGTGTGTGTGTGTATATATATATATATATATTTGTGCATATATAGGTAATTGTCTATTAAAATTCTTCACCCATTTTTATTTTATTTTATTTTTATTTTATTTATTTTTCTGAAGTGAGAAGTGGGGAGGCAGAGAGATAAACTCTCACATGTGCCTGCCTGGGATCCACCTGGCAAACCCATTAGGGGGCGATGCTCTGCCCTTCTGGGGCATTTGCTCCATTATAACTGGAGCCATTCTAGGGCCTGAGGTGGAGGCCATAGAGCCATCCTCAGCACCCGGGCCAACTTTGCTCCAATGGAGCCTTGGCTGTGGGAGGAGAAGAAAGAGACATAGAGAAAGGAGAGAGGGAAGGGTGAAGAAGCAGATGGGTGCTTCTCCTATGTGCCCTAGCTGGGAATCAAACCTGGGATTTTCACAGGCTGGGCCAGCATTCTACCACTGAGCCAATCAGCCAGGGCCTCTTTACCCATTTTTAAATTGGATTTTTGTTATTATTGAGTTATAGAAGTACTTTTTATATGTCAAATATTAATTTCTTATCAGATAATTTGCAAATATTTTCTCCCATTCTATAGGTTGCTTTTGTTTTAAAAAGCTTATCTTTTTTAGAGCAGTTTTAAGCTCAAAGCAATATTAAGCAGAAGGTATAGAGATTTCCCATATATCCCCTGTTTCCACAAATGCATACCATCTCCCCTCCCATTATCAAACCCCCCACCATAGTGATGCATTGGGCACCAGTGATGAACTCACACTGACCCATCATAATCACCTACATCCACATTTATCTTAAGGTCTGCTCTTGGTGTATTCTATGAGTTTGAGCAAATGAATAATGAGTGAATATATCCAGCATTATAATTTCATATAGAGTATTTTCAGTGTCCTAAAACTTCTGTGTTCTTTCTATTCATCTCTCCCCCTCCTGAAATCACTGGAGATCACTGATCATTTTATTTTCTCCATCGTTTTGTCTTTTCCAGAATTTTGTGTAGTTGGAATCATGCAGTAGGTAGCTTTTTCATATTGGCTTCTTTCACTTAGTTATATAAATAAATGTTCCTTCATATGTTTTCATCATTTTAGAGCTTATTTCTTTTTAGTGCTGAATAATATTTCAATGTTTAGATGTACCACAGTTTATTTATCTATTAATATACTGAGGGACATCTTGTTTTTCTTTTAAAGTTTTGGCAATATAAATAAAACTTCCATAAACTTTTGTTTTAAAAAAATGGACAATGGACAAGTTTTCAGCTCTTTTAGGTAAATATCAAGGAGTACATTAGCTAGATCATATGGTAAAAATATGTTTAATTTTGTAGGAAACTGCTAAATCTATCTTCCAAAGTGGCTGTACCATTTGCATTCCCAACAGCAATGAAAAAGAGCTCTTATCATCCTACATCCTTTTCAGCTTTTGCTATTATCAGTTTTTGGCCATTCTAATAAGTATGTAGTGGCATTTCATTGTTCTTTTAATTTACATTTCCCTGATGACATATGATGTGAAACATCTTATCTATATGTATATTTGTCATTTTATTTATTCTTTCATGAGGTATCTGTGAAGGTCTTTAGCCTTTTTTTTTTTGACCAAGTTGTTTAGTTTCTTATTGAGTTTGAAGATCGCCTTATGAGTTGAGTTTAAAGATCGCCTTATGTATTTTAGGTAAAAATCTTTTAGATGGGTCTTTTGCAAATATCTTCTCCCAGTCTGTGGCTTATCATCTAATTGTCTTTGACATTGTCTTTTGCACAGCAGTCGTTTGTTTTTAATTTTAATAAATCTCAGCTAATCAATTCTGTTTTTCATGGATGTGTCATTGGTGTTGTAATTAAAAAAAACATCACCATACCCAAGGGCATCTAGATTTTCTCCTATGTTATTTTCTAAAAGTTTTAAAATTTTGAGTTTTACATTTAGATCTATAATTCATTTTAAAAATTTTATTTTTATTAAATTTATTGGTGTAATACTGTTTAATAAAACTATATAGGTTTTAGCTATATAATTCTACAATATAACATCTCTATATTCTATTGTGTGTTTACCACCCCAAATCAAATCTCCTTTCATCAAAATTTATTCCCTCTTTACCTTCTTCTACCTTTCACCATCCCCCTTTAGTTTGGCAATTATCACAGTATTGTCTATGTCCATGAGTCTTTTTTTTCTTTGATTAATCCCTTCACCCTTCTCCCCCAACTCCCATTCTCTCTCCTCTGATAGCTGTCAGTGTGTTCTCTGTATCCATGAGTCTACCTCCACTTTGTTAGTTTATTTTGCTCATTATATTCCACATATAAGTGAAATCATATGGTAATTGTATTTTGCTGGCTGGTTTGTTTCACTTAGCATAATAAGCTCCAGGTCCATCCATGCTATTGCAAAAAGTAGATTTCCTTCCTTTTCAAGGCTGGGTAGTAGTCCATTGTGTAAATGTACCACAGCTTTTCTAGCCACTCATCTATTGATGAGCCTTGGGCTACTTCCAAATCTTGGCTACTGTAAATAATGCTGCAATGAATATAAGGGTGCATATGCACTGCTCACAAAAAGTAGGAGATCAAGGAGCATGCAGGTACTTCAGTACTTTCAGCCTTTTGTATAGTGCATTTTCACCAATAAAATAAAAGTTGGTTTTGCATCTCATTTGCATAATCAAACTTTTTTTGACTTGTTGTTTGCTTTTCTGATGTTCTTGTTTAATAAAAAGAATGCTTCTTTTTAATCACTTCATATTCATTTTGAAATATCGCCTAATTTTTGTGAGCAGTATATTTTCTTGAATCAGTGCTTTGGAATTTTTTTTAAGATATATTCTCAGCAGTGGAATTGCTGGGTGATAAAGCAGTTCCATTTTAAATTTTTTGAGGTAATTCCATACTGATTGGCTGCACCAATCTCTATTCCCACCAGTGATTCACAAAGGTCCCCTTTTCTCTTCATCCTTACCAACACCTGTTTGTTGATTTACTTTTTTTTTAAGATTTTAGTTTTATTCGTTTTTTTAGAGAGGTGGTAGAGAGAGAGAGAAAGAAGAAGGGGAGGAGCAGAAAGCATCAACTCCCATATGAGCCTTTACCAGGCAAGCCCAGGGCTTCGAACCGGTGACCTCAGTGTTCCAGGTCAACACCTCATCCACTGTTCCACCCCAGGTCAGGCTGTCCATTTATTAACAATAGCCATTCTGACAGGTGCGAGGTGATACTTCACTGTGGTTTTAATCTGTATTTATCTGATGATTAGTAATGGTAAGCATCTTTTTATATACTTATTGCTCATGTGTATGTCCTCTTTGGGGAAGTGTGTTTTCAAGTACTTTGCCCATTTTTTTTTTTGGTTTCAAGTTCTTTATTTATTAAATTTAATGCAGTGACATTAATAAATCAGGGTACATATGTTGAGAGAAAACATCTCTAGATTATTTTGACATTTGATTGTGCTGTATACTACTCCCCCAAAGTTAAATTGTCTTCTGTCACCTTCTATCTGGTTTTCTTTGTGCCCCTCCCCTGCCCCAACCACTCTCTCCTTCTTCACCCCATCCCCCCTCCCCCTCCCCTACCCCTGTTACCATCACATTCTTGTTCATGTCTCTGAGTCTCATTTTTATGTCCCTTTTATGTATGGATTCATGTAGTTCTTAGTTTTTTTCTGATTTACTTATTTCACTCCGTATAATGTTATCAAGGTCCATCCATGTTATTGTAAAGGATCCGATGTCATCATTTCTTATGGCTGAGTAGTACTCCATAGTATATATGTACCAAAGCTTTTTAATCCACTCGTCCTCTGACGGACACTTGGGTTGTTTCCAGATCTTCGCTATTGTGAACAATGCTGCCACAAACATGGGGGTGCATTTCTCCTTTTCGAGCCGTTCTATGGTGTCCTTGGGGTATATTCCTAAAAGTGGGATAGCTGGGTCAAAAGGCAGTTCGATTTTCAGTTTTTTGAGGAATCTCCATACTGTTTTCCACAGAGGCTGCACCAGTCTGCATTCCCACCAGCAGTGCAGGACAGTATGGAGATTCCTCAAAAAACTTTGCCCACTTTTTAATAAGATTGTTTTCTCAGTGTTAAGTTTTATAAGGAACTTATAAATTTTGAATTTTAACTCCTTATCAGATATATCATTGGCAAATTTGTTCTCTTATTTATTTAAGGGGTTGTCTTTTCATTTTGTTGATAATTTCCTTTGCTGTGCAAAAACTTTTTAAATTAAAAAAATGTTTGATGTAATCCCATTTGTTTATATTTTCTTTTATTTCCCTTGCTTGAGGTGATATATCAGAAAAAATATTGCTATGAAAATTAATACACCATGATCAAGTAGAAGTTATTCTGGGGATGCAAGATAGGTTCTATATTTACAAGTCAATAAATATGATACATCATGAAGGATAAAACCAGATGATCATATCAATAGATGCAAAAACCCCCCACAAAAACAATTGATAAAATCTAGTAAAACTCTCAGTAAAGTGAGATAGAGAAACATACTTTATCCTACTAAAAGTAATATATTACAAACACATAGCCAACATCATACTCAATGAGAAAAAAAGAAAAGCATTTCCCTTAAAATCAGAAACAAGACAGGGATGTCTGCCTTCATCACTCTTATCCACAGGAATCAGACAAGAAAAATAAAAGGCATCTAAATTAGAAATGAAGAAGTAAAACTATCATTATATGCAGATAGATAGCATAATCTTGTATATAAAGAACCCTAAAGATTGTACCAAAAAACCTGCTAGAACTGAAAAATTAATTCAATAAAGTAGCAGGATACAAAATAAATATCCAGAAATTAGTTGCATTTTATACTCTACAATGAGCTATCAGAAAGGGAAGGTATAGTTCATTATGAGTTAATTTTTATAAAATGTGTAAGGTCTGTGTCTAGATGAACTTTTTTAGATGTAAATGTACAGTTATGTTAACAGTATTTGTTGAAGTGGCTGTCTTTACTCCATGGTATTGTCTTTGTTCCTTTGTCAAAGATCAATTGACTCTACTATGGAGATCTATTTCTTGGTCTTCTATTTTCTTTCACATATGTGAACCAGCTTTTCCAACTGGTTACTTGTGTCCTTTGGTGCATCTTTTAAGGTTAACATAAGATAAACTTTTGAATTTGATAAATAAAATCAAAAGTATAACAAAATTACATAGTAGTTATATTTAAGGAATGTCATGATTTGTATTTTCCTTTTTGATTTATATTTTCAAAACATATTGCATTTTTTACTTAACAATATATTATTATAAACACTATCTTATAAAAATGCATCACTTTTTAAAAAATAACAGCACACTGTTAACATATATATTCATAAAATACGTATTCATAGAATACATATTCTAAATTTATTGTCATTTCCTTATTTTTGGTCATTTAATTTGCCTCCATATTTTTGCTATATATAAAGATAACATAAACTTTATGTATATAACAGTTAACTGACCTGTTAGAGTTTAATCTCAAAGTGTTGATTTCTTAAAGTTGTATAGAAATGGCTACATATTTTATAAACAAGTGGTATAAATTTATATATACACTGAAATATATGCATGTGTCCATTTCCCCACAATAATCTTAGCATTAGTTATTACCAATTTTTAAATTTTGTTGTCAAATAAAAAGAGGAAATTTCTTGCTTTAATTTACACTTTTCTGAAGTTTTGCATCTTTTTTTATATGTTACCTATTTATATTTACTCTTTCTTGTAATTACATAATATCTTTTCCATTTTTATTTTTAAAATTATTTTTTGTACAATTGATGAATGAAATCTTATGGTACTTGTCTTTCTCTGATTGACTTATTTTACTTAGCATAATAATATTCAAATCTATCCATGCTATTGCAAAAGGTAAGATTATCTTTCTTATAACTGATTAGTCCATTGTGTAAATATGCCATAGCTTTACTATTCACTTATCTACTTGTGAGCAGTTGGGTTGCTTCCATATCTTGGCTATTGTAAATAGGCTTTATTTTCAGATTTTCTATGGCCATACTGTTTTCTTTTAAAATAAAGAAGTCTATAAGCTTTTTATTTTCTCTTTGACTCTATCAACCAAAATCTGAATTAAAATTCACCAAAATTATTTTCCATTATTTTGTTCTCTTTTACTTCTTTTGGTCAAATAATTTATGTAATTCCAAACATACTGCTGAGATATTTAGATTTTTACAAAGCATTCTTAGAAGAGAGCTTCTTCTATGTAATATATGTAACAGAAGAAATATCTGTCATTTCATAGTCAATATATTTCGAATATATGGTTAGTTTGATAGGTTATGGATAGTCCAGTCTAAAATCATATTTCCATTCTATCTAATGATGGTATTACAATATATCACTCCTTATTAATAGTTGGAGTCCCTTGGGATGCATTGCTATTCTTATTTAACAATTTTAAAGATAGGGGATTATGTCATTGACCAGTTTTCATGCATTTCCTAACAGAGTTTCTACTAGGACACAAATCTCTAAAATGGTAATTTGACATATATAATACCAGTATTTATATATCAAGTTATGTTGCATCACATAAATACTCAAAATGCATTTGTTCTTTCATGCTGAAATAACAATTGGATTTGTTAATGCTCAATAAATATATGCTCAATAAGACATATGTTTTAAAATTTATTTTAAGATTAGAAAAGTAATAGTCACTTCATATGGAAATTTTTCAATGGGACCATAATAGAAGAAAAAAGGAACAAATTTGCTATTATGTCATGACTCAGGGGCATGGAGTACTATATTTCATTGTATATTCTTCTCTCTATATATATATTTCATATTTTCATATACAAAAATCATATTATTCATTACAAGTTTCAGCTGTTTTATAATTAAAAATTATAGCATATATATGCTATAGATAGATATAAAAACATCTTTCTATGTATACTTAATAACTTCATGATATAAAGAAAAATATTTTTTTATTTAACTTTATTTGTTTAATCCAAGATATTATTAAACAAGCCACACTGTTCAAATTTTAATTTATTGCCTATATTTTACTACTAACACTAAAATTTAATTAGTTACAAATATTTGATATTAGTAATAACACTGCATTAAACATCTTTGTGCATGAAGGTTTGTTATTAAGATTGATTCTCTTGCTTGATTTTTAAATTTCCAGTAACTAGTTTAGACACCTATTGCCAAGGATATTATAGTAAGTAAAATAAGTCAATCAGAAAAAAAAATCACATAAATTTACTGATATATGGAATATAAAAGACAATATATACAGACAGAACAGAAACAGCCTCAAAAACACAGAGAACAGATTGATGGTTTCCAGCGGGAAGGTTCGTTTGGAGATTGATGAGAAAGGTGAAGGAATTGAGGAGTATGTCCAGATTGGAGTTACAGAATAGTTATGGGAATGTAAAATACAGCATAGGAAATAAGGTCAATAATATTGTAATAAATATGTATGATCCCATGATGAGGTCTTCTATTATGTTAGTCAGATGAATTTTGGAAAACACCGAAAGATAGGAGTTAGTTGGCTGAGAAACAACCATGTGATTATAGGGTAGAAATTTTTGGACCCAATCCCAGACTTTCTAGGAGGGAAGAGGGGTTAGAATTTGAGTTCAATCACCAATGGCCAATGATCTAATCAACATGTGTATGTAAGGAAGCATCCATATAAACTCAAGGAACGTGGCTTAGAGAGCTTCCGGGCTGGAGATTTGGGGAACGTGATAAGCTAGAAGAGGGCATGGCAGCTCCGTGCTGTTCCTGAGTTATATCCTTTTATAAAGGATTACTAGAACCTCCAATCTATAACCAGTTAGTGAAAAGCACAGGTGATAATCTAGACATGCAGTTGGCATATGAAGTGTATGGAAGAGACAGTTTTGTTGGATTGAACCGTTAACCTGTGGGATCTGCAATACATCCAGGTAGATAGTGTCAACATTGAGTTGAACTATAGGATAGTCAGCTGGTGTCAGAGAATGGCTTGATGTGGGATAAAAAACCCCACACATTGTGATGGATTGGGTGCAGAGTTTTACCCATCCTCAATGGAAACTCTTAGGAAACCAATAATAGCATTTATACAAAAGGTGTCATTGTATTCAATGTTATGACCTTAGAAGTATTTTATTCATATTCAGGAAAAAGATGTCTCTTATTTACACTCCTATTTAAGAAAGTAATGTAGGCACTATACTGAACAATAAGAAAAGGAGAAAAACTGTGGATAATATTGGAGCAGGAAGATGAATGGAGTTTCATTCAAAACTATGTCAGACAAGGCTATCAGATGCATTTTAGAATTTGAAAAATAAAATCAGTAGGGAATTGGATCTGATTGAACACATTAGTGATAGATATGTAGAAATTTAATCAAATGAAAATATTGTCAAAAGCTGACATTATTTAAAGATGACATGGAAAAAAAGAATCTCTTGGCAAATAATAAAGTTCATAATAGATTCTGACAACCTCCAGTAGTAAGATCATTGTACAAATTGTAATTGCACTTCTATATATCAGTAGTAATTAGAAAATGTAAAATTATTTAAACATTACAGTGTAAGTATCAATAAAATATGAAGTACATAGTAATATATCTAACAAAAGAAGTGTAAGTATGTAGAAAGACATTAAAATGACCTAAATAAATGGAGAAATCTACCATGATCGTCAACAGAAAGATTCTCAAGTTTGAATTCTCCCAACTTGATCTGTAAATTTAGTGACTTTAAAAATATATATTTGTCAAGAAACTTAACAAGACTGTTTAAATTTATTTGAAATAGTGAAGAATATATAAGACACTCCTAAGGGAAAACATTTTAGAGAAATTTCTGTACCACATAACAAAATTACATAATATAATAGTAATTAAATAATAAACATACATCAATAGAACTGATAGAATACTTCAAAATAGATTTATAGAACTGTAGAAATTTTATACTGAGGGGTGTCCTTGAAGATCATTGGGGGGAAAAATGGACTTTATGAGACCTGTTGCAGAAAAAAACCAAGCATCCATATGGGAAAAAAAGAAAATTGAATATTTTAATATGCAATATACAAAATTCAATTTGGGTAGACTAAATAAATATTTATTTTAAAAAGGATAATTTAAAAAGCATAATTTAAATATTTTAAAAAACTGTATAGCAGCTATCTTTATAACAATTCTAAAATTATCATAAGCAACTTTAAACAACTTACAAAAAAGCACATAAACAAATCTGGTAGACCAAATACCTAACTAGCAGAAGTTTTAGAAATAGAAACTAGAGCAACTTAAGGTAAAAAATTTATCAAAGAATTAATACAAAAATTTATCCCAGATTTGAAAACATGATCTGTAGATTGAAAAGGCCTAACTAGGTCTTGGTACAATGACAATAAAAACAAAGCAAAACAAAAGCAAAAAGAACAAGGCAGATTATTTTGAAATTTGCACAACTGGAGTAAGAGTACTAACAAAAATCTTATTTGGCTCCCTCTCATTCATTCCATGCCCAATCCCAAATAGCTGTTAGGAGTTCTAGATTCTTCTTTTACCATTTTTCTTACAGTATGCTTTTCCTGCTATTCTTGTTACTGCCAAGTGGTTCAGTTCATCATCCTCACTTTTCTAGATTATCTCAAAACCTCGAAATTAATCTTTGCCTAAAATCTCTTTGCTTTCTAATCAGTCCTATATGACTAGACATTTATGTTCATTGTTTTTCAAATTATATTCTGATTTTTACTGCTTCTTAAACTAAGTACAAAATCTTGGGTTTTAAGAATATGCATAAAAATACTTCAACCCCAATTTTTAAATTTCCTCTCACTATTCACACCCTAGCTATTTTTTTTGGGGGGGGAGGGTTGTATATGTGAATATATCTTCTAGTCACTGCCTTATTTCTCTGCTCATGCTGTGCCATCCACATAGTGTCCTCTTTATACAACATCTTCTATGGAAATATTATCCAACCCTCGGAGCGCAATTCAAACTTTGCCTCCTTAGTGAATCCCTGATGAGACCTCAACAAATGTGAAATAAATATTTCTTTCATTGGAGAGCCATATAGACATGCACACTTTCAAAACTATTGCCTTTTTCTGCTTTATAACTGTTTGTATGCTGTTCATACAACATTTAATTTTTTCTTTTAATTAAGTGAAAGGCAAAAAAACTCCCACATGTGCCCTACTGGGATCTGACAGGCAAGCCAGATGCTCTACCCATCTGAATCTGCTGCTTCGTTGCTTGGCAACTGAGATATTTTAGTAACTAAGGCAGGCCATGGAGCCATCCTCAGTGTCCCAGGCCACGTTGCTCAAACCATTCGAGCCATGGCTGCAGGAGAGGAAGAAAGAGAAAGAGAGAGAGGAGAGAGAGAGAAAGAGAGAGAGAAAGAGAGAAGATGGAGGGGTGGAGAAGCAGATGGTCACTTCTCTTGTGTGTCTTGACAGGGAAACAAACCCGAAATGTCGACATGTGGGCTGACAATCTACCACTGAACCAACCAGCCAGGGCAAACATTTGATTTTTACAGTACTGTATTTTGACGTTAAGCTCTTTGACAAAAGGACTTTATTTTACATATGTTTATATTCTAGCATGTAGCATGTGCTTTGTACATAGGGAGCATTTGATAAACATTTGTTGTATTGCATTGAATTCTTAACTTAGGTTAGTGTGTATGTTTAATATACAAAAAAGAGAAAGGTTTGATTAAAAATTCCAAGTTATGTCCACAATAAGAGTCAACTTTATATGTATGAATTAATCAGTTGAGTGTGATGTATTGAAACATTATAAAAGAACATGGACATTGACCTATGTACAAAAAGAGTGTGTATAAATTATTAGCTTAATTAAGCAAGCCTAAATAAATGTTCTCATATTTTGTTTCTGTTAGATTTTAAACAGATAAAAATACTTTCTTAGTTAATAAATCATAAGAACTGCAGGCATTAATTTAGGTTCTCAAGTCCCAATCTGATCATTTAAAATTTTATCCATTTAGATGTTATGATTTAAAGGTTAATCATTCTTATTACAATGATTTTTTCCAAAGTTCTTTCTGATTACTATTTCTTCTGGTTTTATTCAGTGCAATTTACTTATTAGAATATATTTTAATGTGTTTTATTTTTATATTATCATATATTTGAGTTTAAACATTTTATTTGATCACAGAAAATTATTTAAAAACACTCAAGTATTTTTTAAAAATTTTTATCAAGGAAATAGCATGCTTCAAGAATTATTTAAAAAGTAAGGGTATACATTTAAAGTTAAAAGTATATGTTAAAGCATTTCTTATTACTTGCAGCAAATAATCTGGAAATCTTAATGTACATTCTATAAGAAAACAAAATGGATCAGCTACCAACATTACTGACTGATGACATTCACAGGATTAATGAGAAGGTTAGTCTATGCCTTCTGAGAGAACTATGATATGGATATTGATACAAGAAGAGAAAACCAATTTGGTTGCAGTGAACCATGTCAGACTCGGGTACAACATGAGCTTGAAAGAAATAAAAGGTACATTGTTCAGAATTCTATCCCCTTATCTCATATTTCACATCATTTTTCATCTTCAAGGGTGATGATCTGTGGAAGAACCAGGTTGTTCAAAAAGTATACCATTTATTTGTAACTAAAAATTTTCCAAGCTACTAAAACTTACTTTCCTTCTGTTTCAAAAATCTAGCAAGTCAACACATGGACTGACTTATAAGGGAGTATATAACTGGGACTTAATTATTATGTAAATTAGTTAGTGTTAGAGAGTATGGAGCAGCAAATATTCATTTTCTTCTGCCACTTGTATTTCCATTCTGATATGTGTTCAAGATATTTTTTCTGTTTTAATTCCAAATTCCAATTTTTTTTAGTGAATATTGATTTGTAAGGTACATGTTACAATTCCATCTAAATTCTTTTTAAATATTCTGATAAATGGATTCAATCTGCTCTTTCTCTCTAGCTTAAAGTTTCTTTACTGTTGTACAATTATTTCTTAGTTCTTTTTTATCATTTGGTCAAATAAAACAAGTTTCTTCTGTCTTTGAACTATTTTTAATGCTGTCCTATGTATAGCTTGCAGGGTTATTCTATATGTTTCTGGTACTGAAGTATGCAGCTAAAATAAGTATTCCAAATATAGACAATATAATTGTATAGTGAAGAATTTCACCTCCTGAGTTTGCTATGAGATGTCTTTTACTTATTCCAAAATAGTAATGACCTATTTTCTTAATCTATTCTAATGTAAATTGGGACAATAACTAATTTGCTTTTTAGTTGATCCTTTACTTTCTTTATGCAAAATGTGAGAATAAAGCTGCATCATGTTTTCTGCTGTAAATTCTTTTAGTGACTTGTTTGGTACCAGTTAAGTATTTAATCATTGATATTATCAATTTTACATCATTTCATGATATTACATCTGTGTTTTAAAAAATATTTTACTTATTGGTTTGAGAGAACAAAGAGACAGACAACCGAGGGGGGGGCATGGGTTGTGAGAGAGAATCAGGAAACATCAACTTGTAGTTGCTGCTTCATGTATGTACCTTGACCGGGTGAACCTAGGGATTCAAACCGGTGACCTCAGCATTCCAGTCTGTGCTTTACCCGCTGTGCCACCACAGGTCAGGCACATCTGTATTTTTTATATTTGAGTCAAGAATAACCTCTTAGGTGATTCTTTCATTATCTATTAAGTGTGTGTGTGGTGTGTGTGTGTACAATAGGTATTGATGAAATACATAGACATGTATTTATTTTAACCATACATTATTATGGTATTAATAGGCTGAGGAAACCTATTGGCAAACTATAGTCTATAAGCCAGCTCTAATTTGATGCTTGTTTTTGTAAATAAAGTTTTATTGAAACACAACTCTATCAATTTTTAATATATAGTGTCTGTTCTATGTTTACAATACAAAGGAATAGTTGAATAGTAGTTGTGACCATGATCTATGATTCACAAAAAATAGAGAGAGAGTAGGAGAAGGGGGATGGGTGGAGAAGCAGATGGTTGCTTCTCCTGTGTATCCTGACCGGAAATTAACCAGGGATTTCCACACGCTAGGCAATGCTCTACCACTGAGTCAACCAGCCAAGGCTATATTTTCTATTTAGTTTTTAGAACAAGTTTACTAGTCCTGACCTTGAAATTTTTTTATATGTTTAAGCGCTTAATAAATACTTGTTTAAAGAATGGTAATTTTTTTTTTAATTCAGTGAGAGAAGGAGAAACAGAGACAAACTCCGATAAGTGCCCTGACTAGTATTCACTGGGGAAGCCCACTAGGAGGTAATGCTCTTCCCAGCTAGGGCATTGCTCCATTGCTCAGCAACCAAACTTTTCTTAGAGCCTGAGGCAGAGGCCATGGAGCCATCCATAGCACCTGAGCCAGCTTGCTCCAGTCAAGCCATGGCTATAGGATAGAGAGGGAAAGAGAGAGAAAGAGAGAAGAGAGAGAATCAAGAGGGGAAGGGGTGGAGAAGCAGATGGGTACTTCTCCTGTGTGCCCTGACTGAGAATTGAACCTAAGACATCCACATGCTAGACCAATGTTCTACCACTGAGCCAACTGACCAGGGCCTAATGAATGGTAATTAAATTGACACACAAATGAATAAATGTAAAGGTTGTTACATTAAAAATAACTATATGTGAATTATTATTAGTGTTGGTTTCACTATTTTAAAATAAAATATGTTTTAATATATGACTACAAAGATGTTAAAAAATAGGTAATAATTTTCTTGCCTATATAATAGCTATTGATATTCCTCCAAAAAAGACACAGTACACATACATAATCCAAAATTAACTAGGTAATTATAAAATTGTTTTTGTGATTATTTTCAGAAAATAAAGCCCATACATGTATACTAACATACATGAGGGCATAACGTTTATCAATTTTTATACCTTCTTTTTCCTCTTGGAGAGTTTCTTATATTAACACATACATAACTACCTTCTTACCTGTTTGGTGTTCTTTAAGAGGAGATACCCTGTAATCATACTACAAGGATTTACATCACACTTCTACAACTTCCTGGTTGTGGACTCTTGGACAACAGCTCCTTTTGTTTGTGTTTTCCATCTGTAATACAGGCATGATATCTCAACATTTTTTTTTGTGCTTTTCATAAAAATATATAAAATAAGTGCTAAGAAGAGGGAGTAGCATTGAAAGGAGTGTGTAGCAAGTGTTAGCTTTTGTTTGTTTTAGTTGTCAGTATTTTTGCTATTACTGTTTTGTAAAATGTATCTTTTTAATAATGCCTTGGAAAACTTTGGTAGTTAACTCTGTCAGATAAAATCCAAATTGTGAGTTTTCTGTGTGTATAAAAGATGTCCATTTCAAGTTTCAAGAAATATTGCCAAATTATTTTTCAACAAAGGTGCTTCAATTTACATTCTCACCAGTGGCATGAGCTCTTTCTACCACAGCCTTGTCTGCAGTGGATATCATCAAACTTTTTAAATTTGTCAATTGGATTGGTGGAAATAACAATACCTTTAAAATTTCCTTATTATATTAAAGTCAGAGTACTTTTTTTTTTTTTTTTTTTTTGTATTTTCTGAAGTTGGAAACAGGGAGGCAGTCAGACAGACTCCCGCATGCACCCAACCGGGATCCACCTGGCATGCCCACCAGGGGGCGATACTCTGCCCATCTGGGGCATTGCTCTGTTGCAACCAGAGCCATTCTAGTGCCTGAGGCAGAAGCCATGGAGCCATCCTCCATCTTTGCTGAGGGAGGGGAAGAGAGATAGAGGAAGGAGAAGGAGAGGGGTGGAGAAGCAGATGGGCGCTTCTCCTGTGTGCCTTGGCGGGGAATTGAACCAGGGACTCCTGCACGCCAGGCCGATGCTCTACCACTGAGCCAACCGGCCAGGGCCCAGAGTACTTCTTTTTATTTTTATTGTTGGCTTATTTATTTATTTTTGGTCTATAAAATATTTTGTACCCTGTACCCAGTTTCCACTAGGGTAGTTTATCTTTCTTCGTGGATATATTAACTCTTTAAAAATTGACTAAAATACTCATATGACTGTCATTTGTGAGGGAAATAAGCTTTTACATTACTTCCTGGGATAATATAAATCTTTTTATTGTATTTGTGGTAATTTTTCTGTACTGGAGTATTTAATTTTTATCAAATTTATTATTCCCTTGAGGAAACTGGTTGTGGTTTCTTCTTATAAATAATGCTTTTAGATCACATTATTATATGTAATAACTTACATTTTATAACTTAAATTGAGAAAGCAGATTTCAGGACCATCTTCTCTTAGTATCATGATTTAAACTACCTAAAGGTGAATGGGACTATCAAATTTATTTATTTATTTATTTAACATTTTTACAACTTTCGGGTAGGCAAAGATTTTAAAAAATTTTATTTTTTTATTTCAGCGAAAGAGGAAGGGAGAGAGAGATAGAGAGAGACAGCAACATTGAGCTGTTCCTATAAGTGCCATGATCAGGGATCCAACCGGCAACCTCTGTGCTTCCAGACAGTGCTCTGAGCAACCGAGCTATACAGCCAAGGCAAATTTATTCATATTTAATTTTAGGTATTTTTGTAAATTTACTGGTGCACACAGCCATTAGAAGTAATTCAGCATTAAGAAGGGTCAGAATAAGTCCTAATATGTATTTTCTCAAGATCCTGAAAAGACTGTATTATTCCATACGTAGGTAGGACATAAAAGTGAGACTAAGAGACATTGATAAGAGTGTGGTGGTCACGGGGGGAAGAGGGAGAGGGAGAAGGAAAGGGGGAGGGGGAGGGGCACAAAGAAAACTAGATAGAAAGTGACAGAGGACAATCTGACTTTGGGTGATGGGTATGCAACATAATTGAATGACAAGATAACCTGGACATGTTATCTTTGAACATATGTATCCTGATTTATTGATGTCACCCCATTAAAAAATAAAATAAAATAAAATAAAGAAAATGAACACATTTGGCATTTCATATTCTATAATGTGTTTAGAAATAGAGATAGAAGAATAGAGGTGGATGTGAGAAATACAAAATAGAAACTTTGATGTAAACTTGAGCTACTGATCTCCTTCAAAAACACTATGTTAAAAATGAGTCAATAGAACTTCTATACTGTGTCATGTTACCATGTTAAATATTAATGTTGCATGCATTATTAAGCTTAGCTATGGAAGAAGGGTTCCTATACAATAAAATAAAGGATCTTATTACGGTATTTTTTTTACAGGGACAGAGAGAGAGTCAGAGAGAGGGACAGATAGGGACAAACAGACAGGAATGGAGAGAGATGAGAAGCATCAATCATCAGTTTTTCATTGCGACACCTTAGTTGTTCATTGGTTGCTTTCTCATATGTGCCTTGACCATGGGGCTACAGCAGAGTGTGTGACCCCTTGCTCAAGCCAGCAACCTTGAGTCTAAGCTAGTGAGCTTTGCTTAGACCAGATGAGCCCGCGCTCAAGCTGGCGACCTCGGAGTCTTGAACCTGGGTCCTCCGCATCCCAGTTTGATGCTCTATCCACTGCGCCACCGCCTGGTCAGGCTATTACAGTATTTTTAAAACTGTATTTTTAAAATAATTTCTTTAATATACTCTTTGTACTTCTTCAGTTGCCAAGAAGTTTAAAGCCATATATCTAAGGAATATTTCTGAATGTGGTCTTAAAAATAGCATAACACAAGAAACCTTCTTTCATATGGCCCCAAATTCCCCTCCTCTCTGACAGCTGCCAGTGTGTTCCATGTGTCAATGCCTCTGTTTTTATTCTGTTCATCTGTTTATGCGATCATTAGATTCCACATATAAGTGAGGTCATAGAAATTTGTCTTTCTCTGACTGCCTTATTTTACTTGCATAGTAAGTTCAGGTCCATCCATGCTGTCACAAAAAGTAAGATTTCTTATTTTTCACGACCAAGTAGTATTTCACTGCATAAATGTATCACAGCTCTTTTATCCACTCTTCTACTGACGGGCACTTAGGATATTTCCAGATGTCGGCTATTGTAATAATGCTGTGATGAACATAGGGGTGCATATATTCTTTTACATTAGTGTTTTGAGTGACTTCAGATAAATTCCCAGAATTGAAATTACTGGGTCAGTTTTTATTTTCCTGTAGTAACTCTATACTACTTTTCACAGTGGCTGCACCAGTCTGCATTCTCACCAACAGTGCATGAAGGTTCCCTTTTCTCCACATCCTTGCCAACACTTGTTTATTGATTTATTGTTGATAGCCATTCCACAGGTGTGAGATGATATCTCATTGTGGTTTTAATTTGCATTTCTCTGAGTACTAGTGATGTTGAACACCCTATCATATGTCTATTGACCATCTGTATGTCCTCTTTAAAGAGATGTCTATTCAGATCTTTCCCCCCTTTTTTAGTTAGGTCATTTGTCTTCTTGTTGTTGAATAGTATAAATTCTTTATATATTTTGGAAATTAACCCCTTATCAGATGTCTCATTGGCAAACATGTTCACCTATTCATTAGGCTCCTTTTTCATTTTATTGATAGCTTCAATTCCTGGGAAAAATAGTTTGTTATAGTCCCCTTATTTATTTTTTCCTTTGTTCTCCCTGCCCAAGGACCTATATCAGTAAAATATTGCAAGGAGAAATGTCTAAAATTTTACTGCCTATGTTGTCTTCTAGGATTTTTATGCTTTTGTCACTTATATTCAAGTCTTTAATTCATTCTGAGTTTATTCTTGTGTATGGTATAAGTTTGTGTTCTAGTTTCATGTTTTTGCTTGTATCTGTCCAATTTTCCCAACACAATTTATTTAAGAGATTGTCTTTACCCTAGGGTATATTCTTGCCTCCTTTGTCAAATATTAATTGACTATAAAAGCATGGGCTGTTTTTATGTTCTCTTTTCTGTTTTATTAATATATATATTTCTATTCTTATCTTAGTACCACATTGTTTTTATTACTATGACCTCATAATATATTGATAATTTGATACCAGGTAGTGTGAATGCCTCCAACATTGTTCTTTCTCAAGATTGTTGAAGTATTTGGGGTCTTTTATGGTTTCAAAATATGTTATTGGTATTTTATAAGTATTTCATTGAATCTACAGATTGCTTTGGTTAATATAGACATTTCATGATGTTAATTCTCCCAATCCATGAATGCAGTATATGCTTCTACTTATTTGTATCTTCCTCAGTTTCTTTCTTCAGTATCCATAATTTTCAAGTATGAGTTTTTTACCTTCTTAGTTAAATTTATTTCTAGGTAGCTTGTTTTGTTGTTACAAAAAGAAATAGAATTATTTTCTTAATTTCTCTTTCTGATAGTTCACTATTGATGCATAAAAATTTGATAGATTTCTAAATATTAATTTTGTATTTATCTACTATGCCAAATTTATTTATTAGATATAGTAATTTTTGGCAGTCTTTAGGGTTTTCTATATACATATCATGTTATCTATGAATAATGACAGTTTTACTTCTTCCTTTCCAATTTGTATGCCTTTTATTTCTTCTTCTTGTCTCATTGCTGTGTCTAGTACTTCCAATACCATGTTGAATAACAGTGTGAAAGCAAGCTTCCCTGACTTGTTCCTGATATTAAGGGAAACACTTTCAGATTTTGCCCATTGAGTATGATGTTGGTTGAGGGTTTGTCATATATGGCATTTATTATGTTGAGGTATAATTGTTCTATTTCCACTTTGCTGAGAGTTTTATTTTTAAAGTGGGTGCTGGATTTTATCAAGTGCTTGTTCTGCATCCATTAATGAAAACATGTAATTTTTTTTTAAATAATTTTATTTTTTTAATGGGGTGACATCAATAAATCAGGATACATATATTCAAAGATAACAAGTCCAGGGTATCTTGTCGATCAATTATGATGCATACCCATCACCCAAAGTCAGATTGTCCTCTGTCACCTTCTATCTTGTTTTCTTTGTGCCCCTCCCCCTCCCCCTTTCCCTCTCCCATTCCCCCCTCCCCCCCGTAACCACCACACTCTTATCAATGTCTCTTAGTTTCACTTTTATGTCCCACCTACATATGGAATAATGCAGTTCCTGGTTTTTTCTGATTTACTTATTTCGCTTCGTATCATGTTATCAAGATCCCACCATTTTGCTGTAAATGTTCCGATGTCATCATTTCTTATGGCTGAGTAGTATTCCATAGTGTATATGTGCCACATCTTCTTTATCCAGTCATCTATTGACGGGCTTTTTGGTTGTTTCCATGTCCTGGCCACTGTGAACAATGCTGCAATAAACATGGGGCTGCATGTGTCTTTACGTATCAATGTTTCTGAGTTTTTGGGATATATACCCAGTAGAGGGATTGCTGGGTCATAAGGTAGTTCTATTTGCAGTTTTTTGAGGAACCACCATACTTTCCTCCATAATGGTTGTACTACTTTACAGTCCCACCAACAGTGAATGAGGGTTCCTTTTTCTCCACAGCCTCTCCAACATTTGCTATTACCTGTCTTGCTAATAATAGCTAATCGAACAGGTGTGAGGTGGTATCTCATTGCTGTTTTGATTTGCATTTCTCTAATAGCTAAAGAAGATGAGCATCTTTTCATATATCTGTTGGCCATTTGTATTTCTTCCTGGGAGAAGTGTCTGTTCATATCCTCTTCCCATTTTTTTATGGGATTGTTTGTTTGTTTGTTGTTGAGTTTTATGAGTTCTTTGTATATTTTGGATATTAGGCCCTTATCTGAGCTGTTGTTTGAAAATATCATTTCCCATTTAGTTGGCTTTCTGTTTATTTTATCAGTTTCTCTTGCTGAGCAAAAACTTCTTAGTCTGATGTAGTCCCATTCATTAATTTTTGCCTTCACTTCTCTTGCCATTGGAGTCAAATTCATAAAATGCTCTTTAAAACCCAGGTCCATGAGTTGAGTACCTATGTCTTCTTCTATGTACTTAATTGTTTCAGGTCTTATGGAAAACATGTAATTTTTAACATGTATTTTATTTATCTGATGTATCATGTTTACTGATTTGCAAATATTGTGTGAATCTTGAATCCTCTGAATAAATCTCACTTGATCATAGTATATAATCTTTTTAATGTATTGCTAGATTCCGTTTGCTAATATTTTGATGAGTATGTTAGCATCAGTATTTATCAGGAATATTGGTTTATGATTTTTTTTATAGTGCCTTTATCTGATTTTGGAATTAGAAAACTACTGGCCTTATAAGAAAAGCTTAGAAGTTATCCCTTCTCCTGAAATTTTAGAATAGTTTTGGACGAATAAATGTTAACTCTTCATTGAATGTTTGGTAAAATTTACCTGACAAGCCATCTATTCAAGACTTGTTTGCTGAGAATTTTCTGATATTGCTTCAATTTTATTGGTTATAATCTGTCTATTTCAGTTTTTTATTTACTCTGGTTCAGTTTTGGAGGATTATATATTTCTAGGAATTTATCCATTTTGCTCAGGTTGTCCAATTTGTTGGCATATAATTGCTCATAGTATTTTCTTACAATCCTTTGTATTTCCATGGTGTCACTTTCATTTCTAATTTTTTTTTTATTTCTGACTTCTCTGTTTTTTTCTTGATGAGTCTGGTTAAAGGTTCATCAATTTTGTTTACCTTTTCAAAGAACCAACTCTTGTTTTCATTGATCTTTTGTATTGTTTTTTAAGTCTGTATATCATTTATTTTCACTGTAGTCTTTATTAATTCCTTCCTTCTACTTACTCTGGTCTTTGTTTGCTATTTTTTTCTAGTTATTTTAGGTGTAAAGTTAGATTGTTTATTTGAGATTTATCTTTCTTCTGGAGGTAGGCCTATAATGCTATGACTTGCCTTTCAGGATTGCTTTCAATATATTCCATAGATTTTAGGTTGTTGTATGTTCATTTTTATTTGTTTCCAAGTAACTTTTAATTTTTTTCCTTGATCTAATTGTTAACCCATTAATTGTTTAATAACATGACATTTAACCTCCATGTGTTTGTGTGCTTTCTATTTTTTTATTGTAATTTATTTCTAGTTTCATATCACTGCGGTCCGGAGGTCCCTTAGGTTTTCTTAATTTTATAAAATTCTCTATTATTTTTGATGCTTTGCTTGGGTGTTTACTGTTATCTTGACCTCTAAATCATTGATTCAATTCTTTGTTTTATGTAAGCTATTGATTCCTTCAAATACATTATTTGTTTCTGACTGTTTCTTTTCTTATGGTTTTTATGTCTTTTTAAATACTTACTATCTCTTTGTTAAGTTCTCACTGAGATTATCCATTCTTACCCTATGGTCCTTTAGCATCCTTACAATCATTATTTTAAACTCTGTATCTGGTATCTTTATAATTATTTTATTTTATTTTTTTTTATTTTATTTTTTATTTTTCCTTTCATTTTTCTGAAGCTGGAAACAGGGAGAGACAGTCAGACAGACTCCCGCATGCGCCCAACCGGGATCCACCCGGCACGCCCACCAGGGGGCGATGCTCTGCCCACCAGGGGGTGATGCTCTGCCCATCCTGGGCGTCGCCATGTTGCGACCAGAGCCACTCTAGCGCCTGAGGCAGAGGCCACAGAGCCATCCCCAGCGCCCGGGCCATCTTTGCTCCAATGGAGCCTTGGCTGCGGGAGGGGAAGAGAGAGACAGAGAGGAAAGCGCGGCGGAGGGGTGGAGAAGCAAATGGGCGCTTCTCCTGTGTGCCCTGGCCGGGAATCGACCCCGAGTCCTCCGCACGCTAGGCCGAAGCTCTACCGCTGAGCCAACCAGCCAGGGCTGTATCTGGTATCTTGATTGCTTCCATTCCATTTAATTCTTTTACTAAGGATTTTTCTTGTTCTTTCTAGGTTTTCTTAAGTTCTCTCAATAATGTTTTATGGAAAATTATATACTACAGCTATTGAATATTTTTTGCCACTGTTTTTCCTAAGTACTTAATATTATTTGATGCTATTTGTAAATGGTATTTAGAAATATTTTAATTTCTGTTTATTAATTGCTCATGTATAGAAAGGTGATTGATTTTTGTATGTTGATCTTGTGTCTTGCTATTCGAATAAATTCATTAGTTCTAGTAACTTTTCTTATAAATTTTTATCCTTTTCTACATATATGCCTTCTGTGAATTAAGAAAGTTTAACTTCTTTTTTTTCATTATAGATGCTGTTTATTCCTTTTTCTAGCCTGTTGTGCTATGGATAACTTCCAGTAAAATATTGAATAGGAGAGGTGAGAGAAAATATCCTTGGGTTTTTCCTAATATTAAGAGGCAGTATTTTTTATTTTTCTCCTCTAATTTCTTAGCCTAAAATGCATTGTGTTTTGTTTCTTCTTCCCCAACCAAATACCTAAATGGTTTATTACATTGTGAATAATAATTTCCATACTCTAAAACTGGCTATAAGAGCCCTTGATTCTTCTAGAATGGTCACCTATCAGTTCACATAAAAATAGCAGGAACTCTTGGATAAGCAAAATCATTTCTATTTTTTTTTGACAGAGAGAGAGAGAGAGAGAGAGAGAGAGGAAAGGAGAGAGATGAGAAGCTTCAATTCTTTGTTGCCCATTGATTGCTTTCTCATATGTGCCTTGACTGAAGGGCTACAGCAAAGCAAGAGACAGCTTGCTCAAGCCAGAGACCTTGGGCTTCAAGTCAGCTTTTGGGCTCAAGCCCGAGACCATGGGGTCATTTCTATGATTCCATGGTCAAGCCAGTGACCTGTGCTCAAGCTGGTGAGCTTTTGCTCAAGCTGGATGGGCTGGTAATCAAGTAGGTGACCTGAGGGTTTTGAACCTGGGTCCTCTGCATCCTAGTCCTATGCTCTACCCAGTGCATCACCACCTGGTCAGGAGCAAAAATATTTCTTAAGCCAAATATTTACCATTTGTTTAAATTGGATTGTTTTGTTTTACTTAAGCAAAGTATTACCCAAATTTGTAAATTGAAGGCTTACAGTCATTATTTTAAAGAGTTTTTTTTTAAACTTATTCTTTGCTAATGCCAGCAATATGACTAGACTAATTCTGCACTTTATACCAACATTATAAAGGGCCTGCCAACTGATCAATAATATACAGGTATTATTCCTTCAACTTGTTTTGAATAAACTTAGATAGACCTCTTATTGCAAGTATAAAAGGTTTTATGGCTGATAGTAAGGTAAAGCTGGTAGCTGGCCACTGTGAAACCAGTCTTTAGGACATTAAATCTCTTTTAGTGGGAGTATTTCCCTATAAGCTGCAGCCTTGGCAAAAAACAATGTCAGCCTAGATCATCAAATTTACACTTGTTTTTAAGTTGGCAAATGACAAGAGTTTAAAAAGTAGCATCACAGTAATAATATAGGGAATTTTCATCAATATTACCAAGAATTGTATGCTCATGCAAAAAATGTATTCCTAGAGATGTTTCACTATTAAGCATATCATAATGCCTCAAAAAAATCAAGAAATTGTCACTTTGCTGACAATATGTGTCAATTTGTAGGCATTTTCTTCCTGTTTATGACAGCAGTTCGCATAGCACTGATGTCATTTATCTCCATTCTATAGTGTAAATAATACAGAGCTAGCTAGACTTCCTAAGCTAAAAATTATATTTGGATAGCTTTTAGGGTTATTACTAGCATTTGAATGCATTCTATAAATACAACAGTTAAAATTATCATTGTGTCACCAAACAATTTATCATTCTAGATTATATCTTTCCCTCAGTTACAAATGCTGATTAGGCTCTACCCCCTATAATATATAAAAGCATTCTTTCCTGAGAAATCATAAAAGTTTTAATTTTTGTTACAGAAATAGACCTATGATGGTTGTTGAGAACATAAAATAATGACAAAGAAAAAGACAATAATGAGTATAATTAGCTGATGGAAGAGAAACATTAAATGGTAGAAGCAAGTGACTTATTTATTGTTCCACTTATTTTGCATTCATTGGTTGATTCTTGTATGTGCCTTGATTGAGAGTTGAACCCACAAGGTTGGTGTATTGGGATGATGCTAGAAGCAGCTGAGCTACTTTGCCAGGGTGCTAGTGACTTTATTAACATAGTTAACTAATATCCTCTATATGGCTCACTTTTCTTTTCACTCATTATCATTTGCCATACAATTTGTAACTAAAACAAAATTTTTGCATGTTTCATTCTGTCTGATATTTACTATATTTCAAGCTTATCTCTAAAATTGATTTTTCTAATCCACTTGCAATTGATTCAACTTGCAATTTTCAAATGCACTGAGTAGGTGCACAAACACTCTATACGTTTTAGTAATTTGTAATTTAGAAAACTTGGAGGCGCTGTTGGTTCTCAAGTCAATGTCTGATTTCTTACACAATGAGGGAGAACTTTGGGGCAGAAATAAAAGGTATGGTTGGAGCAGAGACTGTAGTTCAAGGAACCACAGATGAAAGCCAAAAAGAAAATAACTTTATTGTCTAAAGTATTATTTAAAACAGTTATAATATAATAAATTAAAAAAAAAGAATAATTGGTAACAAAATAAATGAGTACAATTATCTTCCCATTATAGTATCTGAAATGATTTTTAGAGCTAGTAGATCTAGGGTATTCAGCTGGGCTTGAGAGAATGTGAAGAATTCCAGATCATATCAACCACAATAGAATTACAATGGTTACTGAACTGAAAAGGTTTGCTTGTCTGCATGCATCAAAGCCCAATCAAACCCGCACAGGAGTTTGCAACCAAGAAAGTAAAATTTTGTTTTTAAGGAAATCACACCAAACTTGAAGTTACAAGTGAACTGTTGCTTAAACTTCAAGACTTAGCTTTCTGATGGATTCTAGGGAATGAGTTATATAGGGGACTAATTTAGGGTCATGTTTGGCATCTGGTCTCAGTTGATTGGTTGGTTACAGGATAGGGGGCAGTTGATCTTTGCATCTGATCATGCTGTCAGCCATGGCATCTTTCTGTCTGATTTTTCAAGGGTGTGGTTAGTGGTGTCATTCTACTTCTCTGGATCTGGAACTGAAAAACAACTGAAGCCTCGGTGTTATCTCTAGTTTGACTGAAGCTCTGTCTCCACGGTCAACAGTCTAGAGGCTTTCTTCCTATAGACATACAAGGGGGAGGAAGGCTGAGGAATCATGGTGCTGGATGAGGCCAGTTTGAATCAAAAGGAAAGAAAAGAAAAAAGACCATATTTATGAAAATGAAGTTTTGCATGTTTACACAATTCTTCGTAACTGGAGTTCCTTCAAAATATTTTCATTTTGGAAAGTAATATCATTTTCTGAATATTTTTCTAAGCACACTAGACCTTATTTTAAAAGAATTGCAAGGATCTGGTTTCATGGCATGCAGTAGCCCTTTCCCACAATAGACAATGTTTGTATCCTCACAAAGTTCATATGTTGAAGCTCCAATTTCCAATTTGAAGGTATTTGGAGATTGGGACTTTGGAAGGTAAGCAGGGCTTGAGAGCGAAACCTTTATGAATGGGAATAGTGCCCTTTTAAGAACAGCATTTGAGGATACAGTAGGTGTCCCTCTGCAGACCAGGAAATGGACTGTCACTAAGAACCAAAGGGCCATGATCTTAGACTTCCTAACCTTCAGAACAATTAGAAATAAAGGTTGAGTTTAAGCCACCCAATTTATGATATTTTTGTTACAGCAGTTTGAAAAAAGATATCTTTCATTTGTTTTTGACCATACTATTACAATAATTATTTGTACTTTGTGAACTGAATTAAATAAAAAAAAATCAATAAATGAGTTAAATTGCAATGTTCTGATAAAATAGTATTTATACTTAGAGTACAATTAATTTCAACTTATTGTTGAAAGTAGGGTGAGCCTAGACTTTCATGAAACTGTCATTGCTATTAGGTAAGTATAATATAAATTAATCTGTTTATATTGTCCTATGTGCTTTTCAGATATGTTTGCAATGTTCTCTGTAGCTAGTGCGTTGGTTCAAATATAATTTTTATATAACTAAGTTTTATTATTACTGTACATGCATAAATTGTGCTAAAACTGTATTTTTGACCAGAGTACCTTTGGTTAGTGGGTAGTATTTGTTGCCATATGCCTGGGAAAAACAGAGACTCTGGAGATAGGCCTGACTCATTGGCTATATTAGTTAAGAATGAAGAATACTTAACTTCATGATCTTTCTACTCTTTATATACTTCTAGAACAGCACTATTCAAAGAAACTCTTTGAGATAATGAAAATGTTGCATGTTATTTGTCAATAACCAACTAACTGTAGTTAATGCAAACAAAGAGACACATTTGTAATTTCATTTGATTTTAATTATTTTAAATTTAAAGAGCTAAATGTGTCTGGTTTCTACTCTGTTGGATAACACAGTTCTGGAGAGTAGAAGTGAAGAATTGACTGCTATTAAAATCACATCGAAAGTAAACAAAAATGTGATGAATGGGAAAGCTTAAATTACAGTCATTTATAATTTTTAAATCAAAGCCATTTATAATTTTGTTTCTACTGATTTAAAAAAATAATAATGATATGTACTCATAGAAAAATGCTTTAAAAATTGTCTTTACATTGTAGGCAGAAAAATGGTCTTTGATGCTTATTTGAAAGAACCTATCTTCTTAAAATTCAATTATATTTTAAATAATTAATTGAACCCTTTATCAGTATATTTGAAGAAGTGCTAAGAATAAAGTATTTATTAACTGACCCATTCCATATCAAATTATGATCTCATTACACTTAAATATTTACCTAATATAGAGTAGAATTACATTCATAGACATTCCTTTTCCCCTAAGATAGTTTGTAGTTATATGGAAGTCAGAAGCACTTATTCATGAATAGCAATTAAAATAGATAGATTTTTTTGTATCTTTCTGAAGCTGGAAACTAGGAGCGACAGTCAGACAGACTCCCGCATGCGCCCGACCGGGATCCACCCGGCACGCCCACCAGGGGCAACACTCTGCCCACCAGGGGGTGATGCTCTGCCCCTCCCGGGCGTCGCGCTGCCGTGACCAGAGCCACTCTAGCGTCTGGGGCAGAGGCCAAGGAGCCATCCCCAGCGCCCGGGCCATCTTTGCTCCAATGGAGCCTTGGCTGCGGAGGGGAAGAGAGAGACAGAGAGGAAGGAGGGTGGGGGTGGAGAAGCAAATGGGCGCTTCTCCTATGTGCCCTGGCTGGGAATCGAACCCGGGTCCCCCTCACGCCAGGCCGACGCTCTACCGCTGAGCCAACCTGCCAGGGCCTATGTTTATTTTCAAACTCATATTCAGACACATTTCAAATCCTACAATTAAATCTTTTCTAAAGTGTTAGGAGTAACTCCCGTTTTTAAAACTCCAATTATAACATTTACTCTGAATTTTCCAGAGCCATGTATTAGGACCTTAAGAAAATGTATTAGTTGGTATTTCTTTCTTCTGTTTTTCTGAATACCATAATAAAAACAGTTAAGGTTTTAATTTTCATGTGTTTTGTAAATTAAATTAATTTAAATGTTTTGTATGTTCTGTATGTGTATGTTGTATGTGTATGTTGTATGTAATGTGAAAATCTTTAGTATCATAATATGTACTTTTCTATTAATAAGAAGTCAGTATTGGACACATTCAAGTATCATTTAATAGCCATAGCTAACAATTGTTATTATTGACATAAAATATGCATGAAATTTCTTTGCAGAAATAGATAATTTTTTTTTTGT
Organism: Saccopteryx bilineata; assembly: GCF_036850765.1. Classification (NCBI taxonomy): domain Eukaryota; kingdom Metazoa; phylum Chordata; class Mammalia; order Chiroptera; family Emballonuridae; genus Saccopteryx; species Saccopteryx bilineata. Next base: position 184,122,761 of record NC_089494.1, read on the forward strand.
CTAGAAGACAGATGCAGTTTAAAGATTATATAGTTGTTATTTGTTGCAAAAGTTCTTTCTTTTTCTCATTTAATCCTGAGTTTTTGGCTGAAACAGATGGGTATTTTATTTCTTTGATACTGTTCATTTGATGCTTAATGAATAGGAAATTTCTAAATTCTTAAATCTTAATAACTTGTTTCTAGGTTTTTAGTGTCTGTTGCTAGGCAATGGAGGACATGGCTATGAGATAAAGTAGCTAAATTGGTGACTAAGGTAGGTAAGCTCAATTTTGTATTGCTGTAAGAACGTGGGCCCAAATACAATCTAATGTTTTCTCAGCAATTACATTGTAAAAAAATTGCATGCAGACAAAATGAACATCCTTCCTTTCTTTGTTGGAGTATTGAATGTGTTTGCACAAGGACATAATTTGTTGAGGAGTGGAACTCGATGCCCTTTTAGAGAGGGAAAGAATCAGATACGTTTTGAAGATGTAAGAAATATTTAAGAGACAACCTCAAAGACACAAGAGCAATGGAAGTCTGACCCTCTTTAATCTAACACTGGAGGAAGGGATGAGTATGTATTGTCAGAGCCATAGCTCCAAATTCCCCTTTTTGTCCCAAAACAAAACAAGACAAAACAAGAAAATATGAAGATAACATCAAGTAGCCTAGAATGTTGGTTTTAAAAGAGCTCCCAGAGGATAGGAAAGAAGACCAGAGACCCCTGTCCAAGACAGAGTCATGGAAGACGACAGCCTGAGTAAGAAGAATTGGGCGGATAGGTAAAAGTCAAGAGAATATTGAAAATTTCAAATATTAATTACACAATTTTATTTTAAAATTCCATAAAATTAAGTCAATATTATGTAGTTTATCAGGCTAAATTCACACTGTTTTTTATCCCCAATCTCAAGTTTCTTCCTGGCTCTTGTTTATTAGGCTGACCTTATGCCATGCCATGTAGGTCTGTTGAGCAGCACACACAAAGACACTGGCTTCCCTCAGAAGAAATAAGCCAGAAGAGTCAAAGATAGAGTGTGGAAAAGATGGAAGTCACAGACTTTTGTAGCATGTTTTTATCATCACCTTTCTTACTAGAAGAGAGTCACTAGGTTAAGCCCACACTCTACTGAAAGGGACTATACAAGGTTGTAAATATAGGCAGGTGGGCTGGTTAGGGTTATCTTAGAAGGCTGTCTAGTGTTTTTTTTTTCTTTCACATTCTGTGATTTTGACTTATTATCAGGTAGGATTTACATGACTGACAAATTTGTAATTAACATTTCCCAGACTGCCTTGTTAATTCTCCATTTTATTAGCAAGTAGACTGTAAATATTTACTGGTAAATATTTATTGAGATCACCTGAACCCATACAGTGCTCATGACCATGTATGGATGTATGATGCGCACGGATGGATCACATGACTGTTTAGGCACAGTACAGGTGTCCCCTGCTATTTGAGCCTTCCAACAAACTTTTGTAAGCCAAAATGCATAAAGTGAAGAAGCAATTACTATTAATTTAAATGGAAAAGCTTTTTGAACATTCCTGAACCCCAAATATGATGTATGTACAACGTTTTTATTTTGTTCACCACAATCGAAATGCTTAATTATGGCCAGTTTCACACCAAGCCTAACAATCTAAAAAGCTCTTCTGTTTTTCTGATACCTTTGGACACATCTTGCTAACATATGAACAAAATAAATGGAGATCAAGCACAGATGCTCACACAGTGCAAACCTCTCTGGGGCTTGATGTTGAGATGCTGAGTGTTGTTCCTGGGAGAGGAGCCTGGTGCCATCACTCTCGCTGCTTGGGGTGCATGCTGCCTCTATAACTAACGGCTACTGCTGCAAAAAACAAAAACAAAACAAAACAAAAAAAATCTGAGTGTTACTTTTACTTTTCATCTTTTATTTTTTTAAAGCAAAAATCATCTTCTGATTTCTTTAGGTTAGTGAAAACAGGTATGAATATAGGTCTTTTGTAAAGGCAAGGCAACTCATTGTAAACTTTCGAAACCTGAGTATACTTGTATATGCAGGTTCTAATGTAAGGTGAGAATTACTCCTTGCTAAGAAAATGCAAGAAAGGCTTAGTTTGGCTTAGAATGTAGTCTGTATCCTGCTTTCATCTAGATCAGGGGACTCAAACTCAACTCAGCATGTGGGCCGCAGAGCAAGATCACAGCCGTCCGGCGGCCGCACTAGGTCTACAAAAGGCAACCGTTACGCAACACTTTTCTCACTGCAGTTGAAAACAAAACAAAAAAAAAATCAGTACAACAAGCACAATCGTACATGCAGTTTACTCAGTGTCACAAAACGACCAGAAACTGTAGTTCGCATCACAACTGCTGTTAACTAAGCTAATATCTAGCTAGGATGCTAGAGAAATGAAAAATACAAGTAGGCCCCTAGGCTTACTTAATTTTATCCAAAATATTTTGAACTTCGTGGATTAGTCTGCGGGCCGCACAAAATTGTTCAGCGGGCCGCATGCGGCCCGTAGGCCGCGAGTTTGAGACCCCTGATCTAGATTCTTCTCTTGTGTATGTCACTTTGTTCTTGTGTCTATGCCTTTCTTCCTTGGTGTTATTTCTTATTTTAGGATTCTTATTCTATCTGCCAGAAATTCTTAGTTCATGGTAATGCAATTGTTCAAAAGTCATTTTAAGTACTGGTTTTATAAACTGATTTCTACAGAGTCTTTGCTTCCTTTGCTTTAAGATTTTCTGCAAAATGTTATCTGCATTGGTTGTTAACCTCAGAAATGACTTTTATCTACATTTGGTTGTCCCTGCAACCGCTTCTCTTGCCTGAGAAATTTGTGTCTGCCCTGGTGTCTTTCTTGCCATCTACTTCTCTTTCTGATCCTGAAGTTTAGGTTATGTTTTATATGCCATTCCCTTTGACAAAATGAGTCAGTGTTCGGTTGTCTGAATTGGAATGTGACCCCGTCACGTTTGTGGTACCATGACATCAGGAGAATCTCAGGAATAATTGTCTTTATAGTGTTTTATTGTCATGTTTTATGTGCCATATCATGATGATGATAAGATAGAAATAATAGCCACTCTGTTCATCTTATTTGAGAAATTTAAAAAAATGTGTTGTTTTTCATAACAACAATTATGAAGTGCCTCATTTATTTTGACTACCTTTGATAGCTGACTAGGGAATTAAATATCAAAAGACCTTTCTTACATGATTAATTTTCTGAATGAATAACTTTATCCAGTTTATATAATTTAGTTTTATACTGACACAGATCTCCTAATAGAGTATGAGCATTTTTTAAAAGGGAAATTAATGTACTCTGTTGATACATAAGTCTTCTCTTTTTGGTCCTTTTATTCAGTAACTTTTGATTTAATAGAGTATGACCATTAATTAAATAAAACACATAATTTTAGTCTCTGCTTTTATATTTTTATTTCTCAAACTTACTAAATAGCTATAAAGAGAGACTTGCAATTTTACTCCAAAAGTGGGAGAGAAATGATTATAATGTTTTTATAGTTTATAGTTATAGTTCCTTTCTCAAATAAGGCTAAATGCCTTATCTTCCTGTTTTAGTTTAATGCAGTGAAATCTTCAAGATAGTTTTCTGACTTATTAAAGACTTGTTTTTTTATTTAGGGAACTGCATAAAATATGCAGATTGTGTGAATTCAGGTGTGTGATGTTTTCAACAGCCTACAAATCATTAAATGCCATTTTCTCCTTTTAGTGCCAAGTTCGTGATATTAAATGACTTAGAAAATTGTATGAGGTAATTTACTCTAGTGCATTTGACGCAAATTACACTAATATTGTGAAGTGCCTTTGTTTAACACATTTCTTTTAAGTTAGATAAATTAAAATTTCTGAAGGATGGAATTAAATCAAGATTATTATGATTAGGGAGATAGCTTAAACCTCTCCAGCAGCATTAAATATGGTTAATTCCATGCAACACTGATGCAAACCTAAGTAACTTCACCATTTACTCTAATGACCACTTTCTTGCTTATCTTTTAGTAGATGAAAAGTGCTTAGTCTAATAGTTGTACAATAAAATCTCTTTATTTCTGCAGCTGTATACAGGAGACATTACTAGTTTTCATCAAAATATTTTTATCACTTAAAAGAGCCCTAATCATGACTCCACTTACTTTAGGAATTTAAAAATATCATACTGGATTCTGAAGCAAGATAAGATTCTATCATGCTTTCTAATGCTTAGGAAAAGGACTTGTGTTATGTTTTTAAACTGAAGACTTTCATATAATGATTAACGTAGGTAGCTGATGGGGTGATGTAGGCAGATAAGAAGAATGACTTACTCATAGCAAGACTTTGTGGTTGTCTCCCATTTTTAAAGTTAAGTTTCTAGATTACTCACCTATTTCTGAAAGACTAATTTCTTCACGCTCCAAATCTACCTTGTATTACTTGCTTTGGGGTTTCTAATAGGACAGGATCTAGCATATTTTGCTTGCCTGAAATATACTGAATGCCCAATTGATAAATGTTGATTTTACAAATTAATTAATCTCTGGAACTATCGTTTCTCCACATGCTTATGATAGCATAACCATATATAACTGTTCAGAGCTACTTTTTATGTTTAAGAAATACCATACTTCCCCATGTATAAGATGCACCTTTTTTTTAAAAAAAATTGAGGTTTAAAAGCTGGGTGCATCTTCTACAATGGTTGTAGATTTTTTTACTTGCATTTCCCGCTTTTTCCATGCTTGTTTTTGTGCTCATTGTTGAAGACAGTAATTTGTCATCAGACACAGATGAGGGCAAGCTAATGGATGGGAGTTTTGACAGTGATGAGGAGTTGTTTGAATTTTATAATGAATAAAACTTGAGTTCAATAACTTTATGTAATACATTTTTTTTTCAAATTTTAGGCCCCAAAATTAAGGTACATCTTCTTATATATGGGGAAATATGGTAACATTAATGCATTAATGGCAGATAATATGTTATCTACATCCTTCTCTCTATCATTTTTTCTGCAGTGCTTTTTTCACAAGGAAGAAAACTTAACATTTAGTCTTATAGGAATTTCAGTCCCTCAGGCAGTCTGAGGTTCAGGGAGATTCCACCTATTGTGACCTCAGCATCACGTAATCTATTGAGATAAAAATGAGATGAAAAATAGCTCGCACCCAAGCCAGTTAAAAGGAAAAGTGATGCAATTCATAAAAATAGATGTTATTTAGGCTCAATTGGAATAGCATAACTAGTATAAGCATATAAGCACATTTCATAATATTAATAGATTATTATTAAAGTCTTAAACACTTCCATTGTATAGTCCTGAAATTCTGGGACACGTCAGTTTACATCTGAATATTATTCTTTACTCAAAAATTTCTGTACTTGTTTTACTGTGTTGAGAGAAAAGTAAAAATTAAAACAAGGAAAAAACTTAGATTTATAAATAGAAAAATGTAACAAATAGTCAGAAGCATAGTCAGAAAGAGTTATTAATAATGGCCTTTCAGGAGAGATAAAAATAATGGTAAGAAATTAAATACAGACCTTAGAACTATTAGTAAGTAAGAAGTTGAAGTTAAGCCTGACCAGGCAGTGGTGCAGTGGATAGAGCCTCAAACTGGGATGCAGAGAACCCAGGTTTGAAACCTCGAAGTTGCTGGCTTGAGTGCGGGCTCATCAGCCTTGAACATGGCTCACCAGCTTGAATGTAGGGTTGCTGGCTTCAGTGTGGAATAATAGACATGACCACATGATCGCTGGCTTGAGTGTAAAGGTCACTGGCTTGAAATCTAAGGTCAATGGCATGAGCCCAAGGTCTCTTGCTTGAGCAAGGGGTCATTTGGTCTCCTGTAGCTCCCTGGTCAAGGCACATATGAGAAAGTGATCAATGAACAACTAAGGTGCCACAGTGAAGAACTGATGCTTCTCATATCTCTCCCTTCCTGTCTATCTGTCCCTATCTGTCCCTCTCTCTGACTGTCTCTTCGTCTCTGTAAAAAACAACAACAACACATAAAGTTGAAGTCAGAACTTAAATGTGTAAACTGTGTCTTAATACTGAGGCTCTCCATAACCTAAATCATAAAGTTGAGATAATGAGATAAAATCAAGTACTGAAAAATTCAAGTTATTGCCATTTTCATGAGCTGTGGTTTGCAAACGCTGTCAAATAGACTAGCCCAAAGGCAATGTAGGCCAGATGAGAGAGGGAAGCTATGCCAATTGTTGTTCAGAGCTGCCTACTACTGACCAGAGATGAGAGATTCAAAAGAGGTGGAAGAATTTCCCATATATATCACACATCTTCTTTTAAAAAAATTTTTATTGAATTTATTGGGGTGATTTTTGTTAATAAAAATAACATAGGTTTCAGGTGTAAAATTCTATAATGCATCATCTGTATACTATATTGTGTGTTCACTGCACAAGTCAAGTCTCTCTCAATCACCATCTATATTCCCCTCCTTCAATTCCCCCACGCCTCCTTTCCCTCCTACAATTCCCACACTATTGTCTGAGTCTGTGAGTGTTTTTTCTTTGCTTAATCCCTTTACCTCTTTCATCAAGTTCATATCCTCCACCCCATCTGACAGCTGTCAGTCTGTTCCTCTTATCTATGAGTCTATTTCTATTTTGTTTGTTACTTTATTTTGTTCTTTAGATTCCACATATAAACGAAATCATATGGTACTTGTGTTTCTCTGATTGGTTTATACTACTTAGCATAATAATCTCCAGGTCCATCCACGCTGTCACAAAAGATAAGATTTTTAAATTTTTTATAGCTGAATAACCCATTATGAAAATGTTCTACATCTTTTTTTTACCTACCCATCTAGTGATGGGCACTTGGGCTGCTTCCAAATCTTGGCTATTGCATACAATGTTACAATGAATATAGTGATGCATATATTCTTTCAAATCAGTGTTTTGGATTTCTTTGCAAAAAGTCCCAGAAGTGCAATTGCTGGGTCATAAGGCAGCTCCACTTTTAATTTTTTGAGGTTAGTCCATACTGGTTTCCACAGTGGCTGCACACATCTTAAATTGCAAAGTTAGTTTGAATCCAGTTCTCTGACACCCAGTGCAGAGTCTTCTCAAATATACCTAGAATCCTTTTACCAAACACTACATAGACTCTATCTCAATGTCACATGAAGAAATTTAGTAATATTTGATAGTGATGAAAAAAAGGATGACTTTTCCTCAATGCATCTACAATAGCCTAGTAATTGTTTTCCTAAGTAAGCATTTGTAGCAATGTATAATTTTGTAGGAAAAATGAAATGGCTATAATACACCAATACAGCAGAAAGTAAAACAACAACAACAACAAAGAAAAAAAAAAACACATTCAATTTCTTTTTCTGCCATGGTTTGGAATGTTTCCAATAATATCACTCATTTAAGATTTAGTCACTTATCTCACAGATCCTTGCTATTAACATTCATGTCATATTCATGAATATAAGCCATTAACTGCTTTCACAATAGAGAAGATTAGAGATGTGTGTGGGAACTATAAGAGAAGCATTGCCATCCACTTCTATAATTGAAGTAGATTATTCAGAAAAAGGCTCCATGGAAAAGAGCCTTATGATTGCAAGTTATTACTCTAATGGAAAGTGATTGTTAATGGTATCAGTCTGGTTAAATCAAACTTTTTTTTTTAGATTATATTTATTCATTTTTAGAAAGAGAGGAGAGAGAGAGAAAAAAAGAGAGAGAGAAGGGGGAGGGGCAGAAAGCATCAACTTCCATGTGTGCCTTGACCAGGCAAGCCTGGGATTTTGAACTGATGATTTCAGTGTTCCAGGTCGATACTTTATCCACTGTATCACCACAGGTCAGGTCAAATCAAATTTTCAAACATAGCACATAGCACGACTTGAACTTTCTCAAGACTAAAGGTCCAGAAAGTAGTTTTATAGAATAAAATAATTTTACTATCATGGAACACAACTGTTAATATGCTTTTGTGTTTTGTTTTTTCTTCTTTTCCAAGTGAGGGGTGGTGGAGAAATAGACAGACTCCCTCTTGCACTCCAGTAAGGATCTCCCTGGCAACCCCCATCTGGGGTCAAGGCTCTGCCTGTCTGGGGCCATTATCACAACTGAGCTATTTTTAGCACCCTAGGAAGAGGCTCCATTGAGCCATCCTCAGCACCTGGGTCTGATGTGCTCTTACCAATCGAGCCATGGCTGTGGGAGAGGGACAGAGGGAGAGAGGGAGAGAGGGAGAGGGGTGAAGCAGATGGTCCCTTCTCCTGTGTGTGGAGAATCAAACCTGGGACATCCACACATTGGCTGATGCTCTATCACTGAGCCAACTGGCCAGGGCCACTAGCATGCTTTTGAAAACTTGAAATAAATATGTATAACAAATCTTATGTTTGTTATAGTGTTAATATCTGAAAATTCAGTATATTTTATTTTTCTACTTTACATTATAGTTTATTTACAAAAGCATGATTTTCTATGTGGTCTTCTGGATTTTAAAGATCAAATTCCAAAAATATTTTCAAATGATAACAGATATATTTTTTCCTCCAATCTATACTTTAAATTAATTTTATAGGATTACTCTTTCTTAAATTAATTTTATAGGATTTCATTTTCAAAAAAGAACTCAGTGGCAAAAGAACAAAACACATTTTGATAACTTAGAACTGATTTTTTTGATATGATAATCAGTCATATGAAGGCTGGATTATAATAATAATTATATTTGTACACTTATTCATGAGAGAGCAGAGACTAGAATTTAGGTTTACCATGGAGATATTCAAAAGCAATTGAAAATTGTTTTGTTCTAATGTAAATTGAAAAAAATCAATAGCAGATGTTGATCAAAGTGATTATTATAAGAAGAAATTATAAGTGAAAAATTCTCAGAAATGTTAGTGTTGTTCTGGGTAGGCATATCTTTTTTTGAAGATGGTGTCACAATTCAACTACTGTATCTACATAAACTACATAATAAAAGACATATTAGGACTTGAACCTACATATTCACACTCCAAATCCAATACTATTTATTTATTCCCAGGTTTCAAAATTATGTATGACAAGATAGCATACTATATTTCTAAGTGACTTTCATTCACTTAGATATAGTAAAATTTATTTTGGGCAAGTAAGAGAAATATTGTATTATGATTCTCTGTATCATTAGTTGTTGTTTATTTTACTTTAGAACTAGTATTTTATTTTTTTATTAATATTAATTTTAATGGGGTGACATTGATAAATCAGGTACATATGTTCAGAGAAAACATATCCAGGTTATTTTGACATTTGATTATGTTGCATACCCATCACCCAAAGTCAAATTGGTTTCTGTCACCTTCTATCTGGTTTTCTTTGTGCCCCTCTGTTCCCTCCCTCCACCTGGTAAAGAGCACCCTCTTGTCCATGTATCTGAGTCTCATTTTTATGTCCCACCTATGTATGGAATCATATAGTTCTTAGTTTTTTCTGATTTACTTATTTCATTCAGTATAAAGTTATCAAGGTCCACCTATGTTGTTGTAAATGATCCGATGTCATCATTTCTTATGGCTGAGTAGTATTCCATAGTATATATGTACCAAAGCTTTTTAATCCACTCATCCACTGATGGACAATTGGGTTGTTTCCAGATCTGCGCTATTGTGAACAATGCTGTCATAAACATAAGGGTGCATTTCTCCTTTTGAAACAGCTCTATGGTGTTATTGGGGTATATTCCTAAAAGTGAGAAAGCTAGGTCAAAAGGCAGTTTGATTTTCAATTTTTTGAGGAATCTCCATACTGTTTTCCACAGTGGCTGCACCAGTCTGCATTCCCACCAGCAGTGTAGGAGGGTTCCCTTTTCTCCACATCCTCGCCAGCACTTATTCTGTGTTGTTTTGTTGATGAGCGCCATTCTGACGGGTGTGAGGTGGTATCTCATTGTGGTTTTAATTTACATTTCTCTAATGATTAGTGATTTTGAGCATTTTTTCATCTGCCTATTGGCCATTTGTATGTCCTCTTTGGAGAAGTGTCTATTCATTTCTCTTGCCTATTTTATGATTGGATTGTCTTCCTGGTATTGAGTTTTACAAGTTCTTTATAAATTTTGGTTATTAACCCCTTATCAGATGTATTGTTGAATATGTTTTCCCATTGTATAGTTTGTCTTTTTCTTCTGTACTTATTGTCTTTATATGTGCAAAAGCTTTTTAGTTTGATATAGTCCCAATTGTTTATCCTGTCTTTTATTTCACTTGCCCATGGAGATAAATCGGCAAACATATTGTTGCAAGAGATGTCAGAGAGCATACTGCCTATGTTTTCCTCTAAGATGCTTACGGTTTCATGGACTACATTTTAAGTCTTTTATCCATTTCGAGTGTATTATTGTGAATGGTGTAAGTTGGTGGTCTAGTTTTATTTATTTGCAGGAAGATGTTCAATTTTCTCGACATCATTTGTTAAAGAGACTGTCTTTACTCCACTGTATGCTCTTACCTCCTTTGTCAAATATCAGTTGTCCATATCAGTGTGGGTTTATTTCTGGGTTCTCCGTTCTGTTCCATTGGTCTATATACCTATTCTTATGCCAGTACCAGGCTGTTCTGAGTACAGTGGCCTTGTAGTATAACTTGATATTAGGAAGTATGATACCTCCCACTTTGTATTTCCTTTTCAAGATTGCTGAGGCTATTCGTGTTCTTTTTGGTTCCATATAAATTTTTGGAATATGTGTTCTATATCTTTGAAGTATGTTATTGGTATTTTAATTGGTATTGCATTGAATTATAAGTTGCTTTGGGTAATATAGACATTTTAATGATGTTTATTCTTCCTAACCATGAGCACAGTATATGCTTCCACTTGTTTATATCTTTCCTGATTTCTTTTATCAATGTTTTATAATTTTTCGAGTACAAGTCTTTAATCTCCTTAGTTAAATTTACTCCTAGGTACTTTATTTTTTTTCTTGCAATAGTAAAGGGGATTGTTTCCTTAATTTCTCTTTTTGACAGTTCATTGTTGGTATATAAAAATGCCTCTGATTTCTGAGTATTAATTTTATATCCTGTCACCTTGCTGAATTCATTTATTGGGTCCAGTAGTTTTTTGACTGAGACTTGAGGATTTTCTATATACAGTTTTATATAATGTGCAAATGATAGTTTTATTTCTTTTCCAATTTGGATTTCTTCTTCTTATTTGATTGCTGTGGCTAGGACTTCCATAACTATGTTGAATAAGAGTGGTGAAAGGGGGCATCCCTGCCTTGTTCCTGATCTGAAAGGGATTGCTTTTAATTTTTGCCCATTGAGTATGATGTTGGCTGTGGGTTTGTCATAGATGGCCTTTATCATGTAGAGGTATGTTTCCTGTATTCCCACTTTGCTAAGAGTTTTGACCATGAATGGGCGCTGGATATTATCAAATGTTTTTTCTGCATCTATTGAAATTATCATGTGGTTTTTCTCCTTCCTTTGTTTATGTGATGAATCACATTGATTATTTGCGAATATTGTACCAGCCTTGCCTCCCCAGAATAAATCCCACTTGATCATGATGTATGATTTTTTTCATATATTGCTGAATCTAGTTTGCTAATATCTTGTTGAGGATTTTAGCATCTAAATTCATCAGGGATATTGGCCTATAATTTTCTTTCTTTGTGTTGTCTTTGTCTGGTTTTGGCATCAGAATTATGCTCGCCTCATAAAAGGAGCTAGGAAGTCTTCTTTCCTCTTGAATTTTTTGAAATAGCTTGAGAAGGATAGGAGTTAGTTCTTTTTTGAATATTTGGTAGAATTCACTTTTTAAGCCATCTGGCCCAGGACTTTTCTTTGTTGGGAGTTTTTTAATAACTGTTTTAATCTCATTTGTTGTAATCAGTCTGTTCAGGTTTTCTGATTCTTCTGGTTTAATTTTTGGAAGATTGTATGTTTCAAGGAATTTGTCCATTTCATCTAGGTTGTCTAATTTTCTGGCATACAGTTCTTCGTAGTTATTTTCTTACAATATTTTGTATTTCTGTTGTGTCAGTTGTTATTTCTCCCCTCTCGTTCTAATTTTATTTATTTGAGTCCACTCTTTTTCTTGGTGAGTCTAGTTAAAGGTTCATCGATCTTGTTTACTTTTCCAAGAACGAGCTCTTGGTTGTTTTTTTTAATTTTATTTATTGTTTCTTTAGCCTCCATGTCATTTATTTACTCTATGATCTTTATTATTTTCTTCCTTCTACTACCTCTGGGCTTTATTTGCTGTTCTTTTTCTAGTTCTTTTAGATGCAGGGTCAAGTTGTTTATTTAAGCTTTTTCTAGCTTCTTAAGGTATGCCTGTAATGCTATGAACTTCCCTCTCAGGACTGCTTTTGCTGTGTCTCATAATTTTTGAGTTGTATGCTCATTATCTTTTATTCTTAAGAATTTTTTATTTCTTCTTTGATCTCATTGTTAATCCATTCATTATTTAATAACATGCTATCTAATTTTCAACTGTTTGAATATTTTTCAGTTTTTCTGTTGTGATTGATTTCTAGTTTTATGCTGTTGTGATCAGAAAAAATGCTTGATATGATTTCAATCTTCTTAAATTTGTTGAGACTACTTTTTTGCCTTAACATGTGGTCTATCCTAGAGAATGTACAATGAGCACTTGAAAAGAATGCATATTCTGCTGCTTTAGAGTGAAAGGTTCTGAAGATATCTATTAAATCCTGTTGATCTAGAATGTCCTTTAAGTCTGCTGTTTTTTTTTTTTTAAATTTTCTTTCTTGAGGATCTATCCATTGATGTTAGTGGGGTATTGAAATCTCCTACTATTATAATATTGCTGTTGATCTCGCCCTTTATATCCATCAAAGTCTGTTTTATATAGATATTTAGGTGCTTCTATATTAAGTGTGTAGATATTTATAATGGTTATAGCTTCCTGTTGGATTGCTCCCTTTATCATTATGTAGTGACCTTCTTTATCTCTTACTATGTCCTTTGTTTTAAAGTCCATTTTGTCTATATAAGAATTGCTAACCCAGCTTTATATTCATTTTCATTTGCATAAAATATTCTTTCCATCCTTTTATCTTCAGTATATGTGCATCCTTTGTTTTAAGGTGTGTCTTTTGTAGACAGCATATGTATGGGTCCTGTTTTCTTATCCATGCAGCTACCCTATGTCTTTTGATTGGATCATTTAATCCATTTACATTTAAGGTTATTATTGATATGTAGTTGTTTGTTGCCATTTTATTCTTTAAAGCTATATTCTTTTGCTATGTTCTTTTTCTCCTTTGATCTGTTTACAACAGGCCCCTTAGCATTTTGTGCAGCATTGGTTTGGTTGTAGTGAATTCCTTGAGTTTTTTTTTTTTTCTGAGAAGCTTTTTATTTCTCCTTCAATTTTAAATGATAGCCTTGCTGGATAAAGTAGTCTTGGTTGTAGGCTCTTGTTCTGCATTACTTTGAATATTTCTTGCCATTTCTTTCTGGCCTCAAGTGTTTCTGTTGAGAAGTTGGATGTCATCCTTATGAGCATCCTTTGTAGGTGATAGCCTTTTATTCTCTAGCAGCTTTTAATATTTTCTCTTTATCACTTAGCTTTGGTATTTTAATTATGTGCCTTGGTATAGATTTCTTTGGGTTTCTCTTTAATGGAGTTCTCTGTGCTTCTTGAACTTGTTAGATATTTTCCTGCATTAATTGAGGGAAGTTTTCAGCTATGATATGATTAAACAAAGTCTCTATCCCATGTCCTTTCTCTTCTCCTTCAGCAACCCCTAAGATGTGATGTTATTTCTCTCATGTTGTCACAGAGCTCTCTTAGGGTTTCCTCAGATTTTTGAGTATCTTTTCTTTTTTCTGCTCTGCTTCTGTGCCTTCATTTATCTTGTCCTCTAACTCGGTGATTCGATCCTCAGCTTCATCCATCCTGCTTTGAATTTCTTCCATTGTGATCTTTATTTCTGATATTGTATTTGTCATCTCCTACTGATTCTTTTTTATTATTTCAATTTCCTTTTTTATATTTGCTATGTCTTTATTTAGGTGTTTGTAATGACCATCTATTGTTGTTTTAAGATTTTGAGCATCTTAACAATTCTTATTTTACACTTTGTATCTAGTAATTTTGTTATATATGACTCATTCAGGTCCTTTTCTGGGGATTTCTGTTGATTCATTTATGTTGCATTACTCTGCCTTCTCATTTTGTCTGTGTATACAAAGGTTTTGGTCACTGGAGTTCAATAAACATGGCCTCTGTGTTCCCTAGGTGTGGTCTGTGTGCAGGCCCGCCACCCTCTCTGCTGCTGCCTAGGGCATTCAGATATGGGCCTTGCTAGTGCCAGCCTGCTGGGGCTATTGCTGCAGTTTCTGCCTCTCTTCCATGGGAGAGGCTGTGATCAGATGCCTGGGTCTACAAGCTTCCACAGCCTCAGCCTTCACCCTGCCCCCACGGGTGGGGTTATACGCTGTGCCTGGGCTGCAAGCCTTGGCACTGCAGGCAGGGGTAAGCACCTTTGCTCAGCTGAGGGTTTCTGCCTGTTTCTGGGCTTTTGCCCTGCCCTCGCAGGAAAAGCCCACTCGTAGGTCGGCTGCAGGCCTCTGTTTTGTGGGCCGGGTGAATCTGTGCACTGGTGCACCCTTGCTCAGTGGTGGGTCTCCACCCCTTTTGGGGCTCCTGCCATTCCCCCACAGGTGGGATTGCAGGTGGGACTGCAGTTGGGCTTGACCACTTTCAAACGTCCACTGCACCCCTGCTCGGCAAGACTGAGCTCATACCTGGGGCCTCAGTTTTGGCTGGCTGGCTTCTGCCCTTGTGGACAGAACCACACTTCTGCATCCTGCCCCCGCCTGCCCTGCAGCTAGCCCTCAGCCATGTGGGTGGGAGGCGCTGCAGCTCAGATACTAATAGTCAATACTGTAGTACTAAAAGCTCCCTCCTTCTAAGCAGCTCTGCTCTGAGTACCCTGAGAAAGCTTGTTTGGCTGGTGCCCTGCTTCCTTTTGTTGGTATTGCTGGTTCCAGGGGAAATATTCACTTCAGATTTGGGTAGTGACTCAACCCAGGTGTTAGGGTGGCTGTTCCTCAAAGTGTTTCCCATGTGCCTCCTAGATTACACTTTCTTCCCACTGCTCCAGTCCTCTCCTCTCTCCCATCCCCCAGAGCCCCGGGGGGGGGGGTTGTGAGAGAGATTTTCTGCATGGTCCCTTTAAGAAGAATCCTGGGTCTGAGAAATCTCTTTCTCAAAAACAGTATCCTGACTTGTTTTTCAGCTAAATACTGTCCATATGCCTCTTCTAGGCTCTGGGGCTGCAGGCTGGGGCTTTGTTCCTGGGGCTCAGGACTCTCCCCTCTCTGCTAAACTCACTTCTCACCATGTGAGTCTCTCTGGGCTGCTGCCATTCGCTCCATTTCTCTGGGAAGCTGGGCAGCCCTCTCTGCATTTCTGTTTTTACTACCAGTCTCAGTATGGCTTCTTTGGTGTTCCTTGGTTAAAGAGTCCTCTTAGTTTAGTTAAAAGTTGGTTTTTCCAGATGATGGTTCTTAAAATTAAGTTGTAATCCACTTTGGTTCTGGGAAGTGGAAGTTGGTATGTCTGCCTACTCCATTGCCATCTTGTCGTTCAATATCATCAGTTTTTACTAGGTCTTGACATTGTGCTAGCATATTTAATGTATATAATAAATATATTATTTCATTAGTTCTCACAACAATGTAATATATACTAACTTTGTAGATAGGGGCACTGATATTCAACTGGAATAAGTAATATGCCAAGGGCACAAATTGGTAGAGTGATTAAACTGGTACCCTGATCTGTTTGCTGCAAAAGTCGTTCATAATAGCATATCTGATTTCAGTATATTTCACTTTTTATAAGTTCTCAAATATGTTTTTTTTTAGAGTGACAATTCTGTTTAAACCAACTCATTGTTTTCTAGTTATTCCTGGCTCACTCTCCTTTCATCCTTCTGTTTTCTCTACTACATCCACACAAGCTCCCTTTTATTTTTTAAAAAAGTCCATGCTTCTTCTTGCCAAAGGCTCTTTTCACATGCTTATTCATCTGCCTGACTCTGTTTGTATTCTTTTTCATTTTTTTAAATGAAATTTATTGGGGTGACTTCAGTTAATAACATTATATATATTTCAGTGTACATTTCTGTTACTTCATCTGTATATTGTATTGTTTGTTTTCCAACCAAGGTCAAATCTTCTTCTGTTACCATATACTTGGTCCTCTTGACCCTTTACTACGCCCTCACTTGCTTACCTCCTCTGGTAACCACCTTACTGTTGTCTGTATCTATGAGTTTCTGTTCATTTGTTTTTTTCTCATTTGTAAGCTTGTTGCTCTCAGTTTTATATCCCACATATGAGTAAAATAATATGGTTTTTGATATATATATACACACACACACACACACACACACACAGAGTCAAAGAAAGGAATAGGCAGGGACAGACAGACAGGAATGGAGAGATGAGAAGCATCAATCATTAGTTTTTTGTTACACTTTGCAACTCCTTAGTTGTTCAGTGATTGCTTTCTCATATGTGCCTTGACTGTGGGCCTTCAGCAGACCAAGTAACCCCTTGCTCGAGCCAGCAACCTTGGTTCCAAGCTTGTGAGCTTTGCTCAAACCAGATGAACCCGCGCTCAAGCTGGTGACCTCAGGGTCTCGAACCTGGGTCCTCGGCATCTCATCCCAATGCTCTATCCACTGCACCACCACCTGGTCAGGCAGTTTTTGATATTTTCTGTCTGACTTATTTCACTTACTATGATCCATCCATGTTGTTGCAAATGGTATTATTTCATCTTTTTATGGCTGAGTAGTATTTCATTGTAAAGGTACAAGTACCATATCTTCTTTATCCAGTCCTCTATTGAGGGACACTTCAGCTGTTTCCATTGCATTGTTTTTCTAATAGAAGAAAAAGTTCCTCAAAATCAAGTAACACTAGTGGGATACCATATTAGTGCTTCACTCACATTACAGCGGAACTATATAATACAACTGTAATATCCCATCAAGTTTTAAAATGAAGTATTTTTCAAGTATGGCTTAGTAGGGGAAGTTTAATTCATGAATATTTTCAATAAAATTGGCAATACTTAAGTACAGCACAATCTCAGGTATTATAAATAAAAATATAATTATAAAATCTCTATCATAGCTTATGTTTCTTTTAATATCACCAGAATTTATGAAGTGTATTTTGTCTATTTAGAAACAAAAAATGTCCTCAAATTCTAAACAAATGCATAAATCATATACTTTGTAGAAGTTTCATGACTATCATAAAAAGAATTTAAGGTAAAATAAAGTATGAACTTTAAATAAATTAAGAACCATTAAATAATGATAAGGAGTTTATTATTTAATCATAAGAAATGCTTACACTCTTTGGTTCGGTTCTAGGAAATGTGGATATAAACAGACCAGATAACTGCCAACAAAACTGGCCTAATAGAGAGACATTAATTTATCTCTATGATTTTGGCAATGTTGACATTCCCTCTCTTTTCCCCCCTGCATCTATGATAACAGCATCATGCTTTGCTAATTTTACTTTCTATCTTTCTGGCTATTTTTTCTTAGTCTCCTTTTCCATCACATCTTGTAAAGGTTGGTACCTCTCAGAGCTCTCTTCTAGGTTCTTTTCTGTTCTTATTTCATACATTTTCCCAAGGATAGTCTATCCTGGCTCACACAGTAAAGGGAAAAAAAATAAATCAGTTTCTCTCTACCTTTCTTAGTGCTTTGCTGGATCTCTTATAACAACAACAAAAAATTAATTAGAGTAAAACAAATAGAAGGCTATTTACACGTATACCTCATGTTTACATTGGAGATGACCAAGGAAAAGTGAGTCAACTGGAAGCAGTGTCTTAGATCTCAGGTTTACACGCCATCATCAACAAAGAACAATAAGTTTGTGGAGTAATGGCAGGGCAAAGAAGGGTGGTTTTAGGTTTTCAAGAGTGGCAAAACATGGGAGGGTAAAAATATGAGAGAAAACTAATGGTAGATAATGGCTAATTAGTAAAGTTGGTTATATAAATTCCTCTGGTATTAACACCAGGCTGAAGGGGATTAAAGTTATCTCCTTGATTAATTTTTGCCCTTTCTGGCAGAGAGGGAGGGGATACACTTGAAAAAAAAAATGTTCTGTTTTTAGAAAAATAGTTCAAGAAAATTTTTTGTATCTTTTTCTTCTTACTTGCATTTATCTTAAAATAATCCTTATACCAAATGGTGTATTTTGGAATGCTTATGCTGTCATCCATTCTTTTTTATACAGCTATATATTTTATTAAATTTAATTTTTGGAGAGAGGAAAGATGGGAGAGAGAGAGAAAAACATAAATTTGTTGTTTATAAATTCACTAGTTGATTCTTGTATGTGCCCTGAACCGAGATAGAAATTGCAACCTTGGTATATCGGGACAATGCTCTAATCAACTGAGTTTAGTGGGTCACCACTAAACATTTCTATTGAAGAAACTACCTGCTCTGATTTCTAGCACTGCATAGTTAAGTGCTTCTTGAAATTTCCTTGGAATACTTACAGGTGAATTTTTTTTTTAACAGAGACAGAGAGAGAGAGTCAGAGAGAGGAACAGATAGGGACCAACAGACAGGAACGAGAGAGATGAGAAGCATCAATCATCAGTTTCTCATTGCGACACTTTAGTTGTTCATTGATTGTTTTCTCATATGTGCCTTGCCTGCGGGCCTTCAGCAGATTGAGTGACTCATTGCTCGAGCCAGTGACCTTGAGTCCAAGCTGGTGAGCTTTGCTCAAACCAGATGAGCCCGCACTCAAGCTGACGACCTCAGGGTCTCAAACCTGGGTTCTCCGCATCCCAGTCCAATGCTCTACCCACTGCACTACCGCCTGGTCAGGCATTGCAGGGGAATTTAACTCAATAAATCTCTGTACTTTTCTCTACCCCCCCCCCAGTTTATTCTCCATGATTGTTTTCATGTTTGAGCATAGGTATAAGACTTGAACCTAGGAGTTCTGTAGTTTTTTTCTTCTCTGATGACCCCTCATCCAATTGATTAGAAACTCACTGATTCTACCCAGTAAACATTTTTGCCTGTTGAATGGAAACTGTATAAACTCCCAGCCTTTTGTCTTCCTGCTTACTACCCTCCTCTGTCTGTGCTCCATATTACAGGCAGAGTACTTTGTAAAGTAAAAAATTTAATTGTATATTTTTATTGCTTTAAAGTCACTTGAGAGTTCTCATTTCTCTCAGAGCCCAAACCCTTGTGAATGCATGCCAGACTTTGGTTTATCTCCCTAAACTTTTTTCTCATTCTTAGTTTTGAGAAGCCACTGCACCACCTCACCCGCAGGTGTTGTAAAGTACCAAAGCTACAGAATTAATATTAATATTTTGGGAGGCTTGAAGAACATTTTATTAATTTGGGTTAAGGTGTTCAGAGAAATTGTGAGAAATAGTCTCTGTACTATGTGATTGGCATGACCAGGATGGCCCTCGGCATTGTATTGTAAATGCAAAAAGGTGAATGGCTAGCCAGGTACAAGGAGAGAAAAGCCAAAACAAACCTTTTCTTATAGCAATGAACCATTTGCGGGCATTTGTCCCCACGAAAACTACCTCTCCTATGTAAATGTGTGTGGTTAATACGTGTGACTCTGGACAGAGAGATGGTGGATGAACACTAGAAAATATAGGAGTACCTTTTAATATGTAAAGAGACATCTTTATACCATTGTGTTGATTTGTAAATTTTGTTTTCTCCAAAAGGATGTATGGCTTGCAAATTGAACATGGTCCTATCATGTTAAAGGACATATGACTATAACCAATAGTGGTAAAAGGGCTCCTAATTACAATTTTTGCTTCTGTACTTCCCACTTACAAAACTATAAAAACTAAGTAGAACAAGGGCCGGTGTGCGCTCTCCCTCAGACCACTGTTGGAGTTGCTGCGGCTTGGCCAAGCTAGATAATAAAGCTTTTTTGTTGTTGTTGTTCTGAAGCTGGAAACAGGGAGGCAGTCAGACTCCCGCATGCGCCCGACCAGGATCCACCCAGCACGCCCACCAGGGGGTGATGCTTTGCCCATCGGGGGCATTGCTCTGTTGTGACCAGAGCCACTCTAGCGCCTGGGGCAGAGGCCATGGAACCATCCCCAGCGCTGGGGCCATCTCTTGCTCCAAAGGAGCTTCAGCTGTGGGAGGGGAAGAGAGAGACAGAGAGGAAGGAGAGGGGGAGGGGTGAAGAAGCAGATGGACGCTTCTCCTGTGTGCCCTGGCCGGGAATTGAACCCAGGACCTCCGCACGCCAGGCCGATGCTCTACCACTGAGCCAACCGGCCAGGGCCAATAAAGCTTTGATGTGTAATTGATGGACTTTGTTCGTGTCTTCAATGTTTCAGGTCCCTCGGGATTAGGATTAACATTTTGGGAGCTCGTCCGCCATCGAGGGACTACCATCAGTCTGCACAATGGAGCTTTCTTGTCCAACCCCAGGTAAGTAGAACAAGGTCGCGACCATTTGTTGCCACGTGAGCCCTGGATGACGAGCTGGGAAGGGGCCGGTGGCCGTCTCCCCTCAGACACGAGGTTGGGAGATTTGGGAGGGCATCCTGTTTTTAGGGAACCCCGTTTGAGTTTAGATATTCCGAGCTCGAGGGAAGGTGGCGCCTGTTTGTCTATCTGTTTTTGCTGTTTGTATGGGTTTTTTTTTTGCTGTTTGTCTATATATTTTTGTCACTGCATTCATCACAGCTTTTAGAGAGTGAAGCTTTTAAGTACAGTGTGGGAAAGGGGGCGGGCAGCAGCTTCCCCTCATGCCAGATGTGCAGCCGCTTGTTCGGTGGTCCAGGCTCCTCCTCCCAGTGCCCGCTCGCTCTCCCTTCCCCTGGCTCGTGTGTGCTGCCCTCCGGCCTGCAGGCGAGGGAGGGGCTGGAGTGGTGTGCCGGCCCAGCCTGGGCTCCTGCTGCGGAGGGGAGGAGGGGGCTTGAGGAGAATGAGCAGTGAGTTGGATCCTGGAGCATGAGTGTAGGAGCCCAGCCATTCGCATGCCCGCCCACCGCTGCCACCTCCCCTCCGTAAGCAAATAAGTTGTTTAATCAGAATGAGGTAGAAACAGAGGAATGTAAATATAAAAGACTTGGAGTCTGAGAGTAACTTGGAAGATGGAAGTGTCACTGCTGTGGCCATTTTAAACTTTGTGGCACTGCAGCTCTCTGCTCCTAGGGCCTTTGTCTTAGGCCCTTGGAGGTCTCAGCTCTGGGGGGTGGAGGGCTGGCCTCCCCAGGAAGGGGTGATGGGCCGAGGGCTGGTGGAGCTGCCAGGACAGGGCCGCCTGCAGACTGGGTTTGGTGCTGGCTTCGCGGCTTCCCCTGCCTTGTGCCTACGAGGTGGGGTGGGAGAGGGCTCTGGCCGGTGCTCAGAGTCTGCATGCAGAAGGTGTGCGGCAGGGAGGGTGCGCCCCAGGCACAAGACTCTGGACACCGCCTTGGGTCCCAGCTGCTGCCAGTGCGGCCCAGCCATGGTCTCCTTTTGGACATGCAGGTGGCCACTCGCATGGGTGGTGAAGAACGCGGGTGCGTGCGTGTGGTGGACGGGATGTGTCTCAGGGGAGGTGCAGGCCTGGTGCACAGTGCAGCCTCCTTTGCTGGAATTTGCAGCTCCTAGGAACTCGAGGAGCAGCAGCGGAGAAAGCGCCTACAAGGCCTGGGGCTCCGGTTCCCTGTGGCCATGGGGGTAGCGGCTCTACTGCGGGCTGACCTTTGTGCCAACAAGGTTTGGCTCTGCTGGGGGCCCCCGCCCCAGGGGAGGTGTTCCCTTCCCAAATGGGCTGGACCTGCCTTTCAGCGAGGGTTGAAACAGATTTTGGCTGCTGGTTGTTGCAGCTCTTGGAATTTGTGAGTGATTGAAAGACTGAGATGCTTTTTGAAGTTGTGTTATTGTCTGATTCTTTGTGGTAAATGGAAATACTTAAGAGTTTGGGAAAGTTGCAGATTTTTCCGGTTATTCTCTTTCTCTAAACTCATTTTATTTCTTTACTGTTCTATGCCTGAAATGAGAGAGAAGGGAACACCTGTTTGGATGTAGCTAAACAGACTCTCATAAACGGCCGGCCGTTCTCAAACCTTTTCGAGAGAGTTCTGTTTAGTTTCTATCATTTTGTTCCTATCATAGTAGCCCTGCATAAGAATCAAGCAGGCCACGTTCTAATCTATAAAATCCCGGGTTTCTCTCTGATTTGTCTACCTTGTCTGATCCTCGTTTATGTTTGGTCTTTGCATGCAAGAATTGGAAATGCTGGCTTTAATATTGAAAAATAAGATGATATCATCCCTACAAAATTCTAATTTTAATTGGAATAAATATAGCATGCTCATTTAAATTTAAATAGAATAAAATGTGAATCCTAAAAATTTGCTAATTTTGGCTAAACTGCTTCAAACTTCAGGCTGCTACTGCAAGCTGCAAAGCTTGAAACAGAGTAAATTTACCTAACAAAGGTGTAGATTTTTATTAATAATATAGAAAAATAATAAAAGCCACACTGGAATGTTCCAGCCTTATTGTACACTTTAATTTACCTGTTAATTAATAGGATATAAATGTTTTAATAAGTATGGAAATGTTACTTGAAAATGCATTTACTATGTTTTGTTAAGTTAACATAAAGACAAGTATTTCTTACAATTTTGAAGTAAAGGTATTATAAAGTATACTCAACAAATGCTTAAAAGTCTGTGTGGTGACAAGGGGAAAAAAGAGCCACCCCAAGCAAGGCTCTGATTCCATTGGTGAATATACGAGAGAATTAAGATTCTGTTAAAATCTAAACTTGTTTCAGGAGTTAAGCTGTCTGACATGACAATTATTTCTTCAGAAAAATGGATGTTGAATGCACCTTTTAAAACTTCTTGCATATGTTTGTACAAAAATTGTCTTCATCCTTATGGTGCTTATTCATCTGAGCTGACTTCACAGTCCCCATGCCTCTGTTCTGTTTTTTCTTTTGTAGCATTAGGCGTTTGCTTTTGCCTTAAGGTTTGCCTGAAATAGCAGGTCTTTTAGTTTTGTATAGATTTTCAGCATGAGTCAAACATTGGATTTTTATGCTAATGTGTGAAGAAAAAAAAATTATCTAAAGCAGGTGTGCTTTAATAAGCAAATGTATATTTTCTCTTAGTTTGAATAGGGTGTGTGGATGTTTTTTTAAAAAAATAAATATAAAGGAAGTCCAGTTCTCACAAATGTTAATCAGTTAAATTTACAAAAAAAACTCTCATTCTTGAAAAAGTGCAAATGTAAAATTTAGAAAAATAACTAGAACCATGAGAAGAATGTTTACCAACAGGTTTGCTAATTATTTTGGAATTGGGACTTTGTTTTTTGTTTTTTTTTTAATAGTGATTAGAATGGTGCAGTACTAGGAAAGTTCTGGGAAATGTCAGTTTTACTTTAAAATGAGAATCTACTGTTTCTGTATTTTACTGTTTTCAATAAAACTTTGTATTTTAGACCTTTTATTTTTAAAAAAATTTTCTTTTAAATACTAATGTACAGGTTTATTCAGCAGCTGAAAGACTCTGGAATCCTACAAGAGATGCCAAATTTCTTTTCTCTTTCTGAAAACTTCTACCCTCTTTTATTCAATCCAGCTGATAATGCTGTTTTGTCTTTTTCCAATCAGCTCTAGGTATATGGAAAAAGTTTATATAGGCAGATGGGGACCCTCAAACCCCTCAACGAGATCTTCTGAGCATGGTAGAAAGGTCTATAATGACCAAAAGAGGAACAGAAAAGGCAGACAGAGCCCCCTCCCCCCAAAAAAAGAAATCAGGCAAAATACCAGCTCTTGGCATACACCCATAAAGGCTCCAATACCCCCAAGAGACTTCATAGGACTCCATCAGGGCCCTGCTTCAAGAGTGGAAAGGAAGGTCATTGAGCTAAAGCCTGCCAGGCTTCTCGGCCCCCACCAGGGACATGCCTTTACTATGGGAAAAAGAGACACTGGAAGGTAAGCTGCTCCCTCACTCCTCCAAGGGAGGGTTCAGTCTCTTCTAGCCCTGCTCCGGCTACCTGTGACCTGACCTTGCCAGCCTACTGAGGCTTGCCGCTGAAAACTAAAGGTGCCCAGGGCCATCGGCACCATCTCACATCGCTGTGGACAAGCCTAGGGTATTTCTTTCAAGTAGCAGGTAAACTGATCTCCTTTCTTATGGATACAAGGGCCACTTACTATGCCTTACCTGAATATTCAGTTTTTTATTCATCCCTCAAAGATCTCTGTTGTGGGTGTTGATAGTCTTATTTTCTGCTGCTTTGTTTAATATTTAGTGTTTCCTTTATTCCTCTTGCTTCAATGCCCCATGCCTATTTTAGGCTGGGACTTACTCCTAATTTAGACGAATTTACCTCTGCTACCCAGGATAATGTATCCACAGGTTCTCTTCACCATGCCATGATTGCAGAGCTCCAGAGAAAGGCACCCTGGGTTCACCTCTCCAGTTTAAAGAAAACAGAAGCTCCGTCTCCATACGTGCTACAGACGGCTTTTCCAGTCTACCTAAATTGTTACCAGCTAGAAACAGTGGTCACTGGGACTTGAACTCTAGCTGCAAAGCATGAAAATGTGACCACAACTCCAGTGCCTTGTGAATTTTTCCTGAATGTGTGTGACTCCTGCTCCTTGGGACACTTTTCAAACTGAAGTGAGGTTGGGTTTCATTTACAAATAATATGAAGCAGTAATTGTGTCAATATAGACTTCGTGAAATTACATTAACATGTTAAGGATATTTAAGACTAAAAATTTTATTTTAAATCCTGTTGTATTAGTTAAGACTTTACTTAGTAATTTAATAGGTTTTAATCACTTCATTATATTAAGACACTTGTTATAATATCTGTTAGCATTGGCTGTTTTAATATTGTTGTTTATTTTATATTTTTCCAGTCTGTCTCCAAATCTGAACATGGGAATTCAGATAAGTAAAAATCACAACACACAAATTTGAAATTTTAATATCTGATGAAAACCGAAATATAAACAGGGTGTTTTCTTTATATCCAGGGGACAGGTGCTGGGCCTAACCACCCATCTCACCTGCCCAATTAACAAAGAGCAATACCTGATTATTGCTCATCCCACCCTGGTCAAACGCCAGGTAGGGGCCGCCAACCTCCTGGTCCATCGACCTACATTTCAGCCTACCTACCATCCTCTCCTCTTAGTAGATACCGCGTCTTATCCTCCCATTCAGAGGGGGGAATGAGGAGCCACTGTGCCACCTTACCTGCAGGTGTTTGTAAAGTACCAAAAGCTACAGAATTAATATTAATATTTTGGGAGGCTTGAAGAACATTTTATTAATTTGGGTTAAGGTGTGCAGAGAAATTGTGAGAAATAGTCTCTGTACTGTGTGATTGGCATGACCAGGATGGCCCTCGGCATTGTATTGTAAATGCAAAGGGGTGAATGGCTAGCCAGGTACAGGGAGAGAATTAAGCCAAAATAAACCTTTTCTTATAGCAATGAACCATTTGCAGGCATTTGTCCCCACGGAAACTACCTCTCCTATGTAAATGCGTGTGGTTAATACGTGTGACTCTGGACAGAGAGATGGTGGATGAACACTAGAAAATATAGGAGTGCCTTTTAATATGTAAAGAGACATCTTTATACCATTGTGTTGATTTGTAAATTTTGTTTTCTCCAAAAGGATGTATGGCTTGCAAATTGAACATGGTCCTATCATGTTAAAGGACATATGACTATAACCAATAGTGGTAAAGGGCTCCTAATTACAATTTTTGCTTCTGTACTTCCCACTTACAAAACTATAAAAACTAAGTAGAACAAGGGCCGGTGTGCGCTCTCCCTCAGACCACTGTTGGAGTTGCTGCTGCTTGGCCAAGCTAGACAATAAAGCTTTGATGTGTAATCGAAGAACTTTGTTTGTGTCTTCAATGTTTCGGATCCCTCTGGATTAGGATTAACAGTTTGGGCATGCAGAATTAATTTCATTTTCAAGACCATACAATGTAATTGCTTTTATTGAATAAATCAGTCCTGCTGCCCTTCATTTGCCTAATACTTTTAAGCTCCATATTTGAAATCAGGTATTTCAGGAAGCTTTATTAGATGCCCTAATGTTGGATTATGTGTCTCTTCTATATGTCCTATGTCATCGTACACTCCTATACTTCCTCTGTCAAACTGACTTTTCACACTGACACATAACTGTTTGTGGGCTTGGCCTGATGAAGTCAAAGAGTGCTCCTCCTGGTCATCAGTTTTTTCCAGAATTTGGCACAATTAATGGCACACAGAATTATTTAATGAAGAAATTATTATAATCTCTTGATTTAGGTTTTTTAAAATGACATTTATTGGATTTTATATCTTTTTTAATAAGAATTAGTAGTGAATTTTAGAAAGTTGTGCTTTTTAGAAACTCTAGATAAAAATAATTAGATGAATCTTGCTTGACAGATTGAATACAATATTTTTTCTCTATATTCTTTTTCTTCACTATCCTGCAAAATATAGAAACAAAGAATAAATGACATTTTACTGATCATTTTATTTAAATATACTACTCATCATCTTCAAATATAGCTATATGCCATATACCCTTTATCTGTAATATTTGTCTACCTTCTAATATACTTAGATTATATTTTTTATTACTTGCAAATGGGTTTTAGAAATAAAAGTAAATGAGAATTACCAATTGGTTTTTCCATTAGTATGCATTACTTTATATATTACATATCATTTTGATTTTCCTTTTCTCAATTAAATATATTCTTTAATCTTTTATCATAAAGAGTTCCTCATTTTCCTTGTAAGTATATTAGGTTTTCATTGCTTTCAGGTTTTCTCTCTCTCATTTTTTTTATATAACCTCCTAAATATATGACTAAGATGACTACTATAGTACTATAGTTAAGATAATGAGATATTATTGATTCATAAATTGAGGTATTATAATATGTGTGTCCTATTTCTGGCCTCTTTTAATATGGTTTAATACCTCATTCCATTTTTATTACTTCTAGGTAGTGAACAAATGTCATCATTGAATTGCACAAAGAGATACATAAATCTTATTCCTGAGAAAATTACTTTTAGTTCAGAGCTCATCAATGTGTATGAGTAATTTGAATTTATTTTTCAAATGTTATTTTCCTTTACATATTTTAAATGAATTTTGCCAACCTTTGTGTCTCTTAATTACCTTATATTGTTAGGTCTTTTGGAATTCAACCAATTTACCTAATCTCAAGAAAATTAAAATATATTTTTCTGCAAATTTAAAAACTTCACCTTCTTTTCCAGATCGTTAACAAAAGTATTAAATAGGAGACACAGTTATGAATCCTAGACTCACCCTGCTAATTAACCTCTTTGCTTCCTGAGGACTTGCAACTTATTCTACTCAATTTCTACTGCATAAGTTGTTTTTAATGGTTTAGTGCCTTCCCCATGGGGGTAGAGGGCCTCGAGCAAATCATTTTGCAATATCATTCCTTACCATTTTTTATTCAAGTAAAACTGTGAAAGTTAACAGCAGAAATATTCTGAAAGTGCAAAGTTCCTGGAGCTATATGTAAAGAGGCAATTGTTTATAGGTAGCAAACCCATTCCTAAACCCTTTTCAGCTCCTTTTTTATGAGCTAGTGACTTACAAATTTTAGAATTCATAGAGAATCACTTGAGAGAGAATGTTAAAAATGTAGCTTCCTATGCCTGCCTTTGGATCTGCTGAAATAGGTTCTGGCATTGTTTGGTTGACTCACTTTATCATTTTAAGAAAAAGCCTACATGAACTGCTTTTGTCTAAACAGTGTTTCTCAAAGTGTTGTCCAAGGGTTAGAATGATCAACATCACCTGGAAGTTTGTTAGAAATGCAGACTGTCAGCCCTCTTCCTAAGGCACAGATCATAATCTGAATTTTTAACAACAGTTTTAGGTCTTGTTTGCCCATTAAAATGAGAAACACCATATAGACTATACTTTGAGAAACACTGCAATGCAAGCAAAACAATCTCATGCCATTTATAGACCCAGCCATAGGTTTCATTTTCTCCTTAACCCCCTTGTCTCCTATAGTTTTACCAGTTTACCTAGATACAGGAGATCCTTGGTTATGACAGTCTTAACATACGATGTTTCGATGTTTCACGTTTACAATGCTCACTCCCATAAAAACTTAAAAAAATTGAGACACAAGTGTTTCAGCTTATGCGTTGGCACTGTACTTAGGGCCTATGTGGGCGAACAAGTTTGGTTGCACGTGGCGGAAGAATATGCAGTAACACCGTATATGAGTGAGGCAGTTGACATCCCCCAGTACGCTTACCTATGCCATTTTGGACTGTTAAAAGTGCAAGTATTCTGTTTGTGTTAGGCTACAGTGTGTTTCAACTTACACCAAAATTCGGGTTAATGTCAGTGTCGTAAGAAAAGAACTGTGTTGTAATCTGGGGACCCTCTGCATATGCCTGGGCAGTACTTACGGTATATCTGGTTTGGTTATTATTATTTTTTTTTACTGAATACTGAGCTATATGCTCTATGTAAATGATTCTTGCCTGACAAATCTTGCTATTTAGTACATTATGTCTAACTTTCCATTATAATTTTTAGAAAGATTTAAGTAGAGATTATGCACAATGTGTCCTTTATCCTCTATTGTTGAATAGAAAATTATTCATTACTTTTGTTAAAGACAATAAAGATTTTATTCAAGAAGGACAAATGCAATGGGATTTTGCAGTAGTGGAGATATATTGAGCTCAATTCTAGATTCAACAAGGATAAGTAGAGGCTTATATCTAGGATGCAGGGTGGAGGTTTGATGATGGAAAATTATTAGGATAATACATAAAAAGCTCTAAAGGATTTTTGCTGAAGGTGGACCAAGGTGGTAAGATATTAAGGGTGGTGAATGAGAAATTAATAATATTCCAAGAATGAGGGATTTAACTAAATTGACTCTGCACTTTTATTGATAAAACTATACTAAGAGGGCCAAACACAAAGCTCAAGATTGGGGCTTACTCAAAAAAAAGTGGAAACTGACTCAAATTTGGTCAAAAAAAGAGTCTTTGTCAGGTATTACATATGTGTTTTATAGCATTTAATATTTTGGAGAATTATTTATTTATTTACTTATTTATTTTTGTGTTTTTCTGAAGTGAGAAGTGGGAGGCAGAGAGACAGATTTCCACATGCATGCAACCTGGATCCACCTAGCAAGCCTAGCAGAGGGCGATGCTCTGCCCATTTGGGGTGTTGCTTCATTGCAACTGGAGCCATTCTAGCACCTGAGGTGGAAGCCATGGAGCCATCCTCAGCACCTGGGCACTACTTTGCTCCAACAGAGCCTTGGCTGTGGGAGGGAAAGAGAGAGAAAAAAGAGGGGGAAGGGTGGAGAAGCAGATGGGTGCTCCTCCTGTGTGCCCTGGCCAGAAATAGAACCTGGGACTTTCACATGCAGGACCGGCACTCTACCACTGAGCCTACCGACCAAGGCTGGGAAATTTTAAAAGCCATGTTAATGTCCTGCTTTCATAATATAATGGTGTATGGCCAGTAGTAGTGGCCATCACAGCCAAGCACATGTAGGTTCACATTAGATTTGGACAGATGGTAAAGGAACTGCGGAGCCCAAAACTGGTGGGCCATTCCTTTATTCTAGCCTCACACCCAGCAGGTATTTTTTCTTTCTTTTTTTTTTTTTTTGTATTTTTCTGAAGCTGGAAACGGGGAGAGACAGTCAGACAAACTCCCGCATGCGCCCGACCGGGATCCACCCGGCATGCCCACCAGGGGCGACGCTCTGCCCACCAGGGGGCGATGCTCTGCCCCTCCGGGGTGTCGCTCTGTTGTGACCAGAGCCACTCTAGCGCCTGGGGTAGAGGCCAAGGAGCCATCCCCAGTGCCCGGGCCATCTTTGCTCCAACGGAGCCTTGGCTGCAGGAGGGGAAGAGAGAGACAGAGAGGAAGGAGAGGGGGAGGGGCGGAGAAGCAGATAGGCGCTTCTCCTGTGTGCCCTGGCCGGGAATCGAACCCAAGACTTCTGCACGCCAGGCCAACGCTCTACCACTGAGCCAACAGGCCAGGGCGCAGCAGGTGAGTAAACACAAACACACAGGGCTCCAAAACCCACTCATTTAGTGATACAAAGCTATTGACACATCCAGGTTTTCCTAGAATCAAAGGCCCCCCCACCAGTTTAAGTCACCTCTGGTTCCGCATCTGCCAGCATGGATTCTTTCTCTGCAAAACTGACTTCTCTCTCCTTCCCTTCCATCTTGGCTTCTTCTTCAGCACCCTGCCACCTTACCTTCTTCCTCTTCTTCCTCACAAACATTCTTGGCATTAAAACCCCTCCTCTAGCAACATTAGTATTACAATGGCCCTTTCCAAGCAGGAAGGCAATTAACAGTTTCACAGATCACATACCTGGGAAACGGCCATTTTTAACAATAAGAGTAAGCAAACATAAAAATCACAGTTTACAAACTTACTTGTCCAACAGCTGGCTTCTTAGAAATTGCCTGCTCTTCATTTTTATTATTAATATATTTTTTAGAGCTGGTTTATTTTGTGAAAAACTCAGATAAAAGGTATTATCTTTAAAATTAGCACATTTTAAGTTGATTGTGATTCCATGATTTATAAGAGAAAATTTGCCCTTGTGAAAATGTAAGCAAGCATGCATTTTTCATCATATAGTATATATTTCAGTTAATAGTTTTATTTACTATACTACTGATATTTTGTAGTTTATTGTCTATATCAAAAGTACTGATTCAAATGAATATGTGGTGTTAACTTAAAACCAAAGCTTATGTGGAACTCTACACATTTAACTAGAGATGTATTAATATGAAAATTGAGTTGTATGCAAAATAAATACTTTTAAAAAGTGATCTTCCATTTAATACATACCATAACGATGTTTGTAAATAAAATAAAGGGAAAGCAAGAGAAAGTAATTGCTATGTACAAGTCACCCTGAGGATTTTTGGAAGCACAGAATTATTCTGAATGCAATGGTCTTTCATATTATCAGAATGATACAAAGTAATAATTTGGGGGATGCAACATCAAAGGAATTAAGATTTTGCTAAGTAGTTTATCATTGAAAAACAAAAATAAATATAGAGGTATAAATAGATGGGGAGAGAAACTTAAGCCTGAGAAATTTTTAGAAGCTACTAAAAAGAGTGGAAAGGAGCCATGAAAACTGGGAATAAAGAGGGAATTTTTTGGAATAGAAGAGAAATTTCACTAGTTATCATTAAATAGCTCTGTACTAGGTGATTTACATTTTCTTTTTTAACTTTTCCTAAATATTCAGTGAAAACTACCTATTGTTCCTTCTTAGGGCTTTGTAGAAAAGATTTGTATTTTGGAGATGTGAGGGAGTGTCAAGTTCAGTTTTAAGATTTATTTTTTATGAAGTATAGGCCTTCTATAGATAGCATCCTTTCCATTAGTTAATGTCGGCTTATGCTCAATATGAGTTTTAAAAAAATATGGCTATACAATTCAATTTCTTAACCTGGAAGTAAGCCTATTATTTGTATGTTACTACTTTGTTGAGAATACTACTCTATATTTGCTATATTTATGCTTTCATTTGGTTGTTTGGAGATCATCATGAAATAAGATTTGAAGGGAAAATGAGGGTCAAGTATAGCACATTGAGTAAATCAGAAACCCTTCTCTTGACAACTTGTATTCCAGCCTTGGCTTAATTTCTGATAATTCTGTGGACAGCTCTAACTGCTGCAGGCTGTTTTTATTGCACATTTTTCTCCTTACAATTCTCTTCAGTTTTTCTGGTTCTCCACAGCAGTTTATGTGGCAACTGTGTTTCCTTATGAATGTCCTGTGAATAGGATTTAAGAAAGCTCTAGTATTCCCATTGTCCTTTTAAAAATTACTTAATCTATTATCTTGACTTTATTTCAATTTACCAATCTCACAATAAAGCAAAAATAGTGTTTAGATATAATCCAAAAAAGTACTACTACTCAGTGTTACTATTATCTTAAATATGAACTGCACGCTTTTATGGATATCTTTGTAGATTCCATAACTTTGGGATCATGCATTCTGAGATACTGACTGGTAATATAATAAACTGGTAATATAATAAACTTTATAATTTCGTATGTGTAGAGCTCTGTTTTTTCATTTATTTTCTGATAAAGTATACTTGCTTAGTTAAATTTGTCAGAAAACTACTTAACAAATATGTTTAATTTTAAACTAAGCTTCTTATGACTTCTTGGCAGAGTAGCCTTTCAGATAAATCAAATTTTGTTACAATTGGAGGAAAAAGGCATTTTGGTTTTTGTCTCTTTTGGTAGTGTTCATATTGTAGTATACTAATGTGTGGGCCAGGGGTCCCCAAACTACGGCCTGCGGGCCACATGTGGCCCCCTGAGACCATTTATCCGGCCCCCACCGCACTTCTGGAAGGGGCACCTCTTTCATTGGTGGTCAGTGAGAGGAGCATAGTTCCCATTGAAATACTGGTTAGTTTGTTGATTTAAATTTACTTGTTCTTTATTTTAAATATTGTATTTGTTCCCGTTTTGTTTTTTTACTTTAAAATAAGATATGTGCAGTGTGCATAGGGATTTGTTCATAGTTTTTTTATAGTCCGGCCCTCCAACGGTCTGAGGGACAGTGAACTGGCCCTCTGTGTAAAAAGTTTGGGGACCCCTGGTGTGGGCAATAGATCCCAAGAACCAAGGACACTGCTAATCGCACAAATATCTGAGTCCTACTGAGATTCACTGATGAATCATCCATGTGTTTAAATAAGTTCCCCAGGTAATTTTTACTAAAATTTGATAACCTTCAAAAGACTTTACTTATGATTTCAAGAAGCTTGGCTCAAGATTAAGGGTCACATGGTCAAATCATTATGTTACAAGATGAAATTCTATAAATCTTGGGTATCAGAAACCATGAAAGAAATGGTAGCTTTTGTAAATCATCTATAATTTAGATTATCACATAAATCTAGGCAGGACATTATCTTTCATTGGAATTTTGCCATCCAATAAAATAACCTAAATAAAAAAGACAAACATATCAGGCAAAATGAAATCTTATATAATTATCTGGCAGTAATAAATTATACACTTATTAATAATAAGGGTTATATCATTTCTAAAAATCCTTTAAGCTTTATATTTTATTACTACATTAAAACATTATCAGAGTTGAAGCAGGGGATACTTTAAATAGGATAATTGACTCAATAGACTTACATGCCTTTATTTTTTCACATATGCATTGTTTAGCTCTAAGAAATCAGTCCCTCTTTTTAATGTTAGAAAAATTGACATTTCCTTCCACATATTTCTTCTAGATGCAGTTTCTTGTTTATGCACTAAAATTTTTTTCTAGACAACTATGTCTTAAGTAGTATAAGATAGCCAAGGACTAGCAATTTTCAATCTTTTTTATCTCATAGCACACAAAAACTAGTTATTAAAATTACAAAAAAAAAAATTTTTGTCAATCTGACCAAAATAGGTATAATTTTAATTGATTTACAAAAAAATTATAATAATAGTAATTACCTATGCTTTTTTCTCCAAAGTGAAGTTTTAAAAAATCAGATGTCAATACTTGTATATAAGAATTTTTTGCTACAAAGAATTAACCAGTCAGAAACAACCTTAATATGTGACATGACCAATAGCATCATTCTATAACCTGTATACTTATGGTTCAAGACAGGACATTTACACCAGATGTTTATTGTGGTGTTGGCTGTTGTCATTTTTTTAATTGACAATCTAAGGGAAAAGAGGTCAGTGCGCCTGATTAAACAGTCAGGTACTACATGTTTCAAAAATTCTGTGGCACACCAGTTGAAAATTGCTGTCCTAGAGCATTGATGTGAAACTTATCAGTGTCTATTAATAAAAAGTACTAAATATAACAATTTGCTTTTCAGAGTGATTTTCTAGGAAATATATTTACATGAGAACTCAATGGGCCTTGTAGGAAAACAAAGGATAGGAACTAAAGCCCATGTATGAAACTCTAGAACTAATGTCCTCAGAAAGAAAGATAAAAAACACCCTCTATTCTTTCCAGGGATAGTCTGTGTTGGCAGACCATTCATAAAAAGTATGTCTCTCTATATAAAAAATCCTAAATTGATGGATGGAAAAAGTGAGTCATTCATTGAACTACATTTTATTCTTTACTCCTTCAATATTTCTACAAGAAAGAGTTTATGAAAAAAATCTAACAATAGCCTGACCAGGCAATGGTGCAGTAAATAGAGCATCAGACTGGGACATAGAGGACTCAGGCTCAAAACCCCCAAGGTTACCTGCTTAAGCATGAGCTCATCCGGTTTAAGTGTGGGCTCACCAGCTTGAGCACAGGGTTGCTGGCTTGAGCATGGGATCCTAGACATGACCCAGTGGCTGCTGGCTTGAAGCCCAAGGTTGCTAGCTTGAGCCCAAAGTAGATGGCTTGAGCAAGGGGTCACTCACTTTGCTGTAGTCCCCTGGTCAAGGCACATATGAAAAAGCAATCAAGGAACAATTTTGGTGTCGCAGTGATGAACTGATGCTTCTCATTTCTCTCCCTTCCTGTCTGTGTGTCTCTGTCACAAAAAGAAAAGAAGAAAAATCTAACAATAATTTATACAATTCAGATTTATTTGGGAATATTATTTATTTTCTAAAATTCATATGTAACTTTTGACATAGAAATTGCAGCGCTGTGTTTAAATAAACTTTTATATTATTTTAATAATACAATTACTTTAACAGAAATATATTTAGTGATTTTAGAGAGTTGATTGACATAGTTCAAGGTATATTTTTATATATTGTCACATTTCTTAAATTTTCAGTATATAAATATTTGCAGTACAAATTTTTTTTTTAATTTCTTTTTATTTATTCATTTTAGAGAGGAGAGAGAAAGAGACAGAGAGGAGAGAGAGACAGGGGGGAGGAGCTGGAAGCATCAACTCCCATATGTGCCTTGACCAGGCAAGTCCAGGGTTTCGAACCGGCGACCTCAGCATTTCCAGGTCGATGCTTTATCCACTGCGCCACCACAGGTCAGGCCGCAGTACAAATTTTTATATGATGTATAAAAGAACTTGAAATACATCAGTTTATTTTATTTATTTCACTACCACCAAAGTCAACATTATACTATATTTTGTTTTAAAGAAATTTTATTCTTAGATTTTTAAAAATATTATGACTTTATTCTTTTAAGAAAAACAAAACAGAATTTATCTTCCTATTTGATGATTTACAGTATTATACAAAAGGGAATAAATAAATTACTGTTATAAGACACATAAATAAATGTCTGCCTTTTTCAAATTAAGACAACTAAGTGAATAGATAGCTTCTTGATAGACATGTTGAAATAAAATATAGATTAATGGTATTCATTACAGTGCAGGAGAGATGAAACATACCTTAAAACAGTGATAGAAGTGATTTGTTATACAAAAATGTGCTAGTACTAGGTTAGATTTGATTGAATATGCTTATACTATTAAAACAATAAGAAAAGAGGTTCAATTTTCATAGAGAAGACATACATTTAATTACATGTGGTAATAGAAAAATGCATGTTTACCAAAGTTCAAGGATTGCTTGAATTTTTATTACTACCCATCTTACTGAACATATTTTAAATGGTACTTAGAAATATAATCGCGTAGAGAATCAGAACAGTGCATTGTTTATACTATGAATAGTATAAATAATAATATATATGGAACCACTTTAAAATGTACCTGGAACTACCATGCCAGAGGAAATTGCTTTAAATGTCTTATCACCCAAATATTTGGAATGTTAAAATGGCAAATAACCTTTGGACTGGGCTTAACAAATCTTCTTTTCCAAAGAACTGTTTGTAAAAATAGCAAGAAAGTAATTATGAGTCCTGGACTGTTGACTGCTGGACTGAAAATGACAACTATTGTTTAGAATCACCATCTCTGTTATCTGCATCAATATAAATGCCTTTCTTCTAGTGATAGACTGGATCTACTGCCCCTTCCTATAAACATCCATTGGCTTTGTCTCCCAGGTGGAACATTATTTGGACTTCTGTCTGAATCATTGTTCCCAAATAGTTATTCTTATTTTTCTCAATAAATGCTTGTTGTCTCCTACTTTGATAGGCCCTTTTATTTTTAGCTTAGCAATAGGATGAATAAATATAATAATTAGTGGGAGAATAAATTCATATATTCAACTTAATATCTATACTTAGAATTTAAAACTTTTTTATTGAATTGAAATATATTCCTTAAATGATCAAATTACAGTTTTCCATGTTATCGCTATATTTTGAAATTTATATATGTTGATATACAATGAAAAACATTTTAAATATACAGTTTAATAATTTTTGACTAATGTAAACACTCATATAACCACCATTCTAATAAAAATATACATTTTCTTTATGCCTAAATAATCCCTAATGCTCTTTTACCATCTGTTTCCCTTCCTTGCCTCAAGCACAGGAAACCTCTGATATTTGACATTGTGAAGATGGAATTCCACTATCTTTGGCTTGTCTTCTTTCTGTTCCTTTTTTTTTTCTGATTTAATTCTCTTTTATAGTTTTTACAATTATTATTATGAACTTTGGTGATCTTTTATATTTATCTTGCTTAAAGTTTGTTAAGCTTCTTGGGTCTTAATATTTATATGTTATGAAAATTGAAAATTTCCAGCTATTATTTATTTAAATAATTTTATGTTCCCCCACTCTGCTTTTCCATCTGAGATTATATTTTCACATAAGTGAGAAATTATATAAGTGCTCTAGACATCATTGTAATTGTTATTTTTATCATCCTTTTTGTTTCTCTTTGTGCTTCATTTGAATTAGTTTTATGACCCTATCTTTAAATTCACTAATTTTTACTTTTGCCATTTCATTATACAATGTGTCTGTAAAGTCATGGTGCACTTTTGACCGGTCACAGGAAAGCAACAAAAGACGATAGAAATGTGAAATCTGCACCAAATAAAAGGAAAACTCTCCCAGTTTCATACCTATTCAGTGCAGTTCGATGTGGGCTCGCACACAGATTTTTTTAGGGCTCCTTAGGTAGCTATCCCATATAGCCTCTACAGACTCATCACTGACTGATGGCCTACCAGAACGGGTTTCTCCACCAAATTGCCGGTTTCCTTCAACTGCTATCCCACCGAGTAATGTTATTCCTATGTGGTGGTGCTTCATTATAAATGTGCCAATATTCACGTAGCACTTTGGTCATGGATTCGAATTTAGCGAGCCACAGAACACACTGAACTTTCCTCTGTACCATCCACATCTCGACTGGCATGACCGTGGGCTGCTCTGCTGTATACACGGTGTTACGTCATCATCTGTGCCCACACACATGCTGCCACATCATCCTACAGAAACTGGGAGGGTTTTCCTTTTATTTGGTGCAGATTTCACATTTCTATTGTTTTTTGTTGCTTTTCTGTGACCGGTCAAAAGTGCACCATGACTTTACGGACACACTGTATTTAACCTGATTATGATTTGAAGTTTCTCATTGTACATATTTATGGAGTCTTACTATATGGAAGCACACAAATTACTATTTTGATAAAGACACAAGACAATATTTCAAAAGAGAGGGTTACTCTAAGATGAGGGACCTACTGATCTTTCCATTAAAAATATAATAATAATAGACTAGCTTCTTGGAATCCAGTTAGAATATAATGCCTTGGAAAAGAGCATTGGTAATCTTTTGAGTTTCAACAAAACACTGAGAAGTAAGGCATTGCTAATGTGAACAGAAGGCAATAATAAATTAAAGAAAATAAAACAGGAAGTTTCCTGTAAACTGAGAAAAAATATTACCTCAATATAATACCAAATGGATCTTGCTGATTAAGAATGTTTTGAAATTTTTTCTCCAGAAAATATAATCTATATAATCACAAAGTACATTTTATATAGACTCATCTTGAAGGGATTCCGGAACTATATTAAAATATAAAAACTCATTTATTTGGCATCTATCATATTCTTTCTAGTCCTTTATACAATAATTATTTCACTTAATCTATATGATGACTCTAGTAAGTAGATAAATAGCCCTTATTTTTATAGATGATGAAAATGAGACTGTTTGGAACATATTCATGCAGCAGAGCTTATATAGAATCTAAATGTACCTTACACCAAAGCCCCTGCATATTCTTTCCCCTCTTCTAGAACATTGAACTAAAATTTTGTTCTGAAAACTTTAGGTTATATATCTAAAGCCATAAAATAATAGAAAAATGTCATATACCATGGTTTATTTAAACAGTAGATAAAAATGATTTGCATTATATTAAAGCTGTTACTTTAATACAGCATGCCATTTTAAGTTGTTTGACTACCTGGCTTTTTTAAGGAGCTACTTCAATACGGTAGAGAAAACTTTTCTATGAATATGTGACAAACATCTTAGGTAGTACAATGCACATGGTATTTTAAGAAACTAAATTTTTTATATTGCCCTGGCCAGATAGTTCAGTTGGTTAGAGCATCTTGCCGGAGCGCCGAGGACACATGTAGAGGCCCTAAATAAGAGCCTAGAACAGGAACAGAGTTCAGTGCTCTAATGCAAAGGCCACAGTGGCTTTACTGACAAAAGTACTGAACACTGTACTGTGCTGAATGCAGCACAATAGGGATAGAATTAGCAATTCTGATTAATTCAAAGGTGGGGACAGAAAAATTATAGACAAGGCCTAATAGCAACTATGTAGCTAGGTTTTTGTGTGTACCCTGAGAGGCTAATTAAAACTCAATCTAAAAATTCCTTATAAAGTTCCAGAAAAGCAGATTGTAAAAAGCCATTATGATCAATTACTATTCTTATTGTGTTTATGCAAATTACCAGGCCAAGTTAAAACTGGATTTAATACTGTAAATAGGATAATCTTAATTTGGCTCTTTAAAAAGAAAAAATATAACTAAGGGTGATTTTAGGAAGAAAAAAAAAGAAAAACCAGGTCATTAGACAATTCAATTAATGTCTTTTAAAGTTCTTAACAAAAAGTATGTTTGTTTTTCCTAGGTTTACAAAAGGTCTGCTGACTGGGGCTGTTGCTTCTCCTCGATCCTTTAGAGCATTTTATCTGGTCTCTCAGTAGTTCATTGTCACTGTGACACCTGTGGTGGTGCAGTGGATAAAGTGTCGATCTGGAAATGCTGAGGTCGCTGGTTCGAAACCCTGGGCTGCCTGGTCAAGGCACATATGGGAGTTGATGCTTCCAGCTCCTCCCCCCCTTCTCTCTGTCTCTTGTCTCTCCCTCTCCTCTCTAAAATGAATAAATAAAAAAATAAAAAAAATAGCATTTGTTTAAAAAAAAAGTTAGGTAGTATTTTCAAGCTTTTATAAATAAGGACACTAAAGCACAGAAAGGCTGGGATCTTGCTCAAGGTTACACAGCAAATAAGATAAAACTGGGAATTAAACTCTGATTTTCTAGCTCAAGAATCTGATCTCTCAACTGTTTCATTTCCAGATGAACTCATCCCTCCTCCTCTGGTCATTCTCCAGCTCTTGTTCATTCTTTATTCTCTCCCCTTCTCCTTTTGTCTCCTTTTCTCTCTTCCTCATTGTTAAGGAATAAGTTCCTTGCTGTGTACTGTCTTGGACAGAGATGCAAGGTGGTATTTGCTTTAGTGTCATCTTCTGTTCTGAACAATCATCTACTTGCTGAATGATCCTGTCTAGGATCATTCCTCCAAGCAGTCATTTGCAGAGGTGTCTGCCTGTTCATGTTCATTTGATCCCACTTTCCTCTGCAAAATCCTTCATTATCACCACAGGGCGGGTCAATGTCTGCTAACTATGTTTTTGGTTTTGTTTTTTTTTTAATACTCACAATAGGGGAGATCCGGCAGCCCTTCTGTGCCTCACTGGAATTCTGAGTGTTTCGGTGAGGTTCTTTACACCGATCTCTTTACATAGCTGTCCAATTCTATTTTCTTTTGACATGAAAATCTGGGGAATTTTCTGGACGTTGATGCTTCCCAAGGCAAGCACGGTATGAGAGAAATTATTTTCCCCATTTCAGAGCAGGTCCTAAGCCTCTCACTTTTCCATCTCTTCTATGCTCTGCCTTTTACTTTCTTAAATCTTCTGCATGGGCAATTCTGCATTTATTTTTAAAAATTTTCTGTCATAAGCTCGAATCACCATTGCTATTTGTTTTTGGTTTTAATGTCTTAAAAGTCAAGAACTTGAAGTGTTAGTTTTGGTTCCAATGTCCCATGAAGGACCAAGATTCTATAAATAGCTGGGCTATTCACAGGATAAGGAGAGTGAGGATGAAAAGCAATTCTGTTAAAAGGTTTTTGTGTCATTTTCTCACATTAGCATCAGATTGGAAAAAAAGAATAAAATAATCCCAAAATGAGCTGGTGGGGACCCAGGATAGTAAAAATTTTATTTTAATTTAATAAGATAGATAATAAGAAGGCATTTTTATTTAGACAGAAGTAACAGTGAAAGGTCATATGCAGGAATTTTGTTCATTTAGCCTTGGATATGATAGAAATGAAGAGGGAGACTACGAAAAGCAGATTATTAAGTACTTCATGGCTAATAGCCAATCTTTTTCTTTTGAGTAGGTCTTACAAATTTATATCAAAGCTTTTGCTTTTCACAGTAGACTAGTGTTTATCTTCCCCTTCAAGGTGAAATAATATTTGATGACAAGTCCATATTTACTATTTATATGCTCCTTAAATGTATACTCATTTAATAAAAACATCAATAATTCATTGGATTTTAACATGTTGTGTTATCATGTCATAACTTTTAACCTTGTTTTTTAAAAAGGAAATGAATACTTAAATGTACTTGCCATCATTTCTAAGGGACAGTCTCTTTTATTCATGGTTTTCTTTCTTCCGATGAGGTTCTTGGTAGACACTTTTTATCCAGTGCTTTTATAGTTTCTTAATTAGTCACTGTCATTTTTAAATGAATGCTTCAGAAATACTTGGATATTTACATACTCTTTGTCACCTTGCTTAACTTGCATGTCTCGTAGAAGGGTCTTGATAATTATTGTAATAGAAATTGAGAGAAGTTATGTCAGCCTGCACATAACATTAGTGCATTAATGTGTCAAAATAGCAGTGAATGACACAGCTCCAGGCAGTCTTAAAAGCTGCTAATGGCAGGCCTTCTCTAAGGAATTGATTTGTAAGCAAATACTAAAGCCATAAAACTTTCTCCTTGATATATAGTTTCAGAAAGCCTTGTTCTATCATTCACTTTATTTTTAGTAAATGAGTAATAGCTATTTGATTAAGAGAGCAATCTATAACAACAACATAGTTGATGGGTTTTTTTGCTAAAATAGCAATAGAAAATTTCAAATAGGACAACTAACAAGGTGGCAATATGTTAACATTAATTCAGTTGTTGACATTTAAATTGCAATTTTATCATGGGTTGAATCTTATAAGTTATTGTTTTGTGGTTAATAGAAATGGATGTGGTAATGTAGTTTGTCAAACCAATAGAGTTCGACACCTAGAAGAATTGAAGAGAAAAAATTCAAAAAGTGAAATAAATTTTATATATCAAAATATATGAGAAATAATGTAATAAATATAATTTTATATTAGTTTTTAAAACTGAAAAAATATATTTAACACTAAGAGTATACAGAGTTTTAAAGATAAATGACCTGACACGTTTTATGTTGAGTTTTAGATGTGAATGTATTGTTCTCCATGCAGCAGTCACAGATCCTTATAACACTGCATTGTTATTGTTGTTTGGGCCAATATGTCTCTCTACTAGGGAGCTCCATTAGAATGGGGAGCACTTGCATTGGGCTGATCATTGAGGCTTCCAGGGCTAAGCCCCCAAATACAGCACATTTTAAGAGCCTTATTTAATAATCTTATACAAAAAAAATGTGTACTCCTTAAAGGGCCAAACCATATTATTTTAATATAAGGCAGTTTTTTATGTGTCACAAGAATGGCACAAAGGATAATTTAAGTAAGATGAACATAAGTCTCAGGTTTCTTAAAACTTGTTCCAAATCAACAGTTGTTGAAAAAAGAAATCGTGTAATATGGTATACTGTGCATTGGAATTGACATTCTAATTTGCACATAAAACAATTGAGTTCAATTAAAGTATCTGAAAGTTTTCAATTAATCCTAAATTTTGTGACTCTGATTCAGAACCAAGTTCGTGGCTAAACTGTAAAAGTGAATGAAATCAGAAATATTCTCTTCAGTGTAGAATGGGCTGAGCTCAGATACAGGCAAACTCATAGCTCATGGTTTTATTCCATGTAAGTGAAAAGAAAGAGGGAATATCAAGAAGGCCCTAAAGGACTTTGAAATTTTCCAAGGTGTCATTGAGAATAGTGTTGGGGAAAAAAAGACTTGCTTTATTTACTTTTTATTTCTTTCTCCTTTTCTCATTTCCATCTTCATGTTTCCATCAGTTTCATTTAGTAGTTGGAAATATAATAACTTTTTGAAAAAAATTCTTTAATCAAGATGAAAATACAGTATTACAATAGCAGAACAAAATATAAGAAATATTCAAAAAATGTTCAATGTCATTTATCATCAGAGAAATGAATATTAAGACAACAATGAGATACCACCTCAAAGTTGTCAGAATGGCGCTTATTAACAAATCAACACAATAAATGCTGGCAAGGGTGTGGAGAAAAGGGAACCCTACTGCATTGCTGGTGGAAATGCAGAC
Organism: Saccopteryx bilineata; assembly: GCF_036850765.1. Taxonomy (NCBI): domain Eukaryota; kingdom Metazoa; phylum Chordata; class Mammalia; order Chiroptera; family Emballonuridae; genus Saccopteryx; species Saccopteryx bilineata. Next base: position 184,165,582 of record NC_089494.1, read on the forward strand.
TTGTGCAGCCACTGTGGAGAACTGTATGGGATTTTCTCAAAAAATTAAAAATGGAACTGCCTTTTGAATCAGCTATCCCACTTTTAGGGATATATCCTAAGAATACCATATCACTGATTCAAAAGAAGATATGCAGCCCCATGTTTATTGCAGCATTGATTACAATAGTCAAGATCTGAAAACAGCCCAAGTGTCTGTCAGTGGATAAAATAGCAGTGGTGCATATACACAATGGAATACTATGCGGCTGTGAAAAAGAAGGAAATCTTACCTTTTGTGATGGCATGGACAGACTTGGAGATCATTATACTAAGGGAAATAAGCTTGGCAGGGAAAGACAAATATGATATGATCTCACTTATATGTTGAATCTAATGAACAAAAGTGAACTGAGGAATGGAATAGAGTCAGAGCTGGGGTCACAGGGAGCAGAGGGACAGCAGTCAGAGGGAAGGGGGATGAGAGGATAGGATCAGAGAAGGTGAAGAGATTAGTGAAATTATATATACATATCACACAGATACAGATAACAGGACAGCAAATCCCAAAGAGAAAGGGGAACAGCAGGCAATGGGGGACAAGGAGTAGGAGTGAGGGAATTATATTGAGTGGGACACTTGAATTCATGTTAAAACAATAAATGAAAATTAATAAGAAAGAAATTTCCAACATAAAATTGTAAAGTTAGATTTCAACAAAACATTATATATATAATTAACTTTACATAAATTTATAAATTGTACATATACATAAATTTTGGCTATAAAGGAAATATAAATATTTTCCTAATATATCATTACAGGCTAAATTCATAGGGAATTTTATACTCATTATTACAGTACATAGTTTTAGAATTAAATGCAGAAAAACAACATGGCCTAGTTTCAAATTTTTTTCCTACTTTAAATTTACTTGTAAATTCCTTACTCCAATTTTACAATATTTTAACTTTACAGACTGTGCATTTAATCCTAACTTCCTCTTCCAAATTACTCCCTCAACTTATAGTTTACTACTCTGGAGACAGTGGTCGACTTTTTATGAGGTGATTATTTTCCATTTGTTTCTTCTTTCAATTCCCATTTCTACTATTCCCCTCTAAGCACCCACAAGCACATGCATGTGTCTTTTCTCACTAACTTGATATGTGGTCTTTACAATGAGACTGTCTTTCTGTGAAAACGAAATTTTATATCTTGTTAAAAATTCCAGAGTGCTGTGTCCTAAATGGGTATACATTTCTGAATACAAGACCCTAAATCTGAAAAGCCAGAAAGAAAAATGACTTGCTTGTAATATCCTTAACTACTTCTAACAATGCAGCCTTGCAGATTTACCAAGGCCATGATTTACAGTAATGCAAATTTTTATAAGTAAGGTTTTCATCTCTGAAAGTGTTCCACATCTCAACAAAACAGATTTGTAGTTCACTTAATTATAACTGTATATCTTCATAGCACGTATTAGTCATGCCTCACATTCACCTTGGGGAGATTATGTTCCAGATACATTTTTTATATTGTTGAAAGGTCTGGTTATTATGCATTTAGCTTGATTTCACTGAGACCTTTGTCTTAAATTTTGATGCATGTTTTTTAAAAAATCATTTTCAGTGTTTCTCTTCATAACATTCTATAAACTTTTGGAAAAAATCACAATTAGTGACCACTTTCCTCAGCCTTTCTTCATCTTTTCATCCTAATAAAAGAGAACACATGGATTAAGTTGAATATATGTAAATATATTTACATATCTATATCTATGTATCTTAAACTCATTTTGCAAGGTAATAATATATTCAGAGCATGGGAGCTACAACTAAAGAAATCCAGACTTGACTGTTTGTATAATTTTTGGTAATAATAAAAAAGGTAGAAGCACAAGGTCATTGAGGGCTGGAAAAAATTTGAGCCAATTCTCACAACTGGATCTTTAGCGTGTATTTAAAAACATACAAATAGTATTTTCAAGTATATAAAAGCCTATACTCTTGAAGGTAAGAAATTAGAAAGAGAAACACAAATGATTTGGAATTTTGTTTACTACTTAATTCATATTAAATTATGTGCGGTATGTAAATCTTTTTTATTGCTAGCTAAATGCCGCTCACTTTTTTTTTCCATATGAAACTAGAAGTCTCAGAAAGAACATCTTCAATTCTTTCTTTTATGGGTACTTTCCTGGGCAGCTACTTTCTTTTTTTTTATAAAAAATTAAATTTATTGAGGTAATCTTGGTTAATAACATTATAGAAACTTCATGTGTACAACATTAATTCTATATCTAATGCGTGCTCACCACCCAAAGTCTAGTTTTCTTCTGTTGCCTCACATTCAACCCTTTTTATCCAATTTTTCCTCCCCTATCCTCTTTCACCTCCATAATACAAACAGTAACAAATGAACTAACAAAACAAGCAGACACAATCTCATAAATACAGACTACAGAATGGTGTCATCCACTTCTGTAGTGAAAAGAAAATTCCTCCTTGGATTTTTTTTTTAATTTATTGATTTTTTAATTGATTTTTAGAGAGAGGGGAGAGAGAGAGAAGGGGGAGGAGCAGGAAGCATCAACTCCCATATGTGCCTTGACCAGGCAAGCCCAGGGTTTTGAACCGGCAACCTCAGTGTTCCAGGTCGACGCTTTATCCCACTGCGCCACCACAGGTCAGGCCCCCTCCTTGGATTTGAGGACAACTGTCATCTCAGTCCTCTGGATACAATTCCCCCGAGGATCTCACATTTTCTTTTCTCCCTCAGTGTCCTGTTTCTTCAGATCACTCTCTCATTCAGTTGTCTTCTTTCTTTCATTACTTGAACCTCTCCAGCTGCTTATGCGTCCTTCAGCATACAATATATTCATGACCCTACGATACGTGGACCAAAAACAAAACCTTGTTTCATGAGACATTGATGAATCTTGATCTCCCTTTCTGTATAGCCAGGTTCTTAAGAAGAGTTCACATTTATTGTCTATTTGTTTATCTTCTATGAAGGCCTCTAATGTTGGAGTTCATCTTTATCACTCAGTGGCAACTATTTTGAAAAGTGTAGCAGTGAATACTTGAATGCAAAATCAAAGAACTTGTTTTTGAAGCCTTGTTTCTTATTTTATATTTTTTCTTTGATTTTTGCTGCACTGTTCACTGTGGCCACTTACTTGGATTTGAGACTCAAATTATTTATTATTTATTTAGTAAGAGGAGAGAGAAGGAGAGGAGAGAGAAAGAGAGGAGAGAGAAAGAGACAGAGCACCCCATTGAAGATGCTCTGTCCATTTGGGACATTGCTCCATTCCTCGGCTACTGAGCTATTTTTAATGCCTGAGGCAAGGCCACACCCATCTTCAGTGTTGGGGCCAACTTATTGCAACCAATTGAGCCATGGCTGCAGAAAAAGAAGAGAGAGAGAGAGATATAGAGAGAAGGAGAGTAAAGGTTGGAAAAGCAGATGGTCTCTTCTCCTGTGTGTCCTGAACGGGAATCAACCTCAGGACATCCACATGCCCACAGATGCTCTACCACTGAGATAATTGGCCAGGGTGGGACTCCTTTTATTTTTCTCTTAGCTTTGTGACATATGTTTTGAAGGCACTATGGTGTAGTGTTTGATTTCATGAAACTTGTTGGAAATATGTAGATTTAGTGTCCCTATTTTGCTGCTTACTACATGAATTATTTAGGATATTTAATCTCTCTGAATTCAGGTTGTTTTTATTTTGGAATTAAAATGCTGTTTGCATCCATGTCATAGGGTTGCAAGAATCATATTAAAAAAATTTAAAAGGCTTGTGTGATGTCTGGTGCATGCTGAATTCTCAGTAAATAATAGCTATTATTAATATTTTAAACTCTGAGGAACACTTTCTTCTGCCTTTCTTTCTCTTCCCTTTCCAGAGCCTCTCTCAATCCTTCACTTCTTTTTCTTTGCATTCTTTTCCCTTTCCCTCTCTTTCTTTCTTTTTTTCTACCTTTTTCTTCCCTTTCCTCCTCTGTCTTTCCTCTTCTTATTTTTCTCCTCTTTTCATCTCAATCTGTTTCTTTAGTGCCCTCAGATGTTCTAATCACTATCATGGCTGTTGTTACAGTAAAACTCAATTCGTTTATCCAGTTCATATCTTTCTCAAGTGCTTCAAAATTACAACTGAATTTAATGCTATTTCCAGCTGGAAATTTTCTAGGCCCTTCAAAGACAGCAGGTTTCAAACTGAAGTGAACCTCCTACCTCACTACTTGCCTTACGTTCTCCATTGCCTACCTTTCCTCTCTTAGTTATTAATGCCAATCACTCAGTCCTGGAAATTAATTATCACTTAAATCCATGTCATCTTTTCCTCATGCCCACTCTTACTTCCCTAGTTCATAATCTTATTTGTTTTTAACTAAATTACTAAAATTGCCTCCAATATACAAGCTTACTAATTTTGGTCTTGCACACTTCTATGGAAGTATTTAAACTCTTGCCAATTTGAAATTTTGTAATTGCAAATGTGATTTTTATATTACATCGTCTTTTAAGATTGTTTTTTATAGAATTTCAAATTTTAAAACACAACAACCAAATTTCTTAAGGTATGCACATTAATGCATGTTGCTTTATTTTCTGTATATTTTTTGTTTTGATGATTAATGTCTATGGCAATCAGCCCTTGAATGATACATTATAGTCAATGTTCATTTTACAGTTGAAAATATAATCTATTTTGTAGGAATTGTGTATAATGTTCTAAATATTTCAATTAGATTAAGGTGTTTATTCATGTTAATATTTCTAGCTGTGTCATTGTTTATTGTTTGTGATTTCGTCTGTTTATTCTATCAGTAACTGAGAGAGGTACATTAAAATCTATGATTGTGAATATATGAAGTTTTCTATACTTTTCTGTTAAAATTTTTTTATATATTTTGGATCTTTTTATAAGTTATATAGAAATAGGGTTTTTTATTGAAGAGATTTTTATCATTATGAATTATCCCTTTTTTATCTCTAATAATCTTTTCCCTTAATGTCTTAGTTAGATATTATTATTCACAATTTTTAAATAAGGACTCCTTTGAATAATTCACATTTTCTTTTATGGTAAGTGATATATTTTAGTCATTATTTTTTGCATTTTTCTGTGTTCTCATATTTTAAGCATGTTTTTTGTAATAATGTGTGATTTAATCTTATTTTCCAAACCTTGTCTAACGATCTCTCTCTTTCAATTTTAGTTTTAGTACTTTTAGATTTTATGTAATTACTAATATATTTGTGTTTAAATCTACCATCTTGCTATATATTTCCTATTTCTTTCATGTACTTTTCGGTTTTATGCCTCTTTTCTCTCTTATGAATGAAGAAAGAGGTTTAGTTATACTTATATCAATTGTGTTTAATAATTATATATTCTCCTTTCTTTCTTGTATGCCTTTTCAGTGCTTAGCTGTAAAGTTTCAATATGCATTCCTGCTTTAGTATGGTGTACTTACGTCACTGCTATTGGCATTTTCTAACCAATGCTAAACCTATGTAATGCTTTAACTTTATTCACTTCCCTCTTACCTTTTGTGCCATTGTTATTTTACATTATTCTTTCTATGTTGTACATCAAATTATATTGTTGTGTTAAACAGTCAATATTTTTTTCTATATATCAACATGGTCACTTCTTCTAGTGACCTTGATTCATTCCTTCAGTTTCATCTTTTCATCTGAAATAATTTTTCTTTCAGCCTGGGAAACTTTGTGTATTTTTATATTGGAACCAATCATCTCATCTGGTGACTAATTCTCTTCTTTTTATTTTTTTTAAAAATATTTCCATTGGACTTTTACTTTTGAAGGATTTTTTTTTTTTTTTTGGATTAAGTCTGAGCTGGGATTTTTATAAAGTCTTTTAGAGCTCAGCACCTTTACTAATACTTCCATATTTCTATTGATAAGTCTGTTATCAGTTTTATTGTTACTGCTTTCACAATTTATTTTAGTCTTTGGATTTAAACAGCTGGACCTTGATGCGGGTAGTTGGTGTTCATTTTATTTGTTCAGCTTATGTTTCACTATTCTTAAATATGTGGATTCTTGGTCATTATCTGTTTGAAGGTTACTTTGGCCATAATCTCTGTGTCATCTCCTTTGGGTAGCCTAATTACAAATATGTTAGACCTTTGCTGTATCCTTTACGTCTCTTGTACTCTATTTTGTTTTTTTCAATGCATTTTTCCCTATGTTTCAGTTTACAAATATTTTTTATTGACTTAGGTTTTTCTTCACTAAGCTTGTGTTCTTTTCTGTCTCATTTACTGTTAACTTCATCCAATGAACCTTACATTTTAGATATTGTGCTTACTCAATTTTTAAATGCCTTCTTGATACTTAATAAATTTTAATTTCTGATAAAAATTTTTTGTCAAATTTCCCAATTTTTCCTTAATGATTAATACATATCTATATTAGTTATTTTAGCATTCTTCTTGGATAACTCTAATATCTGGATTGTTGTTCATATGCTTCCATTGCTTCCATTCTGTCTTAATTGATGTTCACAATTTGCCTGCCTCTTTGCATCAGACTTTGTATGTAAAAAAATTGTAAAAGTTTTAGCTCTATAATTTGTTTGCCAACAAGGAAGTTTTCTCCATAAGAGGCTAATCACTTCAGTCTAATACAAAACAGAGCAATGTCAAATTTGGGTTGCAATTTTAGTTAAGATTCAGTTCACTTTTGGTTCATTTCTCTTGCTTCGACATGATCCTATGAGCTTTTGATTAAAAGCTTATTTGATTTTTGTCTCATTATTCCTGAAAAACTATGGAAGATTTTTCTTTAGTGTTTTTCTTGAGAAAGCTTCAAAATAGGTCAGGTATGCATATGCAATGAGACTCCTTCCTTATCAGTATTTTTCTCACAAATACAGCCAGATGGAAAAGATGACTTTCCCCTTCAGGCCTACCCCTGTTCTTGTGAATTTATCCACAAAAAACTGGACTGATGTGGAAAACTGGACCTTGCCTGTGAACTCTCTGGTTTCCAAACAATCACACTGGCTCTGCATGCCCACCAGATATTCTGTTGGTTTCTCCTTACCAGTAAAACCACTTTGTGGAATTCCGCTCTTGATCCTGGCATCATAGCCAGAATCAAACATCCCTCAAAATGAAAACAGAGGATGATTGTCAGATCACCTAAGAAAGGCTCATCCTTCTGGTATTTTAGTTTATCTATTTTGTATTGTTTCCTCAACATACTAATATCTTTAAAAATGTAACTTTTAAAAATGATTGGTTTTAATATAAAGTTGTTTCAGTGTGAGCATTGGCCTTTAACAACTTAATAGATCTTATTCAGAGGTGGAAGTTCCACACGCTTACTTAAGCTTGTTTATTCCTACCTAAGATTCTCTTAACACTGTAAGACTCTGTACTTACCTTTTTCATAATACTCTTTTCATTTAATAACAATAATTCTTTGTGTATATACAATATATGTATGTGAGTGTACAGGAATAGGGGTTTTGGTTGCGTTTATTTGTTGTGTTTGTCTGTCTCATGACTCTCTACTGTAGTGTTTCTATGGCAGTGTCCCCAGCATTGTGTCTGAGGTGAGTGGAGGATGAAGAACACACATGGAATTAACCAAGGATGCTAAGACACAGATTGTTAAAAGTTTAGAATCATGTTTCACACATTTACATCTTTTACTCTCTGTGGTCCTAATATAAACCTTATCAGTTGTTGCCTGAAATATTTAAAATAGCTTGTTGTAAAGGTATCTACATTCTCTCCATATTAACGTATAATTTAGTTCCAAAGATGTAATTTTGACTATGACAAGAGTTTGTCAGTAACCTTGTAACTGTAACACTTCCACTTCTTTGTATTTCATAAAGAGTTTGACCTAGTGCTTTGTTTAGTGGGCAGTTAAAGTTATACAAAAAGTGGTTATTAAAGTTGCTATGTTCTTAAATTTTCAAGAATTATTTTGCCTGACCAGGCGGTGGTGCAGTGGATAGAGCATTGGACTGGGATGCGTAAGGACCCAGGTTCGAGACCCCCAAGTCACCAGCTTGAGTGTGGGCTCATCTGGTTTGAACAAAGCTCACCAGCTTGGACCCAAGGTCACTGGCTTGAGCAAGGGGTTACTCGGTCTGCTGTAGCCCCATGGTCAAGGCACATATGAGAAAGCAATCAATGAACAACTAAGGTGTCACAACAAAAAACTAATGATTGATGCTTCTCATCTCTCTGCATTTCTGTCTGTCTGTCTCTACCTACCCTTCTCTCTGACTCTCTCTTTGTCTCTGTAAACAAAAACAAAAACAAGAATTATTCTAAGCTATCCCACTATTAGAAAAATATCCTAAGAATATCAAATCACTGATTCAAAAGAAGATATGAACCGCCATGTTTGTTGCAGCATTGTTTACATTAGCCAAGATCTGGAAACACCGCAAGTGTCCATCAGTAAATGAGTAGATTAAAAAGATGTGATACATATATACAATGAAATACTATGCGGCCCTGAAAAAGATGGAAATCTTACCTTTTGCAATGGCATGGATGGACCTGGAGATTATTATGCTAAGTGAAATAAGCCAAGCAGAGAAAGACAAATATCATATGATCTCACTTATATGTTGAATCTAAGGAACAAAGTGAACTAAGGAATGAAATAGAAGCAGAGGTAGGGTCACAAGGAGCAGAGAGACAGTTGTCAGAGGGAAGGAGAATGAAGGGATGGGATCAAAGAAGGTGAAGGGATTAGTGAAATTATATATACAAAGCACAGAGATACAGATAACAGGACAGCAAATCTCAAATGGAAGGGGTGTGGGAGTTAGGGTGAGGGGGCAAAGGGGGTATAAATAGGAACATGGGGGAGGGGTTAAGGGTGTTATATTCAGAGGAACACTTGAATCTATGTTAACACAATAAATTAAAATTAATTTAAAAAGAATGGCCTGACCTGTGGTGGCACAGTGAATAAAGTATTGACCTGGAATGCTGAGGTTGCTGGGTTAAGACCCTGGGCTTGCCTGCTCAAGGCACATATAAGAAGCAATAATAAGTCTGCTGTTTCTTTGTTAATTTTATTTTTTGAGGATCTATCTAGTGATGTTAGTGGGGTATTGAAATCTCCTACTATTATAGTATGCTCTTGATTTTTCCTTTTATATCCATCAAAGTGTGCTTCATATATTTAGGTGATCCTATATTAGGTGCATAGATATCTATAATGGTTATATCTTCCTGTTGGATTGTTCCCTTTATCATTATGTAGTGGCCTTCTTTAACTCTTACTAGAGCCTTTGTTTCAAAGTCTATTTTGTCAGATATAAGTATAGCTACCCCAGCTTTTCTTTTATTTCCATTTGCATGAAATATTTTTTTTCCAACCTTTTACTTTCAGTCTATGTGTATCTTTTGTTTTGAGGTGTGTCTCTTGTAGACAGTATATGTATGGTTTCTGTCTTCTTATTCATGCAGCTACCCTATGACTTTTGATTGGATTATTTAATTATTTACATTTAAGTTTATTATTGATATGTAGTTGTTTATTGCCATTTTATTCTTTAAATCTACATTTCTCTTTTACTATATTCTTTTATCATGTTGTTCTGTTTACAACAGGCCCCTTAACATTTCTTGCAGCATTGGTTTGATTGTAATAAATTCTTTGAGTTTTCTTTTGTCTAGGAAGCTTTTTATTTCTCCTTCAATTTTAAACAATAGTCTTACTGGATAAAGAAATCTTGGTTGTAGGCTCTTGTTCTTCATTACTTTGAATATTTCTTGCCATTCCTTTCTGGCCTCAAGTATTTCTGTTGAAAAGTTGGATGTCGTCCATATGGGGGCTCCTTTGTAGGTGATAGCCTTTTTTTCTCTAGCAGCTTTTAATATTTTGTCTTATCTCTTAGCTTTGGTATTTTAATTATGATGTGTCTTGGTGTAGATTTCTTTGAGTTTCTCTTTAATGGAATTATCTATGCATCTTGAACTTGTGTGACTTTTTCCTGCATTAATTGAGGAAAGTTTTCAGCTATGATTTCTTCAAATAAGGTCTCTACCCCTTGTTATTCCTCTTTTCTTCAGGATTCCCTATGATGTGGATGTTATTTCTCTTTAGGTTGTCACAAAGCTCTCTTAGAGTTTCCTCAGACTTTTGGAGCCTCTTTTCTTTTTGCTGCTCCGATTTCATGTTTTCATATATCTTGTCTTCTAAATTTCTGATTCGATCCTCTGCTTCATCCAACCTGCTTTTAATTGCTACTAGTGTAGTCTTCACTTCTGATATTGTATTTTTCATTTTTGATTGGTTCTTCTTTATTATTTCAATGTCCTTTCTGATTCTTGTTATCTCTTTATTTATGTGCTCATTGTGTCTATTGATTATTGCTCTAAGATCTTCAAATATTCTATTAATCATTATTTTAAATTCTGCATTTGGTAATTTATTTCAATCTCACTCAGTTCATTTTGTGCGGTTTCTTTTATTGATTCATTTGGATTGCACTTCCCTGTCTTCTCCTTTTGTCTGTTTACACACTCCTTGTTTGGGTGTGTTGTTTGTGAAGCTAGCTAAGTCTAGGATTGGTATTATCTGCCTCCAATTTTCAGTTGTGTTATTTCTAGGTCTTCTTGAGTTGGCATAAGTTGTTGTTTGTAATCCGCTATGGGCTACTTATCTGCTATCACTATTTTTCTGTTTGTTTGTTTGTTTGGTTGGTTGGTTTTTTTGCTGTTTGTGTCTGAATTTTCTATGTCTTACCTGGATCAGGTGTGAGGAGCCCTTCATTAAGCTTCCAATCTAACAAAGGCTGTTAGGTACTTTTTGTATCAACTGGATTCAACAGATATCTTCAGAACCTTTTACCCTAAAGCAGAAGAATATACATTCTTTTCAAGTGCTCACGGTACATTCTCTACTATAGACCACATGTTAGGGCACAAAAGGGCTCTTAAAAAATTTAAGAAGATTGAAATTAATCAAGCATCTTCTCTGATCACAATGGCATGAAACTAGAAATAAACTACAACAGAAAAACTGAAAAATAATCAAACACTTGTAAACTAAATAGCATGTTATTAAATAACAAATGAGTTAACCATGAGATCAAAGAGGAAATAAAAAAATTCCTAGAAATAAATGATAATGAGCATACAACAACTCAAAATTTATGGAACACAGCAAGAGCAGTACTGACAGGGAAGTTCATAGCATTTCAGGCATACCTTAAGAAGCTAGAAAAAGCTTAAATAAACAACTTGACCCTGCATCTAAAAGAACTAAAAAAGGAACAGCAAGTAAAGCACAGAAGTAGTAGAAGGAAGAAAATAATAAAGATCAGAGTGGAAATAAATGACATAGAGGCTAAAAATACATTACAGAGGATCAATGAAACCAAGAGCTGTTTCTTTGAAAAGGTAAACAAGATAGATGAACCTTTAACCAGACTCACCAAGAAAAAAAGAGAGAGAACTCAAATAAATAAAATTAGAGATGAGAGTGGAGAAATAACAACTGACACAACAGAAATAAAAATATTGTAAGAAAATACTATGAAGAAGTGTATGCCAAAAAACTAGACAACCTAGGAAAAATGGACAAATTCTTTGAAACTTATAATTTTATAAATATCAATCTGGAAGAATTAGAAAACATATACAGACTGATTACAACAAATGAGATTGAAACAGTTATCAAAAAGCTCCCAACAAACAGAAGCCCTGGGCCAGATGGCTTCACAGGTGAATTCCACCCAATATTAAAAGAAGAATTAACTCCTATCCTTCTCAAGCTGTTCAAAAAATTCAAGAGGAAGGAAGACTTCCAAGCTCATTTTATGAGGCGAGCATAAGTCTGATGCCAAAACCAGGCAAAGACAACACAAAGAAAGAAAATTATAGGCCTATATCACTGATGAATTTAGTTGCTAAAATCCTCAACAAAATATTAGCAAACTGGATCCATCAATACATGAAGAAAAAATAGCACATCATGATCAAGCGGGATTTATTCTGGGGAGGCAAGGCTGGTACAATAATTGCAAATCAATCAAAGTGATTCATCACATAAACAAAGGAAGGATAAAAACCACATGATAATTTCAATAGATGCAGAAAAAGCAACACCCATTTATGATCAAAACTCTCAGCAAAATGGGAAAACAGGGAACATTCCTCAGCATGATAAAGGCCATCTCAAACAAACCCACAGCCAACATTATACTCAATGGGAAAAAATTAAAAGCCATCCCCTTCAGATCGGGAACAAGACAGGGGTGTCTCCTTTCAACACTCGTATTCAACATAATTCTGGAAGTCCTAGCCACAGCAATCAAACAACAAGAAGAAATAGAAGGCATCCAAATTGGAAAAGAAGAAGTAAAACTATCATTATTTGCAGATGATAAAATACCGTATATAGAAAACCCTAAAGTCTCAGTCAAAAAACTACTGGACCTGATAAATGAATTCAGCAAAGTGGCAGGATATAAATTTAATACTCAGAAATCAGAGGCATTTTTATACACCAACAATGAACTGTCAGAAAGAGAACTTAAGGAAACAATCCCCTTCACTATTGCAAGAACAAAAAATAAAGTACCTAGGAGTAAATTTAACCAAGGAGATTAAAGACTTGTACTCGGAAAATTATAAAACACTGATAAAAGAAATCAAGGAAGATACAAACAAGTGGACACATATACCATGCTCATGGTTAGGAAGAATAAACATCATTAAAATGTCTATATTACCCAAAGCAATTTATAAATTCAATGCAATATCAATTAAAATACCAATGACATACTTCAAAGATATAGAACACATATTCCAAAAATTTATATGGAACTGAAAAAGAACATGAATAGCCTCAGCAATCTTGAAAAAAAAAATAAAGGGGGAGGTATCACACTTCCTGATATCAAGTTATACTACAAGGCCATTGTACTGAAAACTGCTTTGTACTGGCAAAGAAACAGGCATATAAATTAATGGAACAGAACAGAGAACCCAGAAATAAACCCACACCTTTATGGACAACTGATATTTGACAAAGGAGAAAAGAGCGTACAATAGAGTAAAGACAGTCTCATTAACAAATGGTGTTGGGAAAATTGGACAGCTACATGCAAAAAAAATGAAACTAAACCACCAACTTACACCATTCACAATAATAAACTCAAAATGAATAAAAGACTTAAATGTTAGTCGTGAAACCATGAGCATCTTAGAAGAAAACATAGGCAGTAAGCTCTCCAACATCTCTCACAGCAATGTATTTGCTGATTTATCTCCACAGGCAAGTAAAATAACAGACAGGAAAAAGAAATGGAACTATATCAAACTAAAAAGATTTTGTACAACTAAAGACAATTTGAACAGAATAAAGAGACAAACCACAAAATGGGAGAACATATTCACCAATACATCTGATAAGGGGTTAATAACCAAAATTTATAAAGAACCTGTAAACCTCAAGACCAGGAAGATAAACAATCCAATCAAAAAATGGGCAAAAAGAAATGAATTATCACTTCTCCAAAGAGGTCTTACAGATGGCCAATAGACAGATGAAAAAATGTTCAAAATCACTAATCATTAGAGAAATGCAAATTAAAACCATATTGAGACACCATCTCACACCAGTCAGAATGGTGCTTATTAACAAAACAACACAGAATAAGTGCTGACGAAGATGTGGAGAAAAGGTAACCCTCCTGCACTCTTGGTGGGAATGCAGACTGGTGCAGCCACTGTGGAAAACAGTATGGAGATTCCTCAAGAAATTAAAATTGGAACTGCCTTTTGACCCAGCCATCCCACTTTTAGGAATATATCCCGAGAACACCATATTACTGATTTAAAAGAAGAAATGCACCCCCATGTTTATGGCAGTATTGTTCACAATAGCACAGACCTGGAAACAGCCCAAGTGTCCATCAGTTGACGAGTGGATTAAAAAGCAATAGTACATAAGAACAATGGAATACTATGGGGCCATGAAAAAGTAGGAAATCTTACCTTTTGCAACAACATGGATGTACTTGGAAACTATTATTTTAAGTGAAATAAGCCAGGCAGAGAAAGAAAAATATCATATGACCTCACTCATTTGAGGAATCCAATGTACAATGTGAACTGAGGAACGGAATTGAGATAGAGGAGAGATCAAAGGGACCAGAGGAAAAGAGGACAGAGGGAAAGGGGATGGCAGAATGGGATAAACCTTAAGGAAAGGGCGGAGGGTGCTATTGGGAGGGGGGCAAAAGAGATGTTGAGGGGTATATGGGGGAGGGGGGGATGCATTTGGTGTGACAGTATAATGTATGTAAACACAATAAATTAAAATAAATTAAAAAAGAAGGTTTTTTTATATCTATCATATAAGTTGGTGCTTCCCATTTCTACCCTCCACTTCTTTTTCCTTCTCTCTCCTCTCTCTAAAATAAATAAAATCTTAAAAAAAAAGAATTAGTCTAATAATCAATTAACTCATTATCTGAAGTACAATACTATGAAGTCATTTATAATTCTGAAGCACAAACTACTATTTTCTTTCTTCAAAGTGGATGCCCTCTTTCATCTTCTTAACATGTGGTAAAAGTGAGGAAAACGGAGGTAGCACTTGATATTTTATTTGCTCATATATTACAAGTGCAGATTTATCTTAATTTAAATAAAAAATAAAGTCCTTTCTAGTATTAACAACTAAATAAAGCTTTGTTTTAATTTTTTTATATTGTATAATTCATCATTAGCTTACTCTTTTTCACACTTTTCTTTCTCATTTAGAAATTTTCAGATTACCTAAACAATGTGCTAATGAAACTTCACTGTTCTTTACAGTTTATTTTAAGGCAAGACACTATTACAGTTTCTTGTAAGATTTTTTTTTTTCTGAACCTAATTAAAATTTAGTGCATCAATTGTAATTTTTATAGACTGGATGTCTAAGGTCCATAAGGAGAAATAAAGTTTTATCTTAAAAACTGAAGTGAAAACTTTTGCTGTATTGTAAAAATTTGTATCTGAAGCTTCTTAAACATTTTTCATTAATTGGAATTAATGGATTTTTCTTAGTTTCACATTCCATACATAAATCAAATTATACTTCCCTTTATTTTGCTAAGATCCTTTTGTTAATTTAAATAACAATAACTCCTCACTAGTTATTTATTGGCCAGCAAGTAATAATATAATATTTCAAATATATCAGAAGTCAAATTTTAGGGACTTTCTGTAAATCTTTCTACTTCTTATCCTAATAATATCTTATTTTGATGAAAATAATTTATCAGTAGTCTATGAAATTTAATTTTAATATCCAATACAAATAAAATATGCTTTCAAAGGAAAACTATAAGTTAATGAAATGGGCAACAGCAACCTATTTCAAATAGCACAATAAAGTGATTTGATTTTTTATTAATATGTTGTATTTTCATTATTATTTAATTCAAAATGTTATCTAATTTGCATTATGACTTTTTGGGGGGAGGGCAATGGACTATATGGAAACATATTGCCTATTCTTATAGATTTGGCTTTTCTGGTAAAATTGTCTATCTTGTCTCTTTTTTTTCCTTGAAAATATTAAGCATCATTATTTTAAAGTTTTTGTCTGAAAGTCCCCATGTCCCAGTCAGTGATAAGTCTGTCTTTATTGTCTCTTTTCTTACTTTTGATCCTGTTTATTGAGCTACCAAGTAACTTTTAATTAATGCCAAACACAGCACATAAATTTTGTCATCTGTGGATCAAACTTTTTTTCTCCAGATAAAATTTGCTCTATCATAATGCAGGCAGCTAAAGTAGGTAGATGATCTCAATCCAATCAGTGATTAAGTTGTCTTCAGGTGAGTTTGCAGTTTTTGTAAATATAAGGATGTCTGTTCCATTGTGGGAGGAAGGGCACAAGGACTGAGTCAGTTTAAAAAGTAACAAACCACAACCATGTAGCTCCTTTATCAGCTCCCTGAAGCAACTTGCAACACAAGCAAGGAAAACGGGATATATGAATAGTCAAGGACAAACAGTCCAAACCTCCCCTTCATGCCCCCTTCTCTCCGGACCGGAGATACACATAGGTATGCAGACGAAGGTATCAGGCACCTTTCACGTGAAAGCTGAAGCTGTAAAGGTATACAAGACAAAGGAAAGCCATTTTCGGGGAGCTTGTGTCTTGGTGCCTATTAGATCATGCTGTTCTGCCGGCTAATAAATCCTCTTCCTCTAGCATGTCTGAGCATCTTTGTCCTCCGGTAGTTACTTCCTTTGTTCCTGTAACACCATAATAATTCTTATATTTTCACAGATCCTAACAGAAAGCCTGAGTCCTTGAGGTTTCCTCCTCTAGCTGGTCCTGTAATCTCACTGGTCCTCAGAGTTTGCTGAAACTCTTCTCCATGTTACAGCTGCTTGCTGCTAAGATAATAGCTCATTTTTATAAACAGCTTTAGAATGTATTGTCACAGAGCAAACTGTCACATACTGAGCTAAATTTTTTGTGCCTGTTTCCTCAGGAATCTTGACTCTTCAAGAACTGACTGCATTTCTAACCCCACTTTTCTTTTACTTTAGCTCCTTGTGATTGCTGAAGCTCTCTGGCTTCCCTCCTCTTAGCAGCTGTCTGCTGCCTGGCTCTTCAGATTCCTTGTGCTAAGAATAAACACAGTATGCTTGACAAATAAACAAAAAAAATAAAGAAAAACCAAGCAGGAGAATGTTTGGCTCACTTCCAGTTGGTTTCTTTGTCTTGGGATAGCGTCTCCTCAAGCCTTTAGTCCTTTAGCAGCTCTTGTTATCTTAATTGCCATTTTTTTTAAATTTAAAATTTATTTGGGTGGCACTGGTTAATAAGATTATATAGATTTCAAATGTAGATTTCTATGGTACATAACCTGTATATTGCCTTGTGTGCCCACCACCCAAAGTTGAATCATCTTCTGTCACTATATATTTGGCCCCCTTTACCCATTACTACTCCTCACTCCCTTCCCTCTGGTAATCATGTTGTCTGTGTCTGTGAGTTTCATATTCCGCATATGAGTGAACTCATATGGTTTTTATCTTTTTCTGACTTATTTCACTTAGCATAATATTCCCAAGGTCCATTCATGTTGTCACATATAGCAGTATTTCATTTTCTGTTATGGCTGAGTACTATCCCATTGTATATATTACCATATCTTCTTAATCCCATCATCTATTGGAGAACAGTACAGTTGTTTCTGTCTTAGATACTGTGAAAAATGCTACAACATATGTAGGGGTGTATGTAACTTTGTGAATATTTTCAAATTTTGGGGGAAGCTACACAGAAGAGGGATTGCTGGGTCATATGGTAGTTCTAAGTTTTCTGATGAACTGCCATACCATTTTCCATAGTGGCTGTACCAGCTTACATTCCCACCAGCAGTGAATGAGGATTCCTTTTTCTCCACAACCTCTCCAATATTTGTTACTAATTGTCTTGCTGGTAGCAGTTATTCTAACAGGTATGAGGTGGTATCTCATTATACAGTGTGTCCATAAAGTCATGGTGCACTTTTGACTGGTCACAGGAAAGCAACAAAAGATGATAGAAATGTGAAATCTGCACCAAATAAAAGGAAAATTCTCCCAGTTTTATACATATTCAGTGCAGTTCCATGTGGGCTCACACACAGATTTTTTAGGGCTCCTTAGGTAGCTATCCCGTATAGCCTCTACAGACTCGTCACTGACTGATGGCCTACCAGAACAGGGTTTCTCCACCAAATTGCCGGTTTCCTTCAACTGCTTATCCCACCAAGTGTTATTCCTATGTGGTGGTGCTTTGTTATAAACACGCTGATATTCACGTTGCACTTTGGTCATGGATTCGAATTTAGCAAGCCACAGAACACACTGAACTTTCCGCTGTACCATTCACATCTTGATTGGCATGGCTGTGGGCTGCTCCGCTGTATACACGGTGTTACATCATCATTTGCGCATGCGCACATGCTGGCACATCATCCTACAGAAACTGGGAGAGTTTTCCTTTTATTTGGTGCAGATTTCACATTTCTATTTTTTTGTTGTTGCTTTCCTGTGACCGGTCAAAAGTGCACCATGACTTTATGGACACACTGTAGTTTTGATTTCCCTAACAGTTTGTGAAGTTTAACATCTTTTAATGTATCTGTTGACCATTTACATGTCTTTTTGGGAAAGGGTCAGTTTAGTTCCTCTGCCTATTTTTAAATTGGGTTGTCTGTTTAGTGTTGAGTTGATGAGTTCTTTGTATATTTTGGATATTAACCTCTCGTTAGAGGTTGTGTTTGCAAATATCTTCTTCCATTTGATTGGTTGCTTTCTGTTGTTGGTTTCTTTTGCTGTGTAAAAGCTTTTTAGTTTGATACAGTCCCATTCATTTATTTTTGCCTTTACTTCCCTTGCCTTTGAGGTCAAATTCATAAATTCTTTTCTACGGCCAAAGTCCATAAGCTTAGTACCTATATTTTCTTCTAGCTAATTTATTGTTTCAGAGCCTCTTCAATAAGTGGTGCTGAAGAAACTGGAAAGCCACATACAAAAGAATAAAACTAGGTCAACTGCTTTTTCCAGTTGTTTCCTGTGATAGTTTTAATGTGCTATAAGCCATTTCATCATGACAGAAAATATACCTGTGAGTTTATTTAGTTTAAAATAAATATGGTCATATTTGATATATTTTATTCATACACAGTCTTTCTTCATTTAATATTTTTAGGAATATTTATATGGCTAAATCTGGTTGGAGGACCTGGCTGGTTGGCTCAGTGGTAGAATATCTGCCCAACGTGTAGATATCCCAGGTTCAATTCCCAGTTAGGGGACACAGGAGAAACACAAATCTGCTTTTCTACCCCTAACCCTCTTGCTTCCCTGTCTTTCTCTTTTCCCCTCCTGCAGCCATGGCTCAAATGGAGCAAGTTGTCTCCAGGTGCTGAGGATGCCTCCATGGCCTCCGCCTTAGGGGCTAAAGAAGAGCTTGGTTGCTGAGCAATGGAATAACACCCCAGATGGGCAGAGCGTCTCCCCCTAGTGGGTTTGCAAGATGGATCTCGTGTGGGACACATGCAGGAGTTTGCCTCTGCCTCCCCTCTTCTCACTGAATATAAATAAATAAATAAACAAACAAACAAACCTGGATGAATATACTGGTATTTAAATCTTTCTCATTCTAGTTTACCTACAAAATAGTATAATTATAGTGCTATAAGAAATTGGTCATTTATCTTTTGTTAGATGTTTAGTTGTTTTTGATTTTTTTAAACATTTACAAATGATGCTTCATGAGCCATGAATATTGTGTTTATAGAAATTGCAAGGAGATAATTAGGGATGGAATTACTGGATTAGAGGATATGTACATTTAAATTTTTTTATTTCTGGCCCTGGCCAGCTGACTCATGGATAGTGTCAGTCCAACATATGGATGTCCTGGGTTCGATTCACAGTTCAGCATACAAGAGAAGTGACCATCTGCTTCTCTACCCCTCCATCTCCCCCTTCTCTTTCTCTTCACCTCCCACAGCCAAGGACTCAGTTTGTTCGAGCATTGGCCCCAGATGCTGATAGCTCAGTTGGTCAGAGTGTCGTCCCCCAATGAGGGTTGCCAGGCAAATTCTGGTCAGGGCGCATGCAGGAGTCTCTCTATCTCCCCTCCTTTCACTTGGAAAAGAAAAAAAAATATTCCTGTAGTTATTATGTATATTACATATATTTTCTTCTTGTCTGGTCTCCTAATTTTTTCTTCTGGTGTCTCATAATATCTCATGGTCACTTATCAATCATTTTGATTGTTAGTTTATACATTTCTTTCAATACGTTAAATCTTACGACCTATATTATTACTTCTTTTTTACTTACATGTCATTGAGATTTTTGTGTATGTCTCAATATATTGTTAACTTTTTGTAAACTTTTTAAATAGTTGTTTTTAAAATAATGTATTTTTTTGTTTGTTGAAGATTAAGTTTTTTCTTTTCATATTTATCCTTACTTCTCATTCAGCTCCTGCTTTTAGCTCCCCTCTGGATAATTGCCTCCCTCCACCTTCGTGCCACCCTAAACCCCTGCTGTGAGTGTATGTGTATGTTAAAAATATGAGGGAGTCATATATTAGCTCAAGTTAATTTCTCATTATAATCTATTAGATTTTTCTCAAATTTCCTTTCATTGTCTCCTGATACACAAAAACCATATATCTGTTAACTTTCTTAACCAATGTCATCCATATATTTCCAATTATGCCTTAATTTCTGTCCATTTTGGAAAGATAATTTAATATTTCCAATTATAAGAATAGACTTTCACATTTCTCCTTGTATTTCTTGCATTTTTTTCTGTTATGTGCATTTTGAAACACTATTGCTAGATAAATAAGTTAAATATTTTCTATTTGTTGATTTGATCTTCTAGAAAAATAAAGTATAACTTTTTAATTTAATGCCTACCATTTTAAATTTATCTGATATTAATATTATTATTTTTATTTCTTTTCTATTATTTTATCTTTTTTACTTTTCTGTTTTATTTTATTTATTGATTTTTAGAGAGAGAGAGGAGAGAGAGAGGGAGAGAGAGAGAGAGAAGGAGAAGGAGCAGGAAACATCAACTCCCATATGTGCCTTGACCAGGCAAGCCCAAGGTTTCGAACCGGCAACCTCAGTGTTCCAGATCAACACTTTATCCCACTGTGCCACCACAGGTCAGGCCTCTGTTTTATTTTAAAGAGGTGCTTTTGCAGTATTTATCTGATTTAACTTTTAAACATAATCTGAAATGTATATATCAAGAAAGGCTGCGTTAACAAATATTTCCATATTTCACTGGTTTAAGAGAACACAACTTGTATCTTATACTTTTTAAATGTCCATAAATTAGGGCCACTTCTCATTGTAATTATTCAGGAACCCAGACTAAAATGACCCACTAACTCAAGCACTGCCAGTCACTGTGTCAGAAAGAATATAAGGTATCTAGAGGGTCTTACATCAGCCATTAAATGCCCAATAAACACCACTTCTACTTAAAGGTCATTGGTGAAAAATAACCATAAGATTCAGCTAACCCAAGGTGATGATGGAGTGTATTACTTGTTCAAAGTTTGTATACCCACCATTTCAAAATGTCAGAGTTTGAGGTAAGGAAAGGTTTATTGATTGAGAAGGTGCCCACCGAGAAGATGGAGGTTCTAATTCTTAAGTCTATCTTAAGAAAGTACAAAGTTCAGGTTTCTTTTATGTCAAGGGAAGGGAAAATAGGAGGGACAGTTTTTATAAAAACTCAAGCTCCAAGCAGAATTCTTCTATTGATTAGCATATCTAAAGCAGAAGCTGTTAATTTGAAGGTCATGGAAACAATTCAGGCTAGGATAAGATGGAGTCAGAGAGACCTAACATTTTACCTTGTTAGGGGATGAAGCAATTAATGAAATCCCACTATGTGTTTGGGATGTAGAGAACTGGAAGTATTAAATTGCTACATTTACTAGAGAGGATTTTTTCTTTTTCTTTTTCTTTTCTTTTTTTTTTTTTTACAGGGACAAAGAGTCAGAGAGAGGGATAGACAGGGACAGATAGGAACGAAGAGATGAGAAGCATCAATCATTAGTTTGTCGTTGCGCACTGAGACACCTTAGTTGTTCATTGACTGCTTTCTCATATGTGCCTTGACCACGGGCCTTCAGCACACCAAGTGACCCCTTGCTGGAGCCGGCGACCTTAGGTCCAAGCTGGTGAGCCCTTGCTCGAACCAGATGAGCCCGCACTCAAGCTGGCGACTTCGGGGTTTCGAACCTGATTCCTCGGCATCCCAGTCCGACGCTCTATCCACTGTGCCATCACCTGGTCAGGCAGGATCTTTGCTTTTATTGAAAAATTTATCTCATTCACTTTGGTGTTAGTTTAGTTAATAATATTTATGGTGCTGTTCATGTAACCTTATTTTATGTGTATTCAGCATATTTTCTTATTATTGTTTTTAACTTTCTATCTCTTATTTGATGATTGAATTGGAGTTGGTAATAACAGTGATACTAATAACTACTGGCGAAGAATAGGTTGAGAAATTTAGTTTTAAAAAGTAACCTGTAGTGAACAAGTTCTAAAATTACATAGTACACACTATTTAGCTTAGAAATAACTACATATAAAATAAGCAAAAGGAACTATAGCTTATAAATTGGAAATGCCTAAACAATATGAGTTGTAAAAACACTTTTTTTTTTTTTTAGTTTCTAACATTGCTGGAAATGTAATCTTTAGGTAATTTAACATTAATATCATGATATTTGGATATATTTGCATCTACCTTGCTCTTTGAAAGAACCATAAATATATGTATTCAATAAATATTTGTTGAGAACTTAATATTGACTTGAATCAAACTTGCATATTTTACTTGTTTTGTTATCATAGCATAAAGTTATAATATAATTAGAATTTTACTTATGCTAAATTTAAGGCAATAGTTATTAGGCTTAAAAATAGTTGGTATCTTCTAGTTGTTGGAAGAAGCAGGCATATAAATGTGCTTTAAGCATATAGTTATTCAAAATAAGTATATAATAATTAAAAAAATAACTCAAGTTGTTTAGAACTTATAATTTTGTATTTATAAATTGCAATTGGTTCATAGATCCTAATGTTTAACCTAATATTTTAACTTGTTTACTGCCAAATATGTACTTGGTTCAACTATTATTAATGAAGAAGTGAATTACCTAGGGAAGCCTCGATAGATAACTCTCAACTGGTTTTAAAATGTGATACTACCTCAGTGAATTTCCCATTACCTGGGCCCTGACTGTCAGCTATTTTATTTAAGAAATTTTATTTCATAGTACACTGATGGTGGAGAGAATTTATGGGCAGACTCATGTTAACCAAGCTCAAGAGATTGATATATATAAAATTCAAATGCCAATTTACAATAAGAACTATAATTGCTAAAATCACCAAATAATGAAAGCTACTTGGGAAGCCTAATTATAATTAAGGTGCCAGTCTACAAAGTTACAATCAGAAATACAACTCTCTAAGGCACCAAACACTTAAATCTTCTTTTAGTAAGCACTTCATTTCCCTGTGCCCTGTGAGGAGAAACTACATTGTATTTGAAATGTGGTTTGGTGAGCATCTAATCAGTAGGCAAATTAGTTATGTGATTTGAAGTTTGACAGCCTCAAGTTAAGATGTTTCTTAAGGACCATAAGGATATCTTGTTTATTTTTGTACCTTGATTATGTGGAACATGCTAGAGGTTACAAAAAAAGTCTTTTGAATTAATAAACACACTATACAAAAAAATATATTCTATATGCTAAGAAATATTTTATTTGCTGTATATTGAATATCTTATTATATATTAAAAGTCTATTATTGCTAACAATGAGAGCGGGGGGGGAATACAATAGCTAATCAAATTTATATAAAACTTCTTTAAAATTAATATTAATGTTTAAGAAATGAGTGCCTGTTGGATCACTCCAGGGACACCACTTAGATACAATACAGCGTACCTTTGGAGTTGCACATACGGTAGTACTAATCTGTTGTTAGGTTACTTTTATATTTAAGATGAGAAATAAGAAGTGTAAAGTGGATTATTCAAAATATATTCAACAATTATAGACTAGGTGGTGAAATAATATATTTACTCATTAGAGCAAGATTAGTATGCACTTAAAATACACAGTTGTCAAAATAATGCCATCGAAAACTTAGGACCTTTGTATTTTCCAGCATGGAAAATTGCTTTTTAGCTGTAATTTTCCATTCTTACCAATTATTATTCTTTTAATCACTATTACCTGAGAAATCTCCTTCCATCAAGGACTATGAACTTCTATTTTCATTTTCTGATTTAGATAAGTTAAGTGTCTTGAAGATTACATATTTGCTAATGCTGTTCATTGTAGGGGTGATAATGAAAAAAGTATGAGGGCATTCATTATTTTTTTGTCATTTTTTTATTAAATTTTAAAATTTATTGTGTTAACATATATTCAAGTGTCCCACTCAATATAACTCCCTCACCTCCCAACCACATGCCACCCATTATACTCCCTTTGTCCCTCTCGTGTTGACTCCCTCCCCCCCCACCTCCACCCTGGGACTTTTTGTCCTGTTATCTGTATGTATGTGTTATGTATATATAATTTACTAATCTCTTCACCTTCTCTGATCCCATCCCCTCATCCTCCTTCCTTCTGACACCTGTCCCTCTGCTCCCTGTGATCCTGCCTCTGCCTCTATTCATTTCTCAGTTCACCTTGTTTATTAGATTCCACAAATAAGTGAGATCATATAATATTTTTTCTGTCTGTGTCTGGCTTATATCACTTAGCATAATAATCTCCAGATCCATTCATGCTGTTGCAAAAGGTAAGATTTCCTTCTTTTTTCAGGGCCATGTAGTATTCCATTGTGTATATGTACCAAGTTTTTAATCCACTGGTCTACTGAGAGACACTTAGGCTATTTCCAGATCTTGGCTATCATAAATAATGCTTCAATAAACATGGGGGTTTATATATTCTTTTAAATTAGTGTTTTGGTATTCTTAGGATATATTCCTAGAAGTGGGATAGCTGGGTCAAATGGCAGTTTCATTTTTAATTTTTTGAGAAAACACTATGCTGTTTTTCACAGTGGCTGCACCAGTCTGCATTCCCACCAGTAGTGCAAGAGGGTTCTCTTTCCTCCACACCCTCACCAGCACTGGGTGTTGATTTATTAATGAGAGTCATTCTGACAAGTGTGAGGTAATACCTTATTGTGGTTTTAATTTGCATTCCTCTGATGATTAGTAATGTTAAACACTTTTTCATCTGTTTATTGGTCATCTGTATGTCATCTTTGGAAAAGTGACTATTCAGTTCCTTTGCCTTTTTTTTTTTTTTTTGACAGAGACAGAGAGAGCGTCAGAGAGAGAGGGACAGATAGGGACAGACAGACAGGAAAGGAGAGACATGAGAAGCATCGATTCTTTGTTGCAGCATCTTAGTTGTTTATTGTTTGCTTTCTCATATGTGCTGTGCCTTGATTGGGGGGCTATAGCAGAACAAGTGACTCATTACTCAAGACAGTGACCTTGGGCTTCAAGTCAGGGACCATGGAGTCATGTTTATGATCCCACACTCAAGCTGGTGAACCTGTGCTCAAGTAGGTGAGCCCATGCTCAAGCTGGATGAGTCCACTCTCAAGCTGGTTACCTCAGTGTTTTGAACCTGGGTCTACCGTGACCTGGTCTGATGCTCTATCCCCTGAGCCACTACCTGGTTAAGCTTTTTCCCCATTATTTATTTAATTGAATTGTTTACCTTCCTGGTGTTAAGATTTAGAAGTTATTTATAAATTTTAGTTATTAACCCCTTATCAGACATATTGGCAAGTATGTTCTCCCATAGTGTGGATTGTCTTTATTTTGTGAGTGGTGTCTTTTGCTTTGCAAAAGATTTTTAGTTTGATATAGTCCTATTTGTTTATTTCTTTCTTATTTCACTTATTTGTCAGTGGAGATATATCAGCAAAGATATTGCTACAAGAGGTATGGGAGAGTTTACTGCTTATTATTTCTTCCAAGATGTTTATGGTTTTGTGACTTATATTAAAATCTTTTATCCATTTTGAGTTTATTTTTGTGAATGGTGTAATTGGGTTATCTAGTTTAATTTAATTTAATTTTTTGCATGTACCTGTCTAATTTTCCCAACACCATTTATTAAAGAGACTGTCTTTACTCCATTATATACTCTTACTTCCTTTGACAAATATCAATTGACCATAAGGTGTGGGTTTATTTCTGGGTTCTGGGTTCTGTTCCATTGCTCTGTATGCCAGTTCTTATGCCAGTACCAAGCTGTTTTGAGTACAATGGCCTTGTAATATTACTTGTGTTGGGAAGATAAAATATATTATACTCACTTTGTTAAAGATGGCGCTGCCCACGTGGAGGCCACTGCCCAGGTGATATTAATGTGTGTCTCTGTGGGCTGTGGGCAGGCAGAATCCTTGTAGCCTGTGGCTTGGTTTTGGGATTAAGCCTTTCCCACCCTTTTTGATGTGGGGTGGTACAATCCCATCATGCCCCAGATAAGTGACTTTGTATTAGAGACTTCCCTATTTTGTATATTGGATTAAAGGTTTGGATTTCTACACTATAAAATAGGGGCAGAACGGGAGCTTGCACTCCTGAGATAAGCATTAGAGAGCAGAGAGCAGAGAAAGGTCACGTGGAAGAGGCCAGGAGAAGCAGCCAAGATGGCGGAGTGTTGAGTGAGAAGCCAGTTTGTGCAGAGTTTGTGCAGAGAGAAAGAAGGAGATGGGGAACAGAGGTGAATAAGTCTGGTGAGCTAGAAACCTTTGATTCTAGGAAACTCAGATAAGTCAGTAGCTTTGTGAGCACTGAATGTGAGTGGGTTTTGGAGCCCAGTGTGTTTTTACTTGCCCGCTGGGTGCAAGCTAGGATTAAAGAAGATGGCTCACCAGCTTTTGGCTCCATTGTACCTTTACCAACTGTCCAAATCCAATGCGAACCTGCATGGGCCAGGCTGCTGCGATGTTGGCCCCAGCCACTGGCTTTACAACTTGATATTAGGAAGTGTGATACCTCCCACTATGTCCTTCATTTTCTAGATTGCTGAGGCTATTTGTGTTGTTTTTTTTTTTTTTTTGGTTTGATATAAATTTTTGGAATATTTGTTCTAGATCTTTGAAGTATGCCATTGGTATTTAAATAGGAATTGCATTGGCTTTATAGATTTCTTTGGGTAGTATAGATATTTTAATGATGTTTAGTCTTCCTATCCATGAACACGGTATATGCTTCCACTTGTTTGTATCTTCTTTGATTTTTTTTTCAGTATTTCATAATTTTCTGAGTATCAGTCTTTTACCTCCTTGGTTAAATTTCTTCCTAGGTACTTTACTTTTTTGCTGTTGTTGCAGTATTGAAGGAGATTTTTTCCTTAATTTCTCTTTCTGACTGTTTATTGTTGTTGTATAAAAATTACACTGATTTGAATATTTTTTATATCCTGCCATCTTGCCAAATTTATTTAGCAGGTATAGTAATTTTTTGACTGAGACTTTAAGGTTTTCTATGTACACTATCATGTCATCAGCAAATAATGCTATTTTTCAATCTTCTTTTTTAATTTGAATGCCTTTTACTTCTTCTTCTTGTCTGATTGCTGTGGCTAGGACTTCCAGAACTATGTAAAATAAGAGTGATGAAAGGGCTCACCCCTGTTTTGTTCCTGACCTTAATGGGATTGTTTTGAACTTTTTGCCATTGAGTATGATGTTTGCTGTCGGTTTGTCATAGATAGCCTTTATTATGTTGAAGTATGTTCCCTGTTTTCCCACTTTACTGAGTTTTTTTTTTTTTATTACAAATGGGTGCTGGATTTTATCAAGTGTTTTTTCTGTGTCATTGATATAATCATGTATTTTTATCTTTCCTTTTGTTTATGTGTTGAATCACATTTATTGATTTGCAAATATTGTATCAGCCTTGCCTCCCTGGAATAAATCTTACTTAATTATAATGTATGATATTTTTGATATATTGCTGGATCCAGTTTGCTAACACTGTATTCTGTTGAGAATTTTAGTATCTATGTTCATCAGGGATATTGGCCTAGAGTTTTCTTTCTTTGTAGTGTTTTTACCTGGTTTTGGAATGAGGATAATGCTTGCCTTATCAAATGAGCTTGGAAGTCTTCCCTCCTCTTGAATATTTGGAATAGTTTGAGAAGTGGTTAGTTCTTCTTTGAATGTTTGGCAAAATATACCTTTGAAGTAATCTGACCCAGAGCTTTGTTTCCTGGGAGTTTTTTGATAACTGTTTCAATTTCTTTTGTTGTAATCTGTCTGTTTAGGTTTTCTGATTCTTTCAGATTGAATTTTGGAGGATTGTATGTTTCTAAAAATTTATCCATTTTGCATAGCTTTTCCAATTTTTTGGCATATAAATCTTCATAATATTTTCTTACAGTTTTTTATATTTCAGCAGTGTCAGTTTTTTTTTTAAACAGGGACAGAGAGAGAGAGAGTCAGAGAGAGGGATAGATAAAGACAGACAGGCAGGAACAGAGAGAGATGAGAAGCATCAATTATCAGTTGTTTTTGTTGCGACACCTTAGTTGTTCATTGATTGCTTTCTCATATGTGCCTTGACCGTGGGCCTTCAGTCAATCGAGTAACCCCTTGCTCAAGCAAGAGACCTTGGGTCCAATCTGGTGAGCTTTTTGCTTAAGCCAAATGAGCCCATGCTCAAGCTGGTGACCTCGTGGTCTCAAACATGGGTCCTCCGCATCCCAGTCTGATGCTCTATCCACTGTGCCACCGCCTGGTCAGGCTGCAGTGTCAGTTGTTAATTCTTCACTTCCATTTCTAATTTTATTTATTTGAGTCCACTCTTTTTTTTTTCTTGATGAGTCTGGTTAAAATTTCATCAATCGTGATTACTTTTTCAAAGAAATAGCTCTGGGTTTCATTGACCTTTGTACTTTTATTTTGTTTAGCCTATATGTCATTTATTTCCACTCTGATCTTTATTATTTCCTTCCTTCTACTTCATCTGGGCTTTATATGGTGTTCTTATTCAAGTTCATTTATGCAAGGTTAGGTATTTTATTTGAGCTTATTGTTGCTTCTTAAGCCATGCCTGTAACGCTATGAATTTCCCCTCAGGACTGATTTTGCTCTGTTTCATAGATTTTGGGTTGTTGTTTGTTCATTTTCATCTGTTTCAAGGAAATTTTTGATTTCTTCTTGATTTCATTGTTAACCCATTCATTATTTAATAACATGCTATTTAACCTCCAAGTGTTTGAATATTTTTAAGTTTTTTTATTGTTGATTTCTAGTTTCATGCTATTGTGATCAGAGAAGATGCTTGATATAATTTCAGTCTTCTTAAATTTACTGAGACTTGTTTTGTGTCCTAACATATGGTCTATCTTAGAGAATATACCATGAACACTTGAAAAGAATAAATATTCTGCTGCTTTGGGGTGAGAGTTTTTGAAGATATCAATTAAATCCAGTTGATCTAGTATGTCATTTAAGGCTGCTGTTTCTTCATTCATTTCTGATGGAGAATCTATCCATTGATGTTAGTCGGGTATTAAAATCCTCTACTATTATAGTATTGCTGTTGATCTCACCCTTTGTATTTATCAAAATCTGCTTTATATATTTAGGTGCTCCTATATTAGGCACATAGACATTTACAGGAATTTTTTTATTTCTTCTTTGAATTAATTCTTAATCCATTCATTATTTAACAACCTGCTATTTAGTTTCCATGTGTTTGAGAATTTTTGAGCTTTTCTGTTGTGGTTGATTTCTAGTTTCATGCCATTGTGATCAGAGAATGTGCTTGATATGATTTCAATATTCTTAAATTTGTTGAGACCACTTTTGTGCCCTAACATGTGGTTTCTCCTAGAGAATGTACCATGAGCACTTGAAAAAAATGTATATTCTGCTGCTTTAGGGTGAAAGGTTCTGAAGATATCTATTAAATCGAGTTGATCTAGTGTGTCCTTTAAGTTTGCTGTTTCTTTGTTAATTTTCTTTCTTGAGGATCTATCAAGTGATGTTAGTGGGGTATTAAAATCCCCTACTATTATAGTATTTCTGTTCATCTCGCCCTTTAAATCCACCAAAGTCTGCTTTATATATTTAGGTGCTACTATATTAGGTGCGTAGATATTTATAATAGTTATATCTTCCTTTTAGATTGCTCCCTTTATCATTATATAGTGGCCTTCTTTATCTCTTACTATATTCTTTGTTTTAAAGTCCATTTTGTCTGATATAAGTATTGCTACCCCAGCTTTTTTTTTTCATTTTCTTTTGCATGAGATTTTTTTTTCCATCCTTTTACCTTTAGTCTATGTGCATCTTTTGTTTTAAGGTGTGTCTCTTGTAGACAGCATATGTAAAAGTCCTGTTTTCTTATCCATGCAGCTACCCTGTGTCTTTGATTGGATCATTTAATCCATTTACATATAAAGTTATTATTGATATGTAGTTGTTTATTGCCATTTTATTCTTTAAAGTTATATTCCTCTTTTGCTATATTCGTTTCTCACTTTGATCTGTTTACACCATGCCCCTTAACATTTCCTGCAGCATTGTTTTGGTTGTAATAAATTCCTTGAGTTTTTTTGTCTGGGAAACTTTTTATTTCTCCTTCAATTTTAAATGATAGCATTGCTGGATAAAGTAGTCTTGGTTGTAGTTCTTGTTCTACATTACTTTGAATATTTCTTGCCATTCCCTTCTGGCCTCAAGTTTTTCTGTTGAGAATTTTAATGTCATCCTTATGGAGGCTCCTTTGTTGGTGATAGCCTTTTTTTCTCTAGCAGCTTTTAATATTTTCTCTTTATCACTTAGCTATGGTATTTTAATTATGATGTGTCTTGGTGTAGGTTTCTTTGGGTTTCTCTTTAATGGTGTTTTCTGTGCTTCTTGAACTTGTGAGAGTTTCTCCTACATTAATTTAGGGAAGTTTTCAGCTATGATATGATTGAACACTCTCTCTATCTCTTGTTTTTCTCTTCTTTTTCAGGAACCCCTATAATGTGGATGTTATTTCTCTTTATGTTGTCACAGAGTTCTCTTAGAGTTTCCTCAGACTTTTTGAGTCTCTTCTTTTTTCTTCTCTGCTTTCAGGCTTCATTCCAGTTATTCTCCAACTTGATGATTCGATCCTCATCTTCATCTATCCTGTTTTTAATTTCTTCCATTGTGGTCTTCATTTCTGATATTGTATTTTTCATCTCCGATAGAGTCTTTTTTAATATTTCAATATCCTTTTTTATATTTGCTTTTTCTTTATTTAGGTATTAGTAATGACCATCCATTGTTGTTCTAAGTCCCTAAGCATCCTTACAATCATTATTTTGAACTCCACATCTGGAAGTTTGGTCATTTCCATATCACTCAGTTCATTTCCTGGAAGTTTCTCTTGTGGTTTGATTTGGATTGCAATTTTCTCTCTTCTCATTATAACTGTGTATTTGGGTGTTTTGCTTGTAGAGCTGGTTGAGTCTAGGCTTGGTGTTGTCTGCCTCCATTTTTCAACTGTGTTATTTTGAGGTCTTCTTGGGTTGGCATCAGCCATTAATTATAATCCACTTTTGGATTTGGGCCGCTTTTAAGTCCTGATTTGTTTGTTTTCTTAACAGGTGATTGTCTTGTTTGCTGATCTCGGCAGGGGGCTTATTTGAAACTATCCAGGAATACAGTGGGTGTAACCTGAGGCTCTGAAGTCTAGTTAATCTCTCTGGGGGTGGGTTGCTTTCTCAGCTTCAATAGGGGGAGGTGTATCTTAGATCTTCATGGAGACCTGAGTTAATGAAGACCCCTCCTCCCCACTTCTTGTTTTTAGCTGTGTTTTTTTATTTTTTTTATTTTATTATTTTTATTTTTTTTAGAAGATGGAAACAGGGAGAGACAGTCAGACAGACTCCCTCATGCACCCGACCGGGATCTGCCCGGCACGCCCACCAGGGGCGACACTCTGCCCACCAGGGGGCGATGCTCTGCCCCTATGGGGTGTCACTCTTTTGCGACCAGAGCCACTCCAGCACCTGGGGCAGAGGCCAAGGAGCCATCCCCAGCGCCCGGGCCATCTTTGCTCCAATGGAGCCTTGGCTGCGGTAGGGGAAGAGAGAGACAGAGAGGAAGGGGGGGTGGAGAAGCAAATGGGCGCTTCTCCTATGTGCCCTGGCCGGGAATCATACCCGGGTCCCCTGCACACCAGGCCAATGCTCTACCACTGAGCCAACCGGCCAGGGCCTTTAGCTGTGTTTTGTTGCACTGATTGGAGCTGGAGAGATATCTGAAGATCTGTGCCCTGGAAGCCCTTTGTATTTTGCTTTGTGGAAGGATCAGCCCCTCCCTGAGCTATGGCTGCCTCCAGCACTAAATGAGTTGGCTTTTCAGGTCTCCCCTGCATTCCTCTGCCCCTCACCATCTGTATCTCTCTCTCCCCTTTCTTTTTGGAAGTCAGGCCAGCCCTTTCAACACACCTCATTTCCTGGTCACCAGGCAAGTGGCTCTGAGCAGTATTTAGTACTCTTTTCCTTAAAGTAGATCCCTTCTGGGCTCTCAACCTCACCCCCCCATTCCTGTAAGCAAGGGAGATTCAGGCGCTCCCTACCAGGTTTGTTGTAGCTTCTTCTTTTCTCCTTGGTTTTTGAGAGCTGTTCTTGTAGTCCAGATTTTGTTTTTCAAGCTGATTGTTCATAAATTAGTTTATAATCCAGTTTGGTGGTGTGAGCTGTGAGTCTTTGCGTCTGCCTACTCTGCTGCCATCTTCAGGTCTCGAGTCCTGTTTTCTTATCCATGCAGCTACCTATGTATTTGGATAAGAGTGTTTAATCAATTGACATTTAAGATTATTATTGATATGTAATTATTTATTGCCATTTTATTCTTTAAATCTACAATCTTCTTTTTCTTGATTTCTGTTTTTCCTTTGCATTTTTTTACAGCAGGCCCCTTAACATTTCTTGCAGTACTGGTTTGGTTGTAATGAATTCCTTGAATCTTTTTTTATCTGGGAAGCTTTTTATTTCTCCTTCAATTTTAAATGATATCCTTGCTGGTTAATGAAGTCTTGGTTGTAGGTTCTTGTTTTGTATCACTCTAAATATTTCTTGCCAATCCCTTCTGGTCCCAAGTGTTTTTGTTAAGAAATCAGATGTCATCCTTATGATGGCTTCTCTGTAGGTAATTAACTCTTTCTCTCTCTTTCTCTTTTTTTTTTTGCATCTTTTAGTATTCGTTCTTTGTCTCTTAACTTTGGCATTTTAATTATGATGTGTCTTGGTGTAGGCCTTCTTGGATTTCTCTGTAGTAGGATTCTCTGTACTTCTTGAACTTGTGTGACTTCTTTTTTCATTAATTTAGAAAAATTTTAGCCATGATTTCTTCAAACAGGTTCTTTATCTCTTGTTTGTTCTCTTCCCCTATAGAAATCCCTATGTTGCAGATGTTTCTTTTCATCTTATCACAGATGTCTCTTAGAGTTTCCTCATTCTTTTTAAGCCTCATTTTTTTTTCTGCTTCTGTGTTTATTTTTATCTTGTTCTCTAAATCGCTGATTTGATCTTCTGCTTCATCCAACCTGTTGTTGATTCCTTCTAGTGCAGTCTTTATTTTTTTTATTGTATTTGTCATTTCTGACTGGTTCTTTTTGATGATTTCAGTGTCCTTATTATGACCATCCATTGTTGCTCTAAGATTCTTGAGCATCCTAAATGTTATTAATTTATACTCTATATCTGGTAGTTTGGTTACTTCCATTTTATTTAGTTTTTTTTTTCTGGGGATTTCTGTTGTTGCTTCATTTGAGTCATATTTCTTTGCCTATACTGTCTGTGTATTAGGTAGCTGTGCTCTAACTTTCAAATTTGTTGTGGTGTCTTCATGGGGTTGATGGGCTCAGTGATACTGAGCTCCAGGCCACCTGATTTTCTTGCTCTAGGAATGCTTCTTGTGAGTACTATTTACCCTCCTGTTGTACGTTAGTATTGAATGCAATTGGTCCTTTTGTGGGTGTCATTATCCCTTCAGGGTAGCTGGCTCTAAGGGTCAACCTGACCATGTGTATTAGACATTTTGCAGTGTCTATCCTGTTAGGCATATTTATTCTCCATAGTGTCTGGTGCCTGCTGGACTCCTCCTTTGGACATACTACTTGTATAGCTATCTAGCTGAGTCTAGCATTAATGGTGTCTGCATCCACTACTGGTTCTGTTGGTTCTATGGCTTCTTGAGTTGGCTTTAGCCATTGTTAGTAAGTTGCCGTGGGCTTCCTGTCTAGAGCTACTGCTTTGTTTGCTGTTTGTGTCTGTGTTTTCTGTGCTTGGGTGGTATGGGAGGAGCCAACTTGTGTATAAAGATCAGCTTTCTCCTGCTTAGAGATGACAGCAGCTCCATAAAAGACCCAGGTTCTGTGAGATTTGCTTCTGCTTTTCAGATGCTCCACCTTCTCTTGTAGCTGCCTGGTCTTCTGTAAAAAGACTATGGTGTGGGCTCAGACTGGCCTTACCCCACCAACCCCTCTACAGGTTGCAAGCTTGATGGGTTTTGGCTGCTGAGATTGGAAATACAACCTTAGTGGGACCTCCCACTTCTGGGGTCTCTTGGTCAAGAACTAGAACAGGGAAAGTGACCCCCTACTCCAGGGCCTAATCCCTCAGCCATTGTTGGATACTCAAATTTAATTTCTCCCTAACAAGTTGAGCGGCAGGTTCAGACTGCATGGGGCTGACAGTCTCCTCTGCAGAAATTCTTCCAGTTGGTGAGACTCTGGTCTCAGGGATAAAAATGAGAGAGTCCTCACTGGTGCTGACTGTGCCCTCTTAGAAAGTGGCTAAGCCCCTTGACCAGACCCAACAGTAGGCTTGCAAGTACCCGCACTTTAAATGTCCATGTTTCAAGCCTATCTCCCTCACCCCTATGGAACCTAACCCAGTAGGGAAGGATATTTAGCACCCAGGCCAGCTGACTATGAAGCACCCTCTGTGCAATGCACATGAGCTGCTGTGCCAGTGCTAGAAAACTTGCCTCAGCTGGGCTAAGTGTGTGGAACCCTTTCTTAAGACATGCCACCAGCAAGGGTTATTATGTCCTGAACCGATGCTGTGTGCAACTGGCCTCTGGATGTGTCAGCCCTGGGCATCTTTGGAGGGAACCTGGTGAAAACCAGTGGGGGACACTGCCTGTGACTAGCCCTCAGCAACCTTCTTGGAGCTATAAGCAATCCAGTTTGTGACTACCTCTGATGGGCCCAGGTACACATGGATATACCAAACCACATACCTAAGCTGGCTTTTAAACACACTGGAAAGGTCCTAAAAAGGCCAAGTTTCCCTGAGTCCTGCCTGCTGTCTGCTGGCTGCTTGTTGGGCTCAGCCACTGAAAAAACCTCTGGTAGAGTCTAGCATTTGGAGTAATTCAGGGATTAGGAAGGGGGGTGGGTGTGGCTCCACCCCTTGGCCCCAGGTGTCAGTCTGTCCAGACATTTTTTATAGACTTCAGTAGGGTGTAGCCTCAGGAGTCTGGTGGGTATGGCCTCTGAGACCCAGACATGTGGTCTGCCTGCAGTCTGAACTGTTTCTACTGAGTTTCCCATGAGGTGAAAGTCCTAGTCATAGACTAGGGAATGTGTTGGGGGGAAAGCTCTGGCTTTAAAGCCACATAATTGAGTCACTGACACACCCTCTGCTTCTGGTTGACTTCTTATTATAGTGCAGTCTCCATAGGGTAGGGTAGGAGGGATTCCTGAGGGTAGGGTTTTTAGTTTACCCCAGGCTGATGGAGGGGACCGCTTTACCCAAGAAAGGTGGCTACTGCATATTGGAGAATAACTCAGCACAGATACTCTGGTGGATGTCCCCACTCTGTCTCTCCCTGGACCTTCAAATTCACACTCTCCTCATGCAATTCCAGTCCTCTCAGCCCTCCACCACTGGAGCCCCAGGTAAGTGGTTGTGAATGATATTTTCTGTGCTGGCCATTTAAGACAGAGTCTGCATCTTCCTTCCCTTTCTCCCTTTCTCGCAGACAGAAACCTCAGCTCTTTTTACCACCAATTACTGTGTGGGCCCCTCTTCTAGGCTCTGGGACTCTAGGCTGGTAAGCCAGACCTGGGGCTTAGGTCCCTCCCCTCTCAGAGTGAACCTCCCTTCAGTGAGAGTCCATCTGGACCCTCTGCCAGCAGTCCTTCCTCGGAGCAAGGCAGTCCTTTCTGCATCTTAGCCCTTCTTACCAATCCCATTGTGGCTTCTTCTGTGATCTTTATTCATAGACTTCTCTTTGTTAAGTCCAAAGTTGGTGTTTCAAGATGATTGTTCTTAAATTAAGTTGTAATCCAGTTTTGTCCTGGGAGGTGGCAGATGGAGTAGGTGACACCTACTCCATCGCCATCTTGAAATTCAGGGTCTGTTCTGCCTTTTTTTTCAACAAGAATAACTAAATTCTTCTTGCCCAATGTGGACTAATGGGCTAACCTACTAAAATTTAAATGGATATGGGAAGTCATATGTAATGTAATACACCCAGTGATCTTGCTCCATCCAAATCAATTTGAGCATATTTATTATAAAAGTGAGAAATCCTGTGGCTGGTTTGCTTAGTGGTTAAACCATTCTTCTGGCATACTGAGGTCAGGGATTTGATTTCCAGTCAGGATCAGAGAACATACAAGAATCAATCAATAAGTGTACAACTAAGTGGAACAATGATTTGATGTTTCTCTTTCTGAAATCAATGAAATAACATAAAAAAAATAAAGTGAGAAGAATGCTGCTTAGGGAGAGATGAGTCACTTAAAAACTCCCCAGGTTTTTACAAAATTTGAAAAACCAAAAGGAAAGAAAGAAAGCTTTAGGCATTTTATATGTCTTTGAATTAATCCTGAGTAAATGTTTTGATTTCTGATTGGATAAGTACTTGAGTATAGATTTATATTATTAGCTACTTATAGTCTAAAAATTATCTAAATGAAAAAATACTTCTGGAATATACTACTCTTTGTAACTGCCTTTTGTTTTTGGGCTTCAGACTTTTATTTTTCAGTTCTGTTACTTTGGGAAAGCCTAATTCTTTCCTATGAATGTTGGTCTTTTGTCTTTAACATGGTGACAACAATGACTTCCTTTCAAAGTTGTTTATAAAAGCAAAACATATTAGATTTACCATCGAATAGTCCCTGGGACATAATGGGGTATTCTTTTTGCATTCAGTGCAAACGGATTTTTCTTTAACTAAAACCTCATGCACATTTGTGTGTGTGTGTGTGTGTGTGTGTGTGTGTGGTTTTTAACAATCCCAAAGGATATTCCATATAAGCCCTTTCATTAGTAATCTACTGTAGTGAATGTAATTTTGGCTGTTGTTTTTTTTATTTTTCAAATGCGAGTATCGATTGATAAAAGAGAACATTCAGACTTCAAAATCTTAGAAAGTTTAAAAATATATATATATTTTTCTATTGAATAAAATAATTTATTATATGGAACATAACTTAGAATTAAAAAACTATGAGAGATTATTTTTTTACTTTATTTCCTGTGGGCGCATTTCTTACTTTTCTCATTATTTTTCAATGGTTTTTTTTTTCCTCCACATTCTACTCTCTCTCTAAGTTCTATAAAACTTATTTATTAAATGCAGAAGTGTAATATTGATATAAAATCTAGAATCTGTTGAGTATAAACTATAAGATAGGATTTAGTTATATTTAATAAAGATCTAAAAGAACTTAGTGTTATTTTTCTATATAATCCAAATTCTAGGATACACTTAAAGGAATTAACCCTAAAAGAGGAGGAAAAAATGTACTCAAAAACTTTCCTCATATAATTTTGTATATTGTGAATATTTTGAAAACATAAATATTTAATAAATTTAGGGCAATTCACACACTATTTGCACATAGTTGATTAATTAAAATGTTATTTATAGAGAAGTATATATGTTGCAGTGTAAAGTATGAAAAAACAGAATTATAAATTACATTATTTTTAAAAACACTTTTAAAAACAAAGAAATACAGAAGAATATTAGCAACAGTTATGATTAGGTAGATGGTAATTATGAAATATTTTTCTTGTTCTCTGTACATTTCACATGAACATTTTTCAGTAAGCAATATTGAAAAATATGGAGTCTCCTCTTTGGAAACAAATCTAAATTGACAATAAATCTATTATATATAAGTTTTATTCTGACATTTTCTGTGGTGTCAATATTTTCACTGTGGCTCATTTTAAACAACTAGCTGGAAATTCTGAAAATTTAAGAACTTATCTGTGAGCAGGTATGAACCATTCTAGCATTTCAGTGATCTAATTAATCATTCTAAAAGGTAGATATGTAAAAGTAAAAAATCAATTATTTATTAACCTTTCACAATTGATTTATCGCATGGATTGCCAAATAGTACATAAGAAGTATCTTCTTATGAATAATTATTTCAGCTATAAGTGAATGTAAAATGATAGGATTATCTGTCACAACCTTTCTTCAGTGAATTAATGGATCTGGACTTTAAGTATCAACAGAAAGGGTAGAAGAAATTGTCCACATTGGTTGTGAAACAGACATTGTTACTGCTATTGATTATTTAGTGGAGGAGAAAACTGATTAAAGAAATATTTTTAACTCTGCTTAAATTTAATCTGTATGTAGTGATTCCTAGCTCTATAAATTAAAGTGATTCATTTTACCACAACTCCTACTTTTTAATTTTGTTGCTAATACTATTTTCCTTTGTCAGGTTTTATAGACTTTCCTGAAACACTAATTTTTCTAGATGTTTGCCCTAACTTCCTAAAAAATTCAGTATTTACCATGATCCCTTTACTATCCATGGATATGTCATTTAAAATATATATGTTTTTATTTAAAGAATTAAATTTAACAGGGTGACATTGATCAATAAGTGTACATAGATTTCTGGCAAATATCACTACATCATTTGAATAGTCAATTATGTTGTATTACCAACACCCAAAGAAAAATAATTTTTCATCACCTTATATTTGTCCCTTTTTACACCCTTCTCCCAACTCCCTCTTTCCCCTCAACTACATATCCTTTCCCTGGTACACTTCGCTCTTATCTAGGTCCATGAGTCTCAGCTTTATATCCCACTTACATGTGAAATCATAGTTTTTAGCTTTTTTTGATTTACTTTTTTTTCTCAGTATAATATTCTCAAGGTCCATCCATGTTGCCATAAACGACCCTATGTCATCATTTGTTATGGCTGAGTAGTATTCCATTGTATATATGTATACCATACCTTCTTTATTCAATCCTCTATTGAGAGTCACTTTGGTTGTTTCCATGACTTGGCCATTGTGAACAATGCTGTGATGAACATGGAGATGCATGTGTCTTTACATGTCAATGTTTATGAGTTTTGGGGGTAGATAACTAGTAGAGGGATTGCTTGGTCAGATGGTAATTCTATTCTTAATTTTTTGAGGAACCATCATACATTTTTCCATAATGGTTGTTCTAATTTGCATTCCCATCGACAGTGAATGAGGGTTCCTTTTTCTCCACAACCTCACCAATACTTGTTATTACCTCTCTTGTTCATAAAAGGTAATCTAACATGTGACATGGTATCTCATTGTAGTTTTGTTTTGTTTTGTTTTGTATTTTTCTGAAGTTGGAAATGGGGAGACAGTCAGACAGACTCCCGCATATGCCCAACTGGGATCCACTCGGCATGCCTACCAGGGGGCAATGCTCTGCCCATCTGAGGCATTGCTCTGCTGCAACCAGAGCCATTCTAGCACCTGAGGCAGAGGCCATGGAGCCATCCTCAGTGCCCGGGCCAACTTTGCTCCAATGGAGCCTCAGCTGCGGGAGGGGAAAAGAGAGACAGAGAGGAAGGAGAGAGGGAGGGGTGGAGAAGCAGATGGGTGCTTCTCCTGTGTGCCCTGGCCGGGAATCGAACCGGGGACTCCTGCATGCCAGGCTGTCGCTCTACCACTGAGCCAACCAGCCAGGGCTCATTGTAGTTTTGATGTGCATTTTTTGAAGAGCTACTGAACATAAGCATTTTTTTATATATCTTTTGTCCATGTGTATGTCCTCCTGGGAGAAATATCTGTTCAGGTCCTCTCCCTATTTTTAATTGGATTATTTGCTTGTTTGTTCCTGAGTTTTGTGAGTTCTTTTTATATTTTGGATATTAACCCCTTATCAGAGCTGTTGTTTACAAATATCATCTTCTATTTAGATGGCTGCCTATTTGTTTTGTTGTCAGTTACTTTAGCTCTGCAGAAGTTTTTTTCTTTTCTTTTTTTTATTTCTTTACTTCTTATTTTTTCCAAAGTTAGAAGGTGGGAGGCAGACTCCTGCATGTGCCTGACCGGGATCCACCTGGCATGCCCACCAGGGGGCAATGCTCTGCTCATCTGGAACATTTCTCTGTTGCAGTTGGAGCCATTCTAGCACCTGAGGCAGAGGTCATGGAGCCGTCCTTAGCACCTGGGCCAACTTTGCTCCAATGGAGCCTTGGCTGTGGGAGGGAGAAAGATAGAGAGGAAGGAGAAGGGGAAGGGTGGAGAAGCAGATGGGTGCTTCCCATGTGTGCCCTGACTGGGAATTGAACCTGGGACTTCCACACGCTGTGCTGATGCTCTACTGCTGAGCCGACCAGCCAGGGCCTGCAGAAGCTTTTTAATTTGATATAGTCCCATTCATTTATTTTTGCCTTTACTTCTGTTGCCTTTGGGATCAGATTCATAAATTGTTCTCTATAGCCAAGGTCCATGAGTTTAGTATATATGTTTCTTTTCTATGTAATTTATTGTTTCAGATCTTATGTTTAAGTCTTTGATCCATTTTGAATTAATTTTTGTGCAGGAGGACAAACTGTAGTCAAGTGTCATTCTTCTTCATGTGGCTTTCCCATTTTCCGAGCACCATTTATTGAAGAGACTTTCTTTTCTCTATAGTGTGTTGTTGGCTCCTTTGTTGAAGATGACTTGACCATATATATGTAGCTTTAATTCTGGGCTCTTGATTCTGTTCCATTGATCTGTTTGTCTATTCTTCTGCCAATACCATGCTGTTTTGATTGCCATTGCTCTGTAGTATAATTTGAAATCAGGTATTGTAATACCTCCAGATATGTTCTTTGTTCTCAGGAGTGCTTTGGCTCTTTGAGGTTTTTTTGGTTTATACAAACCTGGTCATTTTTTTTGTTTCATTTCTTTAAAAAATAATATTGAACTTTCGATGGGAATTGCATTAAATTTGTGTATTGCTTTAGGTAATATGGCCATTTTAACTATATTGATTCTTCCAATCCATGAACATGGAATATTTTTCATTTCATTGTGTTTTTTTCAATTTTCTTTAATAATGCTTTGCAGTTTTCAATATATAGATTCTTTACATTCTTTGTTAAGTTTATCCTGAGGTATTTTTTTCTTTTGGTTGCAACTTCAAAGTGATTATTTTTTTGAGTTCATTTTCCCAAATTTTTTTGTTGGCATATATAAAAGCAATAGACTTCTGTATATTGATTTTGTATCCTGTGACCTTACTGTATTGGTTTATTGTTTCTATTAGTCTTTCTGTGGAGTCTTTGGGGTTTTCTATATACAGCATCATGTCATCTGCAAAATGTGAAACTTTTACTTTTTCTTTCTAATCTGAATGCCTTTTATTTCTTTCTCTTGTCTTATTGTTCTGGCTAAGACTTCCAGCACTACGTTGAATAGGAATTGAGAAAATTGCAGACCTGTCTTGTTCCTGATTTGACAGAAAAAAAACCTTTATTTTTTTCACTATTTGGTATGATATTAGCTGATGGTTTGTCATATATGGCCTTTATTATGTTGAGGTATTTTTCTTCTATACTCATTTATTGAGTGTTTTAAACATAAAATGATGTTGTATCTTGTTGAATGCCTTCTCAGCATCTTTTGATAGGTTCATGTGAAAAGAACCTTTTGTTCTTTCTTTTGTTGATATGGTGTCTAATACTAATCAATTTACATATACTGAACCATTCTTGTGTTATTGGAATGAATCCCACTTGATTGTGATGTATTATTTTTTAAATGTGCTATATTCAATTTGTTAGTATTTTGTTTAGGATTTTTGCATCTGTATTCATTAGAGATATTGGCTGTATGATTTTTGGGGGTATTTTTTGGTATTTCTTGTCAGGTTTTTGTATGCGGGTTATGTTGGCCTCATAAAATGTGTAGGGGGTATTGTTTCTTCTATTTTTTTGGAAAACTTTGAGAAGGATAGGAACCAACTCTTTTATGAATGTTTGGTAGAATTCACTAGTGTAGTCATCTGGTCCTGGACTTTTATTTTGGGAGAGGCTCTTGATATTTGTTTACATTTCCTCCCTGCTTATGGGTCTATTTAGGCTTTCCACTTTGTGACTGAGTCTAGGAAGATGGTATAGTTCTAGGAATTTATCTATTTCTTCTAGACTGTTAAATTTTGTGTCATATAAGTTTTCATAGTATTCTACAGTTATTCTTTGTATATTTATAATATCTGTGATAATTTCTCCTCTTTCATTTTGGATTTTGTTTATATGAGTTCTTTCTCTTTTTTCCTTAGTGAGTTTAGACAAGGGTTTATCAATTTTATTGCTCTATTCAAAGAACCAGATCTTTGTTGAATTAATATTTTTTATAGTCTTTCTGTTCTCTATTTCACTTATTTCTGATTTAATTTTTACTATTTCCTTTCTTCTGCTAATTTTGGGTTGCCTTTGTTCTTTTTTTTTTTTTCTCATTTCTTAAGATGTAAAGTTGTTTACTTGGGATCTCTCTTGTTTCTTGATATAAACTTCCCTCTCATTACCCCTTTTGCTGCATCCCGGAAATTTTGATATGTCATATTGTCATTTTTGTTAGTCTGTACATATTTTTTGATCTCTACTTTTATTTTTTCTTTGAGCCAATCACTTTTTAGATGTATGTTGTTTAATATCTACATTTGTATAGGTTTCTTTAATTCTTTTATTTAGTTGAATTCTAATTTTAAAGCCTTATTGCCAAAGAATATGCTTAGTATAATCTCAATCTTCCCGAATTTGTTGATATTAGTTTTGTGACCCAACATATAGCTTATTCTTGAGAATGTTCCATGTACACTGTAGTAAAATGTATACTCTAAAATCCTGGGATGAAATGTCTTATAAGTGTCTAATATGTCCATTTGGTCTAGTGTATCATTTAAGGCCGTTATTTTTTTACTGATGTTTCTGTTTGGATGATCGATCTATAGCCATCAATAGGGTATTGAGATCTTCAAGTGTGAATGTTTCTGTCTGTTTCTATTTTTAGATCAGTTAGAAGATGCCTTATATATTTTAGTACTCTCTGGTTCAGCACATATATACTGAACACAAAAATTAGGGGGTATTTTAAAAATGAATATGAAGCAATAAAGCATCCCCTAGTTTATGTGAGTAGCATATATTAAGAGGTGTTATGTCTTCTTGATACAATGCCTCTTTTATTATTATGAAATGGCCTACTTTGTCTCTGCTTACCTTATAGTCAGCATTATCAGATATGAATAAGGCTACATGGTCTTACTTTGGGTATTGTTTGCTTGGAGAATTGTTTTACTACCTTTCACTTTGAGTTTACTTTTGTCCTTGCAGCTTAGATGTGTTTTTTGAAGGTAGCATATGGTTGATTTTTGTTTTTTGATCCAATCTGCTATTCTATGCCTCTTTATTGTTGAGTTCAATTTATTTACATTTAGGGCAATTACTGACCCTTGAGGATTTCCTTTAGTCATTTTATGTGTTGTTTTTCTGATAGATCTGTGTTCCACTTGGTTCTCTTCTGCTTTTTTTGTAAGTTGTTTATGTTTGGTGGAATTCCATACTTTTTATACTTTTCCAATGTTTCTTCTTCTTCTTCTGTATTTATTTATTGTATTTTTCTGAAGTGAGAAGCAGGGAGGCAAACAGACAGACTCCCACATGCTTCAGACCAGGATCTACCCTGCATGCCCACCAGGGGGCAATGCTCTGTCCATCATGGGGGTTGCTCCATTGCAACCAGACCATTCTAGCACTTGAGGCGAAGGTCATGGAGTCATCTTCAGCGCCCGGACCAACTTTGCTCCAAACTTTTTACATAGGGGGCCAGTTCACTGTCCCTCAGACCATTGGAGGGCTGCCAAATACAGTGGTCCTCTCACTGACCACCAATGAAAGAGGTGCCCCTTCCAGAAGTGCAGAGGTGCCCCTTCCAGAAGTGCAGATAAATGGCCTCAGGGGGCCGCATTGCAGCCTGCAGGTCGTAGTTTGGGGACACCTGCTCTAATGGATCCTTGGCTGTGGTAGGGGAAGAGAAAGAGAGAGAGAGAGAGAGAGAGAGAGAGAGAGAGAAAGGAGAGGGAGAAGGATGGAGAAGCAGATGGTCACTTTTCCTGTGTGCCCTGGTTGGGAATCAAACCCAAGACTTCCACACGCTAGGCTGATGCTCTACCACTGAGCCAACCAGTAAAGGCCCTGTTTCTTCTTTTTTTAAGCTATGTGTTTCAGTAGTGGCATTTTCATGGGTGGTTACCTTTAGGTTATTTTAAGAAAAAATGTCATATTTACAAGAGTTCATTATCATATGAGTGCTTCTGCACTCCACCCTCCTTTGCTACTTCTGATCTTTGTCCTCTCTTCTTTTGTGTTATTATTGTCACAGATTATCCTTGCTTTTATTGTGATATTGTTAGAGACTTTACTTGTAGTTTTTTTTTGTATTTGATCGAATAACACCCTTGAATATTTCCTGCAGTTGAAGTTTTCTGATGATAAATTCCCTCAGCTTTTTTATGTCTGTAAAGTTTTTATTTCTCCTTCATATTTAAAGAATAGCTTTAATAAATATAGTATTCTTGGCTGATAATTCCTCTCTGTCAGTACTTTGAATGTTTGGGTCGATCCACTCTCTCCTGGTTTATAGGATTTCTCCTGAGAAATTTAATGATAACCTAATAGGCTTTCCCTTATATGTTATTTTCTTATGTTCCCTAACTACCTTGATGATTCTTTCTTTGTCATTGATTTGTGATAATTTCATTATGATGTGCCTTGCAG
This sequence comes from Saccopteryx bilineata, assembly GCF_036850765.1. Classification (NCBI taxonomy): domain Eukaryota; kingdom Metazoa; phylum Chordata; class Mammalia; order Chiroptera; family Emballonuridae; genus Saccopteryx; species Saccopteryx bilineata. The sequence continues at coordinate 184,210,223 of NC_089494.1, forward strand.
TAGGTCTGTTTTGGTTGAGGTTACTCAGAGTTCTGTTTGCTTCTTGGATTTGAGGCTCTAACTCTTTTCATAGGTTTGGTAGTTTTCATTAATTATTTATTTAAATAGGTTTTACATTCCTTTTTTCCTCTCTTCTTCTTCTGATATACCCATTATTCTTATATTGCTCTTTCTGATGTAGTCAAACAGTTCTTATAGAGCTCTCTCATATTTTTAAATTTGTGACTCTTTTCTCTGTAGTATCTCTAGTTGCCTTTCTTCAATGTCACTGATTATCTCTTCTGTCTGTTCTATTAGCTAAACTTGTTATCTCATTTTTAGTTTATGTATTGAGTTCTTCATCTCTGTTAGTTTTATTTAAGTTTCAATCTCCTTTTAAAGTACTCTTCTTATTTCTTATTTTGTTTTTTAAGCTCATTAAATTGCTTATCAATGTTTTCTCACAATTCATTGAGTTTTTTATAACTTCACTTTTGAATTCTCTGTCACTTAACTCCAAGGTTTCCATATATTTAATATTGTTTTTTGGAGATTTTTTATTATCTTTCTGAACTACATCTCTGTGTTGTGTATCCATGATATATGATTTCTTCTTCCTTGATGGCATTTGAGAGTGGTACTACTAAGAACCCTAACAAGAAATAATTTTTTTCCAGTAGGTGTCACTGAACTACAAGTTTTGGCTCTGTGAAATTCTTGGGAAGAATTCTGCTGTCATAGTGATGTAGGTAGAGCAGCAGTCATGTTTGTGAGTGGGGCTTGTTGTGCGGTCTAACAGTTTCACCTTTATGGCTTTGGGGCTTTACAGTTTTAGCAGTGGTGGTTTCAGGTCTCCCATCCTTTTTCTCCACCTTTTAGCAGACCAGGGAATCAGATGCAGAACACTTCCACCTCTCAAGGGAGAAAGTGGCCCCAGAGAGTCAGCTGAGGGGGGCCTACCACCATCACTCTTTCTATTATAAGGGAGTGAGGTGGAGTCTGGGAGGCTAGGGGGTGCACTTTGGTTTTCCCTGACACTTCACAGAGCATGGACTACTGGTAGAGTGCTGGCTGTGGTGAGTGTGCTTGAGCATTGTGGGTCTACACCGTATGAGCCAATCTCTGTGGGCTAAGCACCTACTGCTGGAGCACACACCTCACCATGTGAGCCAGGCACTGTGGGCCCAGCACATGGAGTGTACATTGCAGACCTGAGAACCAAGCACTTTGGTTCCAGTATGTGCCACCTAAGCGAGCACTGCAGGCTGAGCACTGGCCAGCAGTGCTGATCATAAGCCAAGCGATGTGGGCAGCCCTTGGTAACACTGCACCTGTTGTGCCCACCTTAGTTCAGCTCCTTTCCCCCTGTCCACAGTCTCTTGACTCTCCTGGCTCGGAATAAAGCTCACTCCCTGAGTCTAGCAAGGAGAAAGAAAAATTCAGTTCTCCGCCATCTCTCCTGTCCAGATTCCACCACTAAAGTGTTATCTTTGGCCCCCCTTTCCAACCCATCACACCTTCAGTCCATCTGTTGTGTGGAACTTTTAAGTGCAGCTGCATTCTTGCTGCATCATAGTTGTTCACACCACCATTTCTCTAACATCTGACCTTAAAATATTTTTTAAATTCTCAATTTTTTATTCATTTTTTGGTTGTGTAGATTTTATTACTAGATAGTTAATTTTTAACCATTCATGAACTCATTAGTATTTTATGTTGTCTCATGCATATGAATTTTGCCATTTCTCTTTATATGCAAAAGGAAACTTGTTGGAGAATAATAATCTCAATGATACAATTTTTCCCCAATCAGAAATTTGATTTCACTATATCCTGGCATTAAATGATGTTTGATGAAATTTGCAGTGAACTTGAATGTTTTCTTCTTTGAAGCTGACTTATGTTTTCTGCTTATTTGAGGAGTTCATTACTGTGAAAAGCAATAGTTTAGCCTTAATTTGTGTCATTTTTGAATATTCTGTTAAATTTCTTGCTGGTGTATAATGTAATATATTTGGATTCAGTTCTACTTTTATGTCAGAGAAATGTGATTGTATTATATTTTTAACATTTTTATTCCATTTACTAGATTTCTAATAATTATTCATATATTTGATCATCTTAGTGTATTATCATCACCTCTCAATAAGAATCTTCAATATCTGATTTTATTTTCTCTTAATTTTATATAATTGCTTCAAATATTTTTTACCATTTGTTTAACTTTTTATTGGGTTTATTAATTTTTGCTATTTCTAATCTATACATACATTTTGAATATATTGAATGTCAATTTTCTTAGTTGCTTCCACTCATTTTGTTGTCTTTTATCTTTTCTTTCTAGTCTATTTTATTGACTTTTAATTTCTCTTCTTAAAATTTTATTTCAAAGTTTTTTGAGAATATATTTTTAGTCCTTGGATTATATTTCATATATATTCTTTGTTTTATCTTGCATGTGTTGTAAATATTATTAGCTTTACTTTCCAAATATATTCAAATTTCAACCTTTTTATAACCTCTGATGTAACCACAGACATCATCTATTGTCTGATTATTAATAGAGCTCTCTAATAGGTCTTCTTGCTTCTATGCTTGTTCTTTCTATGGTCTATTTTTGAGACCATAGTCAAGATTTGCCGATTAAAATATGTTAGAGTAAGTCTCACCTCTGTCTAAAAAACTCCATGTCTTCACGTCTTATTTAATGTAATAGCCACAATAGTTACAATGGTTAAATCCTTGGGCAATACAACAGTCTCTACCTCCAACACAGTAACTCTTTTATCTCATCTCCTACTAACTTCCACTTGGCTCACTCCATGTAAGTGACACTCTCTAGATGAGGGGTAGTCAACCTTTTATACCTATCACCCACTTTTATATCTCTGTTAGTAGTAAAATTTTCTAACCGCCCACCGGTTCCACCGTAATGGTGATTTATAAAGTAGGGAAGTAACTTTACTTTATAAAACTTATAAAGCAGAGTTACAGCAAGTTAAAGCATATAATAATAATTATTTACCAAGTACTTTATGTCAAATTTTGCCAAGTTTGGCAGAACAAGTCTTTATAAAACAACTTACTATAGTTAAATCTATCTTTTTATTTATACTTTGGTTGCTCCGCTACCGCCCACCATGAAAACTGGAACGGCCACTAGTGGGCTGTAAGGACCAGGTTGACTACCACTGCTCTAGTTGTTTCTCATACTTATCTTTCCTCTCACACAGGCTATTTTTACTATCTGGCATCTCACCTTTAGCTATGTGCATGATTTATTCCCTCATTTCTTTCCAGTCTTTGCTTATTTGTCACCTTTTTACAGAGAGGATTTACCTAATCACTCTGTTAAAAATTGAAACCTCTCTCCTCAAGGACTTTCTATCTCTTCTCTGCTGTTATTTTTTCCATACTATTCATCATATTATAATAAGCTGTAGATTTGAGTTTTGTTTGGTTTTAATGTTTCTATTATAATATGAACTCCATAGAAAAAGATATTTTGTCTGTTTTGTTTACTACCATTTCTTCAGTTCCTACAACAGTGCAAGATACATAATATATAGATTCTCAATAAAGAATGGTTAAATTAATAAATAAAAGAATGAAACTTGGATAGGCTAGTCCTCACTGCAGTTTAGGATAATCCATGCTGTGTGACCTGGGTCCTTTTTCATACTGTTTTATTAATTGCCATGTCATGACTCACTTATCCCAGCTAAAGTTGTGGCACTCCCACAGTATTTAATCTTTTACTTAATCAGTATAATTCCTGAAATATGAAAATTCCTGGTGATTCTTTCTCACACTGCTGATGTTTTCCTGCAACATTAAGGCCAGCAATTTTCAACTTATCTGGCAAAAAATAAAAGGTATAATTTTGGTTCATTCACACTGGATGGATATTGTTTGTTGGCTGTTGTAATTTTTTTATTTGACAATTTAAAGGACAAGATATCAGTGCTCCTGACTAAATAGTCAGGCATAGCATGTTTAAAAAATTCTTGAAGCACATTGGTTGAAAATCACTGATCTAAGTTATTGTACTTTCTTGGGTTTACCCTGATTTTCCCAAGGCTTATGAATCACTCCAGTCAGCTTAGATCAAAATTAGAAAGTATTGATAAGAATTGGCACAATTTTTTCTGACTCATTGCTTCCCAAGATTGCTTTTTTGTGTGTGGGGAAATGAAGCAAGGAATGATGCCCTTTATTTTTATCAAGATCATCTGTGTTCTTTTGTTGTCAACTCTTGAAGGTTGGGCATTTTATTTTATTCCTTTCATAGATTAGGTCCTGCTGGTGAATTTTGTCCTTATTTTTATTTTTTCCTTTATTTTGTTAAATATTGATTGAAAGAAACTTTTCAGTACTGTTTTATTACTCTATCTTTGCAGAAAGCCAATGAATTAAACTTTTTAAAAAATGAAGCAGTATTTTAAAATAAAACAAGAATCTGGGCTATTGGCACATTTTTGTTTATTTTTTATTTTAGTTAAAATATGAAATTATTTGTTGCAAATTTTAAGACTTTTTTAAGGCTGATTTTTATTTTTTCTTCTGAAGATTTTACTGTGAGAATTTTAAAGTAACCTTTTCTTAAACTGATTATGCAACATTCCTCTCCATGCACACGTTCTCTCATTTTTACATTTCAACATTTAAAGGTGAGCAGCCTGGTTTCCTTCAGCAGTGAAAACTGAGTCATTGTTTGAGAGTGCCTAGCCCACAATGCACCCATAAACACTAAATTGTATCTTTCTTAAAATCCTTACATTTAATAAAAAAAAGTCCTAATTATGTATCTTATTTTCAAGAAAGTGAAAAGGTCTTTGAGGTTATAATTTTTCTGCCAGGTTCACTTAGTAAGAGCTGTTTATAGCTGCTTTGGCCTGCTTCCCTTCCTGCATGTAGTCAGAATTGATCCCAGGCTTTTTCCATTAAAATTTGTTAGGCTTCAGCCTCAATAAACTACATTGAGGCAACAAAATAAATGGAATAAACAACAGAAAACATAGGGATAATGAAAAATATGAACCAGGAAAATATTTACATAAATCTGGAAAAAATGGAAAAATTCACTGAGATAGTATATTAATCTTTTTTTTAAATCAATATTTTGAAATTGGATGCATTTTTCTGACAAACATACCATAGCTCTTTAAGAATGTAGAAAAGTAAAACAAAGGGATATGACATGGACACTTGGAGAATTAGTGTTTAAATTGCTAAAATATTTTGAAAGTCCTAAGTCAGCATAATAATCTTTTAATTCTGGTTTCCAAGTAGAGATTCCTGACTGGGAATTGAGCCCAAGACGTCCATAGCAGGGCCAACATTCTATCCACTGAACCACCCAGGGCCTAAATAGGTGTTGTTTTTTATATACACTCCTGAATAGTGTAAAAAAGTCACAAGAACTCCTGTTTAAAAAAAAAATTAAACATGAAAAATTTATTTATTTTTAACATTTTTATGTTAATGTTGCTTTCTCTTCTCTCATAGAGTCATGAATTTCTATCTAAATTATAACAGCACAAAAATGACTTCTGAGAATATATTTTGTGGACAAAATGAAGGCCGCATGGGGATTCTCACCTTTTAGGAAAGTCAAAGAACAACCAGAAGTATACTTGTAAGAGATTATTAGACAAGAGAAATGATTCGCACACCACTGGAATACACACACTGCTCTGCGGGAACTCAGAGCTAAGACGTTTCTGAGGCAACGTGTTAAACTGTACAGATATCTACACAAGCAGAGAGGACACGTGTATGACTTTGCAATAGAAATATAATTTTATTTTCAAATCTAATGTTTCCTTGGTACCTTCTAGATTATGTAATGCATTTCGTGGAGCAACTATGCAAGTGCAATAATTCTCAGGTAAAAGCTTTTTCATGAAACGAAGCTCACATTTTTTTTAAACAGCAGGAAACATTTCAAGAAGAGGGAATCACAATCTTTTGAGATTAGATACATGCTGTGCAATTGTGAGTTCAACATGTGTCCTGGGGATTGTGTGGAATAATTTTTTTTTCTGAGGAAATTCAATTTTATTTGCCTAGAGATGCAAAAGACATTTTATTCAAGTAGTAAGACTCTATATAGATACAGGAAAGAATTTATAATTGTTAAAATCAATTGAAAAATTGCCAATTATATTTTGCTTTCTCTTTATAATATATTCTGATTGAAAACATTTCTGTTTGGGGCTTATCAGTTTATTCTTTAAAGATATTTTTATGTTTAGGGTAATAGAAGTACAAAATGAAAGTACTGTAGAAATTTGCCTTTATTAATGTTAGTCATGTATAATTTATAAAACACATTTGCTCTCTCTGATTTTTTAACATATGTGTATTTGTAAATAGCTTTTAATGATTTATTTACTGTATCTATGAAATCTACAGAGGGCATAAAAATAGTTTTCTCTCTCTTCTCATAAGAGTGCAATTTAAGAGAAAAAATGTTGTTTTACTGCTGAAAGACTGAGTTTCTACTGAACACAGTAAACACAAATAATTAATATATTTTTAATGTGCATTTATATAGTTTTAAAATCTAACCTATTTTATTTAAACTTACTGAATAGTATATCACTCCCAAAGACTGAGATAGGATATTGCCTCATGGAATTTAAACATTAAATACAATATTAGAAAGAAGCCCCTGAAAGAGTAGCTTGTCCAATATCAAAGAATAATAGACCAAGAAACATTGTGCTGGTTGTTTTAAGGTAGTTTGTTTCTAATATTTATTGTATAATTTGAATTTTAGTGTTAAAACTGATCTTTTGCATTCGTGTATCAGATTTTATGCCATATTTTAGCATAATGAGAATAATAAAAAACATGGAAGTAAGAAAAATATTAATACATATACAAAATTTGTTTATATTTGAAAGAAAGTAGGAATAAATAAAAATAATAAAAAGTAAAAACAGAATAAGAAATATTGTACATACTAAATAATAAAATACTTAACCTGAAAAAGCATAAAGTTTGCCACAATTATTTTGCCTTTCAAAATGTGCATTATATACCCATTATTATATATCTGTAAGTATTCAGTTATACTCTGAAACACTAGAAATGTTTGTGCTGAAGATTTGTTATAGAGATTAACTGACACTATCATTTCTTAACTATATCAAAATTTTTTTTGATATCTGCTTTATGTCCCCCTTTTACCTCGTTTTTATTATCAATAATAGGTTTAGTTAATTTAAATTATGATGAAGAAATGTTAATGTCACATTGCAGAAAAGCTTGTGGGATGAGAGATATTGTTGTAGCTATCTTTGAAATTGCAGTCTACCACTAGCTGCTCTCTGACCATAAAATTCCAACCCTTCCCACATAAAAAATCCTTACTTCTTCCCCCCAAATCTCATCCCATTATAGGATTGGCTTGAAGTCCATCACCTTATCATCTAAATTGTATCAGTTTGTAGACAGTGTGTCTCAAGGCTAGTACCTAAGTTGTAGCTACTTGTATGTAGTTTCTGTTAATTCAAAGACTTATAAAACTAGAAGGACAATTTACCCTTTCCTCATGAAATATATAAGGGCAGAACAAGACAGGAGGACCTCAATAAACACACATAAAGGGAAGAGAAAAAGACAGTACATAGAGTTATCATTCGTCTTTAGCCGTTATAATAAACTCTAGGTAGTCAAATTCTGTCAGTTCCTTGATTAGGTTGGTTCTATCGTTTGTAAATGCTTCTTTATTACTCTTCACTCTGTCAGCTGAGTAAATCTTCCTTTTCTGTAAGAAAGGTTTTTGTGCACAACTGAAAAGTTTTCTCAGCATGTCATCTGTTTGAAGGAATTTGGAAGTGAAGAGGAACTATTATTTTTAAATAACAGTATCTTTCAGCCATATATATATGTTTTAAAACCCTGTGGATTTCTTATGTATCAAATTATAAATTTACTCCATTTGACAAGTCTTTACTCACAAATCTATTTTAGATGATCCTGTCTCAATTCAGTGTCCTGAGACAATTTTCTTAAAAGTTTTCAGTCTAGGTGAGAGATTAAGATATTCCCTTATGATTTCTAGAAGCTTCACTTATTTAGCAAAAGAGTTCTAGAAGAAACCTCTTTAAATCATTTAATAGTAAAACAAAGTATTTCACAGACCTTTGGTTTGATTCGTACCTATGAAGCACTATGGTTTCAGTTTGCTGAAACATTTTTTCACTTTGAGAGTTGTTTGTTGGAGGAGACTGCAGATGAGAAACAATTTTATCTTTGATACCAGTTAGTATTGGTTCTCTTGTATTTTCTTCAAATTCTACTTAAAAATGAAAATGTTCTTCCTTTAATGAATCTTGATATGGACAGCTAAAATAAAATAATTAGCACTTTGAACATTTTTAATATGAAAATCTTAGCAAGAGAAGATTAGGAATGGCAAGTTTAATTGTGACCATCTTGGAAATCACATTCCAAAATATACTATATAATGCATTACTATATATCTTTTAAACTTTTGAAGTTATCAGATATTATCATTGTATGGTGACTTATAAGCTATGCAATATAGTGTTCTATACAAGAAGTAACTGTCTTCTTGTTGGGGAAATTCAACTTAAAATAAAATCTGCCTAGCCATAAACTTATCTTTGCAAAATATGTGGAAGAAAGAAAACATTTTTACAATTAAATAAGCTTTAAATCAGTCTGTGACCCATATCACAGGCAATCCATAAAGAGATTACAAAAAAAACAACCCCAAAGAATCTCTTTTCTATAGACAGGGAGATATGTACATTAAATACATGTTAAATGTCTTTATCCAAAGGAAAACAAAAACTATTTGCATACTTGTTTGAGACAATTAGGAAGTTACATATTATAGTCAAATACCTATGCTTAAACTTCCAAGAAGACAGTGAGAAAGGGAGTTACCTCCGTTTTTATTAAATTTATTTGGATGACACTAGTTATCAGAATTATACAGTTTTCAGGTGCAATTCCACAACACATTATCTGTACACTGTGTAGACTGTAGAGTGTGTTCACTACCCCAAGTCAAGTCTCCATCCATCACTGTTTATCTCTCTAATATCCTCTTCCAGCTCCGCTCACTCTCCCTCTCTTAGCAATATTCACATTGTTTCCATATCCATGAGTTTCTTCTAATTTTTTCTCAATCTTTCTGCCCCCACCCCACACCCAGGTTCCTAACTCACCCAGGCTCAACAGCTGTCAGACTGCTCTCTATCTACAAGACTGTTTATATTCTGTTTGTTAGTTTTTATTTAAAAAACGATGGCTTCAACTTCCATGTGGAAGAATTTCCTAGGATGCAAAGATTTAATATATCTCAAGGAAACAAAGCATTTATATTTTTAAGTTTTCTAAAGGAAGGGAAGGAGTTCTTATATAAAAAGAAGGAAGGGGAATTTTTTTTTCCTTTTGGCACCAGGGAAAACTTTTAATGTAATATTTTTAGATTTGTATTTACCCTTACATTCTACACTATTCTTACCACATGATCATTTTGGCATGCACTGAGTATATATAAAGAGAAGATTGGTATGGCATTATAAATTATACTGTTATTGAATACTGCTTGTATCAGTCACGGTTCTCCAGCAAAAGGAAATAGAAACAATATGATATACACACACAATAATGAAGAAATTTGGTATAAGGAATCTTGTTCATGAGATTATGAAGTCTGACAAATCCCAAAATCTGCAGTTTGCAAGCCAGAGACCTAAGAAAGTGGATCATGTAGTTCCAGTCTGAGTACAAAGGATTGAGAACAGAGAGAGTTAGTGATATGAGTTCCAGTGTGAATCAAAAGGCAGGAGAGGCCTTATATTCCAACTCAATGACAAACAGAGAGAGTGAACTCTCCATTATTCTACCTTTTTGTTCTACAGAAGCCTACAATAGATTAGATAAACCACACTCACATTGGGGTGGGGGGCCATCTCCTTTGCTCAGTCTACTGATTCAAATGCTAATCTCATCCAAAAACTTCCTCACAGGCATGCCAAGAATACATTTAATTAAATATCTGGACACTCTTGGCCCACTCAGGTTGACACATAAAATTAACCATACCAGAGACTAATTATTAGAAAAGTATTTTTTTTTACATTATTAGAAAAGTTGTTCTAACTTGTATCCATTCATCCTAAAACATCATTTATTTCCTTCTTTTAAGTGCATCTATGAAGAACTTTCTGTGTGATGGATATACTAAATGATATAGGTTTAAAGTGATTTGTGAAAGATAATTTTCTGCTAAAACTGGAAATAGAGGACGTAGCACTCAGTCAAGATAAGGTCAACATGCCAACACAGATTTAGAATGAGTTAACAAAGACAATAACCAAAAGTGTCAAAATTAGAAAAAAATCCAGAATTCTTTAAGCTTGTGAATCAGAAAAAGAATGAAAAAATTTGTCAAGCCGATTGAGGTTATATCACTAAATTCCCTACTCTCTAAGTGGGATTTAGTTACATATTTATTTGCTTTTTAATGCATTTGTTTACCTTTGCCAATGACTAGTCATTGTAATGTGGTCAGAAATAAAATGTCTATTTACAAGCAATGTTCGAATAAATTATAGTTTGTATCTATATTAAGAATATGCTAAAAGGGTGAATAAATAAATAGATTAAGAGTGAACTAATGGTATATGAATTAGCTTATAGAGATATTCATAATATATCATTGTTAGCAAACAAGTTAAAGAATTATGTATATTATATAATGTGATATATTTATATGAGATAAATCTATATATGTATATTTGTTTTAACAAAGAAGAAAGTATGGAACCACATGAAAAGGTATTATCTGTACCTGCTAGGGAAACAGTTAGTGGTTTATTTATTTTAAAATACAACTATTTCCTTTATTCCAAGAAATACTCATTACTTTATCATTTTATAATAGGAAAATAATAATATTAATTGAAGCTTTTTTTCTCTACAAGTCATAAAGGCTTTGAGTTACCCTGCCTGGATTTCTCCTCTTCTCTAGACATTTTTCAAGTTCCCGGTTTTTCAAGGAGTAGGGTGGGAGGAATAGCTTGTCTTACATGCAGGTAATGGGGAAGTATATTATAACATTTTTAAAAACAATAGTCAAACCCATTAAAAGTCCACTAGATTTTTATTATCACTATGAACTAGCAATTCTTAACAATATTAGTGACTTCCTATTATCACTACCCCTTTTCCATGTTCTACCTTTAGTTAAAAAACTGAACTAATATGTTTTAGTCAACTATCTTAAGTTGGAAACCGGGAAGCAGTCAGACAGACTCCCGCATGCGCCCGACCGGGATCCACCCAGCACGCCCACCAGGGGGCAATGCTCTGCCGCCAATCCGGGCATCGCTCTGCCGCAATCAGAGCCATTCTAACGCCCGAGGCAGAGGCCACAGAGCCATCCTCAGCGACCGGCAAACTTTGCTCCAATGGAGCCTCGGCTGCGGAGGGGAAGAGAAAGAGAGGAAGGAGAGGGGGAGGGGTGGAGAAGCAGATGGGCGCCTCTCCTGTGTGCCCTGGCCGGGAATCGAACCTGGGACTCCCACACACCAGGCCGACGCTCTACCACTGAGCCAACCTGCCAGGGCCCTATGCTTCTTCTATGATGTCTCCAGTTTACACAACTTTTCCTCCAGTTAATCGTTTATTATCAACAATGTGTGTGTGTGCACATGTGTGTTTGAATGTATATTTATTTTATATTGAATGGTTTGTATGTGTGTATGTTTTGAGTATGGCAATTAGTATTTATTATAAAATAAATTTGATTTTAGTTAAATCTACTTTAGTCACAATAAAAATATAAATTTGTTAAAATGGAAATATCCTTAAGAAGGTTTATAAAATCTCTAATTCTATCACAAAAGAATAACTAATGTTAACTATTTGATGTATATCATTTTTAAGTAGGTATTTCTTCCTTCTGATCTTTATAGACAGTCCAAAAATAAACAAAATCAACCATTTCAGAATTCAGTTTCATAGTTTCTAAATGTTCTTACATATGTATTATCCTCTGTTATGCTGTTTATCCAGTTAAGTAATTTGTCTTCATATGTATTCCAAATAGCTTGAGTTTTTTAAAGTACTCCTTGCACTCAATATACATATAAATTTTCTCATATAAATCAGCCATTATGAAATGATGTATGATGCATATCAAGTTGAGAATTCAAAGGAAAGAAAAATATATATTTATTTACTATTAGATCTGCTTGCTTATACAAGTTAGTTTTGCATTACAGGTGAATCTGAAAAAATATCTGTTTAGATAAATAAAAATCTGTTTATTTATAAAATATTAATTTCATCTTCAAGTGGTACTGTAATTATAGTATTAAACCTTAACTGATGTGCACCTCTTCTTAGAATATTAGTTTTCATTATTTTCTCAATATTAAAACACTGTCTAAAAATACATTTTTAACTTTTTTTTAAAAAGTATTTTTTATTGATTTCAGTGAAAGAAAAAGAAAGAGAGAGAGAGAGGGAGGAATATCGATTTGTTTCTGTATGTGCCTTGACAAGGGATCAAACGGGCAACCTCTGTGCTTTTGGATGATACTCTAACTAAAAATTGCATTATATAATAAGAAGGCAAATAGGATAAAGAAATACAATTGCATCTGTTGTAGGGGAAGGTTGGATGGTTGTCCCAATGCTCCACTCTTTTTCTCCCAAAGGCAACCAATTATAGTCTCTGAGTCACCTTCTCAGAATCTCTATGAGTCTTCAGGGCAGCATTTTAGTATTTTTCTGTTGATGAAATATATTTCATATGAAGAAATCACTTCAATGACAATTACTATTTCTTCTTATTATTCCAACTAGAGACCTTGGTCAGAAGACATTTGCTAAGATAAATGAAATTAAATTTTAAACCATGATAATCAATATATTCTACATGATATAATAGTATATAACAATTCTATAAAAATGAATTCTGTACCATAAATCAAGTGTGGGGAACATGGGGGTGGGGGGGATGCATTCAGGGGAACACTAGAATCTATGTAAACACAATAAATTAAAATAAAAAAAGATTAAAAAAATAAATCAAGTATGTTAAGAATTACATTTCAAAATGTATATTGAAAAATACTATATTAATGATATATAGCAAAGCAAATTCTCCTTTGCAAAACAATGAAAAAAATTTTCACATTATAAATCATAGAATATTTATTTAGTGGAAAACTTTGACAAAGTAACATAAATAAGCAAAGCAAACATGCCTCAGATCTCAATCAGCTGTATTTTAAAATCACATTCAAAGAATTCATCCATAATATTTCCCTTAATCTCATTTCCTCTATATATTATTGTAAATTTTCAGTATCCTGAGAGAGATTTGAATCCAAGTCACAAAATAATTGTCTTGAATCTTACTTTCATTTTATTTTATAAAATGTGAGCTTGTATTTCATAAGCCTGAAGCTTCCACAACTATAGATTGTTATCAGTTGTGGTTATAACAGGATCTACTTTTAGAGTAAGGTATCAAGGTATCTTTTACCCACATGGTAATTTCTATTTTTTTATATACTCTCCTTATATGGCTCTCCTTAATTCTCTGTCCTTTTGGTTACTGATCCTTTAAATTCTGTCAGACTCTTCCCTCACAATGCCTTGACCAGCACATAAAAGTAGACAAGGAATAACAAAACCTTTCTTAGGCGCCTGTGATCCTTCCTGCCTCTGACTTCCTCACATAGAGATTGCTGCCTCTGCTTTAGCTTCTGTAACCTCTGTGTCGGTCTTTATGTGGCATTTCTATAGACTCTATAGTCTCTATAGATTCCCCCTTTTTGGCTCCTTTAAGCTTGATCTTTCTATTTGGTTTTGCTGTGTCTCTGGTTTTTCTGTCTTTTTTGTTGTCATGGGTCAGAAACAATTGATTTTTACCTCTCCTACGCTGTGAGTTCTAAACTCAAAAGATAACTGCCTACTGTCTTTTATTGTCCATGCTCTCCCTCAGACATTTCAGAATCAAATTGAACTAAAGCTGGTATGTGTCTGATTTTGCTCTCCTACACCTCTCTCTCTCTCTGTCTTCTGGTTAACTATAACAACATCCTATTAGTTATATTTGACTCCTTCCTATACACTATTGCCATATCTAATTGACCAACCAATCAATGGAGTGGTTGTTTCCAGATAAATCCCCAACATTCTCTTCCAAATGTTACAGATGATCTTGATTCAGTATTAAATCACTTCAGGTTGGTTTCATTTTATTACAAAAGAAGATAAACGTGATCACAGTAATTCCATTTCAAAATCCTTTAGAATTAACTCAATTTTTTACTATAAAATACTAACATGCAATTTTTAAAGTTTTATAAATGTTATTCTGTTATTATTCTCAGTTAAAAAACTGAGAATTCTGTTAAGCTAATCAATGTGAATTTTTAATAATACTACCTGAATATCATGATGATATATGTTTGCCTGATTAAAAAAATACTTCTAGCTGTGTGGAGTTATTCCAACCTTTGTTCTTCTATCCATTATTTCTAGAAAAGTAGCAGTGAATTTAATTTCTGAGCAGAAAACCACAATGTTTTAAAGGAATTAAACTTTGTGTGTGGTTTTTGTTTGGGTTCTATTGTAGTTTTTGTTTCTGTGTGAAAAGAGAAGCTAAATTGTAGAGAGAAGGGAGTTTGTGGTATTTATTTACCTGTGAGAAATCTGAAAGCAACTTGGGTTAAATAAAATACTTCTCTCAAGTATCTTTTCTTCATTCCCCAGTTTGACTGTGTAGGCCAAATTAAGACAAGGTTATTTGACACATGGAAGAACATTCTCTGCCTAGGGGGAAGGAAATGGAATTCAATTGAACCAAGAGAGAGTTGATTTGCTGCTGTATAGTGTTTATAGGGGAAATGAAAAAATTTAGTAGTCTAGGTTCAGGTTTATAATGACCACCTCCAGGGAAACTGTTTGAACTATTTATTACCACTTTTAACTATCTTTTCTTCTAAAAAGCTCAAAGGCATCTAATATAGAACTTTATGTAGTAGTGCATGCTATATATTTAGGAATTTGAAAGAGAAAAATGTGTAAAGCAAGGAAGCCAAAAAGAGTGATTCTTCTAGGAGCCCCTATTCTAGATGACATCAATTATAGCAACCTGTTCAATTAACTTCTCATTTCCAGATAGCAGAGAGGTCACTGGAGTGTTTTCCCCCCCTCCAATGGTCAATCAGAGAAGAAAAGAAAGTATCTACCCTTGATTAATGAAAAGAAAAAAAAATACCAAACAGATTTGGTTGGATATAAATATAAACTTTAAAACTTAGATAAATCACTTTTCATTATTGCTTTCAAATATTCATAACACTACGTTCACAAGTTTGTTATTCACAAATTTCTAAAGAAATTATTAAATAAAAATGTTTGACATAAATATTTTTTTTTTTTTTTTATTTTATAATTTTATTTTTTTAATGGGGTGACATCAATAAATCAGGATACATATATTCAAAGATAACAAGTCCAGGTTATCTTGTCGTTCAATTATGTTGCATACCCACCACCCAAAGTCAGATTGTCCTCTGTCACCTTCTATCTTGTTTCCTTTGTGCCCCTCCCACCCCCTATCCCTCTCCCATTCCCCCCTCCCCCCCGTAACCACCACACTCTTATCAATGTCTCTTAGTTTCACTATTATGTCCCACCTACGTATGGAATAATACAGTTCCTGTTTTTTTCTGATTTACTTATTTCGCTTCGTATCATGTTATCAAGATCCCACCATTTTGCTGTAAATGTTCCGATGTCATCATTTCTTATGGCTGAGTAGTATTCCATAGTGTATATGTGCCACATCTTCTTTATCCAGTCATCTATTGATGGGCTTTTTGGTTGTTTCCATGTCCTGGCCACTGTGAACAATGCTGCAATAAACATGGGGCTGCATGTGTCTTTACGTATCAATGTTTCTGACTTTTTGGGATATATACCCAGTAGAGGTATTGCTGGGTCATAAGGTAGTTCTATTTTCAGTTTTTTGAGGAACCACCATACTTTCTTCCATAATGGTTGTACTACTTTACATTCCCACCAACAGTGTATGAGGGTTCCTTTTTCTCCACAGCCTCTCCAACATTTGCTATTACCTGACTTGCTAATAACAGCTAATCGAACAGGTGTGAGGTGGTATCTCATTGCCGTTTTGATTTGCATTTCTCTAATAGCTAAAGAAGATGAGCATCTTTTCATATATCTGTTGGCCATTTGTATTTCTTCCTGGGAGAAGTGTCTATTCATATCCTCTTCCCATTTTTTTATTGGATTGTTTGTTTGTTTGTTGTTGAGTTTTATGAGTTCTTTGTATATTTTGGATATTAGGCCCTTATCTGAGCTGTTGTTTGAAAATATCATTTCCCATTTAGTTGGCTTTCTGTTTATTTTGTTATCAGTTTCCCTTGCTGAGCAAAAACTTCTTAGTCTGATGTAGTCCCATTCATTAATTTTTGCCTTCACTTCTCTTGCCATTGGAGTCAAATTCATAAAATGCTCTTTAAAACCCAGGTCCATGAGTTGAGTACCTATGACAAATATTTTATACATTAATCCCTTAGAGTCTTATAAACATTTATCAAGATGCAGAAGGTTTCCTTTTAGTTTTTAATTGTTTATACAAGAAATTGATGTTAACATATAGTTAATTACAGGATTAATCTGTAAAAGAATATATAGTAAAATCATTTAAATATGCTAGTGCTCCTTTTCCTATCACTTTACTTTCTTGTTTTAGAGATAATATAATGCTTATTCTCTAGAGTTTATAGTATTCAGGATTAATGATTTACAAAGTAGGGAATCCATTCTTACTATAGCATGCCATATTTTGATTTTTAAAAATTGCAAAGTGCTTTCAATAACTCCATCAATTGTATTCTTATTTAAACTTTGGGATGACTTTTTTTTAGTATAGAGTCTTTGACAAAGTTCCCTGATCATAATCTATTTTTCATTTGTCTACTCTGACTTTGCATTTATCTCCTGACCTAATCACAAAAAAAGTATAATTTTTAAAAATATTTACCAGGTTTTTGTTTTTCCCCTTCAGTTCTATTTTAATATAATTGCTTAACAGACTTTCAATAGGTTTTTAAAAATCACTTTGTTACTAATATGCTTTATGATTCATGTAACATAAATATATGAATGTAAAATAAATTTTCAAGCTTTTTATACATGTAATTTGTTTTAAAGTTGAAAACATTTTTTGGTGAATTATTACCTGGTAATTCTGATTTATTTTTTGCCATTAGTAAATGAACAATGATGCTTTTAGAATTTTTCTGCTATGAATAAAAGTAGCAGAGTATTTGTTTATAGTAATATATAATTAAAATACTTATTCTTTTGTCTAAATTAAAAGTGTTCTTTTAATTGTATACTTTCTAACATTTAATTTAAAAAATTAAAAATCTCTTTTATAGTTTCCATGAACTCAAAATGGTTATTTTGGAAGATTTTGAATATAGTCAATGAATCTGGCTTTTATCTTTCATCTGTAATAATTTCAAAGCGTTGACTGGATAAGCTTCTCCATAACATGGGGTTAAATTCAGTGGCTGTGCAATTCTCATGACCTTTTTTGGATACTGGAGATAACTTAGTCATTTTCCATTTCTAAGCTATAATAATTCTTTTGAATATTGTGAACTTTTTAAAAATGTCACTAAAATGTTAACATTTTTTTTTCTTCACACATTTGTGAGTTTTGACTATACCAGCATGGGTGCTAAAAGTCTACTGCAAATATCTTTAACAAACTCTATAACTATCTCTCAACTTATAAGTAATTCTATTTCACACTTGAATGTGTGATTTATGACATTGATTAATCTGTGATCTAGTTTTCTGAAAGAACATGCAAAGAGATCACCAGTTTTCTTTTTAGTTATGATTATTTATTTAAAGTAGCTATTTTTTTTACTCTAACATTCTTACTATGTTTTTTATTTGCTTTTTGTATGATTTTGTTAAACTCTAAGAATATGTGAATTTATAACCATAAAAACAGTGGAAAAACCCCACGAAAGACAAATATGACAGGTTGTCCAGCTAAAAAGTAAAGAATTTTAAATAAAAAATAAAAAAATTTAAAATCTTCAGAAAAAATAAGAAAATATTATTAGTAAATGACAGAGTACTAGCAGATATGGATCATTTACTGTGTTCCCCCTCTCTTCTAAGAAGTGCTCATTACCAGTCATAGGGAAGGAAATCAAGCACATATCCCATTCACACATCTGCTAAGTGGCAATAACTGGTTCTAAATCTGGAGTGTATAGCTCAAGAGAACATAACTTCTAACCCAGTGGTCTCCAAACTTTTTACACAGGGGGCCAGTTCACTGTCCCTCAGACCGTTGGAGGGCCGGACTATAAAAAAAAACCTATCAACAAATCCCTATGCACACTGCACATATCTTATTTTAAAGTAAAAAAAACAAAACGGGAACAAATAAAATATTTAAAATAAAGAACAAGTAAATTTAAATCAACAAACTGACCAGTATTTCAATGGGAACTATGGGCCTGCTTTTGGCTAATGAGATGGTGGTGCCCCTTCTGGAAGTACGGCGGGCCGGATATATGGCCTCAGGAGGCCACATGTGGCCCACGGGCCGTAGTTTGGGGACCCCTGTTCTAACCTCTCCACTAAGAGTTAAAAGAAATATACACAATTATTTCCATTAAGATTGAAGGAGTTCAGAATATGCTACCCCAAAATATGCTGCTCTGGCAATAAGGAAGAGAAGTCGAGACTGAGAGGATTCTATACAGACTTGGTTAAAATATTTTTTATCTTTGTTTAGCCTCCTCACATCATTCAGTTACTTTTCCACAAGTGCTTGTTTGTTCAAACTAATGAAAAGCCTGTAACTTTCATTATTTCTTTGGGTCTTTATGCCTTATAAAGGCTCTATACCATGTAAAATTTTTATTAAATAAATTTGTATGCTTTTTTCCTGTTGATCCAGGTCAATTTAATTTTAAGGCCCCAACTAAAAAGAACTTTAAATGGATAAAGGTAAAATTTAGACTCCTCTACACCAGTAATCAAAGCAAAATTATTAACGAAACTATATGATACTACATATCAATCAAGTTAGCAAAACTTTTTGTTAAAAATTACACAATGACAAGTATATGATAAAAAAGATAGCAGTATGAATCAGGCTTCTTAAAAAGTTCAAAATATAGTTTCCTCTGGCTCAGTAGTTGACATTTTCTTTGCAAGGGTATATGTGTTAAGAGGGCTATAGTTATTGGAGTGGATATAGATGTGACCTTTTATGACTACTGATATATGCCTATGTGATAATGCATTTAGATTCCTTGCAAATAATCTGTGAAATAATTTAGTTTACCTACTATTTATCACCACTATTATATACAATAGTTAATACAAATGTTGGCTAGGATATGCAGCAAAAGAGACAGCAATAGAATTCATTCTGGTAGAAGTGCGAAATGGTACAGCTACATTGGAAAATTATGTGCCAGTTTCTTACAAAGCTAAACATAGTATTCCGATATTGTCCAGAAATCATGCTCTTAGGTATTTATCCAACTGATTCAAAACTAATGTCAACATAAAATTGTGCACACAAATGTTTATAGCAGCTTTACGTATAATTGCCAAAGACTGGAAGAAACCAAGATGTCATTCAATAGGGGAACAGAAAGACAAACTGTGGTACATCTATACAATGGAATAATATTTAGTGATAAAAAGAAATGAGCTATAAAGTCACACAGAAACATGACTACTAAATGTAATGCAGTATTCTATATAGGCGAAATCCTGGAAAATAAAAATATATTAGGTGAAAGCCGAGGAAATCTGAATAAAATATGGATTTAGGAAATAATAATGCACCATTATGAGTTCATTAATTATAACAAGTATATCATATTAATGTCAAGATAATATCAACAGGGAAAAGTAGATGTAGTATACATAGGAACTCTTTGTACTGTCTTTGCAACTTGTTTTGCAAACCTAAAACTACCCTAAATTCAATGTTTATTAAACATTATTAAATTCTGGCATTTATGTATACTTATTATACACGTAAATTTATTTAAATAAAAATATCATGATGGCTGGACACAACTGAAGAATGAAAAGTATCATAAGTAAATACAAGAAATCAGAATACAATTCAAAGAGAAATTAAATAAAACTATTTAAAAAGTTATTTAAAACATGGAGAATATTCCAGAAAAATAAAGTTGCCAAGAATTATGAAAATTATAATGTACCACATCTGAAAACAAAACAAAAAAGATTAAAAAATGTGATCATATCAGTAGATTTAGAAAAAATTAAAATTCATGCTCATTTATTGTAAAAACTCAACAAAATTGAGATAAGTGAATTTTCAATATCAGATTTTTTATAAAGCTATTCTTAGTGATTAATTATTGAAAGTTTTCCATCTATGATTGATAATGTCCAAGGATGCTACTATAAGAGAAGCAAGAGTTTTCCTTTACTATCTTATGTTCTTGCCGGAGTCTGTGAATTAAACTGATGAAAGACAGATTAACAGAAGAAAAAGCATACAGATTTTCTTTTTATATATCATGATGTGGGGCGGGGAGGCTTCAAACTCCAACGAAGTGGTTTGACCTGGGGTTTTATATACCATTTAAACAAAAAGCCATAAGTTGTGGGGATGTGACAAGACAAAGGTAAAAGTGGTTTGAGCCAGAGGTAGTAAATTGAGAGAAAGTGACCAGGAACTGTACAGGGAAAACTAATGAAAGAGAAGGGTAAACTGTTATAGTAAGGTTTGTTTGTACAGATTAATTTTGGCATTGAATCTCTGTCACTAGGGATAAGAATGTTCTTCTCTTCCTGGTATATTGATGGTGCATTTCTTATGGGAAATTTATACCCTGATTTTTGGTAGAAAGGAGAAAGCAGAGAGCCCTGCCTGTATTGCTATTTCTCAATTGCCTTTACCTGAAGGTAATCAATATGCCAAAGTGATATATTTTGGGGTGATATGTTCTGACCAGCTATCTGTAACCACTGCTATTTAACTTAATACTGAAAGTCTTAGTCAGTATAATAAGGGATAGGGGCCTTAAGAGTATAAATATGAGAAATAAGAAATATAATTACAGCCATTTTCAGACAACATATTCTACATTTTATACATCAAAATAATCTGCTAAATCACATGAATAAATTATTGAATTTAGCAATGAACAAAAACAAATTGTATTTATATATCTCAGTGTTAGATAATTAGAAAACAAAATATTTTAAATACTCTTGACCAGGCATTGGCTCAGTGGAGCATCGGCTTGGGACAGTGCGGACTCAGATTCAAAACCCCAGAGTGTCTGACTTGAGCACAGGCTCACCCACTTGAGTGTGGGGTCATCCGGTTGAGTGTGGAATCATAGACATGACCCCATGGTCACTGGTTGGAGTCCAAAAGTTGCTGGCTTGAAGCCCAAAGTTGCTGGCTTAGCTGGGACCACCTGGTCAAGACACATAAAAGAAGTTCATCAATGAACAACTAAGGTGCCACAACATTGAGTTGATGCTTTTTTATCTCTCTCTTTTCCTATCTATATTTTTCCTCTCTCTCTCCCTCCCTAAAAAATAAATAAAATAAAAAAATTTAAATACCATTAGAGTGACATCGAAAATAGAAGATACCATTGAAGAATAAAATGAAAGATGGATAAGGCCTCTAAAATGATAATTACAAAAAATTATTTAAAAAAATTAAGAATGACTCAAATAAATAGAGGAACATGGTATTTTTACATATTGGAAGTAAATATCATTTTACATCAGTTTTTCCCAAATTTACTTTTTTTTTTTTTAAATAATTTTATTTTTTTTAATGGGGTGACATCAATAAATCAGGATACATATATTCAAAGATAACAAGTCCAGGTTATCTTGTCATTCAATTATGTTGCATACCCACCACCCAAAGTCAGATTGTCCTCTGTCACCTTCTATCTTGTTTTCTTTGTGCCCTTCCCCACCCCCTATCCCTCTTCCATTCCCCCCTCCCCCCCGTAACCACCACACTCTTATCAATGTCTCTTAGTTTCACTATTATGTCCCACCTACGTATGGAATAATACAGTTCCTGTTTTTTTCTGATTTACTTATTTCGCTTCGTATCATGTTATCAAGATCCCACCATTTTGCTGTAAATGTTCCGATGTCATCATTTCTTATGGCTGAGTAGTATTCCATAGTGTATATGTGCCACATCTTCTTTATCCAGTTATCTATTGATGGGCTTTTTGGTTGTTTCCATGTCCTGGCCACTGTAAACAATGCTGCAATAAACATGGGGCTGCACGTGTCTTTACGTATCAATGTTTCTGACTTTTTGGGATATATACCCAGTAGAGGGATTGCTGGGTCATAAGGTAGTTCTATTTTCAGTTTTTTGAGGAACCACCATACTTTCTTCCATAATGGTTGTACTACTTTACATTCCCACCAACAGTGTATGAGGGTTCCTTTTTCTCCACAGCCTCTCCAACATTTGCTATTACCTGACTTGCTAATAACAGCTAATCGAACAGGTGTGAGGTGGTATCTCATTGCCGTTTTGATTTGCATTTCTCTAATAGCTAAAGAAGATGAGCATCTTTTCATATATCTGTTGGCCATTTGTATTTCTTCCTGGGAGAAGTGTCTATTCATATCCTCTAGATCAGTACAACCTTCCTAGACTGAGTCAAGAAGAAGCAGAAAGCCTAAACAGACCTATCAGTAGAGAAGAAATAGAAAAAACCATTAAAAACCTCCCCAAAAATAAAAGTCCAGGCCCTGACGGCTATACCAGCGAATTTTATCAAACATTCAAAGAAGACTTGGTTCCTATTCTACTCAAAGTCTTCCAAAAAATTGAAGAAGAAGCAATACTTCCAAACACATTTTATGAGGCCAACATAACCCTCATACCAAAACCAGGCAAGGATGGCACAAAAAAAGAAAACTACAGACCAATATCTCTAATGAATACAGATGCTAAAATACTAAACAAAATACTAGCAAATCGAATACAACAACATATTAAAAAAATAATACATCATGATCAAGTGGGATTCATCCCAGAATCTCAAGGATGGTTCAACATACGTAAAACGGTTAATGTAATACACCATATCAACAAAACAAAGAACAAAACCACATGATCTTATCAATAGACGCAGAAAAGGCTTTCGATAAAATACAACACAATTTTATGTTTAAGACTCTCAACAAAATGGGTATAGAAGGAAAATATCTCAACATGATAAAGGCCATATATGATAAACCATCAGCTAACATCATATTAAATGGCACTAAACTGAAGGCTTTCCCCCTTAAATCAGGAAAAAGACAGGGTTGTCCACTCTCTCCACTCTTATTTAATGTGGTACTAGAGGTTCTAGCCAGAGCAATCAGACAAGACAAAGAAATAAAAGGCATCCATATCGGAAAAGAAGAAGTAAAGGTATCACTTTTTGCAGATGATATGATCCTATACATCGAAAACCCCAATGAATCCACAAAAAGACTACTAGAAACAATAAGCCAATACAGTAAGGTCGCAGGATACAAAATTAACATACAGAAGTCAATAGCCTTTCTATATGCCAACAATGAAACAACTGAGAAGGAACTCAAAAGAATGATCCCCTTCACGATTGCAACAAAAAAAATAAAATACTTAGGAATAAACATAACAAAGAATGTAAAGGACTTATATAATGAAAACTATAAACCATTGTTAAGGGAAATCGAAAAAGATATAATGAGATGGAAGAATATACCTTGTTCTTGGCTAGGAAGAATAAATATAATCAAGATGGCTATATTACCCAAAGCAATATACAAATTTAGTGCAATTCCCATCAAACTTCCAATGACATTTTTTAAAGAAATAGAGCAAAAAATCATCAGATTTATATGGAACTATAAAAAACCCGGAATAGCCAAAGCAATCCTAAAGAAAAAGAATGAAGCTGGGGGCATTACAATACCTGACTTCAAACTCTATTATAGGGCCACGACAATCAAAACAGCATGGTATTGGCAAAAAAATAGACACTCAGACCAATGGAACAGAATAGAAAGTCCAGAAATAAAACCACATATATATATAGTCAAATAATTTTTGATAAAGGGGCCAAGAACACACAATGGAGAAAAGAAAGCCTCTTCAATAAATGGTGCTGTGAAAACTGGAAAGCCACATGCAAAAGAATGAAACTGGACTACAGTCTCTCCCCCTGTACAAAAATTAACTCAAAATGGATCAAAGATCTAAACATAAGACCTGAAACAATTAAGTACATAGAAGAAGACATAGGTACTCAACTCATGGACCTGGGTTTTAAAGAGCATTTTATGAATTTGACTCCAATGGCAAGAGAAGTGAAGGCAAAAATTAATGAATGGGACTACATCAGACTAAGAAGTTTTTGCTCAGCAAGAGAAACTGATAACAAAATAAACAGAAAGCCCACTAAATGGGAAATGATTTTTTCAAACAACAGCTCAGATAAGGGCCTAATATCCAAAATATACAAAGAACTCATAAAACTCAACAACAAACAAAAAATCCAACAAATTTACTTTTAAGGTCAATGAAATCCTAATTTAAAATCTCAGCAGTTTGTGTGTATGGAAAGAGACTAAATGAACAAAAAATTTGAACAAGCACATGTAAAAAAGAGAGGATATCACATGGTCATAAACATATGATAATGTACTCAATTTTATCATAAGTGATAACAAAGTTAAAATTACAGTATTATACAGCTTCATTCCCCTTAGTGTGGATAAAGCACATAGAAAAAAAGAAAAAGAAAACCAAGTGTTGGTAAAGATGTGGTGGTGAAAAATCAAATTCTCACATACTTTGGTAAACTATATATGTGGTATATTCTGTAAAACTAAAAGTACAAATAGTTTATGATCCAACAGTTACTCTTCTAGGTATATAACCAACAGAAGTGTGTACATGTGTACATCTAAAGACATGTATGATGATAGATAGGAGCACTGTTTATAACTGCTAAAATCTAGAAACAACCTGTAAATGGTCATCAGAAGTAGAATGGACAAAACACATAGTGGCATACTTATGGAATGCAAAAGAGGTAGGAAAATGAATGCTATATACAACCACATGAATTCATATCATAAGCATAATATTGAATGAATGACCAGACACAAAAGAAAATCCTCTAGGTGACTCTAACTATGTAAAGTTCAAAATCAGGTAATACTAATAATAGTCTTCAAAATCAGAATACTTGTGACTCTGACAACTTCTGAATTAAATATAAGGAGTTGCAACTTGGAGGTACATAGGAGTTTTCCAGAGGTCTGGTAATGTTTTGTTACTCAGCTGAATACTTTTTACATAACGGTGATCACTTTTTGAAGATTCATTAGGGTACACTTATTTGTACATTTTTCTCTATGTATGTTATGCTTTAATAAACATTTACTTAAATAAATACATTGAAATATTTAAGATGATTACACATATGTCTAAAACCAGTTCCAGAAACGGGAAATAAAATATGGAGAGGAGATACAAAAAATAATGTTAGCTGAGAATTTTAAAGAAATAAATGAAGACCTGAAATCCTCAGAATTTAAAAACAAACGTAAAATGTCTCTGGTTTCTGGATCAGGCAGAGCTGTAAGTGCTTTAAGGGAGTTAAGAGGGACAAATATATGGTGACAGAAAATGATTTGACTTCGGGTGATGGGGAAGCAATGTAATCAATAGTTCAAATGCTATAGAAATGTTTACCTGAAACCTGTGTACTCTTATTGATCAATGTCACCCTTTTGAATTTAATTTTCTAAATAAATTTTTAAAAAAGAACAATGTAAAAATTACTTTTAGTAAGTTAGATAAGCGATAAGATACAAAATAAAATATGCAATATTCAAGTTAGTAAGTTGAAAAAATAAAGCAGAGAAAGAGGCTATGAACTGTTAGGTTTGGGGAGCAATGTTGAAATCTTAAATGGGGGTTTTAAGGGTAGCCTTACTGAGTGTAAAGAGCATAGAATACTCAGATGCAAGTGGGTTGGTGGATGGAGTGGTAGTCTGTATTAGAAGCAAAAGTGATAAACTTTCTTTTACAAAGAAAAGTAGCTAATTCTCTATAGTTAAATCACAGTTCAGTTAACTATTACCTGATTGTGAAAGATATGCCATGGCGTTTTACTTAAACTCAAAATATACTCTCTTTTCTCACAATGACCTTGTAGAGTGGTGATATATATCATTTTTATGTCCCACCTATGTATGGAATCATATAGTTCTAGTTTTTTCTGATTTACTTATTTCACTTTGTATAATGTTATCAAGGTTCATCCCATGTTGTTGTAAATGATCCGATGTCATCATTTCTTATGGCTGAGTAGTATTCCATAGTATATATGTACCAAAGCTTTTTAATCCACTCATCCTCTGACGGACACTTGGACTGTTTCCAGATCTTCGCTATTGTGAACAATGCTGCCATAAACATGGGGGTGCATTTCTCCTTTTGGAACAGTGCTATGGTGTTCTTAGGGTATATTCCTAAAAGTGGAATAAAAGTGGGCTAGGTGGGTCAAAAGGCAGTTCGATTTTCAATTTTTTGAGGAATCTCCATACTGTTTTCCACAGTGGCTGTACCAGTCTGCATTCCCACCAGCAGTGCAGGAGGGTTCCCTTTTCTTCACATCCTAGCCAGCACTTATTCTGTGTTGTTTTGTTAATGAGCGCCATTCTGACTGGTGTGAGGTGATATCTCATTGTGGTTTTAATTTGCATTTCTCTAATGATTAGTGATGTTGAGCATTTTTCATATGCCTATTGGCAACCAGAGCCTTTTTTTTTTAGGGCCTGAGGCAGAGGCCATGGAGCCATCCTCAGTGCCTGGGGCCAACTGGCACCATTTGAGCTCTGGATGCAGGAGGGGAGGAGAAGAGAGAGAGAAAGAGAAACAAGAGGGAGAAGGGTGGAGAAGTAGATGGCTGCTTCTCCTATGTGAGCTGGCCAAGAATCAAACCCAGGACAGCCATATGTGGGGATGACACTCTACTGCTGAGCCAACTGGTCAGGGCCTTCCTTACTCTTTTTTTAATGTTCATCTGCACAACAGCATATTCTAAAGCACCCATAGTAATGTTTATTTCATCTATAGTTGAAAAAAATTTGACAGAACTATACTTGTACTATTTATTTATTCATTTTATAAAACTCATTATAAGTTTGATAAAATCCTACATTTTAATTTCCTCGTGTTTCTTACTTCAGTAAACAAACATATAACGTAAAGAGAAAAAGTGCCAAACAACCAAGGGGTGGCAAGTTTTCACTGAAAATATCTTAAATAACAGTTTTATGTTAGGTATTACTTAATATTTTTTCATTAATATTTTAAAACATATTATGACAAAAATGTGTCAGGTGATATGTTTTACTTCACATAATAAATCTATATCATATTATTTATAATTTCAATAAAAATTATAAACATGAAAAATTAGAATATTGCCCATTTAGTTTTTATTTTATTATAAGTTTGAGAAAGAAAGCATAAAGGTTTTAACATTGTACTGATTCTATTTCAACTGTAATTCAAATTTTAAACACATTCATCATAGTTTTAATAAAATGGCATATATACATTATTCTTTAGTTCAGATTAATTTTAAATCAGTTTTACAAACCGTAAAACAGAATATGAAAAGTCTAAGTGGACATTAGGCGATTCTTTGCTCCAGACCAGTGGTTTCAGATACTTTTATATTCTGAAAGCTACAGTCTTAATATGGTCTCAATGCAGAACAAATACACTTAAGAGCCATCTCATACTCATTGTCCAATTTCAGATAGAAAAATGCTTGGAATACTAAATAACTGTTTTCATCTCTATATAACAAGGATACAGTCTTTTTACTTTCCCTATTTGCATATGATTTAAGAAAAAGCATGTTGTTAATTACAAGATATTTTTGCATAGATTAGAATTTTAATTATGTGCTGTCATCCACATCACTTCATTTTTTCATCCAGCAGTGTAGTGATTGTTAAAGTTTAGTTCTTTGGTCATTGTCACTTTATTATGGTTATGAAAGCCATTAAGTTCTGGGTTCCTGTTAACATCACCCCATTTTTAAATGCCCTGTAGTGTAAGATTTAATGTTTAGTCCTTGTAAATCTAAGCTATCTCTTCATTCTCTTTCTGAAATTATTTGCAGTATTAGTGATTTTTAACTATTTTACATTGCATACCATCCTCAGCTTCTGTTTTCATTTTCAGTAATAATAATATATAAATGCATCCTTAAACATTATGAATGCCTTATTTTTTATTTAACTTATATTAAAAATATGAGATAAAATTACATTTAAATAGTCTAAGAGGATAAATTAATCATCTTTGACAAGTAAGAGTTTAGATGGAAACATCTAGGACATAGTAACATTTAAGTTTGATATAAATTGTTTCTACTTAAAAATTTTTCTGACAAATAGTATACCAGTTTATTTTAATCATCATGGCTATTTATTTATATTTATTTAGTGAAAGGCGAAGAGACAAGGAGACAGAAAGACAGACTCCTGTATGTGCCCCCACCGTGATCCACCTGGCAAGCCCCCTACTGGGTAATGCTTTGCCCATCTGGGGCATTGCTCCATTGCTCAGCAACCGAGCTATTTCAGTGCCTGAGGCAAAGTCATGGAGCCATCCTAAGTGCCCAGGGCCAAACTGCTCAAACCATTTGAGCCATGGCTGTGGGAGGGAAAGAGAGAGAGGGAATAGAGGGATGGAGAAGCAGATAGTCTCTTCTCCTGTGTACCCTGAGCGGGAATCAAACCTGGGACTTCCACACGCTGGGTTGACGCTATACCACTGAGCCAATTGGCCAGGGCCTGATCATGGCTATTTAAATTATCTAATTTATAACAGGGCATATTTATTATCATTATCCTTTTTAGAAAATTACTGATCTATTCTTGTCTAGTTTTTTGGATAAATTTTGAATCATTCTACATATTTTCCATAGGTTATTTGTGTGTGTGTGTGTGTGTGTGTGTGTGTGTGTGAAAGAGACAGAAGGAGGAACAGAGGGACAATAGGGACAAACAGGAAGGTTAGAGAGACGAGAAACAAATTCTTCTTTGCGGCTCCTTAGTCTCCTTAGTTGTTCATTGAATGCTTTCTCATATGTACCTTGACCAAGGAGGGGGTAGTTATAGCAGAGCAAATGACCCCTTACTCAAGCCAGCAACCTTGGGCTTCAAGCCAGTGAACATAAGGTCATGTCTAAGATCCCACGCTCAAGCCAATGACCCTGTGCTCAAGCTGGTGGGCTCATGCAGAAGTCGCATGAGCCCGTGCTCAAGCTGGTGATTGCGAGGTTTCAAACCTGGGTCCTCTGCATCCCAGTCCTATGCTCTATTCACTGCTCCATTGTTTGGTCAAACCCAATAGGTTATTTTTAAAGCAGTTTTACATTCATAGCAAAATTGAGTGGAAAATACAGTGTTCCTATATACTCTCGGCCCTTCCCCAGCCTCAGTCACCATCAACATCCCCCACCACAGTGATACATTGATTACTAAAGGTGAACTTACATTAACACATTATTATCACCCAAAGTTCATAGTTTACAGTGAGGTTTACTCTTGGTGTTGTACTGTCTATGGATTTGGACCAATGTATGTAATATGTGTCAACCATTATAGTATCATATGAAATAGTTTCACTGCTCTAAAAATCCTTTATGTCTCACTTCTGTGTTCATCCTTCTCTTTCCACTAAACCCTGGCAACCATTCATCTTTTCACTGTGCCCATAGTTTTGTCTTCTCAAAGTGTCAGAGAGGTGGAATCATACAGTTGTCTTTAAAGTCTGGCTTCTTTCACATAGTATCACGCACCTAAGATTCCCCCATAGCTTTTCATGACTTGATAGGTAATTTCTTTCTAGTACTGGATTCCATTGTCTGTACCACAGTTTTTTATCCATTCCCCTACTGAAGGATATCTTTGTTGCTTCCACGTTTTGGCAATTTTAAAAAGCTGCTGTAAACATCTGTGTGCAAGTTTTGTTTTGTAAACATAACTTTTCAATTCATTTGGGTAAATGCCAAGAAGCAGGATTGAGGATTGTATAGTAAATATATATTTAGCTGTGTAGGAAACCAC
The DNA here is from genome assembly GCF_036850765.1 of Saccopteryx bilineata. Classification (NCBI taxonomy): domain Eukaryota; kingdom Metazoa; phylum Chordata; class Mammalia; order Chiroptera; family Emballonuridae; genus Saccopteryx; species Saccopteryx bilineata. The sequence continues at coordinate 184,240,466 of NC_089494.1, forward strand.
CAAACTCTCTTCTAAAGTGGCTATACCATTTAACATTCTGACTAGCATGGAATGAGTTTCTTGCTGCACCCCACCAGCATTTAATGTTGTCAGTGTATGGGATTTTGTATGTTTGAGTAGATGTGTGGTGGGATCTCCTTGTTTTAATTTGGAATTTGCTAGTGACGTACGGTGTTGAGAATATTTTCATATGCTTATTTGCCATCTGTATATTCTTATTGCTGAGATGTTGGTTCAGAATATTGCTCAGTTTTAAATCAGATCATTCAGTTTGAAGAGTTCACTGTAAGTTTTAGATAACAGTTTTTTACCAGATTTTATTTTTTTACAAATATTTTCTTCTGGTCTGTGGTTTGTTTTCCATTTTTTTTCGGAGTGTATTTGGAAAAAGAACAAAGGTTTTTAATTTCAATGAAAGCCAACTTATCTATTTTTTCATGGATCATGCCTTTTATGTTGTATCCAAAAAGTAATTACCAAACCCAAAGTCATCTAGATTTTCTTCTACATTATCTTCTAGGGATTTTATATTTTTGTATTTTATATTTAGGTCTATAATCCATTTTTAGTTAAATTTGTGAAGGATGTAAGGTCTATGTTTAAAATTAATTTTTGTGTATTTGCATGTCTAATTATTCCAATATCATTTGTTGAAAAGACAACTTTTGCTCCATATATTGTTTTTGCCCTTTGTCAAAGATCAGTTGACTATATTTGAGTGGATCTTTTTCAGGGCTCTTTATTCTGTCCCATTTATCTCTTTGTTCTTTCACCAATGCCATTTCATCTTGATAATTGCACCTTTAAAGTAAGTCTTGAAGTTGGAGAGTGTACATAGCTTTGATAATAAACAATAGGCATGCTTAGAGTCCTATTGCTAACTTGATAAAATGACCATTCATCATTCTCTTTTTATCCATATTAGGAATAATTTATAAAACATTATAAGAAGTGCTTTCTAGAAGATTTAAAAGAATTTATTGGCATTCTTATTATATAAAACAATATAATCCCTGGCTCATTGGCTCAGCAATAGAGTGTCAGCCCAGCATGTGGAAGTCCCAGTTGGATTCCTGATCAGGGCACACAGGAGAAGTGACCATCTGCTTTTCCACCCCACCCCCTTCTCTCTCCATCTTTCTTTCTCTCTCTCTCTCTCTCTCTCTCTTTCTCTTCTCTTCCCACAGCTATGGCTCAACAGTTTGAGAGAGGTGCTGAGGATGGTTACATGGCCTCTGCCTCAGATGCTAACATGGCTTTGTTCCTGAGCAACAAATCTGCAACCCCACATAGGCAGAGCATTGCCCCCTAGTGGGCTTGCTGGTTGGATCCCAGTTGAGGTGCATACATGCGGGAGTCTGTCTCTGTCTCCCCACCTTTCACATAATAAAAACTAACAAACAAAAAAATACATAATACACATAATCTCAGATTGCAATTTCTGAAAAATGAGAATGATTTTTTTTTAAATTTTATTTATTCATTTGAGAGAGACAGAAAGAGACATTTATTTATTCCATTTATTCATGCATTCATTGGTTGCTTCTTGTTTGTGCCCTGACCAGGGATTGAACCCACAATCTGGATGCATCAGGATGATTTCTAACTGAGCTACCTGGCCAGGAATCAGAATGATTTCTTAAAAACAAAATCTTAGACATGATATCCATTTGATTTTTTTCTGTTTCTTCTAAGGTTCTATTTTTAAAAAGTTAAACATTTAAATTTTTATGAGCCCATAAGACATGATATACAGTCATTTGTTTTTACAAATCTGATTATTTCAGTACCGATGATCTTTGAGTACATCCTTTTCCTGTTGACTTGAAATACCAATTTTACCATATGCTAAATGCCTATGTTTATTTTAAGCTTAGCAAGCTACTTTTTTACTTTAACACCTGTTTTGGGGGTTGAGCCACATTGTTTTAAGTATTATAAATTGGCATTATTTTATACTATCTGATGCCATTCCACCTCCCTAAATCTTTTTCAGAGAGTCTTCAATTTCAGACTTTTTCAGATCCAGAAACCTTTGGGGAGAGGCATAGAGAGAACTGGTATAGTGAAGAGCCATAGGAGGAGTTTCACTTCTTTCCTTTGTTACAGATGAAGCCTGATACCTCCACTCCATTTCTACTTCCTGCTGTAAAGCTTCAGAGATGCTAGTATTTCTGCTTTGTTTTACTCCTATTGGCAGAAACAAAATTGATATGCCCATTTGCTATTTTGTTCTGTGTGCTGTTCCAGAATTGAACCTTGGGGCATCTCAAAACTATATTGAATCCCAATACTTCAAATATATTTTATTCCTAATGATACTACACTACTTCCTCATTTCTAGATTGAAAATGACAACATTTCAAATTCCTGATTTCAAGATTTTTTTCATGGAAGTTAATTGAGGATGGAAGATAGTAGGTCTCAATCCACCTGCAACTCTCCCTTCAGTCATTCACATCACTGTTATTTCTAGCAGTTATTCTCTGAAAATTTCAGCAGATAAATGTTGTATCCTTGTTATTTAACATTAACAAAGAGTTTTTCCTAATCATATATTTCTTTGGTCATTGGATGGGAATTTGAGCAGAAAGAATTCTTGATGCCACTTATAGAGAAAAACAAACAAAAGACATTAGATGAAGATTCTCTCAATTAATTGTATTTAATTCATAAATATTCTTATATCTAAATTTATTTTTTAATCATTTTCAACTTCTATAATATAAGCCACTCCTTCTTCTCTCTAACACCAATCCCTCCAAATGTCTTAAGCTTTGGATTTTATTCCTTTTCTGTATTTTCTAAACACTTCATTATCAGTTATCTCCTCCCACTCTCAACTTCAGGGTGATTCCTATTGTCTTTTAAATAATTTCCAATCTCTTCTGTTAAAAAATAAAAATAAAATTTTAAACGATTGTTTCCAAATGCTTCATTTACCTCTGTCTATTTCCTTTTTTTTTTCTATTTCTGAAGCTAACTTCTCAAAAGTTTCTCATTACTGCTATAACTCCATACTTCTTTTCAATATCCTTTGATTGGCTTTACATTTACTTTAGTTTACCTCAACTAAATTAATATATTCATTTTCTCTAAATATGGTGAACATTTTTCAGTCCATTTAGTATAAGACTTCTCAGCAGTATTGAAATCTTGGTCAACTCTCTTCTCTTGGCTTCCCTGACACACTCTTCTCTGATATTCTTCCTCCCTCTCCACCACTCCATTCTCATAAATTTTATAATCTCCTTCCCAATATATGTCGATAAATTTGGAAGCTCCTAAAGACTTGACCCAAGGTCCTTTTTTTATGCTACAATTTCTCAGTAGTGTGTTGGCAGGTAATCCACTAATTATCTTTTTTTTTTTTATATGTTCTTCTCCTCTGAGCATCTGACTTTGGTGTTCCTTGCTTCCAGAAGATAACTGTAACCTAAAAAACTTCTTACTAAGTAATTTTTATTCTAAAATATTAACAAAAAAATAATTGTCATTTGAATTAGTGGTACACAAATACTTCAGTAATTATATAAGTATTCATATGATAGTCAGTGTTTGCAAAATAAATACATAAATGCAAAATATAGTAATAAATCATCTTTTCAAAAATCAAATCAGAAAATTATCTGTTACCTTTTTTTTAATAAGCATCAATGATCTCTTATTACTTTTATTAAAAAGATTAAAATTCTTTTTTTTTAATAAATAACATCTTTTTTTTATTCATTTTTTTTTTTTCATTTTTCTGAAGCTGGAAACAGGGAGAGACAGTCAGACAGACTCCTGCATGCGCCCGACCGGGATCCACCTGGCACGCCCACCAGGGGCACGCTCTGCCCACCAGGAGGCGATGCTCTGCCCATCCTGGGCATCGCCATGTTGCGACCAGAGCCACTCTAGCTCCTGGGGCAGAGGCCACAGAGCCATCCCCAGCGCCCGGGCCATCTTTGCTCCAATGGAGCCTTGGCTGCGGGAGGGGAAGAGAGAGACAGAGAGGAAAGCGCGGCGGAGGGGTGGAGAAGCAAATGGGCGCTTCTCCTGTGTGCCCTGGCTGGGAATCGAACCCGGGTCCTCCGCACGCTAGGCTGACGCTCTACCGCTGAGCCAACCGGCCAGGGCCAAAAAGATTAAAATTCTTAATCTGGCCTAGCTACCTTGACAATATTATCCCTCATGATGCCTTTCTTTCTCTAAACCATTCGAGGCCCACTAGTCTTCTTTCAGTTACTAGAACATGCCACACGGTCTTTGCTTATGTTGCTCTCTAAGCCTTGAATAACTCCCTCTAACTCCTCCTTATTATTGTCTTGCTAAGTTCTTCTTTTAGATTCTGGTTTAAAATCCTAGTGTCATTTTTTAAAGAAATAGAATAAAAAATCACCAGGTTTGTATGGAAACATTAAAAATCCCAAATAGCCAAAGCAATCCTGAGGAAAAGAAATGAAGCTGGAGGCATCATATACATGACGTCTAACTATACTATAGAGCTACAATAATCAAAACAGCATGGTATTGGCAGAAAAACAGACATACAGATCAATGGAACAGAATCAAGAACCCAGAAATAAAACCACACATATATGGACAAACCATCTTTAACAAAGGAGTCAAAAACATAAATGGTGCTGGGAAAATTGGAAAGCCACATGCAAAAGAATGAAATTTGACAACAGTTTGTCCCACTGCACAAAAATTAATTCAAAATGGATGAATGACCTAAATATAATATCTGAAACACTAAGTTATATAGAAAAAACAAAGATCCTAAGCTCAGGGTCCTTGGCTGTAGAGAACAATTTATGAATTTGACCCCAAAGGCAAGAGAAGTAAAGGAAAAAATAAATGAGTGGGACTATATAAAACTAAAAAGCTTCTGCACAACAAAAGAAACTGACCACAAAGCATATAAGCAACCAAGTAAATGGCAGATGATATTTGCAAACAACATCTTCAATAAGGGGTTAATATCAAATATATATATAAAGAATTCACTAAGCTTAGCAACAAACAAGCAAACAATCCAATTAAAAAATAGGGAAAGGACCTGAACAGACACTTCTTCCAAGAGGATATACAAATGGCCAACAGATATATGAAAAGATGCACATCTTCATTAGATGTTTGAGAAAAGCAAGTCAAAACTACAATGAGATACCATCTCACACCTGTTAGATTGGCTATTACCAATAAGGCAGGCAATAACAAGTGTTGGAGAAACTGTGGAGAAAAAGGAACTCTCATTCACTGCTGGTGGGAGGTAAACTTGAATAACCATTATGGAAGAAAGTATGGTGTTTTTTTTAGAAAATTAAGAGGAGAATATGACCCAGCAATTCCTCTACTGAGTATCTACCTCCAAAACTCAAAAACATTGGTACATAAAGACAAATGCATCCCATGTTTATTGCAGCATTATTCACAGTGGCCAAGACATGGAAACAACCAAAGTGTCTCTTGATAGAAGATTGGATAAAGAGGGTGTGTTACATATATACGATGGAATACTACTCAGCCATAGAAATGATGACATATTGCCATTTACAACAACATGGATGGACCTTGAGAATGTTATACTGAATGAAATAAGTAAATCAGAAAAATCTAAAAACTATATGATTTCCCACATAAGCAGGCTAAAAAACTGAGACCCATGGACATAGATAAAAGTAAAGTGGTTTCCGGAAGAAAAGGTTCAGGGAGGTAGGCAGAAGGGTGTAAAGAGGAACAAATATAAGGTGACAGAAAATAATTTGACATTGGGTGATGAGTATACAACATAATCAACAGTTCAAATGCTATAGAAATATTTACCTGAAACCTATGTACTGTTATTGATCAAAGTCACCCTATTAAATTTAATTTTCTAAATAAAACTAAAATAAAAATTCTGAATCAATCATCACCTCCTTAATGAAGACTCTGATTGCCTTCACTTGCTCAAATCTTTCTATTTATCTGTGTAATTATTTTTGAGAATTATCACTGCTTGATTTTACATTTATTTTATGATTATCTAATTATTAGTAATAATTTTGTCCTATTTGTTGACAATTTATCATTAAATACTAGCACAGTGCCTGGCATGTTGTAAGTACTTGATATTCACTTGTGTTTAATGAAAGGAAGGAGAAATAAATGGAATTTTCTAATTTTTATTTTTTAAATCATGAAAACTTTAGGATTATGAGTGAAGCTTTGGGTTGTCTATGAACGTTGATTCATTGCTCTTTTATATTATTTTATAAATAGTTGCATTTATGCTTTTATTATTTCAACTTAATAGTTATTTTAAATGATTTTTTAAAACGTGTGAACGATTGAGGTTTTATCCCTCAAATGTTATTTACTTCTAATTGTATTATATACTTTTTCTTTTTTTAGGTGAGAGGATGAGAGATAGGGAGACAGACTCCTGCATGTGCCCCAACCAGATCCACTCAGCATCCCCATCTTGGGTCAATGCTCAAGTACTGAGCTATAATATTTTTAGCACTTGAAGCTAATGCACTACAAGGGAGTTATCCTCAGCGCTGGGACAAGACTCAAACCAATGGAGCCACTGGCTGTGGGAAGGAAAGAGGGAGAGAAGGGAGACCATAGTAAGAAACAGATGGTCACTTCTCCTGTGTACCTTGACTGGAAATCAAACCCAGGATGTCCATACATCAGGCCGATGCTCTATCCACTGAGCCACTGGCCAAGGCTTATTATATTTTTTCTAAATTTAATTTCTGAATAATAGCTCTTAACTCCTCAATCTTACAGCATCAACACTGATCCAATTTGCCTGGGTTGCAGACTTCATTTTATGCATCTCTGCAGCCTTTTCAACACAGTACTTTTGAAACTTTCTGAAAATCTTTTCTGTTGAGGAAAGCATATCCTCTTTCTGTTCCAATGGCACAAACAGCTATGGCATACACTGAGATGCAGGTTATGTTTGCCTTAAATTTAATCAGTTCTTGACACATAGACTCAAGAATAGACACAAGAAACATTACCACTATTCTGCTCTCTTAAAACCTCTCATCTTCAATCAGCAGGGTAAATATTGTTACTTAGACGGTGATCCCCAAGTAAAGCCTCCTGTAAGCAGTGCTGAGGTTAGGGGTGCCCAAGGGAAGTGAGTACGGGCTGTATGCAACATATAATTTCCAATAGTTGTTCATACTATAAATAAATACTAGAGCTTTTTTCTATACTTTGTTATTCAGAGTAATGTTATTTTCCTTAGGCTTCATTATATTCCTTGAAGTTGTGTAAATATGTTTTTGTTTACTCAAAGTTGAAAGGGGATATCTGTGAAAAATGATACTTTCTGACAGCAGGGTGTGTGGATTGCCCAGCCGCTGCTTTTGTTTTGTAATTATGGAAATAATCTTACTTGTAATTTAATACTGCCCAAGTAATATATCCCAATGAACTTTCAGTGTTTTTGCAGACCACTAGAACTCTCCCTTACCTGCTTCACACTTCTCAAACTATATAAGAATAAAAACTTATTTTTAAGTAACTTGATGCAAATATTTACTTTTGGAGGAACACTATACAAAATAATAATAATAACAATAATAGTAATACTTGATACTTATATAATGGTTGCTATCAGCTCCACTCATATTTGGGTGGAGGGAGAACAAGCCAGATAATATAAATGTATTGGCTGATTGAAGATGGGACGGAATCACCATCTGAATGTCAAATAAGAGGATGGTGTCACCAGAGCAGATTTTCCAGACTTCTCAGCCTTACCTAAGGTTAAGGAAACCACATTTTGTTCAACTGTTCCTGGTCATAATGGAAATGAACATTAAATAATTTTGTCATGTGAAATCTTATATATATGAAACATTAAAAAATAATATTTCTCTTAGTATACCTTCTTACAAGTGTGTTACAAGTGAATTTTATAGCAAATTTTATTAAAAGTGAACTTCATCCCACAATATCGATAAATGAATAAATCAGTTATTAAAATATATTTTGAAAGGTTTAAAAGCTTATCTGGTTCTTTTCTGTTTTATTAGTTAATACTTCTTATGAGGTTTACTATTATTATGACCTAATAGCCAAACAATTTTAGGTATGACATATAATATATATAAAATATACTTTTAGCTGATTGAGCCTGCAGAAGTCAGAACAATCTAAAAAGTAGGATTATGGCATAATATAAACTATGTTATATTCGTGATATTTAGTCAATTTGGTTAAAAAAAATTTTCTATCTTTCTATTTGAAGTAATGTCACTAGAGGAACAATCTGAAAGACTATGTTGGCTTAGATTGAGACATACAACAGAAACACTACTTACTGAAACACCGTTCTTCTCCCCACAGATATATTACAAAGGTAAGCTGACAGTTCTCTCATAAAGAAGTAATTTCGTTTTGAGGATGCTCTCCATCAGCAGCTCGAAGGACCGTAATTGCTCTTCTAGCTGCAAGATAGAAAAATCTGTTCTTAAAAGACACTTAATTTTCCATATTTTCCTCAAAACTTTTCCTATTACAAAAACAATGTTTATTTGTTTGTTTATTGTATTCTTTCTAAACATATATTACTACTATTTCTATATAAAAAATATAAAGCTGAATAAAAACATCTGATGAAGAATATTTCTTTTTTATTTTAAAATCTCATTCTCTAACTAGACAGTGCAGTTATTCTCCAAATACTATATGCATGCTGAAACAAAATAAATGATGTTTTTTTGTGTTTGTGTTGTCCACTTGATTTATTTTCTTACTCTTCAATTCTGTGAAATTATAAAAGTATAGAATAAAAGTCATAAAAGAAATATTCAGTATGCTTTACTTTGTGTGAGTTTTCTGTACAAATAGGAGAGCAAGAAAAAAAATGATTAAATTGTAGCAATACATGTAAATTCTCTCCAATAACCTATATATTTGGGGAAGATGAATAAGCTTAAATATTAAGTTCCAAGACTTGGAGTTGATGCTTTTCTTTTAACATGGTTTTGAAAAATCAATCAATCAGAGATAAGGATTTAGATCAATGATTCTTTTTTTTAATAAATTTTTATTAATGGTAATGGGATGACATTAATAAATCAGGATACATATATTCAAAGAAAACATGTCTAGGTTATTTTGTCATCAAATTATGTTGCAAACCCCTCGCCCAAAGTCAGATTGTCCTCCGTCAGCCTCTATCTAGTTCTCTGTGCCCCTCCCCCTCCCCCTAACTCTCTCCCTCCCTCCCTCCCATGTCCTCCCTCCCCCCCCACCCTTGGTAACCACCACACTCTTGTCCATGTCTCTTAGTCTCATTTTTATGTTCCACCAATGTATGGAATCATGTAGTTCTTGTTTTTTTCTGTTTTGCTTATTTCACTCCTTATAATGTTATCAAGATCCCACCATTTTGCTGTAAATGATCTGATGTCATCATTTCTTATGGCTGAGTAGTATTCCATAGTGTATATGTGCCACATCTTCTTTATCCAGTCTTCTATTGAAGGGCTTTTTGGTTGTTTCCATGTCTTGGCCACTGTGAACAGTGCTGCAATGAACATGGGGCAACATGTGTCTTCACGTATCAATGTTTCTGAGGTTTTGGGGTATATACCCAGTAGAGGGATTGCTGGGTCATAAGGTAGTTCTATTTGCAGTTTTTTGAGGAACCACCATACTTTCCTCCATAATGGTTGTACTACTTTACAGTCCCACCAACAGTGAATGAGGGTTCCTTTTTCTCCACAGCCTCTCCAACATTTGCTATTACCCGTCTTGTTGATAATAGCTAATCTAACAGGAGTGAGGTGGTATCTCATTGTAGTTTTGATTTGCATTTCTCTAATAACTAATGAAGCTGAGCATCTTTTCATATATCTGTTGGCCATTTGTATCTCTTCCTGGGAGAAGTGTCTGTTCATGTCCTCTTCCCATTTTTTTATTGGATTGTTTGTTTGTTTGTTGTTGAGTTTTATGAGTTCTTTGTAAATTTTGGATATTAGGCCCTTATCTGAGCTGTCGTTTGAAAATATCAGTTCCCATATAGTTGGCTGTCTGTTTATTTTGATATCAGTTTCTCTTGCTGAGCAAAAACTTTTAATTCTGATGTAGTCCCATTCATTTATCTTTGCCTTCACTTCTCTTGCCATTGGAGTCAAGTTCATAAAATGTTCTTTAAAACCCAGGTCCATGATTTTAGTACCTATGTCTTCTTCTATGTACTTTATTGTTTCAGGTCTTATATTTAGGTCTTTGATCCATTTTGAATTAATTTTAGTACACGGGGACAGGCTGTAGTCGAGTTTCATTCTTTTGCATGTGGCTTTCCAGTTTTCCCAACACCATTTGTTGAAGAGGCTTTCTTTTCTCCATTGTGTGTTGTTGGCCCCTTTATCAAAGATTATTTGACCATATATATGTGGTTTTATTTCTGGGCTTTCTATTCTGTTCCATTGGTCTGAGTGTCTATTTTTTTGCCAATACCATGCTGTTTTGATTATCGTGGCCCTATAATATAGTTTAAAGTCAGGTATTGTAATGCCCCCAGCTTCATTCTTTTTCCTTAGGATTGTTTTGGCTATTCGGGGTTTTTTATAGTTCCATATAAATCTGATGATTTTTTGTTCCAGTTCTTTAAAAAATCTCATAGGGATTTTGATGGGAATTGCATTAAATTTGTATATTGCTTTGGGTAATATGGCCATTTTGATTATATTTATTCTTCCTATCCAAGAACAAGGAATATTTTTCCATCTCATTGTATCTTTTTTGATTTCCCTTAACAATGCTTTGTAATTTTCATTATATAGGTCCTTTACGTTCTTTGTTATGTTTATTCCTAGGTATTTTATTTTTTTTGTTGCAATCGTGAAGGGGATTATTTTTTTGAGTTCGTTTTCTAATATTTCATTGTTGGCATATAGAAAGGCTATGGACTTTTGTATGTTAATTTTGTATCCTGCGACCTTACTGTATTGGTTTATTGTTTCTAATAATCTTTTTGTGGAGTCCTTTGGGTTTTCGATGTATAGGATCATATCATCAGCAAAAAGTGATAGCTTTACTTCTTCTTTTCCGATATGGATGCCTTTTATTTCTTTGTCTTGTCTGATTGCTCTGGCCAGAACTTCTAGCACCACGTTGAATAAGAGTGGAGAGAGTGGACAACCCTGTCTTGTTCCTGATTTAAGGTAGAAAGTCCTCAGTTTTATGCCGTTTAATAGGATGTTGGCTGATGGTTTATCATATATGGCCTTTATCATGTTGAGATATTTTCCTTCTATACCCATTTTGTTGAGAGTCTTAAACATAAAATTGTGTTGTATTTTATCAAAAGCCTTTTCTGCATCTATTGATAAGATCATGTGGTTTTTGTTCTTTGTTTTGTTGATATGGTGTATTACGTTAACCGTTTTGCGTATGTTGAACCATCCTTGAGATTCTGGGATGAATCCCACTTGATCATGATGTATTATTTTTTTAATATGTTGTTGTATTTGGTTTGCCAGTATTTTGTTTAGTATTTTAGCATCTGTATTCATTAGAGATATTGGTCTGTAGTTTTCTTTCTTTGTGCCATCCTTGCCAGGTTTTGGTATGAGGGTTATGTTGGCCTCATAAAATGTGTTTGGAAGTATTGCTTCTTCAATTTTTTGGAAGACTTTGAGTAGAATAGGAACCAAGTCTTCTTTGAATGTTTGATAGAATTCACTAGTATAACCGTCTGGGCCTGGACTTTTATTTTTGGGGAGATTTTTAATAGTTTTTTCTATTTCCTCCCTGCTGATTGGTCTGTTTAGGCTTTCTGCTTCTTCATGACTCAGTCTAGGAAGGTTGTATTGTTCTAGGAATTTATCCATTTCTTCTAGATTGTTGTATTTGGTGGCATATAATTTTTCATAGTATTCTACAATAATTCTTTGTATATCTATGATGTCTGTGGTGATCTCTCCTCTTTCATTTTGGATTTTATTTATTTGAGTCCTGTGTCTTTTTTCCTTGGTGAGTCTTGCCAAGGGTTTGTCAATTTTGTTGATCTTTTCAAAGAACCAGCTCCTTGTTTTATTGATTTTTTCTATAGTTTTTCTGTTCTCTATTTCATTTATTTCTGCTCTGATTTTTATTATCTCCTTTCTTCGGCTGGTTTTGGGTTGTCTTTGTTCTTCTTTTTCTAGTTCCTTAAGGTGTGAAGTTAAGTGGTTTACTTCGGCTCTCTCTTGTTTGTTCATATAGGCCTGAAGTGATATGAACTTTCCTCTTATTACTGCTTTTGCTGCATCCCAGAGATTCTGATATGTCGTATTTTCATTTTCATTTGTCTGTATATATCTTTTGATTTCTGCACTTATTTCTTCTTTGACCCATTCATTTTTTAGAAGTATGTTGTTTAGTTTCCACATTTTTGTGGGTTTTTCCCCCTTTTTTTTGCAGTTGAATTCTAGTTTCAAGGCTTTATGATCAGAAAATATGCTTGGTACAATTTCAATTTTTCTAAATTTGCTGATATTGTCTTTGTGGCCCAACATATGGTCAATTCTTGAGAATGTTCCATGTACACTAGAGAAAAATGTATACTCTGTCGCTTTGGGATGAAGTGTCCTGTAGATGTCTATCATATCCAGGTGTTCTAGTATTTTGTTTAAGGCCACTATATCTTTATTGATTCTCTGTTTGGATGACCGATCTAGAACCGTCAGCGGTGTATTGAGGTCTCCAAGTATGATTGTATTTTTGTTAGTTTTTGTTTTAAGGTCAATAAGTAGCTGTCTTATATATTTTGGTGCTCCTTGGTTTGGTGCATATATATTAAGGATTGTTATGTCTTCTTGATTCAACTTCCCCTTAATCATTATGAAATGACCATTTTTGTCTCTGAGTACTTTTTCTGTCTTGTAGTCAGCATTATTTGATATGAGTATTGCTACGCCTGCTTTTTTTTGGGTGTTGTTTGCTTGGAGTATTGTTTTCCAGCCTTTCACTTTGAATTTGTTTTTATCCTTGTTGCTTAGATGTGTTTCTTGTAGGCAGCATATAGTTGGATTTTCTTTTTTAATCCATTCTGCTACTCTGTGTCTTTTTATTGGTAAGTTTAATCCATTTACATTTAGTGTAATTATTGACACTTGTGGGTTCCCTACTGCCATTTTATAAATTGCTTTCTGTTAGTTTTGTATCTAGTTTGATTCTTCTCTTTTGTTTTTCTATCATTTGTTTTTGTTTGTCTGTGTTCCATACTTCTTTCCTCTGTTGCTACCTTTTTTAAGTCAAGTGTTTTTGTGGTGGTTTTTTTAAGGGTGGTTACCATTAAGTAATGAAAAGGGTACCTACCATATTCATTGTAGTACCCTATCTTATAAGTATTTCTGCACTTCATCATCCTTTGCTACTGTTAATCTCCATCCTCTCCCCCCTTTTTTTCCTTTGTTGTCACAGTTTAAGTTTGGTTTTATTGTGTTCTTGGTGGAGCTGTTACTTGTGGTGTTGTTTTCTTTTGTTCTTTGAATCTGGTTGGAAAACCCCCCTTAGTATTTCCTGGAGTGGGGGCTTTCTGTTGATAAATTCTCTCATCTTTTCTGTATTTGTGAATGTTTTTATATCTCCTTCATACTTGAAGGATAGCTTTGATGGGTATAGTATTCTTGGCTGAAAGTTCCTCTCTTTCAGGGCTTTAAATATTGGGGTCCACTCTCTTCTAGCTTGTAGAGTTTCTGCTGAGAAATCTGATGATAATCTAATAGGCCTTCCTTTATATGTTGTACTCTTCTTTTCCCTGGCTGCCTTGAGAATTTTTTCTTTGTCATTGGTTTGTGTCATCTTTATTATGATGTGCCTTGGAGTGGGTTTGTTGGGGTTAAGAAAACTTGGTGTTCTGTTTGCTTCTTGAATTTGAGGCTTTAGTTCCTTCCACAGGCTTGGGAAGTTCTCGTCTATTATTTGTTTGAGTATATTCTCCATTCCATTTTCTTTCTCTTCTCCCTCTGATATACCTATTATTCTTATGTTATTCTTTCTGATGGAGTCAGACAATTCCTGTAGGGCTTTCTCATTTTTTATTATTCTTGAGTCTCTTTCTTCTTCTCTCTGTTTTGCCTCAAGTTGTTTGTCTTCTATTTCACTAATCCTATCTTCAATCTGGGCTGTTCTGTTAGCTAAGCTTGTTACCTCGTTTTTCAGCTCGTGAATTGAGTTTTTCATTTCTGTTTGATTTGTTTTTATAGTTTCAATTTCCTTGGTAATATATTCTTTGTGTTCATTGAGTTGTTTTCTGATCTCCCTATATTGCCTTTCTGTGTTTTCTTGTATATCTCTGAGTATTTTTAAGATTTCTATTTTAAATTCTCTGTCATTTAGCTCCAAGGCTTCCAATATGTTAAGTCTTTTCTCCATAGATTTTTCCACATCTATTTACCTCTCTTTCTTTTGTATCCATAATATTCGATTTCCTCTTTCTTATCGGCATCTGAGGGTGGTCTTATTGATAGCACTAATTAGAATTAATAAAGAGTAAAAAGAAAAAAAAAAGGGTAAAACACCCCACAAAAAAAACAGTAATAATTTATTATTTCCCCCTTTTTTTCTCTCTTCTCTTTCCCTCCTCTCCCCTCCTCAGGGAAATATCGTGCCTATAATGGAGGGCCTGATTTGGGGTGAAGAGTTCAAGGGGCAAAAAAAGGGAGTAGGGACCTACTAAATGCAAAAAAAAAAAAAAAAAAAAGGAAGAAAATCTTAGACAAGCATAAGGTGATTTGCTTGTAAGTGATGGTCAACTAAGAGATATAATGAGAGGGATAAGAGGGAATCAGAAAAAAGGACCAAAAAAGAATAATAAAGAAGAAAAAATAATAAGTAAAAATCTGTTGTATTAAGTGGAGCGAAGACTAAATACAATGGAGACCTTGGGTTGGGAGGACCCAAAATGCACAAAAATAAACAAACAAGAGAAAAAATATATAAAAACAAAAGCAAATAAGAGAAATAAAGCCAAAAAAAAGCCTTGAGTCCCAAATTAACTACTTTGTTCGTGATTGAGGATTATATGGGAGGAAAGTAAAATGAGAAAAGAAAAAACGAATAGAAAGGAAAAAAATAAGAAAAAGAGAAAAATGAAGGAAGAAATAAAATAGGAGGAGAAAAAAACAAAATAAAGCAAGACAAAAAAAAACAAAAGAGGAGAGAGTGAGAGTTAAGTGTTTTGGAGTATAACCTTAAAGGAGGGTGAGGATGAAGAAGAAAAATAAAATGCAACACTCATGGGTAGTGTAGTTCAAGAAAGGGGAAGCATAAGATGGGCAGAGAATAGAAGGACCGAGGTGGAGGAAATAAAGGCAAAAAGATAGAAGAAACAAACAACAACAACAACAACAACAAAAAATTAGTGGATCAAGTAACTTTAGCATAATTTTAAAGGATTCAAGTACCCCTGAAATATCTTAATGTTTTGGTTTAAGAAATCTTTAACATATCTACATTAATGTACCTAAAATTAACCATTTAAGATTGGAACAATAAATGCCAGGAGAAATGGTCAATGATTACTTGTTCTTCAATTGAACTGGATGAATTAAACTGAACTGAATCTAACCAGGTTGAAACAGCTGTCAGAGGTGAGAGGGCTGGGGGCTTGGTAAAAAGGTGAAGGGATTAAGCAAAGAAAAAAAACTTCATAGACACAGACAACACTAAGGTGATTACCAAAGGAAACGGAGTTGGTGGTAGATAGAAAAAAGTAAAGAAGTAACTAAATGATGATGGAAGGCAACATGACTTGGAATGGTGAACACACAATACGATATACAGATGATGTGTTATAGAATTGTGCACCTGAAACCTGTAAATTTTATTAACCAATGTCACCCTAATAAACTCAACAAAAATTAAAAAAATAAAGGTCAGTGGTCTGTAAAGCAGAAAAAATATCAGGTCAAATTGAATTGAATTGAAAAAACACAGAGAACTGGTGCTTGATGAAAACCTTGAGTTCATGTCCTAGCCGTATAACCCTGAGTAATTTACTTAATTACCTAGGTCCTTGTTCTATGGTTATAAAATGAAGCACTTGGTGTTCTAGAACAGTTGTTTTTAAAATAGATGCTGCTTCACAATCAGAAAATTATGCAATAAATACAATACAATGTTCCAACACCTAACTCCCCAACTATTATGGTCTGTACTCTCAGATAGAGTTCCAGGGGGAACTTGTATTTTCCTTTAGATGTTTAACTTTACATACATCATCCCCAATGTTTCTATCATCTCTAGAGAATTTTTTCAGCAGTTGTCATTTTATATCATGTGAATCATGTAAAATATTATTCTGATCACAGAAAATTCAGACAAGCAATAGCATTTGTGGTACATTACATATGTTGCCACACCCTTGCATATATTCTTTTAAGCTAAGACTGTATAGTGAATTTATTATCTTCCTCTCAGTTCTATTCCTTCATAATATATTACATAATATAAAAATCTACTGATGAAATAAAAATTAAAATTCAGAATAGTAAGAGTTGTTAGTCACAACTCTTAAGATAATGTGTTAATTATTTAATAGAACAATTATGTCTATAATCTTAATTTTTAAAAATTTTCTAAGTCAGAACTAATTGGAAAAACAATTAATTGCTTAGTTTTTATTTATTTATTCATTTTAGAGAGGAGAGGGAGAGACAGAAAGAGAGAAGGGGGGGAGGCGCTGGAAGCATCAACTCCCATATGTGCCTTGACCAGGCAAGCCCAGGGTTTCGAACCGGCGACCTCAGCATTTCTAGGTCGACGCTTTATCCACTGCGTCACCACAGGTCAGGCCATAAGAAATGATGACATCGGATCATTTACAACAAAATGGTGGGATCTTGATAACATTATACGAAGTGAAATAAGTAAATCAGAAAAAACCAGGAACTGCATTATTCCATACGTAGGTGGGACATAAAAGTGAGACTAAGAGACATTGATAAAAGTGTGGTGGTTACGGGGGGAGGGAGGAGAGGGAAAGGGAAAGGGGAAGGGGGAGGGGCACAAAGAAAACTAGATAGAAGGTGACAGAGGACAATCTGACTTTGGGTGATGGGTATGCAACATAATTGAATGATAAGATAACCTGGACATGTTATCTTTGAATATATGTATCCTGATTTATTGATGTCACCCTATTAAAAAAATAAAATTATTAAAAAAAACAATTAATTGGAAAAAACTTCCCCCAACAACAACTGATCCTTTCCAATAATTTCATCCAACACATCTCTGATTTGCTTTAGCTTGTTTTATCCCTTTCAATTGAATTATCACTATCTCTTCACATTAGGCTTTCTTGAGGAAACATGCCTTTTTTGATAACTATGGAGCTCATTTTTTGAAGGCAATATTTTGTTTAGGAATATTTTTTAAATCATCTCTTGTTCTTTAGTGTTACTGACCAATTTAACCTTTGTTTAATATGTTAATGTTCAGAATATTAAATGTTATCACAAAAGGGATTTCATGAACAGGATAATCCATCATGGGGGCACTCTCAAGATTTATGCTGTTACTTTACACCGTCAAGTTTTCCCTATGTTGCCCAAGGTTATCATTAACCATAGAAACAGAAATAAATCTCTGGTACTCACACTAGGGATCATGGCCTTGAGACCCAGCTATATTGAGAAATAGCTATATTACAAACAGGATCTATGATATAAATGATCATCCCTTGTGACCTCTAATTCTGTGTCTGATTCTAAAGATATTACTCATTTTTTTGTTCTCTGGCATATTAATTAGTATATTTCTTTCAATTAGCAGTATTTAAAAACTAGTGTTGTACTTCAGTTTGAGCAGTTCTAGAAAGTTATTTATCTCTTTTTTAAAAGGTTGTTGAAATGTATTTTTTGTGCCCTATTTTCTATTAGTTTATATCAAATCTTTCCAATCATTATACCTAAATTTGGAGAAAGTACATTGAGTATTTTTCATGGAAATGAGTGTTAAACCCTCAGAATTTAAAATGTATCCATACAGAGAAATTATATTTCATTTAGATTATTTATTTAGAAGTTTATATAGAGATAGAACTATATCTACATAGATCTATCTATATCTATAGAACTATATAGGTATCTATTTATAGAAATATACAAAGAGAGTTTAAAAGGTAAGTTTTATCTACAAAACTTAAGATATCAAGTTTCTTTGATTTGTAATCTTGCATTCATAAATATTGACTATAATATTTAATTATGCAATTTAAGAATTATCCTTAATGTGCTTTGAATTTTAATAAATGTCAAGTTAAGAAAATCTTGCCTAAGAATTTGCTCTTGTATATATATTTATGGTAACCACCTCTTCAAATTTTTTTTATCCATTTCTTTAAAAGATGAGGAGGATTTTTCACCATACTCTTTTGAAAGCAGGGTACTTAGCACAGAAGAAAAGATATAAAATCTTTTTTTTTTTGTATTTTTCTGAAGTGAGAAGTGGGGAGGCAGAGAGACAGAATCCTATATGCACCTGACCAGGATCCACCCAGCAAGCCCACTAAAGGGCAATGCTCTGCCTATCTGGGGCATTGCTCCATTGCAACTGGAGCTATTCTAGCACCTGAGGCAGAGGCCATGGTGCCATCCTCATTGCCTGGGCCAACTTTGCTCTAATGGAGCCTTAGCTGCAGGAGGGGAAGAGAGAGATAGAGAGAAAGGGGAGAGGAAAGGGTGGAGAAGCAGATGGGTGCTTCTCCTGTGTGCCCTGACCAGGAATCAAACTCGGGACCTCCACATGCCAGGCCAACACTCGACAACTGAGTCAAGTGGCCAAGACCAAGATATAAGATCTTTGAGAGTGCTTTAGAGCCAGTGATGTTTAGTCAGAGAAAAAACTTTTAGTGATCGTGATTAACATAACAAAGAATATGATTTTCTAAAAAACAGGAAAGCCATATGGAAGGTAACAGCAATCCATGATGTACCAATTAATTTTTCACAAGGCAGGTTCTATAAAGAAGCAAAAAGTAATTAAAAATCAAACTGACATCAAGAAAGAAAATTCAGATAAATTTTTTCAGATTTTTAGGGCAGCTATCCCTCAGAGGAGAGGTTTCTGGGCCTTATGGTAACTCTATTCTTAATTTTTTGAGAAACCTTTGTACTGTTTTTCATAATGACTGTGAACAGTTTACATTCCCATCAGCAGCGTTATGAGGGTTCCTTTTACTCTACTACCTGTCTAACACTTATTACTTATCTTGATAATAACCATTCTAAGAGGTGTGAGGTGGTATCTCATTATAGTTTTGATTTGTATTTTCCTAATAGTTAGTGAAGTTGAGCATCTTTTCATTATCTGTTAGTCATTTGTATACCTTATTGTGAAGTCTGTTTAGGTCCTCTGATCATTTTTTAATTGGATTATTTTTTATTGGTGCTGAGTTGTGTAAGTTCTTTATAGATTTTGGATATTAACCCCTTATTGGAGGTGTTGTTTTCAAATATCTCCTCTCATTTTGTTGGTTGCCTTTTTGTCATCAATATTTTTTTACTGAACAGAAGCTTTTTAGTTTGATATAGTCTCATTCATTTATTTTTGCTTTTACTTCCTTTGCCGTTGATATCAAATTAACAAAATCCTTTCTGAAACCAAGGTCTACAAGCTTAGTACCTATGTTTTATTCTATGTAATTTATTGTTTCATGTCTTATATTTAGATCTTTGATACATTTTGAGCTAATTTTTGTGCATGGTGACAAAGAGCATTTTAGTTTCATTGTTTTGCATGTGACTTTCCAGTTTTTCCAGCACCAGTTATTGAAGAGGCTTCCTTTTTTCCATTGTAGATACACTTTCATGTTCATTACAACATTATTCAGGGGACAAGACACAGAAACAACTAATGTGTTTTTTAACAGATGATTGGATAAAGAAGGTGTGGTACATATATACATGGGATACTTAAGTCATAAAAAAGATAAAATACTGCCATTTGCAACAATGGATGGATCTTGAGAATGTCATAGTAAGTGAAATAAGTCAGACAGAAGAAGTCAAGAACCATGTGATTTCACTCATATGCAGGATATAAAACTGAAAGCAACAAATGAACCAACAAGACAAACAGACAAACAAACAAAACCTCATAGACACAGACAACATTATGGTGGTTATCAGAGGGAAAGGGGGTAGGGGTGTGGCAGTAAAGCATAAAAGGGGTCAATTATATGGTGACAGAAGGAAATTTCACTTTGAGTGGTAAACACACTACTCACTAGACAGCTGATATATTATAGAATTATACAATTGAAACCTATATAATGTTATTAACCAACATCATCTCAATAAATTTTATTCTTAAAAAAGGAGAAATAGACCCTAGTCAATTGACTCAGCAGAAGGTCAGCCCTGCTCTAGTGCTGAGTCAACCAGTGGTAGAAGTCTCAGGTTTGATTCCTGGTCAGGGAACACAGGAGAAGCACCCATCTGCTTCTCCCCCCACCTTCCCCTTCAGCAGCCATGGCTTGAACGGTTTAAGCAATTTGACCCCAGTCACTAAAGATGGCTCCATGGCCTCACCTCAGGCTCTGAAAGAGCTCCTTTTGGAGCAATGGAGCAGTGGCCCCAGATGGGCAGAGTGTTGCCCCCTAGTGGTCTTTGCCAGGTGGATCCAGGTTGGGGTGCATGCGGGAGTCTGTCTCTCTGCCTCCCTGTCTCCTTGCCTCTCCCTTAATAAAAATTTTTAAAAAAGATAAGAGTAAATAAAAGAAAATTTAGGACCCATGTTTTGGTTAGAGTCCCTACAGAACTAACTTTTTTCATTAAACTATATGACTAAAATCTTATTTTGCTTCTTCAGAAGTGAATAGGGATTTGTATGTAATCCATAGAATTTGTGGAACATAACATTTAAACTCATCTTCTTAGAGAGTGGTTTTTACTTGCATAAATTTTTGTTCTTTTTAATATTATAGAGATGAAAAAACTTAATACAGTATTAATTGCTCAGTTGATTTTTTATATAAGAATGGTAATATTGTATCCTGTTTACTAAGGGGTCACAGAACAAACTTTTAACAAAGGAAAAGCCCTTTTCTCAGGTCTTATGCCTGAAACTGTACCTTCTTATTTAAAGTCATAAAATTAATACCTAAGGATATTTTTTTTAATATTAATATTTTTTTATTAAATTTAATGCAGTGACATTGATAAATCAGGGTACATATGTTGAGAGAAAATATCTCTAGATTATTTTGACATTTGATTGTGCTGTATACCCCTCCCGCAAAGTTAAATTGTCTTCTGTCACCTTCTATCTGGTTTTCTTTGTGCCCCTCCCCTCCCCTAACCCCTCTCTCCTTCTTCACCCCCCTCCCCCCTCCCCCAACCCCCCGCCCCTGTTGCCATCACATTCTTGTTCATGTCTCTGAGTCTCATTTTTATGTCCCTTCTATGTATGGATTCATCTCAGTTTTTTTTCTGATTTACTTATTTCACTCCGTATAATGTTATCAAGGTCCATCCATGTTATTGTAAATGATCCGATGTCATCATTTCTTATGGCTGAGTAGTATTCCATAGTATATATGTACCAAAGTTTTTTAATCCACTCGTCCTCTGACGGACACTTGGGCTGTTTCCAGATCTTCGCTATTGTGAACAATGCTGCCACAAACATGCGGGTGCATTTCTCCTTTTTGAGCCGTTCTATGGTGTCCTTGGGGTATATTCCTAAAAGTGGGATAGCTGGGTCAAAAGGCGGTTCGATTTTTAGTTTTTTGAGGAATCTCCATACTGTTTTCCACAGTGGCTGCACCAGTCTGCATTCCCACCAGCAGTGCAGGAGGGTCCCCTTTTCTCCACATCCTCGCCAGCACTTATTCTGTGTTGTTTTGTTGATAAGCGCCATTCTGACTGGTGTAAGGTGATATCTCATTGTGGTTTTAATTTGCATTTCTCTAATGATTAGTGATGTTGAGCATTTTTTCATATGCCTATTGGCCATCTGTATGTCCTCTTTGGAGAAGTGTCTATTCATCTCTTTTGCCCATTTTTGGATTGGGTTGTTTGTCTTCCTGGTATTGAGTTTTACAAGTTCTTTATAAATTTTGGTTATTAACCCCTTATCAGATGTATTGTCAAATATGTTCTCCCATTGTGTAGTTTGTCTTTTTATTCTGTTCTTGTTGTCTTTAGCTGTGCAAAAGCTTTTTAGTTTGATATAGTCCCATTTGTTTATCCTGTCTTTTATTTCACTTCCCCGTGGAGATAAATCAGCAAATATATTGCTCCGAGAGATGTCGGAGAGCTTACTGCCTATGTTTTCTTCTAAGATGCTTATGGTTTCACGGCCTACATTCAAGTCTTTTATCCATTTTGAGTTTATTTTTGTGAGTGGTGTAAGCTGGTGATCTAGTTTCATTTTTTTGCAGGTAGCTGTCCAATTTTCCCAACACCATTTGTTAAAGAGGCTGTCTTTACTCCATTGTATTTCCTTACCTCCTTTGTCAAATATCAGTTGTCCATAGAACTGTGGGTTTGTTTCTGGGTTCTCTGTTCTATTCCATTGATCTATATGCCTGTTCTTATGCCAGTACCAGGCTGTTTTGAGTACAATGGCCTTGTAGTATAACTTGATATCAGGAAGTGTGATACCTCCCACTTTATTCTTCTTTTTTAAGATTGCTGAGGCTATTCGTGTCCTTTTTTGGTTCCATATAAATTTTTGGAATATGTGTTCTATATCTTTGAAGTATGTCATTGGTATTTTAATTGGTATTGCATTGAATTTATAAATTGCTTTGGGTAATATAGACATTTTAATGATGTTTATTCTTCCTAACCATGAGCACGGTATATGCTTCCACTTGTTAGTATCTTCCTTGATTTCTTTTATCAATGTTTTGTAATTTTCCGAGTACAAGTCTTTAGTCTCCTTGGTTAAGTTTACTCCTAGGTACTTTATTTTTTTGGTTGTAATTGTGAAGGGGATTGTTTCCTTAATTTCTCTTTCTGACTGTTCATTGTTGGTGTATAAAAATGCTTCTGATTTCTGAGTATTGATTTTATATCCTGCCACTTTGCTGAATTTATTTATCAGGTCCAGTAGTTTTTTGACTGAGACTTTAGGGTTTTCTATATACAATATCATATCATCTGCAAATAATGATAGTTTTACTTCTTCTTTTCCAACTTGAATGCCTTTTATTTCTTCTTCTTGTCTGATTGCTGTGGCTAGGACTTCCAGGACTATGTTAAATAAGAGTGGTGAAAGGGGGCACCCCTGCCTTGTTCCTGATCTTAAGGGTATTGCTTTTAATTTTTGCCCATTGAGTATGATGTTGGCTGTGGGTTTCTCATAGATGGTTTTATCATGTTGAGGTATGTTCCCTGTATTCCCACTTTGCTGAGAGTTTTGATC
This sequence comes from Saccopteryx bilineata, assembly GCF_036850765.1. Lineage (NCBI taxonomy): Eukaryota > Metazoa > Chordata > Mammalia > Chiroptera > Emballonuridae > Saccopteryx > Saccopteryx bilineata. The sequence goes on from NC_089494.1 coordinate 184,263,836, forward strand.
ATGAATGGGTGCTGGATTTTATCAAATGCTTTTTCTGCATCTATTGAAATTATCATATGGTTTTTCTCCTTCTTTTTGTTTATGTGATGAATCACATTGATTGATTTACGAATATTGTACCAGCCTTGCCTCCCCAGAATAAATCCCACTTGATCATGGTGTATGATTTTTTCCATATATTGTTGGATCCGGTTTGCTAATATTTTGTTGAGGATTTTAGCATCTATATTCATCAGAGATATTGGCCTATAATTTTCTTTCTTTGTGTGGTCTTTGCCTGGTTTTGGAATCAGAATTATGCTCGCATCATAAAAGGAGCTTGGAAGTCTTCCTTCCTCTTGAATTTTTTGAAATAGTTTGAGAAGGATAGGAGTTAGTTCTTCTTTGAATATTTGGTAGAATTCCGTTGTGAAGCCATCGGGCCCAGGACTTTTCTTTGTTGGGAGTTTTTTGATAACTGTTTCGATCTCCTTTGGTGTAATTGGTCTGTTTAAGTTTTCTGATTCTTCCAGATTGATTTTTGGAAGATTGTACGTTTCAAGGAATTTGTCCATTTCATCTAGGTTGTCTAGTTTTTTGGCATACAGTTCTTCATAGTATTTTCTTACAATATTTTGTATTTCTGTTGTGTCAGTTGTTATTTCTCCTCTCTCATTTCTAATTTTATTTATTTGAGTCCTCTCTCTCTTTTTCTTGGTGAGTCTACTTAAAGGTGCATCAATCTTGTTTACCTTTTCAAAGAACCAGCTCCTAGTTTCATTGATCCTCTGTATTGTTTCTTTAGCCTCTATGTCATTTATTTCTGCTCTGATCTTTATTATTTCCTTCCTTCTACTACATTTGGGCTTTACTTGCTGTTCTTTTTCTAATTCTTTTAGATGCAGGGTTAAGTTGTTTATTTGAGCTTTTTCTAGCTTCTGAAAGTGTGCCTGTAGTGCTATGAACTTCCCTCTCAGCACTGCTTTCGCTGTGTCCCATAAATTTTGAGTTGTTGTATGCTCATTGTCATTCGTTTCTAGGAATTTCTTTATTTCTTCTTTGATCTCATTCTTAATCCATTCATTATTTAACACCCTGCTATTTAGTTTCCATGTGTTTGAGAATTTTTGAGCTTTTCTGCTGTGATTCATTTCTAGTTTCATGCCGTTGTTATCGGAGAAAGTGCTTGATATGATTTCATGCTTCTTAAATTTGTTGACAGCACTTTTGTGCCTAACATGTGGTCTATCCTAGAGAATGTACCATGAGCACTTGAAAAGAATGTATATTCTGCTGCTTTAGGGTGAAAGGTTCTGAAGATATCTATTAAATCGAGTTGATCTAGTGTTTCCAATAAGTCTGCTGTTTCTTTGTTAATTTTCTTTCTTGAGGATCTATCTAGTGATGTTAGTGGGGTATTGAAATTCCCTACTATTATAGTATTGCTGTTGATCTCGCCCTTTAAATCCATCAAAGTCTGTTTTATATATTTGGGTGCTCCTATATTAGGTGCATAGATATTTATAATAGTTATATCTTCCTGTTGGATTACTCCCTTTATCATTATGTAGTGGCCTTCTTTATCTCTTACTATATCCTTTGTTTTAAAGTCCAATTTGTCTGATATAAGTATTGCTACCCCAGCTTTTTTTTTCATTTCCGTTTGCATGAAACATTTTTTTCCATCCTTTTACCTTCAATCTGTGTGTGTCTTTTGTTCTAAGGTGTGTCTCTTGTAGACAACATATGTATGGGTCCTGTTTTCTTATCCACGCAGCTACCCTATGTCTTTTGATTGGATCATTTAATCCATTTACATTTAAGGTTATTATTGATATGTAGTTGTTTATTGCCATTTTCTTCTTTAAAGGTGTATTCCTTTTTCTTTTTTTTTTTTTCTGTATTCTTTTCCCACTTTATCTGTTTACACCAGGCCCCTTAATATTTCCTGCAGCATTGGTTTGGTTGTAATGAATTCCTTGAGTTGTTTTTTTGTCTGGAAGCTTTTTATTTCTCCTTCAATTTTAAACAATAGCCTTGCTGGATAAAGTAGTCTTGGTTGTAGGTTCTTGTTCTGCATTACTTTGAATATTTCTTGCCATTCCCTTCTGGCCTCAAGTGTTTCTGTTGAGAAGTCAGATGTCATCCTTATGGGGGCTCCTTTGTAGGTGATAACTTTTTTTTCTCTTGCAGCTTTTAATATTTTCTCTTTATCGCTTAGCTTTGGTATTTTAATTATGATGTGTCTTGGTGTAGGTTTCTTTGGGTTTCTCTTTAATGGAGTCCTCTGTGCTTCTTGGATTTGTGAGAGTTTCTCTTGCATTAATTTAGGGAAGTTTTCAGCTATGATATGATTGAACAAAGTCTCTATCCCTTGTTCTTTTTCTTCTTCTTCAGGAACCCCTATGATGCGGATGTTATTTCTCTTCATGTTGTCACAGAGCTCTCTAAGAGTTTCCTCTGACTTTTTGAGTCTTTTTTCTCTTTTCTTCTCTGCTTTCATGCCTTCATTCCAGTTGTCTTCTAACTCGCTGATTCGATCCTCTGCTCTATCTATCCTGTTTTTAATTCCTTCCATTGTGGTCTTTATTTCTGATATTGTATTTGTCGTCTCCAACTGATTCTTTTTTATACTTGCTATTTCTTTATTTAGGTTTTCAAACTCCCCCTCCATTGTTGTTCTAAGATCCCTAAGCATCCTTACAATCATTATTTTGAACTCCGCATCTGGAAGTTTGATTATTTCCATATCACTCAGTTCATCTCTCGAAAGTGTCTCTTGTGGTTTCATTTGGATTGCACTCCTTTGTTTTCTCATCTTCTTCTTCTTTTTTTTTTATTTGTAGAGTTGATTGAGTGTAGGCTTGGTGTTGTCTGCCTCCAGTTTTCAGTTGTGTTATTTTTAGGTCTTCGTGGGTTGGTATCAGCTATTATTTGTAATCCACTTTCGGATTTGGGCAGCTTTGAAGTCTTGATTTGTTTGTTTTCTTAACAGGTGATAGTCTTGTTAACTGATCTCAGCAGGGGGCTTCCTTGAAACTGTATCCAGGAATGCAGGATTATTGTGGCTTCCTCTTTGCTCCTTGGTTTTTGAGAGCTGTTCTTGCAGTTCAGTGTTGGTTTTTCATGCTGATTTTTTCTAAATTGATTTGTATTCCAGTTTGGTGTTGAGAGCTGGGTGTCTGTGCATCCGCCTACTCCGCTGCCATCTTCTCTCTCCTGTCAGGATATTTTTTTATAAATATAAAATATATGTAAACTGCTGATTATATACAAAAGAAGTTAACTATTAATTGAAAATTTTGTACAATAGATCATTGTTTTATTCAGCTATAAACATGCTTTAAATATCTTTTAACAAGATAAGATCTTGTTCAATCACAGTCATTCTCAATGTAGCTGATGATATAAATTTCTAGAATTACAAGGTTAAAGGAATTTTTAACAATTTCCAACTCTCAGAATACAGACTAAATTCTGCAATATAAAATTGAGTACAAAACTGAAGAACTCTATAATATTACTCTTAAATGGCAAAGACCAGACTTAAATGCCTTTGCATCCTATATGTTTATATAAATACAACATTATAAACTTTTTAAAAGCAAAGTCCTCAACTTCTACATCTGTCATCTAAACTACATAGCAAAATATGTTCCATGTTAATAGTCAGTTAACCCATTTGGATTACTGAGAGGAATTCTGCCCATTCCAGATTGATGAAAAAATAAGAGATACAGCAAAATAAAGTAAGTAGGTTTTATTTTCCTTTGCTCAAGCTAAATGTTATAGCGAAGTTATTAGAATTTAGTGATATTTCAGTGGACATAGCTTACCAAAACTCGTTTTAACTAACTTCTACATATAAAAAGAATCTTTAACATGTATATGGTAGAATTATGTCCTATAAAAAGATATTGAAGTCATGACTCCTAGTATCTGTGATCTTATTTGGAAGTAGGTGCATATTTTAAAAAAATGAAGAGGCATATTATTCAGAGTATACTTACAAACTATCCTTTAACTTCTATGTTTATATTGGTTTGAATTCTAATTTTCTAATTCATGCTGTCCAGACCTTTCCATTTTTATCACTTTCCCTAAATGCTCTATTATTTCTAAAATTATATAAATAATTCAAGAATCCAGATCCATTTTACTTAACATGTTATGTTTAATGTAGTTTCTATAGGATTAGAACTTAGTCTCCCTGGAAAATAGTCTGTGCTACGTGGTTTAATATGCAAAATGTTTAGTTTCTTTTTTTTTTTTTTACTTTTAAAATTTAGTTAGAAAATTACCTTTAACACAGTGACTGATCAATAAGAGTACATAGGTTTCAGGTAAACATTTCTATAGCATTTGAACTGTTGATTATGATGTATATTTATCACCCAATGTGAAATCATTTTCTATCACCTTATATTTGTGCCTCTTTGCACCCTTCACCCACTCGCTTCTGCTTTCCCATTTCCCCTTCACCCAGTAACCACTCACTTTTATCTATATCCATGAGTCTCAGTTATATCTCACCTATGTGTGAAATCACATAGTTCTTAGCTTTTTCTGATTTACTTATTTCACTCAGTATAATGTTCTCAAGGTCCATCTATGTTGTCATAAATGTCACTATGTCATCATTTCTGATGGCTCAGTAGTATTTCATTGTATATACATAAGACACCTTCTTTATCCAATCTTCTATCAAGAGACGCTTTGGTTTTTTCTATATCTTGGCTACTGTGAACAACGCTGCGATGAACATGGAGATGCATGCATTTTTATATACTGCTGTTTTGGGGTTTTGGGGGTATATGCCCAGTAGAGGGATTGAGGGGTTATATGATAATTCAATTCTTATTTTTCTGAGGAACCACCATACTTTCTTCCATAATAGTTGTACTAATTTGCATTCCCACCAGTTGTAAATGAGGGCTCTTTTCTCCAACACTTCTTATTACCTCTTGTAGATAATAGCCAATTTAAGAGGTGTGAGGTTCTATCTCATTGTAGTGTTTTTTTCTTTGTATTTTTCTTCAGTGAGAAGCTGGGAGGCAGAGAGACAGACTCCCGCATGCGGCTGACCTGGATTCACCTGGCATGCCCACCAGGGGCTGATGCTCTGCCCATCTGGGGCGTTGCTCTGTTGTAACAGAGCCATTCTAGTGCCTGAAGTGGAAGCCATGGAGCCATCCGCAGCTCCCTGGCCAACTTTGCTCTAATGGACCCTTGGCTGTGGGAGGGGAAGTGAGAGAGAGAGAAAGTAGAAGGGGATGGGTGAAGAAGCAAATGGGTGCTTCTACTGTGTGTCCTGGCCAGGAATCGAACCCGGGACTTCCAGGGCCGGGCCAATACCCATCGCTGAGTTAGCCAACCAGGGCTCACTGTAGTTTTGATTTGTATTTCGTGAATAACTACTGAAGTTGAGCACCTTTTCATATAGCTGTGGGACACTTGTATGTCCTCTTGGGAGAAGTGTCTGTGCAGTTTCTCTCCCTATGTTTTAATTGAATTGTTTGGTTGTTTGTTGCTGAGCTTAGTGAACTCTTTATATATTTTGGATATTAACCCATCATCGAAGCTGTTGTTTGTAAATATCATCTCCCATTTTGCTGGTTGCCTATTTGCTTGTCAGTTTCTTTTAATGTACAGAAGCTTTTTAGTTTAATATGGTCCCATTAATTTATTTTTGCCTTTGCTTTCCTTGCCTTTATGGTCAAATTCATAAATTGTTTTCTATGACAAAGGTCCATGAGATTAGTACCTATGTTTTCTCCTATGTAATTTATTGTTTCAGATCTTATATTTAGGCCTTTGATTCATTTTGAATTAATTTTTGTGCTGGGGGACAAACTGTAGTTGAGTTACATTCTTTTGCATGTGGCTTTCCAATTTTCTCAGCATCATTCTGAAGAGGCTTTCTTTTCTCCATTATGTATTTTTGGCTCCTTTGTTAAAGATGATTTGTCCATATATATGCGGTTTTATTTCTAGGCTCTCAATTCTGTTTCATTAGTCTGTATGTCTGTTTTTCTGCTAATACCATGCTCTTTTAATTATTGTGGGCCTGTAGTATAGATTGAAGTCAGGTCGTATGATATATCCAGCTTCATTCTTTTTTCTCAGGATTGCTCTGGCTATTTGGGTTTTGGGGGGTTTTTTTTGGGGGGGAGGGACTGTTTTATGGTGTCGTACAAACCTGGTGATTTTTTTTTATTTTTGATTGCAATTGTAAAAGGAATTGTTTTTTGAGTTCTTTTTCTGGTGTTTCATCATTGGCATATAAGAAAGCAGTTGACTTTTGTATATTGATTTTGTGTCCTTTGATTTAATTGTATTGGTTTATTGTTTCTAATAGTTGGTTGGTGGAGTCTTTGGGGTTTTCCATATATCATGTCATCTGCAAAAAATGATATCTTTACTTCTTCTTTCCCTATGTAGTTGCCTTTTATTTCTTTCTCTTGCTTGATTACTCTTGCTAAAACTTCTAGAACTGTGTTGAATAAGGTTGAAGAGAGAGTATAGCCTTGTCTTGTTTCTAATTTTAGAGAAAAAGCCTTCATTTTTTTCAGCATGTAGTATATTAGCTGATGGTTTGTCATATGTGGTCTTTATTGTTGAGATACTTTTCTTCTATTTTGATTTTACTGTGTGTCTTAATCATAAAGAGATATTGTATCTTATCAAATGTCTTTTCTGCATCTATTTTAGGACCATATAATTTTTGTTCTTTGTTTTGTTGATGTGGTATATTATGTTGATTGATTTCCATATGTTGAACCATCCTTGTACTCCTGGAATGAATCCCACTTGATTTTGATCTATTATTTTTTTGATGTGTTGTATTTGATTTGCTAGTATTTTGTTTAAAAACTTTACATATGTATTCATTAGAGATATTTACCTGTAGGTTGTTTTTTTTTAGTGTGTGCTGTCTTTACCATGGTTTTGTATAAGGGTTATGTTGGCCTAATTAAATTTGTCAGGGAGCATTGCTTCTTCTATTTTTTGGAAGACTTTGAGAAGGATAGGAACCAAATCCTCTTTGAATGTTTGGTAGCATTCACTAGTATAGACATCTAGTCCTGGACTTTTTTTTTTTTTTTGTATTTTTCTGAAGCTGGAAACGGGGAGAGACAGTCAGACAGACTCCCGCATGCGCCCGGCCGGGATCCACCCGGCACGCCCACCAGGGGCGATGCTCTGCCCACCAGGGGGCGATGCTCTGCCCCTCCAGGGCATCGCTCTGTGGCAATCAGAGTCACTCTAGCGCCTGGGGCAGAGGCCAAGGAGCCATCCCCAGCGCCAGGGCCATCTTTGCTCCAATGGAACCTTGCTGCGGGAGGGGAAGAGAGAGACAGAGAGGAAGGAGGGAGTGGGGGTGGCGAAGCAAATTGGCGCTTCTCCTATGTGCCCTGGCCGGGAATCAAACCCAGGTCCCCCGCACGCCAGGCCGACGCTCTACCACTGAGCCAACTGGCCAGGGCCTAGTCCAGGACTTTTGTTTTATGGGAGGCTTTTGATAGTTGTTTCTATTTCTTCCCTGCTTATGAGTCTATTTAGGTTTTCCACCTTTTCATGATTCAATCTAGGAAGATTCTATAGTTCTGGGAGTTCATCCATTTCTCTAGTTTGTTGAATTTGGTGGCAAAAATCTTTCATAATATTTATTCTACTATGATCCTTTGTACATCTATGATGTCTGTGATAATTACTCCTCTTTCATTTCTAATTTTGTTTATACAAGTCTCTTTTTTCCTTAGTGAATCTAACCAGTGGTTTGTCGATTTTAGTGATCTCTTCAAAGAATCAGCTCTTTGTTGTATTAATTTTTTCTATAATTTATTTCATTCTCTATTTTATTTAGTTCTGCTCTAATTTTTATTATTTCCTTTTCTTTTGGCTGACTGGGTCTTTTTTGTTCGTATTTTTCTAGTTCCTTAAGATGTGATGATAAATTTCTTACTTGGTATCTCTCCTGTTTCTTGATATAAACTTGTAATGATATAAACTTCCCTTTTATTACAGCTTTTCCTGAATCCCAGAAATTTTGATATGTTGTGTTGTCATTTTCACTTATCTGTATATATCTTTTGATCTCTGCTTTTATTTCTTTTTTGACCCAATCATTTTTTTAAGAACTATGTTGTTTAATTTCCACATTTTTGTGGGTTTCTTCACTTTCTTTTTATAGTTGAATTCCAATTTTAAAGCCTTAAGATCAGAAAATATGCTTGGTGTAATTTTAATATATCTGAATTTGTTGATGTTAGATTAGTGGTCCAACATACAGTTTATCTTTGAGAATGTTCAATGTATACTAGAGAATAATGTATAATCTGACATTTTTGGATAAAGTATTCTATAAATGTTTATTATGTCCATTTGGTCCAGAGTGTCATTAAAAACCAATATTATTTTATTGATTTTCTGTTTACCTGATCTATCTAAAACCATCAATGGTGTGTTAAAATCTCCAAGTATGATTGTGTTTTTGTTGGCTTCTATTTTTAGATTAGTTAGTAGATGTCTTATATATTTGGGTGCTCCCTAGTTTGTTGCATATGTATGAGAAAGTGCTATGTCTTTTTGATATAATGTTCTCTTTATTATTATGAAATGATCATCTTTGTCTCTGGTGACCTTTGTTGTCTTGAAGTCAGTATTGTCAGATACAAGTATGGCTGCACCTTCTTTTCTTTGAATATTATTTGCTTGAAGAATCATTTTCCCACCTTTCACTTTGAATCTACTTTTGTCCTTGTGGGTTAGATGTGTCTCCTGAAGGCAGCATATGGTTGGGGTTTGCTTTTTGATCCAATCTGCTACTCTGTGCCTCTTTCTTGGTGAGTTCAGTCCATATACATTTAGGGTAATTATTGACACTTGAGGATTTTCTATAGCCATTTTATGTTTTGTTTTCAGGCAGCTCTGTGTTTTGTGTGGTTCTTCTTATTTTTGCTTCTGTCATGTGTTTGTTTGGTGATATTCCACACTTCTTTCCCCTGTTTTTTTTTTTTTTTAAGCTGTGTGTTTCAGTAGTGCCTTTATCATGGGTGGTTAACATTAGGTTATTAAGAGAAAAATTGTCATACACATGATAGTCCTTTGTCTTCTGAGTGCTTCTGCACTCTATCCTTCTTTGCTACTGCAGATCTTTATCCTCTCCTTTTTCATGTTATTGTTGTCACAGATTATTCTTGTTTTTATTGTGAACTTGTTAAAGATTTTACTTGTAATTTTGATTTGTTTTGTTCTTTGAGTCTGGTTGAATAACCCCCTTGAGTATTTCCTCCATTGGGGTTTTCTAATGATAAATTTTCTCAGCTTCTGTATTTCTGAAAAAGTTTTTATTTCTCCTTCACGTTAGAAGATAACTTTGATGGACATAGTATTCTTGGCTGATAAGTCCTCTCTTTCAGTACTTTGAATGTTTGGGTCTCCTCTCTTCTGGCTTATAGAGTTTCTGCTGAGAAGTCTGATGATAACCTAATGGGCTTTTCATTATATGTTATATTCTTCTTTTTCCCAGCTTCCTTGAGAATTCTTTCTTCCTGACTGATTTTTGACAATTTTATTACAATGTGCCTTGAAATAGGTTTGTTTGGACTGCACTAGCATGGCATTCTGTTTGCTTCTTGGATTTGAGGCTCTAACTCTTTCCATAAGCTTGGAAAATTCTCATCAATTATTTGTTTGAATAGGCTCTCTATTTCATTCTCTCTCTCTTCTTCTTCTGATATATCAATTATTCTCATATTACTCTTTCTGATGGAGTCAGACAATTCTTGGAGAGCTCTCTCAGTTTTTTAAATTCATAAGTCTTTCTCCACTTTTCTCTGTAGCATCTCTAGTTGCCTGTCTTTAATGTTAGTGATTTTTTCCTCTATATGGCTTGCTCTATAAGCAAAACTTGTCACCTCAGTCTTCAATTCATGTACTGCAGCGGTTCTCAACCTGTGGGTCGCCTAAAGCCATCGGAAAATACATAATGCATATCAGGTATTTACATTCTGAATCATAACTGTAGCAAAATTACAGTTATGAAGTAGCCACCAAAATTATTTTTTGGTTTGGGGTCACCGCAACATGAGGAACTGTATTGCAGGGTCACGGCATTAGAAAGGTTGAGAACCACTGATGTACTGAGTTCTTCATCTCTGTTTTTAAAGTTTCAATCACCTTGGTGAGGTGTTTGTTTTGTTCATTAATTTGTTTTCTGAGCTCATTAAGTTGCCTATTGTTATCTTCTCAGATCACATTGAGTATGTTCAGAACTTCAACTTTGAATTCTCTATCATTTAACTTTAAGGTTTCCATATGATTAAGATTTATTTCGCCCTGGCTGGTTGGCTCAGCGGTAGAGCATCGGCCTAGCGTGCGGAGGACCCGGGTTCGATTCCCAGCCAGGGCACATGGGAGAAGCGCCCATTTGCTTCTCCACCCCCTCCACCGCGCCTTCCTCTCTGTCTCTCTCTTCCCCTCCTGCAGCCAAGGCTCCATTGGAGCAAAGATGGCCCGGGCGCTGGGGATGGCTCCTTGGCCTCTGCCCCAGGCGCTAGAGTGGATCTGGTCGCAACATGGCGACGCCCAGGATGGGCAGAACATCGCCCCCTGGTGGGCAGAGTGTCGCCCCCTGGTGGGCGTGCCGGGTGGATCCCGGTCGGGCGCATGCGGGAGTCTGTCTGTCTCTCCCTGTTTCCAGCTTCAGAAAAGAAAAAAAAAAGATTTATTTCAGGAGATTTTTAATTTTTTTTCTGAACTATGTCTCTTTATTGCGTAGCCATGACACTCAATTTCTTCTTCCTTGGTGGCAGTTGAAAATGGTAATGTTAAGAACCCTAACAACAACAAAAGAAACTAAGAATAAAAAGTTAAAATAAAAAATATATAAAAATTTAAAAAAATTATGACAAGAGGAGAAACCACAGAAAAAAAGATTAAAAATAAACAAAAATCAAAGAAAATCAAAATATCAACAAAGAAATAATAATAAGCTACATAAAACTGAAAGAAAATAAAAGTAAAATATGTAAGTGAGAAAAAAGTAAGAAGAAAAAAAGGGAAGAAAGAAAAAGAAACTTCAGTTTTGAGAGGTTTCTTCTAGTAAGTCTTGCTGTATTACAGCTTTTAGCTGTGAAGTTTCTGGGTTGTCCTCCCCTGAGATATTGCTGTTGTAATAATATAGGTGGGGCCACAGTCATATTCATTGGTAGGATGTGTTTTGAGGGCTTTACAGCTTTGCCTTTTTGGCTTCAGCTTCCCAGCCAAACAGCACAAGCAATGGCAATCCCAGGCTTTGGCAGGCTCCTTTCCACATCTTAACTAACCTGGGGACTGGATGTAGAGCAACTCTGTTCTTCAGATGAGAGAGTGATTGTGGAGAGCTAGTTGTGGGATTTGTCTCTGCCACTCTTGGTACTGTGAGGTGAGAAAGGTGGGATCTGGGATGCTGAGGGCCACACTTTAGCTTTCTCTATCTCTGCTAAGTTCAGGCTGCAGGCAATCTGCAGGAACACTGGCCATGACCCTGCACTCTGACCGCTTTGGTTTGACTCCTTCTTTGCCCCTCTGTCTCACTGCTCCTCCTGACTGAAGGTGACACAGTCACTTTGAGTTTCCCTCTTTGTAAAAGTCAGACAAAATCCAGAGATCCCAAGCTTCCCTCCTCCCTGTAGTCCAGCAGTAAAAGAAACCCACTCACTTCAGGTTTGTCTCCTCTCCTCTCCAAAACCCACTGCAAATGCAATTTATCTTCTGCCCCCCTTTTCAACCTGTCCCACCTTTAGTCCATTCTGTGTGTGGATCTTTCAGGCACACCTGCAAGCCAAGCTGGGGTTTCTTCACTGCATTATAGTTGTTCAACTTGTTAAAATTTCAAGGGGAGAGATCAGGTGTATCTCCGACACCACCATTACTTTGACATCTAGCCCAGTTTGTTTGCAAAATGTTTTCTAAGAATTGTTGAGATCAATACTTATGAAAGGGTGTAGAAAGAAGCAGAATTGAGTAGAGGTAGTAGAAGTTGAGCTGAAATTCAAGATAAACAACAGCTCTCTAGTCAATTCATAGGATGAACTTTAAAAGTAGTGTTTAATTGGGCTAAAATTGCTGGCCTTTCTCCTGAGTCAATCAGTTGTTGGGTGTGAGCCCTCTGCAGGAAAGAGTGTTCATGTCCATATGCAGGGTGACTCTCTGCAGCTGAGTCAGTCACTTGAAAGGCCTGCCAATTTAAGGCTGCCTGGCACAGCACTTCCTAGAAGCTGAGGCAGTTCAGTCCTTCACTGAAAGAAACCTGGGTCCTGCGTTACAATGTCTATTACATGAAAGAATAACTATCTCCATGAGTTTAATTTACCTAAATGTAAAAGGTTAATCTCCTAATACTCTATAGGTATTGAGGGTTTTTTTGTTTGTTTGTTTTAAACAGAACCTAGGGACTGGGTGAAAAAGTTGAAGGAATTAAACAAAGGAAAAAAACCTCATAGACACAGACAACAGTAGTGATTACAAGTGGGAAAGTGGGGTGGAGGGATGCAGAAGAAGGGAAAGGGTAAATAAATGGTGATGGAAGGCAGCTTGATCTGGGGTGGTGGACATACAATATGATATACAGATGATGTATTATAAAATTGTATACCTCAAACCTATATAGTTCTATTAACCAATGTCACCCTAATAAATTCAATGAAAAAAATAATTTAATTAAAACAATTAAAAATTGAAACCATTTTGATTATGAGATAAAGGATGTCATGTTCAAAACTTTTTCAAATAAAGCATTATTTATTTCATAAAGAAAACAAGCACTCATTTAATTAGATTTTCAGCTTTATGATAACCAATATAGTCACAAGTGGACCTTGCTAAAGACAGAGTTTGCCTTTGTGTATAAACACCTTCTAAAATTTTGAATGATAGTTTCCTACAGTTGATGGATGCTAACCTGAACTTACAAACATAGATCAGTGCGATAAAACAGACTTAAAGCAAATCTTACAGAGCACTCTTATTATTTTGTCACTGGTTGGTCCCCCCTTACTGCTTCTCTTTCAGGGAATTTAAGTCAAGACTTTAAAACAATTAGTGTAAATACCATGTCCTTGATGCCATAAACTTTATTCAATTTACTTGTCTTAAAATATTTTTAGACAGTTCCTTTACACTCTGTCTGGAGAACTCAAGTTCTGCCAGTACCACACATAGGGCTTTATAGCTTCACAATTTTTGCTGACTTAAGCTCTCTGTGTATCACTTACTTTGTTCATTAAGCTTTTATTTTGAAATCCAGTTCTTCCCCAGGTTTCCTGTATTTGGCCATGAAACATTTAGCTCCTTCAATTTTCCATTGTGATCCATATCATCACATAGCCAATTTATTTTTGCTTCAGCTCTTTTTCTTTATTGCTAAAGAATTAAGTTCTTATACCTGCCCCCCTTTGATAATATAATTATGTCTGAGTTAGATTCTTTCTGTGGCGCTCAGTCACTTCTCCCAGATTATTGCTAAGCTCTTTAATTTTTTATAAATCCTTTCTGATCACTGATAAAGTGTGCTCACTTTTTATGACACAATTTTTCTGTATTTATTTTCCTTGTAGTGATAGATTTTTCTGTGCTCTGGTTTCAACTTGTCGGTAAAAACTATGAAGTTCCTGTAAATACACAGACAGAAGGAACCAAGGTGCTATTTAAGATAAATTTGCTCAAGAAATATATGTGAATCTTAAGTGTTAAAATAGGTCTTTATATATATTCACCTTTTTTTTCTTTAATTGAAAACCTATTTTGGTGAGCTCCTCGGTTTCTTTTTATTTTTTTCCTTTCTGTAGTGATTCATAAGTCTTGTGCAGGTTTATTATTATTCACCAAACAATATTTTGTTGACATAAATAGTCATTCTGAAAGCCAGTGTATATTTTGATTATATTGGTCATAGCCATAAAGGTTTATCTTAAATTCACTATTATTTTGAGGAAGAGGTATATATTAATAACCATGATATCAATTAAAATAGAAATATGATCAGAAAATAGTCCTATTGGTTTTTTCAAGTGTAATGATTTCTCTGTAGTAAGCCATTGTACCTGAGGTAACTAGACATTCTTTAATCTGTGACTAATTAATATCATTAAACAAAAACCTTCACAGCCAAAAACTTTTCTGAAAAAAAGGTGTTTGCTTTTTTTTTTTTTTTTTTTTTTTTGAGACACACCTAGCCAGAAAAAAGACTAGGTTCTGGGTCATAAAAGTCTAAATCACCAGCGGAGGGGCTAGATGGAAAATACAAAAAAGTCCACCATCTTCGAGCAGATGTGGCTCTTTTAAAGATGTAAGTTATTTTGAAAGAATTTACATTAACTAAGGATAAATGGGTGGAAAAAAAAGTGAAGCTGAGGCAATTCTAAGATTAGTGAACAGTACATAAAAAATTTACTATGTAAATTATGTGATTTTCTAACTACCATGCTGTATACCTAAAACTAATATAAAATATTATTAAATGTAAAGTGCAATTGATAAATAACATTTAAAAATTACTACATTTGATTGGTTGTGGGCAATAGTCTATAAAGTTCAAGCACAAACAGGATGCAGTGACATCTGATGTTATCTGTTTCTTTTTAGATGGCATCCTGAAGTTGGTTCAAATCTCCAATACACATTCAGGAATGTGAGTTTTTGATAGTGGTCTCACAGTGATTAACTGGCTAATTACCTTTATTTCTTTTTTTCCACCTTCAACCTGCTTTAACTTTATATAGGACATCTGAGAATTGTTATCTTGTCATTATAATGTAGAAAATAATTTTATGAAATGAATTCAGCAAAGATAAAGGAAACAAGACCACTATGCAAAAATTAATTATTTCTCTCTGCACTAGAAATGAACAATTCAAAAAGAAAATTGTTGAAGAAAAACATTTATTTACAATAACATAAAGAAAATGAAATACTTAGTAGTACATTTAACCAAAGAGGTATAAGACAGATACTTTTAAAGCTACAAAACACTACTAAAAATATTAAAGAAGACCTACATAAATTGCATGTTCTTGAATTAGAAGACATAGTATTGTTAAAATATAATTATATCCCCAAAGCAAAATACAAATTTATGTAATTCTTATCAAAATCTAAATTACTGTTAAAAACAAAAATAAATGAAGAACTGACCCTAAAATTCAGAAGGACCACAACTGGCCAAAATAATCTTGCAAAAACAAAGTTGAAGCACTCATGCTTCTTGATTACAAATCTTACTACAAAGCTACAGTAATTAAATGTGTGTAGCACTGCCATAGGATAAACATATAGGTCAATGAAATAAAACTGAGATGCTAGAAAGAAAACTAACACTTTTATGGTCAATTTATTTTGAAAAGGGTACCAAAACTATTCAATTAAAAAGATTACTGTCTTTTAAAAAATGGTGCTAATACAATTAGATTTTGCATGCAAAAGAATGGAATTAGACCCTTTCTTTATACCATATACAAAAAATTAAGTCAAAATCGAACAAAGAACTAAGTATCAGAGCTAAAACTATAACTGTCTTAAAACAGCAATAAATATTCATGACTTCACATTTGTTATGGTTTCTTATATATGACTAAAAACATAAGCACCAAAGAAAAAAAGATGAATTGGGCTTCATCCAAATAAAAACTTTTGTGCATCAAAGGAACACTATCAAGGCAGTGAAAAGGCAACCCCACGTACTGGATAAACATAATTACAAATGATATATATAAAGAGGGTCTAGTATCCAGAATATGTAAAGAATCTTTACTACTCAACAACAAAAAGACAAACAACCCAATTAAACATTGAGTGAAGTACTTGAAAAGACAGTTAGCCAAAGAAGATATTCAAATGGCCAACAAACACATGAAAAGATGATCAGCTTCATTGTCACTTGACAAAACACAATAAGATACCACTATATACCCAGTAAAATAACTAATAATAAAAAATATTAAATAATAAATATTACAGAAATATGGAGAATTTAGAACACATTACTGGTGGACATGTAAAACTGTGCTGCTACTGTAGAAAACAGTTTGGCAGTTCCTAAGTTAAACATAGAATTAACTATGTAATATGGTTATGTCATTCCAAGGTCTATACTCCAAAGAATGCTTATAACAGCACTTTTCAGAATAGTAAAAATAATGCAAATAACTCAGCTTTTGATCAACTAATGAATGGATAAACAAAATGGGATTTATCTATACAATAGAATATTTTCCAGTCATAAAAAGAAATGAAGCACCTATATATATTACTATCACATTGGTAATCCAGTAAACATTATGGTAAATGAAAGTTTAAGCCAGACGTAAAAGGCCAGATATTATATAATTCTGTTTATATGAAACTTACAGAATAGTCAAATTTGTAGAGGCAGAAAGCAGATTAGTGGTTTCCAGGGTGTGTGGATAGGACGGAATGGGTAGTGACCGTTGAATGGGTATGAAGGTTCTATTTGGGGTGATGCAAGTGTTCTGAAACTGGATAGTGCTGATAGTTGCACAGCATGGTGAATATACTCCATGGCATTGCTCAGACATTTTTAAATAGTTAAAATGGTGAATTTTATGTTATGTGAATTTTACCACAATAAAAAGTGAATTATGAAAAAAAATGCCCTACAGCTGGGTCATGTAGCTTCTTAAGTTTAATATCTTATTAAAGTATAAATTCCTTTACAAATATTTTTAACAGGTAGAATCTCATCTTAAAATTCAAATAAAAGAATAGCTGAAGACTCTTTCTCATTTACTGCATGTGATAGTACTGAATGATAATTAATTTGCTTGATCTGTTAGAAAGTGAGTTAGCTTAGTCGATACTATGCCACGGAACAAGAAATTCTATAATTGTGTAAAAGAGTGGGATTTGGATCAAACGATTAAAACTCATTATGTGTTCACATTTTTGAATTGTAAAATCAGTAAATAAGTTTTGCTGTACTCTGTGCAATAGTTTGTGGCCGTTGTTTCCACACTTGTCACCTGCAAATTGAATATCCATCTGGAAGTCTTCGTGTCAGAAGAACCCTAAACCTGAGTGACACCTATATGATAGGTCATCACACTGATTCTTAACATTTCTGCCTCGTTATTGTAAAAATTGATCAGACTTGGAAGGCCCGTCTTTACCCAGCAGCTTGCTTTGAAAGAGCAATCATGCTCTCTAAGCACTGGTGGCACAGTCATTGATTTTAGAATCAATGGTTCATCAGGGCAACACGGGATCTCTGACTGGCAGAGGAAAAATGGGTTAGAACATTTCAAACTTTATAAAGTAAAAGCAAGTAAACATTAAATTACATGAAATCACATCTGCTCTGGCTGCTTGTTATCTTAGGATTTGGCTTGAAGCAGACATAAAATGTCCAACATTCAACTTCAGAAATTTGAAATTCAGCCAGCCATCCTGACCCTGTAGCCCAGTGCTCCAAATTCCAGTTGAAACTCAAATGTCAACTTATTCTTAAGGCCTCTTTCAGATATTTCATTTTGAAATAAATCTTTACCAGTCTTCAGGAGCTGGGATCATGGGTCGCAGGCTTGGATATGAAAGCACATCCTCAGAACACTCATAGCAAAAAGCTCAGCATTGTTTTACAGGCAACAACTTGACAAATGCTAAGCTTATATGCTGCAAGATTCGGTAAAACATGCTTGTTGGGATAAATGCCAAGTCACGGTCTCACCTCATAATTACGTGATCGAGTTGAAACAAGGATTTTTATAAATTAATATGTATTTTTAGATTAAATTATACTACATAATGGAATATTTATTCTTTGCATTTTTTCCAGGCTTCTTCTCCCCTGGCACCCTGCACGTTCCTCTGATGCTTTTAACTGGATTCACCTGTCAAAATAGTGGCAAATAGTAAGATGTTCTTCGTCCTTCTGACACTGTTTTTGGCAGTTACAGTGCATTTTATTTTGATTTTGAAGACATCTCTAATCCTACATAACTAAAATTCTAATGCACTGTATACAATTTGTACTTAACTTTCTTTGTACCTTTGTTTCTTTGACAGATGGCTGCTGCCAAGAATCGGCTTGGGTGGGGAGCTAGAGTTTGAAGAAATACAAGAATTTTATGCATAGCTAATACCCCTTAGGGTATATTCCTGCATTACACATGATATACAGAGACCTGAGCCAGAGCTCCTGCCTTCTGGGATGGCCCTTACCAATGATGGCTTTGTCTTTTGCCTGAGTCCCAGTTCCCTAGTCTGTAAATCAGACATAATTGTGTTTGTCAACCCCTTTACTTCACCAGGGGATTTTAAGGATTGCAAAATCACATAGCACTTGACAATATAAAATGCTATGGTAATGGTTAAAATGAAGAATGACCTTGTCCTGCCAATGAGTAATTTACTCCCAGGGAGTAAGTTAGGCATCTGGGATATGAATTAACTCTCTCAGGCTATGAGGGTATAATTTTCAGCTGTGTGCTAGAGGGCATGAAAGAATATACTATTTCCATGTGAGGCCAAAGTACTTCTGCCCTTTCCCTATACCTACATTTTTAAAGTAACCAAAAATGTACAGGAAGATATTAGACACTCATGAAAATACTAAAAATTAAATCTGGACAATTATCCTAGTCTTATACATAATTGTAGCAGTAACCTTGAATGTTTATACTTTTAATATAATAAAATAAAAACTTTTTATGCTACCAAGTTCTCCCTCTGAAGTCAACCTCAAAGACTAGAAGCAGGAATATATCACAATTGTCCTTCATAGGTCATTGTAAATTTATGAGTTGTGAATTTACACAAATTTTATTTTACTGATAAATTATTATGCTTTAATAGTGATATATGTTCTTTAAGTCTATAGTTCATTTTCTAAGTTAATAATTAATAATAACTAATTAGTTTGTTAGGGATGCTATAACCAAGTACTATAAACTGGGTGCTTAAGCAACAGAAAGACATCATCTCTCAATTCAGGGGGCTAGAAAACCAAGATCTAACTGTTGGCTTGGTTCCTCTGAAGGGCCATGAAGACATCTGTCCCCCATTCCTCTCTCCTGATTTCTGGAGGTTTCACAGCAATCTTTAGCCTCATTAGCTTCTGCTGCATCTCCTTGATCTCTGTCTTCATCTTCACATGGCATTTTCTCTATGTCTATGTCAAAATTTCCCCTCTTATAAAGATGTTTGTCCTATTGGATTCGGGGCCCTTCTTAATCCAGTTTGACCTCATCCTAATTTGACTAATTATATCTTCAACAAATCTATTTTCAAAAAAATCCACATTCCAAGGAATTGAGGTTAGAAATTCAACATATAAATTTGGGTTTGGGCACATAATTCAGCCCATAAAACAATTTTATTAAATATTAGGTGAATTATTCAAGCAATAATAAATAACTCATTCTAGTCTGAAATTTATATTTGAGGACATATGCTTTTTTTATTTGTTTCTTTTTGTTTTTGGTGAGAGGAAGCAAGAGAGGTAGACAAAAAAAAGAGATAAGGAGAGAGAGAGATGAGAACGGTCTACTCGTAGTTGCAGCACTTTAGTTGTTCACTGATTGCTTCTCATATGCGCCTGGAGGAGGCAGTGGGGGCTTCAGCAGAACAAGTGATCCCTCGCTCAAGCCAGTGACCTTGGGCTCAAGCTAGCAACCTTGAGCTTCAAGACACTAATTTTTGGACTTAAGCCAGTGACCATGGGGTCATGTCAATAATGCCACGCTCAAGCTGGCAACCCCACACTCAAGTTGGTGAGCCTGTGCTGAAGCCAGAGACCTCGGGGTTTCAAACCTGAGACCTGAACATCCCAAGGTGATTGTCTATACACTGTACCACCATGGATCAGGCAGAGGCCATATTCATTTTCTAATACTCTTCATGGCTTTTTAGATTTTTGTCACATCTCTTTTCAAATGCCTTTCAGACAATTTCAGTGCCAGTTGCTTTTACTCAGGTATCTGAAGGTGCTCTTCTTTTTTATCTTTTTGAGATTTATTTATACATTTTTAGGGTCTACAATTTCATTCTCATTGTTTCATTTTCCACTTCCTGCATGTGTTGTATATCACCTATTTACTCCAAAGTTCATAAATGTTAGAAAGCCAAGCACCTGAAGCCATAGCCTTAATCTGAGTCTGCCTGGAAGTAGATCTATGACCTTGACCAAGTGAGTTTCTTTACTTGTGAAGGGATTCATAATATTTGCAATAGAGTTTCAGAGAGGACTAAATAGGATACTGAAAAGAAAGTCGACAAAGTCTTTAACAAATAGTTCAGACTTAGCAAATTTACTTGTTTATATTTTATTATTCCAAATGACTTAGTGTTATCTGCACATTGAAGAGAAAACAATTTGCAGGTTATTCAACACAATTACATAAGACCGTGCCTTTTTTTCCAGGTTAGGTTGCTATAACAAATGACTCTCCTGAAATTCTAAAGCGGCATATTCCTATAATCATATATAAGGTTTTTTTTTTTTCCTTGTTCTTGTTTTGTATTAGATGCTTGTCACAGTAATTCAGCTCCTGCCCCAGATTTCTTTCTTACTCTAGAATGCTGTCTAAAAATAGAGCCTGGGGGTTCTATCTAGAACATGCTACTCTTGAAACAAAGGAAAGGAGACCAAACCGAAGTATGTTACAACTCTTAAAGCCTCTACTCACAACTGGCATATTCTCACCTCTACTCAAATAATTTCCCTAAGCAAATCATTTGGACCAGCATGGTACATGAGGTTAGGAAGTATACTCCTTCTATAGAAAGGCACTGTAAGTCTCATGATAAAAGTTACAAATGTATCATCTAATAAGAAAGGAGGGAGAAAATAATTTTAAATACAGTACAATCTATTCCAAAGACCAACAGTTCTGACATCTGAAAAACACCAGTATTACTATTTTTCTCTTCGTATGTATACTTTTAAAATTTCAACCTATGAGTCTACTTTGGTTATTGTTATTGTTTCTAATCTCTTGAAAAATCACAGTAATTATAATATAAAATTACTAATATTAGTAGCCTTCATCAAAGGCTTGTTGAAAAACATCTAATCAGCATACTTTTATGCATGAGTGTGCATGTTTAATCTCTCCAGACTTCCCAAACCAGTATAATATGCATATTAATAATATCTTTTTCATAATTTATGCCCAGATATTAAGTGGTCTGTTAGACATCTTTTGTATCTGTCTACTTAAGAAAACTTTTAAGCTTTTTCTGATAAAAATACCTCCCCCTTGCTTTTTTCGTTTGTTTGTTTGTTAATTACCCTTTAAACATTTTCAGTCACCATGTCTCAGTTGGTTATTCTGTGCTTTAAGTGTTACAGTAATTGGTTTCTGGGTGGGCATATAAATCAGGCTGAAGCAAACAGAGCCAATAGGTGTGAGCCAGAAAAATTCCATAGAATCTACAGGGAAAGATAATCTATTTAATTAGGTTTATGAAATACTAAAATCCATACTGGAGCTACTGGTGACTGTCTGATCACCATGAGGATACAGCTTATTTGAATTCTCCAGACCAGAAAAAAGAATTTCTGATAGTCAAAGAGAAAAAGAAAGTATTACTATGATAGTATTGTTTAAGCACCTAGATACAACCTTAACTGAAGCTCAATTCTCTGGATGTGTTGACCAAAGCATTTCTCTTTTTGTTTTTCGTTTGAGTTGGGTTTCTGTGATTTGCAAGCAAAATAGTGTTGACTCATATATGCAATTTTCTAGAATCTTTGGGATAGCATGGAGCTATGCATACGTACTTACTTTGTCTCCCTTTCATTTTCCTCTCCTGTGTAAGTTTTAATTTGATCAGACTTATGTAGAACTGTTGTTTTATCCATTTGCTTGACCTCAAATTAGTTTAACCAAGGATTATTACATAAATAGGCCTTATGACAGGAAAAAATTTACCTCTGAGCTCATAATGGTAAGAAATAAAAATTATTATAACAAACATTTCTATAAATCTTTTTTAACTTTCAATAGATTGGTGGTATTATGATATCAGGCAAAATAATAACATTTTGAATGAATGGGCCCAAGGTAAAAATATGGCCCTGCCTCTAACTAGCAGAGTGACTAAGGAGAATCATTTAATCATTCATACATATTATTTCTTCATTTTAAAATAGGAATAAATACTAGACATCTAAGAGAACTACTGGAAGAATCAAATAAAATAGTATTTTTGAAAAGAATTTATAAATGTTATAAAAGTTACACTCAGTCTTAACACAGAGCCGATCTGTAGTTCCATAATTAGCATAGTTGCATCACTTGGAAGCTTGTTACACATCCAATTCTCAGATTCCAGCTCTACTGAAAAAAAAAATTTTGTGGTTGGGACCCAGGAATATATGTTTTAAGAAGCTCTACAGGGAATGCTTGTATGAGCTACAGTTTGAAAATCCTCACCTTAATATTATAGGACAAATGAAAGAAACAAGCCACCTGAATATCTCTGTGGTGAGAAGAATTCAATGAACTATAAGATGAAGCCCACTTTCCAGAAACTTATCTAGTCACAGAGATAAAAAGAACACAGTGAAAAAAATTTAATACATACAATAATGGTAAGTGAGATATAAATCCCTATTTGTTTAAAAGTCAAAACAATGATATACTATTAGTGAAATAAAATTAAAAAAGAAGAATCATTACACACAACATTTTTCTCAGAGAAGTGGATAGTTCTGAAATAAGTTCTCCAAAATATGGGAAGAATTTGATTAAATTTTAAGTGAATGGGAATAATTCCAGATGTGAGAATTAAAGTGAAAAACAATAACTGGGCAAGACCGGGTCTAAATTCAGCATGACTGGAGTATCAAGTGATTTGGGTGTGAGAAAAATAAGAGAGGAGCTTGAGATAAACTAAAAATGGCTTTTGATGTCAAGCAAAGGAATTGAACTTCAGTGAGTTGAGCAGCAAGGAATTTATAAAGAGAGAAGGGAATTGTGCAAGTGAAGACAGTGTTGCCTGGATTTGAATCCTAAACTATTACTTACTATCTGTATAATAAAGTTAACCACTCTATCTCACATGTACAGTAGGAACATATATATGTGTACAGTTTACTGCTCTACTACAGTTATCATAACCTAAATGGCCTTTGGAAGCATTGGCTGGACTGAAGAAAGCAGTCTTTATGCTGACTTTTAAAAAACGATGCCCAATGTCACACTGCAGAACTGGATGAAGCTGCTGCTCCTGCCATATTGAAAACTCTCCCCTACAGCTCTTAGGTCCAAAGCCACTACATCTCTGCTATAGTTTACGACAGTAAACAAACGCCTTCAGTTTTCTCTGGATCTCAGTCAGTTCTAATTCAAGTTTTGCATGAATGCACATGAAAGATGGCTGAAACCTTGGCTGAAATCCAGTCTGGGGAGTGTGGCATTTAGCTTTTCTACCTCCAATCCCAGGAAGGCACACTAGGACTAAGAGGAAATGTTGAAGGAACTAATCTATATCATCATCATTTCAGCGTGACTGTGAGGATTAGATAAGATTCCTGTGTTAGCTTCCCTGCAATGTCTGAGACACTATAAATGCTAAGCAAATGGTAGCTAAAAAAAGATTTTAGGATCTTAGATTTGAATAAAGAGAAAACAAGAAATGGAGCCATTTATGAGATAATGGCTGTAGTGTAGAATAGAAGAAATAATGGTATAGAATGGAAATGAGAATTTTAAATATGAACAAAGGAATAGGTATTTTTGCTATTTCTAAGACATCATGAAAAGGATTCTATGATAGCATGTAACTGCTGGTTTCCAAGTTGTTTAGAGTTGCTTGTAATTTTAGTATAAATCTACTTGTTTTATCTTAATATGTACGTTAAAAAAAAGAATAAAATCTGTTTTAGATAGAAAAAATTTGTTGTCCATGACCTTTTTGCATTTTCAGACCCAAATCTTGTTAGAGCAGACATCTGAGGAGTTTGTGGCAATTTAGCACATTCTCTCTGCAAGAGGAAATCTCAATAAATATGTTCTCGATGGCTCTGATGCAATGTCTAAGAACCTAAATGGATATTTACTGGGAACCAGAAATGAAATCAATACAATGTTTTTTTATTTCTTAAACCCAAAACTTCACCATTTGAAAGTAGAGGTCATTAGCTTGACCAGGCGGTGGCACAGTGGATTGTGTCGACTTGGGATGCTAAGGACCCAGGTTTGAAACCCTGAGGTTGACAGCTTGAGTGTAGGCTCATCCAGCTTGAGTCTGGGCTCATAGACATGACCCTGTGGTGACTGGCTTGAGCCCAAAGGTTCCTGGTTTGAAGATCAAAGTCACTTGCTTGAGTCCAAGGTTGCTGTCTTGAGCAAGGGGACACTGGCTTGGCTAGAGCCCCCAGGTCAAGGCATGTATGAGAAAGCAATCAATGAACAACTAAAGTGCTGCAATTATGCGTTGATGCTTCTCATCTCTCTCCCTTCTTGTCTGTCTCTCTCTCACCAAACAAACAAAAAAAGAAATGAAAGTAGAGGGAATTAAGTGGAGAGCACCTTAGGCCTATTTTCTGGAAGACATTTATTTTCTTGAAAAACGATTACTGGCATGACTAAAGAATTTGTTGATCCCAAAGCTCAGTAGGATGACCAGCTTAACTAGGTTATAAACACTTTCAGGAAACCAGTAATAGAGTTCCCAGTGTTTTCTCACAATTTACAAGGGGAAGCAATCATTCACTTAGCACCTTTTTCGTCCACTTAGTACATGAATAATGACCCTTTTATTCTGATCTCTAGTCAGGGTCTTTAGCTATCAGTATGCTGGCTTCTGTACATAGCTTGCTTTTTCCTCCCTTCTCCCTTTTTTCTACAAATAATGCAGTCTAGTTAGTTTAACTAATATCTTTTACTGATCACTGATTTCTGTCCGCTTAAAAGGATTGTTTAGCTAGTGCAAAGTGACAGAGCATCTGGTTACTCACTGAAGGATGCTGATTTCTCAGGCAGCATATTCAAGTCTTATTTGAGGTTGTAGAATTATGCACCTGGAACCTGTATAATTTTGTTAACTAGTGTCACTCCAGTAAATTAAACTAAAAGAAAAAAAATGACTTGGTTGAGGTTTTCTAACTTCTAAACTCCTGAAAATATGAGCCAGAATAGGAGTGTTGCATTTTTTTCATTTAAGAACATTCACTATAAAAACAATGAGAAATGAATTTTCTTCTTGCATACATGTTTTTCCCTTGTCCATAAGAAAATTCAGTTAATATTAGTTTTATGATGAAAATTTTAGATGTGATGAGAAAGATATGTTTATATTACCTCAATAAATTATTATTTAGCATAGTTATAGAAAAACAAAAATATGAATAAGAAAATTAACATTTATTGAGCACTTCCTATTTACTAGGTATTATGAGATACACTTTAAGTGTATTTCCCTAATTATACATTTTAACAATCATATGTGGTAAAGACTATTATCTCCACCTTACAGACAAGCAAACTGACATTTAGAGGCATCAAGAACTAGCCCAATATCACATACATGCAGGTAGGAAGAACAGTGCAGGTATTCAAACCAGGCAGCCTGACTGCACATGCAGAGAAAATAGATATGTGTGTGTACCATGTAAACTAAATATTAATTTCTTAATGCTAATATGAAATTGATTCATATGATGTTTCTCTGGAAAAGCAAATACTAAATGTCACAACAGATGGAATGCTAGTTGGTTGTCTTATTCTGCCCTTTGAATGTTTTAAACTGCTATTTCTGGCTTCAAAATTACAGTTAGGGAAGTTAAAATGAGAAAAAGCGAGGAGAGGAATAGAACCACAAGGGGCAAATTTATCAGAAAGACAAATTCAGAATATTTTTAAAGAAGGACATGAAAAATGTATACTGCTTATCTCTAGACCACTTTTTAAAGAACTAGAGTATTTAAAATTGTTATTAAATATATTGAGGTGACATTGGTTAATAAAATGATATAGGTTTCAAGTGCACAATTCTATAATACATCATCGCTGTGTTGTATTGTGTGTTCACCATTCACGGTGAAGTCTCCTTGCACCACCATCCATTCCCCTTTTATTCTCTCTACTTGCTCCCACCCCACTTCCCCTCTTGCAATCACCATACTGTTGTCAGTATCAGTGAGGTGTTTTTTTTTTTGCTTAACCCCTTCACATTTTTCTTTTTTTTTTTTGTTACCACTCTCATCTCTCACTTTGTTCTTTTTGTTTTTTTTTAATTTTTATTAATTTTAATGGAGTGACATCAATAAATCAGGGTACATATATTCAAAGAAAACATGTCCAGGTTATCTTGTCATTCAATTATGTTGCATACCCATCACCCAAAGTCAGATTGTCCTCCGTCAGCTTCTATCTAGTTTTCTTTGTGCCCCTCCCTGTTCTCCTCCCCCTCTCCCTTCTTCCCTCCCCCCTCCCCCGTTACCACCACACTCTTGTTCATGTCTCTTGGTCTCGTTTTTGTGTCCCGCCAATGTGTGGAATCCTGCAGTTCTTGTTTTTTTCTGATTTCCTTATTTCACTCCGTATAATGTTATCAAGAGTGCTTCACATTTTTCACTCAGCCCCCAAATGCTCTCTCTTCTGATGGCTGTCAGTTTAAGAACAAGAGTTTTAAGAAAAAAGAAAAAATATTTTTAATCCCATTCTTTATGCAGAATTTTGTAATATACTTTATGATATCTTCATGTAGTGTGAATGTGTGTGTATGTATATATATATACATATATAGGTTAGTATTGCTTGGATCTGTAGAATCCAGAGACTCAGCTGTTGTTTCTTTGCTGTTCTTTCTTTTCATATCTAACCACATGTAGTGAGAAAGTGGTCATTTGTGGCAAATAAACTGTCTACATTAAGGCCTCTAGTCAAGTGGATGGGATTTCCAGTTTGTTCCACAGTCCTGGAAATCTAATGGATGCTTCAAGACAAAAAGACATATAAGCTAACAACCTGTATTTCAAGCTTAATTCTACCAAATTATTGTCATAAATTCTAGTGGTCACTTTCAGAGAGGGTGTCTATGCAACTTCCCTTTGATTCCCTGCCATTTCCAGGTTTTATAGTAGCTTATGGCAGCTAAGTGAGTTAACGGCTTTGTCTGATTAAATCCTACACTTCTTTTTGTCCTTTTTTTTTTTTTTTGCCAACTTATGATAGTGAAACCAGCCTGAAGGGCCCAGCCAGGCAAGGTAAATTCCCAATGATTTATGCAATGTCACTTTCTTGATGATTAACCTGAATAAATCATGCTGGTATTTTCAGCAGTGATATAGCTGCCCTTTATATTCTTATCAATTTTCAGAGAAAGAAGAAATTAGCACAGTCCTCCCATTGATCTTGTGAGGAAAATTGAACCTCATAGCAGGAGTTTTACTGATAAACAATGAACACTACAAATAACTTTTCAGTTTACTTTTAATCAATAAAGCTTCTCACAATGCATTATTCTAGCAATTGGTCTAAATCACAGTGCCTATAACTGCTGTTTTCCAAACCTTTTAATCTAATTGGAAAATCTTTCTTTGTACTAGTAATAAACACTCACTAGACTGTCTGCAACTAATTGAGCTATAGTAATTTATTGGTGCTCCCAACTGTTCTTTCTCTCTTTAATCAGACAGGCTGATTTACGTCTTCAACTAATAAAATCTAGAATCCACCCCGTAGATCTCATCAAATTTCACTAGTGAATAAATTTCCATTAACACTGGCAGGTTCCAAACCTGGTCTCCATCTTAATTATCATCTCACTACTGTACTCTTGTCAGGAGGCAAATACCTATACCCTGGTTTCATTTGTTCGTTTGTTTGTTTGTTGACATGATTTATCACCAGTCCTCTGGCAACAAGTTGGTGTCAGTCCTAGAAATGGAAGCCAAGCTGACTCACTGGTCGTGGGCTTCCTGGTCGTGGGCACTGCTCCTGTTTCTGCTTCCTTTGCAACTATTTCAACTTTTTACCTTTGTCAGGTAAAAACATACTTCTGTCAATTCACTCACAATGTTCAAACTGTTCATTAATTTACACTAACCAAAGCCAGAAAAGAACAAAAGATGAACCAAAATACTGTTTAAAGAAATAGAATATTATTCACAGAATAGCGGTTTATCTCAGTAGGAAAGTTTTCTTGGAAAGTCAATTAAGGTCACAGCAAATGGAATTAGATGAGACTTGCTGAGAGGAGTGTCACAAAGCTGGTACTCACCAGCGACCGACCAGATCTACTGGAAGGTCTCCATTAACTACATTCAAATTAAACTGACAGATTACTTATTTCCTTGAACTGTTCTCAGAAACACTGTCTGAACAGGTTTACTTCATCCCACTTACTTCATTCTGAAACACGCCTTTATATCACTTATATAATTCCAAAAAAGTATGCCACCCACAAGTGACTTGGGTACATTAAAATTAATAAAATATAGGCAAATGTTGACAAGCAGGAGCTAGACCAACAGAGAAAGCAACAATACTGACGACAACAGCTAGTTGAATTGCTAGTTAACTTATGTAGTTTTAGCAATGTTAGCAATGTGCCAGGTATTCTCCTAAGCCTTTCACAAATTTTAATCTTAAAACAACTCCAATAGGTTTCTCTTATCAAAAAAATAAAAATAAAAATAAATAAATAAATAATATTTTCCAGCTGATGGAACTGAGACACAGATAGCTTAAGAATCTTTCTAGAGTTGAACAACTAGAGTGGTAGAACTGAGTTTAGGTCAGGTAGACAGGCTTTGGAGTACATGCTTTCTTCTCTGTATTTGTAGGGCAAAAATTGAACACAGTGATATTTTAGAAAATATATTTCCCCTAGTATTTAATTGTAAAAAATATGTGTCCTAGCATTTATTCCAGAGATCTCTTGTCTCTCGCAATCATTATCGGAAAAGAATCATTCTCATGGTCAATGTTTTGGGGAACTTTACCCATGTTATAACTTCGTTGGAAATGCACAAATCACAGCAGCATGCTAGAGACTCTGAAAAGATGTACAATGTAAGCACAAGAATAACTAATCTAGTGTTTGCAGACCCACTCAACAGAAGAACAAGTTTTCTAAAAGACTGTCTAAAATCTTGCAGAAGTAATGACTTAACATGAATCATCTTTATGGAAAGGTCATATTAACGTCTTGTTTAATGTGTGTCATTAGAGCACTGAATAGTACACCTAAACTTTTCTTGATACAAAAGAAAAAAAACACAAACAAACAAATATCAAACTGATGTTTTCATGCTTTCATCAACTTTTAATTTATTTATTTTATTTATTTATTTTTGTGACAGAGACAAAGAGAGGGACAGATAGGACAGACAGAAAGGAAAGGAGAGAAAAGAGAATCATCAATTCTTTGTTGCAGCACTTTAGTTGTTCATTGATTGCTTTTTCACATATGCCTTGACCAGGCGGCTATAGCAGAGCAGCTACAGCAGAGCAAGTGACTCCTTGCTTAAGCCAGCGACCTTGGGCTCAACTGGAGAGCCTTGCTCAAACCAGATGAGCCCGCGCTCAAGCTGGTGACCTCGGGGCCTCAAACCTGGGTCCTCTGTGTCCTATCCCAACGCTCTATCCACTGCACCACCTCCAGGTCAGGCTCATCAACTTTTGAAACAACTGAATGTTTAGCACAAAAAGAAAGACTGCTAAGGATAGTCCTGAGGGAAACTAACTACATATATAACCTCCCTAGGGTTACTAGATCTAATGAAGATGGAAAGCAGGAGCCACCTGCCACAATTTCGAAGACTATAACTTACATTTTAGATATGAGTTTTTATGTGTGTGAAGGTAGTCATTTTTTTCTCAGTATTGGGTCAGTTGCAGACACCCAGAGCCTTGATTTTTTTTTTTCTTTATTTTTCTTAAGCTGGAAACGGGGAGAGACAGTCAGACAGACTCCCGCATGCGCCCGACCGGGATCCACCCGGCACGCCCACCAGGGGGCCACGCTCTGCCCCTCTGGGGCATCGCTGTTGCAACCAGAGCCACTCTAGCGCCTGGGGCAGAGGCCAAGGAGCCATCCCCAGCCGGGGCCATCTTTGCTCCAATGGAGCCTCGCTGCGGGAGGGGAAGAGAGAGACAGAGAGGAAGGAGAGGGGGAGGGGTGGAGAAGCAGATGGGTGCCTCTCCTGTGTGCCCTAGCCGGGAATCAAACCCGGGACTTCTGCACGCCAGGCCAACGCTCTACCACTGAGCAAACCGGCCAGGGCCTTGATTTTTTTTTTAACAAAGTTTCATGTAGCCTTTTCTATTTTGGGGCATACAGTTAACTTTGCTATAGTGCCTACAGTGTACCTTCACACAAAATTGGGAAAGTTCTTGTTGTCTTTGAGTCTCCTTGGCTATTC
Source organism: Saccopteryx bilineata (assembly GCF_036850765.1). Taxonomy (NCBI): domain Eukaryota; kingdom Metazoa; phylum Chordata; class Mammalia; order Chiroptera; family Emballonuridae; genus Saccopteryx; species Saccopteryx bilineata. The sequence goes on from NC_089494.1 coordinate 184,294,191, forward strand.
TTCAGTCGTTAAAAGTATGAGTTTTAGACTGGTCAGAATGTGATTAGAAATCTAGCTCCCACTTGTTAGCTCTGGGACCTTGGCCAAATTACTTCACATTGATAATCATTTGATTCTTGACCTACTTAATGAGAGTAATAATATAACTTATTTTATTTGCATGATCATTGTGATGATTAACTGACATAATTCTTATAAAGTATCTAATATGTTACAAAGTACCACTCAGTAACTAGTGTCTATACCTAATATCATACATTCAAACTTTAGTTTACATAAAAAACACCAGAAGACTTTATGAAAACAGAAATCTCTGAGCCCCAATCTCAGACTTTCTGATTCAGTGGATCAGGAAGTGATCCACTGTGCTTTGGATACTGCCAGTAGATAACAGAAAAAAAAAAGAGCAGTATCATTTTGGAAGTTATCTATGACTACTGAGTCTCTGGTTATATGGGATTTGCATGAGGCCTGAGAGTCTGCATTATTAATAACTTTCCAGGTGATAGCTGACACTTAGTTTGAGGGACACACTGGGAATCACTACCACAGAGTAACTGACAATATTCTATAAAAATAGAAGCTGTCTAAGTGATCATATTATATCAGGCACTTTCATCAAAGTCCTTTAACAGATACACACACCACAGACATTTATGAGAAGGGCCTTGGGGCAGAGTTATTGCCTTAACCCAGATTTGGCCAGGAATAGGATTCATAAAGAAGTATATAAAAGTCATTTATTTCTATAAACCTCTAAAAGGTTTATAAAAGTCTAGTCTACACTGGTCTGTTATTCTTCTTCCAAAAAACAATAATGCTAAGTAGTAATGTTTTGTTCCACTGTTGTTTTGTATCAAAGTCTCTTATTGTGACATATTGGTGGTCTCACCTATTGAGCATATTTTACATTCTCCCAGGTCTGTCTCAATGCTGTAGTTAGGATGGTTCTCCCCTAAAAGTTATCAAATGTGAAGTAATGTTCATGTGTCATTGGGAGCCCCTGAGTGTGCAACCTGGACTAGAATCATTAAGTTCATTTTTTCACCTTAGAACAGATGGAAGCAGTTAGAGTAAATGATAGACAGAAGGAGAAGAGACTTTATTACACCTTTTGTGTTAATATTGACCTGGGAAAAATACAATGATTTCCAAGTTTATCCTAAAACTGAGAAAATCTTTTTAATTAGAGGTAATGTCAAAAAAGTAGCTTTTCCCCGATATTCCTGCTCATATACCATCTGCTACTGATAAAGGTTGGCAATTGAGGAATGTTAAGGGTAAGTTCTAATTACCTTCCTACCCCTGCATCTTGTTCCCTCCTTGCTCTTCAGTAGCCTAATTGGAGCTCACATGTGAGTCGCATCTTCGGCTCCATGAGGGCTCCTTCTGCCCGAATATGCAGAAATCAGCGTAAGCCAAAGTTGCCCTCTGGTAGGTGTCTGATGTTAAAAATATACTGTTATACTTCTCAACTTTTCTGGGTCTATTCATCTTATTTTACCTGTATTACTCTGAGCATGACAGCGGTAGCAGTTCTAAATTTAATTTCCCAAGAATGGTTACTTGTCAGTCCTCCTCTGGGGCAGATTTGATGCTGCAGTGGAAGTGGCAGACTTTCCCTCCAAGCTCTGTGTGTTGAGACACGTGGGTCATATTCCATTGGTGTCACCTCTTCTTTTGTAAGTCACAGAAACAAATTTCAGAATTTCTATTTTCAGTAGGGACATTGTACTCCCTGTGCTTTGGGTACTGCCAGTAGATAATAATAATAAAAAAAGCAGTATTATTTTGGAAGTTATCTATGACTGCTGAGTCTCTGGTTATATGGGAATAGGGGCTTGTTTGCCTTCCTGACACCAGATAAAAACCATGTAATTCAGATTTCATGTTGCTATAGTGTTTTGGAGGAGATATTGCACTGCCCTGGAAAGGTACTAAATAATTATAAATATACCTCTACCAGCAGTGCCCTGAATCCACAGAATAGCCCCAAATATCTGAGTCTATGAAATTTATTTATATCCAGCGTCTGTTCAATTTTTCTCAGTAATTATTTTAGTAAAACATTTCTTTAGCAGAATCCTTATAATTTTCCACTTTATCACATAATTCAAAAATGCATCAAAATATAGGCAGTTATTCTTCATGAAGCACTGATAGGAACAAAACCATATGCTGTTCTTGTTTGAGAAAATTACAAATATTTTAACATTAAATTCAGGGTTTTTTTTATAAAACTGATATTAACTTTAAAACAAACAATGTGAACAGCTCAACACAGAACTTTTATGTACAATCTGGGTTTATGTATGGATTGATAGAAACAATTGTGAATGGATTTCATGTGTTTGCATGAATAATCAATGTAGCCTGTAGATTAGTACATTTTTTTTCTTTTAACATAGTTCACAAGAATCAAAGTCATTGAGTTTTACAGTTAGGACTTCAAAATCATGGAGTCCAGTATTCTCAAGCTTGAGTAGGCATTATAATAAGCTTTGAAATTAAGACACATACACCTGAGCCCCAGGTATATAAGAATAAGAATTTGAGATTTTTATTTACTGTGTCTTCCATGGAATCCTGACATCTTCATTTGTATATTTTACAGATCATTCCACTGGGCAGCTGTATTAGTCTCCTAGAGTTGCCATTTAAAAAGTACGGTATATTGGGTGGCTTAATACAACTGAAATTTATGCCCCCACAGTTATAAAGGTTAGAAGTCAAAAGTCCAGGTGTCACCCTGAACGTATAGATCATTTGAGTAGAGCACTGTTCCAATATGCAAAGGTTATAGGTTCGATTCTTCGATTCCTGGTCAGGGCACATACAGGAACAGATCTGTGTTTCTCTCTCTCCCTCTTTCTCTCAAATCAATAATAATAATAAAGAGTTCAAAAGTCTAGGCATCAGCATAGTCATGCTCCCCCTGAAAGCTCTGAAAGGGAAGAATTCTTCCTTACCCCTCCCTGCTTCTGGTGGTTGGGGGCAATCTTTGTCATTCTTAGGTTTGCAGTGGCATTGTTACATCCTCTGCCTCCATTGCCCCATGGCCTTCCTCTCTGTATATCTGGGTCTCTGTGTCTTTCCTTATGACACTAGTCATTGGATTTAGGGACCTAATCCAGAATGATCTTATATTGATTACATCTGCAAATACCTACTTTCCAAATAATAGAACATTCACAGGTACTGGGGTAAGGAATTAACCATATTTGTAGAAAGGGAGGTGATACAATTCAATCAACCAAAGCACCCAGAGTGAAAAGTACTGATCTAGTTTCTCGATAATTTACTGACACTGTTGAGTTTAAAATAGAAAACATAAGCAAGTCGTATTAGTTATCTGTTGCTCTAAATTACTCCCACAATTAAAGTAATAAGGCTTTGTTATTTAACAGTTTCTGAAGGTTAGGAAACCAGAAGGAGCTTAGGTGGTTCCAGCTCAAGGTTTCTTATAAGGTTGTCGTCAAACTGTCATCTGACCTTAAAGACATCTGATGAGTTAAATAAGGTTGGAGGATCCACTTAGAATCTCAGTTCTACACTGGCAAATAGCTTTAAGCCTCAGTTCCTCTCCAGTTGAACCTCTCCATGGAGATACTCATAGTATTGGCATTTATCTGTTAAAGTGAAGGACCTGAAGTAGAAAAAGAGAAACCAAGATGGAACCCACAGTACATTTGGTAGTCTAATCTTGGAAGTGAAATATCATCCCTTCTGCCATATTTAACATAGGCAAACCTTAGTATGTTGTGGGAAGGGACTACACAAGGGTTAATACCAAGAGGCATAGATCACTGTGGGCCTTCTTCAAAGCTAGCTACCATAAGTGAGGAGTCAGGGCCAGGAGACTAAATTATTGCTACTTAAGGTGTAATACAAGCATTGGCATTATTTAGGAGATGGGTAGAAATGTTGAATCTCAGGCCTCATCTCAGATCTACTGAATTAAAACCTATATTTTAATAATATGCCCAGGTGATTTGGAAGCATACTATATTCTGAGAAGCACTAGACTAAAGCAAATTACTGACTCAGATAGTTGACCTTTTCAAAGTAATTGCCATGAGGAATACACCTAGTATTAAGAGACTATCATTGCTTGAAATCTGTTATGAACTTTACTTTGGGAAAAATCATAAGTTACCACAAGAAATTGATGTCTTTTCCTTGTGGCCACACTAACTTACTATAACCTTAAAAACATTTTACTCATTGGTCACACAAACATTATTTAAGTGAGTTGACTCAAAGATGCTTAATTTATTTGTAAAACACCAGAAATCCATTTAAAGGAAAAATATCTGTTCTATAGTACAGATATTAAAAATGTATTGCATTCTCCAAGGATTGTTTCTAAATCATAAATCTGTTTTCAGAAACAGAACCCTTCATTGCTAGCCTCTTAACTTCTTCTGAAAGACAGATGATAATCCTATCTTCAAATAATTTGAAGTTCAAACCAAAAAAAAAAATTATACATATTACATGAGATATAAAATTGTTTATATATATATAGCATTAACTCAGGTCCTTATACCAATAGCCTGAGAAAATAAGAGGCATAATGCTCAGCTGAACATCTTGCATGGGCACCCAGATGGACTACAACCACATGGAGGACAACAAAGACCATCACTGTGCCAACCACCAGGAATAGAAGTCCAAACACTTCTCCCCACTGCATGTTGATGTCAGAATCAGCAAGGAAAATGCAGTGAAATCAAACTGAATGGACCAATGCATTACTTACAAAAAGAAGTGACAAATCAAGGTGAAATTCTACAGTGGGTGTTGGTTTGTCATGGCCAGTGGGGAGTCTCTCTCAGCAGACAGTTCTCCTATGTGCACCTCTGTTATGCTGCAGAGGTGAAACCCCCTCCCCTCCCCATGTAGAACAGATATAGCAGTGAGTTTGGAGAAAGGCTCTAGAATACACAACTTAAGCTAAGAAAGTGTTCAGACTGAAGACCCATTTGTATAAAACTGAGTACATGAGACTGTGAACGTGAGACTACCATTCCCAACATATAAACTGTTTGTTTGTTTGTTTATTTGTTTATTTGTTTTTTATTCAGTGAGAGGAAGGGAGGCAGACACAAACTCCTGCATGTGCCCCAACTGGGATCCACTCAGCAAGCCCACTACGGGGCATTGCTCTGTCCATCTGGGGCTGTTCTTCTGTTACTTAGCAACAAAGCTTTTCTTAGGCCTAAGGAAGAGGTCGTGGAGCCATCCTCAGTACCCAGGCCTACTCTCTCCAATTGAGCCGTGGCTGCAGGAGGGGAAGAAAGAGTGAGAGAGAGAAAGAGAGAAGTGAGAGGGGAAGTAATGAGAAGCAGATAGGTGCTTCTCCTGTGTGCCTTGACCAGAAATCAAACCCAGGACATCCACACACTAGGCCAACGCTCTACCACTGAACCAACCGCCCAGGGCTACATAAACTTTTCTAGATTTTAAATAGGTTTATTTAACATCCTGCAATTTTTTTACACACAATAACTGTCACGTGATAATAACGTGCAAGGCACATAAAGAAGTCAAAATATTTTTTACATGTGGTCAAAAGGGGAAAGAGTCAATAATATCAGATGCAGAGATGGCCTAGATGTTGAAATTTTCTAACAGGAACTTTAAATAACTATGAAAAATAAGTTAAATATTTTATAGGAAAGGTTAGCCACTTAAGGGAACAACAGAAGAGAGATGGCAACTATAGAAAAGAACCAAATTACATTCTTAGGGATAGAAAATCTTTGATATAAATCAGAAGTATTTATTTGATGAACTAATGTGGTTTGGGCACCAGTGAAGAAAGATTCAGTGAACTTGAGTTTATGTCAACAGAATTTATCAAATATGAAACCTATGAACATAGACACAAAAGTTCTTAACAAAATATAATGAGTTTTATCAAGCAATACATAAAAAGGATAATAATACATCATGATCAAGCACAGTTTATCTTAAAAAAAATTTCAGAAGTAACATACTTTCCCAATTTAATTACCATATTAGGAAAAAATATTATAAATTAACATCAATAAGATCATATGAGACATTTGATAAAATTTAGCACCCATTTTAATAAGAACTTTCAGCAAATGACAAATAAAAGAAGACTTCCTCAGTCTGAGGTAAGGCATCTGTGGAAAACCTATAACCAACATTATTCTTAAAATAAAACATTTGTCACTTTTCCTTTGATACTGGGTATAAGGCAAAGAGGTCAACTCTAACCACTATGTTTTAGAAATAATGCTGTCGTATATATTGGAACCACAGGTTCTCCTCAAATAAACTGAGGCATTCTTATTTAAGGAAGTCTTTGTCTTCTACTGGTCTCTCCCCTCACCGCCCCTACAGCAAGTTGAGGATAAATACACTATTTTAATGGTCTTGAAACTTGGTGTCCTTCATATCTCAGGACACCATTTATTTGATTAATTTGGAGACCACTTTGTATCAGGTGCTAGGTGGTGGGAAATTATTTATAGTCTCTGTCCTTAAAGAACATACAGATAGGTGAAGAAAGTAAAATAATAAACAGAAATTCACAAGAGAGGTTGACAATATACTCTTACAGAGGTAAGCATGGACTACAATGGGCACGTAGGAGGTCATTAACCTTGTCTGGGAAGAAGAAGCCAATGGGAAGTAAGGAAAGTTTCAGAAGCAGGTGAATATTAACCCTCAGATCTGACTGACTACTAGCCAGTTGTTTCTTGCTATAATGTTCCAAATTACAAACACCAAATCCAATTCAGCCAGAAAAATTTCCTAGTGACTTCATGTGCACTTGGCCTTCTTGATTAGCAACAAGCCAAAGAAAACATACACTTATTTATTTCCATTTGAAGGCAAGGGTGTGTGAATCCAGCCTCAGCGTAGTTGAGGCTCAATGGTCTACTGCAACATACCAGGCTTGGTCCTACTTTGTCTGAACCATCTGACTTACAATTTTCTGTGTCCACTGTTCCCAATCCATGTGTGTAGAGAGGATTAGATAATGAATAGATACTAACCCCTTTACACATTACCACAAGGGGGAAAAAGGAGAATGAAGAAGTGTTCTGATCGAAGGAATTACAAGTGCAAAATCTCAGAGCTAAAAAAGCACGCTCTCTCAGGGAGCTGCAAGTTCTTAAGAAGGAGTTGATTTTGAAAGTCAAATGTGGAAGTTTAAGAGGGAAGCAGGGCCCAAGCCATAAAGGATGGAGCTGTCACAATGGAGAGTTTGAACTTTTCTTTTCCTTAGGCAAATGGAGAGTTATTGAAGAATTTTAAGAAAGTAATTGTGTCACTGCCATCATTCGGCTTTTTTTTTTAAAGAAATATTACTTCAGTGACAATGTGAAAAGTGAACTTAAGAGGGCAAGATAGGAGTCTTGGAAACCATTTAGGGAATTGTTACCATAGTGGACTGCAAAATGATGACGCCATAATTCAAGGTGTTAGTGCTCGGGTGGAGAGGAAAGGACAGGTTGGATAGATTGAGTGGAGAGCACTTAGTGGTTAATTGGACATGAGGACTGACATAAGATAATTATGTTTTAGCCCTTCCTCCTTCATCGTTCATCAAAGGATGTTTTTGTAACACTATTACTCTCCTATGTTTTATATTTCACAAAATTACACAATTCTTGATTACCTTGTAAAAAACCTGAAAATGTTCATCTATTTATAAAGGCTTTTATTGTAAGTTCCTAAGGTAGAAAAAGTAAAAAGTATCTTTAAACAAATTATCATATTGCTTTCCAGTAAAAACACCCTGAACATAATGTTTCACATATATAGAAGATACAATTTTCATCTGTTGTGAAAGAGCTTTATATGTTTATTTCAGTGGAACCTCAAACTAAAAAAAATTAAAGAAAAGAACTATCTAAAACCCTTTTATCATTAACCATAAATTAACTAGTTTTCTCTATAGATCAATATTCATTTTTGAAAAACTTATTAAAATTAAATTATTAATCTGTTTCTTTACTAACTACATTATACCAAATATAACTTAATTTTTTGATGAGTCAAGGTATTTTTGTGTCCTTAAGTCATTATTATAAATATCAATGATTAATCACCTTTCAACCTACTTTATATTCAGTAATGACTTTAATGACTTGATTCATTAAGCATACCAAAAGAAAGATTAAGATCAAGTCTCTTAAAGAAGTGAATAACTTGCTTGGCCTGTGGTGGCGCAGTGGATAAAGCGTCGACCTGGAAATGCTGAGGTCGCCGGTTTGAAACCCTGGGCTTGCCTGGTCAAGGCACATATGGGAGTTGATGCTTCCTGCTCCTCCCCCGTCTCTCTCTCTCTCCCCCTCTCTCTCTCCTTTCTAAAATGAATAAATAAAATAAAAAAAAAGAAGTGAATAACCTAGTATACAGAATAGTATAGTTTCAAAGAGGGAATTTTAGAGTTAGCTTTTAGGAACACTACTGAATTTAGATGAGGGGGGCATTTTCATTACTGGATATAGAGGAAGCTATAATCCAAAGGCCTTAAATAAGGTGCATGCTCAGTTTGTTAAAGGAACAGCAAGGAGGTGAGTATGGCTAGAACTGAGTGAGCAAAGAGAAACGGTACAGGGATAAAGTCTAAGAAGTGACCATTTATGGTGGTTTTAAAACATAATTCACAAATTCTTTGACACTCTTCCCATTGAGAGGTAGAGCTTTGGTCCCTTCCCTTTGAATCCTGGCCTGCTGACTGATGGGCCAATATAATTGAAGCTATGCTGTGCCAGTTTCTATGTCCAAACCATAAGAAATTGGCACCTTCTCCTTCCTGTTCATTGTGATGCTTGCTCTTCGAACACAGCTGCCAGGCCATGGGAAATGCAGGCCACGTGGAGAGATTACTTGTAGGTTCCAGCTAACAGCCCATCGAAAGTTAGTGTTACTCATCAGACTTGGGAGACAGCTGTCAGATGCTGCCAGCTCAGCCACCAGTAGACTTTAAGAGCATGAAAGACCCTGAGAGAGAAATAACTACATAGCTGAGCCCAATCAACCCCAGCACCATGAGAAAGAATAAGAAAATGATCACTGTGTTTTCATCTACTCATTTTGGGGGTGATTTGTTATACAACAAAAGGTAAATAACCAGAACACTTGGTTTTGATATAAAGCTTTTGAGACCATTGTCAAGTCTTGACCCTAAGTGATAGAGACCCCCAAATTTGAGCAGAAGATTTATTTGATTTAAATTATATTTTAAAAATTTAAAAGTGCTGATTAGATAAAACACCATAAAGGTATGGGGTTGAATCAAGGAAATTAATTAGGCCACTGATGTAACTGAGGTGTGAGTTTACGGAGTTTTGGATCAAGATGGTAGCAGTAAAGTGGGAAAGAACTGGTCACATTCAGCATTTACCTTTTCTTAAAAATTTATTTATTGATTTTAGAGAGAGAGAGAGAGAGAGAGAGAGAGAGAGAGAAAGTAAGAGGAAGGAATATATATAGATAGAAACATTGATTTGTTATTCCACTTAGTTGTGCACCCATTGGTTAATTCTTGTATGTCCTCTGACCTGGGATCAAACCTACAACTTTGGTGTATGGGGATGACACTCTAACCAACTGAGCTACCCGGCCAGGGCTCAGCATTTATCTTAAGGGAAAGTAACAAGGTTTCCTGAAAATATTGATGTGGGTATGGTCTATTTTTATATGCACATTTTCCCAGGAGTGATCTTTATTTATAAACACTTTCCTCTTAGTACGGAGTAGGGCATAGACATAATTGTTTTAGTATGTTTATTAACATATGTGAAGGGAATTGAAACAGCAGACACTGTTTCTATACATTCTGTTTCATTCTACAAAACCTATTTCACCTGGTCACTGCTGGCCATTTTTATAGCTTGCTTTAATTTTTCACAAATAAGTACTCCTAACTTCTTTCTTTGTTTAAAGTAAGAAAAATAAAAATTAGGGAAAGAGTGAACTAGATGTTATCTAGAACCCCCTTAGAGGTTTTTATCTGATATCTCTCACTTTGGGAAATATATAATTAGATGGCTATTGTTCTCACTGTTATACTCTGAAAAAGTGTTGTGAATCATCTTGTGCTATAAAAAGCAATGTATAATTAAGGCCTATGGGAAACCATGCTCGTATTGTAGCAGCTTCCAAATATGTTACACTCTGGTCAAAATATGGTATGCAAGTCGGTTGAGCATTTAAACAAAGTCCGCGTTTTGGTAATCCTTAGTCCAAAAAATGATGAAAAGAATGAAGGTAGGTCAAAGGCCCAGGGGATAAAAAATGACAAAAGAAATAGTATAAATGTAATACAAAATAATAGAGAAAGGACGGATTCTGGGATTCTAAATGTGAATGTCTTTAGGAAAGAATAGCTAATAAAATGATGAGTTGTCATCAAAAATATAAATAACGTAGCCCTTTGAGATGAACTGCTCACAAGCTGCCCTCTAACACTGAAGGGTGAGCATATGTCACATCCATTTGAGCTCAGTTTGTCTTGTTTAGCCAGAAGTCCGAAACATTTCAATAATCATTAGCACTGTAAGGCACAGTTTTCCGATGAAGGGTACCACCAGTCTACCGTGAAATGCTAATTTTGCTGGCTGAGATCTAAAAATTCAAGCCATGAGACACTAAATACTAGCTAAATGGAAAGTGCCCTTCACAACTTGCATCTGAAAGCATTAATCATGGAAAATAGAAAATATTTTTACTTTAACTTTGCATTTAAAGATAAGAGTGATGCTATCAGAGTTTCTACAGAATTATAAATAGGAGGAAAGTCTGATGCCTGGTTATAACTGCTGCTAGGACGTGTGCAACACCATTTCAGGAGGGTTGACAAATGAAGTATGAAAATACAGTAGAGGCACCATTAGAGAGCCACATGAAGAATCTTTAAATTATAACTTAATTAGGTCTCTGGTAAGAGAATGCTTTACCAAATGCAGGTTTTCATCTATTATACTCTGAGATAATTATTCTCTTTATTATTCAAATATATTTATTGAGGCTAAACCTTGGGATGCTCATTGTTAGTTAAGGAAAAAAATAAGTGAAGTACATATAGTAAAAAAAAAATTACTGGAATTCTAATTTTTTTTCGGTCACTAAAGTGTAAACCCAGGCAGTTCATGACTCATCTGGTTGCAGCTTCCCCATCAATAGAGCTGCTGTTTACATACCTCTGTCCAGACTCCTCAAGCCCTTGCGTTCTTTTGTGTTTTCGACTGGCTCACCCTAGACTTTAGTGGGGAAATGCAGGTTGGTTCTTGGTAGCTTTTGATTTACACATCTGCACAGAATCTCTGGGGCCTCCACTCATGACAGTGCTGACCACCTTCTAGAACTACTCTCACTGAGATACAGTCTGCTATCTACATGATTTAGTGTAGAGGTAGATGTTCACCTCTTTGTCAACTAGGTCTTTCAAATAAAACAAGACCATAACACCACAATAGCAGGGTCAAAGGGACTGTATTGCTGAAGGACTGGAGTACCTGACAAGGAAAATTATGATGAGGAGGGCAAAAGTAAACATTATGCATTAAATATCTTTTCCTAAGTGAATATTGCACCAGGAGAAAGTACCTGAAAGGTACAGGACCTGGCAGGAGTCACATCATCCAAATAGAGGCCAAAGTGTAGCAAAGAAGATTTATTGCAAACACCTGGGTGCAAGTGGGCTGAGTTCCACAAATCAGCCAGGAGCAGGGGTGAGAGGGTTCGTTTTATACTCTGCTGTCTCCTTCTGGCAATTTCTGTTGATGCTGGTTACAAGGCCTCCGGTCCAAACCTTTGGTATTCTGTTTCAATTTTTGCCTCCTTTGGTAACGGGCTCCTTCTGCTGTTTCACCTTCTGCCTCCGTTAGTAATGGGCTCCTGTTTGGTCAACATAAGGTTATGTATAGTTTATCACCTACTGACTGAGGAAAAGTTGGGAGGGGGCAGTTTTGAGCCCCGAGGATACATTTTGCCCTAACAGTATCATTGTGGAATGTATCTCTCTTCTTAGCCTGGCTTCCCAGCCCTGTGGTTTTATAAGAGAACTAGGGAAGTGGCTTTGCACCTCAGATTCCTTCAGAAAGAGTGAAAATAAGTTTTTCAGGCCTTATCACTTGTGCAGTAGAATACATTCTAGTTACATCTATCTTTAGAGCTTTTACTTCTAACTGTTACATATGTTGAATCTCCCCAAAACAAGTTTCATTCATTTATTATTTTTCAAGTATTAAAAAAGAACCTACTCTCACCCTGGCTAGATAGCTCAGTTGATTGGACCATCATCCCAAAGTGTAAAGGTTACCAGTTCAATCCCCAGTTAGGGCACATACAGGAACAACACAATGTTCCTGTCTCTCTCTCCCTTCCTCTCTCACTGAAATCAATAAAAAAAATTTTTTTAAATGGGAAAAAAGAGAGTCTACTCTCTACCAAGTTAATAATAAAATAATAAGCAAGTCATTTATGTAAGAAAATCTTAAATTTTGATTAGTGCTCTTAAGAAATAGAGATGAGTGAGAATTACAGAGGGGATGCTACTTTAGATAAGATAATAAAAGTCTCTCTGAGACTTTGTCTATGAAATTAAGATAATAATTGTATCTGCCCTGAAGGTTTTTTGTTGAGGATTAAATGAGATGATGCATGAGAAGTAACCAAAAGTGTGAGACTCATAATTAGCACTCAATAAATATTAGCAGCCATTATCCATGTTATATTTATCATTAATTTTCGTAACAGTCTAGCAAGATGGGCAAAGAAGATACTATTGATTTTATTTGACAGATGAGAAAAATATAACTCAGAGAGGTTAAAAGAATTTCTTGTGGCTGCCAAACTTGTAAATGGTCGAGGCGGGAGTCAAACACTAGTCTTTCGACTATTTATCCAACACACTGTCAGCTTACTCTCAAATCACCCGGGAGCAGCACCTCTTCATATACCTGTCCGTCTCTCCACTTCTTCATCCATATCCCTTCACTTGTTTATCTGCTAATATTAGTCAGAGTTCTCTAGAGAAAAGAGAGACCAATATATATATATCCTTATTTATCTCCTAAGCTTAAGGAATTGGCTCATGTGACTGTGGGGGCTGGTCAATCCAAAATTGATAAGGCAGGCCAGCAGGCTGGAGCAGGAGTTGATGTTGCAGTCCTGAGTTCGTAGGCAGACACCTTCCTTTTCAGAGACCTCAGTCTTCTCAAAGCCTTCAGCTGACTATATGAGGCTCACCCACATTATGGACAGTAATCTGCTTTACTTAAAGTCTACTGATTTAAGTGTTAATCACAACTAAAAAACCACCTAAACAGCAATAATTAGACTGATATTGCCCAACTTCTAGGAACCCTAGCCTACTTAAGTTGATATATAAAATTATCCATCTACTTAATGTATGTATCTAGTAGGGCACAGACCTTTTGTCATGAGTTTTACACTGAGCTATTCTATAAAAGGAAGCTCTCTATTAGTTTCTTTATATGTTTCTTTTTCTTTTCTTTCTTTCTTTTTTTTAGCTAGAGAAAGAGACAGTGAGACAGATACAGAGAGAGGGACAGGTAGGAACAGACAGACAGGAAGGGAGAGGGATGAGAAGCGTCAATTCTTTGCTGCGGCACCTTAGTTGTTCATTGATTGCTTTTGTATATTATTAGTTTCAGATGTGGATTTGGGCGGTACAGACAGACTTATTCATGGCAAGCATTCTTCCATGGATGCCCCTTGATAGAATGTGCCTCTTGTTCTAAATGCTGTTATAAATCATATGTTATTTCAGTTACATGCATTACAGTAGATGTGCACCACTCTTCTGAGTATCTGGGATAACTATTTTATTTTATTTTATTTTTCATTCAGCTCAGCTAAACAAACCAAGTGCTTTTTAAAAAATGATTTCCCACAAACATATTCTAACCTTACAATATCAAAAAGATCCCAAGAGGAGTAAACTAGCCTTTCTTCTGTGTTTATAAGGGTATGGGGTCATTCTTGAGCATTTATTAAATTATATAAAGCAAATATTTTCTGAGTTTGATAAAGAAATTGGTTGTCAAAATAAGATATCTCAATTCCACACATTGTTTTTGTAATAATGCCTAGATATTTATTATCAGGTAATAATCTACAATGTATACAATGATTTATGCACATAAATATTATTTGGAATTGTGAAAATGAACACAAAGTTAATATTTAATAAAAGGCAGATAGCTAAATATATTAGAGCATGTTTTTTATCCCTTTAAAATGTTTTGTGAGACTTTTCTAAAAACATGAAAAACTGCTTATAAATTTGTGAAATTAAAGTAAAATTCTCTATTTGAGTCTATTTATAAGATCTCAACTATGTAAAAAGTATATAGACTAGAAGAATATTTACCTAAAAAATATATAGTTATTATCTATAATGACTATTATCTCTGGATGAAAGTAGTATGGATGATTTTATTTTGCATCTTTATATTATCTTTACTGAAATTAGCTTTTATTCCACACTTTTGTACACCTTTTTGATAATAAATGTAAACAAACTTAATGTGCAAGTAAAAATAAAAGGAAAGGAAAAATCCTGGTGTATCCTATTTCTCTGTGTTAAGCATAAGCAGTATAATTTGTGGCATGTGCTCTCTTTTTAATGCTGCCTTTTATACCCTAATAAAAGAAGAAAAACATGGAGATATGCCTTAGTCCATTCCATAGGCTATCAAGCATTTACAGTTTAATTTAAAAGAGGAACTCGAGAAAAAATTAAACTATTTCTTAGTTTGAGCTTGTACCTCTAGATCTTCACACCGTTAAGCTTCCCTTGAAATCAATGTGCAGTTTGTGTGACTGTGGCCACTTTTTCTGCCTGGAATGCTCCCATCTTCTCTCCCATTCACTTTGATCTATGTTTCAGAGCTTGTGCAGCCCTGACATCTGCAAGAAGTTCTCTCAGGTCCCTCAAGCCTGGTGTAGTCATTCTTTCTCCTATTTAGCACATAATGTATTTACATTAATTGTAAGGGTTAAGCCTCCACTTGGACCCTTGATTCCATTTACTTTCTTACACTAATTGTCCTTTATTTCCATTCATCTGTCCTTCAGATTTAGAAGTGGGTCCTTCTCTTTGGCACAGTCACATGTCCCAGCTTCCCACTGGGCACCCTCTTCTGCTCCAGGTCTTTCCAATCCAGCTGACCTTGTTACCTCCACTCCTTTCTTCTTTAGTTCACAGAGGTGAAGCTTAACAATCCTCCATGTGTCACTGATATCATAGTGTATGTAGAAGGTTGCCCATAACCTTCTAATTCTCAAATCCAGTTAGAATTTTTCAATATTTTTCTTATGTGATCTTTGTGTGGTGATTGGAATTGTGGGCCAGCACTTCGTTGTGCAAAGCTTTTCCTCTGGCTGCCATCCCACTCTCTTCCTACTTTCCTTCTACATTTAAAATTATTCTACAGAAATCTTCTTTACTGGATTCTCTGTCTTTTCCATCTCACTTGGGATTAAAGTTCCAAATTTCTTTTCTTGTCCTCAGTTTATTGCATTTACTTTCTCTGAGTGATTTCATCCACTACAAGAGTTTCAACTAGAATTAGATGATGATAATTCTGGTGTAAATCAGGATGTGGTTTTTCTCTTGAGTTCTGTGCTTGTGTTTCTATCTATCCTATGAATGTGTGCACTTCAATTTTCCACAGATACTTGAAACACTACATGCCAAAACTGAACTTATTAAAGACCACCTTTACTCCTCCCTGTCCAGTAACAATAATTTGATCATCTTTTTACATTCCCTTTTATGGTTGGTAGCACCAACATATACCTAATTCCTGAGAATGAGTCCTGTGTATCTTCAATTTTTCTCCTGCTGCCCTCAACCTGCTCCCATCCTATTAACCACTAAATATTCATTATTATTTAGCAATAGTATTACAGTAACCCCCTCACTCATCTCCCTGCTTCTCTCCCACTCCCATATAATTGTCTTCTGCACTAAAGCCAGAGATCTATTTTATTTTTAATGGTTTTTACTACTTCCAATAATGCTTTATTTGGTTTTTACTATCTGATAAAAACCCAAGCTCTGTAGGAGGGTACAGGACCTTGACTGAACATTCCATGCTTCCAGAAAGGTCATTGGTTTTAGCTTTTGGTTTATGGTTACATACCATCCTGCAATTAATCTATGCTTTTAATCTATGGCTTGCACTAGCTTCTGTTCTTCAAACATTCCATACTTTGTTCTGTCGACCCAAAATACACATTTGTCATAATCTGCCTGTACAATTCCCATTTATCCATACATTTCTTCTCAGAAATAACCTTATGCAAAACCATTCCTGAAATACCCATCCAGAGAGAACTAGTAAGTGACCCGCATGCATTTCTGTACTTCATCATCTTTCTAAGAATGAATTTCTTTACTATATTTGTCTTTATTCCTTAATTGCAAATTGTCTTTCCAACACAATTATAAGATTTCTGAAGATAATATGGTGCACCTGAAACCCGTGTAATTTTAACTAGTGTCACTTCAATTCAATAAAAAGGAAAAAAAAAGATAATCTGGTTCTGATTGCCCTATAAAATTTAATATATGAGTTAACTACTGATATTGCTCAATGAATATTTATTTAGAGAGTGGATTTTACAATTCATAAGTCGTTTCAGGAGATCACATAGGTTTGCTCAGCAGTTATTTAGTTCATTTGTCTATAATTCAGCAAGTACCCATAAGAACAAATAAAGATCTTTGGGTTTCACTGTTGGTTATTGGTTTGGGACTGTCCTGCTATTTTCGTGTTATCTATATTAAGGGGGGTGAGCTAAGGAAGGCTTTCTTTATAGAAGGAAAACAAATATGCATTGCATTGTCTGGGGAGTTTGAGACTAGTGATTTTTATTTCAAAATGCATGTTTAGCCTCAGGCAATATAATGAAGTTGGTGGTTTGTTTAGGGGGCTCTTACAGTATCTTGCCCTTTTCTTTAAACTTCATTTTCCATTTATATCTCCAGAGTACATGATACTCTCTGGTGCTCTGCCTCCAAGCCCAACTTTAAAAACTATCTCAAGTTACTATTCCTTCTTGAAACTCTTATTCCTCACACTGTGATTACAGGTTGCTTTTACTGACTAGTAGATTAAGTGGATTTGGATATATGACTGACTAAAAGCACTTTGATGTGTCATCAATCTTAGATACATTTGAAATTTTGAGGGACATCTCTGGAGATTGATGGTCTTTAATTGTATCCTTCTAATGGTGAAACTTAAGTTGTTTGAGGCAGGAGGGATGGTGTCACTAAGGAATCTTGTCATAAAGGTAGTTGGCTATTCTTTTAGTCATACAGTATTTAGTGAATAGGTACTGGAAGTTGGCAAAAATTAAGACTAAGTGTACAGTCCTCCACAAGGTGAACCAGCTCCAGGAAATAACTGCAAGTTTAGGGGTTGTAATACTGGTGGCCAAGGCCAGGCAGGTCCACATTGGATTCAGGCAGACAGTGGAAAAACTGCAGAGCCAGAAAGTATTGGGTCATTCGCATCTAAAAGATTCTCGCAATGGCACATGAGCAAACAGGCAGGGCAAAACCACTTCTCATAGCAGCAAGTAAACAAACGGCAAAAAATGATCCTTCATAGTGGCAGGCAGGCAATCCACAATCAATCCACCATCCACCATCTGCCATCTGCCCTGAGGGCAAGCGCCCATAGCCTTACATAAACTATACACACGTGGTGCTGCCACGTGCTCATGCACTAATCAAGCAAAGTGCTATAGTTGGTAAACCAGCTAGCAAGCCTAATACAGCTGTTTTTCCAACAGAGGTCCCTAGGGCCACCCTCAATTCTGATGAGCTATTTATAAATTCAAGACTTTGCATGACTCCCCTCAGATTCAATAATTTGTGGGAAAGATACAAAGAACTTACTGAAAGCACCATATTTACAATCAGGTTTTTTTTTTGTATTTTTCTGAAGTTGGAAACAGGGAGGCAGCCAGACAGACTCCTGCATGTGCCCGACCGGGATCCACCCGGCATGCCCACCAGGGGTCGATGCTCTGCCCATCTGGGGCATTGCTCTGTTGCAACCAGAGCCATTCTAGCGCCTGAAGCAGAGGCCATGGAGCCATCCTCAGTGCCTGGGCCAACTTTGCTCCAATGGAGCCTTGGCTGCGGGAGGGGAAGAGAGAGACAGAGAGGAAGGAGAGGGGGAGGGGTGGAGAAGCAGATGGGCACTTCTGTGTGCCCTGGCCGGGAATTGAATCCAGGACTCCTGCACAACAGGCTGATGCTCTACCACTGAGTCAATCAGCCAGGGCCTATGATTAGTTTTTATTTAGCAACAGGATACAAATTAGATCCAGCCAAAAGGAAAGCTACATAGTGCCAATTTAGGAAAGTCCCAGATGCAGTTTTAAGGGATGTGTTATCCTCTCAGTATCAAAGTGTGACAACACTCAGAGTATGCTAACCAGGATGGTTCACCTAAGCTGTAGTGTCCAAAGTCTTTACTGAGTCTTCATTATATGGACAAGACTGATTAAAACATTGGTCATGTGGTTGAACTTACTCTCCATCTTCCCTACCCTTCTTAGAGGTAGGGCTAACCCCTCAAAGTCAAATCCCTCTAATCACATGAATGGTCTTCCTGGCATGGGCAGTCCCTAATTTGAGTCATTATTAACATAAACTCTCAAATGTGGTCCAGGGCCCACCTTGAATGTCAAAGATACTCTTAATACTTTAAAAATTCCAAGGGTAGGAGATTATTTCCTAAGAACTAGGTCAAAAAAATCCTTTATTATACAACAGTAAATATACAAATTTACCAACTGTCTTACAGAGCAAAAGAAAATTTAGCTCCTTGGATTTTTATGAGTGCATTTTTTAGTTAAATGAAAAAAAAGGTCAGTGGCCTGTTTATAAATTACTGATGTTGGTCCTGGCCAGTAGTATTGGCCTGGTGTGCAGAACGTCCTGGGTTCGATCCCTGGTCATGGCACATATGAAAATCAACCATCTGCTTCTCTTCCCCTCCCTCTCCTCCTTCACTCTTCCTCTCTCACAGCCAGTGGCTTGTTTGGTTCAAGCCTCAGCCCTGGGCACTGAGGATAGCTCTGTTGATTCAAGCATTAGTTCCAGATGGGGGTTGCCCGGTGGATTCCAGTTGGGGTGCATGTGAGTCTCTCTATCTTTCCTCCTTTCACTTAAAAATAATAATAAATAAATAAAATATCTACATTTTCATTCTCCATTAAAATAAAACACATACACACACAAAATAAAATAAAGTAAAATAAAGTACAATACCAAGCAATCAAATATTGTTTATTTTCTAAATTTCTATTTGAAACAGAATAGCAAATTATTTTTGCTGCCAACCCATTTAAAAAAAAATGTGAACACTTTTGCTATTTGAATTAAAATTTTGAAAAAAGGGAGATTAAACTATAGGCTTAAGAGTCAATGAAAACTCAAGAACAGGTCCTGGCCTGTTGGCTCAGTGGATAGAGCATCAACCTGGTGTTTGAACATCTGGGTTTGATTCTTGGTCAGGGCATGCAAGAGAAGTGACCATCTGCTTCTCTCCCTTTCCATCTCCCCCTTTATTTACTCTTCCCCACCTGCAGCCAGTAGCTCCACTGGTTCAAGAATCAGCCCCGGTGCCTGACCAGGCAGTGGCACAGTGTTTAGAGTGTCGGACTGGGATGCGGAGTACCCAGGTTCGAGACCCCGTGGACGCCAGCTTGAGCATGGGCTCATCTGGTTTGAGCAAAGCTCACCAGCTTGGACCCAAGGTCGCTGGCTCGAGCAAGGGGTTACTCGGTCTGCTGAAGGCCCATGGTCAAGGCACATATGAGAGAGCAATCAATGAACAACTAAGGTGTCACAACAAAAAACTGATGATTGATGCTTCTCATCTCTTTCCTTTCCTGTCTGTCTGTCCCTATCTGACTCTTTCTCTGTCACTGTAAAAAAAAAAAAAAAAAAAAAAGACAGAGGGTTAGCTCAGTTGGTCTGAGCACATCAGCCTTATGCACTAAATATATCTAGCTTATTTGATCTGAGCATCAGCCCTAAAAGGAGTTGCCAGGTGGATCCCAGTCCAGGCACACGCAGGGATCCGTCTCTCTATCTCCCCTCCTCTCACTTAAAAATAAAAAAGAAAGACTACTCAAAAATAGATAAAAAACCTAAAGTTGATATGCAGTTATTTAAAATTCACATGATTTTTACCACTGCAGATCCTTTAAGTAGATTAATAAATTATATTTTGAGGTAAAATACAATGCCTAAAACTATTAAAAAATAATATTGAATATAAACTATAATTTAAAATTTTTAGAAAATAAAAAATAAATTAAATGCACACACACAAAATAACAACAAAACCTCTCTAAGAAATAACAAGCATTGGTAAGGATGTGGAGAAATTAAAGATTTATGCTCTATTGCTGGGAATGTGGAATGGTGCAATAACATTCTGCAATGGGAAACAGTAATGTGGTTCCTCAAAGAACTAAAAATAGAATTATCTCATGATCCGGAATTCCACTTTGGGTATTGTAAACAAAACTTTAGAGCAGGGGTAGTCAACCTTTTTATACCTACCACTCACTTTTGTATCTCTGTTAGTAGTAAAATTTCCTAACTGCCCACTGGTTCCACAGTAATGGTGATATATAAAGTAGGGAAATAACTTTACTTTATAAAATTTATAAAGCAGAGTTACAGCAAGTTAAAGCATATAATAATAATTACTTACCAAGTACTTTATGTTGAATTTTTGCTAAGTTTGGCAGAATAAATCTTTATAAAACAACTTACTATAGTTAAATCCATCTTTTTATTTATACTTTGGTTGTTCCACTGCTACCACCCACCATGAAAGCTGGAACGCCCACTAGTGGGTGGTAGGGACCAGGTTGACTACTACTGCTCTAGAGAGTCCTTTTAAATAAACTAAAAAAGAGTTTATTCAAATAATGAGTTGTAAACCAGGAAATGTAGCTCTCAATGTGAACCAAGAATACCTTTCAAAATTGAGGGGTGAGGTCAAGGTTTTTAAAGGCAAAGTTATAAGAAGCTAATGATCAAAGAGATGGTTTGCTAGGGAAAACATAATCATAATCATTCCTTTTCTGTTTGGTGAAACAGCTGGACTTTCAACGGTCAGCTGACGCAGACTCAGTGGATAAGCAAGTGGTGTTGTGAGATGAGAACAATGGGCAATATATAATTAAGCATTTATCAACATCATAGTTCAGCCCCGACCTATAAAACAGATAGGCTGGCTTTGTTTGTTTGCTTGTTTGTTTGTTTTTTCAGACCATACAATTATAGTATAGAGAGTATTACTTATCAATGGTGTGAGGAGTATGATTTATAGTTGAATTAGTACAGGGGAGCTGTTTGCTTTGCAGGTGGTTTTGGAGCCCAAAAGGTCAAAGTTCTGTTCTCGAAGCAGCTTCAGATCTCAAACTGCAAAAATCCAAATGTTGGACAGCAACTTATGATATTAAAAGTCCTATAAGTCCTCGGTATATACCAGGAAGAATTGAAATCAGAGTCTCAAAGAGATATTTGTATAACCATATTCATAGCAGCATTATTTGCAAAAGCCAAAAGGTGGAAGCAACCCAGGTAAACAAATGGAAGCCCAGGTAAACAAAATGTGGTATGTATGTGTGTGTGTATACACACACACACACACACACACAATGACATGTTATTCATTAATCAGAAGAAAGGAAGTTCTGGTACATGCTATGACATAGAAGGACCTTGAAAATATTATGCTAACTGAAATAAACTGGACATACACAAAAAAACTGTTTGATTCCACTTATATGAGCTATCTAAGATAGGCATATTCTTAGGTACAGAAGGTTGCATAGAGGTTACCAGGAACTGGGATGAGGGGGAAATGGGAAGTTATTGCTTAATGGATGCAGAGTTTCTGTTTCAGAGGATGAAAAAGTTCTGAAAATAGAAGAGGTGATGGTTATACAATATTGTGTATGTACTCAAACCACTGAATTATACACTATAAAATTTTAAACTTTATGTTATATAAATTTTATCACAATTTTTCTAAAAAGTCAGTGAATGAAGTAAACATTCAAAGTAAAATATGAAAAAATAGAACATACTCTTTGACAACTAGATACTAAAAACATAAAATAAAAAACTAATGAAATTTGATCACTACAAAGAGCTTTTTCAAGTGGGCCTCTACACAGGAAAGAAAAGAAAGTGATGTAAGAAGTTATATGCTTTTCTGCTTTGAACTTTTGTTATCATGTGTGATCAAGGTTGCATGTCCTGTACCAGGCTGATCAGATTGATTGTTTATAAATGAAGATCACCAAAATTACACAACCAAAATCTCTTTTGAGACATTACTTTCCCCAATTTAAAGATGTCGGTGGCTCTATACAGCTGTTTGTTATTAAATTGTAACTTAACTGAAAAATAGTGTGGTAGAATAATGCTCTACTCCACAAGATGCCCATTCCCTGGTCCCCAGTGTCTATGAATATGTTATGGTTACATAACAAAAGGAACTTTACAGGCATGATTAGGGTACAGGATTTAGGATTTATAGGGAGATTAGCCTGAATTTTCCAAGAGTGCTCAATCCAATCACATGAGCTCTTAGAAAGCCAGAAAAATTTTCAGCTGAAGTCAGAGACACAGCAGAAGAGAAAGGCAGTGAATAGATAAGGAAGAAAAATTTGAAAGGTGAGAAGGGTTTGAGCCTCTATTGCAGACTTTGTAGATGGGTGAGTGGATTATGAGCCAAGGAATGCAACTTCTCGGGAGCTGAGAACAACCCTCAGCCAACAGCCAGAAAGGAATTGAGGATTTCAGTAGCACAACCCCATGGAATTGAATTCTTCCACTGGATAGAATCTAAAAGAATCTGGAAATGGATTCTTTACTAGAACTTCAAGAAAAAACATACTCCTGTTAACATCTTGGTTTTGGCCTTGTGAAACCCAGAATAAAGAAACTAGCCAAGCATTTTGGATGTCTGACCTTTGGAACTAAGAGATAATAAATCTGTGTTGTTTACACTGCTAAATTTGTGATAATTTTTATGGTAGTAACAAAAACAATATAAATAGTTTTAATAGTTAGGAGACACTGAAATCCTTGGAAACACATCTAAATCTCTTCCAAAAATTTCAGAATTTAACAGCAACCAAAAGAATATGATTTCCAAGCATTGTCACTTTCCTTTCAGATAGTTTGATGACATTTAATAGTCCTTGAAATTAGGCAATGCTACTCCAAATTTTCTGAAATTTAGTTCTTTTCCCCTGGGTATGTCTTGACTTTTTATAAAGGGCACTCTGGAAAATCAAGGGACAACAAAAAAATAAAAAAATATTGTTACTTTTTTCCTGGTACAAAATCTCAATTCAAATATTGCATATTTGATGTTGAATAATAATGACTCAGGAGATGATTTCTCACTTGCAGAAAAATAATACTTTAGTTGGGAAAGAGCAAAACTTTTGGCCTGCTTCACGGTTTTTTTGTTTGTGTGTTTGTGTTTCTTTCTTTTTTATTTTGGGATTTGCTTCAAGCCTCAAGGTCAAGATCATTGATGTGACTCTAGAAGTCTAGAGTAAGCATCTCAAGAATGGAAAATACACACAAGATATGGTTCAAATGTAAGTGAAATAAAAGAATGTACTTTCTAAAATATTTCTGCCAATCCTGCATCTCTTCCAGAGCATAAAATTACCATAAACTTACTGGCTGTTGGTAATTTATTACCTCATAGTCTCTGTAGGTCAGGAGTCCTAGCATTGAACTAGGCTCTTTGCTTAAGATTAACCAGGGCTGCAATCAAGGTGTTGGCTAAAATGAGTTTCCATATGCTTCAGCTGAAAATGGCTGTGCCTTTCAGCTCATCCAGGTTGTTACAGAATTCATCTCCTGTGTCTGCATGACTGAAGGCCCGGACTTTTCCTGGCTGTCAGCTTTCATCTGAGGTTGCTCTCAGCTCTTATGACTAGCAGTGATTCTCTGTCACTTGGATTTTCTCAACACAGCTACTTAATTCATCGAATCAGAAAGGAGAAACTGTAAAGTAAGTTGGCTTGCAAGACTTACATAATATGATGTAATCACAGGAGCGGCTTCTCATCACTCTTTTATATTGTAGTTATTAGAATCAAGTCATAGGTTCCAAGCACACTCAAGGGGGGTGGTATTCCTCAAACACATAAATGTCATAAAGCAGGGGTCATTGGTGTCACCTTAGGGCCTGTATGTCAAAACCAGTTAAAGATTACATGATTTTCTGTTGTTTTTCTATGCTTAGCAAATGGAAAGATGATCAGATTTAGGTTGAATTTTTTAATACCTCTACTCATTTAGAGGGAACAGTAGTATACATTGTTTAGAAGGACTGAATTTGGAGTACTACATAGACCTGGAATCAAACACCAGTTCTCATGTTCAATTTAGGGCTAGTTATTTAGCTGCTATAAATGTTGACTTAGTGTTCTATAATATACAGTTGGAACTACTTATCTAGCCTGACCAATGTTGGCTCAGTGGATAAAGCATTGACCTGAAATGCTGAGGTCACTGGCTTGAAACCCCAGGCTTGCCTGATCAAAGCACACACGAGAAGCAACTACTATGAATTGATGCTTCCTGCTCGCTCTTCCCCCACCCCTTCTCTCTCTCTCTCTCTCTCTCTCTCAAAAAAATTACTTATGTAATAAAGTTTCTGTGAGAAATAAATGACAGAATACATGTAACACATTTATAAAAGTGAGACAATACAAACTATTTGTTTTATATATTCTCATTTTAAAAAATATCCTCCTGATCTACAGGTAGGAGTCAAGGTTGGTATCTCGACAAAAATAACATGTTTCACAAGGTATCGAAAGCATCAACCACTCTGTCAAACAGACTCAGTGTGTTCTGTGTAATGAGACTTTACTGGCTGCACATTTCATTTGAAGTAATTTTTTATAAATCCATAATACCAGTTTTGGGAAATTTGAATTTCAAAAATTTCTCTCTATTATAAGAAACACTAAATGTAAAAGCTCACATTTTCAATAATTCCTTCTCTATAACTGGATTGGACAATTGGCTGGGCTTATTTACTTATGTACGTATTTAGTAGACACACAGAATGATTCAACTCCTCAACAATTTATTCTTTCTTTTTCCCGTTGATTCCCTCCTTTAAGTAATGGCTTTGTCTTCATGAAGTATGAAACCATGGGAGTACTTTAAATACATGAATCAAGTGGCAGTGGAGGGGACAGTTTTCCTAACAACCATTGTTTTGTTATGCCATGTGGGCCTCATTCCATTTTGCATAAATTGTTGAACTATAAAACATGTTTCATGGTATGAGTTCATGTACCAGCTGAATTTATTTTTGTCAATTAACAGCTGCATATGCTGCTGAGATCCTTTGGTTAATATATTGCATTTACTTTATATTACAGCATTCAATACAGATCACACCAGGGCATGGCGGTCTTGCAGAGAACAACTTTATTGCAGTCATTATTGTGGTTGGGGAATATATTCTTTAGGTTTTTATTATATTGCACTCATTCAAGACAAAAATACCTAGGCAGGCAGGTAGGTAGGTAGATAGGTACTTCTTATAAGTGATTCATACTAAATCATTTTGTCAGTTAAGCCAAACTAAAAATGCTATACTGTAAATTTATTGAATAGAATTTTATAAGCCAGAGAAAGTATATATTAGCATTGTGGAATAAAGTTAATTCCTGATTTGATAGTTTAACTCTATTCATGTTTATGTTTTTACTACTTTTTTAAAAAAATAAATCTTTATCCTTAGCAGTATTATTAAAATTAGTATGAAATTCAAGAAAGACCTGAGACCGTGTCTCAAACTTAATAATTATTTTGGTCTAACACAGAATTCATTTTAGCCTCAGCTTCTTCTCCTTTCCCACCTACCACACACAACAGTTGGCATAATGTAACCAGTATATTCAGTGTGTTCCACCATTACTACCTACATCTCAACGTCACAGGGTATGGACATGCAAACCTGGGACTCGGGCTCAATCTGGACCAGCCACACACAAATAAAACTTCTTTGATTTTCTAGCTTTTAAATAAAAATCCATATAGTTTTAAAAATCTACTTCTTAATATATTGTATTAGTTTCAATAAAATTTTATTTTATGTTCACCTTTGAGTAAAATTAACATCATAAAAAGACATGCTTTTTAGCTTTAAGAATTTCTTGGCATGTGGCTTCTCTGTGAATCCAACTGCTTTATAAATTGTAAAATTGACACATTTGAATTATTTTTATCGATGAAGAAAGAAATGCTTTCTCTGTGAATTAAGCTAATAATAATTTTTATTTCTCTAACCAAAGAATATACATGAATGAGATTAAGGAAGACCAAAAATATGTGATAGAAGGATAAATATGGCTGTTCTGTAACTGTATGTAGTCATTAGAAACAAATAACAGAATATCTTTAACATAAAATATCAGAAACTTACAAAATAAGTGTCTTTAAGCAAGGTAATACTAAATACTTCATACACCTCATCAGGAACAATCGCTTTAGACACCACTTTACAAAACACAGTGAGCCCTTTGCTGATCATGATCGAGTAATTGAAGGAGGCAATTCAGTGGCAATTTAAATAATCCATTCTTAACAATAGTTATTGGGTTCTAAGACCAAGGGTTATATTAACCACTTTACTTTGACACCCAAAATGTAGGATAAATTCAAGGTACAACATAATTTGCTTTTGTTTGGGAACTCACTAGATTAGATTATTCATGGCTCATACCAGCTATTTCACACGATGTGTGGTGAAAGCTAGGACTTCATCGCTTTCCAAATGTGCACATTTATCCAGATGCTTTCTTCACTCAAGAAAATCTTAGGTTAGTGAACATTTAAATGTCACCAATTGACTGATGTTGATGGAGCTTCCTTGCATTTCAAAATGATTGAGGAAATCATACAAGGCCATCTGGATTGTATAAGTCATGTGTCCTTAAATTCCTACTCTAGATTAACCATGGCTGTATCACTGGGGCTATTCTTATAAAAATGAGTTTCCAAGGAAGCCGAATTACTTGATATATGATATAATAAATACAGGAGAGAACATAAATATGAAACAGAGGAAATTTACAAGGTGACTATACTCTTTCAATTTTTATGTTTCTGCATTATATCATTACAATTCTATTCAGCTGTTCATTCTTTTAAAGTTGGTTAAACTGTTCCATTCAAGGATTTATGTACTAGATTACTTACAAATATAGAACATAATTATCCGTGAATTATATTCTGAATATGGCACTTCTGAATCATTTTCACTTGGGCCTCAGAGATAGAAATAGAAGGTCATATTTATGTTTGCTTATGCTTACTGCATCTAACACATAATTTTTATAAAACATGGTAAACAAAATCTATCAAGTAGTTTTGTTGAAATATAAAACTAAGTGACAACTTCTATTATCTAATTTTCTAATTATTTGTTTCTATCTTTAGCCAATTATCAAGAAAGTTAACTCCCTCAACATAAATATACTACAGTATATCTTTTCCAAAAGCCCTTTCGGCTAAAAGTAACTGCAAGTATAAATGGTTGCAATGATTGTGATTATCTTCTTCAGCAATTTAATTCTCCATTATGTAAATTCAAAAATACTTAGCAATGCACCTCCATGTTCCTCTATAGTTAAGGACCCTTTTTTTAATTCAGGCATTAGCTGGAAGCCTGAGCTGAGAGAGCAGTTTGGTTGTGGCAAGATAGCCAATCCACAACAATTCAGTCTCCTAAGATATGAGCCAGTTTTTATGAGTCTGGTTGGTAAGGAAAGTGAAACAACAAAAATTGTTCAATACTGATTATTCTTATTGTCTAATAATCTGTTTGATGGAAGAAATAATTCAGTTATACATCTAGGCGTTAATAAATAATCACATTTTCTTTTTTACTATTGACTCTACCAAGTCATCATCATCATCCCATGTGTTATTCATTTATTAAGTAAAGAAATATTTGTGCGTATCAACTATGCATCAAGTATCTCTGTTAAGCATTGGAGATACACAAGTGAACAAAACGGACAAAACACCTGCCCTCATGAAGCTTATATTGGAGAAGAGAGGCTGTAAAATATATTTTTTTTTAATTGAATAAAAGTGCTAGGTACAAAAATAAAACAGGGATAGGGGTTGGGGAATTTCAGTGTGGGAGATTGGGGGTCACAATTTTGGCCACAGTTGGCCAGAGAAGTTCTAATAGAGAAAGAACATTGGAGGAGAGATCAGAGAGATCCGGGGGTGATCCAAGTGGCTACTAAGTGAAAAAATCCAGGCACATATACAAGCGCCCTGGAGTGAGAGCATAATGTTTAAGGAATAGCAATTAGAACAGTGTGTTAGAGCAAAGTGAATCAACATGAGATTATTGAGTGATGAAATTAGAGAAGTGATGAGAGAGAGATAAAGTACAGCGAGATTTGGAGGGCCTTGTAGGACTGAGGCTTTTACTCTGAGTGAGATGAGAAATCAGTAGAGAGTAAGGAATAGTAATAAGGCATTTGACTCCAGTTTTGACAAGCTAAGAAACTAAGAACAGATATAGGGAGACCATGATTTAGGTGAAAGATGGTTGGTAGCAGTCAAGATAGAGAGAACTGGCCAGATTCCAGATATATTTTAAAGATAGAGCCAACAGAATTTGCTGACAGATTAAATATGGGTCTGAAAAAAAGCAAAAGAGAAGATAAAGAAGACTCTCAAGGCCATGGCTGGTGTCTCAGTGAAACGAACATTGGCCCAGTGTATAGACATCCTGGGTTCAATTTCCAGTCAGGGCATGCAGGAGAAGCAGTCATCTGCTTTTCCCCTCACCCTTCTCTCCTTCTTTCTTTCCCACAAGTGTGACTCAGTGGGTTTGAGCATGGCCTTGGGCTCTGAGGATAGCTCGTGAGAGTGCGACAGCCTCAGGTGCTAAAAGTAGCTTGGTACTTGAGCATTGACTCCAGATGGAATTGCCAGGTGGATTCTGTTTGGGGCACATGTAGGAGTCAGCCTTACTATCACCCCTCCTCTCACCTAAAAAAAAAAGAAGAGAGAGAGACTTGCAAGATTTTACCCTGCACCTGAACAGTGGTGGTGCAGGAGATAGATCATTAACCTGGGATGCTGAGGACCTTGGTTCAAAACCCTGAGGTTGTTGGCTTGCTTGAGTGCAGGCTCATCAGCTTGAGTGTGGGGTCACTGGCTTGAGTGTTGAATCATCAACATAATTCATGGTCACTGGCTTGAGCCCAAATGTCTTTGGCTTGAGCCCAAGGTTGCTGACTTAAGCAAGGAGTCACTGGCTTAGCTGGAATCTCCAGTCAAAGCATGTATGAGAAGCAATTAATGAGCAACTAAAAAGTGATGCAACTATGAGTTGATGCTTCTCATCTTTCTCCCTTCCTGTCTGTCTCTGCCTCTCTCTAAAAAAAAATGTTTTTTTCCTGAGTCTCTAGGAACATAGAACTCAAGATTGCAAGAGGAGCAGATTGGGGGAAACTCTCAGGAGGCCAGTTTTGAACATGTTAGGTTTGACATGTCTATTACATATCCAAGTGAAGAGAATGGTGACCTAGTTGGATATATGTGTGAAATTCCAGGGTGTGATCTAGACAGGATATCTAAGATTTGGAGGCATGAACTTAAAGATGGCATATAATGCACGAAATCTAAGGATTGAGTGTAGATAATGAAAGAAGTTCATGAATACATTTGACTTTCTGATTGATTTTGGTTTGGTGTCTTTGTTTCTTCAATTCTTTGTGTTTTTTTAGCTTGATTCTTCTGGGGAGATAAGAGGTTAGTACAAGTATGTTTTTTTATTACTTCTAAATCTCATTTGGAATTTAATTATAGCTGATATATTTTATTGTGAGTTATATATATTGTGTTATATACATTGTGTTATACATATAAATATATATTTATAATGTATATTTGTTTTGTTTTGCTTTCTTTTTTTTGCTAGAGAGAGAGAGAGAGAGAGGAAAGGAGAGTGATGAGAAGCATCAACTCATAGTTGCAGCACTTTAGCTGTTCACTGATTGCTTCTCATACATGCCTTGATTGGGGAACTCCAGCTGGAACAGGGAAACCCTTGCTCAAACAAGAGACCTCTGGGCTAAAGCCAGTGACTATGAAATCATATTGAAGATCCCCTGCTCAAGCTGGTGTCTTGGAGGTTTCAAACCTGGGACCTCAGCATCCCAGGTCGACATTCTGTCAACTGAGCCATCACCAGTCAGATATATATATTTAATATCCAGCATGTATTGATACAAAAAGATAGTCCACAACATTTTAATACCCTACTAAAAACTCCCATAATACATATAATTATCTTATCATATAGCAAGTCAATTTTATTATTTCAAAAGTAACAAAGGAGAGATTTCTGATTCGAAGTCTTACACTTTGTGTCCCCAACATCTGTTACACTGTTCCTATACAGAAGGTGCTCAATACATGTTGACTGAATGAGTAAATGTGCATGCTAACTTATAAGGCATATGAAAAAGTTGAAGAGATTTTATTTATTGAATTGAAAAAATAGTATTCAAATTATCCTCTAATAACAAGATTTTAAAGTTATTTTTAAACATATATAATTATAGAAATATAGTAATATGAAAATGTAAAAGGAATAAAAAAGTAACTCACTTTAAAGAATACTTTTAAAATATCCACTATTATTATTCTGCTATTTTACTTTCTGATCATTTTACCTACACTTTAAAATTAGTTACCTACACTTTAAAATTAGTTATGTCTATCTAAGAAAACTTCAAACCTGTAGAAAATTTTTAGAAGAGTTTATTTCAGCCAAACTGACATGTGCTTGAGGAGCAAGATCTCAAAGTCTCCAGAGAATAAGAGTTCTGCAACTTCTTTTATGAATTTGAAATTGAGGACAGAAAGCAAGGAATATTACATGGAAGTGGGAGAAACAAGGTGGAGACGGGTTGTTGTGCCTTATTTTAAAGGTGCATTAAACTAGATGTACAAGAACAATGGGCAATGCTTGCGTAAGCAAAGATAAGTCTTTTGCTAAAAAGTTATATGCCTGGGGCACGCCTACCCATCATGAGCCACCCAGTTAAGAATTTATGATCAGATCACCTCCTGCGGTTACTTTCCATAGAACCTTTTTTTTGTTTGTTTGTTTGTTTCCACATATATATGTATATTATTTTAATCTTTTTTAGCAACATCATAAGAAAATATTTTCTAACTATTTTGTTTTAATGCTATCCCAATTTAACAAAACCATTACCCCCCCTTTTTTTTTACATGTTTTGGATATTTCCCATATTTTATTTTCAAACAACAATACTTAATGAATATCTTTGTACATACAGTTATTTTCTGATTTAAAAATTATTTTCTAGGTGTAGCGTAGACTTAGAACACAATAAAACTTAAATGGTATTTTAAATATTTTGATCTTTAATATCAGGATCTGTGAATTATACCTGTTTACACAGTGGCTGCCAAATAGTATAACTTCAGTGGTAGAAAACATTTTCCCAGGCACAAAATCATCTTTTTAATATTTCTTTTTTTATTTTTATCTCTTTTTTACTGATTTTAGTGAGACAGGAAGGGGGTAGAGAATAGAGAGAGAAGAACATAGATTTGTTCCTGTATGTGTCCTGACCAGGGATTGAACAGGTAACCTCTGTATTTTGGGATGATGCTCTAACCAACAGAGCTATCTGGCCAGGGTGTAATATTTCTTAAGAATAGGTCTAATATTTTGATTGTACCTTTAAACTTATATGTTCACTATATCTATGCTTATGTCTATATCTATCTATACATTTATATATATATACATACATAAACACACACACACACATACAAACATATCAATGCCTTCAAGAGAAAGTGGTAATTAATTAAAATATTATAATAAAAGTTTAATATTTGGAAAAACCAATGTAGAATCTTATGTAAATACTTAAAGTAGTCACGCACTTACTCAATAATGTTCAAACATCAAAGATAAAACAACACTGCCTTTAAATAGTTTAAAATCTAAAGAGGGAGAAATACAGATATATCAGTACTATATTACAGCCCATAAACCCTGGGGCACAGGGGTTCTGGTTCTGCACAGTCACATTTAGAGAAGCACGGGACAACAGTCAGTGTGGGAAAAAGAACTTCACTCTTCACTTGTGTCTCCTGAAGGGCCCATGGCCACACATCTCAAATAACCCATTCATTCATCAAATCTGATTTGGAATTTTCACACCTCCCACTAATCATTCTTTCCATACCAAGTTTTCTTTTTCTCAATTTCTCCCTCTACCTCCAGCTCTTTATTACATTGATTGATTTGGCCTCTGAAATCTAGTCCTCCACTCTTGGCTCTACCCTCTCCCAAGATCTTGTTTCTTTACTTACAAAATATCCAACAAGTTATATATTTCCTTGGAGGGAAAATAAGGGAATAAGATAGGCAAGGAGGCAGAAATATTCATATAATAATAATCCTAGTCCTTATTACAAGTGTCTCCCACTGTTATTTGAAAATGTGTGCAAAGAGATGCCCACTCTGTATTTAATTTTGCCACTAAAAAGCACATGTAAAAGTAACTGAAGTAAATTTAACTTCTGGAGGTGCTGTCAAGCTTGGCCTTTTTGTGGTGGTCAGAATCTTTATATGGGATGTGGGGTAGAGAGTAATAGGTGTTAGAGTATCAAGGTTTGAGTATTGGGATTTTTCAGGAGGCTACCCTACCACCATCCATAAGCTCTTCTAAGTTGAAAACAAACACATACAGCCTTTGTTGCTGTGGATTTGCCATACGCCCAGCGCTGAGAGAAGACCTGTTTTCTAAGCCGCACTGCCTCATGGGAAGCAAATGAGCAGGCAAAGCTGTCATGAATGTCTCTGACAATCCCTACTGGAATTACAGTCACCTGGGGACAGCAAAGGTTTGAACTGTGCAGGCCCACTCATATCTGAATTTTTATCGATAAATATTCTACCAGTAAATGGTAAGCTTAATGGGTCTTGATTATATGAAGAGATATTAAGTGCTTGCCATAAAATTCAATTAATATTACTTTAGTAAATTAATAAATCTCCTGTCACCGCTTTTAAAAAAAAAATCTCACTTTTTGGAGGTTAGCATGAATAGAATAACCCAATATTCTGTGAAGGATTTGATATAATTTTTCTGAGAAGAGAAAATATAAAGATATTCAACCTGAAGTCTCATTTAGCCTCATGATTTTATGTATAACTTTATCTTTATTTATTAGCATGTCTTAAGAACTTTCTAGGAGCAGATGTTGATTTGTCAGGATTTTTGTAAAATCTCAGAATAATTTGCAAACTCGATTTCCATTTGCTACCAACTATGGAATTTCCTATTTGTTTTTAAAGCGCAATTTTCTACAGATAAGTTGTTACAAAAGAATGGTGGTTATGAGTACACAAAACAACATTTGTTTATCTTTCTTTTAATTCCTCTATGAATTTACAAGATTTTAATATGCTAATTATCTCAAATCCCCACCCTGTTGAGAACTATCCAAGTCATTATGAATCAATTACTTCAGCACTAAGATTGACATCCACTGGGTGTTCAATAAACCTTTGTTGAATTTATATGGATTGACTCAACAAACATGAATTGAGCCTCCTGTGTTTCATTTCTCTTCACAATCTGCATTTTATAAGGAAAGCAACAAATGCATTAAAGAAAGTCAATGTCCCTGAAATCACACATTCCAGCTTAGCCAGATAAGATGGGATTTTCTTGTATTATTAAATTTATAGGTAACATCCCATAGAAAGAAATTCTGATGTATATAAAGTATTTCATCTAGGATTCATGAAGTATTATGATAGTTCCATTCTTACTCTCCCTATCTTCTTTCTCTCTACTCTGTATATGACTAATAAAAATGTTATTTTATTGTAACCTGTTTTATCACATTCAAATTAAACCTGGTAGTCAAGTATCAATTGGAAATAAAGGCCAATATAGGAAAACAGGAAAAAATAACCATTAAATGAGCATACAGTTATATAGATCCTTGGATCAAAACTATACTTTTTACCTCAGGTTGCTTCCTGTAATATACATTTAGGATGCTATATATCCTATTGTCACGAGTGCGGAGGAAAGTAATGCAATTAGCAGCAGCTTTTTCATTGCCAGGTTCTTTTAATCATTAGTAACACTTATTTTAATTATCAAGTGACGTACCTAGCAATCTTTTCACTTACGCTTCTACTCAAGGTCTGCATCTGGCACACATTAGCTGGTGCATAAACATTTCTTGGATCAATAAATGGAAGAGACACTTAGCATTGATTTCTATGCTATTTGAGTAAAATATGAGTTAGGAAACCTTAGCAAAATTAGTGAGATAAACTTCCACTTTTGGCAACCTGACCAAGGTATTTTACACCATTTTTAAAAGTGAGAATTGCTCAGATATTTTTTTTCTCACAAAGAGAAATATAAACCTAAGAAAAAAATTCAAATTAAAAAAATTTTTTGTGGCCTTGGCTGCTTGGCTCCTTGGATAGAGTGTTGGCCCAGGTGTATGCATGTAGATGTCCCAGGTTCGATTCCCAGTCAGGGCACACATGGGAAGCAACCTTCTGCTTCTGTTCTCCTCCCTATCCCCTTCTCACTCTCTTCTCCTCTTGCAGCCAGTGGCTCAATTGGTCCCAGTGTTGGCCCCAGGCACTGAGGATAGCTTGGTTAGTTCAAGTGTCAGCCTTAGACACTGAGGATAGCTTGGTTGATTTGAGCATCAGCCCTAGACAAGGGTTGCCAGGTGGATCCCAGTTGGGGTTCATGCAAGAGTGTCTATCTCCCCTCCTCTTACCTAAACAATTTTTTCCCATCTTTGCAATAGCTCACCCAACCAAGGGCAGCACAAATAGAACTCAATAACTTATTAAGAAATAATAGTTCAATAAGGTTTAGTTTTCCTGCTTTTTTCAGGGAATTATATGATCCATGGAATAAGCATTCACATGTACTGCTTTACATGGCAAAGTATCTTGTTATTGTAAACAGGAACTATATAATATTTTTCATTCACCTGGCCTTCTTACACATTGTTCCAAAAATATACTGCTCACAAAAGTTAAGAGATATTTTATCGCTTCACATTTAATTTTTGTGAGCAGTATATAAAAATAAAATGCATTGATTATTGAATGACTGGAGAAAATAATGAAATAATACATCAATTCAAATTTCAGTAATTAGAAAGAATTGAGAAAATTTGCCATACATATTCTTCTATAACATAAAAAGCATGTATGTATTTTGAAATTTCTTAGGGTATGGAAGGAAACATAATTTTTCCTCTACCCTTCTAAGTTCTGCTGGCTGTTCTAATAATCAAGTTAATATGAGACAGATTAACAGGAGAAAATGACCACAGTTATTATGTATGTGTACATGGGGTTTCGTAAGAAATTGAGCCGGAGAACAAATTGGGCAGTTGAGGTTAATGTGCCATCTTGAGCTAAGGAGAAAAGGGATGGGGAGTGGTTTGGACTTCAGATGGAAGGTAGGAAATTCATAGCACAGGCAGATGAGAAAATGCAAAGATTTGGTTAAATTCTTTCCAGGCCACCAGGAAACAATGGGACACAGAGAGGAGTCTATCGAGCAGTCTTTGCTAAATTCCTTCTCATCTGACACACTTAGTTGATATTATGCTAGGATGATCTCCCTGCCTGAAACAGGTTTTCTACCTGAATTCTTTTAGGCAGCAAGGGGGAGGTATAATACTCTTCCTGAATCTTTTGTTTTTAAAAAATGACCAGCTTAAAATAATCAATTTCCCAAAAAAATATTTTGGGGTGGTCAGGTCTCTTCCCTCTTGTTAGGAAATAGAACTAATTTATTTGAATTGCTTTAATTATTTTTTAAATCCACTGAACAATATAGTATGGAAAATCTTTTCATGTAATTAAGTTAATCATCAGATTATTTTTTTTAATTTTTATTTATTCATTTTAGAGAAAAAAGAGAGAGAGAGAGAGAGAGAGAGAGAGAGAGAAGGGGAGAGGAGCAGGAAGCTTCAACTCCCATATGTGCCTTGACTGGGCAAGCCCAGGGTTTTGAACCGGCAACCTCAGCATTCCAGGTCGACGATTTATCCACTGCGCCACCACAGGTCAGGCAATCAGATTATTTTTAATGATTGTGTTATAGTCCATCACATGCCTTTACAAGAAATTATACCCTTGAATTTTATAAGTGAGATTTATTGGTTTATTTATTTTGCTACTACAGTTGACCCTTGTACAGTGCTGGGGTTAGTGGTCAAACCATGCACGGTTAAAAATCTCAGTATAGATTTTGTCTCCCTCTATTTCCAGTTGAATTGGGGCTTTTTCATGGGGTCATAAAGAAAGCACTTTGGGGACTCACATATGGGAAAATATGACATAGTGGTAAGGTTTATTGAAACTGGAATAAACATAAAGCTCTGTCCCACTGTAGAAATAGTCAGTCTTGTCTTCATCAAGCATAGAACAAAAGCCAAGGTCCAAAAATTCTGGGTCGTTGTTTCCGTCTAGTTCAGTCCAGTCCCTGTCCCCATCTGGCCAGCTTAGAGTGCGTTCCTGGCTGCACTCCAGCTGGTGCTGTGCCCGGGCCCCCACCTGGAGTGGGGCAGTCTGCTGAGGGCCCTAGGCAGCTGCAAGGCCTTATTGCCACCATGGAGAGAGAATGCATGAATGAACGGGTGAGTGTGTGTTACTGAAAGGGAGAGAGAGAGAGAGAGATCATGCTTTATTAGTGTAGACCATATTATCTCGGACTTGGGAAGGACTAGGTGCTTTTTCAAAATAACAAATTAATGTCCCAGTCTTTGGTAGGCTTGCATTGGATCCTTCCCCTAACCAACTTATTTTCTAGATCTTAAAGGGTTATATGCTCCTTATTCATTTTGATTCTTTTCTAAGGCTAGGCCCCACCCTTTATGGGCAACATCTTAGGTCCAATTACTTAGATGCTTACCTCCCCTTGTGTCATCTTGACTTCTATTGTACATGTGCCCATTAGAGAAATTTCTCCTGTTTAAACTAGTAATTTTAAACCTATGAAACTTTGAAGAATCCTCTGAATATACTGAGTTATTGCACAAATTTGAATAAAAATCCAAATGCAACCCAAAATGTAGTATAAGAATTGTTACCTTACATTTAAAGACTTCTTGTAAATTAATATTAAAAAAAATGGTGGTCTAATGGAAAAAAAGATCAGAAAAAAAATACAAGATGGGAATAGATTATTTAAAAACAACCAG
This sequence comes from Saccopteryx bilineata, assembly GCF_036850765.1. Taxonomy (NCBI): domain Eukaryota; kingdom Metazoa; phylum Chordata; class Mammalia; order Chiroptera; family Emballonuridae; genus Saccopteryx; species Saccopteryx bilineata. The sequence goes on from NC_089494.1 coordinate 184,331,596, forward strand.
TAGTTAGGACATGAAATTTTGAAATGTGACTACTTACTAAAGGATGTTGAATGATAGATATAATGTTGAGAGCACTACTTCATGAGTGAGAGGGGATTTGATTCTAGCTTTGTGACCTAGAGTCACAAAGGCATGCTGAGTCTCAGTGTCTTTATTTATTAAAGAAAAATAGTATTACTTCTTACCATATAGTGTTCTATGAGAATGTAAAAAGGGAATGCATTGATAACTAATAATGAAATAGCTTTTTTTGTGTGGCAGAGACAGAGAGAGTCAGAGAGAGGGACAGATAGGGACAGACAGACAGGAAGGGAGAGAGATGAGAAATATCAATTCTTTGTTGCAGCTCCTTAGTTGTTCATTGATTGATTTCTCATGTGTGCCTTGACCAGGGAGCTACAGCAGACTGAGTGACCCCTTGCTCAAGCCAGCAACCTTGCTCAAACCAAATGAGCCTGCGCTCAAGCTGGCGACCTCGAGGTGTTGAACCTGGGTCCTCTACATCCCAGTCTGATGCTCTATCCACTGCGCCATCATCTAGTCAGGCTGAAATAGCTTTCTTTACATATTATTTAGTCAAAGAATTAAAAGATTCTATTTAAAGTTTGTGTGATTTTGAGAAATAAGCCACATTATATGTCTATGTTCGAACTGAATCATCTTGCCATACTAGAAGAAAAGTTGACAATATGAATCAATAGGAAATAATTTTATATGTAAAATCAATAATAAGAAACAGAAAAATAATAAAAAGTATCTGTAGAGGTTGTTTACTAAAAGTTTCCTTATGTAGTTAACCTTTCAACAACATTTTTGGAAGTTGGCAGGTTCACTTATATTATATATATATTTGCAAGGTTTTCCCGTTTGTGCTTCTATTTCACCACATACCAGGTACCTGTATATAATTTAGACATTCCCAGGGTTATATTATATTATATTATATTATATTATATTATATTATATTATATTATTATATTATATTAATTTTTAAAATCAATACCTGTACTGTTTTCAATCTATGGTTGGGAGCCATGGATGTGAAGTTAACTGTATGCATCGATCTTCTACACCGTTTTATAGGGGACTTTAGCATTGTGGATTTTGGTATGTGTGTGGGGTCCTCGAATCAATTCCCCATACATATTGAGACAACTGAATTTGGGGGTATTAGTGTAGTAGCTAGATATTAATAAAGGAAGGAAACAAAGTAAATTAGGCGTTATTAAGCATAATAAACTAGGGAGCTGAATCAGATATTTGGCCTGCTTAGTTTGGAAGTTGCAGCATTAGCAGTCACCCAGGTGCCCTGCCAAGGGAGGAAGATCCCTCCCTCTCCTGTGCAGGGAGGAAGGGCTAGCTTTCCAATCCCCCTATGGTACAACTGGTCCACTCACCCAGACTATGGAGAGAAGGAATAAACAGTTGGAGAAATTCCTCTGCTGGGCACATCTGCAGTAGAAACCAGATGATGCAGCAGAACTTTTGCACATGTGCAATAGAAATCAAGATGGTGCGGGGGGGGGGGGGGGTTGCTTCCACTTTGGGACATCTGCAATAGGAACTAAAATGGTGACCACAGTGGGGCAAAACCCACCCTGAAAGGAGAATTGGGTTGAATGAGGACCAATAAAACCTAGAAAATCTAGGCCCTGGCCGGTTTGCTCAGTGGTAGAGCATCAGCCTGGTGTGCAGGAGTCCTGGGTTTGATTCCCGGCCAGGGCACACAGGAGAGGCACCCATCTGCTTCTCCAACCCTCCCCCTCTCCTTCCTCTCTGTCTCTCTCTTCCCCTCCTGCAGCGAGGCTCCATTGGAGCAAAGATGGCCTGGGCGCTGGGGATGGCTCCTTGGCCTCTGCCCCAGGCGCTAGAGTGGCTCTGGTCGCAACAGAGCGATGCCCCGGAGGGGCAGAGCATCGCCCCCTGGTGGGCAGAGCGTGGCCCCCTGGTGGGCGTGCCGGGTGGATCCCGGTAGGGCGCATGCGGGAGTCTGACTGTCTCTCCCCGTTTCCAGCTTCAGAAAAATACAAAAAACAAAAAAAAACCTAGAAAATCTAAGAAATTGATTGGTTATGGAGATAATCCAATGCAGGCCTATGAAAGATTGGGAATTGATTGGTTAGTTTGAAGAGGCATCTGGTCCTTCCCAAGCCCAAGGTAATATAACCTAAGCTAACAAAGGTTTTTCTCACTCAGTAACACATGCTTGCCCTGTGTGCTTGCGCATTCTCTCTCTATAGCAGCCATATGGCCTAGCTGCCACCTGGGGTCCAGCAGGCATGCAGACTCCATGTGCAGGACTAGCTGAAGTTCAAATGGAAACAGCATACTGTAGCTGGATAGAGAAAGAGGCTTACTGGGCTAGCCTTTGACGTGGACTGAACCAATGGCACATCATTTGTGGACCTTGGCCTTTGTCCTGGGCCTGACAAAGACAAAGTTGGACTTTTTCCACAGCAGGAAAGAACTGAACCTGGTACAATCCTTTGTTTTTATTCCAGCTTCAATAAACCTTATCACTAAAACATATCCTCCATACATAGGTCCCCAGAATGCTTCATGAAAGGACTCCATCCACCGGCAACAGTTTAACACATGAATTCCTTCTGAAGGATCTATTCAACCTAGGTCCTGTTTCTCAGGGTATTTCAAATTACAATCCATACATTAAACAACTTGCTTTATTCATCTTCCATCCATGATTTTTCTTCTATGGATAGTAAATGTTCTTACTGGCCTTCTAAATCTATTCAGTTAAAAGATATGCTTTTCTTTGTTAAACTGCTTTAACTCTCTCTCTCTCTCTCTCTCTCTCTCTCTCACACACACACACACACACACACACACACACAGTGAAAGTAACACTTTGGAAAAGTCATTTCAAGGTATCCATATTAGATCCAGAAATAATGATCTTTAAACTCTTGCATAAAACTGAAAAATGGATTATTGATACATATTTTGATCAAGTAACAAGATCTGCATTATTACCAGATTAGAAGTTGCTTTGATGGAATGGTCCAAATACAGAGAAAATGAAGGATATTAAGGGTCATAAGATATGCTTAGCCTTTAGCCCTGGCTGGTTGGCTTAGTGGTAAAGCATTGGCCTGGTGTGTGGATGTCCTGGGTTCGATTCCTGGTCAAGGCACACAGGAAAAGCAACCATCTGCTTATCCACACCTCCCCCTCTGTCTCTCTCTCTTTCTTTCTCTCTTCTCCTCCTGGGGCTTTCCAGGTGGATCCCGGTTGGATGCATGTGGGAGTCTGACTCTGCCTCCCCTCCTCTCACTAAAATTAATAAAAATGCTTAGCCTTTCCATGAGCTCTTGAAAGAAATTTCTAAGTAGAATTAAATATTTGCCTTTATTGAGTACCATCTTAAATTTATTGGAAAACTTCCTGAAGTTGTTCAGCAGGAGTTCTATAAAAATGTATTTTTAACCCTATTTTCCCTTCTTTTCTCTCATCTAAAAACAGCTTGAGGATACTTGCCTAGCTGGTTGACATTTTGAGAGGGCCTTTTAGTAAACATGTTCTGAGCAGGAGTGCTCTGGCTCTGTAAGAGACAGCTGTCTCTTATTAACCAACTATGCTCTACAAATAGAGGCAGGAACATCACACGTGGGGGCTTATCATCTATTTTCCTTGCATTCCAGGCAGGTGTTCTTCCCACAGAGACCAACTCTCAGGCACTTTTATTTTAACTATAGATAAATTATAGGAAACACATGTTTTCCTTTTAAGAATATTAAAGCATTTAAAAGCATAGTTACCCAACTTCAACTACATATGTGAAACAATTGCCCCCAGACCAGAGGAAAACACAGGATCAGATATTCCTAGGAAAGAAAAAATAAATAGCTAATAAACTTTATGAAATGATATATAACATCACAAATAGTAAAAGGATTATAATTTGGTGGGGTTTTTTTACACTAAGATTATTGGTAAGGGTATATACACCGAGAAATAAAACTTTGATGTAAAGTTTTATGTTATACACATATGTAGTGATATGCACATGATACATACACAATGCTTCCATGATATTTAGGTATGTGAATATAAAATATATTTGTACAAATATATATAAATATTAAACATTGTGTATATATATAATTTATCATCAAACTATATCTTTTTAAAAAACAATTATTCCTTTTATTTTATTATATATAAGTACAGACATATTTACCTCTCTCTCTCTCTGTAGCTCATCTCCTAGAGGCCAGCTAGTCTATTTATCCTAGAAAATTATCCTATGAAAATGATTGAAAAAATAAACAAAAATACATGTATAAGAATGTTTATTGTGATGTTGATTATAATAATAGAAGTAGCTCAAATGTTCATATAGGTGGAATTCGTTAAATAAACTAAGATGCATCTATAATTGATCTACCAGGCTACTGCTAAAACGGATGGAGTCCTTTGTTATTGCACTTCTTAGTGACATAACCTTGAAAATTTACTTGATCTATTTACACTTAATTCTTTTCAACTATAAATAGGGATAATAATTGTATCTTGACACTGGTTATTCTTAGGATAAAATAAATTCATGTCAAGTGCTAAGAAAGGTGCCCAACATATACCTATGAAAAGATTTTATTAGCTATGGTACATTATAAAATATAGCTGTATTGCACAATTAGTTATGCAAATAAATCAGTTTATAGGATGACAGGTATATATATTTCTTGGAAAATTATAAGATACTGAAGAAAGAAATTGAAGAAAATAGAAATAAGTGAAAGTATATACAGCTAGTGCTCGACTTACAACCACGATTGGTTCCGACAGACCAGTTGTAACACAATTTGGTCATAAGTTGAGTAGGCTATATGTATAGTACTGTGAAATGATGTTATAAAAATCTTTAAGTCATATTTTATCATAATTTTCTTTCATTATTGTTATATATCATAATTTTCTTTGTTTATTTTATGCCATTTGTATCATCTCTACACCATTTTGTTTCTTATTTTCACATTCGTCAGGTTTAAGTAAAACACTGCATTACCAGTATAACTGGTTTAATATTTGCAAAGACAATTTCCTCTTGGTAGACATCTTGGGAGGGGTTTGATGAAAAATACCCAAGACACAAAACACAAATTGCTGTACCGAGTCTGGAATAACAGTTGAAATGGTGCACGCGGAGATGGTAGTGCTGCCAGAAGCTGGTCTGCACTGTCGTACGCCCAGCTGGGCAATGCTTGCACTGCGAGACGCGAAGCAGTCGTGGCTAGCGATTGTGTTCGCAAAGTCAAATGATCGTAAGTTGCAAACAATCAATATTTGTACTGTGCTCATTGATAGGAAGAATTAACAGTATTGAAATGTCCATACTACCCAAAGTAATCTATAGATTCAATACAATTCTTATCCAGATTCCTGTGGCTTCTTGGTATCTAGAACAAATATTCTAAAAATTTATATAAAACCACAAAAGACCCTGTATAGACACAGCAATCTTGAGAAAAAAGAATAAAGTTGGAGGAATCATACTATCCAATATCAAACTATGCTACAAGGCCATAGCAATCAAAACAACATGGTACTGGCATAAAAACAGGCACACAGATCAATGGAACAGAACAGAGAGTCCAGAAATAAATGCATGTCTTTATGGTCAATTAATATTTGACAACGTCTACCTTTTATGTGGAGTGAATTGTCTATTATTATTTAATATATTATCATTGACTTTGTCTATCATCTTTATGTAAATTCCTATTTATACTGCTCCATCAACAATGTTAAAAATAATACAGCAGTTTAATTCCATGCTCTGATTGCAATATATTTTTCTATGTATTCTAGAAGCATATTGCTCTAATAGGTCAACATGGTTTTAAAACATTTAAAGATAAATTTGTATGTGTATATGTAAATAAAGTAAAAATATATTTAATACCCAATCCATATTTTTACCCTGATTTCACTTGTTTCTACATAACTGACTTCCATACAGTACTGTTTTCTGTAGAACATCTATTAACTTTCTATCCAGTAAAGGTCTGCTAGTGATGAATTTACTCAGCTTCTGTCTGAAGTGTCTTTTACTTTCACTTTTGAAGACTATTTTAACTTGATATGGAATTCCAGTTTGACAATCCTTTTCTTTATTCTTTCTTTCTTTCTTTCTTTCTTTCTTTCTTTCTTTCTTTCTTTCTTTCTTTCTTTCTTTTTAGCATTTTAAAGATATCATTCAACTGTATTTGGCTATCGTTTTGATAAGAAATCAACAATCCATGTATCTTTATGTAATAATTTTTTTTTCTTTAGCTGTTTTTTTATAATTGGTTTTCATCATTTTGACTATTATGAAACCAGTTAGAGTGTTCTTTGCATGATACTACTTGGGAGATTTTTAGTTTTCTTAGTCTGTAGGTTAACATAATTTATCAGTTAGGAAAAGAAATTTCACCCATAATTTATTCAAAGAGTTCTTCTTGCTCACTTTTCTGTTTTTTTGCATCAATTACACTATTTAATATTGTTCCACGGATCTCATGTGTTCTGCACCTTTTTTCCCTCCTTGGGTTATGCTTTGTACTATTTCTATCAACAGATCTTCAAATTCACTAATTCTTCTGTTTCACCTAGTCTACTGTTATTCCCATAGAAAAAAAAATATTTCTGATACTGTAATTTTTTTATTTTCTTCATTTTCTAGTGACCATCACTGTGTTAAGTTCCTCATCTGTATATTCACCTTCTCTACCTTTCCACTAGGCACATTTTTCCTGATTATTTTAAAGTCTCTGTCTGAAAACTCCACCATCAAGGCCAATTCTAGTTCTGTTTCCATTACAGTATTTCCTTTTTTCATCAAAGGTCATATTACTTATATCTGTGTTTCTCACTGTTATAGTTGTTTTGTGTTTTGTTTTTTATAGACTTCATCTGTCAGTAGTAATAAAGGCTAAATCATCCTAATTTATATTTGACTTCAGTCTGAGTCTTCTTGGAGCTTTAGTTAAGTTAGTTCATTACTGACTTAAAACACTTTGAATAACTGACTTAAAAATGCTTCCCTTTTGCATGGCTTGGGATCTGAGCACTAGCAAGACTCTGGTAGCCACTTTTTCATTTATATTCAGCTTCCAGCTTTCCAGGTCACTGGGAGTTCTCTTTGCTCTCTGGTCCTGCTCCTCGAGAAATCTTCTGTCGTGCATTGCAGGCAGGAGGCTTTGGAGGCCTGTTGCTAGGTGAAGGGCCAGAATTTCTCAGAGGAATTTCTCTGTTCTGCTGCCCTGTGCCCAGTCTATGGCATGCTGCAGCAGTCCATACAGTCTGCAAAAGCCCAGAGTAACTATGAAGTTCTCTCATCACTCCCTCCCTAGACCAGCTTTTAGTACATAGCTGCTTTGCCCTTGGAAAAGGACAATGTACCTCAGGGGTTCTTCTCCTTCTCTGTTTCCAGGCTTCAGTGTACCGCACTATGGTGAATGCTTGGGGAAATATTGGCAATTGGGCCCTATCTCACTTTGTGGCTGAAGTGCTGTGTGATTCATCAGTTACACCAGGGGTCCCCAAACTTTATACACAGGGGGCCAGTTAACTGTCCCTCAGACCGTTGGAGGGCCAGACTATAAGAAAAACTATGAACAAATCCCTATGCACACTGCACATATCTTATTTTAAAGTAAAAAAACAAAACGGGAACAAATACAATATTTAAAATGAAGAACAAGTAAATTTAAATCAACAAACTGACCAGTATTTCAATGGGAACTATGGGCCTGCTTTTGGTTGTGGCGGGGGCCATCGGATAAATGTCCTCAGGGGGCCGCATGTGGCCCGCGGGCCGTAGTTTGGGGACCCCTGAGTTACACTGATCTATAATGCTAATGGTTAGTTAGGTTTCTACATGCCTTCCCCTGATGACTGAAAGATTTCTACCAATTTCTCTGCTAGAAGTTAAAACAGCTGCCCAAATGCTCATAATTTTCAGGATTTTAGTTCATTTTGGTTTATTTGCATATTCAATTCTCTGAATGTTTTCAAAACTGATTTTGTGGCTTGCCTGGGTTGTTGTTTGGATGGAGTGACTGACACTCACTTGTGACTTTCTATATCCTAACGCCAGTAGGTGATTAAAAATTAGTATTACTAATGTAAACTCTGGGTTACTATGAAATTCACAGCCACCATCAGGAAATTGTAAGAAAAACTGAGTATAGAAATTTATCGTTTGTTTTTTTATAAGATTTTATTTATTCATTTTAGAGAAGAGCAGGAAGCATCACCTCCCATATGTGCCTTGACCAGGCAAACCCGAGGGTTTGAACTGGCAACCTTAGCATTGCAGGTTGATACTTTATCCACTGTGCCACCGCAGGTCAGGCCCAAATTTCTCTATCCCCAATCTCCTTTTTTGTTTCACACCTGTTCTTGTCTCATACTCGGTATTTGTCTTTGAAAATTCCAATTTTTATTTTTTATTTTTTTAGTATTATTCTTTGTGTTGCATTCCTCAATTGATTTGAAGTTATGGTTTCTTTCTTTAGGCCACATAAAGACATGTAACTCTTCCTGATCTTAAATCTGGGTCTCATGGTAATTTTCTTCTCTTTAAAACTCTTTTCATCTCTTGGCAACTTCATACAATTGGATTCCCAACACAGTTTCTGATGAATATTTTTATAAATTATCCTTCAAATAATGCATCAATCAATCATGTAAGTGTATTGCTATAATTAATCTGTACATATTTTATGAATTGTTTTTATTTGATTTAATTCCCTTGAATCTATCTACTTAGTGAGAATAATTAAAAAGGTGATTTGCTCTAGGGAGTTTCTATATATCATATTGTTATATTTTTATATTTCTTTACATCTCATAATTATATAGTTGAGCAATGATTATTTTGTGATTTACATATTAAGAATTTTAATATTCAGTATTATTGAGGTAATTAAATATTTAATGCAACCTTACAAGCATAGACACTCATTTCAATCATTATATATAGTTTATAAACATTTTTATTTTTTAATTTTTTTTTAATTTACAGAGACAGAGGGAGAGTCACAGAGAGAGATAGATAGAGATAGGGACAGAAAGGTAGGAATGGAGAGAGATGAGAAGCATCAGTCATTAGTTTTTCATTGCAACACCTTAGTTGTTCATTGATTGCTTTCTCATATGTGCCTTGACCGTGGGGCTACAGCAGACTGAGTAACCCCTTGCTCGAGCCAGTGACCTTGGGTCCAAGCTGGTGAGCTTTGCTCAAGCCAGATGAGCCTGTGCTCAAGCTGGCAACCTCAGGGTCTCGAACCTGGGTCCTCCACATCTCAGTCTGATGCTCTATCCACTGCACCACCGCCTGGCCAGGCCATTATATGTAGTTTAAATGTGAAATTTTCAAAGTTAATATGAGAAGATTAACCTTGTATTGCAGCCATAATGTAGCTATACTAGAAAGTTCACTCTACTCTATGAGAAGTCCATATTAAAATGTAGTAGCAAGTAGTAGCAGGATTTAGCGATGAAACTGCACAGAGTCAGTGGGTGCTACCTAAATATGTGATGTACTTACACCCATTTTGGAATAAAAAAGAGGGAATTTGATTAGGAGAAAAAAATATCATATAATTTCATTCAATAAAACATCATTTAAATCAGGGGTAGTCAACCTTTTTATACGTAACACCCACTTTTGTATCTCTGTTAGTAGTAAAATTTTCTAACCTCCCACCAGTTCCACAGTAATGGTGATTTATAAAGTGGGGAAGTAACTTTACTTTATAAAATTTATAAAGCAGAGTTACAGCAAGTTAAAGCATATAATAATAATTACTTACCAAGTACTTTATGCCGGATTTTCGCTAAGTTTGGTAGAATAAAACTTTAAAAAACAAATTACTATAGTTAAATCTATCTTTCTATTTATACTTTGGTGGCTCTGCTACCACCCACCATGAAAGCTGGAACACCCACTAGTGGGCAGTAGGGACCAGGTTGACTACCACTGTTCTAGATAGTTGCTAATCTAATTAAGTACTACAACTTAAATACTTTGTTCTCTCATGTAGCCTGTTATTATTCATTTGCAGAAAGTAAATGATCCAGAAATAGTTAAGATTCAAAAATATGTGATAAATATGTAAAATTTGTCTAAAATTCTATATATCTGAGCTTCACTGATTACTACTCAAATGGGTGTTTGAATGTATGTGTATGTGTGTGTGTGTGTTAATCACATTATAAAGCTGAACTAATCAGAGAGTAGAATGCCTAGTATAATTGCTATTGCATTTTTTAATAACTCAGTTTTCAGAAAAGGGAAAAAAATCCCATCTCACTATGTCACAGAGTATTTTGGGATGAACAGTTTCTTAATGAAGAGTAGAATGTGAATCATGATAGACCATTATCTAGAGAAATGTCCTAGCTAGGAAAATAGAAGTCACAGAAACATCTGGTTTGGATTTTTGGCAGAAGCACCCAAACATTGCACTCCTGAGAAGCAAACCTTCCCAAAGAAGAAACAACTAAAGCTGTCTGCTTTTATTACCATGTCTCAGTGGTGAATTTCCCATGGTGATGGATCACTCTAATTTAAGAAATGATGTGCTGGAAAAATGCATTATTTTCAAGAGTATCAGAGTGGATTAATGCAAGTGTGTCCTGAAAAAATTCAAAACTCTCTCCTGATGTATGCTGATTTTCGGGTGTTCCCCATTTGCACGGCTTTTTAAGCAAGCACTCTAAATGGAAATGAATTTGACATTTTTGCTACTGGATGTGATCAAACAACATTATAATTTAGCTGATTTCTCAGAAAATGATTAAACCAATTTTTTCCTCATTTCCTATACTTGCATGCGGAAAAAGACGGGTAAAAGACATTTAATAAAATAGACACCCAAATGAAAAGCTGAAAGGGAACAATGTAAGGAGGTTGATGTCTTCTTTTTCCCTTTTCTCTCCCTTTCTTCTCTGTCACAATAGTCCTTTACTGCATATATCATCAGAGGAGAATTTTGATCATTTGTTTCCAGGCCTTGGTGAAGCAATTTAGGATAAATGTTCCATAAGGTACCTTGAGACTGAGTTATGCTTTCTATTAATGTTTATCTCACAAGGACTTGTTAATACAGAAATATTCTTAAACACTTTATAATAAATGACTTTGGCCTTGTAGTGATTGGTAGTAGACAACTGAGCACTAAATTGTGCCAGGGAGGTAAGATGACCATTTCTGCTGCACAAGATCATCAGGCCCAAGTGCTTATTATATTACCTGGTACAACAAGTTAGGGTAGCATATGAAATAGAATAATGACAGGAAGTGTAATTATTTGGCCTGTTTGTAGCTTTTACCTACAAGAGAATTCTTATTGTGTTTTTGAAAGGAAAATGCACCCATTATTTAGTTATCTACTGCTGCATAGTATATTATCACAAACTTAGCAGCTTGAAATAACAGATTTATTACCTAACAGTTTTTATAGTTAGGAAACAGGGGTGGCTTAGCTGGACCTCTGCTTTAGGATCCCACAAGGCCGCAAACAAGATGTCCACCAAGGATGGGCTCTCATCTGAGGCTTGACTAAGGAAAGCTCCAGTTCCAAGCTCACATGGATATTGTTAGGTTTCACTTCCTTACTGGCTGGTGACTGAAAGTCTCCCTCAATTCCTCACCATGTAGGCTTTTTCATGTGACAGTTTTTTCTTTTTTTTCATCAAAGCCAGCAAGAGACAAAGCTAATAAGAAGAGTCTGCAAGAAGATAAAAACTAGAATCCTAAAAGTGACATCCATCACCTTTGCCATATTCTGTTGACCAGGAGAAAGTTACAGATCTCACCCACACTCAGAGGGAAATGACTATACAAAGGTGTGAATACCAATATTAAAGAATAATTGGGGGCCATCTTAGAGTCGACTCATCACAATTACTGAGCCCTAAAGTGTTTCTCTATTTTGGAATCCAGCTGTATATAAATAACTTTTTATTTTTGAAAAATTCTGGATAAATATTTCTGTGAAGAAAAATTCACTGGCTTGAAGAATTCTGTTATATGTTAGCAAATCAGTCTAGAAATTAGGAAAAATACATTTTTTTAATCCTTCCTCACTCTTAAGGTAATGCTTAGCCTTCTAATACTCAGTTTCCTATAGGAAAAATAGAAAAATTAAGGTTATCCTGTCTACCTCACAATATATTCTCATTCTTAAATGCATAAATACCTTGAAAAGTACTTTAAACAAGTAAGTTGATTATAGCCATAAGATATATGCATGAGTAACTTAAATTTTCCCAGGTTTCACTAGTCTGAGAGATTTTCATTCCACAAGATATCAGTTTACTATACCTCTTCCTGAATTTTCCTTTCTGACTTTTTTTTTTTAACAGGGACAGAGAGAGAGAGTCAGAGAGAGTGATAGATAGGAACAGACAGACAGGAGCAAAGAGAGATGAGAGGCATCAATCATCAGTTTTTCACTGTGACACCTTCGTTGTTCATTGATCGCTTTATCATATGTGCCTTGACCGTGGGCCTTCAGCAGACCAAGTAACCCCTTGCTTGAGCCAGCGACCTTGAGTCCAAGCTGATGAGCTTTTTGCTCAAGCCAGATGAGCCCACGCTCAAGCTGGCGACCTCGAGGTCTCGAACCTGGGTCCTCTGAAAATGGAATAGCATATGCCATAAAACTGTCTACTGCTCTGTGGCACAGCTGGGGACTCATTGTCCTCTTACCTTGAAAGGTTGCTCCCAGTAAGATAAGAAGTACCAAACAGAGCTGCTTTTGTCCTGGTGAAGAGGCTGAGAGAAGAATGGGCCAATCAGTGTGTAGCTCTGCTACTTGTAACTATTAGAAATAAAACTTGGCTGGGATATTGTGATGTTTACATCTGTGAAATGGGCTGGGCCATGGACTAGAAATTGATAAAACTACAGAATAGCAAACAGCACTACAATCCAGCAACAAGTCCCTGCTAACTCAGATCTACTTGTGTCAATTCTTTTTGCAAGGTCACATACCTTGGTTGGTAGAAATTCAGTGATCACTGTTAACTGAAAATCTGAAAAATTTTCCATGCATGGCATGGTGCTGTTTACTGAGACTATTTTGTTTCCTTCTTATTATCTAAGCTGTAAACTGGCTTAACGTGCCTCCCATAAAGTTTTAGAAAATCATAAGAGTATAAAGAACAAGTACCAAAGCAAAGTGAGGTGGTTTGCAAACTATTCTCAAAACACCAGATCTGATTCACACAATGGAAACAAAGTTATAAGTGAACATGTTTCCTAAACAATATAAACAGGGAACTGATTTCTCCTTGAGCCATTTAAATATACACTGACTGCAAAAACGTTTTAAATTTGTTTGAAGAATTAACAAATAAAACAAGCCCAGGGAACTTTAATGGCCAATTCTGATCTGCTGTGTTTTATCAAGTCCTTAGTAAAGCAGAATTTTTAGTTTTTTATTTATGGGGTACTCCACTTAGCTATCTTTCCGTTGGGACAAACTTCATGACTGACTCTGTTTGCACTAGCCCTCCAAAGAATAAGGATTGGTTAGTGTCTGTAGGCCTCAGTTATTTCCCAGGAAATCTTCGGTCTTGTAAAACTAGACTTCTCTACTACTCTTCAAGTTTCCTGGTTCTGGTCAATTGTACCAACTAGCACCTTAGATTCAAGCCAGGACTTCTCAGGTGCTCCCAGCACTCTTCTTCACTTCACTTCAATACTAACTTGGAAATACGATGATGGAAAGAAAACTGAATTCAGGAGTTATTAATAAAACGGACTCATTCAGCACTGTTTCAGTATTTGAGGGAGAAGTAAGGTTCTCTAACTCGATTAGTTCATTTTATCTCTATAGGTAAACAAATCGAGATTACCAAAGGCTAAGAAATGTGTCAGACTTCAGCTTATTTTCTTCTTGTGATGCCCAGCCCCATGTGTTCTATTAGGCAGTTACACAATGATGGGTTCCACAAAGTGAAGGGTAGAATCTGAAGGAAGATTTTCCTGTTGAGCAGCGGATTTCACATTTGAGATTTAAAATGCATTACATTGCAGGTGTTGACCCAACCTTTGCTAATGCAGAGGAAAGTGCACCTCCATGACAGGAAGAGAGCTAAAAACATTTCCTGCTGTGCTTATTGCTCTGTCAGCACTGTCCATTATTCTTTGTAGATGGTTTTATTGGCTGCTTTGTTCCATAACTCTTCCACTAAGCAATTCTTATCTTGAAAACAACTCGATCATCTACCTGTCCATCACCTATCATGAGTCCTTTTCTGTCATGACAAGATGGAAAACTGCTAACGAAAATGCCTCACTTTTAATATAGAACAAAAGTAAAACAAAGAAGACTGCTTTTGACCTTCCTCTAAGACTAATAGTTCTGATTCTAACCATTCTCAGCAATAAAGGCTGCAGCAGCTAAGGGTGTTTATACTAACAGTATAACCCATTGGAGTGTAGTTCTGATCTATACCCCCCCCAATGCTGGGGTCAGTTATGATAAGAGGAAGCTCATAAATATAGTGGATAGGGTGTTTTGGCTTGAGGTTCAGTTTCCATATATTTCTTGTCACCTAAAATGATACCTTGAAAACATTGGCATGAAATGGGTCAATGATCATTTTGATAAAGCCACTCTTTCTGTGTCTTTTCGATCGAATCAATGTAAATTAGACTAAGAAAAGTTCATGAGAACAGTAAATTACCAGAAATACCAAGAAGTTTCCCTTGTAGAACAATAAAAACTCATTTTTAATCCAGATTACAAGTTTAATTATATTTATCTTTTATATACTCTCTTATTGCAAGCCCTTATTTTCTAAAAAGGATTCACATGAAGGCTGTAGTCATCAGAGTTCTAAAATTTATGACAACAACTAGGGTACCCATGCCTACCCCCTTCTTAGCCATGCTTTTCTATTTCAGTGGTAGTTAGAAACTTGCTGATATGTTGGAAAATGCAATCAGAGCACAACTCTGGTTAGTCATGGGCCCTAGGAGTTTATTCATGTATTTGTTCAACATAGACTTAATAGTTTAACTGAAATAGGTCTACAAGTTCTTGACCACTGTGATTCTTATTAGAGATCACATTTTCTTGGTTGCCATTAGAAACCTGACAGCCTGTATTTAGATATGTGAAAAAACTCCTGTAATGTGTTTTCAGACTCATCTTAGCATGATTATACTGTGTATATGTGTACGCTTGTGTTTGCCTCACTTTACACTGTGTGTATGTATACACACATATATGCACATATAATTTGTATATTTATATGCAGGAAATGTGTTTGGAGTTTAAACTGAGCTACAATTAATTAAAGACTGTAAGGCCTATCAACAGTTCAACTCCAATCACTCTTCCATTTGGATTCAGTCTTTGTGCTAGAGCCTGTGTTTGAAATCTCCTGATAGATGGTGCTGGTGCTTTATTTTAGTATGCTAAAATGGGTCAGATAGTTCTTTCTTTCTTTTTTTTTCAAATCTCATGGGTTATGTTTTGTTTAATAGACTCTTTCAAAAAGGTGGGATCTTGCCCTTGGTTTCTAACAAAATCTTTTGTTAAGTTTGAGCCCAGTTATCACAAACAATGTAGAAGGTAATGATGCTTGATAGACATAGTTGCTCTTCTAAGGATTTCAGTTACACTTCAGTGTTTATATTCAGCAAATGAGAATGCTTTAAAACCTCTCATCTGTATATAAAGGCAAATAAAGAATAGAAACAAACAGAGTTACAACCACAGAATTTAGGATAGAAATATAGAGAGCAAGATGGCATTTGAGAAAAAAAAGAGAAATGCATTTTTAATATTTTTATTAAAAAAACACCCTTCAGTAACAATTTTCATCCCATGTTTAGTATAGATAATTTAAAAGAACGTTTGATAGTGGTGGTATCATACTCAGCCTGTAAGAAGAGAATGTAAGGATTGGATTGTGCAGATACCTTTGCCCACCCCACAGCCTCACACAGGCTCTAGAGCCACTGTGTCTGAAGCCACCCCTCCTCCAGTGCCCACATGTACAGGCAGCTCTGCCCAAGTGAGTGCCTTGTGCTTCATCCCTCTCCCTGGCCTGATATTCCCAGGCTCACTGCAGATCCCTGGATGCTTCGGGGTCTCCTTAGTTCAGGTGTCCCCAAACTACAGCCAGCGGACCGCATGTGGCCCCCTGAGGCCATTTATCCGGCCCCCCGCCGCACTTCCCGGAAGGGGCACCTCTTTCATTGGTGGTCAGTGAGAGGCGCACTGTATGTGGCAGCCCTCCAATGGTCTGAGGGACAGTGAACTGTTTCCCTGTGTAAAAAGTTTGGGGACCCCTGCTAGTTAATAATCACTCACAGGGGTGTATTTGGACTTCAAGGTCCTAATTAATACTCCTTAAAAATCAGGAGTAGACATTTTTAAACTGTAAAATTAATTAGAAAATAACAGACACAAAGAGAATATTGGCTAACTTAAACTACTTACTGTTTCTCCCTATGAAAAGCAAAAGGAAATAAAGGAGGAGAGGGGCAAGGACAAAAGCTGCTAACCCATTATTCCCTGAGTGAAAACCTGGGCGTGGAACCTATCTGTCCTTAACCACTCCACTGGATGGGGTAGCCACGCAGCTACAAACTAAGAACACAGAAATATTTAGAGTATTATTCTTAGCCTTAGGGAGCTCGGTACAGAATGAAGATCTTATTGTCTCTGCTTTTCCCTGGAGATCTTATGTGTATCTTTCTCGTCTCTGAAGGGATCCAGAACATACCACTATTGCTTAATAATTACTTTTATCTAAAGACATTTGAGTTCCTGAAATCCCTCATCTGATTAAAAGCAGAGGTACCAAAAGAAGTGCCATAAATTTCCTCTCAAGAGCAACCAGAGAAGATTGATTATATTTATCATTTTTTTATTGATTAATTTTAGAGAGAAGGGTAGAGGGAGAGACAGAGATAGGAACATTGATCTGTTCCTGCATGTGCCCTGACCAGGGGTCGAACTGCCAACCTCTGTACTTCAGGCCAATGCTCTAACCCAGTGGTCCCCAATCCCCGGGCTGTGGACTGGTACTGGTCAGTGGGCCATTTGGTACCGGTCCGCAGAGAAAGAATAAATAATTTACATTATTTCCGTTTTATTTATATTTAAGTCTGAATCATGTTTTATTTTTAAAAAATGACCAGATTTCCTCTGTTACATCCATCTAAGACTCACTCTTGATGCTTGTCTTGGTCACGTGATACTTTGCTGCTAAAATTAAACCCATAAACTAGCAAAATGAGTGAAAAACAAAATTCCATCGAAAGTTTTTTTGCGAAGTGGAAAAAGGCCAATGAGGAGACAGAAGAAGAACTTACGACCTCAAAGAAAAAGAAGGCTTCATTTAACAGACAATACCAGAAGTCCTACTAGAAGTATGGATTTATTGCAACTGGTGATTCTCGCGCACCAGGGCCGCTCTGCATAATATGTGGTGACCGGCTAAGTAATGAGGCAGTGAAGCCTTCAAAACTGCTTCACCACTTGAAGACCAAGCACCTTACTTTAAAAGACAAGCCTTCTGAGTATTTCGAAAGAAAAAAGCATGAACAAGAAGGACAGAAACAATTACTGGTGGCCACTACATCAATAAATGCGAGTGCACTGAAAGCATCATACTTGGTGGCTAATTGTATTGCTAAGGCTAAGAAGCCATTCGCCATTGGTGAAGAATTGATCTTTCCAGCCACTAAAGACATTTGTTGTGAACTTCTAGGAGAGGCTGCGATTTAAAAGATTCCATATGTAGATGGGACATAAAAGTGAGACTAAGAGACATTGATAAGAGTGTAGTGGATACAGGGGGAGGGGGGAGAGGGAAAGGGAAAGGGGCAGGGGGAGGGGCACAAAGAAAACTAGATAGAAGGTGACAGAGGACAATCTGACTTTGGGTGATGGGTATGCAACATAATTGAACAAGATAACCTGGACATGTTATCTTTGAATATATGTATCCTGATTTATTGATGTCACCCCATTAAAAAAGTAAAATTATAATAAAAAATAATAAATAAATAAATAAATAAATAAATAAATAAATAAAAGATAGCATAGATGCCTCTTTCGGCTACCACCGTCACATGGCACATTGAGGAAATAGCAGAGGACATTGAATCACAATTGTTGAAAAGGATTAATAAATCACCGTGGTATGCTCTCCAGGCTGATGAATCTACAGATATTGGCAACAAGGCAATGCTACTTTTATACGTGCGTTATCTTTATCAAGAGAATGTGCATGAGGGATATGTTATGTGCACTATCATTGCCAACCAAAACCACAGCCACAAAACTATTTAAATCGCTGGATGACTATATATCAGGAAAACTGAAATGGTCTTTTTGTGTCAGCATATGCACAGATGGAGCTGCTGCCATGACCGGAAGGATGTCTGGTTTAACTACTCAGATTAAGGAGGTTGCACCTGAATGTGAGTCTATGCATTGTGTCATTCACAGGGAAATGCTGGCTAGCCAAAATATACCACTGGAACTTAACAGCATATTGAATGATGTCGTTAAAGTTATTAACCACATCAAAGCACACGCCCTTCACTCGTGCCTGTTCTAGCAGCTTTTTGAGGAAATGAACAGGGAGCACAGACACCTTCTCTTATACACAGAAATAAGATGGTTATCCCGAGGGAGGTCCCTGGCCAGAGTATTTGAATTACCAGAGCCGCTGCAAAGATTTCTCTCAGAAAAAAAGTCACTGCTAGCAGCACATTTCGGTGACGAGGAATGGGTCACAAAACTCGCTTACTTGTGTGACATATTTAATCTCCTCAATGAACTCAATCGGTCACTTCAGGGGAAAATGACAACTGTCTTCAAGTTGGCAGATAAAGTAGCTGCATTTAAAGCCAAACTGGATTTGTGGGGACATCGCGTGAATAGGGGTATATTTGACATGTTTCAAACATTCGTGGGAATTTTGGAAGAGACTGAGCCCAAGCCTCCATTGTCCCAGCTGGTGCACAATCACCTGTATTTGCTTTTAAACGAGTTTGAACCTACTTTCCAACCACAAAAGACCCACAAATTGCCAAGGAATAGATATGCTGCGATCCATTTGTCAACAAACCAGGTGAATCCAGCGTGTCTATGCAAGAAGAGAATCAACTACTGGAGATCGCAAATGACGGTGGCCTTAAAAATATGTTCGAGACTACAACTCTGCTGGTGTTCTGGATTAAAGTCATGACAGAATACCCTGAGATCGCCACAAAAACACTAAAAACCCTGTTGCCATTTCCGACATCCTATTTGTGTGAAGCGAAAGTTTCTGCAGTGACAGCAACCAAAACAAAATTATGGAACAGACTGGACATAAGCAACACACTTCAGGAGTCATTGTCTCCCATTACCCCTAGATGGGACCATCTTGTTGCAGAGAAACAAGCTCAGGGCTCCCACTGATTTAGTGTTATGGTTGTTGAGAGATAGGTTACTATCTCTCATTCTATATAAACATTATAATAAATAACCCTTAACTTACAATATTCATAACAATGGTGAGTTGTATTTTTCATGCACTTTATATTTGCTTTTGTGTTGTATCTTATTTTTAAGGCATGTTTAAACATTACCATAGCGACTGGAAAGTGTTTGGACGCAGAGAGGATGTTACTCATGTTATGTTGTTGGTGTGATGTTAAGAGGATGCTTCTAATAAAGTTGCATACAAGTCCACAGTGGATTCATGTTTATTTTTATTACCATAGGTTCGTGGATTGGTAGCGAGCCTGAACCTATCATATTACATATTGATGTCAGACATGAAACGTTGTCAGAATAACAAATTTAAATACAGCCTGAATAATGAGGACATGCTCGTTCCTCCTTTAACTTAGCCCAATAAATATTGTAAGTTCAACAATTATATTTAAAAATACCACAGTTTTTACACCGGTCACATAATTTTATTTTGTGCATTTATTCGTCCCACCCTAAAGGCCAGTCCGTGAAAATACTTTCTGACATTAAACAGGTCTGTGGCCCAAAAAAGGTTGAGGACCACTGCTCTAACCAACCAAGCTATCCTCCAGGGAAGAAGATTGATCCTTATGAGCAGAGACAAACTACAAGGAGGCAGCAGTACTCTTTTTTTTTTTTTTAATAATTTTATTTTTTTAATGGGGCAACATCATAAATCAGGATACATATATTCAAAGATAACATGTCCAGGTTATCTTGTCATTCAATTATGTTGCATACCCATCACCCAAAGTCAGATTGTCCTTTGTCACCTTCTATCTAGTTTTCTTTGTGCCCCTCCCCCTCCCCCTTTTCCTCTCCCTCTCCCACCTCCCCCCATAACCACCACACTCTTATCAATGTCTCTTAGTCTCACTTCTATGTCCCACCTACGTATGGAATAATGCAGTTCCTGTTTTTTTCTGATTTACTTATTTCACTTCGTATAATGTTATCAAGATCCCACCATTTTTTTTTTTTTTTTTTGTATTTTTCTGAAGCTGGAAACGGGAACAGACAGTCAGACAGACTCCCGCATGCGCCCGACCGGGATCCACCCGGCACACCCACCAGGGGCGACGCTCTGCCCACCAAGGGGCGATGCTCTGCCCCTCCGGGGCGTTGCTCTGCTGCGACCAGAGCCACTCTAGCACCTGGGGCAGAGGCCAAGGAGCCATCCGCAGCGCCCGGGCCATTTTTGCTCCAATGGAGCCTCAGCTGCGGGAGGGGAAGAGAGAGACAGAGAGAAAGGAGGGGGGGTGGAGAAGCAAATGGGCGCTTCTCCTATGTGCCCTGGCCGGGAATCGAACCCGGGTCCCCCGCACGCCAGGCTGACGCTCTACCGCTGTGCCAACCGGCCAGGGCCAAGATCCCACCTTTTTGCTGTAAATGATCCGATGTCATCATTTCATCATACTACAGCTGAGTAGTATTCCATAGTGTATATGTGCCACATCTTCTTTATCCAGTCATCTATTGACGGGCTTTTTGGTTGTTTCCATGTCCTGGCCACTGTGAACAATGCTGCAATGAACATGGGGCTGCATGTGTCTTTAGGTTTCAATGTTTCTGAGTTTTGGGGGTATATACCCAGTAGAGGGATTGCTGGGTCATAAGGTAGTTCTATTTTCAGTTTTTTGAGGAACCACCATACTTTCTTCCATAATGGTTGTACTACTTTACATTCCTACCCACAGTGTATGAGGGTTCCTTTTTCTCCGCAGCCTCTCCAACATTTGCTATTACCTGTCTTGTTAATAATTGTTAATCGAACAGGTGTGAGGTGGTATCTCATTGCAGTTTTGATTTGCATTTCTCTAATAACTAAAGAAGATGAGCATCTTTTCATATATCTGTTGGCCATTTGTATTTCTTCCTGGGAGAAGTGTCTGTTCATGTCCTCTTCCCATTTTTTTATTGGATTGTTTGTTTGTTGTTGAGTTTTATGAGTTCTTTGTATATTTTGGATATTAGGCCCTTATCTGAGCTGTTGTTTGAAAATATCATTTCCCATTTAGTTGGCTTTCTGTTTATTTTGTTATCAGTTTCTCTTGCTGAGCAAAAACTTTTTAGTCTTCTGTAGTCCCATTCATTAATTTTAGGAGGCAGCAGTACTCTTAAAAGACTTTGTCACAAAACTATCATATCTGCCATTTGTTCTCCTAATGGCCCATTTATCTTACCAAAATCATTTGTTTTCTCTTAAGTGCCTTCCTCTACTCCTTATCCCCTTCCCAAGAGGAATTAGTTTTCCCATAAGTGTTCTCCTCCCCATCTTCCTCACTAATGGGTTCTGAATCCTAAACACCATTTCGAGTCACATTTCTTGGTGAACTCCCTTCTGCACAGAGGTAACTAAAATTGTCTTTTATCTTGTTAATCTGCCTTGGCTTCTTTTACTTGGTATAGTGTTTTCAAGTTTCATTCACATTGTAATATCTAATACCACCTTTTTTATTTTTTTAAATTTATTTATTCATTTTAGAGAGGAGAGGGAGAGAGAGAGGGAGAGAGAGAGAGAGGAGAGGCAGAGAGAGAGCTGGGGGAGGAGCTGGAAGCATCAACTCCCATATGTGCCTTGACCAGGCAAGCCCAGGGTTTCGAACTGGCGACCTCAGCATTTCCAGGTCGACGTTTTATCCACTGCGCCACCACAGGTCAGGCAATAGCACTTTTTTTATAACTTTTTGTTTGTTAGTTTGTTTTGAGGTTAGAGGAGGGGAGATAGTGAAGCAGATTCCCACATATGCCCTGACCAGGATTCACCTGGCAGCTCTGTCTGGGACCTGTGCTCAAGTTCCGAGCTATTTTTAGTACTTGAGGCTGATACAGTTCAATGGAGCTATCCTCACAGCATAGGACCATGCTCAAATCACTGGAGCCACTGGCTGCAGGAACGCAAGAGGGAGAGAAGAAACAAATGTTTGCTTCTTCTGTGTGACCAGATCAGGAATCAAACCTGGGATGTCCATACTTTGGGATGACAGTCTGTCCCCTGAGCCACTGACCAGGGCCTTTTCTTCTTCTCCTTCTCCTTCTCCTTCTCCTTCTCCTTCTCCTTCTCCTTCTCCTTCTCCTTCTCCTTCTCCTTCTCCTTCTCCTTCTCCTTCTTTACTGCTAAATGATATGCCATTGTATGGGTACATCACATTTAATTTATTCATTCATCAGTTGGTAAGCATTTGTGTTATTTCCACTTTTTGGTCATTATAAATAGTAATGCTATACAAATCCAGGTATAACTTTTTACATGGACATGTGTTTTTATTGTTCTTGGACATATACCTAGGAGTAGAATTTCTGGGCTATAATCAAACTCCATGTTTAAATAGTCTGCCACAATATTTTCCAAAGCAACTATGTTATTGACATTTCCACCAGCTAAACACAATTCTAATTTTTCCATACCCTTACTGATATGTTATTATCTATCTTTTTGCTTATAGCCATCCTAGTGACTGGGAAGTGTTATCTTGGTTTTGATTTGCATTTTCCTCTTGTCTAGTGATGTTGAGCATTCTTTGTTAGTCTGTCTTTTGAAGAAATGTTTATTCAGATCCTTTGACCATTTTTTAATGGGCTATCTGTTTTTGGCTATTGAGTTTTAAGTGTTCTTTATACATTTTATCACATGCATTATTTAACAATCAGACATTTTGCAACAATTTTCTCTCATCCTGTGAGTTTTCTTTATAGTTTATCATGTACTTTAACATGATAAAAAATATGTACTGCATAAATGCATTACTTTATGAATCCATCTAATTATTTATATCAATGAAAGCATTTTTTATAAGCTACTCTTTTCTTGGTGGGCTTATTTTCTTCTGAGTGCATAAACTACTTTAACTGGTTATTAGTCACTAAGAGGAGGAGCTAAAGACGGCACAGAGATTCTACCCATATGGTAAGTTAAGGTATGGTTATGTGAGACCCACCTCAAGGAAGAGAGTCTCTTCTATTACAATCTGCTCACCCACCTCTACTCCCTAATTCCTTCCCATACAAAGTTACTCTCTTCCAGCAAAAAGTTCCATACTGTGACCAATACAATGTTCTTCTTTTAGATTTTATTTTGGTTAAGTTTAAAATCAATATCACAACTTTTCTTTGAATTGACATTTTCCTTGAATATCTTTTTTTGATCCCTGGCATTGTTCTTTCCCTGATTTGCTTCTTTCAGTTAAAATCACTTAGAAAAAAAATGAGAAGAAAACTCTCGCTCACTCACTAATTTGTTCTGGTCTCTATCTACTCTTCACTTCAGCCGGGCTCCCTCACTGTACAGATGTTACCCTGTCACCTCTGGCTAGTTCTTCTGTGATTCCCTGTGTTTTCCTGTGCCAGAGTAGTGCAGATACAGATAATCGCCCCTCCCATGTTTAAGTAAGGAAAAGAAAACAGCATAATGATAAAGCTCTCACCCAGTTTGAGGCATTTATTTCTCCTCTCTCCTTAAGTCTCACTGTCCCTATTGCAAATGAGTTCCAATTGTCTAGCCTTTCCCACAGTGTATATTGTCCTAGGTTATTGAATTAGAATCATTCTCTTTTCTACTTCTGGTTCTGGATTTAAGGGGTAAGCTGGCAGCCATGCTAGATCATGTTGTCAGAAATCAGAAGCATTTTTTTCCTGTAAATTATTTGTACCTGGAACTTCCCTAATATTTCAAAGTTTCTTACTCTGTATCACTGAGTCACTTTCCATAAAGACTTAATTACATTATCTATGATCTAGAAATAACCTTTAAAATATTGTTTATATAAAGGCCAACAGGGATTCATTGAAGACTTGCAAGTTAAAATATTTTTATTAATAATATGTGTAAGAGAGAGAATAAGCATGGAAAGAAAGTGGGAGAAAAGTGTAGAGAGAAAGAGCAATCTGTGATCAAATACATATTATGGATAAAACTGTGACTGAAGGTAATAGTTGAGAGACCAAAAAAATGGGGGGGGGGCATAAGGACAACAGGGCATGAGAGATTTGTAGCCACATTGCTCTCTATATGACCTTCAAATCTTAAATGTTGCCCACCTTGTTCGAGTTCTAGTTCTGTTACTGCATTTGGACTAAGCTAGAAAATCAGGTCATACAAGAAATGAAGTTTATTCTAATACTTTTTTACAGTTTTTTTAATTCTTCAGTCTGAAAAATTATGTTTCAATTGAAGAACAGCCATTTTCTCATTCAAGTTATAAGTATCTTATGAGTATACTTACTAATGTGCTTTATAATTTAAAAATGAGGCATAGTCTCCAGAAAAATTAACCCATTTCAGAGAGGTTTTACCCCCTTTTTCCAGTGGCATTTAACATGCTTATCAAGAAATTTTGATTCAATTAATTTTGGGATATAGAGAATATTCTGTAGCATTATTAATATGCTGTGTTCATGAAGGCAGAAGAGGGAGAAGAACTTGCCAGTTAGAATTTCAGATTATCTCTCATTACAATAGATGACAGATGAATTTAAGAATTGTTATTTTTTGTTGATAAAACATTTAGAAACACCCTGGGGTTTTACAAAGATAGAGTTAAATCTTTCCCTTGGTATAGAGTGTACTTGGCTATTTTTATAGCATGTCAGAATTTTTTTCAATTGTCATGTTTGGAATCCATTATATGTTATTTCTGTGATCATTTTCATTTGCCTCTAAGGTGAATTGTAATT
This sequence comes from Saccopteryx bilineata, assembly GCF_036850765.1. NCBI lineage: Eukaryota > Metazoa > Chordata > Mammalia > Chiroptera > Emballonuridae > Saccopteryx > Saccopteryx bilineata. The sequence goes on from NC_089494.1 coordinate 184,356,780, forward strand.
TGAACAGATTGAAAATAAAAACCAATAGAATGTTCCACCCTAAGCCACAATCTATGTCTTTTATTCCAATGACCCATATTCCTTAATTAGTTAACACAGAACCCAATATTTTCATTTTCCAAAACCATGTAATTATAATAACATACAAAATTCAGGTAATACTCAATTAAATGCAAGTTATTTCTTTCTGTCCAGTTCCAGATTAACGACCAATATATGCTGGTAAGTTTGGTTTGTTAGTTGTTTATTCATGAACCCAACAGATTTGTATTGAGCCAGAAATTCTTCCAATTTCTAAAGATGTGGCATTGTATAAGACAGTTAGAAAATTCCTTTCTTATAGAATTTACATTTGAATAAGATGCAGACAATTAGTAAGTAAATAAATAAATGAGATAATTTTAGGTCATTACTATACCTATATAAAGAGAAGAAAACAATAAAATGATAAATTGGATTATATAGACTGTGGGGAGGAAGGCATTAGACAAGGTGCTCTAGGAAAGGGCTCTCTAAAAATGAGATATTATAGTTAAAATTTAAATAAGAGTTAGTCATGTGAAGATCTATGATAAAATATTGTAGGCAAGAAAGAAAGGCAAGAAGAAAAGAGAAAGAAATCAAAGAAAACAAAAAAAAGTCTTGAAACTTGATTGAATTCAGTAATTATCTCTTAGTTACAGAATACTGTGAGGTCATGGGCATAGGTGTTTTTTTTGGGTTTTTTTTTTTTTTTTGGCTAGTACAATCTGTGTTTATGCCTATTACCCAGGCATAATTATCCATAGCTCACCCACTCACTCTTAAAATGTTCTGGTTTCAATAAGAGATAATGTGGACAATCTGCTCATAAATCTTAGATAATTAAAGCTACTTATAAGAAAATATTAGAAAATTTGAATATTGAATTTTCTACACTTATTAAACTCATAAAACTTCTTTCACTCATTGTACTCTATTAGTGTCTTAGTAAAAGTCTTTGAATTCAGAACAATCCATTTTATTTATCATCTTTCCTTATGGTTCTTATACTCTCCTCTGTTAATTATCTCACTATGTGCTCTAAAGCTAAAATAAAAAAAAAACTGAATAAAAAATTTACATGCCTTCTATTCTTTTTTCTTTATCATTACTTTCTCCTTAGTCTTTGTAATATACTTGGGAAGTAGGACCCTGAAATAAGAGTGATTGATTAGACTTTTACTAGGCTCCTTCATGTGTGCTTATCCATGGGTGTTATTTCCCAGTTTTCTGAAACCTACACACAGTACTCTGTATGATCTGAAACCAGTTTGAAGGCTGACACCACAGGTGCCCCAGGACTGGACATGGAGACCAACAGTTCAAAAGTCAAATGTTTGTCCCAGTGGTGTCAAGAAAAAATTCTTTAGTTTTCAAGCTCTCTTAAACCATGATTTTTAAGAAAGAGGACTGTGATACATATTTATTTTTAAAACATTGTTTTATATATAATGTAATATGTGTATAATGTTATCTGTGTGTGTGCAGTTTCTATCAGAATATAGATATAATAAAAGATATATGACATTCATTTAGCACTTTTATGTTTGAAACACTCAACCATCCTTAGAAACTAAAAAAACAACCCAAATGTTAGAGTACACAGGTCAAATGGGTGTGTGGACAAAAGTATTTTGATTTGATTTGTATCACTGCCCAAAACATTATTAACACTTAAATTGTTTATCTTCTCATTTTTCCCAAAAATTTCAAGAAATTTCAAAGTACACAAATGTGCACTTTGATCACAGAAACAAAGGAACTAAATATGGCAAAGTCACAAATTTATATACTTTAACATTCCATTTCTTTATATGCTGGATATTAAGAAGCTAATTTGTAAATAAAAAACTGTAATCAATCTAACAATGTAATTGTTTGTCAAAAGGCTAATATGATTTTATTCTACATTGGTTGAAGTACCTTCATCAAAATCATTTCTTGAATTTTGTGTACCATTATTTAGGAGAAATATGAACTTACAGGAAAAAACTTACATGCATGGAGATTTTAAAATACAGTGTTTGAGCCTGACCAGGCAGTGATGCAGTGGATAGAGTGTTGGACTGGGACTCAGAGGATCCAGGTTCAAAATCTTAACTTCTACAGCTTGAGTGCAGGCTCATCCAGCTTGAGTGTGGGATCATAGACTCAACCCCGTGGTCTCTGGCTTGAGCCTAAAGGTCGCTGGCTTGGAGTCCAAGGTCATTGACTTGAGTGAAGGTTTCACTTGCTTTGCTGGAGCCCCCCAATTAAGAAGGAATATACAATGAAGAACTGATGCATTTCATCTATTCAGGTTTTCAAACACTATATAGTATTTAAAATTCATTCTTCAAATTATTTAGCATCTACTATATAAAAGACATTTTGGTTATCATGTTTAGTAAATTCAATACTATGCACACAGAACTTACATATTAAGAAGTTGAGTCACAGGAAATTAAAACTGTGTTAAACTATATAAAAAGCTACATATGGAAGAGGAATTAGATTTGTTATGCAGTGTCTCAGAAGGGAGAATAAAGATTAAGAGAACTAAGCCAGGACTAGTAGGAGGGAGTGGAGAGCATAAGCCTGTATTTTACTTTCAATATCAAAGATCAACTCTATGAAAAAAAAATTTGTTTTTTTATTTTTCATTTATTCAACACATATTTATTGGGCACATATACATAAGTTTCCTTGGTATATACCAGGACAAATATTAATACTCACAATCTAGAATTATCTAAGTCTTATTTCTAAAATTAAATTCTTGGTTCCCCATAATAAACAGCTGGTATTAGCCATAATTATTAGTCTGTGGGTGGTATAAGAAGTATATATTTTATAATCAGTTTTATTTAAGTGCCCTGCTATAATTTCACTTTCTTGAAAGCAAAAACACTGAAGTAATGCACAGAACCTTTCATTGTGTTGTCTACATTAGAAGTGTCTGCTTTTAAAGTGTCAAAGGTACACCAAAAATAAAATGTCAAAGAAAAAGCAGGAGGCATCTTGTGTGGTCCTGGATGTAGCATCTTCTAACAGCCATTGTCACCCTTCATGATGATTTGGTAAATTGGAGATGTTGATATGATTCAGTGCTTACCTATTTATCTTAATTAAATTCTAGATGAAAATACTTTTGGAAAAAGTAAAATCAATTAACTATCCATGATTAAACAAATATTGTTAAATTCCGAATTATGCCCAGACCTAGCACATTATTTGACACTAGTAAGACTAAGTAGAAAAAAAGAAAAAGAAAAATCAGTCTACTACCTGAATGGTTCACTAAAAATTACAGATGTGGCTCTAGGACTCAAAATCATTTTTGCAAAGTCAAAATGCTACTTGGACACGGAGATATTTAACTCTAAATCAGGTACTGTGAAGCAAGGAGTTGGCAGGGGAGTCAGCCCCTACCATGTGCATGAGCCCAACATGCCCATACTCTTAAATGGAACTGCCTTTCTAGTCCAGGGTTCTCCATTCAGAGGCCTCGATATTGGGCTTCAGTTGAAGTACTTTTATCCATTTTGACTAAGTACTTTTCTACTAGTCCTTCCCCCTCCCTCCCTAGGCTCACAGGAGCCTTTTGTTTGGTGCTCCCCAGCACTGAGATAATTCCCCCCTACCCCCATGTGTGCTGCATCCCGGGACACTCACTCTGTGCTGTTCTTGGGGTAGGGGGAGGGAAACCAGGGAACTAGGAGCCCAGAAGGCTGTCTCTCTTCTTGCCTTTTCTTGTACTGTTGCACCAAGTAAATACAGGCTTGATTGTTACTTTCACTTTGGCTCATTTTCCTAATTGACCAAGTGGACACTTGATTGCATGGCTGCCACGAAAATGGCTTCTAGACACAAAGTCTACCTCAAAAGTCGTACACGTGTAAAGACTACCAGCATTCTTTCTCTAAGATTAGAAGGGGAATTATAACATTGCCCACATGGCACATGGCTACTTGTCACTATGAATGGAAATTGAAAAATATGAAACATCAAACTGGAATTTCAACACCAACCAGATTTTCTCAGAAGCATTTATTCACCAATCAGCATAATAAAATAGAAGTATTTGTATAATTAAGGAAATCCTTCTGGTCTTCTAAGCCCTTTATAAAAAGATCTTAACTGTCTGCTCCACCAGAAGGGCATTTTTGATGAGGCTTACCTTTAAATCTACATAATTTACATAAAGCTGATGAATGTCTCTTACAGCTTTTAAATTCAAATTAATAATTCAGTTTAACAAATGTTTGTCGAGCATTATTATAATGAAAACATAGTGCTAGTTAATACGGTTTGTGCATGAGGACGAATGCAAAGTTGTATGCTGGGAGCTTGCAATCTATAGAATCTATGGAGAGAGTAAAAGAAGTGCACAAATAATTTCATTCTAAAGAAAGTAGTAGCAAAAAATATGTGATGTTTGAAATCTCAGAAAAATATACTAAAATGTCATGAGCTAGATAGATTACTTTAGTGTGGAGAAGTGTGGCAGACTGAGGTTAGTGCACTAGTAATGAGTTATATTAGTATCATGAACCCCTTGATATAATGCACTAAGAATATACTACCACTTCTGTACTCTTATTGCCCAGAAATGCTTATATAACTTTACTCTAATTATGAGAAAACATCAGACAAACCCAAGTTGAGGGACAGTCGAAAAATAACTAGTTGGTTTTCTTCAGAAGTTCAAGGTCATAAAAGACAAGAAACTGAGGAACTATCACAGATTGCAGGAGACTATGGAGATATTATAAATAAATGGATGGTGAGATCCTAGATTGAATCCTGTAATTTTATATACATAAGCAGCTAGTTGTCCATATATTCTCCATCGGAATTATTATGCAAACAACTCCATGTTTGTATTCAAATTTTTTGTATGCCTGGAATAGTGCTATCACTCAGTGGACTGTCTTCCTCTTGTAAATATTTTTGGGTATTTCACCTTCACACCTTTGGAACAATATGCTTTCTTACAAAATGCCTATCTTGTGGCTTTGAATCTTGCTGTAATGCAAAATCTTCGATGTCATGCAGCAGTGTATCACAGGATACAGAAGGCATCATCTTGATTGTCTGCAATTACTCCCAAATCCTCCTGAAAAGTGAATCAGTCCAAAGTGATACTTGCCATTCTGGGGGACCATACAGATTTCAGATGGAGGCAGCCATGACACATATGTCCCACCATACTAAGAATGTTACATAAATGAAATCATACCTTTTGAGATTGTATTCTGCCTTTGGGATTTTTTTTTCCCCACTCAGCATACTTCTCTAGAGCTTCACCCAGGTTGTTGTAGATTAAAAAAATTTTTTTTTTCCTGAGTAGAATTCTATAGCATACATATACTACTTGTTCTTTAACCACTCATCTATTGAAAGACATCTGGATTATTTCCAGTTTTGGATATCAATATTCATGTACAAGTTTTGTGTGAGCGTAAGTTTTCATTTCTCTGGGATAAGTGCCCAAGAGTACAATTATTGGGTCATATGGTAGTTGTATATTGAGTTTATTAAGAAACTGTCAAATTGTTTTCTAGAGAGGTTATACCATTTAGATTACCCACCAGCAAAGTGTGAGCCATACAGTTTTTCTATATCCTTGCCAGGATTTGGTATTGTTACCATTTTTAAAACAATTAGCCATTCTGATATGGTGGTATTAATTTGCATTTCCTTTCTCTATGGCTAGTAATATTGAACATTTTTTTCATGTACTTATTTGTTATTTGTATATGGTCATTGGTAAATGCCTCTTTATGTCTTTTGTCCATTTTATAATTGGGTTGTTTGATTTTTTTAGTGTTGAGTTTAGAGTATTTTATATATTCTATTTAGTAGTTCTTTGTTACATGTGCTTTTTGCAATTTTTTTTCCAATCTGTAGTTTGACTTTCCATCATCTTAGCAATGTTGTTTGCAGAAAAAAGTTTTTAATTTTGAAGTCTATTTTTTTTGGTGTTTCTACCCATTATGGATTATGCTTCTGATGGCTGATATAATATTTTTTTTGTGTAGTCCTAGATCCTAAATATATTCTATTTTTTTAAGTTTTCTGTTTTATAGTTAAGTCCATGACTCAGTTGAGTTAATTTCTTGTATAAGGTATAAGAATTAGATCTTCATTTTTTATTTATGTATTTACTTATTCTATAGATGTCCAATTGTTCCAACACCGTATTTTGAAGCCAGTCTTTTCTTCAATGAATTGTTTTCACATCATTGTCAAATATTAGTTAGGAATATGTGTGGGGAAACTTATGAATTTTCTGTTTTTTTTTTTTTTTTTTTTTTTTGCATTTTTCTGAAGCTGGAAACAGGGAGAGACAGTCAGACAGACTCCCGCATGCGCCCGACCGGGATCCACCCGGCACGCCCACCAGGGGCGACGCTCTGTCCACCAGGGGGCGATGCTCTGCCCATCCTGGGCGTCGCCATGTTGCGACCCTCCTGGGTGTCGCCATGTTGCGACCAGAGCCACTCTAGCGCCTGGGGCAGAGGCCACAGAGCCATCCCCAGTGCCCGGGCCATCTTTGCTCCAATGGAGCCTTGGCTGCGGGAGGGGAAGAGAGAGACAGAGAGGAAGGCGCGGCGGAGGGGTGGAGAAGCAAATGGGCACTTCTCCTATGTGCCCTGGCCGGGAATCGAACCCGGGTCCTCCGCACGCTAGGCCGACGCTCTACCGCTGAGCCAACCGGCCAGGGCCTGAATTTTCTGTTTTTATGTGTCTATTCTTCTTCCAATATAATGCAGTCTTGATAATCTAGCTATGTCTTGAAATTGAGTAGAGTGATTCTTTCTACTTAATTCTTCTTTAGCAATAATGTTTTACTCTAATTTCTTTTCTTTTTTTTAATAAATTTTAAATAATATTTTTAATATTTAAATAAAACAACTTTACTGAAATTTTGATAGAATTGCATTAAACCATAAATCACCTTGGGGAAAATTGACATTTCTTATGTTGAATCTTCTAATCAAAAAACACAATATGTTTTTCCACTTATTTAGGTATTCTTTGATTTTTTTCATCAGTCCTCTATAGTTTTCAGCCTACAAGTTCTGTACAAGTTTTGTTAGATTTACATCATAGTATTTAGTTTCGGGGTGTCATTGCAAATGGAGTTGCTCGGGGTCATCAGGTTACGACACAGTTCTGTTCCTACAACAGTGACATAACCCAAATTTTGGTGTAAGTCAAAACACACGCAAGTGTTACTTACCTATCTTAACACAGTTGTAAAATTATAATCTAGAACATAACACAGCTATTCCAGAGATAAAGGAAAAAGACATAAATATACTGGTTCTGTACACTGTACTGCAGTAAAAAAAAATGACAAAAAATGAGTGTAAAAAATTTCTTACCTTTATTACTGTGGTTGTTTTGCACACTGGAAGGGGCATTGCATGGTGGGAGAGAGTGACCTATTGGGAGGAGGAAGCTGGAGAGGCAGGAGAACCTACAGAAGGTGCTGGAGATACTGGGTCAGGTGAATCAGGATTGCCTAAGGAACATGCAGGAGACGCTGAAGATGATTCTACCTGTACTACAGGTGTTTCATCTCGAGAAGCAGCTGATGTAGAGGGTAAAGGATGTGTTGCAGTCCTCTCCATCTTCTTAAAGAATTGTTCCAGGCTAATGTGGAAGGTTGATGACTTCTCTTCCAAAATCTGCCTATAGCATTGCAAGACATTCATAACATCTCTGTAGACCTTACTGAATCTGTTATTGCTAGGGTTCTCAGCCTGAAATCTTGCCAACCCACCCTCTTCCTTAGAAAAATCTTCTGCCAAACCCTTGGTAGTAAATCTCTTGGGTTTTGGGGTTTCTATCTCTTCCTCTTCAATCAGTTGCTTCTCCAGCTGAATGAGGTCCTCAGCAGACAGGTCCTCTTCATATGATGCCAGTAGCTCTATGACATCCACCATGATGGTTTTCCTCTTCTTTGAAGCACTACCATGGGAAGACTCTGACTTTTGTTTAGAAGCCATAATAAGAGCCAAAATGTCACCAAACAAAGCAACACAAATGGAACACTGTGCTTTTAACAGTTGAAAATGGTGTAGGTAAGCGTACTGGGTGAGCCAACTCCCTTACTCATATGCTGCATTACTGCATATTCATCCGCTGTGCACAACCAAACTAGTTCACCCCCATAGTTCATAAGTACAGTATGACACCAATGGCATAAACCAAAATACTCATTCTCAATATTTTAAAGTTTTTATGGGAGTGAGCATTGTAAACTTAAAATGTCATGTTGAGACTGTCACAACTCGAAGATGCCCTGTATACAATTAATTTTTTTATCCATGTGCTTATTTCTAGTATAGAGAAGTACAACTGACGCTTATCTTCTTTTCTGTGACCCAGCTGAACCCCTCCTTATTAATTCTAGGAGTATTTCATAGATTCATACAGTTTTCTATACAGACAATTATATCATTTGAGTATAAGGGCATTTATATTTTTTTCAAGTTACTATTTTCTTTTCTTTCTTACACTGGCTACAATATTCCACATTACGTTAAATAAAACTAATAAGAGTGGACATCCTTGCTTGTTCCTTATCTTAGAAGAAAAGCATCATTTTTCACGATTAAAGTTAGCTGTAGTGAGGTTTTTTTTTTTGTTTGTTTGTTTGTTTTATAGATGATCATTATCAAAGTAACAAAGTTTCTCAGTAAACTGGCTTTCAGAGAGTTATTTTTTATCATGAATGCAAGTTGAAGTTTGTTTAATTATTTTATTTATTAATTATTATCATGCAATATTTTTTTAGCCTGTTACTATGATAAATTACCTATATAGATTGATTTTTGCATATTAAACCATCATTGCATACCTGGAATTAACCTCAATTAATAATGATGAATTGTACTTTTTATTTATTGCTGGGTTCTATTTGCAAATATTTTAAATAATTTTTGTGTAGATTTCACAAGGGATATTGATGTATTTTTTTTTCTTTTTTATAACTGTCATTAACTAGCTTTCAGTATCAGGATAATACTAGCTTCCTAGAATAGATTCCTTTCCTATTTTCTGGAAAAAAATTTGCAGAATCATTGTTATTGCTTCTTTCAACTTTGGTAGTATTCTTCAGTGAAACCATTTGATCATAAAAATGAATTGTGTGACTGTGACACACAAATTTTAATATGCTGTACTTTTCTTTTTGTTTTATGTATTTTTTTAGTCTTCTTTGACTTACAGATTATTTACAAGTATGTTTAGTTTCCAAGTGTTTGTAAATTTTTCTATTATCCTTCTGTTACTAATGTCTGATTTGATTCCATTGTGGTCAGAGCACATTTTATATGGTTTTGTTTTTTTAACTTTGATGAAGTTTGTTTCTAAGTTGTCAACGTATGCATTTTACTTCATGTCTGGAATACAAGAAGCAAAAGGAAAACCAAGAGCAATCACCACTGTGCCCTTTCTCAGGTTCTTGATTTCTTAGCCAATTCACCTTCTCCCATATGAAGCCTTGTTTTATTTTATTTATTTATTTATTTTTTTGTATTTTTCTGAAGTTGGAAACAGGGAGGCAGTCAGACAGACTCCTGCATGCGCCCTACCGGGATCCACCTGGCACGCCCACCAGGGGACAATGCTCTACCCATCTGGGGTGTCACTCTGTTGCATCCAGAGCCATTCTAGTGCCTGAGGCAGAGGCCACAGAGCCATCCTCAGCACCTGGGCCAACTTTGCTCCAATGGATCCTTGGCTGTGGGAGGGGAAGAGAAAGACAGAGAGGAAGGAGAGGGGGAGGGGTGGAGAAGCAATGGGCGTTTCTCCTGTGTGCCCTGGCTGGGAATCGAACCCGGGACTACTGCACGCCAGGCCAACACTCTACCACTGAGCCAACCGGTCAGGGTGAAGCCTTGTTCTATTAATAGTGTTTGTTTAGCTATTTGGTTGTGGTGGTGGGTGGTGATGGTGGTGGTTGGCATAAGGAGGAAGTAAAATAGTATATTTGTGTGTTTGTGTTGACTCACACCAGTAAATTTCTATATAAATAGCATATGTATTAATAAATCATTTCAAACAATAGCATACCATAAGAAAATGTTAACAGAAAATTACAGAATAAATTAAGAACTTTTAAAAGTATAAGTGATTGAAAAATATCTTAAACAGAAACACAGATAAGTATTATTAGCCTTAAGAAAGTACTTGCTCTCTACAAATGTGGCATACAACACTAAAAGCAAATACTCATATATATATATATATATATATATATCAATAGTTAGGAAGATGTTAGTAAGATTCTAAGAATTCATAGAAGAGGAAGAATACCTAACTAAGTAAGTAATCAAACAGTAAAAGTTTTTTTTGTGTGTGTTTTTCCAAAGTTAGAAAGGGGAGGCAGTCAGACTCCTACATGTGCCCGACCAGGATCCACCCGGCATGCCCACCAGGGAGCGATGCTCTGCCCATCTGGGGCGTTGCTCCCTTGTGGCCGAAACCATTCTAGCACCTAAGGTGGAGGCCGTGAAGCCATCCTTGGTGTCCGGGCCAACTTTGCTCCAATGGTGCCTTGGCTGCAGGAGGGGAAGAGAGAGATAGAGAAGAAGGAGAGGAAGAAGAGTGGAGAAGCAGATGGGCGCTTCTCCTGTGTGCCTTGACTGGGGATCAAACCTGGGATTTCAACATGTTGGGCCAATGCTCTACTGCTGAGCCAACCAGCCAGGGCCTCAAACAGTAAAATTTTCAAAATGGAAGTTAAACAACAATTTTTAAGGTTATTGGTATTTGAATATTTATTGTGTCATATATACACTACACATTATGCATCTGATATGAACTTAAATTAAGCACATTTAATAGAAAGAACTTTTACAACAATGATGCAGTAACCTTTCTTAAGATAAGAAATAGCTGTTTAGATCCTCATCCCTAGGGATTTCATGGCCAACATGGCAGAAAACAAAGTTTATGTATTTTCTTAATCAGCTATGTTATTTGCAAGTAGATAATATGGCTGTACCCTTTAATGTAAACTTCATATTCACTGTGAAGTGAGCTAAAAGGTAGTAAAGATATATATATCCCCTTTCTGAATAATTTTTCAGCTTCCTCAGGGGTCAGCAAGCTTTCTCTGCAATGCCAGATAGCCAATATCCTAGGATCTGTAGGCCGCAGGATCTCTGTTGAAACTATTCCGACATTACTTTTATCAAAAAGAAAAAAATTCTCAGCCCTCTTAGTTTCAGTCCTGGAGGGCCAGCAAATTAAACTCAAAAGACAGAGTAGCAAGAGAAGAGACAAAGTTTATTCATACTTGTGTAACTAGAGTACCCACAAAAAGTGTGGCCAAAGAGACATTTAGAATTGGGAGTTTATATATGTATCATCCTAATAGGAAAAGAGGTGAAGGAGAAAAGGCATGTATGGGAAAATGACTTACTTTTTTTTTTTTTTTTTTTACGGAGACAGAGAGTCAGAGAGAGGGACAGATAGGGACAGACAGGTAGGAACGAAGAGAGATGAGAAGCATCAATCATCAGTTTTTCGTTGCAACACCTTAGTTGTTCATTGATTGCTTTTCTCATATGTGCCTTGACCATGGGCCTTCAGCAGACTGAGTAACCCCTTGCTCAAGCCAGCGACCTTGGGTCCAAGATGATGAGCTTTTTGCTCAAACCAGATGAGCCCACGCTCAAACTGGCGACCTCGGGGTCTTGAACCTGGGTCCTCTTCATCCCAGTCCAACACTCTATCCAATGCGCCACCGCCTGGTCAGGTGAAAATGACTTACTTTTAGGAAAAATAAGTAGGCATTTAGGAGAATAGATGAGAGATATGATAGTTTTGTAACAATTTATGTTTAGGCAATATCTTATCCCAGTTCTGACTTTATGTCTCTGTTGATAGACACAATCTTCCCTGCTTGTGAAACTTCATGGAAGGTACTTATTATATATAGCTTAATTTTTTGGAGAAGCTGTACTTTAAAGCAGATAAGTGGAGCTCAGATAGAACCTTCCTATGTCTCTTGACACTTAAATGTCCTCAGCATAAAATAATCCTTATACCACAGTTATATATTCTGGAGCCCTACATAGTTTAATCATGAAAGCATCATAGGCAATATTTAAATGATGGGTATGACCACGTTGCAATAAATCTTTATACATGAAAATAGGCATCAGCTGGGGGCAATGATTTGTGGATGCCTACCTTAGACTTTATCATTTCAGGACCCATATATTAAAAATAGGTAATGCAGTTAAGGTTGATTTTGATAACAAAGCAGATGCTTTACTTAATTTTATGCACTTAGTTTGTCAAGAGCCACCAATGTATATATTTCTACAGTATTTATAATGTCCTTTCAAAACAGTGGAAAATAATAGCATAGAATGTATAGAAAACTAGGTAATTGTAACTTAAAAGAACATAACTTTGGAAGTAAATGTAGCTAATATTTTGGCTCAGCATTTACTAGTTATAAGTCCAGGGAAAATAATATCTCAAAGTCTCAATTTCTTTATTTACAAAAGGAAAAGAATGATATCTAATTCATGGGGTTATTGTGAAAATTAAATGGAACATACATAAAAGAAGCAAGGATAGTTCTTATTAGCATGCAGTAATCTCTAAATAATTAATGAATAACTTATTGTTGATAGTTAATTATTACTATTATTAAAAAAGTTTTATTAAACAGGCAATGGAGAAATGAGCCTATGAATTCTGCTTTTATCCATGTAATATATTTGATATCTGTCCTTGAAGTAATTCAGTTTTAATGATGATAATTTCTACTTTAAAAACATGCTCTATAACAAGGAACATATCTGTATTATTTTGTTCACAATTCTGAGCAAAAATACTTCTCAACCCACTTAGTTTCACCGCTTAAGACAAAAGTACTCAAATAGTACTGGAGAAATAGTCACAGTGATGCCTGCTTTATCATAAAACAGGCTCTAGTGGCACTTTGAAAGATTATTTGAAAGATGCAGATGAGTCAAAATCAGTATCACCATAAGGTCAGGCACCTGAATTTTGTGTCTTTCTTTCTGGATGTCCTGGTCTTATGTGGGGTGACGAGTGACTGACTATGAATAGTGTATTAAATTGATACAACAAATGAAGTACATCACTATCAAGCACGGGAGAAGCTGATGACATCAGTCTCAAAGCATGCTCTAAACGTCAAAAGTGATTTTTTCATCCTTATCTCTCACCAGGGAACATTGACAACAATAATGACATCTGGGTTTCTTTCAAACCAGTGGATTTTGGACAGAGTTGAGAGGGTATTTTTTTTTTCTTTGAATGGTTCACAGCCCCCAATTAGGAACAAAATTAGCCACTATCAGGGATGGATGATTCTTTTCACAGAAGACTTCTTCTAAGTATATTTGCATTGCAAATGTCAAAGTCCCTGGAATAAAACGAAGGCTAAATAAATATATAAATACATAGTGCAAGTGTTCATAAGAGCACCAGTAATTTGTTATCAAGCAATTTGCCTTGCAGTGTACTCCCGTTTCTCAGTTTAGAATATTTCAGTCAATATTGGAAATATAATTATGATAAAGGTTGAAGACACAGTGTAGCACTCGAATGTTAACCATTTACAAACAATTTGTCTTTAATGACAGACAGGAGAGCATCTAATTACACTCAGCATTTCAAGACAGGCTGCCTATTTGCCAAACAGCACTCCATTTGATTGCATTTAAAGCACAGCCTTGGGTTCTTAAAGGAAAATAGGATTTTTGGCTCCAGGTAATTAACTTTTCCGCTGTTCCTTTCTGAGGCCCTAATGAAGGTCTTTTGAAGTCTTCATTACCAGTGGGTATTTGTCAAGGCCAAGAAAATAATGTAGAGCCCCAAGTCCTTAATATAACAGTTTCCTTTATCATTCCTCGGTAAAAAAAAAACAAACAACCTTTGAAATGACTAATGATGGCCTGAAAGGTGCAAAGGGCAAGGCTCACAAACTTAAATGAAGCAAGTCATCTAGAGGGGCCAGGAGAGGACAGCTGAAGAAAGAAAAGTAATACTGAACTGAAGGAGGGGAGAGAGGTGTTATTTGAAATCTAGATTCTTTGCAACAAAGGCCTGTTCTTCAAAGTTCTGTGAAAAAAAAGTATAGAGGAAAAGAAATAAGAATATGAAAAGTAAAGGTAAGTAAAAAAGAATTAAAGCATATCTTAAAATAGATACATGATCATTGGAATCCATTATTGACTGTGAATAGGTTCACACTTAGCATTTGCCTTGAAACAGGAATAAGGAAGAAATCAGCCACGGAGTTGTTCTGCTCTATTTGTCTCAGAGATCACTAGATATATTTCTAGCACTTCTTTTTTCCTCTTTCTACTGAGTCTAGCATTTATAGAATCTATTCAAAGACATCGCAGAAGTACTTCGTTTCATGCTGTATTGAATCATGTGCCATTGTGCCATGAATTTCCTCTAGCTCCTTCCTTTATTAAGGTGTACGGAGAGACTTTGAATGACTGATTTGTCTTTGTTAAGACTTCTCTTCCGCCTGACCTGTGGTGGTGCAGTGGATAAAGCGTCAACCTGGAAATGCTGAGGTCGCCGGTTCAAAACCCTGGGCTTACCTGGTCAAGGCACATATGGGAGTTGATGCTTCCAGCTCCTCCCCCTTCTCTCTCTCTGTCTCTCTCTCTGTCTCCTCTCTAAAAATGAATAAAAAATAAAAATAATAAAAAAAAAAAGAATCCAGTTTAAAAAAAAAAAAAAAAAAAGACTTCTCTTCCCAGTTTTTACAGTGTCCTATTCCAGACTGGTTTTCTTAGAACTGGTAATGAGCAATTTAATTTTGAAACATTGTGGGGATGTCTCATATTTATATTTTTTTCAGCATTTTAAGAAAAGAACCAGAATTAATGGAACATTCACTATGTGCCCGTAATGCTGGTGGCTGAGGCCAGGCAGGTCCACATTGGATTCAGGCAGATGGTAGAAAAACTGTGGAGCTGGAAAGCTTTGGGCCATTCCCATTTAATAGATTCTCACAATGGCAGATGAGCAAACAGGCAGGGGAAAACCTCTTCTCAGGCAAACAAACAGCAAAAATGGCCCTTCACAGTGGCAGGCAGGTTATCCACAATTCACCTTCTGCAATCTCTTCTGAGAACAAGCATCCATAGCCTTGCATAGACTATGCACACATGCCTCTGCCACATGCTCACGTATTAATCAAGCAAAGTGCTTACAGCCAGTACACCAACAAGCAAGCCTAACACAGTTGCTTTCCCAACCCTCCACCCCTTTAGGGTTGCAAGCTTCACAAATCACATGAAAGGTATCTTCTGAAATGGTCCCTATGCCAGGAATGAGGTATTACATAAACAAACAGATATTATAGCAATAACAAAAATTACATAATAATCATAAAGGTGCACTTCATAATGTTTCCCTGAGCACTTTACCCAGGTCATCAACAAGAGGCCAACCTCTAATTCCATACCCCATGGTATTTGGGAGGGCCTGTATAGTCCAGGGCTGTGTCCATTAAAGAAAATGTCCTTGGTGCATCTCTGCAACTGTATGAAAGCAGCTTCCCAGTACAGGAGGCCCTCCACAGGTGCCACGCCCCCCAACAAAATTTCTCATAGTACTGTCCACAAATGGCATGTCCCTCCAGTAAGGGAGCCAGTGCCCTCCTCTAATCACAGTCCAAGAGTCCCTTATACTGCTCAATGATTAGTCCATGACAGACAGCCCAGCTGTCTGTGCAAATCACCAAGGTAAAGGTCCATTAAAGGCAACTAGCTATATAGCTCTTTATTAACAGACCTCAGCACCTTTCCATAAGTGCACTGTTGCCACAAGTCCCATCCAAATCCCTTAGAGGTCCAAGCTCACAGGGCCTGGTGGTCAAACACATTCAAGGCCTGTGGCACCTTGACAGTTCTCTTAGCTGTTGCTGAAAAAAAAAGGCATCTATTACCTTCCAATTCCAACATCTGCTGCACATTAGAAGTAGATCAATGGATTACAGATTTCACATGGGCTCTCTTGCTCCTCACTCATCCTTGTTGAGCAGGTCCCTCTTCCTTCCCTGTAGTCAAACTGGGATAACAGGTCTTGGGGATCCTCCTCTCCCACAGCTGTCTCTAACAGGTAACCATGCAACATGAATGCCAGCCATTTTCCTGGAAGATACTAGGGCCACAAGTTTCCCCTGCTTTTTCAGTGGCTAGAACCTTTGTTCTGACTCAAGCTGTCACCAAAGCTCCAAAAAGACTTTATTAGGCTTGCCATCTAATTTCTCTCTATTTTTCCTGGCCACAGTCAAATCTACCCAAATCTGGGTTCAGGTAGCCTTAGGCCTATTTCTCTTGTTTGTCATGGGGGCAGCACAGGCAGCATCCCTCATAGCCTTATGGGCATCTCTGTCCCAGAAAACAATGATGCCATCCACCCCTTATGTCCCACAACCACAGCAATTAGGCTGCCAGGGTCTCAGTGTGTTTCTGCCTGAATTTCACCCCTAACTTCATCAGCTCTGCCTGGGTGTAGGACCAAACCAGAGTGCTCTACTCCATGAGGAGGGGGCTGTGTCTGTCCCTGGGGTACTCTTGGCTGGGCTTGGAGTCTGCTGATGAGTTTCACCCCGAACCTTCTCCTCCTCAGAAGAGTTGGAAACACCTGCTCCCATTGACTCAGAGCCCCTCAATTGGCATGAATGCAGCCCTGTCCTTAGAGCCTGGTTAAGCTTGTGAGGCTGCCAGCTCTTGGCCTGTCACTGGAACTTGAGCTCTAGAACCCACAGTTGTTTCTCCAACAACTGCCGCTGCAATGTTCAGCTTCCAGGGCAAACTGCAGCTCACAAAACTGCAATTCCTTCTCCAGTGACCATTCCAGTTCCAGATGCTGCCAGTGCTCAGCCTGCACCCCACACTGAAGCTCTCAAAAGTGGTCAGTCTCCAGCAACTGTTGCAGTTCCTGCTACTGTAGGTGATCAGTCTGTAGCTCATCTTGGAGTTCTCAAACTCAGTGACCTCTCACACAGAGCTCTCAATTTCTTCTTGCAGGGCTGTAAACAACACCCAGCCCATGGTCTCCAATAGGAGAGCCACCAGATACAGCCACTTGTCTATTTCATCCTTCAAGGGTATCGGTTGCTCCATACCAACCTGCTCAGAGACCTGCCAAGTACAGTAGATATAATTCCAGTGGCCAACCCAGGCAGGTCCACATTAGATTCAGGAGACAGTAGAAAAACTGTGGAGACAATAAGCATTGGGCCATTCCCATTTAATAGATTCTCACAATGGTGGATGAGCAAACAGGCAGGGGGAAACTTCAGGCAAGCAGACATCAAAAATGGCCACTCACAGTGGCAGGCAGGTTATCCACAGTCCACCATCTGCAATCTCTTCTGAGAACACGCATCCATAGCCTTCATAGCCTTACATAGGCTATGCACACATCTCTGCCACATGCCTATAAAAGTCTATCATTTTGTATGGATCCTTGAAGCTCCTTTATATTGGCTACATTGAATGCTGCCCAATTCAAATCAATTTTTGCTCAGTTAAACTCTTAAAATGCATAATATGCCTCAGTTTATCTTTTAATATAACAAATATTTTATTTTGGAGTCTCCTCTAGCCATCATCTAATTTCTCTTTCCTTAAGGCCTGTAAAAGAGAGTGTTAAACACTCACTGTCTCACTTATAACTTAATTTGCCCATT
Source organism: Saccopteryx bilineata (assembly GCF_036850765.1). Taxonomy (NCBI): domain Eukaryota; kingdom Metazoa; phylum Chordata; class Mammalia; order Chiroptera; family Emballonuridae; genus Saccopteryx; species Saccopteryx bilineata. Next base: position 184,374,511 of record NC_089494.1, read on the forward strand.
GAAATCTTATTTCTGTACCTCATTGTCACATTGATTAAAGTTAACATCATCTGTGAACTCCCAGTTGCTAAGTACAATAAAGACTTTTTATTTTTTTTACCTCAGGTGGCCTCTCTGAAACTATGTAAATATACTTTCTCCTTTGGGTTCCAAGATCCACTTTCTTCTTTTTGTTTCTACCTTGAGGTCATATTCACCTCATTCTCTACTTTTAGGATCTTCTTTCTTCATTAATAACTTGCATTATGATGTTTCCTACAATCAACCCTTGATTCTCTTCTCTCTTTATTTTGACCTCTTCCTGGGATCTTTTATATTTCCTAATGTCAATGATATCTATGATTGAAGTCAAGTCTCATTTTGAGACTCCAGATACAAGATTTAAATGTGAGTTAGAGACACAGAAAATCTCTTCTTAGATTTTCTGTCCTTCCTACACTCTACCTGTCATGGGCTAGCTGCGATGAGTATATTCAGGTCCCGAGCTGGAACAGTGCAGAATTAAGAAACTAGACTTAAAGAATTAAAGAATATATAAGAGGGTTTGGGAGGGCTTTGCAATTACTGCTAGCAGAAAATACTGCCCTAGAAGAGAAAAACATGGCCACCCCCAAAAGCCACATACTTCTTTATTAAAGGGCAAAGTGGGCCATTAGCAACTCGATGACTTTTCTGATTACAGTTTCTAAGGCAACTCAAGAATTCCACCAAGTGCAAAAAACCCCACCAATACTTAACATCCTAACTTTACACAAAGAAACTAGTCCTTTGGGAGAACATGAGGGGAAGGACGAGCATCACAGCTAACATGGAGGTATAGGGAAGGGCTTAGCTTTTTACAAGTGAGGTGGGGGGCTGGGCAGCAGCCAGTTCCCCACACCTCTGTCCCCCAGAAATAACTCTAAAAACTCTGTTGATTTTTCAGTCCCTGACATCTTCCCCCCAAAATGTACTTCTCCTTTATTATCCACAGACCTGAATAACAGCACCATCATCCACCCATGAGCTAGTCTGGTAATAGTTGAAAGCTTAGAGATGGTGATGACATGGGTTGGTTTTTACTTTTCTCTGGTTTATTCATGACCCACAAAGGAAGTACACAGTATAAAAGTGGTAGACATGGCTCTGTTTTCTTCCCTTTTCTCATGAGAAAATGTGCTCAAATTTGGTCTTTTTGACTACCCATCAGGAAGGAGATGTCTGCCAAGTCAAGGAAACAGAACTCTTTTTTTTAAATAAATAAATTTTTATTAATTTTAATGGGGTGACATCAATAAATCAGGGTACATATATTCAAAGAAAACATGTCCAGGTTATCTTGTCATTCAATTATGTTGCATACCCATCACCCAAAGTCAGATGGACCTCCGTCACCTTCTATCTAGTTTTCTTTGTGCCCCTCCCTCTCCCCCTCTCCCTTTTTTCCTCCCCCTGCCCCCCATAACCACCACACTCTTGTCCATGTTTCTTAGTCTCATTTTTATGTTCCACCAAAGTGTAGAATCCTGCAGTTCTTGTTTTTTTTCTGATTTACTTATTTCACTCCATATAATGTTATCAAGATCCCACCATTTTGTTGTAAGTGATCTGATGTCATCATTTCTTATGGCTGAATAGTATACCATGGTGTATATATGCCACATCTTCTTTATCCAGTCTTCTATTTATTTTTTTTTACAGTGATTAAAGCCTTTAAGCAAACTCTTGGCCAATCCAGCAAGAATTCATAAAAGAGTAGTGTCCTTAACATGTTCACCAAGTCCAAGTTGGCCCCAACACCATGCCAAATTCCTGATAAATGCAACCTAACCCCAGTTCAGTCTGTTAGGAGCTGTCCCAAGGAGCAGGAGTCCAGGAAAAGTCCACATCCAGGAAAAGTCTGCATGGCACTGGAACTGTTGTCACGATTCTATACTTTGCAGCACACGTCCAAGTCCCAATGACCGCTGCTTCTAGCTGGTAATGATTCAGGTAGACTGGAAGGAAACAGAACTCTTGATTCACTGGCTCATTATATGTTGCTACATCAGCACTCTGAAACACTATCACATAAGGATACTAAACCACCTAACCTAGGCCTTCAGGTCTTGACGTTCTTGCTGTGTCAAAATAAAAGCAATCTTTGATCTATGCCTCTGCTATGAGGTCCTATGAGTTATCTGTTTATGGCCTCTTAGGAGCTATTTGTGGACAAGCCTAGTCATGACTCACCACAATCCAATTACCTGAGTCAAAAATTTTGGACTTATCCTTGGTTCCTTTTTCTCTTTCACCTACTCTATTTAACTAATAGCTAAATCTTGCCACTTCTAGTCATTAAATATATCTTATCTATCTATTTCTATTTCCAGTGTCCTTGCCACCATTATCTCTCAGATGCAATACTTCAAAATCTCCAGCCGGGGTCTCTAACTTCCACACCTGCTCTCTCCAGTTCATTGTCCATTCTACTGTAAGTATTAGCATACTAAAATGTGAATAGGATAATGCCTCACTCCTTATCAAAAATCCTTCAATGACTCTTTGCCACCTTCAGATTAAACTCCAACCTCCACAACATAGCAACATTTTTTATATAAACTGGGTCCCATCAAGCTATGAAATCTCCTTTAACACTCACCTTTTCTTCTCCTTGTTATCCAAAAGATTTCTATTTCTTTAAGCCCTCACTTTTCCTAATAGGTATGGAATGCTGTCCCTTTTGCTCCCTCCTTCACCACTTCTCTCTTCACCACATTTATTCATCTGATAAAATTAAGTTCAAGTCTATCTGAATACTACATCTGACAATCTTGCATTCCATTTTCCAACACATCCAGGCTCTAACCACTTTTCACACTAGCTCAGGTCACCATGACCTTTCAAACACAGTACTGCAATCTTCATCTAACTAGTATGCTTACTTCTACGCTTGCTCACCCAATGATGTTTTCCCCACAGAGAAGCTAGAAGAACACTTGAAATCCTATGTCAGCTCATATTACTTCTCTATTTACCATCTATCAACAGGCTCATTCAGAGGAAAAGAAAAATTTTTACAATGGTCTTCATAGTAGACACAATCTCGTCCCCAGTTGCCTCTCTGATGCAATGTCACAATGTCTCCCCTTCTCTCACAATATTCAGGCAATACTGGCTTCATTGCTATTCCAATAATATACTTCCTTCCACCGTATGCTGTATGTCTTCTGCCCAATCCCTTTACTCTCAGATCATATATATATATATATATATATATATACATACACATATAAATATGTATACATCTGATGCTTACATATATATACAAATACAGACCATTTAGATCCATATATATACACACACGCACATATGTGTGTGTAACAAAGGATATATATGTGTATGTATACATATATATATAAAACTTCCTCATTCCATTTAAATGCTACATTATGAAAGACATCTATTTAGACAACCCCAACTTAAAGAGCCACCTTCCTCCAATAATCTTCATTTTCTTATCCTACTTAATTTTTTTTTGTAGCATCATCCAATGTGTCCAATTTTGTGTGTTTTCTGCTCTACTGTCATAGAATGTAATCTCCAGAAGGGACCTTTATTATATTGTTTATTGTTGTATTTGTGAAACAGAGAATAATGAGTAAATAAATAAATAGATGAATTTATTATCTTCTATTTAATATCCTCTAGTCTCTATCGATTCCAAGTAAAAAATGTATTGCACCTTTTTTTTTATAATTCTACAGACAGTTTACTCATGATTTTGAGATATTTGGTAACAAAGATAATTACATTCTATAAGTAAATATTACCCAGTAACTTGTAAATTTATGTTTATTCATTTGTTCATTCAGTTCAAGAAGGTTACTTTTCAGATCGGTAACATTGGGAGACAATTAACACCATATAGTGCCTTACAGAGCAAAAACAATCCTTAAATATCACATTTGTTTTATTCTCCTTCATAAACCAGTTCTGTTTTAGAGAGAACCATGACTAATAAAAATAAGACAGTTTAAACATACTAGGTGTATTAAGTCTCTAGCACTGCCTTAAGAAAACACCACAAACTCAGTGGTTTAAAACAACAGAAAGGTATTATGCCACAGTTCTACGGGTGTCTAGTTTGAAATCAAGATGTTGAGAGTGCCATACTCCCATGAAAGCTCCTAGAGGAGGATGGTTTTTTGTCTCCTGCAGCTTTTGGAAGCCTCAAGTGTTCCTCAGCTTATAGCAGCATAACTCCAATCATTGCCTCTGTCTTCATGGTCAGCTTCTCTCTGTGTCTCTCTTCCTCTTATAAGGACATCAGCCATATTGGATTAATGGCCCACCTTACTCCACTATAATCTCTCTTTAACTGGTTACACATGCAACAACCTTATTTTAGAATATGGCCACATTCTAAGGGGTTGGCAGTCAGAATATCAACATATTATTGGGGAAGGAGGGGAGAACAATTCCATCCACAGCACTAGGGAAACAGAACCTTATATATTTCCTGCCATGGCAGTTACTCCTTTATTAATTTCACAGATATTTACAGCCATTCTTTTTTGTTAGACACAATGCTAGATTCTGAGCACTGAAAATGAATTAGAACTAATTCCTACCAGTAAGGAGATATAGAAACAAACATGTTTAAATGTGATACAAGTGGTATGACTAGCAAGCCATGGGCATATAGATTAGTGTGTGATTAATTTGGGCTGTGAAACCAAGCTAACAGCTACAAAGATAATTTTTTGAACTTGATATTAATGCAAAAATAAAATCTAGGTTCACAGAAAGATCAGAGGGTACATACCAGATATGAGGCCATTCAATACACATATATTGAGCACCTGTTGTATGCTAAAACCAGGAGTTAAGTGCTGGCATACAGATATAATTTGAGATTGTTTTGGGGGCTAAAGACATTAAGTGCTCTTGTCTTGATGGAATATTAATTTAGTGGGGGCACAGAAAAGTAAGTAGCTAATCAAAATAGAATGCGATATAAGCTGTGATGGAACCATAAAAGAGCAGAAGAAGATAAATAACATTAGGGAACAAAATTTCCGTTGCATCCACAAAAACACTTGTTCTTACCTAACTTGAGTGTGCTGATCTCAAATCTGATGTTAGTTTTTCTCCAAAACACATAAAAAACAAGATTAAAAAATATGACAACTAAGAATAATGAAGTTCAAATGAGAAAAAGAGAAAAAAGAAAAAAGAAAAGAAAAAAATGAAAAATAGCAACAAAAAAAAAAGTGTTTTCCAGTTTTAAGAGGTAACTTTTCCCCATTTCCAGCTGGGGGCACTGTACACAAGTTTTGCCTCTGGGAGGTTCTTGGGCAGAATTCTGCTGAGGTGTCACTGTGGTAATGATGTAGGCAGGGACGCGGTCACATTTGTAGGAGGGGTCTGTTGTTAGGGCTTTGCAATTTTATGTCCCTAGCATTGTCCGTCTTAGGTCTTCTGGTACCTCTCCCCACGTCCCAACAGAGCAGGGGATCAATTACCCAGCACCTCTCCCTCTCACAGGAGGGAGTGGCCTGGAGACTCAGCTGTGAGGGATTGCTGTTGTCACTGTTTGCACAGCAAGGGAGAATTTGGAACTTAGGATACTGGGGGAAACATAGCTGGGTCCTTCCTCCAATACCACTCAAAGCACAGTTCTGGGCAGGCAGGGGTTGTGCTCCTGGAGCCAGCTCGAGAACTTCAGGACCAGGGCGGGCAGGGGCAGATCTCAGATCGAGTGCGTCTCCACATCACGCAGGCTAAACTCCGTGGGCCGCATGGTTAGATCAAGTAGCCTTAGTGCCCTGCAGGCTGATCTCCATGGGTTACTTGCACATGAGTTGGGAGCACGCCTCAGGTTATGTGTGCATCCAATACCTCTGATCTCAGATGGAGCTCGGCGATGTATGCAGGTACCAAACGGGCTGTGTTCCTGCTCTTGTTTGAGTGCCCGGTTTAATTCAACTCCTTTTACTCTGCCCCTCAGTCTCTCAAATTCTCCCTGCTCTGAAACAAAACCCATGCTAAAAGTGCCCCCTTCCCTCAGATCAGTGAGGAAAGAGAAAAACTCCATTTTCTGGCTTTTTTTCCTCCTTGACCGTTTTCTATCTTCTGCCCGCCTTCTCACCCAATCAATCATACCTTTATCTGGTGTGTGTATTTTAGGTACTCCCGAGTTGTTGTTTTTTTGTCTTTGTGTATAGTTGTTAAATTTGTTAAAATTTTAAAAGGAGAAATAAGGAGTAGCTCTCATGCTGCCATGAGTTCACTTTCCCATATTTTTTTTCAAAATCTGTTATTTGATACTGAGTTTGTGTCAGACATAGAAAGGGCAAATAACTAACTACTTGCCTTAACATTATTCTGCCATACCAGAAATTATACAGTAATGATGATCATGTGATAGTATAATTTACTTCTGTATCTAGCCAAGAAAACAACTTCAGAAATATCACAAGGTGTGTCACCCAGATTTATTACTAAATCTAAATTTTTACTTTGATCTTCTGTATACAACTTGGAGTAAAATTTCCATTATGACATAAAAGTGATTTTGTAGCTGCTTGTTTTATATTTTACAAGATTTTCAAACAAGATGAGATATCAGGTTTTACATATCTAAAAGATTGCTTTAGGGAAACGCATTCTAACTTGACAAATTGCGTTAACAATGAATTGTTGCTTACATAAGAAGTTGTTTGTTTTTTGGTACCTCATAACATTTCTTGGCCTTCACGATTCTACCTGAACAGGTGTTCTTGTCATTTTATGTCAGGGAAGATTATGAATCAATTTTAATTTGTATCTCTCTATGATATCTATCTGTCTAGCATCTATCTATTTATCTATCTATCTATCTATCTATCTATCTATCTATCATCTACCTACTTACATTTTATATGGAACAATATTATAGATTTTATTTTATTAATTTATTTATATTTTTTCAATCACAGTTGACAATCAGTATTATTTTATATGTTTCAAGTATACAGCAGAGTAGTTAGACAGTTATACAATTTAAGAAGTGCTCCCCTGATAAATCTAGTACCCATCTGGCACCAAACATAGTTATTACAATATTATTGATTATTTTCTCTATGCTGTACTTTAAATTTCTGTGACTATTTATTAACCATCAATTTGTACTTTTTTATCCCTTCATTTTTCTCACCTAGTCTCCCCGTTACTCACCTATCTGTCAACCAGCTGTTTGTTCTCTGTTTCTATGTTTGTTTCTGTTTTGGTTTTTCATTTCTGTTCTTCTTTAGATTGCAAATATAAGTAAAATCATATGGTATTTCTCTTTCTTTGTCTAACTTATTTCACTTGGCATGGTACCCTCTAAATCTATCCAGGGTTGCATAAATGGTAAGATTATATTTTCTTATGGCAAAACAATATTCCCTTGGATATATTATGTACTATATGTTCTTTACTCTGCTATAGACTGCTTTCATATGCAGTATGAAAGTTACTAAAAAATTAAATATAGGTCTTAAATACTTGGAAATTTTATTTGAAAAAAGCACAGAGCCTGTATTTGTGGAATTGCTTAAATTATATTAAAATACCACTTTGTCTAAACCTGTATTTAAAAATGTAATGAGTTTTTACTTTGGTAAAATAGTTTGTTGGTAACTTTTCCATCAACAGATGAAAAAGCCTGCCATCAGACCCTTTTGCTTCTCCACACCCTGCAAAGAAAGTGGCACCTATCTGGGTATCCCCAGTGTACAGTCTCATGATTGTGGGAGGAGGCCAGCCACTAACAGTGCTGAGAAATCATTTCTACAGTAAACATCTAAAATTTTTAAATTTGACCAATAAATAAACTTGTAATAAAATGATCATTTTGGGGATGAAATATTAGATTTTTCCATTTATTTTTTGATGGGCATATTTGACTTTTGTTTCAATATTGATCACATATTAACTTTCATATTTGACCATTCTCTATTTGGTGAAATTGTATATTCAGTATATCTCTCTGTATATAAATAGATATGAAAAATATACCAGGCAAATATCATTTAAGAAATGTAAGTTTGCAATTATAAATCAAACTAATGAAATTTTTATGTCAAATAAATGGGAATTCATTTCAAACATACATGGCCTAGTCAAAAACATTAGGAAAAAAATTGACAGATGCTATCTGAAATATTTGAATCCTTCGTCTATGAAACTATACCCTTATCTGCTATGTGTATTTTTTTTTTTGTATTTTTTTTTCTGAAGCTGGAAACGGGGAGAGACAGTCAGACAAACTCCCGCATGCGCCTGACCGGGATCCACCCGGCACGCCCACCAGGGGCAATGCTCTGCCCATCTGGGGCATCGCTCTGCCGCTACCAGAGCCACTCTAGCGCCTGGGGCAGAGGCCAAGGAGCCATCCCCAGCGCCCGGGCCATCTTTGCTCCAATGGAGCCTTGGCTGCGGGAGGGGAAGAGAGAGACAGAGAGGAAGGAGGGGGGGGGTGGAGAAGCAAATGGGCGCTTCTCCTATGTGCCCTGGCTGGGAATCGAACCCCGGTCCCCCGCACGCCAGGCCGACGCTCTACTGCTGAGCCAACCAGCCAGGGCCTGCTATGTGTATTTAAAACAAAGTTTGTAACAAGATAGGTGTAACAGTTTTATATTTGTTGATGACATGCTTAATGCATTTCATCAAGACTTTTATTATTATTTTATGACAGAGATAGAGACAGAGTCAGAGAGAGGGACAGATAGGGACAGACAGACAGAAAGGGAGAGAGATGAGAAGCATCAATTCTTTGTTGTAGTACCTTAACTGTTCAGTGATTGCTTTCCATATGTGATTGATCAGGAGGCTATAGCAGAGTAGTAACCCCTTGCTTCAAGCCAGCAACCTTTGGGTTTAACCTAGCAATCATGGGACCATGTCTATGATCCCACACTCAAGACATCGAATCTGTGCTCAGGCTGATGAGCCCACACTCAAGTCGGATGAACCCGCGTTCAAGCCGGCGACCTAGGGGTTTGGAACTTGGTTCCTCAGTGTCCTAGTCCAACACTCTACCTACTGCAACACCGCCTGGTCAGGCAAGAGACTGCTTTCTTTCTTTATAGAGTAGCCTCATCTGAAAGAAGATTTATCTGCTTCTCAGTATCCTCCAGACAAATTAATTTTTCTTAAATGTTCTTTCCATGTTTGTTTCAAAAGCTCTTCACTGTATCCTAAAACTTAACATTTATTTGTTGCAAAATATCTGGGACTGGTTTACCTGAGATACCGCAAATGGATTGTTTGTAATAGGAATGTTAGAGATTTAAACTGGGTGCTATTCTTTTTTGTCTTTTAAAAAAATTTTTTTTCTTGATTGATTTTTTTGAGAAAGGAAGAGAGAGATTTATAGTTACACTTATTCATGCATTTGTTGGTTAATTCTTTTATGTGCTCTGACTAGGGATTGAACCTGCAACCTTGTCATGTTAGGATGATCCTTTAACCAACTGAGCTACACTGCTGGGGCCTGGATGCTATTCTTTTAACAGTTGTTCTGCAGATATTTATACATCAGACTTTGGAAACACTGCTGCCCCCTGAGACCCTTGGAGTAACTATGTTAGTGTTGTAAGCATGTGCTAGTTAGTGTCTCTGGCTTTGAGCTTGGGGTGTCTTGAAAGCTGGAGAAATGTAGACAGTTTGGAATTCTGTCTACCTCCTTTGTATATGGAAAAATAAAGTTTGATGCCTAGATTATTTTAGTTTCCAGGGAAGACTGTGGGAGATACACTCTTAAATTATAAAGACAGTTTCACGTGAAATTTTTTATTAAAGTCATTACTATAATATTTAGTCTCCATAAATCTCAATAGTCCACCTGGATAGAGAAAATAAGGATATGACACACAGTAATATAATGTGAGCAGGGGAGGCGAGGACTTAGAGAGATAAAAAATCAGGAAGGAAAATATTTTGAAAATGTATTGAAAATCCATTACATAAAAGAGACCCATTTAAACTGCTCGGTTTTGATAAGGCAAGAAAAAATAACTCATTTATACTCAGGGTCATGAACAAGTGCATGTAACATATATTGAAATCTCAGAGAATCAATTCCTAGAGGAAATTTTTTAATTTGTTGGATGATAGTATAAAATAAGTAAAGGTAATGAGATAAAAGTATAATCTTACACATATGGTCTTTTAAAAGTATGTGAAGATATTTGACATTTTGTATATGTTTTAAAACATGAATTGATGGAAATGAAGTAGCAATGATGCGATGGAACTTTCATCTTACATTGAACAATGATTTATTTATCAGGTTAACATATCAAAATTATTCTGTGGGTTCTATGATAACCACAGGTATGAATGAACTGCATGTCCTTAACCACAAAGAACTTATAATCTAGCCTGACTTGCTGGTGGCGCAGTAGATAGAGCATTGATTGGGACACGGAGGACCCAGGTTTGAAACCCCAAGGTCACCAGCTTGAGCACAGGCTCATCTGGTTTGAGCAAAGCTCACCAGCTGGGGCACAAGGTTGCTGGCTTGAGCAAGGGGTTACTCGGTCTGCTTTAGTTCCCCGGTCAAGGCACATATGAGAGAGCAATCAATGAACAACTAAGGAGCTGCAATGAAGAATTGATGCTTCTCATCTCTTTCCTTTCCTGTCTGTCTGTCTCTATTTGTCACTCTCTCTGACTCTCTCTGTCTGTGTCACACACACACACACACACACACACACACAAAATAACATAATCTAGCAGAGGAAATAAAATCATATGTAATTAGATTTAAAGTGTGGCAGACTATTATAAGAGATCTGTGGTGGTACAAATAGGCTATAAGAATTTATGGAAGAAAGAACTTAGTTTTAGGTCAAAGAGTATCTATGAAAATTTTGGTAAAAATATAATTTTGAAGCAGAATATTGAAAGACACCTAGGAGTTATATAAGAGACATCTGGTGAGTAGGGACATACAGACCTCTTTTTATTGTTTATTTATTAATCAAACTTTATTGATTACTTTATAATATGCCAGAAACTGTGTTAGATGCTGAAAGAAAGAAAGAATAAAGCATAGTCTTTGTCCTCAAAAAAATAATAAGGACTGTTCATGTTATGGAAGCTGTTTATCTTTTCCCCTTTACCATCTGTAGAGTAAGTACAGATATTGATACAAAATATCTTAAAATTGTGTCTAAACAGTCAGTTATAGTTATAAGTGGAGATGATAATATTGAGGCAGTAGGGGTTAAAAATTAATAAATCAAGGGAGATAGCAGATGAATGTGATAGAATGGGGAAGAGCCAACAGAATTCTTGAACTTTAGCATCAGTTTTGTGAGATATTGAGCACACTAGACATCATTTGTTAATATTCCTCTCTTCCTTGTGACAAAATTGTTTTGAGTAATACATGTAATATTTAGTAATAATGATTATTTTGTTGATATTTACTTTATTAATAAAACAATCAAAATTTAAGAAAATAATTACTTTTGGTTTTAAAAGATAAAACTTCAGTTTCTAAAGGCTGTCTTCCTTCCTTCTTCAAAGGCAACAAACACATCACTCCAACCTCTGCTTTCCTAGTCACATCTCTCACTCTCTGCCTTCCTTTTCACTTATACAGACCCTTATGAGCACATTGAACCTGTGCTAATAATCTGTAATAGTCTCCCATGGCAGGACCCTTCAGTTAATCATACTGCAAAGTCCTTTAGGCTGAGTAAGGTAACAAATTCACAGATTCAGGGATTAAATCTAAGTATTATGTCTGGTAGCTTCCCTTCATTTCAATGTTTTATATTTTAAACTCAAATAAAAATTTTAAATGCTCATATGAATAGACAGATATGAAGGAACTCAAGTACTGTTTTTGTTTTGTCTTTATAATCACTGTGCTGTATTAATTTATTGCTATCTATCACATTAAATACAAGAATATGTTTATTTCTAATTTAAACACACGGCTGATCTACAGGCATTAGAGAAATAAACTGTACCACAAATAACCTTAAAACCACTCTGAACAACTATAAATTTATACTTGAAATGAATTTGTATATAGTTGAGCCCACTTATGTAAGGGCCAGTTGTATAATTGGAACTTGCCTGAAATAACTTTAAAAATATAAAGAATAATCAACAGTCTGATCAGGCAGTGGCGCAGTGGATAGAGCATTGAACTGGGACCCAGAGGACCCAGGTTTGAAATTCCAAGGTTTCCAGCTTGAGTGTGGGCTCATCTGGCTTGAGCAAGGATCACCGGCTTGAGCCCAAGGTCCATGGCTTGAGCAAGGGGTCACTCAGTCTACTGTAGGCTCCCAGTCAAGGCACATATGAGAAAGCAATCAATGAACAAATAAGATGACACAACAAAGAATTGATGCTTCTCATTTCTCTCCTTTCCTGTCTGTCGGTCCCTATCTGTCCCTCTCTCTGTCTCTGTCACACAAAAAAATAATCAACAAAAATGCACTAATATTAAGTTTATTTGCACATTATTTTTTACATATTTATGTAATTTAATGGTAACTCTAACAATTGTTCAAAATTTAAACCATTGGAATATCTTTTCCACAAAGGATTGATTTACTGTTGGCTTTGTTCAGGATCCTGGGGCAGAGTGACAAGGGAAAGCAGACCAGTGTGCATCCATCCTTTCATTGTATGCAGGGAGACAGTTCCAGCTGTCCCATCTTAGATTTGCCACTGAATCAATTATATTCTTTCCAGGTGTATTTTTTAAAAGCTTTTTTTTTATCAGAGTCTAATCTGGCTATTTCAGGTACAGTAAGTACTACTATAATAAGACGTACATGTGTTTCTAAAAATAACTATACAATTCACACTGTTGTGACTTTGTTAAATAATATTTGTTAAGTAGAGCCTTGGGATACTGGGTGGGAGGACATGGTTCAGTAAAAAGACCACAAGGGAATTGAAATAAAATTTATTATTCACAGGTGCTGAAAGAGTTTTCAAAATACAGCTTGAGGGGCCATTGGATAGGTCAATTTAGGGTACAAGCGGAGAGCACAGCAGGACCTCTGGGGTACATGCCTTTGTTAGGATCCACAAGTGCTTTGGGGTTCCAGGGCTAAGGTCAGATTGCTCAGTTCAAACAAAAAGAGTGGAGTTTTAATAAGTTTTAATGGGGAATCTTATCTAAAGGGTACAAACTGGGAAGGCCATAGGAGATGAGGTGGAGAGTGTTTATCATAAGGGAGGTTGTGGTGTCATATCAGGAACTTGCATTTATTTGTGAGTCCCTAAAGCTGTTTTCTAGGGCATTCACTTTTATGAGAGGCTGATGTCAGGTCATATGCCCCTGCAGGCCTCTTGGTTGCACAAAATAATGCTAAGGCAGACATATTATTGGAGTAGTTTAGTCAAACTCTCAACTCACATAATCAAGATCACAGGATTTATGGGTAATATGAGGTTAGAGACATAGTGCTCAAAAACTTTTTCAGTGACACATTAGAAAAAGATAGAAATCTAATAAAATGGTAGCACAGTTTTACCCATTTTAAATGATTAAGAAGTAGAGAAATAATTCGATATATAACCCTTTTCCTTGACAGAGATCTTGAATTTAGTTGTGTCAATTTTAAAAAGTTAGCAAGGTTTTCTTCCAACAAAAAAGAGTTTATTCAGGAAAAAGAGAATTACAATCTAGAGCATGCACCCTTAGTGAGCCACATGCAAGTTCAGTAGCACAAAGAAGAGTAAGTTTTTTATAGCAGGAAGAGGAAGTTAGAAGGGCTATTAAAACCAGAGTTCTTCCTTCTTCCTGTCAGGCCTTGGGAATCAACATTGGCATGACAGCACCCCCTACAGTCAGACCTGATTCCAGTCTTGGTTGAAGTCTTCTTTATTTCTTTATTAATTTTTACACTTCCAGGAGGTCTCAGAAGGATGCAGCCTGAGAGTCCTGTGAAGAGAGGGTTTCCTGAACTCAGTAGGAGTGTTGTGATACCAGCTGTGAGAGGTGTGGATCATAACACGCTCCATGAACTGATACCTGTGGTGTGTGAATGTGTGCATTTTATGTATTTCTATGTCTTGGTTCAGCAGGTTTCAGTTTTTCTACTGTCTCAAAAGTTTTCTCACTGATGAAATTGCACGTAAGCAAATAGGAAATTTGTATCATGCTCAAATTATTCCTTAATATATCAATCTCGCTGGCATAAATTTGTGTTTTCAAAGCATACACTATAACACGACCAACTATAATGTTACTTCAACTCTAAGTGGCAACATGAAGAAATACAAAAGCCTGTTTTCCAACTTGTAGATCAGAGAACAGGACTGGCAATGAGAGACCAAACAGTTTCAGTCAAATATATAGCACCTATGCAGAAACTCTCTCTACGCCTTCGCAGGCATCACTAACAGATTCCAGTACTCTTCCCACTTGGGCCTTAACTTGACCTCAGCGTCTTTCTAAAGACAAATTTCCAGAGTACCACTTCCAAGATATAGAAAAGTGCTTTGCCATTATTAATAGTAGAAAAAAACGCATGGGTTCTAAAGTCATTTAGACGAGAGTTCAAATCTTGGCTCTTAGCTCTTATTCATAAGTTGTGATTCTTTTTTTTTTTCCTGTATTTTTCTGAAGGCGGAAATGGGGAGAGACAGTCAGACAGACTCCCACATGTGCCCGACCGGGATCCACCCGGCACGCCCACCAGGGGGCGACGCTCTGCCCACCAGGGGGCGATGCTCTGTCCCTCTAGGGCGTCGCTCTGTTGCGACCAGAGCCACTCTAGCGCCTGCGGCAGAGGCCAAGGAGCCATCCCCAGCGCCCGGGCCATCTTTGCTCCAGTGGAGCCTCGACTGCGGGAGGGGAAGAGAGAGACAGAGAGGAAGGAGAGGGGGAGGGGTGGAGAAGCAGATGGGCGCATCTCCTGTGTGCCCTGGCCGGGAATCGAACCCGGGGCTTCTGCACGCCAGGCCGATGCTCTACCACTGAGCCAACTGGCCAGGGCTCATAAGTTGTGATTCTTAAAGAGTTACCTAAACTCTGTTGGCCTCTGCTCTCTGAACCATAAAACTGAGTTAATAATGCCTATTTCAAATGGTTATTGTGAAAATAAAATAAGACCATATAGACAAAGTACTTAATACAGTGTCTGCATCTGTCTGTCTTGAGTGGTTTCCTTAATCTCTTAGCCAAGCAAAGAAGTAGAGAAATAAATCTAGTTTGAACCTTCGTTGGGGGGTAGAGGATAAGTTGGAGGGGTGTCAGGAAACTCATAAACCTAAATGAACACCTTTCTTTCAGTGGTGCATGGTTTCCATGCCCTGTTCATGAAGACAGACAAATTAAGTGGAATGTTACAAACCACAGACACATGGCACATGTATGAGAGATGGATTTTAAAGTTAAACCCAACAACAAAGATGCCAATAAAAAAAATGCTTTATTCTTCTATCTCTAAAAGTTCTTTGTTCTCTATTTTTTTGGTTTATCTCTTAATAATTTATGATATGAATTCAGGAATACTTGACTAAAAAAAAGCTTAATTTACAACCATTTCTTTATGATATCACAAAAATGAAGCAGAAGAAGCTAGAAAACTTTTACTCACTCTACTAAAAAAATAATAAAATAGTTGTCATTAAGTAATTTTAAAAAATGCTGTTAAAAGGCAATCGGCATCATTCTTTCAACTGGTAAAATAGGGATTATTTAAAAATTGCAACCAAAAAAGAACATGAATAGCCTCAGCAATCTTGAAAATGAAGAATAAAGTAGGAGGTATCACACTTCCTGATATCAAGTTATACTACAAGGCCATAGTAATCAGAACAGCTTGGTACTGGCATAAGAACAGGCATATGGATCAATGGAACAGAACAGAGAACCCAGAAATAAACCCATGCCTTTATGGTCAATTGATATTTGACAAAGGAGGGAAGAACATACAGTGAAATAAAGACAGTCTCTTTAATAAATGGTGTTGGGAAAATAGGACAGGTACATGCAAAAACAAAATAGACCACCAACTTACACTATTCACAAAAATAAACTCAAAATGGATAAAATACTTAAATGTAAGTCATAAAACCATAAATATCTTGGAAGAAAACATAGGCAGTAAACTCTCCAATATCTCTCATAGCAATATTTTTGCTGATTTATCTCCATGAGCAAGTGAAATAAAGGACAAAATAAGCAAATGGGACTCTATCAAAGTAAAAAGCTTTTGCACAGCAAAAGACACCATTCACAAAATAAAAAGACAACCCACACAATGGAAGAACATATTTGCCAATACGTCTGATAAGGGGTTAATAACCAAAATTTATAAAGAACTTTTAAAACTCAAAACTAGGGCCCTGGCCGTTTGGCTCAGTGGTAGAGCATCGGCCTGGCGTGTAGAAGTCCCACGTTGGATTTCCGGCCAGGGCACACAGGATAAGCGCCCATCTGCTTCTCCACCCCTCCCCCTCTCCTTCCTCTCTGTCTCTCTCTTCCCCTCCCGCAGCCAAAGCTCCATTGGAGCAAAGATGGCCCGGGCGCTGGGGATGGCTCCTTGGCCTCTGCCCCAGGTGCTAGAGTGGCTCTGGTCGCAACAGAGTGACGCCCTGGAGGTGCAGAGCATCGCCCCCTGGTGGGCGTGCCGGGTGGATCCCGGTCGTGCACATGTGGGAGTCTGTCTGACTGTCTCTCCCCGTTTCCAGCTTCAGAAAAATACAAAAAAAAAAAAAAAACCCCTCAAAACTAGGAAGATAAACAATCCAATTAAAAAATGGGCAAAAGAACTAAATAGGCACTTCTCCAAAGAGGACCTACAGAGGGCCAATAGGCATATGAAAAAATGTTCAATGTCACTAATCATCAAAGAAATGCAAATTAAAATCATAGTGAAATACCACCTCACACCTGTCAGAATGGTGCTCATTAACAAATCAACATACAACAAGTGCTGGCGAGGGTGTAGAATAAAGGGAACCCTCCTGCACTGCTGGTGGGAATGCAGACTGGTGCAGCCACTGTGGAAAACAGTATGGAGATTCCTCAAGAAATTAAAAATAGAACTGCCTTTTGACCCAGCTATCCCACTTTTAGGAATATACCCTAAGAATACAAAATCACCCATTCAAAGGAAGATAAGTACCCCCCCATGTTTGTTGCAGCGTTGTTTACAATAGTCAAGATCTGGAAATAACCCAGATGTTTTCCAGTGGACAAGTAGATTAAAAAGCTGTGTTACATATACACAATCGAATACTATGCAGCCATGAAAAAGAAAGAAATCTTGCCTTTTGCAATGACATGGATGGACCTGGAGACTATTATGCTAAGTGAAGTAATCTTGGCAGAGAAAGACAAATATCATATGGTCTCACTTATATGTGGAATCTAAGGAACAAAGTGAACTGAGGAATGAATAGAGGCAGAGGCAGGGTCATGGGAAGCAGAGGGACAGCTGTCTGAGGGAAGGGGATGAAGGGATAGGATCAGAGAAAGTGAAGGGATTAGTGAAATTATATATACATAACACATACATACAGATAACAGGATAGCAAATCCCAGAGAGAAGGGGAGGGAGTTAGGGGGAGGAGGACAAAGGGGTTTAATGGGGGCACAGGGGTGGGGGGTGAGGTAGTTATATTGAGTGGGACACTTGAATCCATATTAACACAATAAATTTAAAAAAATTAAAAAAAATAAATTAATTGATTGCAATCTGGCAAAGGTGTGGATACTGTGTCTCTAGGACAGGGGTCCCCAAACTTTTTACACAGGGGGCCATTTCACTGTCCCTCAGACAGTTGGAAGGCCGGACTATAAAAAAAAACTATGAACAAATCCCTATGCACACTGCACATATCTTATTTTAAAGTAAAAAAACAAAACGGGTACAAATACAATATTTAAAATAAAGAACAAGTAAATTTAAATCAACAAACTGACCAGTATTTCAATGGGAACTATGCTCCTCTCACTGACCACCAATGAAAGAGGTGCCCCTTCCAGAAGTGCGGCGGGAGCCGGATAAATGGCCTCAGGGGGCCGCATGTGGCCCGTAGTTTGGGGACCCCTGCTCTAGGATGTAAATTGCCCAGCTACAGTTTTCCTGTCAAAGACACCAAATTCTAAAGCTTTGTGTTTTTTTTTTTTAAGAGGCAGAGACCTGCCTTTTTGCATTATCTTCAGACAAGAAGATTCATGTCCATAAACATGAACAACAATAAAGCTACCCAGGGCAGAGGGAATGGGAACTTGGCAGCAATTCTGCTGTTTCTGCCATGGCTATGCCAGTTACATGATCCCTACTGAAAGCTGCTTGTTGGCTGAGACATTATTTCAATTCAGAGGAACTGAATATCAGTATAAAATGTTCTGGTATAAAAATGGAAGTGCTGAGCTAAATCAAATAAAAGTCAGAGTTTCAGGAAAGTAGAAGAGAAAATTATTTCTGCTCCAGCCTCATGCTAAGAATGTATAAATTCATTCTCAGTGTCACCTGAATTTAGACTGAGTAGGATATCAGATATGTTCTCATTTGCTAAAAATATAATTCTGACGAGGAAATTTTTGCTATTAGCAGTTTTGTTATTTTCCTAAAAAATTGACCTATCATTCTATGCAACTTTCTTCCAGGGGATAAAGAAAAAATAATATCACTATTTTTTTCAGCCAGATAAAAAGTTGTGGATTGTCTTTGATGATACAGAGTAGATGCATTTTAATCTATTAAGTCAATAGTTCTTTCTGAAAAGAAGTAGAAACATACCTCCTCTGTTTGGACAATTAAAGGGCAAAAATTCAACTGGGAGCTGGAGGATTTTCATAATAAATCTTCAGGAGGATACTGGTTAAATATCATAATGACTGCCCAAGACTCCCTGTTTTCATATGTCAATGGCAACAGGTCTGATGGAAAGCATCAGATAACCTTGTGTTGTGTCAGGGTGGTGTTCAGTAATATTGACTTCCTGCTGCAAGATGTCACTTAATATGAAATTATCTAGACTATCAACCTAAACCCAGTTGACTTGCCATCTGCTCCACAGTGAAACTGGCACAATCTCTAAGAGGAAGCATACTGCGATCCTATATAATGGCCTTTGGGATGAAAAGCCAATTGACCATGGTAAGTTATATTGATTAATTGTTGGTGTTAAAATCAATGTTGCAAGCCAAAAAAAAAATATTTTTTTAAAACATCAGTTCATCTTGAGTTTTTGTTTCCAATCTAAAGTTTTATGCAAAAATGATTTTAGGTTATTCACTAAGGTGCTATATTTTTAGAATGGACATTTATAGTAAAATATTTATATCTATAAATATTTGACACTAAAATCAGGTTTAGGAAATCATTAATTACATGCTGCCAAGTCTTAAGGACACTAATTTTGTAGCATTCTACACTAAATACATGCACACAGACATATGCATATATATTTTTGCTTACACTTACCATACAACGGCTTACCTAAATATTTTAAGATGTTGCCCTAAGAAGCAATCATTCCTCTGCTAAGAAAAAATGACCTTTGTAGCTATGTCTATTAATTCACATCTGTATACTCCTCTTAATATAGTTTTCTTTCAGAGGGATTGTTATGTCTGAACTAGCATAACACTAAGAACACAGAATGAGCTTAGTGATTTTCATTTTTATTTATATTACATAAAATTATCTTCATAAACTTCTGAAGTTGTAATTTAATGACACTCGGATTCTGCAGCCACCAGAGCTGTATTTTTTTTCTTTCTGTGCTTCTTAAGCACCTCTCCATGATGTACTGTTTCTTCTAAGTGGATCTTTGGCTTATCAGGTATGTTTAGTTTATAGTTATTCCAAGTTTACAGTTTAAGTCTATAAGCCAGTTTATAGTTGTTATACAGAAAGATCAGGATTTGTCTGCATTATGTTTGAATTTTGTCATAGCGGAATAGGGATTACATAACATATATATATCACACACACACACACACACACACACACACGTAAATGTATGGTGCTAACAGGATGGTGAAAGCCATGGAGAAACGAGGATGAGGGGAAGTAGAAGTGGGTAAAGGGAGGGTAAGTGGGGATGGAAAGAGCTCATGCGCAGGATGCAGATGATGTTTTAATGAGTTGTACACTTGAAACCTGTTTAGTTTTATTAACCAATGTCACCCCAATAAATTCAAGGAAAGAAATTCTGTCATATTGGTTTATGAATTTTGTAATGAATCCATGTTTCATCTAAATGACAGATGAATCCATGTTCAGGGTAGGAGGCTCTACTCTATGAAGGCAGCAGAGAGACAGAAAACAAACCTGAATGGCCCTTGGTTAGACACAGGCAGGTACACCAATCAACCCCACAGTGAGAAAGCTATAATGATGAGATACGTTATGGACTTGTTGGCTGCAGCTCCATCAATTGTAGAAAGCACTGAGAGCAATTAGATTTGACATTGATAAACCCTCATACTCAAAACTCTGGGTAGAGGAATCCCCTCTGCCAATTGCTTTTCAAATAGTCTTCTTAACTATTTGTATAAAATGTCTGGCTCCTTAAAGAGTGAAGGGATCCAAATTAAATCTAACCATGGAGGCTGTGTTAATTCTGTATTAAAGCTTTACTGCAGGCCAGAAGGCAAATGGTATTTGGAAAAAGATTCTACGGTGATCCCTGAAAACCCTTCTTTATTTTCTCTTTACAGATATTCAGAAAAAAATTTATAAAAGTTAAAGGAGGTAAACATTGCTGGCAATTTATTTAATTTCTTTTCTGGTTTTATCAGTTCCTTTGAACTTTGTTTCTGCTATCCATGGATTGTGAAATCTTCCATGCTTGTTTTGTATTTATAAATATATGATTGCTTTTCATTTCTTTTTATTACAGATTTTGCAAATACATATTTGAGATATTTGTGCATATATAATGTAGATGCATTATAGAATGATGACAATGGCAAAACAAAGCAGAAAAATATCTTTGGCAATTGAAGTTATGCAGAGTATTTCAGTTTAGGCATTACTCTGAAGACAATGTAAAATATTTCACGCACTGACAATATATTTCAGTAATTCTGGCTCTTAAACACTTAAAAAACATCTAGTCCAAAAAGCAAATTAAAAAGTAATCCTAATAATTAATTTATTTTTTGTTTCTTATTAAGATTTTCTAACTAAAATAAATCATATTGTATAAATGGTTGAAAAATGATTTTCATTGCTTTTAAATGTGCCTTCTCTTTATATTAATAAAAAATATTTTAAACATTTCATTCGTCATTACTAGTCAAATTTTTAGAATATGCAAAAATCTCTTTAAATGCTTCTATTGTTATATCCTCTTATATCATTACATAAAATCCAATTCATAGGTATTTGTTGACCTTTTTTAGTGTGTTTGGGACAAAGTACATAATGATGAAAATCCTTTAAGACCAGTGGATCTGTGCTTTATAGCAAAACTGACATATGTGAAACTGGTCTCCAGCTTATACAATAATGCGAAAGGAACCCAAATCACTCCAAGTTATTGCATTTTTAATATAATAGTAATGATATATCAAGACAAGAAGTGATATTCTTGTTCAATATATCTCTCTTCTTTACAGTGAAATCCCTGAGAGTGGCTATGGTCCGTTTTATATGCTCTCCAAGACAGAAATACAAAGAAAACTGCTCATCTATGCCTTAGGCAGAAACCCCTATCTTCCCAATCCTGGTTTATATTATAAGTGTTGGTTTAGGTTTGGCTGCATATATATTTTTTTAAATGGCAGTAATATAAACAAAATAGGAGTGTACAAAAGAAGCCTTCTTAGATTTTATCTTTTTCTTCCTAGGATGATGACAGCATGCTAGTGTTATCATATTTGAATTACTGGTCCAAAGAGGATGAAGATTAAAGGTAAAAAGGAAATCTCTTCTAGAGAAATTCAGAGAAATAATTATATCACTAAAAACAATCTTTTGCCTAAAGATATACTGTATACTCTATTAAGTCTTATCACTAGAATATTTATGAAAAGTTTATTAATATATACAAGGTGATTTCCTAGAACTTGGCAGACTCTATTTATTCCTTTCCTTGTCTAGATTTATCAAAATTATATGGAGCCTGTGCATGTCTATAGTACATACTTATGCTTTTGTGACATATGATGAGAATCAGTTCACTCCAAAATAACAAACAGACCAATTCTTCTCATCTTTTTTTTTCTTCTTAAGTTCTCATGCTACACTGAGTTGAGAGAATTACTTCATGTAACTGTAAGGAGATGCACTGTTAACACTGGCCCCTACCAACTGATCTGATTGGATCATGCAAAAAAACACCATTTCTCAATGATACCCGAAGAAGTAAAGTTCTGTTGAATTAGGTGCCCTCACAAATGAAAGCATTTCTTTTTTTTTCTTGTTAAAGCTGAAGTTTGAAGTAAAAAAAAGGAGAGAATATATCAATTTGTAACTTCGAAGACCTACAGAGGGTAAGGTGCTCTGAGAACACATCCAAATCTAAGCTTTTGCTATAGCACAGTTTCCTTGAGAGATCTCTTAAGAATCTTAGTTTACGTGGAGTAACTCCTAAGGAGAGCATAAAAACTCATTTCTTTCTGCCTGCATTAATTATAACAAAAACAAGATGTTTGATCTAGCTGAAATCTCAAAGTTGCCTTTGAAAACAGTACTCCTTTATTTGATCCAAATACACCAGTGGAAAAGGTGGCAACTATCCATTCACATCAACAAATTTCTCAGTGACTGAAAGAATTTCAAGCTATTACATTGCACAAATAATCTAGCTACCCAGAAGCAACTATGCAAATTTTGTAAAAAAAAAAAAATCTACTTTTTTTTTTAGTGAGATTGAGAGAGAGAGAGAGAAAGATGGACAGACAGACAAGAAGAGAGAGAGATGAGAAGCATCAATTCTTCATTGCAGCATCTTAGTTATTTATTGATTGTTTTCTCATATGTGCCTTGCCCAGAGGGCTCCAGCAAAGCAAGTGATTCCTTGCTCAAGACAGCGACCTTGGACTCAAGTCAGTGACCTTGGCTTCAAGTCAGTGACCATGAGGTCATGTTTATGATCCCATGCTCAAGCTGGTGACCCTGCCCTCAAGTTGGTGAGTCATGCTCAAGCCGCGACCTTGGGGTTTCAAACCCGGGTCCTCAGCATCCCAGTCCGACACTCTATCCACTGTACCACTGCCTGGTCATGCAACATCAACAAAAGGATTTACTTTTATGCATATCTTTCAACCCAATTTATATGCTGAGGATTGGATATCTTTAAATATAAAGGAAATTTGTAGCTCTATAATACACTAAAATACTGAAGTACACTGCCTGGACTACTAGTGTCCTAAAAATGCCTAATTCCTGACATTTTAATATGCAGCTGACTGTGAATGCGTTGTAAATACTGCCACTTGTCCATTGTATTAATTTTATAAAGTCAGGAAATTTGTCCTTTGTGGATGAGAAACAAGTGGACATAAGTTTATAATCTTTGCAGAATCATCAGTTTTATCATGTTGTGAAAATAGGTTAGGTGCATTTAATTATGTTATTTACAACATGTTGTTGAACCAAATGGCTGCTCATTTTAACATTCCACCTTATTATTTTTTTAGACAGGCAGAAATGTCTGGGCTGACTCAAATATGTAGTATACAGAGCAGATCGGTATACTTAAACATGTGTATTTTTATTGCTCACTTAGAATGAGTCTGTTAATCTAGGGTAGACATAAAGTTGATATTTATCATTTTGACCAGGATAAAATTTATGTGTATTTCTTAATATATAAATTATAAAAAATCAAAATGTGCATAAGGCTTTTATTGCTTGATTGGAAATATTTTACCATGCTTTACTTGCTTCTAGATTTCTTTTTTTAAAAAAAACATTCTAACATGTGTTAATAAAGGGACATACAGGAAGTCTTAGCTGCCTATCTAGTATATATCTTTCACCTTTTTCTTTTCTCTTACAGCACTCCAATTTTACTTATTTATCTACATTTCCCCTATGTGACTGAAGGGACGTTGATTTAGTTACCAGAACCTGATTTATCTAAGCTAATAAATGTATCGTATTGCCCTGGTGAAATATTCATCCAAGGTAGGCAGGTGAACTAAGTTTGCCCAATTATAGTTCATCATTGGGGAAGAGATTTTTTGGTCATTCACAAGATGTGAAAAAAAGAAGAGGATTCACTTAATGTGTTATCAATCTTGGGAACATGAGGGTTCAAATCAAGGATGAGCTGACAGGTAAAGGATAACAGAGAAAATTTTAAAACCTGTGTATGTGATGACATCACTGACCTACTGAATCTATCAGACTAGGAATCTATTTCTGAACTTCTTATTATGTATGATAAATATTCATATAGTTTTGCTTAGTTTGAATAATTTTATTTTAGTCAAAGTAACTATTTCTTTTTAAATACTATAATATTAATGGATGCTTATCACCATATGAGAAAATACTGAAAAATCAATAAAAGAGAAATATTTATAAAAAACAGCAATACTTAAGAGATGCCACTGGTGATATTACGGTGTTAAAGGTGGGTTATTTTTGTATTTTTTTTTTAGTCTGCATATACAGGTTATATCTTTTGTAAATGTGTTTTAAAAGCTGTATTTTAGTATGACCAGGCAGTGGTGCAGTAGATAAAGCATCGAGGGATGCTGAGGACCCAGGTTTGAAACCACAAGATCGCCAGCTTAAGCGTGGCTTGAGTGTGGGATCATAGACATGACCCCATGGTCACTGGCTTGAGCCCAAGGTCTCTGGCTTGAGCAAAAGGTCACTGGCTTGGCTGGATCATTCCCCCCTCCCACCCTGTCCAAGACAACTATGAGAAAGTATCAATGAACAACTAAGAAGCCGCAAATACTACGAGTTGATGCTTCTCATCCTCTCCCTTCCCGTCTGTCTGCCCCGGTTATCTCTTTCACAGAAAATAAATATAAATAAAAGCTATATTTTAATATGCTTATTAATTAATTTTTATTTATTTTCTCAATTTTTCTGAGTATTTTAATTTTCTTTTTTTTTCAGGTTTTTAAAAAAAACTTGAGGATTTGTATTTAACAAATACTTGTTAATCATCCACTATATGTCAGACATGTACTTAGCCTGAGGGGTGTGATAGTAAGTGAAAAGAGACAATGTCCTTGAATTCCTAAAGCTTCACTGAACTTAGAGTACAGAGAAGATCCACGTTTATAACCCAAGCACAAAATAAATGCTTTGTCATAAGGTAATTGTCATGAAGTAAAGACATTGAATGTTGACAGTGAGCCTACTGATCAGCCATGAAAGTTTGGGTGAAGTAAGCAGAGAATTATGATTTGAAGAACGTGGGTAGGCAAGAGTATCTTCAGATCTCTGTGGTTGGAGGACCTGTGGTACTTCTGAGCAACTGAAGCAAGGTCACTGTGATTGGGAAAGGAAGAAAAATGCTATGCAAGGGGGAGCATGCAGGATATGATCACACAGGTTTTGACCGCTGAAAAGTCACTAAATTTTGAGATTACAGGTCAGGGTAAGAATTAGATCATGTTTTTAAAACAAAGATTTCTGGCTTTATTGTACAAGCTATATAGGAGAAATGGCAGTGCAGGTGGGACAGAAACTGAAGATAAAAAAAATTGGATTTGATAAACAATTGGAAGTTAAAATTGGTGCAAAATTGGTGGAAAGAGATTACAAATAACTCCTATGTCTAGAATTAGGGGAAAAAATGGTGCAGTTTCTTGAATAGCCAAATTTATCACTTTTTTTCCTTTTACCCTTTTATATTTCTTCTGCTCCCAACCCCAAACTTAAAAATATAGATATATCCCTATATACTTATTTTTATTAATTTTAATTTATTGTGTTTACATAGATTTTAGTTTTTATTTACTAAACCTTTTAATATGTCCTAAAATGACTCACGTTTATAGTAAAAAGCAAAGCTTTCCTTCAGAATTTTTTTAGAAAATTAAATCCTGTAATATATTCTTTTTTTAATGTTATTTTCACTTAATTTTATGTTGTTAATTCTCATATGATGACTCTTTAAAATTTGATGTGTATTAGTGGTATACTTATGTCTATTATAAGACTATATCTTAAATTATTACTTTATTTAGCCATGTGCCTTTATTTAGCCAATGCCTTATAAATGATGTTGTATTGGACATTATTAAGCAACAGTATTTCAACACTTCTTTTGAATATATTTTTGAAGCTACTAGGGCAAGTAGAGTTTTGTGTCCAGAATAAAATTCTGATTCGCATATCTTAAAACACACATGTTTATTGTTTGCCCATAAGGGATGTGGTAATATACAAAGATATGCACATTAATATTTAGCAGTTGGACTAATGTAAAGTTTACTTGAATTTTCTGAATTTAAATATTATAGAAAGTCAAAGAATTATATTATTGTTATCCTTAAATTCAATATGTAACTTTTTTTTTTAAATTAAGTGAGAGAGGCAGGGAGGCAGAGAGACAGACTAACACATGTGCCCTGATTGGGATCCACCTGGCAAACCCATACCAGGTGATGCTCTGCCTATCTGGGGCCACTGCTCTGTTTCTTGGCAACTGAGCTACTTTAGCACTTGAGGAGAGGTCATGGTGCCATCCTCGGTGCCTGGGGCCAACTAGCTTAAACCATTTGAGCTATGGCTGCGGGAGGGGAAGAGAGAGAGGGAGAGAGAGAAAAGAGGGAGGAGGGGTGAAAAAGCAGATGGTTACTTCTCCTATGTGCCCTGACTGGGAATTGAACCCAGGACTTCCACATGCTGTCTGACACTCTACCGCTGAGTCAACCAGCCAGGGCCCCAATATATAACTTCACAGTGAAAATATTGATCATGGCTTGATTGATTCTTCTGTTTATTTTATTGTCTTAGTGTGGTGAAGCCGCCATAACAAAGTATCACAAACTGAGTAGCTTAAGCCACAGAAAAGAATTTTCTCAGGGTCTAGAGGACTAAGATCAAAGTGCCCCAGGGTAGATTTTACTCTGAGCCTCTTCTCTGCTTTTCAGAGGTCACCATTTTACAGTGTGCTCACACGGCCTTTCCTTGATGCATATGTGTGGCAAGAGTTTGAGCACTCTGGTACCTCTTCTTATAAGACATTAATTTTATCAGATCAGAGGCCCATCCTAATGACCTCATTTAACCTTAATCACTTCTTTAGAGAACCCATCTCCAAATACAGCTACACTGGGAGTTAGCTCAACATAATTGAGGGAGCAGGCACAAATATTTAGTCCATAACACTATCCAGTTTTCCTGTCATGTCTGTACAATTGTACTAACACAGAAACACAGAAAATTAGCAAGGACTCATTGTCAACAAATAAAAAAACAAAAGAATGAATAAAAATAAAGTAAATTAACAAAAGAGTAAACCTGTTATTGCTTTACTTAAAGATTCTACTGCTAACATGTAGATGTCATTTTTTTTCTATAAAAATTATTTTAATTTTTTTCCTCCTTAATTTAAAATTATATATTCCATGTACTGTTTTATATACAAATGAAATTTTACTTTAAATATATTGCTAACTATTGATTTGCCTCAACTGTTCTTGATAACGTTAAGAATATATCCTTAGCCCTGGCTGGTTGGCTCAGTGGTAGAGCGTCAGCCTGGCGTGCAGAAGTCCCGGGTTTGATTCCTGGCCAGGGCACACAGGAGAGGTGCCCATCTGTTTCTCCACCCCTCCCCCTCTCCTTCCTCTCTGTCTCTCTCTTCCCCTTCCGCAGCCGAGGCTCCATTGGAGCAAAGATGGCCCCGGGCACTGGGGATGGCTCCTTGGCCTCTGCCCCAGGTGCTAGAGTGGCTCTGGTCACGGCAGAGCGACGCCCCGGAGGGGCAGAGCATCGCCCCCTGGTGGGCGTGCCGGGTGGATCCCGGTCGGGCGCATGCGGGAGTCTGTCTCACTGTCTCTCCCTGTTTCCAACTTCAGAAAAATACAAAAAAAAAAAAGAATATATCCTTATATTTATCATGGCACATATAGAATTTGAATTCACCCTTCATTCTACTAATTGCTGTTGGACATCTAGCATGTGCCAAGCACTGTTCTAGTGGCACAGACATATAAGTAATACATAAACATAGAATATAATTTTACATCAACACATATTTTATAAAGATATTAAAGCAGGTTTAGGCCTGACCAGGTGGTGGCGCGGTGGATAGAGCATCAGACTGGGATGCGGAAGGACCCAGGTTCGAGACCCCGAGGTCGCCAGCTTGAGCACGGGCTCATCTGGCTTGAGCAAAAAGCTCACCAGCTTGGACCCAAGGTCGCTGGCTCCAGCAAGGGGTTAATCAGTCTGCTGAAGGCCCGCGGTCAAGGCACATATGAGAAAGCAATCAATGAACAACTAAGAAGTCGCAACACGCAACGAGAAACTAATGATTGATGCTTCTCATCTCTCTCCGTTCCTGTCTGTCTGTCCCTATCTCTGCCTCTGGTAAAAAAAAAAAAAAAAAAAAAAAAAAGCAGGTTTAGGAAGTATATCAATACGGAGACAAAGAGAGAAAAATCATTTCCCATTGAACTCAGGAAGGCTTCTCTAAGGAGTGTTACTTGAGAAAAATTTGAATGAAGAAAGGAGACAAAATTACATGAAAATATAATAGAAAGTGTTTTCAGGTAGAAGAACATCAAGTACAAAGACCGTGATATTACACAAGTGTTTTGGGTCTCAGTAGCAGCTGGAGGAAAATGAGATGAAAAGTAGTTAAGAGATTAAATTAGGGGGATAGTTGGAGGCCAGATCATGTAACACCATTTAGAACATGATAAAGACAGAAATTTATTCTAAGTGTGTGGGAAGCCACTGGAGAATTTTGAGCAAAGGAATGATGTAATAAACTTTACTTTTTAAAAGATTGTATATCTGAGTGATGTGTGGATCTAAACTAAATGATAAATGTTTTAAATTTAAATTGTCCTTTCTATTAAGGCTATTTCTTTAAAAAATATCATGATGTGATTAATTGTACTGATATATTTTCGGATATTAAGCATTCTTAGAGTTGACTGCACATAATTATATAGAGTAACACATAGAGTTGACTTCTTAATTTACTATTTTTTTTCTGATAATTACATTTACATTGCTGAACTTATTCAGGTTCCTTTTTCAAGCTTTATTGGGATATTAGGATAAACTGAGGCAGATGATATTAAAAGATAATTTAAAGCAAGCTTCTTATTAATATATAATATTAATGTTTTAATTATATGTGTCTGAAACATATCTAAAAAAATTACCTGAAAAGAGCTGGCAAATGTAAAACTACATTTGGATTAGCAAGGCGTATTTTTTTTTTCATTTTTCCGAAGCTGGAAATGGGGAGGCAGTCAGACAGAATCCCGCATGTGCCCGACCGGGATCCACCCAGCATGCCCACCAGGGAGCAATGTTCTGCCCCTCTGGGGCGTCGCTCTGTTGCATCTAGAGCCATTCTAGCACCTGAGGCAGAGGCCAGAGAGCCATCCCCAGCGCCTGGGCCATCTTTGCTCCAATGGAGCCTCAGCTGCGGGAGGGGAAGATAGAGACAGAGAGGAAGGAGAGGGGGAGGGGTGGAGAAGCAGATGGGTGCTTCTCCTGTGTGCCCTGGCCGGGAATCGAACCAGGACTCCTGCACGCCAGGCCGACGCTCTACTGCTGAGCCAACTGGCCAGGGCTGCAAGGTGTATTTTTAAGTGAATAGGTTGTATTAAAAACTCATAACAGCCCTGGCCGGTTGGCTCAGTGGTAGAGCGTCAGCCTGGTGTGTGGAAGTCCCGGGTTTGATTCTCGGCCAGGGCACACAGGAGAAGCGCCTATCTACTTCTCTACCCCACCCCCTCTCCTTACTCTCTGTCTCTCTCTTCCCCTCCCACAGCCGAGGCTCCATTGGAGCAAAGTTTGCCCGGGTGCTGGGGATGGCTCTGTGGCCTCTGCCTCAGATGCTAGGATGGCTCTGGATGTAACAGAGCGACACCCCAGATGGGCAGAGCATCACCCCCTGGTGGGCATGCCGGGTGGATCTGGTCGGGCGCATGCAGGAGTCTGTCTGACTACCTCCCCGTTTCCAGCTTCAGAAAAATACAAAAACAAACAAACAAACAAACAAACAAAACCTCATAACAGTTTTTGCAATAAATACTCTAAGAAGTGAGCCATTTGAAAGTTTCAGTAGAGGCACTATATTACAGTGACTAAGGACAGCCAGAATATCTGAGTACATGGCTTGTTTGTGCTTCTCATCACATGTACAATATCTGGTAAATAAAGAAAAAGCCCCCAGGAGACCTGAAGACGGCAGCAGAGTAGGCAGACTCACAGACTCCCAGCTCACACCACCAAACTGGATTATGAACTAATTTATGAACAATCAGCGTGAAAAACCAAATCTGGACTATAAGAACAGCTTTCAAAAACCAAGGAGCAAAGAAGAAGCCACAACAAACCTGGTAGAGAGCGCTTGATTCTCCCCTGCTTACAGGAATGGAGGGGGGGAGAGGCTGGACTCTCACTCTAAGGAAAAGAGCAGTAAATACTGCTCACAGCCACTTACCTGGCAACCAGGGAACGAGGTGTGTTGAAAGAGCCCACATGTCTTCCAAAAAAAAAAAAAAAAGGAGAGAGAGAGACAAATGGTAAGGGGGAGAGGAATACAGGCGATGACATGAAAAGCTGTCTCATTCAGTGCTGGAGGTGGCCATAACTAGTTGAGGGGCTGTTCCTTCCACAAAGCAAAATACAAAAGTACTCCCAGATCACAGAGATACAGACATCTCTCCAGCTCCAATCAGTGCAAAAAGACACAGCTGAAGGCCCTGGCCGGTTGGCTCAGTGGTAGAGTGTCAGCCTGGCGTGCGGGGGACCTGGGTTTGATTCCTGGCCAGGGCACATAGGAGAAGCGCCCATTTGCTTCTCCACCCCCCCCTCCTTCCTCTCTGTCTCTCTCTTCCCCTCCCGCAGCCAAGGCTCCATTGGAGCAAAGATGGCCTGGGTGCTGGGGATGGCTCCTTGGCCTCTGCCCCAGGTGCTAGAGTGGCTCTGGTCACGGCAGAGTGAAGCCCCGGAGGGGCAGAGCATCGCCCCCTGGTGGGCAGAGCATCGCCCCTGGTGGGCGTGCCGGGTGGATCCCGGTCGGGCGCATGTGGGAGTCTGTCTGACTGTCTCTCCCCATTTCCAGCTTCAGAAAAAAAAAAAAAGACACAGCTGAAAGCAAGAAGTGGGGAGGAAAGGCAGTAACTAGCTCTCCATTGAGATCTGAGATACACCTCCCCCTACTAAAGCTGAGAAAGCAACCCACCCCCAGAGAGATTAACTGGCAGAAGAGGACTTCAGAGCCTCAGGTCACACCCACTGCATTCCTGGATACAGTTTCAAATAAGCCCCCTGCTGAGATCAGCAAACAAGAAAATCACCTTTTAAGAAAACAAACAAATCAAGACTTCAAAGCAGCCCAAATCCGACAGTGGATTACAAACAATAGCTGATGCCAACAAAAGAAGACCTAGAAACAACACAAGTGAAAACTGGAGGCAGACAACACCAAGCCTAGACTCTACAAAGAAAACACCAGCTCTACAAAGAAAACACCCAAACACACAGACATAATGAGAAGACAAAGAAGTGCAAGCCAAATAAAACCACAAGAGAAACCTTCAGGAGATGAACTGAGTGATATGGAAATAATCAAACTTCTGGATGCGGAGTTTAAAATAATGATTGTAAGGATGCTTAGGGATCTTAGAACAACAATGGATGGTCATCACGAACACCTAAATAAAGAAATAGCAAGTATAAAAAAGGATATTGAAATATTAAAAAAGAATCAGTCAGGGATGACAAATACAATATGAGAAATGAAGACCACAATGGAAGGAATTAAAAACAGGATGGATAGAGCTGAGGATCGAACCAGCAAGTTGGAAGACAACTGGAATGAAGGCATGAAAGCAAAGAAGAAAAAAGAAAAGAGACTCAAAAAGTCTGAGGAAACTCTTAGAAAGCTCTGTGACAACATAAAGAGAAATAACATCCGCATCATAGGGGTTCCTGAAGAAGAAGAGAAAGAACAAGTGATAGAGGCTTTGTTCAATCATATCATTGCTGACAACTTCCCTAAATTAATGCAGGAGAAACTCTCACAAATTCAAGAAGCACAGAGAACTCCACTAAAAAGAAACCCAAAGAAACCTACACCAAGACACATCATAATTAAAATACCAAAGCTAAGTGATAAGAGAAAATATTAAAAGCTGTGAGAGAAAAAAAGGCTATCACCTACAAAGGAGCTCCCATAAGGATGACATCAGACTTCTCAACAGAAACACTTGAAGCCAGAAGGGAATGGCAAGAAATATTCAAAGTAATGCAGAACAAGAACCTACAACAAAGACTACCTTATCCAGCAAGGCTATCATTTAAAATTGAAGGAGAAATAAAAAGATTCCCAGAAAAAAAAAAAAACTCAAGGAATTTATTACAACCAAACCAATGCTGCAGGAAATGTTAAGGGGCATGGTGTAAACAGATCAAAGTGGGAAAAGAATATAGCAAAAGAAGAATACAGCTTTAAAGAATAAAATGGCAATAAACAACTACATATCAATAATAACCTTAAATGTAAATGGATTAAATGATCCAATCAAAAGACATAGGGTAGCTGCATGGATAAGAAAACAGGACCCATACATATGCTGCCTACAAGAGACACACCTTAAAACAAAAGATGCACATAGGTTGAAGGTAAAAGGATGGAAAAAGCATTTCATGCAAATGGAAATGAAAAAAAAGCTGGGGTAGCATACTTAAATCAGACAAAATGGACTTTAAAACAAAGAATATAGTAAGAGATAAAGAAGGCCACTACATAATGATAAAGGGAGCAATCCAACAGGAAGATATAAGTATTATAAATATCTACGCACCTAATATAGGAGCACCTAAATATATAAAGCAGACTTTGATGGATGTAAAGAGTGAGATCAACAGCAATACTATTATAGTAGGGGATTTTAATATCCCACTAACATCAATAGATAGATCCTCAAGAAAGAAAATTAACAAAGAAATAGCAGACTTAAAAGACCCACTAGATCAACTCGATTTAATAAATATCTTCAGAACCTTTCATCCTAAAGCAGCAGAATATATGTTCTTTTCAGGTGCTCATGGTACATTCTCTAGGATAGACCACATGTTAGGGCACAAAAGTGGTCTCAACAAATTTAAGAAGATTAAAATCATATCAAGCACTTTTTCTGATCACAATGGCATGAAACTAGAAATCAACCACAACAGAAAAACTCAAAAATTCTCAAACACATGGAAACTAAATAGTAGGTTGTTAAATAATGAATAGATTAAGAATAAGATCAAAGAAGAAATAAAAAAATTCCTAGAAATAAGTGATAATGAGCATACAACAACTCAATATTTATGGGACGCAGCAAAAGCAGTACTGAGAGGGAAGTTCATAGCACTACAGGCACACTTTCAGAAGCTAGCAAAAGCTCAAATAAACAACTTAACCCTGCATTTAAAAGAACTAGAAAAAGAATGGCAAATAAAGCCTAAATGTAGTAGAAGGAAGGAAAAAATAAAGATTAGAGCAGAAATAAATGACATAAAGACTAAAGAAACAATACAGAGGATCAATGAAAGTAGGAGCTCGTTTTTCAAAAAGGTAAACAAGATTGATGAACCTTTAACTAGACTCACCAAGAAAAAGAGAGAGAGGACTCAAATAAATAAAATTAGAAATGAGAGGGGAGAAATAACAACTGACACAACAGAAATACAAAAGATTGTAAGAAAATACTATGAAGAACTGTATGCCAAAAAACTAGACAACCTAGATGAAATGGAAAAATTCCTGGAAACATACAATCTTCCAAAAATCAATCTGGAAGAATCAGAAAACATAAACAGACCAATTACACCAAATGAGATCAAAACAGTTATCAAAAAACTCCCAACAAAGAAAAGTCCGGGGCCAGAAGACTTCACAAGTAAATTCTACCAAATATTCAAAGAAGAACTAACTCCTATCCTTCTCAAGCTATTTCAAAAAATTCAAGAGGAAGGAAGACTTCCAAGCTCCTTTTAGGAGGCGAGCATAATTCTGATTTAAAAACCAGGCAAAGACAACACAAAGAAAGAAAACTATAGGCCAATATCCCTGATGATTATAGATGCTAAAATCCTCAACAAAATATTAGCAAACCGGATCCAACAATATATGGACAAATCATACACCATGATCAAGTGGGATTTATTCTGGGGAGGCAAGGCTGGTACAATATTCACAAATCTATCAATGTTATTCATCACATAAACAAAAGGAAGGAGAAAAATCACATGATAATTTCAATATATGCAGAAAAAGCATTTGATAAAATCCAGCACATATTCATGATCAAAACTCTCAACAAAGTGGGAATTCAGGCAGCATACCTCAACATGATAAAAGCCATCTATGACAAACCCACAGCCAACATCATACTCAATGGGCAAAAATTAAAAGCAATCCCTTTAAAATCAGGAACAAGGCAGGGGTGCCCCCTTTCACCACTCTTATTTAACATAGTCCTGGAAGTCAGAGCCACAGCAATCAGACAAGAAAAAGAAATAAAAGGAATCTAAATTGGAAAAGAAGAAGGAAAACAGTCATTATTTGCAGATGATATAATATTTTATATAGAAAATTCTAAATCTCAGTCAAAAAACTACTGGACCTGATAAATGAATTCAGCAAGGTGGCAGGTTATAAAAATAATACTCAGAAATCAGAGGCATTTTTCTATACCAACAATGAACAGTCAGAAAAAGAAATTAAGGAAACAATCCCCTTCACTATTACAAACAAAAAAATAAAGTACCTAGGAGTACATTTAAACAAGGAGACTAAAGACTTGTACTCGGAAAATTATAAAACATTGATAAAAGAAATCAAGGAAGATACAAACAAGTGGAAGCATATACCATGCTCATGGTTAGGAAGAATAAACATCATTAAAATGTCTTTATTACCCAAAGTAATTTATAAATTCAATGCAATACCAATTAAAATACCAATGACATACTTTAAAGATATAGATCACATATTCCAAGAATTTATTTGGAACCAAAAGAGAACACGAATAGCCTCAGCAATCTTAAAAAAGAAGAATAAAAGGGGAGGTATCAAACTTCCTGATATCAAGCTATACTACACTGCCATTGTACTCAAAACAGTCTGGTACTGGCATAAGAACAGGTACATAGATCAATGGAACAGAATGGAGAATCCAGAAATAAATCCACAGCTCTATGGATAACTGATATTTGACAAAGGAGGTAAGGGCATACAATGTAGTAAAGACAGCCTCTTCAACAAATGGTGTTGGGAAAATTGGACAGCAACCTGCAAAAAAAATGAAACTAGACCACCAATTTGTACCATTCACAAAAATAAACTCAAAATGGATAAAAGACTTAAATGTAAGGCATGAAACCATAAGCATCTTAGAAGAAAACATAGGCAGTAAGCTCTCCGACATCTCTCGCAGTGATATATTTGCTGATTTATCTCCACGGGCAAGGGAAATAAAGACAGGATAAACAAATGGGACTATATCAAACTAAAGAGCTTTTGCACAGCCAAAGACAATAAGAACAAAACAAAAAGAAAAACTACACAATGGGAGAACTTATTTGACAGTACTTCTGATAAGGGGTTAATAACCAAAATTTATAAAGAACTTATAAAACTCAACACCAGAAAGACAAACAATCCAATCAAAAAATGGGCCAAAGAAATGAATAGACACTTCTCTAAAGAGGATATACAGATGACCAATAGGCATATGAAAAAATGCTCAACATCACTAATCAATAGAAAAATGCAAATTAAAACCACAATGAGATATCACCTCACACCAGTCAGAATGGCACTCATCAACAGAACAATACAGAATAAGTACTGGTGAGGATGTAGAGAAAAGGGAACCCTCCTACACTGCTGGTGGGAATGCAGACTGATGCAGCCTCTGTGGAAAACAGCATGGAGATTCCTCAAAAAATTGAAAATTGAACTGCCTTTTGACCTAGCCATCCCACTTTTAGGAATATACCCCAAGAACACCATAGAACGGTTCCAGAAGGAGAAATGCATCCCCATGTTTATAGCAGCATTGTTCACAATAGCAAAGATCTGGAAACAGCCCAAGTGTCCGTCAGAGGACGAGTGGATTAAAAAGCTTTGGTACATATATACTATGGAATACTACTCAGCCATAAGAAATGATGACATCGGATCATTTAAAATAACATGGATGGTGGTATATACCCAGTAGAGGGATTGCTGGGTCATAAGGTAGTTCTATTTTCAGTTTTTTGAGGAACCACCATACTTTCTTCCATAATGGTTGTACTACTTTACATTCCCACCAACAGTGGATGAGGGTTCCTTTTTCTCCACAGCCTCTCCAACATTTGCTATTACCTGTCTTGCTAATAATAGCTAATCGAACAGGTGTGAGGTGGTATCTCATTGCCGTTTTGATTTACATTTCTCTAATAGCTAAAGAAGATGAGCATCTTTTCATATAAAACTCAGAAACATTGATACGTAAAGACACATGCAGCCCCGTGTTTATTGCAGCATTGTTCACAGTGGCCAGGACATGGAAACAACCAAAAAGCCCGTCAATAGATGACTGGATAAAGAAGATGTGGCACATATACACTATGGAATACTACTCAGCCATAAGAAATGATGACATCGGAACATTTACAGCAAAATGGTGGGATCTTGATAACATGATACGAAGCGAAATAAGTAAATCAGAAAAAACCAGGAACTGCATTATTCCATACGTAGGTGGGATATAAAAGTGAAACTGAGAGACACTGATAAAGGTGTGGTGGTTACGGGGGGGAGGGGGAATGGGAGAGGGAAAGGGGGAGGGGGAGGGGCACAGAGAGAACAAGATAGAGGGTGAAGGAGGACAATCTGACTTTGGGTGATGGGTATGCAACATGATTGAACGACAAGATACCCTGGACTTGTTATCTTTGAATATATGTATCCTGATTTATTGATGTCACCCCATTAAAAAAATAAAATTATTTAAAAAAAAAATAACATGGATGGACCTTGGTAACATTATACGGAGTGAAATAAGTAAATCAGAAAAAACTAAGAACTATATGAACCCATGCATAGATGGGACATAAAAATGAGACTCAGAGACATGGACAAGAATGTGATGGTAACAGGGAGTGGGGTGGAGGGGTGGGGAGGGGGCGAGGAAGGAAAGGGAGGGGGTAGGGGTAGGAGAGGGGCACAAAGAAAACCAGATAGAAGGTAACAGAAGACAATTTGACTTTGGGTGAGGGGTATGCAGCATAATCAAAGGTCAAAATAATCTGGAGATGTTTTCTCGGAACATATGTACCCTGATTTATCAATGTCACTGCATTAAAATTAATAAAAATAAAATTAAAAAAATTATGAGGTATATGCAAAAAAAATGAAAAAAAAAAGTCCCCAACTCTTTGCCCCTCAGTATTCTATTCTGTAAGATATTGACAATAACATTTTATCATTTTATTGTGAATATTAAATGAGTAAGGCATTTGGAATAATGCCTGTACAATAATAGTATGTGTTCAATAATTATTTGCCTGCAAAAATGGTGGGAATAATATTAATCATATGGAGTTGAAGTAGATTCAAACTTAGAAGCTGTCTCACAGTATTGCTCTTTTCATTAAATAAAGCTAAGAAAAAGAAAATTCAAAAAGATATGCTAAATAATTTTCTATATCAGCTCAACGTTTTCATATACAAGAGAAATAATGAATTCTTAGCATCTAGCACAGTAACTGGCACATAAGTGTTATGGTTGTTATAAGTGCATTTAGCTAAATTAAGGACCTAATTATGTTAAATATAAATTATTTTTATAAATGTAGTATGTAGTTAGAGAGAGAGAGTATATAGAAAGCTATATACTAGACAGAGATTTGCAGCTTGTTTCTATTGGCTATAGGCAGTTCTTTCCAAAGCATAGTTTGCTGTATCACCTTAAAAGCCATTCAACCCAGTTTTGCTTTGTGTGCCCATATGGATGATGGTGTTTTGCAATGTTACTGATCTGATCAGGAAACAATGTCATTTTCAGAAATTGGAGTTGTTGCCTATGCTATTTGGCCAGGGTTGTTAGTAACTCCCCTATATTGTCAGTAAACATGACAACAGGGGTCCTGTATTCAGTAGCACCTGTGTATTCAAAAGCTTTTACTCTCCTTTGCTCTGAGTTTGCTCAGTTTGGAAGTATGACCAAGCTCTAAAAGTCATAAACCAGCTGGTTGGGAGGAGAAGATAAAATTGGGCCAAAAAATTTCATCCCGCACCACCTGAAGATGTATTTCTAAATGTATCAACTGAACTGAAAATGCTCTCCCAAACATGAAGGCATGTGCTACTTAACATTAATAAATGTAAAATATGGCACAATTTTTTCCATAGGGTAATAAAATTAAATACAAACATGTGAGTAGTTAGTCCTGTTTATGCTATCATCTTAAATATTTGGCAGTGATAATTATAGAACCTGACATCGCCAACTTTTTGCCACAATAGTTATAGTATCTTTGTGTTTGTGTGTGGCCAAATAATAGATAGCCATTTCAGCTGAACATATAGACTTCCAGATGTTTGCCTTTTTTTGGTCAGCATTTCAAGTTGACTTATTCACTTTTTTTTCTGCTAAGATGTCTGACTTTTATGGTCAGAGCTTTACAATGTACTCTTGGAGAAAACACATTCACTTTATTACTATATATCCTGTTAAAAGTGAATGAATGTATTTTATTTAAATTAATAAAAATAGAAGCTCAAATAGGGAAAGGTTGAAGGCTTGGGATTCTTTTAGGAAATATACAAGCTCACATTTCTTAGAATTCATATCTTTTTTAAATACCTCTATAATATCCTCCCATTACTCACTCTCTCTGTGGAATACCTATCCAATAAACCCTTCTTCTGCAATATAAAATCTGCCTCAACTACTTAGTGAATTGTTTTTAAATTTAGTTATTCCTCATGCTCTTTTAAATGTCTTTTGTTAAAACAGTTTTAATCATGAGGAAATTGGGCAAACTCATGACTAAAGCTCTTTAGAGAATAGCCTTAAAAGTCTGGCATCATATTTCCCAAGCAGTCTTTTTGCCTTGGAAAATGATTTATTAACCAGAGTTCAGCTGCGTTTTGCTTTTGTTGTCGATGACAAAAGGCATGTTTAAGCATGTTAAATTGGCTTAACAGAGTAGACAGAAATGATGGTTTACCGTAGCAGAATTTGCTGCCAATGCATATTTCTTCTTTGTGTTACATATAAGGAATAGTTAATCTGACCTCAAAGAAAAGAAACATATGCTCCCCTAGATAAGGTTCTAGAGATGAATGAGTCTGTCTGCTATATACCATTTGTTGGTCACAGAGAAGGAGGAAAAAAAAGAGAGTGAAAAATAAGCAGAAAATGAGACTCACTGAAAGCTCGATTCCAAAGAGAAAGAGTGAAGTGAAACAGAGAAATGATACATAAAACGGAAAGGAAGTGGGGTGAATGGGTGGGGAATTCAAAGTAAGCACAGGTATATTAGCAGTCAGTAGTCTCTCTGGGCTCTTTGTTATTTGTCTCTTAGCAAATAATTCTGGAATGTTGAACAGTCAATATGCTTATTCTAAGGATTTAGGCTGTCAAAAACAAATAAATAAGCTCAATTTGGTGCCTAAATTCTATCAATTATATAATTTCAAGAGGTACAACCATTCTCCTCATTCTTTTGGGGCTATGTATATATGCAGAAAATGAATTAAGATTGCAGAGTTCTTGGCCAGTTTGGTGTGGTTCATGTAGCTGTAAGCTAAAAGTGGTTTGAACTCATTCATATCATTAGGATACTTTGGAATGGCTGTATTCAAGTTCTACCACTGTTTTGCCCTCTATGACACTGTCCCATTTTGTGCCTGCATCTCTTACTTGCTACCATTTTCCTATTCACTTCCACAATATCTCATTTCCTAAACTGCCAATATTTTATTTATTAGAAACACTTATTATCCTAGGCAATTTTTTCTTGACCTTCCAACATTACTTAATTTATTGAGCATTACTTTATTTTAATAACCGATCTTACTTTCAAATGCTTCACTTACTTGGTTCTTTTTCAACCTTTCTGATAATTCCTTGTTTCCCTCCTCTCTTTCAAAATGTTGTGTTTTTTTTGTATTTTTCTGAAGCTGGAATCGGGGAGAGACAGACAGACTCCCGCATGCGCCCGACCGGGATCCACCGGGCACGCCCACCAGGGGCTACACTCTGCCTACCAGGGGACGATGCTCTGCCTCTCTGGGGCGTCGCTCTGCCACGACCAGAGCCACTCTAGCGCCTGGGGCAGAGGCCAAGGAGCCATCCCCAGCGCCCGGGCCATCTTTGCTCCAATGGAGCCTTGGCTGCGGGAGGGGAAGAGAGAGACAGAGAGGAAGGAGGGGGGGGTGGAAAAGCAAATGGGCGCTTCTCCTATGTGCCCTGGCCGGAAATCGAACCCGGGTTCCCTGTACACCAGGCCGATGCTCTACCGCTGAGCCAACCGGCCAGGGCCTCTTTCAAAATGTTTTTAAACTGATCATGGTCAGTGAGAAAAGTGTTCTTTGGTCAAATAAATTTGGAAAACACTATGTATTATAACTTCTTAGTGATTTACCATAGCATATTAGGTTTTTTTCAAGCCTTAGGACTAAGAAACTTGTTTGTGGTTAACTTGACATCTAGCTATTTTAAACTCTCTTTTCAGTTTCTTGCTTATTGCTATGCTTTAGAAGATCATGTGTCTGTCAATAATTCTATATAATGGGCCCTACTTTCTACCTCAAACACTAACTAATAGTTCCAGCTATCTATTTGGTATCTTAGTCTGAATATTATGCCAGAAATTTGAATTACATATGAAAAGATACATTATTTCTCCCCTTAATGAGAATTATTTATCAACTGACTTCAATGAGCCTCATACTGTTAAGTGCTAAGGAGAGAGTGATAAACAGGACATTGATTCTGTAGTGAAGCAGAGTAAACACAAAGTAGGTTGGGGGTTGGGATAGAGAAGGATAACAAGAAAGACTGGAGATCTCAACTGAGATCAAATTTTGAAAAGTATTGAATGTTATGCTATAAAGTATTAAGCTTTCTCTTACATT
This sequence comes from Saccopteryx bilineata, assembly GCF_036850765.1. NCBI lineage: Eukaryota > Metazoa > Chordata > Mammalia > Chiroptera > Emballonuridae > Saccopteryx > Saccopteryx bilineata. Next base: position 184,415,746 of record NC_089494.1, read on the forward strand.
AGAAAGCACCCATTGAAGAATTTTATGGTAAGTAATGATATGATTTTTCTTAAAGACGAATATGACTTCAGGATGAGAAATACATTAAAACAAGGCAAGACTGGCATCTGTGAAATCAGTTTCCATAAGCCCATCTGATGATCATTTTATGAAACTTATCAGAATCTGCCTTATGTTCTTTGATGTGAGTACTTTTCTATTTTCTCTACTAAATGCTAAGGCCTTAAGGATAGAACCTTTATCTAGTTTATCCTTGTATACTTGTCCATCTTTAACACATTTATTTGCACATATTAGATACTTTCTTAATGATTGCTTGGTGAGTAAATAAATATGAACTTGTTACTGTTGAAAACATGTTGTAGAGCACATTTCCTCAAAAGACTGATAAATAAAAAGAAATTTAAAAAGCAGCTAATAAGAGCCAAGAGAAATAGGGCACTAGTGATGAGTGAAATAGGATCATAAAGAAAGAAAATAAAATTTGGTGATAGAAATTGCTCAATTAAGAGACTTATTATATCAAAGACCTGGTAATTTAATACAAAGACATTCACTTCCAAGTCACAGAACTTCAGTCTTTCCATCATCATTTTGTTTTAAATAAACTGTGGGGTAATAAGCCATTGCTCAACCTGCCAGCCCACTCTGGGATTGTTCAGTCAGTGCCATGGGCCTAACCTATTCTCCTAAAGGAAGACAGATGTTGAGCTGCCCCTGGGCCCCATATTTGCTTATGTGTTTGTCATGTAGCACTTGGCCAGTCCACCAGTAGATCTGTATCCCCACACCCAAGGCAAAGTGTCTTCACCTGCAGCACAAAGGAGGTACAACAGTCCACTGCCCTCTGTTGGCCATCAGGAAGGACCTGCTGGTCATGGGAAACTCAAACACACTACAGATGCTGATCTTGCTATGTGTGTTTTACTTCTGGGAGTAAAGCTTATCCCAACCAGTACTTCGTGTTTTGAGTCCTCTTTGGTGACTCTGAATCCAGAAGAGACACAGTGGCCTGTGGACTCCTCTTTCTGGAGGTTTGCATTGTGATGATCTCTGCTGTTCTCATCATGGGAATCCTCACTTGAGATTGATTGTTGGACCTTCCTGCTTGGCATAAACATAACTTGTAAAAACTTGAACATGGAGTAAAATCACTGAGCAGAAAAGTCACAATTTGGTCACTACAGCTGAAATGAACTCAGTCCTGGGCGCAGGAGATGAAGGGGAACTTTAAAATGCTGATGGCTCTCTTTTCTACCTGTAGAGAATGTGAGGTTGAAGGAATGTTTTGATCATCCATAGCTATTGTGTTACTGAAGGATATCTAAGCTTTAGGCTAAGAGCCTAGAACAATTAACCAGTTTTGATAAACTTGGGGAAAGTCTTCTATGTTCTTGACAAATGCTAAGAAAATACAATGTAGTATCAATAGTTTATTGAGCATTCACTGTGTTTCAAGTTATGTTATATGAATTATCTCCATCACCCTATTATTATTCCTACTCCAGAAATAGGAAAATTAAGATTCACTAGGTTAAATACAACTGTTAGTAACTGCCAATGTCTAACTGATTTCAAAGTTTGTGCTTTTAACTCTGCATCTAACGCTGGTGTTCACAGAGTTCAGTCTTTCTTCATAGAATCAGACATTTTAATAATGCCAGGATAGTAGAAAAAAAACCAATGCGAACTTAATTCCCATGCAGAGTTTTTCTTATGACATCACCAAGTACTTCCTACAAAAAGGGAACCAATCCTGATAGCCATGCAAGAACACCCAAGCCCCATCTCCATATACAAAATACAAGTTACTTCAAAAGTCACTGAAAAAAACTATCATTTCCCTTGTGATACTCAAATATAATTCAGTGGAAAACAATATTTGTGCTCTGTTTTAAGAAACTTTTAAAGATCAAATTAGCCAGTGTAAACTTTATTAACAATATACCAATCTAGTAATTTCTTATTTTATATTGAGAAAACAAAATAACATTTAATTTTTATTTTAAAAAGAATAAGAAGTTATACACACACACACATATATACATATATTTAATAAACAATTATTTAGTTGGATTAGATTTGAAAACTCTAATTCAGGTAAATTGATCCTAAAATATAAATAAATAAAGCAAGTTTTTACCCTCCAAGTTGCCCTTTGCTAAAACTTGTTGCTCAGTAGGCTTCACAGCTGGTGCATCTGGCTCAGTGACAGGGAGTGTCAAGTTCCATCCTTCAGGGTGCTCCACATGATATCATGGATCAGAAAAGAATGCAGAAATGAAAGGAGATGGTGTCGTGTCGTAATATGAGGTCTCAGCTGGAAAAGGTCTCAGAAACCCTCGAACCCACTATTAAAAGGAACACAAATTGGAGATGAAAAGGTCAACTTGCTAGGAAAATTGACTTTTATTGTGTTTAAAATATCATAAAAAAGTAAATAACACATGGGAGTAATTAAAGATTACAAAGTTGTGTTCAGAGATCTTGACTGTTTTTGCAATAGATATTAGAATCCTTCTACTAACTCAGCTCAGGTTATACCTCATGAAACACTTGCTACATTTTTTTATTTATTTGATATTTATTTATTTATTTATTTATTTATTTATTTAGAGACAAGCAGGAGCATCGAACTGCTCCTGTATGTGTCCTGACCGGGGAATCAAACCAGCAACCTTTGCGCTCTGGGAAGACACTTCAAACAACTGAGCTGTCTGGCTAATTTTTATTGATTTTTAGAGAGACAGAAAGAGGAAGAGAGAGAAAGGGAAAGAAAAGCAAATGTTCCACTTAGTTGTGCATTTATTGGTTGTGTCCCATATGTGCTCTGACCAGGGATTAAAATAACAACTTTGTTGTTTGGGATGACACTCTTAACCGACTGAACTAACCAACCAGGCTATTTGATCATTATTTAGAAAATATATTTAAGTCTGCTAGGAAAAAATACCATAGTATTTCAATTGATGATACAGTCTATCCTGATATTATTTAAATCTACAATTTTATTACCTTTCAGAAAAAAAGTGTATTTTTTTTCAAGTTGTTTTGTTTTATTATTGGCACCTTTTGACACCTATGGCTTTCACAACTGTGATATCATTTCACATGGGGGAAATTGAGGCTGATATTTTTTAAGAAGTAGATCCAGGTTGAAAAAGAACAGAGATCCAGTTTGTAAAGTTAGGAATAAAACTACAGAATATTAGAATTAGATGGCTTCTTAGAAATCATCTAACTTCTAAAATATACAGACTTAGAATATTATGTCCACAAGATATTCTAAAGAAAAAAAGTTCCATTGTCAAAGAAACATAATTATGTAATTCTATACCTTCACCTGAAAATACTTATTGTACAGTAGTGTATCAAAACCTGAGATTTTTCTAAAAGTAAATCAAACTCTATTATTAAAAAAAAGTGTTTAACTTGTTTCTTCATCATTTCCCCAAGGTGTTTATTGTGGTGGTGACAACTCAAATAGAGTTGTCTCAGAATCCTAACTTTACTGTTCATTAACTGTGTACCTGGCAAGTCAATTAGCAGTCCTAAATGTTCATTTCCTCACTTAATAGATGAGACATAATATTACTTACCACCTAAGTTTGGGGTGAGGATGAAATGAGACCATAACCGTTATAGGTCCTAGCTTTGCAGGGCCTCACACTTCATAGTATATCCTCTTCAAACGATAGCTTAATTATCTACAAGATACACCTATGATGAAAATGTCAGGAGAACATAGTTCCTGTGGGAGTAAAAACAATGCACAATCAAAAAAAAAAAGAAATTATAATAAATTATTAATGAAAGTAAATGACATCCAATACATGGACACTACTAGTAAGATGTAAAATCTTTAGACTTCTAATATTGTCCTCTTTTCATGATAATTTAGTCATCTTTCATGGTTATGGATTAGGTGATTCCATAAAGTAATGATAACAGTACCCAATCTGGTACTGTAGCATTGAAATTCAGCTTCTAACCTGCCAATTTCTAATGGTGTAAACTTAAGCAAGTCACTTGACCTCTTGAGCCAGTTTTCCTATTTGTACATTGTGGATTAAAATATTATTCCTCTTTCTAAAAGTTGTTGAAGATAATTGAACTATAGCAAATTTACCATTTATCAAGGGCTTATCATATTTTAGGCATATTTTCTATGTAATAAATGTTTTATATACATTAAGTGAGCAACTGTTCATGAAATGTGGTACAAACTATTATGCTATATGCAAATATTAGTTAATATTGACAATTAATGCTGCATGGTGCCCCATAGTTTCTGAGTAGTTAACGAAGTATCTGTATGACTTCAATACCTAGTAATTACATGGAGAAAGGAAAGAGGGCATACTTAGTCCCCAAGTGATTTTATATTCAGAAAAGGGTTGTAAAATCTGTACTAATATCAAATAATGCGATGCGGAATCTTTTTTCACCTAGCTCAAAGCTTCAAGGTGTCTGCCCCTAAGCAACTCTGAATGAAGACTTATCAGGGCTATATGAAACTTTTCTGGTTGGGTCTGGTAGAAATTAAAGTACATATCATTATTATGATTTTTTATAAGTGGAAACTAAGTTTCAGACAGACCAACCAACAGATAGTTAGAGTCAGGACATGAACTTAATTTTTAAATTTCAAAATCTATGCCACCTTCTACTATGTCCAAGGTACAAAGAAGGAAAGATAATTTAACAGATGATTTCTGAGCTCAAGCACTATCAGATCAGTTTTATAAAGGATTAATTTAATTTATTTTAGAAAATGATCCCTAGGTATACATTATGTATTAAAAAATAAATTTCATCCAAAAAGTTTTATATCGGTTAATTTATTTTACATTCACAAGCAATTATAAAAAAGCCCTTGAGGACTGTTCAGACTGTATATTTTTTTGAGGCCAAAAATTATAATCTCCTATAGTCCTTCTATGGAGATAAAAAGTACGAGGAATAATCTTTGTTCAACTTGGTGCTGTATTTATTTTTTTGTTTTTTGTTTTTTGGTTTACTCCTCTAGATTTTGCATATGTTCTGTCTAAAACATAAGTGTTGGGTCATTAGATATATAACTTCCTAATCAATACCAGTTATTCAACATAAAAACTAATCATTTTGGGGTGAAAAATCTTTTGGGAAATGGCTTATCATCATATAATATGTACACAATTTTGGAGCGTAAACATAGATTTCAGTGAGTATTTGTCAAATATCTTCAAAGTCAAGGTGTTGTGCAAGCTGTAGATGGCATTTCTGCTTGGAAGGAAGTTAATAATTTAGTGAGTGAGATGGACAGGGACAGAGAATATTTAACTCAAAGGGAACATATTAGGCCAGAACATATAATGGATATTTTGCCCAGCCTGGATGTGCAAGCTAGGCTTTTCCTAGCGCTCTATCCATCCATTCTTGTTCAAGGCACAGGCTTATTGTGAGTCTGTCAGATACCAAGTATTTGACTAGTCTCTAGTGATACTACCATAAAATTAACATAAACCTATAAACCTTCTCCTCAAGGAGTCTGAATCTAATTGACATTAGTGACTATGCTATTACAATATAGATTAATATCATAAGGTAAGCTGTAGAAGAAACTATTGGAAGAGATGAACACTGCCCAGACTGAGACACTCAGGAAAGGTTTTCTGAAAGAAATGACATCTGAATTGATAATTGAAGGAAGAAAAAGAGCAACCCTAAAAAATAAGGGGCATGCAGATACCATTTTAGTCCAGACAAGAGTATACAGGAAGAGTAGTCCCAGCCTCATCCTATAGAACAAACAAAACTGAGCAAATGAATAATATTTTTGAGAGAGGAAAAAGCACACATGAAGTGATAGGATTAAATCATATCATGTATAAAAAGAGAAAGCACTGGTATTTTAATATAATCCTGTAAAATTCTTCACTCCAATTGACAAGACATGAGCCCTGAGGAGGAGAGGAAGGTCAAGATTAAAATGGACCTACATGCTCTTAGATAATAAGGAAGCATTGATAGGCATCATACAGAGTAATGCTTAGACTGACTTCTGAGATTTGCAGATAATAAAATGGACGTCATGAGAGGTTCTGTGATTTGCTCAAAGGCACAGAGCCAGTTAGAAAAAGAGCTAGAAATACAATGCTGGTCTTGGAGACCTCCCTCACACCTCACCATCGGGCTTTTGAATTATTTGGGAAGTTTCAAATAATGAAAAATTGATTGTCTACCAAGTAACTAATACAAGTGCCCCCCTCTGAGGAAAATTCCTAATGTACTATATATGTTCTTGTAAGAGTAAATCCTGGGATGATGCCTAGATAAACAAATAAATAAGGCAATACTTGTTTGATCTACAATATATCTTGTTTTCTTCTTTTTTGTATCATCCCCTTTGTATCTCATTTCTTTTTGATTATTCATTGTCTCTCACCTTGAATATGAGTTTCAGAAGGGTCACTGTCATCTCCTCCCAAACTGAGTCATTTCCCCTGAGTTCCCCAGAACCGGCAGGCAGAGTTAACACAGATTCAGATTAGCTCTGGATCAGCTGCTGCAAGGAGAGGGTTTTAACCCCTGGAGACCTGGTTTGTCTCTCAGAGTGAGCCTGAGAAAACCGCTTTCACAAGATTCCTCTTTCCCTAGTCTTTCTTGCTCAGGCTCTCCCCTCTCTCCAGAGCAGGCCACGTTTCCCCTGCAAGCTTCTGTTTCTGCCTGGCTGCACTCACCGCCTTCCCATGGCACCTCAGGGAATTGCCCTCTTATTACCACAATTACAATCTGTACACATTTCATTAAACTAATATCGCTTCGCACAGACTTTCTCCACAGAACTGCACAGCTGGAGGCCCATTTCTTTTCCTCAGCTTAAACACTTTGACAGGTTAAGAAAGCTATTATGGCTGAATAACAGGTGTTGCAAAACAATGTGCATTTGATGTTTAAATGAGAGAGCTTCTTTATTGACTGCCTTTATTGCAGCTAAGGCTCTCCTTTTTCACAATGACTGGGTTTTTATTGTTTTTACTGCTTTTTAAAGCGTATTCTGTTGTTTCAGAATAGGTCTGAAGTGACTGTGTGTGATTATTTGTTATTCTGCTGTCCTTTCTTTTTTTTATTATTATTATTTGTGCTTCTCGCTTTACTTTCCAGGTGAAGAATAGTGGCAGGAATGAAGCGTTTTATTGGGTCTGTCTTTACTAGAAGCACACCCAACTCATGAACAACTCCTTGAGGGCCTCTAATGAGATTCTTCACTATTATTTTGCCTCTGTTTGTATTGCCAACCACAGTATACTCACCTACCTTCCACTGACCCAATGAACCAGCTCCCAAATGAGAAACAATAAAATACAAACAGGGGAGTGGTTCATGTTAAACTTTCTTATGTGAAAATCACTGTCACATTTTTGTTTTTGTTCGGGACCTTGCTGCATAGAATATACACACTGATATATAATTTTTGCCATTTATCCTTTATCTCTTGACATTTTGTTTATTTTTTCCTGTGTTTATTAATGTTAAGGAAATCTTTATTCCTTTTCACTAGTTCCTCATTCAATATCATGCTCAGCAGGACTTAGTCTGTTTTATTATTTCAATAAGATGGCTTTTGCTGAAAAGACAGTCAACTGTTAAAATACCATTTTTCAAAGGCAAGTGCTCAGTGAGAGAGAACACATGATTATAAAAGCATAGAAATGAATGGATATAAAAGATAGCTTTAAAATATTTGAATTTGTATCTTTACAGTATCTATTGTGATGCTCTGAATACTGTAGGCACTCAAACAACACTTATCAACTCAAAGATAAGCTAAAACATACTTTTTTAAACCAAAATCTGGATTTTATGTTTACTTAGATTTTATGGTAATAAAAAAGTAGGAAGTAAAAAGAAAAAAAGGAGAAAGTGAGAAATTTTTTTCCCTTTAGCAGAATATTTTCAATTCTTAGTGTATTCAAAATTGTAAATTATTATAATTACCTCTTTTTCATTTTCATGAGGTCAAATGAAGTCATTTTTTTGATTGGGTAAGACATATGTCTTTCCCCACACATGTATATTATCTATTAGGATTGGGACAATGCCTAGTTCCCTGTGTCTTCAGTACCTGTGGCATTGCTGAGGACAGAGTAAGTGCTCAATAAGTTTGTTTTGATATGAGGTATTTTTCAACTGTATTTGTTACCAAACTAAACAGGGTTTGTTTGTCTGCATAAGTCAAAGCCCAATAAAATACAAACGGGAGTATGCAGCAAAGAAAGTAAAGATTTATCTAAGGAAATGGCTCCAAGCCCAGAGACACAGGTGCATTATCACTCAAAGACCTGTCACCCAGATGGATTCCAATGAATGGGTTATATAGGAGAAAAATTATTCATCATGGTCACTAAGGGAGGTAGGGTCATAGACTCTACTGATTGGTAGAGTGGGGATTGTTGATCATTGCCTCTGGTCTTGTGTCAGCCATATTGTCATTCTCTCTGGCTTCACAAGGTTGTGGTCAGTAGGGCTGTTCCACTTTCATGGGTCTGGAGCTGAATCACAACTGAAGTCAAGATGTTTTCTTTGGTTTGACCAAAACTCGGTTTTCTACCGTCAACAGACCTGAGGTTTTGTTATTTCAGATAGAACACGGATCAGAACCTGATTGTTCTGAAAGGCTTAATGAAGAAGGGAGTGGGTGTGCAGTATGTGCAAAGAAGGAGGGGTCTACAGCTATTAGATTGAATAAAGCTGGCTTGAATGAAGGAGAAATCACATTTAAAAAATAAAGTTCCTATGGAGTTACAGATTTCAGACTTCTTAAAATTTTAAGGACAATTTTGTATATAAGCACAGGAGTGGGGCAATGAGAATTCTTTGTTTTTATTTGATTCACAGAAGAATCTATGACTCAAATTAGTTTATAAACTCTTTCTTTAGAATGAAGTGTTTTGAATGCTAATTAATAAACATTAGGCAAACAAAAGAATTATTTATTCAACCAGTAGCTTAAGTGTATTTTTTTCTAAGTGTAAAGTTATGCTTAGTTAAACAAGGAATTTAGAAAACAAGGCAAGATTTACTAATTTCATCAAAATATATTTTTAAATTGTTTAATTGTTTCTCCCCAGAGCCAAAGACTAACGCTGATCTTCAAATCATAATCATGACACAAATGGCTATTTTAATAGCACCCCCCCAAACTTGAAAACTCTTTACAATTTAAAATGTGCTTTCTCATTTAAAAGACAACAGAAATTCATCCCACTAGACTATTAAATCATCAGTTCCCTGAGAACAGATGAAGCCTGTTCTATTTTCAGGGATTTCCAAGTACATTGTGTATCTAGATCCCTGTGAAGTCTAACTCAATTATTAACAACAATAAAAAGAGTTAGTAACCCTATGAGTTACATTTCTGCTAAAAATTTTAATAACATTCCTACAAATTCATAGACTGGTGCTATTATTCTCCTCACGTAACAGGTCAGGGAATGCCTGACCTGTGGCAGTACTTTGGATAAAGTATTGACCTGAAATGCTGAGGTCATTGGTTCGAAACCTATGGCTTGCCTGGTTAAGGCACATATGGGAGTTGATGCTTCCTGCTTCTCCCCCCCTCTTCTCTCTCTTTCTCTCTTTCTCCCCACTCTCTAAAATGAATAAATAAATAACATTTTTTTAATGTTTTAAAAAAACAGTTTAAGAAACTAAAATGCAGACACTGTTCAATGCTTTTTTTTTCATGGCTGTCTGGACCATTAGTAGAGATGTAGATCAAAAGATTAACACTAGATTTTTCATTGGTTACTTGTTTTTAAGCTAGTAAATACAGAAAAGAGTAAAAATAGATACTTACAACTTTAGAAATATATTTTCAAAAAAAACAACAACTCCTAATATGTATTTCTCTTTTTGGCTTAAAACTGAGAAAATAATTTGGCTTTAGGAAATGGTTTTAAAATACAAAAGGAATATTTTATATGTTTGAGACAATGAATTTAAATAAAATGTTATAAATACCTACAAGGTTAAGATCTAGTAAAATAGTACATGATGTAATAGCTCATGGAAATCCATTGTAATCAGCTTTTTTTTAGAATTATCTGCTTTGTTCAGATAATTCTATAGCTGTGTGTGATGCATAAAAATTCAGGAAGAGGTTTTACTTGAAAGATGAATGAATATCAAATTAAGAGAATTTTGCATTTAAATTTTTCTCTAGGTCACAACGATGTTAATTAAATTATTTAGCATAACATGGGCTCCATTTATCAGTCTTATACTATGGGCCATTTTGAAACTTTGCATCATTAGGTATTTATGTCAAAGCATCTGTAAAAGTTAAATTCAGTTTTGTCTCTCTACATTTTTCCCTTTTGAATATCATTACAAGGTATAACTATGTTTGAACAGATTCTCTGATTCAGCCTATTGAAAGTAATGGAATCAGTTCCCCAGAACAGTTCTGTCAATTAGATTGTATCTGTGCTGTCTTTCTCTTGTCCTAGAAATTAATCTTCTTGAAAGCATTTGTGTTATTGAAACCAACAGAGCCTGGTATGCTGGCCATTACATTTACTTCATTTACATTTTGTCCAATATTTCCCCCCAAGTTCCCTTCTTTCCACTGGTCCTCAGCAAGCCGTTGTATCTTATCAGGAATCCTGCCGGCCACACAGAGGCAGCCTGCTATCCAAAAACAAAGCTGGATACAAAGCACAGGTTCTCATGTGTCTGGTGCTTCCCAAGCTTGTCCCTTAGGCCAGCAAAAGCTGGGGTGACCCAGATCCAGGAATTGTTTTTCTGTCTCTGGGTTTTCCCATTTGAGGCAATGACCACAGTTGCATTATCTTCAGGATTTGAATACACAGCATGATCCCTGTATGTGGTACAGTTTCCTCTATTGGAAGAATGAGGGCACAATGGGAAACGGAAAGCCACAAAGAGCAAAAGGGTGAGAGTAGCAAAGCAGATGATATTAGCACAGTGTTGCATGGTGACAGCAAATATTCCTTCCTCTGTGTGTGGAAATAAAGAATTGCAAACTTACCTTCCTGGTTATGGACAACAAGCACCAAGTATAAATGCAGTTTTCAAATATGACAGGGAAAATGGAGAGCTTATTCAGTCTGGTGATTAATGTTAAGCAGAAAGGGAAATGTCAGGAAGAGTAGAGATCTATGGTTAATTTAGTAAGATTAATTCTCGAGCCAGTAAATGCTAAGTGACTTATAAAGAGCAGTTCCGGGATCATAAAGTAAAAATAAATTTCTAATTTCTTTTGGCTTCTGATGGAAAAAGTCTTAAACTATCAGTCAATATCCCTAAAATATTTTCTTTATCTAAACCAGGTGTTCCTAAACTTGGGCATGTATTGCATTTACCTGGGATTCGGTGAAAACACACAGGCTCCAGTTCTCTCCTGCATCGATGTGTGGGTTCTGTGCTCTCTGGTAGCCTTCCAGATGCTCTGTCACAAACACAAGCCTGACATCCACTCATCCGAACCACGAGGGGGGAGAACCAAAACAGTTCAAGGTCGTACACATACTTATTCTGAAACTATTTGTACAAATTTAACTTACACCATTTAATAACTTTAGAGATATCTTCAATTCTTATATCCTACATCCAGCCCATCAGCAAATCCTATTGGCTCTCTCTTTGAAACAGAGCCCAAAGCTGACCATGTTTCATCACCTTCATCACCACCATCCTATTCGAATTCACTGTGATGGCTTGCCTAGGTGATCACAACAGGAGAGTTTCCTTGATACCACCCTGGCCACCCCAACCCTGAGTCTTTTCACACAGCAGCCTGAGGGGTCCTGCTAACATTTAAATGAGACCGTGTTACTCTCTAGGAATCCCCCATGGTGTGCAGTGTGATTCACTGTAAAACTCTCTGAGTTTTGAACCCCATAACTTTCCCTTTTTCTCTACCTCACTCCCTCTTTCAACCACCTTGTCCTCATTGTTGTCTTTTGCACATGCCACTCTTGCTTCGGTCTTTGAACATGTGCTCTGGCCTGTTGCTTTGCCTGAATCCTTCTTGCCCAAGACAATCCCCGCAATCACTAGCTTGCTTCCTATAGACCAGTGGTCCCCAACCTTTTTTTGGCCACAGACCGGTTTAACGTCAGAAAATATTTTCATGGACTGGCCTTTAGGGTGGGACAGCTCAATGTATCACGTGACCGAGACAAGCATCAGGAGTGAGTCTTAGACGGATGTAACAGAGGGAATCTGGTCATTTTAAAAAATAAAACATCGTTCAGACTTAAATATAAATAAAACAGAAATAATGTAAGTTATTTATTCTTTCTCTGTGGACTGGTACCAAATGACCCATGGACTGGTACTGGTCTGCGGCCTGGAGGTTGGGGACCACTGCTATCAACCCTTACTCAGCTGGCTCCTTGTCAGAGGATTTCATGACCACCCTTTTAAAATAAAATCTCAGACCATACTGATTTAATTTTCGTGTGTGTGTGTGTATTTTAACACTTGTTTCCCCCTTGCATATATATTTATTTACCTGTTTATCTTTAATAGAATGTAAGCTTTATGAAAGCTAGGAAAAGTCTTTTCTCTTCTGAGTGATGGTAGATTATTAGTAGCAAATAAGGCTGATGAATGAATAAATATATGATTTTTCTCTCAAAACATCTCAAATCACTGACTTGATAAAACCAAGGCACAGATGCATTTATTTTTTTGAGAACATTTATTTAACTAGAATTTGCTGAACTAGTATATAACATTATCCCGCTTCCCCCACACCCCAGACTTGGCTCTGGAATTCAAGTTTCTCACAAGAGCCAAGTTGAAATCTTATTACATGTCATCTCTTTTTGGTCTTCAAGTTTTAAATTTAAAAATGATTTTTTTGTGTGAAATATTACTATACATGTTAACAATAAAATATAATATTTTTTCTATTTGTGTATTTTTAAATTTTTTATTGACTTTACTGGGGTAACTCTGATTAAAAAAATTATATAGGTTTCAAGTGTACAATTTAATAATACATCATCTGTATTGTGTGTTCATCATCCCAAGTCAAGTCTCCTTCTAGCATTATTTATCCCCCTTATTCCCTCTTCTATCCCCCTGCTTTTCTCTCTGGTAATCAACATGCTGTTATCTGTATCTATGAGCTTTTTTCAATCCCTTCACCCTTTTTTATCCCCCTGAAATCCCCCTCCCTTCTGACAGCTGTTCTGTTCTCTATGAGTCTGTTTCTATTTTGTCTTATTTGTGTGTAATAGTTGATATATTTTTCCTCTAAAAGAGATTCTTCACATAATAGTAGTCTTTAATTTACAAGAGCATATTTATGACCCTTAATGTTATCTTCTAAAATGCATTTAAAATGGTGAAAACTGGAGTGTGAGCCTTGAGCTGAGGCTGTGCATAGTTTTGCAACTGAGGGCCAGGAATGGCATGAAAGCTGCAATAGCAGGTTAAGTTTGGAAATGAGAGCTTCACAAAGCACCTGCCTCCACTGAGAAAGGCAGTACTGGTTTTAGTAAGCCTTCCTCTTCAAGAAGTCCACATGGGGCACTAACTTGAGGCTCGGTGGATAGAGCATCATCCTGGTACACTGAGGTCACAAGCTCGAGAAGCAATCAATGACTATATAACTAAAATGGAACAACTAAGTGAGACAGTGTTGATGCTGCTATTTCCCTTCTTCTCTCTTTTATCTCTAATCAATGGAAAAGAAAGTTTTTAAGTAGTTCACACGGTCCTTGTGCACGTAGAACACAGAGAGAAGCTACAAATATACGTATTCTCAGAATTAAGGAGAGTTCATCAAATTTTCTCAATGTAAGATTAATATATAAAATACATTCCTATATACCAACAACAGTTATAAAATGAAACATATTAAAAACCTATAACAAAAAAACTATAAAGCATTTAAGAAAAATCTAGTAGAACATACATTAAATTATAATATTTTATTACTTTATGACCTAATAGTAGTTTTCATAAATTTCCTTATATGCTTATAGATTTCTCAAATCATTAGTTAGAAGAAATATATGCCCATTTTATGTCTTTTAGTGAAAACTTGTTAATTGAACTGCCCCACTCTTCTGTACCCTTACTATTTTTTCATATGTAATTTTCCAATATAATCATTTTCTGTAACTAATTGTGATAATTTTTCAATGTAAGCAGTACACTGCAATGAATGCAGTGGAGAAACACAAATATCATCAACATAGTGCCACTATCATAGAGATTATGACCTAAAGTAAATCAAAATATGGCTACAATTACCCATGAACCTTATTTCTTGAAGGAAGGCAAGTAAGACAAAACCACGTGAACAAACAAAACACTCTTTCTGTTCATGCTCACTGTCAATAAAGTCTCAATAGAATGTATATTAACATTTTCACCACTTACCAAGAAATTGTGTCTTTGAAACTAAGTAAAATCTTATTTCCTTACTGAACTTTAAATGTGTAAGTGTCTTATAGAATATTTCACAATCTGACCCAAGTGGGGTACTACATGGGGTTTTAGCAGACAAAACAAACCTCATGAAAAGTGATTATAAAATAGGCTTTGTTTGTTTTCCCTTCCAGTTGCAATTTTTCAACTTTTTCCACCTACCAATGAAAAAAGTACTGCTTCTGATAATAGCTAATTACTTGAGATAAGAAGTTTTAGGTGGCTTAACAAGTCTTATCGTTCTAAAGTTGACTTACCTTTTAAAAGAGATCAGTATAAAGATGGCAATGAATTCTCTAATTATTTAAGATACCTCTGTTAAAGTAAGATAAATAGGCAAAATAGTTGATCATAAGTACGTAATTATCAAGTTGATAGGGCTCTTCTTTTTGCCATGTACATCTAATAAAAGTTAAAGACGGGAGATGACGTCAGAGTAATGGCGGGGTAGGAAGCGATACCGATAAATCTCCCCCCAAACTCAACAAGATCTTCAACCAAAAACAGAAAAACCTATATTTGGAGCTTCCCGATGCTTCGCAATACACCCAAAGGTATGATTGAGTGAAAAATTGGCTAAATATATAACCAAACCCCGAAGGAAATAGGGAGTAAGAAATGCTCCTCCTTCCTCACTAACCTAAACAGGGCGGCTTTCTCTGGTAACTGTGAATATAGAAACTGAGGCAGGCAAAGGGGGTGAATAGATCCAGGCCGCCGCAGCACAAACGGCTAAACCAGGCTGTGGCACAGAGATCCAAGCCGAGGAAAATCTGATCCTGTGGCAACCCGGGCAATACAAGCTAACACTCGCGCCAAACCCAAACAAAGAAAGAAAAGCAGAGCGGCCATTTTACCCGGTCTCCTGGTCGGTGCGCAGTTAGTGGGTGAGAATTTCTTCCTGGGAAAGCCACGCACGGGAGGGATCCAACGGTGGAGATTTTCCGGGCTGGAGAGTGTTTCACTCAGAGGGAACCGCGGCCGGCCTCATATCCTGGTTTGCGCACGCAGATAAGGAGTGAGCGATTCCTCCGAGTGCCTCGGCAGTGCGCGCCTGTGTTATCGCACAGAGGGGCAGAGTCAGGGGCCTTTGTGTGGGCCAAAGCGGAATCTCGAGCCGCCCCAGCACCTTGCAAAAGCCGCGCACGGGGACGGAGCGAGACTCAATTCCAACGGTGGAGATTTTCCGTGCTGGAGGGTGTTTCACTCAGAGGTAACCGCGGCCGGCCTCATATCTTGGTTTGCGCGCGCAGATAAGGAGTGAGCGATTCCTCCGAGTGCCTCGGCAGTGCACGCCCGTGTTATCGCACAGAGGGGCAGAGTCAGGGGCCTTTGTGTGGGCCAAAGCGGAATCTCGAGCCGCCCCAGCGCCTTGCAAAAGCCGCGCACGGGGACGGAGAGAGACTCAATTCCAACGCTACAACTTTTCCCTGCAGTTGGGGGTTTCACTCAGAGCGTGAGACTGCTGGCCAGATATCCTGGTTGCAGACAGTGAGTGAGAGTTTCCTCCAAGCGCCCCGGAAGTGGGCGCCCGCTTGTGTTACCGGATAGAGTGGCAGAGCCAGAGGTCTTTGAGTGGGCAGAAAGCCCGCCTGATTATGCTAGCAGCTCTGACTGACTGAGCCTTACCCAGAGCCCTGTGCTGAGTGGAAATAGAGTGGGGAGTTGCCAGCTCTTTGAGCCTCTTACTATCCAGGCAGAGGCAGCAGCAACCCCATAGCTGGATTATCAGGCTACTAATTAAGGAAGGAAAGACTAGGAGAAAGGCTCCAGGAACACGGACTCTCTCACTGTCGGAGCCTATAAATGCTATTGAGCTTCGACTGCCAACGAGACTAAAGCACAATACATGACATTGCCATAGAGACTTATCAACTGCAAACCTCTACCTGAGCGTGCCAAAGGGGCAGAACCCGGGGTACAGAGTCACCAACCAGGAAGAGGGAGAGAAAAGAAAAAGCAAGAAGATAACCTCTCAAAATCAAGAATAATCTGCAGACTTTATAACCTATCCCATTTTATTATATTTGTTCATTTGTTTCTCTTATCTTCATTCTTGATACTTTTTTTTCCTCCTCCAATTTGGCCGATTAACTCTCTACCGGTCTTGCTCTCTCCTCTCCTTGAACTACACTACCCATAAGTGTTACATCTCCCATTATCTTTTCTCTTCTCTTCCTTTCTCTCTATGAGGGTTGCATTCCAAAACCCTTAACTCTCTCTCTCTCTCTCTCCTTTCTTTTTTCTTCTTTTAGTGGTTACCTCTTTTTTTCTCTCTCTTTCTTTTCTCCCTCTATATTAGTTTCTTCCTTTCTCCTTTACATATCCTCTCATTCAAACCTCACTAACAAACAAATTATCTTATCTGGGACTCAAACCTATGTTTGTGGCATTTTGGGGGGTTTTTACTTCACCTTTTTAACTCAATAGCAGTGCTCTCATCCCTGGCTCTCCATATTATCTAGTTCTTGTTCCACTAAATACAATAGTAATTTTTTAATTTGTCCCCTCATTTTTCCGTTTTCCTCTTATTCCTCTCATCATAACTCTTAGACAACCAACACCTAAAAGCAAATCATTTCATTCTTGACCCAAATTTTTTCCTTATTTGCTTTTTGTGGGACCATACGCTCTTTTTTTTTCTTTTTTCTTTCCTTTTTTTTTTTTTTTTTGCCCCTTTATTACTTTTCCCCAATTCAGGCCCTCCATCACAGGCATTGTTTGTTATAATTCACAGTCCACCACAAGATTTTCTCAAAAAAGAGGGGAGAGGAGAGGAGAGGAAAAAAGGAGGGGGGGGAATAATTTCCTTTTTTTTAATTTTTATTTTATTTTTCTTTATTTCATTATTAATTTTTTTTAAAAAAAAAACAACTCTTCGATTTTTTATTATTTTTATTGTTTTTTTTAACTTTTTATTCTTTATTAAATCTCATTAATACTATCAACAAAACCACCCTCAGATGCCATTAAGGAAGAGAAAATCGAATATCATGGATACAAAAGAAAGAGAGGTAACACAGCTAGATGAGGAAAAATCTATGGAGAAAAAATTTAATATATTGGAAACCTTGGAGCTAAATGACAGAGAATTCAAGATAGAAATACTAAAAATCCTCCAAGATATACAAGAAAACACAGAAAGGCAATTTAGGGAGCTCAGAAAACAACTCAATGAACACAAAGAATATATGTCCAAGGAAATTGAAACTATAAAAACAAATCAAACAGAGAAGAAAAACTCAATTCACGAGCTGAAAAACAAAATAACAAGCTTAGCTAATAGAACAGGTCAGATAGAAGAGAGGATTAGTGAAATAAAAGACAAGCAACTTGAGGCACAACAGAGAGAAGAAAGAGACTCAAAAATTAAAAAAAATGAGATAGCCCTACAAGAATTATCTGACTCCATCAAAAAGAATAACATAAGAATAATAGGTATATCAGAGGGAGAAGAGAGAGAAAATGGAATGGAGAACATACTCAAACAAATAATAGATGAGAACTTCCCAAGCCTGTGGAAAGAACTAAAGCCTCAAGTTCAAGAAGCAAACAGAACTCCGAGTTTTCTTAACCCCAACAAACCTACTCCAAGGCATATCATAATGAAATTGACACAAACAAACAGCAAAGAAAAAATTCTCAAGGCAGCCAGGGAAAAGAAGAATACAACATATAAAGGAAGGCCCATTAGATTATCATCAGATTTCTCAGCAGAAACTCTACAAGCTAGAAGAGAGTGGACCCCAATATTTAAAGTCCTGAAAGAGAGGAACTTTCAGCCACGAATACTATACCCATCAAAGCTATCCTTCAAATACGAAGGAGAAATAAAAACATTCACAGATACAGAAAAGATGAGGGAATTTATCATCAGAAAACCCCCACTCCAGGAATAACTAAAGGGGGTTCTCCAATCAGATACAAAGAACAAAAAAAAAAACAGAGCCACAAGTAAAAGCTCCAAGAAGAACACAATAAAACCAAATTTAAACTGTGACAACAACAAAAAGAAAGAGGGGGAGAAGATGGAGATTAACAGTAGCAAAGGACGATGGAGTGCAAAAGTACTCACAAAATAGTTTGCTACAATGAACAGGGTAGGGACCCTTTTCATTACTCAAAGGTAACCACCATTGAAAAAACCACCACAGAAGCACATGAGATAAAAAAGATAGCAACAGAGGAAAGATGTATGGAATACAACCAAATAAAAACAAAAGATAGAAAAATGAAAGAGAAGGATCAAACAAGACACAAAACTAACAGAAAGCAAGATATAAAATGGCAATAGGGAACTCACAAGTATCAATAATTACACTAAATGTAAACGGATTAAACTCACCAATAAAAAGGCACAGAGTAGCAGAATGGATTAAAAAAGAAAATCCAACTGTATGCTGCCTACAGGAAACTCATCTAAGTAACAAGGATAAAAACAAATTCAAAGTGAAAGGCTGGAAAACAATACTCCAAGCAAATAACATCCAAAAAAAAGCAGGTGTAGCAATACTCATATCGGATAATGCTGACTACAAGACAGGAAAAGTACTCAGAGACAAAAATGGCCATTTCATAATGATTAAGGGGAAGTTGAATCAAGAAGACATAACAATTCTTAATATATATGCACCAAACCAAGGAGCACCAAAATATATAAGACAGCTACTTATTGACCTTAAAACAAAAACTGACAAAAATACAATCATACTTGGAGACCTCAATACACCGCTGACGGCTCTAGATCGGTCATCCAAACAGAGAATCAACAAAGACATAGTGGCCTTAAACAAAATACTAGAGCACCTGGATATGATAGACATCTACAGGACATTTCATCCCAAAGTGACTGAGTATACATTTTTCTCCAGTGTACATGGATCATTCTCAAGAATTGACCATATATTGGGCCACAAAAACAACATCAGCAAATTCAGAAAAATTGAAGTTGTACCAAGCATATTTTCTGATCATAAAGCCTTGAAACTAGAATTCAACTGCAAAAAAGAGGAAAAAAATCCCACAAAAATGTGGAAACTAAACAACATACTTTTAAAAAATGAATGGGTCAAAGTAGAAATAAGTGCAGAGATCAAAAGATATATACAGACTAATGAAAATGACAATACGACATATCAGAATCTATGGGATGCAGCAAAAGCAGTGATAAGAGGGAAGTTCATATCGCTTCAGGCATAAATGAACAAACAAGAGAGAGCCCAAGTGAACCACTTAACTTCTCACCTTAAGGAACTAGAAAAAGAAGAACAAAGACAACCCAAAACCAGCCGAAGAAAGGAGATAATAAAAATCAGAGCAGAAATAAATGAATTAGAGAACAGAAAAACTATAGAAAAAATTAATAGAACAAGGAGCTGGTTCTTTGAAAAGATCAATAAAATTGACAAACCCTTGGCAAGACTTACCAAGGAAAAAAGAGAAAGAACTCATATAAACAAAATCCAAAATGAAAGAGGAGAAATCACCACGGACACTGTAGATATACAAAGAATTATTGTAGAATACTATGAAAAACTTTATGCCACTAAATTCAACAACCTAGAAGAAATGGATAAATTCCTAGAACAATACAACCTTCCTAGACTGAGTCAAGAAGAAGCAGAAAGCCTAAACAGACCTATCAGTAGAGAAGAAATTGAAAAAAACCATTAAAAACCTCCCCAAAAATAAAAGTCCAGGCCCTGACGGCTATACCAGCGAATTTTATCAAACATTCAAAGAAGACTTGGTTCCTATTCTACTCAAAGTCTTCCAAAAAATTGAAGAAGAAGCAATACTTCCAAACACATTTTATGGGGCCAACATAACCCTCATACCAAAACCAGGCAAGTATGGCACAAAAAAAGAAAACTACAGACCAATATCTCTAATGAATACAGATGCTAAAATACTAAACAAAATACTAGCAAATCGAATACAACAACATATTAAAAAAATAATACATCATGATCAAGTGGGATTCATCCCAGAATCTCAAGGATGGTTCAACATACGTAAAACGGTTAATGTAATACACCATATCAACAAAACAAAGAACAAAAACCACATGATCTTATCAATATATGCAGAAAAGGCTTTCGATAAAATACAACACAATTTTATGTTTAAGACTCTCAACAAAATGGGTATAGAAGGAAAATATCTCAACATGATAAAGGCCATATATGATAAACCATCAGCTAACATCATATTAAATGGCACTAAACTGAAGGCTTTCCCCCTTAAATCAGGAACAAGACAGGGTTGTCCACTCTCTCCACTCTTATTTAATGTGGTACTAGAGGTTCTCGCCACAGCAATCAGACAAGACAAAGAAATAAAAGGCATCCATATCGGAAAAGAAGAAGTAAAGGTATCACTTTTTGCAGATGATATGATCCTATACATCGAAAACCCCAAAGAATCCACAAAAAGACTACTAGAAACAATAAGCCAATACAGTAAGGTCGCAGGATACAAAATTAACATACAGAAGTCAATAGCCTTTCTATATGCCAACAATGAAACAACTGAGAAGGAACTCAAAAGAATAATCCCCTTCACAATTGCAACAAAAAAAAATAAAATACTTAGGAATAAACATAACAAAGAATGTAAAGGACTTATATAATGAAAACTATAAGCCATTGTTAAGGGAAATCGAAAAAGATATAATGAGATGGAAGAATATACCTTGTTCTTGGCTAGGAAGAATAAATATAATCAAAATGGCTATATTACCCAAAGCAATATACAAATTTAATGCAATTCCCATCAAACTTCCAATGACATTTTTTAAAGAAATAGAGCAAAAAATCATCAGATTTATATGGAACTATAAAAAACCCCGAATAGCCAAAGCAATCCTAAAGAAAAAGAATGAAGCTGGGGGCATTACAATACCTGACTTCAAACTACATTATAGGGCCACGACAATCAAAACAGCATGGTATTGGCAGAAAAATAGACACTCAGACCAATGGAACAGAATAGAAAGTCCAGAAATAAAATCACATATATATAGTCAAATAATTTTTGATAAAGGGGCCAACAACACACAATGGAGAAAAGAAAGCCTCTTCAATAAATGGTGCTGGGAAAACTGGAAAGCCACATGCAAAAGAATGAAACTGGACTACAGTCTCTCCCCCTGTACAAAAGTTAACTCAAAATGGATCAAAGATCTAAACATAAGACCTGAAACAATTAAGTACATAGAAGAAGACATAGGTACTAAACTCATGGACCTGGGTTTTAAAGAGCATTTTATGAATTTGACTCCAATGGCAAGAGAAGTGAAGGCAAAAATTAATGAATGGGACTACATCAGACTAAGAAGTTTTTGTTCAGCAAGAGAAACTGATAACAAAATAAACAGAAAGCCAACTAAGTGGGAAATGATATTTTCAAACAACAGCTCAGATAAGGGCTTAATATCCAAAATATACAAAGAACTCATAAAACTCAACAACAAACAAACAAACAATCCAATAAAAAAATGGGAAGAGGATATGAATAGACACTTCTCCCAGGAAGAAATACAAATGGCCAACAGATATATGAAAAGATGCTCATCTTCTTTAGCTATTAGAGAAATGCAAATCAAAACGGCAATGAGATACCACCTCACACCTGTTCGATTAGCTGTTATTAGCAAGTCAGGTAATAGCAAATGTTGGAGAGGCTGTGGAGAAAAAGGAACCCTCATACACTGTTGGTGGGAATGTAAAGTAGTACAACCATTTTGGAAGAAAGTATGGTGGTTCCTCAAAAAACTGAAAATAGAACTACCTTATGACCCAGCAATTCCTCTACTGGGTATATATCCCCAAAACTCAGAAACATTGATACGTAAAGACACATGCAGCCCCATGTTTATTGCAGCATTGTTCACAGCGGCCAAGACATGGAAACAACCAAAAAGCCCATCAATAGATGACTGGATAAAGAAGATGTGGCACATATACACTATGGAATACTACTCAGCCATAAGAAATGATGACATCGGAACATTTACAGCAAAATGGTGGGATCTTGATAACATGATACGAAGCGAAATAAGTAAATCAGAAAAAAACAGGAACTGTATAATTCCATACGTAGGTGGGACATAATAGTGAAACTAAGAGACATTGATAAGAGTGTGGTGGTTATGGGGGGGAGGGGGGAATGGGGGAGGGAAAGGGGGAGGGGGAGGGGCACAGAGAGAACAAGATAGAGGGTGAAGGAGGACAATCTGACTTTGGGTGGTGGGTATGCAACATGATTGAACGACAAGATAACCTGGACTTGTTATCTTTGAATATATGTATCCTGATTTATTGATGTCACTCCATTAAAAAAATAAAATTATATATATAAAAAAAAAAAGTTAAAGACATACTGTGTTTTTCAAACAGAGAGCACAAGAAAGTCTCCAGTTCCTTCTGGAACCTGTACTCTTCCAGAACCTGTCTACTTTATTAATCAAGAGGTAGAGTCTGTTTGCTACCACTTAAAAGTAGGCAGTTCTTTGGACTGCCTTGACAAACAGAATGAATTAGAAGTGTTGTGGTATAACTTTCAAAGCCAAGTCATAAAAGGAATGTAGCTTCTAGCTGGCCCTGCTCAGCTCTCTGTCGCCAAATGCTCAGCCTTAAAACTTAGCCATCATGTCATAAAGATCTTCAGGCCATCTTTAGGGGCCACAAGTACATTCTCTGATCAATATTCCAGGCTAAGATCACATTTGAATAACAAAGTCAGCTGCTAGACATGTGATTAAACATGCCTTCAGAGGATTAGTTTCTGGTCTTGGAGCCACCTCACAAAATTCTTGAGTAGTGACGAGACAGGCTAACTCTGAGTCTTGTTCATATTGCAAATTAAGAAACAATTTCTAGAACACAATAAGTGGTTTAAGCTGTTAATATTTGAGATGGTTTGTTCATATAATTAGATAACTAGAGAAAGAAGAAATAAGAACTTAATATCAGGAAACAAAAAACTATAAACTTGTTTGTTATTTTTCATATATTATAAGAATGGACTTCTCATGATTTTGTTAGCTTTTGTTTTTTATATTTTGAGATGATATTATTAAATTCATGCTTGTTTTTGCATTATGATATATTACATATATATGGTGACTTAATTCATATTAGATGCATGCATATTAAGAATTATATATTATATATGGTGAATCAATCAATATTTAGTATGTCAAAACCATTGTATTTCTAATAATTTTATTTTTTTATCTTATACTATCATTTATTTAATGTTTATATAGTCACATATGGCATATGTTTATGTATGCTTGAGCGACCTTGGGCTTAAGCTGGTGAGCCTTGCTCAAACCAGATGAGCCCGCACTCAAGCTGGAGACCTCAGTCAGGGTCTCGAACCTGGGTTTTCTGTGTCCCAATCTGACACTCTATTCACTGTGCCATTACCTGGTCAGGCTTAAAATGCTTTAACCCTTGTCATCCCTTGACATTTTCATGTCATTTTTTATATTTTATTTTGTTATTCTAATTCCATTGACTAGTCATTATTTTGTCATTGTTTTCTGTAGTAAATATTTACCACACACTAGCAAATTTGCTATTATTCCCTGCTCTATCTTAGTCCGGTTTTTGCGGTTCAATTTCCATTTCTAAGATGGAGCTTTTAGAATATCCTTCAGTGAACTTGATGGTAGCAAACATTGCTCATTAGAAAATATATTTACTTCACCTTCGTTCTTGAGTAATAGTTATGGCAGAGATTGTTACTATTCTGCAAATATCTAAGTACTCTTGTCTCCACAGCCAATTCACCAGTTAGATCTATCAATCTATCCAAAATATTTATCTCAAATCCATCCATTCTGCTTCATCAAATTTCACCCTCTGCACTGAGTCCTTTCTCAGTGCTCTCTCAAATACTCAGCAATGCTTGCCTCTAATTTTTAAAACTGATCTCATTTAATACACATACACAGATATATATATACATATATATATGATACTTTGTTTAAAATTATTCAATAGCTTAGAGAAAAATACACTTAGAGTGAAATCTAAGTTCTTGATTTTTATTTATAAGGCTGTGAGTGGTTTGTTCTCTGCTCAGCTTGCTTCTAACATGCTGTTCTGCACTTCAAACTGAAAACTGAAGTGTTTTAAATACCTTAAGAAACACAGCTAGGCCTGACCTGTGGTGATACCATGGATAAAGCGACGACTTGGAACACTGGGGTCGCTGCTTTGAAATCCTGGGCTTGCCTGGTCAAGGCACATATGGGAGTTGATGCTTCCTGCTCCTCCCTCTCTCTCTGAAAATAAATAAAATCTTAAAAAAGTAAATTTAAAAAAGAAAACACAAATAGAAAAGTGAATACAAACAATTCTTTAACACTTTTCTGTCTGGTACATGAATCTATAACCTAATCTATTTCTACATTTCGTTTTCTGTCAAGTTTGTTTTACATTACATACCAGTAAGAGTAGTACTGAAATAATTTAGGTCTAGACTGAGTACAATATATTTGGGGCAGCATATATATACCCACTGTTGATGAGTCCCTTATTAAGGCTTAAAGATATTACCATGATCCCCCAAATGTGGCTACTAAACTCATTATAATATTGTAGGATATTTTTCACATCTGGAAGTGTCTAGCTTCATTACTTCAAACCTTCAATTTAATTATTTTTATGGTCAAGTGTCTTTCTATTAAAAGTGTATTAAACATTGCCAGGAAATTAAGTGCTTAATAAATAGTAAGCTTACAAGTTTCTTATCAATTTTAATTTATTCTTTCAAACTCATATAAGAAAATAACAACACCACCAATAAAAAAATCCTTTATATACATAGACTTTAAAAAATTCCAATTATACTAGGATTACCTAGAAATTCATCACCAAATCGGTATCTGATTAGGTGGCAACTGAGTTCCTTTGATTGGTTTGTTATGTTCTCTTTTCTTATATCACTTGGCCAATGCAATTCTTAAAACTTGCACAGTTGGGAACTTGAACAGTATGACTGTGAAAAGGATTGCATTAATGGGGCCAGTATATCAGGGGTTTGAAAACTGTGGGGGAAATAGTTACTATACATATTATGGACATGGACATGTGTTGCTAAGTACAATTGATACCTTGGAAAAGAATAACGAGATGCTGGTGGTTGAGGCCAGGCAGGTTCACATTGAATTCAGACAGACAGTAGAGGAACTGCAGGTGCAGAGCTGGAAAGCATCGGGCCATATCCATTTATTGGAGACTATCAAAGACAGGTGAGTGAATAAATAAAAGAAAATCTGCTTTTCACAGTGGAAGGTAAGGGATCAAGGAAAACGACACCTTGCAGTGGAGGGAGAGCAATCTGGGAGAACTGTGCCTGAGGAAAAGCACCCATAGCTTTTCAGAGATTCACACGTGGCTTTCTGCCACGTGCTCACACACTAATTGCACAAAGTGCTTGCAGCCAGTAAACCAGAGAGCAAGCCTAACAGAGCTGTTTTCCCCACACAGGCTCAGAGGATTAACTGGGAATTAAAACTGTGTGTGAAAGTCAAGGGACCTTCTGGTAGAATCTAAAGAAGCTCTCATTTCTTTAAGTTTGAAGACAGAAAACTCTGCCACCAGAACTTAATCATAAGTAAGGCAGAGGTCCTAAGAAAGTGACATGCCAGATCTAGTCAAGTTGGCTATCTAAGGGTCGTAGCCCAGCATCATGGAATGGGATACCTCAGTGAGGCACTCAAATATTGAATCTCTAAATATTTCTGAACTCTCAGCCTGGCAAAATGGCCCACCCATTCTTACCAATGGCTGGTACTTCCCCTGGTCTGAGGAAGATGCAGAAGATTCTACCTGTAAGAAAATATAACACCTATATCCCCATGCCCTCTGAATCTTCCCTACCTCCACTTCTGGCAATGAAAGTTGGCTAGGGAAGTCCTGTGCCTGCTAATGGAGAAAAAGAAGTATACCCCCTAACAAAGCTCTCAGCAACACACTTCTAGAATGGCTCTCAGATGCTGTAAAAAATCAAGAAACAACACAAAGTAAGGTAGAAATGACCTAATTGTCACACCAGACAAATAAGAGGGGTCTAAAGCCTCAGTAGAAGGCATGCTAGAATGATTATACTATATAAGGTCTGAAACACCACCAATGACTAAGTTCCCTGGGATTACCCAGAGTGCTCATTATTTAACAAAGCACTAAGGAATCTTTTAGTGATAAAGGAATCAGCATCACTAAGAAGTTCAGTTATTCCTCTTTTTTGTCAAGCCAAGGCAGGTGGTAAAATATGTCATGACAGAATTGTATTCTCTGAGAACAATGGGTATGATAGAACTTCCACGCATTGGGGGACAGGTGGAGAGGCTTAGTCAACAGAATCTAGGTGGGTGCAATTATTGTTATTAGGGGTTACTAGAACCTGGCTTTCTTAGAAGCAAGATAGATGGTAGCCAATGGGAGAATGGCCCAATCTAAACAACTAAAAATGATTAAAGATAACGATCAGGTTAGGACAGTTGTCTCAGTAAAACTTCATAATGCCTTGCCCAGTGTTAAGACTAAGAAACCATTGCCTGTTTGCATCACATACCACACCATTGAGAAGCTTCCAGCTTGAAGTAGTGGACTAGTCTGTTGAAGGCACACCTAAAACACCAGACTACACAATAGCTTGCAGGCATGGGGCACCATCTTCCTGGATTCAGTGTAACCCAAAGGCGCTGTGTCTCCATTAGGTAGCCTATGTGGACCCAGGAACCAAAGCCCGGAGGCAGAAGTGACTGCTCCCCATCACTTCCAGTAACTGTCTTGGGAAATTTATGTTCTCATTGAAGCAACTTTGGACTTTGTTCTGATTCCAAAGTGAGGGTTCCTCCATCTGAGAACACAGCAAAAGTTCCATTGAACTATAAGTTGTGTCTTTGCCTGAAGACTTTGATCTCCTTGTCCCAAAAGACCAGAGGACAGGAAAAGGAGTCACTCTCCTGGCAAGCGTAATTCACTGTGATAATCAGCTTTATGTTACACAAGAGAGACAGGGAGAAAAAAAATGTTTGGCAACTTGTGATTCCCTTTGGTATTGTGGAGAAACAGCTGTATTAGGCTTGCCTGCTGGTTTCCCAGTTGCAAGCACTTTGCACTATTAGTGCATGAGCACATGGTAGAAAGCTAGGCATATGTTTCTCTGAAAAGCTGTGGGTGCTTTCTCTCGAGGGCAATTCTCCCAGATTGCTCTCCTGTGCCACTGTGAGGTGTGGTTCCCTGGTTCCCTCAGTCGGCACCGTGTGGAGCAGTGCAATGCCAGTGGGTGAGGCCAAGCAGGTTCACATTGGATTTGGGAAGACAGTAGAGAAACTATAGAGCCAGAAAGCACTGGTCCATTCCCATTTAATAGTCTCACAATGGCGGACGAGTCAACAGGCAGTGAAAAACTACTCCTCGGGCAAACAAAGAGCAAAATGGCCTGTCACAGTGTCAGGCAGGCAAACTGCAATGCACCGTCTGCCCTGATGGCAAGCCCTTGTGGCCTTACATAGACCACAGACATGTGGCGCTGCTACATGTTTACACACCAATCAGGCAAAGTGCTTGCAGCCGGTAAACCAGTGAGCAAGCCTGACGCTGTTTTCTCTACATTCCACTCCATTAAGGTTGCTCTCCTCACAATCTACATGACAAGTATCTTTTATGATGGTCCCTGTGCAAGGAGTGAGGTACATTACATAAACAGACTACAGCAATAGCACAAGTTATACAATAATTACAAAGGTACCCTTCACAATGTTTCTCTGAACACTCTGCCTAGGGAATTAACTGAAAGCCCACCTCAAGCCCCCCACCCCACAGTAAGAGGGAGGGCCTGTATAGTCCAAGGCCGTGTCCATTGAAGAAATTGTCCTTGGTTCATCTCAGCAACTGGATGGGAACAGCTTCCCAGTACAGACGGGCCTCCACAGGTGCCATGGCACCCTCATCGGGGTCTCTCATAGTACTGTCTATGGGCAGCATGTTCATCCAGAAAGACAGCCAGTGCCCTCCTCTGGTGACAGTCCAGGAGTCTATTATACCACTCAGTGATCAGTCCACAATAGACAACCCAGCTGTCTCTGCAAATCACCAAGTTGAAAAAGTCCATTACAAGCAACTAGCTATACAGTTCTTTGATAACAGACCTCAGCACCTTTTTATAAGTTCTGTGTCCACTGCCACAAGCCCCATCCAAACCCCTGAGCAAGCTCACAGGGCCCGGCAGGGTCAAACACATTCAAGGCTTGTGTTGCCTTAACAGTTCCCTTAGCTGCTGCTGTTGTTGCAATAAAAAAGCACTTATTATCCTCTAACACCAACACCTGCTGCATATTAGAAGGGGAGCAGTGGATTGCCAATTTCACACGGGGTCTCTGGCCCCTGGCCCATCTGCATTGGATGGGTCCCTTAGCCTTTTCCCTGTTCAAACTAGGACAACGGGTGTTAGAGAACCTCTTCTCCCTCAGTTGTCTCCAGCAAGTAATCCTGAAACCTTGCAAGCTGAATAAGCCGTTTTCTTGGCAGCTGCTGGGGCCACCCACTTTTCCCACTTTTTCAGTGGCGGGAACCTCTGTTGCAGCTTAAATTGTCAACAAAGCACTAACAGAATTTTATTAAGCATGCCATTTAATTTCTCCTTATCTGCCTCGGCCACAATAGAATCTACCCACATCTAGGTTTGCGTAACCTTTACAGGCCTTTTTCTCTTGTTAGTGGGGGTGGGGGGAGCAGCATAGGCAGCAACCTGCACAGCCTTACAATTCTATGCTGTCTCCAGATCCCCCAAGTCTGCCATCATCTGTATAACTGCATTGAGAGGCTGCCCCACATAGGAGCTCAAGATAGCCACGAGTGACTAAAAAAGGAGTGATGGGGCACTGCAGAGAATAAGGTCCCTCATTCCTGCCATAAATACTTCCTAATATTGCCCACAGGACCTTGGGTTGAAAGAAGGATTCTTCATTCCTAGTTCTCAGAGGATCTGCTATAGCTCTGTATATGACTCTCACTGACTCACTGCTCCCAGCTAGTCTCCAGCATTCTGTCAGCTGTAAGAATGGCAGCTATCACCCATTCTAATAGGGTATGGTTTCCTGGGTTGTCATGGCAGTTCTGAAGATGCCAATTTCTCCATCTCTGTTTCAGAGAGCATGATGCAATCCACCCCTATGTCCCACAACCACAGCAAATAGGCTGCCAGGGGCTTGATAGGTTTCTGCCTGAATTGTGCCCCCAGTTCCATCAGCTCTGCATGGGTGTAAGGATGAACCACAGAGTTCTCCACGAACTGCAGAGAAGGTAGTGCCTGCCCCAGAGGGACTCTTAGCTGCTGGGTTTTTACCTTCTGTTTGACCGCTGGCTGGGCTCTGAGTCTGTGGACAGCAGTTTCAACCCAAACCTTCTCCTTCTCAGAAGAGTTGGAAATAACTACAACCACCAACTCAGAGCTACTCCACCAGCAGAGATGCTGCACCTTCTTCAGGAACCTCTTTGGCTCCTGCAGCTGCTGGCTCTTGGCTGAAGCTGAAGCTTGTGCTATTGAACCCACATTCAGCTTCCAGGGCAAATTGCAGCTGATGAAACCACAATTCCTTCTCAAGCAATCATTCCAGTTCCAGGTGCCATTGGTACTCAGCATGCATGTCACACTGCAGCCCTTGAGAGTGGTTGGCCTCCTTCTCCGCAACTGTTGCAGTTCCTGCCACTGTCAGCGCTCAGTCTACAGCTCATCCTGGAGGTTTCGAACTCAGAAGGCCTCTCACACAGAACTTTTGGGTTTTGCTTGCAAAACTGTAAAAATCACCCAGCCCACAACCCCCAAAATGACAGCCATAGGGTACCATATGGTGGAGAACAATGGCCACACCTCTACTCTACCCTTCAAGGATGTCAGCAGCTCCATGCCGATCTGATCCAAGTACTGCTCACTGCATCAGAGGTAATGCTGGTGGCCGAGGCCATACAGGTTCACATTGGATTCAGACAGGCGATAGAGAAACTGCAGAGCCAGAAAGCGTTGGGACATTCCCGTTTGATAGAATTTTGCAATGGTGGACAAGCAAACAGATAGGGAAAAACCACTTCTCAGGCAAATGAACAGCAAAATGTCCCTTCACAATGGCAAGCAGTAATCCACAATTCACCATCTGCCCTGACGGCAAGTAACTGTGGCCTTACATAGACACCACACACGTGGCACTGCCACATGCTCAAACACCAATCAGGCAAAATGCTTGCAGCCAGTAAACCAGTGAGCAAGCCTGACAGAGCTGTTTTCCCCACAGGCGGTTTTCCTGAAGGAGGATTTCCTTTATTTATTCACTTGCCTGTGTCTGTGAGCCTCCAATAAATGGGTATGGCCTGACACTTTCCAGTTCGCACCTGCCCGAGTTCAATGCAAACATGCCTGGCCTTAACCACCAGCATTACAGGTACCTGTTGCTACTTCCTTGATCAACTTTGACAGTAAAAGGACTAGTGCAGAAACCACAGCCTAAAAAGGACAGGCTCAAATCTCATCAGAGTGAGCATCACAGTCACATCACCCAGCAAGCCACCTAGACCAGCTGATGTGCTAGCAGAGGATACACAAATCTAGATGCAGTATAGGAAGGAGCTCATGCATATCAGTTGTGGTCCTGAAACCAGCTCTACCAGTGGCAGCTGTAATTTGTTCCACTGACCTTCCTCTTCTAAGTTTTCCTCAGGAAACTACACGTAGCAGAGTCCTGGAGGATTTGCTCCAGAACATACACAAACAACTGGATCTGAGAGGTACAAGGAATGGAGTGGAGAGGATGCTGTGGTGTTACCCAGGTCTTTTTCCAAAATTAGAGGTGATTACCTCCAGCTGTTAGGACTTCCTGAAAATGGCTCTCAGCTTCAGAGATCTGTTTTGTTCAAGATCATATTACTTTCTGGAGGAAGTCAGTATTCCTTGAACACATCGGTATAAGACTTCAGAGTTCAGTCCCCTTGCTGCAACTCTGAAAGGTCATCTATCCCAGCTTCCTAGTTTCCATTTTGGTTAGTTCAGGGTTTTGGGTTTTGGTGTTTTTTTTTTGTATTTTTCTGAAGTTGAAAACGGGGAGGCAGTCAGACAGACTCCCGCATGTGCCCAACCAGGATCCACCCGGCATGCCCACCAGGGGGCAATGCTCTGCCCATCTGGGGCATCGCTCTGTTGCAACTAGAGCCATTCTAGCACCTGAGGCAGAGGTCATAGAGCCATCCTCAGCACCCGGGCCAACTTTGCTCCAATGGAGCCCTGGCTGCGGGAAGGGAAGAGAGAGACAGACAGGAAGGAGAGGGGGAAGGGTGGAGAAGCAGATGAGTGCTTCTCCTGTGTGCCCTGGCCGGGAATTGAACCTGGGACTCCTGCACGCCAGGCCCAATGCTCTACCACTGAGCCAACCAGCCAGGACTTAGTTCAGGTTTTTTTTAAGACAGACTTGGAGCCCAATTTCTCCCTTTGCTCAATCCCATTTCTTTCTTTCTCCTGCCACAGCTTGATCCTGAGAGCACTTCCAAATGCACTGTCAGTCTCAGAGTGTCCTTCCTGGGAACCCCACACCTTCAAATTCCCTTTGCTCTTCAAGTAATCCTCTGCTTCAGGTAAAATCAATTTGTTTTGGTGTTTGTTGTTTTTAATATGCTGTATTAATCTACTAATTCAATGCCTTCCCTTAGGATGCTTGATTTCAATGCTTATCTTGGTGCCAATGCAAAGCAGACCCCACTTACAAAAGCACAACCTACATTGACATTTCCATATCCTATCAACCAAAACTATTTATACTCATTTCCACTGGCCATATAGTTGATATTTTTATAAAAATGTGTTTTTAATTCCCTTAAAATTTGAGGTTATGTTTTAAAGGTGTTGTGTTTTTTTTAATCTCTAATGAATTCAATAAAATTAGGCACATTATAGAAAAGAAACTACTATTTGTTGGTTGGTAGATTACATAAATGAATGTAATCTACATGTTTACTTCTCTGTATCTTTCCATGTAGCTCTCTATATGTTAGTCCTATCTTTAGGCATAACCTTCCCTTCAAACTACCCTCCCCACCACCCCATCTTCAGCATTAGTAACTGATATAATTGTAGTGGAAAAATACCTTAGTTTTTGGGATTTCTTCACAAATGTTGGCTTTTAAATGAACATCTGAATGAATAAATGAATAATCTAATTAAGTCAATTTCCTCCAGATTTGAGATATGCTGACTGAGCCATGATTAATGGATCTTTGCATAAATACATACACCTACAAGAACCTACCTCACCCCTCTACCAATGTCTCAATGTCTGCATGTCTTGTCTGTGGCCATCTATGTAAAAGATATGATATACTGGTAAGGGGAATTATAAGCAGCCAAAGCTCATTTAGCCTCTGGGAAATAGCATTTCCTACCTTCATGTGACTCTGGAGTCTGCTGTTCTCCACCGTCCTTTACCTGGTAATCGAGGACGGGTCCCACTCTCAACCTCAGCCAGTGCCTAATTATCTGATACTTCACTAATTCCTGTCATCCCTCTTACCCTAAAGGTAAACCCTAATTTATTTTTGGCCCATTTCAAAAGATCCTTCTTTGTATGGAGAAATTTCCTTACACAGAATAACACCCAGCCTCATGTCAGAACTGGTTCAGTATTCACTCACCCCCACATTGTTATATTCTAGAATGCAGACTGGGATGCTTGGTATGTACATTGTCTAAGTCTGTGCTCCTTGGCCACGAGGCTTCAAAGGCAATCTTGCTTTCTTGTGCTCTTACTTTTTTGGGTGAATATATGGGGCAGAGGAAACTTTTATTACACAACTTACTTCCTGAGTTTCATCCTGGATGTGATTGTATTGATTTCTAATGGGACGTGGCCTCCTCTAGTATATTTATTGTCTAGAACTGCCATAGCAAAATACCAAAGAATGAGTGGCTTAAACAACAGAAATTATTTTCTCATAGCTCTGGAGGCTATAAGTCTAAGATCAGAGTATTGGCAGATTTAGTTTCTTCTGAGGCGCCTCTTCTTTTTTCTTTAAATTTTATTTTATTTATTTATTTATTTATTTATTTATTTATTTATTTATTTTACAGAGACAGAGACAGAGAGTCAGAGAGAAGGATAGACAGGGACAGACAGGAACCCAGAGATGAGAAGCAACAATCATTAGTTTTTCGTTGCGCATTGCAACACCTTAGTTGTCCATTGATTGCTTTCTCATATGTGCCTTCAGCAGACCAAGTAACCCCTTGCTTCAGCCAGCAATCTTGGGCTCAAGCTGGTGAGCTTTTGCTCAAACCAGATGAGCCCGCGCTCAAGCTGGCGATCTTGGGGTCTCGAACCTGGGTCTTCCGCATCCCAGTCTAACGCTTTATCCACTGCGCCACTGCCTGGTCAGGCTGAGGCTCCTCTTTTTGACTTACATCTGCCTTCTTACTGTGTTCTCATATGGTCCTTACTCTATGCATTGCATTATTTATTTATTTTTGTGACAGAGACAGAGAGAGAGACAGAGAGAGGGACAGATAGGGACAGACAGACTGGACAAGAGAGAGATGAGAAACATCAATTCTTTGTTGTGGCACTTTAGTTATTCATTGATTGCTTTCTCATATATGCCCTGACTGAGGGTTGGGGGCTACAGCAGACTGAGTGACCCTTTGCTCAAACCAGAGACCTTGGGCTCAAGCTGGTGAGCCTTGCTCAAACCAGATGAGCCTGCACTCAAGCCAGCGACCTCAGGGTTTCGAACCTGGGTCCTCCATGTCCAAGTCCAGTGCTCTATCCACTGTGTGACTGCCTGACCAGGCTGTGCACTGCATTCTTGGTGTCCCTTTTTGTATCCTAATCTCCTCTTCTTTAAAGGACACTAGTCATATTGGTTTAGGGCCCACTCTAAGGGCCTTATTTTAAATAATCACCTCTTTCAAGGACCTATCTCCAAATATAGTCACATTCTGAGGCCCCAGGTGTTAGGACTTCAACATATAAATTTTGTGATGACAGAATTCTGCCCATAACATGTCATAGGTTCACTGCTCTGTGTTGCTGAGATCTTTGCAGTTCTCACATTCAAGCGATTCACTTATCAATTAATCTCTTCCACAGCAGCTCGTCACTATTGAAAAACAAACTAAGTTACTGTCTTAAATATTTTGAGGTCATTGCTGCTATTAATCCAATTTAATTTTTCTAAATAAAATAGATTAATTTGCTAGCCTCTACTTTAATAAGTAACAAGTCATTAAGAACTGAAAAATAAAAGAAGAAAACAAACCTCTTGCTCCCTCAGATCCTAAGTATTTCTGTTCATTCCAAGGAAAAATATCATGTTTTGTTTAATTGGATAAATATACATTTCAAAGACAGTAACTTCTAACTGCTTAAATTTTTAGCTTTGATCTCTGTTAGCAATTTTCCACTTCAAAATATCTCCACTTATTTTCAATACACACTTTAAAAAATTGTACTTTTCATAGAGAATAAATAAAACATTTTTTACATAGTCAAATATGTGTAAGAGATTTATAACAACATAACAAAGACTTGAAAGACCAGAAAGATCCTGAAGATTTAAAAATACTTGTCTAAGATGTTATATTTTTATACATTCCTTCATTAGATTATCAAATCCCAGCTAGAGTTATTCCTACAGAACACTGAATCACAGACTTCAGTAAAGTTGTAAGCATAGACAGCCATAATAGTATCTATGACCATTGTCTCTTTGTTACAATGCTAAGGGAAGTACCAGGAATCTGTGCTTTTTTATCACAGTTCAGGGGCTGACTACTCCTGATGGTAAATTTCAGATGATAGATTTGTCAGGAAATTAAAATGCCCAGGAGTGAATATCAAAGGGCTATCTGAAGGATCTCCATTACTGACATCAGAGAAAACTTGCAATGACATATAATTTTAATTGGACTCTCTCATGACAGGCTGACCACTTGCCAATATTTATCCTAAGGAAAAAAAATAACATAGAGGGAAGCAAAATTTACTCTATGTCTTCCCAGGCTACTTGGAAGAGCTGTGACAGTTTTTTAATTCATTTACAATGCCCTTTGTCCTGGGCTTAATTTTTTAAATTTTGTTTGACAAAGAAGTAATGGAGGGAGCCAGTATGAAATTATCTAACAAGCCACCTGTATGCTAGATATTGTATGGGGAGTGGAAACTGTCCTCTGACTGTGTACCATAAAAAAATGTATGTCCTCTCATTTCATTTTTAATATACATATATGTAAAATAGAGAAAATGCTTTCAAATTTCCCTCCCAAAACTTGTTTCAGGAGTGAAAAACCAAAGATGAAATGCAGTTAAATCATATACTGGATTGACTAACATGGATTTTGCTGGGTCCTTGAAAGCTCTTATTCCTGGTGAACGTAACTATATATTTATTTCTCTGGGGCATGGAGTTGATACAGCCTGAGCCAACAAGGCAACTAGCTTCAAGTCCATTTGGTTTGGACCTGAAGATGTTGGCCCTTGCGGCATCTTCAGGGCCTTAGACATCTTTAGTAAGAAACTTTTTTAGCCCACTATTTTCAAATAGGGCCCATTTTCCTTGAAAAAAAGAAACTGAAGATATGATAATACTGCTTCCTTGTTCCTGCATGATAAAAGATCACCTGTGAGGTTATTATTCATATAAAATTAAAAGAAAAAAGAAAAGAAAAACTTTTCTTTTCCAATTAGAACCTCCTTTTCTAATTTTAAAAGAAGACTACTGATGATCAAATTTAAGTTTTAATTTAGTTCATTCTCTTCCATATAACTGTAAGTAAAAGGAAACAAGTGTTTATTACCTTTTGCCTTGAGATCCTCAAAAAGACATTCTATCTAAGATCATGCCGGAGTCCATTAATGTAATCCTGAAGTGATTATAATTATAGGTTTGATAATCACATTTTACAGATTATTCTTTTCATTCTAACATCTATTATTGAACACCTGTACTGAGGTCAAACTGTACCGTGAGTTTTGAGAGATAAAAATAGACTATGTGACAGTACTTTCAAGTGAGGATATTAAAAGCAATTTGGAGAAATAATTGCCGAAATGGAATAGTACTAAAATAACATGAGACCATGCATATTTCGAAACCAATGGAAATTGTACAGATAATGTTATAACCTCAGAGAAGGAAGGCATCAATTCAAACCAGAGTGAATGATGAAGACTTCAAGATGACTAATAAATTGCATGTGTGAGGCCCACAATTTCAGAAAACAGGAAAGAATGTTCTAAAGAGCAGAAATGTAAAAGCTCCAAGGCAGAAATGATCTTGACATATCTGCAAAGAGGCTAGTTTGGCATGAATAGTTCGAGTTAATGAGAGAAAAGGATGAATACATAAGGTAACAAAGGTCGTGATAGAATGCAGTGGTTACTTGAGCCAAAGAAAAGAGTCATATATCTGTAGTCACTTTTATTTCACTTTTGTGCTTGTTTTTGTATTTCTCATAACTCAATAATGTTAATAGCCACTGTGTCACTGTAAAATTCATTATAAACTTAAGAAGTCTGTTTAAACCCTAAAAGTTATTTAGGCAACTATGATCTTAAGCATCAGACTACATGTGCATATTTATGCACTCCACTCTTTGTCTCTGATATCTAGCCCCCAGGCATGAAAAAGAGAAACCTTTTTTTTTAGAAATCATCTGACTAGGTTATAAAAATTAATGTGGACACATATGTGACATTAACTGTGCACATATTTTTATTCAAAGGTAAAGAAGAGATAGTTTTGCCTTCAAGGATTTAGTAATTGTATAGAAGAGACACACACACATATATACATGTTAACAGTATCTGTGTGTATAAAAAAAGATGTTCTATTTATAGTTAATAGAACTCTGTACAAGACATGGGATGATGTGGAGGTACAAAAGTCACTATTAATTAGGATTTAAATGGAAGAATATAATTTTGCAAGATGCATTGAGACTATACCTTGTATTCCAGGTAAAGTAAAAGACATAAACAGAGATAGAGAGGCATGCAACACCTGTGATGTGAGGAGAACTACAGGTATTTTGACATTACTGGAGTCTGGAAAAACCAGAAGGGTAGTGCTGCGAATTAGTCAGGGACCAGATCATTACGTGATTACAGCTTCATTCTATATGCCATAGAGAACCACTGAAGTGTTTAAGCTGGGGGGAAAAAAAGAACATAATCAGATTTACAAATCAGAAAGTTTATTTTGCCCACAGTAAATAAACTAGATTAAATATAGTCTAGTCTAGAGACAGGACATTAAGTTAAGTGGCCATTACAAGAATCCAAATACAAGATAATAAGAGCTTGACCCAGGACACAGCAGTGAGTATAAGGAGAGAAGTATACACGTGAGAGCTATTTAAAAAATAAGATTTACAGAACTTGATTAATTAGTAGTAATATTAATGATAATGATCATAACAATACTTGATGCTTATTGAGGGCTTATTATAGACCAGGCTTTGTACTCCAAGCTTTCGTTTTCATATTCAACTGATGAAGCAGGCACTTTTAATTTCCCTAAAACTTGTCATCCTTGATGTGTTCCAGCTCAGCAACATGGGTCACATTTCACCCAATAACTTAGGCCAAATGCCTTCCCCTTGATTGTTTCCTCCATCCACTATTACATCCAATTAATCAGTAAGGATTACTATCACTCCTCACCACCTCCATGGCAATAGCCTCTTGTCCAAGCTGCAATCATCTCTCTCCACTATTACTTGAAACTGCTAAATCTCGATGCCTCAGGTGATTCCCATCACACTTAGACCTGAGTCAGAAGTCTTAATGAAGGGCATCAAGGCCCAGTGTGAGCGACCACGACTTCCCTCTCTGACTGTTGCCTACCAGCTCCCTCCACGCCTCTCATCTTATTCTCGCCACACTTCTTTGCTCTTCCTTGAATACACACTCAGGCATGTTCCTACTTCAGGGCTTTTGTACTTGTTCTTTCTTCTTCCTAGAATCCTCTTCACAGGATTACCTCCCACAAACAGATCTTTGTTCAAATGTCATTTCCTATAACATGTCTTCTCTGACCATTCTATCTAAAACAGCACCTCCTCATCCTGGCCAGATAGTTTGGTAGGTTAAAGCAACGTCACAGTACACAAAGGTTATGGGTCAGATCGCTTGTCAGGGTACATAGAGGAACAAATCAATGTTTTTGTCTCTGTCTCTCTCTCTCTCTCTCTCCCTTCCCTTCTTTAAAATCAATCAATAAATTTAAATAAATAAAATAGCTGGCCCTGGCCGGTTGGCTCAGCGGTAGAGCGTCGGCCTGGCGTGCGGGGGACCCGGGTTCGATTCCCGACCAGGGCACATAGGAGAAGCGCCCATCTGCTTCTCCACCCCCACCCCCTCTTTCCTCTCTTGTTTCTCTCTTCCCCTCCCGCAGCCAAGGCTCCATTGGAGCAAAGATGACCCGAGTGCTGGGGATGGCTCCTTGGCCTCTGCCCCAGGCGCTAGAGTGGCTCTGGTTGCGGCAGAGCGACGCCCCTGAGGGGCAGAGCATTGCACCCTGGTGGGCAGAGCATCGCCCCTGGTGGGCGTGCCGGGTGGATCCCGGTGTGGCGCATGCGGGAGTCTGTCTGACTGTCTCTCCCCGTTTCAATTTTTTAAAAGAAAAAATAATAATAAAAAAAATTAAATAAAATAGCATCTCCTCCCTGGTCTCCTATCATGCTCAATCTTCCAACCAATTTTCTCTCTTCATTACAGGTACTGCTTCCCAGTGAATATATCTTTTGATGTATTTGTTAACTAACTGACTGCCTTCCCTGGTAATATAAGAAGGGATTTTATTTGGCTTGTTCCATATTATATCCTACTTCCCATGTAGTGGGTATGTAATATTTCTTTGGTGAATGTATAAATGAATGAGTGAATGAATGACTGCTCTTTTTATAGATGAACAAACTGAAGCACAGAGAAATAAGTAAAGCTCTCAAATGCACACAACTATGGTGGTCATAGAGCTGAGTTTCAAGCCTGTAAAATATGACTAAGGAATGCATGTTTAACCACCATACTGGCTTTATGTGCCTAGTGACTCAGTGGAAACTTCAGTTCAAAAAAGGATTAGAGGAAGGATAATAAATTCCTTTTCTTTTTCTATTTATATATTTTAGAAAATACCTTAAGCCAGATGTGATTTCATAGAAAGAGCATATTCAGTATAGCAAACAGAGAAAGATGAACATAGAATCAGTCACTGTGGTATGTTTGAAAAATGATGAGACTTGGAGTCAAAAATATTACTTTTATATTATATTAATTTCTATCACATAGTCATGTACGTGGCTAAAGATAATTCCTACACTGAATATTGTGAGGATCAAATTAGATAATATATATGAAATATTTTGCAAAATATTTTGGAAATTTTGGTTTTCTTTATTGTTATAGTAGGGATGAGCTTGTCTACAGTGTGTGCAAAGATTGTGGGTTAGAGCCTATCATTTCCTTTCTTGCTAATGTGCTATATATTCTGTTGTTGCACAGGTGTGTCATATGGCTAGACATCACTTGCTTAGATGCTTTTGACTCTTATAGTCTCAGCCGGTCTCCTGAGGCACCAAATACAGACTGGGGAAATTTGGCTCGGTCTGTGCTAACTAGCTGATGTAATTGACATTCTGTCTTACATTGCGTAATTGCAGTCCTTGTATCAGGAATTGCTAACAGTGAGAAACGCAAAGAAGTCTAGAGACAAACTAACCTTTTGTACTTTTTCCCCTATTACATCCATTGCAAATCGGCATTACCGAATAATTTAAATAAGCCAAGAATTAGTCTCTTATGTGTGTAAAAAAAATAGATAGAGATAGCAAGTGGTGTCTCTAGAATCTTCTATTTTTATTTAAATTAGAGGTCTTAAAAGGACTTGCTTCAAGAGAATTAAAGGGAAAAGTTTAAAAGCTTAGTTGCGGCAATTATAGGGAGCATGCTTTCTCTCTCTTCTCATAGAAATGAGTGCATCTTATCCTTAATGGCTGCCAACCTTCTTGTCAGACCAATCACTTTAAAACAATTGTTTCATTTGGAATAGATGCTACAGTCCAAGTGACTGTCCCTTGTCAATGACACATTCAATTAAAACAGCTCTGAATAGGAGCTCTGGAGAGCCTACTGTGCCTTGTCCAATCTTATCAGTCAACAAAGAACAACCTTAGAGACTTTAGTGCCGACTTGTTCCACCGTCAGGTGGTTTGAACATGTTGCACCTTCCCAGGGTTCCTCAGAGTCTTTCGTCCCTGTGCCTTTGACAGCCAATGACAGGCGCTGTCTCAGCAGTGTCTGGGTCCACAATGCCAAGAAAGCTTATGGCAGTAAATAAGATGGCAGCTGTGACGATCCTGACAGTTGGCTGGAGCTCAGGGTGGCAGGCTACACCGGCCTGTGAGCAGTTGGAGCAGCAGTGAGGTATGACCACCATTATAGGTTGGCAGATGTCAGTTTCTACTCTACTAGTTACTACATGATGTGACGGACATATTTGTATCATTATATAGCCAGGCAAAACTTTAAACAAACTCTGGGCACCTCGCATGTTCTCTACATTCCTATGAGGTCAGGAAAATTAAATAGTCCATTAAATATAAATCCCTTGCCTTTGTAGTACTTGAACAATTGAAGAAGAATTTTGTGAAGTTGCAATAGCAGAAAATTGGCTCTTTCACGTAAGAGCTGGAGTCAGTGAAAGTAAAACTGATTTCAAAGAAAGATTTATTATGTTGGCTGCTTTTAGAAGGGGTACTGTGAGTTCACATATGTCTTAGATTCTTCTGTGTAGAAACTGTGTATGTCCCACATACCTTCTGAATATTTTTTTATACATTCTTTTTTGGGACAAACCCTCCATACCTCTACCTCTTAATTATCTTTCCTGCTCTCTGAAGGAAAACTGATGATAAAAATACTTTTTATTGGAGGAGATAAGTATTGTACAATATATATAAATATTATCAAAACAGGTAAAATAAAAGGAAGCTGTTATATGGAATCGTGTATACCAGAATGAGTTCATTGACAGGGCAAAATGGATATCTGTGGCCACATCAAATCTGTGCAGAATACAGACTTGCTACTTTGTCATGGGGTCAACCTGGGGTGGAGGGTGAGCAGGCTCCAGGTCTGGAAATTTGTCACAAATCTAAAATTGAGTGCTGTCATACTAGATCTGTCAGCAGATAACAAGAGAGCTGACTCTAGTCACAGAGAGAAGTCAGCAAAAAAACCCGAACAAAAAATGATGCGGTGCTTTCACACCTCAATCTTTTAAGAGGTTTAAGGTCAGTTTACCTCAAATCACTTCTCAAAATGTCCAACCCCCCAAAATATCCATTAGCCTAATAGTCATATTCCTAATGAAATTCTGTTATATAGCATTTCATGTATAAGAAGCCATTCCAAGCATTTGTGAGATACTGTATATTTTAAACCTATTTTATAACACTATAAACATTGAGTTTCAAGTGGGTGAAATGCTTTGGAAACTCTCAAAAGTAGGCAAATTGTCACTATGAGAGTTTACAAAAATGCCTCCGGGCTAAAACTATTTAGTACAGATGGAATTTGTATATATCATAAATGAACTTTATAGGTGAATGTCTCATTAGGCAAAGTGATCATTATGCCAATTGATTTCAAGTAAATTAGATTTAGGCAATTTAATATTCTCTCCCTAAATTTGCCTTTCCATTCTGAAATTTTAGAATTTCTTATGTGGACAACAAAGCCATTGTCCAAGACAGGGTTTGCTATGAAGACTGGCAGCTCTTGCTTGGCTCTATTTCCAAATAAGATCAAGATTTCTAATATAAAGGAAAGATAAAGACAATACAAAAATAAGCGAATATTTGCTACAGTCCAAGCAGACACATATGCATTTTGCATTCACTTATTCAAAAAACATTTATTGAAAATCTACTACTGGGAGCAATTCTTAACTAAATTAAGTAGTCTTCACACTGACCTTGTGGCTCACCCCCAAATGTGACTGGCAGTAGGGTGGGCATAGGAACCAATGAAAGAAAAATTAAGTAAGTGTCTAATTAAGTGGTGAAGGTGGGTTTTGAACTCAGGTCGTCTAGATCAGTGCTTTATTGCCTCAGTAGATGGTTTCCGCTGATATGTCATTAACTATGCAGCTCCAGGGAGTTTTTCAAGCTCAGCAAAACAAAGGAACGTGTCATGAGAATATAGATGGTATCACCAGAAGAAAATATAAGAGCTATGACTTCTCAATGATAGCACTACTGGGAGATCAGAAAACACTGAGCATTATCTAATTCTAATAATCTTCACATTCTGCAGTGCGAAGAAAGAGAGCATCTAACAAAAGGAGCTAGTGATGAATGAGAAATAAATCCGAGACAAATTCTAATAAAAAAAAACCCACAGTATGACATGCTGGTAATGTTCATATTCCTTCTCTCTGCTGTCTGGCTGTTTATGGAGATCCAAACTGTTTCCTCATCTCCCTTCCTGAGTACTTCTGTTATGTGTAGGAATTGAGTATTTAGAAAATATTACTTAAAGAAGGACTTTTTTTGTGGGCACTGGGAGCATGGTGCCATAAGCAGGAGCTGGTGGTAGGGATCATTCTGTGTCTTTTATGCTGCTGAATAGGTAAGTGACCAGAAATATCAGAAATCTACTATGCTAATACATTTGATGTGAAACATCAGAGACCATTCTGGGCGATAGAAACTGTTCATTTCTAAAGCTATTACTGAGAGTACTTTTGATGTCTTTAGTCAGATAACATTTCCATTATGACATGATTATAATCAATTCTACTACATAGTGCTTACATAAATGTGTTAGTAAATGAAAACACTATCATCTCTCTATCTATCATCTATCTATCTATCTATCTACTTATCATCTATCTATCATCTATGTTTATCTAAAATTAGATATTTAGCCACAGAAATCAGACAAGAAGAAGAAATAAAAGGCATCCAAATTGGAAAAGAAGTAAAACTGTCATTATTTGCTGATGAGATGAAACTGTACATAGAAAACCCTAAAGTCTCAGTCAAAAAACTACTAGATCTGATAAATGAATTTGTCAAGGTAGGAGGATATAAAATTAATATTCTGATGTCAGTGGTATATTTATGCACCAACAATAAACTGTCAAAAAAATTAAGGAAACAACTCCCTTCATTATTACAACAACAACAACAAAAAATAAAGTACATAAGAGTATATTTAACCAAGGTAGTAAAAGAATTGTACTCAGAAAATTACAAGACATTGAAAAAAAAATCAAGGAAGATACAAACAAGTGGAAGCATATACTGTGTTCAGGGATAGAAAGAATAAAGATTATTAAAAGGTCTATATTACCCAAAGCAATCTATAGATTCAATGCAATTCCTATTAAAATACCAATGGCATACTTTACAGATCTAAAGCAAATATTTCAAAAATTTATATAGAACCAAAAGAGAACATGAATAGCCTCAACAATCTTGAAAATGAAGAACTAGTGGGAGGTATCACACTTCCTGATATCAAGTTATACTACAAGTCCATTGTCATCAAAGCAGCTTGGTACTGGCATAGAACAGGCATACAGATCAATGGAACAGAACAGAGAACCCAGAAATAAATCTACATCTTTACATTCAATTGATATTTGTCAAAGGAGATAAGAGCATACAATAGAGTAAAGACAGTCTTTTTAATAAATGGTGTTGGGAAAATTGGACAGGTACACGCAAAAAAATAAAACTAGATCACCAACTTACAATGTTCACAAAACTAAACTCAAAATGTATAAAAGATTTAAAAGTATGTCACAAAACCATAAAAATATTGAAAGAAAACATAGGCAGTAAACTCTCTGATATCTCTTGTAACAGTATTTGTACCACTATATCTTCATGGTCAAGTGAAATAAATGACAAAATAAACAAGTGGGACTATATCAAACTAAAAGCTTTGCACAGCAAAAGACACCATTTACAAAATAAAGAGACAATCTACACAACAGGAGAACATATTTGCTGATACATTTAATAAGGGGTTAACAACCAAAATTTATAAAGAACTTCT
This sequence comes from Saccopteryx bilineata, assembly GCF_036850765.1. Classification (NCBI taxonomy): domain Eukaryota; kingdom Metazoa; phylum Chordata; class Mammalia; order Chiroptera; family Emballonuridae; genus Saccopteryx; species Saccopteryx bilineata. Next base: position 184,460,324 of record NC_089494.1, read on the forward strand.
AAAACTCAATACCAGGAAGGTAAATAATCCAATTAAAAAATGGACCAAAGAAGTGAATAAACACTTCTCCATAGAGGATATACAGATGGCCAGTAGAACATAAAAAATTGTTCAATATCACTAGTCATCAGAGAAATGCAAATTAAAACCACAATGAGATACCACCTCACAACCTGTCAGAATGGTGCTCATTAACAAATCAACACACAACAAGTGCTGGCGAGGGTGTAGAATAAAGGAAACCCTCCTGCACTGCTGGTGGGAATACAGACTGGTGCAGCCACTGTGGAAAAACGGTATGGCATTTCCTCAAAAAATTAAAAATCGAACTGCCTTTTGACCCAGCTATCCCATTTTTAAGAATATATCCTAAGAATACAAAATCACCCATTCAAAGAAAGATAAGCACCCCCATGTTTGTTACAGCATTGTTTACAATAGTCAAGATCTGGAAATAACCCAGATGTCTTTCAGTGGACAAGTAGATTAAAAAGCTGTGTTACATATACACAATGGAATACTATGTGGCCTTGAAAAAGAAGAAAATCTTACCTTTTGCGATGGCATGGAAGAACCTGGAGATTATTATGCTAAGTGAAATAAGCCAGGCAGAGAAAGAAAAATATCATAGACCTCACTTATCTATGGAATCTAATGAACACAGTGAACTGAAGAATGGAATAGAAGCAGAGGTAGGGTCACAGGGAGCAGAGTGACAGCTGTCAGAGGGAAGGGGATGAGGGAACGGGATCAGAGATAAAGAGATTAGTGAAATTATATATACATAACACATACATACAGATAACAAGACAGCAAATCCAGAGGGAAGGGTGGGAGAGAGTCAAGGGGAGGAGTGGCAAGAAAATGTAATGGAGAGCACATTGTGGGGACAGTGAGGTTGTTATACTGAGTGAGACACTTGAATCCATATTTACACAATAAATTTTAAAAATTAATTAAAAAATTAAATATTTAGGAAACAACCAAAATTTTTAAAAAGCCTCGGATTAGAATTACTTTAAATTATTTAAAATTGATGGTTTGAACTTTAATTAATAATAAAAAAGTAAGAAATTTTGTTGCAGACACATTTGCAAAAGGTAAAATGTACCTGCAATACTAACTGACCCACTGGGGACAATGTTTCCACAGAAGTGAAATGCCTTCCTGAGCTCAGCTGGCGATTTGTTTATGCCCTAAAGCATGATTATAATGTTAACCTTGAAAGGTCCTAATGAAATGAGTTTGGTGGCCTCAGCCTATATATTTTTATATGCACTAGTGCATGCTATGGAACATATCTTGATGGACCGTCTGCAAAATAGCACAGCATGTATCTGAGATCACAGTGTGACCCATAGTCTCCACACTATAATTTCTATTTTTTCCCACATGATGTATCTCTCAAAATTCAGCCCAGAAAGGAGAAATGGCTTCTTAATGACAGCCTATATATTATTGATGGAACAGTAGGGTGGTAAAGAGATAACCCTAGGTGTCTTGTTTGCCAGTTGATTAACCAGAGTGAGTGTAGTCCCTAGGCAAGATATGCTTTGCAGAAAACCAGTTATCCATTCAGACTCTCAGTAAGGAAAATACTGAAAAATTTGAGATCCCCCTTCCTCAAAAACCTTGATGCAGTATGACTCTTTAAATCACAGTATAAATTAAGACATAAAATTAAAATTGAGATGCATACAAACTGCTTGAGTCAATGGAATACTATTAATAACTTAGATTAAGATAAATGACTGAGTTGTTTTATTTGTATTTCATAGTGATGATGACGGGTCTCCTAGATAATCTTTCTAAGTTTTAAGGCATGAAATGTTTATACATCTGGAGGGGATATGAGATTGCTATGGCTATTATATTTGATTCAAATAAAATATTTAGAAATCAAGTGGTCACTTTATAAATTAAAACTTTAGTATTTGAGTGATTGCCTAATGGAGTTTTAATGTAACAGTGCTACTCTTTCATGACATCGGGAGACCAAGATGTAACTTTCCAATCTTCTGTATGAACTTTGGAACCAGTTTATTCTCAGTATCCTAAAAGAAAAGACACTTAACTTTTTTTGTATCCATTGCTTCATGACATAAGCAAGCTGAGGATGTCCTTCTGTTATATGACATGGCATTTGAATTTTGAACACAATTCAGTAGCACAGCTCTGTCAAAGCTGAAAACTTTGCATGCCTTACTCCTTTCAATGTAACTGTCAGCTTGATAAATAGCTTACATTCTTTATATTTAACTTCTCTGAAGGGAATTTAAGATTTTTCTCTGGGGCCATTATAAATTTATGAACCATTTTTCTTTTCTCTAGTTTTCAGAGAAAAAATCTACTTGTACAAAGAAGACTCCAAGGCATATGCCATTTTACAGAGTGAACCCATTAGCAGGTATTAAACAGGAAACTCAGATTTTAGGAGTTCTAAAAAACTACAGAACTAGGGCACATGTATTTAAAGACTATAGACCAAGCACAATTCTTTTATTCTTACTCATTGAGCATCTTTTCTTCTGTGTCTTACAGAAAACTTAAATTATAAAATTATTCAGCTGCTAGCCATTTCTTTGAAAATCTCCATTAGTTACCATGTATTAATGGTAGTATCTCTACACACTACTGCCATTTTCTCGTTATTCTTAACATACTTAAGGAATGTTGGGTTCAAATTCCCCTGTGACTTCTGTCTAATGCAAAAAACTCAGGCAAGACTACAATAAAAAAGGAGATGAATTATTTAGCCCACAGAAGAGAAGGCTAAGTGGTTTTGAGGAACATGAAGGAAATTTAATAATAGTCTTTATACAGAAAGCAGATATTATACAGAGATTGATGGTTAGCTATTCTCTACATTTACTGAGATCATAGCAAGAAAAAATAAAACAGGAGAGACTAAGGTAACAATGAGGAAACATTTCCTGATGTTAAAGTTTGTTGGTTATGAATGGTTTTAGTTTATCATTCAATATTTATTGTCTCTTATATGAGATCACATTTTCTCAGGATGGAATTGTTTACTTAGGAGAATTTTTAGAATATATTTACATTTTGTCTCAAAAGAATTAGCTTGCCTTTTTTAGAGATAGAGAAACGGATCACTGGTTTTCTGACTATTGTGATTTCTTCAAAGACTCACAGAAGAAAATAAGAGAAACTGATTCAAATATTTATTCTAACATAACATGGATTTTTCCCAACACCCATCTTCAGAAGCACAGAAAATAATTAAATATGAGTACCCATCAATGGAATCATTGAGACCTCAATATCTTTAAGTCCCTCTTTAAAGCAAGGTCCAATGATGGTCAACTAATCTCCTAGCATTCCATTAGTGTTCTTCTCTTGCAAGGCAGACCATATGAAGCCTCACTGCTTTGGTGACCTTAGCCATTATTGTGGTGGCTTTCTTGGCTGAATGAAATAATAACCATTGGCTTGGCCCAAAATATTTATCTCTCTGGTTTGCTACCAATGCCGCACTAGCCTGCCTGTTACTTAACTCCAATTTCTGCTTCATGGATATCACCTTTCTCTTTATGTAAGACATTTATTCTTCTGACCCCAAATCTATGTTATTACTAAAGTTAAGGAGGATATTTTCCTCATTAGAAAACTCATGACTTATTAAGCTGCTGAATGTGAGGAATTGCTTCTACATTTTTCCCATACTTTATCCTCCCTATTTAATCAACTTTTACAGTGAATATAAAATGTTCTAATTATGTTTCATAATACTTCAAATCAAAATTATAAATAAATTAATGGCTTCTGTTGATAATTCACTCTCTCTTCCCAGAGGTCCTTTGTTTCTTCACTTGGTTTGTAGAGTTTTCCTTTTCTGGATTTTCCTCTTGCCTCACTCACTAGCAACTTTTTATGTTTTACACTCTTCGTTTTTGAAAAACCAGGGTGTGAGCATTTGGCCTATATTTATATTAAATACTTACTTTTTGGGATCTTGTAAAATCTTGTGACTTTAAATATGATCTGTGTGCTAATAGCTCCAAATTTGTAAATACATTCTAAAACTCAATTTTAAACTCCAGACATATATATATATACTACTTGCTAGCTCCCATTGAATGTCTAATAGATACCTCATATTTAACATGTCCAAAATTGCACTTCTAACTCTGCCTCCCCACCCTAATCCTGCTCCATTTTAGTCTTTGTCACATTAATGACAACTTTATGGTACAACTGTTTAGGTCCAAATCCTTAGAATCCATTTACTTTTCTTTATGCTTCACATCTAATTGTTAGAAAATTGTTTTTGGCTCAACCTTCATATATTTTCAGAACTAGATCACATTCCTAAAACATCTCATCTGTTCCTATGACTAGTTTCTCTGCCCAACATCTCTTGCCTGGATTGTTGCTGTAGCCTCATAACATTTTTCCATCTTCATTCTTGCCTCCTGCAGTCAATTCCCAGCAGAGTAGCAAGAGTGATTCTGATTTACCATAAATTACACCAAGGAACAAATTTTTTTTCATTTTCTGTTGAATGAGGTTTTAGAACTGTTTCTATATATCTCTGCATCACTGATTCCAAATCTAAAATCCGTTTTTGGTGCATACTCTAGTTTTTATGCAATTTTACTTTCATTTTGTTATAGTTAAAGGCATGCATTTCGTTTTTAAATTAAAGTTAAAGGGCAATGACTCTTGGATTGAACATAACCACAAGGCAATTAATGTTTTACAAACCTCACTTTTACATAATTATAGTTGTTTTTAAATGTAAAAAGTTATCTGATAAAGAAAACACCCTCTTATTTTGTTTTAAGATTGAATCATGGCTTCTTCGAGTAGGCGTAAATGTAAGAATAGTCCTGACACCTTCTGTTATATATGTGGTTGTTACACACTTCAACATCAAAGGCACAATATTTCATCATTTGTGACACGTGCATGTATTACCTATTTTCAAGTTCTCTTGGTGAACAAGACAAGAATTGGGTTTCTCATATTGTGTGTCATAATTATGAGAAAATGCTTCATGACCAGACAAAAGGAAAACACAAAGGAATGCCTTTTGGTATTCCCATGGTTTGGTGTGAACCTAAGGACCACAGCAGTGACTATTATTTCTGTCTGATTCATACAAAGGGCATAGGCAAGAAAAAACAGCATATGACCGCATATCCTAATTTTCCTTCAGCAATACAACCTATCTCACACTCTGAGACACTCCCAATTCCAGTTTTCAATGATTTATTTCTTCTAAGGATGAAGAAAGTGAACATGGTGATCAAGTGTATTTTGATAAGATGCATGAGGAAATGATTGTAGGATCTGAAGGATCTTCTTCTGATGCCAAGCAGTCATGAACCCCTCAGCAGTTTAGTCAACCCGAATTGAATGACTTAGTAAGAGATTTGGGCCTATCAAAGAAAGCAGCTGAGTTATTAGCCTCCAGGCTTCAAGAAAAGAATGTACTTCACCAGTCAGCTAAAGAATACCATTTCAGGAAGCATGAACAAATTTAGTTGACTTTTTTTCCGAAGACAAACACTTTGTTTACTGTCATGATATCAGTAGTTTTCTCAGCCAGCTGTGTTACCACTTACAGTCCAACAGAATGGCAGCTATTTCTTGAAAGCCCTAAATGGAGTCTGAAATGTGTTCTGCTACACAACGGTAATGTTTATGCAGCGGTTCCAATTGGTTATTCAACTCATCTGCGAGAAGATTATAATGACATAAAAATTGTCTTCGACTTTCTGAAGTATGAGGAGCATAACTGGATCATTTCTGTGAATTTAAAGTGGTAAATTTCCTGCTAGGACAACAGAGAAGTTTAACAAAGTATCCTTGCTTTCTGTGTTTGTAGGATAGCCAAGCTCGAGAGAAACACTGAACACAGAAGGAGTGGTCGAAACATGAAGCTCTGAAAGTAGGGATGCAAAATATTGTGAATGAACCTGTAGTTAATTGAGACAGGATCATTTTTCCCCCACTTCACATCAAACTTGGCTTAATGAAGCAGTTCATTCAGGCTTTGAATAGAGAAAGTGAATGCTTTCAACATATTCTTTCTGCTTTTCCTGCCTTGTCTTTCAAGAAGACAAAAGCAGGTGTGTTCAATGAACCTCAAATTTAAACCCTCATACATGATGAAGAATTTGCCAGGAAGATGAATAAGGAGGAGAAAGCAGCATGGCAGTCCTTTGTGGCAGTTACAAAGAACTTCCTTGGCAACCAAAAAGCAGAAAACTATAAATTTCTGGTTCAAAGGATGCTGTTGGCTTTTCGCGACATTGGATGTAACATGAGCATTAAGATTCACTTCCTGAACAGTCACCTTGATAAGTTTCCCAAAAATCTGAGAGCTGTTAGTGATGAGCACACTACTGCTGGAGCATCAAACAAGATTGTGCTCAACAAGCACACAAACACAGAGCTACAAATGCAAATTTTTGCCTGAATAGAATTTAAATAAATTTTGCACAAATTTTATGATTAAAATAAGTGTTTTAATATGTTCTATTTCAAAATTGTAGACAAATTCTGATGCAATCATATCTTTTAGTGTATTAGTGTATTTACTGCATAATATAAATTATTGTATTTTCAGAAAGATGATACCCAAGAAGACGTTTTATTTCATTATGTTAAACTAAATGTTGAAAATTTTACAATAAGATGAAAACCTAAAATCTTAAATTGCAAAAAAAAAACTGTAGCTTACAGAGAAAAACTAATGTCAGATTTGAGATCAGTATACTTGAATTAGGTAAGAACAGGTGTTTTTGAGGATTCCAAAAAAAATTTTTCCCCCAGTGTTATGGAACAGTTATATTTAAACTATCTAAATTTTATCAATATTTCATAGAATTAAAACTATAAGTCCCTAAAAAGTTTTTCAAAGATACTAGATTTGACCTTCTGTTATCTTGCTGAATATATTGCCTGTTGCCCACTTACTTTTTCACTCTGCTCCAGTGACCTATGTCAGCATTCTTGCTTTTCCTCACATACTCTAGGCAGCTCCTGTCTCACAGACTTTGCTTTGGTTCCTGCCTTTGTACAGAATGCTATCTCACCAGATATCTGCAATGCTCATGCCTTCTTTTCCTTCAGCTATTTTTTGTGTGTGTCAGTTGAGGATGACTTTGACTACATCTTCTCTCCCACTTTTCCTTACCTGGCACTATTTTATACCCTTCATTGTCATTTATCACTTTTTGGAGTGCTATGTAATTTAATTACAGTGGTACCTTGAGATACAAGTTTAATTCATTCTGTACCAAGCTACTAAGTCAGTTAATTTGTATATCAAACAAATTTCTCCCATTTAAAATAACTTAAATAGGCCCTGGCCAATTGGCTCAGTGGTAGAGCATCGGCCTGGTGTACAGGAGTCCCAGGTTAGATTCCCAGCCAGGGTGCACAGGAGAAGCACCCATCTACTTCTCCACCCCTCGCCCTCTCCTTCCTCTCTGTTTCTCTCTTCCCCTCCCGCAGCCAAGGCTCCATTGGAGCAAAGTTGGCCCAGGCGCTGAGGATGACTCCATGGCCTCTGCCTCAAGCACTAGAATGGCTCTGGTTGCAACAGAGTGATGCCCCAGATGAGCAGAGCATTGCCCCCTGGTGGGCGTGCCAGGTGGATCCTGGTCGGGCACATGCGGGAGTCTGACTGCCTCCCCATTTCCAACTTCAGAAAAATACAAAAAATAAAAATAAAAAAATAAAATAACTGAAATAGATTTACTCCATTCCAGCCCTGTGAAACATCCACAAATCATTCTAAATTATGAAAAAAGACATGTTTTTAATTAAGAAACACTGATGTATACTTTACCAATGCATAACAAAATATATGAAATTTAAAAAAGTGTTATTTAGTACTGTATTCTTACCTAGGAGACATATGAGTGCAGCTAATGGAGTTGAATGGCAGCGAAACAGGGAGGGAGGAAGGGATGCAGGCACTCTAGAGATGTAAACTAAAACTTCACTTTCTTAACACTAAATGTAAACTAAAACTGCATTTTCTTTACTTTAAAAAAAACTAAAACTGCACTTTCTTTACTTAAAATGAAACCACAAAAACTTAATTTAAAAAAATAAACTTTCCTAACTTTAAACTTAACTAAAGCTTAACATTACATATTTTTATTTAATCATTACTTGTTTTTGCCTTTTTGGCTTCACTTTCAGCACTTTCACTTGCAGGACTTTTAAATAAAGTCTACCTATCCAAAGAGGTATGCTTTCACCTGCCTTTTAAAATGTTATGGAAATGTGACAAAAAAGTGTCATTAAAAACTGCTGAAGCATGACCAGTTGAAACATTTTCTGGGTGTTGCTTTTCAATGAAACTTGAAAGCATCTCTCACATTCCACCATGTCTTCAATTTCACTTGTAGAAATCACTTCCTCTGACTCTACCTCCTCCTCACTACTAATCTCTTGCAGAAGTTCCATATGTTGCATCTTCTGTAGTCCTTCAACTTCTCAGTTGAGAGTTCCTTCTCATGCTCCTCAATGAGCTCATTTACATCATCCTCATCTACCTCCAGACCCATCGACTTTCTGAGGGACACAATTTCCTCCAATGCTTCTACCTCAGTCACAGTTTCTGGTTCGAATTCTTTTAAGTCCTTTTCTGCAACAACATCAGGCCATAACTTTTTCCATGTCGAGTTCAAGGTTCTTCTTGTAACCTCTTGTTATGTCAGGTCAATAATGTATAAACATATTATAATGGTGTAGTGATCTTTCCAAAACTCTCAAAGGGTTTGATTTGTATTCTCAGTCACCTCAAGTCAACAGCGAAACAAGTGCTTTGTGTAAAGCTTTTTAAAGTTGGAAATGACCTGCTGATCCATAGGTTGAAAGATTGAAGTCATGATGGGTGGGAGGTAGAGCACTTTCACAAATTTGAACTCATCAAGAATGTCATCTTCAAGACAATATGGGTGGGCTGGAGCATTTTCAAGGATTAGTAATGCTTTCATCGGGAGTTTCTTTTCTTGAAGATATTTCTTCACTGTAGGACCAAAGACGAGATTTACCCATTCAATAAAAAACTGCTGCGTAACCCATGCCCTAGCATTGGCATGCCACATAACCTGCACTTTTTCTTTAAGAATCTTGTGAGTCTTAAAGTCCAAGGATTGTTGGAATGATACACTAGCAGTGGCTTTACTTTACAGTCACTGCTAGCATTTGCACACAATGCAAGGGTCAGACGGTCTTTCATGGGTTTATGGCCTGGCAGCTTCTTCAGCTCTGCAGTGATGAAAGTCCTCCAGGACATTTTTTTCCCAAAACAATCCTGTTTCATCACAGTTGAACTCTTGTTGGGGGATGTAGCCTTCTTTTTCAATAAGCGCAGGAAAACATGTGATGTACTCCTCAGCTGCCTTAACGTCAGCACTCACAGCTTCACCATGCCTCACCACCAAGCGGATGCCAGATCTCTTCTTGAAAATTTTAAACTAGCCATGACTTCCCTTAAATGTATCTTCTGCTGCCTCTTTTGAGGTTGATGGTTCTTTCTTCTTCAAGTCTCTTCTGCTGCTTCTTTTGAGGTTGATGGTTCTTTCTTCTTCAAGTTGCCTTAAATAATACGTGCTTTTTTGCATATTAAAGTCTCTGTCACTGTATCTCTTGCCAGCTCTTTCTCTTTCACCCACACCAGCAGAAGCTTCTCCATTTTTTCATGGATATTTGACCTTAATTGGGACAGAATTGTAGTTCCTTTTACTGGATTTGCACTTTTGATGGCATCCTTTTGTTTAAGGATGGTACAAATTGTAGATGTATTGCCATCAAATAACCTTGCCAGTTCAATCAGTAGTACATCACACTCGTGTTTTTCTATTATGTCTTGCTTTACTTCTATTGACATCATTCTCTTCTTCTCACCATTGTCCTTTACACTCACTTTCTTCAGCTCCATGATAGCACACAAGAAAGTTAGTAAAAAATAAAAAATGATGCAAGAATGAGTACAGCGCATGAGATTTGACTTGATTCTGCAGGTAACAAGTGAGAAAGAACGAGATGCTGGTGTTGTGCTGCAAATACTGGACCTGTATGCCGACACGCCAACTAGTGGCAGCTTCCCAAATCACAACTCGTATCTTGGAATTTTGCTCGGATCTCGAACAAAAATATGAACCGAGTCATAACTCATATCTTAAAAAATTTATATGTTGGTCTGCTTGTATCTCAAGGTACCACTGTATTACATTTATGTTTTACATTTTGTCTTTATTCATTAGAATGTAAGCTACACAACGCAGATTATGTAGTGGCTTGCTACATTCTCTTTTTTTTTTAATAATTTTTTTTAGTGGGGCAACATCAATAAATCAGGATACATATATTCAAAGATAACATGTCCAGGTTATCTTGTCGTTCAATTATGTTGCATACCCATCACCCAAAATCAGATTGTCCTCTGTCACCTTCTATCTAGTTTTCTTTGTGCCCCTCCCCCTCCCCCTTTCCCTCTCCCTCTCCCCCCTCCCCCCATAACCACCACACTCTTATCAATGTCTCTTAGTCTCACTTTTATGTCCCACCTACGTATGGAATAATGCAGTTCCTGTTTTTTTCTGATTTACTTATTTCACTTTGTATAATGTTATCAAGATCCCACCATTTTGCTGTAAATGATCCAATGTCATAGCAGAGAATAATGCCTGACACACAGATGGCAGTCATTAATATTTTGAGAAAGAAAAAAAAAAAAGAAAAGAATGAATCAAAACAGGAAAGAGAAATAAAGAAAAAAAGTTGTTTCTTTATTGTAGAATCTATAATATATCTCTTATTTTTAAGATGTAGCTTATTCTCTTGATAAACTACAGAAATTAAACCCTAGAATAATTTATACTATTTAGAATGGGAACATTTGGGGGGCATTTAAAAAGTAATACAGAGGGAACTGGATGTCAGTAAAGACTAAAGATGTTTCATCACAGCCAAAAGGAGCCCAAAGAAACCTAAGAAATAAATGTAATATATTTTGGATGAGAGTCTAGAACAGAAAAAAATAAAGATAATAGGTTGAAACTAAGAAAATCCAAAATATGGACTTTGTTAATGATAATGTCTCAATATTGATTCATTAATTATAATAAATACAGCATACTAGAATAGGATCTTAATAATAAGACTAACATAGGGTATATGGGAACTCTGTGCTATTGTAGCAGTTTTTCTCTAAGTCTAATACTATTGTACAACAAAAAGTTTATTTTTAAAAAATGAAGATGTTGTTTGGGAAAAAGTAGTGTAAGTTTTATTTAGAACTTTATTCCCTCCCTTTACCTTCTTCCTTCCTTTTCTCTTTCTCTCCTTCCCTTCTTTCCTCCTTAACTTTATTTTCATCACATTGGATTTCTATGAGACATAAATACAACTACTTGAAAAGTTCTTCATACAACTAATTAGAAAATGTTATGACAGTAACTTGATTTTATATGTACTCTCATGTATTTTATGAGGCCAAATAATTATAGCATCTCAGAAACTGACAGTTATAAGGGCCTCAGAAATTTTTTATTATCTCCATCCCCTTACCAAGAAAATAAATTTTAAATTATTCTTGACAAATAATTATCTGGGGAAATTTATCTGTAGAACTGAATTTTAAGATTTGTTCTTTTTTAAAAATTAATTATTGAGTGACATCAGAGAAATGGCACCATGAGGAGTGCTCCCGATACCCCTCCCTTAAACTTCAACAACAAATTCAACAACTAGAGACAGAAAAACAATCTCAGGAGCATCTGAAATAAACATACATCAAACAAAGTTTTGATTGGGCAAAAAGGTATATATAATCAACTCTGAAGGAAATAAGACAGAGAATAGAGTATTCTGCTTTCCTCACTGGCCTGAGCAAGGGTTGCTTTCACTTGGAACTGAGAGAAAGCGAGGGCTGGGGGCACAGAAAAAGCTGGGCTAGGGCAGAGATGTTCAAGCCAAGGAGAGAGTGTGCCCACAGCTCAGCCTACTCAGAGCTAATGCCAGTGGCAGACCCTGGCAGAGGTGGGTGAGCAGTTGCCTTGTTTACTCCCTGTATCCCGGTCAGCGAGCATGGGCAGCATGTGAGTGGATCCACCTGGCACTTCGGGTGTGGGTGCCTGCATTCCCGGATGAAGGGGCTGAGTCGGAGACTGTCAATAGTGACCCTCTGCATGGGCTGTGACCAGAGTTTCTGAATAATCTTTGCTTCCCAAACAACAGCACGTAGAAAGTGCACAAAAGCCAGCTTCTCTACACCTGGACCTGTCTGGGTGCGGCACCTCTGCCAGCCATACAGGCTGACAAAGCACACTCCTGGGGAAGAGAACTGCAGAAGTGGTGTGGGGAAGGGCATGCAGGCAGCTTGCAGACAGCCTCTGGAGAGCAGACCAGTGGAGCGCTGAGGCATACTGGACATGCCCGGAGGCTCATAGAAAGACACCTGAAAGGAAATTAGCTCCCAGCCCTGCCTGATTATGCTGGCAGCTCTGGCTGGCAAAGCCTTACCCAGAACCCTGCATTGAGTGGGGATAAAGTGGGGAATTTGGCAGCTCTTAGAGCCTCTTGCTCTTCAAGTAGTGGCTGGGGAAACTTCACAGCTAGGTCCACAGGCTGCTGGTTCATGAAGGAGAGATTTGAAGACAGGCTCCGGGAAAACTGACTCTCCCATTGTCAGAGCCTGCAAATGCTAACAAGCCTACTAATGAGACTGAGGCCTAGTTTGTGTCATCACCACAGCGACACAACAGCAAATCTCTGCCTAAGAGTGACACAGGGGGAGAACCTGGGGTACAGTGCCACCAGCCAAAAAGAGAAAGAAGAAAGAAAAAGGAAGTAGATAACTTTTCAAAAGCAGGAAAAATACACACTCTTTATAACTTTTTCAATCTTTTTTCTTGGATTTTTTATTTACTTATTTTTCTTCCACCTTGGTCATTTTATCCTCTTTCCATTTTATTCTTTTCTTTTCATTTTGAACTTTGTTACCCATAAGTGTTACATTTTCCATTTTTTTAATGAGTATTACATTCTAAAACAATTAACTCAATGTTTTTTCTCTCTCTCTGTCTTTTTGTTTCTTCTTTTCTCTTTCACATTTTCTCTCATTTAAATCTCATCCCCAAACAAATTATTTTATTCTGGATTTAAATTTTTTCTTTGTGATATTTTGTGTGCTTTTTACTTTGCTTTTTATCTTTTCAGCATTTTCTCCAACTCCAGCTCTTCATTCTATAGTTTTTGTGCCACTTAATAATATAGAATTTTCATTTTTCACTGTATTTTTTCTCTTTTTATTTTCTCTTTTCTCTTACACTATTTCTCTCATTCAACCATAATTTACAAACAAATTATTTTATTCTTTTTTTTAAATTTTTTTATTCATTTTTTTAGAGAGGAGAGAGAGAGACAGAGAGGGAAAGAGAGGAGAGAGAGACAGAGAGAGAGAAGAGGGGAGGAGCTGGAAGCATCAACTCCCATATGTGCCTTGACCAGGCAAGCCCAGGGTTTCGAACCGGTGACCTCAGCATTTCCAGGTTGACGCTTTATCCACTGCGCCACCACAGGTCAGGCAAATTATTTTATTCTTGATCCAAATTTTTTCCTGTGGCATTTTGTGGGTTCTTGCCTTGTTTTGTGCCTCTTTGTCACTTGCCAACAAACCAGGCCCTCCATTCTATGTATTTTTGTTTTACTTAGAACAATAGAATTTTCAGTATTTCACTGCATTTTCTCAAAAAAAAAGAAAATTTTTTATCAACTCTTATTAGTGTTATTAACAATACCACTGTCTGCAATTAAAGAAAAAGGAATCAAATGTCATGAATATAAAAGACAGAGATGTAGCTCAGATAGAGGAGGAAAAATCTATAGAAAAAAATTTAATAGCTAAGAAACCTTGGAGTTAAAACAGAGAATTTAAAATTGAAGTCCTAAAAATACTCAAGGATATACAGGAAAGCACAGAAAGGCAATTTAGGGAGCTCAAAAAACAATTCAATGCACAGAAAGAATACTTCACCAAGGATGATGAAAACAAATCAAACAGAGATGAAAAACTGAATTCATGAACTGAAAAATGAGGTAACAAGCTTAGCAAATAAAACAGGCCAGATAGAGGAGAGAATTAGTGACATAAAAGACAGGCAATTAGAGCACTAAAGAGAGAAGAGGAGAGAGACTCATTAATTAAAAAGAAATGAGATAGCCCTACAGGAATTGTCTGACTCCATCAGAAAGAGCAACATAAGAATAATGGGTATATCAGAAGGAGAAGAGAGAGAAAATGGAATGGAGAAAATATTCAAACAAATAATAGATGAGAACTTCCCAAGCCTGTAAAAAGAATTAAAGCCTTGAATTTAAGAAGAAAACAGAACACCGAGTTATCTTAATCCTAACCTACTCCAAGGCACACCAGAATGAAATTGGCACAAACCAATGACAAAGAAAAAATTCTCAAGGCAGCCAGGGAAAAGAAGAATACAAAATATAAAGGAAGGCCCATTAGATTATCAACAGATTTCTCAGCAGAAACTCTACAAGCTAGAGGAGAGTGGATCCCAATATTTAAAGTACTGAAAGAAAGGAACTTTCAGCCAAGAATACTATACCCATCAAAGCTATCCTTCAAATATGAAGGAGAAATGGAAACATTCACAGATACAGAAAAGATAAGAAAATTTATCATCAGAAAACCCCCAACTATAGGAATTACTAGAGGCTGTTTTCCAACCAGATACAGAGAACAAAACAAAACAAAACTACAATAAAAGTTCCATCAAGATTGCAATAAAAATAAGATTAATCTGTGACAACAAAAACAAAAAAGGGGAGAGGACAAAGATTAACAGAATAGCAAAGGAGAATGGAGTGCAGAAGCACTCATGAGATAATGTACTATAATTAACATGATATGTATCCTTTTCATTATTTAATGGTAACCACCCCTGAAAAAACCACCACTGAAGCACATGGCTTGAAAAAAGAAGTAACAGAGAAAAGAAGTATGGATTACAACCAAACAAAAACAAATGATAGAAAAATAAAGGAGAAGAAGCAAACAAGATACAAAACTATCAGAAAGCAATATATATATAAAATGGCAATAGGAAACACTCAAGTGTCAATAATTACAATAAACATAAAGAGATTGAACTCACCAATAAAAAGACACAGAGTAGCAGAATGGATTAAAAATAAAATCCAACTGTATGCTGCCTATATGAAACACATCTAAGCTACAAGGATAAAAACAAATTCAAAGTGAAAGGTTGGAAAACAATACTCCAAGCAAATAACATACAAAAAAAAAAAAAAAAAAGCAGGTGTAGCAATACTCATATCTAACAATGCTGACTACAAGACAGCAAAGGTAATCAGAGACAAAAACGGTCATTTCAAAATGATAAGACATTGAATCAAGAAGACATAACACTTCTTAATATATATGAACCAAACCAAGGAACACCAAAATATATAAGACAGCTACTGACTGACCTAAAAACAAAAACCGACAAAAAAGACAATGATACTTGGAGACCTCAGTACACTGCTGATGGCTCTAGATCATTCATCTAAACAGAAAATCAATAAAGAAATATTGGCCTTAAATGAAACACTAGAAAAATTGGATATGATAGACATCTACAGGACATTTCATCCCAAAGTGCCAGAGTATACATTTTTCTCTACTGTACATGAAACATTCTCAAGAATTTACCATATATTGGGCCACAAAAGTAACATCACCAAATTCAGAAAGACTGAAATTACACCAAGCATATTTTCTGATCATAAAGCCTTGAAACTAGGCTTTAAAATTGCAAAAAATAGGTAAACAAACCCACAAAAATGTGAAAACTAAACAACATACTTTTAAAAATTGAGTGGGTCAAAGAAGAAAGAAGCACAGATATAAAAAGACAGATAAGAACAAATGAAAATAACAATACAATATATCGGAATCTCTGGGATGCAGCAAAAGCAGTAATAAGAAGGAAGTTCATTTCACTAAAGGCCTTAATGAGCAAACAAGAGAGAGCCCAAGTAAACCACTTAACTTCACATCTTAAGGAACTAGAAAAAAAAAGAACAGACAGCCCAAAACCAGCAGAAGAAAGAAAATAATAAAAATCAGAGCAGAAATAAATGAAATAGAGAACAGAAAAACTATAGAAAAAATTAATAAAACAAGGAGCTGGTTCTTTGAAAAGATCAACAAAATTGACAAACCCTTGGCAAGACTCACCAAGGAAAAAAGAGAAAAGACTCATATAAACAAAATCCAAAATGAAAGAGGAGAAATCACCACAGATATCATAGATATACAAAGAATTAGTGTAGATTACTATGAAAAACTATATGCCACCAAGTTTAACAATATAGATAGAAGAAATGGATAAATTCCTAGAACAATACAATCTTTCTAAATGAGTCATGAAGAAGCAGAAAGCCTAAACAGACCCATAAGCAGGGAGGAAATAGAAACAACTTTTAAAAACCTCCCCAAAAATAAAAGTCCAGGGCCAGACGGCTATCCTAGTGAATTCTATCAAACATTCAAAGAAGACTTGGTTCCTATTCTACTCAAAGTCTTCCAAAATTTGAAGAAGAAGCAATACTACCAAACACATTTTATGAGGCCAACATAACCCTCATACCAAAACCTGGCAAGGACAACACAAAAAAAGAAAACTACAGACCATATTTCTAATGAACACAGATGCTAAAATATGAAACAAAATACTAGCAAATCGAATACAACACATTAAAAAAAATAATTCATCTTGATCAAGTGGGATACATCCCAGAATCACAAAGATGGTTCAACATATGTAAAACGGTTAACATAATATACCATATCAACAAAACAAAGAACAAAAACCATATGATCTTATCAATAGATGTAAAAAAGACATTTGATAAAATACATCATTTTATGTTTAAAACACTTAACAAAATGGGTATAGAAGGAAAATATCTCAACATAATAAAGGCCATCTATGATAAACCATCAGCTAAACTCATATTAAATGGCATAAAACTGAGGACTTTTCCCCTAAAATCAGGAACAAGATAAGGTTGTCCACTCTCTCCACTCTTATTCAACATAGTGCTGGAATTCAAGCCAGAGCAATCAGACAAGAGAAAGAAATAAAAGACATTCATATTGGGAAAGAAGAAGTAAAGGTTTCACTTTTTGCAGATGATATGATCCTGTACATCAAAATCCCCAAAGACTCCACAAAAAAGACTACTAGAAACAATAATCCAATACAGTAAGGTCACAGGATACAAAATTAATATACAAAAGTCCATTGCCTTCCTATATACCAACAATGAAACATCAGAAAATGAGCTCAAAAAAACAATCCCCTTCATGGCCGGAACAACAACAAAAATAAAATACCTAGGAATAAACATAACAAAGGATGTAAAGGACCTATATAATGAAAACTACAAAGCATTGTTAAGGGAAATCAAAAAAGATATAATAAAATGGAAAAATATTTCTTGTTCTTGGATAGGAAGAATAAATATCGTCAAAATGACTATATTACCCAAAGCAATATACAAATTTAATGCAATTCCCATCAAAATTCCAATTTTATTTTTTAAAGAAATGGAACAAAAAATCACCAGGTTTATATGGAACTATAAAAAAACCCGAATAACCAAAGTAATCCTAAAGAAAAAGAATGAAGCTCGGGACATTATAATACCTGACTTCAAATTATATTATACAGCCATGATAATCAAAATAGCATGGTATTGGCAGAAAAATAGACACTTAGGCCACTGGAACAGAATAGAGAACCCAGAAATACAACCACATGTATATGGTCAAATAATTTTTGATAAAGGGGCCAACAATACACAATGGAGAAAAGAAAGCCTCTTCAACAAATGGTGCTGGGAAAACTGGAAAGCCACATGCAAAAGAATAAAACTCGACTACAGTTTGTCCCCTTATACTAAAATTAATTCAAAATGTATTAAAGTGGTTGGCTCAGTGGTAGAGCGTCGGCCTGGCGTGCAGAAGTCCCAGGTTCGATTCCCGGCCAAGGCACACAGGAGAAGCGCCCATCTGCTTCTCCACCCCTCCCCCTCTCCTTCCTCTCTGTCTCTCTCTTCCCCTTCCGCAGCCGAGGCTCCATTGGAGCAAAGATGGCCCAGGCGCTGGGGATGGCTCCTTGGCCTCTGCCCCAGGCGCTAGAGTGGCTCTGGTCGCGGCAGAGTGACGTCCCGGAGGGGAAGAGCATTGCCCCCTGGTGGGCAGAGTGTCGCCCCCCTGGTGGGTGTGCCGGGTGGATCCCGGTCGGGCGCATGCGGGAGTCTGTCTGACTGTCTCTCCCCATTTCTAGCTTCAGAAAAAAAAATGTATTAAAGACCTAAATATAAGACCTGAAACAATAAATTACATAGAAGAAAACATAGGTACTAAACTCACGGACCTTGGTTACAAAGAGCACTTTATGAATTTGACTCCAAAAGCAAGGGAAGTGAAGGCAAAGATAAATGAATGGAACTATATCAGACTAAGAAGCTTTTGCACAGCAAAAGAAACTGACAATAAAACAGAAAGCCAACTAAATGGGAGATGATATTTTCTAACAATAGCACAGAGAAGGGCCTAATATCCAAAATATACAAAGAACTCTTTTTTTTTTTTAAAGAACTCTTAAAATTTAACAACAAATAAGAAAACAATCCAATAAAAAAATGGGAAGAGGACATGAACAGACACTTCTCCCAGATAAAAATACAAATGGCCAACAGATATATAAAAATATGCTCATCTTCACTATTTGAGAAATGAAATAAAAAATACAATTAGATGCCACCTCACACCTGTTAGATTAGCTATTATCAACAAGACAAGTAATAACAAGTGTTGGAGAGGCTGTGGAGAAAAAGGAACTCTCATTCACTGTTGATGGGAATGTAAAGTAGTACAACCATTATGGAAGAAAGTATGGTGGTTCCTAAAATAATTAAGAATAGAACTACCATATGACCCAGCAATCCCTCTACTGGGAATATACCCCCAAAACTCAAAAACATTGGTACATAAAGACACGTGCAGCCCCATGTTCATTGCAGCATTGTTCACAGTGGCCAAGACATGGAAAAAACCAAAAAGCCCTTCAATAGATGACTGGATAAAGAAGATGTGGTACATATATACTATGGAATACTACTCAGCCATAAGAAATGATGACATTGAATCATTTACAACAATATGGATGGACCTTGATAACATTATACTGAGTGAAATAAGTAAATCAGAAGAAACTAAGAACTATATGATTCCATACATAGGTGGGACATAAAAATGAGTCTTGGGGACATGGACAAGAGTGTAGTGGATACTGGGGGTGGGGAGGGGAAGGGAGGGGGGTGGGGGAGGGGAGGGGCACAAAGAAAACCAGATAGATGGAAGAGGATATGACTTTGGGTGATGTGTATACAACATAATCAAATGTCAAATAACCTGGAGATGTTTTCTCTGAACCTATGTACCCTGATTTATCAATGTCACCCCATTAAAATTTAAAAATAAATAAATAAAACTAAAAATAATTTATTAATTAAAAATTATTTTAAATTTATTGATTTTAGAGAGAGAAGGAACCATCATTTTTGCTGTTCCATTTATTTATGTATTCATTGGTTGATTCTTGTATGAGCCCTGACCTGGGATTGAACCACAGCCTTGGCATATTAGGATTCTAACCAACTAAACTACCCAGGCAAAGCCGATTTGTCCTTTTTTTAAAAAGACTCTAAGAAGGAAAGTACTTGGAGTTAGAACCTATTTTAGTTTATTGAAATATAAAGTAAAATTCACAAAAAAAATATACTAGTATAATAGAAAAAGTACATTTAGTTATTAGAGGAAAATGTTGATACTGAAACCAGAGCAAAATACAACAGTGGAAAAACACAGAGATTAGTTTAACGCCCATTGCTGAATTTAAGATACAGTGGAAAGTAATCAACAATTTGCATGTGTGTAATTTTTATCACAGAACACATTTTTCACACACTTGGAAGAAAAGTACTCTTTACTATACTTCTGCAAGATAGAGCATTATCCATCCTGGTCTGTACTGTATGTATTAGAGTACATGTACTAAAGTATCGCCATTCTGTGTAGGCAGCAGAAATGCACTCTATGGTACTAAACCGTTTTCCATATTATAAGGAAGTGAAGTTATAAGGTTATAGATTGAAAGCATAATTTGGACATAGAATTAGGTAGCCCTTTGAGACTAAGGGAGAGTTGGTAGAGACCACATTGACAGAGAGAGAAAGACAGAGATGGCACAGCCATCCTGGCAGACTTTCAAGATAGAATTAAAAAAAAAAGTAGAGAAAGAATGCTTTTGATTTTGCAATAATATATACATTTAAAAATTCTTGATTGAGAATTTGGGGGGCACTATAAATAAGTTAACGAGTTGTCCTTTGTTGATTTAATTTGATCAACACAGTTAATAAATCATGTAGTTATATATTCACAATGATCTTTCTGTTCAACAATCATTTATTGTGGCATAGAAGAAGCCCCAACCCTTCTCCAGACCTCCCAATTTTGGAGAATCAGAGACTGAGGTTGTTCTAGGCTATCCTGTTACTTACTTCTCACCCAGGAGGCAGTAGGAGGACTAGAAGACAGAAAAGCCTATCACAGTATATGCACTAATCCTAAGTGGGTAGGATGGAGGCTATGAGGGTTCATATGACCCAGAAACTTTTCCCACTCTGCATGGCCAGTCCAAGGGTGAGGATTAGGAAGAGTTTAACTCAAAAAGAAGTTCCACAAATAAGATCATCTCCCTGTTGGGTTACTTTCTTTATGAGTTACATAGGTGACCTATCTTTGCTGAGAGTGAAAACTGACCAGATTGCTGATCTTAAATTTTGTGATTTCAGGTCCTGGCTGGTTTGCTCGGTGGATATAGTGTTGAATTGGCATGTGGACATCCCAGGTTCAATCCCAGGCACACATGAGATGTGACCATTTTCTTTTCTTCTGTCTCTCTTTCCTCTCTTGCTGCCAGTGGCTTGATTGGTCCAAGTGTCAGCCTCAGGCACTGAGGATAGCTTGGTTGGTCTGAGTGTCAGCCCCAGGTTCTGAAGATAGCTCTGTTGGTCTAAGCGTAAGCCCCAGGTGCTGAAGATAGCTCAGTTGGTTATAGCATCAGCCTGAGGTGCTAAGGATAATTTGGTTGGTTCGAGCACCAGCCCCAGAGAGGGGTTGCCAGGTGAATCCCAGTCAGGCACATGCAGTAGTCTGTCTATCTCCCCTCCTCTCACTTAAAAAAAAGAAAAAGAAAGAATAATTTGTGATTTCTGGCTTCAGTCTTCAATACGGGGTAATTTCACTTTTAGATTCATCACCACTGACCTCCAGACTTTGTCACTCAGATCAGGCTATTTTCGATTTAGAAAGAACACTTTACCTAATCTTTGTTTTATCTGGGTAAATTTTTATTATTGTTTTTACAATAGCAGTCTGTTTTCACTGGTATATATCTTATATTAAGTAATTATTTTTCTCATATTTTCTTTATTTTTCAGTTTTAAGTAGGTCTGGGGAGGGAAAAACTCTGAATAGGTTAATCAATGGGACTGTGGACAAGCAGAACAGGTAATGTTTTTACAATCCTTAATGTTCCAAACAGAAGTCTTGTACTTTCTTTGACCAATATATCCACCCTCAACTAATAACATTCTTTAAACGTTACCAGTAATCAACAGCTCCTCAGGCCAAACCCCTTGCATGAGGCTGCTCTCCTGCTCTGTCTAAAGGACATCACTAGAAGACTTAATGGAACAATATGGCTACAAATCTATGTACTCTGGTTGACCAATGTCACCCTGTTAAATTTAATTGTCTAAATAAAAAAAATTAAATGGAAAAAAAAGAAGTTGTGAGGGAATTTGGGAACTAGATTAACAAATGAGCTGTTGCTCCTCATGACTGGAGATCATAAGACCTACTTGTTAGAATCAGAACAGCTACAACTTTCTCAGTTTGGGACATGTCTGCATTCACGGAGAGCCTTTTCCACTCCCACAGGTCTTCTGCTAGTCAAACTAAATAATTCCAGAACTCTGAGTGGCTCACCCTTACATGGAAATGATTCTAGATCTTCACCAAGCTATTTGTTTTTCTATGATGACTTTGGAGTTTATTATCTTAATAAATAAATGGTATTTCTCAGAAAGAACACTCTGCTTCATTTGCCTGGTAGTCAGACTGGAAGCAATAAAATTAATACTTCTAAAATTTGCACAATTTTGACTTTCTCTAATACCTCATCACTACCCTATACATCTGGAATTTACTTACCTGCCTGTTTTAACTTTTCTATATTCAATAATATCCCTTAAAAGTAATATTTCTCCTATATAGCTGGATTATGGTTTCTTCTTCATTCTAAGCCACCAGTTTGCAATGAAATTCCATCATCTCTTTTTTTGTCCATCTTCTGTTATTCTTCCATTAAGTTAGCAATACTGTAGACTAATGTACAATCACTGCCCAGCAATTTCCTGGCATATATTATATATCTAACAAATATTTATTTTGTGAATAAATAAGAAACATGGATACTAGTCATTCTCAGGTATTATGTGAGAATCATATACTATTTCAATGAAATTCTTCTAAGATTTGTTGAAAAACAAATAATGTACTGGCATCAGAGAAATAAATACTGATTTATTCTCTTTGATTTTTCTCAATATAATTTATGCCAATGAGTATTAGACACTAAAATGTGCTATTTATGATGGTTGTCACTATTTCCATATTCTGTGTTTATGTCTGACTTCTTAAAGAAATATTAACAAAGACTATCATTGTATATATATATGCAATATATATATATATATGTATTTTACTTTCTCTGTTATATATGTCTATGTTCTCTTCATTGATTTTTACAGATATCATTTGTTTTATTAACTTCTGTAGTAAAATGAAATTTGAAGTCACCTCATATAAAATTTTGGGGTGTGGCCAATAGTTTGGAATCCAGCAGTGAGTAAAAATCTACAGGATCTGATAGTGCTCTGGTCTCAAATTTGAGATGTTCTACCTGAAATTTTTTTGCTGGATTGGAATTTAAAAGCAACCTCTTCAAAATGCAATGCCTGTGCTCTATTTTGAGACCTTGAGTCTAATCACACCCATTTTTA
The DNA here is from genome assembly GCF_036850765.1 of Saccopteryx bilineata. Classification (NCBI taxonomy): domain Eukaryota; kingdom Metazoa; phylum Chordata; class Mammalia; order Chiroptera; family Emballonuridae; genus Saccopteryx; species Saccopteryx bilineata. The sequence goes on from NC_089494.1 coordinate 184,483,544, forward strand.
GAATATATTTTTAGACCACATTCAGCTCTTTTTTCCCTTTGCCTTTTATTGATAACTATATATTATTTGTGTGCATTCCTGCTTTTCCTTAAAGGTAGAGAAAACGTAGCATCTCCCACCTAATAACCAGAATAGTGCTTTGTTTTACATAAGTGCTGAAGCAATTTGATTAGCCAGGTTACAGAAAATTTGTAAAATGAATAGAATTAGCATTATACTATTTCTACTAAAATTTATAATGCTTTAGCATGCTGCCAAATGGCCAAGTCTATTCTTCACCGATTTCCTGTCAATCATTAAATATATATTTTATTGTTCTGTTTCACTTCATTGTTCAGAAATATCTATTTCAGCCATAATTTATTACTTGTCTTATGCTATTTAGGTCTGCTTGCTGGTTCTAAATGACCACAATATCATTTTACAGATATAATTTATACTAGGTAGAAAGCTTAATACAACTTCTCAACATTTGATCACTTCATAATGTCATGTTTTTGGATTAATGGTATATTGTATCCTATTTCACTAAGTTAAAATGAGAATCTAATAAAAATAATAGTGTCTGGAAAGTATAATTTTAGTATTTAAAATAACTAAGAGGATATATATCTAGAAGTCACATTTTTGTCTTAATTGATCACTGTAGGAACATTCTGATAGAGCTCTTGTTAGATGGATGTCACTGTCAAAAAGCATGGTTTCATATGATATCGCATGGCTTAAAGGGTAATATAAGTTGAAATTGGCTTTTACAGAATCTTCCTGTCTTACCTTTCCTCCATTGCAAAGAGATGGATAAATACCTAAATGTATTTTCAATTTCATATAAACATTCATTTGTAATTAAATAATTTATCAGAGACTACTATCTTAAATTATATGTTTTATATTTTGGGCTGTTGAAAATTTAGCTAGACTACTCTGTGGTATTATTGCCTTGGCATTCATTTTGTTTGGCCAAGCAGCCTGCAGGGCCCTTAAATCGACACTAGGCCACTCACGAAAATACATGTCTTAGATAACAGCCCACAGACTCACAAACAAATATAAGTTTCTGATATGACTTCCCCAACAGCCCTTGTGATCAGTAGTCCCCCATCTCAAGGGCTTCCCCTTGTGCTTAGATATGACCCCACATTGCAACTTACCAAAACACTTCTTTTTTGGTCTGAATTTACCCATCTGACTTTAGCTTAGATATTAAATATGTAAAACAGAACTATAACTCTAGTTAGACAAAGAATACTGAATTAAATAATGAAAAACAATATGAGAACACTTAAGCAAGTATAGAATGCTATGGGGGAAAAAATGGCATGGATTGATGAAAAGAAAGATGAGTGTCAAACTTACAAACCAATTAACTTTCATCAGGCAAGAAAGTCAATGAGTTCCTGACAGGGGTAAAGCAACAGACATAATTTGTTTACAGATTGAAAAGCCTCTTTGACATGCTACCACATCGTAGACAAGAACATGAAATCAGCAAGTTATTTATGGAAAAATTATACATTGAATGAAAAAAAGTACACAATGATGAAAAGCATTGACAGGCATTCCAGATTATATAGAAAGGAGAACCAAATGGGGGTGGGGGGCTGCAGCTGTGCCCATATGCCATCTCTGCTCAAAGAGACATCTGCTAAAGGGAATACAATTGAAAGTTGGAAGAAAACTAGCATTGCCAATAAACAACACTGTTTCAAACAAATTATAATCAAATTGGGTGTGTTATTAGAAATTTTCTTATTTTCTATTTTGATTTTTTAAAATTTTTTATTTATTCATTTTTTAGAGAGGAGAGGGAGAGAGAGAGAGAAAGAGAGAGAGAGAGAGAGAGAGAGAGAGAGGAGAGACAGAGAAAGAGAAGGGGGAGGAGCTAAAAGCATCAACTCCCATCTGTGCCTTGACCAGGCAAGCCCAGGGTTTCGAACTGGCGACCTCAGCATTTCCAGGTCGACGCTTTATCCACTGTGCCACCACAGGTCAGGCTTACTTTCTATTTTGAATGCCTTAGAAAATTTCAAAAAGTTTTTTTATAATAATAGTATATTTCCTGCCAAAATGGATTTCATATATTAATGGATGATTAGAAAAAGACACACACACACACACACACACACACACACACACATATGTGTGTGTGTGTGTGTGTGTGTGTGTGTACAATGGTTGGTCAGATTTTTACTTCATTCCTTTAACCATATATTTAAATAAATTTTCTCCTTTTCTTAATGTCATGTTTTTCCACACCTATAAGCCCATCATGGCATGGCATAGATCTTACAAATTTTGTATACTTCAATTAAGTTACTTTTTTTTTCTTCATATTTTCATATCAGTCCTGGGTCTGACTCTAATATTTTTATAGCTTAAGTATTTTAATAATTTTTCAAATTCGTAAGTATATAACCCCCAACTAGCTTTTTAAAAAAATATTATTACAAATTGTATTAATGAACTAGTCCTCCAGAAGATTAGTTTTAACAACTCGCTTTCCTTCTCCTACCCAGGGGCTTTGTTAATCTGTCTACCACTTCCTTTCTCTCCATTATTTTCAAATTTATGTTATTCAAGCCTTCAACACTTCTAACCTTAATTATTATAATCAGTAATAACAACTTCCAATTAAATGTTTATTCCTTAAAACATGCATTGTACTAATGGTTTTAAAACTTTTTTATAATTTTCATAGTGCTAATCAAGAAAAGTATTGCCACTGTCAATTTTATAAATGAGGGAAAAGAGAATGCCTTGCAAATTTGCTGCGGTCCATTCAATTAGTATAAGAAGGATTCAGCATTACTTTCATACCACTCTTCTGTGATATTTTTTACAATTGTTCCCATCTGTTTTCCTTGCTTTACTTCGCAAATCCTTTATATTACTATCACATTTTTAAAAAGAAATTATTTGACTTTGAATTTAAATCCCTTCAATGAAGCTCCTCTGCTCACCCATATTGCCTCCGGATAAAGTCTAAATTCCTTGGTCGGTCATATCAAGCTCTTCATGATGTGGCCTGTTCAGCCTCCTCTCTCTTCAGTCCACCATAGGTCCAGCCATGTACTGAACTACTAACTTTCTTTTCTTTTTTGTATTTTTCTGAAGTGAGAAGCGGGAAGGCAGAGAGACAGACTCCCACTTGCTCTCGACAAAGATCCACCCGGCATGCCCACTAGGGGGCAATGCTCTGCCCATCTGAGGTGTTGCTCTGTTGCAATCTGAACCATTCTAGTGCCTGAAGCAGAGGCCATGAAGCCATCCTCAGTGCCCTAGCCAACTTTGCTCCAGTGGAACCTTGGGCAGATGGGCACTTCTCCTATGTGCCCTGACTGGGAATCAAACTGGGGACTTCCACACACCAGGCCGACACTCTACCACTGAGCCAACCGACCAGAGCCTACTAACTTTCTTCATGGCAAGTTTTCCTGGCATTCATGCTGTTAGGGTTTTCTTAGAATTCCCTCCCTCATTATCCACTGGAGGATGTGTTATCATTTTATTTTCTGTCATATTCCATTGTTTACCAGCTTCTTTCAGGGGAAAAATGTCATTTATTTCTGTTACTCCAATGCAGAGCACAGTGACTGCCACGTAAGAGATGCTCAGTAAGAGGTGGCTGAATTAATGGTGGATTATTCCAGTGGTTTTCCTCTAACTTATATGTAAAAATTTGAAATAATGTATCTTTCACTTACACTACAATTTTTTTAAATATTTTGATTAGTAATGTTCATATTTAATTTCTGTCTTTATGTGTACAAATTTTTGCAGACTGAAATTTTCACCTAATCTCACTTTTTAAAAATATAAATATTAAGATATTATCATATATTTTTTCAAATTTATATTTGGGTAGATGCATAATGTCACCTCTATTTGATATGATTGACTATTTCTTTGCTGTTGAACATTAAAGCAGTTTAACTCATTATGGATAAAATCACAATGAACACTAAGGTGGAGTTATTAATTTTAATTGTTCTTGTAAAAATTTATTTGAGTATATACTTAGCAATAGTGTTAGTGATCAAAGCATGAATTTTTATGTGGCTTTAGAGAAGGGTTCAACAAACTGTAGCCTATAGACCAAGTCAGGCCCCAGCCTGTTTTTGTTTTTATAATTAGTTAATTATTTATTTTATTGATTGATTTTAGCCAGAGGAAAGGGGGGAAGGGAGAGAGAAAGAGAGAGAGAGAGAGAAAGAGAGAGAGAGAGACAGGAACATCAATCTGTTTCTGGATATGCCCAGACCCAGTACTGAACCAGCAACCTCTGGGCTACTGGACGATGCTCTAACCAACTGAGCAATCTAGCCAGGGCCCCCAGTTTTTTTTTTGTAAATAAAGTTTAATTTCAACACAGTTACACTCATTCATTTAGATATTGTCTATAGCTGCTTCTACATTTCAAGGGCACAGCTGAGCAGTTTAGCCCATAAAGCTGAGAATATTTACTATCTGGCCCTTTACAGTCAAACTGGCCAAGCTCTGCCAAGGGATCTGTTACTCAACTTATTTCTGAAAGGCAGCTTTCATTAACAACAAAGTAAGAGTTGACTAATTTTTTCATACCTTCATCAGTGATGAGAATTATGATTAGAGTAAAACATTTGTGAATTGCTTTTTCTCTCTGGTAGTCTCATGGTTTGTGCTGAGAAGTAGATGAAAAGATCTTCTAGACTCTGCACCAAGGACCTGGCAGCTGAGAAAATTGCCCTGAAGCTCAATTATATATGCTTCCGAAGGAAGTCTAATGCTTTTGGAGTCACCATTAGCACTTCAGTGACAGCCAGGTGCTTCCTCCCTCTAGCTAATGAGTTTTGCAAGATAGCAAACCATCAGCTGGTTTGCAATGCCAACAGAATCCAAAAGAAATATGAGCTCAAACCTATCCGAGTTTGTGATATTATCTACTTTAGCACACTGAACTACTGCAGATGTTTAGCTTTTCAGGAACACAGTTTAATATTCACAAAAGTGCCTTAAAGCAAAATTGAGGTTGTTGCATAAAGGTCTGCTGACGTACTTCAGCATGGCATTGTGCTGAGATTGCATGCCAGGTGCAAAGGGGCTATCATGTTTTATCATTTCTGTGTAGCAAAATCAGGTAACAGGGGTATATTATAGATCTGATCATCATCTTCTTGTAATACAATGTGACCCAATTTGCCAAATAAAAATGAAATGAAAACAGAAGCTTGTAGCAACACCTAAAATATCTTCTAAGTCATTATCTCTTTAATGAAAAGCAACACTGGACAATTCCAATGCAAATTGAGGTTTAACATCTCATTAAGTAAATAATGGCTTCTACATACCATGCATTTCTAAGCACCTGAGGTGTTATAAAAATGTTAAACCAAAATGAGTCGAGTTCACTCCTCTGTCTTCAGATGATAATTAAGATCTTTCTGCCCTTCTTTATTTCATATAATACTGTATTTTTTGCTCCATAAGACACACGCAGGGTTTTAAGGACAAAAAAAAAAAAAAATTCTGGACCAAATGGTGTGTTAAAATATTTAATAAAATATACCACAATAATATTTCAACAATGTAAATTAGCACTGTTATTAACAAATGAGAAGAGACTTTAATGTTCAAATACTCTTCTAGTTACCCTGGAACTCTCAGCAGCTAAAACAAATGTACATTTGCTCCATAAGACACACGGGTATTTTTCCCTCCACTTTTGGGGGAAAAAAAAGTGCGTCTTATGGAGCGAAAATACGGTAATTTGTTTCTTGTTTTATCTTCCTCAGTTATTAAGGAGACTAAAGATTTCCAAGCAGCCTATTTGCTATATTCCTAGGTATTTAAATAATTTTTCCCACTGTGCATTAGGTGGAAATTTTATTTTGATTTGCCATTTGACTTGCATATTTCTTTTCGTAGGAGACTCAGGGGGTCTAAAACTAAAAGAGAAGTTGACTTTGTGTGTGGAAAGGACTTCCAGAACATAAATTACTGCTGGGCTTCTTCTAGTGCCAGTAAAACAAGTCTTGCAACCTTGTAATTGAAGCCTACTGAGATCAGTATGTCTCTATTTTTTAGTTCATTTAAAGCATCTCCTGCAGAAATGATCTTTTTTTTTTTTTTAGGAATCAAATAATTACTGGCTGATTTCACTTCTTTTGCACAAACTTTGCCTTATGTTCATTAGCTTGGTTTCTTCATTCTTGCAAGCCCTGAATACTGGGGCTGGAATAGCTATTCCATACCAGGCTTGAATTTCTGCAGGCGCTTTCCTCCTGTTTCACACTGAGTTAGCAATGAATCCCATCTGTTCTTTATCATCAGGAATTCACAATGTGCTCAAAGCCATTTTTCAAGTAAGGTCTTAAACTTTCAAGACAGCTTTCTAGATAGATATATACACACAAACACATATATATGGGTGGGCAAAGTAGGTTTTCAGTTGTATTTGAAAGAGTTTATTTTTGTATTATTTATTAATTATTGTATTATTTTCCATATGGATAACTGTAATCCTACTTTTATCCAACCCTGTATGTATGTATGTATGTATGTATGTATATGTATCACTGTTACATACACAGTTATTTTTTTAAGATTTTTGTTTATTGATTTTAAAGAGAGGTGAGAGAGAGAGAAAAGTGTTGCGGGAGAAATAAGAAGTATCAACTCGTTCTAGTTGCTTTTTGTATGTGCCTTGACCAGGCAAGCCTGTGGTTTTGAACTGGTAACCTCAGCCTTCCTAGTCAATGCTTCACCCACTGCACCACCACAGGTCAGGCCACACACAGTATTTTATACCCTATAATTCTCACATAGATTTTTGATAATAGCAATACATAAGCATTTGGAAATAATTATTTGTACACAAACCTAATTTGTTATACTGACTAACTTATCACTCTTCAGAAAATAGTATTAGATGACTAATTATTTGATATTCCATATTTGCACCATTAGTGAAAGACATGTTATTTTTCAAAAACACTCATGGATCTAAGCCAAATAATCAGGTATTAACATTTTTTGGTTTTTGCTTCAAGCAACTCTTTATTGACTCAGACAGTATTCTTGTATTTGATGTATTGTCAAAGTCAAGTATATCAGTTTCAAATTCCTCATGGTTCATTTTATATGGTATGGTATCAATACTCAAAGATATAGCAGTATATAAATTAGGTAGTGTACCACTAAATTAGGTAGTGTACCACTTGTGTTTCAAATAAATACAAGAAATACTACACAATAAACTCTACAAAATATTGCCTTCTTGCTTTATAATGTAATTGAAAACAAATACAACCAAATGGGAAATGATATTTACAAACAACAGTTCTGACAAGAGTCTATATATTATCTAAAATATATAAAGAACTCACAAGTTCAGCAATAAACAAACAATCTAATTAAAAATGAGTAAAGAACCTGAACAGATACTCTCCCAAGAAGACATAAAAATTGTCAACAGATATATGAGATGGTGCTCATCTTCACTAGCCATTAGAGAAATGCAAATCAAAACTACAATGGGATACCACCTCATACCTGATAGATTGGCTATTATCAACAAGACAGGTAATCACAAGTGTTGGAGAAGCTGTGGAGAAAAAGAACCCTCATTGACTGCTGGTGGAATGTAAACTGGTACAGCCACTATGGAAGACAGTATGATAGTTCCTCAAAAATTAAGAACAGAATTACCATATAACCCAGCCATCCCTTTACTGGGTATCTACCCAAAGAGCTTGAAAACATTGGTACACAAAGACACATGCACTTCTATATTCATCACAGCATTATTCCTGGTGTCTAAGACATGAAAACAGCCAAAGTTTCCCTTAATAAAGGATTGGACAAAGAAGATATAGTACATGTATACAATGGAATATTACTCAGCCATAAGAAATGATGACATAGTGCTATTTATGACAACATGGATGGACCTTGAGAACATTTTACTAAGTAAAATAAGTAAATCAGAAAAAGCTTAGAACTATGTGATTTAACACATAGGTAGGATATAAAAGTAGAACTCATAGGCATAGATAAAAGTGAAGTGGTTACCCAGGGGAGGGGTTTTTGGAAGAGCAGAGAAAAGAGGGACAAATATATGGTGATAGAAAATTATTTGATTTTGGGTGATGGGCATACAACACAATCAACAGTTCAAATGCTGTAGAGATGTTCACCTGAAACCTAAGTACTCTTAATGATTAATGTCACCCCATTAAATTTAACTTCTAAATTAAAAAAGGAAATAATAAAAAACAAATAAACTCTACTTAATATTTACTTTAAAATAAGGACAAAACTGAGCTTCTATGAATCCTCATGGGCATTGCTCTCTCATGTGTCATGTGAAGGCATCTAAAACTTTGCTTCACACAATGAAACCTGACTACTTCCATGGGCTAGTACAAATTTCAAGTAAATGCAATTGTTTAATTTCTTTAATATATCTTAAAGAAAATAGAACATTTGTTTACTTTAAATCTATCTCCAAAGTATCTAAACTAAATAAATATTTTCTTAAGAGATATGATAATACTTAGAAAATAACATTGATAAAATTTGATAGAAAAATCATTGCTTATTTTCATTTTTTGGTATTTTATTAAAACTGTAAAAGGTGATTGTATATTTTACTAGAGCATACGAAGATACCCAAAGTTTTAAAAAACAAGTTCAAAGAGTAGCTTAAGTTTCTTGAAATTATGCACACTGAAGTATGAAAAAATACTAAAGTATCTATTTTATACATGTTACAGTTGACCCTCGTACTACATAGGTTTGAACTGTGTGGGTACACTTTAAGAAGATTTCCTTCAATAAATACTGTAATTTTGTTTTCTCTTCCTTTTGATTTTCTTAATAACATTTCTTTTTTCTTCCTTACTTTATTGCAAGAATTCAGCATCTAAGATATATAACATGTAAAATATGTATTAATAGACTGTTTATGTTGTCTTTTTTTCTCTCTCTCTCTTTCAGTATGAGGAGGGAAGGCAGAGGGAGAGACTCCCACATGTACCCATACAGGGATCCACTTGGCAAGCCCACTAGGGGGAAATGCTCTGCCCATCTCGGGCATTGCTCTATTGCTCTATTGTTCAGCAACTGAGCTCTTCTTAGCACCTGAACCAGAATAAGAGAGAGAAGAAGTGAGAGAAAGAAGAAGAAGAGAGATAAGAAGCATTAACTTGTAGTTGCTTCAGTTTAGTTGTTCATTGTTTTTCATATGTTCCTGACCTTGAAACTCAAACCGAGCCAGTGACCCCTTGCCACGCCAGCAACCCTGGGCTCAAGCTAGCTACCTTGGGCTTCAAACAAATGACCTTTGGGCTCAAGCCAGCAACCTTGGGATCAATGATCCGGTGCTCAAGCTGCTGACCCATCTTCAAGCTCGAGTTTTTAAACCAGGCACCTCAGTGTTCTGGGTCAATGCTCTATCCATCCACTGTGCCACCACAAGTCAGGCAATACAGAAACTTATTAACCAAACTTTTTATAGTAATTGCTAATATGCTGATTCCTAAATATGTCTTAATAAAAAGAAGACAAATTTAAAGCTCTTGAAATACGATCTATGATTTTAGAATTTTTTGCATAATATTACTAAAGCATAAGCATTAAAACCCTTTAAAGTCAATATACCTAAATTAAAAATTATAAAAACAAACAAAATTAATTGTGAAATTTATATCTCCATTGGGGATTAAGCTGTAGTGGGGCAAAAAAGATTTTGTTTATATTTTTTTGATAGATCATATTAGTGTCCATTACATATTTTCTTGGAATTCTTTTTTTTGTGTGTGTGTGTGTTTTTTTTTTTGCTTCATTGATCTTTTAGATAATTTAAAATATTGAACTTGGGAAAAATGTGATTTGAAAGTACAATGGACTCAGTGACACAAATATCTGTTAGGGGTATTTGGCACTTCACCTCCTTTATCCAAAACTTCTGTTAGGAGGATGGAATAAACCAGAGAAACATTAAAAAGAGTAATAAGAAGTAGTATAGGATGCTGTAAGCTTTATTTAGACACCTTAAAATACACATTAACTTGACATTCTTCTGTTATTTTCCAAGTTCTAATGGAGAGGAAGTCAACAGTTATAAACTACTTTACTTTCTAGCTTGTGATAACTGTATTTATCAAGAAACTTATACTTGTCAGTTTTGATTCAAGCTTGTCATCCAGTCGCCAAATTTTGAATGATATATGACTCATCCCAATCCTTATTTTTAAGATCCAGGAAGCCATCAAATTATATAAATTTATTTCAGGATATCTGTTATCCAAGTTCTCTTCACTTTGTGTTCATTGTTAAAGTCCTAATCCACAATTTCATCACCTCACACAGATGAATCAGAGCTTCACAGGTGTTCCAACTTTAGTGTCTTCCATCAGCTCCATCTTACATACCATTGACATGAACTTTGCTTAAATCCTTTTTAAAAAATTTAATATGTCATTATCCATTTATCCATATCAATAAATTTCAGCAGTACATCCTATAATGTTTTTCTCTCTTCATTCAAACAACCACATATTCTATAATTTTTCAAGTGTAACTTTAGCTTAAGTTTTATCAGCCTCGATATAGTAGAGTTTTGCTAACTGTTAGGATTTATTTAGATTTGGCCTTTGAAATGAGCTTTAAAGACTGATGTGTATTACTAAAAATAATTTTAACAATAATTTTATTTGTTTTAAAAGTTTTTTTAAGTTGATTTTTTCTTGATAGATATAGTGGTTGCACTGACTGTTCCTACACAATGATCTATCTTCTGATTTAGAACTAGTAACTTACTGTTCATCTATTTCTCCTGCAATGTTTTCCTAGATATAAATATATTTGAGTTTACATTGAAAGATACCAAGTTAGAGATGATTAAGTGAGTATAAACAGATCTATATAGAAAGGTACTTTTGTTTCCCAATTATCCAAATGTTAAAAAAATTTTATAGGTGATTTCACATTATAAGACATGATTAAGTAGCTATTCTCTAGGCCCTGTAATAGAGAAAATCTGGATGTGTAATTGAATTTGAGTTCATATTTTTACAGTAAATTCCTTAGAATATTCCTCCTTTGGAATTTTAAGAAAGAGACTCAATTCACGAAACCAAAATATCACTATGAATAATCAGTATTAAGTTCTGTTGAAAATTAACCTAAGCATTTCAAATAGGTTTCTGTTACAAGTTCAAATCTGTGTACCAAAAGGATCCTAACTCAGTATCCTAACTCTTGATACTGATGAATATGACCTTATTAGGAAATAAGTTCTTTGTAGATATATTAAATTTAGATGTATTCGAGAATACTCTAATCCGATGACTAGTTTCTTATAAGAAAAGGGAAATCTGGACAAAAAAGTTGACACAAATACTGGAACAAACCTCATGGGCAAATGGAGGTAGAGATAAAAGTAATGTATTTAGAAGCTGAGGAATGCCAAGGATTGCCAGAAACTACCAGAAGCTATGAGTCATGAAAGAAAATTTCCCTCAGAATCTACCAGAAGAGACCAACCTGGTTAATGTCTTTATTTTGGACTTCTCGCTTCCTGAACTGTGAAAAAATATATTTCTGTTATTCTAAGCCATCTAGTTGGTGGTACTTTGTCACTGTAGCCCTAGGAAATAAAAAAAGTTTGTGTTTAGTTAACCACTAATATACATTTCTATCTATGCATCCATCTATCTCTTACAATCATCACTTTATTCAAATTCCATTATTTATCCATATACCCATTCATCCATCCATCCATCTATCTTAATAAGGAGCACAAATGTTTAAGTCAGTCTAAGACAAGTTGCAAGATTCCCTAGCAAGTCCTTAGTTTTTTAGTCATCTGAAACATGAATAAATTCTAGTATTAAAAAAATAAAATTTTAAACAGTACCAGAACATTACTAAGGGATCAATAATTATATATGCATACTGTTATATGCACACACACATAAATATAATATGTATACACATATATATATATACATTCGTTATATACATGCATATATCACATATGGCTTCATAGAGAAGCACTATTGTTTGTTCATATCCATGTTCCCTTTTTTCCTTAGTAATATCTATCTAGCTACCTAAATATTTTTACATGTCCATATATTCATACAAATGTATAAGTTGATTTGTAATGGAAACTGCTGGTTGTCCTCCAGTATTCATATTAACCTCTTTCCTTCAAAGTTTCACTAGCATATATAAAAATCTGAAATAAAAAGTATATTTTCCAGCTGTCCAATTCACAAGTTGTGACCATAGAACAGCATTCTGCACATTAAGAATATATGTGGAATTGCTGCATTTTCCACCAGAGTGTTTAAAAGGAGAGTATAGCATTCTTTGTCAGACCACATCATATTTGCTGACATTCTATCAACGTGATAAGCAGTTGAAGTAGGCATTTTGATGATTAAAGGGCAAATGCCTGTTGAGAATAGTGGAATAAAAAAAAGAAAGATTATTTAGTTTTTGTAGTAGTCATGTCATTCTTCTAATTGATGTCTATATGTTAACCTCAGAATATTTAAATCTCAATATAAAATTTTTCATGTAAAAATTAAACATATAAACAGGTTAAATACAAGAACATTCTATAAGTACATGAATACTTAACTATCATTTACATTACACTTGTAATTAAGTCTTTGTTGAATATGGAACCTTCAAACCAGCCCCATACTATAAGCCTTCAGTTATTTTGGAGAGAGAAATAAGGTTTTTCTTATTTATATCACAGTTTTGCCTATCTGTATAACTTCTTACTTAAATGTTTGTAATTAATACATATAAAAGTGAATAATATACACAGTTACTTCAAGAATCTTTCAGCCTCACTGGTGGTTTCACAGTGGTTAGAGCATCAACCTGGGACACTGAGGTTTTTCTCAAGTTCAAAACCCCTAGGTTGCTGGCTTGAGTGTGGAATCATAGACATGACCCCATGGTCGCAAGCTTGAAGCCCAAGGTCGCCGGCTTGAGCTCAAGGTCTCCGGCTTGAACAAAGGGTCACTGGCTTGACTGGAGGAGCCCCCTGGTCAAGGCACATATAAGAAGCAATCAGTAAACAACTAAAGTGCTGCCTCTATGAGTTGATGCTTTTCATCTCTCAATAAAACAAAACAAAACAAAACAAAAAACTTAATAGAATCTTTTATAAGTTCATCTGGCTAACCAGACAATAACAAACTTTCCCTGCTAAGCACTAGTATTACTAGCTCTTCAGTTGACTGACTAAGGCAAGCTCTGAGGGACCCTGGAACTAGACGTATTTTTGCTTTGATTTGCCATGTGATGTCCTAAATATTTATATAAATATTTATGTTTAGTGCCATTCTGCTTATGAATCATTGGCATAAGGCTGTGTCTTTGACTTCCTCTGATTTATCTGGTTTTTCTCTTTATGAAATCTGGATTGCCAATTATAAGTGAATAGAAATAGTTTTTTTTTAAATTTTCCTTGCATTGTTTTCCATTTTTCTGTGCTCTTCCTTCTCTCTTCTCTTTTCTTCTCCTCCTCGCCCCTACTTCTCCCATTACCTCTTCTCCTCTCTCTTTCTCTAACTCTGCTCTTCTCTCTTTCTGCAAAAAAACTATTATTCTATAAATTATCTGAGAAAGTTGTAATTTCTAACAGGGAGGTCCAATTCTTGACTTCAGAGGTTCAATGTAAGAGTTGAATAACTTGTAGAAAGAGGTCGCCTAGAAGTACTTTATCTCAAAAACACTTTGTGTTGTGTCTCCTTTTACTTCTTATAATACATTTCTGCAGCAAATAATAAGTAAGATCAAATGCATTATTTGCTCTTGCTGCTAAGGCATGGCCAGAGCTCTCATTCATAGGTTTGTTTATTCTTTGTTCTTTTAATTCAAACATGCTAATGTTTAGTCACATACTAGGCTTTTTGTTAGACAATGACATAACCAGTGTGCACTGATAAATGTATACTCCAGAATTTCATTTTTGAACATTATCAACCACCAGAAGCAGTTGAGCAAAGACTTCATCCCTGAGGTTAGATAATAAAAAACCCAGTAAATAACTTTGCTTAAATAGAAAGAGAATGCATTAATTGACCATCAAATGCTTAATCAAAAAACAAGACCCATAAATTATTAACTTCCTGTGTGTTCTTCAAACAAAAAGGAATCTACTGTAATTCACCGTACATTACTATGAATTACCTAATTTTGTAAAACAAAAATCAAATAACAATAATTACTCTAAACTCTTTCTCTGAGATTATTTTCTTTTCTTTTTTTTTTTTTTTTTTTGTATTTTTCTGAAGCTAGAAACCGGGAGAGACAGACAGACTCCCGCATGCGCCCGACCGGGATCCACCCGGCACGCCCACCAGGGGGCAATGCTCTGCCCCTCCGGGGCGTCGCTCTGCCATGACCAGAGCCACTCTAGCACCTGGGGCAGAGGTCAAGGAGCCATCCCCAACGCCCGGGCCATCTTTGCTCCAATGGAGCCTCAGCTGCGGGAGGGGAAGAGAGAGACAGAGAGGAAGGAGAGGGGGAGGGGTGGAGAAGCAAATGGGCACTTCTCCTGTGTGCCCTGGCCGGGAATAGAACCCAGGACTTCTGCACGCCAGGCCGACGCTCTACCACTGAGCCAACTGGCCAGGGCTCTGAGATTATTTTCAATCATAACTTCTACATATTAAAATCAATTTAAATAAATATCTTTTTATTGTAAAACTTTAAGTGCTTTTATGAAAACATTTAACTAGGTGTCATATATGAGATCACTTTATTATTATTATTATTTTTGTATTTTTCTGAAGCTGGAAACGGGGAGGCAGTCAGATTCCTGCATGTGCCCAACCAGGATCCACTCGGCATGCCCACCAGGGGGCGATGCTCTGCCCATCTGGGGCATCGCTCTGCTGCAACCAGAGCTATTCTAGTGCCTGAGGCAGAGGCCACAGAGCCATCCTCAGCAACTGGGCCAACTTTTGCTCTAATGGAGCCTTGGCTTCGGGAGGGGAAGAGAGAGACAAAGAAGAAGGAGAGGGGGAGGGGTGGAGAAGCAGACAGGTGCTTCTCCTCTGTGCCCTGGCCAGGAATCGGACCTGGGACTCCTGCACACTAGTCCGATGCTCTACCACTGAGCCAACTGGCCAGGGCCTATGAGAGCACTTTAAAATTATACAGTGTGAAAACACAAGCGTTACTGAGAATGTGGAGAAAAGAGATCCCTTGTGCACTGTAAGTAGAAATGCATACAGGTGTAGCCACTGTGGAAAACAGTATGGAGTTACTTCAAAAAACAAAAATAGGACTTCTTATGGCCCAGATATTCCTCATCTGGGATTATTTCTGAAGAAACCAGAAAGGCTAATTTGAAAGAATATATGCCCCTCTGTGTTCATTGCAGGATTATTTACAACAGCCCAAATTTGGAAGCAGCCCACGTGTCTATCAGTAGTTGGGTGGATATAAAAGTTATAGTACATATATATACAATGGAATACTATTTGGTGTAGAAAAGAAGAAAATTTTTGCAAGAGGATAGATGGACCTGTAGAGCACTATGCCAAGTGAAATAAGCCAGTCTTAGAAAGACAAGACTTCACTCATATGTGGAATCTAATGAACAAAATAAACTAATAAAATAGAAACAGACTCATAGATACAGAAAATAGACTGACAGCCATTAGAGGGGAGAAGGGCTGTTGGCCTGGGTAAAAAAAGAAAGGATTAAGTAAAACAAAAGTTCTCATATACAAAGACAATAGCATGGTGATTACTAGAAGGGAAGGGCGTGCGGTGATATAGAAGAGGGTATAAGGGAGATAAATGGTGATGGAAGAAGACTTGACTTGGGGTAGTAGACACACAATACATCATAAAGATGATGTATTGTAGAATAATACACCTGAAAACTTTTCATTGTCTTAACCTATATCACCCTAATAAAATAAAAAAAAAAAAAATAAATAAATAAAAAGAAAATAAGAAAGAAACAATGAGAAGTAGCAGGAAAAAGGGGCAATCTAAAATACAGTAGGAGAATATCTTAACTACTAAGTGCAGCACATCGTAATGATTAAGTGAATATTCAATTGTCAAACTGCCTAGGATCAAATTCCAGATTCCTCACCTACTGGGTCACTTTCTAAAGAAGATTTTTATTGATTTTAGAGAGAGAGAGAAATGGGGAGTAGAAAGGGATGGTAAGCATCAACTCATAGTAGTTGCTTCTCGTATGTGCCTTGACCAGGCAAGGCAAGGTTTTCGAAGCCACGACTTCAGCGTTCCAGGTCAATGCTTTATCCACTGCACCACCATAGGTCAGGCTACTGTGCCATTTCATGCAAATTATATAACCTCTCAACCTTCACCTTCCTCACCTGTAGTTTAGCTCAAGAATAATTCTCCTATGATTGGATTAAATAATTAGCGAATATAAAGCACTTAGAAAGTACCTGGCCTGGAGTGAGTGTTATACAAGTGTCAGTCATTATTAGTAAGACTGCCTTTCCAGTTATTGTTCATTTTTATCTTAGAAACTCTTTATGTAGAAGATATTCGCTATACATAATTGATGTGTAAGATCCATGGTTTTAAGCACCAAGTATAATTGACTCAGTCAAGAAATGCTCACACAAAGAATAAAAATGAACATAACAAAATCATTAACTAAAATTAACTAAAATTAATCATTAACTAAAATCATTAACAAAAATTAATATTCATAAAATTTTAGATGAGTGGAAGTGCTTGATAACAATTAAAATACTTGTATATTGCATTAATAGAATATTACACATATATCAAAAGTGATAAGATAAACATGAAGACTTTATTATAACATCGAAAGCTTTATTTATTGTAATATGAAAAGAAGACCAAAATCTAAATCCGACTCTAATGAAAAATAAAAAAGTTGACTTTGTAATTGCTGATAATTCTAATATAATGTTAATAATATTAAATTTTTAAAAAGTTGTTCAAAATAGCTAAACAAACATTTAGCTATACAGTTTCTACATCTATTACTATATTAAACATTTTGATATGTATGTATGTAATCAGCTATGTGATTAGCTTCAAACTTAGCAAAAAAGTAAAATAAATACTTTCTGATATTAAGAAAATGTCAAACATTGACAATGATGATGAGAAAACACATACAGGGGTTCCTCAGGTTAAGACATAGTTCTGTTCCTATGACCGTGATATAAACTGAATTTTGGTATAAGTTGAAATACACCCTAGCCTAAGTCACTTACCTATCCTAATACAGTTTTAAGATCATAATCTAGAACATAAAAACACAATTAAGCCACAAGAAAAGGAAAAAGAAATAAATATACTGTTCTGTACATTATTCTGTAATAACAGAAAAAATGAGTGTAAAAATGAATTTTTTACCTTTATTCCTATGGTTGGCTTGCACACTGGAAGGGGCATTGCAAGGTGGGAAAGAGTGATCTTTTGGGAAGAGAAAGCTGAGAGGCAGGAGAACTTGCAGAAGGTGCTGGAGATACTGGGTCAGGTGAATCAGGATTGCCTAAGGAACATGCAGGACATGCTGGAGGTGATTCTACAGGTGTTTCAGCTCAAGAAGCAGCTGAGGTAGAGGGTACAGGATCTGTTGAGGCCTCGCTATCTTCTTGATGAATTGTTCCAGGCTAGTCTAGAAGATTGATGACTTCTCTTCCAAAATCTGCCTATAGCATTGCAAGGCATCCATAACAGCTCCGTAGACCTGACTGAATCTGTCATCACCGGGGCCCTCAGCCTGAAATTTTACCAACACATCCTCTACCATAAGAAAACCTTCCAGACCAAACCCTTGGTAGTAAATCTCTTGGGTTCTGGAGTTTCTATCTGTTCCTCTTCAATTAGCTGTTTTCCCAACTGAATGAGGTCCTCAGCAGACAGCTCCTCTCCATGTGATGCCAGTAGCTCTGTGAAATCCATCATGATGGCTTTCCTCTTTTTGTAGCACTACTATCTGAAGACTCTGTCTTTCTTTTAGGAGCCATGATAAGGGCCATAAAGTCAGCAAACCAAGCAACAAAAATGGAACAGTTTGCACTTTTAGCAGTCCATAATGGCATAGGTAGGCATATAGGGGATGACAACTCCCTTGCTCATATGCTGCGTTACTGCATATTCTTACGCTGTACACAATCAAACTAGTTTGCCCACATAGTCCATTAAGTATGATGCTAATGGCATAAGCCAAAACACTCACAACTCAGCCTTTTAACATTTTTATGGGAGTGAGCATCATAAACTCAAAACATCGTATGTCGAGACTGACATAACCTGAGGACCTCTGTATTATTGTAAGAATTTTTTTCTTCTTTTTCCAAGTGAGGGGAGGGGAGATAGACAGTCTCCCATATGCACCCCAACTGGGATCCACACAGTAACTCCCATTTAAGGTGGATGCTCTGTCCATCTGGGGACATGTTTGTAACCGAGCTATTTTCAGCACCTGAGGCAGAGGCTCCACAGAGTCATCTCAGTGCCAGGGGCTGATGCACTTGAACCAATCCAGCTATGGCTGCAGGAAGGGAAAAGAGAGAGAGAGAGAAGGAGTAGGAGGAAAAGTGGAGAAGCAGATGGTCACTTCTCCTGTGTGCCCTGACTGGAAATTGAAGTCAGGACACTGCATGCCAGGCTGATGCTTTACCACAGAGCCAACCAGTCAGGGACTAAAGTAAAAAATTTGGCCCTGTTTCTAAGACCAAATCTTCCATTGATTTCTAAATTCTTCATAATACTTCTTTTTAGGAACTATATTCTAGAAATTATGTTTTCTTTTTCTTATATCAGCATGTTTTTATTTTTCTATTGATCATTTTATGTTTGAAAATTTTTATTAAAAGCAAAAAGAACCTTCATTGATCATATGTTCCAATCAAGGTACTTTACATTTTTCTGCCTTCTTTTACATTAAAAATTCCTGAAAGTGATAGCTCCTGAAAAATATATGTATTAGTAATGATATTTTGCCTTCTGTGCTTTCTCTACACACTGGTACCTGGCATTTCTCCCATCACTTCACAAAAAGACTCTTCTTAACACCAGTGATCCTCATTTTGCCCAATTCTATATTTAGTACTTTGTTTTCATTTTATTTCCCTTGCCAGAAATAGACATTAAAGTTGTCATTCTGCCATATATACCTACTTCCCTTGGCTTTCCTAACACTCATGTTTCCTCTGGCTCCATGCTGCTCAGTCTGTATTCTTGGCTTGTTTCTCTTTCTATCCTGTCTTCTAAATCTTGGAGGCCCCAGATTTTTTACGATGGTTTTATTTCTCTTATCTATACATTATATTCTTAATCTAAATTGGCATTGTGACTTCATGAGCACCTAACAGGCTTCAGATTCTTTATTTTACATTTCAGTACCAGTGCAACTCTCATTATCCACCTGCCTACTAGATATCTCCTTTTAGATAGCTAATAAGTTTCTAAAACTTAGCATGTCACAAATAGAACTTCTGATTTCTCCACCCTCTATACCCATTTTTAAATATTTACTTTATATCTTATAATTATCATAGTCCCCTAACCCCCAATCTGGCCAGATCCAAATCCCAGAAGTAATTTTTACTCCTCTTCTTGTCTGTCCCCTCACTTGCAATCCATTAACATCTTGTTAACTCTACTGACGTATATATTTTGAATTGATCTACTTCTCATTTTCTCCACTTTATATAATCTAAGTTTCTATCATCTCTTTCCTAACCTACTGCAATTGCCCTCTTCACTTTTGTACTCGAGTATGGTCTGTCATCTTCATGGGAACTTGGGTTTTCTTTTTTAAGACTGAGTTAATATATATATTTTCCCTGCTTGAGACTCTAATGGGTTCTACTACATATACATCAAACTCCTTATAATTTATAGAATTCCTCCTGGTCTGCTGTAGATTTATCCTTGAGTCATTCCATATAATATTCTCCCTATACCTACATGTATTACCTTAGATTCATTTCTATTTATCAAATATTTGAAGTTCATGTCATGTTACTTTTCTAAAGAGGATACCTTCTGTAGATGTGTATCCCCCTTACATGCATACACCCAATCTCACTGCACTAGTAATCTCTATGTCCATATTATGTTTTATATTTTGAATATTGTCTATTTTTATATTGTCTAAAATTAGCTTGTGAATGTATGTGTACATAGATATGTATATGCTTATTTTCTATCATACTTAACTAGAATATAATATTTATAAAAATAGAAGCCTATCTTTTTTATTTATCTCCATATCAAAGTTCCTGGATCAGTATCTGATACCTAACAGATGCTCAATAAATATTTGATAAATGAATGAATGAATAAACTCAAAACTAAAGTTCAAAAAAAGATTTAAAGGGTGCACATGATTATATTGAACAAAATAAAATTCAGGGAAAGCATCCAAGTAGCTGTTATTAAAATAATCTAAAGACATTCCAATTGAAAAGAATTGTCTTTTTTTTTGTGTGTATAACCTTTAGACTGTGATATGTATTTTGATTTAAGAAAGAGAAAACCATTCTAAAAGTCAAAATTCTGGAAACATAAAATGAGTTGTTTTTGTAGTTTTTTGAGAAAAATTAGGATGACCACAGGGATGGCTACTATCAAGAGGACTTAGACTTATGATAAGTACTTTACCTCTATCATATATAAGACATTGTCTTATTGTCAGGTGCTCCCTCCTCTTTACTTATCATACCCAATGTGGCATCGTTCCCTTAAAAGATAACTCAAGGAATCTAATTGAATAATTTTATTTTCCTCATCAATCAGTTGCTCAGGACAATGGAAATACCACATTTTAGATCTGTCTCAATAGTATACCAAGATTTAAGTTGATTATAAAGAATCTTAATTCCTCAAAAAAGAATTTTATACTCTATTCCCGCTTTTCTGACTCCTCTTAACAAGTCATTATAAGCATGAATTATCCTTCTGGGGAAGGTGGAAAGGATGTTATTAGGAGAGGCAATATAAATAATCTTGGCACTGGGACTGCTACCTTTTTTTCACTGGAAGGTCCTTTCCATCTTCTTGTTATGGATATTTTAAACTTTTGGTCCATGAACACACACAGTGGAGAATGTAGGATCTAATGGACATGTTAGTTCTTTAGTGCTACTCATAAATAGCATCAATTTTCCAGTAGTCAAATGGCACATGTAGCCTTGACTCTGCATAGCATACAAACTAAAGGAAAGATGAAGAGTACTATAACAATAGATAATAGAGATTGTTCCTGAATATCAATGTCTGTGCACAGAAGATGAGGAAATTCAAATTGGAGTGTTGGTCAGAGAATGAAAAAAAAATCAGAAATCTTGACTCGTCTCTTAATTACACTGAAATCATCTAAACTAGACCCGAGATCAACATGACAGGGCCTGACTCTTGTTTTATCAGTGACCTAGCAGCAAGACTTTGGGCAAGTAACTCTGTCATTTACTTCACTGTGTAAAATGATGGCTCACAAATAATATGGTTTGAGGGAGAAACAACAAAGTTAATTCATGTAAAACACTATCAGGGCGTTTGATGCACCATAAATGGCAACGAATGTTAACACTCCAATTACAATTCTATGCCTCATGTACTTCATTAAGGATTTCCTAACTCGACTGCTTTCACCCTTTCTTTGAGTGGCTGTGTATATTTTTTATCAGTTGAAAATAATAATAAAATGACAGAACTTAACATCAAGAAAAATAGGATAGAGGAAAGTGAAGGAGAGAATAGAGTTTCAGGATTAACGAAGCATGTCTTGTGACAATAAAGTGATGATGTTGATAATTTTCTTTCACAGTAAATTTAAAGGCAAATTCGTAAAAAGAGTTTTACTCTAAAAATGCTCTGAGCAAGGACAGTGAGTTTGAATAAATTTTGTCCCCCCAGGGGATTCCTTTGAAGAAGCATACTTATTTTTGTAGAGCACCAGAGCCAGGAAGAGAGGCCTCTTGTAAAATTAATTATAATAATAATAATAATAATAATAATAAATGACCTAGTTGGTATAATTATGTTAATAAAGAAGACCTGAGGTTTCCTTCAGGAAGTGTAATAAGCTATGCCTTGAGGAATAGACAAAACTCTGGTTGCTGAAAAAAGTAAGGGACCAGCCTCTGAAACAGAGGACTTAAAAGATAAGTTTCGAGAGTGACGTCACGGAAATGGCGCCATGAGAAGCGCGTCCGACAGCTCTCCCCTAAATCACAACAAATTTATCAACTAGAAACAGAAAAATTTATCCTTGGAGCATTCCGGAGTTCCACACAAACTGAAAGCAAAAGGACTGTTATCACTTGAATCTGAGAGACGAGGGTGTGGAGGAAGCTACCACAGCGACGCTCATTCAAGCCGCCAGGGAGTGCGCCCGCGGTGAGTCAGCCCATATACTTGGGAACCGCAAGCCGCAGTGAGCGGCCGACCGCGAGCCACCGCGAGCCCCCGCGAGCTGCCGCAAACCCCCCCGCGAACCGCCACCGCGAGCTGCCGCGAGCCCCCGCGAACCGCCACCGCGAGCGGCCGCCACGAGCCGCCGCGCGCGCCCGGTCCGGTTGAGCACCGCTGACGTTCCCAGCGGCCCGCACACTGCGAGTGGGGGTCGCCGGCCACCGGTGCCCTGAGCGCCCCATTCGCGCGCGTGCCTTGGGCATTCCACACGCCCAGGGTGCCCTACTGGCCCGCACACCCAGGGGGCTCCATTATCCTGCGCCTGGTGCAGTCCAGCCGCCAGCGGAGGGGCGAGCGGGAGAGGCTTGGGAGATTCTCTCCGTGGGCGGGGCACCTCACTCAGCCATTCAAGCTAACAATCAAGCGTTGGGGGAGGGGCGCGCGCAGGCAGCCTAAAATACCTTCGGAAACACAGCTGCGACCCAATCACTGAAATTAGCTTAACCCATGAAATCTGCGCACCCTCGGTTCTAATTGATAAGATCTCTCTCAGTTCAGCGATCCAAGACAAGAGGCGTGATATTTTTTAGTGCCTCTCGCTAAAGGGGCGGGGGCAACTTCTGATTGATAGAGCCTCCATATTCAGGGATAAACGCTAACAAGAAGGACTTGGCAGATAATAAGGTCTATACTACACTAGTCGTAAGCAGAGACTAGTGCCTCTTCTTCCCTGCAAAAACAGGCTACAAAGTGTGGAAAGCCTGGGTTGAGAGGTCCAACTAAATGATAGGCGCTGAACAGTCACCTTGACAACAATTGACTCCCACCCCCGCCTGATTACACTGGAGGCCCTGACTCTCAGAGCCTTTCCCAAAGCCTTGCACTGAGTGGGGATAGAGTGGGGATTTCCCAGCTCTTTGAGCCTCTTACTCCCCAGGCAGAAGCAGTTGCAGCCTTATAGCTGGATCACCAGGCTGCTAATTCAGAAAGGGGGGACTAGGAGAGAGAATCCAGGAAAGCAAACTCTCTCATCGTTGGACCCTGCAAACGCCAACAAGCCTTTACTTCCAGCAAGACTAAAGCCAATTATATGACATTGCCATAGAATCCCATCAACTGCAAATCCCTACCTAAGAGTGACACAGGGGCAGAGCCTGGGGTACAGAGTTACTGACTAGGAAGAGGGAGAGAAAAGAAAAAGGAAGAAGTTAACCTCTCAAAATCAAGAAAAACCCACAGACTTTACAACTTGATCCACTAATTTTTTTTTTGTTGTTGTTGTTGTTGCTTGTTTCTTCTATCTTTTTGCCTTTATTTCCTCCACCTCGGTCCTTCTATTCTCTGCCCATCTTATGCTTCACCTTTCTAGAACTACACTACCCATGAGTGTTGCATTTTATTTTTCTTCTTCATCCTCACCCTCCTTTAAGGTTATACTCCAAAACGCTTAACTCTCACTCTCTCCTCTTTTGTTTTTTTTTGTCTTGCTTTATTTTGTTTTTTTCTCCTCCTATTTTATTTCTTCCTTCATTTTTCTCTTTTTCTTATTTTTTCCTTTCTATTCGTTTTTTCTTTTCTCATTTTACTTTCCTCCCATATAATCCTCAATCACGAACAAATTAGTTAATTTGGGACTCAAGGCTTTTTTTTGGCTTTATTTCTCTTTTTTGCTTTTGTTTTTATTTTTTTTTCTCTTGTTTGTTTATTTTTGTGGCATTTTGGGTCCTCCCAACCCAAGGTCTCCATTGTATTTAGTCTTCGCTCCACTTAATACAACAGATTTTTACTTATTATTTTTATTTTTTCTTCTTTATTATTCTTTTTTGGTCCTTTTTTCTGATTCCCTCTTATCCCTCTCATTATATCTCTTAGTTGACCATCACTTACAAGCAAATCATCTTATGCTTGTCTAAGATTTTCTTCCTTTTTTTTTTTTTTTGCATTTAGTAGGTCCCTACTCCCTTTTTTTGCCCCTTGAACTCTTCACCCCAAATCAGGCCCTCCATTATAGGCACGATATTTCCCTGAGGAGGGGAGAGGAGGGAAAGAGAAGAGAGAAAAAAAGGGGGAAATAATAAATTATTACTGTTTTTTTTTGTGGGGTGTTTTACCCTTTTTTTTTTTCTTTTTACTCTTTATTAATTCTAATTAGTGCTATCAATAAGACCACCCTCAGATGCCGATAAGAAAGAGGAAATCGAATATTATGGATACAAAAGAAAGAGAGGTAACACAAATAGATGTGGAAAAATCTATGGAGAAAAGACTTAACATATTGGAAGTCTTGGAGCTAAATGACAGAGAATTTAAACTAGAAATCTTAAAAATACTCAGAGATATACAAGAAAACACAGAAAGGCAATATAGGGAGATCAGAAAACAACTCAATGAACACAAAGAATATATTACCAAGGAAATTGAAACTATAAAAACAAATCAAACAGAAATGAAAAACTCAATTCACGAGCTGAAAAACGAGGTAACAAGCTTAGCTAACAGAACAGCCCAGATTGAAGATAGGATTAGTGAAATAGAAGACAAACAACTTGAGGCACAACAGAGAGAAGAAGAAAGAGACTCAAAAATAATAAAAAATGAGAAAGCCCTATAGGAATTGTCTGACTCCATCAGAAAGAATAACATAAGAATAATAGGTATATCAGAGGGAGAAGAGAAAGAAAATGGAATGGAGAATATACTCAAACAAATAATAGACGAGAACTTCCCAAGCCTGTGGAAGGAACTAAAGCCTCAAATTCAAGAAGCAAACAGAACACCAAGTTTTCTTAACCCCAACAAACCCACTCCAAGGCACATCATAATAAAGATGACACAAACCAATGACAAAGAAAAAATTCTCAAGGCAGCCAGGGAAAAGAAGAGTACAACATATAAAGGAAGGCCTATTAGATTATCATCAGATTTCTCAGCAGAAACTCTACAAGCTAGAAGAGAGTGGACCCCAATATTTAAAGCCCTGAAAGAGAGGAACTTTCAGCCAAGAATACTATACCCATCAAAGCTATCCTTCAAGTATGAAGGAGATATAAAAACATTCACAAATACAGAAAAGATGAGAGAATTTATCAACAGAAAGCCCCCACTCCAGGAAATACTAAGGGGGGTTTTCCAACCAGATTCAAAGAACAAAAGAAAACAACACCACAAGTAACAGCTCCACCAAGAACACAATAAAACCAAACTTAAACTGTGACAACAAAGGAAAAAAAGGGGGGAGAGGATGGAGATTAACAGTAGCAAAGGATGATGAAGTGCAGAAATACTTATAAGATAGGGTACTACAATGAATATGGTAGGTACCCTTTTCATTACTTAATGGTAACCACCCTTAAAAAAACCACCACAAAAACACTTGACTTAAAAAAGGGAGCAAAAGAGGAAAGAAGTATGGAACACAAACAAACAAAAACAAATGATAGAAAAACAAAAGAGAAGAATCAAACTAGATACAAAACTAACAGAAAGCAATTTATAAAATGGCAGTAGGGAACCCACAAGTGTCAATAATTACACTAAATGTAAATGGATTAAACTTACCAATAAAAAGACAACAGAGTAGCAGAATGGATTAAAAAAGAAAATCCAACTATATGCTGCCTACAAGAAACACATCTAAGCAACAAGGATAAAAACAAATTCAAAGTGAAAGGCTGGAAAACTATACTCCAAGCAAACAACACCCCAAAAAAAGCAGGTGTAGCAATACTCATATCTAATAATGCTGACTACAAGACAGAAAAAGTACTCAGAGACAAAAATGGTCATTTCATAATGATTAAGGGGAAGTTGAATCAAGAAGACATAACAATCCTTAATATATATGCACCAAACCAAGGAGCACCAAAATATATAAGACAGCTACTTATTGACCTTAAAACAAAAACTAACAAAAATACAATCATACTTGGAGACCTCAATACACCGCTGACGGCTCTAGATCGGTCATCCAAACAGAGAATCAATAAAGATATAGTGGCCTTAAACGAAATACTAGAACACCTGGATATGATAGACATCTACAGGACACTTCATCCCAAAGCGACAGAGTATACATTTTTCTCTAGTGTACATGGAACATTCTCAAGAATTGACCATATGTTGGGCCACAAAGACAATATCAGCAAATTTAGAAAAATTGAAATTGTACCAAGCATATTTTCTGATCATAAAGCCTTGAAACTAGAATTCAACTGCAAAAAAGAGGGGGAAAAACCCACAAAAATGTGGAAACTAAACAACATACTTCTAAAAAATGAATGGGTCAAAGAAGAAATAAGCGCAGAGATAAAAAGATATATACAGACAAATGAAAATGAAAATACGACATATCAGAATCTCTGGGATGCAGCAAAAGTAGTAATAAGAGGAAAGTTCATATCACTTCAGGCCTATATGAACAAACAAGAGAGAGCCGAAGTAAACCACTTAACTTCACACCTTAAGGAACTAGAAAAAAAAGAACAAAGACAACCCAAAACCAGCCGAAGAAAGGAGATAATAAAAATCAGAGCAGAAATAAATGAAATAGAGAACAGAAAAACTATAGAAAAAATCAATAAAACAAGGAGCTGGTTCTTTGAAAAGATCAACAAAATTGACAAACCCTTGGCAAGACTCACCAAGGAAAAAAGACACAGGACTCAAATAAATAAAATCCAAAATGAAAGAGGAGAGATCACCACAGACATCATAGAAATACAAAGAATTATTGTAGAATACTATGAAAAATTATATGCCACCAAATACAACAATCTAGAAGAAATGGATAAATTCCTAGAACAATACAACCTTCCTAGACTGAGTCATGAAGAAGCAGAAAGCCTAAACAGACCAATCAGCAGGGAGGAAATAGAAAAAACTATTAAAAATCTCCCCAAAAATAAAAGTCCAGGCCCAGACGGTTATACTAGTGAATTCTATCAAACATTCAAAGAAGACTTGGTTCCTATTCTACTCAAAGTCTTCCAAAAAATTGAAGAAGAAGCAATACTTCCAAACACATTTTATGAGGCCAACATAACCCTCATACCAAAACCTGGCAAGGATGGCACAAAGAAAGAAAACTACAGACCAATATCTCTAATGAATACAGATGCTAAAATACTAAACAAAATACTGGCAAACCGAATACAACAACATATTAAAAAAATAATACATCATGATCAAGTGGGATTCATCCCAGAATCTCAAGGATGGTTCAACATACGCAAAACGGTTAACGTAATACACCATATCAACAAAACAAAGAACAAAAACCACATGATCTTATCAATAGATGCAGAAAAGGCTTTTGATAAAATACAACACAATTTTATGTTTAAGACTCTCAACAAAATGGGTATAGAAGGAAAATATCTCAACATGATAAAGGCCATATATGATAAACCATCAGCCAACATCCTATTAAACGGCATAAAACTGAGGACTTTCTACCTTAAATCAGGAACAAGACAGGGTTGTCCACTCTCTCCACTCTTATTCAACGTGGTGCTAGAAGTTCTGGCCAGAGCAATCAGACAAGACAAAGAAATAAAAGGCATCCATATCGGAAAAGAAGAAGTAAAGCTATCACTTTTTGCTGATGATATGATCCTGTACATCGAAAACCCGAAGGACTCCACAAAAAGATTATTAGAAACAATAAACCAATACAGTAAGGTCGCAGGATACAAAATTAACATACAAAAGTCCATAGCCTTTCTATATGCCAACAATGAAATGTTAGAAAACGAACTCAAAAAAATAATCCCCTTTACGATTGCAACAAAAAAAATAAAATACCTAGGAATAAACATAACAAAGAACGTAAAGGACCTATATAATGAAAATTACAAAGCATTGTTAAGGGAAATCGAAAAAGATACAATGAGATGGAAAAATATTCCTTGTTCTTGGATAGGAAGAATAAATATAATCAAAATGGCCATATTACCCAAAGCAATATACAAATTTAATGCAATTCCCATCAAAATCCCTATGAGATTTTTTAAAGAAATGGAACAAAAAATCATCAGATTTATATGGAACTATAAAAAACCCCGAATAGCCAAAACAATCCTAAGGAAAAAGAATGAAGCTGGGGGCATTACAATACCTGACTTTAAACTATATTATAGGGCCACGATAATCAAAACAGTATGGTATTGGCAGAAAAATAGACACTCAGACCAATGGAACAGAATAGAAAGCCCAGAAATAAAACCACATATATATGGTCAAATAATCTTTGATAAAGGGGCCAACAACACACAATGGAGAAAAGAAAGCCTCTTCAACAAATGGTGTTGGGAAAACTGGAAAGCCACATGCAAAAGAATGAAACTCGACTACAGCCTGTCCCCGTGTACTAAAATTAATTCAAAATGGATCAAAGACCTAAATATAAGACCTGAAACAATAAAGTACATAGAAGAAGACATAGGTACTAAAATCATGGACCTGGGTTTTAAAGAACATTTTATGAACTTGACTCCAATGGCAAGAGAAGTGAAGGCAAAGATAAATGAATGGGACTACATCAGAATTAAAAGTTTTTGCTCAGCAAGAGAAACTGATATCAAAATAAACAGACAGCCAACTATATGGGAACTGATATTTTCAAACGACAGCTCAGATAAGGGCCTAATATCCAAAATTTACAAAGAACTCATAAAACTCAACAACAAACAAACAAGCAATCCAATAAAAAAATGGGAAGAGGACATGAACAGACACTTCTCCCAGGAAGAGATACAAATGGCCAACAGATATATGAAAAGATGCTCAGCTTCATTAGTTATTAGAGAAATGCAAATCAAAACTACAATGAGATACCACCTCACTCCTGTTAGATTAGCTATTATCAACAAGATGGGTAATAGCAAATGTTGGAGAGGCTGTGGAGAAAAAGGAACCCTCATTCACTGTTGGTGGGACTGTAAAGTAGTACAACCATTATGGAGGAAAGTATGGTGGTTCCTCAAAAAACTGAAAATAGAACTACCTTATGACCCAGCAATCCCTCTACTGGGTATATACCCCAAAAACTCAGAAACATTGATACGTGAAGACACATGTAGCCCCATGTTCATTGCAGCACTGTTCACAGTGGCCAAGACATGGAAACAACCAAAAAGCCCTTCAATAGAAGACTGGATAAAGAAGATGTGGCACATATACACTATGGAATACTACTCAGCCATAAGAAATGATGACATCAGATCATTTACAGCAAAATGGTGGGATCTTGATAACATTATAAGGAGTGAAATAAGCAAATCAGAAAAAAACAAGAACTACATGATTCCATACATTAGTGGAACATAAAAATGAGACTAAGAGACATGGACAAGAGTGTGGTGGTTACCAAGGGTGGGGGGGGAGGGAGGACATGGGAGGGAGGGAGGGAGAGAGTTAGGGGGAGGGGGAGGGGCACAGAGAACTAGATAGAGGGTGACGGAGGACAATCTGACTTTGGGCGAGGGGTTTGCAACATAATTTGATGACAAAATAACCTAGACATGTTTTCTTTGAATATATGTACCCTGATTTATTAATGTCATCCCATTACCATTAATAAAAATTTATTAAAAATTTAAAAAAAAAAAAAAAAAAGATAAGTTTCCATTGAAGTTTTGTCATTGGGTAATCTTAACTTTTCTTTTCCAATGCTTTCAGAGATTAATCTCAGTTTCTTGTCTGACACCACCATTCTCAAAGTTTTGATAGTGATTACTAATTTTTTTTCAACTGATTAAACTTACCAATGAATAGGTGGTCAAAGGCCATTTTGAGAGGCAGACTTTCAGTTCTGAAGAAACTTTAGACCTAATATAAATAAAAAAATATGCTTAAAAAATACCGGGACGAGCTCCTTTTAAAACTGCACTTCAGAGCTCGGATTCCTCGTCATCCATGACTGTACACCAAGCCAAGCAAAGGTACTGCCATTCCCTTACAATCTGCCAGTGTCATCCTCATCTTAGAAGAGTTCTGCTCAGTGCATATACCATTTTGCTATGACAAAATTCATTCTAATTAAAAATAATAAATATACTATTATAAATGGCAGATACTTTTGTTTATGTTTGTTTTAGATAAATCATACAAGGAAAACTCTTCTTGACTGGAAGCTAAACATGAAGCATAGAGACAATCAGAACACTTTTATCTTTACGAATGACTAGAAAAGACACAAAAGATCAATTAAAAAGTTTGATTAAGAAAGAAACAATTGGCCCTGGCCGGTTGGCTCAGCAGTAGAGAGTCGGCCTGGTGTGCGGGGGACCCAGGTTCCATTACCGGCCAGGGCACATAGGAGAAGCGCCCATTTGTTTCTCCACCCCCCTCCCCTCCTTCCTCTCTGTCTCTCTCTTCCCCTCCCGCAGCCAAGGCTCCATTGGAGCAAAGATGGCCTGGCGCTGGGGATGGCTCCTTGGCCTCTGCCCCAGGTGCTAGAGTGGCTCTGGTCGCGGCAGAGCGACACCCTGGAGGGGAAGAGCATCGCCCCCTGGTGGGCAGAGCATCGCCCCCTGGTGGGCAGAGCGTCACCCACCCATGGTGGGCGTGCTGGGTGGATCCCGGTCGGGCGCATGCTGGAGTCTGTCTGACTGTCTCTCCCCGTTTCCAGCTTCAGAAAAATACCAAAAAAAAAAAAAAAAAAGGAACAATTTATCATTTGAATGAGATTCCTTAGAAAAGTAATGCAGTGGATGATGTGGCAATGTTTAGTAATAAAATAGTGAGTGATCAAAAGTGACAAATTGAAAAAAAAAATAGCACAAAAGAGAATTTAACAAATTCATCTAAGAAAGTAAACAATTTTTTTCTGCCTCAGGTCAACAATTTAAGATGAGTTAT
Organism: Saccopteryx bilineata; assembly: GCF_036850765.1. Taxonomy (NCBI): domain Eukaryota; kingdom Metazoa; phylum Chordata; class Mammalia; order Chiroptera; family Emballonuridae; genus Saccopteryx; species Saccopteryx bilineata. The sequence continues at coordinate 184,514,813 of NC_089494.1, forward strand.
TCTATTTCCAAATAATTACTTGTGAAGTAAGTTAAATTTCTATTTAATTCTAATAATTAAGAATTACAAATATATTTAAAGGGTTTAAATTTTTAATGATCTAAACATTTTGAAAATTGTTATAGTTATTCAGAGTGCATTAAAAGTAGAAGAAAAGCTGGTAAGTATATGATCAATATAAATATTATAAATATTGTGAAGAATTAGTGAAATGTTTTCTGGGACATAAACAAACAAAAATATAAAACATAGTACCTGTCACAAACAGACCTTCATAATATTAATTTCCTTCTATCATTCCATTACATAACTACAACAAAAAGTTAAAATTCTGACCTCTTCCAAGATCCAATTAATAAGAATGAGAAAAGTCAGATAAATTTGTTTCCCATGACTTCCAGTGCAAAGTTAATTGTACACTCCTGGGATTTACACAATGGTGTAGACCAGATTTGGATGAAATTTGCCTAGCACAAGTAGGATAATATTCTTTTCATTGAGGATGTTAGCATTTCGTAAATAAATGTTAATGATAAAGCACGTGTGACATGTTTATGCCTAATCTGGAGTAATCTTTAAATAATAAACAGTTTAAACAGCAAACTCATATTTTAAGTTCCTATTTGTATCATGTAATGATAATAATTTGTTCACTTCAGTAAAAGTTCATGGCTTTTGAAATATGTGTGAATATGTTGACTTAAAATGAATCATTTGAGAAAGACATACAGAATTTGATGACTAGAAAAAAAACTTGATTCTCTAACTTATATAAATAATATATAAAATGTTAATAGAGATGTGACATTCATTTTTAATACTATTTTTATTTTTAAAAACACTGCAAACCGGTTGACTCTGAAGGCGATATGCACATGGCCAACAGGAGAAATCGTTTTCTGACTGTACTTATGGAACTTGCATAAAGTGAAGGCTCCTAACTCATTCTTTTTTTCTATGGATACTTAATTTATTGACACTCTTTAGTAAAATAAAAGTTATTTTAACACATCAATGAGAAGTTTTAGTTAAGGCCTAAAATTAGCTATGAATTTCCTTAACATTTTAAAAATAACAAAAATAACACAAGGATGAGCAGTGGAGTGAGTGAGGGATGAGGGTGAGGCTCTGGGATGAATTGGAAAGCCTTCCTGGATGAATCTGACTGAGTCATCTGGGGCCTGGGTCACCTGACTGACTCTTGACCTAATGATTTTCCATATAACCAAGGTTAATATTCTAGGCAGATTAAGTTTGCATATATGTATATGTATTGTAGATAGGAAAATCTTTCTGACCTCTATTACATACTCCTTTGGATAAATTATTATCAATGTTTTTCTTCTGGGTTGTAATAGAAGGAGGCATTTGAAATGCGTTAGAAAATTTCTGTTAGACAAATAATTCCAGACTGTTATTTTGTTCTCAGTGTTTAATCCCGCAGTGTGATTTCAGTGTTTAATCCTGCAGTTTTTGGTTCTCTTTTGATGTCAATCTTTCAGGAGCCATGCTGTGGTCAGTACACCTGCCACAGTAGTCACTTCTCCACTCTCAGAGGAAGGAGAGTGATATACACACAGAGAAAACAGACCTCCGCCTTAGCTGAGATTTCTCACGGTGAACAGATCAGTCAAACTAAGTGAGACTCACTATCGTCTTTATAAAATGAAGATAATAGTAGTTACCTGTTGTTTGAATTAAATGAACAAGATCTATGAAAAATATAACAGAATTCCTAGTACATATAAAACACTCAATAGATTCTTCTTCCTTCCACATTCTCTCTTGCTGATGGAATGCCTTTTGTTGTTTTTAGTTGCTAAAATAATGAAAAATTGTTTCTGATTGAATGCCTGAAGGGCTCTCCGATGGGTTTACATTTATCTATTTTGGCTACTTTTAGGTTTTTGGCTGAATTCCAAATACTTTATTGAGGGGGTTTCTTTTTTTTTTTTTCTGCAAGTGAACTATCACCATAGTATTGCAAAATCCTCCTAACATTCAATGTTCTTTATGTTCCTGTGTTAAGACTGTCCATATGCTAAATTGAAAACCTGGGTTTCCTACTTACATGCGACAAAGAGAAACCAATGGAAATGTGAAATATATCAGTTAAGTCATTCAACATGTAGACTAAAAATTTCCCAGATTGGTTATTGTATTGAATATTTTACTTAAACACATTTTAATTTAGCCAAACTAGTGTAATGTATTTTTACTACATTTGTTTCAGATGGTACTAGTTTAACATTTTGAATTTATTTTTTATAGATCACTAAAATAAGTTCTAAGTAATACAATTGTTGCTGAGTTCTACTTTTTTTTTTTTTTTTTTTTTTTTTTTTGCATTTTTCTGAAGCTGGAAACAGGGAGAGACAGTCAGACAGACTCCCGCATGCGCCCGACCGGGATCCACCCGGCACGCCCACCAGGGGGCGATGCTCTGCCCATCCTGGGCGTCGCCATGTTGCGACCCTCCTGGGTGTCGCCACGTTGGGACCAGAGCCACTCTAGCGCCTGGGGCAGAGGCCACAGAGCCATCCCCAGCGCCCGGGCCATCTTTGCTCCAATGGAGCCTTGGCTGCGGGAGGGGAAGAGAGAGACAGAGAGGAAGGCGTGGCGGAGGGGTGGAGAAGCAAATGGGCGCTTCTCCTATGTGCCCTGGCCGGGAATCGAACCCGGGTCCTCCGCACGCTAGGCCGACGCTCTACCGCTGAGCCAACCGGCCAGTGAGTTCTACTTTTAATAAATTTTAAAAATTATCAAAAATAGAAACCCAAAGAAATGAATTTTAAATTTGTTTTTGCAGAATCAGAGCTCATTTGGGGAGTTTAAATATAATCTGCAATTTTAATAGTAATCTGTCACATTATAGGTATAGTTAGATGCCTGATTATAAGGTTATACAAATAACAAGAATAAAAAAGCTTAAAGTCTGTCTTTTAAAATATGGATATATTTTCACACTCTCTTTTGTTTGTTTAAGACAATGCACTCAGAATTCTCCTGACAATGAAAAAATAATCTTCTTTTAACATAAATTTTATTTACTTTAAATCTTCTATTATTATCTTGATTATTGTGTTCAATACTAGAAAGAAATTTTGTTCACTCTTAATCAATATTAAACTTATTCAAATAATATAAGGAAGCACACAGAAATTGTTACAGAGATATAAAATCTATAAAATAAAAGATAAACTCTATTTTAAAAAGCAGAAAAATGTATAACTTGATTTTGTTCGTGTACCTAGATTTTATATTTTCTCATAATCATCTACTCAAGAGAGTGATTCTAATGAATTTTGATTAACTAATTTTTTTACATATGTAGTGTTTATTGTGATTTTATAAAGATTATTTTGTTTAAGTTCTATCTCATTTCATAGCAGTAAATGACAAGACAGAAAACTGGAGAAGTAACTATTGATAAACGCATTTTGAAACTGAAGTTTCCACTGAGATTGAGACCAATGCTTTTAATGAAATTATTTTAATAACATGGGTATGTTATTTTTTCAAAAATAGTCACAAGAACATGTGTCATTCCACATTCTCTTCTTACAACGTGACTTTAACTTTGATTCCATTAAGATATAAGGTCTACATTCCCTCTTCTTGAATCTGGATATGATTGTGTCTATAGTAGAACTGAAGCTATATGACTTCTGAATAAGTCCCAGTCATGAACAGTTAGTTATACAACTCTTGATTGATTTTTCTGAATACTTGCTCTTGGAAACCAGTCAACATGATGTGAGGAAGCATGAACAACTAAAGAAGAGGTCAGCACAGAAAAGAACCAAGATTTCCTGGACCACAACCCTGGCAAGCTCCCTGATCACAGCCAGCATTAGCTTGCCAGCCACATAGATGAGGCATCTTGAAAGTAGATTCTTTGGGTTCCAGTTAAGCCAGCCTGTTGATGTTACAGAGAGCAATGATGAACCCTTGTTCTGAAACCTGAAACTTGCTACAATTGCAGATTCAAATGAAATAATTACTGTTATTTTAAGCTGTTATGTTTCAAGTAATTTGTTACATGGAGATAGGTAACCGATACAAATAATTGCCTTAAATAACGACACAATTATTTTATTAACTGTCCGTGTTAAGAGTGACTGACCATTGTCCATGTTCTTAGCTGTGAGTCATATTACATGGCATGAAAGTGAATTGGCAGAATTAAGAAAACAATTTAGGTCTGACCAGACTGTGGTGCAATGGGTAGAGTGTCGGCCTAGGACACTAAGGACACAGGTTCCAGACCCTGAGATTGCTGGCTTGAGCACAGAGTTGCTGGTTTGAGCGTGGTATCATTGACATGACACCATGGTTGCTAGCTTGAGCCCAAAGGTCACAGGCTTGAAGCCCAAAGTTGCTGCCTTGAGCCCAAGGTTGCTGGCTTAAGCAAAGGGTCATGGGCTTGGCTGGAGCCCCACAGTTAAGGTACATATAAGAAAGCAACTAATGAACAACTAAGGTGCTGCAACTATGAGTTGATGCTTCTCATCTCTCTACCTTCCCACCTGTCTGTCTCTCTCTCCATATATATATATATATATATATATATATATATATATATATATATGAAAAAAGAAAACAATTTAGAATGACTATAATGACACTTAAGCTTTAACATAATATTAAAAGTGGTAAAGAACTAAACTGATTGTAGAAAGAGAATTCATGGAAATGGTAGATGTGGTTATGGAAAAACCTTTACCCTGCATGCAGAAAAAAAATCATTTATATATTTTCTTTACTCTGGAGAGTGTTGCATGACTAATACTCATAAGGTCTTAAGCCACTAAAAATTGGGGTTATTTGTTATACCAGTTAATACATTCTGACTAAAGTACCATCTCAATCAGTAATTCAATTTTATTGACTTTTTCCCCTAAGGAGGTAATCAGGTAAACATATATAACTACAAATAAATATTCATATGTACATGTATTTATAGATGTATGCATATATTTATATCTACAAGATATTTGTACAAGATATTCACTGAAGCTATGCTTATAATAATACTTAGAAAAATAACAATTAAATCAATTATAGTTTTATATATAATTTAATATTTTATATCAATTAAAACAATATACATATCAACATAAAAATAGACTTAAGCTATATTGTTCATGAAAAAACTTTTATAGAAAGATATATTTACTAAAAGTTAAAATAAATATGTGATAATAATTTGACACTATAGACATTAAATTGGTAATAATATGTTAATTTAGTTGTCTCTAGGTAGTGGTCACAATTGTATATGGAGAAAATCAGAGTTGACAGTAACCATCTACAGCAGAAATGAGATATAAAAATTCTGAAAATGCCCAGTAGTACTCTAAGAATATTGTAAACTAAATTATATAATAGAATTGTACTTCTTAATTTAATTTGAAGTTTGTAGTCATAAATGTTTAGTCATAAATGTTTGTTTGTTATTGCTTTGACATTCACTTGACTTAGGTAAGTCAAAGCATATTTCAAATCACCTTAAGCTCAGAGTTATTCCCCTGATTCATTCTTTCTTTCTTGTTCCTCCTTCTTTACCACCCTCTGAAAAACCCAACTTGGCTATGATAAACAAAAATAATAGAGGTATGAGTTACTTTTCTTCCCTTGGCAGTGACAAACTGCTGATCTTTTAATAATCGTGTCCATGAGGGTGACCAGAGGTCTAGGTTTGGAAAATCAGTTCTCTGTCCTTCTGTATTCCAGCCACCTTCTCTGACATATTTAGGCATTGTAATTTAGAGAGCAGTGCTTTGACCCTGATAGAAGAACTTCACAGTGACAGAATGCCATATGAATTCTGATGTTCTTTCATTTGAGCTAAGGCCTGATGATGACTTCAATTTAATTCACTACAAATGTTAGAGCCATGTAGCTGAACTATCTATAGTAAAACAAATTGTTTGCTGAGTTTTTGTATTTGGAATACAAAAATGAATATAACATATTTATAAGTTATGACAGTTCTCTTCAAGAACTATAAAACTAGCAGAAGTCATAAGAGTATATTAGTAATTATGAAAATAATAAAATTTATAAACACAATATTATTAATATAAATAAAGTACTATGAAGGGTTCAAAGAAAAGAGAAATCATGTATATCATTAGGGATCCAGAAATATCTCACTTAGTAGTTGGCATCTGAGGTAATATATGAGTAATAGGTAGGATTTTTGAGAAGTAGAAATAAAGTAGAAGAAAGAGGAGGAAAAAAACCTTAGAACTTAGGAATGTGGCACTGATTTGTAAAGTTTTTCCAAAAAAATAAAAAATGAAAGATGAGATTGGAAAGATAAGGTTGAAATAAAATTAATTTTTTTTTTAAAGTTGGAAATGGGGAGACAGTCAGACAGACTCCCGCATGCGCCCTACCGGGATCCACCCAGCATGCCCACCAGGGGGCAATGCTCTGCCCATCTAGGGCGTTTCTCTGTTATGACCAGAGCCACTCTAGTGCCTGAGGTAGAGGCCATGGAGCCGTCCCCAGCTCCTGGGCCAACTTTGCTCCAGTGGAGCCTCGGCTGTGGGAGGGGAAGAGAGAGACAGAGAGGAGGGAGAGGGGAAGGTGTGGAGAAGCAGATGGGCACTTCTCCTGTGTGCCCTGGCTGGGAATCGAACCTGGGACTCCTGCACACCAGGCCGATGCTCTACCACTGAGCCAACCAACCAGGACCGAAATAAAATTAATTTATCTTGACTTTCTTATCTAAAATGAAACATAACAATTATTGATCTTTGTTGCAGAAACTGGATGACTATTTACCAAATTTGTTTCCTCTCCATCCTTTGCATAGAGCTAATCAGTATTTACCAGTGCGCATCCCTCAAAATTAAGTGTAACTATGTGACTAAATTTTAACAATGATATAAAGTGTGTTAGGGCCAGAGTTGCCTCATTAAACCCTAAATGCAATCTCTATGTTATTTTCCCTTTAGAATAAATTTTAAATATTCATAATTCCTGATTCTAAGACTTAGAACAAAGTTACAGGCCTGATGAGGCAGTGGCACAGTGGATAGAGCATCAGAATGTGACACTGAGTACCAGGTTAGAAACCTTGAGATTTCAGGCTTGAGTGCAGGCTCATCCAGCTTGAGTGTGGGCTCACCAGCCTGAGTATAGGATCATAGACATGACCCCATGGTCACTGGCTTGAACCCAAAGGTTGCTGGCTTGAACCCGAATTCACTGGCTTGAGCAAGGAGTCGCTGGTTCAGCTCTAGGTTCCTGGTCAAGGCACATATGAGAAAACAATCAATGAGCAGCTAAGGTGCTACAACTATGAGTTGATGCTTCTCATCTCTCCCCCTTCCTGTCTGTTCCTGTCTATCTGTCTGTCTGTCTGTAGCTCTCTCTCTCTAAAAAAAAAAAACAAAAAAAAGTTACAGTTAATCAAAGCTATGCTGTTATTGTTTAAAGTACAGAATCATAAATCAATAGAATAAAACATACAGTCTAGAAATAGACCCAAATATTGACTTATAACAGAGGTACAAAAGCAATTCAATGGAAAGGAGATAGTCTTTTCAGTAAATGGTCCTAGAAAAATTGGACATTCATTTTCAAAAAAGGGACCTCAACACATATCTCATATCTTTTATAAAAATCAAAATGAATGCAAAACAAAAACATAAAACTATACAATTTCTACAAAAAATATTTATGATCTTGGTTTAATAAGAGTTTTTGCATAAGATACCAGAGCATATTACATAAAAGAAAAACTGAGAAATTAAATTTCATCAAAATTAATACCTTTACTTCTGTAAAAGAACTATTAAGAATATTAAGACATTGACCCTAGCCAAGAGGCTCAGCAATAGGGTGTTGGACTGGCGTGTGGAAGTCCCAGTTTGATTTCTCAGCCAGGGCACATAGGAGAAGTGAATATCTGCTTCTCCACCCCTCCCTCTTCCTTCTCTCTCTTTCCATCTTGCATTCATGGCTCTAATGGTTTGAGCAAGTTAGCCCCAGGTACTGAGGATGGCTCCATGGCCTTCCTTCAGGGGCTAAAATAGCTCAGTTGCTTAGCAATGGAGCAGCATCTCTGAATGGGCAGAGCATTCCCCAAAAGGGAGCTTTCCAGGTGGATCCTGTTCCAAGCACATGCAGGAGCCTGTCTGTCTGCCTACCTACCTCTCACTTAATAAGAAAAAAAATAAAAGGAGAAGAGAGGAGAGGAGTGAAGAGAAGAGAAGAGAAGAGAAGAGAAGAGAAGAGAAGAGAAGAGAAGAGAAGAGAAGAGAAGAGGAGAAAATTGTGAGATCAACCATAGAACTAAAGGAAATATTTGCAAATCATATTCCTGACAAAGAACTTGTATCTAAAATGCATGAAAATTTCTAAGACTCAAACAATAAAAAAAAAAATCCCAGGTAGTGCTCTTCTAGTTGCTAGATGATATGCTGCCCAATTCATGAACGTTATCAATCACTTAAGACAATTAGACCTTCAAATTAAAGAAAACTCTAAAACTTAACAAAAGAACTGAATAGATATGACAGTAAGAAAGATATATTATTTATTTATTTTTAAAATTTTTACTTATTGATTTTAGCGAGAGTGAAAAATGAGAAAGAGAGAGGGATAGAGAGAGACAGAAATATCAATCTGTTCCTGTATGTAGCCTGCATGGGGATTGAACCAAAAACCTCTTCATTTCAGGAGAACACTCTAACCAGCCAAGCTATCCAGCCAGAGTAAGGATATTTTAATGACACACAAATATGAAAAGATACTTGACACATAGGGTAATTAGGGAAATAAAACTTAAAAACCCATGTGATACAAATATATATTACTAGCATAGCAACAACAACAACATCAAGAAAACAGAACTGTACAATGTCAAGGGCAATAAAGGAATAAAATATTGATTCATGCACTACTTTGAACTTGTGTTAAACATATTTTACTAAGTAAAAAAGTTCAACATTCAAAGTTTATATATTATGTTTCCATTTATATGACATTTCAAAAAATGCAAAACTATAGAGTTAAAAACATAATGCTTTTTAGGGATTTCAGATTGGGGAACGAGTTGACTACAAATGGGCCACATATAATAGACCTGATATACATATGACAGTGGTGGTGGATACATGACTTTGCATTTATTATAATTTTTAGAACTTTATACCATAAACAGTGAATTTTACTGTATATAAATTGAAATTTAATAATTTAAAATATTAAAAAATATTAAGGCACAGAATATTGCAGCTTCAATATAGTTTGCACTGGTGCTACAAAACTTAGTATAGTTTTATAATACTGATTCCCAAATACTGTTAATTTTTCCAACCAATAAAAATTTTAACAACAACATGGATTCTTGGTTATATGTACTCTTGTTTCCAAGCTAGATTAATAATGTCATTACACAAGAAGACATAGGAAATAGCTACACCTAGGCATATCATCTGCAATTACAGAAAATCAAAGACTTTAAAAAAAACTCATGAAAGACTACAAAAATAGTTACTTTATCTATACAGAAACAAGAAAAAAAATTACATCTGACTTCTCAAAAAACATGCAAGTAAGAAAAAAATGGAATGAAATACTTAGTGTTGAGAGAAAAAACCCATCAATTTAGAATTCTGGCCCTATGAAATTATCCATCAAAAGTGAAGAAAGAAGAAAACCTTTCTCAGAAAAATACAATTTCAGAAATTTGTTTCCAATAGAACTGCCTTGCATGAAATGTGCAAATAAGTTTTTTATAGGGAAAAAAATAGTATGAGTCAGAATCTTGGATCTACATAGAGAAAGGAAGCACATTTAAGAAGCAATATGTGAAGGTAAAATAAAAACTTTTATTTCTTTTATTATTATTATTTTTAACAAAAGAGACAGAGAGAAGGACAGATAAGGGCAGAGAGACAGGAAGGGAGAGAGGTAAGAAGCATCAATTCTTTATTGCAGCACCTTAGTTATTTATTGATTGCTTTTTATATGTGCATTAGCCAGGGGGCTCCAGCCAAGCCAGTGACTCCTCACTCAAGGTGGTGAGCCTGTGCTCAAGCTGGTGACCTCTGGCTTTTGAACCTGGGTCCTCTGTATTCCAGGTCTACATTCTATCCATTGCACCATCACCTGGCCAGGCTTATTTATCTTATTCTTAATTGATCTGACAGATAGGAGTTTGTTCAAAATAACAATAAGAACAATATGTTTATGTGTGCTTATGTATATGTTTAATATATAGATATACTCATGCAAGCTTATATATACATAAAATGCATAAAAGCAATGATTCAAATGATGGGAGGAAGAAATTAGTATTGTTTTGTTATTTCAAGGTACTCACAATACCCATGAAGTGGTATACTGTTATTTGAAAGTAGAATTGAATTAGTTGTAAATGTATATTGTAAACTCTAAGGAAACCTCTAAAAAGACTTTTTAAAGTATAATTGATATGCTAAAAAAGAAGAGAAAGTGGATTCAAATAAAATGCTCAATTATAACCACAAAAGATAGAAAAAGAGTGGAAGACAAAGCAGAAACAAAGAGGGGCAACACATAGAAGACAGTAATGGATATGGTAGATATTCATCCAACTATACCAAAAAATCAATCTGAATGTCCATGATCTGAATCCCCCAATTAGAAAAAAGAGATTGTCTGAGTGGATCAAGACACGAGACCAAACCCACAAGAAATACTCTTTATGAGAACACACATAAATTAAAAATAAATGAAGGAAGAAAAACATAGAATGCTAACACTAATCAAAAGAAAGCAAAAGAAACTATATTAATTTCAGACAGATCAGACTTTAAAGAAATTTATCAAAGCTAAGGAAAAGCATTACATGATGATAAAAGGGTCAATTTTCCAACTGAGCATCAAACTATGTACAACAGACACTGATAGAACTGTAAGGAGAAATAGATAAATTCACTATTATAGTTAGAGACTTCAACATCCCTCTCAGAAATGTACGAGCCAGAAGGCAGAAAATCAGTACAAACATAATTGAACTCAACTATACCATAAATCAACTGTATATAATTAACATCTATAAACTATTTCATTCAACAATAGTAAAATACACATGTTTATCAAGCTGACATGGAGCATTCACCAAGATCCCACATTCTGTACTATAAAACGCACCTTCGCAAATTTAAAAGAGTAGAAATTATACTGCATCTGTTTTCAGATAATAAGAAATGAAAAAAAAATCATTAATAACAGAAAGGCAACTAAAAAATCCCCCAATATGTAGAGATTAAATAACACAATTTAAATAGCACAAGAGTGAAGGAAAAAGTTTCAAGAGATATAGAAAAATATTTTGAACTAAATTAAAATAGAAACAAAAATTATCAAAATTTGTGAGATACTATGAAAGTAGTAATTACAGAGGAATTTATAATGTTGAATGCATATATATTAATATAGTAAATAAAAAGAGTTCTAGCCAGGTAGCTCAGTTGATTAGAGCATCGTCCCCACACACCAAGGTTGCAGGTTCCATCCCCAGTGAGGACACACACAACAATCAGCCAATAAATGTATAAATAAGTGGAACAACATATCAATCTTTCACTTTCCCTCTTCTCTCTTTATTCAATCAATTAAAATGCAGAAACTAAAAAGAAAGAAAGAAATATCTAAAATCAAAAATCTAAATTTTTTACGTTAGAAAACTAGAAATAGAAGAGCAAATTAAATCTAAATTAAGCAGAATAAAAGAAATAAGAATTATAACAGATAAATGAGAATGAAAAAAGAAAATTAATGAAACCAAAAGCTGGTTCTTTCAAAAGATTAATAAAATCTATAAGCCTCTAGCTAAGCTAAAAATGAAGGAAAAAAAGAAAAATTACTAATATCAGAAATGAAAGGATATTATTACTAATCTCATAAAAATTAAAAATAAATAATATAATTATCTCTAGGCCCATACATTTCAGAACCAGATAATCAATTTCTTGCAAAATGGTGGGATCTTGATAACATTATACGAAGTGAAATAAGTAAATCAGAAAAAAACAGGAACTGCATTATTCCATACTTAGGTGGGACATAAAAGTGAAACTAAGAGACATTGATAAGAGTGTGGTGGGAGAGTAATGGCGGGGTAGGAAGTGATACTGATAAATCTCCCCCAAAACTCAATAAGATCTTCAACCAGAAACAGAAAAACCTATACTGGGAGCCTCCAGATGCTTCGCAATACACCCAAATGTATGGTTGAGTGAAAAATTGGCTAAATATATAACCAAACCCCAAAGGAAATAGGGAGTAGGAAATGCTCCGCCTTCCTCACTAACCTAAACAGGGCAGCTTTCTCTGGTAACTGTGAATATAGAAACTGAGGCAGGCAAAGGGGGGTGAATAGATCCAGGCCACGGCACAAACGGCCAAACCAGGCTGTGGCATAGAGATCCAAGCCGAGGAAAAACTGATCCTGTGGCAAGCCGGGCAATACAAGCTAACACTCGCGCCAAACCCAAACAAAGAAAGACAAGCGGAGTGGCCATTTTACCCGGTCTCCTGGTCGGTGCGCAGTTAGTGGGCGAGAGATTTCTTCCTAAGCCCCGGAAGTGGGTGCCCGTGTTGCCCCACAGAGAGGCAGGGTCAGAGGCCTTTCTGTGGGCCGAGCGCCCTGGGAAAGCCACGCACGGGTGGAAATGAGAACTAATTCCAGCGGTCGAGATTTTCTGTGCGGTTGGAGGTTTCACTCAGAGGGAAACGCAGCCGGCCTCATATCCTGGTCTGCGCGCGCAGTTAGTGAATGAGAGATTCCTCCGAGTGCCTCGGCAGTGCGTGCCCGTGTTATCACACAGAGGGGCAGAGTCAGGGGCCTTTGTGTGGGCCAAAGCGGAATCTCGGGCCGCCCCAGTGCCTTGCAAAAGCCGCGCAGGGGGACGGAGCGAGACTCAATTCCAACGCTGCAACTTTTCCCTGCGGTTGGGGGTTTCACTCAGTGTGTGAGACTGCTGGCCAGATATCCTGGTCGCAGACAGTGAGTGAGAGTTTCCTCCAAGCGCCTCGGAAGTGGGCGCCCGCCTGTGTTACCGGACAGAGTGGTAGAGCCAGAGGTCTTTGAGTGGGCGGAAAGCCTGCCTGATTATGCTAGCAGCTCTGACTGACTGAGCCTTACCCAGAGCCCTGTGCTGAGTGGAAATAGAGTGGGGAGTTGCCAGCTCTTTGAGCCTCTTACTATCCAGGCAGAGGCAGCAGCAACCCCATAGCTGGATTATCAGGCTACTAATTGAGGAAGGAAAGACTAGGAGAAAGGCTCCAGGAACATGGACTCTCTCACTGTTGGAGCCTATAAATGCTAATGAGCCTCGACTCCCAACGAGACTAAAGCACAATACATGACATTGCCATAGAGACTTATCAACTGCAAACCTCTACCTGAGCGTACCAAAGGGACAGAACCCAGGGTACAGAGTCACCAACCAGGAAGAGGGAGAGAAAAGAAAAAGCAAGAAGATAACCTCTCAAAATCAAGAATAATCTGCAGACTTTATAACCTACCCCATTTTATTATATTCGTTTGTTTCTCTTATCTTCATTCTTGATACTTTTCTTCCTCCTCCAATTTGGCCGATTAACTCTCTGCCGGTCTTACTATCTCCTCTCCTTGAACTACACTACACATAAGTGTTACATCTCCCATTATCTTTTCTCTTCTCTTCCTTTCTCTCTATGAGGGTTGCACTCCAAAACCCTTAACTCTCTCTCTCTCTCTCTCTCTCTCCTTTCTTTTTTCTTCTTTTAGTGGTTCCCTCTTTTTTCTCTCTCTCTCTTTCTTTTCTCCCTCTATATTAGTTTCTTCCTTTCTCCTTTACATCTCCTCTCATTCAAACCTCAATATCGAACAAATTATCTTATCTGGGACTCAAACTTATGTTTGTGGCATTTTGGGGGATTTTTACTTCACCTTTTTAACTCACTAGCAGTGCTCCCATCCCTGGCTCTCCATATTATCTAGTTCTTGTTCCACTAAATACAATAGTAATTTTTTAATTTGTCCCCCCATTTTTCCGTTTTCCTCTTCTTCCTCTCATCATAACTCTTAGACAACCAACACCTAAAAGCAAATTATTTTATTCTTGACCCAAATTTTTTCCTTATTTGCTTTCTGTGGGTCCATACGCTCTCTTTTTTTCTTTTTTTTTCTCTCTTTTTCTCTCTTTTTTTTTTTTTGCCCCTTTATTACTTTTCCCCAATTCAGGCCCTCCATCACAGGCATTGTTTGTTATAAGTCACAGCTCACCACAAGATTTTCTCAAGAAAGAGGGGAGAAGAGAGGAGAGGAAAAAAGGAGGAAGAGAATAATTTCCTTTTTTAAAATTTTTATTTTATTTTATTTTTCTTTATTTCATTATTAATTTTTTTAAAAAAAACTCTTTTCAATTTTTTATTTTTTTATTATTTTTTTATTTTTTTAACTTTTTATTCTTTATTAAATCTCATTAATACTATCAACAAAACCGCCCTCAGATGCCATTAAGGAAGAGAAAATTGAATATCATGGATACAAAAGAAGGAGAGGTAACACAGCTAGATGAGGAAAAATCTATGGAGAAAAAATTTAATATATTGGAAACCTTGGAGCTAAATGACAGAGAATTCAAGATAGAAATCCTAAAAATCCTCCGAGATATACAAGAAAACACAAAAAGGCAATTTAGGGAGCTCAGAAAACAACTCAATGAACACAAAGATTATATGTCCAAGGAAATTGAAACTATAAAAACAAATCAAACAGAGATGAAAAACTCAATTCACGAGCTGAAAAACGAAGTAACAAGCTTAGCTAATAGAACAGGTCAGATAGAAGAGAGGATTAGTGAAATAGAAAACAAGCAACTTGAGGCACAACAGAGAGAAGAAGAAAGAGACTCAAAAATTAAAAAAAATGAGATAGCCCTACAAGAATTATCTGACTCCATCAAAAAGAATAACATAAGAATAATAGGTATATCAGAGGGAGAAGAGAGAGAAAATGGAATGGAGAACATACTCAAACAAATAATAGATGAGAACTTCCCAAGCCTGTGGAAAGAACTAAAGCCTCAAGTTCAAGAAGCAAACAGAACTCCGAGTTTTCTTAACCCCAACAAACCTACTCCAAGACATATCATAATGAAATTGACACAAACCAACAGCAAAGAAAAAATTCTCAAGGCAGCCAGGGAAAAGAAGAATACAACATATAAAGGAAGGCCCATTAGATTATCATCAGATTTCTCAGCAGAAACTCTACAAGCTAGAAGAGAGTGGACCCCAATATTTAAAGTCCTGAAAGAGAGGAACTTTCAGCCACGAATACTATACCCATCAAAGCTATCCTTCAAATACGAAGGAGAAATAAAAACATTCACAGATACAGAAAAGATGAGGGAATTTATCATCAGAAAACCCCCACTCCGGGAATTACTAAAGGGGGTTCTCCAATCAGATACAAAGAACAAAAAAAAACAGAGCCACAAGTAAAAGCTCCAAGAAGAACACAATAAAACCAAATTTAAACTGTGACAACAACAAAAAGAAAGAGGGGGAGAAGATGGAGATTAACAGTAGGAAAGGACGATGGAGTGCAAAAGCACTCACAAAATAGTTTGCTACAATGAACAGGGTAGGGACCCTTTTCATTACTCAAAGGTAACCACCATTGAAAAAACCACCACAGAAGCACATGAGATAAAAAAGAGAGCAACAGAGGAAAGATGTATGGAATACAACCAAATAAAAACAAAAGATAGAAAAACGAAAAAGAAGGATCAAACAAGACACAAAACTAACAGAAAGCAAGATATAAAATGGCAATAGGGAACTCACAAGTGTCAATAATTACACTAAATGTAAACGGATTAAACTCACCAATAAAAATACACAGAGTAGCAGAATGGAGTAAAAAAAAATCCAACTGTATGCTGCCTACAGGAAACTCATCTAAGTAACAAGGATAAAAACAAATTCAAAGTGAAAGGCTGGAAAACAATACTCCAAGCAAATAACATCCAAAAAAAAGCAGGTGTAGCAATACTCATATCGGATAATGCTGACTACAAGACAGGAAAAGTACTCAGAGATAAAAATGGCCATTTCATAATGGCTAAGGGGACACTGAATCAAAAAGACATAACAATTCTTAATATATATGCACCAAACCAAGGAGCACCAAAATATATAAGACAGCTACTTATTGACCTTAAAACAAAAACTGACAAAAACACAATCATACTTGGAGACCTCAATACACCGCTGATGGCTCTAGATCGGTCATCCAAACAGAGAATCAATAAAGACATAGTGGCCTTAAACAAAACACTAGAGCACCTGGATATGATAGACATCTACAGGACATTTTATCCCAAAGTGACTGAGTATACATTTTTCTCCAGTGTACATGGATCATTCTCAAGAATTGACCATATGTTGGGCCACAAAAACAACATCAGCAAATTCAGAAAAATTGAAGTTGTACCAAGCATATTTTCTGATCATAAAGCCTTGAAACTAGAATTCAACTGCAAAAAAGAGGAAAAAAATCCCACAAAAATGTGGAAACTAAACAACATACTTTTAAAAAATGAATGGGTCAAAGAAGAAATAAGTGCAGAGATCAAAAGATATATACAGACTAATGAAAATGACAATACGACATATCAGAATCTATGGGATGCAGCAAAAGCAGTGATAAGAGGGAAGTTCATATCACTTCAGGCATAAATGAACAAACAAGAGAGAGCCCAAGTGAACCACTTAACTTCCCACCTTAAGGAACTAGAAAAAGAAGAACAAAGACAACCCAAAACCAGCCAAAGAAAGAAGATAATAAAAATCAGAGCAGAAATAAATGAATTAGAGAACAGAAAAACTATAGAAAAAATTAATAGAACAAGGAGCTGGTTCTTTGAAAAGATCAACAAAATTGACAAACCCTTGGCAAGACTTACCAAGGAAAAAAGAGAAAGAACTCATATAAACAAAATCCAAAATGAAATAGGAGAAATCACCACGGACAACGTAGATATACAAAGAATTATTGTAGAATACTATGAAAAACTTTATGCCACTAAATTCAACAACCTAGAAGAAATGGATAAATTCCTAGAACAATACAACCTTCCTAGACTGAGTCAAGAAGAAGCAGAAAGCCTAAACAGACCTATCAGTAGAGAAGAAATAGAAAAAACTATTAAAAACCTCCCCCAAAATAAAAGTCCAGGCCCTGACAGCTATACCAGCGAATTTTATCAAACCTTCAAAGAAGACTTGGTTCCTATTCTACTCAAAGTCTTCCAAAAAATTGAAGAAGAAGCAATACTTCCAAACACATTTTTTGAGGCCAACATAACCCTCATACCAAAACCAGGCAAGGATGGCACAAAAAAAGAAAACTACAGACCAATATCTCTAATGAATACAGATGCTAAAATACTAAACAAAATACTAGCAAATCGAATACAACAACATATTAAAAAAATAATACATCATGATCAAGTGGGATTCATTCAGAATCTCAAGGATGGTTCAACATACATAAAACGGTTAATGTAATACACTATATCAACAAAAGAAAGAACAAAAACCACATGATCTTATCAATAGACGCAGAAAAGGCTTTTGATAAAATACAACACAATTTTATGTTTAAGACTCTCAACAAAATGGGTATAGAAGGAAAATATGTCAACATGATAAAGGCCATATATGATAAACCATCAGCTAACATCATATTAAATGGCACTAAACTGAAGGCTTTCCACCTTAAATCAGGAACAAGACAGGGTTGTCCACTCTCTCCACTCTTATTTAATGTGGTACTAGAGGTTCTAGCCAGAGCAATCAGACAAGACAAAGAAATAAAAGGCATCCATATCGGAAAAGAAGAAGTAAAGGTATCACTTTTTGCAGATGATATGATCCTATACATCGAAAACCCCAAAGAATCCACAAAAAGACTACTAGAAACTATAAGCCAATACAATAAGGTCGCAGGATACAAAATTAACATACAGAAGTCAATAGCCTTTCTATATGCCAACAATGAAACAACTGAGAAGGAACTCAAAAGAATAATCCCCTTCACGATTGCAACAAAAAAAATAAAATACTTAGGAATAAACATAACAAAGAATATAAAGGACTTATATAATGAAAACTATAAACCATTGTTAAGGGAAATCGAAAAAGATTTAATGAGATGGAAGAATATACCTTGTTCTTGGCTAGGAAGAATAAATATAATCAAGATGGCTATATTACCCAAAGCAATATACAAATTAAATGCAATTCCCATCAAACTTCCAATGACGTTTTCTAAAGAAATAGAGCAAAAAATCATCAGATTTATATGGAACTATAAAAAACCCCGAATAGCCAAAGCAATCCTAAAGAAAAAGAATGAAGCTGGGGGCATTACAATACCTGACTTCAAACTCTATTATAAGGCCACGGCAATCAAAACAGCATGGTATTGGCAGAAAAATAGACACTCAGACCAATGCAACAGAATAGAAAGTCCAGAAATAAAACCACATATATATAGTCAAATAATTTTTGATAAAGGGGCCAACAACACACAATGGAGAAAAGAAAGCCTCTTCAATAAATGGTGCTGGGAAAACTGGAAAGCCACATGCATAAGAATGAAACTGGACTACAGTCTCTCCCCCTGTACAAAAATTAACTCAAAATGGATCAAAGATCTAAACATAAGACCTGAAACAATTAAGTACATAGAAGAAGACATAGGTACTCAACTCATGGACCTGGGTTTTAAAGAGCATTTTATGAATTTGACTCCACAGGCAAAAGAAGTGAAGGCAAAAATTAATGAATGGGACTACATCAGACTAAGAAGTTTTTGCTCAGCAAGAGAAACTGATAACAAAATAAACAGAAAGCCAACTAAATGGGAAATGATATTTTCAAACAACAGCTCAGATAAGGGCCTAATATCCAAAATATACAAAGAACTCATAAAACTCAACAACAAACAAACAAACAATCCAATAAAAAAATGGGAAGAGGATATGAACAGACACTTCTCCCAGATAAAAATACAAATGGCCAACAGATATATGAAAAGATGCTCATCTTCTTTAGCTATTAGAGAAATGCAAGTCAAAACGGCAATGAGATACCACCTCACACCTGTTCGATTAGCTGTTATTAGCAAGACAGGTAATAGCAAATGTTGGAGAGGCTGTGGAGAAAAAGGAACCCTCATACACTTTTGGTGGGAATGTAAAGTAGTACAACCATTATGGAAGAAAGTATGGTGGTTCCTCAAAAAACTGAAAATAGAACTACCTTATGACCCAGCAATCCCTCTACTGGGTATATATCCCAAAAACTCAGAAACATTGATACGTAAAGACACATGCAGCCCCATGTTTATTGCAGCATTGTTCACAGTGGCCAGGACATGGAAACAACCAAAAAGCCCATCAATAGATAACTGGATAAATAAGATGTGGCACATATACACTATGGAATACTACTCAGCCATAAGAAATGATGACATCGGAACATTTACAGCAAAATGGTGGGATCTTGATAACATGATATGAAGCGAAATAAGTAAATCAGAAAAAACCAGGAACTGTATTATTCCATACGTAGGTGGGACATAATAGTGAAACTAAGAGACATTGATAAGAGTGTGGTGGTTACGGGGGGAGGGGAAAAGGGAGAGGGAAAGGGGGAGGGGGAGGGGCACAAAGAAAACTAGATAGAATGTGACAGAGGACAATCTGACTTTGGGTGATGGGTATGCAACATAATTGAAAGACAAGATAACCTGGACTTGTTATCTTTGAATATATGTATCCTGATTTATTGATGTCACCCCATTAAAAAAATAAAATTAAAAAAAAGAAAAGAAAAATACAACCTGCCAAAACTCACACTAGAAGAGATGACCTAAACAAATTTCTATCTGTTAAAGAAATTGAAAACAGACTAAAATGGGGGAAATTACATAATTATTATTAACAGGTGCAGCAAAAGCATTTCACAAAATCCAACATCAATTAATGATTAAAACTCAGTAAACTAGAAATATAAGGGAACATTCTTTTGATAAAAACAATCTACAAACAACCTACAGCTAACATCATTCTTAATGCGGGAACTTAAAGCTTTCCCACTAAGATCAGGTGCAAGGCAAGGATGTCTCTTCCTATCATTCTTTTTCAATATTGTACTAGAAGAGCTTGTTAATTCAATAAGGCAAGAAACAGAAATAAAATATATATAGATTGGGAAGGAAGACATAAACCTCACTTTGTTCATAGAGTTCTTGATTTTTTAAATTCTATTTACTCATTTTTAGAGAGAGAAAAGAAAGAGAGAAGGGAGGAGGAGCAGGAAACATCAACTCCCATATGTGCCTTGACCAGGCAAGCCCAGGGTTTTAAATTGGGGACCTCAGCATTCCAGGTCGACAGTTTATCCACTGTGATACCAGAGGTCAGGCTCATAGAGTTCTTGACTAGAAGTAGAAAGACGTGGATTCAAAATCTTGTCCTAAGACTTAACCACTACATGAGCTTGAGCAAGACTCTGAAGCCTTTTTCACTACCTATAACATGGAGCATACAATCCTTAAAGAGTTTACTCAAGGAGTAAAATAATTTAATGTAATTAATTACATTATGCAGGCAAGTAGGCATATGAAGCTTATCAATGTTAGGTGAACATGAATCTGAGAATGTTTATGAATAATATAGTTCCAAAATGATGCAGCCAATGAAGGACCTTTTTCTTTCTTTTAAGTGAGAGAAAGACAGTGATAGATAGAGACAGACAGGAAGTTGAGAGAGATGAGAAGCATCAACTCATAGTTGTGGCACTTTAGTAGTTCATTGATTGCTTTCTCATATGTGCCTTGATGGGGGTGGGAGGAGTGCTTCAGCTGAGCCAGTGAACCCTTGCTCAAGCAAGCAACCTTGGGCTCAAGTCAGCAACCTTTGGGCTCAAGCCAGCAAGCATAGGGTCATGTCTATGATTCCATGCTCAAGCCAGTGACCCCATGCTCAAGCTGATGACCATGTGCTCAAGCCAGGTGAGCCCATGCTCAAGCCAGCAACCTCAAGGGTTTGAACCTGGGTCCTTAGTGGCTCAAGCTGATGTTCTATCCAATATTCCACCACCTGGTCAGGCTGAGGAACCATTATTTAATGAAAAAATAAAATTCTTCTAATAAAAGCTTTTGCCTTTCCCCCTGTGACTAACTCTAGTCTTTGACCACTAATACCACCAGAACAGTTCAAAATTATGACAAAAAGGAAAAAAAAAACCAGAAAAAAAGACCCAGGAAATTTGCTATTGGAAATGTCTGAATTTTAAATCTATACTCAGTAACTGTCATATTTGTCACCATTAATTGAGTTAAAACCCCTCATCTATAAGATTAATATGATATTTACATTAAAAATCTTCTATGAAGATTCAATTAAAAGTGATGTGTAGATGTTATATTGAGTTATACACTTGAAACCTATATAGTTTGGCAAGCTACTTCAATCCAATAAATTAAAAAATAAATGTAAAAAAAATGAGAAATGATGAATTTTAAAATGTGGTTCAAATACATTAAACAATAAGAGTAATTCTGGCCCTGGCTGTTTGGCTCTGTGGTAGAGTGTCATCCCAGCATGTGGATTTCCTGGGTTCAATTCCCAGTTAGGGCACATAGGAGAAGTGACCATCAACTTCTTCAGCTCTCCTCCTCCCTCTTCTCTCTTGCTTCCTTCACCTCCTGCAGCTGTGGCTTGATTGCTTCGAACTCATCAGCCCCGGGCACTGAGAATGGCTCCATAGAGCCTCCACCTCAGGTACTAAAACTAGGTCAGTTGCAAGCATGGCCCCAGATAAGCAGAGCATGAACCCCAGACAGGGTTGCCAGGGGATCTCAGTTGGGGCGCATACAGGAGTCTGTCTCTTTATCTCCCCTCTTCTCATTTGGAAAAGAAGGGGGGAAAAGAGTAATTCTAATATTATAACTTTTTATTAATAGTATTTTTGTGTTCCTGAATTTATGTGTCATTATGTTTTATACACCATACAAAATAATGTTGGGAGATTTTTTTTGAACTGTATATGCTTTTCTCTTTAATACTTGATGTGTTTCAAATAACTCTATCTTTATTTTTCACTCCAATGGTAAAAGAAGAGTTTGCAAGTAGATAGTAATTGTATAGTAGAGTAGTTTATAGGCATTTGGTGAGGGAATTAACTTTTTCTTTGTGGAACAACCATAAAATTGCAAATTTGGAATGTTGAATTCTTGGTAATAATAACAAAACTCTTTATTTGCCTTCAAATATTGTTGCAATTGGATATTTATATTAATACCTTCAAATAAACATTATGGCTGATTGTATCTTTGGAACAGTTTGGTGGTGATGAACATTATATCAAACTTTGATATTCAAATGCTACTCCCATGATTTCCTAAATACTAACTAAAATAAAGAAAAAACAAGATCTAAAAGAATAGCCAAGCTTATTAAGTACAAATGCTTTTTTCATGCTATTTGTCTTTCTCTTCCTAAAATGAATATCTTTTCATTTTAAATCTATTTTCTAGAAATATTTTTGTATTAATTTCACCTTTAATTCAACAAGGTCAATTCTGACATTTAAAAAAGCTTACAGTAAATGCTGAAATAAGTTTACAGGAAATAATATAAGCAGATTTAGGAAAAACACAGTCACCACTTACTATTAGAAATTCTGCATGTTCCACATTTTACTGAAGCACAAGATATATACAAATGAACTAAAAATCATGTATTTTTCAATTTCTAGGTTTACTGTTTTATTTATATTGACTAATATTTATAGATTTTTCACACTCTAGAAATACTGAAATAGAAAATAAAACAATCTCCTTTTTAATTTAAAGTTCTGTATTAATCTAATTTAATAGAAAAGAGAGAGAGAGGGAAAGGAAGAAAGAAAAGAAAGAAGGAGAGAAAGAAAAAGAAGGAAGGAAAGAGGAAGGAAGGAAGGAAGGAAGGAAGGAAGGAAGGAAGGAAGGAAGGAAGGAAGGAAGAAAAGAAGAAAGGAAAGGGAAGAAAGAAAAAGAGGAGGAAAGGTTGAGAGAAGTTGAGAGGGAGGAAGAAAGAAAGAAAACTAACCTAAAACTTGAATAGTCAACTGTAAGTTGCGTTTTGACTTAACATAGTAATGTCTTAATTAAAACTGAAATGCCCATCACAAATATGAACATCTTTTGTTTCCAATACTTTATAGCATTTTATGGCCTATTTCATTGCATCATAAATGTCATAATGACCAAATGTTCCATGAAATATTATCAAATGACATGAATTACAGCTATCAACTAGATCTACATCTGGAGAACTGAATTTCTGGCTCATGCTCAGGTAGGTAATATTGTGCTTTTTGTGTTTGAAATCCCTGTTTACTGTTACACTGAGTTAATTATTTTTACTTTATCATCTAAATGTACTATGATTCTCTCTCAAAAAGTTAATTTATCAGTCTGGAGAATACATACATAACTGAATCAAGTAGCTTCCAATTATATTGCTGTTATTTCTTCAATTTAAAGATTCTTAGAATATCATCCTAACAAAGCTCACATGACAATGCTTTACAGTTGTTTCATTTTCAATATTAGGACTTGTGTTGCTCTGGGACTTATTAAAATGTTTAAGATTTTATCATGCGGTTCAAATTCAGTAATGAGTGCCGTGTTCTCTGGCTACCCCATTCTCCCATTATCCAGAGTATGCCAAAATGTAATCTGATAGTTTACTAAATGTGAGTAATAAAAAGGGGAAAAGATTATAATGATGCTATTCACACAACTGTGCTGCCTATACTTAAATTACTAAATCTGTTTGCATAAGTTAGTTTTACTAGTTTGTATGGTCCAGCTGGAAATATAACTTGTTTTTAAAATGTAGTTTTTGAAATGTCTATTTTTAATTTATACCAACTCTTTAGTATTTGCTTCTCTTTTTTCTTAATCCAAACAAAGAAATAAGGCAACTCACGGACTGCATTTTAATGCAGCTATTCATTTATTCAACAAGTATTTATTGAGTCCCGTTTGAATCTGGGTACTGTGGCTTGAGGGAAGAAAGAAATATGGTAATTGCTGTTTCTGCCTTCATGACACTAACCAGCAGCTCAGAAAATAAATACATAATCCTAACCCCAGTTCTAAGTGTCTGGTTCTGGCAACCTGGGACCTTTTTCACAGAATACTATTACTCCAGACCCACAGAGGAATACAATGAAATCACTTGAAAACAGTATTTTCAAGTTTGCAAACTATTTCTATTCTTTTACTTCTTAGTGAAATTTCCCTACACTTTACCACTAAATAAATTACAGTCAAAATAATTCAGTCTGTCCTATTCTGTGGGAATGCATCTTTGTGGACAACCAATGTAATTATACAGTGAACGTTTTGCTGCTCTTGGTCTTCCAGTCTCACTCAGTGTATTCCTGCTGGGAGGGAAGAGTAATGAGCAATGGAATATCCTGAGTACTGTGTCCTGGGCCCCTGCATCTAATGCTCTTCCCTACTCCTACCTTCCTTCACAAAACATTTGTTTCTTACTTCTTTCAACACCCAGTTAATTATTCACCACTTGGTTTATCACCAATCTCTAGTATGACAGTCAATAAATTAAGTGACAGAACCCCCCCAAATAAGCTGTAGCAACTTAAAAATATATATCTACAGAAATTTGGTTACTTGGCATGATACTTTTGCCTGTAAGATCTGTGTTTTCCTGAAATATTTATTTTTATACAGAAGGAAGGTAATATGATTTTTAAATTTTTTCATTAAGGTTAGACAGAAGAGCCATAAAATAATGGGGTTTGTCATATTGAAGGCTTATGCGGTGGGACGATGAATTTTAAGACAAATATAGGTGCTTAGCTTATTATAATGCCCCAAGAGAAAATCCTAAACCCCAACTCAGCAACAATAGTCAGAGTTTATATAAGGCAATTTATATATTCCAAGGGGAGAAATTACTATAATGCTTGGGGCACTTTATAATGTGGAAAAATACAGTGAGAAAGCTTGTCAGACTAATGTTTAAATAGTACTAAGTATATATGTGGATAATTCCCCTGACTTCAATCTTTATGAAGTGGATCTTAATCACCAAAGAAAAGATTGGGGGAAAATGTCTATGTAAGGGTTTTGTAAAGTTCTGAAACTTCCCAACTGTGTTCATTTGCTTTAAATCTGCTTGTTATATCAATGTATAGTATTTTTTTTCTCAGTTCAGGTTATCATGAAAAATTCTTACATTTAGAAAAACTATATAAACCTATACCTTGAACTCTCTCTAATTAGTAAATCCAACTGCAAGAACCTCAGGTCCAGGAAAAAAGAAATATGTGGAAACATTTAAATTCTTGGAGAAAAGGTGTTGGACAATGACAAATAGATGACCAAGCCAATGAGAAACATTTACATAAGGAGAGTAATATAATATTTAAATTTTGCATAGTCAATCACGTTTCCACTTAATTTGGTCTCTTGATGTCATGTTTTACATTGGTATATTTCTGATAATTAATTTTTAAAATTTAAAATTGGTTTATGGAATATATATTTCTTTGTGAATGACCAATGCAAGGTATGTTAGAGGACTTAAGATAAAGGACACATAGTCCATTCATTGAAAAAGCTTAAGCAGTCTTTAAGGAAAAGAGTTCCATACGTGTATGTAATAGAGTATATTAGAGAAATGTTTTAAATATTAAGTACTGTTCTCCCATTTTTATTCTTAATAGTATGCTAAAAATGTCAGTTGTTAATAACAGAGGAAATTAATCTCCAAAACAGTGTAACAAATATATGTGCAATCATTAGAGTTCTATTCTTTTTTCAGTTCTTTTATTTTTGAAAGAGCAGAGCACAGGTAGAGATTTTCAGGTCTATGAAAACATTTTACATCTTTCTATACATGCAAAATTTGATCGCCTTCTCTGTTTTAACATTTCCTCTTGAAGTCTAGCAGTTCTTAAAAAACAAAATTAGGCCCTGGCCAGTTGGCTCAGTGGTAGAGCATCGGCCTGGTGTGCAGAAGTCCCGGGTTCGATTCCTGGCCAGGGCACACAGGAGAAGCGCCCATCTGCTTCTCCACCCCTCCCCCGCCCCTTCCTCTCTGTCTCTCTCTTCCCCTCCCGCAGCCGAGGCTCCATTGGAGTAAAGATGGCCCGGGCGCTGGGGATGGCTCCTTGGCCTCTGCCCCAGGCGCTAGAGTGGCTCTGGTCGCAACAGAGCGACGCCCCCTGGTGGGCGTGCGGGGGGGGGGGGGGGAGGATCCCGGTCGGGCATGTGGGAGTCTGTCTGTCTCTCCCCGTTTTCAGCCTCAGAAAAATACAAAAAAAACCCACAAAAAACAAAATTAACAGTTTAATGTTTATTGTGTGGCTGTACCCTGTGATATTCAAGACTTGTGAAAACTAAATGAAAGTGAAATTGAAGAAATGTTTAGAAAGCCGCAGAATCTGTACTTTGAACAGAACACTGCTGTTTAAATTGTACAATATGACCTCTTCTTACTAAATATTTTGCATAAAATACTATTATGTCCAACTTGTCCTCATCTTCAGCAGGTTGATGATTTGATTGCTCTGCTCTGATGCTTGAACTTGAGTTGGTGCAGGCTGACTGCCTACATGGTACAGTGGACTGACTTGCTGGTTGGCCAGACTAGGCTCTTTTCTTTTTCAACTATATGGTAGAATTATTTTACAAAATAAGAACAATAGACATGATAAATTAGTTGAAAAAGAAACCAAAAGCTTCCATAGGACAGCATCTAGCTAACAATACGGTTTTAAAAAAAATCTTTCGCCTGACCAGGCAGTGGCACAGTGGATAGATCGTCGGACTGGGATGCAGAGGACCCAGGTTCGAGACTCCGAGGTCACCAACTTGAGCGCGGGCTCATCTGGTTTGAGCAAAAGCTCACCAGCTTGAACTCAAGGTCGCTGGCTCCAGCAAAGGGCTACTCGGTCTGCTGAAGGCCCGCCTGTGGTCAAGGCACATATGAGAAAGCAATAAATGAACAGCTAAGGTGTTGCAATGTGCAATGAAAAACTAATGATTGATGCTTCTCATCTCTCTCCATTCCTGTCTGTCTGTCCCTGTCTATCCCTCTCTCTGACTCACTCTCTGTCTCTGTAAAAAAATAAAAATTAAAAAATAATTAAAAAAATAAAAAAAACATAAAAAAAAATCTTTCCCTATGTTGATTTAATCATAAAGCAGAGGGATTATTTATTGTTTTAGAGAAAATTTACACAAGCTTTAAAGAAAGCTTTTCCTTTTGTTATTTGTGGTTAGACAGATCCAAAGAATTCACCAACTGTATCTTTCACTTTGTTATTCACTGAACATAAATTCACAGAATATCTGCCATGTGACTATCAATATAAGAAACATCCAAACCTGCAAGAAGTTTTTTTATGAGTTTAATTGAGCCAAACTGAAGACAAATACCAGGAAGCATATCTCAATGGATTGAGAAAATGCTTTGAAGAATGACAGTTCTGTAGTTATACATTACAATAGAAGGAGGAAGCATAAAAGTGACTAGGAATTATACATTTGAAGAAAGACAGTGTACATTTCAGGAAGAATAAGTAGTGCATTACATTCAGCATCATCAACTTAGATAAGGAAAGAGATAATGAAATAATTCCACCTTGTCCGCAGAGTATTTGAGCATTGTGGGCAGTGATACAACTTGAGTTTCAAGATAAATCAAGTATTTGCATTATTCTGAATATAATGAGGATATGAGGCTGTGATAACATTACAGCCATGCAAACATTATATATTTTTCTTCTGGAGGATCAAATAACTGGTTCACAAATTGGCTATAGGGTTGTCAATTTTACTGCAGACTAATAAATCTAGGAAATGGGGGAGAAAAAGCACAGGAAGTTGTGGTAGCTAATATGCCAGGAAACTGGAAATGCAAACTCTGTCATAAATACCAGCAATATTACAAAGGTGATTTATAGATACATGTAACAGAAAAAGATAGTGGTGATCTAGCTTCAGACACAGCTGGATCCAGGTACTCAAACAGTGACTACAGAAAGCTATGTTTCATCATCTTTTAGCTCTGTTTTTATGTATGTGATTTTATTTTCCATACACAATGACAAAGACAGATAACAGCATCTCCAAGCTCATATTAGCCTCAATGAGATAGTGCTTCTTTCTCAATAATTTTCGTAATAAAAGTGCCCTTTAAGTTCATGTCAACTACCTATCCTTGAATCAATCATGATGGTCTGGAAAATGGAATATGCTCCTTGTCCAGACTTGGATCACATGCCCAACCCTCAAGTAGGCACAGGGATAGGCTTTTCTGAATCATACTGGCTCAACATAACTGAGGTTAGAACAGTTATTCAGTTAAGTAAAATCAAGAAGATATTATGGGAGGAAGAAATATATGCTAGGTGGGAGACTGATAAGACAGTGGGAAATTATAGAGGCAATCAGCATACTGAGAATCATGAAGGGCCAGAAGAAATTGAATGATGGGAGATGGATTTTAATGGGACTCCTAAAAGCCCAAGGATAAATGTACATATTTCTAATCTCCACCCAAGATCTACTAAATCTGAACTAGATGCTCTAGGAGTATCTTGTCAATGTTCATTTTACAATAAGAATATCATGATTTAAAGTTTTGAGAATCACTGGATTAAAAAGATAATCATTGGAAGGCTTAAGTTTTTTTTTTTCAATAATTCAACGTATAGACTTTTTCTGAGCTGTGAATTTATATGATTTTCATGTTTTTTTGTTATCTATAGGAAAAAAATAACCTGAGCCACAAAGTGGACAGCTACCACTTAATACTGCAATTAAAAAAAGAAATGTACTTTTCTTAAGGAAGGCAGTTGTATTTAAAGAAATATCACCCAAAATCTACCTAAGATCTGTAAGACCACTTGGTAATTTTACTTTATCTTCAAAACCCTCAATTTTTTTCTCATAATAACTTACAATAGATTGAGTTCTTGAAAACAGGTGTGAAAACTTGAAAACAGATGCCACTGATTGTCATTGAACAAGAATAAATGACAGGGTTTTGTTCTGACTCTGGATTTCTTACTCTGCTTAGATTGGAGTTAAGTGTTTAGAGCTCTCTCAGTATCGAGTGTGTTGCAAATTCTAGATATTCTATCACAGAAACAGCTCATCTTTGGTTACTGCAAAGATGTTGAGATTTAGCCACCAGGTGTCAGTAAGCTTGCAAAGCAATAGGGTTTTTGCAGAGTGCAGTGATTCTGTTAATTCCGTCTCTAGAAATAAATTAATAGTCCTAGTTTTGGGTTATATCTTTTTTGTTGTTATTCCAGAGAAAGAAGTGCAGTCCGTTGACAGATCCGTTGAGCACAGACAGATTTTTTTTTTTTTTTAATTTCCCTTCCAAGGCAAGGACTTGCTTCACCACATTTTCAGAATATAGGCTGGGTTTTAATATCTAAGAATTGATAGCTCAAGATTCACAGTGAATAAGGTAGTTTAGCCTACTCAGAAGAAAAAGAATGTATCTGAGGTTAGAGATAAGGATGTCCTAGGTATCTTGCCATTACATGTAAACTATCATGAAGTTAGTTAACAAGGTGGTAGTAGAAAAAATGGGTACTTTTAGACTACTTATAACATTAGAAAAGTAATATGCTGGTTCAATTTTGAAATTTAAATAAAATATGATCTTTTTAAAACTAATCATCCTGGCCTGATTAGATGGTTTAGTTGAGTAGAGCATCATCCTGATAATCAAAGTTTGCAGGTTAGATCCCTGGTCAGGGCACATACATGAACAGAACAATAAAATCAATAAATAAAAATCATTAAAACAATAAATAAAATTGGAAGATAAGTCAATAAAGTTAGTCGCTTATACTTTCCTCTTAACATTCTCACTTATTATTGTTTTGTTATTATTATTGCCTTTATCAATATCTGTTTTTTTCCTCTGCTATTGTTGCTTATAAGACTTATATATAAATATTTTTGACCCTGTGCTAAGCCACTGGAATACCTTAGTTTATTTTTCATATTTCATCTAAAACATAAATTAAAACTTGAAATTGACATTTTCACAGCATATCAATAAATTATTTAGAATTATTCTATAATTATTAAGAAATGTTCTATAATTTGTTCTATGTAAAGAAGAGATTTGTGAAATGTATTAACTCTCACTTTATTGAGGATTACTCTAATAGTTATCGTGTTCTGGTGAACTGTTTGATTTAATTCCTATTTCACTCTAAATCTCCTAAGAGACAGATATTTATAACATTTGATGCATTTGATGTAGCCAGCCTGTCTACTTTAAGTCTCAGCAAGGTCATAATGTCTGTTGACTCATACAGAAATTCTTGTGTTGGATACAAAATTCTACATCATCTTTGAATCAAATCCAATAAAGCAAGATCCCAGCTGTCCTAGTATCTACTGAAATAATAAGACTGACCTAGTTTAAATTGGTTATCAGCATTATTTTGGGTAGCATATAGTTTTTCAAAACTGCAAAAAAATGATACAAGTTTATTTTAGAAATTTTTAAAAATAATGAAAACACCAAGGTGAAATAGAGAGCATCTATTAATATTTTGACCTATAACTCTCAAGTTGTAATTTTGTTATATTATTTGTTCCATTGTTTACACTATTTATAAAAGAAGTAGCAATACAGAATTTCTGTTCTCAGGATTATAAATGGTAAACCACGATGGCCAGATTGTACTGTTTCTATGCCTCGGCCACATAAAGTCCCTGACAGCTAGTATCAGGTACATAGCACCAACATACATCTTATTTCCTCTTTCAAATATAACACATTTCTAGAAAATGAAGTAGGAAAGAATTATTGTATAAAGAAATGTGAGGGGTAGGGAGAAAGGTTAACACAGTTTGAATGATTTATAAACTGGGTCCAATATTATAAGAGAGTTACTAATTTCTCTCTGGCCACAGACAAGTCTGGGTCTGCAGGGGGTGAGTGATTGCAATACTGGCGAGTGAACAGAAACATATCTTGTTTTTTTGTTTCTGTGCACCTGTTGTTTTGCCTCAAGGCTTCACCAGAACTTTGGTTAGTGGACATTCTGTTGATATTTGCTAGGTTAAAAAAATAGATGCTGTTAAATCTTCCATATCACCTTTTATTTTCTTCTATGTTTAAGTGGGAATATGAGGAGGGGTCAATAGGGAATCACTAATGTTCTGTTATTTAATTCAGAAGGCCCTCATCACTATCACTGTGGATGTCCTCATTCTGTGTCATTCATGGGCATTTCTTCACTTAAAGCTTTTAGCGTTAGTCGTTCAGATATATTTATAGTACCTATCTTAGTGCCTGTGACAAAGTAGATACTGGAACAATATAAAAGGAGACAATAAATTAATTTTTAGGAGACAACAATTTGTTGCCAAGTATTAATGACGTAAAATGAATCATATTTTTCATTTGTCATGTTTCATCAATTTTGTTGGGGTATCTGGAAGAAATAATCCAAGGCAAATACTGTTAATATATAGAAGTGGCAAGTAGCACACACACATCTGAATGATAAATAGTGGACAGAATTGAAACAAGGCTTTATTAAACATTTAGATTACTTACAACATAAATACAGTTTTATTTTGGGCAATAAATAATAATAGAACTAATGGAGTTCAATGTTTGTCTGGGTGAGTGGAACACCTTTTAACAAAGAGTGATATTGTCAAGAAGGAAATCATACTTTGATAGTGTGTAGCAGAGAAACTGATTCACAAATTGAACCTTGATGATATTCAAACTGTGAAGTTGGAACATGACCTGGAAATATCACTAGATTTGTCACTTTTGATGGTTTTCAGATTGCTTAGGTGACCATGGTGCCCTTTTAAACTCTCCATCTGACTGACTGTCCGCATCCGCTTCTACAGAGCACAGGACTCTGCTATAGTGATCCCTGCATTTATCATGTTTCAATGTGTCTATTACAATGTGTTTTACTCAAACTAGAGTGGAAAATCATGTGGATATTGCAGCTAGTACCAAGTGTAGTACCTCACCTCATAGTATGAGAAAATCTTCAAGAAAACATTGCTCAGATGCTCATGTATACAAAAAGAAAACATCCCCTAGTTAATATTATCTAGCTCACTGCATGAATATCTAGATGAAGATTTTTCCAAAGTGATACGTAATTTCCAAAAGCTCCCACAAATATTCTAAAATATTACACATAGTACACAGGTAACTTTGAAGAGAACTTGTAACTTATCAGGACATTTTGTCATTAAAAATACTTATATATAAAATATTATTTAAAAAGCCATGAGTTTCTACATTAACATCTTCTTTGACTGTAGTCATGAGTCATTTCTATTGTAATGTGTTTGTAATATGCATCTATGACTTTCGCTTCATAGAATTACTTTTTCATTCATTCAATAGTATTTATTGAGCAACTCTACCTTTAAACAACTGTATTATACTCTTTGGGAGATACCAAAATGTTTAACACACAAAATAAATAAACCCTCCAGGGACATACAGGCCAGGACAGAAAATAAGAAAATCACACAAATTTTTATAAGATATAAAGCAATAAATTTCCAGAGAAAAGTGTAAATTAGTCATTTTCAGTTGGGCCAGAGAAGATGGTGAAACTTTCTAAAGATTTTCTTGTAAAATCACACATCAAATTCCTTAAACTATGATGAATTTGAAATCAATTCAAGAATTAATCAAAGTTGAGTACCGGTAAATATAACAGTCCTAGGTAGTGAGGCATATGCATTTACATCTAATTGGCCAAAGTTACCTGATTGAAAATCTGTCAAATATGAATGGCTGACTCAATCACCAAGTGACTGATGTGGAATTCAATGACAAGCATTGTTATTAAAATAACTGTAACTATCATTAAATAAATAAATTGATTATCTGGCTGGAATTAGACTTTCTCAAATTTTATGTAACAGGAGGAGAAATATCTATTTTTTATGTTTATTTTCTATAACTCAATTAAATATCTGCCAATATAACTAAAACACAAATTTATTTAAGATCTAATCAATCCCTCCATTTTATCTATATTGTGCTAAGTTTCGGGAAATCTTACAGAAAAGAATATCGAAGAAGAAAAGCTAAGAATAAATTACAAATTACAAATTTGTATATTCCTACATTTATCACTTCATGGTTTTTGATTAAATAAAAATCAAATATATAATAAAACTGTTATATATATCAAAACATATACAGTGGTACCTTGATATACGAGTTTAATTCATTCTGTAACTGAGCTCATAAGTCAGTCAACTCATATATCAAATAAATTTTCCCCATTTAAAATAACTGCAATAGATTTAATTGATTCCAGCCCTGTGAAACATCCCCAAACCATCCTAAATTATGAAAAAAACATGTTTTTAATTAAGAAACACACATGTATACTTTACCAATGCATAACAAAATATATGAAATAAAAGAAAAAAGTGTTATTTAGTACTGTATTCTTTCTTACCTTGGAGACATACAAGTGAGGCTAACGAAGGTGAATGGTGGAGGAGGAGGGAGAAAGGAAGGGATGCAGACACTGTAGACACGTAAACTAAAACTGCACTTTCTTAATACTAAATGTAACTAAAACTACACTTTCTTTACTGTAAACAAAACTAAAACTGCACTTTCTTTACTTAAAATAAAACCACAAAAACTTAATTGTAAAAAAAATGCACACTCTTAACTTTAAACTTAACCTAAGCTTAACATTACGTATTTTTCATTTAATCATCACCTGTTTTTGCCTCTTTGGCAGTACTTTCAGCACTTTCACTTGCAGGACTTTTGAATAAAAATCTACTCAAAGAGGTTTGCTTTTGCCTGCCTTTTAAAATATTACGTAAATGTGACATACAAGTGTCATTAAAAAGTGCTGAAGCACGACCCGTTGAAACTTTTTCTGGGTGTTTCTTTTCAATGAAACTTGAAAGCTTCTCCCACATTGCAGCATGTCTTCAATTTCACTTGTAGAAATCACTTCCTCCAACTCTGCCTCTTCCTCCCTACTAATCTCTTGCAGAAGCTCCATATGTTGCATCATCTGTAGCTCCTTCAACTCCTCAGTTGAGAGTTCCTCCTCATGTTCCTCCACGAGCTCATTTACATCACCCTCATCTACCTCCAGACTCGTTGACTTTCCAAGGGACACAATCTCCTCCAACGCTTCTACCTCAGTCTCTGGTTCGAATCCTTTGAAGTCCCTGTCTGCAACAGTATCAGGCCATAACTTTTTCCATGCCAACTTTAAGGTTCTTCTTGTAACCTCTTGTCATGCCAAGTCAATAATACATAAACATATCACGATGTTGTAGTGATCTTTCCAAAACTCTCGAAGGGTTAGAATTGTATTCTCAGTCACTTCAAAGCAGTGGTGGAACAAGTGCTTTGTGTAAAGCTTTCTAAAGTTGGAAATGACCTGCTGCTCCATAGGTTGCAAGATTGAAGTCATGTTGGGTGGGAGGTAGAGTACTTTCACAAATTTGAACTCATCAAGAATGTCATCTTCAAGACCAGGTGGGTGGGCTGGAGCATTTTCAAGGATTAGTAATGCTGGAGCATTTTCAAAGATTAGTAATGCTTTCATCAAGAGTTTATTTTCTTGAAGATATTTCTTTACAGCAGGACCAAAGACGAGATTTAACCATTTAATAAAAACTGCCACGTACCCTATGCTCTAGAATTGGCATGCCACATAACTCGCGGGTTTTTTTTTTTTGTTTTTTTTAAGAATCTTGTGAGTCTTAAAAGCTCGAGGATTTTTGGAATGATACACTAGCAGTGACTTGACTTTACAGTCACTGCTAGCATTTGCACACAATGCAAGGGTCTGACAGTACTTCATAGGTTTATGGCCTGGCGGCTTCTTCAGCTCTGCAGTGATGAAAGTCCTCCAGAGCATTTTTCTCCAAAACAATCCTATTTTGTCACAGTTGAACACTTGTTGGGAGATGTAGCCTTCCTTTGCAATAAATGCAGCAAAACATGCGATATACTCCTCAGCTGCCTTAACGTCAGCACTCGCAGCTTCACCATGCCTCACCACCAAGTGGATGCCAGATCTCTTCTTGAAATTTTCAAACTAGCCATGACTTGCCTTAAACGTATCTTCTGCTGCCTCTTTTGAGGTTGATGGTTCTTTCTTCTTCAAGTCGTCATAAATAATACGTGCTTTTTCACATATTACAGTCTGTCACTGTATCTCCTGCCAGCTCTTTCTCTTTCACCCACACCAGCAGAAGCTTCTCCATTTCTTCATGAATATTTGTCCTTAATTGGGACAGAATTGTAGTTCCTTTCACTGGATTTGTGCTTTTGATGGCATCCTTTTGTTTAAGGATGGTACAAATTGTAGATGTGGTCGTACAGCCTTGCCAGTTCAATAACTCATGCACCAAGCTCATGTTTTCTATTATTTCTTCTTTACATCTATCAACATAACATCATTCTCTTCTTCTTCTTCCACTGTCCCTTACACTCACTGTCTTCAGCCTCATGATAGCACACAAAAAAGTTAGGAAAAAATGAAAAAATGATGCAAGAATGAGTACAGCGCACAAGATTCGACTTGATTCTGTGGGTAACACGTGAGAAAGAACGAGATGCTGGTGTTGTGCTGCTGATACTGAATCATGCACCAACGCACCAACTAGTGGCAGCTTCCCGAATCACAACTCGTATCTCAGAAAGAATTTAGCTCAGATCTCGAACAAAAATACAGACTGAGTCACAGCTCATATCTTAAAAAATTCGTATGTTGGTCTTTTTGTCTCTCAAAGTACCACTGTATTCATTATTTTGACATATATTCTTAAATGGACAGTTAAGACACTTTCTATTAGCTTAGACTGTGAAAACTAATATACATTTTTTTTGTATTCAGATGCTTATGACCTAGTTGGGGATGACAACACATTAACAAGTAGACAAAATATTACAGATTATAAAAATATGAACAAAATAGATTGCAACTAAAGATCTAGAAGTGGTAAATTCTATTTGGGTGAAGAAGGATTAAAGAATCAGGCAAGTTTTCATAGAGGTGACAAACCTTAAATTGAGTGTTGAAAGATGGTCCGATATTCTCTAGCTGGTCAGAGCAGTGTTCTTCCAGGAAAGGCATGCAAATAGAAGAGGTAAAGAAGCATGGTCTCAACAAGTAAGATGCAAACTAGAGTGAGGATATATGACATAAAAAGGAAATATAAGTGTTAGATTTGGCTAAAAGAAAGACACACAGGCCTGATGCGTTTAATAAGTTTATTCATGCAGCTGTGAACAGATGGGCTGAGACCATAGTAACATCATCAGAGAGCTGCAGGAAAGGGGTGTCTGGTGTAGGGACCACTGCTGGCATCTGTTGATGTGGGGGTTGGTGCCCCTGGACATGCTCAGATTAGCATATCCTGGTTTGTGGCCTTGGTCACAGACTGTCTCCCTTTTCCTAACCCTCAGGCCCCTCCCGAAGATGAAGACTACGACTAAGATGCTGTTCCAAGGACCCTTCCCAGATCTCCCTGGGGTAAGGGGAGTTGCTTAAGGGGAGGAGGGGTTCAGGTGAGGCAGATGCTTAATAAGGAAGTTGCCCCAGTGGGAGGCTGGATGAGGGGAGTATGAGCTTAAAGGGGCTTTGGACCCATACCTAACGAAAAGTAGTTTGATAAATAAATGGCACAGGATGGGCTTTTAGAAGAAAAATGGCTAAAGACAGAATTATTCAGGACCCTGTGGGTCATTTCACAGGACTCTACATCTTTTTGAAAGACTCGGACTTTAATTAAAATGTATTGGGAAACATTGTGTGGTTTTAGAGAATTGGGATAATAAGAGAAGGGGGTTGGGGGTGTATAAAATGAATGAAATGTTTCAAAAGGTACTGTTATAAAATAAATAAACCCTGGGGATGTGATATACAGCATGGCAACTATAGTTAATAATAATATATTGCATATTTAAAAATTACTAAAAGAGTAAATCTTAAAGAATTATAGAAAAACAATTCTATAATTATCGATAGTGACAGGTGTTAATTAGACTTATTAACTGAGCCTTTTACAATATATACAAATATTGGATCATTATGTTATATAACTGGAACTAATATAATGTTGTATGTCAATTATACCTCAATAATAATTGTTTTTAAAAAGTAATCTGTAAAAACAATGGGGAAACAGTGGCCTTTGAATTTTATATGGAGGCTGAATCAACAAGACTTTGAGTGTATATACAAGCTAAATGTAAAGTAAAATCCTACAATGACTTTAGATTTTTGATATGGTGTATGGCCATGTATTTCACAAAGATAAAAAAAAATTGAAAAAGAAGAAACAGATTTATTCAGGGAGAAAGTTAATTAAATATATAAATGAAATCTAGATTAATAAGGTGAATTTGACCTTTTAATGGTGAGAATCTTGACTTTTTATATCCTTATATAAATAAAGATTTTGAAATGCTAAGTGTGGCACACATGATACCAGACTGATCATGTATACTTTTGTCAGTGGTCCATTGTGGACAATTTTAGTATTTTATGTTAAAATTCTATCTGCTACTTGAAGGTTATATATCTAATCAGATCTGAATATCTAAAAGCATTATTCTGCTCTTAACCTGTAGCATACTACAGCAATGGATATTTTGTTTCAATTGGAGGATAAGATTTCAGATTTAAGATACTTCTTTTAAATAGGTATTAGCTCTATAAAAGGCTTTATTTCAGCTGGGGAATTGGCCTATGTCATGTTCTATACTGTGTTTTTCATCTAATCTCCCATTAACATTAAACCAAAGGCAACAACAACAACAGAACCTCATAAGATAAGGAAGTAAAATCTTTAGAGGCTGCAATTATGTTTATTCATATAATAGAAAACTGTCCTTTATTGTAGTTTTAAATTAACAGAATTTCATTGTAGCCCACAAACTAAACAGATGGTATTGACCAATGGGAATTGTTCTAGTGAATGGAATAATTTTAAAAATTGTGTATATGAAAACTTGGCAATGGCATTTATGGAAAATATTTTGACTCCAGACCTGTTAAAAGGTGGGGTCAGGGACAGCAGCATTTGGAGTTAGTGTCAGTTTTCTTTAGGTGTCATTTTAATGTTAGAGAAAATTTTATTTTCAGGTTAAAAAAAGTACTTTTTTTTGGTCTCCCTTTCTCTCTATACTTACCATTTGCTCTCATTTTTTTTCTTCTGATCATGCTTGCCCCTTTTCAAATATCCCTACCATAAATGAAATCAAATGATTTATTCAATTATTTTGCTTATTCAGTGAACATTCATTGAGCCAGTGAATAAAGGTAGAAAAGCAAACTTAAATTATATGAACTTCATATTGGCTATTACTACTCAACTCCTAGATTGATTTATTTTCTTATGCTATTTTTTTTCTCCTTAAACAGAAAAGTGCAATTAGACCTTCTCCACTTTTCATGAGTGTGTGCTACTTCCCTACCTATAAAATAAGAAAATTTATCATGCTCATCTCTTAGGATTGTTACAAGGATTAAATAAGTTCAAATGTTTAAGCAGTAGAGCTGCCCATTCAATGTTCGTTAATATATTTTGTGAAAAATATGGCAAAAACAGATGCTTTTATCATTCAGTTAGACCTTGGATCATCTACTCAACGGTATGTCTGAGTTTTCAGAGACATGAATATTCAGAATCACTGCTTCAGACTTACAGATCTGCTTCTATAAAGCAGACCTGAACCCTGGCTTTTTTTTCACAGAGAGAATTCTACTCACCCCAAGAGCTCCTAAGCCAAAATGAGGATGCAAAAGGGGCTGAGTCATATAGAGTCTATTACTTCTCTCAGGTGAAGAGATAAGAGTCCTCATACTTTGTTTCCCTTCTGAGAAGTAGAAACTTCCCCCTTTCTGTGGAACCAAAATGAATAAGAATCGTGTGATGTCCTCCACCCCCAACTCACTACTTACCATGACTGGTAAGGCACTGCATCAGTCTGGCCCTGTCCACTCTCTGCCATCATGTCAATACCCTCTCACCTCACTCACTGTCCCCAGCAACTGACCTCCTTTCTATAGCACAAGGAAGCCAGGAGCTTTCTTGCTTCATAAACCTTGTGTATGCTCTTTCTTCTGACTGAATACTTTCATCACATCT
Source organism: Saccopteryx bilineata (assembly GCF_036850765.1). Taxonomy (NCBI): domain Eukaryota; kingdom Metazoa; phylum Chordata; class Mammalia; order Chiroptera; family Emballonuridae; genus Saccopteryx; species Saccopteryx bilineata. The sequence goes on from NC_089494.1 coordinate 184,554,084, forward strand.
CTTCATACTGTCCTTAGTCTCAACTTCAAAGTTCCACCTCAGGGAAGACTCTTCAGATAGGAGTCTCAACCCTCATACAAAGCTCTCCAGTGCATAACTCTCCTCTCTAATGTATTTATTTTACTTCTTCCTCTACTTAAAGTATAAGCTCTGTGAGTGCTAAACTCTTTCTATCTAGTTTTCTGCAGTGCTGGCAACACCTACAGGGTCTCTGGTAATAAAAACTTGTTGAATGAATGAATGAGACAGATGCAAATATATGATTGCTCAACTTAACTATGTCTTCACAAGAAAGCAGAAAAACCATTTTAGCCAGTTTGAGCTCTAAGATTTTCAAATAAAATACAATAAAAAAAGATCACATACAGAATTAATTATTTTTCTAACAGAGATCTAATGCTATCTCTTATTCTTCACATGTAGAACATTTTAATAAGTGATAAGTTAATTAAATTAATAATTTTATTCAGGAGCTTAGAAATAATAATTTATCAATTCATATAACCAGTTCCTATATTAACCGGGAGGCACAATGTAACAATTAGCTGTTAATCATTAGCTAATTGATTTTAAAATAACTAGTTCATTGATTCAATTATTTTTATCTGGAATATCTATTGAATTACTACATGCTATGTGCCTGCCATTGGACTGCCAATAAAAATCATGTTTTCAGTATCATAGCAACAGTTTCACAATATACCATTATACACAAAGAGTAGTATACACATTCTATATACTCTTTAGCTGTAAAGATTCTTTAGAAATATAACCAACTATAGCCTAAACAGGCAGTGGCGTAGTGGATAGAGCATGAGCCTGGGATGCAGAAGACCCAAATTCAAAATCCCAAGGTCACCAGCTTTAGCATGGGCTCATCTGGCTTGAACACTGGCTTATGGGCCTGAGCATGGGGTCGCTCATTTGAGTGTGGGATCGTAGACATAATCTCATGGTTTCTGGCTTGAGCCCAAGGTCTCTGGCTTGAGCAAGAGGTCATTGACTCAGCTGAAGTATCACCCCCACCTCGTCAAGGCACATGAGAAAGCAATCAGTGAACAAATAAATTGCCACAACTATGAGTTGATGCTTCTCATCTCTCTTTCTTCCTGTCTGTCTGTCCCTTTCTTTCTTGAAAAAAAAAAAAAAAGAAAGAAAAACAAAAAAGAATACAATCAATTATTAAAAGTGGTTGTTTCTAGGGAGTGTTTGAATTGTGGGTAGTTTTAGTTTAATTTAACCTGTTTTTATGACTTAGCACAATCTTTCTACTTCAAATCATTTTTAATATGGGAATTTTGTAATGCAACTACAAAAAGTTTCTCTCTGCTGTGGACAGCTTAATAGTTGAAAATTCAGTGAACAGTTGAGGCCAATGTTAATTTAAGTGTTAAAGTCTTTTTAAAATGGAAATGGTATATGAACCAGCTGCATTCATTAATCCTCCAGGACTGGGACAAATGGACTAACAATGGTTAAACAAAGTTTGGACAATAATCTCAAGGAAGTGTTTCAAGCAGTGGGTGGTGCCTGTGTGAAAAAGGAGCTGCGTAGGGGAGGAGGAGACAGTCCCCTGGTGCCGCTTCAGAACTGAAAGAGCACTTAATGGGAGAGGCCTGAGGGCTCTTATTACATTCATGGCTGAACTCAGTACTAAGTCAGGAAGGAAGTTGGCCAGGACTCCATTATGTGTTAGGCTTGATATAACTGCCTTTAGACAATGACACATTTTCTGAAACATGCGCAGGCCAAGTTCACAGAATTTGGTAGATAACATTTATTTTAAGTTATGTACATTCCAGAGACTAGTCTCACACATTAATTCAAAATTACTTCTGAGCCTTCTTATTGTCTAATGAATTTTGTAACATAGAGCACAAAGGAAGGAAAAAGCTCTTCTTTTTTATAGCTCATTCAGTTTTACATTTCTTTCTCTGCCCTACCCCTTCTTTATTAACACAAAGGCTCCTTTTATTTTATATAGCCGTAAAAACCAGCAGGCTTCCCTCTTAATCAGTCTGGTCTAGGTTCATTGCCTGAGGGCCTAGGTCATTAGTAATAAAGGTCATTAGTTGATATTTTCAGTACACAGAGACCATCAAATGATCCCCTCATTTCATCTCCCTGTGATTAGAAACAGGTCCAAGCTTGTAGCATTTAGTGATTTTATTTTCTTGTTGTGAGAGAGTTAAAAACCTATCTCTTGGAAACAAAAGGTTTCTATAACTAATGGCTGCTTCACAGTATACTTGAAGCAATATCAGACTGTATAAAGAAATTCAAAGCCAAACTGACAGAGGAAATGTAAGGAATCGGTGTCTTTGCACCCCAGGTTTCTTCAAGGAGTGGAATTAAATGTGAAAGAAACAATCCTATCGAGCTGTAGGGCAGCCCTAACTTGTCCGCCCTCGTTACCTTACACGGTCTGATTTCCAGCCTTCTAATTGAAAAGACACTTTGTAGTAAAAAGCTCTGTTTGAGTCACTTTGAAATCATGATCCTCAGGTTTTCTTTCTGGCAAATGTTTCCTAGAGATCACTGAGCTTATTAAACTGTCCTGTGTTCTGAAGCTTCTAATGTTGGAACAGCCGTAATCCAGACACCTTGGTGTAGGGAAAATAGCAGTCTATTCCCCATGGATCCTTTGGGCAGGTGCTGCGTGCTGGTCACCCTCCTCCCTGGACCTGACCTTCAGAACCTCAATGCTACAGACACAGAAACCACCTGGTAAATATCTGTGGTGGCAAGTCATTATTACATAATTGTCACTAGTCACAGAACAGACCTATTTCTGTTTTTCCATGTTCTTCATGTCAGTTCCTTCATGACCTAAAAATGGGCACTTACAAAGTATTAGAAATCTTGAAAAGGAGAAAAAAATCATTGCACACTTGATCTTAGCAAAAAAACTGAGAAACAATAGGTGGAAAAACAATTCTATTAATGGAATTTAAGTAATCTTTAGGGAGATGAAGCACTTAAAAAGTTTGGACACTAAACAAAATTTTCACAATTTATTTTCAGATGTTAAAAGTAAGAGGAATGAGTATAATTATAGTTTTCTCTATTCTTCTAATACTTTATTCAACATTACATTATGTAATTTAATAATTGTCCTAAGAATGTGATTTTTAGTGAAAAATCCTTGCTTTCCTAATCATTTTCCTGTATGGAAAAATTGCTTGTTTTATTGTTTGAAGTTCCTTGAGACAGTCAATACTTGAGCCAGTTAAAATGGCAGTCTTATCGGATTTAAACATCAACCTAATGAAAAGCATAATTGGTTTCATCATACATGACCACCTTTGATCAAACACCAATTGTTTATTCTCAGCTGAATTAGCCGCTCCTCGAAGTCTGCCTCTACTCTGTGTGGTCAGCATATCTTTCAGGTTTCAGGCCCTTGATAACCCAAAATGGAGGCAGAGAGTTCCAAAGTCACCTGCTTCTTTGTACACACCATTTTTTAATAAAGAAGATTTGTGGAAAAGGAATAAGAAATAAAAATTAGCCACTGTGTTTATCAGAGGGTAGAGAGAGAGAGAGAGAAAAGAGCATTTATTTGTTGTTCCACTTAGTTGTGCGTTCATTGGTTGCTCCTGGTATATATCCTGACCAAGGATTAACCCTCAACCTCAGCATTTTGAGACAACACTCAAAATGACTGAGCTAACCAGCCAGGACTACTGGTTGATTCTTGTATGTCCCCTGACCAGGGTTCAACCCCAAACTGTGGTGTATAGGAATGACACGCTAAACACCTGAGATACCTGGCCAGGTCTAACTAAAATTTTTATTAGCCCATCTAGCCGGCATGTAGAATTTATTTCACAATAAGTTTACAATGGGAAAATTGGCAGTTACACTTTACAATTCAGAGAAAGTTCAAATTTGCCTCAATGTAACCTTGTATGGATGAAACAGTCTGAGCAAACTAACCAATGATTGCTAATTCTGGTTCTGTTCTATCTTAAGACTACAAATGCCACATCTCAAAGTCTTATGGACTGAAGCCTAGAAAATAGGTGGATCTCTTTATCCAAAAAGATTACAATAAGCAGTGGGATCTTGTCTGAGGGGATCAAGTCCTCAGCAGGAGGAGGATAATAATGGAAGATGTCCTTAATAATGGTTGAAGTAGCAGCAGTAAGCAGGAGTACCAGGGAAAGAAAGAACAAAGTGAGGCAACCAACCTGAAAATGTTTAGTTTGTATGCAGTGCTAAATGGTACTAACTTTGGGCAAGAAAAGTGACCCAAGAAATGCTATTATGAGTTGTCATAAAGGATGTTCTGCTTAGAATTTTATGTTCAATAGGCAAAAGATGGTTTGGGCAGGCATACACTAATCAAAATGTTATTTTTTAGTTATGAAGTCATTGTTTATCAGGATTTACAATTGATCTGCTTTTGAATAGTTATGAATATACATTAAAAAAACAAATATAAAATAAGATCAGACAAATATAAATCGTACACCAGGAGACACTATTTTTAGAGAATAGAATGAAATTGATATTTCTGGGATTGTACTACATGGTAACCTTCTTGAATATTTACAGATTTAAAATTTTTTTGAATATTTATAGTCACTTTTTTTATTATTAAGTGAGAGCAGGAGAGGGCAGAGAGACAGATTCCCGCATATGCCCCAACTGGGATCCACTGGGCAAGCCCCCTACAAGACATGTTCTGTCCATTTTAGACCATTGTTTCACAACCAAGCTATTTTTAACACCTGAGGTGGAGCCCATGGAGCCATCCTCAGTGCAAGGGGCCAACTCGTTGGAACCAATCAAACCATCTCTGCAGGAAGGGAAGAGAGAGAGGGAGAGAGAAAAAGGGGAGGATGAGGGAGTGGGGTAGAGAAGTAGATGGTCACTTCTCCTGTGTGCTCTGACTGGGAATCAAACCTGGGACATTCACATGCTGGTCAGACAGGCCTATAGTTGCTTTTTATAATACACATATCAACCCTCGGTATAGAAATTCTAGAAAACAGCTAAGTTTTAAAAATCCTATTTAATTACTAGACAATCAGTAATTACATGGAACTAATAAATAGATTTCTGGTTATTGAAACTAGTCAAAACAATCAAGAATTCATATGAGCCTTTTTATAGGTTTAGAACAACTATTTGCTATAAGTTGGCATCCATTGTGAATGAAAACTATTAATAAAACCGTATATGTGCCTGACCAGTCAGTGGCACAGGAGATAGAGCATTGGACTGGGACACAAAGGACCTAGTTTCAAAACCCTGAGGTCGCAGGCTTGAGTGCGGGCTCATCTGGCTTGAGCATGGGCTCACCAGCTTGAATGTGGGGTTGCCAGCTTGAGCATGGGGTCATAGACATGACTTCATGGTCACTGGCTTGAACTCAAAGGTTGCTGGATTAAAGCCCAAGGTCACTGGTTTAAGCCCAAGGTCACTGGCTTCAGCAAGGGGTCACTGGCTTGGCTAGAGCCCCCAAGTCAAGGAATGTATAAGAAAGCAATAAATAAACAAATACAGAGCCTCAACAAAGAATTGATGTTCTCACCTCTTTCCCTTCCTGTCTGTCTGTCCCTATCTGTCTCTGTAAAAAAACAAAAACAAAAACAGTATATGTAAAGCTTCTTAAATATACAAATTGATTTATGACATCTAACATATACCTCAAAAGTAACGTTAAACCCCAACTCTGCATTATTCTTCCCAAATCTTTGTCTATTTAAAATCTTCCCTGTCAATGTTAAGGCTACTCCATCCTTTTATTTTTTCAAACCAAAATCTTGGAGTCATCTTTCATACCTAGTAAATCCTGTTTTTTTTTTTCAAATTAATTCAGGATTTGACTACCTCTTGCCATCTTTATTGCTATAAGTTTAATACCAGTCATCAAAATGAATGGGGTGGCCCTAACAGTAATGTTATAGAATGCTCAATCTGATATATTAAATGGAAAAATCAAGTTGCAAATTATCTTTTATGCTACCATTTGTGTTTCATAATTTCTCAATATATAATCCATACAAATTTATTATATTTATATATGCCTTTGTTTTGCTTGTGTATATAATAGATAAGAAAGAATACTTTAAAAGGCTGATGAAGAAACTGGTTGGATAAAAAATTTCTTGGAGAAAAAAGTGAGAGACAGATTTTTCTTTTGATTGTATAACTTCTGATATCTTTTAAATTTTATACAACTTTTACAAACAAAATTTTAGAAGACTATAATTATCTAAGAACACATTTTATTTATATTTATTTCAAGGATTACTTAAATTATATGATACTTTAGAAAGATAAATATGTTAAGGTTTAGTTTCATTTTTCATAACAAAGTAGGTAAAAAAATCAATTTAATGTTATGTGATATAGATAAAATTACACTATGATCATTTTGTATCACTATCTATGTAGAATATGTAGTCAGAAAGTAGAGCAAAATTAGTTAAGCCATTATGAGGTTTCTTATCTAGTAAAAAGTAGAGAAAATTTAAAAAATGAAATATATGTTTTGTATTTAAAAAATTATAAGACCTCTTATATTAATAATGGGTCAAATGATCGTCCAGAAAAAAATGACAGAAATCATGTTTCTGAAGACAAATGTAACCAAATGGACAAAGTACTGGAAATAATACCCTTAAGGGAATAATCAGCTATGAGCAGGTAAAACACTTGACTTTAAAGAATGGCTTCTTTCTTCTTCCTCAAGGACCCAGTATTATGCTTAGGAAGAGTAATTAACTAAAACAACAGAGAAGTTGGACGGAAAGAACTATACCTAACATGATGGGTAATTAAAGTGAATGACACAGGAAGCATGCACTGGGGACATAAAATGGGCTACTCTAACAGAACAATTAATTATTGCATTAGAGCCCCTAAATCATAGGTACTTGTTACTTTTGCTGACTTAGGTCAAACTGAATCTTTCCACAGGATGAACCAAATGAGCTTAATGTTGAGGCTGCTTGATGCAATGGCAAGGAGATTGTGAGATGCACTTTAACAAAGATATACATGCTCAAGGGGGCATGAGCTTTCCTCCACTAGTATAACAAGTCAAAATATCATTTACTTTATTTCTGAAAGTGGTTTTTTTTATTGTAACGGATACAGCTCATCATTTAACTCAGTTTACTAAATATCACACACTAGCATTTTATCATAGAAGAGAAAGGGGAGGCTATTCAGAGATGATTTATTGATATTTCTGAAAGTAGAATTATTGTTTCAGAATTTTTAAAACGTTAAGGTTTGAATGTAGAACATGTGAACTAAAATTAAGGTTTTCTGTTGTTGTTTTTAACTGCAGAAAATCAATAAATGCTTATAGAATCTACATAAAACATTTTATAATTTCAAAGAAATAGAAAATATAATAGGTGCTCCCATTGAGCAACAAAAGGAAGCAATGAAAATGGAGTAAAGTAACAATAAATACTAATATCATATAGTAAAGACTCAATGATATCTGAGTTGCATATAAATTAAGATCATTTTCTCATGACATAGATTATCTGCATAAGAAAAATCAAATATCTAGGTATTATGACATCTAATCTCTGGGTTCTTGATTTTATACAGAAGAAAAAAATTATTGTGAGTTTAATTTGACAGATGTCCTTTTTATATTTTAATGACATAAAGATAATATGGTATCTTTCTGGTCAGAAAAAATTACTTTTGGAATAGAGGTATAGTAACTGACATAATTGAAGGTGAAATAAGAAAGATTGAGTAGTTATATTGTGAATCTAGAAGATAAAATGAATATTTCTATATATTATCATAATAACATGTAAACATGACAATTATCAAGTAACAATGAAACATTTGGGAGATATATCATAGTTTAAAATAGAAATAAGAGCATCTGGAATTATATTCCTAAAATAACATATCATTTTCTTGCTTTGGAAATTGAGCAAATTATTGAATACCTCTGAACCTCCATTTATTTATTAGAAAATTAAGAATAATAGTAGAAATAAAGTTCCTAAATCATAAGGATGTTATGGATATTAAATTCAGTAATAGGTAGCACTTGGCATAAAATAAATGCTCAATAAATTATAGCCATTATTCTGTGCAAATTTTGCTATGTTAAGCATTTCTTGTAAATGTAACTGTTAATGCATTTTGTTTCTTTTGACAGTTAGTGACCTAACTATAACTATTAATCAGTGTTAGCCTGAATGTATAAGTATGGGATAGGTTTACCTTCAAGAGAGTGAATGATCATTAAAATGCACGAAGAATCAGATCTGGCCATGGCTTGACAGTGAGGTTGGCCTGCTTTTTCTTATGCTTTTTTTAGGCTTTGCAATTCCACCTTGTAGATGTACCACACCAGCCATCTAAAGCCTGTTAAGTGGTCCTTCAGAGCAGTGCCTCACATAGTAGAAGAAGGGATTCCGGTCTGAATTCTGGCTGTGAATCCCATGTCTGCCTCTTTCTATCTTTAAGCAAATGACTTTTCTGTAGCTTAGTTTTATTATTCTAAAATGAAGATAATAATAGCACCAAAATCAAAGTTTTATTTGAGAATTAAATGAATTGATACATATGAAAATAACATAGATAGGTGACCTTCACATAAAAAGCTGTTTGTGAATGTTAGCTATATATCATTCTTAGAAACTGCTAGGCATCTAATTTTTCCCATTTAAAAGTGATATTTTTTTTTTTTTTTTTTTTTTTTTTTTTTTTGGATATATAAAATGCTTTATTTACCCTAAGGTCCTATTCTCTTTATTATACCTAAATACAGATTGCTATTTTTTAAAACAGTTTACATTTTACTTTTGCAATTTCCTTTTTCATTATCTCTCAAGAAACATCTGGGGAATATTTGGGTTAGCTTCCAGTGGGATTGGAGATAAACAATTATTTTCTTTTTTTTTTTTTTTTTTTTTTTTATTTTTTTTGGGGGGGGTGACATCAATAAACCAGGGTACATACATTTAAAGAAAACATTTCCAGGTTATCTTGTCGTTTAGTTATGTTGCATACCCATCACCCAAAGAGAGATCGTCCTCTGCCACCCTCCTTCCAGTTCTCTCTGTACCCCTCCCCCTCCCCTCCCCCTCTCCCTCCTTCCCTCCCCCCACCCCCCTTAGCCACCACACTCCTGTTCATGCCTCTCAGTCTCGCTTTTATGTCCCACTAATGTATGGAATCCTGCAGTTCCTGTTTTTTTCTGATTCGCTTATTTCACTCCGCACAATGCTACCAAAACTCCACCATTCCGCTATAAGTGATCCATTGTCACCATTTCTCCTAGCTGAATAATATACCATGGTGTATATGTGCCCCGTCTTCTTCATCTAGTCCTCTATTTTTTTTACAGTGATTAAAAGCCTTTAAGCAAACTCTTGGCCAATACAGCAAGAATCCATAAATGAGTAGTGTCCTTAACATGTTCCCCAAGTCCAAGTTGGCCCCCTCACCATGCCAAATCCCTGAAAAATGCAACCCAACCACAGTTCAGTCTGTTAGGAGCTGTCACAGGGAGCAGGAGTCCAGGAAAGTTCCCCACAGGAAAAGTCCGTATGGCACTGGAATTGTTGTCACCATTCTGTACTTTGCAGCTCATGTCCAAGTCCCAATGACCGCTGCTTCTAGCTGGTAATGATTCAGGTAGACTGGAAAAAGCCATTTGCAGCATGCGTGGATATGGAGCTTCTGTTCTCCTCTGCCTGGAGAGTTGAGACCAGGTTGCTTTTCCCTGGAGCTCTGTGACTGTGGCCTGGTAAAGAGAACCTTGGGATACACTAAGCTGGGTGGCAAAGGTAAATTCATAATACAAGTTGGCAAAAGGAGGAAAGAGAGCTCTAAATTAAGAGTAGGTCCCAGCCTGAAATATGAGTGGGGCATTGAGGTAGGAGGAATAAATGAATCACTATATATTAAGCAAAGCAGCAGAAAATAGGACTATCAACACCCACAACAGAGATCTTTGAGGGAAGAATAAAGAACCTGACTATTCAGGCAAAACATAGTTAAGTGGCCCTTGTGCAAATGAGATCAGTTTACCTGCTTCTTGGAAGAAATACCCTAGGCTCGTCCACAGTGTCGTAGATGGGGTCGACGGCCCTGGGCACCTTCAGCCTTCAGTGGCAAACCCCAGCATTCTGGGCAAGGTTAGGTCATAGGTGGCTGGAGCAGGCCTGGAAGAGACTGAACCCTCCCTTAGAGGAGCGAGGGGGAAGCCTACCTTCCAGTGTCCCTGTTTCCTCACAGCAGAGGTGTGTAAGCCTGGCAGGCTTTAGCTCAATGACCTTCCTTTCCACTATTGAAGCAGGACCCAGATGGCATCCTATGAGACCCCTTTGGGGTGCTGGAGCCTTTAAGGGTGTATCCTAAAAGCTGGTAGTTCCCCCTGATCTCTATTGGGCTTTTTCTGCCTCTAGGTATCTTAAAAGCCATTCTCAGAAGATCTCGCTGAGGGGTTTGAGGATCCCCATCCGCCTATATGAATCTTTTCCATATATCTGGAGCTATTTGGAAAAAAGACAGAACAGTGTTATTAGCTAGATCTAAAAAGAAGGTAGATTTGGTGTCTCCTGTTCATCAGCTTTCAAAAGAAATGTAATTTTTTTTTTTTTAAGTTAAAAGCATGATATGGTAGACCCGTCGGAGTCATTGGCCTGGTGTGCAGAATTCCCGGGTTCGATTCCCGGCCAGAGCACACAGGAGAAACGCCCATCTACCTCTCCACCCCTCCCCCTCTCCCCCCTCCTGGTCCCTCTCCTCCCGCCCACAGCCAAGGCTCCACCGGAGCAAATCCACCCTGGGCACTAAGGATGGCCCCATGGCCTCCGCCCCAGTTGCTAGAATGACTCCGGTTGTAACAGAGCAACATCCCAGATGGGCTGAGCATTCCCCCCCGGTAGGCATGCCAGGTGGATCCCAGTCAGGCGCATGCAGGAGTCTGTTTGCTTGCCTCCCCATCCCCATCCTCAGAAATATACAAAAAATAAATAAATAAAAGAAAAAATACAAAAAAAAAATAAAAAAAAAATACAAAAAAAAAATAAAAAAGGGGGGGAGGTCATTCCCTTGTGCTAAAGCACCAGGGAGCATGGAGTGAGCTTGAGTATGTCCTATGAAACATGGAGCTCTATGTTTACATATAAGACTTTGAAGAAGGAGGAACTGCTGAAATAGTTTGTCGGCATTTGTCCCTAAGACAGCAGTCTTTATAGGGGGAACACCATATGTAAATATTTGCTGTCTGTCTATAGATTAAGGGGGGAATATGGCAAATGCTGAAAAGCCATGATCTTTGTGCCCCTCCCCTCCCCCAACCCCCTCCCTCTCCTCCCCCCACCCTGTAACCCCAACACTGTTGTTCATGTCTCTGAGTCTCATCTTTATGTCCCACCTATGTGTGGAAACATATAGTTCTTAGTTTTTTCTGATTTACTTCTTTCACTCAGTATAATGTTATCAAGGCCCATCCATGTTGTTGTAAAAGATCCTATGTCATCATTTCTTATGGCTGAGTAGTATTCCATAGTATATATATACCAAAGCTTTTTAATCCACTCATCCTCTGATGGACACTTGGGCTGTTTCCAAATCTTTGCTATTGTGAACAATGCTGCCATAAACATGGGGGTGCATTTCTTCTTTTCAAACAGTGCTATGGTGTTCTTGGGGTATATTCCTACCAGTGGTATAGCTGGGTCAAAAGGCAGTTCGATTTTTAATTTCTTGAGGTATCTCCATACTGTTTTCCACAGTGGCTGCACCAGTCTGCATTCCCACCAGCAGTGCAGGAGGGTTCCCTTTTCTCCACATCCTCGCCAGCACTTATTCTGTGTTGTTTTATTGATGAGCGCCATTTTGACTGGTGTGAGGTGATATCTCATTGTGGTTTTAATTTGCATTTCTCTAATCATTAATGATGTTGAACATTTTTTCATATGCCTATTGGCCATCTGTGTGTCCTCTTTGGAGAAATGTCTATTCATTTCTTTTGCCCATTTTTGGATTGGATTGTTTGTCTTCCTGGTATTAAGTTTTACAAGTTCTTTATAAATTTTGGTTATTAACCCCTTATCAGATGCTATGTCAAATATATTCTCCCATTGTGTAGTTTGTCTTTTTATTCTGTTCTTATTGTCTTTAGCTGTGCAGAAGCTTTTTAGTTTGATAAAGTCCCATTTGTTTATCCTGTCTTTTATTTCACTTGCCTGTGGAGACAAATCAGCAAATATATTGCTGCGAGAGATGTCAGAGAGCTTACTGCCTATGTTTTCTTCTAAAATGCTTATGGTTTCACGGCTTACATTCAAGTCTTTTATCCATTTTGAGTTTATTTTTGTGAGTGGTGTAAGTTGGTGGTCTAGTTTCATTTTTTTGCAGGTAGCTGTCCAGTTTTCCCAACACCATTTGTTGAAGAGGCTGTCTTTACTCCATTGTATTGTCTTACCTCCTTTGTCAAATATCAGTTGTCCATAGAGCTGTGGGTTTATTTCTGAGTTCTCTGTTCTGTTCCATTGATCTATGTGCCTGTTCTTATGCCAGTACCATGCTGTTTTGAGTACAATGGCCTTATAATATAACTTGATATCTGGAAGTGTGATACCTCCCGCTTTTTTCTTCCTTTTCAGGATTGCTGAGGCTATTCGTGTTCTTTTTTGGTTCCATATAAATTTTTGGAATATGTGTTCTATGTCTTTGAAGTAAGTCATTGGTATTTTCATTGGTATTGCATTGAATTTATAAATTGCTTTGGGTAATATAGACATTTTAATGATGTTTATTCTTCCTAACCATGAGCACGGTATATGCCTCCACTTATTCGTATCTTCCCTGATTTCTTTTATCAATGTTTTATAATTTTCTGAGTACAAGTCTTTAATCTCCTTGGTTAGATTTATTCCTAGGTACTTTATTTTTTTGGTTGCAATGGTAAAGGGGATTGATTCCCTGATTTCTCTTTCTGACAGTTCATTATTAGTGTATAAAAATGCCTCTGATTTCTGAGTATTGATTTTATATCCTGCCACCTTGCCAAATTCTTTTATCAGGTCTAGTAGTTTTTTGATTGAAACTTTAGGGTTTTCTATATACAATATCATGTCATCTGCAAATAATGATAGTTTTACTTCCTCTTTTCCAATTTGGATGCCTTTTATTTCTTTTTCTTGTCTGATTGCTGTGGCGAGGACTTCCAGAACTATGTTGAATAAGAGTGGTGAAAGGGGGCAACCCTGCCTTGTTCCTGATCTTAAGGGGATAGCTTTTAATTTTTGCCCATTGAGTATTATGTTGGCTGTGGGTTTGTCATAGATGGCCTTTATCATGTTGAGGTATGTTCCCTGTATTCCCACTTTGCTGAGAGTTTTGATCATGAATGGGTGCTGGACTTTATCAAATGCTTTTTCTGCATCTATTGAAATTATCATGTGGTTTTTCTCCTTTCTTTTGTTTATGTGATGAATCACATTGATTGATTTGCGAATATTGTACCAGCCTTGCCTCCCAAGAATAAATCCTACTTGATCATGGTGTATGATTTTTTCCATATATTGCTGGATCCGGTTTGCTAATATTTTATTGAGGATTTTTGCATCTAAGTTCATCAGGGATATTGGCCTATAATTTTCTTTTTTTGTGTTGTCTTTGCCTGGTTTTGGAATCAGAATTATGCTCGCCTCATAAAAGGAGTTTGGAAGTCTTCCTTCCTCTTGAATTTTTTGAAATAGCTTGAGAAGAATAGGAGTTAGTTCTTCTTTGAATATTTGGTAGAATTCACTTGTGAAGCCATCAGGCCCAGGACTTTTCTTTTTTGGGAGTTTTTTGATAGCTGTTTCAATCTCATTTGTTGTAATTGGTCTGTTTAGGTTTTCTGATTCTTCCAAATTGATTTTTGGAAGATTATATGATTCAAGGAATTTGTCCATTTCATCTAGGTTGTCTAGTTTTTTGGCGTACAGTTCTTCATAGTATTTTCTTACAATATTTTGTATTTCTGTTGTGTCAGTTGTTATTTCTCCACTCTCGTTTCTAATTTTATTTATTTGAGTCCTCTCTCTTTTTTTCTTGGTGAGTCTTGTTAAGGGTTCATCGATCTTGTTTACCTTTTCAAAGAACCAGCTCCTGGTTTCATTGATCCTCTGTATTGTTTCTTTAGCCTCTATGTCACTTATTTCTGCTCTGATCTTTATTATTTCCTTCCTTCTACTAGCTCTGGGCTTTACTTGCTGTTCTTTTTCTAGTTCTTTTAGATGCAGGGTTAAGTTGTTAATTTGAGCTTTTTCTAGCTTCTTGAGGTATGCCTGTAATGCTATAAACTTCCCTCTCAGGACTGCTTTTGCTGTGTCCCATAAATTTTGAGTTGATGTATGCTCATTATCGTTTGTTTCTAGGAATTTTTTAATTTCTTCTTTGATCTCAATGTTAACCCATTCATTGTTTAATAACGTGCTATTTAGTTTCCAAGTGTTTGAATGTTTTTCAATTTTTCTATTGTGGTTGATTTCTAGTTTAATGCCATTGTGATCAGAGAAAGTGTTCGATATGATTTCAATCTTCTTAAATTTGTTGAGCCCGCTTTTGTGCCCTAACATGTGGTCTATTCTAGAGAATGTCCCATGAGCGCTTGAAAAGAATGTATATTCTCTTCTTTTAGGGTGAAAGGTTCTGAAGATATCTATTAAATCGAGTTCATCTAATATGTCCTTTAAGTCTGCTGTTTCTTTGTTAATTTTCTTTCTTGAGGACCTATCTAATGATGTTAATGGGGTATTGAAATCTCCTACTATTATAGTATTGCTGTTGATCTCGCCCTTTAAGTCCATCAAAGTCTGCTTTATATATTTAGGTGCTCCTATATTAGGTGCATAGATATTTATAATGGTTATATCTTCCTTTTGTATTGCTCCCTTTATCATTATGTAGTGACCTTCTTTATCTCTAACTATGGTCTTTGTTCTAAAGTCCATTTTGTCTGATATAAGTATTGCTACCCCAGCTTTTTTTTCATTTCCATTTGCGTGAAATATTTTTTTCCATCCTTTCATCTTCAGTCTGTGTGCATCTTTTGATTTAAGGTGTGTCTCTTGTAGACAGCATATGTATGGGTCCTGTTTTCTTATCCACGCAGCTACCCTATGTCTCTTGATCGGATCATTTAATCCATTAACATTTAAGGTTATTACTGATATGTAATGGTTTATTGCCATTTTTTTCTTTAAAACTGTTTTTCTCTTTTGCTATATTCTTTTTTTTCCTTTGATCTGTTTACCACAGGTCCCTTAGCATTTCTTGCAGCCTTGGTTTGGTTGTAGTGAAATCCTTTAGTTTTTTTTTGTCTGTAAAGCTTTTTATTTCTCCTTCAATTTTAAATGATAGCCTTGCTGGATAAAGTAGTCTTGGTTGTAGGTTCTTATTCTGCATTACTTTGAATATTTCTTGCCATTCCCTTCTGGCCTCAAGTGTTTCTGTTGAGAAGTCAGAAGTCATCCTTATGGGGGCTCCTTTGTAGGTGATTGTCTTTTTTTCTCTAGCAGCTTTTAATATTTTCTCTTTATCATTTAGCTTTGGTAATTTAATTATGATGTGTCTTGGTGTTGGTTTCTTTGGATTTCTCCTTAATGGAGTTCTCTGTGCTTCCTGAACATGTGAAATATTTTCCTGCCTTAATTGGGGGAAGTTTTTCGCTATAATATGTTTGAACAAAGTCTCTATCCCTTGTTCTTTCTCTTCTTCTTCAGGAACCCCTATGATGCGGATGTTATTTCTCTTCATGTTGTCACAGAGCTCTCTTAGAGTTTCCTCAGACTTTTTGAGTCTCTTTTCTTTTTTCTGCTCTGCTTCCATGCCTTTATTTATTGTGTCCTCTAACTCACTGATTCGATTCTCTGCTTCATCCATCCTGCTTTTAATTCCTTCCATTGTATTCTTTATTTCAGATATTGTATTTGTCATTTCTGTCTGATTCTTTTTTATTATTTCAATGTCCTTTTTTATATTTGTTATCTCTTTATTTAGGTTTTCGTAATGGCCATCTATGGTGGTTCTAATATCTTTGAGCATCCTAACAATCGTTATTTTAAACTCTGCATCTGGTAATTTGGTTATATCTGATTCACTTAGGTCCTTTTCTGGGGATTTCTCTTGGTTTATTTGTGTTGTATTTCTCTGCCTCCGCATTTTCTCTTCACGAGAGTGGCTGTGATCACGTGCTCGGGTGCACAAGGGTTGGTGGCCTTGGCCTTTGCCCCGCCCCCGTGTGTGATGTTATGCTCGGTCCTGAGGGCACTGGTGAGCACCTTTGCTCAGCTGCGGGTCTCCGCCAGTTTCTGAGCTTTCGCCCTGCCTTTGCAGGATGATCCCACTCAAGGAATAGCTGCTAGCCTTGGCTCTACCACCAGGAAAGGCTGCGTGCCCAAGCTCAGCTTCGTAGCAGAACTCTGCCTCTTCTGGGCTTTTGGCTCCACCCCCGCGGGAGGAGCCTGCTACCAAGTCAGACCGCAAGCCTGGGTTGCACAGGCGGGGCAGGGATGTGCCCCTCTGCCCTTGCTCCGGGGCTGGTTTCTACCCTTTCTGGGTTTCCCGCCCTTCTCCCGGAGGCTGGATTACAGGCTGCCGGCAGCTGAGCTTAGCCGCTTTTGCACGCCCCCTTCTCCCTAGCCGGGCAAGATTGAGCTCACACCTGAGCCCACTGGTGGCCAGCCGGCTTCCGCCCCTGCCAGCAGAACCGCGCTTTTGTCTCCCGCTGCCGCCCGCTCTCCGGTGTGCCCTCAGCCGTGTGGGTGGGGGCGTTGCAGCTCGGACCCTAAGACTCACTACCGTAGACCCGAAAGCTCCCTCCTTCTATGCGACTCTGTTCTGAGTGCCGCGGGGGAGCTTGTTTGGCTGCTCTCCTGCTTCCCTTTGCTGGTATTGCTGTTTCCGGGGGAAATATTCACTTCAGCTTTGGGGAGTGACTCGTCCCAGGGGTTAGAGTGGCTATCTCCCAAAAATGTTTCTCCCTATGCCTCCTAGGTTGCACTCTCTTCCTGTTACTGTGGTTCTCTCCCCTCTCCCTCCGTCTCCAGGAGCCCCGGGTGAGTGTTTGTGAGAGAGATGTTCTGCGTGGTCCCTTTAAGAAGGATCCTGGGTCTGAGAAATCAGACTCTCTCACAAACAGTATCCTGACTTGTTTCCAGCTAAATACTGTCCTTATGCTTCTTCTGGGCTCTGGGGCTGCAGGCTGGGGCTTTGTTCCTGGGGCTCAGGGCCCTTTCCCCTCTGCTAAACTCACTTCCCGCCACGCGAGTCTCTCCCTGCTGCCGTTCGCTCCGAGAAGCTGGGCAGCCCTCTCCGCGTTTCCGCTTTTCCTACCAGTCTCTGGGTGGCTTCTTCAGCGTTCCTGGGTTGAAGAGTCCTTTTAGTTTAGTCCAAAGTTGGTTTTTCCAGTTGATAGTTCATAAAATTAGTTTGTAATCCACATTGGTTCTGGGAGGTAGATGCTGGTACGTTCGCCTACTCCAGCGCCATCTTGTCTCCATCAATTATTTTCAAATTGTTCTTTTTCTCCTCTTCAAGCTGAAGCAAATAAAAATTAGGTGTATGTGGAGAAGAGACAATTTGAGGAAAAGACAGGTATCCACAGCTTTGATTCGATAGCTAAATCTTTTCCAGGAATGTGTCCTCTAAAGATGAGAGTCAGGGAGCAGTACAGGGGAAGGTTAGGCCACCAGAACCATTGATTTATAGATGAAAAAACTGAGGCTCTAAAAGTGATATTTAAAAGAATTATGTTCTTTCTTAAAATCTATGTTTAAATTCTTAGGAAGTGACATTTGTATTATTTAAAACCAACATGAATTTGATTCTTATTAATAAAATTAAGCAGCCCTGGCTGGTTGGTTCTATGGTAGAGCAATTGTCAAGTGTGTGGATGTCCTGGGTTTGATTCCCAGTCAGGGAACACAGAAGCTAGTATCTGCTTCTCCACTCCTCCCGCTCCCACTTCTCTGTCTTTCCCTCTCTTTTCCCTTCTTATAGCTATGACTGAATTAGTTTGAGTGCATCAGCCTGGGCGCTGAAGATGACTCCACTGAGCCTCTGCCTCAGGCTCTAAAAATAGAACATAGCCCCAGATGGGCAGAGCATTGCTCCAGACAGGAGTTCTTAGGTGCATGCAAGAATCTGTCTATCTGCCCTCTCAGCTGGAAAGAAAAGAAAAGAAATAAAATTTAAAAATAAATTAAGCACATCTCATTTTACAATTTGTTACAAATGTTACCTAATCTTGACTATAGCTGAACATTCCATTTGGCTTAAAGTTTTATAAATCTTGTTTTTCACCAATCTATTGACCTCATTTTGCCCTTACTACTTTCCATTTGTAAAATAAGTGAGGTACTGATTTATAATTTTTAATTGAATTTATTAGGGTGACATTAGTTTACAAAACCATTCAGGTTTCAAGTGTACACCTCAATATCACATCATCTGTACACTGCATCGTGCACCCACTGCCCTACGCAGTTTTTTCTATCCTCATTTCCCTCTCCTTTGCCCATCTTCACCTACCCCAACCCCTTTTCTCTCTGGAGATCATATATATATATATATATATATATATATATATATATATATATATAGTTAGCTTAACCTTTTTATCTATTCCCCCAACCCCACTCCCCTTTAATAACTGTTAGTCTATTTTATGTGTCTATGTCTCTGTTTCTATTTTGTTCATTAGATTCCACATATAAGTGAGATCATATGGTATTTGTCTTTCTCTGACTGGATTAATTTATTAAGCATTATATTCTCCCTATGTTGCAGCATTTTTTACAATAGCCAAGATATGTAAATAATTTTTTTTTCAATAAGCTGAATATATAGACACACCCTTATATATTTTATGTATAACATAAGTTACCCATTTATGCTTGACCAGGCAGTGGTGCTGTGGATAGAGCATCGGCCTAGGATGATGAGGATCCAAGTTTGAAATCCTGTGGTCCCTGGCTTGAGTGTGGGCTTGCTGGCTTGAGCACGGGGTTACCAGCTTGAGTGTGGGATCATAGACATGACCGTGTGGTCACTGGCTTGAGCCCAAAGGTCACTGGCCTGAAGCTGAAAGTCACTGGCTTAAGCCCAAGGTCTCTGGGTTGAGCAAGGGGTCAATGGCTTAGCTGGAACCCTCAGGTTAAGTCACAAATGCTAAAGCAATCAATGAACAACTAAAAATGCTGCAACAAAAAGTTGATGCTTCTTATCTCTCTTTCTTCTTGTCTGTCTGTCCCTCTCTCTCCTTCTTCCTCTTGCTCTCTCTCTCTCTCTTTCTCTCATTGTAGATGCAAAAAAGAGTTAGCCATTTAGATATAGCAATCAAGACATAACAACTAAGCCTGGCCTCTAGTGGTACAGTGAATAAAACAGTGACCTGAAATGCTAAGGTCACTGTGGTTGAAGCCCTGGGCTTGCCCAGTCAAGGCACATATGACAAGCAACCAGTGAACAACTAAAGTGAAGCAACTATGAGTTGATACTTCTCCATCATTCCACCTCTCTTCTCATTGTAAAATCAATAAATAAAATCATAAAAAATGGGCATATACACAATACTCTATCCAATAGCAGATTATACATTCTTTTCAAGCACATATGAAATATTGAGATTTTGCTTCCTGCAAATTGTCATCGGTTTGGCTCAAGTAAATTCATGAAAGTTCTGTACAGATTTGGACATTTCTTACATTGACATCATTTAAAACCAAAAAAACCCTAGTTTTTAAAAATAGCATATTAAAACAGTTCTCAGTTATATGTGGCTATCCTATTTTCCCACCTTATTATATTAAACTGTTACATTATTTTTTCAAGTGTTTTTGCACTACATTGTAAATCCAGGTTTAGTCACCCTTTATAAAGTAAACAAAATACTATCTACAGACCGGTAGAATCCTGTGTTAGTTACATATGATTAGCCATGTGTATTTTCTGAATCTTATCACATTCTAGATGAGAATTCATTCTTCTCTCATTCTTTCTCTTAAATAAGAAACTGATATTTCAAAAAACTATGTATTACTTATCTTAAAGATAAAGTCACCCTTAGCTATTATTACACAGGTCAACATACAGCTTACAGTTTAGCTTAGACAAAAAAGAAATGATTTTCTTAATTTTCCATTCTTACCTACTTTACCTTGAGTGAGAAAGTTGTTTTCAGAACATCTGGTTGTAAGACAGAACAATGAAGTGTTTATAACAAAATAATGTTGCATAATGAAACACTTTGGGTATATGAAAAGTGAATCTCCGAAGAGATTAGAGCTGTAATTTGTATTTGGTTCTGAAGATGAACACCTGTAATTGTAATTTTTCCCTATGGTATCTAGCTTTATAAAATTAACAGTGATTTAGATTTATAGTTGAGAATTAATCCATATTGAATTTGAATGTTAAGGCAATTTCAAATAAGTAAAAATGTTTTTCTCTTGGTTAAAAAAAAAAGTATTGTGAGGGTAACAGACTACCTTTACAAATGAAAGGCAAAGGTTAGAAAAGTGAAGGTCTTTTTCTTCAGCTAAAGTTTCTCTTTGCACACACAAATGCTTATGAAGAAAAGAGACAAATGGTGAGAGATTATTTATCATTAGCATCTTATTGTGTCATTGTTCAAATCAAATGATTTCTTCTGAACACCTAACTAAGATGATGTGGAAAAAGTATCTTTGTTGGTTTTTACAAAAATATTTTTCTTTGAGTTGATGCTCAATGTATAATATATACTAATATCCTTTTTACATTAAAACAGCCTGACCAGGCGGTGGTGCAGTGGATAGAACATTGTACTGGGATGTAGAGGGCCCAGATTCAAAACCCCGATGTCACCAGCTTGAGTGTGGGCTCATATGGTTTGAACAAGGCTCACCAGCTTGAGCCCAAGGTCACTGGCTTGAGCAAAGGGTCACTCAGTTTGCTGTAGCCCCCAGGTCAAGGGACAGATGAGAAAGCAATCAAATAACTAAGGTGCTGCAATGAAGACTTGATCATCTCTCTCCTTCCTGTCTGTCCCTCTTTCTGTCTCTCTCTGTCTCTGTCACACACAAAAAAAATACTTGACCTTTTATGACTGTAAGGATGACTATTTAGGCTACTCTTAATAGTTATTAGGTAAGTAAAAATCATATTGGCCCTGGCCGGTTGGCTCAGTGGTAGAGCATCGGTCTGGTGTGCAGAAGTCCCGGGTTCGATTCCCGACCAGGGCACACAGGAGAAGCGCCCATCTGCTTCTCCACCCCTCCCCCTCTCCTTCCTCTCTGTCTCTCTCTTCCCCTCCCGCAGTGAGGCTCCATTGGAGCAAGGATGGCCCTGGTGCTGGGGATGGCTCCTTGGCCTCTGCCCCAGGCGCTAGAGTGGCTCTGGTCGCAACAGAGCGACGCCCTGGAGGGGCAGAGCGTAGGCCCCTGGTGGGCGTGCCGGGTGGATCTCAGTTGGGCGCATGCGGGAGTCTGATTGTCTATCCCCGTTCCAGCTTCGGAAAAATACAAAAAAAAAAAAAAAAAATCATATTAATATCTGCTGCATTTGGTGAATCAAAATAATTAGAAGAAACAATTCCTTTTAAAAAATATTTTAATTTATTTATTTTGTTTACATAGCTTCTAGTGTCTCCCCAAAAGCATCACGCCTCCCCCGTATTCATCTCAACATCTCCCTTACCCCTCTCCAATCTGCTTTCCCCCCTTCCCTTCAGGTTTAATTCCATTCCTCAGTTCACATTGTTCCTTGGAAGAAACAATTCTTATGGAGCCTACATTTGACTGCATAAACCCATATTTGATCACTGCCAAACAATATATATTTGATGGTGGTCAGAAACACTGTCTCTTTAGTCCATCTGTGAGTATTTAAATCCACTCTTTTCCCATTACTATGTACTTGCTGAACTTTTGAGTGTCAGTTTCCTCATTTCTGAGAGATATTATGACATGATAGTTCCCACTTAATAGGGCTTGATGGGGAATCAGTGCATCAGTATACTCAAAGTCTTTAGAACAATGCCCAACTCATAATGTAATGTGGACAAAAAAAAGGCTACACAACAGAACTGACAAGCTCAGTAGCCCAAAGTAACCACACAGTATGATCTGATCATAAATTCCTAACGGTGGATACAGAGGCAGATTAAGGTCGGTTGAGGCCCCTGGTGCAGAAGAAAATATTGGGCCCCTTAAAAAAAAGAGAGACAAGGAAAATAAAAATACATGTTAACTATATTTTTAAATAAATAAAAAATATTGTGTCCCACTAGAGCCCAAGCTCTACATCGATCAGGCAGGCGTTCCTGATTCGACTTCCCCGTGCAGTGGGACTCTCCTGCTTATCAGCAGGGCTGGCAGCCTCTTCGAGACTACTCTTGAGGCAGCTATGAGGATGCTACTGTTAAGTGCCACCGGAGGAAATACACGACCAACATACAAATTAGTTGCAATAATCGCACAATTTATTACTCACAAATCCTTTTGGCGTGCCTGCGTACAGGTTAAGGGATCCCCGTCAGCGTGCTCCTCTCAGCTGGCTTTGGTCAGAGCTCAGAGCGGCGTGGAGACAGTCAACATTAACGTTGGAGTCTGCACAACTACTGCAGCCTGGGCCCCTCAGCTTTAGTACCCTTTCTGGACAACACCTTCTAACAGGTATCAATCTACAGGATTATCACCTCAAACCACCTTTTTGGGAATTCCTCGCAGGGAACCCCCTTTATGTCAATCTACTGAAATGTTTACATTCAACCACTTTTTAAAATGTTCTTATTTTCTTTAATTTACAAAGTTAATGTAAATAACACCAAGCCACTTCTCATCTATGTATAACTTCACACACACACACTAACTGGGCTCTACTTGAAAGTCAGAGTCTATTTATCACATTACAGAGTTATGGCACCAATTTACTATATTAATTCCTATCCAAATAGCATAACTTTATTTAATTTTAATAATTATTTTTAATATTCTTTTAAATATCTTCCATATTTTTATATTTCTACATATTTAATTACTATAGCCTTATATTAATACAACATATTGTATACTATTAATGTTAAAATTGCACATATGAAACCAAACTTGGTGTCATTAGAAAAGAGTATAAAAGCCCTGGCCAGTTGGCTCAGTGGTAGAGCATCGGCCTGGGGTGTGGAAGTCCTGGGTTCGATTCCCGGTCAGGGCACACAGGAGAAGTGCTCATCTGCTTCTCCACCCCTTCCCCTCTCTCTTCTCTCTCTCCTCTCTCTAAAATGAATAAAAAATTTAAAAAAAGAAAAAGAAAAAAAAAGAAGAAAAGAGTATAAAGTTGGGATTTTGTGGGGCCCTTCAGAAGTCAGGGCCCAGGGTGCATACCTGGTGCGCCCTCCGTGAAATCCACCTCTGGGTGGATATGATGGGTAGTCACATCCCAGGCCTATAGCTTCCTTTGCAAAAGGTTAATCTTTAAGCAGCTGGGTCCGTTGTTCTAAAGTGTTTAGGCTAACATCCCTTTGAAATGCAGAATAATCTTTCCTAGACCCCACAGGGTCATAACTACACAATGATTTGGAAATTCCTCACTGTTTGTTATTTTGTTACACAAATACCATCTCTATTTACTGTAGATGGTTCATGTTAATTATTCTGTACCTACTAAAGTAAAAGAAGCATACATCTCTGCATTCTACTTTTATCCAATCCTAGAGATTTCCTTGATTTGCTTTTTCTTGCCTCCTTAACCTACCACCAATGGATTTCATTTAATCTTTCTTACATTTTCTCTTTTGATTCTAAATGTATACAAAGAACTGTAAAACTACCGTTTTCTGGAGCATTTTCTCAGTCCATTGAGTTCTTGCTTCCAGGTTGGTCCTCAGTTTTTGGATCAAAACTATTGATTTGGGCTTTTGTCAATAGTACTAGTTATCATGATTACCCTATCATAGACAGCATAAAGAAAAAATACAGGGAGAGTCATATTTTTATAATTAAATTAATTTGCAAGGAAGGGCAATTGGGACTTAATCTTTAAACCACTATTAGGTATTTATACTCTGTTTATACTCAGGTGTTATAAGCTGCATGTTTGTGCCTCCCAATTTATATATTGAAATCCTAACACTCAATATGATGATACTGGACGGTGGAAATTTTTGGAGCTGATTAGGTCATAAGGGAGAAGCTGTCACAAATGGAATTGGTGATTGTAAAGCCAGAAACCACGGCCAGGGCCACCATCAGAGCAGCCCAGCCCTTGCAGGTTCGCATTGGATTCGGACAGTCGGTAAAGAAACAGCGGAGCCAAAAACTGATGGGCCATAGTCTTTAATTCTAGCTTGCACCCGGCGGGCAAGTAAAAATACACACTGGGCTCCAAAACCCAGTCACATTCAGTCCTCACAAAGCCACTGACTTATCTGAGTTTCCTAGAATCAAAGGTTTCTAGCTCACCAGTCTTATTCACCTCTGTTCCCCATCTCCTTCCTTATCCCAAATACAAACTCTACACAAACTGGCATCTCACTCAGCACTCCACCATCTTGGCTGCTTCTCCTGGCCTCCTCCACGTGGCCTTTCTCTGCTCTCCTCTGCTCTCTCTTCTAATGATAATCTCAGGAACCGAGAGCACAAACTCTGTTCTGCCCCCATTTTATGTTGTAGCTTCGCAACCTCTAATCCAGTATACAAAATAGGGAAGTCTCTAGTAGAGTCACTTCTCTGAGGCATGATTGGATTGTACCACCCCACATCAAAAAGGATGGGAAAGGCTTAATCCCAAAACCAAGCCCCAGGCTACAACGATCCCCAACACACATTAATATCACCTGGGTGACGGCCTCCACATGGTTGGCGTCATCTTTAACAAAGTGAGCATAATACATTTTATCTGCCCAACAGTGATCTTATAAAAAAGACCTGAGAGAGCTCTCTGGCACCTTCTTCAATGTAAGGTCACAATAAGAATACAGTGTCTGCTTGCAGCCCCATGTTTATTGCAGCATTGTTCACAGTGGCCAGGACATGGAAACAACCAAAAAGCCCATCAATAGATGACTGGATAAAGAAGATGTGGCACATATACACTATGGAATACTACTCAGCCATAAGAAATGATGACATCAGAACATTTACAGCAAAATGGTGGGATCTTGATAACATGATACGAAGCGAAATAAGTAAATCAGAAAAAACCAGGAACTGTATTATTCCATACGTAGGTGGGACATAATAGTGAAACTAAGAGACATTGATAAGAGTGTGGTGGTTACGGGGGGGAGGGGGGAATGGGAGAGGGATAGGGGGTGGGGAGGGGCACAAAGAAAACAAGATAGAAGGTGACAGAGGACAATCTGACTTTGGGTGGTGGGTATGCAACATAATTGAACGACAAGATAACCTGGACTTGTTATCTTTGAATATATGTATCCTGATTTATTGATGTCACCCCATTAAAAAAATAAAATTATTAAAAAAAAAAAAAAAAAAGAAAAAGAATACAGTGTCTGGCCAGTAGCCCTGGCCACCATCACAGCCGCTTGGCCCGTGCTTGGCCTGTGCCGGTTCGCATTTGATTTGGACAGATAGTAATGAAACAGCAGAGCCAAGAACTGGTGGGCCATTACCTTAATCCTAGTTTGCACCTGGTGGGCAAGAAATACACACAGTGGGAAAACACTCCCCTTTCCATTCAGGGCTCCCAAAGCCACTGACTTATCCGAGTTTCCTAGAATCAAAAGTTTGTACCTCACCAGGCTTATTCACCTGTTTCCCATCTCCTTCTCTCTACACGAACTCTGCACAAACTGGCTTCTCCTTCAGCACTCTGCCAACTTGACTGCCTCTCCTTGCAATGCTAATTTCAGGAACCCAAGAGAGAGGGCAAGTCCCTGGTCTGCCCCATTTTATAGTATAGAAATCAAAACCTTTAAGCCAATATACAAATTTAAAAAGTCTCTGATTCAAAGTCACTTATCTGAGGCATAAATGGGATTCCTCATAAGAGTGCATCACCCCACAGCATGAAACAGTCAAGGGTGTGGGAAAAAGCTTCATTTTGAAAAGATCTTAGTATTAAAAGGGTGGGAATGGCTTAGTCTTAAAATTAAGCTTTAGGCTATAATGACTTTGCCAGTTTACAGCCTGTCTCCCACACCCAATGCAAAGTATAAGCGAGCAAACATATTTATCATATTTACAAACTTATTTGACCCACAGAGAGTTGTGTAAGAACCAGGAAGTATGCTTTCACCATATGTGGAATCTGATTGAGCTTTGGTCTAGGACTTCCTAATACTCAGAATTATGTTTCTGTTGTCAATAAGCTATCAAATCCATAATATTCTTGTTGGGTGTTGGTCAAATAAGTTTGTAAATATGATATATATGTTTGCTCGCTTGTGACTTATATTGGGTGTGGGGGACAGGCTATAAGCAGGCCAGGTCGTTGTAGCCTGGGGTTTGGTTTTGGGACTGAGCTTTTCCCCACACACTTGACACCAATAAATAGGATGGCCCCCCATCCTCTGACTCCGCCATTTCTTTATTGTCTGCCTGAATCCAATGGGAACCTGCATGTGAATGGCCACGATGGCGGCTCCTGGCCTTACATTGGGCAAACAAGTTTGTAAAGTGTGTTTAAGTTTGCTCCCTTGTATTTTACATTGGCACAAGGAAGCGCCATGTGTGTGGTCTGTGGAGGGCTGGGGGTGCTTGCCCTCAGGGCAGCAGATTGCAAACTGTGGATTGCCTGCCTCCATGGGGAGGGGCGATTGTTTGCTATTGTTAGCTAGAGCTCTAATAAACAAAATGGTCCACCATTCTCTGGCTCCACAGCTCCTTTACCTTCTACCCAAACCATTGGGGACCGGCATGGCCATGATAGCGACCACTGGCCTATTCCATTTCTGTTATAGGAATTTGAGCAAACTAAGATAACAACTCTAGACTATGATCTAAGATTAAAAGCATATATCTGCTTGTAATCTGCAAAACCCTTCATAAGCATTATTTGTTTCAATTTAGTTAGCTGCTGAGTTATTTTTATAATAATCTACCTTTTACTGAAGGGAATAGGCCTATAAGCTATCATTTGTCACACTGAATAAAGTTACTTCAATATTAGGTAAATAAGCAAAGTGATCACACCATCTTGGAATTTATAATAACCATAGAAATAAATTTGTGGTTAGATATATGTAAGGCCAGGAGCTGCCATCGTGGCCATTCACATGCAGGTTCCCATTGGATTCGGGCAGACGATAAAGAAATGGCGGAGTCAGAGGATGGGGGGCCATCCTATTTATTGGTGTCTCACCAAGACAGGCAAACCACAAAAGAAGACAAGGGAAAAGCAGAAAACCAGCTCTTCCCATGAAGGGCAAGGGATCAGGGAAGCCCCTGCAATCGTGATAGCAGGAACTGAGTGAGCCAGCTCCTGGTCTGTCCCACTTTATAGTGTAGAAAACCAAAATCCCTTAATCCAATATACAAACAAGGAAGTCTCCGATACAAAGTCACCTATCCAAGGCATAATTGGATTCCTCATGAGAGTGCACCACCCAGATCATATAATCAGTCAAGGGTGTGGGGAAAAGCTTAGTCCTAAAACCAAACCTTAGGCTACAACGACCTGGCCTGCTTATAGCCTGTCCCCCACACCCAATATAAGTCACAAGCGAGCAAACATATATATCATATTTACAAACTTATTTGACCAACAATATACAATTTAGATTTTAAGAGAACTGATTTCCAAAACTTCAAGAAAGAATAGGCATGTGCTCAGAGTGAGATATTCCTAAGGGAGATAGCCTAGAAACTATACAAGGTAATTAAAAAAAAGTAAATTCTCATAACACAATCTTATGTAATTTCAAATATAAAGTTATTTGGCAATAGTTCTCAAAAAATGGTGCATATACTGTGTAGACGAAAAAAGGGGGTTCTACAGAAAGTAACCTCACAGGGTAACTTGATTATAAATTTCTAACTGGGTAGATAATGATAGGTATCAATGCCCCAGGCATATAACTTTGTGAGTAAAGGGCATTTCTTTGCTCAAGCCTCTTGGGAGCACAGTCACATCTTCCCTTCTATGTTTTCCCCGAAGCATGTTACCTTTGCCATTCTCTCTCCTAAACTCCAAGGGTCCTTCTTTGGTTGTACCTTGTTTCCTGAGCCTATACAGCCCAGGTGGCTCACTTCAACTACCTCTGTAACTTTCTAAAAACAAAATAAAACAAACAAGGCTTATATCTGCCTTAAACAAGCCCTTTCCATTGTTTCTGTGCATCTAAGTTGACACATCTTTGAAATGCCCCTTCAGACTCTACTTCTAATAGCATCCTCAAGAAAGCACCTGTAATCCAATTCCCAGGTGACCACTCTCATGTGTTTCTTATCCAATCCCTGATTTCCTTTCTTCCATATTCATGTAATCCTCCTCATGTTTCCACCTTAATCTCAAATGTGTAAAAGAAACTGCAAACTGGTACTCTGAGAAGCATTTACTTCAGTCTGCTGAGATCTTGCTCCAGATATATTGTCTGACTCAAATAAATTTTTGTGAAAATTCTCTGCAAGTTTAGACTTTCTCATGTTGACAATTGTATTCATCAAAATCATGTAGACTGTTACATTAAAATGTGGATTATCGAGCCACACTTGAAATTGCCTGAATCAAATTATCTGGAGCTAGGGTCCGTAGAGGAGCTAAATTTGCCACACTAAAACGTGTCTCTTTGTCATAAGAATAGTTTAGGCTGGTTATTTTTAAAAAGCCAAAGACTCAGGAAGAAATTTTGACCTCCCCTTCACTGCTTGAAAGAATTTAGATAGGTGACCTGCTACAAGAAAGGAGCTATCATCATAGATAATTATAGTATGACCTGAACTAGCTATGATCGATGCTGAGGTACCTAGCGAAGTCTGCGCCTTAAAACTCCTCTCCAAGTAGTTGTTTCTGTATGCCCCAGCAAATATTTGTTAACCGAACACTCTTTTCATTCTTCCTGTGAATTGCCTTCCTTCCCTTTGAAGAGCCAATTCCCTACCCACTTCTCCTTAGTCAAAATGTCGTGTAAGCCTCGTTTTGCCTGTCTTTGGGATCTATCAGATTTGTGTGAATTTCCCTTACATGATTCAACTGTTTTTTCTCTCCTGTTAATTGGTCTCATTTTTCTAACTGAATAGCCAAAAAAAACTAAGAGGGCAAAGGGGAAATTTCCCCTTCCCATATAGGTCTAAATTGACATATTTTCTTAAGAGCTTAATAACTAGGTAATCTTCATGCATGTTAAAGTTTGAAATAGAGAAAATGTGAAGTACTTTGATTAAGTAATATACAATAAAGGGCATAAAATTATTTTTTGCCATCTTTTAAAAAAATAATCTACAAAATAAAAAGATAAATAAAACCTTGTTGAGAAAACAATTGAAAGCAAGTCATTAGAGATTAACTATGTTGATGTAAGAAACGTTTAAGGCTGTACAGAATTTTTATAAGAGTTTATTTGAGCCAAGATGACAACATTGCCAGGAAGCAAATTCTCAAATGTTTCTAAGGATGGCTGTTTCGCAGTTTTACGCATTTGGAATTAAAAAGACAACTAAAGAAGATTATATGAAGGTAGGAGAAAGCAAGCTACCTAATAGCCAATAAAATATGCACTCCCTTGAGGGTGGTTATTCCTTCAACGTGGTCTGGGAAGAGAATTACTTATGGCAGAAGGTATGTTAGCCTATATGCACAAGAACAATGGACAGGGTTTGCTTAAAATCCTTTTACAAAGAAGTTAAATGCCTGTGTTAAAGATGGAATTAAGCAAGACTTGTGGAGACAAAATACCTTGGCAAGACAGTTTTGATAACTTCTGCAGAAGGACATGCTGCCACTATTAGAAACCAGCCAGTAAGTGTGCAGGCAGAGAGCAAATTCTGTTTTTATCCCTAACACAGTCCCTAGGCTGCTGGCTCTTGCTCCATTAGCTGAAGTGTTGGCCATACAATCTTATTATTTCCTATTGGCTAGTTTAAATGGCCACACAAAGGAGAAAGAAAGAGACGAGGATATCATTAACTAGAAAAGAAGCTTTTGAGAATGGTGCTGGTGGTGGGGAGACCGGGTGTTGAGAATTTGGTTGAAGAAAAAAACATGAGGTAAACATTTTCTTTATCTGGGACATGACTATCCACCATGAGGTTACTTTTGGTCACTAAACTTGTACATGTACCTTTTTCACCCACAACTGATTAATTAAATAAGTTAACATTTTCTTCCCAGAGAAATTATATTTAAAAAAAAAGAGAGAAAACCTAAATTATTTATTCCAGATCCACTATTGGTGATAAATGAAGAATTATGAATAATTTAAAAAGGAATAGAAGACAGTGTACTATACTTCTCTCTCTTTCTTTCTTTTTTTATAAAACTTTTAAATTATTTTTATTTATTTATTCACTTTAGAGAAGAGAGAGAGAGAGAGAGAGAGAGAGAGAGAGAGGAAGGGGGGAGGGGCAGGATGCATTAACTCCCACATGTGCCTTGACCAGGCAAGTCCAGAGTTCCGAACCAGCGACCTCAGCGTTCCAGGTCCACGCTTGATCTATACCATCACAGGTCAGGCTTTTCTCTCTCTTTGTTTCATTCTCTCATTGTTTCTTTGCTCTTATTCCCCTCCCTCTTTCCCTCTTCTTTTCTTTCTTCCCTTCCTTCTCTTCTTCCTTCCTTCTCTCTCTCTTCCTTTCTTTCTTTTTCTTTATTGTGGAACTTGATCTCTAAAAATATAGACAAATAATCTTGGCAACAGCCTCAATAATATTAAGCACAATCACATTAGAACTTAGGAAAGAGGTATTTGCAGTTATCACCTTGTCTCTGTTCAGAGTAGAATTAAAAAGAATTATTTTATTTCTCATAATTTTACTCATATTTTGACAAGATTATCTAACTGGAAGTGTCAGTGATAGTCATAGACATCAGAGTTTCAATAAGGCCTGTTGAAAATATTTCTCATTATTAGTTTTTTTGAGCACTTCCTAAATTGATTTTTGAATTAGAATTAACCTAGTTGACACAAACTGAACCTCTCCTGATAAGATTTGAATTTCCATCTGTTACCCCTCAAACACTGCACTCCATCAGTGACCAGAGTGGTGCCAGTATCCAAAAGGTATGCTTTATTGGTGAAGACCTTCTGCAATCTAACGCATGCACAGTTCAGCTCCAGAACAACTAACCATGACCTTACTTACCCTCGTTCTAATAGTCAAAAGAACACCCTGGGTGGAGATTTGTGAAAGGCAGAAACTGCAGGCCAAACAGAAAACACAAAGCTAGTGTGCTCCAAAAGGAAATTGTATTTTAAAAGCACCTGGGTGCAGGAGCCCTGAGCTGCAGGAGGGAGCATTAGTCACAGAGGCTAGGGCGGATTAGCATAATTTGGTTTATGGCTTTGGTCACTGACTTCAGGATGAGTTGGAAGAGGGGAATTCAGATGCAGAAACACCTCCTCTGAAAGTTTTTTCTGATGTAGCACAGGGCTAATTAGCATGATTCTATCTGAGGTCCTTCATAAGTCTTTGAGACAGTTGGGTTAGGTATCTCCCAGGAGCAACTGGGTTCTGGTATCTCTGGGACCCTCTGCCTGTGGGAATTATCTGTGAAAAAAAAAAAAAGCCCTCCCTGTTTTCTTAAGATACAAAGTGAAGATGTAATCTAACTTCCTAACTAATTTACAGGCTTTAACTTTCCACAGTAAATCCTGAGGCTAGGTTTTTACAAACAACTATTTTCATTTAAACTCCCTTAATTGTCAGGTCCCTTTCCCAATGTAAGCCTTTCTTGACACTCCTGTAAAGGTAAATATTTTACTACATTTCAAAGTAAAGGCCAGAAAGCCATTAAGAGAGAGAATAGCAAGCAAATTAATTATAACCTTAAGGGGGGGAGAGAATGTTCTGTTTCAAGCTCTTCTTCCTCCTTTGAGCCTGCACTGTTCTGAGGATAGCAGCTGAGTACCCGTTTTATCTATCAATTTGATGTGCTACAAACATGCTGCAAATATACAAAGAAGCATGTAGTTGTACTGTGCAAGTGCCAGAGTCCTCACCTCTACATACTTAAACATCACACTTAGGAGTCATCTTTCCTACCTCAACTTTTAAAAAACTTTTTTCCCTGGCTTTATTTGGGGAGCAGTATTTCTCTTTCTCCTGTTGGGTGTTGTTTCCCTCAGGCACACAAGCTTTGTAATAAACCTCTCACCTGAGCACTAAAATTTTTGTGGCGAATTCTCTGGACTTTCATCTTGGGATTTCTCAGGAACCCCAGGTGCCAGTAACAGTAATTTTAATTGACTGCAATCTCATACTGAGACAGTAGTGAGTTATTGTTGCAAAGAGATAAAATTACTTTGGTCTGTATTAGTATGAGTACAGTGTGATATACAATAAAGATGAAAGTTCATGGTGTAAGGAAATTTGGCCATTGCTTGATTTGTTACAGGGCACATTTTAATATGAATGTGGCAACACACACACACACACACACACACACACACACCCCTCAAAACAAACTAATGTAAGGCCAGAAAATTGGAGGAAGTGCTTAATGGTCTAAGAGCTCTCTCTCACGAAGAAAAGCAGAGGGAGCTGGAGAGCTAATTGTTGACAGGAAAAGAAGTAGGAAGGATAGGTTCACTGGTTTCCAATGTGTAAAGACCACTCCTACAGAAGAATTGGGCTAATTTTGTGTTATTCTAAAGACTGAAGTTAAGGCAGTGGGTACAAGCATGTGACAGAGTCAGTTCCATATATATATTATATATATATGAAAATATTCTTAAATTCCAAAGTTCACACACAATAAGATGATCCGCTGAAAGTGCTGTAGAGTTCATTTATTCATTGGGTGGTAAATTGGGCTAACTGACCTTTTGATTTTATATTTTCATGATGTCTCTTTCTAATTTATCCTGAAGATAGGTGGTTCTTGAATCCCAAGTAATAGCATCCTAGTCTACACTTGTGTAATCCTCATAATTCAGGATTCATGTTATTCCAGACACAGTGATAACTCAAAATTAACAGTGAAATAAGTCTTTAAAAAGTGTTAGGGCATGAAACTGACTTTTCCTTTCTTGATGTTGGGATCATGATATATAATATTAGAAAGGGAATGAGGTTTGTCTCACTATATTTAATAGAAACTTTTATTTCTCTCATGAAATTGATAAGGGTTGGAAATACCAGCTTCAGAAAAAATTGTGTTTTGTGTTTCATTTGTGTTTTCTTGCCCTACATTTAAAAGTATAATTTATTTTATTAAATCCTATAAATACATATACAGTTGTGGTATTGTATGTCATTTCCAGCTGTGTTGTAGAAATTATGCCAAAGCGTAAAGTTTTAATAATTGTTTGAGATACACTAGCTTTTTTTAGGTGTAAAATGCTTTGAAAGCATAATCTGTATGAAAATGGTTATAAATACAGGAAAAAAAAGCTGTTATAATACAATCAACTGAATAGTCTAGTGCTTATCCTATTAAACAGGTGTTCAGGTTATACCATACAAACGCAGGTTACACTAAAACAAAGACAACAACAAAAAATTTTTCAGTATTTAGAGTTTTTATGATATTAAGGATTAGTTTACCAATATCATACTCTAATCACTTTGCAGAACTGACCAATTACCCAAATGGTTGTGGTTCCAGATTACTTTAGATTAATCTACAAATACCCTTTGGTTTATTAATGACTTTGAATTTCATGAAATAAGTTATTATTTTGTGGTTTTCTTTGAGAACTTGATATTTATATTACATCTGTTACATTTATTGAATTGGAATAAATATAAAGTCAATATAAAGTCATTTTCCTTATTTAATGAAGAATCATATAATAATAAAAGACTAACAGATGTGATATTTATTTATAAAAATCACTGAACTAGAACTTATTATTTTATCCATGATTTATCATTTTATTTTCAGATTTTTAATGTCATTCTATCAATCTCTTTAGAATCTGAATCATTATCATTTATTCAAGAAGGTATTTGCTTTCTATTTGCATTAACTTGGCTAAAAGAAATTTTCAAAGTTACAGAATTTCTCTTTTAATTGTTTTAATATGATTAAGTTAAATTAAACTTGCCTCAATTTATCTTTTTTTACAAAACAAATCTAGTAATGTTTTTCTATGTACCATTAAGCCTGCATTTGGAATTCAATGAACCATGCTATTTATGAACATGTATAGTTAAGAAGCAGTGCAATCTAGGAACTATTCACAATGAAAATATAAGGCCATTAACAAAAAAAAAAATAAAATAGAACATCTGGCCACTTGTAGGCCACTATGCCAGAAATTTGCAGTTACTACACAATATTCTTGCTGTCCTTTTTTTTTTTAGAAATAGACATTCCCCCATTTCCATACCTGTTTTATTCAAGTGGCCTTATGACACAGCTAAAAGGCTACATTTACAGCTTCCTTCTTTACTAAGTGTGCAAAGTTCTAGCTGATGAGGTGTTAATACAAGCTATTGCTGAGATTGCTGAAATGAGTCTAAAGGAGCTGGGAGAAGGCTTTGGACCTTTGTCTCTTGCCCTTTCCTTCTCCTACTCCTTGTTCCTGACTGGAACATGGACATGGAATTTGGAGTTCTGATTCGGTCTTCACACTTGCCAGATAGGCATAGAAGGATGTGCAGCAGAACAATGAAAGGAGAGGAAGTTGCTTAATGACATTAGGAAGTCATCTCAGCAATCTAGTAATCCCAACTACTGTACTTGTTCTTCTGGGTGATAAAAAAGACTAATTCATTTTAGCTGCTGGAGTCTAGTTTTTGTCATGAATAACCAAACACAACTGTGAACCCACTAAAGATACTCAATGATAGCTTGACCTATAGTGATGCAGTGGATAGAGCATTAACCTAGAATGCTGAGGTCACTGGTTCAAATCCCTGGGCTTGCCTGGTCAGGGCACATTTGGGAGTTGATGCTTCCTGCTCCTGCCCCCCTTCTCTTTCTCTCTTTCCTCTCTAAAATAAATAAATGAGATCTTAAAAAAAAAGATAATGACATAACAGGTAGTTGGATGCAACTTCTATGTCTGTAGTGGTGGTAAAATGGCATATCTTGCATGATATTTAATGCAAAAAAAGCTTTTAGTGAAGAGTGTGAATGTACTAAAATAATTTTTGTTTGATTTTATAGATCAATCAACATAGAAATAGGTAGGTATATACACAAATTTGTGATTTAATAACCATTTTACTCAAGTAAAATATTCATTATAAGTCAAACTAAAAACAACTAGGTATAGAGTATTCATAAAGAGGTTTTTACATATTTCTGCTCCGAAAATTACAGCAAGGAGAAAATACCTGTGTGACAAGATGATCTTCTATTATTACATAGACACACAGACCTGGCATTGGGAAACCACCTATCTCAAAATGATATCAAACAAACCCTAATGTCCCTATGGATTCTCTGTTGCTTTTTACTATGAGATTGATTAAACTTAGATAGTAATAGAAAACATTCTAACAAAAAGAGTGAGGTCATTAGAAAACAGCACTAATTTGATATTCAACTCAGCAAAAACACCTTGTTGATATTTAATTAAAAATAAGATACTAATAATTCACTAATTTCCACTACCATAATCAGTCTAATCTCCTACCCACCTTTTTTTCAGACAAGAAAAAGAAAATTAGTCCTGGCTGAATGGCTCAAATATAGAGCATCGGCTCAGCATGTAGATGATCAGGTTTGATTCCTGGTTAGGGCCCAGAAAAGAAGCGACCATCTACTTCTCCACTTCTTCCCCTCCCCCTTCTCTTTCTCTCTCTCTTCCTCTCTTGCAGCCATGGCTTGACTGGTTCAAGCACAGCGGCCCTGAGCACTGAAGATGGCTCCATGGAGCTTCCACCTCATGAGCTATAAATAGCTCAGTTGAACTTAGCCCCACATGGGCAGAGCCTCAGCCACAAACCAGGGTCACTGGATGGATCCCAGTCTGGGTGTATGTGGGAGTCTGTCTATCTCACCTCCTTTCATTTGGAAAAAGAAGAAACATATTTAAAAAATAAAATTGATTATAAACAAAACACAGTCTATTTGTCCCCTTTGAGCAGCAATTGTGAAACTTGTTTGACTTTTAGTACACATTTGAACCTTTTTCTTTACTCTTTCTCCAGTTTCTGGGTATTTAGTCCATAAAAGAAACAAAGTCCAAGTAGGTTGAATATGATGACAGTTGCATTTGATGAATGGGATACCAGGAAACATAGTGGTGAGCCACCAGGTATCTTTTTCCTTTCCAAAAGTATACATTGGACATTTTCTTTGTTACCTGCAATGGTGCTAATATGTTGGCTTTCCCCTGGCTGCTGTGTGGATATAAGAACCTACAGAAACTGAAAAAAGTCAAAGGTAAAGAGAAGCAGACCATCTACTATTTCACTCTTGAGAAACCATAAATAACTTTTTCTAAGTAAAATCTTACAACTTAAGGGTTGAAAAATCACTTAGTTTTGTGGTTTAAAAGTATGGCAGCACAATTTTTCAAAGAAAAGAATATTACAGAATTTCAATTTTTTAAGTGAGAGGAGGGGAGCCAGATTCCCACATGCACCCAATAGGGATACACCTGGCAACGCCATCTAGGGCCAATGCTTGAGTACTAAGCTCTTTTTAGCACCTGAGGCTGATGTGCTTGGACCAACAGAGCTATCCTCAGCACTTGGCTGGAACCAATTAAGCCACAGGCTGTAGGAGGGGATAAAAGAGAGAAGGGGGTGAGAAATGGAGAGAGAGGCAGATGGTTGCTTCTTTTGTGTGCCCTGACTGGGAATCAACCCCAAAATGCCCATATGCCTGACCGATGCTCTATTCACTTAGCCACCGGCCAGGGCCAGAATTCCAATATATAAAACTGACAATAATGCATAAAAATTGAACTCCTCTGATTAATGTTTAAAAAAAAATAAGAAAGCCCACCCTACTCAATTTTTCCCACTTCTTTGCAAGCAGCTCTTTGGGTTCTAGAAAGCTCTGAGTCCCAGGTGATCCTCAGAATGAACAGAGCACAGTAAACAGGCTTCTTGCCTACTTCACATCCTTTCACCTCCTTCTACCATTTTATAACTTGGGTGCTGGGTGAGGAAATTAAGACTAGAGAATTTTAGTAATTTCCCCATGGTTATACTTTTAGATGGAGAAGTAAAGCTAGACTATTTATCTATGGATTTTTTGTCTTTCTTGCTTTCTTTTTTAATATTATAACACCATTAGATACAAAGGGAGTAATTTTTAACATCATTTCAAACTGTTTTTCAAATAAATTCTCACTGACTCTATTAAACTATAAAAAGAGTGTAATTTGCCCAGTAATATTTTGGATTACTTCAGAAACTGAAGAAAATTGTGGTTAATTATTCAGGGAGTAATTCAGGGACATGTCAGAGTACATGAACATTTCAGGGCAACCATGGATAGTTCAACCAATCAGAATATATTTATTTTTAATTAACTCTATGCTCAGGATTCTGAAAGATATAAAAGAAGCATAAAACATTATCTAATCTTAAAAAATTATTTTCTGAGGCAGACTGTGTTTGTTGTGTGTATAGAAAATGGTATCAGTTGAACTATTAATAAAATTAATTAATAAAGTCAATAAAATTTTTATTGTAGTTAGTAAAAGGAAGGAAGACAATTAAATTCTCTTATTTATCAATTCAGAATAAGGAGGAAATGGCTTAGAAAACTATTTCTTTGATTTTTGGTCTTTGGAGCTATCAGCAGGTTGATGGATTTATGGCTGTTTAAATTCTCATGGTCTGTCAAATTCCTGAAAAGCAGAAGCTAAGAATTTTTCAGAGAAAGATGGATCACGGTGTAAAATAGATTTTATATGAAAAGAAAATGCAGAAATGAAACCAGGAGCTCAGAATGTTCTAACTACTGTATTTTCTGAAATTAGATTCTATAAAATGCCCTTCAAAACTTTAGACTCATGAGTCACTTTTTAAGCGCTGTGAAGAGTTTAGGTTGTACTCAAACTTTTCTAGAATTAGTCAGAGTAAATTGATAAAAATTGCCTAATAAAGTATATATTCAATAGTACAGAGAAAGCAAAATAATATATAATTTTTGGAACCCAGGATTACACATGGTTAAAGTGATTTAAAAAATGCAATGCTGGCCTTGGCCGGTTGGCTCAGTGGCAGAGCGTCGGCCTGGCGTGCAGGAGTCCCAGGTTCGATTCCCGGCCAGGGCACAGAGGAGAGGCGCCCATTTGCTTCTCCACCCCTCCCCCTCTCCTTTCTCTCTGTCTCTCTCTTCCTCTCCTGCAGCAGAGGCTCCATTGGAGCAAGGTTGGCCTGGGTGCTGAGGATGGCTCTGTGGCCTCTGCCTCAGGCGCTAGAATGGCTCTGGTTGCAACAGAGAGACACCCCAGAGGGGCAGAGCATCGCCCCCTGGTGGGCATGCTGGGTGGATCCCGGTTGGGTGCATGCAGGAGTCTGTTTGACTGCCTCCCCGTTTCCAACTTCAGAAAAATACAAAAAAGAAAAATGCAATGCTGCTGCACTTTTCAATATGTTTTATAAAAAAATAACAACACTGGGTAGAATTTGGAAGCTGGGAACTGTGGTCTCATTTCTTCTAGCAAGTGTTTAGTTGTCCTTAGGTAACATCCACATAAGGAAACCTCAATTCATTTCTGAAAATGAGGGGAAAATTAAGGAATTTCAAAGATGTCTTCTCTCTTTAAATTTATATAAGCCTGGGGTTGAATGAAAGGGATAGTATAGTCTGCAAGTATCTTTAAATATTTGACCTATGAATTCCTCCATAAATTTATATGACTTCAAAAACAGAAAAAAACTAGTTTTCTATATGTGAACTTTTTTGATATTACCTTTCCAGACTTATACTGTATGTGTAAACTCATTTCAGAGACTTCCAAATATATAATTACCACTGATTAAAGAGACAAGGGAATTTTAGATTCTAAATCATATAATATGTGGGAAGTGTATGCTTGTGTTCCTTGACATTAACAAGATCTTAATTCCATCTGAAAAGCTGACAACACAAGTCCAATCTTGTATATGTGTTATTATTGAGAATGAATCTGCTTTCATATGTGATGGAAAATATGATTGTGTACTGATGAGAGTGACATTTAAAATTAGTTTCCCAGACCCAATGTGCCCATTGACACCTCACAGATGGGAGACGAGAAAAATGTCAGAGAACTTCATACACTTGGATTTGTTTTTGCTGCCTACACTTTTCTCCTGATACCTGCTTCTTGGCATTGCTTCTAGAGCTGCAAAAAGGAAAACATGTTGCAAAATGATATATTAGAGCACTATACAACGTTTTAATATTTTTTTTAAAAGGGAACAACTTTCTCTACTCTTCTATTGCTGACCTCTCCAACCCTGTATTCATCTCTCCCCTTCCCTTGATTCCTCGGGACACTGGAGTGTTTTCCTGGGGAACAAAAGCAAATAAACCAAACCAAAACAGCAACAACTCTTGGTACTTTATCGGGTTTAGATTTCTTCCATGCCCTTTCACAAGCAGTTTAAAAACTCACATTACAAAGACTGATACATGCATTTTGAGCAAAAACAACAAGGAAAAACAAGAAGCTGTGATCATTTCTATATGTTACAGTGTTTTTACAATTGACCATCACTTGGTAATCATGATTTCCTCCCTAAGGCAAAACTTTAGAGGTTTATCTTCTAGTATAAGCCTATGCTAAGTGATTTCTACGGTGTCCCTGGTTGAAATTGTTACAGCCTGTAAGACACATAAGGAAAAATATAGATTCTAAAATAAATAATATTTTATTTGTTAGATAACTTTTGTTTGGAAGAAACAAACTCAAAATAAAACAATTTATTTTTGTGAAATTATAGTTTGTCTTGGATTCATGTATTGCTTAGTTATGATTTCATCTTTCTTTTTTCTTCTTCTTTTTCAAGTGATAGGAGGGGAGATAGAGAGACAGACTCCTACATGTGCCCTGACCAGGATGTACAAAGCAACCTCTTTCTGGGGCTGATGCTCTGCTCATCTAGGGCCAAGCTAACAACTGAGCTATTTTTAGCACCTTAAGGGAAGGCTCCATGAAGCCATCCTCAGCACCCAGGGTGATGCACTTGAACCAATGAAGCCATGGCTGTGGGAGGAGAAGAAAGAGAGAGAGAGAGAAAGAGAGAGAGAGAGAGAGAGAGAAGGGGAGGGCAAAGAGTGGAGAAGCAGATGGTTGCTTCTCCTGTGTGCCTTTACCAGGAATTGAACCCATGACATCTACACGTGGGGCTCTACCACTGAACCAACTGAAAGAAAGCCATACCTCTTTTTTTTTTCCACATTGTGATAGTTAAATTTATGTGCCAACTTGACTGAGCTAAGTGATGACCAGATAGCTGTTAAAAATTATTTCTGGTGCATCTATGAGGATGTTTCTGGAGGAGATTATCATTTGATTTAGTAGACTGAGTAAAAGTTGTCCTCACAAAGGGGATAGTTATAATCCAATCCCTTGAGGTTTAGAAGGGAACAAAAGGCAGAGGAATGGTGAATTCACTTTTCCTTCTTGAGCTGGGAATTCTAGCTTCTCCTGCTTTCTTTCGCAGGCCTTCAAACTCCAGAATTTGCATCTCCAGCTTTCAGACAGCAGAACATGAGATTTCTAGGCCTCCTTAACCAAGTAAGTCAATTCTTATAACTTCCTCTTATCTAGGTCCAGATATGATCCATTGGTTTAGATTTGCTGGAGCACCCTGACTAATATACCCATCATTTTCTTCACTTCTGGGTTTTGGATATAAAATCCACGTAATTACCCATTTTCTTTCTTTTTTAAAAGTTTATTCAGAAATTAAATTTAATGGGGTGACATTGATCAATTAGAATACATAGGTTTCAGGTAAACATTTCTATAGGATTTGAACTGTTGATTGCATTGTGTGCTCATCACCCAGTCACATCAGTTTCCACCACCGTATATTTGTCCTTCTTTACTCCCCTTCCCCTGGTAACCCCTTTACTTTTATCTATGTACATGAGTCTGTTTTATATCCCACCTATTGTGAAATCATACAGCTCTTAGCTTTTCCTGATTTATTTATTTCACTTAGAATAATATTCTTAAGGTCCATCCATGTTCCTGTAAATGATAATATTTCATAATTTCTTATGTCTGAGTAGAATTCCACTGTATATATGTACTACATCTTCTTTATCCAATCCTCCTATCAAGGGACACTGATTGTTTCCATGTCATGGCTACTGTGAATAATGTTATGATGAACATGGGAGTGCATATATCTTTGCATACTAATTTTTTCAAGTTTTTTGGGTCAATACCCAGTAGAAGGATTGCTTGGTCACATGGTAATTCTATTCTTAATTTTTTGAGGAACCACCATACTGTATTCCATAGTGGCTGAACCAGTTTATATTCCCACCAGGAATGAGAGTTATTTTTAAAATTTATTTTTATTTATTGATTTTAATAAGAGAGGAAGAGAGAGAGAGAGAGAGAGAGAAACAGGAACATTGAGTTGTGTCTGTATGTTCCCTGACTGGGGATCAAACTGGCAACCTCAGTGCCTTTAGATGACTCTCTAACCAACCAAGCTATACAACTGGGGATGAGGGTTTCTTTTTCTCTACAACCTGTTCACCACTTATTATTACCTGTTTTGTTGATAACAGCCAATCTAAGAGGTATAAGTTGGTATCTCATTGTAATTTTGATTTGTATTTCTCTAATAGCTAGTGAAGATGAGCATTTTTTCATATATCTATTTAGTATTTATCCATTTTCAATAACATTGCTCTCAACATTTTTTCTGTTAGATTTCTGTGGGATATTAAGCTCATTTAAACTTCACCAAAACACACAGGGTCAACACTAAAATTTGCTAGAATATATTATCTTTCTCTGCATTAGAAAAATTATTCTTAATGTTTGTATTCAGTTTAGTAAAATGCAAATGTGCTCTTTTGGTCAATTTTCCAGCATCCTTACAATTGTGACAAATGGCCGAAAACTATGTTGGTTTTAATGGCAGTTTCTGAACCAAATACCTTAGGTAACAGAATTCAGAGGAGTGATATTGTAGTGACATATTCCCTTAAACAAACAGTAGCCATTAGAAGACTTTAGTCTGGCCACTAAGACTGAAGAAAAGTCATCACTGTTATGATTGCAAAACAAGAGTAGACAAGAAGTTGAAAGTAAAGTAACGTTTTTCCTTCTTGAACTAAAAAGCAAATCAATTCAAATGACAGATTGAATGGACTTTTTTACAAATTGTGGGTTCCCTATTACTGGAAGTATTCGGACAACAGATGGACACTAATCTAGGGGAATCCAGCACTAGGGAGAGAGGCACCAGTAATCTTTAAGCTCCTTCTAACGCTGAGATTCTGTGGTCCTAGTAACCATATGGCGAGGCATTAAAAACAGGACTGAGATAAAAGAAATATTGTGTTAATCCCTGAGTTTCCTTCCAATTCCCCTCTACTTGCTCCTTAGAAAGGCAGCTTCTCTTAACAACAAAGATGATAAATGTAACTGATATGTTTAACCTCATCTGTAATCTCCCAGCCTATTTTCCAAGTTTGTTTCGATAGTATTTTAGGCATCATTTTAAAACCATCAATAATTGTGACAATGAACTATATTTTCAAATGTTCTAAGATATCATCTCAGGGATGAGGCCTGTAGTAAGGCGGCTGGAGCCTGGAACAGGGAATATGAATTACATCCAGTTTGTGGCAGAAGGGAAGAGCATAGGAGATTATTCCCCAGTTCACTTGATTTTTACTTGATAATTTACAAGGTATGTAAATTAGGAGACACCCACAGAAGATATGTTTAATGACATCTTAATGCATCACAGAATTTATGACAAAGCATGAATAGCTTGTGCACTCAACCATTGGAAGCAGATGCTGCAATAATTCTACTTAATACTTAGGAACAAAGTAAAGCATATTTTTTTTGTACAATTGTTTATGAAACATTAATAAGAATACTATGTACCATTCAATGCTGAACATATAAGCTGGAATCCTTTTCTATAAATATTTATAAAGGAGATATTTTGGTTCTCAATGTAAATTGATTTTAAGCCCAGATTCTGCGATGCTGCGTGGTTTTCTTTTTCTGTGTATATGTTTAA
Organism: Saccopteryx bilineata; assembly: GCF_036850765.1. Taxonomy (NCBI): domain Eukaryota; kingdom Metazoa; phylum Chordata; class Mammalia; order Chiroptera; family Emballonuridae; genus Saccopteryx; species Saccopteryx bilineata. The sequence goes on from NC_089494.1 coordinate 184,597,310, forward strand.
CTATTATAGATTGAGACTGACTGGCTCATAGGACAGCACCACCTTTTACTGTGCTTATTTAATGAAAGCCTAAAGAGATTGTTTTGAATCAATTCATAAAATAAACTCTCCACTACAAAAGCTCGGCTCATGGTTTGGAAACGGAATCTTTACTATTGTGTTATCTAGTAACTACTTACAATGTTTGAAAGAATTAATGAGTTTCATTAAGTTCAAAGAAACCCACAGTTTAAAAACTATATGTAGTACTTGGTATTTATAACACAAATAATTTAAACAAATCCCTTTTCCATCAATGCCTAATACATTTGCTTGGTTATTCACAATGACCAATTATGGGTATTAAAAGAGCTAGAATATATTTGAGGAAAAACTCTATATTCCAATATTATAGTAAGGTTGATTTACTGTTCAAAATGCTATAGTTATTCACTACTAACTACAATTGCGAGGCACATAGTCACACCATTTTCTTTCTGACAATATCTTTCCCATTTATAGCTAGCTGTATTATGTTTCTTTTAATGACTTTTACTAGTCAATGTCAGGTTTTGAGTTTTTTTCTTCTCCCCTTAATGGGGGAACCATTCTGAAGAAATAGGATACTCTAAATGTGATTTTCTTCCAGTTAAAATGATCCTAATTGCCCTTTAGCTTTTCAGTACTGCCTATCCTTAGCTTCCTGAGTTTGGTCAAATATGTCAAGATTATAAAATAAATTATTTTTATAACTTTATTTATGTACATCGTTAAATATGCAGAAGTTTATACATACATCAAATTCAGCTTTCTCAACTAATACAGTGAATTTATTGAAGAGCATCAGACAAAGTGTGAGTCTTGGGAAAGGTGAAAAGGACTATATAGTCCAAAGACTAGCTCACAGCAACTAAACAGAAGAAAGACAGATTGAAGGTGTGTAGATGCTGTGCATCAGAGTGATTTTTAAAAGAAATGCTGAATTTGCCACATTAATGCCACTTAAATACTCTTAACCTATTTCAACACAATATGATTGGTCATTTAAATTCTCTTGGGATGTTTGATCATAGCATGATGTCTGCATTCTCTAATCCATTGGTTCATGTATAATTATGTAAAAATGCTGAGATTTGTAACATCTTCTCTGATCTTTGTTTTTATCTTGGATTCCTAAACATTGCTACACACACTAGATGTCCAAATATAAAGAGATCTACATTAAATATTAGCAAGCTATGAAACATTTTACAATATTTAGAAAGCTGTTTTTTACCTATTCTTGTCCTACTACCAGAATTCGAGACATTATAAAACAAAATTGGTGACAAATTTTTTATTTTTCTACTTTCATGAATCTACTGTATGTTTTGAACTTATTCAACATATTGAAAGCTTTTAACAAATTTTATCTCAATTATGTCTAAAATAACTCTGTGAAATAAATTTTAGCACCAGAGTAAATTTTACAAAAATATAGTTCTAAAGAACATTGGTACTTAAGCAGATATTTGCTGTAATTTGAATAAATTAGAATAAATTTAATTTGCATTAGAAAATGTCAAGGGGTATTTTGAAGTACCAAATGGCACTGTAAAATAGAGGTTTCACAAATATTTTAATTTTATTTGTATAACAAACCTTGTGTTGTGGTTAGTAAGAGAAAGAATGGTACATAATAAATATATTCTATATCCCATTTAAAAATAACTAGAGGCAGGCCCTGGCCGGTTGGCTCAGCGGTAGAGCGTCGGCCTGGCGTGCGGGGGACCCGGGTTCGATTCCCAGCCAGGGCACATAGGAGAAGTGCCCATTTGCTTCTCCACCTCCCCCTCCTTCCTCTCTGTCTCTCTCTTCCCCTCCCACAGCCAAGGCTCCATTGGAGCAAAGATGGCCCGGGCGCTGGGGATGGCTCCTTGGCCTCTGCCCCAGGCACTAGAGTGGCTCTGGTCGCGGCAGAGCGATGCCCCGGAGGGGCAGAGCATCGCCCCCTGGTGGGCAGAGCATCGCCCCTGGTGGGCGTGCCGGGTGGATCCCGGTTGGGCGCATGCGGGAGTCTGTCTGACTGTCTCTCCCCGTTTCCAGCTTCAGAAAAAAAAATACACACAAAAAAAACAAAACAAAAAATAAATAAAAATAACTAGAGGCAGAGATTATGGTTTAAATAAGCTTCACAGTGAGCCTCAGTTAACAATGATCCTGAGTCCAGCTGTGGTCTAATTTCCCCTAATATAGCTGTAAATGTCTTTCTTTTCAGTCATTTTAACTCTCTTAGACTTTTACATGAACCACATTATCAGTAGGCTGGGTCTGGTTTATTGCCCAAGCTGGAACCCCATGCCAGCTCCTGCTTACTCACACATACTAAACCATGTAACTGACTCCAACAGTCCTAAAACACTATCCTCCTCTTCTCTCCCAGCTCCATCACCATTTGTGATAGGAGGTTCTGTCACCTGTAACTATTATTCCCAGCGCTTTCTTGAGAATGTCCTCTCTCTGCTGTTCTCATTCGGAATCTGAAAGACCCCAAGGTGACCAAGTAACAGTGGGAAGAAAACAAGAAATTTTATATATGCTGATGCATTTAACACTCACCATAATCCCATTTAGAGAGATCAGAGAAAAGTCTTAAGAAGGTTAAGTACTTTGCCCAAAGTCACACAACTATGAAGTGACATAGCTTGTGTTGAGACCAGTTTTTATTTCAAAGCCCCTTTTTCCCTACTGGATCACTGTGTCAAGTGACAGCATGAATGCCCAGTAGGTATGTACTCTTACATACAAAATTCTAATATTGTCCCCAAGATTGGTTCCATATCTTTCAGAATTTCTGATTCCATCTAAGATGGGTCAAAGATTATTAAGGGCATTATACCATTTAATTTGATAAGAGATGATGAACTAAGCCTAACATCTTCACTAGTCTAGGTAATATATTATTTAAAGAAAAACATAAATCTTTTTCAAAGATAGTTTTCAGTAGACATTTTTGAAGTATTAAATCCATCTGAGTTCTGTAGGCAAAAGTTCTTAATCAATTGCTTCTCTAAGAATTTATTTTCTCTGTAAAGTTACTTTTATACTTGACATTGGCATATGATTTTGGGTTTGAGAGAGAGAGAATAGGCCAGGAGTAATAAAGGAATAAATGATTCCAGGAAAAGGCTCAAGGAAATGTCAAACTGAGATTGATTGCTGGTACCACTGTGCTTGTAACTTATTTTTCTGAATATGCCTTTTGACATACTTTCCTAAGTATTGTCTTTGTCTCATCAAATAAAGTATAAACTCCTGAAGTTTACAGGGTATATAAAGTACTTTATTACAATAATATCCTTAGAATTTCACATCTAGTTGTTTCTTAAAATATGTTCTGAATAAATAAATATTAATGAAAGAGTAAACTTTAACTGATATATTATATGTTACACCATATTTGCTTGACTATACACTGTCAGTTGTCTTTGAATCATGAGTTTAAGGAACTCTAATAAAATCTATGGAGCAAAAATATATTAATCAGAACAAAGTCCTTAAAAATGTTTTCATAAGTTTGCATGTATGTGTGCCAGAGTATGTGAGTTACAAATATATGTGTATTTATGCTGTCTGTAGTTATGTCTCCTACAGAGTGAGTTTTTAAGCATACACTTTTCTGTAACTCATTTGATTATAAAGCATTCACACTACACTTTTAGTATCAGCTGTAGTGCACAGGTGATTTAAAAGTAATTCTGAATCTTAAGAATTTGTGAAAAAAGCCCCTGAATTCTAGTTCATCATACCAATGGCTGATAAAGGTGACATGGGTGATAAGAAGGTGTCAGAATCCCTGGCCTCTGATATTCCTGAGTGATAAAAGAAATAAGACTCTTAAGCAGGGGATTGAAACCTTAAGTGCTCGATTTGCTCAGAGATGGTTACATTTTATTCTTTATTTGTATCACAATTAAATAACTTTTATTAATGTTATTCTCTTTTATACTGAAATGACAACTTTTAAATTTTTTATAAACACAATATTTGTTGGAAATACACTATACTTTAAAATCAGCCAGGCCAGGAACTTCTAATTCTGGATCTAAATAGAATAAATTACTTTTTCTTAATGCTCCAGACAAGGACTGCTAAAAACATTAGAAATTGTATATTTAAAAAAACATAAGAAAACTCTGAGCCTGACCAGGCGGTGGCACAGTGGATAGAGCACCAGCTCATCTGGTTTGAGCAAAGCTCACCAGCTTGGACCCAAGGTCGCTGGCTTAAGCAAGGGGTTACTTGGTCTGCTGAAGGCCCGCGGTCAAGGCACATATGAGAAAGCAATCAGTGAACAACTAAGGTGTCGCAACGAAAAACTAATGATTGATGCTTCTCATCTCTCTCCGTTCCTGTCTGTCTGTTCCTATCTATCCTTCTCTCTGACTCTGTAAACAAAACAAAACAAAACAAAACAAAAAAACCTCTGAAAGATAGAGAGAAGAGGTCAGAACAACTAGAACTTGGGCCAAGAAATGACTTGATGAAAGTTCTCAGGTTTTCTTCTTGGCTCATACACATCCAAGACTGGAAACCGAAGAGGCCAGAAGACTTTGAAATGCCAAAATAAGCATACCCAAAACAAATTTAAAAAATAATAAAACAATAAAAATAAGCTTGCTATAACTTAAGGCCAGGAAATGGTCAAACTAGCAAAAGAAAAAACTTAGACAAGCGTTTTTCAACTATTTTAATATCATGACAAAATAGCCTTGGAAACAGAGTTTGTAAACCCCCAGGGTAGAGAGGGGTGAAGGGATAAAAAGAAAGAATTGAGACACAATAACCAAAAATTGGCATAAACATATTTTGGAGGGGGGGGGAGTGATGATATTTACATTGGAATATGTTACCTTCAAACCAGAAACTATGCACAAATACTTAAAACTTGAAACTTAGAGGTTGAATTTTTTCATTCCATTTTTTCATTTCTAAGAGTTTTAAAACTATTTAATACATAATTTAATCTCTTTTGTTGTTGTTTTTATTAGCCTTCTAGAAATGCAAAAGTATGCAATTTCACTTCTATATTTAGGCAGTTGTGTAAAAATCTCTAATGTTAAGGAAGAATTCTAATCTTTGACAAGATCCAAAGACAAAACAGGCTGACCTGCTTCACTTCCTTTTCCTGGACCCCTGGTTGGCATGCAAGGGGCTAATCATGTCAAGATCTCAGATATATTTTCTTAACAGGCCAGTTAGCATCACTGACCTCATACCCACACATGACTTTCCTAAAGTTAGACATGCTAACAGGTTTTGTTGTTCACCTGAAACACCCTGATGGCTAATGGGACATGGCAAAACTCCCTGGTGCATTGGTAGAAGCTGTTGGGACTGCAGATTAGTAACATCTAAGCACAAGGAAGTACACTTATTTCTTTCATAAGAAAGAAATAACTAATAATTTTCAGGAGAGGAAAAAATGTTTTCTTTTTATAAAGCTGACTCAGAAATCTCAATAAGGATGACCCATTGGATTCTTTTTCCTTTCTCTCCCTATATATATTTTTTATCCTTGGGACCAACATTGAGTGAATAAAAGTGTAATACAAATATTGATCGACTTACGACCATTCAACTTTAGGACCACAATCGCTAGCCACGACTGCTCTGCGTCTGGCAGCACAAGCATTGCCCAGGTGGGCGTACAACAGTGTGGACCAGCTTCCAGCAGCACTATCATATCCACGTGCACCATTTCAACTGTTATCCCAGACTTGGTACAGAATTTGTGTTTTGTGTCTTGAATATTTTTCATCTAACCCTTCCCAAGATGTCTACCAAGAGGAAATTGTCTTTGCAAATATCAATATTAAACCAGTTGTACCGGTAATGCAGTGTTTTACTTAAATCTGACAAATGTAAAAATAAAAAACAAAATGGTGTAGAGATGATAGAAATGGCATAAAATGAACAAAGCAAATTATGATATATAACAATAATGAAAGAAAATTATGATAAAATATGACTTAAAGATTTTTAGGGATCTGCGTCACTGAACCTGGTTCTTGGAGTTGGGTCTTTGCATCTCTGTCGTCCTTAACCCCGGCAGGACTTGTCCACATTCAGTGTTTGGGGGAGAGAAAAAGATGGCAGCGGAGTATGCGAAAACACAGACGCCCAGCTCTTACCACCAAACTGGAATACAAATCAATTTAGGAAAAATCAGCATGAAAAACCAACTCTGAACTGCAAGAACAGCTCTCAAAAACCAAGGAGCAAAGAAGAAGCCAAAACAAACCTGGTAGGGAGCGCCTGAATCTCCTCTGCTTACTGGAAAGGGGGGGATGAGGCTGAGAGCTCAGAGGGGTTCTCCACAAGGGAAAAGAGCAGAAACTACTGCTCACAGCCACTTGCCTGGTGACCAGGGAGCGAGGTGTGTTGAAAAGACCAGCTTATCTCCCAAGTGGAAAGGAAAGAGAGAGGGACAGACTGTGAAGGGCTTAGGAATGAAGAAGATGACCTAAAAAAGCTGACTCATCCATGCTGGAGGCGGCCATAGCTGGGGGAGGGACTGAACCTTTCACAAAACAGAGCTGAATTGCTTCCAGATCAGAGACCTCCAGACATGTATCCAGCTCTAATCAGTGCAATGAGACACAGCTGAAAACAAGAACTGGGGAGGAGGGGCAGTAACTCAGGTCTCCATGGAGATCTGAGATACACCTCCCCTACTGAAGCTGAAAAAACACCCTGCCCCTAGGGAGATTAGTTGGCTAAAGAGGCCTTCAGAGTCTCAGGTTACACCCATCGTATTCCTGGATACAGTTTCAAATAAGACCCCTGCTGAGATCAGTAAACAAGACTATCACCTGTTAAGAAAACAAACAAATCAAGACTTCAAAGCTGCCCAAACCCAAAAGTGGATTACAGCTAATAGCTGATACCAACCCAAGAAGACCTAGAAATAACACAACTGAAAACTGGAGGCAGACAACACCGAGCCTAGACTCAACCAACTCTACAAATAAAACACCCAAAAACAGACCATGAGAAGACAAGAAGTGCAAACCAAATGAAACCACAAGAGACAGCTTCAGGAGATGAACTGAGTGATATGGAAATAATCAAACTTCCAGAAGCGGAGTTCAAAATAATGATTGTAAGGATGCTTAGGAATCTTAGAACAACAATGGATGGTCATTATGAAAACCTAAATAAAGAAGTAGCAAGTATAAAAAAGAATCAGTCGGAGATGACAAGTACAATATCAGAAATAAAGACCACAATGGAAGGAATTAAAAACAGGATAGATAGAGCTGAGGATCAAATCAGCGACTTGGAGGACAACTGGAATGAAGGCATGAAAGCAGAGAAGAAAAGAGAAAAGAGACTCAAAAAGTCAGAGGAAACTTTTAGAGAGCTCTGTGACAACATGAAGAGAAATAACATCCGCATCATAGGGGTTCCTGAAGAAGAAGAAACAGAACAAGGGATAGAGACTTTGTTCAATCATATCATAGCTGAAAACTTCCCTAAATTAATGCAAGAGAAACTCTCACAAGTCCAAGAAGCACAGAGGACTCCATTAAAGAAAAACCCAAAGAAACCTACACCAAGACACATCATAACTAAAATACCAAAGCTAAGCGATAAAGAGGAAAATATTAAAAGCTGCAAGAGAAAAAAAAGTTATCACCTACAAAGGAGCCCTCATAAGGATGACATCCGACTTCTCAACAGAAACACTTGAGGCCAGAAGGGAATAGCAAGAAATATTCAAAGTAATGCAGAACAAGAACCTACAACCAAGACTACTTTATCCAGCAAGGCTATCGTTTAAAATCAAAGGAGAAATAAAAAGCTTCCCAGACAAAAAACAACTCAAGGAATTTATTACAACCAAACAATGCTGCAGGAAATGTTAAGGGGCCTGTTGTAAACAGATCAAAGTGGGAAAAGAATATAGCAAAAAAGGAATACTCCTTTAAAGAAGAAAATGGCAATAAACAACTACATATCAATAATAACCTTAAATGTAAATGGGTTAAATGATCCAATCAAAAGACATAAGGTAGCTGCATGGATAAGAAAACAGGACCCATACATATGCTGTCTACAAGAGACACACCTTAGAACAAAAGATACACATAGATTGAAGGTAAAAGGATGGAAAAAAACATTTCATGCAAATGGAAATGAAGAAAAGCTGAGGTAGCAATACTTACATCAGACAAACTGGACTTTAAAACAAAGGATATAGTAAGAGATAAAGAAGGCCACTACATAATGATAAAGGGAGTAATCCAACAGGAAGATATAACTATTATAAATATCTATGCACCTAATATAGGAGCACCCAAATATATAAAGCAGACTTTGATGGATTTAAAGGGCGAGATCAACAGCAATACTATAATAGTAGGGGATTTCAATACCCCACTAACATCACTAGATAGATCCTCAAGAAAGAAAATTAACAAAGAACACAGCATATTTATTGAAAACACTAGATCAACTTGATTTAATAGATATCTTCAAAACCTTTCACCCTAAGCAGCAGAATATACATTTTTTTCAAGTGCTCATGGTACATTCTCTAGGATAGACCACATGTTAGGGCACAAAAGTGCTCTCAACAAATTTAAGAAGACTGAAATCATATCAAGCACTTTCTCCGAACACAATGGCATGAAACTAGAAATGAACCACAACAGAGAAGCTCAAAAATTCTCAAACACATGGAAACTAAATAGCAGGTTGTTAAATAATGAATGGATTAAGAATGATATCAAAGAAAAAATAAAAAAATTCCTAGAAACGAATGACAACGAGCATACAACAACTCAATATTTATGGGACACAGCAAAAGCAGTACTGAGAGGGAAGTTCATAGCACTACAGGCACACTTTCAGAAGCTAGAAAAAGCTCAAATAAACAACTTAACCCTGCATCTAAAAGAATTAGAAAAAGAACAGCAAGTAAAGCCCAAATGTAGTAGAAGGAAGGAAATAATAAGGATCAGAGCAGAAATAAATGACATAGAGGCTAAAGAAACAATACAGAGGATCAATGAAACTAGGAGCTGGTTCTTTGAAAAGGTAAACAAGATTGATGAACCTTTAACTAGACTCACCAAGAAAAAGAGAGAGAGGACTCAAATAAATAAAATTAGAAATGAGAGAGGAGAAATAACAACTGACACAACAGAAATACAAAAGATTGTAAGAAAATACTATGAAGAACTGTATGCCAAAAAACTAGACAACCTAGATGAAATGGACAAATTCCTTGAAACATACAATCTTCCAAAAATCAATCTGGAAGAATCAGAAAACCTAAACAGACCGATTATACCAAATGAGATCAAAACAGTTATCAAAAAACTCCCAACAAAGAAAATTCTGGGGCCCAATGGCTTCACAACAGAATTCTACCAAATATTCAAAGAAGAACTAACTCCTATCCTTCTCAAACTATTTTAAAAAACTCAAGAGGAAGGAAGACTTCCAAGCTCCTTTTATGAGGCAAGCATAATTCTGATTCCAAAACCAGGCAAAGACCACACAAAGAAAGAAAATTATAGGCCAATATCTCTGATGAATATAGATGCTAAAATCCTCAACAAAATATTAGCAAACCGGATCCAACAATATATGGAAAAAATCATACACCATGATCAGGTGGGATTTATTCTGGGGAGGCAAGGCTGGTACAATATTGTAAATCAATCAATGTGATTCATCACATAAATAAAAAGAAGGAGAAAAATCATATGATAATTTCAATAAATGCAGAAAAAGCATTTGATAAAATCCAGCACCAATTCATGATCAAAAGTCTCAGCAAAATGGGAATACAGGGAACATACCTCAACATGATAAAAGCCATCTATGAGAAACCCACAGCCAACATCATAGTCAATGGGAAACAATTAAAAGCAATACCCTTAAGATCAGGAACAAGACAGGGGTGCCCCCTTTCACCACTCTTATTTAACATAGTCCTGGAAGTCCTAGCCACAGCAATCAGACAAGAAGAAGAAATAAAAGGCATTCAAGTTGAAAAAGAGGAAGTAAAACTATCATTATTTGCAGATGATATGATATTGTATATAGAAAACCCTAAAGTCTCAGTCAAAAAACTACTGGACCTGATAAATGAATTCAGCAAAGTGGAAGGATATAAAATCAATACTCAGAAATCAGAAGCATTTTTATACACCAACAATGAACAGTCAGAAAGAGAAATTAAGGAAACAATCCCCTTCACAATTACAACCAAAAAAATAAAGTACCTAGGAGTAAACTTAACCAAGGAGACTAAAGACTTGTACTCGGAAAATTACAAAGCATTGATAAAAGAAATCAAGGAAGATACAAACAAATGGAAGCATATACCGTGCTCATGGTTAGGAAGAATAAATACCATTAAAATGTCTATATTACCCAAAGCAATCTATAAATTCAATGCAATACCAATTAAAATACCAATGACATACTTCAAAGATATAGACCACATATTCCAAAAATTTATATGGAACCAAAAATGAACACGAATAGCCTCAGCAATCTTAAAAAAGAAGAATAAAGTGGGAGGTATCACACTTCCTGATATCAAGTTATACTACAAGGCCATTGTACTCAAAACAGCTTGGTACTGGCATAAGAACAGTCATATAGATCAATGGAACAGAACAGAGAACCCAGAAATAAACCCACAGTTCTATGGACAACTGATATTTGACAAAGGAGGTAAGGAAATACAATGGAGTAAAGACAGCCTCTTTAACAAGTGGTGTTGGGAAAATTGGACAGCTACCTGCAAAAAAATGAAACTAAATCACCAGCTTACACCACTCATAAAAATAAACTCAAAATGGATAAAAGACTTAAATGTAGGCCGTGAAACCATAAGCATCTTAGAAGAAAACATAGGCAGTAAGCTCTCGGACATGTCTCAGAGCAATATATTTGCTGATTTATCTCCACGGGGAAGTGAAATAAAAGACAGGATAAACAAATGGGACTATATCAAACTAAAAAGCTTTTGCACAGCTAAAGACAACAAAAACAGAATAAAAAGACAAACTACACAATGGGAGAACATATTTGACAATACGTCTGATAAGGGGTTAATAACCAAGATTTATAAAGAACTTGTAAATCTCAACACCAGGAAGACAAACAATCCAATCCAAAAATGGGCAAAAGAGATGAATAGACACTTCTCCAAAGAGGGCATACTGATGGCCAATAGGCATATGAAAAAATGCTCAACATCACTAATCATTAGAGAAATGCAAATTAAAACCACAATGAGATATCACCTCACACCAACCAGAATGGCGCTCATCAATAAAACAACACAGAATAAGTGCTGGCGAGGATGTGGAGAAAAGGGAACCCTCCTGCACTGCTGGTGGGAATGCAGACTGGTGCAGCCTCTGTGGAAAACAGTATGGAGATTCCTCAAAAAACTGAAAATCGAAGTGCCTTTTGACCCAGCTATCCCACTTTTAGGAATATACCCCAAGGACACCATAGAACGGCTCCAAAAGGAGAAATGCACCCCCATGTTTGTGGCAGCATTGTTCACAATAGCAAAGAGCTGGAAACAACCCAAGTGTCCGTCAGAGGACAAGTGGATTAAAAAGTTTTGGTACATATATACTATGGAATACTACTCAGCCATAAGAAACGATGACATCGGATCATTTATAATAACATGGATGGACCTTGATAACATTATACGGAGTGAAATAAGTAAATCAGAAAAAAAACTAAGAACTATATGAAACCATATAGAAGGGACATAAAAATGAGACTCAAAGACATGAACAAAAATGTGATGGCAACAGGGGTGGGGGGTGGGAGGAGGGGGGAGGAAGGAGAGAGGGGTTGCGGGAGGGGAGGGGCACAAAGAAAACCAGATAGAAGGTGACAGAAGACCATTTAACTTTGGGGGAGGGGTATACAGCACAATCAAATGTCAAAATAATCTAGAGATGTTTTCTCTCAACATATGTACCCTGATTTATCAATGTCACTGCACTAAATTTAATAAATAAATTTAAAAAAAAGATTTTTATTCTCTCAACATATGTACCCTGATTTATCAATGTCACTGCACTAAATTTAATAAATAAATTAAAAAAAAGATTTTTATAACATCATTTCATAGTACTGTACATATAGCCTACTCAACTTACGACCAAATCATTTTACGACTGGTCTGGCTTTTTGGAACCAATTGTGGTTGTAAGTTGAACACTAGCTGTAGTTTTGTTGAGTTAGGTTTTTTCTATAAAAAGCCAATATTGTCAGAATATACTTTGGATTCTGTAAGTAATTTATAGGAAATTTAATAAGGTCTGATGGAGTAGGAGGTGCTGAAGCAGAAACTGAATGGACAAAAATGCAGTTATATCTTCAGTGGTAAAAAGGAGATAAAGAAGAATGAGATGACCATTTTAGCGTCATAAAACCAGCAAGCTAACTGTTAGTAGTGTTAAATGTATGACATGTACTAAGCAAAAATAGTTTGGTAGAAGAATAACATTTTTTCTAAGTTTTCTTTAATTTTTTAATATTTTTACCTGACAATATATTTTTTTAATTTTTTATTTATTTACTTTTTTAGATTTTATTTATTCATTTTTATTAGAGAGAGAGGAGAAAGAGAGAGAGAGAGATAGAGGGAGAGATAGAGAGAGATCAGGAGGAGGAGCAGGAAGAATCAACTCCCATATGTGCCTTGACCAGGCAAGCCCAGGATTTTGAACCGGCGACCTCAGCATTCCAGGTCGACGCTTTATCCACTGCACCACCACAGGTCAGGCTACCTGACAATATTTTTATTGAGGTATAATTTACAAATGACATTGTATTAGTTTTAAATATACAACATAATATATTTGATATTTGAATATACTGAGGAATGATCACAGGTCTAGTTAATGTGCATCATTATACACAGTCACAATTTTTTTCTTATCATGAGCCCTTTAAGAACTAACTCTTTTAACAACTTTTCAATATGCAATATATTAACTATAGTCACCATACTTCATATCCACAGGACTTTTTTTATTTTATAACTGGAAGTTAGTACCTTTTGACCTACTTTCTCACCTCTATCCCCCTCCTCTGGCAACCACTGGTCTGTTCTTCTGTATCTATGGGCTCTTTTTATTTTAATTTTTTTTTTAGATTCTCCATGTGAGATTATATGGTATTTTTCTTTCTCTGATTTATTTCACTTAGAATAATGCCCTCAAGTTTCATTCAACTAATTGCAAATGGCAAGATATTCTTTTTTTCTTAAAAATTAAATAATATTTAATTGTATATATATATATATATATATATATATATATATATATATATATAACATTTTAATCCATTTATCCACCAATAGATACTAAGGTTGTTTTTTTCTGACTTTTTCTTTTTTAACTCTGTTGCCTAGATGTTCATGGTAGTAACATGTAATGGGAAATTTGATTCTAACTATGTTTTTCTAGACTGACTTTGATCTTGTAAATATTTCTTTTGACATCTTGAGCAACATCTGACCAGCAGCTAGGAATAGGCATATGGTTTCCAAAGGACATATCAATTAGTAGATTATAGAATAAATGTAATAATTTGCTACAGCTGGGCCACCACTTTTTAAAATTAAATTAAATTAAATGACAAGATTAATAGAGTAGAGTAGAATAGAATAGAATAGAATAGAATGAAATAAGGGAATGGAATGGAATGGAATAGAATGGAATGAAATACAGAGAAGTAAAGTGGAATGGAGTGAAGTGGAGTAGAGTAGTGTAATGTAAGATAGGGAAGGAAGGGTAGAATAGAATAGAATAGAATAGAATAGAATAGAATAGAATAGAATAGAATAGAATAGAATGGAATGGAATCAGAACAAATCCAGATTAAGTAATATTTGTTAAAATATTTTTATTAAACCACCAAATGTTAACTTTGGTGGTGTGTGTGTGTGTGTGTGTGTGTGTGTTTTCTTAATATAAAATGTGCTTCTTGCTATAAGTTGTGGTCAAAATGTTTGAATCTAAAAAATACAGTGTGAGAGACCTAACTAAAACAATTTTTTTTTAACTTTTCTGTTGTACATGTTAAGTCAAGTGACTGGCTAATTTTCTTCCTCTGTTAGATGAAGGAAAATGGGGAATAGATTTTGTGCTTTAAAATGCGAATTGTTCATTTAAAAGACATTCATTTTGGCTTGGCCAATTCCTTCTATTCTCATATCACTATAGATGAAAGTAAGAATTTAAACTTCTTTCTAACCTAATAATTTATTTAATTACCCTGCAAAATTACTGCCACTACCAATGATATATAGATTTATCTCACACATCTTGAATACTTTTTTATGTGGTGCTTAGTTTTCAGGCTGTCTTTATATGCAAATTGTACAGCATATACATTACTTGTTATTTAGGACAAGGTAGAAATAGTGCGGGGAGTAGGTGGTTGTGATTGTTCCAGAAAGCAGAAGGATGAATAATATTCACATAGTTTGTGAGCTGTAAGGTTTTCTTGATTGTAATAAGCAGACTCTGAGATGGCCTCCACTTCCTAGTATTCATAGCCCTATGTGGTACTATTCCCTTTACTAACTTGATTCTTATTAACAGACTATAACAACATTGAGGGATGTCACTTCTATGATTATATCACAAAAGACTGACTTCTGTTGCCAACTCTCACTAGTGCTTTCATTACTCAGTGAAGAAAGCTGCCATGTGGGAGAGGTCCACATGGGATGGCCTCTCGCCAACAGCCAGCAGGGAAGTGAGATTCTCCGTCTCTGTAGGAACAGCTTCAAGAGAGCTGGATGCTGTCAATGATCAAGTGAGCTCAGAAGCAGAAAATTCTCCAGCTGAACATTCAGATGACACCCTATTCTTCTTGCTGACAACTTAATAGCAGTCTTTTGAGTGTTTCCTAAAGATGGTGGGACCCACTTGTGTCATATCTAAATTCTTAAACACAGAAATTTTGAGATAATGAATGAATGAAAGCTGCTAATTTGGGAGTTAACTTGTTACTGAAGCCATTGATAATTAATGCATTGGTATGTACTCTGGCCCTTAAACATGGGGCATTTCACACTCTCTGGAAATATTTTTGGTTTCCACAATTTGTGGGAGGTGTGCCAGTGGATAGAGGCCAAAGATGTTGCTAAATGTTCTATAATGCACAGGACAGCTTTCCAACAACAAAGTATTTTCTGAACCAAAGTGTCAATAGTGCTGAAGTTGAGACACCTGGTCTAAAGAAGATTATAGTAAATTTAGACAACAGACTTTAGATCATATATTCCACATATCATTTCTAGCATCTGCTAATTAAAGAGAAACTACTCTTTGATATTTTTCTGAAAATCCTGTTGTGGCATTTTATTATTTTTTAATAATTATAATATATTTTTCTTTAGAAATATCTCAGAAAGAACTGAGTAGCCAATGTTACTTTTCTCTGTATTTGGTAAGTTATGTGCCCGCCTCATGCTAAGACTCATTATGCCAACTTATATCTGACACTGAAATGGTTGACCAACAACTAAAGGAGATCCTAAAATCCAGTGGGTGTGTCTGCAAATTCTTACCCTCACACTAACATGTTTCATGAATAAATCAATAGAATTGTCACAGAGAGAAGGCTTATATTTTTCCCACAAATAGAACCACAATGGGTCAGAAAACATTGTAAATAGCCAGTTTGTTTCATTTATGACCTATGTGTTAGAGAAAGAGCATAATTTGTATCGCACACAATTGATATATATCTGGTACATAAAAACAACCTGAATAGTAAGAAAATAAATACTGAAATTATTATTCTTCTATCTTACTCAGAGCAATAATATAATTACCAGTTTCTTTCCTTTTTTTTAAGGAAATGAGAGAGACAGCTGTTATCCTATTCAAGAAATAACTCCTCATGCTATATAGTACTCCAGCCCACTGGAACTACCAGTGTTATGTGGAAAAAACCTACTTAAGACACAGACATATGTAAAGAGGAAGAGAGAAGGAGGTCTGCCAAGGGAGGCAAAGAGGACCTCTAGGCTAATTTTCTAAAGCCTGTTCACATGCATGCCTTTGTGTCTGCACAAAGGTCACTCACTCACACTTTCTTGGTTTTTGGATCCAACAGACATTAACTCAGGGCTTTTAACTGACGTTCCCCCATCCAAGTCATAGAGCAAGGGTCGGGAACCTATGGTTCGCGAGCCAGATGTGGCTCTTTTGATGGCTGCATCTGGCTCACAGACAAATCTTTAATAAAAAAATAATAATGTTGCCTGACCTGTGGTGGCGCAGTGGATAAAGCATTGACCTGGAAATGCTGAGGTCACCGGTTCGAAACCCTGGGCTTGCCTGGTTAAGGCACATATGGGAGTTGATGCTTCCAGCTCCTCCCCCCTTCTCTCTCTCTGTCTCTCTCTCCTCTCTCTCTCCCTCTCTCTCTCTCTCTCTCCTCTCTAAAAATGAATAAATAAAATAAAAATAAAATTAAAAAAATAATAATGTTAAAAATATAAAACATTCTCTTGTATTACAATCCATTCATTTCCTACCATTACATTCATGGTTGCGGGTGGCTGGAGTCAATCACAGCTGTCCTCCGAAACAACACCAAATTTTTATTGGATAATGTGTAACATACATGGGTCGTTGTGAGGTCAGGAAGTAAACTTCCCTCCTTTTAAGCAAGTAGTCAGCTAGCTAATTACACAAACTCTTTTGACGAAGAAGATGGCTAAAAGAAAAAAAGATGAGGAGTATTGTATTTTTCATCAGGCATGGACAGAGGAATTCACCTTTGTGAAGAGAGCAGGTTCTGTAGTGTGTCTAATATGCAATGATAAAATAGCATTGGTGAAATGGTCAAATATAAAGTGGTACTTCAACACATGCCATACTACATTTGCATCAAAATATCCAGCAGGGGACAGCAGGAAGAAAGCATGTCAAAAGCTACTATGCAGAGTACAAGCAAGTCAGCAGCAACTCCGTGTTTGGACCCAACAAGGTGACTGGAATTTGGCTAGCTTTGGTGGTGCTTTCAAAATTGTGAGAAACAGAAAGCCATTCACAGATGGGGAGTATGCCAAAACATTCATGTTTGATGTTGCCAATAAACTTTTTGACGACTTTTCAGATAAAGACAAGATAATCAAGCGGATAAAAGACATGCCTCTGTCGGCAAGAACTGTTCACGATTGTACCATCATGATGGCAAATCAAATTAAGACAACACAAGTGATGGACATAAATGCAGCACCATTCTGTTCTCTCACTTTGGATGAGTCAAAAGACTTAAGCCATTTATCCCAGTTCAGTAATTGCAAGGTATGCTGTCGGTGACACACTATGTGAGGAAAGTCTTGCTGTTTGGCCTATGAAAAAGACAACAAGAGGGGAGGATTTATTCAAGTCTTTCACTGAGTTTGCTAAAGAAAAAAATCTACCGATGGATAAACTTATTTCAGTGTGTACTGATGGTCCTCTGTGCATGGTGGAGAAAAACAGAGGATTCATGGTGCTTCTTTGTGAACATGAAAAGAGACCCATCCTAAGATTTCACTGCATCCTACATCAGGAGGCGCTTTGTGCTCAGATGTGTGGTGAGCAGCTTGGTGAGGTGATGTTGCTGGTCATTCGGGTGGTCAAGTTTATTGTTGCCCGAGCTTTAAATGATTGCCAGTTTAAAACACTGCTGGATGAAGTTGGCAATAATTATCCTGGTCTGCTTCTGCATAGCAATGTGCATTGGTTGTCAAGAGGGAAGGTGCTCAGCTGTTTCGCAGCTTGTCTGAGCAAAATCTGGACTTTTCTTGAAATGAAAAACGTCGAGCATCTTGAGTAAGCTAACTCTGATTGGCTCCTGAAGTTCTACTATCTCGTGGACATGACTGAACATCTGAACCAGCTCAATGTGAAAATGTGTGGCATTGTATATATAGTCTTATCCCTTCAATAAGCAGTGTTTGCATTTGAAAACAAGCTGGAACTCTTCATTGCCGACATTGAAACAGGTCGTTTGCTACACTTTGAAAAACTGGGATAGTTTAAAGATGCATGCACAGCAAGTGACCCTGCTCAACATCTTGATCTCCAGCAGCTAGCGGGCTTCACATCTAATCTCCTGCAGTCATTCAAAGCATGCTTTTGAGAATTTCATGAGTGCATTTATCTTTTTAAATTCATCATCCATCCACACTAGTGTGAGTGGACAGCGCTGACCTGAGTTACATCCCTGGTGTCTCCATCAGAGATTTTGAGCTACAAGCTACCGACCTGAAGGCCTCAGACATGTGGGTGAATAAGTTCAAGTCACTGAATAAAGATTTGGAAATATTTGCATGACAGCAAGCAGAGTTGGTGAGCAAACACAAGTGAGGAGAAATGAGAAAACTTCAACCCGCGGACCAGCTGATTGTCAAAACTTGGAACACGCTTCCTGTCACATACCACACACTGCTGCGTGTGAGTATTGCTGTACTGACAATGTTTGGCTCTACATATGCATGTGAGCAGTCTTTCTCACATCTAAAGAATGTTAAGATAAGACCAACTTACAATCACGTTTGACAGATGGAAGTCTCAACGCCTGCATGAAGCTAAACCTCACCACATATCAACCAGACTACAAAGCCATCAGCAAAACCATGCAGCTGATGAAGTTGCATTAATGGTAAGAAGTACTTTATTCATCATTGGTTAACAACAGCATAACAACATTATTAAAAAGAATTCAGAGACATATTGTACTTTAAAAGTGTTGGTCTTACATAAAACGCACACATTTACTTGTATTTAGTGTTAAACATATTGTATGGCTCTTATGGAATTACATTTTAAAATATGTAGCATTCATGGCTTTCTCAGCCAAAAAGGTTCCTGATCCCTGTCATAGAGGGTCTAAGGTTAGATGGGTGATTCTCTACAATGCTAAAGCCAGGAATTGCCATACTCAAAGTTAGCATAACCACGCAGTCTCAGAGAGCCACATGCCAATCACTGTCATCAAAAAGATATGTAACACTTGTTCCTGACTGCACACATAGCCCTTCACTTTTTTTTTCCATTGACTTTGGAGAGAGAGGAAAAAGGAGAGGGAGAGGGGAAGGAGGAGAGAAAGGGAGATAGAAAGAGTGAGAGGGACAAAGGAAGAGAAGCATCAACTCATTGTTTCACTTAGATGTCTCATTTCCTGTGCACTTTTGGTTGCTTCTTGCATATGCCTTAACTGGAAATCAATCCTGTGACCTTGGTGTACTGAGACAAGGTTCTATCCACTGAGCAACCCTACCAGGGTCTAGGTCCTTACTTTTTCCACACATACGAGGCAATACTGGTTAAGAACATAGCTGCCATGGTCTGTTACTCTTCACTTTTCAAGCATATTTCTGTCCTAAATTTATTATCTTTACTAAAGACATCTGAAAGGTAGATTCAAGCCTCCATTGTGGTTTTGTTTTGACCATGTTCATTGAAAAATTGTGATTGATCCACAAAGACTTGAAAAAATGTTAAAGTGTTCAACATGCAAAGTGAAAGAGATTAGCTCAATATCGTCCCCTATGTTAAGTACTCAATTCAATGGCTCTAAAAATTTCAGTCTCAACCTGGCATTTAATGACTTTAATTCAACTGCTTTTTAAAAATATTTCAGAACATTTCTTATTGTAAATTTTTGACTTCAGAAAAATTCAATTAGATTCTTTTTTTTTCCTATGTCTGAGTCTGTATCATAGGTCATGGGGTTACCTCCATCTGAGCTAACCTTTCCTCTTTCTGAAAAATTGTCACCATCTTCAAAAGTTCCATGATACCATCTTAAATCCCCAGCAAGAAGACAGTTTATTCCCTCCTCTAAAATCACAAAATGTGGTTTATTATGCCCTTCTGTATTGAATTGTATGTTTGAATTATCTTTGCATTTCTCCAATGTACAATATCTGCTATATTAAGACTATATGTAATTACATGATGCCCTAGACCCTAATGAAATGTAAAAAAAAACCCTAACTTTGCAAATTCAGATCTTTGTTGCTCAGATCTTGTTTGACTGATTTGAATAGACAATTCTTAAGTATATTATTCACTTTATAGAGAAATAACACTAAATTAACAGAATATAGCTCTTTTATGAAATTAACTAATTCATAGTGGTCTATAAACAACTTCTTAAATCTTTTTTTTTTTAGGTGAAAAGAGGGGAGATAGTGAGGCAGATGCCTGCTTGTGCCCCAACTGAAATCCATGCAGTAACCCAGTCTGGGGCTGATGCTCAAGTACTGAGCTCTTTTTAGCACCTGAAGCTGATGCGCTCCAACAGAACTACAGTTGTCCCTCACCATACTATGGTTCACTTTTCATGGTCTCACTGTACTGTGGGTTTTTAAATTGTATATATCTAATTTTGTATCACAAATTTTTTGCTGTATTGTGGGAATTTACGGTTTATAGATATTTTATATATTTATTATTTTATTTTTGCAGTACAATAAGCAAAATAAGCGTGGGAAAGATTAATAACAGTGTGGGAAGGGCTTATAAAGACTTAAAATATATATAAATAATAAAATAAATATAATGTCGCTACTTTACAAATTTTTACCTGTCGTGAGGGGTTCTGGAACCTAACCCCCACAATAGACGAAGGACCAGTGTATACTCAGTGCCCAGTGCCAGGCTTGAACCAATCAAGTCACTGACTGTAAGAAGAGAAGAATGAGAGAAGAGGGAGAGGGAGGGGGGAAGAAGCAGATGGTTGCTTTGCCTGTGTACCCTGACCAGGAATCAAACCTGGGATATGCATACTCTGAGTCAACACTGTATCTACTGAGCCACTGGCCAGGGCCACTTAACACCTTGTATCAATCTTTAGTTGGCACTAAGAAAAAAATGTACTGATTTTCCAGGCTGACACTCTATCTACTATGCTACTGCTTGGTCAGGTATACTGATCTTCCTTATTTCTTTCCTTGATATCAAGAGATTATCTAACTCATCTAAAAGGTATCTGAAAGTTTAAACTGTTGTCTTGCCCTGGAATGAAGCTTTATTTTCTAGGATAGCAAACGCAGGGTTGTTAGTGTGCAGTTTCTATAATGTGGGGAAAATACAATTAAATTTAATTAAGCAGGCTTAAATGACCTAAATATTAATACAGTTCTAGTTTATAATATATATTTGTCCTTAAATGTGTGTTTTGTCTGATGAATTCATAGTACCTTTCAACACTCATTTAGTTTGACTATGTTGCCTGTCACAGAAGAAAGTTGAATACTTCAGAGAAAAGAATAAACCATTCTCCTTCTTGTGTAACATATTTATTTATGGCATGTTTAAGTTAAAATAAAATAAAACAATTAGGCAATCTAGCATCTATCTTGAAGAGTAAAGCATAAAGAAGTTAAAAATAAAAATGAAAGAAAGAGAATACAAACAGAAAGCAGAGAATTACGCTTCCTCATTAACCCTCATTTCAATCTTGTAAATGAAACTAAACATTCTGTCATGCTTAGAAGACTGAATGTATTCCATTATCAGAACTTAACTGCTAATAAAATTATAATATTCTGCTTTTTAGATTAAAATTTGGGTTAATTCTACTATCTTGCCACCATATCCTAAAAGCACAAGACAATACTTACTAAAGATATCAAAGTTGTCTTCTAAGAATAAGTACAAAGTCATGAAACTTTATAAATTATATTACCAAGGATTTTGTGTTTGTTTTGTGAATTTGCTTTTTACAATGAAAACTTTAAATATATGATTTTTAAAGCTATTTTCACAGTAAGTTCTCTTTTGTCTCTAGGAGAAATATCTAGTAAAGGTAACAATAAATTATTTTTTCCTTTCTGGAGAATAACCATTTCTGAAATGCATAGCCCTTTACTTGAATAAGTAACTTCAATTTAAATAGATATATTCTAGTATTACTTTCTTTTTTGGAAATTTAAATATACGGCTGATAGGTCATAGATAGAGCAGAAGCAGAGATATATATTTTTGTACTTGTTTT
Source organism: Saccopteryx bilineata (assembly GCF_036850765.1). Lineage (NCBI taxonomy): Eukaryota > Metazoa > Chordata > Mammalia > Chiroptera > Emballonuridae > Saccopteryx > Saccopteryx bilineata. The sequence goes on from NC_089494.1 coordinate 184,619,348, forward strand.
ACCTAATATTAATTTTTTTGTGTGTGTGTATTTTTCTGAAGCTGGAAACGGGGAGAGACAGACACACTTCCGCATGCGCCCGACCGGAATCTACCCGACACGCCCACCAGGGGCGACGCTCTGCCCACCAGGGGCGACGCTCTGCCCACCAGGGGCGACGCTCTGCCCCTCTGGGGCATCGCTTTGCCGCGACCAGAGCCACTCTAGTGCCTGGGGCAGAGGCCAAGGAGCCATCCCCAGCGCCCGAAGCCTCGGCTGCAGGAGAGGAAGAGAGAGACAGAGGGGAAGGAAGGGGTGGGGAGTGGAGAAGCAAATGGGTGCTTCTCCTATGTGCCCTGGCCGGGAATCGAACCCGGGTCCCCCGCACGCCAGGCCGACGCTCTACAGCTGAGCCAACCGGCCGGGCCCCGCTTTACCTAATATTATATGTAGTAAATATATACAGTATTTCAAAAGGAGATTTGGTTCTTGGGAAGCAGTCTGATGACAATGTTGGGGAAGGAACCTGGATGAAAGGCGTCCAGAAGTACGGAAGAAAGACCGTGACACAGTGCAGTGCTCTCCAAATAGCAGTTCTCATACCACTGCACTACAGTGAGCTGGTACGCTTGACAAATACATAAATTCTTGAGCCCACTCAAACACACTGGGTCAAACTTTATTTTTGGTGATTCTGAGGCACATTAAAAATTGACAATCATTGTTAAAGAAAACAGCAGAGTTTTAATTTTTTCTAAGTATAATAAAAAGTGTTTTAAAATGTATCAGGACATTCAACTTTGGTACTTTCTCCATCTCTATGACCTTTTAAATTTAGTATTTCTACATCATATTTTTTGCAGACTGTCCTTGTCTGCTATCTAGTTTACCAGATGGAAGAGGGTTGTATCACAAAGGCCGTATCTTTATATCTCTGTTCAAGAAACCAGCCAAATCTGAGACTACATCCATTTGACCTCAATTCCAAATCTTAAATGGATTCTCATTGGCTCAGCTGGTACTAAGTGCCTACCTTCTGTCCAGTAGGCCATGGTCAGCCAGACAAAACCAGATATGAAATAAAACATAGTTACATGGTCTCACCCCCAACTACCTGTGAAATCACTTATAGAAAATATTGAGCATAATGTATTTGACAGAGACAGGACACCACATCCAAAATAAAATAGTGAATAATGAGAAGTAAGGGAGTAATATTTCTAAAGATAAAAAATCATTGTATTTTGGATAGATAATTTAAAACATGTTAGGTAAAATAAGGAAAACAGTGATAATAATCTAAGTGTCCAACAGTAAGGCTTAAGTAAAAGATAAGATAAATTCATGAAACAGAAGAGAAAAAATTCATTCCTTAAAGAATATATGGAATAAAGAAAAACTATTGAAGATATTTTGTTATGCTAAACACACATAATTTATAAAATATTTAACTATTTATTACCTTACCAAAAATTAAAAAACTCAATAAAGACATGGGAAGATATTTGCATAGCAAATGCCACTGAATTTTGGGTTTTTTTTCTTCTGTAAACATTTCTGATTTTTACAAATTTCTATAAGAAATGTGTATCACTACTTTCACATTGGCAGAAAATAAAAGGAAAAAATAATATATTGTGCAGTTTACTACTTATCAAGGATTTTGAACATTAAATGACCACTTTTAACTCTGACAATGACTTGAGAGGCAGGAGGCAGTCCCATATCAGTGGTTACAGAGCAACAGTCATTAAGTTGCTAGACACTGCCTTTACTGGAACCAACCAGGAGCAGAAAACATCACTTGCATTTCCTGTAAGGCATAGACCAAGGATTAAGGCTGTCATAGAACAAACACTCCTCAGTATTTCATCCTTCAGATGAGGTGAACCTGCTTATGCCTTTTTCCTAATCTACATAGCATTTGGGTTGACATCAATATGAAAATTGCCTGTACCTAACTGAGCCTATACACACACAAAAGGCAACTAGAATATAGGTGTAGTGATCATTTGTGGTTTCTGGTCATTTGTCATCTGCTTATTCTTTTTATTTGAAGAAAATTTTAATATAGGTAGGAGATATTATTCCATTCTCCACTCAAAAAGTAAAACAGGATAAACATCTTTTTCTTTCATTCCAGAGATAGCTATAAAGCAGACTTGAAACCTTAGTTATAGATGTGAAAGTAGTCTCACCCAAGATTTTAACTTCTGTGAAATTACATAAAGATGCAAGAACAATCAGGACTTTTCAGCTTCTGAATTGGCTGGTTCCAGATTTGAATGGCACTTAAAGAGTGTCTGATGAGGACAACATAAGCTGTGTGCTGTGTCACCCACATTATTATTGTGGTTAGACTTAGCTCTGCCTTTCTTTTCTTGATCTACCTGGTTAACTATTATTCCTGAGGGTTCCTGCAGTAGTTGTGATGTTTAACTCAATATGTTAACTTGACTGGTCATGGGTGCCCATGTTAAACATAATTTCTTACATTAACAGTGGAGGTGTTTCTAAATGAGATCAGGATTTGAATAGGTGAACTCAGCAAAACAGATTTAAATCATCCTCCCCAATGTTGGTGGGCATCATCCAATCCAACGAACATCTGAATAGAATAAAAAGCAGCAGAAGAAGGAATTTTTCTTGCCTTGTTGAAATATTTAAATTTTTATTTTAAAAGTCCTAAAACAGTCTACCAGGTGATGGCACAGTGGATAGAGTGTCAACCTGGGATGCCAAGGACCCAGATTCAAAATCCAGAGGTCACCAGCTCAAGCACAGGCTCAGCATGTTGACTGTGGAGTAGCTGGCTTGAATGTGGGGTCACTGGCTTGAGTGTGGGACCATAGACATGACCCTATGGTTGCTGTTTAGAGCCCAACAGTAGCTAACTTGAGTCCAAAGTCACTGGCTTGTGCAAGGGGCCACTGGCTCAGCTAAAGCCGCCCCAGATCAAAACACATATGAGAAAGCCATCAATGAACAACTGAAGTGCTGCAACTATGAGTTGATGTATCTCATTTCTCTCCCTTTCTGTCTGTCTGTCCTTGTCTCTCTCTTTTTCATGTGCGCATGTGCTAAAATAAATAAATAAATAAATAATCCTAGAACTGAAAGGAAATGAAAGGAAAAGGGGGGAAGGAGGGAGAAAAGAGGAGACTATATAATATTTGAAGACCAAATGGCTTGAAATTAAGTTGAAATATTACTATGTGCTGTGTAATTTTAGGTAAATTAAGTTTTTTAAGTTTGTTTTTTTCCACTTAAATAAAAAGAAATATATATATATATATATATATATATATATATATATATATATAAAACAATAATTTTTTTTAGTCTGTTGGAAGAATTAGAAGAGATAATTTATGTAAAGCAGATAATAAAAATAAAAGTCAGGCACATGATAAGAGCTAAATGGATATTAATTATTTCTCCTTTCTTCATGATCTTTGAGTAGATCTGATCTCTCCAGGTGTGTCTTTCTGTCAGATGGGGAGGAAAAAACGAACTCTGAATCTAGTTTAAGAACTTGTTAACCTGGCTCACAGAGGCATCCAAGGAACTAACTTTATTTTAGTTCTATAATAATAAATTCAAGAAGATATTGGCCCAAGCTCAGTAAACCTAGGGTGATTGAGAATGAAGGATGAGAAGTTTGTTCAGCTTTATCTGTTCTCTGTATTATCCCTTAACAATCATAACTGTGCATTGCTTTATAAATGAGATGCACCTGGGCCAGGTATCGAACTCTACAGCATAGCTCTAGGCAAGATTGCATCCTGAACTCTTTTAGCTTTATTAAGTGTGAAGGGGGACAGTTAAGCTTTCAAGTTCTGATCTTTTACTTTCAACCTTCTTATACACGAGTGTTGGGCGTTGTTCTAAAATTCAGCCCTTTTTAAGTAGACTAAAGTGCTTAAAACCTTCACATGTCATTGTAGAATGTTGATGACCTATACTCACTATTATATATCATGTTGGAGAAAAAAAAAATTTTATTATTATTTTGTCTTTCTTCTTCCTAGTGAAACTCAAAATATAAGAGGCAATTGTGTTGGTCATAAAATGAGGCCTATAGCTCTAATCTTTTGCCTGTAAGATGTTTCAACATCTCTAAACATATCATTTGGGGGGGGGGCTAGATTGATTAATTTAGAGCTGGGAATGTAACCTACAGAGATTTTGAGATGTTATTCAGACTTTTGAAATAGCAAGACTTTACTTTTTTACTCTGGACTTGACCCTGGAAGAATAAAGCCCTGGCCCTTACAACACCTATCTGGTTACAAGAGGAGTTTGGATGTAAGCCAAAATGGAGAGACAAGAGTCAACAAATGGCAACAGACCTGGCCTAAACACCCACTTGCCCTTAGTATCAAGCTGCAATTGACCAGATCCTTTCATAGATTTTATAGTTATATAAGAAAATTAATCTTTTTTCTTTCGATCATCTTAATAGGGTTTTCTGTAACTGTGAATGGATGTATGTCTTTTAAAATGAAATATAGCAACTAAAAGAATGATTCTGGTAGCTGCAGGTAAGAAAGAGTGCCTGATGGGGCTTATAGTTTCTTCTTCGTAGTACTGAATGATACCTTGTTTAATACCCATGATCTCATTTAGGATTCAAATATCCATCTTTTCTTAGCTCATTCCATCCCTTGATTCTTCTCTGGGGCGACATCTTGCTTTCTATAATCCTTAATCCCTGGAGGTTTGTTGAATAAAGACAGATATTTTATTTCTAAATCAATAGTCTATGCAAGATTCCTTAATGCTGTGTTCTGCTTGACATATTGAATTTTTTGGTTTTTCTAATTGCCTGGAGCTTTCCTGAACTTCCAACATCCTGAGACTATTGTTCTTTGGAGCATACGCTGATTATTTTCTAACTAACAGACTGGCCTGAGGAAAACTCAGGGCATGGCAGGGTTGTAAAACTGAAGAATATAAATGAAGGAACAAGCAGATGCTCCACTGGAAAAGATATGACTGAAAGCAAAGCTAGTACCCTGAAATTTGCCCAAAAAGAAGCCAAAGGTTGAATTATGAAAACAGTTTAAAATAGAAAAAAGAACCACAAAACAAAAATTGTTCAGAAATCATGGAACACCTATAAGAATCAAAGTATCCAAGCAAATTAAAAATAAATATTAGGCAAAATTATAAGGAACTAAACAAGCAAACTCACTCATTGCTACTTCTGATAACTCTTTTCCAGCCTCTCCCATGTGTGGAAATTTGATCTGCTTCACACAGACTTCCCAGCCTCTGCATTATAATGCTTCTCTATTTTCCAATCGGCATATGACTTTTTACCAGACACATGGTAGGTTTCCTCACAGCTGTTTTCTCCCCATTTCTATTCCAGATATTTCTTAGTGTACTTTGGTTTCAGGGAAGAATAATACTAAACCTTTGTTGCCATTTTCTATGTCTAGAGCTAAGTCTTTTCCCAACAGTTTTCCAATATTTGGTTGTGCAACAATATAATTCAATTATGTCACTAACTATCCCGAGTTAGACCTTGTAAGTTAAGAACTCAGCTCTACAAGACAATCAATGCTGAAGGAACCACACACATAATGTCTTCAGTTTACCCACATTTTTACCCAGCCAGCAACAACTCTGGCATTCTCTTAAACTTGATAATTCACTAGAACAATTCACAGAACTCAGGAAAGCACGAGACTTATGATTACAGGGTTTTTTTTTGTTTGTTTTTTAAATAAAGGATATAACTCAGAATAAACCAAAAGAAGAAATGCACAGCACTAGGAAGGTAGTGATGGAGATGGAGAGTGGCACAACACTGAGCTTCCATGCCATCTTTCCGAGAATCACTTTCTCAGGACCTCAATGTGTTCATCAACCTAGAAGGCTCCAAAAACCTTGTCATTCAGAGTTTGTACTTGAGGTTTTATTACATAGTCATAGCTGGTTAAAGCCTGAGCCATCGATGAATGAGCTCAGACTCCAGTCTAAAATTTCCAACTCTCTCATCACCTGGTTGGTTCCTCTGGTGACCATCCTATATCCTAAGGATCTACTAGAAGTCACCTCATTGGCATAAATTCAGGAAACATCTAAAGTACAAAGGAGCTCCTTATCATCTACGACATTTCAAAGGTTTTAGAATGTCTATGCTAGGAACAAAAATAATACATTTTTTTATTATACCACAGAATTTATCCCTGAAATTTCAGAGGTAATATATAGACCAACCAGAACTTCTATTTCAGCCTCAAAAACCTCTTCTTTCTCTATATTTAGGTCTTCATTTATTTTTCTTTTTTTTGGACAGGTCAAAAGAGTATCTCAGAAAAAAATATTTAAAATTGCATTGGCTGATTCATCATTTTTAATGGGAAAAATCTAGTTCAGTCATATACACACACACATATTCATGTATTTTACAAAACTGAAATATAAAACTCTTCATCATTATTACAATAATACTCCTTTGTTCTAACTACCTATTACGTGCCCATAAATAAGCCTAAAGTTTGCAGTCATTTCATCTTGGCTGCAGATATTCAGGCCTTTCCTATGTGAATATTAATTGCCTGTTAGAGTTTCACTTGTTAAATTTGCATTTCCATACTTACTATTATATTGCATAACATCTTCATTTCTAAAAGTTAATTATTTACTTGTATTATTCAAGAAATGTTATTTGATAATAAGAAACCACAAAACTTGGCAGCTTAATAGAACCAAATGTTATCCCTTATATTTGCTTTATGTCTAAAAAACCAGTGAGCTCTCCTCACTACAGTCACCTGGGTCAAAAGCCTTCAGAGGCTTCATCTTGACACCTGCCCTTCACAGAAGAAAGAGAATCTAGCAACCCAGGCATTGGCCCTAAAAGCTCTGCCCCAAATGGATGTGTCTCATTTGCTCACATATTGTTAGTAACTAATGCCTTATGAGTCTCTCTTTTAAATCAATCACACCATGAACCTATCAGGTTTTGATAGAAAATCCAAACTGGAAATCTCTATTTTTCCAAAGAGATTTTGAGTCATTGAAAGAATTTTTTCCTATGCGTTGCCATAAACCACTCAGAGGTTTTTTTTATTTTTATTTTTTTATTTTTTTTTATTTTTTTAAAATTTTTTTTTTCCATTTTTCTGAAGCTGGAAACAGGGAGAGACAGTCAGACAGACTCCCGCATGCGCCCGACCGGGATCCACCCGGCACGCCCACCAGGGGCGACGCTCTGCCCACCAGGGGGCGATGCTCTGCCCATCCTGGGCGTCGCCATATTGCGACCAGAGCCACTCTAGCGCCTGAGGCAGAGGCCACAGAGCCATCCCCAGCGCCCGGGCCATCTTTGCTCCAATGGAGCCTTGGCTGCGGGAGGGGAAGAGAGAGACAGAGAGGAAAGCGCGGCGGAGGGGTGGAGAAGCAAATGGGCGCTTCTCCTGTGTGCCCTGGCCGGGAATCGAACCCTGGTCCTCCGCACGCTAGGCCGACGCTCTACCGCTGAGCCAACCGGCCAGGGCCTCAGAGGTTTAATAATGAGTTTAATGGCCATGCCCTTGATTTAATGCTTGCCAAGGGTCTCACATTTTTAATGCAAAGTTAATACTCTGACATTTTCTAATTCTCTATTTTATTTTTTACTTTTTAGAGTTGAGAAGTAAATCTGCCTCCAAACTAACAAGTTTCTGAACTTGTAGACCCTTCCTATTTCCTTTAAAATCTGTTTTCTTGAGCTTATATTTTTCTTCTTCAATCTTGCCAAAGACAGTAACAACTACTATATACCATTAGCATTCTATTTTCTCACAAATTCACCTAGAACTACAAATTAATGAAGTATAGGAGCTGCCTTCCAAGCAAAGGTGGAAATGTTATCAAATGTTTTGAATCTGTATTACATGAATCATGTTTTTGTGGTAGCAGCTAGACAGACATGATGAGCAGAGTGAGGATAATAAATAGGCCAAGCACAGAAGGCCACCAAAGTGAAAAGCCCCAGGTGCCCACCAATGAGCAAAAATGGGAAAACAAGGACATCATCCCAGGGTGGCCTTTCCTCTCTTTGCTGGCCATGCAGTTTAGAACCTCAGATTTGGTGTTTTTAGTCACAGAATTTGGATCCTCTCCTGAGCATTCTTCCCCTGGCATATCACAAGTCATGTGGTCTTAGACAACCTTAGAGGTAAAACAAGAAAGCCAGAGAATAGTGCTTAAGCATTAACCTCTAGAGATAACATCTAGGCCTCAGTTGTGTTTCAGTTCTAGGCCCAGAAAAGCAGCAAAACCAGTCAAAGGAAAGCCACAGCTGACTTCAGGACCTGCTGCATTGAATAATGACTCCGTGCCTTGGCACTGACCAATCAGTAGGATACACGATCTTAAAAGAACATACCTGGAGAGCTGATGAATATTCTATTAAAATCTTCCCCTGAGATCACCCCTAAAATTTCACCTTAAAACCCTTTAGGACTGAGGTCCCAGGGCACTCTCCCTTCTAGGAGTACACCCCTGACTTTCCCTTCACCTTCCTCCTTCTCCTCTTCTTCCCCCCAGGCATGTTTTCCTTGCCCTTTTTTTCTAAACTCTAAGGGACCCCACAAGACTTGCAACCAGGGGAACAGTGGACTGAATGGCTGGTCCTGAGCAAACAACCTGAACGTGTCTCCAAGGTCCCCTTTCCTCTAATTTTCTTCCTGCACGGTCAATAAACTCTTCCTTTACTATTGCATTTTTGTCTCTTGATTTAATTATTTTTCTCAAGAAGTCAAGAATTGAGGTTTCATCTCTCCCCCTGTAACACTTTCGGTCTGCTATATCAATTATCTTCCTACTTTTTATCGAGACCTGATATCAATCCCATGTGTCTTAGCTCTGTTGTCACGGCAGCATCCAGTATCAATTTCTGTTTAACAATCAGGCTAGGATATTTCCATTTGCTCTTCTAGATCCATACTTTATACTTTTCTCCACTACTTTGGTTCCTAGTGTGAAAGTGAGGCAGTTAGTTGATGTTATTATGTGCATCAGTGGATTCTTTTGTCTTCCAGTTTCTACGAGTGCTCATCAATATTGTTCATCAAGTTACACGTGGGAGCAGGGAGCTCGGTTCCCTTTAGTCACTTGGCACCACAGGCTTCAGCGTGGCTCATGCTTCTGTGATCAGTGGAGCCACAGGAAGAGCGTAGAGATACCCATAGAAGGGTCCTTCTACTTCGGTCTGGATGTGACACCAGCCACTTTTGCTTACATTCTTAAAGGAGTAAAAGTACCATCCTAACATGCAACCAAAAAGGAGAAAACTGGAATAATTTAATAATTACTTTACAAATGGTTCAAAAGTTGTTTTTGAAACATAAGGTTATGATAAAATTAAAGCCAACATTAAAACCCATGTTAACTTCATACATTTTTATTGTAAGAATAATAAAAGTGAACATATAGAGTATGATTCTGTTTGTCTTCAAGCAAATAAGCCTGTTAATGTAATGATGCTGCACAATTACCTAAAAAGAAAAGTGGAAGCTCACACACACAAAATAACTGAAAATTAAATTGTATTCAGCTCAGTTTATAAGCCCTCCAGATCTGCTCAGCTCTGCTCCAACCCTAGGCCAGGTAGCTGGCCATTTACCCTGGGTCCCAGGTACAACACCCCAGTAATGGCTTTCAGACTTCCCACAGACTCAAAGCCAAACTCCAGTCACCACTGCATTTGCCTCATCCTCTAAAATTTCAAAGTATCTTTTTACCCAGGAGTGAGAGCAGTGCTTCAGTGAGAATTCAGAGCACCCTCCTGGTATAACATGAGGTAGCTCCAGCTCTTCCGACTGCTACCAACAGGGCCAATTAACAAAATGCAGAAGATTAGGGGAAGAACCATGAAATGGTCTTTTACCAGAGAAAGATAAATGACTAGAAAAAGTCCACTGAAAGACTTTTCAGTGGCTTTCCCTTCCTCGCCTGATCATTTTGAGATGGCGCTATCACATAACGTCTCTGAAGCTTTTCAACAAAACTAAGCAGCTGGCCCTGGCTGGTTTGCTCAGTGGTAGAGCATCGGCCTGACATGCAGAAGTCCCGGGTTTGATTCCCGGCCAGGGCACACAGAAGAAGCGCCCATCTGCTTCTCTACCCTCCTTCCTCTCTGTCTCTCTCTTCCCCTCCAGCAGCCAAGGCTCCATGGGAGCAAAGTTGGCCCAGGCACTGAGGATGGCTCCATGGCCTCTGCCTCAGGTGCTAGAATGGCTCTGGTTGCAACAGAGCCACACCCCAGATGGGCGGAGCATTGCCCCCTGGTGGGCATGGGGGGGTGGTGGATCCCTGTCGGGCACATGCAGGAGTCTGTCTGACTGCCTCCTGGTTTCCAACTTCAGAAAAATACAAAAAAAAAACAAACAAAAAAACCCAACCCCCCCCCCCAAAACCAAAAAAAAAACAAAAACAACTAAGCAGCTGACTGCATTGCAGGTGAACCTGGGAAAGTTGAACAATATGCAACTTTGAACTTGCCTGCCCTCTTTACTGCCTCACTTTCCCACTGCCTCTCCCAATGTGGTATTTACAAATAAGCTTTGCCTCAGAAAATATTTGCTAAGGAACCTAGGCTTAGAAAACTAGTACCAAGAATGGTCATAAAGAGAAGACCCTTTTGGTAGTAAGTGAAAGAAAGCAAATGAAAACTAGCTTAAGAATGAATAAAAAGGCATATTTTTCCTTTAAGGTGAGTGGAGCTCAGGCCCTGGCCGGTTTGCTCAGTGGTAGAGCATTGGCCTGGCATGTAGGAGTCCTGGGTTGGATTCCTGGCCACGGCACACAGGAGAAGCACCCATCTGCTTCTCCACCCCTCCCCCTCTCCTTCCTGTTTGTCTGTCTCTTCCCCTCCCGCAGCCGAGGCTCCATTGGAACAAAGTTTGCCCGGGCGCTGAGGATGGCTCTGTGGCCTCTGCCTCAGAATGGCTCTGATTGTAGCAGAGCAATGCCCCAAGATGGGCAGAGCATCGCCCCCTGGTGTGCATGCCGGGTGGATCCCAGTCCAGCGCATGTGGGAGTCTGTCTTACTGCCTCCCCGTTTACAACTTCGGAAAAATACAAAAAAAAAAAAAAGTGAGTGAAGTTCAGAGTGTAAATTCCATGGGGTAAATTGGGTTCAGGCATAGTTCGATGGAAAGACTGACAATATCATCAAAATCTGGCTTTCTCTCTTGGCTTTGCTTGCTGCTATGTCCACTTCACTGTCAGGCAGCTTTTCTCACACAGTGGCAAAAATAGTTTATGTTCTAACCTCTACACAGAGACTACGTCTTTCAGGATGTATTCTGAACCTGGGAGTAACTCCCACCCGCTGACTTAAGTCAGGGTCCTTCGTGAGCACTCACCGTGACTACACTTGGCCAGGTGTGGGTCACACACCTACCTTCACCTCCACCAGTCCCACCGAAAAGAACCATGTGGACAGAAAGTGCAGTAGGAGTGGTCACAAGGGGAAAAAACAGGTGTTTAGTACCTGAAGAGAGGTAATGAATATAAGGCAAGTAAAAACAAATGAAGTTTATTAAAAATTCTATTTGTGTTTAATTGCAAACCTATATAACTAAGTTAATATCTTGCTTAGTGGTTGAGGAGTTCATGATATTTTCATTAGAAAAATACTACCAACACTAAATAAAAGGATACTGTAGAAGCAGAAAAAATAGAACTACATTTAAATATATTGTTGACTTTGCCAAAAACGCTGAATTGCATGTATGTATTTATATTGTCATTTCATAAATAAATGCAAAGGCAAATAAGAAATAAAACTGTTGGACATCTGCCAAATATTACAAAAAGAAAAGAGAAGACCTTAAGGGGAATATTTGGAACTGGATTTCCTACCTACCTGAAAGCAATAAAGACTCCATTGTTTGGGGGAGGGAGGTAAATAAAGTAATAAAAATCCCTAAAATGAAATAGCAGTTCCATTATTAAAATTTGTCACACCAATTAATGGAATGTAGGTATGTTTGTGGTTGGGGGTTTTTTTGGTTCATCATTCTAATTTCGATTTCCTCTTGACCTTTCTTATACTTTTGCACTCTTAGAGTTGTTTTTCTTTCTTCTGCTTGTGTTTTCATGTACATCTATGAAACTCCTCGCTCAAATTTTTGTTTTTTTTTAAATGACAGACATAGACTCTTTATTAAAAACTACAAGAAATATAGGGACTTTTACAGATGAGACTCCATGTAATAACATTCCCAGAGAGAATGTCAGATGTTAACAAACTCATTCTTAAAAAAAAAAAATCTACTAAATTTTATTTTAAATTAGTAGTTATACTGATACTGGCTTTGCAGCAGCTATTTGAAATTTCTGACATAAATCTGGCTGGTGTACTAAATCTGAAAAGATAGGTAAATATAAAATATATCGGTCCAAGTTTTGGTAATAGGATACTTCTCATGCCAAACTCTGAATCAGATCAATGTCACTTAAAAATTTTAAAGAAAAAAGGAAGAATGTTCTAGGTAGCAACTGAAGTCAACAGAAACTCTGACTTCAAATGGCTCAAACAAGTAAGGTGTTTTTTTTATCCCACTTAAGTCTGGAGTTAGGCAGTTCTGGGGTGTTGATTTGCCTACCTGGGCTACATAGCTCTCCCTGTCCTGCCATCTTTACATGTTGGCTCGAGTCCATGTGTTTATTAGTTTGCTAGGGTTGCCGTAACCAAGCACCATAGACTGGGTGGTATAAACAACAAACATTAATCTTCTCACAGTTTTAAAGGCTAAACGTGTGAGGTGAAAGTGTCAGGAGAGTTTGTGTCATTCTGAGACCTCTCTCCTTGGCTTGTAGATAATCCTCTTCTCCCTGTGTTTTCACATAGCCTTCCCACCATTCATGTCTGTGTGTCCCTATATCCCTTATTATAAAAACACCAGGCATATTGGATTCGGGTCTGCCCCAGTGACTTTATTTTAACTTCCTCTGTAAGGATTTTGTCTCAAAATACAACCACATTCTGATGGACTGGAGGTTAGGACATCAACATATGGATTTTAATGGAGGAATCACAATTCAGCTTTTAACACTGTGGTTATAACTTTGTGATCTTAAGACCATTGCGAAACTCTACAACTCATTTTTACTGTAGATACAAAAGAAATACTGAAAGGAATGAGCCTGTTATCTTTTCCCCGTCCTCTTTTTTTAAGTGAAAGGAGGGAAGATAGAGAGACAGATGTGCTCCGATAGGAATCTACCTGGAAACCCCTGTCTGTAACTGATGCTTGAATCAACTGAGCTATCCTCAGTGCCTGAGATCGATGCCTGGACTAATCAAGCTATCTTTAGCTCCTGATGCTCATACCAATTGAGCCACTGGCTGCAAGAGGGGAAGAGACAGTGAAGGGGGAGAGGGAGGAGAATCCCAGAAGAAGATGCTTGCTCCTCATATGTTCCCTGACCGGATTATCAAACCTAGGAAGTCTGCATGCCAGACCAATGCTCTATCCACTGAGCAAACCAGTCAGGGCCATCTTTTCCTCTCTTTAAAAGAAAACCAAAAGCTTCCTATAGCACCATCTCTTCTACTTAATCGATTCATTTATAGCTCATTGGCCAGAACTGTAGCACATGGTTACTTTTAGCTGCAAGGCAGTCTGGACTAATGACAAGGGTTTTTTCAGTATCTCTAGTAAAGGAGAAAAGGCAAAGGACAATTAAAAGAGGGTTTGGGGCCACTTATTGTACAGTCTATTCCAGAGAATGTCATAGAGTATTTAACAAATGCCTATTTTCTGATCCACTATTAATGACAGACACTATATCAAGCACTCAAGGTATATGAGTGAACAAAAGGCAAACTCTACCTTCACAGAATTTACAGTGTAGTGTGGAAGAAAAAAAAATACCAATTACAGTGCTGCATGGCCACAGAAAACTCGGGAGCAGCATATTGTTTTACAGAAACCCATTGGAGAGACACCAAACCTAGTGTCACAAAAAGTGACATCTATACCTTTTCTATCATTAGTATGTACATTTTAGAGGTACTTTAAGCCATAAGTAAATTGATATTTCAGAAATCAGTAGGACAGGACTTGGCACAAAATAATTAAAATATGTGTGTCCATTTACTGATATTTTTTTGTTTGTTTTGTATGTCACAATAGCAAACTCTTTAGTACATTAGACACTATTTAAAGGGATCCCTTTCACTCAGTTATTCATAGTTATTAAATGAGGTAGTTACTATCATTGTCCTCATTCAAGAGATGAAGAAACTGAAACACTGAACAGTTAAGTAATTTGCTCAAGTCATATAACTATTGAAAAGCAAAGCTGGGATTTGAATCTAGGCAGTTCAACTCCAAAAATCATTCTTTTAACTGCCGTGTCATCAGGACTCTCTTGATTATACTTTGCTGCTAACATTTATTTCATATGGTGTCAAAAATGCACTAGTACTAAAACTATAATCTTTCCTGATGTCTGAGTTTATATCTCTGGCCATCTATCTACCTGGTAGATAAGTAGTTTCTATCTACCTGCTACTGCACTACTCTAAAAATAATGTAGATGCTTGCAAGGAAAACCATGAAGTAATTATTTTTTATTGAAATGGAAAAAAAAATGGGGAAGCTCTATAAATTACATACATAAAATGTCTCAGTTTTCTCAAGGCTGTTCATTTTTCCCAGCTCGTGTCTTCTCTTCCTATTGGCTAAGCTGTAAACTGAATTTTGTTAATTTGGCATCGGTACAAGTTGTATACCAGCTTTGAGAAATTGTTCTTGATTCTTTCTGGACAGTGGAATATAAAGATTTTTTTTTGTGTGTAGTAACAATCTCTTTTCTTATTTTATCTTTTGGTTTATTTTATTGTTCATTTTTATATTTTGCTTATTTTTATTCCAGCTTGACATGGTTTCTATATAGTTGTTTGTTTAAGAAATAAAAGAAATATACTTATTAAATATAGTATGGCTTTTAAGTTTTGTTAATGACACATTTTAGAATTAGTAAAACCTCAGTTTTGCTTTACCTTCTTCTGACTGAACAAACAGCCAGCCAAGGTGCCATGTTCAATAATAGCATTTGAACAATACACTGGAGAAAAAAATTAAAAGAATTTGTCCCACTTTTATTTCTAGCATCAACTGCTAAATATCTACATGCCACTGGCAATTATTTAGAATCAAATTTTATACTGTGAGAAGTCAGCAAATCCATAATCCTGAAAACACTGGATATTTATTTATTTATTTATTTGTATTTTTCTGAAGCTGGAAACGGGGAGGCAGTCAGACAGACTCCCACATGCGCCCGACCGGGATCCACCCAGCACGCTCACCAGGGGGCAATCCTCTGCCCATCGGGGCGTCGCTCTGTCGCGACCAGAGCCACTCTAGCGCCTGGGGCAGAGGCCAAGGAGCCATCCCCAGTGCCCGGGCCATCTTTTGCTTCAATGGAGCCTCGCTGCGGGAGGGGAAGAGAGAGACAGAGAGGAAGGAGGGGGGAGGGGTGGAGAAGCAGATGGGCGCCTCTCCTGTGTGCCAACTGGCCAGGCCAACACTGGATATTTTTAAGCAAATGCCCATTGTGTATAAATAATTGTGACTCGAAAAACTAGACTCTTCTTTGTAGCCAAAGACAGTGTGAGTAGGTTTTTAACTATGAATTTTAAAGCTTGCTGCCATCTACAACTCATTTTCCACAGTAACCTCTCATCTGGGTAATTTGTAAACCTGAATTTATTTTTTATTTCTAATTACTACAGAAATCTTTCATGTCTCACTGACCACTTATACTACTGGTAGCTAGATGAAATGAATAGAACAAAAATAAATTGTGTCAAGCATTGTCAAGGTCCCTGATAATTTTCAAGAATGTGCTCTTTGGTTTTGTTATGATATGACTATTTCCATTTTACCTTGATGCTGAAGCATGCGATTCTTATAGTTTTTCTAATAAAGTATAATTTCTATTTAAATTGTAAATAATTCTATAAAATAACTATGTTTTGAAATGGACCTTCTCAGCTTTCTCTTGGCAATGTCTATTTACATTTTAGAGGATGTATGGACTTAGCACTTGAAGCCAATTCAGTATTATTACATTTTAATTTTTCCAATACTGTGATGAAATAGATGAACTAAACTTTGATGTGTTTCAGTTTTGAGATTAAGATCTGACAAACAAAAACTTTGTTGTGCTTATACTGGTTACAAATTCCGGCTCTGCTCATCTCCAACTATCAATCCTGGGATCTCATGGTCACACTAAGCCACAGTTTCCTCATCTCTGTAATAGCATTGGCTCAGCCTCACATGGCTCTCTCACCGAATGACTGAGAATTGAATGACATAAGCTAAGACTTGGCTTCTCTAAATGAAGAACAAGGGTTTCCAGGAAGAAAAACTGGTCATCAGGAGGCACAGGATTCTCAGAATAGAGACAGTGCATCTTACATCAGCATCTTCATTAAAATATTTTGGGGAGAAAAATGAAGTAATTTTATATTACAACCAATACAAATGTGTTATGGCATGCTATTCAAAGCTATGAATATTTAAGATAAAATACGCAAAAGTCGTAATGAAGGAGATTCTCTCCTGTCACTGAAATTCCCTTCCGTCACTCTCCTCTCTTTAGCCTCAACCACTTACCCTCTTACCAAGCTTGTATGTTGTTTTTTTTTTTTCCCATAGACAAGTGAAAGACACTTGACTAGAGAAAAAAGCATATAAATGTGATAAAATATGCATAAAATGACATATTGGTATCACTTTTGGTCTATCTAAAATTGTATGCAGTAACTTACAAATCATTCCACATTTCTGCAATGTATGGATTAATTCAAGTTGCCATCTTTACTATTGTGGATTACTGCGATGGTCTTACAACTGCCTGCTGCATCCATTCTGGTCTTTCTCAAAATTACCTTCAATCCTCATGTGAAATAGTGTTTTTTAAAAACTTGGCTTCAATTATGATACCCTATCCCTTAAAACCCAGCCATGACTTCCCATTTACCTTGGAAAAAATACTAAAGCTTTTCACATTTCTTCTTGTGCCTTCCACAACCAATCCCACACTCCTTCCTGCTCCCCTGTTACTACTGCTCTCACCTCTTTCAGCCCCTGATGTTAATAAATCTCTGGCTGGCCACAGGGCCTTTGTACAGATTCATCTCTTACTTGAATGGACTTCTCTCCTCTCTTCATCTAGTGACTCTTCTTGTTTGAGATATTCCATAAGAAAGGAGACTTCCCAGGTAAAGCTTTTCCTATTCACTCCAGATATGTAAAACTCCCATCTTAAGGTCCCAACACCTTGTATGTCTCCTCTGTGGTACTAACTACACTTGCAAAACCATTTGTGCAAGTATTTAATTAAAGTTTTTCTTTATTACTTCTCTATTTAAGCTCTATCAGTTTACTTGATTTCATCATACCACATAAGAAATTCTCCATATATGTTTGACTGAATGAATAAATGAGTGAATACAACTTCACTTTGCATAACAAATTTTTTTAAATATATATATTTTTTATTTATTGATGTTTTAGAGAGAGAGGAGTGAGAGAGAGAGACAGAGAGAGAGAGAAGGGAGAGGAGCAGGAAGCATCAACTCCCATATGTGCCTTGACCAGGCAAGCCCAAGGTTTCGAACTGGCGACCTCAGTGTTCCAGGTCGATGCTTTATCCCACTGCGCCACCACAGGTCAGGCTGCATAACAAATTTTATCATTGTCATTTTCCAATATATTTTACAAATAAAGACCTAAAATGTAAAGTTATAATATTTTCCTCTGGTAATATTACCACATTACATTCTTATTAATATAACATCTAATTGCTAGCATAGTGTTGGATGTAGAAGAGAAAGAAAATAAATTTTTATTAAAATGGATTGAATGATACATTTTATAGGGAAAGGAAGAGTAGCTGTATATTCTATTTTAATTAGCTTGTTGAGATGTTCTCTGATTGAGATAAAACTATGTGTGTTCCACTTAGAAAGATATATTACATTATCATTTTAGTTCTACACAGTAATATGGAGAAAGAAAAAGGGACCTAGATAAAATATACTAATAATGTCTAAAAATGTAGAAAAGAAATGTAGAAAAATTATCAGTATTTATTACCAGGTGTGTAATTGCTTTTTAAAAAAATATAAAATTAGATATACACATTTGAAAGCTGAATTGTCAAAGTGATTATTTAATAATTTGTGATTACCATAGGCAAGACATAGTGATAGACATTGTGAGTATATCAATTTAAATAAGGTGGGTATCTCTGTCCTCAAGAAAATTAGGATCCCATAAGGTAGAAAAATTAACAAAATGGAGTTAGACTTATGTAATAAATACTATAATATAGTGTTATGGGCTGCATTGTGTCCTTGCTCAAGCATCCCCTCCCCCCAATTCATATGTTGAAGTCCTAACCAATGCTACCTCAAATGTGACTGGATTTGGCGATAGGGCCTTTAAAGAGGGCAGTAAAATAAAATGAAGTCGTACGGGTGGGTACCAATCCAATATGACAGGTGTCCTTATAAGAAGAGATTAAGACACAGGTATATACAAGAAGAAGAACATTTGAAAACAGGGAGAAGACAGCTATCCACAAGCCAAGCAGGAAGGCCCTCAGAAGAAAATCACCCTGTCCACACTTTAATTTGGACTGCCAGCTTTCAGAATGTAAAGAAATAATTTTCTGTTGTTTAAGTCACCTACTGTGTGGAACTCTGTTATTATTTCTACCTGGCTAATATTAATACAGTTATAATCAAAAGTGTTATAGGAGCACAGATGAGGAAAAAATTTTTGCTAGAGATTTATAGTGAAGGTAGAATATCTGTTTATTTATTGAAGTTTTTAAGAGACTTTCACAGAAGTTTATATTTATCTCTGTTTCCATCGATTACTCAGTAAACCTGTCAACCTCAAGTCTTATATTTCAACTCCAATTTTGGTTACCTGTATCTTGTTACCTGGAGTTCTCTGTATTTGTTTCCTATGACTGCTTTAATAACTTACCACAAATGTAGTGACTTAAAAGAACACGAACTTATTCTTTTACAGTTTTGGGAATCAGAAGTCCAAAGTGAGGCTTATGGACCTAACTAAGGTGTTGACAGAGCTTGATCTTTTTGACGGCTTCTATGGAGAATTTTTTTTTCTCTTTACCAGGTTAAGGTGGTTGCTTGTATTTCTTGGTTCATGGCCTCTTTCTCATATTACTCCAACTTCCTTTGGCACGTCTTTTATTACTGACTTGGACCTTTATAGTCTTTTTATAAGGACTCTTATAATTACATTAGTCCACTTGAAGAATACAAAATAATCTTCCCATCTAAAAAGATTCTTAACATAATCATTCTCTATGTACAGTTCCTTTTGTAATCTAACATATCCACAGATTGTTGGCATCACAATACGAACATATTTGGGGGTCTTTATTCTGCAGATCACAGCCACCTTAACAGAACTGTTTAAGTTCAGTACCCTGCTTTCTAAGCTTAGCCAGTATATTCTATTCTCTCACTCCTATTGAACTTGCTTATTAAATTCTAAACAAAATTTATTATTGAATCTTTTTATTTTCTTCCTGGCCTTGCTTCTGTCATTAGTTTATATTAACTGTGTTTGAACAGCTGAACCGTTCACTTCCCTGATACTTCAATTCTCTTTCTATCCTACCATTGCTTAGTCCTAGCCACACCCCAAGCTGGATCAGTTACCCACCATCCCTTACACTGCTGCATCTGCAAACTAGAGAGCCACATCCATGGTCTCCAACCTAACTCAGTCTGCAACATGAGGGACATTTAGTCATACCTGCTCCTTTCCAGTTTCAATGTCTATTAAAATAAAAATGTTACTCAGCCATAAGAAATGATGATATATTGCCATTTAAGGCAACATGGATGAACCTTAAGAACATCATGCTAAGCGGAATAAGTAAATCAGAAAAAGCTAAGAACGCTATGATTTCACACATAGGTGGGATATAGAACTGACACTCATGGATATAGACAAAAGTGAAGTGGTTACCAGGGGTAGGGGTAAAAAAAGAGGGGAGTGAGAAGGGACAAATACATGGTAACAGAAAATGGTGTGACTTTGGGTGATGGCACCTAATGCAACCAACAGTTTAAATGCTATAGAGATGTTTACCTGAAACCTCCGAATTCTTATCAACTAATGTCACCCTGTTAAATTTAATTTTAAATAAAAAGTTGAATAAAATAACATGAAAACAAGAAGAAAACATTTACCCTTTACCTGATACATTCTTAATTTTCATCATTTCTCAGTAGATGCTCCAATTTCTTATTTCCATAAAATAATTGAATCCACCAACACAAAATACCACAATTTCTTGCTCCTTGACTCACAAAATGCTACAAAGGTGTCTGTCACCTTTTTTTTCCTCCAAATATAATTGTTGAATTAAACTAAATTGAACTGTAGCATTGGGGGCTACAAAGAAAGTTGTAAAAATAGTGATCAATCTCTAATTTCTTGAGAAAATGTTGGAGGGCATATACATTTTATTGTGTCATAGTGCTCTTTAAAATCTTAGTTGGTATCCAGTTATCTACAGGATAACTTCTAGCTTAGTAATGAAAAATGTACCAAATCTTTCACATAACATCTTTTTTTATCTGTATTTTATTGTCTATACTGCACGTCTATTGTCTAGATATGCAACTCTACACCTTTGTACATTTGTTCAACATTTTTCTCTGTCTGTAGTATTCTTACAGTATGTCCTGAACTAGCAAACCTCTACATTTCCTCAAAAACCTCAATGATAGTTTTCCTGGGAAACTTTTCTTAACTATTCCAGGAAAACTTAGGAGATTTTCCTCTTAACTCCTAACTTCATTACTACTTAATACTATTGCTACTACTGTTAATATTACCAATAAATATAAGGTCTACCGGAAAGTTCTGTCCGTTTTTGGAATAAAACAAAATACAAATTTTTCTTATCGTCAATAAATTTTATTAAATAATATTATTGCATTATTAATGATTTCTTGCTAGCGTGAGGGCAATTGGTATATCTCATTTTTGAAAAATGTTTTATCTTTTGATGCAAAAAATTGAACCAGTGCTTGTTTAATATCTTCTTCATTTTTGAATTTTTTGCCCTTCAAAAAATTTTGTAAGGACAAAAACAAGTGATAGTCAGAGGGTGCTAAGTCCGGGGAATATGATGGATGCGACAGACATGCTTCTGTAGCATTTCTTCCTTGTTGAAATTCGTAAAAATTATGGCCCTGGCTGGTTGGCTCAGCGGTAGAGCGTTGGCCTGGCGTGCAGGGGACCCGGGTTCGATTCCCGGCCAGGGCATATAGGAGAAGTGCCCATTTGCTTCTCCACCGCCCCCCCCTTCCTCTCTGTCTCTCTCTTCCCCTCCTGCAGCCAAGGCTCCATTGGAGCAAAGATGGCCTGGGCGCTGGGGATGGCTCCTTGGCCTCTGCCCCAGGCGCTAGAGTGGCTCTGGTCTCAGCAGAGCAATGCCCCGGAGGGGCAGAGCATCGCCCCCTGGTGGGCAGAGTGTTGCCCCTGGTGGGCGTGCCGGGTGGATCCTGGTCGGGCGCATGCGGGAGTCTGTCTGACTGTCTCTCCCCGTTTCCAGCTTCAGAAAATACAAAAAAAAAAAAAAATTGTAAAAATTACAGTGGCGTAAATAAACTTTATCAGTAGCCATGGGTACACTACCGCTTTACACATAAGACTAACGTAAATCAACTTTGTTTTAGTTAATTTGCTACATCAGTATGTATACATTAAGTGATAAAAATAGAGAGGCACACATGCGCCAAATAAACATGTGCTTATGTGTCGAAACTTGTTGTGATAGGAACGGACAGAACTTTCCGGTAAACCTTATACTATTGCAAATAACATAATAATTAGCTATCATTTACTAAGTAAATTATTAAACCTAAGTTACTAAACTCTAGTGCATGTTATTTCTTTTGAACCCCCCAATCACCTCTGAGTTTGAGTACAATTAGTATTCCTTTTACTATTGTAGGTACAGAGGCTTAGGGTATTAAGTGTTTTGCCTAAAGGTCACCCAGATCCAGAATTTATATCTAGGCCTATCTGATTCAAGGCTTTTACTAAATGCCATACCCCACTGGTTTCTTTGCAAATTGATCATATTTAGCTGCAAGGCTACATATGCTGTACTGTAGAGATAGTCTGTAGAGGACAAGCAATTCTGTGGCATATTTTGTGTAATACTGATAAATTAAATTATATGTCCCTGCCTGATGGTCAAACTAATGTATGACTGAGAAGGAATAGGGGAAAAGCAGTTGCTGTTACTTAAAATATATACTTTTTTATGTAAATGGAGGAGTTTAAAAATTCATGAAAGATATATAATCTACAGTCTCAGTTATCGCTTTCAACTGCTTAGTGAGTAAAAAAAAATGCTTCCATTAATGTTTAGATTATATATTTTTTGTGTAATTTAGATAAATTTGATTAGAATGGGTTAAGATGAGAAAGTCTTGACTGGTTTCATTGTGAAAAAAGAAACCTGAAAAAATTACAGTACTCAAAGGTACAATTTTTTTTCTGTATATTTTAACTTCTCATTAAATACCTGCCATGTAATATACAATGCACAACACCATTTCAGGAGGTTTTCTAGGTATAGAAAGTATTTCTAGCTAGTTTACAGAATACCAGATTAAATGATTTTAAATCACTTGTCCATGATAGTTTAGTCTGACTGATGGTAATACTGCAAACTGCATTACTATACACTTAAGTTTAAGAAAAAAAAAGTCATTGCCTGACCAGGCAGTGATGCAGTGGATAGAGCATCTGACTGGGACACAGAGGACCCAGGTTCGAAACCCTGAGGTTGCTGGCTTGAGCGCAGGCTCATCTGGTTTGAGCATAGGATCTGCTGTAGCTCCTTGGTCAAGGCACATATGAGAAAGCAATCAATGAATAACTAAGGTGCTGCAATGAAAAATTGATGCTTCTCATCTCTCTCCCTTCCTGTCTGTCCCTATCTGTGCCTCTCTCTCTTTGTCACACACACACAAAAAAGTCATCACTTTGCAAATTATCTTTTCATTTATGGCCCATATAGAGGGCAACAAAAGATGGACTGCCAACTTTTGAATGCTCCCTAGAGGAAGCAGTCTACCAATTACATTCTAGCCCACAGCATTGCAGAACTGCAGACAATAGGCTATGGAGCACTTCATCTCTGCCCACAGACACCACCACTCTGTAAATCCTGGTTCAATGGGCTTTGTACGGATAGCATTTCCTGAAAGAGCCAGAGTTTAAAATTTCCCAAAGCTAAGCCCACTGTGTATTTATTTCAATATATGGCAGAATCAACTGAGGATCTAACAAATAAAGTCTACATCCACTGGCATTATATTAGAAGTCATATATCAGATGCATAGCTAGCTATGCGCATCTCACCCTGAAAATGAATGAATGAAAAAATACATTACTACAGGCTTGGCTAGCTAAATAAATACTATGGAGTTTGAACTATCACTCCCTTATCCATGCCTGTAATTAAATTTTGAGAGTTTATGTACCAGAAACCTTGAAAAGCCTCCTAATGATCCCTGGAAACCAGGTCTTTTGAACTGAGTATGCTGATGTGCCATCACTGGCCTGAAATGTGACCCACAGGTCTCATGGTTTACTCTTAAGGTGAAACTGATAAATTACTGGTCCTGATTTCAGAAAGATCCTTTTATGTTCTGCGCTGAATGCAACAAGGTTCATTTTCATGAGAGAAAACCATAGAATTTCAGGCAGAACATTCTACTGAGATGCTGTAGAAAATGCATTTAATATACACACATTACAGCGTATATTAAAAGAACACATAACCTGACCAGGTGGTGGTGCAGTGGATAGAGCGTTGGCCTGGGATGCAGATGACCCAGGTTTGAAACAGCAAGGTTTCCAGCTAAAGTGTGGGTTTGTCCAGTTTGAGCGGGTTTGCTGACTTGAGTGTGGGATCGTAGTCATGACCTCAGGGTCGCTGGCTTGATTCCAAAGGTCACTGGCTTAAAGTGCAAGGTTGCTAGCTTGAGCAAGGGGTCACTGGCTCAGCTGAAGCCACCCCTGACAGCCCCGGGTCAAAGCACATATGAGAAAGTAATCAATGAACAACTAAGGATCTGCAATGAAGAACTGATGCTTTTCATCTCTCTCCCTTCCCTGTCTGTTCCTCTCTCTGTCTCTCTGTCTCAATGTCTCTCTCTTTCTCACTAAAAATTGAGAGAGAGAGAGAGAGAGAGAGAGAGAGAGAGAGAACACAGTTAGTACAAATATCTTTTACTGTAAATCAAGGGATTAGAAACTCTGAAGAGCTCCATTATTATTTTACCTTTAGAAAATACTGTTTTTTACATTGGGAAGATTAAGAAGGTCATTCTAGATTTTTTTCAGCCTTATGTGCTCCCTGGATGGCCAGTTAATTTGTGGGGTAGAGATGTTTTGAAAAATATGGGAGCATTGCTTGTCAGTCCTAATAGTCTAGTCAGTACTCAGATGCTTGATCAGGGATTTCTGCCCACTAAGGGACTAGGGAAAGAACAGTGAGAAATTCTCCCGCCTATAGAAGTGGCACCCAGTACCAGAAGGTGTGGATTAGGATATCAAAATTTATCATAGGGGCCTTGGTAGCTCCTGCTATGCCAATAATGCATTGTGCAGACCCAATTACTTGGAAATCAGATAATCCTGTATGGGTAGACCAATGGCCCCTTCCTCAGGAGAAACTTAGGGAAGCTGCTCAATTGGTACAAGAGCAGCTACAGCTTGGGCACATTGAACCATCTAATAGCCCATGGAATACACTTCCATATTTTGATCTTGTTGCCTCCTGGATTATCAAGGGGCATAGGCGACCCTTACAGTTTATAGGTTTTGAGCCTCAAAATTATTGTTGTTCCTTTTTTCAAAGGATGAACAACAATGGCTCTGGGAAACTTCCACTAAATAGCAAATTGCTTTTGCAAATCAATGGACTTTATACTGAAACAGTCAACTTAAAATCAGCTCAAAGACTAGAATTATATGCCATTATCATGGCTTGTCAGCATTTGCCACATTCTCGCTTTAATCTATATACAGACAGCAAATATTTACTTATGGTTGTTTCCACTATAAAGACTGCTGTCTTAGGGACAACTGCTGATGAACTATTTCAGCAGTTCTTCCTTCTTCTTCGAAGACTTGTATGTCAACATAGAGCTCCATGTTTTACAGGATGTGCTCGAGCTCACTCCATGCTCCCTGGAGCTTTAGCACAAGGGAATGCCCTTGTTAATCAAGCTACCCAAAAGAAAATTATTTGGAGCAACCATGACAGATCGAGCAATTCAGTCTCATACTATTCATCACTAGAATGCTGCAGCCCTGTGTAAACAGTTTCAACTTTCTCAGGAAGCAGCATGGCAGATTGGGAAATCCTGTCCAAGGGGTCCTATACTATAATCTGTCCCTTCATTTGGAGTTAACCCTCAAGGACTCCTACCAGGACAACTTTGGCAAATGGATGTTACTCATACACCTTCATTTGGCAAACAGTCCTATGTCCATGTTACAGTAGATACCTATTCTGGATTTAGAGTAACCTCTGTCAGAACAGGAGAGGCTGCTAAGCATGTTATAGCTCATTGTCTGTATGCATTTTTCTATTATTAGATTTCCTAAACCGGTTAAACTGACAAGGCTCCTGCATATGTAGCAAAAGCATTTATTGTATTCTGTCAAACTTTTGAATTATGAGTATTTCTTACAATTGTTAAAGTCAAGTTATTATTAAAGTGTACCCAGAAAATAGTTTAAGGTCAATTTAAAAAAATTTAAAAGGGGGGAGTCATATCCGGGAACTCCTATGGGTCTACCATATCATGCTTTTTACTTAAAATTTTTTAAATTTCTTTTGAATGCTGATGAACAGGAGATGCCAAATCTTTTACTCCTGCAAACGTCTACCTTCTTTTATTTGATCCAGCTAATAACACTGTTTTTTCTTTTTCCAAATAGCTCCAGATATACGGAAAAGATTTATATAGGCGGATGGGGATCCTCAAACCCCTCAGCGAGATCTTCTGAGCATGGCTTTTAAGGTACCAAGAGGCAGAAAAAGCCCAATAGAGATCAGGTGAACTACCAGCTTTTAGGATATGTCCTTAAAGGTTCCAACGCCCCAAAGGGGTCTCATAGGATTCCATCTGGGTCCTGCTTCAATAGTGAATAGGAAGGTCATTGAGCTAAAGCCTGCCAGGCTTACATGCCTTTGCTGTGAGGAAAAAGGGACACTGGACGGTAGGCTTCCCCCTCGCTCCTCTAAGGGAGGGTTCAGTCTCTTCCAGCCCTGCTCCAGCCACCTATGACCTAACCTTGCCCAGAATGCTGGGTTTGCCACTGAAGGCTGAAGGTGCCCAGGGCCATCGGCCCCATCTACGACACTGTGGACGAGCCTAGGGTGTTTCTTCCAAGAAGCAGGTAAACTGATCTTACTTGCACAAGGGCCACTTAACTATGTCTTGCCTGAATAGTCAGGTTTTTCATTCTTCCCTTGAAGATCTCTGTTGTGGGTGTTGATAGTCCTATTTTCTGCTGCTTTGTTTAATATATAGTGTTTCCTTTATTCCTCCTACCTCAATGCCCCACTCATATTTCAGGCTGGGACCTCCTCCTAATTTAAAGCTCTCTTTCCTCCTTTTGCCAACTTGTATTATGAATTTACCTTTGCCACTCAGCTTAGTGTATCCCAAGGTTCTCTTTACCACGCCACAGTCACAGAGATCCAGGGAAAAGCAACCTGGTCTCATCTCTCCAGGCAGAGAAGAATAGAAGCTCCATCTCCACACATGCTGCAGATGGCTTTTCCAGTCTACCTGAATCATTACCAGCTAGAAGCAGCTGGTCATTGGGACTTGGACATGAGCTGCAAAGTATAGAATTGTGACAACAATTCCAGTGCCATGTGGACTTTTCCTGGATGTGGACTTTTCTTAGACTCCTGCTCCTTGTGACAGCTCCTAACGGACTGAACTGGGGTTGGGTTGCATTCGCAGGGATTTGGAATGGTGTTGGTGCCAACTTGGACTTGGTGAACATGTTAAGGACACTACTCTTTTATGGATTCTTGCTGTATTGGCCAAGAGTTTTCTTAAAGGCCTTAATCACTATAAAAAAATAAATAAAAGACTGGATAAAAAAGATGTGGCACATATACACTATGGTATACTACTCAGCCATAAGAAATGATGATATCGGATCACTTACAACAAAATGGTGGGATCTTGATAACATTATACGGAGTGAAATAAGTAAATCAGAATAAAACAAGAACTGTATGATTCCATACATTGGTGGGACATAAAAACGAGACCAAGAGACATGGACAAGAGTGTGGTGGTAAGGGGTGGGGAGGGAAGAAGGGAAAGGGAGAGGGTCAGGGGGAGGGGCACAAAAAAAACTAGATAGAAAGTGACGGAGGACAATCTGACTTTGGGTGATGGGTATGCAACACAATTGAATGACAAGATAACCTGGAAATGTTTTCTTTGAATATATGTACCCTGATTTACTGATGTCACCCCATTAAAATTAATAAAAATTTATTTATAAAAAACCCAAAAACTATACTGTTTTAAAGACATTTATATGTGGAACTAAAAGAAAAGGAAAGTTAGGCAGCAGCAATAATGTTACTTCTTTCATAAATTAAAACAAATTATCTAAATTAATCTCCAAGGGCTTTGTATTTATTTTCCCATTATTTCCCTTGTTATTTCCTCCAGATTACAAAGCATAAATGAAGAGATGTTTCAGGCCATATAATCTATACTTTGGGCAACTCTTTGGGTTATTCTGAGGATTTTATAGGCATATTTAGAAAAGCATGAAAATCCTGATTGCTAAGCATAAAAAGGACCATATGTATAAAGTAAGAAAAAGTTATGAATTTTTATTACCCACTTATCTGATTTCCATTTTTCAAATATATATGGAGTCAGCATAGCTCAGTAGAAGGAAGACCAGACTCAGAGCAGGAGGGGCTCGATATTCCTCTCCTGGCTCTTAAACACCCCTGCTTTATATGCTCTTACACAAGCCAACACTTTAGAGTGAGCTAATGCTCTCTCAGATTCAGATTTAATATTTTATTATTCCATTTGGTTGTTTCCCCCCCCCCAAAAGCATATCATTTACCTACCTACTTACCTACCTATCTCACACCAAGTTTTTCAGAATATAGTTATTAAAAAAAATTTATCTTTTTTTGTTTTTTACTATTTAGCTGAACAAATTTACAAAAATCTACCAATGTGCTGGGTAATTTGGAAATGTGTGGTTAAAAAACACCTATAGCTTCTGGCAAAAATATTTCCAAAGTTGTAATACACTGTATAATGAGAAAATTGTCCTATATAAGACAATTATTTAAAGATAACAAACTGATACTTACTAAGTAGAACAACTGTTTATAAATTTAATAAGTTTATCATAGAGCAAAAAGTAAGAATTCTTACAATGTATACAATGGGGTCAGAGACTGAAAAGCTGACTTAAATTATGGCACATTAAGAAAAAATAGCTTTCTAGAGCTTAGGAGTTTATCTACTTGAAAACTAAATCTCTTATTATCTTTTCTCTTGTGTTTTTCTAAAGTTTTTCTACTGTGACTTGTATACATTGACAGAATAAGAAGATAATATTTATATTTTCATTCTGTAGGATTCACTACTGAATTAAAGATTCTAGTTCTCATATCACTATGTTCCAAGTCTCTGAAAATGACTTTAATGGAAAAAAAAATTCATAGAAACAATACATACAAGGCGATTTCGTTTCTGCCATAGTTTTTCTTCAGTTTCCCCACTTATTTATGTGTTTTGAGATCAGCATTCAAATAATTATTTTCAGATCTCATGTTTTTTTTTTGATGTTAGAAATGAGGAGTAAAAACACTGAGGAAAACAGCCAGTGGGGAAAATGCTAAGTCTCTGAACATGAGCAGAACGTCAAATGCTCACAGCACTACTAATTGCTTGCACTCCACAGTGGGAGCCTGTCAAGACAATTGTGTTGTGAGCCCCAAGCTGAAACAGCTGTTGTTGTTGTGCACAGAACTTTGTGTGTGCTCTTCTCCTTAGGAAAACACTTTCTTTGTGGAGTTTTGTGGAGTCTTTGCTTTTATTCCCACCATATGTGTTTATAGTTTTCACCCCCTATATTAAAATTATTCTATTATAGAACATGACTAAGAGAGGTCATGTTCTCACTCAATTTGAAAATAACATCCTAAAATAAAGTCATGTTTAAAGAAATTTAAAAAATTACTATAATTTGTATCAAACAAATACTTTTTGAATGTTTACTATGAGGTAGACACTATGTTCAGCTCTGGAAATACATCCTAATCAGTAAAAAGTGAATATAATTTTTGAACATTAACTACAGAATTGGAAGAGATTTTATAGATATGCCATTAAATCCTTGTGTATGTGTGTGTGTGTGCAGAAGTGTTTCTTTTGGATTTCTTTTTTGTAAATGGTACTAATAAAATAACTGCAATATGCTAGGACTTCCACATATGTTATCTCTTCAAGTATGTGTTAGTAAATCAATTTTTAGATAAAAAAGTTAAAATTCATTGCCTGACCTGTGGTGGCACAGTGGACAAAGCATCGACCTGGAATGCTGAGGTCACTGATTCAAAACCCTGGCCTTGCCCCCATCAAGGCATATACCAGAAGCAACTACTATGAGTTGATGCTTCCCACTCCTCTCCCTTGCCTTTCTCTCTCTTTTCTCTCTTTAAAATCTATAAATAAAATCTTAAAAGAAAGTGAATCCATAAAAATCCAATTTGCCTAAGGCCACACTATGGCTGATATATTCGCAGGTGAATCCCTATGATCAGTGCTTCCTAGTGTCCATACCCTTCTATAATCCCTCCTCCTTCAGAGTGAATAGAACCTGTGACTTTTCCTTATTAATAGAATACGACAAAGGTCGTAAGATGTGCTTCTATTGCGTTATGTAATACTATCTTGCTAACAGATTTCTGCTCAAGACTCATCTTACTGGCCTGCTGAAGTAAGCAGCCATGTGGAGAAGCCCATGTGTCAAGAACTGTGTGTTGCCTTTAAGAACTATGGGCAGTCCAGTCTCTAGGAGGGAGCCATGAATAACTGTCAGGAAATTAAACAACAACAACAACTCCAAATAAATAAATAAATAAATAAACCTCTGAAGTTCTCAGTCCTACAACCACAAGGAAATTATTTCTACCAAATAAAGGAGCTTAAAAATGAATTGCTCCTCAGTTGGGCATCTAGGTGAGAACCTCACTCTGGTAACTCCTTAATTCTTGCTTTCTGAAACCTTAGTACAGGACTCAGAGGAGAAGGTTCCAACTCCTGACCCACAGAATCTGAAAGATAAGGATAAATTTATTTTTTAAGTTGGTGAATAGTAGTTATTTTTTATACAGCTATATATAACTAACACACATAGTATCTGAGATAAGGGCAGTATTCAAATACAGGTGTGTCTGATACTTAAGCCAATTGATTTCTATAACGCCAATGTTTTGCAAATTTGGGTTACAGAAGCCCTAATAATAATAGTCATCTGTAGGTCTTATTAAAAACATTGTGTTGGGGTTTCACAGTTGTCCTACTAAAACAGAATCTCTGAGCTAAAGTCTAAGATTGGCATTCTTCACAAACTCTTGAAATGATGCTTATACAATTATGTTGAGAATATTTTACTTTGTTGCTTTTATAAATAGAGCTGTTCACTTTATATAGAATGTATATAAGAAAATGTTTTTATCCTCTATGAAAAAGTTGACTTTGAAAGGCTGATCATTTTAAGGTTTTTACTCCAACAAAATTATCAACTAATAAGTAATGACAGGATAATGTATTTTCAACTTTATTTGTACATTTTCAGTTGCATTGTCCTGCACCAATAAATACAATATGCACTTATTTCAAGGCTCAAAATAAAATGGGAAGAAAGAAAACATGGGAATTGTGATGCCCTTTATATATTAAAAATTTGTGAACAAATCTTGACAATTTAAGAATTTTCTTGTTCTAAATGTTAGTAATTCTGATTTGAAAAATTTTGAAGTACCAATTTTAAATTGCAACACATCTAAGGGGAGATAATAATAACAGCTATGAATTACTATATTTCTCCATGTATAAGATACTCCCATGTATGAAACACACCTTAATTTTGGGGCCTGAAATTTGAAAAAATAAAGTATATTACATAAAGTGATTGAACTCGTTTTTTTTAACTCAAGTTTTATTCATCATAAAATTCATACAACTCATCCCTGCTAAAACTCCCATCCATTAGCTTGTCTTCATCTGTGTCTGATGACAAATGACTGTCTTCAAATTGAGCGTAAAAACAAGCACAAAAAAGCAGGAAATGCATGTAAAAAAAAACCCCAAAAAAACACTACAACCACTGTATAAAATGCACCCAGTTTTTAGACCCCAAATTTTTTTTAAAAATGTTGGTCTTATACATGGGGAAATACAGTATGTAAGTTATATTCAGAAATTTGTCTGAAATATTTGCAAGCCCCAAATAACCAGAATCTGCATTGAAAATTGGCAATTACCAGGTGACTAAAGTCACTTTATACCACTTCATATATGAGTTTCAAGTACAGATTTAAAGGTGCAAAGTCACTTTCTCCTGAATCTCAGTTTAAAGCGTCTGACAGATGAGAATCACATCTATAACGTTAATTTCTGCTGTAGGCACCTGGTACTAGCAGAGTGCTTGATGCAGAGGTGCTCAATAATTATTTTTCAATGACTGACTAAAGCAGTGTTTCCCAACCTTTTTTGTGCCATGCCCCACCTTAACCTTTCTAAAATTTTTATGTCCCCCCCTATGTAACATACATAATTTTTAACATTAAAAAATTGATTTGTTCACTTAATAAACATAAATGATAGGTTCTAGGAAGAAATCACTATGAAATTGTTAACAAAACACAGTAAGTAAAATTTCAAAACATATAATGAAAAACAGAAATTTAAATTCCAAATAATTTTAATACAGATTTTTCTATATTAATTTATTATTTTAATTTAGTGTGATCCTTGTGCTTGATGCTTGCTGCACAGAGATTCTATATTAGGTTCCAATTTGGTTAGCTTTAGTCTCAAGTCTCCATGTTGTGTTATATCTAGCCGATTTCTTTTTTTACCAGTAAATCATTGACAGCACTAAATCCACATTCAGCTAAAAATGAAGATGGAAACAGTAGCAATAGTTTTCTTGCACATTTGGTTGAATTTGGGTATTTGATTTCTGTTTCCTCACAAAGCCATGCCATCGCTCCTTTGATATTAAATAAAACTTTAACTGACTCATCATTTTGCAATTCTGCGAGTTCTTCTCGATACTGCATATTTGATATATCAGACAAATCCACTAACATTGGCTGCATCATCCATGTTGGGAAATCAATTTGTTTTAAATCAAAAAATCTTTCTTTTAAATCAGCCGATAAAATATTCAAATGATTGACAATAACAAGTAAAGCAGTATCAGTTACTTCACATTTTTGGAGCCAATGAAACTGTTTAAAGTTTTCATTGTTAATATGTTTCTGACATAACTCAATATTGGTAATGAAACCAAATATCTTTGCTTTTGCATCGACAAAAGTTTTATTTGTTCCTTGAAGTTGCTTATTTAATATATTTAGTTTTTCAAAGATATCGGCTAAATAACTCACAAATGCTTTACCATCTATTGTTAACAGATACTTCATTTCAGGTTTGTCGCTTAAAAAATCACTAAGAGTATCAAACAGTTCCATAAATCTTTTCAAACAATTTCCTTTAGATAGCCATCTTACTTCAGTATGAAGTAAAAGTCTCACATGGTCTTCATTTTGTTCTTCGCAAAATAGCTTGAAAAGACGCTCACATTTGGCACTAGCTTTAATAGCATTTACACACTTTATTACTGTATGTAATACTTCATTCAGAACAGGCGAGATGTTTTTAGCTACCAAGTTTTCCCTATGAATAACATAATGCACAAGAATCATTTCTGGATTCGCATCTTTCATCAATTTTAAGCAGCTATTTTTCTTGCCCATCATATTGGGAGCACCACCTGCAGCACAAGATGTTATATTTTTCAATGGTATATCATTGACATCTAAGTAGTTTTTTAGCTTATTATATATATCTTTGGAGGTAGTGGTGCTTTCTAATCTTTTACAGAACAACATTTCTTCAGCAAAATGTCCTTTATCAATATATCTTATGTAAGTTATCAATACTGCCTCACTGTCTCTCAAAGTTGATTCATCCATTTGCAAGGAGAATTTTCTTGTTTTCAGCTTTTCAATAAGTTGTTTTTCAATATCCTCACTCATTTTGTCTATTCTTCTGCTAACAGTATTGTCACTGAGTGGCATAGCTTTTACATCTTTGTCATCTTTTTCAAGAACCGTTTTAAGAAATGCTGATATTGATGGTTTTATTAAATTCTCTCCTATAGTGTGATTTTCTCCAGTTTTAGCGATGAATAAAGAAATTTGATAACTAGCCTCAAGAACACGATTATTAGTTGAAGTATGAGCAGTAAATAGAGACTTTAATGTTGTTCTTTTTTCAAAATTTTTCTTTAAAGTTTTAAAGTAACTCAAATCTGAATTAATATGAGCACTATGTTTTGCCTTCAAATGCGCCTCAAGACGACCTCGTTTCATTGATTCGTTGGTCAAGCATTGCTGGCATAAAAGACAAAAAGGAATCCGCTCATTGTAAACAGTGGGTATGAACCCAAATTTTAAATATTTCTCCAAATATTGACGAGTAGTTTTTTTCTTGCTTGCACCACTCATTTTACTATGGGCTATAAGAAATAAAAATAAGATCAATTAAATACTAATATTAAAATATGTGTTAAAATATATTCATTGTGACATAGAGTAAACGTATACTAAAAACTCATATTTATTTAAATGTATATAACACATTTACTACACTACCACCACAAATCAAATGGTATCTATATTTTTTCCACTTGACAAAATTTTCTGGAAAGTTATGCTTCTAAAATTAAAATTGTCATGCATGCACTATTATAGCCCCAATAATATTTATAAAATATTAGTGCTTTCTAGCCCCGATGCAAGAAGTACTTAATAAAGAGTTTAATATTGATAAAAATAAAATCAAATACTTACCAATTATATCTATACAATATATATGTATATTTATTAAACCAACGAGCTTTTACAACAGTTTTGACTGACACTTATTTCAAATTAACACCAACTGAATGATGTGAAACACTACAGAAGTTGTGATGGGCCAATTAGGTGAGAATAACTGCGTTGTTTAGCGAGTTTTTAAAACGTCCGGGGTTCCCTGCGGCAGATGGCATGCTCCGCAGTGAACCCAGGACGAAGTTTACTTGACGACGCCAATCACCCAGTTGATATTTTGGTCTCGTCAAACGAAATTATACTTAATAATTATTTACCGCAATTATTTAAGAATTGCATTTTTTGTTAAATTTGGCACTGATATCTAGCATTGCATTTAAATGGCCCGGGGCGAAAGAGTTAAAGTCGTGTCGAGTCCATTTTCAAATTGCCCCCCTTAACTATCGAATTGCCCCCCTGTGGGGCGTGGGCCCCACGTTGGGAAACACCCGACTAAAGGATAAAGCAAACAAACCTATCAGTCTTTAGTTTTTTTCAAGACTTGATCCTTTAAGACAATCTTCTTAACCCTTGTTAAGGTATGTCAGTATAAAGACCCCTCTCCCGCAGTGCTGCCTGGCAGGGCCTAGGGTGGCTCAAATAGCCAAACTGGTTTCTGTTGGACATAAGCAGCATTGTTCATATACCTTATGTGCCTTTACTACTTACTATGTGTGCTGTCACTTTAAAAAGAGTTAGATGCTTCTGAGCTAGGGTTTATATAACAGAAAGGGTACAAACTTTTATTAAAACTGTAAATTAATTTTTTATTTATTGATTTTATAGAGAGAAAGAAGTAGGCAGAGAGAGAGAAAGAAACATTGAATTGTTATCCCACTTACTTATGCATTCATTAGTTGATTTTGTGTGTGCTGTGACCAGGAACAGAACCCACAATCCTGGCATATTGGGACAACACTCTAACAAATTGACCTACCTGGCCAAGGCTGTCTTTTAATTTTTGAAATATATAGAATTTCACTGCTTTAATTTTGTTTGTTTGACTTCTGAATGTAATAGGCAAATTCCCCAGCAAAATCACCAGAAATGTCTTTGCATAACCAATTAGGTAAAATCATCATACTTTCTGTGATCTGCAGTGAACTAAGTGTGAGTTTAAATATTAAGGAACTCAGAGACTACGACTATAATATCATAATGTGGTAGTCTGTGAAAGAGCTCTTATTTATCATCTTACAAAAGACTAAACTTAGATCAAAAGTGTGAAGAATCTAATCCAGGCTGAGAACCTGTTTTTAAAATCATCTTCTGATGTTTATTCTTTAATACTGATTTCAAGTTTTAAACAGTACAACTTCAGTGACATGGAAATTAAGGAGAGATATAACAAGACTGTGTCAGGCACTGAGGAAACAATCAAACTAAAAAAAAACACAAAAACCAAAAAACCCACCTAGTTCAAATTCTTCATTACTGAGAAATTCCCAATATAACAAGATGGCTCTATACATAGACAACTATAAAACAAGGGGCCTTTAAAACGTCAAATAGATTTTTGGATCTCCTGGGTGAGTGTCAAATATCACTCATTTACTGTTTGTTTATCATGTATGTTGGTTCTCTCTCTGTCTCTTCCCGCTCTCTTTCTGTCTCTAAATACACACGCAAACACATCACCTCTCTCATAGTGAAATAATTACTACCCTTTTACTTTTGGGTGCACAGAAAGACTGCACTTACTGCTTCCTCTTAATATTAGACATAAATGAGTGACTTTTTTTAGGGCAATAAAGTAAGAGTGAATATAGTGTGTCTTTTCCAGGTGGAAACATTTACTTGCTGGAAGTCAGATGTTTGTTAGTCTCTTTTTAGCAATAATGATCATAGCACAGATTGTTGTGAAGACATACTTAATTTAAAGCAGTCTAGAAGGTGAGCCAACACACACAAAAAAAACGTTGACCTGAAGGTTTACTCAGGTGTAGAGAGTACTGAATATAACCAACAAATAATTTGTGTAGTTGAATTGATCATTTTGGGGCTATTTGTTACTAGGGTACAACCTAGCCCACTCTGACTAAAACATTTCCTAAGGATTTATTTATTTTCAGTCAGAATTGAACCTTAACTTAGAAGTACATAAACTTTCTTATTATTTTCAGCACTGATTTCATCTCCAAATGAGAAAGAACTACATTTTATTTAGGACAGTCTTAATTACATATTTTTTCATTTATTCTATTCCTATTTAGTCCTACCCTTTACATACTCTCAATTTATGTCTCCTTAGGTACATTTAGAATAAGATAATTGAACACTTTTTTCAGCTTAATTGAGGTATAATTAACATTTAACATTGTATAAATTTCAGGTGTACAATGTGTTGATTTGATACATTTATAAATTGCGAAATGATTATTGTCATAGCATTAGTTACCACTCCCATCCCGTTACATAGTTACCATTTTTTTTGTTATTGTGAGAACATTTGATATTTACTCTCTTAGCAACATTCAAGTACATAATACAGTATTATTAGCTATAATCACCATGCTGCTGTTAGATCTTCATACTTGTTATTTCTTATAACTGGAAGTTTGTGCCCTTTGTGCAATATTTCCCCATTTCCTCCATCACCAACATGATATCTGAACATTTTAATTGCAAATGGCATTTTAACTATAAAAACCAAGCCTATACTTTAAAATTATCCTATCTATCCATCTACCTATGTATGTATCTACATAACATGAAGCATGGAGAACATGTAGCAACAACAAAAACAAGAATTGGACCACTTTTCATTTAACAATGAGAGTAGGTTTCTAAAGGTTGAAAAAAGAAGGAACAATATAATTTATAGCACAAACCAGTATGAGAAAAAATGCACATAAAACATGCAATTTACAAGAGCACATATATTCAAAAAGGTATATAACAAAAGCATTAGAAGGGTTATCTGTGTCTGAGAAAGGGAGTGAGGAATGTGCATTACAAGAATAAAAATAAATAAATTGGACAAGAAGGAAGTCTTTTAGAGACAAGGGATTATTCAGTTTTATGTTTGAAGATATAAACTTACTCAACCTTCAACTTCTAGGTTCCCATGCCCTTTAATGATATGTAGGATGTATGTTGTTTTGGTAAGCCTATCCAGTCATATTTAAGAGAAAAGACCCAAAATTAGTTGTAAAATATGGAATGG
Organism: Saccopteryx bilineata; assembly: GCF_036850765.1. Lineage (NCBI taxonomy): Eukaryota > Metazoa > Chordata > Mammalia > Chiroptera > Emballonuridae > Saccopteryx > Saccopteryx bilineata. Next base: position 184,656,786 of record NC_089494.1, read on the forward strand.
GGCTGGCTGAGAGATAACCTATAGAAGGCTTGAAGAGTACATGCAAGGTCAAGAAGAACGTCCATATTCAGAACAGAAACAAGAACAAAAAACAATCTAGATCTATTTGGATGGGTTTTGTTGTCATGGGATCCACCAAAGGGCTGGAATGAAGAAATCTGATCCAATACACATGTAATGTCTAGTAGACTCACCTTGTGCTAATCACTCAATTTACTTATGAAACTCTTGCTATATATAATGGTAGTGATTCTCATCTCATTAATAGTTTAAAAATAAAATAAAAAGTGTGTGTGTGCGTGTGTGTATGATTTTGTAAAGAAAATTAAATTCTTGGGTAGATAAAAATATTTTTGAATAGTACGGGGTTAGGAAAGGTATTCTTAGAGATAAAAATCTCTAAAATACGAGAAAAACTTGAAGGATAATGGAAAAAATTAAATGAAATATTAATATTCCTTTGACTTAGGTAAAATTTTTTATTCATAATAGCCACACTATTTGTTTAAATTATGATTTTATATTTTAAAGTTTAAATTAAAAATAAATGATATCCTAACTTTATTGGAAATATTCATCAAATATTACATGCTACAATTACCTATCCAATTTCATATTATCTATAAAAATGCTAAATTATAGCAAAATATGTTACTAGAGAATATTAGTATATTTTAATAGCACTAGAACAGTGATTTTCAACCTTTTTTATCTCAAGGCACACATAAACTAATTACTAAAATACTGCAGCACACCAAAAATACACCATTTTTTTATCTGACCAAAAGAGGTATAATTTTGATTGATTTGCAAAAATAATACTAATAATAGCAATTACCTACCCTTTTGGCTCCAGAGTGAGTTTTTAAAAATTCAGTTCCTTGTATCAGCCTGGCTGGCTGCTGATGCTCCATCTACCCAGTCTATACTCATTTGCAGCATCAGATTGTACCATGTGGGCCAGGGTTGAAGAGTTCACCTTAGAAGTCTAGTCGATGATCAGGGACAGGAAGCTTCCTTGACCTGTCAAGTTCTACTCTCCTATCAACACCACTAATTCAACCATTGGAATTGGGGATACATGCCCAGAGCTGGGTGTTTGGTCAATCCTGTGAATGCACTGCAGACAGGATCATGTCTTGTTGACCTGACTGCCATATCCCTTTCACATTGAGTGAACTCTAAATATTGTCACCACATAAATGTAGCCCTGAGGGTAGCTTGCAGTGATGAGATAAATAGATAACATAGCTTCCAAAGTGGTGTATTTTTACATGAAATAAAAGTATTGGAACTACAAGAAAGCAGTTTTGTAATTTGAGATGCCAAAGTCAAATTTTCATTGCTTTTGTTATATTATAATGTGAAAGTTTTAATTATGTATAATCAAACATGAAAAATATAGATAAAGCCTTAGTTTTTGACATAACAAATAAAATTAAAATAAAATAAAAAATCAAGTGCTATATTTGTACATAAGTATTTCTAGTAACAAGAATTAACTAAACAAGTGCCACCTTATTATATGATGTGACCAGTAAGGTGCAACTCTATTATTTGACCCATATATTTATGGTTCAAGACAGGACATTCACACTGGAGAGCTATTATTGCATTGGGTATTATTATTTTTTTATATGACAATTTAAAGGAAAAGAGGTCAGTGTCCCTGAATAAATAGTTATGTATTTCATGTTTTAAAAATTATGGTGGGACACAGGTTAAAAATCACTATACTAGAGCATAAATAAACACTAATTATTTTGGTAAAAATATTTTATTGTATTAATTTTTTTGGCTTCTGGAAAGAATTTACTTGAACTTTCTATTTTGTAAATGCCTCAAATTTTTTCTTCAAAAAAAAGTAGAAATAGAAAAAATACAATTTATTTCTACACTAAATTAGGAAAATCCCATTATTATGTCTTTTGAAGAGTTGCATTTAAAAATAATGCAATATTTTATGAAATTTTATTAGTTTATATTTATATAATATAAATTATGTTTAAATTTTGCATATGATATACATTCATTTGAATCTGTTTATGTCATATAAGACTGAAAAAAATTATTTATGTTAGAAATATTCTACCCATTCTTTGAAATTTCACTTCAACAAAAATTATGTATGATTGATTTGCTTATGAATTTCAAGGTCTATATTGCTTGAATAACCATAAAATAATACACTGCTCACAAAAATGAGGGGAACAGGAAACAGTACTTTCAGCCTTTTGTATAGTGCATTTTCACCAATGAAATAAAAGTCGGTTTTGCATCTCATTTATATAATCAACTTGTCATTTGCTTTTCTGATGTTCTTGTTCAATAAAAAAATATTAAATACTTCTTTTTTTATCACTTCATTTTGAAATACCCCCAATTTTTGTGAGCAGTACAATATATTTATTGAGCTCAAGCACTTAGTACTTTCTAATACTTGTTCTAAGCAGTCAGCACATATTAAATCAAGTTTTTACCACAGTTCTAGAAAATAATTGAGGCACAGAGATTTGAAGTTTTTTGACCAAGGTCATAATGAGAGTTCGTATCTGAACTGAGTTTCAAATAGATGATCTGGCTCCAGAATTTATCCTTTTAATGCTTGTCTATTTTTTAATGGCCAAGTCAAAGGTCAATTTCTCTGATTTTTCTCCCTGGTCCTAACAACCAGAGTGCATTCTTCCTTCCCTCTTTTATCTAAAACTTGCACATTGCTTTCTACTTTGTCTTGTGGTTATATGTATATATATATTTTTATAACCCTAAATAATTTTACAGTGTTTGATGAAAATGTCTGTTTTTTATTTTTAGTCAGAATGTCCAGTATTATCTTTCAAAATATATCTCTGGAATGGCTATATTTATAAATAAATAATAAATAAATAAATAAGTGATTTAAACAGAAAAAAAGATCAAACCAATGAAGTGACTCTGTTCTGGAGAGTAATTAAAGTGTTGACTGTTGGGCAACACATCATCAGTGTTTTTCAGACCACTGGAACTATTTTAAAAATAAGTTTTAAGTGACAAGCACTCATTAACTCAAAGTGAATAACGTACATTTTGCATTATAAGATTCTGAGCCAAATACATAAATATAAGATATAACATCTGAATCCTTTATATAAATTATAAAAACTATAAAATGTATAACTATCAATGTATGATTTTTAAGTTGGACAGCAGATTTTTGTAGTACCAGTATTTCTCTTAAATAAAGTTTAGATCACTGGATCATAGAAGCTATGGGTTTCTCTACACACATATAACATTTTATAGTGCACATCCACAGAATGCAATTAATAAATTAATATATTTCTGCTTAGTCAGGAAATAAAGAATACATAAATGAGTAAAAAAAAAATAGTGAATGATGAGAACTTAAAGAAATAACCATAACATGTTTGTTTAAATGCTGATCTTAAAAATAGTATTTTTTGTTTACAGAGCAAAGAAAGTTTATAGTTACTAAAAGGATTTTAGGCTCTTCCTATTAATACAAATTGTTATAGTGAATAGAAATTGAGACAACCTCTAGGTCAAGAACAATATGCTACACAGGCAGGTATAAATATGAACTAAGATTTGAAGTTAAGTTTTCAACTTGTGGTAAAAACCTAGCATTATGAATTTGAAAAAATAAAGCAAGTAAGAAGGGAGATCATCCTCAAGAAATCACCTCAGGTTTTATTTATGCATGTTTGTTATTTAACTTTCAACATTTATTTATAAAATAGTACTGTTTTAAAAAATATGGAAAGTGTTAGGATTTAAAATCAGAAGACTAGAGTAATTATTTTCTAATCCTAGGTCAGAAACAGAGGATTTAGAGGATTTATCATGGTTTAGATACAGAATTTATGGTTTAGGAGGTAGACTAGTGGCTAGGAAGCCAGAGATAATAAGCTATAAAACCTTATTAAGGGCTCTACTTTAAAATGAAAGACAAAGTCATTCACTTTCTAATGAAAAACGAAAATGTGAATGAACTCATAACTGTAAGAAAATGAGATGACGATTCTGTGTGGACAAGAGATTTCAGTGAAATTTTAGAAGAGATGAAACATCTTCTGTTTCTCATAATACTAGATAATAGAGTTGTATTTTATCACTACTACTACAACAGCTAGTAACACTTAAAATATATACTAAAAATCTTCTTAAAAGTGTCCATGAACTGGCAAAAAAGAAATGTGTATTCAGATTTCGTTAAAAAAAATTGAAGGTGAATGTATAAGTGGAAAGAGATGGTGAAGGACTTTAAGCACTGAAGATGAAAGGCATTCACTAAATGCCTTTAAATTTCTGTTTGAAGTAAGAAGTCTAACAAGACACCCCCCATAAACCAGGATCTTTAATGCAAGCATGAACTAGAGTATCCTCCATAACCTTAAATTTAAAAAAAATAAAAAATAAAAAATAAAAATAAAACAAAACAAAATCATTTATCTTGAATATTAGTACTAAATGGAAGGCTAATTGTTTTCCCTAAGAAAACATAATCAAAGTTGAGACATTTGCAGATATATTTATATTACAAGGGTGATCCAAAAAATATCTCAAGCTAGAAATTTATATTAAAACATTTTCAGGCCCTGGCCAGTTGGCTCAGTGGTAGAGCATCGGCCTGGTGTGTAGGAGTCCCGAGTTTGATTCCCAGCCAGGGCACACAGGAGAAGCGCCCATCTGCTTCTCCACCCCTCCCCCTCTCCTTCCTTTCTGTCTCTCTCTTCCCCTCCCACAGCCAAGGCTCCATTGGAGCAAAGTTGGCTCGGGCGCTGGGGATGGCTCTATGGCCTCTGCTTCAGGCGCTAGAATGGCTCTGGTTGCAACAGAGCAACGCCCCAGAGGGGCAGAGCATCGCCCCCTGGTGGGCATGCCGGGTGGACCCCGGTAGTGTGCATGCAGGAGTCTGTCTGACTGCCTCCCCATTTCCAACTTCAGAAAAATACAAAAAAAAAAACCCCAAAAAATCATTTTCATATCTGGCCTGTGATGGTGCAGTGAATAAAGTGTCAACCTGGAACTCTGAGGTCACCGGTTTGAAAACCTAGGCTTGCCTGGTCAAGGCACATATGGTAGTTAATTGTTCCTGCTCCTCCTCCCGCTTCTCCTTCTCTCTCTTCTCTGTAAAAATAAATAACTAAAATCTTTAAAACATATATATACATATTCATATATGAATGTCTCCAAGTATCGGAAGCAAAAAATAATTGTTAGTGAAATCTACCTATATTTCAGATAATTCCTAAAGAATTTCATAAAAAATAACAAGAAAAGGAGAAGCTCATAGTAAAATAACTTAAATTTACACAAGAAAAACACTAGAAATAATAACTACCAGAAAAAAGACAACAGAAGCAGCATTTAAGAGATATCATAAAGTTGGTGTTACTGAGCACAAGATAAATGTAAAGTATGTATTTTGACACATTTATAAAATAAAGACCAAGTAGATTTTAAAAGGAGAAAAAATATGTGTCCAAAAGGTAAAAATAAAAATAATTAAAAATAAAACTTAATGGTCTTGTATGATAGGTTAATAAACATATTTGAAGAAAGAATCAGTAAACTGGAAAACAGAACACCCAGAAGATATAGAGAATGCAGTGCAGAAAAACAAAACAACAGAAAATAGGAAAAAATTGAGAGAATTAGAAGCTGAATAAAAAGTCTGCTTTAGTATGGGTTCCCCTTGAAGCAAAAAGTTAAATAATTACTTGGGTTTATATTATTTTTTTCAAGGTGACACTAGCAAATAGGAATACAAATTAGAATGGAGAAAGAGAAAGAAAAATTGTGATATATTATTGAGTTAACATTGCAGGCATCAAGGACTTCATCTCATTGTATATTTTCTAAAAGAAAGTGTAAAAGGTGTTAACAGAACTGAACCTCCAAAACACAGTCAGGCTGGAATAGTTATTAACAGAGCCCAAATCTCTTTGGTTAATTGATGCTCCTGCAAGTGTTAATTTTTCTATAATTATAGGCTGTTCCTGTGCATGAACTGAATAGCCTTCCAAAGCTTAGAAGAATATTCTGAAGTAGAAAGCAGAGAGATGCTATTATTAGTTGCACTCTTGAGGTGAGACACTCTCAATACGCATGTACAACTCAATAAAACACCATCTGCACACCGCATCGTGCACCTTCCACCCCAAGCAATCTCTTTCTGTCTCCATTTTCTCCCTCTTTGGTCACCTCCACCTACCCACATCGCTCTTTCCTTCTGGCTTCACCACACTGGTGTCTGTGTCTATCTATATAGGTTAATCCTTTCACCTTCTTTCATCTAGTTTCTTTAATCCCCACCCTCTGAAAGCTGTTTGTTCCATGTGTCCATGCTTCTGTTTCTATTTAGTTCATCAGCTTATTGTGCTCATTAGATTTTAAGGTTATTTGTCACCAGCAAAAATGAAACGGAAAGACACTGAAAATACATTAAACATAATAAGAATATCTGTTAACTGGAATTAAATAACTAACTAATACATGTTACAAGAATGTGAGCACAATAAAATCACATTCTGTCAAAAACTGAGGAATGTTTCCACCAAAAGAACAATCTTATTGAAGTAAAGTATAAAAATAATTAAGTCAGAACACTATATCTAAGATAAAGATCTAATATACAAATAAATAAAGAGAAAAAAGTGGTAAATGTTAGATACTTTAGTGCATGATTTAAATAATAAAAAGATGTTTGAAGTTAGAGTGTATTATTCAGGGACAGCACTTCTTACCTTAGACCCTGTAAAGAGGTATGTTATTATTACTTACCTAAAAGTAATATGAGAAATAGGGTATGTAATTTTCAATATAGGTAAAAAATAAAAGTAAATTAAAAAACAAATGGAAATGAGTTCAGGAAATAAAAAAACAAAGTAACATATATATGACAATAAGAATAGGAAGCAAAGAGATTAAATGGTACAAATAATCCAAATTCACTAACAATTACAACAAATATAAGTAAATTAAATAATCCAATTCATAACCAAAGCTCATAAAAATGCATTTTCAAAATTAGCTATATGTTTGTGTATTTCTCCCAATTCTTCAACCTCCCTAGATTTATACCCTTTATAATATGACTTTTGTGATTTCTTGTAGTAGGGATGGTATTTACTCGCATTGATTTCTGGCTTGCCTACCACTTGACTTGACCAAGAAAATTTGGACAAAAGTAGTAGTTCTGAGCCTAAACTGTATGAAGTGGTGTGTGTTTCTGCATTGCTTCTTGTGGCTGCCATTTCTTGAGAAGAACATAGCCTGCATAGTCTATTGGTGCCAGGATGTAAGAGGTACATAGGTCTGACCTAAATTAAAGCTTCAGCTTGGAGACAAGCCAGTTCCAGGCTGGACAAGCTAGACATTTTAGTAGATACATGAATTAGAAATAAATATTTAATGTTGGCACTGCATTTCCACGTGTTTTTTTCATGCAGCCCTATTTTAGTAAAAGCTAACTCATATTACGTTCTTTAAAAGAGAGAGCTAAAATATAAGTACTGAGATAAACTGACATTCAAATTATGGATAAAATATACCAGTATAATTCCAATAAAAGAAATGGTGGTACATTATTAAACAAAATAGAAAACATGATCAAGGCAAAAATGTCACTACATAATTTAAAATAAGAAGTTCAGGTTCAACTTACCTAAAATAAAGTGTCAAAATGCATAAAGCAAAAGTTTACATAAATACAGAAATAAAAAGAACCTCACATTTACATTAGAAGATTTTTTTCTTAGGGGTGTTAGATTGATTGCAAGGTCAAGAACTCAGACACTAAGGATTTTGAAAAATCAAGTAACACAATTAATAAGCTTGACCTAATGGACTCAGGTAGAGCACTTAAAATATTACTTTAGAGTTCACATGCATTTCAAATATTCCCGGAGCTTTTATGAAGATGGACTCTTTAATATATCCATAAAACGACTATTTGCATCAATGAAATTAAAGTAGAAATCATCAGAAAAGATAACTCCAAAAATTTAATTTGTTTGAAATTAAGGAATAAAGTTCCAGTCTTTTCACATATTACAGCACTTGATAATTTCTTTGCTTTTCATTTTAGTTATTATCACATGCTGTGGTACCATATTGTAGTTTTAATAAACATTTTCCTTACAACTAAATATGTTGAACAGGTTTTGTATGTTTATTTTCCATTTTATAACTTTCTTGTGAAATAATTGTTTAATTTGTTAAAAAAGACAATTGGCTTTTCTCCTTATTTATTAAATTGGAGGATGCCTTCGGATATTTTAGTACATACACCTCTATTTTCTTGATATATGAATGGCAAAAAACTTCTTCATTTCTTTAGTGTATTCTTCACATTAATGTATCCTTGATGAACAAGTTTTTAATTGTCGAATTTATCATTGGCTTTTGTGTCCCAGGTAGAAAAGCTTTGTTTACTGTAATATCATTAGCATATTTTTCTTTGAATTTTTTTATTTGAATTTGTTAGGGTGACACTGGTCAACAAAATTATATGGGTTTCAGGTACACACTTCTACTATACATATCCTGTATACTGTATTGTGTGTTCATCCCCACCAAGTCAAGTCTTCACCTACCTCCATTTATCCCCCATGTACCTCTCCACCACCATCCCCTTCCCACTGGCAATCACCACACTGTTTTCTATGTATTGTTTTGCCATTGACATTTAGATTTATCATCCACAGAGAATTAACTTTTAGTAAAGGTGTGAGATTTGGAGGAGAGGTAATGTTTTTTTTTCTCTTATGAATAGCCAATTGACACAGCATAATTTATTAACAAGGACATCCTTTCTACTCTGCACTTTGATTTACATCTGTCAAAAATCAGAACACTATGTATGTATAGATTTGTTTTCTGGCCCTGTACATAACTTTATTGCACAACTGTTTAGATTTTAAATTGGCACAAGCACTTTGGAAAGCTGTTTGGAAGTATCTGTAAAGTTTGAACATATGCATATATCTTATGATTTAATACCTCTGTTCCTAGGTGACTATTTAAAATAAGTGTGTACATATGTTCACGAAAAGGCATGTCCAGAAAAATATTATTTGTAATAACTAAACACTGAAAACTACCTAATTGTCATGAATGTTGTAATGGATAATTATAACATATTATACAATGAAATATATAGAGTAATAAAAATCACTCAACCATACCTGTGCCCAATAACCTAGATGAATTTCACAAACACAAAGTTGAGGGGAAAATAAAAAAAGTAGAGGTAAACCTTATATAAAAAGTTTCAATACAGACAAAATTATTCTATAGTGCTAGAAGTAAGAATAATATTTACATTTGGGTGTAGTATTATCTGAAAAGGGGTATCATCTAGGTTGCTAATAATCCTCTATTTCTTGAAATGGATACTAGTTATGATGGGGAATTCAGTTCATGAATGTTCTTTGGGTAGCATGCTTTACCATGCTTTTTGGTAGTGTGCTTTAATGAATGTTACATTTTAATATATTTGAAAAGTAAGAAAATATTTTTTAAATTATAATTAAAGAATAAATTGTAATTAAATTTAGGAAATATTTAGAACAAAACCCAAAGTGGAATTCAGGAAAAACTCTGCTTAGAGCAAATTTTTAAGTTTTCAATGCCTGTGTTAGAAAAAAACATGACAATTGTTTAGATAAGCACACAGTGTAATATTTTGAATAAAGCAGCAAAACAAATGTGAAGAAAGTAAAGAGGAGGAAATAAACACCACTAAAATAGAAAACATGCACATAGTAGAATGGCTTAGAATCCAAAGTTGTGTTTTTTAACATGAATAAATGTTTTTAATGATAAATTTTCAAGGATTGGGAAAAAAGCTGATACAAATAAAAATATTAAATAATTTTGGAGTAAAAATAGTACACAAACACTACATATATTGAAAAAGTACTGAAAGAATATCATGAGAAACTTGATAAATTGACAAAGACTAGTTAAATAAACAAAGGTACAGAAAAATAATTTTGCACAATAGGACTCAGTTCCAATAGGAACAATTCAGAAACAAAGATAAGCTGCAGCTTCAGATCAGAAGGTGTCCAGGAAAGTGATGAGAAGTGAAGCTAAAAATACAAACAAAAGACAAAAGTAATTGAATGTCTGTCAGATGAGTGTCTCTAAAAATTGCCATCTTCTAATTCACTTTCTACTCCTTCACCCCATTCTGTTGCACTTGGTTTTCAACCCTAGGAGTGTGTGCATGCACACACATACACATACACTGAACAACAACAAAACCGAACAAACAGCAAAATCAACAATAAATAATAAATATAATTATTTGGAGAAGATTGAAGATTTCGGCATTTCAGAGCAAAATTGGGCCCATCCACGGTTTCTCAGACCAGACCACTCACTTCTTAATCAAAGTCTATTAATAGTTATGCCTGTCAACTGACACACAATTACCTGTCAATATTCCTTTTTATAGTAAAGCCCTGGCTGAAACAGACTTATATACATACTAGAAAGCCCAGGGTTCATACGAAATGACCGCTGTTCTAGATATTATAAATTGTAATTAAAATGATTTGTGCAAAGGTGTCTGCTAATTCAAACTGAATTACCCAGGGCAGGCGGCGAGGATGCCCCTTTGCTCACTGCCCCATGGGGTTTCTCCCTTCTACTTGCTTAATTGCTTAAAGTAAAGTGCAATAAAGGAAACCACTGGCGGTACATTTCTTAAGAGCCACCACTTGCTCAATAAATAAAGGTGATTTAAATAATAAAATGTTAATTCACATGTCAAAGATCTCTTTATACACAACATTTCTTGTGTAGATCTTTCCATCATTTTTAAGCTCGCCTTGCAGAGGACCATCAATTATTTTTAATTTTACGTCCGTTCTTTCACGAACTCTCGAACAGGCAACATAAAGTTGACCGTGCCCAAATGCAGGCTCAGGTAAAAAAATGCCAACACGCTTAAGCGTTTGGCCCTGAGACTTATTGATGGTCATAGTAAAGGCAAGTTTTACAGGAAATTGTCTACGTCTCAATTGAAACGGCAATCCTGTTTGAGATGGAGCCAAATCAATTCTTGGAATGACATGTATTTCACCTTTAGAAGAGCCAGTCAAAGACTTAGCTATTATGACATTATTTTTCAATTGGAGAACCTCTAGTCTTGTACCATTGCAAAGACCCTTTCTGGTGTTAAGATTTCTTAACAGCATAATAATTGCTCCAATCTTTAACCTCAATTTGTGAGGTGGCATGCCAGAAGGAGGGATTATTTAAATGCCGTGGCAACTTCACTCCATTGGCTAGTACAGTTACGCAAGCAACCAATAAGCTATCGGTGACAAACAGACATTTAAGCCGCATATAATAAAGAAGAGTGAAGTAAATTCACATATGTAGGAGTTAAGAAAAACCACAACAGCTACCTTAAAAAAATACCTATAACAATCAGAAGTATAAAGAAAATAATACTGACAATAATACAAGTATATTTTCTGAAGAGTTATTACTGTGAAAAAAAAGAATTTTAAATGATACAATTGTCCCCCCACCCTCCTTGCCAAACACATTCACAAAGACTGCTCTAAATTTAGATGTTATGACAATATTTACCTGACAGATTTTAAATATCTATGAACCAGTCACTACAATGTGCATTTCATTCTTTCTCTATTTGGTGACAGTAACTCTTACATTTGTAAATTGTTTCTGTACCTCTTTTGTAAATTGTATGCACATGTCAAACAATTTGTCTTTTTAGCTCTTGGATTTTCATATTAAGAGATAAGTATCACACAAGTTTTATGTAAGAGTCATATCAAAACTTGATATTGCTCACATACTTTGATCATACTGCCATAACTGGATAAAAATCTTGAGACTCTTAAAATGAGATAGAAGGAAACATCTTTGGTCAGGAAGTGAACTGTAAAATATCATTTACAAAAATAATTACAATTAATCTTTTTTACATAACCATACCTTTTTTGCAGTATATCATTGCAGATTGCACATAGAGCAATGACATCTACTTCTCTATTCCTTGAATGTGTGCTGTCCTTGTAACTTGTGTTGACCAATAGAGTGCAACAGAACTCACATTGCTTGACTTCTAAGCCTTGCTTTTTTCTGTTTTTCCTTTTGTGGAACCCTGAAATGACCATGTGATGAGATCAGCTAATATGCTGAATTATAAAAATCATGTGGCCCAGTTTTTCTTATTTCCACCACTGGTAACTCACTGTCAGACTTGAAAATGAAGTAATCAAACATCAGAGAGCCCTCAGTCAACCTGACAATAGACCTCAGATATCTGAGCAAACCAATTACCCCAGAATAGCAGAACAGTCCAAAGGATTCCAAAGGAAGGTTTTTTATTAACTAAATCTAGGAATGTATGTTATACACAACAGTTAGTTAATGTAATGATTCACAAATAATTGCAATTAAAAAATTACAATAGTGGAGAATCTAAAAATTTGGAATAAATAAAAACAATTGTGGCCCTGGCCAGATGGCTCAGTGGTAGAGTGTCAGTATGGCATGTGACAGTTCCAGGTTTAATTCCTGGTCAGGGCACACAGGAGAAGTGACCATCTGTTTCTTCACCCTCCCCCACCCCCATCTCTCTCCCTCTTCCCCTTCTGCAGCCATGACTTGATTGGTTCTAGCAAAGTTGGCCCCAGGCTCTGAGGATGGCTCCATGACCTAGCCTCAGGTGCTAAAATAGCTCATTTTAACAAAGCAGCTGCCCAGACAGGCAGAGTGTTGCCTGGTAGGGGGCTTGCAGGGTGGATTCCAGTCTAGGCACATGCAGGAGGCTGCCTCTGCCTCTGCCTCTTACTTAGTAATAATTAAAAAAAGAAAAAAAGAGGTGTGTAGATACACATGACTGGTGAAACTATAACCAAAATATTATCAAGAGTACTTATAAACAAGAGTTGGATTCATTGGTTAAATGTTGAGTGATGCCCAGAAAGCATGACATGGGACTCTATAATTTCCTAGGTGTATTTTTACAATATGAAAAATAACTTGAATATCTATAGCAAATAATGAAACTTTATTTATAGATATAATAAACACTGGATAAATAAAACTATGAAAAATAATTAAGCAATGCTTTTGTTCTACCTTCTGTACATCTCATACCCCTCCTCCTCCCTGATCCAATTTATTTAGGAGGACTATACATATGGCTGCACTTAAAATATTATCCATTTTCCATTATATGTTCTCTCATCTCTAATTAATTCAAGATAACAATTTTCTGATTAGACAAAGATAAACTGAATCATACTAGCTAATGGAAGCTTGAAATATTGTGAATACAACATTGTTACATAACTAGGTATAAACCAAGTGAGCAAATAACTAGTTTTATCAAATGGATAAAAATATACTGGGCTTGAAGAAAAGGGAAAGGGACCTTCTGTAGAAATTTGAATGAACCACATATAAATGAAGAAAAAATAGAGCAGGAAGCCAGGATATATTTTGTACTCAGAATTATAAAATACATAAGCAGGCCTCTTGGCACCGTCATGGTAAAATTATCTTAGTTAGTTAAAGGTTATGCAAAGAGAAATGATAGTATTTCAAAAAGTATCAGCGCCCTGGCTGGTTGGCTCAGCGGTAGAGTGTCGGCCTGGCGTGCGGGGGACCCGGGTTCGATTCCCGGCCAGGGCACATAGGAGAAGCGCCCATTTACTTCTCCACCCCCCACTCCCCCCCTCCTTCCTCTCTGTCTCTCTCTTCCCCTCCCGCAGCCAGGGCTCCATTCGAGCCAGGGCGCTGGGGATGGCTCCTTGGCCTCTGCCCCAGGCGCTAGAGTGGCTCTGGTCGCGGCAGAGCAACGCCCCTGGTGGGCGTGCCGGGTGTATCCCGGTGGGTTGCATGCGGGAGTCTGTCTGACTGTCTCTCCCTGTTTCCAGCTTCAGAAAAATACAAAAAAAATAAAATAAAAATAAATAAGAAAAAAAGTATCAGTAAAACTGAGAAATGTTGGATTTGTATTATAAAGGACATACATCTTGCTGGGCTTTGAGAGCAGGACAGAAAAATATATTTACATAAAAACTGAAAAACACTATGTCATATAGGCAAAGTGATATGAAAACTGGAAAAATTATCTGGATAATTGAGACCAAAAATCCTAATGAGCTAAAAGAGTTATTTGTAATCTGATTTCTCTAGGTTAGCTGTCTATATCTATTAAGTTAACTGGACACTTATTGAAGTTTCCATTATTCCAAGCTTGAATAGATTTTGGTATTGATTCCTTGTTTGCAAGTTGGAGCAGAAGAACCTTGGTGTATTATTGGCATTTTCACTTTGGTTACAGGTGGTACTCATTTTTAATTTTACTATTCACTTAATGTTGGTTTAATAAATTGTTGCATTATAATAAAATACTTATACCATTCTTAAAATAAATATTTTAAATATCAATTTTAGTTTAGTTTTATTAAAGCAATAGTCTCTAACACAAAGCAAGCTGCACTTAAATGGCTACTAACCACTGAATAGTTTTCTGAGTCTGTAAATGCTTGATAAATCATATAAGATATGGTTGTTTCAAGTGGCAATTTTACTCTGGCATTTTGATTCAATTAATTAAAATAGTTTAATATTTATTTTATCTTTCTACATAATTCCAATATTGATTTTTTTCTTTTGACAATGGTTACGTAGAGAAAAATGGAATATAATAGCATATGACTTCTTCTGGTATGAGTAGGATAAGAATGGAATTGACAAGGCCCTGGCCGGTTGGCTCAGCGGTAGAGTGTCGCCCAGGCATGTGGATGTCCCAGGTTTGATTCCTGATCAGGGCCCACAGGAGAAGTATCCATCTGCTTCTCCACTCCTCTCCCTTTGCTTCTCTCTCTCTCTCATTTTTCCTTCCTCCTCTTGCAGCTATGGCTTGGTTGGAACAAGTTGGACCATGGCGCTGAGGATTGCTCCATGGCTCCTGCCTCAGGCCTAAGAAAAGCTTGATTGCTGAGCAACGGAGCAATGTCTCAGATGGGCAGAGCATTGCTTTCTAATGGGTTTGCTTGCTGGGTGGATCCTGATTGGGGCGCATGCGGGATTCTGTCTCTGCCTCCCTCTTCTCACTGAATAAAAATTTTTAAAAAACAATAAAATAGACACTAAACTAGCATTTTAAAGGAATCACTATTTTTCAATATCAAACAGTTGTATCACAAGTCACCATGAAGCTTATATATTTTTATTTTAAACATTTGTGCACTGAAACCAGAAGATATGTCTTAAGCACAAGTTAACAAAGAACCTTGGACTTGGAAATTCAACCAGACTGCAAAAGATTTCTTCGAAATCTGTTTGACAATTAAAGAAAGCAACCTTAATACTTCCAAAGATTTCATGGTTTGTCAGATATTGCAAAACAAATCCATTCTTGATTTCATCTCTAAATATTTTTCACCTAAGATATGGCCCACATAACTATTAGAAGGTGCATAAATTAGAAAATTCTATCCAATGTTTGTGAAGATGAGTGAGCTGATGATGCAGGGTTTTGCCACAGGGTAATATTGATTCTTTGGGCCAGAATATTCTTTGTGGGGGAATGCCATATCCATTATATGATATTTAGTAGTTTCATGCTTGGTCGCTCTCCACTGAATACTACAGTAACACCTCCTCCCCACCCCCACCCTTCAGTTATGATGAAAATGTCTCCAGGTATTGACAAGGATCCTTTAGGGGCAAATAGACCCTGCTTTAGAATCACTGCCATAGAGGGTACAGCTGGTGTTCTCAGCATCACTTTACTTGGACAATGACCCCCAGCCCTTTTCCAATCAAGTAAGAGCATGTTGCTCTCAGATGTTGTATTTTCTCAGTTTTGTCCCAGCTGGAGGATAGATCTAGAGACTGAAAGGGACAATGTGGTTAACAGTGACTTGGTATCAAAAAACTAACAGAAACACTCTAAGGGCAAAGCATAGCTAATTAGGCCTTAAATTGTCTTAAGCTCTCAAGGGACCTCTCAAAGAAAACAAATGAAAACAACCCAGGCATGTGGGTTTACTGCCATTACGTGAAAAGAACCTCTCCTGCTGGCAGATCTTGGATCAAACTGGGGCATTACATGTGCTAGGGCTGGGCAAACAGTGGCTTTTTGCCCACACTTGGGTTTCCCCCTCAAAGTCAAAAGCCTGAGGTCTGGACTCCTCAGGAGATTGTGACCAGAGACGTGTGCTCAATCGGAATGCAGTCCTTAGAGACCCCTGATTTCCTGGAGTTTCTGTCACCCTTGCTGGGGCTGTTGCTTTCTCCAATGACAAAAGTCTGTGAAAAACCCAAACTGTGTAAGTTTCGCAGTGATAACTGGCCTAAAAGCTGCCATTTGTTTCCCTGTGACCAGTGAAATGCTTTTGTTTGAAAGTATCTGGAAATGAGGCAAATGTTTGTTTGTTTGTTTTTAATTTTTGTAATCCATACTTTTTTGCTGTTAGAATGCTGATGGAAAATATGTTATTATAAAAACTGTCTTTGTATTAAAGTTATCTATTTCAAACAATGCTAATAAACAGATTTCATTTTTCCCTTTCAGTTAATTAGATAAATGGAAAGTGTCTGACATTTAGAGGAAAAAGATTTTACCACAAGGTTTCTCGACTTCAACATTACCGACATTTTGGAGTGGACAATTGTTGTGGGGGCGACTGTCCTGTGCACAAAGGATGTGCAGCCATCCCTGGCCTCTACCCAGTTGATGCCAGTAACATCCCCACTGCCCTCCCAATTCCAATTAGTCTGTCTGTCTGTGACAAATGGAAAAAGGACTCAAGACGTTGTCAAATGCCTCCTATAGGAAAACTTTTTCCAAGTTTAAAACCACAGATCTAGAAAAGTCTTGCTTAGAAACTGTATAGGTGTCATTTGGCAGATCTACAAAGAATTCAATAGATCCTTTGTTATAAAAAAATATCGAGGCCACATATTTTTTCTAAATGTTTTATAATTTTACTTTTAGAGTTACTATCCATTTTGAATTAATTTTTATTTAAGATCTGAGGTTGGGGTTCATTTTTGCATTTAGACATCCAACTCTTCCATTTGTTGAAGAGGTTTCTCCACTTACTTGCATTTACGTGGGTGTCAAATATCAATTGGTCATATTTGTGTGGTTCTATTACCGAATTCTCTGTTCTGTTCCATGGATCTATATGTCTGTCTTTCTGTGGATAACACATAACAACACTGAGTATATAGTAAGTTTTAAAATTGGGCTATACCCGCTGCTTTGTCTGATTACTGCAAATTTTTATATGTTGCATTTTTAATCATGTTTTTTTAAAAGTAATTTTTAATTTCCTTTAGGACTTTAACTTTGATTTATGGGTTTTTAAAACATTTGTAAAGTGGACTTATTATTATTTTTTTATTTGCAGCAGTTTTAGATTGACAGAAAAAGTTGAGTGAGAATTTCAGAGTTCTTATATCACATCCCCACTCCCCTTATCTTCACTATCATCTTGCATTAATGTTATAATTGATTAGCCCATATTTATAAGTGTTACTATATAATAAGTAATCCAAAAATCCAAAGTTTAGTTTTAACTAAATCCATAGTTCACATTAGGGTTCACTTTTTGTGATGTACATTGTTTTGATAAATGTGTGTAACGTGTATCCACCATTACAGAATAGAGAATAGTTTCACTGCCCTAAAACTCCCCTTTGCTATATATATTCATCCTTGTCTCCTTCCCTTCCCCCCAAACCCCGACAACCATGCATCTTTTATAGTTTTGCCCTTTCCAAATTGTTACATTGTTGGAATAATACAATATGTAGCTTTTTATAATTGGTTTCTTCCATTTAGTAATATGCATTTAAGGTTCTTCCATATTTTTTTTGTGGTTTGATAACATTTATTTTTATCCCTGAATACTATTCTTTTATATGATGCAAAATCCATTGAAGAACATTTTGGTTGCTTTAAGTTTTAATAATTATGAATAAAGTTGCTATACACATTCATATGTAGATTTCTTGTGTGGATATAAGTTTTAAACTCATTTGTGTCAAAACCAAGGAGTGTGATTGCTGGATTGTATAATAAAAGTATGTTTAGTTTTGTAAGGGTCAAACCATTTTTCAGGATGGATGTTTTTCTGTATTTGCACTCTCACCAGCAATAAGTAAAAGTTCCTGCTGCTTCACAACCTTGTTAGCACACAGTGTTGTCAGTGTTTTCTATTTTCACTATACTAGTAGGTGTGTAGTGGTTGTCTTATTTACAATTCCCTAATGACATACAGAGTTGAACATATTTTTTTAAATGCTTATTTGACATCTGTGCATATTTTCAGTGAGGTGTCTATTAGATCTTTTAACCACACTTTGTGTTCTTTGTTTTTTTTTATTGTTGAATTTTTGAGTTCTTTGTTCATTTGAATACCAGTTATTTATCAGATATATGTTTCACAAGCATTTTCTCCCAGGGTATGACTTGTCTCTTTATTCTGAACAATATTTTTGCAGAAAAATTAATAATTTTTATGAAGTCAAATTCTTTGTCCAATATTTTCAGGACTGATGTCATTTCATTGTTGGCAACTCTCTTTTCCCAGTCAAGTAGAACATTTCTCAATTCTTTTTATGCTGAGTAATTTTGGACTGTTTTCTACACATTTTGTTGTTAAGTTATAAGGCTCTGAATCTCATTAAATAGCTACAGAGAATATTGATGTTTTTGTTTTCTAACAACTAATTAAAAAGATAAACAAAAAAGAGGCTTTTACTTTACAAACAGTTGACTCAGCTGAGTTCAGGCTACAAGTTCTAACCAGCCTTCTGTGAGTTGTGATTCTTAATGGCAGTTTAGTTTCCAAACTATTATGGTGTTATTCTGATCTGTCCAACACATTTACCACCAAGTATGGACCTTGTGTGATGTTCTATCTTGTAGTCAGTTTCCAAATGTTAATGTTAGGTTTGGGTTTAGGCCTCTTTTAAATCCAAAGTCCCTTTAAAACTCAAATTCCCCTCACTCAACTTCCCACTAGGGCAACTTCTTCATTAAGCATCTCCCTTGCCCAACCTCCCCCTCCTCTTAAGCAACCCCATCACCACCACCCTGGGAAGGTTTTGAGAAATTTCCTTGGATCAAGGCCATCGGGAAGGACCTGAAGATTGGGAAAAGTAGACAGTCTGTAACCAAGGACACAAACCAAGATATGCTAAGCTGAGCATGTCCAGGGGCACCCAACCCCATGCCAGCAAAGGCCTGCAGCTACCCCTATGTCTAACACTCTCTTTCACAGCTCAGCGCTCACACTCTTTGTTGGTCTCAGCCCACCTGCACTCAGGCACTTTTAAAATAAACTTTCCTTTTGGAACACACTAGCCTCGTATTTTTGGTTTGGCCTGCGGTGTCTGCCTTTCTATTACATATGATTTTAGAGGCAAATCAACTCATGTTCAGCTCATCGTTGGAATTCATAGACAACTTTAAAGGGTCAGTCTCCTGAGTTCATCCCACTGCTCCACTGCCCAGGCATATTCCAGTTTTCTATACCTTCTCTTTATTTGTCCTTGAACCAAAAGTTGGTCTCAATTTACTCTAATCCACTGCACATTTCCTGCAACGTCAACCAAGTTTGAGATTAAAAAGTGGGAAGATGGAAAGGGAAAAAAAAAATCCCTTTAAGGCTCCTAGCTTCATGGACAGTGAGAAAACCCTCCTTTCCAAAGATTTATGCTCTTGCTTACCAAGTAACCCATGTTGTCACTGCACCCATGGGATCACCTTGGTCCTAGGGTAAAGAATATCAGAGATAGTGTCAACATAAGAAACATCCCAACCTGTAAGAACTTTTATGAGTTTATTTGAACCGAACTGTCCACAATTGCTGGAAAGCAAAGTCTCAACAGATTGAGAAAATGCTCCAGAAAATGGTGGTTTACCACTTAGTTTATACATCAGAATTAAATGGGAAGATATAAGAGGGTTCGTGAAACCTATTGATGATTGTCATTTTATTTTAAATAATTGTTTTTGAAGAATAGTTAATAATTTTAATAAAGTCAAAGTGTTTGTCCAATAATTCTGGCATCATTGTCATTTCACTGTTGGGAGAAAGCAAAGGAGAAAAATCTTTGGGACTGGATAAAAAGTAAAAATGTATATACTCAAACTTCTTTGGCATAGATAGATAGTTAACACAATGATAGCAATAACAATGAAGGTATTTATGTCTTCTGCACTGGTGAGGTAACTGCGCCTAGAGGGGGCAGAAAAAGAGATTACTCTTACACTTCAAAGGTATGTTATCGTATATGCAATAGTTAGCAGACAGGCTCAATTAAGGTAAACACTGACCTTTGTTAGAGAAAAATACTTCGCTGGAACATGACTACGCACCATGAACTGATTTTAGTTAGAAAGACCATCTTATGTTGTTACTTTAGGTCTCTGAGTTTGCAAGGCCACCATTCAGGCCTCCCTTGAGCTTGTCAGTTTCAGCATGTGGCCTCCTTTTCATCCAAACAAAAAAGAGAAAATAAAATTGCTGACTTTCTTACACTCTCTGAACATTAAAACACCTCCTACTTGTTCTTCAAGCTGCACTAATAGATTTTTCTGGAACACTTTCCCTACAATGAGGTCCTCTTCCAGGTTTTAGGATTAATTGAATTCAGGCTGGAAGCACCAGAAGGAAAAGCAAAGTAAGGAAACTCACTGTTATATAAAGTAGTATAAACTCACTGATGGTTGATAGTACAAGTGATAGTACTACTGAGTACCAGTCTTCCTCAAAGCTCCCATCATTATTTACTTTTCAAAATCTTCAAATAGCTGTCCTATTCATTCTTTCTTGGTTGTATAGCTGCATTCAATGGGTTATAGAAGAAGGATTGTGTTCACTCAGTTCTAGAAGAAGAATCTTTAAAGTCTTTTTTAAAGTATATTGAAGATAGATTAAGCCTCCCATTTCCCCTGAGAGGGGAGAAACCAGAAGAATACAAGGGAAAGGAGCCAGCAGGGATAACTACATCTTATAGTTCTCTAAATAGAGCCATGTGCAACACAAAGCAAGAAAAGCTGGATCTGTATGTAGCTACAACCAGTGATCGGAAACCCCTTCCTCTTTGCTGACCCCACTTAACCCTCCCCTTCCCTCTAGTTGAGTCTTGGGAAACCTTAAACAAAAGAATAATGCACCCATTACTTGGATATATAACTTATAAGAAAATCTAATTCAGGGAATTTGTGCTTTGGAGCTACTAACCTAACATGCTATGCAGGATACTAATAAATTCTCCTTCCTCTATTAATTAATGCTTGAGCATCTCCTCCATTGGGTGTCACTTCCTGCAACAATACAAGTTACTTTAGTGGATATTTTTCAAATAATAATTTTTTTACAGCAGTGGAATGTATTTTCTACCTCCCTTATATTTAACATGCTCTCTAGTTTATATTGGCAAATTATTTTTAGAAAAGTAGAGAAGGGAACAACCTCTTTTAGTATGATACAAATGATTTTTACAAATTTCTGAACATTTTATGGGCTAAAATTTATGAATATGGAAGGATCCCTCTACACATAATGAGGTGGAGTTGAAAGTTAGTAACATCTTCTGCCAAAATAGTAACCATATTGGCTATTTTCCTGAGATACCGTATTTTTCGCTCCATAAGACGCACCTGATCATAAGACACACCTAGGGTTTTAAGGAGAAAAATGAGAAAAGAAATATTCTGAACCAAATGGTGTGTTAAAATATTTAATAAAATATCATATTTTTCACTTTATAAGACATATGGGCATTTTCCTCTCCACTTTTAGGGAAAAAAAGGTACATCTTACGGGGCAAAAAATATGGTAACTGTATGCTCCTGTACTGTGATAGGCATTTTCACATGTTATCACACACTCAGTTCAATGTCATCATGCAGTGAGTTTTGAATGTACTTATTATTTTCATTTATACAAAAAAATAAATGAAAATGTGAAGATTATAAATGAAAATGTGAAGATTAAGAGATTTGCCTTGAGTTACAGAGTTGGACAATGCTGTAGCTTGGGCTTTGTTTCAGATCTTTCTGACTCAAAAACTCCAAACATGTGACATGGCAAATATTGTTTGATTATTTGAAAATTCCACTTCAATGAAGAAGGAAGTAATAAATACAAATTAGAAAAGACTAAGACAATAGGAATCAAAAATAGTGAATTTTATTTAAACACTAAAAAGGACCAAAAAATAGGTAACAGTTACCTCAGTCATACTTTACTATCTAAAAGTAGTTTAGTATTTGCTAAATATTTCTCTGGAAGACAGTTATGCTTTTACTGATAGGGTTCTAGGTGGGGGCCATGATCCCTTCCTCCCTTAAGTAGACAAAAGGATATTAAAAACTGGACATGCCAGATCACCTCCCCCCAGACATCCAGACTGACTCACTGTAAAGCCAGCAGCCTGGCCTATGCTGGTTTGCATTTGACTCTGACAGATGGTAATGAAACAACGAGCCAAGAACTGGTGGGCCATTAGCTTTAATCCTAGCTTGCACCCAGTGGGCAAGAAATCCACACAGTGGTAAAGCACTTCCCTTTCCATTCAGGGCTCCCAAAGCCACTGACTTATCCAAGTTTCCTAGAATCAAAGGTTTCTACCTCACCAGCATTATTCACCTCTGTTCCCCATCTCCTTCCTCCTCTCTGCACAAACTCTGCACAAACTGGCTTCTCCTTCAGCACTCCACCATCTTAGCTGCCTCTCCCCTCCTCCACGTGGCCTTTTTCTGCTCTTCCCCGGCATGGGCTCCTCTGCTCCATTTTATAATGTAGAAATCAAAACCTTTAATCCAATATACAAACAAGGAAGTCTCTGTAAAGCCAGTAGCCAGGGCCACCATCACAGCTGCCTGGCCCATGCAGGTTCTCATTGGATTCGGACAGTCGGTAAAGAAACAACAGAGCCAAAAACTGGTGGGCCTAGCTTGCACCCAGCGGGCAAGTAAAAACACACACTGGGCTCCAAAACCCACTCATTCAGTGCTCATAAAGCTATGAACTTATCTGAGTTTTCCTAGAATCAAAGGTTTCTAGCTCAGACTTACTCACCTCTTGTAAAGCCAGTATCCAAAGCTACCATCACAGCAGCCTGGCCCATGCAGGTTCGCATTGGATTCGGACAGTTGGTAAAGAAACAATGGAGCCAAAAACTGAAGGGCCATCATCTTTAATCCTAGCTTGCACCTGGCAGGCAAGTAAAAACACACACTGGGCTCCAAAACCCACTCATTCAGTGCTCACAAAGCCACTGATTTATCTGAGTTTCCTAGAATCAAAGGTTTCTAGCTCACCAGACTTATTGACCTCTGTTTCCCATCTCCTTCCTTCTCCCAGCACAAACTCTGCACAAACTGGCTTCTCACTCAACACTCCACCATCTTGGCTGCTTCTCCTGGCCTCCTCCATGTGGCCTTTCTCTGCTCTGCTCTCTAATGCTAATTTTAGGAACCGAGAGAGCAAGCTCCTGTTCTGCCTCCATTTTAAAGTGTAGATATCAAAACCTTTAATCCAATATACAAAATAGGGAAGTCTCTAATACAAAGTCACTTGCACCACCCCACATCAAAATGGATGCGAAAGGCTTAGTCCTAAAACCAAGCTCCAGGCTATAAGGATCCTGCCTGCCCACAGCCTGCCCCCAAAACACATTAATATCACCTGGGCGATGGCTTCCAGGGCTTCCACATGGGCAGTGCCATCTTTAACAAAGTGAGCATAATATATTTAATCTGCCCAATAGTCTCTGATATAAAGTCACTTATCTGAGGCATAATGAGATTCCTCATGAGAGTGCACCACTGCACAACATTCAATAGTCATGGGTATGGGGAAAAGCTTAGTTTTAAAACTAAGCCTTAGGGTATAACAACCCTGCCTGCTTACAGCCTGTTTCCCACACACAATGCAAAGTCTAAGCAAGCAAACATATACATCATATTTACAGACTCAGCCAGGTATGGAAGGTCCCCTAGCTTACTTACAGTTAACCCTTTCCCCACCAACAGTAACGATTACTAGCCCCCACCCTCATATCCCCTATTTAGCCCTACCTGTTAGAGAACCAGTTGCTGACCTCTGCCTTAGGAGTCAGCCCGGCATATGACCTCCTAAACTTTTCTTGCCTAAACTTGGGTGTCTTTCTCCAGCCGACCTTACATTTACAACGTTGGGATTTTAACATATTACTACAAGATTTACAAATAATACTTACAGAAATCACACAAGGTTGGGAGTTTTTAACTTCAAAAATATATTTTAAAAATACATGTTTAGAAATGTTGAAATTTTAAACACTTATTACTTAGAATAAGTAGATAAAGAGAAAGATTACAGACTGATAGATAAATAGATAAACAGAGAGATAGATTATTGGATAACCTAAACTGACTCAATTCAAATTGATTGCTTCAATACATAAATTGAGGCTATTCAACAGAAGGAAAAATCATACTCTGCATTCTTTGATTGAGGCTCTGTAAATTAGACTAACATAAGAAGGTTAATAAGAAAAGAAGTTTATTAACCTATACATACCAAACGTACATGTGGGAGTCCTTAGCAATGCATAGTAATTTACAAAGGTTGATCTTGGGTTTACATAGCATTTTAACTAAAGAGCAAGACAAAAGAAATAGACTGTTAGTCAAATAAGTTTCTAAATATGATATATATGTTTGCTCGCTTAGAGTTTGCATTGTGTGTGGGGCGGGCTGTGAGCAGTCAGGGTCGTTACAGCCTAAGGCTTAGTTTTAAGACTAAGCTTTTCCCCACACCCTTGACTGTTGCATGATGTGGGGTGGTGCACTCTCATGAGGAATCCCACTTATGCCTCACATAAGTGACTTTGTATCAGAGACTTCCTTGTTTATATATTGGATTAAAGGTTTTGTCTATACTATAAAGTAGGGCACATCCGGAGCTTGCTCTCTCTTGATTCCTGCTATCATCATTGCAGGGACCTCCCTGATCCCTTGCCCTTCATGGGAAAAGTAGGTTTTCTGCTTTTCCCTTGTCTTCTCTTGTGGCTTGCCTGTCTTGATGAGACACCAATAAACAGAATGGCCCACCTTCCTTGGACTTCGCCATTTCTTTACTATCAGCCCAAATCCAATGGGAACCTGTGTGAGAATGGTCATGATGGCAGCTCCTGGCCATACAACTGGTGTAGTTTGTGGCAGGATATGGAGATCTGTATGGAGCCGCCACCCTTGCGGAGTTGGGTAGAGGACTGGTTGCTGTTCTGGCTCCCCATGGCTATCCTTTTAAGGGCCGTGGGCTGGGTGTTTTTACTCAAGAGGAAACTAGGAGTTCTGTGATCGAAAGCTTCAATATGAATTTCAAATCGAATGGCAAAAAAGGCTGGAATTGAAGTGAGCACTGGAAAAGGAATTACTGGTTCGCGACTTGCAGTTTTCCCTGGAAGCTGAAAGTTTGCACCGGCAGTTGTTGGAGAAACAGCTACGGATTCAGGCGCTCGAGTCTCAGCTTCTGGCCAAAAGCCAGCAGCCACAGAAGCCTAAATGGTCGCCAAAGGAGCAGCAGCATCCGTGCCGGTGGATTGGCTTTGAGTCAGCAGGAATAGGCACTTGTAGCTCCTCTTCTGAGGATGAGAAGGCTCAGGCTGAAGCTGCCATACGCACACTGAGAGCCCAACCAGTGGTCACCAAAAATTGTAAAAACCCAGCAACAAAGAGTCCCTCAGGGGCAGCCACAGCCTCCTGCCCAGGTAATGGAACACTCTGTGGTCCGGCCCTATACCCAGGCAGAGCTGATGGAGTTGGGGGCACAATTTAGGCAGAAACCTACTGAATCCCTGGTAGCCTGGTTACTATGATTATGGGACATAGGGGTGGATGGCATCATGCTCTCCGGAACAGAGATGGAGAAACCGGCTGCCATTACCACACACTCCTCCTTGAGGCAGAGTCTTCAGAACTGCCATGGCAACCCAGGAGACCATAACCTATTAGAATGGGTGATGGCCGCCATTCATACGGTCTGGCAGAATGCAGGAGAATTGCCAGGGGCAATGAGTCGGTGGCAGTGCTACGGTGAGTTAGTAAAGGTCCTTCAGGAACTCAGTATGAAGAATGCTGTTTTCAACCCTGGGTCCCATGGGCCAGATGAGGAAGTGTTTATGACAAAAATGAGGGAATATATCCCTGCTAGTGCTGCATAAGCCCTTTTTGGGTCACTAGTGGCTATCTTGGGCTCCTATGTGGGGCAGCCCATCAATGCACTTACACAGATGGTAGCAGATTTGGGAGATCTGGAAGCTGCTCAGGATCATAAAGCAGTGAGGGCTTCTGCCTATGTTGCCCCCCATCCCTGAACAAACAAGGGAAACGGGACTATAAAGGTTACCCGAACACAAATGTGGATAGATTTGATTGCGGCTGCAGCAGATAAGGGGAAGTTGGATGGCCAGTCTAATAAACTTTTTTTGGAGCTTTGGCAGCAGCATAAACCAGAACAGAAGTTCCAGCCAGTGAGACAAAAGACCCCAGCAGCTACCAATAAAATGTTTGATGCGCGGGCAGCTTGGTACAAGATTATATGATAGAGACGGCCAACGGAAAGGAGAACTCCCAAGACCCATTGTACCAGTTTGAATAGGAAAAGGGTTGAGGGCCCTGTCTATAGGTAGAGTGCAGAGCATTTATCTAGCAGCTGTGGCTGACACAATGCTGTGAGAATACTCCAGCTCCCAGAACCCTCCTGGACACACCCAGGAAGGAAGCTTGCCCACTGCACAGAAATGACTCAGTGCCGGCCAGGCAGCCCTCTGACCTTTTTTGGCCATTTGCCCTATCATAACATCCCATTGGCTGAACCCATCTATATAAGGTTGCTTACTTCCTGAGTAAAGTGGATCTGCATCACTGAACCTGGTCCCCGGAGTTGGGTCTTTGTGTCTCCGTCGTCCTCACCCCAACAGGACTTGTCCAAAACTGGGGCATGGACCTAACTGGCATCCAAGGGATGCTGAGTGACCCTCTGCAATGGGAAACCTTTTCCCCCTCTCTCGAGCCCCATGGGCTCGAGCCCTGCACGCCCTATTGCAGAGTAGGCGAGTTGAAGTTTGTGAAAGGGATCTCTGTACTTACTGGGAGATTCTCTCTGGTTTCAATCCCTGGATTGAGGATGTGCCCCTCTGGGACCCAGATACTTGGGCCCGAGCTCTCCGATGGTTTGTTCGGCCGAGGTACATGAGGGACAAGCCTTTCCTCTCGGCCTCACTCCTGCCTTATTGGCAATGCGCGCCTGCTTGGCCGGTGCTCCTGCTGAGGACCCTCTGCCGGTCCCTAAGGTTCTAGCTACTCCTCTTTCAGAGGAACCCCTACCTCCCTATTTGCCTGCCCCTGTAGAGGAAGAAAAGGGTTGGGCCACTAAGTGTGATGGATTTGCAGCTGAATGTGCAGAAATGAAACTAGATACATTAGAAACCATGCTATCAGCTCTGCCACCCAAAGAAGTGGAAGTCGCTACTTATGCATTCCCTGCCGGGGTTCAGTGCCCCACCCCAGCCTCTCAGACGCCATTTTCTACCCCAGTTTTAACTCAACACGTGTTTCTGCTGCAGACCCATGGGCCAGCCTATACGCCCCCATGTGTCAGCAAAGAGATATTTCCATGCAGCATCAGGACTAGAGCCCCCTCACCTTTTTCCAGTAAATATTAACCCTATCACCGCATGACTGCAAGCGTGGTATCCACATGACCAAAAACCAGTCGTTAGTCTCAGAAAAGCTATCCAGGAAGATGGCCTTCATTCTCCATATGTTCAGCAATTACTTGAAAATATCAGTATTGATTTAAATTGTCCCCATGATTGGAAAACGTTAGCCCAAGCAGTCCTTACCATGGGAGACTTAATTCAATGGAAAGCTTTATAAAACTAGCAATGTGAAATAATAGGTGAGAGAACTCAAAGGGCTGGTATTAACCTCCCCCTGGAAGCCCTCAAAGGAGAAAGGCAATTTGCCTCCCCCGCTGTACAGGCTACAGGCCCCCTTCAGTATTTTGATCAAGTGCCACTAGAGCCTTTACCCAAACTAATGCTCATGGAAGGTCCTTAAAGCTTTCCAAATTGCTTCAGGGCCCCAGTGAACCTTTTTCAGATTTTCTAGGAAGGGTCCAAGAAGCTGTAAAGCATAAAGTTATGCACGCTGATTTGGCCAATGCTCTAACTAAAGAATTGGTATGGGAGGGCGCTAATGGAGAGTGTAGACAGGAAATAGGGCCAATTAGAGCTGTGCCTCTAGATGATTGGGTCCTTGCCTGCCAAGATGCAGGCAGCAACTCAGTGGCGGTCCTTGCTATAGCTCTTGCAGCCCAGTTAAGTGTCTCACATCAGGGAAGCCAACTGACACAAGAAGCCTGCTTTGAATGCAAGGGCACAGGATATTTTGCGCTGCAGTACCCTCACAGGAAAGGAAAGAATGATAAAAGCCACCTTCTGTGTGCCCCATTGTAGAAAGGGATTTTACTGAAAGCGAGATTGTCACTCAACCACCACCTCGAATGGAAAGCCTCTAGAGCCTTTAAACGGGAGGGAGGCAGCTCTCAGCCCCACCCATAAGAGAGCAACTCTACATAGGAGTCTATTGGACCTTACCCTTAACCCAGAATAAGGTCTTTCTAACCCTGCGAGTAGAGGGCCATTCCATCCTTGGGCTCATAAAATCTGGTGCTGATGTTTCTGTAATCAGAGAGGAAGATAAAAAAGGAAGGCTGCGCCATGCGGCCCGGACCTTTAGTACAGGAGTTAGTGGAGTACGATTGACCCAACAAGTCATCCAGCCACTCCATTGGACAGATCCTGATGGGGTAACTGGAGTTTTCAGTCCTTTATTTATGACTGAATTGCCACATACACTTTGGGGATGGGATGTGCTGTCTTTACTCTGTGTCTCTATTACTAGCCAGCCCCCTCAATTCTAAAGGCCACTGCTCAATTAAAAACTCCGGAACCCATCAAACTTATATGGGATACCGACCAACCAATTTGGGTTAAGCAGTGGCCATTAACAGCCTCTAAATTAAAAGAATTACACAAACTAGTTCAGTAACAATTAGAAGCCAAACATATGAGCCTTCCACTAGTTCTCATAATTCGCTTGTTTTTGTAATTCAGAAAAAGCCATCTGGAAAATGGAGATTCCTTCATGATTTAAGGGCTATTAACAAGCACATGGCAAAGATGGGCACTTTACAACCAGGCTTGCCACATCCCTCTGCAGTGCCACGGGCTGCCCATATATCAATGGGCAGTCCTACCGCAAGGCATGCGTTGTTGAACAGCCGCCTGGAGGAGGTCTTCACTCTGCTCCTCCTCATGTGTGCCATTATCACAGTGAACTCCCAGGCACAGAGATCCTCACGTCTGGGCGGCTGTTTCTCACCCTGGCATAATTATGCCTGTTGAAGTTAATAGGCCACAGTTTCCAGTAGTATATTCCAGTAACTGCTCCCTTAGTCTCCCTTATGATAATAGTGGCCGGGAATCCCAACAGTGGGATGGAACTATATGGGGTAACCTCAGTGACCCAATGCTACTTAAGTTTACTCTGAATAATAACACCATCCCCTCAGAGGGGTGGGTCCTCCTTCGAAATCATACTACAGGGGACTTTGCTAAAAATGGTACTACCAACCAAGACTCAGTACTTGGCTTACAAGCCCTCCTCCCCCTAGCTACCAACAGCTGGGCCCGCCCCACTAACCTTGCCTTCCCAGGTTCACCTCTTTGCCCGTTCCTGTATGACAAACATCTAAGAACATTCCCGAGAGAAGGAATTCCCTGGAGAGACTGCTGCATTGCCTCTGGCCCGGATGCGCAGACCATCAACCTCGGAGTTTGGCATCGGAAGCTGAGAGACGGAATGCAATCATATGCAGTATGAAGCCCACAGCAAGCCATCAGTTCCGTGTTTGGACACTGGGACCTTTGTGGGAAGGGGGCATGCATTAACCTATGTCCATATTTTGCAATGAAAATGGAACTGTGTTTAACGGCACCTGGGAGGTCTCTGTAACACAATGGGAGGGAAATGACATCCCGGCCCCTAGGAGGAATCCCTTGTTTAAGACCCCCATTCTACTTCCTAACTAGTCAAGCATTACAGAAGCTTGCCTCATTGTTTAATCCAGCTAATCTATTGGCATATAGTATAATAAGTTTTATAGTTGTTTTAGTTTCACTAGGGTTTCGTTGCATAATGTGTAGCATTCAGAAGCTACAGCAGTCACCAAGCAGTTCAACTGGCCTTAATTAAAAGAGAAGGGGGAGATGTAGGTAGAGCGCAGAGCATTTACCTAGCAACTGTAGCTGACGCAATGCTGTGAGAATACTCCAGCCATACTGGAACCTTCCTGGGCACACCCAGGAAGAAAGCTCGCCTGCTATGTGGAAATGACTCAGCACCAGCTGGGCAGCCCTCTGACCTTTTTTGGCCATTTGCCCTACCATAACATCCTTTTAGCTAAACCCATGTATATAAGCTAGCTTACTTCCTGAATGAAGTGGATCTGCATCACTGAATCTGGTCCCTGGAGTCGGGCCTTTGTGTGTCCATTGTCGTCCTCACCTCTGGCAGGACTTGTCCACACTCGTCTAATGGGGATGGGTGGAGACCGAAGGCCACACGTGAAACTGGCTATCCACTGGTCCCCTTCCAATGTACAATGGGTGTTGGCCTTGGTGGATACAGGTGCAGAATGTTTCCTCTTTTGTGGGAACCCAGAGTGGTTTGCTGAGACCCCAGTGACCATTGATGGTTACGGGGGCCAAATTGTTCAAATGAAGTCAATAACTATTCCATTGGGGATAGGAAGACTGCCTCCTAAGCCATATAAGGTGTATGTATCCCCTATTCCTGAATATATTTTGGGGGTAGATGTCTTGCAAGGACTGTGGTTGGAAACTACAGCCGAGGAGTTCCGGCTGCGGATCAGGGTTGTGAAGGCAGTGTTGCAGGGACATGCATCACATTCCCCTTTGCAATTACCTATCCCTCGGTGTTTGACTAAAATGTTGGGCAGATAAAATATATTATGCTAACTTTGTTCAAGATGGCACTGCCCACGTGGAAGCCCATCTTCCAGGTGATGATATTAGTTGCTCTTATGCTTGGAATAGGCGTAATTATATTAATGTGTTTTGGGGGCAGGCTGTGGATAGGCAGGATCCTTGTAGCCTGTGGCTTGGTTTTAGGACTAAGCCTTTCCCACCCTTTTTGATGTGGGTTGGACTTTGTATCAGAGATTTTCCTATTTTGTATATTGGATTAAAGGTTTTGATTTCTGCACTATAAAGTGGGGCAGAACAGGAGCTTGCTCTCTCGGGTCCTGAGATTGGCATTAGAGAGGAGAGCAGAGAAAGGCCACGTGGAGGAGGCCAGGAGAAACAGCCAAGATGGCAGAGTTTTGAAGGAGAAGCCAGTTTGTGGAGAATTTGTGCAGAGAGGAGATGAGGAACAAAGGTGAATGAGACTGGTGAGGTTAGAAACCTTTGATTCTAGGAAACTCAGATAAGTCTGTAGCTTTGTGAGTGCTGAATGGGTGGGTTTTGGAGCCCAGTGTGTGTTTTTATTTGCTTGCCAGGTGCAAGCTAGGATTAAAGCTAATAGCCCACCAGTTCTTGGCTCTGTTGTTTCATTACCATCTGTCCAAATCCAATGCAAACCTGCACTGGCCAGGCGGCTGTGATGGTGGCCGTGGATACCGGCCATACAAACACCAAGCAGTACCGCCTGCCAGGTGGTTATGAAGAAGTCACAGGGACTATCCTTAAATTAGAAATGGTGGGGATCATCTGGCCAGCAAACAGTCCTTATAACTCCCCGGTATGGCCTGTGTGCAAACCAGACGGAACATCAGAATAACAGTAGATTACAGAGAAGTTAATAAAATTGTTTCCTCTTTTCATGCTGCTGTTTCCTTGTGTTGGGCAGATAAAATATATTATGCTTACCTTTTTAAAGATGGCGCTGCCCACGAGGAGGCCGTCGCCCAGGTGATATTAATGTGAGTTAGGGGTGGCCTAAAGGCAGGCAGAATCCTTGTAGCCTGGGGCTTGGTTTTGGGATTAAGCCTTTCCCACCGTTTTTGATGTGGGGTGGTACAATCCCATCTTGACTCAGATAGGTGACTTTGTATTAGAGACTTCCCTATTGTGTATATTGAATTAAAGGTTTGGATTTCTACACTATAAAATAGGGGCAGAACGGGAGCTTGCCCTCTTGGTTCCTGAAATTATCATTAGAGGAGTGTTGGGCAGATAAAATGTATTATGCTCACTTTGTTAAAGAGGCCGTTGCCCAGGTGATATTAATGTGTGTTGAGAATTGTTGTAGCCTGAGGCTTGGTTTTGGGATTAAGCCTGTCCCACCCTTTTTGGTGTGAGGTGGTACAATCCAATCATGCCTCAGAGAAGTGACTTTGTATTGGAGACTTCCCTATTTTGTATATTGGATTAGAGGTTGTGAAGCTACAATATAAAATGGGGGCGGAACGAGAGTTTGTGCTCTTGGTTCCTGACATTAGAGGAGAGAGCAGAGCAGAGAGCAGAAGGAGGCCACGTGGAGGAGGCCAGGAGAAGCAGCCAAGATGGCGGAGTGTTGAGTGAGAGGCCAGTTTGTACAGAGTTTGTATCTGGGATAAGGAAGGAGATGGGGAACTGAGGAGAATAAGGCTGGTGAGCTAGAAACCTTTGATTCTAGGAAACTTGGATAAGTCAGTAGCTTTGTGAGCACTGAATGTGACTGGGTTTTGGAGCCCAGTGTGAATTTTTACTTGCCCGCTGGGTGCAAGCTAGAATTTAAGATGACAGCCCATCTGCTTTTGGCTCCTTTGTTTCTTTACCGACTGTCCGAATCCAATGCGAACCTGCATGGGCCGGGCTGCTCTGATACTGGCCCTGGCCATGGCTTCTGGCTCTACAAGGAGAGAGCAGAGAGGAGAGCAGAAAGAGGCCATGTGGCCAGGAGAAGCAGCCAAGATGGCGGAGTGTTGAGTGAGAAGCCAGTTTGTGCAGAGGAAGGGTTTGTGCAGAGTGAAGGAAGGAGATGGGGAACAGAGGTGAATAAGTCTGGTGAGCTAGAAACCATCAGCACTCCACCATCTTGGCTTCTTCTCCTGGTCTCCTCCATGTGGCCTTTCTCTACTCTCCTTTCTCTGTGCTAATGCTAATCTCAGGAACCAAGAGAGAGCAAGCTCCCAGTCTGCCCCATTTTATAGTATAGAAATCAAAACCTTTAATCCCATATACAAACAAGAAAGTCTCTGATACAAAGTCACTTAGGGTGGAAAAGGCTTAGTCTTAAAACTAAGCCTTAGGGTATAACAACCCTGCCTGCTTACAGCCTGTCCCCCACATTCAATGCAAACTATAAGCGAGCAAACCTATATATCATATTTACAAACTTATTTGACCAACAGACTCTGTTGGGCAGATAAAATGTATTATGCTCACTTTGTTAAAGATGGCACTGCCCACGTGGAGGCCGTTGCCCAGGTGATATTAATGTGTGTCTCTGTGGGCTGTGGGCAGGCAGTATCCTTGTAGCCTGGGGCTTGGTTTCAGGACTAAGCCTTTCCCACCCTTTTTGATGTGGGGTGGTGCAATACCATCATCGTTCAGAAAGTGACTTTGCATTAGAGACTTCCCTATTTTCTATATTGGATTAAAGGTTTGGATTTCTATACTATAAAGTGGGGGCAGAACGGGAGCTTGGGCTCTTGGTTCCTGAGATTAAGATTAGCATGAGAGAGCAGAGAGATCACAGCAGAGAGCAGAGAAAAGCCACGTGGAGGAGGCCAGGAGAAGCAGCCAAGATGATGGAGTGCTGAGTGAGAGGCCAGTTTGTGCAGAGTTTGTGGGAAGGAGATGGGGAACAGAGGTGAATAAGTCTGGTGAGCTAGAAACCTTTGATTCTAGAAAACTCAGATAAGTCAGTAGCTTTGTGAGCACTGAATGTGAGTGGGTTTTGGAGCCCAGTGTGTGTTTTTGCCTTGCCCGCTGGGTGCAAGCTAAGATTAAAGATGAAGGCCCACCAGTTTTTGGCTCCATTGTTTCTTTACCGACTGTCCAAATCCAATGGGAACCTGCATGTGAATGGCCATGATGGTGGCTGCTGGCTTTACAGACACTGAGGAGTGTACAGAATCAAGCAAGTTGCACAGAAAGTCACCTGAAATACTGAGGTAGAGCCACTAATCTGTAAAGTTTCCTGGATAGGTTACTGAAAAGACTATGTTAAAATATCTAAAGTATTTTATAAATATGTAAAAATAACAGACTATGAATACAGACATTTAGATGTTATAGTAATTGTTGGTCAAATAAGTTTGTAAATATGGTGTATATGTTTGCTCACTTATAGTTTGTATTGAGTGTTGGGGACAGGCTGTAATCAGGCCGGGTTGTTGTAGCCTAAGGCTTAGTTTTAAGGCTAAGCTTTTCCCCACACCCTTGACTGATTGCATGATTGGGGTGATGCACTCTCATGAGGAATCCCATTAAGCCTCAGATAAGTGACTTTGTATCAGAGACTTCCTTGTTTGTATATTGGATTAAAGGTTTTGATTTCTACACTATAAAGTGGGGCAGACCAGGAGCTTGCTCTCTCTTGGTTCTTAAGATTAGCATTAGAGGAGAGAGCAGAGAAAGGCCATGTGGAGGAGACCAGGAGAAGCAGCCAAGATGGCAGAATGCTGAAGGAGAAGCCAGTTTGTGCAGAGTTTGTGCAGAGAGAAGGAGATGGGGAACAGAGGTGAATAAGGCTGGTGAGGTTAGAAACCTTTGATCCTAGGAAACTCGAATAAGTCAGTGGCTTTGGGAGCCCTGAATGGAAAGGGAAGTGTTTTTCCACTGTGTGTATGTCTTTCCCGCTGGATGCAAGCTAGGATTAACGCTAATGGCCCACCAGTTCTTGGCTCTGTTGTTTCATTACCGTCTGTCCAAATCAAATGTGAACCTGCACTGGCCAGGTGGCTGTGACGGTGGCCGTGGCTACTGGCCATACATAATATAAAAAGCATTCATAAATTTTTTGCCAGAAACAAATGTGATAATATTTAGAGGTCTTAAAAATAACCGATAAAATAAATGATTATTTATTATTATTATAAAATTTCCTTACCTTAATTACATCTTTCAAGGTTGTTCACATAATGTAGTCACCAACTGAAATTAATCTCCTCTATAATCTGTCACCAATTTTTATCTTTATTTATACTGACTAAATTAAATTGTAGACTATGATATTATATGAATAGTTATTTGTCTCACAGTCACTTAAACTACTTAATGCTGACCATAAATCTCATCATGCAGTGGTCATATATGTAGGAAAGAAAAGGGAGGCAGGTAGAAGTTTATTTAACTTTGATGAACAAAGAATCAATATGTTGATATATACATAGTTATTATCTTTATTCTATTTTTGAAAATTATTTCTTATTACAGAAAAATAATAGATGATAATATGGTCTGTGTTTATTTACAAAGTTGTCGCTCTTTCTGCTGTTTTTTTCTTAATAAATTCATTGCTCATGAGATTCCTTTAAGCAGTGAGTTCATCAAGACATATATACTTTTACTGTGATCACAAAAATCTCATTTATGTATCATCTTCACTTTAGTTGGAAACACTTTAATATCAGCTTTCAGGTATGCAGACAGAGTGAAGTTTTTTGAGGCACATGTCAGAATATAAGGACACATTCATGAAAAGATATTTTTGTCTAGGAATGCCTGTGTCTATCAAAACCTTTAGAAACATTAGAATGTAAATGTTAACCTTCCTCTGAAGAGATAAAATAAATAATGAACTCTTTAGGTACTTAAAAAGTCAGCTTGGCAAATCGTTATGGGATAATGATAAAATCTATGTGATTACTTTATTTGTTTTTCTTTAAGCTTTTTTAAATGGCAAAAAATTTCTTCCACCACATTATTTCAAAAGGCTACAGAGGCAATTCTCCTTTTAAAAATGAAAAACCTGTTTGTCAAGAGAAGATTCAATAATAAGTCTTTACACCACTGCATGCCCAGAGTAATGGTTTAAGTTCCAGAAAACTTAGTAATTTTATTAAATCTAAGCTTACAAAATAAAAAGGTACATTTTATATCATCCACAGTTCAAAGAAACAAACTTGCAATTGATAAGTGCATGTCTTTATATCCTGTATAGGTAAATTTGTATTAGAGATAGGACAGAATATAGCTTTAGTGCAGAGAGAAAAATGGAGGGAAGAGGTGAGAAGTTGATAGCTTTATATTACAAAGGAACACATTCTAGTTAGGTCAATCTTACTCATTAAAACAAGACTATAAACCTAAAATAAACTGAGTTGACTGTTGACTGTGTCATTACTCATACTTAGTTTTTGCTTACTTTCCAAAGCTTACCACCCTTAAATATAAGACTTTAACTGAAGGTTAAATTTACTTGTGCACAGAATCAAGAAGGCCTCTTTCTGGAATGTCTATATCCAAGTTTTCCCTGTCAATTCTCTCTGCAGATATTAGCATGCTTGGCATAGTTTGTGTTGCTGGAAGTCGACATTTTGAACTGACTTTCTGCTTGCAAATCTTGCTTAAAATAGTCACTGAGTTTGCCTCCATATGACATTTTTTGATGTGCAGAAAGGACAAATAGGACCTTGGGAGTAGCAGTACATTTGATTAAACCATATCCAATATCTCTGGTTACTAAAGCAATTTGTCTCAACTTAGGGCAAAACTAGATGGAATTTAGATAACTATAGCTGAATAAAGAGACTGAGGGGAATCTGAGATCTGGACTAAGATATTTATTGTAGAGGAAAAGATTAAACTTTAAATGCTGAGAATAAAGCCACACCTAGAGACATCAAAAGGCTCGGCTTCATACCAGCAGTGAAAGTCAGTGCACAGGATTAATCCCAAATAGCAGTAAATGACTAGAACATCTAAAGGTGAAGACCTGAATAAAAGTCATCTAGCCTTCTGGAACTATGTCAGAGAGAAATATGTCCCCAGCCAGTGAGCTTGGTTTATTAATTCACTACTTTGCATACTATGAACATCTGCTAAGTGCCAGACTCTATGTCAATGACTCAAGATAAAAGTTGTGAACAGGGCAGACGTAGTATTTGCCTTCACAAAGCCAACAGTTTAGTGAGGGAGATAAACAAATAGTAATTATACATATATAGTTATATAGATATAACTGGTATAAGAGTATTTTGAATAAGTACTAAACTGCGCTAGGAAACCATATATATATCAAGAAACTATTACCTAGTCAACATGATTATGGAAGGCTTACCTGAGGAGGTGCCATTTAAGTAGCTTCAAATATATAGGAAAAAGGTCATGAAGAATAAAACAGGAGAAATTCCATGGAGACTGGGCCACTAGGTTATTGCTAAGACACAGATTCAGGAATAGAGTAGGCAGAAACCAAGTTTGTAAAAACTGTAGCAGAAGAGCGAAGTCAGTGCATCTGTAAAAATCATTTGATGCTGAGCCAGAGAGCAAAGTTAGTACAATTTAGAATTTTTGTTCTTACACTCCTGCTTTTCTACAATTGCGTTATAGCTCTACCACTAACCAGTGTAGGTTGAGGATTAAACTTAGATACTGGAGGATTGAATGAGTTCAATGGCTTAAGTTATAGGAAGTGGAGGGCAAAAATTTTGGATTTACTGGAATGTAAGGAGAATGAAAAAGTATACTCTATTCTTCAACCCATGGAATGAAAACAAAGGGATTCTGAGGGTGTCCCACTATTCCAGTTAAGTTTTGTAAAAATCAATAAATGTATAATGAGTGTCTATTATATGTCTGAAACTGTGCTATTCTTTGGGGATGAAATAGTGAACAATATTAGTTTTAATACTGAGATGTTTATAGTCTATTATTGGAGACAACAATTATAATAGACTCTGATACACAATATATATATACATATATATATATTTTAATTTGTTTTTTTTTTTTTTTTGTATTTTTCTGAAGTGAGAAGCAGGGAGGCAGAGAGACAGACTCCTGCATGCTCTGGACTAGGATCCACCTGGCATGCCCACTAGGGGGTGATGCTCTCCCCATCCAGGGCATTGCTCCCTTGCAACTAGAACCATTCTAGCACCTGAACAGAGGCCATGGAGCCATCCTCAGCAACCAGGCCAACATTTTGCCCCTTGGCTGTAAGGAGAAGGAGGAGAAGCAGATGGGCACTTCTTGTGTGCCCTGGCCGGGAATCGAACCCAGGACTTCCACATGCTGGGTGAACGCTCTACCACTGAGTAAACTGACCAGGGTCAACACGTAATATTTTAAGGTTGAACTTTAAAAGATCAAACAAATGCCCCTTTCCTTTCTCTCTATCTCTCTCTTACCCTCCTGCAGCCAAGGCTCCATTGGAGCAAAGTTGGCCCAAGTGCTGAGGATGGCTCCAAGGCCTCCACCTCAGGCACTAGAATGGCTCTGGTTGCAATGGAGTAACACCTCAGATGGGCAGAGCATTGCTCCCTAGTGGGCTTGCCGGGTGGATCCCGGTTGGGAGCATGTGCGAGTCTGTCTCTTTGCCTCCCTGCTTCTCCCTACAGAAAAAATACAAAAACAAACAAACAAACAAAAAAACAATAAGTAAAAAAAATAATTAAACAAAAATGGACTAATGATCTAGACTTAGAAAGTTAAAAAGAATTCTTTAGAGAAAGTCTTCAAACTGAGATGAATAATGAATTAAAAATAGATGATTGTTGAAACTATAGGATCACCCAGAAGAATATATGAAGTAAAATGGTACTCAAGAGAGTTAGTATAGAATGGATTTTATGAAGTGAGCAGAGAAAAGAAAGCCCAAAAGGATCCTATGAAACATTATCCATAAATAAAAGAAATACACACACACACACTCATAGAATGCAAGACAGTATTTCAAAAAGAAAATAACTATAGACCATGTCAAAAGTGCAATTCTAATGAACCCTTTAAAGCAGGGGTCCCCAAACTTTTTTCACAGGGGGCCAGTTCACTGTCCCTCAGACCGTTGGAGGGCCAGACTATAAAAAAAACTATGAACAAATTCCTATGCACACTGCACATATCTTATTTTAAAGTAAAAAAAAACCAAAACGGGAACAAATACAATATTTAAAATAAAAAACAAGTGAATTTAAATCAACAAACTGTCCAGTATTTCAATGGGAACTATGCTCCTCTCGCTGACCACCAATGAAAGAGGTGCCCCTTCCGGAAGTGCGGCCCAGGGCCGGATAAATGGCCTCAGGGGGTCGCATGCGGCCCGTGGGCCATAGTTTGGGGACCCTTGCTTTAAAGATAAGGGTTCTTTGGTTTTAACAACAAAGAGTTTGTTGACTATCTTGGCTAAAGCATTGATAATAAAAGGTTGAAGTCAGAAGCTAAACTACAGTTTACTAAGGATTGTTTAGCAGGGAAGAATATAAAGGTAAAAACTATAGACAAATGAACAAAGTTTCCTTGGTTCCTGTGAGGACCTGTGGGTTGCAGAATATTTGGAGGAAAAGCCCTTTGGTTTCCAGTTGACAATGGTCATAGTTGATGTACTTAGTGTCTAAACCATCTTAGTCTTATAACACAGTGGTCCCCAATCCCCGGGCCACGGACCGGTACCGGTCTGTGTGCCATTTGGTACCGGTCCGCAGAGAAAGCATAAATAACTTACATTATTTCTGTTTTATTTATATTTAAGTCTGAATGATGTTTTATTTTTTTTTAAATGACCAGATTCCCTCTGTTACATCTATCTAAGGCTCACACTTGACGCTTGTCTCATAAGTTCGACAATTATATTTTAAAATACCACAGTTTTTGCGCCGGTCGCATAATTTTATTTTCTGCATTTATCCATCCCACCCTAAAGGCCGGTCTGTGAAAATATTTTCTGACATTAAACCGGTCCGTGGCTCAAAAAAGGTTGGAGACCACTGTTATAACAGACACCAAGCTTAGGTGCTGTTGTCTGGCCAGGTAGTGATGTTTGGTTTGGAGTGTCTAACCTCCCTAATCCCATGACATAGCCATTCACCACTGTGATCCTGTCATTTCTAGGATGTCTTGGGACTCATAAAACTGCTTTATATGTTTGAAAGAAAGTTTCTTTTGTTTCTTCATTTAGCAATTTTTATTTTCTCCAATTTTTCTCTTCTGAAATAATTCCATAACTCTTAAAAACAAAACCTAGGAGAACACTTAACTTTCTGTGCCTAGGAATAGCTCCTTTGTACCTGACTGCTCTGCAGTCTCCAAGCCAAGAAAACATAACATTGACCAACTTCTTAGAATTAGGGGAAAAATGGTGATGTGAGCAAAATCCAAGTTAATGTTTCAAGAAATCATTTTGCCACATTAATCTTTGTTTGTGCAAATGTCATCACTTCTCTATATACTGTTGGCCTTTCCTTTTCTGTGGAAATTAGAAACAAATTATTTTTTTTTAATTTTTATTTATTGGTTTTATATATAGAGAAACACTGATTTGTTATTCCACTTATCTATGCCCTTATTGGTTGATTTTTGGTCATGCCCTGATCAAGGATCGAAGCTGCAACCTTGGCATTTTCGGATGATGCTCTAACCAACAGAGCTACCTAGACAAGGCCTACAAATTATTATTTTTATTAAATTATATTAAAGGTAACTAAAGACCATTGACCATTCAACCAAATATTTTTGAAGTCCAACCCCTTTGTGATTTACGTTTTGTTTTGTTGTGGAAAATTTCTCTAAACTTTTTTGTCCTAAAAATAGATATGTATCATTCTGATGCACTACAAGCACTAACAAGTTTAAAAAGTCAATGCACAGAATCAGCACTTTTATCTTCACTTAAATTAGGTAACTTATGTAGACATTTTGAATAAAAGGAACATAAAAACTTGATATTTTCAACTATAATGGAAGGAACATAGGGAATTCATTCACATGCAATCTCCGAGCGAGTTAGGTCCACTTATTATCATACAAAAGATTTTTTTTGTGTGTACTGAAGTCTTTAAAGATCAGTCGTCTTTCATGAATGTTCTTATCGTTTAGTATATTTGCTTATGCAGCTCTTGCCACCAGTTGCTAAGGTTGTGGAAGATGGTATTTCTGAGGTAGATAGAGTGCCTTTTTCTCTTTGGATTTCTCAATATGACTAGAGGTTATGTAAGTTTACTGAGGTTGTTTACCTGTAATATCCTCTTAAATTTCTTTTGGTTTATAATAAAACAATTA
Organism: Saccopteryx bilineata; assembly: GCF_036850765.1. Classification (NCBI taxonomy): domain Eukaryota; kingdom Metazoa; phylum Chordata; class Mammalia; order Chiroptera; family Emballonuridae; genus Saccopteryx; species Saccopteryx bilineata. The sequence goes on from NC_089494.1 coordinate 184,698,105, forward strand.
TAATGCAAATCTACTCTATGTAACTTATTTGCTACCCAAAGTTCTGAACAAACACACTTTAGTAATTTGAAAAATAATTTAACAACTTGAGGGTGGTCACATATTACTAAACAGACATGTTTACTTTGGCTTTCATGGTTTTATATATATATACACACACACACACACACACATATAGGAATATGTTTACATGCACATATAAGTTGACTAATTTGTCAGTATTAAACACTCAGAAGACTTCACAAAAATAAAATTTAAATTTCAAACTATTATTAACAGGTGACATTTGACGCAGTGTTTGGTGAATGTGGCTCTGAGTCTGAAACAGGGAGCTGCGGGAGAGGCGCTTCTACTGCGTGGTTCAGTGAGTAATTGAATTGGCTATGGTGGGCATTTGAATTTGCAACACTGATCTATAAGTTGATTTCTGGTAAAGAGACTTTTATTTTTAAACTATTTTTAATAGAAGATCAATGACTTTAAAAAATTAAAACAACAAAACGTTGTCAACTCAGTTTGAAGTGGGGTTTGGGTATCGGTAAGCCTACCTTTTCACCGCTTCATAATCTTCACTAAATTTCTGAGATATCGCTCGTAGCATCCTTTAATGTCAACAAAAGTGCAATTTAGAAAACTTCCTATTGATAGATATGCAGAGTAAAACAAAATCAGCACTTTTGTATTTCAAAATTCATTTAAAACATCTGAGGATGCTTGTGGTGAATTTTGAGGCTGGCTTGTATGCAAAGTATTATTCTCATAACATCCTATAGATCTTAGCACTGTTATAGTGACTTTTTTATGAGATATTTTTGCTCTTTCTCACTTTATCTGGTTATATAGTTTGGCACTTGCAATTTTGACTTTTATGTATAATATTGAGCTAAGCTATGTCTAGCAAGAAATAAGATATGTTTTTATTTACTGACTTGTTGGCTCATTGCTCTGCCAGTTTAATGAGAACATTGTTCCATAATTCAAGATATAGGTTGGTATAGTGTGTTTAAGACAAACATATTTTCAAGGTTACTACAATGAGTTCACATTAAAAATGTGGGCATATTAAAAATGGAAAACAACTGATTCAGTCTTTTACTGTTCTATATTCTCCTTCATTTACTACAAAGTAATTTAAATTACATATCAGTATATCAGTATCACAATCAACAAATACATAACTTTCATATTTTTCTTGATTTTTTTAAAATTCACTTACTTTTTATTGATATAATCTAAATGAGCCTTGTTTTCTATGATTGTATTCTGACACTTTTAGAGAGAAAGACATAAAGAATCTAATAATCCAATGAGTATACCACAGAAAAATGTGCAGTTACCAGGTTTTGGCCTTTTTGTAACCTTGCAATATCTAAAATCCCTTTTCCTCTCTGCCTTTGGCCAAGAGAGCAGATGGATAATTATACTTCTCCAAAGATAAATTAAAGAAAGAATCTGGACCAACTGGGCTATTGAAATATAGTGCTAATGGATGGTTGTGGAAAAATGGCCAAATAAGAGTCTTGGATGACCTTATTTTCTTCCTGGTGACACTGCTTTCCAGATTAAAAGCTGTTTTCTTTTATTGAAATAGAATACTGCCAAACATTGAACCTGCTTTGTAAGACATACATCAAGAGAGAAAATATTTCACCACAATGACATGACCTGACATTTTAAAGCAGATAACAAATGACATCTTGTCAATGGCACCAATTTATTATTCCCTCTCTTGTACCTTGGTGCCACAGCAGGATACAAATTTCTTTTAATCATGGGATTGTGTTAAACAAATTTTTACCAGCAGAGACTATAAAATGTCCCTCGCTGTTTCTGAGTATCCTGACCTCTTGGCTGTCCCCACTGTAGGATAAAAAGACAAAAGTTATGCTAAATTTTTTATCATTTTATTCTATTTCAGATCCAATTATGTGAGGGTCTTCCATCACTTACATGGGTGGATATGCTGTAACATGCAGTGCCACACATTAATCAGACTCTTTTTCCAGCAGACACCAGTCCTAAATCACATTACAACAAAAGAAAGAACATTAAGTAGATGCAAATATCTGAGGAGGGTGCTCTCTTTCATGCAGTTACAATAAGAGGTGACTTGCATGAGTGGCCTTCCCACCAAGTCCAAGAGAGTCTCAAAGTACATTTTGTTTTTTATGCTTTCTACACATTCCTTTCCCAAAAGACTCTCTTCTTCTACTTGCTTTAATGTCCCTCTGCCAGTTTACATCATAGAATCTACCACTTTGAACGGTGCCCTTAGCAATGACTTTCTAGTTGAACTGTTGTAACTAATCGGCCTGTAAGCTGAAAAATGACCAACCTGACACTTGTTCAGCCCTCTCAGCAAGAAAAGTCTCTCTTTATTACAACAGTCTCTTGCAAGCACATAGGACAAAGACCTCGAATGCTGAATATGTCTGATTAATGACTTTAAAATTGTGGCTTTCAGAGAAGCAGGAAGATTTATAATACTAAGCAATCTTAATGCTATTCAGATTTAGAAGTTTCTTAATAATATTTTAAATTATATTTAAGTAGTAGTTTCAGGCATCATCAAGAAAATTAGTTGCTTATGATTTCAGAAGGCATATAAAAATTGTACTATAAACGTTTAAGAAGAAATTATTTGACAAAACTAATGAAGAAAAGAATTCTTTTCCTTTACTTGCTATGGGATAAGATTTATAGTTTAACACAGACATAGTTTAAAATACTACTTTGACAATTTTCTAATTATGTGGGTTTGGGCAAGTTGTATAACTTTATGAAGTCTTTATTTTTCCTTTATCAAATAGGGATATTATTATCGCCTATTTCATAGAGTTGGGACAGATTAAATAAGCTAATATCTATAAGATATCGAGCACAGTAGCTAACAATGTTAAACACTCAATACATAAAGACGTGCCTAAAGTAAAACTCAACAAAATTTAATGTTGCCATGACTGTTTGAGGTAAATAATCTCAATTGTTTTAGATTCAAATGGTGGATTCAGAACATTTATTGCAAAAAATCATAAAATTTTCTTTATTTATTTATTTTCTTGTTTTATTATTTTTTTTCTGAAGTTGGAAATGGGGAGAGACAGACAGACTCCCTCATGCGCCCGACCGGGATCCACCCGGCACGCCCACCAGGGGGCGACGCTCTGCCCCTCAGGGGCGTCACTCTATTGTGACCAGAGCCACTCTAGCGCCTGGGGCAGAGGCCAAGGAGCCATCCCCAGCGCCCGGGCCATCTCTGCTCCAATGGAGCCTCGGCTGCGGCTGCGGGAGGGGAAGAGAGAGACAGAGAGGAAGGAGAGGGGGAGGGGTGGAGAAGCAGATGGGCGCTTCTCCTGTGTGCCCTGGCCAGAATCGAAACCAGGACTTCTGCATGCCAGGCCAACGCTCTACCACTGAGCCAACCGGCCAGGGCCCATAAAATTTTCTTTAAGAAAGTCTTCTATAAGAAGTCTTTGTAGTCAGCCTAAAACACAACTTAAAATCAAAATTTTTAAAATTTAACTACAAAAATGTGATTATATTAAGATAATTCCGTGATATTAGTGAAAGGCACAACCATTCCACTATGAGCAAATATTAAAAAGATTTGAGAACTTGATGCATTTTTAGGAGTATCGGCTCAATCTTTCATCTGTGAAAGTAAAGGAGAAGATAGGCAGAGGTCTCGCCTCCCAATCAATGCAGCTTCTAGGAGCTGTCAGATCAGAAGGCTGCTCTCATTCCATAGTAATGTCATGACTGGAAATAATCCTAATGTCTTGATTTTCAATTACAATACTTGTATTGACAATGAATAGATTTAGGGAGGAGAAAATACATATAGAATAAAATAAGCAAATATTTTAGTGACTTACATAAAATCATAATTTCCTAAATTAGCTTGATATAGCCATTAATAATCCAAAAGCAATGAAGGACATAATTTCACATTTTTATTGTGACTATAGCATAGTCTGTTATCCTTTCTTATCTGGTTTTCAGGACAAAAAGAAAAAAAATAAACCTTAAAGCAAAAAACTGGGTGGCTGTGAACTAAAATAATTTCTTACCTTAAACTACTGTATATAATTCAGTCAAGTGGTCATACGTTTATTAAGTTTCAAAAAACTTTGTTTTTAATTTGTTTCTTAGGCCGACTTAATATAATGGAAATTTTAAGGTATATTCCAAGTTTTCCATGAACATTCTTAATGTATTTTGGGTTAAACTGATTCTTTCACTAGAAATGGTCACATGGGTACATATATATATGAAATATTTTAAAGTATTCTTATTGTTTTATCAACTGTTGGTTTGGGATTGTGAGCATTAGTTATTATAGCAAACAAGATTTCAGAGAAAATGGATCAAGATTAAAAAGGGCTTAAGGAATAAAGAACATCTTTGAATTTAAATTAAGGTATAGTTTTGTATTGCATCACCTTGCAAGTCACTCTGAATATAGGGAAAAAAGAACAATTTCTTTAAATAAACTTAAACATCCTGTATCTGTTTAGTGGAGTGGTCATTTTTTTTTCTTGCTAAGTGGGATTTGTAATTTATATTGTTCTTTTTATATATATATATTCTTTCTTTTCCTCATTCCTATCCTTTATTTACCTAATGTGGTCCTTTCCCTCTGTTTCTCTTTTACTTTGCCTTCTTTCCTATTTACACTGAAGAAGGAGAGTTCAGTTCCACAAAACCTCTCATGTAGATTATTGAAATAAGCTCTTGGCATGCTTCACTGAAATGCCTGGCTTTCCTGTAGTCCAGCGTGACTTATTCTGGCTTTCTTAGTTTCATCAACAGTTTTTTATTTTTATTTTTTCTTAAGTGAGAAGCAAGGAGGCAGAAAGACTCCCACATATGCTCTGACCGAGATCCACCAAGCAAGTGCTCTACCGGCTGATGCTCCGCTCATGTGAGGCTGATGCTCTGGTACTTGGCAACTGAGCTATTTTAGCACCTGAGGAGAAGCCGTGGAGCCATCCTTGTGTGCAGGGCTAACTTGCTCCAACCAAGCCATGGCTGAAGGAGGGGAAGAAAGAGATAGAGAGAAAGAAGGAAGAAAGGGAGGAGTGGAGAAACAGATGGTTACCTCTCCTGTGTGTCCCGACTGGGAATCAAACCCAGGACATCCATACAGTGGGCTGATGCTCTACCACTGAACCAACTGTTGAGGGACAACAGCTTTATATTAAATATAGCTTCTATTTTTTTTTTGACAGAGACAGAAAGAGTCAGAGAGAGGGACATATAGGGACAGACAGACAGGAACGGAGAGAGATGAGAAGCATCAATTCTTTGTTGTGGCGTTTTAGTTGTTCATTGAATGCTTGTTCATTGATTACTTTCTCATATGTGCCTTGACTGGGGGAGGGGCTACAGCAGAGCGAGTGACCCCTTGCTCAAGCCAGTGACCTTAGGTTCAAGCCAGAGACCTTTGGGCCTAAGCTGGTAAGCCCGCACTCAAGCAGGCCACCTTGGGGTTTTAAACCTGGGTCCTCTGCATTCCAGTCCAATGCTCTATCCACTGCTCCACTGCCTAGTCAGGCTAAGCTTCTATTTTGGACTTTGGGGCTACAAATAGGTCGGTGTCAGTCCTACTTCATACTGTTTATTGTTAGATAATGTTTAATAAAAAGACCAACAATACATACAAGAGTAACTTTTAAAGGCAAATGCATATTGTATATTATTACAGAAGTTGCTTTAGTGAGAAGAGAGAGAGATGAGTTGGCACAAAATCAATACAGGCACTTTGATGATTAAAGTGGATTGGGAGTCCATTCTGGGGAAGATGGTGAGAAACAGGGATGAGCACAGTAAGGGACCAAACAAATACACATTGTGAAGCAAGGGTACCATGAGCTGATGACTTGACTGACTGGCACAGGGAATTGGAGTGATTGCCAGCAGCTGGTTCAGTCTTAGATACAAAAGGAAGAACACCTGGACTTTACTGTATAGGCAATTGAAATATTTTTGTTAAAAAAGTTACATACACAGAGTCTTTTTTTGGTTAAAGACAGAGAGAGACTAAAGAAGGAAAGACAAGTGAGGGGAAAAAACAGCATTTATGCAGCATCTTCAATAGATTCATTCTGTTTCTCAACAATTACTGAGTTAGGGAATACAGGTACAAGTATTAATGCCTGACAGTTCTTTCTTTCTAGGAAATTACAGGTTAAAAGGACAACAGATGCATAATTTTAATGTGTAGGCACTTCTGTTATAATATCATCTACTGTTCATATTCATATCATCATTGTATCATATTTGTTTGTTGAAAAATTATATATTAAAAGTACCATGGCTCAAAAGAAAAATAAGATTGTGTGGACCACACAAAGCCTATGTAACTATGAAACCAGAGTGCTAACAAAGCAGAAACAGTCATGGTAAAAACAGAAACATAGTTATGTTTCTACTGACCTTGCATATAATAACAAAGTTAGTTGATCCTTTGCAGAATATTTAACTCTTGAATTCATACTTCTTTCTGAAGTCTTTGAGAACATTCACCTATTATAGACCAAATACATTAAAATTTTAAAAATCTTATCCAGGGTACTTAACACATGAGAACTGTGTTCTGATTTGCTTCATCTGTACTTTCAAATACCCTAGTTCAGAAAATAGTGATTTTTGAAGCAACTAACTCCGTGCCTAAAGTAAGGCACTTCTTATATTTTCAGCTTTTTTTCTATAGGGTTTTCATGTATTACTAACATGTTTTCTGAAATTGTGAGAAAGGTTGTCTTTGATCCTTCAAAATATTAATCAGCTTGAAAAGTTATGAAAGAATGAAGATTATATTAACTTCTGCATTAAACTGACAAGTGAATGATCTACTTAGATATAATCTAATTTAGAGGATAAGTAGATGATTCCAGTAGGCTAAGAAATATAGAATTGAGGGATTGTGAAGAGTGAATTTGAGTGGATAAAGAATAGCCTTTTAAGAAACTTTATCTAGGGCAAAGAAGGATTGGAATGGTAGCTCAAATGTAGGTCTTTCGGACCAGAAAGGTATTATTTGAGGTTCCATCATGTTTAAAGATTAAGGCAAAGGTAGAGTAATTTGACATGAATTTCTAGGATATAACAAAGAGAGGGTACTAATGAAACAAATTCCTGAATGCGATAGTGCAGGAAGTGATCAAGGGAGGAGGTGAAGGGCTGACATTCAACAAAGGGAGTGACAACTTTGTTTCTAAAACTGGCATCAAAAGGTTCAAGAGAGAGAGCATGTAATTAGATGAACATTGGCATGAAGATAGGAAGATGAGATAAAGTGGACCTGACAACCTCAACTGTCTATGCAAGGTTGAAGGCAAAAGTCATACCTGAGTTTAATAGAATGAGAACAGGTCAATTTGCTTATGGAAAATGGTGAAAGGTGGAACTGTTTTGTAAGGAAAGGAGGGAAGAAGAATCTTGTTGAAATAATAATGAATGCATTATGATTGAGAACCTAGCTACCCTTTGTGACTCTGAATTTACAGCATAGCATGATTCTCCTCAGTAATTCTCAGAGGCCTGAGGAGAAAGAAAGGAGGAAGTGTGGAAATAATTGAGATGAGAGGCTTTCCTAGGTGGGTTTTAGACGTGTACTAGATCTGCAGTTAAGTGATCTCGGGTTATTCTCACATTAAATCTGTAAGTCAGCTCTTTTTAATCTTCAATTTACAGACATAAAGTTGTAAGTTTTAAGGAATTTGCTGTTGGTCGCACAAAGTAATATAACCCAAGTTTCATTTGAACATCAAATGAAATCTATGCTGTTTATACCACGGCTAGTCATGGAAATAGAGGAACTGGAGGTTAATATATATATATAGTTTCACTCCCCAGTATATATATACTGGGGAGTGAAACTGGGAATGGAATGGAATTACTTGGATGTAAAACTGATTAAAAGTAAGTCTTTGACTCATTTTACATTGTTCAGGGGCTCAAGAGAATGGGTAGCTTGACATCAATCAGAAGTATGACAATGAAATCTGGCTTTGGGGAAAACAGATAATTTCAGTTCTAATATGTTCCACTTGAGCCATAATGTGATATATAACTAGAAATTTCCAGGTAGCAATTTGGAGTTTGGAACATGAGTTTGAAAGATATATAATTAGGGATAAGTATTTGTATCTCATTTTACCTGAGAGATAATTAAGAGAATGAATGAAATCTTCACTGTAAGAAATATAAAAGGAGAATGACAAAGGCCAGAATAGAATATACATTCAAAGTTGAATAGCATACACTCAGATTTATGACAGTGAGTATATAGGAAAGGAATAGCCAGACAAGGAAGAGAACTATAAGCGGGCTGTGCCACACTAACCAAGATACTAAGTTTGATGTTGAAGAGCCTAAAAACAGGAAATAGAAGTGAGAATTTAAATCAGGGGTCCCCAAACTTTTTACACAGGGGGCCAGTTCACTGTACCTCAGACTGTTGGAGGGCTGGACTACAAAAAAAAAAAAAAAAAACTATGAACAAATCCCTATGCACACTGCACATATCTTATTTTAAAGTAAAAAAACAAAATGGGAAGAAATACAATATTTAAAATAAAGAACAAGTAAATTTAAATCAACAAACTGACCAGTATTTCAATGGGAACTATGCTCCTTTCACTGACCACCAATGAAAGAGGTGCCCCTTCTGGAAGTGCGGCGGGGGCCGGATAAATGTCCTCAGGGGGCCGCATGTGGCCCGCGGGCCGTAGTTTGGGGACCCCTGATTTAGATATAGCTGCATTTCATTATCTGTTATTGATTTGAGAAAGAATAACTTTCTTTTTTTTCCCTCTTCATTGAATTTATTGGAGTGACATTGGTTAGCAAAATCATAACTTAAACTATATAAGGTTATATATTTAAGGTTTCAGGGGCACAATTCTATAACACATCATCTGTACATGTTATTGTTTATTTATTATCCCAAGTCAAGTTTCTGTCCATCACTCTTTATCCCTCCATATTCCCCTCCATCTCTCCCTACCCTTCTATCTCCCAGAAATCACTACACTGTTGTTCATGTCCATGAGATTTTTCTTTTTGTCTTTTTTATTCAATCCCTCCACCTACCCAGCAACTACCCCACCAACAGCTGTCAGTCTGCTCTCTACCTATGAATCTGCCTCTATTTGCTTCTTAGTTCATTTTGTTATTTTGATTTCACATATGAGTAAAGTCTTATGATACTTGTCTTTCTCTGACTGGCTTATTTTACTTAGCATGATGCTCTCCATGTCCATCCATGATGTTTCAGAGGGTAAGATTTCCTTCTTTCAAATGGCCAACTAGTATTTCATAAAGAAAAATTTCTTAAAGAAAGGTAAGAAAAACACCTAAATTTCCGGGTTATATGTAGACTTATATATGCATACTATTTATTTACATAACAGGCACATATTTTGGTCACAAGTTGCAAAAATGTCATTTTCCAGTATCATCCTTCTTACACTTAAGTACCATCTGCTTGGCGATAGACAAATTAATCTCAGTTCTTTACAGGTTTTCCTTTGTATTTCTCATTCATTTTCAGTTTAACTCAGTCTTACTCCTGTTTCTCAGGACACTCATGGTGTATCTCATCCTGCTTCCTTTTCTAATTTCCAGGAAACCTCACTGCCACCAGCGGAATTGTTGGAGAGGAAGGATGATGCCTCACTCTCACCTGAGGTCCACAATGGTCATTTCTCCTGATGTAGCCTGCCAGAGCACAAATCTGTGTTGACACTTCTCTGGCTTTGTCTTGTTAGTTCTGTTACAATAACTCTAGCCACACCTGTTTTGTGATGCTCAATCTCTGTAGCTCTGTCTTTTCTTGGGCCTGGTTGCCAGAGAACTGGTGTTTCTCTTTGCCTTTGTGAGGACTATAAGTATACTCCCAGTGGTTACTTTTACTCTCCAAAAGGTAGGTTACAGACAACCAGAGCTCCAGCCAAGACCAGAAAGGTGCTAGTCCACATTAGCCGAGAATATGGGCAGAGACCTCGCCCCAACATTGACACTAAGCCTAGTTTCTCTCCTCTTCTGCCCCTCTTAGGTCTAAGAATTCTACATGTCATCTTGCAACTGCAAGAAAGGCATCTCTATGTTTATCTTGCAGTCTCAATCTATGTCTTTTTGGTTTTATAGCTAACGACTCCTTCTATAATTAGAAGCTAAGAATAAGTTCTTTCCCTCCTCTTTGTTTGTTTGATTGTTTTTCCCTGGTCTGTTTATGACAACTGCTCTGGGACAAAACCTGGCTCATTGTATCTCAGTCAAAAAGAAAGCCCCAAATGGAAAAATGGAAAATGCATGCTGCTCATTACCTCATGTTATTAATCTTCCTTATTTATCACATCTTGTTTCAGAAAAGGATTTAGGGCAGCCTTTGTATATTTAGATAAATTAAAGTTAAAAAAAAAGACAATGTGCAGAAGTGAAGGAGAAGGAAATCAAAAGAAGGAAATACGGGATGAGTTGAGAGTTCCATAAAGGCATCTAAATTTGCTCGAAGTGGGTCACATGTCTGACTTTTCAGTTTTGAAGCAGTCAAAGGAAAAAGGACAACATGAGTAAAAACATGCTCGGTGCTCATAAAAACGACACTCACTTGTTGCTTAGAAACATAGTTATTCCTGGCACCGCGTCCAGAGAAAAATTTCTCTTTTGAGTCCTCATAAAAAGGACACGGTGACATAGTGAACAGTATCCTCAAGAAATTGTTGTAGTAACTACATCAGTGAGTTTTATGGGTCTGTTTGTTACAGTCATTCAATGCAGGCCCAGGGAACAATGCCAAGGTGAAAGCACAATTTACTAGAAGTATTTCTGTGGGGTACAATATTTTGTTGTCTGCGTGTGCATTTCTCTGTTCCATGATTTTAGTTGGCTTTAATGGTTCCTCTATGTGGATCAAATTACACTTTAGGAAATCTTTCACAGATATAGTTCTCTTAATTAAAGTTTTGATGGGTACTGAGTGGCAGTATTTTGTAGTTGGAGTCCATAACAAGTGCTTAGAGTGCAACTACTTTGTGTTACTGATGAAGAGCAGAGCCTTGCACTTTATTGTTATGTGGCCTGGGAGTAAACCGGCATTTCTAGGGAAGGAGAAGGACACTCGAAAGGAGCTGGGATAATAGCCACCCCATTCCTACTCAGAAAACGCCTCATAGGCAAAGTTGGTCCAACATTTTTTTTTCATGAGTCAGGCTGGACTCTGTTTTAACTCATAATTTAAAAAGGCCCCTTGAATCTGGCCATAGTAACTTCAGTCTGAAGAAGAAATGTATATCACGTGCATTTAAATACTCAACATGCCAAAAGTCAGCATGGCCTCCATAGACCTTTTAACCTTGAGCAAGTAATTTCCAGGTGTGGCTCACAAAATAAATTGGTTGCAAATCTTCTGTATGATAAATGAGTCACAGTGTGCCTAAAAATTAAGTTGTAAGTCCCATAAGTATTGCTTTATAACTAACAAAAATAACAAGGTTGCTTTTATTGGGGTTGATTAACACTTATTTTTGGCAGTAATTAAGTAGTTGACCTCTTGGTATTGTAGAATTATAAAACTGAAATTCATTTTTAAATCATTCCTTTTTGCTATTTTTTTTAGAATAAAAATTTTAAAAGGAAATCCAGTATGTTGAGGCATTTTATGTCTTTAGTATGGTGAAGAGCCAACACTGAGAGTCAGCTGTGGTGAAGATTGGTTGCTGTCTTATACTATATTCAGGCTTTCTGAAATAAATGTTTAGATTGTAAACTTACCAAAGCAGAGAACGCTTTCTTCTTGACTGTTTTATCCTTGGCCCTCAGCACAGTGCCTGGCGTATCATAGATAACAGCTGACATGGCTGCTGTTATTACATCGAACATTGTTCTCTGGTATGATAAAAAATATAAGAACTATCAAGGGATGTTATAGTTTATGTGTAAATATTATACATTGAAAAGTACAAGATTTGCATTTGTATTAAAATAGATTTGAATCAGTGACTTTTAATTTCTTCTTTAATTAAAAATGAGGCTTTTTAAATCAATGGTATATGATTGCATTTGGAGGCATGGTATAATCCATATGACATTTTTACAAGGTGCTTTTGCTTGGTCCTTTGAAATCAGATGCCTCTAGATATATGCTCTAAACAAAATGGATAGCTCAATTATGATCCAACTTAGCTGAAAAAAATACAGAAAATTTTATTGTAACATATTAGAAAACTTAATATAATGAAAAAAAACCGCAAAAAAACAGCTCCCAAAGTTTTGGGGTTATGGTTCTGCCTTAACATGTCATTATGATAATTAAATTATGGTAAATGACAGCTGTTTCTTATGCTTTCATATGACATGCTCATGTTGCCATGATGTTTATGTGAAGTCGATTAAGTGTGGAGTATTAGACTAAGTATTGCAGTAGGCAGAAAGGCCAAAATCAAAACCTTGAGTTTATGTTGTAGTGAATCCGGGTTGCCATTTGTTTACTTTTTGATAATAGTCCACCTCAAATGGAATGAGTAATAGAGAACTTTCTCTCTGAAGGGTTTCCCTGCCAGCACCCTCAACTGTTGCAGGTTAAATATGAGATTTGGCAGATGCAGAGATTTTTTTTTTCTTTTTCTTTTTTTTTTTTTTTTGTGGCAGAGACAGAGAGAGTCAGAAAGAGGAACAGAGAGACAGGAAGGGAGAGAGATGAGAAACATCAGTTCTTCATTGTGGTTCCTTAGTTGTGCATTGATTGCTTTCTCATATGTGCCTTGAAGGGGGTGGGGGGCTACAGCAGACCCAATGACCCCTTGCTCGAGCCAGCGATCTTGGGCTCAAGCTGGTGAGCCTTGCTCAAACCAGATGAGTCTGCACTCAAGCTGGTGACCTCGGGGCCTTGAACCTGGGTCCTCCATGTCCCAGTCCGATGCTCTATCCACTGTGCCACTGCCTAGTCAGGTGACAGGTACAGAGATTATTAGTCACCTTCAAAAAAAACCAGTATGAAGACACCCAAGGCAAACAGCTTATATCCTAATAAAACCAACATCCAAGCCATCTGCCCATGGAGCAAACATGTCAGTCATCTTCCCGTTTGATTGACAATGTTTCTAGAAATGGATAATTTTAAATATTATTATTATTATTATTTTTTTAATAAATTTTTATTAATGGTAATGGGATGACATTAATAAATCAGGGTACATATATTCAAAGAAAACATGTCTAGGTTATTTTGTCATCAAATTATGTTGCAAACCCCTCGCCCAAAGTCAGATTGTCCTCCGTCACCCTCTGTCTAGTTCTCTGTGCCCCTCCCCCTCCCCCTAACTCTCTCCCTCCCTCCCTCCCATGTCCTCCCTCCCCCCCCACCCTTGGTAACCACCACACTCTTGTCCATGTCTCTTAGTCTCATTTTTATGTTCCACCAATGTATGGAATCATGTAGTTCTTGTTTTTTTTCTGATTTACTTATTTCACTCCTTATAATGTTATCAAGATCCCACCATTTTGCTGTAAATGATCTGATGTCATCATTTCTTATGGCTGAGTAGTATTCCATAGTGTATATGTGCCACATCTTCATATTATTTTTAATCCTTAAAAAGGGAGTTTGTTTATAAACTGGCAAATAAATTGATTCTGGGCCAAATTATGAGGTTAATAAGATGTGTTTAGCTTCTTCTATGGCTCTACTATTGGCTGCTCCCCTATTACCACTTCATACCCTGCACACTCATCTTAGCACCATTTTAACTGATTAATTTCTGGTCGCTGCCGTACCAAACAGTGACCAAAATAAGTTAACGTTTCAATCCGATTTATCTCCTCTTAGCCAACATGTATTTTAGGACTCTGCTTATAGGTGATTGTATGTAATAATTAAATCATGTATACCAATTCTTGATCATTAACTACCCAGCAAATTATAATTCCTAGGTTAAAAATGACCTACCTATATAAAATATTATTCTTCCCTCTCTAAAAGTCTTACATAACAAGCATAATCTTTAAAAAAGCTGCGTGTTTCTCTCTAGTCTGCTTGGGCAATTCTTCATTTATTCAAGTGCCCTGAAGTGACAGCTTTTAACCAGCAGTGTAATGTCTACTCTTCTATCTAACTAGTCCTGATTGGGAAAACTCCTCTGAAAATGACTGCTAGAATTCTGCAGTGGTGGCAGAAGGTGCTAGTCTCTGATATTTGGCAGACCCCCCTGAAATTTCAACAGGACCTAATTTCTCACTCAACAGACTGAACTTCTTATTCATTCAGTGGGATGTTAGACTGAATTGAACAATAACAACAACAAAAATTCAGCTGCTGGCCTGCACATTTAAATTAGGAGCTACTTAAATCAGAGAGAAACAGAATTGGTGTTGACCTGTATCATTTTATATTTTATTTTTTAAATTTCATGTAAACTGATGCAATTTATTTCTTCTTTTTAAAGGAAAGGAATTAGGTATAGAGACTCCTGTAATATTTATCCTGTCTTTCTTTCAGGATGGAGTATCCAATTATGTCTTTTGCATAATGAAAAGTCTTCACCATCACAGAGAACACATTTTAAATTTATGGCTCAGAGGGATTTCAATCATCTTTGGCATTCAGCACTCAAGGCATTTCAGATATTTATTCAGAGAAGTATAACAGAAAATACACAACAGATTGCAATTTAAAGGCTGTACTTTTTACAACACATATCTGCAGTAAAACGTTGGAGAATATGTGAAGATTAGAATATGTTATGAGTGCGGCACTGCACACTTTGGTCAGGGAATTCTCACATGCTTCCATTTGTGCTGAGTGCACAGGACATTCCTAATGTTCTATTCTTTTAGCCATCTGCGAGGTTTTGTGTCCACTCTAGGGTATGTACACCTCTATGTGGAGACCACTTCTCTACGCAGTAAGAAACAAATGGAAATATTTTAAAATTTAATTAACTTTTTTCATATGTAAACAATAATGCAGAGGATAGATTAGAGGGCCAGGTGCTAGCCGTTTATGTTAAGAAGTCATTACCATAATCCACGAGGCCTACAGGAGGCTTCAACTAAGGAAAGAGAGGGGGGGGTTGGCAACGGGGAAATAGAGTATTTGTGTTTTCTAGGAAGATAAGGAAAATATTGGAAATTTAGGCTGATAAATGAGACATATTAGCAAATAAATGGGATTAAGAAAAGACATGCAGCATTAGATGAGAATTCTTGCAAAACCTATATGTTGGGAAAATAAGTTTGTAATATTTGTGTTATTCGGTTTTGCTCACTTTTATTGTTAAGAATGGCTGCTGCTCATGGGATGATGCTGTCACATGATAGTGCTGATTACCTTTCTACTTGGAAGGGGCTTGGTTATGCTAATGTGTGCTGGAGGAAGAATTTTTGTGCTGAAAAGATTTTTTTTAAATTTATTCATTTTAGAGAGGAGAGAGAGTGAGAGTGTGTGTATGAGAGAGAGAGAGAGAGAGAGAGAGAGAGAGAGAGAGACAAAAATAGAGTTGGAGCAGGACACATCAACTCCCATATGTGCCTTGAACAGACAAGTGCAGGGTTTTGAACTGGAGACCTCAGCATTCCAGGTGGATGCTTTATCCACTGCGCCACCACAGGTCAAGCTTCTCACCGAAAAGTTTTAAAAGAAGGAGCTAGGAGGCCATTTAGAGAGGAGACCATGTTGTTGCAGGGCAGAGAGGCCACGTGGTTGCAGAGAGAGCGAGAGGAGACCACGTTGTTGCAGGGCAGAGAGGCCACGTGGTTGCAGAGAGAGTGAGAGGAGACCACGTTGTTGCAGGGCAGAGAGGCCACGTGGTTGCAGAGAGAGCGAGAGGAGACCACGTTGTTGCAGGGCAGAGAGGCCACGCGGTTGCAGAGAGAGTGAGAGGAGACCACGTTGTTGCAGGGCAGAGAGGCCACGTGGTTGCAGAGAGAGCAGGCAGCCAAGAGGGAGGTGTGCAGATGGGGATGGCTGAAACTAGTGCGGCCTTTGATTCTAGAAAAACTCAGATGAGTCAGTGGCTTTGGGAGCCCAGAATGGAAATGGAAGTGTTTTCCCACTGTGTGTATTTACTCGCCAGCTGAGTGTGAGGCTAGAAATAAAGAAAATGGCCCACCAGTTCTTGGCTACATTGTTTCTCTATGATTATCCAAATTCTATGGGAACCTGCAGGAGCCAGGTGGCTGTGATGGTGGCTGTGGCTACTGGCTTTATACTATATTTAAACAATTAACAAAAACAGTGGGCTACTAAAGAAAGTTAGGTCAAAAACAATTAATACAGAGAAGTTAGAGTTTCAGGCTGATGAGAGTGAATACAGCTTTGGCTAGCTAGCACAATTGCTGGAAGTAAGTTGGCCTGGATACTCAAGGTCATGGGAAAACAGAAGTCTTATGGTCTCTGAAAAAATACAGTCTATTTAAAACAAATAAAAGCAAGAGAATAAAAGAGCATTAAAAACAGAATTTGATGATTGACAATAGAAACAAATGCTTTAGACATAGCAAAATATTTAGAAATAGTTCAATAAAATTTTGAAATTTGATCTCCGTGTGATTTTATTGGAATAGTGAAGATGAAAGTCAAATTGTAATTGACTTGGGATGAGAAATTGGGGAAATTAAAAGAACAAGTGTAAGTAATTTATTTAAAATAATTTGGTGACTAAGAGAAAGAAGGAAATAGTGTCAATGTGAAAGATAGAGTTCAGGAAATGTACATTAGTTCATTTTAAAAAATAAATATGGAAAGAGGTGGGCAAATATACCTCTATGGTGAAAAGTAAGAGAAAGGTGGAAATACAGTATTTGGAAAAGAAGAAGAAAATTAGTGGGCAATTCAAAAAGGGGTAAAGTATGCAGGTGAAAGTATGAATCTTTGGAGGAAGGAACATGGGTGCTCTTAGGTATGGACAAGAACTAGGGAAGGAGGTAGTTAGGGACTTTTTCCACAAATGAATTCTATTTTATTTATGAAGTAATAAGAGATATACTGATATTGAGACAAGTAGAACTCCTTTAGGGAACTTGAGGAGAGAGAATACGAAAATTGAATACCAGTTACTTTGAATAGGTTAGCACCTGCATAAGGATAAATACTCCAGTCACTGAAGAATCTTTGAGAATGGTGGCTATTTTTAATATTGCTCTCACTGGTGCTTATCACCACACTCTTTAAGAGTCCTGCAAAATTTTACTGAGCTCATCCTGTGTGTCTTTGACTATATTAAGGTCTGGTAGGTTTCAGAAGACAAAGAGAAGAGGTGCCTCATCTATGAGCTGTGCTTCTGTTCTATCAGGTAACATTAAGAGAAGAAAACATTTATTTCAGCCCATTATTGAACAGTATTTCATTGTCTTATTATTCCACTTGTTGTTCATATATGACTGCTTCTTGGTTCCCTGGCACATTCCTGGGCATATTACCTGTATATTGTGAAAAAGAAAGGATCTACAATGATAGTGTTCTGTTCTTTCTCTGTATGCTTTCAAATAGTATTACACTACTTGTTTATCTGTGCTGTCTTCAGTGAGCAGCTCGGGCCAAATTTAGCAGTGCCGATAATGAGTTATTAGGGTGATTGTTTCTGTGCAAGATCAGTAACTGGCTTACTAGCCACAAAGCTCATTCTACCTATTCATGAAAACAATATTTATTCATTTTTAGTTGGTCAAGTAATGTTCAAACTGCTTTACAGGCATCTCCCATCAAAACATTTCTTGTAACTAATTTTTCAACCTTTCATTATTTTTTCACTCAGTTAATTTAGAATGTCTGCATCCCTTAAGTTTTATAAAATTAAACTGCAATCATTTATTACTTATTCACTTATTTATTTATGACACATGAATACTTAATAAATAATAAGAACATGATTAGCAAGTTAAAAATAAGAAAGTGCTTAGCTAAAATAATAGAAGTTACCTGACAGAAAGTTTTAAAATAATTATTTTTCCTAATTAGTCACTTCATATTTATTAAGAATTGTTGTGGAAATGATTGGTTTCCCTTATTTCCCTTAAAAGCATCTATTCCCCACTTCAATGACTGTCCAAGACATTTGAACTAAGTTGGTTTAACTAGAATAAAATTCAAATAATTTAACACAAAGTTCTCTGCCGTAATGACCATCTTAAGTTTTATATATATATATATATATATATACATACACACACTAAAAGGTAGTTTACTATTTCATGCATTTAATACTTAAATAAGAACAATAAAAGTACACAAACTTGATTATGTTATAAAAAAGAGTCTTAAAATATTAATGAAAAAATATTAAACAATACCTGACAAAAAAATACAAGTTGTCGTCCCCTGGTTATTTGGCACTTTTTCTCTTTACTTTATATGCTTGTGTACTGAAGTAACAAATGCGAGTGAATTAAAATGTGGTATTTTATCAAAGGTATAATGAGTTTTATGAAATGAATAAGTAAATATTACAAACATAGTTACGTCAATTTTTTTTTTTCACCTACAGATAGAATGAACATTACTATGGGCACTTAGAATACACTGTTGCACAGATGAACATTAAAAAAGAGTAAGGAATGTAAGTTTGTGATTTCCACATTAGGCGGCTGCCCTGGTGTCCACCTTAGAGAGAACCTGACGACAGGTGCCATTTTGACAACTGGTTTGCCGAACTCATCCAAAAAAATCAGGTATCGGTTCTGCTGAACTGGTATCGGTGCGAACCGGCTGATTCCCACCACTGACTACATTTCTTTATTTCTTGTGCTTATGAGAATATCACTGAAGCACTGGTATCAGTTGAATGTCCTCCATGTGCTAGTCATTCTTAGTTACTCTGTTTACTAGTGCTGCCACAACAAAATGCCACACACTGGGTGGCTTAAACAACAAAAATAGATTCTCACAGATCGGAGGGTCGGAAGTTCAAGATCAAGGTGTTGCAAATTTGGTTACTTCTGAGGGCTGTGAGAAAAGGATCTCTTCCGGCTTCTGGTGGTTTGCTGGCCATTTTTTGTGTTCCGAAGTTTGTAGGTATATCATCCTAATCTATAGCTCCATCTTCTTCTGACATTTTCCTTTTGTCTTCACATTGTCTTTCTTTGTGCATGTCTCTGTATCCAAATTTCCCCTTTTCATAAGATCAGAGCCCAATGTAATGAGCTCATTTTAACTAGATTACCTGTGTAAAGATCCTATCTGCAAATGAGGTCACATTCTGAGTTACTGGAAGTTAGATCTTTAATACATAAACTTTTAGGGGACACAATCCAACTTACAACACTGAATGTCTCTGGACTGAGGGCACACTGGCATATTTAAGAGTGAGATAATTATTCTGCAACATTTGACAATAAAGGAAGTACTATAAACCGTTTTTGTGAACTTTTACACATTTCTCTTCACCAGACTGCAGGAACTGTGTGGTTACAGCTTAATTGTGTGGTTACAGGATTAAGCTGTTTCAGCATGAGCTTAGAAGTGTTTTCTTTTGTTTTGTTTGTTAGTAAATGAGACTAGCTTAAGAAAAAATACACTAACATCAGTGTTTCTTTCAAGGAAATGGCCCCCAAAATTACCCTACTCTGACACTCACAGTTTACTAGTGTCATCCAGTGTCACATAGACAGAGCTTCCAATCAGCATTTAATTGTTCAACTCTTAAATCTAAACAGAGAGCTAAAGGTCATCAGATTTTGGAAAATCTTTAACTATAAAAGACAGAAGCTAAAACAAATGAACAGGAACACCAAACTAAAAATAAAACTTTGAATGATAGAGTGAATTAGAGAAAATGAAACCTCAAGAAATTATTTTTTCAGGGTTAAGAGGAGCTACAAAAATGCAGCAGGAGGTAATTTTGAGGACAATAGAACTTTTCCATGTTATGACTGTGTGGTAGATACATAGCTATGCATTAGACAAAACTTGCACACCATACACCACAAAGAATAAAGTTTATTTTATGTAAGTTTAAAATAATCAACAAAATTTAAGGAAATCCAGAATAAAATGTAAACTATAGCAAATGATATATTACAAATGAATAATATTACCATACTGAAGAAGTTGAATTGTGTCCCTCATAAAAGGACATGTGGTCTTGGCCAGTTGGCTCAGCGGATAAAGTGTTGGCCCAGCGTGCAGACGTCCCAGTTTCAATCCCCGTCAGGGAACACACGAGAAGTAACCCTCTTCTTCTCTTCTCCTCCCTTTCTCCCTTTTCTCTTTTCCCCTTATGCAGTCATTGGCTCTATAGGTTCAACTGTCAGCCCCGGGCATTGAGGATATCTTGGTTGGTCTGAGCATTAGCCCCAGACAGGGGTTGCTCTGTGGATCCTGGTCAGGGTGAATATGGGACTCTGTCTCTCTATCTTCCCTCCTCTAACCAAAAAATAAAATAAAATAAAACAAAGAGTATTTTGAAATCCTAACCTCCAGTACCTATGAATGTGACCTTATTTAGAAATGAGGTCTTTACAGAGATAATCACCTTAAAATAAAATCATTAAGGCATAGCCTAAGCCAATGAGTGGTGCTCTCACAAAAAGGGGAAATTTGGACACAGAAACATAATAACACAGAGGAAAGACAATTTGAAAATACACAGGGAACCTGACCAGGTGGTGGTGCAGTGGATAGAGCGTCAGAAAGGGACATGGAGAACCCAGGTTCGAGACCTCGAGGTTGCCAGCTTGAGCGCGGGCTCATCGGGTTTGAACATTGCTCACCAGCTTGAGCCCAAGGTCGCTTGCTTGAGCAAGGTGTCACTCGGTCTGCTCTGCTGTAGACCCCCCCCCCATCAAGGCACATATGAGAAATCAATCAATGAACAACTAAGAAACTGCAACAAAAAATTGTTGTCTGTCCCTATCTGTCCCTCTCTCTGACTCTCTCTCTATCTCTTCCACAAAAAAACAAACAGGGAGAAGATAGTCATATGACCAGACTGACACATCTACCAGCCAAGGACCACCAAGGCTTGCTGGCAAACACCATATACCAGTGGAGGCAAGGATAGATTATCCCTTAGAGTCATCAGAAAAAGCACGCCCCTACATTCATGTTGATTCAGACTTCTAGCCTCCGAAACTGTGGGCCAATATATTTGTTTTAAGCCATTTATAGGAAACTAATATGGTAAATTTCTTTGGAAAATAGCATTTTGACTGGATTTTATAAGGCTAATAACATAAAAAGAGAACAGTGCACAAATATTGAACTTTAGTTAACAAATTTGTTTCTTAGAGGAATAATATAAGTCGGAATTTAGGAACTACTTTAAAAGTATAACAGAGTGGAACAAAAAAATGTATTATAGAAAATGTAGAATTAGATTTCTTTTTTTGATCAAAGATGTTATAATCATGGAAAGAGGAAACCTAGATAAACTGTAGTGTTAGATTAGAATTAGAGTTCCGAGCTATTATTATAATAAATGCTTTTAAATACAATACATATCTAGATATGGGAATATAGGTGTGTGTGTGTGTGTGTGTGTGTGGGGGGGGGTTAGTAAATAGATAGACAACCCTTGACCCTTGAACAATGCAGGGAATAATGATGCCAATTCTCTCACTTGCCTCCTTAGTCAAAGACCTAAATATAAGACCTGAAACAACAAATTATATAGAAGAAAACATAGGTACTAAACTCATGGACCTTGGTTATAAAGAGCACTTTATGAATTTGACTACAAAGATAAGGGAAGTGAAAGCAAAGATAAATGAATGGGACCACATCAGACTAAGAAGTTTTTGCACAGCAAGAGAAAATGACAACAAATAAATAGACATTCAACTAAATGGGAAATGATATTTTTAAACAGTAGCACAGATAAGAACCTAATATCCAAAAAAACACAAAGAACTCATAAAACTCAACAACAAACAAGCAAACAATCCAATAAAAAAATGGGAAGAGGACATGAACAGACACTTCTCCCAGGAAGAAATACAAATGACTAACAGATATATGAAAAGATGCTCATCTTCATTAGCTATTAGAGAAATGCAAATCAACACAACTATAAGATTCCACCTCACACCTGTTAGATTAGCTATTATCAACAGACAGGTAATAATAAATGTTAAAGAGGCTGTGGAGAAAAAGAAACCCTGATCCACTGTTGGTAGGAATGTAAAGTAGTACAACTATTATGAAAGAAAGTATGGTGGTTCCTCAAAAAATTAAAAATAGAACTACCATATGACCCAGCATCCTCTACTGGGTATATACCCCTAAACTTAAAAACATTGGTCTTTAAAGACACATGGAGCCCCATGTTCATTGCAACATTGTTCACAGTGGCCAAGACATGAAAATAACCAAAAAGTCCTTCAATAGATGATTGGATAAAGAAAATGTGGTACATATATACTATGGAACACTACTCAGCCATAAGAAATGATGACATCAGATCATTTACAACAGTGGTAGTCAACCTGGTCCCTAACGCCCACTAGTGGGCATTCCAGCTTTCATGGTGGGTTGTAGCAGAGCAACCAAAGTATAAATAAAAAGATAGATTTAACTATAGTAAGTTGTTTTATAAAAATTTATTTGGCCAAACTTAGCAAAAATCCAATATAAAGTACTTGGTAAGTAATTATTATTATATGCTTTAACTTGCTGTAACTCTGCTTTATAAATTTTATAAAGTAAAGTTACTTCCTTACTTTATAAATCACCATTACTGTGGAACCGGTGTGTGGTTAGAAAATTTTACTACTAACAGAGACACAAAAGTGGGCGGTAGGTTTAAAAAGGTTGACTACCCCTGATTTACAACAACATGAATGGATCTTTATAACATTATGCTGAGTGAAATAAGTAAATCAGAAAAAACTAAGAACTATATGATTCCATACATAGGTGGGAAATAAAAATGAGACTCAGGGACATGGACAAGAGTGTGGTTATTATGGGGGGTGGGAGGGAGGAAAGAGAGGGAGTGGGTGGGGGAGGGGAGGAGCACAAAGAAAAACCAGATAGAAGGGGATGGAAGACAATTTGACTTTGGGTGATGGGTATGCATCATAATCAAATGTCAAAATAACCTAGAGATGTTTTCTCTAAACCTGTGTTCCCTGATTGACCAATGTCACCCCATTAAAATTAATAAACACAAAATAAAAAAGATATCTCCTGTAAAATATTTATTAACTATAAAAATAAAAAGCTAAAACAAAAACAAAACAGTTCTATTACAGTGAATAAAAAGGCAAATACCTCCTTACCCAAGTGAGCCAGGTAAATATTATCAGTAATAAGATATGTCAGTATCAACAGGTATTGCTTATATGACATACTGAGAAGAGCACATTACTTTGACAATTTCTCAAAATTTACCTCAGTCTAGTTATGGGAAAACATCACATAAACACATAACTGAGTGATATGTTACAAAACTCTTTAAAAGTAAAAATAAAAAAAATATATAAAAAGAAAAGACCAGGGCTGATTGGCTTGGTGGATAAAGCATCGGCTCACTGTGTGGACTTCTGGAGTTCAATCCCTAGTCTGGGCATAAATGAGAAGTGGAAGTCTGATTCTCCCCACCCTTCTCTTTCCCTCTTTTCTGTTACCCCCTCGCAGCCAGTGGCTTGATTGGTTTCAGCATAAACCGCAACCAGGGGTTGCTAGGTGGATCTCGGTTTGAGAACATGCAGGAGTCTGTCTTTCTATCTCCCTTCCTCTCACACACACACACAAAAAAAAGACAAGGAAAGACTGAAGAGCTATCACAGACTGGAAGAAACTAAAAAGATGTGATAATTAAGTGCAATGTGGGATCCTGAAAAAGTAAAAGACATTGGAAAAAATAATCTGGTTAATGCTGAATCACAACTGCAGTTTAGTTTATAGTATTCTGTGAAGGTTAATTCTTAGTTTGAACATTATGCAATGGTTATGCAACATATTAACATCAGGCAAAAATGACTGTAGGTATATGACAGTACTCTGCAGTATCTTTGCAACTTTTCTGTAAATGTATAAAATAAAAACTTTAAAAAAATAAATGCTAATGATACCCTCAGAGGGCTAAGAATATATAGTGATTTATAAAATAAAGTATGATACTATAAAAATAACATTTATGGGACATAAAAATGCCCCTTCGAAATTAAAATGATGAGAGTAGATTGACTCAATAAAATGTTTATAGATAAAGTTGAGAAAATCTCCTGGATGGTACAAAACTAATTGAAAAGGAAATAGTAGAGAGAAGATAGGAAAATTGGAAGAGCAGTTCAAAAGATCCAGTATCTAAGAAAGAAGACAAAATAATTATTATATTATTAAAAAATAATTTGAAAAAATTTTCTAATTAAAAGACTCATAGAGTACCTTTATTCTTTTATACCACTATGGTTTTATATATGTTTATTTTATTTATTGAATTATAATCCAATGGTACTAGATCAGATGAAAATAGATTAAAAAATTCACATTCATGTGAAATTTCAGGACACTTGAAACAAAGAAAGGTTTTGAGAGAGAAAGAGAAAATCTTATTATAAAAATCAAACATTAAATTTTTTTATTTTTATTAGACTTTATAGTATTAGTATTGGAAGCTAAAAATCAAAAACTTTTTGGCATAAAATAACTTTCAAACTAGAATTTGAACAAGGTAAATTATGATTCAATTGTAAAAGTAAAATAGTTGTTATATAAACAATGTCTCAAATATTTACCTCAAATGTACTTGTTTTATGAATTTATGGGATGATGTACCTTATCAAACAAAGAGAATAACCTGAAAGAGTAAATCATATAGAATTGACCAAAATTTGCTATATTTATATTGGGATAACAGGGAAATTAGAAACCTATATATGTGATCTAGAGGTAACTGTGTGAAAGAGAGCAAAATACTAATCTTCTATTGTATGAATTTAATGATAATTCTTACAATGTTAAAAATATAGAAATAAGAAATTTCAAAGTATTTAGAAGTACAGAAGAAACTACAAAAATAATAAAGTTAATAAGTCAAAATTAGTAGTATTTATGGTGTAACAAAAAAACACAAATGTAGTGTCATTTGGATCTTTAAACAATGTTCATAAATAACCCTCATGAATATTAAAACCTTGATAACAAAAGAAAAAAAACTAGTTGATTCTCAAATTTTAAAAATTCTAAATCTACATGAATTGCTTTTGATTAACATTAAGAGGACATTTACCACATGCTATGTGCTATTTTAAGTACTTCACACTTATTAATTTAATGAGTAAGTAATTTACGTATTCAAAGTGACATAGTGAAATGGCAGATAGAGTCTGAACCTCTCAATTTCCAGAGGATATAATCTTAACAACAATGCCCTAAAATCTCTCACGTGACAAAAAAAATCTATTAATCTATACTGAAGTCATTTGGACAGAAACTAAGGGGTGATACAAGAACATTTGGGTCTTGATTTTAGCCAAAAGGCCGAGAAGCGATGGGGTCTGTATTTTGACTCTACATTTACCAACTGTGAAGCTTTCAACAAGTCAGTTGATGTCTATGGACTTTAGCTTTTCATCTATACTGAGAATAAATTTTTCCAAAGGCTAGTTTTAGAAAAAAATAATGTGATACAAAATAAAGTCCAGTACAGGGAGCTGATATTAAAGTCTACATAAGAAATGGCATATAGTAGACACCCAATATATGTTAACTAATTTAAATTAGGTTACTAAAATGGATATGAAGTTCAATGTTATGTTAATGAACTTGTAATTCTTAATTCTACCTATGGTTCCTTCAGGGTGTCTAAGGAATAGACATATTACCTTAAGAAAAGTCAAACCATACACATACTTTGATGTTTAAAAGTAGATGGTACAAATCTCCTTATATATTATTTTTCCCAGTATCAATTTGGAATAACTACTAGTTAAGGCACCATGATATCTTTCACATTTTTTTTCTAAAATGCTCCTTTTTCAAAAGTAGTTTGTTGTTTGTAATTAATTCACGCATCTAACTTAACTATGTTTGTTAAATTATTCTCTGGTTGTTCTAAATGAATAATAAGTTCAGTTAATACTTTTACACTCCAGGGATGAGATTTTGACAACTTCAAAAAGAATTTGATTTTAAATAATCAAAATCTACACAAGTTTACTGTAGATGAACAGCATTTAAGTTTTGGGGCTGTTAAAACATTTTCGTTGTCTTTGAGCATTTCCCAAGTGCCCAAAGGAATAATTGTGCCTCAGGATATTAATAACTGTTATAAGAAAAAGGTGTTTTATTATGATAAAATATTTAAAAATTCTAAGTTACAGTAAGATAAGTTTCTTTTCTGCAAGACTTTTCAAAACCTCTAATGTAGTAGCTAATGCTTGAATCTCTAAGGAGAAAAATTGTACACTTTTCCAAAATTAATTTGACCCTCTATCATTGCTTTTGTTTTGTTGTAGTTTTTTGTTTGTTTGTTATTTGCTTCTGTGGCTTTCTGTATAAACTTTTATTTACTTTCCTGAAAGCAGAAATGATCTAATAGAAGCAAGAGGATTGATGCTGGTAGCCCAAATTATATTTTTATATTTTATTTTTTGTCCTTTTTGTTACCTAATTTTTATTCCATAAAATTGCCATTTCTTTCTAAAAGTCAACTGAATAAAGGACTTTTGCTCTAATTAATCTTTATAACATTTCTTTCATAAGTATTTCATATTAATAGAAAGAAAAAGTTAATAAATTCAGAAAGCTAATGTGTAAATAAGTTGATATATAGTTTTGTTTTTTTTTTATAATAAATTCTTATTAATGGTAATGGGATGACATTAATAAATCAGGGTACATATATTCAAAGAAAACATGTCTAGGTTATTTTGTCATTAAATTATGTTGCAAACCCCTCGCCCAAAGTCAGATTGTCTTCCGCCACCCTCTATCTAGTTCTCTGTGCCCCTCCCCCTCCCCCTAACTCTCTCCAACCCTCCCTCCCATGTCCTCCCTCCCCCCACCTTTGGTAACCACCACACTCTTGTCCATATCTCTTAGTCTCATTTTTATGTTCCACCAATGTATGGAATCATGTAGTTCTTGTTTTTTTCTGATTTACTTATTTCACTCCTTATAATGTTATCAAGATCCCACCATTTTGCTGTAAATGATCTGATGTCATCATTTCTTATGGCTGAGTAGTATTCCATAGTGTATATGTGCCACATCTTCTTTATCCAGTCTTCTATTGAAGGGCTTTTTGGTTGTTTCCATGTCTTGGCCACTGTGAACAGTGCTGCAATGAACATGGGGCTACATGTGTCTTCACGTATCAATGTTTCTGAGGTTTTGGGGTATATAACCAGTAGAGGGATTGCTGGGTCATAAGGTAGTTCTATTTTCAGTTTTTAGAGGAACCACCATACTTTCCTCCATAATGGTTGTACTACTTTACAGTCCCACCAACAGTGAATGAGGGTTCCTTTTTCTCCACAGCCTCTCCAACATTTGCTATTACCCGTCTTGTTGATAATAGCTAATCTAACAGGGGTGAGGTGGTATCTCATTGTAGTTTTGATTTGCATTTCTCTAATAACTAATGAAGCTGAGCATCTTTTCATATATCTGTTGGCCATTTGTATCTCTTCCTGGGAGAAGTGTCTGTTCATGTCCTCTTCCCATTTTTTAATTGGATTGTTTGTTTGTTTGTTGTTGAGTTTTATGAGTTCTTTGTAAATTTTGGATATTAGGCCCTTATCTGAGCAGTTGTTTGAAAATATCATTTCCCATTTAATTGGCTGTCTGTTTATTTTGATATCAGTTTCTCTTGCTGAGCAAAAACTTTTAATTCTGATGTAGTCCCATTCATTTATCTTTGCCTTCACTTCTCTTGCCATTGGAGTCAAGTTCATAAAATGTTCTTTAAAACCCAGGTCCATGATTTTAGTACCTATGTCTTCTTCTATGTACTTTATTGTTTCAGGTCTTATATTTAGGTCTTTGATCCATTTTGAATTAATTTTAGTACACGGGGACAGGCTGTAGTCGAGTTTCATTCTTTTGCATGTGGCTTTCCAGTTTTCCCAACACCATTTGTTGAAGAGGCTTTCTTTTCTCCATTGTGTGTTGTTGGCCCCTTTATCAAAGATTATTTGACCATATATATGTGGTTTTATTTCTGGGCTTTCTATTCTGTTCCATTGGTCTGAGTGTCTATTTTTCTGCCAATACCATGCTGTTTTGATTATCGTGGCCCTATAATATAGTTTAAAGTCAGGTATTGTAATGCCCCCAGCTTCATTCTTTTTCCTTAGGATTGTTTTGGCTATTCGGGGTTTTTTATAGTTCCATATAAATCTGATGATTTTTTGTTCCATTTCTTTAAAAAATCTCATAGGGATTTTGATGGGAATTGCATTAAATTTGTATATTGCTTTGGGTAATATGGCCATTTTGATTATATTTATTCTTCCTATCCAAGAACAAGGAATATTTTTCCATCTCATTGTATCTTTTTCGATTTCCCTTAACAATGCTTTGTAATTTTCATTATATAGGTCCTTTACGTTCTTTGTTATGTTTATTCCTAGGTATTTTATTTTTTTTGTTGCAATCGTGAAGGGGATTATTTTTTTGAGTTCGTTTTCTAACATTTCATTGTTGGCATATAGAAAGGCTATGGAATTTTGTATGTTAATTTTGTATCCTGCGACCTTACTGTATTGGTTTATTGTTTCTAATAATCTTTTTGTGGAGTCCTTCGGGTTTTCGATGTATAGGATCATATCATCTGCAAAAAGTGATACCTTTACTTCTTCTTTACCGATATGGATAGCTTTTATTTCTTTGTCTTGTCTGATTGCTCTGGCCAGAACTTCTAGCACCACGTTAAATAATAGTGGAGAGAGTGGACAACCCTGTCTTGTTCCTGATTTAAGGTAGAAAGTCCTCAGTTTTATGCCGTTTAATAGGATGTTGGCTGATGGTTTATCATATATGGCCTTTATCATGTTGAGATATTTTCCTTCTATACCCATTTTGTTGAGAGTCTTAAACATAAATTTGTGTTGTATTTTATCAAAAGCCTTTTCTGCATCTATTGATAAGATCATGTGGTTTTTGTTCTTTGTTTTGTTGATATGGTGTATTACGTTAACCGTTTTGCGTATGTTGAACCATCCTTGAGATTCTGGGATGAATCCCACTTGATCATGATGTATTATTTTTTTAATATGTTGTTGTATTCGGTTTGCCAGTATTTTGTTTAGTATTTTAGCATCTGTATTCATTAGAGATATTGGTCTGTAGTTTTCTTTCTTTGTGCCATCCTTGCCAGGTTTTGGTATGAGGGTTATGTTGGCCTCATAGAATGTGTTTGGAAGTATTGCTTCTTCTTCAATTTTTTGGAAGACTTTGAGTAGAATAGGAACCAAGTCTTCTTTGAATGTTTGATAGAATTCATTAGTATAACCGTCTGGGCCTGTTTTTATTTTTGGGGAGGTTTTTAATAGTTTTTTCTATTTCCTCCCTGCTGATTGGTCTGTTTAGGCTTTCTGCTTCTTCATGACTCAGTCTAGGAAGGTTGTATTGTTCTAGGAATTGATCCATTTCTTCTAGATTGTTGTATTTGGTGGCATATAATTTTTCATAGTATTCTACAATAATTCTTTGTATTTCTATGATGTCTGTGGTGATCTCTCCTCTTTCATTTTGGATTTTATTTATTTGAGTCCTGTGCCTTTTTTCCTTGGTGAGTCTTGCCAAGGGTTTGTCAATTTTGTTGATCTTTTCAAAGAACCAGCTCCTTGTTTTATTGATTTTTTCTATAGTTTTTCTGTTCTCTATTTCATTTATTTCTGCTCTGATTTTTATTATCTCCTTTCTTCGGCTGGTTTTGGGTTGTCTTTGTTCTTTTTTTTCTAGTTCCTTAAGGTGTGAAGTTAAGTGGTTTACTTCGGCTCTCTCTTGTTTGTTCATATAGGCCTGAAGTGATGTGAGCTTTCCTCTTATTACTGCTTTTGCTACATCCCAGAGATTCTGATATGTCGTATTTTCATTTTCATTTGTCTGTATATATCTTTTGATCTCTGCGCTTATTTCTTCTTTGACCCATTCATTTTTTAGAAGTATGTTGTTTAGTTTCCACATTTTTGTGGGTTTTTCCCCCTCTTTTTTGCAGTTGAATTCTAGTTTCAAGGCTTTATGATCAGAAAATATGCTTGGTACAATTTCAATTTTTCTAAATTTGCTGATATTGTTTTGTGGCCCAACATATGGTCAATTCTTGAGAATGTTCCATGTACACTAGAGAAAAATGTATACTCTCTCGCTTTGGGATGAAGTGTTCTGTAGATGTCTATCATATCCAGGTGTTCTAGTATTTTGTTTAAGGCCACTATGTCTTTGTTTATTCTCTGTTTGGATGACCGATCTAGCACCGTCAGCGGTGTATTGAGGTCTCCAAGTATGATTGTATTTTTGTTAGTTTTTGTTTTAAGATCAATAAGTAGCTGTCTTATATATTTTGGTGCTCCTTGGTTTGGTGCATATATATTAAGGATTGTTATGTCTTCTTGATTCAACTTCCCCTTAATCATTATGAAATGACCATTTTTGTCTCTGAGTACTTTTTCTGTCTTGTAGTCAGCATTATTAGATATGAGAATTGATACACCTGCCTTTTTTTGGGTGTTGTTTGCTTGGAGTATTGTTTTCCAGCCTTTCACTTTGAATTTGTTTTTATCCTTGTTACTTAGATGTGTTTCTTGTAGGCAGCATATAGTTAGATTTTCTTTTTTAATCCATTCTGCTACTCTGTGTCTTTTTATTGGTGAGTTTAATCCATTTACATTTAGTGTAATTATTGACACTTGTGAGTTCCCTACTGCCATTTTATAAATTGCTTTCTGTTAGTTTTGTATCTAGTTTGATTCTTCTCTTTTGTTTTTCTATCATTTGTTTTTGTTTGTTTGTGTTCCATACTTCTTTCCTCTGTTGCTACCTTTTTTAAGTCCAGTGTTTTTGTGGTGGTTTTTTCAAGGGTGGTTACCATTAAGTAATGAAAAGGGTACCTACCATATTTATTGTAGTACCCTATCTTATAAGTATTTCTGCACTTCATCGTCCTTTGCTACTGTTAATCTCCATCCTCTCCCCCCTTTTTTTTCTTTGTTGTCACAGTTTAAGTTTGTTTTTATTGTGTTCTTGGTGGAGCTGTTACTTGTGGTGTTGTTTTCTTTTGTTCTTTGAATCTGGTTGGAAAACCCCCTTTAGCATTTCCTGGAGTGGGGACTTTCTGTTGATAAATTCTCTCATCTTTTCTGTATTTGTGAATGTTTTTATATCTCCTTCATACTTGAAGGATAGCTTTGATGGGTATAGTATTCTTGGCTGAAAGTTCCTCTCTTTCAGGGCTTTAAATATTGGGGTCCACTCTCTTCTAGCTTGTAGAGTTTCTGCTGAGAAATCTGATGATAATCTAATAGGCCTTCCTTTATATGTTGTACTCTTCTTTTCCCTGGGTGCCTTGAGAATTTTTTCTTTGTCATTGGTTTGTGTCATCTTTATTATGATGTGCCTTGGAGTGGGTTTGTTGGGGTTAAGAAAACTCGGTGTTCTGTTTGCTTCTTGAATTTGAGGCTTTAGTTCTTTCCACAGGCTTGGGAAGTTCTCGTCTATTATTTGTTTGAGTATGTTCTCCATTCCATTTTCTCTCTCTTCTCCCTCTGATATACCTATTATTCTTATGTTATTCTTTCTGATGGAGTCAGACAATTCCTGTAGGGCTTTCTCGTTTTTTATTATTTTTGAGTCTCTTTCTTCTTCTCTCTGTTGTGCCTCAAGTTGTTTGTCTTCTATTTCACTAATCCTATCTTCTATCTGGGCTGTTCTGTTAGCTAAGCTTGTTACCTCGTTTTTCAGCTCGTGAATTGAGTTTTTCATTTCTGTTTGATTTGTTTTTATAGTTTCAATTTCCTTGGTAATATATTCTTTGTGTTCATTGAATTGTTTTCTGATCTCCCTATATTGCCTTTCTGTGTTTTCTTGTATATCTCTGAGTATTTTTAAGATTTCTATTTTAAATTCTCTGTCATTTAGCTCCAAGGCTTCCACTATGTTAAGTCTTTTCTCCATAGATTTTTCCACATCTATTTGTGTTACCTCTCTTTCTTTTGTATGCATAATATTCAATTTCCTCTTTCTTATCGGCATCTGAGGGTGGTCTTATTGATAGCACTATTTAGAATTAATAATGAGTAAAAAGTAAAAAAAAAAAAAAAGAAAAGAAAAAAAAGGTAAAACACCCCACAAAAAAAAAACAGTAATAATTTATTATTTCCTCCTTTTTTCTTTCTTCTCTCTCCCTCCTCTTCCCTCCTCAGGGATATATCATGCCTATAATGGAGGGCCTGATTTGGGGTGAAGAGTTCAAGGGGCAAAAAAAGGGAGTAGGGACCTACTAAATGCAAAAAAAAAAAAAAGGAAGAAAATCTTAGACAAGCATAAGATGATTTGCTTGTAAGTGATGGTCAACTAAGAGAAATAATGAGAGGGATAAGAGGGAACCAGAAAAAAGGAACAAAAAAGAATAATAAAGAAGAAAAAAAATAAAAATAATAAGTAAAAATCTTTTGTCTTAAGTGGAGCGAAGATTAATTACAATGGAGACCTTGGGTTGGGAGGACCCAAAATGCCACAAAAATAAAAAAACAAGAAAAAAAATAAAAACAAAAGCAAAAAAGAGAAATAAAGCCAAAAAAAAGCCTTGAGTCCCAAATTAACTAATTTGTTCGTGATTGAGGATTATATGGGAGGAAAGTAAAATCAGAAAAGAAAAAACGAATAGAAAGGAAAAAATAAGAAAAAGAGAAAAACGAAGGCTGAAATAAAATAGGAAGAGAAAAAAACACAATAAAGCAAGACAAAAAAAAAAAAACAAAAGAGGAGAGAGTGAGAGTTAAGTGTTTTAGAGTATAACCTTAAAGGAGGGTGAGGATGAAGAAGAGAAATAAAATGCAACACTCATGGGTAGTGTAGTTCAAGAAAGGGGAAGCATAAGATGGGCAGAGAATAGAAGGACCGAGGTGGAGGAAATAAAGGCAATAAGATAGAAGAAACAAACAACAACAACAAAAAAATTAATGGATCAAGTTGTAAAGTCTGTGGATTTTTCTTGATTTTGAGAGGTTAACTTCTTCCTTTTTCTTTTCTCTCCCTCTTCCTGGTCGGTGACTCTGTACCCCAGGCTCTGCCCCTGTGTCACACTTAGGTAGGGATTGCAGTTGATGGGATTCTATGGCAATGTCATATAATTGGCTTTAGTCTTGTTGGTAGTCAAGGCTTGTTGGCGTTTGCAGGGTCCAACGATGAGAGAGTTTGCTTTCCTGGATTCTCTCTCCTAGTCCCCCCTTTCTGAATTAGCAGCCTGGTGATCCAGCTATAAGGCTGCAACTGCTTCTGCCTGGGGAGTAAGAGGCTCAAAGAGCTGGGAAATCCCCACTCTATCCCCACTCAGTGCAAGGCTTTGGGAAAGGCTCTGACAGTCAGGGCCTCCAGTTTAATCAGGCAGGGGTGGGAGTCAATTGTTGTCAAGGTGACTGTTCAGCACCTATCATTTAGTTGGACCTCTCAACCCAGGCTTTCCACACTTTGCAGCCTGTTTTTGCAGGGAAGAAGAGGTACTAGTCTCTGCTTGCGACTAGTGTAGTATAGATCTTATTATCTGCCAAGTCCTTCTTGTTAGCGTTTATTCCTGAATATGGAGGCTCTATCAATCAGAAGTTGCCCCCGCCCCTTTAGCGAGAGGCACTAAAAAATATCACGCCTCTTGTCTTGGATCATTGAACTGAGAGAGATCTTATCAATTAGAACCGAGGGTGCACAGATTTCATGGGTTAAGCTAATTTCAGTGATTGGATCTGCAGCTGTGCTCCAGAAAGTATTTCAGGCTGCCTGTGCGCCCCTCCCCCAACGCTTGATTGTTAGCTTGAATGGCTGGGTGAGGTGCCCCGCCCACGGAGAGAATCTCCCAAGCCTCTCCCGCTCGCCCTGCCACTGGCGGCTGGATCGCACCAGGCGCAGGATAATGGAGCACCCTGGGTGTGCGGGCCAGTAGGGCGCTCTGGACGCGTGGAATGCCCAAGGCACGCGCGCGAATGGGGTGCTCCGGGCACCAGTGGCTGGCGACTCTCACTCGCAGCGTGCGGGCCACTGGGAACATTAGCGGTGCCCAACCGGACCGGGCACGCGCGCGGCTGCTCGCGGCGGCTCGCGGCGGCCGCTCGCGGCGGCAGCTCGTGGTTCCCAAGTGTGGGCTGACTCACCACAGGCGCACTTCCTCGCGGCTTGAATGAACGTCCCTGCGGTAGATTCCTCCACACCCTCGTCTCTCAGATTCAAGTGATAACAGTCTTTTCGCTATCAGTTTGTGTGGAACTCTGGAATGCTCCGAGGATAAATTTTTCTGTTTCTAGTTGATAAATTTGTTGTGATTTAGGGGAGAGCTGTCGGACGCGCTGCTCACGGGGCCATTTCCGTGACGTCACCCAATTGCATACCGATATATAGTTTTTAAAACTTAAATAATATGAAAGTGACTTGTACTAAAAATATTCTAACTTTGTTAATTTAAATATTTAAAAAGTTAGTATTGAATAATGGCTGAAACTGTTGGCACTAAAGTTTGAGTTGGTATCAGATCTGTATATATCGCTTTCTAAGACTGGGTTTTGCAAATACTGTAAAACAGAGATGGAAGTCTGGCATATTTTCTCATTTGGGTGAAGGAAGTTTTTCATTTTTTCCCCTAAGAATATATTATTTTCAGAGAATGGCATGAACAATAGCCATATAACTAGTCTCTAGAAAGAAAATTTGTTTAAACTTATTTTATTTTATATATACTGTTGACAATAGTTAGGGGATATTTTAAAATTAATATGAAGCTTTAAAATATCCCCTAATTTTTCTGAGC
Organism: Saccopteryx bilineata; assembly: GCF_036850765.1. Lineage (NCBI taxonomy): Eukaryota > Metazoa > Chordata > Mammalia > Chiroptera > Emballonuridae > Saccopteryx > Saccopteryx bilineata. Next base: position 184,733,009 of record NC_089494.1, read on the forward strand.
AGTACATTAAATAAAAAAAGTTAATATAAAAAACTTGATTAAGGAATTTTGTAGTGCGTTCTTAACTTCACATAATTGGATTGATTAGTTTTTGACTTTGGAATATGGACAATAAAGATAACCATTAACATAAAAATTATTATTGAATCAATATTTAGAAATATATTTGATTCTAAACTTATATACAAGGGGATATTGTAGGCAATTATTGGGACCTATTGTGGTAAGAAAAATATTCTAATGGCCTATTACGATAACTAATAGATTTTATATTATGTATAAAATAGATCCTAAATCTACTCCAAACATCTATTAACTTCAAGGACATCCTGGAAAAAAATCACTAGATAGAGTCTTTCCGAATGTCAAGCCCAGTCTTCCTTCCTTCTTGTATCTTTTTCTATAACAATGAAGGTTAACATCAGTCATAGAAAGCAGTGTTCTCCTTTCTTTAGTGACACTATAATCTAATACCGCAGACTCTCTCTTTTTCCTGCTGCATGAAGGGGAAATAAACCTGACCATCAAAGTTTGCAGTGAAACCCATCCCGCCCCTACCAAGAGCAATTAGAATAGAAATTCCTACAAAAAGTGCTAGATTTCAAGAATGGGATGCACATGTTAGTGTCAAGCCTCTGTGATAATTATTACAATAACAACATTTTACATTTTCTTTATATAGGTTCTCTTTGCAGCAAAAAAAAGTGTTTTAAAACTTTTTGTGTGTGTGACAAAGACAGGATAGACAGAGAGAGTAATAGATAGGGACAGACATGAAGGGAGAGAGATGAGAAGCATCAATTCTTCTTTGAGGCATCTTAGTTGTCCATTGATTGCTTTCTCATATGTGCCTTAATAGGTGAGCTAAAGCAGACCCAGTGACCCCTTGCTCAAAGCCAGCGACCTAGACCTCAAGCTGGTGAGCCTTGTTCAAACTAGATGATCCCGTGCTCAATCCGCTACTTCTGGGTTTTGAACCTGGGTCCTCCGCGTCCCAGTTCGATGCTCTATCCACTGTGACACCGCCTGGTCTGGCGTGTTTTATAAATTTTATTTAATTCTTTCCAATGTATCATATTTGTAGAAATCAACCTCTCAGTAGTTCCCTGATTTTATTTGCCCTCATATATAGAGATGTCTGACAATTTTTTCTTTATAAAGAAAATAAATTCTTTAAGAACTGTTGCACATTCATCTCACTTCTTCACATTTGAAGTTTAACAGCGAAAAGCCAGTAATGCATGGCTAATTTCATAATGCAAGCAGATGTTGTTAGAAGAATATCTTCTACTGTTAGCCTCTGGCTCCTGTAATTGCCACCCAAAGAATGGGAGGAAGAAACATTTTGGAGAACATGAGATGCTGTGCGCTGGGGGCGCAAACCATGATAACTAGTTGGAAATTATTAAATTATAAGTGCCTATGAGTGTGACATATAATCTGTCTTGTAAATGTATTTAAACTATAGATTACCTTTTATAAACATCATTTCTCATCATGAAATAACTGATATAATTTAACCTGCATTTGTAATTTTATTGATTCAATTAATTTAATTTAATTTAATTTAGTCTTTAGTTGTAATTTTTTTTCATTTAGCTAGAAAGCATAAAGGTTAGTGTGTAGGTTCATAAGTGTGAAGTAATCAGCAGCAGTCTTGGGATTTGTTTTAGTTTTGCATATGTGGGAACAGATAAGACAAATATGTCCCCCCTATCTTTGGGGACACATGTATAAAACTCCCTGAAAATTCAGCCCTAAAACTGGGTATTATTCAGGAATGATATTTTTTGAATTAAAAATCTCATTAAATTATACATTAAAATTATAATAAACCTGATTCATCTATATTTGTGTTTGATTGCCAAAAATGGTCATGTATAATCCCTACTCTCTATACATGTTTCTTTGCAATGTGACTAGTACTTTTTCTGTTAAATGGTAGTATCTACTTTCATTTCTCCTTAAGTTTGAGCTGGCCTTAAAATTTCCTTTGACCAATAGAATGTGGTGGAATTGATGGTGTGCCACTTCTGGGACCAGGCCTCAAGAGTGCTTGCAGATTCTGCTTGAACTTCTTGGAACACCATGTAACTTTGTAAAGAGGTCTGAGATAAACTTTTGAGGGTGAGAGACACTGGAAAAAGAGACTCAACTAACAAATACACCAAATGCCTATCTGTGTGTAAGGCTACATTGGACTAGCTGGCCTTACTGGAGCCATCAGATGGGTGTAGCCAAATGCATAACTTAAATGAGACTAGGTAAAGAACCGCCAGATGAGCCCTACCCAACTGCCAACTCAAAGAACTGAACGAACAGTTGCTATTTAACTCGCTAAATTTGGGGACAGTTCATTTTGTAACAATAGATTACTGAGACAATGGCATTGACCAAGGGGTTAATATATATTGTCAGGAACCAGTGCAGCTAGTAATTCCAGGTCCAGAGTGGGAATGGCATGGAATTTAGAAAAGAGGATTAAAGAAATAAAGGATGGGGTTGGGAGGGATTTGCAATTGCTGCTGGCAAGAAGAGAGTGCTCTCCACCAACGCTTGCTTTATTTATAGGGCAAAGTGGGTCATTAGCAAATCAATGAGATCTTTGATCATATCTCCAAGGCAACCCAAGAATTTTACCAAATGCAGGAAACCCCCACTATACATCACATCTTAATTTTACACAAAACAAAGGATAGCCTGTCCAGGTGGTAGCACCATGAATAGAGCGTCAAACTGGGATGCGGAGGACCCAGGTTTGAGTCCTCGAGTTCGCCAGCTTGAGGGCGGGCTCATCTAGTTTGAGCAAAGCTCACCAGCTTGGACCCAAGTTTGCTGGCTCGAGTAAGGGGTTACTCATCTGCTGAAGGCCCACAGTCAAGGCACATATGAGAAAGCAATCAATGAACAACTAAAGTGTCGCAACAAAAAACTGATGATTGATGCTTCTCATCTCTCTCTATTTCTGTCTGTCTGTTCCTATCTATCCTTCTCAGAGACTCTCTCTCTGTCTCTGTAAAAAATAATAATAATAATAAAAACAAACAAAAACAAAAGATAGAAGGAACTTGCCTCCAGTCTTTCCTGGGGATATGAAGGGTAGGATGAATATAAACAATCCAGCACCACAGCCTAACAGCCTTTTGCAACCTAATCAGGCAAGTGAGGTGGGGGGATGGGCACACTGTCAGCTTACAGCCAGTTTCCCACACCTTTATCCCCCAAAAATCTAAACTGTAAAAACCCTGTTGGCTTTTCGGTCCCCAACAATATATAATCTCTGACAATCACCCAAAGAAAACATATGACCCTTGCTGTTCTTTATGTAATTTAGAAACAATATATTTATAATGTTCTAATTTAAAACCCATTAAAGATATTGATTCAGCTAATGTCATACACTGGATATTATTTTAAAATAACTTTCTGAATGATTCACATTGCTAAGCCTTTCTGATTTTCTTATTCTCAACAAAGTTTTCTTCATATTGAATATATACAGTTTGATTTCCCTCCAGTTAATTATATTGTACTGACCTTTACTTAACAAATGTCATTATATTGTTTTAGATGTATTCCTTAGGGTCCTTTGGGACACTCCTGTCTTTTTTGGAAGTGCTATGCACACTCCTTAGTTCAGTGTTATTGGCATTTTTCATCAAGGTCATTGTTTAAAATGTGAAATCACACCAAGTACAGAATCAATCTGAGAAATCCTTCTTGGGTCTCTTTATTCAGCAGACACATTAAGAATAATTTATTTCTTCCCTGGCTGGTTGGCTCAGCAGTAGAGCATCAGCCTGGTATATGGAAGTCCTGGGTTCTATTCCTGGTCAGGGCACACAGGAGAAGCGCCCATCTGCTTCTCCACGCTTCCCCCTCTCCTTTCTCTCTATCTCTCTTCCCCTCCACAGCCAAGGCTCCATTGGAGCAAAGTTGGCGTGAGTGCTGAGGATGGCTCCATGGCCTCCGCCTCAAGTGCTAGAATGGCTCCGGTCATAATGGAGTGATGCCCTAGATGGACAGAGTATCGCCCCCTGGTGAGCATGCCAAGTGAATCCCGGTTGGGCACATGCAAGAGTCTGACTGCCTCCCCACTTCTAACTTCAAAAAAAATACAAAAAACAAACAAACAAACAATAATTTGTTTCTGTAGAGCACATTATCCAGATGTGTTACAAAGGTATTATGATATTTCATTATGTCTGGGGTGAATAGAGCTCCACATAATTATGCATATTTAGTAGACATCTTGCTCAATCCTTTTTTGTACTACTCATAGTATCTTGGATGAATCTCTTGATCTGCAACATGGATATTCTTTATTCTCATAAAAGTTCCACCTCTTAGAAAACCCACCACTAATTCAGATCTAAAATCTTTTGAATTGTACCTCTTGGTTAAGAACGGAGACCAGAATCAGATTAAAGTATGTATGAATCTGGAATTGGTGATTCATACTACTAAATGCTTCTCAGAAATCTTTTACAGTGTTCTGCCAAAATTTGCATTTGTACTTTCTTTGTAGTATAACTATATCATCTAAATTAACCATTACCTGAGAAGAAGCTCCTTGATTTACTCTCAAGAATTATATATTAATTAGGACCCTAATAAAAAAGAAGTTTCATGCTCAAAGATGTAATTGAGTTTCATAAAGGAGTGCTTTTCAGAAATGAGGGTGATATGAAACCATTACTGCTTCTAGATCTGATGTGGCAAGCAGAAGCTGTAGCCTAATGGAACTGGACATGAGCTACAGTCATGGAAAATGAATCACTGCTAAAGTAGTAGTCCTACATGAAGAAGGAATGGGTTTGAATACATATCTTCAATAATACCCTTTATTTAAGATTTCTCATCACCAAATGATTTCTCCTATTTATTATTTCCAACCAGAAGCCAGAGGCAAAGCAACCCTGCACTCTTGGGGCACTGAGGAGGGGAGAGAGAAGAATAGAATGAATATGGGGGAAGTCAGAAAATAGTCTTCACAGCTGGGTAGAATGGCAGCAGTGTTCTGGATTAAATTCAAGCTTTTTTCTCTTACTGTCAGAAAATCAGGTGCACTCACACACTTCTGGAGATATCTTCTCTGTATTCTAAATATGGAGTGTTAGGAAAGAATTTAACTATACTGTGTACACATAATAAATACAATCAAATTAAACCTTGCTAGACTTTCCTTTTCTTAACTAGAAAAAGATGTGGGCTCTGAATGTCAGACAAATTTGCTTTAAATCCTGGATTCTCCACTTCTTAGCTATATAATCTTGTGTAAAAAGCATATTTGGGAGATGACGTCAGAGTAATGGCGGGGTAGGAAGCGATACCGATAAATCTCCCCCAAAACTCAACAAGATCTTCAACCAGAAACAGAAAAACCTACACTTGGAGCTTCCAGATGCTTCGCAATACACCCAAAGGTATGATTGAGTGAAAAATTGGCTAAATATATAACCAAACCCCGAAGGAAATAGGGAGTAAGAAATGCTCCGCCTTCCTCACTAACCTAAACAGGGCGGCTTTCTCTGGTAACTGTGAATATAGAAACTGAGGCGGGCAAAGGGGGTGAATAGATCCAGGCCGCCGCGGCACAAACGGCCGAACCAGGCTGTGGCATAGAGATCCAATCCGAGGAAAATCTGATCCTGTGGCAACCCGGGCAATACAAGCTAACACTCGCGCCAAACCCAAACAAAGAAAGACAAACGGAGCGGCCATTTTACCCGGTCTCCTGGTCGCTGCGCAGTTAGTGGGCAAGAATTTCTTCCTAGGCCCCGAGAGTGGGTGCCTGTGTTGCCCCACGGAGAGGCAGGGTCAGAGGCCTTTCTGTGGGCCGAGGGCAGAGTCTCTGGGCAGCCCCAGCGCCCTGGGAAAGCCACGCATGGGAGGGAGTGAGAACTAATTCCAACGGTGGAGATTTTCCGTGCTGGAGGGTGTTTCACTCAGAGGGAACCGCGGCCGGCCTCATATCCTGGTTTGCGCGCGCAGATAAGGAGTGAGCAATTCCTCCGAGTGCCTCGGCAGTGCACGCCCGTGTTATCGCACAGAGGGGCAGAGTCAGGGGCCTTTGTGTGGGCCAAAGTGGAATCTCGAGCCGCCCCAGCGCCTTGCAAAAGCTGCGCACGGGGACGGAGCGGGACTCAATTCCAACGGTGCAACTTTTCCCTGCGGTTGGGGGTTTCACTCAGAGCGTGAGACTGCTGGCCAGATATCCTGGTCGCAGACAGTGAGTGAGAGTTTCCTCCAAGCGCCCCGGAAGTGGGCGCCCGCCTGTGTTACCGGACAGAGTGGCAGAGCCAGAGGTCTTTGAGTGGGCGGAAAGCCCGCCTGATTATGCTAGCAGCTCTGACTGACTGAGCCTTACCCAGAGCCCTGTGCTGAGTGGAAATAGAGTGGGGAGTTGCCAGCTCTTTGAGCCTCTTACTATCCAGGCAGAGGCAGCAGCAACCCCACAGCTGGATTATCAGGCTACTAATTGAGGAAGGAAAGACTAGGAGAAAGGCTCCAGGAACACAGACTCTCTCACTGTCGGAGCCTATAAATGCTAATGAGCCTCGACTCCCAACGAGACTAAAGCACAATACATGACATTGCCATAGAGACTTATCAACTGCAAACCTCTACCTGAGCGTGCCAAAGGGGTAGAACCTGGGGTACAGAGTCACCGACCAGGAAGAGGGAGAGAAAAGAAAAAGCAAGAAGATAACCTCTCAAAATCAAGAATAATCTGCAGACTTTATAACCTATCCCATTTTATTATATTTGTTCGTTTGTTTCTCTTATCTTCATTCTTGATACTTTTTTTTCCTCCTCCAATTTGGCCGATTAACTCTCTACCGGTCTTACTCTCTCCTCTCCTTAAACTACACTACCCATAAGTGTTACATCTCCCATTATCTTTTCTCTTCTCTTCCTTTCTCTCTATGAGGGTTGCACTCCAAAACCCTTAACTCTCTCTCTCTCTCCTTTCTTTTTTCTTCTTTTAGTGGTTCCCTCTTTTTTTTCTCTCTCTTTTTTTTCTCCCTCTATATTAGTTTCTTCCTTTCTCCTTTACATCTCCTCTCATTCAAACCTCAATAAAAAACAAATTATCTTATCTGGGACTCAAACCTATGTTTGTGGCATTTTGGGGGGGTTTTACTTCACCTTTTTAACTCACTAGCAGTGCTCCCATCCCTGGCTCTCCATATTATCTAGTTCTTGTTCCACTAAATACAATAGTAAGTTTTTAAATTGTCCCCCCATTTTTCCATTTTCCTCTTATTCCTCTCATCATAACTCTTAGACAACCAACACCTAAAAGCAAATCATTTTATTCTTGACCGAAATTTTTTCCTTATTTGCTTTTTGTGGGTCCATACGCTCTTTTTTTTTTCTTTTTCCTTTTTTTTTTATTTTTTGCCCCTTTATTACTTTTCCCCAATTCAGGCCCTCCATCACAGGCATTGTTTGTTATAATTCACAGTCCACCACAAGATTTTCTCAAGAAAGAGGGGAGAGGAGAGGAGAGGAAAAAAGGAGGGGGAGAATAATTTCCTTTTTTTTTAATTTTTATTTTATTTTATTTTTCTTTATTTCATTATTAATTTTTTTAAAAAAAACAACTCTTTTCGATTTATTTTATTTTATTTTAACTTTTTATTCTTTATTAAATCTCATTAATACTATCAACAAAACCACCCTCAGATGCCATTAAGGAAGAGAAAATCGAATATCATGGATACAAAAGAAAGAGAGGTAACACAGCTAGATGAAGAAAAATCTATGGAGAAAAAAATTTAATATATTGGAAACCTTGGAGCTAAATGACAGAGAATTCAAGATAGAAATCCTAAAAATCCTCCGAGATATACAAGAAAACACAGAAAGGCAATATAGGGAGCTCAGAAAACAACTCCATGAACACAAAGAATATATGTCCAAGGAAATTGAAACTATAAAAACAAATCAAACAGAGATGAAAAACTCAATTCACGAGCTGAAAAACGAAGTAACAAGCTTAGCTAATAGAACAGGTCAGATAGAAGAGATGATTAGTGAAATAGAAGACAAGCAACTTGAGGCACAACAGAGAGAAGAAGAAAGAGACTCAAAAATTAAAAAAAATGAGATAGCCCTACAAGAATTATCTGACTCCATCAAAAAGAATAACATAAGAATAATAGGTATATCAGAGGGAGAAGAGAGAGAAAATGGAATGGAGAACATACTCAAACAAATAATACATGAGAACTTCCCAAGCCTGTGGAAAGAACTAAAGCCTCAAGTTCAAGAAGCAAACAGAACTCCAAGTTTTATTAACCCCAACAAACCTACTCCAAGGCATATTATAATGAAATTGACACAAACCAACAGCAAAGAAAAAAATCTCAAGGCAGCCAGGGAAAAGAAGAATACAACATATAAGGGAAGGCCCATTAGATTATCATCAGATTTCTCAGCAGAAACTCTACAAGCTAGAAGAGAGTGGACCCCAATATTTAAAGTCCTGAAAGAGAGGAACTTTCAGCCACGAATACTACACCCATCAAAGCTATCCTTCAAATATGAAGGAGAAATAAAAACATTCACAGATACAGAAAAGATGAGGGAATTTATCATCAGAAAACCTCCACTCCAGGAATTACTAAAGGGGGTTCTCCAATCAGATACAAAGAACAAAAAAAAACAGAGCCACAAGTAAAAGCTCCAAGAAGAACACAATAAAACCAAATTTAAACTGTGACAACAACAAAAAGAAAGAGGGGGAGAAGATGGAGATTAACAGTAGCAAAGGACGATGGAGTGCAAACGCACTCACAAAATAGTTCGCTACAATGAACAGGGTAGGGACCCTTTTCATTACTCAAAGGTAACCACTATTGAAAAAACCAACACAGAAGCACATGAGATAAAAAAGATAGCAACAGAGGAAAGATGTATGGAATACAACCAAATAAAAACAAATGATAGAAAAACGAAAGAGAAGGATCAAACAAGACACAAAACTAACAGAAAGCAAGATATAAAATGGCAATAGGGAACTCACAAGTATCAATAATTACACTAAATGTAAACGAATTAAACTCACCAATAAAAAGGCACAGAGTAGCAGAATGGATTAAAAAAGAAAATCCAACTCTATGCTGCCTACAGGAAACTCATCTAAGTAACAAGGATAAAAACAAATTCAAAGTGAAAGGCTGGAAAACAATACTCCAAGCAAATAACATCCAAAAAAAAGCAGGTGTAGCAATACTCATATCGGATAATGCTGACTACAAGACAGGAAAAGTACTCAGAGACAAAAATGGCCATTTCATAATGGCTAAGGGGACACTGAATCAAGAAGACATAACAATTCTTAATATATATGCACCAAACCAAGGAGCACCAAAATATATAAGACAGCTACTTATTGATCTTAAAACAAAAACTGACAAAAATACAATCATATTTGGAGACCTTAATACACCGCTGACGGCTCTAGATCGGTCATCCAAACAGAGAATCAACAAAGACATAGTGGCCTTAAACAAAACACTAGAGCACCTGGATATGATAGACATCTACAGGACATTTCATCCCAAAGTGACTGAGTATACATTTTTCTCCAATGTACATGGATCATTCTCAAGAATTGACCATATGTTGGGCCACAAAAACAACATCAGCAAATTCAGAAAAATTGAAGTTGTACCAAGCATATTTTCTGATCATAAAGCCTTGAAACTAGAATTCAACTGCAAAAAAGAGGAAAAAAATCCCACAAAAATGTGGAAACTAAACAACATACTTTTAAAAAATGAATGGGTCAAAGAAGAAATAAGTGCAGAGATCAAAAGATATATACAGACTAATGAAAACGACAATACGACATATCAGAATCTATGGGATGCAGCAAAAGCAGTGATAAGAGGGAAGTTCATATCACTTCAGGCATATATGAACAAACAAGAGAGAGCCCAAGTGAACCACTTAACTTCCCACCTTAAGGAACTAGAATCAGAAGAACAAAGACAACCCAAAACAAGCCGAAGAAAGGAGATAATAAAAATCAGAACAGAAATAAATGAATTAGAGAACAGAAAAACTATAGAAAAAATTAATAGAACAGGGAGCTGGTTCTTTGAAAAGATCAACAAAATTGACAAACCCTTGGCAAGACTTACCAAGGAAAAAAGAGAAAGAACTCATATAAACAAAATCCAAAATGAAAGAGGAGAAATCACCACAGACACCGTAGATATACAAAGAATTATTGTAGAATACTATGAAAAACTTTATGCCACTAAATTCAACAACCTAGAAGAAATGGATAAATTCCTAGAAAAATACAACCTTCCTAGACTGAGTCAAGAAGAAGCAGAAAGCCTAAACAGACCTATCAGTAGAGAAGAAATAGAAAAAACCATTAAAAACCTCCCCAAAAATAAAAGTCCAGGCCCTGACGGCTATACCAGCGAATTTTATCAAACATTCAAAGAAGACTTGGTTCCTATTCTACTCAAAGTCTTCCAAAAAATTAAAGAAGAAGCAATACTTCCAAACACATTTTATGAGGCCAACATAACCCTCATACCAAAACCAGGCAAGGATGGCACAAAAAAAGAAAACTACAGACCAATATCTCTAATGAATACAGATGCTAAAATACTAAACAAAATACTGGCAAATCGAATACAACAACATATTAAAAAAATAATACATCATGATCAAGTGGGATTCATCCCAGAATCTCAAGGATGGTTCAACATACGTAAAACGGTTAATGTAATACACCATATCAACAAAACAAAGAACAAAACCACATGATCTTATCAATAGACGCATAAAAGGCTTTCGATAAAATACAACACAATTTTATGTTTAAGACTCTCAACAAAATGGGTATAGAAGGAAAATATCTCAACATGATAAAGGCCATATATGATAAACCATCAGCTAACATCATATTAAATGGCACTAAACTGAAGGCTTTCCCCCTTAAATCAGGAACAAGACAGGGTTGTCCACTCTCTCCACTCTTATTTAATGTGGTACTAGAGGTTCTCGCCACAGCAATCAGACAAGACAAAGAAATAAAAGGCATCCATATCGGAAAAGAAGAAGTAAAGGTATCACTTTTTGCAGATATGGTCCTATACATCGAAAACCCCAAAGAATCCACAAAAAGACTACTAGAAACAATAAGCCAATACAGTAAGGTCGCAGGATACAAAATTAACATACAGAAGTCAATAGCCTTTCTATATGCCAACAATGAAACAACTGAGAAGGAACTCAAAAGAATAATCCCCTTCACGATTGCAACAAAAAAAATAAAATACTTAGGAATAAACATAACAAAGAATGTAAAGGACTTATATAATGAAAACTATAAACCATTGTTAAGGGAAATCGAAAAAGATATAATGAGATGGAAGAATATACCTTGTTCTTGGCTAGGAAGAATAAATATAATCAAGATGGCTATATTACCCAAAGCAATATACAAATTTAATGCAATTCCCATCAAACTTCCAATGACATTTTTTAAAGAAATAGAGCAAAAAATCATCAGATTTATATGGAACTATAAAAAACCCCGAATAGCCAAAGCAATCCTAAAGAAAAAGAATGAAGCTGGGGGCATAACAATACCTGACTTCAAACTCTATTATAGGGCCACGACAATCAAAACAGCATGGTATTGGCAGAAAAATAGACACTCAGACCAAAGGAACAGACTAGAAAGTCTAGAAATAAAACCACATATATATAGTCAAATAATTTTTGATAAAGGGGCCAACAACACACAATGGAGAAAAGAAAGCCTCTTCAATAAATGGTGCTGGGAAAACTGGAAAGCCACATGCAAAAGAATGAAACTGGACTACAGTCTCTCCCCCTGTACAAAAATTAACTCAAAATGGATCAAAGATCTAAACATAAGACCTGAAACAATTAAGTACATAGAAGAAGACATAGGTACTCAACTCATGGACCTGGGTTTTAAAGAACATTTTATGAATTTGACTCCACAGGCAAGAGAAGTGAAGGCAAAAATTAATGAATGGGACTACATCAGACTAAGAAGTTTTTGCTCAGCAAGGGAAACATAACAAAATAAACAGAAAGCCAACTAATGGGAAATGATATTTTCAAACAACAGCTCAGATAAGGGCCTAATATCCAAAATATACAAAGAATTCATAAAACTGTGTGACTCATTCCCTTACCTCAGTCTTTTGCTCAAATGTCACCTCAGGTAGGCCAGCCCTAGTCATATGAAAATCTGGTTCTTCATATTCTCTATTTCTTAATTTTTCTCTAAAACTTGTATATTGTTGGTCTCTCCCAACTAGAATGTAAAGTTCATGAGTGCAGGGTTGTTTTTGTTGTTCTGTGTTTTTGAACTGCAATATCCCCAACACCTAAAACTTTGGACACCAATAAATCATCAAATAATGCTTGTTGAATGAATGAATGAATGAATGAATGAATGAACGAACAAATGAACCTCTCGAAGCTGCTGATAATAAAATGGCCAACAACAACAACAAAAAAGCATATTTGTTCTTTTGTTTTATTACCTGTAAAATGCAGATATCTATGTCTACTGTGTAGAATTATTATAAAAATTAAACTAAAAGATGGTTATAAATGACTTAGAACATGTTCTGAATTTAGGAAGCTCTAATTTAATTTAACTTGTTTTTAGTTAAAATATATTAACTTGGTAATAACTAGTAAACTTGATTATTGCTATTCTTTTTCTGTTTAATGACCAAGATTGTTTCTGAATATGTGGTTATCTTGACTCCTGCATCTACTAATAACTTTCAGAAACTATAAATTGACCTTTAAAAATGAATAAAAAATTAATAATACACAACAAAAATTAAATAAAATCAGTTTTAACCTGTTACTAATTTAATAATGTTAATAATAAAATTATAATTATTATTAATAAGATGGTATATCAGGCACATTGATTTTTCATCTAAAATAAAATTTATGACTTGAATCTTCAGCCAATATGAATTAGATTCTTCACTTATGAGAGTTTCTCAGTGTGTTTTAATTAAAATTCTTACTGCCAAGTTCATAAGTTATGGTGGTTGTACCAATGAGCATCTTGGAGAAAAGGTATTTGTAATAAGGGTAGGTGTGTTAGAGATACCACCAAGGAGCTGATTAAAGCATTTTTGAAAGTTTTTACATTTGAGATTTTAATAAAATGAATACATATTGGTATGAACAGCATTTTTTATAATCACAACTTCAATCAGACAATGCGTTCCTCCCTCTCTTTTGAAGATTTTGGGGTAAAATACATGTTTTCAAATCTTTTTTTATCACAATTGCCAGCTGTAATTTATGTAAATTAATGTGGGTACTGCTTTATGAGAAATAAATGGTACAAAATACAAACCATTAGATGAGTCTGTGATTAGAACAAAAGAAATGATAGTACAAAATATTGTGCTTCAAAAAAAAAAATCACTGGAGTGTTAGTGATGATATATAAATACAGCCAAATTTCCAACCTCTAAAAAACCTGGGAAACATTAATCAAACCAATAAATAATAATTTATTCAGGGTACTTTTCAAATGGTATTTTATCACTAGTTTTATTTTGATCTATTTTATAAAACTTCAATTCCTCATGAAAACAAGTTGTATATAGCTTATGGTATTACTCTAGTAAAATGATTTCCATAAATAAAGTAAGATGTAATCGAAAGGAACATATATAAAGATTAATACATCCGACTTATAGGCTTATGGTGACTAACTATAATTTCTGAGCCTGAAGTTATTGGAAAGAAAATCTCTCTTATGGAAACAGGCAACAAATTTCAAACTATCTGGGCAGTTCAGCAATTTACTTTCTGTTGACTTAAAGAATTGCGGTTTTATAGCCATTCTCCTTGCGTTTATTGATTTCATATGCAGTTTTGTACAATGACATAATGCATCTGAGCTTTACACACAGAGACAGAAAGGATATATAACATTTGTGTTATTTGTCAACCTGAAGTAATCAATGGAACCTAGCCTTCACTTATATGAGCAAAGCAACAAGAGGCAAGTTTTCTTCGATCAATGTACTTCAGGGACAAGGTAAGGATATCTCAAAAGGAATGAAGCAAAAAAAGAAAAAAAAATCCTAATATTAAATGCTTGTTAGGAAAAAAAAAATATATATATATATATAAATTTCAGCATCTTTCATTAAATGTCACTTTAGTGGCATTTTAAATACATAGTCATCTGTGTGTGAATGTTTCCTCTACCCACTAAAAGACAGTGTGGGTTCCTTAACTCTGCTAAAGATGATTAATGTGTGTGCTCAAAGACATGGATGCACTTTAATAGAACATAATTGGGAGTGCTATTTTACTCCCACATTAAGCCCTACAGTAATTTATAAATTAAAATAAAAAGGTTTTAATATAATTTTTTTTTGGTATTTTTTCTGAATCCGGAAATGGGGAGGCAGTCAGACAGACTCCCGCATGCACCCGACCGGGATCCACCCGGCATGCCCACCAGGGGCCGATGCTCTGTCGCAACCAGAGCCATTCTAGCGCCTGAGGCAGAGGCAACAGAGCCATCCTCAGCGCCTGTACAAACTTTGCTCCAATGGAGCCTTGGCTGTGGAAGGGTAAGAGAGAGAGATAGAGAGGAAGGAGAGGGGGAGGGGTGAAGAAGCAGATGGGCGCCTCTCCTGTGTGCCCCGGCCGGGAATCGAACCTGGGACTCCTGCATGCCAGGCCGACGCTCTACCACTGAGCCAACAGGCCAAGGCCAGGTTTTAATATAATTTTATTTAATTTACTTATATCAGTGTATCCATGCAATGCTGTCAGGAAATAAAAAAGCAAATAATGAAATATTCAGTAGAAATGATAATACTTAAAGGCAGACATAGTTAAAATTCTGAAGTTTGTGAAACCATTCCTTCTTCTTAACCTTTCTTTCTCTGTACTTTTTCTCCACAGCCTCAACCATCATGTCCACTTATGTCATCCCATTGTTATTCCATAATAACCTTCTTGCTATGGACTGAATGTGTCATCCCACAATCCGTATGCGATAGTTTAGTAAGTGGGCATTGGCAGGTTATTAGGTCATAATGGTGAAGCTCTCATAAATGGTATTAGCGCCCTTATAAAACAGCCCACAAATTGTTTCTTTACTTTTTCCCACTATGTGAGGACAGTGAAAATAGAGCCAGGAAGCTGATTCTCACCAGACTTTAAACTTGCTGCCTCCTTGATCTTTCACTCCTTGGCCTTGAGAGCTATATCAAATGAATGTTTGTTATTTAAGACAACCAGTCTATTGTGTTTTTGTTAAAGCAGCTAGGACAAACTAAGACAGCTCTCACAAGCTGATCTAGCAAATTTTTTGTTCTTTGTTGCAAACTGCCTGCTCTGTCTCAACCTCTTCTCAAAGAACTTGCCTTGTCCAGTAGCCACCACCAGTAGACAGGGCACACCTTGACCATAGTGCCCCTGCCGCAGATAAACAGGCCACCAAGGAACTCTAATTTAAGCAGAACTAATGGACAGACTGATTGATAGCTCATGATTTGTGTGGCCTTTTTCATCATGAAGCATAGGTTCAATAAGATCCTTGTCTCAGAAATTTACAGCAATATTGTTAGAGAGGCACAGTGGGAAGTACGTGTTTGAGTTAAGAAAAAAAAGAGGAAAAAGTAATGTTTATAAAAGATTGAGTGGCCCTGGCCAGTTGGCTCAGTGCTAGAGTGTCGGCCTGGCATGCAGGAGTCCCGGGTTTGATTCCTGGCCAGGGCACACAGGAGAAGCGCCCATCTGCTTCTCCACCCCTCCCCCTTTCCTTCCTCTCGGTCTCTCTCTTCCCCTCCCGCAGCCGAGGCTCCATTGGAGCAAAGATGGCCTGGGCGCTGGAAATGGCTTCTTGGCCCCTGCCCCAGGTGCTAAAGTGGCTCTGGTCACAACAGAGCGACACCCCAGAGGGGTAGAGCATCGCCCCCTGGTGGGCAGAGCATCGCCCCCTGGTGGGCATGCCGGGTGGATCCGGTCGGGCGCATGCGGGAGTCTGTCTGACTGTCTCTCCCCGTTTCCAGCTTCAGAAAGATACAAAATAAATAAATAAATAAATAAATAAATAAATAAATAAATAATTGCACATGAGAGGTTGAAGGACGAAAACCTCAGAGGAAAACAATTAAGAGAGAGAGAAATGGGATAGATTCTCAGAAAACAGAACACTAATAAAAATCTTATGATGCCAGAGAAGTGAGAGGAGAGCTTTAATCCTTAACATTTCCATTTCTAGTTCTTATTCACATGGGACCTAGCTCTCTGATTATCTCCTAACCTTTAAGATCCATAAACTTGCTGTATTTAAGAAATGCCATTCCATTTTTCCAAAGCTAGTTTCAGTTTGATTGTGTCTTTGTTTCTTATTACCAAACCATTCAATAAATTATTTATTCACTACACTAATTTGGAAAATAATAAATCTTGCATTTATAAAGCATTTTATAACTCATCAAGCACTGTCATAAGCATCATACTGTTTTATCCTTCCAATAAGAATGTGAGGAAAGCAGAATAGGTATTGATATCTTTAATTAGGTAAAGAAAATGGCATCTTTTAAATCTGTAGCAATAATACAGTCTCCCTAGATGTAGTGTAATAGAAATGGGACTAGATTGTACTTGCATACACACACACACACACACACACTCACATAGTTTCTAGGTTATGTAATCTTTTTTTAAACTAACAATAATTATAAGCACAAAAATAAACCTCCTTTCCAGCTTTCTCTCACCTTCACTAAAAAAACTCAGTGTTCTCTCTGAAACCTCTGATAATCTGCACAAACAAGTCCTCCAGCCTTTGACATAACTTCTGTTGTTCTCTTCCTCTCCGAACTTGCCTGTGGACATACTGTTTTCCTTGCTCCAGATGAAGGCAGCAATTCTTCTGACCATGGTCACTGAGGGTGCTGTGGTGCTGTGGAGACTAACTAGCTACAGTTGTACCAGAAACTCTAATGTCCTGTCAGATGCCAGTGTCCACAGTCATTCTGTGGACATCCTCATGGTGGCTGTTCATGCCTGAGATTAAGGAAACAAATGTCTGCATATTGAGCATCAACGGCTGATGTTAAAATCACTGAAGGTGCCAGTGCCAGTAACTTATTAGAGACTCTTTCACTGGATGGCTGCTGGTTCTTCTTCTATGTCTCCAAAGAAATTTTAGTGATCAGCCCATTAAAAACCACTAAGAACGCATCCAAGGCTCAAGCAAAAAGACTGCGAATTCCTCATGGGAAGAAGTAAAAACCTTGTGGCTTTCAGCTGCAGTGCTAGCAAATCATAAGTTATTGTCATTCATTCATTCAGCAAATACTAATCAAGCAATTATTATATGTTACTCTTGATGTGGTAAAGCAAAAAACTAGACAAATCCACTCCTTGAGTCTGTTAAGATTAAATTTCTAGAATAACAAATTCTGTTAGCTCACTGCTTCTTTAAGCAATGCAGAAAAGTTTGTACTTAACATTATAAAACTATAACCTTGGGAAGGCAGAAATATACTGCTCACAAATTTTAGGGGATATTTCAAAATGAATATAAAGCTATAAAATATCTCCTAATTTTTGTGAGCTGTATGTATAGAAACATTTACATCTATTTGGGAGATCTTGAGGGCTGACAGGCATTCTCCTTTCCTTTCTTGGACTTTGAAACTATCTCAAAAACACTTCTCACATGAATCAAAGAAGCAGTACATTCAGTGGGATAGCTTATTGGTCAATTGGAGTGCCTGAGTTTATCAAAGTTCTCTTTGAAGTAGACACAGCTTAAAATATGTCTTAGAGTCTGTTAAGCGAGTAAGTCAATAGTCTAACTGGATGTCCTGACCACAAGATTTGCTACAGAAGAGGCAAAGTAAACTGAAGCTGAGGGCTGTATGGCAGGCAGCTGGTCAGACACACTTGGGGTCACTGATAGAGCTCAGGCTGTCCACAGCCCAGGGGCATCACAGTGCAGGACTTGATTAGCTCGCCCTAACAACAGGAAGTAAAATCAGACTCTGAGATACGCATCCTAGGAATTCTACCGGTAAACCATGGCAGGGTACCAAAGAATTATCATCACTTGTTTTGTTTCCAGCACAGACCAGTCACACGTAAGTGGACCCAGTGAGGACCCAGAGAACCAGCCTGGGTTGAAGGGCTTTCGGAGATCCACCCTTCTCCTTCTCACACACGGTGCCACATACCCTACACATCCAGACACTGTTCCAGAAAAAGAAACTAACAACATGGGAGTAAGGGGAGAATGAGAAAATTTTTAATGATTTGATGGTTCATTCAAAAGAGAATGAGTAAACTAAATATACTGTTTAAATTATAGAATACGCAGTATATACTATACAAAGTTCAGTTTTGTTTTATACTCATGGTCTACCATAGAGTGTGTGCATGAGTGTAAAATCAGATAATTTAATAGAAAAATTAAGAAGCCATATATTTTGTACATACCTTAGTACAGTAAACATAAATTTGCAAACCTGTATATTATCTTCAACTCATAAGAAAGGAAATATCTGAAATACGGATCAATACTTTTTATCAAAGTTACATGTGGGCTCTCATTTCAAGTACATTTTAGAATACTGTTACTCATTCAGCAAAATAAAATTGAAGTCGAGATCATATTAGCAGCCCAACCATATAATAATTAAAACTTCCTACTGAAACCATTTCAAGCCTGTTTATACAGTTATTATTATTACACACTGTCTCTAATGGGTCTAGAGATTACTTATGATTCCAGATTATAGATGATGTATAGAAAAATTAATCTTTGAAATATTACTTGAACCTTTCCTTTTGGGTCTCCAGTAGCCCCACATGCAGCTCAGCTAGCTGGGTCATTCAAATGGTTGCATTCAGGTAACAGCTGCAACAGCAGAATCTGAGACCAAGGAGTAGTTCATGGTATTTTTATTTTCCAAGTAGAGGCTTTGAAGGTAAGATTTTGGACTTGCAAGACCTGAACTAGGTGAGATCCAAATTTCTAAGCCCTGAAATCTCTAGGGATAAAGTTTATACCACAAAAATAGGGTAGAAAGAGGAGCAGAAGTGCCACAGTCCCTCCTCCATCATGGCCACAAGAAATGAAGTCCAGGAACAGAGGTAAAGCTCTGAGCAAGGACTATAATGCAGCATGGAGCTATGTAGGTTTCTGCAGGAGCAAACAGAGGAAGGACCGCATGGACCTGGCGGCAGTCTGCTGTGCGGGACTGTCCATTCTCCATCCAGGTCACAACCCATTGCAGGCTTGCAGGGAGCCACGTGGGGGAGAAGGCATGCCCCAGAGACCATCTCAAGATTGTCTACAATGTCACCAGTGAAGGGGAGGACATTTGCAGTTCTTTTCAACATGATTCAAAAAAGACTTCTCATTCACAAGAGCCAGAATCTCTCTCATTGTTTACAGAGTGAGGATGACATTTGCCTGAGGCCAGAAACTTTGCTAAACCTTACAGAATTACCCTTCCAGAACAAACAGCCCTACCTTATACTTCCAAGCCTTGGCCACCTGTACTTGTGTGTGTTGATTTAAATCACTTCAAATCTCCCAAGAGCCTGAAGTCATATATCTTTACAAAATGAACTGCCTTTGAAAATAGAGTTTGACAGCTTGACAATGGTACTTAGTGAACAATAAACACTGTGACTCTAATATATGTCCTAAAGAAAAAAGTATGCAAGATAATTTTCCCTTTAGGGAGGAGTTGTTGCCCCTCAAAACTGTAAGTAGACAGAGACAATGACATTGAGAAGAAGAGCTTGTAACACTTTTTCATAGCTACTGCTGAGGGCTCTCTCAATTTTAAAAAATATCATCTAGATGGTTGTCTCCTTTGTACTGCTCTCCCTTGCTTTAGGGTTTTTCATTTGCATTATAGCTGACACTGTGGGAGCCCCTTTCATATCCTTCAGCCAACCTTGAAGTCAGATTCTGTTCTGGCGGACAGATCTTACTCATACCTACAGCTTTCTGCTCCCCTTTTCATGGGGCCAATCTTTGACCCTGAGATGGTGCTTGCAAGATTCATGCCACTAGGAGTGCTTCTCAACCAATGAATAGCAGTGGGTAAAAGCTTGATGTTTTCTCTTCTTGATGAAATAATTCTGCAAAATCTCTTAGAAGATCCAGAGCAGAATTGAGCTTCAATTTCCCACAGCAGTAACAAAATCATTTATAAAATTTCACTAGTATCCCTCCCTTTTACTTCTCACTTCTGCACTCCTTCACTCTGTTCTCTGAGATTGCTTTTTAATATACTACTTATATAGAAATATTTGTGTCAATATCCACTTTTGAGGAATTCAAACTAAAAGGTGCACATTGTAGAGTCAATATATCTATGTATCACAGCCCCAAGTCACTTTAGTTGTAAAAAATGTAAGGTGTTGATATAAATTATACCTAAAAATAAACATTGCTTTTATATCTTCATCTTTATAGATTTGACTTACTGTAAGAAAGGTTTGTTATTGACTTTGGTAGGGAATTGAAATGAATGCCAACTATGGGAACTCTGGAAAACATGAAATCTTACATGCTGAGATTGAGAGCAAACCATTTGCCTGAGTATACAGATCTTTAGAGTTTATACTGCCCATACCATTTCCTAACTCATTTATTTATTTATTTATTTATTTATTTATTTATTTGGTTCAAGTTTATCTCTAAGGTGGATGTCTATCATTTCTATAAATAGCTATAGGAATTGTCCTCTAAATCCCCTTACAGCGCTCCAAACTTATGAAGTTCTCATCAGGTTAGAGCACAAGGGAACGAGAGTTTGATTTTGTTGAGTTAGAGAGCTCTGTCCTTGGGAAATGTTTGTTATGTTTAATTTTGTACCCAGGTGTCTTCATGAAGCACTCACTCTGTTAAAGCAGTATTGATCTACTTCCTTTTCTCTCTTGGCATTCTGTTTTACAGAGCACTGTAGGCATACCAAGCATTTCAAGAAATGTTAAGTCTAGAGAAAAATATATAGGGTCTAAAGAAAAGAAGTACATCAGTTCTTTTTCTTATATTTTGCATCAGTTTGTTGATAAATAAAATAAAGAAGGAGCAAGGGTGATATTTTACAATGTTTGCTCTGGAGCTCTTAGAGGCTATGCAGTAAAATTTTAAAAATCAAATAAAAGCACTGAGTGCATTATTGGATCAATTTACATAGCTCTACACCTAGGGCCAGCTTGTCCTGGTTATGATGGACAGGTGTCTGTTGGCTCTTTTTTGAATTCACTTTCTTTTATGGAGCTGAGAAGGTACTTGTAATTCCAACCACATCTAATGTCATTTAGAGGCTATAATAAAGAATAAAAGAAGAACAAATACTGAAATAGAAAAGCAGCTGGCATAATTCAAGGTGAATCTCACACTTGGGGATAGTCTGTCTTTATAAGAAGGTAGTGTAAAAAATAGCCTTAATATGTGCCAGGACATATTCTTGAGAGCTTTCAAATTGTCTGACAGTAAAAACAGGAATGCTGCTAATAAAAAATGACTAAGGGAAAAAAAACTGAAGGTAACTGGTTAGCTAAAACATTTAGTAATGGAATATGACACTGTTTCCTTCTAGGTCACTGGTTCCTATTCAGCCTAAATCAGAAGCAGCTGAAAATCCTGATCATGTAATGTGGAATGGTGTCCTATTTGTAAGAGTGTGATGGTCTCAGTTCAGAACACACATGTCTGTTGCAGCAATAAATATATCAGAGTATCGGTTACACACTGCTAATGTTTTTAATTGTTTTGCAACTACTATCAAAAGACCAGATATTTCTTAGGACTAGCTTCTGTTCTGATAGTTATGACCAAAATTTAGCATTGTCAAAAAACACTAGACTTGAAAGCTACAGATGGTAGTCATATAAATGAGCAGTAATACCATAGGAAGTAGGGGCCTTCTAAGTAATATATATTTATATATAATAGCAATGTACTGTTTACTTTACCAAAACCTGAGGCAGCAGCATTGTTAAAATAGTAAGCAGTTATTTACTCAAACCCAACAAAAGGAAGTTAAACTTGAAAGACAGTAGAAACTAGGAAGATAATTTTTTTTAGCTGTGAATAAAAGTCTTCCAGATAGTCATCAACCCTAAATGTACTCTCTATATGTGACACACCAGGTGAGATTTGGCAGTACATGTCACCATGAAGTATAACAGAAAAATTGAAGTGATGCTAAGGTAATGTCAAATGTGTTTTCTTGTCCACACAACTTGGACTGTTGGTCTCATCATTTACTACTAGTATGCTCTTAAACAAGAAGAGTAATCTTTCTAGCCTCAATCTTCAATCCTTAATTTCTAATTTATAATCTACAAAATTGGCCATATAGTATTAAATTTATCTGTCACTTGTGGTTTTTGTAAAGAATATGAACATGATTAATATTATCTTGCTTGCATTTAAAATTAGAATTAAAATATATATGCATTGTATATATGTTAGATCAGATAAAATGTAAAATATTGTGTATATATACATACATATATATACACACACACATACATGCGCGCATGCACACACACACACATACATACATATATATATAAATATGGGTTTTTATTTTTTTGTTTGTTTTGTTTTGGGGGTTTTTTGGTATTTTTTGGAAGGAAGAAGCAGAGGAGGCAGACAGACAGACTCCCGCATGTGCCAACTGGGATCCACCTAGCATGCCTACCAGGGGGCAATTTTCGGCCCATCTGGGGTGTTGCTCCGCTGCAACCTGGAGCCATTCTAGCCCCTGAGGCAGAGGCCATGGAGCCATCTGCAGTGCCTGATCCAACTTTGCTCTAATGGATCCTTGCTGCAGGAGGAGAAGAAAGAGATATAGAGGAAGAAGAGGGCAAAGGGTGGAGAAACAGATGGGCGCTTCTCCTGTGTGCCCTGGCTGGGAATTGAAACCGGGACTTCCGCACGCCAGGCCGATGCTCTACCACTGAGCAAACTGGCCAGGGCCATTGTATATGTTTTGAAAATCCTCTTTAGTATGTAAAACTTGAAGTCCAAATAATCACTTTTGCCTGACCTGTGGTGGCACAGTGGATAAAGTGTCAACCTGGAAACGCTGAGGTTGCCGGTTCAAAACCCTGGGCTTGCCTGGTCAAGGCATATATGGGAGTTGATACTTCTTGCTCCTCCCCCTTCTCTCTCTCTCTCCCCTCTCTATAATGAATAAATAAAATATTTTTTAAAAAAGATAATCACTTTTGATCTTTCTGAATACTATATACAAATTTGTAGCTCAGCATGAATTGTTTAGCAAACACTGCCTAAATAAAAACAAACAAGAACAATAAACCAACAAAGAAAATATAGGACTTGAACAGGATGGGATTCTACTTGCTTCTGTGATAACAGTCATTTCGTATTCAATATAAAAGGTACATTATAATTTTCTCTGTGTATATGGTATGTGTGTATGTATATATATATTTTTAAAATAAGTTTAAATAAACTGTTTCTATCTCCTGAGTTCAATCTTCTCACCTTTGTTGTTGGTAGATGGAGGGCCCTATTAAACACTCCTGCAGGGTCTTGCAAACAAAAAGAGAGACACAAGGTCTTGAGGATTACAGATCGGTTTTATTCTTGGTGGGCTGATAACTTCCAGTAATTCTATAACATAGAAGGTGGCCTTTACCAGACCATTATGGGAGACACTTCTTTCCTCTTCCTTGAGTCTCCTCTTGGTACAGCTGCGGCTGCAAAGTTATTTACAAGTACATGTATCAGGGAGCTTCTGGGACAATCAGGGCCCTTCAAGAAGCAGGGCACATGATGAATGGAGAAGCCATCAAGCATAAGAGAGAAAGGTGGAGTCACTGACCCAGATATAGTTCCTGCCTTCAACTATCACCTAGCCATGACGTGTGTGACAATCACCTAACATCTCTTCCTCAGTTTCCTCCTATATAAAATGGAAACTAGTAAAGACTTACTTCATAGGTATTTTGGGAAAATTAAGTGAGTTAACATATGATAAAACAGGAGTCACAGCCTCCTTACCTACATGTGAGATGTGGGGAAATGGGACATGTTTCTCTGTTCTGATGCCTCAGATGCCTTATTAGTAAAGCCCTGGGACCAATATGTATTAATAACCTTAGCTACAATGTCAAAGAGTAAGTAAGTATTGAAGAGAAAGCTACAAGTACTCATTCCCTTACTGCTCTTTACTGGAGTAAGCAGAAACCCATCGTCAGTTGAAAGAGAAGGAATGAGAGAGACAATCCGTCCTCTGACCTCAAATCATTTCGCTAGCCTTCTGACATTACAAGACGAAGACTGTCTCTTCAGGGATTGTGAAGCACAGTCCCCTGAAATATACATTTTTCATATTCATCTCTCTATCTTGTCAAAAACAGGGAAGTATGCATTTCAGGGAAGAGAGAACGGAAGCTAAAAAGGAATCACTTCTGTCGGGTTGTTCAACTAGTTGATGAAAAAATAATAGTTAAAAAAAGTACCTTCACACCACCTCCTAATTTGAGAATTTCACTTACTTCCCAGAGTAATAACGTAGAAAGCTTTTCTTTTTATACTAAAATTCATAGACTCAGTAAGGGACCCTGATAAAGTGCTACTTAGATATGCTGTATTATTTTAAAATGTATGCTTTTAGAATTCACACAAGATTAAATGAATTGAGTTAACAAGTATTTGAATCATTTCCTGCAGGGTTTATGGGGAAAAATTAAATTCAAACAGGTTTCTTATAGGCAAAGGGAGAATCCTTTTTATAGTGAAATTTAAGAGCAATGACTGAGTTTTTATTCCTTCGCATGTATTGTCTTGTTTGATTATTTCAACAGTGATGAGCGTTGAGACACTGTGTGTTAGTCGTGTGCATGAAAAAATTTTGCTTCAGATACCCCATGTATAAGATGCACCCTTTTTGAAAATTTTGGGATCTAAAAACTAGGTTCATCTTATACTGTGGTTGTAGATTTTGTTTTACTTTCATTTCCTGCTTTTTCACACTGTTCTTTTTTTAAAATTTCGGGCCCCAAAATTAAGGTGCTTCTTATATATGGGAGCACCTTATTCATGGGAAAATATGGCAGTTTGTTATGGTTTCTCCTGGTCACACAGCTAGAAAGTGGAAGATGCAAGAATCAAACCACAGAGCTCCACATCTGTTTGTGCCTCACCACACTGCCACTAAGCAGCTACAATTTCACTTCTTACTTTATTGGGCATTGGGTTAGATGTTTTATTCTGTAAATATCACTCAGAAATTACAGTGGAAACTAATAGAGGGTCATTCAATTCAGCACATACTATGGTATACCTATTATGCTATTTAACAACACACTTTGTTGTTTTCAGGCACACAAAATGAGATGAGCTATTCTATATAGTACCTGCCTCTGTAAAGAATCACTTTTTTAGAATTTCAACTACTGTGGCTCTTACAGCAGGGATCTAAGTCTAAATGTCTTCCAAATGGAAACCTGAACCCACAAGGCTGTATATATACTAAAACAAACTAGTGATCTAAGTAATAGATCTCCTTAACACAGCTGCAGGTTTTTCCAACAATATCCAAGCACCTTTGAGTTTAGAAAAAGATTTCACCCTTTTAAAGGTATTTCAATTTTGTGCACATATTTGAGAGATTAAATTGTAGGCTCAAACCTTGAGGTCTTAACACAGTTCATGTACTGATTGACACGAGGTTGAAGGATGCCATCCGGGAAAACCTACGGCTTACTGCATCCCCCACACTCGCCACAGTTATAAAATGAAAATAGCCTATCCTTTTCAATTTGAAAATGGAGTCAGATAATAAATAAGCAAAAGAATTAATTAGAATGGCATAAATGTTTAAAATAAAAATACAGATATTACAGAAGTGGGTATAAAATGTCTTCATTTCCAAAATACTTATTGCTCAGTAATCTTGCATTGTATTTCATGTACATACCATTGCAGTAGATTTCTAACAGATCAGCCTCTTCCACATTTGTGCTTCTCCAGTCTGTTCTCATTACTGTTTATCGTCATCTTTTAAAAACATATACTAGGTCTATTTTTTTTCATTGTATAAATACTTAAACGATCACTTATTGCCTAAGCACAAAACCCAAACTTCTTACCATAGCTGCAAGATTTTCTGTGATCTGCTTCTACCTTCACATGCCAGTCTCATTGCGTATCACTCTCCCTTATTGACATTACCTGCCAGCCAGAGTTTTAGTTTGGCAGATCTACCAAGACTTCTTCCACCTCAGAATTTGTATAGTCCGATTCTTCAGCCACCTTCATGCTGCTGGTTTATTAAATCCCTCTAGGTCTCATGTGCATTGGGTCAGCCGTCCCTGAGCCAGAGTGATTGACATCCACCCCCAACCTCCACCCTTAGTTTCAACAAAAACAAAATAACTATTTTTTTTAACTTTGTTTTATGGTACTAGCTTCTGTAATACTTTATCCTGGTCATAATCCCCAAGCACTATTTTTAATATATTTTTTTATTTTTATTTTTTGCTTTTAACAGATTTTATTGAAAATATTTGAACTCCCTTATTAGGGAAAATACGTATATAGAAAAGAAAACATTGTTTTCAAAGATTTGAAAAAAATTAAGCTTTTTATTAAAGTATGATACATATAGACCAAAATTAGCACACAAATTGATGGACAGCCTTATGATCAGTATTCAATACAAGAAACAGATAACAATTATTCACAGAAGTCCTACCAAATTCCTTCACAATTATTATTTACCTCCCTGGGTGGAAAATAGCCCCTAGTAACACTAAGATTAATTTTGCATGATTTTGAATTTTTTATAAATAAAAATATGTATTTTTTAATCTTTTTTCTTAACACTATTTTTGTGAGATTTATCCGTACCTTTGGTTGTGTTTACAGTTTGTTCATTTCCATTGTGTATAATATTCCATTGTGTGAATATATTACAATATATATGTTTATGGAGTATGTTTCAACTTTTGTCAATTACTAATAGTGTTGCTCTAAGTATTTTCCCACATATCTTTCTGTATACATACACATACAAACATATATACACACACAGGCAAATCTAAAGCAGAATGTTGGGTTATAGAACTTATATATGCTAAGATTTATTGATATGTCCATACATTTTCCCAAAATGTTTCTATCAATTTCTTTAAAGATTTTATTCATTGATTTTAGAAAATAGGGGGAGGAACAGGAAGCATCAACTCATTGTTGCTTCTCATATGTGTCTTGACCAGGCAAGCCCAGGGTTTCAAACTGTCAACCTCAACAATCTAAATTGATGCTTTATTCATTATGCCATCACAGGCCAGGTGATTGTGTCAATTTTTATTTCCATTAACAGTGTAAAAGAGTTACTGGAAAACATCCTTAAGTGCTTGTTCAAGTCTCTTACCTATTCTTTTCTATTGGTTTTCCTCTCTTTTCCTAATTTGTTTGTAAGTGTTCATTGTATATTCTGAATAAAATTTAGTTGTAAGATATTGTATCTTTTACAGAACCTAAATGATGTCTCTTGATGAATAAAAGCTTTTATCATTGTCATATTTACCATTTTTTAATGTATAGCACTATTTTATATAAGATTTTAATAAGATATTTTTATAAGTGCCTTTTATAAGAGATCATTGCATACTCCAGGTTCAGGAAGATGTTTTTCCATGTGTTCTTTGAAAATCTTTACAGAGGATCCTGGGGGTGCAACAGTCTCGACATAGGACATTTCAAGTTTACTACGCTCACTCCCATAAAAACTTAAAAAATTTGAGGTGCTAGTGTTCTGGCTTATTCCATTAGGGTCGTACTTACAGACTTTGTGGGCAAGCTAGTTTGGTTGTGTGCAGCAGAACAAGATGCAGTGACACGGTAGCGTGGTATATGAGTGAGGGAAATAGGAAATCCCAGAACCCAAGAGATTTACTACCAAGGGTTTGGCAGAAGGTGTTTCTATCGTAGAGGATGAGTTGGCAAAATTTCAGGCTGGGGACTCAAGCGATGATGGATTCAGTAAGATCTACAGAGCTGTTATGGATGCCTTGCAATGCTATAGGCAGATTTTGGAAGACAAGAAGTCATCTACCTTCCAGACTAGCCTGGAACAATTCTTTAAGAAGGTAGAGAGGCCTGCAACAGATCCTGTACCTTCTACATCAGCTGCTTCTCAAGATGAAACACCTGTATTACAGGTAGAACCATTTCCAGCATCTTCTACTTGTTAGGTAATCCTGATTCACTGGACCCAGTATCTCCAGCACCTTCTGCAGGTTCTCCAGCCTCTCCAGCTTTCTCCTCTCAACAGGTCATTCTCTCTCACCATGCAATGCCCCTTCCAGTGTACAAGCCAACCACAGGAATAAAGGCAAGGAGTTTTTTTTTTTATATTAATTTTTTTGGTAATTTTTCTGTTACTACAGTACAGTATATTTATATCCTTTTTCTTTTTCTGTGGTTTTGTTGTATTTTTATGTTCTTGATTATGATTTTACAACTGTGTTAAGACAGGTAAGTGATTTAGGCTGGGATGTGTTTCAATTTACAGCAAAATTCGGGTTATATTATTGTCGTAGGAACAGAACTGTGTCTTAACCCGAGTACCCCCTATATTGTTTTTCTTTTTACATTTAGATCAGCAATCCATCTGCAGTTTACTTTTGCACATACTAAAGGCCAAGATTTATTTTAGAACCATATGGGAATCTAATTAACCTAGCACCATTTACTGAAAACTTTACTTCTTGGCCCACTGTTCTGACCACCTGGTCAGAAATCAAGTGACAGCCATCTGTGGATCTGATTCTAAACTGTACTCATTTCTATTTGTCTGTTTTTGTGTCAATAAACTTTCTCTTACTGTGACTTTACAAAAGGTTTTGATATCTGGTAGTTTAAATTATCTAGCTTTGTTCACAATTTCTGTTTTTAATCTTTAACTTTTTCGTATAAAGTTTACCATTTTTTGGTCAATTAGAAAAAATAAGCTACTAGTATTTTAATGAATCCTGTTAAATCTATTATTAGATATTGACATATTTATAATATTGAGTCTTCTAATCCACTGACATTTTTTCTCACAGTGTGACTTTTGTAAGGGAAAACTCTATAAATAGAGTTTTATAAAATCTCCATCAACACTTAAGTAAGTTATCAAACTCAAATTTATAATGCCCAAATGATCCTCATGTATTTTTTTTAGATTTAATTTATTCATTTTAGAGAGAGGATAGAAGGAGAGAGACAGAGAAAGAGAGAGAAGAGGGGAACAGGAAGCATCAACTCCTTTTTATGGCTTGACCAGGCAAACCCAGGGTTTCAAACTAGTGACCTCAGTGTTCCAGGTCGACACTTTAACCACTGCACCATCAAAGGTCAAGCTCATATATGTTTAAAAAATATAAATTTTCCCAAACTTCTCTACAAGAGTATAAAAATGTGAAATTACTGTTAGAGTTTAAATTTGATTTCCTTATTACTCTGATGAGGACATCAATCTTCTTAATCATATATGCATGGATTTTTTTCTGGATTCACTACTCAGTTCTATTGACCACTAAATATATCTATTATACTGTCTTAATTATTGTAGCTTCATAGAAAGTCTTGAAATCAGGCAATTTATGTTTGCTAACTTTTTTCTTTTAAAATTTACTTTAATTATTCTGTTTACATAAAGTTTAGAATGAATTAATTTCTATTAAAAAGAGGCTGTTAGAATTTTGATTGAGATTGTGTTAATGGTATAGATCAATTAAAATAAAATTAACATGTTAACAATATTAAGTCTTCCAATCAATGGACATAGGAACAACCCTAGCTGGATAGTTTGGTTGGTTGGAGCATTGTCCAAAAGCACAGAGGTTGCTGGTTCAGTCCCTTCAGGCCACATATAGGAACAGATCAATGTTTCTGTCTCTTTCTTTCTCCTTCTCCCTTCTTCTCTCTTTAAAATCAATAAAATTTAAAAACATTAAAAAAGAACATAGTAAATATCTCAATTTATATAGTATTTTAAAAAATATTTCCCAACAATGTGCTGTAGCTTTTACTGTATATCCTTGCTTATCTTTGATTTGATTATTAGTTATTTTAAATTTTGGCATTATTCTCAATGAAATATTCTTTATTTTATTTTTTAACTATTTTTCCTGTTATATAAAAATGCAAAAGTTTTATATGTTAACTTTGAGTCCTGCAACTTTGATAAATTAATCGACTATTTTTTGTAGTTTTGTGGAATACTTGAGGATTTTCCATGTAAACAGTCATGTCATATATATATATATATATATATATATATATATATAGAGAGAGAGAGAGAGAAACATTTTTACTTATTTTATTTTAATCATTATGCTTTTTATGTTATTTATTTCCTTATTGCAATAGTAGAGCCTGCAGTATAAGGATGAATGGTAATAGGAAGGTGGACATCCTTGCTTTATTTTTTATTATTTATTTATTTATTTATTTATTTATTTTTAGAGAGGAGAGGGAGAAACAGAGAGAGAGAGGAGAGACAGAGAGAGAGAAGGAGGAGGAGCTGGAAGCATCTACTCCCATATGTGCCTTGACCAGGCAAGCCCAGGGTTTCGAACTGGCGACCTCAGCATTTCCAGGTCGACGCTTTATCCACTGTGCCACCACAGGTCAGGCCCCTTGCTTTATTTTTAATTTTAGGGAGAAAGTATCAAGATACTCACCCTTAATTGTGAGGATATCTGTAGATTACTCATGAATGGTTCAGGTCAGTTTCTGAAAATTCTCTTCTATTTGCATACGGACATAAGTTTTAAAAATGACTGTGCTGAAAAATGGTGGGATCTTGATAACATTATAAGGAGTGAAATAAGTAAATCAGAAAAAAACAAGAACTACATGATTCCATACATTGGTGGAACATAAAAATGAGACTAAGAGACATGGACAAGAGTGTGGTGGTTACCAAGGGTGGGGGGGGAGGGAGGACATGGGAGGGAGGGAGGGAGAGAGTTAGGGGGAGGGGGAGGGGCACAGAGAACTAGATAGAGGGTGACAGAGGACAATCTGACTTTGAGCGAGGGGTTTGCAACATAATTTGATGACAAAATAACCTAGACATGTTTTCTTTGAATATATGTACCCTGATTTATTAATGTCATCCCATTACCATTAATAAAAATTTATTAAAAAAAAAAATGACTGTGCTGAATTTGCCAAATGAGCCTCTGCATCTCCTGAAATTTATGTATATATATTTTTATGTTGTGAATATAGTGAATTAGATTGATTAAATTTTAATGTTAAACTAATCTTTCATTTTGAGATAAGTCCAACTTAATTATGCTGTATTGACCTTTTTACAAATTATTGGATTTGATTTCCTAATTTGTTTTGAGGGCTTTCCTAATTTGATTTCCTAATTTGTTTCCTAACATATTCATGAAAGATTGGTCTATAGTATTTATTTTTTTCAAATTTAGTTGTCTAGTATGGGTTTTAAGTCAATTGTGACCTCACATGAGTTTGAGTTGGGAATTATTTCCTCTGATTCTATTTTTTGAAAGAGTTTGTATAGAATTGGTATTTCTTTCCTTAAGTGTTTGGGAGAATTCACTAAGAAAGCTGTCTATGGCTATTTTAAACCAATTTTATGCTTTTTAAAATTAATGAGCTTACACTGATCTGTCTTTCATGTCAATACATATTTTTAATTAAAATAGTTCTGTTTTATTTTAATTATAAGCAGCTATCAATTTTTATAATTTAAATTCACTATAACATTTCCCAGAGAGACATTTTTGACTTGAATTTTCTTTTCTTGTCCCAGGAACATAAAATACTCCTGAGGTCAGGCACAATGACATATTTGTATTGTTTTTAGTGCTTAACATAGTGTTCTGTGAAATAGTAAGTATTTAAATGAGTTAATAAATAAACTAATAAAAGATTTAGTGGTATGAACCATGCTCTTATCAATTTATCTTCCCTAAGTCACATTTTTCTCATCCATAACACGAATAAATGCATATGAATATTATTTTAGTTCAAGACAGTTCTAAATTCCTTTGAAATATACTTACTTTTTTACTAGTCTGTATATAAGAAAAGGAGAATTCAACAATAATGACTTTTTCGTTTATACCCAAAGTCTTTCCACACAGATTTTAGCCTTTCCCTCCTTTTTTTATTTTTAATTTTTTTGTATTTTTCTGAAGCTGGAAACGGGGAGAGACAGTCAGACAGACTCCCGCATGTGCCCGACCGGGATCCACCCGGCACACCCACCAGGGGGCGACGCTCTGCCCACCAGGGGCTATGCTCTGCCCCTCCGGGGCGTCGCTCTGTTGTGACCAGAGCCACTCTAGCACCTGGGGCAGAGGCCAAGGAGCCATCCCCAGCGCCCAGGCCATCTTTGCTCCAATGGAGCCTCGGCTGCGGGAGGGGAAGAGAGAGACCGAGAGGAAGGAAAGGGGGAGGGGTGGAGAAGCAGATGGACACTTCTCCTGTGTGCCTTGGCCGGGAATCAAACCCGGGACTTCTGCACACCAGGCCGATGCTCTACCACTGAGCCAACCGGCCAGGGCTCCTTTTTTATTTTTTTCAGGTAAGTTTTAGTGTTAATATCTGCAAGCATGACTCCAAGACATTCTAGATCTGTATTAATTTTCTATTCTGTTTTAATCATAAAGTTTAAAGATAGGAGGGACTAAGGAGATGTCTAATGAAATCTCATCACTGTGAAAAAACAATTGAGTCTCAGAGAAAATGTTTTCTTATACCTCTATGCCCTCTTGCTAAATACAAAGCCTCTGAATAACAGAATAGAAAGGTTACTGAAAGTGACAATACAACTAAGGTGTCTGAAGTATCTTTCTTCCTCCCTCATGCTTACTTCCAGAACATATATATTAAGACCAAAAGAGAGGTATAAAATATCTGTATGTGACAGCCTTGAGGTTATAAATATATCAATCACTGTAAGAACTTTAAAATCAGTATAGTTTCCCCAACCCCAATGCACACATTGTAGGATTTTTATAGTGTAAGAACAAAAAATATTTTCTAATTGTTTTTTCTTTAAAATGTTATTCATTTCAGCCCTGGCAGGGTGACTCAGTGGTTAAAGCGTTGGCCCAGTGTACCAAGATCACAGGTTTGATCCCAGTTCAGGGTGTATATGAGAAGCAATCAATGCATGCACAACTAAGTAGAACAGCTATAGCTATCTGATGCTTCTCTCTCTCTCTCTCTCTCTCTCTCTCAAATCAGGAAATTTTTAAAAAAGATGTTATTTATTTTAGTGACAATCTCAGGGCATCAAAGAGCCCATATTAAAACTAAGTCCCACAGTAAAGTTGAAAGGATTTAATGCTGTGATTTTATATATATATATATATATATAGATAGATAGATATATAGATAGATATATAGATATATAGATATATAGATATATAGATATATAGATATATATATATATCTCTCCCCACAGAAATGGGTATATATATATATAATATATATATATCCACAGAAATGTGTAATTCTTATTCAATGCAAAATTTGTCTGACTTACTTAGAACAAACAATAACCTTCCTTTCTTGAGCCATATTTATCTTTGTTTCTCTCATGTCTATAAGAAAAAGCAATTATGTAAGGATACTTAGATACAGCTAACCTAAGTCTCTGCCTATCCTTTTTAACATCAATTTTTCTAAAATAAACTAATTTTGAAAATCTATTCCTCCATGATTAACTGAATAATGTTTCTAAGTTTTACTTCATAAGGTAAACTAGAAAAAGTATCTATCTCAGTTGTTCAGTAACTGTATGTTGTTAGGAAACTAGGTCTGGAGATTCCATAAATAGGTAGAAATAATTGGTTAGGCAGCTGTTTCCTGTGAAGTGGGGAAGCACAGCAGAGGTACACTGATAATATTGGTGACAGATAATTAAATTGTTCAATTTGTGTCCATTTAGAATCTTGCCTCTCTTTAATATTGTCTGACAGTGCTTTTAGTGTGTCACATGCTAATTGAGAGTGCTTGGTGAAAAATAAGAACTGACAAAGTGTCTTTTTAGTTTAATAGAGGTATTATATGTATAAGAGATGAAAATAAACAAAGAGGGTAGAGGACAATGTGAAGAAGGATCCATTTAGTCTTCCATTTTACATATTTTTTAATATAATCCTAATAATATTTCTGATTTTTAACCTAAGAAAGCAGTAAAAGCAGACTAGAACAGCATTTGTTTTTTTGAAGTTGAGATATTATTCTTAATCTTCTCATTTAAAAGGTTATTGTACAATGTTCAGAGGACGTAGACTACTTTTACAAACTGTTCTAAAAGTATGTGTTTTCTTTTTGTCGTGACTCTGTGTCAATTATAGATCAAAGGGAAAGGAAGAGATGAAAAAGAAAAAAAAAAGATGAAGTGTGAAGAACGGAAATAAGAGATTTGAATACATAAGTTACCATGGACTCATATTAATTGTCTAAGAAACGGAAATTATTTGCTCATTGAAATATTTAACCATCCTTTATTATATGAACTCAATTTCTCTTGGGTTTAAATTGGGCTTGCATTAATAAAATAAATCCCTTCGGAGATTACGTCAGTGCATAAGTCAGTTATATATTAATAGTAAGTAAGTATATTATAGTAATGTTCCACATTGATAAAGAGGTGCCAACTTGCCTGCAGGCAGACAGATGGTGAGTGGAACCCAGCTTCGTCTCAAGTATTCTTGCTGGAGTCTGCGCTCCTCATCAGAACATATTGCCGAAATATTAACATTACAACTTTTGGGTTGCATTGCCATCAAATCTTTTCAGAAGAACTTATCTTGAGCAACTGCATGTATTTGTGGTCCTAAAGTTGGCATTCCTGTATATCATCATTAAGATATACCTTTGAGGACTTAGAAGAGAGAAAAAAAGTAAGCACTTCAGATGCTCAGCTCTCTTGTTGCTCCCTAATCACTTGTAGTTGGAGAGGTGTTGCTGAACATTAATTATAATCAATGGATTTCATCTTGATTATTACCAAATTTATAATTATATATTAAAAATAACATTCAAAATATATTATCCATATTGAAGAGATTTATTCTCAATTTAGAAAATTACCCCTGAGTGAAATATGTATACAAAATTAATACTGAATCAAATTAATATACTTCTAAGAACATGGAGCCTGGGTGATAATAGTTAATTAGAAAAATAATGCAATAACTTTTTGACATTAAGGAGGACAGTAAAAATTATATTTCTATTCCTGTGAAAAATGTCTCCTGGAACTTTAATAATGTTCCAGGTCGGTAAAGTTATTTTAATATAATTTAGAATGATAGTCTCTTAGAAAATATATATGCTGATGTTCCATGGCAGAAAATGTTATATATAAATAAATATTAAAACAAGAGATTGAATAACTAATCTCTAAAGAAATAATATCAAGAGAATGTATGTTTGAAATCTTTCTGGAAGTGATTAAATTACCACTTTGAAATTTTGATAAAAAATATTTTTTATCTTTATAAATAAAAATAGAATAGTTAAGTAATGGCTTAAAAAGATGAATCACACTCTGTGGAAAGTTATTAATAAAGAGCTTGATTTTTATGCTTCTTTTATTTATAGCTTTCATGTCTCTTTTATATATGAGTTAATCTGTATAAAATATGTTATACTTATTTGGGACTCAGTTGAATTAGCTTTTGCAGTTGATTATCTTATTTTCTCAAAGCCTTCTACTGTTTTTATTTAAAATAACATGTTTTTTAATCTGTAACTTATTTTATCTCCTGGAGGTCTATTCATTCAAAGGTTCTCATTAGATTGTTTGTTCTGGTTGTTAGAGAAACAGAGAGACATTTTACAACTTCATTATGAAAATAGTGACTTTGTCCAAGACGTCAAAATATTTATTTTTCTAACAATTTCTGAAAGCACATTATTAAACAATAATTATCTGAATTGTTTAAAAAGTTATAAACTACTGTTAAAACAATTTCTATTACATTAAATAAATTATAACTCTAATATTATTCTGCTCTCCCATATAATCTCCAAATTTTCTTGAAAAAAACTGTGCATCTGAGCTAAAATTTATGGACTTTAGAAATAAACTCACAGGAAAGTGAGTTTGAACAGTGGCTGAATTTCAATCAGACAAACTACAAGATAAGCTAATTAGATTCCTCCTCCTCCTTATCCACTTCAGCAATTGAGAAGGCATAGCTCTTATTTTTAGTAATGGTTTATCCACCTGATGAGATGTATTATTGTAATTCACTGGGTCATTACTTATATTCATTTGGTTTATTAACACAAAGTCTGTGATAGTGATGCAGTGGGCTGGGCTGTCGGCTGCTGAAGAGCAGGTAAGATTCCTGAGATCTGTGGGGTTCCTTTCCCTCCTACTTTCTCTCTTTCTTTTTGAATCTTGTAATGTTAAGTTGTGAGCTGGCCACTGCATGGATTCTTTGGTTTTCAGTGAAATAGCATATCCCTTAGGATAGTATTTATTTGAAAAGGAGATGGCAGGCCTGTTGGTTTGGCTTTGATGCAAATAACAACTTCTGTGTCCTTCAGTTTATGTCACATTTTTGAGTTGTCTGCCTACATTTTCCCAGGAGAGAGAAGAAAACTTATTTTGACTCCAAAGGAAAAATAAAAATAAAATTGTTAAGCTTAGTAAATGCTGTACTTTTTTTTCCAATAGGAGTGTATGTATGTTCTTAGTAACATTGCATTCTATATATATTGCCAGAAAATATTTTTTTCTTCTGCTCCAGTGAGTTTTTTAAAGGTAAGACTGTTCATTCTGAGTGCCAGGAAATAAAAAATGTCAAAAAAAAAAAAGTCAGGCTTTAGTTTTCAGGCTTTAACCTGGGAATTGGGAATATTACTAGTACTGATTTTATATCTCTTTATGAGATTTAACAGATAGCACCTGTCAGAGTAACTGGTAAACATTTTTTAGTGATTAGTAAAGTGAATAACAAAGACCTTCATGGAATCTTACATCCATTCCCAACCATCTTTTCTTTTTATTTCTCCTCTATAGAGACTGAACTGCTCACCTTTTCAACCTCTAGTTAGATCTACTCACATGATGATAGCTTTCTAGTAAGGAAGATATTAGTATAAAAAAAAAAAGAAAAGAAAGAAAAAGAAAAAAAAAAAACCCTCCAGAGAAAACAGTTCCAATAAGGTTTCTAGAAAAGCTTCCCTGTTAAAAAGAAGTGGGTGTCAGGGCATCTTCCCTTCCTTGGTGCTCTGAGTAGCATGTCCTGTATGCAACTGCAGGGGCTGTTTTCTCAACGTGAGAGGAAGGCTGAAAGAATCAGAGGATTTGCGTTGATACGTGTGGTGGACATGAGCGATGTCACCTGCAACCCTCTCTAAGGAAGGACTGGGTGCTAGCGGCTGAGAGTGCAGTGAGTAGACAGCCTCTACCCATCAGCCCTTCAATGTCTCACTCAGCAGCTAGGAGCTGCCTGGCCGCAGGCCACACTCTGCCAGTGACACAGTGACATGGAGTTTTTATCTTGAGATAGACCCAGCTGTTTCAGACCAGCACAGGACCCTCTGAAAGGCAAGATTCACTCGAAGGCTCCCCATCAATTGGCTGAGTTTCAGATGGGTGTGCTTCACAGTTTTATTCTGCCCAACCTGGTTCCTCCCACTTCTCCTTCTTGTTGTTGATTCCTACCAAACCTCTTCTACCCCGAACTCCATCTCAGCCTCTCTTCCAGGAAGCAAACCTGAAATGATGGGAAAAAAATATATATATTCATCTATTTTCAGAGTTTTTGGTATATGAGAAAACAATGTAGTCAATTCATGGTCACTTGCAAAGTTCAGAGTTACTTGCTGCCAAATCATTTTTAACTGTTGTAGAGAGACAGTTCCAGAATTTTTTAAGTACTTTCTTCAATTTTAATAAAAAAGAAATAGTGTTATATTTTATGTTATTATAAGTAAGAAGAACTTCAAATATCATTTGCTCCAAAGTCTTTATTTCATTAATTAGAAATCTGAGGCCCAGGAATGTGGACAAGAATTGCAGTAGACCCTAGACAAGAAGCCAAGAAAGAAGTCACATCAAACAATTCAGTTAATGAATTATTTCTTTCTTGTATAGATGCAGTTCTTTCATTCCTTCCCCACATTGTATGCTGTGATCTAACACAGCTGTTCTCAAGTGTGGTCTCTATACCAATGGTGTCAACATAACCTGGAAACTTATTAAAAGTTAAATATATACACACCTATGTCCACTGCAGCATTATTTACAATAGCCAAAATTTGGAAGCAGTTCAAGTGCTCATCAGTAGATGAGTGGATAAGAAAGCTGTGGTACAATGGAATACTATTCAGTTGCAAAAAAGAAGGAAATCTTACCCTTTGTGATAGCATGGATGAGCCTAGAGACTATTATGCTAAATGAAATAAGTCAGTCAGATAAAGACAAATACCACACGATTTTACTGATATGTGGAATTAATAAACCAAACAAACAAACATTTTAGAGACAGGCTCATGGATACAGAGAACAGACTAACAGTTTTCAGAAAGGAAGAGGTTTGGGGAGAGTGGGGGAAAAACTGAAGGAATTAAACAGTACAAATTGGTAGTTGCAGAATAGCCACAAAGATAGGTTATAGCATAGGGAACATAGTCAATATCAAGATAAATAGGTACTTGATTTTTATAAACACTTTACTGTACATCTAAAACTAATACAGAATAATATTAACTGTAAACTATAATTGAAAAATAAATTAAAAAAACATAAAAGAATTAAATGAAACTTTTGGCATCCTACCATGAACAAACTGAATCAGAAATTCTAGGAAAGAGAAAGTGAAGTCTAGTAATCTGTGTTTTAACAAGTTTCAGGTAATTCTGATGCATGCTAAAGTTTGGGGACCTAAACTTAGAGAAGGACCTACTACTTATAGGAAGATTCAAAGGAATTTTTTTAAGCACATTCAAGTTTTATTGATTTTAATTTATTATGTTTACATAGATTCTAGTGTTGCCCCAAATGCATCCTCCCTCCCCCGTATTCCCCTCAACATCTCTTTTGCCCCCCCCCCCGCTCCATAGCGCCCTCCCCCCTTCCCTTCAGGTTTATCCCATCCTCTCATCCCCTTTCCCTCTGTCTGCTTTCCCTCTGGTCCCTTTGATCCCTCCGCTATCTCAATTCCATTTCTCAGTTCACAATGCTCATTGGATTCCTCAAATGAGCGAGGTCATATGATATTTTTCTTTTTCTGCCTGGCTTATTTCACTTAATATAATAGTTTCCAGGTCCATCCATGTTGTCGCAAAAGGTAAGATTTCCTTTTTTTTTCATGGCCCCAAGTAATTTCTTTTAGTCTCAGATCACATACAAAATGTTGGTGTGATACTGTCACTCCCTGAACTTAGTTTATTTACTGGGAAAAAAAAGGAACTAAACCAAATCAAGATTTTACCAATGGACTTATATTAATAGAAGTACTCCAGAGAAAACAATCCTGTGTTCATATATATATATACAAACAAAGCATTTATAAATATTTTATTGTATTTATAGTTTTAACATAGCAAAGCAAGGCGAATTACCACTTGGCAGAAATCACATCATTCTATGTTAAAGCACAGGTTCCTACTAACACTTTATAAAAGCAAGTTATACTGTACGTTAGGGATCAGCACAAAAATTCCAAGTTAACTGTATCTAATCCCCTCCCTACTCTCAGCACCTGGCATAATAATCATCAGCAAAAGGAAAAAAAAGGTAGAGGAGGGTAGGGGCTCTCATTTATAGAGAATGTATTATAATAAACTGCAAGTGTCCCATCTTTCTGTAACCGGAAATATTGACTCATGCTGCCTTTCACTACAAATCCAATAAGTAGAGACAAGAGTTGAATGTTATAATGAGCTTTATTCAGATTGTCAGTCAACTGAGCAGACAGAGGGCACCTATGCCTCCAAAGCCTGCCTTAACATCCATCCTCACTTTGCAGGCCTCTTGTATAGGGTGATCAGGGCTTCTTGGGGATGGTAAAAGAGTGTAGCTACATGTTCTTTCCCAGGTCCTGATCCTGTTCTTCATTAGGCCTTGGCAGGTTTGCCGTCCTTGGAGATAAGGTTCCTGGCCTTGTTACTTTTCTCAAGGATTTGGCTCAGGCCTGAGCGCTCTGTGGTCAGGGCTGTGGACTCCTGCATCTGGTCTAGTTTTCGAGGCCAGATATCTGGGCTAGGGAAGTAGTCCATCTGGCATCCCTATGCCTGAAAACAAAAAACAAAACAAAACATTCAGCCAATTCTACAATATAGTGTGTAAGGTTAATGTATTGGGAATATGTCTACTGTCTGCCCTCTTACACTTTCTGCTTTTTACAGTGATAACACCTTCAGAATCCCTTCGATACACACACAGAACAATAAAACACTATTAAATTTAGAATACAAACTATAAAACAATTAAAGCTTATTACTTACCAAAATTGTGTGTGTGTGTGTGTGTGTGTGTCTAAGTATGAAGATAGAGAAATAGAGGGGTTAGATTCAATTACTTTTTCTAAGGCTCAGGATTTTCTTTTTAAACTCAGGTACAGTAGGGTCAGGGTGACCGATGAAAAGTTCTTGTCCTGCATGTGTTGTGTTACAGAGCGGTTATAAGAATCACAGTGTTAACATTAAAAACAAACTATAAAGTACAACAACAATATGTAAATAGTACTGATAAAGTATGTAAGTTAAAACCCTTAAATAAACTGATGCATTTGTGAAAAATAGATCATTCAATTCTCTACCTTAATATAGCAAGCATGAATCCTATTTTCTTTGAAGAAATGTTGACAAAATACATGCTTCTATACATCATTAAAAATTATTTCAGGACATATGGAACTATGAATATGGTGTCTCTGAATAAATTCCAGCCAGTATTATTAAAGTAGTTTAAGACTCAAGATTTTGTGTTGGCCTTGATGTAGTTTTTAGCTAACCAGTTAACTTACTTTACTTAAAGCAAAATAATAGTTTTTAAGTCTAAAGTAATAAATAATGTTGGACAATATTGCTAATTTAGTTTAAAACCTTGTTTTTTGCATAGCAAACAGATTTTACTGTGAAAAAAAGCTTCTGGAAGACTCTCTCATATTTAATATTTATAGCAACTGTAGAATCTGCTTCAACCTGACTGTTGGCACTGAGTTCCTCCCCCTTTCAAACTTCTCAGGAAGTAAAGGGGACAGAGTCTGAGATCTTGCCTGATAACGTTTACCTCCATTCTTCTGAACCTGATCTGTCTGCTTGGATCCTTCTGCTGCTTTCTCTCATATTCGACACTTGGATTCACAATTCCCATCAGGAAACAGCATTTTTGTGTCCCCTTGAGACTAAGAAGCCTTTGGTCATTTATTTTTGCTTCCCTTTCTGTTGATCATCAGTCCGAATCTCATTGCATGCCTATCCACACGTTTGTCTTCCTATCCTCTTTGTCCATTCTCTTCTCTTCAGTTTTATATCAAAATTTTATGCCCTCATTCACATGTGCAATTTAGAAGCTAGTCATCTTATTTTAAAATGTGTAAATATTGACATCACCAGATATGTATGCTTTATATTACATCTGAGAGTATAAAATAATTTGCTAGCATAAAATTTATAAGATTTAACAGTTTATTTGTTTATTTATTTATTTATTTATTTATTTATTAGTATTTTTCTGAAGTGAGAAATGGGGAGGCAGAGAGAGACTCCCACATGTGCCAGACTGGGATCCGCCTGGCAAGGCCACTAGGGGGCGATGCTCTGCCCATCTTTGGTCATTGCTCTGTTGCAACCCTAGCCATTCTACTGCCTGAGGTAGAGGCCACGGAGCCATCCTCAGCGCCCGGGCCAAGTTTGCTCCACTGGAGCTTTGGCTGTGGGAGGGGAAGAAAGAGATAGAGAGAAAGGAAAGGGGGAAGGGTAGAGAAGCAGATGGCACTTCTTCTGTGTGCCCTGGCTGGGAGTCAAACCCAGGACTTCCACATGCCAGGCTGATGCTCTACTACTGAACCAACTGGCCAGGACCAAGATTTAATAGTTTAAGGGAAAACCAGGTTTTTAATTATTTACTGATATAACAGTCTTCAGATTGCTTTATCTATAGGTGAATTATTAAAAAACAAATGAAGCTGGGTATAAATGCAAGTAAATATCAAGCATATTTAAAATTTTATGAAAATTTGCATTTTTAAAAATAAACCTTGCACAGGACCAGGCGGTGGCACAGTAGATAGAGTGTCAAACTGGGATGCGGAGGACCCAGGTTCGAGATCCTGAGGTTGCCAGCTTGAGCGCGGACTCATCTGGTTTGAGCAAAGCTCATCAGCTTGGATCTAAGGTTGCTGGCTCGAGTAAGGGGTTACTTGGTCTGCTGTAACCCCATGGTCAAGGCATATATGAGAAAGCAATCAATGAACAACTAAGGTGTCGCAATGAAAAATTAATGATTGATGCCTCCCACCTCTCTTCATTCCTGTCTATCTGTCCCTGTCTATCCTTTTCTCTGACTCTCTCTCTCTTTCTAAAAAAAATAAATAAATAAAATAAAAAAGATACCTTGAAACTAATTGCTATATTACTCTAAATTTCAAAATGTGTAAGATTTCACATTATTTTTTCATTCATTTAAAAATTGATGGTAATCTTATACGGTGTGGAAAGTATAACACTGGGGAAGTTAGCAGCCCAGGCCCTAGCTTGCATCCTGGGTTCCAGACCATACGATCCGTCTGGAAACATGCTGTACTGTCTTCTCGCTGTTGGGTGTGGATCATAACAAAGCCAAGAGATCATGAAGAAGGCAGTGAAGACATGAGCAGGACCTCAGATTGAGTTATCATCAGGAATGGGAACCAAGCCATGGTAGTTGGCTCAGAGGTAGAGCGTGGACCTGGGGTGTGGAAGTCCTGGTTCAATTCCCAGTCAGGGCACGTAGGAGGAATGCCCATCTGCTTCTCCTCCCCTCAACTTCCCTCTTCTCTTTCTCTCTTCCCTTCCTGCAGCCATGGGTTGATTGGTTCAGGCCCAGGCGCTGTGGATGGCTCCATGGAGCCTCTGCCTGAAGGGCTGAGGTTAGCTCACTTGGGAGCATGGGCCCAGGTAGGTAGATCATTGGCCCTAAATGGGAGTTACTAGGTGAATCCCAGTGGGAGCTCACGTGGGAGTCTGTCTTTTTATTGCCCCTCCTCTCACTTAAAATTAAAACATACAAACAAACAAAAACAGCCAGGGGCATGTCCGGGCGATCGCTCCCGTAAGGCTGCCCTAACCTCTCGGTCACCAGGGCCCCAGCCTCACTTGGTGAGCTTCACCAGCTAATCAGGTCTGTCACTCCAGTATCTGAGCCCTACGGGGACAGGGTGCAGCTCCCCAGTCCAAGTTGAGCCACTGTCCTGGGATAGGGGGCATTCAGCCCAAGTCCCAGCGAGGCCACCACACCCTGGACTCCCAGCCCAAGTGAGAATTCTTGTTCTCTCACACCGTCTTTGTAGAGCTCTGCTTTGGGGCAGCAATGGCAGGCAGGGGCAAGACAGCCACTTTTGGTGAGGCCACCCCAGTCACTCCATCCACGCAGCCACAAGCCACAACTCAGGCCTGTGATGGCCCTTCAACATCATTCATATTGGATGTCATATATATCATACATGTTAACCAACTTAGTTTAACAGGTTCAGCTAAATTCTATGTCTGCCTAAAGGACGACTGGAATATTTTTTGGAACCTGTTCCCATCACAAAGGAAGCAATAATTATAAAAGATGAATCTTGGCCCTTCCTCTTAGTTTGAGCTTCATTTACTTTATTTACTGTGGACAATGAGCCTCAGAAGCTAGTGCTCAGTGGTCTTTGAAATGATATCACAAAGTACCAGAGACTCTAAGGTGATCCTGATGACTTTGACATTTAACTTTTTAAAAATATCTCTATTCCTGGGTTAACTATCTAGCTGCTTGCTTCCACTCTCTCGGGCCTCTTATGCCAACAGAACTGCACATTCATGCAAAGCAGTGGACAGTGGCCTTATATGGAGTGTCTCCTGGTACTTTACAGTCCATATGCTACCTCCAAACACAGGTATGCCTCTAAATCATGGTTTCTGTCAGAACTCTGCAGATGTTTCTTAAAACTCCTCCCCTGTTCTCCAGAGGTTTGGGATGAGACGTAAAGATGGGGCACCAGGGTGAGTACCCTGACATACTTATTTTTCCTTTTCTTCCATTCTCTCCTTCATCCTGCACAGTATTTTAGGACTGTAAAGATGTCTGCTGGCTTTGGGCTTTTCCTTCCTGTTTCCAGTCCCTATGGCAATAACAGCATGCTCTAAATGGAAGTGCATTTTTCTTATACTTAAAAAAAGGAATTAGGGTCTAAATCCCCCAGGCTAAAGGAAATTAGAATTCCTATCCCATCCCTTAACAAAGCCTGCTTTTCAAGTGTTTTGTCTTACTTCAAAATCAATCTGACAGTGAAAATTGACTTCTAGCATATATCTGATTTTTCTCTTAAGTGTTAGAACCCATTGTATTTAATGGTTGAGAAATTCTCAAGTCATACAGGTTTATATTTTATTTTTCCACTACTGCCTCTATTCCTTTCTTGAACACATTTCTTTTTTTTTTAAGTTAGAAGCTGGAAAGCAGTCAGACAGACTTCTGCATGCACCCAACCAGGATCCACCCAGCATGCCCACCAGGGGGTGATGGTTGGCCCCTATGGGGCGTTGCTCTGTTTCTACCCGAGCCATTCTAGCACCTGAAGCAGAGGCCATAGAGCCAT
This sequence comes from Saccopteryx bilineata, assembly GCF_036850765.1. NCBI lineage: Eukaryota > Metazoa > Chordata > Mammalia > Chiroptera > Emballonuridae > Saccopteryx > Saccopteryx bilineata. The sequence continues at coordinate 184,777,892 of NC_089494.1, forward strand.
CTTCAGCGCCTAGCCCAACTTTGCTCCAATAGAGCCTTGGTTGCAGGAGGGGAAGAGAGAGATAAAGAGGAAGGAGTGGGAGAAGGGTGGAGAAGCAGATGGGCGCCTCTCTTGTGTGCCTTGGCTGGGAATTCAATCAGGGACTTCCACATGCTGGGCCAATGCTCTACTGCTGAGCCAACTGGCCAAGGCGAGTAACTTCTTTAGGTGAGCATTTCTTGTGAAAGCTATACAAATTCCATGTGATTTTTCAAAAGTCTAATAAATTAGAATTCAGAAACAAGAACTAAATTTATAACCATTTTGCTGTTTATGTATAAACAGTGTATTTTGCTGGGTGAAGGACAGCATTAGAATTAGGCATGTAAAATTAGAGCATTCTATAGCACCCTACATGAGACTCAGAAAATTGTTTTAAAAATGTCTCACAAATCTAGAGATTTTTGAGAATAAAAATTATTCTCTTCAAAGTCTCTGTTGCAAACTATGACAGTGCAACGACTATCAAACTTGGTAAATTCCTGAGTTGTTTACTGTATCTCAAACCAAATTTCACCATAAGCCTCTGCTCTGGTGTTTGGACTAAATGAAGATGCAGGTTGGTAGACAAAAAATGTCCAGATGGATCTGAGATGCAACAACTAACTTGAAGTGATTTCAAGATGGACCAAATGTCCTTTCTTATCAACCAAGCAGAGAGGAACACTGCTGTACTCTCATAAAATAAAAACACCTAAGTTTTCTACTTTCCAGAAAAGTAGAAATAAAATGGAGTATATATATTTAAACAAGGGAAAAGAAAATTTAATCTTACTCCAGAATAGATTCAGAACACAACTAATCACCAATACAATTAAAAAGGTAAATTAGAACATACAATAACATTTGAAATCACAGGCTAGGAAGTATTTAGTGAACACAGAGAATTTAATAATAAATAGAGGAATTATAAAATTATTTGAAAAATAGTCACTATTTTAGCAATATTCTGCTCATATTTAACAATGTTGCCTTTAATAAAATAACAAGAGTTGCCAGCATGGAGCAATTAGGTCAGACAAACTAGGAATTAATTACTTTAGACATGCCCATATGTCACAAAAACATTGCACATGTGTTCCAAGACTGGCTTGGAATGGGAAAGATTTATTCTGAGAAAACTCTTGAGATAATAAAAGGGACATTATTGCTAAAGTTTAAATTGAAAGTGACTTTGCAGAATTTAAATCATGAAGGCACAAAGTTAGATTAAGTTCAGACTAAGTGAATATTCTTCAGTTGAGTTATTCAATTACTTAAACTAAATCAAGCAATACCTAAATGATGTGGTTCAACAGCCACAACAGTTCTTGAGGTATGCAAGGAACCAAATTCCAACAAGACATTAGCCACTGATTCTGGCCATCTACATATTAGTTCAAGCTGGTAAAAAAAATTATTAGCAAATGAAAATTTTAGGGGTACATACACATGGCCTACATTCAAGATAGGACCCAAAATTTAGTTTTAGCATGAAAGATCAGATATTAGTCTCTGGCGTTTTGCTCCTAAATATTCTCCAATGTTTTAAAGATTTTTCATTTTACTCCTTAAAAATTAGTGTTGACCTTCTTATTGATATTTTTTATCACTAAAACATACCACAAACTTGGAATATACATTTTCACCAGAAGAATCAAGAATGATATCTTTAATTTAAATGAAACAAACAAAAGAAACTCAATGGGACTTCATGTATAAGAAGCTGGACTCTATCACAACCCTGATTTCTAATTTGCTAACTTGTGTTCTGAGAGATATAGTCAATGATATTAACACCTAAATCTTAAAGAAGAATTTGCAAACTCACATGCATAAGAGGACACAGGTAGGAAATGCAATCCAAGCTTGGGCTAATAGAAACACTGCAACCATAGATAAAAATGACAGGCAGCACCTAATTTCATAGTAAAGACAATAAGAAGTGATGGGGACTGTGAAATAATGACCCCACTTCCTAATAATCCCAATAATTGCCATCCTGGTATGAGATCCACATCATGATTTTATGTAAAATTTCACAATATTTTAGATATTGTAATTAATTCAAATATCAAAACACAAACACCAAATAAAAAACCAAGATATTGAAACAAACAAAATATTTTAGACTCTGTCTATAGATATAGAAGATACTACATTTCAAAGAATATTTCTATTATTTTTAACCCTAAAATCTTTAAATTTTAACTTACATTAGAATCACCCAGGTAAATCAGATAAAGTGCAAGATGCTCAGTAGTATAAGTGTGGCCCAAATATTGCGTGGCACACACTAAGAAATTATTCTTTGTTTGTATGCAATTTAATTTAATTATGTATACCATACTTTTATTTGTTAAATCTGGCAATTCTATAGCTGTAGAGCTTATTAAAACACAAATTGCTGGTCCTAATCTAAAAATTTCTGATTAAAAATATCTTAGGTAGACCTCAAGAATTTATATTTCTAACAGATTTCCTAAGGGATATTGGTACTGTTAGTTCTAAGAACACACTTTGAGAACTACTGCCCTAAATAAACTAATTTGGGGTTAATTATTTCTATCAACTTAAATTTGATTACATCTTTTCTTTTAATCAAGTATTTATGTATTATTTTAAATACGTAGAGACTGTCTGGTTTTTCTAGTGACTCAAGGGTAGCTCTGAATCTATTTTCATGAGTCTATCTTAGTTTAGAGTGAGAAGGATCATTAGTCTTCTCATTCTTCCAGTATTATCTGCTAGGGTCTTTGGCCAGTGTGGACATTTGTTTTACTCAGCGCTTTAATGCTGAATTATAAGAAATAAAATCACATACATATGGGCAAATCATATTTGACAAAGGAGCCAGAAAACACATGATGAAGAAAAGAAAACGTCTTCAATAAATGGTGCTGGGAAAATTGGAAAGCCACATGCAAAAGAATGAAACTTTACTACAGTTTGTTTCTCTGCACAAAAATTAATTCAAAATGGATCAAAGACCTAAATATAATATAAGATCTGAAACAATAAATTACATAGAAGAAAACATAGGTAGTAAGGTCATGGACCTTGGCCGTAGAAAACAATTTATGAATTTGCCAAAGGCAAGGGAAGTAAAGAAAAAATAAATGGGCCCTGGCCAGTTGGTTCAGCGGTAGAGCATCGGCCTGGCATGCGGGGGACCCGGGTTCGATTCCCGGCCAGGGCACATAGGAGAAGCGCCCATTTGCTTCTCCACCCCCCCACCCTTCCTCTCTGTATCTCTCTTCCCCTCCCGCAGCCAAGGCTCCATTGGAGCAAAGATGTCCCGGGCGCTGGGGATGGCTCCTTGGCCTCTCTGCCCCAGGCGCTAGAGTGGCTCTGGTCGCTGCAGAGCGATGCCCCGGAGGGGCAGAGCATCGCCGCCTGGTGGGCAGAGCGTTGCCCCTGGTGGGCGTGCTGGGTGGATCCCGGTCGGGCGCATGCGAGAGTCTGTCTGACTGTCTCTCCTCGTTTCCAGCTTCAGAAAAAAAAAAAAAAAGAAAAAAAAAAAGAAAAAATAAATGAATGGGACTATATCAAATTAAAAAGCTTATGCACAGCAAAAGAAACTGACAACAAAACAGACAGACAGTCAGCTAACATTTGCAAACAATAGCTCTGATAAGGGGTTAATAACTAAAATACATAAAGAGCTCACAGAGCTCAACAACAAACAAACAAGCAACCCAATTAAAAAATAAGGAGAGGATCTGAACAGATTCTTCTCCCAAGAGGACATAAAAATGATCAACAGGTATATGAGAAGATGCCCATCTTCACTCACTATTGGAGAAATGCAGATCAAAACTACAATGAGATACCACCTCACACCTGTTAGATTAGCTAGTATCAACAAGACAGGTAATAACATGTTTTGGAGAGGCTGTGGAGAAAAAGGAACCCTCATTTCCTGTTGGTGGGAATGTAAATTAGTATAACCATTATGGAAGAAAACATGGTGGTTCCTCAAAAAATTAAGAATAGAACTACCATATGACCCAGCAATTTCGCTACTGAATGTATACCCCCAAAACTCGAGATGTTAGTACATAAAGACACATGCACCCTCATGTTCATTGCAACATTGTTTACAGTGGTCAAGATATAGAAACAACCAAAGTGCTCCTCGAAACATGATTGGATAAAGAAGATGTGGTACATATATACAATAGAATATGATTCAACCATAAGAAATGATGGCATAGTATCACCTTGAGAACATTATACTGAGTGAAATAAATAAATTAGAAAAAGGTAAAAACTATGATTTCACACACAAGTGGAATACAAAACTTAGACTCATGGACATAGATAAGATTGCAGTGGTTACCAGGGAAAGAAGAATGTAGGGAAGGGGGAAGATGTTGGGGGGAAAATGTAAAAAGGCACAAGTATAAAGTGACTTTACAAGAAAATAATTTGACTTTGAGTGATGGGTATACAACATAATCGACTGTTCAGATGATATGAAGCTGCTTACCAGAAATCTATGTACTCTTGTTGATCAATGTCACCCTGTTAAATTTAATTTTCTAAATAAAAAAATATTTTAAGTAAAAAAGTAAAGTTTTGGTAGCTAAATTTAGCCTGAAAAAGAATGTTTCCTGAGACATTAGGCATGATATCTGCTTTCCATGCACCATCATTTTTTCCTATAACATATAAATGAGATATGTTAGCTGTGTTTATAGAGATAGTAATACCCTTATATATATGAATCATAACTATGTTATTTTGACAAATATGAATCAAAAACTTATCAAAAATTTATCAAAATTCCATCATTAATATTCAACTTGAAAAATCTGCGTTTATGTGCATGTTTAGTCCTAAACTGCCTTGATTTTGCCAAACTCCCACCTCTTCTATCCTAGTGCTTTTGCTGGCATTCACCTGTTGAGGCCATTTTAGTCTCCGAAATATATATGGGAAGGAGGTATATTAGATACTTTTGCCTCCAGAAGTCTACATTGTCATCATCGTTGCAACTATGGCACTCATTGTCTCCGACTTGTTACACCCACTTGAGCTAGATCCTGGCCACTGGAGAAGATCTGGACTATATTCTGTACTCTTCCCTCCTCCCAAAATAACGGGGTCTGAATCTTTGCTTTCATTTCTTGATCCATATGATAATATGCTTGTTTTTTCATCTCTGCCAATTCCAATAGCTGGAGTCATATTGCCATCACCTGGAGCACATCTTAGACTTTGATCACATGGCTCTGAAACCAGAATACTGTCTGTCCCGGAGCCTCCAGTCCACTACTTGTCATAAGCTCACTATCCCAACTCCATTGAGTATAGAACCTCTGAACTGTGTGGGCTGCTAGACTGCTTCGTTATGCTATGACTACATGCATGCCCCTACTACCAAGTTCAGGCCTTGTGCAATAAGAATTGCTTCCCTTTCCAAAGGGTTGCTTAGTGACTATCACTGTGTGTTCCTGATACCACCCTCTGCTGCATTGTTTTTGCATTATTTGTGTCTTGTTTTCCAACAACAGAAGGATTCACTTCATGGTGTGGGTCCTCCCCACAAAGCAAGACATTGAGAAAATATTTAGAGATAACACATTAAGAAATACAAGAGTAAATTGTTGCTGTTCATTGTACATTATTTAGAAACAAAGAATTCTAAGTAACTAACCATAAAATAACAAATTCTGCTATATAGTTATGAATTAAATTCAACTACTCTTTATGGTGGAGTCCACAGGAAGAGGATTATTAAGTTTAGCATTAAAAGGTATTTATCTTTGTAAAATTTTTAAGAAAACTCACCGAAAAGCAAAAATATCCACTTTTAACTAAGTTGCGATTTAATTAAGACGTTGGAAGATAGCAAGAACAAATAAACCACCTTTCAAAAACACTTATGCTATGAGTGTCAGGCACATAGAAAATTCTGGAGAAGGGTAGTGGTGGGATTCAAATAATACAACAACCAGTTCTCTGCCCTACTGACCATTTTAAGTATAAAAAACAATATATTGAAGGTAGTTTATTATCTCATGTATTTAATACTTACATAAGACTAATAAAACAGGTACACAAAACTAGATTATGAGAGTTTTAAAAAATTAATGGAAAATATTAAATAATACTCAACAAAAACAATAAAAGTTTTATTTAAGATATTACGATATTGCTTCTTGATTGGCATCCTCACTTACTATTTTTTTCACCTATGGACAGAATGAACATGACTACAGGTGCTTAGAATATGCTGTTGTACAGATGAACATTAAAAAAGAGTAAGAAATGTAAATTTGTGATTTCCACATTGGGCGGCTGCCCAGGCGTCCACCTTAGAGAAAACCCTGATTATAAGTGCCATTTTAACAACCAGTTTGCCGAACTCAACAAAAAATTAGGTATTGGTTTTGCCGAACCAGTGCAAACTGGCTGAATCCCTCCACTGGAGAAGGGGTATTGTAATGAATCACTCATTCAGACATTCACTGCATCACTCAATTCCAATGTTCACATTTACTCTAAACAACATAGTTGTAAGGAGCCCCAGAAAAAGTTCAAATTGCTCAGTACATGTTGGGTAGGTAAAATATATTATACTCACTTTGTTAAAGATGGCGCTGCCCATGTGGAAGCTCGTCACCCAGGTGATATTAATGTGTGTCGGGGGCGGGCTGTGAGCAGGCAGGATCCTTGTAGCCTGGGGCTTGGTTTTAGGACTGAGTCTTTCCCACCCTTTTTGATGTGGGGTGGACTTTGTATCAGAGACTTCCCTATTTTGTATATTGGATTAAAGGGGTTTTGATTTCTGCACTATAAAGTGGGGCAGACCGGGAGCTTGTTCTCACCACGTGGAGGAGAGGAGAGGCAGCCAAGATGAAGGAGTGCTGAGTGAGAAGCCAGTTTGTGTAGAGTTTGTGCAGGGAGAAGGAAGGAGATGGAGAACAGAGGTGAATAAGGCTGGTGATCTATTCAATAAAAACCTTTGAATCTAGAAAACTCGAATAAGTCAGTAGCTTTGTGAGCACTGAATGAGTGGGTTTTGGAGCCCAGTGTGTGTTTTTATTTGCCCACTGGGTGCAAGCTAGGATTAAAGATGATGGCCCACCAGTTCTTGGCTCCATTGTTTCATTACTGACTGTCCGAATCCAATGCGAACCTGCATGGGCCAGTCGGCTGTGATGGTGGTCGTGTATACTGGCCTTACAGTATACTTCACATTCACAACTGGAAACAGTACCCATATACAGTTTCCTGCCAATCAGAATCCTCAGTGTATCTTGTTTTACTTTATTTATTGCTAATCATTTGTACTTACTATACCCATGGTACATTTTTTGTGACATTTTTATGACTTCTTCCCAAGTAAACTGTCAGTTCTTGAACATGAAATCCAGGAATTTGTTTAGTATTTTCCCTCCACTTGTTATAAAATACCACACCCCAGATTCTGAAAGGCACTGTACCTCACTTCATCGAGTTCACGTAGAGACACCCAGTCCAGATGAATTTTGAAGAGTTTTATTAGAGGAGGAGATTTATTAAATATGCCAGCCACATATGGCTGACACAGGGCATCAGACCCAAATCGTACAGTGCCAAAAATAGTTCAGGGGCTGCTTATATGCCCTTGATCACACATGGGTAGGGGAGAGCATGATATTACAGTACAAGCTGGCAACATTTGTTTAGGGGATACACAGAAACATTAAGACTTTCAAGGTAACACAATCAAAGATGTTTACAAATCTTTCAGGGTTCATCTTCCCTCACTAGCCTAGAGGTATTTCACTCTCAAGATTCCAGGAAGGGGGAGGAACTACAATCAATACAAGGTGGTATGTAAATTCTACCTCCTATTGAAAAAGAAGTTTCTCGGTTAACCTTTATTTTAGATTTAAAACTGAATAACCCATTGTTCTTGCAAGCCAGAAACTTCTACATTTTTCTTCCTCTCTTCCCTAAAGGAGGGATGGGACAGGAAAGCCTGATAGGAAAGACTGACTTTTCCTCCCAGAATATTAATATCAATTTTTAGCTTTTTGGTACCTTACAATACACTTGTAGCCAAATACTCAAACATATGAGAGATGTTCTATAAATGATGAATGACTGATTTGACCCTAATTCTAATATTAAAAAAAATTTATTTTTTCTGTGACTAAGGGTCTTTTTGGTCAATTGGGTGAACAGCTGAATTCTTGTATTATGAATATTGCACTAGAGTCCTGTCAAATAACACAATTCCTTTTGTCTCAGATTCCCATTTTGCTCCACTCTGGCCTCTGGAAAACTAAAATAGAAATTTGGAATTTTAACCTTTTATTGCTATGAAATATTTATTGCAACACTTAAAACACCACGATATCCCTTTATGTACATAAATACATTCACAAGAGAATGTTACCGAGACACTGCATCATTTGAATCCTCACTACATGCCAGTACTATGTTTGTTTATGAGGGCTGCCATAACAAAGCACCAGGGGGCTTAAACAACAGAAACACATTGTCTTACAGTTCTAGAGGCTAGAATTCCAAGATCGAAGCTTACATGGTTGATTCCTCCTGAGAGATGTAAGGGAGATTTTGCTTCACGCTTATTTCCCAGCTTCAGATAATTTCCTGGCAATCTTTGATATTTTGTGGTTTGAGGAAAATAAAGTCAGTTTGTGCCATTATCTTCCCTTTTTAAAAAAATAAGTGTATCAGTCATATTGGTTTAAGAATCCACCCATCCCAGTATGGCCTCATCTTAAACTAATTATCTACACCTGCAACTACCCTATTACCAAATATCACATACTGAGGTACTGGAGGTTAGAAATAAAATAAAAATTTTGGGGGGGGGGGTGGAACACAACTAATCCCATAATTGGCACTGCATAGACTGTTATTTAATCATCACAGTAACTCTATGAGGTAAGTATATTTAATTTTATTAGAAAAAATGTTGTCTCTGAGTTCTAGCTAGCCAAAATTTTGAGATGACACCACCATGTTTGAAAATGTATTTTCTCTCATGTACAAAGAATTATAAAATCAGCTTTCTCAGTAGAGCTCCTCTCTGCCTGGGATCTCAACTATGAACTATTGTGGTTATATTTTTTATTTGTTATTGGTTTGCTTGGCTACACAATTGCTTTGTGGGGATCTCTGTGAGTAATTAAGTGATGATGTCTGAGGTAAAATAATTATTTTCTGGAAAATCATGCTAGCTGACCTATACTTTCACTTCTAGGTTATTTTCTCTTGTTTGAAGACATAAACAACAGAAATACTTTGTTTTACAGTGCTGGAGGCTAGAATTCCAAGATGAAGGTGTTCCAGGGTTGGTTCCTATTTTATTCTTTATAAAAACTGTTTCGAACTGTTTAGATATTTTATAAGTAACATAATTATTTATCCTAAATTTGACTTAAAAGAATATCACTAAATTTATATTTTAATGCACAGGTCTTGATTGTATTATAAATACTGATACTTTTTTTTTACAACGTCAGATTTAATGGTAAATCTGTTCAAGTAGTGTTTGCTAGAGAGCATAGAAAACACTCAATCATAACCGCTATTTTTCATATTGAACTCTCTAATCTGTTTTTTGTTTTGTTTTGTTTTGTTTGTTTTAGCGAGAGAGACAGACACACAGGAAGGGAGAGTGATAAGAAGCATCAACTCATTGTTGCAGCACCTTAGTTGTTCATTGATTGCTTTTTTTATTTTTGTGACAGAGACAGAGGAAGAAACAGATAGGGACAGACAGACAGAAGAGAGAGATGAGAAGCATCAATTCTGTGTTGCGGCTCCTTAGTTGTACATTGATTACTTTCACATATGTTCCTTGACCAGGGGGCTCCAGCTGTACCAGACACCCCTTGCTCAAGCCAGTGACCTTAGGCTCAAGCCGGTGATCATGGGGTCATGTCTATAATCCCATGCACAAGCTGTCAATGTGCAGTCAAGCTGGATGAGCTCAAGCTCAAGCTGGCCACCTTGGAGTTTCAGACTTAGGTTTTCAGTATCCTAAGGTGAAGCTCTAGCTACTGTGTCACCACCTGGTTAGGCTGAACTCTCTATTCTTTTGTAAACAAGTCCTGCTTCAGTCTTACTTTGCTTTTTTATTTAATATTGAAGATATATGGAACCAATAATGTACATTAAACAAAGACCTAGTGAGGCAGTTTTATTACAGAGCAGGAGATTTTATCTCCAGTTGCTCAGGTTAATAACTGTAGTGCAAAGAGAAGAAACCATTGTAAAATGGCATTATATATCAGGAAATGTTCTTCGTGGACTTGTCTAGAAGGTGTTCTGCTCACAAAGAGGAATAATTGAAATCCCCTCTCACCTGCAAGAGAAGATTACTAGCACAGCATGTTCACATATTAAGTCCCTCACAGTAGGAACCCTAAAGAGTTTCATCATTATAAATTTGTGTAAGAGAAATTAGATATAGAAATATAACAGGCAAGAACAACTCTACTTGACTAAGGAAGAAATTATCTACGAAAAAAATTACAAAAAAAAAAGCCCAAAACAAAACAGCAAAAACATAGACTATTATAGAAAAATGTGACCATTCCATCAGAGAGTGGTAACAGTGGTGCATAGGAGAGCTGTCTCAGCTCCCCGCAGCAGAACCGTATGTGGAAATAAAGGGCATCAAGACTAAGACAGAGATACAACCCGACTTACTTGTGTCTGAGGAAATAATAATTAAAGCCCAAACCATGTTATTGCTTATTTGTAATTTGTAAATTTCTTATTTGTAGTCTATTGTTTAGAATAACTATTAGTGAGCCATGTATTTTCCTCAGAGTGTGGTATCAGCTTTTCTTTAGCTACAATTTTGCTGTTTTCTCACAAATAGTCCAACTTCAAATAAGAAGTGTTCCTTTATGATTAAAAGAGAAGGATTGCAATCATATTGTAATCAGTTCTATTAATATTTTTTCCAGGTAATCATGGTTTTCTCTGATTACACCTTACAGACCTATTTTCAAATTGAACTATTTTCATGTTTATATAATATCCTCATTATTTTTTATTTTCTCATTTATTTGTCCTATAAATTCATGCCTAGGTGTCCCCAACAGCCTTTTAGTTGGGATCCTGGTTTCTTGTTCCTTTCTCCTTCACCCGTTTCATACAGTATGGTGTATGTGGCCAAGTGGAGGAACCAGGACATTATTGTCAGGGCAGAGGTGAAATAAGATTGCATTAAAGCCCAAGTTGCAATCACACATTTGGATATGATGGAAAATTTGGACAATGTCTTTTCTTTTTCATAATATAAAAACAATGAGGTTCTCAGGGAAATTTGCATGGTCACTCTGAGTAGGAACCTGCATGGCTCTCTAAAGACGAGTGTCATCCCTGACTCACATGCCTTCATTTACTGATCAGCACATTCAGTTAACTGGTACTTACTGAGTACCTTGTATGTGCCATGGTGACTACTGGGTACAGAGCCCCTTTCCTGCTTTCACAGAATTTATAAGACCATGCAAGATGCAGATAATAAATTGGAAACTATATCTATTTTTATACTATTTTTTTTGTCATACATGCTATAGTGAGGATTAATGGGTTATTAAGAGCTTATATGATAAGGGTACCTAATTCAGTTTGGGGAACCAAAATAGACTTTCTAGAGGTCTCCTTTCTAAACTGAGATCCAAAGCAGAGTTAAGAGGTATTCAAGTCAGAAGGAGTGGAGATCTTATCTGGCCTCTCTGAAATGGGATTATTAGATATACAAACATGGAGGGGCCAAGGACAGTGCACTGGAGAACGTCCTTGGGTGAAGTCTAGAGCCTGCAAGGGAGGGATCTCAAGGGCTCCCTCAAGGGCTGGGTCTAGAAAGATAAGCAGGCAACAAAATATACATTTCATGTACATTTATTTCCTAACTTTTTTGTGTTCTGCAAAGTGCATCAGTCAGGATCCACTGTCAGTTGGGTTCCAGGTAAGTTCAGTGATAGAAGGCACTAGAGTGAGACAGTGGGGCAGAAGTAGAGAGGCCAGGCAATGTAATTTTTTTCTGCAGAAGTTTCATCTTCTCCATAATTCCAGCTCTTTTTTTAATTCATTTTAGAGAGGAGGAGAGACTGAGAGAGAGAGAGAGAGAGAGAGGGAGAGGAGAGACAGAGAGAGAAGGGGGGAGGAGCTGGAAGCATCAACTCCCATATGTGCCTTGACCAGGCAAGCCCAGGGTTTCGAACTGGCGACCTCAGCATTTCCAGGTCAATGCTTTATCCTATAATTCCAGCTCTTACCAGACCCTTCTCACCCACAACTCCAGCTATTATGAGGCAAGTTTCTGCAGAAGTTTCAGCTTCTTCCAAAAATCCCTGAAAAAATCAAAATTCTGGTAACATCACTTACTCTCTTTGTTCATGCCAACCTAGAGGGGTACCTCTTTCCTACTATTGTCAATTTCTGCTTTTCTTAGCATCTCCTGTGTGTTTTTTATTTCTTTCAACTTCTTTGTAATTGTTTATTGTATTTACTTTCCTCTTTTGGATTAACTTGTGTGGATTCTGTTTTCCTGATTATGGCCAGTTGATAAAAGGGGCTTCTATGCTACATTGAAGTAAATAAAAGTATTCTGGGATTCCAAGATGGCAGTGGAGTAGGCAGACACACAGACTCTCAGCTCACACCACCAAACTGGATTACAAATTAATTTAGGAACAATCATCATGAAAAACCAACTTTGGACTAAAAGCACAGGTCTCAAAAACCAAGGAGTAAAGGAGAATTCACACTGATCCTGGTAGGGAGTGTGGGGGCATGGTGGGGGCTCCCCTGCTTCCAGGAACAAGGGGAGGCTGAGGCTGAGAGTCCAGAAGGGCTCTCATTACAAGGAGAGAGATCCTGAGTGACAGGGAGCCTCAGTCTCAGAACCGGAGGCTCAGCCTAGAAATCCATGGAATAGAAGAGACAAACAAAAAGCATTGAGAGGGGAGAAGAGCAAAGTTCTGTGTATGGGAAGCAATGGGGGTGCATTAAAGGTACAGAGCAGAAAGTATCACTCACAGCCACTTGCCTGGGGCCCCGGGATGAGGAGAGCTTAGAGGACTGGCTTGCCCTTCACAAAAGTGGGGAGAGTGAGACATATGGTGATGGGCAGAGGAATGCCTGGGATGACCTGAGAAGCTGACTCATCCAGTGTGGAGGCGGCCGTAGCTGGGGGAGGAGTTGATCCCTCCACACAGCACAAGCCTAAAGTTGTTCTGGGTGACCCACCTCCAGAAAGATCTCCAGCTTCAATCAGCATGAAAGACACAGCTAAAAGCAGGAAGTGGGGTGGAGGTGTAGTAACTCAGGTCTCCAGGGAGATCTGAGATACACTCCCCATACTGAAGCCGAGACCATGCCCTGCCCCCAGAGATCAGCTGGTAGAACCCGCCTTCAGATTCTCAGAGGTCACTCCCACCACATAACTGGATACAGTTTCAAATAAGCAAATTAAAACCACAATGAGATATCACCTCACACCTGTCAGAATGGCGCTCATCAACAAAACAACACAGAATAAGTGCTGGCAAGGATGTGGAGAAAAGGTAACCCTCTTGCACTGCTGAAGGTTCAGAATGGTGCAGCCACTGTGGAAAACAGTATGGAGATTCCTCAAAAAATTAAAAATTGAACTGCTTTTGACCCAGCCATCTCACTTTTAGGAATATATACCAAGAACACCAGATCAATGATTCAAAAGAAGAAATGCACCCCAATGTTTATGGCAGCATTGTTTACAATAGCCAAGATCTGGTAACAGCCCAAGTGTCCATCAGTGGATGAGTGGATTTAAAAGCTATGGTACAGCCTGACCTGTGGTGGTGCAGTGGATAAAACGTCGACCTGGAAATGCTGAGGTCCGGTTCGAAACCCTGGGCTTGCCTGGTCAAGGCACATATGGGAGTTGATGCTTCCAGCTCCTCCCCCCTTCTCTCTCTCTCTGTCTCTCTCTCTCTCCCTCTCTCTGTCCTCTCTAAAAATGAATAAATAAATAAATAATTTAAAAAATATTAAAAAAAAAGCTATGGTACATATACACAATGGAATACTATGGGGCCATGAAAAAGAAAGAAATGTTACTTTTTGCGACAACATGAATGGACCTGGAAACTATTATGTTAAGTGAAATAAGCCAGTCAGAGAAAGTAAAATATCATATGACGTCACTCATTTGAGGAATCCGACAAACAATATGAACTGAGGAGCAGAATAGAGACAGAGGCAGGATCAAAGGATCCACAGGGAAAGTGGACAGAGGGAAAGGGGAAGATAGGATGATAGAATGAGATGAGAGAAGAAAAGTAAATCCTGGAGGGGAGGGGGGAGGGCATTGTGGGAGGGGGTCAAGGGGATGTAGTTGGGAATATGGGGGAGCAGAGGATGTATTTGGGGTACACCAGAATCTATGTAAGTACAATAAATTAAAATAAAAATTTTTTAAAAAGAGTATTTTGGAAGCAATGCTGAAAAAATATTTTAAGTGGAATATGTGATTTAGTTATATATTTAGTAAATAAAATACTCTGGTTGTGCTGTGAAGCATAAATAGAGGAGCAAGACTGGTGGTTGGAGGAACAGTTAGAAGGGGCCTATGGAAATCTGGTGAGAGAAGATGACCCAGGCTAGGCACCCTGCAAAGTGCGCATAGAGACACATGGGTGGCTTCCAACCACAGGAGGTGTTGACCTCCATTCCAGTCCAATTCTATGAGGGATGAGAAGGAAAGGAAATCAGGATTGATTCCCAAGGTTCCCATCTGAGCATCTATGAATGCTAGCTCTATTTGCTGAGATAGAAAATACAAAAGGAGCTGGCTAGAGGAGAGTAAGTGACGAATTCAGGGTTGGGATCACGAGTTGTCTGTGTTTTGGGGATATAATGGAGCTGCAGAATATCATTAGGTATACCAGGCTGCAGCCTGAGAGACAAGTCTGACCTAGAGAAAAAGATGAGGGAGTCATCTCCATGAAAAGTTTAATTGAAGTCATAACTATGGAAAATGTTGCTTGAGAAGTTTAAAGCAGTGGTTCTTAAACTTGATCAGGTCATGAAATTCTTCAATGATTTTCCTCAGGTTAGCATATAGGCATGTAGTGACTGTTGTAAAAGAGGAAAGTGGGTCAGAACGTATTCCCTTCCTTGCCTTTTCCTGTCTTCTGTTACTAGTTCTCATCAACAGAGCATCAATGGATGTGATGTGAGCAATTCTTGGCCAAGACTTTTAAGAAAGACTTTGATTCATTCGTCTCTCTTGCTGCTTGATACAAAGTGTCATCTGCAGTTCAGGAGCAGCAAAGCCACAGAATGGAGAAGTCTCGCTGTCAGAATCACTGTGTGAAGACAGAGTCCCACTGGCTAGGAACACTTACTTTGGACCATTGCAGGAATGAAATAATACATTCATGTTGTTTGAGACACAGACATTTGGTTCTATCTTCTATAATACTGTAGTCCACATAAACTAGTACACTGCATTATTGCATTATTTATGAGTTTCTTTTAAATTCTGCTTCTCTGACTAGTCTTACTCTGTATATCCTGTATCTAACACTTCTCAAGGGAGAGGATCCACTTGGCTTTTTAGATTACCATCTGATCAAGTATTTCATTTGAGCTCAGATTTTCCTGCCAATCACCTGGGCCTTCTTATGTCCAACTATTGGTGACTGTCTTAAAGTTAGTCACAGATTCTCAGAATTTATTCAGACTAAGATAACAGGGTCAAATGAAGTTAAACATAAAATGTGCGTGCCAGTTACTCTTTCTGACCTCTTTGCTTAGAAAAAGAGTGATAATTTGCCCCAGTTGTGAGGGACAGAAAATCCCAATTTATGTCCCTTATTCCAGTACAAGCATTAAGACTGTCCCCTTTTACTCTCCAAGTGTTCCAGACTGAGATATAAATTACATGATCTCTTTATTAAAAAGAAGCACTCCTTTTCACAGATATTTATATAGTGATAAACAGATTACTATATGTCTATTCTACCTCTATGTTTAATACTGAGGCTCAAATAACTCACGTTTAAATCACTTCAATATTTTTAAACTTGGCTCCCACATTTATCCAACCTCATTTTTCAAGCTAATAGATTCCCTTCTTGTTCTCTAGACTAACCAGTCAGTTTGCTGTCTTCCTTGGACATTGGTTGTTTACCTATCCATCACTTGTTTTGCTTTTCTAATAATGATTCTCTCAGCTTCCCTGAACAACCACTTTTCATTGTACTTGGTCAGAAATTTCTGCCTCTATCCTGAGACCCAGAGTTGATCGTATGATCTAGCGGTGTTGATCAAAGCCTCATATTACCTTAACCAGTCAGACCCGGTGAATGTTGGACCCATGACGTATGGGTCCAATGTCAGTCATAACTACTTCTAAGATTTGTAGTAGAATAACAGAGTGGGAATTTTTCCATATAAGAAAAAGAGAGAAGTAAAGGGAGAGATAGAGAGATTGATTGATTCCTGATATCATGTAAATATGAATCAAAATGATCCTGATCCCAGACCCATAAAGCTTTTCAGTATTGATATAATACATTTCTTCAAATAAAACTTAAAATAATTATAGTATATGCATTTAATTTGCTCCTTTGTGCCATTGCTTATGCTATTTCCTCAAAATTAAACGTTTCATTTCTTTTCCCTATCTAACTTTATTACTTTGGAATTAAACAAAAGCAGTAATTTGTCATCAGAGACCATTTCCTGACTAACTTTATTTCACTATAATCAGTCATTGACTCTAAAGGCATAAGCGTTGACATACAGCTTCAAGCCATTAAGCAAGAAATGCTTGTTATTCCATAGTAATCAGTGGCATTGCTATCAGGGGTAGATTTGTAGCATTCTGTTATCCACACCATCCTTTTTAGTGAATTGCAACAACTGAACTGATCAATATACTGATGTATATCAAAATTCTTTCATTTGAACCATAACAAAAACTCAACTTGCACCAAGTTAACTGAAGAAGAATATATTGGCTCATGCATTTGGGAAATGTAGAGATTTTAATGATAAATGGAACTAGAGGTTCTCTCCTTGTGTTTGCTTAAATGTTGCAAATAGACTCTTCTTGTAATGAGGACTATGGCTGTGACCATTCTTTCGGTTTAGCAAACCTAGCCATCAAATGTAATACTTCAAGCTGTCATATAAAAGTCCAGGGGAGAATTCTAATTGACCAGCTTTGAGCTTGGGTCCTTCCTTGAAACAGTCACTGAGGCAAAGGGTGTGGACTTTTCTCATTGGCAGGGCTTCTGCTAGCCCGTATGTCTCCATTGCCTTTGTACAAATGAGCAAATGATTTCCTCACTAGGTAGAGGCAGCCCTGCAGGTGAACAGCTTGGCAAGCAGATGGAGCCTTTATGAGAATTAGAAAAAGGTGACCTTTCTCCGGGCATATCCACCCCATGCCAAGGTACACAGCTTGGGAAGAGAAGCATGGCTGCATGGCTAAATTTCAAGCTTCACTCATTCCCTTGGCCAGACATCCTTAGTCACAACAGACTGTATAAGGTGGCTTCATTCAATGGTCACTGTGGATCATATGATCATCTTTTGTTGGAGCTAGGTAATAAAAATAAGGATAAGATACAGGCAGAGAAAGTCACAATGACAGCAGCACCCAGGTACAGACATATAGAGAGATGTAGTGGGTCCTCAGAGGAAAACGTCACAAAGACAAAATATGCACACTTCTTGATTTTTAAAATGAGTATGACACCACAGAAAAATATCATTCTGCTATAGCTCCACATTGGTTACTTCAAAATGCAGGTGTATTATCATTTTTATCAATTAGAATATTTGCAACTTTTTGTCATACCTTGGTTTTTTATAATATATTTATTTTTATACTATTTCAGACCATGTTTTCTATTTCTTTATGATTATATAACTTCTGAAATGAAGGTAGAAATATAAAAGAAGCTTAATAAATATTAACTAAATTATATATTGCTTCTGTAAGTTAAAGTCCTTTCAAGATTCATTACTGACCATAAAAATTATGTGAACTTTACTACAAAGCAGTAGATTTAAGAGAGCCAACAATTCTTTTGTTGTTTAGGAAATATGAATAAAATAACACTGTGTGTGTATATATGTAATATATAATATATATATTATATTAATATATAAAATTTCCTCAATGTGTTGCCTGCAAAAATAGACACGTCAGTTGCACATTTAGAAAGGCAATTCACACCTAATTATGTCAGACTGTGCTATCTATTGTTATAATAATAAATTATGGGGTCTTTAAATTTAGAGTTAGGACTGGTATAGAAGTAGTTGATTAAGAATACTACAGAATACAGGGCAGCAAAAAAACCCTGGGAAACTATTTGGAGTACATTAATGTAATGAGAGGGAAAGCTATGAAACAGGCAAAGAGTAGAAGACCAAACCATTTGCCTAAAATATTTCTAAACCTAGACCAGATGTAATGCTAAACTGATGATAAAGTAGGTAGTTTTACTTTTCTAAATATTTGCAAGCTTTGTGTGAAGTGTGGTTTGGGGATAAAGAAAAAATCGAAAAGACAGTATTGAACAACACCATTGTTAAGTGTTAATATACACAGCAATTTTCATTCTAACATTAACTTTTTTTTTTTTTTTACAGAGACAGAGAGAGAGTCAGAGAGAGGGATAGACAGGACAGACAGACAGGAACGTAGAGATGAGAAGCATCAATCATTAGTTTTTCGTTGCGCATTGCAGCACCTTAATTGTTCATTGATTGCCTTCTCATACGTGCCTTGACTGCGGGCCTACAGCAGACCGAGTAACCCCTAGTTAGAGCCAGGGACCTTGGGCTCAAGCTGGTGAGCTTTTTCTCAAACCAGATGAGCCCTCGCTCAAGCTGGCGACCTCAGGGTCTCAAACCTGAGTCTTCCGTATCCCAGTGTGACACTCTATCCACTGCGCCACTGTCTGGTCAGGCTCTAACATTAACTTAAAAAATGTTTTCTTAAGAATATTTGATTATCTGTTTAAGAATTCTAAAACCTGTATTCTTAGTTCTTCTCTTCCTATCTTAGTTAAATATAATTTCACAGAGGTATAACTTCCCATTTGAAATATGATTTTATAAGTTCTTTTTGTGTGGATTGAATATCTGTATGGGGTATGTTAAAAAATTAATGATGTTAATTTGTGAAGTTCTTTTGTTTCTCTCTTCTAACTATGTTTGTTATAATATGACAAATTAGCTTATTTTAGCTTATCTGTTTATCATCTCCAATTTATTGTATTTTATAAAATAAAAAACAAGATAGTATTTTGTTGGATACAATATTAAAATAATAAATGGAATTGCAACATTTAAGCAATCTATTGATTATAAGTTAAGGAAATCCTAACTCTAACTGAATTAGAAAAAAAAATAAAAATAATCAGTCTAAAAAACAAGGAAAAGTTAAACATCACGTGAGTGAGAAGACCTAGATTGATAACAGACCACAGAAATAATTAAAATACACACTCAGATGCTTGCATAACTGTTATAAAAATCCTTTTATTTCTAGAGAGTAAAAATAAGATCAGCTACAGCTTCTAAACTTTACGTACAAAAGTTAAGTTTAACTGATTTTTCTTTTGATCTAAATTACTAGTGGACACTTCCAGTTGTCTTGACTCAGGTCAAAGCTCCATCCTGGGCCAAAGGGTTTAAAGAACTGTCATAGAAGATCATGACTGAGACAAGCAGAGAAGCAACTCCAGGAAGAATGGAGCTGCCATTGCATTTCCTAGAAGGATTGAGGGATTATATAAAAAATTATAATTATTATGTGGATTTCAAGTTTAATATACACAAAAATATAAAAATAGAAACAAATATGTAAATAAAATAGAAATAAAAGTAATACAAATATAAAGTTTATTATTATAATTAAAGAGTATCATAATAGTATGGCCACAGTGTGATTTTAAAATATTAAAAATTAAATCTACAAGGTACTTAAGTATGAAAAATATTAGAGGATTTAAAAAATATCCTTAAGTATACATTGTCATATTTATTAAACAAGAAGCTCAATTTTAAGTTTCAATGGAGACATTAAGATAAGATAGATTTCTGATACTTATTAAGTTGTAAGATATTGCAAAAAAGCCAAAAGCAATGTTTAAGAACTAAGTTTCTTGCCTTCATTTGTTGGGAGTATAGCCCGGATTAAGAGGGAATTGTAGGGAGAAATGCAAAGATGTTGGAGGAAGGTAAAATTTTATCCAGTTCAACCATACAGGAAGAAACCAGATAAAATAGAGGATGCTTAGTTACACTGGTTATTCAGATAAACAATGAATAACTTTTGTATAAATTATCCTAAATATTGCATTATTTGTTGTTGTTTATCTGAAATTCAAATTTAACTTGGCATCCTGTAATTTATTTGGTAAGTTTGGAGGAACTATACCCTTTAACTTTCAGCCATCAGAGGGATCTCAAAGGGACCACCCAGAGAGAATGCCCACACTGAGGTCTCAGAAGAGTGCCTGATGGGCTAAGAAAGCCAAAATGGTGTGTTGTTTTTTTTAGAGGACTGTAAGAATTGTCCATGTAAAAAAACAAGGACCATACAAAATTGATTACAAGAATAAAGCCCTCTTGATTCCTGCCCAAGAGAGTGTGTGGGAATGAGTAACAAGAAAACTGTGGTAGACAGTTGAGGCCCAGAGGTGGAGGAAAAGAGAGTCTGCTAAGTAGGATAGACATAGGACAGACTGTGTCATCCACATCAAGAATTATTCAGAGAGTCTCAGCAACCAGTTTTGGATGTTTACATGAAAGCCACCATGAGAACAAGATGTGATTTACAACCTATCCCAAGGCCAAAGAGTATAATATTGTTTTATTATGATACCAATGAATACACATTTTCTGTATCCATTAGATTTCCCCAAATCCAATAAAAGAAGGGCTAAATGTTTGAGGTAGGATTATCAAGCAGAAAAAAAAGGAAAAGTCAGTTAGACTCCTTCACACAAAACGAGAGGAAGCGTGGCCCTGGCCGGTTGGCTCAGTGGTAGAGCGTCGGCCTGGCGTGCAGGATTCCCGGGTTCAATTCCCAGCCAGGGCACACAGGAGAAGTGCCCATCTGCTTCTCCACCCCTCCCCCTCTCCTTCCTCTCTGTCTTTCTCTTCCCCTCCTGCAGCCAAGGCTCCATTGGAACAAAGTTGGCCCGGGAACTGGGGATGGCTCTATGGCCTCTGACTCAGGCACTAGAATGGCTCTGGTTGCAACAGAGCAACGCCCCAGAGGGGCAGAGCATTACCCCCTGGTGGGCATGCTGGGTGTATCCCAGTCAGGCGGATGCGGGAGTTTGTCTGACTGCCTCCCCATTTCCAACTTCAGAAAAATACAAAAAAAAAAAGAGGAAGCCCACTTGCTACCCAGCAATACTGGCAGTGAGGGTTGGGTGGTTAAGCATTGTGAGAAGTAACCAGAAACTTTACTTTTCAATGAATCATGCAGATTTAAGTTATTGTACTGGACTGAACAGGTGCAAGCACAGTGAATAGAGTCAGACTAGGACAAGAAGGACCCAGATTCAAAAACCCGAGATCACCAACTTGAGCACGGGCTCATCTACCTTGAGTGGAGGCTCACCAACTTGAGTGAGGGGTCGCTGGCTTGAGTGTAGGATCACAGACATGACCCCATGGTCACTGGCTTAAGCCCAGTATTGCTGGCTTGAGCAAGGGGTCATTTGTTCTGCTGTAGCCTGCTCCCCTCTCGCCTGGTCAAGGCACATATGAGAAAGCAATCATTGAACAACTAAGGAGCTGTAATGAAGAATTGATGCTTCTCATCTCTCTTCCTTCCTGTCTGTCTGTCCCTATCTGTCCCTCTCTCTGACTCTCTCTCTGTCTCTGTAAAAAAAAAAAAAAAAGTTATTTTACTGGGACATTTCTAACTAAATAATTCACAAGTTCTTTTTTTTGTGTGGAGTAAGTGATTATAAAACTTTATTTTTTTAAATTGATTTTAGAGAGAGAGGAAGGGAGGGAGAGAGAAACAGACAGGAACGTTGATCTGTTCCTCTATTGAGCCTGACCAGGGATTGAAGCGACAACCTTTGTGCTTCTGGGCGATAGTCTAACCAACCAAACTATCTGGCCAAGGCATGAAACCTTTTGCTTTAAATAAGAAAAATTGTCTATATAAATTTTTAAAGACCATGAGAGGTAGTTTACAAAGTTGTTTTGATTATATTTCTTTCACTAAATTTGACCAATCATTAATGTGTGTGTTTACATTTTTTTTTTTTTTGGTTACAATGGCAAAAATTTATGAAGGGTGCAAACATTAATATAGCATAAGGATTGGAAAATTTTATTTTTTATATTTTTGTATTTTTTCTGAAGCTGGAAACGGGGAGAGACAGTCAGACAGACTCCCGCGTGCGCCCGACTGGGATCCACCTGACATGCCCACCAGGGGGCGATGCTCTGCCTCTCCGGGGTGTCGCTCTGCCGCGACCAGAGCCAGTCTAGCGCCTGGGGTAGAGGCCAAGGAGCCATCCCCAGTGCCCGGGCCATCTTTGCTCCAATGGAGCCTCGGCTGCGGGAGCGGAAGAGAGAGACAGAGAGGAAGGAGAGGGGGAGGGGTGGAGAAGCAGATGGGCGCTTCTCCTGTGTGCCCTGGCCAGGAATCGAACCCGGGACCTCTGCATGCCAGGCCGATGCTTTACCACTGAGCCAACCGGCCAGGGCCTGGAAAATATTTTTTAAATCAATCCATCAAAATAATCAACATGTATAAAAAGTGATAATTTAAAAAATTATTTTGTTTTTATAACAAATTTAATACCATTTTTTGTCTTGAGTAAACTTTGACAGAAAATTATGAAGAAGATAAACAAGGGAAAAATGGTGATGGAAGAAGACTAGATTTTGGATTGTAGAATTGTACATTTGAAACCTGTATAATTTTGTTAACCAATGTCAGTCCAATAAATTCAATAAAATATGTTAAAGGGACCCAAGAAATGAAAAAATACAATTATCAAAATTTTAAAAAAGCATAACAATAAATACCATTCTGTTGGGAATTGTGTGTAGAACATATATTTGTTTTAATATTGTGTCTAGAAAATATATTTTCAATTAGATGAAACTAATAACATTATATTCAAAGGAACATAATATATAAAATAAATTTCATACTATTCACACCAGTGGTTCTGCCACTATTTCTTGAGGAATTTGATTTCCAATGGCAGACTCAATTTGGAAGACACATTTGGTGAATGACTGACAGAAGTGTGTTTCTATCACCATCTCTTTCTGTTGCTTCTCTGTGCTTTGATACAAGTTTTAGAAAAGGCAGTTAGTTCTTCCCAGAGTTTATTTACCACTCAAAAATACCCTATTAAAAATGGATTGTTTCAGAGCCGCAGAAGGGACACAATATTACATAAGACTATTTTATTAGTTCAGAGAAAATCCAGGCTCAGAAACACCAATTCAATGGACTTTGAATGAAATTTAATGTTTCATATCATTTTAATTTTTTTAGATAAAAGTGTAATTTTGCAAGCAGGTCCTATAGGTACACGACAAAACATTTATTAAGCAAACAAGTCAAAACAGCAACAGAAAAGCAGAATTTTTGAAGTTAATATTTATTATATACTGAAAAAATTGAATATTATTATGTTGTTGTATGATATAGTGATGAGCATTTTGAGATTATTATAATCAGAACATTATTATAAATATATTTAAATTTATTTCAACATATTAATAGTAGATAAAATAATATTTTAAGTTCATAGAGTTCCCTGAAATCTTCTTGTCCTAAGATTATAACAGTAAATTCTTTGAGTCCAAGTAACAAAAAGAAATTATTTACTTGTTTTTGTAGAGGAAAATCCCAAATGCCTCTCCCATGGTTCAGTTCCAGAGAGTTTCTACTTCTGTGAGAGATACCTTCTGGTTTACAGCACAGTAAATAGAGTGTGGACAAGTCCTGCCGGGGGTGAGGATGACGGAGATGCGAAGACCTGACTCCGGGGACCAGGTTCAGTGACACAGATCCATTTTATTCAGGAAGTAAGCTAGCTTATATACATGGGTTCAGCCTATAGGGTGTTACAGCATGTCCTTCATAGCCAATGGCTGTAAAGATCAGGGAGCTGAGTGGTAGGCACTAAGTCACTTCCTTATAGTGGGCAAGTTTCCTTCCTGGGTATGCCCAGGAGGCTTCTGGGAGCTGGAGTATTCTCACGGCATTGCAGCAGCTGCAGCTGCTAGGAATGTACTCTGCACTCCACCCACATCTCCCCCTTCTCTTTTAATTAAGACCAATTGGACTTGATGAATGACAGCTTGCTATTGTTGAGCTTCTGAATGCTACGCATTATGCAACAGAACCCTAGTAGAACTAAAACAACTATAATATCTATTATTCTATATGCTAATAGACTAGCTGGATTAAACAATGAGGCAAACTTCTGTAAGGTTTGACTAGTTAAGAAATAGAATGGGGGTCTTAAACAGGGGATTCCTCCTAGGGGTCAGGATGTTATTTACCTCCCATTGTGTTACAGAGACCTTCTAGGTGCCATTAAACACAGTTCCATTTTGATTGTAAAAAATGGACGTAGGTCCATGCATGCCCCCTTCCCACAAAGGTCCCATCATCCAAACACGGAATGGATGGCTTTTCGTGGGCTGCATACTGCATATGGTTGCATTCCGTCTCTCACCTTCCAAAACTGGAGAGTTCACAGGTGTTGGAAGCGTCATCGGTGGGGTCATCTTGGGACACCGGGAGTGGCCGTACGTTCCTTCCTGGAATCCAAATAGGATGTGGGCTATTTTCTGGAAAAACTCAAGCATAATCTCTCCCTTGTGTTATAAGAGGGTGCAGCCCCTGCCACTGATCTGTGGCTGGGTCCTTCCACTGTACTAATGGCAACGGGGTCAGTTGGTAACGAAGCCCTTCCAATGTTTATAAGCAGGAGTTACTCCTTCAGAATCAAAATTTAAATAATTGAGAGTGAATACAGCACTGAGGAGCACATCTCTGGGTGAGGCCCGGGGCATATCCCCCCTTTCTTTTTGAATTTGAAGCTTAATGTCTCTGTGTTGCCGTTCTACAATGGTTTGTCCTCGGGGATTATAAGGAATGCCAAGGCGGTGTGTGACTTGCCATTGGGAACAAAAGGCTTTACATTGGCTGCTGGTATAACAGGGCCCATTGTCAGTTTTAATTTCCCAACGTACACAAAGGCAAAGCATGGCCTGTTGAAGTGCACGACTTGCATGTGTAGTTTTTTCTCCCGCTAGGGCTGTGGCCAAGACAGCTTCGGAGAAGGTGTCTACTGGTACGTGTAGTTTGCCAAATTGGGGGACATGAGTGATATGTATTTGCCACACAGCATTAGGCTATAAGCCTCAAGGGTTGACACTCTGTGGTTGTAGGAGGCCTAAGGGTAGTAAGGGCCTGCACTGTTTACATATGCAAACAAGGTGTTTGCAGGTTGTGTGAGTGAGATGGGGAAAGAGAGATTTGAGAGAATGGGCAGACATATGAAACAGGGCATGAAGTTGTCTGGCTTGCTCAATAGAGGAGACTGTTAAAACTAGATGATTAACTTGTGTGTTGCCTACCGCTAGGGGGCCAGGAAAGCCAGAATTGGAGTGAAGATGCTGAATATACCAAGGGTGTTGATGCTCCTCTAACAGTTCTTTTAACTAGCTGAGAGCCCTATCTAGCAATGTCTGCTTGGGCCAGAAGGTGGAATGGGTAAGGCCTTTAACTGTTTGTACTGCATAAGCACTATCTGAAAAAATGTTAAGGGGGCCATGTTGCCAAAGGCATAGTGCATAGTAAATGGCTAGTAGTTCACCTACTTGTATGGATCTCTCATAACTAAATTTGTGAAATTTAGTGCCTTCTGTTCGTGCTTTGAACACTATTCCACAATAGGACCGGCTGGCATCTGTAAACGCAAGCATGCTATGCAGAAGAAGGATAGATGCTGGATACGAATGAGGGGTGGTTTGTAGGGGGACTCTTTGTAGGGTCTGTAAGAGATAATCATTGGGGAGGTGATAGTCTACTTGTTCATTATAGTTAGCTAACAGTGTCTGTATTTCTAAATCACTGGCTAAGAGAAATTTTATATGGTCAAGAGGAATTGGCAGAATAAGTACAGCAGGCTCTTGGCCATACAAGGTGACACAGCTTGCAGTAACTTCCAGCCAAGAATGCAGATTGCAGTCTTGCTGGGGGTGATTTTAGATAGCTGACTATATGCTAAATGTACCCAATAAAGAGGTTTGTTTTGAAACAGGACACCAGTAGGAGTGCCTTTTGTGGCTAGGATAATAGCTGAGATTGGCTGATCAGGTTCTAATCTACCTGTTGACACAGAGCCAATAGCAATGTTGATATTCGCTATAACCTGTTTTGCTGCTGTAGTTAGATGGTGGACGCTGGTAGGCTCTATGTCACCCTCAAGGAGGGAGAATAGGGGGGTCTAATTCGGCAGTAGAAGTAGATAGGTATCCATGTATCCAGTTTATTTGGCTGCATAGCTCTTGTAATTCATGTAAAGAGCATTGTTGAGGGATTGCAAGCATAGGGGAAATAGGTGTTGTTTCTTCCCCTATCCGGTACCCTAAGAAAGTAAAAGGCGGCAAGGTCTGTACTTTTTCTGTTGCTACAGAAAGCCCAATGGCATTCAGATTAGCTAAGAGCTGCTGGTAACATTCTTCTAAGATCATAGGATCGACATGAGCTATTAATATGTCGTCCATATAATTGTAAATGAGGCACCATTCCTGTAATGGTTGTGTTGCCATGCTTACATAGTACTGGTAAATGGTGGGGCTATTTTTCATGCCTTGTGGTAGGATTGCCCATTGATACCTTTGAGCTGGAAGGGCATGATTAATAGAAGGCATAGTAAAAGCAAAATAAGGCTTGTCCTCTGGATGGAGGGGGATTGAGAAAAAACAATCTGATGTCTAGAATTTTAATATGGGCAGCCCGTGGCACTGCAGAGGGATGTGGCAAGCCTGGTTGTAAAGTGCCCATCTTTGCCATGTGCTTGTTAATAGCCCTTAAATCATGAAGGAATCTCCATTTTCCAGATGGCTTTTTCTGAATTACAAAAACAGGTGAATTATGAGGATTAGTGGAAGGCTCAATGTGTTTGGCTTCTAATTGTTGCTGAATTAGTTTGCGTAACTCTTTTAATTTAGAGGCTGTTAATGGCTACTGCTCAACCTAAATTGGTTGGTCAGTATCCCATGTAAGTTTGATGGGTTCCAGAGTTTTTAATTGAGCAGTGGCCTTTAGAATTGGTGTGTGTGTGTCGGGGGGCTGGCTGGTAATAGAGACATGAAGTAAAGATAGCACATCCCGTCCCCAAAGTGTATGTGGCAATTCAGTCATAAATAAAGGACTGAAAACTCCAGTTACCCCATCAGGATCTGTCCAATGGAGTGGCTGGATGGCTTGTTGGGTTGGTCGTACTCCACTAACTCCTTGTACTAAAAGGTCCAGGCCATGGGGCCCAGCCCTCTTTTTTATCTTCCTCTCTGATTACAGAAACATCAGCACCAGAATCTATGAGCCCAAGGATGGGATGGCCTTCTACTTGCAGGGTTAGAAAGGCCTTATTTTGGGTTAAGGGTAAGGTCCAATAGACTCCTGTGTGGAGTTGCTCTCTTATGGGCGGGGCTGAGAGCTGCCCCGCTTCCCGTTTAAAGGCTCTAGGCTTTCCATCCGAGGTGGTGGTTGAGCAACAATCTCGCTTCCAGTGAAATTCCTTTCTACAATGGGAACACACAGAAGGTGGCTTTTTATCATTCTTTCCTTTTTTATTAGGGCACTGGCATGCAAAATGTCCTGTGCCCTTGCATTCAAAGCAGGCCTCTTGTGTCTGTTGGCTTCCCTGATGGGAGACACTCAACTGGGCTGCAAGAGCCATAGCAAGGGCCGCCACTGAGTTGCTGCCGACATCTCAGCAGGCAAGGACCCAATCATCTAGGGGCGCAGCTCTAATTGGCCCTATTGCCTGTCTACACTCTCCATTGGCACCTTCCCACACCAATTCTTTTTTTTTTTTTCTGTATTTTTCTGAAGCTGGAAACGGGGAGAGACAGTCAGACAGACTCCCGCATGAGCCCAACCGGGATCCACCCAGCACGCCCACCAGGGGTGACGCTCTGCCCACCAGGGGGCGATGCTCTGCCCCTCCAGGGCGTCACTCTGCCGTGACCAGAGCCACTCTAGCACCTGGGGCAGAGGCCAAGGAGCCATCCCCAGTGCCCGGGGCCATCTTTGCTCCAATGGAGCCTTGGCTGTGGGAGGGGAAGAGAGAGACAGAGAGGAAGGGGGGGGGTGGAGAAGCAAATGGGTGCTTCTCCTATGTGCCCTGGCCGGGAATTGAACCCGGGTCCCCTGCACGCCAGGCCGACACTCTACCGCTGAGTCAACCGGCCAGGGCCCCCACACCAATTCTTTAGTTAGAGCATTGGCCGCATCAGTGTGTGTAACTTTTCACTTTACAGCTTCTTGGACCCTTCCTAGAAAATCTGAAAAAGGTTCATTGGGGCCCTGAAGCAATTTGGAAAGCTTTAAGGACCTTCCATGAGCATTAGTTTGGGTAAAGGCTCTAGTGGCACATAGGCGCAATTGATCAAAATACTGAGGGGGTCCTGTAGCCTGTACAGCAGGGGACGGAAATTGCCCCTCTCTTTTGAGGGCTTCCAGGGGGAGGTGAATACCAGCCCTTTGATTTCTCTCACCTATTATTTCACATTGCTTGTTGTATAAAGCTTTCCATTGAATTAAGTCTCCCATGGTAAGGACTGCTCGGGCTAACGTTTTCCAATCATGGGGACAATTTAAATTTGAAAATACTGATATTTTCAAGTAATTGCTGAACATAGGGGGAATAAAGGCCATCTTCCTGGATAGCTTTTCTGAGAGTAATGACTGTTTTTTGGTCATGTGGATACCATGCTTGCGGTCATGCAGTCGTAGAGTTAATATTGACCAGAAAAAGGTGAGAGGGCTCTAGTCCTAAAGCTGCACGAAAGCTATCTTTTTGCTACCACATAAGGGCATATAGGCTGGCCCATGGGTCTGCAGCAGGAACATGTGTTGGAGAAAATGGCGTCTGAGAGGCTGGGGTGGGGCACTGAGCCCCGGCAGGAAATGCGGAAGTAGTGACTTCTGCTTTTCCCAGTGGCAGAGCTGATGGCGCAGTTAGCAATTCGGTTAGTTTCATTTCTGCACACTCACCTGCAAACTCAGAGGCTAAACTACTTTCCTCCTCAATGGAGGGGGGCAAATAGGGAGGTAGGGGCTCCTCTGAATGAGGAGCAGCCTGAGGACCCCAGGGACCGGCAGAGGGTCCCCAGCAGGAGCACCGGTCAAGCAGGCGCGTATTGCCAATAAGGCAGGAGTGAGGCTGAGAGGGAAGGCCCGTCCCTCATGTACCTCGGCCAAACAAACATGTCAGAGAGCTCGGGCCCAAGTATCCGAGTCCGAGAGGGGCACATCCTCAATCCAGGGATTGAGACCAGAGAGAATCTCCCAGTAAGTACAGAGATCCTTTTCACAAACTTCAACTTGCCTACTCTGCAATAGGGTGTGCAGGGCTCTAGCCTGTGGGGCTTGAGAGAGGGGGAGAAGGTTTCCCATTGCAGAGGGTCACTCACCCGTCCCTTGGATGCCAGTTAGGTCCCTGCCCCACATTGGGCACCAGTTGTGGACAAGTTCTGCTGGGGGTGAGGATGACAGAGATGCAAAGACCCGACTCTGGGGACCAGGTTCAGTGATGCAGATCCACTTTATTCAGGAAGTAAGCTAGCTTATATACATGGGTTGAGCCAATAGGATGTTACAGTGTGTCCTTCATAGCCAATGGCTGAAAATATCAGGGAGCTCTGTGGTTGGCACTAAATCACTTCCTTATAGTGTGTGAGCTTCCTTCCTGTGTATGCCCAGGAGGCTTCTGGGAGCTGAACTATTCTCACAGCATTGCATCAGCCATAACTGCTTGGAATATACTCTGTGCTCCACCCACAATAGAGCATATATTTGATGATAGCAAATCATGGTAAGCTTAAAAAATAAAGGTAAATTAGTTGACTCATGCTTTCCTACTAAATTTGAAAACCTGGCATACACTATTGACATTCAAAGCTAAAAAGATTTAATTCATCAAATATTGAAGTTAGCAGTAGTGATTTTACTTTCTTCTTAGAAATGTGAATCAGTAGTTCTTCTTAATTCAGTTAATATTTCACAATCCTGACAAAATACTTTGCGTCACCGGTCCCCTGTGAAATTCAAAATATTGTATTTATTGTCTTAATGTGTGATTTCCTTCTATAATCATAAAATAACTGCGTTACTAATCTGGGAAAGATTTATTAATCTAATACTCATTTTGTAAATAAGGTTAGATACTGGAAATACATAAGATTTATTTAGTTGTTGTTTTTTTTTCAATTATGATAGCAAAAGATAGAATATAACTTTTCTAGCACTGATTTAGCACTGGTCCAATGATTATTTCTGTGAAACATATATCTGCCATTTATCCCTGGCTTTTAAAATTCTACTTAAATTGTTTGAGAAATAAGGACACTTGGTTGCTGACCTTATTTGATGTGAATAGTAAACAATGTGATGATACATGTATTCTTCTTCCAGCTCTAGCAGTGGCTCGTATTATGATGTTGGTAAAGTTTTCTGATTTCTCAAATTTACTGAACCGGACTTAGTGAATCATATCATCAACTAATTATAATAAGGTTTATACTTATTGAACATTAAACGTGTGGCATATACTCTTTTAGATGTGTTACATATTCTACTATTGTCAAAACAATATTGCACATTCGGAATCCTAGTCCTTATCCTACAGATGTAAAAGCTGAAGGTCAGGGAAGGTAAATGTCTCTCCAAGGTCAAATAACAAATAAGGGACAGGTGGGGACTCATTTGAACTCATGACTCCATGCTCCTAAATTCCATGTTTTTCTCATCATATTAAATTTCCTCCAATTTATACTCAGTACCATGATGATGAACTATCATTATTAGAGTAGTAATACTGTGTTTTGTGCTTTATTATTTCCATTCATTGTTATTTAGGAAGAATAAGAGCAGATATAATTTATAATACTTACTATGTGCGCAAGTCCTTTCAGTATTATTTAGAACAGGAGTAGTCAACCATTTTATACCTACCGCCCACTTTTGTATCTCTGTTAGTAGTAAAATTTTCTAACTGCCCACCAGTTCCATAGTAATGGAGATTTATAAAGTAGGGACCAGGTTGACTATCATTGATTTAAAACTTGGGTTAACAGCAGGGAGTAAAGGAGTTTCTCTTTCAGTAAGCTTTATTTTGCTGAATTAAAGACAAAAAATCTTGATCTGATTAGTATTCAGTCAAGATTACATGTTACGATGGCATTGTGGCACGTGAAATGTACTGGAATTGGATTTACAGTCTGAGTCCTCATGTTGGCTCCTGCCAGTCACCAGCAGAGTCCCCTTCAGGGCATCACTCAAGCCTCGGTGTCTCCAAAGGGACATGCTTGTTCAGCCACTGCACAGGGAGATTATGAGGATCCAATGTTAATAACATATGTGGAAGTATAAGCTACACAAAAAGTGAATGTGGGTAATAAACAATTTAGAGTTTACACTTGTGGTGACTCTTAGGAAAATTGCTGGTGCTACATATTAAGGATTTTGTAACTGACGCAGTCTTTACATGTATGAGTGAGGATGATTTTTTTTTCCCAGGTAGTACATGAACTAGCTAGATGTTTTTCTCACCCAAAAAACAGCTTTCCCCTTACAAAAAGCACTATTATTAATGTGAATCTTTTCCATTCTCACAAGGCCACAGGGTCAAGATTATAGTCTTGAATTTTGATCTGAGAGGTCCTGACAGAACTGTACTATGTGGCAAATGATTACTCATTTTCTGTGTTGCATCTTGTGTAATAAGGAATAAAGTTTTGCAGCCAGCATTTTTCAGAAAATATGCTGAAGGAGAAAAAAAATCTTCTTAAATTTGGGCAAGGCACAAAACAATTATTGAAAAAAAAGGGACTAAAGAATCCCAGAAATTGATATTAAAAATTCTAATGCTGTATTGAATGCACAGGAGAGTTATTTTGGACAACATAGTACTCAACAATGAAAAATGGGGATGTAAGTGGAACAAGAAGAGAGATATAATCAGCAATCTTGCTAAAATGTCCTTCTGGAAAACAGAAAATCAATATAAGTGCCAAATTAAATATTATTTGTAGTTTGTTGAATACATATTTATGTTTGAGTTAATAATTGTCTAGTAAACAGTGTGCGGTTTATTCTACAACGTGGCTTCAGTTATAATTGACAATTTATGAGATTCTGGATTGAAATAAAATCAAATATCATTAAAATAATTGTATATATTTGCAACCCCCAAAATAATTTTAGTCAAGGGTCCGGTACCCACAGCAAGTAGAAAATCTCCCATTATAGAATAAAAATTTATTTATGTCTCATGTTAAGAAAGTGATTTGGAAATTTTTAATATTGATCACATATAGTTAAGAAGCATTAAAGTAGTCCACATTCAATCCTCACAAAATCTCATATGAGGGGTGCTCAATTATTCAAACCGTTAACTGATAAGGAGGCTGAGAGTTTGTGTTATTTTGTCACTTGCTGCCACACATCTGACTAATAAGAAGGTCACAAGGGATTTGAAGGAGGTATTTTGACTTTAGAATGTGTGCTATTCATACAAAATGGTTAGATTTCTTACTAGTCCTCATCTGGCACTAGAAAAAAATATGTGAGGATGTTTAGATGCACATAGGGTTCTGGGCAGAGTGCCAGGACTTTCGTTTGCAGCAATGCCTTCATTCCCCTCATCCAGACAGCTTCTTTCTCTTTCTGCAGAGATATTGATGCGAGAGAACACTGTCGTTGCTTTTATAGCTGGGGAACATTGAGTAAGATATTCTCAGATACAGACTTGTGCTTTATCACTGAATGAAAATGATTGCAGCAGCATAGCAGTCAAGTACAGGAACTCTGTTTATGAGTCCTGCCAAGTATCAAGTCAAGTTAGTGATTTTTCACTGTGTAGGATTGCTGTAAGACTAGACCAGAAAATGCAGTTTGACTGGTATAAGTCAACAAAAGATTGCCAGACAGGAACACCCTGAATGTGTGTGTGTGTGCGTGATCCTCTATATGTTCATATACTATTTTCATAGTTCTGTGCCTTTTCTGAAATTTGAAATATGTTGAGGTTAGGATCAGGCTACATATTTCATTACTAACTCTGCCTCTTCCTACTGCTGTCAAGACCCAAAGCAAAGGCTGCCAAAATAAAAATGTAAAGTTATATAATTTAGACATATTCATCATTTTCTTAGAAGCAGATTTATTTGCCCAGTAAACATAAAGACCTATGTGGCTGCTTTTAAAATACTGATACTCTTTTAGAATAGAATTGAATTCCACAAGGGCCATTCATTTATCGAGAATTATTGTTAAAAGTCAAGGCCTCATTCTAAGACCTTGTCCATTTTCCTCTTGCTCCTTTCATAAGGCAGGAACCTGTCACTTATTTATAGGGGATACCTTCTGTTTTTTGCAAAGTATATGCTCAAAGGCTCCCAGTGGATGTCTGAAACTGAAGATAGTACCGGACTATATATATATATGCTATCTTTTTTTCCTGTACATACATACTTCTGATAAAGTTTAATTTATAGATCAGGCTCAGTAAGAAATTAACAATAAGCAATAAAATCAAACAATTATAACAATATATTTTAATAACAATATGTGAATGCAATCTCTCTCTTTCTTATAACCAATATGATAAGTGATCTAATAACTTAGACAGTCACTAAGTGAATGATGGGCAGATGGTATATACAGTGTAGACACACTGGACAAAGGGACTTCCTGGCCCAGGCAGGACCGAGTGGGACATTGTGAGATTTCATCATACTACTCAAAATAATGCACAATTTAAAACTTACAAATTGTTTACTTATGGAATATTTCATTTAATATTGTTGGTCCATGTTTGGCCAAGGGTAACTAAGACCATGGAAAGCAACACTGCAGACAAAGCGGAGACTGCGGTAGTTTCCTGATGTTATCTTTCCAAAGATTCTGTATCATGCCTGTCTATAGATTGGGATCTGATCTCCCAAAGCCAAAGGGGGGAAAAGAACTTCCCTTAGGGGATTTGTTCATTAAAAGAGTGACTCTTAGTTGGAGTGAAGAGCTCTTAATACTAAAAATGTTACGCTGATAGCTTTACAAAAAATGCCAATCTTTAGTCCTCACAAAAATCTTTCTCCCAGATTTACTCATGCCTATTTTCTTGTTAATCTGTTCTCAACTCAAATTTGCTATGTTATCACCATCTCAACCACCAATACAAACTGTTTTCTTCATAGCATGTTACAATTTGCCCACTGATTTATTTTTTTATTATTTATTTCTCTTATGCAAACTCACTAGACTAAGAGATCTTAGTCAAAACAATTGTGGCAGCTGTATGAATTTAGCAAGGTATGTAACATGACTAAGCCTCTGTTTGCACATCTGAAAAGTTGGACTAATAATCACAATTGTTGGAAAGATTTAGAAATGATAATGTGCATAAAGCTATGAGCACTCACCAGCATATGTTAAGGATGATTTCTCCATTCACTTCTCTCCATTGCATTATTGTAATCAAATCCAAACCACTATAATCACTTTCTAAACCTCTGAAATAGCCTCCTGTCACTTTTTCCTGCACCACCCTCCCATGTTCATCAAAGACATGTTTCTACACATAAATGAAATATTATGCACCAGCTTAAAACAGTAGTTTCACCCTTACAGTGTAACCCAATCTCTTTACAATGATCTAGACAGCCCTGTGTGTTCTGGCTAGTTATTGACTACCTTTTGTACCTCATTTTACACTAGATCTCCCTTCCCTGCTGTCCTTTTTTAATCACTATTGTTTAAGGAAATATAGATATTGAACAGACAAACTGATAAAAAATGAAGTCTATGCTCTAAAAATAAAATTAATTTCTGGAATTAAATATTTAACAATGAATGAATTTAACAGGGTAGATGCCAAGAGAGGGAGAACAGGTGAATTAAAAGAAATATTTGGAAATACAGCAAGAAAAGGAAAAGAAATAAAAAATATAATAGGGCAGTTGTAGTACAGTGCATAGAATGAGAAACCCATAATAGTTCTCAGAACATTTAAAAAGAAAACGAATATTAGTCTGATAATATCTTAAGAGGCAATGATGGAGTTTTCCAGATGGAGGAGCATACAAAGCCCTGAACAGGCTAAATAAAAACAAATCTATTTATCCATGTTACAGTGAAACTACCGAATCTGGAAGACAAAAGAGTAAAGTCACCAAAAAAAAGGTAATAATAATAACAGATTATTTTCATAAACCAACAGTTAGACAGAAAGCAAATATTTTACTTCCAACTGCAGATGCCAGAAGACAATGAAGTAATCATTTCTGAGTGATATATACGGACCCAGGATTTTTTTGAAATACCTACATAGTAAAGTAATCATTTCAGTTTCTAAGAGCAAGGACCTGGTCCACTTTGATCACTGACTACTGCCAGTGTATAGAATAGAACATAGAAACTCCAGTGCTATTTTTCTGAATGAATAAATGAATGAATGAGTGGACAATAAATGAAAGGGCTCAAAATTGTTATTGATATAAACAAAAATAATAAGCAAGTCACAGAATTTGCAATGTTCTTACAGTACTTGCCCTTTTGAGATGGTACATGACATTTTTAATTTTGCAGTTACTTCCAAGGGAGGGATTTACACAGCTCTGATTTCTTTCTGGCCCAGCTTGAGTAAAGAACAAAGAAATTACTTCTTCCTAGTCTCAGAATACAGCAAGATAGACAAGAGAAAGTATCTCAGCCTCTGCGGAGAGCAGCTGAATATCTGAAAACCTCTCACTTAGCACACTCCCGTTCAGTTCATCACTCAAGATATATATTTTTCTATTAAAAATAGAAATAACATATTTCATGGTCATTTCATTAGTAATAAATAAGAGTCTTATTGCTTCACATTCTCACCAGCATTTGGTGTTGCCAGTGTTTTTGCTTATAGCCATTCTGATAGGTATGTAGTGATAACTCATTATTGTTTCAATTTGTAATTCCCTAATGATATATAATGTTGAACATCTTTTTATATGCTTATTTGCCATCTGTATATCTTCTTTGATGAGGTGTCTGCAGATCTTTTACACACACTTTAATTAGATTTTTTTTTTACTTATTGTTGATTTTAATTTTTTTCTATATTTGGATATAGTCTTTCATTAATGTTTTGCAAAAAGTTTTCTTGCACACTGTGGCTTGTTTCATTCTTTGAGGAGTGTATTTTGCAGAGCAGAAGTTTTTAATTATAATGAGGTTCATATTACCAATTTTTTATTTCATGGATCATGCTTTTGGAGTTGTTTGTAAGAAGTCATTATATAACTAGTGATCACCTAGATTTTTCTTCAGTAATGTTTTCTAGAAGTTTCATAGTTTTATATTTTACATATGGGTATTTTTATCCATTTTGAGTTAATTGTGAAATGTTTAAGGTCATTGTCTAGATATATAGATTTTTTTTTTTTTTGCATGTAGATTTTTTTTCACCTTAACAAACTTATTGCTTATTGGTTCGGGATTTCTTTATTCCTGTTGGAGATATTTACATGGACTGAAATTGTTGTGGTTAATTGTATTAAATTTTCATTAAAACCATTTTATAAATTAAAAGTATCAGTCTGCTCAGGTGTCTATTATAAAATAGACCAAGTACCTAAAACAACAGAAATTTATTTTTTAACAATTTGGATGCTGAGAAGCCCAACATCAACGTTCTGACAGTTTGGTTTCTGGTGAGACACTTTTCTTGGCTTGCACATGTCTGTTTTCTCATGCTCTGTAGTTACCTGGCATAGAGATAGAAATTTCTCTTCCTCTTCTTGTAAATCCACAATCCTACAGGATATGATCCCATTCTTATGATCTAATTCAAGTTCAATTACCTCCTAATGATCCTTTCTCTATGTACAGCCACTTAGGAGTTTAGGGCTTTAATATATGAATAGAAGTCATAATTCAATCAATAGTGATATGAATATTATTTACTTCATTATATTATAGAATCTTAAATTTAGACTATTTGTATGAAGACTTTGTTACTTTTTAATTGGGTAGAATGGGGGTTCTAAATCCTCATGTCAAACAAGATCATCTTAAGAATCCCTATTTTCTAGGTCACTTAGAAAATCAATTCTATCATTGTTTTTTCACTGTGAATAATCATGAGCAGTCTCTGTGTGCATGTGTGTGTGTGGTATGTTAATGGTTTTTGTTTTGTTGTCCTACCTCTTTTATCCCAGCTATAAATTCTTGAAGAATCACTAAATAACCTCAATAGTACTTAAATAGTGACCTAGAAAATTCTTAATACTGAAAGGCAGAAACCACAGGCCAGGATGGTGTACTCCAAAAGGAATCTTTATTGTAAAAGTGCTGGGTGCAGTTTGCCTGCACCTGGACATGTTCAGATTAGCATATTGGGGATTGTGGCCTTGGTCACTGACTTGACGATGAGCAGGAGGATGGGGATTCAGCTGAAGAAACACTTCCTTTGTTAGGTTTTTTTTTTTTTTTTGATGTAGCACAGGCCTAGTCAGAGTGGTTTACCTGGTGTCCTTGATAAATTTTGAAGACAGCCGAGAGAGGTCAGGAACCTCCCAGGAATAGCTGGGTCTTGGCATCCCTTAGACTGTGGCTCTTACAAACAACCATTGTGAATTAAACTCCCCTAATCGCCAGGTCCCTTCCCAATGTAAGCTTTCCTTGACATTTCTGCAAAGGTAAAGTTTTTGCTACATTTCAAAGTGAAGACCAGAAAACCATTAAGAGAGCAAATAGCAAGTAAATTAACTACAACCTCAGAGTGGGGGATGAGAATGTTCTGTTTTGTGCCCTAGTGGGAAGTTGGGTGAGGGGAATTTAAGTTTCAAAGGGGCTCTGGATTTAAAGGAGCCCTGAACCTAAACCTAACAAATATGAGCCAGATTTCAGCAACTGACCCATACAGGGAGCAAAATATCCTCAGTGGGCAATGAAAGTAAGTTTTATTTTTACACTGGTTAGCATTATAACATGGGAAGGGGTTAGGGAAGATTTTAGCATGAGTTCATTGCTGTAAACTACTTTGAATCTGACCCATGTTAAAAACCAGCAGTGCACAATATTAAAGACTTAAAGTAACAACAACAACAAACACATTATGAATCATAATCTACCTTAGTGTTTAGAATATTATTCATATTCTCTGGTTTAAAAATATATTTTTCAGAATGAGATATAAAGCTGGTTATGAAAATAATATATTTTCACGCTGCTAAATCATGGGAATATGATGTCCTTGTCTTTTTACCTAATGATTATTGAAAGATTTTTACTTATAAACATTTAACTTAAGGTAATGGAAAACCTACTGATTGCAGAATCTATAATGTCTTAAATCTTCTACCATAGTCCATGTCACCTAGATGTTTACTGCCTCTTTCTGATACTCAATTTGGGTTAAAAATATATAATATAACCTAAAAGCATCTTCAAAACTAAAAAATACTGTTTGCTTTCAAAGAAACATCTAAGAAATATGCTGATTACTATATACTCTGCACTGTAAACATGATAATGGAAGGATGAGAAGACAGAAAGCCTTTCAGGAAGTGTATAATTACTAAATCACATTTAAAATAATCAGATTTGAAAATCAGCAAATTGCTAAATAATTGTAGTCAGTGAGGGCTGAAATGGTTTTGGAAAGTTTCATAAAGGAGTTAACAGGCAGGATAATACTCTTTTCCCCCAAAGATTTCTTATTCTAATGCCTAAATCATATGACTATTTTACTTTACATGGCTGGGATAGTTTATTTTATATGTCAATTTAGCTAGGCCACAGTACCCAGATGTTTGATCAAGTAGCAGTCTAGATGTAGCCAAGAAGGCATTTTTTTAGGTGGAATTAGCATTTAAATCAGTAGACTTTGAGTAAAGTAGATTAACCTTTGTGAGTGGGTGGGCCTCATCCAATTAGCTGAATGTCTTAAGAGAGAAAAGATTGAGATTTCCCAAGGAAGAACAAATTCTGCTTTCAAACTGTCTTTGGATTCAAGATGCGATAACTCTTTCATGGGTCTGTTGTCTGCTAACCTATCCTATAGATTTCAGACTTGCCATCCTCCACAATTTCAAGACCCAATCCTTAAAATGAGTTAGTCTCTTTCTCCCTTAGCACTCTCTCTCTCTCTCTCTCTCTCTCTCTCTCTCTCTCATACACACACACACACACACACACACACACACACACACACACATACACACACACCCTATTGGTTCGGTTTCTCTGAGAAACCCTAATACAATGGTAAAAGGAATCTTGAAGGTGTGACCAAGAACAGGAACCTCAGGACTTGAGGTGGGAGATTATTTTCAATTATCCAGGTAGACTTAGTCTAATCACATAGCATCTTAAAATGAAGGGCCATTTTTGGCTATGGCTAGAGGGTAGTGTGATTATGAAAGAAGAGTCAGAGAGCTGTGGTGGGGCTAACTTTGAAGATGAGGAAAGAGCATGAGCCAAGAAATGTGGGTGGCCTCTGGGCAAGGAAGTGGTTCTTTTCTAGAGCCACCTTAAGGGAACATATTCTTCTTGATGTCTTGATGTTAGTGTAGAATCTATGCAGGACCTCTTACCTAAAGAACTGTAGATAATAAATTTGTGGTGTTTTAAACCACTCAGTTTGTGATACTTAATTTGTTGCAACGGCAATAGGAAAATAATTCTGAGGAGGTAAGATTTACAGACTGAATATGTCATTTTTTTTCTTTTTTTAGAGAGAGTGAGAGACAGAGAGAGAAAGGGAGAGAGATGAGAGGCATCAATTCATAGTTGCAGCACCTTAATTGTTCATTGATTTCTTTCTCATACGTGCCTTGATGAGGCTGGGGGGGCTTTAGCCGAGCCAGTGACCCCTTGCTCAATCCAGTGGTCATGGGGTCATGTCTATGCTCCCCTGCTCAAGCCAGCAACCTCGGGGTTTCAAACCTGGGTCCTCAGTTTCCCAGGTAGACACCCTATCCACTACACCACCGCCTGGTCAGGCTGATTATGCCGTGAATAAGTGTTGTGAAGACAGAATTGAAATGCAGGCCTGAATATGGAGTGATCCTGCCCTGAAGGAGACTGGCTGACTGGAGTGGAGGGTCAGCTCCATTTGGGCCTCAACTGATGTTCATGCAGGTGCTGCATTAGTCAGAAGAAGATAACTCCGCTCTGGGAGCAGCCATGTGTATGAAAGGACAGGTGAATTAGAACAGCAATTTTGCCACATAACTACCTTGACCCCAGTTTTCTAAAAGTGCAAATTTTTACACATTAACTATAATTCATGATATTTAAGGCTAACAAACGTTTATAGAGATCGCTTGAACCAAGTAGCAAGCTAGTATCATCCCTATGAACAAAATGCAGTAATGGGGATGCACAGAAGAGCCGTCACATGTCTAAGGTAGTCCCACTAGTTATTAATAG
This sequence comes from Saccopteryx bilineata, assembly GCF_036850765.1. Lineage (NCBI taxonomy): Eukaryota > Metazoa > Chordata > Mammalia > Chiroptera > Emballonuridae > Saccopteryx > Saccopteryx bilineata. Next base: position 184,818,624 of record NC_089494.1, read on the forward strand.
AGTAGACTCTAAAATTCAGGTCCAATAGCATGTTTATATGAGAATCTTCAAAAATGTCAGATTTACATTTACTGAATGTATACGTTTAAAAGGCAATTTGGTATCTGTTCTACTATAAAGTTCTTTGAAATTTTACTTTATTATTAAAATACTTCCTCATATGTTGAGGGCTTAGTTTTTCTATTTTTTGCAAATAAAGCCCTAAATCCAAGAAAGTGTGAAAAAAAAAACTGCTTGAGCTCCATGATTGACTTTTCTTCTTACCTATACTTTTTGACAATAAATTGCCTGTGATTTTTTTTAATGATATTACCTGTTTGCTTATCCAGCCATAAACATGATGGAGAACCATCTCTTAAATAGATGAGTTAAAAAGGATTAAGCTCATATATCAATGTTTGTCAATATTATAAGGGCAATCTTTAAAAGTAAAGGAATAACAACCCTAGCCTTGTAGAATGTGTTGAGAGAGGATGCCTAAAACATGCTATGAAAGCTTGTACTTATACTATTAATATGGCAGAATATGCTGATATGAACTATTATAAACACCATTGTGTATTAGATGCAATTCATTTTGTTTTGCCCATCTGTTTTGAGTACCCATGAGATTATATAAATATATCATCTTACATGCAGCCAGTACAATATCTAGCTGGTTGGAAAATTGAACACACTGGATTTACTGTTCTCACGGATAAAAATACGATCATTCAAGAGTATTATCTTTCTAATTATGTAAAAATATTCCAGACATCATTAAGCCCAGTTATAACACTCTTACCTAGGCATTGGAGAGGGGTGAGAGGACCCATTCAAGCCTGGGTTTGAATTTGAATATTTTACTTAAAATTTTTCCTTCTTTGCTTGCTTTCTTATTTCCTTTCTTCCACAAATATTTGTAATGATCCAGGATGTTATTAAGTTGTAATTATTAAATGATTATTAAAGTAACTTTTTTTCTTTTCCAAGTGAGAAGAGGAGAGATAGAGAGACAGACTCCTACTTATGCCCTGACCAGGATCCACCTGGCAACATCTATCTGGGGTCGAGGCTTTGCCTATCTGGGGCCATGCTTGCAACTGAACTGTTTTTCAGTGCCTGAAGTGGATCCAAGGAGCCATCCTTAGTGCCTGTGGTTGATTCACTCCAGTCAATCTGATTGAGCCATGGCTGTAAGAAAGGAGGGGGGAGAGTAGGAGGAGGGGGAGGGCTGGAGAAGCAGATGATCACTTCCCCTGTGTGCCCTGATTAGGAATAGAAACCAGGACATTCATATGCCAGGCTGACACTCTAACAACAAGCCAACTGGCCAGGGCCAAGGTATAACTTCTATGTTCAAAGAGTATATAGTTTAGTCATGAGCACTCTGTGACTATGGCTCTGTGACCTTACTTAAATTGCTCAACTTCTCTAAACACCTAGTACTGAGTCTGGCATTGATTAGAGGCGAACAAAAGGGAAATATCCTTTTTCTTGACCTCAAATTCTTTGCCAGGGTGGAAAAGATTAGTTTTGTTTATTCCTGTGTTTTTCCCTCCTTGAGGATACAGCCCCATTAGTGTAACATTGTGGGATTTTCTCTGCCTCATCATCCATTTATTCCCCAGTGAAGTGGAAATAATTAGTTGGTGGGTGAATTTAGGAGGATCTGGGGGTGAGGGGCTGACCCCTTCTCTCTCTCACTCTTGGGAAGTATGTATTCTATCTGGATCCCCCACACTATAAGTTATCAAGGGTCACATTCTAGGACAAAAGTGTGCAGTGATCATCTTTGGCCATTGTCATGGCGGGTAAGTCAGTTTTATTGTGGCATTTATTTTAAGAAAGTCCACTTACCCTCCCATAAAAGCCACATTCTCCACGGTCAATAATAAAGATGGTATTTTGGTGCCCATCAGCCTCTCTCAATTGGTTCAGAACTCAGGTGGGGAAGAGTAGTGATATTTATTGTGCTACTGTGAATCCCATTAAGTAATAAGTATTGTTTCCTTGGGACTCTTTTGCAGAAAATATTTTTTTTTAAATGCCACTTGAACCTAATGATGGCAGATGTTAGTATAATAGAAGCAGGCTAGGGTCACACGCCTCACCATTTTTCTCCATGAGAGAGTAACTGGTGCATGATTCCTTTCTCCCAAAAGAGAGGTTATAACAGATCATGATGAGACCTCTCCTTTATGTTTCCCCTTTCCTTAGTTAAAAATTAATGGCTTGGTTCCAAAGGAGTTATCTTCATTTTCTACTAATTTTCTTAATTACTTTCTTTAATGGTGTAGTTGCATTATGGATTTGTAATATTTTTTAAATTTCTTACACTTTACTACAGCCTTGTGAGGTAGGACATTCGCATTTGTAGATTAAGAAACTGCCAGAGAAAAGGAAGTGACTTGCCTAATGTCACACATCAAAACTGAATTTGTTGATGAATGTGGAATTGGCTCTATATATTTAGAACTCATCAGTAAGTTCTCTCTTATGAAATTAACCTGTAGACTCATCAGTAGACACAGTTGAAACTTTTTAAAATGTAGAATAGGAAAATTGACTTCTTATTCTGCTTGTTATATTGAGACCATTAATATAAAATTTGGTGTTTTCCTTAGGAGCCAACCCTGACTGAGAGTTGCTCCAATACTTCCAGAAAACATTGAAAAATTTTAAATGTATTAGCTTTAACTAAAAGTGCTAACCTATCATTAATTTTCAGTGTAACTATGTAAAGATTTGAAAATATTTTTTTTGATTCTTGATCATCATGTTTTATAGTACAAGCCTACTAACTTGAAAATATCCTGGGCTTAGTTCCGGACTACTACAATAAAGTGAGTCCGATCTTCTAGCTAGTGGAGGGTTGTAATGCTGGTGGCTGAGACAATGCAGGTTCACAATGGATTCAGGCAGATGGTAGAGAAACAGCACAGCCAAAAAACATTGGCCATTCTCATTTAATAGAGTCTCACAATGGCGGACATGCAAACAGGCAGAGGAAAATTGCTTCTCATGGCAGCAGGTGAATGAGCAGCCACAAAACAACCCCTCACAGTGTCAGGCAGGCAGTTCGCAGTCTGTACTGAGGGCAAGCACCTGTAGCTTTACATAGACTATACATACACACGTGGCACTGCCATGTGCTCACACACTAACTAGGTAAAGTACCAGTGAGCAAGCCTAACATAGCTGTTTCCCCAACAATTGCCCCTTTAGGGCTGCTCACCTTACAATCTACTTGGCAGGTATCTTCCTGGATGGCCCCTGGGCAAGGAGTGAGGTACATTACATAAACAGACTATAGCAACAGCACCGGTATACAATAGTTACTATAATTACAAAGGTGCCCTTCACAATGTCTCTCAGAACACTCTGCCCAGGGAGTTAACTGGAGGCCCACCTCTATTCTCCTATCCCCTACCCCATGGTAGGTGGGAGGCCTATAAAGTCCAGGATCATGTCCATTGAAGAAAGTATCCTTGGTGTGTCTCTTCCAGTGTATGGGAGTAGCTTCCCAATGCAGGAAGGCCTCCACAGGTGCATGCCTCCCCCATCAAGTTCTCTTATAGTACTGTCTACAAATGGCATCTGGTTCCCACCTCTGGTTGTAGTCCAAGAGTTCATTATACTACTCAATGATCAGTCCCTGATAGCCCAGTTGTCTATGCAAATCACCAAGGTAAAGGTCCATTACAGGCAACTAGCCATACAGCTCTTTATTAATTATCTCAACACCTTTCCATAAATGCTCTGTCCATTGCCACAAGCCCCATCCAAGCACCTCAGCATGCTTACAGGGCTTGGCAGGTCAAACACATTCAAGGCCTGAGCTGCCTTGACAGTTCTCTTATCTGCTGCTTTTGCTGCTGTAAAAAAGCACCTATTATCTTCTAACAGCAACAGCTGCTACATATTAGAAGGGAACAGGTGGGTTGCCAATGTCACACAGGGCTTCCAGCACCCCCACCCATCCCTATTATCAGGTCCCTTGGCCTTCTCCCTATTCAAACTGGGGGATCTTCCTCTCCATTAGCTGTCTCCAACAAATAATCCTGCACCTTGCAGCTTTAACACCAGCTATCTTCTTGGCACCTGCTGGGGCTGCCTGCTTTCCCCACTTTTTCAGCGTTTAGAACTTCTGTTCTGGAGTGAACTGCCACCAAAGGTCTAACAGGACACTATTCTGCCTGCCATAAAATTTCTCCCTATCTGCCCCAGCTATAATCAAATCTACCCACATCTGTGTTTATGTAACCTTTATGGTCCCATTTCTCTTGTTAGTCCAGGGGGCAGCACGGGCAGCAGCCTGCACAGCTTTATGATTCTGTGCTGCCTCCAGCTCCCCATGTGACTACATTGATGATTCTGTGCTGCCTCCAGCTCCCCATGTGACTACATTGATGATTCTGTGCTGCCACTGTCCATGTGACTACATTGATGAGCTGCCCCACATAAAGGCTCAAGATAGCCCCTAGTGACCCAAAAAGAGCTGACAGAGCACTACAGAAAATAAGGTCGCTCATCCCTGCCATAAACACTTCCTCATCTGGAATCTCAGGTTGAAAGCAGCATGGTTCATACTCACTTCCCAGAGAACCTGCTGCAGCTCCATATATGAATGCCACTGACTCAATGCCCCATCAAGTTTCCAGCATTCTGTCAGACTGTACAAATGGCAGCCATCACTCATTCTAATAAGGTATGGTTTCCTGGTTTGTCAAAGCAATTCTGAAGGTGATGCCTTAAGGAAGAGTGCATGGTAATGACAGCCAATGTCTTCATCTTTGGTCTGGAGAGCATGATGCAATTCACTCCTATGTCCCACTACAACGAAGCTGCTAAGGACTCCGAAGGCTTCTGCATGAATTTCACCCCTAACTTCATCAGTTCTGTCTGCCTGTAGGGCTGGCCACAGTGCTTAACTGCCTGTAGAGGGGCTGTGCCTGCCCCTGAGGCACTCTTGGCTGCTGGGTTTTTACCTTTGGATGACCACCGGCTGGGCTCTGTGTCTGCCAATGGCAATTTCATCCCAATCATTCTCCTCCTCAGAAGAGTCAGAAACGACTACAACCACCAACCCAGAGCCACTCTGCCAGCAGTAATGCATCTCGATCTTTAGTGACTACTTCGTCTCTTGCGGCTGCCGGTTTTCGGCTTGAAGCTGGAACTTGAGCTTTTGAACCCGCAGTTATTTCTCTAACAACTGTCACTGCCAAAGTTTGGCTTCTAGAGCAAACTGGAGCTCACAATACTGCAATTCCTTCTCAAGCAATGGTTCCAGTTCCAGGACCCACTGGTGTTTAGCTTGCATTTCAAAATGAAGCTCTTGAAAGCAGTCAGCCTCTTTTCCCAGCAATTGTTGCAGTTCGTGTCACTGTCAGCATTCAGTCTGAAGGTCTTTCTGAAGGTCTTGAACTTGGGTGGCCTCTTGTTCAGAGCCTTTGGTTTCTTCTTGCAGGGCTGTAAAAAGCACCTAGCTCAATAGAACAGCCACAGAGAACCATATGCTGAATAAAAACAGCCACTTTTCTATCCCACCTTTCAAGGGTATCAGCAGCTCCATACCAATCTGATATAAATCCTGCTGGCTATGCCTTGTCTTATGCTGGTGACTGAGGCCAGGCAGGTTCACACTGGATTCAGGCAGACAATAGAGAAACTGCAGAGTCAGAAAGCGTTGAACCATTCTTGTTTAATAGAGTCTCACAATGATGGATGAATAAACGAGCAGGGAAAAACTGCTTCTCATGGCAGCAGGTGAATGAGAAGCCTAAAAATGACCCCTCGCTGTGGCAGGCAGGCAATCTGCAATCCGTGCTAAGGGCAAGCGCCCATAGCCTTACATAGACTATACACACATGGTGCTGCCACGTGCTCATGCACTAATGAGGCAAAGTACCAGTGAGCAAGCTTAATACAGCTGTTTTCCCAACAGGAGTCTCGTCTTTAGTTGTAAAAAACTGTAACATCTGCCAAGCACAATAAAGTGAAAAGCAATAAAATTTAGTATGCCTATAATATTTTGGAACCAACTCAATAACTTGTGAGAGCCAACATAAATTTTTAGGAATATTCAAGCAATTCATTAAACATAGCCATTATTAAAAATTAAATTATACGAGCTTAAAATTTAAAAACTATACTAAAAGAAAAACAAGTAATTATCAAACTTTATCACTGTTTTACTATTTTAGAATATATTACTATTATATGTGCTTTTGAGGTTATACAGTTATAGTCTATGGCAATGGTTCTCAAAGTGTGTGCCAGGGCGCACTGGTGCACCCTAGAAGATTTCCAGGTGTGCCCTATGGTATTCCAGAGAAATATGTACCTGTTGAGGAACAAAAAACCAACAGGGTTTTTGAAGTTTAGATGTTTGGGGGACAGAGGTGTGGGGAATTGACTGTAAGCTGACAGTCTGCCCAACTCCCCACCTCACTCACCTGATTAGGTTGTAAAAGTCTGTTAAGCTGGATTGTTTACACTACCCCCCTTGTTCCCCAGAAAGACTGGAGGCAAGTTTCTTCTATCCTTTGTTTGGTGTAAAGTTAAGATGATATGTATGCTGGGGTTTTCCTGCACTCAACACAATTAAGAGTAAAAAGAGAGGAATTTCTCAATGTATTGACAAGGAATATGAGAGTTTGCCTTTCAAATATATGCCCAAACATTGAAGAAATTGCTAGGACACATCAGACTCATGTTTCTCATAAACATAAGAATGAAAAAACTTAACACATTCATGCCAGGACCTGCTGAATTTACAAAATCTTACTAAGAATGTATCTATGTATATAAAAAGATAACTTTTTTGTCATTTATTTATTTTTTAACCTCTCAATTTTTTATGAATTCCAAAAAGCATAACTCAAAAAATGTAACATAAAAATGTTTTTTAATGTCAGAATATATTTAATTTTGTTGTATTTATTTCATTTATTTACCATAAAAGCATGCTTGGACTTTTTATTATTTGTGTTAATATATATATATATATATATATATATATATATATATATATATATACACATACATATATATATATATACACACACACACACACATATATATATATATATATGTTTTTTTTTTTACAGGGACAGAGAGAGAGTCAGAGAGAAGGATAGATAAGGACAGAAAGACAGGAACAGAGAGAGATGAGAAGCATCAATCATCAGTTTTTTATTGCAACACCTTAGTTGTTCATTGATTGCTTTCTCATATGTGCATTGACTGTGGGCCTTCAGCAGACCAAGTAACCCCTTGCTCGAGCCAGTGACCTTGGGTCCAAGCTGGTGAGCTTTGCTCAAGCCAGTTGAGCCCGTGCTTAAGCTGGCGACCTTGGGGTCTCAAACCTGTGTCTTCCACATCCCAGTTTGACATTCTATCCACTGTCCCACTGCCTGGTCAGGATATATATTTTTTTAATATTTGACTTAATTATTATAACATATTTCTCAGAAATTTGTATATACTGTGCCTACAATTATTTGTAGGATTTTAAATGCACCCCAACTTCAGAAAGTTTGAGAACTATTGGTTTATAGTTATCATCTATTTTTTCTATGTATATTATAAACCCCACTGTACTTTGATAGAATTTTTTTTTACCCTAAACACTTGATTAAGGAGATATAAATAATTGTTAAAAATATATAATTACCCATTCAGTTTCTATTACAAGTGCTCTTTATTTTTCATTGAGGTTTACATCTGGTAACATTGTTCATCTACTTGTAGAACTTTCTTAATATTATTGGTAGTACAGTCTGAAAGTGATAATACACTCTTCAAACTTTTGTGTGTCTGAAATAGATTTTATTTCACCTTTTATATTTAAAGTTATGTTCACTGGGTAAAATTCTAGGTCAACAGTACTTTTTTTCTTTTCAGTATTTTAAAAGTTTTTTTTTACCATCTACCATCTTCCATCTTCCATTAATTATGATGGAAAATTTTCTATGACCCTTATCTTGATTCATGTGTTATAATAAGTCTTTTTCTCTTGTTGCTTTTAAGACTTTTTTTCTTTATTATTTGTGTTAAGCAATTAATAATGATATGTCTTGATGTAACTTTATTCCTATGCTTGGGGTTTGCTGAGATTTTTGGATATTTAGATTTTTATTTTTCATCAGATTTGGAAATATTTTGCCTACTGTTTTTGTCAAATATTTTTTTCTATTCAAACAGCCTTTCCTCTTGTTTGTAGGCTACAATTTAAAATATATTTGACCTCATAAACTTTTTTTTTTCATTGTCAACTCATTTACTTTTAATTTTTAGGCCAGTTTATCTGTGAGTTATATTTAGTTTTTATTACTATGTCTTTAAGTTTGCTATATTTTTCTTACAAATCCCAACTGTTCTTAATTTCTTCCAGTGTAATTTCTTTATCAACTTGTAACTCTCATTTCTACAAGTTCAATTTGGATTATTTCAAAAATATAATTCATACTTACTTAACATGTTCAACCTTTCCTCTAGTTTTTTAAGCATATGTACTACAATAATCACTTTAAGGCCTGGACTGCTAATATTATGATCTATGTCTTTCCTGGGCCAGTTTTGAATAATTATTTTTCTCTTCTTCATGGGTCATTTATTTCTGGGAGCATGAAGGCTTGGTAATGTTTTTTTTTTTCATTTAGATATTATTCGTTTTACCTTGATACCTAAAATATTCTTGCAATTTGTTTTTACAATGTAGTTAAATTACTTGGAAACAGTTTAAAATTATTTGGGGGAGGTATTTTATGTTTTGTTAGGTGAAACTAGATCAGCGTTTAATCTCGGGTACATTTCTTCCATTAATTACTCTTCTACTTCTTGTCCTATAAATTAAGAAGATTTTTTTCACTCAAGATGTTTGGAATAGACCTTATTCCATGTGATCCCACCACACTGTTTTCTTTATTGTAAGGTTCCTCAACCTTGGTGTAATTGAGTTACACTGGACAATCCATTGTTGTGGGGAGCTTCTGTGTACATTGTATGATGTTTAGCAGCATTTCTGGCCCCTATCTAATTTATGGTAGTAGCACCCTCACCACAAGTTTTGATAACAAAATTATCTCAAGATACTGTGAAATATATCCTCAGGTGCCACATTGCCCCCAGTTGAGAACTACTATTCTCATGTTATGTTTCCTAGGTTTCAGATTATTTGGTTGCGTACCTGTGCTAATCATTATTCAGCTGAATCCTTGAAGGAACCCTGTGAAGATGTCTCGAGTTTTCTCTCTGTGCATCTCTCTTCTCTTTGCTTTTGTGCCTTGAGAATTCTAGTCAGATTACTTTTCCTGAACTTAGTATGACTTTGGGGCTCTTTTCTGAGTTCCTTCTCTTTGTGCTACTACCTAGAAAATTTCCCTGGCAGTAAACAAGGCAATTTAGAATTTAACTTTTTTATTTTTTATTGTTTAGACATCATTGTCCTTACAAAAGTATCTTATGTTTTTAATTATTTAAATATGCTATTAATATTAAAATTATATATGTACACATACATATATAAGCACATGCATATATATGCATTTATTGTTTTTGCTCATGAGCTGCTCTGGCATGTTTAAATGCCCTTAGTTTTGAAATATATCCTTATAAAGACACCATCCTTATAAAATTTGTCCTTATCAAGTCCATGTTTATCATGTCAAAATTTTTATTCAAGAATGGTAGATATAAAAGTTTTTACTTACTCTGAAATAAAATCTAGGAAAAGACAGATTCTACTTGCAAAAGTTATGACTTCTGACTTGAATTACTATATTCTTATCAATAAGATGCTAAAGTTAAATAAGAATTGAAGACTGATTTCCAATAATGAACTAGAATTGGAATACTTTAAAAATAATTAGAAAAACTTAAGCAAGTAGTTTGCTCTTAATGTATTTTATTTTATTTCCTTGTATAATTGAGAGTTAAAAATAAATATATGTAAACATTTTCTTTCTCTTATAAACTTTATAATATTGAAATAATTTGAACCTGATACTATTATATATTTCTCTTTGGGTCCTATCAGCTTTTAGCAGTTCCCAGACTTTCTCCCAACCAATTTAGTATCCTAAATAATTGTTCAAGGTTTAGACATACCCCAAATTTCTTTTCTTTTCTTGAAACACAAAATCTAGTTCTTTTAAGAAGAAACCATTGCTAATGCAGTAAACTATTGTGTTGATTTATAAATAGGAATTAATTATCTTTTACTCTGTTTGTCATTTCAACATGTTCATTTGAATTCAGCATGATTCATTAAAAATATCTACTGTACTGTGGGCAGTATTTTATATGTTGAAATATAGGTTTAGCTTATTTCTTCATGTCAAAACATAAGAATAATGTTAAATACTTTAGTAAATGCTGGAAATAACAAAACAAAAAAAATTGTTCTTTTTAAGAACAAATTAAGTACACATTGTACCTATGGATAATCTGTCACTCAAACATAACACCTTATATAGAACAGGATAAGCAGTTCTGCTTTCAAAACACAATGCAGCCCCATTGTTCCATGCAATGCTAGATACTATTCCAGAGGGAGAGTAACATGCTTCTAGATAGACCACTGGCAGTATTTGAAATTGTTTCATTTTTTCCCTGATCTAGTAATAATTACTTTTATTCTAATTTTGCTATGTTACCAATTTTTATTATTTAATCAATATTGCTACATAAAATTTAAAACACATATGCTTTAATTTTATAATAATGTTCTTAATTTGATATTCTTGAATTAAACTTATCTTTTAAATTGGAGAGTTTAATTAAATGTGAGTTTAAATTTATTTTGTTGAAAATGTACACAGAGATTTTCAGAGCAACCATCCCCAAATATTTCTTTTTTTATATAAATTTTTCCAAAGTGAGAAGCGGGGGGAAGGCCGAAAGACTCCCACATGCACCCAACTGGGATCTATCTGGCATGCCCACCAGGGGGCGATGCTCAGCCCATCTGGGGTGTTGCTCCACTGCAACTGGAGTCATTTTAGTGCCTGAGGCAGAGGCTATGGAGCCATCCTCAGCACCAGGGCCAACTTTGTTCCCATGGAGCCTTGACTGTGGGAGGGGAAGAGAGAGAGAGAGAGAAAGGAGAGGGGGAAGGGTGGAGAAGAAGATGGACACTTCTCCTGTGTGCCCTGGCTGGGAATCAAACCTGGGATTTCCACATACCGAGCCAACGCTCTACGGCTGAGCCAACCAGCCAGGGCTCATTCCCAAATATTTCTATTCCTACATATAATCTAGTCCTGCCTATCATTCCCTCACATAGATACTATTGATGTGTTTTCAATGTTGGTTTTATGTCTTCAGACAGTTGCATATTGGTTCAAGCCAATTTGTCTTCACAATTATTAAGTTTATTAGTTTCTTTGTTTGTTTGTTTTAAATAGATGCCAGTAGCCTCCAATAATTAGTTAGATAAGAACCACAGTTTGCTTTTTTACAGTGTTACTACCCAATAGCAAATATAAAAAAAGTAATTTTAGAATATTACTACTTATGGAACCATTTGTTGGAAAACAGTGGCAAAAACATCGCATATCCTTTCTTATAAGTTGGTGGAGTCCAGTTTGTTACTAGTCTAAGCAGACTGGTGAGAATTTTACATAAAAGGTTAATTCAAAACATATCTAAAAAACTTCTTGCAGCAGAATTAAACTATCCTGTTTGGAACATAGCCACAAAATCCTTCATTTTACATCTGAGCTGAGTGTTAAATCAAAGGTACTCGGCCTAAGGTACTACACTGAAAGATATAATTTGTTAGGCAAATCAAGATACTTTGAACATCTTTTGTATTAGGTAACAAATCCACAATAGCAGATAGAGCTAAAGATAATGGAAGACATTACATTCAATTCTAGAATTTGAACTAAAATAACTAACCAACCATCTCTGGAGTAGGTATTCCTAATTAGAATCATTCAAATTAACCAACTATTCTTAAGTACAGATTAATGTTAACTTGCATGTGTGCACTCACACACATTCACACACATGTGCAATATAATAAGTTGAAGAAGGCATGTTATAGCAATAGAACAAATTCAGCACCTATAAAATCCATGCTAAAAATAATTTTCAGATTAACCACTCTGAACCAAAACCCTATATTTTTCACACTCCTTTCTTTCTCAAAAGATTTAACTGTAACTATTATATACAGAATTAAATCTTTGACAGCAATAAGCATCAAAGATCTGGTTCCATTTACCTCACCGATCTTAATTGCCACTGCTTCTCTAAAAATATCTTTCACTTAACCTTCATGCTTTTTCACAATTTTATTTTTCTCTCAACTTCATCACCATTTCTTCTCCATCTCCATTAGTAATCCTTTCATTGCTAAAACATGCTAATGTCTCCAACTTCTCTTCTGTTTTCTTCCACACATTTTTCTATTGTTAACAATACTCTCACTGGCCTTCAACAACCACCATACCTTTCATTGAAGAGATGAGGTAAGGTAAGGAGGCAGAGCAGGAGAAATAACAGGTACTTCCAGGAGGAAGGGCAAGATCAAGATGGATGGGGGCAGAGATCTTCAAAGTAAGTTTCAGTGACAAAATTTATCAGATTCTCTTAAGAATCAAAAGTTTAAATTACTGTGTGAATAGCAGTTTGGGAGATACCACAAGTCAACCAAACATTAAAATCAAATCTAGGCAAAGGAAGGTTTTGCAGAGGTCCTCACATACTGAAACAGAGCATTCACTTTATATTACTACCCAGACCAGTGTTGAAAAACTTGGGAGCCATCTTAGATGTCTTGGAATTCCATGATCCTAATCATATAACAATTTCTTTCCTTCTTTGGGAATAGAGAACACTAACATTATAAACATTGCTCTTAAGTAAGATATTTCAGATTAAATGCAGCCTTTCCCCTAAGACATGTACATGTTTTCAGTGAAAGAGAATAACATATGAAAATTTCTTATTTTAAATTCATGAATTTATGTATGGATTATGTATGTATTATGTATGAAATTATATATGTGTATATATATAGCATATATATATATTTCTTTCTGCTAAATTAAGAAGAAAATAGTCACAAATTATTCAAAATGAGAATTTGTAGGGACATAACCCAGTGGATTGGAAAGTAGATAGAGGCACAAACCCTGTTTCTCAACAAAATATAAATGGTTTAGGTTAGCACTTTCCCACTGTTGCACCTTAATTCGGTCCCTTTTGCCTTTACTCTGATTATAATCATCAAGCAAACGTTGTCCAGGGCATAGTATCTCTTAAAAATATTTTAATCTCCCATTTTCAGACAGAAAACTCAAATCTGTGAAGGTAATATTAGGATATTGTTTGAGTCCTGACAGGAAATATATAGCTACCCTTTAATCAGTTCTTCTTGTTGGTACTTTCCAGTGTTTTGTTCATTGTCAATAGATGAATCAAAGTAATGTCTATTGCAGAAAGAGTAATGTCTAGGCTTTGGCAGATTTTAAAACAGGAGACTTTAGGAAGAAGTAGAAACTATAATAATTTAGAAACAAACTTTGTTTTTATAGAATTTCCCCAAGTGGGAGAAAGACCTACCAAAATAAAACTGAGAGCAACCATCACTATTGACATCCCTGTACCTTGAGAACTCCTGATGGGCTGTTCCCAAGGGGAGAGTTCCTACTGTACATACTCTATTCTCCCATGAGGAGGACAATAATCCCTAGCTTATTTTGTATTCTATGTTTAGGGACTTATTTCAGCCAGTCAAAAATATTATAATACATTTGAGCCCATTTATATGCAATTCTTCAACGGGCAAACATAATGTACAGTGACAAAAATATATAACAGTGGTTGCCTGGGGCCAGTGGTAGGGTGTAGGTGGGAGGTGGATTGCTGAAGGATATAAGAGAACTTTTTTGAGATGATTGAGGTGTTCTATATTTTGATATTTGGTGATAGTTGTTACTGGAATACATTTGTCAAAACTTGTCAAACTGTGCATTCAAAATGAGTATTTTATTAAATATAAGTTATACCTCAATAAAGTTTATTTAAATTTTAAAATATTTATGAATGATACTTGTATAGATATTTATGAATATATTGGAAATTCCCTGAATTATTTTATTATTTTATTGTAATCTTTGTGGGAGACATTTGTACATTAGTAGGAAAGACTTATAAAATCAATTTCATTTTAATTATTTTGATTAAAATATTGTAGCTTTTTGAAGTGCTAGCTCTACTAAAAATTTATTCTTTGATATTTAAAATTGCTTAGCTTAATTTATTTCAGATTTACTTATCCTGGGAGCTGTTTCTAAACAATTTTATGGTCCTTATTTTGTGATCTTTGATATTAACTCCTGGAGTCAGTGGGAGCATGACTCAGTAAGGAATGAAGGCTTGAGTGACTAGCATAGTTAATATAACATTACAAAACGTTTAACTACCAATAAAGGCTTACCTAATAGGAATCTCTAGTTGTTTGTTTATTTTGTCCTGACTATGCAAATATTAAAAATACTTTGGAAATATTGATACTTATGAAAACTTTTAAAGTGGTAAAAAAAACCCCACAAAAAACAGGATATTTTAAATAAAAAGACAAGTTTCTGCAATATGCATATTTTTTTAAAACTATACAAATTTGGCCTGACCAGGCCATGGTGCAGTAGATAGAGCATTGGACTGGGATTTTGAGAACCCAAATTCAAAACCCTGAAGTTGCCATCTTGAGTGTGGGGTCTCCGGCTGGAACAAGGTATCATAGACATGACCACATGGTCGCTGGCTTGAGCCCAAAGGTCCCTGGATTGAATCCCAAGGTCGTTGCCTTGAGCAAGGGGTCACTGGATCCACTGGAACTCCCAGGTTAAGGCACATATGAAAAAGCAATCGATGAACAACTAAGGTATTGCAACTATGAGTTGATGCTTCTCATCTTTCTCCCTTCCTTTCTGTCTGTTTCAAAAAAAAAACAAAAACAAAAACAAAAAAACCACAAAAACCAACAAAAAAACTATACAAACTTGATTTCTGCACAAATTTTAAATTTATCATTACACAATTTATTTTATCTTTACTATGTATACCTTAAAAATGTAAGAAGTCATTATATTTCTCTCGAGACATATTTGTATTTTTCATTGTCTATTGCTCAAAAGAAGTTGCTGTCTTGAAAAATGTGTTAAAGATAATTTAGTCTATGAGCAATTAAATATTTGTAATGGTGATAGCTGTTAGAACTTCTTATTAAAGACACAAATGAAGTATATTTATATCCATATATAATAATTTGATCTTTCCTCCTCATTTTTATTCTTTGCTTATGAATAGTGTTATTTATCACTCCAGCCAAACATTGAATCTCTTGGGAACTGCAAACTGTTTTGGAAAGATGTGTGCTAAACTTTAGTTGATAAGGAGAAAAACTATGTTGTCAATTATTTGTGAAAGCTGATACAGACTTTTTATTATGCCTTTTCACTGTGGTTACCAAATCCTTATACCCTGGACTAATGATATGGATTAATTGGTATTGACTTCAATGCCAATTTATTTTGGGAATGACTAACAGACATTGTTAATACCTTGTGCTGGGTCCCCTGTTCAAGCTCTGTTTCCCGTTGCAGCTGTGAGGGACTCCTATCTTGCATGCTGAACTCCTCCCAAATCTGCTTTAGGCAGCAGAGACAGCACTCTCAGCTCCCATGCAAGTTTGTCATTAAGGAGCTGGAAGAGTGCTCCTGCAGTGGAGAAGTGTGGGGACTGGAACAGTAGGAAGGCAGGGTGGTGGCTACCAGTCCCAACTTCCAATCCTTCAAGTTGTTACTGGAGGGAGGTTCTTCTGTGATATTGCAAGAAATAAAGTTCAAGAACACAGATATCAAGGATTTTAAATAATAGTGGCAAGATTTATTAGGGTGAAAAGAGATAGTATGTCCTCAAAGAGGCAGAGAGTGGGCAGGCTGTGGGAGCGGCTGCCCTGGGGTCCTTGCTTTGCCTCCATATACTATTTTCTTGGGTTCCTAAAAGAGCAAGCTTACTTTCACACTATCCGATCTCTTTCCTGGCTCTATCCAGGGCTTGTTTTTATGCCTTCCCCCTAGCCAATCTCTTTTCTGGATATTCCAGGGTTTTGTGCCCTTACACTATCAGATTTTTTCCTGACTGTTCCAAGCTAGTTTCTTTCTGCTTTATGGTCGCCTCATAGTTCTGCTTGTCATTTGGTTTTTATGCGCATGCACATAACAAAAGAATTTTCCCCCTTCTATTTCTTCTTCCCCAGTTAATCTGGAGGATGGTACAGGTTACTCCCTGCGGTGATTGGAAAGCCGGGTTTTCCTGTCCAGTCAGATGTTAATCTGTTTAGCAGAGCGAAACTGGCTATTCCCTGGAGTGACTGTACACTGCCCCTTCCTAATTAATCTGACTTAATCAGATACTGGGCTCCCTCTATTTCCTCAATATTTAACTAACTGCCTACTTTAAGAAGGCAGAAGTCATAAAAACATATAGTAAAATGTATCAGATAATTCTAACTAGGGTGGAGCACCAGTTGATCTCATTGAAAACAAGCTCAAAACTTTCTCCTTTACTGTCTTTATCTCTTTCCTTGTCTCAGTCTCCTCACTCCTTCACTCCAGCCCCTTGGGGTCACCTTTGGAAGAAAATAACTGCACCCAAATCTTTATCACAGGCTCTGCTCTCAAGTGAACTAAAACCAACACAACTAATATAACTATCCTCTGTAATTATTTTTTGAGGTGGAAATAACCATTCCTGACCATAGTTGATAGCATTCAATTTAGAGTTTACAGCTTCATCTGCAAGGTAAACATTTTGTAGTCACAAAGCGGGAGTAAGGGCGGTGGTTTAGCTCTTGCTCAGTTTCTCATTATGTGACTTTGAACCAATCATCTTCCTTTGGTGAGCCACAAGTTTGCTTCTTATGGAGTATGATACTAACTATTCTATAATTATGTTAGGGTTAAATTAGCTAATCTATAGCAAATTATTGGAAGTACAAGAGACTGTATAAATACAAGGCATTTTAAGTACTATCTGACACAAAACCCTCTTTCAATATTGCTTGTTAAGGTTTAGTAGGTGTTGTCTTTCCTGTATTTCTATTTATGTACATATTTATCCATCCCTCCTCCTTCAATAGAAAATTAAATTTAAATGTTTATTTACCACCTCTCTTCCTTTAGAAAGAGCTGGAAATTTCACCAAGTTTGTGGTTGTTGTTGCTAGATGTGATAACATTGAGTATTCAAATATATGAATGCATTGCTTCATCCAAGGATAAATATATATTGGTACTTGATAAGCTAAAATTTTTATATTAATCATTATTAGCACTCTTCTCTCTTTGAAGACTGGCTCATCATCCAATGTTTAGACACTGCTCTGCTCAAAGATATTTTAGATCACATTTAAGAAACTGGTGATTAATTGTTTCAGTTTATCCTGTTGCTTGGTTTTCTCTCCCAGTCATGACTTGTGTAAAGTAAGATGTACTCCAAGTATAAACTTATTGTTTGATTCTTATATATCCTAATAACACATATTGGCAGAAACAATGCTGTTTGTCATTTTACTGTATTCTCTTCCTTGGCACACAGGAATATTCTATTTCCTTGTTGTTTGGTTGTGTCATTGAAATTGCATTGTGACCAATGAGATGTGGAAAATTATGTGTACTATTTCTTATCCTGGACTTTTAAAAAATGCATAAATCTCCAGGTCACACTTTCTCTGTTGTAATGACTTGGGAGAAAAATGTTATATAACTAAAGATAAAAAAAAGAAGATTGACCCATATTAGACTTTGATTAGTTGAGATATCAATTTCTGTTGAGCCTCTGAAATTTTGGGACGATCTGTTGCAACAGTTGAAGTTGGCCACTATAATTAATACATTATGCCATTACCCTAATCACTGCATACTTATGATGGAAAATAAATAAAACTCAATTTTATAATAGACTTTAAAATTTCATTATTGCTTATATTAATTTGGCAATAAATGCCCCTATGGGGTTAAGAAAACATTGACTCCTATCATTAAAGTTGCTTAAATACTATAGAATTTTTGTTTCCATAAATGCTATTCTAGCCTCACTTTCTTGTGTAAAAGATTATTGGATCCATTTATTTATTTATTGAAAAATATTTTGCGACATGTCAAGTACATCATTTTATTTCTGAGTTGATTTCTTTCTCAAAATGACA
This sequence comes from Saccopteryx bilineata, assembly GCF_036850765.1. Taxonomy (NCBI): domain Eukaryota; kingdom Metazoa; phylum Chordata; class Mammalia; order Chiroptera; family Emballonuridae; genus Saccopteryx; species Saccopteryx bilineata. Next base: position 184,836,831 of record NC_089494.1, read on the forward strand.
CTATGGGTTCTGACTTCTCTCTTCAGTTTTTAAATGCCTAATGGCAATGCAATCATTCCATTAACATAAACACTGATTAAGAAACTGATATTATAACCCTTTAAATTCAACAATTTTTGTTCAAATATAAGTTATTTGGACAGGAAAAGCAATCATCAAAGGTAATCCAATATGGAAATATATTTTTTCATAAGTACTACTTTAAAATATTTCTTTTTACTGAATATAAGCCATATTCCTTACTCTGAGAGTTGTTAATGCTGTTGGCCCCATAGCTTCATTTCCTGAAAGAAATACTGGCATCTTTCAAATTTCTCCTTTAAATTTCTCCCTTATGTCCTCACTTTTGTATTATACTTACACCTCTTTTTTTCAGTTATATAGGAATCTGTGTAATGCTTTCTTCATTTCTTGTGTAGATTTTTCCCCCTAAATATTACCTTTTCTTAGAAAATGTTTAACTATCATAATTTATTTTACTCATTTTTCTATAACTCTATAATAGCATGTTAATGAGAGTGACATTTTATTTCTAATTTATTTTGGTGACATCTAATTGTTTACCTTATGCTCTATCTATAAAAATCTTTATAATTTTCATGTGTGTGTGGTATGTGTGTGTGTGTATGTGTGTGTGTATGTCAGAGACAGAGAGAGATAGAGAGTGAGACAGATAGGGACAGACAGACAGGAAGAGAGAGATGAGAAGCATCAATTCTTCACTGTGTCACCTTAGTCGTTCATTGATTGCTTTCTCATATGTCCTAGACCAGGGGCTATAGCAGACTGAGTGACCCCTTGCTCAAGCCAGCAACCTTGGGCTCAAGCTGGTGAGCCTTACTCAAACCAGATGAACCCACGTTCAAGCTGGCAACCTCAGAGTTTTGAACCTGGGTTCTCTGCGTCCCAGTCCTATGCTCTATCTACTGCGCCACCACCTGATTAGGCAAAAAATCTTTATGATTTTCACATAAATTTAATATTGTCTCTCATACAAATGTTCTTAAAGAAAAAATTTTATTTATTTATTTATTTATTTATTTATTTATTTTTATTAAGTGAGAGACAGGGAGGCAGAGAAACAGACTCCCACATGCACCCCAAAGTGAATCCACAAGGCAAGCCCCCTACCAGGTAATGCTCTGCCCATCTGGAACTGCTGCTACATTGCTTGGCAACCAAGCTATTTTAGCACCTGAGATGAGGTCACAGAGCCATCATTGGAGCCCAGGCCAACTTGCTTGACTCATTTGAGACATGGCTGCAGGAGGGTAAGAGAGAAAGAGAGAGAGAGAGAGAGAGAGAGAGAGAGAGAGAGAATAGGGAGAGGGAGAGGTGGAGAAGCAGATGTGCATTTCTCCTGTCTGCCTTGATTGGGAATTGAACCCGAGACTTCCACACACACACGCACGATGCTCTACAGCTGAGCCACTGTCCAGGGTCAGAAAAACTTTACTGGATATTATCTTGTTTTAATCTTCAAATGATCCAAGTATACTAAATGTTAACCTTCAATTTCTATTGTAATAATGCCTGGTAGAAATACTATGTTATAACTGATGCTGCTTCTCTGTTCTTCGTTGTTTTCAGAAGAATGTGTAGTTTCTAGTAAATTATTAATTGTTTACTCAGGCAAAACAATTTAGAAAACATTCACATTTTTATAGGACTATAATAATCATAGCACCCTGGCTGGTTGGCTCGGCCTGGCTTGCGGAAGTCCCAGGTTCGATTCCCGGCCAGGGCACACAGGAGAGGCGCCCATCTTCTTCTCCACCCTTCCCCCTCTCCTTCCTCTCTGTCTCTCTCTTCCCCTCCCGCAGCCGAGGCTCCATTGGAGCAAAAGATGGCCCGGGCGCTGGGGATGGCTCCTTGGCCTCTGCCCCAGGCGCTAGAGTGGCTCTGGTCGTGACAGAGCGACACCCTGGATGGGCAGAGCATCCTCCCTGGTGGGCGTGCCGGGTGGATCCCGGTCGGGCGCATGCGGGAGTCTGTCTGTCTGCCTCTCCGTTTCCAGCTTCAGAAGAATACAAAAAAAAAAAATCATAGCAATTATTTAAGATGTCAAAATATTGCAATAAACTAATATTCTTTATAAAAAAGAAGAGAAAATATAACGCTTATTGCATTTTAGTAAAAAAAAATAAATAAAAAAAAGCAACTGAATAGGCCTTTACCGGTTTGCTTAGTGGATAGAGTGTGGGCTTGGCATGTAGATGTCCTGGATTCAATTCCCAGTCAGTGCACACAAAAGAAGTGACCATTTGCTTCTCTCCCCTGCCCTCTTCTCCCTTCTCTCCCTCTTCCCCTTCTGCAGCCAATGGCTTGATTGGTTTGAGCTATGGCACCAGGGCACTGAGGATATCTTGGTTAATTTGAGTATTGGCCCCAGACCAGGGTTGTGGGTGGATCCTGATTGGGATGCATGAGGAAGTCTGTCTCATTATCTCCCTTCCTCTTACTTTAAAAAGGGAGGGGAGAAGAGCAGCTGAATTGGAACATCCTCAGTAGAACTTCTGAATGCCACATATGTCATGATTCCATGAAGAACATTGATGTAGTGGTTATCTCTTAGCTTCTGGAGCCAGACCTTCTTAATTTAAAGTCTTTCACCAAAAGCACTGCTGTGAGATATTAGGCAAGGTATTTAAACTCAAGCTTTGTTTTTTGTTTTATATGTAAAATATCAATAATTGTTTTATACATTCTTGTGAGAGTTAAGTGTGTTAATACATGTGGAAAACAGTAAGCAGTATATAATGGTTTTCTGTAATTTTAAATCTGTATTAGTTAGTGATCATGCAACTATCCATTCATAAGCATAAATACAAAACTGAATTTGCTCAGACTACTGTCTGCAAAAGCCTGAGGGCAGTGATCTCTAGAAGGTTCAAGTTGACTTTAATTTAATCAAACCTAAAAGGAGTTTTTGAAATTTGGCTGTACTAAGAGAATTGTTTAGTGGGCGAGGGTAAACAGAAAGAACATGTGGTTATGTCTTATGCAATTTCATACAACATATAATTAAAAGAGACAATCAAACATGGTGGTATGTAGGAGTGGGTATCAGTCATAGGTCTTTAGAGACCATTTTTTAACAACTTCTAGATACTTTTTCTTGCTTTATCTTCTGCCATATCACCTGCTATTTACTGTTTCTCCAAAGGCTCCTGTGCTGATCATCTCAAGGCTAACAGAGGTCTCCTCATGAGTCCTCTTATACTCAAGTATTTTTTATTAAGTATGTAAGTTCCGGATGGCTCTCCCTGTTATTTCAGTGGTCTCTCCTTCCAACATGCTGGGAAATTGGTAAATTTGGAGTTTGATATGCAATTTCTATCAATCTTGCGAAGCACAATTTAAAACCATCAATGATTGAACAACTGGTTTAAGAAACACCAGAATATTAATGATCTAATCCTGAGAACCAATTAGAGCTGCCCCCCTCCCAATGCTGATATTTTTCTTTCTATATGTAGGCCTTTCATTTTCAGAAATCCATAAATGTTAGTAAGAGTAACAGTTCCCCTAATAACAACTTTAACATCTGTAATTCTTGAGGGACCAAGACATAATCTGCATAGTTTCAGATGCTATTAAAATAATTTATAAGCAAAATGATACTAGAAGATTACTCTTAAGACTTTTGTATGTGTTTTTCCCTAAAAAGCTCACACTGTAATTACAGCACAAACTCAAAGGACCCGTATTCTCTTAAGGCTTTTGCAAACAAGAACAGGGGTATAGGGATGAGGATGTTATCTGTGCTTTCCTTTCTTTCTCTATGGGCTACAAAAAACACGTGGAAAAATCATGGAGGTAGAGAAGCTTAGAATAATCTTATCCAAAATGCCTAGTAGAGCTTTGCCTTTTCTTTCGAAGATGCCTGCAATTTTCTCTGAAGCAGTCTGAGGAAACCTTTGAAATAATTAAACTACAATTTAATGCATTGCTACTGTCTTGATAGACTCGCTTGGAACAATCTTTTAATGATTTCTTTCATTTTTTTATTCCTTTTACCCATTCCTATATATTTTAAATAGAACATTGCCTTTAAACATAACATGAGTTGGTGATAAACAACAATAACAAAAAACACTATTCATATTTTCTGTTTATAACAATAAAAACTTTAAAGGCAAAGAGTATTCTATTTTACTTAATGGATTACCCCACTTACAATAGAAGAGGTTTGCTATCCTTTCTAGGAAGACAAATAGTCCTAAATGTCTTTTTAGTTTAACAAAACATGCACAGGTTATATTTCATATGACATCCAGCAGTTGGAGAGAAGAGAAATCTGTGCTAAACTCTACAAGAACAAAAACGATGCTGTTTTGCGATTCCCAATAGCAGACTGATTCCTTACATTCATAAGTGTCAGATATTACCTAGTGCTTTTAGTGATTGCCAATTCACTTGGTCTTTTTTTTATCTGAATAGTACATTGACATACTTACTTGATTCTGAACAATGAAGCTGAAAAAACATTCAGCCAATTTAAGGGGCTAAGGGAATAATGCTAGATAAGTCATGCTGTTTCTTCCATACACATAATACCTTTTTCTAAATAACACATGGCACTAGAGACATGAAATCTTGTAAATCTTTGTGATAGTCTGATTAAATTAATTAGATACTGCTTCATTAAGGGAGGAAGTAAGGTCTCAAGAGGGGTGGTCATTTCTCAACTCCCTCACAATCTTCAAGTAGATACATGATCTTTTTCAGGATTCTTTTGTGAGAGTGAGCCAGCCCTGACCAAAGAAATAGGACAGGATTGGCATGAGAAAATGAAGAAAACATTCACTGATAATGCTATTGATTTGAAACATGCATTGAATGAGACAATGTTAAAATACAAGTTGTTTCATTTACAGACCTAATTTTAATGATAATTATTTATTGATAGCTTGTTGCGTAAAACTAGAAGAGTCAGGATAAAAATATTTTAAATCACGTGGCTTTAAATAATTCAACCCACAACAACTTTCAAGCATTTGGTGTGTTATAGAAAGCACCAAGTGAGATATTTCAAAAATTAAAAATAAATTTTTTTATATTTTTTAAATAAAGATAAAAAATTAAGATCAAAGATCTTAATTATTCAAACTAGCATGCTTAGTAATCTATCAGCAAATACATTGTTACAGTGGTTATCTTACAATTGACCAGCTATGTACAATTGACCGGCATCACTAAAGGACAACTTTCTGTTCTACTTGGTATAGATAATCTCAGATCTTTCTAATTACAACAGCATTATTCAATCCTGCAGGATCCATCTAGCCTTATTCTATAAATCAGCAATACATATTCCTTAACAACATGAAAGTTCTCTTCCATTCTTAGCAATATGCAGATCAATTTTCAGGAGTCATTATGACTGAGCAATTTGATTGCATCTTAAGAGGTTAAAACTCTTCTGGCAAGATATGCTGATTTATTGGTTTTAAAATGGAAATGAAAATTCTAAGTGCTGGATCAGCAAAAGGGTGGTACAGAAAGCTAGTGACCTTCAGGACTCTCTTGAGATTCAGTGTTAAGATGGCCTGAGCCCAAACTCAAAGAAAGAAATGGTTCCTTAGACTTTATATAAGTACTGGTGCTTTAAATTGCAAATCCTGTGGCTTGGTTTTCAGAAGATATTCAGGGAAAACTATGTGGTGCTGCTATTGAGTTGAACAAAATTCAAGAGGTAAAATTTGAATGATGTATTTTATATCTATTTAAAAGAGATTATAAAAATTCTTGTCTCTAGGACAAAATTTTAATTTTATTTTTGTGTTACATACTGGACAACGTGATAGCCCTGAATGGACACACTTCAGTGACATACCTCCTTTCACTTACCTAAACCCCATCATCCTCAAATCCTTTTCTATGCCATGCTCTCTCTCTTTCTTTTCTTTTTAAACATCTCATAACACCTAATTTTAAATGTTGTCATATCTGCATTTTATATGTCTCCTATCTGCACCACTATATTATTCTCTATGTCTGAAATTACTGCCTTATAATTTTAAATATTCACCTGTCAGCCCAGTGTTTTGTAGCAATTTAAAAAACTAATCTTGAAGTAACAGTTGTTTGCTTGGGTCTGTGAAGGAGTTAGAAGAGACCCAGATCCTCAAGAATTCCGTGCTATTTTGGTGTATAAGAGCAAGCATGTATTTTTTATCCTTTTGCGGTGTAAGGCCAGATGCTGCTGCCATGGACATTCACATGCAGGTTCTCACTGAATTCGGACAGACTATAAAGAAACAGTGGAGCCAAAAAATTTGGGGCCATTCCTTTATTAAAAATCTCACACTGGCCGACGAGCAAACAGGCAGGGAAAACACTTCCCTTTCATTCAGGGCTCCCAAACCCTTGACACATTCTCTGGTTCCACACCCAGGAGAATTTTCTCTGGTTCCTCCTAGAATCAAAGGCCTCACCAGTCTCAGCGGAACTCGCAAAGTCCCTTGACTGTGGTTCCCCATCAGCACACCTTCTCTCTCTTTGCCAAACTGGCTGGGGTCACAAAGCCCCCTCCTCCAGCAAACATTAGCAAAACAATGGCTCCTCCCAAGCAGGAATGCAATCTGCAATTTGCAATCAACTGCCCTGCTATGAGGGCAAGCACATAGGTGGCTGCCCAGAGCCATGTTTAAAACAATAAAAGTGAGCAAACTCCAAAATTAAAATTTTACAAACTCATTTGCTCAACATGTGGTAATGCTTTTCTTTGCTTCTTTGGAAAATTCCCACCTAGCCTCAAAATACAACCCAAATACTATCTCTCTTCTCTGAGGCAGCGCTCATCACTTCATTATTCTCCTCAATTTAAATATCTCATAGAAATCTATTGCTTTGTTATAAAGTACTGCACCCCAGATTCTGAAAGGCACTGTACCTCATTTCATCAAGTTCATGTACAGATACTCAGTCCAGAGGAATTTGGAAAAGTTTTATTAAAGGAGGAAATTTATTAAATATGCCGGACACATATAGCTTACACGGGGCAGCAGTCCCAAGTCATTTGTGTCTATAATATTCTAGGGGCTGGCTATATACCCTTAATTATACATGGGTGGGGAAAAAGCCTGACATCACGGCATAAGCCTATAACCTTTGCTTTCACCTATGCAGGTTTGGGAAAAGGATGAAGGGGGGATGGGACACAATTCATTAGCAAGTTTATAACATTTGTTTATAGGATTTATAAAAAGACATTTCTACACCTTAAAACTTACAAGGTAACACAATGGTAAGAATGTCACTTTACATATTAAAAGATATTCCTATATTTTCTAGTGTTCATCTGCCATTCCTTTGTTCAGAGATATATACATTAACTACATGCTTTCAGGAGGGGAGGGGTAGTTTCTATGGGGACAAATGCCTGTAAATGGCCCATCAATATAAGAAAAGGTTTATTTTAATCTTTCTCTTCTTGCACCTGGCTAGCTATTCACCTATTTCCTTACAGCTGCTGGGGGGGTGGGGGTGGGGGATGTCAGAGAATCCAAATCTTCTTCCCTTCTACATTTACAATTCAATGCTATCGGTCACCCTGGTTTGATGCTAATCACACAAGTACAAAGACCATTTACAAGCTTTCTCTGCACGCCTAGCACAAATTAATAGAATATTCTTTAAGCTTCCTAAAATATTAATATTAATTCTGTAGCTTTTGGTACCTTACAACAGCTTCGTGCATTTACATGTTTCTCTTCTCCATTAAACTTTGTACTTGATAAGGGAAAGGGCTATATTTTATTAATATTGTATTCAATGCAATTAGCACAATGTCTGATACTTAATAGGTCCTTAAGAATAACATTTAATAAATGAATGAATTGCATTGGTGGAATTAATAAACATGAAATATGAAAAGAAAATGTGACAGTGGTCCTATATGATGCTGAATTTTAAGGTTTTTCTATTTCTGAACTTTTAGAATAACTACACAGTAATGGTCATTACCAAATCTAATAGATTACAAGGTTTAAGCTGTATTTCTGTGCTCTGAAAGCTAAGTTCTATGTAGGAATTATTATAACTCAAATTTTGGGATAAACACACACATTATTTTGGAATTCCTTAATATTCTTAATACTTCATTAGTGTTAGGAAGAAACAAATTGAATATTAAGTTCTCTTCTTTTGAAGGTCTTGCTATCTAAATAGTTTTACAAACATTTTTTAAAGCTTAAATAAATGGCAAGAAGTCCTGGGTCATAGCTTATGAACCTTTGATTTATAGGATATTAAATTACCCAAAGCAATTTCTAAAAATGAAAAAACAATAATTTAATATATTGATTAATAAATAGGTTTTGGCCATTTTTCAGCTAAAATAGGTCATATTCATTTGCAAAGAGATAGAGTATATTGGCAGTAGTTCATATCTGCTTCTGATGACAAACCAGAGCAAGAGTAGATTGGATTTTCAGACACCTTTGACAATCTAATATGGAGTCATTGACAGCCATGACAGTTATGTCAAATGCTATGTCAAGACTGATGTAATGGGGAATAACAAACACCCTTAGAAGGGTCGCAGAACAACCCCAAACACTAGTCTGGACATTTGGGTAAGGACTCCATCTGGACACCAATATGAATGGAACCTCTACCGCTGGTGGGTTATAAGAACTCAGAGCTCTGACCATGCAAGCTGGAGCCTGACTCTACCACCTGTCATGATCAGAGCCTGGCCACACTTCCACACCACTGGACATGTGCAGTCACTGCAGCTGTCTGGCTTGGGACTACTGCGCACCTCTCCACCTGCTGGCGTGGTTAGTGAGTGACCCAGAGTTCACACCCAATGCTGGTTCTGCTCTTTCTGTTATATAAGCTCCCCCCTCTCTGTGTGTAACCTGCATATGACTATATTGGCTTATTAAGGAGGTCTCCCCTAATAAACCTGGCATTGTGAAAATACCCAAACATGTGCCAGATTTATTCTTTTTTGATATAGTCAAGGTCTTGCTTTTTCCTCATGTTTTTCTAGTTTTTACTTTCTTTGGCTTCTTCAACATTTTACTCTTTTTAAATGTCACCACCAATATTCTTTTATGTCTTTGATGAGATTGTAAAGTATGTTGATATTTTTTTCATACTTAAGCCAATATTATAATTGTTAGGTCAACTGAAGGAGGGACACACAGGCCTGATAGTTTTATAAGAAGTTTATTTATTTATTTGTTGTGTTTGGCATAGACAGAGAGAGTCAGAGAGAGGGACAGATAGGGACAGACAGATAGGAAAGGAGAGAGATGAGAAACATCAATTCTTTGTTGTGGCTCCTTAGTTGTCCATTGATTGATTTCTCATATGCACCTTGACCAGGGGCTACAGCAGAGAGAGTGATCCCTTGCTCGAGCCAGGGACCTTGGCTTAAGCTGGTGAGTCTTGCTCAAACCAGATGAGCCCACGCTCAAGCTGGTGACCTCGGGGTCTCGAACCTGGGTCCTCCACATCCCAGTCCGACTCTCTGTCTGCTGCGCCACCACCTGGTCAGGCAGAGGTTTAATTATGCATCTGCAAAATAGATTGGGTAAAACCCTAGTGGCATCAGCTGAGAGCTGCAGGAAGGGGTGTCTGATATAGACAATTGCTGGCATGAGGTTGGCTGCACCTGGACATGCTCAGATTAGCATATCATGGTTTGTTACCTTGATCACAGACTGTCTCCCTTTCCCAACATGCATGTCCCTCCTGTTGGACTTGTCCCAAAGACATTTCCCAGAACCTTCCCAGGGTGGAGCAAGTTGCTAAAAAGGAGGGAGATGTCAGGCAAGGGAGATGCTTAATGAAGAAGTTGCCCTAATAAGAGGTTAAGTGAGGGGAATTTAAGTTTTAAAGGGGCCCTGGATTTAAAAGAGCCATGAACCCAAACCTAACAATTATGAGTTTTTTTCATATGGATTTAGCAGCTGAATCATTGTGAATTTAATTCTGGATGTCAACTGCCAGGAGAAATAGGTAAGAGGTATGAGTGTTGCAGCCTGAAGAGCTGTAGAAGCAGTATGCATTTATGAAACCTAGAGAACTTTACCTTGTGTTTGTTAAGCTGGTAGTCAATTGTATTTAGATTGTGAGGTGGAGCTGAGATTGATAAGGAAAAGGGAGCAATTGATGGGTACCATTATATGCTTCTAAATGTGCCTCTTAAAGTAAGCATCAAATGACCAAAATTTCCTAAGTTCAGTTCTTGTCAAATACAAGATTATTTGCCATTGTTTTGATTGCAAAATGGTGGTAATATTTTTAAATTATTTCTTTCCTGGATTCATTTATCCATCCCTTTATGTCTTTATCATCCATTCATATAGTCAATACATCTTTAGCATAATTTTTTCAGTGCCAGAAATTCCATTTTATAAAAATGATGCAGTCTGTGAGGAGTTTCAGACCACAAAGAAAGATACTAAATCAATCAGAGAATATGTAATGTGTAATTATAACATTTTACGAATGTTATAAATGATAAGGAGATGGTTTTATGAATAAAAGGAAGACATCTAAGTGAGTTTGTAAAAGCAATATTGTATAGTGATATTAAGAGCCTACTTTCTGAAGTCAGGTTCTGGTTCTCCCACTTCCAAGATTTGTGATAATTGGAAAATTGACTAATTCCCTTGTATATCATTTTCTCATCTATAAAATGGTAATCACATAGCATTTGCTTCATAGAGTCATTTCAGGGTGAAAAAATTAATATGTAAATATGAGTCAATTTCTTAACGCAGTGAATGGGAAGAAGGTTAATAAGTTCTCAATAAATAGCAGCTCTTTTAATTCAGATGATCAGGGAAGGGCTCTGTAACAAATGATGTATGTTTTATGTTTATGTTTCTAGAAACAATTTCTATATTAATTTGTATTTGTCCTAGTGCATCTCACATAAAATGAACAAGAACTTAAAATTGTTACTGATCCTTCCTTAATGATAGAGAAAAATACTATTTTCATAGTGGGCTAGCCAATGATTCACAGGCAGTTTCAATAATAATTGTATATTTTTTTATTTTTCTGAAATGAAAAGCAGGAAGGCAGAAAGACTCTCATATGCACCTGACCGGGATCCACTAGGCATGCCCACTAGGGGGCGGTGCTCTGCCCATCTGGGGCATCACTTCATTGCAACCAGAGTCATTCTAGCACCTGAGACAGAGGCAAACTTTGCTACAATGGAAACTTGGCTCCTGGAGGGGAAGAGAGAGACAGAGAGAAAAGAGAGAGGGAAAAGTGGAGAAGCAGATGATCGCTTTTCCTATGGGCCTGGCCAGGAATCGAACCCGGGACTTCCACACATGCTGGGCCGACACTGATAATTGTATTTTTAATGTTACTAGTTAATATAAAGCTCACTGTGAAACCCAATGTTTGATTCTCTCTGTTTTTTAAAGAGGTTTTTATTTATTTATTTTGCATGAATCTTATTGTAAACCTAGAAGTATAACAATGTTTATGATCCCATTATATTTCATAGATACTAATAATTATTCTTGAAAATTAATTGATCAAGTTAAACCAAATTTGCATTATGAAAAATTGGCTCATTAGGAAAATGCCTGTATTTGGACATGTTCAGTAAGTACAAAACTTTGAGAACCTCCCATCCAGAAACTTTATGAGGATTTAAGCAGTCAGTCATGCAAGCTTTGAAATTCTCTTCCAGTAGAAATTTGATGCAAAATGTTAGGCCACTGAGAACTATTTATTCTGGAACCCTGACTTTTGCTTTTAAGAATTTTGTATATTGATGGTCTCAAAGGAGTTTTTCTTAACATCTCCAATTTCCTACACTGGATATAATTTAAGAAGCTATTTGTTGCCTAATATGCTTTCCTCTGGAACAATTCTCAATCTACTAGATCCTCTTGGTGAATGAGATAGGACAGCACTTTGGTATCTATACTGTCTGACACAATTTAAATACAGCAGCTTTATTTTCTAAATGGGCCGTGAGTGGTTCAAGAGACTATTCCTTTTCAATGATCCAACTTACAGCTTTTTGGGAATAATTCATACATTCATCCACCTAGAGAACTGGTTGATGAGGTATTGATTTTCAGTATACCTACAGCCTTTTCTTCCAAGGGACTCAGAATTTGTTTGTTTGTTTGATTGGTTGCATGTTTTGCTTTGGGTTTTGATTCTTACGTACCCTAATCTATTAAATCAAGAATAGTTTGTAAAGGTCGCTGTGCAAAGATAAATGTTTTAAATGGGTTTGTGATATTTGTTTATTTAGCTGAAGTTAATTGCAAAACAAATGTAACTATGGCAAAAGGAATTTGTGATTTTTAAATTCAGAGACAATTTAAAGGAAGATTTATACATATAATAAATATAAGATCTATAAAAGCAGAGGCTTTTTAAAAATGTATTCCCACGCCACCTACTCAATGCCTATCACATGACAGCATTTCAGTATATACTACATACAACTCAGGTGAATTAGCTCTATGGACCTCTCAACTCACTGTTTTCTGAGCACACGGATCATTCACTATAATGGGTAACTGAATGAAATAAAATTTATTTGCAACAATGTTGTTTGTATCTTTATAGACACCTATATAGAATAAAGCCATAATGATTAAAAACAGCAATTTGGTTTACTGCATTCTGCCCATTGAAACAAAAGGGAAAAATAAGCAAACAAAAAAACATTTAAATTAACCATGAATTAATTTATGGTCCATTCCTTTCTCCTTCCCTTCCTCTTTCCCTTCCTTCTTCCTTCCTTTTCTTCCCCCCTTTTTTTCCTCTATATCTGAAAACAACATTGTTTTTTCTTTAGCTATAAAATGAGCTCTTTTATGGTCAGAATAGTATCGAAGATTTGAGTTGTAGAGAAAATATGTTAACAACTGTCAGAAGACTTAATCAGGTTGAAATAACCATGGTTTAGAAATCAAGTCTCTTAAAACATTTGTGTGTGTGTGTGTGTGTGTGTGTGTGTGTGTGTGACAGAGACAGGGAGAGACAGAGAGAGGAACAGTTAGGGACAGACAGATAGGAAGGGAGAGAGAGAGATGAGAAGCATTAATTCTTTGTTGCAGCTTAGTTGTTCATTGATTGCTTTCTCATACATGCTTTGACTGTGGCTACAGCAGACTGAGTGACCCCTTACTCAAGCCAGCGACCCTGGGCTCAAGCCAGTGACCATGGGGTCATGTCTATGATCCCATGCTCAAGCCAGCGACCCCTCGTTCAAGCTGGTGAGCCTCTACTCAAGCCAGTGATCTCGGGGTTTCAAACCTGGGTCCTCTGCATCCCAGTCTGTCCACTGCACCACCACTTGGTCAGGCTCTTAAAACATTTTGACCTAAAATAAAATAAATCATGACTAATCTTTGCTTTTTCACTTGAAGTCAATGGTCCCCAACCTTTTTGGGCCACGGACCGGTTTAATGTCAGAAAATATTTTCACGGACCGGCCTTTAGGGTGGGACAGATAAATGTATCGAACTGCCTTTTGACCCAGCTATTCCACTTTTAGGAATATACCCCAAGAACACCATAGAACGGTTCCAGAAGGAGAAGTGTACCCCCATGTTTATAACAGCATTGTTCACAATAGCGAAGATCTGGAAACAGCCCAAGTGTCCATCAGAGGACAAGTGGATTAAAAAGCTTTGGTACATATATACTATGGAATACTACACAGCCATAAGAAATGATGACATTGGATCATTTACAATAACATGGATGGACCTTGATAACATTATACAGAGTGAAATAAGTAAATCATAAAAAAACTAAGAACTATATGAACACATACATAGATGAGACATAAAAATAAGACTCAGAGACATGGACAAGAATGTGATGGTAACAGGGGGTGAGGTGGAGGGGTGGGGAGGGGGCGAGGAAGGAGAGGGAGGGGAGGGACACAAAGAAAACTAGATAGAAGGTGACGGAAGACAATTTGACTTTGGGTGAGGGGTATGCAGCATAATCAAGTGTCAAAATAATCTGGAGATGTTTTCTCAGAACATACGTACCCTGGTTTATAAAGTCACTGCATTAAAATTAATAAAAATAAGATAAAAAATGTATTATGTGACCCAGACAAGTGTCAAGAGCAAGTCTTAGACAGATGTAACAGAGGGAATCTGGTCATTTAAAAAAAATAAAACATCATTCAGACTTAAATATAAATAAAACAGAAATAATGTAAGTTATTTATTCTTTCTCTGTGACTGGTACCAAATGGCCCACGGACCAGTACTGGTCCGCAGCTCAGGGGTTGGGGACCACTGCTTTAAGTTATAAATGATCACATCCTCAAACATTTTGTCACCAAATCTTTAATAAAATGTTTACCCACATTTATTACCAACAATGATAATGGAACTCTGAGTAGAGAATTGCATCACACTCTGAATATCCCTCTCTCTTTTCTGAGTACGTTTATAATGATCATTTCATTAGTCAATTCACTATTTTAAAAAATCTTAAATCACTATAGAATAGAAAATAAAACTAAGTCTCTGCTTTTTCAGAGCTACTAGAGAAATCATAAAATATGCAAATAAACAATGTCAGCTTCTGATATATGCTATGAAAAAAATAATAAAGCAAGTTGAGGACATAGACAATAAGTTGGCAGGGTCCTGATATGGCCACTATGGTTATGGGAGGCCTCTTGGATCAAGCAGGTGACTGTGATGACTTTTTGTTTTTTGTCAAATTTGCTAAGCTAAAGTTACCTACTTAATCAAACAGTAATCTAGATACTCCTGTGAAAAAATTATACAGATGTAATTAAAATTTCTTATCAGTTGACTTTAAGAAAAATTAATTCTGCTGGATGGGCCTGACTTAATTGCTTGAAAGGCCTTGAAATTATATTTGAGGATTTCCTGAAAGACCGGAGAAATTTTGTCTATGAACTGGGGAAATAAGTCTTTTTAAGCTTTCAGACAGTATTTATTTGTTTGTTTGTTTGTTTGTTTACTTACTTATTTATTTACTTATTTATTTTGCAAGGGAGTAAGAAAGAGAGAGAGAGAGAAACAGACATGGACAGAGAAACAGAAAGGGAAAGAAATGAGAAGCATCAACCCAGTATTGCAGCACCTTAGTTGTTTATTGATTGCTTCTCATATGTACCATTATGGAGGCCCTGGGGGCCTCCAGCTGAGTGACCTTGGGCTCAAGCCAACGACCTTGGGCTTTAAGCCAGCAACTTTTGTGCTCAAGCCAGAGACCATGGGATCATGTCTGTGATCTCACACTTAAGCCGGTGACCTTGGGGTTTGGGTTTTGTGCCTGGGTCTTCAGCGTCCCAGGCAGATGCGCTGCCCACTGTGCCACTGCCTGGTCAGGTCTTCAGACACTATTTTATGCAGGGATTAGTAAAGCCCCGGAGAGAAATGATAGTTTGAGGAAGAGGAAGAAGCTTATGTTTCTAAAGTGAATCCATGTATGAGAGAATTGTATATTGTTGATGGAAAGACAGGGGCCAATTTTTGTGAGGTTTGCAGGCAATGGAAAAGAATTAGGATTTTATTTGAGTATAAGAGGAGACAATTACAGGATTTTGAGCAGCAAACTTATGTATTCAGAAGTGTATCTTAAAAGATGACTTCTGGTGTTATATAAAAAACAAGCCTGAGGGGTCATGATCAGCACAAAGAAGACCCGAGAGGAAGCTGTCACCGTGGGCTCTTTGCAGTGGGAGGTGGTGGCTGGGCTGGAATGCCAGCGGTTGAAGTTGTTTAGGGATATATTTTGATGACAGAGCTTGGAGCACTTGCTGTTGGATTGGATTTTAGGGTAAGTTAAAATGAGAAATCAAAGACTAAAAGTCATTTTTTCCTGAGAAGCTAGATAAATGCAGATGTTATTTACAGAGATTGGGAAGGCAGAGGAGAGGTAGCAGGTGAGGGTGTAGGATCCAGGTAAGAAGCAGAGGAGCTCATCTTCTGTGACAGAAGAAAAGTTCGAGTCTGAGCTTCCAGATACAAATAGATTGGAAGTGTGGCTTTGGAAGAGAGGACACATTCTCATTCCATCTATATTTCTAAACAGCAAAAGGACACATCATCTCCATTTGCAGTGTGCTCAGGTAAAGGGCTTGGTTTCTTAAATAGATTATGGAAACAAAAATGGTGTCACAGAGGTAGGCGGGAGCAACTGTACAAAAAGCTCCTGAAGATCTGTCTCTTAAATCTTTAAGTGGACAGTACTATGGCTGGATGGCTGGAGCTGAACCTAGAAACACTGTGACAGGCAGGCGCATCCCACTCAGTGCCATGGAGGTTTCTGTCAGTGTCGCCTCAAGGCCATATCATGCAGCAGATTAGCATTGAACACGACCAGCCATGAGCCAACCTCATTCAGGCACTGTGCATTCTCCTTCAGCAGTCAGAAAACCTCTTATTCACCTAGATGCCTAAGCAAAAACCTTTCCTTTCCCTTACTCCTAATCAATCAAAAAGTTCTTACCAGCTCTTGAGGCTTACTTCTCCTTCGGCTTTGCTTATCCTGTCTTGGCATTCAGATCACTTTCATCATCAATGGTAATACTAATTTGTCGCTCTGCCTTCACTCTTCAACCCTCTATCCTTTTTCACCCTCCACAGCCAGAGTCATTGCTCTGAAATGCAAAACTAATGCCATCAGCCCTCAACTAAAATCCCTTAGTACCTCTCAAATGTTTCCAGAATAAAGTTCAGCCTCTTGCCGCAGCTTCCAATGCCTTTGTGGTCTGGTTTTATCTGCCAGTCCTCACCTGCTACTTTTTGCTATCTTGATCTTGAATTCACAGTTTGCTGTACTGAACAGTAGTATTTCTACAGTACACTAGATGTACAAACCATTGCACAGGTTTCACCTTCTGCCTGGACTTGTAAACTTGTACTACTTATTTGGTAAATCCCAGCCTAGGTACCACCTCCTCTAAGAAGCCCTCCTTGATAATACAGTGGTTGACATTTCTCTATCCCCAAGAGTACTCTATGCTTATTCTGATTATAATATTTATCAGACAGGCTTACAATGGTCTGTTTTCATGTCTCTTTCTTTCTACTAGACAAACTTGCTTGGCAGAAATTGTGTTTTGTTTTGTTTTTGCTGTGTTTCCATCACAATTGGCTTCGGAGGGATTAGTGTAGTGTCTGACACAGATTATGAGTTCCAGGGCAAAACAACACCAGTGACTAGAAGAGCTCTAGCCAAAGATGGCAAATAGAAACTCTGATTATATATGAAAATACCCTGTTTCTACCCACTCACACAGACATTTCTGGAGGTTCTTACAAACAAATATGCTTGTCATGATTGTGGTCCTTTCTCTTGGCATGCAAAGGGGCTCTTTTTCAACAGATCTGAGGGTAATTTGTTTAACTAACATTATATAAAGTTCACATATGTATGAACCCAGGGCACATTTGGATTAAAGGTGATTATATCTCATGGATAAGTTAGGACCCCTGGCCATCCAACTTTCTCTGTTTCCACCATTGCCCTCTCCCAATACCATTGTTGAATCTCTGTATCAGACCACTGGACAAATTCATATGTGTATGAGCCCTGACTGAGGGTACAGCTTAACTCCTTTCCTGGGGGCTTCCTATGCCCTTTGTTAATTGCAAGACAGAGCTCAGGCCCTATTTACGTATTACAGAATATTTTATTTCATTCAAGGTGGCTTTGTTTGCTAATTGTATATGGAAGACCTCTACTTAGAGACAACTATGATTGGCCTTGCCAGGATTACCCTTTTATTCATATAATAAACAGGTTTTAAGCCCCTATTATATTCCTGGCTCTGAGGATAGAGTAGGGAATAAGACACGATAAATGTTCTCCTGCCAGTGACAAACTAGGAGAACAGGCAGGTACTAAAAAAGTAAACGTGTGATGTGTTCATTGAAGGAGCATAATGTAGCACCACAGGAGGGGAAGGCTTCTCTGGGGAAGTAAGGTGCAGACTGTGTTGATGAAAGATGTGCATTAACTGATTAAGTATTGAAGCATGTTCAGAAGGTCCTGTTCTTCCAAGCCTTACGACAGAATCTTTATTCCTGTCCCTGGGGCTGGATGGTAAGTTGCCCTCTCTTGCTGATCCAATTGTCAAAGTCACATGAACGTTGGATCGTGTGGCCAGAGTGGAGAGTGCTGCCGCTCTGCAGCAGCCCGGAAGCACTGAAACTGTGCTATGCTTCCATGAACCTCAGTGGAAGAATACTACCACAGCAAAGATAGAAGGCACTGCTACCACCTACACTCCATCCAGGTCATCAGACCCTAATGCCGCTACTGTTGTCACCAGTACTACCGATTATATTGAGCTGCCTAAGACATGGCCAATGTTATACCGCTGTGTGGAAGAGAATCCATTTCTCATATGTCTGTGCCCATTTGTTTCATTTTTTTTTTTTTGCTATAGAAAGTGTTATGTGAAATACCTTTTAAGTTCATTCCCTTTTTAATTGAAGACTTCCTTGAAACCACTAAGCTGAGGGTATATGGGGATGGAAGAAGGTAAATTAGGACAAGTATGCATAGATGCCATTTATAGATACCCTTCATTCAAATATACAGCACTGTCACTGTACCAAGATTTTAAGACTAATTTCCTTCACTTAGGTTATATAAAAATATTGACATTAGAATCAAATAATACTAAGCTCCTGTGAATTGCACAGGAAATGCTTGATGCTATAGTTGCTGTGGTACAAAGAGACAATCAAAACCATATCAGTCAAAGACAAGTTGTTATTTTGTGGAATTGTGCTACATTTAAATGTAGATGACCGATGCCTTATAAATACAAGGGTTCTTAAAATAGGCAAGCAGCTCAGGCCATGCATTTAGGAACAACTCTAGAAGACTTTTTAGTAAATATGCCTACATTTATGCTTCAAAAATTTATCCTATGAAATAGTGAGGCATTTATGAATTATTTTAAGGAGATTTTGATATACTAATCAGCTAAATACATATCTCTGACAGTGTAATTATTATTTAGAAATATTCAGATCTGATTGGCTCTTCAAAAATTTTTTTCACACAAATCCGAAATAACAAACTCACTACCTAAAACTATACATTCCTAACGTTTTGCATATATTAATGTCATTATAGCACATCCTGTCTGGAATAGTAAAATTGATAAATGGATAGTTATTATTTTTGCCCTTATTAAACATTATCTCATATATAGCATGCTCTACAAACACTTTGTTACTACTACTCCTGAGGAGGAACACTTTTTTTTCTGGGGAAGAGTCTAGATTTTACTTCTTCTCAACTTTTGTAATAAAAGAACACCATGTATCAGGAAGAGAAGAGATTATTCCTGATATAAACCTCTATTTTGAGAAAGCCCTGGTCACTATTAGGTGAATTGTACATATCAGGTTTTTTATTAAACTGAAGCGATGGATAAGCTCTTTTGGGTCAAAAAGTTGCCCTGCAGTAACCATATACTTTCTTGATTTGCTACTATAGAGCTCTTGCATTGCTCAGAGTAAAGGTCCTTTTTGGATTGGGTAACACTGGGTAAGATTGGATGAGATCCAGAAAATGGATAAGAAATGTCTATTGATTTATCACATCGAACTCCTACTTTAAACACTATCAAATTTGAGTTCTAATTATTTTATTGTTTTTCTTGATAAATTTCTCTATTGATTATTTAAAACTATTTTCTCAGTGTTTTGGACTGTTTGTCGCTGTTTCACAATATAATCAATTCTGTATATTTCACAGCTTGATTTGTGACTTTGTTCTTAAGAGATTAATTAAAATAATCAGTAATAATCAAAACTGGTTTTTTGAGCATCATTTGAGATTTGTGCGTGTTTGTAAGCATGCACACGTGCATGTGTGTATATGTGCATTAAGAAAAAAATAATTTGATTAATGAATTGACAGAATTAAAAGTAAAGGTATTGATTTCATTTTTCAAAATGCTTAAGAATAGAAATGTAAGGCAGCAAATAATAAAAAATATAATAGTTAATTTTATCAAAAAGAAAACTGGTTGCCTGTCTTATTTACAGCTCATATGAAGAAGAAAAAAACAAAAAAGAAGAAAGAGAATGTAAAGGAGAAAGTAATTTAGTATAAGGTTAATGAGATATTTCATGGAATCTGAAGAAGGATATGTATTCAAACCTCAGGAACAAAATTTTTTAACATTAATTCTGTACTTACTTAATAAAATTATTAATAACAATTCAAATTACCGATTTTTAGGATATTCATTAAGTTTTATTTAACAAATTAACTTTAACAGAGTGATATTGATCAGTAAGAGTATATAGGTTTCAAGTGAACATCTCTATAGCATTTGAACTGTTGATTATGTTGTAAAATCCTCACCAAAATTTAAATTATTTTTTATCATCTTATATTTGTCCCTCTTTATACCATTACCCCCAACCCCCATTCACTCAAGTCCCCCTCCCTCTCCCCCACATGTCCTTCCTACTGGTAACCACTTCACTTTTATCTATGTCTATAAGTCTCAGTTTTATATTCCACCTATGTGTGAAATCATACAGTTCTTAGCTTTTTCTGATTTACTTATTTCATTCAATATAATGTTCTCATGGTCTATCCATGTTGTTGTAAATGTCACTATGTCATTGTTTCTTATGACTGAGTAGTATACCATTGTATATATGTACCATAGTTTCTTTATCCAATCCTCTATTGAGGGACACTTTGGTTGTTTCCATGTCTTGGCCACTGTAAATAATGCTGCAATGAACATTGAGGTGCATGTGTCTTTATATACTAATCTTTTAGAGTTTGATACACAGTACAGGGATTGCTGAGCCATATGGTATTTCTATTTTTATTTTTTATTTTTTTTTTGTATTTTTCCGAAGCTGGAAACGGGGAGGCAGTCAGACAAACTCCCACATGCACCCGAACGGGATCCACCCGGCATGCCCACCAGGGGGCAATGCTCTGCCCATCTTGGGGTGTCGCTCTGCTGCAATCAGAGCCATTCTAGCACCTGAGGCAGAGGCCACAGAGCCATCCTCAGCACCTGGGCAAACTTTGCTCCAATGGAGCCTTGGCTGTGGGAAGGGAAGAGAGAAACAGAGAGGAAGGAGAGGGGAGGGGTGGAGAAGCAGATGGGCGCTTCTCTTGTGTGCCCTGGCCGGGAATTGAACCCAGGACTTCTGCACGCCAGGCTGACGCTCTACCACTGAGCCAACCGGCCAGGGCCGGTATTTCTATTTTTAATTCTTTGAGGAACTGCCATATTTTCTCCATAATGGTTGTATTAATTTGCATTACCACCAGCAGTGAGTGAGGGTTCCTTCTTCTCCACAGCCTCTCCAACACTTATTATTACCTGTCTTGTTGATAATAGGTAACCTAACAGGCATGAGGTGGTATTTGATTTGTATTTCTCAAATAGCTAGTGAAGATGAGCATCCTTTTATATACCTTGTGGTCATTTGATTGTCCTCTTGGACACACTTGGGAGAAGTGTCTGTTCATGTCCTCTTCCCATTTTTTAATTGGATTGTTTCTTGTTTGTGTTGAACTTTGTCAGTTCTTTATATATTTTGAATATTAACCTATTGGAACTGTTGTTTGCAAATATCATCTCTGATTTCTTGGCTTCGTATTTCTTTTGTTGTCAGTTTCTATTGCTGTGCAGAAGCTTTTTAGTTTGATATAATCCCATTCATTTATTTTTTGCCTTTACTTCCTGCTTTTGGGGTCAAATTTAAAAAATGGTTTTCTTCGGACAAGGTTCATGAGCGTAGTACCTATGTTTTCTTCTATGTAATTTATAGTTTCAGGTCTTATATTTAGGTCTGTGATCCATTTTGAATTAATATTTGTGCAGGTTGACAAACTGTAGTGAAGTTTCATTCTTTTACATGTGGTTATCCAATTTTCCCAGCACTATTCATTGAAGAGGTTTCCTTTCTCCATTGTGTGTTTTGGCTCCTTTGTCAAAGATGATTTGTCCATATCTATGTGGGTTTATTTCTGTTCTCTCAATTCTATTCCATTGGTCTGTATGTATGTTTTTTGCCAATACCATGCTGTTTTGATTATTAAGACTCTGTAATATAATTTGAAGTTAGGTCATGTGAAACCTCCAGCTTCATTCTTTTTTCTCAGAATTGCTTTAGCTATTTGTATTTTTCTTGTTCCATACAAACCTGGTAATTTTTTGTTCTATTTCTTTTAAAAATTACATTGGGATTTTGATGGGGATTGCATTAAATTTGTATATTGCTTTGGGTAATATGGCCATTTTCACTATGTTGATTCTTCCAATCTATGAACATGAAATACTTTTTCACTTTATTTTGTCTTTTTCAATTTTTTAAATAATGACTTGTAGTTAACAATATATATGTCCTTCACATCCTTTGTTAAGTTTATTTCTAGGTACTTTATTTTTATTGTTGAAATGAGAAAAGGAATTTCTTTTAGTTTATTTTCTGAAGTTTTATTTTTGGCCTATAGAAAAGCAAAAGACTTTTGTATATTAATTTTGTATCCTCTGATTTTACTATATTGGTTTATCATTTTTAATAGTTTTTTGGTGAAGTCTTTGGGGTTTTCTATATACAGTACAGGATTGTGTCATCTGCAAAAAGTTATACCTTTACTTCTTTCCCGATGTGGATACCTTTTATTTCTTTCTCTTGCCTGAACACTTTGGCTAAAACTTCCAGAACTATGTTGAATAAGAGTGGAGAGAACTTTGTCTCGTTCTTGATTTTAGAGGAAAAATCTTCATTATTTCCACCATTTAGTATATTAGCTATCGGTTTGTCATATATGGCCTTCATTATGTTGTCTTTTCTTTCTTTCCATTTTATTGAGTTTTAAAATATAAACGTTGTTGTATCTTGTCGAACACCTTTTCTGAATCTTTGATAAGATCATATGGTTTTTGTTCTTTGTTTTGTTAATATGGTACATAAAGTTAATCGATTTACATATGTTTTGAACCATCCTTGTGTTTCATTTATTCAAGTGGAATAAATACCACTTGATGATGAAGTATTATATTTTTTTAAATGTGTTGTTGTATTCTAATTTCTACTATTATGTTTAGGAATTTGCACTCAATTCATTACAGATATTCTATAGTTTGTTTGTTTTTTGTAATATTCTTGTCAGATTTTGGTATGAGGGTAGTTGGCCTCATAAAATTTGTTGAGGAGTATTGCTTCTTTTATTTTCTGGAAGACTTTGAAGTATAAATGCCAAATTTTATTTGAATGTTTGGTAGAATTCACTAGTGTAACCATCTGGTCTTAGACTTTTGTTTTGGGGAAAGTTTTTAATACTTTTTATTTCCTCCTTGCTTATAGGTCTATTTAGGTTTTCCACTTCTTTGTGGCTCAGTCTAGAAGATTGTATAGTTCTAGGATTTATCCATTTCCTCTAGGTTGTTGAATTTGGTGGCATAAAGTTTTTCATAATATTCTACTATGATCCTTTTTATATCTGATGTCTGTGGTAATTTCTCTTTTTCATTTCAGATTTTGTTTATATGAGTCCTTCCTCTTCTTTTCTTTGTAAGTCTAGCCAGCGGTTTGTTGATTTTATTAATCTTTTCAGAGAACCAGCTCTTTGTTATATTAACTTTATCTTTAGTTTTTTTGTTATCTATTTCATTTAGTTCTGCTTTAATTTTTACTATTTCCTTTATTTTGCTGACTTTGGGTTGTCTTTGTTTTTCTTTTTCTAGTTCCTTAAAGTGTGATGTTACATTGTTTACATGGAATTTCTCTTGTTTCTTGATATAAGCCTATAATGATATAAGCTTTCTTCTTATTACTGCTTTTGCTGTATCCCAGAAATTTTGAAATGTCATTTTCATCTGTCTGTATATATCTTTTGATCTCTGCTTTTATTTCCTTTTTTATTCAGTCATTTTTTAGAAGTATGTTGCTTAATTGTCACAGTTTTGTGGCTTTCTTTACTTTCTTTTCACAGTTGAATTCTAATTTCATAGCATTATGATTAGAACATAATTTCAATCTTCCTGAATTACTTGATGTTAATTTTGTGGCCCAACATATGGTTTATCCTTGAGAATGTTCTATGAACACTGGAGAAGAATGTATAATCTAAAGTTTTAGGATTAAATGACCTATAAATATCTATTATTTCCATTTGGTCCAGAGTGTTGTTTATGGCTATTTCTTCATTGATTTTCTGTTTGAATGGTCTATCAAAAGCTGTCAATGATGTATTGAAATCTCCAAATATTAATTTGTTTTTGTCTTCTTTTCTTTTTAGATCAGTTAGTATATGTCTCATATATTTTGGTGCTCCCTGGTTTGGTGTTATGTCTTCTTGATACAATGTCCCCTTTATCATTATGAAATGTCTATCTTTGTCTCTGGTTACCTTTGTTGTCTTGAAGTCAGCCTTGTTAGAAAAGGGTATGGCTACATCTACTTTTATTTAAATATTATGTGTTTGGAGAATCATTTTCCAGTCTTTCACTTTGAATCTACTTTTGTCCTTGCAGCTTAGATGTGTTTCTTGAAGGCAGCATATTGTGATGTTTTCCTTTTTGGTCCAATCAGCTACTCTGTAATTCTTTATCGACAAGATCAGCCTATTTACACTTAGAGTAATCATTGACACTTGAAGAATTATTATTATTATTGTTTTTACAAAGACAGTGAGAGAGTCATAGAGAGGGATAGATAGGAACAGACCGACAGGAACAGAGAGAGATGAGAAGCATCAATCATTAGTTTTTCGTTGTGACACCTTAGTTGTTCATTGATTGCTTTTTCATATGTGCCTTGACCGTGGGCCTTCAACAGACTGAGTAACCCCTTGCTCAAGCCAGCAACCTTGGGTCCAAGCTGGTGAACTTTTGCACAAACCAGATGAGCCCACGCTTAAGCTGGCAACCTCGGGGTCTCGAACCTGGGTCTTCCGCATCCCAGTCCGATGCTCTATCCACTGCGCCACTGCCTGGTCAGGCTGAAGAATTCTTATAGCAATTTAATGTTTTGCTTTCTGGTAGCTCTGTGTCTTGTTTGGTTCTTCTCTTTTTTTGTTTCTGTCCATTGTGTTTGTTTGGTGGTATTCCATATTTTTTTTCCTCCTGTTTCTTTTTTTTTTAAGCTTTGTGTTTCAGTAATGGCTTTTTTCATGGGTGTTTACCATTAGGTTAAGAAAACAGTGTTTCTATGTACAAAGTCTTTTGTCATATTAGTGTTTCTGCACTCCATCCTCCTTTGCTACTGCAGATCTTTATCCTCTCCCCTTTTATTATTGTTGTCACAGATTATCTTTGTTTTATTGTGACCCTGTTGAAGATTTACTTGTAGTTTTGATTTGTTTTGTTTTTTGAGTCTGGTCAAATAACCCCCTTCAGTATTTTCTGCAGTGAGGGTTTACTGGTGATAAATTTCCTCAGCTTCTATATGTCTGTAAATGTTTTTATTTCTTCTTCATATTTCAAGGCTAACTTTGATGGATATAGTATTCTTGGCTGGTAATTCCTCTCTTTCAGTACTTTGAATATTGAGATCCAGTCTCTTGTGACTTGTAGAGTTTCTGCTGAGAAGTTTGATGATAAACTAATTTGCTTTCCTTTATATTTTACAGTCTTCTTTTCCCTAAATGTCTTGAGGGTATTTTCTTTGTCATTGATTTTTGACAATTTTATTATGATGTGCCTTGGAGTAGGTCTGATTAGGTTGTGGTAACTTGACATTTTGTTTGCTCCTTGGATTTGAGGCTCTAACTCTTTCCATAGGTTTGGGAAATCCTCATCCATTATTTGTTTGAATAGGCTCTCCATTTCCTTCTCCCTCTCTTTTTCTTCTGATATATCCATTATTCTTATATTGTTCTTTTGAATGTAGTCAGACAATTCTTGCAGCACTTTCTCAGATTTTTTTTTTTAATTCATGAGTCTCTTTCCTTTTCTTTGTAGCATCTCTCAATTCTTTTCTCTATCTGGCTTGTTCTATTAGCTAAACTTGCTACTTCAGTCTTCAATTCTCTTACTGAATTCTTCATCTCTGTTTTTAAAGTTTCAGTCTCCTTAGTGAGCTATTCATTTTGTTCATTAATTTGTTTTTCTGAGCTTATTAAGTTACCTATTGGTATCTTTTTGCATTTCTTTGAGTATTTTCAGAAATTCCATTTTAAATTCTCTTATCATTTAATTTCAAGGTTTTCATTGGATTGAGATATTTTTTGTAGATTTTTAATTTCTTTCTGAAATACATCTCCATCTTCTGTAACCATGGTATTTGATTTCTTCTGCCTTGATGAAATTTAAGAGTAATATTATTAATAACCCTAACAAAAACACAACTAAAAAATTTAAAAATTTAAAAAATACAATAAAAAATAGAAAATTATGACAAGTAAAGAAAAAAAAACACAAGAAAAAAGATTGAAAACCAACAACAAAAAGAAAAAACAACCAAAAACAAAGTACCCACAAAAAATAAGAATAAAAATATAAAAATTAAAAAAAATAAAATTCAGTAATGAAAAAATATAAAAGAATAAAAAGGAAAATAAGAGGGTGAAGAAAAATAAATTTTGGTTTTGAGAGGTTTCCTTCAGTAGGTATTGCTATATTAAATCTTTAAGCTCTGTGAAGTTCCTGGGCTGTCCACTGAGATGTTGCTGTTCCTGTCACAATGATGTTGGTGGGGCCACAGTTGCATTGGTGGGTAGGGCGTATTGTGAGGGCTTTATGTCTTTGCCCTTACAGCTTTGATTTTATGGCTTCAGCTCACTGGTTTTATGACTTTAACAATTGAAATCTCAGGTTTAGAGGTGCTTCCTCCCATGTCTCAACAGAGCACCTCTGTTCTTCAGGGGAAAGAGCAGCTCTGGAGAGCTAGCTGTGGGGTTTGTTTCCACCACTCTCCATACTACAAGGTGAGGGTGGCGGGATCTGGGAGGCTGGGGGTTGCACTTTAGCTTTCTCTGTCTCTGCTGAGTGCTACCTGCAGGTAAACCATGGAAACATTGTTTATGACCCTTCACTCTGGCTGCTTTGGTTTATCTTCTCCTCTGCCTCTTTATCTCACTGCTCCTCTTGGCAGAAGCAGACCCTGTCACTTCTAATTTCCCTCTCCATACCCCTCATAAAAAATTCAGAGAGCCCAAGCTTCCTTCCTCCCCACAGTCCAGCAGAGAACAAAAACCCAGTCACTTCAGGTTTGTCTTCTCTCATCTCCAAAGCCCACCATGATTGCATTTTATCTTCATTCCCTTTTCACCGCATCCTACCTTCAGTCTGTTCAGTGCACATATTCCTCAGGAGCACCTGAGTATCTCTCATGCTACCATTAGTTTGACCAATTTTTAGGATCTTAATTTCTCTCTTTATTCTGGATTCTGGAAAGAAATTGTCTCTGCTTTATACACTTGTTTTATTCTTGTCTTCTTTTCTTTGAAATCAACTTTGTCTCCATTCCTGAGAATACTAACAAAGATTGCAGACTCTGAAACCTAGATGCAGATTCCTAAGAGAGAAAGACAAGGTAATTCAGCCTGCATTGGGTGTCTATATCTTTCTGAATCAGCAATAACCAGAGATGAGTTTCACATAGTGCAGATGTAACAAGAGTTGGTCTATCTCAATTGAATGGGAAGGGAATAGTTAAAAAAGAAGAAAAAGTGGTAAGAACCCATGGGTTAAAAAAAATCACAAGTTGTCTTCTTTGTTGGTAAACATCAAATTTCAGTGTAAAATTACAAATATCCATGTGACTTACCCTTTTCTCATAATGATTCTAATTGAGATCTTTGTCCAAAAATGATTTGATCACAAGTGAGAAGTTACCTGATAAAAAAGCATGGTTTTGGTTTTTGATTATGCCTAATTATGATCTTAAAAACCCCTATTTTATAATAAAATTTGGAAGATTCTTTGGTGGCTATTGTATTAGCCATAGTTCTAAAGAGAACCAATAGAAAATAGAATGAAAGAACAAAAAGAGTTATTTTAACGATTTTCTCATGCAATTGTTAGGGCTGACATATGGCAAGTCTAAAATCCATAAGGCAGTGGTTCTTAAAATTTTGAAGTCAGGACACATTTAAAAACCTACAAATAATTGTAGATGCACTATATACAAATTTCTGAGAAATATGTTATAATAATTAAGTCATATATTAAAGAAAAAAATATAAAGTCCAAGCATGCTTTTATGGTAATTAAACAAAATAAATACAACAAAATTAAATTTATTCTGACATTAAATCATTTTATGTTAACATTTTTTGAGTTATACTTTTTAGAATTCATAAAAAAGAGGGGTTAAAATTAAAAAATGACAAAAAATATCTTTTTATATATAGAGATACATTCTGCATAAGATTTAGTAAATTCGGCAAGCCTGAGTGGAAATGTATTAGGTTTTCTCATTCTTGTGTTTATGAGAAACATGAGCCTGATGTGTCCTAGTTATTTCTACAATGTTTGGGCATATATTTAAAAGGCAAACTCTCATCTCCTCATCAATATATTGAGGAATCTCTCTCTCTTTTTACTCTTAATTGTGTTGAGGGTAGAAAATCTTAAGTCACATAAATAGGATGTTGAAAATTGTAGTAAAATGTTCAAAGCTTTTTTAGATATTGCCACATATTTTTCTTTTATAGAAATCCAAAAGGCTTCAAGAGACAATTCCTTATGTTTAATCATCAATCCACAATCAGTGGCTATAGCTGCCAGTTCTTCTTCTTCTGTTAATGTTAAACCAAAATCACTTGAAGCTTCCATGAATGGGTTTCTAATCCAATCATATTGTTCAGTGTTAAGTGATGGAAAATGCTATAAATTAAATTCTGCCCCGTCAGTCTTCAAATTCTATTTTATTGACACTTACCTTTTGCTCACTTCCAGAATTGGATTCTTCAATATCGCGCTTCTTTTTGAGAAATATATCCTTTTTATTTGGGTGTATTTATCTAAAAATAATATAATAATGTGTTAATAATAAATATAAGTGATGTGTTAACAAAAAGAGTGATATTTCCATAATGAAATGGTATAATAGAGTAACTACATTTATTTTTATATCTGGGCACATGCTGCGAACCAGCATAGCTAATAATTCCAGGTCCCTAGTGGGAACGGTGCAGAATTAAGAAAATACATGGAACTAAGTATATATGGGGTCAGGAGGGCCCTGTAATTGCTGCTGGCAAGAACAAAGTGTACCCCAAAACCATATCTTGCTTTAAAATGAGGCCATTAGCAATTCTTAACTTTACACCAAACAAAAGATAGAAGAAACTCACCTCCCATCTTTCTGGGGAACATGGGGGATAGTGTAAACAATCCAGCACCACAGCTTAATAGCCTTTTGCAACCTAATCAGGCAAGTGAGGTGGGGGGTTGGGCAAACTGACAGCTTAAAGCCAATTCCCCACACCTTGGTCCCCAAAAATCTATATTTCTCTGGAATACCATAGGGCACACTTGGAAATCTTTTAGGGTGCACCAGTGTGCCCTGGCACACACTTAGAGAACCACTCCCATAAGGTAAGCTGGCTGTTTGGAGGTTCAGGCAAGGTGGACTTTCTGGAGAGGTTTCTGTGTTGCAGTCTGAAGACCAGCTTTCTTACTTGGGAAACCTCAGTCTTTTCTCTTAGGGTCTTCAACTTATTAGATGAAGCTCACCGTCACATTCTGGAGGGTAATTGCTTTCCTTAAAATCAATTACTGTAAATGTTAATCACAGTTTTATAAAATATTTTTAAAGAAGTACCTAGACTAGGATTTGGCTAAACAACTAGTTATCATAGTCTATTCAAATTGACACAGAAAATTAAACATTATAGCCAATAACCTCCTTATTTTTCTATTGTAATGCTAAGTTGCTAACTACTTAACGTTCTAGAGGAAGCTCCTTGTGTTATTTCTTTATTTTCTTGCGATTATGTATTCTAAGCTTTGGATTATTCAGTCTGTTTGCTTTATATTTTTATTTAGGAATGACAAATGACAGAAATTCACTTGTGTATGTATTTTTTATAATTATTTTTTTAAATGTCAAGTGCTATATTTCATTATTTACATACTGTTCTTGTATTCTTGCAACAAATGGGATGAATATTATTACAATATATGTGACAATGATACAGCAATAAATTAAATAATTCCTCTTTTCATTGCTACAAGTAACCTAATCAAAAATGGGGAGAAAACATATCAAATTGCAGGGAGTGTTGAGAATAAATTCTCATAAAAGTAAATATTAATGAAAATAAGATTTCATGAGAAGTAAAAGGTCATAGGAGATCTGAAATTATAAGTAAGCCATTTTAAACTATTTTGAAGACACTAAGTACATGAGCCAGTGAGCAAGGTTTAGAATGACTAACATGAGTAGAGGATTATAGATCAATGTTGTTGAAGTTCATTAGGAAATTCAAAGGATGAGCAAAAATAGGTTTTACCATCTGAGGGGCAACTATATTCATCATTGAATTGTTAATTTAACAATGCAACAAATTATTTAACCTCAATTTAAATATTAAGACTTAATCTTAAAACGGTTTATATTTGGCAATGTTTGATATGGTTCTAATTTGAGAAAAGGATTAGATATTGGGTCTTGAATTTGAATTTATCACTGCAAATCAATCTCATAAAAGCAACCATTCATCAAGCACAAGAAGTGTTTTTATCTATAAACTGGAGTTTTACCTTTTATATTTTTTAAAGGGAATAGAGTATTATAAAACATTCAAGCCTAAGTTATTTTAAGTTGTTTAAAAAGACATGCTTCTGTTCGTTGTCACCATTCTGAATGTAGGCTGCAAGTGAACATAACCTCAAATTAACTGAGCTGAATAACCCAGAATGAGGGCATTTGCAGTCATGGTGCATGCCAATATGTCCTAAAACTGAGATGCTGAAAGACTCAGTCCATTTATCACAATATCCAAATTACTTATTTTCTCAAAATGTTTATTTTAAGTCAGTTTTTATTGTATTGTGTCCATATAAAATTCTGGTAACTATGTCATATAGCTTAAAAAGGGAATTTTTAGAAAACCACATATATATATATTTTTAATTTCTGTATGTCTAGACAAGGGAAGAGACAGTTCTAGGGGCAGAATATCATGTTGCACATTGAATAAACTACATATGAACAGAGAACACATAAGTAGAGTTCACTGTACTAATGAAACAAAAGACATAAAACATTAATGAAACATTTAATGGTCCACATAATCATTACTGTATAGTATAGTAATTAGGTATAAAATTGTAAGCAACTCACATAAAAGTCAATAATCATACTCCTTTTTAGTGACGTTCTGAGTTCATGCAGTGTCCTGAGACCTCTTTACATAGTGACATGGCAAGAGGCTACTCAAGCAGTATTGAGCACTCTGGTCATTTATCTAATAAGAACAATTAATAGTTCATATCAGTTGAAGAAAAGGGAAGAAGATTTAACTTCATTTCTTTTTTTCTTTTTTTTTTTTTTGACAGAGAGTCAGAGAGAGGTACAGATAGGGATAGACAGGAGGGGAGAGAGATGAGAAGTATCAATTCTTTGTTGCAGCTCCTTAGTTGTTTACTGATTGCTTTCTCATATGTGCCTTGACTGAGGGAATACAGCAGAGCAAGTGACCCCTTGTTCAAGCCAGTGACCTTGGGCTCAGACAGCAACCTTTGGGCTCAAGCCAGTGACCATGGGGTCATGTCTATGATTCCACACTTAAGCCAGCAACCCTGTGCTCAGGCTGGTGATCCCGTGCTCAAGCAGGCAACCTTGGGGTTTTGAACGTAGGTCCTCTGCTTCCCACTCTGATATTCTATCCCAGGGGTTGGGAACCTATAGCTCGCAAGCCAGATGTGGCTCTTTTGATGGCTGCATCTGGCTCGCAGACAAATCTTTAATAAAAAAAAATATAATAACATTAAAATATAAAACATTCTTATGTATTACAATCCATTCATTTCCTACCACTCATGTTCATGGTTGTGGATGGCTGGAGCCAATCACAGCTGTCCTCTGGGACAACACCAAATTTTTATTGGATAATGCGTAAGGTACACAGGTCGTTGTTGTATGGCTCTCATGAAATTACATTTTAAAATATGTGGCATTCATGGCTCTCTCAGCCAAAAAGGTTCCCGACCCCTGCTCTATCCATTATGCCATCACCTGGCCAGACTAACTTCATTTCTCACACAAAATAATACCTTATACACTGGAGTCTTTGGTGTTAATTTTTTCATTAATTTCTTTTAACAAAGCATCAGGAAGATATTTTAAAACTTCCCAAATGCTTTCATGTTTATGGGCAGACTTGTTCCACAGAAGCAGAATTGCAGCATAAGACATTAACCATTATAATATAACCAGTAATGTTTAGAATGGGGGAACTATGTCGGGCATTGAGGTAGATCATTCTTAAGCAGCAGAAAGCTGAAAGCCTCCTTCATGTCCTGGAGTTTAACTAACCTAAACTCTCCAGCTTTATTCAGAGCAATTATTATGTGGTGGCTGCTTCCAATGGTCTTGTCTTTGTCTTGTCTTCTCTCAAGTCTCAGCCAAAGGTGTTGGGCAAGAAAAGGAGTAAACAAATGGGTTACCATAAGAGGCACGAAAGAAAAATAATACCTTCTTTACCACGCCCCTTCACTTCTTTTCATGGCATCTTTTCCTTTTTTTTTTTCTATTTCTTTTTTTTTTTTTGTTACCAATCTCTATTTTCTGTTAAAGGAGATGGCTAAAGGTAAAATGAAAGCTCTTTTTTTCCTCACTCATGCCAGCGAGTGAGAGAAACCTGGAGGAAGCCTCCACATGTGCCTTAAGTCAAACATGATGCAGCACTTTTCAGCTCAGTGATAATGAATGAGTGTTTCCTCAGCAGCCAAGAATCCTCACTGTTAACCTTTGATGTGCATTTGGAAAGAGCT
The DNA here is from genome assembly GCF_036850765.1 of Saccopteryx bilineata. Classification (NCBI taxonomy): domain Eukaryota; kingdom Metazoa; phylum Chordata; class Mammalia; order Chiroptera; family Emballonuridae; genus Saccopteryx; species Saccopteryx bilineata. The sequence continues at coordinate 184,869,739 of NC_089494.1, forward strand.
AGAATGGCACAGATTTGCCTGTTCCACTTTTTTCTTTCTACTGTGCCAATCTGGTTTCTCCCACACCACTGGAAGAAACTGAGTCATTCCTCTTGCCCTCAGCGTTGGCCTATTACGGTCAGCCTTTCCACCCCACAGCCATTGCCCATTGCCTCAACAACACATGCACTGAACCCAGTTTGTTTTTCCCTCTCTTTTACAGATCTATATCTAAGAAAAGAAAAACACAAAAGTAACAAACAAAATAGAAACAGACTCATATACATAGAGAGCTGCTGACAGCTATTGTGTGGGTTGGAAAGGAGAAGGAGAGACAGACAAAAAAAAAGAAAGAAAGAAAGAAAGAAAAAACCGCATGGACATGGACAACAGCGTGCCATGAAGGAGGGAGGTAGTGGAGGGTATAGGGGTGATAATGGGGAATAGGACTTGACTTGGGGGGTAAATCCAGAATATGATGTGCAGATATGTGATTTAGAATTGAGCTCCTGAAAACTGTACAATTTTATTTGGTTATGAAGTCTTAACAAGGTTTTGTTATAGTTTCACGATCAATGCAGCAATAGAACCCAATTGAAAAGACTAAGCAAAAGTTCTTGTTAGTTTAGCTGAGCTTAAATACATTGGAATGCTATTGCCCTTATTACATCAAAAATACTGATTTACCTTGAACTTTTTATTGTACTTGCTTACTATCTATTTAGTTCAAGTTGCCCTTAAACATCACTGTTACTTTTATTTAAAAAGTGGTTTCTAATACACACACATTCAGTGGCATACAATGGCACTCTAACCAGTTTCTAAAGAGGTCATTCCCATAGTTATTCTACTGCTGATTTCATTCTAGCAGAATAAATTATTTAGTATTAAATAAATGATTATTTTTTCTGATATTTGAATAGGGGAGATATTTTAACATTGTCCTAATTAAACTGCTAACTATTGATAAAAAGGTTGTTCACCAAGAATGAAAACATAGAAATGGAACCAATTTTAGCCCCCTTTCCTACCCTCTTGTTCTCCAACCTCAGGCTCTGGCTGGGATTGACAATGAATGCAGATGTGGTATTAATAACCTTGTTTGAATCTGAGCTTGACTACGGTTGGGTTTCTTGATCTAAAGAGGAAGTCAACAAAAACAAACTGACCTCAAAAGATTATCTGAATAAGGCCCCAGCTTCACACTGCCTTCCGAAGATAGTTTGGATCAGAGGAGTGCTTAATCATTGCTCATGTTGGTGAACCTTCGCATTATTTGTTTTGCTAAAGATGGAAAGTCTAACTTGGATTTAGAGTGATTAATTTAAAACTGAGCTGAAAGGCACAAATAACCTTCAAATTGTATCAGTAAAGAAAAACCGGAATTATTTATCTCAATATTATGGATTCATCTCTCTGTAAGACACTAGCAAATTCTCTAGACATCCTTCAAAATGCACAAATGTACTGGACGTCGAACCATAGAATTTTACTTGAAAAATGTTTCTGTTAAACTACTTCATCAGAGTCTGCACTTGTTACTGATTTTGTCAAAGTTCTTTAACAATTTTTCTACACAATTGTGTTCTCTTTCTACAATTCATTCTGTGTAAGTTAGAAATGGTTAAGTAATATGTAACTCCTTAAATCAACACAAGTCTAATATAAAAAGGCTATCATTTTATTTATATCCCCTTTAGAAATTAAGAACTATAAATTGCCTCTGGCAATTTGCTAACATATGAGTAAGTCTTGTACACTCTAATTTTTTTAAAAAATTACATTTATTGTATGATCTTCAAATAGTAATGAAAACATTAAAATTACAATCCCATAATTCTAATAAATCTGCTTTATTTTTATTTTGTCATCTTTTTCTTTCAGTTTTTAACCCTTTGAATAGTGAATTTTTTCCATGCTCACTGATCCCCGGAAGTGAGTTCTTTTTTTAAAAAAATAAAGTTAGTTCCAGTTACAGTTTTATTAACTTAAAATCATGTTTGTTTGATAACCACAATTTATGAAAACAAGAAGAACATACATTTGAATTTTTTTAATGTTGCTTTACACATTTTTAAAGTAAACCGATCATACTCTATTGTCAGGAGGCACGAGATTGTACATGAATGCTCTTACTACTCAAAGTTAATAATATACCCATGGCTTTCCCAAAGATATTTATAAAACACATAAAACTGTCTTTTCTCCTTTTTTGGTTTAATAATTCAAAATCAGACTCATTTACCTTGATGGCACACAGCTTTCCAAAATATTTTATAAAATATTCTTTAGAGTTGATGTAATTTAATGAATTGATTTATCTCTTTATTGTAGAACATTTAATTTGTTTTCAGTTTTTGCTTATTTATGCCAAGAGAAATAATCATTATCGCCTGACCAGGTGGTGGCACAATGGATAGAGCATCGGACTGGGATGCAGAGGACCCAGGTTCCAAACACTGAGGTCACAGCTTGAGCGCGGGGTTGCTGGTTTGAGCGTAGTATCATAGACATGACCCCATGGTCACTGGCTTGCAGCGCAAGGTCACTGACTAGAGCCCAAGGTTGCTGGCTTGAGCCAGGTGTCACTTGCTGAGCTGTAGCCTCTCAATCTAGGCACATATTGATATGAGAAAGCAATCAATGAACAACTAAGGTGGCGCAATGAAGAATTGATGCTTCTCATCTCTCTTCCATCCTGTCTGTCCCTATCTGTCTCTCTTGCTGACCCTCTCACTGCTTCTGTCAAAAAAAATAAAATCATTATTTGTTTATTTTAAGATAATTTTCTTGTGTCTAGGCACTGAGACCAAGATTATGAACTCTACTGTTTTTTAAAGTACTGTCATATTGTTTTATAAAAAGAGTATAACAAGCTATACTGCTGCCAAAAAAAATACCTGTGCTTATATATAAATATAAATAATAATTCTTTTTCAATGCTAGATGTTACCAAATATTTATTACTTATGTATAATGTAAATAATCTAATGTCTCATTATTGGCTTGCTTATGTCTTATTGATTTTATTATAGTGAATAAGCTGATATCCAATGACTAAAATGTAGAAAGCATAAGCTTTTTTATGACCCTTTAATTAAGAGAATAACTTTATAAAATAATTCATATTTATAGGAAATATTTCAAAGCACACTTCTGCTTGCAAGTACCACTGGAAAAAAAAAGGCACAAATTTGATTTTATAACTAAGGTTGTCTGATAACTAACTATATTTCTTTTCTTATTATATAAATATATATATATAAATAAAAATATATATCCTACACATGATATTGAAGCCAATGCATCAAACCTCAATACACAGGGATAAGGGGATAAAAAGAACATAGTCCTGTGACCCAAACACTAGAGACTTTATCCAAAGACTTAACTCACAAAGGAGGACTCATGAAAAGAATATTCCTCCAGCTTCACAGAACAGTAATTATAGTCAGGATTCAAAATCTTTTTTGTCTTGCCATACTGGATATCTTACCAAGCATGTTGTATTATTGAGTCACATGCAGAGGTCTCCTTGAGAGAAAAAATATGACTGTAGGTACTTTAAACTAATGGAGAAAGAGACCCAGAGGAGGCAAGAACACTAAGGGGTAATAAAAAGCTTTGTTTTCAAGTATTTATGCGTATGTTTCTCTGACCCATCCAAAAGAAATAATAATAACACCTACTCTTAATGTTACAATAATGGTTGAATTAATTATCATGGAGAATGTGCTCTAAATATTTCCTGGTACTTAATACTTGAATTTCCATGTCTCTTTTTGTGGACATTAAGTCATTTCCTTGTATGCCAGCACATTTCTCTTTGTTTTTTTTTTCCCCATTGATTTGAAAGACAGAGAGAAACAGGAAGGGAAGGGGGAAAGAAAGAGAGAGAGAGAGAGAGAGAGATATCAACTTGTTCCACATAGTTATTCCATTTAGTTGTGCACTCATTGACTGCTTCTTGTATGTGCCCTGAATCGAACTAGAACCCAGTACTGCTGGTGGGCCAGTTGGACCCATTATCCATTGAGCAACCTGGCCAGGGCCTCCAACACATTTCTTATCTTCCTCACCTAAAGTGATTACATGACCATTACCTGATACAATTCTGCTTTATGCCTTTTAGTGTTGTTATATAAATATAGCAATATAAATACTCCTTCCTTTTATGTTCAAAGGTCTCCCATTTTGCACTGTAATTTATATGGTCATCTTAGCCTTTTTATTGTCCTCTGTAATACCTATAACTATCTATTATACTATATCTTTTTCTTTTTAATAAATAAATTTTTATTTTAATGGGGTGACATCAATAAATCAGGGTACATATATTCAAAGAAAACATTTCCAGGTTATCTTGTCATTTAGTTCTGTTGCATACCCATCACCCAAAGAGAGATCGTCCTCAGTCACCCTCTATCCAGTTTTATTTGTACCCCTCCCCTTCCCCCTCCCCCTCTCCCTCCTTCCCTCCCCCCACCCCCCGTAACCACCACACTTCTGTCCATGTCTCTTAGTCTCGCTTTTATGTTCTACCAATGTATGGAATCCTGCAGTTCTTGTTTTTTTCTGATTTGCTTATTTCACTCCGCATAATGTTATCAAGATTCCACCATTCTGCTGTAAGTGATCCGATGTCATTATTTCTTCTAGCTGAATAGTATACCCTGGTATATATGTGCCCCATCTTCTTTATCCAGTCTTCTAATTTTTTTTTACAGTGATTAAAAGCCTTTAAGCAAACTCTTGGCCAATACAGCAAGAATCCATAAAAGAGTAGTGTCCTTAACATGTTCACCAAGTCCAAGTTGGCCCCATCACCATGCCAAATCCCTAAAAAATGCAACCCAACCACAGTTCAGTCTGTTAGGAGCTGTCACAGGGAGCAGGAGTCCAGGAAAAGTCCACATCCAGGAAAAGTCCGCAAGGCACTGGAATTGTTGTCACCATTCTATACTTTGCCGCTCATGTCCAAGTACCAATGACCACTGCTTCTAGCTGGTAATGATTCAGGTAGACTGGAAAAGCCATTTGCAGCATGCGTGGATATGGAGCATAGAGCTCCATGTTTCATAGGACATACTCAAGCTCACTCCATGCTCTCTGGAGCTTTAACACAAGGGAATGCCCCCCCCTTTTTTTCTCTCTTCTTTTTTTTTTTTGTTGTTGTATTTTTATTTATTTATTTATTTTTTGTATTTTTCTGAAGATGGAAATGGGGAGGCAGTCAGACAGAATCTCGCATGCGCCTGACCAGGATCCACCTGGCATGCCTACCAGGGGTGAATGCTCTGCACATCTGGGGTGTTGCTCTGTTGCAACCAGAGCCATTCTAGCGACTGAGGCAGAGGCCATGGGGCCATCCTTAGTGCCTGGGGTGGCTTTGCTCTGGTGGAGCCTTGGCTGCAGTGGTGGGGGGGAAGAGAGAGACAGAGAGGAAGGAGAGGGGGAGGGGTGGAGAAGTAGATGGGCGCTTCTCCTGTATGCTCTGGCCTGGAATCAAACCCAGGAATCCTGCACACCAGGCCAAGGCTCTACCACTGAGCCAACCAGCCAGGGCCTAGGAATGCCCTTGTTGATCAAGCTACCCAAAAGAAAATTATATGGAGTAACCATGACAGACCGAGCAAGTCAGTCTCATACTATTCATCACTAGAACGCTACAGCCCGGTGTAAACAGTTTCAACTTTCTCAGGAAGCAGCATGGCAGATTAGGAAATCCTGTCCAAGGGGTCCTATAATGCTCCTTCATTTGGAGTTAACCCTCAAGGACCCCTACCAGGACAACTTTGGCAGATGGATGTTACTCATATACCTTCATTTGGCAAACAGTCGTATGTCCACATTACAGTGGATACATATTCCGGATCTATAGTAACCTCTGTCAGAACAGGAGAGGCTGCTAAGCATGTTATAGCTCATTGTCTGTATGCATTGTTCTATTATTGGATTTCCTAAACTGGCTAAACTGAAAATGCTCCTGCATATGGAGCAAAAGCATTTACTGTATTTTGTCATGCTTACAATCTTTAAAGTTAAGGTATTATTAAAGTGTACTCAGCAAACATTTTAAGGTCAATTAAAAAAAATTTTTTTTAAAGGGGGTAGTCATATCCTGGAACTCCTATGGGTCTACCATATCATGCTTCTTACTTAAAAAAAATTTTTACATTTCTTTTGAATGCTGATGAACAGGAGACACCAAATCTTTTTCGCCTGAAAACTACTACCTTCTTTATTAGATTCAGCTAATAACACTGTTTTGTCTTTTTCCAAATAGCTCCAGATATATGGAAAATATTTATATAGGCAGATGGGGATCCTCAAACCCCTCAGCGAGATCTTCTGAGTATGACTTTTAAGATACCTAGAGGCAGATAAAGCCCAATAGAGATCAGGGGAACTGCCAGCTTTTAGGATACACCCTTAAAGGCTCCAATGCCCCAAAGGGGTCTCATAGGATGCCATCTGGGTCTTGCTTCAATAGTGGAAAGGAAGGTCATTGAGCTAAAGCCTGCCAGGCTTACACGCCTCTGCTGTGAGGAAACAGGGACACTGGAAGGTAGGCTTCCCCCTCGCTTCTCTAAGAGAGGGTTCAGTCTCTTCCAGCCCTGCTCCAGCCACCTATGACCTAACCTCGCCCAGAAAGCTGGGGTTTGCCACTGAAGGCTGAAGGTGCCCAGGGCCGTCGGCCCCATCTACGACACTGTGGATGAGCCTAGGATATTTCTTCCAAGAAGCAATTAAACTGATCTCATTTGCACAAGGGCCACTTAACTATGTTTTGCCTGAATAGTCAGGTTTTTTATTCTTCCCTCAAAGATCTCTGTTGTGGGTGTTGATAGTCCTATTTTCTGCTGCTTTGCTTAATATATAGTGTTTCCTTTATCCCTCCAACCTCAATGCCCCACTCATATTTCAGGCTGGGACCTACTCCTAATTTAGAGCTCTCTTTCCCCCTTTTGCCAACTTCTATTATGAATCTACCTTTGCCACCCAGCTTAGTGTATCCCAAGGTTCTCTTTACCATGCCACAGTCGCAGAGCTCCAGGGAAAAGCAACCTGGTCTCATCTATTATACTATATCTTTATTGCACATATGTTTATTGTTTGTCAATCGGTACTAGTTGTAAACTGCATCATAGGGTTGGGGGGAGGGAGGACGTGGGAGGGGAGGAGGGAGAGGGTTAGGGGGAGGGGGAGGGGCATAAAGAAAAATAGATAGAAGGTGTCGGAGGACAATCTGACTTTGGGTGATGGGTATGCAACATAATCGAATGACAAGATAACCTAGACATGTTTTCTTTGAATATATGTACCCTGATTTATTAATGTCATCCCATTAACATTAATAAAAATATATTTAAATAAAAAAATTTGTGTTTAAATTCATAGTTTAGTGTCCATAAAAGTGTCTAATGTATTATAAAGACTTTAAAAATATTAGTTGAATGAATAAACTAAACATTTAATAATGGTAAAGCCATAGTTGGGAGAGTTATTTGGGAATACCTTTGCTGCAGCAAACCAGTATGAGATTTGTCAAAGCCGTTAAGGTACCAAATTTGAAAAAGAGACGGAGGGGGTATGATCAGTTGTCATTTAGGGGAGAATTGTCAAGATCTCTAAAGTTTGGAGAATACTTCAAGAAATAGCTTTGACATTATTTAGCCTCTTTAACACTGCTATTACTCATATTTGTCTATTTTTTGTTGTTAAATAGAATTGCCATTGATCAGAAGGTTGATGTGGAATCACACAAATAGTGTGGTCTGTACCAAACAGTACTTACATCCTCCCGAAATCATCTCAGGCCTGGACTGTGTACAAGCTAGTCACAAAGCCTGCACTGTAAAATATAACAGGACAACTTGATGGGTCTGTAAAATAATAGCAAAGCAACTTGCAAACTATATTTTGCATAATTATCATAATCACAAAATATTTATTGGAGTGTTGATGGTAACATATGTTGCTGAATCTCAGAAAGAGTTTGAGAAGTAACTCCTCTTAGAGTCTGAAGTGCTTGAAAGTATTTAGCTTAAATATAGGGCGTATAACATAACATAAAAAAACCAGAACATAACAACTCAACTTTTACTGAATGCCAACTACGTTTTAGATACTGAGCTAGGCACTAGGAAGACACACTACCTGCTAACAAATAGTTACCAATACAGCAGGTGAGAGGAATACATGTTGTCCAATGTGATTGGAGCTATGATACAATCATACAGAGGTATACGAAAGGGGAAAAATGAAGCATACAAGGTGTTGTGACTGATCATTCTTTGGGTTGCTATTGAAGAAGTTTTAGTCAGTATCCTAAATGAAAGAAGTTAGGGTTAGGGTTGATCTTCAAAATGTTCTTCCAATAAAAGCTCTGATTGCTATAAAACAGCACTACAGGGACTAAAAAATAATCTTCTGTAGGAACTTGTATATAAAAGTAAACCCATAACCTATTTGTGCCAGAAGAGAGAAATTGAGAAATTGAAATTTATTGGCAATTTGCATTCTCTCTCAGTCTTTTAGTTCTATGAAATGTATCACTTGTCCCTAGAGTACACAGTGGCAAAACTGTTTATCTAATGTTCACGGATAAGGGAAAAGTGTCTGCATATTTCTGTATGGAAGGCTTTATTGTTTTTATAGACTTTTCATTGCCTCAAAGCAATGGCCTTTCCAAGAGAATTTAGAAATAATCTTCCTAATCTAGATTTCCTATTACACAGAGTTACCTTTGGACTGTATTAATACTGACACTTAGGCAGTGAAATGGCCTTTTCATTTTCCTGATGTGTCAGGGACAAGTTTAAGTTATACTTTCTATGCAGTGAGTCTTTTTAAGAGAAAGTGCAGGATTTCAATTTATATTTCTAAAGACCAGAATAAACTCATATTACCTCGATGAAAGTGTCATTGGCTGCAATTTACATCCCAATGTAAATGTCATCCCTTTGCTTACTGTTGAAGCTTTAAGTTCAGGCTTTGAAGAAAAGGCTCTATATGTTCTTGTTATTACAAGCCACATTTCCGACAGCTCTCACATTAATGACACCAGATTATTTGCTTTCCTGCTTCCTTTTGGAGCTTATTTTGTCATTTCCCCCCACTTCTTTGCTTGCTCTCAAAAAGAATACATTCTAATGAGATTTAGAAAAGTTAGATTTCCACACTCAGAAGTGAACTTACTTTTTTCTGATTTAGGTGACGACATCTCCAAGAATTTACTTAGGAAGTAAAGCTTACAAACCTTAGCTAAATTTTATTTGGGGAAGAAGGTGAACAAAAAATTACTCTTTCCCAGATATCACATGTATGTTTAATATTCTTAAGGGTGAGGATAAGCTGTCATAAGGGACTAGACCAAGGTAAAGGGACAATTAATTTTGTGTTCCTCTGAGGTATTAAATAAAACACTAAATTATGTTTATAAATTTAAGAACTATATAGAAAAATACTTTCCTAATAATTTTAATATTATCAACCTATCACAAGCAACTTGTTTATGTCATTTAGTGACTTTTGCTAGAATATATAGCTCAAAATAGATTATGAGCAAAATGAAAGAGCTAAAAGCCAATCCTCCAAAAAAGATTAGTTCCTATGTAACGATGTTAATAATATGGTGTTGATGATAAAGGCTGGGGACTATTATAAATGGTGGAAGATATTGGGAAGCAACATATATGTGAAAAAAAAGAGATAAAAACAAAGTATTATATATATATTTTTGGTTACTGTATAACAAGACAGTTATCTGGTTTAGAATCAGTGAGGATAAGAAAGCTACAGGAATGTTTCAAGAGAGAAAATGGTGACCAAAAAACCTGTCCTTCCACATCTTTGGGATGGAATAATATTCATGAAAGCTTTTTCAGTTATTTGAAAGAAAGTAGTAGATGGAGTTAGATTACTATGCTATACTTACTATTATTATCTGTAGAAAAAACTACACTTTTCTCTAAAACTTAAATTGTTATGATATATAAAAGGAGATGATGGGTAAGAATTCTCGTGATTTTTTGATTTTTTTCTTTGTTAAATACAGTTTAAAAGGCCCTTCTGTACTGAAGAGACTTCATCTGTCATAGGCAAAACAATAGGGTACAAAAGGATTCTATCATGACTTGTCTAGATGCTTTAGCTGCAAATAGTGTAAAGGGAGGAGAAGAAAGTCAGATTACTCAAACTTTAAGTGGATAAAAATGAGTCAACACAAAGTTTAAGATATCACTAGATTATCAGATCCATGATCAATCATAATTAAGACTTGAAGACATAGATTAAATGTCAGAAGACTTTTTATTTTATTTTTTTACTTTTCACACTAGGCCAAGTAACATGCTCTTATTAGCAATTTGTTTTCAGTTTCTTCATAATTCATTGCCAACATTTTCTCCTAATTTGATCTGTTCACTTGTTTCATGCTAATGTAGCACTTGTCTGAGGGTGACCCTAATAATTACCACACAGGAATCCATTAAAGAATAGGGCAAGTAGAAGAGAGAGAGATTTTATTTTCCCGATTTTTTTAAACAAAATAAAGTTTTGTTTTAAACAAAATGAAGTTTATGAATCAGAATGTGTCATAATCCTTCTAAAAGATGAAAATCTTATCACTATTGTAATTCTAATTCTGCACAAGTGGCTCTCAGACAAACTTGGATTTTCAAATGGCAGACAGACACATTTTGCCTGTTTGCAAAGATTGAACGGTATATAACTCAAGGCAAATATAGGAGACTGAGAATGACATTAGGAAGGACAAAGCCTCAAATAAACATTCCAGAGCCCATCTCTTGGAGACCTACAGCCTGCGTGAGGTGACATTCTTCTGTACTGTACTCTGGTCTGCCTCCTCCACTGGACTGTGGCCTCCTTGAGGGAAGGAAATGTGTCTTTATGTCTTCTTTACCTTGTTATAAAGTAGAGAAGTTAATAAATGTTTGATGAAATATTGCATATACATAATGTAAACTGCAGTAACAAAAACTTATAAAAGTCATATATAGTAAAAAGAGAATCAAAGAAAAGCTATCCTTGCTGCTTGCAGTCAATGACAAGGCATACAGATCTTTGACATTTTGCACCTATGTTTTCTGCCAATAAAAGTTTTAGAACAAAGAGGATATATAGAGGCCTGACCTGTGGTGGCGCAGTGGATAAACAGTCAACCTGGAAATGCTGAGGTCGCTGGTTCGAAACCCTGGGCTTGCCTGGTCAAGGCACATATGGGAGTTGATGCTTCCAGCTCCTCCCCCCTTCTCTCTCTCTGTATCTCCTCTCTCTCTCTCTCTCTCTCTCTCTCTCTCTCCCCCCCCTCTCCTTTCTAAAATGAATAAATAAAAAATTAAAAAAAATTATATAAAAAAGAGGATATATAGATATTAAGCCTAAGTAAGAGAGAATAGATTTCCAAGAGAAATAAAAATGGGAAGAGAACATCTACTTGATGGGAATGAGTGGAGACTTGTGTTATCAACATCAAAGGGTGGTTGGACTCAAATGAATTAAGATTCTTTTTCTTCAACTATAAACTTATAAACATATAAAAACCTCTAGAACTCATCTCTTATCTTTAGAGTACAGTATAGCCTAATTCTTATAGGTCTGCCAAAAACTTAATTCTCTCCTACTATTAATTCCTTTTAAGATGTGAAATTATTTTAGTAAAAATATAAATGTAAATTATCATTATTATTTTCTTAAGAATTGTGCTTTAGTAAAAATAGTATGAATTTTTGAGTTGTAACTGGTATAAAGTAGTGATGATTATGGGCAAATAATTTATTTCATATGTTGTTTGATTTTATTTTTGTTTTGCCTTTCCCTAATTGTATAATTTTAGATAAGCTACATAAATTTCTAAATTTCAGTTTACATATCTATTAAATAAGAACACATTTTTCTTAGTGTTGTGAAAATTAAATTAAGTACCGCATGAAATAGTAGCTAGCATAGATAATCACATCAATGCATGTTGAGGTCTAATTACTAAGTTTATAATTTTCTGACCCTCAAAATTTTTACTGTGAAATGAAATGAAGAGAAATCATCCTATAAAATTACATCCAAAATTTAATGAAATATGAAAAGCAGGTGACAGTGTCTGATTCATAGTATTAACTCAACAAATGCTAATATTTTCTATCTTAAAGATTTTTAGGACTGATCTAAACACACGTCCAAATGCCCAACTAGAGATCTCTTGGTTTAAGACAGTGGTTCCAAATATTTTCTGGGGCTTTTTACCCCTTTGAGAAGCTCCTGAAAATAGCAACTGATGTTTCAAGAATATTCACATGCATACATAAACATAAATATTGCACCCAATTTCAGCTATTTTATGGATCTCAGAAATCAGCTCATGGGTCTGTGGTCTAAGGAACATCCTGGTGGTGCATGACATGCAAATAATCAAAATGGAATCATCTGCTGCATACTGCTACCTGACATTATGTATATCAGTTCTGTATTTATTTGAGTTAGTGTTATCTAACTCAGTTTCAATGCCTCCAGAGTGCTTATACAGAATTTCACTCTGGAGCATGACTAATCCACTGAAGTTCGCAAGTGGGTATCCTTCATAAACACTAAATGATATTAAGAGAACTGATGCTATGAGAAATGCTGTTTATAGATTAAAGAAATGAAACCAAACTATCAGCTTGTTTAAATAAGGTACTTTAGAAAGAGTAAAAGAGAAGTAAAGAAATTTAAATTAATAAACATAAAAAATAAATATGTGCGTGCATATTCAGGTAATAACTTACCTAACTCAAAGCAACGAAATGCAATTTTCCACTTCCCTGCTTCAGTGGTCTGACTGAGCTATGCTTTAAACATCTCCTTTCCTTAGCTGTCACTGATCTAATCACAAGAGCTAAGTTTTCAGAAGCTATTTTAAGGTTTGAAGAAAAGTGTAGCTGTGTGAGATAATTTTTCTCACACTTTCTAAGTATTTGACAAATACTAAAAAATAATGGGACTTTTAGACATTCAATACCCTTACCATAACAGCACAGATATAAGAAAGTACTATGAAAAAGATACAAGTGTATTTATTACCCAGACCAGGAAGACGCAGTAAGTGCATTTGAAAAGATTCAAAGTGACAGTTCTACAATGGAATAACAAATGATTTCAGTGTGAATTCAAAGCCTTGCTTTTTTCATAATATGATTATGCTGAATTTTGTACTAAGTTAACATCAACTGAGGGTTTCTGAGAATGGATATTTTCCAGTATTTGTGTCAGATGTTATGAAATTCTGCTGCTTTATTTTAGACCATATTTAAATAAATGTATTGAGTTCAACATATTTTCAGTACCTTAGGTATTTATAAAGAAATATGTGATCAACTGCCTTTAACATAACCTCAATAAAATAATTACACTTAACATATATTAACTTTTTCCATTTTTAATGCCTTTGCAATGAGGGTTTTAGAGTTTATAGCAAAGGAAAAAAACCCGCGATCTTGCAGACTGTAGAGCCAAGTTCTTGTGTCAAGCTGAATTCAAATTCTGGCCCCATTCTGTACGGTTTCTGGGGCTATTTCTTTAAAATACAAAGAATTTGTGCAAATGGAGTGACACTAATTAACATTTGAGTAATTGAAATTATTTAAATAAGTAGCTAGAATCTTAAGTGAGGGTTTTTGTATTTTGTTTAAGTTTCAGGAATCACTACTCTTATGCATTACTTGTATATTTCTACATGACTTTAGAATTTTACACTTCTGTAATGAGTCTACGTGAGACTCCTCTTGATATTTTTTTTCTGTCACTTAAAATGTTGCTCTCAGAATATGGTTGCGGGAACAATAGCATCCTCCTCACACAGAAGGCTTCAGAAATGCAGAACATGTAAGCCCTCCTCAAAACTACTGAGTCTAAACTATATCTTAAAGAAGTTACTAGATTGGTGTGGACAGTAAAATTTGAGAAGACTATCTTGAAGCATAATAAACATGACATCTTCCTGATATACATTACTTATAATTTCATTATTTTTATTTTTGAAAATATAAATTTTTGTTTTAAAAAAGAGATTCACCTATGTGAAGAAACACAATGTAAAGTTGACATTAATTTAAAAATGGAAACAAGTAATTCAAAGAAATGTCATGCTTTTATCAGCCCAGAGATTACAAAAAAACCTATCTTTTTTCTACTTTCAGGCATATACCACAAGAAAATATTTAGAGTTATGTAACCACATGCAATTTCAAAACACCAGCCATTCACAGGTCTCCACTGAAAATAGCTTCAGACTAATTCTGAGAAGAAAAATTTTTTATTCATCATATTTGATGAAGAATTTCTACTAGTGACTAAGCCTTTTAAAAATCATAACACTACTATAGGATTTTAAAAGTTTATGGAAAAAATAAGTTTTAGTTAACTATATATTTCATTTTATTTGAGCACTTTGAAGGTTTTCATCCCAAGTAAAGGGTATCTCCTGTTGTTTTCAGAAATTTCTACTTGAATTGGTAAGAATCTTTCTAATTATTGAAAAATCTTTCTGCCCAGCATAGAAAACACCACATAAGTATTTCTCTTTGAAGAACGATGTTTTACCTTGAAATATTTTTATCCAGTATCATAACCATTAAATAGCAGGGGAAAAAATGGAATTTTATTAACACAACTCACAATGAAACCACAAGTGTATGTTTCAATCAGAAAACATGTTTAAAGAAAAAAGAATGGTTGAGACTGAGGCTGTTAATTAATTTGTGTTTGATACTCAACAATTCATCTGATCAATTTCAGGTTTCCTAGCAGGAAGGAAAAGCTTAAGAAAAAATGTGCAATAGAAAACCTGAAGGTTGAGAAGATGCTGTCTTTTTTTTTTTCTTTCTTTCTTTTTTCTCCTGTGAATTGGGAAATGGATATCATTCTTTGATTTTCACACATGGAAGAACTTGTTCCAATTTGTAGAGTTCTCTTTAAGGATCAGGTGTTTTAATTTATTTCTTGTTCAGTGCATCGAATCTTCGGACACATGCAGGAACCATTGTAATTTGAGGTTCGTAGTTTTGAAACCCTCCATTGGATGTGTTGGGGTGGAAACCACTTCAGAGTCTCCTTCCTTAGAATGACAGAAAGTGGGGAAAGTTTATCACGAGAGATACTCTGAGCTGTGAAGTACTGTGGTTTGGTCCCAGAGTCATTTATCCAAGTTTATCTGTACTTCTTACCTTTGCCATGTAAAGAAATGCAATGACATATACATATTTGCTTAGTTTTCTCTGTTAGTTTTTTCATATTTGTGTGTATTTGTAAAGAGGTATCAATTTTTAAAGTTATTAATATTACCTCATAGTTTGTTGAGCAAAATATTAATCTCTTATTATTTGTTTTCGACTATTCTATTGACAATGGTTATTCTTTTTTTTTTTTTTTTTTTTTTTTTGTATTTTTCTGAAGCTGGAAACGGGGAGAGACAGACAAGACTCCCGCATGCGCCCGACCAGGATCCATCCGGCACGCCCACCAGGGGCAACACTCTGCCCACCAGGGGGCGATGCTCTGCCCCTCCGGGGCATTGCTCTGCCGCGACCAGAGCCACTCCAGCGCCTTGGGGCGGATGCCAAGGAGCCATCCCCAGCGCCCAGGCCATCTCTGCTCCAATGGAGCCTAGGCTGCAGAAGGGAAAGAGAGAGACAGAGAGGAAGGGGGGGGTGGAGAAGCAAATGGGTGCCTCTCCTATGTGCCCTGGCCGGGAATCGAACCCCGGTCCCCCGCACGCCAGGCCGACGCTCTACCGCTGAGCCAACCAGCCAGGGCTGACAATGGTTATTCTTGAAATGAGTTTCTACCTATTATATGTGTTAAGTTTTTTATCAGCTCTGATTTAAACATTATTGAGGTATACAATTTTATCTATTTTATGACTGCAAGGGCAGTACCAAGATTAGCATAATTTTTCATAAAGTAAAATAAATTAAAATGTTATATTAATTACTTATGCACAATTTTTTTTGTAAAGTGTCTACTCTTCCACATGCAGTTTCTCACTTGATCCTGGTACAAAACTAAAGACATAGTGAAGAGATAAATGATTCCAGGGTTTTTTCCCCCGTCTTCAAAAGTGCTCAAGTATTTTTATGGAAAGTATAACTCAGTTGTTTTGTTTGACCCACAAAATTTGGCATGCAACGGGCTTCATGTTTTTAAAAAATAAAAGTTTTATGATCCTTAAAGATTAAGAAATATTATATAATATTCACATGATATAAATGTTTTCCACTTCATAACAGATATAATAAAATAGCCACATTTATATTCTAGTTTTTAATCTTTAAGTGGGAGTTGTTGAGAAAATAAATGTACTAATAAATCTGGAACTATATAATTCAAAATTACTGTTACCAATTGAATCAGAGTAGAAACAAGAAACTAAATGTTTGGTTGATAAAATTTTGTTTGATAACATTTTGATTTGCTCTAGAAAACCTAGAAGTTATGGTTACATCAGGCCTGCAGTCTTATATGACAGCCAGCTAAGAGTGGAGTGTCTGCTTCCTCCCTTTCAGGGGCACAAACCATTCACTCTATCATGTCCTTGGAGATGCTCTGCACTCAAGTCAATGTTTACTCACTGTAATATATAGCTTATGCAAGTAATAAACATGTAATATTACTTTTTTCATATAAAAAGTGGGTATAATATTTTATAAGAATATTATGATGGTATATAACAAAACACTGTGGAAAGTTACTATGCTAAACAAACTCAATATGTTATTAACAACTAAAATTTTTCTAAGAATAGATACTCATATATCCAAAATTTTCTGTTCACTTTAGGACATCACTGTACTCATGACCTTGTGTGAATTCCTGGTATGTGTGTGTGTCTGTTTATTTTGGTATCATATCTGGGATTTTAAAAGTGGGGTAATTTTTATCTCCATAATTGTTAATATTGGGTGGTGTTTCACATCCTCCAAATGAAAAATTCTATGTCACAACGACCAAGTGTGCATATTTGTTCATAAGAAGAACAAACTATGTGGCAGTGGGAGTGAGGAGATGGGAGGGGAGACTCACACAAGGGTTGCACACTTGAGCTTGCTTTTTTTAGCTCTGTTAAAATGTTGGAAACAGTGAGAAACTATCGTTCCCTGATCTCTGCTTTCCAGGTCTGACCCTTGACTCTGCTGTTTCTGCTAAAAAGTAAAACTTGATGCCCTGGCCAGGATGCAGAGTTGCTTAGAGTATTATCCTGATACACCAAGGTTGCAGGTTTCATCCCCAGTCGGGGCACATACAAGAATCAACCACTGAATGAATAAATGAGTGTAACGTAATAAAACAATGTTTCTCTCTCTCTCTCTCTCTCTCTCTCTCTCTTCTCTCTCTCTCTCTCTCTCTCTCTCCCTCCCTCCCTTGCTCTCTACCTTCCTGTCATTCTCTAAGAATGAATCAATTAATTACTCATTAAAAGTGAAACTGACTATTGCAGAAACACATTTTTTATATATTTGTCTAAGTATTTCCCTCTCTAGAATCTCTATTTACCCCAAAAGTCAGATTTCAAACAGAACTTTTGGAACATGGCCTTGATTTGTGCATAAGCTTTCAAATTTTTCATTTTATTTATTTTTTTAATTTTGAACTGATGCTAGAAATACAGAAAAGTTTCAAAGAAATGTCTGGGTAATATTCTTACATTCCTCACCCTCACTCACTTCCCCTCATATTAACATCTAACGTAACCACAGTACAGTGGTAAGAACAGAATTTTAACATAGGTATACTAGTATCAACTACTAATATACTGACCTCATTTGACTTTCATCATATTTCCTACTGATGTCCTTTTATTTTATTTTTTCTCTGGATCCTATCCAGATCATATAGTTGTGATTTTTCCTTAGGCTCCTGTAGTCTGCAACAGTTCCTCAGTCTTCCTGACTTTCACGTTTTGAAATGAAGAGATCAAGTATTTTTATTTTTTAGCGGACTTGTTACCATCCCCTCCATCACATCTTGTATCCTTATGCAGATTTACATTGGCTCCTTCCTTCGGTGTAGTGGAATAAGTGCATTTGGGAAGGTGTAGCTGGGTGTGAAGTTCTCTGAATAGAATGCAAGGTAGAATATAACAATAGTTTAAAAACGGAAAAACAAACCACACACTCTATGGTAACTGTAACTGAGTAAAAAGACAAGAATGTTTAAAAGTATCAGGTATTCAGTGGGTTAAATTCAGGCATCTTGATACCCACAACGTACTCTTTGAATGTCCGGTGGAGAAGAAATCTCATAAGAGTTAATGTCCTGTACATCTGAAAACCAGCCATTGCTCATGAGAAAGTGGGTATCTGTAAAAGTGTGGAAGGCATCTGGTATTGAGATTGGAATAAATTGCCCTTGAAGTCCTTTTGCTGCTGCCTAAAGGAATTGACTTTGTTAAAATAACAGTGTGCACTTTATTTCCGGCTTTTAAGCCTGTGTCAAAAGCTCTTGTGAACTAGGGAGAGCAGTGTAATTAAAATGAGAAATGTTCCTCCACCTTATGGGGACAAGCAAGAAGGAGAAAAAGTGCACTAGAATATATAGGTGCATAGACTTTTCTTTTAATTAAAAGCTGTGTGACATGTGGCTTGCAAATAGGAAAGGACCTCTCTCTCTGGTTGCAGAGACTAAGAAGAACTACTTGGTCATGGAAAGGGAGGTCTACCACCTAACATTTCTTTTTTAAAAATGGGCTCATTCTTGCAAAGATTTTCTGTGAGTCATCATGATTAAACACTGTCTAGGAGGGGCCTTTAAACATGCTCCTGAATTTGTGGGAGAAAAGTGGATTTCCCTCACATTCATTTTATTCTGTCTTATGGAAATACCTTTTACGCAGCGGGCACTCAATATATGATAGTGATGATGGTGTTGAAATATCACAACACCCGGAAATGAAAAAAATAAGTTCGGTGCTACCTTAAACTATGTGAAAGTAAGTGAGGCTACACTAGTAATTGAAAAGGAAAAGGAAGGAGAGATTGGGAAGGTGCAAGAGTGGCTATATAAGTGTGTGCACTGGAACAGCAATGACTTACTGTTTATTGGGATATTCTGGGTGAAGGGAGAGAATCCAAAATCATGGAACTACCGAAGTATAGAGATCTAAATACACTTTATTAATTCGGTGTACTTGTAAATAGGTAACAGAGTGCATTCTCTTATAGATGAAGACAGTAAGATAAAAGCTGTATAATTCTACTTAAGATACAATTAAATAATACACAAAAGGAAAGCCTGTCATTTAGAAGTAAGTTCTCATGATTTGGTCTTGGAGCCTCCAAAGAGTGTGGCTTATAGCTGCAGTATTTTCTGGCTCAGAAAACTAAAAGATTAAGATAATGTAAACATGTTCTTGTTAAATAAGGCAAATACTACCAAATAAAAAAAATGATTTAGAAAATAACACCTCAGTGTACTTAATGTAAGTCTGTTATTACGATGATTAGTAGCTCTTAGTCCCCTATTTACTTCCTTTGTACATTGCTAATTTTCATGCTTTGCATTCACATTCAGGTATTTTCTTTCACCAAGGAAACTCATATCCTCTCTTATACTTTGATACACCTAGAGTTTGTTCATTGAATTTCTGGCTTATACATGTCTTCATTATAGTTCTCTCACATATTTTTGAGATCTAGTAGCTATTTCACATAATAAAAATGGAAAGATTCTCTAAGATTAGACTGGACCAGAGGTCACAACTTTACCTGATTTCTTATTTTTTTGTTTGTTTTTTTTTTAATGCTATTGCTTCTGTTTTAACTCATATCCAATATATGTTGCAAGGACTACAGCCAGAATTTCAGCAGATAGCTTCAGCTTTAGCTCCAATCCAGCTGCTATGCTATAAAGTGAGTTTAACAGTAAGAGGGATGGTAGGTTTTATGAAAGTTGATGAAATTTACTGGGGGAATTTTATAGAGTAAAAGAGAAATTCAAAAAAAGAAAATTAAGGTCCTGTATTTCAAGGAGGTCGTGGTCCAGTAGTGGGCCTAATATGTCAAACACTTCTTAAATATTTTCCAGTTTTATTAAGATATAATTGACATATAACATTGTAATAGTCCAAAGTAAAAAAAAAAATGCTTTGATATCTGTATATATTGTAAAATGATTACCAAAATGAGTTTGTTAACATCCATCAACTCACATAGTTAAATTTTGTTTTCTTTTGGTGAGAACTTTTCAGATTTTCTCTAACAACTTTCACATGTACACTCCAGTGTTGTTGACCAAAGTCATGATGCTGTACATTACATCCCCAAGACTTGGTTTATAGCTGGAAGCTTTATCCTTTGGTCACTCTCCCCCATTCTCCACCCCCTTCACTCCCTGCTTTTGGGAGAAGAATCTGTTCTATCTCTGACTTGTTTTAGTTTTTTCCACACGTAAGTGAAACTGACTTATTTCACTTAGCATAATGCCTTTAAGGCCCATACATATTGTCTCAAATGGCAAGATTTCCTTCTTTTTTTTTTCCTTCTTTTTTTATAGTTAAACATTAGAAATATAGATAATAAAGAAATTCACTGCCTAGAATATTTGGGTAAGATCTAGGATAGAAATAAAAGACAAGCATTGAAAAATAGTTTTCATATGCTAAGCATAGGAAAAGGAATTAACAAGGTAGATATTTAAAGAGTGAGTAGCATTGCATGCTTGGATAAATTTGTTATTTTTTTCTGAAAAAACTTGAGTTTGTCTTTTAAACAAATTTCTGTGGTGTATTGACGCAGTTAGACTAAGTATGCTAGGCAACACAGCTATTAAGTATATGTTTTATTGTTTAATTTTAAAGCTGCATTTAAAGTTGATAGAAAAATAACCTTAAAGTATATTTTTGTATCTTTTTTAATTATACACAACTGTTCAGAAGTTTGTTGCATACATGTGTACATAATATGTACCAAGTTATTTTCATGTGTATAGTATTTTTACTGTTTCACTAATATTATCTCATAAACATTTTTATATTTTAAATTCCTTTTTCTGATATTAAAGAATTTGAGTAAAATAACATAATACTTATATTTCATTTTAGAAAAATATGTCCTATTTTTGGAAGAAATAAAGATAGTAATAGAGACACTAAGTATGTGATTGCTGCTATTCAAGTAAAAAATATTGAGGAGTATTAAGAAAGCTGACCAATATGGGCAGTTCTGAGAAGTGTTTTAGAAGTAAATTAATGACCGGAAAGTATGAGAAGGAAGTGGGCAGAAAGGAGGTGAACACTGAAGATAGATAGATCTAGGAGCCTATTGTCCTAGGTGACAGTTCAGATCACGGAGGAAGAGTCCATAGAAGGAGAAATCAGTGCTCATTGTAAGATTACCCATTAACATCAGATCCCGCAAATATCATGTTACTCTTACTGGAATGGATAGTGAAATACTGAGGAAAAATAAAAACTGCATTTTATTTATTTTCTTCTTCTTCTCTTCCTCCTCTTTCTTCTTCTTTTGAGCATGCCTGAGTATCCAGAACCCAGCTCAAAGACTGACATTTTCAATGTATTTACAAATAAAAGTATAGGGAAAATAAAGGAATAAAACAGTGCGGAGTGTTATTTAAATCTCTTTTGTTAATTTTGTCTTTTTTAAGATCGTGCATATTTGCAAACCTAAGGGAAGTTTTAAGGTAAATAGAAGACAGCTATAAAGCAACATCCAAAAAGAAACCAGAAAAGTAAAACACTGTAAATAATCATAAGTGAGAATACAGTGGGTGTTATATTTATTAAAATCTCTTTATAAAAAATTGGAATTTAAAATGTGAATAAAGTTGATAAAAATATGAATAAAGTTGATTTGAAATAAATATGTTTTTGTGTATAATGTGAAAACATTGCATAAAGAAGGAGAATATGGACTGACCTGTGGTGGCGCAGTGGATAAAGCATTGACCTGGAAATGCTGAGGTCGCCGGTTCGAAATCCTGGGCTTGTCTGGTCAAGGCACATATGGGAGTTGGTGCTTCCTGCTCCTCCCCCTTCTCTCTCTTTCTCTCTCTCTCTTCTCTCTTTCTCTCTCTCTCTCCTCTCTAAAAATGAATAAATAAAATAAAAAAGGAGAATCCTGTGTATAGTGATCACTTAAGGATACAAGATATCTAATAACATCTTTTAAATAATATTTTAAGGTAAAATAATAATATATATCTCCTAATTGTAGTTATATCACTTAAAAATTACCCATAGAGACAAAAAGCACTAGAAGCCTGGAAGGTGGCCCTGGCTGGTTGGCTCAGTTGGATGGACTGTCAGCCGGCATGTGAACATCTTGGGTTTGATTCCCAGTCAAGGCACACATGAAAAGCTACCTTCTGCTTCTCTTACCTTCCCTCTTCCCATTCTCTCTCTTTTCCTCTCTGGCAGCCCGTGGCTCGACTGGTTTGAGCATTAGCCCCTGGCACTGAAAATAGCTTGGTTGATTTGAGCATCTGCCCCAGATGGGTGGATCCTAGTTGGGCTGAATATAGTAGAGTGTTTATTTCCCTTCCTCTCATTAATAATAATAATAATAATAATAAGAAGAAGAAGAAGAAGAAGAAGAAGAGGAGGAAAGAGGAGGAGAATAAGGAGGGAAGAAGAAAGAGGAGGAGGAGGGGAGGAGAAAGAGGAGGAGGAGGGGAGGAGAAAGAGGAGGAGGAGGGGAGGAGAAGGAAGAAGAGGAGGAGGGGAGGAGGAGGAGGAAGAGGAGAGGAGGAGGGGGAAGAAGAAGAATAAGGGAGAGGAGGAGGAGGAGGAGGAGAAAGAGAAGGAGAAGAAGAAGAAGAAGAAGAAGAAGAAGAAGAAGAAGAAGAAGAAGAAGAAGAAGAAGGAGGAGGAGGAGGAGGAGGAGGAGGAGGAGGAGGAGGAGGAGGAGGAGGAGGAGGAGGAGGAGAAGGAGAAGGAGAAGGAGAAGGAGAAGGAGAAGGAGAAGGAGAAAGAAGAAGAAGAAGGAGAAGGAGAAGAAGGAGAAGAAGAAGCCTGGAAGGTAGAAAGATCTGGGAAGAAACCAAACCACACTACCCAGTGAGTTTCACCTTTTCTGCCTTGCATACTCTGATGACCACAAATACTTCACATTGTGTATCACAGTTTGTGTGTGCCTGTATTTGTCACTGCCATAAATACAGCTTCATCTCAGCAGCCACTTTGTTCACAAGATAAGATCTTGGAGTGTTAAAACAAATTAGCCCAATTTTAGTCTTTGGTTTCAAGAAATTATCCTCTGTTCTATGTCTCTTCTCTAGTTTCTCAGTGCTTGTGGTAAATAAAAAAAAAAAGCTTCCCACAAAAACAGAGAAATCGTGTTAAGTTTTGGTATATCATTTCTTCTTTTTATTTTAGGTCATTAGGACATTTTTAGAAATTCTTTATGACCATATAGAATTACTTTAGGTGTTATGTATATATAGAGATAAGCAATGAGCTCAATGAACACTGAATTTATACTATAATACTTGCTTTTGAGAATCCACTCTACCATTGATGTGTTGTATTATACGAAGCAAACCTTTTAACCTCTTTGAGCCTCAGTGTCTTCATTTTAAAAATTGAGTTAATAATTCTTTTTTAACACATTTTTGGAGGATTAAGGCAAATGATCATGTATAATAAGCCCTTTGTAAATAATGTGTCACTTTTCACATACAAGAAATATTTCTCTTATTACCTATGCTCTTGTTTAGAGCAGAGATTATATGGATGTCTCTGATTAAAACAGATTAGGGAAAAATAATGTGGAATTGAACAATGCAAAGTCCGTGTTCAAGGGCTCTGAGTGCTAACTTGACAGTAGGTCAACAAGTGGGCTCTGTATAAGTCTTCCCTTTCTGGAAGCATCTGAGCACCAGAGCTAGCTTGGAAGAGCCTTCCACAGAACCACAGTCCATTTATCTCCTCTAGTTCTCTCTCTGTGCAGGGTCATTTCCATAGTCATTTTCTGAAATCTATGCATAAATATTGAAACTATCTCAAACTGAGAAAGTTTGTTCCAGAAAATCCATCATCAATATTGATGTATTGAGCAAATTGAAAGTATTTGGCAAAATTGTAAGCACATAATATATAATTTTTTTCTCTCACCTTATTTAATAGACCAAATATTAAAACCAAACAAACATGAGATTCCACCTGGATGTCCCCTCTGAGCTGCATCCATTCCACGCACAATGCTGCCAATGATCTTCGAATCAGTGCCTCACGCATTCAAGGCCTGATTAGCCAAGGTCATAAAGAAATGAACTACAAAGGGAAACTGCACAATACAAAGCCAGCAAATGGGAAGACTTTATTTTAAAGAAGAGAGCCGTGTGATGCCCTGAGTAGAAACATTGCCCTGCTAGTGTAGGGAGAATAGGACAGGAGGATACAGAAGACAGAAGTTAATGTAGTGGGCTGAATGGCAGACACTGAGCATGGCAGATGCTGAATTTTGCTTTTACATCTGTTGCTGATTGACATCAAATCTGACCCCTGGAATAGTTTGCCTTCTCAGGTTCTAGTCTTTCTGTGTTTTGTTTGTTTTATTTTGTTTGTCTTGTAACCAGATTTCCGATAACAAATCCATCCATGTGCAATGTAAGAAGGATACTACTAAAAATATTTCCAAACAAATACATTTAGGCTCTTAAACTAGGGATTGAAATTATATTTAGGAGACAACAGTTTGGGAGTGGATAATACAGCATTTATAATAGAGCTATTGAAAGTGTGAGGCTGGCCCTGGCCGGTTGGCTCAGCGGTAGCGCGTCGGCCTGGCGAGCGGGGGACCCGGGTTCGATTCCCGGCCAGGGCACATAGGAGAAGCGCCCATTTGCTCCCCCCTACTTCCTCTCTGTCTCTCTTTTCCCCTCCCGCAGCCAAGGTTCCATTGGAGCAAGGATGGCCTGGGCGCTGGGGATGGCTCCTTGGCCTCTGCCCCAGGCGCTAGAGTGGCTCTGGTCGCGGCAGAGCGACGCCCCGGAGGGGCAGACCATCGCCCCTGGTGGGCAGAGCGTCGCCCCTGGGTAGATCCCAGTCGGGCGCATGGAGGAGTCTGTCTGACTGTCTCTTCCCGTTTCCAGCTTCAGAAAAATACAAAAAAAAAAAAAATGTGAGGCTTTCCTAATGTGTTATGTCTTTAAGAAGATAACCCCCAAAGTCAGATTATGTGTCTCAGTGAGGAGAATAAAATTGTGGATACAATGTAATTATAGATGGAAAAAAAATTGGTACTAGTGGGCAGTTGGGTGGGTGGAGTTGGGTGGGTGGAACATTTCTCTATCTCAACACTAATAACTCTCAGGCTACTCCACTCTTCCTTTCCTGTTTGCATAACTAAATGACCCAAATTCAGTTAAAGGTAATTGAGTTAAATGAGTTTCTTATCCAAATAATATTTAAGTAATGATATGGTACAAAAAAAAAAAGGAACTGCTTTGTAAATCTTTATTTTAAGCCTGTGAAGCAGCCCGATGCAATTTATTTATTATATTTCTGCCCTCCTTCTATGTTTGAGAAATGAAGCAGTGTTTTTGCAGAGCAACATTTTCTCTTTCTTATACTCATATCTTCATATCTATCTCCTTCATGTTGGCAAAAGATTACTGAATTCTGTTACCAAACATCTGAACTCTTAGCCTTGCTGTACCGACTGACAGGTTCTGCCCAGAGTCAAGGGAACTGGAAGGCAGAGTCCTGGGAAGGAGTCTGTTGAGCAAATGGCTAATAAATGGAACTCTTGAAAGTATCCGTAATGAAAAGCTCTTCTGGAGAGCAAGATGAAAACGTTCGCAGAAATTTGCCTCTCTGTCCCCCAGCAAGCATGGTTACTTAGTCTCTTAAACTGATCATTAATGGTTTGTAATGTAAACGTTGCATTTCATAATGACATGCTTTTTCTCTATTGTCTTGAAGATCAATCAGCTGCCTCTGAAGCTAAGAGAAATAGCCTTTATGTTTGATGTTTTCATGTTTCCAAAATGAGCTCATTGGAACTGTTTTGGAGCATAAAGTAGAATCCTAGTCAGGGCTACCAGTGGTGGCTGAAGCATGCGGTGAACCACACAACTGCAGGGACTGTTATTTACATAGGTGACAATGCAGCTGTGCCACCTGAAGTGGAGCAACGCAGCAGCCTGGCCAAGAGGGTTATTTCAATGGTCTATATATATGGTTCATTCTTCACATCAGCTTTTTTCTGTACATCAGGCTTTTCTTCTCTGATGCATTTGAAAAGACATTTGAGGTTCAGACTTAGGCTGTTTTCCTTTTCTTTTTTTATAAATTAAGTGTCCCACTCAATATAACACCCTCACTGCTCACCCTTGTGTCCCCCAATACAAAACCTTTGCTCCCCCCCAACTCCCTTCTTTCTCCCCTCTGGGATTTGCAGTCTTGTTATCTGTATCTATGTGTTAGGTATATATAACTTTACTAATCACTTCACCTTCTCTGATCCCATCCCTTCATTTCCCTTCCCTCTGACAACTGTCCCTCTGGTCCTTGTGATCCCACCTCTGCCTCTATTCCATTCCTCAGTTCACTTTGTTCATTAGATTCCACATACAAGTGAGTTCATATGATATTTGTCTTTTTCTGCCTGGCTTATTTCACTTAGTATAATAGTCTCCAGGTCCATCCATGCCATCGCAAAAGGTAAGATTTCCTTCTTTTTCAAGACCATGTAGTATTCCATTGTGTATATGTACCACTGCTTTTTTATCCACTGACAGACACTTCAGCTGTTTCCAGATCTTGGCTATTATAAACAATGCTGCAATAAAAATGGGAGTGCATATCTTCTTTTGAATCAATGATTTGGTATTCTTAGGGTATATTCCTAAAAGTGGTATAGCTGGGTCAAAAGGCAGTTCCATTTTTAATTTTTGGAGGAAACTCTATACTGTTTTCCACAGTAGTTGCACAAGTCTGAATTCCCACCAGCAATGCAAGAGGATTCCCTTTTCTCCACACCCTTGCCAGCACTTATTGTGTGTTGATTTGTTAATGAGCTCCATTCTGACAGGGAAGTATCACACTTCCTGATATGAAGTTATACTACAAGGCCATTGTAATCAAAGCAAGTTGGTACTGGCCTAAGACCAGTCATATAGATCAAAGAAATAGAACAGAGATCCAAGGAATAAACCCATGCCTTTATGGTCAATGGATATTTGACAAAGGAGATAAGAGCATAAAATGAATTAAGGACAGTCTCTTTAATAAATGGTGTTGAAAAAATTTGACACATACATGCAAAAAAATGAAACTAGACCATCAACTTAACACCATTCACAAAAATAAACTCAAAATGGATAAAAAAACTTCTATGTAAGTCGCAAAACCATAAACATCTTGGAAGAAAACATAGGCAGTAAACTATCCAATATGTCTCGTAGCAATATTTTTGCCAATTTATCTCCATGGGCAAGTGAAATAAAAGACAAAATAAACAAATGGGACTATATCAAACTAAAAAGTTTTGCATAGCTAAAGACACCATTAACTAAACAAAAAGACAACACACACAATGGGAGAACATATTTGCCAATATGTCTGATAAAGGATTAATAATCAAAATTTATAAAGTTCTTCTAAAACTCAACACCAGAAAGGTAAATACTCCAATTAAATAATGGGCAAAAGAACTGAACAGACACTTCTTCAAAGAAGAATGGCCAATAGGCATATGAAAAAATGTTCAATGTCGTTAATCATCAGAGAAATGCAAATTAAAACCACAATGAGATACCACCTCACACCTGTCAGAATGGTGCTCATTAACAAATCAACAACCAACAAGTGCCGGCAAAGATGTGGAATAAAGGGAACCTTCCTGCACTGCTTGTGGGAATGCAGACTTGTGCAGCCACTGTGGAAAACAATATGGTGTTTCTTCAAAAAAAAAAATGGAACTGCTTTTTGATTCAGCTATCCCACTTTTAGGAATATATCCTAAGAATACCAAATCACTGATTCAAAAGAAGACATGCACTTGTTTATTGAAGCATTGTTTACAATAGCCAAGATCTGGAAACAGCTCAGGTATCCGTCAGTGGACAAGTGGATTAAAAAGTGGTGGTACATATCCATAATGTAATACTATGTAGCCTTGAAAAGAAGGAAATCTTACCTTTTGAGATGGCATGGATGGACCTGGAGATTATTATGCTAAGTGAAATAAGCCAGGCAGGGAAAGGCAAGTATCATAGGATCTCACTTATATGTGGAATCTAATGAACAAAGTGAACTGAGCAATGGAATAGAAGCAGAGGCAGGGTCACAGAGAGCAGGGGGACAGCTGTCAGAGGGAACGGGGATGAAGGAATGGAATCAGAAAAGGTGAAGCGATTTGTGAAATTATATGTACATAACATATAGATACAGAATACGGGACCACAAATCCCAGAGGGAAGGGTGGAGGGGGTTAGCAGGTAGAGTGCAAAGGGGGTGTAATTGGGGACACTGGAGTGGGGGGTGAACATGTTATATTGAGTGGGACACTTGAATCTATGTAAACAAAATAAATTAAAATTAATAAAAATTTTAAAAAGGTTTCAGAAAGGAAAACTAGAGTCAAGAACAGGCTATAGAATTTCTCTAGATGCATATTATTTTTGAGATATCCAAATAAATTTTAAATAGGTTATGACAAAGAGATATTTAAATATATTAGCTTATTTTTTAGGTCAGTTTGATTTTAAAACATACATTTGAGGAACATAAGCATATATATTATATGTAATGTCTTTGAAATATTTGAGGATGCTGTAGGGACACAGTAAAGTTACAAAATAAAACTTTCAATGAATCTTTAAGTAACTTGAACATTTAGCACAGGGAGAGGTAGGAAAAAATTAGGATACTCCTCATAATGGAAGCCAAGAGAAGACCCTATGTAAGGTGGAAAAAATGGTTAACAAGATAAAAAGTAAATATGTTCTTTATATTTTGTAACTTAATGACAGTGGTAACCTGCATAATAATTGTTTTAATCAAGTAATGACACAGAGCTAAATAGAAGTTGTGTAAAGGATATGGAGGAGAGGAAGTCAAGAAAGTGTCAACATAGACTGACCAGGTGGTGGTGCAGTGGATCAAGTGTCAGCCTGGGATACTAAGGACCCAGGTACAAAACCCAGAGGTTGCTGGCTTGAGCATGAGCTCACCAGCTTGAGCATGGGGTCACTGGCTTCAGTGTGAGATCATAGACATGACCCCATGGTTGTTGGTTTGAGCCCAAGGTCACTGGCCTAAAATTTTCATTTTTTTTAAGTGAGAGGTGGGGAGATAGACTCTTGCATGCCCCCAACTGAGATCCGCCCACAACACCCATCTAGGATCAATGATCGAATGAACCAAACTATCCTCAGTATCTAATGCCGACACTTGGACCAACTGAGCTATCCTCAGTGCCCAGGGCTGACACTCATACCAATAGAGCCACTGACTGTCAAAGGGGAAGAGAGAAAGAAAGAGGAGACTAAAGGGGAGAGAAGTAGCTGGTAACTTCTCATGTGTGCCCTGACTGGTTATTGAACCCAAAATGTTTACACACCATTCCGATGCTCTATCTACTGAGCTAACCTGCCAGGAACAAAATTTTTATTTTTAGTATTAAAACCAATTCCAGAAGTTTTTGGATATCTCTGCTTTACCACTTGCTAATATCTAACTTTGTTTTTATTTTTATTTTAAGTGGGAGGTGGGGAGGCACGCAGACAGTCTACCGCATGCGCCCAGTCTGGGATGCACCCAGCAAGACCTCTACCAGGTGATGCTTTCCCCAACTGGGTCTGCTGCTCCAGTGCTTGGCTATTCTAGTGCCTGAGGCATGGACAACTTGCTTGAAGCATTGAGCCATGGCTGCAGGAGGGGAAGAGAGAGAAAGAGAGAAAGGAGAGGGCTGAAGAAGCAGATGGTCGCTTCTCCTGTCTGCCCTGACCAGGATTCAAACCCAGGATTTCCACACACCAGGCTGATGCTCTATCACTGAGCCAACTGGCCAGGGCCTAACTTTGCTTTTTAATGAACTCCTTTATATTTTAATAATTTTTTGGAGGAAAAGAATAATATAAAGATATCATTGTCTGACCAGGCGATGGCACAGTGGATAGAGCGTTGGACTGGAATACCGAGGACCCAGGTTCGAGACCCCAAGGTCGCCAGTTTGAGCACAGGCTCATCTGGTTTGAGCAAAAGCTCAACAGCTTGGACTCAAGGTGGCTGGCTCGAGCAAGGGGTTACTAGGTCTGCTGAAGGCCCGTGGTCAAGGCACATATGAAAAAGCAATCAATGAACAACTAAGGTGTCACAATAAAAAACTGATGATTGATGCTTCTCATCTCTCTCTGTTCCTGTCTGTCTGTCCCTATCTATCCCTCTCTCTGACTCTCTCTGTCTCTGTAAAAAAAAAAAGATATCATTGATGTCCAAATTAATAATACATACAACAGCTTTATTAAAGATCAGACTTTATTGACTAAAGTACATGAACTTCTGACTTTAATTTCAGTCTAAGATCCTACAATATTTGAGATTGATCCCTAATTTCCATTTGACTCTTTTTCTCCTGATACTCTGTCTACTGGATGCATTTTGAAAAGTTGCATCTCTTGCTCCTGAATATCTGGTGGTACACCAAAACAGTATTTCTAGGTGACCCCACAGCGTCAGGAGAAGGAAATGTAACTTCATGCATAATTTCTTTGTCAAATATTCAGTTTCTTGTTCTCTTAAAAATGATCTTAATTAAATTATTTAAAACTTTCTATCATATTCATATATTATAAAAGACATTTAAAACCTTTTCTAGTCAGTCTCTACTTTATCATTTACTTTACACACACATACACATACACACACACAATTGGGTTCCTCTAAATAACCTATAAAATAATTAAAACTGTTAACACATTTGAATTTACTATCACTCAGAGCCACAATTCACTGTTTAGTCACTCAAGAGGAAAATCTATAATCTTTCCATAATAAATACAAAATACAGTATTCTTAGGTGCTGCAAACCAGCACAGCTAGTATTTGTCCAGGTCCTGAATGACAACAGAGCAGAATGAAGAAGTAGATGACTCAAAGAGAAAAAAGGATGGGACTGGGAGACCTCTGAAAGTTGATGGTAAGCCAGAGCAAAAGCAAAGCCCCAGGTCTGCTTTATTATATAGTGTAGATTATTAAAGCCTTTAAGCCATATGCAAATAAGGAAGTCTCTGATACAAAGTCACTCATCTAAGGCATAAATGGGAATCCTCCTAAGAGTGCACTATCCTCCATCATGCAACAGTCCAGGGTGTGGGGGAAAGTTTAGTGTTAAAAAGGGTGATTTAGAAGATCTTAGTATTAGAAGGGTGTGGGAAGATCTTAGTCTTAGAAGGGTGTGTGAAAGAGTTTAGTCTTAAACTAAGCCCTAGGCTATAAGGACTTTGTCAGTTTACAGCCTGTCTCCCACACTTAGGCATTCCATTAAATTACCTACTAAAACACGGAGATTTCAAACTATACCCAGACTAATTGCCCATGCACTAGGAATACTGGGGAGCTTAGAATTTGTTGGCATTACATGATAACTCTTCAAGCTGATGTTATATTTTAAAGAAATCCTTTTTAAAAATCTTTGTAAAGTTGTCAAGCTGATACTTTCATTATTCAAAGATGGTGGGACTGTTCTTTGCTATGGGCAATAAAATGCACAGTGAGTAGAACTATCCTACTGGTTTGTAGAGTGAATCCAGTATCTCTTAGCACAAAACAGGTTTATACACAGGGTAAGAGTTATTAAAGTCAACTTGAATTTAGTAGAGATTTTCAACACCATGCCAAATATTTTAGCTGTTTATCACTTGTTTATTGTTACATCCTCCTTTATGACCTATGTTTTTTGCTTTATCTTCATTTCTCCATGGCTTTCTGTTCTCTACCTCAATCTTCAAGTGAAAAAAAACCATTAAGTAACTCTGAATATCAACTTCAAGTCAGAAAACAATTGTGTAACACGTTTTCAAATTACTTTAGCCTTCCTTGCAAATGTACTAAAAAATTGCTTGTTTATGTCAGCTCCATCTGGAATGTAATTTTGCCTGCATTCTACTCAATATTTCTTTGCTTACTGCTTTTAGTCTAAGAGACACTCCACTCACTCCATATATGCATAAAACAACTAAGAAGTAATGAAAATGGAATTTGTTACGTTTCTTTGTTTGGCTGTGTCCCAAATTGTAAGTGTTGCCCTCATTTTCTTCAGAGCTTTGATGTATTGACTACAGCTTATCTTTAAAACTGCATTACAGATTTTATAATTTATAAAATAGTAGATAGGTCAGTAATTCTCTGTGTAAACTGTGAAATATCTATCTACTACCCAGCAGAGCAATCATTCATTCTGAGGGGCTGATGCAGTCATGAGGACGACGAGCACAGGTTCGTACTTTGTGCCAAAGGAAAGCTGGTTTAATGTTCCCCATTAAAAATGGTTGTTCCAATGTGTGGGGTAGTTGAATGCATTACAGATGATAGAAAATGGCATCTTTCACCTCAAAGTCACCCGTTGAAAATCTGAAACAAATTGAGAGTGACTAGAAATAAGTACTGTACAGTAATGGTACATAAAATCTTGGTGGATAGTCATGAAGACCACAAATTTCCCTATTTTATTATTTTGCTTGCTAATTGCTTATTATATTTGGCTAATATGTTCATATCACTTATAACATCAAAGGCAAGACATTTTTGAGGGTGAAAATTGGTGCTAAAATAACTCTAACTTTTGAAATATGTACAAGTATATCTGTATATTGTCACAACCTTAGCTTCTATTTTAAATAAGAGAAGAATGTAGTTAAAATGCAGTTAAAATATGAGCACCACAAATAATATTAATTATATATCTTCTTCCTAAGTTTTCTAGTCTGGCAAGAACATTGTTTTGTATTAAGCTACTATTTGATACTAAATATACATTAATATTATATGTTATTACTGCAAAAAAGCAAATAACTTTATCTTCATTGTTGATCATAGTATAGGATTTACAATAGTATTCTTAACCCATGTAAGATGCTCAATGTTTTTTAGGTAGACTGTGAACAAACTTTTAATAGTCTTACCATAATTGTTTTCAAATCTTGGTTATATCAACTATGGTTTATTTTTATAACATTTCTGAATTAATTTTTTTTAAAGTAAGATGAACACTTACTCTTACACTTCACCTGCTTCAAGTGCTATTGAAACAGCTGCAGACATATTTGGTATTTAAATAGAAAATAAGTTGGGAATACACATACTTTGGATTTTTAAAAATATTTTGGATTTATAATATTCTCTATAGAAAATGATATTACAAATTATTGTCATATGAAGAACTTATCAGAGACTATACATCCAAAAATGTGTAACTTAATGTATATTTAAATTATTGATATCCATTTCAATGTAGGAATGGCTCCAGAAATACCTTGCCATCTACCCTGTATCACATGATAATGAGAGTTCAGAGGTTTACCACAATTTGAATGTGTCCTATGACATAAAACATTGAAAGTATGAGTCTATGAAAAAAAAAAACCCAAAATTTGAAGTTACGAGCCAGAAGCAGGTCTATAAAAAATAATTCCAATCATGAAATATGCAAAATAATAGAGAATTTTATTATCATTGACACTCCTATTAAAGAGTTTTATTCTGGCAAAAAATACTTTATAATTCAGCTTTTACTATTATAAACACATCAGGTATATATTATTCACTTTGAATAATAATTACATAAAATAGCAATCTAAATTTCAGAATAAATTTTGTACCAGTTAAAAGATTTTATACATGTATGCTTTAGGCATATCAGCTATCACATCACAACTATAATAATGGAATGCTAAATGACCTTTTCTTTATCTACAGAAAATGATATTTCTAAATTGTTTTATAAGAAGAAGAAATTAAAGAGCAATATGTTAAAAATTAAGTAAAGAGTATTTTATGAGGATGTCAGGTGGTCAAGTAATAAGTTTTTCTTTTCTAGATGTCATAATATTCGTCTTTTGTCAATTATTGCCATATTAAAATTTGTTATGATTTCTTTTATCGTTTTAATTACATATTCATATCCTGGGTGTATCTGTCCCACAGAAATTCACACAGCCTCTGATTCCTCTGAGGTAATCAGTAGTTGAAAGGTGTTTATAATTGGGAACTAAATGGTAAACAATGGTGGATGTACTATTTAGAAGTTAGAAGTAATGAACTAGATATCCAAATGACAGCATGGATAGAACTTAAAAACAGCATTGATAGATAAACGTTTAATTTAATTTAATTATTGTGCATTTCGCAAAAACCTACACACATAAAAATATATAAATATAAACTCATTTGAATGGTTGTCTACATTAGGAATAATGAATGGAAATAAAGACTTAAAGCAACAGAGATGCCTTGTAATAATTTTTGAAGAACTCATAACCAATATTTTTCCAGAAGCAGAGAAGAATGATTAACTCATACCTCTTCACCTATTGACAAAAATAAAAAGAAAAGATTGTTTAGTTAGCTTGAGAATAAATATTTATAGGTTGTATACGTGTACTATTTATTAAGTGTGGTGCTAAGTATATTATGGAGATAACTACTGTCCATAGCTCTGTTTTACAAAATCACATGTTTTTTGATAGATAATAATAAAATAAAACCCAAATTAACTATGGAAAAATACACACTTAAAGGAATGCACATAATTTTTCTACCTCTTTTTTTACTTTAAATTCTTATACTTCCCAGGACCAATCTTTAATTTTTTTTTCATACCATTTTTCTCAATTTTTGCTTGATGTCATTCCTGCCATATAATTCACTAAACCTAGTAATTTAAATTTCCAAGCTCCATGAAAAATTAAGTACTTACAAGATAATTCTGTCAACTCAAACCATGTATGAGTCTGAGATTCTTGTATTTTAGTTGTTTAATTTCCTCCTTAACTTACATATTGAGATCAATATTATTAACTAAGATATTATAGAACTACATATTGTCTTTCATTAGTTAGTAGCAAAGTCCTGTTCTTTCCACACCATAATGCCTCTCTTCTGCTTTCCTTTTCATCTTTTGATGGTTCTCTTTTCTTAGTTTCCTTCGTTTTCCCATGTCCATCATTTCTATCTGTAGTGACCAACATCCTTTCAAAAACAAAAACCTGATTATAAAATACATGTAACTTTACTATTTGGTCCTAACCTTTATTTTCAGCATAATCACTTATCCCTATAAACACACTTTAAAAAATTATATACATTTGCCTGACCAGGTGGTGCGCAGTGGATAGAGCTTTGGACTGTGACATGGAGGACCCAAGTTTGAAACCCTGAGCTTGAGTGATGGCTCATCTGGTTTGAGCAAGGCTCACCAGTTTGAGCCCAAGGTTGCTGGCTAGAGCAAGGGGTCACTCAGTCTGTTGTAGCTCCCCCCCAGTCAAGGCTCATATGAGAAAGTAATCAATGAACAATTAAGGTGCTGCAATGAAGAATTGATGCTTCTCATCTCTCTTCCTTCCTTTCTGCCTGTCCTTATCTGTCCCTCTCTCTGTCTCTCTCTGTCTCAGTCACAAAAAAGATAAAAACAAAAATATATATATACATTTGAAATTACTGTCATATTTTTTTTTTAAATTTATTTACACATGCATTCCTTCAACCCTTACTTGCTCTAGCTTCTAGATCAAATTTCTACTGCTCTCCAATTATTCCTCAATTTCAGTTTTGAGCAGAATTGCCTAAATTCTTTGCCCCAGTATACTTTATCTTATTTATATACTTTCCTAACTTGCATCCTTACCACATGTTGACCTTTTAATTATTGTTATTAGAGTATAAGTCTGTTGAGAACATTTGTGTTATTCATATTTTTTTATCTTTACTAGCACAATCTGATACTAAACATGTACTCAATAAATGTATGTCATACAGTTTGGTGACATATAATCTTTCAGAGTATTCTATTATGATACTTTGTACATTTATGATGTCTGTAGTAATTTCTCCTCTTTTTTATTTTAAAGTTTGTTTATATGAGTCCTTTCTCTTTTTTCCTTAGTCTAGCCAAGAGTCTGTCAATTTTATCGATCTTTTCAAAGAACCAGTTCTTTGTTGTATTAATCTTTTCTATAGTTTATTTTTTTGTCCTCTATTTCATTTAGTTTGGGTCCAATTTTTACTCTTTCTTTTCTTTTGCTGAATTTGGTTTTTTTCTGTTCTTCTTTTTCTTGTTCTTTAAGATGGGATCTCTCTTATTTCTTGATACAAACATATAATGATATAAAATTTTGCTTATTACTGCTTTTGCTGCATCCCAGAAAGTTTGATATTTTGGTTGTCATTATTGTTTGTCTGCATATACCTTTTGATCTCTGCTTTTATTTCTTCTTTGACCCAGTCATTTTTTAAGAGTATGTTATTTAATTTCCACATTTTTGTGGGTTTCTTTACTATGGTATCTCTAGTTGTTTGTCCTTGATGTCATTAATTTTCTCCCCTATCTGGACTGTTCTATTAACTAAACATGCTACCTCAGTTTTCAATTTATGTATTGAGTTTTTCATCTTTGTTTTTAAAGTTTTAGTCTCTTTGGTAAGGTATTTGTTTTGTTTTCTGAGTTTGTTTAAGTTGCATATTGGTGTTTTCTCATATCTCATTCAGTATTTTCAGAACTTTGAATTTGAATTCTCTATAATTTAACTCTAAAGTTTTCATGTGATTGAGATTTTTTTCCTAGAGACTTTTCATTTTTTTTCTGAAGTATTTCTCTTTCTTGTGTAGCCATAGTATTTAATTTCTTCTCCCTTTGATGGCATTTGAGAGTGGTATTGTTAAGAACTCTAACAAAAAAATAAGTAAAAATAATAAAAATTTTAAAAATACAATAAAAATATAAATTAAAAAATAATGATTAAAAAGAAATATCAGAGAAAAGAAAGAGCAATAACCAAATAAATAAGTAAACCAAGAAAACACAAAAATGAATAAAACATATAAAATTAAAGAAATTGAAACTCAAAACAGAAAAAGAGAAATAAGAGAAAATAAAAACAAAGAAAAAAATCAGTTTTGAGAGGTTACTGTTTGGGTAAGTTTTGCTGTATTACAAGTTTTAGCTCTGTGAAATTTCTGTGCTGATCTTCACTGAGACGTTACTGTTGCAACGATGTTGGTGTGGCTGCAGTTGCGCTGGTTGGTGGGGCATGCTTTGAGGGCTTTACAGCTTTAGCCATGGCTATTTCAGTCCTCCTGACACTCCACATCTCAACAGACCAGAGGACCATACACAGAGCACCTCTGTTCCAGGAAGAAAAGTGGCTCTGGAGAGTAAGCTGTGGAGTCTGTCTCTGACACTCTCCTTATCCATGAGGTGAGGGAGACAGGATCTGGGAGGCTGTGGGGGCTGCACTTTGTTTCTTTCTATCTCTGTGCCTAGTGTGGGCTGTGGGCAGACCACTGGCCATGACCCCTTTTTCTGCTCCTTTGGATTAGTATCTCCCTCTCTGCCACTCAATCTCTTTGCTCTTCCTGGAGAAGGAAGCCCAGTTACACCAGGCTCCTCTTTCCATATCCATGGCACAAACAACCAGACAGTCTGAGCTTCCCTCTTCTCTGTAGTCCTGGGAGAGGAAAAAGAAAAAGAAAACAGTCATTCAGGGCTTCTCTCCTAAGTGTACTGAGGTGACTTTTATCTTCAGCCCTCCTTTTCAACCCTTCCAACTTTTAGCCCATTCAGTGCTCAAATTTTTCAGGCACCCCTGGAATCCCAGTGGGGGTTCCATCACTGCATGAAAGTTGTTCAATTTGTTAAAATTTCAAGGAGAGAGAGTATCTCTCATGCCACTATTACTCTGACCTCTCTACATTCTTACATTCAGTTTCTGAGGGGCCTTGTGAATTAAACTTATAAAATACAGATAACAAAGAAACATTTCTTCATATGTATTCAGGACTTAACAAAAGAAGTAACTAGTTCACTGATTGATTGGAATTAGAATTTTATATATCTAACTTAGTTAAAAAGGAAAGAAAAAGTTTTCTGTGTTAAGAAAAAATGGGATTCTTTAAGAGACAAATGGGTTTTTAGGAGAACTAGTGGCAGATACAAAGTATGTGATAATGTTTATGTAGGTGTGAGTGTTTTTGATATTTTTCATGGCCCTGAAACTTCCAGGAGAGGGGATTTATAATAGCCTCATTTCTCAGAAGTTACTGCTTTTAGTCAGATATGGGAAGCTTGAAGAAGGGCATCTCTGTATCTGTTGAATCTCAAATGTTTTCAGCTTAAAATATCTATACTAACTCTGAGTTTCCAAGTGAGTTCCTACAATATCAAATTAAAATCAATGACAACAAGAAAGCAAGGCAATTTATAAATTTAGGAATCAGGATAGTGGTTAATTTTATTGAGGAAAATAAAATGTTTGGGAGCGATATGACTGAACTTATGCACTATTACTATTTTATTCCTTACTCTAGCTAGTGGTTACACAGATGTATTCAGGTTGTGGAAATTCATTAAATGATACCCACATGGTTGTATAATTCTGCCTTATTCTCCCTCTGCCTGTGTGTGTGTGTGTGTGTATCCAAAAAAGTTTCTTACAGAAGAATGAAAGACTAAATAAATAAATTTTACCTTGATGTATAATAGAAAGTAGTAGTCAATATATACAATAGTAGTTAAAGTAGTAGGTAAAAGAGAAATCATAGCAAGTCTATACTTAAAACCAATGTCACTATTTTTATAACTCATCAGGAAAAGATTATGAATAGCAGACTTTTGAAACTACTTGACTGTGAGGCAGGAAATATTTATCTCTCTCCTCTGATATATTTTAGGCTCAGACCTGTATGACTATCTATATAGATTTTTACTTGAATGTCACAGGGAACTTTAAGAATATTTCCCAAAATAAACTCATTATTTTTCCTTCCTGCTGGTTAAGTCGATTGTATCACTTGTTTCCTGATTTGGTAAATGACACCATCAACCATTCAGTTTTTCAAGCAAGAACTCTGAGACCTAAATTTAACTCATCCAAGCAATCAATATATACTGTTGAGCATTCTTAATCTATATCTTTCAATTATATTCATTTTTACTGCCTTTTCAAGTCCAGAGCATCACATCTTTCACCTATAGCATTGCTATGAAAAACATCTGACTGTTATGCTAGCTTTGGTCTTATCTTCTCTGTCATCTATTTTCTACAATATAGGCATAATTTTTTCCAACTAGTTTCAGGGAACCAAACAAAGGTATTTTACACTGCCCACAAAAATTAGGGGTATTTCAAAATATGATAATATGAAGCAATTTTTAAAAAGCATTTGATTTTTTTTTATTAAACAAGATCATTAGAAAATCAAATGAGAAGTCAAAGAAAGATGTTCAATTATTCAAATGAGATAAAAACTCAATTATTGTGATTAAGTAGCAAGTAGCATATTGGTGGGGGAACAGAAGCATGTCAAACTGGATGAGAGTGCCACACATTGACTGTTCAGTAGGATGTGTGGTCACCCAAAACTGCCAAAAGACACTGAAGCGAAAGGGCATGGACAGGATCAGACTGTCCGGCAGTTTTTGTGGGATTCTCTGCCATTCTTGCTTCTGGGAAACTTCCAGTCCAAGAAGTGTTGTGGGAGGCATTGGACAGTCTGTCAGATGTAATCCCAGTGCATCCCAAGCATGTTCAATGAGATTCAGTTCTAGCGAATGTGAAGGCCAGTCCATGTGTTCAATTACTGTTGTTGACGAGGCATGCATTATCATCCATAAAAAGAAAGTTGTTCCCAACTGCCCCAGCATAAGGTACTACTAAAAGGTGCAAGACCTCATCTCGATATTTGACATTAGTGAGCGATCTATTTCTGATAAAATGGAGGTCAGTATGACTACCAATGCTGATGCCAGCACACACCATGATTCCACTACCACCAAAGGAGTCCCTTTCTTGCATGAAACATGGGTTCTCCCTTGTTTCTGGTTCACACCAGATCAGGACACAATGATTGTCAGGCTGCAGACTGAACTGTGACTCATCAGAGAAGAGGACAGTTGACCACTTATCATGGGTCCAATGATGATGCTCATCAGCCCACCTTCTACGGGTTCTATGGTGTTCATCAAATAACAGAATGCATACACATACCATTGGTCACCGGGCATGCAGTCTAACATGATAGAGTCGATTTTATATGATCTGGGTGCACATCCGTTGTCTAGTGGCAGCAAGAAACTGTCCCCTCAGCTCTGTTGCATTGTTGTGCCTGTTTGTTCTTGCCAATAAGGTCAAGTAGCAGTGATCTATTGCCATTGTGTCAAATGTGCAACCCTGCCCTCGTCTTCATACTGTGCCAGTCTCTTGAAAGGCATTCTGCAGTCTGCTAATCACACTTTGAGATGTTCCAAGTGCTGTTGCCACTGTTGTCTTGTTTGACCATCTTCAAGATGTCCTATGACTTTCCAGGCTTTGCATTCTGGC
Source organism: Saccopteryx bilineata (assembly GCF_036850765.1). Taxonomy (NCBI): domain Eukaryota; kingdom Metazoa; phylum Chordata; class Mammalia; order Chiroptera; family Emballonuridae; genus Saccopteryx; species Saccopteryx bilineata. The sequence continues at coordinate 184,910,266 of NC_089494.1, forward strand.
AAATCGGGTTGCAGGGGCATTGCAAGGGCTGGGAAATTGCAGAATGTGCACTTTCAAAATCAGGGAACATGAAGATATTCCAGTACTTTTAGCCTTTTGTATAGTTAATTTTCACCAATGAAATAAAAGTGGTTTCGCATTTCATTTGCATAATCAGACAACTTTCTTTGACTTGTCGTTAGCTTTTCTGATGTTCTTGTTTAATAAAAAAATCAGATGCTTCTTTTTTTCTATTGCTTCATTTTCATTTTGAAATATCCCCTAATTTTTGTGAGCAAATTTATATATTTATTTATTTTTATACAGTGAGAGTAGGGGAGGCAGAGACAGATACCTGTATCCATCCTGGCTGGGATTACCCAGCAAGCCCACTATGGGGTGATACTCAGCCTATTTGTGGTGTTGCTCCATTGCTTAGTAACTGAGCTCTTCTTAGTGCCTGAGGCAGAGACCATAGAGCCATCCTCAACACCTGGGGTCAACTTGCTCCAATCAAATCAGTTTGCAGAAGAGGAAGAGAGAGAGTGAAAGAAGTGAGAGGGGGTGGGGTGGAGAACGAGATGGTGCTTCTCCTGTGTGCCCTGACCAGGAATCAAACCTGGGCCATCCACACACTGGGATGATGCTCTACAACTGAGCCAACCAGCTAGGGCAACAAGGGTATTTTAAAAATACATTGTCACTTCGGTGAATTTTGGGAGAGCAAAGCAAATAGGATTGCTAAACAAATTGGATAGAATAAGCATCAAATTTTGTATATGCTATAAATTTAAGACAAAATTCTATTTATATACATAAGCAATCTCTGTCTTAGAATTAACACTGAAGAGAAAAAATTAGTTTCTCAGTACTCCTTACTGGCATATGAATTCAAATTTTAAAATAAAGGCATGTATTTTCAGACAAAATTGTGTCATTTGGCTGCTTTGTATATCAAAGACTAAAAATTGCCAGATTTATTTTTTATAGATTGAATGTGCTAAATTAGTATCTCACAAACTTTGATGAAAACATATTTAAAGATTCTTTTTTTTTTTAATTTTTAATTTATTCATTTTAGAGAGGAGAGGGAGAGACAGAGAGAGAGAAGGGGGCAGGAGCTGGAAGCACCAACTCCCATATGTGCCTTGACCAGGCAAGCCCAGGGTTTCAAACCGGCGACCTCAGCATTTCCAGGTCGACGCTTTATCCACTGCGCCACTACAGGTCAGGCCTGATGAAAACATATTTAAAGCACAGACATAATACATAACACCCAGAGAATTTTATTCTGGCAATTATTTAAGTGTAAAATGTTAGATACGATGAAAACCTATGAAGGAATATATCATTTTTTAAAACCCTGGTACATGAGAAAAAATGATTGAAAACTATTGCTTTAGTAATTAAATTGTACAAAGACCACTACTTAATAGAGGGACATTTTACCATAAAAAATTATCAGAGTAACATAATTTTGTCAAACTCTAAAGAAGATAGACATATGTTTTTCTCATTATTCTCCTCAGGTTGGTAAGCACTTTACATGTATGAAGTTTATTCTTGCTTGCTTGCTTTTTATTTCCATTTTTTTTCTTTAGGCATTTCAATGTGTTAGACAATAGTCAGAAAAGAAGTTCCAAAGATTGTAACTATGAAATAATGAGTCTAAATAAAAAAAAGTTCTGATTTGCTATCTAAGGAAATCCATGTTCATAGCCATGAATACTGTCACTTTCTTTCAGTTTATACAAGCCAAATCTCCCTCTCAAAATATGAGAATCCATCTGAGCCAAGAATAAAAAATTTAAATCTAAGATATAATACATCTGATGTAAAGGATATTATAAGTCTCTGCTCTCCTGAAGATGAAATAATTCAAAATACCAACTAAAAAAAATTGTGGCAGCATTTTAATGTCTTAAACTTGGCTTATTTTGAAAGTAAATTTTAATAGCATAGCAATGGTGAACAATTATTTCCACGCTACATAAGACGTGTTTAATTTAATTATTATTACATATTTATTCAAATATTTTTGAGAAGTAATTAATATTTAGATTACCTAGCTCCTTAAATTTAAGAACTTACTCTGGACTCTCTGAAAATAAGAGTCTTTGTGAGTACAATAGCAAAAAGTAAGCATTACAGAAAGACAATAGAGGGACACAGGGTCAAGAAAAACTAGCTATATTTATATAAGATCTCTACATATCTTGTAATCTTATTCACTTGAATTATAAATTTTTTAGAGAATAGTCAACTTGCTTGGCCAATAACCTAATTGATATTGTTAATGTTCACTAATATATATGAGTGTAAGACTTTCTTTTCTATATTTTATATTTTCCCAAAGATCAGGACATTGTTAAGGGAGGATGTGTCAACCTTGCTGCACTCTATCAGATTAGTAATCTGAGGAAATTAAAGCAAATCGGCTTAGATTCCTAGTGGAGTGAGTCTCAGTTCCTATTGTCAATATTATCAGAACAACTCGTACTGTTTCAACATGGAATTAATGAGTTGATTATTTTTGTTTACTATCACCCTAGGTACCAAGATGAGATATAAATGAGAACAAGTTTAAGAAAAAAAGATTTACCAGTGATAATGAGGGAAGTTTTCCAGGTAATTCAATTCAATACAATATCTTTTTCCTGTTTTTCTGGCAGCAATAATGCCTTGGGCTGTTATATGACAAATAAATCCAGTGACTAAATGTTGATGAGATGAGACGAGACTGATAGAGCCATTATTTTTCACCCACACATTGCTAGCAGCAGATATCTCAGATCCCCAGGATGGTTTCTAAACACCCATGGGACCCTTGAAACTTTCTCTACAAGGTGGTGACACCAAGATGCCTCTAATGTTAGTCACCTAAGAAAGCAGGAAACAGCTCTCCAAAAAGACTTCCCACTACCTTTCTGGAAGAACAGGAAGACAGGCAAATCTGCACATGTGCACTGAGTTGAGAAATGAGTTGAGACAGAAAGTAATGCTGACTGCAAATTTAAGTTTAGAGACCCAAATAGTACTTAATTAAATTCTGAGAAAGGAGAAGAGAATAGAAGTCCTGAGAAGTAACATATAAAAGACAAGTGAGCCCCAACATCATTCTCTGCGGAGACTCAAGTTAGGTATTTAGAAAAAGAAAGTGACACGCACTTGTTACAACGTTGTAAAACTTTTGAACATTTTTAAGTTTCCTATGTGTATTTTTACTTACTTTTATGTGCTTAAGGATAGTAAAAAATTTTTAGCAGTACACTTGAAATTTTACTTAAACATTTAGGAAAGATATATAGTATACTAAGTACTGAGATAAAAGAGGAGATATAAATATCTTTTCCTTTATTAATTTATTAAACAAAAATTTATTGAATACTTACCTTGTGCCAAATTCTGGAGATTTGATAGAGTTTCTGATCTCACCGAACTTACATTTTCATGAGGAAAACATAAAAAAAAAACAAGTAAGAAAACACGTTGACTAACAATACATTTAGATATTATGGCAAATAATGAAAGAAACAATAATATATGACAGAGTCTGCATGCTTGTTTTCAGGACCAGCCTGAATGGGGTAGAAATGATGGATTTGTGAAAATAACGTTCTATTCCACAGTCTGGATTGGGAAACTAAAATCTCCACAGCCAGAGTCAGTAGTGGTAGATAGTGAGAAAGAAGAAAAGCAGACAAATCTCTTAGAATTGATAATAATGAATGAAAGTTGAAATACAAGGAGCTTGGAAAGCTTCTTGGTTAAGCATTAGAAAGCCTGAGTGGTTTCACAATGTAGAACTGTTGATTCATAATAATCATGACCAGCAGAGCTATTTCGTGGGAGCCTAGGGCGGTAGGGAACACTGAGATGTGGGTGTTATCAGATAGATGTCAAGAAACACAGAGTACCATCTTGAATTATTCGATAGGATTGTGATGAAGCAAAACTTGTTTGATTTATTCACACATTGTGTCCACCCCATACTGTGCTCATATTCCTTTTCTGTGTAGGGATTTGGATGAAAGAAATGGGGACAGAATGCAGTGATTAGATATTGAATGATAGAAAACATCTAATTTTCCTCTGTAAAAATGATTTTCATCATCTCTGATTTTCATTTTACCCATGTTTCACATTTGAAAAATAGAAAAATTTAAAACTTGCTGATGAAGAAAAAAATAAAGGTGGGTAGCAGAGTTCCAAGGAAGAGTGTGAAAGCACAGAATCAATAGGTCACTCTTACTTGTACTTCACCTTTGCTCGGACAAATTGAATACAAGTAGAAGTGAATGTGGACAGCCTAGTTTGTAACACACATGCACAGTCTGGCTTTCTCTACCAAAATCAGTACAGAGCAGTGGTCCCCAACCTTTTTTGGGCCACGGACCAGTTTAATGTCAGAAAATATTTTCATGGACCGGCCTTTAGGGTGAGACGGATAAATGTATTACGTGACCAAGACAAGCATCAAAAGTGAGTCTTAGACAGATGTAACAGAGGGAATCTGGTCATTTTTTAAAAATAAAACATCGTTCAGACTTAAATATAAATAAAACGGAAATAATGTAAGTTATTTATTCTTTCTCTGCGGACCGGTACCAAATGGCCCATGGACCGGTGGTACCGTACTGCGGTCCGGGGGTTGGGGACCACTGGTATAGACTTCCCTTTTCTTGCTAAATCTTGGCTTAGCTTTCCCCCAAACTAAAGATAAGACCCTATTTTTTAAACCTATGATATGATTTATATTTACATACCATTTTATACTCTAGAGTCATTTATTTTATGTTTTAAAAAGCCTGCCTGCCTTGCATGAGGCTGTAAGGCATATGAAGGTCAAACCAGTTATCTGTGTGACCAACATTGTGTTCTACATACTAGTAAGCGAGCTTTCAAGCACAATAGATAGTTTATTCAGTGTCTGACCAAAAGGTCACTAGTAAAGTGATATTTTTTATCTTTTCTTTTTAAAGTAGATAACTAAAACTTGCTAATTGGTCCAAGCCCCACTTTAAATACTCCATATAATTCTTCTTTTTTGAAACTATATTAACAGTAAAAGGAAACAAAAAGTAATATACTTCTGAATTCAAGTTAGAATGCACAGGAGGTTTAGCAATTTAGACAATGAATTATCTAACATTTCATAATATCACTAAGTCCTCTGTGCTCTTCCTCTTTTGAGTTTTATTTTCCTTGGAGTACAGAAAAAGAAATGTTTCTCTTTTCCCTTTTAACTCCCAATAAATACAGTGATTCAGAATAAGGCAATTGCCTGTGCTCAGTTTTGTCATCTGGTAGATGAAGCACAGAGAGTCATTAAATAGCGTACCTCCTGTCACCTGTTGTTTTGTTCATCTTGAAAAGACACAGACCCCTCATCTGAAAGAGCAGGCTTTAGAGGAAAGTATGTTATTATCTCCAATGGAACTTCAAAGAGAGTGCACATTAACTTTCTTTATGACATTTCAAGCTCCTTTTAAAATTAAAGAATATATATATATATATATATATATATATATATATAAGCGTTGAGAGGCATCACATAACAAGCTACCCTCTCTTATGCTCTCTGGGCGACGAGGCAGTGAGAAACTGTGAAATACAGGAAACCCAAATGTCAAGAATCTTTGAGGTGCAGAAAATGAGAACATTTTCCAAGAAAAACATATTCAAACAACTTCTTGAAAGATGCTCTTCAAAAAGAAGAAAAGCTTTTATAGATAATGATGTTTGGAAAATACTACAGAACATTCTCCTTGCTTTGATTAATGACACATAGGCAGAGGTTAAATACTCTGAGAAGTACTACAGGAAATGAACGTGTTTAATCTTGGTTACAGACTAATTTATTGAGGTTTTATTTCATTTTTAATTTTCTGCAGTGTCCACGTCCCATCATTCAAGCAAGTGCCCAGAGCCTCTATGATTTCTTCTTTCCTGGCTCAGAGAAGAAGATTCCTCAAGTGATTCATTTCTCTTCTCTTTCTCTCTTTGTGACTGTCTAGGGTTATTAAAGAAAGAATGGTCATGTCCTATAAGGGAAAGAGATTTTTTAACAGAGATATATATGAGAAATTTCTTCAAACTAGAAACCAGTCCGAAATTGGAAAGTCCTGGGCATCACAGGGGTACACTCACTCCATGACATCACTCGTGTCAGATGGCAAAACCCAGAGAGTAATGGTTGCACAATAGAACCCTGGGTCCCAGGGCCTTAAACATTAGAAACGTAGAAAGTTTAGTGACCCAAGCTCAGCACAGAGGCCATAGGGGATCAAATGATCAGGGACAATGAAGATGTCAGCAGTTGTCATGATTGACTGAGTATGAGCAATAATTCCTGCACCTTCACTAAACTTCTTGTGTTCTTGTGCAACTGGGATTACAAGTAAGTAAGACAGAGACCGTGGTAATAGTTAATGTTGAATATCCTGCCAAAATAGCAAGCCAGGGACTTCCATAATTGAGTTTCATTTGATTTTTTTTTTTAATAAATTTTTATTAATGGTAATGGGATGACATTAATAAATCAGGGTACATATATTCAAAGAAAACATGTCTAGGTTATTTTGTCATCAAATTATGTTGCAACCCCCTCGCCCAAAGTCAGATTGTCCTCCATCACCCTCTATCTAGTTCTCTGTGCCCCTCCCCCTCCCCAAAACTCTCTCCCTCCCTCCCTCCCATGTCCTCCCTCCCCCCCCCACCCTTGGTAACCACCACACTCTTGTCCATGTCTCTTAGTCTCATTTTTATGTTCCACCAATGTATGGAATCATGTAGTTCTTGTTTTTTTCTGATTTGCTTATTTCACTCCTTATAATGTTATCAAGATCCCACCATTTTGCTGTAAAAGATCTGATGTCATCATTTCTTATGGCTGAGTAGTATTCCATAGTGTATATGTGCCACATCTTCTTTATCCAGTCTTCTATTGAAGGGCTTTTTGGTTGTTTCCATGTCTTGGCCACTGTGAACAGTGCTGCAATGAACATGGGGCTACATGTGTCTTCACGTATCAATGTTTCTGAGGTTTTGGGGTATATACCCAGTAGAGGGATTGCTGGGTCATAAGGTAGTTCTATTTGCAGTTTTTTGAGGAACCACCATACTTTCCTCCATAATGGTTGTACTACTTTACAGTCCCACCAACAGTGAATGAGGGTTCCTTTTTCTCCACAGCCTCTCCAACATTTGCTATTACCCGTCTTGTTGATAATAGCTAATCTAACAGGGGTGAGGTGGTATCTCATTGTAGTTTTGATTTGCATTTCTCTAATAACTAATGAAGCTGAGCATCTTTTCATATATCTGTTGGCCATTTGTATCTCTTCCTGGGAGAAGTGTCTGTTCATGTCCTCTTCCCATTTTTTTATTGGATTGCTTGTTTGTTTGTTGTTGAGTTTTATGAGTTCTTTGTAAATTTTGGATATTAGGCCCTTATCTGAGCTGTCGTTTGAAAATATCAGTTCCCATATAGTTGGCTGTCTGTTTATTTTGATATCAGTTTCTCTTGCTGAGCAAAAACTTTTAATTCTGATGTAGTCCCATTCATTTATCTTTGCCTTCACTTCTCTTGCCATTGGAGTCAAGTTCATAAAATGTTCTTTAAAACTCAGGTCCATGATTTTAGTACCTATGTCTCCTTCTATGTACTTTATTGTTTCAGGTCTTATATTTAGGTCTTTGATCCATTTTGAATTAATTTTAGTACACGGGGACAGGCTGTAGTCGAGTTTCATTCTTTTGCATGTGGCTTTCCAGTTTTCCCAACACCATTTGTTGAAGAGGCTTTCTTTTCTCCATTGTGTGTTGTTGGCCCCTTTATCAAAGATTATTTGATCATATATATGTGGTTTTATTTCTGGGCTTTCTATTCTGTTCCATTGGTCTGAGTGTCTATTTTTCTGCCAATACCATGCTGTTTTGATTATCGTGGCCCTATAATATAGTTTAAAGTCAGGTATTGTAATGCCCCCAGCTTCATTCTTTTTCCTTAGGATTGTTTTGGCTATTAGAGGTTTTTATAGTTCCATATAAATCTGATGATTTTTTGTTCCATTTCTTTAAAAAATCTCATACGGATTTTGATGGGAATTGCATTAAATTTGTATATTGCTTTGGGTAATATGGCCATTTTGATTATATTTATTCTTCCTATCCAAGAACAAGGAATATTTTTCCATCTCATTGTATCTTTTTCGATTTCCCTTAACAATGCTTTGTAATTTTCATTATATAGGTCCTTTACGTTCTTTGTTATGTTTATTCCTAGGTATTTTTTTTTGTTGTTGTTGCAATTGTGAAGGGGATTATTTTTTTCAGTTCGTTTTCTAATATTTCATTGTTGGCATATAGAAAGGCTATGGAATTTTGTATGTTAATTTTGTATCCTGCGACCTTACTGTATTGGTTTATTGTTTCTAATAATCTTTTTGTGGAGTCCTTCGGGTTTTCGATGTATAGGATCATATCATCAGCAAAAAATGATAGCTTTACTTCTTCTTTTCCGATATGGATGCCTTTTATTTCTTTGTCTTGTCTGATTGCTCTGGCCAGAACTTCTAGCACCACGTTGAATAAGAGTGGAGAGAGTGGACAACCCTGTCTTGTTCCTGATTTAAGGTAGAAAGTCCTCAGTTTTATACCATTTAATAGGATGTTGGCTGATGGTTTATCATATATGGCCTTTATCATGTTGAGATATTTTCCTTCTATACCCATTTTGTTGAGAGTCTTAAACATAAAATTGTGTTGTATTTTATCAAAAGCCTTTTCTGCATCTATTGATAAGATCATGTGGTTTTTGTTCTTTGTTTTGTTGATATGGTGTATTACGTTAACCGTTTTGCGTATGTTGAACCATCCTTGAGATTCTGGGATGAATCCCACTTGATTATGATGTATTATTTTTTTAATATGTTGTTGTATTCGGTTTGCCAGTATTTTGTTTAGTATTTTAGCATCTGTATTCATTAGAGATATTGGTCTGTAGTTTTCTTTCTTTGTGCCATCCTTGCCAGGTTTTGGTATGAGGGTTATGTTGGCCTCATAAAATGTGTTTGGAAGTATTGCTTCTTCTTCAATTTTTTGGAAGACTTTGAGTAGAATAGGAACCAAGTTTTCTTTGAATGTTTGATAGAATTCACTAGTATAACTGTCTGGGCCTGGACTTTTATTTTTGGGGAGATTTTTAATAGTTTTTTCTATTTCCTCCCTGCTGATTGGTCTGTTTAGGCTTTCTGCTTCTTCATGACTCAGTCTAGGAAGGTTGTATTGTTCTAGGAATTTATCCATTTCTTCTAGGTTGTTGGATTTGGTGGCATATAATTTTTCATAGTATTCTACAATAATTCTTTGTATTTCTATGATGTCTGTGGTGATCTCTCCTCTTTCATTTTGGATTTTATTTATTTGAGTCCTGTGTCTTTTTTCCTTGGTGAGTCTTGCCAAGGGTTTGTCAATTTTGTTGATCTTTTCAAAGAACCAGCTCCTTGTTTTATTGATTTTTTCTATAGTTTTTCTGTTCTCTATTTCATTTATTTCTGCTCTGATTTTTATTATTTCCTTTCTTCGGCTGGTTTTGGGTAGTCTTTGTTCTTCTTTTTCTAGTTCCTTAAGGTGTGAAGTTAAGTGGTTTACTTTGGCTCTCTCTTGTTTGTTCATATAGGCCTAAAGTGATATGAACTTTCCTCTTATTACTGCTTTTGCTGCATCCCAGAGATTCTGATATGTCGTATTTTCATTTTCATTTGTCTGTATATATCTTTTGATTTCTGCACTTATTTCTTCTTTGACCCATTCATTTTTTAGAAGTATGTTGTTTAGTTTCCACATTTTTGTGGGTTTTCCCCCTCTTTTTTGCAGTTGAATTCTAGTTTCAAGGCTTTATGATCAGAAAATATGCTTGGTACAATTTCAATTTTTCTAAATTTGCTGATATTGTCTTTGTGGCCCAACATATGGTCAATTCTTGAGAATGTTCCATGTACACTAGAGAAAAATGTATACTCTGTTGCTTTGGGATGAAGTGTCCTGTAGATGTCTATCATATCCAGGTGTTTTAGTATTTCGTTTAAGGCCACTATATCTTTATTGATTCTCTGTTTGGATGAGCGATCTAGATCGGTCAGCGGTGTATTGAGGTCTCCAAGTATGATTGTATTTTTGTTAGTTTTTGTTTTAAGGTCAATAAGTAGCTGTCTTATATATTTTGGTGCTCCTTGGTTTGGTGCATATATATTAAGGATTTTTATGTCTTCTTGATTCAACTTCCCCTTAATCATTATGAAATGACCATTTTTGTCTCTGAGTACTTTTTCTGTCTTGTAGTCAGCATTATTAGATATGAGTATTGCTACACCTGCTTTTTTTGGGGTGTTGTTTGCTTGGAGTATTGTTTTCCAGCCTTTCACTTTGAATTTGTTTTTATCCTTGTTGCTTAGATGTGTTTCTTGTAGGCAGCATATAGTTGGATTTTCTTTTTTAATCCATTCTGCTACTCTGTGTCTTTTTATTGGTAAGTTTAATCCATTTACATTTAGTGTAATTATTGACACTTGTGGGTTCCCTACTGCCATTTTATAAATTGCTTTCTGTTAGTTTTGTATCTAGTTTGATTCTTCTCTTTTGTTTTTCTATCATTTGTTTTTGTTTGTTTGTGTTCCATACTTCTTTCCTCTGTTGCTACCTTTTTTAAGTCAAGTGTTTTTGTGGTGGTTTTTTTAAGGGTGGTTACCATTAAGTAATGAAAAGGGTACCTACCATATTCATTGTAGTACCCTATCTTATAAGTATTTCTGCACTTCATCATCCTTTGCTACTGTTAATCTCCATCCTCTCCCCCCTTTTTTTCCTTTGTTGTCACAGTTTAAGTTTGGTTTTATTGTGTTCTTGGTGGAGCTGTTACTTGTGGTGTTGTTTTCTTTTGTTCTTTGAATCTGGTTGGAAAACCCCCTTAGTATTTCCTGGAGTGGGGGCTTTCTGTTGATAAATTCTGTCATCTTTTCTGTATTTGTGAATGTTTTTATATCTCCTTCATACTTGAAGGATAGCTTTGATGGGTATAGTATTCTTGGCTGAAAGTTCCTCTCTTTCAGGGCTTTAAATATTGGGGTCCACTGTCTTCTAGCTTGTAGAGTTTCTGCTGAGAAATCTGATGATAATCTAATAGGCCTTCCTTTATATGTTGTACTCTTCTTTTCCCTGGCTGCCTTGAGAATTTTTTCTTTGTCATTGGTTTGTGTCATCTTTATTATGATGTGCCTTGGAGTGGGTTTGTTGGGGTTAAGAAAACTTGGTGTTCTGTTTGCTTCTTGAATTTGAGGCTTTAGTTCCTTCCACAGGCTTGGGAAGTTCTCGTCTATTATTTGTTTGAGTATATTCTCCATTCCATTTTCTTTCTCTTCTCCCTCTGATATACCTATTATTCTTATGTTATTCTTTCTGATGGAGTCAGACAATTCCTGTAGGGCTTTCTCATTTTTTATTATTTTTGAGTCTCTTTCTTCTTCTCTCTGTTGTGCCTCAAGTTGTTTGTCTTCTATTTCACTAATCCTATCTTCAATCTGGGCTGTTCTGTTAGCTAAGCTTGTTACCTCGTTTTTCAGCTCGTGAATTGAGTTTTTCATTTCTGTTTGATTTGTTTTAATAGTTTCAATTTCCTTGGTAATATATTCTTTGTGTTCATTGAGTTGTTTTCTGATCTCCCTATATTTCCTTTCTGTGTTTTCTTGTATATCTCTGAGTATTTTTAAGATTTCTAGTTTAAATTCTCTGTCATTTAGCTCCAAGGCTTCCAATATGTTAAGTCTTTTCTCCATAGATTTTTCCACATCTATTTGTGTTACCTCTCTTTCTTTTGTATCCATAATATTCGATTTCCTCTTTCTTATCGGCATCTGAGGGTGGTCTTATTGATAGCACTAATTAGAATTAATAAAGAGTAAAAAGAAAAAAAAAAAGGGTAAAACAACCCACAAAAAAAAACAGTAATAATTTATTATTTCCCCCTTTTTTCTCTCTTCTCTTTCCCTCCTCTCCCCTCCTCAGGGAAATATCGTGCCTATAATGGAGGGCCTGATTTGGGGTGAAGAGTTCAAGGGGCAAAAAAAGGGATTAGGGACCTACTAAATGCAAAAAAAAAAAAAAAAAAAAGAAAAAAGGAAGAAAATCTTAGGCAAGCATAAGATGATTTGCTTGTAAGTGATGGTCAACTAAGAGATATAATGAGAGGGATAAGAGGGAATCAGAAAAAAGGACCAAAAAAGAATAATAAAGAAGAAAAAATAAAAATAATAAGGAAAACTCTGTTGTATTAAGTGGAGTGAAGACTAAATACAATGGAGACCTTGGGTTGGGAGGACCCAAAATGCCACAAAAATAAACAAACAAGAGAAAAAAAAAAATAAAAACAAAAGCAAAAAAGAGAAATAAAACCAAAAAAAAGCCTTGAGTCCCAAATTAACTAATTTGTTCGTGATTGAGGATTATATGGGAGGAAAGTAAAATGAGAAAAGAAAAAACGAATAGAAAGGAAAAAATAAGAAAAAGAGAAAAACGAAGGAAGAAATAAAATAGGAGGAGAAAAAAACAAAATAAAGCAAGACAAAAAAAAAAACAAAAGAGGAGAGAGTGAGAGTTAAGTGTTTTGGAGTGTAACCTTAAAGGAGGGTGAGGATGAAGAAGAAAAATAAAATGCAACACTCATGGGTAGTGTAGTTCAAGAAAGGGGAAGCATAAGATGGGCAGAGAATAGAAGGACCGAGGTGGAGGACATAAAGGCAAAAAGATAGAAGAAACAAGCAACAACAACAACAACAACAACAAAAATTAGTGGATCAAGTTGTAAAGTCTGTGGGTTTTTCTTGATTTTGAGAGGTTAACTTCTTCCTTTTTCTTTTCTCTCCCTCTTCCTAGTCGGTGACTCTGTACCCCAGGCTCTGCCCCTGTGTCACTCTTATTTAGGGATTTGCAGTTGATGGGATTCTATGGCAATGTCATATAATTGGCTTTAGTCTTGCTGGAAGTAAAGGCTTGTTGGCGTTTGCAGGGTCCAACGATGAGAGAGTTTGCTTTCCTGGATTCTCTCTCCTAGTCCCCCCTTTCTGAATTAGCAGCCTGGTGATCCAGCTATAAGACTGCAACTGCTTCTGCCTGGGGAGTAAGAGGCTCAAAGAGCTGGGAAATCCCCACTCTATCCCCACTCAGTGCAAGGCTTTGGGAAAGGCTCTGAGAGTCAGGGCCTCCAGTGTAATCAGGCGGGGGTGGGAGTCAATTGTTGTCAAGGTGACTGTTCAGCGCCTATCATTTAGTTGGACCTCTCAACCCAGGCTTTCCACACTTTGTAGCCTGTTTTTGCAGGGAAGAAGAGGCACTAGTCTCTGCTTACGACTAGTGTAGTATAGACCTTATTATCTGCCAAGTCCTTCTTGTTAGCGTTTATCCCTGAATATGGAGGCTCTATCAATCAGAAGTTGCCCCCGCCCCTTTAGCGAGAGGCACTAAAAAATATCACGCCTCTTGTCTTGGATCGCTGAACTGAGAGCGATCTTATCAATTAGAACCGAGGGTGCGCAGATTTCATGGGTTAAGCTAATTTCAGTGATTGGGTCGCAGCTGTGCTTCCGAAGGTATTTTAGGCTGCCTGCATGCGCCCCTCCCCCAACGCTTGATTGTTAGCTTGAATGGCTGGGTGAGGTGCCCCGCCCACGGAGAGAATCTCCCAAGCCTCTCCCGCTCGCCCTGCCGCTGGCGGCTGGACCGCACCAGGCGCAGGATAATGGAGCCCCCTGGGTGTGCGGGCCAGTAGGGCGCCCTGGGCGCGTGGAATGCCCAAGGCATGCGCGCGAATGGGGCGCTCAGGGCACTGGTGGCCGGGGACCCCCACTCGCAGTGTGCGGGCCGCTGGGAACGTCAGCAGTGCTCAACCGGACCGGGCACGTGCGCGGTGGCTCGTGGCGGCCGCTCGCGGTGGTGGCGGTTCGCGGGGGCTCGCGGCAGCTCGCGGTGGCGGTTCACGGGGGTTCGCGGCAGCTCGCGGGCTCGCGGCAGCTCGCGGTCGGCCGCTCGCGGCGGCTTGCGGTTCCCAAGTATATGGGCTGACTCACCGCGGGCGCACTCCCTGGCGGCTTGAATGAGCGTCGCTGCGGTAGCTTCCTCCACACCCTCGTCTCTCAGATTCAAGTGATAACAGTCCTTTTGCTTTCAGTTTGTGTGGAACTCCGGAATGCTACGAGGATAAATTTTTCTGTTTCTAGTTGATAAATTTGTTGTGATTTAGGGGAGAGCTGTCGGACGCGCTTCTCACGGCGCCATTTCCATGACGTCACTCCTCATTTGATTTTTAAAATAGGTAAATATAATGTTTCTTGTATACTTTTGTTTATGAAATAAGATTCAAACCACTATGCTTATTTTTATCTGAATCCTCTTGGAAAGGAGCAACATAGTACCAGAAACATTTAAGGGATGCAAGTACATTAAATAATAATTAAAATGTTTAATTACTGTTTAATAAAATATACTTGAGATTGCAGCTCTGTAGCATGTGGTGGAAAAATTTATTGTTAGAAATGCATGTTGCCCTAGTGAAACTGGCCTCTTTACTTCCACTCAAAGGGCAGGTACACATATTTCAACTTCATAGACAAAGGGTGAGACCCAGCAGATGGTCACTCTTGTGGCATGACTTACTTTCAGACACCCTGGTGTCTGGGAAAGCTGTCCCTGCTGCCAGCAGGATTATGTGCATCTATGTGGGCCCTTCAAATAAGACTCTTTACTGAGATGTGCCCTTAAATCAAAGGCATTTTAACAGGGGGAATTTGGCTAAGGCTTAAGTATTTGAGCTAAAACATATCAGTTAAAATATATATGTTTGACTTTACAGTTAGCAACACGAACTTTGGAGAGATAGAAACTTCTGGAGTCAATCTTAGCTTCACTGCTTAATTGATGCAAGCAAGAGATTTCAGTTTCTTCATCTGTAAAATGAGGATAATAATAATAATACCTACTTCATTGGATTATGATGAGGATTCACAAAGTTAAGGTATGTGAAATGTTTAAAAAAGTAATTGGCACATATTAAGTACTGTGTACACTTCAGCTATGATATGTGTATAACTAACAAGGACAAATAAATTGTATCATTTCAGACCTTATGTCTTCATTCCTTGTCTCTAGTTTGGCTTTAGACTGCTCTAGGTTAAAATAAAATGCCTGAAGTTCTCTTCTGTTACCATTCCATAAACTAAATCTATATGTACTTTCATAATTAATATACTGCTCACAAAAACTAGGGGATATTTCAAAATGAATATGAAGCTATAAACTACCCCCTAATTTTTGTGAGCAGTGTATATCCTGTACTCCAGGTAAAGGTTGCACTTTAGATAAAAGCAGGAAGTCAGCCTGACCAGGTAGTGTTGCAGTGGGTAGAGAGAGCATCAACCTGGGACACTGAGGATCCAGGTTCAAAAGCCTGAGGTCAGTGCAGGCTCATCCAGCTTGAGCGCAGGGTTGCCAGCTTGAGCATGGGATCATAGACTTGACCCATGGTCACTGGCTTGAAGCCCAAGGTTGCTGGCTTGAGCAAAGGGTCATTGGCTCAGCTGGAGCCCTACCACCCCGTCAAGGCACATATGAAAGGCAATCACTGAACAACTGAAGTGCCACAACAAAGAATTGATGCTTCTTATCTCTCTTCCTTCCTGTTTGCTCCTGTCTATCCCTCTCTCTGTCTTCTGTCTCTCTTGCAAACAAAACAAAAAAAAAAACAGAGAGTAAAAAGAAATATCAATTTATAAATGAAGATGCATAGGTGGTTCTTTCTATGAGTAACATTTAAAACTAAATGAGTTTATATTAAATCAAAGTCTGGAAAGCTTTTGAAGTGCATTGCAATACTATACAGTGGAAGTCGCATTCTGAGTAAAGAACAAGATATTCTGAAAGCCGTTTAACACTTGACTGTGCCATTGCAGTACATCGTCACAAAGAAATTTGGTCCAGGGGTTGTAGTAATAGTGATGCATGGGGTTCCAACTCACTGGCCTTCACATGTGAATTTCCATATGTGAAGTGATTTAAGCCTATTATACTGTGCAGTAAAAGAATGAATGCTCTTTATCCTTTTAAAGCTTTAGAGCTTTCTAAATTTTCCTTTAAGACTGCCTTTTGAAAGGAAAACTATTATAAACTGCAAAAAGTTAATACTCTAAAATCAGAACACTTACTATGACATTATAAAAGGAAACCAAACTATAAAAATGAGAGATAAGCATTTTGAAGATGGTTAGATTTTTGTCTCAAACCTTTAATATTAAGCAGATGATTCATACTTGGCAAATATCTTGATTTAGTTAAAAGGTACTTTGGTTTTCAATAAAATTTTCTTTTTACATGTACATGTGTCCTAAGATTTAAAAGAAAGAAAATAAATGGAAAAATTAAATAACTAAATTTTATTTTTTAAATTTTCTTCCTAGTTGGAGATACCTATGTTAAATAATTTTTCAAGTTTTTTGGAAAAAATTTTCTAAAGCAGAAAATTAATTTTTCTATACTTGAATATCAAAACAGTTGAAACATTAAGCAATAGCAACTAAATTTGGACTTTCACACCAATTCTAATTTCTTGCATCATAAACAATTATAAACAAAAACAAATTGTTAAATGTCAATGGAGATGTTCCAAATTTTCAGTTATAGGGAACATAAGAAAAGAGTATAATAAGCATGTTAGACTAATTTCTAATTTTTCTGACATCTGTTTTATGTTAAAATTGAAGGGAAATACTATAAAGGTTTTATTTGCTTTATGGTGTATTCTATCCTTAATTTGTTGACAAAAGATGATGAATATAAAATTTAAATAATACGTGACATGATAACTACAGAATTACTAAAAATGAGGTGTCATTATTCCTCAGGGTGCAATAATTCCTACTGAGAGTATGAAGATGGCTGAAAGACAGCAAATGCCTCTTCTATTTACTTAACATCTATTTCAGGAGGGTTCCCCTTATACCACTTTATAGTATTTGCACCTTTATTCAAAAGGTTTTATACACATTTATTCTACTTATTTCTGCCAGATTTACTTAAAAATTATTCATTCAGTATTTGTTATCCTTTCATAACGTAGTAACAGACTAAAAATGAAATCGGAAACAACATATATATGATTCCCACATGTACAAGAAAAACACATTTTATTCCTTTGGGTCCTCCTGTACTTGTCTGTTTTCTTTAGTCCTTATTATTTTGTCTTTTAATTTTTAAGTCCTCAAAGCACTCAGTTCAATTCAGAGAAAGGCAATATAATATTTTTCATTGTGCTTAAATATTAACAAAAATTAACCATTCTAAGCATTTTTTTAAAATAAATTTTTATTTTAATGGGGTGACATCAATAAATCAGGGTACATACTATTCAAAGAAAACATTTCCAGGTTATCTTGTCATTTAGTTCTGTTGCATACCCATCACCCGAAGAGAGATCATCCTCCGCCACCCTCCATCCAGTTCTCTCTGTACCCCTCCTCCTCCCCCTCTCTCCTTCCCTCCCCCCAGCCCCCGTAACCACCACACTCCTGTTCATGCCTCTTAGTCTCGCTTTTATGTCCCACCAATGTATGGAATCCTGCAGTTCCTGTTTTTTTCTGATTCGCTTATTTCACTCCGCACAATCCTACCAAGACTCCACCATTCCGCTGTAAGTGATCCGATGTCATCATTTCTCCTAGCTAAATAGTATACCATGGTGTATATGTGCCCCATCTTCTTTATCCAGTCCTCTATTTTTTTTACAGTGATTAAAAGCCTTTAATCGACTGTTTTCAGATTAAGTTCATTCACATTGTTGTGAAATGTCATGGCCATCCATTTTCAGAACTTTTTTTTATCTTGTAAAACCAACTCTGTACCTGTTAAACATGAATTACTCATTTCCCCCTTCCTCCAGCCCCCAGCACCTACCTTTCTACTTCCTGTCTATGAATTTGACTACTCCAGGTAATGTATAAATGGTGTCACACAATATTTTTTCTTTTGCAACTGGCTTATCTTAATTTGCATAATGTCGTTATGTTTTATCCATTTTGTGGTATATGTTAAAATTTTCTTCCTTTCATCAGTCCATGGAGCTTGAGTTGCTTCTACATTTGGCTGTTAAGAATAATTTTGCTATGGCCCTGGCTGGTTGGCTCAGTGGTCGAGTGTCGGCCTGGCGTGAGGAAGTCCCGAGTTCGATTCCCGGCCAGGGCTCACTGGAGAAGCTCCCATCTGCTTCTCCACCCCTCCCCCTCTCCTTCCTCTCTGTCTCTCTCTTCCCCTCCCGCAGCGATGGGGATGGCTCTGTGGCCTCTGCCCCAGGCGCTGGAGTGGCTCTGGTAGCAACAGAGAGACGCCCGGGAGGGGCAGAGCATCACCCCCTGGTGGGCAGAGCGTCGCCCCCCTGGTGGGCGTGCGGGGGGGGGGGGGGATCCCCGTCGGGCGCATGCGGGAGTCTGTCTGACTGTCTCTCCCCATTTCTAGCTTCAGAAAAAATACAAAAAAAAAAAAAAGAATAATTTTGCTATGAACATGGGTGTGCAATATCTATTTAGTACCTACTTCCGATTCTTTTGGATATGGACCCTGAAATGGAACTGCTGGATCATACACTAATTCTATGTATAATATTTTGAGGAACCTCAATACTGTTATCAACAATGGCTGCACCCTTTACAATCCTGCCAGCAATTCACAAGGATTCCAATTTCCTCATCCTCTCCAACATTTGCTTTCTGTTATTGTTGTTGTTTTTGCAGTTATTTTATAAAGGCCATCCTAGTGAGTGTGAAGGGATATCTCATTATGGTTAGAAGCAGTGGTGGGGTTTTTTGTATGAAATATTATTTTCTTATTCTTCTTATTTCATTTCTTAAAGTTATTGGGGTGACATTAGTTAATAAAATTATATAGGTTTCATGTGTACAATTCTATGATAAATAATCTATATATTGCATTATGTGTTTATCACCCAAAGTCAAATTTTCTTTAGTCGCCATTGTTAGTGGTTAAGAATATAATGGAGCTAAACTGCTTGGTTTGAAATTTCAGCTTTTACTGGGATATTTTCTGTTTCTCAGTTTTTCTATGTATTATATGAGTAGTTTCCACTCTTAACATTATGGTTGGAATGAATATGTTGACATGCACAAATTACTCAGAACACTGTCTTGCACAGACTAAGTCTTTTACAGATGTTATCCTTTATTATTATCTTTTTTCTTAAAACATTTTTAATCCTCATTTATTTCTCAATGGTCTGAATTTTTCCTTTTCATTTTTTCTCTTCATATTTCCTTATTTTAGAATTTCTCAGTTTTTATAATGACCCTGTTGTTCTTTTTGTTTGTTTCTCAAACCACTGTAACTTAGTTATAATATTCTTCCTCACTATTCTCTCATCAAAAATCTCAAACAAAATTGTTTACTTCTAGAGCAGATTTGACTTCTTCAGGCAGTTGTTTCTTATTTTCTTCCACTGTAGTATTTTTTTCTACTACTACATAAAATCATCATCTTTATTCTCCTCCATATTTTTTTCTATTTTCCTCACTAACTTCTACTTTTTTATAGCCCCGAGTGACTCTTGGCACCCAACTGCCAGCCGTGCTGCTTCTGCATTTGTAGGGTCAACTCTGGGACCTTTTGCACAGATTGAGTCTAGTTTAGCAAGGATGCTGCCCACACTCCCTACTGCCATTCATCACCGATACCTGGAAACTCTTTACTAACTTCCTATACTCAGATTCCTGGACAATGCTCAGTCACAGTGATGTGACTCAGAAGTCATTACCTTTTTCCCTGTGGCCCTGGTGTCTATCTCCCAAAGCCCGTCTGCTAGCTTTCCTAGAGCTGATAATGCATCATCATTCAGTTTTATCAGGGTTACAGTATTTCCTATAGTTTCCATTTTATTCCTGAAAAAAAAAAATCCCTGCTATGTGCAAATGCCACTTTCTCTTCTACTTTTGAACACATTAATAGGAAAAAAAAAGTATCTGAGGCCATCCCAAATGAATAATAATTTGTTAAGTAAATACACAAAATTCACAGGAATTTCACTCTTAAAGTAATTCTCCAAATGTCTTCTTTTCCCTTCGAAATAGCTGCCTAGGCATTTTCCTTCCCCTGACCTTAAATCCTCCTATTCATCTTTAAAACAGCTTCATCTAAACCTTGCCAAAGGGCCCTTGTGGTTGTTTCTGCTGGGATTGCTCCTGCCTCACAGGTCTGCAAGACCCTGAGCTAATGAGTGATGAGCTCAACTGTCCTCACTTCCCCCTGCTTCTCCCAAAAAGAAGAAAGTGCTCCCTGGAAACTCCCATGGCACCACTGTCAGGGCACTGTCTGTGTTATAGATATTTTACATCTTTGTCTTAGTCTTACTGTAAAAAAATAAAGAGCTTCTATTTTGAGGTGTAAATTACCCATTTATTATGGATACCATTCTTATGTTTATATAAATTGATAGCCAAAAGAACTGAAGAAACAGGAAATTATATAATGGATAGCAAGACATATCTAACATTCCTCCTGCTGTACATACTGTTTTTCATTTGCTTTCAAGATGATGAAAAATAAATTATGTATGTAATTTATATATTTTAAGTTTTAGCTGTAGAAGATAGCTATGTTATAATAACTTTATAATTATAATGTACATAAGAACATTGTAATAAATGCATATCATAATAGAGAGGATTTACTTAATAGTTTACTTGATTTGTTTGTAATGTACAACACAGATGCAACATTCCCAATTTTTAATAAACTCAAAACATGTGAACCATATTGTATTTGTTTGGTTTAGGTTTATTGGTAAGTCATAGCAGAACTTTAAACAATGTGTATATAGTTTATTTCTAGACCACATTAATGCAGGTAATTCAAATTAGCATGGTTAATCTGTGATCATCATAGTCTTAAACTTGCTCTATTTTAGAAACCCATCATTCAAATTGTGGCTAGTACCTCATTGTCCAACATGGTTTCTCCTACCTTTGGCTTGCTGTCTACATTCTAATCTGCAAGAAAGAGGATAAGGTGATGCAAGATTATAACCTGTCTTTTTGAGGACATTTCCAAGGTTGAGCACACTACTTCCATTTCCATCTCACTGTTAAGAGTTTAGATATATGACACATCTATCTGTGTATATGGTTTTCTGCCCACCCACAAACCAGTGTTTTTCTTACTGAAGCAGAAGATGAAGAGGAGCTTTCAGGGTGAGGCATGTAGAAGATTTAGAAGGAAGGGAAGAAGGAGAAGTGGAGATAAAGAAAAAAAGGGAGAGTGAGGATAGGTGAAGGAAGGGTGTAGAATAGATTTAGGGAGAGAGTTATCAGTCTCCATACACAGTGAAAAATAAAGCCAAGATTAAGATTGTTTTGGTACCCATATGCTCATATTTTTAGGCTTGAGACAATAGTATGTTGGATTTTGGAATTTCTAGATAATGCATTTTTCCAAACTAGCAGTATTCAAAAGCATATACATGGGTTAGTATTGGGCTAATCAAAATAAGAGAAATAAAGCCTGACTTGTGGTGGCACAGTGAATCAAGTGTCGACCTGAAATGCTGAGGTCGCCGGTTCAAAACCCTGGGCTTGCCCAGTCAAGGCATATATGGAAGTTGATGCTTCCTCCTGCTCCTCCTCCCTTCTCTCTCTCTCTCTCTCTCTCTCTCTCTCTCTCTTTCTGTCTCTCTCTCTCTCTGTCTTCTCTAAAATGAATAAAATAAAATAAAGATAATTTTAAAAAATAAAAATAAGAACAATATAGTAAGAATCTCAAAAGGCTCTATTCATTTTTCTTTTTCTTATTTTGTTATTTTGTTAATTCAGTATTATACCTTGACTTGGTTTTAAAATGCCCAACATAGTGTGTAATGGTAGTGAGAAAAGGCCATATCTGTTGTTGCTTTTAACATTAAATATCTAAATTGCACAGTACTGTATACTTACTCCGTTTTAGGGTTGTCCTTTTTTACAAAGCATATTTAATTTGCTGATGATTCATTCAAGTTGTTGGATGTTTCTATAGTTTATTCTTTTTATTACTGTGTAATATTTCATATATGGATATGACATAGTTTGTTTAGCATTTGTCTATTGAGGAGCATCTGGTCATTTCTAGCTTTGGGCTATTATAAAGACAACTGTTATGAACATCTGTGTGTAGATTTTTATGTGAACATAAGTTTCTACTTTTCTGGGATAAATGCTCAAGTGTGAAATTGTTGTATCATATAATACTTAACATGTCTAGTTTTGTATGAAAGAGTCCAACTTTTTTTCAGAGTGGCTGTACCATGTTACATTCCCACCAGTAATATATAACTGATCCAATTACTTTGCAATCATGCTATAATTTAGTGTTAGCCATTCTGATGTATATGGATCTTTTTGAATATCTGAAAAAATGAAGAAAAGGAAGTAAGCTCTGATAATTTTTTCATCTTGCCTCTTTCCCTCATTCAGTTCTTTCTCTTTCTTTCTTTCTTTCCTTCTTTCTTTCCTTTCTTTCTTTCTTTCTTTCTTTCTTTCTTTCTTTCCTTTCTTTCTTTCTTTCTTTCTCTCTCTCTCTCTCTCTTTTCTCTCTCTTTCTCTTTTTCTTTAACATGTGTAGTAAATGCATTTGACTTTATTAATGAGAAATCTTCTGTATTCTAAGAATGGCTCAATGCAACCGGCTTCATGGGGATGATATGCAAACAATATAAAAATAAGTGGTAAATGAAATATTAGAATGAGGGGACCAAAGTTTGCATTTATTTTTAACTTACTTATTCTCAAATATTTACTGAGAAACTTCAATGTAACAGGCATGGTGTTGATGCAGTGAATAACAGATACAACACCTAACTTTATGGAGGTCATGGAGAGAAAGAACATTGAATGTATCAGTAGAACTAATAGTTTACTTTAAAAGGTGAAGTGTACTGCAGATATGAATACTCTTTAACCCATATGCACCAAAGTACTTCTGTTATTGTGATTTATTTTGTAAAGCATAGCTTGAATTGAGATATATTAGTTGAAAGAGTTTTATATTCTTTTTACTTTTAAATGTAAATTTCAAGATCCTGTCCATTTATAAAATAATTATATTTTTCTTCAATACTATGCATAATATCAAATAATAGATTTAATGATTATTATTACCTTAACAAGGAATAGATTTCTCAGTTGGGAGGTATGCCAGTCTAAAAAATAAGCAAGAAGTAAATCCAGGTAAAATGTAATATATTATGACAATCTTAGATCTTTTGAATAATTATTCCTGATGGCAGTAAAACATGACAGAAAATCCAAATAGTGAAAAAAGACTATCACTAGTTAAGGGATAATCAATCAATATGTCAAAATTCAGTGAACACTAATATTACAAAATCTAGATGGGTTGCCAGAACTGATATGGTAGAAACATTGTTTTCTTTCTTTTCCTTTTTTAATTTTTTTTTTATTTTTTATTTTTCTGAAGCTGGAAACGGGGAGAGACAGCCAGACATACTCCCGCATGCGCCCGACCGGGATCCACCCGGCATGCCCACCAGGGGCGATGCTCTGCCCACCAGGGGGCAATGCTCTGCCCCTCCGGGACATCGCTCTGCCGCAACCTGAGCCACTCTAGCACCTGGGGCAGAGGCCAAGGAGCCATCCCCAGCGCCCGGGCCATCCTTGCTCCAATGGAGCCTTGGCTGCGGGAGGGGAAGAGAGAGACAGAGAGGAAGGAGGGGAGGGGGGTGGAGAAGCAAATGGGCGCTTCTCCTATGTGCCCTGGCCCGGAATCAAACCCGGGTCCCCCGCACGCCAGGCCGACGCTCTACTGCTGAGCCAACCGGCCAGGGCCTAGAAACATTGTTTTAATACAAAAAAAAGTATTTTTAGTATGACCGAGTTCTGTTTACTTTTTTAAATGTAAACAATGTAAGAAGCATATCAGTAAAAACATTTGAGAATAAAGGGTATAGCAAAAGTAGGTTTATAGTTGTAAGTACATGAACCACAGAGTTTATTTTTGTATTATTGTTTATTAATTATTTTATTATTTTCTATATAAACAACTGTAAACCTACTTTTGTCCCACCCTATATATTTACTTCAAAATTTAGTAACATTCTCAGATTAAATATGCATGCTTGATAATCACATATTTAACCCAGCTCCTCCCTCTCAGGAAAATTTCTCTGAATCTGGACACAATTAAAATCATTTAATGTTTTTTTAATTGAATATTGATTCAATATTGGCATAGTGAGGTTATTAGAATTGGAAATTAACAACATCATCATTTTACTCTGCCTCTTTGATACTGTTGCTCCCATCTTTCTACTCGCGTCTGGCTTCAGGCACATTCAGATTTTCTTCTACTTCCTTGGCCACTTCTGCTGCTTCTTCAGTAGTTTCTCCTCCTCTTCAAGAGTTGGAATTAGTTAGAGGTCAGTTTCAGGTTCTTTTTCCTTCCTTTTCATACTTCCAGGTTGTCATTTATTCTCATGGAATGTGCTGGAATTCTCAAACTTCTACCTATTGTCTAGACCTGTCCTCTGAACTATAGACTCATACATGAAATTATTAAATGACATTTACCTGGACATTTCATATACATCTCAAATTGAATTTTCTAAATTTGAACTATTGATTTTACTTCCCAAGGCCATCCTAATACCCTTAGTTTCTCTGTTTAATGAAATGGCATTCCTGCCTACCTGATTTTTTAAGTAAGAATCTTGGTATTTATCACCTTTTGTCTTACTACTTCACCCCTAGCTCATTTTATAAATTTTTATCACACAAACATGTGTGTGTGTGTGTGTGTGTGTGTGTGTGTATGACACTCTACTTATCTCCATCACCCAATCCCAAACCACCAAATTTTATTGCCTACCAAACGGGAACAGCTTTCTAATGGTCACATCACGGTTGTACCTGTTATTTCCAATCTATTTTTTTTAATAATTTTATTTTTTAATGGGGTGACATCAATAAATCAGGATACATATATTCAAAGATAACAAGTCCAGGTTATCTTGTCATTCAATTATGTTGCATACCCACCACCCAAAGTCAGATTGTCCTCTGTCACCTTCTATCTTGTTTTCTTTGTGCCCCTCCAATCTATTTTTAATAAAGCGTCTAGAAAAATCTTCTTAAACCCAAATCAGCTTTGGTCTACACCCTGTTTTAAAAATATATATTTTGACCTTTTTTGATACCCTGGCATATACCTGATCTGGTTTTCATTTACCTTTCTCACCTCATTTAACTCTACTCACCACTGCACCATACCAGCCCTTCAGTTCCCTGAACATTGCTGAGCTCTTTCCACCCACATGCCTTCTGCACACAGGTTATCCCCTTTGGAATATTCTTCCTTTATCCTTCACATATACTTCAAATATTTTCATGCTGCCATTTAAATTCCACTTCCTTAAAACTTTCATAACTACACTTTTAAATCAATAACCACCTAACCCCACTTTCCCTTAACAGAGCACCCTGCTTGTTTAATCTTTCAGAACACTGTGTTAATTTCTAATAAGTGTTTTTTCTCTCATTTCTTACATTTCTGTTTTTCTCCCTCACTGGACTATTTTCCCTAAAAGGAAACAGCTTTTATTTTTTCCTCCTATTTTCATTATATCCTTAACACTCAGCTTGTTTCTGGAATATAATAGAATACATATTTGTAAAACTTAACAAATATTAGAAATAGACTCAGTTGGAAGGGCTAGGTATCCAAGATTTGAAAAATCCATTTGGTTTCTGAAGTCTAAAAGGACACAATTATATGAGTAAAATAAGTGCAAGAGGCCCCAAGTAAAAAGGTTCATGGGAGTCAAAGAGCCAGGGTTAGGCAGTGGTCTAGGATGGTTTAGTGAGATTAGAAAGATATGGATTTGTACAGATAGACCAGTTGGGAACTAAAGATCAGGAATGAGATTGCAGTAAATATGAGTTCTAGAAAGTGCCAGTCAAGGGTTTATGTTCGTGAAACAAGTTTCAAGTTTAGATCATGAAAATGATATGTGTGACTGAGTGTTAGGTTATAAGAAATCAGAAGGTAACATTAGTATTAGAACTAACTAACCAAGAGACAGTGGCCTAATGGGAATCTCTGATTATTTTATTTAGAGATTTCCAAATTTTGCTTGGCTCTAGAGAGGCTATTTCTTAGTACTTGGAGTAGGGCACCTAGTACTTGGAAGATTAGTGGTAATTTATGTAAGTGTGGTTTTGTGAAGTTAAGGAAGTAGAGCCTATTTAAAATACAAACTTTGAGGTCAAAATCAAATTGGGTCTCAATAAAATGAGATATTTAGGGTATACTGGACTTTGGACAATCAGTCCGTGAGACCCGTAATTCTTAGTTTATTAATCATAAAGTTCAGAAAAAAATATAAATCTTAGGATTTTTGTGAAGAATAAATGGTTAGTAAATATAAAAAGCTCACCATGAAACACAGTATGCTGCCATCATTCAGTAAATGTTGGCTACTATTCCCCATATTTTAGGCACTGGAAGAGAATAGTGAGAAACAAGTAGGTTATTAGACTTCACTCCTCCCATAGTCAGTATGTGGCTTTGCACAGTAGGTGCATGGCAATATGTACGTGGAAGAAGGAAGAAAATGGATTCTTATCTATTCTAGGAATGGGCTCCTAGTGTTTCTGAAGATATTTAAATGACACTTTCAGCATTTTACCCTAAGAAATTAAATGGGGCTATGTGAGAGGAAAATTTATCATGACCAAAAAATCAGGCAAAAATGAAACACTGTATTTATCTTACACTAAACTGCAGTGAGGTAGATTACTTATTAAGTATTATTTTTACTTTAAAAAAAGAATACATGAGTTTTAACAAAATTTTTGTGCACGTTTAATGCCTTAACAAAAGTCAATCACAAAGGTAGAAATAAAATCAAGGATGAACAAATCTCAATATGAGGATGGAATTATTGAGCACAGACCTGTTCTTTGGCATTCCACATGAGCCAGCATTTAGAGTGCATGGTTTGCATTCACATCAGAAATAAAAGAAACATTCTTTCAGCTCTCAGACTTCAATACTTAAAACAAAATTCAAACAGATAAATTTAGAAACAAATGATCAAATAGCATCAGATACAGGGGGTGTAGATATGGGGCATCCTTTAATACAGAAACAAAGAAAATTTCTGAGAAGATGGAAATATTCTGTGCGTGAAGGTCACTGCTGAACATTCCTGAGCAAGTATAAATACCACTTACGGTGCTGCCAGTGGAAGTGGCACCGGCTTGTCACCAATACAGCAAATAAAATTGCAATAAGATCAGGGGGGAAAAATCAAAGAAGTAAATTAACTGGACATTTCCTAGTGCACGGAAAAAAAGAAAGAAGTTTTTCTTCTTGGGCACAAATCCCAGAGTTCCATCATCATTAAACATCCATCTTGATAACTGCTTATCAAATAGGGTCAAGAAAAAAAAAAGCCTGACCTATGGTGGCGCAGTGGATAAAGCGTTGACCTGGAAATGCTGAGGTTGCCGGTTCAAAACCCTGAGCCTGCCTGGTCAAGGCACATATGGGAGTTGATGCTTCTAGCTCCTCCCCCCTTCTCTCTCTCTGTCTCTCTCTCCTCTGTCTCTCTCCTCTCTAAAAATGAATAAATAAAATAAAATTTTTAAAAAAAAAGAAAGAAAGAAAAAAAAGAGAGAGAAGGCAAGAAAGGAGGAAAGGAAGGAAGCTAAGAAGGATAGAAGAAGGATAGATAGAAGGAAGAAAATAAGGAAAGAAGGAAAGAAATGCATGTTTAGAGGTCATTGAGGAGAAAGGTTCAAGAGTACAGTAGCAGTGGTCACTCACTTCTCCTCTCTTACTCCCTTGTGTAACATCTCTCTCCACATAACTAAAGTACTAAGATGATTCACTGCTTGTGTCAAAACAACATCAGATTTAAAAATGCTATGAAATTTTAAGTTTTAATACCAGATAATTTTCAAAAGCAAAGTACATTGATTAATTTTAAATCATATCCATTCTTGTATTAGAGAAACCTAAATGTTATAATGTGGAAAAATTTGTATTTACCAGAACCATATCATGTTATGGCAAATATCTAGAGTTTTGAATTTTGAGAGTAAAGGTGGAAATTAAGTTAAGATATATTTTAGCAAGGAATATTAGAAGGAGGTGTGCATTTATAATATATATAAAACAGTCCTGAATGTAGGGGCACATCCATATATTCAAAATGTATATTTTTGCTCAGGTGATCATGCTGTAAAGATTTAAGAAGTTAATTTATAACATTTTAGTTCTCCAGAAATTAAAGGCAAAAATTCATGTGAAAATTTTATTAATGCCATATCTACTAAATAGTGAATCATTAGTACTACATTTGGAAACTAGTTTTTGTTTTAAAGCAGAGGGATTTTTTTGCATTAATTATTTGTGACTTTTTAATACAAGTATATGAAGAAAAGATTTTATTTATATATGGTACAATTAATTATAAAAAGATGGGAGGATTGAATGTTAGCAGTAGCCATTTATATTGGTAAAAAATGTACATAAAATATCTTATATAAAATAGATAAAAAATAAAGAAATTATTTTAGAAAGAATAGAACTTGTGCCTAAAAATTGTAGCAGTGTGACAGAGTAGAAACTTTAGTAGTTCAGATGGGAGACCATAATGACTTCAGTTTGAATTTTGATGGGTCATGTATACTCTTTGAGCCTCAGTATCATAATACAGTATGTAAATGGGGTTTATAATCGTTACTTTGCCAAGTTATTATGGGGGTGACAAACAATGTGTATAAACACTTATACAGGACATAGGAAAATACATTTTATGCTGCTCTGGAAATTGAAAATTTCCTAATATTCATGATCTCTGTCCACCAAGATGTTTGGAGAATTATGTACTAATTATTATGATAAATTTTTTTATCCAAAAAATCATTTTCTAAGAGAACACAGCATTTCATTAAGATCATTTATTGCTCTGGTCCACATTTCAATCTCCATCTTTATCTCTCAACCTCCATTTTAAATCGAGTAGTAGTTAAGATCACTTGGGTTCTGATATATACCTCTGAAAGGAATGAAATAAGCCTTAAGAGATAGGCAAAACTGTAAGAAAGCAATGGTGTACATTTGTTCAGTAAAAAAGGAAACAGAAATAAAATTGGTGGTGATGATATTTTCTATTTATTAATGAGAAAGTGTTATTTACTGACTCTCTCCAGCTATAAACCAGAAGACTGTCTTCCTGATGTTCAAATCTCATCCAATCCTAGGGCCATTATGTGTAATACCTGATAAAAGTCTTATGCACGATGGCATGACTGTCCTTAGTGCCTGACCTGGCGGTGGCACAGTGGATAGAGCTTCGAACTGGGATGCGGAAGACCCAGGTTCGAGACCCCGAGGTCACCAGCTTGAGCGAGGGCTCATCTGGTCTGAGCAAAAGCTCACCAGCTTAAGCCCAAGGTTGCTGGTTCAAGCAAGGGGTTACTTGGTCTGCTGAAGGCCTGTGGTCAAGGCACGTATGAGAAGGCAATCAATGAACAACTAAGGTGTTGCAATGCGCAACAAAAAACTAATGATTGATGCTTCTCATCTCTCCGTTCCTGTCTGTCTGTCCCTGTGTATCCCTCTCTCTGACTCTCTCTCTCTGTCTCTGTAAAAAAAAAAAAAAAAAGAAAAAAAGAAAGAATTAGCCTTAGTGTCTCAAGCTACCAGGTGTTTAGAAGGACTAACATTGGTCATCTGTGTATCATACAAATGAGAACTCCTCTTAGGAATTTGAAATGTTATTTCAGTTGTCATAGACAGCCGTCTATGGTAAGAAAAATAATGGTTTTCCAAGCCATTGACATCTTAATCCCTAGAAGCTGTAAATGTGATACATGATGTGGCAATGAGAAATTAAAATTACAGATGAAATTAAGGTTATTAATCACCTGACCTTAAAATAAAGAGTTCATTATGAATTATCCGGGTGGGCTTAATGTGATCAGAAAAGCCATTGCATTGGGAAGAGGAAAGCAGAAGGGTTAGAGAAAGAGAGATACCACCTTGATGCTGGCATTGAAGATCCAAGTTTTCAGGAATCATCTCTTTCTTAGCAATATGGGCAGTGCATTAAAATCAGATCCAAGAATTGAGTGTAAACCAATCCCAACAGAGAACCCTAAATGGAACTTAGTTATGTGAGATATGACTTGAGTTTTAGTGACCCACCTTACCTGTGGGCATCCAGCATTCATATTGCACAAGAGAGTTTAGTTAATTGAGACATACTCTTACCACCAGTTGGTGGCAGTTCTCATATTCACCTGGAACTATAACTGCGGGTTGGTTAGACATTTTATCTTGATGTAATTAATTGTGTTCATGGTCACAAAGTGGATTTTATTTTACACACATGGCTCAAACAACAACCGTTTTTGCAGAAACGATTACTGGGAAAGGAATGTATGCTTTGTTATTGCAGATGCCTTGAGACATGTTGCTGGAAAGCATCATCACAGATGTGGATCTAATATTCTCCTACGCTGAAAGTGGGAGAGCAGTCAGCTGGTGAGGGCAGGCTATGTGGCAATATGAAGTCCCCACACTCCTGAGCAGTAACACTGCCACTCATCTGGCAAGTTTCTGAGGCACTGAAACAAAACCTGCTAGTGGCAAACCTTGAACTACATGGGCCACCTTGGCTCAGTGATTTCTGACCTTTGGGATTCCATCTTCTTTTCTGTATCACTCTCAAATTAGTACTTTATTTATAGAGAAAAGGAAAGGCAAGAAAAGAAAGGAAAAGAACAAATAGATCAAATCACAATAAAAATTGTCCTCGCTATCCTCCATCTCTGTCTCTCTCACTCTCTCTTTGTTTAAGAGGTCTTTTTATTAGAAAGAAAGCTATCCTTTTCTGCTTCACAGACGAGAAGAAGGAGCTCTGCACTCAGACCTGAGAAGACATGGCAGGAAAGCATGCATTGATTGACTTCTTTTAATAAACAAAAGACAAGAAAAACAAAGAGCAAATGTTGATGTCCAAAAAGATTATGCATATTCCTACACCCAGCTGACATCAATCAAGTTTTGATTCAATCAAGGGTGTTTTACTTACTAATAACAAAATGATGACATACATTAAATAGTTAATGTTCCTGGAAGTGGGGCAAGTAGAAGGGTAACCCAAAAGCAAAGTGGAAACCAAACAAAATATTTTTCTCAGTCAATGCTCACTTCTCTGGAAAATGAATTGTAATAGGTTTCTCTAGAATCAATTTATTTTAATTTAAGCCTTTGACAAATAATTCAGTCATAAGTGAGAGACAGCCTTTGCAAAATTTCTTGTGACATCTTTTAATTTTTATCTGATGTTTGTTTTATATTAGATTTATGATTTTATCATATTCCAATAAAATAGTATAATTGTGTGATAGATACCTAAAAAAATAACATTTGTGCATTGGGTCAGGGTTTGAGAAAAGATAAATATAATAAAGCTGAGGTCTACCAGTATCTGGATGTATGTAAAAGAGCAGTGTTCCATGTGTCATGCAGAGCAATACCCTTGTTATCACCCTACCAAATAATTTCTTAAAAATCTTCAAAAATGTCATAATGAATCAATAATATGTTTTCCAGCAAATATGACACAGTACTATAAAATTGTCAAATAGCTAGAGACATTGATATTTATATACAGTATTTGTTTCTTAGATTTCCAAAGCTAATATTGAACATCATTCTTTGTTTCTGAGTAAATAAATAATGCTATCAGAATCATATTTTTAAGCCTGATAAAATTTTATCTAGAATTAAAGTTTTTGTTTAAATATATGAATGCTATTATATCAGTATCAATTATCCATCATAATTAACCTAATAAAATTAGTTAAATAACAAAATTAGCTAAGCCAAAAAATATAAACATTAGTTTAAAAATTATATTCGAAAAAGTTTACTATTATTTTTATATTTAACTAAGTGGTTAAATAAATGTCTTTGCTGTTTAAGTCAACTTATCCTTCATGAGAGTAAAGGTTCAATGTAATTCTAAAGTAAAAAGAAAAGAAAATTATTATTGGCTTGATTCGTGGCTACTAGGAGTTTCTACTTATATATAATTGAATTATATTAAACTAAACAAATATTGAATAAGTACTTATTTATAAAACACTATAGGTACTAAGGGCAACATAAAGTTAAATATAACAAAGCCATTCACATAATAATAATTGAACATCCATCCATATTAACTCAGTTCTTTGAAAAATACACTTAGGACCCATGGGATAGAGGCCCTTAAGAAATTTGGGTTTACACATGATTTACCGAAACAATCTTTGCACAAGCTTGTCATGTGCCACACCTTTTCATCCTTTCTGTCCCTATTCAGTTTTTCCAATCTTATCTTCCTTTCGAATCTCCTTAGATTTCAGCAAGCTTTCTTCCTGCAGGCTTTGAAGAAACAGGCTTCACATCTCTGCAGACCTGGTGATGGACCTCTCCTTGGCACTACCTAGAACTGTCCCCGGCTGGGAGCTGCTCTTGGCAGCCTTCTGACCCAGCAGCACAGCTCTGTCTGAAAGCCAGTTTCTGGCCAGTCCTTTAGATGTGCTTGCAAGACACTTGCTTTTCCATTTAAGACAAAATAAAAATAAAAATTTTAATAAACGTTTTCTTATCTTTTAGCTTTTTAGAATAATCTTCTTTTCATATATCCTATGACTGCAACAAAAAAATTTTATACTAAAACAACTGATTTATTTTGTAGTCTAATAGTCAACCAGGAGAGAAAACATAAAAACATTGAAGAGACAATCTAAAAACTTAATTTTAGCCAAGAGTTTAGTATGTCATCTCTCTCCTTTATTCTCATTCTCAAACTCTCTCTCTTTCTCATTAGAACTGAAAATTAAGCAGTAAGTGATAAAGATAAATAGATAAATAAATAAATAAATAAATAAATAAATAAATAAAACAAGCTAAATTAATCTACCCATGAATTTGCCCTTCCCCTGACAGCAGAGATCATCATTTGGGTTTTGATTTTCAGATATAATCTACTGTTCTGATTTACTTATTTATTTATTGTTTGACATAGAGAGAGTCAGAGAGAGGAATAGATAAGGACAGAAAGACAGGAACAGAGAGAGATAAGAAGCATCAATCATTAGTTTTTTGTTGCGACATCTTAGTTGTTCATTGATTGCCTTCTCATATGTGCCTTGACCCTGGGGTTACAGCAGACTAGGTAACCCCTTGCTCAAGCCAGTGACCTTGGGTCCAAGCTAGTGAGCTTTGCTCAAGCCAGATGAACCCACACTCAAGCTGGCAACCTGGGGGTCTCAAACCTGGGTCCTGCACATCCCAGTCCGACGTTCTATCCACTGCGCCACCGCCTGGTCAGGCTCTACTGTTCTGATTTAGATTGTGGGGTTTAAAAATAGATGCCTTCCATTTTATTGAGGTCATTTAATTAACTAAAAAGGACAGAGTGAGTATAAATTCTCTGAAGCTCTTTACTGCATTCTTTATTTCTTTTGTGTTGAAATGCTTTTCTTAAAGGAGAAAACTAATTCATATTGTTTATATATGAATACCTCAGAGTAGTTAAAAGATCTTAAAATTCTCTGTATATATATTTTAAACTAACTATTGGACTAGGTTAATTTTCCCAAAAGAACATAGAAAGAGTTCTATTTGGCAAGTCATTTAAAGTTTAGTCGTTGCAAGCACCATTTCATTTTAAGTTAATGAAAAAGGATCCTGGTGTTTTGTTTTGTTTTTTAGTGCTACACCTTTTAAATTTGCAAGTGCTTTTATTATATACTATGTGAACAAAATAATTTTCTTGTTTTTTTTTTTAATTTAGTAACAAATGAAGTTCATTTCCTCCACTGATATTCACTTTTTGCTGTCACATTGTCCTAGTAAACCTTGAGTGAGGAAATCAAAATTAATGCTAAAACAGGGATGTGACATATTGCTGATCTGGCTATCTTCTGTTAACTTTTTTCTTTTTTTATTGAATTTATGAGAGTGACATTTGTTAATCAATTTATATGTTTTAGGTGTACATATGCAGTTTTCTTGTAACTTAACTTTTTCCCACTATAATTTTCGCTATTGTCATTAACCCTTTGAGAATTATTTTTTTCTTGTATAAGATGTTGAAATGATGAATAGAAAATGGTGTGTTTTATTTTATTGGGAATTATATTTTAGAAGAAAAGATACAGAGTTAAGTGGAAATCAATTTGTAGAATACCATTATTTAAAGTTCCACACTGACCAGAAGAGCATTCAAAGGACATATTTAATCAATAGAGGCAAATGGATAGCTATGGATATTTGAAATATAGATAACCTATACAAGTGCCAAATAAAAAGAAGCAAACAGAATCCATTTACAAACATACAGTAAATCCATCTTTGCTACAGGCACTGAGGTGTCACTGACATACCATTGGTAACAATACAGAGACAATCATGTGCACATAAGCTCATGGTATGGGAGACAGCCTTATGCTAAACATGATACTAGCTTCTTAAAATCATGAACTCTTGGTTTTCTAGTCTCTTAATACATTGTGATTCACAAAATTGATATAGAAGCATAGAAATAGCCAATACTTCTGGACTATTGCCATTTACACCCTGAAAGACCAACCACAGCAACAAAATTTATAAGACAATATGAGAAAAAAAGATCTACTCACAGAAGTAAGGGAATTTGGTGGAGTGATGAAAGAACAGGAAATAAAATAAATGAGATAAAGACTATGAGCTAGAGATACAAGTGCAAAAGAAACAAAACAGGTTTA
The DNA here is from genome assembly GCF_036850765.1 of Saccopteryx bilineata. Taxonomy (NCBI): domain Eukaryota; kingdom Metazoa; phylum Chordata; class Mammalia; order Chiroptera; family Emballonuridae; genus Saccopteryx; species Saccopteryx bilineata. Next base: position 184,945,149 of record NC_089494.1, read on the forward strand.
ACAAGTTGGGAACCAGATAAGAGTGTCTTACTGAGTTAAGTCTTGATCATGATTTAACAAAATAGCCTGATGGGCATTCTTCCATGGTAATGATTTTAAATCCTAATAAAAATAATAAATCAGTCGAAGGTGACCTGCTGTGCTTATCTCTAGCTCCATGGAAATACTTTCAAGAAGGTTGTGGACTAATTCTGATCAAGGGGAAAAAGGACAGTCTGAGTGCTAATGGTGAAGCATTCATAATGAAGAAACACATCAGCCAGCTATAAATGAGAATTACCTATGGACAGTAACTCATGAAGCAAATGGTTGGGCTAGAGCATTTTAATAGGATTCCTTAGAAAAGGGGAATTCTAAACTCAACTTAAATTTTTGTCTGTGTTAATAAGACAATCTATGATATCTTTAAAAAACAAACATGTGTATGATATAGTTGCAGAAGGAACAAGACTTCCTTTGGACAAAATACGTAAAATTGGAGTCAGCAATATGTGTCAAGCAATTCAAACCCCATTGGTCTTGACTATAAAGAGGAGAGAGTAGTGAAATCATACTAAACACTTGTACACGGCAGAAGCAAGGCCAAGCTAACCACCGTGTTCCACTGATTTATATGTCCCGTTGATTATGTTGATTTTAATTTGAATAACTGACCTCAAATTACATTGCTTAAACAATTTTAGTTTTTGAGAAAGACATTTAGTTATGTAATCTATACTATGTTACTAGGTTAGCTAGAGAGATCAGGGAAGAGCTCACAAGAATGTAGTATCTGGTCAGAGACCTGCTGTTAGTGAGGAACAAGCCATGAGGTGTGCAAAGACCTGAAGTAAATGCGAGTGTGGAGCGTAAAGAACTGAGCCCTGGCTGGTTGGCTCAGCGGTAGAGCGTCGGCCTAGCGTGCAGAGGACCCGGGTTCGATTCCCGGCCAGGGCACATAGGAGAAGCGCCCATTTGCTTCTCCACCCCTCCGCCGCGCCTTCCTGTCTGTCTCTCTCTTCCCTTCCCGCAGCCAAGGCTCCATTGGAGCAAAAGATGGCCCGGGCGCTGGGGATGGCTCTGTGGCCTCTGCCCCAGGCGCTAGAGTGGCTCTGGTCGCAACATGGCGACGCCCAGGATGGGCAGAGCATCGGCCCCTGGTGGGCAGAGCGTCGCCCCATGGTGGGCGTGCCGGGTGGATCCCGGTCGGGCGCATGCAGGAGTCTGTCTGACTGTCTCTCCCTGTTTCCAGCTTCAGAAAAATGCAAAAAAAAAAAAAAAAAAGAACTGGCCGGCCAGTGAGAGCAAAGGTGATGCAGTATGAGGTTAAGCCAGAGGCATTAGAAGCACGGATGAAGTAAACCAAGGAAGGTCTTTAACTTGTTCTCTGAATGAGAGTCTGAGTCTTTGGGGTGTTTTGAATGAAGAGTGATGTACTTTCCCTAAATTTTTTTAAATTACAAACAAACAAAACAAACCCTTCAAAATCACCTAAAACATTTTTGGAAATGCTTTTAAATGAACTATATATTGAAGTATAATATATAGAGAGAAAAGTTTGTAAATCGTAAGATTCCAGCTTAATTAGTTTTTGCAAAGTCCACACCATCACCGAGATCAGAAAATAAATCATGTAGGTAATGCAGAGTAACCACTGCCCCAGCGCGCCTTGCAGTTACTACTTCCTTCCTCCTCTTATCTAATGGGGTGCTTAACATTCTGTTTGGAAGATTTATCCAGGCTTTTTGTTTGTAATAATTATCTCTTCTAATTGTTTTAATAACAGATGTAGTAAAAAGTACCATAATTCATTTATTTTTTCTACTGTTGATGAAGATTTAGGTTGTTACCCATTTGGGCAATTAAGACTACTTATGTTATGAATATTAATGTATGTGTCCTTTAATGGATATATTTATACCCCCAGGAGTAAAACAGATCATAGACTCTTTCAGGTTCAATAGATACTGAAAAAAGTTTTTCAAAGTGGTTGTACCAGCTTATATTCCCATCAGCTGTGTATGAGGGTGTAGTTTTTGCCACAGCCTTGTCAACAGCTGGTATTGTCATTGTGTTAGCTTGCTAAAGCAACCATAACGAAGTACCACAGACTAGGTCATTTACACAATAGAAAATTATTTTATCATAGGTCTGTATCCTGGAAGTCTGAAATTAAGGTGTCCATAGGGCTGATTTCTACTCCTGGGCTTGTAGATGGCCAAATTCTCCATGTCCTCACATGATCTCTCCTCTGTCTGTCGGTGTTTGTGTCTAAGTCTCCACTTTTTATAAAGACACAAAACACAAAGGATTATAGCTCACCCTAATCATCATTTTAATTTAATTACCACCTTAAAAACCCTACTTCGAAATAGTCATATTTAAGGTACTGGGGTTAAGACTTCAACATAAGAATTTTGGAGGACACAATTAAACTCATAACAGTACTCTTAAATTTTAACCATCTTGGTAGAAATATTTCCACTATGGTTCTAATTACATTTTTCTAATGATCAATGAGGTAAAGTATCTTTTACATATTTATCAGTTGTTTTGGTTTGCTGTTTTGTAAAATGAAGGATTAAATGCTTTGCCAGTTTTTCTACTGTATTTTTTTTATTGATTTTAGGAGTTTTTCAAATTTCTGGATATGAATTCTTTGGGAGATGTGACTTGAAACGATTTTCATTAATTCTGTGGCTTTTTTATTCTCTGAGTAAATTCTTTAAACAAATGGAGGTCCTTAATCATAATGTAGTCCAGCACTATTTATTGAAAAAGCCATTCTTTTGCCTTTCTGTGCTGTCCAGAGAGAGGCCCATACAGCATTGTCCTTGGTTCCTGCATAACTTAAAGGGAAACTGACAATGTATGGAGCCCTTGATGAAGGAACAGATGGAGAAGGATGTCCTCAAATTTCCTGCAGCAGGAACCCACTTACATGGCACTAACCTTGGATTTCAAATGGGACAATAGAAAAAGTGATGGCGCCTACATTATAAATCTGAAGAGAACCTGGGAGAAGCTTCTGCTGGCAGCTTGTGTCCCTGTTGTCACTGAATATCTCTCTGATGTCAGTGTCTTATTGTCCAGGATCACTGGTCAGAGAGCTGTGCTGAAATTTGCTGCTCCCACTAGAGCCATTGCCATTGATCCCTTCACTCTTGGAAGCTTCACTAACCAGATCCAGGCAGCCATCCAAGAGCTGAGACTTCTAGTGGTTGCTAATCCCAGGGCTGACTGCCGGCCTCTCACAGAGGTGACTTATGTCAACCTGGTTACCACTGCCCTGTGTAACACATTCTCCTCTGCACTATGTGGACACTGCCATCCCTTGCAACAACAGGGGGGTTCACTCAGTAGGTCTGATGTGATGAATGCTGGCCGAGAAAGTACTATGTATACATGACACCATTTCCTGTGAGCACCCAAGGGAGGTCTTGCCTGATCTCTATGTCTGCAAAGATCCTGAGAGATTGAAAAGAAAGAGCAGGGTGCTGCTGAAAAAGCTGTGATCAAGGAGGAATTTCAGAGTGAATAGACTGTTCCTGCTCCCGAGTGGCTCCTCAACCTGAGGTCACATGCACTCTGGTCTGAAGGCATGCAGGTGCCCATGGTGCCTATTCAGCTGATCTCTGAGGCCTGGGGGGCTCAGATCACCACTGGAGACTGGTTTGAAACCCATGCTTCTCAGACCACTGAATGGGTAGGAACAACCACTGAGTGGTCTTAAGGTGTTCTTCTACAAACTCATAAAATAGAAACAAAATTATTAAAAAATAGTTTCTTCAAAAAAACAAACAAACAACATTCTTTCCTCACTGCAGTACAGTAATTATTTTGACATATTCAGTCACTGTATACAGGGTGAGACAAAAATAGGATTATGGTTGTGAGGACACAAGACACCAAGTTTATTCTGTATCATTTTAATTATTGTGTAATTTTCCATATGAACAACTGTAAACCTACCTTTGCCCCATCCTGTATGTGTGGATCTCTTTTTGCAATCTTTGCTGTGCCAGTGGTCAATTTTTCTATCTATAAGCCCAGTGCCATTGTATCTTCATGTCTGTAGCTTTAACATTCTTTGAATAAAATTAATTTTGTCTCAGCCACTTTATCTAGAAATGTGAAGACACCTTGAACACATTCACAAACCATTTATGTTACTAGCTCAAATACATTGCATAAAACTAGCAATATATTTTGCATGTGACTAATGAATTTGAAAATATTATTTATGTTATCTAGAAATTTATGTTTTTGAGGTTATTTATCAGTAAGCACCTTGAGTTTCTCATTATAATATTTCCACAAGATAATTGGGTATTATTTGTTCCATTTTATACCCAAGGAAACCAAAGTTAATTGCTTCACCTAATGTGAGATGAATCATTATTCAAAATTAGAATTCACAGTCCCTGTCTTCTCATTCTGTTATTTAACCAGTGAGGCAGGATGCCATTTTATGCTATTAGTCTTCCTTAAGAAAATAGAAAGCTGTGTTCCTGGGATCAAATGTTGTTTACAGATTCCTATTAAGTCTTAATTTATGGTTAACAAAACTCTGAATTTCTTTACTAACTGGCATGTGTTTAGATGAGTCATACCTCATGATATAACTTATTCAGTTATATGTCAATAATTTAACTTAATTTCATCAATATCAACATTGTCACAGGAGCTGAATATAGATTTCAGATTCTGTCTTTACTGTCTTTTTCCATTTACAAAATTACACTGATCACTGTTATGGTCCAAATTAGCATCTGTTTCTTCTGGAGTATTTATCTTACTCCAGGATTTAGTTCAGTAGCTTCATTCACATTTTTATCTATATCTCAGAAGTAGTCATATTACCTGTTTCAATCCCTCTGAATGTGAAATGTATAGCTCTTCAACTCTATAGTATCTAATATCTGCATTATTCCAAGTTGTTTCTCTTCAATACTAATTATGCATTTTCTGTATTTATTTGGTCTTTGCATGTTTCTCAAAGTTAATTATCTACTTAGATAGTTTAAATTGTGCATGTATTTATTGGACCTTATTAAGAGAGACAAATGATTAGATCCATGGTACAGTACTGCTTCCACTGGTGACTTTTTGCTCAATTTACAAGCTTATAATCAAATATACCTGAAAGATTGACACCGAAGGTAGGTAAATTATAGAATTTGAGTGTATATATATATATATATATATATGTATATTTTAAACTATTCCCATATTTTTGGTAATTTGAAGTTCTTATTGACTGCTTCATCTTCATCTTAATTTAATTATTTTTTTAATTTATTAAATATATTTTATATAGCTCTAACTTTTTTTTCAGCCTTAGCATTATTTTCCTATTTCTTGAATTTTTCTCTCTTTTTTCCCTGATAAAACTGATAAAAAAGACTTAGATCTTGGAATACTGCTTTTATATGGCCACCAGTAGTCATAAATTTTTGTTTATTTATTGGCTTTATGCTTTCTCATTGTTTGCATCTCCAAATTTACTCTTGTATATAAGGACTGCTATAAAAAATAGTAACATACTCACATATTTATGAAAGTACAAAATACTCTGGGGTATTCCTTTAAAGGAAATTTAAAGTTCTGGTAAAATAAAATTGTAGTATGATTCTTCCCTGTTTAACTTAGTTTAACCTTTTGAAATTCAAAATTTCATTTAAATTATATTTAGTGATGTTGAACAGTCCATAACTACTGATCAAGAGAATGCCTGGAAAAAAGACACTAGTTTACTTATAATAAATTTTAAAAGTAAAATATCTGTCATGCAGTAATGTTCAATAAAGTGAAAATATAAAGCTCAATAAGATAAACTAGTAGATATAGTTTGACCGTGGGTTATATATCGTATATTATCATTATTTGGAATATATAATAATATTTCTATAAAGGAGAACATGAGATTGACTTCATGATATGTTTTTCTAGCAATTGGAGTCATACCAAACAAATACACACAAACACATACACAATACTGGCTTAGAGAAGAGTTTTAATTTATTTGTTTGTAAACAAATAAGAAGTAGCTTTTAAAATGTATCCATGTCTATCCACCATGATCTAAATTAAAACTCTTTATACTTTCATGGGATCATGTTTTTTAATACCATTTCAGTCTAAAATAATGACTTCTCAATAATTATTTATTAGACAAAATCTTATTGCTACTTCTAAGAATTAAGTGATTTTTTTTTCCTTTTTTATTTTCCTGAAGCTGGAAGAGGGGAGGCAGTTAGACAGAGTCCCACATGTGCCTGAGAGGGATCCACCCAGCATGCCTACCAGGGGCTGATGCTCTGCCCAACTGGGGCGTTGCTCCGTTGTGGCCTGAACCACTAACACCTGAGGCGGAGGCCTATCATTCCACTTGATCTGCAATGCTCCGGTAGCCTCTGGTAACCGCTGGTCCTCCCTGAGGTGCCCATCCATGAGGCCATGCCAGTGGGTGCTGTTCCTCCCATGCATCACTGCCACTGCCTTTCTCTGAGTATCACAATTGCTACTATTCATCTGTGCTTTTTAAAGTCTTTACTCGGACAAAGTCAGTTTGTGAACAATTTATGTGCAGTTATCCTTTCTCTGTTTAAGTGTTGTTTTTATTCTCAGGGCACCAAAAGCCTTAGCTTATTCTGCAATATAATACAAAAACTTTTGTGAGGTAAGGTTTTTGGCTTTTACTTGTAGCCCAGGTCACCTTCACTCACACACACACACACACACATACACACACACACACACACACACATACCATTTCTCCTTGCCTCTGAATCATAGATGTGGTGGGAAAAGAGCAAGCAAAAATAAATTATTGTGATAAACGTGCTTGTATTCTAAGTCGGTTAAAAGGAAATAGAAAAAAAGGCATAAGCACAGGATGAATAAGAATTTATGAATGTGTAGTGCGCATGTCTTGTTGTGCTTGAAAAGGTATGTTGTTGTGCTACAATGTGTTCTACTTGAGGGATATGTAATCCAAGAACTAAATCTAGAGGAAGTTGTGTTAGAGTAATGTGGTACATACTTATTAGAGGTAGGTGACTGGAAAATATACAGGTTATTTAATGCATTCATTATACAATAAACATTTTTTGACAATCTACTGAATGGAAGGTAAAAACATACCAAATTTATATATAATATAAAGCTATAGAGAGCTATAGAGAGCTATAAAGGCAGTAGCTACTACTTTTACAACAGGAAAGGTGAAACATTGGAGTTGTCAAAGTCTGGGTTCTTAAATATACCAGCTCTAATAGCTTGTGCTTGCACCCTTCAGTGTAATCTTGGACTAGTGCCTGAGAGTTTTGAGAAATCACCCATCCCCATGATAGAGTGAGTCTAAAGATAAAATTGAGTTTCAAACACTATGTTAAACTCTCATTGCCCCCAACTCAAATGACTAAAGTTTTATTACTGAACCAAAATGTCTAGTGTCTTCTCCTAGTGTGTTTTCCTAAGAGGCTTCTGAACTCCTTAGGTGATGAGACCTTGTGTCAACCTCACCCAATTTGACTGATTTTTCAAGGTATACCCAAACACTAGTCTTGTATTTAGTTGAGCTACAAATTCAGTTATACCCAAAAGTCAACAAGAATGTAGATAAATTATTCCAACTTTTTATGCCTCTGTTTAGAAAACAGATTTTTGAAAAGCATAAGCAATAATTAATATTCATTTTTAATCATCTTTCATTGTCTTAGTTAAATTAAGAGACACATTTAATTGTAGAGTTTACAATATCAAAAATGTTTGCCTGACTTCTGGTTGTGCAGTGATAAAGTATTGACCTGGAATACAAAGGTTGTTGATTCGAAATGCTGTGCTTGCCTGGTCAAGGTACATAAGAGAAGCAACTACTATAAATTGATACTTCTTATCCACCCCCCTTACCTTCTTCTCTCTATCCTCTCTCTAAAATCAATATATAAAATCTTATTTAAAAAATAAGCTTGAGTCCTTTTTATACTCAGAAAACCACAAGAGGAAAATATTCCATATCAACAATAAAAGCTATATAAATTACAAAATTAAAACATTTTTTAATGCATAAGAACTTTTTTAGGATGAGGTTGTAATGTAAGGAGGTGAACTGAATTCCAAAAGGTAAAAAGCACCTTGAGGAGATAGAGGATCTATTAAATATTGTGCCTGTAGAAAGAAGCGATAGATTTGAACACAGGTGCATGTAGACCTACCTATAGGTGGCAATATAAACTAATAATGCCCATGTTCTGTGATCTTCTCTCATGCAAAGCAAAAGCCATCTTTTTCTTGGGGGGAAACAAGAAGAGTCTTTCATTTTTTGGCCCCAACACAATATTCACTACCACTGGGAGAAGGATAAAAGCAGGAACCCTCTGACACTAATGGAACAGCTAGAAACCAGCCCATACCTCTGACCCAAGCAAAATCAGTAGCTGCTTGGGAAAGAGAGAAGCCTCCTTTCCCCACCATCTATCTTGCTCTGATCCTACAGAAAGTGCCAGAAACCCACTAATGTTGAGGAAACTTCATTAGTTCAAAGCAAATATTGCCTGCTGCTAGGGAAAGAACAGGATACATGCTCATACCCAGGACTCTTTACCAGTACAGGAAGAGTTGTACTTCCATAAGGAAGAGGAGCAGAAGCTTTGTGTTGCAGGTAAACAAGATGTGGCTAAGACTGACTAGAAAAGAAGAACCAAGAAATCTATTCTGTCAGGCCTGTGGGTGAAGTGAAAAGCAGCAGCAGTTAGCTGCTGGGAGAGGAGAATGACCAAACATGTGGTGCAGTTACATAGGTATTCCTGAAACCTGAAGAATGGAGCAAGAACACTGAGGATAATTCCAGAATTCTAGCCCCACATTAAACAGAACATTAAGCACATTATTCTCCAAATGGAGTTATTCAAACTCTGTGGTGCACTGAGGTAACTATGGCAACACAAAATCCAAACCCAATTGCTAATTAGATTGATTCAAACTCTTATGTTAATAGCCAGGCAGAAGAATAGACACATCTTCTTATAGGCATAACTTATATTTATCTAAGTCTTTACTATTCTTTATTTTACTTTATGAGAGAGACACACAGAGAGAGAAGAACATCGAGCTGCTCCTGTATGTGCCTTGCCCAGTAATCAAACCGACAATCTCTGCATTCGAAGATGATGCTCCAGCCAACCAAGCTATTCAGCCAGGTCTTAGTTGTTGTTTTTTAATTTATTGTTAGAGAGACATAGAGAGGAAAGGAGAGAGAGGGGAGGGGGAAAGAAAGCATTTGTTGTTCCACTCTGTCATGCTTTCATCAGTTGCCTCCCATGTGTGCCCTGACTAGGGATGGAATCTGCAACTTTGTTGTTTTGGAAGGATGCTCTCAACTGACTGAGCTAACCAGCTAGGGAATCTACTATTTTTTAACACATATTTTTCAAATCTATCAAAAATTACACTATCAGGAAATTACATGTCAAAATAATACTTTAATAATCAATAAATCAATTAATAGAATCAGACAAGAGGTTGATGATCCATATATTGGGACTATCAGACAGTGGCTTTAAGATAATTTTGGTTGTCCTGTCCAACTGGCTCAATGGTTTTAGAGTGTCAGCCTGGTGTGTGGATGTCCTGGTTTGATTCCTGGTCAGGGCAACACCGGACAAGTGAACATCTGCTTCTTCACCCTTCCTCCTCTTTCTTCTTTCTCTCTCTCTCTCTCTCTCTCTCTCTCTCTCTCTCCTTCTCCTGAAGCCATGGCTTGAATGGTTTGAGCAAGTTGGCCCTGGGCATTGAGGATGGCTTCATGTCCTAGTCTCAGGCACTAAAATAGCTTGGTTGCTGAACAACAGATCATCAGTCCCAAATGAGCAGAGCATCACCAAGTAGGGGGCTTGTCCAGTGGATTCCAGTCAGATGAATATGGGAGTTAGTCTCTGTCTCCCTGCCTCTCACTTAATAAGAAAAAGAAATACAAAAGAAAAAAAGAAAGAAAGAAAGAAAGAAAGAGAGATGACGTCAGAGTAATGGCGCAGTAGAAAGCGATACCAATAAATCTCTCCCAAAACTGAACAAGATCTTTAACCAGAAACAGAAAAACCTATCCTTGGAGCCTCCAGATGTTTCGCAATACGCCCAAAGGTATGGTCGAGCGAAAAATTGGCTAAATATATAATCAAACCCCAAAGGAAATAGGGAGTAAGAAATGCTCCACTTTCCTCACTAACCTAAATAGGGCTGTTTTCACTGGGAACTGAGAATATAGAAACTGAGGCAGGCAAAGGGGGTGAATAGATCCAGGCCGTGGCACAAATGGCTGAACCAGGCTATGTCATGGAGATCTAAGCTGAGAAAAAATTTAGCCTGTGGCAACCCAGTCAATACAAGCTAACACTCACGCCAAACCCAGACAAAGAAAAACAAGTGGGGCAGCCATTTTCCCCGATCTCCTAGTCAGTGCATGCAGATAGTGAGCAAGAGTTTCCTCCAAGTGCCTTGGCAGTGCGCTCCCGTGTTATCCCACAGAGGGGCAGAGTCAGAGGCCTTTGTGTGGGCCAAAAGCGAAATCTCCAGGCCGCCCCAGCGTCCTGAAAAAGCCGCACATGGGGAGGGAGCAAGAGCCAATTCCAACGCTTGAACTTTTCCGTTTGGGCTGGGGTTTCACTCAGAGTGTGAGACTTCTGGACTGATATTCTGGTCTGCGCACAGATAGTGAGCTAGAGTTTCCTCCAAGTTCCCCAGGAGTGGGCACCTGCCTGTGTTACCGGACAGAGTGGCAGAGCCAGAGGTCTTTGAGTGGGCGGAAACCCCGCCTGATTATGCTAGCAGCTCTGACTGACTGAGCCTTACCCAGAGCCTTATGCTGAGTAAGAATAGAGTGGGGAGTTGCCAGCTCTTTGAGCCTCTTACTATCCAGGCAGAGGCAGCAGCAACCCCATAGCTGGATTATCAGGCTACTAATTGAGGAAGGAAAGACTAGGAGATAGGCTCCAGGAACATGGACTCTCTCACTGTCAGAGCCTATGAATGCTAATGAGCCTCGACTGCCAACGAGACTAAAGCACAATACATTACATCACCATAGAGATTTAGCTACTGCAAACCTCTACATGAGCATGCCAAAGGGGCAGAAACTGAGGTACAGAGTCACCGAACAGGAAGAGGGAGAGAAAAGAAAAAGCAACAAGATAACCTCTCAAAATCAAGAATAATCCACAGACTTTATAACCTATCCCATTTTATTATATTGGTTCATTTGTTTCTCTTATCTTCATTCCTGATTTTTTTTTTCCTCCTCCAATTTGGTCGTTTAACTCTCTGCCAGTCTTACTCTCTCCTCTCCTTGAACTACACTACCCATAAGTGTTAAATCTCCCATTATCTTTTCTTTCCTCTTCCTTTCTCTCTATGAGGGTTGCACACCAAAACCCTTAACTCTCTCTCTCTCTCTCCATTTTTCTTTTTTTAGTGGTTCCCTCTTTTTTTTTCTTTCTTTTCTCCCTCTATATTAGTTTCTTCCTTTCTCCTTTACGTCTCCTCTCATTCAAACCTCAATAATGAACAAATTATCTTATCTGGGACTCAAACTTATGTTTGTGGCATTTGGGGGGGTTTTACTTCACCTTTTTAACTCACTAGCAGTGCTCCCATCCCTGGCTCTCATTTTATCTAGTTCTTGTTCCACTAAATACAATAGTAATTTTTTAATTTGTCCCCCCATTTTCCTCTTTCCCTCTTATTCCTCTCATCATAACTCTTAGTCAACCAACACCTAAAAGTAAATCACTTTATTCTTGACCAAAATTTTTTCCTTATTTGCTTTTTGTGGGTCCATACCTCCTTTTCGGGGGTCTTTTTCTTGCCCCTTTATTACTTCTTCCCAATTCAGGCCCTCCAGTACAAGCATTGTTTGTTCTATTTAGTACAATATAATTCACAGTTCACCACAAAATTTTCTCAGAAAGAGAGGAGAGGAGAGGAGAGGAAAAAAGGAGGAGGGGGGAATAATTTCCTTTTTTTATTTTTATTTTATTTTACTTTTATTTATTTAATTATTAATTTTTTAAAAAACAACTCTTTTTGATTTTTGATTTTTATTTTTTAACTTTTTATTCTTTATTAAATCTCATTAATACAATCAACAAAACCACCCTCAGATGCCATTAAGGAAGAGAAAATTGAATATCATGGATACAAAAGAAAGAGAGGTAACACAGATAGATGAGGAAAAATCTATGGAGAAAAAAATTTAATATATTGGAAACCTTGGAGTTAAACGACAGAGAATTTAAAATAGAAATCCTAAAAATACTCAGAGATATACAAGAAAACACAGAAAGGCAATTTAGGGAGCTCAGAAAACAACTCAATGAACACAAAGAATATATTTCCAAGGAAATTGAAACTATAAAAACAAATCAAACAGATGAAAAACTCAATTCACGAGCTAAAAATCAAGGTAACAAGCTTAGCTAAAAGAACAGGCCAGATAGAAGGTAAAATTAGTGAAATAGAAGACAAGCAACTTGAGGCACAACAGAGAGAAAAAGAAAGAGACTCAAAAATTAAAAAAAGAGAGATAGCCCTACAGGAATTATCTGACTCCATCAAAAAGAATGACATAAGAATAATAGGTATATCAGAGGGAGAAGAGAGAGAAAATGAAATGGAGAACATACTCAAATGAATAATAGATGAGAACTTCCCAAGCCTGTGGAAAGAACTAAAGCCTCAAATTCAAGAAGCAAACAGAACTCCAAGTTTTCTTAACCTTGGAGTTAACCTATTCCAAGGCACATCATAATGAAATTGACACAAACCAAAGGCCAAGAAAAAATTCTCAAGGCAGCCAGGGAAAAGAAGAATACAACATATAAAGGAAGGCCCATTAGCTTATCATCAGATTTCTCAGCAGAAACTCTACAAGCTAGAAGAGAGTGGACCCCAATATTTAAGGTCCTGAAAGAGAGGAACTTTCAGCCATGAATACTATACCCATCAAAGCTATCCTTCAAATATGAAGGAGAAATAAAAACATTCACAGATACAGAAAAGATGAGGGAATTTATCATCAGAAAACCCCCACTCCAGGAATTACTAAAGGGGGTTCTCCAATCAGATACAAAAAACAAAAAGAAAAACAAAGCCACAAGTAAAAGCTCCAAGAAGAAAACAATAAAACCAAATTTAAACTGTGACAACAAGAAAAAGAAAGGGGGGAAAGAGGATGGAGATTAACAGTAGCAAAGGATGATGGAGTACAAAAGTACTCACAAAATAGTGCACTACAATGAACAGGGTAGGAACCCTTTTCATTACTTAAAGGTAACCACCATTGAAAAAACCACCACAGAAGCATGTGATTTAAAAAAGATAGCAACAGAGGAAAGATGTATGGAATACAACCAAATAAAAACAAAAGATAGAAAAATGAAAGAGAAGGATCAAACAAGACACAAAACTAACAGAAAGAAATCTATAAAATGGCAATAGGGAACTCACAAGTGTCAATAATTACACTAAATGTAAACGAATTAAACTCACCAATAAAAAGGCACAGAGTAGCAGAATGGATTAAAAAGAAAATCCAACTGTATGCTACCTACAAGAAACTCATCTAAGTAACAAGGATAAAAACAAATTCAAAGTGAAAGGCTGGAAAACAATACTCCAAGCAAATAACATCCAAAAAAAGCAGGCATAGCAATACTCATATCTGACAATGCTGATTACAAGACAGCAAAATACTCAGAGACAAAAATGGCCATTTCATAATGGCTAAGGGGACACTGAATCAAGAAGACATAACAATTCTTAATATATATGCACCAAACCAAGGAGCACCAAAATATATAAGACAGCTACTTATTGATCTTAAAACAAAAACTGACAAAAATACAATCATACTTGGAGACCTCAATACACCGCTGACGTCTCTAGATCGGTCATCCAAACAGAGAATCAACAAAGATATAGTGGCCTTAAAAAAAACACTAGAGCACCTGGATATGATAGACATCTATAGGACATTTCATCCCAAAGTGACTAAGTATACATTTTTCTCCAGTGTACATGGATCATTCTCAAGAATTGACCATATGTTGGGCCACAAAAACAACATCAGCAAATTCAGAAAAACCGAAGTTGTACCAAGCATATTTTCTGATCATAAAGCCTTGAAACTAGAATTCAACTGCAAAAAAGAGGAAAAAAATCCCACAAAAATGTGGAAACTAAACAACATACTTTTAAAAAATGAATGGGTCAAAGAAGAAATAAGTGCAGAGATCAAAAGATATATACAGACAAATGAAAATGACAATACGACATATCAGAATCTATGGGATGCAGCAAAAGCAGTGATAAGAGGGAAGTTTATATCACTTCAGGCCTATATGAACAAACAAGAGGGAGCCCAAGTGAACCACTTAACTTCACACCTTAAGGAACTAGAAATAGAAGAACAAAGACAACCCAAAACCAGCCGAAGAAAGGAGATAATAAAAATCAGAGCAGAAATAAATGAATTAGAGAACAGAAAAACTATAGAAAAAATTAATAGAACAAGGAGCTGGTTCTTTGAAAAGATCAACAAAATTGACAAACCCTTGGCAAGACTTACCAAGGAAAAAAGAGAAAGAACTCATATAAACAAAATCCAAAATGAAAGAAGAGAAATCACCACGGACACTGTATATATACAAAAAATTATTGTAGAACACTATGAAAAACTTTATGCCATTAAATTCAACAACCTAAAATAAATGGATAAATTCCTAGAACAATACAGCCTTCCTAGACTGAGTCAAGAAGAAGCAGAAAGCCTAAACAGACCTATTAGTAAAGAAGAAATAGAAAAAAACCATTAAAAACCTACACAAAAATAAAAGTTCAGGCCCAGACGGCTATATCGGCGAATTTTATCAAACATTTCAAGAATACTTGGTTCCTATTCTATTGAAAGCCTTCCAAAAAATTGAAGAAGAAGCAAGAGTTCTAAACACATTTTATGAGGCCAACATAACCCTCATACCAAAACCAGGTAAGGATGGCACAAAAAAGGAAAACTACAGACCAATATCTCTAATGAATACAGATGTTAAAATATTAAACAAAATACTAGCAAATCGAATAAAACAACATATTAAAAAGATAATACATCATGATCAAGTGGGATTCATCCCAGAATCTCAAGGATGGTTCAACATACGTAAAAACGGTTAACGTAATACACCATATCAAAAAAACAAAGAACAAAAACCACATGATCTTATCAATAGATGCAGAAAAGGATTTTGGTAAAATACAACACAATTTTATGTTTAAGACTCTCAACAAAATGGGTATAAAAGGAAAATATCTCAACATGATAAAGGCTGTATATGATAAACCATCAGCTAACATCATATTAAATGGCACAAAACTGAAGGCTTTCCCCCTTAAATCAGGAACAAGACAGGGTTGTCCACTCTCTCCACTCTTATTTAATGTGGTACTAGAGGTTCTAGCCAGAGCCATCAGACAAGACAAAGAATAAAAGGCATCCATATCGGAAAAGAAGAAGTACAGGAATCACTTTTTGCAGATGATATGATCCTATACATTGAAAACCCCAAAGAATCCACAAAAGGACTACTAGAAACAATAAGCCAATACAGTAAGGTCGCAGGATACAAAGTTAACATACAGAAGTCAATAGTCTTTCTATATGCCAACAATGAAACATTTGAGAACGAACTCAAAAGAATAATCCCCTCCACGATTGCAACAAAAAAATTAAATACTTAGGAATAAACATAACAAAGAATGTAAAGGACTTATATAATGAAAACTATAAACCATTGTTAAGGGAAATCGAAAAAGATAATGAGATGGAAGAATATTCCTTCTTCTTGGTTAGGAAGAATAAATATAATCAAGATGGCCATATTACCCAAAGCAATATACAAATTTAATGCAATTCCCATCAAAATTCCAATGACATTTTTTAAAGAAATAGAGCAAAAAATCATCAGATTTATATGGAACTATAAAAAACCCCAAATAGCCAAAGCAATCCTAAAGAAAAAGAATGAAGCTGGGGGCATTACAATACCTGACTACAAATTATATTATAGGGGCACAACAATCAAAACAGCATGGTATTGGCAGAAAAATAGACACTCAGACCAATGGAACAGAAAAGAAAACTCAGAAATAAAACCACATATATAGAGTCAAATAATTTTTGATAAAGGGGCCAACAACACACAATGGAGAAAAGAAAGCCTCTTCAATAAATGGTGCTGGGAAAACTGGAAAGCCACATGCAAAAGAATGAAACTGGACTACAGTTTGTCCCCCTGTACTAAAATTAACTCAAAATGGATCAAAGATCTAAACATAAGACCTGAAACAATTAAGTACATAGAAGAAGACATAGGTACTAAACTCATGGACCTGGGTTTTAAAGAGCATTTTATGAATTTGACTCCACAGGCAAGAGAAGTGAAGGCAAAAATTAATGAATGAGACTACATCAGACTAAGAAGTTTTTGCTCAGCAAGAGAAACTGATAACAAAATAAACAGACAGCCAACTAAATGGGAAATGATATTTTCAAACAACAGCTCAGATAAGGGCCTAATATCCAAAATATACAAAGAACTCATAAAATTCAACAACAAACAAACAATCCAATAAAAAAATGGGATGAGGACATGAACAGACACTTCTCCATGGAAGAAATACAAATGGCCAACAGATATATGAAAAGATGCTCATCTTTATTAGTTATTAGAGAAATGCAAATCAAAACGCAATGAGATACCACCTCACACCTGTTACATTAGCTATTATTAACAAGACAGGTAATTGCAAATGTTGGAGAGGGTGTGGAGAAAAAGGATCCCTCATACACTGTTGGTGGGAATGTAAAGTAGTACAACCATTATGGAAGAAAGTATGGTGGTTCCTCAAAAAACTGAAAATAGAACTACCTTATGACCCAACAATCCCTGTACTGGGTATATACCCCCAAAAGTCAGAAACATTGATACATAAAGACACATGCAGCCCCATGTTCATTGCAGCATTGTTCACAATGGCCAGGACATGGAAACAACCAAAAAGCCCATCAATAGATGACTGGATAAAGAAGATGTGGCACATATGCACTATGGAATACTACTCAGCCATAAAATATTATGACACAGGATCATTTACAGCAAAATGGTGGAATCTTGATAACATTATACGAAGTGAAATAAGTAAATCAGAAAAAACTAGGAACTGCATTATTCCATACGTAGGTGGGACATGAAAGTGAGACAAGAGACATTGATAAGAGTGTGGTGGTTATGGGGGGAAGGGGGAGAGGGAGAGGGAAAGGGGGAGGGGGAGGGGCACAAAGAAAACTAGATAGAAGGTGACAGAGGACAATCTGACTTTGGGTGATGGGTATGCAACATAATTGAACGACAAGATAACCTGTACATGTTATCTTTAAATATATCTATCCTGATTCATTGATGTCACCCCATTAAAAAAATAAAATTATTTAAAAAAAAGAAAGAAAGAAGGAAAAATTATAGTTAGTGTATTGAAGGATATAGTGAAAAAAATAGAAGTTAAAACATGAATGGAAAGAGTAAGAATTTAATGAGAGTTGGCAAAATTTTTAAAATATATCAGATAGAAATGCCTGAAATTAAAGCCATGTAATCTTAAAAAGAAAAAAGAAAACAATGTATTAAAGTTTGCATTATCCATATCCTTTGAGGAAAAAACACCTAGGTGGTATTCTCAATAGGAGAAGTGCATTAATAAGAAACGGTATAAAAGAAAATGGAGTAGGATTTGGGGGATGCTGGAGTCA
This sequence comes from Saccopteryx bilineata, assembly GCF_036850765.1. Taxonomy (NCBI): domain Eukaryota; kingdom Metazoa; phylum Chordata; class Mammalia; order Chiroptera; family Emballonuridae; genus Saccopteryx; species Saccopteryx bilineata. The sequence continues at coordinate 184,962,985 of NC_089494.1, forward strand.
TCAAACCACAAAGGAAGTGTGCTCCTAAGTGAAGGTGGAAAGGGAAGAAGGTTGGATAGAAGCTTCTTTCACAGAATGGTTATAAGGAAACTCTCAAGGTGCATAAGATGACCTATACGAACCTTCAAAATATTTTTGCTATCTGAAGCAAAGAAATATAGGCAATTTAAATGCCCCTTACCCTGAAAAGTGATCAATTTAATGTGGTGAAAGTATATAATAATAGACTTAGCACAATAAATAATACATACATATATATATATGTATATATATATTTCACAGAACACTCAATACATTTTCAAGGATACATTTACATATCAATAAGCAAATTGTAAATGGAGTGGATTGAAAAGCCATGCATTCAGTATACTAGAAATAGTAATAAAAGGCGAAAGGAATGGGACTGGAGAAGAAGGAGGACAAAGAAAAATAAAGTATAATTAAAACACATTAAAGGGAGACTTTAGACATAATGTTGCTGATGTTGTGTCATGAACTTGATTCTGTGTATGTGAAGTTCTATGAAAAAATAAAAAATAACAAAGGAAATATCTGTTTTTGTCTTCTTCCTTCAAAGTTAAACAGCATTTCCTGCCTTCTCACTATGGTAGATGATGGTATTGGCATGTCTCTCCCCTTCCTTCTAACTTCATCTTCATTAATCTATACATTTAATTTTATATTATCAAGTGTGAGAATATTAATATTCTCTTCAGCATTTATAATTTAGTCTTCTATATTTTGTCAACAAGTTGATTATATAAAATTGCAACTGTTAAGGTGCTTTTGAATCATCATGACTGTAAGTCAGGAGTCCCCAAACTACGGCCCGCGGGCCACATGCGGCCCCCTGAGGCCATTTATCCGGCCTCCACCGCACTTCTGGAAGGGGCACCTCTTTCATAGGTAGTCAGTGGAGGAGCATAGTTCCCATTGAAATACTGGTCAGTTTGTTGATTTAAATTTACTTCTTTGTTATTTTAAATATTGTATTTCTTCCCATTTTGTTTTTTTACTTTAAAATAAGATATGTGCAGTATGCATAGGGATTTGTTCATAGTTTTTTTTGTAGTCCGGCCCTCCAACGGTCTGAGGGACGGTGAACTGGCTCCCTGTGTAAAAAATTTGGGGACCCCTGCTGTAAGTAGTATTCTTTGCTGAGTCAAATGGTATATTAAGATTATGTATTCTACTCTAATTGTTAAATGTTAACAGTAATTAAGGCACTAAAATGAAATTGTTCCTTGGATCCATGTCAAATATATTAATATTTTCTTTTTTAAATTTTTTTTTATTTTTCTGAAGTTGGAAACGGGGAGGCAGTCAGACAGACTCCCACATGCGCCCAACCAGGATCCACCCGGCATGCCCACCAGGGGACAATGCTCTGCCCATCTGGGGCATTGCTCTGTTGCAACCAGAGCCATTCTAACACCTGAGGCAGAGGCCACAGAGCCATCCTCAGTGCCCGGGCCAACTTTGCTCCAATGGAGCCTTGGTTGCGGGAGGGGAAGAGAGAGACAGAGAGGAAGAAGAGGGGGAGGGGTGGAGAAGCAGATGGGTGCTTCTTCTGTGTGCCTTGGCCGGGAATCAAACCCAGGACTCCTGCATGCCAGGCCGATGCTCTATCTTTGAGCCAACTGGCCAGGGCCAATATATTAATATTTTCTACATTGTATTAAGTACAGTATAGCCAGAGCCATTTTAATTTGCATCATATGTGGATGATGATTTTTTTGAAGGTAAGAGACATCAAAATTTTGTTTATAATTATTTGAGATAGAAACACATGCTATTTACTAATCCATTGATATCAATTAATTATTTGCTATTTTATCTGTTATGTGGAAGTAATTTAATATTTTTGACAACATTCATTTTAATGCAGATATTATTCTACTTCATATAGAAAAAAATTAAATGGAGAACCACTAGGGAAAAAATAAACATTAAAACTAGAGGTTAAATAGATACAACTTTATTTCTGAGTCCGTGTTTAGCAATTAAATCTGATTAAGAAATAACATGATTCTATGAAATAGTCTATTTTATAATTAATAATTTTTAAAAAATGACCACATATATTGTGCACTTACAAGCTGATATGCTATACGCTAAAAGTATTACACACCTCATCGACTTTATTTTTCACAACATTTCTAGTTGTGGGGTTTAATCATTGTTTCCACTGAATAGGCAAAATAAGACTGAGAGAGTTCATATAGTTTTTCCAAGGGCACACAGCATGGAAGGTAAAAGGAGTCTGGTTATCATGTCTGAGACATTAAAGATGTGGGCGATATTGCTGATGTAAACTTTATCAGTTAGGATTATAAGTGACTGTATATAATAGTCTGTTAGGCCTGCTGTAATAAAATATTGCAGAATGAGTGATTTACGCAATAGAAATTTATTTTCTTACAATTCTGTAACAAGAAGTTCAAGGTGTGAACACATTTAGTTTCTTCTAAGGCCTCTCTCCTGGGCATACAGATTAATGCCTTTTGCTGTGTCCTCGCTTGGTCATCATTCAGACTGTATTTTCTGTGTCATAATCTCTGCTTCTTATATGGACTCCAGTAATACTGAATTAGGACTCACCCATAAAATCAAATGTTGCCTAATCTTTTGGAAGGTCTGCTCAATCTCCAAATATAGTCACATTCTGAAGTACTGGGGGTTAGGACATTAGAATTTGGGTAGGACACAATTCAGTTCAGAGCACCGAACAGTCAATATACTCTGAGAGTCAGCTAGAGTAGAGCATTTAAGAACACAGACTCTAAAGCCAGTCTGTCTAGGAACAAACCTTGTTCTATGAGGTAGTAGATTTCTCGACTTATAATCTTATCTCAAAGATTTTCCTAAATACACATATTTAGAATATATCCTGATGAATACAATTTAGTTTAAAATTAAACTTCACCAAAGGTAAATTTCTGAATAGGTAATATAGACGTGGGTGAAAACTGTTTGACCACATATCGTTGAATGAACAAACACAGTGGAAAAATCATACCCCAAATCGTCTATGATTCCACATGTTGAGAAAATTTAAATTCTTATATATTTTTGAAATTTACAAGATTCATGGGGTCAAAATTAAAATTAATTTTAATAATAAAGATATAATAATAGACTATATAATATATAACAGATTAATAAAATTGTGATAACAAATTATAATAACTAGTTTGATGAGTCAGTTTATAAGAGGTGTTCACAATAAAAGTAGGGTTTGCACATAACTATTTTTGAGGATAGATGACAAAATGTTGTTAAATTATTTTTAACCACCAAATAACCAATCATTTTTTTAAAACTTTTATGAATCAAAGATATTATCCAAAGTAATTATTTTGTTTGTCTATACAATTTATCCTGTAATAGTGAAAAATGAAAAAAAAATTCTTGAATTCTGATAGTCAGTTCACCTTTTTCAAAAAATATGTTTTTCATATTAAATAGGGACATAATTGAATATAGGTTTAACTAGTAAAAAGATACAGAAAACAAAAGTACATAGAGAATTATTCTATATTTCAAGAGTCTTGAACCTCAATCTTTATATCCAGATTTTTTTTTATTCCACTTAAGATATTTTGATCCACTTAAAGAGTTGTCAAAAAACTTAGAATCCTGCCCTGGACAGTTGGCTCAGTGGTAGAGTGTTGGTCTGGCGTGCAGGAGTCCCGGGTTCGATTCCCGGCCAGGGCACACAGGAGAAGCGCCCATCTGCTTCTCCATCCCTCCCCCTCTCCTTTCTCTCTGTCTCTCTCTTCCCCTCCAAGGCTCCATTGGAGCAAAGTTGGCCCGGGTGCTGAGGATGGCTCCGTGGCCTTTGCCTCAGGAGCTAGAATGGCTCTGATTGTGGCAGAGCGAGGCCCCAGATGGGCAGAGCATCGCCCCCAGGTGGGCATGCCGGGTGGATCCCCGGTGAGTGCATGCGGGAGTCTGTCTGACTGCCTCCCCGTTTCCAACTTCAGAAAAATACAAGAATGAAACAAAACAAAAAAACCTTAGAATCTTCCTGACCAGGAAGTGGCACAGTGGATAGAACATCGAACTGTGATGTGGAGCACATGGGTTCGAGACTCCGAGGTTGCCAGCTTGAGCGCGGCTCATCTGGTTTGAGCTAGGCTCACCAGCTTGAGCCCAGGGTCACTGGCTTGAGCAAGGGGTCACTAGCTCGCTGTAGCCCCCCCCCCCCCCGTCAAGGCACATATGAGAAATCAATTAATGAACCACTAAGGAAGTGCAATGAAGAATTGATGTTTGTCATCTCTCTGTCCCTCTCTCTGGCTCTCTGGCTCTGCCACAAAAAAACAAACAAACAAAAACAAAATCTTAGAATCTTTCATTTTTACTTTGTGTGTATGAATGCATGTGTGTTTGTGTGTATATATCTGTATTTCTTGACTGGCTGTAATAAGACTCCTACTTATATTTTTTGTTTGTTTTTTGCTTAGACTTCCATTTATTTCCAAATAGACTATGTTAAGGATAAAAATAGCTGTACTTTATGTAGTATTATCAGCTGTAAGTGGGTATTACTTATTCTAAGAAGCCATAAAAGAGAAAAGCAGAAAAGTAACATTTTCAGGACTTACATGTGCCTACTATTGAATACATATGTTTTATTAAGAGAAATTACGTACGTCAAACTTGAGTAAATAACTAATAATTGTCAGAATTAGAATGACTATTTCATTTCAAGTCCCATTAAGATTTGACGACTATATTCATGTCTATTCATTTCTTGTGCCATTTTTAATTTGATTGTTTGAGGTTTATGGTTTATTATGGAACTGTATGAATTCTTTATATATTTTGAAAATTAGTCTCCTATCAGATATGTAATTTGCAAATATTTTCTCTCATTCAGTAGGTTGTCTTTCATTTTGTTGATAGTTTCCTTTATTGTTTCGAAGTTTTTTAACTTGATGTAGTCCCACTTTATTTTTGCTTTTGCTTTTGGTGTTAGATTCAAAAGTTATTACCAAGGCCTAAGTCAAGGTGTTTACCACCTATGTTTTTTTATATGAGTTTTATAGTTTTAGATCTTACACTCAAATCTTGAATCTGTTTTGTGTAAATATTTGTGTATGGTAGAGTACAGTGGTCTATTTTCATTCCTTTGAATGTGCTGTCCAGTTTTTTCAATACTATGTATTGAAGAGACTGTCTTTTCCCCATTGTATGTATGTTTAGCTTCTTTGTTGTAGATTAACTGACCATACATGTGTAAGTTTATTTCTGGATTGGCCCAGGCTGATTGGCTCAGCAGTAGAGTGTCAGCTTGGCGTGTAGAAGTCCTGGGTTTGATTCCTGGCCAGGGCACACAGGAGAAGTGCCCATCTGCTTCTCCATCCTTCCCCCTCTCCTTTCTCTCTATCTCTCTCTTCTCCTCCCACAGCCAATGCTCCATTGGAGCAAATTTGTCCCGGGTGCTGAGGATGGCTCCATGGCCTCCACCTCAGGCTCTAAAATGGCTCTGGTTGCAACAGAGCATTGCCCCAGATGGGCAGAGCATTGCATCCTAGTGGGCATACCGGATGGAACTCAGTTGAGTGCATGCAGGAATCTGTCTCTGCCTCCCTGCTTCTCACTTCAGGAAAATGAAAATAAAAAATAAAAAATGTTTATTTCTGGGCTATCTATTATGTTTCATTAATCCATGTTGCTAGTTTTATGCCAACACCAAACTATTTTAATTACTATAGCTTTGGAATATTACTTGAAATCAGGAACTGTGATATCTTCAGCTTTGTTCTTTTTTCTCAAAATTTGTTTTGGCTACTCAGGGCATTTAATGGTTCCATACCAAGTTTAGGATTGCTTGTTTTATATCTGCGAAAAATGCCACTGGAATTTTTATAAGTATTTCATTAAATCTGTATATTTCTTTGGGTAGTATGGACATTTTAAAAAACATTAATTCTTTTCATCTATGAGCATGGGAAACCTTTTCATTTATTTGTGTCATTTTAAGTTTCTTTCCTTAAGTCGTTATTGCTTTTAATATACAGGTCATTTACCTCCTTGCTTAAATTTTTTTTCTAGGTATTTTATTCTTTCAATGCAGTTGTAAATTAAATTGTTGCTATTTTTTAAAAAAAACCTTTACTTATTGATTTGAGAGAGAGAGAAAGAGAGAATTATTTATTGTTCTACTTAATTATGTATTCATTGTTGATTCTTTTATATGAGATCTAATCAGGGATTAAACCCATAACCTTGGTATATGGGATTGTCACTAACCAACTGAGCCAGAGCTGGAATTGTTGTTTTAATTTCCTTTTCTGATAGTTCATTATAGTGTCTAGAAATGTGATAGATTTTTGTATATTGGTTTTGTGCCCTGTGACTTTATTAAATTGGCTCTGGCTAGGACTTCTAATAAGATATTGAATAGAAGTGGTAGAAGTAGGCATCCTTATTTTATTAATCTTTTTAGATCTTACATGAAAACTTTGAGCTTTTTATTGTTTAGTGTGATATTAGCTGTGGGCTTGTCATATATGGCCTTTATTATATTGAGGTACATTCCTTATGTTCCAGCTTTGTTGAGAGTTTTTATAATTAGATGTAAATTTTGTCAAATGCTTTTTCTGAATCTATTGAAATTTGATAGATGATTTTTATCCTTAAGTTTGGTATTGTGGTGTATTACATTGATTGATTTGCAGATGTTCAACAACCTTGCATCTCTGTAATAAGTCCCACTTGATCATGATTCTTTTAATGTATTATTGAATTGAGTGTGCTAATACTTTGTCAGAACATTTTGAATCTATGTTTACCGGAGATATTAAGCTGTATTTTTTCTTGTGGTATCCAACTTAGTTTTGGTAAAACTAGTTTGAAAGAGTTACCCCCACTTCTATTTTTTGGCAGAACGTGAGCACAATTGGTATTAATTTTCTCTGAATGTTTGACCAAATTTATCAATAAAGTCATTTGATCTTATACTGTTGTCATTTGGTACATTTTTGACTACTGTTTTAATTTTTTCACCTGTAAATACTCTGCTCAGATTTCCTCTTTTATCATGATTTACTCTTGCTGGGTTTTAAGTTTCTAGTAATTTATACATTTCTTCTACTTTGTTCAATTTTTGGTGTACACTATTTATGGTAGTCTCGTGATTTTTTCATTTTTGTGGTATCAGTTGTAACATCTCTTTCATTTCTCATTTTATTTGTTAGAGTCTTGTCTCTCTCTCTCTCTCTCTTTTTTTTTTTTTTTTTTTGTATTTTTCTCAAGCTGGAAACGGGGAGGGACAGTCAGACAGACTCCCGCATGCGCCTGACCGGGATCCACCCGGCACGCCCACCAGGGGCAACGCTCTGCCCACCAGGGAGCGATGCTCTGCCCCTCCAGGGTGTCGCTCTGCCGCGACCAGAGCCACTCTAGCGCCTGGGGCAGACGCCAAAGAGCCATCCCCAGCGCCCAGGCCATCTTTGCTCCAATGAAGCCTCGGCTGCGGGAGGGGAAGAGAGAGACAGAGAGGAAGGAGGGGGTGGGGGTGGAGAAGCAAATGGGCGCTTCTCCTGTGTGCCCTGGCCAGGAATCTAACCGGGTCCCCCACACGCCAGGCTGACGCTCTACCGCTGAGCCAACCGGCCAGGGCCGAGTCTTGTCTCTTTTATGGCTAATGTTTATCAATTTCTTTTTTAAAGAACCTGATTTTAGTTTTATTAATAATTCCACTGTCTTTTAGTTTCTATTTATTTATTTCTACTCTAATATTTGTAATTTTTTATGCTTTATCTTATGGGTGCTAAAAATATTACTTTTTTTCCTCCAACTTTCTAAGTTCTTCCAGCTAGGCTAATAATTAAATTAACAAAGATACATTACCAGGAGAAATAAAAATTTTAATACAGTGTATAGGAAATTCAGATAAGCATGAAAATTCTGCAGATAGTAAAGCAACGTTTGGTTTCTGTGAAATTTTAGACAAAGGGGGTAAAGGGGTTGGCGGATGGCATATTAGATTTCTGAAGTGAGAATGGACAATTGACAGGTAGTTGAGGAAGAGCACAATACACACAACAGGAATTTTTTTCTAGGCAACTTAGAAACAATTAGTTACATGGGGTATCTAGCTAACAGGTTCCTGCCTATAACCATTTTATTTACCACACTTAATTTAAATTAGGTTAAGGCAAACATCCTAAAATTTCCTTCCTGAAGCAAGCTTTTCTATCTGAATTTCTTGGGCAGGAAAGGAATAACAGTCAAGTATTTCTTTCTGAAGCTTTTGTTTCTTAATAAAAAAGTTGAACAAATATTCCAAAAAGGCAGCTTAAGGGTGGAAAACTTTGGTTTCTTTCAATTTCTTCTTTATTTTATAGTTCTTTGAGGTATAAAGTTAGGTTTTTTTATTTGATACTTTTCTACTTGAAGTAGCCATTTACTGCTTTGAATTGCTCTCTTGGAAATGGTTTTGCCTCATCTCATAAATTTTGTGTAATATATTTCTATTTTCATTTATCTTAAGGCATTTTTTTTTCTTTTTTGATTTCTTATTTGGCCTATTGGTTGTTCAGTAGCCTGTTGTTTAATTTGTATATAATTGTGAATTTTTTAGTTTTCTTTGTGTAACAAGCATCAGTTTTATACCATTGTGCTTTGAAAAAGTATATGATATGATTTCTATCCTTCTAAATTAATTAAAACTTGTTTTTTGGCCTAACATATGATCTATTTGTGTACTAATAAAAAGAAATCACCTTGATCGATCCTTGTCTTCTTAAAGAAAAGGATTCGGTCAAGAGACAAAGTGCAGGAAGTAAAGCAAATATTTATTGGCCTTGCAGAAGGAAATTCAGAGAAAAGCTGGCCTTGGAGACAGGTTCGGAGGATTAGCCTGGGATGAGCTGCTGAGCTGCCACTGCCTGCTGCTCCCCTGGTGGTGAGTCCCAGAGTTCCTTAGAGCTTAAAAGAAACAAAGAGGCAAGAAAAATGTGCCTGCCAGGGAAGAGGAGGAGACAAAGGAGGAGAAAGGTTCAGGAGTGCTCCTGGAAGGGAACACTTTCTGGGTCTTTCATTTTAAGGCTTTTAAAAGTGGAGATTTTAGCCCTGGCCAGATACCTCGGTTTGTTAGAGCTTTGAACGAAGCACAGAGGTTGCTGGTTCAATCCCTGGTCAGGGCACATACAGGAACAGATCTCTGTTCCTCTCTGTCTTTCCCTCCCTGTCCCTTCTTGGCTAAAATCAATAAATTAAGAAAAAAAATTCTAAAAGTGGAGATTTTAGGGGAGGTTCCAGGGGAGTAACTCAATAGCATATATCAGCTCTCCAGGGGTGCCCTTTCAGGATCATGGTCTCCACTGATTGGTTGGTTCCAGAGAGTCAATAGTCAGTGCAGCCGGGCCTGAGGTCAGTGTGGTATTGCTTGTCTGGTTTTGCTGGTTTTGTTGACCAGGAGCTAAAATACAACTGAAGCCTAGATGTTATCCTGAGGGATTAATACTTAAGGGAGTGGTTGTGCAAGGCCTTGCTTATGGGTCATATGAGGCTAATCTCTTACCCTTGTGCCTCCTTTAAGGGGGCCTAAAACCACATGAGTGGCATATGCCAGGGGAGGAGAGGTCAGAGGAAAGTGCAAACCACGTGACCAGTGACATGAAAGGTCAGGGGATTTAAAACCACATGACCAGCTAAGGGAGGAAAGCTGACCCTGGAGCTGAGGTCTTTGTCTTCCCAGTTTTGCCCATTATTAGGCACTTAAGGCTTTCCACCCTGATGACCTGTACCTGACCCACTTTCTTTTCTCGGCTCGTCTATCTACCACATTTGTGAAAATGTTTATGTGCCCTTGATAAAAAAATATATATTTTATTGTTTTTGTATGGAATGGGATGTAATTATCTAAGTGCATATAGTTTGAAGTGTTTTTTAAGACTGCTGTCCCTTATTGATTTTCTGTCTAAATGTTCTATACACTGATGCAAGTGGCATATTAATGTCTCCTACTATGATAGTGTAGCTGTGTATTTCTCCCTTTATTTCTGTTAATATTTGCCTTATGCATTTAGGTCCTCTTATTATGGGTGCATATATATATTTACAAACGTTATATGTTCTTGTTGGATTGTCCTTTTTATCGTTATGTAATGTCATTCTTTGTCTCATATTATAGTCTTTGTTTCAAAGTACTATTTGTCTGATGTAAGTATAACTACTCCAGCTTTCTTTTGGCTTCCATTTACTAGAAATATTTTTTTTTCTTTCCCCGTCATTTATTCAACAAAGGAAGCAATTAAGATCTCAGAACGAGAGGAGGGTGTGTCTGGGAAGAACTGTGTGTCCCAGGGGAGGAGCCTGAGTTGATTCAGGGGAGGGAGCTCCCTCTGTGTGAACTTTTAAGGCGTGCTAAGACCCTGAATGGTTTTCTCAGCGGTAGAGCGTAGGCTGGCATGTGGATATCCCAGGTTTGATTCCCAGTCAGGGCACACAAGGGAAGTGGCCATCTGTTTCTTCACTCTCTCTTCTCTCCCCTCTCTCTTCTACTCTCTCTCTCTCTCTCTTTTAAAATTAATTTTAATAAAAAATATGGAACACTTCATGAATTTGTGTGTCATCCTTGCACAGGGGCCATGCTAATCTTCTCTGTATCATTCCAATTTCAGTATATGTGCTGCCAAAGTGAGTACACTATAAATATTCTTTTTGACCTTTCACTTTTAGTCTGTCATTTTGAAGCAAACTATAGAATTTTTTTTTTGTATTTTTCTGAAGTGTGAAGCGGGCAGGCAGAGAGACAGACTCTCACATGTGCCTTACCAGGATTCCTCTAGGCATGCCCTAAAGAGGGTGATGTTCTGACCACCTGGACCATTGCTCTGTTGCAACTGGAGCCATTCTAGCACCTAAGGTGGAGGCCATGGAGCCATCCTCAGCGCCTGGGCCAACTTTGCTCCAATGGAGCCTTGGCTGCAGGAGGAGAAGAGAGAGATAGAGAGAAAGGAGAAGGGGAAGGGTAGAGAAGCAGATGGGCATTTCTCCTGTGTGCCTTGGCTGGGAATTGAACCTAGGAGTTCCATATGCCAGGCCAACACTCTACCACTGCACCAACCGGCCAGGACTCTATAACTTTTGATTGAAGAGTTTAGTTTGTGTACATGTAATTATTGATAAGTATGTGCTTATTGCCATTTTGTTTATTATTATCTGTTGTATTTTTTTGTTTGTAATTACACTTTGTCCCTTTTTCTTATATTACTCTCTTCCCTTGTGATTTTATGACTTTCTTAATGTTATGTTTACACTTAATTTTTTCTTTTGTGTATTTATTATAAGATTTTGCATTATGATTACCATGAGACTTACATAGAACAAGTTATATATATATATATATATATACATATATATAATAGTCTATTTTATGTTAATAGCAGCTTAATCTTCTTCTAAAACTTATTACTCTTCCCACAACTTTTATGCTTTTGATGTCATATTTCCCATCTTTTATGCTGTGTTTCTTTAACTAATTATTGTTATCATAGTTATTTTTTCTACTATTGTCTTTTAACCTTCATATTAGCTTTATAATTGGTAAGTGATTAACTCACTACCTTTACTATATATTTACTTTTTTTAGAAAAAAATATTTCTTTTTCTCTTAAGTGAGAAGTGGGGAGTCAGAGAGACAGACTCCCACATGTGCCCTGATTGAAATCAACCCAGCAAGCCCCCTATGGCGTGATGCTCTGCCCATCTTGGGCATTGCTCCATTGCTCAGTAACCGAGCTGTTTTAGCGCCTGAGATGAGGCCATGGAGCACCCAGTGGCAACTTTCTTGAACCATTTGCGGCATGGCTACATGAAAAGAAAAGAGAGACAGAGAGGGAGAGGGGGGAAGGGTGGAGAAGCAGATGGGCGCTTCTCCTGTGTGCCCTGACTGGGAATCAAATCTGGGACATCCACACACCAGGCTGATACTCTACCATTGAGCCAACCAGCCAGGGCTATGAAATTTATTTAATATATGTTCTTTTTATTAATTAGAGTTCTTTCTTTTCTCTTAAAACATCCCTTTAACATTTTTTATAATTCTGGTTTAGTGATAATGAGCTCCATTAGCTTTTGCTTCTTTGGAAGCCTCTATATCTCTATTACTTCTGAATGATAACATTACAGGTTGGAGTGTTATTGATTGAAAATATTTTTTCTTTCAGCTCTTTAAATATATTATACTACACCCTTCTGTCCTCTGAAGTCTTTGCTGAAAAATCTGCTAACAGTCTTATGAGGGTTCCTTGTACATAGCAAGTTGTTTTCCTCTTGCTATTTTAAATTCTATCCTTATCTTTTACTTTGACATTTGAATTATAATGTGTCTTGCTGAGGGTTTTCTTGGGTTTCTTTTATTTAGAGCTATCTGACTTCCTTCATCTTTATGTCTGTGTACCTCCCCACATTAGAAAGTTTTCAACTATATTTTTCTAGTAAAATTTCTGACATTTTCTCTCCTCATTCTAGAAACCCTGTGATATGAATGTTTGCCTGTTTTATGTTGTCCCATAAAACTCTTAAGCTATCTTCACATTTAAAAAAAATGTTTTTCTTTTGCTTCTCTACTAGGGTGAATGCCACTTCAAGGTGTTTGAGTTGACCGATTGTTTCTTCTGTTCCATCTAGTCTGTTATTGATTCCCTCTAGTGTATTTTCTTATTTCAGTCATTGTATTCTTCAGTTGTGTGACTTTTATTTGGTACTTTATTATATTTTCCATCTATTTTTGGAAGTATTTTTTTGGTCTATTCTTTCCAGTTTGGTAAGTATCTTTATGATTATTAATTTGAACACTTTGTCAGGTAAATTAATATCTTAATTTTATGAAAGTCTTTTTTCTGATATTTTATTTTGTTTTTTTATTTGGAACATATTCTTTTTTTTCGTCATTTTACTGACTTCCTATGTTGATTTTTATACACTACATGAAACAACCAACTCTCTCAGTCCTGAAGGAGTGGCCTCATATAAGTAATTAATCTTCTCATTAAACCCTGCCTCAGTTTATCATTGTCTCTCAGACTTTTATGCTTTTGAGGAAGCTTACTATATTTTAATAGCACCCAATAACTAAGGAATGTAAGACCTGTCAGTATCTGAAAGGAGAAGATTACAGCACCTAAATTTAGGTTAACCAGGATCCAGACCCTCAGGCATAAGCTTTTAAAATTATGGAAATGATAGCATTTTCATGCTGTGGAAGAAATCCACCTTTGTCTTCACTAAACTCAGAAAAAGGACCAAGGTCCAGAGATGTTGTGTCATTACCCAGCACTATAAGGACATCTTGAGCTACCTTATTGAGTAGGTAAGTAGTTATTAAGAAAGAAAAAGAAACTAGACATTAAACTTAACAAACTAGGGATCTGAATGGGACATTAAGCTTCATTCACTAGAAAACCACAGCATTCACAAGCTCCCCAGGGAACCTTAGCATCCTCTGTGAAGAGAACCTAATCCTCCAAGTGAGCAAGAATATTAGGTACAGGTCATTAGCCAGGATTACTGAAGGAGGGATATAAACACCAGGGGAAATTTCTCTGCTGGGCTCACGGGCAGTAGGAACCAAGGTAGCAACCATAAAGGGGAGGTTATCTAGTCTGAGAAAGCGATAGAAATGGATGAAGGCTTGAAACCCCCAAAGAGCCAGAAAAGAGATGATTAGTTTGAAAGAAAGTTTACCCTTTCCCAAGCCTGAGATAATAAAATCAAAACTTAGCAAAGCCCTCCTAATAATGTGTTAGTTCGCATACTTGCTCATTTGGTCATGTGTTCTCTTTCCATAGCAACCATGCTGACCTGGCAGCTGTATGGACCCAAATATTGGCTCCAAATATGACTCCAAACACAACCTGGGTGCAGCAGTGCAGTGCTGGCTGAAGTACAGCCAGGAACAGACACTAAGCTAACCAGAAGAAGACTTAGCTAGACTAAGCTTTAACATGAACTAAACTGAACTATGGAATCTCAGGAAATCCTGCTAATGCACAACATCTCTGGACCTTAGTCCTTTTTCTGGGCTTGGTAAAGATCAGGCTGGACTTCTTAGTATGATGGATCTGAGCCACTCAGTTATGGATGAGACACTGAGCACCGGGAGACCATCCTTTGTGTTTTCTCCAGCTCAAATAAATCTTACCACTACACATCATCCTCCTATACATGGGTCTCTGAAATGCTTTTCTTGCAACTCCACAGAAAAACCTTATTTCTTCTGGCAACAAAAGTATATACAGTACTGTGGGACTGCAAGATTAAGCCCTACTGACCACCAGAGCCAGGTGATCTGGAGGTATACCCTGGACAAAGGTCATAAAAATCAGGGCTATAGCAACTATATAAGCTCTTTGCTGAGTGATACTGACAAACTGTTGCAAGACAGAGAGAATGTGCCAAGATGCCCTTTAGCCTATGTTTCTTAAGAGCAACTCTGGAGGCCACTGAATGTGTGCCAAGTCTGAAGGCTGCCCTTAAGCTGAAACTCCAGAAAAAGCAAAGAGCCATCCTTCATAGAAGGACTTAAGGGTGCCTTATTCTGCTCTCTGTGAAGTGCCCTAGTGATGGTAACCTATTAAGAACCATCTCTGATTGCTACAATCCCCTGGGACCCAGGAATACAAACCCTTCTTATCAAAACTGTATGATCATGGATGTCCTCTGTGTGGCAGCTGCAGAAACTGGGGCACCAGACATAAAATTCAGGGCAATGGTTATATGTACAACTCCCTTACAGTAGACAATACTATTTTTCTGAAGCATGGCAGAGGATGAGTATGAAGATAGCACTCACCCTCCACAGCTTCTAGAATAGATTACAGTCAGTTTTTAGATGCTTCTTTAATTAGAAGTTGACCTTAGGAGACAGTCATGATAATTAGCTAGTAGACCTCCTTCTCAGAAAGACTGAACTTTTGGATCAGTTGTTTTCTGCTGTGCCCTGATGGTAGTAGCTATTAAGGACCCTTTTTTCAATTGGTTGCAGTTTCACGGGATACATGAGTCTAAACCCAATGACCATCAGATCCAGGTGATTTCAGATGTCCCCTGCAACAGTTGCAAAAAATAGGGCACCAGTAAGGGGTATGAGCTCCTTTCTATGTGATCTCAATTATTACAGTTTCATGGGAGGCAACAAAAATGCAAGCTCCACTGGCATCCAGAGCCAGCAGCAAAGGCTGAAGAAATAATAGGGAAAGAAAGAGATGGGTCTTAATACAGAAAGGACTGACTGTGTGTAGAACTTCAGAGGGAAGACGATGTGACTAGCCTCATGAATATTTATATCCTTGGGCTGTGGTATAATTCTATTAGTTAAAAAATACAAAATATAGTGATCACTCAGGGTTATTTCTTTATGTATATGAAGAAATCAAGGATAAACTCCTTCACCTGTAATCTCAAGCAACAGAAGCAAGAATATTTATATGCTTTTTTCCCCACCAACAGTAAAGTTGAGAAAGATGGATTTTTCTGAAAGGGAGTACAGCTTGACTAATGTTGCAATTTAACTAGACAGGAGAGGAAGTTTAGATATAGCAGGAATTTCCAGGAGAGCTTAAAACAGTGACTTGCAGTAAGGCAGTTTAGGGTCTTTTCCCAGAAGAGGAGATGTGCCCTTGACACATATAAATTAATGTTTCAGATGAGCACTGTATCCTGGATAAGAGAGAAGAGTGCCCAACAACAGAGTAGGGAGCAATGTCCCCATCCACTGAGCCACCATGGTGGAAGGCAGCCAAGGTGAGAAGACATCAGCCTAATGAATTGACCAAAGGCTCTGCCTTTACACAACCAAGCACAACCAGAGATGCCTCAGGATAAACCAGAGCCAACCTGTCTGTGGTTTGACTTGAGACTGTAGAGCCATGTAAAACTGCTTATTAAAAGGACATGCCTACTACAAATTGTGTGTTTTAGCAATCTGTGTGAGGGTTGGGGACAGGCATATGATAGCTTCACTCCAAGTCTTCCCTGGTAAATGTAAGCCTGGCATTTTGTGCTGCAGGTACCTCTTTGAGCAATAAACTCTTAGAAAACATTTTGGAGGAATTCAAATGCTTGCATTGAAATACAAAATGTGTGAAATTCATGCATATTGTGAGAATTCTAATGCTCTTACAATTACATATGAATACTAACGCCTTTAATGAAAATAAACGATCATAAAGCAAATCTCTAATGAGTCTTCCAACTATGAGTGCTCTACATTTATGGGTGTTTAAATATGTACTTATTATTTCTGTTACAGTCTTTGGTACAGTACTACAATAATTGGCTATTTTTCTGTCTCTTCAATTTAAAAATGGCTCAGATCGGAGCCCACATGCTCTCCAAGAGGTGGTTTAGGCAGTTACATTCCCAAGGTAAAGAAAACACAAGGAGCCAGAGGAATATGAGACAAGCTGCAATGCTTTATTCCATGCTGTGTTCCACTATTCCTATCCTAGCAGTGTTGGAGAGGTGGGTATAGCGCTCAGGAACAATAGGTACCAATGTTACGCCAGTGCATGATACCACGGCTTACACAGCAGTTGTTGAGTTAAGCAGCCCAAAAGTGCATGAGAGCCAGATGGTTTCTGATGTTTATGTTGTTAACCAGAGCTTACATCCTGGATCTTACTGTCATGTCCCCACATTCCACCTCTATAGGATGGGGACTGTGGTTCATAAGGCAGCTCATTGGGCCCAGAGGCCATTGCAGCAATACAGGGTACAACAACCCACCACCAAGCAAACAGCAACCAGGGCACTCATGATGAAGACCCATCTCCAGGGCTTCCCTACATGGTTCCACAAGGTTGTTAAGGGGTCATCCTGTAAAGCCTGTATAGACAGGACCTCCCCTTCCATTATGGCTAGAGCTCCCTTCACTTGCTCTTGGTGATCAAAATGCGTATACAATATTCTATATGTAGTAAGGTACATGTCTCTCCTTGGCAAGCAGTTAGAAGGTCTAAGACCATTCTAGTTTGTAACACCACCTTCTTCATTTGGGTAGTTTCATCTAGTAAGAGAGTCAGGACATGCCAAGTAATGTTCAAACCTTGGGCAGTGTGTTTTGCTAAAGCCTTACCTATAATTATACATATATTATTCCTCCACCTAGAAGGAATATTGCTAAGGGGTAAAACCACCATGCAGCTCATTTTTCCTGGTGCCATCTGTGTTATTCAGTACCCTAACTGGAGGTTATTGGGGTAAGGAAGCAAGAATCCACCTTAAATGTAAGGGTGACCCCAAGTACAATGACTGGCCCCATGTCCAGACAAGCATAGTAGCAGACTCATAAGTATCCAGCTGGGAGAAAGTCCCTAGGTTTCATTCTGGTCAGTTTACAACCATCCCACCAAGTAGTGGGATCATGAACCACAGAGGTGTTGAGACATAATTTGTGAGGGGTCCAGCCTATCATATGGTTATGGGTAGAGTCATGCTGCTCTATACAGAAAGGTACATGTTCTAACTGTACACGTTCCCCAACCAACCCCAGCTGTTGTGAATTGCATATTCTAGGATCAGGATTATGATATTTGCGCCGAAGGCAGGCTTTTATAGTCCATCAACCTTGGTTCCACTTTTGGCTAGTTTAATCCCATTGCTTCAGTGCAGTCCAATTAACTAGGGTGGCAAGAACAGTTTGCCATGATAGCCCTGCTGCAGCTTCGACGGGTAGTTCCATACACATCCAACAATGGAAATGTTATGTACATGGGAGAAGGTATGGGTCCAGGACAGCAAACTGTTTCCACTACTCAAGCTGGTCAGAGAGAAAGGAGAGATAGTGAGACATATTAGTGGTAAGTCTCTTCCATCTGGGAGTATATATGCCACCTTTCCATCCTGAGACAGGAGAGTTGCCAGGAGCAGTGAGGCTCTGGGCCTATGGTACCCAACCTTTCCTTCCAAGGGCAGAGATGTGTACAAAAGGATATTTTGCATTGTTAGTAGGAACAGAGGCCATAGGCATAGGATGCTATGCCTCATAAAATGCTCCCCTTACCCTCAGAGTGTAAGGCAACAGTGAGTGGTTCAGGTCAGCGATAAGCCTTTGGCCATATAGTTTCTTGTCGTTCCACCCTATGCCCCAAGGCTCTAACAGGGCTATCCAGGGTGTCTGTGCTTATATGTGACATGACCAGCTCCACTGTTTTTGCTGTCCTTCAGCAAGGACCTCAACTGCAGGTAATAAGAGTCTTCCCTGCTTAGGAAAAGGTAACCGTTTTGGGGGGATCCTCACCCTTTGGCATGCGTACCAGAAGGGCTTGAAGGTATCCGTGTGTCAGTCAGTCTAGGGGTGACCAACTTGTTTTCTGGGGTTGCTTATTCAGCAACCTGACCTCCAGGGGGAGATGAGTTGCCCACTTGGCCCAACCAGGAGTCTGGCCATTCAGTCAAAATTTTTCTTTTAACAGGCTATTATAACATTCTACCATTCCAGCCTCCCAGGGCCAGTAGAAAGTATGAAACCTCCCCTCAATGTTTTGTTCTTTGGCCCAAGTCTGTACCTCTGCTCTGTAAAATGGGTTCCCTGATCACTACTAACAAGGACAGTTCGACCATATCCTGCACACAAGTTCTCCAAGGTTTGAATGATGTCGTCTTCACAGGGCAGGATGAGCGAAGCCCAATCCTGTGGCAGCATCAACTGCAGTAAAAACATATTTGAATCCTTGTACAGTAGGCAGAAGGCTGATATAATCAACTTGCCAGTGCCATAAGGGCTGCGAGCCCCTCTCTACCTGTCCTTGTACCATCGGTGGGCTTTTGCAGTGCAGAAAGTGCTCGGCACAGGCCTTGCATCTATGCACTGCCGCCCATATGTAAGTGGCACTGAGAGTTAGCCGCCAGCACGTAGCCAGGGCCTGCATGGTCTGGGGGTTTGCATGACCCATTTTCTTGTGGAGCCACACAGTCTGGTTTCCCTGGGAAGAACCAGCCTTTCAAGTTTAGCTAAAGCATCTGCCTCATCATTTCCGGGATTTTGCAAAGGGCAGTATTCAGGGACATAGTATATCACCACACATTCCCCTTGTCCTCTTTCCCAGAGCTCTTCCCACATAGGTCGGGCCCAGAGTAGTCAGTCCTCAGCAGTCTGCTGTGGGTAGCTTAATGAGGAAGACACAAAATAAGGCCATGACAGACTGCCCAGCTATTAGCGCAAGCATGTACTTGCAATTAATGCTCAGGCATTAAGACTAGCCAGACAACCTGAAGTTCTACCCACTGGCTGCTCTGGCTTAGCCCTGTCTTATACCACAGGTCATCTGTGTCCAGCCAGGCACTGCTGCTGTCCTGGTGGGAGGATTCCCTCTACTGGATCCATCTATATACCAGGCATTTGGTAGTACGGAAGGCATCCCTTCACAATAGGGACTGGGGGATGACATCAACCTTCTGCACAGCGTCCAGCCACTCTGCAAAGGTAATGAGGCCTAATACTTGTTGCAGCTCCTATGTCAAAGGGCTGGTACTCAGTACAGCCCTTTGTTTTAAATAAGCACCCACTTAGCCAAAGTAGGGGTTGGTGCTATGCCCGACAAGGGTACAGACTCCCAAGAGTGCACCCATACAGCTATGGGGTAGGCAGTGCAGACTTGCACCTGCCTCTTCAAGGTAATAGGTTTTCAGGACTGCAAGGCTGCATAGACAGCTGCTAGCTGTTTCTCCACCAAGGAGTAACTAGTGTCAAATCCTTTCCATAATTGAAACCAGAAGCCTATCTGGGTGTGTCTTTGCCCTCACTTCTGTAATAGGCCCCATTCAAAACCATCAGGGGTTACAGTAACATCTAACGGAAAGGCTTATTGGCATCAAGCACTTATAGAGTCTGTATCTGAGCCACTGCTTGGTTGGCATCCTTAAAGGCCCACTCTTCTTCTGAAATCCAATCCCAGACTGCCCCCTTTTGACACAGCTGGTGCAGAGGGCGAATGGTTTTGACTAGATGGGGAATGAACACACACCAATACCCCAAGAGACCTAAAGAGTCCTGTGACTGTTTGACCGTCTGTAGTCAGGGATATGCTTGAACTTTATCACTCCTTCAAGGATCACATTGGTATTACCTGACCGGACAACTCCCAAAAACTTGACAATAAACCATGCCCCTGGACCTTGTTGTCATTGACTGCTCACCCCTAGTCTTGCTGAGCCTGCCATAACCCCGTTGTGGCTGTCTCTAGATCTGCAAGAGAATCAGAGGTTAGCAACAAGTCATCTATGTAATGAAACAGTGATACCTTAGGGGGTTTTGGCCAAGTGGCCAGGTCTTGTGCCACCAGGCCTTGACAAATTATGGGTCTATACAAATTGCAGTGCAGGAGGACCACAAAAGTTTATTGGCAAACTTCCCAAGTGAAGGCAAGTTGTTCCTGGCCTTCCAG
Organism: Saccopteryx bilineata; assembly: GCF_036850765.1. Taxonomy (NCBI): domain Eukaryota; kingdom Metazoa; phylum Chordata; class Mammalia; order Chiroptera; family Emballonuridae; genus Saccopteryx; species Saccopteryx bilineata. The sequence continues at coordinate 184,983,393 of NC_089494.1, forward strand.
AACAATGTCTATGAAGAAAAAAGCATTTGCCAAGTCTATCATATAATGATAAGTTGCCAGAGTCACACTGAGCTTGTCCATCAAGCCTAAAATAGAGGATACTCCTGTGTGTAACAATGGCGTAACCTTGTTCAATTCTCAATAGTCCACCATCATACGCCAAGTTCTGTCTGATTTCTGTCCCGGCCATTGTGGGGAGTTGAAAGGGCTGTGACTTAGTCAGACAATGCCAACTTCTTTCAGTTTCAAGGTAGTCTGTCTGCCCGGTCTCCTTATGTCCTCTGGTAACTGGTATTGTTATGCCCACACAACACATCAGGGTTGTGGCAACACCACTGGGACGTGATACGCATGCCCTCAGACAACAGTCTTAATGACCCGCACTTGCAATCTGAACTCTTCCTGAGTCACGTGATCCATGAAGCCCCAAAGGACATCAACGCCCATGATATACTCTAGCAGGGGAAAAATATATACAACATAAGCTCAAGGGGGTAGCCAGCCAATACCCAAGATCAAGATAGCCCTACATACTCTGATCCGTTGGCCTCCATATCCCTTAAGGAACAAAACCAGGCCTTTAGGTTGCCACAGAGAAGGTGTCGTCTTCCCCAGTGTCTCACCAGTGGTGAGATTCAAATAATTTAACAACCAGTTCTCTATCCTACTGACAGTTTTAAGTATATAAAAAAAAGATATACTAAAAGGTAGGTTATTATTTCATGCATTTAATACTCAAATAAGAACAATAAAAGTAGTACACAAAACTAGATTGTTATGAGTTTTAAAATATTAAAATATTAATGAAAAAATATTAAATACAAAACAATAAAACTGTTAAGGTATTTCCGTATTGCTTCTTGATTGGCGCCCTCACTTGCAATTTTCTTTGCTTTTATCCTAACTTCCTATTGGTTTTACAGTTTGGGGAGGGAATGAACATTACTACAGGCTCTTCGAATGCGCTGTCGCACAGATGAACGTTAAAAAAAAAAGGAAAGAATGTAAATTTGCGATTTCCACATTGGGCAGCTGCCCAGGCGCCTGTCTTAGATTAAACCCTGATTACAAGTGCCATTTTAACAACCAGTTTACCAAATTCAACAAATAAATTGGCATCGGTTCTGCAGAACTGGTGCAAACTGACTGAATCCCACCACTAGCTAGGACAAACTAGTCATTATGGGGGGACCAGTGGATTGTCACTTCCACATGTGGCCTCCTGTCTCTGGCCTCCCCTGCTAACCTGGCGCCTCAGCCAATAACTCAGTCCAGCAGGGAAACTTTTCCCAAGAAATCTTGGAGCCTTAGCTCTCAGGTATTCTTTGGCTCTCGGTCCAGGCCAGCTGTGGAAGTGCTGCTCTGGGTGCAATTGTCGCGACAGGGCCAGCAAAACGTCATTTGGCCACCTCTGCGGCTACCGAATCAACCCACATTTGGCATCTCGAAACCTTCATTGGCCCCTAGGGGGCCTGCACCTTTGACTTTCCCTTTTTCGGTTGGATCACGCTGGCCGAGATGTGTACTGGTAGTCCCCTGTCCATCTACTGAATCTCTACGGCCCTTAAATTGGTCATGGCAGTGGTCAATTCATGAATGTGGCAGTCTACGAAGAGGGTCAGGATAGCCACCATGGACCCAAAGGCACCAGAGGGGCCGGCAGTGAATATCATGTCTTTCATACAAGTGGTAAATACCTCTTCATCCAGACTCTGGTACTGTGCCTTAAACATCATCTGTCTCATATCCATTTCTCATATGATTTACACCAAGTCCGTGTATGTGCTCCATTTACTCATAGTTTCTGGTAGCTTTTGTGGGTTCCTCCACACTAGGTGGGCAATTGACATAAGTCAGTTAATCAGGGACCTGTTTCCCTCACCGGCTGCCAGCCACTGGCAGTTCTGAATGCACTGATGCAAAGATGGTAAAACCATTATCGCCGACAGTTGGCACATCTCTATGCTGTCTGTGCCGTCATTCCACAGGTGTAACAGCTAGCTGAGTACAGTTTCTCCAACCAACTGGCAACATTGTTTACACAGTTCTTGGAGCTCTGAGGGAAAATATTTTATAAATACCATGTGCTGTGTAATGCCTGGGGCTTCCCATGTCAAGGGCTAATCATGCTCTATCTGCCTCTTTTTCTTTTCTTTTGTATTTTCCGAAGTTAGAAGTGGGGAGGCAGGCAGACAGATTCCCCTATGCATCCTACCGGGATCCACCCGGCATGCCCACCAGGGGGCGATGCTCTGCCCATCTGGGGCGTCACTCTGTTGTGGCAGGAGCCATTCTAGCGCCTGAGGTGGAGGCCATGGAGCCATCCTCAGCGCCCTGGAAAACTTTACTCAATGGAGTCTTGGCTGCTGGAGGGGAAGAGAGAGACAGAGAGGAAGGAGACGGGAAAGGGTGGAGAAGTAGATGGGCATTTCTCCTGTGTGCCCTGACCAAGAATCGAACCTGGGACTTCCCACACAGGGCTGATGCTCTACCACTGAGCCAACCAGCCAGGGCCTCTATCTGCTTCTTGATCAATGGATGAGCCTGCAACACCATAGGGGGAGTCAGGGCCAGAAAGGGGGACTAGACATGGAGGTGGAACCTTCACCTGTGACTTCCAACCTGAGACATGGAGGGCCACCTCCAAGGCTTCCAGCCTCTTCTCCAGGGCCTCCTCCAACCACTGCAGCTGCTTGAGGACCTGTATCCTCTCCTCCAAGGCCTCCTCCTTTTGCTGAAGCTGCTTGATCTGCACTGTCTACTCCAAAAACCAGAGGTGCTGCTTCTGTGCCAGTATTAAAAACAGCCAGGGCACTGGTCCTGCTGTCTCTAGATTTGTCTTTGGGGAGTTCAGCTCCAAGTCCTCTAAAGCCTTTCTCGTGGCTTCCAGAGTGGGTTGCACAGTCTCCCAGTCCACCAGAGTCACCCATGTCAACAGGACCACCACTGTCAGGTGACAAAAGTGGCCAGCGGCCACATGTTGTTGTCACCCTCTGGGGATGCTAGGGCTAAAGGGGTACTCATTGGATCCTGTTGACTATGCCTGATGTGGAGCCCAACTGCTCTGCAAGGGATGGTTTAGGTAGTGAGATTCCAAAGGTGAAGAAAACACGGGAAGCTAGAGTAATATGAGACATGCTGCAATGCTTTATTCTATGCTATTTTCTTCTATTTCTATTCTGGCAGTGCCGGAGCAGTAGATATAGTGCTCAGGGACAACAGTGTCATGGTGCCGTTACATCAGTTCATGATGTCATGGCTTACATAGTAGGTGCTGATTCAGGTGACCCGGAAAGGCGTGGACGCAGAGCTGAGTTAAGCAGCCCAGAATGTGTGGGAACAAGACGTCCTCTGCAGTCTACATTGTTAACCAGAGTCTACATCCTGGGTCTTATTCTCATGCCTCTAAACCCATGTAATATTTCCTCTGTACTTTGGCCAGTATAGGAAGGGGCAATAATATTGTGTGGATGAATAAATGATTCACCTGCCCAATGTCATGTGTTGATTGCTAGTGATTGAACAGAATCATTGGAATTACTATACATAATAATTGTAATGTGATTAGTAGCTAGACAAGAGATAATAAATTTTATATTTCCCAGTATTTAAAGAGCTTGAATTTTAGCTATCACTGTTTCAATAAAATAAATTTATATAAAAAGATTCATAGGTTAAGTCTCTGCTCCCTCTTACCTCTACCTGTGTTTTAGAACTTGAAGAATATTTTTTAAGAGATTTTTATTCATTTTAGAGAAGAGAGAGAGAGCGAGAGAAGGAGGAGAGGAGCAGGAAGCATCAACTCCCATATGTGCCTGGACCAGGCAAACCCAGGGCTTTGAACCGGCAACCTCAGCATTTCAGGTCAACACTTTATCCACTGCACCACCACAGGTCAGGCTAGAAGAATATTTTAGGAAAACTTTCAGGAAGAGGATACAATTAATTTAAACTTTGTTTCTAGAGACAGTATTTACTAAAGGTTAAATGAGTTTCCTGCTGAAGAACAACTGAAACGTTCCTAATTCTCCTGGTTTGCCTCACAATGTTAAAGTGATAAAAAGTGGGCAAAACTTCCAAGTTGATAGGTCATATTTTAATTAACCATGCAAAGTTCTCCAGTCAGATATCTAATGAGATTTTACCTCCTAACTGTAACGAGAATAAAGAAAGAACAGTATGTTTTACCAGACTGGGTCATTCAATAAATGGACCATGCTGGAGTTGAAGCAGAGATGAAATGTTTAGCAAACCCTATCTCATTATTTCTGCAAGCTGAGGTCTAAAGGGCAAGGTTGTTAGTAGTGGCATCTAAAGCAACTTAATGTATGTTTTGTAGAAACGGTCAAAAGAATTTTTTAGTGAAATAAAGCTCTTGTCATTTGCTTTTAGGGGCTCAGTTAAAAAAACAACAACAACCCAGAATGCTAATATAGGGCAAACTATTGTTTTCATCTTATGTTTTTTAGGAAGTTGACTAGCATTGCTAAGAATTCTTTGTAGTTAATTGTTCTTTCATTATATTTAGAAGAAAAGTTTTTAAAGTTAGTTTTTATAGGAATATTTTAAACTTGAAGTTTTCTCCTTTTATTCTGCTCAAGCAAAAGGTTACAAAAGTAACCGGGAGAAAATATTCAGCAAGTTTGTCTGTCCCTGACAATATGAATTACTGGGGAGCTGCTAGTAAGCAAACACATTTATATTTTCATTGTGAAGCTTCTTATCTCCTAAGAAAACTCCAAAGATTAATGTATACTACAGTAGAGGGCAAGCTGAGTCATAGGTAACGGTTTCAGGCCTTTACCCAAAATAAATCTGCTGTTCAAACTGTCTATGTGTTTGTGTGAGTAAAACACAAAGGTGATATCAGTCAAATTATCTATTTGATTTTACTGGTGTGAACTTTTTATAAGGACACTTAACATACATGGATGTAAGTAAATGACAATCTAATGAAGGTGACATGTAAGGACATCATGCAAAACACCATTTTAATTAGTGTTCTTTAGCAGGCATTAGTTGAATGCAACATTAATTTTGAAAAACATGCATCTGTCTGATTTCATTCCCCCCCTAAACTTGTCTATATTTCTCAACAAGCTTGTCTGCATTTAAAGTCATCAATAATAAAACTTATTTCTTTCATCTCTATATCCACTGACAATGAAAAATGAGCAAACGAGTTGAAGTGAATATAAATGATAAATACCCAAATATACTGTTTATCATGGCACAGAGACTGGGCATTGTGTTGATCTGAGTACATTCTACACCTGATGCAGCCATTTCATTTTCTTTCAAAATGATATATAGGTCAAAGAGCTCAATCGTAAACTAGTAGCTGGATGTAACTCTCCTTACAAAAATGTTGTAATTTCTTTGCCTGCATTAATCTTTTTTAAGAAATAAAGTAATAAGGTAGGAAGGAAGGGAGGGAAGGAAGGAAGGAAGGAAGGAAGGAAGGAAGGAAGGAAGGAAGGAAGGAAGGAAGGGAGAAAGAACTGTAAAAGAAGCCATAAATTCTAAAAATAAAATTTTTAATTTTTGGCTTTATTTTTTTTCTAGTATCTTGTGAAGAATAGTATTCATCCTCCATAGGGCTTTGAAATGAAAACAAAGTGTAGGAAAGTTTATGTTTTTAAATAATATCAATTTGCGTTAGTGCACTCTTTTTGTATAGGGGGAATAAATGGTGATGGATGGAGACTTGACTTGAGGTGGTCAAAATTCCAAGGGACTGATGAGGTTTTATCCAAATTCATAAGAGCTTTAATACAAGAAACTTACATACATGGGCAGACCAGCTCCTTTTTCCCAGTAGTGGTAGACCAGACAAAATTCACACCTCTCCCAAATGAGATAATCCTTTTAAAGTGGATTAATAGCAAAACTGCATGGTGAGTAGTCTTGTAGATCACCAGCAAAAACAATGCATTTTTGCATTAAAAGAAAACATGAAGCAGTTGTTAAACTTTATATAGTTATTAAACTCACTCCTGAGACTTGATGTTTGTCTTTGGGCGGCAGCATTTCACCTTTCGGAGCAGTGAGCCCAACGTGAGTTGCAGTCTCAGAGAGCACAGCACTGCTACTGCAGCACTTCCCAGACACCTCTGCTGCTGGAGCCATACTGCATCTCTACAGTGAGATCCCTGACAGTAGGTATCTCCCCTTGCTCACCTACATTCCAGACAACATGAATAATCAGAACTATTCTAAGAAACTAGTCTAATCACATTACCCCTTACAAATATTGATCGGACTTACTACTTATGCAACTTATGACTATTCGACTTTACGACCACAATTGCTAGCCATAACTGCTCCACATCTGGCAGCATAAGCATTGCCCACCTGGGCATACGACAGTGTGGACCAGCTTCCAGCAGCAGCACTACCATCTCCGCGTGCACCATTTCAACTGTTATCCCAGACTCAGTACAGCAATTTGTGTTTTGTGTCTTGGATATTTTTCATCAAACCCCTCCCAAGATGTCTACCAAGGGGAAATTGTCTTTGCAAATATTAAACCAGTTGTACTGGTAATGCAGTATTTTACTTAAACCTGGCAAATGTAAAAATAAGAAACAAAATGGTGTAGAGATGATACAAATGGCATAAAATGAACAAAAAAATTATGATATATAACAATAATGAAAGAAAATTATAATAAAATATGACTTAAAGATTTTTATAACATCATTTCACAGTGTTGTACATATAGCTTACTCAACTTATGACCAAATTGTGTTATGACCGGTCTGTCGGAACCAATCGTGGTCGTAAGTCGAGCACTAGCTGTACTATATATGTCCCTTTACAATATTATACTTTCAGTTTTCCATTCTTTAGTAAATCTTCCCTAATTCCTCCACTCTTTAGAAGAAAAGAGATTTTTTCTTTGGTGTGCCTTGAGGTATATCTAGCATACAGTTGAAACTAAACAAATTAATGTTGAATGAATGAATTGATCATTTATTTTGTAACCAATCTTGTGCCTCCTTATTTAGCATATAGTAGACATTCAATAAATACTGAATTGTTTTGTTTTGTTTTTCTATTTCTTTCTCTCTTTTTAATGATTAAAGTACCAATGTCAGTAGAAGAGGTCTAGTTTTCAAACCTAAATGATCGGTTCCTCTTTGAAACCATAAATGGTTTAGTAGCACAAGTGGACGTTAGATTTTAGGCTCTCCTTAAGTCAAAAGGGCATTCCTGAAGTCCTTTTGTTTTATGATAGCCCCATTCTATGACAGTGACCTATGTTTAAGAGTTGTATTATAAAAAATAGCCTTCACCGAAACAATTTGCATTCTTCCTTTTTTAATCTGGTCAAATAAAAAGTCATTTCTTTTGTGACCTAGGTTTTTTCACCAAAAAGGTTTCCCACTCATGCTCTGTGATGTTTTATGATTCTATAAAGATACTTCAAGGGGTTTCAAAGGTGCTTAAATCAAATATCAAAGATACATATAATATTTTCAAAACTTCAAAGAATCTACAAAACACTGAAATATTGTAACATATTTTAACATATTAAAGACTATACATGAGTTAATGTGTGCTTTCTGTTTAGCTAATTTATTGTGCTATTATTCTTCTGTCATGGCTATTTACATATTTAGAATATTTTGAAAAAGTATTATGGATAAAGACGTGAACACCTCTGAATTGTATTTGTTTTGCCTTGTTTTGCAACTCAAATGGTATAGGTTCATATGAATAACAGTGTACAAATATGTACTCAAGACAAAGGTGAGTGAACAATTAATAGTAGTATAAGCTTATATACATCAGTTTAGAGCATTTTCTCATTATTTCATCTAATAAATTCACAAAATAGTATTTCTTTAATGACTACTACCTGCTAGTAGAGTTCTAGACTCTTAAGATACAGAATTAAACAAAACAGTTTTATTTTCATGGAACTTGAATGTTAATGGTATTTAGAATAAAAAAATATATAATATGTGATGTCATAATAAGAGTGTATAAACAGAATGAGATCTGAGAGGAAGATAAAAGTCTTAGGATTTTTTAGAGTAGAACATTCTGGAAAGTGCAAGTGTGAAATGAGAGAGGATTGGTCATCAAGAAATAGTCATTCTGGGTGGCCATAGCCAGCTAAACAAGTTAACACTTGAAAGGAGATATGCTCACACAGTTTGGCAGGGATACAGATGTGGAATTTAAGATTATTTTGAGATTGTTAGTATAGCTGTTAAAATGAAGTAATGGCTATTTCTCTGTGGGAATCACCTTCTTCTCAGTATGAAGCATCCAAAATTAAAGATTCCTAGGCTAACAGAGGAGAAGATCCACTGATAATTTCGAAAATAGAACTGTTGCTTTCCTCAACAGAGTCAAGATTTTTACTGATTTATTATGATAATTTATTTAAAAATAAAAGTGATATTTATCACCTTTTTGTGTTTTCATTTCTAATAATATTTTGCACAAGTATAATTCTCACCTTTAAAGGATTTAAAATATATATACTTTACAATAATTAACGTAAACTTGGAACTTAGATAACTGGGAACATTGTAACTGTTTTGATGATAAACACTAAGAAGACTAGAATTACATTAATTTACCTGAAAAGTAATCAGAGTCACTTGTATTACTTTTCTTAATAATGTCTTTTTTTTGTTTTTTTCTTTGTGTAATATAAGCAACCAAAATAATGAATGATAATACAACCACTAAGACATGGAAGAATATAGTAAATATTCCCTGCTCTGATTTATAAATGGGATTGATTACTGGGTTTTTTATAATACAGTAATATATCATGAAGTCAATTTAATTAAATATCACATGATTCTGTGAACTCTAGGACTTGTATATCGGGTTGATAGCATAGTTGAAATTTGGTTTAGATATAGAACTTATATCTATAAATGAAGACACAATAGGCTTCAATTTTCAAAATATACTGAAAAGGTTTTCAATAGAGCATACCAAACATACAAAGAACATCTCATGTTATAATTAACTTTTCTTGAAAATATATTTATGTCTAAATTTAGGTATTTTAATATATATATAAGGAAAACAAAAAATAGAAATTATTTGATGCAAGAGTGATAGGCTTAATCTATTTAGATTATTTAGAGTAAAGATAATACCATAATCTATTTAGTTACTATAATAATATAAATTATTTATATAATTATATGGATACTAATTTAAGAACAGCTTTTAAAATTAATTTAACATTTGAAACTATACTTTAAGTAAAGAAATAAAATCACTATATCTAGCAATAAACACTGAGTAATAAAATAAAAAGAATTTGGGGAGTTAAACAGTACTTTTTAAAGAAATCATAGAAAACAGAGAATATCAGTAATACTGTAAAACAGGGGTCAGGAACCTATGGCTCGCAAGCCAGATGTGGATCTTTTGATGACTGCATCTGGTTTGAACACAAATCTTTAATAAAAAAATAATAACGTTAAAAATATAAAACATTCTCATGTATTACAATCCATTCATTTCCTACCACTCATGTTCATGGTTGCAGGTGGCTGGAGCTAATCACAGCTGTACTCTGGGACAACACCAAATTTTTTTTGGATAATGCGTAACGTACATGGATCATTGTAATCTCAGGAAGTAAACTTCCCTCCTTTTAATCAAGTAGTCATCTAGCTAATTGCAGAAACCCTTTTGATGAAGAAGATGGCTAAAAGATGAGGAGTATCGTACTTTTTTTTTTTTGTATTTTTCTGAAGCTGGAAACAGGGAGGCAGTCAGACAGACTCCCGCATGTGCCTAACCAGGATCCACCCGGCATGCCCACCAGGGGGTGATGCTCTGCTCATCCAGGGCATCGCTCTGTTGAGACCAGAGGCAGTCTAGCGCCTGAGGCAGAGGCCATGGAGACATCCCCAGCGCCCAGGCCATCTCTGCCCTAATGGAGCCTTGGCTGCGGGAGGGGAAGGGAGAGATAGAAAGGAAGGAGAGGGGGAAGGGTGGAGAAGCAGATGGGCGCCTCTCCTGTGTGCCCTGGCCAGAAATCGAACCTGGGACCTCTGCACGCCAGGCCGACACTCTACCATTGAGCCAACCGGCCAGGGCCGGAGTATCGTACTTTTCAGCAGGAATGGACAGAGGAATTCGTCTTTGTGGAGAGAGCAGGTTCTGCAGTGTATCTAATATGCAAAGATAAAATTGCATCAATGAAATGGTCAAATATAAAGCAACACTTTGACACACGCCATACTACATTTGCATCAAAATATCCAACAGGGGACAGCTGGAAGAAAGCATGTCAAGAGCTACTGTATAGAGTGCAAGCTAGTCAGCAGCAACTCCATGTTTGGACCCAACAAGGTGACTGGAATTCGGCTAGCTTTGCTGGTGCTTTAGCAATTGTGAGAAATGGAAAGCCATTCACAGATGGGGAGTATGCCAAAACATTCATGCTTGATGTTGCCAATGAACTTTTTGACAACTTTTCGGATAAAGACAAGATAATCAAATGAATAAAAGACATGCCTCTGTCGGCAAGAACTGTTCACGATCATGCCATCATATGGCAAATCAAATTGAGGCAACACATGTGAAGGACATAAATGCAGCACCATTCTATTCTCTCGCTTTGGATGAGTCAACAGACGTAAGCCGTTTATCCCAGTTCAGCGTGATTGCAAGGCATGCTGTTGCTGACGCACTAGATGAGGAAAATCTTGCTATTTGGCCTAAGAAAGAGACAACAAGAGAGGAGGATTTATTCAAGTCTTTCACTGAGTTTGCTAAAGAAAAAAATCTACCGATGGATAAACTTATTTCGGTGTGTACTGATGGTGCTCCGTGCATGGTGGGGAAAAACAGCGGATTCATAGTGGTGCTTTGGGAACATGAAGAGACTCATCGTAAGTTTTCACTGCATCCTACATCAGGAGGTGCTTTGTGCTGAGATGTGTAGCAAGCAGCTTGGTGAGGTGATGTTGCTGGTCATTCGGGTGGTCAACTTTATTGTTGCCCGAGCTTTAAATAATTGCCAGTTTAAAACACTGCTGGATGAAGTTGGGAATAATTATCCTGGTCTGCTTCTGCACAGCAATGTGCATTGGTTGTCAAGAGGGAAGGTACTCAGCCATTTTGAGGCTTCTCTGAGTGAAATCTGAACTTTTCTTGAAATAAAAACATCGAGCATCCTGAGTTAGCTAACACTGAGTGGCTCCCGAAGTTCTACTGTCCTGTGGACATGACTGAACATCTGAACCAGCTCAATGTGAAAATGCAAGGTGTTGGAAATACAATCTTATCCCTTCAACAAGCAGTGTTTGCATTTGAAAACAAGCTGGAACTCTTCATTGTTGACATTGAAACAGGTCATTTACTACACTTTGAAAAACTGGGAGCTTAATAGATGGATGCACAGCAAGTGAGCCTGATCAACATCTTGATCTCCAGCAGCTAGCAGGCTTCACATCTAATCTCCTACAGTCATTCAAAGTGTGCTTTGGAGAATTTTGTGAGTGCACTCATGTTTTTAAGTTCATCACCCATCCACACGAGTGTGCAGTGGACAGCGCCGACCTGAGTTACAACCCTGGTGTCTCCATCAGAGATTATGAGCTACAAGCTGCTGACCTGAAGGCCTCAGACATGTGGGTGAATAAGTTCAAGTCACTGAATGAAATTTGGAAAGACTTGCATGACAGAAAGCAGAGTTGGTGAGCAAACACAAGTGGGGAGAAATGAAAAAACTTCAACCCGTGGACCAGCTAATTGTCAAAACTTGGAACGCACTTCCTGTCACATACCACACACTGCAGTGTGTGAGTGTTGCTGTACTGACAATGTTTGGCTCTACATATGCATGTGAGCATTTTTTCTCACATCTAAAGAACATTAAGACCAACCTACGATACGTTTAATGGATGGAAGTCTCAAAGCCTCCATGAAGCTTAACCTCACCACATATCAACCAGACTACAAAGTCATCACCAGAAGTTGCATTAATGGTAAGAAGTACTTTATTCATCATTGGTTAGCAACAGCATAACAACATTATTAAAAAGAATTCAGAGACTTATTGTACTTTAAAAGTGTTGGTCTTACATAAAATGCACACATTTACTTGTATTTAGTGTTAAACACATTGTATGCCTCTCATGGAATTACATTTTAAAATATGTGATGTTCATGGCTCTCTCAGTTAAAAAGGCTCTCGACCCTTGCTGTAAAAGAACTAAACAACATAATCAATCAAATTGATCAAATTTAAATACACTTGACAATTGTAGAAAAAACATTTTCTCAAGTGGCTTTGAAATTTTCAATGATATAAACCATTTCTAGGTCATTAAACAAAGTGGAACAAACAAAAAAATATAAATCAAAGTATATTCTTGGCTCAAAATGGAATAAACTTTAAAATCAATAGCATAAATAAATCTAGAATATCTAAATATGATAGTAAATAAAATATTTATGAATATCCCAGGGGTCAAATAAGAAGTCTTCAGGGAAATTACCAAATATTTTGATCTGAATTAAAATAAATATACAACATATAAAAATTTACAAGATGTGGCTAAAACAGTTATTAGGTATTTAAAGTATTGGGTAGTTATATGAGAAGAGAATAATAATCTTAAATCTTAATCTAAATCTTTTCTTTAAGGAACAAGTAAAATAAGAACAATTAAACCTAAAGCAAAAAAATGGTAGTACATAAAAGCATGTTATATTCTTCTCACCACTCTCATTCAAATGGTTCCAGAAATCACAGCCAGCACAATATAAAAGAAAAAAATAAGAATATATATATATTGGAAAGAAAGAAATAAAACTACCTCTATTTTCAGATTATGTTATTAAAACCTCAATGAGAAAACAACTTAAATGTATCTCAACTTCTGAATAAACAAACTATAGTGCATTCTAATAATGGAATACTACCTACATTTTTATATGAGCAATTATCTATCTATTCATATATATAATCTCAAATGCCCAATTCTGAGTGAAAGAAGCCCATCTCAAAATATTATATAATATATTATTTCAGATCTGTGATGGATCACCAGGGGCTAATGTGTGTGGGGAAGAGGTGCTGAATGAGGAATATAAATCTTGTTTATGGTAGTGTTTACACTGAATTAAAACATACACTCAAACACACACAGAATATGATAGCACATAAACGTATTAAAATAACTAAAATCACATACATATATTTTTAATATCAGGTCTTGAAGAGTATGTGGGACAATTGGGATTCCCATACATTATTAATGAAAATGAAAAATGGTATAGCCATTGTTGAAAACAAGCACTAGGTATACGTCACAGGAATCCCACTCCTAGTTATAAAACAAGACAAATAAATATTAACATGCAGGTACAAAAATACCTAATTCCAGTTATTATACATAGAAGCAGTAAAGAAAATAAAAAGTTACCATTAGGAAACCACACTACAGAAAACTATCATCTTCAAGATATTGGTTAATTACAAAGAGAAAAATAATAATAGTAGAGAAACAATGAAAATCACTTTTAACCAAATTTTGAATTACAGGACAAGATAACATAGTATCATGTAACATCTGATTAAACACTGAAAAGAACAAATCACTTTGTAGTATTCTTTCCTAAAATACATAAGCATAATCTAACCATGAAAGTGCATTACACAAACTCAAATTGAGAGGCATTCCGCAAAATAACTGATCAATGTGCTTTCAAAGTGTTAAGTTCATGAAAAGCAAGAAAAGTATAGAAAAGGCCTAAAAGTCATAATAACAAAATACAATGTAGGATCCCAGAGTAGGGCCCATCACAGTAAAAGACTATTAGTGGGGGGAAATGCTGCAATCCACATAGAGTCTCTATGTTAGTTAAGAGTACTGTACTAATGTTAATTTTTTAGTTTTGATCATTGTTCTGTGGTTAGGGAAGATGGTTAAAATTAGGGAAATATAGTTGGAAGTAAAAAGGAATGCTGTTATTTTTCAACTTTTCTGTTAGTCTAAATTTATTTCAAATTAAATGGTTAAAAAAAAAAGAAGAAGAACCGTAGTGTATTATACTAGTTTGGATAAAAAATAATCCATGAGCCCAGACAGATACAAAATAATGAGAAAACAAGTATAAAATAAAATTCTTCTGAACAAAATTTGAGAGCTATAAATGTGGAAGGAATGATAAATATAGAAATTTTGATTTTACAACTTCCGGTACAAATTTAAATCAAACAAGTATCATGAATGCCTACTAAAACCTAAATGGATGCCATTGGAACTGAGATTACTTATTAATTACAAAGGAAAACTTTACTGTATAATGGAAGGATTTTATAGATACCAACATAACCTCATTCTCAACAATGGAACAAAGAGACATCATATGTCCTTGATGTGATACAATGAGAAGTATATATGTCGAATTTGACTTATACTATATTTTTACCAAAAATATTTAAATTCAATCTCTTTATGTGGAGACGATCAGAGAGACATTCTGTAAAACAGCTGACCTGTACTGTTTGTTCACATTATCAATGTTATGAAAGACAACAAGAGATGGGGAACTGTTCTTTACGAAACTGGAAAAGCAAAATAGCAAAATGCCATGCATGATTTGTGATGGGATTGTAGATTTAAGCAAATGAAACATTATCAAGATAATTGAAAAGTTTTGAATATGAACTTCATATTACATTAGCATTAAAGTTGATCATATAAGTTCAATGTTTTATTTATCAAGTGTGGTTATGGTGTTGGCCTTACAGAGAAGTATGTTTCCATATGTTACATTATTTAGGGTATAAGAATAATGATGTCTCCAAGTTAATTTCAAATGGTTTAGAAACAAACACATATGAAGAGCAGGACGAAGAAAAAGAAAATGAGAGAATACTGCATATGGTAATATTCGGTGAATCTAGCTCAAGTGTTTACGGGGATTCATTTAACTATTCTTTCAACCTTTCTACATGTTCATAATTAAAAATGTGGGTTAGGTTTTGGAATGGGTATTAGACCGTCTCAATTCTTGAACTCCTAACTGATTAATGAAAAACTACATCAGGCAAAAAATATTTTTAAAAATAATAAAAACAATCAAAGAACAAGAATGTCTGTGCATTCCTTGTACTTGTGGAAATTAAATTGAGTCTACAAAAACTGTTTGCATTCCTGCCATTTATATACCAAGAATTCTTTTCACATAAAATCATTATTAACAGATTCTTCTAAAAAGCATTATTAGCATGTGGATGATTAATGTGAGTCCTCAGAAGACAGTAGTTCTAAATTATTTTAAATTAATCTGTAAATACATTGGAGAATGTTCTACTACCTGCGAGATAAAACTTTTTAGTAGTTGAAATAAAGAAGCTCTGCTTTCTGGTTTTTATAATGCAACAGTATGAGGTAAAACAGATCACTAATGATCATCAAAACCTGAGCAATGAACAGGAATTTACAAAATTAGATTTAGTACATGTTGTAAATTTATATTTTGCTACATAATTACATATACTTGATACTATATATGCAGTATAGTTAATATATATAGAGAAATTATTTAGCTGATTGTTATATTAGGCTTTTTATATTTGAAGACAACTGGAGATCTGGAAACTTTTTTGAGATATTTCTACTAGAATGAAGCTAGAAATATAACATCAATAAAAAGCAAATTAGATGAAAGTGTTTAATATTATTTAGCATGATAAAGTTAAATAAAAGAGAATATATAGTTTTACTGTTCATTTTTTTCTCTTTGAAATATGCTTGTAACCCTAATGCACAGTTAGTAAAATTGCAGTTATAATGAATGCATTTTGTCTCTACAGTAGCAATAAATCTTTAAAAAGCAAACCGATTTAATAAATGTTTTATCTCTTTATCTCCTAATAGATGTAATTTTCCTTCCTTACATTTATATAAATGTATTTCTTAGCTATGTTTTATTAAACATTGCTGTGAAAGAAGAGAAAATTAGTGGATATTTATATTTCATAAAAAATACTTTCTATTTTATAAGTTTAAAATCATTTATAGAGCATATTTCTAATATAATTTCTAAGAAATAAGTTCCTTAATGATAAGCAGATATTGTATTTTGGATTCTGCACATTATTGTTGGAAAATCTAAGCAAATTTTAAGAGGAAACTTTGGTTGGAAAACAAAATATCTAACAAAAGAAAAATATTACCAAACTATTATACTTGGAGAAGAAAAAAGGGGCATATAAAATAAGGAATTAAACTTTTTAAAATTCAGTTATTTTTAGTACCAAGAAGCTAGATGATATGCAATAATTATTGATGACATTGAATAATAAAGAGATATTTTATACCTCTCTCTTTTTACAAAACTTTCATAAGTTCTGTGTCTCTAGAGTTTTGAAAATAATTTTCTTAGTATATCAACATGTTTTTTTTAAAATCCAATTAATGGCTTGACCTGGCAGTGGCACAGTGGATAGACAGTTGACCTGCGACATGGAGGATCCAGGTTTGACCCCTAGGTCACAGGCTTGAGCCTGGGCTCACAAGTTTGCATGTGGGGTCGCTGGCTTGAGTGTGGGACCATAGACATGACCTAATAGTCGCGGACTTGAGCCGAAAGGTCATTGGCTTGAGCCCAAAATGCTGCTGGCTTGAAGTCCAAGGTCACTCACTTGAGTAAGGGGTCATTGGCTTCACTTGGAGCACCCTGGTCAAGGCATATAGGAGAAAGCAATCGATGAACAACTAAAGTGCTGCAACTAAAAAATGATGCTTCTTATCTCTCTCTCTCCCTCCCTATCTGTCTGTTTCTCTCACTAAAAACAAACAAACAAAAAAGAGAAAAAAATTAATGTTTTAAAATTTCTTCATCTATATTTATGGCTATGTGAGGAAAGAAGAAACATTTCTCTACTTTCAAGGCTCTTTTGGCTAGTCTAATTATCAAATAGACATGAGACAAAATTACCAGAGAAAATGACCAAATCTAATTACATACATATGTATGGAAACCCCAAATACATGAGAAAGTCAGAGACCCCACATAAATCAGAGGTTCAAAAATGAGAAAAGGGAAATGTGGTATGTATGACATTCTGAGTTTAGGATCACCTTAGGGCTTTAAAGTGGGGGAAAGTCGCTAAAGGGAAGTAAAAACAGATATTTAATAACTAGAAATTTGCCCTGTCCTTATAGATATGTAAAAAAAAAAGAGTATCTCTGATAATCACTTATTATAGACAAATCCTTTAATTCAAATTCTTCTAGGTAGTTAAGGGTGGGGGGCTAGGTTTTCATTTAAGCCCACAAGGTCTTAGTTGCCTTTAGCTCAAAACAATCAGCTTACTATCGAAGGAACATACTGGAGTGGAGTGACGCATTAGAACCCCTATACCTACATCTATGTTCATATATCTGTTACTATGAATAGCAAGTTTTTATAGTTGAATTGTTTTTAGAATTTATTTATTATTACATTTCCCACTGCATAAGCATGACATTTTGCACAAGGCAGATGCACAATATTTTGACATGTTCATTAAAGGTAACAAATATTCTATAACACATCATCTGTATATGGTATTGTATTCACCACCCAAGTCGCGTCTCCTTCCGGCACCATTTATCCCCCCTGTACCTCTTTCCACTTCCTCCAGCTCCCTTTTTCACTGGTAATCACCACACTATTGTCTGTGTCTATGTTTGTTTGTTTGTTTTAATTCCTTTACCTTTTTCACCCAGTCCCACAGCTACCTCCTTTCTGACAGCTGTCAGTCTATTCTTGATGCATCTGTTTGTTAGTTTACTTTGTTCATTAAATTCTACATATAAGTGAAATTGTATGGTCCTTGAATTGCACACCTGAAACCTCTATAATTTTATTAACCAATGTCATCCAATAAATTAAAAAAGAAAAAAGTAATAAACATTGGCTGAAAAAATATTTAGACTTTATCACAGTACATTATATAAAAACATTTTAAAAAAAGCTCAAATTTAGTGAAATAAACTTGTCAATCTGTATATTTAATCATACTTTCTGGAACTTCTTTTAGGCATTCTCAGATATAGTAATAATATCTGTTTATAAATGAGGTGTGAAAATGAGGAAAGAAAGAAAGCCATTATATACATGTATATTCATGGACATGCTTGTGCACTTAAAATGAGAACAGAAGAAGAAGGCATAACAAAACTAGTGAAGAGCAAATGGCCTAAGTGTTTAGTTTAAGTACCAGAGAAATTGTAAATAGTAGACTTTTCTTAGGTTTGAAAAGCTTTTCTCTTGTAGAAAGACTATTGCCAATAGTCAAACTCATTCACTAGAGAAATTAAAAATGACAGATGTCTTATGATTTTTGCTGATAACTTACCCCCTATAGGAAGATGCTTGTCTTGTGTCTCAAAAGAGCAAAAACATAAGATTTTAAAAAGAAATGATGATAAATTAAGGATGTATGCTGTTTTATGTGGTTGCTTAATTTATATTATATACACTTCACTGAACATTTTGATAGAGACTTGAATCTCTTGATAGAAGAAAAACAGTAACAAAAATATTATTGTTTAGTGTTAGGATAAATAAAAAAGTCTATCTTATTTCAAGAAATGTGCCTGACCTGTGGTGGCTCAGTGGATAAAGCATCGACCTGGAAATGCTGAGGTCGCCGGTTCGAAACCCTGGGCTTGCCCGGTCAAGGCACATATGGGAGTTGATGCTTCCAGCTCCTCCCCCCTTCTCTCTCTCTGTCTCTCTCTCCTGTCTCTCTCTCCCTCTCTCTCTCTCCTCTCTAAAAATGAATAAATAAATAAAAATTAAAAAAATAAAAAAAAAAAAAAAAAAAAGAAATGTATTAAGTAAGTAATAATGTAGGTGCATTGCAAACAAATCAAAATGGCATTTAGATTGCAATCATATGAATAAACTTTGTAAAATTAGAAATTATAAAAAATTTCTTTTGTTTTCTATCAACACATTATCTTAGTTTGTAGTGTTGAGTATTGTTTTTGTTTTGGTTTTATTTCTGAACTTTACATTTATTTTCAGTGGAAATCAGCTCAGAATTGGTTATAGATACCCATCTTAAACTATAAATCACCACCCTAGTAAGAAAATAAACAGTTATTTTTAAAATTTAAAATAATTTTCTAAATAGGAACACGATAAAAAATGACAAAACATATTTTTTTTGACAAAACATATTTTAAGTTTTCTTCCTGAATACACAGTCACTCCAAGATTCATATCTTGCTCTGAAAATGGGTCTTCTCAGAAGAAGAAGCTATTTGCTTTCAGGTGGCCATCTGTGTAGAAAACAGGGTAGGTTCAAAAAACAAAACAAAAAAATAACAGATTTTTCAAATATTTTTTATATTTTCTGTAAACTATTGAGTCCTTGTGTAAAACTGTGTAGATGCAGAGTCAAATAAAAATAGGTGTTTCGAAAGGTCTGGATATGATATGGAGCCAGAAGTAAATACTTTTATTTTCCTCCCACTTCTTGTTACTACCCCTTCTCAGTTTCTATGTGATAGAGCAGACTCCTGACCTTTTCATGCATCTTGTACATATATTGAATTTATCATACTACTCAAGCAACTAAAAAGTACCCTCTGACTTAAATCATATATTGTTTTCTCACATTTAATTTGAGACTTCTCCATCCTTACCTAAGGCCTAACTCAAACTCAGTTATATATCATGGGAAAGGAAATTTTTGTTGGATTATTTAACTCCTTACTTTTCTTCCACCAGTAATTTTCAAAAGCTCTACTTGACTCTTTCTAAAGTAAATGGAACAAGAGTGGAAACAGAAGCATGAGGTCTTTACTGACAAATGTTCCTATAATTGTTCATCAGGGCTCTTTGTGTGCATGTATTAAAAGATGAGCTCTTTCTCCTTTGCTCATTTGTGACCATCCTCTCTCCCACCTCCCACAACACCCACACCCAGGAACACATGTCTACTTTTGGAGGGTGCAATGCATTTGATATCTTCTGACTTTCCTTTAGTTTCCATTCTGATGGTACCCCTGTATGGCACCTTTCTGTCTGAGTTTGCTTCAGACCCTCAGACAACAACTTCTTTGCAAGAGAGCTCCATCTCTGCTGAACCGGCAGTCTAATCTGGGGCACATGGGAAAAACACTGCATCTTTAAAAACCACAGACTAGAGAAAAGGCTGTTTCATATTTTATCCTTTTCCTACTCTGACACCACAACTTCTTCAAGACCCTAGACTTCCACTCCAGAGCCAGGCACACAATTTTGTCTACCAGCTTCCAGAGGCCAGGTCAAGTTCTCCCCCTAACAGTCAGATAAAATGTATATCATTGAGAGATAAATAGACAATGAGCTGAACTAGAACTATTAGCCAAATATTAATAATTGTTGAGTAGCGAACTGTATTTCCTTGTTTTTACTTCTATTTGCATAACAAAATATTTTTAAAGTAAAAAAATGTTGACTACTATGAATAAATAAATATATTAAATAAAATTTGTATACTTCCCTCTGTTTATCTAGCCTATGTTAATTTAAAACTCTTAGGAACCTTTACAGAATCTAAAATGGTAGAAAGTTTTTATCCTCTATAACAGTGATCCCCAACCCCCAGGTCACGGACCGGTACCGGTTCGTGGGCCATTTGGTACCGGTCCACAGAGAAAGAATAAATAACTTACATTATTTCCATTTTATTTATATTTGTCTGAACGATGTTTTATTTTTAAAAAATAACCAGATTCTCTCTGTTAAATTTGTCTAAGACTCACTCTTGATGCTTGTCTTGGTTACGTGATATATTTATCTGTCCCACCCTAAAGGCCAGTCAGTGAAAATATTTTCTGACATTAAACTGGTCCATGGCCCAAAAAAGGTTGGAGACCACTGCTCTATAATACTATCTGGGTTTTCAAAACACTATTTGTAGCATGTGCATAATCAAAGAATTTAATGATTTTGCATCTTTATATATCATAGTAAGAAAAAATTAGGCTGAATTGCCACTGATGACTTTTTCTTACAGCTTTGAATTACAGATTTATTCTTCTATAGAAGTTATCTTTAAGAAAATGACATTTTCATAAGTACCATAGTATTATATTCAATATGTGGTTTTCTAGATAATAAGAAAGTTCTATATAAAATTATTTTGAAAATATAGAATGTCTGATTATTATAGCTAAAGGTATAAATCAGTATAAGGCATAAATTAGAAGTACTCATTAATAATGATTTATAATATTTTGCATTGAGAGAGAAGACATTTATTTCAAAAAGAAAACAAAAATTTAAAAATGTTTAATATTATTTATTTTTTGTAATAAAACTTATTTTTCCCTTTAGATAGGAACATTTTGACTTTCAGCACTCTGAATTATTCTCTTCCAAATGAACTCCCATTTATGCCATTACTTAAGTAGTGTTCATGTGCTGAAGCCATTTCTTCCCTCATAGGAAGTTTTTACTTCGAGACATAGCTTTAAAATTGCAAATGGCAAAGTCAGTTATAAAGACATTTTGGTGTAATAAATGTTAATATCCAGTAATGTTGACAAACACCAACAAATATTTGCCTCTGGAACTAAGTTACTATCATTCTCAGTTTGGATGTCATGAAGTTCTTTCGTATATTTTGATTTAGTCATTTAATAGCATTATAAAACCAAAGACATTTTAGTGACACTTTCAGACCCGAAATATTTTTTAAATGGCTTTTCACTTGTGGAAAAGGCTAGCCTTTTTCCACTGAACTACAGAAGAATTTGCTAACTTTACCTTAAATCTTTAATTTTAAATTTTGGTTGATTTGCTCCTGATATTCACATTTCAAGCTATAAATTTCCTTTGAGCACTATTTAACATGCACCATACACATTTTTAAATGTTGTCTTTTCATTTTTAATTAATTTAAAATAATTTCTTTTGAGATTGGCAGGGAGGGGGGGGACCTGGAGCTGCTCCTGTATGTGCCCTGACCAGGGAATCCAACTAGCAACTTTCAACTCTGGGAGGACACTCCAGCCGAAGGAGCTACCCTACCAGGGCTTAATTTCTTCTTTGGGACTGAGAGAGGAAGAAAAAGAGAGCAGAGGGAGAAGGGAAGTAATATTTATTGTGCAATTCAGTCATGCACTCACTAGCCACCCCTCATACGTGCCCTGACCAAGGATTGAACCTGCAACTTTGTGGAACTGGGATGGCACTCTTAACCGACTGAGATAACCGGCCAGGGCCTCAAAACACTTTCTAATTTTCCTTTGATTTATGCTTTGAGCTATGGGGGCACTTAGAATTTTTTGTTTAATTTACAAATGTCTAGGAATTTTCCAGACATCTTTCAGTTGTTTGTTTTTAATTTATTTTTACTGTGGTAAAAGACACCCTGTATGAGTCCAATTATTTTGCATCAAATGAGATTTTTTTATATCACATAATGTGGCCTATTTTGTTAAATAGTTCGTGTAAATTTGAAAATTATGTGTATTCTCTTACTGTGGGTTGCAGTGTCCTATATCTGTCAGTTAGGTCTCTTTGATTGTTATTGTTTTTTTTTTATTCATTATAGGTTATGCATAATATATTTTGTGGTTCTTATTGCATCCATTACTGAGAGAAGGATATAGAAATCTCTAATAATAATGATGGCTTCATCTACTTCTCCCTTTATTACTGTTAGTGTTTGCGTTGTGCATTTTGCCACTCTGTTATTAGACGCATAAATGTGAAGGACTGCTATTCTTTCTTGATTAACTTAATTGTTTGTCATTATGAAATGTCCCTTTATTTATTTATTTTTTTTACAGAGACAGAGTCAGAGAGAGGGATAGACAGGGACAGACAGACAGGAACAGAGAGATGAGAAGCATCAATCATTAGTTTTTTGTTGCGCGTTGCGACACCTTAGTTGTTCATTGATTGCTTTCTCATATGTGCCTTGACCGTGGACCTTCAGCAGGCTGACTAATCCCTTGTTTGAGCCAGCGACTTTGGGTCCAAGCTGGTGAGCTTTTGCTCAAACCAGATGACCCCGCGCTCAAGCTGGCAACCTCAGGGTCTCGAACCTGGGTCCTCTGCATCCCAGTTCCACGCTCTATCCACTGTGCCACCGCCTGGTCAGGCATGAAATGTCCCTTTTTAATTCTAGTAATATTGCTTATTCTATAGTAATATTTTTCTGATTTTGCTATAACCTTTCCATCTTTTTTCTGTTCAAATTTGTGGGGTTTATACATTTTTCTATTTTCTTACTTATATTCTATATCTATATACATTTAAAGTGTTTCTTATACACAATCTTACAATCTCTGTTTTTTTTTTTATTGGGCATATTTAGACAATTTACATTTGATGTAAATATCAATATGTTCAGGTTTATAGCAATCATTCTGTAATTTGTTATATATTTGTTGCATCTGGTTCTTTTTTTTTTTTTTTTTTTGTATTTTTCTGAAGCTGGAAACGGGGAGAGACAGTCAGACAGACCTGCATGTGCCCCACCAGGATCCACCTGGCACGCCCACCAGGGGGCGACGCTCTGCCGCAACCAGAGCCACTCTAGCGCCTGGGGCAGAGGTCAAAGAGCCATCCCCAGTGCCTGGGCCATCTTTGCTCCAATGGAGCCTCGCTGCGGGAGGGGAAGAGAGAGACAGAGAGGAAAGAGAGGGGGAGGGGTGGAGAAGCAGATGGGCGCTTCTCCTGTGTGCCCTGGCCGGGAATCGAACCCGAGACTTCTGCACGCCAGGCCGACGCTCTACCACTGAGCCAACCGGCCAGGGCTTGCATCTGGTTCTTATTCATTTTTTTTCTTTTTCTTTGGTTTGCATGTTGAATGTTTTTAAAAAGTCTCTATTGTTCACTATCTATAACTTTTCTAGTTTAATGGTTGTTGTAACATTTAAAAAATATATATTCAAGCTATGACAGACTATCTTAGAACATATACCCTTTATTTTTAATATATATAATACATTCTTAAAAAACTATTTTCAATACCCATTCTTCCTAGCTACTGTTTCTATATTACTTATTTTTACATGTGCCATTGACCTCACAGTACACTATTTTTATTATTGGTTTAAAAGCTCAATTACTTTCTGACCAGGTGGTGGTGCAGTGGATTGAGGGTTGACCTGGGACTCTGAAGACCCAGGTTTGAAACCCTGAGTTTTCCAACTTGAGTGTGGGCTCATCTGGCTTGAGAGTGGGACTCACCAGCTTGAGCAGGCGGTTGCTGGCTTGATTGTGGGATCATAGAAATGATCTCATGGTTGCTGGTTTGAGCCTAAAGTTCATTGTCTCAAATCTCAAGGTAACTGGCTGGCTTGAGCCCAAGGTTGTTGGCTTAAACAAAGGGGTCATTAACTCAGCTGGAGCCTTACCTACTTTCCATCAAGGCACATATGAG
Source organism: Saccopteryx bilineata (assembly GCF_036850765.1). NCBI lineage: Eukaryota > Metazoa > Chordata > Mammalia > Chiroptera > Emballonuridae > Saccopteryx > Saccopteryx bilineata. Next base: position 185,007,784 of record NC_089494.1, read on the forward strand.
AAAGCAATCAATGAACAACTAAGATGCCACAACTATGAGTTGATGGCATCACCTCTTCCCTGTCTGTCCCTATCTAACCCTTTCTCTCACTTTCTCTCTCACTCATCTGCTAAAAAAAATAAAATAAAAACAATTTTCTTTTTAGAAATTTAAGAATAGAAATAATATTTTTACTCACATATTTATAATTTCTGGTGACTTTTATTCATTTGTGGAGATCCAGAATTTCATATGGTATTTTTTTTCTGACCCAAGTATTTCCTTTATATGTCTTTTTGTTTTAGTAATCTGATGAAAAATTATCTTCTTTCCTTTTTTTTCTGAAAAGTTCCACTTTTATTTTTGAAGAATATTTTTAGATGTAGATAATCTTAGTTTACTGGGGTGTTGTTTTTCATTACTTTAAAGGATTTTTCATTATATTCTGATTTTATTTATTATGAGAAGTCTTAGTCACTTATAATATGTCTGTTTTCCATGTTGCTAATTTTTAGAAATGTAGCTATAATATAATATGACTTGGTATGGTTAGCATGTGTGTGTATTCTCTGTTTGTAAGTCACTGAGCTTTTAGATTTGGTAGTTTTATAGCTTTTATTTTTAATCAAATTTATATATTCTTCAACCATTATTTGTTAAACTACTTTCTTCACTTCTTTTTATGTTGGACTGTAATTTTATTATTTTACTCTGCTTTGAATTAGTCCATAGTTTCAAAGGTACAATTCACTTTTTAAAGTCCTTCCCTCATTTATTTTTTTTATTTGGATAGATTGCATTGCTTGGCTTTCAAGTTCATTGAATTCATTGATTCTTCTTCTTCTTTTTTTTTTTATATTTTATAATTTTATTTTTTTAATGGGGTGACATCAATAAATCAGGATACATATATTCAAAGATAACAAGTCCAGGTTATCTTGTCGTTCAATTATGTTGCATACCCACCACCCAAAGTCAGATTGTCCTCTGTCACCTTCTATCTTGTATTCTTTGTGCCCCTCCCCACCCCCTATCCCTCTCCCATTCCCCCCTCCCCCCCGTAACCACCACACTCTTATCAATGTCTCTTAGTTTCACTATTATGTCCCACCTACGTATGGAATAATACAGTTCCTGTTTTTTTCTGATTTACTTATTTCGCTTCGTATCATGTTATCAAGATCCCACCATTTTGCTGTAAATGTTCCGATGTCATCATTTCTTATGGCTGAGTAGTATTCCATAGTGTATATGTGCCACATCTTCTTTATCCAGTCATCTATTGATGGGCTTTTTGGTTGTTTCCATGTCCTGGCCACTGTGAACAATGCTGCAATAAACATGGGGCTGCATGTGTCTTTACGTATCAATGTTTCTGACTTTTGGGGATATATACCCAGTAGAGGGATTGCTGGGTCATAAGGTAGTTCTATTTTCAGTTTTTTGAGGAACCACCATACTTTCTTCCATAATGGTTGTACTACTTTACATTCCCACCAACAGTGTATGAGGGTTCCTTTTTCTCCACAGCCTCTCCAACATTTGCTATTACCTGACTTGCTAATAACAGCTAATCGAACAGATGTGAGGTGGTATCTCATTGCCGTTTTGATTTGCATTTCTCTAATAGCTAAAGAAGATGAGCATCTTTTCATATATCTGTTGGCCATTTGTATTTCTTCCTGGGAGAAGTGTCTATTCATATCCTCTTCCCATTTTTTTATTGGATTGTTTGTTTGTTTGTTGTTGAGTTTTATGAGTTCTTTGTATATTTTGGATATTAGGCCCTTATCTGAGCTGTTGTTTGAAAATATCATTTCCTAAACTGTCGACCTGGAAATGCTGAGGTCGCCGGTTTGAAACCCTGGGCTTGCCTGGTCAAGGCACATATGGGAGTTGATGCTTCCAGCTCCTCTCCCCCTTCTCTCTCTCTGTCTCTCCTCTCTAAAATGAATAAATAAAATTAAAAAAAAAAAAAAGAAAATATCATTTCCCATTTAGTTGGCTTTCTGGTTATTTTGTTATCAGTTTCCCTTGCTGAGCAAAAACTTCTTAGTCTGATGTAGTCCCATTCATTAATTTTTGCCTTCACTTCTCTTGCCATTGGAGTCAAATTCATAAAATGCTCTTTAAAACCCAGGTCCATGAGTTGAGTACCTATGTCTTCTTCTATGTACTTAATTGTTTCAGGTCTTATGTTTAGATCTTTGATCCATTTTGAGTTAATTTTTGTACAGGGGGAGAGACTGTAGTCCAGTTTCATTCTTTTGCATGTGGCTTTCCAGTTTTCCCAGCACCATTTATTGAAGAGGCTTTCTTTTCTCCATTGTGTGTAGTTGGCCCCTTTATCAAAAATTATTTGACTATATATATGTGGTTTTATTTCTGGACTTTCTATTCTGTTCCATTGGTCTGAGTGTCTATTTTTCTGCCAATACCATGCTGTTTTGATTGTCATGGCCCTATAATAGAGTTTGAAGTCAGGTATTGTTATGCCCCCAGCTTCATTCTTTTTCTTTAGGATTGCTTTGGCTATTCGGGGTTTTTTATAGTTCCATATAAATCTGATGATTTTTTGCTCTATTTCTTTAAAAAATGTCAATGGAATTTTGATGAGAATTGCATTAAATTTGTATATTGCTTTGGGTAATATAGCCATCTTGATTATATTTATTCTTCCTAGCCAAGAACAAGGTATATTCTTCCATCTCATTATATCTTTTTCGATTTCCCTTAACAATGGTTTATAGTTTTCATTATATAAGTCCTTTACATTCTTTGTTATGTTTATTCCTAAGTATTTTATTTTTTTTTGTTGCAATCGTGAAGGGGATTATTTTTTTGAGTTCCTTCTCAGTTGTTTCATTGTTCGCATATAGAAAGGCTATTGACTTCTGTATGTTAATTTTGTATCCTGCGACCTTACTGTATTGGCTTATTGTTTCTAGTAGTCTTTTTGTGGATTCTTTGGGGTTTTCGATGTATAGGATCATATCATCTGCAAAAAGTGATACCTTTACTTCTTCTTTTCCGATATGGATGCCTTTTATTTCTTTGTCTTGTCTGATTGCTGTGGCGAGAACCTCTAGTACCACATTAAATAAGAGTGGAGAGAGTGGACAACCCTGTCTTGTTCCTGATTTAAGGGGGAAAGCCTTCAGTTTAGTGCCATTTAATATGATGTTAGCTGATGGTTTATCATATATGGCCTTTATCATGTTGAGATATTTTCCTTCTATACCCATTTTGTTGAGAGTATTAAACATAAAATTGTGTTGTATTTTATCGAAAGCCTTTTCTGCGTCTATTGATAAGATCATGTGGTTTTGTTCTTTGTTTTGTTGATATGGTGTATTACATTAACCGTTTTGCGTATGTTGAACCATCCTTGAGATTCTGGGATGAATCCCACTTGATCATGATGTATTATTTTTTTAATATGTTGTTGTATTCGATTTGCTAGTATTTTGTTTAGTATTTTAGCATCTGTATTCATTAGAGATATTGGTCTGTAGTTTTATTTTTTTTGTGCCATCCTTGCCTGGTTTTGGTATGAGGGTTATGTTGGCCTCATAAAATGTGTTTGGAAGTATTGCTTCTTCTTCAATTTTTTAGAAGACTTTCAGTAGAATAGGAACCAAGTCTTCTTTGAATGTTTGATAAAATTCGCTGGTATAGCCTTCAGGGCCTGGACTTTTATTTTTGGGGAGGTTTTTAATGGTTTTTTCTATTTCTTCTCTACTGATATTTCTGTTTAGGCTTTCTGCTTCTTCTTGACTCAGTCTAGGAAGGTTGTATTGTTCTAGGAATTTATCCATTTCTTCTAGGTTGTTGAATTTAGTGGCATAAAGTTTTTCATAGTATTCTACAATAATTCTTTGTATATCTACGGTGTCCGTGGTGATTTCTCCTCTTTCATTTTGGATTTTGTTTATATGAGTTCTTTCTCTTTTTTCCTTGGTAAGTCTTGCCAAGGGTTTGTCAATTTTGTTGATCTTTTCAAAGAACCAGCTCCTTGTTCTATTAATTTTTTCTATAGTTTTTCTGTTCTCTAATTCATTTATTTCTGCTCTGATTTTTATTATCTCCTTTCTTCGGCTGGTTTTGGGTTGTCTTTGTTCTTCTTTTTCTAGTTCCTTAAGGTGGGAAGTTAAGTGGTTCACTTGGGCTCTCTCTTGTTTGTTCATATATGCCTGAAGCAATATGAACTTCCCTCTTATCACTGCTTTTGCTGCATCCCATAGATTCTGATATGTCGTATTGTCATTTTCATTTGTCTGTATATATCTTTTGATCTCTGCACTTATTTCTTCTTTGACCCATTCATTTTTTAAAAGTATGTTGTTTAGTTTCCACATTTTTGTGGGATTTTTTTCCTCTTTTTTGCAGTTGAATTCTAGTTTCAAGGCTTTATGATCAGAAAATATGCTTGGTACAACTTCAATTTTTCTGAATTTGCTGATGTTGTTTTTGTGGCCCAACATATGGTCAATTCTTGAGAATGATCCATGTACACTGGAGAAAAATGTATACTCAGTCACTTTGGGATGAAATGTCCTGTAGATGTCTATCATATCCAGGTGCTCTAGTGTTTTGTTTAAGGCCACTATATCTTTGTTGATTCTCTGTTCGGATGACCGATCTAGAGCCATCAGCGGTGTATTGAGGTCTCCAAGTATAATTGTATTTTTGTCAGTTTTTGTTTTAAGATCGAAAAGTAGCTGTCTTATATATTTTGGTGCTCCTTGGTTTGGTGCATATATATTAAAAATTGTTATGTCTTCTTGATTCAGTGTCCCCTTAGCCATTATGAAATGGCCATTTTTGTCTCTGAGTACTTTTCCTGTCTTGTAGTCAGCATTATCCGATATGAGTATTGCTACACCTGCTTTTTTTTGGATGTTATTTGCTTGGAGTATTGTTTTCCAGCCTTTCACTTTGAATTTGTTTTTATCCTTGTTACTTAGATGAGTTTCCTGTAGGCAGCATACAGTTGGATTTTCTTTTTTAATCCATTCTGCTACTCTGTGCCTTTTTATTGGTGAGTTTAATCCATTTACATTTAGTGTAATTATTGATACTTGTGAGTTCCCTATTGCCATTTTATATCTTGCTTTCTGTTAGTTTCGTGTCTTGTTTGATCCTTCTCTTTCGTTTTTCTATCTTTTGTTTTTATTTGGTTGTATTCCATACATCTTTCCTCTGTTGCTATCTTTTTTATCTCATGTGCTTCTGTGGTGGTTTTTTCAATGGTGGTTACCTTTGAGTAATGAAAAGGGTCCCTACCCTGTTCATTTTAGCGAACTATTTTGTGAGTACTTTTGCACTCCATCGTCCTTTGCTACTGTTAATCTCCGTCTTCTCGCCCTCTTTCTTTTTTTTGTTGTCACAGTTTAAATTTGGTTTTATTGTGTTCTTCTTGGAGCTTTTACTTGTGGCTCTGTTATTTTTTGTTCTTTGTATCTGATTGGAGAACCCCCTTTAGTAATTCCTGGAGTGGGGGTTGTCTGATGATAAATTCCCTCATCTTTTCTGTATCTGTGAATGTTTTTATTTCTCCTTCGTATTTGAAGGATAGCTTTGATGGGTATAGTATTCGTGGCTGAAAGTTCCTCTCTTTCAGGACTTTAAATATTGGGGTCCACTCTCTTCTAGCTTGTAGAGTTTCTGCTGAGAAATCTGATGATAATCTAATGGGCCTTCCTTTATATGTTGTATTCTTCTTTTCCCTGGCTGCCTTGAGAATTTTTTCTTTCTGTTGGTTTGTGTCAATTTCATTATGATATGCCTTGGAGTAGGTTTGTTGGGGTTAAGAAAACTTGGAGTTCTGTTTGCTTCTTGAACTTGAGGCTTTAGTTCTTTCCACAGGCTTGGGAAGTTCTCATCAATTATTTGTTTAAGTATGTTCTCCATTCCATTTTCTCTCTCTTCTCCCTCTGATATACCTATTATTCGTATGTTATTCTTTTTGATGGAGTCAGATAATTCTTGTAGGGCTATCTCATTTTTTTAAATTTTTGAGTCTCTTTCTTCTTCTCTCTGTTGTGCCTCAAGTTGCTTGTCTTCTATTTCACTAATCCTCTCTTCTATCTGACCTATTCTATTAGCTAAGCTTGTTACTTCATTTTTCAGCTCGTGAATTGAGTTTTTCATCTCTGTTTGATTTGTTTTTATAGTTTCAATTTCCTTGGACATATATTCTTTGTGTTCATGGAGTTTTTTTCTGAGCTCCCTATATTGCCTTTCTGTGTTTTCTTGTATATCTCGGAGGATTTTTAGTATTTCTATCTTGAATTCTCTGTCATTTAGCTCCAAGGTTTCCAATATATTAAATTTTTTCTCCATAGATTTTTCCTCATCTAGCTGTGTTACCTCTCTTTCTTTTGTATCCATGATATTCGATTTTCTCTTCCTTAATGGCATCTGAGGGTGGTTTTTTTGATAGTATTAATGAGATTTAATAAAGAATAAAAAGTTAAAAAAATAAAAAAATAACAAATCGAAAAGAGTTGTTTTTTTAAAAAAAATTAATAATGAAATAAAGAAAAATAAAATAAAATAAAAATTTCAGAAAAAAGGAAATTATTCCCCCCCTCCTTTTTTCCTCTCCTCTCCTCTCCCCTCTTTCTTGAGAAAATCTTGTGGTGGACTGTGAGTTATAACAAACAATGCCTGTGATGGAGGGCCTGAATTGGGGAAAAGTAATAAATGGGCAAAAAAGAGAGAAAGAAAAAAAAAAAGGAAAAAAAATAATAAAAAAGAAAAAAAAAGAGCGTATGGACCCACAAAAAGCAAATAAGGAAAAAATTTGGGTCAAGAATAAAATGATTTGCTTTTAGGTGTTGGTTTTCTAAGAGTTATGATGAGAGGAATAAGAGGAAAACGGAAAAATGGGGGGGCAAATTAAAAACTTACTATTGTATTTAGTGGAACAAGAACTAGATAATATGGAGAGCCAGGGATGGGAGCACTGCTAGTGAGTTAAAAAGGTGAAGTAAAAACCCCCCAAAATGCCACAAACATAGGTTTGAGTCCCAGATAAGATAATATGTTTGTTATTGAGGTTTGAATGAGAGGAGATGTAAAGGAGAAAGGAAGAAACTAATATAGAGGGAGAAAAGAAAGAGAGAGAGAGAGAAAAAGAGGGAACCACTAAAAGAAGAAAAAAGAAAGGAGAGAGAGAGAGAGTTAAGGGTTTTGGAGTGCAACCCTCATAGAGAGAAAGGAAGAGAAGAGAAAAGATAATGGGAGATGTAACACTTATGGGTAGTGTAGTTCAAGGAGAGGAGAGAGTAAGACCGGCAGAGAGTTAATCAGCCAAATTGGAGGAGGAAAAAAAGTATCAAGAATGAAGATAAGAGAAACAAATGAATATAATAAAATGGGATAGGTTATAAAGTCTGCAGATTATTCTTGATTTTGAGAGGTTATCTTCTTGCTTTTTCTTTTCTCTCCCTCTTCCTGGTCGGTGACTCTGTACCCCGGGTTCTGCCCCTTTGGCATGCTCAGGTAGAGGTTTGCAGTTGATAAGTCTCTATGGCAATGTCATGTATTGTGCTTTAGTCTCGTTGGGAGTCGAGGCTCATTAGCATTTATAGGCTCCAACAATGAGAGAGTCCGTGTTCCTGGAGCCTTTCTCCTAGTCTTTCCTTCCTCAATTAGTAGCCTGATAATCCAGCTATGGGGTTGCTGCTGCCTCTGCCTGGATAGTAAGAGGCTCAAAGAGCTGGCAACTCCCCACTCTATTTCCACTCAGCACAGGGCTCTGGGTAAGGCTCAGTCAGTCAGAGCTGCTAGCATAATCAGGCAGGCTTTCCGCCCACTCGAAGACCTCTGGCTCTGCCACTCTATCCGGTAACACAAGCGGGCGCCCACTTCCGGGGCGCTTGGAGGAAACTCTCACTCACTGTCTGCAACCAGGATATCTGGCCAGCAGTCTCACGCTCTGAGTGAAACCCCCAACCGCAGGGAAAAGTTGCAGTGTTGGAATTGAGTCTCGCTCCGTCCCCGTGCGCGGCTTTTGCAAGGCGCTGGGGCGGCCCGAGATTCCGCTTTGGCCCACACAAAGGCCCCTGACTCTGCCCCTCTGTGCGATAACACGGGCGCGCAATGCGGAGGCACTCAGAGGAATCGCTCACTCCTTATCTGCGCGCGCAAACCAGGATATGAGGCCGGCCGCGGTTCCCTCTGAGTGAAACACCCTCCAGCACGGAAAATCTCCACCTTTGGAATTAGTTCTCACTCCCTCCCGTGCGTGGCTTTCCCAGGGCGCTGGGGCTGCCCAGAGACTCTGCCCTCAGCCCACAGAAAGGCCTCTGACCCTGCCTCTCCATGGGGCAACACGGGCACCCACTTCCGGGGCTTAGGAAGAAATCTCTCTCCCACTAACTGCGCACCGACCAGGAGACCGGGTAAAATGGCCGCTCCGCTTGTCTTTCTTTGTTTGGGTTTGGCGTGAGTGTTAGCTTGTATTGCCCGGGTTGCCACAGGATCAGATTTTCCTCGGCTTGGATCTCCGAGCCACAGCCTGGTTCGGCTGTTTGTGCTGCGGCGGCCTGGATCTATTCACCCCCTTTGCCTGCCTCAGTTTCTATATTCACAGTTACCAGAGAAAGCCGCCCTGTTTAGGTTAGTGAGGAAGGCGGATTATTTCTTACTCCCTATTTCCTTCGGGGTTTGGTTATATATTTAGCCAATTTTTCACTCAATCATACCTTTGGGTGTGTTGCGAAGAATCTGGAAGCTCCAAGTATAGGTTTTTCTGTTTCTGGTTGAAGATCTTGTTGAGTTTTGGGGGAGATTTATCGGTATCGCTTCCTACCCCGCCATTACTCTGACGTCATCTCGTTGGCTCTTTTTAAAATTTTTTTTTTATTCATCTTATTTGTATTTTATTTTCAATACATGTATAACTGTAATAACACTTTTAATATTTTTGTTATATAAATCTAACATCTAAATGCTTTTGAGTCTATTTTTTTGTTTGTTTTTTCAATTTTTCTTTTATTAATTTTTAGAGAGGAGAGAGAGTGAGAGAGAGAGAAGGGGGAGGGAGGAGCAGGAAGCATCAACTCCCATATTTGCCTTGACCAGTCAAGCCCAGGGTTTTGAACCAGCAACTTTGGTGTTCCAGGTCGACGCTTTATCCACTGTGCCACCATATGTCAGGCTTGAGTCTATTTTTTTAAGTACATTTTATTCTGACTATTTCTGGCTCTTTAGCTTGTGTAGTAAATTTGATCTAATGCTAGACACTGTAGTTGTGTTTTTTACCTTTAAATATTGTTAGATTTTCAAATATTTTTGTCCTAAAACTGATATTTCTTATTAATTCTATCCCTGTTTTTAAGCTTTACTAAGATAGAAGTAGAAGAGTTTCACTTGAGAGAAAGTTCAGCACATACTAGGGCATGGTGTCTCTTAGATCTCCACAGAATGATATAAATTATTACTGAACAGTGTCACTGTGGTGGGTTGGAGCTTTAGCATTTGCCTGCACATGTAAGTTCTTGAAATTTGTACACTTACAAATACATGTTCTTTTTCATCCTGCCTTTTAGAATTTCATTTCATGAATGCACAGTCTAGGGCTCAGCAAACACTCAAGAATCTCTAAAAGATTTCGAGAGTACTGTGTTAACATACTTTCCTCCTCTTTAGAACTCTGACTTACACTTTTGGCTGACATAAATTTCCCAAAATCTGATTTCCATTTGGATTTTCCTTCTTAACTTAATGATCTGGAATCTGTCTCCACACAATGAAATGGGGAAATATATGTCCCATATGATTTATGTTTCATATTTCAAGAATCACTAATATGTACTATTTCTAATGTCTAGAAATGTTTTTATGTATTTTATCTAGTTGTTTATGGGGTAAGGCCTGTCCTTGTTCTTCCTCTATGGATAGAACCTGAAGTTTATTTACATAAAATTGATATAAGAATCAATCAAAATTTAAATTAAAGGTCTATATTAGTATTAAAATCTAGAGAATCTTAGTTTTACCAATAAAAATAAGAAGAGATAAAGTAAAAATGTGGACTTTATAATCTCATATGTCTAGATTTGAATGTTGGTTATGTTCCAAAGTACAAATTACTTGTTTCACTTTGAATTTCCTAAAATACAAAATGTTATAAAACGTACCTCATATGAGTATTGTGAGGATTTAATGACATCTTAGCTTGTTATTATCTCTAGATTTGATGTAAAAAATAAAAATATAAATTTAATCTAAAAATGTTATACTTAAATTTGTTTTAGTCACAAATTTAGCCATTACATTTAAATGATAAAAAAACTAATTCTTGAATATAAATGAAAAAAGCCCATTGATGTTTGTTGTAGGTATAAATTTACTTATGTCTTCTACAAGATTCAATAACAAATCAAGCACAAATCCCCAAGCAGATAACATATCTGTTAAAAAGCAGAATACTTTCATTTTCTGTTAGATACGATCAATTTTCACATTACCCATTGCCTAAGTAGGAAGCTATTTTTAATCCAATATGTTTTAATTTGCCTTCTGAAAGATTAGCTTGTTTTTACAATTATATTATTTCTTGTTGACTTTGTTTTATTTGTTATAAGGTCTGTCCTGTCAGCCATATTTTGATAGAAATGACAACAGTGGTCAGTAAGAATATCTAATAGAAATAACAACATGTAATCTTAAAAATATTTTTCTCCAATTTGGTTGCAAATATCACAACTCTTTGGGGAGAAGAGTTGAAGGACAAGACAGTTTCCAAGAAACCAAAGTAAGATGTTTGTGACAAAGGAAAATCAGAGAACCTTTCTAGCCAAGGATAAACTCATTCTTTAAGCAAGCCTTCATTTGCTTACCACGCAGCAGGTATGGTATAGGTTCTGGAGATATAGTAGTGAAAAATAAATCTTTACCATCATGAAGATCAGTCATTGAACAGTTAGTTATATAGAGTTCACTATATTCTGAGTATCTTTACAATATTATCTCATTTAAACCTCAGGACAAACATATGAGTTAGGTACCCTTTTTATTTCCATAGAATATGAGGCAGGGCAATTTTGAATTTGCCCCAAGTCACACTTTTTTTTTCAGGGACAGAGAGAGAGTCAGAGAGAGGGATAGACAGGGACAGACAGACAGGAACGGAGAGATGAGAAGCATCAATCATTACTTTTTCGTTGAGCATTGCAACACCTTAGTTGTTCATTGATTATTTCTCGTATGTACCTTGACTGCGGGCCTTCAGCAGACCGAGTAACCCCTTGCTCGAGCCTGCAACCTTGGGTCCAAGCTGGTGAGCTTTTCCTCAAACCAGATGAGCCCGCACTCAAGATGGTGACCACAAGGTCTCAAATCTGGGTCCTCCACATCCCAATCAGACACTCTATCCACTGCTCCACCGCCTGGTCATGTTGTGGAGTAATATAAGTTGGAAAGGAAAATAAGGAAAAGTGTATGTAGGACTTCTTTTTAAAGAGAATTATTAAGAAAGTCTTCAAAAAGAAATTGACATTTGAAATTGATAAACTTGTTGAATATATGTATATGTATACATGCATATATATATGTGCATATATACATGCATACATATATATGTTTAAGGCATCTCTATATAACATGTCTTTATATATGTGCATATGTATTTAACCAAAAAAAGGATATTTAACCACATATCCTTTTTGTGGTTAAGTAGATGAAAAAGGTTTAAAATTTTAAATAAATACACAAATTAGCATAGGACATTTATTCAATTTTCAAATATTATGTTTAAATATAACCACTTCTGTAAATCAACATTAATTCAAGCTAAAAAATATCCAAAATTTTCAAGTCACTGTTAATATGGGAAAATATTAATGGCTTAAAATGGAAGCTAATAGCCCATTTTCTTATTTCTGGACAATTACTAATTTATTCTTTGGTGATCAGCTTTGGTCATAAAATTGAATGTGATTGATTTGTATATAGTGTGTACTAATGATGATTAATTGTACTTATCAAACACAACTGCTAAACCCTGTAATAATTCAGCTTTTCATTGTTGGAAAAGTTCACTTTAAATGCAATAGTAAGTTAACAGAGCTTTTCTAAGTTAGATGCAAATTTTTCTAGGTTTTAATTACACTGAGTATACTTGCATAGATCACTAAATAACTTACTACTAATAATTAATATATAATATGGCTTTTAAATAAAGACCAAAGGCATCATAATTTGGTATATAATAGATAATGTATTTTATAAGAAAAGAATTAGTTATCCTATAAGAAACTTTATTCAGACTTATTTCCAATACCTAATATTTTATTCAATAGAATCATTCATTTGTTCTAAGTCAGTTAGCTTGAGGAAACCTAACCATGACTTTAAAGCACACACAAAAATTAAAATATTTTTGATAAGATAATCTTTCAAATGAAAACGTTACTAATGTTGAAGAAAGGTTGATGAGCAAACCAAATTACAACAGAATTTTACAACCTTGACAGTACAGGCATTTTGGGATGGATGACTTTTTATTTTGGATAGTTGTCATAGGCATTTTAATATATTTAACATTATTTTTGTCTAGTGGCATCCAATAGAATCCACTCACCCACTGACCTGATTGTGACAGTATCTTTCTAGACCTTGCCAGATGTATCCTGGGGGATGAAATTACCCTAGGTTAAGAACCACTGACATCTAAAACACTTTATATTAATAATTATACTAATGATAATAAATAGCTGAGCACAAATTATATACCGAGAGCTTTGAATTTTCCGATAGCTTTAGGTGACCCCTTTGTTTTGGTCGTTTGACCCCCGCCGGGGTCGCGACCCACAGGTTGAGAACCACTGCTCTAATTGGTAATCGGAAAAGGGTTTCACTGCTGAGTGGATCGGCTCACATCAAAGAAGGAGGATGGAATGGACAGGAGTACCTTTCAGGAGGTCATAAAGCCTTAAGGACTGGGACAAGTATGGGACAGGGCTGGGGGGAAGCCTCTCTATAGAGATTATGTTAAACCTGTCAAATGAACAGAATAATAGAAACATTTACCAGTTTCTCTGTTAACTAAGATATTAGATTGATGAATTAAAAATAAAAATAGAATAAAAAATTAAATGTCATAATAATTTTTATAATAATGGACTTTTAAGAATATGGGATAAATTCAGATCTCATCAGTTGGTTGAAAGAGCTCCTGAACAAGTGTATCTCATGTATGTCAAACATTTAATATGTAACATTTTCTCATGGCAATCACTGTTTTGATTTTAGACCATTACTAAATAAAAACATTGAAAACTCAGCTTGTGCCTGACCAGGCAGTGGCGCAGTGGATAGAGTGCCAGCCTGGGACACTGAAGACCCAAGTTTGAAACCCCAAGGTTGCTGACTTGAGCACAGGCTCACCAGCTTAAGTGCAAGGCCACCAGTTTGAACATGGGATCATAGACACGACCCCATAGTCGCTGGGTCAAGCCCAAAATGTTGCTGGTTTGAAGTCCAAGGTTGCTCACTTGAGCAAGAGACCAATGGCTGGGCTCTACACACCCCCTGCCCCCAATAAGGCACATATGAGAAAGCAATCAATGATCAACTAAGGTGCCGCAACTATAAGTTGATGCTTCTCATCTTTCTCCCTTCCTGTCTGTCTGTCTATCTGTCTGTCTGTCTCTCTATATATATATTTCTTGTAAAGAGAAAACAATACCAACTTAGTTTGTAAGATAACTGCAAAGTTAATATTCTCATTGATATAATGCTAATGAGTTTTTTATATGAATCATCAATTAGCAGGTACCAAGAATGAATATGTTATGCTAAAAACATATCAAATTAAAACATACAAAAAAATCCTTATCATATTATTATTTGCTGATTCTAAAGCAGGAAGGGGGCTAATTTCTGACCAAGCACCACTAAAAAATGTTAACAGATCAAAATCGACACACAGCAGGAAAAATACATTAGTGTATAAAGTATTTTAATTCATACTAAAACCTCACAGTGTATATAGATAAAGAAGAAAAGAATGCATCAATCATTGACATCATTGAAAAGTTGACTACTATATTAGCTTTCTATTGCAGCATAAAAACTACCACAAATTTAGCAGCTTAAAATAGCCCCTGTTTACTATCTCAGTTTCTATGGGTCAAGGCTAAATTGCAACTCAAGTGCTGCTCAGGACTGCATTCTCATCAGAGATTTGACTGGAGAAGGATTCACTTCCATTCTCTCTTATGTGTTGGCAGCATTAGTCTCTTTACAGTTTCAGAACTGAGATCCTCGTTTTCTTGACAGCCTTGGACCAGGGACCACTTTTAGCTCCTACTTGCATTTCCTTGATACTAAGCCCTGTCCACCCACTCACAAGATGACAGTTTATTTCTTCAAAACCAAGAAGAAGGAGAGTCTTTCTGACATGCTTGCATACAAATACTTGCTGGTATGACTTCTACGGAGAAGTACATGCATGCATACATATGTATGTGTGTATTTATACAGAGTAGATATAGAAAATATATAAATATGTGTGTGTGTGTTTGTGTGTGTAATCATTGGAGAGACATCTCAGTTTCAGTACCTTTGCCATGTTAGAGGATTAAACAGTGTATAAACATAAGAGTCATCCAAAGTTCTCCCACCATAACTACTCTGTACAGCATCAGTTCAGAGTAACCTGTGCCAGGTGCACAACTGTTACCTTGTTGGGTTTTAAACTTCAAATGCAAAGGCAAATAAATAAAACACCAAAAACATAATTATAAAATTAGAAGGAACTTTTACTTTAAATAAAAAAGGCATTCTATCTTTCCTTGGGATAGAATTTCTTAAGTTCCATAAAACATTAGCATCTGTTTGAGAATAAACTTCTTTTTCACAGGGAATTGGACATTTTTGGCAGCTTTGACAAGTGATGATGTGACATTTCCAGGTCTCTTTGCATGAAAAAGCAGTGTCCTTGAAAAGATGTTTTGTGAAAACTTTTCTCCATTCCTTCTTCAACTAACATGGCTTATATGATAGACACAAATATGTCATCAAAACTAAGAACTGATGCCAAGATGCACCATTACTTTATGTTTCCTCTATAAGGAAAATGCTGTAACTAAACTGTTATCACACATTATTCCTCAATTTGTCAAAATGTTCATTTATTAATAGAACTCTTTTAGACTTAGCTTAAATAGATTTTAATCACTTTTTGACTATAAAATATTGATTAAGATGATCCTAATATTTATTCACTTAGAATTTGACTCTTAAGTCCTCTATCAACTCATAGTTAATGATAACAGCTTTGACCAAACCTATGAGTACTCTACAGTGCACTAAGACAGATGGAAATGCAGCATATGCTGAGAGAATGTTTCACCCTTGTCTCTAAGCCAGTAATAGCCATATCAAGTCATTTCATTATTTTTCATCTTGGGGATGTGTTTCATATGTTACAAGGCAGTGTAGCTTTCCAAGGATTGCCATAACAATTGCCACAAACTTAGTAGGTCACAATGGACCTTTACTGGTACTCTTTCATCATTCTACAGGTTTGATATCTGATATCAAAATATAGGCAAGGTTGGTAGTTTCTGAAGGATCTGAGGAATAATGCAATCCACGACTCCCTCTTAGCTTCTGGTAGCTGCAGCCCATCCCTAGCATTTCTTGCATGTATTATAGATATATCCTCCAATCTTTGCCTCTGGCTTCACTTTATCTTCTCCTCTGTTTCCATATCACTCTCCGTTCTCTGATAAGAACATCCATCATAAAAGTTAAGGCCCACCTTAAGTCAAAGAAAAGTCCTTCTCAAGATCCTTAACTTAACTATATGCAAATACCATATTTCCAACGAAGGCCATATTCACAGGTACCAGGACTTGGGACTTGGACATATGTCTGAATAGTGTCTGGAGGGATGCTGTCTATCCCATTACAGGAGCCCATCATAGTGGTGACACTGAGTAGTTGCTGTGCATAAATGAAAGCATAGTTTAAAAGTAAAAAGCTGAAAATAATATAAAAATATTATTTTTGCATTTTAAAATCAATTGCCTTTAAGATATGTCCATTAACTACTATTATTTGATCATTTAGTCTCAATTCTCATTACAAAATTGTATTTAGTTTATTCAACAAAGTTTTATAGATGCAAATCATGAATAAGAAGACCTGGAGATTCTTGCTATTATTTTAAATGCAACTAACAAGAATAACATGAAATTGTGCATATTGAAAATATAACCATCAGCATTCTTAGAGATTTGAATGACAGATAACATTATATTTTGAATTTGACCACTCTTCCATTTCAGTGAAAACCTATAAAAGTTTGATGGATTGTATTGGTTACTGCAAAGAAGAGCATTTAAAATGAATCTCCTTCATTTTACATTTACATTTCCCCCCTTCAAACTTAGCTATATTATTATGAAGAGCTTTAGAGTACATATTAAATTAAGACATATATTAAATTTAGACACATTAACTTTAGACACATATTAAATTTCTGATGCAAAAAATAATTTTAATGTCTTGACTCTTAGTTTTCAAAATATTCTAGCTAAATATGCAAAGATTGACTAATAGTTTTTTCTTTTTCAAAAATCAATACTTTCATATATATTCTTAATTTTTAATTCTTACTGTCAGAGAAAATTACAGAGTAGAACTGGTAGCCACATTTTAAAATTGCTGAAGGAAATTCCACTTAAGCAGAAAACAATAATAAATAAATTACTTTCTATTAATATGGTCTTTCAGATACACACTTATGCTTATAGGAATGTCTGTATTTGAAAGTTAACAAACACGTTTGAATACATGTATGTGCACATGCAAAGCTTATACATGCTGCAGATATACATTTTCATTTCAAGACTTGTTGGTACCAGAAAGCCACTTGCTCAGGAAGCACTGCATTAAAGTGACCACCAATAATATTTTTATATAAAAATGTGATGTGTGTTTAAACCAGAATATTTATGATTACTTATTGAAAGTGAATTTATTTTTAAATAGCTCTCTTCTTGGCAAGTCACCAGGCTAAGCCAGGTTATGAATAATAATAAGTAGATACATTATACTGCATCCTTAACTGGATTGAGTGATTAAAGCAAAGGTTATGTTATTTAGAACTAATCCAGTTGGTTTTAGAAGTATAGAGATAGTCTTCAGTATATCAATAACTCATTTGGTATCATTTGAACTCCTTTGTTTATTCTGAGATATTTTTATAACAAGAAAAATATCATTTACTTATTTAGGAAATATTTACTAGGTGACGACTACATTCTATGCACTAAACTGGAGTCAGCCTCATCCAAGACCTCACTCTCCAGTGTTCACACCTCCGTGTACTCCTCTTCACTGGAATGTGGGTTGTGTGTAGTAATTCACTTCTTTTTTTTTTCTTTGTGGTGCAATCAAAATGTTTTGCATATTGCTGGACGTAGTGTAAAATGGTATAACTAATTCAGAAATTGTTCTAGTAGTTTCTCATAAAGTTTAAAGTACTCCTCTACGATCCAAAAATTCCACTTTTACTTATTTACTCAAGAGAAATGAAAGCACATATACATAGAAAGATGTGTACACTAATGTCTATAGTAGTTTTCTTCTTTTTTTAAAAAAAATTATTTAGAAAATTAAATTTAACAGGGTGACTGATTCCATTTTAATTAATGGAATAGGGCCAAATAAATGCGATGCCATCATTAAGATTAGGCTACAAAAAGACTGTGACTTCTGTCTTGTTCACCCTCTCTTGTCCTCTCTTGCTTGCTCAGGTGAAAGTCACCTGCTACGTGTAAACTGCATTATGGAGAGCCTCTTATAGCAAAGAACTGCTGGAGACCTCGAGCCAGCCACAGGTGAGGAGCAGCGATCCTCAGCCTAACTTCTAAAGTACTGGCTCCTGCCAACAACAGGCGAGTGAACTGGGGAGCAGATTCTTCCTCAGAGGTAACTGTAGCCCCGGCAGACACCTTGATTGCTTCCCTGTAAGAAACCTTGAGTGGAAACTGTGAGCTAATATATGTATGCTGTTTAAGCTGCTGAGTTTTTGCAAAATTTATTATGCAACAATAAATATTTAACATACTACTTGCATATATTAAAAAATCAGCCTGACCAGGCGGTGGCGCAGTGGATAGAGCGTTGGACTGGGATGCGGAAGACCAAGGTTCGAGACCCCGAGTCATCAGCTTGAGCATGGGCTCATCTGGTTTGAGCAAAAAAAATTAACCAGCTTGGGCTCAAGGTCGCTGGCTCAAGCAAGGGGTTACTTGGTCTGCTGAAGGCCCATGGTCAAGGCACATATGAGAAAGCAATCAATGAACAACTAAGTTGTCACAATGCGCAACGAAGAACTAATGATTGATGCTTCTCATTTCTCCATTCCTGTCTGTCTGTCCCTCACTCTGACTCTCTCTCTGTCTCTGTAAAAAATAATAATAATAATAATTAAAAAATCAGACACAATAAGTGTAAGGTATATAGGAAGCAGATAATGAGTAATACCTCAATTTAGTCCTTTAAAATTAGGGTAGATGAGAGTATTTTGATGTAGGAATGTATGTGCCAACACTGCTTTTTTTATGTTTATATGTGTGTCCACACTGCTTTTTACATTTGATGTAAAACATATGACTATTTTCCTGAAGCATGTGACATTTGCCTCATAGCTTTATAGGTATATAGAATGATAACATTTTGGGTTCTTGTTAAATAAGAGAGTCTAGCGCATAATAAAATTTCTATACCCTTTCTGACATAAAATAGTTAGTTTTTAATTTTAAATATACTCCAATATTTTGTCTTCTCTCCCTGAAATATATTCTTTCAATTTTAAAGTGGACTGTAGAAGTGACCATTTCAGACTACAAATGAGGCAAAAGAAAGATTGTAGCTGAGTAAACAATTTTAAACAACAACCTGCTGTGTAACTTATTTGAACTGTGACATTGACTTGAACAAAGTCATTTTTTTGGTGAAAAATTAGTTGATATGAATTATTTCTCGTGCTTTGTCTTGTTTTTACAAGTAGAGATATAGCATTCATCGTGTCACATTCATCAAGCATATATACTGTTTTAGAAGTATGAATCAGTATCAATCAAGAACCTCATTTGTTATATAAATTGACAGTTTAAAACATGTAGATGGAATAAATTTTAAAAATGGGGAAATTGTAAGCTAAAGTGATTTGTTTTCTCCAAAATGTTTTAAAATAGCTCCAGCCAGAAAAACTAGCTTCACTTTTTCTATTACCAATGGTAAAGCCTGGGAGAAGGTATCTGCTTAGAGACTTTTTATCTGAGGCTCATGATCTTTTCTTCCTTTACAATCATATAAATGTTTGAATATATATACATCCACACATTTTTTGTTGTTTTTTAGTGTGGAAAAACATATTTTACAACTAAGACACTTGTTTTTTCTAGATAAAATATGATCTCTTGTGAGAAATTGCCTCTAGAAGGCAGGGTTAGACATGATTTCTTTCTGTTTGTAACATGTATTATAATATATATTATTTTGTTTCTTCTCCAAAAAAAGACAACAGAGAATTTGCTATACTGAATTCTGAATTCAAAATACATGGCTCAGACCCAACAGAATGAGAGTTAATTATATATTTCTAAAAAATATATATCTTATTACATTGTTATTTGTGCTTTGCAGTAAATTAGTAAAAAATAAATTAGAAATTTGCCGTAGTAATAAGCCTTGAAGGCATAAATACCTCCCAAAATATGAGAAAATGTCCCATTTACTTTGTATTTCTTGGGAGTAGTGGTTCTGATGAGGTTTATATAACACTAAATGTATCTTAAACATTAGAAAGTGTATTATAAAGATAGAACATTATTTGTGATTTTTTAAATTATAACATATAATACAATTGTAAAAGTAATTCTAAAGGAGAAACTCTAAATATTTTTGAATGATGGTAACATCTTACTTTTATAAATATCCAAGTTAACTCTATAGAAATGACTATGTCTAGTATATTTATATTCCAGTGTATATGTTTTTTAAAATGTGTATATTGCTACATATATAATCTAACCACTTTTAGTTTTTGAACTCACACTACTTAAATCTATTTAAAAAGATCATGATCTTCATTTTAGCATAATTTCTGGGGTCCCTTGAGACCCTGTTCTTTTCATTTGTGCTTGAGTGACACGATGATTGAATTAATTTTCACTGCTCTTAACTAAATTTATGCTTCCAGATGGAACATATTTTGTTAATAAAAAAACAAATTATTAGAAAAGTCATAAAAATTAATTATCTTAAAAATTGCCAGAAAACTTATAATATTGCATTAAAGCATGACACATATTTTGCCAATGGGTATATTAATTATAAAGGAATATACATACTAAATTTATGGTAAAGTAAACAGGTCAAAATATTTAAAATACTCTATAAATAATTAAGTAATTTTAACAATTAATATTAATCAATAAAAAGGGTAAGAGAAAATGACCCTTGCTATGTAAATTTTTTAATGTATGTGAGGAACACATAATTGGTATTATGACTTTTTGTAAGGATTAACTACACTCTCTGTCTGAACTAATCTCTTATTTTTGATACTATTTGCAATAGTTAGCACTCAAATATTTTAATATTATATTTAATATAAAACAAACTCATAACAATATAGTGAATACTTATAGACTATAACCTTGGTAAGTTCTCATTCTTGCTGAACTCTATTTTTTTAAATGATAAATTGCTTTTTTTTGGTTAGTACTATCAATAGCTTTCACTTTTGTGGGGGAAGACAATTTCATTTTCTCTTATAAACAAAATACAATGAAAGAGGTGTTAAGTAAACTATCTGAGATTTACATATTTCCAAGCACTGCTTCTCAAGTGTTAATATGTATAAAATTCACATAGGGAACTTGAAAAAATGAAATTCTGATTCAGTAATTTTGGGAGGGAGGTCTATGATTCTACATTTTTAACAAGTTCCCAGCTATTCTAGATGCTTCTGGTTGATAAGCAATGTTTTAAAAAAGAATGAAAAGAGTGAAAGGGATTAAAAATACAGATTTTTATTATTAAAATAACCATGGAGATGTAAAATACAGTTTAAGGAATATAGTCAATAACACTGCAATAACTATGGTGTCACATGGATACTAGACTTAATGGGGTGATCACTTTGTAATGTGTATAAAAGTCTTATCACTATGTTGTACACATGAAACTAATACAACATTGTATGTCAACTGTAATTAAAAATAAATATCAAAAAAGAACACACTCTTTCCCCTTTTTAAAAATTTACTAGTATCAATATGTATATATCACGCTATAGCTAGTGAGTTTAGATAGTCATAGTGGAAGTATGTACTCCCCAAAGGCAACATCAAGATACTATTTATGGTTCTTATTTTCCCTCATAGAATTATTTCTTTTTTAAAACAATTTTCATTGGTCAATGACAGTCTTCCCTTTGAATCCTAAAATGAGAAACACTTTTAAGCTTTATTTTTTTTGGTATTATAATACTGTCTCCTCATTTCATTACTCAGATGCTTTCTTCATTTGTCTACTTAAGCTTTAATACCTTCCTCATTTAGATGATTTTTATTTTTGTTTGCCCTTAGATTTGAATATAGGATTTATTTCGATTTAGATATAAGATAACGACTCAGCGGTGATTGTGAATCATCACACTGGATATTGTCTTTTACATTTTGAAGTCAGAGTAAGGTGTTCACTCTGGCAAGGAAATCATAATATTTCTCAATTCTCTCTCAAGTTGCCTGTTCATTTCCACCCCAAGATTTCTATGGCGACGATGAGCTCTGAGCCATAGGCAGCTGTGAATTTTCCTTCAAAGGTTTTTAATACACTGTATCGGTGTCTCTTGTAGAAGCAACTTTCCCATGACTTCACCTAAATGTGTGTGACTCAATCAGAAAACGGTAAAATTTACAGGAATGGTATAAGTAAAGTTATTTGTCTTTAGTGTGTAGTCTAAAAGGAGTGTCATATTATATTCTCCTTGAAGACAAAGTCTAGCTATTTCAATATCTAAGAAAGTTTGGGAGTTTTTTCCACTTGAATAACCTGGACCTTGATAATGCATTTGAAGAAGATAATTCCACAAAACTCTGCTTGAGAAGTTTTTACTCAAGAACCTAAAATCTTAATTTGTAAATATGAATTTCAAATCAGAATCGCTGCTGATTTAGGAATATGAAGTCGTTCACTCTGATTCTTGAATTCAGATGCTTCCCTAAAGATTGAGTCTTGCCAGCCTAGTGCCGACGATGCTTACTCCCGGATGCTGGCAAGCCTCATTTTCCAAGTAGGGCATGCTTGAAACACATTTCACATCTAACACTATCACTTTGCCTGAACATTGTTTACTATAAATTGGAATCTGAACACAAGCAATGAAACCAGGTGGCAATACTCAGTTAGATGGAGTTTACACAGATAATCCAGAAATGCTTTTTATGATTTTTAGATACGGGAATAAAAACATAAATTTAATGAGGTTGATAGAGAATTGAGAAACCCATACAACCGCTTACTATTTTTCAAATACTGATGCTGACTTGAAAATAATGTAAAAAAAAAATCAGTTTGCAGGAATACAGAAAAGACAGATGGAGGTGGAAGAAGGTGGAAAGGTGGAGTTGGCCCATGGGTGTCATTTGCCGACCGCTGGTGCACACAGTGCATCCAGAAGTTCGATATTTAAATGATTTATGATCAATATATGTTTAAAATAGCTGAATTTCAAAGGTTAGATGGGTTTTGGAGATAGAGAAGTTATGAGGGAAGTATTGTGCATAGCAGGTATAAATATACCTGAAATACAAGGAAAAGGAGTGAGACCAAAAGGAGATTTGTGTTTGCTCAGGAAGAACATTGAGTCATGGTTTTTTGTACATGGTCAAGAAGCTTTTTAGGTTTGTTTTGATGAAAGATATGCCCCTAAAAAGAACACTGCAGGAGGAGAGCAATCTGAGGGGAACATGCAGGAAGAGCTGGTTTTACTGAAGTTTGGAAAACCTTATTGCAGATAGGTGCAATTGTCCAAGCTTGAGCCATTGATCTAGAAAAGTGGGAATAAAAATATAGAGAAAGAGATAATAAAGATGTTACCTATCTTATCTAATGAGATATCTTAAATTAAAGACTTGGAAAGATATTTCAAACATATTGTTGAGGGTTTGAATTTGTGTCCAAGAAAAATGATGGTACCATTGATTCGAATGGTGAAATCTGGAAGAATAAGAAATTTGAGAAGAAAGATTGTAATTTTAGTTAGACTTACTTTGATTAATGAACCTAGGACTTCTTAATGAAAATGCCCAATGTCCAGTTAAATATAACAAAGCCAATATTTAGCAAGCTGGAAAAAAAAGAAAAACTTCTGAGAGAGACTGGAGGGGTAATGAGACCTATGGAAGTACTAAAACATGGTAGTATCTCCAAGATTGAGGAGGAGATTAAAGGATACAGAGATGGTCCATTGTCACAAATCTATATCTTATAAAGCAGAGGTAGTCAACCTGGTCCCTACTGCCCGGGCATTCCAGCTTTCATGGTGGGTGGTAGCGGAGCAACCAAAGTATAAATAAAAAGATAGATTTGACTATAGTAAGTTGTTTCATAAAGATTTATTCTGCCGAACTTAGCGAAAATCCGACATAAAGTACTTGGTAAATAGTTATTATTATTATATGCTTTAACTGGCTGTAACTCAGCTTTATAAATTTTATAAAGTAAAGTTACTTCCCTACTTTATAAATCACTATTACTGTGGAACCGGTGGGCGGTTAGAAAATTTTACTACTAACAGTGTTACAAAAGTGGGCGGTAGGTATAAAAAGTCTGACTACCCCTGTTATAAAGTAATGTGTTTGGCCCCAGGTTTACAATTCCATTAGGAAGGTGCAAATAGCCATATTCTCACCCTTTGGGAATGTTCAATTTCTATGCAAACAGAAGTGCTTGCTGTGTGAGTGACTTCATCTCACTGTTTGCTAGTGTGTGGCAAAGTCACAACAGAAGGTGAGCAGAAAATTTTTCCGGTAGGTGTATTTTTCTGCTAGATAAAATATAAGCTTCATAAACTGAATGTTATAATCTCAAAGAGGATTTCGCTTCAGGCTTATCTCTTCTCCCATGGGCTGTGGAGATGTGTGCATGAGCCAATTTGCACCCCTTTATGACACTTCCATTCATCTCAAATTACAACACCATTCTTATGTGATTTTTATGCACCCAGAGGAATTAAGCTCATCATTGCTATTATGACAGTAAAACTCTCTAAAGAAGTTGCTACGTTGGAAGTTTTCCCAAATGATTCATTCAGATTTTCATACTTTACCCTGAAGTATATAATTTCTCATTTCCATTTTTAAGATACTTAACATGTATTCTACTGGTGTTTTTAAAAATATTTATATCAAAAAATTTTAGTAAGACTCCATATATAGGATACTGACTTTATCGTATTTTGGCTAACAAATTTGTATGTTCACAAAATATACACGGTTAGCCCCAATGAGTATATGTTAAGGGCTTTTCTTTCTTAATTAATGCGAGCTAAATGTCTGCTGAATACACCTTATCAGAACACATTTACCTTATACATATTTCATTTTGAACACAGATCACTGAGGTATCTACATTTAATCATTGAGATCCAGGCAGAACACAGGATTTTTAATGAATTTGGGAATTCTTTGTATATAAACATTCCTATGTTGATTATATAAAGTTGCTTTGTTTTGTGTTTTTTTTTGAGAAACAAAAATACAAATGTCAGAATCTTTTATTTCAATGCAATTCAAATTTCCTATAAGATAAAAAATTTAAGTTAAACAAATAAACTCTTTTTGTTTAACAGCTGATTATCTCAATTATTATCATCAGATGGAAATGAGTTATTTCGGTAGCTGTGTTTAGAAACCGGTGCTGGAAAAGGGAGGCTGTGCCTCTGTTTCCCCATCCAAAGGAAGAAATAAACATAAAAATATAATAGACCAAAAAGCATATGTACAGGAAATATATTTTATATATATGTTTTCTGAAATTATTCATTAATTTTCAGTATATATATGCTAAAAAATATGCCAATATTTTATTAGTTTTCTCAAACACAGAAACAGTAACATTTTTAATCTATAAATTTAAAGAAACACATAGAAAACCACAAGTTTCCTTTTATAAAACTACCCACTATTAGATTGTAAATTCAAAACTAATCCTTGCTGTATGTATCCTTTTGATATCTGTGATAAATACTAGTTTTGGGGGGAGGGACAGTATCTCAGGAGATCATATTTCACAGAAAATAAATATTAGTAGTAATATATTTATCTATAAATATTATACCCTATACATTATATCATTTGCTCAATAAATAGGCAAAAGAAAAATTATTACCATTTCACCATTCAAAGCCAGAGCAGAAACCCATGTGTTCATAACAAGTGTATTACTAGAAGGAAGGTGATTAAATAGTGGTGCGTCCTAGTCCCTACAAATAAGGAACCCAAATTTAATTTGCAGTCTATGCAGAAAATAATCTTTCACCAGGTCCTCCTTTTTTCTCTGCCTGCACCCTGCTTTAAACACCTTGTGTCTCCTGGAGGCATGTCCCATACCTCTTTATCTCCTCTGGGGCTTGTGAGTAATAAAGTTCTCTATTTCAGTCTCCTTGTGGTCTTTTATTGAAGCTGGCTCACCATCTTACACGCCACACTGGGGATTACTTAACAAATGTTAATTTAAAGCAAAGTTACAAAATAAAGACTGTAAAAAAGTAGATATCTTACAGCAAATCAGACATGTTAAGAGTCACATTAGTAACCTTAGTTAGAAAGAAACCTAAAAAAGAATATCCTTTATGCTTTACGTTCTTTTTGTTCATTGTATAAGAGTTTAAATTATATAGTTGTCATTACTGAATATAAGTTCTATTATTTAAAATAAACTACCTGCTTTCTTCACAGTCCTGAAATTAAATAAGCCTGAGATCTAATATTATATTTAGATTGCTGGACTAAATAGCACAATATATGTTATTGTATTCAAGAATGCATTTATTTTTGGTGGGACTACAAATTAATATAAAATGCAATATACTACAGATACCACATGATAAGAAAACTTCTCTTCTGGGTATTTATCTGAAGAAAATGAAAATATTAATTCAAAAAGATAGATACACCCCTAAGTTTTTTGCAGCACTATTTACAATAACAAAGATATGGAAGCAACCTAGTGACCATTAAGAGAGAAATAGACAATAACGTAGTGTGTAATTATGTATACACATCCAATGAAATATTACTCAGCCATAAAAGAATAAAATCTTGCCATTTGTGACAACATGGATGGAAAGACTGAAAATTCAATGATAAGGTATTCAGAGTTTACCCAGAGGGTATTACGGTAAGTCAATTAAGCCAGTTAGAGAAAGACAAATGACATATAATTTTATTTAAATGTGAAATCTTAAAAAGAGAGAGAGAGAGAGAGAGGGAAAAGAAAACAAATGGGCCCTGGCCGGTTGGCTCAGCGGTAGAGCGTCGGCCTAGCGTGCGGAGGACCCGGGTTCGATTCCAGCCAGGGCACACAGGAGAAGCGCCCATTTGCTTCTCCACCCCTCCGCCGCGCTTTCCCTCTCTGTCTCTCTCTTCCCCTCCCGCAGCCAAGGCTCCATTGGAGTAAAGATGGCCCGGGCGCTGGGGATGGCTCTGTGGCCTCTGCCCCAGGCGCTAGAGTGGCTCTGGTCGCAACATGGCGACGCCCAGGATGGGCAGAGCATCGCCCCCTGGTGGGCAGAGCGTCGCCCCTGGTGGGCGTGCCGGGTGGATCCCGGTCGGGCGCATGCGGGAGTCTGTCTGGCTGTCTCTCCCTGTTTCCAGCTTCAGAAAAAGGAAAAAAAAAAAAAAAAAAAAAAAAAAAAAAGAAAAAAAATGAAAAAAAAAAACAAAACTCAAAAATCAAGAAACAATTCACTGGTTACCAGAGGGAAGTAAGGTGAGCAGTGGATGAAAAAGGTGAAGGGGATTAAAAGGTTCAGACTTCCAGTTATAAAATAAATGTCATGGGAATATAATGTACAGCATTGAGAATATAGTTAATAGTATTTTATTAAATGGGAATAAAAAGCGACTTTGTGTGGAGCAGAGGGGGCATGATGAAAGGGGTAGAAGGTGTTATATTGAGTGAGGCACTTGAAACCATGTCAACACAATAAGTTAAAAATAAAATGTAGTATTTCAATAACTCTGTATGGTAACTGATAGTAACTAAACATACTACTGATTATTTTATTGTGCATATAAATATTAAATCACTATTATGTGTACCTAAAACTAGTAGGATATTATATGCCAATTATACTTCAATTAAAATAGCATTATACCATTGATGTAAAAATTAAAAAGAGTCTAGAGAGAATGGAAACTAGTGATTACCTTTGCTTATCTTTGCTGAGAAAGGTTAAAATCATTAATTATTTTTTATACTTTTGTATAGCTTTCAATTATTTTATTATTAAGGAAGTAAGGTAGCTGAGAACTCAGCTTTAGCTTGGATTGCTGAAATTTTATTTCCAACACTGCTATTTATTAACTGTGACCTGAAGTTATTCTCTTTATGTTAAGATTCCTCATTTGAAATGGATTAATTATGAAACTAAAATTTAAACACATTAAAACATAAAAAACTCTTTTATCGCTACTAATTTACTTATTATTAATTAATTATGTAGCTTATTTTGCAATGAAGGAAAGAAAAGAGACTTTTATATTTTTAAGTTTTGGAAACCCTGAGAACTATGAAACAAATATCATAAATCTTTTATTTTTTAAGTTTAAGGTGTACAAGTGTTGTTGATTTGATATATTTATATATTATAAAATTATTACCAATGTAGTATTAGGTGATATCTCTATCATGTCACATACTTACCATTCATTCCTTTACCAAGAACATTTAAGATGTACTCTCTTCACAATTTTCAAGTGTATAATTCAATATTATTAACTAAAGACCAATGTTGTACATGTTACATGTTGGAATATGGATAAATTTCAAAACTATTGTATTTGTGAATGAAACCATGTGCAAAGGATTGTATATTATATGATGCTATTTATAAGAAATGTACATAAAAGGGAAATCTTTAAAGACAGGGTGAATTGTTTTGTTTTTGTTTTTGTTTTTTGCTGCCATGATTTTTCTGTAGGAATGGGAATCGATAGCAAACAGGGATCATTCTAAAGTGTTGAAAATATTCTAAAAACTATCTTCTCAATTTTATAAGTTTATTTAAAATGCATTCAATTATATGCCTACAGTAATGGGTGAACTTTACCCTCTGGATTATATCTTAAAACAGTTTTTAAAACATAATAAATAAAATAAAAAATTACATTGTAAAAAAAATAATCAGATGTGTCTAACAGCAAATTTGAGATGGCAGAAAAGAAGTAAATTGAAGTCAGATCAATAGAAATAATCTAACCAAAACAGTAAAGAAAAATTCAGCTCAGCCTTGGGTGGCTTATAAAACTACATCAAGCAATCTGATGTGTATATAAATGGAATACTAAATGGAAAGAAATTGAGGCAAAAAAGTATATATTTGAGTATATAATAGCTGAAAATCCTCCAATTTTGTGAAAAAAAATACACTTACAGGTCGAAGAAACTCAAGCTACCTCAAAGAGAAGAAATGCCAATAAAGCCACATCTAAATGCGTCATATTTGAACTGCTTAAAATTAAAGTTACAGAAGAAACAAAATTAGCAGAGAAAATAAAAACACATAAGGCAAACATCAATATGTAAAACTAATATCTCATTTGAATTAATGGACAAAAAATGAAATGACATCTCAAAATGCCAAAATAAAATACCAGCTCAGAATCTATAATGAAAATATGCTTCTAAAATTAAGACAAAGACATTTTCCACTAAATGAGAGATGAGGAAATCCACCAGCACCACACCTGCCCTAAGGAAGTGCTAAAGGGAAGGATTCAGGATGAAGAGAAACCTCCTGGATGGCAACTTGAATCTTGACAAAGAAGGAGCACTGGAAACGGTGCACGTGGGGTTAATTATTATTTTTAATTTTATCAAAAGATAAGCCATTTAAAGCAAAATGAATAACTAGTATAGAATATTTGTATATATTGGTAAAAATTTCTGGCAAATAACTTATATCCAATTCACATAAAGAATTCATTCAATTTGTAATTGAGAACACCACTACCCACTTAAAAGACTTGAACAAACACTAGACAGAAGAAAATAAGCATACAAAAGGAGGTCAACAGCGTGCTTCATCACAAAAATACAAATTAAAACAGCAATAAGGTATCTCTCCACTCTGTACAATGATTAAAATTTAAAAATGATTTAAAAAGTAAATGATTTGAGCATGCGGAGCAAATGGGAACTTTCATGCTATGCATTCCTGGTGGAGTATAAAATAAAAAATTGTATCATTATTTTCTCATAAAGTATAACATCTACCTGCCCTAAAACTCATCATTTCCACTTCTTGATGTAAAATAAAAATAAATAAATATATGCATATTTCTCTACCAATAATACATGAGGAAATTTTTTGGCATTTTTATTTATAATAGCTCCAAACTGAGGTAGCAATGGAAAAAATTTTATTTATTCAAAATAAAACGAATAAACAAATTTGCTATATTCATTTGGTTTTAAAAACTAAGCAAGGAAAAGTTATTGCTAATACACAAAACAACATGGATTACAGCTATCATACTGTATGAAAATATCAAGAAAAAAGTAATATATGCCTTATGATGTGGACAACTCCTGCCGGGGGTGAGGACAACGGAGACGCAAAGACCCATCTCCTGGGACCAGGTTCAGTGACACAGATCCGATTTATTCAGGAAGTAAGCTAGCTTATATACACAGGTTCAGTCTATAGGGTGTTACAGCGTGTTCCTCAAAGCCAATGGCTGAAAAGATCAGGGAGCTCAGTGGTTAACGCTAAGTCACTTCCTTATAGCGGGCAAGCTCCCTTCCTGGGTATGCCCAGGAGGCTTCTGGGAGCTGGAGTATTCTCACAGCATTGCATCAGCCACAGCTGCTAGGAATGCGCTCTGTGCTCCACCCACATTATGATTTTATATATATAAAGTTTTAGCAGAGACAAAAATATTCTATGGTCATAGGGATCAAAACAATGGCTGCCTCTGTAGAAAGAGATTGATACAAAATGGCAATGAGAAGACTTTCCAGGGTGTAGAAATTCTTTTTTGTGCATTGTGCACATAGGTGTATAGATTTGTTAAGTGAAAACTTTGGATATTTGCATTTTGCTGAGTATGCATTAAATCTGAATAAAAAGTATTTTAAAATTCTTACGTGATGCATTGGATATATTCATTTTTCGTTGTTCTGGAGGTGAATCATAATTTTGTCCATAGACTTCAAGTTGTTTTGTCTCTTAAAACTAATCCATAATAATCATATTTTAAATAGATTAAGCTGTAACTAGAATCACAAAATATTGATTTGTAATGAGCAATATAACTGTGATGTCCATGGCGACTATCCAGGATATCCATTCTCTGTAGGAAAGTCTTCCACGAGAAGCACATTTCCAACCAGGATTTAGTTCAGTGAGTACAGAATCAGTTCAAGGATAATTACATTTATAATTGCAATGGCTGGTGTTATCAAGCTGGGATAGCATGAGGCAGTTGTCTCCCTTTTGGGCCATGTGGACCTTTTCCCAGACAAAATAGATGTGAACATACATGGTCAGGGTCTAGCCTTTTCAATGCCCTTTTCCTGGACTCCATTGAAACATTCTGTTTCTGTTATAACTATTTCTCTGATTAATAATGAAATCAATGACAACTAAGTTTTATATTCAAAAACACTTTCTCTTGCTCTACTGAGATTTTGATTTTGTCATTTAGTTTAAACTTTGATATTTTTATATTTATTATTGTTTTAGTTACAGTGACTGATGCAAAAATCTCCATGCATAACTTTTAATATTTTAACTCTTAGAGAATAAATTATTAGGGGGTCCCTCATAGATCATTTTATGTTTTTGATGAAAAAAGGATATGTGAGATGGTTGTTGTACAAAATAATTATATTGCAATGCCTTATACGTAGTCATAATATAAAATTTAAAGTTACTTTAATACCAAAAATAATGTTCTACAGGCTTTCAGAGCTTTATCTCTGAGCTTCATTCTTTTATTACCCTCTTTGATGTTTATCACTAACATATTCATAAATTTTTCTCCATTTTAATATGAATTTGAGCTGTCATATTTTGTTTGTCTAATTCCTGAGTTTCAGTTCATCATGAACTCATCTAGATATTGTGATAAGGTTATATTCAGAGGGTGAAAACATATGTTTTTCATATTAATTGGCAATACAACTAGCTAATATCCTAGTTTTTTAGCTTACCTTATCAAAATTATACCCAGTCAGAATAATCACATAAAAGTGAAATGAATTCTGGTTTCAAAACTACTGGTGAAATTAAGTGTCAAAGAAGTTTTTTTTTAAACGGTATCTACCCATTTATTATAGATTTCATCTTTGTGGGGAGGGTACATTGATGGATTAACTTACTGAATAATTTATTAAGTCTCATGTTTTGTAGGTGAAGCTGACTTAATTGAAAAATCTGTTGTCCTTCATTACCTAAGTAGACTCATTAGTGTTTATACTTTCTTTCTTCACTCTTTCATTCATATTCTGCCTGGAGGTGTGATTTGAATCAAGTTAAATAACTACCCAAGGTCATATGTTTTTATAGGGGCTGTCAGTGGTCAGATTCAAATAATTTAATAACTACTTCTCTGTCCTAATGATCATTTTAAGTATAAAAAAGATATACCAAAAGGTAGTTTATTTTTTATGCATTTAATACTTTGATAAGAACAATAAAAGAGGTACACAAAACTAGATTATGTTATGTTTTAAAATATTAATAAAAATATTAAATACTACTTGACAAAAACCAAAAAAACTGTCTTTAAGATATTTTAATATTTCTTCATGATTGGTGTCTTCACCTGCAATTTTTTTTACCTATGGACAGAATAAACAATATTATAGGGACTTAGAATATGCTGTTCTGCAGATGAATGTTAAAAAGAGTAAGGGATTTTAAATTTGTGATTTCCACATTGGGTGGCTGCCCAGGCGCCCACCTTAGAGAGAACCCAGATTACAAGTGCCGTTGTAAGAACCAGTTCATAAAATTCAACAAAAAAATAGGTATTGGTTCTGCCAAACAAGTACGAACGAACTGAATTCCACCACTGGGGATAGATATTACAGACCTAATTTTATTATTGTTAATAATTTATTTTCTTGCATTGATAATAACAAAATTTATAAATATACAAGAATCTTGTTGCTAGCATGTAATATGTCCTCAATAAATATTTTCTGGAAGGAATAAATGAATATTCATTACCTTAAAATTTCTATTTTCTTTGTATGTTGGATATTATATATTATGTTTGGTTATATTTAATATTGACAAAATAATGTTGACTATCATTTTAAAGTAATAAACTTATTCTTTTAATTTGAATAATTCTATCTTTTATAGAAAAAACAAAAAGGTGATCAATTCTATGATACAGCAAAGAATTGTTTAAATGAAGTCTGTGTATGGCAGTTAATTTTTTTTTTTTAGCAAAGGGAAGAGACAGACAGACAGACAGATGAGAAGCATCAACTCGTAGTTGCGGCACCTTAGCTTTCATTTATTGCTTCTCATATGTGCCTTGACAAGGGGGCTCCAGTTGAGCCGATAACCCCTGTTCAAACCAGGAACCTTGGTCTCATGCCAGTGACCTTGGGCTTCAAGCCAGCGACTATGGGGTCATGTCTATGATCTCTATACTCAAGTAGCAAACTCAGGATTTGAACCTAGGTCTTTGGCATTCCAGGCCAATGCTCTATCCACCACATCACTGTCTGGTCAGGCAACATGGTAGTAAGTTTTTAACAAATGCCGATGGAGGCAAGAGAGAGGCTGTAACTTGACACACAAGGGAACATGACCTACCATAGCAATCTTGATGCCTGAGAAAATCCAGTCTGGAAGACATTTTCAAGTGAATGCAGATGATTCAAACAAACAGCAAAAATGTGTGACAATAAATAAATAAATAAATAAGTAAGTAAATAGATAAAACAAAATTGTAATTTGTCCCAACACAAAGACAGAGAACTATACTCATAGATCTGATACTCATAGATCTGACCATGAATTTGTGTGAATGTTGTAAAAGTCAGAGCAAGGTTAGTTTGTAGATCTTGAAGGTCAACAGCAACCATATTCTAAGAACTGATCTAGAGCAGAGTCAGAAACTTTTCATCATGCGCAAATTAAGAAACTAGCCAGGCTGCTGGCACAGAGATCTGAACAGGGATGTCACCTGTGAATGAGAAGACCAAAGTATAGGGGGGATCAGTAAAGATACTTTAAATAAAAGTTACTGAGCTACTAAAGGGCCACCAGATGGGAGTACCTAGCAGCCTCAGGTTTTCTAGGGACGAATGGATGGGGATGACAGCATAACCAATGCAGAACTGACTAGAGTGTTTAATCAACATAACATTATTTTATTTTATTTTACTGAACAGTGAATTCATGTCAATAATACAAGGTATTCTATTTTCAGTTGAAGTAGAAAATAAAGTGAAGAAGTATGTGCTTAATTAAACATGAATATGTACACATATAAATAATTGCATTCTATTTGTTGGGCTTATTTTTTTTATCATTATTTGGAAGGGTATTCCAGAACCCTCCAATTATTTTACTTTTCAACATAATATTCACTTGTTCTCAAATTTTAAAGAAGAGTTATTTTCAGGTTCTAAACCAACACTAAAATGAATTCAAAACTTTAAGATGTCTCCAAAATTAAGACAGAGTTTGTTATTAAAAATATATAATGAGCCCAAGCCAGTTTGCTCAGTGGTATAGCTTCTGCCTGGTGTGGGGAAGTCCCAGGTTTAATGTCTGGCCAGGGCACACAGGAGAAGCGCCCATCTGCTTCTCTACCCTTCCCTCCTCTTTTTCTCTCTCTCTCTTCCCCTCCCACAGCCAAGGCAACATTGGAGCAAAGTTGGCCCAGGCTCTGAGGATGGCTACATGGCCTCCGCCTCAGGTGCTAGAATGTCTCAGGTTGCAATGGAGAAATGGCCCATATGGACAAGCATTGCCCCCTGGTGAGCTTTCCTGGTGGATACCTATTGGGCACATACAGAGTCTGTCTCTCTGCCTTCCCACTTTTCAATTCCGAAAAATTAAAATAAAAAATAAAAATATACATATATAAATAAATAAGTTATATATCTATCTATATATTGATATTATTTATCTATATCTATATATATAGATCGATATAGATATAATGTTATATAACCAGGTAGTGGTGCACTGGATATAATATCGGCCTTGGATGCTGAGGACCCAGGTTTCAAACCCTGAGGTGGTGATTGGGTTAGAGCAGGCTCATCAACTTGAGTGCAGTGTCATGGGCTTGAGCCAAAGATCACTGCCTTGAAGCCCAATGTTGCTGAATTAAAACCACGATTGCTGGCTTGAGCAAGGTGTCACTGACTTAGCTGGAGCCCCCCAGTCAAGGCACATATGAGAAAGCTATCAATGAATAACTAAGGTGCCACAACTATGAGCTGATTCATCTTATCTCTCTCCCTTCCTGTCTGTTTATCCCTCTCTCTTTCTTTTACCATTATATATATATATAATATTTTCTATACCATGGTTTAATATGATTATTGCAATAGTCTCTTAAGTGCACTATTTTACTATTTTATAACTTAATAATATTACTGTTTCTAAAATGAATGGAAAAAATTACTTGATTTTATAATTAATCAATAGATTTATCCTTAAATAAGGGGAAAATAGTCATATAAGAAATGACTTGAAATTATATAGATTATTTGTATATTTCCATCTAAAAATCAATAGCTTAATACAACTACATTTATAAACCTAATAAAGACCACTTTATAAAAATATTATCTAAGTGTTATATTTAGTCAAATAAATCTGTAATACTTTGCCTAAAGAAGTCTTTAGAAACAAAGGCATAATAGGATATCAGGAACACAACAAAGTCTATATATATGAATAATAAATGTGTGTCTTAACGGCAGGCCTTATGCTTAAAATGTTTTATTGAACTGATAAAATATATGTTTATAGATAAAACCAAAAGTTATACATTATGCCGCCCAGAATATTGCTGTTCTTGCTGAATAATACATGTGTGAGTATAGCTTTGTTTGTGTGAATAATTAGTATGTAAGATTTCTGCTGCTGGCAATGGAAAATCAGATTGTATCAGACCAACTCTTTTATTGATAAAAGACAGAAAAATAAAATAGTTTTAAAACATCATAAAACCATCTGCCTGACCTGTGTTGGTGCAGTGGATAAAGTGTCGACCTGGAATGCTGAGGTCGCCGGTTAAAAAACCGTGGGCTGACATGGTCAAGGCATATATGGTAGTCGATGCTTCCTGCTCCTCCCCTCATTTTCTCTCTCTCTCTCTGCCCCTCCCAAAATAAATGAATGAATAAATAAATAAATAAATACATAAATAAATAAATCATCATAAAACCATCAAGTCAGCCAAGCCTTTAGAAGTCAATATCTTAGAGAAATAAGAGACAAAAACAGACACGAGTTTGATATTGGAAGCTGCTCTTACTTTGGAGTTATTTGCCTATTTACAAGTAGCAAGCAGACTTTAGCATCAACCAGCTTTACCCTTGATTATGTCATGATGATCTAGTCTTAGTCTAAGAAACAGAAGAAATGTCAAGAAGCTGAAAAAAGCATTTAGCAATATCATGGGGTGTGGGAAGGGTGTTAAACTCTGGAACACACTCTAGGATTTCAGTTGGGATCCTTGTAGAGGTGTGCCCAAGGAGATCAGCTGGAAAAAAATATATAGAAATGCTTTGATTAAGATTGCAACCTCACCTCAAAATAATTCAGTTCTCGGATAGGATTAAAACAATATTCTTTTCATCTGGCTTCATGTTAGGAACAAAGAAAAAAATACTCCCCGGACCCACAAATAACCTATACAAATTTTCATAAAAATATCTGGTATTAAAAAAAGGTGATTAAAACTTATTGAAAACCCAGAGAATAGAAACAGACATACAGAAAAAAAATAGTAGAGATAACAGAATGGATTTTAAAATAACTATAATTTGCATGTATGAAAATATGTGAAAAGATGGAGAACTGCAGCAGGAAATTAATATTTATAAAATATAGTTCAAAAATTACTCTAGCATTACCAAAACATTACCTGGAAGTAAGAACTTGATACACAGATTTTATGGTACATTGCACACAGCCCAATTAAGAATTAGTATCAGAAAGAAAAGTAAATGAAATAATGACAGTGAAGATCAGATAATACAGGAAAAAAGGCAAGAATATGAAACATGGTAAGAAAAATAATAAAATGTTTGTAATTGGAGTTACAAAGAGAGAAAAGATAGTGTGATAGAAACAATATTTGAAGAAAAAAGTACATAAATTTCTAAAAACTGTATAACGTACCAAGCAACAGATTTAAGATAGCATTACAAATCTCAAGCTGATGTTGCAATTACTTTGTTGAAATTTTGACAGTACTTACTGAGCATAAACCTATGAGTACGCCATATTTGAGCAATCTTATTCTTTTTTTAAATTTTATTTATTTATTCATTTTAGAGAGAAGAGAGAGAGAGAGAGAGAAGAGAGGAGGAGCAGGAAGCATCAACTTCCATATGTGCCCTGACTAGGCAGGCCCAAGGTTCCAAACTGGTGACCTCAGTGTTTCCATGTTGACGCCTCATCCACTGTGCCACCACAGGTGAGACCTGAGCAGTCTTATTCTTAAGAACAAAAACAAGAGAAATGTTTATATTAATGTACCAAAATACATCTTTTTTTTACAGAAACAGAGAGAGGGATAGACAGACAGGAATGAAGAGAGATGAGAAGCATCAATCATCAGTTTTTCTTTGCGACACCTTAGTTGTTCATTGATTGCTTTCTCATATGTGCCTTGACCATAGGGCTACAACAGACTGAGTAACCCCTTGCTCGACCAGCGACTTTGGGTCCAAGCTGGTGAGCTTTGCTCAAATCAGATGAGCCCACACTCAAGCTGGCGACTTTGGGGTCTCGAACCTGGATCCTCTGCATCCCAGTCCAACACTCTATCCACTGCGTCACCACCTGGTCAGGCCCAAAATACATGTTTTAAAAGTTTTGTAGCAACATTATTTGAAATGACCCAAATAGAAAACCAAATTGTTCAAAAGTAAATAGGGGCTAAATAAACTATAGCATTAATACAATGTATAGAGAAATGAAAAGGAATAAATGACAACTCTTTGCAATAATGTGGCTTGCTATCTCACAATCATAATTTTGAAGTCAGACATAAAAGAATATATGTTGTAAAAGTCCATTTGAGCAATGTTCTGAAACAATGTACTCTTCAGGAAAAGTATTACTAAAGAGAGGATTGTTGGTAGGAGAGGGTCTGGGGAGAGCTTTTGAAAGGTGGGTAGTGTCTTATTTCTTGTTTTGAATTTTGTCTCTGGATGTGTTATTTTTCACTTGGAGAATTTAAGTTATAGACTGATCAGCCTGAAAAAAAAAAACTCCTTTTTCCAAGTTAATCAGGTAAATGGTGTATATTGCAAAATCTTTGTCATCTTATCAATACATGTGATTTCCATTCCTGCCTGGTTGCAGTTTGGGTATAATTCCCCTTATATTCTACAGGAGAGAGGCCTTCACAAGGTATGCAAACATGGTGGGTGTTAAATAAAAATTATTTGTCTGACTGTATAACATTGGAAGTTGCCACATGGACGGCAGAGTCTAATGCAGGCTTTATGGTTATTGATTGACTCTGTCCAGCAGTAATGAAGAATAAAATCTAATTGTCAATGTGAATCAGTAACTCCATCTTTCATTACCCTCAACATAGATTGTACTTACATTTAAAACATATATTATCTAAATAATAATAAAATTTCAATTATTTCCAATGTTATTCACGGAACATAAATGTAAGGACAAAGATTATCACAGAATTATTTCAAGTATATGACATATATCTAAATGTTTATACTCACACACTGATATTTACACCTTCGTGTATTTCTTTCTACTTATTACAGCATCAGAATATGGGCAAAGTCCTAAATCCAGATTTTAACTACGTACTCAAAGTCATGTAGTGGAGGAGAGAATCTCTTCAACTAAGAGTCATTTAACTGAGATAATACTTGTTTAGCATATGAGCATTTTTATTTGGACCTCCCAGGTGAATAGCAAAGAGACAGATGATGGTCAATGATTATTTATTCAGAGCCATATCATGCTAGAATTTTTAGCTAATGTAAATAATTTATCTAATCTGTAATTCTGCATTTCTTCAACTTTCAATGCCAGCTGCCTTTACTATTTGGGTAAGCAGAGATTTTTGTCTTAACATCTTTTTATGGATTTTATTTAGAAAATTAAATTTAACAGGGTGACATTGATCAATAATCATACATAAGGTTTCAGGTAAATGTTTCTAAAACATTTGAACTGTAGATTATGTTATATGCCCATCACACAAAGTCAAATAATTTTCTGTCTCTCTTTACTCCCTTTCTCCGATCCCCTCCGCAAAGCCTCCTTCCCTAGTAACCACTTCATTTTTTTAATTAATTTTAATTTATGTGTTAACATGGATTCAAGTGTTCCACTCAGTACTCACCCTCGTGTCTGCCATTACACTCCCTTTGCCTCCCTCCCCTCTGGGATTTGCTATTCTGTTATCTGTATCTATGTATTATGTATATATAATTTCACTAATACCTTCATCTTCTTTCATCCCATCCTCTCATCCCCCTTCCCTCTGACAACTGCTCCCTGTTACCTACTTCTGCCTCTATTCCATTCCTCAGTTCACTTTGTTCATTAGATTCCACATATTAGTTTGATCATATGATATTATTATTTCTATGCATGGCTTATTAAACTTAGCATAATAATCTCAAGGTCCACTCATGACAACACAAAAGGTAAGAATTCCTTTTTTTCACAGCCGTATAGTATTCCATTGTGTATATGTACCACTGCTTTTTAATTCACTTGTTCATTAATGGACACTTGAGCTGTTACCAGATCTTGGCTATTATAAACAATGCCACAATAAAAATGGGGATGCATAACTTCTTTTGAATCAGTGTTTTGGTATTCTTAGGATATATTTCTAAAAGTGCAGTAGCTAGGTCAAAAAGCAGTCCCAGTTTTAATTTTTTGAGGAAATGCCATACTGTTTTTCACAGTAGCTGCACAAGTCGGCATTCATCAGCAGTGCAAGAGGGTTCCCTTTTCTCTACACCCTCGCCAGCACTTATTCTGTGTTGATTTGTGAATTAGCGCCATTCTGATAAGTGAAGGGTCGTATCTCATTGTGATTTTAACTTGTATTTTTCTGATGATTAGTGACATTGAACATTTTTTCATATGCCTATTGGCCATCTGTATGTCCTCTTTAGAGAAATGTGTATTCAGTTCCTTCGCCCATTTTTAAAATTGGATTGTTTACCTTCCTGGTGTTTATAAAGAACTTCTAAAATTCAATCACTTCATTTCTATCTATACCCAAAAGTCTCAGTTTTATACCCCACCTATGTGTGAAATCATACAGGTTAGCATTTTCTGATTTACTTATTTCACTCAGTATAATATTGTCATAACTGGCAATATTATAGTAGTATTTCATTGTATATATATACCACACATTCTTTACCCAATCCTCTATCAAGGGAAACATTGGTTGTTTCCACATCTTGGCCACTGTGAATAATGCTGTGATGGACATGGGGCTGCATGTGTCCTTATGTACTAGTGTTTTAGAGTTTTAGGGGTTGATACCCAGTACAAGGATTGCTGGGTCATATGGTATTTCTATTGTTAAGTTTTGAGGAGCCACCATACTTTTTTCCATAATATTTGTACTAATTTGCATTCTCACCAACAGTGAATGAGGGTTCCTTTTTCTCCACAGCCTCTACAACATTTGTTATTACCTATCTTGTTGATAACAGCTTATCTAACAGGTGTGAGGTGATATCACATTGACGTTTTGATTTGTGTTTCTGCAAAAGCTGGTGAAGATGAGCATCTTTTCATATATCTGTTGATCATTTGTACATCCTCTTGGAAGAAACATCTGTTCAGGTCCTCTCCCCTTTTTTTAACTGGATTTTTTGCTTGTTTGTTGCTGAGTTTCATGAGTTCTTATATATTTTTGCTATTAACACGTTATTAGAGATGTTGTTTGCAAATACCATCTCCCATTTAGTTGGCTGCTTATTTGTTTTGCTGTCAGTTTCTTTTGCTGTTCAGAAGCTTTTTAGTTTGATATAATCCCATTCATTTAATTTTACCTTTACTTCTTTTGCCTTTAGGGTCAAATTCATAAATTGTTCTCTACAGCCAAGGTCTCTAATTTTAGTATCTATATTTTCTTCTATGTAATTTATAGTTTCAAGTCTTAAATTTAGGTCTCTGAACCACTTTGAATTAATTTTTATGCAAAGGGACAAACAGTAGTCATGTTTCATTCTTTTGCACATGGTTTTCCAAATTTCCCAGCACCATTTATTGAAGAGGCTTTTTTGTCTCCATTGTGTTTTTGGTTACTTTGCTGTTGAAAATGATTTGTCCATATGTATGTGATTTTACTTCTGGGCTCTTGATTCTGTTCCATTGGTCTGTATGTCTGTTTTTCTACCAATATCATGCTGTTTTGATTATTGTGGCTCGATAGTATAATGTAAAGTCAGGTAGTGTGATACCTCAGGTTTCATTTTTTTTTCCTCAGGACTGCTTTGGCTGTTTAGATTTTTTATGGATCCAGTGATTTTTGTTCTATTTCTTTATAAATGGCATGGGGATTTTGATGGAAATTGCATTAAATTTGTATATTGCTTTGGGTAATATGGCCATTTTAATTATGTTTATTCTTCCAATCTATAAACATAGAATATTTTTCCATTATATTTTGTCTTTTTCAATTTCTTTCAATAATATCTTCTAGTTTTCAGTATATACCGTATTTTTCGCTCCATAAGACAAACTTTTTCCCCTATAAGTGGAGGAGAAATGCCCGTGCTTCTTATGAAGCAAATGTTCATTTTTTTTTTTTTTTTTTAGCTACTGCGGGGGCTCTTCACCGGTAAACATACGTAGAATGAGTGCATAATCATACCCGCCACAGTGGCCAGTAGAACCCCGGTACCTGCTGAGCAATCTCCTGTTTCCGGTTTCCACAGTTGCATGGAGAGCAGGAGGAACGGTGAGTGACATTGTGTGGGTGCATTAATCTGGCATCATGGAGGGCAGATATGAGAGGCACTGCAGCTGCTGGAGCTCTGTGTGAAGTGCTGACATCATTTGCTGCCCTAATGTTTGACCAGTTTAGAACACATATTAACAAAACCATAAAAAAAATTTAAAGCTATGAAGACTCATCAAGCTGTAATTCTTGGGGGTCTTACCAGCCAGTTGCAACCTCTTGACATTTCCATCAACAAACCGTTTAAAGTCTTTATGTGAGAAGAGTGGAACAAATGGATGGCTGCTGGTAATCATGATCTGACACCAACTGGACGAATGAAGAGACCCACTATCACTCAAGTGTGTGAATGGGTGAAAACATCATGGCAGTCAGTGAAGAATGAATTCGTGGTACTGTCATTCAAAAAGTGTGACATTAGCAATACCTTAGATGGCACTGAAGATGGTATCATATATGAAAATAGCGAAGAAAGTGATACTAGTGATTGTGAGCAACTGAGCTTCTTAAATTCTGACACTAGCAATGATGAGTTCCTGGGGCTCCCGGACAACTAGAGAGTATTTGAACATTAAAGTCTCTTCTCATTTGTTAATAACAGTGCTAATGGTTGTTAATACTGCTGTTGAGTTTACATTGTTGAAATATTATTATGGGCCCTGGCCGGTTGGCTCAGCGGTAGAGCGTCGGCCTAGCGTGCGGAGGACCCGGGTTCGATTCCCGGCCAGGGCACACAGGAGAAGCGTCCATTTGCTTCTCCACCCCTCCGCCACGCTTTCCTCTCTGTCTCTCTCTTCCCCTCCCGCAGCCAGGGCTCCATTGGAGCAAAGATGGCCCGGGCGCTGGGGATGGCTCTGTGGCCTCTGCCTCAGGCGCTAGAGTGGCTCTGGTCGCAATATGGCGACACCCAGGATGGGCAGAGCATCGCCCCCTGGTGGGCAGAGCGTTGCCCCTGGTGGGCGTGCCGGGTGGATCCCGGTCGGGCGCATGCGGGAGTCTGTCTGACTGTCTCTCCCTGTTTCCAGCTTCAGAAAAATGAAAAAAAAAAAAAAGAAATATTATTATGGTATATTTTATTAAATATTTTAACACACCATTTGGTTCAGAAAATTTTATTTCTTATTTTCCTCCTTTAAACCCTCAGTGCATATTATGATCAGGTGTGTCTTATGGAGCAAAAAATATAGTAGGTCCTTTACATCCTTTGTTAAGTTTATTCATAGGTATTTTACCACATCAACAAAACAAGGAACAAAAATCACATGATCCTATCAATAGATGAAGAAAAGGCATTCGATAAGATACAACATTCCTTTATGTCTAAAACACTCAGTAAAATCTAAATAGAAGAAAAAGTACTTTAACATAATAAAGGCCATGTATGATAAACCATCAGCTAATATCATATAAATGGTGAAAATGAAGGCTTTTTTTAAATAAAATCAGCAATAAGACAAGGCTGCCTAGTCTTTCCACTCGTATTCAATGTAGTTCTGGAAGTTTTAACCAGATCATCAGGCAAGAGAAAGAAATAAAAGGCACTTATATAGGAAAAGGTAAGTAAAGACATCACTTTTTGCAGATGACATGATCTTGTATATAAAAAACCCCAAAGACTACACAAAAAACTATTAGAAACAATAAAATAATAAAGTCTCAGGATATTAATCAATATTCAAAAGTCTACTGTTTTTTTTGTATGCCAACCATGATGCTTTGGAAAATGAACTAAAAAAACAAACAATTCCTTTTACAATTGCAACAGGTCTTGAGTCTTTTCATCTGTAAACTTTGAAGAGTTTCTTAACACTGAGCTCTTTTCCTACTGTGCCTAGTTTTGCCACAGGCCATTGCCCATTGTACAACTGGCATGTTATTTCTTCAAGCAAACTTTTCTATGAGTCTGTAAAAAGAGAATTGAAGGAAGTATAATCCTTCACAAAAAATTTACACATGAGCACACATCTAGTTTCTAAGTGCTCTGATAATGTACAGCCTTTCTTTCTCAAGTCCAAACTGTGTGATGCTCTTGTAATAAGTGCCACTACTTTTATAGAAATGCAAATCTTACTTTGTTCCTTCGGTAGTACATTTTTCCAAATTTGAGACTTTGGTATTAAGCCAAATCCGTGAGCTTTTAAAAATAGGTAATCAGTGGTACTTCCATTCCCA
Organism: Saccopteryx bilineata; assembly: GCF_036850765.1. Taxonomy (NCBI): domain Eukaryota; kingdom Metazoa; phylum Chordata; class Mammalia; order Chiroptera; family Emballonuridae; genus Saccopteryx; species Saccopteryx bilineata. Next base: position 185,051,397 of record NC_089494.1, read on the forward strand.
AGTCTCGTGTCTATAGGAAGGAGAGTGAACTGTGGGGCTCCACATCTCTTGACCCATACTGGGCTTCTATGGCCAGTTTCTTTTACGTGATTCCTGCTTAGTGCCTCACAGTAATTCAATTCGAAAACTAGTTAGGCAGGGAATCATACAGCAGTTCTATCCCTGCATTGTCTTCTTTGTTGTGTTTGTTGGCATTTTGCATAATAGAAAGCCTCTAGAGAGAAAAAAAGATGCTTTCAAAAATGAGTTTTTACTAAAATGAGTTTTTCAAAACATTCATTGGGAAATCAAGAACCATAATAAAAGGATAGCAAAGCTTAATTTTTAATTCAGCACATCCAAATAAGAAAGTAGGAAAGAAATAAACTGTATTTTGACTATAATACAGCTGTTTGAATGTAAGCAAGTCAAAGAAATGTTCTCTTTCTCAAAATGGGTTTAAATACCACTGTCGGTGTCCTATTAGCAATATCCTATGTCTGCAGGGGTGAAGTGTGTCTGTGTGTTTCAAAAGATGTGATAATAAAACAAGCAGGTGTGCTGTTCAAATTTGCACCAGTCATAATCTGCGACACAGATGGAAAAATGAAGTGTTTCTGGTGTGATTTAAGCAGCCTACTCTGCAGTGTTGGGCATACTCAGAGGGTAAAGGTATCTAGCAGTAAATACTTTGTCATTATCTTAGTAAGATTTCTTGAAGGAAAGGATAAGGTCTTATAAAGTTTTTGATCTTCCAATTTACATAAGGGACTATTCTACATATACTAGATGCTGAGCAATGTTTCTGCAATGAGCAATAAATGAGAACATATCTTTGTTCCATGTGTAATGTTTTTATTTTCAAAAGAAACTATATTCAACATTTAAGAAAGCTCTTCCATCAAAATATTTCTTCAAGCTGTATTTAAGCAATAAAAATAAGTACTGTATAAGTACTGTATAAGTATTAATAAGATACAAGGTGATAGTTTGACCAGTGGTTCTTGAGGTGTGTGCCAGGGCATAACGGTGCACCCTAGAAGATTTCCAGGTGTGCCCTATGGTATTCCAGAGAAATATGTGCCTATTGGGGACCAAAAAACAAACAGGGCTTTTGGAGTTTAGATTTTTGGGGGATAGAGGTATGGGGAAGTGGTTGTAAGCTGACAGTCTGCCCAACCCCCCACCTCGCTTGCCTGATTAGGTTGCAAAAGGCTATTAAGCTGTGGTGCTGGATTGTTTACATTACCCCCCATATTCCTTGGAAAGACTGGAGGCAAGTTTCTTCTCTCCTTTGTTTGGTGCAAAGTTAAGATGATATGTATGGTGGGGTTTTTTTGCACTGAACACAATTAAGAGTAAAAAGAGAAATTCTTCAATGTATTGATGAGGAAATGAGAGTTCTTCTTTCAGATATATGCCCAAATATTGAAGAAATCGCTAGGACACATCAGGCTCATGTTTCTCATAAACACAAGAATGAAAAAACTTAACACATTCACGCGGGGACCTGCGGAATTTACTAAATCTTACTAAGAATGTGTGTGTGTGTGTATTTAACTTTCTTGTCTTTCTTAATTTTTAACCCCTCTTTTTACAAATTCTAAAAAGCATAACTCAAAAAAATAACATAAAAATGTTTTTTAATGTCAGAATAAATTTAATTTTGTCATATTTATTCCATTTCATTACCATAAAAGCATGGTTGGACTTTATATACTTTTTCTTTAAAATCAACTTAATTATTATAACATATTTCTCAGAAATTTGTGTATAGTTAACCTACAACTATTTGTAGGATTTTATATTCACCCCAACTTCAAAAACTTTGAGAACCACTGGTTTAGACTGTACTAATATTAAGATATACAATTACCTTTCAAACCATAAAATTGTATAGGATTAAGTTACAAATTAGATTGAAGGAAAGAAAATGGCATCCCTGGCAAAGAACATTATATACTCTTTAACCTAACATTTAGAAACATGTAATGTTCTATTTTCTATGTAAGCTAAATTTCCTGAGCCTTATTTCATTCAATAAATATGTATTTTTGTTATACAACTATCATTCTCTGTTTTCTGTGTGTGTAAGAATTGATGATTTGCTTGCAAGTCACCTCTAGCTGAGTCTATTATATCATAGATCCCTTCATTACTCGAAAAGTTTTCAGATATATTACAAATTAGTTTACATATTAAAAAGCTATATGAAAATCAGATAGCTTACAAATACATTTATGTATAAATATATATTATATATATGTAATAAAATTCATTTCCAAATTAAGTGATCAAAATGCTTTCATTACCCATTTCTCTGCCTCTCAGAAACATTTCACAGAGACTTCTTTGATCATGAATTTAACCTAACACTTTTTTTTTCTTTAATTCAGTATCCATCATCAGCTTTGAACTTCTAAGGAAAAAGGAGAACTCTGTAGTTTACTGCTAGTTTTCAATTATATGCATTAATGAAAGGGATAGGAGAACATCTCAGATTTTTATTTGCTACAAAGGGAGAAATGAATTTTAAGTCACTTAAGATGATATATTGAATCAATATTTCATAAAATATTATTAATATGAGAATTAGCATAAAGTTTTGAATTCCTTGGCATTCTATGTGTCAAAGTAATAGAAATAAAGAAATCACAATGAACATTTTATCTCTTAAATTCACCACTATAATTTTTCTAAATTTATTCTAGTATATGAAGTTACCTAAAAGATACACTCATTTGCCGAGTCAACATACTTTTAATATCAGTGGAGTTTGTAAATTTATTAGAGATTTGTACCTAGATCTTATACAGAAGCAAAAATGATGATGATGCATTATGCTTCTACAATTATAATGTAGACACATTCATACAAACAATTGGTGCTAAGACTTCCAGCCAGAAGAAATGAAGGTTATAGGAAGGAAAACAATGATACCCTAAAACGTCAGCATGATAAGAAATAGAGCTAAACAATTTGCATTTCAACTAACACTAGTTAAAAATATGTTAAATTAGTTGAAATCTGTTTTGTTTTGTTCTTTTTTGTTTTTTGTTTTTTTGGCACATGACTGGTGAGGAGCAACTGGATTTATGCAAACTTGCTTAAACAAGAAAAAAATGTTATAGCCAGAGATATCTACCATTTCCTTTTTCCCTTTTATCAAATTGTAGTTAAGTGTGAGAAACACTCACTTCAGGATTCAGCTGATTTATACATTGCCCCCACACTTTGGTCCAGACCAAAATAAATCATTTTGATTACATTGAAGAAAATTAGACTTGGAAAATAAACTATCCCTGAGAAATCATTAAGATAGAAATTTAAGACAGATAGATTTAAGTGCCTCACCAGGAAGCTGTAACACTTAAAAAGTTCTAAATTCCCCCAGGGTTTAAAGAGTAATTTCAAGTTTCAGAGCACTTCAAAAGTAGCATAGATTCTTTGACTTTTCTTGGTCCCCAGAAATGAGATTTAGTTCAGATCTGCATGTAGGACTAGATCACCAAGTGCAATGAGCTCAAATTACTTTGGACTACATACAGTTAACTCCTTGTCTATCCTTGAGAAATGGAGACTCCCAGGGAGGCTGAAACTAAATAACTGGCATGTAGCATAATAATATTTTTTCTTTCTTCCTGGCAGTGATTTTGATACATTGAAATCACTGGAACCATGCAAAACACTTGTAATTAGAAACATTTATCTCTGGGAAATGTCAACTGTTTGCATTACAGTCTATGTATACAATGTCCTAGAGCTGCCTAATTTTCCATGCAGGACTCTATAAAATATTTACTTTTTGGTTAATGTTACTAATAACTAATATACATAGACCATTCACTATGAATGAGGCACTGTTATAAGGTTTATGTCACTATCACAAAAGTTGTATGTAGTCCCACTCTTCCCACTTTACAAATGAGTGTTAGGCAAAGAAAAAGTAATTATTTAGAGAGAATAAAAAACTACCCAACCTTGATATATGTTACACATACCATATTTCCCCAGGTATTATATAAGACACTCTCATGTATAAGACACACCTTAATTTTGGGGCCCCAAATTTGAAAAAAAAAAACTACTACATAAAGTTATTGAACTCAAGTTTTATTCATCATAAATTCATACAACTCCTCATCACTGTCAAAACTCCCTTCCTTTATATTGTCCTCATCTGTGTCTGGTGACGAGTCACTGTCTTCAACAATAAGTGCAAAAACAAGTGGGAAAAAGCGAGAAATGCGAGTAAAAAAACTATAACCGCTGTATAAGACACATCTAGTTTTTAGAGCTCAAATTTTTCGAAAAAATGTACGTCTTATACATGGGAAATACAGTACTACTAATAAGGAGAAATCTGTTGATTTGAGCCTCAAATGTAACTATTGGTATCAGTGGTGACTCTGGAGACAATATTGGTTCTGAAACATTCAAAGCATTTGATTTGAGTTAATAGAGTACTATAGCACTGGGCTAACTCTTCTGAAACATCTCATTTTAAAGAATATCTTCTCTAGTCTCTCTTCACTCTGCTGTTTTACACAGAATATGAATTATTCTAGTTCTAATCAAATGCACTGACTACTTCTCTGGATTTTTATAGTTTGTTTCTTTTTACTGGTTGTTTTCTAGAGAAACTAGGTATGCCATCTTCTTTTAAGAGGTGGAAAAGTGATGGTATAAACTTTATTTTAGCACTGCTTAAGCTTTTATAGACTCCGCTGTTCTATACTTCTAGTAGCATGTTTTGCTGTGGACTGAGATGGACATCATTCACACAGATTTATTAATGCAATTGTAACATCTCAGTTAAATTTTAAATGATTCTGTAAAATAAGTTTTACTGATATTTTACAGAGGGAAAAAATGTATCACAGAAAGTTGATAGTTTAACCAAGGTCACACATAGCCACTAACAAGAGCATATATGTCCGTGTATATATTTGAACAAAGACCTGAAGGAAATGATGGAGTAACTTAAGCAAAAATGTGCAAGATGAGCTTTCAGGACTGAAGGACCAGGAAAACAAAGATGAGAGTATGTTGGACCTGATTTAGGAACAGCAGGAATCTAAAGTTAGTTTTCTAATGAGCTAAAAGGAAATTAAGAGATGATGAATTCAGAGATGTAGTAGTAAACTTTATCCTGTGGCCAATTGGAAGAAAACGTGGTTTTTATATTTAAACAACATGGGATGCCATTGACAGTTTGGATTTGAAGAGACTGACGGGAGGTGTTTTGGATTTTATTTATTCATTGTTTAGAAAGGAGAAAGAGACAGAGAGAGAAGGGAGGAACAGGAAGCACCAACTCCCACATGTGCCTTGACCAGGCAAGCCCAGGGTTTTGAACCGGCGACCTCAGCATTCCAGGTCAATGATTTTATCCACTGCACCACCACAGGTCAGGCTCTGTGCTTTGAATTTTAAAGGAATCATTCTAGCTGTTGCTTCAACACATTCCTGAAGTATTAAGTGTGGAGAGTTAAAGAAAAGAAAGAGTCAGATGAATCCAAGGGTTTCTGCTTTAGCAATGGTAAAATGGATTTTTCATTTATTTAATTAAGGAAACATTAGGGGAGCATATTTGAGGGGAGATCAGAAATTTTGTATTGAATATTTTAAGTTTAGGATGTTTATCATTTACTAAAACTGTTCAATGAGATCAAAAGGTGGATATGAGAGTCTAGACTACAAGGTAGATATGCAGGATAAAAATTTTAATGTCTGAGTTATAAGCATACGGATAGTATTTAAAAGTCTGGGACTGGAGGAGATTTCCAGGGAGGTAGATGTAGATAAACAGATAAATCTTAGAACTGAGCAGTAAGACATTTAAATGATTAGAAGTCCAGGAAATGCCAATTAACCAAAATAATAATAAATAAATATATAAACAAACAAACAAACTAGAGGAAGGGGTCAGTTACATAGGATGAACATCAGAAGAGAATGGTGTCCTGGAGTATATGAATCATATACTCAAGGAACAGTCTGAAAACCCATGACAAATGTCTCTGCTAGGTCAGCCAAGATGAGAACTGAGAATTGACCATTGGTTTGTAACAACAAGGAGGAATTGATATCATGGGGACATTATGATGAATTGGTAGAGGCAATTCCTGATTAACCATGGATTATCAAGAGAGAATAAGAAGAGACAACTTAGAGATTAATACAGACCTTTGAGTCTCAACCAAGGTTTGTACTTGGTTTTCAGACTCCACCTTATCATGACTGGCTCTTTGATTTTGTGGATACAATTTTGAACTATGATGTATAGGTATGTCATTAAAATAAAATGAATAGAGATTTTCTAAACATTTTTTTAATATTCTAAATATAGAGGTTTTCTAAATCTTTGACATTATCTGGATAATAGCAAATAGAACAGTAGTATTACAAATGTATGTCCTAAAAAATCACAGGCATTAAAAGTGAGAAGCTATCTCAAACTTCTTAATAGTGGGACTCAGATAGTTAAGAAATAAATTAATTAAACAGATTTTCATATCCTAAGATTAAAAGAAATTATTTTTCCTTTATCTTTTACTTAATTTTCTTTTTGTTCAAATAATTTTCCATCAAAAATATTTCAAAGTTTGTATTACTTAGATTATATATTTTAGTATCTGAATTTGATTACACACAATCAATTATTATATACCAAGTAAAGTTGCATAGCTTGTCTTTAGATACCTCACAGATAGTTTCAGTGAACCACTGAACTAATTTATTTAGAAAATGTTATTTATACATGTCACAGTCCCCAGGAGTATGAAAATCATCTTTATTTAAGAAAAGTAAATAATAAATATTTCCAATATCAGAATGCTTTTATATGACAAAATATCACTGTGCTTTATTTTCTGTTTAGATAAATATGTGTGGATAAATTGTGGATCACATTTATCTTTTGAAACTTACTACTTAAAGACATAAGAAAAATCAATGTAACATTTGAATAAACTTTGAAGTTCTTTCAAAATTCAACACTTTGCAGCTCTTATCTTTCTGTTGCATCAACTGCTTTTCAAAGTGAATTTCTCCAAGTAACATTTTTGTGTGAAATCGTTTTCTCTTGCCTCTTATTTATTTTTTCCCCAATTTTATTTTTTCTTTGTTACTTTTGCTCTTCACTAGGACCAAATCTTTTCTGTCAAAGGTAACAAAACACCATTCTCACAAATCCCTGCCCTTTGGAAAGAGTGATAATAACTTTGATCACTGTATTTGTATAATTAAAGTTCAGGCCTTTGCTTGAAAAGAGTTGATCTGTTGCTTTGAATGTGGGAGGGCAAGATGCATTTACGGAGATGAGCACTCTGTTGGAAAGTCCCTGGTCTCCTTTGGTGTCGCATCTATCTATGTCGCCAGGCTGCTCACCCAATGTTCCAATGACAATGATTAGCGGGACCCCCCACGAGCTGCAGATGGAATGAGGCAGAGTGATAAGGCAAGCTGCCTTTCAGAGCAGCAGAGAGAAAGGTCTTCTTCACAGGAAGCCCAAGAGGAAGCCGTTTAAACAAGCGTGCAGAAAATATTGGGGTAATTACCAAGCACCAGGAGGGGGTCTCAGCATTGAGAATGGATTCAAAAATTTATTCAGCAGATTAATTGATGTTTTCCCTGCAGCTTGTCTTTGTACATAATTCCCATAGAAATTCACAACTGAAACTGGGAAAGTGTATTATAAGAAGATATTTTCATGACAGCATATATATTGACTAATGTTTGAACTCAACTTATTTCTGCCGGAGATCTTACACTTTGATCACTCAGCTTTGCAGTTTTGCTTTCTAAAGTAAGATTTTTGCACCTTCAAAGGCCAGAAAATCTTTATGTGCGGATATATAATGAGAAATATCTCAAAGAACTCTGATTATTGGAAATATCTAAGCAAGTTTATTGTGACTGTAGTTCTTTTCTGACATAACAACCTTGATTGTCATTCTGATGTCTGACTCAGTAGCAGAAAGCCTGTTTTGTGTGTACCTGAGCGGGCCTGCCCTAGAGCTGGAAGACTGGCTTTCCTCAGTCCCACAAGGTTACTGTATTGGAACGTCAGTGATAGGACAGATTTGTTTCTGGGGAAAAGCAAATAGACCTTTGCCTCCTTTTTTTTCTAACCAACTAGCAAATAAAGGACCTTGACAGCAAAATACAGAGAAAGTCACTTATCAAATGTACCAATTTGCAAAAGATGTCAAAAAGCAAAAATAGGTGTGTCGGTGCGCTGTGCACATATGTATATGGACCAGTATTTACAGAAAACAGACTCAGTCTCAAAAACAAAACATCTTTGTTTTAGAAATATTGATCCATTGTTTTGAAAAATAGAAAAGAAAAATTGTTAAAATTGTGTTGCTGCATTGTTTTCATTGACATCCCAGAGAAAAATCTGTTTATTCTGTCCAGTTTAATTGGAACTTGACTTGCAATAAATTAATCTGAGTGTCATCACAACAGATGTCTGCTCATGCACAGGATGATTCTAGGATCACTTGGGAATTTGAGAGAATGGATATCCATTTCTCTAAATGGGAGGTTCAACTTTCCAATGAGGGATGCATACGTGGTGCCCTTCACCTTGAAGGCACTTCCTCCCTTTGTACAAAGGGCGTTGGACGCTCATGCAGCTAGAGCTCTATTATGACTTGCACGGACACCTCATTTATAGACAGATAGTAAAATTGATGGTTCATGCACACATTGGTATAAAGGTGAATGTATTGAAGTTACATATTGAAACATTTTTTTCTACCTAATTTTTTTCTTCTGATTTAAAACAAATTAAGATATTTTCTTGGTACCAAGAAATGTCTTGTGGGGCCTAAGCAGTATACCTGTGGAGCCTAATAGATTTAGTAAGTCCTGCATGTTTCAAGTTCACGGTAAAGTCTTGGCAGTTCTGTGCAAGTTTTTATGGCAGACTTATTGAAGGCCTCATAACACCTATTTATTTCCTTTCCTGGCTAACAGATCCTGGATTTTGTTTAAAGGTCAGTAAAAGACTCAAGGAGAAAAGTACTCCTCCATGCAATGACATTGACCATGACTGGCCTAATGTTCTCATGGAAATTCTTCTTTCTTTGTCAGGGAGGGGTTTTAGGTCTTGGCCATCTTTTGATCATAAGGGAGACATGGTTGAGTAGACCAATGTAAAGAATTTCAGTTTTCCCCCTTGTTCCCTCTCCATTCTCCCCTCTGTTGCCTTACACAACTTTCTCTTATTCTTATACAATTAATTTTTTCAAAAATGCAACTCAGATTTCAGTAGCCTACACTAGGAAACCCTCTTTATCTTATTTACTATCGATATGGCACAATATCTAATAGATAAGCTTGGTTTACCAGCTTTAGGTAGACTGGGTGCATTAATAGAGAGGTTTCTATAGGAGTAAGTCTAGTAGCAAAACAAATAGCTGGTCAAACTTAAGTATTAAGGTCTAGTTGTATGTTTTATATATGATAGGCTCCCTGGAGAGTCTGGAGACAAAATTGGGATGGGGGGAAGAGTGCTTAAGATTATTTCCTTGTAATGTGGCTGGGTTGGGATTTGTAGCTTAAATCTCACGTTCAAATCACTTTGCACAACTAATCACTGAAAAAGTTTAATTACAGAGAGCATTTGTGCCCTACTAATAAATTCCTGCAAATTTACAATTCTTAAACAGTGTGTTAATAATGACTTTGCTCAATAATCAATTAATGGTTGACTATTCAAAGCGGGCAATTTTTACTTGTTTTGAAAGAAAAGTAAAGCCATGATGGTGATAATAATGCTCAAGGTATCTTTTTGTTTCACTTTACATCTTAAAAAATTATCCTAAAAAATAATTTTTAATGAAGCTCAATTACACTGACTTCAGGTCTCTTTTTAATTTCCACTCGCAGAATAACAATACCTAACAGAAATGAATATTGGCAGACACTAATTTGTTTAATGCATGGAGTAAACTCAGGAGTGCACAATGGTACAAAACAACAAGGACACAGGCATAAATGTAGTGAATAAAATTTCTAAATACTGTTATAAATATTCTCTAAGTGTTAAATATTAGGAATACAATATTTTTGGAGAAAGAGTCTGTAAAGACCTAAAAATGTCCCAAAATATTTGAAAGAGATTAAAGAAATGAAAGATAAAAGGCACCTGCAAGGAAAAAATTAGAAAATATTATAGTTTTAATGCACATATATTAGAAATGTATCAATGAGTAGTACTTATATATAGGCCAACTTCTTGATGTTTTTCTCTCTCTCACTTTTTTTCACTCTCTCTCAATAGTGGCACCTTCTGCAACTTAAAGGTTAAGAACAGTTCACAGGGTCAACTTGTAGCCTACACATGTGTGTGTGTGTGTGTGTGTGTGTGTGTGTGTTTAAAGAGAGATTTACTTATCCAAGCACAAATGCTGTATAGACAAGTTTTGTTTCTGTAGCAGAAAATAGTTTACCAAGTTATCTGGAAATTTGTAGCCCACTTATTTGAAAACTTAACCTACATTGCTTTTTACATTCAGCCTTAATATAAAAAAGTGATGTATTTTTTATTCACTTTATGCCTATATTTCTTTTTCAACTGGCTCAAAACATGAAAGAGAAACGCAGTTAAGTAGTACTTTTCAAACCCTCCACATGAAAAAATATATTGATATTATAAATTTATGTCAAAATATACTCATAAAAAGTATTATGAGTAATGTATAAATAATAAATGAGTATTATTAATAGCAAATGACTTACTAACTCACTGATTGATTTGCAATTTCACTGATTAGACAGTTTGTATTTTTAGAAAAATAAGTAGATAGTATGTATCATATAAAATGTCCTGCTTCAATTGTTGCCAAATTCCCCAAAACTAAAAACAGAAATACAGCTCTTTTGTTTCTGGCGAGAAACCACTAAATAGTACTTAGAGATGTGGATTTTCTTGCAATTTGTGGCTTTCGGCATATTTACTTGTAACCTTGTTTTTGGCTTCATTTACTGGCCACACACAATAAAAACTGAGCCAACTCTGGTGGCTGGTCTATATAGTCAATTTGGTTATCTCTCAGATTTGAGAACTGCAGAAAAATAGAATCCAAAAGCTATTATAAAAAATACTGTTAAAAATACTTTTTAAATTACAGTGTCCTTAGAGACTTTTTTTTTTTATTCAGTGAGAGGAGGGGAGGCAGAGACAGACTCTGGCATGAGCCCCAATTGGGATCTACCCTTCAAGCCCCTACCAGATGATACTTTGCTTGGCTCAGCTCTTGCTCTGTTGTTTGGAAACCAAACTATTTTAGTGTCTGAGGCTGAGGCCATGGAGACATTCTAAGTGCCTTTCCTCAAACCACTCGAATTAGGGCTGTGGGAAAAGAAGAGAGAGAGAGAGATAAAGGGAGGATGGGTGCAAAAGGAGATGGCTGCTTCTTCTGTGTGCCCTAAGTAGAAATCGAACCTAGGACTTCCACAAGTCAGGATGGTGCTCTACCACTGAACCAACTGGCCAGGCCTAGAGACTTTACCAGTACTCTAGATGCTAGCCCTTAGTTTGTCCTAGGCATTCAGTTGGCCACAAGGACAGTGAGGGTCCCTTCTCCAGACATTTACACCTCCAGCTAATGAATTCAAATGAGAATTTCCGCCTTATTTTCTCCATTCTCATCCCCAATTAGAAATCGATTCCTCATGCCATTACTTATAGAAAGTGCTTTTTTCTATGGGTATCACTTCCATAAATACTCTCTTGATGCACTTGAGAAAGGTGAAGTGGGAATAAAAACTAACATTGTTTACTGTGTTAGTAATATACATAACCCTATAAAGCCCATTTTATAACTTAAATGTATAAGTCAAGAAATGAGATATAGAAAAGTGCAAGAATAACAAAATTTATGAATGAAAAGATAACTATTTAGAAAAAAGAAAAACATTTTTTAATTCACTTTTTTTAATAATCAGAATGATATTGTAACATTATTTATTATGTGATAACCTTGCAGTCACTTCAAATAAAAAGCCTGTGATCATGGAAGTGAATAAATACAAACAGCGTGTTGAATCAGATGGCTTTCTAAAGTCCATTTCTGTCAGTATAGCAGAAGTTTTGACCAAGCAAAACAGACTTTCAGAGGCCCTCATTTAAGCATTGTAGTTTTTAACTTGACTTCCTCCTACCCTTCCTTCCTTCCTTCCTTCCTTCCTTCCTTCCTTCCTTCCTTCCTTCCTTCCTTCCTTCCTTCCTTCCTTCCTTCTTTCCTTCCTTCCCTCCTTCCTTCCTTCCTTCCTTCCTTCCTTCCTTCCTTCCTTCCTTCCTTCCTTCCTTCCTTCCTTCCTTCTTTCCTTCCTTCCCTCCTTCCTTCCTTCCTTCCTTCCTTCCTTTCTTCCTTTCCCTCTCTCTCTTCCTTCTTTCTTTCCTTCCTTCTTTTCTCTTTCTTTCTTTCTTTCTTTCTTTCTTTCTTTCTTTCTTTCTTTCTTTCTTTCTTTCTTTCTTCTTTCTTTTGTTATCAGCAGAACAAAAATCTCTGCATGACAAATATGATGTATTAAATTGATCTGTATCTGAGACTTCTGGTAAGAATTCAGAAGTGACTTTTATGGAGCTGAGATGTTGTTCTCTTACTAAAAGCTATTAAGCCACCTTTTTGTCTTTAGTTGCAAACACAAATGTATTTGCTTATTTAAGCTCTAAAATAATTGTGAGCATGGTCAGCAAAATAATGCTTTAGCTTTTTATTTTTATACAGTTTAAAATATATTAAACTATAAAATGTCTTGTGCACTTTTGATAACAATTGAAATGAATATATATTTCCATTTACAAAAGTCCATTGACAATAAAGTCCAGGAAAAATTACTGCTCTAACATGAGTCCAGGATATAGTTTAGATAAAATTTAATTATAATTTATTTTAATGCTTGCTTTTAGATGCAACTTGAGTTAAAACTTCTAGGTATTACTCTTTGACCTGACCTAATAAATTTCTAAGTGTACTATATAGTATACTCTCAGAAGGGGTTGAATTAGATTCCTCAATGGTCATAGAGAGATTTGATTAAAGATTTAAGTTCACTTTTAAGGAGAACTTTAAAAACTAATAAAACTCAATCACATTAGTTATATCTTTCTTAAACTTTTACAACAAATAAAACACAAATGTTATTTATTGTCCAAAACATAAAACTATGTCTCCATTATCAAATAAAGGCTTATGTTTTTAAATTTTTATTTATTAATTTTAGAAAGAGGGAAAATGAGAGAGGGAGAGACAGAAACATTGATTTGTTGTTTCATCCATTAACCATTCATTGGCTAATTCTTGTATGTGCCTTGACCAAGGATCAAACCCGCAACTTTGCAGTATCAGGATGACATTGTGAACAACTTAGCTAACTGGCCAGGGCAATAAGTAAAGGTTTGGTTTAGTTCTTTCAAATTCAACCATAATAGAACAAGTATTTAAAATTGTCTCAGCAATTGAAACTAATCTATAATCCTTTTATGTTTTCTTAAACTGAGAACTATAGGAAAGGTTCTACAATATTTCAGTAAATGTATGTGTACCTATTTATAATTTCTAAATGTGCCAGTCAAAACTACAATACATGTGCAGAAAAATAAAAAATGTTTGTGTCACAGGCTCAAATTCTGATTTGAAGCAGGTGTCATTTCTTTATTTGTTGTCAGTTCTTTTAGGATCCATCATAGAATTCTAAGTGTTGTGTCCACTGGGACTTACACCATTTGTTCAATCTATTTATAGTGAGTTAATTAAGTGGTAATCCCAAAGTATCAGAAGACATATGAAGTAATAAAGGCCTGTTTCTCTCACAAACATGCTGAGAACACATGGTGAGGAGTCACAAGATAGAAGACTGTTTTATTACCAAATATCATATTATTCTGTACAGGAAGTATTGTTGTTAAAAATATGTTCACTTATTTTCAGAAGTTTTATGCCTTTCATTGGATAAATATTCTTTTGACAACCGATGTGACACTTCTGAAGGAGAGTCAAGCCATAGGCTTGCAAAAATGACATGCGACAATTTAAGGAAAGGATTAGCCTCTACTTAGCAAATTTGGTCAAATCCATTGCCAAAATAAATCAAAATGAAGCTTAAGTTTGTAATTGTCAAACAATTTCCATGAGATGACTTTACTTTGAACTTAAGGTTGGTCCTATATGTGTGTGTAAACACTCAATTGCATGCGTGAGTGCACACAGACACAAACATAAACATTTTGTTTGCTAGTTTAATATATCTGGTTGACTGCTTAAGTGTTTATTAATGTCTGTTTTGTTGACTAAGCAAGAAGGAGGTAAACTCATTGTCATTGAATTAGCACTAAAGACAGATGTGAAAGATAAGAAATAGTCTAGATAATTATGTCTTAGAAATCTCATGAGTGATTTTCTGTTATAAACTAGATATAAAATTATTTACAATACTTGTTAAAAAGTTAAAAAGATTGGTCAATCTAGAAAGTTCACTGTTATATTCAAGTATATCAAGTCTCCTGATGAGATAAATAATTACGATAAAGTTCACTCAAAGTTAACCATACAATAATGCTCCTGTAAAGATGAAGTACTTTCTTCACACAAATTTAAAATGCTGGTAATGAAAAACAAATGCACTTTGCCTGACCAGACAGTGGCACAGTGGATAGAACATCGGCCTTGGATACTGAGATCACAGATTCAAAATAATGAGGTTGCTGGCTTGAGCATGGGGTCATCAGCTTGAGAGCTGGGTCTCTTGTGTTTGGGGAAAATAGAAATGACTCCATGGTTCCTGGCTTGAGCCTAAAGGGCACTGGCTTGAGCAAGGGGTCACTGGCTCAGCTGGAGCCCCCCTCCACACAACCCTCTCAAGGAACATATGTGAAAACAATCAATAAACAACTAAGGTGAAGCCACTGTGAGTTGACGCTTCTCATCTTTCTCTTTTCTGTGTGTCCGTGTCTGTTTCTCCCTCATGTGCACGTGCGCCCACTAAATAAATAAATAATGTTAACATATAATTGCAAACATATATTTGGTACATTAATTAAGTCTCTTCTTCCTATTTCCAATCAAATGTAATAGCGCCAGTATTTGTTTTTTTTTGACACTTTCTGAATGATGACACAACAGAAATGTTGATAGAAAACAATGAATACATTTCTGGCTTCTAAATTTCAAAATAGATTTTGAAAACCTGTGTCTAAAACCGGACCATATCAATAAAAAAGGGAGGGTTATGTTCGAAGAACTCTGTATAAAAAACACTCTCTGATCTAGAAAAACAAGAAATCAGAAGAAACGCAAGATAATTAGGTGCTGGTGTCTGTAGTCAATTAAGTCACATATAATTATTATCTTTATAAGTAATAAAAATTACAGACTATAAAAGTTTTTAGAGTATGACTACATTTGCATTTTTAAAACTAAATAAACAAGGTTTCTGTTATCCATTGTGGATATAGAGAGGTGCAGAAGAAGTGCATGTCCCACTTCCACAATAAAAAAAGCTACGTGTTAAAATCTTCATCATCATTCCAAGTTTACATGTAAGGAATATAAAACCTGATTGAGATTAAGGCTTGTTCAAGGTAGTCTGAGTTATTTAATGTTATTTCTCTTAATACTCTACTTCTGAATTGGAAATAATAATAACTTAGCAATGATTATATATATATATATATGAACTTCATAATTCCTATAGACTTAAAATCAAGAATACCAAATTTTACTTTGTACCACTGTAATTCATTAGAAACAATCAGATAATTTCTCTTTTAATTTCCTATTGATTTTTGAAGATTAAAACTCACTATATTTAAGCATTATCATTTCTAGCAAAAAAAATAGTAAATAAAAATATATCAGTGACTTAAATCCATTAAAAAAGGATTATAGATTTCTCTGCCAAAATGTTTGTTTACCTAATAATTTTCTATTTTTATAAGCATAGTAACTTTTATTCCTGAACGTTTTATTTCTCCTGACACATCTGAAATCAATGGTATCTACATGGTGACATAATAAAAGAAAAGGACCAACAGCTCCTTTAAAGGCAGGACAGTTTATGTCCTGCCTTTTTTTTAACATCATCAAATAAAAAATCTTCTTGTTCACTTAACTTGAGACAGGTTGATCTCTTTCAGACCTTCAGCTCCTTTAAAGTTATCTTTCACTAATTACAACATCTGAATAATTTGGATTTGCTTTTCATGTATATGTTTGTTTTACTACTCTTTCTTTGTCTACAGGGTTACCTTTCCTATTTCTTCATGCCGGTTTTATTGTTTTTCTTCTATATTTTTTCTGGACATAGAGGGGTAGAAATATTGGGATTATTATGTTCCACACGAAAGGGCATTGCATTTTGTTTTGCAAGTATTTAAATTACTGACCTATACTTTAGTCCTGTCAAGTTTGATCTTTTTCTGTGTTACAGTGATTCTATTTTGTTTTATACTTAATATTAAGGCAGACCATATACTACATGGTGTGGTTCGTATTTCTAAGGCAGGACACTTTCCAGAGTCCCCACTGAATATTTCATATGCTCAGGGCGGGTCTTTCTACTCTGACTGGGCTAAGACTCAACTGTTTGCCAGCAGAGACTCAGCCTACATTCAGGGTCCAAGATGATTCCTTAGAGAAACCTAATGGAGCCCTTTCATGACAGCTCCCTTTTTTGGATATCCAGAGCTGTATAGTTTGTCTACTCCAGAAGCTGAGAAATCTAATATTTTTCTTCTCTCTCCAGCAATATCACCTCTCATTGGCCTCCCTCTTTTGCAGCATAGAAATGTCTTCAAGGAATAAAGTTAAGGCCACCATAACACAACCATCTCGCTCACCTTGTGTGTTTCCCTTCTTTCCACCATCACAGTTCTCTGCTAATTATCTTATACCTGAAATGTTTTGTCTCAATATTTTACCTTGTTTCATAGTACTTTTCATAAATATATTAAATCTTTTTACTATTTATTCTGTCATGACTAGAACCAGGGGTCCCATCATAGTAACATGTAACAAACACAAATTAGGTCTTATCTTCTTGATTGCATATTTTCTTGATTACCCATATAATTAGACTAAATCTATATTTTCTACCAAGGCCTATTAGGTTCAGCACAGTTTATGTCCTGCCTTTTTTTTTTAACATCATCAAATAAAAAATCTTCTGTTCACTTAACTTGAGACAGGTTGATCTCTTTCAGACCTTCAACATACTCAGCTACTCACTATTTCAACAGTTTTACACAAGTTGCTTCATTGCCTGAGATTATTTTTTCTCATTCTCTACTAACTATTTCTTTGATTTTCAATTAAAGTGCCATTTATTTTTTTGGAGCCTCTCCTGACCACCTACATGACCTCTATTTCTTTTTTTTTTATAACTTTCTATTTCTTTTTCTTTATAGTCCTTTTATGTTGTCCAAATACTTATGTGGTGTTTATCAGTAGATAATATACACTCAGTATATTATTCAAGGTTTTCCAAAGAGAGAGAATCAGTAGGATGTGGTGTGTGTGTCTATGTGTGTTTGTGTTCATAAGGAACTGGTTCACATGATTATAGAGGCAGAAAAGTCCCAACATCTGTAGTCAGCAAGCTGGAAACCCAAAAAAGCTGATGGTATTTTTCTAGCCAGATACATTCGAACCAGGAGAGCCTATGGTGTAAGCCTATGGTGAATCAACATACAATGGCATGAACATATAGAAGAGCTTGTACTAAGGAAATGAAAAAAGTCAAGGTGCTTGGTGCTGACCATATGAAGTCAGCACCAAGCACACACATATGAAGTGTGTTGTGTGATGAATTTTGAGGGGCTAAAAAGGGGCCAGATTATGTAGAACTTCATAGTTTCTTCTTATTCAATGTGGTTCTCTAAACCTCAATACCAGCATTCCTTGGGATCTTATTAAAATCTACATCTTCTGTGCGGTAGACACACAATATAATATACCGATGTTGTATTAACGAATTGTATATTTGAAACCTATATAATTTTATTAACCAATGTGACTCCAATAAATTTAATTTAAAAAGAGTTAAGTGGAAAAAAATCTACAGCCTCAAAATTCATCCTAAATCCACTTCATCAGAATTTGTATTTTAATAAGATCCTAATATGATACATATCCCAGATATGTAACTTTGATAGGAAATGGCTTTGGATTTTTTATTGTTGGTGATGACTAAAGTATAACTTTCAGATTTTATTTCTCAACAGAAGGTTAATAGAGGGGCCATGTACTGAGATGGAGATAAGAAAAAACAAATTTGGCAGAGGTGTGTGTGTGTGTGTGTGTGTGAGAGAGAGAGAGAGAGAGAGAGAGAGGAATTCAGGAAGACATTTAAGTGCATTCACAATCTAGTCTAGAAATAATGAGTTTGAAGCAACAACTGGCTATTCATGTAAAGAGGTAATATATATAACAAATATATCATACAAATATATGTACATGGATGGGTACGTATAAAATTGACCCTCTCGATGCTGCCTGGAGTTAAATATTTGGAAGCCACGTGCATGAAGAAAATAGTTGAGCTATGAATGTAGAGCTCCTCTTCTCACTGGCTTTGTTGAGTTGTGTTTGTTCTCAATAAAAGGAGTTTATTAAAGTTAGCACCCCACCAAAAAACCTGGCTGGTCATTGCTTAACTGGCATCTGCCTTACAGATTATATTAGAATAAAGTAAAACAAAAAATAAAATCTGGCATAATAGAATAAGAAAGAAACATAATTTGAATGGTTGAAGATTTCTTTTTTCTTTTGTATTTTAGTAGGACTATTTCTACAATTTTGAAGGAGAAAGAAATGATTTGCCATGGTGAGTTACACTCAAATTGCATGAGAAAGAGGAATAAACATTTAATGACCTTGATCCGGTGAAAACCTGGTTATTAAAATCAAAGGGATTAGCACTGGGGTAACAAAAAGATGATATTTTTTCACACAAACCCAGTACACCAGTTTTAATATTGAAATACATTCTCATAAATCGAAAATCTGTTTTTGTTTTGAATCCTCAAAGGATAGTCCCCACACAAACTTACATCTCTGCTACTTCTGCCCCATCTTCCCACTTCCTCACGATAAAGCACCTGTTAATAACAGGTTAAATTTTAGATCAGTAGCAAGTTATCTATATCCTGATTTTCTGAGTTACTCCTGTCACTTCTGATTAATAGTGCTAATCATCCCTGGGAGGGGATGATCAGCTGACAGGGAACCTAATATGAGTAATGCCACTGAATGCAAATGGGAGGTACTGATTGAACTACAGAACACCTCTTTTGCCGATCAACACTATTAAATATGTTAATAAAATCTGATCTAACATTAAGCGATGATCTAAACATATATTAGCTCATTTGAGTGCAGTAAGTACTCAATTATATTGAGAACTATAAATTTGAAAATAAAATAAGTATAATGAGATTAGAAACTTAAATAACAGAGCAGCCACCAACAGTCACCACTTGTGATTGCGTTATTGACTGTACTGTCATATGGAAGAAAAGATTCAACCCATTTTTATACACTTTCAAATAAATGTTTTTGTATAGCTAATAAAAATGTTTATATTAAATATTAGGCATAATTATTGGGAATAGGGAAAAAGTAAATTTATACTGATAGTTCCCCAGAAGTTTAGGCATCGTTCAGTAGCATGAAAAATTATCATTGATGATGGAATAAGTGTGAAGGAGATGAGTTTGGGCACATGTGCAGTTAACACTACTGTGTGAAGGAAAAAACATGAAGGAACTCAATTTTAAATGGTAATAGTAACATATGAGTAAACATATGAGTTTATCCAAAAAGAGAAGAAATGTCCCCCAGAGTAATTAGAAAATTATAGAAGTAGTGTTAAAATTAAGACTATGGAAACATTTTTTTTTGACAGAGACAGTGAGAGACAGATAGAGGGACAGATAGGGAGAGACAGACAGAAAGGGAGAGAGATGAGAAACATCAATTCTTTGTTGTGGCACCTTAGTTCATTGATTGTTTTTTCATATGTGCCTTGACTGG
This sequence comes from Saccopteryx bilineata, assembly GCF_036850765.1. Taxonomy (NCBI): domain Eukaryota; kingdom Metazoa; phylum Chordata; class Mammalia; order Chiroptera; family Emballonuridae; genus Saccopteryx; species Saccopteryx bilineata. The sequence goes on from NC_089494.1 coordinate 185,071,427, forward strand.
GGTATACAGCAGATCGATTGACCCCTTGCTCAAGCCAGAGACCTTGGGCTCAAGCTGGTGAGCTGTGCTCAAACCAGATGAGCCCACACTCAAGCCATTGACCTCGAAGTTTCGAACCTGGGTCCTCTGTGTCCCAGTCTGATACTCTATCCACTGTGCCACTGCCTGGTCAGGCTGTGGATACATTTTAAGTACTTAATCATATACCAGACTGCTTCATTTATAAAGAGATTCTCATAAAGAAATCCATAGTGCTTCCACTTCTTAGTGATTCTAAATGTGATTTTTACAGCATATATTTTATGCATGATTCTTTACTTCAGGAACAAAGAACTTTCCAAAGGTATAAGCTAGAATAAAAGTACAGACACAAACCATAATGACACCTGATAAGAGCAAATATTTAATCTGATATTTCCTCCTCCAAAAGCTTTGTTAAACCCAACATGCTAATGTTTTTTATTACTTTTACAATCACATGGAGTATTCAGTTCTTTTTTTCAGCAAATAGCATCTTAAACATTAAACCACTTACTATTTTCACAATTCAAATATACCTCTCAAAATATATCATAAGGTTTCATATGTTCATTTTAAGGAAGAAAATGTTGTAGACTGAATTATGTAGAATGAGCAAGCAGAGTAAACCAGTAAAATTTAATTAAGCAATTTAGCACTCCATAAAAGCAGCAACACTAAAAGCAAGATGTAAATGACAGGGGGTGGTGCACTGCAAATCCTGCAAATCCCATCTTTTGGGAACCTGGAAAGGAGCCCTGAGTGCAGCAAACAGACTTGATTTTCCCACACAGAGTAAAGTTAACCACAGTCGTAAGTGAAGCAGCCTGTACACATGGAAATTTTGCCCACTGTATTGCTTATTTTTGCCTTTTGTAGGTGAAATGATTGTAAGACTTATTAAGTGCTTACATTTGGGGTAACTAGACAGAAAGATGGAGGAAAAAATTCATCTGCTAACAGTCCAATTTTTAAAACAACATCTGCCACAAGTAATAACTTACTAATTCTACTGAGATATTAAAATAAATAAATAAATAAAAATTAGGAACTCAGAGGTGAAAAATAAAAGGCACTTCTATCTTAAAAAAGAGAACTGAGAGGAGAAACAGCATCCTCTGGTTCCCCAGCAATCACGCCAGGAACCTGACTCATATTTTCATGTCTCAGGATTACTGTGACACCATCTTTATTTTAAATAGAACCTGGTTGTCAAGGTGCTTATAAGTTGGCCATTTCTGAAAGTATTTCCTAGTAGTTTCCAAATTTTTCTCAGAAATTTCCTTCCACTGAAGTTATTTTAAATATTATAACATTGAAATTCTAAAATCAAAATTGAACCTTTTAATAGTTAATCAATGACTTCATTTCAGGATTTTTAAAACTTCAATGACACATTCAGTAAAAACTATAAAATTATATCATGTTTATATAAGTACTTTCACTACTTGTTTTTATTCCTTATTTATTATTTTTAATTTATAATATGTATAATATAGACTGATACATTGGTATTTTATTTTAATTCGTAATGTCTGTTTCTTTTATAACATATATCTTATAAATTGTTTTAAACATTTATGGTAGAAAACAAGGAATAAGAGTGTAGTATGTAAATTAAAGCCATAGAGTTTTAAATAGAGCAATTAATAATAAATTTAGTTTTATTTCCCCATCATGATTAGATTTTTGAGCAGATGATCCTATACTATTTTTTCCCCAGTTATCCTGAATGCCTTAATATAATTATAAGCACACAGAATATACATATTATTCAGCTTATTATATAGATCAGGTCACTCATCTTTCTTTAATAAACATTACATATTTTATTCTAACATGTTTTTAATCAATTTTACTTTCTTTTAAATTTGATTTATTTATATTTTATTTTAACATAATTTTACACGTATAGAAAAGTTGTAAGAATAATCAAAGAACTCATAAATTGCTCTATTTTTATTTATTTGGTTTTTACAGTTAATACAGTGTGTTCATAAAGTCATGGTGCACTTTTGACCGGTCACAGGAAAGCAACAAAAGACTATAGAAATGTGAAATCTGCACCAAATAAAAGGAAAACCCTCCCAGTTTCTGTAGGATGATGTGGCAGCATGTGCGCATGCGCAGGTGATGATGTAACACCATGTATACAGTGGAGCAGCCCACGGCCATGCCAGTCGAGATGTGGATGGTACAGAGGACGGTTCAGTGTGTTCTGTGGCTCGCTAAATTCGAATCCGTGACCAAAGTGCGACGCGAATATCACTGTGTTTATAATGAAGCACCACCTCATAGGAATAACATTACTCGGTGGGATAAGCAGTTGAAGGAAACTGGCAGTTTGGTGGAGAAACCCCGTTCTGGTAGGCCATCAGTCAGTGACAAGTGTGTAGAGGCTATACAGGATAGCTACCTAAGGAGCCCTAAAAAATCTATGCGTGAGCCCACATTGAACTGCACTGAATAGGTACAAAACTGGAAGAGTTTTCCTTTTATTTGGTGCAGATTTCACATTTCTATCATCTTTTGTTGCTTTCCTGTGACTGGTCAAAAGTGCACCATGACTTTACGGACACACTGTATTTTCCCATTTTTGCTCATCACCCTCTCTCTTTTATATGGGAGCATGTTGTAGATGCAATCCCCAGCATTTCTATTTGTTTGTTGGTAAAACAGGGACCACTTAACCAAAGCAATCATAATATATTCATTCAAACCAGAAAATTACACATTACCATTCACTTTATACACCACCATTAAATTGTGCCAATTGTTCCAATGAGTATATTTTCTTTTATGGTCCAGGATTCTAGATAGGATAAATAGCTCTATTTCTCTATTCCCCTTCATTCTAGTACAGTTTCTTTAACTTTTTGTGTCCTTTGTGAATTTGGTAGCTGTAGAGAATATCTTTTTCATATTTTATATATCCTAGCTTTTTGATAAGTGCTGTTGGGTGAGATACTCTTAAGAAAATCCTATCAGCTTTTTCAAATGCGTACCTGTTTCTCATCAAATTTCAATCCCCCAGCTCTAGCATCTGTTCATGACTTCTGCCTGAATTAAACACCAAAAAGAGAGTTGTCAAATGGTGATTTTTTACTTTAATCATTCATTCTGCATTTATTATTTGGCATTTTATTCTGAGGAGGAAGTTTCTGTTTTCCTTATTTGTTTATATATTACTTTATTTGTATCAGCCTGAATACCTAGATTTCTATTTACTTATTCAATGTTAACTCATTATTTTTAATATTTATTTTAAAGCGCCAATATTTGTTTTTGGCCAGTGAGAACCCCCTCAAGGATGGCTCCTTTACTTATATTATGTCTTCATTATTCTTTGAATATGTATTTACTTTCTGGGCCAATAAAATGTTTCAGGCTCATCTTGTAGATATTTTTCTCATCCCAGACCTAATACCAGCTGTTTTCTAAGGAGCTCTAGCTTCTTCTGTTGAGGATGATATCCAGAGACCAAGATCTGAGTGTTCAGTGTGCTCAAGTTACTGTGGTGTTACTGCTTCCATGTCTTAGTAACCACCCAGGGAAAGGTGTGTGTGTGTGTGTGTGTGTGTGTGTTTTACACAAAACATATACACCATGCATCTGTGTTTGCATCAATTTTTATATGTCTATTTTATAAAAAGCACAGAAGATTATAGTTATATGTTCTATTTTTAATCTAAAACCTTAGGTTATTCTCTTCTCTCTTTTTTTTCTACATTTTGTAAATCCTTTTGTAACAATGAGAACCTTGGACATGGTATCCTCAGTATATTTATTACTTGTTCATCCCTCCTATGAATAACTCATCCTCAGTTTGCCAGATGGCTGCGCTTCCCAGTCCCATGTCACCCCCAACACTGTAATCTCCTCTTGGACCTTGGAAAAAAAGGGAGGAAGGAAAAGGATGGGCTTTTTAAAATCTCTTTGAAGGAAAACACAACCAGGCTGCTTTTCTATATATTATTTTGTTTCTTCTTACTTTTCTATGCTCACCATTCATATATACACTTTAATCATTTATTTATTTGGGAAATAGTTGAGCACCTAACCTATGTGAGCACCAAACAAACACACCTGATTGCATGTAACTTATATTATAGAAAACCATAATATATTTCTTTATGTTTTTTTTCTTAATTATGAAAGTTATTTTATTTATTTATTATTAGTCAATAATGTTTTCTGGTTATCAGTTCTTAGTTCTCATAAAAAAATTTTATGCTTCCTTTTAGTTCTATATTTGAGTATTTTAAATATTTAGGTATAATAATGGTATTTTTCCATTAGATATTTAGTTTCTTGAAGAATAGTTTAAAGAAAAACATTGGGGTTTTTTTAGATCTCATACTTTTTGGACTCTTTTTTCAGCTCATTTTATTTTTTGTTTTAGAATGCATAGATTAGATTTTCTACAATAAATTTTTCATATTATTTATAAGTCATTGTTTTTTTTGTGACAGAGGCAGAGAAAGAGACAGAGAGAAGGAAAAAAAGGGACAGACAGACAGTAAGGAAGAGAGATGAGAAGCATCAGTTCTTCATTGCGGCACCTTAGTTACTCATTGATTGCTCTCTCATATGTGCCTTAATAGGTGAGCTAAAGCAGACCCAGTGACCCCTTGCTCAAGCCAGCGACCTTGGGCTCAAGCTGGTGAGCCTTGCTCAAACCAGGTGAGCCTGCGCTCAAGCTGGTGATCTTGGGGTTTCGAAACTGAGTCCTCCATGTCTTAGTCGGATGCTCTATTCTCTGTACCACCACCTGATCAGGCATTATTTGAAAATTTTGTATTTCTCATCTCTGTGACTTGTCTTATTATGCCGGATAAAACCTCCACCATAATGTAAAATAGAAGTAGACATTCTTTGATTTTCCATTTTAATAGACTGCTTTTTGGTTTCCCTAGTGTCATATTTACTTATATCTTCTTAAGTTTTCTTCTTTTTCTAACTTGTTATTCTTGGCATTAATTTAATAATCATGTAGATTTCCTCTTTTGTACTGCTTATGTAATGAGTTTTACTGACAGATTTTTTTTTAATTATGCATCATTCTTGTAATACTGAAATAATACATTTATTGTCAAAACATTTTTCCTTTTACTATAATATATATAGATGGAAAGTATCATCACCTTGTTCTTTTGGTTTTTATTCTGATTATGGAAACAGCTGATTTTCAAAACTTTTAGTTTTTGTCTTTTTCTCATATTCTCTTTTTCATGTAGGTCTATTTTTTCTGTTTCTTTGTTAGTGGGGAAGCACAAACAATAATTTTCTCTTTTTTTTCCTTTAAAAATTAGTTGTTCAGCTATAGGCTAGGCCTTCTTATAGTCAGATGTTATTCGTCTCTTGTTTACAAGTTAATCACATTAAGTGATAAGAATTTCTAAAACAATATTATATAACATATATTGCTTGACTGAATGAAATTTCAGCCATTTATTGATTGCAGCTTGGGACTGCCATTGTTCCTTACACACACACAAAAAAAACAGTTAATCTCTTCTCAAGATCACATAGAACTGTAATTATTTAACTACAGGCCATTAATATTACTACTAATACTAATGAACCTTCTTATTTGAAGAAACTGAATGTCAACTAATAGTAGTTGTAGCAAAGAAGGTATTGTATTGAAATAAATTGCTGGACTTACAAAAGGGTGACTCTTACCCTAGGACTGGATGATTTCAGGAATACAATCAATATCATCAGGATATTTTACACACTTGGTCTTAGTCAAAAGGCTGAGAAGCGATCATCAGGATTTTTTTCACCAATGAGATAAAAGTTGGTTTTGCATCTCATTTGCATAATCAAAAAACATTCTTTGACTTGTCGTTTGCTTTTCTGATGTTCTTGCTTAATAAAAAAAATAAAATGCTTCTTTTTTTTATCATTTTATATTCATTTTGAAATATCCCTTGTTTTGTGAGCAGTATATATTAACTCATTGAATCCTCTTAACAACTTATAGGAAACATATTATTCTATTTCTTTTGAAATAATTTTATAATTTTTACACTTAAAATTTACATTTACAGAAAAATTACAAAAAGGGCATGTAGACTTCCAGTGCACCTTTCATCTAGTTTAATATCTTATACTGTTGTTGTATATTTGTCAAAACTAAGAAACTCCCACTTTTAAAATTTGTTTGAAATGAGGGGTACCAAGACAACTATAAATTCACATAGGTTATATTTTGAAATTGTGGTCATCTATGCCTTTTATTTTGATTAGCTTAGATTTGTTTAAAGAAGTCTTTTTTTAAATTTTTAAAAATTTATTGATTTTTAGAGATAGGAAAGAGAAGGAGAGACAGAATGAGAGAGAAGAGAAGCAGGAAGCATCAACTCATAGTAGCTGCTTTATCATATGTGTCTTGACCAGGCAAGCCCAGGGTTTCAAACCGGCGACCTCAGTATTCTGGGTCGATGCTTTATCCACTGTGCCAACACAAGCCAGGCTGTTTAAAGAAGTCTTCATTGTATTTTTTTGTTCTTTTGCATTGTAATTTTTAAGCAAAAATACAGGACATTTGTGTTCACCACCACAAGTGAAGTCTGGTCATCACCATGTATCTCCCTCTATAATATGTACCCCTATGTTACCCAAGATTTGGAAGCAGCCCAAGTGTCCATCAGTAGATGAGTGAATAAAAAAAAGCTGTGGTACATTTACACAGTGGAATATTATTTGACCATAATAAAGAAGGAAATCTTTCCTTTTGTAACAACATGAATGGACTTGGAGAGTACGCCAAGTGAAATAAGCCCATCAGTAAAAAACAAGTAACATTATGATCTCATTCATACGTGGATTCTAGTAAACAAAATGAACAAGCAAAATAGAGACAGACTCATACATAGAAAGCAAGCTAAGAGCTATGGGGTAGAAGGGACAGGGCAACTAAGTGAGGGAGGTGGAGAGATAGAACAAAAACAAGACCAAGGGAAAAAAGAAAACCTCATGTGCACAGACAACAGTGTGATGATTGCCAGGAGCAGGAGAGGTGGAGGAGGGTACGGGGGAAAATGGTGATGGATGAAGATTTGACTTGAGGAGGGTGAACGCACAATATGGTATACAGAGATATGTTGTAGAATTGGTCACTTTAAGCCTGTATAATTGGGTTAACTGGTGCCACCTTAATAAATTCAATTAAAACATTATTGACTTCTTAAAGAACAAGGTGACACAAATGTCTAAAATCTTTGGGTATATAAAAAGATAATGGTATGTGGTTAAAACAGAGTTTCTGCTAATAAACGATGTTATTTGCATAGAGTTTTTTTGTTAGTTCATGTCTATCTCTATGGGGACAGGTGGTTCTAAGAAGCGGAAAGGTAGAACATGTTTTCATCTTGTTCACATTCAAATACAATTTGAGGGAGACACAATGTACTAAGCCTGTATCAATCTATTGTTTCACTAGCCAAATTACAGGGTTTAATCTGTGAAATCATCTACCTTGTAATTCAGGTAACATTGACTTAAAAAAATAATTAAGGATGAAAAGCAACAATAATTATAAAAAATCTAGAACACTGGGTAAATTTTTATCTCTCTTTTTTCTTTTTCTTTTCCGTTTTTATTTTCCTTTGCATGACAGTGGTATTTTAAAGGTCAAAATAGTAAATTGATTTATTTTTTTTAGCAAGAGAATGAAAGAGAGAAAAAGAGAGACAGAGAGAGGGACAGATAGGGACAGACAGACAGGAAGAGAGAAAGATGAGAAGCAGCAACTCGTAGTTGTGGCACCTTAGTTGTTCATTGACTGCTTTCTCATATGCTCCTTGACTGGGAGGATCCAGCCGAGTCAATGAGCCCTTACTGAAGCCAGTGACCTTGGGCTCAAGCCAGCGACCCTGGGATCATGTCTATGAACCCATGCTCAAGCCAGCGACCCCGCACTCAAACTGGTGAGCTTGTGCTCAAGCCAGACAAGCCCATGCTCAAGCCTGTGACCTCAGGGTTTTAAACCTGGGTCTTCAGTGTCCTAGGCCAACACTGTCATCTACTGCGCCACTGCTTGGTCAGGCTAAATTAAGGTTTTTAATGAGACAATTTATAATTTAATTTACTTAAATTTTGATTACTGTAGGTCAGTGGTTTTCCTCTGCCAGTCCTGGAGCTATATGAAGATTATAGAGTTTAATAATCATTGGGTCTATAATCTTCATATAATATTAGGGTAGCTAATTCCTTAACAGACCAGAATAAAATTTCTGGTGAACCAGCACTAGCCCGCAGACTAGTAGTTGAAATCCACTGCATAGATTACTGTTCAGCATGGGGAAAATTATTTTACAAAGTAAAAGAGATTACTTAGAGATTAAGAGACCAAAGAGATTAAACAAGTCTTTGTAGATTACATCTACTTCATGACTGAACTAGATTAAAATATAATTTTTTTATCATTTTTTCCTTTAAACTTAGTTTTCAGATTTGTTAGTTTAATACTAATATGCAAGTATTCTCAATACAAATATGATTAATTAACTGGTTCTTTTAAAATAGAATTACATCTTTACTCATATGGAAGTCAGGAAGTTAAAGGACTCTAATCATGTTTCAAAGTTATTTTTCAACAATATTTGATACATTTTAATTGTAAAAATTTATTGAGATTCATTAAAATTAAATCTGATAATTAAGTTATCTATTAGGCTCATAAGTCTTCATATTGATACTATAATATAATAATTATCAGTATTGATAGAATTAACCTTTCTTCCATTTTATTGTAGAACTTTTCTTTTTTCTTTTTTCCAGAGACAGAGAGAAAGAGCCAGAGAGAGGGACAGATAGGGACAGACAGGAAGAGAGAGAGACGAGAAGCATCAGTTTTTTGTTGTGGCACTTTAGTTGTTCACTGATTGTTTTCTCATATGTGCCTTGATAGTGGGCCTTCAGCAGACTGAATAACCCCTTGCTCGAGCCAGCAACCTTGGGTCCAAGCTGGTGAGCTTTTGTTCAAACAAAATGAGCCCACTCTCAAGCTGGCGACTCCGGTGTCTCGAACCTGGGTCCTCCGCATCCAGTCTGATGCTCTATCCACTGCGCCACCACCTGGTTAAGCAGTAGAAGCAGAAGAATTATTATTTCTGTCCTAAACCTGTCAAAAAAAACCCTCATAAAAGTAAATGATTATTTGTGTTTGTTTTCTGACATGCATTTTGTTAGCAAGCTATTTCTGAAACAAAATACATTCAAAGAAGAAAAAAATAGAAAGAGGAGAAATAACAATAAAATTATTTACTTTTATTAGATTTTTGACAGGTTTTGGACAAGGAAACAATAACAAGGAAATAAAAAAGAGGGCAAACTACACTTTGAAAGATACTAAGTTATAGCAGCTAAAGTATATTTTAAGATACAGTAGCTCCAAAATATTTTAGAACAAATAGATTGACAAGCTACTTATTTGAAGAAACCTAAATGGCCTGACCAGGCAGTGGAGCAGTGGATAGACCATCAGACTGGGAGGCAGAGGCTCCAGGTTTTAAACCCCAAGGTCGCCAGCTGAAGTGCGGGCTCATCTGGCTTGAGCAAGGCTCACCAGCTTGAGCTCAAGGTCTCTGGCTTGAGCAAAGGGTCACTCGATCTGCTATAGTCCCCACCCCCCAGTCAAGGCACATATGAGAAAGCAATCAATAAACAGCTAAGGTGCCAAAACAAAGAATTGATGTTTCTCATCTTTCTCCCTTCCTGTTTGTCTGTTTCTATCTGTCCTTCTTTCTGTTTCTCTCTCTCTCTCTCTCTCTCTCTCTCTCTCGGTCACACACACAAAAATAACTAAGTTGATAAATATAGAGGTAACTACAGTATTATTTGCTATAGATAGAACAGAAAAACAATGTGGGCAATGTCCATGTGGCCAGAATTTGGAGTCATATGTTAATACATCAGTAAGTGGAAGCAGATTTGTATTTCAGGGATAAAAATAAGGAAAAATGATTAATGGTCCAAGAAAAAAGGAAAAGCTTGAGTGGAATCACAGACCTTGTAATAACAGTTTGGTTATCTTGGACACTGTGACTTAGCTACTTGAATCATTGGCCACTGCAACTTCTAGAATATCCTGTGGTTCATGAGGGCTCACAAATTTGGAATTTCCTACAATTTATATCAGCCCTTCTTAGCCACTGCTGTAATAATGTGATAGTGCTTGCAGCCACTATTTGGTCAACAAATATGTAATGCATAGATGAATTCATGGATAAAGAAATGACAAAAATGCTTATAACCTTAAGAGAAGTAATTAAGTTCTTATATGATATATGACCAAATAATCCCTATCTTAGAAAATAATTAATTAATCAATCAGTTTTATGTCATTCTCATTACATACATTATAAACAGAATATTTATAATATTTAAACATATGTAGAGAATATTTTTCAATAGAACTGGAAATCCACCAAAAATTATATATTTTAATAATATAGAAATTACTTTTCAATATAGACTTTCTAGAAGCATTTCCCAGATGGACACATTTTTCAGTTCACCTAAAACATCTTGTTTTTCTTTTACAAATTTTAAATTTAATATGCCTGAAAAGCAGAAAGCTACATTATTACTTGGAAAGTATATACATGGAAAAATAACTAAATATGCAATTATTAATCTTAAACATTTAATCAATGTTAGAAGACTTGGTTTCTTAATTAACTATAAAATACTATCCGTAAGAAGGTCTTTCTAGAATCTTGAAAGCTGAGGAACACTTTTCAAAACAGTTTGATCTTATAAATCATAATTTTGTTTTAAAATAAAGGCAATCATTGTATACAATTTTAGAATTTAATATAAACTCTTTTTTTCAAAAAAATCTTCTTGTCTCTGTCGTCAAGTGAGTCTATATCAAAAAGTCTTATATGAATGAAAGGTTTCATTTTGGCATTATTACTTTATTTTTTGTTTAGCTGATGAGATATCCAATTAGTACCTTCAGGGTATTAGTTGAAGTAAATATACAAAAAATAAATCAATATACATAGGCAGTTGATTTTTTTCAATAATGGGGATAATGTTATAAGCCTTCAGGTGCTTGGATATCTTTTAAAGGTTTCATGCTTTAAATCAGCGACTACACATATTCTGCCTCCTAATGAAGAGGTCTTAAATTCAATACCAGTGAATGTTCCAGTCCTGCAAAGATCAGCACCAACGGAGGAAGACACTGACGTGTGATGTATAGCAAAGGAAAATGCGTGGTTTCAGAGTTTTTGGACTTAGCCTCTAGAAACCAAATTTAGGTTAAATTACAAGTCTTGCCTTCTTTGGTATTCAGCAGCAAAAATCACCTGACAATCATTGGATCTTTCTTGCTATTTATAACGTCCAAATGAAAGAAACATGACATTCTATCTTTTTCTTTTTCTTCATTTCAGTGAGTTTACTTTAAGGTCCTAAATATAGGAGATAATGTAATAAGTATTAACAATAGCTTTTAAATATTATATTTCTATTCACTGTTTGCTTTTAGTTTTTTCTCACAAAATTTATTTTTGTCATATTTTAAACTAACTGTTTATTGTTTAGATGAATATAATTCTGGTAAGAAAACTCATATTTAAAACATGGACTATCTTATATATCATAAATATTACAAGATAAATAAAGTAAAACAGCCCATTACTTTTTTTAAATGAAGTTATAAACATTAATAGCCAAAGCAAGGATTCAGTATTCTTTGGATACCATTCCCTTATGATAAATTATAATTTTCTATTGCTATTATTATATTTGAAAAATAAGGAATGTTTTGAGTTGATGACAGAGAAAAATAGTCTAGAAGCACATAGGATAATAAAGTAATTTTATTTTTTTATTCTATTTTAATGTTTTTTTTAATTTATTGATTTCAGTGAGAGAGGAAGAGAGAGAGAGAGAGAGAGAGAGAGAGAGAGAGAGAGAGAGAGACAGGATCATCAATCTGTTCCTGTATTTGCCCTGACTGGGGATCTGACTGGCAAGTTCTATGATTTGGGATGATGTTCTAACCAACCAAGCTATTTAGCCAGGGCAGAAAAGTTATTTGATTTTAAAAAGTGGAAATCACTCAAAGTAGATTATATATATATATATTTGACCATGAGTAATTGTATGAAGCAATCCTTAACAATTGAAAGTAAAACCAAAAACTAAATCTAAAAGAGAAAAGCTTTAAATCGACAGAATATGTATTTAAGCTCATAATGTATCTAATAAACCTAAATGGTTAATAAAAGGCAAATCCCTAGAGTGTGTGTATGTTTAGGTAGCCATGTTTAGAACACAGAAGTGGCAATAGTCTGTGAGTAATACATGCTTTAGCAAATACAAATCAATAGAGTCTTCTTACTAGACAAAGGACAATACCTGAATGATCACTCTGAATGCTTTCACTGCAAAAAGAGAAGGCACTTGCCCTGGGTTTCTAGTTCATGATTCATGAATTTCTTTGAAGTGTAATGCTTGAAGCTTCAAAGTAGCTTTTTAAAGTCAGTATACTGGGAAACACTGAAGTGCCAGAAAATGTATATAAACCCTAACTTTCTTTAAGAAAAACTTGTAAAATAAATTGTGTTTATTTAGACAGAATGATACATATTTGTGAATCTATTATATTCTAACATAAAAATGTAAATAATTTTCTTTTCTATTATAATTATTCTTTAAATCAATTTATAACACTGGATATAGTTGATAGAGTTTTATCCCTTTTTATAAGTTGAAGAATATTATTAGAAAACAGTATTAGAGTATTATTATAAAATTTATAGCCAACAGGCGGTAGTGCAGTGAATAGAGCATCAGTATGGGACAAGGACATCGCAAATTCAAAACCTTGGAGTTTCCAGCTTGTGTGTGGACTCACCAGCTTGAGCTCCGGGTTGCAAACTTGAGTATGGGATCATAGACATGACCCCATGGTCACTGGCTTGAGCCCAAAGGTTTCTGGCTTAAGCCCAAGGTCACTGGCTTGAAGCTCAGGGTCGCTGGTTTGAACAAGGGGTTATCAGCTCAGCTGGAACCCCCTAGTCAAGGCACATCTAAGAAAGCAATTAATGAACAACTAAGGTGCCACAACTATGAATTGATGCTTCCCATCTCTCTCCCTTCCTGTCTGTCTGCCCTTGCCTGTTTCTTTCTCTTTCTCTTGAAAGAAAAGAAAACTTAGAGTAACTCTTTTTAAAATAAGATGATTATACTTTTTCTAGTAATCTGAATTTCAGAAATATCATTAATGCATTGGTATTACTAGGAAGTTTTAATACGGTTTATTATATAAATGCATGTAGGACAGTATAGTGTAGTACAGTATTTTTTTTTTTTTTGCATTTTTCTGAAGCTGGAAACAGGGAGAGACAGTCAGACAGACTCCCGCATGCGCCCGACCGGGATCCACCCGGCACGCCCACCAGGGGCGACGCTCTGCCCACCAGGGGGCGATGCTCTGCCCATCCTGGGCGTCGCCATGTTGCAACCAGAGCCACTCTAGCACCTGGGGCAGAGGCCACAGAGCCATCCCCAGCGCCCGGGCCATCTTTGCTCCAATGGAGCCTTGGCTGCGGGAGGGGAAGAGAGAGACAGAGAGGAAAGCACGGCGGATGGGTGGAGAAGCAAATGGGCGCTTCTCCTGTGTGCCCTGGCTGGGAATCGAACCCGGGTCCTCCGCATGCTAGGCTGACGCTCTACCGCTGAGCCAACCGGCCAGGGCACTACAGTATTTTTTAATGTTTGTTTTGCAGAAGATTAAAATGTGCTAGATATTGCTATGTTATAATCAAATAAGTTAGGAAAATGCAGGAATTATCACTTCAAAGAGCATTTAAAAATAACTAATTCTATTAAAAATATTCAAAATTAGTATATAAGAGTTTTATAAGCTAATCTGACCAATATATCCCTTTTTGGGTACAAGGTCTACCGAAAAGTTCTGTCCGTTTTTGGAATAAAACAAAATACAATTTTTTCTTACTGTCAATAAACTTTATTAAATAATATAATTTCCATTATTATTAATGATTTCTTGCCAGCATGAGGGCAATTTGTATATCCCATTTTTGAAAAATGTTTTATCTTTTAATGCAAAAAATTGAACCAGTGCTTGTTTGATATCTTCTTCATTTTTGAATTTTTTGCCCTTCAAAAAATTTTGTAAGGACAAAAACAAGTGATAGTTGGAGGGTGCCAAGTCTGGGGAATATGGTGGATGCGACAGACATGCTTCTCTAGCATTTCTTCCTTGTTGAAATTCGTAAAAATTACAGGGGCATAAATGAACTTTATCAGTAGCCATAGGTACACTATCACTTCACATATAAGACTAACGTGAATCAACTTTGTTTTAGTTAATGCGCTACATCAGTATGTATACATTAAGTGATAAAAATAGAGAGGCACACATACGCCAAATAAACATGTGCTTATATGTCGAAACTTGTTGTGATAGAAACGGACAGAACTTTCCTATAGACCTTATATGATCAGTATTCAACAGGAGTCTCTTTGGGAAAACACAACCTTTTCAGGAAAACTTGACCTAGCAGTACAAAGCACTGTGTTGTATTTCAATATTTGGCAGTGACTATTTGGGGGACCTAATTTAGTCAAGTAACTCTTCTTTCTTTTTGTAAAACGTCAAAGCGCCTTATATTATACTTTTTGAAATAGAAGAAGATTGTAAGTAAATAAGATTTAAGAAGAATATACCAATATAAGTTATATTGCCCTTTAAACTAAAGTCGGATATTCTTTGTCCTATGGCCTTTTTGGCACCTCAACATTCCAGACTTTATCTGCACATTAACATCACTCTGGAAACTTAAAAATAATCAATGTCCAGACCCTTTTCTAAATCAATTAAATAAAGATCTTTGGGTTGAAGCCAGACATTAATGTTTTTAAAAGCTCTCAAGATGATTCTAATGTACATTGAAGATTCAGAAGCATTATGGTAGACTCAATCTGAAAGGAAAGGAATCAACCCTTTGAGTCCAATCAGAAGAACTGTCCTGAGGGAATATGGTATCAGGTGGTGAAGCATGTCCCTTATCCTATAATACTTGTCATTTGACTCAACTCTACTTTTTATGTTACTTATTCTAGTGACTGCAGTTTACCTGACAAAGATTCGTCAAGGCTGGAACAGAATCTGGATACAGGAGATGAAGAGCAGAGGTGACAGGCAGCATGTGGAACAGTGATGGTATTGGTTCAGCTTTGTTTCAATAATGGTGGAAGGAGGCAGAAACTTACGAGTGTTTCTCATTCATAAAAGGGGATATAGAACATTTTACAATTATCCAGGGAGTGATTCTAAATATTCATTCTCTATTTTTTTTATCTCCTTGTATCATCCTGCCTGATTCAGCTGCCCTGGAAATTTTGTGTAACTCTCATCTCTGCATTGAAAAGAACTAATCTGAAAATCCATTTCAAATTCAGGATCTCTGGTGAACATCATTCATAGTGGTTAAAATGTAGTTAATTTTGATAATGCAATTATGAGGGTGGGTAACACTACTGTAGTTTTTTTTTCTCCCCTTGGTAAAAAGAATAAGGCAAAGAATAAAGATTTAAGAAATATTGAAGGCCAAAAAAAGGAAAAAGAATGAATAATGAGTGAACATAAGATGTGAAATAAAAATGGGAACATATACATATTTCAGAAGCTTGATGTATTGAAGCATTTTGACGTATTTGATAACCTACCATCTACCTGAACATTATAGAAAATATCAATGGGCAGCTAGGGAGAAAAGCCCTAGGGAGAATAAAAGATGCACAAAGGAGTTTAGGGTTGGAAAGAAGTAACTTCTACTAATTTTATATATCCTTTATTATTTTATAAGACTTAAGGTCTGAATATATATGAGATCATATGTATCATAAGAATATTGCCAATGGAATTATTAAAACAAATAGATTATTTGTTTGGGAAACAGTTGTAAAGAGTTTATTTTATCAGCATAGCTTCCTACCCATTCAAGACTAAGCCAAGAGCCACTATTAATCAAGTTTATATTTTTCCAAGCTCCTAATAGCCTGGTTCAGTGTGAGTTAAATGAATTCATTCTTTTAATAGACTTTTTCTTCAAACGATTTTATTGTTTAAAATTACCTGATATCTGGAAAGCCTCGTCTTTTCAACAAGCCCTCATATTATAGCAGCCATGAATCAATGGCTCGTACTGAATTTAGAGAAATACTGACTAAACCTATTGCTAAAAGCCAGGATTTGCTTCTAATTATCAATTAAATCATCATGAAGCTAAACTTTATCTTTTGAAATCATCACCATAATGTTAGCTTATTTGATTCCAGACTTTCATAAGGTTCTTACTGTTCAAATATGTTGTTATTAAAAAAGACAATTCACAAAACTAAATCCAGACTTTCTTATTTCTAGCTTCTATTAGTCAAGTCATGGCAGCCTAGAAAGGCTTTTTTATTACACTGAGATAGCGAAGGTGAGTTGTGGGTAACAAATAAAATAGAGGTTTTCCAACTCTAGTCAGTGCCATGATTTTCCTCAGTTTGCCTTAAACCAAAATTATGTGGTTTAAGATATGGATGGAAGAGTGCAGGAGAAAATGCCTAAAGCTATGGACTGAGATGACAAACAGGTATTTGAGAATCATTGAAATAGCAGCCAGCTGGCTGTTCTCATGAAAACTTCCCTCATGATACCCTCTCCAAAACTACTGAGTAGTTTTCTTATATATCATCATCATTTTCCCAGATCTTTCCTAAGTATTGCTGAGCTGACAAAAAGTTACATCTATAGTCCTTTTATAAATGTTAATACATATGTTAATTATTTTAAAGCATAATGAGGCTAGTATTCAAGAAGTAAAACATCTCAAGAGTGCTTTGTTTGGTATTTGAGACATTGTGAGGGATCATGCTGCCTACTTTAGTTTGGTGATGGGTGGGTGGGTGGGCTGGAATGTGTGAGATGAAGTTCTCTTCACATGGAACAAGACCATCTCAATATCATAAAACTCTAGAAATACTGATACAATAATTAATTCAGTTGTGCTCTGTGCTTTTGAAACCAATGTTTTGAAAAACTTGTTTTCCTTCTGAAGAGATTGGTAAATGATGCAATTATTATTTGTTCCCCAGAGAATACACTAAATATTTAACTATTTCATTTTCCTCTAACTACAAAGAGAGATATTTAAAATTCATTGTCTATTCACAGAGGGGTGAATGAAAGTTATTGAACACAAAAGTAAGTGAATGTATGAGAATGAAAATAAAATCAGCATAATAAATAATATATCTATGACCCTAGTCAGTTGGCTAGTGGTAAGAGCATTGGCCCGGCATGTGTATGGATGTCTTGGATTCGATTTCTGGTCAGGGCACACAGGAGAACTAACCATCTACTTCTCCACCCCCTCCCTTCTCCCTTCTTTCTCTCTCTATCTCTCTCTTCCCCTCCCTCAGAGGTGGCTTGGTTGGAGCAAGTTGGCCCTGGGTACTGAGGATGGCTCCATGAATTGACTTTAAGTGCTCAAATAGCTCGGTTGCTGAGCAACTGGAGCAAGTCCCCAAGTGGGCAGAGCATCACCCCATAGGGAGCTTGCTGGATGGATTCCGGTGTGGGCATATGCGGGAGTTTGTCTCTCTGCCTCCTTACGTCTCACTTAAAAAAGTTAAAAAGTCCCATTCATTAATTTTTGCCTTCACTTCTCTTGCCATTGGAGTCAAATTCATAAAATGCTCTTTAAAGCCCAGGTCCATGAGTTGAGTACCTATGTCTTCTTCTATGTACTTAATTGTTTCAGGTCTTATGTTTAGATCTTTGATCCATTTTGAGTTAATTTTTGTACAGGGGGACAAACTGTAGTCCAGTTTCATTCTTTTGCATGTGGCTTTCCAGTTTTCCCAGCACCATTTATTGAAGAGGTTTTCTTTTCTCCATTGTGTGTTGTTGTCCCCTTTATCAAAAATTATTTGACTCTATATATGTGGTTTTATTTCTGGACTTTCTATTCTGTTTCATTGGTCTGAGTGTCTATTTTTCTGCCAATACCATGCTGTTTTGATTGTCGTGGCCCTATAATAGAGTTTGAAATCAGGTATTGTAATGCCCCCAGCTTCATTCTTTTTCTTTAGGATTGCTTTGGCTATTCGGGGTTTTTTATAGTTCCATATAAATCTGATGATTTTTTGCTCTATTTCTTTAAAAAATGTCATTGGAAGTTTGATGAGAATTGCATTAAATTTGTATATTGCTTTGGGTAATATAGCCATCTTGATTATATTTATTCTTCCTATCCAAGAACAAGGTATATTCTTCCATCTCATTATATCTTTTTCTATTTCCCTTAACAATGGTTTATTTTTTGCTCAGCAAGAGAAACTGATAACAAAATAAACAGAAAGCCAACTAAATGGGAAATTATATTTTCAAACAACAGCTCAGATAAGGGCCTAATATCCAAAATATACAAAGAACTCATAAAACTCAACAACAAACAAACAAACAATCCAATAAAAAAATGGGAAGAGGATAAGAACAGACACTTCTCCCAGGAAGAAATACAAATGGCCAACAGATATATGAAAAGATGCTCATCTTCTTTAGCTATTAGAGAAATGCAAATCAAAACTGCAATGAGATACCACCTCACACCTGTTAGACTAGCTATTATTAGCAAGAAAGGTAATAGCAAATGTTGGATAGGCTGTGGAGAAAAAGGAACCCTCCCTCATACACTGTTGGTGGGAATGTAAAGTAGTACAACCATTATGGAAGAAAGTATGGTGGTTCCTCAAAAAACTGCAAATAGAACTACTTATGACCCAGCAATCCCTCTACTGGGTATATACCCCAAAAACTCAGAAACATTGATACGTAAAGACACATGCAGCCCCATGTTTATTGCAGCATTGTTCACAGTGGCCAGGACATGGAAACAACCAAAAGCCCGTCAATAGATGACTGGATAAAGAAGATGTGGCACATATACACTATGGAATACTACTCAGCCATAAGAAATGATGACATTGGAACATTTACAGCAAAATGGTAGGATCTTGATAACATGATACGAAGCGAAATAAGTAAATCAGAAAAAACCAGGAACTGCATTATCCCATACGTAGGTGGGACATAAAAGTGAAACTAAGAGACATTGATAAGAGTGTGGTGGTTACAGGGGGGAGGGGGGAGTGGGAGAGGAAAAGGGGGAGGGGGAGGGGCACAAAGAAAACAAGATAGAAGGTGACAGAGGACAATCTGACTTTGGGTGATGGATATGCAACATAATTGAACGACAAGATAACCTGGACTTGTTATCTTTGAATATATGTATCCTGATTTATTGATGTCACTCCATTAAAAAAATAAAATTATTATTAAAAAAAAGTTAAAAAAAAAGAAGAAGAATATATCTGTTCAATAGATAGATATAAGCAGATAAATACAAATAAAATCATAAGGGAAGAAATTCACAGGTATAACAAACTTTTGTGAAAACAATGAAATTTCTGGCTCATCTATCTTAAAATATGTTGCAGGAATTATGTGAATCCCACTACTTTCTTGCCTTCATTGTTTTTAATGCTCAATCATTTGCTAATTTTAGAGTTGATTCTCTGTACATGTTGATTTTCTCTTGTTATTTTGAAGACTTTCTTTTGCTTTCAGCAATTCGACTTTGATGTATCTAAGTTTAGACATATTTGTGTTTTTCTTACATGGAATTTGCTGAATTTCTTGAATCTATAAATATATATTTATTATACTAAATATGGGAAATTTTTTACCTTTATTATTTCAACTATTTTTCCTATCCCTTTATCTTTTTGATATCTACCTGGGAGTCACATTATATCCCTGTAGGAATGCTTAATACTTTCTTACAGTTTTCTGAGCTTCTGTTTATTTTTCCTAAATATTTATTTTGTCCATGTCTTATAATTGACTAATTCCCATTGATTAATCTTCAAATTTATTGAATTGTTTTTCTATTATTTTAAATATGCTACTGAGCTCTATAATAACATTTTAATTTCTTTTATTTTATTTTCTAATTCTGGAATTTCTGTTTTGTTCTTTTTCATATATTTCTATGTGTTTATTCTGATTCCTTATTTACTGTCAGTGTCATCATACTTTAATTATTCAAACATTGTATCTTTTAGTTCTCTGTACATAGTTATAATAGTGTCTTTGAAGTATTTCTGTTAAAACCACATCTGGGCCTTCTTATAAACAGTGCCTTTTTTCTAAGTATGAGTTATACTTTTCTGTTTGTTTATACATCTTTTGAGTTTCTGTTGAAAGCAGCCATTTTAGATAATATATTGTAACAATTCTGTAAATTAACATTTTTCTTTTTCACATTTTTTACCGCTATTGCTTACTTTGTTTATTGTTTAGAAACTTATCAGTGAAAAATATGTGAAAAACAGGACTGAACTTAAATGGGTTCTTATTAGCTAAATTTGGGGTAATTTTTGCATCAAAATAAATACTGACTAACCTTATTGCTACAAGCCAGAAATTGCTTCTAATTAACAATTAAATCATCATGTATGCTAAAAACCTATCTTTATAATGAAAATAGTATAACACATTAATATAAATAAATGAGTCAATGGTAGATATTTATATAAGAAGGAAGATTACTCTTCTTTAGCAGGATACCAGATAATACTAAATATATTATAAAATTAAAATATTACTATTTTATAACTACCAACTTCATACATTATTTAGATTAAAAAAGACTATCAATGAATGATAAAACCATTGTTTAATTTCAACAATCAGATACCATTATGCAACTTTTTGAATGGTTAAAAATTTTAAAAATGGCCGTATCAATTACTGGCAAGGATTTGGAGGAACAAAAACCTTCATCTATTAGTTATGGGAATACAAAATGGCATAGTTACTTTGGGGAATAATGTGACAGTTTTTTGATAAAACTAAACATAGTTTTACCATATGATACAGCAATTGCACTTGTATTTATCCAACTGATTTGAAAATATATGTTTACCAAAATTCTACATGTAACTATTTACAGCAGTTATCAAAAAATGGAATCAGCCAAGATGTCCTTCAACAGATAAATGGATAAAAACCTTGTCATACCTCTGTAATATGGAACACAATTCAGTGATAAAGAAGAATGGATACACATAAAGGAATCTTAAATGCACATTGCTAAATGAAAGATGCCTGTATAAAAACATATATCTCATATCATTTTATTTATTTGACATTTGAAAAAAACAAAAATATAAAAATGGAAACATATCTATGGTTGCTACAGATTTGGGAATGATCAAATAAGTAAAACACAAGGCATTTTATTTTGGGATGTGAAATTATTCAGTGTGATACTATAATAGTAGATACATAACACTATGGGTCTGTCAAACCTTAGAACTTTATAGCCTGAGAGAGAGAGAGAGAGAGAGAGAGCGAGGGAGAGAGAGAGAGAGAGAGAGAGAGTTAATGTATACAAATTTAAATTAGGAAGTCAGGAAATCTGAGGATGAAATGCAAATTGTGATAAAATAAGTAATTGTTTTATAAATGTATGACATCAATTAAGGAGGTAAGAAAAAATGAACCAACTCAAGTGACTTTGAAAACAAGTGGAGAATGTAAGACTAAAGAATAAAAGGAGGACTGACGTCACAGTGATGGCGCGGTAGGAAGCGATACCGAAAATCTCCCCATAAACTCAACAAGTTCTTCAACCAGAAACAGAAAAACCTATCCTTGGAGTCTTCAGATGCTTCACAACATACCCGAAGGTAGGATCGAGCGAAAGATTGGCTAAATATATGGTCAAACTCCGGGGGAAATAAGGAGTAAGAAATGCTCCGCCTTCCTCTCTAACCCAAACAGGATGGCTTTCACTGAGAACTGAGAATATAGAAACTAAGGCGGGCATAGGGAGTGAATAGTTCCAGGCTGCGGTACAAACAGCCAAACCAGGCTGTGGCACGGAGATCCAAGCCGTGGAAAAACCTGGGCAATTCAAGCTAACACGCGCGTGCCAAACCCAGACAAAGAAAGACAAGTGGGGCAGCCATTTTCCGCATCTCCTGGTTGGCGTGGTTAGTGGGCAAGATTTCCTACGAACACTTCAGGGGTGGGCGCCGCCCGTGCTAACCCACAGAGAAGCAGAGTCAGAGGCCTCTGTGTGGGAAAAAAGCAGCATCTCCTAGGAGCCCCAGCGCCCTGAGGGGACCTGGCACGGGGAGGGAGCTGGAGCCAACTCCAATGGCGGAACTTTTCTGTGTGGGAGGAGGGCTTTCGCAGAGCGAGAGGCAGACCCGAGCCTCATAATCTGGTCAGTGTGAACGCACGCAGAGTGGGCAGGAGATTACTCTGAACTCCTCAGGAGTGGGCGCCCATGTTTTCCCTCAGAGGAGCAGAGTCAGAGGCCTGTGAGCGGGCCAGGAGCGGAAGCCCCAGCGCCCTGGGAAAGCCGCATGGGGACAGAGCGAAATCGAATTCCAACCCAGTAACTTTTCCGTGTGGGCAGAGGGCTTTCTCGGCGTGAGAGTCGTCCCGCCTGAGCCTCATAATCTGGTCAGTGCTCACGCAGGAAGAGTGGACAGGAGATTCCTCCGAACTCCTCAGAGGTGGGCGCCCGTGTTTTTCCCACAGAGGAGCAGGTCTGTGAGCGGGCCAGGAGCGGAATCTCAGGCAGCCCTAGCCCCTTGGGAAAGCTGCACGAGGATAGAGCAAAAGCCAATTCCAAAGCTCGATCTTTTCCGTGTGGGTAAGGATTTCACTCAAAGTGTGACCTGTCTGGTCTGACATCCTGGTGGGTGCGCACGGAAAGTGGGCAAGAGATTCCTCTGAATGCCTCAGGAGTGGGCACTCAAGTTATCCCACAGAGGGGCAGAGCCAGAGGTCTTTGAGTGAGAGGAAGTCACGCCTGATTATGCTGGCAGGTCTGACTGACTGAGCCTTACTCAGAGCCCTGTGCTGAGTGGGAATAGAGTGGGGAGTTGCCAGCTCTTTGAGACTCTTACTATCCAGGCAGAGGCAGCAGCAACCCCATAGCTGGATTATCAGGCTTCTAATTGTGGAAGGAAAGACTAGGAGAGAGGCTCCAGGAACACTCTCACAGTGAGGGATCCTCTCACTGTTGGAGCCTATAAACACTAATGAACCTCGACTGCCAACGATACCGAAGCCCAATACATGACATTGCCATAGAGAATTAACAACTGCAAACCTCTTCCAGAGCGTGCCACAGGGGCAGAACCCGGGGTACAAAGTCACCGACCAGAAAGACAGAAAAGAAAAAGCAAGACGACAACCTCTCAAAATCAAGAATAATCTGTAGATTTTATAACCTATCCCATTTTATTATATTTGTTGGTCTGTGTCTCTTTTCTTCATTCTTGATTTTTTTTTTCTACTCCTATTTGGTCATTTAATTCTCTCTCAGTCTTACTCTCGCCTCTCTTTGAACTACACTACCCATAAGTGTTACATCTTCCATTATCTTTTCTTTCCTCCTCCTTTCTCTCTTTGAGGGTTGCAATCCAAAACCCCTAACTCTCTCTTTCTCTCTCCTCCTTTTTCTTTTTTCTTCTTTAAGTTGTTCCATCTTTTCTCTCTCTCTCTCTCTCTCTCTCTTTTCTCCCTCTATATTAGTCTCTTCCTCTCTCCTTTACGTCTTCTCTCATTCAAACTTCAATAACGAACAAATTATCTTATCTGGGACTCAAACTTAAGTTTGTGGCATTTTGGAGGGTTTTTACTTCACCTTTTTAACACATTAGCAGTGCTCCCATCCCTGGCTCTCCATTTTATCTAGTTCTTGTTCCACTAAATACAATAGTAATTTTTTAATATTCCAGCCCTTTTTCCTGTTTCCCTCTTATTCCTCTCATCATATCTCTGAGTCAGCCAACACCTAAAAGCAAAACATTTTATTCTTGACCCAAATTTTTTCCTAATTTGCTTTTTGTGGGTCTATACTGCTCCCCCCTTTTTTATATATAAATATTTTTTTCTTTTATTTTTTTTTCTTTTTTTTCTTTTTTCTTTACCCCTATATTACTTCTCCCCAATTCAGGCCCTCCACTACAGGTATTGTTTGTTCTATTTAGTACAATATAATTCACAGTTCATCACAAGATTTTCTCAAAAAAGAGGGGAAAGGAGAGGAGAGGAAAAAAGGAGGGGAAGGAATTATTCCCTTTTTTTCCTCAAATTTTTATCTTATTTTATTTTTCTTTATTTAATGATTAATTTAAAAAAATGCGCAATTTTTTATTTTTATTTTTATTTTTTTATCCTTTTATTCCTTATAAAATCTCATTAATACTATCAACAAAACCACCCTCAGATGCCATTAAAGAAGAGAAAATTGAATATCATGGATACAAAAGAAAGAGAGGTAACACAGAGAGATGAGGAAAAATCTATGGAGAAAAAAATGTAAGATATTGGAAACCCTGGAGTTAAATGACAGAGAATTTAAAATAGAAATTCTAAAAATACTCAGAGATATACAAGAAAACACAGAAAGGCAATTTAGGGAGCTCAGAAAACAACTCGATGAACACAAAGAGTATATCTCCAAGGAAATTGAAACTATAAAAACAAATCAAACAGAGATGAAAAACTCAATTCATGAGCTGAAAAATGAGGCAACAAGCTTAGCTAATAGAACAGGCCAGATAGAAGAGAGGATCAGTGAAATAGAAGACAAGCAACTTGACGCTCAACAAAGAGAAGAAGAAAGAGATTCAAAAATTAAAAAAAATGAAATAGCCCTACAGGAATTATCTGACTCCATCAAAAAGAATAACATAAGAATAATAGGTATATCAGAGGGAGAAGAGAGAGAAAATGGAATGGAGAACATACTCAAACAAATAATAGATGAGAACTTCCCAAGCCTCTGGAAAGAACTAAAACCTCAAATTCTAGAAGCAAACAGAACTCCAAGTTTTCTTAACCCCAAGAAACCTACTTCAAGGCACATCATAATAAAATTGGCACAAACCAACTGCAAAGAAAAAATTCTCAAGGCAGCCAGGGAAAAGAAGAATACAACATATAAAGGAAGGCCCATTAGATTATCATCAGATTTCTCAACAGAAACTCTACAAGCTAGAAGAGAGTGGACCCCAATATTTAAAGTCTTGAAAGAGAGGAACTTTCAGCCATGAATACTATACCCATCAAAGCTAACCTTCAAATATGAAGGAGAAATAAAAACATTCACAGATACAGAAAAGAATATAGAATTTATCACCAGAAAACCCCCACTCCAGGAAATACTAAAGGGGATTCTCCAATCAGATACAAAGAATAAAAAAACAACAACAACAAAGCCACAAGTAAAAGCTCCAAGAAGAACATAACAAAACCAACTTTAAACTGTGACAACAATAAGAAAGAAGGGGGGAGAGGATGAAGATTAACAGTAGCAAAGGGCAATGGAGGGCAAAAGTACTCACAAAATAGTGCACTACAATGAACAGGGTAGGAACCCTTTTCATTACTTAATAGTAATCACCATTGAAAAAACCACCACAGAAGCACACGATTTAAAAAAGATAGCAACAGGCCCTGGCCGGTTGGCTCAGCGGTAGAGCGTCGGCCTAGCGTGCGGAGGACCTGGGTTTGATTCCCGGCCAGGGCACATAGGAGAAGCGCCCATTTGCTTCTCCACCCCTCCGCCGCGCCTTCCTCTCTGTCTCTCCCTTCCCCTCCCGCAGCCAAGGCTCCATTGGAGCAAAGATGGCCCGGGCACTGGGGATGGCTCTGTGGCCTCTGCCCCAGGCGCTAGAGTGGCTCTGGTCGCAACATGGCGACACCCAGGATGGGCAGAGCATCGCCCCCTGGTGGGCAGAGCGTGGCCCCATGGTGGGCGTGCCGGGTGGATCCCGGTCAGGTGCATGCGGGAGTCTGTCTGACTGTCTCTCCCTGTTTCCAGCTTCAGAAAAATGCAAAAATAAATAAATTAAAAAAAAAAAAAAAGATAGCAACAGAGGAAAGATGTATGGAACACAACCAAATAAAAACAAAAGATAGAAAAACGAAAGAGAAGAATCAAACAAGGCACAAAACTAACAGAAAGCAATCTATAAAATGGCAATGAGGAACTCACAAGTGTCAATAATTACACTAAATGTAAACGGATTAAACTCACCAATAAAAAGGCACAGAGTAGCTGAATGGATCAAAAAAGAAAATCCAACAGTATGCTGCCTACAAGAAACTCAT
This sequence comes from Saccopteryx bilineata, assembly GCF_036850765.1. Lineage (NCBI taxonomy): Eukaryota > Metazoa > Chordata > Mammalia > Chiroptera > Emballonuridae > Saccopteryx > Saccopteryx bilineata. The sequence continues at coordinate 185,097,696 of NC_089494.1, forward strand.
CTAAGTAACAAGCATAAAAACAAATTCAAAGTGAAAGGCTGGAAAACAATACTCCAAGCAAATAACATTCACAAAAATGCAGGTGTAGCAATACTCATATCTGATGATGCTGACTACAAGACAGCAAAAGTACTCAGAGACAAAAATGGCCATTTCATAATGGCTAAGGGGACACTGAATCAAGAAGACATAACAATTCTTAATATATATGCACCAAACCAAGGAGCACCAAAATATATAAGACAGCTACTTATTGACCTTAAAACAAAAACTAACAAAAATACAATCATACTTGGAGACCTCAATACACCACTGACGGCTCTAGATTGGTCATCCAAACAGAGAATCAACAAAGACATAGTGGCCTTAAACAAAACACTAGAGCACCTGGATATGATAGACATCTACAGGACATTTCATCCCAAAGTGACTGAGTATACATTTTTCTCCAGTGTACATGGATCATTCTCAAGAATTGACCATATGCTGGGCCACAAAAACAACATCAGCAAATTCAGAAAAATTGAAGTTGTACCAAGCATATTTTCTGATCATAAAGCCTTGAAACTAGAATTCAACAGCAAAAAAGAGGGAAAAAAATCCCACAAAAAATGTGGAAACTAAACAACATACTTTTAAAAAATGAATGGGTCAAAGAAGAAATAAGTGCAGAGATCAAAAGATATATACAGACAAATGAAAATGATAATACGACATATCAGAATCTCTGGGATGCAGCAAAAGCAGTGATAAGAGGGAAGTTCATATCATTTCAGGCATATATGAACAAACAAGAGAGAGCCCAAGTGAACCACTTAACTTCCCACCTTAAGGAACTAGAAAATGAAGAAAAAGACAACCCAAAACCAGCCGAAGAAAGGAGATAATAAAAATCAGAGCAGAAATAAATGAAATAGAGAACAGAAAAACTATAGAAAAAATTAATAGAACAAGGAGCTGGTTCTTTGAAAAAATCAACAAAATTGACAAACCCTTGGCAAGACTTACCAAGGAAAAAAGAGAAAGAACTCATATAAACAAAATCCAAAATGAAAGAGGAGAAATCACCACGGACACCGTAGATATACAAAGAATTATTGTAGAATACTATGAAAAACTTTATGCCACTAAATTCAACAACCTAGAAGAAATGGATAAATTCCTAGAACAATACAACCTTCCTAGACTGAGTCAAGAAGAAGCAGAAAGCCTAAACAGACCTAGTAGTAGAGAAGAAATAGAAAAAACCATTAAAAACCTCCCCAAAAACAAAAGTCCAGGCCCAGACGGCTATACCAGCGAATTTTATCAAACCTTCAAAGAAGACTTGGTTCCTATTCTACAGAAAGTCTTCCAAAAAATTGAAGAAGAAGCAATACTTCCAAACACATTTTATGAGGCAAACATAACCCTTATACCAAAACCAGGCAAGGATGGCACAAAAAAAGAAAACTACAGACCAATATCTCTAATGAATACAGATGCTAAAATACTAAACAAAATATTAGCAAATCGAATACAACAACATATTAAAAAAATAATACATCATGATCAAGTGGGATTCATCCCAGAATCTCAAGGATGGTTCAACATACGTAAAACGATTAACGTAATACACCATATCAACAAAACAAAGAACAAGAACCACATGATATTATCAATAGATGCAGAAAAGGCTTTTGATAAAATACAACACAATTTTATGTTTAAGACTCTCAACAAAATGGGTATAGAAGGAAAATATCTCAACATGATAAAGGCCATATATGATAAACCATCAGCTAACATCATACTAAATGGCACAAAACTGAAGGCTTTCCCCCTTAAATCAGGAACAAGACAGGGTTGTCCACTCTCTCCACTCTTATTTAATGTGGTACTAGAGGTTCTTGCCACAGCAATCAGACAAGACAAAGAAATAAAAGGCATCCATATCGGAAAAGAAGAAGTAAAGGTATCACTTTTTGCAGATGATATGATCCTATACATCGAAAACCCCAAAGAATCCACAAAAAGACTTCTAGAAAAAATAAGCCAATACAGTAAGGTCGCAGGATACAAAATTAACATACAGAAGTCAATAGCCTTTCTATATGCCAACAATGAAACAACTGAAAAGGAACTCAAAAGAATAATCCCCTTCACGATTGCAACAAAAAAAATAAAATACCTAGGAATAAACATAACAAAGAATGTAAAGGACTTATACAATGAAAACTATAAACCATTGTTAAGGGAAATCGAAAAAGACATTATGAGATGGAAGAATATACCTTGTTCTTGGTTAGGTAGAATAAATATAATCAAGATGGCCATATTACCCAAAGCTATATACAAATTTAATGCAATTCCCATCAAACTTCCAATGACATTTTTTAAAGAAATGGAGCAAAAAATAATCAGATTTATATGGAACTATAAAAAGCCCCGAATAGCCAAAGCAATCCTAAAGAAAAGGAATGAAGCTGGGGGCATTACTATACCTGACTTCAAACTCTATTATAGGGCCACGACAATCAAAATAGCATGGTATTGGCTGAAAAATAGACACTCAGTCCAATGGAACAGAATAGAAAGCCCAGAAATAAAACCACATATATATGGTCAAATAATTTTTGATAAAAGGGCCAACAACACTCAATGGAGAAAAGAAAACCTCTTCAACAAATGGTGCTGGGAAAACTGGAAAGCCACATGCAAAAGAATGAAGCTGGACTACAGTTTGTCCCCCTGTACAAAAATTAACTCAAAATGGATCAAAGATCTAAACATAAGACCTAAAACAATAAAGTACATAGAAGAAGACATAGGTACCAAACTCATGGACCTGGGCTTTAAAGAGCATTTTATGAATTTGACTCCACAGGCAAGAGAAGTGAAAACAAAAATTAATGAATGGGACTACATCAGACTAAGAAGTTTTTGTTCAGCAAGAGAAATTGATAACAAGATAAACAGACAGCCAACTAATTGGGAAATGATATTTTTAAACACCTGCTCAGATAAGGGCCTAATATCCAAAATATACAAAGAACTCATAAAACTCAACGACAAACAAACAAACAATCCAATAAAAAAATGGGAAGAGGATATGAACAGACACTTCTCCCAGGAAGAAATACAAATGGCCAACAGATATATGAAAAGATGCTCATCTTCTTTAGCTATTAGAGAAATGCAAATCAAAACTGCAATGAGATACCACCTCACACCTGTTAGACTAGCTATTATTAACAAGACATGTAATAGCAAATGTTGGAGAGGTTGTGGAGAAAAAGGAACCCTCATCCACTGTTGGTGGGAATGTAAAGTAGTACAACCATTATGGAAGATAGTATGGTGGTTCCTCAAAAAACTGAAAATAGAACTACCTTATGACCCAGCAATCCCTCTACTGGGTATATACCCCAAAAACTCAGAAACATTGACTTGTAAAGACACATGCAGCCCCATGTTCATTTCAGCATTGTTCACAGTGGCCAGGACATGGAAACAACCAAAAAGCCCATCAATAGATGACTGGATAAAGAAGATGTGGCACATATACACTATGGAATACTACTCAGCCATAAGAAATGATGACATCGGATCATTTATAGCAAAATGGTGGGATCTTGACAACATTATACGGAGTGAAATAAGTAAATCAGAAAAAACCAGGAACTGCATTTTTCCATACGTAGATGGGACATAAAAGTGAGACCAAGAGACATTGATAAGAGTGTGGTGGTTATGGGGGGAGGGGGAAGAGTGAGAGGGAAGGGGGAGGGGGAGGGGCACAAAGAGAACTAGATAGAGGGTGACAGGACAATCTGACTTTGGGTGATGGGTATGCAACATAATTGAACTTTAAGATAACCTGGACATATTATCTTTGAATTTATGTATCTTGATTTACTGATGTCACCCCATTAAAAAATAAACACAATAAAAAAATAAAAAAAAAAGAATAAAAGGAACTCTATATTAGCACTGTACTGTAGTTGGTGAAGTTGTTTCTCATAGGCCTATGAATTAGCAAATCTGAAACCACAATACATGTATACTGGGACTAAACAAATACCTATATGAATTATGGATGTTGGAATCAAAGATAGAGTGCAAGGTTATAAACATTTGAGAGAATATGGCAAAATGAAGCATTTAATGCCAGATTAAGTTGGAGTCATCAGTATAAACTCATGTTTGTCTCAGCATTGATACAAATGGATAAAATAGAAATAATTATATATATATATGGGTTTAAAACATAATCTGTATGATGTATACAATATCCAATCTATATAATTATTAAGTTATTAATAGAGTATTACATTAATCTATATATATATAGATATAATATTTCTGAGCTATTTATACTTAAAAGACCTAGGAACAATGATACCATAATACCAATGGAAACATCCATAACCCAGATCTTGGTTTCCAGTAGAAGGAATGAGGACTCCTTGGAAAAATAGATGATTATAAATTTTGGACAAGAAATATACAAATGTGCCTGGAGCATCTTTTAGTATCAGAAAATAAAGGAGTGCTTTAAAAAACAAACCAATGCACTATGTAAAAAAAGCACAACTGAACTAGTTCTTAGTGACCAAAGTTGGAATAATTTAAGCAACAGAATAAATAATGTACCACTGTACTATAACTTAAAAATAGGTATGTATGAGCTCATACTGATACAAATAAATGATCAAATAAATAAAGTTGGGAGAATAGACACTAATTAAAGAATAAAATCTTGCCAATTGTGACAACATGGATGAAACTAGAGGGCATTCTGCTAAGTGAAATAAGTCACAGAAAGATAAATGCCATATGGTTCCACTTATATGTAGAATCTACAAAACAAATAAACAAACAAAACAGAACAGACTTATATATACAGAAACAACGGAGTGGTGGTTGTCAGAGGAGGTGAGGGTTTGAGGAATGGGCTAAAAGGGTGAGAAATATTTAGATGTATAAAATAAACCATGAGAATGTAATATATAACTTAGGGAATAAAGTCATTAATGTCATCCTAATTTTGTACAATGAGATGTTTACTAAAGTTATGGTGCAGATCACTTTGTAAAGTATATAAATCTCAAATCATTATGCTGTACACATGAAACTAATATAATATAAAATCATGTGTCAATTATAATTTTTAAAATTTAAATTAAATACATGAAATTTTAAGCTTTTGAATAAGTTAATAACAAAATTAAAATTAAATTAAATAGAGTGAATCAATTTAATATTTTAAATTATTTGCCTATTACTTGATTGAGAATAAGAATTGAAGAAAACCAGTTCAAGGAAGCAAACCAAAGTTTGGGAAGATTGGCAAAACTTCTGGGAAGAGAAAGGCTTATATAGACTGAGATAGGTAGAGATTCAAAGTCTAGTTTGTCTAATGGAATTGAGTTATGCATTTATAGATGGTTTGGCTACACAGAGTACTTTGATGGTGTTTTAAAAGAGATTACAGCATTCTTTCATAGAACTGCAGTCTAGGAGTGATAGTTGAATATTTAATAGTAAATTATAAAAGAACACAGGATAAAATAAGTATTCAAAAGAGGTACAAATGCCACACAAAGGAACAATCTAGATAATTTATTTCAGCTAATTTGGGCAGAGCAATCAGGAAAGGTTTCATAGAACAGGTAGCATTGAATTAGTGCTTAGGGTTAAAGGAGGTATTAGAAGTAGAGAATGAGGAAAAACTTACTCAATGTATCCTACCTGAGACCACAGGAAGTATTAAGGAAATTATAAATATACCAGAGGGTTGGGCTATGTGAACTTAATTGGAGATGAGTTTACATGCACAGAGGGCAGGAAAAGCTGTGCAGGTCACCAGAGGGAACATTTATATGTATATAAGGGAAAAAAATGAGACCAGAGGATTGAACCCTGGAGTATGCCAATATTTGGAGTTTGAAAAGAGGAAGTAGATTTAGCAATGAGCAATGAAACAAAGACATCTGTTGGGTAGAAAATAAATTAGAAAGATATGGAAACTAAAAACACATGAAGAAAGTAATTCAAGATAAGAATTGATTTTCTGTATCAGATGCTGCTAGTTTGGGTAAAAGGAGGGAGATAGATAGCTGATAGTGAATTTAGCTAGATGAATATATTTGGTTTAGGGAAGAAGAAGTAGGGAAGAAGATGCAGTAAAAGCTTCAGATAGAAGCTTTAAGTATGAGAATCAGGAGCTATCGATAATCATCTCCCTATCCTGGGGAGGTAGTGTGTTTTCATTGGACTTAATAAAAGTGGCACCGAAAAAGAAGCAGGGAAGACAAATATACAGACTCCTGACAATGGTTAGTTCAGTCATACCGTAGTATCTTGCTAATAAATCTTTCTTTAGTCTAAGTTAATTAAAGTGGAATTTCTGTGCAAAGAGCATTAGCTGGTGAAGTAGTTAAATATACTCAGCTAATTTTTGCAAAAATTAAGTGTGAAATATAAAAAAATAAATCAATGGAATTTGGAAATTTAGACCTGTAATTCACAAATAAATTTAGAATTGCAGTTTAATAGTTTATAATATAGTCAAGTTATTTGGTAAGATAGAGATTGCTCAGTTTGTATGTAAAAGTATAATAGCACTAATTTTTTATGTATATGTGTGTGTGTATATATATATAATACTGTAGAATATATACATATGAAGAGCAGCTGACTAAAGTCCATAGAAGATAATTTCATGTAATATACATATAAAAAAACAAGAATGTAGTATCATAAACAGTAAAGGAGGGTAGGAATTAAGAATTGTAGGGTATAGCACATGTAGTCAAGGGTATCAGATTTTCTCGAAGACATTAACTATGATGATCACTGTCACAAAACAGTGATATTTGAGAGGATAGTAAGAAACTTTGAAAATACAATTTCAGTTTAATCAATAAATAGAAAGATGGGATCAGATTATCAGGTTTAATTCGAGTGTGCATGGATAAAGAGAAGACAGTAAGAGAGTAGTACTTTTTAAGTGAAAGGGAGAAGAAAAATGGTAACTAGGGGGAAGACTCAGCTGAGTGAGAGGAGTCTTAAATAGCAGTAATACTCAAGCATATTTGTTGCTGATGATTGAATTGCAGAGGAAAGGGACAGGTGGAAAATCAAACAAATAAAGACGGAGCAAAGATAGGAATGCCAATTTAGAAGGAAGAGTTAGCTTTGGGTAGAAGGTAGGTGGGCTACAGGTCTGTTGAAGGTAATGAAATGCAGGAGTAATGAAATGCAGAGGTAGTTTCTGGTGAAAAAGTAAGATTTCTTTCTATGTTAAAGACCACAGTTGAATGAAAAGGGCCAAGATCTAGAAACATAAAAATAATGACAAGGAAATAGATCAGCCAAAGAAGGAAATAGTATAAATAACTATCAAGAAATAAATAAGGATTGTCCTTTCCCCCCACCCTAGAACTCCATGCTTGATTTCCAACTGATTTTAAACATCTAAAACATCAAGGACTGTGCCATAAAAGGGTAGGATTAGAGAGAACAAATACTGGGGTTTGCTTTGGGATCCATATCTTTAAGAGGAAGACTCTGGATCCTACTCCACAGGGAAAGCTCTGATTTCCTGCATAGGAAGGAGCCTTTTGAGAGTGTTATCTTGATATACTAGCAAGAGCAAAGGGTATGAATTTGCTGATAAAAGTCTTTCCATAAGAGACCACTGATATTAGAGGAAGTTCATAGTTTCTACAGGACAGCCAACTTCATGCTGCCTCACCATTGTGAAAAGGAGTTCCTAAAAAAGAACCACCATCCTCCCTTACCACAGACACTTGTGATATTAAGAATTATTGTTCCAAAGGACTACAAATGGATATGCACATATATAAAAATGTGATCCATTCAGAAGTTATGGATCATTTTAAAGTTTACTGCTGGTTCTTAATTTGAAGCCTTAATCAACAGAAAATTTGCTCTTCAGCCTATGACTGATACACAGACACATTGTAATTGCTCCACATTCCTGAGTAATCATTTCCTGATGGGTTTATTGCCACCTCTGCCTTATCAGGGCATGGCACTGTTATGGACCTTGGTGATAAATTACCCTTTAGAGAGGAATAAGACAGTGCCACTTTAACAAGTGCAATAAAGCACTTTTTATATTGGGAGAGTTCAGTGCATTTTCCATTCATCATACACCCTCAGTGATTTTACACAGATTTTACACTGTTGATTAGCTCATTAGTGGGGTTTAATTGAATACATTAACTGGCAGAATTACAGCTTGACTATGAACCAGAGGCTGCAGCATTATAAATGACAGACAAACCACAGACATGCATGGCCAGCCGGAAGGAAGTTCTTCTCTTTGATTAACTTTCATTAGATTTTAATTCTTTTCCCCTCCTCACTCCTGTAATTGACTCCACATGAATATTTACTATGAATTGGATAAGTGAATATATAACATTAATACACATTTTCAAACTTTCCTTTCCTTCTAATATGTTTTCTGAAATAGAAGAAGAAAAAGAGCAGTTTAAGAAAGTGATGAAAATGTCTGCAGGAAAACAAGAAATAATTTTCATATAGAAATTCAATAAATTCACCTCTTTCAAAAGCCATATTTTTACTAACTCCTTGACAACACATAGTATAAATGAATTGTTCCCTTGTGGGTGCACATCAGTATCATATGGAAAGTATTTAAAAATACAGATTCCAGGACCACATCATAAACCTATTAAATAAGAACTTAAGAGGTAGGCCCAGGTATATTAATAATTAACTAATTTCCCAGCTGATTCTTTCACAGTGAATTGGTGCTGTGGTTAAAATCACCTGTTAGTTTGCATTGAAAGTGAAGCAATGTAGAATGTTCACTAAAAGGACTTGAAAGGGATATGTTACCATGTTACGGCAGAATGGATCTCAGAAAGCCTAAAGACACTCAAAGAGGTGGAGAACAGTCTTATTACCATGGTGGGTGCAGAGGAGGTTAATTCTCCAAAGTCTGAGCCTTGATGGGCAGGGTCTTTGGGGTTTTAAGGTCACACTGTTGAGCAGGGTTACAAGCTATGTGGAATGCAAAAGCAGTTTACAGAAGCTAAAAAGGCAGAATTATTAAAAAACAGAACAAAGAAGCAGTAACGGCCATATTAAGGTGAAGCATTTCGCTTTGTCATCATGGAGTCATAGCTACATCAACCATGTGGAGAAAGTTCATGGTCTTTTAAGAAAGAAGACAAAACTTTTCCTGTAGCTCAAATTCTTCACCACACAGGCAGGCTCCCAAGGCTTTGTTAAACTCTCTATGCATCCACTCCCATATTTCTTTTAACTTTTTACTTCTGCTAGCTGTAATTGACTTATGAGAAGACATTTTTACTTATATTTATTTCCTAAGAAATCGTATTTGCCTCAGTGGAAACTATAAGCATAGAGACAATGTAAAATGTAGTTTTTGGTTTTGATTATTTTATTTTCAGATAGTTAGTGATTGGTAGTAGAAGGAACACTGGACAGTGGAGATGGTTCTGGGTTCTAGTATTAGCCTTGTTACTTGTTTTGCAGACACCATCAGGAAGTAACAGCTTCTCTGGGCTTCAATCCACTAGTCTCAATATAGAATCAGTTATATCTCATGAACAAAAAGCTAGCTATAAAATTAAATGAAAGTTTACTTGATTTCTGTGAAAATGGTACAAGTTGGAAACACCATCCCCAAAGGATAGGGAGAGTAGGAGTCTAGAAAATTAGGCAGCTAATTTACCAAGCAGAGTGTATAAAAAAGAAAGAGTATTGTATCTAAACAGTATCTACAAACTGTGTGGCTAAAATAAGAAAGGTGGGATAAAAACATACTTGTTGATGGTTATAGCTAGCTCACCTGTACCTGATATTTTCAGGCTGAAAGGGGCAGGCGTGCCTCTAAACAGTCACCTAGGAAGGCAACCACTGAATGAGAAGATAGAAGATAAAAGATTGATTTACAGTCATTGGGAAAATAAGCACTGGAAAAGAATGAAGAGGAAGAAAGAAATACAAAATACTTTTTCTGTGAGCTCTAAAAAAAAAAAAAAGAAAACCAGGAAGTCCAGGAGTGAGAGAAAAAAGCACATTATATTATAGACAGGGAGGGAGAGAAAGAATTGTGATTAGCAAGATCTCCCTAAAAATGCACTGGAGCAGTTACCAACAAATTACTCTGAAGCAGAGACTTTGATCAATGATTTAACTGAAATGGACCCAAAAGATGCATTTAGTGATTCTAAGTTCTGAAATTTAGTACTTAATTTGCATTACAGATCATGATGAAATTTTTGTTTATTCTGGAAAATGTATTGAGAGATTAAAGATTTGTACTGAAATTTTAACATGAAAAGTGAAAGCAAATGCTCTCAATGTTCTCAGTAGGATTGAAGTAAGCCTTTTAAAACACATCCTGAACTTTGTTAACAAGATGCAGGTATTGTGATATGTTTAAGTGGCCTAGAGCCCAAGAAATAGTAGCTCAAAACTCCACACAAGTCTCTGACTCCTATATTTTAGAAACTTCAGGTATGGCATGTCACATTTTTTCATAAAAAAATATTGTTTATACTATTTTGGAAGTGCCTGTGATTGCTTATTATTTTCTTCTTCAATCATGCAATTTTTTTGTTTTGTTTTTAAGTACATTAATGAGCTTTTTGGTAATAGAAGCCAAGAATATGACAAGGTTGCCTCTTAAAACTCAAGGACTAAAAAGTTTCCAAATACATGTATTTAAAAAATTACCTTTGTGTTGCCAGAGCTAAAGAAAATGTAATCTATTAGATAAAGCCTTTCTATTTCAAACAGATCTCTTCCTTCTCCTGAACTTACATAGCATGCTGTTTGTGCACCTTATGAGGTTCTTATCTTATTTTACCTTCTGTCATACTTATTTGCACATGAACTTTATCTTTCTTCTTACATGATCTATTTCTGGTAGAAAGAGATAGTATTTAATAAAATATAAAATGGCCACACAGTTAATTATTGTAATTCTCATAATACATATAAAGCTCTATTGAGAACAAAGAATGAACCAAGCAGAACACAGAATGAAACATTCATTGATTGCAGTTTCCTTCAAAGTTCACACACTGGAGTCAACAGATCTCACAGCTTGGAACAAAAGTTATAAATATGTACTAATATTGGATTAACTATTTCTATATCTTAGTGGAGTCTAAAATGACTGGAAATATGGGTCAATAAAATGCATAATTTAAGGCTATTGAAATAGAAAATACAATTTTATGTTGAGTATTTTGTAGGTTATTCTTAGTCATGCTGAGATATGAAAATAACTTGAGGAAAAATAGACTAGACAGAAATTAAGCAATGTATTGAAATGAAATCACAAAGTGAAACAATATATTATGTTTAAATATGCACAGTGTAAGAAGGAATATTGCTGGAAAAAAATTGAGAACCAATGAAGAGTGCTAAAAAGCAGAAAATGTTGAAAATACATTTAGAATATAGATAAAGTATCTCACTTTATATTTCTGTAGTCACAACTTCTGAAAAGCCTTATTGTTCCCTATTTTGTTCAGTGGAGCTCAGACATTACACATCTTGATGTAGACTACCTGAACCATCACACAGGGCAGGGATAGTAATGGGAGAGAAACCATTACAAATAAATAGAGGCTGGAAATCATCCTGTTGCTTTTTACCTGCCACAGAGCCTGAATGGGCACTTTGGACACATAAAATCAGTCTTCTATATCTACTGTACTACAAAGCTGTGACTTCCTTCGATTCCTGTTCACTTGAATCTCAGGCTGCTCAGCTGGAGCCCTGTCATTGTTATAAGCTGTCACTAATTCTTTTTTTCTAAGTCCAGAATCTATCCTGTACTTATTTCTCACTATTAGCCATGATGTGTCTCTAAAGATTATAAGTCAATGAGAACCATAATGAGTACCTGCGGACCCAATATTTTTGTATCCGGAGACTCTTGCTTCAATCTGACTCCATTGAAATCAGTGCCAGTGTGTCACCTAAGCCATCACACCCATTTTAATACTATGATTAGGAGAAAATTAAGTTAACACAGATCAGTTAAAATATTAAACATATTGTCTTAAAACTTAATGTGTTCACTCATGAATCAGTCATTCTATTTGTTGATTTCATTGAGCAAATTTTCTGTAAATTAACATAAAATAGTACTAAATTGAAATACAACAGAATTATTATTGCTTGTTAATATGTTTAACACCATAAACATGGACATATACTTACAAAAAATTGTAACAATTTAAGCTGATTAGCTGAAATTTGGAATCTAAATCTTGCTTCTCAGAGCCATCTCGCCTTTTGGTAAACTTTATTGCCTAATGTAAGGCATAGCCCATGCTGGACACTCTCTCTCTCTCTATTTCTTGCAAGCATAAATGTGTCTTTCCAAGCCAGAAGGTTTTAGCAAAAAAATTAGATTCAGAAATGAAGCACCACAGGTTCATAGTGTAAATGAACAGTTACAGCTGAATCAGAACCTAACATGCACTATTAGTTCTCAAAGGCACAGTATGGAGACAGTGGAAAAATGTGGATTCTTTTTGCCTTGTGTATTAGAATTCTCCAGAGAAACATAGCCAATAAGATACAAAAGGAGATTTAGTAAGAGAAATTGGCTCAACTGTTACAGAGGTAGAAAAGTCCCATGATCTGCTGCCTGCAAGCAGAAAACCCAGGAAAGCCAGTGGTATATATAATTCCATCTGAGTCCTGAGCCCTGATAACCAGGGCAACCACTGATGTAAATCTCAGTCCAGTCCAAGGTCAGGAGAAAATGCAGTGAGATATTCCAGCTCAAGCAATGAGGCAGAAAAAAAGGGACAATTTCCTGCTTCCTCAGCACTTTTGTTCTACTCAAGCCCTCACACAATGGGAAGGACAGTCAACTTTACTTACTCCACTGATTCAAATGCATATCTTATCTGGAAGCATCTCACAAGCACACCCAGAAATAATGATTAATTAACCACATATCTAGGCATCCTCTGATCTAGTTAAGCTGATATATAAAATTAGCTCTCATACCTGGTTTACAAAATTTAGCTAGATTAAGTATAGTAACTGAGTAATTTATTTAAGTTATAAATATAAATTATTGAAAGTAATGAGTATATAGATGGATGTGTGTGGGTGTGTGTGTGGATGTGTTTACTATATGATACACGTTTTTGAACCCAGGGCAACAAAGAGATTCCATGTTGCTTACCCACTCAAATTTATTGCGAGTGCTTACCTGGAAGTTTGCACTAAAAATATTAGAATAGTTTGGACTCAACCCAAAAAGTTTTAAGCTCACATTTCATTATCTGCCATGGCCAGAAGCTGGGGGAGAGAGGTAGCATCTGTGCAGTGTATGTATTTTGATTTCTACACTTCACTGAAACTACATGTTAGTTACTTTTAGTAAAATATTAGATACTGTGATTTTATAGTAAGTCCCTACCCTTAAGCAGCTTGGAGTTGTAAATATAGCTTGGATATAAAGGATCTTTAATATCAAAAGTACTTATGATATTGCTTATGCACAAAACTCAAGATGAGAATGCAAAGTGAATAAGAAATATTCGCTAGGCTCAAGGATTTATAATTTAGTAGATGTTCTTGGCCACATACAGTGCCAGCCTAAAATGTGTAGAGAGCTTAATACAAACACTGTTAGTAAAAGCTGGCCTTTGACGGTATTATCTCCATATGTATGTTAGTATATATATCTACTTGCCGTCCTGAGTCACAGGAATCAGAGTGCCCAGCTGAGCTGGATAATAATAACACAGGCAGTCTTGAGACAAAACAGCCATTTTCTGTATTTTCTGCACTGGTGTTTTCTTCCAGAATTGCGAATGCTTCCCTCTTTTATTGCTGGCTCTTTGCTGCCCCAGATCACGGAGCTTCTTGAAGGCTGCTAGTGAATGAACAATTTTGTTTCTATTCCCAGGATAACATTTGTAAGAGTACAACTCAGGCAGATATGTTCAGTTATGCAAGCAAAAACTACTTGCTTTTTATCTGCAGAAAGTCATTTGAGGCATGATTATGCAGCACCTGCAAAGATATTATTGGGTGGTTTTTTTTTTCCCTGTTAGGAAGATATGGTTCTGATGACCCTCATTGTATTGGAGAGAAGAAGGGTAGTGATTAGGTGGTTATTGTTTCCCATTGCAAGGCAGATTTCTAGAGGAGACATTTTATTTTCAGTACAGCTTGTTTAAGTAAATGAGGAAACTGTCATACTCACACAAATCCTAAAAATAAAATGGCACACAATCAGCATTTAATTCTGAATATTATCTTCCCCAGAATAGATTTATTCCTATAAAAGGTTCAGTCTTTCCAACTCTTGTACTATTGTTCTATTTTAATTAAATACCTTTTCAATTAAATTATCATATTTTGTATGTTAACTAAATTCGCTTTTTATTTCATTGTCTCTTGTAAAAATATTTTGTTTATTAAAAATAAAACTGAGTGCTGAATATGTTAAACTTTGCCATGTCATCACTTTTACTACTTAAATGTGTGCTAACCATTTAATAGACTGTGAATTATTTAAATTTTGTCATCTGACTTAGTTGAGAATGTTCATCTCAATTTCATGACTCTCTATGATCTTATTTTATATCTAGTAGCTGTCTCCTTTGAACTGTTCTCTAGATGGGTCAACCTTTCAGAGTTGAATAGTTTGCATTTGGCCCTAGAGTTTCACTTTCCATCCTTCTTTACTGTACTCTTTGCACCAGTATTTGACTTGATTAGACTCATTGCCTTCATGATTTACAGTTACATTTATCCAATAAAAATATGCAATGGGAAATCTGTGGGTGTGATATCAAAACTGCTCTTACATTTACATTTCCGGTCCCCTCTGTTAGTCTGTTGGTACCAATGGCTGGTTTCTTTCCTGTGGAATTCCACAGGATGATGCTTCATCTTCTTTCTTGGTGTCCCATAAAAGTGTCCACACAACTTTAAATATTTTTTTCTTTTCTTCTCTTTTCCTTTTCTCTTCTTTTCTTTCATTTTTTTCTTCCTTCCTTCCTTCCTTCCTTCCTTCCTTCCTTCCTTCCTTCCTTCCTTCCTTCCTTCCTTCCTTCCTTCTTTCTTTCCTTCCTTTTTTCTCTCTTTCTTTTTCTCTTTCTCTCTTTCTTTCTTTCATTCATTCTTATTTCTAGCTCTAAATTCTTTTTAAAATTAAACTTATTAATAGTGATTATTTGGGGTAATGTATATGTATTATATTTTATGTAGCTGCATTTCTAAATATTTATGAATTTATTTTTAATTGAATTATTTTGGGGTTACATTGGATAACATAATTATACAGGTTTCAGGTGCCCGATTCTACAACACATCTTCTGTACACTGTATTATGTGCTCAACCCCCAAGTCAAGTATCCATCCATCACCATTTATACCCGCAATATACTCCTCTACCTTTCATCATTCTGGAAATCACTACAATGTTGTTAGTTTTTTTTCCTCTTTCTTTGTCTTTTTTTGTTGTTGTTCAATTTCTTCATCCCCTCACTCTGTCACCCCCCACATCTCAGCTTGCTCTCTATTGATGAATCTGTCCCTATTTTGAATGAACTAAGGATAAATAATAATAAATAAACAATTTTTAAATGAGAGGAGGGTGATAAAGAGACAGATTCGGTCATGCACCCCGACCAAGATCCACCTGGCAAGCTCTTTCTGGGACCAATGCTCAAATCAACTGAGCTATCTTCTATACTTGAGGCTGACACTCAGACTGACCTAACCATTGTTTACAAGAGGGGAAGAGAGAGAGAAGGGTAAAAGAGAAAGGGAGAGAAGCAAATGGTCACTTCTAATGTGTGTCCTGACCAGGGATAAAACCCAGGACATCCACCCCTCAAGGCAATGCTTTATCCACTAAGCTAACTGGCCAGGGCCAAATAAACATTTTTTTATTAAACACTTTACAATCACCTTTAAAAGCATGTCCCCACATCTTTCCTGCTGGATTTCTACTAGATATACCATCTACCCAATTTTAACCAACATCAGCAAAGACTGAGTGAAGATGAAAAAGTAAAAAGTCTCAGTAAAGAAATAGAAGACATAAAGAAGACACAAATGGAAATTTTAGATCTAAAAAATATAATAACCTTTAAGATCACTGGATAAAGAATACATGGGATCTCTCTGTATTATTTCTTACAACTGCTTGTGAATCTACAATAATTTCAAAACAAAAGTTTAATTTAAAATATATTTTTTGGCTTGACCTGTGGTGGCACAGTGGATAATGTGTCGACCTGGAATGCTAAGTTCACTCATTCAAAATCTTGGGCTTAACTGATCAAGGTACATACAAGAAGCAACTCCTATGAGTTAATGCTTCCCACTTCCCCCACTTTTTCTCTTTTCTCTCTCTAAAAATTAATAATAAATAAATTTATATAATATATATTTTAGAAGAAAAATATAACTTTACTTTGAAAGTATTAATATTCAGGAAAAAAAATCCCAAAATGTTATTTTTTTTTAAACAACTTCATTAGGGTATAGTAGATACACAAAAACCTGTATATATTTAATAAATACAATTTGATGAGTTTTGGACATATGCATATTCCCATAAAATTGTCAGAACAATCAAGATAACAAACATATCTGTCACCTTCTGATGGTTCCTCATACTGTTTTGTTATTGTTATTGTTGTGTATGTATTTTATATAATGCCTTTAAGCACTAAATCACAGTACTGACAGTATTTTTTCAGAAATACTTAACAGTTATCTATTTCTGATACCTATAATCTAAGATTTGATAGCTTTATAGTTTATTTCTTTGGTAAATAAACTTTCTCATAAAAAACCCTGCTTTTATCTCTAATTATTAAGCAATTAGAACAATGTTTGAAATATTAAGAATATTGATGGGTAGCTATAAACCAGATAAGGTAGGGTCTAATAGGGCCTGGAATTAATTTTGAACTTTATTATAAATGTGAGTCACAATAAGATTGAGAATAAGGTATAGTCTGAATGAGAATTAGCCTTTTATCTTTGATTATGTTGTCCTTTGACAAATAATATTTTTTTCATATTATGCAATTTATTCTTGTGTGAAAAATTTCACTCATGATTTGAGCTTACCTCGAAGGAATAAATACATTCTAACTCCAGACAGTATACACATTCTCATACATTTTTTACTTTTATTTTTTATTTTTTTATTTTATTTTTTTGTATTTTTCCGAAGTTGGAAACGGGGAGGCAGTCAGACAGACTCCCGCATGCGCCCGACCAGGATCCACCCGGCATGCCCACCAGAGGGCAATGCTCTGTCCATCTGGGGCGTCGCTCTGCCACAATCAGAGCCATTCCAGCACCTGAGGCAGAGGCCACAGAGCCATCCTGAGCGCCCGGGCAAACTTTGCTCCAATGGAGCCTCGGCTGTGGGAGGGGAAGAGAGAGACAGAGAGGAAGGAGAGGGGGAGGAGTGGAGAAGCAGATGGGCACTTCTCCTGTGTGCCCAGGCCAAGAATCGAACCCTGGACTCCTGCATGCCAGGCCGACGCCCCACCACTGAGCCAACTGGCAAGGGCCTCATACATTTTTTTAATATGTTAGTAATTGTTTTAAATTTACATTTAATTTTTATTTTTTTCATTTCCAAGAGAGAATAGAGGAGATAGAGAGAGACTCCTGCATGTGCCCAAACCGAGATCCACCTGGCAACCCCCACCTGGGACTGATGCTCTGCCCGTCTGTGGCCATTTTCATAACTGGGCTATTTTTAGCACCTGAGACAGAGGCTTCACAGAGACATCCTCAGCATCTGGGGGTGATGGGCTCAACCAATCTAGCCACTGGTGGAAGAAAGGGAAGGGAGAGAGAGAGAGGGAAAGAAAGAGAGAGAGAAGAGAGAAGAGGAAGGGTGAAGAAGCAAATGGTCACTTCTCCTGTGTGCCCTGACTGGGAATTGAACTTGAGACATCTATATACTGGGCTGACGCTCTATTACTGAGCCAAACCAGCCAAGGCTTAAATTTACATTTACATTTTAATACATCTAAAATGTATTTCGTTATATGTTACAGAATGAAAGTTTATATTTTGTTCTTCAGAATACAATATGTTTACCCTAGTACCATTTTTGAAACATTCTGGTCCCACACTTGGGACACATTATTATTATATTATTATTATTTTCACACTGCTTTGATCAATATCTCACTTTCTGTTATTTTGACTGACCTCTTAGACTTACTGTACAAATATTATGCTATTCTGATTTAAAATGCTGTGTAGCCAAAAGACAGGAGTCTTTTCACTATTCTTTCTTAATACTTGTTCAGCAATTTCATCCTCATTCTTCCATATGCACTTCAGAATTATGTACTATAAAAATGTTCCCTAGTAATTCTGAAATAAAATTAAATGCATACATATAAATAGATAACTATTTTATAATTCTATGCTAGTCCTTCATTTCATCTATTCATTTATTCATGTATCTATATTCAATAGTGCATTTCATATATCATTTGTATGGGTGCTTGTGCACACATGCCTGTGCAATCTTTAAAATAAGGCTTTGATGATAGGATTATGTCAACATTATAAAATAAGCTATGACCTCTTTATAACATTTCTTAAAGTATGAAGAGTTTATCTCATAAAGGTATCTTAAAATTTATAAGTGAAACAACCTGGAACTTGTTTCTTTTAAAATCATATACCTTCGAAAGAAAAAAAAAAGAGCAATACCTTTAACTATATAAATACTTGTTATTATTTTCATTTATTTGCTTCTACTTTTTATTCATATTTTATATTATTGAAATAGTATTGAAATGTACTGCTTTTAAAATTGACATTAGATTATGAGCATTTCTTCTTAGATGGTACAAATTCTTTGGGAAAAATACACATATATCATTTTAATTGGCTGAAAATTGTTGTGTGGATATGTTAAAATTTATAAAATAATTTCTGTATTGTTGCTCCTTGGTTTATTGTTAATTTTCACTATCAAAAGTAATTCAGTGAAAAACTTTACCATTGAAAACCTTTTTCTTTTCTTAAAATTTTAAAATGTTGAATTTTATATCTTCTTAGGTCAGTTATAATACATGTTTTGCTAGAAAATTATGAAAGATCTTAACATTTGCATAGAACTGTCACATAATAATTTATGATAATTTTTTTTGCTTTTTTTTTTAATAAATTTATATTAATGGTAATGGGATGACATTAATAAATCAGGGTACATATATTCAAAGAAAACATGTCTAGGTTATTTTGTCATCAAATTATGTTGCAAACCCCTCGCCCAAAGTCAGATTGTCCTCCGTCACCCTTCATCTAGTTCTCTGTGCCCCTCCCCCTCCCCCTAACTCTCTCCCTCCCTCCCCCCCCCCACCCTTGGTAACCACCACATTCTTGTCCATGTCTCTTAGTCTCATTTTTATGTTCCACCAATGTATGGAATCATGTAGTTCTTGTTTTTTTCTGATTTACTTATTTCACTCCTTATAATGTTATCAAGATCCCACCATTTTGCTGTAAATGATCTGATGTCATCATTTCTTATGGCTGAGTAGTATTCCATAGTGTATATGTGCCACATCTTCTTTATCCAGTCTTCTATTGAAGGGCTTTTTGGTTGTTTCCATGTCTTGGCCACTGTGAACAGTGCTGCAATGAACATGGGGTTACATGTGTCTTCACGTATCAATGTTTCTGAGGTTTTGGGGTATATACCCAGTAGAGGGATTGCTGGGTCATAAGGTAGTTCTATTTTCAGTTTTTTGAGGAACCACCATACTTTCCTCCATAATGGTTGTACTACTTTACAGTCCCACCAACAGTGAATGAGGGTTCCTTTTTCTCCACAGCCTCTCCAACATTTGCTATTACCCGTCTTGTTGATAATAGCTAATCTAACAGGAGTGAGGTGGTATCTCATTGTAGTTTTGATTTGCATTTCTCTAATAACTAATGAAGCTGAGCATCTTTTCATATATCTGTTGGCCATTTGTATCTCTTCCTGGGAGAAGTGCCTGTTCATGTCCTCTTCCCATTTTTTTATTGGATTGTTTGTTTATTTGTTGTTGAGTTTTATGAGTTCTTTGTAAATTTTGGATATTAGGCCCTTATCTGAGCTGTCGTTTGAAAATATCAGTTCCCATATAGTTGGCTGTCTGTTTATTTTGATATCAGTTTCTCTTGCTGAGCAAAAACTTTTAATTCTGATGTAGTCCCATTCATTTATCTTTGCCTTCACTTCTCTTGCCATTGGAGTCAAGTTCATAAAATGTTCTTTAAAACCCAGGTCCATGATTTTAGTACCTATGTCTTCTTCTATGTACTTTATTGTTTCAGGTCTTATATTTAGGTCTTTGATCCATTTTGAATTAATTTTAGTACACGGGGACAGGCTGTAGTCGAGTTTCATTCTTTTGCATGTGGCTTTCCAGTTTTCCCAACACCATTTGTTGAAGAGGCTTTCTTTTCTCCATTGTGTGTTGTTGGCCCCTTTATCAAAGATTATTTGACCATATATATGTGGTTTTATTTCTGGGCTTTCTATTCTGTTCCATTGGTCTGAGTGTCTATCTTTTTGCCAATACCATGCTGTTTTGATTATCGTGGCCCTATAATATAGTTTAAAGTCAGGTATTGTAATGCCCCCAGCTTCATTCTTTTTCCTTAGGATTGTTTTGGCTATTCGGGGTTTTTTATAGTTCCATATAAATCTGATGATTTTTTGTTTCATTTCTTTAAAAAATCTCATAGGGATTTTGATGGGAATTGCATTAAATTTGTATATTGCTTTGGGTAATATGGCCATTTTGATTATATTTATTCTTCCTATCCAAGAACAAGGAATATTTTTCCATCTCATTGTATCTTTTTCGATTTCCCTTAACAATGCTTTGTAATTTTCATTATATAGGTCCTTTACGTTTTTTGTTATGTTTATTCCTAGGTATTTTATTTTTTTTGTTGCAATCGTGAAGGGGATTATTTTTTTGAGTTCGTTTTCTAATATTTCATTGTTGGCATATAGAAAGACTATGGACTTTTGTATGTTAATTTTGTATCCTGCGACCTTACTGTATTGGTTTATTGTTTCTAATAATCTTTTTGTGGAGTCCTTCGGGTTTTCGATGTATAGGATCATATCATCAGCAAAAAGTGATAGCTTTACTTCTTCTTTTCCGATATGGATGCCTTTTATTTCTTTGTCTTGTCTGATTGCTCTGGCCAGAACTTCTAGCACCACGTTGAATAAGAGTGGAGAGAGTGGACAACCCTGTCTTGTTCCTGATTTAAGGTAGAAAGTCCTCAGTTTTATGCCGTTTAATAGGATGTTGGCTGATGGTTTATCATATATGGCCTTTATCATGTTGAGATATTTTCCTTCTATACCCATTTTGTTGAGAGTCTTAAACATAAAATTGTGTTGTATTTTAGCAAAAGCCTTTTCTGCATCTATTGATAAGATCATGTGGTTTTTGTTCTTTGTTTTGTTGATATGGTGTATTACGTTAACCGTTTTGCGTATGTTGAACCATCCTTGAGATTCTGGGATGAATCCCACTTGATCATGATGTATTATTTTTTTAATATGTTGTTGTATTCGGTTTGCCAGTATTTTGTTTAGTATTTTAGCATCTGTATTCATTAGAGATATTGGTCTGTAGTTTTCTTTCTTTGTGCCATCCTTGCCAGGTTTTGGTATGAGGGTTATGTTGGCCTCATAAAATGTGTTTGGAAGTATTGCTTCTTCTTCAATTTTTTGGAAGACTTTGAGTAGAATAGGAACCAAGTCTTCTTTGAATGTTTGATAGAATTCACTAGTATAACCGTCTGGGCCTGGACTTTTATTTTTGGGGAGATTTTTAATAGTTTTTTCTATTTCCTCCCTGCTGATTGGTCTGTTTAGGCTTTCTGCTTCTTCATGACTCAGTCTAGGAAGGTTGTATTGTTCTAGGAATTTATCCATTTCTTCTAGGTTGTTGTATTTGGTGGCATATAATTTTTCATAGTATTCTACAATAATTCTTTGTATATCTATGATGTCTGTGGTGATCTCTCCTCTTTCATTTTGGATTTTATTTATTTGAGTCCTGTGTCTTTTTTCCTTGGTGAGTCTTGCCAAGGGTTTGTCAATTTTGTTGATCTTTTCAAAGAACCAGCTCCTTGTTTTATTGATTTTTTCTATAGTTTTTCTGTTCTCTATTTCATTTATTTCTGCTCTGATTTTTATTATCTCCTTTCTTCGGCTGGTTTTGGGTTGTCTTTGTTCTTCTTTTTCTAGTTCCTTAAGGTGTGAAGTTAAGTGGTTTACTTCGGCTCTCTCTTGTTTGTTCATATAGGCCTGAAGTGATATGAACTTTTCTCTTTTACTGCTTTTGCTGCATCCCAGAGATTCTGATATGTCGTATTTTCATTTTCATTTGTCTGTATATATCTTTTGATTTCTGCGCTTATTTCTTCTTTGACCCATTCATTTTTTAGAAGTATGTTGTTTAGTTTCCACATTTTTGTGGGTTTTCCCCCTCTCTTTTGCAGTTGAATTCTAGTTTCAAGGCTTTTTGATCAGAAAATATGCTTGGTACAATTTCAATTTTTCTGAATTTGCTGATATTGTCTTTGTGGCCCAACATATGGTCAATTCTTGAGAATGTTCCATGTACACTAGAAAAAAATGTATACTCTGTCGCTTTGGGATGAAGTGTCCTGTAGATGTCTATCATATCCAGGTGTTCTAGTATTTCGTTTAAGGCCACTATATCTTTATTGATTCTCTGTTTGGATGACCGATCTAGAGCCGTCAGCGGTGTATTGAGGTCTCCAAGTATGATTGTATTTTTGTTAGTTTTTGTTTTAAGGTCAATACGTAGCTGTCTTATATATTTTGGTGCTCCTTGGTTTGGTGCATATATATTAAGGATTGTTATGTCTTCTTGATTCAACTTCCCCTTAATCATTATGAAATGACCATTTTTGTCTCTGAGTACTTTTTCTGTCTTGTAGTCAGCATTATTAGATATGAGTATTGCTACGCCTGCTTTTTTTTGGGTGTTGTTTGCTTGGAGTATTGTTTTCCAGCCTTTCACTTTGAATTTGTTTTTATCCTTGTTGCTTAGATGTGTTTCTTGTAGGCAGCATATAGTTGGATTTTCTTTTTTAATCCATTCTGCTACTCTGTGTCTTTTTATTGGTGAGTTTAATCCATTTACATTTAGTGTAATTATTGACACTTGTGGGTTCCCTACTGCCATTTTATAAATTGCTTTCTGTTAGTTTTGTATCTAGTTTGATTCTTCTTTTTTGTTTTTCTATCATTTGTTTTTGTTTGTTTGTGTTCCATACTTCTTTCCTCTGTTGCTACCTTTTTTAAGTCAAGTGTTTTTGTGGTGGTTTTTTTAAGGGTGGTTACCATTAAGTAATGAAAAGGGTACCTACCATATTCATTGTAGTACCCTATCTTATAAGTATTTCTGCACTTCATCATCCTTTGCTACTGTTAATCTCCATCCTCTCCCTCCTTTTTTTCCTTTGTTGTCACAGTTTAAGTTTGGTTTTATTGTGTTCTTGGTGGAGCTGTTACTTGTGGTGTTGTTTTCTTTTGTTCTTTGAATCTGGTTGGAAAACCCCCTTTAGTATTTCCTGGAGTGGGGGCTTTCTGTTGATAAATTCTCTCATCTTTTCTGTATTTGTGAATGTTTTTATATCTCCTTCATACTTGAAGGATAGCTTTGATGGGTATAGTATTCTTGGCTGAAAGTTCCTCTCTTTCAGGGCTTTAAATATTGGGGTCCACTCTCTTCTAGCTTGTAGAGTTTCTGCTGAGAAATCTGATAGGCCTTCCTTTATATGTTGTACTCTTCTTTTCCCTGGCTGCCTTGAGAATTTTTTCTTTGTCATTGGTTTGTGTCATCTTTATTATGATGTGCCTTGGAGTGGGTTTGTTGGGGTTAAGAAAACTTGGTGTTCTGTTTGCTTCTTGAATTTGAGGCTTTAGTTCCTTCCACAGGCTTGGGAAGTTCTCGTCTATTATTTGTTTGAGTATATTCTCCATTCCATTTTCTTTCTCTTCTCCCTCTGATATACCTATTATTCTTATGTTATTCTTTCTGATGGAGTCAGACAATTCCTGTAGGGCTTTCTCATTTTTTATTATTTTTGAGTCTCTTTCTTCTTCTCTCTGTTGTGCCTCAAGTTGCTTGTCTTCTATTTCACTAATCCTATCTTCAATCTGGGCTGTTCTGTTAGCTAAGCTTGTTACCTCGTTTTTCAGCTCGTGAATTGAGTTTTTTATTTCTGTTTGATTTGTTTTTATAGTTTCAATTTCCTTGGTAATATATTCTTTGTGTTCATTGAGTTGTTTTCTGATCTCCCTATATTGCCTTTCTGTGTTTTCTTGTATATCTCTGAGTATTTTTAAGATTTCTATTTTAAATTCTCTGTCATTTAGCTCCAAGGCATCCAATATGTTAAGTCTTTTCTCCATAGATTTTTCCACATCTATTTGTGTTACCTCTCTTTCTTTTGTATCCATAATATTCAATTTCCTCTTTCTTATCGGCATCTGAGGGTGGTCTTATTGATAGCACTAATTAGAATTAATAAAGAGTAAAAAGTAAAAAAAAAAAAAAAGGTAAAACACCCCACAAAAAAAAACAGTAATAATTTATTATTTCCCCCTTTTTTTCTCTCTTCTCTTTCCCTCCTCTCCCCTCCTCAGGGAAATATCGTGCCTATAATGGAGGGCCTGATTTGGGGTGAAGAGTTCAAGGGGCAAAAAAAAGGGAGTAGGGACCTACTAAATGCAAAAAAAAAAAAAAAAAAAAAGGAAGAAAATCTTAGACAAGCATAAGATGATTTGCTTGTATGTGATGGTCAACTAAGAGATATAATGAGAGGGATAAGAGGGAACCAGAAAAAAGGACCAAAAAAGAATAATAAACAAGAAAAAATAAAAATAATAAGTAAAAATCTGTTGTATTAAGTGGAGCGAAGACTAAATACAATGGAGACCTTGGGTTGGGAGGACCCAAAATGCCACAAAAATAAACAAACAAGAAAAAAAAATAAAAACAAAAGCAAAAAAGAGAAATAAAGCCAAAAAAAAGCCTTGAGTCCCAAATTAACTAATTTGTTCATGATTGAGGATTATATGGGAGGAAAGTAAAATGAGAAAAGAAAAAACGAATAGAAAGGAAAAAATAAGAAAAAGAGAAAAACGAAGGAAGAAATAAAATAGGAAGAGAAAAAAACAAAATAAAGCAAGACAAAAAAAAAAAAAACAGGAGAGAGTGAGAGTTAAGTGTTTTAGAGTATAACCTTAAAGGAGGGTGAGGATGAAGAAGAAAAATAAAATGCAACACTCATGGGTAGTGTAGTTCAAGAAAGGGGAAGCATAAATGGGCAGAGAATAGAAGGACCGAGGTGGAGGAAATAAAGGCAAAAAGATAGAAGAAACAAACAACAACAACAACAACAACAACAACAAAAATAGTGGATCAAGTTGTAAAGTCTGTGGGTTTTTCTTGATTTTGAGAGGTTAACTTCTTCCTTTTTCTTTTCTCTCCCTCTTCCTGGTCGGTGACTCTGTACCCCAGGCTCTGCCCCTGTGTCACTCTTAGGTAGGGATTTGCAGTTGATGGGATTCTATGGCAATGTCATATAATTGGCTTTAGTCTTGCTGGAAGTAAAGGCTTGTTGGCGTTTGCAGGGTCCAACAATGAGAGAGTTTGCTTTCCTGGATTCTCTCTCCTAGTCCCCCCTTTCTGAATTAGCAGCCTGGTGATCCAGCTATAAGGCTGCAACTGCTTCAGCCTGGGGAGTAAGAGGCTCAAAGAGCTGGGGAATCCCCACTCTATCCCCACTCAGTGCAAGGCTTTGGGAAAGGCTCTGAGAGTCAGGGCCTCCAGTGTAATCAGGCGGGGGTGGGAGTCAATTGTTGTCAAGGTGACTGTTCAGCGCCTATCATTTAGTTGGACCTCTCAACCCAGGCTTTCCACACTTTGTAGCCTGTTTTTGCAGGGAAGAAGAGGCACTAGTCTCTGCTTACGACTAGTGTAGTATAGACCTTATTATCTGCCAAGTCCTTCTTGTTAGCGTTTATCCCTAAATATGGAGGCTCTATTAATCAGAAGTTTCCCCCACCCCTTTAGCGAGAGGCACTAAAAAATATCACGCCTCTTGTCTTGGAACGCTGAATTGAGAGAGATCTTATCAATTAGAACCGAGGGTGCTCAGATTTCATGGGTTAAGCTAATTTCAGTGATTGGGTCGCAGCTGTGCTTCCGAAGGTATTTTTAGGTTGCCTGCGTGCGCCCCTCCCCCAACGCTTGATTGTTAGCTTGAATGGCTGGGTGAGGTGCCCCGCCCACGGAGAGAATCTCCCAAGCCTCTCCTGCTCACCCCGCCGCTGGCGGCTGGACCGCACCAGGCGCAGGATAATGGAGCCCCCTGGGTGTGCGGGCCAGCAGGGCGCCCTGGGCGCGTGGAATGCCCAAGGCACGCGCGCGAATGGGGCGCTCTGGGCACCGGTGGCCGGCGACCCCCACTCGCAGTGTGCGGGCCACTGGGAACGTCAGCGGTGCTCAACCGGACCGGGCGCGCGCGCGGCTGCTCGCGATGGCTCGTGGCGGTGGCTCGAGGCGGCGGTTCGCAGCGGCCGCTCCGCTCACGGCGGCGGCTCGCGGCGGCTCACGGTTCCCAAGTATATGGGCTGACTCACCACAGGCGCACTTCCTTGCGGTTTGAATGAACGTCCCTGTGGTAGATTCCTCCACACCCTCATCTCTCAGATTCAAGTGATAACAGTCCTTTCGCTATCAGTTTGTGTGGAACTCCGGAATGCTCCGAGGATAAATTTTTCTGTTTCTAGTTGATAAATTTGTTGTGATTTAGGGGAGAGCTGTCGGACGCGCTGCTCACGGCGCCATTTCCGTGACGTCACTCAATTTATGATATTTTTATGTCAATAGTTATACTTCCTTAATCCTGAGTTACATGTTAGTGCATTCTTTTCTTTCTCTTTTCTTAATGAGATTTTTTTTAAGAAAAGAGAAGTTGGCTCTATTTAGGATTTTATATTAATTTATTTTCCATTTTAACAATTTATGCTTTTGGCCTGACCTGTGGTGACACAGTGGATAAACCGTCGACCTGGAAATGCTGAGGTTGCCGGTTCGAAACCTTGGGCTTGCCTGGTCAAGGCACATATGGGAGTTGATGCTTCCAGCTCCTCCCCCCTGTCTCTCTCTTCTCTCTCCCTCTCCTCTCTAAAATGAATAAATAAAATAAAAAATAAAATAAAAATATATCTTTAAAAAAACAATCTATGTTTTTATCATTATTAATTTAAACTAAACTTTTAATTTTATACTTTTAAATTTTATAAAATGAATAAGCACACATATTTTCTTTTATTTCTGAAAAAGTATTTTATCAAATACAATTATTTTTTTATAAAAAGTTCTCTTTTAATTCATTTATTTTTACAGGGACAGAGAGAGAGTCAGAGAGAGGGATAGATAGGGACAGACAGACAGGAACGTAGAGAGATGAGAAGAATCAATCATTAGTTTTTTATTGCGACACCTTAGTTATTCATTGATTGCTTTCTCATATGTGCCTTGACTGTGGGCCTTCAGCAGGGAGAGTAACCCCTTGCTCAAGCCAGCAACCTTGAGTCCAAGCTGGTGAGCATTGCTCAAACCAGATGAGCCCGTGCTCAAGCTGGTGACCTCGGGGTCTCGAACCTGGGTCCTTCCGCATCCCAGTCTGACACTCTATCCACTGCATAAAATAAATAAGCACACATATTTTCTTTTACTTCTGAAAAGGTATTTCATCAAATACAATTATTATTTTATAAAAAGTTTTGATAGATATGTTTTCTCTTAAAAATCTGCTTCATTTAGAAATGGTATCCATTTAAAATTTCTGTTTAATGTTCAGCTACTTTTGTTTTAAACTTCTAGATTTGTTAGATTATAGTCTGAAAACATGGCCTCTACAATCACTGTTTTTAACAGTTACTGAAACTTTTTTTACCCAGGTACACAAATTATTTTTGTATGCATTCCATGGACAAAGAATGTGTTTTTCTGTTTCATGATTCAGACATCATTGTTTTTATCTTTGAGTTTACATTCAACTTTTCAAACTACCTTTTCCTACTCTTGAAGTTACAGAGATTGTGAGGACAGGGAAATACCTATGGGATGAGACAATAGAGTCAACACCAGATATTTTAGGAAGTGATTTGCTGTCCTTTCTGTTCATTGTTGTCCTGCAGCTTTTCTGCTCCTTGAAGCATATAACGTGATTTTATCTGCCTCCTCTTCTCTTTGAATTAATGTTTGTTTCTATTGCTATTAGCTAACATGTTATTCAAATTCAAACCATTATTATATTCTCTTTTTTCAATTTCAGATCAATCCTTACTAATAAACCTGATTCCTACTCATTTTGTTGTCAGTCCCCTTAAGGTATATCAAGCAGCCTTAATGCTTTTAGAAAGGAGAAGGGAACGCAATTAGTTTACCAAGAACTGACACCTTAAGGGCATATTATTTAAAATATCTATAAATCAAAACTCATAAAACACATTAACATGTTTAAGTAGAAATTTCCCAAAGGCCTCTTAGAGGAGGATGGACACGAGCTTTCTTTCTAAATACCTCATATCATTTCTTTTAAAATATTTTTCTCTTTGATATTTTGGCAGGAGACAACCATGGCATTATTTGTCTGCTTTATAAAAGCCACTTAAAACAACTAATGTGAGAAAAATCAATCCGAACGCACAATCCATTTTAAGTATCATTATAGTAAAATGTCTGTCTTCATATAACACAGGTGCCCATGTTTTAGATGCTTAAAGAAATGTACTACATCCATAAAAGATATAGTTGATGTAAAAGTATTGATTTTGCAAAATATAAGGAGTAGGAAGTGCATTATTGAGTGGATATAATTTTTGAAAATTACCTGAGTGAAAATTTAAGAACAAGGGTGCATTTCTGGGATAGCATTTTTTGTGATTTTATTCATACAAATAAGAAATGGTTACCAAGCAACAACACTTCCCAATATACCTTAAAGGCCCATTAGGTCTAAGAGGAAGAAAACTGGGTCTGTTTTAGCTTTCTCAACTTGAGGCATCTATGATATTTCCAGTTGTATATATCTCTATCAGAGTTGCCCATTACTAACTTTATATCCCGAGGTTCCTTAAAAATCTATTATAAAAACTTTAATAATTTATTTCATTTACATTAGTTTAAATCATTATATGCAAAGCCCTCGAAATCACGGACTACTTTATTCTCAGAATCTTGTATATTTTCTGATACATAGTAACTGTGACAAGATGTTTATGGGCTGTTTGTGTCTCAGAATTTTTGAAAAGGTTCAAGGGCCAAGAACAGTACAATAACTTCTATGTATCCCACATTCTAAAGCAAGGTTCTAGACACTTCTGTAATACATTTTAAGAGATTGTAATAAATAATATTTTGTCAAGAAAAAAATCTTTTTTTTTGTTTTTTGTTTTTTGTTGCTATAGATAGGGTTGAGGTATTGTACAGGGCAGGGAGACAGATTTTTTTTTTAAATGAATCATTATTGAAATGTTAAATATTGGCTCTCCTTACCTCTTGGAGGAATAGAAGAAGGTGCTTCTTTATCATCTCAAGTCAGTGAAGGGGAACTTCAAGAGGTAGTTCAGAGAGACTGATGTGCAACTTCTTGAGGGATATTGGGTCTGAGATCTGACTCCTCCGTGGCAAGTCACAAAGTAAAAGCTTTGTTACAGATGAGAGAGCTGTGATGAAGAAAGCTGCATTTCTCCTGAAGGCAGGACAAATAACCATGTATGTAAGGAAGACTTTAAAACCTAATTACAAGTTAAGCAAGCTATTGAGGTCTGATCTCTTTACTCTCTTATACCTACAGAAGCTCCATTAAAGCCAGAAAGTTGGGGAGAAGTAAAGAGGTGTTTCCTAAGCATGGTCCTGTACTAACCTCAGCAGCATCACCAGGGAACTGGATAGATATCAAATTCTCAGACCTTACCAGACCGCCTGAATGAGAAACTTTAGGGGTGAGGCAGAGCAACCTGTCTAAACAAGTACCCTAATTGATTCTGATAACCACCGAGTTAGAGACACGGAGAGGGAAATGCCATTCTTGTCCACTGCAGGCATGAGATGTGGGAAGAAAAGAGCTCCAAAACATATCAATAGGACTTCTGATAGGATACAATGTTCAAATAAATAAAATTAAGACTTTCTTTTGCACCGCAAAGGAACTGAAGAATTGACGGGCCATACTTGGAAGAGTAGAAAAGAATGAGGTTAGAGAGTGTGTTTCATAGTGCAAAGGGAAAGATCGTTCCTGCTTCTTCCCTACAAAGCTCAGTTCATTCAATAAACTTATCAAATGAATGTCTATAAATCTGAGTAAAATTACAAGTCTGAAGCTCAAATGAAAAGTCAGAGGAAAAGATGATGATTTTGTTGCCTGTTGCATGTGGCCGCTAAAGCTCTGTGAAACGTGGAGAGTTGTAGAAAAGTTGGGGAACCAAAGACAGTACTCTGGGGACCCTAATTTTTAAATAACAACTAGAGGAAGATAATTTCACAAGGCAGGTGGAAAAGGAATTGTTAGAGATGTCAAAGAAAAGCTCAGAGAACTTGGTAAAATTTCCTGCTTTGCAAGAAAGAAAATAACTCCATGGTCTAAATTTTTCATAGAGAACCCAATAGAATACATAAGAACCTGGAATGATTTTCTTTCCTAAGAAGGTCAGCAAGCCACAGGGGGACAACAGGCCGGTAGCTGGAACTAGAGGCAAAAGGTAAAGAAAGCTTTTAATATTAGAAAAAATGTACAGATATTTAAAAGTTGCAGATTAAGAACCATTACACATGAAGAGGTTTGAAATTTAAGAGCAAGTTGTGGTGATAGAACACAATCCAGGACTAGAGGCAGGAAGGGATAATGGGCACAGGAAAACAATATATTGTATTGATTGAACAGCCATTGGTTTAAATAAAATTT
This sequence comes from Saccopteryx bilineata, assembly GCF_036850765.1. Classification (NCBI taxonomy): domain Eukaryota; kingdom Metazoa; phylum Chordata; class Mammalia; order Chiroptera; family Emballonuridae; genus Saccopteryx; species Saccopteryx bilineata. The sequence goes on from NC_089494.1 coordinate 185,128,785, forward strand.
CATAATGGTTCAACACACCAGCAATTGAATGACTATTAAATATTAAAGTGTAATATTTAGACAGTAAATGCTTCTAGAAATCATTTAGCTAATCACCTAAAGCAGTAAAATTTTTTTAAATAATTCAGTTTCATCTTAGGAGATTTAATGATACAAAATATTAGTTTATAATTCTTTATTATGCCCATGCATTATGAATTTCAAACAGCACCTACCTTTTCTAACAAAATTTATTTCCCCATTGGCCTTTCACTTATCATTTTTATTATGGCACTAGGTACAATAGGAGAATCATACCATTTTGCAATTCATATCTGCTTGGCCCCTGGTTTTTATGTGGGTTTTGGTGCTTACAGATCTAGTGATGATTGGAGTATGGCCTATGGCTGTTATCAGATAATTGAAAACCATTTTAAAATTATGTAAAAATTTCCAATCTTGTGACTCACAGCTTTTGTTTATTCAATCATTTACTTATTAAGACTTTAAACAAACACAGATTATACTAGGTAGTTAGCTATGGTGACATAGCAAGAACAGAACATACATGTCTCGGTCTTCATGGAAATTCAAGAGCCATGAGGAGAATATAGGATTGAAGAAAGAACTATCAAACAGTGAGATGCTGGTGGGTTGAGGTAACTAACTGTTGTACAGTTTATACAGACACTTGGTTTGTTGAGGACATGAGAGAGAAAGTTGGAGAGGAGAGATTAGAAAGTCTGAGGGGGTTTGAATCCACATATGACAGTAATAAAAATTTAATCTTGAATAGTGGGTGCTCCCAGAAGGCAGGTAAAACAGAAATACAGAAATTATATTGAGCAGTCTAGACATAAGTACATAAATTAAAGGTCTCTTTGATAATCTTAATAAAAACAATAGTCTACTTTTATATTCATTGCAGTGAGGACAAAGACAAGTAGACAATGTGAAAGAATATTTTTAAGTTGCAATTAAATGGATTTACAACTGAAATAATTATTCGAAAACCCTGGTGAGGTCCTTAAAAACCTGCAACTTGAGCCAAGAATACTAGTTGATCTTATACAAGAAAGACGATTTATGCTTCCTAACCTCCTCTCCAGATTAGATGGTTCAGTCCAAGATTCTATAGTACCACTAGGCATTGCCTGCCTTGGATCATGAAAAGCAAGGATGGAACAAGACTCAGAGTATGGCTGGGTGTTCATTATTATGATCACTGTAACTGACTGACTGCTTAGCGCAAAATGTAGAGGGACTGTTAGGAGCAGGGACGGATATTCTGGAAGATAGATGACCTCCCCCAAGTATAACTGTCTTCTTTTGAGATTAGAAAGTAAAGTATAAGGTCCAAAAGGGTTGCATGCTGGGATCGTGTTACTAGCAAGCCAACATGTTGCCCTCTCGCACAATGAGTCAGCCTGCCTGCCCAGAAGCATTGACTGTTGAAGGTGGAAGCCATCTCACAAATGCCAGCACTGACGGGATATCTCTGTTCATAGCACAGATTCCCTTCCTTATTCAGCTGACATAATGCTGGTCTGATCCACATAGGGCAGGAGAAAGATAGAAAAATTAGGTTTCCTAAGCAAACATATCGTGTGTGTGTGTGTCCAAGTTCAAAATTTGGCCAAAGGCACCATTGTCTCAAATGATGCCAAATATGGTGTTCATTAGAAATATAAGTTCAAGGTATTGAGAATGCAGGGTATTATGTGGGGTTTTTATATGGCCACTTAATCACTCAGGACAATAATGAGAACTTGAGTGGAAAATGATACAAGAAAACCTAGGTGACAAAGTTATCACTGAAAGAGAGGAACATGACAGAAAACAGCAGTAAAAGCATGAGGAAGGGTAGTTGGTGGCATAGTCAGCTGTCATAAGTATCAAATGCACTGGACTACTTTTTTACATGAGAAGTTAGCAATAATGGCTTGGAAAAGGCACTGAGGAGCCAGCAATGTCTTTTTTTTTTTTTTTTGTATTTTTCTGAAGCTGGAAACGGGGAGAGACAGTCAGACAGACTCCCGCATGCGCCCAACCGGGATCCACCCGGCATGCCCATCAGGGGCGACGCTCTGCCCACCAGGGGGCGATGCTCTTCCCCTCCGGGGGGGTCGCTCTGCCGCGACCAGAGCCACTCTAGCGCCTGGGGCAGAGGCCAAGGAGCCATCCCCAGCGCCCGGGCCATCTTTGCTCCAATGGAGCCTTGGCTGCGGGAGGGGAAGAGAGAGACAGAGAGGAAGGGGGGGTGGAGAAGCAAATGGGCGCTTCTCCTATGTGCCCTGGTCAGGAGTCGAACCCAGGTTCCCTGCACGCCAGGCCGACGCTCTACCACTGAGCCAACCGGCCAGGGCAGCAATGTATTTTTTATCTCAGCTGACACCATATGGTCATGCATTGTATGGGAATAATAGTTTCTTCCTAAATCATCTGCAAGGAAGTCTGTATCAACAAGAATAAATTAAAAAAAAAGTTTTAAATAAAAGAATTTACCTTGGACATATTTGAGAATATGAATGAGAAAAAGGGAGCATTGCAAGAATGTAGTGTTAGAACATGACAGAATATTATGGAAAAAACCTACACTTTAAGGGTCAAGGTCAAACCTACACCAAAAAACTGGTCAAGGGTTTCAAAGATGTGAAAAAAGTAGAGTAAAGTTTATGTAATATGGTACATTTATTAAGATGTGCATACAAAGAGAATATTGTATAGAACTGATTGTAAAGAAAACCATAAATATTGTATATTGAAGCTGTGAGATCCTCTCTGTTATGTCAGATATTAAGGAACAGATTCCAAAGTGTTTTGAATTTTATATGCCTTTAATAAGCTTATGAAACCACTAAAATTATGGAGAAATTTAATTATAATACTATGAAACATTTTATCATGTGGAAATCTTGTTAGTATTTTATATCTATTAATCACGACTATCACTACACAGATAAAATATATTTTTTTACTACTTTCAGAGGTCAGGCTTTTAGTCATGAGAATAAACATATTCATTCTATAATCATTAAAATTTTACCTGTGCAATGCTTTTTCTCCAAGGTTAATATAAAATATGAATATATAATTAATATTAAGATCTTGCCAAATTATTATCAATTTTATACTCTGTCACATGAATCCTTTTATACATATGAGTATTCACTTTAAAACTTCCCAGAAATAATTTCAATAAAGAATATTTTAAAATGTTGCAGTTCCAAGCATATTTTCTTTTTAAAAGTGGCTTGAAAATTTTTACAATATAGTCCTTTATATTTTTCAATATATTGAAATTTTTAAAATTAAAACAAGGAACTTGCCAGGGTAGACAAAAATGCCTGAATGCTCCTCACATGTAAACAATTCACATTTCTTCATAGTACATTGTCCCCAATCACCATGGTAACAACCAAGTGGGACGGCTGTCCAGGTAACATCACTGATGGGTGGTCCTTTCTTATACAGACCAGTAACTGATTGTCAGAAACTTGTTTTATGCATTGACTTACATGCAACAGGCTATAATTTTTGCAGAACTGGGGTCCATATATATATATGGGGATAAAATTACTTACCCTGTCATCTGACTTTTTTTATATATCTCAGGAACTTCAAACTTCTAATAAGATAAATTTTGTGTATCCTGATGGGACAATTGGACTGTACTCTATAGTGATAGAACTGATAAAGGAGATTTTGAGTAATTTTTTTAAATTTTTATTTCAAAAAATTCCCTACCATCATATCACTTAAATTTTATTTGATAAAACTTGATATTTTAACTGGTTCTTAGCTAAATGTAAGAGATTAAGTTAATTTACAACCTGAATTTCTGCTCTGGTAGACATTAGAAACAGGAGTTATGGTTATCTTTTCAATTAGAAGGGACAAACGAAACTGGATGTATGCGCCTTCTCTGACACACATTGTTAATTTAGTATTTGTTCAATATTTAAGTAGAGTTGAATATTCTATTATTTATAACTCAAATTAATTAATATTTCCTTACTCATAACCACATTGTAATAAAATATTTACTTTATATATTTTAAATATGCATAGTTTTATGTATATTCATGACAAAATATCTAAGCTGCTTTTATAAGAGTCTTCATAAACTCTGTTTAGACTTAGTATTACCTACTCAGAGCAAGAAAAGGGTAATTATTGCTACTTATAAAAAAGAAAGTTTAAAAATAAAACCAGACCTTAAAAAGGCAGGAACCATGCAACATCAGCAATTAAAAAAAACTTGCATTCTCATTGAAAACTACATTGTTTTAATTATGATTAAAGACAGTCCATTCCTGAACATGTCTGCTCCGGTGAAAGTTCTGAGGAAAGAGTTGGCGCAGCCTGAGTCACATGTGTGTTTGCGATAGAGGATTGTTCATTCTGTCGTGGGTAGTTCTACCAGAATTGCACTGAACAAACAAGAAAGTGTCTCAGGAATATTGAGCTCAAACTAAGACTCAACATAAACACAGTTTATGTTTGTTATTTATTTTGTTATATGTTGATACATCACACATACACCCACCCCCCTCCTCCCCACACACATGTTTTCCCCACACTTCTAAAAATGCTGTCTACAGAACTGACCCACTTATAATTGCAAACTCATTGACTTGTTACAAGAGACAATATAATAAAAAAAAGGTTTGGTTAAAGTTTACAAAAGCAAATGTCATGAGACTTTTTTTCTCCAAATTCACTGTCTTTAGAGAGTATTTATGGATTTATGAAGGACTCCGTGTTAAAATAAAGATAAAACCCCAAATATATGTAGTGGAAATTGAGAGAAAAGACTGAAATTGTCCAACCCTCTAGCCTAAGGCTTCTAAGAATTTATGTTTCTAGTCCATTGGTTACAACTATTAGCAGAGATCCTGACCCCAGGCCACCACTTTTTTAAGGCAAAATAAAAATGAAAACATAGTGATTGAAATGTTTGTCTAATCAAAAAAAATTTCCTTTTGTTGTTAGAGACTTCTTATTAATGAGGCTATAATGTTCCAGTTGCCTTTTCCTTTTCCTGTTGTCTGCAAGAGCCATCTGTAATTTAGACAAGTTTTCCATCCTTAGGTAACTGATCTAAAGCACTCTCCTGATTCCTGTCTTGGCAGTGAGGAAGTGGTATCTATGCAAGGCACTTGAGAAATAGTAACTTGCTAACTAATGCAACATGTGTTCTTTCCCGGGCTGCCCAGGCCTCCCTTACACGTGCCAAGCTTGCCTGATACCACACAGTGTCCACACATTCCCCATTTTACAGCCAGATGAGTGAGACAATGTTGGCTCTGTGCATGTTCCTCTGCTGGACCAAGGATGAGTGTGCTGTCTTCCACAAGGCTTAACAATAAACTAGGATCTGTTCTTAACACCATCTGTAAATCCTTCCACATGAAACTTTTCTCTAAGCTTTACCAATTTTATGTTTTCTTAATTTAAATTTGTATGTATTTATATATAACTTTTGCATTTATGTTACTTGGTAAATAATAATGTGAGAAGAAGGGTTAATATTTTTTCTTTCTTTTTTTATTAATTTTACTAGGGTGACATCAATAAATCAGGGTACATATGTTCAAAGAAAACATGTGCAGATTATCTTGTCGATCAATTATGTTGCATACCCATCACCCAAAGTCAGATTGTCCTCCATCACCTTCTATCTAGTTTTCTTTGTACCCCTCCCCCTCCCCCTTTTCCTCTCCCTCCCTCCACCATCTGTAACCACCACACTCTTATCAATGTCTCTTAGTCTCGTTTTTATGTTCCACCTACATATGGAATAATGCAGTTCCTATTTTTTTCTGATTTACTTATTTCACTCAGTATAATGTTATCAAGATCCCACCATTTTGCTGTAAATGATCAGATGTCATCATTTCTTATGGCTGAGTAGTATTCCATAGTGTATATGGGCCACATCTTCTTTATCCAGTCTTCTATTGAAGGGCTTTTTGGTTGTTTCCATGTCTTGGCCATTGTGAACAATGCTGCATTGAACATGGGGCTGCATGTGTCTTTATGTATCAATGTTTCTGAGTTTTGGGGGTATATACCCAGTAGAGGGATTGCTGGGTCATAAGGTAGTTCTATTTTCAGTTTTTTGAGGAACCACCATACTTTCTTCCATAATGGTTGTACTACTTTACATTCCCACAAACAGTGAATGAGGGTTCCTTTTTCTCCACGGCCTCTCCAACATTTGCTATTACCTGTCTTGTTAATAATAGCTAATCTAACAGGTGTGAGGTGGTATCTCATTGCAGTTTTGATTTGCATTTCTCTAATAACTAGAGAAGATGAGCATCTTTTCATATATCTGTTGGCCATTTGTATTTCTTCCTGGGAGAAGTGCCTGTTCATGTCCTCTTCCCATTTTTTTATTTGGATTGTTTGTTTGTTTGCTGTTGAGTTTTATGAGTTCTTTGTATATTTTGGATATTAGGCCCTTATCTGAGCTGTTTAAAAATATCATTTCTCATTTAGGTGGCTGTCTGTTTATTTTGCTGTCAGTTTCTCTTGCTGAGCAAAATCTTCTTAGTCTGATGTAGTCCCATTCATTTATTTTTGCCTTCACTTCCCTTGCCTTTGGAGTCAAATTCATAAAATGCTCTTTAAAACCAAGGTCCATGAGTTTAGAACCTATGTCTTCTTCTATGTACTTTATTGTTTCAGGTCTTATATTTAGGTCTTTGATCCATTTTGAATTAATTTTAGTACAAGGGGACAAACTGTAGTTGAGTTTCATTCTTTTGCATGTGACTTTCCAGTTTTCCCAGCACCATTTGTTGAAGAGGCTTTCTTTTCTTCATTGTGTGTTTTTGGCCCCTTTATCAAAAATATTTTTTCTAGAGCATGTTTCTCTACCAAATTATCTTTAGTCAGATAAGGCACAAGAATGATAATTCTTGAGAAATTGAGAAATTGGGATACTTAATGCTCTCTGTCTTCCTATACAGTACGATCAGCCTTACAGTCTTCACCTAACAGCAAATTACCAGTAAAATTCAGCAACTTCCACCATCAGTCCTTTCATATTATTTTCAACAACAGAAGCAAGCAGTAAGCTGTTCATTGTTGTCATATAAAACTTCTAAGAGATAAAAATTTCAAATTTTAACTTATTTTTTAATTTAAATATTTGATGTTTTGAAAGTAATCTTTGTTTCTTTGACTAGAAAGCATTTCTCATTTTCTTTGTCTTGAACTATGTTAGCAGTTGCTTAGTCTCTTAAAACTTTACCAAGTGTTTACTATGAGGCCACAGAGAATAACTTAACAACTTAACTCAGTTGGCGCTGAGAGGCCTAGAGTGATTCTAGCTCATCCAGAATATAAATAGACTTAGATTCCATTTACCTAATCTGAGTTTGAGAACTATTTCCAAATAGTTTGTTTTTCATGAGGATAATTTTTGTAGTTTCCTGAAGGTATCAATTTTTGTGTCATTCAGGTTATTTGGTTATCGCCAACATACTCCAACTTCAATTAACTTAAACAATAAAATGTGTAAAGGAGGATAAAAGAGGACTTATATTAAAAACTGTGTAGTTGAAACAATGAAAATCATCATTATATAAGTTCTCAGAAGTGACAGAATCAGGGCAACTTGAGCATTTCAGCAGCAGGCAGTTTTGGAATGATGTAGTAACAATTTAAGCCTAACTTCTTTATTCGTATATGTATCTGGAGAAGAGATTCTGAATTGAGGTATGCTCTTATGTCTCAGGCTGAAGGCTGACCTTTGATTGGTAGGTTCATCAGAACCATTAGAATTAGAAAAAGGCCAATCCCAAAAGAATATTGTTCATGGAAAAGGGAAGATAAATATTTACGGGGAGTCATCGAGTTATGACAGTCTCGACATACAACATTTGAGTTTACAATGCTCTTCCCTAAAAACTTAAAAAAATTGAGATGTGGGTGCTCTAGCTTATGCTGTTAGCCTTGTACATACAGACTACGTGGGCAAACTAGTTTGGTTGCATGCGGTGGAAGAATGTGCAGTACAGTGCACAGTACGGTGTGTGTGTGTGTATATATATATATATATATGTCTTTTTCCTTCTGTGACTTAGTTATGTTTTTATATTTTTGATTATAATTTTACAACTGTGTTAGGATAGGTAAGTGATTTAAGCTAAGATGTATTTTGACTTACACTAAAATTCAGTTATGTCACTGTCGTAAGAGTGGAACTGTGTTGTAACCTGAGGAACACCTGTTTGGGTTTTTTTTTTTTCAGAAATATTTACTTCTCTCCCTTTTTTGAAAATTTTCTTTTACCTCAATAGAAATTACCTAATATGTATTTTTAATTACTTAATATGTATTTTATTATAACCTCCAAAAATGAAATAAAACAACAGTAAATAAATGCTTATAAGACAGAAAAAGTTTGAGGAAATGAAAAATAACACTGATTTTACTTGTTCTGGGACATTTTAATAGAACAAAATTGACTCTGAATTTTCTGTGTGTCAGGCATTGTTTTTAAATAAAGTTCCTTAAAGTATCTCATTTAATTCTACTATTTACATGGGCTAGTTGTAATTATTTCCATTAAGTAACTTGTCCAAATAACAGCTAGATGACAACCCATTTTTCTGAATCAAGAGCCACATTTTCAAAAACTAAAGTATAGAGCTCATTTTTTTATACTGATATAAAATTCTTGAATCAGAGAAGTTTTAAATGGCTAAGGAGTCTAAATACTATACTAAAAAATGACATGGGAACCTCAAAATGTGAGTGCCTCAAGTTTTATCTGAAGACTAATAATGTGTATCATTTATTCAGTGTTTAAATACAAAATATATATCCAAAAAATATTCTAATTTTTTAGAAGCATAATTATGTTATTTGAGGTCATCTAACTCCTTTCCATAATTGTGTACCATTTTCAATAGGAGTATATGTATATGATAACAAGAGTTGGGTACCTAGAGGTCTTTGAGGCACTTCAATACCAATATATCCCCAAAAGAACTTATTATCTTTCTCCTCAAAGGTATTTACACAACTGATCTTTCTTGCCTTTTAGTTAGGTTTACTGCCACTTATCTATACTTACAAGCCAAAATAAATTGTAATTGTTAACTCTTCTCCTGAATTGTTCTCCTATATTTGGACACTAAATCCATGTAAATACATATGATATAACTCCAGAACTTAGCCATTTTTTCATCAATGTTTGTTACCCTTTTTGGTTCAGCTCCTTAATATTTTTCAACAAGAGCCTGGTAAGTACTCTTGTTAACACTTTTTGTGGCCAGTTTGATGTGTATTCTATCACCAAATTAATCTTTATTAAAAGTACCTGATCATATTTTCTAACTCAAAGATTTCTGTTGGTTCACCATTGCCTTCATTATAAAATCAATCACTACCATATGATGTAGAGGGCAACCAAACCAGCATACAATTTGGTCTAGTTTACCTCTTTCATAGTATATCAAGTGGAATCATGTCTGCCTTCTCCAAAAGTTTTTGCTTCAACAACTCTGAAATTCTTATGTGTCCAAGATGGCTACTCAGATTTATATTTTTGATTCATATCTTTACACAGAGATATTTCCTCAGGTAGTAGTAACCTTTTCTCCATATTCTTCCTGCACATCTTTGCTTATCATTTAAAATATTCACAACACCAATGTCACTTCCTGATTTTCTATAAGTGCTTATTCTGAAAGCTTAGTTACATCTTAAGAATATTGCAAACTGTGGAAAAAGTGATCCACAAAAATTATTATAAATTCATTATTATCATAATTATTAATATATTTAATTGTAATTAATTTTACATGTCATTTTCCTGAGGAACCTCTGAGTTTTCAAGAGCAGGGGATATCTTATTCACCTTTAGTATGCCCAGTGCCTACCATTAGGCTTAGTTTATATTTGTGTTCAGCAATATTTTAGTCTAATAGATTAATAATTGAATTTCTTTATTAAAACCAAATCATAACACCTATCAATCACACTGTTTTAATGATTTTATATTACTGTGATACCTTTTAAAAAGTTTAACTATATATACATATATATGTGATACCTTTTAAAAAGTTTAACTTTATATACATATATATAAATATATATATATATATAATTTTTTTCTTAGAAGACTTTAGGAAAATGGTTGAACTATCCTTGGAGTTACCTAGTCATTGTTTATATTTATTTACCTGTTAAAAATGAAATCTAAACTTTTGTGAACAGCTCTACAGATGACCTTTTTCACTGACAGAAAATAAATAGTGGCGAGAACTATTTTAAAACAGCATGCTTGTTTTGAAATCTTGTCTTACTCATTAAGATAAAAGGTGTTGCATTAACTATTTTTATAAATAATATTTTCAGCTGATCAAATAGTCTTTGATATATCCTTAAATATTCATCTTAACAGGATAAAAAGAAACTTTTAATCAAAAAGGCTCTCATGAAAGCCTGGCCTAGTGGGAGGTAGAATGTGTCTTGTGTGAAGAAAATAGCAGTTTCTCAGGCAACTGATGCTCTGAGGCCTCTCCAGATACTCAAGAAATGAAAACCTTCAGATGTAATTTAAGAATGCTCCATTTCTATTTCAATAAATGCTTTACATGCTGGAAGTTTAAGAAATATTAACTTGATAACTCAGAAAACTAATGGAGATAAATGGGTAGCAAGTTTTTGATCTCCAGAGTTTTTCTTGAATGTAAAGGTTGTGAGGGGAAAATGAAGGCGAAGCAAAACACATGGTTGGGTTCTTGAGAAGGTTTTTGTTTTTTGTGTAAACTCAGCATTGTAGAGGTTTGTCATGGGGTATAATTTTGTAATAAAAATTAGTTGTTGTTTCCAGGACCCCAATATTATGTGAGACATCCCTATGGTACAGGGCAGTGACTCCACGTATTTACTCATTCAGCAAATATTGACAGACAGTTTTCTAGGTTCTGGGAGTACTGTGCTTCAAACAAAGCCGTTTTCCTCAAAGGGTTTATCTTGTACTGGAGGAGAAATACACGCAAATAAACACATACATTATAATATAGTGACAGGTAAATAGATGAATAGTACATATTTTAAGTTGATTAAGGAAAGGTTCTCTAAGCAGGTGTCATTACATCCAAACAGGAATTTACTATGAAGAAGGGCCATGTGAGTAAGGGATAGAGAAGAACATTTGCAAATGACTTGAGGTGGTACATAACCTTTATTTCAGAAACAACAGTGAGAGCAAAGTCTAAGTTAGCAAGAAATAAGATCAAGAACATAGGCAGAGGCAAGATCCTTTAAGACATTGTAGATTGCAGAGGGAGGGGTGTTGTAGTTGCATTTATTTCATATTGATAGGAGGCAGTTGATGATTTAAGCAGGAAAACAATTCAATATTTTCATTCTTAAAATATGATTCCAGGACCCAGCTATGGGCAATATCATCACAAACATTCGTAAAAGTGAAAGACAGAGGCAGAAGTCGTAAGAGTGATGTGCTAAGATGGCAGGATTCAGTCTGCTATTGCTGGCTGTGAAGATAGAAGAACAGTGGGAGGGGACACAGACCAAGGACTGTAGGTGGCATCTGGAAGCTGAAAAATGTAAGGAAACCGGTTCCCCATCAGAGCCTCCAAAAAGGAACACAGCCTGTGGGAACCTTGGTCATAGCCCAGTAAGATCCCATGTGATTTTGCTTGGAAAGTAATGATAAAACTGAAATATAATGAAGTCACATGCCTCATTAAGAATAACAGGACTTACCTGAAAGAGAGGAACTTTCAGCCATGAATACTATACCCATCAAAGCTATCCTTCAAATACGAAGGAGAAATAAAAACATTCACAGATACAGAAAAGATGAGGGAATTTATCATCAGAAAACCCCCACTCCAGGAATTACTAAAGGGGGTTCTCCAATCAGATACAAAGAACAAAAAAAAACAGAGCCACAAGTAAAAGCTCCAAGAAGAACACAATAAAACCAAATTTAAACTGTGACAACAACAAAAAGAAAGAGGGGGAGAAGATGGAGATTAACAGTAGCAAAGGACGATGGAGTGCAAAAGTACTCACAAAATAGTTCACTACAATGAACAAGGTAGGGACCCTTTTCATTACTCAAAGGTAACCACCATTGAAAAAATCACCACAGAAGCACATGAGATAAAAAAGATAGCAACAGAGGAAAGATGTATGGAATACAACCAAATAAAAACAAAAGATAGAAAAACAAAAGAGAAGGATCAAACAAGACACAAAACTAACATAAAGCAAGATATAAAATGGCAATAGGGAACTCACAAGTATCAATAATTACACTAAATGTAAATGGATTAAACTCACCAATAAAAAGGCACAGAGTAGCAGAATGGATTAAAAAAGAAAATCCAACTGTATGCTGCCTACAGGAAACTCATCTAAGTAACAAGGATAAAAACAAATTCAAAGTGAAAGGCTGGAAAACAATACTCCAAGCAAATAACATCCAAAAAAAAGCAGGCGTAGCAATACTCATATCAGATAATGCTGACTACAAGACAGGAAAAGTACTCAGAGACAAAAATGGCCATTTCATAATGGCTAAGGGGACACTGAATCAAGAAGACATAACAATTCTTAATATATATGCACCAAAACAAGGAGCACCAAAATATATAAAACAGCTACTTATTGATCTTAAAAAAAAACCTGACAAAAATACAATCATACTTGGAGACCTCAATACACCGCTGATGGCTCTAGATCGGTCATCCAAACAGAAAATCAACAAAGACATAGTGGCCTTAAACAAAACACTAGAGCACCTGGATATGATAGACATCTACAGGACATTTCATCCCAAAGTGACTGAGTATACATTTTTCTCCAGTGTACATGGATCATTCTCAAGAATTGACCATATGTTGGGCCACAAAAACAACATCAGCAAATTCAGAAAAATCAAAATTGTACCAAGCATATTTTCTGATCATAATGCCTTGAAACTAGAATTCAACTGCAAAAAAGAGGAAAAAAATCCCACAAAAATGTGGAAACTAAACAACATACTTTTAAAAAATGAATGGGTCAAAGAAGAAATAAGTGCAGAGATCAAAAGATATATACAGACTAATGAAAATGACAATACGACATATCAGAATCTATGGGATGCAGCAAAAGCAGTGATAAGAGGGAAGTTCATATCGCTTCAGGCATATATGAACAAACAAGAGAGAGCCCAAGTGAACCACTTAACTTCTCACCTTAAGGAACTAGAAAAAGAAGAACAAAGACAACCCAAAACCAGCCGAAGAAAGGAGATAATAAAAATCAGAGCAGAAATAAATGAATTAGAGAACAGAAAAACTATAGAAAAAATTAATAGAACAAGGAGCTGGTTCTTTGAAAAGATCAACAAAATTGACAAACCCTTGGCAAGACTTACCAAGGAAAAAAGAGAAAGAACTCATATAAACAAAATCCAAAATGAAAGAGGAGAAATCACCACGGACACCGTAGCTATACAAAGAATTATTGTAGAATACTATGAAAAACTTTATGCCACTAAATTCAACAACCTAGAAGAAATGGATAAATTCCTAGAAAAATACAACCTTCCTAGACTGAGTCAAGAAGAAGCAGAAAGCTTAAACAGACCTATCAGTAGAGAAGAAATAGAAAAAAACATTAAAAACCTCCCCAAAAATAAAAGTCCAGGACCTGACGGCTATACCAGCGAATTTTATCAAACATTCAAAGAAGACTTGGTTCCTATTCTACTCAAAGTCTTCCAAAAAATTGAAGAAGAAGCAATACTTCCAAACACATTTTATGAGGCCAACATAACCCTCATACCAAAACCAGGCAAGGATGGCACAAAAAAAGAAAACTACAGACCAATATCTCTAATGAATACAGATGCTAAAATACTAAACAAAATACTAGCAAATCGAATACAACAACATATTAAAAAAATAATACATCATGATCAAGTGGGATTCATCCCAGAATCTCAAGGATGGTTCAACATACGTAAAACGATTAACGTAATACACCATATCAACAAAACAAAGAACAAAAACCACATGATCTTATCAATAGATGCAGAAAAGGCTTTCGATAAAATACAACACAATTTTATGTTTAAGACTCTCAACAAAATGGGTATAGAAGGAAAATATCTCAACATGATAAAGGCCATATATGATAAACCATCAGCTAACATCATATTAAATGGCACTAAACTGAAGGCTTTCCCCCTTAAATCAGGAACAAGACAGGGTTGTCCACTCTCTCCACTCTTATTTAATGTGGTACTAGAGGTTCTAGCCAGAGCAATCAGACAAGACAAAGAAATAAAAGGCATCCATATCGGAAAAGAAGAAGTAAAGGTATCACTTTTTGCAGATGATATGATCCTATACATCGAAAACCCCAAAGAATCCACAAAAAGACTACTAGAAACAATAAGCCAATACAGTAAGGTCGCAGGATACAAAATTAACATACAGAAGTCAATAGCCTTTCTATATGTCAACAATGAAACAACTGAGAAGGAACTCAAAAGAATAAGCCCCTTCACGATTGCAACAAAAAAAATAAAATACTTAGGAATAAACATAACAAAGAATGTAAAGGACTTATATAATGAAAACTATAAACCATTGTTAAGGGAAATTGAAAAATATATAATGAGATGGAAGAATATACCTTGTTCTTGGCTAGGAAGAATAAATATAATCAAGATGGCTATATTACCCAAAGCAATATACAAATTTAATGCAATTCCCATCAAACTTCCAATGACATTTTTTAAAGAAATGGAGCAAAAAATCATCAGATTTATATGGAACTATAAAAAACCCCGAATAGCCAAAGCAATCCTAAAGAAAAAGAATGAAGCTGGGGGCATAACAATACCTGACTTCAAACTCTATTATAGGGCCACAACAATCAAAACAGCATGGTATTGGCAGAAAAATAGACACTCAGACCAATGGAACAGAATAGAAAGTCCAGAAATAAAACCACATATATATAGTCAAATAATTTTTGATAAAGGGGCCAACAACACACAATGGAGAAAAGAAAGCGTCTTCAATAAATGGTGCTGGGAAAACTGGAAAGCCACATGCAAAAGAATGAAACTGGACTACAGTCTCTCCCCCTGTACAAAAATTAATTCAAAATGGATCAAAGATCTAAACATCAGACCTGAAACAATTAAGTACATAGAAGAAGACATAGGTACTCAACTCATGGACCTGGGTTTTAAAGAGCATTTTATGAATTTGACTCCAATGGCAAGAGAAGTGAAGGCAAAAATTAATGAATGGGACTACATCAGACTAAGAAGTTTTTGCTCAGCAAGAGAAACTGATAACAAAATAAACAGAAAGCCAACTAAATGGGAAATGATATTTTCAAACAACAGCTCAGATAAGGGCCTAATATCCAAAATATACAAAGAACTCATAAAACTCAACAACAAACAAACAAACAATCCAATAAAAAAATGGGAAGAGGATATGAATAGACACTTCTCCCAGGAAGAAATACAAATGGCCAACAGATATATGAAAAGATGCTCATCTTCTTTAGCTATTAGAGAAATGCAAATCAAAACGGCAATGAGATACCACCTCACACCTGTTCGATTAGCTGTTATTAGCAAGTCAGGTAATAGCAAATGTTGGAGAGGCTGTGGAGAAAAAGGAACCCTCATCCACTGTTGGTGGGAATGTAAAGTAGTACAACCATTATGGAAGAAAGTATGGTGGTTTCTCAAAAAACTGAAAATAGAACTACCTTATGACCCAGCAATTCCTCTACTGGGTATATATCCCCAAAACTCAGAAACATTGATACGTAAAGACACATGCAGCCCCATGTTTATTGCAGCATTGTTCACAGTGGCCAGGACATGGAAACAACCAAAAAGCCCATCAATAGATGACTAGATAAAGAAGATGTGGCACATATACACTATGGAATACTACTCAGCCATAAGAAATGATGACATCGGAACATTTACAGCAAAATGGTGGGATCTTGATAACATAATACGAAGCGAAATAAGTAAATCAGAAAAAAACAGGAACTGTATTATTCCATACGTAGGTGGGACATAATAGTGAAACTAAGAGACATTGATAAGAGTGTGGTGGTTACGGGGGGGAGGGGGAATGGGAGAGGGAAAGGGGGAGGGGGAGGGGCACAGAGAGAACAAGATAGAGGGTGACGGAGGACAATCTGACTTTGGGTGGTGGGTATGCAACATAATTGAACGACAAGATAACCTGGACTTGTTATCTTTGAATATATGTATCCTGATTTATTGATGTCACCCCATTAAAAAAATAAAATTATAAAAAAAAAAAAAAAAAAAAAGAATAACAGAACATATTTTAAAGAACCCTACCTGAGAGAGTCTAAGATGGCAAGGGAGTAGGCCAGGGGTCAGGAAGCTTTTTGGCTGAGAGAGCCATGAATGCCACATATTTTAAAATGTAATTCCATGAGAGCCATACAATGACCCGTGTACATTAGGCATTATCCAATAAAAATTTGGTGTTGTCCTGGAGGACAGCTGTGATTGGCTCCAGCCACCCACAACCATGAACATGAGCGGTAGGAAATGAATGGATTGTAATACATGAGAATGTTTTATATTTCAACATTATTATTTTTTTATTAAAGATTTGTCTGCAAGCCAGATGCAGCCATCAAAAGAGCCACATCTGGCCCGCGAGCCATAGGTTCCCGACCCCTGGAATAGGCAGACGTTCCAACTGCCACCTCCCAAGACCAAATTGGATTACAACTTAATTTAAGATCATCTTGAAAAGCCAACTTTGGACTAAATGAAGAGGAGT
The DNA here is from genome assembly GCF_036850765.1 of Saccopteryx bilineata. Classification (NCBI taxonomy): domain Eukaryota; kingdom Metazoa; phylum Chordata; class Mammalia; order Chiroptera; family Emballonuridae; genus Saccopteryx; species Saccopteryx bilineata. The sequence goes on from NC_089494.1 coordinate 185,145,614, forward strand.
CTATAACCAAGGACTAAGGATCAAAGAAGAAGCCATATCGAGACTGGTAGGAAAGGCAGAGACGCGGAGAGGGCTGCCTCGCTCCCAGGAACGAGTGGCGGCTGAGGGTCTGGAAATATTCTCACTGCAGGGAGGGTCACCCTGAGAGGTATAGGTTCTCAATTCCAGGCCTAGAGCCCCAGAGCCTCAAAGAGGCACCCAGACAGCATTTGGTGGTGAAAATAGCAGGATTTCTGTCTGTGAGAAAGAGACAGATCTCTCAGAGATGCAAGCTCTGTATTAAATGGCCCACGCAAAAAATATCATGCACAGCCACTTTCCCAGGGCTCCAGTGGAGGGAGAGCTGAGAGGACAGGAGTGGTGTGAGGAGAATATAAAGTTGAAGGCCCAGGGAGAGACACTGTGAAGAATGGCCACCAGAACCCCTGTGCTGAGTTATTCTCCAATGCTGCAGTTGCTATCTTTCTTGTATGGAGCATCCTCTCTGAGTGGAATTAGCCTGGGGAAAAGCAACTGGTCTGTCCTCAGGAGTCTCTCCTACCCCAGTCATATGACAGGTTGTTCCAAGAGGCAAGGAAGTAGGTGGAGTGTAAGTGATTCAGTTTTCTGGTGTTGGGACTGGACCTTCCTTACCACACTCTCCCCAGTCTATGACTGGTGTTTCTGTCTCACTGGAGACTCGGTGGAAATTGTCCAAAGAGAGGCAGACCACATCTCTTGGTCTCAGAGGCCACACCCACCAGACTTCAGGGGCCACACCCTACTGAGGTCTGTGAAAAAAGTCTGTACAGACTGACACTTGGGGCTGATGGGCAGAGCCACATTCACTATCTTTCCTAATCCCTGAATTGCTGCAGGCTCTAGACTCTAGTGGAAGTTTTTTCAGTGGCTGAGCCCAAAAAGCAATCAGCAGACAGAAGCTGCAGGAAGTGGGGTTCAGGGAAAACTAGCCTTTTAAGTGGAAGTTCCCCCAGGCCCAGTGTAGTATAAGTCAGCGTAGGTGTGCAGCTTGGTATTTACAAGTGCATGTGGGCCTAGAAGAGGCACCCACAAACTCTGGATTGATTGTAGCTCCAAGAAGGATGCTGAGGGCCAGTCACAGGCAGTGTCTCCCACTGGTCTGTGCTGGGTTTCTGCCAGGGAGGCTCAGGACTGGCACATCTAGTGGCCAGCTATGGAGAGTGTTGGTTCAGGGCCTAAAACCCTTTCTAGAGTGGTATTTTAAGGAAAAGCTCCTCACACCTGGCCCAGTTGAGGTGAGTTCCACTCTCTGGGATCAGCACCCGGCACAACAGCTCATGTGTATTGGATAGGGTAGAGCTTCACAGTCAGCCAGCCTGGGCACTGGATATCCTGCTCTGTAGGGTTAGATTTCACAAGGGGAAGGGAGAAAGGCTTAGAGCATGGTCATTTAACATTTGGATCCCTGCGACTCTATTCTTGTTCGATCTAGTTGAGAGGCTTAACTCCCTGTGGGAGGCATAATCAGCCACAGGAAAGGACCAGGGTCTCACCAGGTGAAAGGACTTCTGCAGAGGGCACTGTTGGCCACACTTGGACTGAACCTACTGCTCACCTGTTTGGGGAGAAATAACATTTGAGTATCCAACTGTGGCTGAGGGATTAAGCTCTAGAGTAGGGAACACATTCCCCATACTGAGCTCCTGACCAAGGGACCCCTGAAGTAAGGGGGCCCACTAACATTGTATTCACAACCTCAGCTGCCCTAACCCATCAAGCATGCAACCTGTAGAGGAATTGATTGGGTAAGCCTCATCTGAGTCCACACTACAGTTTTACTACAGAAGACTCTGTGGAAAGACCAGGCAGCTTCAAGAGGAGGAAGAGCAACTAAAAATTGGAGACAAATCTTACAAAGCTTGGGGCTTTTATGGAGCTGCTGTCATCTCTAAGCAGGAGGAAGCTGATTCTTATACAAAGGTAGGCTCCTCTCACAGTACTCAGCACAGAAAATGCAGACAGAAACAGCAAAAAGTGCAGTAGCTGCAAACAAGTAGCTAAGAGTGGGTTATAAACAACAGCTGATGCCAACCCAAGAAGAACTAGAGCCAACACAACTGGTAGTGGGTGGCAGACAGCACCAACCCTAGATGCATCCAGCTACACAAACAGCACACCAAAAGGAAGAGTTTAGCAGGCACCAGACACTGTTGAGAATAAATACACCTAACAGGACAGACATTGCACAGTGTGAAATACACATAATCAAGGTTGACCTTTAGAGTTAGCCAGCCTGAAGGGCTAACTATACCAATGAAAGGACTAACTGCATCTAATACTCACATATAACAAGAGGGAAAATAGTACCCTCAAGGAGCATTCCTAAAACAAGAAAAACAGGTGGCCTGGAAGTCAGTACCACAGAAATCATCTTCTTCATGAAGATACCTCAAAACTTTCAAAGTCAGACAGTGCTACCTAATACACAAACAAAATGGGCAGACAGAGAAGTGTGACCCAAATGAATCAACAGAAAAATACCCACAAAAAGGAACTGAATGAGAGATGGAAGTATCAAAACTACCAGATGCAGAGTTTAAAATAATAATGTTTAGCATGCTCAAGGATCTTAGAGCAACAATGGATGAACATAATGAGTACCTAAATACAGAGATAGCAAGCATCAAAAAGGACATTGAAATTATAAAAAAAAGAACCAGTCAGAAATAACAAATACAGTACTATAACTGAAGACTACACTAGAAGGAATCAACAGCAGCCTGAATGAAGCAAAGGATCAAATCAACGATTTAGAAGACAAGATAGACATAATCACAAAAAAAAAGCAGCAAAAGAAAAAGAGGCACAGGCCTGACCTGTGGTGGCGCAGTGGATAAAGCGTCGACCTGGAAATGCTGAGGTCGCCGGTTCGAAACCCTGGGCTTGCCTGGTCAAGGCACATATGGGAGTTGATGCTTCCAGCTCCTCCCCCTTCTCTCTCTCTGTCTCTCCTCTCTCTCTCTCTCTGTCTCTCCCTCTCCTCTCTAAAATGAATAAATAAAAAAAATTAAAAAAAAAATTTAAAAAAAAAAATTAAAAAGAAAAAGAGGCACAGAAAGACTAAAGAAATTTCAAGAGAGCTCTGTGACAACATGAAGAAAAACAACATCTGCATCATAGGGGCTCATGAAGGAGAAGAAAACTAACAAGGGATAGAGAAACTGTTTGAAGAAGTCATAGCTGATAACTTCCCTAATTTGATGAAGAAAAAAAGTCATACAAGTTCAAGAAGCACAGATAGTGTCATTAAAGAGAATTCCAAGGAGGCCTACATCAAGACACATCATAATTAAAGTGCCAAAGTTAAGAGACAAACAAAGAATATTAAAAGTTTCAAGAGAAAAGCAGTTAATTACCTACAGAGGAGCCCCCATAAGTATGACATCCGACTTCTCAACAGAAACACTTGAGACCAGAAGGGATTGACAAGTAATATTCAAAGTGATGTGAAACAAAAACCTACAACCAAGACATTTTTTTTATCCAGCAAAGCTATCATTATAATTTTATTTTTTAATGGGGTGACATCAATAAATCAGGATACATATATTCAAAGATAACAAGTCCAGGTTATCTTGTCGTTCAATTATGTTGCATACCCACCACCCAAAGTCAGATTATCCTCTGTCACCTTCTATCTTGTTTTCTTTGTGCCCCTCCAACCCCTATCCCTCTCCCATTCCCCCCTCCCCCCCGTAACCACCACACTCTTATCAATGTCTCTTAGTTTCACTATTATGTCCCACCTACGTATGGAATAATACAGTTCCTGTTTTTTTCTGATTTACTTATTTCGCTTCGTATCATGTTATCAAGATCCCACCATTTTGCTGTAAATGTTCCGAAGTCATCATTTCTTATGGCTGAGTAGTATTCCATAGTGTATATGTGCCACATCTTCTTTATCCAGTCATCTATTGATGGGCTTTTTGGTTGTTTCCATGTCCTGGCCACTGTGAACAATGCTGCAATAAACATGGGGCTGCATGTGTCTTTACGTATCAATGTTTCTGAGTTTTGGGGATATATACCCAGTAGAGGGATTGCTGGGTCATAAGGTAGTTCTATTTTCAGTTTTTTGAGGAACCACCATACTTTCTTCCATAATGGTTGTACTACTTTACATTCCCACCAACAGTGTATGAGGGTTCCTTTTTCTCCACAGCCTCTCCAACATTTGCTATTACCTGACTTGCTAATAACAGCTAATCGAACAGGTGTGAGGTGGTATCTCATTGCCATTTTGATTTGCATTTCTCTAATAGCTAAAGAAGATGAGCATCTTTTCATATATCTGTTGGCCATTTGTATTTCTTCCTGGGAGAAGTGTCTATTCATATCCTCTTCCCATTTTTTTATTGGATTGTTTGTTTGTTTGTTGTTGAGTTTTATGAGTTCTTTGTATATTTTGGATATTAGGCCCTTATCTGAGCTGTTGTTTGAAAATATCATTTCCCATTTAGTTGGCTTTCTGTTTATTTTGTTATCAGTTTCCCTTGCTGAGCAAAAACTTCTTAGTCTGATATAGTCCCATTCATTAATTTTTGCCTTCACTTCTCTTGCCATTGGAGTCAAATTCATAAAATGCTCTTTAAAACCCAGGTCCATGAGTTGAGTACCTATGTCTTCTTCTATGTACTTAATTGTTTCAGGTCTTATGTTTAGATCTTTGATCCATTTTGAGTTAATTTTTGTACAGGGGGAGAGACTGTAGTCCAGTTTCATTCTTTTGCATGTGGCTTTCCAGTTTTCCCAGCACCATTTATTGAAGACGCTTTCTTTTCTCCATTGTGTGTTGTTGGCCCCTTTATCAAAAATTATTTGACTATATATATGTGGTTTTATTTCTGGACTTTCTATTCTGTTCCATTGGTCTGAGTGTCTATTTTTCTGCCAATACCATGCTGTTTTGATTGTTGTGGCCCTATAATAGAGTTTGAAGTCAGGTATTGTTATGCCCCCAGCTTCATTCTTTTTCTTTAGGATTGCTTTGGCTATTCGGGGTTTTTTATAGTTCCATATAAATCTGATGATTTTTTGCTCTATTTCTTTAAAAAATGTCATTGGGATTTTGATGGGAATTGCATTAAATTTGTATATTGCTTTGGGTAATATAGCCATCTTGATTATATTTATTCTTCCTAGCCAAGAACAAGGTATATTCTTCCATCTCATTATATCTTTTTCGATTTCCCTTAACAATGGTTTATAGTTTTCATTATATAAGTCCTTTACATTCTTTGTTATGTTTATTCCTAAGTATTTTATTTTTTTTGTTGCAATTGTGAAGGGGATTATTCTTTTGAGTTCCTTCTCAGTTGTTTCATTGTTGGCATATAGAAAGGCTATTGACTTCTGTATGTTAATTTTGTATCCTGCGACCTTACTGTATTGGCTTATTGTTTCTAGTAGTCTTTTTGTGGATTCTTTGGGGTTTTCGATGTATAGGATCATATCATCTGCAAAAAGTGATACCTTTACTTCTTCTTTTCCGATATGGATGCCTTTTATTTCTTTGTCTTGTCTGATTGCTCTGGCTAGAACCTCTAGTACCACATTAAATAAGAGTGGAGAGAGTGGACAACCCTGTCTTGTTCCTGATTTAAGGGGGAAAGCCTTCAGTTTAGTGCCATTTAATATGATGTTAGCTGATGGTTTATCATATATGGCCTTTATCGTGTTGAGATATTTTCCTTCTATACCCATTTTGTTGAGAGTCTTAAACATAAAATTGTGTTGTGTTTTATCCAAAGCCTTTTCTGCATCTATTGATAAGATCATGTGGTTTTTGTTCTTTGTTTTGTTGATATGGTGTATTACGTTAACCGTTTTACGTATGTTGAACCATCCTTGAGATTCTGGGATGAATCCCACTTGATCATGATGTATTATTTTTTTAATATGTTGTTGTATTCGATTTGCTAGTATTTTGTTTAGTATTTTAGCATCTGTATTCATTAGAGATATTGGTCTGTAGTTTTCTTTTTTTGTGCCATCCTTGCCTGGTTTTGGTATGAGGGTTATGTTGGCCTCATAAAATGTGTTTGGAAGTATTGCTTCTTCTTCAATTTTTTGGAAGACTTTGAGTAGAATAGGAACCAAGTCTTCTTTGAATGTTTGATAAAATTCGCTGGTATAGCCGTCAGGGCCTGGACTTTTATTTTTGGGGAGGTTTTTAATGGTTTTTTCTATTTCTTCTCTACTGATAGGTCTGTTTAGGCTTTCTGCTTCTTCTTGACTCAGTCTAGGAAGGTTGTATTTTTCTAGGAATTTATCCATTTCTTCTAGGTTGTTGAATTTAGTGGCATAAAGTTTTTCATAGTATTCTACAATAATTCTTTGTATAGCTACGGTGTCCGTGGTGATTTCTCCTCTTTCATTTTGGATTTTGTTTATATGAGTTCTTTCTCTTTTTTCCTTGGTAAGTCTTGCCAAGGGTTTGTCAATTTTGTTGATCTTTTCAAAGAACCAGCTCCTTGTTCTATTAATTTTTTCTATAGTTTTTCTGTTCTCTAATTCATTTATTTCTGCTCTGATTTTTATTATCTCCTTTCTTCGGCTGGTTTTGGGTTGTCTTTGTTCTTCTTTTTCTAGTTCCTTAAGGTGGGAAGTTAAGTGGTTCACTTGGGCTTTCTCTTGTTTGTTCATATATGCCTGAAGTGATATGAACTTCCCTCTTATCACTGCTTTTGCTGCATCCCATAGATTCTGATATGTCGTATTGTCATTTTCATTAGTCTGTATATATCTTTTGATCTCTGCACTTATTTCTTCTTTGACCCATTCATTTTTTAAAAGTATGTTGTTTAGTTTCCACATTTTTGTGGGACTTTTTTCCTCTTTTTTGCAGTTGAATTCTAGTTTCAAGGCTTTATGATCAGAAAATATGCTTGGTACAACTTCAATTTTTCTGAATTTGCTGATATTGTTTTTGTGGCCCAACATATGGTCAATTCTTGAGAATGATCCATGTACACTGGAGAAAAATGTATACTCAGTCACTTTGGGATGAAATGTCCTGTAGATGTCTATCATATCCAGGTGCTCTAGTGTTTTGTTTAAGGCCACTATGTCTTTGTTGATTCTCTGTTTGGATGACCGATCTAGAACCGCCAGCGGTGTATTGAGGTCTCCAAGTATGATTGTATTTTTGTCAGTTTTTGTTTTAAGATCAATAAGTAGCTGTTTTATATATTTTGGTGCTCCTTGGTTTGGTGCATATATATTAAGAATTGTTATGTCTTCTTGATTCAGTGTCCCCTTAGCCATTATGAAATGGCCATTTTTGTCTCTAAGTACTTTTCCTGTCTTGTAGTCAGCATTTTCACTTTGAATTTGTTTTTATCCTTGTTACTTAGATGAGTTTCCTGTAGGCAGCATACAGTTGGATTTTCTTTTTTTAATCCATTCTGCTACTCTGTGCCTTTTTATTGGTGAGTTTAATCCATTTACATTTAGTGTAATTATTGATACTTGTGAGTTCCCTATTGCCATTTTATATCTTGCTTTATGTTAGTTTTGTGTCTTGTTTGATCCTTCTCTTTCGTTTTTCTATCTTTTGTTTTTATTTGGTTGTATTCCATACATCTTTCCTCTGTTGCTATCTTTTTTATCTCATGTGCTTCTGTGGTGGTTTTTTCAATGGTGGTTACCTTTGAGTAATGAAAAGGGTCCCTACCCTGTTCATTGTAGCGAACTATTTTGTGAGTACTTTTGCACTCCATCGTCCTTTGCTACTGTTAATCTCCATCTTCTCCCCCTCTTTCTTTTTGTTGTTGTCACAGTTTAAATTTGGTTTTATTGTGTTCTTCTTGGAGCTTTTACTTGTGGCTCTGTTTTTTTTTTTGTTCTTTGTATCTGATTGGAGAACCCCCTTTAGTAATTCCTGGAGTGGGGGTTTTCTGATGATAAATTCCCTCATCTTTTCTGTATCTGTGAATGTTTTTATTTCTCCTTCGTATTTGAAGGATAGCTTTGATGGGTATAGTATTCGTGGCTGAAAGTTCCTCTCTTTCAGGACTTTAAATATTGGGGTCCACTCTCTTCTAGCTTGTAGAGTTTCTGCTGAGAAATTTGATGATAATCTAATGGGCCTTCCTTTATATGTTGTATTCTTCTTTTCCCTGGCTGCCTTGAGAATTTTTTCTTTGCTGTTGGTTTGTGTCAATTTCATTATGATATGCCTTGGAGTAGGTTTGTTGGGGTTAAGAAAACTTGGAGTTCTGTTTGCTTCTTGAACTTGAGGCTTTAGTTCTTTCCACAGGCTTGGGAAGTTCTCATCAATTATTTGTTTAAGTATGTTCTCCATTCCATTTTCTCTCTCTTCTCCCTCTGATATACCTATTATTCTTATGTTATTCTTTTTGATGGAGTCAGATAATTCTTGTAGGGCTATCTCATTTTTTTTAATTTTTGAGTCTCTTTCTTCTTCTCTCTGTTGTGCCTCAAGTTGCTTGTCTTCTATTTCACTAATCCTCTCTTCTATCTGACCTGTTCTATTAGCTAAGCTTGTTACTTCGTTTTTCAGCTCATTAATTGAGTTTTTCATCTCTGTTTGATTTGTTTTTATAGTTTCAATTTCCTTGGACATATATTCTTTGTGTTCATGGAGTTGTTTTCTGAGCTCCCTATATTGCCTTTCTGTGTTTTCTTGTATATCTCGGAGGATTTTTAGGATTTCTATCTTGAATTCTCTGTCATTTAGCTCCAAGGTTTCCAATATATTAAATTTTTTCTCCATAGATTTTTCCTCATCTAGCTGTGTTACCTCTCTTTCTTTTGTATCCATGATATTCGATTTTCTCTTCCTTAATGGCATCTGAGGGTGGTTTTGTTGATAGTATTAATGAGATTTAATAAAGAATAAAAAGTTAAAAAAATAAAAAAATAACAAATCGAAAAGAGTTGTTTTTTTTAAAAAAATTAATAATGAAATAAAGAAAAAATAAAATAAAAATTTTTAAAAAAAGAAAATTATTCCCCCCCTCTTTTTTTCCTCTCCTCTCCTCTCCCCTCTTTCTTGAGAAAATCTTGTGGTGGACTGTGAGTTATAACAAACAATGCCTGTGATGGAGGGCCTGAATTGGGGAAAAGTAATAAAGGGGCAAAAAAGAGAGAAAGAAAAAAAAAAAAAAAAGGAAAAGAAAAAAAAAAAAAGAAAAAAGAAAAAAAAGAGCGTATGGACCCACAAAAAGCAAATAAGGAAAAAATTTGGGTCAAGAATAAAATGATTTGCTTTTAGGTGTTGGTTTTCTAAGAGTTATGATGAGAGGAATAAGAGGAAAATGGAAAAATGGGGGGACAAATTAAAAACTTACTATTGTATTTAGTGGAACAAGAACTAGATAATATGGAGAGCCAGGGATGGGAGCACTGCTAGTGAGTTAAAAAGGTGAAGTAAAAACCCCCCAAAATGCCACAAACATAGGTTTGAGTCCCAGATAAGATAATTTGTTTGTTATTGAGGTTTGAATGAGAGGAGATGTAAAGGAGAAAGGAAGAAACTAATATAGAGGGAGAAAAGAAAGAGAGAGAGAGAAAAAAAGAGGGAACCACTAAAAGAAGAAAAAAGAAAGGAGAGAGAGAGAAAGAGTTAAGGGTTTTGGAGTGCAACCCTCATAGAGAGAAAGGAAGAGAAGAGAAATGATAATGGGAGATGTAACACTTATGGGTAGTGTAGTTCAAGGAGAGGAGAGAGTAAGACCGGTAGAGAGTTAATCGGCCAAATTGGAGGAGGAAAAAAAAATCTCAAGAATGAAGATAAGAGAAACAAACGAACAAATATAATAAAATGGGATAGGTTATAAAGTCTGCAGATTATTCTTGATTTTGAGAGGTTATCTTCTTGCTTTTTCTTTTCTCTCCCTCTTCCTGGTCGGTGACTCTGTACCCCGGGTTCTGCCCCTTTGGCACGCTCAGGTAGAGGTTTGCAGTTGATAAGTCTCTATGGCAATGTCATGTATTATGCTTTATTCTCGTTGGGAGTTGAGGCTCATTAGCATTTATAGGCTCCGACAGTGAGAGAGTCCGTGTTCCTGGAGCCTTTCTCCTAGTCTTTCCTTCCTCAATTAGTAGCCTGATAGTCCAGGTATGGGGTTGCTGCTGCCTCTGCCTGGATAGTAAGAGGCTCAAATTGCTGGCAACTCCCCACTCTATTTCCACTCAGCACAGGGCTCTGGGTAAGGCTCAGTCAGTCAGAGCTGCTAGCATAATCAGGTGGGCTTTCCGCCCACTCAAAGACCACTGGCTCTGCCACTCTGTCCGGTAACACAAGTGGGCGCCCACTTCCGGGGCGCTTGGAGGAAACTCTCACTCACTGTCTGCAACCAGGATATCCGGCCAGCAGTCTCACGCTCTGAGTGAAACCCCCAACCGCAGGGAAAAGTTGCAGCGTTGGAATTGAGTCTCGCTCCGTCCCCGTGTGCGGCTTTTGCAAGGCGCTGGGGCGGCCCGAGATTCCGCTTTGGCCCACACAAAGGCCCCTGACTCTGCCCCTCTGTGCGATAACACGGGCGCGCACTGCCGAGGCACTCGGAGGAATCGCTCACTCCTTATCTGCGCGCGCACACCAGGATATGAGGCCGGCCGTGGTTCCCTCTGAGTAAAACCCTCACCAGCACGGAAAATCTCCACCGTTGGGATTAGTTCTCACTCCCTCCCGTGCGTGGCTTTCCCAGGGCGCTGGGGCTGCCCAGAGACTCTGCCCTCAGCCCACAGAAAGGCCTCTGACCATGCCTCTCCGTGGGGCAACACGGGCACCCACTTCCGCGGCTTAGGAAGAAATCTCTCTTCCACTAACTGCGCACCGACCAGGAGACCGGGTAAAATGGCCGCTCCGCTTGTCTTTCTTTGTTTGGGTTTGGCGCGAGTGTTAGCTTGTATTGCCCGGGTTGCCACAGGATCAGATTTTCCTCGGCTTGGATCTCTGAGTCACAGCCTGGTTCGGCCGTTTTTGCTGCGGCGGCCTGGATCTATTCACCCCCTTTGCCCGCCTCAGTTTCTATATTCACAGTTACCAGAGAAAGCCGCCCTGTTTAGGTTAGTGAGGAAGGCGGAGCATTTCTTACTCCCTATTTCCTTCGGGGTTTGGTTATATATTTAGCCAATTTTTCACTCAATCATACCTTTGGGTGTATTGCGAAGAATCTGGAAGCTCCAAGTATAGGTTTTTCTGTTTCTGGTTGAAGATCTTGTTGAGTTTTGGGGGAGATTTATCGGTATCGTTTCCTACTCCGCCATTACTCTGACGTCATCCCAAAGCTATCATTTAAAATTGAAGGAGAAATAAAAAGCTTCCCAGACAAAAAAACAAATAAACAAACAAACAAACAAACAACATCTAGGAATTCAATACAACCAAACCAGTACTGCAAGAAATGTTAATGATCCTTCAGTAAAAAAAGCAAAAGGGAAAAATATCTAGAAAAAGAGGATGGCAGATATAAAGAATAAAATGGCAATAAGTAAGTACACATCAATAATAACCTTAAATGTAAATGGATTAAATGCTCCAATCTAAAGACATAGGATAGCTGCATGGATAAGAAAACAGGACCTGTACATATGTTGTCTACAAGAGAACCATCTCAGAAAAAAAGATACACATAGACTGAAAGTGAAGGGTTGGAAAAATGTATTTCATGCACAGGGAAATAAAAACAAATCTGGGGTAACAATACTTATATCTGACAAAATAGACTTTAAAACAAAGGCTATAATAAGGGATAATGAAGGTCACTACATGATGATAAAAGGAGCAATCCAACAGGAGGATAAAACCATTGTAAATATTTATGCACCTAATATAGGAGCACCTAAATATATTAAGATTTTGATGGACATAAAGGACAAGATCAATAGCAATACTATAAAAGTAAGGGATTTTAATACCCCACTAACATCAATGGATAAATCCTCTAGACAGAAAATTAACAAAGAAACAGCCACCTTAAATTACAAACTAGATCAACTGGATTTAATAGATATCTTCAGAACCTTTTACCCCAAAGCAGCAAATATATATATTTCAAGTTCTTATGGTACATTTTCTAGAATAGACCACATGTTAGGGCATAATATTAGTGTCAATAAATTTAAGAAGATTGCAACCATATCAAGCATCTTCTCTGATCTCAATGGCATGAAACTAGAAATTAACTACAATAGGAAAACTGAAAAACATTCAAAAACTTGAAGACTAATTAGCATGTTATTAAATAATAAATGGATTTACAATGAGATCAAGAAAGAAATAAAAAAATTTTTCTTGAAACAAATGAAAATGAACATACAACTCAAAATTTATGAGACACAGCAAAAGCACTCCAGAGAGGAAAGTTTACAGCATTACAGGCATACCTTAAGAGGAAAGAAAAAGCTCAAATAAACAACTTAACCTTGTATCTAAAAGAACTACAAAAAGATCAACAAACAAAGCCCTAAGGAAGTAGAAGGAATGAAATAATAAAAATCAGAGTGGAAATAAATGACATAGAGGCTAAAAAAAATACAAAAGATCAATAAAACCAACAGTTGATTTTTTGAAAAAGTAAACAAGATTAACAAACCTTTAACGAAATCCATCAAGAAAAAAAGAAAGAGGACTCAATTAAATAAAATTAGAAATGAAAAAGGATAAGTAACAACTGACTCCACAAAAATACAAAAGATTTTAAGAAAATACTATGAATATCTATATGCCAAAAAATTGAACAACCTAGGTGAAATGGATAAATTTCTAGAAACATACAATCTTCCAAAACTCAATATAGAAGAATCAGAAAATCTAAACAGACTGATTACAACAAATAAAATTGAAAGAGTCATCAAAAAACTCCCAGCAAACAGAAGTCCTGGACTGGATGGCTTCATGGCGAATTTTACTAAATATTCAAAGAAAAACTAACATCTATCCTTCTCAAGCTATATCAAAAAATTTAAGAAGACTTTTAAACTCCTTTTATGAGGCAAGTATAATCTTCTTTCCAAAACCAGGTAAAGACACTACAAAGAAAGAAAACTATAGACCAATATCCCTGATGAACATAGATGCTAAAATTCTCAACAAAATATTACCAAACCAGATCCAGCAATACATTAAAAAATCATACATCTTTTTTATTGGATTGTTTGTTTGTTTTTGAGTTTTATAAGTTCTTTGTAAATTTTGGATATTAGGCCCTTATCTGAGCTATTATTTGAAAATATCATTTCCTATTTAACAAAATGGTGGGATCTTGATAACATTATACAAAGTGAAATTAGTAAATCAGAAAAAAAAACAAGAACTACATGATTCCATACATAGGTGGGACATAAAAACGAGACTAAGAGACATGGACAAGAGTGTGGTGGTTATCGGGGGTGGGTGGTGGAGGGGCATGGGAGGGAAGGAGGAGGGGAGAGGGGGAGGGGGAGGGGCACAAAGAAAACTAGATAAAAGGTGACGGAGGACAACCTGACTTTGGGTGATGGGTATGCAACATAATTGAATGCAAGATAATCTGGACATCTTTTTTTTGAATATATGTACCCTGATTTATTGATGTTACCCCATTAACATTAATACAAATTTATTTAAAAAATCATAAATCATGATCAAGTGGGATTTATTCTGGGGAGGCAAGGTGGTACAATATTGGCAAATCAATTAATGTGATTCATTACATAAACAAAACGAAGGATAAAAATTACATGATAATATCAAAAGATGCAGAAAAAGCATTTGATAAAATCCAGCATCCATTTATGATCAAAAGTCTCAGCAAAGTGGGAATACAGGGAACATACCTCAACATAATAAAGGCCATCTATGATACACCCACAACTAACATCATACTCAATGGGAAAAAGTTAAAAGCAATCTCCTTAAGATCAGGAACAGGGCAGGGATGCCTCACTTCACCACTCTTATTCAACATAGTTCTGGAAGTCCTAACCACGGCAATCAGACAAGAAGAAGAAATAAAAGGCATTCAAATTAGAAAAGAAGAAGTAAAACTATCATTATTTGCTGGTGACATGATACTGTACATAGAAAATCCTGAAGTCTCTGAAAAAAATTCTAGACCTGATAAATGAATTTGGCAAGGTAGCAGGATATAAAATTAATATTTAGAAATCAGTGGCATTTTTTATACTCCAACAATAAACTGTCTGAAAGAGAAATTCCTTCACTACTGCAATCACAGAAAAGAATTAAGTACCTAGGATTAAATGTAACCAAGCAGGTAAAAGACTTGTATTCAGAAAATTATAAGACATTGAGAAAAGAAATCAAGGAAGATACAAACAAGTGGAAGCATATACAGTGTTCATGGATAGGAAGAATAAAAAGCATTAAAATGTCTATATTACCCAAAGCAATCTATAGATTCAATGCAATTCCTATTAAAACACCAATGGCATACTTAAAAGATATAGAACAAATATTCCAAAAATTTATATGGAACCAGAAAGAACACAAATAACCTCAGCAATCTTGAAAATGAAGAATAAAGTGGGAGGTATCACACTTCCTGATATCAAGTTATACTACAAGGCCATTGTACTCAAAACAGCTTGGTACTGACATAGGAACAGGCATACAGATCAATGGAACAGAACAGAGATCCCAGGAATAAGCCCACGGCTTTATGGTCAATTGATATTTGACAAAGGAGATAAGAGCATATAGTGGAGTAAAGACAGTCTCTTCAATAAATGGTATTGGAAAAATTGGACAGGAACTTGTAAAAAAATAAAACTAGATCACTAACTTACACCATTCACAAAATAAAGTGAAAATGGATAAAAGACTTGAATGTATGTCATGATTCCATAAACATCTTGGAAGAAAACATAGGCAGTAAACTCTCTGATATCTCTCATAGCAATATTTTTGCCAATTTATCTCCATGGGCAAGTGACATAAAGGACAAAATAAACAAATGGGACTATATCACACTAAAAAGCTTTTGCACAGTGTGGGTGGAGCGCAGAGTGCATTCCTATCAGCTGTGGCTGATGCAATGCTGTGAGAATTCTCCAGCTCCCAGATCTCTCCTGGGCATACCCAGGAAGGGGGCTCACCCACAATAAGGAAGTGACTCAGCGCCAACCATGCAGCTCCCTGATTTTTTCAGCCATTGGCTATGAAGGACACACAGTAACATCCTATTGGCTGAACCGTGTATATAAACTAGCTTATTTCCTGAATAAAGTGGATCTGCGTCACTGAACCTGATCCCCAGAGTCAGGTGTTTGCGTCTTTGTCATCCTCAACCCTGGCAAGACTTGTCCACAGCACAGCAAAAGATATCAAGAACAAAATAAAAAGACAACCCACACAATGAAAGAATATAATCGCCAATATGTCTAATATGGAGTTAATAACCAAAATTTATAAAGAACTTCTGAAACTCAACACCGGGATGGTAAACAATCTGATTAAAAAATGGAAAAAGAACTGAGTAGACACTTCTCCAAAGAGAACATACAGATGGCCAATAGTCACACAAAAAAATGTTCAATGTCATTAATCATCAGAGAAATCCAAATTAAAACCTCAATAATATACCACCTCACACCTGTCAGAATGGCTCTCAATTACAAATCAACACACAATAAGTGCTGGCAGGGGTGTGGAGAAAAGGGAACCCTCCTGCACTGCTGGTTAGAATGCAGACATATGCAGCCACTGTGGAAAACAGTGTGGAGTTTTCTCAAAATATTAAAAATAAAACTGCTTTTTGACCCAGCTATCCCACTTTTAGGAATATATCTTAAGAATACCAAATTACTGATTCAAAAGAAGATATACATTCCTATGTTTATTGCTGTATTGTTTACAATAGCCAAGATCTGGAAACAGCTGAATTGTTCGTCAGTGGATTAAAAAGCAGTGGTACATATACACAATAGAATACTACATGACTGTGAAAAAGAAGGAAATCTTACCTTTGCGGTGGCATGGATGGACCTGGAGATTGTTATGTTGAGTGAAATAAGCCAGGCAGAGAAAGATAAATATCATATGATCTCATTTATATGTGTAATCTAATAAACAAAGTGAACTGAGGAACGAAATAGAGGCAGAGGCAGGGTCACAGGGACCAGAGGGATAGTAGTTAGAGGGAAGAGGAATGAGGGGATGGGATCAGAGAAGGTGAAAGGATTAGCAAAATTATATCTACATAACACATAGATACAGATAACAGGACAGCAAAGCCCAAAGAGAAGGGGTAAGGGAGTTAGGGGGAGGGGGACAAAGGGGGCATAAAAAGAGACACAGGGGTGGGGGTAAGGGAGTTATATTGAGTGGGACACTTGAATCCATGCTTACACAATAAATTTAAATTAATAAAAAAATTTAAAAATATGATTCCAGTCATTGAACTCTTGGATCAAGAGTAGAAGTAAAGAGACTAACTAGCAGGCTCTCATTGCCCTCAAGTGGAAGGTGGCTCCAGGAACGAGCCACCAGGTGAATCCAGAATTCTAACCACATTCTGAATGTGGTTAGAATTGGGATATATCTATATGTATATCATCTACATCAATCTGTTTATAGATTTTTTTTTTGATAGAGAAAGAGAGAGGCAGGGAGAGGGAAAGAGACAGGAACACTGAGCATCAAGAGGCTACTGTATGTGCCCTGACCGGCTGATGGAACCAGCAACCTCTGCGCTCTGGGACAAGACTCCTACCAAGAGCTATCTGGCCAGGGTTTAATTTTTATTGATTTTTAGAGAGACAGAGAGAAGAAAGGAGAGAGGGAAGAGAGGGAAGGAAAGCATTCATTTACTGTTCCATTCATTCATGCATTCTTTGGTTGCTTCTCATATGTGCCCTGACCAGTAATTGAACAGGTAATTCATTTCAGGACAACATTCTTAACTGACTGAGCTCACTAGACAAGGCCAGAACTGGGATATATTTTAAAGGTAGAGTTGATAGGGAAAGTTTATGCGATGGGGAGGAGGTATTTTATTACTGCGCTAGACCTGCCATAACAAACTTTAACAGACTGAGTGGCTCAAATGACAGAAATTTATTTCTCACATTTCTGGAGACTAGATGTTTGAGATCAAAGTGTTAGCAAGGTTGGTTTCTTCTCAGGGCTGTGAGAGAAAGTTCTATTAATGGCCTCTCTCTTTGGCTTATATATAGTAGTTCCCTCTCTGTGTCTTCTTACTGCCTTTTTTATGCACCTGCCTATCCAAACTTCTTGTTATGTACCTAAATCAGTTATATTGAACTTGAGCTCACTCTAGTTACCTCATTTTATCTTAATTACTTCTGTAAAGAAACTATCACCAAATACAGTCATATTCTGAGTTACTGGGGCTTAAGATTTTACATATAAAATATTAAAGAAGGAGGGAAATAATCCAGCCAATAACAAATTCAATTATTTTCATAGAAAGGAGTATTTATAATTTTTAGATATGAACATGAGAAACTGGATAAATGAAACTGACATTACTGCAGCATAAGAACATGCCTGATTAAAGGTGAGGCCAATCATAGGAGGGAAAACAAGATTTCTGCTTTGGAACTCTATAGTAGAAATCTTTATTATATAGTTGGAAATATAAGCCAATACTCAGGGGGAAAAATTAGGTCAGAGAAACACATGTAATATATTTGATAGAAACACTTAGAAAGCATCAGAACAGGATTTGTTTTTAAAGCCAGAGGAAAAGTTGTTAACACTTAGAAAGTAAGTGTAAAGACAGAGAATTCTGAGGATATAATCAAAGGACAATTTAAAAATCTAAAGCTCAGAAAAAGAAAGAGGAACAACTGGAAAAAAATATTGAAGAGGAATAATCTTTGGATCAGAAAAAACAAACAAACAGTAAATCCTGACCAGGTGGTGGCACAGTAGATAAAGCGTTGGACTAGGACATGGAAGGCCCAGATTTGAAAACCTGAGGTCACCAGCTTGAGCGCTGGCTCATCTGGTTTGAGCAAGGCTTGCCAGCTTGAGCCCAAGGTCTCTGGCTTGACCAAGAAGTCACTCAGTCTGCTGTAGCCCCCCATCAAAGCACATATGAGAAAGCAATCAATGAACAAGTAAGGTGTCACAATAAAGAATTGATGCTTCTCATCTCTCTCCCTTCCTGTCCGTCTGTCCCTCTCTCTGTCTCTCTCTGTCTCTGTCACAAAAAAATAAAAAAGAAAGA
Source organism: Saccopteryx bilineata (assembly GCF_036850765.1). Classification (NCBI taxonomy): domain Eukaryota; kingdom Metazoa; phylum Chordata; class Mammalia; order Chiroptera; family Emballonuridae; genus Saccopteryx; species Saccopteryx bilineata. The sequence continues at coordinate 185,163,802 of NC_089494.1, forward strand.
AAACCAGTACAGTATGGTTTCTTAAGAGTCAAAGGAAGGGAGTGATTCAAAAAGAAGATGGTCAATAATGTCTACTGCTATTATGAGGAAAAAAAGGGGGAAACTGAGAATTTACCTTGGTTGTGGCAAGATGAAGGTGATTGGTGACCATGGAATAATTCTTTCAGCGTATTTGTGAAAAACGAAGATGATCAGAATGAGTTGAGGACAGAATGGAAATGAGGGCAAGGAAACAGCAATATAGTGCATTTTGTGGAATTTGCAATAAAGTTAAGTGACAGCCTTGGCCTTTTGGCTCAGTGGTAGAGCATTAGCCCGGCATGTGGGTATCCCAGTTCAATTCCAGGTCAAGGCACACAGGGGAAGCCCCATCTGCTTCTCTACCACTCCCCCTTCATTTCTCTCTCTCTCTCTCTCTCTCTCTCTCTCTCTCTCTCTCTCTCTCTCTGTCTTCCTTTCCTGCATCCATGGCTCAATTGGAGCAAGTTGGCCCTGGGAGATGAGAATGGCTCCATGGTTTCTACCTCAGGCATTAAGAAGGGTTCAGTTACTGAGCAACAGAGCATCTCCCCAGATGATCAGAGCATCATATCCTAGTGGGCTTTCCAGGTAGATTCTGGTTGGGGCACATATAGGAGTCTGTCTCTGCCTCCCCTCCTCTCAGTGAATAAAAAATAAAATAAAATAAAATAAAGTGACTACACGATTGGATCTTGAAAATATCACTCTAAGCAAATTAAGTCAGACAGAAAAAGTGACATATGATTTCACTCATGTGTGGAATATAAAACTGAAAACAACAAATGAACCAACAAGACATACAATCAAAACCTTAGAGACAGCAGTATGGAGGTTACTAGAAGGAAAAGGTATCGCAGGGAGGTAATAAAGGGTAAAGATGGTCAAATATAAGGTGTAGGAAGGAGATTTGACTTTGGATGGTGAAAATACCATACAATACCCAGATGATGCATTAAAGAATTGTATACTAGGCCCTGGACGGTTGGCTCAGCGGTAGAGCGTCGGCCTGGCGTGCGGAGGACCCGGGTTCGATTCCCGGCCAGGGCACACAGGAGAAGCACCCATTTGCTTCTCCACCCCTCCGCCACGCTTTCCTCTCTGTCTCTCTCTTCCCCTCCCGCAGCCAAGGCTCCATTGGAGCAAAGATGGCCCGGGCGCTGGGGATGGCTCCTTGGCCGCTGCCCCGGGTGCTAGAGTGGCTCTGGTCGCGACATGGCGACGTCCAGGATGGGCAGAGCATCGCCCCCTGGTGGGCAGAGCGTCGCCCCATGGTGGGTGTGCCGGGTGGATCCCGGTCGGGCGCATGCGGGAGTCTGTCTGACTGTCTCTCCCTGTTTCCAGCTTCAGAAAAATGAAAAAAAAAAAAAAAAAAAGAATTGTATACTAGAAATCTATGTAATTTTATTAACCAATGTCACCCAATAAATTTAATTAAGAAATAAAACAAGCCCTGGCGGGTTGGCTCAGCGGTAGAGCGTCGGCCTAGCGTGCGGAGGACCCGGGTTCGATTCCCGGCCAGGGCACATAGGAGAAGCGCCCATTTGCTTCTCCACCCCTCCGCCGCGCTTTCCTCTCTGTCTCTCTCTTCCCCTCCCGCAGCCGAGGCTCCATTGGAGCAAAGATGGCCCGGGTGCTGGGGATGGCTCTGTGGCCTCTGCCTCAGGCGCTAGAGTGGCTCTTGTCGCAACATGGCGACGCCCAGGATGGGCAGAGCATCGCCCCCTGGTGGGCAGAGCGTCGCCCCATGGTGGGCGTGCCGGGTGGATCCCGGTCGGGCGCATGCGGGAGTCTGTCTGTCTCTCCCTGTTTCCAGCTTCAGAAAAATGAAAAAAAAAAAAAGAAAAATACAAAAAAAAAGAAAAAAGAAATAAAACAAAAATCACCTCAAATACCTTATTCCTTTTGGTAAAACACAATGCTTCTACAGTATTATGTTAAATGGTATATGTAAATATTTAACTAAATAAGTGAATATGATGAATAAAATAAAAAGAGAAAACAATAAAAGATGAGCAGATGAACAGAGCTTTAGTTAGACAAGGTGGCGTCCAAGGAAGGTTGTGAATGATTTTTGCTTTGGTTTGGTTTCAAGTTGAGAAAATTACGTGTCTCAGAAATGAAGGAAAATGAGTCAGTAGCATAAAAAAAATTTATACACAGATGAGAAAATAATTCCAGTAGCAAAATACTTGTGAGGAAAAAGATGCAATTTGTTGCACAGCATATTGTGATAGGAGAGAAGGTGGATTTTATGGAAACTCATATGAGTGGGTTATTAGATTTGTTGGTGGGAAGATAAGGTAATTCTAATCTGATGACTTCTGTTATTTTGGTTTTTCTTCTATAATGAGACTGCAAAGTCTTTTGATGGTATACTTCTTAAAATATTTGATAGCAAAAAGTATTCCTATTGTAGATTTTATATGGTGCTTATCATGATACTAGTGTTTTTATTTCTGGTTTTTAAAGTTATGAGCTTTTTTTTGCGGAGTAGTATAAAGGCTGAAGATTTAAATAAGAGATTGTAAAATAAAACTGGAAAACAAATATTATAGTAAAATTTTTTTATTCACTAAGGAGTATTAAACCTTATACTTAAAACAATGCTATATACATTAAATGAAAAACTAAGAAATTTAAAATGTAAGGGTATAGTTATTTCTTTTTCAATGTTCATGTCTCCCTTTCATTTTCTCTGTACACTGGGGAACAAAATTATTGTTGCATCCACAAAAGCACTTGTTCTTACCTAATTCGAGTGTGTTGATCTCAAATCTGACTTTAGTTTTTCTCTGTAAACTACAGTTTTTTTTTTGCAATTCAAGAATTTAGTTTTTCATCTTATTGTAAAAATTTCAACATTTAGTTTAACATAATAAAGTAGAATGTCTTCTTGGGCATCATCTTTGTGAAAATATAATAATTTATATAATGCAGTAAATATACTAATATACTTAAAGATATGATTGCATCAGAATTTGTCTACAATTTCAAAATAGAACATATTAAAACACTTATTTTAATCACAAAATTTGCGCAAAACTTATTTAAATTCTATTCAGGCAAAAATTTGCATTTGTAGCTCTTGTGTTTGTGTACTTGTTGAAGACAATCTCGTTTAATGCTCCAGTAGTAGTCTGATCATCACTAACAGCTCCAAGATTTGGGGGAAACTTATCAAGGTGACTGTTCAGGAAGTGAATCTTAACACTCATGTTACATCCAACGTTGCAGAAAGACAACAGCATCCTTTGAACCAGAAGTTCATAGTTTTCTGCTATTTTGTTGCCAAGGAAGTTCTTTGTAACTGCCACTAAATGCCATGCTGTTTTCTTCTCCTGATTCATCTTCCTGGCAAATTCTTCATCATGTATGAGGGTTCGAATTTGAGGTCCATCAAATACACCTGCTTTTATCTTCTCAAAAGACAAGGCGGGAAAAGCAGAAATAATATGTTGAAAGCATTCACTTTCTCTATTCAAAGCCTGAACAAACTGCTTCATTAAGCCAAGTTTGATGTGAAGTGGGGGGGAAATGATCCTGTCTCGATTAACTACAGGTTCATTCACAATATTTTGCATCCCTACTTCCAGAGCTTCACATTTCAGCCACTTCTTCTGTGTCCAGTGTTTCTCCCAAGCTCAGCTATCCCACAAACACAAAAAGCAAAGATACTTCATGAAACCTCTCTGTTGTCCTAGCAGGAAATTTATCATTTTAAGATCCACATAAATGATTCAGTTATGCTCCTCATACTTCAGAAAGTTGAGGACAATTTTTATGTCATTCTTACTAAGTCATTCAATTTGAGTTGGCTAAACTGCTGAGGGGTTAATGACTGCTTGGCATCATAAGAAGACCCTTCAGATTCTACAACCATTTCCTCATGTATTCCTTATCAAAATACACTTGATCACCATGTTCACTTTTTTCATCCTTAGAAGAAATAAAACCATTGAAAACTGGAACCAGGAGTGTCTCAGAGTGTGGGGTAGGTTGTATTGCTGAAGGAATATTAGGATATGCGATCATATGCCATTTTTTCTTGCCTATGCCCTTTGTATGGATCAGACAGAAATAACAGTCACTGCTGTGGTCTTTAGGTTCACGCCAAACCATGGAAATAACAAAAGGCATTCCTTTGCATTTTCTTTTTGTCCAATCAGAAAGCATTTCCTCACAATTATGACACAATATGAGCAGCCCAATTCTTGTCTTGATCGCCAAAAGAAACTTGAAAATAGGCAATATATGCACGTGTCACAAATGATGAAATATTGCACCTTTGACATTGAAGTGTGTAACAGCCACATATATAACACAAGATGTCAGGACTATTATTACATTCACGCTTACTCAAAGAAGCCATGATTCAATCTTAAAACAAAATAAGAGGGCGTTTTTATCAGATAATATTTTTTTACATTTAAAAGCCTGGCCTGTGGTGGCACAGGATAAAGCGTGAACACTGAGATTGCCGGTTCGAGACCCTGGGCTTGCTTGGTCAAGGCACATATGGGAGTTGATGCTTCCTGCTTCTTCCCCCTTCTGTCTCTCTCTCCTCTCTAAAATGAATAAATAAAACATCTACAATTATGTAAAAGTGATGTTTGTAAAACATTAATTGCCTTGTGGTTATGTTTAATCCAAGAGTCGTTGCCCTTTAACTCCAATTTAAAAACCAATGTATGCCATTAACTGTAACAAAAAGAAATTAAAATTGCATAAAAACTAGAGTATGCACCAAAGTCAGATTTTATAATTGGAATCAGTGATGCAGAAATATATAGAAACAGTTCTAAAACCTCATGCAACAGAAAGTGGAAAAAAAATTGTTTCCCAGTGATATTTATTTATTATTCTATTTACATGCCTTTGCTCTACAAATAACCTTTATTCAATAGATTACTTACATAGTGGTAATTTCAAAGATAAATTACTAAGAATTTCTTATTCTGATTTGCTGTAAAGTATCCAAATTATTTTCCACAATTTAAATTAGTTTTTAAAGATGAAAATTAAATTGTCTATTTTGAACAGGGGAAAGAAGACAAGACATGAGACATTTCTAACTTTTTCTTTGAAAGATGCCTTGTTTTTCTTTCGGGACATAGCATTGTTTACCTAGAACAAAGATGAGTCATAAAGATGAAGAACCTTATGTTAGAAGTTAGAATAATGCTTACCTTTGTGGGGTACAGGTGGATAGTGACTGGAAGGGACATGAGGAGATCCAGAAGTGCTAATAATGTTCTAATTCTTTTCCAGGCTACTGTGTTTGGTTCATGCTCCCATGTAGCCTCATGAACTCCTCAAGGGCAAATCACCTCTCACCGTTTCTCTCCCTCATTGTGCTACTTTCATTACATCTACTCACAGAAGTTCGCCAGGTGCATACTAGGTTTCCTGTTTGACTTAGCATTCATAGTATAGTAGCCCCTGGTCTAAATTTAGAAATGATCTTGAAAGGAAGAGTGGAAGGGTTAAGACAATTTAAAATGTCTAACACTACACAATTCCTGTGAAGCAAATGCATGTTGAAATATTTTCCTTAGAGTGAATTTTTCTCCCCAGATTTTTTTTCAGTTCTTCAGGCAACCAGCTACATGAAGAGTATCTAAGGTGGAACGAGTTGGGGCTTACAAGGGACTCTGTTCAACCCTCTAGCACTTTTGTGTCTGTTGTTTTTATTATTTGATATAAAGTCACAAGATTGTTTTTTGCCTTTTAAGCAAGATAATCTTTCTCAAGATCTTATAAATTCCATGAATTAGAGATTACACATATGAATTCTTGGAAACTGAAAATAATTTAAACATTTCTTTGAACTCATCTTCAATATCTGTTCTTCCTTCAGTAGCAATTTATAGACTGCTGAACTCTAGAATGAAAGTTTGTGATATCTGGTTTTATCCGAGTCAATATAAAGGTTAGAGGAATGAAATAAAATCACTTCACATACTGTGATGACAGATACATAAGACACAAAAAGCATATCATCCTATATCAGGATAATTACATTCCTTTCAATTCAATCAAATTAGCTTGGAACATAGCACTTGGTGGAAATGAAGGAAGCCATTATTTTCTAACGTTTAAAAACGTGCTGCCTTTCAGAAACTTACAATGACATTGTGAAGTACACCTGAAAAATTTCAAACTGAAAATGTTATTAAAAATTTATCTTGTGGATAATGTTAAGTTTTACCTGAAGGCTTATCTTCCTTCACAGCAATGATGATGACATTGCACCATTTTAAATGCATCTACACGGAGGTGATAAAACATGGCAAAATATTGGCTCCACAGAGATTTTCAGTAATTGCTCTGACCCTAAAGGGTAAAACATTAGGAACACCAGGAGAGTCATAGAGCACTGGTAGTGCTTTCAAGCAGAAGCTACCTTTTTCATTAAAATTCTGCACTTTCCTTCTATGCCCTTTACTGTAATCATTGATGGCAATGGTTTAATCTCACTTTTATAGTTCTAAATAATGTAAATCATCACAAACCACACTTAGCATAGAGAATGTGAAGTATAATTAATCACTGATTTATTGCTACAATGAATGTTCAAATGAGGAGAATAACCTTGCAATTTTTCTAATAGATAGGAATGTCATAGTGACTGGACTTGGGAACTAAAATCCTAGAATCTACCTGAAGTCTTCTTATTTTATTCCACATGATCTATTTCTCCCTTGGTCTAACTGTTTGAGAGGTCTCTAGAGACTGGATTTTTTTGTATACTTCTTGACAAAAAGACAAAAACCAAAAACCAAAAAACCAAATGTTTCCAAATGTTGGTACCCAAAGGAACAAACAAAATTAGCAGATTGTTTTATTTATTGGTGCATATTTTTTTTTCACAGACTGTTTTCGCCTACATAGCATGTGTGCTTCATGTTTTTAAATAATCTAGTTTATCAGCCTGATCTATCAGGCTATCATTTTGATGCAATTTAACTAGATCATTATTTTAATTCAGAATTTGGATTTAGAGATCAAGGGGAGGTTTTCTTCAATCCCAGCTGGTTTTAATATTCTGTATTCTACTCCTCAGAGCTGGATCTATTCGTATCTCTTGTGCACAGTTGCATATACACTTGTTAATTCATAATCTGCCCAGAACATAGAACCACCCCCCCACCACCACCACCACCGATTTTAGGCAGAAAAGAATTAATTCTACAGTAACTCTCTGGAACTCAGTATTAAAACAGTCTTGCAACTTGTATAATTCAGACATATTTGTTTTTGTTCAAAATTCATCTTTATTTCTTTCCCCAGTGGCTATGTTTTTGGCTCTTTAACTAGGAACCTGGTTATTCCAGTCCTCTGATTCTGTTTGCTAGGTTGTGCACCAGACAAACCTCCTACATTAATTTCCCATCACTCCCACACTCCTCAAAGAGCATTGGTCACCAAAACATATCCCAGAGAAAACTAATATCTCAGATTGATTCAGCACAAATAAATGGTTCTATGATCAGATAAATTTAGTAAACTTCACATACTATATGTGTAGTTTTCCCTATACACAGGAAGGTGGAATATGAGAGGAGTTTTGTTTAAATTATAATCCTGTCTCTATCATAATAAACAACCTTATTTTTCTTAAGTAACATTCAACAGCAATTTTACCTGGAACCTTAATCATGTAGGGATAGAGTTTTCCTGAGGTTACCAAAAATAAAAAAGTACTGTGTAGGCTTCAGATATTGCTTCGACACTTTGTAACACCTCATTTCCCTCAAAGGTCTATATGACAAATGTTTAATATTGCCTACATAGTTATAAAAATATAAATTAATAAGGACAAAAAAAACAGTGAGGCACCTGAACACTTTAGGACTCATGTTATTGGAAAAAAAATTCATATTTATGCATCCCAAACTGTCCAGCCCAACCAGTGATGTACTGACTCATATACTAATTGAATCTAACATGATTTTCATTTTCAGTGGGTTAAGAAATTGGAATCAGACCAGGTTTGAATACCAGGACCAACTATAATTAACCTGTCTGGTCTACAGTTTTCTTTTTCATAAATTGAAAGCTATTTCAGATTACTGAACATTAAATGGATCAGCGTATATAACTTCCACTCTAGTGCCTGGCACACCCTGTATGGATTAGTTCTCTCTCTGCTCATCTCTGAAGACTTCCCTGGTGTTGATTTCTTGATTACTGGTCTGATCTTCAAAATATCACTTGTTTCTAGATTGTTTATTGCTACTCTCTACTTGCCCATTAGAAAAATGCTATGTCACATGTGGCAACTCTCTGATATCAAATTCTGAGTGGAAGTATATTACTATCTGTACCATGTTTTATCCACATGGTGAGCCTTCCTACTGTCACCTGCTGCAGTGTCTGCGTCCTGTGGGTGACCTACCCTACGTCCATCCAGCCTGCTTTGTCCTGTCATATCTGACATGCCATCCCTTTTTCTGCTTCAGGATCAGACATAATTTTTTTTTAATTTTATTTAGAAAATTAATTTTAACATGGTGACATTGATCAATTAGAGCACATAGATTCAGAGAAAACATCTCCAGATCATTTTGACATTTGATTATGTTGTATACCCATCACCCAAGTCAAATTGTCTTCCGTCATCTTCTATTTCATTTTCTTTGTGACCCTCCCTTCCTCTCACCCCCTCCCTCTCTTCCCTTCCCTTCCCCCTGGTAACCATCACACTCTTAGCCATGTCCATGAGTCTCAATTTTTTTAAAGACTTTATTCAATTTTTAGAGAGGGGAGGGAGGGCAGAGAAGAAAGAGAGAGATAGAGAGAGAGAGAGAGAGAGAGAGAGAGAAGGAGGGAGGAGCAGGAAGCATCAACTCTCATATGTGCCTTGACCAGACTAGCCCAGGGTTTTGAACCAGCAACCTCAGTGTTCCAGGTTTATGCTTTATCCCACTGCACCACCACAGGTCAGGCCAGACATAAAATTTTAATTTAACTCTTTGTATGTACCTGTATAAGAAAATCTCTTCAAGTATTCAGTACTTTTGGATTTCCTGCATGCCACATGGGAAACAAAGAAAGAAACACAAACTTGTTTACCATTTCATAAATTCTCCAAAGAATTGCATATATAGAAAGGCTAATGCTTCCAAGTACTGCTGATAAATTTAGGAAAACAGTGTTTTTCTAAGTGGTAGAGATGGTAAAACGATTTGTATATATCTGTCTCCTAATAATGTAAGCCTTGTTTTCTTTTTTTAAATTTTTTTTTATTTTACTTATTCATTTTTAGAGAAGAAAGAGAGACAGAGAGGGAGAGAGAGGAGAGAGAGACAGAGAGAGAGAAGGGGGAGGAGCTGGAAGCATCAACTCCCATATGTGCCTTGACCAGGCAAGCCCAGGGTTTCGAACCGGTGACCTCAGCATCTCCAGGTCGACGCTTTATCCACTGCGCCACCACAGGTGAGGCTAGCCTTGTTTTCCAAAGAAATTTAATTAGCAGATTGTTACTCTAAATTTTTTAAAAGCAAAACTATACCAACAATAAATAATTCTATTCAAAAATAATTTCTAATCCAGTTAATTGAGCTTCCTGGGGGGGAAATTAAAATAATTAACTAAAATTTAAAATATACAAATAAGAACACTGTTTTTCCTCATTATTAAAGATAAATAAGTGTGTGTAAATTTGTTGTTACTATGTGAGCTTATATAAAGACTTTCTTCTCTAGAGAATTTTCATTTGAAGCTTTTTGGTGTTTCAAATCTGTATTACTCACATTTTCCTGCATAGAGACTAGGAGTTCAGTGATATGAGATCTGCAAAAATACTGGCAGTATATTAAAGGCGTTAAAATATTTCCCTGCCAGAGACATAAGATATTTTCCTGTCAATCATCTCTCGTTCCCTGGAGGGTCCCTAAGGGAACCCTGCACACAGCTGAATGGGAATCAAAGTAGATTTTGTGATTATTTGGATCCACCCAAATTAACATCAATGTAGGGCTCATTGGCATAAACTAAACTGGATTATATGCATTTACTTGAACTCTAGTGTAGTCTTATACTTCTTCTTCGAATCTCAGTTTTTGTACCAGCAAGTCAGGCTTGCCCATGAGGAAAGAGAACACTGCCTGTCCTCCGGGCTGGTGCTCATTAAGCTAACATTGATAAAAGAAAAGATACCATGCCTGCTTGTACCCACGGGAGACTGAACTTCTACCCTAAAGGTATAGTCAATGTACTTATTGGTGAAATATAGCACCATGAGAAGGCCCTGAATTCTGACCAGATAAAACAAAAGGTAGAATCAGAATGGAGGAGACTGGCCTCATTTACTCCCAATAGCTATGGTCCTGGAGAAGAGAGTGGACTTTAGTCCCTTTACGTAGCCTTCCTTCATTTATATTTTACTTCTTTTAGGTATTACTGAAGACAAGCCAGCTGAGTATAAATTTCACCCAACAGGGCCCACAGACCTATTCATATTCCCCCTATTGCTCTAGAGGAAAAATAGGCATGCATTAAAGCCTCTTGAAATACATCAGCCACTTTAATCTTATGTGCATATTACTTTGGCACTTCTTGCCAATGCAACACTTTCTACTAAATATTGTATCAGCCTATGAAATTATCCTTGTGTTGTCTGGTGTTACTTAATGACCTTTCAGATGATAATGGATCTCATTTATGACAGTGTTCCCATATGGTTATAATTGAGCCTAAAAATTTTCTGTTGTCTATTGATGTCACAGCTGTGGAAATGTCATAGAGCAATGCATTACTCACATGTTTGTGGTGAAGCTGGTACAAACAAACCTACTGTGTTGCCAGTCATGAAAGTATAGCACATACAATTATTTATATAATATAATACTTGATTATAATACTTGATAATGATAGTGAGTGACTCTGTTCATTGTTTATGTATTTAATATTTATCATTTTCATCATTGGTTTGAAGTGTATCTTTCTACTTATAAAAAAAGTTTGCTGTAAAACAGTATACTATGTTATACCAGCAACAGCCTCAAACATCTTATGTTTACTGTATCTCTTGATTGCAGCATTTTCTCTTGTGCTTGATTTAATCTTGTGTTACTTTGTAGAGTCATATGCAGTATAGGCTTGTAGCTTAGGAGCATTAGGCTCTAGAACCTAGATGTGTAGTAGACTCTACCATCTAGGTTTGAGAAAGAGCACTCTATGATGTTCATACAATGGTAAAATTGTATAAGGATGCATTTCTCAAAATGTATCCCCATAATTAAGCAGCACATGGCTGTACTAGAGTATGCTATGTTTGTGCATGTGTTTTCCTATACAAAGTAGAAATTACCTCATGTTTCACTTCCCTAGTATTGATCTATATAAAGATTCCAGTAATATCTTACATAGTCTTAAGTTGAAACATAACCCCTCTCTAGGAAAATTACTAATTTTATGTTAATATATGCCTTACCTAATTTATATTATATTACAGTTACAATTGCAAACTATTCTTGAATTGCAGTTTTTCTTCTAACCAAATGTTGTAATATTTCCCCTAAAATATTATTTTATTTAAAGTAATAAATAATATCACATATATAGAAATGAACAAGATTATAGATAGGCACATGTATCCACCCTCAAGATTAAATAAATAACATATTTGCTTCTAAAAATGAAATTAAAAATAAGACTAAAATGACACAGGTATAACTAAAGTTTTCTTGCCATTTCTCTCCACTTTTCCTTTCCCAGTGGTAAGAAGGATTCCAAGGTTGACATATTTCATTTATATTATATATTAAAACTTACACATTTATGTCAGAATATTAACATTTTTAAATGAATTACATGGTTGCTTACTGCATCCATTTTTATCCATTGAACACAGTGATGAATATATTATCCATTTATTTGCACTACTTAGTTTTTCCCCATTTTTATTTATTTTTGCTTATATTTTGTACCAAGAAAAAGTTATTTTCTGTTTCTGATCTACGGCCATACCACCCTGAACGCGCCCGATCTTGTCTGTTTCTGATTTAAAATACACTACAAAAATTAGCATTTTTTTGCTTCTTTGTTTACAATAGGACACACAAAAGTTTATTCTCTGGGTCAAAAGATGTCCATGATAAACTTTTTGATATTGTCAAATTAATTTCAAAATTATTTGTAGCAATTTAACTCTCATCAGAAAAAACAATAAAAGGTCCCATTTCCTCATCACTTACCAAATAATGCTGATATTAGACATTAATTTCAGTCAATATGATGAATATAAAATGGTATATAAATGCTCTAACTTGTATTTCCCCCATTTTTGGTGAGAATAAGCCTGTTCATATTCTTTTTCATTTTCCCATTTCTTTATCTTTTCTTTCTTCTTGATTTGTAAGAGTTCTTTCTCTTATTTCTTATCTTATTTGTACCCTGCCTAAATGTATTTTCCTACACTGATGTACGAAAGATGCCCCCCCCTCCTTTTATTTTTGGTTTAAAAATAATTTAATCATGATTATTTAAACACAAATATATTTTGCTATTTTGTTTAAATCTAGTGAAGCAACATATTATAAGGTGATTTTATAATTTTCTAAGAATTTATTTTTCTTTTTGATCCATAATGGATATTTGTCTATTTTAAATAATGAGTAAAAAATCTCATGAATCCTATTATTTCCTTACATTTTTTATGAACATTTCCTTTTTGTACATTTTTGTCTTTATTTCATCTGAAATTTTTTGGGCATAGGGAGCTTAATTATTTTTTATGTGTCCAAGCAGTCTTTCTTCACTGACTTGTAACAACTTTCTCTATCATATACTTTACACTGATCACATGTCTGCCTTGGTCTGTTTTTTATATTTTTGCTCATTTTTCTATTTTTCCCACTCTACTCCTAAGCTGCACTTTCTTAATTATGATAGATTTATATAAATTTTACCAGCTGCTATTATCACCAACAGTAAACAAGGAGTTCTTGTCTTCATCTGAACTGAGTAGGAGCGCCCTTTGCCAGCCTCCACCCCACCATTGTAAAGGTCAGAAACCTCAGGGTGACCAGTCTCCATCCAAAGACACCACTTCTATCAGTAGAAGTGAGTGCAGCAGGAACCCTGGAAGTGCCCCTATACAAGGCAGTCCAGTCTGCCTTGTATTGCCACCATGGGCCATCATCATTTGCCCTAGGGCCATCATGAACAATTTCTTTATTATTTCTATCACTTTTTAGACCAGTAGGCAAAACCAAAGAATTTCAGATCACCTTTATTTCTCCATATGATTGTGATTGTATTTCTTTTCTGAAAACATCTCTCCCCATTCCCAACTCTTAAACTTATAGAGGCACACAAAGATTCATGTCATTCAAGACTTCTGGACATTGATCAGCCAATATTTCTTCAAATATTACCAATTTTCAATGTCATCTCTGTCTGAATTCCTATAGGAATTCATAGTTTTTAAGCTTCTCATTGAATTTCTCTGTCTTGATATTGAAACTTGCCTGTGCATGTTAGGCATTTTCTTCAATTTTATGTTGCAGTTTATTTATTTGCTTAATGGTTTACCTAGCTTATTGGGTATATTTTATTTCAATGATCATATACTTTGCTTCTAAAAGTTTTGGTAGTCTATAAACTGTCTGACATGTTTTATATAATTTTTTTATTTTATCTTATAGTAAATTAATTCATTTTTATGTCTTTAAATTTTTAAACGTACTTCTTTTGTGTTCTTTAACATATTCTTTTGTTATGGAAATGTTCAAGGATTACTATTCACTCTGACTCTTCTGCTGGTGGCTTCCCTCATTAACTTCCACTATGAAGCTCTTCTGCAATGGGCTGTGCCAGTAGTTATCCAGTGAACTTAGCACTTTGTGTTTAATTTTACCAAACGCCGAAATATTTTTAATACAGAACCAATTCTTATGGTCTTTCCTAGTTTGGAGGTTTTAAAACTACTTGTTATTTCAATCAAAAAGTTTGATTTCCTATTTCCACCTGGATCTTATGAGAGACAGACATATTTCCTTTTTCACTTATTTGTACCATTAAACAGATGTTTTTTTCTCAGTTTATACATTTAGTAGTCTAATAGATCTTTAAATTTCTTCTTACTATGTTCAGACTTCTCAGTTCCAACTGCCTGTATTTCGAAAGCTTAGACCTTATTTCCTGATTTAGGAGATCAAGCTAATGGGTTAAAGTAGTAACTACTTCTACCCCCCAACACCCATTTAATTGTTGCCAAAGTGATATTAGAAGCCTTTGCTTTTGCTTTCAATTCTACCTGCATTTCTTATACCTGATGATTTTTCTTTCATTCCAATCTCAGTTGAGATGTTATAAATGTTGTATGTAGTTCTTTTTGTTTGTTTTTTTAATGTTAGTGTTTGGAAAGTCCGCAATTTACCTAGTTAGCCACATTTTTGGAATGTGAAATCAAATAACTTGTTACTTACCTAGCTTTATTGGACAATATTAATATTGATATATCAAAGGGGCTTTTATTTTGATAAACAAAAAAAAAGAAAGTTTAAAAATACAAACTGTTAATTTGGCAACTTCAGCTCTTTAAAGTAAGACAAAACCTAAGACAAACTTGATTATGGGGAAAAAATGTTCATAGCAGCATATGTATTATAATTTGCTTATGAGTGCATAGGAAATACTATGTCTAGAATTCCTTTAAGCAGTTAAACAAAATTAATTAAAAGATAAGATTATGAAACACATAGTTTGTCTTGGTTTTGAACAACAAAAACAGAAAAGTAGTGTAAGCATATTGTTTTAGTAACCATGGCCAAATTACTTAATCTCCCTCTGTTTTTAGTATTTTCAACTTTAAATTGAGAATAGATTTGCATATACTTCATTGGTGTATTGTGAGAATTAAATAAAAATATTTTAACTAACACAGTGAGAAATATCTCTACTACATAACTAGCATAAGATAAATGCTTCTTATTGTTGTTCTTTTTATTACTATTGGATTTGGTTATATATCAAAACATAAGAAACAATCCTAAATTTATGTGATGCTTAATTTTGTATGACATCTTGAATGAATCATAAAGTGCCCAGTTATGTTATTAAACATGATTTCTGGCTTTCCAGGTGGTGGCAGAGTGGACAGATCATCAGCCTGGGACGCTGAGGACCCAGATTTGAAATCCTGAGGTAACTGATTTGAGTGTGAGCTAACCAGGTTGAGTGTGAGCTAGGGTTGCCGGCTTGAGCATATGATCGTAGATATGACTCTATTGTCGCTGGTTTGATCCCAAAGGTCTCTGGCTTGAATCTTATGGTTGCTGGCTTGAACAAGTGGTCATTGACTGAACTGGAGCTCACCACACCCATCAAGGCACATATGAGAAAACAATCAATGGATAACTAAGGTACCGTAACTATGAGTTAATGCATCTCTTGTCTCTCCTTTCTGCCTCTCTTTGTCTGACTCTCTTTTAAAACAAAACAAACAAAAACATGATTTCTTTATGTGCCTGTGAGGGTGTTTCTGGGTGAAATTAGCAGTTGGATTGGTGGACTCAGTAAACTAATTTGCCCTCCAAAGTTTGAGTGAGCATCATCCAATCTGTTGAGAACATGAACAGAATAAAAAATAGGAGGAAAGAATTCTGCCCTCCTGTCCTGATTGCTTGAGTTGGGACTTTAATCTTTATCTTTTCTCTGTGCTTCTGGTTCTCAGGCCATCAGACCTAGACTGGAATCTACACCATTGGTTCCTCTGATTTTCAGGTCTCAGATTTTGACTGAATTACACAACTGGCTTGCAGCATCCATAATGCATGACCCAATTTTGTGTAATAAATCTCATCCTGTATCTATGTCCTATTGGTTCTGTTTCTCTGGAAAACCCTAATATAACTTAACATTGAAAACAAAAACTAATTATTATACTCTTAAAGAAAAAAATTCACATAGGATATTGGAAATATGATTTTTCTCCATGCGTCTGCGTCTGAGGCTTTACATGGGAAGACTCAACCTTTGGGGTTGACTCAAAAAGATAGAGTCTAGATTTAACCAAGGGTTTCTTCAATCATGTGGTTGTCATCTGGGATGGGATGGCTTAAAATCTGGGATAGATGAATCTGTTAATTGGAACACCTATATATGTCTTTTTTTGTTCTTTCTTGTGGCTTGTAGCATCGTAGCTGGGTTCTGGGAAGAAGTGTCCCTAAAGAGAGTTTGTGGAGAGCAAGCCCTCCAAAAGACCAAAGTGGGAGCTTCAAGGCTTCATCTGATCTAGCCTTAGAAATCATATACTCTTACTCCTATTTCACTCTATTGGTCACTATCCCACTCAGATTCGTGAGAAAATAACATGGATCACACACGTTAGGAAGAGAAGCATCAAAAAACATACACCTATGTTTAAAACTACCACATCACTTTAAACTAATCTGTATTTAATAATCTGCATAGAGGTAGATATTTTAAAATAAATAGTTTAACATATCTATTTGTATAATATATAAAACATTTAACCAAAAATAGCTGATTTTTTTAAGTACAATTGATTAAGTACAATTACAAGTATACTCTTTTTGACTATCAGACATTTGAATTTATGCAGCATTAGGATCCTATAAGTTTATATAGCTTTCCTTAGAACCTCCCATGTTTTTTGTTGTTCTTGTTAAATTTAAAAATGTGTCATAATTTTCCCATAGTATCAGTGACTACTTAACCAATTATTAAGATTAACCATATTAAGGTAAACACTTCATGGAGAAAATACCATACACACTGTAAAATATACTACATTTCTAAACAATTAATTTAAACATAAGTAGTATAATAATGACATCCTAAAAAAAAGCAACCCAACAGTAGGGTCATGCCACCAGACAAAAGGTCACAGGGTTGCATTACCTTTAAGAATTTAATACAATCCAGGCTCTGATCCTTGTTCTTTTAACCAAGAAATTATTGTTTCAGTGTTTCAAAATTCAACCTTCTTTTTTGTTTTTTGTTTTCTGGTTTTTTAAGTAAGAATAGGGGAGATACAGAGACAGACTCTCGCATGAGCCCCAACCAGGATCCACCCAGCAACCCCTAACTGTAACTGATGCTCTGCCCAATTGGGGCCACTCATGGGAGCCCCATGGAGCCATCCTCAGCACTTAGGGATGATGTGCTCAAATTAATTGAGCCATGGGTGCAGGAGGAGAAAAGAGAGAGAGAGAGAGAAGGGGAGAGGGAGGTTGGGGAGTAGCAGATGGTAGCCTCTCCTGTGTGCCTGACCAGGAATGGAACCCAGACCTCCACACGTTATGTTGACACTCTATCACTGAGCCAGCCAGCTAGAGGCAAAATTCAACCTTCTTATGGAGAAATTTTCTTCCCCCTCCAAAACAAATTAAAGGTAATGATAATAAGTAAATATTAATGTGTAAAAATATTCACAATATATTAACATCGAAAAATTCTTCATATTGAGCAAGAAAACATATCCACATTCCAGTTCATTGCTTCCTTGAAGAAGAATTTATGAAAAGTCAAATGACATTCAGATAGTGCCTTTATTAGCATAAACTTTGAAGTTTGAGAATTTGATATATGATATTAACATTTAATGATATCAAACTATGATATCTGGTTACTTCTATTCTAACATCATTTCTGGCTATCTCAAGAACCACTCTGTCATGGAAAATGCCAGAGAATCACTGTCAAGGATGATTTTCCTGGTGTATTTGTTGATTATGCCCAGTTCTCATGGCAAACATTCTGCCTTTGATAGTATTGAAACTAATCGGATTATGGCCACTCATTGCTTTTTCTTTGGGTAAGTAAAGGCTTTCATCTCTCTTGTGCTGATTACTATGTGTTGATTTCACAGTTTAATTCTTCAACTTGTATAAAAGTTATAGTGTGTGCAGAAAGATCTTGCTATATTCTTATGTTATCTCCCTGTGTCAGTGTATAATAAAAACAGATATTTATAGTTTTTATTTGTTTTTAGTAATTCAAATTTTAACATAAGTTGTGTATATAATTTTAAAGCTCTCCTTTTGATTATAGTAAGAAAACTATTTTTGAAAATTAATTTTTGAAAAGTAAAATATTTTCTTCTTGTGGTGTGCAATCTCTAAAACTGCTTTCTGCAATTGATGGCTAAGCTTTATCAAGGCATTTTAACTAGAATAGACATTAAGCATAAAATATATTTTTATCAGAAAAGAAATTAAAATTTTTTTTTTCTGAATACCACCTTAAATCTCTCCCTCATCAAACCAAATAAATAAATCATGATATTTTCCTGGGACACATGTTGAACCTCACTTTGGCAATAGGTTCCATTTAACCTATTAATCCAATTTTTGTAGAGTCACATTTACCTGACATTTATTAAGCTCTTAATATGGGCCAAGTATCATCCAATTATAAAATATAGGTAGAAAGTGGTAAGGCATATATTAACAAATATCATATTTTAAAATATTACTTAACTTGTTTAACAAATATTGCTCAAGCATTCATTATTTGCTGGCTATGGGCTGGATCTTTATAGTTTGCAAGTTTTTCAGTTTATTAAAGTAGGATAAAATTTTCATTAACTTAATTATGACACAGTTTCTTTGCACTTTGATAGACAATTATTGATTATTTACTTTATGTTTAATAATAGATATATTCTTTTACTTAAAAAATTTATAAGTCAAACAGAAGGTTTAAAATTCAACAAAAGCAACTTTATAAATTGAAGGAAACAGTGAGTCATTAAAAGCACAGACTTTATCTCAAATATGATTTAATGTCAACAGGGAAAAGCAGACTGTGACAAAATTGAAAGTCTACATGTGTAAGACTTTGTTCTTTGAATATCCATGATGAAATTGCTCAATTGTTAATAGTAGTATTTTAACTTTGAGATTGTTACTAAGATACTCAACATGAATTATTAAAGTAAGTGTATGTTTTCTTTACGGAAGACAGATAATAGAAGTAGCATAGAAAACTCCAAACAGTCATAAATAGACCTGATAATGTATAAGCTTATGAAATATAACACAAGGAGCATGCTATATCAGTGAAGATTTCAATGGTTAATTAGAAAATTATTTGGAAAGATTTTCTATCAATTTAGAAGTCCATATCACAGACATCATTTAAATAAGTTTCAGATCCATTAAAGATTTAAATGCCATAAAACTAAGCCATCTGTATACTGGAAAATAATAAGTATTTTGACATAAACTAATTCAGTTAGTCATTATTTCTTGAAAGTCTGTTACTTTCCCGGCAAAATAGGTGTCAGAATTGAGGGACATCACAGATTTAATATACTTTGCAGAAATAATAGATGAAACATTATAGATTTATCACATAAAACTTTAGTAAGTCTCCATAAACAAATTAAGTCTCTGTAACAAATCTGAGGAAATTTGCAAATAATATAATAAGTAAAATGTTTTTAGCCTTAAATACATTTTTTCTACTGACCAATAAGAACTTTGAGTACTATAATATTAAAGCTCTGAATTTGATCATTCATATTCATTTAATATTCTTTCTTTTCCCCAATTTTGTGCAGTAGTATTATAGATTAATCCACTAAAGTACTAAATGCCTTAGGTATAATGATATTATTAGCAAGCTGATTTTTTAAATATTTGTGTCGATGTGGTTTTTTGAAAACTTGAGCAAAGTAGTATAGCTCAGTTCCAGAATATTTTTAATTTCTTGCCTATAAATTAATTATTATATGCTAACTGGAACATTATATTCTCTATGAAGCATTTTGATTCAGCCATTTCAGAGATTTCCAAACTGATATTGAGGACCATAGGAATTCATGGTCTTTTCTTAGAAAAGAAAGACTAGGAAAAGAAAAGGAGAAGAATGAAGAGTGATTCTACTAGCTCTGCCTCAAACAGAGGAACTCTGCCTTATGTGTTGAGCACATAAAATTTTCTTATAATACTCAAGTTAGAGAGAGATTTCCAATGTATTAGTTATAGCGATTGTAGTAGTAGCAGCAGTAACAAATAATTCTACTGTGATAGGCTGAAAAATAGTCTCACTCTCAATGACATCAGGTCCAAATCCCTGGAACCAGTAAATGTTGCCTTATTTGCTGATGTGATTAAGTATCTTAAAATGGGGAGTTTATCCTTGAGCATTCAGTCAGACCATCTATGTATTATATGTATCTTAATAAGAGAGAGGCAGCACAGGATATGACGCACAGAGGAGAAGGTGACATGAAGATAGAGCAGGGATAGATTTGAAGATGCTGTTCTTGATGTTGGAGCAATGCACCCCATAAGTCAAACAATGCCAGCAAGCACCAGAATCTTGAGATTCAAGGGATAGATTACCTCCTAGACCCTTCAAAAGGAGTGTTGAGATCTTGATATTAGCCCTGTGACACTGATTTAGGAATTATAAACTTGAGAATTGTGAGATCATGAATTCCTGTTCTTTTCAGTTTTTGATAATTTGTTACCATCCTCAGAAAACTAGTACAGCACCAGGAATAACTACTACTCTAGTCAAACTGCACTTATTTTTAGTTGGGAAAAGTGAAGTCCAGAAAAATAAAAAGGAATTAGGGTCATACAATCTATTGATTAGTATTAATAATGATCCTGTGTCTTTGGAATTTTAGTCCAATATTTACATTAAGCTTATTGCATTAGTGAGCATTATCAGTTCTGTTATGAATGTGAGTAAAAACTGTGCTGGAAGGGTAAAAAGTTTCTTTCTACAAAACAATTAAAATTTTGGCTATTTTTATTTCAAAAAGAAATTATTCTTTCTCTCACCCTTTTTTTTTTTAACTTGAACTGTTTTCCCCTCTGAGGTTCAAATAGTTATTCAAATAAATATATAAATTGAGTAGACATTGTTGGTTCACTGTAAAGAAATCAACAAAGCTCTGAGTTCATGAAGCTTGCAGTTATAGTAGAATGATGAACAATTAGCCTTTTTTTGTGTGTGTGTATTTTTCTGAAGCTGGAAACGGGGAGGCAGTCAGACAGACTCCTGCATGCGCCCAACCGGGATCCACCCGACACGCCCACCAGGGGGCAATGCTCTGCCCATCTGGGGCGTCGCTCTGTTGCGCCAGAGCCAGTCTAGCACCTGAGGCAGAGGCCATGGAGCCATCCTCAGCACCCGGGCCAACTTTGCTCCAATGGAGCCTCGGCTGCAGGAGGGGAAGAGAGAGACAGAAAGGAAGGGGAGGGGAAGGTGTGGAGAAGCAGATGGGTGCTTCTCCTGTGTGCCCTGGCCAGGATTTGAACCCGGGACTTTTGCACGCCAGGCTGATGCTCTATCACTGAGCCAACTGGCCTGGGCTGAAAATTAGCCTTTAAATGATATGTGACTTACTATGGTATCAGAATTATGGAGAGTTGCTATTGGAACCCATAATTCTACCCAGAAATGGTAACTAATAGGCTCAGGTCTGATGGCTGAAAAGTGTGTTAGACTGCACATGTGTGTGTCTGTGTACGCAGAGAGAGATAGAGGGTACATGCATCAAAGAGAGTATGTAATATACAGCCTGGTGACTAGAGTTAATAATACTGTGTTGCATATTTAGAAGTTGCAAAGACAGTGGTTCTTATCAATCACAAGAAAAAAATTGTAATAATGTAAGGTGATAGATGTTAGAATGTTAACTAGATTTATTGTGGTGATAATTTCATAATGTGTACAAATATCAAATCATTATGGTATACACGTCAAACTAATCTATTATATGTTAATTATACACACAAACAAAGAGAGAAATCCTAACCCATTCTAAAAGTTCAAGGAAGGTTTCTCAGTGTAGTAATTACTAAGCTGACGCTGGGAAGATCAAACAGCAATGGGATACTGAAAAGAGCTCCATTTGTAGAACTTATGTTTAAGCAGCAAGAGGTGAACTGTGTAGCAGGTTATCAATACTGAAGCAGAGTTGGATTGGTTGTATGTACAGAAAGGAAAACAGCAGGGTTTCTTTTGGGGGAGCCAATTAAGTTAGTCACAGGGTTTTTTTGCAAGATGTTTGTTGCAGGTTTGGGTTGCAGGCCAAAAATAGCCAGAGCATGGGCGTAAGAAATAGTCAGACACTTTTAGCTATAAGCAGCAGAGAAGCTGTGAAATGAGAAATAGCGAACACAATTCAGATCTTCAATTAGATGGCAAATCAAAGGAAAGAATATTCTTCATAGATGAGAAATCACTGTGTTGATATGGTTCTTCTTTTCAAACAAATGAAGTCCTGTACACAAAGTAAATGGTTCTATACACGAATGGAAATTATACTTACTTGTATAATTTTTAAATATCACTTTATGTTCCACAAAAATGCTAAATTCATAGAAAATACTGCCTGTACACTATAGAACAATGAAAAGGAGGAATCCAACTTTTATGTCCTGCCTGAAACGTAGGCTTCAGCCAACATCACAATAATGTCTTCTGCCCTTCCCACTAACACTCATTGCATGTCACTGAGCAGAAGCATATTCACTAAGTGCCCATCACTTTTGTCTGTATCCTTGGTGATTCTGCTTTATATTTTTAGTGAAAATAAAATGGAAATAGAATAGTAAAATGCTTAATAAGTTAAGTGATCGTAGAAGGTGGAAAGGAGGGTGGCCTTTGGGGCAGGTAGCGGGGGCAGGGCGGGCATGGTAAGGGCTGGCAGCCCGGGTGGCTGGGAGCAGCCAGGCAGGAACATCAGCTGCTGCGGTAGCCTGCTCGCCGGCCGCAGAGGACCAGCCTCTGCCGTGATGATCCATGGCTCCCAGAGCGGCCACCCGGACTTCACCTTCCGGTTCTGGAACGTGATGGACCCAGCCCATCTCATGAAGTCTGTGAATGTGAACAACTTAGCGGCTACCATTCAAGTTAAAGTTTGTATAGTACAAGTTGTACCTACGACAGATCATATAGAAACAGTAATTGAAAGCCAGAGAACAGATGTAAGGGTTTGGTTTTTGGGTGTTTTTTTTTTAATGTTTTCCTGTTTGAGGATGAAGTGCACGATCATGGAGTTTTAAACATAAGTGTGAAAATTAGAGAATGACTTCCAGCTTTTTCCTACTGTTGCACTTTTTCATGAGAATTGATGGAGTGCTTATCAGAATGAATGACGGGAGACTTTATTACCATGAGGCTGACAAGAACCACATGTTAAAATAATATATATGAAGAGAGATCTAAATTGCTAATTTAACGCATGTGTCACCTTCCCTCTTCACTGAACCTAATGAAATATCACAGGATTCACCGACCATGGAGGCAGATGTGAGAATCTAATATTTCTAGGAAAAATGGATAACTACGAAGACTCACCTGAAAATGTACCTGTGGAATAGAATGTGACATACCATATACTGACTGCAGAATCTGATGGAGATCTTGGCTATGTGGACAGAAGTATTTTTATTATGAGTGATACACCTTGTCTTTGTGCAGATTTTCTATAGCCTTAAAGGAAAAAAAATAACAGTAAAAGATTTTTGCTAGCAGGTCCAGCTCCAATGTGATTTGTACTGTCTAGCTACAAATTCATATTCCAGATTAATGTTTCCTGGAATTAAATTTGTATTTCTAAATTGTCACAACACGGATATCACCAGTATTGATGTGTGCATGTCTCATGAACATTGGGCATAATCTGTAGGCATCATGAAACACTATCTTCTTCTGTAAGGAGGTCAGTTTAAATTTCTGGATGGCAACACCTGTGACTCTCATGGATTTGCTGATTGTGTAAGTTGATTTCACTGGTCATTTATCTTGGGCTTTGCAGTGTTTCTTTGCACTTCTGGAGAGTTGTGACTTGCCTTCTAAGTAACTGACCTCGTACTTTAATAATTTCACCCTTAAATTAAATATGTACATATTTCCCCCCTAAATTTAAATTGGCTCTTGAAGTTTAAAGAATGTTTCAGACCTGGAACCAAATAACTTAGTTTTTTGGAGACCTTAAGCTATTGTGCCTATGGAAGCACAGGAACCTAGTTTGACTCTGAGAACCAGGACACCAGAGCTGTCTTTCTCCATCTTCAGGTGCTATTTTGTATGTGCGTGTACTGCAATTTTTTTACTTCCCTCTTCCATGTAACCTCAGAGGGAGTAAACCAATTGAATATTGAAGTTGGTATTGGTCTGAAAAAGTTTGAAGAGTTCATATGGATTATTTTCAGCACATATTATATCAAACTCTAAACAGACAGGTTAATTTTCTGCTTAAAATATTTGAGCAGCAGTTGTGAAGGAGGAGGGGATTATTTTTATTATAAAATCCAGGGTTTTTTTTTAAGATTTATGTTAACATTATAGGAAATTCAGAAAAATATTATTAATACAAGGCCTGGGTTGTACAAAAAGTATGCAAAAAAAGTTAAAACTCATTTGATGACCTTTTAAACATTCTGTATTCTTATCTGCCCTTATAAATGATTTTTTATAGAGTGGAATGTGGTTTTAGAGCACCAAGAAGGAATTACTTAAAATGGATTTATAAATCTATTTTTTACAGGGCACGGGAAAAATATCACCCCCTTTTTTCCTAGTTCAAAATAACTATTGTACACTGACCTGTGGTTGCACAGTGAAAAATAACTATTGTGCACATTTGCACTTGATGGATAAATCATTAAATAAAAATGTTAAAAAAAAGTATTAACAAAGCTCTTCAGGTATTAGCTCTTCTGGTATTATTAGCCTTATATAAGTTTTGGTAAAACAATACAACTGGATTTTCAGTTATTGTTCAAATTCTGGTGCACTGTTTTATGTATTGTTTTTTAGCTAATTGTATTAGCTAAATGTGGTCACCAATGATTTTGGTATTTGTTTTGTCATCTGTTGCATCACCTATAAGGCATAGAAAATCAGCATTTTGTTGACTTTACAAAAACACATGGCATGTTCACTGATTATTAAATATTTCTGTATTTAATGTTGTCTTTTAAGACAAGAAAGTATATATATTGTACTCAGCTTTCTGATTTATTTTCCACACAGATTTGAACAGAATGGACTCTTTAATCATACAAATTATAAGAAATAAAAAACTTGTAAGAATATTTATTAGTAGAAGTTTCTGGGCAACATCATATCTAATATAGCATATATGTTTATATATACAAATATGTAAATATATACCATGTATAAATTTACATATATAAAACTATATATATCATATATACACACACACACATATACATATAGTATAAGTTGTTTACCTTGTCTTAGTCCTTGAGACAATCTTACATTGCTTATTTTGTTTCATTGTTAAAAATTGTAGAGAACTAAAAGATCTTTTTTATAGAAGGTGGGTGGTGCATAGGAAATGTACTTCTGAAAACTTCATGAGTTTATTCTTGCATTGTATACCAAGAAAACCTGTATTTGCCCATTGCTAAATAAGACATATACCATTTTATATTTATCTGTCCTAAATGTCTTTTGTAAGAGGAGAATAAACAAAAAGGAATTATTGATTTGTTTTGCTATTTCATTCATTTCAGTTCTTAAAACTTAATTAAATAATAGTTTGTTATTAAAAAAAGAAGTGAGATGATTAGGCTAGTGCATATACCATTGCTTTAGGGTACAATAAATAAACATCCACATTTATAATCTTTGAATTTCTTTTAGAACAAACACTTTTTCATGATTTTACTGATTTTTATGTTCATTTTAAAAGGCTACATCTCCTTATTCAGTTCTTTTTAATGCATCATTTTGGATGAGCCACCATTGCAGCATAGTTTATTATTAAAAATAGCATCCTGATTTTGAGCCTTAACAATTTTATCACATCGTATTATTAACTCTCTTTTCAATTTTTTAAATTTAAGATTGTTGCAAAAAATATATATAACCTATCCCTCAGGTAAATTTAAGACCATCTGCATAGAAGTCATAATTGAAAGCCCAGTTATAGATGACATGGCCTCATTAGAGAACATATTGTGAGTACAGAACAGAGTGTCCTTGAACAACCTTCAGAGATTCCTAAAATGAACAGCTCAGTAGAAGAAGGGAAGCATAAAAGTATCTGAGAAAGACTAGTTATAGAGACGGGAGGAAAGCAGGAGAGTGTCACATCATCTGTGCAAAGAGAAGACTTTCACAAAGAAAAGAACATTCAGCTGCGTGGACTGATAATGGGAGATCAAGTAAGTGAAGAGTGGAAAATGTTACCAGTTTTCAAACATAGCCATGAAGATGAGGGACTAATAAAAATCAGGAAGAAGATTAAAGAGAACATGCAAAAAATTTAAAACCTCTTAAGTAAGAAATATGATGGCCCTGGCCAGTTGGCTCAGCGGTAGAGCGTCGGCCTGGTGTGCGGAGGACCCGGGTTCGATTCCCGGCCAGAGCACATAGGAGAAGCGCCCATTTGCTTCCCCACCCCCACCCCCTCCTTCCTCTCTGTCTCTCTCTTCCCCTCCCGCAGCCAAGGCTCCATTGGAGCAAAGATGGCCCGGGCGCTGGGGATGGCTTCTTGGCCTCTGCCCCAGGTGCTAGAGTGGCTCTGGTCATGGCAGAGCGACCCCCCGGAGGGGCAGAGCATCGCCCCCTGGTGGGCAGAGCGGATCCCGGTCGGGCGCATGCGGGAGTCTGTCTGTCTGTCTCTCCCCATTTCTAGCTCAGAAAAATACAAATAATAATAATAATAATAATAGAAATATGATGAATAGGAATATGGAACACTGTCAAAGAATGTATCTACATAGGTAAGATGGTTGAGAATTGTACAGGAAATCTCCAACAAATATTTAACAATTTTCTTCAAGCTCTTATTACATGAAAGGAAGGATAGAGGACTGTCACTGAAGGAGATACTGGAGTCTTGACATGTTTAAAAGCTGATGGAACGTCCTCAGGGAGAGAAAGTTAGCAAAACAGAGTAAAGGAATAGCTGGTGGTATAAGAGCCCTGAGAAGGAATAAGAGGTTGTCTCATAACAACCACAGAAATTGGCTGAAAGTTCCATGAACTGCCCTCTCTTATAGCAGTAGGGAAGGAGAAAAGGATGCTTGTAATTTTGGTAGTATTGAAGGATGCCTCTGTGATAAGACTTTTTATTTTTTTATAAGTTAGGCAAAGTCATTTGTAGGGCTTATTAAAAAATCAATGATTATTCATTAAGGATTGAACCAGTCTGCTTATTTGGTAATTATAGCCAACAATCTTCAATTGCCTGGCTAGAGAAAGTATTTGGTTGCATTCAGAACTGTGGTTTTTGCTCAGATAAGTATTATGAGAAAGATGGAGAGTTAGGTAATTTGGAACAATGGCAAGAGTGTTCTTGAAAGGAGGCTTATAAGAATCCAATCTGATTGTGGTCAGCATTTAAAAAAAAAAGATTGTCCCTTGAGTATTCAGTTGAAATAATGGGGTGAGGGACAGAAAGCTTTCACAAAAGTGAATGAAGCCATATGGTCAGGATTGAAGAAGTAAGCTTGAAGAAAGGATGTTCTCATCAGAAATTGTGATTCTTGAGTTGGTGATATTTATAGGTTCAGCTATTTGGTGTAGTGACAAAATTTAAGATGAGGCTGTGTGCACATTGTTGTGGAGATATTAATGATGAGAAAGGAATTAATAATAATAGTTTATATTTCCTGAGGGATTATTATGAAATAAATAGTATTTTATCTGCAATATTTTTCTCTCAATCTTGAAATGAGTTACTGGATTATCCTTATTTCACAAATGAGAGAGTTAGGAAACTAACAGTTTAGTAACCTGCCTTGGGATCAGAGCTTTCTGCTTTAGATAACAGTTGTGGAACCAGTCTACACTGTCCACATTTTTACCGTGACCTGCATTGCATCTTTAAAATGCCTGGTATTTTAGAGTTCATCTATATAGAGGCTAACGTTATCCAATATGTTAGTGTTCATAGTAGACAAATAAGACTAGAGTTAAAGTGTTAAAACTTTTCAGTGAATGAGGGAAAGTGGCTCAAAGTCAGATGGTAGACTTTGTGGGGTGGTGATCTACTGAGTTACATGGAATCAGCTGTATTTCTTCAAGTTTAATGAAAGGAATAATCTAGTAGGTCTGGAAAAGAATGTAGTATAAGGGGACACATCTGTAACACATGGTCTTATGACAGTGAGAGTAAGACCATGTACATAGCAAACATTTGTGATGATTCCAGGAAAAAAAAGAGCATTTTCAAAAATACACTTCTCAGTTGAAGAAAAATGAGGTTGGAGATATAAGAGATGTATTTGTTAAGAAGAAAGAGATCCAGATAGTTCGTAGGAGTGTTTTGGTAAAAAGTGAAGGAAATGGTTTTGGTAAAATGCAAAAAGCATAATGCATGAGAGAGGATAGTGTGCAAGATAATTTATGGCTGGCGATGTTTATACTTTCTGTAGTGACCAATGAAAACAAGACTCCAACAATCCCTTTGAAGAGAGTGGGTACTGAACCTGACACATTAAAGGGTTAAAAAAGTCTCAGAAATAGTAGACTTCAGACTATCCATTGGTAGAGACTGCCTGGAGCACTTTGCTAACACAGACTGTAAGGTCACATTCTAACTCAGCTGAAAAGATCAGTGTGACTGGATACATGGCTCTAGCAAGGACACAGAAGAAATGTGAAGAACACGTAACTTACCTTGCTAACCCAGATTCATTATTTACTTGGAAATCACACCTTCCATAAAAGTAGCACTTTTGTGATAAAATATTTAACAGAGAAGCTATTTACCACATGCTTTCCTAAAGAAATACCAGTTTATAAATTATTTCTCCAAGATGTTGGGTTTACTATAATGTTTACCAATCTGGGTCAGATCACACACAGAATAGAGAGCACACTCAAAATGTTAGATAAAAAATACTGAAAAAAAGACTATTGACAGAAGTGATAAGAGGCTTAATGAAACCAACAAGAGACATCAGTGTACCCAAAGATTTGTTACAGGATGAAATATTAATGCTCCTAATGTTGAAGGATCAAGGGAAATAAGTGTTAACAGAACCTAGAGAAATGGACTGCATGATTCTAGCTGTGGCAACTGACAGAACAACAGAATGGCTGATATATAGAGACCCAACAGGAAGAAAGCTGGAAAAACTAGCACTTTGACCCTTCTCTACCATGATCCTTCAACCTTCTGCTGGTGCCCTTTTCTGGAAGCTAGGAAATATAGGACTCTGAAAATGGCATTCATTAATGTCAATCTCCTCAGTGCAAAAACATCAAGCAAAGAATTACTGGGAGGGCTGCTATAAAACTCTCCCCAAGAAAGATGATGTCATTATGCCGAGGGCTCTCACATAGGATTGTGCCCATTGTGCACTGCACAACCCCATTAGGCACTATTCTCATAGACCACAGTATTGAGTATAATATGTATAGTCATTCATTTTCTCTTTGTGGCCACAGCTGTGTTTTATCAATCTTCTAATGTATAACCAGATTGTGTGTTGTCTTTTCTCTCATAATACTAGTTAAATTCATCTAAGGATATATGGGGGAAATAATTTTCTTTTTATCCTTCTGAGTTCTATGATAAGATCCTTTGTAATAAAAGACTGATGAACAAGAAAAAAAAACCCAGAAATTTAATAACATATATACCTCATGTATACTTGGAAAATATATAGAGAAAAATAAAAAATGCCCTTAGGAGGATTTGAATTAGACTTAAATATCATCTTAACAGGAAAGGGGAAGAAGAGGTCTCTTAGGGGGAGCATAAGTGAATTTTAGAAAAGATGAATAGACCCTTAGAAGAACAGATCATTTGTGACAAAGTTTGCTTGAGTATGGTTTCAATTTCTAATTTCCTCTCCTGTAATAAGAGTCAGTCTTCCCTGGTTGATAAAACTCCTGGAGAGATCTATTACAATTCAGTTCCTTTTGGAGAATCTGTCTTCGGACAGATAGGGGGAGTTCAGAGAAAGTATCTCCATGAATCTGTTGTTTTTTGAGTGCCTACAGCTCAAAGCAATCAATATAACTACAGCAGCACATTTTGGAGTGGGTGTCCTGAAATCTTACAGTAATATTTGGGTGGCAAATTCTGCTGAACTCCAGAGGATTCCAGACTATCATAATATTAAGTAACAATATCTGTCACAGATTGAGATTTAATGCATGATCTATGTCCATGAATTAGGCCACAGCTTTATACAGGTGCATTATACTTGTGCATATTTCTTTTCTGATATTTGTTTATATATTAATGAAATGTGATTTTATGTACTCCCCAATTGAAACTCTAATCACATCAACAAATATTTTATTTTCTAGTAATAATATATGAAACAGACAGAAGATTTTCTCAGTACCATTCTACCTTTGAGACGTTTAATTAAAGAGTGTACTGAGTGGAAAACAGACGGTTTGCGTGTTGATATCTTCATTACTGTTATAGTCTCTTGAAAATGACTTTCAAGTATTTCTAATAAAGCCATGATATAAATAATGCAACACCTTCTTTTCCTTTAGTAACACAATGAAAATAAGTTTGGAGGAAACATAAAACTAATGAAAAAATAAAGTGCTATCCTTGGCTTATAATTTATAAACATATGCGCTCTGGCTGGTTGGCTCAGTGATAGAGCGAAGACCCAGTGTGTGGAAGTCCCTGGTTGGATTCCCAGGCACAGCACAGAGGAGAGGTGACCATCTGCTTATCACCTGCCTCCCCCACCCCCTCCCAAAGCCATGGCTTGATTGATTACAGCACCTAATGGGGCTGAGAATGGCTCCCAACCTCTGGTGCTAAAGATAGCTGCATTGCAAGCCTGGTCCAAGATGGGCTGAACATCAGCCCTAGATGGGCACTGTGGGGTGGATCCTGGTCCTGGAACATGCAGGAGTCGGTCTCTGTATCTCCTCTACTTTAACTTAAAAATTTTTTTTTAAGTTTTATAAATATTATCTGAATATAAATTTTAAAAAACATTTTAGAAATTAATTTTAATACTTATAAACATTCATACTACTTAGATTTTATGAATATCCACGATCATATATCCATCAAATGCCCTGGGCTGGGGTCGCATGGTAGATGTGTTGCAGAAGAGCCAGAAGGACTTCAAGGGTGGTGGAAGTGACACAGATGGAGAACTTGCAGTGAGGGGCGGGTGTGTGAGCAGCGTCACCAGAAGAACCTGGAGATGGGGAAGGTCATGGATGGGTTCCAGAGTATGGTGTACCAGGTGATGGAGGACGCTCAGAATCAAAAGTAACTTTCCATAGCTGCGATCCAGATGGTTCTGGAAGAAAAAGACCAGCTGACTGCGGATCTGACCTCCAGGGACAAGTCATTCTCTGACCTCTTCAAGCAGGTTTTAGAAGCAGAAAGAGGCTACGCAGGAATGGAGAACCTCTGAAGAAGTCATTGAGGACTGCATCATCAGTATGGGGAAGGAAGGCGGGAAGAACCAAGAACAAAAGGCTCCGCAGAGGACAAACTCCCCCCGGCCCAGAAGGAGATGGCCCAGGTCCGGGTGAAGCCACAACAGAGGCGCTGGCCCTCTGGGAGAGCATGAGGAAAGAGTACATGCATCTCCCCTCGCTGGAAAAGGCCAGAGAGCAGAGACTAGAGACAAAGGGAACTGAGCAGAATCTGTGATTACCTCATTTCCAAGATGGACAAGATCTGAGGTGGAGGTGCCCACCCTGCTGCCCTTTTCTGTCTGTCAGTTGCATGTTCTGTCTTTTTTTTTCCCCTGATTTTTTTTTAAATTTTATTTAACTTTAACAGGGTGACATTGGCCATAGGAGTCTATAGGTAAATATTTTCATAGCATTTGAACTGTTGATTATGTTGTATACCCATTCCCTCAAGCCAGATCATTTTCCATCACCTTATATTTGTCCCTCTTTACACCCTTCCCCTGTTCACTTAAGTCCCCTCCCCCCTCCCCCATGTTTCCTTACCCCTGGGAACCATTTCAATTTTATCTATATCGATGTCTCAATTTTATATCCCATCTATGTGTGAAATCATACAGGTCTTAGATTTTCCTGATTTGCTTATTTCACTCAGTATAGTGTTCACAAGGTCCATTCATTTTGTCATAAATCTCACTATGTCATTGTTTCTTATGGCTGAGTAAGTAGTCCATTGTATATATGTACCATATCTTTTAAATCCAATCCTCTACTGAGGGACACTTTGGTTGTTTCCATGTCTTGGCCACTGTGAATAATGGTGTGATGAACATGGGGGTGCACGTGTCTTTACGCACCAATGTTTTCAAGTTTTGGTGGTAAGTACCCAGTAGAGGGATTGTTGGGTCATATGGTAGTAATTTTTGATATACCACCTTATTTTCTTCCAAAATGGTTGAACTAAATTGCATTCTCACCAGCAGTAAATGAGGATTCCTTTTTCTCCACAGCTTCTCCAACACTTATTATTACTTGTCTTGTTGATAATAACCAATCTAACAGGTGTGAGGTGGTATCTCATTGTAGTTGTGTTTTGCATTTCTCAAATAGCTAGTGAAGATGAGCATCTAATAATATACCTGTTGACTATTTGCATGTCCTCTTGGGAGAAGTGTGTTTAGGTCCTTTCCCCATTTTTTAATTGGATTACTTGCTTGTTTGTTGCTAAACTTTGTGAGTTTTGTTGTCAGTTTCTTTTGTTGTGCAGAAGCTTTGTAGTTTGATCTAGTCACATTCATTTATTTTTGCCTTTATTTCCCTTGCTTTTTGGGTCAAATTCATAAATTTTTTTCTACAGCCAAGGTCTATGAGCTTAG
Source organism: Saccopteryx bilineata (assembly GCF_036850765.1). Classification (NCBI taxonomy): domain Eukaryota; kingdom Metazoa; phylum Chordata; class Mammalia; order Chiroptera; family Emballonuridae; genus Saccopteryx; species Saccopteryx bilineata. Next base: position 185,196,534 of record NC_089494.1, read on the forward strand.
TACCTATGTTTTCCTTTATGTAATTTATAGTTTCAGGTCTTATATTCAGGTCTTTGATCCATTTTGAATTAATTTTTGTGCAGGGGACAAACTATAGTCAAGTTTCACTATTTTGATTGTCATATTTTCTCAGCACCATTTATTAAAGAGACTTTCTTTTCTCCATTATGTGTTTTTGGCTCCTTTGTCAAAGATGACTTGTCCATATATAATATATGTGGTTTAATTTCTGGGCTCTCAATTCTGTTCCATTGGTCCATATGTCTGTTTGTTTGTTTTTTGTTTGTTTGTTTGTTTTTTTGCCAATACCAAGCTATTTTGATTATTGTGGCTCTGTAGTATAATCTGAAGTCAGGTAGTCTAATACTTCCACCTCATTCTTTTTCCTCAGGATTGTTTTGGTTATTTGGGTTTTATTATGGTTCCATATAAACCTGCTAATTTTTTGTTCTACTTCTTTAAAAAATGAAATTGGGACTTTGATGAGGATTACATTAAATTTGTATATTGCTTTGGGTAATATAGCCATTTTACCTATGTTGATTTTTCCAATCCATTAACATGGAATATTTTTCCATTTCACTGTGTCTTTTTCAATTTCTTTCAATAATGTTTTGTAGTTTTCAGTATATAGATCCTTTACATCCTTTTTTAAGTTTATTCCTAGGTACTTTATTACTTTGTTGTTGCAATTGTAAAAGGAGTTTTTTTTAGTTCATTTTCTAAAGGTTCATTGTTGATATATAGAAAAGCAGTAGACTTTTGTATATTAATTTTGTATTCTGTGACTTTACTCTATTGGTTTATTGTTTATGATAGTTTTTTGGTGAAGTCTTTAGGATTTTCTCTATACAGAATCATGTCATCTGTAAAAACTGATACTTTTACTTCTACTTTCTTGATATGAATGCCTTTTATTTGTTTATCTTGCCTGATCACTCTGGCTTAAACTTCCAGAACTATGTTGAATAACTGTGGGGAGAGTAGGCAGCCTTGTCTTATTCCTGATTATAGAGGAAAAGCTCCAGTTTTTCACCATTTAGATAATATTAGCTGATGGTTTGTCATATACGACCTTTATTATGTTGAGATACTTTCTTTCTATTCCAATTTGTTTGAGTGTTTTGAACATAAAGGGATGTTGTATCTTATCAAATGCCTTTTCTGCATCTATTTCTAGGATTGTATGATTTTTGTTCTTTGTTTTATTGATGAGGTTTATTATGTTGATCGATTTCTGTATGTTGAATCATGCTTGTGCTCCTGGAATGAATCCCACTTGATCATGATCTATTATTCTTTTAATGTGTTGTATTCTATTTGCTTGTATTTTGTTTAGGATTTTTGCATCTGTATTCATTGGAGATATTGATCTGTATTTTTTTGTATGTATGTGTGTTGTCTTTGCCAGTTTTGGTATGAAGGTTATGTTGGCCTCATAAAATGTGTTAGGAAATATTGCTTCTTCCTCTCTTTTTTGGAAGACGTTGGGAAGGATAAGAATCATCTCTTGTATGAATGGTTGGTAGAATTCAATAGTGTAGCTGTGTGGCCCCAGACTTTTATTTTGAGGGAATTTTTTGATAGTTGTTTCTATTTCCTCCCTTCCTATAAGTCTATTTAGGTTTTCTACTTCTTCATGGCTCAATCTAGGAAGATTGTATAATTCTAGAAATTTATCCATTTCCTCTAGGGTGTTGAATTTGGTAGCATATAATCTTTCATAATATTCTACTATGATCTTTTGTATGCCCATGATGTTTTTGGTAATTTCTCCTTTTTCATTTTGTTTATATGAATCTTCCCTCTTCTTTCCTTGTGGCTTGTTGATTTTATTGATTTTTTCAAAGACCCAGCTCTTTATTATATTATTTTTTACAGTTTGTTCCTTCTCTATTTTATTCAGTTCTCTAATATTTACTTTTTTTTTTCTTCTATTGACTTTGGGTTTTGTTCCTCTTTTTCTAGTTTCTTAGGTGTGATGTTAGGTTGTTTACTTCGGCTATCTCTTGTTTCTTGATATAAGCCTTTATTCCACTAGGTGCATAGATCCTTCAGGAATGCCTGTGAGTCCAGTTACGATTCCTTTGTTACATTGTAGTTTGTTCAATTGTTGAAATTTAAGGGGAGAGATCAGGAGTATATCTCCTGCTGCCATTACTCTGACATCGTCCCTCATGTTCTTTCTTCTCTCCTAACCTCAGCTCATTTTTAAACTACATTGCTTTAAAAAAATGACTAAATAAAGTTTTTCATGACTTAATATATATATATATATAATTTGCTTTTAATTTCAGTTTATAAACCTTATGTTTATGAAGTATCATAGAGTAGCAGCTGAGTGAAAAGAAATTAGAAAAATTGTAAATTCACCAAGGATGTATTTTTCTAGTCTTTTATATCTTCTTCAACTGTATCACATTGCTTAAAAAAATAAGACTGCTTTGACTCAGTATAACGTTATCAAGGTCCATCCATGTTGTCGTAAATGACCCTGTCATCATTTTTTATGGCTGAGTATTCCATAGTATATTTGTACCACATCTTCTTTATCCAATCTTCTATTGAAGGGCTTTTTGGTTTTTTCCATGTCTTGGCCACCATGAATGCTGTGATGAACAAGGGGCTGTGTGTGTCTTTATGTAACAATGTTTTTGAGTTTTGGGAGCGTATACCCAGTAGAGGGATTGCTGGTCATATGGTAGTTCTATTTTTAATTTCTTGAAAAACCACCATACTTTCTTCCATAATGGTTTTACTACTTTACTTTCCAACCAACAGTGAATGAGGGTCTCTTTTTCTCTACGGACTCTCCAACACTTGTTATTAAATGTCTTGTTGATACAAGCTAATCTAACAGGTGTGAGGTGGTATCTCATTGTAGTTTTGATTTGCATTTCTCTAACAGAAAAAAACTAAGAACTGTATGCTTCCATACATTGGTAGGACACAAAATTGATACTCATGGACATAGATAAGAGTGCAGTGTTTACTAGGGGGAGAGGAAGGGCATAATAAAACCAAATAAAAGGTGATGGAGGGCAATTTGACTTTGAGTGATGATATACAACATAATCAAATGTCAATATGATCTGGAGATGTTTTCTCTAAATATATGTACTCTAGTTGATCAATGTCACCCTGTTAAAATTATTGACTAAATAAAATTATAAATTAATAAAAAAAGCAGTACTGCTAAGAACATATTACATTTTAGCACCTATTCACATAAATATCCATAAGAAAAAACATTGTTAGAAGATAGAGCCAGTTTCATTATCAAAATTTATGGCAAAAAAAGCAAAGCAAAGCAAAACAAAACAAAACAAACACTGACTGGGGTTTACATAGAAGTGTTAGAGTCAGAAAAGAAAAGCTAGCATGCACTGTGGGGCATCTTTACCAAAGCTTTTTTTTTACTCACCCCCATTGCACATTATGTAAATATGTGCTGAGGCACTTAAATTCTGCTTGAACTATATAATGCAGTATTTTAAAACCTTACTTAATAAGAAAATTGTAGAATATGATTTGTATTAATATTCATATTACAGAATATGATTTGACATAGTGTCTTCAAATAAAAGACATCTGTGACAGGAATGCATAGAAATGATAAAAACAGAAGTGAGGGAAATTTTTAATGTTCATATTTTCAGTTTTCTTAGAATTGCAATTCAAAGACTCATATTTTTGCTTAAATTTCTGAAATAGTGCATTTGTGTTATATTGTCATTCCAAATTCTACCACGTCAGTTATGTCTCAAAGTTCAATTAAAATGACAAGTATGATATACATAGTTTTGGAGTAAAATGGAAAGGAAAGTGAGGGAACTTCTAAATGACATTTAATTATGATCTTATGGTAAAAGTTATTCTAGAAAGGAAGGAAATGCAATTGAAAACAAGATTTCATATTTCATAATGTTCATTCGTAGAGACAGTTAATCACAAAAGTTATAGCAAGTTTGATTAGGTCTGCATGTTGCTCTTGACCTCATTAATGAAGTCAGCTGATGGATTTCCAGATCAATTTGTATGCAAATGGAACAGAAATACAAATGAAGTTTCACAACTAATCTGTCTACTCTCACTTACTACTTTTTTCTTCTTCCCATCTTTATTTATGTACTAAGCGATATTTATTGGTGCCCACATAAAAATGTTTTGATAACTGATTATATATGTTAAATGCAAAAGGATAGATGTAATTTCAGAAGCTTATTTCACTTAAGAGTACATGGTATTTAAATACATCCTAATGTTTTCTGAATACTTATATAGCTCTGATTTTTTACTCCTAAATTATTCTAATGCTTTTGAATAAACTGGGAAGCTACTAGTCAATAAGTAAAGCCCGTCGCCCAGGTGATGGTATTGGTTGTCTTTCTTGCTTGGGATGGGTGTGATTATATTAGTGTGTGCTGGGGGTGGGCTGTGGGCAGGTAGGATCCTGTAGCCTGGGGCTTGGTTTTGGGACTAAGCCTTTCACACCCTTTTTGATGTGGGGTGGTGCACTCTCATGAGGAATCCCATTATGGCTCAGATAAGTGACTTTGTATCAGAGACTTCCTTGTTTGTATATGGGATTAAAGGTTTTGGTTTTTACACTATAAAGTGGGGCAGACGGGGAGCTTGCTCTCTCTTGGTTCCTGAGATTAGCATTAGAGGAGAGAGAAGAGAAAGGACATGTGGAGGAGGCCAGGAGGAGCAGCCAAGATGGCGGAGTGCTGAATGAGAAGCCAGTTTGTGCAGAGTTTGTGCAAGGAGAAGGAAGGAGATGGGGAACAGAGGTGAATAAGTCTGGTGAGCTAGAAACCTTTGATTCTAGGAAACTCAAATAAGTCAGTAGCTTTGTGAGCACTGAATGAGTGGGTTTTGGAGCCCAGTGTGTGTTTTTACTTGCCCGCTCGGTGCAAGCTAGGATTAAAGATGATGGCCCACCAGTTCTTGGCTCCATTGTTTCACCACTGACTGTCCGAATCCAATGGGAACCTGCATGTGAATGGCCACAAAGGTGGCTACTGGCTTTACACACAATTAATGAACTAATTTATAATAAGTATATAATCTAGAACTATGAAAGGAAACAACTGAATAATAGGTGCATGTAACTGTTTAAAAAAATTGTGTGCAGGTGGCAAGAAACAGTAGAGCAATGGGATTTTTGCTGTCCTTTATATCCTTTGTATCCCCCTGAATTTATAAGTTGGCTGTCTGTACATGTATGTTACTTTAAGGAAACATAACTGTATTAATGAAAAATATAATACTTTTATTTAAGGATAAAAGTCATTGAGAATTCTACATATTTCTAAATACTCTTTTTACTCTAAGATTCATATGACTAATGTTGCATTTAAACTTCCCACTGCTGCTTTATAATTTAATAGTCAATATTGTTCTCTATTGTATATATCAGTTGTTTAAAAAACATTATCAAATTCTAAGAAGTTAAATTATTTCAGGGTATTTTTATTTAAATTACATATATGCATTGATTTATAGTGCTGATAAACCCTGTAACTCAGATGTGTTCTTAACCATTTGCAAATATGGTATATAGTTTTATATACCTCTGAATGTGGTATATTGTAGAGGCTTTGATAGGAACATAAAACAGGGACAGAGTTCCTTGTCCTGAGGCAAAGGTCACAGTGGCTTTACTGACAAAAGTACTGAATGAAGTACTGTGCTAAGTGCAACACAATAAGGATAGAATAGCAATTCTGATTAATCAATAAGTGGGAACATTTGAACTATTTTGCTTGCTTTTTAATCTGCTCTAAAAAATTTCCCCTTCTTGACTTCCTCATTCTCTCATCCTCATTCTCTTCTTTCCTTCCTGACTTTCTCATTTTTACCCCGGCTTCTATTTTCTGTATTGATCAACACCCATAAGGACCTGTAGTTATGGCTATCTCATGAAACCTGTATAGCAGATTGTGGGCAGTCTTCCCTGGTCCCTCAGTGCACTCCACATGGTCTCTGAAAAATCATTGTCCACATGACAGTATATAATATACTGTTAGGCAAATGAGTTTGTAAAATATGATTTTTGAGTTTGCTCACTTCTAGTGTTAAAAAATGGCACTGGGCAACACCAGGTATGTGATCTGTGAAATTGCTAATTACTTTCCTGCTTGGGAAGGGCCACTGTCTTGCTAATGTGTGCTGGAGGAGAGGTTTCCATGCCAGAAAAGTTTTAAAAAAGAGAGATGGAGAAAGAAGCCGAGACGGCAGGGAAAGAGAGAGAAGCCAGTTTTGTGGAGTAAGTAGCCATGTAGGCAGATGGGAACCAAAGGTGAGGGGCTTTGGGACTGGAGACGCCTTTGATTCTAGGAGGAACTGGAGAAGATTCTCCTCTTTGTGGAACCAGATAATGTGTCAGTAGCTTTGTGAGCTCTGAATGAATGAAGAGGGAAGTGTTTTTCACTCTGTGTGTTTCTCATTGGCTGCTGTGAGTCTTGAATAAAGGAATGGCCCATCGTTTTTTGACTCCACTGTTTCTTTATTGTTTGCCCGAATCTAATGACAACCTGCATGTGCATGACCATGACAACTGTGGCTACTGGCCATACGTATATCATAGAATATTATATATACCACATACTACTTAGTAATGTATTATTGCACATAATAAGTAAAATTAATGCTTTTCAGCACTGGCCATAGTTTAAATTAGCATGAAGATTTACAGAACCTCCATATTTTGGCATCTTTATCAGATCATCAAGAATCTTTTCAATATCTTTTGAAAAAATTGTCCACTGTTTTGTAAGTATACTGAAAAAATAAAAGTTTGTGAAGCCAGTAGCCATGGCCACCATCACAGCCACCTGGTCTATTCAGGTAAGCATTGGATTCAGACAGATGGTAATAAAACAATGGAGCCACGAACTGTTGGGCCATTAGCTTTAATCCTAGCTTGCACCTGGCGGGCAAGTAAAAACACACACTGGACTCCAAAACCCACTCATTCAGTGCTCACAAAGCTACTGACTTATCAAAGTTTCCTAGAATCAAATGTTTCTAGCTCACTAGCCTTATCCACCTCTGTTCCCCATCTTCTTCTCCTACACAAACTCTGCACTAACTGACTTCTCTTTCAGCACTCCACCATCCTGGCTGTCTCTCCTCTCCTCCACATTGCCATACTCTGCTCTCCAACTTGCTCTCTGCTCTAATGCTAATCTCAGGAATCAAGAGAGCAAGCTCCCAGTCTGCCCCACTTTATACTGCAGAAATCAAAACCCCTTTAATCCAATAGACAAAATAGGGAAGTCTCTGTTACAAAGTCCACCTCACATCAAAAAGGATGGGAAAGGCTTAGTTCTAAAACTAAGCCCCAGGCTACAAGAATTCTGCCTGCCCACAGCCTGCCCCCAATACATATTAATATCACCTAGACATGTCCTCTTCCCATTTTTTTATTGGATTGTTTGTTTGTTTGTTGTTGAATTTTATGAGACTGGATAAAGAAAATGTGGCACATATACACTATGGAATACTACTCAGCCATAAGAAATGATGACATCAGATCATTTACAGCAAAATGGTGGGAACTTGATAACATTATACGGAGTGAAATAAGTAAATCAGAAAAAAACAAGAACTACATGATTCCATACATTGGTGGAACATAAAAACGAGACTAAGAGACATGGACAAGAGTGTGGTGGTTACCAGGGGTGGGGGGAGAGAGGACATGGGAGGGAGGGAGGGAGAGAGTTAGGAGAAGGGGGAGGGGCACAGAGAACTAGATTGAGGGTGGCGGAGGACAATCTGACTTTGGGCGAGGGGTATGCAACATAATTTAATGACAAAATAACCTAGACATGTTTTCTTTGAATATATGTACCCTGATTTATTAATGTCATCCCATTACCATTAATAAAAATTTATTTAAAAAAAAATATCACCTAGACAACGGGCTTCCATGTGGGCAGTGCCATCTTTAACAAAGTGAGCATAATATATTTTATCTGCCCAACAGGGTTCTTTTTTAAATTCACTTTCTATTAAACAACCAATCCGTGTAGATTCATAGAAAACCCACAGCAGGCATGAGGTTAAAAAGTAATGCTCAGTATTAGAAGAGTTCAAAGCCCACAAACCTCTTTTTAGACAAGATGCTTTTGTTAAAGTGCTCTGATTATTATACTGCTCACAAAAATTAGGGGATATTTTATAGCTTTATATTCATTTTGAAATATCCCCAACTTTTGAGCAGTATATCATTAACAGCTTCATGGAAATACAATCTGTTTGTTCTAAGTGTACAATTCAGGGATTTTTAGTACTTCCACCTAGTTGTGCAAACATTGCCAAAATCAATTTTTTAGAATTTCTAACACTCCAAAAAAAATATTGTGCCCATTTAGTCACTTCTTATTCCCACTCTTAAAACATACTTCCCACCATCACAGACCTACTTTCTGTCTCTATAGGTTTTATTAATGATTTATGATTAGATACTGTGTTTTTAGTTAACTGAAAGTTTGAATACAGTTGTTGAGTTCAAGTGTTAAAATTAAATAATTCTTTTTTTATTAAGTAAGAAGAAAGGAGGCAGGGAGACAGACTCCCACATGCACCCCTACCAGGATCCATCTGACAAGCCCCTTACCAGGGCAATGCTCTGCCTATCTGGGGCTGTCGTTCCATTGCTTGGGCTGCTATAAAGCCAGTAGCCACGGCCACCATCACAGCCGCCTGGCCTGTGTAGGTTTGCATTTGATTCGGACAGACGGTAATGAAACAACGGAGCCAAGAACTGGTGGGCCATTCATTAGCTTTAATCCTAGCTTGCACCCGGCGGGCAAGAAATACACAGTCGGTGTTGGACAGATAAAATATATTATGCTCACTTTGTTAAAGATGGTGCCTGCCCACATGGAAGCCCATCGCCCAGGTGATATTGATGTGTTTTGGGGGCGGGCTGTGGGCAGGCAGGATCTTTGTAGCCTGGAGCTTGGTTATAGGACTAAGCCTTTCCTACCCTTTTTGATGTGGGGTGGTGCAATCCCATCATGCCTCAGATAAGTGATTTTGTATTAGAGACTTTCCTATTTTGTATATTGGATTAAAGGTTTTGATTTCTTGCACTATAAAATGGGGGCAGACCGGGCTTGCTCTCTCTTGGTTCCTGAGATTAGCAGAGAAAGGCCATGTGTAGGGAACCAGGAGAAGCAGCCAAGATAGTGGAGTGCTGAGTGAGAAGCCAGTTTGTGCAGAGTTTGTGCAGGGAGAAGGAAGGAGATGGGGAACAGAGGTGAATAAATCTTATGAGCTAGAAACCTTTGATTCTAGGAAACTCGGATAAGTCAGTAGTTTTGTGAGCACTGAATGAGTGGGTTTTGTAGTCCAGTGTGTGTTTTACTTGCCTGCCGGGTGCAAGCTAGGATTAAAGATGATGACCCACCAGTTCTTGGTTCCGTTGTTTTATTATTCGGACCATCTGTCCGAATCCAATGTGAACCTGTATGGGCCAGGCTGCTGTGATGGTGGCCATGGATACTGGCTTGACAGTGGGAAAACATTTTTCTTTCCATTCAGGGCTCCCAAAGCCACTGACTTATCCAAGTTTCCTAGCATCAAAGGTTTCTAGCTCACCAGCCTTATTCATCTCTGTTCCCCATCTCCTTCCTTCTCCCTGCACAAACTCTGCACAAACATGCTTCTCATTCAGCACTCTGCCATCTTGGCTGCTTCTCCATGCCTCTTCCACGTGTCCTTTTTCTGGTCTCTCCTCTAATGCTGATCTCAGGAACCAAGAGTGAACAAGCTTCAGGTCTGCCCCACTTTATAGTGTAAAAACCAAAACCTTTAATCCAATATACAAACAAGGAAGTCTCTGATACAAAGTCACTTATCTGCGGCATGATGGGATTCCTCAGAAGAGTGCATTGCCCCCTATCATGCAACAGTCAAGGGTGTGGGGAAAAGCTTAGTCTTAAAACTAAGCCTTAGGCTATAATGACCCTGCCTGTTTACAGCCTGTCCTCTACACCCAATGCAAACTATAAGCGAGCAAACATATATATCATATTTACAAACTTATTTGACCAACAGCTGCCAAGCTATTTTTATCACCTGAGGCAGGACAGGGAGCCATCTTGGGGGAGGGCGATTTGCTTGAACCAATCAAGCCATGGCTGTGGGAGGGGAAGAGAGATAGACAGACAGAGAAGAGGAAAGGGGAGGTGTAGAGAATCAGGTGATCACTTTTCCTATGAGCCCTGATTGAGAATTGAACCTGGTGGATCCACATGCAGGTCAAAATTAAATAATTTTTTTTTTGTATTTTTTTCTGAAGCTGGAAACGGGGAGAGATAGTCAGACAGATTCCAGCATGCGCCCGACCGGGATCCACCCAGCACGCCCACCAGGGGCGATGCTCTGCCCACCAGGGGGCGATGCTGTGCCCCTCCGGGGGGGTCACTCTGCTGTGACCAGAGCCACTCTAGTGCCTGGGGCAGAGGCCAAGGAGCCATCCCCAGTGCCCGGGCCATCTTTGCTCCAATGGAGCCTTGGCTGCAGGAGGGGAAGAGAGAGACAGAGAGGAAGGAGGGGGGGGGAGAAGCAAATGGGCGCTTCTCCTATGTGCCCTGGCCGGGAATCGAACCTCGGTCCCCCGCTCGCCAGGCCAATGCTCTACTGCTGAGCCAACCGGCCAGGGCTGAATAATTCTTAATGTATTAATTTTGCTTAGCATTTTTTCAAAAGCCGGAGTGTGGAATATATGAATACTTTCAAAAATCAAAATTAAGTTGTTGGACTTTAGGTGTTTTTTGTTTGTTTGTTTGTTTTACCCATATTCATTTCATACATCATTAATAAGAACTGGTGAATGTCTTGGCTAACCATTATTTTAATTGTATAAATTAACAAGATAAAATGCATAAATTAATAACATGGTCTGAAACATATTGGCTCCTTGTCAAATTTTTCTCATCTCCCAAACTGAGATTTGGTATTAGTTCTCTGTTTCCAATTGGTTAAAAAGGTTTATTCTAATCACAAATCCAGTGATTTGCATGTATACATTGGGGTATAATTATATAGATTATTCCCTGAGCTAAAAGTTTGCCTAATTATGACTAGACAGGTATAAACAGTGTTGTGACTTTCCAGTATAATAGTAATTATAATTTCTGCAAATTATTAGCTTAAATACTGTCATTTTATAGGTAAGTATCAAACAATATAAAAATAGATTTTTTGAAAATTATGCATTGGTTATATGATGGTTTTGGCATAATGAGTCCATTAGCATAGTGTCTGTCCTTCAGCCCACAGCATGAGTTAGAGTCTTTCTCAAGACTGAAATCTTGTCAGCATCACTGCAGATTTATGAGGCAATGTTCTAATCCCTCATGATTATCTGTCTTGTTGTTCTCTATTACTCCTTCCTCAAGGAGCTGGTTTTTTTGTGTACTCCTCTTGTCACGCTCAGCTCAAATATAATTGACTAAAGACCACCTAACCTTATGGTGCATTCACACACAAATGAATGGATGCTAGAAAAGTTTTACATCCATTAAGTAGGGCATTAGTTTTGATGTTATTCATTTATCTATCAAATGTACTTAAACATATGAGTTCTCTGAAAGCTTGTTTACTGAGAAATGGTGTTTTGCTCTTAGATAAGAGAAATGAAAGATATTGCAGCTGTCAATGGATTTAAAGGCTTTTATGCAAAAACCTTAAAATAAGAATTCAAGTCACTCTTCCATTGTCTATTCTGTGGTGCTTTGAAGTGAAGTCCTTGAGCAGGCTATTTTTTCATGTTATGATTAGAGAGTAAACACAAACCTACTTTAAGTTGCCTTATTTGATCTCTAAGGAGAAAGGCATGACAATTTAAGTCATTGGTAACTTAGACATTTCCAGTTGAGTGTAGTTTTTTATAAAAAATAATATAACATAATAAGCAAATCATTTAAAATGTCAGTTTTTATTGTCAATAAAAATGGACTACTTTTGATGTTATATGGCATGAGAGAGAAACTGTAAAGGGCAAGTCAATTAAAGTAATGATCAGAAGTATGATCAAATTTTGTAAAGAAGTATAGGATGTTAAGTAATAATATAGTGAATATAGTGAGACATTAGCCCTGGTTTTAGGAGTATTGAAAGTTCTTTGAGGAAGTGGCAAATAAGTCTATCTCTAGAAGTTGAGCAAGAGTTATAAAAGAATGGAAGTATAATAGAATGTTCAGCATTAGAAATAACTTTAGTGCATATTTTGAGATAGAAAAGAATGGAGCATCTAAGAATAAAGTTCAGGTCTCACTGGCATATAAAGAACCAGAAAATGTAGGAAGGGCTAGATCATGCAGGACCTTACGAGCTTTGTTAATAGTTTTAGTCTTTGTTCTAAGGAAAGTATTAAGGATTTTAAGCAAAATAGTGCTAAAATTGCATGTGACTTCTTTAAAAGAACCATTTTGGCTGCTACTTGTAGAAGAAATTGGAGTAATGATGAGCTTATGGCTATTGCAATAGTCCAGACAAAGGAGAGCTGGTTGGCAATGGGAGGGACATAGAAAAATGAGGAAATAGACACATCTGAGAGATATTCAAAAAGGATTATAGATACCACAAGTATTACATTAGATGTTTTCACATGCATTATCTCATTAAATTCCAAGTGATTGTGAAATACTCATCATTGTATTATTTATAGATCTGCAAAAATTGAAGCTAGAGAAAACTGAATAATTAAACTCAAATTATGAGAGATATGACAGGCCTTAGACTAAGCCTGATCTTTATGAGTTAAAAATCATCCATCTGCCAAATAATAGTTAACTTTTTTTACTATTATTTAAATATAACATTTTAACAGCCATATTTTTTCTTTTTTTAATTAATTTTAATTTATTATGTTAACATGGATTCAAGTGTCCCACTGAATTTAATACCCTCACCCTCCACCCCCATATCTTTATTTACACTCCTTTTGCCCCTCTCCCCCTACCCTCTGGGATTCACTGTCTTATTATCTGTATCTCTGTGTTATGTATATATAATTTCAGTAATCCCTTCACCTTCTCTGATCTCATCCCCTCATCCCCCTTTCCTCTGGTCCCTGTGACCCCACCTCTGCCTCTATTCCATTCCTCAGTTCACTTTGTTTATTAGATTCCACATATAAATGAGATCATATTATATTTTTCTTTCTCTGCCTGGTTTATTTCACTTAGCATAATAATCTCCAAGTCCATCCATGCCGTCACAAAAAGTAAGATTTTCTTCCTTTTCACAGATGCATAGTATTCCTTTGAGTATATGTATCAAAGCTTTTTAATTCACTTGTCCACGGATGAACACTTAATTTCCTTTTCACTAAAAGTTTGCTGATTCTTAGTAGTGACACCATTTTGAAACCCTCACTGTTCCCTAATTCCTTTTCAAAACGTTAGTAACATTTTGAAATTGTATATAACACATTTTCTATATTTAGTCTGTGATTATAATTTGTTCATAACATTTCTACTGTCCTTTTATTTATTTGTTTGTTTATTTATTTATTTATTTATTTATTTATTTATTTGAGAGAGGCAGGGAGAGAGAGAGACAAGAACATGGAGCTCCTCCTGTATGTGCCCTGACCAGAGAATCCACCTGGCAACCTCTATGCTCTGGGACAACATTCCAACTGACCAAGCTTTCCAGTTAGGGCTTAATTTCTTTTTATTTTCAGAGAGACAGAGAGAGAAAGTAAAAAAGAGAGGAGGAGGAAGGGAAGCATTCATTTGTTGATCCACTCAGTCGTGGACTCACTGGTTGTTTCCCCAGTGTGTGTCCTGACCACTTATTGTTTTAGCATGATGCTCTTAACCGACTGAGCAAACCAGTCAAGCCCTAATTATTTTAATTTTAACTTTCTAGTCTAGAATAGAATATGTAGAATATCTGTGTATGCATTCTCTAGATATTTTGATGCACTTTAAAGTTGGTGTACTCATACCTTTCACACAAATGAAATTGTAGTTTTATTTCAGGTTAGTTTATTTCTGACTTACTAAAATGAATTCAAGTGAAATTTAAACTTAAAAACATAACACATTAAAATATTCTTGGTTTCTTTATGGGTTTTGAGAATTTATGTCTAATTCACTTTTTAATATGATAGATACAATGCATTGTATAGCTACAGTTTCCTGAAAAAGCCAATCTTTTAGGAATTTTTTTCAGATTTTCAATATTTTTTTAATTTCAAAAAATAATTATTATATTTTTTGTTTATTCATTTTAATGAGAGAGTAAGGAAGAGAGAAGGAGAGAGAGAGGAACATGTATCTTTTCCTATATGTACCCTAACCAGGGATTGAACCGGGAACCTCTGTGTTTTGGGCTAGGGCTCAAAATATTTTTTTAAACAAAAAAGATAAACTGTATTCCCATAGATAATTTTCAATACATTCACAACCCCCCTTTTTCTGTCTGTTATTCTATAAACTATGAATCTGTACAGAGGCAGCTCTTGGTTTACAATAACAATAATTTCTCAATTGACTAACTATTTTGTAACAAAACCTTAAGAAAATTATAAATTTTTAAGAAGTTGGCCAAAAGTGACAAGTCTTTAGTGTGAGAGACTGACTATACAAATTCACTGCAGCCAGACCATCTCTGACAGTAGAACCCTGACCCTAACCTCTGCAGCAATGATCTTTGAACTTAATAAATGCTAGCTTCCCTATTTTTTATACTTACTTCTAGCTCAGAATCAACCTAGAAAGCCTAGTACATTTCCCAAACCAATCACCTAAGATACCCTGCTTCCTATGCCATTAACCTCCACTCAGAGCATATCTGAGGCCTTCTTTTCTTTCTACAAGGCTTTCTCACTTCACTACTTGTCATTTAAGTTGCTGCCAAATTCAAGTGATGGTGGCTGACTTCCTTTATATAATGAGTTCTGAATCAGCAGTGTCTGTTCTTATTTGATTTGTCTTCATTTATTTCCATAAGTGTTAGTTTGGGAGCTGTGAGCCATAAAGGAAAAAGAGAAAGGGTTGGGGCCAGGACTTGTTAGAGGGTTACAGAACCAGCTGAGCAATGGCATTTTCCGTATCCAATAAGACTAACCTACAAAACTTGAAGTCAGGAACAAGGGGAACTTTCAGGAAGAGAGGTGAGGGAAAGAGAGTCTTACTGAGCTGTGAAAAAAGCTTAGTCCAGAGTTTAGGTCTGTCAAAATCAACCCATATAATGATAGGCCACCACATTGCCTAATTAATTCTCTATGCTTTCTACACCTGATGATTCCTCTTAAGTCTTTGTCCTCTTGAATACAAGTTATTTATCATACGATATGTTTCTCAAATTGTTTTAAATCCATGGCTTGTCTTTTCATTTTTTTATATATATTTTTATTTTTTAGGGAGCAGGACAGAGACAGACAGGGACAAAGAGATAGGAAGGGAGAGAGATGAAGAGCATCAGCTTTCTTATACGTGTCTTGATGAGTGTGAAGGAGGTGGGGGGAGCTCCAGCCGAGACAATGAATACTTGCTGCTTGAGGGAGTGACCTTAGGATCAAGCCAGTGACCTTTCAAGCTCAAGCCAGCAACCTTGGGCTTCAAACCAGCAACCTTTGGGCTTCAGCCAATGACACTGGGCTCAAACCAGTGACCATGGGGTCATGTCAAGAACCCCATGCTCAATCCAGCGACCCTGCTCTCAAGCCAGATGAGCCTGCACTCAAGCCAGAGACCTTAGAGTTTTGACCTGGATCCTCAGCATCCCAGGCTAACATTCTATCTACTGCATTAGCACATGTCAGGTTTCCTTTTATTTTCATTAGTGTCTTTCAAAGAGCAAGATTTAAAATTTTTTATAAAATTGTAATTTAACAGTTGTTTATTATTTCATGCTCTTTTTTTTTTGTATTTTTCTGAAGCTAGAAATGGGGAGAGACAGTCAGACAGACTCCCGCATGCGCCCAACTGGGATCCACCCAGCACGCCCACCAAGGGGCGATGCTCTGCCCACGAGGGGGCGATGCTCTGCCCCTCCAGGGGGTAGCTCTATTGCGACCAGAGCCACTCTAGCGCCTGGGGCAGAGGCCGAGGAGCCATCCCCAGCGCCCGGGCCATCTTTGTTCCAATGGAGCCTGGCTGCGGGAGGGGAAGAGAGAGACAGAGAGGAAGGAGAGGGGGAGGGGTAGAGAAGCAGATGGACGCTTCTCCTGTGTGCCCTGGCCGGGAATCGAACCCGGGACTTCTGTACGCCAGGCTGATGCTCTACCACTGAGCCAAATGGCCAGGGCCGTTATTTCATGCTCTTTGTGTCCCATTTCTTCCTCTTCTCTTTGTGATACTCCAACTCCATTTATATTATTACACTTGATCTCATCCCAAAGTTTGCTGTTGCTTCATTTCCTTTGTTTAGTCATTTTTTACTGTGTTTTATTTAGAATTTTTTTTATTAGTTCTTCAAATTTACAAATATATTCCTCTTTAACTAAAACTTGAGACAATATCTCCATAGATCCTCAAAAAAAAATTCTAGTATTTTGTCTCACAAATCTTAGCCAATTTGTGTTCCCCAAACAGTTCAGTTTGTCTCCTCAATATACCCAGTCTACTAGACTCCAGGTTGTTCCTCTCAGCACCGTGGCTTCACTTCATTGTCTGAACTCATCCTCACATTCACTTTGTTTCTGTCCATTTCCTCACACATTACTTTCTTGGGCTGGCATTAGCCTAAGTGCTGACAACTTATTTCATGTACTTTGTCCAGTTTCTAATTGTTTAAGGCAGGAGGTTGAACAGTGAGGGGATTCAGATAATTTAACAATCAGTTCTCTTGGCCTAATGACCGTATTAAGTATAAAAAAACATATGCCAAAAGGTAGTTTATTATTTCATGCATTTAATACTTAAATAAGAACAATAAAAAAGGTACACAAAACTAGACTATGTTATAAGAAAAAGTTTCTAAAAATTAATAAAAAAGTATTAAATAATACCTGACCAAAAACAGTAAAGGTGTCACCACCTGGTTGTTTGGCACTTTTTCTCTTTAGATTACATTTGTTTACTGAAGAAACAAACACAAGGGAATTAAAATGTAGTATTTTATCAAAAGTAGAATGATTTTTATGAAATGAATAAATAAATATTACAAGCATAGTTCTGTCCAATTTTTTTCACCTATGGATGGAATGAACATCATGATGGGTGCTTAGAATATGCTAGTGCGCAGATAAACATTTAAAAAGAGAAAGGAATGTAAATTTGTGATTTCCATGCTGGGCAGCTGTCCAGGCATCCACCTTAGAGAGAACCCTGAGTGCAAGGGCCAGTGTAGCAATGAGTTTTCTGAACTCAGGAAAAAATTAGATATCGGTTCTGCCAAACTGGTGTGAACTGGCTGAATCCCACTACTGAGGGTGAATCAGATTCCTATACATCATGGCTGAAAGTGGAATTCCTAGTAACTTTTCTTAATGTGTCCAGATATTCTGAAATTCTCTCGCTTTTCCCACGAACTGATTACCATTTTTAATTCAACTTTTAAAATATTTGAGTTTTTTCAGTGAAACACAGGCAAAGCACTGCATTTATTTTTATCTTTTATTTTTAATAGGTTAAAACCATTACAGTGGTACTTTAAGATACCAACAGACCAACATATGAATTTTTTTAAGATACAAGCTGTGATTTGGTCTGTAGTTTTGTTCGAGATCTGAGCGAAATTCCAAGATATGAGTCATGATTTGAAAAGCTGCCACTAGTTGGCGTGTTGGCACATGGGTTCAGTATGGGCAGTTTGATATATGAGTTGACTGTCTTACAAGCTCAGTTACAAAATGAACTAAATTCATATCTCAAGGTACCACTGTATTTGTTTTATTAATACTTTTATTTTAACTATTTATGTGTATTTTTTAGTTAATTTCAAAAAATTACATTTAAGAAATATTTAAAAGTATTTATTTGTTTAATCATATTGTCATATATTTAACCAGTTGTTATACATGTTTTGTCATATAACTGCTAATGTATTTGACAAAGTTGAAAAATTGGGAGAAATGGAAAAATGTTATTTTGTAATATTGATTTAGAGCTCTATATATTTTATTTATATATCTGAATGCAAATATATGTGTGACAATATAATTGTTGCTTAAATCTCTAGTTACATGTAAAATGCTGTGGCAGCAGAAACTTTCAGTGCTTAGAGAATGTAGAGTCGAAATACCAATCCTTTCTTTGTACTTGCCAGAACTTCATCATTGCTTCCTGGTGACAAATTGTCCAGCTTATACATTACTTTTGTATAACTATTGAAGTCAGGAGGAGTGAAATCTAAATTAACTAGAAGTCACTGACAAGGTTTATATCAAGTATCCTTTTAACTTAATATTACTGATACAATGAGAAAAACATACAATTTAAAAGCAAATATAAGAGAAAATTTGTAGGAGTTTTTTCACATTTTATTTCCTTTACAAGTTCTTCCATCTATTAAGACTGCACTCTGTCTTCTGTAGATGGTTATATTCTTTACACTATATTAAAATATTTCTATCTAAGGGCAATAAGGTATATTTAAAAATCAGATTTCTTTAAATTATAAGCTCATGAAGCCCCCCCCCCCCAAAAAAAAACAATGTTTTGACACATTTATGATTTGTGATTTGAAAACTGTACTGGGGGCAATTCTCTGCCTACCTGGGGTCATTGCTCTGTTGCAACAGGAGCTGTTTCTTAACACCTGAGGTAGAGGCCATGGAGCCTTCCTCAGCACCCAAAGCCAACTCTCTTCACCTAATTGAGCCTTGGTTACAGGAAGGGAGAAGAGAGAGAGAGAGAGAGAGAGAGAAGCAAGAGGAGGTGAGATGAAGAGCAGATGGTCACTTCTCCTGTGTGCCCTGACTGGGAATCAAACCTGGGATCTCCACATGCCGGGCCAACCGGCCAGGGCCTCCTTATATTTTTTTACATGAATTTATTCAATCATTCAATATTTATTATGGACCTACTATGAACCAGATAGCATTGTAGAAAGTACAGATACAAATAGTAAGCAAAAAAGAGGGGAAATTTCTTTTGAAGTTTAAACTCCAGTTGTACAGAGTCAATAAACAATACAAATAAGTAATATAATATACTCAAATATGTTTTATTTACCACCTTTAATGTAAGAAATATTCTCCTGTTAGCTTATAATAAATGTCAAACAGATATGGCTACAAGCCTAATAGAGAAGACATTCTTTTTATCTTAACTAGACAATTTTGCATGGACCCATGGTCAACCAGGCTATTGCTGTTTTGTCTCTAGATGATTCTGTGACCTCCTTTCTTTACTCATTGACTTAGGCTCACTACACTAAATTTGACCTGATCTCACTAGAGAGGAGTGAGAATGTTTTTTCTCCTAGTTACAAAAGTACTATAGAATATAATATTTGATTACATTAAAATACATTGTCAGTTATAATTAGATTTACAATCATTCTCCAAGTTACAGTCTACCATTCTGTGGTTACTTAATCCTATGGCAGAAATTGTGATGTCTGTCATGACTTTTAAATTTATTTTTCCTTGTCTTTATGTACCTACAGTTCAACATTCTCCTTTCTATTTACCTATGTTCAAGCCTTGCTTTTTAAAATACTTCCTAGAATAAGAATAATATAATTCTATTCTCTATAATTATGACAAAAAGGTAAAAAAAGGAATACCAATATTTTCATAATTATGCTAAATGATTTTGCATTCTTTTGTTTTATTTTTGGTCACATATCTTACATTTTACTGGTCTTTATTTTTCTATTAACAACAATCTTTTATACACAATTGATTAGTCTTTAAGAACAGAGATAAAATCATGAAAATAAGTAAATATATTTAATCAGATACATGAATTATGTACTCACATCCAATGTCTAATAAATTATGGCTAGTTTGTTGTTTTAAACAACTTCAGAATTCCTAATTTAAAAATTCCCTCTAAGAATGTTAGCAACACTATATCCTAGATTTCTGGGGACAATTTTAATTTTAAAGAATTGGTCCTGTTTTCCCAAGAAGTATCAGACTCTTCTGTCCTGGTATTTAGTTTGTAAAATAAATCATCACTCATATAAAATGAGATTAGTAAAAATGTACATAGATTATGAGATTCAGACTCAATATGAGATATAATTTTTATCACATGTCACTGTAGTGCAGAAACAAAATAAACAGAATAGTTTCAGCATAATTGTGGTTTTTTATCTTTTAAATTGATATTAGAGAGAGGAGAGAGAGAGAGAGAAAGGCTGGGAGGAAAAGCAGAAAGCATGAACTGCTGCATGTGCCTTGACTTGATATGGGGTTTTGAACTGATGACCTCAACATTCCAGGTCAAAGCTTTATCCACTGTGTCACTACAGGTCAGGCATATTTGTCTGTTTGTGTTTTTTTTTATAAAATTACACACTATAATTTTCTATGTTTTGAAACACAGAGAATTGAATGTTTGAGAAAATTTATCTCAAATATTATAACTTTCTAAATGAGACATAATTCTGTATATTCTAAAATATCATCTACTCTCTTTTTGTGACAGAGACAGAGAGAGACAGAGAAAAGGACAGATAGAAACAGACAGACAAGAAGGGAGAGAAATGAGAAGCATTAATTCTTCCTTGAGGCATCTTAGTTATTCATTGATTCTATGCTTTGTATTGTTTCAAAATAACACAGGTAAGAATCAAATAATTATAACTGTTATATAGTATGTTTTTATATTTACAAATTATGTTTTTAATTACTTACTTCACCATTATTTGTATTTTACCATTTTGCATGTCAATATTAATGAATCCATTTGGTGTCATAGATAAGTATGTATATTTTATTTCTAAAAATTTTAAGCCAGCACAGAACATAATATTACCCAGTATATTGCTATTTATATTTTATAATAGGTGAAATAGGTACTCATAATGGCATATTGTCATTATAATTCATGGCTATGATGTTTTGATTTATGTGTCAACTTGGTTAGGCTGTTAACCAAACTAATTTAAGTGTTGACGTGAACAACACTTATTCTGTACATGTTAACATTGACAAAGGAGAAATACTTTCTATGATATAGTTAGGTCTCATTAAATCAATTGAAAGCTTTAAGAGCAAAAGCCAAGATTTCCTGAGAGAAAACAAAATTCTGACTCAAGACAAGAATCAATTCTTGACTGAATTTCCACCTGCCAGTCTTCCTACAGCTATCTGACTTGCCAGCCCCCACAATTATATAAATCAAGTCCTTAAAATAAATCTATCTCCGTTCTGTCTCCCCTCTATCTTCTTCCCTGTCTCCTGCTCCCTCTTCTGCATACTCTTACTTTTACTCTCCTATTGGTTCTATTTCTCTGCAAAACCCTAACTAATACAGTGGCAATTAGAATAAGTATCAAAAAAACTAATAAAAGAAAATTATTCTGTCTGTTGAAAAAAAGAGTATAGATTATTTGGCAGACTTCCACAATAAGTTTAATAGGCTTAGAAATTTTGTTTTTAATTACAAATGATTATTAAAGTCCTATAAACTTAATCATAGATAAATTCATTTTTTCATATTATTTAAGAATTTTTTACAACCAAATATAAGGTGAAGATATTTATTATTAATGCTGTAAAAATAAATATATTTCACCTATACCATCCTCATGCATTAATAATAAGAGGAAATAAGATAGCAGAGAAAAAAATGATCAGGTTTAAGTATTCAAACCTCCAAAACTGAACAAACTTTACTTAGCATTAACACAAAATGGGCCATTAGGATGAGAAAAAAACAAACTTAATTCTCTACATCACTCTCAGTCTGTAATTACTAGAAACAATTTTCAGGCATGGTGACAGCACCTGAAAACAAGATGACCAAGGAGCAATGGCTGCTAAACTAATGAGCATGAAACCTGCAGGTTCATCACCAGGAGCTGCTTCTGCATGACCAAGCTGTACTTCCCCAGGTGTCCATGTTTGGGCAATGTATAAAACAGGTCTTGAACTTATGACCTCCCTTGTCTCTTTAAGGATCTATGGGTTCTTACTTTTCCTTGGAGAATGCAGAAGGTAGTATAATAAAGTCAGTAGTTTTGCTATTAGGGCCAAAAGGGCAAAGTAACTCCACAGTAGAGTTATAAAATGGGAAGGCTGTGCTAGAGGAAAGACAATAGAAGCATTATATAGGGATTCTGTACCATAAGGTATATACAAGCAACTCTCCATAAAGAATAGCGGAAAAGGAGAGGAACTCAAAATTTTTTACATGTGGTTTAAAAATCAACTGCCTACAACCACCGTGTCCCGCAAGCCTCCCTTCCCCTGTATATATAGATTACAACTCCAGGAAGAGCAATTGGATATTATTATTTACCTGAAAGAGATTGGATATTAGCATTTACTTGAAAGAGATTGAGTTACATGGAAGATATTTTAAACCAAAATAGAATGAAATATACTAAAATTATAATTCAAAAGCTATACTCTATTTCCATTCTAATGACGTTCCTGAGAATAATGAAGCCTGCTTTAAAAACAAAGGAACTGTTTTCTTTGCATATATGGAAACTACTGTATTAAATTTAAACTCTGTTAAAATGTTTGTAGTAAAATAATTAGACCAGCAATTTTCAACCTTTCATCTTGTGTTGCACATAAATACTAAAATTCTGCAGTGCACCAAAATGTATATTTTTTGCTAATATGAAGAACTTGGTTGCATTGGTATCTTCACTACTGAGACATGACTTAGAATCAAAGGTTATTATTCTCAACTATTAAAAAATACAAAAGTCAAATAAGAGTCTGTCCTTATAAGCAACAGTTTTGTTCTTATGTTGCTATATTAAGCTCTATTATCTTTGCATGCAAGAAGAAAAGGAGAAACAGAAATTATTTTCTGTGAAATATTTTATATCTCCCCTTCCAAAAATACCTGGTAAAGCCTGACGAGGCATTGGCGTAGTGGATACAGCATCGGACTGGGATGTGGAAGATCTAGGTTCAAGACCTCGAGGTCGCCAGCTTGAGCACAGGCTCATCTGGTTTGAGCAAAGCTCACCAGTTTAGAACCAAGGTCGCTGGCTTGAGCAAGGGGTTACTTGGTCTGCTGAAGGCCCACAGTCAAGGCACATATGAGAAAGCAATCAATGAACAACTAAGGTGTCACAACAAAAAACTGATGATTGATGCTCCTCATCTCTCTCCGTTCCTGTCTGTCTGTCCCTATCTATCCCTCTATCTGACTCTCTCTCTGTCTCTGTAGGAAAAAAAACCCAAAAAACAAACAAACAAACAAACAAAAAAACCTGGTAAAATTAAAAGAAAAGAATAATAGTGGATTCATGAACTAAATATTCTTTAAACACATTCATTAACTTGCTTTATAAATATCACTCTAGTGCATTGATTTTCAACCTTTTACAGAGCAACTAATTACTAAAATTCTGTGGCACACCAAAAAATATATTTCTTTGCCAACTTGACAAAAAATATAGGTATAATTTTGATTCATTCACACTGAAAAGTTGTTGTGTTGGCGGTAGTTATCTTTTATTTGACAATCTATAAGAGAAGAGGTCAGTGCCCCTGGCTAAATAGTCAGGTATTCATGTTTTAAAAATTCTTACAGCACACCAGTGTGCCTCTAGTGACTCCCCAGTTGATTTATAAAGAATTTATAAAACTCAACTCTAAAAACACAAACAATCAAATTAAAAAATGGGCAAAGGACATGAATAGACTTTTCTAAAGAGAACATAAGGATGACCAAAGACATGAAAAGATGTTCAACATCACTAATCATCAGAAACGCAAATTAAAACCACAATGAGATGTCACCTCACACCTGTCAGAATGGCGCTCATCAATAAATCAACAAACAAGTGTTGGTGAGGATGTGAAGAAAAGGGAACCCTCATGCACTGTTAGTGGCAATGCAGATAGATACAGCCACTATGGAAAGCAATATGAAGTTATCTTAAAAAGTTAAAAATGAAACTGCCTATTACCCAGTGATTCTACTTCTTGAAATTTATGCATCCCTATCTTCATTGCAGCACTATTTACAATAGCTAAGATATGGGAGCAGCCCAAGTGCTCATCAGTAGATGGGTGGGAAAAAAAGCATGGTATATGTACACAATGAAATTCTACTCGGCCGTAAAAAAGAAGGAACTCTTATCTTTTGTGATAGTATAATGGACTTGTAAAGTATTATGCTAAGTGAAATAAGTAGTCAGAGAAAAACAAGTACCATATGATTTCACTCACATGTGGAATCCAATGAACAAAATAACCGACAAGCAAAATAGAGACAGACTTATACATAGAGAGCAAGCAGACAACTGTCGGAGGTAGGGGTGCTGGGTGAGGGGGTGGAGAGATTGGAGCAAAAGAGGACCAAGAGAGAGAAAGAGAGAGAGAGAGAGAGAGAGAGAGACAGAGAGAGAGAGACTCATGGACACAGACAACAGTGTGGTGATTGCTGGGGGAGGATGGGTAGAAGCAGAGGAAGGAATAGGAGTGATAAATGGTGATGGATGAAGACTTGACTTGGTGGGTGAACACACAATATGGAGTACAGAGATGTGTTGTAGAATTGAACACCTGAAACTAGTACAATTAGGTTAACCAGTGTCACCCCAATAAATTCAATTTAAAGAAAAAGAAAGAAAATCACTGCATTATACTTTCATTAAGGGACCAACTCCCGCCTGAACAGGTGGTGGTGCAGTGGATAGAGCATTGGCCTGGGAAACTAAGTACTCAGGTTAAAAACTCCAAGGTTGCGGGCTTGAGCGAGAGCTGATCCAGCTTGAGTGCAGTCTTAACATCTAGAACACAGTCTCACCGGCTTGAGCATGGGATTATGGACATGATCCCATGGTCCCTGGTTTGAAGCCCAGGGTTGCTGGCTTGAGTCCAAGATCTCTCGTTTGAGGAAGGAGTCACTCACTCTGCTGGAGACCCTTGGTCAACACACAAATGATAAAGCAATCAATGACCAACTAAGGTGCCACAACAAATAATTGATTATCTCTCTCTCTTCCTGTCTGTCCCACTTTCTCTCTCTCTCACTAAAAAAAAAAAAAAGAAACAAACTCTTTATTTGATATAATTTAATTCTTTACAAGGATATAGGATAATAGTTAAATTGCACATTCATAATCCTTTAGAAATTAAAGTATGTCATCACGTACTTAACATTCTTATTCTTCCTTTTAGAATATAAAGTGTAAGAGAGCTTAATAAATTTACTCCTGTGATGACATCTAAAAAAAGAAATATTTTTTCTATTTAATAAAGTTATCCCCAACTTTAATATGACACTGTATTTCATAGGAACTAATGAAAAATTCAAATTTCATAAACCAGCTATTAAGGATAATTGAGATATTTATACTTAATCCTTCAATTGCAAGGATAATCTGCTGTTTACTCAGAAGATTTTAACTGATTGTTTTAGAAGGCAGATTGAATTTCTCATCATATGTGGTATCCAAAAGCTGGTGAAAAATATGAAAATTCAGACCCTTAACATTCTATCCATAATTTCCCCTATAATGATTCTCATAGTAAAAGGTTTTATAAATTTAATTTTTTCATGAAAACAAATAATTAAATAAAACTAATTCCTTGAGCATCTAATAGCATATTTAAAAAACAGTTTAAAATAAACAGATTATTTTCCTGTTAAGAAAGTGAGAATGAGAAGAACTATTAATAGTTTTTAATACTAGTTCTAAAGGTTGTTAAAGGTTTAAAAGAAAATTTTAAATAAGCACCAATACGTAAAACATAAAATTGTATTCTTTTGGTGAAAACACGCACACACACACACATACACACACATTAAAGGTTACATTGATAGAATTTAGTTATGTTATATGGTAAATTAAGATTGATGAGGTTTTGATGAGGAATTATGCAATTTGAACTTTACCATGTGGGTGGAAGTTGCCAATTTATAGCAATTTTCAGTTCAATGTCTTTTGGGTTTGATTTGAAAGAGAAAAGTACTTAGAAACATACTTTTTTAAAATAGATTGTCATACAATGTGATATTTTGAAAAAAAATTTTCAGAAGTTTAACAAATAAAAGAAAATTATTAATAATATATAACAATCTATCTTGTTTCTTTATAACTGAAGTTCAATTGATAAGTAATAAATTTGATGAAGCTAGGAAAAGATAAAGAGATTTTCAGTTATAGTTTATAGTTTGAGATCTAGAAAATTGTATTTTTCAATTCATCTGTAATATTACGATAGTCTTCAATTATAATGTAAAATAATGTTTCAATGCTTATCTTTCTAGATATTGTTGTGGGAACCACAATGTTTTTTCTATATGTCTGTTTGCCCATACTCACTGGCCCAAAGAAA
Source organism: Saccopteryx bilineata (assembly GCF_036850765.1). Taxonomy (NCBI): domain Eukaryota; kingdom Metazoa; phylum Chordata; class Mammalia; order Chiroptera; family Emballonuridae; genus Saccopteryx; species Saccopteryx bilineata. Next base: position 185,222,944 of record NC_089494.1, read on the forward strand.
TGCAAGAGCTAGAATTTGTAGTATATAAAGAAAATATAGTTTAATATTAAATTGTTCCATCCAGAGATGGGGAGAATATGCACTAAAAACCAATGGCATGTAAATTACAGATTACATCGGGAAAAATCACAAGACACCTGTGCGTATGGGTTCAGGGCCATGCTGGGATCTGCAAGTTTGGAGTTTAAGTAAGGGTAATATTTTTTCAGGTCTAAAGTTTTCTGAGGTGTTTTCTGGAGTCCCTCTCTCTAGTCTCATGGGAAAGTAATCAGGGGTTTGTTTTACGTTATGGCTTAGGAACTGAAACATAATTTAGGTCAAAATATTGTATATTCTTTAGCTTGCCAGAGATCTAGACCTGTGATCACTACTCAGGTCCAAGGCTATTGTCTTCTGCTGCCTCGAGGATTGCAGATTATCCTGGGGAAAGGCTGATTATCTGAGAGGGAGGGAGAAAGATAGAGACAGAAAAAAATGAGAGAGAGAGAGAGATCTTTCCTAGAGCTAGGATTTAAAACTAAGTCTAATTAAAGTCATAAAACCCCTCAGTTTCACTTAAATTGCTTAGAAAACATAAATTTTATTACTGACATTTTATATACAAATTAAAGTATAGATCTTTGCAACCTATAATTGTTGTTTTTTTCTTTTACAAAGACAGAGAGAGAGTCAGAGAGAGGAATAGATAGGGACAGACAGACAGGAACGGAGAGAGAGGAGAAGCATCAATCATTAGTTTTTCGTTGCGATACCTTAGTTGTTCATTGATTGCTTTCTCATATGTGTCTTGACTGTGGTGCTGCAGCAGACTGAGTAACCCCTTGCTCAAGCCAGCAACCTCGGGTCCAAGCTGGTGAACTTTGCTCAAACCAGATGAGCCCGCGCTCAAGCTGGCAACCTCGGGGTCTTGAATCTGGGTCCTCTGCATCCCAGTTCGATGCTCTATACACTGCACCACCGCCAGGTCAGGCGCAACCTGTAATTGTTAAGTGAACTCTTTCAGTTTATTTAAAGTCAGTCCTGAAAATAATAATAATATAGCTATTAGAATTCTGAGGCAAGGTGTTAGAGTCAACACATATAAAAATGTGCAAATACAAACAACAACAACAAAAAAACAGAATAAAAACACATGGCACTGCTAGTTAAAAGTAACATTGTTATTAAAAGATACAATTTTTGAGAAAAATCTGGTAAATTAGTGTCAATAGTGACAAGATTTTTTTTTTTGAGATGGCAAAAAAGAGAAGTGTCCCTACCTGACCACCAGAGCTAAATTTCTTTTAAAGAAATTTGAACCTAATTTGAAATTCAAACTAAAAACAAAAAATTAGAAAATAGCGTTAGGATGGTCACCTGAGTATTTAAATAAAAGCAATTAAAATACCTGGACCAATACCTTCTTTTACCTCTTTTATGTCTGAAATTGTTGACAATAGCCAGCCTAAAACACTTATTTGAATATAAAGGTTTAAACGTCTAAGTTAAAGAAATATTAAAGTAAAGTATTTCCATATTACAATGAAAGGGTCAAAGAAAAGATAGATAGCTTATCCCAGATGTTACTTTTTACTGTTAATCATTTCTAGAATAATGCTCTCCTAAAACAATTGTGAGTCCCCAGTATGGCTAGGTGGCCACTGCTGGGTACCCTGTAGAGAAGCCTACTTGTTGATAAGTTTCTTCTACCTACTTAAAGTGAGTTGTAGGGCATTATATTCAAGGAACAGATCATTTTGTGAAAAGTACTTTTACAACTGCAGAGGTCATTCACACCACACAATTAATCCAGCCTTTTATTCATAAATATAAACTAACAATAATCATATATTTGAGAGTAACTCTGAGCATGAAATAGATGGACCAAAGTGAGTACACAGAACAAATGACCCTGAAAGAAACATGTAATTCAGGCATTAAAGGAGGACATTAAAAATTCAAATTAGAGAGGTGACATAGAGAAATGGCGCTGTGAGGGGTGCTCCCGATATGTCACCTTGAAATGTCAACAAACAGAGAAAAATCTCAGGAGCACCTGAAATATACACACACCAGACAAAGGTATGATTGGTCAAAATGGTGGCTGAATATATAATCCACTCTGAAGGAAATAAGATGGAGAATGGGGTATTTTGCTTTTCTCACTGATCTGAGGATGGGCCGCTTTTGCCTGAAGCTGAGCCAAGTGTAGGGTCTGAGGCAGAGGAAAGGAGCAGGTCCAGGGTGGATGATCAAGCAGAAGAAAGACCATGCTAGCTCTGCCTGAGATCTCAGACAAGGGGTGCACACAGGCGGCAGGATCCAACAAAGCTTACTGGTGTGGGGTACTCATGAGAGGCGACGTCAGCCCCAGCATCTTTGTGCACTCCTGGCTCTGCAATCATAGGCGGTGGGTGAGTGGCTCCACCTGGCACCACTGGTATGGGTGCATGCATGCACAGGGGCTAGAGGGCTTAGCCCTAGATTATCAGCATAAACATCTGCATGTGCTGTTGCCAGCGTCTTTGTGCATTCCCAGTTCCACCACCAGCATGGGACATGTTCAAAGGCCAGGGTCCCTGGGCCTGGGATTGTCTGGGTGGGGCACCTTCGCGAGCTGATACAGGCATCAAGGAGCATTCCCACATTCCTGGCACTGACTGAGATCACAGGTTCTGTCGACCTAAGTGGGTGGATACAGGCCTCTGTGTGCAGTGCTGATATCAAGGGGGCTGGGTGCACATACTACAATAAATCTGAATGCTTGCTACAGGCTACCAAACAGTGCACGTGGGAGAAGCGTGTGAAAATTAGACCCACGGAGCAAACTGGCCATGCCCAGGGGCCCTTAGAAACTTTATCTGCAATTGACTCCCAGCCAGTGGCATGCTGAGACATGCTAGACCTGTCCACCAGCCTTTAGAAAAGGTGCTAGATCTGCAATCGGCTCCCAGTCCTGCATGCTCTTGCTGGTGGCTCTAGTTGGCACAGCTGTACACAGAACTGTGCTTTACGTGGTACTGGAAGAAGTACCTGGCTGCTCTTAGAGCCTCTTGCTCTGCAAGCAGTGGCTGGTGCAAACCTCACAGCTAAGTCCCCAGGCTGCTAGCTCAGGTGGGAGAGACATGGGGAGAGGAACCTGGAAAAACTGAATCTCCCACTGTCAGAGCCTTCAAGCTCTAACAAGTCCCTCCTACCAACATGAATGAGGCCCAGCCTATGCCATTGCCACAGTGACACAACAGAAAATTTCTGTCCAAGAGCCCCACAGGGGCAAACCCTGTAGTACAGCACCACCTGCCTCAAAAAAAGAAAGAAGATACATCTAAAAACCAAGAAAATATTAATTTTCTTTTCTTTTTTAATTTTGGTCATTTTATCTTCTTTCCTTTTCCTTTTGAACTTCATTGTTCATAGTTGTTACATTTTTTATTCTTGTTTTTTGAGGGTTTTATTTCAAAAACCTTTACTTTTTTCTTTTTCTTTTTCTCTCACTAGATTGTAATTTATCAACAAATTAGCATATTTTGGATTCATATTTTCTTCGTGGCATTTTGTGTGTTTTTAACATTATTTTTATCTCTTTTATCATCTTTCCTGAGTTCCTGCTCCTTGTTATATGTAGCTTTTGTTCCACTTCTTACTACAGAATTTTCATTTTTTCACTGTATCTTTTTAATTCTTATTTTATTTTTTTAATTGCCTCTTATTAGTGTTATTAACAATACCACTCTCAAATGCTATTAAGGAAAAAGAAATCAAATATCATGGATACAGGCCCTGGCCGGTTGGCTCAGCGGTAGAGCGTCGGCCTAGCATGCGGAGGACCCGGGTTCGATTCCTGGCCAGGGCACACAGGAGAAGCGCCCATTTGCTTCTCCACCCCTCCACCGCGCTTTCCTCTCTGTCTCTCTCTTCCCCTCCCGCAGCCAAGGCTCCATTGGAGCAAAGATGGCCCGGGCGCTGGGGATGGCTCTGTGGCCTCTGCCTCAGGTGCTAGAGTGGCTCTGGTCGCAATATGGCGATGCCCAGGATGGGCAGAGCATCGCCCCCTGGTGGGCAGAGCATCACCCCATGGTGGGCATGCCGGGTGGATCCCGGTCAGGCGCATGCGGGAGTCTGTCTGACTGTCTCTCCCCATTTCCAGCTTCAGAAAAATGGGAAAAAAAAATATCATGGATACAAAAGACAGAGATGTAGCTCAGCTAGATGAGGAAAAATATCTAGAGAAATATTTTAATTGCTTAGAAACCTTGGAGTTAAATGACACAGAATTAAAAATTGAAGTCCTAAAAATACTCAGGTAAATACAAGAAAGCATGGAACGGCAATTTAGAGAGCTCAAAAAAAATTTAATGAACAAACACAATACTTCACCAAGAAAATTGAAACTATAAAAAGGAACCAACCAGAGATGAAAATCTCAATACATGATCCGAAAAACGAGGTAACAAGCTTAGCTAATAGAACAGGCCAGATAGAGGAGAGAATTTGTGACATAGAAGACAGGCAACTAGAGATACTACAGAGAGAAGAGGAGAGAGACTCACAAATTAAAAAAAAATGAGAAAGCCCTACAGAAATTGTCTGACTCCATCAGCAAGAGCAACGTAAGAATAATGGGTATATCAAAAGGAGAATAGAGAGAAAATGTAATGGATAACATATTCAAACAAATAATCGGTGAGAATTTCCCAAGATTGTGAAAAGAATTAGAGCCTTGGATCCAAGAAGCAAACAGAACACTGAGTTACCTTAACCCAAACAAACCTATTCCAAGACACATCATAATAAAATTATCACAAACCAATGATAAAGAAAAAATCCTCAAGGCAGCAAGGAAAAATAAGAATACAACATATCAAGGAAGGCCCATTAAACTATCACCAGATTTCTCAGCAGAAAGTCTACAAGCCAGAAGAGAGTGAATCCCAATATTTAAAGTACTGAAAGAGAGAAACTTCCAGCCAAGAATACTATATCCATCAAAACTATTTTTCAAATATGAAGAGGAAATAAAAACATTCACAGATACAGAAAAGATGAGGGAATTTATCACCAGAAAACCTCCACTTTAGGAAATACTAAAGGGGGTTTTCTGACTAGATACAAAGAACAAAACAAAATCACAAGTAAAAGCTCCAACAAGATCACAATAAAAACAAGATTAAACTGTGACAACAAAAAAAAGGGGGGAGGAGAGGACAAAGATTAACAGCAGCAAAGGAGGATGGAGTGCAGAAGTACTCATCAGATAACATACTACAATAAATATGATATATATTCTTTTTATTACCTATTGGTAACCAACCCTGAAAAAAACCACTACAGAAACACATGGCTTAAAAAAAGAAGATATAGAGAAAAGAAGTATGGAATACAACCAAACAAAAACAAATGACAGAAAAACAAAAGAGAAAAACCAAACAAGATACAGAGTGATCAGAAAGCCATATATAAAATGACAGTAGGAAACCTTCAAGTGTCAATAATTACATTAAATGTAAATTGATTCAACTCACCAATAAAAAGACACAGATTAGCAAAGTGGATCAAAAAAAAATTCAACTGTATGCTGCCTTCAAAAAACACATCTAAGCTACAAAGATAAAAACAAATTCAAAGAGAAAGGTTAGAAAACAATTCTCCATGCAAATAATATCCAAAGAAAAGCAGGTGTAGTCATACTCATATCTAACAATGCTGACTACAAGACAGCAAAGGTAATCAGAGACAAAGATGGTCATTTCATAATGATAAAGGGAACGTTGAATCAAGAAGACATAGCACTTCTTAATATATATGCACCAAACCAAGGAGCATCAAAGTATATAAGACATCTACTAACTGATCTAAAAATAAAAACCGACAAAAATACAATTATATTTGGAGACCTCCATATACCACTGACAGCACTAGATTGTTCATCCAAACAGAAAAGCAATAAAGAAATATTGGCCTTAAAAAAAAACACTAGAACAATTGGATATGATAGACATCTACAGTACATTTCATCCCAAAATATCAGAGTTTACATTTTTCTCCAGTGTCCATGAAACATTCTCGAAAATCGACCATATGTTGGGCCACAAAACAAACATCAACATATTTAGAAAGACTAAAATTATACCAAGGATATTCTCTACTACAAAGCTTTGAAACTAGAATTCAATTACAAAAAAGATGTAAACAAAACCACAAAAATGTAGAAATTAAACAACATACTTCTAAAAAATGAATGGATCAAAGAAGAAATAAAAGCAGATATCAAAAGATATATACAGACAAATGAAAATGACAATATGACATATCAGAATCTCTGGGATGCAGCAAAGCAGTAATAAGAGGGAAGTTTTATCTACAGTAGTGGTTCTCAAACTTTTTGAAGTTGGGGTGCATTTAAAATCCTACAAATAATTGTAGGTGCATTATATACAAATTTCTGAGAAATATGTTATAATAATTAAAGCAAATATTAAAGAAAAAATATAAAGCCCAAGCATGCTTTTATGGTAAGTAAGCGAAATAAATATGACAAAATTAAATTTATTCAGACATTAAAAAATATTTTTATGTTAGTTTTTTGAGTTATGCTTTTTAGAATTTGTAAAAAAGTGGGGTTAAAAAATGAAAAACTGACAAAAAAGTTACCTTTATATATATATAGATCAGTGGTCCCCAACCTTTTTTGGACCAAGGACTGGTTTAATGTCAGAAAATATTTTTATGGACTGGCCTTTAGGGTGGCATAGATAAATGTATCACATGACAAAGACAAGCATCAAGAGTGAGTCTTAGGCCCTGTCCGGTTGGCTCAGTGGTAGAGCATCAGCCTGGCGTGCAGAAGTCCCGGGTTCAATTCCCAGCCAGGGCACACAGGAGAAGCGCCCATCTGCTTCTCCACCCCTCCCCCTCTCCTTCCTCTCTGTCTCTCTCTTCCCCTCCCGCAGCAAGGCTCCATTGGAGCAAAGATGGCCCGGGTGCTGGGGATGGCTTCTTGGCCTCTGCTCCAGGCACTAGAGTGGCTCTGGTCGCAACAGAGCAATGCCCCGGAGGGGCAGAGCATCGCCCCCTGGTGGGCAGAGCGTCGCCCCCTGGTGGGCGTGCCGTGTGGATCCCGGTCAGGTGCATGTGGGAGTTTGTCTGTCTATCCCCGTTTCCAGCTTCAGAAAAAAAAAAAAAAAGAGTGAGTCTTAGACGGATGTAACAGAGGGAATCTGGTCATTTTTTAAAAATAAAACATCATTCGACTTAAATATAAATAAAACAGAAATAATGTAAGTTATTTATTCTTTATCTGCGGACTGGTACCAAATGGCCCATGGACCGGTACCGGTTGCAGCCTGGGGATTGGGGACCACTGATATAGATACATTCTTAGTAAGATTTAGTAAATTCGACAAGTCCCAGTGTGAATGTGTTGTTTTTTTATTCTTGTGTTTGTGAGAAACATGAGCCTGATGTGTCCTAGCAATTTCTTCAATGTTTGGGCATATATTTGAAAGGCAAACTCTCATTTCCTCATCAATACATTGAAGAATTCCTCTCTTTTTACTCTTAATTGTGTTGAGTTCAGAAAACCCCCACCATACATACCATCTTAACTAGACACCAAACAAAGGAAAGAAGAAACTTGTCTCCAGTCTTTCTGGGGAACATGGGGGTAGTGTAAACAATCCAGCACCACAGCTTAACAGCCTTTTGCAACCTAATTAGGCAAGTGAGGTGGGGGGTTGGAAAGACTGTTAGCTTACAGCCAATTCCCCACACCTCTGTCCCCCAAAAATCTAAACTCCAAAACCCTGTATGTTTTTTGGTCCTCAACAGGAACATATTTCTCTGTCATACCATAGGGCGCACCTGGAAGTTTTCTAGGGTGCACACTTTGAGAACCACTGCATTACAGGCTTATATGAACAAAGAAGAGAGAGCCTAAGTAAACAGCTTAACATCATATCTTAAGGAACTAGAAAAAGAACAAAGGTAACCCAAAACCAGCAGAAGAAAGGAAATAATAAAAATCAGAGCAGAAATAAATGAAATAGAGAACAGAAAAAGTATAGAAAAAATCAATAAAACAGGGAGCTGGTTCTTTGAAAAGATCAACAAAATTGACAAGCCCTTGGCAAGACTCACTCAGGAAAAAAGAGAAAGGACTTATATAAACAAAATCCAAAATGAAAGAAGAGAAATCACCACAGATATTATAGATATACCAAGAATTATTGTAGAATACTATGAAAAACTATATGCCACCAAATTTAACAATCTAGAAGAAATGGATAAATTCCTAGAACATTACAATCTTCCTGGACTGAGTCATGAAGAAGTAGATAGCCTAAACCAGGGGTCTCAAACTCAACTCAGCATGTGGGCCGCAGAGCAAGATCACAGTTGTTCGGAGGGCCGCACTAGGTCTACAAAAGGCAACTGTTACGCAACACTTTTCTCACTGCAGTTGAAAACAAAAAAGAATCAGTACAACAAGCACAATCATATATGCAGTTTACTCAGTGTCACAAAACGACCAGAAACTGTAGTTCGCATCACAACTGCTGTTAACTAAGCTAATATCTAGCTAGGATGCTAGAGAAATGAAAAATACAAGTAGGCCCCTAGGCTTACTTAATTTTATCCAAAATATTTTGAACTTCATGGATTAGTCTGCGGGCTGCACAAAATTGTTCGGCGGGCCGCATGCGGCCCTCGGGCCGTGAGTTTGAGACCCCTGGCCTAAACAGACCCATAAGCAGGGAGGAAATAGAAACAACTATCAGAAACCTCCCCAAAAATAAAATTCCAGGGCCTAACGGCTAAACTAGTGAATTCTATCAAACATTTAAAGAAGATTTGGTTCCTATTCTACTCAAAGTCTTCCAAAAAGTTGACGAAGAAGCAATACGTCCAGACACATTTTATGAGACCAACACATCCCTCATACCAAAACCTGTCAAGGACAACACAAAGAAAAGAAAACTACAGACCAATATCTCTAATGAATACAGATGCTAAAATACTAAACAAAATACTAGCAAATTGAATATAACAATACATTAAAACAATAATTTATCATGATCAAGTGGGATTCATCTCAGAATCAGAAGGATGGCTCAATGTACATAAAACAGTTAACATAATGCACCATATGAACAAAACAAGAGCAAAAACCATATGATTCTATCAATAGATGCAGAAAAGGCATTTGATAAAATACAACATCATTTTATGTTTAAAACACTCAACAAAATGGGTATAAGAGGAAAATATCTTGATATAATAAAGGCCGCTTACAACATATTATCACCTTACATTATATTAAATGGTAAAAAACTGAAGACTCCTCTAAAATCAGGAACAAGACAAGGTTGCTCATTCTCTCCACTCTTATTCAACCTAGTGCTGGAAGTTCTGACCAGAGCAATCAGATGAGAGAAAGCAATAGAAGACATTCATATTGGGAAATAACAAATAAAGGTTTCACTTTTTTCAGATGATATGATTCTGTACATTGAAAACCCCAAAGACTTCACAAAAAGATTATTAGAAACAATAAACCAATATAGTAAGGTTTCAGTAAACAAAATTAATATAGAGAAGTTTATTGCCTTCTTATATGCCAACAATGAAACTTCAGAAAATGAACCCAAAAAAGTAATCCCTTTTACAGTTGCAACAAAAAAATAAAATGCCTAGAAATAAACATAACAAAGAATATAAAGGACCTGTATAATGAAATCTACAAAGCATTGTTAAGGCAAATCTAAAAAGATACAATGAAATGGAAAAATATTCCTTGTTCTTGAATAGGAAGAATAAATATAGTTAAAATGACCATATTACCCAAAGCAATATACAAATTTAATGTAATTCCCATCAAAATTTCAATGTCATTTTTTAAAGAAATGGAACAAAAAAATCATCAGGTTTATATGGATCTATAAAAAACCCCAAATAGGTAAAGTAATCCTAATGAAAAAGAATGAGCAGGGAGCATTACAATACCTGACTCCAAATTTTATTATGGAGCCACGATCATCAAAACAGGATGGTATTGGCAGAAAAATAGACACTCAGACCAATGGAACAGAATAGAGAGCCCAGAAATAAAACCACATATATACGGTCAAATCATCTTTGATAAAGGAGCCAAAAACACACAATGGAGAAAAAAAAGCCTCTTCAATAAATGGTGCTGGGAAAACTAGAGAACAACTTGTAAAAGAATAAAATTCAACTTCAATTTATCTCCTTGTACCAAAATTAATTCAAAGTGGATCAAAGACCTAAATATAAGACCTGAAACAATAAATTATATAAAAAAACACATAGGTATTAAACTCATGGACTTTGGCCATAAAAAACATTTTATGAACTTGACTCCAAAGGCAAGGGAAGTGAAGGCAAAGATAAATAAATGGGACTACATCAGACTAAAAAGCTTTTGCACAGCAAAAGAAACTGTCAACAAAACAAACAGACAGCCAACTAAATGAGAGATGATATTTTCAAACACCAGCTCAGATAATATCCAAAATATACAATACAAAGAACTCACAAAACTTAACAACAAACAAATGAACAATCCAATAAAAGAATGGGAAGAGGACATGAACAGACACTTCTCCCAAGAAGAAATAATACAAATGGCCAATAGATATATGAAAAGATGCTCATCTTCACTAGCTATTAGAGAAATGCAAATCAAAACTACAAGAAGATCCCACCTCACACCTGTTAGATTAGCTATCATCAACAGGACAGGTAATAATAAGTGTTGGAGAAGCTGTGTAGAAAAAGGAACCCTCATCCACTATTGGTGGGAATGTAAAGTAGTACAACCATTATGGAAGAAAGTATGATGGTTCCTCAAAAAAACTGAAAATAGATCTACCATATGACCCAGCAATTCCTCTACTGGGTATATACTCCCCCAAAGCAAAAGCATTGCTATGTAAAGACACATGCAGCCCCATGTTCATTGCAGCATTGTTCACAGTGGCCAAGACATGAAAACAACCAAAAAGTCCATCAATAGACAATTGTAAAAAGAAAAATTGGTACATATATACTATGGAATACTACTCAGCAATAAGAAATGACGACACAAGATCATTTACAACAACGTGGATAGAACTTGATAACATTATACTCAGTGAAATAAGTAAATCAGAAAAAACTAAGAACTGTATGATTTCATACATAGGAGGGACACAAAATTGAGAGTCATGGACATAGATAAAAGTGCAGTGGTTACCAGGGGGAGGGGAAGGGAGAAGAGAGAGGGGATGGAGGAAGGGGAGGGGCATAAGCTGAACCAAATAAAAGGTGATGGAGGACAATTTGACTTTGGGTGATGAGTATACAACATAATCAAATGTCAAAATGATCTGGAGAAGTTTTATCTGATTCTATGTACTCTGATAAATGTCACCCTGTTAAAATGAATTGTCTAATTAAGATAAAAAATTCATATTAGAATCATTTCAGAAATGCAAGGAGACATTGTACCTCTTAGAAAATAACTAGCTGAAAGAGCAATCAGAGAATAAGGAGTTTCTAGGAATTAGAAAAATGGTAAAAATTATTTAAAAGATTAAATGAGTATATTGAATAATAGAATACATAGGACAAAAGAAGAGCAGCTAATCAGAATATTAAACATAAAGAAGTCTTTCAAAATGCATAAAAAAAAACACAAGGAGACAAGAGGATAAGTCCATCTAATTGGGGGTAAGGAAACATTGATGAAGATAGCGGAGAAAATATTTAACAGAAAGATTACAGAAAAAATAAGTTGAAAAAATAACATTATTATTTTTTAGATTTAAAGAGTTTACATACTGCTGAAAGATAGTCTTTCTAGAGAATTATTTTTTAAAAGAGAGAGAAAATTCATGGACACTGACAAAAGTATGGTGATGGCCAGGAGAAGGGGACGGGATGGAGAAGGTAAGAGAATATACATGGTGGTGGACAGACTTGATGGGGGGAGGTGGTGAACACACAATACAGTGTACCGAAGATGAGCTGTGGAACTGTGTGCCTTAACTTAAAACTGTGTAATTTTGTTAATTAGTGTCAACCCAAAAAAATTCATTCTAAAAAGTAATGATTTTTTAAAATTTAAAAATAATAAAAATATAAGATACTTTTATGAAAAGGGCCATCAACCTAACCAGGCTGTGACGCAGTGGATAGAGCGACAGACTAGGACATAGAGGATGCAGGTTTGAAACCCCGAGGTTGCAGGCTTGAGCGTGGGCTCATCTGGTTTGAGCAAGGCTCACCAGCTTGAGCCCAAGGTCGCTGGCTCTAACAAGGGGTCACTCGGTCTGCTATAGTTTCCCAGTCAGGGCACATATGAGAAAGCCATCAATGAACAACTAAGGTGCTACAAATAAGAATTGATGCTTCTCATCTATCTCCCTTCTATCCATCCCTCTCTCTGTCTCTGTCTCTGTTACGCACACACACAAAAAAAGTGGCCATGAAATTTGAACTTCTCATTAATAGTACCGAATTCTGCCATACACTACCTCATTGTATTATATTCTTTAAAGTTTGGAAAGATTTAATCTATAATGATCTCTAACTATCTGACAAATGTAAGAGAAAAGTAAATACATTTTACCTTAAATTTACTATACATTTTATAAATATATGCACATATACAGGGAGATACTCTGTTATAAATGCTTGTGTAAAATAATAGATTTTTTGTTGTTGTTGTTTGCTTTTTGAAAGAGGCAGGGAGAGAGAGTCACAAGAACATCAAGCTGTTCCTGACTGTCATCTGACCGGGAATCAAACATACCTTGTTGTTTTGGGACAATGCTCTTAACCAACTGAGCTATCTGGCCAGGGCTTAAAATAATAGATATTTTTAAAGTGGTAATGTGTAACCAACTTATAAGAAATTAAAAAGAAAATTTAGTGGCTCTTAATATTTCAGGTATATTATATAAAGCATAAACTCATTGAAATGCAGTCATAATTTCACCTCTGTGTTCTACCTATAGTAGTTGCTTTACATTTCTTGTTTCTATAATAAATAATTATATATGACACAATGCGTGTGACAGTACCTGAGTTATCATGGGCAGTTCTAAATGCATGATCTCTTGATATATCAGGGCCAGATGCTCAATTTTCCCACTAGGATATCAGGGGTCTTTGTTATACAGTGTGTCCGTAAAGTCATGGTGCACTTTTGACCAGTCACAGGAAAGCAACAAAAGATGATAGAAATGTGAAATCTGCAGCAAATAAAAGGAAAACTCTCCCAGTTTCATACCTACTCAGTGCAGTTCGATGTGGGCTCACACACATATTTTTTAGGGCTCCTTAGGTAGCTATCCGTGTAGCCTCTACACACTCGTCACTGACTGATGGCCTACCAGAACGGGGTTTCTCCACCAAACTGCCGGTTTCCTTCAACTGCTTATCCCACCCAGTAATGTTATTCCTATGTGGTGGCGCTTTGTTATAAACGCACCGATATTCACATTGCACTTTGGTCACGGATTCGAATTTAGCGAGCCACAGAACATACTGAACTTTCCTCTGTACCGTCCACATCTTGACTGGCATGGCCATGGGCTGCTCCGCTGTATACACGGTGTTACGTCATCATCTGCACATGTGCACATGCTGCCACTTCATCCTACAGAAACTGGGAGGGTTTTCCTTTTATTTGGTGCAGATTTCACATTTCTATCATCTTTTGTTGCTTTCCTGTGACCGGTCAAAAGTGCACCATGACTTTACAGACACACTGTTTTTAGTAGAGTACCCTGTATTCTAGCAGATATGGTATGGTCTTGCTCCAGAACACTAAGGATCTGTGAGGCAATTCTATTATTGGAACTTAAAAAAACAAAACAAACAAAAGCAGTCCAATTTGCTGCCCTAGGTATCTCCTATATGATGGGCTTTGTGAGATGATGTGGCCTAAGAAGTAAGGTTGCTTGTCCCCCAATCTGGACCTTCTACAAAGACTCTTCCTTCCCTAGGATCCACTTGAATCCAGCAGACCTCCAAATAAAATGAATGGTAGCAGTATCCTTGCATACAGAACAAGCCAAAGAAGTTTATCAGATATTTTGCTTTTTTAAAATTTAATTTTTAAAAATTTTAAATTATGTTGCATACCCATCACCCAAAGACAACTTGTATTCTGTCACCTTCTATCTGGTTTTCTTTGTGTTCCTCCCACATAATCAAATGTCAAAATAACCTGGAGATGTTTTCTCTGAACATATGTACCCTGATTTATCAATGTCACCCCATTAAAATTAATAAAAAATAGAAAAATAAATAAAATTTTAAATTATGGTTCACATACAATATTATATTACTTTCAGATGTACAACATAGTAATAAGACATTTATATTTCTTATGAAATGATTGCCCCAGAAAATCTAGTGCCCATCTGACACCAAACATAATTACTATAATATTATTGACTGTATTCCATGCTGTACTTATTATCCATTTGACTGTTTTTGAGGCAGGTAATTTTACATCTTAATCCCTCCCTTTTTTACACCCACCTCCCTAAAACCCCTCTTAGCTGGCAACCATCAAAATGTTCTTTGTGTCTATGAGTTTGTTTATATTTTGTTTGTTTATTTATTTTGTGTTTTAGATTCCACATATAAGTGAAACCAAGTGGTATCTTTCTTTGTCTGACTTCTTTTGCTTACTATAATATGTTGTCACAAATTATAAAGTTTTATATTTTTATGACTGAGTAATATTATATGCACCACATCTTTATGCATTCACCTATTTGTGAACACTTATGTTGTTTCCACATCATGGTTATTGTAAATGATGCTGCAATGAACATAAAATGCATATGTCTTTTCAAATTAGTGTTTTATATTTCTTTAAATAAATACCCAGAAGTGGAATTGCTAGGTCATAAGGCAGTTCTATTTTTAATTTTTTGAGGAACCTCCATACTGTTTTCTATAATGAGTGCAACAATTTATGATTTCACCAACAATGCACGAGGGTTCCCTTTGTCCACATCCTCATCAACACTTGTTTTTAATTTATTGATGATAGCCATTCTGATGAGTGTGAAGTGATATCTCATTGGGATTTTAATTTGCATTTTTCTAGTGATTAGTAATGTTGAGAATCTTTTTATATGTTTATTGGCCATCTGTATGCTCTCTTTGGAGAAATGTCTATTTTATTCCTTTGCCTTTTTAAGTGGACTGTTTGTTTTTCAGTGTTAAGTTGTATCAGTTCCTAATATAATTTATGTGTGAACCCTTGTTGGATGTTATCATTGGCAAACATATTCTTCTATTCGGTAGGTTATGTTTTCATTTACCCCAAAGAGCCAAAGCAATCTTAAGAAAGAAGAACAAAGTTGAAGGTATCATGCTACCTGGCTTCAAACTCTACTACCAGGCTGTAGTAATAAATACAACACGGTACTGGAATAAAAACAGACACAGAGATTGATTGAAAAAATAGAGAACCCTGAAATACAACCATGCTTATATGGTCAGTTAATCTATGACAAAGGAAACAAGGAAAGCAGTGAGGTAAAAATTGTCTCTCCAATAAATAGTGTTGGGAAAACTGAACATACACATACAAAAGAATAAAACCGGGTAAGTTTCTTAAACCATATAAAGAGTAAACTAAAAATGGATTAATGACTGAAATTTAAGACCTGAAACCATAAAACTCCTAGAAATAAACAGTCAGTAAACTCTTTGATGTTATTCTTAGTAATATTTTTTATATGTCTATTCAGATAAGAGAAACAAAAGAAAAAATAAACAAATAGGACTACATTCAAACTAAAGAGTTTTTGCATTGCAAAGGAAACCATCAACATTATGCTTTTTCTTAAAGATAAAGGTATAATGCCTGACCAGTGGTGGTGCATTGGATAGAGCATTGCCTTGGGATTCTGAGCACCCAGAATCGAAACTGTGAGGTTGCCAAACTTGAGGGTGGTATCGCTGTATTGAGCATGGGAACATAGACATGACTCCAAGGTTGCTGACTTGAGCTCAAGGTCACTGGCTTGAGCCCAGGGTCTCTGGCTTGAGCAAGGGACCACTGGTTCTGCTGTAGCCCCTCAGTCAAGGCATATATGAGAAAACAATGAACAACTAAGGTGCCACACAAAGAATTGATGCTTCTCATTTATTTCCCTTCCTGGCTGTCTGTCCTTCTTTCTCTTCCTCTCTCACTCACTCTCTCCCCATCTCTTCCTCTTGCCCTCCTCCCAAAAAAGTGTAAATGGTATAAGATGCAATGACTAGTTTTTTATGTTGCTGGCCCCAGCATTCCTAGATCACTGCACTGATAAAAACATCATCAATGTGGTAAGTCCCTGAACTTTTGTAATGCTTAGTCTCCTACCACTTGAGCACACATGTTTTATAAAGCATCACAAGTTCTGATTACTTTTGCTTGCAGATCTAAATAATGTAATATCAATAATATAGCAAACCAATGTGACTCTTTGCAGAATATCAAGATGGTACTTATCTCTTTTGACTATATACTGTGACAAAGAGCAACAATATGTGAGTTCTGCTAACAGCTTAGTATGTCAAACTTGAAGAGTATGTTAAAGACTGGGGAAAATTCTAGTGGGTAGGTCTGTGGAACAAGAAGACACACTATAAGGGTAAAACTGAGTTATGAATTCATTGTTATTTAATCCCTGTATGCTCATAGTCTAATGGGGGGTCAGGATGGTAGTTTGGATCTCTGTATATCAATGTTATGTCAGATATTTTATCAACACAGTTTAACAGGTCTGGATAGTAACCTTTCCATTGTAGGGTCACTGAAGTTCTTCTAAGAAAGTATAAATGGGAGAGACGCCACAGTGATGGCGCGGTAGGAAGTGATACCAAAAATCTCCCCATAAACTCAACAAGTTCTTCAACCAGAAACAGAAAAACCTATCCTTGGAGTCTTCAGATGCTTCACAACACACCCGAAGGTAGGATCGAGCGAAAGATTGGCTAAATATATGGTCAAACTCCGGGGGAAATAAGGAGTAAGAAATGCTCCGCCTTCCTCTCTAACCCAAACAGGATGGCTTTCACTGAGAACTGAGAATATAGAAACTAAGGGGGGCATAGGGAGTGAATAGTTCCAGGCTGCGGTATAAACAGCCAAACGAGGCTGTGGCACGGAGATCCAAGCCGTGGAAAAACCTGGGCAATTCAAGCTAACGCGCACGCCAAACCCAGACAAAGAAAGACAAGTGGGGCAGCCATTTTCCGCATCTCCTGGTTGGCGTGGTTAGTGGGCAAGAGATTCCTACAAACACTTCAGGGGTGGGCGCCGCCCGTGCTAACCCACAGAGAAGCAGAGTCAGAGGCCTCTATGTGGGCAAAAAGCAGCATCTCCTAGGAGCCCCAGCACCCTGAGGGGACCGGGCACAGGGAGGGAGCTGGAGCCAACTCCAACGGCGGAACTTTTCTGTGCGGGAGGAGGGCTTTTGCGGAGCGAGAGGCGTCCCGCCCGATCCTCATAATCTGGTCAGTGCGCACGCACGCAGAGTGGGCAGGAGATTCCTCCGAACTCCTCAGAGGTGGGCGCCCGTGTTTTCCCTCAGAGGAGCAGAGTCAGAGGCCTGTGAGCGGGCCAGGAGCGGAAACCCCAGCGCCCTGGGAAAGCCACACGGGGACAGAGTGAAAGCCAATTCCAACCCAGTAACTTTTCCGTGTGGGCAGAGGGCTTTCTCGGAGTGAGAGGCGTCCCGCCTGAAACTCATAATCTAGTCAGTGCGCACACAGGAAGAGTGGACAGGAGATTCCTCCGAACTCCTCAGAGGTGGGCGCCCGTGTTTTTCCCACAGAGGAGCAGGTCTGTGAGCGGGCCAGGAGCGGAATCTCAGGCAGCCCTAGCCCCTTGGGAAAGCCGCACGAGGATAGAGCAAAAGCCAATTCCAAAGCTCGATCTTTTCCGTATGGGTAGGGATTTCACTCGAAGTGTGACCTGTCTGGTCTGACATCCTGGTGGGTGCGCACGGAGAGTGGGCAAGAGATTCCTCCCAACGCCTCAGGAGTGGGCACTCGAGTTATCCCACAGAGGGGCAGAGCCAGAGGTCTTTGAGTGAGAGGAAGCCATGCTTGATTATGCTGTAAGGTCAGACTGACTGAGCCTTACTCAGAGCCCTGTGCTTAGTGGGAATAGAGTGGGGAGTTGCCAGCTCTTTGAGACTCTTACTATCCAGGCAGGGGCAGCAGCAACCCCATACCTGGATTATCAGGCTTCTAATTGTGGAAGGAAAGACTAGGAGAGAGGCTCCAGGAACACTCTCACAGTGAGAGATCCTCTCACTGTTGGAGCCTATAAACACTAATGAACCTCGACTGCCAACGAGACTGAAGCCCAATACATGACATTACCATAGAGAATTATCAACTGCAAACCTCTTCCAGAGCGTGCCACAGGGGCAGAACCCGGGGTACAAAATCACCGACCAGAAAGACAGAAAAGAAAAAGCAAGACGACAACCTCTCAAAATCAAGAATAATCTGCAGATTTTATAACCTATCCAATTGTATTATATTTGTTCGTCTGTGTCTCTTTTCTTCATTCTTGATTTTTTTTTCTACTCCAATTTGGTCATTTAATTCTCTCTCAGTCTTACTCTCGCCTCTCTTTGAACTACACTACCCATAAGTGTTATATCTCCCATTATCTTTTCTTTTCTCCTCCTTTCTCTCTTTGAGGGTTGCAATCCAAAACCCCTAACTCTCTCTTTCTCTCGCCTCCTTTTTCTTTTTTCTTCTTTAAGTTGTTCCATCTTTTCTCTCTCTCTCTCTCTCTCTCTTTTCTCCCTCTATATTAGTCTCTTCCTCTCTCCTTTACATCTTCTCTCATTCAAACTTCAATAACAAACAAATTATCTTATCTGGGACTCAAACTTAAGTTTGTGGCATTTTGGAGGGTTTTTACTTCACCTTTTTAACACATTAGCAGTGCTCCCATCCCTGGCTCTCCATTTTATCAAGTTCAAGTTCCACTAAATACAATAGTAATTTTTTAATTTTCCACCCCTTTTTCCTGTTTCCCTCTTATTCCTCTCATCATAACTCTGAGTCAGCCAACACCTAAAAGCAAATCATTTTATTCTTGACCCAAATTTTTTCCTAATTTGCTTTTTGTGGGTCTATACTGCTCCCCCCTTTTTTATATATAAAAATTTTTTTCTTGTATTTTTTTTTCTTTTTTTTCTTTTTCCTTTACCCCTATATTACGTCTCCCCAACTCAGGCCCTCCACTACAGGTATTGTTTGTTCTATTTAGTACAATATAATTCACAGTTCATCACAAGATTTTCTCAAAAAAGAGGGGAGAGGAGAGGAGAGGAAAAAAGGAGGGGAAGGAATTATTCCCTTTTTTTTCCTCAAGTTTTTATCTTATTTTATTTTTCTTTATTTAATGATTAATGTTTTTTTTAAAAAAAAGCGCAATTTTTTATTTTTATTTTTATTTTTTTATCCTTTTATTCCTTATAAAATCTCATTAATACTATCAAGAAAACCACCCTCAGATGCCATTAAAGAAGAGAAAATCGAATATCATGGATACAAAAGAAAGAGAGGTAACACAGAGAGATGAGGAAAAATCTATGGAGAAAAAATTTAAGATATTGGAAACCTTGGAGTTAAACGACAGAGAATTTAAAATAGAAATTCTAAAAATACTCAGAGATATACAAGAAAATACAGAAAGGCAATTTAGGGAGCTCAGAAAACAACTAGATGAACACAAAGAGTATATCTCCAAGGAAATTGAAACTATAAAAACAAATCAAACAGAGATGAAAAACTCAATTCATGAGCTGAAAAATGAGGTAACAAGCTTAGCTAATAGAACAGGCCAGATAGAAGAGAGGATCAGTGAAATAGAAGACAAGCAACTTGAGGCTCAACAAAGAGAAGAAGAAAGAGATTCAAAAATTAAAAAAAAATTGAAATAGCCCTACAGGAATTATCTGACTCCATCAAAAAGAATAACATAAGAATAATAGGTATATCAGAGGGAGAAGAGAGAGAAAATGGAATGGAGAACATACTCAAACAAATAATAGATGAGAACTTCCCAAGCCTCTGGAAAGAACTAAAACCTCAAATTCTAGAAGCAAACAGAACTCCAAGTTTTCTTAACCCTAACAAACCTACTTCAAGGCACATCATAATAAAATTGGCACAAACCAAATGCAAAGAAAAAATTCTCAAGGCAGCCAGGGAAAAGAAGAATACAACATATAAAGGAAGTCCCATTAGATTATCATCAGATTTCTCAACAGAAACTCTACAAGCTAGAAGAGAGTGGACCCCAATATTTAAAGTCTTGAAAGAGAGGAACTTTCAGCCACGAATACTATACCCATCAAAGCTAACCTTCAAATATGAAGGAGAAATAAAAACATTCACAGATACAGAAAAGATGAGAGAATTTATCACCAGAAAACCCCCACTCCAGGAAATACTAAAGGGGGTTCTCCAATCAGATACAAAGAATAAAAAAAGAACAACAACAAAGCCACAAGTAAAAGCTCCAAGAAGAACATAACAAAACCAACTTTAAACTGTGACAACAATAAGAAAGGGGGGGAGAGGATGAAGATTAACAGTAGCAAAGGGCGATGGAGGGCAAAAGTACTCACAAAATAGTTCGCTACAATGAACAGGGTAGGGACCCTTTTCATTACTTAATGGTAACCACCATTGAAAAAACCACCACAGAAGCACATGATTTAAAAAAGATAGCAACAGAGGAAAGATGTATGAAACACAATCAAATAAAAACAAAAGATAGAAAAACGAAATAGAAGAATCAAACAAGGCACAAAACTAACAGAAAGCCATCTATAAAATGGCAATGAGGAACTCACAAGTGTCAATAATTAAACTAAATGTAAACGGATTAAACTCACCAATAAAAAGGCACAGAGTAGCCGAATGGATCAAAAAAGAAAATCCAACTGTATGCTGCCTACAAGAAACTCATCTAAGTAACAAGGATAAAAACAAATTCAAAGTGAAAGGCTGGAAAACAATACTCCAAGAAAATAACATCCACAAAAAAGCAGGCGTAGCAATACTCATATCTGATGATGCTGACTACAAGACAGCAAAAGTACTCAGAGACAAAAATGGCCATTTCATAATGGCTAAGGGGACACTGAATCAAGAAGACATAACAAATCTTAATATATATGCACCAAACCAAGGAGCACCAAAATATATAAGACAGCTACTTATTGACCTTAAAACAAAAACTGACAAAAATACAATCATACTTGGAGACCTCAATACACCGCTGACGGCTCTAGATCGGTCATCCAAACAGAGAATCAACAAAGACATAGTGGCCTTAAACAAAACACTAGAGCACCTGGATATGATAGACATTTACAGGACATTTCATCCCAAAGTGACTGAGTATACATTTTTCTCCAGTGTACATGGATCATTCTCAAGAATTGACCTTATGTTGGGCCACAAAAACAACATCAGCAAATTCAGAAAAATTGAAGTTGTACCAAGCATATTTTCTGATCATAAAGCCTTGAAACTAGAATTCAACAGCAAAAAAGAGGGAAAAAATCCCACAAAAATGTGGAAACTAAACAACATACTTTTAAAGAATGAATGGGTCAAGAAGAAATAAGTGCAGAGATCAAAAGATATATACAGACAAATGAAAATGATAATACGACATATCAGAATCTATGGGATGCAGCAAAAGCAGTGATAAGAGGGAAGTTCATATCACTTCAGGCATATATGAACAAACAAGAGAGAGCCCAAGTGAACCACTTAACTTCACACCTTAAGGAACTAGAAAAAGAAGAACAAAGACAACCCAAAACCAGCCAAAGAAAGGAGATAATAAAAATCAGAGCAGAAATAAATGAAATAGAGAACAGAAAAACTATAGAAAAAATTAATAGAACAAGGAGCTGGTTCTTTGAAAAAATCAACAAAATTGACAAACCCTTGGCAAGACTTACCAAGGAAAAAAGAGAAAGAACTCATATAAACAAAATCCAAAATGAAAGAGGAGAAATCACCACGGATATCGTAGATATACAAAGATTTATTGTAGAATACTATGAAAAACTTTATGCCACTAAATTCAACAACCTAGAAGAAATGGATAAATTCCTAGAACAATACAACTTTCCTAGACTGAGTCAAGAAGAAGCAGAAAGCCTAAACAGACCTATTAGTAGAGAAGAAATAGAAAAAACCATTAAAAACCTCCCCAAAAATAAAAGTCCAGGCCCAGACGGCTATACCAGCGAATTTTATCAAACCTTCAAAGAAGACTTGGTTCCTATTCTACAGAAAGTCTTCCAAAAAATTGAAGAAGAAGCAATACTTCCAAACACATTTTATGAGGCCAATATAACCCTTATACCAAAACCAGGCAAGGATGGCACAAAAAAAGAAAACTACAGACCAATATCTCTAATGAATACAGATGCTAAAATACTAAACAAAATACTAGCAAATCGAATACAACAACATATTAAAAAAATAATACATCATGATCAAGTGGGATTCATCCCAGAATCTCAAGGATGGTTCAACATACGTAAAACGGTTAACGTAATACACCATATCAACAAAACAAAGAACAAGAACCACATGATATTATCAATAGATGCAGAAAAGGCTTTTGATAAAATACAACACAATTTTTTTTTAAGACTCTCAACAAAATGGGTATAGAAGGAAAATATCTCAACATGATAAAGGCTATATATGATAAACCATCAGCTAACATCATACTAAATGGCACAAAACTGAAGGCTTTCCCCCTTAAATCAGGAACAAGACAGGGTTGTCCACTCTCTCCACTGTTATTTAATGTGGTACTAGAGGTTCTTGCCACAGCAATCAGACAAGACAAAGAAATAAAAGGCATCCATATCGGAAAAGAAGAAGTGAAGGTATCACTTTTTGCAGATGATATGATTCTATACATCGAAAACCCCAAAGAATCCACAAAAAGACTTCTAGAAAAAATAAGCCAATACAGTAAGGTCGCAGGATACAAAATTAACATACAGAAGTCAATAGCCTTTCTATATGCCAACAATGAAACAACTGAAAAGGAACTCAAAAGAATAATCCCCTTCACGATTGCAACAAAAAAAATAAAATACCTAGGAATAAACATAACAAAGAATGTAAAGGACTTATACAATGAAAACTATAAACCATTGTTAAGGGAAATCGAAAAAGATATTATGTGATGGAAGAATATACCTTGTTCTTGGTTAGGTAGAATAAATATAATCAAGATGGCCATATTACCCAAAGCTATATACAAATTTAATGCAATTCCCATCAAAATTCCAATGACATTTTTTAAAGAAATGGAGCAAAAAATAATCAGATTTATATGGAACAATAAAAAGCCCCGAATAGCCAAAGCAATCCTAAAGAAAAGGAATGAAGCTGGGGGCATTACTATACCTGACTTCAAACTCTATTATAGGGCCACGACAATCAAAACAACATGGTATTGGCAGAAAAATAGACACTCAGACCAATGGAGTGGAATAGAAAGCCCAGAAATAAAACCACATATATATAGTCAAATAATTTTTGATAAAGGGGCCAACAACACTCAATGGAGAAAAGAAAGCCTCTTCAACAAATGGTGCTGGGAAAACTGGAAAGCCACATGCAAAAGAAAGAAGCTGGACTACAGTTTGTCCCCCTGTACTAAAATGAACTCAAAATGGATCAAAGATCTAAACATAAGACCTGAAACAATAAAGTGCATAGAAAAAGACATAGGTACCAAACTCATGGACCTGGGCTTTAAAGAGCATTTTATGAATTTGACTCCACAGGCAAGAGAAGTGAAAGCAAAAATTAATGAATGGGACTACATCAGACTAAGAAGTTTTTGTTCAGCAAGAGAAATTGATAACAAGATAAACAGACAGCCAACTAATTGGGAAATGATATTTTTAAACACCTGCTCAGATAAGGGCCTAATATCCAAAATATACAAAGAACTCATAAAACTCAACGACAAACAAACAAACAATCCAATAAAAAAATGGGAAGAAGATATGAACAGACACTTCTCCCAGGAAGAAATACAAATGGCCAACAGATATATGAAAAGATGCTCATCTTCTTTAGTTATTAGAGAAATGCAAATCAAAACTGCAATGAGATACCACCTCACACCTGTTAGACTAGCTATTATTAACAAGACAGGTAATAGCAAATGTTGGAGAGGTTGTGGAGAAAAAGGAACCCTCATCCACTGTTGGTGGGAATGTAAAGTAGTACAACCATTATGAAAGAAAGTATGGTGGTTCCTCAAAAAACTGAAAATAGAACTACCTTATGACCCAGCAATCCCTCTACTGGGTATATACCCCAAAAACTCAGAAACATTGACTTGTAAAGACACATGCAGCCCCATGTTCATTGCAGCATTGTTCACAGTGGCCAGGACATGGAAACAACCAAAAAGCCCATCAATAGAATACTGGATAAAGAAGATGTGGCACATATACACTATGGAATACTACTCAGCCATAAGAAATGATGACATCGGATCATTTATAGCAAAATGGTGGGATCTTGACAACATTATACGGAGTGAAATAAGTAAATCAGAAAAAACCAGGAACTGCATTTTTCCATACGTAGATGGGACATCAAAGTGAGACCAAGAGACATTGATAAGAGTGTGGTGGTTACGGGGGGAGTGGGGAGAGGGAGAGGGAAGGGGGAGGGGGAGGGGCACAAAGAGAACTAGATAGAGGGTGACAGGACAATCTGACTTTGGGTGATGGGTATGCAACATAATTGAACTTTAAGATAACCTGGACATATTATCTTTGAATATATGTATCTTGATTTACTGATGTCACCCCATTAAAAATAAATACAATAAAAAAATAAAATAAAATAAAATACAAAAAAAAGAAAAAGAAAGTATAAATGAATCAATAATATGTGTATACATATAAACATATATATATGCTAATATACATATATATAAACAAACATATAATATGTGTATAGATAATTGGATGCTCAGTAATGTCTATGTGTATGTGTGTCTGTGTGTGTGTGTATGTATATATATTAGGGCTCTGAGTTTTGTATCTGTATGTTCTATCCCAAGATTTTACCTTTGGGGAAGGTAATGCAATAATGCTATTTTCCCTCACCAATATATTTCTTATTGCTTTGGTAAATGGAGTATCTTCTGAGCCCTCATGAGGAATAAATATAATTAGCTTTTAAGTTTTCTATTTTTTTCAGCTTTATTAAAATATAATTGACATATAAGTGTGTAAGTTTAAGGTGTACAACATGATAATTTGATAAGCATATATAGTGAAATTATTACCACAGTAAGGTTAATTAATTCATACTTCATCACACATAATTACCATTTTGGTGTTGTTGCTACAGTAAGAACATTAAAGCTCTTGCAGCAACATGCAGGTATATAATATAGTGTTGTTAACTATAGTCAGTGGAGGGATTCAAATAATTTAACCACCTGTTCTCTGTCGTAATGACCATTTTAAGGATTAAAAAAAGATATATAACAAATGGTAGTTTATTATTTCATGCATTTAATACTTAAATAAGGACAATAAAAGAGGTGTGAAAAACTAGATTTTGTTATAATAAAAAGTTTTAAAATATGAATAAAAATATTAAATAATACCTGACAAAAAACTATAAAACTATTATTTAAGATATTTCCATATTGCTTCTTGATTGGCATTCTCACTTGCAATTCTTTTCACCTATGGACGGATTAAACATTACTATGGGCGCATAGAATACACTGTTGCACAAATGAACATTAAAGAAAGAATAAAGAGCCTGACCTCTGGTGGTGCAGTGAATAAAGCCTTGACCTGAAACTCTGAGGTCACAGTTTCGAAACCCTAGGCTTGCCTGGTCAAGACACATATGGGAACTGATGGTTCCAGCTCCTATCTCCCTTCTCTCTCTGTCTCCTCTCTAAAATGAATATAGTCTTTAAAAATACTAAAAAAAAAAAAAAAAAAGAGTAAGGAATGTAAGCCCACCTTAGAGTGAACCCAGATTACAAGTGCCATTTTAACAACTGGTTTGCCAAACTCAACAAATTAGGTTTTGGTTCTGCTGAACCAATGAAAATGGGCTGAATTCCACCGCTGACTATAATCACCATGCCATTCCTTAGATCCCTGGGATTTATTAGTCTTAGAAATAAAAGTGTATTTGTATCCTTTGACCAATCTTTTCCCATTTCTCCCATTCCACAGCCCCTGGCAATCACCATTCTTGCTCTCAGTTTCTATGAGTTCAATGTTCTAGATTCCACATACAGTTAAGCACCATTCAAAAGAAGGATAAATTCTGAGAAATGCATCCTTAAGCGATTTTACCATTGTACAAACACCATATGCACTTACTCAAACCTAGGAAGTATATAGCCTACCAAAGTAGTAATATACGCTTTACTTTTGCAGGATGGGAGCACAGTAGAATTGTCTATAACAGGAGCACCATGAACATGAGAAATTGTGTAAGGCCTAAAAGTTGTGTTTTCATTTTGTAAAGCAAGTGTCTGATGCAAGCTGTGATTGCCTGACTTTGAATGACTGACTGAAGCATTGAGGCGTCCACTTCAAAGAGGCATCTGCTTTAAGGAACGCTGTCTCCTGTGAACCCACTGCCAGACACTGGACTAGAGAGGGTCCAGGCTGTCTTTCCCACTGAGCCTCCTTTATTTTAGAAATCAGGTTGATTTCCAAAACTGACCATTTGGTCTGCTTGTTTTTTCTCTCCCTTCATTTTAAATTTTTACTGTCATGGTTTAAATTCACCAATAAAGAGTAAGCTTGTGAAACCCAGAGCTTAGGCCCCCACCCTTGTTTCCAATGAAAGCAGAGTCCAGAGCCCATGGCTAGTGCTCAGTGACTCTCCTCTTCCTCTCTCCACACCCCTTGACATGGCTGTGTGCCCATTGAATTGTCTTGTACATCTGGGGTCTTTAAATAATAAACTTTTTTTCTTCAAATTTTTCTGGTGGTTCCTGCTGACAGACATCTTGGACTCTCAGTAAGAACCACAAAGGTCAGTCCAGTGGTAACGTTGACTTAGAAAGAGAAGAAGTCTGTTGGAAGTTCACCTGGCCTAGCAGAGTTCTCCCAGCTGATTGCATTATCACTGATAGACTGATACCTGTACATCAGTGGTCCTCAACCTTTTTTGGGCCACGGACCAGTTTAATGTCAGAAAATATTTTCACAGGCCGGCCTTTAGGATGGGATGGATAAATACACAAAATGAAATTATGCGACCAGCCAAAAAACTGATATTTTAAAATATAATTGTCAAATTTACAAGACAGGCGTCAAGAGTGAGTATTAGACGGATGTAACAGAGGAAATCTGGTCATTTTTAAAAAATAAAACATCGTTCAGACTTAAATATAAATAAAACATTAATAATGTAAGTTATTTATTCTTTCTCTGTGGACTGGTACCAAATGGCCCACGGACGGGTACCGGTACGCGGCCCCGGGGGTTGGGGAGCACTGCTGTACATGATGGGCTGTATTAGGATGGCTACGATGTCACTAGGTGATAGGAATTATGCAGTTTCAGTATAATCTTTTGTAACCGCCATTCCATCATTGACTGAAAAGTTGTTATGTGATTGTATGATATCATAGAATATTTGTTTTTTTTTTCTTGTTTCACTTGGGATGCCCTCAAAGTCCATCCATGCTGTTACAAATGTCAGGATTTCCTTCTTTATTATAGCAGTATTTCGTGTGTGTGTGTGTGTGTGTGTGTGTGTGTGTGTGTGTGTGTGTGTGTCTGCATTCTAGAGGAAACGTAATTTTGCCACTCTGAAGCTACCTTTTGGGATATTAATTTTAAACTGTTTCTTAAAAAATAAGATTCAGAATGAACCTTCAACTTTCCCCTTCCTGCCTATGAAACCAAGATGGAAAGGCTTACTTCAAGAAGAAGGGAAATCTTAGGATGCTCAGATCAATTTAAATTAAGTATGTAAATAAGAGGGTTTTAGGCAGGGATCTGTTATCTAGATATTCTGTGTCCCATTGTTCCAAAGTTGCCTATCAAGGATTTCCCTGCCATCAATATTATGCTCTTCTTCAACTATCTGTAAATTGCTCATTCTCACTTTTAAAATCTAATACCTTGCACATGCCCAACTCTTTTCTCCAAAAATGTCATGTATACCCAATGTTGCTTCACTGTCTTTGGAATTTTCATGCTTATGTTAAATTGCCGTGTGCATGAATTAAAATTTTTATTTTCTCCTGTCACTCTGTCTCTCTTAATTTGATTATTGGCCCAGATAGAACTTAGAAGGCATGAGAAAAATCATTAATTTTATTTTATCCCTTGCAATACAAATATATACTTACACAAGTATGTGATATATATGACATGTCATATATATCACATATAAATCATATATATATATATCATATATTGTTTATGCACTCATTTGTCAACCAACACTTACTGGTAGGTTGTTTCTACATCATGGCTATTGTGAATAATGCTGCAATGAGCCTAACTTTGCTATACCTCTTTGATATTCTTTTCTAAAAATATCCTTTGTTTAAATACTCAGAAATGGAATTACTGCACCATATGGTAGTTCTCTTTTAAATTTTTTGTGGAACCTTTCTACCATTTTCCACAGTCACTGCAGCAATTTATAATTCCCCCAGAAGTGCACAAGAGTTCCATTTTCTCCACAGCCCCACCAGAATTTGTTATCTATTGTCTTTTTGCTAACAGCCATTCTAAGAGGTATGTGATATAGCTCACTGTGGTTTTGATTTGCACTTACTCTGTTCTTATGACCCATTCTAGCATGCCACTTTTCTGATCATTTTTATTTATTTATCAATATATTATCAAAGCAGCTCTGACACTCATTACCTTATTTAATGAAAACTGACACTATTTCCATGCATTCAGATCATCCCCTGTAGAAGTAGAAAATTCTTTGTCACCAGAGAGTGCCCCAATATAGAGAAACTCTCTCTTAACAGCTTTATATTCCGCCCACTGCTGGCACCCACCCGATCCCCTCCAGGCTTAATTCTCATTTCCTGCTGACACATATTAGCCGGAACTTGCAGCTCCTTCCGTAGATAAAGCCTCTCCATTTGATTAAGTTCAAACTTTCTGCTTGAATTATACTGAGTTGTTAACCTAGTTAAGAGTCTGTTGAAAATAATGTATGGGCTCACCAGTATATGGAATCTGAAAAAGCCAAACTAAGAAACAGAACAGAATGGTAGTTGCCAGGGGCTGGGGCCATATAAATTGGGGAGATGGTAGTCAAAGAATACAGACTTTCAGTTATGAGTAAGTTATGGAGATCTAATATGCAGCATGGTGACTATAGATAACAATACTGTATCATTTATTAAAAAGTTGCTGAGGGAGTAGATTCTAAATGTTTTCATAACACACAGCAATAATAATCATGTGAAGTGATGGGTGTGTTAACTACCATAGTGTAGCCCTTATTTTGTACTGTATGTGTGTGTTAACCATCACACTGTACATTTAAAACTTACAGAATGTTACATGTCAATTATATCTCAATAAAACTGGAAAAAAATAGTCTGTTGGCCAGGAGAGCAGTTGAGAGCACACCCTGAAGAGGGAAAACATTGTGCTGTATATTCATGCCTTATTTGAGGTCTTGTTTTAAGCAAGCAGCTAGAAAAGGGGATCTCTCTGCCAAGAACAGGGTGTTGGCCTTGAGAGTTCAGTGGAACTTTAAGGTTCAAGATTCTTAATTCCACCAACACCAATACCCCTTTGAGAAGTGCTGGGTTTTACTACTTCCACGCCAGGATCAAGCCTGGCATAGAAGACTTGGTGAGGGTTGAGAATTCAGGCTTTTCTGAAGTTCTGCCATTCTTACAGTTAAATACTGGTTTTGAACTTTAATGGTTCTGCCCTAGGACTTCAGAAGATAAGATTCTTTGTGAATGCTGCCAAGAGAGCCTTCTAACTCTTCTTTTGCTTTAAGGTATTCATTAATAGATGTGAACCTGTCATTTTCTTTTCTCTTCAATATATCAATGGAGCTTAGCTACAAGCATTCAGTTCTACATTTCTCATATTTTCTTTCTCGATCCATCTTTTTAAATGCTAGAGACATGCACCAGCGAGTGCATCCTCATCCATCTATATGCCATCCTAATTCATTACAGCAATAGCATGACAGGGTCCGTCAATCCATCACCTGCCACATTATGTGACCAAATGTGCAGATGACCAAAATGCAGATGTCATTCTTAGAGCCTAGGAGCATTTTTAGGTGGAATATCTTAGAAGAAATGATCAAAATGGGAATTTTTATACTGTTATTTACTAGAGGGATACACAAAGGATAAGGAGAATGCAAGAGCTGGGATAGATCCGGCGGAAAAGCTACTGAATAATTAAGACCTACATGGAATTAACTTTTTCTGAAGCACAAATTAGGCCACAGGGTTATTCACACTTGTGATAAAGTGTCTGGCATTCAGTCTTTGGCCAAGTTCTGCTAGCAAGAAGGGAAAGCAGCCCTGGCCGGTTGGCTTAGTGGTAGAGTGTCGGCCTGGCGTGCGGAAGTCCCGGGTTCGATTCCCGGCCAGGGCACACAGGAGAGGCGCCCATCTGCTTCTCCACCCCTCCCCCCTCCTTTCTCTCTGTCTCTCTCTTCCCCTCCCGCAGCCAAGGCTCCATTGGAGCAAAGTTGGCCCGGGCGCTGGGGATGGCTCCTTGGCCTCCGCCCTAGGTGCTAGAGTGGCTCTGGTCACAACAGTGCATCACCTCCGGTGGGCAGAGCATCGCCCCCTGGTGGGTATGCCGGGTCGATCCCGGTTGGGCGCATGCGGGAGTCTGTCTGACTGCCTTCCCATTTCTAGCTTCACAAAAATACAAAAAAAAAAAAAGAAAGAAAGAAAGAAAGAAAGAAAGAAAGAAAGAAAGAAAGAAAGAAAGAAAGAAAGAAAGAAAAAAAGAAGGGAAAGCAATAGACTCCGATGGGAAGGGAACAAGATGAATTCTCCATAAAAGTCGATTGAGCTAAGTTTTTATTTGTTAATACATCTAGAGACTGAGGATTGAGGACAACAGCCTGATAAGAAAATTTGAACAGTAAAACAAAGGTATTCTCTACATTCCTTCTTAATGCTTCTTTCTAAATTATCATGCCATGAGATTAGCCAATGAGCCTGTGTTCAGCCTAGCATTTATTTAATACAGTGTAGCACAAACATGCTACAGTGAGTATTTATATTGTTCAGTTTTATTTCCTTGTACAATTTTATGTGAACTGATGTACACAGGCCTGAAACTCAAAAACTGACCAGTGCCCATCTACAATTTTTTGAATCAATGACATATTTATCATATGTGACAAAAGAAACTTATTTTAGGGAGTACACCAAAATAAAAACAGCCATAAAATAAAAGACTGGTGATTTCCAATGCATGATTTTTATTACCATCATTCAAGTAGTTCTTAACATAAATATTTTAAATTGCAGCATAGTTCAAACAATTGCAGATCTCCTGAACCTTTTACCAAGTTAGAGGTAACCAAAAAGAATATATTTGCAAATGTTGTATTATAAGGCAATGCGTACATGGGAAAATCAACTCCAGCACTGTTAAGTCAACATTCAATACCCTCATGTTAATATTTTGTAGCATGTGTCTTCTACCTTGTATGTGTCTTCCATTTTGTTTGCTCATTTCTTCATAATGCAGAGATATATGTTGTCCCTCCTTTTATCTCCTGGATCCACTAGAACAGAAAGCTTGATCAGCATTGATAATTAAAATCTACACTCCTCATCCATTTCTTCCTCTAGGCAGTAGATAGAGTCTGTTCTCCTGTGCTTCATTGTTTCTTCTCCCCCATCCTCCATGCCCGAACAGGCCTCAGTGTATATAAGAGTGAGTGTGCTCTCAATTCACAGACTTAGATATTTGCTCTTACATACCTCTATATTGAAAATAGTCTAAGAACTGGGCCACCTTCTAGACACATCAAATATCAAATAGCCAATATTTTATTTCCCCCTCATAAATGAACACCACTAGAAAAATTTCCTGTTCCCTTAATAATATCAGAATGACATAGTGCAGACTGCACAGCCTTTCTACAGACCAGAACCTAAAACATTTACTGATTAGTAAGTAAATAACCATATAGTCTATGCTAATACTTTCTTTATGAATAGTTATCTGTGTTTTCATACAGTTAATGAAGTTATGGACTGTAGCCTTTCTATGAAAGTACATTAATTAGGAATCAATTATACTTTATAATGAAACATTGGTTTCTCTGCTGCTGTGGGATAATTGGAAAAACTATATTGTCATTTTTATGTACTTTGGCTACATCAAATCACAGAATTTCAGGGGTGATGCACTGGCAAATTACATGTACATTTGTTCATATCAGGTCATGGAATGTAAAGGCAGTGTGAAAAAACTACTCACTGAGGATGAACTCCAAATATAAGTTCAAGTAGGTATGCATAGATAGTGAGGGCTGCTCAATTAATTTCCACTCCCAGTGCAATTAGTGCCACTTCATAGAATGTGGTACAATATAGAAGAGGGATTGAAATGCGTTCCTGGTTTCCATGTGTATATGTGTGTGTCTGTGTGTGTATGCATGCTTTAACCTGACAACTAAAAGGAACTGAACAATTCAGATTAAAGGATTTTTAAGAATAAAAACTTTACTTAACAATACAAATGCTTTGAGAATAATACATCAAAATAAATAAATGGAAACACTACTTAGTTGGCATCTAATGTTCTGAAGAGATTTTCAACTGGAGCTTTTAAAGGAGAATTGATTTTCTGCTTTTTGTCAGATTAGGAAGCAAAACCTTGTGACATTAAAGAAATATTGTATTTTGCTTTATTGTATATACTTCTAACATAGATATCATTAATTGCTGTCACAGAGAAAAGTTCTTGGCTCAAGGTGACAAATCTTGAGCCAAGAACTTAGTTGAAGATTCTAATATGAATATCTTCAGAATTCTCACATTAAAGGTAAATATGTTTTTTACCTTCTAAAATCAAAGCAAAGGAATTCTCAACGGCTTTATCTGGCAACACCTGTTAATAAAGCCAACATTTATGAGCATAGTTTACAACCTATCTCAAATTTTGGTTAGTGAGCTGAATTTGGCAGCAAATGCATTTGGCAGCAAACAAGGTGATTTACTAATGTAGCAGCAAATTTTTGTTTACTTGTAGTATAGACACAAGAAAACTTAGTAAATAAGGTTTTCATCTGCCAAGAGGTAACCCTGTCTTCTGTTGGTGATAATCACCTTGGTTTGCAGTATCCATAATCTGAAAGGCAAAGTCTTTTCTGGCTTCCAATTACACATTCACATGGCCACAGCTGAAAATGTAAGCCTCCAAAAAATCTCTGTTTCAACTCTAATAAAAGCATTGTTCAGATATAAATAAATCTTATTCTCTGCTTTGTAATGTAGTGTGTATTTCCTCCAATTGTGTGTATAGGGGGGAGTGAGCAATTTATGTGTAAAAGCAAGAGTTGTAGTATATGGAAAGCTTTGTTCCAGAGCTTTATTTAACTAATATCAACCCTATTATCCTCCTTCAGACCAGTCCCACAAATGAGGCAGTACAAATACCCCATAAATATCAAACTGCTCTGAAAACCTGGCACACTTGATCACTGATTACACAATTACTTAAGAGGAGGAATCTGACAGCAAAACAAAAGTAATTAAGACAAGAGATTTTTTAATTATAAGCAAACTAAATTAAGTAAAACACAAGTTATTACTGTGAATGGAAAGAGGTAACTGAAATTGTCTCAAATGTGATTCTCTGAACCATTACTTAGTAGTCAACTGTCTTGCATCATTTAGCAATAGAAAATTAAGACAATGGGCACAAATGTGTTTTGCACTTTCAGAGGTGTAATTTGATTCTATTTCATTCATTTGTGTAATTGTGAAATTAAATTTAACAAGCACTGAAATAAAATTATTTTAAATGTCTTTTACTAGTAAATTTTTAATGAAGAGTAAGTAAACAATATTCCAATGTATTTGTACTATTTTCTTCTAATAAGCAGAGTATCAGTAAAAACAAGACACCTTGAAAACACAGAAAAATAGCAACGATAGATTTACATATCCTAGATAAAAAGGGAAATAGAAAGTGATAATAATATATAATCATGTAAGTTTAAAAGATCCTTGATTTCCATTTTACACGTTGTTTTGCAAGCCCTGGCCAGATAGCTCGGTTAGTTGGAGTGTCCTTCTGGAGTGCCAAGGTGCTGGTTCGGTTCCCCTGTTAGGGCACATACAGGAGCAGCTCGGTATTCCTCTCTCCTTGCATCTCTCTATAATTAAATGAATGAACGAACGAATGAATGAACGAATGAATGAATAAATAAGTAAATAAAATGAAAAAAAGTTGTTTCACAAAGTTAAGTTTAGAATATATGGAGAGCTTTCCCCTGAATTACTGGTATTCTTTATTTCTATCTGATCAAAGTAGTTTACAGTTTCTATTGAAGATATGCTCAGTAGCAACTAAAATATTAAATTGAAATATATGCAGCTGTTGATATTTGTGTATTTTCAACCTGAAAATGGCAATTTTATAAAATTTAATCTAAAGTATTAACCAGTATGTATTTTCTGAAGAGCACAGGAATACTACATGAAGGGGAGAAGTTTACTGATACAAGTGAGATGTGATTCAGCCAGAATTCCAAAGAATTTTCATCTATATCTTACTTCTATCTTATTGTACAACCACTGATGATTATCTTTGTATTCTCAAATCAATACATTTCCACTCCTATTAATTGACTTTTAGTGATTTTGTAATAGTAGATGATGTGCTGGTATTTGAATGCATATTCAAGTTAGAAATAATGTTTTCAAATGGATGAGAATAATAGGAAATGAAAATATTTGCCTCTAGGACACATGTGACAGAGTTATGATCATAATGCTTTTTTGATGATCCAGGGAATAATTCAGGCTCTTAGGAGAACATGGTTAATCAGGTCACCAGCTACTAGACCCATATATGTTTTCACCTAAGTAATGGCACTGTTTTTATATAATTAAGGAGAAGATGAAAAAAGTCAACTTTTGACCATTTGATGCTCATTAACTTATAATAAATTAGACCTCTCAACTGGAGCCCTCATATATATTCTTTACCCTATTCCTTAGATATTAACTGAGATTAACTCTCCTGTTTTATTAGATGTTTTTTTCTTTAGTGAAATTCTATCTTATTCTCACTGTGATTGATAATTCATTCTTCTCATAGAATGTACATGATCAAGCTTGAAGAAGAGGCATGGGATGAGGTAAAAATATTTGAAAATTGACATATGTATCAAAGACAAGATATCAAAACAGACATAGTAAATAAAAAATGCCAACATAGAGTATAAAAACATCACTTAATCTAGAGTATAAAAACAAACATGGGATTATGGGAGGAAATATTTGCAAAATATGAACAATATGCTTAGCTTCCTTTATTATATTTTAAACATATAAATCTGTGAAAATATAAAACTGATAAAGAAACAAACCGGCCCTGGCCGGTTGGCTCAGTGGTAGAGCGTCGGCCTGGCGTGCAGAAGTCCCGGGTTCGATTCCCAGCCAGGGCACACAAGAAGAGCGCCCATCTCCTTCTCCACCCCTCCCCCTCTCCTTCCTTTCTGTCTCTCTCTTCCCCTCCCGCAGCAAGGCTCCATTGGAGCAAAGATGGCCCGGGCGCTGGGGATGGCTCCTTGGCCTCTGCCCCAGGTGCTAGAGTAGCTCTGGTCGCAACAGAGCGACACCCCAGAGGGGCAGAGCATCACCCCCTGGTGGGCAGAGCATTGCCTCCTGGTGGGCATGCCGGGTGGATCCCAGTTGAGCTCATGCGGGAGTCTGTCTGACTGTCTCTCCCCGTTTCCAGCTTCAGAAAAAAAAAAAAGAAACAAACCAATGGAAAGAAATACAAAGTGAGAGATAGGAAGGCAGGGAGGCAGAAAGACAGGCTTCCACATATGCCCAACCATGATCTACCCAGTACGCTCCTTATAGAGAGATGCTTTACCCATCTTGGGAAGCTACTCCATTGCTCAGTAACTGAGCTATTTCAGTGCCTGAGGCGAGGCCATGGAACCATCCTCAGCACCTGGGGCCAACTTGCTTAAATCATTTCAGCCATGACTATGGGAGAGGAAGAGAGAGAGAGAGAGAGAGAAGGGAGAGAGGTGGAGAAGCAGATGATAGCTTCTCCTATGTGCCTTGACCAGGAATTGAACCTGGGACTTCCACATGCCAGGCTGATGCTCTACTGCTGAGCCAACCAGCGAGGGTCCAAAATAAAAATTAAGAAAATATATTTTATGGAAAAATCTATGCATATATGTTTATATATGTATAAGAGAATGTGTTTGTTTTTATTTGTTTTTTTGCTTTGTATAAAGAAGCAAATGATATTTTGTATAGATTTTATTAAATACATTATTTATACTATATTTTCAGATGTGTGGTTAGCATGATAGAAATATGATGTCAAGAAGGAAAGGTGATAATTTTTAATTATTTAAAAAATAGTTCTTATATTTTTAATGGATGATATTAGATTAGATATCTAGTGTTTGCTCAGTTCTTACCCAATTGCTGAGAAAAAGATCTCTGCCTTAAATAATGTGAAATGACCAAATACATAATACCAGCATAAAACAGATAAAATTTATAGCAGTTTATTAGTGACATAACTTCACAGCCCAGGAAAGGAGAACATTGCATGACACAGGGGGCCACTCTTGCATTCTGGAGGAGAATGAACCGGAAAGGTCAGTGGAAATCAGTCTTTTTACTAACAAGAGGGTGAGGTGCTCTTGGTCTGGTAGAAAAGTGAAATCCATTAAGTTGAGGATTGTTGGATTTTGGTGGTTCCAGCTGATAGGAAAACTAGCCAGAGGGGAAGTTTTTCCCACTGCTGAGGGATGTATATCTAGTGAGAGCAGAAGAACTCACAGTGAAAGTGGCCTGCAAGGCTCAAATATATCAAGTCAGCACATAAAGCGTGAGGCCTTATAATAATACAATCAATACCTTCATGCCTTCACATGAAATATCTATTCTAGTGATGACTAACATTTTTAGGAAATGGAAGAATTTCCTCCTTAGGAAATGAAGCAGACACTTAACCAGAATGGCTAAGTGGTGAGGTGGTTGTCAAAAATTTAAATTTTAGAGGTGTCTCCCTTTATAGCCAATAAAAGCAATTCAAAGACCTATATAACAATGGAGTAGGAAATTCATATCCCCAGGGAGCATGAATTAAGACTAATTAATGCCTGTGGTATTAATGACACACAGCAGGGTGTTCAATTAGTAACCATTTTATAACTTAGAAAGTAGATCTTGAGGAGGTCATTGGGCCTCTTCATTAAGGCAGGTCCATAATATGGTATTTTAGCCCAATTCGTGCAACAATTATAGATAGAGCAGTAAAGTGCGGGATACCTATTTGTTCTCTATTTTATATTCATTTGTTCTAAGATTATAGGGGGAATCATGACTGAATTTAGTGAGATACTCAGGTATAATCCTAATTTGAGGCCTGATATTCATGAAGTCCATGAGCCTTGCCAATTGGTGTATTTTTGTGGATGTTCAAGTTTATTCAGAACCGATATTATAGAGCTATAAAAGCTAATCAGTACCCTTTTATCTTTTCCCTGTATAAATTTTTTTAGCAAAATTTGGATTTCTGTTTGGATCAATTTGTGAGCATCTTATTTCTTTCTTTCTTTCTTTCTTTCTTTCTTTCTTTCTTTCTTTTATTCTTTCTTTCTTTTATTCTTTCTTTCTTTATGTATTTTTATCTCTCCCACACACTTTTTTTTAATTGTCACTAGATATATTTGATGCTAAGGGTTCTCTTTACTCTGTAGATATTTATAAATTCTCTCCTCCAGAGAGCCGAAAGTCAGTGTTCTCAGGAATAGGGACCTAGTCAAAGCTAAAGGTTGCATCATTTTAGAACACTGGAATTGGAGGTAAGTTTTGAATTGATCCCTTTCACTGTACCACAGTTTTGCACCATAAATCAATGGGTTGAGTTCTTTGTTATAATGAAACATAAGTAACAGGGTGGTGCAGTGCAAGAAGTGTGGGCCCAGATGTCAGAGATAACAGATCAAGAGCATCCTCTGCCACAGTCTGTGGTGGTTTGAGTTTCTAGCTGCATAAATGTAGTTTTTGGCTGATAGGGAAACTAGTCAGTTTAGGAGCCTTTCCTGATATTCAGGAACATGTGCTGCATTCAGGGGAACTCAGAAACCCTATGGAGCTAAAAAGAAGTCAAAGCAGTGTGCAAAATCTTGACCCTACATTACACCTAGTCATGTGACATTTGGGTATATTTTAAAAAGTGTTGTAACAGCTAAGAAAAAAAAAAGAAATTATATCTTTTGCAATTATATAGTTATAACAATTTCACATCAATTTTTATGCATTTATTTTATAATTGATTTTATTGGGGTGACACTAGTTAACATAATCATGTTTGATTGAATTCATAGATTGAAAAAATCTTTTTTGGAGGTGCCCGAGTTAAGACTATTGAAATGTCACTGCTCTGGGTATAATGCCCTC
This sequence comes from Saccopteryx bilineata, assembly GCF_036850765.1. NCBI lineage: Eukaryota > Metazoa > Chordata > Mammalia > Chiroptera > Emballonuridae > Saccopteryx > Saccopteryx bilineata. Next base: position 185,261,681 of record NC_089494.1, read on the forward strand.
CTCCTCTTGCATTTTCTGCCTTTGCCTTACCTCTGCTCATTGAAAGAATATTGAACAATCTTTTCACATGTCTCACACTTTTTTTTTTTGTATTTTTCTGAAGTCAGAAGTGAGGAGGTAGAGAGACAGGCTCCTGCATGTGCCCAACTGGGGTCCACCCAGCGTGCCCACCAGGGGGCGATGTTCTGCCCATCTGCAGCGTTGCTCCATTGCAACAGGAGCCATTCTAGCTCCTGAAGTGGAGGCCATGGAGCCATCCTCAATGCTCGGGCCAGCTGTTGCTCCAATGGAGCCTTGCCTATGGGAGGGGAAGAGAGAGACAGAGAGAAGGGAGAGAGGCGGAATGGTGGAGAAGCAGATGGGTGCTTCTCCTGTGTGCCCTGGCCAGGAATCAAACCTAGGATTTCCACATGCCGGGTGATGCTCTACCACTGAGCCAAATGGCCAGGGCTATATCACACTTACTTTTTAAGTAATTTATATTCTGCCTAAAGCCTTAAGAAATGTATATTATTTTTCAGTGCCTGGTATAGTTTGAGCTTAAATTTATAATATTAGATCTGCTTTCTAAATAGTTTATGACTTAGTTTCCTTATGTTGTGGAATAATTTTATTTTCTCTATTTTTTTATTTTATTTGTATATTCTGTTAAATAATAATTATAAATGAAATGTCCTCTGGTTTATAAATACAATCAATTTTATTATATCCAAATTTATTCATGCAGTATTTTCTAAACACTCACAATTAAAACACTGTTTAAGTTTGCTAAATTATACAAAATCAGTAAGAATTAAGCACCTGATTTCAAATGGTTGACATTTGAATGGATATAATATATCCATTATAGATATATTAAGATACATTGTTTATTATTCTAGTAATGCAAAATGCAATTAAAAAGAGAGAAATTCACCTAATACATCAGAATTATAGATGTTTCTTAAGATATGAGGCTGTAATTTGGTTAAGATGCTTGGTCAACTAAAATAAAATTAAAGCATTTTATCCTCTTGATATAGTCAAGATTCTCATGGTTACTCATAAATAACATCTTTTATCCTATTATTCAACATTCAAAGTTAGTTAAAAGTGATTTTGTATACTCATAATGTCAAAATGTTGTGGATGCCTGACCTGTGGTGGCGCAGTGGATAAAGCGTCGACCTGGAAATGCTGAGGTCACCGGTTTAAAACCTTGGGCTTTCCTGGTCAAGGCACATATGGGAGTTGATGCTTCCAGCTCCTCCCCCATTCTCTCTCTCTGTCTCTCTCTCTCCTCTCTAAAAATGAATAAATAAATAAAAATTTTTAAAAATGTTGTGGAACTTAATGTATTTTTCTTTATTTATTGTTTTTTAGGTTTTGCTATTAATTCCCACATCTAATGATCTTATTAATTTTTACAAATATTTAGAAGAAACTATATGCTTGCTCTTCCTCCATAAATAATAGAGAAATTGTTTCTTTTTTGTTCTAAAGAGATTTAAAAATTATGTTTATGGCATTTTATTCATAGATTAAAAGGGGAAGAATTTACAATTGATGAACACCCACCATATTCTACACATTTGCAAACATTATTTTACTTAACTTCATAATAATCCAGAGAGCTATATCTGTAATTTACAGATTAATTTATTAACCAGAGATATTACCTGACTGGTTCTGTGATAAAGAGTAACTAAATGTCTGTGTAAGGATCTGAGCCCTGACTGGTACCCAAACTATGTACAATTTACATTCACAATAAAACTTTCTTCATATAGAAAGATATAAAAAATACATACAGAGTTCTTTCTTTTTATATGACATATCAACTAGGGTTAAATTGTTTGATACTTTTAGAACCAACAATAGTAGATGATTCTACTGTGGAGATTTTTATAAAATTATGAATTATTTCATTTAACAAATATTTGTGGAGTGATTACTTTGTTCCAGGCACTACTATATGTACTGAGGATAGAATGGGAGCAAAACCAAATCTCTGCTTTACAAAAGTTTATGTTCAGTCAATGAGTCAAGTTTTATATAAACAAATAAAAATATAATAACATAATTACATAAGGGCTAGAAAAAACATACAAGAGAAAGGATATGGTAAATACCAGGATAATTCAAGACTGGGGGCTTTTCTTATAACTAGGGTTCTCAAGGAAAGTCAAACGCTAAATCTACAGGGTTTAGGATTATAAAGTTTATGTTACTGAAAATGTACAGTTTACCAATGGACTTAGCAAAGATGCATACTGGCAAAGGCAACCGACATAGCTAGGGGAATATTTTAGTACTGTTTGCTAGAACTTGTGTAAAAGATTAGCTTCTCTAGTTAGATGTATTATTTCTTGTAGCTGCAGATAACATGGTGGCAAAGTTGGTATACGCAAAGAAGTTGATTTCAAGTCATGGATAAAGGATTACTCACAAATTTATTTATTTATTTATTTATTTATTTATTTATTATTTAATTAATTTTGGAGGAGGCGAGATACAGAGACAGACTCCCGCCTGTGCTTCAACTGGGATCCACCTGACAACACCCATCTTGGGCCGATGATCTGCCTATCTGGGGCTGCTCACAACCAAGCTATTTTTAGTGCCTGGTACAGAGGCTTGACAAAGCCATCCTCAGTTTCCTGGCCAATACACTCGATACTAGAACCAATCAAGCCATGGTAGTGGGTGGGCAATTGAGAGAGAAGAGAAGGGGGAGCAGGAGAGGGGAGAAGCAGATGGCTACCTCTCCTGTGTGCCATGACAGGGAATCAAAACCAGGATTTCCATATGTTGGGTAGACATTCTACCTTTTGGCCAACCAGTCAGGGCTTCATGAATTTAGAATTACTACAACATACAAATCTTCCATTTTATCCTCTTATGTTTTTATGACCTTTAATTAACTATACTTCCATTAATAACAAATCAAAGAAAGCACAGCCATTCTAGACTGTGGTATAGAACACTCATTCCATTTTAGTACATTCATGTTTCCTTTGAAGGCACAACAGATCCATCATTATAAATTTATATACACTTTATAGAACATGAGTTTTTATGGGTACTTCACTGGCTTTAGCATTTATGAAATAGTAGCCATTTCAACTCTATATATTCAAACATTGATTTTTCTGAGTTCATTATCATCACTACAACAGCATACCATTTAAAAATTGTAGGTTAAAGCAGCTGCTACTGAAAGTTTCTATTGATCATGCATAGATATTTGAATTTATGGTATAGCTTAATACTATAAATTTCAGGGTGTGTTTTGGTGTTGGTTTCAATTTTTAATTACTAACAGTGTTTTGCCCATTCTTACTAATTTTTAAAGCAGTCAGCATTAGTAGAAAAACATAAGATGGGAAGATATTTTCTTGAATAAGAATTCAAATTGTTGGTTTAATAAAAATTAACATTAAACTAAGTGATAAATATTAATGGGTGTATACATCATCAATTAAAACAAATCTATGTATCTTATTTGAATTATCCATATGTGTTACCAATCTATATACCTACCTTTCTATTTATCTGTGGTATATATGGCCAAAAAACCCCTAAATTATAGAAGTCCATAAAAAATTTTATGAAGGAAAATAATATTTACTGTCATTGATAGTCAAAAATGTCAATGAAACCCTGGTTGGTTGGCTGAGCAGTAGAGCGTCCCTTTGGCATGTGGAAGTCCCAGGTTTGATTTCTGGTCAGGTCATACAGGAGAAGTGACCATTTGCTTCTTTTCCTCTCCCTCTTCCCTTTCTCTCTCACTCTTTCTCTTTTCCCCTCCTGCAGCACGACTCTTATGGTACAGCAATGGCTCCAGGCACTGAGGATGGCTCCATGGTCTCAGGAGCACACAGCAGTGGGCAAAGTATTGCCAGGTAGGGGGCTTGCCGGGTGGATCCTGGTAGGGAGTCTGTCTCTTTGCCTCCCTATATTTTACTTAATTAAAAAAAACCTGCCAATAAAAACAGCAAAACAGTCCAAAAACATTTACTAATAAGAAAATATATAAATGACAGTGTGTTGAGGTTTCAAGAACTGTTATTATTTTATTAAAATAATTTATTCTCAATCTTATTATATAATACAAACTGTTTAACTATTCATTAAAATATATAACAAAGCTAAAAATGCAATAAATAATTTGAGAGTAGGATAAAAGGACTGTATAGGTAGAAAGAAGAAATAATGGAAATACACACAAAATTGCATACTCTAATTTTTTGTATATGAGCTAGAGGTGGCCAAAATGTTTGGCTCAAGTTTTCTTGCGGCCACAACAAAAAGAAAAATAAGTTATTTTAATGGTATTTGAATGTATAAAATCATATTCTTATCTTGCTTTTATCAAAATAACTATCATAGATCAAGATAGTTTACTTGACACTAGACTAAAGGGAGAACATATTTACCAGGTTTTTCCTAAAGAGTATACTAGAATACTAGAGCATATCTTAAACTACATCTCTATAAGAAGTAGAATTCAGTTTCTCATTAAGCCGTTTGTTACAACATGCATCAGTGCAAACTGATCTTATGAGGCCTACCATAAATCATTGAATTCTAAAAGTAGCCAAATTAAAGTTGTTCAATATGTAAGTGTCATATCAATGCTACAAATAATATTTAGAATATCAAGATAAAAATATACTGTAGGCATATGCCTTTTATATAATGTTTCTAAAAGTTTAGGAGCAATCCACTTAACATTGACAAAGAGTAACAGTTCTCTTATTTCTCACTAATAATAATTAATAACACCACTAATATAACAGCACATCAAAATGCTGTATATTCCAGAAGATGAACCTTAAGTTTCATCTATTATAAAAGAAATCTCCATTGGCGTGCATGAGGAGATTGGCACCGGGAGAAGTAAAAGAATTTAAATGATTACTGGAGACAAGCTAGACTACTGTAGATACAACATTCTACCCATTCAGGTGACAGGAGCACCTCAGGATATTTGTATCAAGTTATTAGTGAGGGGAAGAACCTCACAGGTGAACTGGCCTGATAATGCCAATCATTGAATATAATAAGATAAAAAAGTAAAGGAGAAAACTTCAGGTCTGTGCTTTTAGAGAAAAGGTAGGGGATGCAGAGTAAGCATAAAAACAACTTATGTGAGGATGGGTGACTCCTAATGAGATGACAAATTTCCCAACCATTTAAGCATGACAAAGCAGTGATCTTCCAAAAATTAGTGGCCAGGAAAATTAATTTAAAATCTTTGTAACAATGTAGATCTTTTAGATCCTGAACTCAGATATTCATGTACAGGACACCTGGAGTGGAGTCTGGGAAACCACTCTGTTTAACAGACATTAGAAATGACCAAGTCAGGTAGCCTTACGGAGCCACCTTGGGGAATGCTCTTTCTATGGAAGCAGTGTAGATTAATGAAGAAAACCACAATAATTTTTGAAAAATCCAATTAAAACCTAAGTTCTAAATATTGATTAAGACTTAAGTTTCCTATGAAAGTATTCTCCCGTGTATAAGAAAGACGAATGAATGTCTAAAAATATTCTAGAAACTTAATATTTCTTTTAAAATAATAAAATACTTATATTTAAAAATATTGTCATTAGAGTATAATATATGTATATAATAATTAATATTAATAAGCTTAATGCTTGACAATCTGAGAACACTTATGTAAATTATGTCTAATAAATTGAATAATAATATCAAAATAATAATTATAATAGCATATTATATATCATAAAATATAAATATTTAGTGTTAATTGAAACATCATAAATCAAAATACAATGTGCATGATAATCCCAAACATATAAATTATGCATGTGTTTTATAATATCTACAAATAAACTTTGGAAGAATTAAGATGGTTGTATTTAAAGTGGGTAAAGGCTTTTTCATTTGCATAGTTTCATAATTGGTTTATTACACTATATTTCAGAATTACTCAAAAGTTAGTATTCAAATTATCTTAGTTACATTAAAATTATAATTATACCTTGCATGCTTTTTAAAAGATATGATAGATTAATACCTTTGGCTAAGCACATGTTGATAAATATAATACTTGGGTGAAATGTTATTGTTATCACTTCAAAGAGTTTTTATTTTAATTTTTGATATGAGATGCCTATAAAAATATTTTTAACAAAACTGTATGTAGCTGCCTATAAATCATTAATTTGAAGAAAGAGATTCAGTGAAAACTTAATGATTAACCTCTATAGTAATAAGGTACATAACTTTATGCATTAAAAAAATAGGAACCAAACCTCAAAAACCTACAAGCATTAACACTTGTTGTGAAAATACAGAAGCCATTAATTATAAGTAGATTTTAACCATTTGAAAAGCGATTTTGTGCTCTATGGAAATCATTTTAAATGACAATTTTGTGTCACATTTCCAGTGTCTGCTTTTTAGGTCAGCTAGAAAGCACAGTTCAAGAATTTAAAGCTTCTCTAGGTCTTTCACAAAGCATGATCTGCAAGCTAACATATCATATGCAAAACATGCAATACTCTAGAGAGGGCTGTATAACAATTTTGCAACAGAAAGTAGATTTTTAATATAAAAACTGAGGTTTCTCACTCCTATTTTCTCATCAAATGATCTTTCCCATTATCTTTCATTTAAGACTTAAATTTATTTTCCAACCAGTCTGTCCTTTCTAATCCTGTATTTGCACTGTTGGTAATATTTTCTGTAGTTCAAGGGTGACAAAGAAAGTGAAATGATTTTATTCCTGATGTATTCTCATGTGTATTTAATGTGAAAAGGCTTTTGTATTTAAACTTGCACTACTAAAATGATTTATCTAATACTAACTGTAGAAATACAGTCCCCAGAGAATGTTGTTATTTCTACTCTCAACTATATTCTGATAAAAGCCAATAAAATATTTCTTAAGTATATACTCTTGGGTATTCCATTGTAACATCAAGTAAACAGTAGAATTTCAATGTACCCCAAAGTTGATTTTTATGATGAAATATAGCCACCTATTTATGAACTCATATAACATGGTGAGAAATATGTATTTAGCAATGTGATTCTTTGATGATTTCAAGAACCCCATTTCTATTGGATTATGTTGTAATACAAATGTCATCTTCACTTTGCATAAAAGAGTTAATCAGAATTTATACATATGGAATAAAATAATTTATCAGATCACAAAATTAAACTTTATTTATTAATAATGAATTTCTATAGGCATATCCTTTGTCAAAGTACACATGCACTGTCAACATTTGACATTTCTTTGGCTCATGTTTTTCAAATCATCTGCCCTAGAATAATGATTTAAAATTCTATGTTATTTTTCCTGTCTCATTTATAATGGCTCAAATTTACCCCCATTAGATTTCAGAGTAACATCGAATAATACCTTGAAATAGAGAATATATACAGTTCTTCTTTTCTGATTTGATTTTGAAGAGCTCACTACAATGCCTGCTTTGCAGGGTAGCCATCCCAGGCATCTGCAAGGCTTGCTTCTACTAACTCCCAAGCAAATAAAATGTGCTTGAGTTTACCTCAGATACTTCATCTATATAAGCAAACAAAAGTTTTGACTCCTATATGTAAAATATTTGTGGACTTTCAATAGTTACATTAATAAAAATAAACAGAATTTTGGGAGCTCATCTCTACACTAAAAAGTTCTGGAAATCTGAGTAGGTGATATTAAAATATCTCCATCCAGGTATTTTTGGCAACCCCAGGAGGATGTCTCATATTTGCCACCAAAAACTTCTCCATGAAATTGTGTTAAGTGCAAACTTTTCCGCTCTTTTTCTCAGCTCTAAGGATATAATTACTGCAAAGCCATATCGTGAGGGGGGAGCCAATTCAATGAGCTACTGCTTCTACTGCTTTTCACCAAGACCTAGAAACACCCTACCACTCAACTTCTAGTGACAATGGGTTCATTTTTTTATTTAATTAAATACATTCAATGAACTCTTAATTTTTGTGAGGAGCTACACCAGATACATTGTGGGTGGAGTGCAGAGCACATTCCTAGCAGCTGTGGCTGATGCAATGCTGTGAGAATTCTCCAGCTCTCAGAAGCCTCCTGGGCATACCCAGGAAGGAAGCTCGCCCGCTATAAGGAAGTGACTTAGCGCCAACCACGCAGCTCCCTGATCTTTTCAGCCATTGGCTTTGAGGAACACACTGTAACACCCTATAGGCTGAACCTATCTATATAAGTTTGCTTACTTCTTGAATAAAGTGGATCTGCGTCACTGAACCTGGTCCCTGGAGTCGGGTCTTTGCCTCTCCGTCGTCCTCACCCCTGGCAGGACTTGTCCCTGAACCCATGTATATAAGCTAGCTTACTTCCTGAATAAAGTGGATCTGCATCACTGAACCTGGTCCCTGGAGTTGGGTCTTTGAGTCTCCGTCATCCTCACCCCCAGCAGGACTTGTCCACAATACATGGATGAGTATGCCCTGGTTCCTGTCCTGAAGCAGCAGACGGTCTAGTTGGGAGAAAAGTAAAAGTAAAGATAATACAGTATGAAAGAAAATAAAGCTATGCAGTTGGTAAGCATGGAGGGCTACAGACACATATAGAAAGACAAACTATTTCTATAAGGAAGAAGAGGCTACCAGTAAAAGGTTATAACAAACTGAAATTTGAATAAAATCTAACCACATAATGTGTGGAGTGTGTAGAGAGAGTATATAATAGTAACAATTATTAATATTTGTTGCACCTTTACTAACTTTTAACACCCTCTTTTGAGACTTACGATAATACATGTAGGATTTCAGAAAGAGTATGACTATCATATAATAGATGTCCCAAAAATGTCAGGTATTATCATTATACATAATTCACTATAAAAATGTTAATATCTCATTTGTATTTTATAGTTATTATGGTTTTATTAATATATCATGATTATATTATTTAATAAAATGTGATAACGACTTCTATCTTCATTGCACCAACAGGAATAGGAACTTTCATAAAATTGACATAAAATGTAACATACGTGATAAAAAAGTGTAGGGTAACACAGATCTACCTGATTCTATAGCCTACCTTTGTTATAATAAACTTCCTAAAAAAGCTTTTCTTCAAAGGTGGACAATTTGTGCAACACAGCTTGAAAAGACCTGAGGCTAGAGAGAATAAATGCAGGGAATCACAAGCTATTTTCTACAGGTTGGAGCTAAAGTCGAATGCAGGAAATATGAGAGGTATGCAGAGATCATGGTTTTAACTTTAAGAGTAATGAGAACCTTTCAGTTTCAATTTATATTTCTATATGTTTACTCTCTGGTTCCTGAGAGGAGAATAAATTGAGTAGCACAGGAAGGGATGCCAGCCAACCAGTCAAATTGACCGACCATTTATTTGGTGAAAACCTGATGACACTGAATTGCTTCCACGGTGAAAAAGACTAAACTATTATGAAGTTATGCCAAACCAAAATGCTGTCCGAGCTACCACAGTGCTAGTTCCCACAGAGCAGCAGCCTCACTGCGACCTGAAGCTGACATCATGTCAAAGCTAATAACGTCTTGTGGATCCCCAACACCTTGTGCTGCTTCTTGTGGCTGCCGTGGCATTGTGGTTTGCCCCAATATTCTTCTTGTAAATTTTTTTCGGTTATTTGACTAACCAGTATCCCCCCAAAGTTGTACTGGTTACAGAAATTTAGTGTTAAACATAAGTGGGTCTGTGTTATGAAGGATGAACTACAGTAGAATCTGTTGGTGACCTGGATTCCATTTACCACACTTCACCTGCTCAATGGTTGAGTGGCTAAAGATCGTATCTGTCCCATTCTCCAAAGAAAAACCTCAGCCAAAGAAGACCCCTTTTACCACTCACCCATAGGATGCATTTTGTGTCTTGACTGACATTCTAGATCCAGAGTTCCTCTGGGAACATACTGAAGCTGAACCCTAGCTGAGACTACAGCCTACTTAGCTGTTTCTCTGCTCAATGCTGCTGCTGAGAAAGAGAAGATACATATATTGCATGAACCATTGCAGATTCTACATCTGGGAAACTCAACCTAAAAATATGTAGAGATGCTATATACACATTCTTGAGGTATCCACACACTGTTGACATGGGGGAAATGGTGCAAACATATTTAAGGCCAAATTGTTTAAGTCTCTATATTTTAACTCAGATATTTTATTTCTAAGGAAATATCCTTGCAGAAATAATAATCATACACAATTTGAAAAAATGCATACATAATTTAATATTATAACATTCTTTTTGATGGCAAAAATGCTGAATATGCATTAATATGGGAATGGTTTAAATACATCATAATATTTTCCTAAATTCAATGAAATGGAAGTAGAAATATGCCAAATATACGGTTGTAGTAAATTGATTTTATGGAGTTGCGTGTTGGCAGAACTGAGGTCTTTTGCAGGATCTGCCTCTTATTTACAGCATGGGGGTTAAATGAAATATTTAACCTATATAAACTACATCTTATTTTCATTTTAAAAATTGATTTTCAGAAGATATTACATTCAAAGCATAAATATAATTAATTGTCATTATAAATTAACTGTCCTTTTACTATTATTATGTTTTAAGTGAAAATGTTAGGTAGCAGAACACTGATTCATTGCATGTATTTAGAGTTAGGTATAGCAGTCTATAATGGAATTTACATAGTATAGTCATTAAAGCATAGGCTTGTAGTAGATTTCTTAGGCAAATCCCTTGTTAAATCAGAAACAATGTATAATCTAGAGAATTTCTTAACTCTAAACTTCAATTTCTTTGTCAGTCAAATGGATAAAATTAGTCTATCTTTTTGGGATCACTACTGTAATAGGTTTAAAGAAGATAAAAGTCATACTAGCTAATGCTCACTTAATGGTAGGTATCATTCTAAAAGTTTTACATATATTTTTCATCATAGTTTTATTATAGCCCTACAAAATAAACATTGTTATTACCCCTGCCTTATATATGAGGAAACTAAAACACAAAATAGTTAAAAAATTTGCCAAAAGTCAGATAACTAGTAGAAGATGAATTAGGTTTTAATTCAATCTATTACATTTTATAGCCTGGAACCATAACCACTTTGATATAATAAGATTCCTAATACATAGTAAGGGTTCTATAAATAATGTAAATATATATATATATATGCATGTGTGCATATACATACATGTATATAGATGCATATATATACACATACATATGTGATTGTGTCTATTTGATTTTTCATGGGAAATTATCTGCAAGGAGTTTAAACAATTGTTATTGTTACATCTCGGAATGTGTTTCAGTGAGATTGGCAGAGGTATTAACTTTTAAATAAGATGTTCTATTTCTTACAAATATTACCATAAGCATAGATTTTTTTGAAATCAGTAAAAATATAGTTTCAAAATCAAGAAAATTACATTCAATTTTAAAAATAGATTTAAATAAGATGTTAAAATTAGTACAGTTATAAAAATAGCCAATTACAATGGAAAGTTTAGGAATAAGGGGTAGATAAGAAAAGTAGAACAACAAGATCTCTTCTAATCATAGTCCACTAGAGCAGGGATGCATTTATTATGCTGAAACAAAATTTATGGGACAGAGGCGCACTTGTTCTTCAACTAGCTAGTTCATTGCCCAGCTCAAGGCATGTAATTGCTCCCTGGCTCCCCCGAGGCACATTCCTGCACAGACACCAGCTGAATAATAAGAGTTATGGTGATGAGCAGTTTCTCTTGGGCCCTTCTTCTTCTCCCCTCTTAAAGTGCGCAGAACATTTGAGTTCCACATGAAAATAAAAAGGTGCCATTAATTTGGGATGTTCACTAGTTATTAGACAGAAGAATTAGGAAAGTCTCTTGTTTTATTTCAAGCCAAACTATTATTAAATTATTGATCTTAATCAACACACTTTAAAAGTACTTGAGAGAACAACGATTGAGTTTAAGAGAGAAATTATAAAAACTACTAAAGGAAAATACACTCAGTAAGAAAGCTAGGAAGAATTTTGATAACACAATCCGGACAAGAAAATAAAATAGGTGTGGCTGGTGTAGTTTATTGTTTTGGAGTAACCATTGACAACTGGAGTAGACATGACACAAAGGAAAAAGTTACTTTTCATGGTAGGCGCATTTCTAATAGCTTAAGCTTACACTGTATTGGATATTCCAATGGAAAAATATTGTGCAAAACAATCAAAATGATTTTATTTTATTTTATTACAGAGACAGAGAGAGAGTCAGAGAGAGGGGTAGATAAGGACAGACAGACAGGAACAGAGAGAGATGAGAAGCATCAATCACTAGTTTTTCGTTATGACACCTTAGTTGTTCATTGATTGCTTTCTCATATGTGCCTTGACCATGGGACATCAGCAGACTGAGTAACCCCTTGCTCAAGCCAGCAATCTTGGGTCCAAGCTGGTGAGCTTTGCTCAAACCAGGTGAGCCTGCGCTCAAGCTGGCGACCTCAGGGTCTCAAATCTGGGTCTTCTGCATCCCAGTCCAACACTATATTCACTGCGCTGCCACCTGGTCAGTCTCAAAATGATTTTATTAACACAACAATATAGAACCTATAGAAGTAAAAAACACTTTGTATAAAGTTCCATGGTGGGTCACTCTTATTACTTATTATATTAAAAGGTTAAAATACTCAAAAGATATAACTCTTCCAGAGAACATATCTGAATTCTGTTATTCTCCTGGTTAGAGTTTCTCTTAGGATATCACAAAGAGATGGCTTATTCTGTCCAAAGTCCTGATGTCATAAAGGGTAAAATATAGGGGGAAATAGAATGAATACAAAAAAAATAAAACTGGCCAGGGCATGCATCCTACGTTTACACCAGTCTAGTTATATGCCTTGGGAAAGTTTCCAAATTTCTCTAAATCTTTTTATCAAGCAAAAAAACCACTAAAGGGTTGTAGTAAAATTACCTGAAACAATATACATGACAATGTGACATATAATTGGTGATCATAAATTAATTATTATTTGCCCATATCCCTCCACAGAGTATACTTCTCATTCTATTTGTAAAAACCACATTTTGCCAGAACCCAGTGCACTGAAAGAGTCCATTACAAATGAAGGCTCACAGGGTGTAGAAGATGGAATCATTATAGACATAGGAGGAGCTAGAGGCAGAGAGGATTTACACAGGGGAGAACAAAAGACATTTCATGATTTCTGAGTCCCAGATAACATTTACTCTTCTTTGGACATAGAACCTATGAGAATGTAGGGAAAAATGGCTCCACCATTTCTGTGCTTTTGATTGTTTTCAGTGTAAATCAAGTGAAGCTGAGAGACAAGGCCTGGGTGAAGCAACCCCTGCGGTGGGCTATTCAACCTGTTTCAATAAGCCGGGTACCAATTATCAGCTGACTTGAAAGACAAACTGGGTATGTTGGTGAAGACAATTTTAGAGCAAGCCAAGAGCTAAGTGCAGGGAGATGAAAGCCGTTTGGCAAAGAAAGGCTTCCAACAAAGGGCAATACCTTCGAGGCAGGATACACGTGCACAGTCAGGAGAGTTCTGCTCACCGTTTAGAAATGAAATTGTTTTAATAACATTAACGCAAGTTGGTTTTCTTTCAAAATGTAACTGTCATCATTTTTAGTTTACTATTTCATTTAAAGGGAACTAAGAGTTTTTCTGCTATGTACTAGTATTATAATATTAGAAAATCATTTTATCTATTACTCATTCCATCCTTCAGAATGCCAATCCTTCATTAGGCTTTAGAAATACAAAGTGATTCTGACAAGATTGCTTCTCTCTGAGAAGTTCATAGTCTAGTGAGAAAAATAGATTTCTGAACATATACATTATTCACATGCATAAAATGGCACACTTCTCTCATGAAGATACTAACAACTAAGCTCAGACATTATGAATAAGTGGGCATTTTCCAGATTGAAAAAGCAAGATGGACATGACAGAGAATATCATAAGGGTGATGACTGTTTTAGCACATTGACCATATGTCAGATATGAGGAAAAATACTTTATATGCATTAACATATTTGACCCTCCCACAACTACTCTAAGTAAATTTTGTTATTGCTCGTTGGCCCATAAGTGGCTAAAGGAATCACGTATAATGACTTTGAACCCAAGCAGTCTGATTTTATTCCCCTAAACACTTTACTGTAAAGTCCTTGGGCAAATGTGTTATCGTGCCACTGTAGAAAAGTACAAAAGGAAAAAATCAGAGCATTAATTAATTAATGAACACCTATTCCATACCACACCCTGCAGTAGGTAAACTGTCCAGAGAAAAGTTAAAAGGATGCTCTACTAACAAAAAAATCAGGAAGACCAAGTGTTTAGAGAAAAAGTAAGAACAGACAATTCATTATTGCCAATAGATGAGAGATGGAATAGACAAGATGACTCATGGTTTTGCTTGAAAATGGAGTGTGATGCCATACATAAAGCAGATAACACATTATTATTAAGAACAACTTAATGAAGAAAATAGGCTTTGGGTTTCCCCAATGAAAATTAAATAGTCTTATTACCTGCTTAACTACCTCTCAGTTCTCAAATTATACAGTAATGCTTCTATCTCTAAAATACTATGTATATTTTAAAAACAAACTATCTCACCTCAAATGAATAAAAACCCATCTATTTCCTGAAAGACATCCTAAAATGATGAATAAAATATCAACTCTTAGTTTGAAAGTTATTCAACAATAAAAAGATTATATAATTTTGAAGTGATGACATGCCAAAAGACACTGTATATGATAGGTTACCAGATAAATGCCAAATCAGAACTCCTTTAAGATTTCAGATTGAGAAATCATGTTGCTTTTCTGTAGTATGAATACTGTTTGGAAGGGAAGAAAATAAATGGATGAAATAAATAGAAAGGATGAACATCCTTAGCAAAAATCTCAGAAGAAAGCAAGTGAAAGCTATATCAGTAAAAATAATATCATTTTGTCTGACACATAGGTCTGAGTAGGGAAGAAGAGTAGGCTGTAGACAGATTCAAAGAGTATGAAATGGATAGGAATGAAAATGGACTTTAGCTAAAAGGCCAGTAAAGGATCTATTGTTTGTTAAAATCCTCTGGGGCATGTGTCAACTTTTATTTTCTTACAAACCAGACAGAAAAGAAAGAAAGAAAGAGAGAAAGAAAGAAAGAAAGAAAGAAAGAAAGAAAGAAAGAAAGAAGAAAAAAAGAAAGAAAGAAAGAAAGAAAGAAAGAAAGAAAGAAAGAAGAAAGGAAGGAAGGAAGGAAGGAAGGAAGGAAGGAAGGAAGGAAGGAAGGAAGGAGAAAGAAAAGAAAGAAAGAAAGAAAGAAAGAAAGAAAGAAAGAAAGAAAGAAAGAAAGAAAGAGAGAGAGAGAGGAAGGGAAGGAGTGAAAGAAGGAAGAGAAAGAATATATATATGCTCAAAGAACTGAGTCATGTCCATAATCTGTCATGCAAAGCATAGAAAGTCCATTCAATATTGCAGGAATAAATTTATATAAATTTTCTGAAGTATGGAGCAGCCCTTCAAATTTTATAAACATTGTCATGTAGAAAAGTCAAATATACAAATTTGTTTGTTTTTCTTGAGGTGTTTTAAAATGAAAATGGGTATAATAAGAGCATTGGATAATTGAAACTCGGCCTGACTCTGCCGAGTCCCTTTTCAGAATTCAATACTGTTAATCTAGGTGTAAACATGGGAATGCATATAGTGAGAAGAAAGAAAAAATATGTGTGATGCAAAGGAAGTCTATGGACTTAAAGTCAAATAGATTTATATGGTAAAAAGTTTTTCTTGTGTGAATTTTGAACTCTATTTAATCTTCTTGACTTTCAAACTTTTTATCTATGTAAGTGGGACAATTATTTCTACCTGAAACTATTGATGTGTCCAGAGGCAGCATTCAAGAAATGTAGCTTTCATTCTATGAATGTCATTTTATTCATGGTAGGTTTTTATTCAGAAAAGACAATGTTAGAAATGTTTAAGGTTCAATATAAAGTTATATAATTGTCTTTTAAAGTGTATCTTAATGAATAGCACCATTAATTTCATACATCTTTTTGGGGGGAGGGTTTAAGAATCATGCCATTGGTATTAAACATTTAGTTAATATATAATTCAGAGGTGATGTCATGGAAATGGCGCTGTGAGCAGCGCGTCCGACAGATCTCCCCCAAATCACAACAAATTTATCAACTAGAAACAGAAAAATTTATCCTCGGAGAGTTCCGGAGTTCCACACAAACTGAAAGCGAAAGGACTGTTATCACTTGAATCTGAGAGACCAGGGTGCGGAGGAAGCTAACTACCGCAGGGACGTTCATTCAAGCCGTGGAGGGAGTGCGCCTGTGGTGAGTAGGCCCACACTCGGGAGCGGCGAGCAGCCGCCAGCGCGCGCCCGGTACGGTTGCAGAGTGAGCACCGCTAACGTTCCCAGCAGCCCGCGCACTGCGAGTGAGAGTCCCCAGCCACCGGTGCCCGGAGCACCCCATTCGCACGCATGCCCTGGGCATCCTACGCACCCAGAGCGCCCTACTGGCCCACACAACCAGGGTGCCCCATTATCCTGCAGCCGGAGCGCCCCAGCCGCCAGCGGCGGGGCGAGCGGGAGAGGCACCAGGGCGGTCTTCCCTACTTGGGAGATTCTCTCCGTGGGTGGGGCACCTCACCCAGCCATTTAAGCTAACAATCAAGAGTTGGGGGAGGGGCGCGCAGGCAGCCTGAAATACCTTCGGGAGCACAGCTGAGGACCCAATCACTGAAATTAGCTTAACCCATGAAATCTGCGCACCCACGGGCTCTAATTGATAAGATCTCTCTCAGTTCAGCAATCCAAGACAAGAGGCGTGATATTTTTTAGTGCCTCTTGCTAAAGGGGCGGGGGCAACTTCTGATTGATAAAGCCTCCATATTCAGGGATAAATGCTAACAAGAGGGACTTGGCAGATAATAAGATCTATACTACACTAGTCGCAAGCAGAGACTAGTGCCTCTTCTTCCCAGCGAAAACAGGCTACAAAGTGTGGAAAGCCTGGGTTGAGTGGTCCAACTGAATGCTAGCCGCTGAACAGTCACCTTGACAACAATTGACTCCCACCCCCGCCTGATTACACTGGAGGCTCTGACTGCCAGAGCCTTTCCCAAAGCTTTGCGTTGAGTGGGGATAGAGTGGGGATTTCCTAGCTCTTTGAGCCTCTTACTCCCCAGGCAGAAGCAGTAGCAGCCTTATAGCTGGATCACCTATAAGGGGGGACTAGGAGAGAGACTCCAGGAAAGCAAACTCTCTCATCATTGGACCCTGCAAATGCCAACATGCCTTGACTACCAGCAAGACTAAAGCCAATTATATGACATTGCAATAGAATCCCATCAACTGCAAATCCTTACCTAAGTGTGACACAGGGGCAGAGCCTGGGGTACAGAGTCACCAACCAGGAAGAGGGAGAGAAAAGAAAAAGGAAGAAGTTAACCTCTCAAAATCAAGAAAAATCCACAGACTTTACAACTTGTTCCACTAATTTTTGTTGTTGTTGTTTGTTTCTTCTATCTTATTGCCTTTATTATTGTTATTTCTATTTCCTCCACCTCGGTCCTTCTATTCTCTGGCCATCTTATGCTTCCCTTTTCTTGAACTACACTACCCATGAGTGTTACATTTTATTTTTTTTCTTCATGCTCATCCTCCTTTAAGGTTATACTCCAAAACACTTAACTCTCACTCTCTCCTCTTTTGTTTTGTTTTATTTTGTTTTTTTCTCTTCCTTTTTTTTTCTTCCTTCATTTTTCTCTTTTTCTTATTTTTTCCTTTCTATTCGTTTTTTCTTTTCTCGTTTTACTTTTCCTCCCATTTAATCCTCAATCACGAACAAATTAGTTAATTTGGGACTCAAGGGTTTATTTTGGTTTTATTTTTCTTTTTTGCTTTTGTTTTTGTTTTTTTTGTTTGTTTGTTTATTTTTGTGGCATTTTGGGTACTTTTTACGTTGCTTTTTAACTCACTAGCATTCCTCCCAACCCAAGGTCTCCATTGTATTTAGTCTTCGCTCCACTTAATACAACAGATGTTTACTTATTATTTTTATTTTTTCCTTCTTTATTATTCTTTTTTTTCTCCTTTTTTCTGGTTCCATCTTATCCCTCTCATTATATCTCTTAGTCGACCATCACTTACAAGCAAATCATCTTATGCTTGTCTAAGATTTTCTTCCTTTTTTTTTTTTTTTTGGCATTTAGTAGGTCCCTACTCCCTTTTTTTGCCCCTTGAACTCTTCACCCCAAATCAGGCCCTCCATTATAGGCAGTTTTTGTTCCATTTAGCATAATATAATTCACAGGTCATCACGATATTTCCCTGAGGAGGGGAGAGGAGGGAAAGAGAAGAAAGAAAAAAGGGGGAAATAATAAATTATTACTGGTTTTTTTTGTGGGGTGTTTTACCTTTTTTTTTTTTTTTACTTTTTACTCTTTATTAATTCTAATTAGTGCTATCAACAAGACCACCCTCAGATGCCAATAAGAAAGAGGAAATCGAATATTATGAATACAAAAGAAAGAGAGGTAACACAAATAGACGTGGAAAAATCTATGGAGAAAAGACTTAACATATTGGAAGCCTTGGAGCTAAATGAAAGAGAATTTAAAATAGAAATCTTAAAAATACTCAGAGATATACAAGAAAACACAAAAAGGCAATTTAGGGAGATCAGAAAACAACTCAATGAACACAAAGAATATATTACCAAGGAAATTGAAACTATAAAAACAAATCAAACAGAAATGAAAAACTCAATTCACGAGCTGAAAAACGAGGTAACAAGCTTAGCTAACAGAACAGCCCAGATAGAAGATAGGATTGGTGAAATAGAAGACAAACAACTTGAGGCACAACAGAGAGAAGAAGAAAGAGACTCAAAAATAATAAAAAACGAGAAAGCCCTACAGGAATTGTCTGACTCCATCAGAAAGAATAACATAAGAATAATAGGTATATCAGAGGGAGAAGAGAAAGAAAATGGAATGGAGAATATACTCAAATAATAGACGAGAACTTCCCAAGCCTGTGGAAAGAACTAAAGCCTCAAATGCAAGAAGCAAACAGAACAACAAGCTATCTTAACCCCAACAAACTCACTCCAAGGCACATGATAATAAAGATGACACAAACCAATGACAAAGAAAAAATTCTCAAGGCAGCCAGGGAAAAGAAGAGTACAACATATAAAGGAAGGCCTATTAGATTATCATCAGATTTCTCAGCAGAAACTCTACAAGCTAGAAGAGAATGGACCCCAATATTTAAAGCCCTGAAAGAGAGGAACTTTCAGCCAAGAATACTATACCCATCAAAGCTATCCTTCAAGTAAAAACATTCACAAATACAGAAAAGATGAGAGAATTTATCAGCAGAAAGCCCCCACTCCAGGAAATACTAAAGGGGGTTTTCCAACCAGATTCAAAGAACAAAAGAAAACAACACCACAAGTAACAGCTCCACCAAGAACACAATAAATCCAAACTTAAACTGTGACAACAAAGGAAAAAAAGGGGGGAGAGGATGGAGATTAACAGTAGCAAAGGACGATGAAGTGCAGAAATACTCATAAGATAGGGTACTACAATGAATATGGTAGGTACCCTTTTCATTACTTAATGGTAACCACCCTTAAAAAAACCACCACAAAAACACTTGACTTAAAAAAGGTAGCAACAGAGGAAAGAAGTATGGAACACAAACAAACAAAAATAAATGATAGAAAAACAAAAGAGAAGAATCAAACAAGATACAAAACTAACAGAAAGCAATTTATAAAATGGCAGTAGGGAACCCACAAGTGTCAATAACTACACTAAATGTGAATGGATTAAACTTACCAATAAAAAGACACAGAGTAGCAGAATGGATTAAAAAAGAAAATCCAACTATATGCTGCTTACAAGAAACACATCTAAGCAACAAGGATAAAAACAAATTCAAAGTGAAAGGCTGGAAAACTATACTCCAAGCAAACAACACCCCAAAAAAAGCAGGTGTAGCAATACTCATATCTAATAATGCTGACTACAAGACAGAAAAAGTACTCAGAGACAAAAATGGTCATTTCATAATGATTAAGGGGAAGTTGAATCAAGAAGACATAACAATCCTTAATATATATGCACCAAACCAAGGAGCACTAAAATATATAAAACAGCTACTTATTGACCTTAAAACAAAAACTAACAAAAATACAATCATACTTGGAGACCTCAATACACCGCTGACGGCTCTAGATCGGTCATCCAAACAGAGAATCAATAAAGATATAGTGGCCTTAAACGAAATACTAGAACACCTGGATATGGTAGACATCTATAGGACACTTCATCTCAAAGCGACAGAGTATACATTTTTCTCTAGTGTACATAGAACATTCTCAAGAATTGACCATATGTTGGGCCACAAAGACAATATCAGCAAATTTAGAAAAATTGAAATTGTACCAAGCATATTTTCTGATCATAAAGCCTTGAAACTAGAATTCAACTGCAAAAAAGAGGGGGAAAAACCCACAAAAATGTGGAAACTAAACAACATACTTCTAAAAAATGAATGGGTCAAAGAAGAAATAAGCGCAGAGATCAAAAGATATATACAGACAAATGAAAATGATAATACGACATATCAGAATCTCTGGGATGCAGCAAAAGCAATAATAAGAGGAAAGTTCACATCACTTCAGGCCTATATGAACAAACAAGAGAGAGCTGAAGTAAACCACTTAACTTCATACCTTAAGGAACTAGAAAAAGAAGAACAAAGACAACCCAAAACCAGCCGAAGAAAGGAGATAATAAAAATCAGAGCAGAAATAAATGAAATAGAGAACAGAAAAACTATAGAAAAAATCAATAAAACAAGGAGCTGGTTCTTTGAAAAGATCAACAAAATTGTCAAACCCTTGGCAAGACTCACCAAGGAAAAAAGGCACAGGACTCAAATAAATAAAATCCAAAATGAAAGAGGAGAGATCACCACAGACATCATAGATATACAAAGAATTATTGTAGAATACTATGAAAAATTATATGCCACCAAATACAACAATCTAGAAGAAATGGATAAATTCCTAGAACAATACAAACTTCCTAGACTGAGTCATGAAGAAGCAGAAAGCCTAAACAGACCAATCAGCAGGGAGGAAAAAGAAAAAACTATTAAAAACCTCCCCAAAAATAAAAGTCCAGGCCCAGACGGTTATACTAGTGAATTCTATCAAACATTCAAAGAAGACTTGGTTCCTATTCTACTCAAAGTCTTCCAAAAAATTGAAGAAGAAGCAATACTTCCAAACACATTTTATGAGGCCAACATAACCCTCATACCAAAACCTGGCAAGGATGGCACAAAGAAAGAAAACTACAGACCAATATCTCTAATGAATACAGATGCTAAAATACTAAACAAAATACTGGCAAACCGAATACAACAACATATTAAAAAAATAATACATCATGATCAAGTGGGATTCATCCCAGAATCTCAAGGATGGTTCAGCATATGCAAAACGGTTAACGTAATACACCATATCAACAAAACAAAGAACAAAAACCACATGATCTTATCAATAGATGCAGAAAAGGCTTTTGATAAAATACAACACAATTTTATGTTTAAGACTCTCAACAAAATGGGTATAGAAGGAAAATATCTCAACATGATAAAGGCCATATATGATAAACCATCAGCCAACATCATATTAAACGGCATAAAACTGAGGACTTTCTACCTTAAATCAGGAACAAGACAGGGTTGTCCACTCTCTCCACTCTTATTTAACGTGGTGCTAGAAGTTCTGGCCAGAGAAATCAGACAAGACAAAGAAATAAAAGGCATCCATATGGGAAAAGAAGAAGTAAAGATATCACTTTTTGCTGATGATATGATCCTATACATCGAAAACCCGAAGGACTCCACAAAAAGATTATTAGAAACAATAAACCAATACAGTAAGGTCACAGGATACAAAATTAACATACAAAAGTCCATAGCCTTTCTATATGCCAACAATGAAATATTAGAAAACGAACTCAAAAAAATGATCCCCTTCACGATTGCAACAAAAAAAAAATAAAATACCTAGGAATAAACATAACAAAGAATGTAAAGGACCTATATAACGAAAACTACAAGGCATTATTAAGAGAAATAGAAAAAGACACAATGAGATGAAAAAATATTCCTTGTTCTTGGATAGGAAGAATAAATATAATTAAAATGGCCATATTACTCAAAGCAATATATAAATTTAATGCAATTCCCATCAAAATTCCTATGACATTTTTTAAAGAAATGAAACAAAATATCATCAGATTTATATGGAACTATAAAAAACCCCGAATAGCCAAAACAATCCTAAGGAAAAAGAATGAAGCTGGGGGTATTACAATACCTGACTTTTTTTTTTTTTTTTTTTTTTGCAGTTTTTATCTTCTTTTTTTTTTTTATTTTTTTTTTATTTATTTTTTATTCATTTTAAAGAGTGGGGAGAGAGAGAGAGAGAGAGAGAGAGAGAAGGGGGAGGAGCAGGAAGCATCAACTCCCATATGTGCCTTGACCATGCAAGCCAGGGTTTTGAACCGGCAACCTCAATGTTTCCAGGTTGACGCTTTATCCACTGCGCCACCACAGGTCAGGCAATACCTGACTTTAAACTATATTATAGGGCCATGATAATCAAAACAGCATGGTATTGGCAGAAAAATAGACACTCAGACCAATGGAACAGAATAGAAAGCCCAGAAATAAAACCACATATTTATGGTCAAATAATCTTTGATAAAGGGGCCAACAACACACAATGGAGAAAAGAAAGCCTCTTCAACAAATGGTGTTGGGAAAACTGGAAAGTCACATGCAAAAGAATGAAACTCGACTACAGCCTGTCCCCGTGTACTAAAATTAATTCAAAATGGATCAAAGACCTAAATATAAGACCTGAAACAATAAAGTACATAGAAGAAGACATAGGTACTAAAATCATGGACCTGGGTTTTAAAGAACATTTTATGAACTTGACTCCAATGGCAAAAGAAGTGAAGGCAAAGATAAATGAATGGGACTACATCAGAATAAAAAGTTTTTGCTCAGCAAGAGAAACTGATATCAAAATAAACAGACAGCCAACTAAATGGGAAATGATATTTTCAAACAACAGCTCAGATAAGGGCCTAATATCCAAAATTTACAAAGAACTCATAAAACTCAACCACAAACAAACAAACAATCCAATAAAAAAATGGGAAGAGGACATGAACAGACACTTCTCCCAGGAAGAAATACAAATGGCCAACAGATATATGAAAAGATACTCAGCTTCATTAGTTATTAGAGAAATGCAAATCAAAACTACAATGAGATACCACCTCACCCCTGTTAGATTAGCTATTATCAACAAGACAGGTAATAGCAAATGTTGGAGAGGCTGTGGAGAAAAGGGAACTCTCATCCACTGTTGGTGGGACTGTAAAGTAGTACAACCATTATGGAGGAAAGTATGGTGGTTCCTCAAAAAACTGCAAATAGAACTACCTTATGACCCAGCAATCCCTCTACTGGGTATATACCCCAAAACCTCAGAAACATTGATATGTAAAGACACATGTAGCCCCATGTTCATTGCAGCACTGTTCACAGTGGCCAAGACATGGAAACAACCAAAAAGCCCTTCAATAGAAGACTGGATAAAGAAGATGTGGCACATTAAAACTATGGAATACTACTCAGCCATAAGAAATGATGACATCAGATCATTTACAGCAAAATGGTGGGATCTTGATAACATTATACGGAGTGAAATAAGTAAATCAGAAAAAAACAAGAACTACATGATTCCATACATTGGTGGAACATAAAAACGAGACTAAGAGACATGGACAAGAGTGTGGTGGTTACCAAGGGTGGGGGGAGGGAGGACATGGGAGGGAGGGAGGGAGAGAGTTAGGGGAGGGGGAGGGGCACAGAGAACTAGATAGAGGGTGGCGGAGGACAATCTGACTTTGGGCGAGGGGTATGCAACATAATTTAATGACAAAATAACCTAGACATGTTTTCTTTGAATATATGTACCCTGATTTATTAATGTCATCCCATTGCCATTAATAAAAATTTATTAAAAAAATATATACAATTCAGAGTTCAGTTGAAGAAAATTCACTCTAATTTATATTAGCAGAAAGGGATTTGTTGTTGAGCATTAAATGATTACAGAAGTTTGGGAAGGATTAAAAAAATATGTCTCTTGCCTGATCTTTCAGGAACTAATATCAAAAATGTGCTTTAGAATGGGCTGTTGAGAAAGCCCATTGGTATCATTGTGTTATTGGTAAGAAAGAAACATTAGGCATCAGGATGTCCCTGCTACAGCTTCACACTATCTCAGCTGCAATCCTCATGTGCAAAGTGGATGTCTCAAGCCGTGCCCATTTCCAACGTAACTTAGTTCTAAATAAAAGTTGTGCTCAATCTTAACTGATTTGTGGTTTCTAGATCATATTTGAAATTCTAGGCTAAGGAAGATTAGAAAAACATTTTTTTATGCTTTTGAGCCCTTTCTATATTGGAATTTTCACAGAAGGTAGTTTAAATAAATCATTATCAAATCACTATTGCTACTTAATAACCTATTTCTATCCTTAAATTTTTAGACAACATTTGTTGGTAACAACAGGTATTTTTCTAATAAATGTAATATCCTTCATACAAATTAAATAATATCTACATTTTACTGAAAAGGCACATTCTGCATAATGTTCATTTCTCCTCTAGTTTAATTAAAATTCTATTGTGATAGTCATTACCTTTACCTTGGTGATAAAATTAAAGTAGTATATTCTGTCTAAGGAACAAAAATTTTCTTAGTATACAGGCATAAAAGAAAAAAATATGGGAAGTTTCTTTAGTCTTTATATTTGTATAAGGTAATAATTGAATTTTCAAGTTTCACCCACCATCAATTTTGTTTTTTTTTTTTGTTCATAATTACTATTTTTACTCCAATATTCTTTACCTGTTGAGTAGCCTAAAAGATCTAAACCTTGATGCACCAGTATGTGTGCAGTTACTACATTTTTCTTTTAACTAATAACACTGAACATAGCAGTGCATGAAATAGTTTCTCCTGATGGGTTCAAACAATTCCATTTCCCCAAAATAATTATAATCAGTCATCCCAGAACACATAGTATTATTCCCCTTTTTGGGCTCATAACGAGGAGTCCAAAATGGGTGGTGATCACAATGGCATCACTACTGTTTTATCAGGTGGACACATTTATCTAAGAACACTAAACTAATAGAACTCTGTGATGCAAGGAAAAGGAGAAAATATGTTGAGTTAGCCATTAAGTATAGAAATGCTGTTTCTTTTCTTTATTTCTTTTTTTTTTTTTTCTGTATTTTTCTGAAGCCGGAAACGGGGAGAGACAGTCAGACAGACTCCCGCATGCGCCCGACCGGGATCCACCCGGCACGCCCACCAGGGGGCGACGCTCTGCCCACCAGGAGGAGATGCTCTGCCCCTCAAGGCGTTGCTCAGTTGCGACCAGAGCCTCTCTAGTGCCTGGGGCAGAGGCCGAGGAGCCATCCCCAGCGCCCGGGCCATCTTTGCTCCAATGGAGCCTTGGCTGCAGGAGGGGAAGAGAGAGACACAGAGAGGAAGGAGAGGGGGAGGGGTGGAGAAGCAGATGGGTGCTTCTCCTGTGTGCCCTGGCCAGGAATCGAACCCGGGACTTCTGCATGCCAGGCCAACGCTCTACCACTGAGCCACTGGGCCAGGGCCGAAATGCTGTTTCTAATTCACCCAGGGATCTTAGTTTTATGTGTTCTGACTATAGAGGAGAACTAATCCAGCCTCAGCTCTTGATAACTGATTTGTAGAAATATCTTATTTTATCTGCTTAAGGATGCTAGCTTCCTTCCTTCCTTCCTTCCTTCCTTCCTTCCTTCCTTCCTTCCTTCCTTCCTTCCTTCCTTCCTCCCTCCCTCCCTCCCTCCCTCTTTTCCTTCTCTCTCTCTCTTTCTTTCTTTCTTTCTTTCTTTCTTTCTTTCTTTCTTTCTTTCTTTCTTTCCTTCTTCTTTCTCTCTTTCTCTTTCTTTCTTTCTTTCTTTCTTTCTTTCTTTCTTTCTTTCTTTCTTTCTTTCTTTCTTTCTTTCTTTCATCTTAAGTGGAAAGTGGGGAAGCAGAGAAACAGACTCCTGCATGTGCTCCGACCTGGATCCACCTGGCAAGCCTCTTACCTGGGCAATGCTCTGTCCATCTGGGGCTGATGCGAGGCCACGGAGCCATTCTCAGTGCCTGGGGCCAACTGGCTCCAATCAAGCTATGACTACAAAAGGGAAAGAGAGAGATAAAGTGAAGGGAAAAGGGAAGAGGTGAAGAAGCAGATGGTTGCTTCTCCTCTGTGTCCTGACTGGGAATCGAACCTGAGATATCCAATGCTCTACCACTGAGCTAACCAATCAGGGAAGAATGCCAGCTTTCAAAGTGTTGTTTCTAACAAGCACACACACAAAAAGTTTCTTTAAAAAGCTTGTTTTTCTATTAGAGTTGACATACAATATTATACTAGTTTCCAATGTACAACATGAGATTAGACACTTATATACTTTATGAAGTGATCACCTAGTAGGTCTAGTACTCATCTGACATCATACATAGTTATTGCAATATTATTGACTATATTCTCTATGCTGTATACTTTATGGCCCATGACTATTTTTTTAACGGGCAATTTGTACTTCTTAATCTCTTTAACCCTCCCACATTGTGACCATCAGTTTGTACTCTATATTTATGAGTTTGCTTCTGAAAAACAAAGTCTTTAAGAACCCACTACTCCTATTTGACCAGCTACTTCTGGCTAATAGAGTAAGACTGATGAGTTCTCTGAGTATAAGCCAATCACTTCACTAATTTGGCTAGAAAAAAGTTTATTTATTTAGAAGAATATCCTAATGCTTAATAAATAAGGTGTTAGTATGTTTATGGTGCCAATTATTGGCAGAAGTATGGAAGGCAGAGAAAATAAATCAGAATGTGTCCCTGTAGGTAAGCAAAACTCCCATATATGATGTGCCCCAAGTTAACTAACTGGTCCCCTAGAATTATGTTGCCATTTGAAGGCCTCACTTTTCTTCTTTGATGATGGCATTGAACACTCTAATTGGCATAGCCAGATAAGCCTTAAGAAAAGAGAAGCAGTCTATGTGCACACATTCAAAATTACAATGCCTACCAGCATGACCACATTTAGCCGTAAACCCTTTAATTAAGCATAAGATGAATAATAAAAAAAGTCAACTAATATTAAAAATGCTTTCATATGCACCTAAGAGCTTCTCCTACTGAAAGATGCATGTAACACAAATATGCTCTCATTCTGGGTCTATTTTTGAAAAGTTAATAAATATACTTCATCCCCAAACCTCTTTGTAACCTATCTATTTTTAAAATATTTTTTTCTGATTCCCTGATCATCTGGATAAACTATTGCCTACTGTTCTTGAATAAATGTTACTCAACATTTGCAGCCTGTTCTACCATGCAATGTGACAAACATGAATCATTCAAATTTTTGCTGAATGGCAGAACCTTCCCTACTCTGCTTTCCAGCTAGTAGGTTGCTGAGGAATTGCAGGCACACTTTTAACTGTTACTAGCTGAAGAACCATTTGTAAACCAGTATTTTTTTCTTTCTCAGTCAGCTGGTCACAGGGAACCCTATGTATGGCCTGTATAGGGTTGAGTTGAAGGGTCCTAGTGCGGTAGAGGAAGATGCACTGAGTTCAGAGATTTCTAGCACCCTAATTTTAATTTTTCTTAATATTGAAGAATAGTTTTTACCTGACTAGGCAGCATCACAGTAGATAGAGCATTGACTTGGGATGCTGAAGACCCAGGTTTGAAACCCCAAGGTCACCAGCTTGAACACGGGCTCATCCAGGTTGAACACAGGCTCACCAGTTTGAGTGTGGGGTCTTTGGATTCAGCGTGGGATCATAGAAATGACCACATGGTCACTGATTTGAGCCCAAAGGTCACTGGCTTGAGTCCAAGGTCACTGGCTTGAGCAAAGGGTCACTTGCTCTGCTGTAGCACGCCCCCACACACACCGTCAAGGTACGTATGAGAAAGCAATCAATGAACACCTAAGGTACTTCAACTACATGTTGATGCTTCTCATCTTTCTCCCTTCCTATTTGTCCTGTCTGTGCCCCTCTACCCCCTCAAAAAATGAATAGTTTTAGTTATAAACATTACACATTATAAAATAAATATAAAATTTATAGTTATATATATATTGTAGTTTTAAGTATAAAAATTAAAATAGGGCCTTAATGGACTGCCATCTACATTTAATCTCAGTTATTCCAGTAACAATTAGTCAGAAATGCTGATTACTATTACTGTTACTTTTTATGAAAAACATGATATTCTTGCTTCTGTCCATTAGATGTTTCCACTTGGCCTCTGAATTCTGAGATCTCATCTTACTCACTAAAATCAATGAATGAAGCCACATCAATACTACAGAGATCAGTAGCCACAGATCATGCTACAGAGAAGAGAAAATAGTATCTTACAGCTTTCAAGTCATAAAGGACTTATAACTGAATATTACATGATTAAGCCACTTCAACCTTATTAATTCCTTGAGGTACTAGGATCCGTCTTTTATATTGTACCATGGGAATTTGGGCAATTTGATAATTTAACATAAACTATATTTTAATCCATATTTAAGAAACCAACCTATAAAACAGAGTGATTTTTAATGCCTCAATTAGAAGTAATACCCTGACTTGACCAGGTGGTAGCGCAGTAGATAGGGTGTTGGACTGGGACATGGAGGACCCAGGTTTGAAACCCCGATGTCGCCAGCTTGAGTGAGGGCTCATTTGGTTTGAGCAGGCTCACCAGCTTGAGCCCAAGGTCGCTGGCTTGAGCAAGGGGTCACTCAGTCTGCTATAGCCGCCCAGTCAAGGGACATATGAGAAAGCAACCAATGAACAACTAAGGTGCTGCAATGAAGAATTGATGCTTTTAATCTCTCTCCTTTTCTGTCTGTCTTTCCTTATCTGTCCCTCTTTCTGTTTCTCTCTGTCTCTGACACAAAAAAATAAAAATAAAAAATAGAATACTCTGATTCTCTTGCAAATGTAGCTTTATAAATACATTTAGTAATAACTAAAATTGTATTTTCTACCTTAATCTTTCAAATTTCTAATTTCTTCTCACTCATTTTTCTCATTTTCATGTTACTATGTTAGCAAAATCTTTAATTGACTATGAATAACCTTTATTCCCAGGCCATCTTAAAATATCTCTCTGTAGTTGTACATGCAGTATAGGTAGTAATAGTGATAAGACTCGAGAATAGACATCTCCTCAAGATAACAACTGCTGATAAACTTATCCATAGTCAGAAGGCAAATCAAAATTAGCCTCATCGCCCTGGCCGGTTGGCTCAGCGGTAGAGCGTCGGCCTAGCGTGTGGAGGACCCGGGTTTGATTCCCGGCCAGGGCACACAGGAGAAGCGCCCATTTGCTTCTCCACCCCTCCGCCGTGCTTTCCTCTCTGTCTCTCTCTTCCCCTCCTGCAGCCAAGGCTCCATTGGAGCAAAGATGGCCCGGGCGCTGGGGATGGCTCCTTGGCCTCTGCCCCAGGCGCTAGAGTGGCTCTGGTCGCAACATGGCGACGCCCAGGGTGGGCAGAGCGTCGCCCCTGGTGGGCGTGCAGGGTGGATCCCGGTCGGGCGCATGCGGGAGTCTGTCTGACTGTCTCTCCCTGTTTCCAGCTTCAGAAAAATGAAAAAAAAAAAAGAAGAAAATTAGCCTCATCACTCAGGAATATAAAATCTACTACTATGGGCAAGGAAAGTTTATTGAGCATCAAAAGCCTTCACAAAAATTCCCCCATTCTAATTTTTGAGGTATCATAATTTCCCAATAAATATATAAATTTTCTCATCAGACACCTGTCAATTGTAATACCTTACAGTAGCAATAAATAGTAGCAAAATCTCTGTTCAATTATGGTAATTATTAACACTGTTCACCAAATATTTCCAGATTTACTTTTCTGGACATGTCCCGGGATTGCACTTACTGACCTTCTTAGGGTTGGGTTAGAGCCATATTATTGTCTGTGCCATTAGTTGTGTGTATAAATATGTGTATAACTTCCAAGACAAAGCATTTAATTGCTGGTACAAGACACCTGAGACTTTTCTTTTACAACTAGCATAGCCACTATGTTCAAGATGGTATCTTGCATGAACAGTCTGAATTTCTCAGAGAATGTGAAGGGAGTCTCCCACTCACCAGCAATGAATATGAGGTTTAAACTAACTTCATTTTTAGTTTCCTAGATTTGGGGGTTTGTTTGTTAAGTAGCATAGCTAGCTCATTCTTAATAATAGACTGATTATCATAGGTGTTAAGCCTGGGTTTTCACACAAGAGATTATAATTATTTTTGAAAATTCATAGAAATTCTCTGGAGCTGGGGCAGTCTCTAGTATAGGATTTGAAGCTTGGGCTTATCCTTTTGCTTTTCTATACTCTCCTGTATAGCTAAGGAAGATTACTCACTCTAGAATTCATACATTCTTGATTTTTGTCATAAGGGTCTATTGTAGCAGCTAAGCAGTTCACTGAATACTTTTCTTCAACAAACACTTTCTCCCAGGAGACAGATAATCACTTAATTTTTCCTTTGTTATACATGTAATGGAATAATAGTATTCTGTACCCTGATTTTAGCAGGATCCTCATTGTCTTTGAACACAACTAGGTCAGGTATTCAATAGTAGATGCCCATTACTTTGAGACTTACCACCATTCATGGATTGTTATATCAGCTAGGGAGTATTAGCAAAGACAGAGACCATTCAAGCTAATATTTGCATAACAACTGTTTTTAAGTCAGTGTAATTCCTTACTGAATTGCTAGCAAGTAATAGAAATAAACTTAAGGTTGAGATTTCAAGTTTAACTTCCAAGACAGAAATATATAGAACTGGATGCAAGAAGATGGTTTTGCCTCCTATGATGAGGAATTTGTTGTTACTGCTGCTTGCTTCATAACCACAACACCTATGCTACACTGCATGCACACACACACTCTCATGCACATAGATAAGAAGATGCCTTGTACCTTGTTTCTCTCTCTACTTAACCCAGTTTTGAATTTGAGAGTTAACTCGAATGTGTTTGATTTGAGGAATCTAAATCAGGAGAATCATGTATTCTTGGGGTTCTTTTTGTTTGTTTTAGAAATCTAGCATCCACATTATCAGAAAGCATAATAGAAAGACGTTGAGATGGAATTTAAACAGTTCGAGCCAATGAATTTGACACAGTTTACTTATATGATCATGATTTATGGAGTAAAAGTCTAATTGTGGAAAAGATTTAAAATTAGTACTTCGATTTTGAAGTTTTCCCTCAAGAATCTATTCTATAGAATTGTTGCCAAACCTTTGGTTTAACTCACAATTTTAAGTACATAATTTGTGCCAAATTCTGGGAATATAAAGATGAATTATATCATCTCACCTTGCCTGGAACAATAGTGTGATTAATCTGTCTTTTATTTAAAATATTTTATTTCTTTATTTGTCTTAAGATATATTATCCTGTATGCTATTGGCTTGTGAAACTGCCACAGCAAATCTGTGCTAAGTAAATTTTCAAAAGACTTAAAAAAAAAAGATGAATTGTACCAGTTCATTATCTTTAAGGGCCTAACACTCTATAATGTAAAGTAGACTAATCAATAGCTATAGTAACAGCGTTAACACTATACCAAGAGGTGAACAACATATTATGGGATTAGTTAGCTTTGGGTGAGTATAGAGTAAATATTTAGGTACTCCTTAAAGAAGTATTTTTCTGCTATTAGATGGGATAGAAATAGATTATTTGAGGAGACAAGAATGAGTAAAGTATGAAAAGATGAATATCCATATCAATTTGTATACAATAAATATTTGATGAAATAAATAAGAGAAAACTGGAATGCAGAGGTCATAACAAAAGTGAAAAGAAAGTAGGCCAGGAGAGTTAGGACTTTTAGATTGTTAAGGGCCTTTTAAGCCAGTTTTGACTAATGAGCTGTGAATGGAAATCAAGAGATATCATGTTCGGGCCAGAACATTTTACTTGCTGGTACAAAAACCGAGTGTTATCTTTGCTCTTTTGCTAAGCCACCAATGTCCATAAGGAGACTTATCCAAACATAGGAAATATAAGAACACAAAACTCTTTTGTATAAAGAAATTTTGATGTCATATTTTTGTAATGTTAACTCTGGAAGTGCTGAGGAAGATAGACTGTGTGGCAGACAGCTGGCGTCAGGCAGTTTCGAAAAAATGCTGTGTCAGAGCCTGTGTACATTGCAGCAGAAGCAGTAAGAGAGAGGAGGAAGCTTATTTCAGAGACATTAATGAAGGGAAATGAGAAGACTTAGTAGAAGCAAATATATTGATGAAGACAGAGAGAGAGAGAAGCCAGCAATAAGTTTAACATTAAGATCTTGGCTTTCTGAGTAAATGGCTATGTCTTAGTTGGAACACAGACATTTAATGCTCATCAAATATCTGTGTATGTTCCCATATTGCTCAAGTCTCTTGCTATAAGTTAAGATCTGTGAGCTATGAGCAAAAATGGTATGTGTCCCTCCTGAGGGAAAAAATAACATATGGTGAGCAATTCTCTGGATCTTTCTTCCCTGACTTTGATGGCAGTAGAAATCTAGATCTGACATGGCTGAACTACTTAGGGGCTAGAGATCCCTAAGTCACTTGATAGATATAAGCAACCCTAGAATGTCATCCAGTTCTCATCACACATTGAGTTAAGTGAGAGATGAACTTCTTCATGTCTAAATTGACTATGGTTATGGTGTTGGTTTTATGACATTTTACCGTGATTACAATAGGTTGAATAGAAGAAGACCTAAAATTTGTAGATATGATAATTATAAAATGTATTGAATATTTTCAAATGCCAGTCACTGTTTTAAGCACATGCATTATATGTAACAATGCATTTGCTTCTAGAACAACCTATGAAGGATGGCTTGTTTTATCCTAATTTTAGAGATAAGAAAATTGAGTCACAGGGAAGTTCCATAATTTGATTTCATATAGTTAGAATGCTATGAGCTTGAAATTCTGGACCAGCTTTTACACATGCTGAATTTGACACAAGAATAGTCAGTGTACATATAAAGAAATATTCTTGGTGGTCAAGAGATTTAACTTTGTAAGTTATTACCATAAAGTTGATGTCTGGGGAATAATAGAGAAATGGCACAGTGAGAGATACTTATAATCTCTTCCCTTAAAACTTCAACAAATTGAACAATTATATGCAGCAAAGGAATCCCAGCTAAGCTTGCAGCCACACTTAAACAATCCAACAACAAATGGACTGAAGGTGGAACCAGTTGAAAAGAAGGTGGGATATAAAATGTTTTTGCTGTGGAATCTGGACAGGAGAGAAGGTGGAGAACTGAATTTTTCACTCTCCATGCTGGACTCAGAAAGGGAATTTTATTCAGAGCCAGGAGAGGTGAAGAGGAGTTGAACAAAGGCAGGCATCACCAGGTGCAGGGTTAAGAGGACTGCACATGTTGCTTGGCTTGCAATCAGCCTGCACCACTCACTGGATCAGCTTGCACTGGGCCCAAAGTGTTTGGCCTTTGTGGGAAGGTGCATGCTTAATTATCGTGTGCTAGTTCCATGGTGCCTGGCTTATGTGGCACTGTGCATGCTAGACCCATAGCTCTCTAATGTACTTGCTGCAGCCAGTGCTCTAGCAGCAGCCTACGCTCTGTGCAGTGTTAGGAAAAACAAAAGTGTGCCTCCTAAAGCCTCCCAGATTCCACCTCCTTCCCCATATGGTACAAAGAGGGGCAGTGTCAGCCCCCCCAATACTGACTCTCTAGAGTCACTCTCTACCCTGAGAGGTGAAAGTGCTTTGCATCTGATCCCCTCCTTGGCTGAGACTTGGGGAAGAACAGCTGAATACCTGAAGCCACCACTGCTAAAGCTGTAAAGCCAGCCACTAAGCTATAAAGCTATAACTGTAAAGCCCCAACAACAAGCCTCACCTACCACAGTGAATGTGGCCCTGCCTACATCACTTTGACAGCAATTTCACAAACTCAAAACTTATAGTACAGCAACACCTACTGGAAAAAAAATTGTTTCTTGTTAGGGTTCTTAATAATACCATTCTCAAATGCTATCAAGAAAGAAGAAATCATACATCATGGATACACAAGACAGAGGCATAGATCAGATAGATAATAAAAAAATCTCCAGAAGAAAATCTCAGTTACATGGAAACCTTGGAGTTAAATGACAGATAATTCAAAATTGAAGTTCAAAAAAACTCAGTAAGATACAAGAAAACACTGACAGGCAATTTAATGAGCTCAAAAAAAATTAATGAACAAAAAAAGTATTTCACCAAGGAGATTAAAACTATAAAAAAGAACTAAAAGACATGAACAGCTCAATACATGAACTGAAAAATGAGGTAACAAGTTTAGCTAATAGAACAAGCCAGAAAGAGGAGAGAATCAATGACATGGAAGACAGGCAACTAGAGATGCTACAGAGAAAAGAGAGATTCACAAATTAAAAAAAATGAGAGAGCTCTATGAGAACTCTCGGATTCCAACAGAAAGGGCAATATAAGAATAATGGTTATATCAAAAGAGATGGAAAAAGGAATGGAAAACCTATTTAAGCAAATAATTGATGAGAACTTGCCAAGACTGTGAAAAAAGTTAGAGTCTCAAATTCTAAAAGCAAACAGAACACTGAGTTACCTCAACCCAAACAGATCTACTCCAAGGCACAATGCAATAAAATTGTCAAAAATCAATGACTAAAAAAAGAGTCCTCAAGGCAGATAGGGAAAAGAAGACTACAGCATATAAAGGAAAGCACATTAGGTTATCATTAGACTTCTCAGAAGAAACCCTACAAGCCAGAAGAGAGTGAACCCAAACATTCAAATTACTGAAAGAGAGAAACTACTGGCCAAGAATACTATCTCCATCAAAGCTATCCTTTAAATATAAAGGAGAAATAAAAACTTTTACAGACATACAGAAGCTGAGGGAATTTATCACTAGAAAACTCGCACTGCAGAAAATACTAAAGGGGGCTATTTGACTAAACACACACACAAAACTATAAGTAATAGCTCCAACAAGATCACAATAAAAAAAAGAATAATCTGCAACAACAATAACATAAAAGAGGAGAGGATAAAGATCAGCAGTAGCAAAGGAGGATGAAGTGCAGAAGCACTCATATGATAATGGACTCTTGTAAATATGACAATTTCTTTTTTAATAACCTAAAGGTAACCACCCACAAAAATGCCACTACTAAAACACATAGCTTAAAAACAAGGGGGGGGGGGAGAAGTATGGAATACCACCAAACAAAAACAACTAACAGAAAAACAAAAGAGAAGAACCAAACGAGACACAGACCTATCAGAAATAAAAACATAAAATGGCTATAGGAAATGCACAAGTATCAATGATTACCCTAAATATAAATGGATTGAGCTCAAAAGTAGAGACACAAAGTAGCAGATTGGATCAAAAAGCAAAACCCAACCATATACTGCTTTCAAGAGATATATCTAAGCTGCAAAGAGAAAAGTAGACTCAACATGAATGGTTGGAAAATGATTCTCCAAGCAAATAGTACACAAAGGAAAGGAGGTGTAGCCATATTCATATCTGACAATGCTGATTTCAAGACAATAAAGATTATCAAAGACAAAGATGGTCATTTCATAATGATAAAAAGAACATCATATCAAGAAGACATAACATTTTTAATATATATGCACAGAATCAGAGAGCATCAAAATATATAAGACATCTACAAACTGATCTAAATATAGAAACAGACAAAAAATACTTATACTTGGAGATCTCAATACACCATTGAAGGCTGTAGATCAATCATCCAAACAGAAAATTACTAAAGAAATATAGGCCTTAAATGACACACTAGACCAATAGGCATAATAGAAATTTACAGAAAATTTTATCCCAGGACTTCAGAGTACACATTTTTTCCAGTGTACATGGAACATTCTCAAGAATAGACCATATGTTGGGTCACAAAACTAACATCAACAAATTCAGAAAAATTGAGATTATACCAAGCATATTCTCTGACCATAAGGCTTTGAAATTAAATTTAGTTGCAAAAAAAAAAAATAAAGAAAGAAAGAAACTCACAAAATAATGTGAAAATTGAATAACATATTTCTAAAAATGACTGGATCAAAGAAGAAATGAAAGCAGAGATCAAAAGATACACACAGATTAATGAAAATGATAATATGATATAACAAAATTTTTGGGATGCATCAGAAATAGTAATAAGAGGAAATTTTATATCATTACATGCTTATATCAAGAAACAAGAAAGATCCCAAGTAAAGAACTTACCATCACATCTTAAGAAACTAGAAAAAGAAGAACAAAGGCAACTCAAAATAAGTAAGAGAAAGGAAACAGTAAAAATTAAAGCAGCAATAATAAAATAGAGAACAGAAAAACTATAGAAAAAATCAATACAGCAAAGAGCTGGTTCCTTGAGATGATCAATAAAATTGATAAACTTCTGGCAAGACTCTCTAAGGAAAGAAAAGAAAAAAATCATATAAACAAAATCCAAAATGAAAGAGGAGAAATTATCACAGATATCAGATATATAAAGGACCATTGTAGAATACTATGAAAAAATATATGGCACCAAATTCAACAATCTAGAAAAAATGAATAAATTCCTAGAACTATACAATCTTCCTAGACCGAGTCACAAAGAAGTGGAAATCCTCAATAGACCCATAAGCAGGGAGGAAATAGAAACAACTATCATAAACCTCCTCAAAAATAAAAATCCAAGGCCAGATGGCTACAATAGTAAATTCTACTAAACATTCAAAGAAGATTTGGTACCTATCCCTCTAACATTTTATGAGGCCAACAAAACCTTTATGCCCAAACCTGGCCAGGCTATTACAAAAAAGAAAACTACAGACCAATATCTCTAATGAATACAGATGTAAAAATCCTAAACAAAATACTAACAAATTGAATACAATATATTTTAAAAATAGTACATTAGCCTGGCCAGGAGGTGGCACAGAGAATGGAGCATCGGACTGGGATGCGGAGGACCCAGGTTCGAGACCCCGAGGTCATCAGCTTGAGCGCAGGCTCATCTGGTTTGAGCAAAGCTCACCAGCTTGGACCCAAGGTCGCTGCTTGAGCAAGGGGTTACTCAGTCTGCTGTAGGCCCACGGTCAAGGCACATATGAGAAAGCAATCAATGAACAACTAAGGTGTCGCAATGAAAAACTGATGATTGATGCTTCTCATCTCTCTCTGTTCCTGTCTGTCTGTCCTTATCTATCCCTCTCTCTGACTCTCTCTCTGTCTCTGTAAAAAAAAAAAAAAAAAAAGGAAAAGAAAAAAAGAGTACATTACAAGCAAGTGGGATTCATTCCAGGAGCACAAGGATGGTTAACATGTAAATCAATTAATGTTATGTACCATATCAACAAAACAAAGAAAAATCATATGATCTATCAATAGATGCAGAGAAGGCATTTGATATGATACAACATCATTCTATGTTTAAAACCATCAATAAAATGGATATAAAAGGAAAATACCTCAACATAATAAAGGCCATTTATATGACAAACCATCAGCTAATATCATACTAAATGGAGAAAAACTGAAAGCTTTTCCTCTAAAATCAGGAACAAGACAAGGCTGCCCACTCTTTTTATTTCTATTCAACATAGTGCCGGAAGTTTTACAGCAATCAGACAAGAGAAAAAATTAAAAGGCATTCAGATCCAAAAAGAAGTAAATGTTGTACCTTTTGCAAATGACATGATCCTGTTTATAGAAAACCCCAAACACTCCACAGAAAGACTAATAGAAACAATAAACCAGTACAGTAAGGTCTCTGTATGGCCAGAGGAACCACCATTGTGGCCATGCAGGTTCTCTTTGGATTCAGGCAGATGGTAAAGAAACAGTGGAGCCAAAAATAGTGGGCCATTTCATTTATTTAGGTCTCACACAGGCAGAGGAGCAAACACGCAAAAAGACATTTCCTTTTCATGCAGGACTCCCAAAGTCCTGACACATTCTCTTGGTCCACAACCAGAAGAATCTTCTCTGGTTCCTCCTAGAATCTAAGGCCTCACCAGTCTCAGTGGAACTTGCAAAAGCCCCCCAACTCTTGTTCCCTTACTGCACACTTTCTTCTCTCTGCAAAACTGGCTTCTTCTTCAGCACTCTGCATTTTCTCTGCTCTCCCTGCAAAATCTGGCTTGGCCCACAAAAACCCCTCCTCCACCAATCATTAGCCAAACAATGGCCCCTCCCAAGCAGAAATGCAATCTGCAATTTGCAATCAACTATCCTGCTCTGAGGGCAAGCACATACGTGGCTGCTCAGAACCATTTTTAACAGTAAAAGTATGCAAATTAAAAAAAAGCAAATTTTACAAACTCATTTGCCCAATAGCCACAGAATAAAAAAGAAATATACAAAAGTCTATTGTTTTTATATATGCCAGCAATGAAACTTGATGAATTGAACTAAAAAAAATAATCCCTTTTACAGTTGCAACAAAAATAATAAAACACCTAGACACCTAGGGATAAACTTAACAAAGACTGTAAAGGATCTATATACTGAAAACTACAAAGCATTTTTAAAGGAAATAAAAAAGACACAATGAAATGGAAAAATATTCCATGATTATGGACTGGAAGAATCAACATAGTTAAAATGGCCATATTACCCAAGGCAATATACAAATTTAATGCAACTGCCATCAAAATTTCAATATCATTTTTAAAGAAATAGAACAAAAATCACTGGATTTGTATGAATTCATAAGATACTTTGAATAGCCAAAGCACTCCTGAGAAAAAAGAATAAAGCTGAAGGTATTACAATACTGACTTCAAATTATACTACAGAGCCATGATAATCAAAACAGTATGGTGTTAACATAAAAACATACAGACCAATGGAACAGAATTGAGAGCCCCAAAATAAAACTACATATATATGGACAAACCATCTTTGACAAAGGAGCCAAAATCACAAAATAGAGAAAAGAGAGCCTCTTCAATAAATGGTGCTGGGAATATTGGAAAACTACATGCAAAAGAATGAAACTTGACTACAGTTTGTTCTCCTGCACAAAAATCAATTCAAAATGGATCAAAGACTTAAACATAAGATCTGAAACAATATATTACATAGAAGAAAATATAGGCACTAAACTCATGGACCTTGGACGTAGAGAACAATTTATGAATTTGACCCTAAAGGCAAAGGATGTAAAGGCAGAAATAAATGAATGGGACTATATCAAACTAAAAAGCTTCTGCAGAGCAAAAGAAACCGATGATAAAACAAGTAGACACCCAACAAAATGAGAGATGATATTTGCAAATAACAGCTCCAATAAGGGGTTAATATCCAAAATATAAAAAGAACTCACAAAGCTCTGCAACAAATAAGCAAACAATCCAATTAAAAAATGGGAGAGGATCTAAACAGACACTTCTCCCAAGAAGACATACAAATGGCCAACAGATACATGAAAAAATGCTCATCTTCATTAGCAATTAGAGAACTGCACATCAAAACTACAATAAGATACTACCTCACACCTATTAGATTGGCTGTTATCAACAAGACAGTTAATAGCAAGTGTTGGAGAGGCTGTAGAGATAAAAGAACCCTCATTTACTACTGTTGGGAATGTAAATTAGTACAACCATTATGGAAGAAAGTACAGTGGTTCCTCAAAAAATTAAGAATAGTACTACTTTATGACCCAGCAATCCCACTACTGCCTATCTACCACAAAAACTCGAAAACATTGGTATATAAAAACACATGCACCACCATATTTATTGCAGCATTATTCACTGTGCCCAAGACATGGAAACAACCAAAGTGCCCCTGTTGGGCAGATAACATATATTATGCTCACTTTGTTAAAGATGGCACTGCCCACGTGGAAGCCCGTTGCCCAGGTGATAATATTAGTATGTTAATATGTGTTGGGGGAGGGCTTTCGTGTCAAAAGGTTTTAAAAGGAAGAGAGATCACGTTGTTCCGGGGAAGAGTGATAATGTTCAAGGAGTAAGAGAGTAACATCCCATGTTGTAAGAGAGCAGAGAAAGGCCACATGGAGGAGACCAGGAGAAGCAGTCAAGATGGTGGAGTGCTGAGGGAGAAGCCAGTTTGTGCGGAGAGAAGGAGATGGGAAACAGGTAAATAAGGCTGGTGAGGTAGACACCTTTGATTCTAGGAAACTCAGATAAGTCAGTAGCTTTGTGAGCGCTGAATGAGTGGGTTTTGGATCCCAGTGTGTGTTTTTACTTGCCTGCCAGATGCAAGCTAGGATTAAAGCTAATGGCCCATCAGTTCTTGGCTCCATTGTTTCATTACTGACTGTCTGAATCTAATGTGAACCTGCACTGGCCAGGCGGCTGTGATGGTGGCCATGGCTACTGGCCTTACACACCCTCCATAGAAGAGTGGATAAAGAAGATGTGGTGTGTATATACATACAATGGAATATTACTCAGCCATAAGAAATGATGACATAGGGTAATTTATGACACCATGGTTGTCTTCAGAGTTGAAACACATGATTTCAACTACAATATGCATAAAAACATTCCCAAATATCTACTTGTATCTTTATGTCTAGCTTGTGTGTTTTGCTTTTCTCTAAAAGTCTTAATGTCTACAATAGATCTCTAATTAGTTATTACCAATATACAGAGAAAATTAACATCATTTGGTGGTTAACATTTCTTAATGCTCGTATTGCTATAAGATTTCTGCAGAGCAAAACATGCTATCAGCTATGTTGCTGAAAAAAATGTTAGAGTCACTGAGTTCCTGGTTCAATCCTGTCTCTATTACTTACTTTATATGAGAGCTGGGATCCTCTAAGCTTTAAATTCTGAGCCCCAGTTCTCTCATTGATTCATTGGGGGCAACTGAGTCTTATTTTACCCATTGTGAGTACCAAATAAAATAATTCACAAAAATTACTATGTAACAGGTATATAATAGGCTCTCTATATGAGTGAATTCCCTTCTCACTAGTTTGTGTTTTCAATAGTTTTTTACTATCAGACAGCCAATTAGGTCTATTAGAATAGACCTTCAAAATTTTGTTTTGATTCTGCATTTTTGATAGTTTGGATTTTAAGATACTTTAAAATATGAATTAAGACTAATATTTTTTACTCAATAGTAATATACATACCCTCCTTTAGTTGGACGATTAAATTGTGAATATATAATTTAAAATAATTTAATAAATTTTTTGATCTTTATGCTTTTTTCATTGGGAAAAAATTTTTCTTTGATCATCATAAGAATATTTACACTCACTTGATTCTTCTATCCATCTCCTTTAAAAATGCAGTTTAAAACTGATTATTTCATAAAACTCTTTGTTAATAAAATCTAAAATCTATATTCTGATACTAGTTTATAATAATCTATATTTAAATCTGCAATAATCCCTCCCTGATTATGTAAGCAATATGTAGTGGAGATAGAAATTTAGAAATTTGGGGAAAGTATTTTAGGAATGTGATTAGAGTTACAATAGATGCACCCTAATGCTTTTTATATGCAATGCATTTGATAAAGTAATGTGAATTACAAAGCTATCATGCTGTTATTTTTCTTGAGAATTTCAGTCAGTTTTCAGTTTCCTATTCTGACTTTTTCTGACAAGTACATCTATCGAAGAATATCAGCAATTTTTTACATGGAGATTGTCTCACTAGAGACTATCCTGACATTTAAATGCTTTCCTATATTTTATTGTAAAGTAATAATGAACCAAAAAATGTGTTCATTGTAGAGGAGGATATAATTAATTTGCCTGATAAGTGTATCAAAGGTTCTACTTTTTTTCAACTTCTATCTGCACAAGATAAAAGAGGTATAATTGTTCCTTTGTATTTTACTTATAGGTGTCTCACTTTTATTTAAAAATACTGATAAATAAGGTTTATGCTCAAACTTATTATTATAATGGCAGTTGCTATTGCCAATATAGATAATACTGCAGGGAATTCTATCTCAAAGCAAGTACAAGCTGGTTAATAAGCATCTGTTCAAAATCATTTTTTTCTTAGAATTTTGTTTAACTCCATAAATTATTTTCTATTTTACAATTTCACAGTGAATATAATTTGAAAAAATAACATAACATTTTCTACCTGGAGTGTGGTTTATGCCTGAGTGAAAAATAAACACAATAATGCCACGTAAAAGTAGAGGACACTCATCTGAATATTGTATTATCTGGAGGCAGGATATCAGCCAGCAACATTCTTTCCTTCATTTAGTCACTCATTCAGGGACAGACCCTGGATACTAGGGTGGAAAACATTGTCCCCATTCCACTTCACAGATACTATGACCAATCAGATGACGCAGTTCAAGTATTTCTGCCTGTTTCATATATCCCACCTTTAATAAGAACCTCAAAGTCGCATGTTTCAAGTGAGCTTAGGAGGTTCAGTGATCAAGCACTCTGGCTCAGAGCTGATTAAAATAAGTAAATTAAACTTGAGTGAGGCTGCTAAATGGTAAAGAAATTAACAAGAAATAAAAGCTTTTTGTCTGTGAGAGTGGATAGCAAAGTTTTCCCCACTTACTCAACTACAGAAGAGCTGACTGTCATTTCCAATTCTTAGTCATTTGTTTATCACTTACTGACTTTTTAACATGTGGCTTATACTCTACATGGCTCTGGACTTAAATTGAAGTATAATATGAGCTCGCTAAAAGGGACTCACAGTACTGTAAATATGTGTATGTATTCGTGTTTGTGTTTGTGTCTTTGGCAAGGAAATGGAGATAGCTGGTTTAGATTTTGAGACTCAGAATAGATCAGAGGGAATAAAGTGTCAAGGAAGAACTTTTAACTAAAATAAAAGTTACTTAAAAGTAAGGAGCAAGCCTAAAATTTCTTGCAGAGATAGCAACATAACCACTACAAAGATAGCATGATGACAAAGGTGTCCTTGAAAAGGCAGAAGGAGGAACAGTAGGAGTAAAGATGGCAGGCAGGCAGCTATCCCGGTGATAGCTGGAAGAGCAAACGGGTGAGGATCTGGGAACATGAGAGTGAGTGAGGCAGTGTGAATATCTGCATTATTGCTCAGCAAATCATCTCTACACTTCCTGTCCTACCGTAAGTGCAGCACATTTCTATATGCCTCTTTGATTTGGGGCTTGACTCTATGGCAAATGCCTGGACCACTGCAGGCAGAACATGTGTTCCAAATGTAAGTCTTATAAGGTATCCAGTATTGTTCCTCAATTCTTTGGGAACTTTTGATATCCTCCATTAAGACCATACCTCACGAAGCTTCATCCTATCTAGCCTAAGCTCCATATTAAATAAGTGGGGCAGAGTTCCCCAGACAACCTGAACACATGTACAAATAAATAGTTGTGGAGAATAAATAAGAATTTTAATTGAAAAATTACTCTTATATGGCACTGAATTTTGAGAAGTTTTCTTTTCCCTATAAAAATAGCTCAGTAATAAGTTAATTGTGTTAACATAAAAAAAAATTCCAAACCTGTAAGAATCTTTAATGAGTTTATTTGAGCCAAACTGTTGACAATTGCTGGGAAGCAAAATCTCAATAGATTGAGAGAGTGCTCCAAAAAAATGGTGGTTTTACTACTTATTTTATACAGAGACATAAGGGGATTACATGAAATTGATTTGATTGGTGATAAATAAAGGAGGTGAGAGAAAGCAAGGTGGGGAAATCTCTGGGATTGGGTAAAAAGTACTGAAACCTCTTTTACGTAGGCAAGAATAAGATAGTTCATAGTTAATTAACATGATAACAATAACAATGAGGAGATATGTGGGTTCCTGACTGCTTGGCCTGAGGATGGGGCAGGAAAAGAAGGTTACCTGCATGTTATCACTTACAATATTATAGATGAAAGAGACAACAGAAAGGCTACTTCAGTGTTAGTCAACCTGGTTCCTACCGCCCACTTTAGTGCAGAGCAACCAAAGTATAAATTAAAAGATAGATTTAAGATAGATTTTAGATGTAAGTTGTTTTATAAAGCTTTATTCTGCCAAACAGCGAAAATCTGACATAAAGTACTTGGTAAGTAATTATTATTATGCGCTTTAACTTGCTGTAACTGCTTTATAAATTTTATAAAGTAAAGTTACTTCCGTACTTTATAAATCACCATTACTGTGGAACCAGTGGGCAGTTAGAAAATTTTACTACTAACAGAGATACAAAAGTGGGCAGTAGGTAGAAAAAGGTTGACTACCCCTGGGCTAGTTTAAGGTAAGCATTAACTTTCTTAGAGAAAAAAACCTCTTTAGGACATGACTACCCACCATGAACTGCCTTGAGTTAGAAAGTTTTAATTTCAGACCATCCAGTGTCGTTTCTTTAGGTCTGAGTCTGTAAAGCCACGATGCAAACTTTCCCTGAGCTTGTCAGGGT
Source organism: Saccopteryx bilineata (assembly GCF_036850765.1). Taxonomy (NCBI): domain Eukaryota; kingdom Metazoa; phylum Chordata; class Mammalia; order Chiroptera; family Emballonuridae; genus Saccopteryx; species Saccopteryx bilineata. The sequence goes on from NC_089494.1 coordinate 185,306,335, forward strand.
CAACATGTGGCCCCTTTTGTTGAAAGTTGTTAGCTACAATGCAGATGCTAAATTATCAGTGTGAGGCCAGTATCCACGACCATCATCACAGCAGCCTGGCCCATGCAGGTTCGCATTGGATTCGGACAGTCAGTAAAGAAACAATGGAGCCAAAAACTGATGGGCCATCATCTTTAATCCTAGCTTGCACCTGGTGGGCAAGTAAAAACACACACTGGGCTACAAAATCCACTCACATTCAATGCTCACAAAGCTACTGACTTATCCGAGTTTCCTAGAATCAGAGGTTCCTAACTCACCAGACTTATTCACCTCTGTTCCCCATCTCCTTCCTCCTCCCTGCACAAACTCTGCATAAACTGGCTTCTCACTCAACACTCTGCCATCTTGGCTGCTTCTTCTGGCCTCCATATGGCCTTTCTCTGCTCTGCTCTCTAATGCTAATCTCGGGAACCAAGAGAGCAAGCTCCTGTTCTGCCCCCATTTTATAGTGTAGAAATCAAAACCTTTTAATCCAATATACAAAATAGGGAAGTCTCTAATACAAAGTCACTTATCTGAGATATGATGGGATTGTACCACCCCTCATCAAAAAGGGTGGGAAAGGCTTAGTCCTAAAACCAAGCCCCAGGCTACAAGGATCCTGCCTGCCCACAGCCTGCCCCCAACACACATTAATATCACCTGGGCGACGGGCTTTCACATGAGCAGCACCATCTTTAACAAAGTGAGCATAATATATTTTATGTGCCTAACAGTCACCATAAGAAATTTCTTTCTCTCTTCCTTCCTTCCTTCCTTCCTTCCTTCCTTCCTTCCTTCCTTCCTTCCTTCCTTCCTTCCTTCCCTTCCCTTCCCTTCCCTTCCCCCCCTTCCTTTTCTTTCTTTCTTTCTTTCTTTCTTTCTTTCTTTCTTTCTTTCTTTCTTTCTTTCTTTCTTTCTTTCTTTCTTTCTTTCCAGAGACAGAGAGAAAGTCAGAGAGAGGGATAGATAGGGACAGGCAGACAGTAACTGAGAGAAATGAGAAGCATCAATCATCAGTTTTTCGTTGCGACACCTTAATTGTTCATTGGTTGCTTTCTCATAGGTGCCTTGACTGCAGGCCTTTAGCAAACCGAGTAACCTCTTGCTCAAGCCAGCGACGTTGGGTCCACGCTGGTGAGTTTTGCTCAAACCAGATGAGCCCGCGCTCAAACTGGTGACCTCGGGGTTTCGAACCTGTGTCCTTCCACATCCCAGTCCGACACTCTATCCACTGTGCCACCGCCTGGTCAGGCAGAAATTTCTTAACCCTTAAGAATTTTATGTGAGTTTATTTGAGCCAAACTGTTGACAATTGCTGGGAAACAAAGTCTCAACAGATTGACAAAGTGCTCCGGTATATGGCGGTTTCATAGCTTATTTTAGACATCAGAATCAAAGGGGACAATGTAAGTGAGTTCATGAAATTTGTAATAGGTAGAAGATAGGAGAAAGCAAAGTGGGGAAATCTCTGGGATTGGATAAACTTATTTGACCAACATGTATCTTGAAAGCACCAGAGTGTAGTCCTACAGAAGCCTGATATGTAAAAAGAACTGTAACTGTCTCTCTAAAGAGAAAGAACAGCATGCCTAAAAAACAAAAGTCTCCAAACTTGTGGTAATGTGTGGGTCAAATAAGTTTGCAAATATGATATATTGATATATATTTGCTTGCTTAGAGTTTGCATTGGGTGTGGGGGACAGGCTGTAAGCAGGCAGGGTCCTTATAGTGTAAGGCTTAGTTTTAAGACTAAGCCTTTCCCACTCTTTTAATACTAAGACCTTCTCAACACTAAGCTTTTTCCTCACACCCTTGACTGTTGCATGATGTAAGAAAGGTGCACTCTTATGAGGAATCCCATTTATGCCTCAGATAACTGGCTTTGTATCACAGACTTCCTTATTTGTATACTGGCTTAAAGGCTTTAATTTCTACACTATAAAATAAGGGAGACCAGGGGTCTTTCTCTCTGTTCCTGAAATTAGTATTTCAGAGGAGAAGCAGCCAAGATGGCAGAGTGCTGAAGGAGAAGCCAGTTAGTGTAAAGTTTGTGTAGAGAGAAGGAGATGGGGAACAGAGGTGAATAAGGCTGGTAAGGTACAAACTATTGATTCTAGGAATACTCAGATAAGTCAGTGGCTTTGGGAGCCCTGAATGGAAAGGGAAGTGTTTTCCCACTGTGTGTATTTCTCGCCCACTGGGTGCAAGCTAGAATTAAAGGTAATGGCTCACCAGTTCTTGGCTCCGTTGTTTCATTACCGTCTGTTCAAATCAAATGCAAACCTGCATGGGCCAGGCGGCTGTGATGGTGGCTGTGGCTACTGGTTTTCCTTTCTGCCTTCTGGCTGTTTTAGGTCACTGGCATCAAATACATCAGAAACCCACTTACAGCTTACAGAAAGCAGTATTAGCAAAATTATCAGCAGCCTAGAGCAAATGTGACTTTCTATTATGTAGCTTGACCAGGCAAGCCCAGGGTTTCGAACTGGTGACCTCAGTACTCCAGGTCGATGCTTTATCTACTGTGCCACCACAGGCCAGGCAGAACTCCTATTTCAGAGGAAAAATACTGAGAGTCACTCACTTTCTACAGACAAAAAGCAGTCTGAGAAAACTGGTCAGTCACCAGGAAGTACTGATTCAAAAGTAGCCAAAAAGGATTATAGATAAAGAAGGGCCCCCCCAGAGGGGAGTAGAAAGAGGGGTAGAGATCAATGGTGAATGGTTCATCACCACAGAGCAAATCTGGAGTCATTCAGAGAACATTATCTACCCTCAGGGTGGGGTTTCTCTTCTTTTCCTTGTGGAATAAAAATCTTTATTGTGGATATTATAGCTCCTTTCACCCATGTACATTGGGTGTGTAGAGGGTAAATGACTTGTCTCTTTATCCTTAAATCTTCAGATCCAGAGGAGCTGCAACTTGGAAAGATGCATTTTTAAATCTGATGCTGTGATAATAGATAAGTATATTAGTGCTCTTAGATTAGAAGTAAATTTTTTTGTGGTTGTTGTTGTTCTTGTTTTTTTATGCAAGAAAACAAGTAAATATTTGTGAAGAAGAGGGTGAACTCTGTTAGGTGATTGTTCAGCAAATATTCACTCCCTCCTACCTCCCATTATGGGTGCAATATACTTCAATTGAAATGGCAAAGTAGTAACAGTGCAAAATCCATAGACCTTAAGATATACCACATGTTCTACAGGCTCCTTTCGGAGCTTCTGACCTCTGTGATGAGAAAACAAGACCCCAGGTAGCCCACGCACCTCAGTCTAGACTCCTGAATAGGCTTATGGGACCGAGTAGCTCCAGTTAAACCAAACAAAAGCAGACTAAAGTAAAGCCATTCCAGTTCATTCTTACAGCCACTACGGCCTACCTATAGACCTATTGGCATGAAAATAAAAGACTTGCTGCCAAATACAGACAGAAACCTTAGTTCTGCAAGAAAAAGAGAGACAAAGTTATGTGCTGAGGGTAGTAGGAAAAGTGGTGACAAGGGCCATGATTAGACTACAGTATTGAATTATTTTAAAAGTGATTTTGAGAAATGGCAGAGAAATAAGAAGCCGCATAGGAAGAGAATCTAGGGCAGTATTGGAAACAAGCTTTTTTTCCGTCTCTTTTCTGACAGTCAAGGATGTCTGCCACTTGCGTGTGAACTCACAAAATGAATTCTTCCTCCTTTATCCTGTGTTCTCTTACTCTTTAAGAGATCTCATATTATTTTGTACTTGTTTAACCTAACAGATCTTCAAACTCTGCCTCTCATAATAAGTTTATTTAAAGCCCTCTTCAAAAGTTAAAATAAAAGATCTGTAGTCATATGTATAAACAATAGCACACAAAAATATATTATTACCCTTTTAAGACTAATAGATTGTTAACACTTAAGTCAAAAGAGCAAAATTGACCCTTGTGATTCTGAACTAAGAAAACTGCTTTTCTTGCAAAAGGGCCTAATTTTTTAAAATGCCATTGTCTTGGCAGAAGGTGTGTCACTCATGAGCACAGCAATTATTTGAAGCTTTCCAACCATTTCACTAATTTTTCTTGTTTTCTCAATTTCCTATCCAAATCCTACATACTCCTACTGTTACTATAGGCAACACTGTTAGTGTTACTCTTCTTATCTTAAATTACAAATCTATTAAGGTTCTGAAATAAAATTTGTCAATGTCTCTTACATTACCTTATTCTCTTTTCTATCTTATACTTGCTTTTATGCCACTCCAATTATCTTAATAAAAAGATTCCTAAATCCTTTATCCACCAAAGTAACCATTTCCAAATTCCAATCATTTAGAAGCTTCTGCAACATTAAATATTATTGTTATTTCCTTTTTCAGATATTCATCGGCTTCCATGACCTTATATTAAGCTTTCTATTTATTAATTCTTTATAATTTCTTTTATTTACTTGTACCTCTTATGTCTTCATTCCTTAATTTAAGCAGATACTATAAATTTTTATTTCCTTTTTGTATAGTTTTCTCTTTACATTCTTTACCATGGTAGTTTATACACTTGCATGGTTTTGATGCCTGAATTAATAATTATATTTCTGGGGTTTTTTCCTTGCTTTCTGCACTTCAGCTCATCTCCTTATATTCTCAACTGCAGCCATTGTTTATTTGTGATTTTATGAAATAATATTTTGTGCATTGTTCTCTGCTTGTGTTTAAATCTCTTATTTATATTTTATTTTTTTTAGAGAGAGAGTAAGGGAGAGAGAGAGACCGGAATATTGATCTTTTCTGTGTGTGCCCTGACTGGGGACTCAACCAGCAACCTCCGTGCTTCAGGAGGATGCTCGAACCAACCAAGCTATCTGGCCAGGGTAAAATATTATATCCTTTAAAATACTGCATAAGTTAATTAAAGGTAAATATGTATTCTTTATTTTCAATTCCCTTCTGAACCTACTGTAGTGTTTGGATATAAATGGTTAGTAAACATATCTGTGTCTACTAGTGCATAAGACATTTTTAAAAAGCTTAAGATCCCTTGAGAGTATTACTTCATTACTCTTTTAACTAAAGATAAACAAACTAGTTTTTATAATAGTGTCTCTGATGAAGCAAGAAAAAGTTAATTTTAAGTCCCCTCTGTCAAAAAAGTAGAATATATGAAAAATAAATTTGTCTGAAATATTCAAGGAAGCTCAATTTTGGTTTTAAAGATAAGTTCGTGATATAAATATTTATTATATTTGACATTTTTCAAGATGAAATCATATGATGTGGCTAAGCTAAAAGTACAATTTACCAAGTAGCAAGTAGCATCCAGCCTATTCTACATTCAGAGCTGTCAGTATTTGATTATCATAGAAGATCTTTCTTGACTATTGAATATGTTTTTATTCATTTATTTTTTTTTAGCGAGAGAGAGAGAGAGAGAGAGACCGACAAACAGTAAGGGAGAGAGATGAGAAGCATTAATTTTTCTTTGTGGAACCTTAGTTGTTCATTGATTGCTTTCTCATATATGCCTTGACCAAAGGCTACAGCAGAGTGAGTGACCCCTTGCTCAAGCCAGCAACTTTGGGCTCAAGCCAGCAACCTTGGGCTTCAAGTCAGTGACATTTTGGGCTCAACCTAGCAACCATGGGATCATATCTATGATACCATGCTCAAGCCAGCAACCCCATGCTCAAGATGGGGGTTCAAACCTGGGTCCTTTGCATCCCAGTCCAATGCTCTATCCACTGAACTACTGCTAGGGTATTAGAATATTTTTTTAAATCGGCTCTCATTTCATATAGAGTAATTCTTGGTTTTCTAAACCATGTCTAAGGGCCAGATATAAAAATAAATTACTATTTATGAGGGCAGAATATGGGGGCCCCAAAATAATTGTTTAAATCTGCCAGTTGTAATTTAGAGTTCTCCTTTAAATCATCTTTAAAGATTATTGTGTTTTTATGTTAACTAGTGTCACCCTAATAAGTTCAATTAAAAAAATAAAATAGTACTTATACAAATGCTTATGTGACAGAAAAACATATATATTTGCTAACCACATATCTTTCAAAAGACTAGAATATGTAAAGAGCTCTCAAAACTCAACAATTAAGAAAAATTAGAAAATTGGCAAAAAAATATAAAAACATAAAGAGGCATTTCATCAGAGACTGAAAAAACAACAACAGAGGACAGAGGACAACAAACAGAAAAAAATGTTTAATATATTTATTCATTAGATAAATACAAATAAAAACCACAAAGAGATATTGCTATACCCTATAAGAGTAGTTATAATAAAAAATAAAATTAAATGTTATTGAGCATGTAGAGAAATGGTACCACTTACAAATTGCTGGTGGGACTTTAAAATGGTATAGCCATTCTGAAAAACCGACAATTTCATAACACATACACCACACACATACACACACAAAAACAAGCAAAAAAACCATAAATGTTACTTATGATATCACATAGCAATTATATTCGTGGGAATTTATCCCAGAGAATGAAGAGTTATGTTCATACAATTCTTGTGCATGAATATTTATAGCTGCTTTATTCCTAATAGCTAAGAACTGGGTAAAACTCAAATGTCCTCTAACAGCTGAATGGCTAAACAAAATTAAGTAAACCCATGTGATGGAACTAATTAGAAGCAAAAAGGTACAAACTATTGATGCATGCAACTAGATGAATCTTCTAAAAAATTGGACAGAATAAAAAAAGCCAATCTAAAAAAGTTGTACTATATTACTTTATTTATATAACATTCGTGAATTGAAAAAAATTATAAAAACAGAGAACAAATCAGTAGTTGCCAGGGATTAAGAAAGGGCTGGGAGTTACAAGAAGTATAAAAGGTAACAGTAGGGATCCTTGTAATGATGGAAATGTTCTGTATCTCAACTTTATCAATGTTAATATCTTCATTCTGATATTGTCTAAAATTTTTTTTAATTATAATTTTATTTTTTTAATGGGGCGACATCAATAAATCAGGTTACATATATTCAAAGATCAACAAGTCCAGGTTATCTTGTCTTTCAATTATGTTGCATGCCCATCACCCAAAGTCAGATTGTCCTCTGTCACCTTCTATCTAGTTTTCTTTGTGCCCCTCCCCCTCCCCCTTTCCCTCTCCCTTTCTCCCCTCCCCCCATAACCACCACGCTCTTATCAATGTCTCTTAGTTTCACTTTTATGTCCCACCTACGTATGGAATAATGCAGTTCCTGTTTTTTTCTGATTTACTTATTTCACTTCGTATAATGTTATCAAGATCCCACCATTTTGCTGTAAATGTTCCGATGTCATCATTTCTTATGGCTGAGTAGTATTCCATAGTGTATATGTGCCACATCTTCTTTATCCAGTCATCTATTGACGGGCTTTTTGGTTGTTTCCATGTCCTGGCCACTGTGAACAATGCTGCAATGAACATGGGGATGCATGTGTCTTTACGTATCAATGTTTCTGAGTTTTTGGGGTATATACCCAGTAGAGGGATTGCTGGGTCATAAGGTAGTTCTATTTTCAGTTTTTTGAGGAACCACCATACTTTCTTCCATAATGGTTGTACTACTTTACATTCCCACAAAAAGTGTATGAGGGTTCCTTTTTCTCCACAGCATCTCCAACATTTGCTATTATCTGTCTTGTTAATAATAGCTAATCTAACAGGTGTGAGGTGGTATCTCATTGCAGTTTTGATTTGCATTTCTCTAATAACTAAAGAAGATGAGCATCTTTTCATATATCTGTTGGCCATTTGTACTTCCTCCTGGGAGAAGTGTCTATTCATGTCCTCTTCCCATTTTTTTATGGGATTGTTTGTTTGTTTGTTGTTGAGTTTTATGAGTTCTTTGTATATTTTGGATATTAGGCCCTTATCTGAGCTGTTGTTTGAAAATATCATTTCCCATTTAGTTGGCTTTCTGTTTATTTTGTTATCAGTTTCTCTTGCTGAGCAAAAACTTCTTAGTCTGATGTAGTCCCATTCATGAATTTTTGCCTTCACTTCTCTTGCCATTGGAGTCAAATTCATAAAATGCTTTTTAAAACCCAGGTCCATGAGTTGAGTACCTATGTCTTCTTCTATGTACTTTATTGTTTCAGGTCTTATGTTTAGATGTTTGATCCATTTTGAGTTCATTTTAGTACAGGGGGACAAACTGTAGTCCAGTTTCATTCTTTTGCATGTGGCTTTCCAGTTTTCCCAGCACCATTTATTGAAGAGGCTTTCTTTTCTCCATTGTATGTTGTTGGCCCCTTTATCAAAAATTATTTGACTATATATATGTGGTTTTATTTCTGGACTTTCTATTCTGTTCCATTGGTCTGAGTGTCTATTTTTCTGCCAATACCATGCTGTTTTGATTGTCGTGGCCCTATAATAGAGTTTGAAGTCAGGTATTGTAATGCCCCCAGCTTCATTCTTTTTTTTTAGGATTGCTTTGGCTATTCAGGGTTTTTTATAGTTCCACATAAATCTGGTGATTTTTTGCTCTATTTCTTTAAAAAATGTCATTTGAAGTTTGATGGGAATTGCATTAAATTTGTATATTGCTTTGGGTAATATAGCCATCTTGATTATATTTATTCTTCCTAACCAAGAACAAGGAATATTCTTCCATCTCATTATATCTTTCTCAATTTCTCTTAACAATGGTTTATAGTTTTCATTATATAAGTCCTTTACATTCTTTTTTATGTTTATTCCTAAGTATTTTATTTTTTTTTTGTTGCAATTGTGAAGGGGATTATTCTTTTGAGTTCATTCTCAATTGTTTCATTGTTGGCATATAGAAAGGCTATTGACTTCTGTATGTTAATTTTGTATCCTGCGACCTTACTGTATTGGCTTATTGTTTCTAGTAGTCTTTTTGTGGATTCTTTGGGGTTTTCGATGTATAGGATCATATCATCTGCAAAAAGTGATACCTTTACTTCTTCTTTTCCGATATGGATGCCTTTTATTTCTTTGTCTTGTCTGATTGCTCTGGTTAGAACCTCTAGTACCACATTAAATAACAGTGGAGAGAGTGGACAACCCTGTCTTGTTCCTGATTTAAGGGGGAAAGCCTTCAGTTTTGTGCCATTTAATATGATGTTAGCTGATGGTTTATCATATATGGCCTTTATCATGTTGAGATATTTTCCTTCTATACCCATTTTGTTGAGAGTCTTAAACATAAAATTGTGTTGTATTTTATCGAAAGCCTTTTCTGCGTCTATTGATAAGATCATGTGGTTTTTGTTTTTTTTTTTTTTGCTGATATGGTGTATTATGTTAACCATTTTACGTATGTTGAACCATCCTTGAGATTCTGGGATGAATCCCACTTGATCATGATGTATTATTTTTTTAATATGTTGTTGTATTCGATTTGCTAGTATTTTGTTTAGTATTTTAGCATCTGTATTCATTAGAGATATTGGTCTGTAGTTTTCTTTTTTTGTGCCATCCTTGCCTGGTTTTGATATGAGGGTTATGTTGGCCTCATAAAATGTGTTTGGAAGTGTTGCTTCTTCTTCAATTTTTTGGAAGACTTTCAGTAGAATAGAAACCAAGTCTTCTTTGAATGTTTGATAAAATTCACTGGTATAGCCGTCAGGTCCTGGACTTTTATTTTTGGGGAGGTTTTTAATGGTTTTTTCTATTTCTTCTCTACTAATAGGTCTGTTTAGGCTTTCTGCTTCTTCTTGACTCAGTCTAGGAAGGATGTATTGTTCTAGGAATTTATCCATTTCTTCTAGATTGTTGAATTTAGTGGCATAAAGTTTTTCATAGTATTCTACAATAATTCTTTGTATATCTACAGTGTCCGTGGTGATTTCTCCTCTTTCATTTTGGATTTTGTTTATATGAATTCTTTCTCTTTTTTCCTTGGTAAGTCTTGCCAAGGGTTTGTCAATTTTATTGAAATTTTCAAAGAACCAGCTCTTTGTTCTATCAATTTTTTCTATAGTTTTACTGTTCTCTATTTCATTTATTTCTGCTCTGATTTTTATTATCTCCTTTCTTCGGCTGGTTTTGGGTTGTTTTTGTTCTTCTTTTTCTAGTTCCTTAAGGTGTGAAGTTAAGTGGTTCACTTGGGGTGTCTCTTGTTTGTTCATATATGCCTGAAGTGATATGAACTTTCCTCTTATCACTGCTTTTGCTGCATCCCATAGATTCTGATATGTCGTATTGTCATTTTCATTAGTCTGTATATATCTTTTGATCTCTGCACTTATTTCTTCTTTGACCCATTCATTTTTTAAAAGGATGTTGTTTAGTTTCCTCATTTTTGTGGGATTTTTTTCCTCCTTTTTGCAGTTGAATTCTAGTTTCAAGGCTTTATGATCAGAAAATATGCTTGGTACAACTTCGATTTTTCTGAATTGGCTGATGTTGTTTTTGTGGCCCAACATATGGTCAATTCTTGAGAATGATCCATGTACACTGGAGAAAAATGTATACTCAGTCACTTTGGGATGAAATGTCCTGTAGATGTCTATCATATCCAGGTGCTCTAGTGTTTTGTTTAAGGCCACTATATCTTTGTTGATTCTCTGTTTGGATGACCGATCTAGAGCCGTCAGCGGTGTATTGAGGTCTCCAAGTATGATTGTATTTTTGTCAGTTTTTGTTTTAAGGTCAATAAGTAGCTGTCTTATATATTTTGGTGCTCCTTGGATTGGTGCATATATATTAAGAATTGTTATGTCTTCTTGATTCAGTGTCCCCTTAGCCATTATGAAATGGCCATTTTTGTCTCTGAGTACTTTTGTTGTCTTATAGTCAGCATTATCAGATATGAGTATTGCTACGCCTGCTTTTTTTTGGATGTTATTTGCTTGGAGTATTGTTTTCCAGCCTTTCACTTTGAGTTTGTTTTTATCCTTGTTACTTAGATGCATTTCCTGTAGGCAGCATACAGTTGGATTTTCTTTTTTAATCCATTCTCCTACTCTGTGTCTTTTTATTGGTGAGTTTAATCCATTTACATTTAGTGTAATTATTGACACTTGTGAGTTCCCTATTGCCATTTTATAGATTGCTTTCTGTTAGTTTTGTGTCTTGTTTGATCCTTCTCTTTCATTTTTTTATCTTTTGTTTTTATTTGGTTGTATTCCATACATCTTTCCACTGTTGCTATCTTTTTTATCTTATGTGCTCCTGTGGTGGTTTTTTCAATGGTGGTTACCTTTAGGTAATGAAAAGGGTTCCTACCCTGTTCATTGTAGCGCACTATTTTGTGAGTACTTTTGCACTCCATCGTCCTTTGCTACTGTTAATCTCCATCCTCTCCCCCCTTTCTTTTTGTTGTTGTCACAGTTTAAATTTGGTTTTATTGTGTTCTTCTTGGAGCTTTTACTTGTGGCTTTATTTTTTTTTGTTCTTTGTTATCTGATTGGAGAACCCCCTTTAGTAATTCCTGGAGTGGGGGTTTTCTGATGATAAATTCCCTCATCTTTTCTGTATCTGTGAATGTTTTTATTTCTCCTTCATATTTGAAGGATAGCTTTGATGGGTATAGTATTCGTGGCTGAAAGTTCCTCTCTTTCAGGACTTTAAATATTGGGGTCCACTCTCTTCTAGCTTGTAGGGTTTCTGCTGAGAAATCTGATGATAGTCTAATGGGCCTTCCTTTATATGTTGTATTCTTCTTTTCCCTGGCTGCCTTGAGAATTTTTTCTTTGCCATTGGTTTGTGCCAATTTCATTATGATGTGCCTTGGAGTAGGTTTGTTGGGGTTAAGAAAACTCGGAGTTCTGTTTGCTTCATGAATTTGAGGCTTTAGTTCTTTCCACAGGCTTGGGAAGTTCTCATCTATTATTTGTTTGAGTATGTTCTCCATTCCATTTTCTCTCTCTTCTCCCTCTGATATACCTATTATTCTTATGTTATTCTTTCTGATGGAGTCAGATAATTCTTGTAGGGCTATCTCATTTTTTTTAATTTTTGAGTCTCTTTCTTCCTCTCTCTGTTGTGCCTCAAGTTGTTTGTCTTCTATTTCACTAATCCTCTCTTCTATCTGGCCTGTTCTATTAGCCAAGCTTGTTACCTCGTTTTTCAGCTCGTGAATTGAGTTTTTCATCTCTGTTTGATTTGTTTTTATAGTTTCAATTTCCTTGGACATATATTCTTTGTGTTCATTGAGTTGTTTTTTGAGCTCCCTAAATTGCCTTTCTGTGTTTTCTTGTATATCTCGGAGGATTTTTAGGATTTCTATCTTGAATTCTCTGTCTTTTAACTCCAAGGTTTCCAATATATTAAATTTTTTCTCCATAGATTTTTCCTCTTCTATCTGTGTTACCTCTCTTTCTTTTGTATCCATGATATTTGATTTTCTCTTCCTTAATGGCATCTGAGGGTGGTTTTGTTGATAGTATTAATGAGATTTAATAAAAAATAAAAAGTTAAAAAAATAAAAAATTGAAAAAAGTTGTTTTTTTTAAAAAAATTAATAATGAAATAAAGAAAAATAAAATAAAATAAAAATTTTAAAAAAGGAAATTATTCCCCCCCCTCCTTTTTTTCTCTCCTCTCCTCTCCCCTCTTTCTTGAGAAAATCTTGTGGTGAACTGTGAATTATATTGTATTTAATAGAACAAACAATGCCTGTAATGGAGGGCCTGAATTGGGAAAAGTAATAAAGGGGCAAGAAAAATAAATAAATAAAAAAAGGGGTGGTGGTATGGACCCACAAAAAGCAAATAATGAAAAAATTTGGATCAAGAATAAAATGATTTGCATTTAGTTGTTGGTTGACTAAGAGTTATGATGAGAGGAGTAAGAGGGAAACAGGAAAATGGGGGGACAAATTAAAAAATTACTATTGTATTTAGTGGAACAAGAGCTTGATAAAATGGAGAGCCAGGGATGGGAGCACTGCTAGTGAGTTAAAAAGGTGAAGTAAAAACCCCCCAAAATGCCACAAACATAAGTTTGAGTCCCAGATAAAATAATTTGTTTGTTATTGAGGTTTGAATGAGAGGAGATGTAAAGGAAAAAGGAAGAAACTAATATAGAGGGAGAAAAGAAGAGAGAGAGAGAAAAAAAGAGGGAACCACTAAAAGAAGAAAAAAGAAAAAAGAGGAGAGAGAAAGAGAAAGAGAGAGAGAGAGAGAGAGAGAGAGAGTTAAGGGTTTTGGAGTGCAACCCTCATAGAGAGAAAGGAAGAGGAAAGAAAAGATAATGGGAGATGTAACACTTATGGGTAGTGTAGTTCAAGGAGAGGAGAGAGTAAGACCGGTAGGGAGTTAAACAACCAAATTGGAGCAGGAAAAAAAAAGAAAAAAGAAGAAAAAAAAATCAAGGATGAAGATAAGAGAAACAAATGAACAAATATAATAAAATGGGATAGGTTATAAAGTCTGCGGATTATTCTGATTTTGAGAGGTTATCTTCTTGCTTTTTCTTTTCTCTCCCTCTTCCTGGTCGGCGACTCTGTACCCCGGGTTCTGCCCCTTTGGCATGCTCAGGTAGAGGTTTGCAGTTGATAAGTCTCTATGGCGATGTCATGTATTGTGCTTCAGTCTCGTTGGCAGTCAAGGCTCATTAGCGTTTATAGGCTCCGACAGTGAGAGAGTCCGTGTTCCAGGAGCCTCTCTCCTAGTCTTTCCTTCCTCAACCAGCAGCCTGAGAATCCAACTATGGGGTTGCTGCTGCCTCTGCCTGGATAGTAAGAGGCTCAAAGAGCAGTCAACTCCCCACTCTTATTTCCACTCAGCACAGGGCTCTGGGTAAGGCTCAGTCAGTCAGAGCTGCTAGCATAATCAGCCGGGGCTTTCACCTACTCAAAGACCTCTGGCTCTGTCACTCTGTCTGGTAACACGGGTGGGTCTGCACGCGCAGACCAGGATGTTAGACCGGAAGTCTCGCCCTCTGAGTGAAACCCCCCGCCCGCACTGAAAAGTTCCAATGTTGGAATTGGCTCTCGCTCGTCCCCGTGTGCCGCTTTTTAAAGGCGCTGGGGCAGCCCGGGACTCCGCCCTTGACCCACACAAAGGCCCCGGACTCTGCCCCTCCGTGGGACAACATGGGCTCCCACTCCGGAGGTGCTGGGAGGAGTCTCCTTCCCACTCTCCGTGCGCGCAGACCAGGATGTGAGGTCGGAGTCTCGCCCTCTGAGTGAAACCTCCCGCCCGCACTGAAAAGTTCCAGTGTTGGAATTAGCTCTCGCTTCCTCCCCGGGTGCTGGGGAAGCCCGGAGGCTTTCGGCCCACACAAAGGCCTCTGACTCTGCCTCTCTGTGGAGTAACACGGGCGCACCCTCCGGGGGCTTTGGAAGGAATTTCTCGCCCACTATGCGGCTACCAGGGGATCAGGTAAAATGGCTGCCCCACTTGTCTTTCTTTGTCTGGGTTTGGCGCGAGTGTTAGCTGTATTGCCCAGGTTGTCACAGGAACAGTTTTTCCTTGGCTTGGATCTCTGTGCCACAGCCTGGTTCGGCCGTTTGTGCCGCGGCCTGGATCTATTCACCCCCTTTGCCCGCCTCAGTTTCTATATTCACAGTTACCAGAGAAAGCCGCCCTGTTTAGGTTAGTGAGGAAGGCGGAGCATTTCTTACTCCCTATTTCCTTCGGGGTTTGGTTATATATTTAGCCAATTTTTCACTCGATCATACCTTTGGGTGTATTGCGAAACATCTGGGGCCTCCAAGGATAGGTTTTTCTGTTTCTGGTTGAAGATCTTGTTGAGGTTTGGGGGAGATTTATCGGTATCGCTTCCTACTTCGCCATTACTCTGACGTCATCCTCTGTCCTAATATTTTACAAGATGTTACCATGAGGAGAAAATGGGTAAAGGGAAATGGGATCTCTCTACTAGTGAGTATTTCAGTGTAAATCCACAGTTATTACAAAATAAAAGTGGTTAATGAAAAAAATCTTAAAGTAGTTTTGTAAAGATTGCATAGATTTAATTCATACTTGATGCTCAAATCCATAGGCAAGAGTGACAGACAATTTCTTCAATCTAGTATATGGAGGACAGTCTATTTATGCTATACTGATATAGCAACAATTACCTTGGACACTCAGCTTCTTGTTTTCATTAACCAACCTTATTTCTGCCCTTTGGTAGGTCACATTCAGACATGCTGTGTTGCAGGTATTCCATACTGTACTTTTAATCCTCTCCCATTGCCCATGGCCATATGTATGTGTTGCTGCAAGCCTAGTAGTTATCCTCTTGTAATACGATTATTAATATTTATCACCTTTGAACATGTCGAGTTAGACCCAAATATAAATCCAATAATGATACTAATTTGCAGATACTATGTATGTATCATGAACACTTTCTATGAATGGCAAATATAATAGCAGAATGCTTGTGAGCTTATACATGTCTTTGGTGGGAAATGGACATTACCTTTTAACATGTATCCTTAGTAAAGAGATGCTAATTTCAGAATACAGTTTCCCTTCTATTGGCATTTGTTTGTTTGTTTGCTTTTTAGGTATTTAATTCCCAGTCTTTGGAATTCAGTTGTCACTCTGATGCTTCCTAGATGCAAATTGTCAGGGAAGTTCATCTACAGTGCTTCAATTTTCTCACCTATAAAATAAGAATAATAAAGCCATGTATTTATAGGTCATTCAAGAATTAAATAGGATGCTCCATAGGAATTGCTTAGAATATTGCCTATCACATTAAGCTTCATTAAGAAATAATGGTTATTATTATTTAATAGAGTGATGTTGGTACATAGGATATTTAATGGTGAGGATTAGTATCTTGGTAACACCACCAGTACAATTCGTTTGTTTGTACTTCTTAAGTAAGTAGAAAGTTGAACAAATTGAAATATACTGATAGAGACTACTTTAAAACATATCTCCTTATTACTGTAGAAATTAAAATCTTACTGTAAAAACTCAATAATAAAAAATTAATAATTAAAAAATTAGAAATTAATAATATTTGAAAAAATAGTACATTATGTTATCATAACCAAGACACTATTCGTAGCCTAGTTTTCCACTTACTGGCCATAATTTTTTGACAGAGTTGAAGTGCTGCTGACATTATGACTAAAATCCAAACAAACTGATCTTCTCTCAGATACAATTATATACTATGAAAAAACACAACTATCTGGAGGCTCTGAAAAGTGAACAAAAGCAAGAAGATTCTAGAGGATCTCTGAAACCTGGAAGAATGAACCAATAGATGAGCTACTTATATAGGGTTAGTAAATAACAGCTTTTTCTCATATTGATAACAGTGATGTTTCATTTTAAAGTGGTATCCTTGAGCCTCCCTCCATTTCCCCATTCACAGACTGACAGTAAAGTGGGTTTGTAGCAAAATTATCCACATAGCAGCAAAACCATAAAGACCTTATCTGAGACTCCATGCTGGGCTGACTGGTTCTAAAGTATTCTGTTCACACATTGCTCATTCCTTTTTTTTATTAGTGAGAGGTAGGGAGGCAGAGACAGACTTCCACATGTACTCCAACCAGGATCCACCTGGCAAGCTCACTACCAGGCACTTGGTCTGGGCTACTGCTCTGTTGTTCAGCAACTGAACCATCTCAGCAACTGTGGTCAACTTTGCTTAAACCATTTGAGCCATTGCTGCAGATGTGGAAGAGAGAGAGAATTGGGTGGGAAAAAGCAGATGGTTGCTTCTCCTGTGTGCCCTGACGAGGAATTGAACCTGGGACTTCCACACACCAGGCTGATGCTCTACTGCTGAACAAACCAGCCAGGGCATTGGTCATTCTTTATAAGAGAAAATGTTTACAGACACAGTCTATACAGATGGAGAATAGGCAACTGAGCCTGGCTTCTTAGTCCCTTGCTGTAAGAATATATGGTTGTGATTCATATTCTTATTTTCTGTCATTGATATATTGTGTTCTTTTCCTTCAAGTAACTATAGATTTGGGAGCACCATAATTTTAGGTCCTGTGAAAATTTTTTATCTGCCAATGTTAGTGCAGGTGGCATGTGTACTGAGACACAAATATAAATTAATTAAAATTTTAATTACTTGGTTGTAGAACTACACTTAATTGATAAAAAATGTCAACTAACCATTTTATAGGAAAAAGGTTCCTCTGAAATAAAATGTAGATAGAATAATTATATTTTGTATAGTTTTTTTTTTCTTCCTAGTGCTGAGGTGCATTCTTGGTCTTTAAAATGCTTGTTTTGGTCAATGGGAGATTAGAATGCATGGTCAGGCCCTGGCCGGTTGGCATCAGCCCAGCATATGTATGCTCCGGGTTCAATTCCTAGTCGGGACACACAAGAGAAGCAGCCATCTGCTTCTCCCCATTTTCCTCTCCCCCACTTCTCTCCCTGCGCTTCCCTCTCCTGCTTCTCTCCCTCTTCCTCTCTGAACAGCAAATGTCTGTTGGTCCAAGTGTCAGCCTCAGGTGCTGAGGATACCTCTGTTGATTCAAGCATCAGCCCCAGTTGCTGGGTGGATCCTGGTCAGGGTGTGTGTAAGAGTCTGTCTCACTATCTTTCATCTTCTTACTTTAAAAAAATGAAAGAAAGAGAGAAAAGGAAGGAAGGAAGGAAGGAAGGAAGGAAGGAAGGAAGGAAGGAAGGAAGGAAGGAAGGAAGGAAGGAAGGAAGGAAAAGGGAAGGGAAGGGAAAGGAAGGGAAGGGAAGGGAAGGGAAGGGAAGGGAAGGAAAGGAAAGGAAAGGAAAGGAAAGGAAAGGAAAGGAAAGGAAAGGAGAAAGAAAGAAAGGTAATGGGTATGCAATGTTTGCAAAATTATACTACATATCTCAATAAGACTATATTGACTTTCTGTAAAATGACCTTTTATTAATCAACATATGGCAACCTGTATTTTAAAACTGTAATTGTCAATTTCCTTTTAAAAACATGCTTTTATTGTATTTTCATTGTGCATGAAAATATTTTATATTAAATATTCAAAGAACATGGTCACACTGATCTCTGAGATGAATTTACAAAAGACCATTTTGATATTATAAAACATCATCAATAATATCACATTTTGGTCACTTTTATTTTCTGTTGCATGGTTATAGAAGAAAATTAAATGAATTATTACTGTACCTGATTAGGTTTTCTTTTTCTTCATGATTGCCTCTGATAATATGTGCTTTGCTGATATACTATAATATGCCTATGTGACCAGCATAGTATAAAATTCTCAAGTGAAATTTCATTTTGGGCCTCCTGCTTCTGAGGGGTTTTGTGTACATGTTGGTGGGTCTTGTTATTCAAGAGAACTTGTATCCTTACAGAGGGAGGAGAGTTGAAGTTCCCACTGACTTCCCCAGAGTTCAGACCCTTTGGTAGATACTGTGGCTGTGATGCATTTCCTTACTTTAACAGAGTTGCCTCGCCCCGAAATAAACTGAAGATTTGTTAGCATTATTATTTTGGTCTTGTGAGCTGTTTTTAGACTTTGAAGCCTATTTACCTTCAATCATCAGTGAAAAAAAACCCACATTCCTTCTGGCCTGAAGAGTGGAAAACAGTTTGAAGCACCCATAGTCTGTTAAAATTGAGGGGAGAATCCAATTCTGTGTATAAACATTGTCTATATTCCTGTTGATTCCTGAACCACACATGTTTGGAGCAGACAACAAAGAATATACCTTAAGGAATATGGAATTAGATTGAGATTTGAGCTACTGCACAATGATTTTACAGTTTGAAACCAACCAAGTTAAATACCTGGTGAAACAACCATAAAAAATAGCCCTATTCAGAGGAAAATAGGAGATTTCTTATATAGAGTCTGCACAGTATAAGAACATAATACAACATTGTATTTCTTATTCTACAAAAAATAATAAAAATGTAACCTGTTTTCAAAAGAAAAAAAAATCAATATAGAACTACTTCCAGATGAATTAGACCTTAGAATTAGCAAACAAGGACTTTTAAACAACTATTGTAACAATGCTCAGGAGGCAAAGAAAACATGTGCTTGTTATGAATGAAAAGATAAGAAGCTTAAGCAGAAAAATAGAAACTATATTTAAAAAGTCTAATGAAAATAACAACTGAAATAATATAATATTTGAATTAATTTGAACAAATTTCTTTAAACTTGAAACGACTTTTTCTTCTATAAAATGAGCAACAATGCAGAATCACCATCTATTTAACAATCTTGTTGCTCATTGTAAGTTCTTAATGACTTATACAAATATGTCATAGGAACAAATTAACATATTTTAGTTTATATTTTACTTATAGAAATAACCATTAGTACACAACAAATACTGGGAAATTAGAATTATATTAATATTCTATCTCAAAATATATCTACTTATTAGCTTGAAAAATCCAAATCTTATTGAAAAACTATGATTGGAGAAATATATATATATATATTTACATATATAAATATATGTGTATTTGTATATTTATATATATAATATATTCTTATTTAAACACCTTCATTGGTGAAATATATATATATATATAATTTACATTTATATATACAAATATATGTATATTTTTAGTTAAAGATCTAGGGAACTAACAAGGTATAATATCAATAATTTAAATCTTATTCAGTGATTCAAACACTAAATTGCTTGATTAGCAATGATCATTGTAATAAGTTTTTACTTACCTGGTAAGTAGAAAAAAGCATGGCAGTTTTGCCATTGACTCACAGGGCTTTGCAATGTAATTAATCTTTTGTTTTCTAACAATTTATAAAATAACAAATTGTGTAACTGGATTAATAAACACAATCCATCTGTAGAATGTGTCCTCATATTACTAAACTGGATCTGTTCTCTGCAGAACTTTGACTTCACCTGCGTTTCAATCACTAGTTCTATTTGGGCCAGATGCCCACGTTGAGGATTATGGAATATCACTAGTAGTGACATCTATACATCCTGATGGACCATAAGGCAAAAGTAAGTGCTCCATGTATCATTTATCATATAAGTTAAATATGCATAAAAATCAGATATATTTTGTCATTTAATAAACACAGCTGTCCTAGAGTTTTCACATTACACTATAATCACCATGTTGTCATAGACATTATGTTTACCACAAGTCATAAAATAGTTCAAGAATCCCTTGAATGGACAAGCACCGTATTTTACTGGCAGCACTCTGGCTGTCCATTTGCAACATTTAACTGTGTGCAGTTACCATCCTGCTTTAATCTATTTCTCACATTAAAAGAGTCAATCCAATGCTAAATTTTGTAAGGCAAATATCTCAAATTTTGTAACTTAAAAAATAAAAATAAAAAAATGAAAAAAATAAAATAAAAAAATGAAATATAAGCTGTGTAATCCTAAAATCCTTAAATATTTTCAAGTAAACATTTCTTTTCTGCCAAATGGATAATTATTTTAGAATGCATATTTTTATGTATGGGTGTTAATGTTGCACAACGTACATAAAACCATGTTTTTATTTAAACTGAAAAAATAATTTTGGACAAGTAAACATGTGTGTTTAAAGTTCACGATTCAAAACTGTTTTCAATGCGCTCTAAAAGGTCAATCTGTGACAAGCTACCCCACACATTTAACGTGTAGTAGATCACCTCATGATTTAAAGCAATCAAAGCCTAGGGTTCTGCTGTTGTACTTTTCCTCACCAAAGACAGCGTGGAGGCATAAATTGGGGGACTCAAAATGATGTAGATTACTAAAACCTGCCGTGAAAATGACTGTTTTCAGTGAGGATTTTTTTGTTTGTTTTGGCTGCTATTTTGATCCCTTTCTTTTTTTGCACTTGCTTTTAAAGGATTTCTTTTCAACTGAACTACGAAGCAAGATTTTCTGCTTCACTTAATTCAGTTCACCACTTGTTATTTGTACTTGGTTTATCTTTTCAGGGTCTCAGAACTCCCAAGGTTCATTTAGTCCCAGGCCCAC
This sequence comes from Saccopteryx bilineata, assembly GCF_036850765.1. Taxonomy (NCBI): domain Eukaryota; kingdom Metazoa; phylum Chordata; class Mammalia; order Chiroptera; family Emballonuridae; genus Saccopteryx; species Saccopteryx bilineata. The sequence goes on from NC_089494.1 coordinate 185,327,182, forward strand.
TGGCCTTCAATTGGTGATGTGCAGTTTGTTTGTTTTTTCTTGCAAAAGACTGAATAGCCACTTTCCACTTTTATGTGAAATGAATTGTCATTCAAGTCAGTAAAATGGCTTTTAGGCTCTGTGCTTGTCATCTGCAAGGCACACATGCCCAGCTTTCTAGGAACGCATAAAGCTATGTTTTTAAAAACTGTTGTTGTTTTTTCTCATTTGCTTTAAGTGTAAATCAGTTATAATCCCAATTGACAGTGTCTATTTTATTCAGTAGAAATACTTCTTCATAAATTAAATTTCTATTGTTTCCAGCCAACATACTAGTCTGCTAGATGAGATAATGTTACATAAGTAATGCATTATAAGAGGGAAAAAAAAAAGAAATAAATAATCTTTCAAATAAGGAAGTTCTTGCCTAACCAGGCAGTGGCGCAGTGGATAGAGCGTCGGACTGGGATGAGGAGGACCCAGGTTTGAGACCCTGAGGTTGCCAGCTTGAGTACGGGTTCATCTGGTTTGAGCAAAGCTCACCAGCTTGGACCCAAGGTTGCTGACTTGAGCAAGGGGTAACTCGGTCTGCTGAAGGCCCTCAGTCAAGGCACATATGAGAAAGCAATCAATGAACAACTGAGGTGTACCAATGAAAAACTAATGATTGATGCTTCTCCTCTCTCTCTGTTCCTGTCTGTCTGTCCCTATCTATCCCTCTCTCTGACTCTCCCTCTCTATCTCTATAAAAAAAAAGTTCTTATTATCATGATCTTTTACTCAAAATTAATTAAGTCTATCAAAAGCAAGGAAAACCTGAGCTTCTAACAGTATAGATATCTGATGAATGATATTTTGCAAGCTAACTAAACTTTCTCTCAAGTCTTTTTATTTTGTTCAGATATTATCTATGTTTTACTGTTTATTATGTGTGACAGCAAAGTGAGAGTATTAATAAAAAATAAAAAAAAGCACACATAAAGAGTCCCAGTTTCACCTAAGAGATTAATGATTTACTATACAGGAGAAAAAAACTCCGAAGTAACATCTCAGAAGTGATACAATCAGGATTAATAGGGCTTGGCTGGGTAGCTAGTTAGAACATCATCCTGATACCCCAAGGTTGCAGGTTTGTTCCCTGGTCAGGACACACACAAGAATCAACCAATGACTGCATGGATAGGTGGGACAACAAAATCGATGTTTCTATCTCTCTGTTTCCCTTCCTCACTCTCTCTAAAAAATCAATAACTAATTAAAAAAAAGATTAATAGAGCTTTTTTTTTCTAAGAGCCACACTGTGGCAACATGATGGCTGAGTATTTGCGTAAAATAACTATTTTCATAAATTAATTTTTTATATATTAATGTGACCTGAACTTGCGTTAGTTTTAAAATTTTTGACATAAATGTATGTCATTTTCTAATATCACATAGCAAAATATATTTAATACACAAAGAGAGAAAAGATACTCTTCTATATTACTGTTCAGTTTCATAATTAATTTTTTTAATTTTAATTTTTTTCTTATAGACATTTTAGGGGCCTTAATGACTTTAAATGTCTTTAAGGCTCATAACATGGCTTTACTATTGCCAGCTTTCTCCAAATTTCTGCAGAAACACATTCAAGTAAGCAGATTCATTGGCTGGCTTAGTTTCATAATTATTTGTTTTAAAAAATAAGAAATAGTTTTATTCTCATTTTGAGAATATATTTTATATATTTTTTGCCTTTTATTTATTTTATTTTATTTTATTTTATTTTATTATTATTATTTTTTGTATTTATCTGAAGCTGGAAACGGGGAGAGACAGTCAGACAGACTCCCGCATGCACCCGACCAGGATCCACCCTGCATGCCCCACCAGGGGGCGACGCTCTGCCCACCAGGGGGCGATGCTCTGCCCCTCCAGGCGTCGCTCTGTTGTGACCAGAGCCACTCCAGCGCCTGGGGCAGAGGCCAAGGAGCCATCCCCAGTGCCCGGGCCATCCTTGCTCCAATGGAGCCTTGCTGCAGGAGGGGAAGAGAGAGACAGAGAGAAAGGAGAGGTGGAGAAGCAGATGGGTGCTTCTCCTGTGTGCCCTGGCTGGGAATTGAACCTGGGACTCCCGCACGCCAGGCCGACGCTCCACCACTGAGCCAACTGGCCAGGGCCTATTTTATTTTTTAAATAAAATTTATTGTGGTGATATTGATTAATAAAATTTATAGGTTTCAAGTGTAAAATTTTATGATACATCATCTGCATATTGCATTGTGCGTTCACCATCCAAAGTCAAATCTTCTGTTACCATATACTTGACCCCCCTTACTCTTTACTCTTCACCCCCAGGCCTCTTCACTCTGGTAAGCACCATACTGTTGTATGTTTCTATGAGATTTTGTTTTTCTTGTTTGTTAACTTATTGCTTTCATTTCATATCCGAAATATGAGTGAAGTCATATGGGTTTTTTTAAAGATTTTTTTTTATTTATTCATTTTAGAGAGGAAAGAGGGAGAGAGAGAGAGACAGAGACAGAGACAGAGAGAGAGAGAGAGAAGGGAGGAGCAGGAAGCTTCAACTCCCATATGTGCCTTGACCGGGCAAGCCCAGGGTTTTGAACCGGGGACCTCAGCATTCCAGGTCGATGCTTTATCCACTGCGCCACCACAGGTCAGGCCTCACATGGTCTTTTTAATAATAGTGGGTATAAGTTATTTGTGCCATTATAAATAGAAGGTTTTTTTTCATTCAATTATCTATACTATCTCTACTAGGTAGAAATTTTCTTATATATGATGAAACTAATATTTGAGATGCAAAACAACATCTCTTCATTGCACATAGCCATCAAATGTCAAATCACAATTAGAATCTAGAAATACCTGACTACCAATTTTGTGTTCTCCCCAGTATGCAACACTGCCTTATCTATAGGAATGTGGCTTTCAAAACCCCTAATACTGACTAAAGGACACTGCTAGAGATTATACTAGAAATTCACTAATTATGCAAGCAGGCTCTGCTTTCTGTATCGGTTGCTATAGAACTATCTTAATGTGTACACATAAACACAGATCCTGGTGTTGCATTTTGTATCATGGAGGTTGAAAGAAAGCACTATCTCTCTTCAAGGAGTAATGTTGATGTCTTATGATATCTGAGGTTACAAAACCAACATAAATTTTTAGTAAATTTTGAAAGATTAAAATAGACTTCCCTTGGGCACCAGTAATCCAATAATGTCCTTTAGAAAGATCACTAAAATAGCAACTTACTCTCTGACACGGGTAACCTTTGGCACTTCTCTTCTAACAGCTGTACAAACTGACCGTCCAGGAACTTCAGCTACTTAGTTTAAAAATCAAACAAATTTAGTTGTTTTTCTTAAAATTAATCAAAGTGTGGGTGTCAGCAAGATGGCAGAATAAAAGGCTCTACACTCTTCCACACAGACCAACTACACCAGTATCAAGGCCCTTGTGAGAAATCCAAAAACTGGTTGAGACACTTCTGCAAACCCAGCAAATGAAAAACCACCCAATTGACTAGTAGGAAAAACTGAGACTCATTCTTGCTGTGAACCTCATCCCCGGAACAGTGCCATACACTCAGTAGGGAAACCCTTAATTCCCAGGTTCTCCCTGCTGAGTAAAGAGTCTGGAGAACACAACTAATGCCCCAGTTTTGCAGCTGCTACTCAAAGATCTGGCTTAAAGGTTTTCTGTTTCTTGGATGTGGCAGGACCAGCATTCAGTAGACTAAACAAAGAAACAATTTTGAATGTCCATGAGGGTTCATCCTGTGGCTCTGCTCTCCTGCCCAGCTCACTCCAGCTATAAAAGCAAACCTTCAGCTTCTCATAATTAACTTTCTTGCAGTGGACAATTACTAAGTCTGGACTAAATATTTTCCAAGTAACTATTGGAAAACAATAGAGAGAAAACAGTATCAGGGCAAAAGTAGAAAAGAGTTGATACCTGAAAGAAGAGAATTGTACTGGGTAAAACTGATGTTTCTTTTACTTTTCATCAGAGTCACTTTCAGTTTCTTAGACGTGGAGTGGCTACAGCTCAAAAAGGAACCTGCAGTTCTACCGACTGAACGATCAGAAGATGAAGCATAGCACGGCAGTGTTTGGATGTGTGTGCAGGGAGAGGAATCCCAGGGACAAGGAGCTACCAAAGAAAGAGCTCACAAAATCTTTATTTCAACTTTGCGCAAAGCCTTACTGATATATATGGTCAAGATGCCAAGAACTATTGCAAAAGCAAGAGTGTGAGTCTGAAACAACTACAGGACATTCAGTGTGAGTCCTGCTAAATCAGCCATCAGTTTGAAGAGAAATCAATACTCTTCAGAGGAAGATAAATAATTCTAAATTGTCCATAAAACATCAAACATAACATCAAGCATACAAAGAACAGCAAGGTCAAATTGCAGAGAAACTGAGGGTGAAAAACTTGGAAGCAGATAAAAAATTTAAAAGCATATTAAAGGTGAGAAAAATGACACAAAATGGTTGTTTTCTTATCAAAGGCAATAACGAAAAAGAAATTACATCTTTGAGATGCATAAACATTTTTTATAAAAGACCCTATCAACCAAGAATTTGATATTTAAAAAAATGCTAGGACCCAAAAACCAAATAACAATTTCAGGTTTAAAAAAATGAGAGAATTAGTTGCAACAAGCTCTGCACTTTAAGAAATTCCAAAATTGATCTTTTAGTCTGATGGAAATGTCAGCATATGGAAACTATGATTTATAGAATGAAAGAAAGAGAACTAGAAATGATAACTATGTAGATAAACATATGACTTTACATTTTATACATTTTTAAATTTTTCAATAGATAACTGTTTAAAACAAAATTCTTGTGATGATTTGTGTGATTTATAGCATCGGTAAATGCAATATATATATATACATACACACACACACAATTTAAGGAAATATAAGTGGGTATTATGTGGGACATAAGCATCTGGTGGGTCTTTCAGCCACACATCTTACATTCATTCCACCACCATCTGCTACGGGAATTTCAACTTTGTTAAGCGTAGACTTTTTCATTTCACATGAGTTTAGAAACCATCCTAGTGAAGAGTTGCCACCATCTCCTGGATTCCCATGTCTTATTGTTGCAGGAAGAGACCTGACGTAGGATAGACACTCAGATAACTCAATTATTAAAAGAAGGAGAATTTATTAAAGCTGGTGGAGCATGTGAGGATTGTAGCTCCAAAATACAGGCTCCCTAAAGTTGCTTTCTTACAGGTTATGTACCTTTACAGTATCTAAGCAATGGGCATGTGATTTCTTTGTTTAAGGCTTCTCAGAACCCAAGGAGAGGGGAGGGAAAGCTTCAGTTAGGTCAGCAAGGGGGAAGGGGTTTTCAGATCACTGGTCATAGTTACATACAGATCTTGCTGTTCTTGCTTTGTATTGTAACTATGGGATATAGATAATTTATCACTGGCTGACTTGGTTACCCCAGCTGGGTTCTTTCCCTTGTATTCTTTTCATTTCTTCCTTCTCAGGGAAGAAGGGGTCTACCTCTCCTTCCACATTATGAAAATGCTCTAAAGTCAATAAATTCTCCCTATCAATGTCATGTTCCAGACTCCTTAAATAGGCATCTTTAGAAATTGCTACTTTCAGTTTCTGCAAGTAATATTGTCTAGGTCATTTTTGGTACAGTCCAAAAATTTGGTACACTCCAAATGGCATGAGATTATCTGTAATGCTGATGGCCGAGGCCAGGCAGGTTCACATTGGATTTGGGCAGACGGTACAAAAACTGCGGTGCCATAAAGGGTTAGGCCATTCTGTTTAATAGTCTTACAACGGCAGACAAGCACACAGGTAGGGGCAAACCAACAGAAAAATGGCCCCTCAGGGTGGTGGGCAGGCAATCCTCACATCCACAATCCCCCCGCCCCGCCCCCAGCACAACCACCATAGCCTTATATTATATAGGCTATGCACACATGCCTCTGCCAGGTGCTTATGCACTAATCAAGCAATGTGCTTGCAGCTGGTACACCAGTGTGCAAGCCTAACACAGCTGCCCCACCTTATCCAAAAACCTAACATGGGTTATGCTGCACTTGAGCCTGAATTTAGGTTTAGCAGACAGGGTATGAGTTTGGGATGAGTCAAAAGAAAGGGCATCACAAAATGCAGGCCTTGGTCTTTCTTCCAGCAAGGATAGTGAGAGATGCTGCCTCCCAAGTCAGTGCAGTGTTAGAATTTACAGAGAAATCTAAGGAGTCCAAATGTCCATGTCATCCACCCAGATACCTTCATCCCATGTGTCAGGGTTCTAGCTTTTCCAAACCAGGTCCTTGATTGACTCGGAGTAATAGATTTGCCTTTGTTGTGCAAATTAGTTTTTGTCCTTTGCCCACCAGACAGAGAATTTCTTGGTACATAACCAAAGAGGCATTTTGATTTTTACATTTGGCTTTTAATTGTCTATAATTCATTCAGAGCTGTTCATTGTATTTCTGCATCAGTGTTGCTGAATGATAGTGATTTTATTCTTCTATCTATGTAGCTATTTTTTAATACATTTTAAAGTCTGATACAATGAACCTACTAATTCATCCCCTTCCAAGCTCGTATATTTCTTTCTACTCTCTTCATTGAATACCAGTGAATTTTAACAACTGGACTACTGCCTTGTGCCACAGGTTGTTTTGTTTTCACCTACCATTAGTGATTATGTATTTATTAACAACCAGTTTATAAATGATTTAATCTTCTTTTACCTGTTTGTCTTTTTCTACTATTCCCTAGACAAGTTGTCTAGGGTAGGTTAACTTCCTTAGAAATATATGCCAAAATGCACTTTGCCATGTGAAATATGTTTTAGAAATCAAGATATATAAAAGGTAAGGCAAAGAAAACAAGAATTACAGAGAATAATCAGTAGAACTCAAATGTCAGCCAAACAAAGCCTCAGCCAACTTAGTGGGAGACTATAAACTATAAGCCAATGGCCATGAAGGTTCACGTTGAATTTGGGCAGACTGTGGAGAAACTGCAAAGCCGGAAAATGGTGGGCCATTTAGTTTATCAAAGTCTCACAATGGCGGATGAACAAGCAGGCAGAAAAACGGCTTTCTTCTCTCTCTCTCTCTCTCTCTCTCTCTCTCTCTCTCTCCCTCAGCTGACAAGCACAGAGGGGAAAAACCCCTTCTCAGGCAAACAATAGCAAAAAATGGCCCCTCCAATGGCAGCATGCAATCCATAATCTAGAGCAGGGGTCTCAAACTCGCGGCCTGCCGAACAATTTTGTGCGGCCTGCAGACTAATCCACAAAGTTCAAAATATTTTGGATAAAATTAAGTAAGCCTAGGGGCCTACTTGTATTTTTCATTTCTCTAGCATCCTAGCTAGATATTAGCTTAGTTAACAGCAGTTGTGATGCGAACTACAGTTTCTGGTCATTTTGTGACACTGAGTAAACTGCATGTACGATTGTGCTTGTTGTACTGATTTTTTTTGTTTTCAACTGCAGTGAGAAAAGTGTTGCATAACAGTTGCCTTTTGTAGACCTAGTACGGCCCCGCCGAATGGCTGTGATCTTGCTCTGTGGCCCACATGCTGAGTTGAGTTTGAGACCCCTGGTCTAGAGTCTGTTGCCCTGAAGGCAAGCACCTGAAGCCTTACATAGACTATGCACGTGTTGCTGCCTCACCAATCAGGCAAAGTACAAGTGAGCAAGCCTAACACACTTGTTTGCCCAACAGGGAACACATACTAAACATCACAAGCTGAACCTAATAGACTGATGAAATATTTCCTCTGTGTGTGAATGATTTCATGGTATTTAGTTCTGAAGTTAAGAAAATTGATAAAAGGCAGAAAAGTACTTGAAAGTTATTTGTAAATGAGAGTTATAAAAATGGGGGAGGGGATGATGAAGATGAAGTGGGTAAGACTGAATCAATTTTTAAATGTTGTAAATAGTGAAATAATCCATTTGATTCAGTGTTTTTTTAAAAAAATTATACTGATTTGACTAACTTATTTTTTTATTTTGTAGTGGATAAAAGCCACTGTGTGGCCATTGCTTGAGGAAGTCAAGTCCTTTACTAATACTACAGAGAACATTCAGTGTAATCAGGATTTGAAAAATTAGTGTTTTCCTGATCAATGCAAATGTGAGATGTATAGTTCAGAAAATAAAGATCTCTTTATTGCCAGATATAACTTTTGTGAATTGAAAACATTGACAAATCTCACTGTTCACATTATCATGACTTATTCTTATGCCGCTTTTAACAACATAAGTTCACTATTGACCCAAGAGAATAAAAGTTGTGAGTGCAGTTATAGCACATTTCAGGAACTTCCTGAAATACACATGCTCTATTCAACAGAAAACATCAAATGACAGTTATTACCTAATGAATCTTGTAAACCCTTACTGTGTCCACCTACTTCATCATAACCAAGTCTCATTCACTGAATAACTTACCTTACACCACACTTAAAACTCTTACTAAATATCCGAGCTTTGTCCTCCACTTTCTAGAAGCTACTAAGGAATATTGCAATGATATTCTCCCTTTCTACAGTTGACAATAAACTCAGCTTTGTCTTCTAAACAAGTTTTGTTGGTAATATTTGAGGAAACAAGCACTCGACAATACATAGGAATGTCTATAAACAGCCATTCAAAGGGGTTAGTTACCATATTTCTCTTTTAAAAGTTTTCTTGAACATGAATTATACTTTCTAAACTGCCCTGGGTAATAACAATAGAATTTTTCATTGCTGACTGCTGTACCAGACAATTATCTCAATTATCCAATGAGCTATGTTGTAATGCCAGTGGCCAAGGCCAGGGGGTTCACTTGGATTAGGGCAGATGGTAGAGGAACTGTGAAGCCAGAAAGTGTCAGGTCATACTCATTTTTTGGAGGCTCTCAAGGATAGGTGAGCAAATAAACAACAAAAGAGCTAATAAATAAAGGAAAACGTGCCATTCACAGTAAGGGTAAGGGAGCAAGAAAACCTGCACCTCGTGGTGGCTGGAGAGCAATCTGGAATAATCACCACCCAGGGAAGCACCCATTGCCTTACACAGGCTATGCACATGTGCCTCTGACACAAGCTCACACACTAATCAAGTAAAGTGCTTGCAGCTGGTAAACCCGTGAGCAAGCCTAACACAGCTCCCCCATATATGTAGTATCATTCTTATCCTCATTTTCATATGTGTAAACTGAGACACAGAGGGGTTAAACAACATACTCAAGTTTATCGGAGGCAGGATTCAGCTGAGGACATCCAATTTGGGAGTACATGTTTCTAACTTCTATCAGACAGTCTCCTATGCTCGATTATACTTCTTCCCAGATTTTATTAAATTTTCACCATTATCTCCATTTTGCAGATAAGGTTAATTAAGTCTAAAAGAAATAAATTACATACTCAGAATGTACTTTGAAAAAGATCAGATTTGAAGTTTAGAAAAATTTACTCACTATCTCAAGGTCACTCTAATGCTAGTGGCCGAGGCCAGGCAGGTCCACATTGGATTCAGGCAGACAGTAGAGAAACTGTGGAGCTGGAAAGCATTGGACCATTCTGTGTAATAGTCTCACAATGGTGGATGAGCAAACAGGCAGGGCAAAACCACTTCTCAGAGCAGCAAGTGAACAGACAGCAAAATGGTGCCTTGCAGTGGTGGGCAGGCAATCTGCAATCGACCCTGAGGGCACGCACCCATAATCTTACATAGACTATATACATGTGGCACTGCCACGTTCGCGTGCACTAATCAGGCAAAGTACGAGTAAGCCTAAGACAGCTGTTTTTCCAACAGTGCCATAACCAGGGATCAAACCAGCAACCTCTGCACTTACAATGTTCTAACCAACTGAGCTAAGCAGCCAGGGTTGAGGGTTTGTATTTTAGGAAACTGACATTCAGGTTTTCTAAGATTTTTCTCATCAAAATAAAAGAATATATTATCAAATAGAATAGTCCTCACATAAACAGCATGAGTAAGAACAAATAGTTAAGAATCACAGCAATTCATCATAATTACTATTGCTATGAAATGTATATGATGTATATGAGCATCCTTCTATTGTTTCCCCTTGTTTAAGGTTTCTAAAAGCAGCGAGCAAAGCCTGTGTGTATATATATATACTCTGAGCATGAACACAGAGAAGTGGATATCCACTTCTGGGATATCCTCAAGTGTGTCTGAATTTAGACTGCTATCACTTAGCATGTACTACTTTTCACCATTTTTTTATGTGGCAAATTGAAGAAATATTTATAGATGGTATGTGGACTTGTGTCAAATTCAAAGAAAGCAGCATATCAGGGGTATTTTATAGCATGGTGTCATGCCGGTGGCCGAGGCCAGGCAGTTTCACATTGAATTTGGGGAGACGATAGAGAAACTGTGGAGCTGGAAAGCATTGGGCCATTTTGTTTAATAAAGTCTCACAACAGCAGAAAAGCACACAGGCAGAGAAAACCGCCCCTCAGGCAAACAAGCAAATAGCAAAAATAGCCCCTCACAGTGGCGGGTAGGCAATGCATGCATCCACAATCCCAAATCTCTCTCAAGCGCAAGCAAGCACTCAAGCACTCATAACCTTATATAGGCCACGCAAACATGGCGTAGCCACGCACAAACACACCCATCAGGCAAAGTACTTGCAGCCTGTAACCCCATAAGCAAACCTAACGTAACTGCCTCATATTCCACCCCTTTAGGGTTGCTCACCTCACAATAAGTATCATATATTACATACATTCCAAAAATGACAATTACAAAGGTGCCCTTCACAGTGCCTCCTGAGCACTCTGCCCAGGGAATTAACTGGAGGCCCATCTTCAACTCCCCACCCCATGATGCCAACAAGGCCACCCATCACAGGTGGGAGCCTGTACAGTCCAGGGCCATGTCCATGGAAACCGAAGAGTTTCTTTGGTGCATCTCTCCAACTGGATGAGAGCAGCTTCCTGGTGCAGGAGGGAATGCACTGGAGCTGCCCCCACCCATCAGGGTCTCTCATACTGTCCAAAGGCAGCATGTCCATCCAACAAGGGAGCCGATACCCCTCTCTGGATGCAGTTTAAGAGTCAGTCCACAATAGACAGCCCAGTTGTCTGTGCAAATCACCAAGGTAAAGGTCCGGCCCTAGCCGGTTGGCTCAGTGGTAGAGCATCGGCCTGGCGTGCAGGAGCCCCGGGTTCGATTCCCAGCCAGGGCACACAGGAGAAGCGCCCATCTGCTTCTCCACCCCTCCCCCTCTCCTTCCTCTCTGTCTCTCTCTTCCCCTCCCGCAGCCAAGGCTCCATTGGAGCAAAGATGGCCCGGGCGCTGGGGATGGCTCTGTGGCCTCTGCCTCAGGTGCTAGAATGGCTTTGGTTGTGCAGAGAGATGCCCCAAGATGGGCAAAGCATCACCTCCTGGTGGGCATGCCGGGTGGACACTGGTCGGGAGCATGCGGGAGTCTGTTTGACTGCCTCCCTGTTTCCAACTTCGGAAAAATACAAAAAAAAAAAAAAAAAAGATCTATTACAGGCAACTAGGTTCACATGGAGCCTCAGGCCTCCCCCCACCCCCTGTAGTCATGGGAGCTATGAAAATGCTGCCCTAAGGAGGAACACATGGCAACAGTGGCCAACCTGTCCACCTCTGCTCCAGAGAGCATGATGCCACCCACCCTTATGTCCCACAGCCACACCAAGCAGGCTGCCAGCGGATCAGTAAGTTTCTGCCTGAATTTCACCCCCAACTTCATCAGCTCTGCCTGAGTGTAGGGCTGGACCATAGAGTGTTCCACTACCTAGGGAGGAGACTGTGGCTGCCCCTGAGGGACTCTTGGCTACTGAGTCTTTACCATTTTAGTGACCACCGGCCAGGCTCTGAGTCTGCAGATGGCAGTTGCAAACCAAACTTCCCCCTCAGCAGAGTCAGAAACGCCTGCTCCTACCCCACTGACTCAGAGCCATTCCACTGGAAATGCAGCTTCATCTTCTGCACCTGGTTCAGCTCCTGTGTCTGCTGGCTCTCAGCCTGAAGCTGACTTTTTAGCTCTTGAACCAAAAGTTGTTTCTCCAGCATCCATTGCTGCCAATGTTCAGCTTCCAGTGCAAATGAAACATACAAACCCATAACTATTTGTACAGAGACTGCTCCAGTTCCAGGCGCCATTAGCTCTCAGCCTGTATCTCACACTGCATCTCTTGGACCTGGTCGGCCTCCTTCTCCAGTGCCCACTCAGGTTTACACCATCACTGCTGCTCAGTATGCAGCTTATCCTGTAGCTTTCTTTTTTTTTTAATAAATTTTTATTAATGGTAATGAGATGACATTAATAAATCAGGGTACATATATTCAAAGAAAACATGTCTAGGTTATTTTGTCATCAAATTATTTTGCAAACCCCTCGCCCAAAGTCAGATTGTCCTCCGTCACCCTCTATCTAGTTCTCTGTGCCCCTCCCCCTCCCCTAACTCTCTCCCTCCCTCCCTCCCATGTCCTCCCTCCCCCCCCACCCTTGGTAACCACCACACTCTTGTCCATGTCTCTTAGTCTCATTTTTATGTTCCACCAATGTATGGAATCATGTAGTTCTTGTTTTTTTCTGATTTACTTATTTCACTCCTTATAATGTTATCAAGATCCCACCATTTTGCTGTAAATGATCTGATGTCATCATTTCTTATGGCTGAGTAGTATTCCATAGTGTATATGTGCCACATCTTCTTTATCCAGTCTTCTATTGAAGGGCTTTTTGGTTGTTTCCATGTCTTGGCCACTGTGAACAGTGCTGCAATGAACATGGGGCTACATGTGTCTTCACGTATCAATGTTTCTGAGTTTTTGGGGTATATACCCAGTAGAGGGATTGCTGGGTCATAAGGTAGTTCTATTTGCAGTTTTTTGAGGAACCACCATACTTTCCTCCATAATGGTTGTACTACTTTACAGTCCCACCAACAGTGAATGAGGGTTCCTTTTTCTCCACAGCCTCTCCAACATTTGCTATTACCCGTCTTGTTGATAATAGCTAATCTAACAGGAGTGAGGTGGTATCTCATTGTAGCTTTGATTTGCATTTCTCTAATAACTAATGAAGCTGAGCATCTTTTCATATATCTGTTGGCCATTTGTATCTCTTCCTGGAAGAAGTGTCTGTTCATGTCCTCTTCCCATTTTTTTATTGGATTGTTTGTTTGTTTGTTGTTGAGTTTTATGAGTTCTTTGTAAATTTTGGATATTAGGCCCTTATCTGAGCTCTCGTTTGAAAATATCAGTTCCCATATAGTTGGCTGTCTGTTTATTTTGATATCAGTTTCTCTTGCTGAGCAAAAACTTTTAATTCTGATGTAGTCCCATTCATTTATCTTTGCCTTCACTTCTCTTGCCATTGGAGTCAAGTTCATAAAATGTTCTTTAAAACCCGGGTCCATGATTTTAGTACCTATGTCTTCTTCTATGTACTTTATTGTTTCAGGTCTTATATTTAGGTCTTTGATCCATTTTGAATTAATTTTAGTACACGGGGACAGGCTGTAGTCAAGTTTCATCCTTTTGCATGTGGGTTTCCAGTTTTCCCAACACCGTTTGTTGAAGAGGCTTTCTTTTCTCCATTGTGTGTTGTTGGCCCCTTTATCAAAGATTATTTGACCATATATATGTGGTTTTATTTCTGGGCTTTCTATTCTGTTCCATTGGTCTGAGTGTCTATTTTTTTGCCAATACCATACTGTTTTGATTATCGTGGCCCTATAATATAGTTTAAAGTCAGGTATTGTAATGCCCCCAGCTTCATTCTTTTTCCTTAGAATTGTTTTGGCTATTCGAGGTTTTTTATAGTTCCATATAAATCTGATGATTTTTTGTTCCATTTCTTTAAAAAATCTCATAGGGATTTTGATGGGAATTGCATTAAATTTGTATATTGCTTTGGGTAATATGGCCATTTTGATTATATTTATTCTTCCTATCCAAGAACAAGGAATATTTTTCCATCTCATTGTATCTTTTTCGATTTCCCTTAACAATGCTTTGTAATTTTCATTATATAGGTCCTTTACGTTCTTTGTTATGTTTATTCCTAGGTATTTTATTTTTTTTGTTGCAATCGTGAAGGGGATTATTTTTTTGAGTTCGTTTTCTAATATTTCATTGTTGGCATATAGAAAGGCTATGGACTTTTGTATGTTAATTTTGTATCCTGCGACCTTACTGTATTGGTTTATTGTTTCTAATAATCTTTTTGTGGAGTCCTTCAGGTTTTCGATGTATAGGATCATATCATCAGCAAAAAGTGATAGCTTTACTTCTTCTTTTCCGATATGGATGCCTTTTATTTCTTTGTCTTGTCTGATTGCTCTGGCCAGAACTTCTAGCACCACGTTGAATAAGAGTGGAGAGAGTGGACAACCCTGTCTTGTTCCTGATTTAAGGTAGAAAGTCCTCAGTTTTATGCCGTTTAATATGATGTTGGCTGATGGTTTATCATATATGGCCTTTATCATGTTGAGATATTTTCCTTCTATACCCATTTTGAAGAGAGTCTTAAACATAAAATTGTGTTGTATTTTATCAAAAGCCTTTTCTGCATCTATTGATAAGATCATGTGGTTTTTGTTCTTTGTTTTGTTGATATGGTGTATTACGTTAACCGTTTTGCGTATGTTGAACCATCCTTGAGATTCTGGGATGAATCCCACTTGATCATGATGTATTATTTTTTTAATATGTTGTTGTATTCGGTTTGCCAGTATTTTGTTTAGTATTTTAGCATCTGTATTCATTAGAGATATTGGTCTGTAGTTTTCTTTCTTTGTGCCATCCTTGCCAGGTTTTGGTATGAGGGTTATGTTGGCCTCATAAAATGTGTTTGGAAGTATTGCTTCTTCTTCAATTTTTTGGAAGACTTTGAGTAGAATAGGAACCAAGTCTTCTTTGAATGTTTGATAGAATTCACTAGTATAACCGTCTGGGCCTGGACTTTTATTTTTGGGGAGATTTTTAATAGTTTTTTCTATTTCCTCCCTGCTGATTGGTCTGTTTAGGCTTTCTGCTTCTTCATGACTCAGTCTAGGAAGGTTGTATTGTTCTAGGAATTTATCCATTTCTTCTAGATTGTTGTATTTGGTGGCATATAATTTTTCATAGTATTCTACAATAATTCTTTGTATATCTATGATGTCTGTGGTGATCTCTCCTCTTTCATTTTGGATTTTATTTATTTGAGTCCTTTGTCTTTTCTCCTTGGTGAGTCTTGCCAAGGGTTTGTCAATTTTGTTGATCTTTTCAAAGAACCAGCTCCTTGTTTTATTGATTTTTTCTATAGTTTTTCTGTTCTCTATTTCATTTATTTCTGCTCTGATTTTTATTATCTCCTTTCTTCGGCTGGTTTTGGGTTGTCTTTGTTCTTCTTTTTCTAGTTCCCTAAGGTGTGAAGTTAAGTGGTTTACTTCGGCTCTCTCTTGTTTGTTCATATAGGCCTGAAGTGATATGAACTTTCCTCTTATCACTGCTTTTGCTGCATCCCAGAGATTCTGATATGTCGTATTTTCATTTTCATTTGTCTGTATATATCTTTTGATCTCTGCGCTTATTTCTTCTTTGACCCATTCATTTTTTAGAAGTATGTTGTTTAGTTTCCACATTTTTGTGGGGTTTTCCCCCTCTTTTTTGCAGTTGAATTCTAGTTTCAAGGCTTTATGATCAGAAAATATGCTTGGTACAATTTCAATTTTTCTAAATTTGCTGATATTGTCTTTGTGGCCCAACATATGGTCAATTCTTGAGAATGTTCCATGTACACTAGAGAAAAATGTACACTCTGTCGCTTTGGGATGAAGTGTCCTGTAGATGTCTATCATATCCAGGTGTTCTAGTATTTCGTTTAAGGCCACTATATCTTTATTGATTCTCTGTTTGGATGACCGATCTAGAGCCGTCAGCGGTGTATTGAGGTCTCCAAGTATGATTGTATTTTTGTTAGTTTTTGTTTTAAGGTCAATAAGTAGCTGTCTTATATATTTTGGTGCTCCTTGGTTTGGTGCATATATATTAAGGATTGTTATGTCTTCTTGATTCAACTTCCCCTTAATCATTATGAAATGACCATTTTTGTCTCTGAGTACTTTTTCTGTCTTGTAGTCAGCATTATTAGATATGAGTATTGCTACACCTGCTTTTTTTTGGGGTGTTGTTTGCTTGGAGTATTGTTTTCCAGCCTTTCACTTTGAATTTGTTTTAATCCTTGTTGCTTAGATGTGTTTCTTGTAGGCAGCATATAGTTGGATTTTCTTTTTTAATCCATTCTGCTACTCTGTGTCTTTTTATTGGTAAGTTTAATCCATTTACATTTAGTGTAATTATTGACACTTGTGGGTTCCCTACTGCCATTTTATAAATTGCTTTCTGTTAGTTTTGTATCTAGTTTGATTCTTCTCTTTTGTTTTTCTATCATTTGTTTTTGTTTGTTTGTGTTCCATACTTCTTTCCTCTGTTGCTACCTTTTTTAAGTCAAGTGTTTTTGTGGTGGTTTTTTTAAGGGTGGTTACCATTAAGTAATGAAAAGGGTACCTACCATATTCATGGTAGTACCCTATCTTATAAGTATTTCTGCACTTCATCATCCTTTGCTACTGTTAATCTCCATCCTCTCCCCCCTTTTTTTCCTTTGTTGTCACAGTTTAAGTTTGGTTTTATTGTGTTCTTGGTGGAGCTGTTACTTGTGGTGTTGTTTTCTTTTGTTCTTTGAATCTGGTTGGAAAACCCCCTTTAGTATTTCCTGTAGTGGGGGCTTTCTGTTGATAAATTCTCTCATCTTTTCTGTATTTGTGAATGTTTTTGTATCTCCTTCATACTTGAAGGATAGCTTTGATGGGTATAGTATTCTTGGCTGAAAGTTCCTCTCTTTCAGGGCTTTAAATATTGGGGTCCACTCTCTTCTAGCTTGTAGAGTTTCTGCTGAGAAATCTGATGATAATCTAATAGGCCTTCCTTTATATGTTGTACTCTTCTTTTCCCTGGCTGCCTTGAGATTTTTTTCTTTGTCATTGGTTTGTGTCATCTTTATTATGATGTGCCTTGGAGTGGGTTTGTTGGGGTTAAGAAAACTTGGTGTTCTGTTTGCTTCTTGAATTTGAGTCTTTAGTTCCTTCCACAGGCTTGGGAAGTTCTCATCTATTATTTGTTTGAGTATATTCTCCATTCCATTTTCTTTCTCTTCTCCCTCTGATATACCTATTATTCTTATGTTATTCTTTCTGATGGAGTCAGACAATTCCTGTAGGGCTTTCTCGTTTTTTATTATTTTTGAGTCTCTTTCTTCTTCTCTCTGTTGTGCCTCAAGTTGTTTGTCTTCTATTTCACTAATCCTATCTTCAATCTGGGCTGTTCTGTTAGCTAAGCTTGTTACCTCGTTTTTCATCTCGTGAATTGAGTTTTTCATTTCTGTTTGATTTGTTTTCATAGTTTCAATTTCCTTGGTAATATATTCTTTGTGTTCATTGAGTTGTTTTCTGATCTCCCTATATTGCCTTTCTGTGTTTTCTTGTATATCTCTGAGTATTTTTAAGATTTCTATTTTAAATTCTCTGTCATTTAGCTCCAAGGCTTCCAATATGTTAAGTCTTTTCTCCATAGATTTTTCCACATCTATTTGTGTTACCTCTCTTTCTTTTGTATCCATAATATTCTATTTTCTCTTTCTTATCGGCATCTGAGGGTGGTCTTATTGATAGCACTAATTAGAATTAATAAAGAGTAAAAAGTAAAAAAAAAAAAAAAAAAAAAAGGTAAAACACCCCACAAAAAAAAACAGTAATAATTTATTATTTCCCCTTTTTTTCTCTCTTCTCTTTCCCTCCTCTCCCCTCCTCAGGGAAATATCGTGCCTATAATGGAGGGCCTGATTTGGGGTGAAGAGTTCAAGGGGCAAAAAAAGGGAGTAGGGACCTACTAAATGCAAAAAAAAAAAAAAAAGGAAGAAAATCTTAGACAAGCATAAGATGATTTGCTTGTAAGTGATGGTCAACTAAGAGATATAATGAGAGGGATAAGAGGGAACCAGAAAAAAGGACCAAAAAAGAATAATAAAGAAGAAAAAATAAAAATAATAAGTAAAAATCTGTTGTATTAAGTGGAGCGAAGACTAAATACAATGGAGACCTTGGGTTGGGAAGACCCAAAATGCCACAAAAATAAACAAACAAGAAAAAAAAATAAAAACAAAAGCAAAAAAGAGAAATAAAGCCAAAAAAAAGCCTTGAGTCCCAAATTAACTAATTTGTTCGTGATTGAGGATTATATAGGAGGAAAGTAAAATGAGAAAAGAAAAAACGAATAGAAAGGAAAAAATAAGAAAAAGAGAAAAACGAAGGAAGAAATAAAATAGGAAGAGAAAAAAACAAAATAAAGCAAGACAAAAAAAAAAAAAACAAAAGAGGAGAGAGTGAGAGTTAAGTGTTTTGGAGTATAACCTTAAAGGAGGGTGAGGATGAAGAAGAAAAATAAAATGCAACACTCATGGGTAGTGTAGTTCAAGAAAGGGGAAGCATAAGATGGGCAGAGAATAGAAGGACCGAGGTGGAGGAAATAAAGGCAAAAAGATAGAAGAAACAAACAACAACAACAACAACAACAAATTAGTGGATCAAGTTGTAAAGTCTGTGGGTTTTTCTTGATTTTGAGAGGTTAACTTCTTCCTTTTTCTTTTCTCTCCCTCTTCCTGGTCGGTGACTCTGTATTCCAGGCTCTGCCCCTGTGTCACTCTTAGGTAGGGATTTGCAGTTGATGGGATTCTATGGCAATGTCATATAATTGGCTTTAGTCTTGCTGGAAGTAAAGGCTTGTTGGCGTTTGCAGGGTCCAACGATGAGAGAGTTTGCTTTCCTGGATTCTCTCTCCTAGTCCCCCCTTTCTGAATTAGCAGCCTGGTGATCCGGCTATAAGGCTGCAACTGCTTCTGCCTGGGGAGTAAGAGGCTCAAAGAGCTGGGAAATCCCCACTCTATCCTCACTCAGTGCAAGGCTTTGGGAAAGGCTCTGAGAACAGGGCCTCCAGTGTAATCAGGCGGGGGTGGGAGTCAATTGTTGTCAAGGTGACTGTTCAGCGCCTATCATTTAGTTGGACCTCTCAACCCAGGCTTTCCACACTTTGTAGCCTGTTTTTGCAGGGAAGAAGAGGCACTAGTTTCTGCTTACGACTAGTGTAGTATAGACCTTATTAAAGTCCTTCTTGTTAGCGTTTATCCCTGAATATGGAGGCTCTATCAATCAGAAGTTGCCCCACCCCTTTAGCGAGAGGCACTAAAAAATATCACGCCTCTTGTCTTGGATCGCTGAACTGAGAGAGATCTTATCAATTAGAACCGAGGGTGCGCAGATTTTATGGGTTAAGCTAATTTCAGTGGTTGGGTCGCAGCTGTGCTTCCGAAGGTATTTTAGGCTGCCTGCGCGCGCCCCTCCCCCAACGCTTGATTGTTAGCTTGAATGGCTGGGTGAGGTGCCCCGCCCACGGAGAGAATCTCCCAAGCCTCTCCCGCTCGCCCCTCCGCTGGCGGCTGGACTGCACCAGGCGCAGGATAATGGAGCCCCCTGGGTGTGCGGGCCAGCAGGGCGCCCTGGGCGCATGGAATGCCCAAGGCACGCGCGCGAATGGGGTGCTCTGGGCACCGGTGGCCGGCGACCGCCACTCGCAGTGTGCGGGCAGCTGGGAACGTCAGCGGTGCTCAACGGGACCGGGCTCGCGCGCGCGGCTGCTCATGGCGGCGGCTCGTGGCGGCCGCTCGTGGCGGCCGCTCGCGGTGGCGGTCGCGGCGGCTGCTCGCGGCGGCGGCTCGCGGTGGCGGCTCGTGGCGGCCGCTCGCGGCGGCTCGGGGTTCCCAAGTATATGGGCTGACTCACCACAGGTGCACTTCCTTGCGGTTTGAAAGAACGTCCCTGTGGTAGATTCCTCCACACCCTCGTCTCTCAGATTCAAGTGATAACAGTCCTTTCGCTATCAGTTTGTGTGGAACTCCGGAATGCTCCGAGGATAAATTTTTCTGTTTCTAGTTGATAAATTTGTTGTGATTTGGGGGAGAGCTGTCGGACGCGCTGCTCATGGCGCCATTTCCGTGACGTCACTCATCCTGTAGCTTTCAACCTCGCTCAGTGTCTCAATCAGAGCTCTTCGTTTCTTCTTGTAGGATTGTAAAAAACACCCAACCCATGATCCCCACTAGGAGAGCCACTGGGAAGAGCCACTCCTCTATTCCAGCCCTCAAAGGTGTCAGTGGCTCCATACCAATCTGTTCCAAACTCTGCTTGCTGCACCAGATGTAACACCAGTGGCCAAGGGCAGACAGGTTCACATCGGATTTAGGCAGATGGTAGAAAAACTGTGGAGCCAGGAAGGGTTAGGCCATTTCATTTAATAAAGTCTCATAATGGCGGATAAGCAAACAGGCAGAGTAAACCACCTCTCAGGCAAACAAACAGTAAAATGGCCCCTCACAGTGGTGGGCAGGTAATATGTGCATCCTCAATCCCAAGTCTTTCTCAAACACAAGGACCCATATTCTTACATAGGCCATACACGCATGGTGCAGCCATGCACTCACACACCAATCAGGCAAAGTACTTACAGCCAGTAACCTCGTGAGCAAGCCTACCACAGCTGCCCCACACATGGGATTGGTGCTTTTAAAAATTCTAGTTAAGAATTTGTCTGTCTTTATATATGTGAATTATTGAAGGAATAATTTAGAGTGGCATAAGTGGAAATAGTATAATATATAAAACACAAAAGTAAACAGAAAATCCTTATTTTAGGCATCCCCAGTTCTTATTATGTGAGATCTCTTGAATAAACCTTTTCCTATCCTCTGGTCAGTATGCTAAATGAGGCATACAATGTAATCACTAAGTTCCCCCTTTCCAGGTGGAGTGAGAAATACCAGCTCAGGTGTTTTTTGTTTGTTTGTTTGTTTTTCTGAAGCTGGAAACGGGGAGAGACAGTCAGACAGACTCCCGCATGCGCCCGACCGGGATCCACCCGGCACGCCCACCAGGGGCAACGCTCTGCCCACCAGGGGGTGATGCTCTGCCCCTCCGGGGCATCGCTCTGCAGCGACCAGAGCCACTCTAGTGCCTGGGGCAGAGGCCAAGGAGCCATCCCCAGCGCCCGGGCCATCCTTGCTCCAATGGAGCCTTGGCTGCAGGAGGGGAAGAGAGAGACAGAGAGGAAGGAGGGGGTGGGGGTGGAGAAGCAAATGGGCGCCTCTCCTATGTGCCCTGGCCAGGAATCGAACCCGGGTCCCCCGCACGCCAGGCCAACGCTCTACCGCTGAGCCAACCGGCCAGGGCCCAGCTCAGGTTTCTGTATTTCATAATCACTGCCATTAGCATTACAAGCTGCACTGAACAGACTGATGCATGAGGTATTGTATCTGTGAGAGACTAAGTAGCATTTAATGTTCTGTTTCAAAGTTTAAGAAATCAAGAAATGGCAGAGCAGTGTTTGAAGGGCATTTGTTTCAGAACACAGGCCCTGTTTTTAAAATAATAGTTTTAAGAATATTTGCTGTGTAGAGTACCAGCTTTACATTCTCAAGTAAAAAGCATAATTTGACTCAGAGACTCCTGAAATATGCACATGCTTGTTTAGTAACCATTTAGGATGTTTCAGAACTTAATAAAGCAGATTTACTTAGTAGTGTTAGTGGAAAGGTGACTGATTTCAGACCGAAATTTCAATTTCCTACCGTCAAATCCTAGCTCTGTGGGACTGTTGGGAAAACAGCTGTGTTAGGACCGTTCACGTGTACTTTGTCTGATTGGTGCACGATCCTGGGGCAGCACCATGTGTGTGTAGTCTATGTAAGGCTACGGTTGCTTTCCCTCAGGGCCAATTGCGGATTGTCTTTCCACCATGTAAGGGGCCATTTTGCTGTTTGTTTGCTTTCTACCCCGAGAAGAGGTTTTCTCCTGCCTGTTTGCTTGTCCACTGTTGCGAGACTTTATTAAATGAGAATGGCCCAGTGCTTTGTGGCTGCAAGGTTTTCCCACTGTCTGCCTGAATCCATTAGGAACCTGCCTGACCTTGGCCACCAGCTTTACAGGCACATGCAGAAACAGACTGACATTTCTGTCTGTCTCTCTCTCTTCCTTTCTTGCTCTCTAAAATCAGTAAAATAAAAATTTTAAAACAAAATGAAATAAAATAAAAATTCCATTTTTAATTATTGGGTTTAATAGATGTAAAGTTACTTTGTCAAATTACCATAGAAGTTTCTAAATGCTTTACTCAATTTTTGTGCTTATCTCTTTAAGAACTAATAGGAAACAGTTGGCAGACCTTCTCTGTTTGAGACAATGCTTTGTGAGTATCTGTTCTGGCTTTCTTGCTTCTAAGGTCGAAATTTCAAGTTCTTGGAAAAAGAACCTGACATTATTCGAATCAGATGACAATGAGAACAGATTAACACCTTGGAAATGTACAGGCTCACCTTAAAAAGAGGTATCTTTTTCCTTAGTAATAGAGATTGTTATTTTTACTTTTATTTACTTATTTATTTTCTTTTTTTTTTGTATTTTTCTGAAGCTGGAAACGGGGAGAGACAGTCAGACAGACTCCCGCATGTGCCCGACTGGGATGGGAAGGGAAGAGAGACAGAGAGGAAGGAGGAGGGGGGGTGGAGAAGCAAATGGGTGCTTCTCCTATGTGCCCTGGCTGGGAATCGAACCCGGGTCCCCCGCACGCCAGGTCGACGCTCTACCGCTGAGCCAACCAGCCAGGGCCTTTATTTTCTTTTTTATGGAATTTATTGGAGTGACAATGGTTAAAAGCTGTTGAGTGGAGCTGTGGGTGGAAGTATCAAGCAAAAAAAAAAAAAACCAACAACAAAAAAGGAAAACTAATAGACATGGACAGCAGTGTGGTGGTTGCTGGGGTAAATGTTGATAGAGACCTGACTTGGAGTGGTGAAAACACATACACCAGGGTCGGGAACCTTTTTGGCTGAGAGAGCCATGAACGGCATATATTTTAAAATGTAATTCCGTGAGAGCCATACAATATGTTTAACACAAAATAAAAGTAAATGTGTGCATTTTATGTAAGGCCAACATTTTTATTTTTTTATTTTTTTAAGGCCAACACTTTTAAAGTACAATATGTCTCTGAATTATTTTTAATAACGTTGTTATGCTGTTGCTAACCAATGATGAATAAAGTAATTTTTACCATTAATGTGAATTCTGGTGCTGCATGGTTTTGCTGATGGCTTTGTAGTCTGGTTGATACGTGGTGAGGTTAAGCTTCATGCAGGCGTTGAGACTTTTATTTGTTAAATGTGATCGTAGGTTGGTCTTAATGTTCTTTAGATGTGAGAAAGACTGCTCACATGCATATGTAGAGCTAAACATTGTCAGTACAGCCATACTCACACGCTGCAGTGTGTGGTATGTGATGGGAAGCACATTCCAAGTTGTGAAAATCAGCTGGTCCATGGGCTGAAGTTGTTAATTTCTCCCCACTTGTGTTTGCTCGCCAACTCTGCTTGCTGTTGTGCAAGTCTTTCCAAATCTTCATTCAGTGACTTGAACTTATTCACCCACATGTCTGAGACCTTCAGGTCAGCAGCTTGTAGCTCAAAATCTCTGACAGAGACACTGGAGTTGTAACTCAGGTTGGCGCTGTCCACTGCACACTTGTGTGGATGGGTGATGAACTTAAAAAGATGAGTGTGCTCACGAAATTCTCTAAACGCACTTTGAATGACTGCAGGAGATTAGATTTGAAGCCTGCTAGCTGCTGGAGATCAAGATGTTGAGCAGGGTCATTTTCTGTGCATACATATTTAAACTCTCCCAGTTTTTCAAAGTGTAGTAAATGACCTGTTTCAATGTCAGAGATGAAGAGTTCCAGCTTGTTTTCAAATGCAAACACTGCTTGTTGAAGGGATAAGACTGTATTTCCAATGCCTTGCATTTTCACATTGAACTGGTTCAAATGTTCAGTCATGTCCACGAGATAGTAGAACTTCAGGAGCCACACAGTGTTAGCTAACTCAGCATGCTCAATTTTTTTCATTTCAAGAAAAGTTCAGATTTCACTCAGACAAGCCACAAAATGGCTGAGTACCTTCCCTCTTGACAACCAACACACATAGCTGTACAGAAGCAGACCAGAATAATTATTCCCAACTTCATCCAGCAGTGTTTTAAACTGGCAATCATTTAAAGCTCGAGCAACAATAAAGTTGACCATCCAAATGACTAGCAACATCACACCTCACCAAGCTGCTCGCCACACATCTGAGCACAGAGCACCTCCTGATGTAGGATGCAGTGAAACTTAGGATGGATCTCTTTTCATATTCATGAAGAAGCACTACAAATACTCTGTTTTTACCCACCATGCACGGAGCACCATCAGTACACACCGAAATAAGTTTATCCATTGGTAGATTTTTTTCTTTAGCAAACTCAGGGAAAGATTTGAATAAATCCTCCCCTCTTGTTGTCTCTTTCATAGACAAAATAGCAAGACTTTCCTCACGTAGTGTGTCACTGACAGCATACCTTGCAATCATGCTGAACTGGATAAATGGCTTATATCTGTTGACTCATCCAAAGTGAGAAAAAAGAATGGTGCTGCATTTATATCCTTCACTTGTGTTGCCTCAATTTGATTTGCCATCATGATGGTATGATCGTGAACAGTTCTTACTGACAGAGGCATGTCTTTTATTCATTTGATTATCTTGTCTTTATTCGAAAAGTCATCAAAAAGTTCACTGGCAACATTAAGCATGGATGTTTTCGCATACTCCCCATCTGTGAATGGCATTCCATTTCTCACAATTGCTAAAGCATCAGCAAAACTAACCGAATTCCAGTGACCTTGTTGGGTCCAAACACGGAGTTGCTGCTGACTAGCTTGCATTCTGCACAGTAGCTGTCGACATGCTTTCTTCTTTCTGTCCCCCGCTGGATATTTTGATGCGAATGTAGTATGGCATGTGTTGAAGTGCCGCTTTATATTTGACTATTTCATCGATGCAATTTTATCATTGCATATTAGACACATTGCAGAAGCTGCTTTCTCTACAAAGGCAAATTCCTCTGTCCATTCCTCCTGAAAAGTACAATACTCTTCATCTTTTTGTCTTTTAGCCATCTTCTTTGTCAAAAGGGTTTCTGCAATTAGGTAACTGACCACTTGATTAAAAGGAGAGAAGTTTACTTCCTGAGCTCACAAAGACTTGTGCATATTACGCATTATCCCATAAAAATTTGGTGTTGTCCCAGAGGACAGCTGTGATTGGCTCCAGCCACCCGCAACCATGAACATGAGATGTAGGAAATTAATGGATTGGAATACATGAGAATGTTTTATATATATAAATATATATATATATATAAATTTATATATATATATATATATATTTTTTTTTACAGAGACAGAGAGTAAGTCAGAGAGAGGGATAGACAGGGACAGACATACAGGAACCAAGAGAGATGAGAAGCATCAATCATTAGTTTTTCATTGCACATTGAAACACCTTAGTTGTTCATTGATTGCTTTCTCATATGTGCCTTGACCGTGGGGCTACAGCAGACCGAGTAACCCCTTGCTGGAGCCAGCAACCTTGGGTTCAAGCTGGTGGGCTTTTGCTCAAAGCAGATGAGCCCGCGCTCAAGCTGGCGACCTCGGGGTCTCGAGCCTGGGTCCTCTGCATTCCAATCTGATGCTCTATCCACTGCGCCACCACCTGGTCAGGCTATATTTTTAACGTTATTATTTTTTTTATTAAAGATTTGTCTGCAAGCCAGATGCAGCCATCAAAAGAGCCACATCTAGCTCACAAGCCATAGATTCCCGGCCCCTGCAGTACAGTATTGTGGGACAGCTGTGTTAAGTTTGCTCTTGGGGTCACCAGCTGCAAGCACTTTGCCTGATTGGTACATGAGTGTGTGGCTGCATTACATGTGTGTGGCCTATAAACGGGTATGGGTACTTGTACTGGAGAGAGATGGGGTATTGCAGATGTGCAGATTGCCTGCCCACCACTGTGAGAGGCCATTTTGCCCATGGTTTGCCTGAGAAGTGGTTTCCCTTGCCTGTGTGCTTGCCCACCATTGTAAGACTTTATTAAACAGAATGGCCCAGCCCTTTCCAGCTCCACAGTTTTTCTACCATCTGCCCAAACCCAATGTGAATCTTCCAGGCCTTGGCCACCCATGTTATATCTGGTGCAAAAAGTAGGGTTCGGAGCTGATTGGTATAAAGCCACCAATACCTTTGAGGGGTGAAATAGAGGAGTGGCTGTTCCTGGTGGCTCTTCTATTGGGGGCCATGGGATGGTGGATTTTTATAGCCCTACAAGAGGAAACTGAGAGCTCTGTACGAGAGGCAACCCGAGGTGGAGAGTTTGGGGGGTGTTGCAGACTGAGTGCCAACATGGGTGTGAACTAGAATGAGCACTGGAGAAGGAGGCAGAACAGGTCTGAAAGTTGCAGTGTGACGTGCAGGCTGAGAACCAATAGTGCCTGGAACTGGAGTGGTCTCTGGACAAAGAGTTAGAGGTTCACGAGTTGAAATTTGTCCTGGAAGCTGATCATTGGCAGCGATGGCTGTTGGAGAAACAACTACAGGTTCAGGAGCTTGAGAATTGGGTTCCAGAGTTTGAGAGTCAGCTTTAAGCTGAGAGCTGGCAGCCACAGCAGCCAAGTGGGTGCAGAAGATGGAGCTGCATTTCTGTTGTTGGAGTGGCTTTGAGTCAGTGGAAGCACGTGTTTCCAGCTTCTCCTCTTCTGAGGGGGAGAATTGGCTGCAAATGTCCTCAGCCAACTCAGAGCTCTGTTGATAGTTGCCAAGAAGATAAAGATCCAGCAGCCAGGAGTCCCTCAGGGCAGCCACAGCTTCCTCCCCAGGCAGTGGAGCACTCTGTGGTCTATCCATACACCCAGGCAGAGCTGATGGAGTTGGAGGTGAAATTCAGACAGAAACCCACTGAGCCCCTGGAAGCCTGCTTGGTGTGGTTGTGGAATATAGGAGTAGATGGCACAAAATCTCCCAAACAGAGATGGACCGCAAGAGCTGCTGCCTGTGCTGCCTCCCTGACTAACAAAAGAAACAGGCCTGTGAAGTTACCCGAACACAGATGTGGGTAGATTTGATTGTGGCCAGGGAAGCTAGAGAGAAATTAGATGGCAAGCCTAATTAAGTCTTGTTGCTTTGGCAGCTTTGAGTCAGAACAGAGGTTCCAGCTACTGAAAAAGCGGGTGAAGCAGGTGTCCCTGGCATCTGCCAGGAAAATGGCTGGCGTTCAGGTTATAGCATCTTCAAGACCCATTGTCCCAGTTTGAATAGGGGGAAGGGTGAGGGACCCATCTGACAGGGACAGGCAGGGTCTAGAGAACCCCATGTGAAATTGGCAATTTATTAGTCCCCTTCTAATGTGTGGCAGGTGTTGGCATTAAAAGGTAATAGGTGTTTTTTTTTGTTTTTTTTTTTTTGTTTTTTTTTTTTTTTTTTTTTTTTTATAGCAGCAGCAGCAGCTAAAAGATCTGTTAAGGTAACTCAGGCCTGAATGTATTTGACTCCACCAGGCTGTGAGCTAGTTGAGGGGTTTGGATGGGGCTTGTGGCAATGAACACCACACTATGGAAAGGTGCTAAGTTCTGTTAATAAAGAGCTGTATGGCTAGTTGCCTGTAATGAACCTTTACCTGGGCTGGCTCTTGGACTGTGAACTGGCTCTTGGACTGTGACCAGATGGGGGCAGTGGCTCCCTTGATGGGTGGACATGTCACTCATGGACAGTACTATTAAAGACCCTGTGAGGGGGCCCATGTCATCTGTGGAGGCCCTCCTGAACTGGTTCTCATCCAGTTGCAGAGGTGCACTAAGGACACTTTATGGTTTCCATGGACACAGCCCAGGGCTATACAGGCCCTGCTACCTACCATGGGGCCTCCAGGTGACACTCTGGGCAAAGACTCAGGGAGACATTGTGAAGGGCACCTTTTTAATTATTGTGTAACTTTTGTTACTGTTGTAGTCTGTTTTCTGTCATGTAGATTGTGAAGTGAGCAACCCTAAAGGCTTGAAACATGGGGCAGCTGAGTTAGGCTTGTTAGTGGGGTTACCAGTTATAAGCACTTTGCCTGATTGGAACGTGAGTGCATGCCTGCACCATGTGTGTATGGCCTATGTGAGGTCATACACGTGTACATGCACTCGCCTGCTCGCCACTGTGAGGAGCCATTTTTGCTTTTGTTTGCCCAAGGGATAGTTTTCCCAGCCTATGTGCTTGTCTGCTGTTGTGAGACTTTATTAAATAAAATGGTCCAACCCTTTCCAGCTCCACGGTTTTTCTACTGTCTGCCCAAGTCCATTGTGAACTGGCCCGGCCTTGGCCACCAGCATTACAAGTGTACAGATAGATGATGTGTTATAAAATTATACACCTGAAACCTGTATAATTTTGAGACTGTTACTTCTAAAATATCACTAATTGTAATGCTGGTGGCCAAGGCCAGGCAGGTTCACAATGGACTTAAGCAGACAGTAGAGAAACTGTGGAGCCAGAAAGCATCGGACCATACTTGTTTATTGGAGGCTTGTAAGAATAGATGAGCAAATAAACAACAAAAGGGAAAGAGCTAGTAAACAAAGGAAAATCTGCTATTCACAGTAGGGCAAGGGAGCAAGGAAAACCACACCTCACGATGGTGGGGGAGCGATCTGGGAGAATCACCGCTGAAGGGGAAGCGCCCAGCCCATATCCTTACATAGGCTATGCACCAGTGCCTCTGCCACGTGCTCACGCACTAATCAAGTGAAGTGCTTGCAGCCAGTAAACCCACACGCAAGCCTAACACAGCTGCCCCACATTCCACCCCTCTAGGTTTGTTAGCCTCACAATCTACGTGACAGGATTCTTCCACAATAGTTCCTATGTGAGGAATGAGCTACATCACAA
Organism: Saccopteryx bilineata; assembly: GCF_036850765.1. Taxonomy (NCBI): domain Eukaryota; kingdom Metazoa; phylum Chordata; class Mammalia; order Chiroptera; family Emballonuridae; genus Saccopteryx; species Saccopteryx bilineata. The sequence continues at coordinate 185,356,140 of NC_089494.1, forward strand.
AAAAAAAAAAAAAAAAAAAAAAATACAGACAACAGCCACAAAATTACAAAACACAAGTAGGGGCGAATTGATAGAATGCTCAATGGCACCAAGAGGGGCAAATCTTTTCCTTCTGGCAGAATAAAGATTAGAGTTCTGTCTGCAGACAGCTCCGTAGCGGGTACCAGAGGCCACCCCTGGGCGAGCATACCAAGCCTTATGGGCCTACACACCAGGACCTGCTGGTGTGCAGCAAAATGGGAGAACTCCTTATGGGCCATAAAGAAATTGCAAAGATGCCCTTCATAATGGTGTCTCCCTGAGCACTCAAGGGATGATACACTTCTACCTTAGGTGGCCAGGTGCTGGTTGCTCAGGGAGTTAACTGGCAGTCAACTTCTAGCCCCTTACCCCACAGTGCCAACAAGGCCACCCATCATAGGTGGGGGGGCAGCATAGTCCAGGGCCATGCCCATTGAAGTTGTTGGCCTTTAAGGAGGGCTGTTGGGGCAAGGAGGAACACGTTGCCCTGCTGTCCAAAGCATGGATTCAGCAAAGTGTCCTTCATTGCATATCTGTAACTGAATGGGAGCCGCTGCCTGGTGCAAGAAGGTCTCTATTGGAGCTGGGCTCCCCATCAAGGTCTCTCATTCAAAATTGGAGTTGTCCACAAGCGGCTTGTCCATCCAGTAAGGCACCCAGTGTCCCCCTCCTGTCACAGTCCCTGCCTTAAGAATCCATTATTCTGCTCAATGATACCAGCAGCCTGGAGGTGGTAGGGGACATGGTACTTCCAGTCCACCCCTAGGTCTTGAGCCAATTGCCTAACCATAGAACCCATAAAATGGGTACCATTGTCACTTTCAAGGACTAGCAGCAGTATTCAGGTGGTCCAGAGCCTGTATGACTGCCCTTTGGTCTGGGTTACGGGCAGGGTAAGCAGTAAGCAGACCAGTGGCAGTATCTACCAGTATCTACACAAGTGACTACATACTGGCACCCGTGCATCTTTGGTAAGGGTTCGATGCAAGCTGCAAATAACTCTGCATAGGATACAGGCAAGTTCCATGCCTTAACAGTAGCCAGTATAGTTTTTGGTCCCGCATGGAGCAGACGCCAGTGAAGCTACTGCACCATGTCACCTGCAGGAGCAGTTTCCAACCATCACACCCTCACCAAAATGTCTGCCTCATGATTCCCAGGATGGGTTAGAGTACCATGCCCTGCGACATGGTATACTGTCACTGTTTCTTGTGTACTGTTACCCACAGGTCCTGCCACATAGCCTGACCCCATAGCAGATGGTGCATTGCCAACCTCTGATTAATGTGCCAAGTAGCAATCCAAAGGGTCAGTCCACAATAGATAGCCCAGCTATTGGTGCACATCACCAGAGGTGAAGGTTCATTATGTGCAACTAGCCATATAGCTCTTAATTTTGCCCATTGGCTGCTTTGGCCTGTACCTGTGTCCTTCCAAATAGTCTCAGTGGCCGGATTGAAGGCTATGGCCATCCACCTGGCAGGTTGGCCCCTGCTAGTACCATCAGTATATTAGGCATCCTTGGGGATGGGCATTCATCCCTCCTGGTAGGGTTCTGCCTTCTGCTCCTCAGATGTACCTGACTATAAGGTCACAGAGGTGACTGGACCCAAGATTTCCTATAGTTCTGTTCTCAGTGGGTTGGTGCTAAAAGCACAGCATTGTTGCAAGTATGTATCCCATTTAGCCAAGGTGGAGGTTTGGGTCATACTATTATAAGGTTTGGTTGCCCAATCTATCACTCATCCTGCAATATGGTATGTTGTCTTGACTGTAACGGGAGTTATAGTCATAATACTCTCAGTGGCCAGGAGGGCAGCATACACAGCTGCCAACTGTTTCTCCACTAATGAATAATGAATTTCAGCACCTTTCCATAATCGGGACCAAAATCTGAGAGGTGGCTATAAGCTCTCTGTTGCCACAGGCTCCATCCAAACCCCTCAGGGGTTACATGGACATCAAGCTCACAGGCCCTGGCAGGATCAAACGCATTCAAGACCTGCACTGGCTTGACAGCTCTCTTAGCTGCTGCAAACGCACCTTGTGCCTGCTCAGCCCAATCCTAGCGAACCCCCTTCTGAATAAGGTGATATAAGGGATGCAGTAACTGAGCTAAATGGGCTATGTATGAATGCGCACCAATATCCCAACAGACCTAGAAATTCCTTTAACTGCTTTATAGTAGTGGGCATAAGGTATGCTTGGATCTTATCTATAACTGTGTCAGGGATAACTTTTGTCTTACCCCACCAGACAATCCCAAGAATTTAACAGATAACCCAGGTTCATGTAATTTGTTCTTGTTGACTTCCTAGCCTCATGCTTTCAAATGGGATAGCAGGGTAGGGACTGCTTGCTCCAATTCTGGAAGAGAGTCACTAGTTAGCATAATGTCATCAATATAATGATACATAAGAAATGCCTCTGGTTGTTTCCATTTAGCCTGGCCAGCAGCCACCAGCCCATGACACAAGGTGGGACTATGCAAATAGGCTTGTGGTAATACTAAAGGTCCACTGTCGCCTTTCCAAGTAAAGGCAAATTGGTCTTGACTCTCTGCAGCTTATATCAATAGAGAAAAAGTCAATAGCCAAATCTGCCACAAAGTGGTATGTCCCCAACTCATGGCTTAGCCAATCCATCAAGTTTGCTATTGAGGTTTCAGCAGCATGAAAAGGGGGAACAACTTTATTAAGTTCCTGGTAATCGAGTCATTCACCAGGTTCCCTCTGGTTTGTGCACAGGCCACACCAGGGCGTTGAAAGGGCAGTGTGCCGGCCAGGTGATCCCCACGTTTTCTAGTTCAAGGATCATCCCAGTGATGTCTTCAGAGCCACCTGGCAGGTGGTACTGCTTCATGCTAGTCACATGCCTTGGGATGGGTAATTGCAAGGGGGAATGTGCTGCATGTCCCTGCAAACCCAGCTCATGGTCCCCAACAGGAGAGCCACTGGGAACAGCCACTCCTGTATTCTATCCCTCAAGGGTGTTGGTGGCCCCATCTCAATGAGCTTTGAATCCTGCTGACTATGGCAGTTGTAATGCCAGTGGCTGAGGCCAGTCAGGTTTACATTGGATTCGGTAGATGGTAGAAAAACTGCAGAGCCAGAAAGGGTTGGGACATTCCATTTAATAAAGTTTTACAATGGCAGACAAGCACACAGGCAGGGGAAACCGCTTCTCAGTCAAACAAACAGCAAAAGGCCCCTCACAGTGGTGAGCAGGCAATCCGTGCATCCACCATCCCCCATCTCTCTCAAGCACAAGCACCCGTAGCCTTACATAGGCCACACACACGTGGTGCAGCCACGCACTCACGCACCAATCAGGCAGAGTGCTGGCAGCTGGTAACCCATGAGCACGCCTAACACAGCACGTCCCACACACTTCAAATTTCAGATCCTTACTTTTATTTATTTTTTTAAAAATATATTTCCAGAGAAAAAGTGGTGTTGGAAAAACAGCCCACTTCTCATAATGGAATGAGATAATACATGTAATACAGACCATGCTAGCTATTTAATCAACTACTTTTCTTAAGTATAGCCTAATTTGTCATAATTCATCACTTAATTTGCATGGAATTCTTATAAAATAAAAATGTGTTTGGAGATGACACAATTGAGAGATTAAGTGAGCAGGCTAGCTGGAATGCTGATGGTTGAGGCCAGGCAGGTTCACACTGAATTTTGGCAGATGGGAGAGGAACTGCAGGGCCGCAAAGCATCTGGGAAAGCATTACCCATTTATTAGAGGCTCGCAGAGATGGGTGAATGAATAAACAAAGCAAAACTGATTTTTGCAGTGGAGGTCAAGAGATGAGGAACACCACCCCTCAGGGTGGCGGCTGAGGTGATCAGGAAACTGCACCTCCGCAGTGGTGGGAAAGCGATCTGGGAGAAAGACCCCTGAGGAAAAGCACCCACAGAGACAGACATGGGGCTTTCTGCCATGTGCTCATGCACTAATTGTGCAAAGTGCTTGCAGCCAGGAAACCAATGAGCAAGTCTAACACAGCTGTTTTCTCCACACTTGTCTTAACAGTTTTAGCAAATGAAAATTAAAAAATTAGGCTTTGTTCTTCCAACTCTGTCAAATAACTCTGAAAGTTTTCAGTTCTTTGAGTTAATTTAATGTTTCTAAACATATTGAATAAATTTTCTTGGTTATAAGGATAGATATTGTGCTTAGATATAGTAAAAGTGGATCCCTTTCTTCAGGGTTCTTATATGAGCATAGAAGTAACAGAACACGGGGCGGGGGAAGTATAGTGCATGTGGTAGTGTGCAAGACAGCTCAGATGTTTAGAGGTGATCTGTGGAAGAGGGAGCATCCAACAGCAGAAACAGAAATTTAAAGTCCTGGATTAGTCATAGAATCAGTGTCCAGAAATATAAGGGGCAATTAAAAGAGAGGCATTTCAATCTACTTAGTTAGAAAACAATGAAAGAGTCCTGGCAAGTAGGCTTAGCGGTAGAGCGTTGGCCTGGCTTGTGGAAGTCCCAGGTTTGATTCCCAGCTAGGGAACACAAGAGAAGTGCCCTTCTGGTTCTCCACCCTTCCCCCCTCTTCTTTCTCTCTATCTCTCCCTTCCCTTCCTGCAGCCAAGGCTCCATTGGAGCAAACTTGGCCCAGGCACTGAGGATGGCTCTATGGCCTCTGCCTCAAGCGCTAGAATGGCTCCAATTGCAAATGAACAATACCCCAGATGGGCAGAGCATTGCCCTTTAGTGGGCATGCCAGGTAGATCACAGTCAGGTGTATGCGGGAGTCTGTCTCTTTGCCTCCCTGCTTCTCACTTCAGAAAAAAAACAAAAAACTAAAAACATTGACAGACTGGATTTTGAAGAGAACAATATTTTCTTTCCTATGCATTTCAGTCTTTGACACATTCTTGGAAAGGAATACTTTAGTCAATAGGTATTTGCTTTTGCTGCACAGAGGAAAAATGTAAATTTGAGGGAATAATGTGGGTTCCTATCACAAATGTAATAGTTGAACCATAGCAATGTAAGAAAAGTATAGAAAAAAAGAACCAAACAGGAAATATGGTGTTCATAGCATGGATCCCCAAGACACAGTACAATGCTATGAACTTAGCAAATAGTCAACATATACTTGTTAATTAAATAAGTAAGTGATGAGACTACTGAATGTTGCTGTTGTCACTACTAGTATTACAACTATCAGTCTTGCTAACTCTACTGTGCCTGCTGCTATTATCACTACTAGCATGTTCAAGTCAAATTTCAGGTATTAATTTAGCTTTTCTCTGTGTGCTTCTTTTTTCCTTTTTTCACTTGTAAGTGCAGGTTATTTTCCCTCCATGGACCTCTATCTTTGTGGAATAAAAGAATCAATTTCAGGACAAATGTAAGAGCAATATTATGGTGGTTCTCCAGACATGCCTGCTGGGTTATTTTCCCCTCCCCAAAACTAGGAAGGCCAGGGCTAGGGAAAAGGAGGGAGACTATATAGCTTCTACTAATCTCTGGTCACTGGAAGCTAACATTGCTCACAAAAAGATTTGACACTTTCTATACAACCAAAATAATTGTGACAGTAACTAGGATAACATGACTAAGAGTTGGATAGCATAAAGAAACTTCTGCCCATAATTAAGGTAGAATTGAACTAAAGTAGCAGGCAAAGCAGCATTATTTGCCATGGCTTTAGGCCATGGATTGTGGAGCTGACTGCCTAGGTTTGAATGCTGGTGTTGCTGGTTAAAAGACCTGTGATGTTGGACAAGTTATTTGACTTTTCTGTGCTTCAATTTCTCTATCTATAAAATCTATAGATAATGACTCATGAGGTTATTATAAGAAATAAATTTATCAATACAATTGGAAATGTGTTCCTTAATATTCTTTACACATTTTCTTATTCAGTCTCAGAAGAATTCTATGAGGGTCCCATTTTGCTCACCAAGACAAGAGATAGCATTAAACTTAATCAAGCTTATTCAGTTAATAAGCAAGAGGCATTATTATTATGTCTATAGAGCATTTGAAACAAAAGCCATATTTAAAAAGGAAATATAGGAAAATGATCCAAACAAATGTTCACGATTGACCTTCCAAAAGTCTACCAAAATTACTTGTTAATCAAACAAAGATAAATGTATTAGACTTGTGCAAACTCCACTTTGAAGAGTCTTAGGAGTACCTTAGGGCAAAATATACATACGGCTTTAGCACCGAGGCTGGGTAATTTTAAGGCGGATCTTGACAAGTAGAAAACTGGTTGGGATTGAGCAGAGTTTATCACCTAACATTTTGGTTTGGTGATTACTCTGAGGGAGTATCTTGAGACAAGTATTGATGAGCAAGCTGTTCATCATGATAAGTGAACTGTTCATTGGTTCACACTCTTATCTTTTAAGAACAGGTATTTTCCTTGGAGCAAGCAGTTGGGAAATTTTTGCTTGGTCTTAGCATTCTTTAATACATAGACAAGGAATTATGCTGGCTTCAGTTCTGAGAATAAAATAGCAAAATAACAGGAAGAGACCAGCTACAAGAGTGTCACTAAAGGTCATCTAGGGAGACCTATCTTGATTTATAAATGCTCAGCATGAAAATTTTCACACAAGTTTGAACATAAAAATGGAGGGCTTGTAGCACATTTTCTTTTTCATTGTAAGACTTTTCTAGAGGCACAGGATATAAAAATGATTTGAGTTTTATTTTAATGTAAGAATCCAGCTCAAACTGGAAGTTATAAAAAATAATGGCTTACAGAAACCCTCAACAGCAGAATTCTGAAAGCCAATTCAATGTTAACTTCTAAACTATTCGTATATCAATTTTCTCCTCTTAACCTATATTTTTTAACTTTCTTTTTTTATTTTATATCTCATTGTTGTCATTACCTATCCCTTTTCAAATACCATTAATTTATTATAAGGAAAAACATATTTGAAGTCTGCTTTATATTTAAAATGTTTATAAAACATTAAAATCATTTTATTTTGAAAAACAGAAAAGTGAACTCATTTGGGGAATACATAAGTAATGTCCACTAATCTGTCTTGTCACTAAAGCACAGTGACTTATCTCCATGAACACACAACTAGATTGGGCTTGCTTTGGTATGGGCAACAGCTGAAGATGAAGAAAATGAGTTGATTCATACTTGATTCATCTGTGATGCAAAAAATTCTCCAGATTAATTTGAAAATTGGTGGAAGAAACCTGATAGATATAAAATAATCCAGTGGTTTTTTAAAAATGTATATAGTGAGCTAGTGTGTGTGTTTGTGTGCACTATTTTCAAAATATTGTGTGGTAAATACTGGACTGAGAGGTAAGTGGAAGTGAAGATCTATAACAGTCTTTGCTTTCTAGGAACTTACTATTCAGTGAGATCCTTAAACTATGAGCACAGAAAACATGCAGATATGGAACTGTCTGGACAACCCTGAATTGCTTAGAAAGGAAGGTCATTAGGAATTTCAAGGCAGGAAGCATCTTGTAATATATATATATTACTGAAAAGTTAGAAAATGTTGAGTAAGTTATCTGTAGATGATCATTTTTCATGTTGTGCTCCAGCATTCAGAATTTAATGCTATACATTCCATAATCTACAGATAGAATATGTTATTAAATCTACTATTGAAAGTCCTCAAGATATAATATTGGGGTAGTAAAAGGTAGTTCAAAGCCTTTACCTTTGAATGAAAAAATGAGAAATGAATCAGTGAGCCACCTTATATAAGTATGAAATTGTCACTCTTAATCTTGCTACAAATAAAAGTATTAGGAGGTAGTGAGCGCTAACCCTGTTTGGGAATTCAAGATAGCTTCTCATCTTATAACAAAAGTGATCTTATCATATCACAAAATAAGTGATGATGGATCCAAGATTTGAAAGAAAAAGACAAATTAACATGTCATGGATGGCAGATGGTGGAGAAAGTAAAATGATTCCAGAAAAAGAAAGAGAGTATGGTGAGTTTCATAGGCACGAGAAGTCCAGTGTGGGCTTGTCACAGAGAGTAAGAAAGAAGATAGGACAAGACAAGCCAGGAAACGCTGTGGATAGTATTGTTGCATTTAATTTTTGTTCTAAGAGAAAATAATGATTAAATGGTAAGATTGACATTTTACAAGATTACTCTGGTTTTAGGTTAGAGAATTGGTTGAAAACTATCATGAATGTAGGATGCCAAGTCAGAAAACTATAGTAGCAGTTTAGGCAAGTAATTTAGGCTGGAGTGTTGACAGTGGAGACAGAGGAGAGTGTACTGCTTATGAAGTATTTAAGGTGGATTAGTGATACGTTTAATATGCACAACATGTAGAGAAAAGCCAACTAGGATTACCCCAAATTTATGCTTTGTCTTGCAAGATAGGAATGTTAACATCAGTTCAGGACTGGGGTTAGAGGGAGCTTATGAGTTTGGTTTTAAAATATTGATTTTTAACTACAGTAGAGATCTTAATTGGTTGTTTAATATACAGTATTCACAGATACTTTGCTTATCAAATCTAAAAATAGCAAAAAAGACTTAAAAGGGAATGACATAAAAACTAAAAAACTAAATTTTTTTATAAAAATTAAAAACAAATACTGGTACCAAATATAGCAGTTAGAAGTTAATTTTAAGAAATAGATAATGGTAACAGCATTTTCTACAAAACTTCTTTTTCTTTTATTTTTAAATTCATTTTAGTGAGAAGAAACACATACGTACAAAGAGAGAGAGAGAGAGAGAAAGAGAGAGAGAAAGAGAGATAAAATGGGGAAAGAGCAGGAAGCATTAACCCCATATGTGCCTTGACCAGGCAAGCCCAGGGTTTCAAACCTGTAACCTCAGTGTTCCAGGTTGACCCTTTATCTATTGCAATACCACAGGTCAGGCAAAAGTTATTTTTCTTGAAAGCAAGTCAATAAAAATGATTAAAGACTCTGACATCAAGTATAAGAAAAAATTTAAGGGGGAAAATATGCAAATAACTATTACAACAAAGAAAAGCCCATATTACTAATTGTTTAAATTGTTTATTTTGTTTTAATTTTTAATCTCTATTTGTGGTACTTTTTCTGTGTTCATATTTTACTCCCAATTAAATGATTTATGTGATATAGAAATCTCTATTTTAAAAATAAAAATTTTATTAAAAATTTAGGATGTTGAAAAATATTAAAAAGTTAGTTATATAGTATTTGACATATTTGTTTTTATTAGTTTCTAAAAATCATATAGATATACATTTTTTTGTATTACAAGTGACTAATCATTTTTACCTGTGAATAGTGTGTCATGCTTACTTCCTCAGCAGTGTTAAGGTAAAAAAAAAAGTGTAATTCTGCTTGAAACCTGTCCCCCAGCATACTGGTGTTATCATTATTATTATTCCTAGAGTAAAATGTGATGTACAGATTGTCTGTTAGAATAGGCTTGTCCACTACCTCCTATATTGGCTGTACATATTTATAGATAATGTATTCTTTAAAATTAATGTTATGAGTACATATAATGTTTTTATTCCTAATTCATAACTCACACAACTATCCTAATAAAATTGATTCTTAAAAATGACTAGGATTCTGGGGAGAGCAAAGTTAGTCCCACATGCAGATAAAATGGGTATTTAACCTACCTAGTATTAGATTCAGATATAGGATATATACATTCTACAATTCATGCTCTATCTTTACCCTACAATGTGTTTGGAACTATACAATAAGTAGTTTCATTATTTGAACTAAAACTTACACAGTAGCGGTACTCTCTTATTGAAGATTAAACTTTCCTTTGTAATTTATTCAGTATGTTGAGCTGTTATCAGTTATCTACAGTATAATATAAACCAAACACCTGGAGTTTAGGGGTATAGGCTGGCATCAGAGTACACCTCCATATGCAGAATGCCAATGTCAAACTTCAGACCAGCTGTGGACATTAGGGGAGGAGGAACCTCAGAGAGGAAAAGAACCCTCCTGTAACATTTGAGAGAAATTTACAAGGCAGATTGCTGACATCCAAAATTTTTCTAATCAGTGTTGAATTGTAGCATAAAACATTGAAATCTGCTAGTAGAAATATATGGCTTGACCTGTGGTGGCACAATGGATCATCAACCCGGAACGCTGAGGTTTGAAACCCTGAGCTTCCCTAGTCGAGACACATATGGGAGTTGATGCTTCCTGCTCCTCCCCTCTCTCTCTCTCTCTCTCTCTCTCTCTCTCTCTCTCACACACACACACACATCTCTCTCTAAAATGAATTAATAAAATCTAAAATAATTTTCTAAAAATAAAAAAAAATATCTGGGAGTTGAGTTGTATTTTGCATCAAAATTGATACATCACATTTTAAATAAAAATATAAACAAACAACAAAACAAAAGCAGTATGAGTTTTCCCCCCAATTTAAGAAAATCTAAGCCTAACTGTTCTAAAATGACTCTAAGTATGTAGTCGTATAGAAGTTGTAGATATACTCTGAATTTGAGAGGCACCTAGAATCGTTTTATTCAATGTTCTCACTAGGATTATGTGTCTCTAGTATTTGTGTCCTTGGAGATCAGCAAATCTTCAACTTTTTTTTTTAAATGTTGTGACTTACTGTCCATGACAAATAAATTTATTGATGTCTTGGATTTTCTAATTTTGATGCCTTATTTGCATCAGTGTGTAAATCATTAGTAATAATTTGAAAATTAATATTTAACTTTTAAAATTTGGGTTATTGTTTTTGTCTGGTCTTGGGTTAATAAAGCAAAATTTCCAAAACACAGAAATTCTTGTCATTCACTGTTATAAATTATAAGTTATGAAGGTTAAAACTATATGCATAATATAAAACCATTTTCATAAAAAGGACTTTGATTTCTGAAATCATTTAACAAATGGAAGCTTTCACTTCACATCCCAAATGAGAGACAGTGAAATGCACTGCTTTGTGTCTAGTGCCATCAAGAAAATCACTGAGGCCAATTAACATGTAAATTTGTACCAAGTAAGATGAAATGTGGTCAAGATGCATTGTACAGTAGTTGAACTAGATAATAGTAGTGGGATGCTTGAATAAGAACATGACACACCACAGTCAGAGCTGTTAGATCAGTAATGGTTCAGAAAATAGAATCTCTAGGCAGGCTTTTTCTACTTCCAGGTTTGGCAAGTGACTTCACTTCTTCCTGCCTGCTTCCTTAATGATAAATTGGGAAATTCAGTGACACATTCTTTATATAATTGTTATGAATACTAAATGCCATTAAAACACAATGTGCTTAAACAGCGTCTGGAAAATGGTAAGTATGTAAGAAATGTCAGGCACTGTCATTACTTGTAGAATAGGCACATTCAAAAGGAAGGGCATAAAAACAGGTACCATACTCATGATGTGGGGATTAATTTTATTTCAACAAAGTGATACCATCTGCAACATAAAATTAATGTTGCTAATGTGAAAATTGGCTTAATAATTTTATTTATTAATATTTAAAATATTATTAAGTTTTTGAATAATGACTGATTTATCGTAATGACTGCAAGTTTTTCTTAAGCAAATGTTAAATTCCAATTATAAATTGATTGAGGTTCTAAGGAGAACAGAAAGCATAGTTTAAATTTAGTTGTTTATACAGGTTTTAAAAAACATAAAGAAAATTTATCTTGTTTGAGAAACTGTAAAATTTTTTCCCATTTAAAATTATTTGCACATTAGTAAAATATTACAGAAATGCTTCCTATAATTTATTTGAAGATATTTAAAAATAGGAGCACTCGACTAGGAATCAAGAGATGCTACTTTGAGGCCCAGGTGAACAACTAATTACTTATGTAGCTGACATCAAGGTCACTGGACCATTGTATTGCATTTCCCCTTCTTGACATTGATACTTGAACTAAATAAGTTTGAGGCAGTGGGTCCCAAGATGTGGTTCTTTGACCACCTACCATCAACATAATTTGAGTTACTGAGAAAAAAATTCAAGCTCCATTTTTTTTTTTTTGTATTTTTCTGAAGTTGGAAACGAGGAGGCAGTCAGACAGACTCCCACATGTGCCCAACAGGGATCCACCCAGCATGTCCACCAGGGGGCAATGCTCTGCCCACCTGGGGTGTCACTCTGCTGCAACCAGAGCCATTTTAGTGCCTGAGGCAGAGGCCATAGAGCCATCCTCAGTGCCCAGGCCATCTTTACTCCAATGGAGCCTTGGCTGCGGGAGGGGAAGAGAGAGACAGAAAGGAAGGCGAGGGGGAGGGGTGGAGAAGCAGATGGGCTCTTCTCCTGTGTGCCCTGGCCGGGAATCGAACCCAGGATTCCTGCACACCAGACCAATGCTCTACCACTGAGCCAACTGGCCAGGGCTCAAGCTTCTTTTTAAGCTCTTTGACTTAGTATTATAGGAGCTAAAGTACTGGAAAATGCTTTTTTAAGTAGTTGACTCTTATGCTGGCTGGTTTTTAAAAATTACTGCTCTGAAAACTACTGCAGCTTTGATTTATGTTTCTAATTCAGTAGGTTACAATTCAGACTCCAGTTCAAAACTTTCAATGAAGGGCAATTTACTACTTCAGACACAACCAATGAAATTTGAAGACATCTTTAATTGTTTCATTTATTTAACCAAAAATTGTGTTTCTATAATTTATACTTACTCAAAGCAAATATAAGTGGAAATTAGAATAATGGTGGCTAAGAGAACACTAACATAAGGAAAAGGTGATATTTTGAGCTCAGGATGTTTATTCTAGACATTAATGCTATATTATAATTTTGGAATAGCTATGTATAGCTGTATGCATATTATAATGCCCACCAAATGCCATTGTATTATAGGAACAAAAGCATGAATCCTTCCTAAATGTCAAATGGATTTTAGACTCATCCACATAGTGTGGGAGGAAAGAAACTTTGCTATTTATAAAATGAGAGTAGCTAACATGTAATGAATGTTATTTGGATTGAGTTTATAATATAAATTGCTTTTTAACTTAATCTAAATATTATATACTTTAAGGTACTTATCTAAAATTAAATGTTATATTTACCATTTGATGTCAGTAAGATATTTTCTGTATCCTAAAAGACTTCTGAAATATTCTTGAGGATACAAGCTTTTACATATAGAATTTGAAACAAAGAGGATATATGGAGAAGATTATTAACATATCAGTATCAAGTTTGAGTATTTTAGAAGAAATTCAATATTTATAAGTAGCATTTTATGTCATTACTGTCACTACTTGTACTTTATTTTTATAACATTTAAGGTCAAAATATTATAAATTTAGATAAATTTAAACCACAGAATAAATTTGTTTTAAGGAAAAATAATTTTTCAAGACAACTTTATAAGTCTGCATAACATTTAATTATTTATATTAATTTTCTATTTTGTTTAATAACTTTTATGTTTTAGAGGAGTTCTTAATCATTGCTCCCTTGCTGGCCTTAGATTTATTATTATTATTTATTTTTTCAAGAATAAATTTATATCTTCATTACCCATTTCTACCACCTATCCCCACTTCTGGCAAATATAAATCTGTCTTATATATCTATGAGCTTGTTTTCTTTTTCTTATTTTTAATTTCCCATATAAAAGAGATCATATAGTATTTGTCCTTCTCTTTCTGATTTATCTCACTATAATGCCCTCAATGTCTATTCATGTTGTTGCAAATGTCAATATTTCATACTTTTTATGGCTGAGTAATATTCCACTGTATATGTGTATCTATCTATCATCTATCTATCTATCTATCTATCTATCTAATCTAATCTATCTATCTATACTTTATCTATCTATCATCTATTTATCTCACCCTTTTTTTATCCATTCATCCATTAATGAACACTTAGGATATTTCCATATCTTAGCTATTTAAATTATGGTGCATTGGATATGGGATGCATATATCTTTCTGAGTTAATTTTTTAAAATTAATTATTATTATTATTTTTGTGATGAGACAAAGAATCAGAGAGAGAAATAGATAGGGATAGACAGGCAGAAATGGGGAGAGATGAGAAGCATCAATTTTTCTTTGTGGCTCTTTTCATTGTTCATTGACTGCTTTTTCATACCTGCCTTGACTGGGGAACTACAGCAGAGCGAGTGACCACTTGCTCAATCTAGAGACCTTCAGCTCAAGGCAGTGATCTTGGGCTTCAAGCCAGCAACCATGGAGTCATATCTATGATCCCAGACTCAAGTCAGCAACCCCATGGTGAAGCTGGTGAGCCTGCACTCAAGCCAGATGAGCCCGCACTCAAGCCAGCAACCCCAAGATTTTGAACCTGGGTCCTCCATGTCCCTGTTGGATGCTCTATCTACTGAGCTACCATATGGTCAGGCCTAAGTTAGTTCTTTAGTTTTCTTTGAATGACTACCCAAAGGTAAAATTGCTATACCATATGGTAGTTCTATTTTTAATTTTTAACAAATCTCCATACTATTTTCCATAGTGGCTGCATTAATTGACTTTTCTACCAACAGTGTACAAGGATTCCCTTCTCTTCATGTCTACACCAATACTTGATATTTATTATCTTTTTGAAATTAGACATTTTAACAGATTTGTCATTGTGGTTTGGATGTGACTAATGATATTGGGCAACTTTGTGTACCTGTTGGCCATCTGTATGTACTCTTTGGAAAAATGCCTATTAAGATCTTCTGCCCATTATTAAATGAGATGATGGTGATAATGATAATGATGATGATCATTTTGCTATTAAGTTGTATAAATTTTTTATATATCTTGTGTATATCAGCTCCTTATCAGATACATGATTTCAACTATTTTCTTCCATTCAGTTGGTAGCCTTTCCATTTTGTTGATGGTTTCCTTGGTTTAGCAATTTTTTTTAGTAAGATATAATCCCATTTATTTATTTTTGCTTCTGTTGCTTTTTCTTTTGGTGTCAGATTTTTAAAAAATCCTTTTCTCCAAGATCTGTGTCAAGATCCTTTCTGTTTATATTTTCTTCTAGGAAAATATAAAGTTTAATGGTTTCAGTTCTTATGCTCAAGTCTTTAATCCATTGTGACTTAATTTTTGTATATGGAAAAATAATGATTGAGATTCATTTGGCCCTCCAGTTTTCCCAGCACCATTTACCATTGTATATTCTCAGCTTTTTTGTTGTAAGTTAATTGAGCATTTATGCATGGGCACATTTCTGAACTCTATTCTGTTCCATTGATCTATTTTATACCAATATCATACTGGTTTTTTACTACTGATTTTAATGTAGTTTGAAATCAAGGAGTATGATGCCTTCAAAGTTCTTTCTCAAGATTACTTTGACTATTTGTTTTGCGTGGGTGTTTATAGTTTCCTACAAAGTTTAGCATTATATATTCTATTTCTTTGAAAAGTACCATTGTAATTTTGATATGCATTAAAGGGAATTTTGAATTGTACTGAATCAAATATTGTCCCTAATAATATAAATTTATATTGTTCAATGCAAGTATTTGCAAAATTGTGTATTAATCAAATCAGAAAAAATGTTTATCAATAATAGTCAATTTAATGGGCTATCGATATATGCACAATTCAGAATATGTGCACTTGCATCAGGAAGACTTCCCTTGTATAAAAGTTATATCTACCCAGCTGTGTAATTTCTTTTATTCAAAGGGCAAGTGCCTTAAAAGAAACATATTTAGTACCTGTAATCTGAACAAGTCTGAAAGTTGTGTACTTCCCACTTGCTATAGCTAAGATTCTTGTCTCATTGCGGTTGTTACAGGCCTATTTTATAAATTTATATTTGAGTGTGTATAAATAAAATAGGATATAAAAATATTCTATGATAGCATACACTTTGGAAATATAGTAGCTCGAGTAATCCATTTTAAAAGTGGGTTTTTTTCTTTCCTGAAAACACTATCTGAGCCATATTATTATGTACTGTATTAATTAATAAAAAATTGTTTCTTACCATTGAAAATAGTCCAAAAAATAGATAAGCCAAATTCAGTGTTTATTTATTTTTCTAAGTAAAAAAAAAAAATCACATTTCAAGTAATGGTGTTACAAATAGATCTTTCCTTTTATTCTGGTTGAGCATATGTGATTTGATGATTCAAGTGTTGAAAGAGATAATTGCAAAACAGACCAAAGTAAAAAACAAACAAACAAACAAACAAACAAAACAGAATTTCCAAGGAATTTTAGCTTTTGAGTTTGTTATGATCATTAAACTGGTACGTATCACAGCCAGAATTAAACTGAGTTTTTAAACTCCTTGGCCTAGAACTTATCAAATATAATTCTTTTCTCATCCATAATATACTAACCTTTTTGGATTGTATGTGTACTACTATCTTTGCCTTCTACAAATTATATCTTTATTTAAGACTTAAATAAAACAATAATTTATTTAAAAAATTGGTACATAAAAACTCCCAGCAGTGTCTGTGGTACAATGCCATAATTAAACATATTTACTTTTTTTTTTTTACCAAACTGTATGAATAATTAGACTGGGATTATATATGGGATGAATATAGACTAAAAATAACAGCTCTTCCCTTCAGTTCGCAGTTTATGTTTTGCCACCAGATGATTTTGGCACAATCTTACCTAACTACTTTGGATTTTAGGTATTTTTAAAATTCTAATACTATGAATAATGGGTATGATGCTATTTCAACATTCTAAAAATCTTGTCTTTGAATAATGAATTTGCCTCAAAGGAGGAACTTTGACAATGAGAGAGTCTGATTCTTCTTAGAATTCTATTAAACAGTTGAACTTAATGGGTTGCACCAAAACTTAAGGGAATTCTCTTTATACAACGTCCTCCATATAATTTTATAAGAAATATATCTTAGTCTTAGGATTTTCACATTTTTTTATCAAAGTAAAAAGTTATTTTTAACACAAAAAAAAAAACAGTTGATTTGTCCTTGCATCTCCAGTGACTTCAGTACAAAGAAGAAACATTCATTATTATAGTACAGAGTGAAAAGAAGCCCGGAAAGTTCAAGCACGTTACACGTGTTTCTATTGATCACAACACTACTGAGAGGAGGAAGGCATAGACAAGAGCCAGAACGTTGGAATTAGTTTAAAGTTATCTCTCCAAGGACTAAGACCTTTTGGAGAAAGCAGTGGATAAATAACAGGTTGTATTTTAATAACCTGCAAGCACAAAACTATAAATGTACTATATATGTGTGTGTATTTTCTGAAAAAAAAGTATTTGTTATGTTATTAATAAACTTCTATTGTTTAGAAATATTTAGTAGATATTCAAGGAAAATGACAAGAAATGCCCCACAGTTGCCACAGTATCAAAGTTAGTATCGTTTGAATACAGCAAACTGAACCTTGATTTGACAAAGAAGAAAAATAGATAACCTTGGTATGTCCATAGAACAACACTGTCTAGCAGAACTTTCTGTGATTGTGCAAATATGGTAGCCACTAAGCAACATGCTGGTATGGAGGATGATTTGACATATGACTCCTGTGACTGAGGAACTTAGCTATTAATTTAATTTGATATTGGTAAATTCAATCATACATGTAAACAGGCACATGTGGGTAATGGCAACCCTGTTTGTCAGTGTGGGTATAGAATTTAAAATGTATTAAACATGTAAGCTTTCCCTACAATGTTGAGATTAAAATCTATTTGGGTAAAGGCTGGGTAAAAATGGTAAAGGGATTAAGAAATAAATAAATTAATTAATTAACAGAATAAAATAAAACCTCGTAGACACAGGCAGCAGTATGGTGATTATTAGAAGAAAAGCTGGGTTGAGGTATAAAAGGGGGATAAGTGGTGACCAAAGGAGACTAGACCTTGGATGGTGAACACACAATGCAATATACAGATGATACATAATGGTACACTTAAAATCAATGTTATTTTATTAACTAATGTCACTCCAAGAAATTCAATAAAATTAAAAAAAATAAAATAATAACAATTCTAATTTTTTTATGTTAGAACAGATGAAGCTATTTTTCTATTGCCCGATATATGTCATATAAAATATATGTAATTCCAAACAGCAGGGTCGGTTAGGGGGATGGTGTGTCCCAGGGCAGACATATATCTTAGTTACATAAGTCAAACCTGAGAGCACAGAATCAGATGAAAACCTTATTAAAGCACCAAGGTTTTCACTTGGTAGGAGTGAGGTTAGAACCGAACATTTGTACTTCTAACAGGCTCCGGGTGATATTCAAGCAGTGGTTCATGAACCACAGTGAGATCAGCACTCAGTGGTTACTTTAGTGCATTGGTTCTCAAAGTTCAAACCCAGAACCAGCAACTTCACCATCAGAATTGCCTGGGAACTTGTCAGAAAAGCCAGTTCTTGGGACTCACCCAAGACATATTAAGTGAGAAACTCTATGGATGGGCATACTTTTTAACAAGCCATCCAGATGAATCTAATTTCTGCTAAAGTTTGAAAGCCATGGACTCAGTGGATTGGGATGACTTAAGAAATTGAAAAACATGTGACTGATTATAACCAAATACAGTCAGGGCTGATGTTATATTTATTAAATCACTTCATTGCCTTACACTAACTTAATAAATGGTAATTTATTTTAGCAAAATACAGAAATAACCAGTCTTTATAGAAATAACATTTTGTTGTGCTGAAGTTTTGAATATTATGAAATCATTAAAATATGAAATATTTTATTACAAACTGTGAACTAATGAGTTTTATTTACTTTTTTCATTTTTAGTGAGAGAGACAGAAAGAGAGGAAGGAAGAGAGATGAGAAGCATCAACTCACAGTTGTGTCACCTTATTTGTTTATTGATTGCTTCTCATATGTATCAAGACTGGAGGGCTCAGGCAGAGCCAGCGACCTTGGGCACAAGTCAATGACCTTGGGCTCAAGGGGTCATGTCTGTAATCCACACTCAAGCTGTGACCCTGTGCTCAGGCTTTTGAGCCCACACTCAAGCCAGATGAGCCTGTGCTCAAGCTGGTGACCTCAGGGTTTTGAACCTGGGTCCTCAGTGTCTCAGGCTGATGCTCTGTCCACTATGCCACTGCCTGGTCAGGCATAATTTCATTGAATTATTTTCCAAGACATTTTGCCTTTTAAGACTAATGTAATGAAGCTCTCTATCTAAAAATAATTTATTTTAAAAATAATCTAAAACAAAGGTACTCCTCACAAATTTTATCTGATACCTTACTGTTCACTTTACCTTTCTACCATTCTAATCTGAACTCTTTATCATTGTCCTACCAATTAGGTGCCCAGAGTCACCAAGTGTATCTATCCCAGTGTGTCATACACCAGACATGGACAAACATTTGGGCAGCACTGGAATAGGTGAATGCATGACAAAGATACTCTCTGTCTTTTAAAACTTCCTTCTTGATGTGATAGCTATAATTTTTAAAATGTTTTAACTACATCTGGGGGTAATAGTGTTACTTTAATATTGAGATTAATTTTAATACTGCTTAAATTTACTCTAAGGACTGGTTTTATGTGCCAATTTTTCTAGGCTAGGGGACCCAGTTTTTCTAAAAAACACTAAGTGTTGCCATAAAGCTATTCTGTAGATGTGATTGATTTCTATAATCAGTTGACTTTATGCAAAGAGAATTATTTTTGATAATTTTCAGGTGGATGAACAGATCAGTAGAAAGACTTTAACAAGAGAAACAAGATTTACTTAGGGAGTAGAAGTCCCACTCAGGGACTGCTGTATTAGCTTCTGCCTGAAGTTTTCCAGTCCCCCCCTTTCTAAATATGTGGAGGTAATGGTAGAGAATGGAAGTAATTTGAAGCCCATGATAGAAAAAAACCTAGATTGCCTTAAACAGATTGTTAGCAGAAATCTGACATTGATAGAGCTTTTGGGCCTTGGCCTGTTGGCTCAGCGGTAAAGCATTGGCCCCACGTGTGGAGGTCCCAGGTTTGATTCCAAGTCAGAGCACACAGGAGAAGCAACTATCTGCTTCTCCACCTCTTCCCTCCCGTTTTTTTTCTCTCTCTCTCTCTTCCCCTTCTGCAGCATGGCTCGAAAGGCTCTAGCAAAGTTGGCCCTGGGCACTGAGGATGGCTCCATGACTTTGGCCTAAGGTGCTAAAATAGCATGGGTTGCCAAGCAACAAAGCTGCAGCCCAGCGGGGCAGAGCATCGCCTGGTAAGGGGCTTGCTGGGTGTATGGTAGATGTCAGGGCACATCTACCTCTCACTAAATAAAATAATAACTATCTAAATAAATAAACAAGATAGTGCTTTTGGAAACCTTTCATAAGAAAGTAAAGAGCATAGTAAAGTTTCTATTGTTTTAAAGAATACATATGTTGTTATGAACAGAATGCAGGTAGAAATATGAACAATAAGGACTCAGAAACTAATGAAGGACATGATAGTGACACTGGAGAAAAATGAGATATTTGTTATAAAGCGTCAGAAAACTTGACTAAGTTGTTCTCTAAAATTATATGGAAAGCAGAACTTGTCATCATGGAAGTTGGATATTTGAGGAAATATCCAAGCAAAGGGTTTTATGTCTAATCTGGCTTCTTCTTGTTTATATTAACATGAAAGAAAAAAGAGATAAATTTAGAAAAGAATTTCTAGTATAATAAAAAAAAAAGATATTTGATCTTCATCCCAGTACCTGGCCCAGAGCTTCCAAAACTTTTAGAATTTCCTGAGTGAAAAGAGTGGTAGTAGTATTTTTTTTCATTTTATGAGGGTAACTGGCAAGTCCTAGATAGTTTCAGGTGGGTGGTCCTTGGCAGAAAGACCAAGCATTGATTAGAACCTTAAAATGTTCATTTTCATCCCTCAAGCTCCAGGGAAGACATAGGGGCCAGAGAATCAGTTAGTTAGCAATGGCACAATCACATTTATGTAATGAAACCTTGATAAAAAACAAACAAAACTTTAAGCAATGAGGTTCATGAACCTTCCAAGTTGTTAAACACATCCACATGGTACACTCCAAATCTATAAGGATAGAGGCTCCTGAACTTGGGAACATTCTGGACATGTCTGGTATACTCCTTTATCCGGATATTTATTTGTATATATATATTTATAATAAACTGTAGAGTTAGAGTAGCTTTTTCTTGAGTTCTATGACTTTTTCTAGCAAATTATCAAAACTAGGGGTTCAATGTGGGAATCTCTGATTTGGTAGCAAAGTTGGATAGAAGCAGGGGTCACCAAGATCCTGATACTTGTGACTGGCATGTGAAATGAGGGCAGTCTTGTGGAAATGAGCCTTTAAATCTGAGGTATCTAACCTTTACTCTGGGTAGTGTTGACAGAATTGAATTGAATGGTAGGGCACTCAAATTAGTATGGGAGAATCAGAAGGTTGATGAAAGGAAAACAAAAACAAGCCTTTCAGAACTGTTAGGCAAAAAGAAACTAACTTTAATAATTTGGTAAATTGAGATTGTAAAAAATAAACTAAGAATAATGACTTGGCTCTGGCCAGATAGCTCAGTTGGTTAGAGCAATCGTCCTGAAATTCAGAGGTTGCTGGTTCAATCCCTAATGAAGGCACGGCTCTGCCTACATTTTGATTTCTTACCTCCCAAACTAAAGGAATAAATTTCTGGTGTTATAAGCCACCCAGTTTGTGGTGATTTGGAATAGCAGTCACAGAAAACTAATAATTAAATCTAATTTTACCTCCAGAAAAAGTTACCATTACAGAATAAATGGAACAGTCAAATAAATGCCTTGTCCTCTCTATTAGTGCCTTTTATACTCCATCTGAAAGTTATCTAGTTGGGCCTTGGGCCAGGGGCTCAGTAGCTAGAGTATCAGTCCGGGGTATGGACATCCTGCGTTTGATTCCCTATCAGGGCACACAGAAGAAGTGGCCATCTTCTTCATCCTCCCTCCCACTCTTCCCTCTCTCCCTCTCCCCTCCCACAGTCAGTGGCTCAATTGATTCAACTGTGGTCCCAGATGCTGGAGATAGCTCCGTTGGTCCGAGTGCCACAGCCTCAGGCACTAAAAATACCTTCATATTTGAGCATTGATCAATTCACACATTGATGTGTGGATTCTGGTTGGGGTACATGTGGGAGTTTGCCTCACTATCTTCCCTCCACCTACCCTCCCACAAAAAGTATATATATAGAGAGAAGAAAATAATCTGGTTGTAATAGAGGTTAGGAGATGTTATATGAGTATAAAGGGTATTGTTTGCATACCAATGCATTACTTCTTCAACTGAGAAAAACAGAAATAGTGGCAATATACTAATTTGACTAATATATATATATATATTTATCATGACACTGAAAATTAAAATCTTATAGGAAAAATAATTGCTATGATATTTTTAAAGGATTAGAGAATCCTTTTAATTTATTAACAATTTTTCAAGTTATATTTTTAAACTATTTTAGAAAGCCAATCTTTTTTTTAATGATTTTAGAGAGAGAGAGAGAGAGAGAGACATAGATTTTTTTTGTTCTAATTATTTATGCGTTCATTGTTTTATTTTGTAGATACCCTGACTGAGGATAAAACCCACAACCTTGGCATATTGGGACAGTGCACCAACCAACTGAATTACCTGAACAGGGCCTACAAAGACAAAAAATTTTTTTGTACTTTTCTGAAGTGAGAAGCAGGGAGGCAGAGAGACAGACTCCCACATGCACCCAACCGGGATCTACCCAGCAAGCCCACTAAGGGGTGCTGCTCTGCCCATATGGGGTGTTGCTCCATTGTAACTGGAGCCATTTTAGCTCCTGAGATGAAGGCCATAGAGCCATTCTCAGTGCTTGGGCCAACTTTGCTCCAATGGAGCCTTGGCTGCCGGAGGGGAAGAGAGAGATATAGAGAACAAAGAGGGGGAAGGGTGGAGAAGCAGATGGTGTTTCTCCTGTGTGCCCTAGCAGGAATTGAATCTAGGACTTCCACACACCAGGCCAAGGCTCTACCACTGAGTCAGCAAGCCAGGGCTAGAAAGACAATATTACTATTATAAGTATGGCAGCTTTCAAGGAGGTTCTAAAATTGAGTCTGTTGACTAATACTGATACAATATAGCCATACAACAGTGGCACATTTTCTAAGGAAAGCATGTAAAAAAGGAAAAATTTGTAAGGTCAAGACAGTGATTCTCAGAATGGTATAAAGAAGAAAGCAACAGATTTACTTGGCTTTTTCAAATTGCTTATGCCTTTTGGGGATCTCATATCTCTTTAAAGAACATCTTTCACTGGCTCAAAAAAAGAAAAATACTGCTGCTATGAGCTTTTTACTTAACAGATTAAGAAATTTTCCTCAGGTGTGTTATAAAAAACAAGTATTAGCTACTGTTTAGTGTTCTATTAATGGCATCTTTGTGCATATAAAATGTATACTAAAATTGTTCAGCTTTCCTAGTAAAATACTTGCCAATTTATACCAAATTCATTGATATTTGCCATTTGTTGATATTGCCATACCAAATTTCTATGATATTTGCCATTCTTAGGTTTTTCAAGACTCAAAAGAATGGTTATTTCCCCCTGGGTGATTAGCTACATTTTAAAAGATAATTGCATCAATAATATAACACTCTAGCTTCATTGTTTCAGCAATTAAGATTGCCGTGGTTAAGATACAAAATTCAGGATATTTCAACCACTATTTTACAATGTGAAATAGATTTCACAAGGTGACACTAGATGTTCTGAGAGAGATTATGGATGAAAAGAAATAATTTTTAACTTTGTGTAATGCACAATGATAAAGTTCAAAGTGGTAGATAGCACCTTTGCAAATTCTGTTAGCAGTCTTTCAGACCCACGTAGCAAGGCACCGGACACCATTTTGTTGAATATTTTGAGTAGAGTCTCAGGTTTTGATAACAGATTGAGGGCAGGATTGTGATTTGGGGAATATTGAAAATTGGTGAGTGCTGAACTGAGAAAGAAGAGACAGTCGGTGGATTATAGCAGTCTTTCAATACTAAATGAACTGCCTAAATCTTTTCTTAAGCACCACCTATCAAATAGCAGAAGCAAAGAAATCCTACTGATACAATAGAACATCAGAGAAAATGTTTCATTTCAAACACAAAATTTTATGCACCATAAAGCAGTAGTCTTCCTGCCACTTTGCTATTATTATAAATGTTGGAAAATATGTATAGTGTCAGTTGAAAGAGTTTGTGAAGTTGTAAAATTTTTAGTGGTTTTCTTTTTAAATTATTCATCACCCATCTGTTTTACATTTATTAATATTTCTGTTTACAAATATTCTTGAGGATCCAATATGGTGTTTTCTAAACATAAGGTATAAGATGGAAGATGATGATCTTAGACTTAGATCTGCGGATACTTCTGATAAGGTTGAGAATAAATAACTGGATCTTCAAAGTCATTTCAAAGTAACTGAATCAGAGCAACAAAGGAAAAAACAAAACCTACAGCAACAACAGCCAAAAAAGTCTTTGTTTACCATGAAAACTAATAAATATCAATTACTTTTACATGAGCTGATAATTCAAGTTATCTAATCTATCTATTGTACATAGGTAGCTGCTAATAATATCTAAGTGAAGCAACAAATCAAGAAAACACAACTATAGACTATAGTTACTCAACAAGTATAGGTGCTAGAAATGATTCTTAGAATCTTAAATATATATATATATATATATATATATATATATATATATATATATATATATATTTGTTAAGAATAGTTGCATTCAGGGGAAAGTATGGCTGATGAAAACATAATGATGGGGACATGTAAAATTATAGTAATGAAATATTAGTGAGATAAATTGAGAGATAAGTGAGATGCAGTGAGATAAATTGGAGACTCTACTCTCTATCAGTATGATAAATTGAAATACTAAGGACATAGCTCCAAAAAATGAAGATGTTTGGAGCAATAAATGGAAAGCTTTTCCTTTCAGATTGAGGAGTAAACAGATTTCACCACTGAATATCAAGTTGTAGCATTTGTAAGAATTTTAAATGTTGGTGAAATTTATGAACAGTGTTTTCTTGCTGCAAGTTTCTGTCAGAAACAAGAAACTGGCAAGATGTTTTTAATGTTTAGTCTTGATATCTAAAAAGTTCTGCCAGGAGAAACTATGTTGGCTTCATTAGTGATGTTATTTCCTCAGCACTTGTTCCATGAGAGAGGTTTTGTCTCTTGTTATAAAATATAATCTTGGCA
Organism: Saccopteryx bilineata; assembly: GCF_036850765.1. Classification (NCBI taxonomy): domain Eukaryota; kingdom Metazoa; phylum Chordata; class Mammalia; order Chiroptera; family Emballonuridae; genus Saccopteryx; species Saccopteryx bilineata. The sequence continues at coordinate 185,381,299 of NC_089494.1, forward strand.
TTGTCATAATGCATTGCTTTATTCACAAATGAATCCTGGTAACAAAAATACTTAGAGAGAAAATGAAAACTAAAATGTCTGGATGATGGTACAAAATGACTGACTTTATTAATGAATGAATCCCCTTGAACATGTAAAAAAAATAAGCTATGAAAAACTGGACAAAGGCTTGACCAGGCGGTGGCACAGTGGATAGAGAGTCAGACTGGGACACAAAGGGCCCAGGTTTGAAACCCCGAGGTCACCAGCTTGAGTACAGGCTCATCTGGTTTGAGCAAGGCTCACCAGCTTGAGCCCAAGGTCACTGGCTTTAGCATGGAGTCACTCAGTCTGCTGTAGCCTTCCAGTCAAGGTACATATGAGAAAGCAATCAATGAACAACTAAGGTGCCACAAAGAAAAACTGATGCTTCTCATCTTTCTCTTTTTCTGCCTGTTTGTCCCTATCTATCCTTCTCTATGTCTCTGTCACACACACACACACACACACACACCCCAAAAAAAACAAAAAACAAAACTGAACAAAGGACACATATGTTTTAGTTCATACAGAAATCTGGATTCCTTTTAGTGAGAGTTCTCAGCAAAGTACTTGGGATGGAAGGTGCATTTTCATGCTACGTTTAAAGAACTATTAATCCAAATTTTGTTGAATGCTTTGAAATTGATTTATAGCTGCCTAAACTAACCTAATCTTAGCAGATTGTTTCTTCACTTAAACTAGCAGGCTTTGGAGTGACAAAATTTTTCCTCCTTAAAAGGAAACTGAATCTTTGAAAAATCATGTGGGAAACAACAACCTTGACATGATTCCACTTTTGCGTGGGTTGGACAGTGAAGAAGGATTTCAGCAAATATCATCCCAATCCCATATTAATTAAAAGTGATATTAATGTCCTATCAGAGAAAAGTCGTTTCAGGAAATCTGAGTATCCCGAGCCTTTCTAATGTTAAAAGCCTATTAATAATATTCAATCAGTTATATCAAGTAACAGATTAAAATAACTAAAAACCTAAGGAAAAACAGATATTACTTTCAAAATAATGTCAATTTATATGGTCAACATTACAAAAAAAAAGAGATGGAGAATTGTAGTGACCTACACACACACACACACACACACACACACACACATCAAGTGAATATTCTAAAATTGAAAAAAGAATAAGGAATATTATAATTCAGTAGGCTTTAACAACATATTAGATTGAGCAGAAAACAGAATTACTGAAATAAAAATAGTTCAGTATAAAATATCAAACTGAAGTCTGGAGAGAAGAAAAAGATTATTGAAGCTGGAGAGAAAGCTATAAGATATATGTTATATGAAAGCAATACCTAATATTCGGAAGATTGGAGTCCTAAAAATGAAGACAGAATAGGAAAACTCATAAACAGAGAGAAAAAAAAATCATTAAAATGTTAAGAATTGAGGTCAGGCACAAAAGAAACATCATGACAAAGTTGATTTATTCTTAAAACTTACAATAGATTTAGTATTTAAAAATGAATCACTAATTTTCTACATTAACAAGGTATGGGAGAAAATCATATCACCATACAAATAAATTCCACAAAGAAAATTATTAAAATTCACCAACTATTCTTGAATTTTAAAAATAATTAGAAAACCAGAACTAAAATTGAGATACCTACTACAATAGAGTATCCACTAAAAATCCTAGAGTAAACATTTCACTTGGCAGTTATTAATATTGTAAAATTTTACTGTGAAACTAGAAATGAGAGATTTCTAACATGAACTATTTTTATTAAATATTTTATTGGAGATATTTCAGTGATGAAAAAAAAGAAATAAAATATATAGTGGTTGAAAAAAAGAAGTAACATCGTCTTAATCCATAGATTTCATTATGTAGTAAATACACATTAAAAAACTATTAGGAAGAGGCAATTAGAAATATGTGACTTAAGAAAAGAATTGGATTGAATATTGGCATAGAAAATGAATTGTGTTTTTTACTTCTTAACAGCTAATAAAACAATTTTGGAAAGATATGACTTACCAAAAAATAAAGCAAACTTATGCAAGACTTACTTCTACACTGAGAAAAAAATGTTATTGAGAGAAATTAAGAAGAACTGATCAATGAAGATTACTTTCTATTGTCAATATTTTACTTCTCCCTATGTAAAACTATAGATTCAAAGCAATTTCCATCAAAATCTCAGCATGTATATTGGTGAGATGATTTCAACTCAGGTAGAAATGAGATAATTAAGAATATTGAAGATAATATTGAGGAAATAAGCACTATTAGAGGAAATAATTGTCATCAAAACTTACAGTAAAACTATAGTAATTTAAACAGTGTGGTATTTAATTAAAGATAGTCAAATAGACTAACAGAATAGAAAAAAATGGTACAGAAACTGGCCTGATTTAAGACAAAGATGTCTCTGCAATATAAGGAAAGATGCTTGTGTCTATAAATGATTCTGGCATAATTATGTATCTACATAGCAAAATATGAGCCTATCTACCTCACACTGCACACTAAGCCAGGTAGGTTTTAACCTATTTGAATTATAATGCAATACTTCTAGAATAAAACATAGTATCTTTATGATTTTAGACTAGTCAAAGATTTTTAAACTTTCTGCAAGAAACACTAATTACAAAAAATACTGATAATTAAACATTACAATTAGAAAATTTAGCTCATGAAAAGAAACCATTAAGAAAAAGAAAAGGGAGGCCACAGTGAGAAAAGACATTTAAATTCAGCAAAGGATTTATATTCAGAATAAACAAAGACTTCCTAAAAATCAGTAAGAAAAAGGACAACTAAATTTTTAAAAATAAAGTTTAAACTGTTTCTTTACAATGACCAAATGACTTATGTAAAGAATTTTAACTTAATAGTCCTGAGGGAAATAAAGAGTAACAATGATGGAAAATGATTTGACTTTGGTGATGGGCACACAACACAATCAACAGTTCAAATGCTATAGAAATGTTTACCTAAAACTTATGTATTCTTCTTTTTTTTAATTTTTCTGAAGTGGGAAGCAGAGAGGCAGACAGACAGAAACTGCATGTGCCCCACCTGGACCCACATGGCAAGTTCACCAGGGGGCGATGCTCTGCCTATCTGGGGCATTGCTCTGTTAAACTGGAGCCATTCTAGCACCTGAGGCGGAGGCCATGGAGCCATCCTCAGTGCCTGGGCCAACTTTGCTCCAGTGGAGCCTTGGCTATGGGAGGGGAAGAGAGAGACAGAGAGGAAGGAGAGGGGGGAAGGGTGGAGAAGCAGATGGGCGCTTCTCCTGTGTGCCCTGGCCAGGAATCAAACCCAGGACTTCCACACACTGGGCCAACACTCTACTGCTGAGCAAACCAGCCAGGTCCTGAAAACTTATGTATTCTTATTGATCAATGTCACCCCATTAAATTTAATTTTTTAAATAAAATTAATACAAAACAATAAAAAAGAATAAAGCTACAATTAAATACCACCATGCACAAACCACAAGAATGACAAAAAAACTAGAAAAAAAAACCTACAAAAAATATATAACCTCAAGAGCTGGTGGAGATATGGAACAAAATAAAGGCACATTAACAACTGGTTGGGATGTAAATTGGTGCATTGATTTAGAAAACACTTTTACAATCTTAATAAATCTGAGTTTATAAATACACTCTGGTCCTTTAAATGTAAAGCAAGAATGTTCACGTCAGTTTTTCTCAAAAATTCAAACAACACAATGTTCACTAATAATAAAAGTCAATTATGTCTATAAGCAATAAGTGATAACTCTCACACACTTAATAGTTGAAAGAAGCCAGAGACAAAATAGCATATAGTAGCCCTGGGTAGGTAGCTCAGTTGGTTAGAGTGTTGTCCCAATATGCCAAAGTCAAGAGTTGATCCCTGGTCAGGGCACATACAAGAAACAACCAATGAATGCATAGATAAATGGAACACAAATTGATGTTTCTCTTTCTTCCCTCCTTCCTCAAAAAGTCAATACATTTTAAAATAAAATAGAGTGTACTTTTTTTTTTATGTAAGGCTTAACAACATGTAGGCCAAAGTAGTTAATTCTTTTGGGAAGTGTTAAAAACTGAGAAAAAATGAAATGGAGACTTTTGGTATGATAATAATATTTCATATCTTCATCTGGATTATGGCTATATGCTCATTTTGTAAAGTCCATGTACTTCTTCCTATATGTTCTATACTTCAGCAGAGGTTTAAAAGAGTAAATCTCAATGTAAATAAATTGCAAAAAGTATTTTGCCCACACACTAAATAATTATAGCCGTGCCTATCTTGGGTTTTGCCCTTTCTGTTGATTTGCAAGACTATTCACATACAGATGTGAAATTAGTTTATTCATTTTAATTTTAGAATAAGTTTGCAATTAACATGACTATTTTCGGTACTTACTGTGATAATAGTTCCAAATTAGACCTTTTGAATTAATATTGAGTTTTTCTAGCTAATGATAAAATATGTATTACCATTTGTCAATTATTTTATATTTCTCAATGGTTTTAAAATATTCTTTGTAGAGTTTTATTTCTTACTTCTACCTTGTTTTTCAAAGTTTATTTTTTCTTTATCACTCTACTGCTGAGCAAACCAGCCAGGTCCTGAAAACTTATGTATTCTTATTGATCAATGTCACCCCATTAAATTTAATTTTTTAAATAAAATTAATACAAAACAATAAAAAAGAATAAAGCTACAATTAAATACCACCATGCACTAAAGTATAGTAGAAGTGTCCTATACTTTAATTGACATATCATGATGTTTTTTTCTTCTTTAATGTGGGTAAACTACATAAAATTAATCCTGTATATAGGTTCCAAAACACATTCTCTTATAGTATGAAATCACTTTTGTAGTTGTTTTTCTTTTGTTTTTATATATTTAATTCTATCACCTGGAAATTTTTTTATTTTTTATTTTTATTTTATTTATTTATTTTTTGGGGGGGTATTTTTCTGAAGCTGGAAACGGGGAGAGACAGTCAGACTCCCGCATGCGCCCGACCGGGATCCACCCGGCATGCCCACCAGGGGGCGATGCTCTGCCCCTCCCGGGGGTCGCTCTGTTGCGACCAGAGCCACTCTAGCGCCTGGGGCAGAGGCCAAGGAGCCATCCCCAGCACCCGGGCCATCTTTGCTCCAATGGAGCCTTGCTGTGGGAGGGGAAGAGAGAGACAGAGAGGAAGGAGAGGGGGAGGGGTGGAGAAGCAGATGGGCGCTTCTCCTGTGTGCCCTGGTCGGGAATCAAACCCGGGACTTCTGCACGCCAGGCTGATGCTCTACCACTGAGCCAACCGGCCAGGGCCTGGAAATTTTAATAATGTCTTTTCCTTCTATTCAAGTTTTCTGCCTATAATTTCTTGTTTCTATCCATTTTTTCTTATTGCACTGCCCACTCTGCTTATAAAAATAACATATATTTTATAGAGCCTTGATTAGAAATCCAACATTATTTATTCAGAATCAGTCTAAAAGCAAGGATGAAAATTTGAGTCATAACAGAATCTTACAAATTAGGTTCACCTATGTTTTTTTTTTGACAAGGCACTTATGTAGTAAAGAAGCGGGAAAAAAAATTATAACCATGATAATTACTATAGAATCTTCAATAAGGAATTTAACTGAATCATTTTAAAATTATATATTTTTTTTCTGGAAATAAATTTTAATATTAAAGTAATCTATATCAGATATAGACAGGAACACTGTCTGTGGAAACAGGCCTGGAAATAAGTTTTTTTTTCCAAGATCTCAGGATTAATCATTGTATGACACAGATTTCCATATTCTGAACTGGCACCCAAATAAAAATTTGTTACAAAGTCATTTAATAATCTAAGAACAATTAATTGAGCATGAATTGAATACATACATTTTGAGAAAAAAATTAGATTAATTATCTTTTAAACAATGCTTTTCTTTTGAAATAATTTTGGCTTTTTTTTTAAAAAGCCAAAGTAGATTTGAGCATCTATTATGTATATAAAAAGGCAACCATAAAAAATACAATATTAGCCTAACCTGTGGTGGCGCAGTGAATAAAGCATCGACCTGCAATGCTGAAGTCGCTGGTTGAAAACCCAGGGCTTGCCTGGTCAAGGCCCATATGGGAGTTGATGCTTCCTGCTCCTTTCCTCCTTCTCTCTCTCTCTCTATCCTCTCTAAAATGAATAAATAAAGTCTTAAAAAATACAATATTAAAAATAGAGGACTGACCTGTGGTGGCACAGTGGATAAAGCGTCGACCTGGAAATGCTGAGGTCGCCGGTTCGAAACCCTGGGCTTGCCTGGTCAAGGCACATATGGGAGTTGATGCTTCCAGCTCCTCCCCCCTGTCTCTCTCTCCTCTCTGTCTCTCTCTGTCTCTCTCTCCTCTCAAAAAAAAAAAAAATAGAGGACTATTTCAATTCCTTCACTTCTTTAGCTATCTATTGAAAATTATTACTGTAAATAATTAAGTTATCCTTATTTTGCATCCTATTTTTAAACATCATTACAAAGGAAAACTAAAAATGCAAGTAAATGAGAAAATATATTTTCTAGATGCTTTATATTTGCTTATAGACACAATTTATTTTCATGATTGTATTGTTTCTTTTCTTTATTCTCCACCAAATTCTGCAGAGGATGAGTTATCCTTACTCAAATAGGCATTAGGTCAGCAATAGTGAGGATTAACATTTCTGAAGTTGTTTTTCAAGAGTAAGAGATTTATAGAGGAAATAGATCAGGCTTTATTAATAGCAAAAATGCATTTATATTTTGTCCTCAAATTCTATTAAGTCACATTTTCATCATTATGCATAATTTTTAAGTATGCGAAACTTGTTGAGATTATGGGTAGAGTTAGTGGCTAACCTTACTCCTAGACATTCCATAATTGAAGACTAAAACACTTAAGTTCAAAGGTAATAAAATTGTTGACATCCCTTTTCCTAGCCAAATTAATTTTATGTTCTTGCATTTGGGAGAGGTAGATAAGCAATTTGAATTTCTCTACACAATTGCTCTCTTCTTTTATCCCTTAATTGTTCTTAATTTGGACATTATTGACTATTTATTAAATATAATATACATATACACATTTGACAAGCAATGCTACTCTAAAATGCATATATCATAAGGTGTTTCCATTTGTACGCAGTTTAGTAATTTTGACTAAAAAGCTTTACTTAATGTATGACTTAGTAGATAAAATAGTGACTCAGTATGTGCTTGTTTTAATTTTCTTGATGCTCAAATGCAGAGAGATGAAATAAATGAAAGAAGATGGATGAAAGTAAAAATAATAGGGAGTGGTGGGGACTGTAGCCGACCAAAGAACAGATCATCTGTATGAAATGTTATTTACTATTAAGGTACTGCAGATTGTTACTGTAGAAGAATGTGAACAAATTGCATATCTCCCTTTTTTAAGAGAAGCTGATAATATAGATTTTGGCCGGGGTGAATCTAAAATCTCTCATAGGAAACAATGCGTGGGAAATGCATGTCTATAAACAAGATTCAAACACTAGATTTATAATTAGTCATCACTTTTTTTGATAAATTGAACCAATATTCAAATATTCATTCCAATTCTACAAATGTATATGTATAATCTTAAGACATATAAGACATCTCTGTAAGCTTTACTATATGAGTTCACATCCCAGGTTATGAATTCGCAAGTTTTATTGCAACAAACTACCCGTGGCTGGAGATTGATTTAGTAAGAAAATAACGAGGACAGACCTAAATATAATATGCAGTGTTTGTTTATCAGGGAAAGAAATAAATATTGTCATTCAGGTGAGTATTACTACTAAGGTAACTTCATCCTACCTCCTAGTCCATCAAGGTATCTTCTGGGATTTTCACATACTTCCTCTTAAAAAATGCTCTCTAAGTAAGAGTGTGTCTATATTGATAAAAGATGGATTTGGGCATAGAATCTTAAGGAGCAAAAGGAGCAATCTGTATGTGTATACTTTGCCTCATCTTTTCTTATAAAATAATTTTTGGATTTTTCCTCTTTTCCATGACATATTGGTATTTGTTTACATGAAAAAATATTTTAAAGAATATTAAAATTACTGTCTGAAGGAGAGATGCCAGTTTATTTTGTGACTTCCACAGGGAGAGGCCTGTAGTCTGAGAATCAATTAGCCTTCATGGTAGGTAGAAATATTCAATAATGTGACTCCCAAGCCTTGAACCAGTAGACTGGCCAAGGCCAACACAAACCATACAATGTTACCTGCAGCTCATATCTACATTCCCCTTTTTTTCCAGCTCTGAAGAGAATCAGGTGACTAATCATTAAAAATGTATTTTCAGAAATCACTTTCAAACAGAGCAGCACCATTCCGCAACTTTAGTAAATGAAGCATGTTTTTATTTGCTGTACTGTCACGTTTGTTTGAGCCATGGTGGTATATATGCCAGAATTACCTTGTATAAATAAATAGGAGGCTAAAAATTATGTACTTTTAACAGGTTCTTGCACATTACATAGGATAAAGAAGAAATAAATATGAGCAATGCTGGCTTTAAAAAATTTGGCTATAGCAATTATTTCAAAAGGCTAGCAACCTTTTTATTTATTTCAATCCCCTTAGCTATTCTGAGTTATTTGTAGACCCAATTCTATGTATTCTAGAGGCAAGTTATAGAACAATGTATTTTGTGTTGAAGTCTATTTTTGATGTTTGATTTTTCACACTAATAATCTGAAAGCAGCATGGGTCAATGGTCTGAAACTTGTGCCAGTCTTTTATATTGCAACATAATAGTTGGAGTTTTTCTTTAGAGTAGAGAGAAGGTACAAAGATTTTTCTTTTTCCTATGACATTCATATACTTATTTTTTATTCATATAATTATTCTTAGAGTAATGACAAAACATCTAAGATTATGTGTGTGTATTGTGCATGTCATAACTTCTTAGATTGTGTAATATGAAATTATATATAATAGTATATAAGAGAAATAGGTCTGATGTTAAAGTGAAAGGTTTGAATCCCTGTAGTAATTTTGAACACTTACTATTTTAGTGAATTTTAAAAAGTTACTTACCTCTTCTAAGCCTTAATTTCCTTAAATATTAAGTGATAAAGGTAAATGTTTCTATCTTATAGGGTTGCTACCAGAACTGATTCATATGAAGTACCATGCATTTGCTACTTATTAGCTCCTATTATTATAATTAGCATACCATTCAGATCTGAATATGGGTAATTAATTGAATTATTTAGTTATAACCTTATTGTCAATCCCAGCTCTGAACTGTCCTGTTATCTTACGCAAGTTACTTAACCTCTCTGAGCCTCAGTAACTCATTTGCAAAATAGTGACAATGATATTATCTATCTTGTTCTGATGTCTTGAGGATAAATGAGATGAAACATGTCAAGTGTTTTTTAAATGGGGTGGCATATAAGTGCTCAATAAATATTTATTAACATAATTACTTGCTTTCCTACTATATATTTTTAATCAAATGAATTAAAATTTAATATTTTCATTTACTTCCTCTTTTCTTTCCTTTATGCTTCTTTCCAGTTTCAAATAAATATTACATAAAATTTAATTTCCTTTATCTATAATATATATACATTATCATTTTTTCTTAAATCAATAACAAAGCTTTCCTTGATGCTAACAAATAAAAACTGCATATTCTTTTTTTGTTTTCTACCTCAAGGCAAAACAAACAACGGTAAAACATCACTTTTTCTTTATCACATGAGGATTGTTGGCAGGTGCATTGCTTCCCCTCCGGTGTCCTCTACCAGAGCTGTACTATATGGAACAGACAGAACTGTATTCTCAGAACACCATTATTCTTAGCAAGGGCTAGTAAAATAGTTTCGAAAACAGATCATTTGAGAGTTTTGTTTGTCAAACCAAACAGGCTATTGCTGGAGTGGTACAAAACCCCCAGAAGTAAAAACCCCAGAGCTCACCCAGCCCTGCCAGACTCGACCTCTCTAGTGGTAGCAGCCTGTACCATCACTGCAGGGCACTGCCAAGCACTCCCCAGAAGCTTTCAGGACAAACTGGATGTGGCTAGTAATGGACAGACAGTGTTCTTAGTACATGACAAATCTATTCACACCTACCTGTCCTAATACAAAACAAATTTATCTCCAAGGGACAGTATGAAACCCATTTGGTAGGTGTAATTTTAATCTCTTAATCTCAGCATTTTATTATTTCTATATATATTTTATGGATCTCTCTTCACCATAACATTATATCTTTCCTGAAGAAGAATACATAATATTTGGGATACTTATGCAAATTAAATAATTACAATGATAAAATAAATGTTCATTGCCCTCTAAGTCATACTTAAAGATCTTTGAATAGAGCAGCAAGTAATGCTTTTCTTTAACTAATTATTTTTTTGGTGTGGTCTTAGACAAACATAATTTTGTTATAAAACTACCTTATCATGTTTTACGGCTTTTCTCTTATTTCTTGAAATAGTCCTTCCTTAGTATTTTTGAGTTACTCATTTTTATATTGTTATTGTACATTGATTGCTCTAACAAGTTCTTAAAAAGAAGTATTTATACTTCATGCAATGTAAACTTCAATTCAAATTGACAAATATTCTTTCAGAAATTGAGATTGTCAGTAGAACACATACCATTTGCAATTTCAATAATTTTAGTCATATTTATGTAATTAAATGTTGATATGATTATACTATTACTTTTGTTATATATTTTTCAACAAAAGTACATAGATAATTAGAATATACTCTGAAAAATGGGTTAATTTGGGCAGTGTATCTTTCTATTCTGTAATTTTCTCTCTCAAGCACTCATGTATTACCTGTGAAAATATTGATGAAAAAAGTAGATACACTACAAGTGAAAATTAATGAAAGAATCAGATCATTGTTACCTTGTCCGTTGCCCTGGAGTATATGTCCTTGTAATTTGGTTGTGACAAAAGGCATTTCTGCTCTTCTATTCTCCTTACAGTAGGGAAGCAGAAAGGGCCTAAAGTTTCATCAGCTTTAGAATATTAGGTAAATAACTTCATATGGATGAATGTCACTTTCTTCAATTGTATAACAGAAACAATACCTTTATTTTTTGACAGAGGCAGAGAGAGAGTCAGAAAGAGGGACAGACAGACAGGAAGAAAGAGAGATGAGAAGCATCAATTCTTCGTTGCAGCTCCTTAATTGTTCATTGATCGCTTTCCCTTATGTGCCTTGACCAGGGGGCTACAGTAGACCAAGTGACCCCGTGCTTAAGCCAGTGACCTTGGGCTTCAAGCCAGTGACCATGGGACCACGTCTATGATCTCATGCTCAAGACCTCGCACTCAAGCTGGTGAGGCTGTGCTCAAGCCGGCTACCTCGGGGTTTAGAACCTGGGGTCCTCCTTGTCCCTGCCTAATGCTCTACCCACTGCGCCATTGCCTGGTCAGACAAAAGTAATACTCTTTTCTTCTTGAGTTTTTTCTGAGAGTAAAATGAGAGGATGCATGTAAAACACATAGCACAGAATAGACAATTTTCATTTTCTTTCTCCTTTCTCATTTTGTTAAACCTGGTAATTAACAGTCACAAGAGAGTCTTTAACCATAATGTAATTTGATATGCAATTGCTAGAATATGTTGGCCTCTGAAAGAGAACTTGATGCTTGATGAAGGTGATTCTTACTGAAGTGAATAGAACTGAATGGAAGATTAGAGATTTCAAAGCCGTGAATATAATGTCAGTGCACAGGTTCTTGCAGAGACAAACTGAATGGCATTAGGGATTATGGTACAAAAAAATAAAAATCACAAAGTAATAATAGATATTAGAAATGCTTGGAGCAAACCAATTATAGTTTTTAAATGATAGAGAAAAAGGAAAGAGAATATTGCTTTTTGGTTGTAAATTTGAATAAATAAAAGAATAGAGTTTACCACAGCATTGACAAAGTTAAGTTAAGGGTACTTTGACTTTCTCAAAAGTTACATTTATTTTTAAAAGAGAATCTATGACTTTACATTATTCAGGTCTACCAATACTAGTGTGAATAAGATAAAAGAATGAAATATACTATCTAAGCCAGCTACAGCTATGAGACACAAGATCCATTTTCAAGATCAGTTAAACAGCCAGGTACTGGGCAATACATGGAATCATAATATGTATTCCAATAGAAAGTACAGTATATAAAACTATGATTATATATCAGAAAAAATAGAGAGTGGATAAATCAGGTAGAATAGCAGAGAGATAATTTTGGAGAAAAAATAAGAATTTAGAATATGGTAAAATGCATTAATTTTTAAATATTATCTCACATATATTTTTACTGATGAATATACATTGTATTAAATGTGAGAAACTTGTGTAAGTTTATATGTGTTAGAAGTAAAGAGTAAGAAAATCTCTTTGGATAATGTAACCTTCCACATCTAAAAAATGAATTGTTTTTTCACCCTTATTTTGACACAAGATACAGTGTACCCTGACCAGTAGTAATTAGTGTTAGATGGCTCCCAAAACAAACAAACAAACAAACAAAAAATAAATCAAAGAAATTCTTCTCTGATGCGACAGGCCGAGGCCAATTGTTGGTAAGGGGCTTCTCTTTTGGTTATCATTTTGAACTGACCTAAATTGTCTTCCCTGGTCCTCTTATGCAGAGATGGGGCTGCAGCATTTCTTTTCATTAATAATAGCAGGATAAGTTTGGAAACACTGCATGATTTGAGAAGAAGGGTGAAAAGATAGAGAAGACAGCTTTTATACACTGTAGAAATGCTGCCTATTTAGCTGTAACAAGCCAGTGAATCTGGAGGTGGCAAATGAGAGAGGAGAGTCACAGGGGTCCCTATTAAATCCAGTCCCTGTTCTTGATTTAGTTTTATCACTTGCCAAACAAAGCTTGAATTTCAGTGATTTTGTGTTCATCAGTTCAAACCAATTTTTCTCCTCAATGATAGCTGGGTCCATTTGTGAACCAATCTAACTTAAAAATCATAAATATGACTTGTTTAATCTGCTTCCTGGATTGGGAGTTGCTCAGGATTTCAAATTCTCATTTACTTTTTATTCTGCAATGCTCTGATGTCTCTATCATGACAGAGTCTGACACACACACTGGGAGGCTCCGGATGTTTTTGCCTCTAAGACATATTTGGTGCGTTTTCGTTCCCACATTCATCATTGCATACTGTGCTTGACTAAAAGTGGACTTCAAAAGAACTTTCCCGAGCTACCTCAGTTCTGCAAAGCTTAATCTAGGCACCGTTTATTAATGAAGACAGTAATACATAATGAAGTGCCATTAATTCACATGTGTAATATTGGTTTCTAATTTGAGGCATCACATCTAATTATCAGTAGATTAGTTACTCAGATTCATAGCCTGGTGACTGTGGGGAAAACGTGCCTACTTCTGCTACCTGAAATGTTGGAAATAGAACGATATCTATTTCTTACGAGGGCAGTGAGGGAATCTCTGAAGATTTCACATCGTTTTAGATTTACAGCTCAGTCCATAAAGAGAGCTCAAGAAAATCAGCTCTGCTGCTTGTTATTTCTCTGTAGCTCTCATTCCAGACTGTGCTTGCAAAGAGCTTCATCTCAGAAAAAGCACTTCATTTCAGTGCAACAGTTAGAGGTCATTATTTCTGCTGGATTTGGGAGTGAAGGGCATCAAAACATGGCAGCCATATTTCTAAAGGCCTGACTTCTGAAAGTGTAAAAGAGTCCAACATTTGATCAACCTTTTAGGGGCATAATTCCTATTCGTGGCTTGAATTTCTAACCTCTGACTCCGTGTTTGCTTAGCTAACATGGGCACTTGTTCTCCAAAGCAATCTTGTTTCCACTGATATATTTAATACATTGTGTAAGGCTAGTTTCAGAAAATGCTTTTGAATTCTGGGAAGCTATAGGCATGGCTATACTGAAGTTATAACTACAAATTCACAAAGACTGTCCTTTTTACATGAGATTATAAATGTTTGTAGGTAAAACATCATCAGTCTTGGCTTCAAAGGACCCACTGCCAGTCAGTAGGGAAGTGTGAGGATGCCAGGTAAATGTAATCAAGCCATTTGTAGAAAATGTCAAAGGAGAAAAAGTGAGGGGAGAGTAATGAATCATAGTTCAGCCAGGCTGTTTTCCCATCTATTTAGCTACATTGCCTTTCTCTAATTGTTTTTATCCGTAGAGGTTAAAAAAAAAACAGAGATAAGTGGCGTAAGGGTGATGATTTCAGTATTATAAAACTAAGTTTTATTATTGCTGCTTTCAATTTTAAGATTTTGATTTCAAGAGTAAAATATTCATTTTGGGGTAAAATTGGCATAAATATTCCACCCAGGAGTATTTTGCTTTGCTCATTTTTTTTAAAAAAAAATCATCAAAAGTGATTTAATCTTATTTAATTTTCTGAAGAATTTCATTATTTCTTATAGGAATATTGTAAAGACTATCAAAATTGAGGTTTAATTTATTGTCTATCTAGAAGATAATTATAAAAAGTGCTAATCTCAAACTCAAAATTTTCTCTCTATTATGATCAATCCAGGTGAATGTTGATCATCTATGAGGTTGGGAAATAAGAATGGAGTAAATCAACTACATACCTAATAAATTCCTAATCTTCCTTTTAATAGTCCTCACCAACTAGTGAGAAGAGCAATATGAAAACTTGACCAAAGATAAGACTATTTTAACCAACTTTGAGAGGTTGACACTATCAAGCAAGAAAAAGGTCATTATAAGCCATATAAAAGAAAGATAACTTGGCTGACAAGGCAGTGGCACATTGGAGACAGATTGGGCCTGGGACATTGAGGACCTAGGTTACAAACCCCGAGGTCACTGGTTTGAGCACAAGTTCATCTGACTTGAGCACTGGCTCAGCAGCTTGAGCGTGGGGTTATCGGCTTGAGTTTAGGATCATAGACAATACCTCATGGTCGCTGGCTTGAGCCCAAAGATTGCTGGCTTGAAGCCTAAGATTGCTAGCTTGAGCAAGGGACCCTGGGCTTGGCTGGAACCCTCCAGTCAAGGCACCTATGAGAAAAAAAAAATCAATGAACAACTAAGGTGCCACACTAGGAGTTGATATTTTTCATCTCTCTCTCTTCCTGTCTGTCCCTCTCTCTGTTTCTCTCTCTTGCTAATAAAAAATATTAAAAAAAAAAAGTTAACTCAACAGTGATCTAAAATGAGACTCATGGCTCATGGATAGTCTTTGAGAAAATCCAAGAATCCTTGACATTGATTCAGCAGGTTTGTGTATGAGCGTGCAAGTAATGAGCTGTCTCTGAGGATTAAAGGTGATCTGTAACTGTGAATATCACAGAAATTCAGATATGAGGACCTACTCAAACAAACAGACTTGTCTATTATCCCTTAAAAGATTAAGGGCACCTCACATGGACCAGCATACACTGGAAAGTCTGTGGTATGTTACTGAAGGACAATCGAAGGGGAGGGGGAATGATGATGAATGAACAGAAGCATTAAATAAAGTTGCATAATCCTGGGCAAGTTACTTACCTTCTCTGTTACCACTTATGCACCCGTGAAATGGGGATAGTGGCAATATCTATATCATATATTGTTATGAGGATAAAGATTATGATTATAGGATAATTATGCAAATTTTAGCTATTATTTTTGTTATTTATATTCTTAAAGTCTTCTTTCTAAATGTGTAAGATTACCTCCAAAGAGAAAACAATTTCTAAATATTTATTGGTAGCACTAAAAAATATTGAAAGCATAAGCTTTGAAAATATATACTTGTGCTGGCTGTTTGACTCAGTGGATAGAATGTCGACCTGATATGGATGTCCTGGGTATGATTCCCGGTCAGGACACACAAGAATAGTGACCATCTGCTTCTTTCCCTCACCCCCTTCTCTCCCTCTTCCCTTCCCACAGCAAGTGGCTTGATTGGTTCAAGTATTACCAGGCACTGAGAATAACTCAGGTGGCCAGAGCATTAGCTTTGTGTGCAGAGGATAGCTTGTTTGATTCAAGCATTGGCCCCAGACAGGGGTTGCCTGGTGGGTCCCGGTCGAAGTGCATGTGGGAGTTTGTTTCACTATCTCCCTCACTCAAAAAATATATATTTGAGGAGAAATGAAAAAAAAAAAAAGATTTGCTCTACCAAGAGCATGTTTAATTTAAAGGCAGCCTGCTTGTTCTTTCCCACCCACCCCTATATGATGTGCATATTTTGAGACTGATTCAATTGGGTGTATTGGCTAATGCATATTTGCTAAATAGTGTGCTCTATTACATGAGTATTACAGAACACATATGATTAAAAGATTCCTTTTTTCCTGAGCAAAGCATAATCTTTAAACAGACTTAAAACACTCTTTATATTCTTTACATTAAAATTTTGATATTACTTAGTTTGAATTTTATTTCTACCTTGATGTGAATTTTAAGGAATTTTAAAATTTGTGAACTCACAGAGGAGTGATTATTGATCTTAGCATTAACAGTTATTTCAACTTCACCTTCAACCCCATATCCAGCATAGATCTAAAATTAAATAAAAACCATAAAGAGTTGTAAAATTTTATCCAATGTTGATTTTGATATAATATATATAAATACATACACACATCAAGCAGATTAGATGTTTATGACTGCTTGTGCCTTATTAGATTTATTTAATACACTTAATCACTTTGCTGAAAATATACATAATACCCTTGGATTTTCATGGGTAGTAGGTCTTAGTGAATTCATCATTATTCTACTCATTTGGTAAGAAATTATTAATTACCCTTTTCTTTATGTTGCTAACTTTAAAGAACATATGACTGTCAGACAATATATTTTGTTTTTTACTTTTATCTCTTTTTTTGCATTTTTTCTTACAATGCCTCTTCAACTCTTTAAACTATTTTCTTAACAAGGCATATATAAATGTAATTTTATATATTATAAATGAAAAATCATATATTAGAATATGTAAATATATTTTAATATATTTGTATTACATATATTTATATTTAATAAAATATATAAATATATATTTATATACCTGTCACATAACACGAGTATATTTATAAGTTTGCCAATCTATTCACCTATTGCTGCACAACACATTACCCCAAAATTTAGCGCCTTGAAACAAGTTAACCTTCTTACAGTTTCTGATGGTCAGAAGTTAACTTTCTCACACAGTTTCTGGTCAGAAATAGTAACAGCTTAGCTGCGTAGGTTTGGGGTCTCTCATGAGACCACTGTCAAACTGTTAGTCCAGGCTGAATTTCTCTGAAGGCTTGACAAGTGCTGGAGGACCTACTTTCAGCTCAAGAACATGGCTGTTGGGAAGATGCTTCAGCTCCTCAGCACACGAATTCCTCAGCACACAGAGCTCTGCTAGGCATTGCTGGCTTCCCCAGAGAGAACAGTACAGTGGGAGTGACCAAGATGGAAGTCACAGTGGTTTTATAATCTAATCTTGGAAGACACCTAGCATCATTTCTACTGTATTTTATTGGTTCAGTGGACCAAATTATGGGGAGTGAACTTCTAAGGGTATATAAAAGCAGAGGATCATTCAAGCTAATCTTGCAGGCTGGTTACTATAGCCAGCATTAAAAGTGAATATTCAAGTAATCAGTTTTTTTATTAAAATTTTCTTTCTCAAAATGCAAAAATTTTTATTTGTGTGTGTCTATAGAAGTTTTATTGAGATATAATTCATATACCATAAAAATCACTTTTATAAAGTGCATATTTGTATATGTACAAACTTGTGCAGTCATCACTACTATTTTCTTTTAGATCGTTTTCATGACTTTAAAAGAAAGCTTGTACCAATTTGTAGTCATTGCTAATCCTGTCTTGTCTCCAGTCCTTGGAAATAACTAGTTTACTTTCATATCTATGGATATGCCTATTCTAGGCATTTAATGTAAGTGGTATTATATAATATGTGGCTTTTGGAGTTGATATCTTTCAGTTAGCAAAATAATTTCAAGATATTTTTATGTTAAAGCATGTATAAACACTTTGTTTTTATTTTTAAATAATATTCTATTGCAAAAATATACCATATTTTGTTTATTTATTTAACAGTTAATGGGCATTTGGACTGTTTCTACTTCTTAAATATTATGAATAATACTGCTGTGAACATCTGTGTACAAGTTTATGGACAGAAATATGTTTTCAATTTGTTGGATATATACCTAGGTGGGGAATTGTTAGGTCATGTAATAACTCTAAGTATACTATTTTGAGGAACTGCTAGACTATTTTCCAAAGTTCACATCATTTTACATTCTTAAAAGCAATGTATGAATGTTCTAATTTCTCCACATTCCCACCAGCACTTGTTATTGTCTTATTTTAATTTGCCATGCTAATAGGTAAGAAGTGATATCTCATTGTGTTTTTTTTTAATTTTTTTTATTTTTTAATTTTTTCTACAGAGACAGAGAGAGAGTCAGAGAGAGGGTAGACAGAGACAGAGAGATGAGAAGCATCAATCATTAGTTTTTCGTTGCGCATTGCAACACCTTAATTGTTCATTGATTGCCTTCTCATACGTGCCTTGCCCACGGGCCTTCAGCAGACTGAGTAACCCCTTGCTAGAGCCAGCGACCTTGGGCTCAAGCTGGTGAGCTTTAGCTCAAACCAGATGAGCCCCTGCTCAAGCTGGCAACTTCGGGGTCTCGAACCTGGGTCTTCCACATCCCAATCTGATGCTCTATCCACTGCGCCACCGCCTGGTCAGGCTCATTGTGGTTTTGATTTGCATTTCTCCTTAGTATGTATCTTTTAATAAACATAGAAAAACAAATTTGTTAATATAAATTATGAAAGAATAAAAAAAAAGGAAGGAAGGAAGAGAAAGAAAGAAAGACAAGAAAGAAAGAAAGAAAGAAAGAAAGAAAGAAAGAAAGAAAGAAAGAAAGAAAGAAAGAAACCAAGAAAGAAACCAAGAAAGAAACCAAGAAAGAAACCAAGAAAGAAACCAAGAAAGAAACCAAGAAAGAAAAGATACATATCATATATTTATATAATGTAATGTATGCTTGGATCCCCCTTCACAAAAGAACTGGATGATCAGCTATATAGAGTTGTTAGCTGTCACACCTTTCAGTTGCAGTGCCTTCAGGATATAACACATCATTTGCCTGAAGCCATGCTCTTCCCAGGCAGCCCCCAGCCAATGACTGAATATGATGGGGATTTTAAGCCTGGTCATTTCTGCTCTTTGCAGGATTCCTCTCCCAGTTGTCTTTGTACTTGACCTTTCCACATGTGCTCTCTGGGACATTTTAAGTGCTGCAGTGTAAACTGACACTTTTGCAACTCAACCTTCCATTCTTACCCTATGCTTTAGCAAGATTTCAAGGCTTACTCTTGCTTCCATCAACCCCTTTATATGATCAGCTTGTCCTTCAGTATATTCCTTGCATTTCTAACTCTGTCTTGAAATAGGTAACTGGAAGGCCCGATAGAAACAAGGGCTGCCAGTTCTTTTATTTGAAGCCCTCTAACGATTTCTGCCCTTGGATGGAAGATGGAGATATTTAAAGGCATAATTACAGCATAGATAGGGAGCTTGAGTTTCTGTAGAATCTATACTATATTTCTAAGAACACCATATATGTATTTTTATGCCATTTTAACCATTTTTCTATAAATATTAAATGTAATGTACTCCAAATTAACAAAATAGACTTCTGTTAAGGGCTCTGAGTCTAATTTTTAAGTTTGTATTATTGCACTGCATATCATAGGGTGCTGAGTACTGAGAAGCTCTCTTCCTAAAATATCAGTTTGTAGGCTATTGTTCCACTGATGTCATCTTTCCCACTAATTCTGGTTCTACCTGTCTAAGTGGATATTATGTGTTATTTGCTACTGGTCAGAAGTCTGAACATCTAATAATTGAGTTTAGTTATTGATGTTAATTCCATTATCAACCCATGGACTAGATTTGATACTTAATTTTATTCATATGGACTCTCTTTTTTGGTTTATTAAGTAATGAGTCTTTGCTGAACCAGTAGTGGATCCAGAAACAGAGTGGATGAGTAGTAGAAAAACAGATTATAGACTCTGATAAATCCTTGCTATCCATGTGTCCTTGGGCAAGGAATTTCACTACTACAGACATCACATTCAGCATCTGCAAAATTTATTCAATAAAACCACATCTACTCTGTTGCTCTAAATTTTAAATAGTATAAATATTTACCAAATTCATCTGCATACAACACAGTCCTCGGCACATGTAAAAACTACCTGCAGAACTGATGGACCCTTCTGTCAATCAGGGACTTTATCAAACTAATATTTTTTGGCCAGATATGCTGTTAGTCTGCAGTTTAAACTTAACTAAATGTTATTCATTAGATATAAATCTTAAATAATTAACAATTTCTATTAGAACCATGCCACAATGATATCTAAATCTCAGAACGTCTGCTTTTGTGATTTTTTCCCCCCAGTCAGTGTTAGCTGACTGGACTTCACTTGAAAGTGTGTAGCTTCCATTGATGAAAGCCTATAATGACACTTTTGGATTTTACTTTGAAGAATTAGTTAATAATTTTAATAATATAAATCAGTTATTTTCAACAGATGTGCCACGGCAGGTATACTGGTATGCTGCTAGAATTTTTAAAACATGTGATACCTGACTGGTTAGTGAGGGGCACTGACCTCTTTTCCTTTAGATTGTCAAATTTAAAAAATGACAATAGTCAACACAGCAATAGTCATCTGGTGTGAATGAATCAAAATTATACCTATATTTCTTTCAGATCAGCAAAACATAAATTTTTTGAGTGCTGCAGAATTTTAGTAAGTAGTTTATATGTGCCATGAGATGAAAAATGTTGGGAATTACTGATGTAAACATTTTCTCCTTTAATACAGAACAACTTAAATTGAAAGTATACTAAAACTCAGCTTTTCAGGTGTTTTATTACAAGGTGGTTGTGAATATTATAATTTTAAATTGCTTCACTTGTTTCTTACATATTGTTTAATTGTACTCATAAAGACTAAAAAACAAATAAATTGAAAAGGATTTATGTTGAAATACAAGAAGTTAATAGAAACAAAAATGATCATAATTTGGAAACTAGATCTCATAAGTTGAATTCATCTGATCAAAATTTTTATGTAGTACAGGGAGGCATTGATACTACTTTTTAAAAATACTTTTAAAAGAGAAAATAAAATGATGATTAGGTTCAACTCAATGTGGATTTTCAATTTTTTGGAATTAAAGATATTCATAGAGGTAATATATTTCTACAGAAAAAGTTTAGTATGCAAAATATTGAAGGCCTCTTGCCTTTTTGGTCATTAAAAGGAATGAAAATAAATCCCTATCTTAAAACATACTAAAATTAACTCAAATGCTTAAAGATTTTAACATAAGACCTGAAAATTTAAAACTCCTAGAAGAAAAATAAGGGCTAAGCTCCTTGATATTGCTTTTGGTAGTGAGTTGTTTTTATTTTTATTTTTTTATTTGACATCAAAAGCAAAGGCAAAAATAAACAAATGAAGCTACATCAAACTACAAAGCTTCTGCACAGCAAAGGAAAAACTCAGACACAGACAACAGTTTGGTGATTGCCTGAGGGAAAGATTTAGGAGGTAGTAAAGGAGAAAGAGGTCAAATAT
Source organism: Saccopteryx bilineata (assembly GCF_036850765.1). Taxonomy (NCBI): domain Eukaryota; kingdom Metazoa; phylum Chordata; class Mammalia; order Chiroptera; family Emballonuridae; genus Saccopteryx; species Saccopteryx bilineata. The sequence continues at coordinate 185,402,970 of NC_089494.1, forward strand.
ATGGTGACAGAAATCATGTGACTTTCAGTGATGAACACACAATACAATATACAGGTCATGGATCATAGAAGTGTACACTTGAAATACTTAGAATCTTATTAATCAAAGTCACTCTAATTGAATAAAAAAGAAAGAAACCATTAATAAAATGAAAAGGTAACCTACAGAATGGGATAAAATAATGGCAAATTTTGTATCTGATAAAGGTTTAATATGCAAAATTTGTAAATAACTCATGCAAATCAATAACCAAAAAAATTTAAATGTGAGAAGAAAAATGAATAGTCATTTTTTTAAAAAAGACATTCAAATGCTCAGAAGACTCATAAAATGGTGTTCAATATCACTAATCACGAGGGAAATGCAAATCAAAACTACAATGAGATACAGCTCACACCTGTCATTTTTAACAATAGAATGGCTATTGTCAAAAAGGTAAGAGATAACATTCTAGTGAAGATATGAAGAAAGTTCAACCTATGTGCACTGTTGTTCAAATGTATATGATTACAGCTACTGTGGAAGACAATTTGAAGTTTCCTCAGAAAAAATAGAAGTTAAACTGCTATATGATTCAGCAATTTCTTCTATTCTGGCCATATATTCAAAGGAAATGAAAACAAAATCTTAAAGAAGTATCTGAACTCTCATGTTCTTTGTAGCATTGTTCACAATAGCCAAGGTATGAAAACATCCTAAATGTCCATCAGTACATGCCTGAGAGCTCTTCACAATAAACCTAGTAGTAGAATTATATGTATCACAGTACATTTCACAGTTCTGTCCATTTTAATTTTTACCAGTAATATGAGTTATGTGATTTCCACACCCTCACTTAGTAGTGTCAGTCTTTATTTTTTAAAATGACGTATATGAAACATTATCTCATTTTAATTTTAACTTACCTGATTCTAAGTTGTTATAATGGAGTCAATATCATCTCATATTTTTATTGCTATTTGGGTTTTCCTTTCTATGAGTTGCCTATTCTTTTTCTTTGATATGTTTTTTATTAGATTTTGTTTTATTTTCTTAAACATACTCTTTAAAAATACTAGTCTTTTAAAATAATCATATATATTATATATAAAAATATATTCTATCTTTCCCAAGCTCTGGATTATTTAAATTTTTAATATGATAACTTTATATAGAACTTTTAAATTATATAATTATATTTGTTTTTTCTTTATGGGTATCATTTTTAATAATGTTTTAACTAAAAAATAAATTTCTCCCTTGATATCATGATAATATTTTGTAACATATTTTTTTTAAAAATTTAAAAACTACCTTCATATTAAATATTTATATGTATATGATGGGAGTGTGTGTGTGACACAGCATTGGCAGTATTTATTGAGTTTGTACATATTCCAGATACTAGTATAAGCTTTTAGTATGTAGTAGTCTGTTCAATTTTTAAAATAGTATATTACTTATGTGATACTTTTATTCCCATGATTCAACTGAGAAAATTCAAGTGAAAATGTTAAGCAACTTGACAAACAGTATAAAGCCTATAATAGGTACATATGGCCAACTGCAATTTAAACTCAGGCATTTTGTCTCTTTATATTCAAAACATTATATATATATATATATATATATATATATATATATATTTTTTTTTTTTTTTTTTTTTCCTTTTCTGAAGTTGGAAACGGGGAGGCAGTCAGACAGACTCCTGCATGCGCCCGACCGGGATCCACCCAGCATACCCACCAGGGGGCGGTGCTCTGCCCATCTTGGGGCGTTGTTCTGCTGCAATCAGAGCCATTCTAGCACCTGAGGCAGAGGCCACAGAGCCATCCTCAGCGCCCGGGGAAACAGTTCCAATGGAGCCTTGGCTACGGGAGGGGAAGAGAGAGACAGAGAGGAAGGAGAGGGGGAGGGGTGGAGAAGCAGATGGGTGCTCTGGCCAGGAATCGAACCCAGGACTCCAGCACGCCAGGCCAACACTCTACCACTGAGCCAACCGGCCAGGGCCAATCTATAATTTTTGTATTAATTCATGCTACAAATCAATTCTGAGATACCATTTCAAAGTTGACTTTTTTTTTTTTTTTTTTTTTTTAGTGAGAGAGAGACAGAGAGAGGGACAGATACGGACAGACAGGCATAAAGGGAGATGAGAAGCATCAATTCTCCATTGTGTCACCTTAGTTATTCATTGATTGCTTTCTCATATGTGCCTTGACCAAGGGGCTCTAGCGGAGCAAGTAACCCATTGCTCAAGCCAGTGACCTTGTGCTCAAGCCAGCAACTTTAGGCTTCAAGCCAGCGACCTTTGGGCTCAAGCCAGTGACCGTGGGGTCATGTCTATGATCCCACACTCAAGCCAGTGACCCTGCGTTCAAGCTGGTGAGCTCTCACTCAAGCCAGATGAGCTTGTGCTCAAGCTGGCAACTTCAGGGTTTCGAACCTGGGTACTCTGTGTCCCAGTTTGATGCTCTATTTACTTGTGCCACTGCCTAGTTAGGCCAAGGTTGACTTTTGATAATAAATTTTTTCTTGCATAACTAAAATAATAAATACTTTGTTTAACTCTTGTCAATCAATATAATAAATAGTATTAAACATTGTTTTAAAATAAATTTTGTATGACAATTTTTAGTACTATTTGATTAATTTACTTTATTGCATGCTATAAAAAATAACTGAATTATTTTAAAGTTTCCTAAAGTAATTCCACAATTAAGTATTAAAATGAAAGCATTTATGACTAAAAGTTTGAGAAATGATTCTTTAAAATATTCTCAAAGGGAAAAAAATCAGACTTTTCTTCTGTACTCATGACATTTTCTGTCCTATCAAAAATAGGAATTGCTAACTTACTATTTAAGTCTTGAGACTTCTCCTTCTAGTTTAGATAAATGGGTGATTATAACATATTATTCACTTTTTTCTTTTGCAGTTTCCAAATGTTCTTTCATATTGAGATTTTATTATTTTAATAAGGTTCAGGTGTGCAACTCAGTAAAACATCATGTGCACACCACTACATCATGTACCATCACCCCAAATAAAATCTCTTTCACTGCCATTTTTCTTCCTTTGCGCACCTCCACCTACCTCCCAACACCCTTCCCCTCTGGCTATGACCACACTGTTGCCTGTGTGACATATGAAAAAATGCTCAAGGTCTCTAATCATCAGAGAGATGCAACTCAAAACTACTATGAGATATTACTTCACACTGGCCAGAATGATTTTCATAAGTAAATCATCAAACAGTAAATGCTGGTGAAGATTTGGAGAAATGGTAGTGCACTGTGGCTGGGAAGCAGACTGGAGATTTTATATTTTGTAATAATAGACTAAAAAGTAAATGAGAAAGCGCCACTCAATATTTTTGTTGGCTTCTGTGGCTTCTGTATGCTTCTTATCTAGATCTATTTTCATTGTACTGCCTCATGTGTTCTGTCTTGCTCCTCTGACATCTCTGGCTGTGAATATTTCCAAGCCCATTTTTTGTTGTTGACCATATTCAGAGACATAGACTGAAGAGTTCAAAGTACAGCTCTTTCCACAAGGTCAGCTAGGAATGTTCTTAGTATCAGGTTTCATTTTAATGATCGATCATCAATACTGAAGACAGAGTGAGCCATTTCTATGATTCTAAAGCCAGAGCTGGGTTTGCTATTAATTTTATTTAACAATTGCAGGATGAAGTTACTGGTAAAGAACATGCAGAATTCAGAGATGCTGTAAAATTTATTTAAAAAATACAAGTGGTGGTTTTAAGCCTATAAGGATTGATAGTTAATATTTTAAAATATCATTATTTACATCTTTCTTGTAAGAGAGAAACATAAGTCATGATAGCAGACTCAATAAACATTGGAAAATGAAGGTTGTCCATAAACCACTATGCCATCCTGCTCCTAAACTTAATTGATAATTTTAGTCATAGGGTAAAATGTGTAAAAAGTATATAGATATATAAGGAAGTATTGAATATAAATCTTTGCATATAATTTTTCTGCTAAAACAGTAAGTTAATTGGGTGCTCTCACTGAAGTGCCAAGGTATAAATGACTAGCTACCAGTGCTAGAGCAAGATATAACTTTGCAAATAAAGTGTTACAAAAATGATTACAAGATTCTGAAAACTCTTACTCCCAGTGAGGTTATTTAGTGACGAGGATTGGGGATAGAAAATTTAGAAACAACTGGGCTGGGCTCTGAGTCTACCTCCCCATCTCTAGAAGCAGGGATGCCTGCTTTCCCTCAAGGCTGAAGAGAAAGGCTGCAGTGAGATCTTTCAGAGTTTGACATCTATTCCCTGACATGGGGGCCAGGGGGCGTAATGAACCTAGATTGGAGGTAGAAGTAAAGGAGAGGATGTCATTTGGTAGGTAAACCTTTCCATGGTATGTTAATATACATTTCTGGTGGATTTGATTTGTAGAGAAGAGAGAGAGAGAGAAAGAGAGAGAAGAGAGAGCAGTTGTCTAAGTCTTTTCCAATAATTTGCAAAGGCAAGATGAAGTTTCCCTGGGATTTCTGTATGCATCAGAAGGAGTCTTGAGTTTTGTGGTGGCCCTATACCTTAGTTAAACTGGATGTATATTTCCCAGAATTTCCTTACCTACATAGTTTCAGCTTATGTTGGTCATGGGAGAAATTTGCAAGACATTTGAAAGGCAGAAATAAACTGTAACCTTTAAGCTCTGGACATAGATGCTGGAGCCAAGCAGTTTGCACTCATAGTTGCCATTTCAGTGGCTTACCTCATTAGCATGATGCTATACCTGGACCCATAACTTTTCCAGATTATTCTAGAACTTCTCCTTTACCTAGTCTGAGTCCTTGGCCAAGTGTGTATGTGGAACTCCAGGGCAAAGAGTGCCATTTCTTTTCCATGCAGGAATATTAATACCAATAAAGTTGGAGGTAATGAGGCTGACTTACTGTGTAGTTTGTCCTAAAGGTCTCTATTCGTCCAAGCAGAGTCAAGATTGTCTCTGTTCTCATCATGCCCAGCTTTCCTGTTTGACTGACAGGCTGGATGACCTATAATAACTGTAGTTTCATTACCAGAGCCCGGACGACAGACTCCTCTGTCAGTTCTCATAATTGTGTGATCTCTAGTATGCACACTTATTCTGTATCTCCCTTAGCAGCTTTGCTGCTCTGATCAATCTCAGACCAATATAAGTGTAATAGAAAGAAGTGCATCACTCAAAATTGAGAGTCTCTCCAAGATGTGAGTAGAAATTGCAGAAAACCACACAAGACACCAGAGAAGCTCTCTGTTCCCAGGAAAGTGGGCTTTCTACGTCAGCCAAGCCCAGGAAGCAGGCAGCTGGATGGAACTTGTACATGCCCGCAGGCGTGCAGGCTTTCCACCTAAAATACAGCCTACTGGAAAAAGAACAGTAACTGGCATTTTGTCTGAAGTTGGAAACCTCGACTTTTTAAATACATTACTGGGCGTTCATTGTACTGAAGTAAGACCACTTTGTTATATAAAATGACAACAGCAACTTGAATTAGCTAAGTGTGGGCAGAAAAGTCATGGGTGCATAAATTTTCCGTCCAGTTACAAGTGAAAATTAGTCCCACTGAACAAAGTTAAATGGATAAGTGGTAACATATTAAATGTGGTTTTGATTGCATCCCACTAGTTTGATTGCTTGTTCACTACATTCTTTGCATAATCAGTAAGCTTACTTTCTTTACTTACCATGTGTTTATTTTCTTCCCTGTGTATCTGTTCAGCTGCTTCTTCTTTTCCAGTATTATTCCTGACTTTTGTGTTTTCTGCTTTGCACCTAACATCATTATCTATTTGCAAATGTCTCCTTGAGTAATTTGACTTCTAAATTCTGCATCTGTTTCCTTTAAGTTCAGTGACAAAGAAACAAAGATGCAACATCAAAGAGAAGTTACTAGTCAAAAGTCCTGAGATTAGCTTCCCTAGAATGAGGTGGAAATAACCATGATCCTTTTTGGAAAGCAGGAAGGTATGAAGCTGCTTTGAAAAAGACACCTGTTTTCAATATATCCACTGCAGGTTCATGAAAGTGTGCTACTATAATATTATTCAGGGCTTTTAGAGAACACAGCCTGATAGGGTATGAGGGTATATTTCCTAGTTAGGTTTAAATTTCAAGAGAAAATAACCTAAGAAAATGCCTAAAAGTGTATTTTTTTATTGCTGCGAACCAGCGTGACTTGTAATTGTCCAGGTCTTGAGTGAAAGCGGCGTGGAATGAAGAAATAGAATGAAGAAATAGACTCAAAGAGAAAAAGGATAGGATCGGAGGTCTCTGCACAGCCCATAGCTTGCAAGAGCAAAAGCAAAGCCCTGGGTCTGCTTTACTATATAGTGCAAAGCCATATTCAAATAAGGAAGTCTCTGATAACAAAGTCACACATCTGAGGCATAAATTGGAATCCTCATAAGAATGCACCACCTGCCATCATGCCACAATGATGGGGGGGAAGGATGTGGGGAAGATCTTAGTTTTAGAAGGGTGTGGGAAAATCTTAGTCTTTATAAAGGGTGTGGGGAAGAGCTTAGTCTTAAACTAAGCCCTAGGCTATAAAGACTTTGTCAGTTTACAGCCTATCTCCCACATTTTATTATTATTATTATAATTCACAACTAACTGGTGTGATTCAAAACTTCAACTAAAATATTACAAAATAAGTAAGAATAGCAATAAAGCTTTAATATAAAAAATACATTCAGTGTGTGAAAATTGTTTTCTCCTTATCCTACCTGTTTGACATAGAATAGTTAAGTCCTTAGAGATTCCACTTCCAACTTTAGTGATGGGTTTATGGTGCTGTATGGCCAGGAGCTGCCACCATCTGGCCATACACATGCAGGTTCTCATTGAATTTAGGGAGATGGTAAAGAAACAGTGGAGTAGCCCTGAGCGTCGGCCTGGTGTGCAGAAGTCCCGGGTTTGATTCCCGGCCAGGGCACACAGGAGAAGCGCCCATCTGCTTCTCCACCCCTCCCCCTCTCCTTCCTCTCTGTCTCTCTCTTCCCTTCCCACAGCGAGGCTCCATTGGAGCCAAGATGGCCCGGGCGCTGGGGATGGCTCCCTGGCCTCTGTTCCAGGCACTAGAGTGGCTCTGGTCGCAACGGAGCGACGCCCCAGAGGGGCAGAGCATTGCCCCCTGGTGGGCAGAGCGTCGCCCCCTGGTGGGCGTGCCGGGTGGATCCCGGTCGGGCGCATGCGGGAGTCTGTCTGACTGTCTCTCCCCATTTCCAGCATCAGAAAAATACAAAAAATACAAAAAAAAAAGAAAGAAAGAAACAGTGGAGTCAAAATTGGTAGGCCATTCCTTTTTTAAAGTCTTGCACTGGCCAATGAGCAAACACACAGGGCTCCCAAAGTCACTGACACATTCTCCAGTTCCATAACCAGGAGAATCTTCTCCAGTTACTCCTAGAATCAAAGGCCCCCAAACCTCAGTAGGGCTCACAAAGCCCTTTTATTTAGATCTGGTTCCCCATCTGCAAACCCTCTCTCTCTCTGCAAAACATGGCTTCTCCTTCAGCACCCTGCATTCTCTCTGCTCTCACTCTGCAACCATGGCTTCTCTCTTTTCTCCTTCTTCTCTCCTTTTCATAACTTTCTGGCATGAAAACCTCTCCTCTAGCAAACATTAGCAAGACAGTGGCCCTTCCCAAGCAGGAAGGTAATTTGCAATTTCACAGACCACATATATCTGGTGCTGCCCAGTCCCCAATGCAAACTATAAAAATCACATTTTACAAACTTATTTGACCAACATTCTACCCTTTTGCTCATTTTGCAATCTGTACCACAGGCATTCCTATGCAAGGAATGAGGTATATCACACAAATTACAGCAACAGTACAAGTTAAACAATTTCAATAATTACAAAAGTGCCCTTCACCATGTCTTTCTGAGCCCTTTCCCCAAAGTGCAAAATGTCCTTGCAGCTTCTCTCCAACTGAATGAATAGCTTTCCAGTGCAAGAGGTCCTCCAGCAAACGTGCCCCCCCCATCAGGGTCTCTCATATTATCCTTGTTGTCCATCCAATAAGGGAGCTGGTGCCCCCTCTGGTCACAGTCCAAGAGTCAGTCCATGCACATGGGGCCCCACATCCCTGCCATCATGGTAGCTCTTAAGACACTGCCCCAAGAAGGAGCATGTGGCAATGGTGGCCAACATTTCCACCTCTGCTCTGGAGAGTATGCTGCCATCCGCCCCTTTCTCCCAAAATTGCAGCAAATCTACCAGGGGCTTAGTAGGTACTCTTTGCTGCTGGGCTTTTATCTTTTGGAGTCTGTGGACTGCAACATCAGAAATACCTTCCCCCTCTGACTCAGAGCCACTCCACTAGCACAGCTCCATCTTATGCTTCTGTGGCTTCCAGCTCTCTGCCTGAAGCTGAACCCACAGTTTTTCCTCCAACAACTACTTCTGCTAACGTTCAAATTCCAGGGAAAACTGCTACTCATGAACCTGTGCCAGGTGCCTAAATTGGTTCTTTCTTTCTATGAAATTATTTTGAAATAGAAGTTTAATTATAGAAGAAGGCACAGAAAAATGTTAAGTAAAAGTGGAAATTAGCTTTGAAAGGAGATTTGTGTTGACTTTCTGTTCTATTCCCCCACATACTTAAAACAGCCCAATTCTGTCCAGTGGGGCATTCACAGAAATCATCTGGGCCTGGCTGGTGGTTTAATAGATATGGTGCTAAACTAGTGTATGGACATCAGGTTTGATTCCTGTTTAAGACACAGAGGAGAAACAACCATCTGCTTCTCCCTCTTATCTTCCTCTTCCCATTCTGCAGCCAGTGGTTCAATTGGTTCAAATGTGGACCCTGGTGCTGAGGATAGCTCCCTAGAATCATGACAGCCTCAGGCACTAAAAATAGCTCAGTACTGGAGAATTGGCCCCAAATGGGGTTGCCAGGTAAATCTTGGTGAGGGTACATGTAGGAGTCTGCCTCACTATCTCACCTCCTTTCACTTAAAAAAAAAAAGAAAAAAAGAAAAGAAATCATCAAATCCCAGGATGCTATAGATGTTCTACTGCAAGGCCAACTTGAAAAGCTACAAGTTAAATAAGTTTCTTTTGCTCAGTGAGTTTCAATGGATTGTTAGCACTACCATTTGACAGAATGTCTAGTTGCAGTAATGAATAAAGGAGAAAGTCTATTGAATAAAGGGAAGGGACCCATATTAAACAGTCAGTACAAAAAGAGTAATAAAAATTGGTAGAATAATTAAGAGAAAGAAAAAGAGGGAGGAGAAAAAGAGAGAAAGAGATATATCCAAGAAAGAAAAAAGGCAGAAACTATAAACGATTTATAAAAAATTGATTGGGATTAATATTACAGTGAAAATTTATTCAAGAAGAGTTAAGCCTTTTGTAAAGACAGCAGTACTCATTCTCCAGTTTGGTTGTCCTGGCAACATGGCTGCCTTTTTTATTTTTTTACAGTAATTCCATTATAATAAGAAAGTAAATGAATAAAAATGATGTCAAAAGTGATTAGAGGGCAGGTCTTAATCCACCTTGGTAAATGTGTAGGGGAAATTGAAAGCTATTTATTCCAAGCAAAACAATAAGGAAAATCATGAATTAAGCAAAGATAAATAGAATGTGTTACCTTCGAATGTTGTTTGGATCTGTGAGCTGCACAGTTCCAGCCTTGGACCAAGGCAAATGTAAACCCTGACTGTGATGTACTGCACTCAAAGGGGCCTTGCTGCTGACCAGCGCAGCTAGTAATTGTCCAAGTCCTGAGTGAGAATGGTGCGAAATGAAGAAATGAACTCAGAGAGAAAAGATGGGATAGGGAGGTCTCTTTGCAGCCTTTAGCTTGCAAGAGCTAAAGCAAAGCCCCTAGTCTACTTTATTATCATATATAGTGCAGAGCAGATAAGGAAGTCTCCAATATAAAGTCACGCATCTCCAAGGCAATCCAAGAATTCGCCCAAGTGCAGAAAACCCCACATAACTGAAATCAACTAATATCAGAACAAACAAAGGGTGAGAAGAAAGGCGTGTAAATTGCTTCTAGCAACTTAAGCAAGCAAGTGAAGTGAGGGGATGGGACAAATACAAATACTCAGCTTCATAGCCAATATGGAGGTACGGGGGAAGAACTTAGCCTTTGGCTAAGCCTTAAACTGTGAGGGCTTTGCCAACTTGCAGTCTCTCACAGGGTCACAACCTGGTTTCCTTCCTACTGCTTCTGTCTATGTGAGGCAAAGTTTCCTTGGTAACTCCGGAATGTGTGCACTCGGGCCCACACATCTCCTTCCAGACTGTGGTACTGGTTCCTGCGCACTGGAATGTTTTACCTAAATGGCTCCAAGTCTGTATTCACAGAATGCATGGATCTTTGCTTGGATGGATTACATCACTGTTGTGGCTACCTTTAGGCACAAGTGTTGGCCAAGGAAGCCAAGGAAGGTTGTTTGTGGAGACTTTGGACAGGTCTGAAACTTCATGCTGGGGCAATGGCCGGGTAGTATAGGCCAGGTTGGAGGAGAAGAGAGGCACACTGCAAAGCCATATTTGGTTGCTAAATTCTGTTTTTCCAGGTAATGTTGAGAAGTAGCTTTTAAAAAGTAATATATTAGAGCATGTGTTATTGCATTTAATGTACCTTTTAAATATTTAGATGTGAAATTCAAGCCACCATTTCTGCTCTTCTTGATCTTGAATATGTTAGGGGCAGGCCGGATGCTTTATGTCACAGATAATTGCACTTATGTTTGTGTTGACAGTTCTTTTTTTCTGTAAATGATTTTGAGACAAAGATGAATAGTCACCCATGCACATTGTGAATACTCTTGGAGTATGACTTAAAACGTCTGTAAATATAGAATTAAGATAATTTATCTTGTACATATATATAATTGCCTACGGCCTTTTATGCACGTTTGATCAACTTCAAGAAAAGTGAACAAACCAAGGGAATTTGCAGAGGTGAGCACATGCATTTAAAAAATGTGTTGAGTAATGGCTCACATGAGTTAGTATTATAGACACAACTCAGGCAAGGCACACATTTCAAAAAATACACTTGTATTATTTTCACATTTTTTAGTCCTATAAAGAAACTATAAAATAGCATGACCTAATACTCCTTAAATGTTGGTAACTTCCTTATTATTTTTTGTCTCAATAACTTACCATATTTTTAAAAGACAGTTTTCACTATTTGATCCATAGACAATGGATACATAATCATTTTGAAATTATATTAATATACAAATTTAAATACTTTGATATATGTTATATTAAATCAATAATACATGTAATACATGTATTATATTTTATGTAATGAAACTGTACTATTTACATATACATATAAGGCTAATTATAGTGAACGTTTATGAAAATGCCTTTGAGCTTAATTTTGCATCATTGATGTTAATTGTGAATAATGACTACATGTAGTAAAACATATCGAAGACACAACAACTGGATGTCCAAATCTATTCTCACATTTGGTTTTAGCATTGATTATAATCCTACTTGTGCAAGTTATTTGTGTACTTATATAATATTTACCTTTTAGAGTCAAGTTCCAAAGCGTGGTGCCATTCACCAAAAATAATGTTGCAGAGTGATGCATCTAGTGCAGGAATCTGGATTCAGGATGAGCTAGCATAGAGGAGGTCCCTGTTCCAGTGGGGCTTGCAAATTAGTTGGGGAAAATATAATGAAGAAGCTCTGTATATTAGTAACCAGATAGAATATCACTTATTTAGAAAAGTGCTTTTTGTTTAAGGAAAGTGGTTTTTAAGAGCACCTCATAGAGCAGTGATTTTCAAGCTTTATATATGTATATCATAATTCTCTGGAGGGCATGCTAAATGAAACAGATTATTGCACCATAACTCTGGAGTTTGAATTTACTTATCAAACTACTTTCCAGGTAAAGCTGATGCTGCAGGTACTAGGACCAAACTTGGAGAAACAAAGTAAAAAAAAAGAAACATCACCCAAGTTGGGAAATGATTTGCTCTTACATTTGTATCCAGCATGCAAAACAACTTGAGCTTAACAAATGCTGAATAAATGTGTGCTAATTTCAGTTATCTGCTTTCTGTACCATATTCTACTTATCAGAGATTTCATTCTTATGACCATTTGTTCAAGAGTGGTCCTAAATTTATTATGATGAGCACAACCAATTGAGCAGAAAACTGATGAAGGGTAGTTTTGTGACTGCAAATAAAACAACAACAACAACCCACATATCTTGTCTCTTTACCTTTGATTATTATCATTTATAAAATTATATTATAAGTAACAAGAAGTGCAGGACATTTTCTATGAGAAAATGCAGAATGGTAACTATTATAATGGAAGCACAAGCAATTACAACAGAACGAAGGACATAATATAATACAAGTCGGTTAAATAAAAGTTTGTACCAAGATGCCATTGACTTATAGCCTATTCTTTAGTTTAAACTAAAAAAATTGTATGTAGCAATTATGAGAAGTTACATGGATTTAAAAAGTCAGTATGTCAAACTTCATAAGCTACACCAAAGTAGTTAAATGGTGCATAATTCATATTTGTAATATTTTGTTCCAAGGTACCCCATTTTTCTCTTTGAGTAGCACCTTACTCACACTGAAAAATTCAATATTAAAACAAACTGAAAAATTAAACATTATACCAATATAATGTTTAATTATGGCCTTATGACTGACCTTGCTATAATATAATTATATAGATAAAAATATAGAATTAAAATTTAATGTGGTTGTAAGAGTACTTACTTTATAGACATTTTTATATTAATAAAATGATGAAGGACTACCACAAAAAATGTTTAGAGATAAAGTTGTAATGTATCAATAAATTATTCACAATATTCCCTCTAGGGTAAAACTACACAATGCAACAACACTATAATTTTCAAATAATGAAAGAAATGACCTTTCTATGCATTTAAAGAAGCTATTTCTAAATATTTCTTTCAGGTTATTAAGTCAGATCTAAATTCTTCAGCCTGACATATTTGAGGATTCTATTTGCTTCTACAAAAATCAAGTTATTTTGTTTCTTTGTTTGCTTTATTGTAAAAAGCAACTGTTAAAATGAGTGACCTAATGCTTCTCAAGCACAGTTTTGTTCAAAGAATGTTACCTTTAAAAAGAAATTGAGAGCATTAGATGTGTGTTAACTAACACTTTATGATAACTTGACTCATCATATTATGTGTCTCACCAAAAATAATATACACACCAAAATTTGAATTTACCAATATGGAATGAACCATAACTGATGACATTTATATCTATACTGGATAATTCAATAAAAGCAAAATTAGAAATAATTTTTGAGATCTTTGTAAAATTTCTGTTTCTTTCTATAATAATTTGCAGGAAAAAGAACAGTTGAACTAATAGTACATGCAGACCTTCTAATTCTGATTTGATTACTTTGCCTTCCTCAATAACCATGGTATAGGGTAATTTGGATAGAATTAGAAATTATGGAAGTTTTATTATGATTAATTTTAATATAAGTAAATGTCCTGAAAGAAGTAGTAGAACCTATCAAAACTATAAAATGGCCTGAACAGGCGGTGGCACAGTGGATAAAGCATCAGACTGGGATGCAGAAGGACCCAGGTTCCAGACCCCGAGGTCACCAGCCTGAGCACGGGATAATCTGGTTTGAGCAAAGCTCACCATCTTGGACCCAAGGTTACTGGCTCCAGCGAGGGGTTACTCAGTCTGCTGAAGGCCTGCAGTCAAGGCACATATGAGAAAGCAGTCAATGAACAATTAAGGTGTTGCAATGTGCAATGAGAAACTGATGATTGATGCTTCTCATCTCTCCGTTTCTGTCTGTCTGTTCCTGTCTATCCTCTCTCTGATTCTCTCTCTGTCTCTGTAAAAAAAACAAAACAAAAAAAACCCAAAAAAAAACAACTATAAAATGGTGTTCATAAGACTCAGCTACATCTCCAGGAAGTTGTTTCTCAACTCAAACTGCTGTAGTTACAGTTGACTGCATGCCCCTCTTCTGTTCAGTAGTAATAGTGCTTGACTCTACTGTGGTCCAGCTCACTACATGTTATTGATAATACTCACTCACTGTCTGCTCCTTTGCACTTTGAAATCGAGGCATTAAATGTCTCATTAATTTATTTCTTCCTCTTCTTTTTAAACTTAACTTTTTATTAAGACTTTGTGTTTTTTGAGCAGTTTTAGGGTCAAAGTAAAATTGAGGGAAAGATACAGAGATTTCCTATATAACTTTGACCCTACAAATGTATGTAGCCTCCCCCATTATCAACACCAATTATCAAACTGGTGAATGTGTGTTTTAATTTACTTATTTTTTTAAATTAAACTTACATTAATGTATCAGAGTCATCAAAGTCCCTGACTTACATTATGATTTACTTTTGGTGGGGTAAATTCTATGGGATTGGACAAAAGCATCATGTCACATATTCATAATTTTAGCATAACCCAAAGTATTTATCTTGCCTTAAAAATCATCTGTGCTCGGCCCTGGCCGGTTGGCTCAGCGGTAGAGCGTCGGCCTAGCGTGCAGAGGACCCGGGTTCGATTCCCGGCCAGGGCACATACGAGAAGCGCCCATTTGCTTCTCCACCCCTCCGCCGCGCTTACCTCTCTGTCTCTCTCTTCCCCTCCCGCAGCCAAGGCTCCACTGGAGCAAAGATGGCATGGGCGCTGGGGATGGTTCTGTGGCCTCTGCCTCAGGCGCTAGAGTGGCTCTGGTCGCAATATGGCAACGCCCAGGATGGGCAGAGCATCGCCCCCTGGTGGGCAGAGCATCGCCCCTGGTGGGCGTGCCGGGTGGATCCCGGTCGGGCGCATGCAGGAGTCTGTCTGACTATCTCTCCCCGTTTCCAGCTTCAGAAAAATGATAAAGAAAAAAAAAATCATCTGTGCTCGACTGCTGCCCCACCTGCTAAACCTGAAAACCACTGATCTTTAAGTTTTCTTCAGTTTTGCCTTAACTATAAAGGTAAAATTTTATGTAATGACTCCTAGACCAATTTTCAATCCAAATTAAGCACATGATGTCACAGGAAAGTCTAATATAAGCAATTATTCAAGAGGTAAAAGCGTTGAGGTCTAAATTCAGTTCTCAGAGAGAACTTGCTATAAAGGTACTGTTTTTAACAACAAGGGTGATGTATAATTCAACACATCTTGTAAAGACACCCCTACTAGAATGAAGCTATAGTATGTGGAAATTTAGAGACATGATAGTCAGTTTGTGAACAAAGGCTGGCTCCAAGTGTCTCATAATCAGCTAAAAATGGTTGATATCTGAAAATAAAATTCTATTTCAAAACAAAAGATAATGCCTGAATAAGTGGCCAATCATGTTTATATGAAAATAGAAGAAAATATTCAGGGTCTGATTTCTCTTGGCAAATAATCTGCATCTACTCCAAAACAAAAATAAATAAATAAATGATTGAGGCCTAAAATATTTTTTTTTAATATTTTTTATTAAGTGAGAGGTGGAAGGCAAGGAGGCAGAGACAGAGTCCTCATACAGCCTGACTGGGATCCACCCTTCAAGCCCCTATAGGGAATTCTCTGCCCATCTAGGGCTGCTATTCCGTTGCTCAGCAATCAAGCTATTTTAGCACTGTGAAGCCATGGAGCCATCCTTAGCACTGGGGCTAAATTACTCGAACCTTTGTACCATGGTAGGAGGGGAGAAGAGAGAGAGGGAAAGGAAGAAGACAGGGGAAGGGGAAAGTTGGAGAAGCAAATGTTCACTTCTCCTGTGGGCCCTGACTGGAATTGAACTCAGGACTTTCACATGCTAGGCTGAGGCTCTATTGCTGAGCCAACTGGCCAGGGCCTAGGCTTGAAAACTTAAGTCTCACTAGAGGGCCTCAATAATTTTAGCTTGAACCATTTTCATAGCAAATATTATAAATCATTCACTAGGATCTATAAAACATTGCTTTTTAAGCAATTTGACTTCCTGGTGAACCACTAAAAGCTAAATTAGTTGTAAAATAGACCCTGAGGTAACTAAACATGTTAGCAAGCTGGATACAGTCATTTGATAGAATCCAATTAGCCATGGAAAAACATATGCCAAAAATTGATTTCAATTTTAGATCTCGAGTCATTCCATCTGACAGCAATTGCCAGCTTCTAGATCAAGGATAGTCAACCTTTTTATACCTACCACCCACTTTTGTATCTCTGTTAGTAGTAAAATTCTCTAACCGCCCACTGGTTCCACAGTAATGATTTATAAAGTAGGGAAGTAACTTTACTTTATAAAATTTATAAAGCAGAGTTACAGCAAGTTAAAGCATATAATAATAATTACTTACCAAGTACTTTATGTCAGATTTTCACTAAGTTTGGCAGAATAAGTCTTTATAAAACAACTTACTATAATTAAATCTATGTTTTTATTTATACTTTGGTTGCTCTGCTACTGCCCACCATAAAAGTTGGGACGCCCACTAGTGGGCGTTAGCAACCAGGTTGACTACCACTGTTCTGGATCATGATAATAAAATCATATTATCAACATGTTGCAGAATATATATATCTTTGGTTATTCATTTTGGTTATTTATAATAGTAACAACCATTCATTCAGTGTATCTAAGAATTCTAAGACATTAACTCTAACTTAAAGAGAAGGAATATTAAAAACTCTGATTTTGAGACACCAAGTTTTGTATATTTTTAAGGTCCTATTACCAGCAATGTCCTGGGTAGAAAATTATGTGTTTATGTCTATATATTAAACTCATCAATATTGTTTGTATTACATTAATAGAATTCAATACACTGATTGAAATTGAAAACTATATGCAAAGTTATAATGGTATCAATTACTAGAAGTCTATAAGTTCAGACAAATATTTGCATAATCCATTTTGACTTTTTTCAATGATCTTCTTTCTTGTGGATATTTATATTTTTGTCATGTCATAGCCGAATATATGCCAGAATAGCTTTATACAATGGTACCTTGAGATATGAGCAGAGCAACATACAAATTTTTTAAGATACGAGCTGCAACTCAGTTCATATTTTTGTTCGAGATCCGAGCAAAATTCCGAGATATGAGTCGTCATTCGGGAAGCTGCCGCTAGTTGGCACATTGGCGCATGGGTCCAGTATCAGCAGCACAACACCAGCATCTCGTTCTTTCTCATGCTGACCTGCAGAATCAAGTCAAATCTTGTGCACTGTACTTCTTCTTACATCATTTTTGCATTTTTTACTAACTTTTTGTGTGCTATCATGGGGCCAAAGAAAGTGAGTGTAAAGGACAGTGGTAAGAAGAAGAAGAGAATGATGTCGATAGAAATAAAGCAAGAAATAATAGAAAAACATGAGTGTGGTGTATGAGTGATTGAACTGGCAAGGCTGTACGACTGCAATACATCTACAATATGTACCATCCTTAATCAAAAGAATGACATCAAAAGCGCAAATCCAGTGAAAGGAACTACAATCTGTCCCAATTAAGGACAAATATCCATGAAGAAATGGAGAAGCTTCTGCTGGTGTGGGTGAAAGAGAAAGAGCTGGCAGGAGATACAGTGATGGAGACTGTAATTTGCTAAAAGGTACATATTATTAATGCGACTTATAAAGAAAGAACCATCAACCTCAAAAGAGGCAACAGAAGATACGTTTAAGGCAAGTCACGGCTGGTTTGAAAACTTCAAGAGATCTGGCATCCAGTCGGTGGTGAGGCATGGTGAAGCTGTGAGTGCTGACATTAAGGCAGCTGAGGTGAACATTGCACGTTTTGCTGTGCTTATCGCAAAGGAAGGCTACATCCCCCAACAAGTGTTCAACTGTGACGAAACAGGATTGTTTTGGAAAAAAATGCCCCGGAGGACTTTCATTACCGCAGAGGGAAAGAAGCTGCCAGGCCATAAACCCATGAAGAACCCTCTGATCCTTGCATTGTGTGCAAATGCTAGCGGTGACTGTAAAGTAAAGCCACTGCTAGTGTATCATTCTGAAAATCCTCGAGCATTTAAGACTCACAAGATTCTTAAAGAAAAACTGCAGGTTATGTGGCACACCAATGCTAGGGCATGGGTTATGTGGCAGTTTTTTATTGAATGGGTAAATCTCGTCTTTGGTCCTGCAGTGAAAAAATATCTTCAAGAAAATAAACTCCCGATGAAAGCATTACTAAGCCTTGTAAATGATCCAGCCCACCCACCTGGTCTTAAAGATGACATTCTAGATGACTTCAAATTCATGAAAGTCCTCTACCTTCCACCCAACATGACTTCAATCTTGCAACCAATGAATCAGCAGGTCATTTCCAAATTTATAAAGCTTTACACAAAGCACTTGTTCCGCCACTGCTTTGAGGCAACTGAGAATACAAATCTAACCCTTTGCAAGTTTTGAAAAGATCACTACAACATCGTGATATGTTTATGCATTATTGACTTGGCATGGCAGGAGGTTACAAGAAGAACTTTGAACTCAGCATGGAAAAAGTTATGGCCTGATATTGTTGCAGACAGGGACTTCGAAGGATTTGAACCAGAGACTGAGTTTGAGGTAGAAATGTTGGAGGAGATTGTGTCCCTCGGAAAGTCGATAGCTCTAAAGGTAGATGAGGGTGACGTAAATGAGCTCATCGAGGAACATGAGGAGAACTTCTCAACTAAGAAGTTGAAGGAGCTACAGACAATGCAACATAAAAGCTTCTGCAGGAGATTAGTAGTGAGGAAAAGGCAGAGTTGGAGGAAGTGATTTCTACAAGTGAAATTAAAGACATGCTGGCAATGTGAGAGAAGCTTTCAAGTTTCATTGAAAAAAAACACCCAGAAAAAGTTTCAACAGGTCATGCTTCAGCACTTTTTAATGACACTTGTTTGTCATATTTCCGTAACATTTTAAAAGACAAAAGCACACCTCTTTGGATAGATTTTTATTCAAAAGTCCTGCAAATGAAAGTGCCGAAAGTGCAGCCAAAAAAGCAGAAACAGGTGATTATTAAATGAAAAATACGTAATGTCAAGCTTAGGTTAAGTTTAAAGTTAAGAAAATGCATTTTTTTTTTACAATTAGGTTTTTGTGGCTTCATTTTAAGTAAAGAAAGTGCAGTTTTATTCTTGTTTAAAGTAAAGAAAATGCAGTTTTAGTTTACATTTAGTGTTAAGAAAGTGCAGTTTTAGTTTACGTGTCTACAGTGCCTGCATTCCTTCCTCCCTCCCTCCTCCTCCGCCATTCACCTGTATTAGTCGCACTCATCTGTCTCCAAGGTAAGAATACAGTACTAAATAACACTTTTTTCTTTTATTTCATATATTTTGTTAGGCATTGGTAAAGTATACATGTGTGTTAATTAAAAATGTCTTTTTTCATTATTTAGGATGGTTTGGGATGTTTCACAGGGCTGGAATGGATTAAATCTCTTTCAGTTATTTTAAATGGGAAAAATTTTTTTGACATACGAGTTGACTGACTTATGAGCTTGGTTACAGAACAAATTAAACTCTTATCTCAAAGAACCACTGTAATTGAATTTGAGAAGAAATACAAAAAAGATTAAGATATCTAAATTTTATTTTTATCATTGTAATAAAATTGTTCTGCCTGACCTGGCAGTGGTACCATAGATAGAGCACTGGCCTTGGATGCAGAGGACCCAGGTTTGAAATCCTGAGATCGCCAGCTTAAGTATGAGCAGGGGCTCACCAGCTTGAATGCCGGGTCACTGGCTTGAGCATGGGATCATAGACATGACCTCATGGTTGCTGACTTGAGCTCAGAAGTCACTGGCTTGAAGTCCAATGTTGCTGGCTTGAGCAAGGAGTAACTGGCTCAGCTGGAATCCCCAGTCAAAGCACCTATAAGAAAGCAATCAATGAACAACTGAAGTGCCAAAACAAAGAAGTGATGCTTCTCATCTTATCCCTCTCCTTTCTGTCTGCCTATATGTCTGTCTCTGTCAGCCCCTTTCTTTCTTTCTCACTAAAAAATATATATATATAATTTGTTCTTATCATTGAATTTTTTTTATAAGAAAACCATTTTTCTAGATAATACAGTTATTTTCTACGATTCCTTTAGATAAATTAGAACACATACCCCTCAGAAAAAAAGGAATCAAGGAAGTCTAGAGTAGGATCTTATTCTCATAACACTTTTTGGATATTATTCCTCACAAAATTATTCAGAGAGCTGAACTAGTGTAATACAAGCATAGTTTACTCACATTATGTTAATGATTTAAAAAAGATTTGAAATGGCTCATCATTTTCTTATCCCTTATACATTAATCCTGGACATTGATATTAAGCCAATGAAGTTAGCTTGAGGAGATTAATATTAATACAGCCTATGCTGAATAATGTCCTGACTGGACCACATTCCAGATTTAGTAAGACAAGGAGAAGTAGATAAATCAAAAGTAACTTCTGCCCTGTTTCCCAAATGAAACTGGTATAATAGAGGTTTCTATAAGAATTATAAAATATCGGAAACATTTAAACATAATTGGATTGTTCTAATAAATTTGTCCCTATAAATGTGATTTGAATCTTCCTATGAACTTCTGTATCTAATTGGCAAAATTTAATTGGAGAATAAAAAAGTAATAAATATAGAATGTTTATTTCAGTGTTTTACTAGTTTTATTGCTGCTTATTAAAATGTGTTTGCCCTATTTGTCTTTTTAAAATCTCATTGTTCAGTTTAAGAAAATAGTGTTATAATATTCATGACATTTATGTACACAGGTACTTTCATACATATGTGCAAATAATATGCATTCTATTATAATTCATACTGGTACATAACAATTTTAAAAATAATTAATACATAATAAGTATTATTTTTTATCATCTGCCTGAAAATCATACTGTTTTCTATTACATTGATAAGGAGATAATCTAAAAATCTGGTGTTACTAAAAGCCTAATAGCAATGCATGGTAGGAAATAAATACATCAATTAGGATTTATAAGTATATGTGTTCAATCTACTTTACTTATGTTCTATCTTTCAATAGAATAGTGTTGATGCCCACCCCACATGCCTTTTATATGAAAATTCAGATTTAAAAAACTTGGTTGAAATACATTATCATGTATTAGAAATTCAAATGCAAATTCACTAAATTAACGGTAAAATTATAGTACCTTGAATGTTATTCTTAAATTAAGAAGATTATGGCAACAAAATTTATTACATTTAAAAAAATTTTTTTTAATTTTCTTTTATTAATTTTTAGAGAGAGAGAGAGTGAGTGAAAGAGAGAGAAAGAGAGAGAGAGAGAGAGAAGGGGGAGGGAGGAGCAGGAAGCATCAACTCCCATATGTGCCTTGACCAGGCAAGCCCAGGGTTTTGAACTGGCGACCTCAGCGTTCCAGGTCGGCGCTTTATCCACTGCACCACCATAGGTCAGGCTAAAATTTATTACATTTTAAAAGATAAATTATATGACATATTTAGTCAAAATTACTCTGGAAAACTAATACAAATAATTATCTATGTAAAATTTTTGATAAACATAGTTAATATTTTTTATCTTTTTCCACATAGAAAAATTGTTCTTATATATTCAAATCCAGTCAGAACTCTACCAATTACAGTAAATTCACACTAAAGCACAACATTCTTCCTTTGCTATAGTGATATTTCTGGGAATTTGCTTTAACTTTTAAAGTCATCTGATACTCAATAATTCTCTTTATGTAAATTCTGGATCCTTTTTTAAACCCACTTCATTTTATAATTAGTGATTACAGTACTTACATAGGCCCAATGCTCAAGCAAGGATGAATTTAATGCTATTGCAGTAATTATAAAGTATCAAATTCAAACATGGTCACAATGTGAGTTACAAGTCTAGTTGAATAGAATATGAACAAAAACCTGAGGATGAATATAAATAAATCACCACTCAGTCTTTGTGTAGTATTCTATACACAAAAATACTGAGACTCTAAATGAAAATTATTATGCTGAGCCAGAGCTCCATTTCTTTTTTGCTTATATGTTAAAACAATTACATGGTTTTCTATTTTAGTCTTTGAAAGAGTAAACAGTGACCATTTGGCAATATGACATCTTAGCTGACAAATGATGAATAGAAGACCTTAATTTGTTGTGAATAGAATAATATTGCATATTATATAACATTATGGCAATATCATTATACATGTACCACAAGATCCACTTGTAGAAAAAATAAAGATACAGTGATTTCTTAGTGAAGCAGAAATTGCTGCAATGCATTGCAATATGCAAACTTGAATTTCAATTGAGTAAACTTTCACTTAAAGTGAAGTTTTCTGCCAAGAAGAAAAATACATTTGTAATACAATGGTTACCTAATGTTTTAAGAATGAGCAGTTAACTTTTTATTTACAAAATGAGAGCTCAGTTCTGTTATTTGTTCAGAATAGAGTTGAACTACTTTGAATTTAGTCATCTAATGACTATTATATGTTGAATCAATGATTACTCTGAGCTTCACTTCTTCAACAAATGGAAGTAATAATAAAAAGTAAAGCATTGCTATAATAAAAGCAATTAAAATTAAGACTAGGTTTAGGAAATGTATGAGAATGTTTTTTAAAGGTCAGTTTTTATCTTGATCCCTCAAGTTAACAGAAAATACCACAAAACAAACCTATTTCAGAAAAAAAAAATACCTTGGTAAAAATAAAGAGAAAAGAAGAGAAAGAAAAATAGAGAGAAAAAATAATGGAAGTTTCTAGCTTATATCTTTTTATATAACAGGATGGGCAAAGTGGGTTTACAGCTGTGAGTATGTGAAGTAATTTATTCCTGTATTATTACTTACTAATTATATTATTTTTATACAAACAACTTAGGTATATAAATATGTAATATACCAAGATAACTTTGTATTACAGAGATTATATCTATATTGTCATAAAGTTATTTAAACAACTTGCATGTTGTTAGGCAAATGAAGTTATAAAATCTATTATTTTCTGAGTTTGCTCACTTTTAATGTTAAAAATGGCCACTGACCACATGAATGGCGCTGCCCAGGTAATACTGCTAATTACCTTTCTGCTTAGGAAGGGCCATTGTTATGCTAATGTTGCTGGTGGAGGGATTTTCACGCCAAGAAAAGTTTGTGCAGATAGGAGAAAAAGGAAAGAAGCCAAGATGGGAGGGAAGAGAGAAGCCAGTTTTGCAGAGTAAGAAGCCATGTTGACAGATGGAAAACCAGAGGTGACTAAGCCTGGTGGGGGCCTTTGATTATAGGAAAAACTGGAAAAGATCCTCCTTTTTGTGGAACAGGAGAATGAGTGAGTGAGATTTGGTGCCCTGTGTGTTTTTACTTGCCAACTGGTTGCAAGGCTAGAATCAAGAAATGGCCCACCAGTTTTTGGCTCTGCAGTTTCTTTACCATCTGGCCTCAAGTGTTTCTGTTAAGAAGTCAGACATCATCCCTGTGGGGGCTCGTTTGTAATTGATAGCCTTTTATTCTCTAGCAGCTTTTAATATTTTCCTTTTATCTGTTAGCTTTGGTATTTTAATTATGATGAGTCTCGGTATAGATTTTTTTGGGTTTCTCTTTAATGAAATTCTCTGCTTCTTGAACTTGTGCGACTTTTTCCTGCATCAATATAGGGAAGTTTTCAGCTATGATTTGATTGAACAAAGTCTCTATTCCTTGTTCTTTCTTTTCTTCTTCAGGAACCCCTATGATGCGGATGTTATTTCTCTTCATGTTGTCACAGAGCTTTCTTAGAGTTTCCTCAGAGTTTTGAGTCTCTCTCTCTTTTTTTTTTTTGCTGCTCTGCTTCCGTGCCTTTGTTTCTCTTGTTCTCTATCTTGCTGATTTTCTCGTCATCTTCATCCACCCTACTTTTACTTCCTTCTAGTGTAGTCTTCATTTCTGATATTGTATTTGTCATTTCTGACTGATTTTTTTTAATTATTTCAATGTCTTTTTTTATACTTGCTGTCTCTTTATTTAGGTGTTTGTTATGTCCATCTATTGTTGTTCTAAGATCTTTGAGCATCATAACAATCATTATTTTAAACTCTGCATCCAGTAATTTGATTATATCTGACTCATTCAAGTCCTTTTCTGGGGATTTCTCTTTATTCATTTGGGTTGCATTTCTCTGCCTTCCCATTATGTCTGTGTATAAGAAGGTTGTGGCCACTGGAGTCCAATGGATGTGGTCTGTTTGCAGGCCTGCCATCCCCTCTACCATTGCCTGGGACGTTCGGCTATGGGCGTTGCTGGCATGGGACCGCTGCATCTGTTGCTGTAGTTTTCACCTCTCCTCCACAAGAGGGGCTGTGTTCAAGTGCTGGGGTCTACAAGCCCTGGCTGGCCTCGGCCTTCACTCCTCCCTTGTAGGTGGGGCTGCATGCTGCTCCCAGGGCTGCAAGCATTGGCACCTCAGGCAGGGCTGCATACCTATGCTCATCTGCAGGTTTTCACTTCTTCCTGGGCTTCTGCCCCACCCCCAAGGGCAGAGCTGTGCTCATGTGTCAGGCCACAAGACCCGGTTCCTGTGGGCCAGGCCAGGCTGCATGCCTACGCTTAGCCATGGGTCTCTGCAGTTTCCAGGCTTTCCACCTTTCCCCTGCAGGCAGGATTGCAGGCAGGACCACTCTTGCTCTCTTGGCCCTGCAGCCAGGCTGGACTGCTTTCATGCATCCCCTCCGCCCTGCCAGGCTAGACTGATTTCACCCCAGGCCTCAGTTGTGGCCAGCCTGGCTTCCTCCCCTGCCAACAGGACTGCAATTCCACGTCCCACTGTTGTCCACCCTCTGGTGAGTACTCAATAGTGTGGGTGGCAGTGCTGCAGCTTAGATCCTAACACTCTATACTGTAAGTCCCAAAAGCTCCCTCCTTCTAAGTGACTCTGCTTTGAGTGCTGCGGGAGAGCTTGTTTGGCTGTTGTCCTGCTTCCCTTTGCTGGTATTGCTGGTTCCAGGGGAAATATTCACTTTAGATTTGGGGGGTGACTCAGCCCAGGGGTTAGGGTGGCTGTCCCTCAAAGTGTTTCTCCCTTTGCCTACTAGATTACACTCTCTTCCTGCTACTACAGTCATCTCCTCTCTTCCCCTCCCCCAGAGCCCTGGGTAGGTGGTTGTGAAAGGGGTTTTCTGTGTGGTTCCTTTAAAAAGAATCCTGGGTCTGAGAAATCTGTTTCTCATAAACAGTATCCTGACTTGTTTCACAGCTAAATACTGTCTATGTGCTTCTTCTAGGCTCTGGGGCTGCAGGCTGGGGCTTTGTTCCTGGGGTCCAGAACACTTCCCTCTCCTCTAAACTCACTTCCCACCATGCAAGTCTCTTCAGACTGCCATTCACTCCTGGGAGCTGGGCAGCCCTCTCCATTTTTCTGCTTTTCCTATCAGTCTCAGTATGGCTTTTTCAATGTTCCTTGGTTAAAGAGTCTTCTTAGTTTATCCAAAGTTGGTTTTTCCAGATGATGGTTCTTAAAATTAAGTTGTAATCCACTTTGGTTCTGGGAGGTGGAATTTGGTATGCCCGCCTACTCCATCACCATCTTCTGTCTATAATATCTCTTAATGCAAAGGTTAGTTGGTCTTGCGTTCTTTGGCAAGCTGTTAGCAAAGTTAAGTTTTGTGTGAAGTTCTTAAGGCTTTGTATGGCAACATGTAAGTAATCTATCTTTCTTTGGATGCTTTTTCCAATAATTGTATTTGAGTCTCTGTGTGTGTTGCTCTTTCCCCCATGTCTTAAATTCTGAATTTGTAAAATGTGATGACATACTTAGTAGTGAGAAATAAACTGAGTTCTTTAGAATTAATGAGTAGGTAAATTAATTTTTCTTAAGTAAATAGTTCTGAAGATGTTACTCCCATTTAACAGCAAAAACAAAAATATTTTCTAAAAGCATTGTTACTTTCAGATATTGATAAATATAAATAGGAAAAAGTTGTGGGACTCTGATTTATCATATGTTATCCATGTCAATTTAGAACATACTTAAGTAATTATTATCAGCATCCATAATTGTCCCTCATGATCCTTCATGGTATTTATACCCTTGTGTAGTCCCTTTGCACTTCCTACCAGGAAGAATCTGTGTGACCAACACAGTATAGCAGAAGTAATGGAAGTTTATGTCTAAGTTATAAAAGACTGAAGCTTTTGTTTTGGCCTCTTTCTTTCTTGTATTAGTTGCCATGTTGAAATTGGAAAAATGATCCTCAGGTCCAACTGCCTGCCATCATGAAAACCAATTACATGACACAGGTGCTGGTGAGAAGAAAAGAGGTTTATTCAAGTGCCATCTAACTAAGACGATGAGGGAGACACCTGTCTTCTAAAACCCATCTCCCTCTTTCTCGTGCAGGTAGGGGTTTTTATTAGGAAGGAGGAGAAGGGAATAAACAAAACTAGAATAAAGGAATCAAAAGGGGTGGTGAGAGTTCTTGCTTAAGGGACCCAGCACAATTTGTTCAGATAAATGAATAAAGACCAGTGCATCGCTGAAATATCTGAAAGTTGGTATTCATTCCTTTGGTTGTTACTATAATTGAAGCTAGCAAGTAACTTATAAATAGGGGTTTTGTTTCATGTAATGTGTTCACAGACTCCCACAGTCAAGCTGTCTTTTTTTTACTTTGAGTGAGAATCAGAACTGCAAGCCCAGTGTGGTAGAAGTGGAGAGAAATAGGAGGTTGCCGATATGCACATCGCTTTCATTTATGCTTATTTATTCTAGTTCAGATGTTAAATCTTGATGTGTATCAGCCAGAGGGGAAAAGGCCTTTCAGCTGTAATAATAGCATGGCCAGAGTTGAAAGTACAGGATTGGGTGACGTCACGGAAATGGTGCCGTGAGCAGTGCGTCCGACAGATCTCCCCTAAATCACAACAAATTTATCAACTAGAAACAGAAAATTATCCTCGGAGCATTCCGGAGTTCCACACAAACTGAAAGTGAAAGGACTGTTATCACTTGAATCTGAGAGACGAGGGTGAGGAGGAAGCTACCGCAGCGACATTCATTCAAGCCGCGAGGGAGTGCGCCTGTGGTGAGTCAGCCCACACTCGGGAGCCGCGAGCAGCCGCGGGCGCGCACCCGGTACGGTTGCAGAGCGAGCACCGCTAACGTTCCCAGCAGCCCGCGCACTGCGAGTGAGAGTCGCCAGCCACCAGTGCCCGGAGCACCCCATTCGTGCGCGTGCCCTGGGCATTCCACACGCCCAGAGCGCCTTACTGGCCCGCACACCCAGGGTGCCCCATTATCCTGCACCTGGTGGGATTCAGCTGCCAGCGGCAGGGCGAGCGGGAGAGGCACCAGGGTGGTCTTCTACTTGGGAGATTCTCTCCGTGGGCGGGGCACCTCACCCAGCCATTCAAGCTAACAATCAAGCGTTGGGGGAGGGGCATGCGCAGGCAGCCTAAAATACCTTCGGGAGCACAGCTGCGACCCAATCACTGAAATTAGCTTAACCCATGAAATCTGCGCACCCTCGGTTCTAATTGATAAGATCTCTCTCAGTTCAGCGACCCAAGACAAGAGGCGTGATATTTTTTAGTGCCTCTCGCTAAACGGGTGGGGGCAACTTCTGATTGATAGAGCCTCCATATTCAGGGATAAACGCTAACAAGAGGGACTTGGCAGATAATAAGATCTATACTACACTAGTCGCAAGCAGAGACTAGTGCCTCTTCTTCCCAGCCAAAACAGGCTACAAAGTGTGGAAAGCCTGGATTGAGAGGTCCAACTGAATGCTAGGTGCTGAACAGTCACCTTGACAACAATTGACTCCCACCCCCGCCTGATTACACTGGAGACCCTGACTGCCAGAGCCTTTCCCAAAGCCTTGTGCTGAGTGGGGATAGAGTGGGGATTTCCCAGCTCTTTGAGCCTCTTACTCCCCAGGCAGAAGCAGTTACAGCCTTATAGCTGGATCACCAGGCTGCTAATTCAGGAAGGGGGGACTAGGAGAGAGACTCCAGGAAAGCAAACTCTCTCATCGTTGGACCCTGCAAACGCCAACAAGCCTTGACTACCAGCAACACTAAAGCCAATTATATGACAGTGCCATAGAATCCCATCAACTGCAAATCCCTACC
Source organism: Saccopteryx bilineata (assembly GCF_036850765.1). NCBI lineage: Eukaryota > Metazoa > Chordata > Mammalia > Chiroptera > Emballonuridae > Saccopteryx > Saccopteryx bilineata. The sequence continues at coordinate 185,431,025 of NC_089494.1, forward strand.
TAAGTGTGACACAGGGGCAGAGCCTGGGGTACAGAGTCACCGACCAGGAAGAGGGAGAGAAAAGAAAAAGGAAGAAGTTAACCTCTCAATATCAAGAAAAATCCACAGACTTTACAACTTGTTCCACTAATTTTTTTGTTGTTGTTGTTGTTTGTTTCTTCTATCTTATTGCCTTTATTTCCTCCACCTAGGTCCTTCTATTCTCTGCCCATCTTATGCTTCCCTTTTCTTGGACTACACTACCCATAACTGTTACATTTTATTTCTCTTCTTCATCCTCACCCTCCTTTAAGGTTATACTCCAAAACACTTAACTCTCACACTCTCCTCTTTTGTTTGTTTTTTTATTTGCTTTATTTTGTTTTTTTCTCTTCCTTTTTTATTTCTTCCTTCATTTTTCTCTTTTTCTTATTTTTTCCTTTCTATTCGTTTTTTCTTTTCTCGTTTTACTTTCCTCCCATTTAATCCTCAATCACGAACAAATTAGTTAATTTGGGACTCAAGGCTTTTTTTGGCTTTATTTTTCTTTTTTGCTTTTATTTTTTTCTTGTTTGTTTATTTTTGTGGCATTTTGGGTCCTCCCAACCCAAGGTCTCCATTGTATTTAGTCTTCGCTCCACTTAATACAACAGAGTTTTACTTATTATTTTTATTTTTTTCTTCTTTATTATTCTTTTTTGGTCCTTTTTTTCTGGTTCCCTCTTATCCCTCTCATTATATCTCTTAGTTGACCATCACTTACAAGCAAATCATCTTATGCTTGTCTAAAATTTTCTTCCTTTTTTTTTTTTTTGCATATAGTAGGTCCCTACTCCCTTTTTTTGCCCCTTGAACTCTTCACCCCAAATCAGGCCCTCCATTATAGGCATGATATTTCCCTGAGGAGAGGAGAGGAGGGAAAGAGAAGAAAGAAAAAAAGGGGGGAAATAATAAATTATTACTGTTTTTTTTTGTGGGGTGTTTTACCTTTTTTTTTTTTTTTTTTACTTTTTACTCTTTATTAATTCTAATTAGTGCTATCAACAAGACCACCCTCAGATGCCAATAAGAAAGAGGAAATCGAATATTATGGATACAAAAGAAAGAGAGGTAACACAAATAGATGTGGAAAAATCTATGGAGAAAAGACTTAACATATTGGAAGCCTTGGAGCTAAATGACAGAGAATTTAAAATAGAAATCTTAAAAATACTCAGAGATATACAAGAAAACACAGAAAGGCAATATAGGGAGATCAGAAAACAACTCAATGAACACAAAGAATATATTACCAAGGAAATTGAAACTATGAAAACAAATCAAACAGAAATGAAAAACTCAATTCACGAGCTGAAAAACGAGGTAACAAGCTTAGCTAACAGAACAGCCCAGATTGAGGATAGGATTAGTGAAATAGAAGACAAACAACTTGAGGCACAACAGAGAGAAGAAAGAGATTCAAAAATAATAAAAAACGAGAAAGCCCTACAGGAATTGTCTGACTCCATCAGAAAGAATAACATAAGAATAATAGGTATATCAGAGGGAGAAGAGAAAGAAAATGGAATGGAAAATATACTCAAACAAATAATAGACGAGAACTTCCCAAGCCTGTGGAAAGAACTAAATCCTCAAATTCAAGAAGCAAACAGAACACCGAGTTTTCTTAACCCCAACAAACCCACTCCAAGGCACATCATAATAAAGATGACACAAACCAATGACAAAGAAAAAATTCTCAAGGCAGCCAGGGAAAAGAAGAGTACAACATATAAAGGAAGGCCTATTAGATTATCATCAGACTTCTCAGCAGAAACTCTATAAGCTAGAAGAGAGTGGACCCCAATATTTAAAGCCCTGAAAGAGAGGAACTTTCAGCCAAGAATACTATACCCATCAAAGCTATCCTTCAAGTATGAAGGAGATATAAAAACATTCACAAATACAGAAAAGATGAGAGAATTTATCAACAGAAAGCCCCCACTCCACGAAATACTAAAGGGGGTTTTCCAACCAGATTCAAAGAACAAAAGAAAACAACACCACAAGTAACAGCTCCACCAAGAACATAATAAAACCAAACTTAAACTGTGACAACAAAGGAAAAAAAGGGGGGAGAGGATGGAGATTAACAGTAGCAAAGGACGATGAAGTGCAGAAATACTTATAAGATAGGGTACTACAATGAATATGGTAGGTACCCTTTTCATTACTTAATGGTAACCACCCTTGAAAAAACCACCACAAAAACACTTGACTTAAAAAAGGTAGCAACAGAGGAAAGAAGTATGGAACACAAACAAACAAAAACAAATGATAGAAAAACAAAAGAGAAGAATCAAACTAGATACAAAACTAACAGAAAGCAATTTATAAAATGGCAGTAGGGAACCCACAAGTGTCAATAATTACACTAAATGTAAATGGATTAAACTTACCAATAAAAAGACACAGAGTAGCAGAATGGATTAAAAAAGAAAATCCAACTATATGCTGCCTACAAGAAACACATCTAAGCAACAAGGATAAAAACAAATTCAAAGTGAAAGGCTGGAAAACAATACTCCAAGCAAACAACACCCCAAAAAAAGCAGGTGTAGCAATACTCATATCTAATAATGCTGACTACAAGACAGAAAAAGTACTCAGAGACAAAAATGGTCATTTCATAATGATTAAGGGGAAGTTGAATCAAGAAGACATAACAATCCTTAATATATATGCACCAAACCAAGGAGCACCAAAATATATAAGACAGCTACTTACTGACCTTAAAACAAAAACGAACAAAAATACAATCATACTTGGAGACCTCAATACACCGCTGACGGCTCTAGATCGGTCATGCAAACAGAGAATCAATAAAGATATAGTGGCCTTAAACAAAATACTAGAACACCTGGATATGAAAGACATCTACAGGACACTTCATCCCAAAGCGACAGAGTATACATTTTTCTCTAGTGTACATGGAACATTCTCAAGAATTGACCATATGTTGGGCCACAAAGACAATATCAGCAAATTTAGAAAAATTGAAATTGTACCAAGCATATTTTCTGATCATAAAGCCTTGAAACTAGAATTCAACTGCAAAAAAGAGGGGGAAAAACCCACAAAAATGTGGAAACTAAACAACATACTTCTAAAAAATGAATGGGTCAAAGAAGAAATAAGCGCAGAAATCAAAAGATATATACAGACAAATGAAAATGAAAATACGACATATCAGAATCTCTGGGATGCAGCAAAAGCAGTAATAAGAGGAAAGTTCATATCACTTCAGGCCTATATGAACAAACAAGAGAGAGCCGAAGTAAACAACTTAACTTCACACCTTAAGGAACTAGAAAAAGAAGAACAAAGACAACCCAAAATCAGCCGAAGAAAGGAGATAATAAAAATCAGAGCAGAAAGAAATGAAATAGAGAACAGAAAAACTATAGAAAAAATCAATAAAACAAGGAGCTGGTTCTTTGAAAAGATCAACAAAATTGACAAACCCTTGGCAAGACTCACCAAGGAAAAAAGGCACAGGACTGAAATAAATAAAATCCAAAATGAAAGAGAAGAGATCACCACAGACATCATAGATATACAAAGAATTATTGTAGAATAGTATGAAAAATTATATGCCACCAAATACAACAATCTAGAAGAAATGGATAAATTTCTAGAACAATACAACCTTCCTAGACTGAGTCATGAAGAAGCAGAAAGCCTAAACAGACCAATCAGCAGGGAGGAAATAGAAAAAACTATTAAAAACCTCCCCAAAAATAAAAGTCCAGGCCCAGACGGTTATACTAGTGAATTCTATCAAACATTCAAAGAAGACTTGGTTCCTATTCTACTCAAAGTCTTCCAAAAAATTGAAGAAGAAGCAATACTTCCAAACACATTTTATGAGGCCAACATAACCCTCATACCAAAACCTGGCAAGGATGGCACAAAGAAAGAAAACTACAGACCAATATCTCTAATGAATACAGATGCTAAAATACTAAACAAAATACTGGCAAACCGAATACAACATATTAAAAAAATAATACATCATGATCAAGTGGGATTCATCCCAGAATCTCAAGGATGGTTCAACATACGCAAAACGGTTAACGTAATACACCATATCAACAAAACAAAGAACAAAAACCACATGATCTTATCAATAGATGCAGAAAAGGCTTTTGATAAAATACAACACAATTTTATGTTTAAGACTCTCAACAAAATGGGTATAGAAGGAAAATATCTCAACATGATAAAGGCCATATATGATAAACCATCAGCCAACATCATATTAAACGGCATAAAACTGAGGACTTTCTACCTTAAATCAGGAACAAGACAGGGTTGTCCACTCTCTCCACTCTTATTTAACGTGGTGCTAGAAGTTCTGGCCAGAGCAATCAGACAAGACAAAGAAATAAAAGGCATCCATATCGGAAAAGAAGAAGTAAAGGTATCACTTTTTGCTGATGATATGAGCCTATACATCGAAAACCCGAAGGACTCCACAAAAAGATTATTAGAAACAATAAACTAATACAGTAAGGTCGCAGGATACAAAATTAATATACAAAAGTCTATAGCCTTTCTATATGCCAACAATAAAATATTACAAAACAAACTCAAAAAAAAATAATCCCCTTCACGATTGCAACAAAAAAAATAAAATACCTAGGAATAAACATAACAAAGAATGTAAAGGACCTATATAATGAAAATTACAAAGCATTGTTAAGGGAAATCGAAAAAGATACAATGAGATGGAAAAATATTCCTTGTTCTTGGATAGGAAGAATAAATATAATCAAAATGGCCATATTACCCAAAGCAATATATAAATTTAATGCAATTCCCATCAAAATCCCTATGAGATTTTTTAAAGAAATGGAACAAAAAATCATCAGATTTATATGGAAGTATAAAAAACCCCGAATAGCCAAAACAATCCTAAGGAAAAAGAATGAAGCTGGGGGCATTACAATTCCTGACTTTAAACTATATTATAGGGCCACGATAATCAAAACAGCATGGTATTGGCAGAAAAATAGACACTCAGACCAATGGAACAGAATAGAAAGCCCAGAAATAAAACCACATATATATGGTCAAATAATCTTTGATAAAGGGGCCAACAACACACAATGGAGAAAAGAAAGCCTCTTCAACAAATGGTGTTGGGAAAACTGGAAAGTCACATGCAAAAGAATGAAACTCGACTACAGCCTGTCCCCGTGTACTAAAATTAATTCAAAATGGATCAAAGACCTAAATATAAGACCTGAAACAATAAAGTACATAGAGGAAGACATAGGTACTAAAATCATGAACCTGGGTTTTAAAGAACATTTTATGAACTTGACTCCAATGGCAAAAGAAGTGAAGGCAAAGATAAATGAATGGGACTACATCAGAATAAAAAGTTTTTGCTCAGCAAGAGAAACTGATATCAAAATAAACAGACAGCCAACTAAATGGGAAATGATGTTTTCAAATAACAGCTCAGATAAGGGCCTAATATCCAAAATATATAAAGAACTCATAAAACTCAACAACAAACAAACAAACAATCCCATAACAAAATGGGAAGAGGACATGAACAGACACTTCTCCCAGGAAGAGATACAAATGGCCAACATATATATGAAAAGATGCTCAGCTTCATTAGTTATTAGAGAAATGCAAATCAAAACTACAATGTGATACCACCTCACCCCTGTTAGATTAGCTATTATCAACAAGACGGGTAATAGCAAATGTTGGAGAGGCTGTGGAGAAAAAGGAACCCTCATTCACTGTTGGTGGGACTGTAAAGTAGTACAACCATTATGGAGGAAAGTATGGTGGTTCCTCAAAAAACTGCAAATAGAACTACCTTATGACCCAGCAATCCCTCTACTGGGTATATACCCCAAAACCTCAGAAACATTGATACGTGAAGACACATGTAGCCCCATGTTCATTGCAGCACTGTTCACAGTGGCCAAGACATGGAAACAACCAAAAAGCCCTTCAATAGAAGACTGGATAAAGAAGATGTGGCACATATACACTATGGAATACTACTCAGCCATAAGAAATGATGACATCAGATCATTTACAGCAAAATGGTGGGATCTTGATAACATTATAAGGAGTGAAATAAGTAAATCAGAAAAAAACAAGAACTACATGATTCCATATATTGGTGGAACATAAAAATGAGACTAAGAGACATGGACAAGAGTGTGGTGGTTACCAAGGGTGGGGGGGAGGGAGGACATGGGAGGGAGGGAGGGAGAGAGTTAGGGGGAGGGGGAGGGGCACAGAGAACTAGATAGAGGGTGGCGGAGGACAATCTGACTTTGGGCGAGGGGTACGCAACATAATTTAATGACAAAATAACCTAGACATGTTTTCTTTGAATATATGTACCCTGATTTATTAATGTCATCCCATTACCATTAATAAAAATTTATTTAAAAAAAAAAGAAAAAGAAAGTACAGGATTGATTATATACTTTTGATTTGTTACAAAATACTTAACTGTGATTAGCAAACTAGTAATATTGAATCATGTTAATAAGAGCAACAGACTGGATTTAACATTTTGCAGAAATTCTTTCTTAAGCATACTTTGTTAGTACATTCTTATATAGTTCTATGGCTAGTCAGACTAAAATCAACGAGTCAGTAACATTGCTTATTTATTCTCAGTTACAATGTCAAGAGCAGCCCTATAAATGGGCCCTCTTGGTGAGTCACTAAGACTTTCTGCCAATGGCCAATGGAATGAACTTGGAAGTAGATCATCCAGGCCCAGTCAAGTCTTCTGAGATTCCATTCTGAACAACAGCTGTGGTATAACCTGATGAGACACCTTAAGCCGGAACAACTCAGGTAAATTGCAACTGGACTCCTGAAACTTGGAAAATGGGAGCCATGTTAAATGATTTTTAAATTGATTAAGGTTTGGGGTAATGTGCTGTTTCAGTAGATAAATAACACTGTACTATTTATGATAATCTAGCATTATAGAAAAATAAGTACAATAGGTGTCATATGTAAACTAACAATTTTTCTACTGAATATTATGTATTTATTCCTTTGGTTAAAAAAACCTATGGTTAACTTCACTATTAACTTTATTTTGGTATAATCATGCATTACAAATGCCATTATTTTGGTATCACAAAGCCAGAAAAAAAGTTTGATTATTTTAATAATTAAGATGAAATATTCAAAATTTGCATTATCTAGCCAGACTACCTATATTTGATATCCAGTTTTACCCTTTACTAGCTGTGTAACTTTGGGAAAGCTACCTAAAATGTCTAGATCTTTGATTCTTTATTTATAAACTGAATGTCATAATATAATTCATTAAATTGTTAAAAGGATTGGAAAAGTTAACATACCAAAGGCTCTTAGACCAGTACAAAGCTTTCTGTAAGGACTCATTAAAGTTTAGTCAGTTTTGTTATCCTCTCTCACATACTATTGAAAAAACCCCAGCTGAGCCAAAAATTATTTCTAATGATACCATCCCAGTATACCTCTAAGATGTCTGAGGAAGAAATAAGGGAATGAGACAGAAACAAATTTCTAATGATCCCAAGCCTGAAGCTGATGAAACAAGCTGAAGAGGTGTGTGTGTGCATCTGTGTGTGCTTGTGTATGGACCTGTGGGGTTACAACTCCAAATAGTAAGGCCTGTTCCTTGTGGGATGGTGCAGTATACATTGGAGTTAATTGTTCATATAGTATGTTGAAGTACAATTTGTTATCCCCATGCCTTGACTTCTCTCTGCAACATTTAGACAAGGATACAAGAAAAGAAAAACAAGATGTGAGAGTAGGGTGAGAGTGGGTTAAAATATATACTGGAAATAGAGCTAGAAAAAAAAGTGTGATTTCTGATAAGTGGTGGCATGCAGTTTCCAGTTTTATTCACAAATTCTGCTTTCCTTCCTATATGTCTCTTTTTCTTTTCTATGTAATCAATTTTAAGTTTCCAACTTGATAATAATAAGTAGATTGCTCAGAAATAATTAATACAAACAAATTTAAATATAACTTTATAATAAGTATAAATGATTTATGTGAAAACTTGTATTTTTATTTTATCTCTAATTATACAAAACTTTACAAACTTTGACATTTTGTCATATAATATATACTCAGAAATGTCCATGAAAATGGTATTTACCTGTGTACCTGTTTCATTTGCACACAGGTAAAAAGTTACTATTAGTATCCTAGAAGTCTGCTTTAGCCCTAAGTAACTCCAAAGCCTATTTTTCCCCTGAGATAAGCAATATATAAATATATCCACTATAAGGAAAAGTGAGGTTATTTGTACATATAGTAAGGTAACCTGATACTTCTTTGCTTTTTGTTTGTATTTTTATTTTTCAGCTTTATAAGAATCTTAAAATTATTGTTTAGTTTTGCCTGTTTTGAATTTAAATACATGGGTCAAACTGTATTTTCTTTTGTGTCTTAAATAATAAACATAAGTGGGTAAAACATATTCTTGTTATGCATAGTTCTAGATTACTTTGTTCCACCGCAATATAGGATTGCCTGGTATGAATATATATGATTATCTATTATGTATTCTATTGCTATGAACTTTAGGGATTTCTTAAGTAAATTATTATACACATATCAGTGATCCATGAGGACATAAGCATTTGTATATATTAAATATATATCTGAAGCTTGAATTTCTGGGTTATGTGTTACAAATATGTCAAATAAGTAATATAATGTCTTACATTTTGTAAAATAGTTGTGTCTGTTTACAGAAGAATATGAAAATTTGTGATGCTTTACATTATTTTCAATACTCATTATTATCAGACCTTGATTTTCCCAATTTAATAGATGTTTTAAAGTATCCTCAAAGTTCTAATTCACATTTTTATAATGACTTAAAAACTGCAACAACATTTTATATATTGATTGTTCATTTTGATGTCCTCTTTTATAAAATGAGCATTCAAATCTCTTGTTTATTATGCAACAATAATTAATATCAGTTCTGGTAATAGGTTTTCTTGTTTTAAAAATTCCCAAGGAAAAGATTTAAACATTTTAACACTAAATAAATTATTTAATGTAGGAATGGTCTAGTATAAATTATCAAGGTTAGAAAGTTCTTAAATGTTTCTACTTCAATAAAATTTTAAAAAATATAAGCACAGATGCATTGAAAATTTATTAAAAGCTTTAATGGGGCTCATTAAAATGTTATCTTTTAATGAATTATATTTTCTCCTTTAATCTGGTTGTACAATATGTAATAAATAAATGTGATTGTAATATGTTAAAATAAATTTCATAAATATTTTTATATATTGATAATTCAGTTTACTAATGTGTTATAAAATATTCACAACTATATTTATGAAAGAGATTACTCTAATTTTCATTTTGTGTACTGTCATTGTATGATTTTAATATTATTGTTTTGCTAGCTTCATAAAGTTGATTTGGAAAAGTTGTATTAATGTGGAGTTATATCCTATCTATTTGTTTTATAAATCTCACCAGTTACTCTCTCTGGATACAAAATTTTTGATTGGGACTATCATTTTATTTTTAAATGTCTAAATGATTATTCAGATTTTGATTTGATTATTATTGATTTGATATTATTATTATTATTTTTTTCTGAAGCTGGAAAGGGGAGAGACAGTCTGACAGACTCCCGCATGCGCCCGACCGGGATCCACCCGGCACGCCCACCAGGGGCAATGCTCTGCCCACCAGGGGGCGATGCTCTGCCCCTCCCGGGTGTCGCTCTGCCGCGACCAGAGCCATTCCAGTGCCTGGGGCAGCAGCCACGGAGCCATCCCCAGCGCCCGGGCCATCTTTGCTTCAGTGGAGCTTCTGCTGCGGGAGGGGAAGAGAGAGACAGAGAGGAAGGAGGGGGGGTTGGAGAAGCAAATGGGTGCCTCTCCTATGTGCCCTGGCTGGAAATCGAACCCGGGTCCCCCGCATGCCAGGCCGACGCTCTACCACTGAGCCAACCGGCCAGGGCCTGATTTGATATTATTTTTTTCTCTTTAAATTATCAAACATTTTAGGCAAATGCTTTTATAATTATCTTACTGTCTTTTTAAAGTGATATTCTTTTTCATTATTGATATATGATATTTATAATTTATTCTTTTTTGTCACTATGATTTGACATTTTTTATTTGAATTAGTGTTTACAATAATCCAACTTTAATCTTTCTCAATTCTTCCATTATGTGACTTTTCTCTACATATTTTATTAGTTTTATTATTCTCATTATTGTCTTCTTTCAAACTATGTATACCCACTAATAATAAGAGAATGATAGATGTTCAGCAAAAAAAAAAACAACAAACAAACATGTAGGTTAGTAGCAAAAATAAATATATGTTCATAATTTATTGATAGATTTTTCTATACATATAATTATATATATAGAAAAATGTTGCATAAAAGTAACAACTTCTCGCCCTCGCTGGTTGGCTCAGCGGTAGAGCATCGGCCTGGCGTGCAGGAGTCCCGGGTTTGATTCCTGGCCAGGGCACACAGGAGAGGCACCCATCTGCTTCTCCACCCCTCTCCCTCTCCTTCCTCTCTGTCTCTCTCTTCCTCTCCCGTAGCCAAGGCTCCATTGGAGCAAAGATGGCTCTGTGGCCTCTGCTTCAGGCACTAGAATGGCTCTGGATACAACAGAGCGACGCCCCAGAGGGGCAGAGCATCGCCCCCTGGTGGACATGCCGGGTGGATCCCGGTCAGGCACATGCGGGAGTCTGTCTGACCGCCTCCCCGTTTCCAGCTTTGGAAAAATGGAAAAAAAAAAGTAACAACTTCTCTTTGATACAGACCCTGTCCTTATAACTATAGAATATAAAATAAATTTTATTGTCATGATACTCCTGCTACTTTCTGTAGCTACATATAATAAAGATCATCTTGTACTTGCTTATCTTTGAAATGTTTGCATATAATTATCATTGACTTACAATCAATTGACTCTTACATTTCAAGTTAATTTTTTTATATAGTATTAATTCTTAAGTTTCCTCCTGCCTAGTCACCTGTTTATCAATGTGCTTAAAATGTGACCTTGTGTCATGGTGCAAAATACAACAGATGTGCTGTCACATGAACATATTGAAATAGAATATTTTAAATGCTTATAATTTACTAGAGTTCAACTAGTATAACTTAACTCATTAAGTTTCTTGAGAGCATTTTATTTTTTTTTATTTTATTTTACAGAGACAGAGAGAGTCAGAGAGAAGGATAGATATGAACAACAGACAGACAGGAATGGAGAGAGATAAGAAGCATCAATCATTAGTTTTTCATTGTAACACCTTAGTTTTCATTGATTGCTTTCTCATATGTGCCTTGACCGCAGGCCTTCAGCAGACCGAGTAACCCCTAGCTCAAGCCAGCAACCTTGGGTCCAAGCTGGTGAGCTTTTGTTCAAACCAGATGAACTGCGCTCAAGCTGGTGAGCTCGGGGTCTCGAACCTGGGTCCTTCGCATCCCAGTCCGACACTCTATCCACTGCGTCACCACCTGGTCAGGCTCTTGAGAGCATTTTAATAATTCTTATTCTTGTCATAATCTTAAACCAGAAGTCCAAGGACTTTTGTATATATATAAACCACTACTAAGTCAGATATCTCAGATCCAATTAAAATTATGTCTTAAATGTAAGCATTTGTATTGATAAACAGTTCACTGAACTTTGCTCATTTCAACCCATTTTTCTGAACACTTGAAATTTTTCTGTATCTGCATTCTGTCACCTTAAACATGCATTACATAGTACAGAATTGGTTTTCTATCGCTACTATAAACATTTGCATATACAGTATTTAATGGCTTAAATTAAAAAAATTATCTTAATGGTTCTATAGGTCAGAGGTTAGACATGAATCTCACTGAGTTAAAATCAAATTGTGTTCTTTTCTAGAGACTCTGGAGAGAAATACATGTTCTTGCATTTTTCACGTTTTAGAAGCTAACCACATTCTGTTCATGGTCCCTGTTAAAACATTTAAACAAGGAGTTTACTAGACTGGGATGGCTATAATGCCTTGTAAGTCTATATAGGCAAACAAAATCTTAAGCCATAAATATAAATGCAAGAAAATAAAATTTATGAACAATCAACCCTAGGCATTTCCAAAAAAGGCAACTGCTTAAGCTATAGTCACTGAAATAATTTTGTTTTGCTTCTTTTTTGCATCTTTTCTATAAATATCTATCCCCATCAGTGCAGTTTTAATAGCCACTTTCTGGCACTGCCCCATTTAAGCCACTATATGCTTAAACTCCTGAAAATATTAACGTTCCTCAATTTATCTTTTAACACTTCCTTCCACTTTTAGAGCCAGAATATTGTATTACTCTGACTCTTCTTCTGTTGTGTTATCTCTTGGCCATAGTGTTCAAAGAGATTTCTGTTGTTAGGAAGTTGGTGATTATAACAAATTCTCCCAGATAATCTAAATAATCAACCCAACTTTTAGGTCATTAAAGATAATTCTTTTTTGTGTGTAACATAACATATTCATGAGCTCCAGAGATAAAGACATTGAGATAGGTATCTTTGGGGAGCAATTATTTTGCCGAATACAGTTCTGTAGTAAGTAAGCAGGTACTTTATCCAGGTAATAATCTATTGCTGACCAGACATCCTGTGCCTATATAAATACTAGATATATTTAAAATATTACAGTAATAAATTGGAATCAATTCAGACTTATAGTCAATGCAGCTGCATTAGTAAATAAATTGTTACAATGGCATAAAAACAGTGTATGACAAATATTTCTTGATTGTGCTTTGATGAAGAAAACATGTAGTCCTTTCCTCTTAGATTTTATTGTCCATGGAAGACATAACATTAAGTATACAGGCATACAGAAAATGATTGCAAATATTTAAATGTTCTAATAAAATACATAAAGGGCCTTGAAAGTGAATAGAAGGTAGTTAACTAACAGTTTAAGTGGTTAGAAAAGGTTCTCAGAAAAAGTAGCATTTAAACTGAATCTAAAGTATAAAGAAGCAGTTGGGTAAGTAAAGGTGGGGAGGTAGGGGGTGGGGAACTATGCCTAGGTGTATTCCAGGTCAATCGAAGAGGCTAAGGTACAGCACTGATCTGGGTATTGGCTCAGAATTTTGTGGAACGTAGAAAAGACGGGCTGGCTGGATTGTAATGAATGCAGGGGGAAGGTAGGAAAGCAGGAGTCTGAGAACTCATTAGCAATTGGGGCCTTGCAGACTAAGGTAATCACAGGTGCAATGGTAACTCCAATCAGAAAGTGAAATTCTTTTCCTGTTTGATGATTATAAAAACAAGGCATGTGGGATGGTCTTTCAGAAAAAAATAGACTCTGGAGTTAGATTTTGAATAATAAATAAGTTTTTATCACACATACAAGGAAAAGAATGACATTCCAGACAGAATGAATAGAATGCACAGAGGCAAGGAGGCAAGAAGGCAAGAAACAACAATTTTGTGTCATGTAAAATTTTTATGAGCTTGCTTTCTCAGTTGTAATTCATCTCTTCAATAAAAGGAAATGGAACATCAAAAGGCTGGGGGAAGAGGCTGTATAATTTCAGTAGAGAAGCCTATCTAAATTGACATTAATTCTTTTGGGGTAAATTTATTAAGCCATCACTGAATCTACTGAACTAAGCAGGAAGTTTCAGAAAACGGGCCCAGGTCTAAATTCTTGTTTTGATAACATATTCAATCAACATATGATATTTAAATTTTTGGACCAATATCCTTGTAGTAATTTTTAGAATTGTGAGTAGTCTGACATGCTTCCTCTGATACTAATAATATGTGTTAAAAATGACACAGACTATGCTCAATTCTTGGGCTTTATTTCCTCTATATTTACATAGTATTTTAAGTATAGCAATGCATTTTTAAAATGCAAATATAATATTTAGTACTTAATTTTGCAGCATCTATAAGGGTATATGCTATAAATACATAAAAAAACTGTAAGATAAAAAAGGATATTTTATAATGGGCATAGCTAATCTATAATTGGAATTCAAAATAAGACATGATTAAATATTATGAAAATCTTAACAAAGGTATTAGCTTTAGTTGATGGGAAGATTTTGGGAATTATTCAGGAAAGGGCCTTCTAGTTAAAGAGAAAAGCCATACTAAGGGGCTACAAACCTGAAAGGAAAGTAGTCATTCACCTTGGTGGGAATACCATGGGACTCACATTCAGACTAACCCTGAGTACAGTACCTCTTAAGTGTGCAGTCTCTGAGCAATGCTGAATCTGCTTCTGGAGTGTTCCTTTCTCCATTCTTATCCACCTTTCCTTAATTTGTCTACTTAGTGTACAGTTTTGATTTATGGATATTTCTGTGTGTGACTAAGTGCTTATATCTGGTTTCTTCTTTAGTTCATGAGCTTCTTATTACTGTTTATCACTGAGGACTCAAACTACACCTGTTGTTACAAATGTCATTAAATACTCTGAGGTTTTATTCTTCCTGTGTGTACATATTAGCAGAATGTTTAGAGACTATGTTTATGTTATTGTCCTCTTTGGGAAAAGACAAATTAAAATTTATTATTATTAATATTTAGTTTAAAAGTTTAATATTTTGTGAAGAAAATAAATAATATTTGCATTATGTGCACACATATTCTTTTTAAAAGATGGTTAAACTGCTTTTTTGCTAAGGGAAGTAACACAATTTACCTATCACATGTAAATAGAAACAATTGTAAAAACATACATTCTTGTTCACAGATTGTCTAGGTTGTCCTATAGTTGAGTATATTAAGTTTTGCTTGTGTGTGTGTGTATATATGTGTGGGGTATGATTGTGGTTGTGTGAGTGTAGAGTTTGAATAACATATTGAGGTCTGACTCTTTAAATTACTTTATAATAAGAACCTCAAAATTTCAGGCAGGAGATGTGAAGAAGCAAGTCAAATTTGAAGAGGGGTCTCTGTTATCATAAAATATTGGATATTTATTTAGACTTTTATAAATTTCAAAGGCAATTCTAAAGAGCTTACCTTGAGTTATTTATTTAAAATGTATTATAGCCCTAGAATACAGGATATTTTCTTTGCCCAGCTGAGTAAACAGAAGCATTGAAGGCTAAAGTCAACAGACTCAAGTTCATGTAGCTACTTAATTGAGACTCAAGTTCAGGTAGCATACAACCTGGACAAGTGGTTCTGGGGTCTTAACAACTATTTTATACTGCTACATCTCCCCGAGGTATAACAAAAAGAACTTTAGTATCAAACTATGGAAACAAGCTTACGAAAATGGGGTGGAGAGATGTATCGTTTTCTTCTTTGTCATACAGTCTTTGCTCAGAGAGCTTATTTGTCCTCATGGGTAAGTTTTGGGTATTGTGGGATCTGAGTAGGTATTTCTGCAGCAGAAATAATTTAATCTTTGCATAAGCACAAGATGAGGCCTAGTACTTTCATCAGTCATTAATAAACTAAAGTTTAACACCAACTAAAATAATACACAAAATACGGACCCAGTAAACCAGTTTATGTCACAGCTTTATATAGTACTTTTTGTTACCAAGACTGCTTTAAATCTTGGAATAGACAGTGCACAGTCTCTTCCAGCTTATACTTTTCCCTCTTGGAAGAAGACCTAAGTCACCCAGAGTTTTATGGATCTCTATCTTCTGAAGGATTAGTCCTTGTCTTGAAAATTTGGAGTCAATTAGAACATTAATTTGTGGCAATGGTCCCTAACAAAATTTTCTATCTAAGTCACATCCTGTACAGTGTCATGATCACTATTAGATTTATATCTTTAAACAATGCTTTAATTTTATTTTATTGTTTAGTCACAGGCAAAACATTTATAATAAACCACTTATTGGACTACAGATCCATATTAGTTGTGTGGGGAACCCTTTTCTGTGGAATCTTTACCCACTGCTTCTTTAAAATAAATTTAAAAAACTCAACACTCACAACTATAGTTGACCATTCCAGGACTTGATTCTGGAATGGAGAAGAAACTATTTGTAAGCTGCTTTGTGATTTGTGACATATAGTCTTGCTCATAAAAATGGTGTGACTCAATCAATTCAAATATGAAAAACTAAAAAACTATGCTATTTTGTGAGAGAAACAGGCACCTACAAGTCATATTATGAAAGAGAGGTATAAAGCACATTGCATGGGGGCACAATAAAGTTCAAGAGAAAGAACATGCAGAAAGAAGTAGCTGTTGAAGGGAGCATATGGCTCTGACACGTGGAGAAGAAGACATAGGTTCCGGATCTTCCGAAGCCTTATACTGGTGGATGGAGATGGCTGTCTATTCACCACTCCAAAGTCTATAGAATCCTTGATGTCTTTGTATTTTTTATGCCATCTAGTTTTATTTGAGATAGTTTGAGTGGATTATGGTTAAAAGTAAACAAAACCAAATGAGTAGAGCAAGAAAATAAAATTTTTCTTAGACACATTCCCCTCCCTCCCCTTTTTCTTTCTTTTTTTCCAAGTAAGAGGAGGGGAGATAAAGGGACAGAATCCCACATGCACTGTAACTGGGACCCACCTAGCAATTCCCATCTGGGGCCTATGATCTGCCTGTCTGGGGCCATGCTTGAACCGAGCTATTTTTAGCACCTGAGGTAGAGGCTCCAGGGAACCATCCTCAGTTCCTAGGCTGAAGTCCTTGAGCCAATCAAGCTATGGCAGTGGAAGGGGAAGAGAGAGACAAAGAGGAGGTCCAATGGAGGGATGGAGAAGCAGATGGTCACCTCTCCTGTGTGCCCTGATCAGGAATCAAACCTTGGACATCCAGATGCTGAGCTGACACTCTACCGCTGAGCCAACAAATCAGGGCTGGCATTTTCCCCCTTTTAAAAATTTTTCTTCTTTTTTTTCTTTCCCTCTTGTAAAGTGTTATGAGACTATTATAAGATACAAAAGAATTTAAACATGTAAAATTTTAATAATCTTCATGTGACTGTTCGGAAGGTAGTCAGGTTTCTACAGATATTCAGAAACTAATCATTCATGGTTTTTTTTTTCTCCAACATGCTTTACACTCAAATAAACATTTTTTTTGTCATTTCATAATACATTTGAATATATCCCTTTAAATCAACAAAAATCCATTTGATTTAATATATATATAAAGGAGAAGGAATTAAATACATATAATTCAAAATTTGAAGGATTTCAGGAGGTTTTAGAGTTCAGCTCTAGCTAATCTTTAACAAAGTAGTATTTCCATTGCTATTTAAAGTAATCCAAAATAATAAAACTATGACAACTTAAAAGACATTTCATAATGCCAACATAACCAAAATGCCATCACTCAATAAGCAAGAAAGACTACCAAAAATATATAGTAAAATTAAAAATCTGAATAAACATTGGAATATTATATTTTGTCATTAATATTCACAGCTTCTCTATCCTTAAGAAACATGCATTAAATGAAGTATACCAATATAAAAAAAAAAGTGTGTTTTCAGCTATAATGTCTTCACAAAGGACATGGATTTAATACTTTCATATAAATTTCAAAGGTAACCCTATTTATGTGAGCAATGAAGTAAACACACAGCATCAATTAGTTCTGCACAAAGTGATAATTTCAAGTAGCACAGAAATGAAGAGATTTACTTCCCATTATTTTTCCCAGTTAATGAAAACTCTTAATGTGTGATACAATTGCAAAATCAGGGACTTAGAATTTAACGTTAAATTTTGAGTAGAAAATGTGCATAAATTTTCTGGTGCAGGAAAAGTGACTGCTAAACTAAATAAAGAATGATACTCAAACAAAAATCAGCAAATGATTTAAAAAAACGAAGGTGGTACAATGGGAACTGCAAAAGGACCAGGACAAAGTAGGTCCCTTTATCAGATATTTAATTTTTCACCCTGCCCTATGAGAAAGGGACAGCTTTAACTCTAGAGCCACTCTGTATATAATTTATTTGTGTTAGGGATGATTACATATTAAATAAGTATTTAGTAGATTATCTATGGAGTATTCTTATTATCAATTATTTTTTTAATTGGGAACTTACAGAGTTCCACAATCTTACTCTAAATTTGTATGGAAATACCTTATAAAACTTAACAACAGTTAAATATTTCCAAAGCATAGGTTTAATAAAACTAATGCCTTTTGTTTTGGGGTGTTTTTTTTTTTTGTCAGTTCATTTAAAGTGCTACATGAACCATTGTTTTGATTTTGCTTGTTGCTGTCTCTTTTATGTTAATATCTTATGGAAATTTTATATGCATTTTACTTTATTTAATATATTTCGTTGGTATTATTGCTGAAAACTCCATGATTTTTGTTGTTTTGACACATTTTAATATTTAGAAGAGCTAAGGAGAAATTGCTTTCATTATTCACTATTCATTATTTTTATTTGTGGTTTATTGAGTTTTATATTAGAATATCTTTAATTTATAAAATTAGTATTTATTGTATCTCATATTCTATACCATTTGCATGATATAGTTTGCTAAATAAGTTATAAAATCAAGTAAAAAATGATACCTTTAAATAGTTTAAATGACTAAAATAAAGTCAGCTTTTATCTTATAATAAAATGTATAATTTCATCAGTAAATATAGTTAAAATGAAATTCATAATTCTATTCTTCTGGAACCAATGAATATTAAGGCACTAAAGTCATATTGATTATATCTAATGAGTCTCTTAAATTAATGGGTCACCTGCTGGGTCAGGAGCTAATGTAGATCTTTAAGTGGGTAAAAATGAGTAGTTTTAAGTTGATTTATTGTTCCTGAAATCAATAATGAAAATAATAATGGTAATAGAGCTTTCCACCAAATTATTTAACAAATATAATCAAACATTCCAATTATGGATAGATATATCTATTTTGACTAGGTTGCTACATTATCTAGTGAATGATGCGTGGATTCATTAAGAGCTACTTCACTAAGAAAATGCATAAAATCTTATGTTTTTGCTTATATTTCTGTTGCATTTTGTAATATATAAAGTATCAGCATGGTGACATTTTAATATAAGATAATGCAAATGACTCTAAAAGGTATGGACAATGGCTCTATTTATAGATTTTTAACTTGGTAATAATTCTAGTGGTGAACAAGAACAAGGAGGAGAGAAATATAATTCAACAAATAGACTAAGTATTTTCGAATAGTCATAGGTACTATAAAAATTCCACTTGGGCCTGGCCTGTGATGTGTAATGGATAACACACCAACCTGGAACACTGAGGTTGCCAGTTTGAAACCTTAGGCTTGCCTGGTCAAGGCACGTATGGGACTTGATGCTTCCTGCTCTTACCCCGCTTCTCTTTCTCCCTCTTTTTTTTTTCTCTCTCTCCTCTCTCTAAAAATGAATAAATGAATAAATAAAATTAAAAAAAATCCACTTCAAACAGTTTCAAATTATTTTTATGCATATTAATTTCATTGATATTCACAATAATGCTGACTGAGCAATATTATTATAAATTTACACTGCCACCACCCTCTACCCCCAGGATGTAGCAACCAGGAGTTTCTCATATGGTGAAAATCTTTCAAAGCTGAACAATTTAGTCTTGAAAACATATCTCTATCACTTATATGACATTATATTCTTGACATTATAATTAATCTTTTTAGCCTGTTTGCTCATCTATAAAATTAGAATGTGATTCCAAAAGGAGGCCATACAATCAATAAAGAGAATAGCCTTTTAAACAAATGGAACCAGGACAACTAAATCTCCATACACAAACGAATGAAAATAGACCCTCAACTTGTACCTGACACAAAAAAACCTTCAAAGGGTTCATTGATTTACACGTAAAAGCTAAAATGATAAGACTCTGAGAAGAAAACGTAGAGATGAATCTTAATGTTGGATTAAGCAATAGTTTTTTAGATAAAGCAGCAAAAGTATAAGCAACAAAAGGAGAAATAGATAAATTAAACTTTATTAAATTGAAAAGGTTTGTACTTCAAAGGAAACTGTCAATAAAGTGAAAATAAGACCCTTAAATAGGAAGAATTTTTAACAATTCATATATCTGATAAGGAACTTGTATCTGAACTATATAAAGAACATATAAAATTCAACAATAAAGACACAAGTCAATTTAAATAATAACCAAAGAAGTTGAGTAAACTTTCTTCCAGGGAAAATACATAAATAGCCAAGGAGCAAATGAAAATATAGTCATTTGTATATTGCAACTCAAATAACAATTAGATACTGATTCACACTTACTAGCAAAGACAATAAAAAAAGTGCTGATTAGGTTGTAGAGAAATTGGAACCTTCATACATTACTGATGGGAATATAAATAGTGCTGGAAATGTGGAAAATGACTTTAAGCAGTTCCTCTAAAATTTAAAAATAGTTACCATGCTATGCAGACATTCCCTTCTTAGACACATAACAAGAAAATTAAAGACATACATTCACACAAAAATTTAAATACAAATGTTCATATTAGCATTATTAATGATAGCTGAAAAGTGAAAAACATCCAAATGATGAATGGATAAACAAATTGTGGTGCAGGAATATCATAGAGTATTATTCAGCTATAGATAGGAATAAACTACTTAATGTATGCTGCGACATGCACTAACTTGGAAAACACACTAAGTAAAAGAATCTGGACACAAAAGAACATATATTGTATGATTTGATTTATATAAAATGTCCAAGTAAGCAAATGCATAGAAAGAAAGGTAAATTGATGGTTGCCAGGAGCTATGAAAAGGCAGGAATAGTAAGTGACTACTAATGCATATGAAGTTCCTTTCGGGGATGATGATGATAATGTTCTAAAATTAGATAGTGGTGATGGTTGCACAATTCAATATACTAAAAAATGTTGAATTGTACATTTTAAACAAGAATGAATTTTATGCTATGCAAGTTAAGTCTCAAAAAACTGTTATAAGAAAACTAAAATGTGATACTGAACCCTTGGGATAATCTATACAATATATATATATGTAAAACATCTATTACATCATTCTTGGTAGCCAGAAAGTACTCAGTATATGGTTACTATTCTTTATATAATTACATTAACAACATTTGAGTCTTCTAAATATCTTGACACTAACAAATACACAGGAAAGAGTACACTTACTGGCTAAAAGAAAAGGATGTTGCCTTTTGTCTTTGTGATTTTCTTGATTTATGGCCTGAATAATAGAAAATTAAGTACATGTTTATTAGTATGCTGTACCACATTATGTTTTTGTTTTGTTTTTCCAATATTTTAATTTTAGATTCATAAAAACTAAAACTTCAAAAATAACTACTTAAGATAGTACTATGTTTAGTTTTTTGTTCAGATTCTGTTTTAAGTTTAGTCTTTTGGGGAAAAGATTGCTCTTTGCAATCAATAAAAACTATTAAAATGTGGTATGTGCTTGTCAATTATGCATTACAAATCAGTGCCTTGTATGAGAGTTCATTAGCAACTAGGACTAAAGTCTGCATTTAAAAAACAATTTTGGAATAAAATAAGAGTTTTATTCTCTTTGTATTTCTAAATCACTTTTCTATAAAGCCAAAGTGATATTAGATTTAATGTTCATTTAAAACTCTGTTACTGAGTGTACTTATTCCACATGTGCTAATGTTATGTACATGAGGAGAAATTTTGTTTCATCTGGATATGCTTTTCTTTCTTTGCTTATTAAAATACCCTCTTATTGGAAAAAAAATAGTTTATTTCAGTGGTAGATATTGGTTGAATGGAATTTTAATTCTTTTTTTTTCATGAATACATATAGGTTGTTTATCCCTATACGTAAGGAGAAACTGTTCTGACTACTTGATTTGACAAATGAAATGTAACTGCAAAGATCATTTGTAACTTCCAGTCAGAAACCATTAAGAGACAACATGTACTATGTCCCCTTTTCTCTGCTATGGTGACCAGGCATTTTTCAAATAGAGGCAGTTATACATCCCAGGGTCTTGCTGTGATGTAAATTTGAAACAAACTTAGAGCCACAATGAGAAGAGTATCTTTGTTTTTCTGTGGATTTTTTGTTTTTGTTTGTTTAAGCCATTGAGATTCATCATTGTTACTACAAGCTCCAGGTATCCCCAAATTATGGCCCGCGGGCTGCATGCGGCTGCCTGAGGCCATTTATCCACCCTGGCCACACTTCCAGAAGGGACACCTCTTTCATTGATGGTCAGTGAGAGGAGCACTGTATGTGGCAGCCCTCCAATGGTCTGAGGGACAGTGAACTGGCCCCCTGTGTAAAAAGTTTGGGGACCCCTGTAACCTCTCCTTGTAAATATGACTTCTGCTGTTTTGGAAAGCCTAAGATATTAACATTCTCTTTAACATTTAAACATTAGGTCAAATAAAACTTTCAACACCAATATATACACTCCTTACACATACTTATACAATATATTCATGCAAATTCATGCATTATTCAGAATATTTAGAGGCACTTTGAAGTTTAAGCTTTATTTTGAAGAAGCATATTGATCAGTTTTATGGTGTGAAATGATGTTCTTAGATGTTATGTGTTTATGGTGAAATGTGTTGTACAATACGCAAACATATGTTCATTACTTGTAATACAGATTTCTCCACACATTTGTTCATGACACCTAAATGTAGTTTTAAAAATGAAGAGTAGCTATTTTAAATTAAGTAAATCTCACTTTTAGTAAATATTATTTTCTCTATTAGATGAAGCAAATGACAGTAATTTTTCAATCTAAAATACAAACAGTCTTTTGATTCTGTGTTCCTTACATGTGTTTTATCTATCCCTCTCTTTATTCAGGCTCTGAACATTTTTTCTTTGATATTTAAGAGTTGTTGAATTGGTTCCATATAAATTTTTGTTTTATATCTTTAAAGTATGTCATTGGTGTTCTGATAGAAATTGCTTTGAATTTATAGATTGCTTTGGGTAATATAGACATTTTAATGATGTTTATTCTTTCTATCCATGAACATGGTATATGATTCCACTTGCTTGTATCTTCCTTGATTTTTTTTATCAATGTTTTACAATTTTCTGAGTACAATTCTTTTACCTCTTTGGTTAAATTTACTCCTATGTACTTTATTTTTGTTTTTGTTATTGCAGTAGTGAAGGAGACTATTTCCTTAATTTCTCTTTCAGACTGTTTATTGTTGGTGTATCAAAAGGCCACTGATTTCTGTATATTAATTTTATATCCTGCCACATTGCTGAAATCATTTATCAGTTCTAGTAGTTCTTTGACTGAGACTTTAGGGTTTTCTATGTACAGTATCATGTCATCAGAAAAAAATGATAGTTTTACTTCTACTTTTCCAATTTGAATGCCTTTTATTTTTTCTTGTTGTCTGATTGCTGTGGCTAGGACTTCCAGAACTATGTTGACTAAGAGTGGTGAAAGGGGACACCCCTGCCTTGTTCCTGATCCTAAGGGAATTGCTTTTAATTTTTGCCCATAGAGCACGATGTTGGATGTGGTACATATACATAATGGAATATTATACAATTGTGAAAAAGAAGAAATTCTTACCTTTTGCGATGACATGGATGGACTTGGAGACTATTATGCTAAGTGAAATAAGCCAGGCAGAGAAAGACAAATATCATATGACCTCACTTATATGTGGAATCTAAGGAACAAAGTGAACTGAGAACAAAATAGAGGCAGAAGCGAGGCCACAGCAACCAGAGGGACAGGTGTCAGAGGGAAGGGGGATGAGGGGATGGGATCAGAGAAGGTGAAGGAATTAGTGAAATTATATATACATAACACAGAGATACAGATAAGAAGACAGCACATCCCAGAAGGAAGGGGGGAGAGAGTTAGGGGGAGAGAGTTAGGGGGAGGGAAGCAGAAGGGGTGCAAATAGGGACATGAGAGTGGGGGGTGAGGGTGTTATATTCAGTGGGACACTTGAATCCACGTTAACAAAATAAATTAAAAATAATAAAAGAAATATTTTTTAAAAAGCAGCTGAATTGGTTTGTGTCTTTCTCATATCTTTTTTTTTTTTTTCGTATTTTTCTGAAGTTGGAAATGGGGAGGCAGTCAGACAGACTCCCACATGCACCCAACCAGGATCCACCTGGCACCCCCACTAGGGGTTGATGCTCTGCCCATCTGGGGCATCGCTCTGTTGCAACCAGAGCCATTCTAGTGCTTGAGGCAGAGGCCAGAGAACCATCCTCAGCACCCGGGCCAACTTTGCTTCAATGGAGCCTTGGCTGCAGGAGGGGGAGAGAGAGACAGAGAGGAAGGAGAGGGGGAGGGGTGGAGAAGCAGATGGGTGCTTCTCCTGTGTGCCCTGGCCGGGAATCAAACCCAGGACTCCTGTACGCCAGGTCAACATTCTACCACTGAGCCTACTAGCCAGGGCTTCTTTCTCATATCTTAACCTTCTCATACCTTAATCTTCTTCATACCTTAACCTTTACACATTTTCAGCACAACTTTGTTTTTTTTTGTTGTTTTTTTTGTTTGTTTTTTGTTTTTTGTTTTTTTTTACAGGGACAGAGAGAGAGAGAGAGAGACATGGACAGACAGGCAGAAATGGAAAGAGATGAGAAGCATCAATCATTAGTTTTTCGTTGCAACACCTTAGTTGTTCATTGATTGCTTTCTCATATATGCCTTGACTGTGGGCCTTCAACAGACCGAGTAACCCCTTGCTCAAGCCAGTGACCTTGGGTCCAAGCTAGTGAGCTTTTGGTCAAACCAGATGAGCTAGAGCTGAAGCTGGCAACCTCAAGGTCTCATACCGGGGTCCTACGCATCCCAGTCCGATGCTCTATCCACTGCGTCACCACCTGGTCAGGCTCAGCACAACTTTTATTAAATGAAATTCACCTCTGAAAGAATTTTATTGGTTTCCTTTTGGATTCCCATAAAAAAGAATCCATAGTCTTATGTACAACTTACTAGAGCTTGCTACTCTGATGAGAGTCTTTCCTGCACTGTATATCCAACCACACTGAGAGACTCACAGTTGTCATCGCTTTAGTCTTCTGAAACTTTGTTCACAATACTTCCTGTGAAGGCAACAATATTACCTTCAAGGAAAACATGTCCACAAATACAGCAATATCACCTTAAACATTCAGCTGTTATCTCTATCTCAGTATGACTAAATTAACACCTCACTATCTGCTTCCTGTTCTTGTGCCTTGTCTCTAACTGTTTTCCCTAAAATAAAACATATTATTCTAGCCCCATGTCAATTTCAATATATATCTCGGCTGACTACAAATAAATTTAAACTCATACATGTGTCATTCCACTTTCCTCCGTGAGTTTCCAAGTACAACTACTTTTCCAGACACAGCTCCCACTCCTCCACTATATGTTTCCTTTTTGGCTGCTAGTTTGAAATACCATCTCCAAATACGGCTTACCCTTTTGAACTCTCGTTTATACTCTGTTCCCAGCTTCATATTCATTTTCATGAACATTGTAAACTTAAATGTTTATTATTTATCATCTAAATTATTTTGTGTATGTGGTATTTAAAAATTGTATACACTAAAATTAATATTTCCATTTCTCTCCTCTTCTCCTTATCTCTTTCAAAAAGACCACCATTATTTGCTGTATCTGATTTTAGTCTTTTGGCGATTATGGCCAATATAACATTTGAAATCAAGTACTATAGTTAATAGATTTGTTCTACTGTAGACTTTAACATAACTCGAACTCCATTGTTATTCATTTTTTTCTTTTTGTGACATGTTTTCATACTTATTAAATTTACTTTTATTTCTTGTTGTTTGAAATAAAATGAGTATGTGTTCTTATTGTAATAGGTGAAACAATGTATAAATGATGTAAAGTTTAATAGTCTCTTCTAACCTCTTTCCCCTCCCCTGCCATGTAATCAATCATAGCAGATTGCTGTATTTCTTTGCCCATCTATCTCCAGCATACGATCCTGTGGAACATACGTGTGCATCCTTAGGAGTGGCAGACAGTGGTAGTCACTCATCCAATATTCATTTTTCTCTTCTACCTTGCAAATAGAACACTTTTAAAATATTTACTATACTATTCTTTCTGTCAGATGGGGGCACAATGTGACACAGTTCTCGGCAGTGAAAAAGATGCAGATGTCAACTGGGTGGGCTTTTAGAAAGTTTTAAAAAGAAAAAAATCTGGGGTGTCACTTCTTAAGCTTATCTTATTGGTTTCTTTATTGTAAGATAGTTATAATAGTTTCTAGACCTTGGAGATGGTTTGGTAAAACTTTTTTCAAGTGAATTTACTATTCAATATTGGTGAAATATTTGGAAAATTCTTAATAGCCACAATACAATGACATCAGACATTTTGTCTTTATCACAAAGACTGATATCTTCCTATTACAGCAAAATAGAATATAATTTATTTTTTAAACACATAAACTGTATCTATAAGCTGTATGATACAGAAAAATGAAGCACAGATTATGAAATAGAATCTTAGATGACATTCATTTATAATTTCTGGGACATGAAGTTAAAGGCTTGGTATCTGAAACTTTCTTATTTCAATTATTATTTAATTAATAAGTCAAATTTTATGTTTACTTTATGAAATTCAAGAAAAGATGTTATTATAATATAGAACATTTAATGTTGAAGGCCTATTTGATGCTGAACACATGGGCTAAATGTCTCGTTTTCTTTAGTTCAATGACAACTTTATCAATAACTATAAAATTAACTCAGATAAATTTAATAATTGTAATATATAAAACCAGCTCTCTTTATTTCTACTTGCCCTTAATTTCTTACCTCTTTTCCTATGATAAGTTATTTTCCATGTAAGGAATAATGTAAATTGCATATTTTTTCTAATAATTACTACATATATGTTAGCATGAGTGTATACTATTCTATATTCTTTTAACTTAAGATGTTTTTCTTAATACTAAAAGTATAATTCAGTCTATATATAAATATAAAATAGTATGATTCAGTCATTGTAATTAACTTGGTTTTCTATAAACTTGTTTTTAATGTAGTGGTGAAGGATAAATAGGAGTGAACTGTATCTCAGAACTTGAGGTAAGAAAAGAAGCATTTTTCATGTAATTTATAATCTTAAAAATGTGGCTTTTAGTATTTATAATTCAAAGGCATTGTATTTCAAATTACATAATTTGAATGTTATAATTCAAATAAAGTCAGTATATATTTTTTTTCATTCAGTGAGAGGAGGGGAGGCAGAGAGACAGAGTCCTGCATGCACCCCAACCGGGA
This sequence comes from Saccopteryx bilineata, assembly GCF_036850765.1. NCBI lineage: Eukaryota > Metazoa > Chordata > Mammalia > Chiroptera > Emballonuridae > Saccopteryx > Saccopteryx bilineata. Next base: position 185,458,266 of record NC_089494.1, read on the forward strand.
TCCACCTGGCAAGTCCACTAGGGGGTGATGGTTTGCCCATCTGAAGTGTTGCTCTGTTGCTCAGCAACCAAGCTCTTCTTAGAACCTGAGGCAAGGCCATGGAGTCATCTTCAGCATCTAGGGCCAACTTACTCCTGTCAAGCCATGGCTGCAGGAGGGGAAGAAAGAGAGAAAGAGGAAAGCAAGAGGGAGGGTGGTGGAGAATGGGTGCTTCTTCTGTGTGCCCTGACCAGGAATCAAACCTGGGACATCCATATGCATAGCTTATATTCTACCACTGAGCCAACCAGCCAGGGCTTTTTTAAAATTTAAATAAAATGTTTTTTCTTCTCTTTGTTTTCTTGTTGACATTTATTTCTGGTATAATTTTTTTCCTATTTAACGTTTACTTCTTGAGTTTGACTTTTTTTTTTTTAAATAATTTTATTTTTTTAATGGGGTGACATCAATAAATCAGGATACATATATTCAAAGATAACAAGACCAGGGTATCTTGTCGTTCAATTATGATGCATACCCGTCACCCAAAGTCAGATTGTCCTCTGTCACCTTCTATCTTGTTTTCTTTGTGCCCCTCCCCCTCCCCCTTTCCCTCTCCCATTCCCCCCTCCCCCCCGTAACCACCACACTCTTATCAATGTCTCTTAGTTTCACTTTTATGTCCCACCTACGTATGGAATAATGCAGTTCCTGGTTTTTTCTGATTTACTTATTTCGCTTCGTATCATGTTATCTAGATCCCACCATTTTGCTGTAAATGTTCCGATGTCATCATCGGGGACGCTAGAATCTATGTAAACACAATAAATTAAAATCAATAAAAAAATGAACCAGTGAAAATTACTATTTTCCTTAAAACTTATTCATATTTTCACATAAATTGTAAGTTAGAAACATGGTTTTAAATTTTTCCTATCATAAATCTCTAAATTAATAACATTTTATGCTTTAACCATTCTGGCAGATTTTTTAAAATAAAAATGTAAACATAAATTTTAATTTTGGACACTCAAAATTATACTAAGTATTGGAAGAATGCCATTTATGTTCATAGCCAATATTTCTATATCAGATATACATTTTATATGTAAGTATATTCCTCAAGTAAAAACTATCAATGCTTCATTTAATCTAAACACAAATCACAAACACTTTGATCAAGTAGTGTAGAAATACTGTGTCTTTAAAATTTGCCATTAAGATGTAGAACACTATACATTCACATTGTTTCAGTAGAACATGGGGTTTCTTCAGGTATTTATTCTAGGTACAAAAACTTCCTTTTTCATGAAGAATTTAAAAACACAAGGCATTGCTTGAACTGGTGGCCTTATTCTTTCATACTTTGAAAACTACTTTGCCTTCCTGAATAAAAGAGTGGACTAAGTTAGTAGAAGAATTCTAATAGAGTAGCTATTCATACTTCGTTTTCTTAGTTTTGTTTTTTGAGTTTTCTATTTTAAATAATGTGTTCTTTAAATATAAAAGATAGAAATAAACATATTTATTAAATGTTTTCTAAATGAATTGTTTTATTTATTCATTCATGAATTTATTTGGTCCCACCTTGTCTGAAAGTAGAAGCTTCATAAAATACTTGGCATTTGAAGAGAATAATGTCTCTAGAGAAATTATATTTGACTCTCAATTTATTAAACTTTTTTAAAATTGATATTTATAGGCAACAATGAAGGACCGATGATGTATTCTTGATTAAGCATTTAAAGACCATTTATTAATATTCAAGTCTCACTGAGAAAGAAAAGAGAGCCTTGTTTTGCAAGAATGGGATCTTGAAATATTACCCCCATTGAGAATCAGTGCTTAAAAATTTGCATTTATTTCTTTTATTTTAATTAGAAAATTAAATTTAACAGGGTGACATTGATCAATAAGAGTACATCGCCTGATAAGGCAGTGGTGCCATGGATAAAGTATCAACTTGGGACATTGAGGACCCAGGTTTGAAACCCTAAGGTTGCTGTCTTGAGCGCCAGCTCATCTGGCTTGATCACGGGTTCAACAGCTTGAGCATAGGGTCCATGGGTTGAACATGGGATCATAGACATAACCCCAACTGCCTTGAGCTCAAAGTCCTTGACTTGAGCAAGGCTGAGCTGGATTCCCCTAGACAAGGCACATATGAGAAAGCAATCAATGAACAACTAAGGTGTCGCAATTATTAACTGATGTTTCTTGTCTCTTTCCTTTTCTGTCTGTTTTTAATGGTTTCATACAAACCCAGTGATTTTTTGTTCTCTTTCTTTAAAAAAATGACATAGTTCTAGAATATTTAGACAGAGCAGTCAGACAAGAGGAAGAAATGAAAGGCATCCATATCAGGAAAGAAGAAATAAAGGTATTATTTTTTGTAGATGATATGGTGCTGTATATAGAAAAGTACAAAGACTGCCAAAAAACTATAAGAAACAATAAAGCAATACAGTAAAGTTGCAGGATATAAAATCAGTATATAAAAATCTATTGCTTTCCTACAAACCAACCATGAAACTTTAGAACAGGGGTCTCCAAACTACAGCCTGTGGGCAGCATGCGGCCCTTTGAGGCCATTTATCCTGCCCCCTCTGCACTTCTGGAAGGGGCACCTCTTTCATTGGTGTTCAGTAAGAGAAACAGATTGACCATCTCATTAGCCAAAAGCAGGCCCATAGTCCCCATTGAAATACTGGTCAGTTTGTTGATTTAAATTTACTTGTTCTTTATTTTAAATATTGTATTTGTTCCCATTTTGTTTTTTTACTTTAAAATAAGATATGTGCAGAGTGCATAGGGATTTATTCATAGTTTTTTTTATAGTCTGGCCCTCCAATGTTCTGAGGCACAGTGAACTGACCCCTGTGTAAAAAGTTTGGGGACCCCTGCTTTAGAAACTGAACTAAAAAATAATTCATTTTACAATTGCAACAAAAATACCTAGGAATAAAGTTAACAAAGGATGTGAAAAATCTATATACTGTACTAAAAACTACAAAGAATTATTTAAAGGAATTGAAAAAGATACAATGAAATGTAAAAATATTCCATGTTCATGGATTTGAAGAATCAATATAGTTAAAATGGCCATTTTACCCCAAACAATATACAAATGTAATGCAATCCATACATACTCTTTTACTTGCGTAAGGTCTGTCTTCCCACTAGAGGGCAGGGCCTTCTTAGTTCTGTTAACTGCTATAACCTCATGGCAGTTAGTAGGTGCTCAAAAAAATTAGAACAAATAAATTGCTTAATTCATTAGATTTTTGCCATCCAACTCTTTGAATTGTGCATTAAATAATTAGCTTTAACTTGGTCCATTTTTCAACTGACCTATACTGCTCATACCACATACACCAGAAAGTTACTTTATTTGGCTTCTGAGTTTATACTTGGGATATGTACAATTATCAGGCTTGTCTGAGGTTGAATCATCAGAGAAGTGCAAGGATCTCAATTGAGCCTGCAGAAACAAAACCTTTGTGAAATCATTCTGGCTGAAACTTCTGCGTTTACAATCAGCTAGTTTTTATCTACTGTGTGATGTGAACGGCAGGTAACTTAAAACATCAATTGTTCAATCAGCCCCATGAAGATAGTGTGCAGCTGGCTGATTTTGCAAGAAAGCACAGCAAAGATGGTGGTGCTAAAGCACAATGAATCTGTTGCCAGAATCACTTCTGTTTCTAATGTTGCCTAGAAAAGTACAGTGTTTTAAAATATGCTAGCACTTTAACTGCAAAGTATTCTTTCCATTAGCGTTTTCCCTGATGACACTGAAAGAACTGTAAGTCATTTTATATGTTGTAGTGGAGTGCACATACTCTTATACAATTGTACCTACCTATAAACATCTAAGGAAAGAAATTTGCTTACTTAACTTTTGTGACCTTCTTTATACATGTAGGCAGGTGATTCTGTGTACCATTCTCATTATTTTGTCAATGTAATAAGTATTGGATCTGAGGTACTAAAAAATATAATTGCTAAAATGAGCAAAAATCTAACACCCAGAAAATTAATTAATAGAGAATATATCTTTAATTACAGGCAAAAAATTAAATAGTAACCATATTATCAAACAGATGTATTTCTATATAAACCTCTAAGTCCTAGCTAATAAAATATAATTTACCCCTATTCATTACATTTTCACTTGTTCAAAGTGTTTGCTTTGAAATTGATACTTGTGTTTAAACATATAAATGCTCATTATATTTAAGTGTAAATATGTATGAATATATGTGAATACACATATATATACGCACATATATGTGTATATATAAATACATATGTATGTTATATGACATTTTTTATGCTTTCAGAAAAAAATTATTTATTATAAATGAAATCATCACCATTATTAAATTAGGTTTCTGTTTCAGTGAATTTGCTTATCACTATATATCATGGCCTTTGGAAACCAGAAATGTCAATTTTATTTGGAAATATCTAATATATGAGAATTAGTGCTTAAAAAGACAAATTGGAAGAATGAGAGAAGATACTCTCCAAAGTTAATTAGGCTGCCACATCAGTGTCTGTAAATAATCAAAAGTCCTCCCTTAGTATTTCAAATAAATATTCTTCCAAAGACTAAGCTAAAATCAGTTTTAAAATGTATTTTATTACATTTTAACTAGTACACATTGCTGACAGAGCAGCAATTACTCATGAGGGTTTTTCCATTAGCACATTCAGTAAGAGAATGAAAACTTGAAAGGGCGAGGGAATAAACTGCCTTCGATTTGGAAAGAAGACATTTCATGCACTGAGAACAAGACACACAAGGGCACGGGTATTGAGCCAGATGAGTTTGAGGTATAACCAGGAGATAGGTGAGCAGGACCTGATTTGTGGACAGGAAAGATAATGCACAGAAGAAAGAGGGACTATCATCAAGTTTTGTAGGATGTGTACTCAACGTGATGAGGCAAGAATGGAGTCTTGAGCAAAGAAGACATAATCTGCCTCTGTGTTAAGAATAATACAAAGCCAGTGGGTATAAGTAGGGAGACCAGTTAAGAGGTTGTTATTATAATCCAGATAAAAGATTGATTTTCCAAATGGTTAGACAATAGCATTTGTTTAATTTTTTTCTTTTTTTTTTTTGTTTGTTTGGCAACCAACGTTTCATTGGAGCAAAGTTGGCCCAGGCACTGAGGATGGCTTCATGGCCTCTCCTCAGCCACTAGAATAGCTCTGATTGCAATGGAGCAATGCTCAGATGGGCAGAGCATCACTCCCTAGTGGGCATGCTGAGTGGATCCTGGTCTGGCCCATGCAGGAATCTGTCATTCTGTCTCCATGCTTGTCACTTCAGAAAAATACAAAAATTTTTAAAAATTAAAAAAAAGAGATTAGTGAAAATGGGCAGCTTTATAATATTGAAACAATATACAAGACAAATGATAATTATTATTTTGTGTGTGTGTGAAGAACCACCAAAACAATAACAACTAACTTTTGTTAAAAGCTTACTATATGCTGCTGTCATTTGGATGATTACATACTTCAACTCATTTAATCCCCATCATAATGTGAGATAGCTACTAATACTATCATCCACATTAAAAATGGGCAGCTGAGCCTGACCAGGCAGTGGTGCAGTGAATAGAGCATCAGACTGAGATAGAGAGGACCCCAGTTTGAAGCTCCGAGGTTGCCGGCTTGAGCACAGGCTCATCCAGCTTGAGTACAGGCTCACCAGCTTGAACCCAAGGTCTCTGGCTTGAGTAAGGGGTCACTCAGTCTGCTGTAGCTCCTCAGTCAAGGTACGTGTGAGAAAGCAATCAATGAACAAATATGGAGCCACAACGAAGAACTGATGCTTCTCATCTCTCTCCCTTCTTGTCTGTCTGTCCCTAACTGTCCCTCTCTCTGTCTCTCTCTCTCTGTCTCTGTCACACACAGAGAAAAAAAAGAATGAGCAACTGAGGCCAAGAGAGATCAAGTGATTTGCCCAAGACCATGCAAAAAGCATGCTGATTCATCTGCCTTCCATAAATAATCTGTTCAGTTTTATCACTTTCTCTTAATCTCATTATTTGGTTGATACTTCCGTACTGTCTCTCTCTCTGTAATGTCTTTGCTACTTTGTTACCTCATAGAACTTACAATCTGTTTTTATTCTCTCAGAAGTAATTTTGTTTTTACTTTAAACCATAATTTAAACTTGCCTTTTTTACTGTAACTTTGGGGGGGGGGGAGGAAGCATCTACTCATTCCCTGATGTGGAAGATAATAAAATTGATGAATTAAGAAACTTTCTTCAACCTCTTTTATTCTTTTTGTTTGTAAGAATTTTTTAACATTTTTTAAAATTTTTATTTATTTATTTAGAGAGGCTAGAGAGATAGAGAGAAAGAAGTGGGGAGTAGAAGGAAGCATCAATTCCCATACATGCCTTGACCGGGCAAGTCCCAGGTTTTGAACCGGTGACTTCAGTGCTCAAGGTCAAAAATTTATCCACTGTGCCACCACAAGCCAGGCATCTCTTTTATTCTTTATTTAACTAAAATATTATGGGATTTTCATTAGACTCACTGAAGGTAGTTAATAACACTTATTTTGTTTTACATAACATAACTTGACTTTTTAGAAAATGAACTATATTAACCATTTCTCAACATAATTATCAGTTATTTAGTTAAGCCTATATTTTAGTGAGCATGTATATCTCTTTTAATTCTTTCACATCATATGATATCAGGTAAGCATGTCATAAAAATACTGGGCTAGACTCAAATGCAAGAGTGAGAATTGGTGGAAGAAATATCAGTAATTTAAGATAAATGAATCAGGCTATCTTCCAGCAGAAAGTAGCAATAATTTAAAATGATTTCTGATCAAAGTGAAAGAAGAAAGTGCCAAATTAGGACTTGAAAGTGTTCAAGTCATTTGAACATCAAGAAGACAAAAGTCTAGTCTGACCAGGTGGTGGCACAGTGGATAGAGCGACGGATTGGGATGCGGAAGACACAGGTTCAAAACTCCGAGGTCGCCAGCTTGAGTGCGGGCTCATCTGGTTTGAGCAAAAGCTCACCAGCTTGGACCCAAGGTCGCTGGATTGAGTAAGGGGTTACTCGGTCTGCTGTAGCCCCCACTGTCAAGGCACATATGAGAAAGCAATCAATGAATAACTAAAGTGCCACAACGAAAAACTGATGATTGATGCTTCTCATCTCTTTCCCTTCCTGTCTGTTTGTCCTTATCTATCCCTCTCTCTGACTCTCTCTCTGTCTCTGAAAAAAAAAAAAAGACAAACATCTCAAATATAGAAGAAATACACAACTTTAACACAGACAACAAAGACATTATAATTGTTAAAAATTTTGCTGAACTTGGCTCAGACATTAATTCAAATGTACACTGCAGCCAAGAAATCACAAGAAGGCTGAGATTCAGAAAAACACCAATGGAAGAATCAGGAAAGATCATCAAAAGCAAAGATGTGTCATTAGAGACCAAGGCTAAGATCCATGCTGTCATATTCCAACTACTATGAACCACAATCAAAGTTGAAGAGTGAAGATGGCTGATAGAAAAATAAATGATTTATTTGAACTATGGTGTTGGACGAGAGCTCTGTGGATACCCTGGGCTGGCAGAAGGATGAGCGAGTGAGTCCTAGAGCATTTTAAAACTGAAACATTGCTGGAGAAAAACATAACTAAACTGAAGGTTTCTTACTTCGGGCACATCATTGTTAAGGCAGGCTGTTTTTGGAAAAGACAACAGTGTTCGGGAAACAGAAGGCAGCAGAAAAAGTGAAATATGAAATGGATGATCAAGAAGAAAAGCCATCTATATGAGTCTACAGAAACTGAGGTGGGCTCTTGGCAGGACATTGTGGACATGGCTCATTCATAGGACCAACAGGAGTCAGGTGATTCCATAGCACATAACACAAAATGCTCTTGAAAGCATATTTAATAAATCCTACCAAATTTTCTTTAAAATGTATCTACAAATTAAAAATACACAGAATGCACAAGATCCAAGAACATCAGTCTCAATGGTATTACTGACAACCGTTTTGGCTTTTAACTTCAGACTGAGAGAAAATAGCTGGAGAAATTCCAGAAACTTCAATCACTTTCAAAGAAAATGGAATGACGAGAAGAAAAATGTTTAAATGAAGAGGGGAAGTTTCTCCTTCTTCCTTCTCTAGTAGATATAGAGAAACTTCATAACAGAAGCCATTAACACTTACTTGTTATCCTATGTTGTTGGTGTTCAAGTTCCCACTTTAGAAATTATACTGGAAAAAGAGTGAAATGGTCATGCTTAGCTTAGATGAATTATCTGAGTTTTCAAATATTGAGAATTCTATCTGAAGTTTCCTGACTATGGCCCTCTTTACTGTATATATATATATATTTTTTTTTTTGCATTTTTCTGAAGCTGGAAAAAGGGAGAGACAGTCAGACAGACTCCCGCATGCGCCCGACTGGGATCCACCCGGCATGCCCACCAGGGGGCGACACTCTGCCCACCAGGGGGCGATACTCTGCCCATCCTGGGCGTCGCCATGTTGCGACCAGAGCCACTCTAGCGCCTGAGGCAGAGGCCACAGAGCCATCCCCAGCGCTTGGGCCATCTTTGCTCCAATGGAGCGTTGGCTGCGGGAGGGGAAGAGAGAGACAGAGAGGAAGGTGCGGCAGAGGGGTGGAGAAACAAATGGGCGCTTCTCCTGTGTGCCCTAACCAGGAATCGAACCCGGGTCCTCCTCACGCTAGGCCGACGCTCTACCGCTGAGCCAACCGGCCAGGGCGACTATGGCCCTCTTTATAGGTGATCAATATCTTTTGAATCATCTTGTGTTGTTCTAGCATATTCATGAAAAACTATATTTCCTGAATTCTTGCATTCTAAATATGTCTACCTGATGTCTTTATATATGATGCACAACTTCCTTTGTATATAATTTAGAATTCATAATGTTTTCATTCATAGTATATAAACATTACTTCACTGATTTCTGGCAGTAAATACTGTCCTTTGTATCCATAGGCTGTACTGCATTCTCATACTCTCACTTCACTGTCCTCTACCTACTGACTTTTTTATAATTGTATATTTTTATGCAAGTATTTTTCCTTTATCAAGTGCTTTGTCTGTTAATTCTGTGCCCTTATTACTTGATCATTTATCCCTTGTTCTGCATGTTCTCTTTAATTGCCAAGATAAAATAACTTACTCCTTGCTGAAAAATTTTCCCTATCTTAGAATGTTTTCTTTTATAGTACTGTAATTGTTTTTCTTCCTTCCTCCCTCCCTCTTTTCCTTTTCCTTTCTTTTCCTTTCCTTTCCTTTCCTTTTCCTTTTCCTCCCTTCCTTCCTTCCTCCCTTTCTTTTCTGTTTTTCTTCCTTCTTCCATTTTTTCTTTTACAGACTGTTTGTATGCTCTATCTTTATCTTTTTTTATTTCCTTTCTATCATTTCTGTGACTGTTCACAAGCTACTTACTTACTGTTGAATTTTTGTAGACCTAATATATATTTTTTCTGTTTATTTTACTTTGGATAATTACCTAGATCATTTAATGTTGCAGCAAAATTGACAGTAGGATTTTTCAGTGACTCATCTTCCTTCTTGAGGATTTGTCTGAATCATTCTACATTAACATTAATAGGACTAGAATTTTATTATAATTTTTATTTGGCAGCCCTTCAGATTACTGATGCTATTTTACATTATTCAAGAAACTTGTGGCCCTGGCCAGTTGGCTCAGTGGTAGAGCATCGGCCTGGCGTGCAGGAGTCCTTGGTTCAATTCCCGGCCAGGGCACACAGGAGAAACGCCCATCTGCTTCTCCACCCTTCCCCCACTCCTTCCTCTCTGTCTCTCTCTTCCCCTCCTGCAGCCAAGGCTCCATTGGAGCAAAGTTGGCCCGGGCGCTGAGGATGGCTCTGTAGCCTCTGCCTCAGGTGCTAGAATGGCTCTGGTTGCAATAGAGCAATGCCCCAGATGGGCAGAGCATCCGGTGGGCATGCCGGGTGGATCCCGGTGGGGGCATGCGGGAGTCTGTCTGACTGCCTCCCCGTTTCCAACTTCAGAAAAATAAAAAAAAATAAAAATAAAAAATAAAAAAGAAACTTGTTACATTATAACTATGATATTTAAGCTCTATATCAAAAGGCACTTCATCAAATTGTCAAAAAGAAAAATACAGTCCATGTGGTGTAAATGACTTTGTAGCTTTAACAATTAGGTTTGAGGTAAACAAACACTTTGGCGGTACAGAACACAGACTAATCGATTTGCATGACCATTGTTGCAGAAATAACTATGAAAACATTATTCTTTAAATAAACTTTTCTATATGGCATATATATATATATATATATTTAAGGAATTTATATCTTAGAGCACTTTCAGGTTTACAACAAAATTGAGTAGACAATACGGATTTCTCATATACTTCCTGCCCTCACATATGGATAACCTCCCTTGCTATCAACATTCCACATAAGAATGTGGTGTTTGTTACAACTGATGAAACTACATTGACAAATAATTACCAGATATAGTTTAATTTGGGTTTGCTCTTGGTTTGTTCACTTCAATAAACCTATAATTACATTAATCAACCATATAACATAATTCAGAATATTTTCACTGCTCTAAAAATCCCTAAGCCATCTAGATTTTTTTCTTATTTTATCTTCTAAGAGTTTTATAGTTTTGCATTTTTCATTTTGGTTTGTTATTTATTTGAGCTAATTTTTATGACGTGCATAAGACCTATGTTTAGATTCTGTTATTGCATGTGGATACCCAGTTTTCCAGCATTGTTTGTTGCAGAGATTGCTTTACCCCATTGTACTGATTTTTCTGCCTTGTTAAAAATAAGTAGACTATGTTTATATGGGTCTATTTCTGGGCTATACACATAATTTTTAAGGTAAATATTAAAGTACTTTTTAAAATCTAAATAAACTTACAATTGCTCTGATTGAAAGGAATAGGTGTAGCCCTTTACTTGCTCAATCTTTTTTTTCTCTACCCCAATTGTTGCTCAGATAGAATAGTTAATATTAAAAAAATATCAATGTAGCCCTGGCTAGTTATATCAGTGGATAGAGCATAGGCCTGGCATGCGACATCCTGGGTTGAGTCTCTGGTCAAGGAACACATGAGAAGCAACCATCTTCTTTTCTCTCCCTCCATCACCCCCTTCTATATTCTTCCCCTCTTGCAGCCAGTGGCTTGATTGGTTTGAGTGTAGGTTGTAGGTGCTGAGGATAGCACAGTTGACTCAAGCAGTGGCCCCAGACAAGGGTTGCTGTGTAGATCCAGGTGACGGTGCATGCGGGAGTCCATCTCTCTGTCTCCTCTTCTCTCATTTAAAAAAACAAAACCAAAAACAAAACTGTGATAAAAAAATCACCATAATAAACTATTTGATTTAATGTTAAATACAGATATATACTATAAACACACGTACACACAACCACAGAAGTTTTATGCCAGTTGGATTCTTAGTCTTTCTCAATAGCAATGTGTGGGAATTTAATCAAGTGTGTAGGATTCTCAAGCACTCAATATAATTTGTATGGTAGCTCTTATTTACCCTCAAAAGATAGTGCTTTGAGTAATGTTGAATATCTTTGAATGTATTCTTTTCTAAAAGCTTGAGCATTCTATTCTTAAATGTTATTTGTTTGTTGTTTTTTTGTTTTGTTTTGTATTTTTAGAAAGAGACAGCCAGGGACAGATAGAAAGAAAGGGAAAGAGATGAAAAGCATCAACTCATACTTGCAGCACCTTACTTGTTCATCGATTGCTTTCTCATGTGTGCCTTGCCTGGGGGCTCCAGCTGAGCCAGTGACCCCTTGCTCAAGCCAGTGACCTTGAGCTCAAGCCAGTGACCTTGGGCTCAAGCCAGTGACCTTGGACTTTAAGCCAGTGACTTTTGGGTTCATGATCGTGGTGTCATGTCTATGATCCTATGCACCAGCCAGTGACCCTGCACTCAGGCTGGTGATCCCACACTGAAGCCAGATAAGCCCACACTCAAGCTGGTGACCTTGAGGTTTTGAACCTGGGTCCTCAGCATCCCAAGCCAACTCTACCCACTGCGCCATCACCTGGTCAGGCTTAACTGTTTATTTTTTAAAATAACAATTCAATGAAAAGTAGAGCTTCTTCTCTTTTTTTTTGAAAGTATGAACACAGTTTTCAATGTATCATTATCTTTACTATAACAGTCCTGGTGAATCTCAGTGTATTATGATTAATTTAGATTAAATGGAAATCAAGAATTTGCAACCTAATGTGAACCTAATGTGGTGGCTCAATATAGGTAAAACTAGGGAAACAATTGTTTTAATCCATTTAAGTCTTCTCCATATTTTATTTAGAAAGACAGATTAGGAGTACAATGTTTAAGGGAGAGCCCCAGGGACTCTTTGATTAATACCATCAACGTATGATTGATATCATTGTGAGTGGTTGAGAGAGAGAAACCAACTTCAATGAAAATATTATGTCAGCCAGGATCCTAGAACATGAGTTAAAAGGTTGTTGGATACAGACAAAAACAAGCAAACAAACAAAAAACCTGAGCTCTATATCTTCTGTAATTTGCTAAGCTAAGGTGAATTCCACACTAGTAAATGACAATTATTAAAACAGAATCCCGTGTTGCCCCACATCTATCTTTTTTTAAATAAAGTATAAAGACTGAACAAATTGATTAAAACAATTGTCCCTCTTGTCTTACCTCTGTTGAGCCACGTAGAAAATAAGCTTTCTTCTGTACTATTTAATCTTTATCTTGATTATCCTGCATCTCATAGATCTGGTATTTAAGAAACCTATAGCAGTTGCTAGCCTTACTCTAATTCTAGTTATAACCATTACAAGTTATGGTAACTACTCTTAATACCTATCATTCTCTCTTTAAAAAAAACAAAAATCAAACAACAACAACAACAAAATCCCTCCGTTTGACAAATTCCTCTTTTCCTTATGATTCTGTGATTTATCACACTTCAGATGACTGCAAAGTACAAATACAAAATCAATGCAAATGTCATTTCCATTACCCCTTCCCCTGGGGAGATAACTAAGCTCTGAGGTTGGTTAGCAGCTATAGCATGTCATGGTATCTGAACCTTGGGCCTGTAGCAGTATCTGGTGCAACTTAATGCATGCAGCCTGGTTGCTATGGTCAGAACATCCCTGCAACCCCAATTCATATGTTGAATCCTAACCCCTAAGATAATGTCAGTAGAAGGTGGGCCCTTGAGAGGCTCTGCTCTCCTTAATATGATTGTGCTCTCATAAAAGAGGCTTCACTGAGATCCTTCACCCCTTCTACTATTTGATAACACAGAGAGAAGATGCTAGGGATGAACCAGAAAGAGGGCTCTCACCAGAATGCAACCATGCTGATGCCCTGATCTTGAACATTCAGCCTACAGAATTGTGAGAAATAACATTTCTGTTGTCTGTAAGTCACCCAGTTTATGGTATTTTGTTATAGCAGCCTGAATGGATTAGATAGTAGTCTACAGCAGTGATTTTCAACCTTTTTACACTTGGAGACTGGTGAAAATAAAAGAATTATTTCAGAGACCACTAAGGCAGAAATCATCCTGAGCATAAGCAAATTTGATTAAGATAATTGGGCCTATACTCAATCTTCATACAACATCAGGGTGGTTAACTCTTTCTTGGACTGGCACAAAATTTATGGTGGACTGGTCCGTGGACCAGTGGTTGAAAAACACAGGTCTAGAGAATAACCATTGTACACAATTCCACAATATTTTTAAATAACTATTTTCAAGCAGATTTACATAGGAATAACATCAGTACCTACTTGTGAGTATTCAAAATTTCTTAAAGTAATGACTGTCATGTACAAAGATGTCTAAGTTATAATCATCAACACCAACACTGTTGTTGTTATGTTTATTTCTACTATTAGTAAGTATATATGATTATTGTGCCTAAAATTTATGTTTCTATCACTCTTCTCTGACAAAACTAGGTGTACACATGTGCGCTTATAGGAGAAGAAAGAGGTAGCAGTTGGTGGAGTAGACAGGAAAACACAAAAAAGCAAAAAGCATGCTTTAGTCTATGTAAACAAGACACAGAGCACCCAAATTTATTTAAAAAAAAAACACAGACACACATCTGAAGACAATTGTCAAGAACTTTGAAGGTTCTGAGATTTTATCCTACTTGCAAGCTGACAAGTTAACCTATCACAGTTTCATCCATACATGACAGCAGACTCCTGGGTCAAAGATAAAGGATTTTATTACTCATAGCACAGCAATAGAAGCATTGTGTTCTTATTGGTTCCCACATGCTCTCACATTCCCACAAGAGTGATGAGGAGCTGAGCTGTTTTGGATCCTATACACATAGGAGGCTATGTCGCAGCTAAGGACACCCAAGTTTAGGGTTCTGGAAACTTTGTAAAGGAACTGTCAACTCTTTGTCTCAGATGGGAACATTATTTTTATTGTTCTAGAGAGCAAAGCAACCTACCTTCTACACTGGAAGAAAATGCTATCTCTATCTTCTAAGGGTGTTTACTATGCAACTATTCTTAAAAGGTAGTCTAGAACAAAATCTGATAATAAGCATGCATGCACACCATTGAGAATAGCATCCCAAAAAGAACATCCATTGAAATAACATCTAGTTGATCTCTTCCCTTTAAGATACAAATACTTTAACATTGCAGGCAATTTATTAAAACATTTTGATTTATAGTACTTTTTTATTATACTACCTTCATTAAAGTAATGCTGTGATGACAAATAAACCTCTAAACTCCAGCAGCTTAACATGGCAGTTCCATAAAGTGTATCTAGTGGTAAGACACATGAAATCCAAAAAGATAGTTTCTAGTAAGTGGGTGATTCTTCTTCAAGTAGTGGTGTAAGAAATATAGTTTATTCCATGTCATAGATTTAATATCTTTAACACAAGGCTCCCAAATTTTCTATAGTCATGGTGTTCACTTTATCTTCTTTAAAAGAGAAACTATTTCAATGGATCATATGTGAGAGGTATTTATGGGTAGGACTATAAGTGACACAGACATTTTCACCCATATTCCATAGTCATATGTTCACACTTAACTGCAAGGGAAGCTGGGAAATATTGCCTAGTTCTGTATTTAAGAAGATAAACTGATTTTAACATTCAATTTGACAGTCTCTCTCATGCTCAGCTA
The DNA here is from genome assembly GCF_036850765.1 of Saccopteryx bilineata. NCBI lineage: Eukaryota > Metazoa > Chordata > Mammalia > Chiroptera > Emballonuridae > Saccopteryx > Saccopteryx bilineata. Next base: position 185,473,471 of record NC_089494.1, read on the forward strand.
AAATGAGTGGGTCTTATAGTTAGGCTTTTTAAAACCTATATCTAGAAAAATATTTAAAATATACATTTGAACTTTATTTTAAGTTTTTCTATGTGTTTTGAATAGATTTGCAAACTATGGTTCAGAGTTAATTTCAAATTACTTTTCTATAATTTAAAAGTAATTTTGATATGATGCACATACATTATTGGTTAATCCTCCATATCTGATGTGGAGATTTAGAGGAATAAAAAGATTGATTTAAAGCTAACTCAGAATAATGTTCATAAATGCATGAATAAAATATTTCCATAAAGCAGCAGAAATGAACAATAAAAAATGGGATATTAAAATACTTGTATCTAAAGGAATTAAAATAATTTCAGAGAGTAGGATTTTCCTACTAACATGTAAAATGTTTTCTTATAGAGGAGAATAAGAGGACTTAGTTGGTTATCATAGGTCTGTCTCAAATTACTAACATTACATGTAGAGAAGAAACGGAAAACTAAAATAATGCTTGGTAAGGTCTACAACTGGGATCGTGCTTGGGCCACTGGAGAGAAATTAAGAGAGGAGATTAGCTCCCTCCTAATAAAATGTGACTTAGTGGATGCCTTAGATCACTGAAAAATTTTTACCAGAAATTTGTCTATGTCATTAGCAACGAGAAGACTGACCAATATTGAAGAAGAAGTGGGGGTTAACAGTTTTTTCCTGTGCCTATACCTTTTACTCTGAATTAAATTTCATGTTTTCAGTCACTGCATTTTATTTTCTCATGTATATAACCTCATTCTGATAACTGCATTGTGAAAATTCATTTTTGCCTTCGTTTTTTTTTTGTATTTTTCAGCATTGTTTAGTCACCATTTCTCCTTGTTGCTATGTGCAGTTTCTATGGTATCCTTTGCCATTAATTTTGTTTCTCGAAATAACTTCCACTCTTTATCTTTGAAAAGAAGTATCACAGACAGAATAAACATTCATAATCCCAGGTAAAATTGGAAGATTTTAGTTTTAAAATATGAACACATGTCATCTTTCCTTGTGGTTATTTTGGTAAACAATAATATTAGAGACAGACCCCTTGCATGTTTATTTTAATTAAATATGTCACATGGATATTTGGAAAAAGTTTAAGATTATATGCATAATATTCATTATACTCTATATGTTCAAACCCTGTTTTAGCATGCTGTTACAACAACAGCAGAAACAGCTACCAGGTATTTAGCCCTTAGTGCTTGGAATTCAAGGGAAAGAACACCTTTCTCTTCTACACTAGGATTCTAACTGAAAGAATATACAAGTGAAGATTTCTAGCCACATGGGAATCAAGTAGCAATTTTATTAAATTGTGAAAGCAACTTGAATATCAAATGCAAGGCTCCCTTTTACAGGCTGGAATCAAGAACAAGATGAGGGCTTAGATCAGGGTCTAAAATGGCATTTCCTCCATGTACGCTGACCTCCACCTTTGAACCTTCTTTACTGAGATGGAGAGCTGGGTTAGAGAGGCCCAGGTGGCCACAGAAGAGAGGTTTACAAATCTGTTTAATATACAAGCTGGATCTTACCCAGGTTTTCTTGTGATAAGGGAGTAAGAATGATAGGATGCATTTTAGTTATTTTATTTTTGTGTATGTGACAGAGATAGAGAGAGGGACAGATAGGGACAAACAGGAAGGGAGAGAGATGAAAAGCATGAATTCTTCGTTGTGGCACCTTAGTTGTTCATTGATTGTTTTCTCAATATTTTTGTTATAAGCAGTACAAAAGGAAGAAGATGTCTGAGATGGAACAATTCACTTCCATGTAACACAGTCTGGTGAAGGTCAAGCTCAGCTTAATTAGATTAGTACCTCTGCTGCCTTGGGGATGAGCTAATAAATATGTTTCAGGAAAGTTATGGAAGTATTAGTTTTCGGTTTTTTTGTGTGTGTTTTTGTTTTGTCAAAGCAGAAATATACAAAAAGAAAAGGAATCATTTTCCTTAATATCACAATACCCTAGGTATTGTGGTAAGCAGATTACATGTTTGTAATGTCTTTTTCATGTTGCAGTTGTGCAACTATTATTACAGATGTGGAATAATCAAATGTGTTGTAGTAGATAAGCTGATCATTTTTCTGTTTTTTTCTCAAATACATCTCTAACATTTCTTTGCCCTTTTTTGTTTCAAAGAGAACTAACCCTTAGAAATCACGTTTGCAAAGCTGCCTTGGAACTGGCCAATAAGAAGCACTGGCAAGAGAGAGGACAAGTGGAGGAAGAAGCTTTGTTTTTTTCCCTTCTGGCTCCTGGCTTGAAGTGGGGTCTGGTGCAGTGTGGTGGTGGCTGCATCTTCTTCTTCATGTTCCATTTTTCTGAGGCATCCCTTCTCTCTGTGGTCATAGCTTCTTATGGAAAACTGTTGGCATAGCACCATTTCTCACTGGTGGACCCTCCTGTAAGATTTCAAGCATGCAGGCTAAAATCTTGGAGGTACATCATTGTCTTCCCTGATCTTATCAGCTCTATGGGTAGAAAAGACTTTTCTTAGTTTGTAATATCAGGTTCTCCTTCTTTATCTGTTTGCTTCTTCAGCTCTACTTTTGTTAAGGTGATTAGTTCCAAGCCGGTGTGGCCTCTAATTTATATTGAACTATTTGATGTAAGTTCTTAATTCCTCAAATGAAGTCAGGATGTTGAGCTTAATTACCTAAACTCATCTGAAAAAAAATTATTTTCTGAGCCTAATTACATATTTTAGACATTTGTCAAATGATCTATTACATCAGGGATTCCTACAAACAAGTATATTATATTATATTTTTTATTTGTTATCAAGTATAAAATATTAATATAGAATTAGATTAGTGGTGGAAAGTGAACTAATAATTTATTTATTCAACAAGTGTTCTTCCTGTACTTTGAAAACCACCTACATGTCAGGTATCAGGTGAAAAAATAGGTGTAATCCCTGACTTAATGAGGTTTATAATTAATGGGTTTTCATCTTGTCTAGCTCTTTGTAGTGTTTGTGAAAGGAGTAGGGGTTCCAAGTAGATATTTTTTACCAGCATTAAATGATAAAAATTTCCAAACATATAGAAAAGTTGAAAGATTTTTACAGTGAACACTTGAATAACCATCACATAGACTAACTTAATTAACATTCATTATTCTTATTTTATCATATGTCTGTCCTAGTATCTCTGGCTATATTAATGCAAAATAGAATCATTTTTTGGATGTACTTCAAAGTAAACTGTAGACATTCATTCATGTCTTTTAAACATTCAGCATGAATATCATTAGTCATTTTTAAAAGATACTTTCCCTGTGTATAAAATTTACATGCAGTGAAATGCACAAATCTTCCTTACATATTAACTGAATTTTAACAATTATATTTCCAGGCATACCTAAGTGATATTACAGGTTCAGTTCCAGACCACTCTAATAAAGCAAGTATTACAATAAAGAAAGTAGTAATTATCTCTCTTATTAAACTATTTTTAGCCATTCTTACTTGAAGGATATTTTCAATGAATTTAAAATTTTAGGTTAATAATTATTATTGTTTTTCTTTTGGTATTTAAAAAATATTCAATACATTTCTGATTTCTGTGGTTCTGCTGAGAAGGCAGCTATCATTTGAATCATTGTTCCTCTGGATGTAATGCGTTATTTTACTCTGAATACTGTTGAGATTTTTATTTATTATTGGTCTTAAATAGTTTTACTATAATGTGGTATATGTCTAGGCTTGTTAGTTTAATATATTCCCAGCTTTGAGTATTCTGAACTTATACACAAATGTCTAACTTTTGCCAAATTGCAAAATTTATATCATTTCTTCATTTTCTTCCTTCTTTTCCAAGTGAGAGGAGGAGAAATAGAGAGACAGACCCCTGTATGTGCCCCAACCAAGATCCATGGGGCAACCCCTGTCTGGAGCCAATGCTCTTTCCATCGGGGCCATGCTTACAACAGAGCAATTTTTAGCCCCTGAGGCTGAGGCTCCATGGAGCCATCCTCACTGCCCAGGGCTGATGCTCTCAAACCAATCGAGTCATGACTGCAGGAGGAGAAGAGAGAGAGAAAAGAGAAGAGGAAGGGTAGAGAAGTAGATAGCTGCTTTTCCTGTGTTTCATGACTGAGAATCAAACCCAGGATATCAACACACTGTGCTGATGCTCTACCATCGAGCTAAATGGCCAAGGCCTATATTATTTCTTCAAACATTCTTTCTTGCCCCTTTATATTTCTTCTCTCTGAATTTGGATTCTAATTTTTACATATGTTAGTTTTAATAGTAACATAGTTCCTCATATTAGGTTATGTTCAGTTTTTATCCTGATCTTTTTATTCTCTGTAGTCATCAAATAAGATAATTTAACTGATCTATTTTCAAACCCACTGATTCTTTTCCTAGTCAAATCTAGCTCCATTTATTTTTTTTCACATATTATATTTTATAACTCTTTAATCTGCTCTTGGTTTTTATTTGTAGTTTTTATCAATTGTAGAATGTTGAATTTTTTATAGTTTATATAATTAAATTTATAATTTTTTACCTCATTTATCATAGTTGTATTAGCTTATTTTAAGTTACTGTTATTTTCAATTTCTTAGGATTAGTATCTGGTGATTATCTTTTCTTTCCTAAATAATGGTTCAGTTTTTCTTATTTTTGATAAAGCTGGTAATTTTTATTTTGTTCCACATATTAAGGATGTTATGTTTTAAATGCTGTGGGTTCAGATATATTCCTCTGAAGGATGATGATATTTTTATTTTAGCAGGCAACTAACTTGGTTGGACTCAAAGCAAAACTCTCCTAGTCAGCAACTCAAAACTCAGTTCAACCCGTTTTCCCTCACTCCCCATTCTATAACATGGCTTCCTTCACTCTGCAGCGTACATACATGCTTCAGGGAGCAGCTAGAGATTTGTGAATAGTTTAGTCATAGAATATCAACTCTATCTCTCTCTTTTGTAGATCTCATAACCAATTTTCATTTGTCTGTGCTTTGCCTATGCTCTGTTCAATGACTATTCAGGCCCAGAAGGTCACAGATGTATCTATATGAGTTTTAGCTGCCCAGTTTTTTTTTTCTGAAAGCTAAAAGCTATAAATGTTGAAAACTCATCTGACACTGTTCCATTCTTCCATATTAAAATTTCTTCCATAGTATTCCAACTTTTATTTTATACTGTCCAGTTTATTTTCCAGAGTTTATAGATCTTATTTGTGCAATGAACAGTCTGTTAATCTTTTACTTGGCTATTCCAGAAGTGGAATTTGTAGTATAGAAATTATCTTTTTCTTTGGAGATATGTATTATTTTTTGTTATGTACTGTCAGGTAATTATGAGTAATATATTCAGTTTGCCTCTACTTTGTGTCCAGCTATACCCTAGAAATCAGCTTCTGAACAGTACATAGTATATATAATGCTTTTTCCTCTATTCAAGATTTATAAGAAACAAATAAAAACAATAATTATGAACCCTGGAAAATGCTGTGTTCTACAGAAATAATGTATGATGCTGAGATAAAAAAAAATAAAGAACATTTAGGGGATGGCAAATGGTTGCAGAACTTGGTCAAAATGCTAATATGGGACCTTCTTACTAGTAAATCTAATAAACAGCAATGGACATTATAACCATATTAAACGCATATAATTGTCCAGAGAGTCAAAGGCTGGATATAGAAATTAAAAGCAGAAGTTATTGGTAGTGTTGATGTCCAATAGATGACAAACAATGGGGTTATGGACCTGTTTGAAGCAGTGAACTAGAGCAGAGACTCTAGTATCAGTTTGAGACTCTAATGGGGCTGCCCTTTTCTCAGGAAGGGGACTGGAATAAATCTATTTATTGACTCAAGGAAGTAGCATCTCCCATAAAATATTCAAACCCTGAGCTCAAGCTATAATTTCAAATGGAGAGCAAATGTGCATTTTGTCATATGTTGAAGTCAACCTGAGAAGTAAACACAAAGCTTTTTATAAGATATAGCTACAACTAAGAGTACCCAATATTCCAATGTGGACTTCACACTAGCTTCAGCCTGTAATAAATTTAGAACCCAAAAACTAAAATGAAGATTTAAAACATGGGTGTCTCAGCAGATTCCAAAATGAGAGTCTCATTATAAGTAGTTTAAATAATAAGCTGATATATTCAGAAATGAATTGTGAAATAGGTATAGAATCATCTTAATTTTTTATTTATTAATTTTAGAGAAAGAGGAAAAAAGAGAGACAGAAAGAGAGAAAAAGAGAAATATTGATTTGTTTTCTACTTATTTGTTCATTTGTTGGTTACAGTAATTTTTGTATATGCCTTAAGCAGGTATTGAACCTGAAACTTTAGTGTATTGGAATGAAGTACAGAATTATTTAAAAAATAAAAGCACTAGAAATGATAATAATGGCCTGACTTCTGGTGGCGCAGAGAATAAAGTGTCTACCTGGAATGCTGAGGTTGCCAGTTCAAAACCCTAGGCTTGCCTGGTCAAGGCACATATGGGAGTTGATGCTTCCCACTCCTCCACCCTTCTCTCTTTTTTCTCTAAAATTAATAAATAAAGTCTTTAAAATGTTTATAAAAAGAAATCATAAGACAAAATATACTACCACAAACAGATATTTGGAAAAAATATAAATTTTAGAAATAAAAATATTAATTAATATTTTAAAAATTACTGGAAACATAAAAGGCAGATTAGATACAACATATGAATAAAGAAACAGAGAATATAATCTATAATGTTCAGAGCAATAAAGAAGTGGAAAATATAATATGGATGATAAGACAAACTTCTTCCACTATTGCAGAAGAACAGAAGAAAGAAAAGCAAAAGAAACAACATCTAAATAGAATATATTGGAAAATGCTCCAAAATTGCTGAAAATAAGGTCTAGTGTCAGGGATGAGCAGGAGTCTAGTTAGAGACATTAATGAATGGAGGAAATCTATCTTAACAGAAGCTAAGGAAAGACTTCCCAGGCAAAGACAACAGCTGATGCAAAAGGTTTATGATGAGAGAGTTTGATATTTTGCTGAAATAGTCAAAAAGCCAGTGTGGCTGAAACTTAAGGAGCAAGTATGAGAATGGTGTTAGATAAGATTGGAATAAAAAGCTCCAAAGGTGCAATCGGTTAGCGCATGGTACTTATAGGATAGATTGAAAGAATAGGCAGGGGAGAAATCCAGCAGGTTCCCTGTGGATTCTGCTAAGGGTATTGGATATCACTGTAAATATGAAAAGAACCTATTAAAGATTTTTTAACAGAGAGTGTCATATCCTGAAATATCTACATCTTCCAATATCTAAATCAACCCTGCTTGAACCCAAACTTGTTAGAAGTCTAATTTATAATATTTAAAAAGCACATAAAATCAGCCTACTATTCCATAGTGTATCTGTGTAGGCTCGAGATAGAAGATGGTACTTGAAGTGGGATAAGGACACAGAGAAATGCTAACTTGTTAATAAAAATTACTGTGAAATATACATATTTAATTACAGAAAATAAATTAAAAGTTAATCATGTTAAACTTTAATCTTAAAATCATCTTTAAATACCAGTATGTCTCTTTTATTTATAAAGCCTTTTGATTGCCTGACCAGGCGGTGGTACAGTGGATACTGCAGGGGTAGTCAAACTTTTTATACCTACTGCCCACTTTTGTATCTCTGTTAGTAGTAAAATTTTCTAACCGCCCACCAGTTCCACAGTAATGGTGATTTATAAAGTAGGAAAGTAACTTTACTTTATAAAATTTATAAAGCAGAGTTACAGCAAGTTAAAGCATATAATAATAATTACTCACCAAGTGCTTTATGTCGGATTTTTGCTAACATAGGCAGCATAAATCTTTATAAAACAACTTACTATAGTTAAATCTATCTTTTTATTTATACTTTGGTTGCTCCGCTACCGCCCACCATGAAAGCTGGAACGTGCACTAGTGGGCAGTAGGGACCAGGTCGACTACCACTGGGATAGAGCGTCAGACTGGGAAGCAAATTACCCAGTTTGAAACCTGAGGTCAACAGCTTGAGCGCAGGCTCATCCAGCTTGAGTGTGGGTTCACCAGCTTGAGCACAGGGTCACTAGCTTGAGTGTGGGATCATAGACATGATCCCATGGTCACTGGCTTGAGCCCAAGGTCACTGGCTTGAACAAGGGGTCACTCCCTCTGCTGTAGCCCCTGCCCCATCCCCCTGTCAAGGCACATATAAGAAAGCAATCAGTGAACTGCTAAGGAGCCACAACAAAGAACTGATGCTTCTCATCTCTTTCCCTTCCTGTCTGTCTTTCTCTGTAAAAAAAAAAAAAAAAAAAGCCTGTCTCTTCTACCCTGTCTGGTAGGATAACTATTTTTCTAAAGCTTCAAAATCTGCAACATGCTTTAGAATTTACAACTTAGATGTATTAGCTCTCATTGTTCATAAGGAACACTTTTATTTTTTTATTTATTTATTTTTTGTATTTTTCTGAAGCTATTGTAGAAACGGGGAGAGACAGTCAGACAGACTCCCGCATGCGCCCGACCGGGATCCACCCGGCACACCCACCAGGGGGCGATGCTCTGCCCCTCCGGGGCGTCGCTCCTTCGCGACCAGAACCACTCCAGCGTGCCCGGGGAAGTGGCCAAGGAGCCATCCCCAGCGCCCAGGCCATCTTTGCTCCAATGGAGCCTTGGCTGCGGGAGTGGAAGAGAGAGACAGAGAGGAAGGAGAGGGGGAGGGGTGGAGAAGCAGATGGGCATTTCCCCTGTGTGCCCTGGCTGGGAATCGAACCCAGGACCTCTGCACGCCAGGCAGACGCTCTACCACTGAGCCAACCAGCCAGGGCCTAAGGAACACTTTTAGTTCAGTACCACTAGTAAGGATGCCTTGGAAGAAAATATAATATTGTTACACTATGTTTATAAGTACTGTAGATGATTTCTGCACGAGAAATTAGTTAATTGTGAACTTATGAACTTTTCCATATACATGACAGAGTGATAACATTATTTTTCTAGTGGGGTCTCATTTTAATTGGATAACCAATCCATAGCAGATCAGTTTCTCAAATTTTATAAATATTTTATTTTTATTAATATGTATTTCTCTGATCCTCAGAAATTCTAATTTGCCATCCTTATAAGGTGGCCTACAATATCATCAAGAATCCTCTTTTCTAGTTAAAAGCTTTATCAAACTTTCCTTTTTGTATTTTATATTCATGAAAAAAATAGTTTTTATTCACTAATACGTGTTTAGTGTATTGTGTGGTAAATCAAAAACTGTGAAGGACCTGAGATTTTTTTCTTACTTGTAAGATAAAAAGTTAGCCTGATCTCTCTCTCTCTCTCTCTCACACACACACACACTCTCTCTCTCTCTCTCTCTCTCTCTCTCTCTCTCTCTCTCTCTCTCAAGAGAAGACATAAGAAGACATAAGACCCCTGCATCTGGGACAATCCTGTATTACTCACAGCAAAGCAGCATTTAGAACAGGATTTCAGCACTGATTATTCAACTCCAGTCTTCACAGGTGACACACGGGGAACATATGTTACCTAGACTTACATTGCTTGGATCACAGCGGAGAAACCTAAAAACTAGGAAGCTCTGAACTTATTAGGTTTGTCAGTGATCAGACCCTTCTGCCTTCAGAGAAAGACCTTATCTTTACGCTGGAATGTAAACAAATGTCTCCAGGGAGGGGAAGAAAGAATTATTTTTATTACTCTGTGATATTTCTAGAGAAAAAGAGGTCATAAATTTACTGTCCTGAATGTTTCCTTAAACAAATATCCTTGCTTTGCTGTAAATTCCTTGGCCAAGAGGAGCAGCAACATGCAGAAAAAATTAGATATTCATGGAGAAAAATCCCAACCACCATCACTTTGTCTTTGTTACTAAGTGCCACTCTTTGGCCTCTATATATTTAGGTTTCTCATTTTTATTTTTCAAAAGATTTTATTTATTGATTTTAGAGAGAAGGGAGGGAGAGAAAGGAGAGGGGATGAGTGGGAAGCATCAACTCATAGTAGTTCTTTTCCATATGTGCTTTGACCAGGCAAGCCCAGGGTTTTGAATCTGTGACCTCAGCATTCCAGGTCAACGCTGTGCCACCACAGGTCAGGCAGGTTTATCATTTTGATGGTGAAATTTCCCACTGTAATGTATGACCTTCATAGTAGAATGGCCACAGAACTCTACAGGGATGCTGGGGCTGCCCTCACAAATTTACCTGTCACAATTGCAAAAGGTACGTCTTCTGTACCCTTCTGGGGTGAATGAGCAGGTCTTCACATGATAAAGGTACTCTAACACTCCAACCTCCCTTAACTTTCAGACATCTTCCTCCTACAGTATACCAAGACAGTTTGGAAATTTTAATTTAATTTGATGTAGGCCACATTAGGGTTCATGCTCGAGACAATTACGCAGAACATCTTTTAGAGCATTTTGTAGCAGCTTCACTCAAACACTGAATCGAGAATCTCTGCCTGGTGGGCCAATAGAAATCATTTGGGACTGATCCAACTTTGTGTACCTCACACTCTTAAAATCCATTCCCACATATATTCCTCGGAGTTCTGTGTATATACAGTATATTGAAAATAATCATGCAATACTTTTAGTGTATAGGGTACCTTTTTTGAGTCACATTCTTACCCTTTCGGGCTGCTAAGAATTTAGTCCTGTTGTGGGCCCAGTCTATCCTAGGCTGGACTAGTCTGGAAAGCCAGGATGGGTTCTTCAGGAAAAGCAAAGCTCACTTTTACAGGCAGGAGGGAAAGGCCTGTTTCTACTGGCAGAGGAGAATTTAGGGTTTACCTTCCCTAGCTTTACCAGGATCTGCAAATATGCCCCCATTTGAATTTTTAAAGCTTAGTTGTTGTTGTTTTTTTTTAATTTATTTATTTTAGAGAGGAGAGGGAGAGACAGAGAGAGAGGAGAGACAGAGAGAGAGAAGGGGGGAGGAGCTAGAAGCATCAACTTCCATATGTGCCTTGACCAGGCAAGCCCAGGGTTTCGAAACAACGACCTCAGCATTTCCAGATCGACGCTTTATCCACTGCGCCACCACAGGTCAGGCCACATTTGAATTTTGGGGATGTAATTTCTTACAAATAAATGCCCACACATTCTGGCCCTGGCTGGTTGGCTCAGTGGTAGAGTGTTGGCCTGGCGTGCAGGGGTCCCGGGTTCGATTCCCGGCCAGGGAACACAGGAGAAGCACCCATCTGCTTCTCCACCCCTCCCCCTCTCCTTCCTCTCTGTCTCTCTCTTCCCTTCCGCAGCCAGGGCTCCATTGGAGCAAAAATGGCCCGGGCACTGGGGATGGCTCCTTGGCCTCTGCCCCAGACGCTAGAGTGGCTCTGGTCGTGACAGAGCGACGCCCCCTGGTGGGCAGAGCGTCGCCCCTGGTGGGCATGCCGGGTGGATCCCAGTCGGGCGCATGCGGGAGTCTGACTGTCTCTCCCCGTTTCCAGCTTCGGAAAAATACAAAAAAAAAAAAAAAAAAAAGAACAACCTCAGTTCTATTTTTAGGGCTATTCAACTAATTAATTTATGCCCATCCAAATTATCTAGGATAATCTCCTTTATTTAAAGTCACTGATTATGAACCATAATCACATCAATAAGCTAGCTTCATAACCATGACAAGTGTCTGGTGGAGTGTGTAACTGGAGACTATAGCCTACTGAAATCAACAAATAAAAGATCCATCAGCTCAACATTTTGTAAACCAGTAAATAGAGAAAAATCATCAAGGCATTAATACTGACATTTCCTTAAGAACTGGCTGTAACACCAGATAGGCAAATAATAGATGAGGGGCAATGTGTCTTTATAAAAGTTTACCAATCAATAAATGACAAAGAAATGGTAGCACACCATACCATCATTGAGCAGTCCTGGTGATTTAATGGCTCTAGATACAAAATGTAAATAAAAATGAGGGAAAACCAGGTATTATTTGTCCCTGATAAAAGAACACACCAACATTTATTATCTTGAGGAAATGAACCTGAGTCTAATCAGGGTTCTACATTCAGCTGCCAACGTGCTGGCACTACACACGAAAAATTTTAGGGCACATTTGGAACTGCGTTGTGCATATAAAATCAGCCAGATCCAGACTGTGGGAAGTTCTTCATGTCAAATAGTTCAAGTTCATCAATACATAAATTCTAAAGAAATGAAAATAATAGATAGAAGGTTGTATGCTGAAATTAATCTTAAAAGCCACATCATTTTTTTAATGACATAAGTATAGTGTCTAGGTATGCCAGCTTGGCTGATAATCTGAAAATAGTTTCCATAATAGATTATTTGTTCTATTGTTATTTAGTATATCAACATCAACTGATAGAAACCAGTTCTTTACCTGTTTATTAAATTAGATCCATGTTAATTAGAATATTTTTTGCTACATGGTTATTTGTTTTGGGGAAGAAACGCCAGCATGTAAGTTATTATCAGGTGCTGAGAAGTCTCCTAGTTTTGATGTCTATTGTTTGGAGATGTTTAAAACCTTTACTACCCTTTTTTCTCTTCTTTTTCTAAAAGCAGAACAATTTAACTTTGTCAAGTTTGCTCCTGGTCTTCAAAGAGAGCTGACCCTTCCACTACACATTTATGGTTTTGTGGCCATTATTACAGGTGTGGCAAATCAATGATTATCAACCCTGGCTACAATAACCAATACAAGGAAGAGAAAGGAATTCATTTAGTCAACAAATATTTGTTACAAACTAGATCAATCAGAGTTATTCCAGGAATATATATTTTTTCATTTTAATGGAATGTCCCTTTTACACTGTCACTGATAAACTGTTAGTATGTGTCTGGTTCTGCTGGCAAGCTTTTCATCAACATATGAACAGAGAATCTGAATATGAGAGAACATGGCCTTGATATCATTGATTTCATCAGTCTAGCAGTGCATGAAGCAATGGACTGTAGACTTCCCAGTTATACAAACCCAGCAAATTTTGTGGTATGTTTAAATGTGATTTCCATTACTTGTATATAAAAGATTTTTCAATAAAATATTGAGAATTTTTGAAGATTCCTAGAACCTAAAACAACAGGAAGACTACAAGACTATTCCTTTGCTAAACACTACTGGACATGAATTTTATGCAATGTGAGAGACTAAAGTTGGAAGGAGACTTGAGAAAATATTTCCATATTATGGCATATAAATGCTTTAAAAATATGGTTTTTTCAACTGACTTGTGGTGGCGCAGTGGATAAAACATTGGCCTGGCATGTTGAGGTTGCCAGTTCAAAATCCTGGGCTTGCCTAGTTAAAGCATTGCTACTCTCTGTAAAATTAATAAATTTTAAAATCTTAAAAAATATTTATGTTTTATTTTTGCCAAACTCTTGTTTAGTAAGGTATTTACAGTTAGTAAAATATTTTAAGATTCTGCATTAAAAAACACTGAAGTGACCTACACAAGGTCGTATAATGTAGGATCTCTCTATACCTCATTAAATAAATCACATTAGGTCTGCGACTGAAAAGAAACATGGAATTAACTCTTTTTTTTTTCTTTTTTTTTTTTACAGAGAAAGAGAGGATAGACAGGAAGGGAGAGAGATGAGAAGTATCAATCATTAGTTTTCATTGCGCGTTGCTACACTTTAGTTGTTCATTGATCACTTTCTCATATGTGCCTTGAATGTGGGCCTACAGCAGACCAAGTAACCCCTTACTCGTGCCAGCGACCTTGGGTCCAAGCTGGTGAGCTTTTGCTCAAACCAGATGAGCCCACGCTCAAGCTGGCAACCTCGGGGTCTCGAACCTGGGTTCTCCGCATCTCAGTCCGACGCACTATCCACTGTACCACCAACTGGTCAGGCTCAACTCTTTTCTATGTATAGTAAAATCCACCCAGAAAACTGTCCACTAAAGATTCAAATTAGTCTTTTCTAGTTCACATTAAAAATCACTTATTAAATATAGTTTTTGTTAAAAAATAAAATATAATTTTTGTTATGACTATTGTATTGGGATACTATGTATTTAAATATGTCTGAATATTGATTTAAAAACTCTTAAAAAGAGGACATTTCAAAATTGTTAAATGGTAAAAAAAAAAGGTAAAATATTCTTAAAGTTTATGCTAAAATTAGATCCTTTTACTTATTTTATGAGAGTTTATTTACCAGTATAATTCTACAAAGGTAATGTATTTGGAATTTCAAATTTTGTCATTGTAAATTATAATATTTGTTTTTGTTTTTGTTTTTTGTATTTTTCTGAAGCTGGAAACGGAGAGAGACAGTCAGACAGACTCCCACATGCGCCCGACCGGGATCCACCCAGCACGCCCACCAGGGGCAACGCTCTGCCCACCAGAGGGCAATGCTCTGCCCCTCTGGGGCGTCGCTCTGCCGCGACCAGAGCCACTCTAGCACCTGGGGCAGAGGCCAAGGAGCCATCCCCAGCACCCGGGCCATCTTTGCTCCAATGGAGCCTTGGCTGCGGGAGGGGAAGAGAGAGACAGAGAGGAAGGAGGGGGGGGGGGTGGAGAAGCAAATGGGTGCTTCTCCTATGTGCCCTGGCCGGGAATTGAACCTGGGTCCCCCGCACGCCAGGCCGATGCTGTACCGCTGAGCCAACCAGCCAGGGCCATAATATTTGTTTTTAAGAAGAACAAAAATATTTATACTTTAAAAAATATTTCTTCAAATCTATAATACAATACTGCTTTTTTTTCATATTTCAAAGAAGCTTTAACTGAAATGTAAAGTGATAAATATTGATAAAGCATTTATTAATACATAAAGCCATGGTAATTCCAGAAGGCCTGCTATTGTAAGTGCTCGCATACATGGACAGTTTCCAAGAAGTGTTCTGAGTCTAATAATTACGATCCCAGATATTGGTTTGTGTCTGCGTGGGACAAGCTGAATGTGCTGTCTCTTCTGACAGAGTTGCCAATCTTAAACCAACTGTGAACACTCCCTGTACACTTCTCTCTCTGAGGTATTTAAAAAAAAAAACCTCTTAATTAGCTTTTGTTCCCAAGCAGGGCTTAATTTTTCATATGAGATTTCATTTTGCTAAAATTATTAGATTTAAAATGACCTTGACATTTCATCTATCAGAGTAAGTGTATATATTTAGTCAATATTTAAATTTGAGTTTTAACCTAAGATAAAATCAGAGGTTCATTAAAAACACAAATGTCCCTTCAATACTGAGATATTAATTTGTCATATATAATTCAAGATCATGTGGAGACATAATAAGTTAATTGAAAAAAGGAAACCTAGCTTAAAGACCTGTTGATGACTTAAAATGTTAAAAATATATACATACAAATACAAGAGAAGGTGGATATAGTATTATGAACTTGTATTACTGATATATTTCTTGCTTAAATTCTGTACTCCCACTATGACCAAAAAAACTGAATTAAAAAAAATATTCCACTTATTCTTGAAAGAATTTAGAAAAATTGCCAAAGCACTTTGAGTTCCCAAGGGAGAAAACATCATACCAGTTCAAAACATTCAGGTATTGTTCAGAGCCTGACATTTTTGAATAATTTAACCTAAAACTATTTTTATTATACAATGTCAGTTTCAAGTTACTTGACATTTGTCACACAACTTTCGATCCAGGTATGTACCTTCACTCAGAGTTCAGGATCTGAACTAATATGTTAGCAAAATCAGCTGCCTCTGAAAGTAAAGAGCTAATTGTCATTTACCTTTGCAGATATTAATAGCTTTTAACAAGTAACAATATCCGTTCTCCTTTTAGCAGAGATGCTGCTTACTAATGACATCTCATTGCTTCACACAGCAGGGACTCATTCTATCTGGGCAAAATGGCTGAGCTAACATCAGTTTTTAAGAATGCATGTTATCATTATTCATTACAGCACTGCACTGAAGCTTCTCTAGGAGATTGTAAAGAACAAAATGCATATTTTAAAGACCCTCATCTCCTGCCTAAATGCTTGAATTAAGCTGCAGTCTGTAGTTTTCAGAGAATTGAGTTATGTCCTAAAGCAGGGCTTTTTTTCAGAGTACATCACGCCTGGAAATTGGGCCCTGATTAGCCTCTGAGTTTTCTAATACAGTTTATTGATTTTCTGCTATTATAGCTGCCATCGGATTTTGTATGCTGGTACAGGGGTTCTAGCCTTTGCATGAGAGAATGATGAACGGTTGTCTGTGAGGTGCCAAGCACATACTTATTTCCTCTTCAATAAGGACAATCATCAGTATCCCTTAAGCAGAGAAAAACTGAGGAACCCGGAACACTTATGGAACAATTTGGGTTTTCATCATATTCATTGTTGATTCTAACTACTAAAGTGAAAAGTTAGCAATCTTACTTAATACTTTCAAATTCTCTTACTCTCATGCTGTAGAAAGAATAAACTTTGGTTTAAAGGTAAAAATTCATTTTTTTGTGAAAATATATGATGACGTAAGTTTCATTCTTACTTTTGATGGGCCACAAAATTGATACTTTCTTAAATTTTATTGGGGTGACATTGGTTAATAAATATCGGTTTCAGGTGTACAATCTACTATTTATAATCTGCATATTGTATTGTGTGTTCACTACCCCAAGTCAAGTCTCCTTCAACACCCTGTGTCCCCCTTTTTAACCTCTGTTCCTTCCCCTGCCTCCTTTCCCTCTTGCAGTCAACATTTTGTTGTCTGTGTCCATGAGGTTTTAAACAGACTGAGGCTAAGATATAAACCAATAATCTGTACCCCTTTTAAAAAGTCTCATTATAAATAAATGTACAAAAGCACAATCATCAAAACTTCCTAAAATTTAAACAAAAAAATATATAATTTTTATGTCAACTGATACTGAATTTTTTTTCACTGAGGACATCAGATTGTCTTAGATCAAGTTCACTATAAGCAAAGTCTGAGATATGGATTCTTGTGCAAGTGATATGTGAAGAAGTAGCCTAGGGTAACACCTGTAGCAAATGAAGAAAGCCGACTAGGTCCGTGAGAAATGAGGCAGAGATGTGGGTTGCAGGTGAAGTCTGTCTAGCCTCAGGCTCGTTTCCCAGATAATTCTGCTGTGGAAATGGAACCACTTAATTGTCTCACCTTGGAGGAAGAGCCCAGACTTCTTTTCACCCTTGTCAGTAAGTCATTGGTCACGGGCTGCCTGGGAACTGCCCTGATGTGTCAGCCAGCGCTCATCACAGCTGAGAGGTGGGTGGATCAGTCTCCAAAGAGGATCTGAGCAGGAAAACAGCAGTGTCTGTTGTTCAGATTCAGCATCCTGGTCTAAACACAAATAAGCAAACACTGAAAAGAGTTCCTATTGCATTTAAAATAGGGATCTGTAGAACGATAAACACTTGGCTTAAAAAAGCAAGGGATGATTTGAAGTTGTGGTTTGGCATATTAATTGACTAGAAAAGAATATTTGTGGGTGAAATTTATGGGTGACAATCACTGGATATTCTGCATTAATTAAATTCACATTTTTACACGTGTTTGCATTTTTCTGTAATTTAATATTCAATAAACTAAAATATAAAATTATATGAATGCTATGTTCCTGTTATTAATTTTTGCTTTTCTAAAACTACACCCATAAAATGCATTGTAGTGATATTTAGTTGTTCAGGAATACAGAATACAAAATGATTTACTTCCATTTTTCTCAATTTCATTTAAGAAGTGAAAGGACTAAATAAATAGTCCAGTGATTTTCAACTGGAGTGCTGCAAGAATTTTTAAAACATGCAATACTTGATTATTTAATCAGGGACACTGACCTAATTTTCCTTAGATGGTCAAATACAAAAAAAAAAAATGACAACAACCAACAAAACAAACTCCAACTGGTATGAAAAAATAAAAATTTCACTTATCTTTTTTTTGTCAAATAGGCAAAAAAATAAATTTTTTTAGTGTGCCACAGAATTTTAGTAATTAGTTACTGTGTCATGAGATGAAAAAGGTGAAAAATCACTGAACTAATCTAATGACTCAAAAAAAAAAAGTAGAAAGTATGACAGTACCCAAAATTTAATTACACTTTTAAACAATCTACAAAGTTATTTATGGGACATTGAGTTTCATAGTTTATGAAAGTTGGAACTATCATTCTTTAATAGCACAGTCCTTAATCTAGCTTTACACACACAAAAGAGTTAAGAATAAAACTGAATTATATTCTAAGGCAGACATAGAAAATGCCTTTTAAAGCAAACTAGATAGGATGTTTCAAATGAATACTTACTTAGAAATATTTTTTTGCTTTATAGAGAGTTATATTGAAAACCTAACTTCATATCATTTTTTCCCTAATAAGTTGAGTTTTTAGTTTTCTTTTCTTTTTACCTATAAAAATTATTGGTGTTTTCCTAGCTCAACTTTTCAAATTACTAGAGTAAGGTTCTTTGCATATGGTATTCTAAAGTGTTATTTTGTATCAAATACTCTGACCTGCTGATACCAGAATACAAAATCGCTGGTTATTGGGTTGATTAATCTGGAGTAATTTCAAGTCACAACAGTCTAGTGGGTGAGCTGGTGCTTTTCGATCTTTCTCCAGGCAGATGACTCAAGTGCATAAATTAATATCAATCCAGTTTTGCCTTGGCATCTTGGTATATATTCTACACAGGAATCTCTAGTATTGATTACAAGTCATATGAAGTTAGACTAGTTTGCTTCCTTCCATCTTCTTTCCAAATTTAAATTGTGCCAGAAATCAAGGTGAATGGAGGAAGCTCATTATAATACACCTCCTCTGGACATTTTTTTCACTTTAGTTAAGTACATAAGGAAATTAGACAGGTGGTAGCATGCAATATGATACCTGCATATGCATCCTCAGGCTCAGCCAGTATGAAATTACTAAATCAGGTTAAAGGAAAAAAAGTTCTAGCAGTTATCTTATGAGCCCAGACTATGCCATCATCTTTACAACCTAAAATAGATCTTTCATTAACACCAAGAAAGCATTCATCCAGATTTTCACTTCGATTTCCAGTTGAAGTAGAAATAAGAATGTATGCTGACAAACTTTAATGGGTATCAACTAGTCGAATTTATTCCTTATCAGTTAGTAGAACCATTTATCATAGTAGCATACTGTATTTTGTGAAAACTTAAAGAATCAATGCAAACTTCATAGAAAGGCAATATTAATTTATTGCTGATTAAGATAAATTCTCATCTTGTAACATAGGAATAATTTAGTAATATTGACTACCTGATCACAGGATATGTATGTCTCTTGGTATGCAGTAGAACACAGACTGGGTCACTTGACAGCTTGGTTAACTAAAACTGAATATGCCTTAGTTACCTTATATTTAACATAAAGGTAATAATAGTATATGTCACTCAGAGTCATAGATATAAAATATTTAAAAGAGCACCAGACACATATAAGTATTAGGTATCAATATATTAGGTGCCAATACTCTACTTTCAGTAATAATCTAAAGAAAATGATTAAGGATGTATACAAACATTTTGCTGCAAGGATGTTTATTGTAACATTTTTTGATATAATGAATAAAATAGAAATAATCTTTATGTCATTACATTAGGGTTTAAATGAGCTAAATCCTTAAGATAAAAGCCTATATGGCAATGTAAAATAGCATCGTAGAAATGCATTTAAAATATATTAACATATATAACCACTGAGGTAAATTAGATTAAAAGGTATATAAAATGACTTATTTTTTATTAAAATTTAAAATAAATGTGTGCAGACACACTAAACAATTCTGATAGTGTAAACATAACATTAAAATAGAATATCTGGGAATGTAGATGTATGGGTAATTTTATTTTTATTATATTACATTCTTTGAATATTTTTAAAGAAACAAGAATATTTTAAAGAAAAGAGTAAATCAATTTAAACTTTAAAAAATCCCATGAATTATACAAAACACCAGTCCATAGTCAGCTAAGTACGCATGTAGAGTTATACCTCTAAATGTTACCTTTTTTTAATGTAAACATATACTCAGAAAAATTTGTGTTACTTATATGTAAGAGAAAAATCCTTTCCATAAAAATTTTCTTCTTTAAAGAATAGTAAATAGCCTGACCTGTGGTGGTGCAGTGGATAAAGCATCGACCTGGAACGCTGAGGTTGCTGGTTCGAAACCCTGCACTTGTCTGGTCAAGGCACATATGGGAGTTGATGCTTCCTGCTCCTCCCTCTTCTTTCTCTCTCTCTCTCTCTTTCTCTCTCTCTCACTCTCTCTCCTCTCTAAAATGAATAAATTTAAAAAAATTAAAAAAAATAGTAAATATAAAACTATATGGAAGATATTTTCTACTTTATTAGCCTAGGATAATAATGAGAAATTATTGAATGGCTACCCTTATGTCTTGAAGCATTATAAATACGCTCTTTACACTACATTCGCAATCTAGAAAAACAGAAACCTGATAAAGCCTTTAGCTAAAATAAATAAAAACAGCCCTCATTACGGAGCTTACAGTGTCCAATAAGATGGTCTTTTCTTCCCAGAATGAGCAATAATTTTTAAGAGTACTTGCACTACTTTTGAAAAAAAAAACTTATAGACCTACATATTTGATGATTAACCTCTTAATTTTTGTGTTCTTTTCAAAGGTTTAAGAAAATACTGTTTTACAAGAAACAATTTTATTACCCATAGAAAAACATTTTTGATGTGTTTTTTAGTAAGAATGTTAGCACACTTAACATTACTAGTATACAATGAAAAGGCAATTAAGTAATACTTCATAAAGTCAAAAGTATACTTGGCATTAGTTTCATACAGAGAAGAAAACCAAGCAAACTTGTAACATGTCCATATGCTAATAGCAGGGAACATTATTAAAATAAATTATTTCACCTTGAAACAGATTAAGGAGAAGAAATCATTCTATGAGGAATTTAAAAAAATTTCCCAGCATGCCACCTCAGAAAGAGCACTAATAGACATGATTAGCTCTTATCCAAAATTGTTATCTACTTTTTTATTCATTCATTTACTTATTCATAGCAAACTATTGCCAGATTACAAAAAAACTTAATGAGAATAAAAAAAAAGTCAGCAGGAGTTACTATGAAATCTTTGGAGTATAGATGTTGGCAGCAGAAAAAGAGCATCTATCTATGCTTTACTTTCCTTAGAAATGAAATTGGATTAGTATTCCACTGTGTAAATGTGCCACATATTTTTTATCTAATCCTCTACTGATGGACATTTGGGCTGTTTCCAGATCTTGGCTACTGTAAATAATACTGCAATGAACATAGGGTTACATATGTACTTTCAAATCAGTGTTTCAAGTTTCTTCAGAAATATTCCCAGAAGTGGAATTGATGGATCATAAAATGGTTCTATTTTAAATTGTTTGAAGAAACCCCACACTGTTTTCCACAGTGGCTGCACCAGTCTGCATTCCTACCAACAGTGCATGAGGCTTCCCTTCGCTCCACATCCTCATCAACACTTGCTTGTTGATTTATTGATGATAGTCATTCTGACAGGTGTGAGGTGAGATCTCACTGTGGTTTTAATTTACATTTCTCTGATGATTAGTGACATTGCACATTTTTTCATATGTCTATTGTCCATCTGTACATCCTGTATGGAGAAGTGTCTATTCTTGTCCTTTGCTTATTTCTTAATTGAATTGTCTGATATTTTGGTATTGCGTTTTATAAGTTCTTTATAAATTTTGGATATTAAGCCCTTATCAGATGTATCTTTAGCAAATATGTTCTCTCCTTCAGTGGTTTATCTTTTCATTTTGTTGATGGTTTCCTCTGCTGGGCATAAAATCTTTAGCTTGATGTAAAGTCCCGTTTGTTTATAATTCCTTTTAATTTTCTTGCCCAAGGAGACATATCAGAAAAAATACTGCAATAAGTAATGTCCAAGATCTTATTACTTATGTTTTCTTTTAAGAGTTTTATGGTTTCTACTTTTACATTTTAGTCTTTAATTCATTTTGAGTTTATTCTTGTGTATGGTGTAGGAAGGCAGTCTAATTTCTTTTCTTGGATCTATCTATATGGAGCTGGGGAATATTATGCTAAGTGAAATAAGCCAATCAGAGAAATACAAGTACTATATGATTTTAACTATTCATTTTATTATATATGAAATCTAATGAACAAAACAAATAAAATAGAAACAGACTCATAGAAACAGGAAACAGATTGATAGTTGTCACAGAGGAGGGTATTGGGAAGCTGGGTAAAAAAGGTGAAATGAAGCCCTGGCCAGTTGGCTCAGTGGTAAAGCATAGGCCTGGTGTGTGGATTCCCAAGTTTGATTCCCAGTCAGGGCACACAAGAGAAGTGCTCATCTGCTTCTCCACCCGTCCCCCTCTCACTTTTCCTCTATCTCTTTCTCTCTCTCCACCCCCTCCCCTGCAGCCATGGCTTGATTGAAGTGAGTTGGCCCCAGGTACTGAGAATGGCTCCGTGGCCTCTGCCTCAGATGCTAAGAAGGGTTCAGGTGCTGAGCAATGGAGCAACACCTCAAACGGGCAGAGTATTGTCCCATAATGAGCTTGCTGGGTGGATCCTGGTTGGGGTGCATGTGAGAGACTGTCTCTCTGCCTCCCCTCTCCTTTCACTGAATAAAAAAAACTGTGAAGGGAGTAAGAAAAAAATTATAGACACAGACAACAGTATGCTGATTACCAGAGGGAAAGGAGGTAGGCAGAAATACATAGAATAAGGTAAAGGGGGAATAAATGGTGATGGGAGAAGACTTGATTTGGGGTGGTGAACACACAAAACAATACACAGATGATGTGCTATAGAATTGTACATCTGAAATGTATATTAATTTTATTAACCCTTGTCACCACATTAAAGTCAATAATTTTTAAATGAAATTGAATACAACCAATAAAACGAGGGGGGGGAGAAACCAAAAAGCCAATGCTTACTGAGTAATTAAAAGAAAGTTTGATCCCGCTGAAGATGCAAATGTCAGGTAATTTCCTGAAGTTTAAAACTTTGCCTGCTCTTAGTTTTTTTTTCCCCTACCCTAACTCTGAATGTGAATATGGTTGGCAAGTTGCCAACTGCACATAGTACTTTTAGATGCCAAATACCTGGAAGCACATGTCAGGCATGATTATCAACAGCCTGTGCTATGTGCCAATTTCTCACACAGGGGCTCTGGGATTATGTACATATTGTTAGTCCTCAGAGCCAACAAACCATATTGAGTACAGAAATAGAAGGGGAGTTCTTCTCACATTTAATCACACATTTCTAATCACATGTTTTAGTACATGACTTTGTGTTTTGTTTCTATACCTTGTACTCCAGAAATAAGTTTCTATTTATCTAAGGAAAAAAAAGATAGGCTGGGTCTGATTATATATTATTCTGGGATTAATTCTCAGAAATTATATACTGGAACTGAAAATCTGTTCCAAGAACTACAATTTCCAGAGTCAGGTGGGCAAATATCATCTTGTTATTCATACTTATATTAAAAAGCAGAGCAGAAACATTCTTACCCATATTTTAATGATTATTATCTAATATTTAATTACCTACTCAGTGCCTTCCTCTTTAAACGTAAGATTTCCTTCACACAAGTACAAAACTCTGGAAAAATCTCTTCTGGATTAAGTGCTTCTTTTAATGAATAAACAACTCATGAGTTACTAATTTCTTTATGAAATTTTAAAAATATTGGATAACATAAATGTTTTCTTGTCATCACCTACTCTAGCTTATAAATTCATATTTCATGTTTAGCTAAATTTGCAAATTATATAAATATAATAGGTTTCACTTGATGAATTTATATTAGTGATAGTTAAACCTCTCAGTTATCAACATATTTGTAAATCATCACTTATTATAATTTCTATTTTTATGTGAAGAGTCTAAAATCAAGGTAGTTGGAATGGAAATAAACTTGTTGATTTCTTCTGAAATATTCACCACACATCTTTATGCATTTCACTTGAAGATCTCGAAATATAATAAACAATCTAAGCTTAAAAGTATCAGGGAAAATAGAATAAATCAAAGCAAAAGCAACCAACCAATTGGCAAACTGTCTTTCACTTATCTTCCCATCATTGCTTTTTTATTCTATCTATTTAAATTTCTCTGTTCACATTTATGTAGTTACTCTATTCACTTCTGTTAGCTTCAAATTCATCTGGTAGGATGGAATATATAATTGAGTTGTTGGAAGACTAAATTCAATGGGATTTGTGGAACAGCAAGCACATCAGAGACTTTTATAAATTCTGGTCAACATCTTTTATTTCTTCTGTTCTCCATATCACCCTTAGCTCCCTTTCCCTGAAACATACAGCTCTAGACACAACATTATAATGTGTTTGTGTGTGTGGGGGGTTACTCTTCTACAGATTTATTTACCTGATTATTGGTCAAAAAGGGTTACTGATTAATACACAGTCATATTTCATAAAGAAATCTTGTTTTAAAAGATTTGTGTTTATTGATTGCTATAATTCAAAGTTATTCTGATTTGGTAACTGAGTATTCTGCTTTTTTGGGTTTGCTTATTTGTTTTGTTCATTTGTTTTCATGGTGTCCCGCTTATCTTGTGACTAACTGCAAACAACTAGATGGGTTTTGTATGCATATAAAAAGCTTTAAATACTTCTCTCTACATGGCTTGAAATTTTCTAATACCTGTGGGGAATGATACACTGAAAAGATAATAGATACAGTTTTTAATCTTTAGCTAGGTAATGTAAAAGGTGCCTGTAATGAAAATTGAGCTATCTAAACTGTTCTGTAACTATTTAAGACAAACAAAACATATTTCAAAGGCTACCGCTATGCATTTTTTTCCTTAAATAAAAGTCAAGGCCTAAATCAGATCATATCAGTCTGGAGGAACACAATACTATAATTTGAACCTTAGTTCAATGTCACGTTTTCCTCTGTGATAAATGGAATTGGGACACAAGAATGGGCTTCTAATTATTAACTGTGTAACTCGGAAGAATTTACTGAAACTTCGTGATCGAGTTTCTGCTTTTGAAGTTTGGGGTAAGAACAACATATCATGGTTGGTTTTATGATTATTACATAAAATAATGTTCAAGTAATTGAAAGATTATCAGTGTGCAATAAATGTTCAAGTCAGTAAAAAGAAAAAAAATGAAAATACATGAAGAATATAATCTAGTACAGTATCATGAAATCAAATATGTAGATAGATGATTATTTTGACACTAAGAAGTATTTCAGGAAATAACTGCCAAAATATCCATTTGTTTGTCTATTTTTGGTTTTAAATTTTGAAAGAATAACCAAAAGTTTTTAAAAGAAATTTTTATTGAATATATATTTTGTTTGATACATGTATACTACTGTTGATTTTTATGCAGAATGACATAATTTTACCTGTCGAGATACCTAGAAAATTGGTGTACTCTCGAATATAGGATACACTCTACTCAGGGGGTATAAGTTGAAAATTTTAATAATTATATAGCTCTAGGACAATTCTAAAATGTATTAGAATTTAATTTGCTGAATTATTATGTTTCATTTGGGCATTATTCCGAATAGTGCTTTGGTTTCTATGTTTATAATATTATATCAATGATTGGAACTTAGAACTAGAATGGCTAATTATTAATACTGTACCAAAAAGTCTTTATTAGTTTAAATATCAGTAGTTGCTTCATAGATGGGAATATGTTGCATTTTGAAAAATAAAAATAGAAATAGTAATTGGAAAGCTAATTACTGAATAAAGGACTGTTTTTGGAAAAGAAAAATTCATCTCACACTTCTAGAAATTAATTTATCTTTGAAACTTGATATTGAACATAGCAAAAGTTGAAAAATAAAAAAAAATAGCAAATGACATTCAATAACTTTATACCAACATTTTTGAAACCCTGATCTTATTTTTTTATAATTTTATTCAATCGGAAAGTGTTAATTTTGGCATACAACTGCAACATAAAATAACTAAAGGAACAAATATTTACCAATGGTTATTTTTATAATTATAATTATTTTAGATTTTTGAGACATCATGATTATTAAAATATTTTCACATGTGTAGATTTCATCTCAAACTATAGTGAATCTATAAGCACCTCAAGCCAGAAATAATAGATAATAGTATCTACATGCCATCTACTCTCAAGTAATCCCAGTTTCTGGCTTTCTACAAAATTATTGTTGAGCTATGTCTTTCCTATGTAAACTATCACATGTTACATCAGTTAAAACTGTACTAATCACTTAGCCGCTCAGCTATGCTGACATAGTATTTGATTAAACTGCATTATATTGATGACAAGAGGAAAATTCAGTAACCTCAGAGGCTCCATTTCTCCACTTCTGATAATGAGCAAGAAGGCAAGAAGACCCTCACGAAGGCTAGGGCATCTCACTGAAGAACTAGCTGATGACAAATGATGAGCTCTGGGGGCATAGCCTTTTTATCAAGGCTGTTCTCTTAAGAAAAGAGTTCTTGTTTTTACACTTTTGTTCTGATGTCCTCTGGCAGCTGTTTCCTTTAATAGGAAGTTCCCTCACTAGGAGCTTTCTCTGATGGTGCATCCAATCCGGATAATAGTTCGTCTAAGTCTGCTCTGGCCTGAGAGCCCAAGAATGTCATGTGCTTTGATACTCCTCTGCTCATGAATTTTCTCTCAATACAAACTATATATTTTACGTTTACACTGTGTCAGGATAATAGGTAGATGTGTGCATCAGTGCCTTGTTTGCATGAAAAATATATAGAGGCCTATTATTATAAGTTGAATATGAAAAAACACTTCACATCACATAAAAAAGGAAAAGGGGACAAAATCGATATTTAAAATGCCTGCATTAATTTTGCTTTCTGAGAGTTCAGGTTGTGGAAATATGGAAAAGTGGACTAAAGGACATCTTCATTAATTTCTTCTAAATGCTTCCATTTTATTGAGACTATGCTAAAAACTTTTGGAATCAATTGGATCAATGCTTAAATTTAGAAATGTAGCATTGAACATTTAAACGAGTAAACCCCAAAAACTCAAGACAGAATGTTAATATGCTAATGGAAGTCCTTCAAGATTTTAGTTTACATTTTTTATACCTTAGTAGAGCTTGCTATCAGCACATTTCTGTAACCTTTTTTCACTAAATATGGTATAGACGTGTTTATCCTTTTCTCATAAACATCATTGATAAAGTACACATTATTTTATCACATAGAGAATACTTAACATAGGGACAGTTTATTTCTCAATAGTTTTAGTAAAGTCTAGCCCAGCCACTAATAATTTTGACATTTTAAGACGCAAAATAATTGACTCCCGGCCCTGGCCGGTTGGCTCAGCGGTAGAGCGTCGGCCTGGCGTGCAGGAGTCCCGGGTTCGATTCCCGGCCAGGGCACATAGGAGAAGCGCCCATTTGCTTCTCCACCCCCCCTCCTTCCTCTCTGTCTCTCTCTTCCCCTCCCGCAGCCGAGGCTCCATTGGAGCAAAGATGGCCTGGGCGCTGGGGATGGCTCCTTGGCCTCTGCCCCAGGCGCTAGAGTGGCTCTGGTCGCGGCAGAGCGACGCCCCGGAGGGGCAGAACATCGCCCCCTGGTGGGAAGAGCATCGCCCCTGGTGGGCGTGCCGGGTAGATCCCGGTCGGGCGCATGCGGGAGTCTGTCTGACTGTCTCTCCCCGTTTCCAGCTTCAGGAAAAACAAAAAACAAAAAACAAACATAGGGAAAATTAAAAATAATTGACTCCCAAAATCTTATTTTGTCTCTTGCTCCTAGTATGATTTATTTAAATAAACCATATTTAAAAATGAAATGTAGGTTGGTTTGAGAGATGCCTGTAACTATCTGTGCCATGGGTACTTACTTACCAAGAAAAACAAATTACAGTGAAGTTTTCCTTTTGATGGCTGGAGTTTTTCTCATGAGACCAAAGGCCCCTGCATAGCCGCAGTCTAAATAGTGCTGGATCTCTTACAAGGGAATAAGTAGATAGTCTCACTTAAAGTTACAGATCTCTTGTGATTCTTTTTTTTTTTCTTTTTTTCTTTTTTTTTTTTTTTCTTTTTTCCAAAGCTGGAAACAGGGAGGCAGTCAGACTCCCGCATGCACCCAACCGGGATCCACCCGGCATGCCCACCAGGGGGCGATGTTCTGCCCTTCTGGGGCGACGCTCTTTTGCATCCAGAGCCATTCTAGCGCCTGGGGCAGAGGCCAAGGAGCCATCCCCAAGCGCCGGGGCCATCTTTGCTCCAATGGAGCCTCGGCTGTGGGATGGGAAGAGAGAGACAGAGAGGAAGGAGAGGGGGAGGGGTGGAGAAGCAGATGGGCGCTTCTCCTGTGTGCCCTGGCCGGAAATCGAACCCGGGACTCCTGCACGCCAGGCCGACGCTCTACCGCTGAGCCAACCGTCCAGGGCCGTGATTCTTTTTTTTTAAAAGAGATACAGAAAGAGAGAGAGAAGACAGGAACATTGAGCTCTTTCGGTATGTGCCCTGACCCGTGATCCATCAAGCAACTTCGAACCACCCAGTCTTAACTTATAAAAAAATCCAAATAAAAACAATCTTGCCACAAGAGTGAAAATTTTAGAGCCAGTAAATTTAAATTGGGTGATAGACATTTAGTGCGAAATTTAAGCATGAAAGATTGAGTCGGGCAGGTCTGGCCCTGTCTTGCTCTATCTATTTATTCTATAATCCTGTGCAAGTTACTTATCATGGCTCAACTTCAGAGCCAAATTCTGACTTTCTTTATGGACAGCAAATTTGTCAGCTCCATTATGTTTCAGGCAGATTAATATATTTTTAGCTTGCAATGTTTTCTTCAATGGAAATTTTATTTATTAAATTAGAAAGTTTCTGTTTGAAAAAAAAATACAAAAAACATCAGCAGCAACCGTGCTTAAAGTATACTTTGCCTTACCAGTGGTGCTGCAGCGGATAAATCATCGACCTGGAAAGCTAAGGTTTCTGGTTAAAATCCCTGGGTTTTCCTGGTCAAGACACATATGGGAGTTGATGCTTCCTGCAACTCCAACCCTTCTCTCTCTCTCTCTCTCTCTCTCTCTCTCTCTCTCTCTCTCCCCTCTTTAAAAAATGGGTGAAACCTGACCAGGCAGTAGCACAGTGGATAGAGCATCAGACTGAGACACGGAAGACCCAGGTTCAAACCCCGAGGTCACCAGCTTGAGCACGGGCTCATCTGGTTTGAGCAAGGCTCACCAGCTTGAGCCCAAGGTCGCTCTCTTGAGCAAGTGGTCACTCAGTCTGCTAAAGCCTCCCAGTCAAGGCATATATGAGAAAGCAATCAATGAAGAACTAAGGTGCCACAATGAAGAATTGTTGCTTATCTTTTTCCCTTCCTGTCTGTCTGTCCCTACCTCCTGTTCCTTTCTCTGTCTCTGTCACACACACACACACACACAGTGTAGAAAAATATATATACTTTATGCCAACATTTATTAATTCTTTGTTCCACTTTCTGGTAATTCATGATTTTTAAACCAGTTGGGAAAGTGTGATAAAACAGAGAAATGTTTTTTCTAATTCTATTATTTGAGTAAGAGTTCTACAATACATTCCAGAAGTAAAATAAGTAGGCATATTCTTGTTTGTAATCTAGGGGATAATGGATGTTACTTAGCGTAGTGGTAATGGTGATCTGAAGCTTTTCAATTATATCCAAAATGCTGACTTACCAATTCTGTTACCTCATACATATTATTAGATTAGTGCTTGACTGAGCTGCATGGAAGCATCTTCATATATCTTGAGTAATATACTCTAAATTAATGACACAATACACAATCTATTGAAGAATTTTCTTGAGAATAATTATTTTTATGTGTGTTTGATAAATTATGGTATAAATGGACTCAGTATAAAGCAATTATTAAAGAGAACAAAACATGAATCTATCCTTTCTTAGGATTATGATTACAAAATAAATGATGCTTAATTATTTGTTAACATCAATTAAATTTCATATAATGCTTGCCTCTTTGCCTAGAGTATAGGTTATTGTATACAGAAAAATATTTTCTAGGAGTATTCTTTAAGCATCCTTATTAATTTAAGAAGAATTCCTTTCTTTTGTCCTATGTCCTACAGAATAGACAATTTTTTTCAGTGCTAATTTTTTAATCACATTCATGTGGATCTTAGTTATTACTTTTGAGCTAATGAATAAACAAAAGTTATTACTGCTGTCCTTGAACCCAAGGGGAAAATTCTGAAGGTCAAAATACAGTGTGTCTGTAAAGTCATGGTGCACTTTTGACCGGTCACAGGAAAGCAACAAAAGAAGATAGAAATGTGAAATCTGCACATTTCCAAATAAAAGGAAAACTCTCCCAGTTTCTGTAGGATGATGTGGCAGCATGTGCACATGCGCAGATGATGACATAACACTGTGTATACAGCAGAGCAGCTAACGGCCATGCCAGTCGAGATGTGGACAGTACAGAGAAAAGTTCAGTGTGTTCTGTGGCTTGCTAAATTCGAATCCATGACCAAAGTGCAACGTGAATATAGGCACGTTTATAATGAAGCACCACCACATAGAAATAACATTACTCGGTGGGATAAGCAGTTGAAGGAAACCAGCAGTTTGGTGGAAAAACCCTGTTCTGGTAGGCCATCAGTCAGTGACGAGTCTGTAGAGGCTATACGGGATAGCTACCTAAGGAGCCCTAAAAAATCTGTGCGTGAGCCCACATCGAACTGCTCTGAATAGGTATGAAACTGGGAGAGTTTTCCTTTTATTTGGTGCAGATTTCACATTTCTATCATCTTTTTTTGCTTTCCTGTGACCAAAGTGCACTATGACTTTATGGACACACTGTAGTTGTACTCTCTCATGCTTGATCTCTTTCTCCAGCTCTCTTGTTCTCATGCTACCTCTCACTCTCTCCACGTCTCTCATTAGTGCCTCTAAATTATAAATAGACTCTGAGACAAAGGAAAAGAGGGAATCTTTAATATTAGAGATAATATGATTGACAGGAAATGAAAAAGAGAAACTATAATTTTCTGAACCTACAATCAAATTAATCAGGACCTTGCTCTTAATAGACTGATCTAAGAAACTTCATCACCACCAAATTCCAGAAATCAGGCACCAAATCACAGACAAGATGGTGTTTCTTTTAAATAAACACAGCATTTACTCAGAGCTTAAATTTGATGTCTTTTTTAATTAAAGTATTTTCCAAAGAGAATCTTCAATTGACTGAAATGTATAAGTCTCAGGCAATTGATACTTTATATGATTTTTCTCTTTAGTATATGATCGTGTTTTACTTTGGTAAAATGAATAAAAAGATTAGAATTTCATGTGACTATTGTCAGAGTGATTGAAAATAGAACTAAAATCTGCTCCATTTGCAAAATTTTATCAAGAACAGTAACTTATACTTTAATCCCAAACTCACTAGAATAAGTCATATTACATCTTTAAGAAGTACAAATCTTGAGCTTAGAGGCCTCATTATAAAATTTTTCATACTGTGCTAGTTAAAATATCAGATCATTTTTCCTTTTCAGCTTTGATGAATTCCTATTTCCAAATGGCTTAGATTAAAATAAATTTCTAGGTGATATATAATGATCAAACAATTCATAAGTTACACTGATTGCCAAATTATTATATAGACATTTGGTAAAATATAATACATTTATATAATCATGCTCTAAATATATTCATTTAGAAGAATCATATATAGTTAACCAAATTTGTAATTAATCTATATTTTAATAATGTAGTCTGTACTGTTTCTGGAATAAAGTACTATAAATGAACATAAAAGTGTGTGTGTGTGTGTGTGTGTGTGTGTGCATGTGTGTATGTTGTTTTTCCTTAGGAAAAGGGAAATACTTAATAAAAATTTATAATTTTATTCTAGATAATTCTTTAGGTGAAATAAATTTCTTATTAAAGATTTAATTCATATATTAGGTGGGTAAAGTGAACAATACAGTGTAAATAGTTGCCCATTTTAAACAAACTTTTCAACAATTCTAAGGGCATTTTTCCATCTCAAGAATCAACAGCTGGATGAAATTATAACCTTTTAATGAGTGAATAGTTTTTATCTAAACATTAGTTAATATTTATGACTGTTTTTTTCAGCTAATTAAATAAGACACAAAATAATTTTATCCTCTATAGTGGATATGCAGTTACTTATGTAAGATAGTAAAATGCTTCCCCATAGAGTAGAGTAAGAAAGAAGTCAGATAAGATCATTCCAATTTCTAGCATTTTCCAAAGTCGTAGCCATCCTTCTGTTTGAGAAATGGCATTCTTCAATTTATTTTGTAAATGGATATTTCAAAATTTATCAAAGTATTCTCAGCTTAGAAACTTTTATATATATGTATATAATGGTTGTAATGTCTTATCAGGTTAAAGGTCTAACAAAAGATTTTCTTTTATTTATTTTTTCATTGCATATAAAATGGTGATGTTTAACTAAGAAATATTTTACAGATTATGAGGGACTCTTGACACTCTACAATTAGTCAGTTCTTAGGAATAAGACCTATTATGGAAGACACTCAAAACAAAGGATGATCTTTGCCTGAATCAGAAAGTTATTTTCTGAGAAGAAAATTAATTTCTGAACCAGATAAAATGGAGACTAAATAGTATTTCTCAATCTATAATTCAAAGGCTCAAACAGGGTGGTGCAAAAGTAGGTTTACAATTATTGCTATTGAAAATTATACAATAATAATAAATAATAATACAACTATAAACTGTGTTTCACATACTCATGACTGTAAACCAACTTTTGACCCATCCTGTATATGCCAATTTCAAAGGAGTTTTCTATTTCTGTTTATGGTGAATTTAGTGGCTAAAGCAATGCAAATTAATGATTTCACAGTTCTGTATTACAGAAGTCCAGAGTGAGTTTCACTTGGTAAACTATGAAGGTGGTGGGTTGTATTCATTACTGGAAGCTCTATGGAAGCAGTTGTTTCCTGCTCACTTGGGTTGTTGGCAGAATTCTGATTCTTGTGGTTGCAGAACTGAAGTTCCTACTTTGTTTCATTGTTGTTACTATTGGCTGTCAGGTGGAGGCTGCCCTTAGCACCAAGAGGTCTTCTTAGCCCTATATGCTCAGAGCCAGCAATAAGGAAATGAGTGCTTCTCACTGCAAGATTTTTCTGCCACATTCTGTTTCAAAACTCTCTCTCTCTGACCACAGGCAGTAACAGTTCTCTGAATCTAAGGAATCATATTCTTGGTTCCACTTTAATAATTTGGTATACTCTTCCCATCATCTCAAACCCCTAAATTTAAATAAAGGAGTCAAGTCTTTAGCCATGTAAGGTAAATATTCACAAGTTGCAAGGCTTAGGTATAAAAGCAATGGCCACTCCTCAGTGGGACACAGAGCTGTCACCAACCTCCTGCCATCAATGCTGCCCCAACATGTAACTAATAAAGGCTATGTCTGCTTCATCTGGTCCTCTCTTTGGTTTCTTTGGAATCCCACAACAACACTATACTGATTTTCCAGATCTTTACTTCCTGTATTGCACACATATACACATAATGTAGGGATATTTGTGTATCTGTATGTACATAGATAATAAATATATTTAGATCTGTATTTGATAGATACTAAGGTCTCTGCAAATAAAAAAGAAATAAAATTACCACATGTAATTCACAAAAAACAGCTTTCTTAACCTTTAAAAAGGCACTTTAATTCTTGAAATATCACTTTAATTCAATATATATTTACTGAAGTCCTACTATGAAATATGAAGTATTTAAGTGCCATGGATTTCTTTTTTTTTTTTTTTTTTTTGTATCTTTCTGAAGCTGGAAATGGGGAGAGACAGTCAGACCGACTCCCACATGCGCCCGACTGGGATCCACCCGGCACACCCACGAGGGGGCAACGCTCTGCCCACCAGGGGGCGATGCTCTGCCTCTCCAGAGCGTAGCTCATTGTGACCAGAGCCACTCTAGTGCCTGGGGCAGAGGCCAAGGAGCCATCCCCAGTGCCCGGGCCATCTTTGCTCCAGTGGAGCCTCGGCTGCGGGAGGGGAAGAGAGAGACAGAGAGGAAGGAGAGGGGGAGGGGTGAGAAGCAGATGGGCGCTTCTCCTGTGTGTCCTGGCCAGGAATCGAACCCGGGACTTCCACACGCCAGGCCGACGCTCTACCACTGAGCCAATCGGCCAGGGCCGCCATGGATTTCAAACATAAAAGAGTCACATATGGTCACAGGACCCCAAAGGACATGTAGTCTTTTGGTCGAGATGACTCAATAGCCAAATAATTCTGATATAATCTGAAAGGTGCTCAATGAAGTGATGTATAACATATTATGAGAATGCAAATGCATAATTGAATAATCTTTCTTGGGAGAAAATTTCAGAAGAAACTGAAGAAATGAAAATACACGTTATTTCATGTTTGATAGATGGTTAGAGATAAAAGATTAATAGGTCATCCAGAAGAGAGGCAGTAGGATTCCAGTATGATTTATCTCATTGGAGCACCTGTGGTGAGTGGTGAGTAGGATGAGGCAGGAAAGGTTGACCAAAGCCTTGTTTTGCACCCAGGTCGATGGAGCTAAACAAATATCACCTCTTCTCTTACTGTGTCTTTGACAAGGTACTTTTTAAAATCTTAAATAAGTTGTATAATAATATCTCCCTCTGAGTATTGTCATAGTTCTGAGCCAGTCTAAATGTTAAGTCTCTAACATTCCTCCTATTCCATGACTTCAGTGTAGACATTTTTCTATAAGCAATGGCAGTTCATCAGAAGTCTCTTTAGTGATGAAGACTATGGACACAATTGTGAGAGAGTGAAGGCAGGAAGGCCACGCCAACTGTCCATGTCACACATAACGAAGCTGAAAAACAGATAATGGGGAGGAAGGGAAGGAGGTTGTTCCCAGATGTGTTTGATTGCACAGACTATAATGCAATCAAATTGGCTCTAATGGTATCACAGTTTCTGAGTTATATAGGTGATAAAGGTGAAGAAGAAATCAAATATAAGGGTTCTTATTCCTGCTTTACACAACTTGTTAGTGATATCATTGAAGAGAATGGATAAGAAAAGGACAGGCAAACAGATCAATAAGGATAATTTTTGAGTTCAGTTTTAAAATACTTGTTAGGAATATGTTTATGAGAGGAATTTCTTTTTCTATAGTTATCTTAAGAAATTTTATGTTCTTTTCTGATAAGTAGAAACTATTCAATGGCACACTGGAAAGTGATTTAGTCATCAAATATAAATATAATCTAACCCAAAGACATATATGTGTGTAGCATCATGATGTTTTATTGTATTTCAATCTCATGTCTGCAGTTGTAAAAGGCTTGCCTCTTAATCCAGGTCTGTATTTTTTACTTCTGTCGGAAAAGCTCCTTAAAGGCTGCCTAACATGGACCAATACATCTTGAGGAGGGGGATTCTGTCTTTCTTTTGTTTTAAATTCTCCCCCAAGGGCTTTGTTGTTCTGGTCCTAGTAAGTGTTTAACACATATTGTGAAACAAAATCATCCCATAATCTTTAAATGCAAACATTTTTTAATCTCTTGTTACTAATTAAGTTCATTAATATTCAATTTGGTGACAAGAACAAATTTAAGAGACTCTTCATGTTCACAAAGGCCCTGGCAAGTTCCATTTAAAGATGATAATCCATTCTGTCTCTAACATAAAACACAAAATATGAAGCAGGAGGCCTGAGCTAATCTTCCAGCTCATTTGAGTTGGTCGACTATAACTAATTAAGAAGGTGTGCTTTTTAGGAGTCCTGGACACAGGCAGGATGTGGGGCGGAACCAAGGGCCACCTGGTCCAAAGCAGCAGAGCTAGTGGAGAGTGAAGAAGCACTTTCTTCCCTGAGGTCTGACCGACACACGCTGTGCTAATCACATTTTGCTAGCACCCAGCTTACCCAGGCTTTTCCCTCTGCCATCATTCTTCCAATTACAGCGTCCTGGTGAGGTTTTCCGCTCGTCCCTGACTCCAGACAGTTCATACGCAGGACAAACAAGGAGAAAGCAGGTGGATGTTTCTCATCAGCAGCAGCAGTTGTGCGTCCTGCTGAAAATACCCACAGCGAATTATCAAGAATACAAGGGAGAGGGACAGAGAAAGACTGAATGCTAAAAGCCTCTGAGCTAATTTGTACAAAGATAATAAAGGGAGAAGGTTCCCTACCTGAGGGCCACTGCCAGGGCCACCACCCGGAGAGTGTTACAA
The DNA here is from genome assembly GCF_036850765.1 of Saccopteryx bilineata. Classification (NCBI taxonomy): domain Eukaryota; kingdom Metazoa; phylum Chordata; class Mammalia; order Chiroptera; family Emballonuridae; genus Saccopteryx; species Saccopteryx bilineata. Next base: position 185,509,692 of record NC_089494.1, read on the forward strand.
GTGCTCTGCAATGTCTTCTAATAATTCTCCCTCAATAGGCTAATTTTCTTTTCAGGAGGCTCTAAGGCAAATGCTAAACTAATTTCCATTCTATACAGATCTTGTTTTCAAAGGAAGCCACTTCAACAGGAATCATTTGGTCACAAAATACTAACTTTTAACTCAGAGTTGAGAAACACCTACCAGTGGGCAGAGAAGGCACAAAAGAATCCTAGGTGGGTATATGAATAAACTATTCATAAAGTCACAAAAGACCATTTTAAAAATAGGTACAATGTAACGTATATGTTTAAAGGACAATATTGTCTGTAAGTTAAATTAGATCTTTTTCATCTAAAAAAACCCCACAATTTTATTCCTTACTATTGAACAAAAAAATCACCAGAACTAATAAAGCAAACAATACACATTTTGAGATTATAACTTAACCTATATTTTATTATTAAGTATTAATATGTAACTACATGATGTTTTAATAAAAATTTGTTTGTACTATAAAACCTAGCATCTAGAATTGTGTGAGCTGATGCCTCATTGAGTCCCCTAATGTAGGGAAATGAGTCATGTAAAGGGCTCGGCCGCATGTAGGATGCACGAAAATCAGGCTAAATGCTTATGTCTCTTATTATTATTTCCTACCACAGTTTCTTCTTTGTTTTACAATGTAAAAAAATCAACACATATAATCAAATTTTAAGACAGTAAGTCTAATATTTCTTAACTTCACCAAATGAAAATTATTTGAAATAAATACTGATACTGGTATGACAACTTCAACCTTGCCACTTCAGTTTTATTTCAAATGGCCAGGTCCTCATCATTTCAAGTATAAAGCATTTTGATAATATTGAACTTTTTTACTACTTCTGATAAATTTTGCAAACTACCCAGAAAATAAATATCACAATGTTTTCAAGAATTCCTCCAACCAGTAAAATCATGCATAAACTTTTCATCATGTACTTAGAATATATAGTCTGAACTTATATTATCATAAAACTTTTGGTTATGCATTAAAATTTAGTGATTTTTTCTTCTCCTTTAAAGTGAAGGCTGTGAATTCTTTAGCTCACATAACTGAGGAATCTGGGGCATTTGACTTCAGATACATCTTGATATCATGCTTAAATCAGGCCATAAGGAAATCATGTCCGTTTACCTCTGGTTTCAGATTCCTTCTGTTTTGGCTTATTTCTAAGGAATGAATTCACCATGATATCACAAATATATTTAGTATTAATACCTGCCAACAGTCTATGAGTTTATCAACAATTGTGAGAGGAATGTGCTGCTTTTAACAGTTTAAGTAAGCCTGACCAGATGGTGATACAGTGGATAGAGCATTGGACTGGGATGCAGAAGACCCAGGTTCGAAACCCCGAGGTCGCCAGTTTGAGCGAGGGCTCATCTGGTTTGAGCAAAAGCTCACCAACTTGAGCCCAAGGTCGCTGGCTCGAACAAGGGGTAACTCGGTCTGCTGAAGGCCTAAGGTCAAGGCACGTATAAGAAGGCAATCAATGAACAATTTAGGTGTTGCAATGCGCAATGAAAAACTAATGATTGATGCTTCTCATCTCTCCGTTCCTGTCTGTCTATCCCTGTCTATCCCTCTCTCTGACTCTCTCTCTGTCTCTATAAATAAATAAATAAATAAATAAATAAAACAGTTTAGGTAAAAGTCTCAAAATTGAGTCTGATTCATAGCAGCTTGAAACATGAAATGATCCTTCAAAAACTTCTAGGCCATGGAATATGGTCATTGAACAGGTATGGGTAACATGCCTTGTCTTTGGAACAGAATGGGACATGTGACCCTTCCAATATTTCATCTTTTAATTTCCTTCCTCCCTTGTACTGTTTGTTTCATTTCGGTTTTCTTTCTTACATAAGACTTGTAAAGTATAAACTCATTGGAATAAATCCACAGTTACTAAAGAACACATGTTTATTGAACAAATGAACATATTTAATTTATATTTTCTCCAACTCCTTTTGCACCTGTTAATGGAATCAAACAATTAACACTGTAGTTTTACAATTCTAAGTTCCTGGTTTTAGTATAACTTCTAAACTTTAATTTAAGTAAAATATTACATTAGGACCTAAATTTAAGTAAAATATTTTACTTTTGCTTCATATATTGTGTAAAAATTAGCACAGTTGTGAATGGCAATAAACTATAAAAGAAGGTGCTGAAATAGATTACACACTGTGTAATCTTGAGCAAATTAATTTTTCTCCAACTGTATTTTTTTAACCCATGAAATGGGGATGTAAAGACTTGGCCTGAAAGAAAATCACACCTTTACTTTCTAAATTCAATAAGATGATGCATGAAGTATCATTAATAGTAAAGAAGTACTACATGCCAACTGTAAATGAAATATTTAAAAAATAAAAATAGAGAAGAATTATTGAACAGTTCTTATCATAGCTCCTCAAAGAATGGACTGGAGTAGGGCTGAAGAACATAGGTATGCACTGAATGTCATATTGTCACAACAGCCTACATAAAAAAGTCACAATTACATCAAATATGTTGAAAGACATTAGCAGATTGGAGGACAGAGAAAAACATTGTATTGTTTGTTCCCCAGGTACAAGAAGCATAAAAGTAGATAAGTTTGCTTATAATCGTGAGAATGTAAGAAATTGTCCAGAAATTTTAGTCACAATACAGAAGAGAGGATTGAAATGTCAGCCCAGTGGAAATGCTATCCTGATGTTATTGTAACGTGTTCTGAGTTAGTCAATGGGTGCAATTATTTTGGTACTGAACTATAAAACAGAACGAGATATTAGAGGGAGTGTTCAAAATTTAAAACAGAAATATACAAACTGCTTTCTAAGATAATTTATGTTCTATGTATCATTTTTATTTTCTTTATAATCTATAAAAATATATATATATATTTTTTTCTAATACCAAAGAAAAGAAGTCAATGCCTATTCTGAGTGGTATTGTATATACCTTACCTCTGGTTACCAAGAAAGAGAAAAAGAAGAGAAAAAGAATCATTTGGGAAACATGTCAAAATCCCCAGAGGGCTTGTTTAAACTCAGTGCTAGGACACATTCAGTAAGCACGAGACGTGGCCTAAAAATTTTCTTTTAATCATCATCTCAGGTGGTTGCGCAGGTCTAAGACCACACTTCAAAAAGACCCCAGTTCAGAAACGTATTCTGGCTACTTGTAGTTACTCACAAGTTTCCCAGTGTTTCTTTTCTCTCCAGTAGTTGTTTACGCCATTTTATTCGCTCAGAAAAAAATACCATTTTGTCTTCCACTTGTCTCACTCTGAATTGTTATTCAAAACAGGACCCAGAAAAACTTTTCTTTTATCCTTCTTACTCCTTTAGGGTGAAGCCTTCTGAGATTTCACAAAATCCTGGCATGACTTAGTAACTTCTACAACACAATGTATTGAAATAACTTTTTTGGTAACTCTTTCATCAGTTTCTCAAAAACAGGGACCATGTATAGTTAATATTTACACCTCCCCCAAAAAACACACTATGAGACACTTCCCAAAATAGCTATTGATGTGGAGTGCTCTTTTGTGCTTTCCTATACTAACTTTCAAAATAATGAGATAGTGAGAAAGAACTGAGAGCAAAGACTATCCCAGACATAGTCCATAGGAAGAGGATGGTGAAGATGAAGTGTCAAGTGCAAACTCAAGTCATCTGACAGGTGTTGCCTTTGAGCAGATTAGTTTAAAACAGGGGTCGGGAAACTTTTTTGGCTGAGAGAGCCATGAACTCCACATATTTTAAAATGTAGTTCCATGAGAGCCATACAATGAACCATGTATGTTATGCATTATCCAATAAAAATTTGGTGTTGTCCCAGAGGACAGCTGTGATTGGCTCCAGCCACCTGCAACCATGAACATGAGCGGTAGGAAATAAATGGATTGTAATACATGAGAATGTTTTATATATTTTTTTATTTTATCATTTTTTATCAAATTTAATGCAGTGACATTGATAAATCAGGGTATATATGTTGAGAGAAAACATCTCCAGATTATTTTATCATTTGATTATGCTGCATACCCCTCACCCAAAGTCAAATTGTCTTCTGTCACCTTCTATCTGGTTTTCTTTGTGCCCCTCCCCTCCGTCACCCGCCTCCCCCCCCACCCCCACCCCTGTTGCCATCACATTCTTGTTCATGTCTCTGAGTCTCATTTTTATGTGCCATCTATGTATGGATTCATATGGTTCTTAGTTTTTTCTGATTTACTTATTTCACTCGGTATAATGTTATCAAGGTCCATCCATGTTATTGTAAATAATCCAATGTCATCATTTCGTATGGCTAAGCAGTATTCCATAGTATATATGTACCAAAGCTTTTTAATCCACTCATCCTCTGACGGACACTTGGGCTGTTTCCAGATCTTCACTATTGTGAACAATTATGCCACAAACATGGGGGTGCATTTCTCCTTTTGGAGCTGTTCTATGGTGTTCTTGGGGTATATTCCTAAAAGTGGGACAGCTAGGTCAAAAGGCAGTTCGATTTTCAATTTTTTGAGGAATCTCCATACTGTTTTCCACAGTGGCTGCACCAGTCTGCATTCCCACCAGCAGTGCAGGAGGGTTCCCTTTTCTCCACATCCTCGCCAGCACTTATTCTGTGTTGTTTTGTTGATGAGCACCATTCTGGCTGGTGTGAGGTGATATCTCATTGTGGTTTTAATTTGCATTTCTCTAATGATTAGTGATGTTGAGCATTTTTTCATATGCCTATTGGCCATCTGTATGTCCTCTTTGGAGAATTGTCTATTCATTTCTTTTTCCCATTTTTTGATTGGATTTTTTGTCTTCCTGGTGTTGAGATTTACAACTTCTTTATAAATTTTGGTTATTAACCCCTTATCAGATGTATTGTCAAATATATTCTCCCATTGTGTAGTTTGTCTTTTTATTCTGTTCTTATTGTCTTTAGCTGTGCAAAAGCTTTTTAGTTTGATATAGTCCCATTTGTTTATCCTGTCTTTTATTTCACTTCCCCGTGGAGATAAATTGGCAAATATATTGCTGCGAGAGATGTCGGAAAGCTTACTGCCTATTTTTTCTTCTAAGATGCTTATGGTTTCATGACTTACATTTAAGTCTTTTATCCATTTTGAATTTATTTTTGTGAGTGGTGTAAGCTGGTGGTCTAGTTTCATTTTTTTTGCAGGTAGCTGTCAAATTTTCCCAACACCATTTGTTAAAGAGGCTGTCTTCACTCCATTTTATTTCCTTACCTCCTTTGTCAAATATCAGTTTCCATAGAGCTGTAGGTTTATTTCCGGGTTCTCTGTTCTGTTCCATTGATCTATATGCCTGTTCTTATGCCAGTACCAGGCTGTTTTGAGTACACTGGCCTTGTAGTATAACTTTATATCAGGAGTCTGATACCTCCCACTTTATTCTTCTTTTTTAAAATTCTTGAGGCTATTCGTGTTCTTTCTTGGTTCCATATACATTTTTGGAATATGTGATCTATATCTTTGAAGTATGTCATTGGTATTTTAATGGGTATTGCATTGAATTTATAGATTGCTTTGGGTAATATAGACATTTTAATGATGTTTATTCTTCCTAACCATGAGCACGGTATATGGTTCCACTTGTTTGTATCTTCCTTGATTTCTTTTATCAATGCTTTATAATTTTCCAAGTACAAGTCTTTAGTCTCCTTGGTTAAGTTTACTCCTAGGTACTTTATTTTTTTGGTTGTAATTGTGAAGGGGATTGTTTCCTTAATTTCTCTTTCTGACTGTTCATTGTTGGTGTATAAAAATGCCTCTGATTTCTGAGTATTGATTTTATATCCTGCCACTTTGCTGAATTCATTTTCAGGTCCAGTAGTTTTTTTACTGAGACTTTAGGGTTTTCTATATACAATATCATATCATCTGCAAATAATGATAGTTTTACTTCTTCTTTTCCAACTTCAATGCATTTTATTTCTTCTTCTTGTCTGATTGCTGTGGCTAGGACTTCCAGGACTATGTTAAATAACAGTGGTGAAAGGGGGCACTCTGCCTTGTTCCTGATCTTAAGGGGATTGCATTTAAGTTTTGCCCATTGAGTATGATGTTGCCTGTGGGTTTCTCATAGATGGCTTTTATCGTGTTGAGGTATGTTCCCTGTATTCCCACTTTGCTGAGAGTTTTGATTATGAACTGGTGCTAGATTTTATCAAATGCTTTTTCTGCATCTATTGAAATTATCATGTGGTTTTTCTCCTTCCTTTTGTTTATGTGATGAATCACATTGATTGATTAACAAATATTGTACCATCCTTGCGTCCCCAGAATAAATCCCACTTGATCATGGTGTATGATTTTTTCCATATATTGTTGGATCTGCTTTGCTAATATTTTGTTGAGGATTTTAGCATCTATATTCATCAGAGATATTGGTCTATAATTTTCTTTCTTTGTGTTGTCTTTGATTAGTTTTGGAGTCAGAATTATGCTTGCCTCATAAAAGGAGCCTGGAAGTCTTCCTTCCTCTTGAATTTTTTGAAATAGCTTGAGAAGGAAAGGAGTTAGTTCTTCTTTGAATATTTGGTAGAATTCAGTTGTGAAGCCATCAGGCCCAGGATTTTTCACTGTTGGGAGTTTTTTGATAACTGTTTTGATCTCATTTGGTGTAATCAGTCTGTTTAGGTTTTCTGATTCTTCAAGATTGATTTTTGGAAGATTGTATGTTTCAAGGAATTTGTCCATTTAATCTAGTTTGTCTAGTTTTTTGGCATACAGTTCTTTATAGTATTTTCTTACAATATTTTGTATTTCTGTTGTGTCAGTTGTTATTTCTTCCCTCTCATTTCTAATTTTATTTATTTGAGGTCTCTCTCTTTTTCTTGGTGAGTCTAGTTAAAGGTTCTTTGATCTTGTTTACCTTTTCATTTATTTCTGCTCTGATCTTTATTATTTCCTTCCTTCTACTACATTTGGGCTTTACTTGCTGTTCTTTTTTCTAATTCTTTTAGATGCAGGGTTAAGTTGTTTATTTGAGCTTTTTCTAGTTTCTTAAGGTGTGCCTGTAGTGCTATGAACTTCCCTCTCAGTACTGCTTTCGCTGTGTCCCATAAATTTTGAGTTGTTGTATGCTCATTGTCATTCGTTTCTAGGAATATTTTTATTTCTTCTTTGATATCATTCTTAATCCATTCATTATTTAACAACCTGCTGTTTTGTTTCCATATGTTTGAGAATTTTTGAGCTTTTCTGTTGTGGTTCATTTTTAGTTTCATGCCATTGTGATTGCAGAAAGTGCTTGATATGATTTTAATCTTCTTAAATTTGTTGAGACCACTTTTGTGCCCTAACATGTGGTCTATCCTAGAGAATGTACCATGAGCACTTGAAAAGAATGTATATTCTGCTACTTTAGGGTGAAAGGTTCTGAAGATATCTATTAAATCGAGTTAATCTAGTGTTTCCTTTAAGTCTGCTGTTTCTTTGTTAATTTTCTTTCTTGAGGATCTATCTAGTGATGTAAGTGGGGTATTGAAATCCCTTACTATTATAGTATTGTTGTTGATCTCGTCCTTTAAATCCATCAAAGTCTGCTTTATATATTTAGGTGCTCCTATATTAAGTGCATAGATATTTTTAATAGTTATATCTTCCTGTTGGATTACTCCCTTTATCATTATGTATTGACCTTTTTTTATCTCTTACTATAGCCTTTGTTTTAAAGTCAATTTTGTCTGATATAAGTATTGCTACCCCAGCTTTTTTTTCATTTCCATTTGCATGAAATGTTTTTTTCCATCCTTTTACCTTCAATGTATGTGCATCTTTTGTTCTAAGGTGTGTCTCTTGTAGACAGCATATGTACGGGTCCTGTTTTCATGCAGCTACCCTATGTCTTTTGATTGGATCATTTAATCCATTTTCATTTGTGGTTATTATTGATATGTATTTGTTTATTGCCATTTTATTCTTTAAAGCTGTATTTCTTTTTTGCTATATTCTTTTCTCACTTTGATCTGTTTATAACAGGTCCCTTACCATTTCCTGCAGCATTGGTTTGGTTGTAATGAATTTCTTGAGTTGTTTTTTGTCTGGAAAGCTCTTTATTTCTCCTTCGATTTTAAATGATAGCCTTGCTGGATAAAGTCGTCTTGGTTGTAGGTTCTTGTTCTGCATTACTTTGAATATTTCTTGCCGTTCCCTTCTGGCCTCAAGTGTTTCTGTTGAAAAGTTGGATGTCATCCTTATGGGGGCTCCTTTGTAGGTGATAACTTTTTTTTCTCTTGCAGCCTTTAATATTTTCTTTTTATCACTTAGCTTTGGTATTTTAATTATGATGTGACTTGGTGTAGATTTCTTTGGGTTTCTCCTTAATGGAGTTCTCTGTGCTTCTTGAACTTGTGAGAGTTTCTCCTGCATTAATTTAGGGAAGTTTTCAGCTATGATATGATTGAACAAAGTCTCTATCCCTTGTTCTTTCTCTTCTTCTTCAGGAACCCTATGATGCAGATGTTATTTCTCTCCATGTTGTCACAGAGCTCTCTAAGAGTTTCCTCTGACTTTTTGAGTCTCTTTTCTTTTTTCTTCTCTGCTTTCTTGCCTTCATTCAAGTTGTCCTCCAACTCGCTGATTCGATTCTCAGCTTTATCCATCCTGTTTTTAATTCCTTCCATTGTGGTCTTTATTTCTGATATAGTATTTGTCATCTCAGACTGATTCTTTTTTAATATTTCAATATCCTTTTTTATACTTGCTATTTCTTTATATAGGTGTTCATAATGACCATCCATTGTTGATCTAAGATCCCTAAGCATCCTTACAATCATTATTTTGAACTCCGCATCTGGAAGTTCGATTATTTCCATATCACTCAGTGCATCTCCTGAAGGTTTCTCTTGTGGTTTCATTTGGATTGCACTTTTTTTCTCTCATTATCTGTGTTTGGGTATTTTGTTTGTAGAGTTGGTTGAGTCTAGGCTTGGTGTTGTCTGCCTCAAGTTTTCAATTGTATTATTTCTAGGTCTTCTTGGGTTGGTATCAGCTATTATTTGTAATCCACTTTCAGATTTGGGCAGCTTTGAAGTCTTGATTTGTTTGTTTTCTTAACAGGTGATAGTCTTGTTTATTTATCTCAGCAGGAGGCTTCCTTGAAACTGTATCCAGGAATGCAATGGTTGTAACCTGAGACTCTTAAGGCCTCTTCCACCAACTAATCTCTCTGGGAGCAGGGTGTTTTCTCAGCTTCAGTAGGGGGAGGTGAATCTCAGATCTTCATGGAGACCTGAGTTACTGCCCATCCTCCCCACTTCTTGTTTTCAGCTGTGTCTTGTTGTGCTGATTGGAGCTGGAGAGATGTCTGGAGATCTCTTATCTGGAAGCAATTCAGTACCGTTTTGTGGAAGGATCAGTCCCTCCCCCAGCTATGGCCACCTCCAGCATGATGAGTCAGCTCTTTTAGGTCATCTCCTGCATTCCTTTGCCCCTCACAGTCTGTCCCTCTCTCTCTCCTTTCCACTTGGTAGGTAAGCTAGTCCTTTCAACACACTTCGCTCCCTGGGCCAGGCAAGTGGCTGTGAGCAGTATTTTCTGCTCTTTTCCCTGGAGTGAAAGCTCCTCTGGGCTCTCAGCCTCACCCTCCCCTCCATTCCTGTAAGCAGGGGAGATTCAGGTGCTCACTACCAGGTTTGTTGTGGCTTCTTCTTTGCTCCTTGTTTTTGAGAGCTGTTGTTGTAGTCCAGAGTTGGTTTTTTCATGCTGATTTTTTTTAATTGATTTGTATTCCAGTTTGGTGGTGAGAGCTGGGTGTCTGTGTGTCTGCCTACTCCACTGCCATCTTCAATCTCTGAGAATGTTTTATATTTTTAATGTCATTATTTTTTTTATTAAAGATTTGTCTGTGAGCCAGATGCAGCCATCAAAAGAGCCACATTTGGCTCATGAGCCATAGGTTCCCAACCCCTTGTTTAAAAGGATGCCAATGCTTTAATGAAATTAGCTGAAGGTGATTGTTGTGTCCAGTACTTAATTGTAGATATGACGCTCAAGGTCATGTTCTGAAATATAGCTTTTATTCTGAGAATATAAACTTGTAACCAGAGTGTAAATAATTAATATAATTTTTAACTACAAAATAATTTTGCCTTACTCTATTTTATTCAAGAGTCTGAATGCTGTTATAGTTTAATAATCTCTAAAATATATTTGAAATAGACAGAATATTCCTTTTTCCTAGGTTGACAATACTTCTCTCATACCTAGTTTAATATTAAGTGTTCCCAGACCCCAGAAATGCTCATATTAACATGATATATTTTTGGAGCAGTGGAAAGTTCATGATCTTACATCACTGATATTTGAAACTGCAGTTTTATCATTCCAGCATGGAGGGTGAGGGCAGAGGTGGCAGAAACTGCTGTAGGCAGTTCTGCACAACATAGACTTCTGTAAAAAAAAATCATTAAAATCAAAAGAGATAATGGAAAGGGTCTGGAAAATAAAATCCTAAAGACTCATTAATATTGGTCATGTTCAACTTATGAGACATAGGTAGTAACAGTTAAACAAGCAGAAAGTAGGAATATAAATATAAATATTTCAATTAATTATCCTTGGAGTTTGAGATTCAGAAATACCACCCAATCTCTTGGGAGTTTGATTGCCAGATAGCACTTTTATCAAAGACAATTAGGGCTCACAAGGATGCAATGTGATGATCAATAAAACTTTATGGGTTGCCTTGGCCAGTTGGCTCAGCGGTAGAGCGTTGGCCTGGCGTGCAGGAGTCCTGGGTTTGATTCCTGGCCAGGGCACACAGGAGAAGCACCCATCTGCTTCTCTACCGCTCCCCCTCTCCTTCCTCTCTGTCTCTCTCTTCCCCTCCTACAGTGAGGCTCCATTGGAGCAAAGATGGCCCGGGCACTGAGGATGGCTCTGTGGCCTCTGCCTCAGGTGCTAGAATGGCTCTGGATGCAACAGAGCAATGCCCCAGAGGGGCAGAGCATCGCCCTCTGGTGGGCATGCCAGGTGGATCCCGGTTGGGCGCATGCGGGAGTCTGTCTGACTGCCTCCCTGTTTCCAGCTTTGGAAAAATGGAAAATAAAAAAAAAATAAAAAAAAAACTTTATGGGACATGTTTATCCTATAATGATACCCTAGAAAACTCTAGGGGAAAATAATGGTCCTTAGTGCTGATGGGTTCATGAGCCTTAAACATCTCTTCCCCACCTTCTCTGCATTCACTTTTAGAGGCTGTTTTCCAGCTGTATGTAGGCACAATCCACTTCACCCAGGATGTCTGCTGCTCATAGAAAATCAGGACAGTAGTCAGAGGGACTGCTGCAGACATGTGGCTATGAAGAATCAGTGCACACTTCACACTTCATCCCTCTTGTCAGAGAATTAGATATGTACCACTGGCTCCTGAGGCCAAAGGTATTAATGTACATGGAGAAGGACATGTTTGTAGTTGCACCTCATTTCCACTTAGTCCCTAAAAAGGGCGCTATTGTTTTCAAATACCTTTCTTAACTAAGAAGGCAAGAAGTGAACATTAGGCATTGGGGTGTGATTGTGTCTGTGTGTGGCTGTTGAGGGGGTTGGTTTTGGAAAATCAGGCAGGTTCTAGTGTCGCCCCAAATGTGTCCCTCCTCCCTAGAATCCATGTAAACACAATAAATTAAAATAAAAAAAGAAAATCAGGCAGAGTACACAATAAGGGATGTGAAACATCCTAGCAGGGGGAAAAAAAAAGGCCTTTTTAGGTTCCATATGCATGCAGATAGGATAGTTTGTTTTTCTCACCATTGCAATGGTACCATATTAATAATTCAGAAAGATTATAACTTTACCTTTTTTTAGCTCTTGAGTTCTACTTTTATTAAAAAAAATATATTCTTTTTAATCAGCTGCTAACATGTCCATTTAATATTCCAAACTGCGATGTGAAACTAATCTCAATTCACTCAGCTAGAATGAATCAAAGGAAAAGAAAAAAAAAAGACTTGAAAGGAGTAAATTAGGACTGAAAAATGTTAAAGAGTAGATTGACTCTGACACACTTTAGTCATATACATTAAATATATGCAATATATATACATATATAATGATGTTTACTCAGTATTTGTTTTGTTTTTGTTTTGAGCAGCAAGCTATTAAAAGGACTGCTTTTAAAATGTGGTGTTTTCTTTCCTTGGTAATGGAAACATAACATTTTTTAATCAAACTGCATAATTTTTTAATGGTTATGTAGGATAAAGGGGTAAGAGAAGGTAGAAAAAATATATATGTTAAAAAACAGTGAGAACATACTCATAAAACTAAAAAAATTTTTTCTTGACTTAATTTTTCCCCCATTTTTGCCATTAAAATTTACTTTCAGTATTATTTTCTATTGGTTTCAGGTGTACAGAACAGTGGTTAGACAACCAGATACTTTGCAAAGTCTCTCCTCTGATACTTCCGGTACCCACCTGGCACCCTACATACTTATTACAATATTAATGACTATATTCCCTATGATGTACATTGCATCTTCATGACTATTCTGTAACTAATTTGGATTTCTTAATCCCTTCACCTTTATCACCCAGTCCCCTAATCTCCCTCTCCCCTCCAGCAATCTCAAGTCTCATCTTTGTGTCTTTGAATCTGTTTCTACTTTGTTTGTTCATTTATTTTTCCCCTTGAGTCTTTTTTTTTAATGTGATGCCCCCTTGAGTCTTAATTCTAGAAAGTTCTAAGTTTTACTATCTAGCTGACCAGGCGGTGGCACAGTGGATAGATCATTGAACTGGGACGCGGAGGACCCAAGTTCAAAACCACAATGTCGCTGGCTTGAGCGCGGGCTCATTTGCTTTGAGCAAAGCTCACCAGCTTGAGCCCAAAGTCACTGGCTTGAGCAAGGGGTTATTTGTTCTGCTGTAGCCCCTCGGTCAAGGCACATATGAGAAAGCATTCAATGTACAATTAAGGTGCCACAATGAAAAATTGATGCTTCTCATCTCTTTCCATTCCTGTCTGTCTGTTCCTACCTGTCCCTCTCTCTGTCTCTGTCACATACACACACACACACACACACACACACACACACACACACACACAAGAGTTTTACCATCCAGTTCAATTTCTGAGAAGATGTTTGTCTTAATCTTCACTTGTGCTGAATTTATTCCAATGCCTTTGCTAGTAAAAAAAAAATAGATTGGTGACATTTTCACTAACTATAATCTAGACTCTGTTAATAGAACCCACTATATCATTAATGAAAAATAATGAATGTCAAACTTTAAAAGCAAAAGTCATCCCTCCATATTCTTTTACTTTATTTCTTTATTTAAGGTAAGACATGTCATTCCATCTATCACCATTTACTGCTTCTTTAAGCACAAGCGATCTTTTCTGTTAATTGACAATAAATGACGATATAAGATAATTGGTTTGTTTTGATTTTTTTGTCTTATTTATTTGTTCAATACTCACTTCTCACTGATCTCCATAGCTTTTACTTTTCTAAGTTTTCACAATAATTGTTTAATGCTTCAATTTAGTTACTGCTGTTCATACTATGCTCAAAAGATGGCAATACTTATTTTTAAAAAGGAGCAATTATTGTATAAATCACAGTTGCATAACCTGGAACAGTTTCAGTAAAATAAAATCAAATAAAAATATTTATGAGCATGTATATTAGGAAAGCCACTTTGATGGGTTCATTTGAGAATACAAAGAAACATAAGCAATTCTTGCTCTTGAAATGCTTAAGATTTGGCTTACCCATTCAAAAATTCAAAACATAAGCATGACACTTAAACACCAGTAACAGATTAAAATGAGAATAAAAGCATAATCAGAAGAGGAAGCAACCAGAAGTAAATGATTAATTGCTAAAAATGTGGTGAGCACATTAGGCATTCAGGCACGGAAGCATCATGTCATATTGGAGTGGCAAGAGAACTCAGTACTGTAGTGATCTGAAATCATATAATGGATTTGGGTAGACAGTCATAGTAAGCCACAGACAGTGTGAAGCCTAAGGAGGGGTTTGGCAAGACTATAGGAAGGCAATTCAAAAAAGATACATAGTTAGAAAATCGCCAAGAGAGCTAATCAATTGCAGAGTTGCGTGGAGAGTGAGTATTCAGTTTTGACCGAAGAGGAGAAGTTACATACCAACATATGAATAGTCTGGGAATCAATGAGGAGTGCTTAATTCAGAGACATAGTATCCGAGCAAGAAAGTGACATGATTCCAACAGTGTTTGCTGAGGATTAATAAGGTATCATTATGTGTTGGGCTATTTGGATGATTGTAACGCTGATGCTGTATTACAGAAGAGATTTTATTTATTTATTTTTTACAGAGACAGAGAGTGAGTCAGTGAGAGGGATAGTCAGGGACAGACAGACAGGAACGGAGAGAGATGAGAAGCATCAATCATTAGTTTTTCATTGCGCGTTGCAACACCTTAGTTGTTCATTGATTGCTCTCTCACATGCGCCTTGACCGCGGGCCTTCAGCAGACCGAGTAACCCCTTGCTGGAGCCAGAGACTCTGGGTTCAAGCTGGTGGGTTTTTTCCTCAAACCAGATGAGCCCGCACTCAAGCTGGCGACTTCGGGGTTCCGAACCCCGGTCCTCTGCATTGCAGTCCGATGCTCTATCCACTGCGCCACCGCCTGGTCAGGCACAGAAGAGATTTTAAAGAAGGAGGCCCGTATGTCTGGTATTAGGGCTTACTGAAAACACTTGTTATACCTGGATTTCCTGAAGAGCTGGTGATGAAAGGACACTCTTATTTACTTTGTTACTCACTGCCATGTGAATAAGCTTCTGCAACTTAAGAGATAGTCAAGTATATAGAGCAAAAATAGTGAAGAATAACTAAGGTAAAGAATAATATTTTTAGATTCTAACTTATTAAGACTTAACTTCCTTTCTTTTTTAATTATTTTTATTTATTTATTCATTTTAGAGAAGAGAGACAGAGAGAGAGAGAAAGAGAGAGAGAGAGAGAGAGAGAAGGGGGGAGGAGCAGGAAGCATCAACTTCCATATGTGCCTTGACCAGGCAAGCCCAGTGTTTTGAACTGGTGACCTCAGCGTTCCAGATCAACGATTTATCCACTGTGCCACCACAGGTCAGGTCAAGACTTAACTTCTAACAAGTGGAGATTAAGAGGTGGCACAACCAATAACCACACACACGCACACCTACTTAAAAACGCATGCCCAAGATTGAACTTCTGGTTCAGAATGGCAAGAAGAGATGATGATTTAACATACCTAGCCTAGAAATCTCCCGTGGATTTAATATGTATTTTTCTAATGACTAATGACACTGAACATCTTTTCACCATCTTATTTTCCAAACATGTATACACTTTGGTAAGGTATCTGTTTAATTCTCTTGCTTATTTTTAATTAGTATTTTTCTTTCTTATGTAGATTTGAGAATTTGCTATATATTCATTATAATATATATAATTTATAAATATTTCACCCAGTCTGTTGCTTATCTTTTTATTTTATGTAATAGTATTTTTAGCAGGGCAAAATTTTATTTTTGATGGTTTCTAATTTATCTTTTTTTTTGTCTTTTGTGCATTGTGATTTTAGTGTAATTTCTAAGAAATCTGTCTAATTCTTGGCCACAAAGATTTTCTCTGTGTGTTCTTCTAAGATTTTATACTTTCATAATTTACATGTAGATACACTATCCATTTTTAGTTCCTTTTCATATAAGGTGTGAGGTTTAGGGTGAAGCAGTATTTTTTTTTTCATATGGTTGTCCAAATGCAATACATAATATTGTTAATAATATTATTCTTTCTCCATTAAATCATGAAAATAAGTACCAATGAGAATATTAAATATCTGTAACAATCTCAATCATTCTGGATATTTTTTGCCTTAAAATAGTAACTTATCTTTTCTAATATAAAATTTTAGATTTAAATATCTTTTTCAATTAATATGTTTCAAAGGTCAAAAAATTGTTTTCCTTTTCTTTAAATAGTTTTAAAGTATTAAATATACATAAAATAATATTTATAACATGGGTAATATATAAAGAATACATGTAAAATGTGGCAGAAACATGAAACATTCTAAATTTTTATTTGCCTCAAAAGCAGCTAAACCAACAGCAGTATGTTCATACTTTGGAATGTTATTTAACAATTAAAAGAAACAAATAATTGATCCAATCAACAATATGGGTAAACACTAAATTATTCTAAAAATTAGAATAAAAATGTACCTATTTTATGAGTCTACAAATCATTCTATAAAAGGCAATACTCTAGGGATGTATTACAGATCAGTAGTTTCGAGGGCTTAATGGTTGGGGGAGGATTTGCCTCTATAGGTGTAGAGCAAAGGAATTGGTGGGGTCAAGGAAATGGTTATAAACTGTACTGTCTTTTGGTTGTGTTATTGATTACATAATTCTGTGCATTTGTCAAAACTGAATTGTATACCAAAAAAATACATTAGTTATTACATATAAATTTAAAATATATTTTAAAATAATGAAATAAGCACCTGCATACTTTCTTCTATATAAAAAAAAAATAAAGCATGCTTTTAGTTTATTGAAAGAATGCTATGGAATCCTCAACACACTAGAGTTAAACACAATGCTGACTTCTGAGATTATGATTCCCTTATTTTTTCTTAGTGTTTCTCCTCATATAAATTTATCTTTAAACAGTATAGTGTTTGAATATTTATAAATATTCATTATGAAGTTTGAATATTTATAAGTGAGCACTTATTTTATATTCTACAACTTATTTTTTGTTCAATATTATTTTCTAATTTAATACAATTTTATGTAGATAGGTGTAGTTAATTCATTTTAACTGCTGTATTGTATTTATTTCAATGAATTTAGCACAATTTATTTATTAATCTTCTTTTGTGTAGACAATGTTAAGTTGATTTTTTTTCTAATTAAACTATGCTTCTGGGATAAATCTTAACTATCTTATCTAATAAACACTTACAAGACTTTCTTCAGTTTGAAACGCTAGAGAGTTGAAATACCAGAGAGTTATGTAATATGTGTATGCTTTACTAGATAACTTATACCAATTTTTTTAAATAGTTCTAATATATTTTCAATAGCTATGCATGAAATATATAACTGTTTTTCTGCATATCATTTCATCTTATAAGATTTAAACATTTTACAAATACAGTGCTTATGATAGATTTGGCAAAGATACACACAAAACTATTAAAATTATTTTTTATACATTCTAAAATTGTATATAGTTTAATATTTTTACTAAATGCTCTGCACTACTCTGTATAATGTATTTTCTTAAATTACAGTTGAAATATAATATTAGTTTTAGTTGTACAATATAGTGATTAGACATTTACATAACTTACAAAGTGATTACTCTGATAAATCTAGTACTCATACATTGTTATTGTACTGCTTCTTAAATAACAATAATAGTAAAGTTAAAAATATAGATGAGAGACACATGTTTTTAAAAGCCAGTTTATCATATAATGAGCAAATATACTTTGACAATAAAGAATGAGGAATATAAAGCAAAATCTTGTCCCTAGGACAAAAGTATATAAATATATATATATACTTCTACTTAAAGCAGCATAGCTAAAACAATGCAATTTAACAATTGGCAATCTTCTGAAAACTGTGTTCAACATAGTTAGCAATATGTAGTAGTGAAAAATGCCCAAGAAAACTAACAACATTCTATGTTATAGAACTTTATGGTAATTTGATATTTGAATAATTTCTGTCTACAATGATTCCATGTCATTTTGATTAGCTGTTGTTATGGGTTCTCACCATGTTGTTTTAATTTGTCAATGAAAATGTCTACTTTTCTCATGGATGTTTTTGAAAGAACTCTGGCTTTGCAAATCATACAGACTGAGTTTAAATCCCAGTTCTATAACATATTAGTTGTTTGCATGTGGGTTATTAGTCCTTGAGCTAAAAAAACTTTTTCTCTAAAATGCTACTTTATAAGGGGAGAGAGGTTAAATTACTTAAATGAATAAGTAGATGTTTTGGTATAAGAATTAGAGCCAATGGAACAATGAAATGGGAAAATGAGAAGTTATGACTATCCTCAGTTAATGCCTAATTATTGCAATATCTTCTTAAAACATTTCTTCTCTCTCTTACCTCCACACTCACTCCATTGAATATTCTAAAACCAGAGTGAGTTTTTGAAAACATAGTATAATTCATGGATGAACCTGACTAAATAACTTTAATAGCACCCCTTAGAGTTAAGTTTAAAATATTTTAACATGACTTACAAAGCCTTTCATGACTAACATTTCTTCCTTTTTCCATCTCTTATTACTACTGACTCACACTCTTCATTTCAGCTTTCCTATACAGTATTCTTTTCAGCTTCTCAATTTGTAAACTATGTTTCTAATGACTTGTTCTCTTGTTTGCTTTGAAGCTATAGGTAGGAGCTGGGGGTTAGCATCAATGCACCAGTGGTAGATGTCATTAGGCTGTGAATGGACCATTTCCATGCCTGATCCCTGATAAATTACTTTCATTTTATAATGTATTCTTACTGGGCCGACAAGACTTTAAAATTTGGTAAGTTTTTCATAAGGCATCTCATGATGTGCAGTTTATCAGAGACACTATTAATGTCCCATTGTCTTGGGTCTGGTCCCTACTAAGATGAAATGACTTAATTTTCAGATAACAATCTCTGTCTGCTCTATGTGGCATGAACTTGTTCTAGAACCCTAAGGATTTGTACTATGAGTCTCTTAGGGTGACATGTCAAGACTGAACCCATACTTAAGTGACATAGTATCTGTTGGGTCAATGGTACAAGTGGTAGTGGCTGTTTGCATTACTTTCTGGAAGGATTAAATAATAGATAAATTCAATTGTCAGGTGAAACTGCCCCTTGACCATGCTAAACACCTTATTCCACTCAACCAACAAGCACACACAAAAAAGAATTTCTCTCTAATTAGAGTAACTATTTTCAATTATAAAAAGAAAATTGTGAAGCTGTTATACAATGGGATAAAAAAAAATTGTTCCTGAAACCCAAGAGATTCTTTAAGGTTGGGGGCTGTGTTTAGTGCTTCATCATCTACTGAGGTTCTGGCTGATGACAAGGGAAATAGTATTATGGTGAATGGAACAAGAAAGCCAAAAATATTATATGGCCAATTATAGAAAGAAAGAAATATAATATTTTTGCATATTTTTCTTTGCTTGTTATATGTACATGTTTAATTGTATATACTGTTACTTTTCTTTTCCTTTTTATTATATATATACATTTCAGTAATCAATGTATTTCCTTTTGGTTTGTAACTCACCTTGATTCCCTTCACATTGCCAACAATAATGGAGCTTGTGCTTATAATTTTTTGTTTCATTGCAAGTACACTGTTAAACCTTGATAGTAGAAGGCAGCACAGGGACATTGCAAGAAAAAATAGTGTTTTTCTTTCCGGTTATGGTGTTCTTTCTTTTACTTCTTTTTGTTCCTATTACACTATTTATAGTTGCATGGGAGAAAAACATTCAATGGTGTCCTGTCCCAGCTGTGCACCCAGAGTGTGAAATCTCTCTGCAACCTTCGGTTCTCAGCCTTAGTAGATTGGTGACCAACCTACAGCAGCCCACTCATGCAGACAGTGTTCAACCAAGACCTTGTGCTGCCTAGCCAGAGATGGCTATAAAGTCCTGAATGAATTATTCTGCTGGTTTCAGCCCTTCTGTGTTCTAGAAAGTTGTTACCTTCTTGCCAGTCCCTGCTGTATCCTGAACATCTATAGCCTTCATAGCTATACCAGTCTCCACCCACTTCTACTCTAGACAGGCATTTCTATTTGTCATTCAGAGTCATGGACCCACTTGCCATACAAGGTGTTCTCAACTTTCCCAGTGATTGTGGACATATAGGCCTGGGGCAGCCCAGCAAAGTTTGGTACCATCCAGTGTGCTGCAACCACACACCTTCTCTGGTGAGGTCTGAATCCCAGTCTTGGGATGAAGGTTTCTTTCCAAGTGTTTTCCTTCCATGGCTGTGTTTGTTTAGCTTTCAGATACTTTTTAGAGTTCTCCTTATCTGTTATAATTAATCCTTAGTCATAGTTAATAATCCTTTATATTAAACTGTTCCTGTTCAACATATGGTTTCTATCTCCTGATATATAACTCTACTATTATGGATTTAACTGACTTTGAAAATTTTGGTTTTGTAGTGTTCTGAATACAATGATCTCTTGTAATATAGGATGGCCTGGGAAGACAAGTTTGTACAACATGGAGAAAGGGAGTGAGGCAGACATGATGCAAGGTCAGGGAGTTAAAGGCCTTTGCAGTGCTGGTAGAAAGGCTGTTCCAGTCAAATACAGTAGGATTTAGTCTTTAGCATCTTCTTTCATATGCAACATACAAATCATCATCAAGCTTTGCCAATATTTATTCCATAATATTTTTTAATTATTTTTTCTTCTTTTCATCTCCTCCATTAACATCTTAATCCATGTAGTTATCTATCACCTTTCATTCATATGCCAATTAAACCTTCTAACTAACCGACCACTTTTCTTCCTGCGCTCCTCTAAACTGCTTTTTATAAGAAAATTAGTTTCTAAAACATATTTTAAACAAAATAATTTTATTAATATTTTTTACTTGTATTTTGTTTTTATTATTTTTGTAGTTTTGTTTTTGGTCTCTAAAATCTGTATAGGGTTATTTCTGCTCAGCTGACTCAGTGGTAGAGCATAAGCCTGGCATCTGTATGTCCCAGGTTCAATTCCTGGTCAGAGTACCCAGAGAAGTGACCATCTGCTTATCTATCTCTCCTCTTCCTTTTTATGTCTCTCTTTTTCTCTCCCTCAGTCATAGCTCTATTGGTCTTGAGCACATTATTCCCAGGCCTTGAGGATGGAGCCTCCATCCCGGGTACTAAAAATAGCTCTGTTGCAGGTATAGCCCCAGATGGGTAGAGCATCAGCCCCAGATAAGAGGTTTCCAGGTAAATCCTGGTGGGGACGCTCGCAGGAGTCTGTCTATCTCCCCTCCTCTCACTTGGAAAATAATAAAAAATATATATACAGGGTTAGGTCAGTCTTGTACACCATTATAATAGTAGCTCTGAATAGACTGTTAGCACATACAGTAGGGATCCAATTTGTATTTGCTGAATAGTGGATGAATGATAAGTGACTAGAAATCTATTATTGATAAGTTCTTTAAATTATTATTTAAGTCTTCTACTATATTAATGTATTGAAAAATGAAAAAGCATTGTCACTAAAAAAGTGGTGCTTACTAAGCATTAGGATAAGATGAAACATAGTAGAATAATTTCTGGGTAATCAGAATTTTATAAATAATATTGTTTGGGAGAATAAAACCACATGACTGTTAAGAGAAAAAAATTGTTAGGGGAAATAGAAAAAAAAGGAGATGTTTCAAGTAGAAATATTAAAAATTATTAAAATGACAAAAAGTAAGTAATCCAGGCAGAAAGAATGGAATAAGCAAAAATGAGGGATGTAAGAAATTCAGGAGCTATATAAAGAATGCAATCTGTAGGTGAGCTGACCACAGGTTATATTAAGAACAAAACAAATAGCATTTATTTATTTATTTTTTTTTATTTTTATAGAGACTGAGAGAGGGACAGATAGGGACAGACAGACAGAAAGGGAGAGAGATGAGAAGCACCAATTATTCATTGCAGCACCTTGTTGTTCATTGATTGCTTTCTCATATGGTCTTGATGGGGGTCAGGGGGTGGCTACAGCAGAGTGAATAACCCCTTGTTCAACCTAGTGACTTTGGGCTCAAACCAGTAACCTTGGGCTTCAAGCAGTGAAACTGTGGGCTCAACTCAGCAACCATGGGGTTATTTCTATGACCATGTTCAAGCCAGTGACCCTGTGCTCAACCTGGTGAACCCACACTCCGGCTGGTGACCTCAGGCTTTCAAACCTGGGTCTTCTGCATTTCAGTCTGATGCTCTATCCAATAAGCTACCACCTAACCAGGTACAAATAGCTTTTAAAAACAAGGGAAGATTAGAGAGAGAATTAATAGCAATGTTAGTAAACATCTGTCATTTTAGTAGAGTTCAGCTTTGAAAATCCTTCTTGATTGTGGAAGGAATTCACCAGCTTTTCAAATGCAGCACACATTTAACTACGGAAGTGAATTGTGCTAGACATTTGCTTCCTACATTTCTTTTACACATAAGTTTCAGGCACAGGGAGTAGGACAATTAGATGTATATGTCCTAGTTTTTCTAATATAAACCAAACCATCAGCTAAGCATGGTAACTGTTGGGGTCAGCTTCACCTACACTTATTTTCCAAAGTTATGTATGGGTATAGCTCCCTTGACAATACCCATGATTTCAGCATTAGTGAGTAACATTACCAGTATCTTAATACAGGTTGATAGAATAATTATGAGTATCTTTTTTTCTTCATTGCACCACCTCTAATCATAGTTCTGAAGCAGTGCCATTGATTGAGTTTCTCAATATCGTTCTAACAAAATGCTTTTGTGCTTAAATTATTTATTTTTTTGATTCCTAATGCTTATACCTAAGAACCCTGACTGATACACTAAACTAAAAAGTTTAACTTTCATATAAAATAAAGTATAAATACTTTTTATGTAAAATAGAAATTATTTTAACAGGAAAATATTCTGTAGATGTACATTTATAAGATTAATTAAGAAGCAATTTGTAGGCAGCATAGAAGCCAAGAGATGCTTGAGACAGTGAGCCAAAAAAATAAAAATAAAAGCAATATGTAGAGGCATTTCACAAAAGAAGCAATACAAATCACTAATAAGCATATGAATAGATGTTCAATCTTGTTCATAAATAATAAATGCAAATTAAAACAACAATAGCAGAATAGATTGGCAAATATTAAGGAATGATAACAGAAGGGTTAAGAGAGTGTAGAGAAATTGAATCCTCATATATTGTTAATTAAAAAGTGTGTTTCAGTTGCTTTGTAGATAATTGGGAAATATATTTCATACATGAATGATGATTTTTTGGAATGATACACATAAAACTAATATAGAAAGAATGGAGTGTTTATGCTGAAAGAGAATTTCAAATTTCACTGTATTTAAGTTTTTAATGCATAATTTTGATAACATAAAAAGGGAATAAGAAAGAATTAAGGCCAGATATGAAAAAAACAATTTGAATAGAAAGAAAAAGATAGTAAAAGACAAAATCAACATTTAAGACAAGGAGTAAATTGTTTTGGAAAATGATTAGGTATAGAAAATAAAGAATGGAAAGAAGAAAAATATTATTTAGCCATATGAAGACTAGGCAATAGGAAAAAATAATTATAAACCAAATAGAATTATAAAAAATAATTGTTTTGAAAAATAAATTTAACGTTTAAAATTTGTATTTGAGGGGTTCATTTGGATGTTTTGCTAGATATCAAAATAAACAGAGATCAGTCAAGAGATATCATGGTTCAGATTTAGAAAGTACTCAAAAAGATGGGAATGTTGTAATAACGAGACTGTTTAAGAAGAGAAACCAATAGAAATTAAAAAGCAACATGATCTTGAAGTTTTATCAAAACTACATTTGATCATTAGAGAAAGGGGAAGAGCAGACTATGTGTAAAGAGAAGAATCAGAATAGCATCTATATGTTCATTGTAGTCAATGGATGATACAGTTTTAAGAAGATAATCAGCTGTGTGGATAGCTACAGAGAGATCTATAAAGGTTTAGGCTGAGAAAAGGTCACTTGACTTTAGGATTAGATTGCTGGTTTCAAGTTAAATAGTAGTAGACACCTGATTACAAACAGTCCTAATATACCGAACAGTAGCATTAGCAGAATAAACTACTCCTTTGAGGAGTTAGTCACTAAAGAAAAGGAAAAAAATAAGGAAGGTAGCTCAAGGGATTAGTAAAGCTATAAAAAAAATTTCTCAATAGCATACGTGCATATTTCTTATGAAGAAGTTAGACATATTGTTTTTATTCAATGTTGATCTTTTTCAATAATAAAGAAGCTAATTTTTGGAAGGCAGACTATAATTGGTGGTAATTATCATTATTATTTTTTTATTATTATTATTTGTTCATCAGAATCTTTAAGTTCTAAAATTCAAAATTTAACTATGTTCGAAAGGAGTATTCTGATATAGTGTAGGAGGCTGCCCCATTTTGGGTAAGACCAGAAATCAAGGGATGGTAGGGAGTGAGCGGATCAATTCGGAGTCTAGAAAATTATTAAATCTAAAAAATAAATCTTCTACTTTTATATCTCTCTTCTGTACCCTTACTAAAACTGTGCTCATATCTTCTAGCTGGGTTTTAGATGTTGCAGGCATTAAGAAAAGGGTTCTGTGTTTTCATTTGTTTAAGTCATTAAAGGAAGAGCATTATTCCACTGAGTTCTGGGTGTCAGATTCCACCAGAGACAAAACTCAGAGGCCCTTGCCTTCAGTAATCTCACCCAGCAATTGTTAATATATAAAATATCCCCAAAAGGGAGAGTAATCTTAAGAACAATGATTAGGACTCTGAAGCCTAACATAGCTCTTCTCCACAGGAGGAAAGAATGTCCTTCATTGCTTTGGAATTACTGGATTTGATTTCATTTGTATTATTGGCTGTTACCATACAGAATATAGAAAATATGAGAAAATTTTTACTATAAAGAGTTAAAGTATGTTGACTGACAACTATAAAAACATTACCAATATATTGGAAGGGATGCACTGAACCTAAAATGAGAGCAATAGTTTTTAAGTAGAAAAGATTTCTTTCTGTAATTTTTATCTCCAAATGGATAGGAGAATGTTATTAAACATTTTGAAGACATCAAGAAGCAGTCACCTTGTGACCAGAGTCATAATATATGAAGTTAGCTAGCAAAGAATTTTGCAGTCAGATTTATTGAGAGGGCATTGATATTTTCTTAATTTAAAAAGATATCACATACAGAGTTGACAGATTTGGTCATCTTCATCAAACAACTGGTCAGTTTTTCAAGGAAAAAGTAATCTATCAGATCAGTTACTTATAGTCCAATCAATCAAAAAAATGGCCATTTGCCTGAAAATTTCAATGTTAATGTTTCCTTTTGGCATTATGCAGGCATAACCACTTTTCATAGACTTTTATACTTATTCAAGAGAACAGCTAATTTCACTACTTTTATACTTCCTGATCTGCTTTCTCCCCACAAAATATAATAACAATCAAATCACATAAGAGAAAAGAGCATTTCATTTTTTAAGCATTTTATTTCTAACCAATCAGATGACTCCATATACAGGAAATAGCTATTTAAAATGCCATCTCTATGAATATTCAATTTAATTCAGATTAAGCTTTCCCATTAAAGAAAATGAAGCAGAATGCTGACCATGCCAATATATATACATATATATATATGATATATACATTTAAAAACTATTTTTTTGAGTATGCCATATGTAAAGAGTCATTTGGGCAAGCATTTGGGCAATAGTATTTTTTCCTGTAAAAGTGATATACTTTTTTATATCTATAATATTTTTGTATAGTCCTTAAAATAAGTATAGCAAGAAAGGTTTGAATGCTAATTTACCAGAGACAGAAATACACATTTATATCCATGGCACTTAAAAAGTACATTTTCCCCCCTACAATGACATATTATAATGATGTCAAGGTCTTGAAAAAAAGATCATGACATTAACAAGATGGAAGGCTAACTTAATGGAAGTTCCATTGATAAAATGCCATCTTTAGAAAGCTAGTAATTGTTCTTTGGCCATTATACTCTTACCAGAGAAGCAATATATCAGATGCTTGCTCATCTAGGCATAACTTTAAAAGATTCTGAGACACTGTAAGTTGTATATCACTAAACTCTAGAACATTAAAGCAACTAACCTATTCATTAATTATTGTATCTTACTGACTAGAGTCAAGAATTATGACAGAGAATTTAATCGTTAAAAACCTCATACATAATTATTTGAAAGTGTTTTCTTTTGAAATAAAATACACTCTTAGAAAAAAAGTCAAAGATTCTACATCTCATATACAAATGAATAATCATAGAGCATAGGATTTTAAAGTTCTTAAGTCTAAAATTATGCTGTGCTTTATTATGATGTTTTCATATGAAGCTGAAAATAATTATGTAGCATAAAAATAATGGGGTCACAGTTAATAGCAGATAAATTAGCTTTAACATAAATATTTCACTTAAGATTGAAATTAAAACTTTAACATTAAAAATATGTGATTTTTATATTTTTATTTGCATTCTCTGCGTTACCATTATTCAAGTTCTTATAAATCATCTTTTTGCTGTTCTCTTTCTTGGTCATTGAGCTATTTTTATCTTTTTAAATCAGTGAGAGGAGGGGAGATAGAGACAGACTTCCACATGTGCCTGGACCAGGATCCACCCAGCAAGTTCATGAGGGGGAATGCTCTGCCCATCTGCAGTGTTGCTCTGTTGCTCAGCAACCGAGCTCTTCTTAGCACATGAGGCAGAGGCCATGGAGCCATCCTCAGCCCCCAGGGCCAACTTGCTTCAATTGAGCTATATGGCTACAGGAGGGGAAGAAAGAGAGAGAGAGTGAGATAAGTGAGAGGGGGAAGGGTACAGAAGCAAATGGATACTTCTCCTATGTGCCCTGACTGGGAATTGAACCTGAGACATCCACACACCAGGCTGACACTCAACCACTAAGCAAACTGGCGAGGGCCATCATTGTAATATTAAAAGTCAGTTTTTGTGCTATTGCTTATCTCGAGAGATTTTCTTGTAATTATTTCATTCAATCACAGAGAACACTTAGAACTATTTACTCACAGAGTTATAGAAATGAAAATTTGCTCAATATGGTATTCTTTATATACCTATGCTCTTCTACCACACAGCCCTTTAAAATTCACCACTGAAGGCCTTGACCAGGTAGCTCAGTTGGTTAGAGAATCCTCCCAATGTGCCGAGGTTGGGGATTTAATCTCTGGCCAGGATCATACAAGAATCAAACAATGAATGCATAAATAAGTGGAACAACAAATTAATGTTTCTCTCTCTCTCTCTCTCTCTCTCAAAATTCAACCAATAAAATAAAATAATAAAATTCATCACTGAGTGCCAAGTAGTAGGTTTATAGTTTCTAAGAATTTTCAGTCTTGCACCATAACAAGTCAATCATAAAATGATCAAATTTACTTAAATTGTCTGATCTAAGAATCTCTTCTGTATCCACTTTATTCACAGTGCAAGTATTCATTTATTCTACAACTATTGATCCAGCTGCTGCTTTACAAAGCACAATGTGAAAGGCACAAACATAATTTGTGTTTGATTGTTTTTCTGATAAGTAAACTCAAACTTTGAGTCTAGGGTTTGTGGAAAAGAAAGTGAACAAAGCAAGGTAGAACAGAAAAGCAGTCAAGCGAAGTTGTAATTTTAGTTGAAATTCCAGTCTCAGCCTGTCCACAAGTTTGGGGGCTCTGATGTGATCACCTGATATTTCCTCTCTCAGAATTACCGTGAGGTTCAGTCATTGTGTTTTGGCATGGCTGCATCAGTATAAAGTAAACTCCCAGGCATTTGCTGTCCTCTGAATGGGCATAATAACTTCCGGGTTATCTTCTGAAGGTCACAGCAACACACAAATTTGGGAATGGTTGCACAGATCAGGTGACTAAGGAAGAAATCCAGTGTCCAGGAGGGGCCACAAGAATCTTGTCAGATGTAGACAAGAGTCTAACAAAGAACAGTACTTGTTCTAAAAGATTTTACAGTAGTTTGAATTTAAGAAGCAAACCAAAAAATAAAAGGTTCTATTTTTTTTTTAAATTTAGAAATACTGCTGATTAAGCTAAGTTGATTACACAAAAGCCAAACCTGTATCCAATGGTTTTTTGTTGTTGTTGTTTTGTATTTTTCTGAAGCTGGAAACAGGGAGGCAGTCAGACAGACTCCCACATGTGCCCGACCGGGATCTACCCGGCACGCCCAGCAGGGGGGATGCTCTGCCCATCCAGGGCTTTGCTTTGTTGCGAACAGAGCCACTCTAGCGCCTGAGGCAGAGGCCATGGAGTCATCCCCAGCGCCCGGGCCATCTTTGCTCCAATGGAGCCTCGGCTGTGGGAGGGGAAGAGAGAGACAGAGAGGAAGGAGAGGGGGAGGGGTGGAGAAGCAGATAGGCGCTTCTCCTGTGTGCCCTGGCCGAGAATCGAACCCAGGACTTCCGAACGCCAGGCCGACGCTCTACCACTGAGCCAACCGGCCAGGGCTTATCCAATGGTTTTTACAAATGAATGTAGCTGGCCTGTGGCAAACTCATTTTCATAGTTGCTAGCATTTGTCTTCAGCATCACCCAAATATATTTTCCTTTTTGAAAAAAAATTCTCCATAAATATATATAGATAATACCCACTTTGGATCTGTGCATGTAAAACCCATATGGCTAAAGGCAGTTAAATGCCTGGAAGATTATCCTGAGAAGTTCTGCGGTTAGTTTTATATTCATTGCTCTCAGTGTTATTTTTGTAATTGTAAAATTAAGGAAGAGTAAATCGAAAGATATAAAATGTATTATAACCACCACTTAGTTACTATGCTATAAATGAATTTGAATCTCTGTAATTAGATACCAAGCTATTTCAGGTATTTTATAGGATACGATGAAAGAAAAAAAAAGTAAAGATGTTCTCTGATATTCAGGCTTTTTTTAAAAGCTGTTTAAATGGAAGTTTTATCCAACTGGCTAAGCACCCATCTGCTGAAAAAAAATTAGGAATTGGTGTGAGGAAATTGACCTTCCTCTTTACATATGAAACAAAGTAAGCTAAGAATGACCTTACCATATGCAAAAAAAAAGCCTTTATTTTTAGAATAATGAAGCTAAATTATTGAAAAGAAATTTCTCTTCTGGAATATTTGAAATACTACATTAAAATTAACCTATCCTATATAACTTTCTTTTATAGTTTTAAAATACAGTACAACTTGAATTCAGGTTTAGTCACTATTAATGTACATATTTACAATATAACTATTAGAAATCAAAACTTTTTCTTACAGAAATGAGTGGCAAAATAGTCTGAATATTCCTTACATCTTATCTGTGTGTAAGAAAAGATGGATGAAATTGATACCTCTGGTATTTTTCATCATTAACACATTGAATGATGATGTCTGGGAAAATCACCCTATAGTCAACTTATAATACTTATTACATTTCAGAGCTAGCACACTCAGTTCATGTTTGGCTCACCTGAACAGTATACTAGACCATGGCTGATTAATGCTACCATATTATTTATTAACTAAAATTCAACCAGCTTTTCAAGATAAAATGTGCAGCCCTCTACTCCATGCAATTTACCTAAAGTTTTGAAAGTAGAGTGGATAATGAAAAGAGCAATTAGATCTACAACCTGAGCAATGCCATTAGTCTCATTGTAGAGCTATTTTGCCATGTTTCTCATTTACATAAAAATAGATCTAAAAGCAACATCACTAAATAATATGAATGATTATATATGCAAATAATTAAGTAGGCGATAAATAGGCTAACTTCCTGGTAAGATATTACAGAAAGCAAGCAGGCTAGACCTGGAGGGGAGACTTCTTCAAGCAGCTTTTTAGTTTAGAAGAAAGCAAATTAATTCACCCTTTTAAAGTTACAAATAATTTTTTTATGCAGCACTTTTCTCTAAATGCACTTTGCAAAATACCACCGCAGGCAAGTGATTGAGTTTTAAACATTTACTCCTTTAGAAATGTTCTAATTTTTAGAAACATTAAGGTGATGAAAATTATTCCTTATGTTTATTGATTTATTCCCTTTTAAAACAATTTTTCTCTGCTAATCATTCCATGCAATTATCATTTCATCTATAACACTAGGGAACAAATTTTTTTTCATTTTCTATTGCATGAGGTTATAATTGGGCCTATCTTTCATCTAAAACTTTGACGTCTTTACTGAGTGAAACAGCATCCTAAAACAGTATAAAACAATATTATTGGTAAAGATTGTTAAAAGAAGTATAGGAGTTATTGTGTAACTTTTAATATATACAACCAGCCATAATAATTCCTAATTAATATTTGGTATTGGGTCCATTAAAAATGCTAGCTACTTAAACATTTTTGACCTAAAAAAATGGTAATTTCCTATGAGTCAATACTTCTTATTTGACATATTCTCTAGTCAAAATGAAAAAAAACTGAACTTTTCATACTTCTTGTTTCTAGGTTTCTTACTGTTCTAGAATCTGTAGAATATTTAAGCTAATAACAGTAATTACCATTATTATTATTGACAATAACAACCTTTTATGGGGTACTATGCTGTGCTGGACACTGACAAAAGTTTTCTATGAAATGTCTAATTTTATTCTCAAACATCCATGTTGAGAGATTAAATATAGAACTAGTGAGTGAACAGACCATATGTGCAATAGAACTCTGACCCACAAACTCTGCAGCAACCAGTCCAGGGAGTCAATTATCTTCTGTAGCAATTGGCTTTGGAATTATGAGGAGTTGGACAGTGGATACCAGCTTTCAACTTAGGACCAATGAGAGAGAGTCAAAGACTCTCCCGTAACCAATCACATAAAGATCCCTGCTTGTAGTCAGTCTGCTTCTAGCTTTCCCATGCCAAAGTTTACCGTTGCAACATCGTTGAGCCTCCCCTTTCTTCACTATGAAGCTTTTCCACCTCCTGACCTGCTTTCTCAAAGGCAACTAATGGTGGCTGACACCCTTTCTGTAGCAAGTGCTGAATAAATAGCTTCTATATGTTCTCATTTGGGTGTTTTCTTTAACAAGAAAGTAATAATTTACTCAAAGAATAAATTAACCCTGTGGTGTCATTTTTTACTTATACACTAGGATTATCAGTGGAAGGTGGAGGGAAAGGAGGTAAGATAGCAGAAACCTTTGGCTGTTTTTTATAATCTCACTGCCCCACCTTGGTGGGACCTGGAAAGAAGCCACGAGGTGTTGCTCACCTGTAATTAAAGCCTCCTTCAAAGTTCTGCACTCTCTGCTCTGCTGCCTGCTGCTCTGCCTGCCTTTCTGCTGAGGGGCTCATAGGGAACTTCCTGCCCAGCAGTCAGTTGTCAAACTTTTCTCCTCAGCTGCTAAATGCCTGTACAGTGTTTCAAGGCAGGACTCTGGTTAAATCCAAATTCCAGAGAAATAATAAATTGCCTTTAGTATATGTTTAGCACATACAGTATTTGAGATTTACTTGTACTAAAAAAAAAAAAAAAATTCATTGTAACCCCGAGTCCTTGTTTGTCTTTGTTTTTGTTTGTTTTGTTTTTTTGGAGTTTTTTTTTTTTCTAAAGTTGGAAATGGGAAGGCAGTCAGACAGACTCCTGCATGCACCCGACCAGGTTCCACCTGGCATGCCCACCAGGGAGCGGTGCTCTGCCCAGCTGGGGCGTTACTCTGCTGCAACCAGAGCCATTCTAGTGCCTGAGGCAGAGGCCACAGAGCCATCTCAGTGCCCGGGCCAACTTTGCTCCAATGGAGCCTCGGCTGCGGGAGGGGAAGAGAGAGACAGAGAGGAAGAAGAGGGGGAGGAGTGGAGAAGCAGATAGGCACTTCTCCTGTGTGCCCTGGCCAGGAATCAAACCAGGGACTCCTGCACGCCAGGCCAACGCTCTACCACTGAGCTAACTGGCCAGGGCCTGTCTTTGTTTTTTAGATAAATCCACAACTTTATTCCTATGTGAGATTCTGTGGAAGGCAGTACCCACAACTGCCCATATTTTTGACAACCATCCTATTTTTCCCAGTGTCTACAGTGAGCCCAGGGGAGTGTACACAGACCATGAGTGTGAAGGGCTGATGTCCAGGAGGGGTTACAGAGTTTCACAGTGACACCGGACTCAAGGTCCTCCTGCAAGCCATGGCGCATCTTGTCCAACTTTCATGGCACTCAGGTTCTAGAGTCCTGATCTTCTTCCCTTTATTTCAGCTTCCATCACAGGTGCCTAGTATTTTAGAGCTGTCTGTCTATGCCCAATTCCCACCCATAAATCACTTTCACCTTTTTTTTCCATTGAGCACATAGAACATATTTCTGTGTTCTAATTTTAAGTGTACCTATGATATTTTCAACAAAGAGAATCTCTGTGGTACAGTTCTGCTAATTCCAACAAATGGCTTTAATTTTTCTTCTGATCTGACTGGAAAGACAAGACAGACCGATAAAAGAAAAGGAGTTCACAGTGGCTGGTTTCAGTAGTCAAGAATTTCTTTGCTGCCAGAGCAACAGAAATAATGGCAATATAAAGTAATCAAAATAGAAAATATTTGTTCAGATTTGTGTGTGTATATGTGAGTGTGTAAGTGGGATGAGATCATGCAGAGTTATGGATATTTGAGAATAAATAATATGTTATCATATCTAAGAATAATAGATTTTTTTGTGAAGTTTGAACAACTGATTTGCTATCTAAATCATGAGTACTCAGAGAAGTTTGTCCTTGCTTTTGATTATAGGGTTTAATTGTACATTTGATGTAACAGGAGGACAGGGGGGCACTAAGATAAAATTTAAGGGAACTTGTTCAGACAGAATAAATTTCAACCTGGGGAAGCTATTAGAATAATATAGAGTGGAGATGATGATTGCCAAATATAGTAGGAATCAATGTTATATAAAGAGAAAGTAAAAGTTGACACTGAACTTGGAATCTGGATAACTTGAAGAATAATGGCATTACTTACAAGATTTAGAGAGATAGGAAAGAAGTCACTTTTTCAGGGAAGATAATGGCTTTTTTAAAGCACAGTGAACCATTGAAGTTTCAAGAGTAGGTCATCTGAATTGAAGTGTCTTAGAGGCAGTAGAGGGCATGGAGAGAGAGGTATAGAGATTGTATTTAAAGTTAAAAATTTTATGTGCCTGGACTGTTAAGTTTTTTTTATTAGCATGACTGATTTGTGCTGGAGAGTAAAGAGCTGAGAGTAAAAGACTAAATCCTTAGAAGTGCTCAGGAAAAATGGTGGCAATGAAGAATTGATAGAATTAATTAAATAACAGATGATGTGGTCACATCTGGTGTGTATGTGTGTGTTTGTGTATGTATGTGTGTGTGACCTCTGGAGTAATAAAGAACTCCAGTTGAAAAAGGGGCCTGTGCTAGTTCCAATGCTATGATGTCCTGGCCTCCAAATTCTTAGTCCTTCATTAAATTTTTGAACTTGTGTTTTGTACATCAAGTCAAATATGAAACTGAGCTTGTGTATGAGCAGTAGAGATGTGTGCACACAAGGACAGTCTGAGGTCTTGCAGACATAACAGGTGGTATGGGTGCTCTGAGCAATAGGTCTGGCAGCCTGGGATTGACTTTCAAAGCCAAAGCAAAAGGCCAGGAATATGGACCCAGAGAGACAGCAGCTACAGCCGCCGAAGCCAACATGGGACACAAGGGGCTCTTCATGCTGTGGGAGGCTGACTTGCCTTTTATATATGCACACTTTTGACTCTGACCTAAGCACAAGGACAGTAACTCCTGGTGCTCAGAAAGCAAACTTTGTTGTAAATTATTACAAAATAGAGTGTTCATGTATTCTTCGCAATAAAGCATATTAGGAAGTCATTGTAATTCTTCAAATTCTTTAGAATCTCTGATTCTAAAAACTGTGACAATATTGCAAAGCAAATGTCATCAGGTTTAGAAATAGAAATTAAATTTAAAGATTTGCCACATTTAAAGGGGAAATGAAACTTTTCCTATGAAGCTTCAGATGAAAAATTATTGAAAGCAGAATTTTAAATTGTTTCTTGTAACTGAAGTTATAGTGATAGAATGAATAGTTTTTATGAATTATATAAAAATCTTCCAGCCACTTTTGCTTTCTTGTCCAACCTTCACAAGACATGAAAAATAAGAGTAAACATTTAAAAAGCCATTGTATAAATTTTCTTTAAGATTAAACTCATACTTACATGAAACTAATTTGTATGAAGAGTTTAATATTTTTTAGAAAAATTGCCACTTGAATTATGAGTTCTAGATATGCTACATTCGTATTTTGAAATAATTTATCAGAAATCATGCCAATGCTGCAATAGCCTGCAAAGGAGACTGAATAGCTTCCGTAACAGTTGCAGCAACAGAAAAGATCTTTCTCAAAATAAAAAAAGTATTAAGCATTATTTAATGCCTTTAGTTTTAATGTTCAAATACTGAGATCTTGCATTTGCTAAGAGGAACTGACATCATTTCGAATTATATCAATTGAAAATGAATTTGCTAAAAGTGTACATTTTAATCACTTATAAAAGAATTTGCAAAAATGTGAGTCAGAAAAATCTTATGCTAAATCAAGATATTACATTAACAAAGCGTTATTACTTATTGTAGTACAAATACGAAACCAGAATGTTATTTTTTGCAATTTTATGTTGTTACATATCACTATTACTCCTAATATGTTTGATTGCTAGTAAAAAATTTTAAGACAAAAGTATTGCATTTTAGTATCTCTCATGATACATTTTTCCCTTTTTGAAAAAGGACCCTCATATTTTCATTTTGCAGTGGGCCCTGTAAATTATATAACCAACCTGGAATGCGGCAAAAGGGAAATAATATCAGAAAATCAGATGGCTGCACTGTCACAGAAGCTGAAATGAAGGTTTTATTGTTATTCAGGGATGCTGAAGCCAACTATTCAGAGAAAATTGCAATCGAAAAGGTAGTGTGGAACTCACCCAAGAGGAGGGGCCACGGCACAGCACCAGGGCCACAGAGGGCAGTAGGGTTGGTCTGAAGACAAGAGAAACATAGGGAAGAGCCTTAGGTTGTTTCTGTGGGAAGGAACAGGTTTGGCAAGGTACACAGGTTTAGGATTTGCTGGGTTTTATAATTTCAGGGGATTTGGGGGCTTTCAGCTGCCCCTGGTTGTCTGATACCTGGCCCTAGGACAGGGGAAGCGCATACTGTCATCAGGAATTGGCTTTCCCTGTGAAGGGCAGTGGCTCCAGAATCTGCAAGGCTTGAAATGTCAAAATATGAGAAACACATGATTATTGCAGGGGCTTGGTGCACGGTGATAAGCATTAAGGAATATTGAAGAGATTGAAAACTTAAATGAATTTGGGACTCAGGTATACTGCATTATCTTTTCAAATGGACAATTTCTACAGTTCTTTAGTTGAGAAAAAAAGGCAAATTTCAGTCTGTCAAAGCTTGAACATACCAACTGACACTCAACCAAAAAATAGTATACTTTGCGGATATGTTAAAAAAAATTATAAATAGGATTGGGAGGATATAGATGTCAACCATGTGGGTGCTGAAAAAACATTACACTTTTCTTTCCATCTTCTAAATTCTTCTGGCTAGGCTAATAATCAAATTAACAGACAGATTAACAGGGGAAAAATCAAAGTTTTTAATAAATACCCATGCAGAATTCATATAAGCATGAAAATTTTCTGAAAATCCCAAGGGCAGTAAGGCAACCTTGGATATAGAAGACCTTTCTGTACAAAGGAAAAAGGATAGGGATGGGTTATTAGATTTCAGAAGTGAGAATGGGCGATTTACAGGGAGTTGAGGAAGAACAGGACACACAGGGCAGTAAAATCTTTGCTACGCTACTCAGAAACAGTGGGACCCAAAAGCTATCTTGCAACCAGGCTCCCTCTGAGGCTGTCTGAGCACACCTGCTCCGCAGGGGATGATCTAGGCCAGTGGTCCCCAGCCCCCGAGCCGCAGACCAGTACTGGTCTCTGGGCCATTTGGTACCGGTCCACAGAGAAAGAATAAAGAACTTACATTATTTCCGCTTTATTTATATTTAAGTCTGAACGATGTTTTATTAAAAAAAAATGACCAGATTCCCTTTGTTACATCTGTCTAAGACTCACTCTTGATGCTTGTCTCATAAGTTCGACAATTATATTTAAAAAATACCACAGTTTTTACGTCGGTCGCATAATTTCATTTTGTGCATTTATCCGTCCCACTCTAAAGGCCGGTCCGTGAAAATATTTTCTGACATTAAACCGATCCGTGGCCCAAAAAATGTTGGGGACCTCTGATCTAGGCGGTGAGATCCCCAAGGGGAAGAAAAAGCATGAGGAGCCGGAGGAAGGTGGTACTTTCTTCAAGGCTTTATTGCTGCTTCACTTTGCTGCTTCTGCTATTGTTCCTGCTGCTGTTACTTCTGCTTCTGATGCTTCTCAGTCTGGTGCTCCTCAGACTAGAGTGTCTAGTCTCCTCATGGTCTCTGCAGTTCCGCAGGCCCTTCTCTAGCAGTGCTGGTATGGGTAGATGTAGGGCTTCCGGACAATGTTGGCATGGGGCCGATATCACATCAATCATTACGTCAGTGTGGTGGTGTGAGCTTGCTGAGCTGGCTAGCTTACACCCAAAAAGGCAGTCTTCCACGGCTGACCTAGAAATGCCTGGGAACCAAGACGAAGTCTGCTAGCCCAAATACATGCGGGAGCTGGTCCTGGAGCACGCAGTCCAGAGTCAGGGCGCTGGTGCTGCTTGCAGTTTCTCCGGAGAACCAGAGCTCACATCCTAGTCTTTACTTTTAGGGTCCCCACAGAAGCCCTCTTATTGCCATACTTAATTAAAATTAGGCTGAGGCCACATCCTAAGATCCTTCTTGAAGTAGGTTTCTCTGAATCTCTTGGACAAGAAAGGGAGGAAGGTCAACGTTTTTGTCTGAGTCTTGTTTCTTTTTTCTTTTAAAAATCTATTTTTAAAGGAAATTTTTATTTTATTATTATTTCTATAAATTTATTTATTGATTTTAGAGAGAGAGAGAGTGAGAAACATCGATCTGTGCCCTGACGGAGGATCAAACTCACAACTCCAAATGAGTGTCTGACTAGGGCCTGGGTCTTGTTTCTTAATAAGTAGCTTAAAATCAAGATCCAAGAAAGAAAGCTTCAGGGTGGCAAAACTTTGGTTTCCTTCAACCTATAAGAAAAATAAATAAATTGAAAAGAGAACATTATTATTAAAAGTTTAGAGTGATATAAAGGCCAACTAAATACATACAATTTTGATGTTAATGATACTAAATATCTTTTATGATAACAGACTTGAAAAAGCAGTATTATAATGCAATATACTAGCCATAAGAAGAAGAAGAAAAATATTTTTTCAAAAAAGCTGTCTGAAAAAAATACATAATGGAATTAACTTTGAAAGATGAAGATCTTCAGAAATATAATTTTATCAAATGCAGATGACTGGCTGGGATGACCCAGAGAACCAACAAACAGACTGCCAGCACTGTGTGAGCAAACAGTCAATATTCTTGTGGCACTAGATGATAAATTGAGGGGCAAGGAGACTGTGAAGATTAAAAGGTAGGAATAAGTCAAACCTTAAAATATGTTCTATGTTACGCTAGGGAATTTGCAACTTATTCTGTAGGTAATAGAGGTATATCAAGAAATATTAATTATAAGGTATAATAAAGTAGATATTTTCAAAATAGTCTTCTGAAAAATGTGTGAAAAAATAAATTTTAAGGGGCTAACATGTGTTGGAGGCTATTCAAAAACAAAAGATGGGCACATCTTTGGAAAGAAAGATACACTTAGTGATTGAACAAATTCTGACTGAGGAACTACCACATGACAGAAACCATTTTTATTACACACATACACTCAGCCAAAGGCAAATCTGAATATATTCTTATAAGACTTACATTATGGTAGCAACTATATAAAACAAGCAAAAACAATGTCAGGTAATTTTCATATTACAAAGAAAAATGAAGAACTTCTATTAAATATTCAGATACCCTCTCAGTACGGGAAAACTTTAAGATTTTTAAAAATTATTTAATGAGCTTTGACATCTCGTCAGCAGTAGAAAAACACTGATGCCAGAATTGCAAGCAGATCCACTGGCTAAGGAGACAGTAGAGCTGAAGAAATATACACTGCTTTCAGGTGTTGTAGAATCTGGGCTTAAAAAGATCAAGGGTTAGGGGGATAGAAGGCAAACTGAATCACTTTTAGAGAGTTTAGCTAATCTTCTCTATGGTATTACAGCCATGGCATGCATTTTGTTTGTCCAAGCAACCTGTCTTAAACTGACACTAGCCCCCTCAAGCAAGCACATGACCTAGAGAACAGCTCCCACAATCAATTATAAGTAAATGTAAGTTCCTGACATGATTTTCCCACCAGTCCTTGTGAATGAAGACTCTCCCCTGCCTTCTAGAACCTCCCCCTGGTTTCCCCTTAGATAAAAACCCTTGCAGAGATCAAGAAACCCCTGGCCTGTTTAGTTTGAATTGACCAATCCAGTCTTAGCCTGAGAATCCTAAAGTACTTCATCCGGGACTCAAACCTGGTGAGGCTCAGCAGGGCCACTGAAGCCTCAGTGTTCAAATGGGAAGGGTGCCTTCAGGAAAGAGTTAGATCTTATGTCAAGGGCCTTTTCCAGATTAAAGAAGAATGTGGCTTCTCTCATGTTCAACCCCTTGCCTACTGACATTCAGGTGAAGCTAGTGACACCCCTACTGCTGACCCCTCTCACAGTTTTGAGAACCTGTTGGGACCAACTGTCTGATTTGGAAAAGGAGTTGTTATTCACT
This sequence comes from Saccopteryx bilineata, assembly GCF_036850765.1. Classification (NCBI taxonomy): domain Eukaryota; kingdom Metazoa; phylum Chordata; class Mammalia; order Chiroptera; family Emballonuridae; genus Saccopteryx; species Saccopteryx bilineata. The sequence continues at coordinate 185,548,310 of NC_089494.1, forward strand.
AATGGCAGTGCCCCCATGTTTTGCAATGTGGTGCTCTAGAAAGCCACAATATATCATCCTGCAACTGGCATGTCCTCCATTAAGGAAGACTTTGCTCTGCCCAACTGGCAGAATTAGTGGTGGTGTGCCAGGGTCTACAACATGCTATAAAAATGTGACTCCTAAAGACAAACATTCTTGTGGACTCCTGGGTGGCAACCAGTTGGCTCACAGTGTTGTTTGGATAATGGCAAAAGGATAATTTTATAATTCAGGGAAACCTCTCTAGAAATCTCCATTTGAAACAAGATGGCCAATTCATACATGCCAATTATGATCACTCATGTCTCCGCACATACAGACAACAAACACCAAAGTTACATCATAATATGGTAACCTAGCCCTGACCGGTTGACTCAGTGGGAGTCAGTAAGTGTGTGGATGTCCTACATTTGATTCTCAGTGAAGGCACACAGGAGAAGCACCCATCTGCTTCTCCACCCCTTCCCTTCTCGCCTCTCTCTCTCTCTCTCTCTCTCTCTCTCTCTCTCTCTCTTTCTTCCCCTCCTGCAACCATGGCTTTATCAGAGCAAATTGGCCCCCAGCACTGAGGATGGCTCCATGGCCTCCACCTCAGGTGCTAAGAGCTCAATTGCTGAGCAAGGGAGCAATGCCCCAGATGGGCAGAGCATCGCCCCCTAGTGGACTTTCTGGGTGAATCCTGGCCACGGTGCATGTGAAAGTCTGTCTCTGCCTCCTCTCCTCTCACTGAATAAAATAACAATAATAATAGTAATAATAGTAATAATAATAATGTAGCTTCCTTATCCAAATTATACACCTGTTCCAAGGCTCCGCATAAACCACTTTCAGAATACCAGACATGGCCTCCAAGACCACTATTTCTTCAGAGATGCCATACCCACTAGCAAGCCATAGGCAAATGACAGCACTCACTGACTGGACACACAGCACAGCATCTCCTTCACCTCAGCTCTAGCCAAAATGGTAAATAATTGCCTCTTTTTCTCTTAAATAAAATCTGGAAGACGTGTGTGTGTGTGTGTGTGTGTGTGTGTGTGTGTGTGTGTGACAGACAGAGAGAGTCAGAGAAAGAACAGATAGGGACAGACAGACAGGAAAAGGGAAAGATGAGAAGCATCAATTCTTTGTTGCAGCACTTTAGTTATTCACTGATTGCTTTCTCATATGTGCCTTGCCTGGGGCAGAAGGGGGCTACAGCAGAGTGACTGACCCCTTGCTCAAGACCACAACCTTGGGCTCAAGCTTGTGAGCATTGCTCAAACCAGATGAGCCCACGCTCAAGATGGTGACCTCGGGATTTTGAACCTGGGTCCTCCATGTCCCAGTCCAACACTGTATTCACTGTGGCACCACCTGGTCAGGCTGGAAGGTTCTAAGTGAGGATCTGTGCCCCAGAGAAATAGATGCTACCGGCAGGGCAAATTAATTTCATTGCGCCACTGTCACCCTCTGCTGAAACTCTTAGGTATGCAACCACCAGCATGAATTCCTTCACAGGACACCTAATATCTGGTTCTCCCTCCAAAAATGTGCTTCCCATCATGTAATCTCTTTCTTAACCTGCTATGTGCTAATGCACTTTGGTCCACTAGACAAGATTCAGATCAAGGTTCCTATTTCACTTCCCAAATAATTCAGACCTGAGCTCTGGAATATGGAACTTTGTGGGATGTCCATCTGGCTTATTAGCCCCAAGCATTTGGACTTATAAAGAGTATTTGCCTAAGCAAAGAATTGCTCCTCAAGCTTTTAAATAATAGGTGGTCCTCTAAATGGATGGAAATTTTACCCCAGGTTCTAATTTTGCTTTATTCTCAGCCCTCATATCTTCACACCCCTTCCCTACTCACACTAACTACCAGTCTCCCCTTTTACCTGTTAGTACTTACAAAGAACATCCCACTTGTTTGACTTTATTGAGAATGTCATTCACATCAGCTTACCAGATAAATGCTCCCTTTACCATTTTGATTTTTCTTTGATTATCATCTCCCTATTTTCCACACATTGCTGATCCAACTGAAGACAGATTGTGCCATATGACCATATTATAATAGGAAACCCAAGGGGTTTCCCTACTATATTGCTTATAGATCACAATTATACAGATGTTATTGACCCAAAACATGGCCCAATAGCAGCCACTACGCTATGACCACCAGATTTGCTTCATTATTTGTATGAAAAGACTAATAAAACCAATTCATCAAAAATTTTATAGAAGGTTGAAATTATAGATTCAGGACTCATTAGTAGACTGTGTGAATCTCAGAGAGAGGAATAGAGGCCCTCCATCTAGAGGATGCCAGTCATGATAAGAAATAAAATCCAAGCAGAAATCCTAAGATCTACTTGAATTATCATCATACACAGACAACTTCTGGTCAGTATCCAGACTGCTTGCCCCATGGAGGCCCCACAAGCTAGTCAAAGGCAAATGCTCTTTGTTGTTGTAGCTATTATTCTTGTTATGTGCAACCTATATAATAAGGTTGCTAGTTGACCCCTACAGCCTAACCCTGTCCCAGGAGATGTGCTAGAACAAAACCAGCATGTACACAACAGCACAGGATGGCTAAACACCAGGTGCTGGTAGGCCCTGCCAGAAAGCTTAGGTCAGCACGCCACTGGGCGTGGATTCTAACCCAGAGCTCACCTTCCTCTACATTAAATAGTACCAAGAGTAGCAATGCTTAAAGGAATTACTCCTTCCTTATAGTTATGGCTCAAATTATATTCTAAGTGTAATGGCCCTGCCAATTTAACCAAATCAGACGCATCTGGCTGACAGCTTTGTATTCTAATAATCTTTCTATAGTTTTAGTGGTGGTGATTCCTGAATGATAAAGTTACCATCCACATAAATGTCCCTATATTAGCCTATCAATATCCTCAGAATCTGTATGCACTGTGATGGAGTCACGGTGTATACCTCTGACGATCTGATGGAGCTCACTGATATCTGCTCAAATGGAAGTAGAGCGCATACTTGTACTTCTACCCTGATCTAGGTCTCTAGCACAATTACTCATAACTTAACACCAAACAGCCACTCCTACCTTCCACAGGTTTCTAAGTGGGAAGGCCACCAGGGCAGGCCTCTAACATCCCCAAGCACACTAATGCCTCATATAACATCACCCCATCCTAAGAGCTCTTTATAGAAGATGACTGACCTCAGACAGTGCCACCTCAAGCCAAGAGGACAACAAAGCAGGCAATATCCCTCAACCTCCCTGTGTATTGGGATTCCCATCCTTCAGATCACCTCTGTACAAGGAGAGAGATGACAGTGGCAACTGTCACTCTGGAAGCTGAGTTGCAAAATGCCTCCAGTTGATAGACCATGAGGGTTCGGTAGAGTAGGTATTTCTCTGAAATAGTTAAATATGTATATTTGTCCCATGAACCATGCCTCTCTCAAAACTTTTGCAAAGCCATGAACAACATAGAAAAAATATTAGATTCATATGAAGAGAAAATTAGTGACTGGTAGATCTGAATAAATTAACCTGAATGCAGCTTAAATAGAGACAGCAAATTTTTTTTTTAATTAAGAAAAAAGAAAATGCCAATATATACAGTGGTACCTTCAGATACAAATTTAATTTGTTCTGTAACTGAGCTCATAAATCAGTCAACTCGTATATCAAACTGTAGATACTGGACCCATGTGCCAACCTGCCAACTAGTGGCAGCTTCCCAAATCACAACTCGTATCTCGGAATTTAGCTCGGATCTCAAACAAAAATACGGACCGAGTCACAGCTCATACCTTAAAAAAAAAACAAAATCGTATGTTGGTCTGTTCATATCTCAAGGTACCACTGTATTCCAATTAAGATTGGCATGCAATACATATTCAATAAGTAGTGTTTAAATAAAGGAATACAAAGGATGGGAGAGAAGTTTTAATACTAAGAATAATGGCCCAGATTTTTACTAAGACAAAATACACAAATTGTCAGATTTCAGAACATAATTTATCCTAAGTAAATGAGGAAAGAAACAGCACAGCAAAATAATTAATTGGAATTTTTATGACATTAATAGAAATAGATTCCTTAAATATATTATAAAACAAAAGGGAAAATAGTAATAGTTTTAATTGTATTATAAATTAGCCCCTATGACTGTGTTCTTCAAAAGATATGAAGATATTGAAAAGAGTAACGTCCAAAGTAGAAAATATCTGCACACATAAAAATGACAAAGTAGTATCCATGACCTATAAAGAGCACTTATCAATTAACAAGAAAAATATATCTAAATAGAATAATGGCGCACACAAAACAGGATTTTCTTTGAAGCAAAAACAGAAAAGATGATCAACTTAAATAGTATTGAGCTAAAGACTAAAACTAAGTTAAAATATGATTTTAACCTATGAGATTGGTAAAATGGTAAGTCTGAAAATTTAAAGAAATACTGAGGATGAAATACAATGAAAATGATTACATACTGCTGATGGAAACACAGTCAATCAACCCTTCCTTTAGGAATGTATTCTTGAAAACATTTGCATATATGAAGCAGCATACATGTATAAGAATATTTTCAGCGGTACTTTTTGTATAGTAAAAAAATCTGAAAACTACTCCAAAATCTATTAAGTTTAGAATAATTAAATGATGGCATACTTACTCCTGGGGACAAATTTTTATAGGTATATTTATTTACTTTTTTTTATTTCTGTATCTCTTGTGAGGGAGGCAGTGACTACTCTTTGTTCTGGAATAGCTTTCATGTATTTTTGTATTTTGGAGCATATAACATTTTCCTCTGGAACATAACGCAGGTTTGCTTATAGACGTGGAACAGTTAGTGTCTCCATCCAAATATAAAAACAGGCTGCTCATTGTGCAGAAAATCATCTCCCTGTGCAGCTAAAAGCAAGAATACTATCCACTTATCATAAAATATTTGTTTCATAACCTCAGGATTCTGCTCTATAAGCCATCCACTGTGCATACAGGTGTCACCTGGCCCTTCTTTTGTCACTCTGTGATACTGGGCAAGGTTGCTGATGCTCCTGTTGCCTGTTAGGCATGGTTAAAAAACTCTGTCTTTGACCAGGACTTTCTTATCCTTAGTTTAGTGGAATTTATGAAACTGTGACAGGCCAGCTGGTAGCCTACAAATAAGGTAAAATCTCAGACCTTTCAGAGTTCTTGATCTTCATGCAATAGATTGACATAAAACTTAATTTTGCATCAAAATGGATGAATCATAAAAACACTTTATTGTGATAAAAAGATATATGAAAGTAAGATTTCTTTCTTTTTTATTTATGTAAATTTATTGTGATTACATAGATTCAAGTGTCCCACTGAATACATCTCCCCTCCTCCGTGTTCCCCTCAACATCCCCCTTTCCCCCCTCCCCCCAACACCCTCCCCTCTTCCCTCCAGGATTTGCTGTTCTGCTCTCTAAAACGCTGTGTTATGTATACATAATTTCACCAATCTCCTTCCCTTCTCTGATCCCATCCTCTCATCCCCTTTCCCTCCAACCGCTTTCCCTCTGGTCCCTTTGATCCCACCTCTGCCTGTATTCTGTTCCTCCGTTCACATTGTTTATTGGATTCCTCAAATGAATAAGGTCATGTAATATTTTTCATACCACCATGAACACACCCAATCTCTTCTTTTTGTTTTAACTTTTATTTAGAAAATTAACATTAACATGGTGACATTAATAAATAAAAGTACATAGGTTTCAGATAAACATTTCTATAGCATTTGAACTGTTGATTACATTATATACCCATCACTGAAAGTCAAATCATTTTCCGTCACTTTATATTTGTCCCTTTTTAAACCCTTTACCCCACTGCCTCTCCATCCCCCTCCCCAGATCCACTTCCCCCTGGTGACTACTTTGCTTTTATCCATGTCCATGAGTCTCAGTTTTATATACACTTATGTGTGAAGTCATACAGTTCTTAGTTTTTTTCTGATTTACTTATTTTATTCAGTATAATGTTCTAAAGGTCCTTCCATGTTTTCATAAATGTCATTATGTCATCATTTCTTATGACTGAGTAGTACAGTGGTATCTTGAGATATGAACAGACCAACATACAAATATTTTTAAGTTACAAGCTTTGAGTTGGTCCGTATTTTTGTTCAAGATCTGAGCAAAATTCCGAGATACGAGTCGTGATTCGAAAAGCTGCCGCTAGTTGGCACATTGGCTCACGGGTCCAGTATCAGCAGTTTGATATACGAGTTGACTGACTTACAAGCTCAGTTACAGAACAAATTAAATTTGTATCTCAAGGTACCACTGTATATTATTGTATATATATACCACATCTTCTTTATCCAATCCTCTATTAAGGGACACTTTGGTTGTTTCCATGTCTTGACCACTGTGAATAATGCTGCAATGAACATGGGGATGCATGTGTCTTTACATACTGATATTTTTGAGTTTTGTAATAGATATCCAGTAAAGGGATTGCTGGGTCATATGGTAATTATATCCTTAATTTTTGGAGGAACCATCATACTTTCTTACATAATGGTTGTACTAAATTGCATTTCCACCAGCAGTAAAGGGGGGTTCCTTTATCTCTACAACCTCTCCAACACTTGTTATTACCTATATTGTTGATAATAGCCAATCTAACAGGTGTGAGTTGGTATCTCATTGTAGTTTTGATTTGCATTTCTCAAATAGCTAGTGAAGATGAGCATCTTTTTGTATATCTGTTGGTCATTTGAAGTTTCTCTTGGAAGAAGTGTCTGTTCAGGTCCTCTTCCCATTTTTTAATTGGATTTCTTGCTTGTTTGTTGCTGAGATTTGTGAGTTCTTTATATATTTTTGAATACTACAACACATTAAAATATAATACACCATGATCAAGTGGGACTCACTCCAGGAGCACAAAAATGGTAAGACATACAGAAATTGATCAATGTAATATACAACATCAACAGAACAAATAACAAAAATTATATAATCCCATCAATTGATATAGAAAATGCATTCAATAAGATACAATATCCCTTTATGTTTAAAACACTCATTAAAATCAGAATAGAAGAAAATTACCTTTAACATAATAAAGGCTACATATGACAAACTATCAGCTAATATTATACTAAATGGTGAAAAAAAATAGCTTTTACTCTAAAATCAGGAATAAGACAAGGTTGCCCTCTCTCTCCACTCTTATACAGCATAGCTCTGGAAGTTTTAGCCAGAGCAGTTAGGCAAGAAAAAGAAATATAAAGCATCTCTATTGGGAAGAAAGAAGTAAAGTTATCACTTTTGCAGATGACATGATCTTGTATATAGAACAATAGAACACCCCAAAGACTCCATCAAAAAACTATTAGAAACAATAAACCAATACAGTCAAGTTGCAGGATACAAAATCAATATAAAGAGTCAATTGCTTTCCTATATACCAACAATGAAACATCAAAAAATGAACTAAAAACAATATTTCTTTTACAATTGCAACAACAACAAAAAATACCTAGGGATAAACATAACAAAGGATGTGAAGAACCTATATACTGAAAACTATAAAACATTGAAAGAAATGGAAAAAGATACAATGAAATGGAAAAATATTTTATGTTCATGTATTAGAAGAATTAACATAGTTAAAATGGTCACATTACCAAATGCAATATACAAATTTAATGCAATCCTCATCAAAATCCAAATGTAATTCTTAAAAGAAATAAACCAAAAATTACCAGGTTTGTATGGAACCATAAAAAACCCCGAATAGCCAAAGCAATCCTGAGGAAAATAAATGAAGCCGGAGATACCACATTACCTGACTTCAAATTATACTATAGAGCCGCGATAATCAAAACAGCAGGGAATTAGCAGAAAAATAGACCAATGGAACACAATGAGAGCCCAGAGATAAACCCACCGAAATATCAATATGTACAAATCATCTTCGACAGAGGAGCCAAAAATGTACAATGGAGAAAAGAAAGCCTCTTCAATAAATGGTGTTGGGGAAATTAGGAAGCCACATGGAAAATAGTGAACCTTGACTACAGTTTGTCCCCCTGCACAAAAATTAGTTCAAAATGGATCAAGGACCAAATATAAGATCTGAAACAATAAATTATATAGAAGAAACCATAGGTACTAAGCTCATGAACCTTGGCTGTAGAGAACAATTTATAAATTTGACCCCAAAGGCAAGGGAAGTAAAGACAAAAATAAATGAATGGGACTGTATCAAACTAAAAAGTTTCTGCACAGCAAAAGAAACTGACAACAAAACAAATAGGCAGCCAACTAAATGGGAGATATTTGCAAACAGTAGCTCCAATAAGAGTCCTTTCATAGAAATTGGAATAAGTAATATATCATTCATTATACATATATATGGAATAAATCTAAAAAAGACAAGAAACTCTAATCAGAACAGTAGGTATTCTTATGGAGGTGACAAATGGATATAGTACAGAGTAGGTACAATCTGTGAAAGGTACACAGTGCTTCTCAGGTGTTGGTAAAATTCTGTGTCTTCTGTTGGGTGGTAAGTACGTGGGTTTTTATTTTATTTTATTTGATTCTTTAAACATTACCTGTTTTTTACATTTTTGACATGTTTCATATAGTTCACATTTAATGGTACAAAAAAAGACAGAAGAAAATAAATATGGGAACAAAGAAGGACAGTAATGGGTCTTAAATAGGAAAAGAAAGTCCTCCCTGATAAGGTGACACTCAACATGTAACTTAAGGAATTTGGGGCAAAATCCCTGTGGCTCTCTGGGAGAGGTGGTTCTCTAGGCAAAGAAAAACCGGCTAAAATGGTAGAGTTGAGACAGGTTTGGTGTATTCAAGGGGCACCAAGTTGGCCGGCGTGGCAGGAGTAGGATGGAAGACAAGTTTGCAGGAATGGTGGGGACACAGATTTGGGAGGGACTGCTGGGTCACTGGAAATTATGGGATAGAGTAGAGGCATGATAACACTGAACTTTAAAATAATCTTCCTGGCTATGGTGCAGAGAGTAGACTGGAGTTGAGAACAGAGGGAGGGAGACCATTTTAGGGATTATTGCAGTATCTCAGGCAAAAGAAAATAGTAGTGTGTACTAAGGAAATTGAGGTAGAGATAGTAAGAAGACACAGTCAGGTAGAGCCAAAGGGTTTACCTAATAATTTTGATTTGAAAAATTAATAGGGGAATTAAGGATGCAAATTCAGAGGAAATATGCAGTCCAATCAATTTGAAAGTTAGTACATTTAGAAAAGATTTTCTGGCCTCTTCACGACAATCACGTCAATGAATTTTCTTTATTGATAGTTTCAAAACAATGCAAAATCATTAGATGGTCTTAATATCTGTTCTGAAATCTATAGTTTTTTGTAGGGGATGGTTGTGGTCTGTTAGTCCTTTCCTTTAAAGAAAATTTTATAAATACTATTTGAATAATTTTATATAGGAGTACTTAGCTGAAAGAACTTATGCAAGGCAGCCAAATTTTATTAAGAAATAAAGGAAATCAAATTACATTTGAAAAGTTTATTAGTTTAAAGAAAACTTACATGCATTTCTGATAGATTTTTAAATATGAATAGGGGTAAGCAGCTGATATAAACAGAGGCCAATCTGACCTTTGTCCTTTAGGCTTCCATGTTAGCTAGAGTTGAGAGAATTAATTGGATGAAAAGAGGGCTCCTCTATTTCCCTCCTGTACACACTTTACCTTAGACTTATCTTTGTTTCCTTTTTCACTTACTTTGTTCTTTATTTCTGCTTCCATACTTCAGCAATCATCACATGTCTGAGAAGGTAAGAATGAACAGAATTTTGTGCAAATACAGTTAAATGCAGACACAAGCTATGACTCTGTGTCAAATACATTCTGACCTTTGTAAATCAAAAATATATTTGAGTCAGGGGCCTAAGCTGGAAATGTGGATCAGCTAACACTCTGACTGTTAGTCAGATAACACAGGTCAGGAAACCTAAGTGAGACAAAGAATAGGTAAATGAACAAAAGTAAGGCCCAAGCAGAGGTCATGCCTAATTGCTTCACCTTATAGCCATCATCCAACACATGGTCAACACTCAAACAAAAATTCTTAGAACTCTTTTTTGTTTCCAATAATATTGTAAACTTTTATAAAACTAAGAAGAAGTAAAGACCACATTGTTAAAACTCCAACTGGCTTAGGACTACTGGAAAGCAGTTATATATGAAAAATCCATTGCAGAAGTAATACATATAAGATTTCCCATATCTATTTACTGAACTGAACCTTGAACCTTGATATTGTTTATCTTTTGGATTTATCAGTGGTATCACAGATGCCCTCAAAGTGCTTTTACTTCATGGTAAAAATTGTGCCCATCTCTTATCAGGAAAAAAATAATCAAGAATGTTATATTGGCCTGACCTGTGGTGGCGCAGTGGATAAAGTGTCAACCTGGAAATGCTGAGGTTGCCGGTTCGAAACCCTGGGCTTGCCTGGTCAAGGCACATATGGGAGTTGATGCTTCCTGCTCCTCCTCTCTCTCTCTCTCTCTCTCTCTCTCTCCTCTCTAAAAAATGGAATAAAGTCTTAAAAAATAAATAAAATTTTAAAAAAAGAATGTTATATTGAATATTTCTCTTTTCTTTGGCATTTTGAAAATTTAGTGCCAAATTTTGTTATCATTTAATAAGTGAGAGGTCCTAATGATATTCATTTTAATATGTTCAATCTTGCTTTTGTTATCATACTACATATGTATTATTCTTCACCTATTTATTTTTAGCCTTATACTTTTGAGCTACAACTTCTCTAAATTTTTCTAGAAGAAGTTGAAAATAATTTAGCAAATTATTGCTTAAAATATATTATCGATCTATTTTATAGTTGTATCAATAAGGTATAACCACCTATATCTCTTATTCTTTTAGACATTAACACTCAGCGCTTTTTTTCCTCAAAGACACAGGCTATTCATTGGTATAAAAATTGATAATACGCAATTCCCAACTGTGTGTCTAATTTATAAATTTTCCCATCTTAAATAACCAAAAAGTACAGTAATATTTCCAACTTTAGTGTTCACTTTTCCCTCAGATGCTTCTCTTTCTGCCCCATTGTGACTCTGCTCTCACCATAAATCTTATTCATTAAGTGGATTTCCAAATCAAGTGTCTGGTACCCAAGCCTTAGATAATTCTATTTATCATAATAATTCCCATAGCATCCCTGCTAACTGCAGTACTGTCTATGACATAGAGTCATTATCTTCTTCAATTTTCTAGCAAGTGCCTCTTCTATTTTAGCATGCACTCTTTTAAAATAACCATGTTAACAGGAACACATAACAAGTTCAGAAGAAAAGAAAAACATTTTAACTTTTTTGTAATTGTTTGAAGTTTGTGCAGGTGACATTCCAAGAATAGTGCACCAGAGTCTGAAAGAGTTATAAGCAGTTAAAGTTAACTGATTTTATGCCTTACAGGCACTATAATAATAATAATAATAATAATAATAATAATAATAAAAGTAAGGGGAAGATTGAAAGGGACAACATTTACTCAAGTAAGCTTGAATCAAATGCTGCACTTTGAACAGGCTGTCCGTTTCTGGAGGTTTGATGTAGTTAATAAATTCAGAAGTCAATTCTTACTCCAGAAACAAAAGAATTACTTAAATTATTTAGTCAATTCTTACTAATTTTTTCTTCAAAGAGAGGTTTTCAGTGAATTGAGGGGATAAGAAAAGTATAGAAGAAAATGAAGAATTAAGAGAGAACTGAGACATGTAAAGAAAGGAAAAAATGTGCAATCATCAAATACATTTTTTAAAATCTTCAAACAGATTGATGGAGTAAAGATATTAATAATGGTATTCATACCTTAGCCTTACATAATTATCTTTAAAAACAGGGCTTTGATTTAATGGTATTAGTCATTTCCTTTCTTCTGAAGTTGCGGGAATTGGACACAAATTCACATCATAAAAAAATGAATAGTAAAAATGGCTATTTTTCTGAATATAGCATTTAATATTGTCCATTAAAGCTCTAACATTAACTATAAAGAAACATGTTGGCAAAGGCAGTGAAAAGATATAGTTGAGTCTATTAACAGATTGCAATTATTTTAAACCTTCATAAAGATTTTACATGGTTACAAAGTAGTAATTATTGAAGTTATGTGTACAAGATGAAGTGCATATTGAGTGACACCAGTTAGAAAGTAGTTCAGGTGCAAACAGGCGTTGAATTGTTGCATATTAGGAAGGTCATGTTGCAACATGCGATCAAATGCACATGTTTTCAAAACACAGCTGCCCCTCATTTGGATGCTGAACAGGATGCCATCTGTCCCCTGGGTAGCTTTGTCCCTTGTAGTGACATTAATTCCATTATTCACTATGTTAAATTGGATTTATATACAGTAATAAATACAAAACATAGTTTCTATGTTTTATGCAAGCAAGATGTCCACTGGTTTTAATTTTTTTTTACCTTAAATTAATTCAGCTGTTGAAATTTTAAGGTGTAGAATAACATACAAACTAAACTAACTGCAAATGAATCTTCAAACATTCTAAATTGATTGTGACTGGGGTGTCCATTAAATTTTAACCGACTCATCCCTTGCTTCGCTTTTCTGCCTCTACAGAGACAGTAGATGTAGAGCTTAAGAGCGCAATCTCTGGAGACAGATGGCTTGGCTTTAACTCCCACCTCCAACACTTTGCAGTTGAACAAAAGTATGCTTCAGTTTCCTTCTCTGTAAAAACGAGTACCAAATTATAGCATCCCTATTATTATTCGTATCTTGTAAAGATTGTAAAATATTTGGAGAGATGCCTGGCTAATAATTGGAACTATTTAAATGTTTACTAATATTATTATTTTCTGCAAAGATTCATATGTATTTAGAATGGAAATAATTTTGTAATCAGGCTTCTCACAATCAATTTATAATATTCATATTTAAAAATAAAAACTACTCTGGTTCTCCCTGAATTAAAAGAAACGCAACTAAAATACACTTGGGAGAGAAGCTTTCATTTATTTGAGAAAACCTCAATAATACATTAAGTACATCAGTCTTTATGTAACTTAGGTAAACATGATAATAAATATAAAAAATCAAAAACCAACTGATTAGATAAATGCAAAGCTGTTATTTTCAATATAATATGCTATTCATTATTTTAGTTATATATGAGGCTTTAAAGTTTTAAATGACTTGAGTCAGATTATATATTTAGTATTATTTTTTCACTTAAAAAAAAAGGTTACAGCCTGACCAGGCATTGGCGTAGTGGATAGAGCATCGATCTGAGATGCTGAGGACACAGGTTCAAAACCCCAAGGTTGCTAGCTTGAGTGCAGGCCCATCCAACTTGAAAGCCAGCTCATTAACTTGAGCCCAAGGTTGCTGGTTTGAGCCCAAGGTTGCTGGTTTGAGCCCAAGGTTGTTGGCTTGAGCAACAGGTCACTGGCTTGGCTGGAACTCCATCCCCTCTGGGTAAGGCACATATGAAAAAGCAATCAATGAACAACTAAGGTACCACAATGAAGAATTGATGTTTCTCATCTCTCTCTCCCTTCTGTCTGTCTGTATCTGTCCCTCACCTGATTAAAAAATAATAATAACATATCCTGACTAGGGAATTAGTTTATCTAATTATGATTAAATTGTTTAATATGGTCTTAATTATACAGAACTATATTCTTCATTTTAATTTATTTTACATAGATTCTACAATGTTATTTAGATGTTTTATTTTGAATATATTAAGAAATCTTACACATGACTGAAGAGATAGTTTATTAAATTAATTTTACAGAAGTAGTTATCTGAGAATATCAATTATTTACTTACTGAGAGAGTATTCTAATTCTCACATAACATGTATTAAACCACCCAAACTTAGCTGTATTAGATTCTGTGGGTTAGGAATTTGGGAAAAGTTCAGTGGCCTGGCTCGATTTGCTTCACAATGTTTGGGACATCAGTTGCAGACTCAAACAGCTGGGAGCGTCTCAGATAAGTGGGACCAGTATCAGCAGAAAGCTTCTTCATTCACGTCTCTGATGCCTGTGCTCCGACAATGTAGAGGTGGCTCAATTGAGAATAATGACTCTAATACCATGTGACAGGTTTTTCAAAGTGTGCCAGCTGGATTCTGAGAGGAAGCCTCCTAAAAGGAAATATCTGGAAAGCAAGGATTCCAGGAGACTAAGGGACTTTCTCTGGCCTACCCTTGGAAGCATGCAGCATCACTTCCATCACATTCTAATATCAATGAGCCACGAAAGCTATACCAGATGCCAGAGGAAAGCGATTTGAGTCCATCACCTGATGAGGGAGTAGCAATGTCACATGACAGATAAACCTGTGTGATGGTTGATATTGGTGCAGTCAGCTTTGGACAAATAAAACCTGTCACAGGGAGCAGAACGACAGAGAATTATTAGATCAGTTTTTGGTTAAATTTATGATAGGCACACAAAAATAACAAGGCTGGTGAATATAAGACAATCCACTCTATCTACAGGTAGAAAACATTTCAAAGGTTTCTCTTAAGAACTCCTTAAAGTTATGCAACTTAAGGTTCATTTATGACCTATTAATTTAAGTAGTTGATATTGCTAAAAATGAAAGCATTGGTAAAGATATTTTAAGTGTAGTAAATGTTTCCATTAAGCTATATTATATAAACCATTTCAACATGCAGTAAATATTATTATATATGAATTATGATCATTTCCAAATTATCATTTAAATGGACATGATAGTATCAAAGCTCTCTAAAACATTATGTTGGAGGATAGAATTATGAACAGATTAATATAGTATAAAATGAAAAATAATTATGTGTGCAATGCAAAAACTTTGAGAAGAAAAACTGAAAATTACCAGACAATAATGTCCAAAATTCATATCAATGACTAAAACAGTTATGATAACTCAATGTTTTTCACTAGCCCAAGTCAATTATATATAAAATATATATTTAAATACTATCTGTGTTTATATTTGGCATCACACTTAAGTGGATGATATTGAGTAAAAATTACAAAGATTTTTTCTTCTTTTTTAGAAAGACTAGCAGTGAATATTAGTTTTGTATGAGATTTGAATCATTTGATATTATAATTTTAAAAAGCAAACTAAAAAGACAGTTTTGAACATCTACTTTTTAGTTGCTGAGGATATAAAGATGAATGTCAGTTTATATTATTATAAACAAAATTAAGTGAAGTAATCTGTTATGCTTAATATAGATTAAAAACAAAATATGAATGTGCATTGGGCCCAACTCCTTCACTTTGATTTTTCAGTAAAAAAGGATAAAGTATGCATTTTAATTCATTTCTGTAGCTAATAACCAAAACTAAGATTGCTGAAAGAAGGAAAACAACTATGCTAGATAAATATTTTTCTTTTTTAGAGTTGCATAGCTTTTGTTTCTGAAATACACATATTTTTGAGATGATAATTTTCAAACAGATATGTTCTGGCTATCAACACTTGAGAAACAATGTCTACAATCTCAGTCAAATGTTAATATCTCCACTAGTGATCCATCTTTTAAAATGACGCAATCTGTCAATTGTTATTTTTCTATCCCATAGCACAATAAAAATGTGTATTCAAGAAAGACTTTTGGGGGGTGGAACAGTCCTCATATCAAAATTGTTTTAATTCTTCCTAATAGAGACACTCTAAAAGCAATAGCATATTTTTAATTGTTTTTGTATAATCTATTTATAATCATTAATCTGCTCTGGATATATTTCACAGAATTTTCTCTTAAAAGTAGCCAGTGGATTGGGGTGTCTAATATGGGTGTTAATGATGAACTGATACAATGTAATCCTGGGAAGGACTCTCCGGGTGCTGTCTCATTAACCAGATGACCTCCAGACATTGTCAGTGCTGCCCCGCCGAGGTGATTGATCACCAGAGAACAGAGGTTAGTAACTCTCCCCCAGGTATTAATGTATAGCATCTTTACTTACCCCCTCTCAGGCTTTTCCAGTAAAAGATTGATTTATTATGCAGCTTCCGTGGGGATTTGTCAAAGTCTTAATCAAGGAATTCTATATTGCCACAAGTAAATCAATGACACTTTCTGGTAAAAATGATTTTTATGGCACAGAAAAACATGACTCTGTGTGTAGGTCTTATATTGTAACATCAAAATATGTTCAGATATCAGTGAAGCAGAGATAGACCAATAGAAGGAAGAAAACAGCACACCTACTCTTTGACAGATGCTATTGTAAAATAAAATGCTTTTTGCTTTTTCCTGGGATGAATCAACACAATTCAAAGCTCTGGGACTTGGTAAAAGGAAGCAGAGAAGACAGAAATGAAATGGCTAAGGAAGAAAGATATTTTAAAGACAATATTTTCAGTATATATATATATATATATATATATATATATATATATATATATATATATAAAATGATGTAGAAAAAATTTCTGAGCTGACTGCTTTTGATTACCTGTCCTGTTTAAATGCCAGAGTCTCCAGAGATAAAGCAACTAGCAGGTGGTTTGTTGATTTCTTGACATATATTATGCTTGGAATTCAATGATCAATGGGATACCTTATTGCAATGACCAGAATTCTCATTATTTGCCAAACCATATACTAGATAATGTGGGCTTAAAAGAATGTACATAGTGCAACTGAAGAAATCTGTCTCCTTACCAAACAAAACAAATAAGCAAACAAACAAATTTTTTTTTTCTGCTGGATCTTTATGTCTTTTTATTAACTTCTGAAAATATATATTTTTTTAAATAGAAAAAAAACTATAGTCCCTGTTTCGGGTTGAATTGTATCCCACAGAAAGAAAATATGTTGAAGGCCTAGTCTCCATTAACTCAAAGTGTGACTTTACAGTCTTGAAAATATAGTCTTTACAGATTTAACCAAGTTAAGATGAAGTAATTAGGAGAAACCCTAATCCAAACTGAATGGTCTCTCTATAAAAAAAATAAAGAGAAATTTAGACACACAGAGAGGGAAGGTGATGTGACGATGGCCAGGTGATGACACAGGCAGACATGAGACTGATGCAGCTGCAAATCAAGGAATGCCACAGACGGCTGACTACCACCAGAACTGGTAGAGGCAGAGAGGACTCTACCTAGAATTTCAGAGGGAGCTTGGTCTGCCAAAACCTTGATCTCAGACTTCTGGCTTCCAAAACAGCGAGACACTAAATTTCTGTGTTTTAAGCCACCGAGTTTATGTAACTTCGCTATGGCAGTCTTAGTGAGTGCATACCCTCTCTGTGCTGTGTGTGCAGACCAGCCATTGCCCTGGTTAGAGGACAGTTGTCCTCTGGACAAGAATTCATCCCAAGTTTGAGGAAATGGGAGACTCTGTGCATTGAATTAGACGTTGCATGCCATGGACAGCACTGTGCGTGGAAACCAAATAGATGGAACAAAGATCGTAATTTCTTTTGTAAGAAGAGAATAGTCCTATCTCTGTGATGACAGGCATTTTATGAGGAAGGATGAAGATGACTCTTCCTCTTAAGATATGATACCGTTTTAAAGATAGTGTTGATATCCAATAATTTTTTGAATCGCTTATTTTTAGAAAACAAAACTAAATTTCATGTCATTGTTAAAGCAAAATATTTCTGATGTCCAAACACATATGCAATAACAACATTTTTTTTACAAAACCAGCAATCAGATTATTAAAAAATCCAAAGAACAAAAGGAACTAACAAAATAGAATCAGACTCATAGATATGGAAAATAAACTAACAGCTGTTAGAGGGGATGGAGGGTTGGGTAAAAAGGGTAATGATAATACACAAAGAAAGAAAATCATATAGACACAGACAACAGTGTGTGGATTACAGGAGGGAAGGGGGGTGAGAGATGTGGAGGAAGATAGAGAAGGAATAGACAGTGGTAGAGGGAGGCTTGACTTTGTGTGGTGAAGACACAATGCAATATACAGATGATGTGTTACAGAATTATACACCAGAAATCTGTATAATTTTATTAACCAATGTCATCCCAATAAATTCAATTTTAAAAAAGCCCCGGCAGAGTAGCTCAGTTGATTAGAGCATTGTCCCAAGGCGCAGAGGTTGTGGGTTCAATCCCTGATCAGAGTACATACCGGAACACACTGATGTTCTTGTCTCTCTTGCTCTTCCTACCTCCTCTCGAAAAGCAATAAATAAAAAAATAAAAACAGCACAAAATTATTGGTTGTAAATAACCAGACACCACACCAATTTTTATGTATTTAATATAATGCTCTCATCAATAATTCATTTGTATAAATAAATGAAGTATGACAAGAAAGCAGGAAGAAAGCTGAGTAATATCAGAAACTGATCGTCTTACTAGGCTTGTCATTATTTTATAACTAGGACCTATGCTTCAAGGACAAAACACTACATATGAAGTAAAAAGTACCATTTTCATTGATAGGAACATTTCATTGTAACGTTCCTTTAACAAGTCTCACTATCTTAGAAAAATAATTTGTTTTGAGGAACTACAAATATGTTTGAGAATGACTTGAAGGTTTTCTTTCTTTAAAGGTCTTATAAATATATGACTACTAAGTCCTCTCGATGAAATAGTATACATTGCTCAAAATCTCCTACACATGAATATAAGGTATATTTAGAGTAATCAGTACGTACTAGCATTTTGCAATTCCTAATGAGTCCATAACTATTGCTGAATGTTGTATTTTCAAAATCACTTCATATCTATATAGTTTTGTACTTAAGAATTTACAAGTCTTGTCTGACTGGTGGTGGCACAGTAGGTAGAGCGTCAACCTGGGATGGCAGGTCCCAGGATAGAAACCCGGGTTGCTGGCTTAAGCACAGGCTCACCAGCTTGAGTGCAGCATCGCTGGCTTGAGTGTAAGATCATCAACATCCCATGGTCACTGGCTTGAAGCCCAAGGTCGCTAACTTAAACCCAAAGTCGCTGGTTTGAGCACGGGGTCACTGGCTCAGCTGGAGCCCCCTGGCCAAGGCACATATGAGAAGAAATCAATGAACATCTAAGGTGCTGCAGCTATGAGTTGATGCTTCTCATTTTTCTCCCTTCCTGTCTGTTTCTCTCTAACTATAACTATAATAATAATAATAATAATAATAATAGAATTTAAAAAAGAATCTACAAATCTTGTTGTATTCAAAGAGTTAGAAACATTGATTTGGATACCACTATGTGAATATTTAAAGACTTATCAGAAAAAGAAATTATGCATAATAGATTTTCTCATGATGTAAATCGAAAACATTGTATTAATATGAAGTGTTTTCTTTTGGAAAATATAGTCTAATATGTGAGAAACCCCATTTCCAAATAATGTATCCCAAACCTGTTAAAAATGAGCATTGTGGCCCTGGCCAGTTGGTTCAGTGGAGAGAGCACTGGCCTGGTGTGCAGATGTCCCAGGTTCGATTCCTGGTCAGGTCACATATGAGACTCAACTATCTGCTTCTCTTCCCCTTCCTCCCCCCCTTTTCTCTCTCTTTCTTTCTCACAATTGGTTCAAGCATTGGCCCAGGTGCTGAGGATAGCTTGGTTGGTCTGAGTGTCAGCCTCAGGTGCTAAGGATAGCTAGGCTGATTCAAGCATTGGCCATAGATACAGGTAGCCAGGTGGATCCTGGATGGGGCACATGCAGGAGTTTGTCTATTTCATCTCCTCTCACCTAAGAAAAAAATTATTATTCTTAACAAAATACAAGCATTTTTAAAATCAATGATTTTAAGAAAATTACTAAAGTAGATTTCATTAAATCTTATTTAAAGTGAGCCAACAATATCCTTAAATAATCAACTTCAATTATAGCTGCATAAAGAATGAAAGCAATAATATGATCTTAGACTTTTTACCAAGAAAGTGAAAAGATTTTGGATGTACATGAAAGACTGTACTGGAAAAAACTCCCTCCCAAACTTAGAGCCCACCTAATGACCTTATTGATTTGCCTTAGGACAATCTCCTTCCAACACAAGGTTTCATTTCATTGCACGGATGTCCTTTGAAGTCAATCAGACTTGGCCATGGAACTACCAAGACTGCAAGCAGTTTTATAGGTGAAAGCAGCAACCATTTGATAAGGTGACATGAAAATTAGACTCCTGATGTGGACACTATTTTCTGCCTTCAAGCATGTGGGAACTATAAGTAAGGAAAATTATTTGATATTTAAAATTAAGCTGCTTCAGGGCTTTGGAGAATAAATATATAAATTCGCTTGAGCTTCTCTTAACTTTTCCTCAGTTTAGGTCTACAGAGCTTCACTCTGTTCCCAGCTGCCAGTTCATCATAAACACTTGGCCTCGCCCACAACAGTATATGTGACAGATCTGAGAACAGATAAAAGCCATTTCTACAACCATAACTACTGTCAGTTCCACAGTGTGGGTCACGGGGGTCCATTTATCAAGATGAGAAACTAGTTATTTGAGAAAAATATTTGAGTGGTACTTGATTTTTCTCATTTGACAACTTTTTAAATCTGGTGATGAGACTAAACTAATGCAGAATAGCCTTTGTCACAACATGCTCATTATTTTGCTTAGATAATAATATAAACAACCTTGTTCTAGGAAAAAGTATCTTTTTAAGCATTCCCTCAGGTCCACAAAACATAAAATTCACATTTAAATAGCAATCAAATGTTAAAAAGAGCAAACAGTTTTTATGTATGTATATATATTTCTCAATGGCAATTAGTGGACTAATTAAGATTTGAAGGCATTATTTTAATATTTCCATTTCCCTAAATTTCAAAGAAAAAAACAAAAAAAAATCTATGTTTCCATTTATTTATAGAAAATCATAGTTATCTTTTTTAATTGTAGGTAATCTCTTCTCATTTCTCTCATGAAATGAAAAACACAGAGAGTAAGCTAAATATTCTCTTTGACTAATAGTGTAACTTGGCTCATACTGTTTCTTTTCTCTGAGGCAATGCTACCAGACATTTTATACTTAAATTAGGTTTAAAAGCTAATTTTAAAAATAATTACATGGCAATCAGAAATCATAAGAATTTATTAAAGAATAATTCATTAACAAATTTATATAATGTTGTGAGAATAGTTGATTTTTCTCCCTGTTTATATTAAGGAAGAAAATACAGTAAAATTCTCAGGAACCTTCAAATACATCACAATGTAAATATGAGATTTTATTTTAACTTTAAAATCACTTATGGGAAATATCTCAGAGATCAAAAATTTCTGCTAATCTGTGATTCCATCTTTATTGTTATTGCCCTTATTTTTTCCTCTGACATTGAAAAATGTGACCAATTCATCAAGTCCAACTTGTTCTAGCAGATTTCTTATATATTACAAGTGCAATTCATTCCACATGCCAGTTGGAAGCAAACAGAATGTTGGTAATTCAAAGTAAATACTTGAAAATATTCTGATATGATACCAGAAAACACCTTTATTTAATTAAAAAAAAGAGTTTCATTTACATTGAAGCTCTTTCTCAGTTGAGCACCACTTCCCTACATTCTCCATCATCTTATTTTAAGACTATTTTAACAATTTCTTAACTGGTTTTCCTGCATCTGTCCTTATATCCAAACCCAGTCACCATCCAGTGACCATTATAGAATAGCTCAGCTCATACTATTTCCCTGCATAATACTGTTTAATGGTTTTCACACTCATTCTCAGCATTCCTGATATAATCTCAGATATTCTTGGACTATTGCCCCCACGCCCACTGTACTACAGAAACACAGGCCTCCTTTCTCTTCACTATGTTGCCAAACTCTCTTCTGCCTCATGATCTTAGTATTCTCATTGGTTTCTCACCTCCTTGTGCCACTTTCTCACCTTCTCTCACTAACCAAATGCAATAATTTATTTACTTATTCAGTTCTTTTCATATAACTGTTTATTCCTGAAATTTTTGTTTTCTGAAATTAACTTATTACTTGGTGCAGAAAACAAAAGCATGTGACATTTTAAGCCCTGTTCAGCACTTTCCCTTATCTCCTAGAAAAGCATGTAAGAATATCAAATGTTCGCCTGACCAGGTGGTGACACAGTAAATAGACATTGACCTTGGATGCTGAGGACCCAGGTTTGAAGTCCAGAGGTTGCTGGCTTGAACATGGGTTCACCAACTTGAGTGCAGTGTCACCAGCTTAAGCCTGGGACCATAGACTTAAGCCCAAAGGTCACTAGCTTGAAGCCCAAGGTCTCTGGCTTGGGCAAGAGGTCATTGGCACAGCTGGAGCCCCCTGGTCAAAGCACGTATGAGAAAGCAATCAATGAACAATTAAAGTGGCACAACAAGTTGATGCTTCTCATCTTTCTCCCTTCTGTCTGTCTGTCTCTGTCTCAAAAACAAAAAAAAAAGAAAGAAAAGGAAATCAAATGTTCAATATGCATTTGTTTTTTATTTTTCTGTTTTTAAATTGAATTTTAGAGAGAGAGATGCAGAAAGAGAAAGGGTGAGAGAGAGAAACATCATTTTACTGTTCCACTTATTTATGTATTCATTGGTTGATTCTTGTATGTCCCCTGAAGAGGGACCAAACCTGCAACCTTGGCATATTGGGACAATACTCTAACTAACTGACCTACAAGGATGTGTGGCTCAATATACATTTGATATATGAATAAAAATATAGAAATACAGATAACATGTCCATATAAAGCTTATTGTTCAGTAAACAAAGAACCATAGAAGAAGTTCAGATATAGTGCTGTGTAAGTCTAGAAAAAAGGTAATTACATCCAGGGAAGACTTTATGAAGCTCACTCCTGTCTCTAAAAATGTGATTCTCGAACCTGCCACTATTTATATTAATAAAGTTCAATAGTGGAAACAGGTCAACAAAGTACAGTAGTAAGCACCTGCACAGGAATCTGAGAAATTGGAATTTTTCTTATTCCACTACTTTCTAAGTGTGGCAGTTTGGATGACGCTTTTCACTTAGGTGAACTTTGTATTTCTTGCTCTACATCAGGAGAATAATTCCAGCCTAACCAACCTAGGTTGCTATGAAGGTTACCCTGAGATAATATGTGTATGCATAGATGAGAGGATGGTGACAGGGTTTCAGAGGAAGAGGTTGTGATTTGCACACTGCTTGGCATAATGCCAATGGCTTCTCACCTTTAATTTACTTCTGACTATAAAAATAATATATTTCTTCTTATAAACAGGAAATAAAAAGAGAAGTATAAAACATAAAATATGTTCTCCAAAATTTTACTATTCAAAAAAAATCATAAAATTAAGATATATAATTTTGTTTTTTTCTGCATGCTATTTTTATATTTGAGATCTATAGTATAAGTATTTTTGTATTTTTTTACTTAACATATATTCATGTAGATATTTTAATAGCTGTTTTTTGGCAATAATATTAATGATCAACATCATTGGTATATGAGTCTTTACATCCTTATGTGATATCTGTATTGCTAGCTAAGTAATAAGGATACATTAAATTCATTTTCACAGCTCAAAAAATTAAAACTCAATGAATTTTTAAAAGAATAGCAACATATACCATATCATCAATACATCAGCATTTGAGAAAAGGTACCTTTCCAGCTCAGACAGCACATATGTGGTGATGTGAACTGAGTCTGAAATTATTCAACAAGCTCTGCTTATAAAAAAGTTTCATAGGCCCAGGGCCTAAAAGTAACTATCTCAAGATTTTAATGAATTATTTGAAGTGTTACTGAATCAATTAACTTGGTCTGCTCTCAGCTTTGAATTAAATGTATCATCTTAAGATTGTCTTGTGCTTTGGTTAAAAAAAAAAAGTAATGAAATTCTATAACCCAAATGGTATTGGATTGTTAGCAACTCTAAAAACATGCTGAAAATAACCAAGGTAAAAATTGACTTTTTTTTACTTGAATGATTTGACAATATTTAAGCTGACAAAAGATTTTTAGCAAGCCCTATGAAAAGACATTTTGAAATAATGGATCTACTATATGAGAGAGATCTGTTTCTACAAAGTAGTTATGAAAATTTTTTCTAAATTTCCCCAAAATTAGATTAAAACACTTGTTCCTAAAATAAAATAAACATTTCACAATTACTATGAACCATCATGCAGTGACATCAGAGTAATGACAGTGTGAGAGATACTCCTGATCTCTCTCCTTAAAATTCCATCTAATTGAACAACAATAATGCAGTGAGGGATTCCCAGCTGGGCTTGCAGGTGCACCTGAAAGATCCACACACCACCGAATGGACTAAAGGTGGTATGGGGTGAAAAGGGTGAGAAGATAAAATGCAATGGTTGTGGGCTTTGGAGAAGAGAAGAGAGAAACCTGGAGTGACTGGGTTTGTTTTTCTCTGATGGACTATAGAGAGGAAGGAAGCTCAAGCTCTCTGAATTTTGTCTGAGGGGTACAGACAAGGAACCTAAGGGTTACTGGGTCTCCTTCTGCTGGGAGGAGCAGTGAGACAGAGGGGCATAGGGAGAGATAAACCAAAGCAGCCTGAGTGAGGGGTCACAGCCACTGATCCCACGGTCTGCCCGCAACCTGTACTTGGAAGAGACAGAGAAAGCTAAAGTGTAGCCACCAGCTCCCAGATCTCCCCTCCCTCACTTCATGATACAAAGAGTGGCAGAGAGGAACCCCACAGCTAGCTCTCTAGAACCCCTCTCCCCCCTGAAGAACAGAGGTGCTCCGTGTCTAGTCTTCAGGTCTGTTGAGATGTGGGAAGGAGCATCATGAAGCCTGATATCACCATTGCTAGAGTCATAAAGCCAGAAAGATGAAGACATAAAGCCCTCACAACATGCTCCACCCGCTAACGTGACTGTAGCCCCACTTACAACACTACAACAGCAATATCTCAGCAGACAGCCCAGGAATTTCACAGAGATTTTTCCTTTTTCATCTTTGAATTTCATTTTTTAAAATTTTTATTATATTTTTATTCTTATTTTTTGTGGCTGTTTCATTTTTTATTTTGTTCTTTGCTTTATAGTTTTTTCCCTGTGGTTTGTCTTCTTTACTTGTCAAAGTTTTTTAAATTTTATATATATATATTTTTTTTTTTAGATTTTTTTTGTTAGGGTTCTTAGCAATACCACTTACAAATATCATCAAGAAAGAAGAAATTTAATGTCATGGCTCCATAAGAACAGAGGTATATTTCAGAAAGAAAGTGAAAAATCTCCAGAAAAATATCTCAATCCTGTGGAAGCCTTGGAGTTAAATGATAAAGAATTCAAAATTGAAGTTCTGAAAATACTCAATGAGGTGTGAGAAGTGATCAATAGGCAACGTAATGAGCTCAGAAAACAAAACAAACACCTTAGCAAGGGGACTGAAACTTTAAAAACAGAAGTGAAGAACTCAATACATGAGTAGAAAACTGAGGTAGCAAGTTTACCTAATAAAAAAGGAAAGATAGAGGAAAGAATCAGTGACATTGAAGGCAGGCAACTAGAGACGCTACAGAGAGAAGAGGAGAAAGATTTATAAATTAAAAAAACTGAGAGAGCTCTACAAGAATTGTCTGACTTCATCAGAAAGAGCAATATAGCCCTGGCCGGTTGGCTCAGCGGTAGAGCGTTGGTCTGGCGTGCGGGGGACCCGGGTTCGATTTCCGGCCAGGGCACATAGGAGAAGCGCCCATTTGCTTCTCCACCCCCCCTCCTTCCTCTCTGTCTCTCTTTTCCCCTCCCGCAGCCAAGGCTCCATTGGAGCAAGGATGGCCTGGGCACTGGGGATGGCTCCTTGGCCTCTGCCCCAGGAGCTAGAGTGGCTCTGGTCGCTGCAGAGTGACGCCCCGGAGGGGCAGAGCATTGCCCCTGGTGGGCGTGCCAGGTGGATCCTGGTCGGGTGCATGTGGGAGTCTGTCTGACTGTCTCTCCCCGTTTCCAGCTTCAAAAAAAAAAATACAAAAAATAAAAAAGAAAGAGCAATATAAGAATAATAGGTATATCAGAAGAATAAGAGAGGGAAAAGGGAATGGAGAACTTATTCAAACAAATAATTGATGAGAATTTTTCAAATCTATAAAGACACTTGGTGCCTCAAATCCAAGAAGCAAAGAGAACACTAAGTTACCGCAATCCAAACAGGCCTCACCCCAAGGTGCATCATAATAAAATTTTAAATAACAATGATAAAGAAAAAAGCCTCAAGGCAGCTAGGGAAAAGAAGACTATAACTTATAAAGGAAAGCCCATTAAGTTATCATCAGACTTCTCAGGGCAGAAGCGGTACAAGCCAGAGGAGAGTGGACCCAAACATTCAAAGTACTGAAAGAGAGGAATTACCAGACAAAAATAATATAGTCATCAGTATTATCCTTAAAATGTGAAGGAGAAATAAAAACTTTTGCAGGCAGACAGAAGCTGAGAGAATTTATCACTAGAAAACCACCAATGCAGGAAATACTCAAGGGGGATATTTGACCAGACAAAAAACAAAACAAAACAAATAAAAAGTACAAGTAAAGCTCCATCAGGATCACAATAAAAACAAAGATAATCTATGACAACAATAACATAAAAGGGTAGAGGATAAAGATCTGCAGTAGCAAAGGAGGATAGAGTACAGAAGCATTCATATGACAAAGAACTTTTGTACATATGAACATTTTTTTCTTAATGTAATGGTAACCACCCACGAAAAAGCCACTACTGAAACACACAGCTTAAAAAAGAAAAAACAGGGGAAAGAAGTATGGAATACCACCAAACAAAAACAATTGACAGAAACAAAAAAGAGAAGAACCAAAGAAGACACAGAGCTATCAGAAAACAAAACATAAAACGGCTATAGAAAAGCCTCAAGTATCAATAATTACCCTAAATGTAAATGGACTGAACTCACCAATAAAGTGGCACAGGGTAGCAAATTGAATCAAAATGCAAAACCTAACCATATCCTGGCTTCAAGAGACACATCAAAGCTGCAAGGACAAAAGTAGATTCAAAGTGAGAGGTTGAAAAATGATTCTCCAAGCAAATAATAAAGAAAAGCAGGTGTAGCCATACTTATACAGTGTGTCTTTAAAGTCATGGGTGCACTTTTGACCAGTCACAGGAAAGCAACAAAAGATGATAGAAATGTGAAATCTGCACCAAATAAAAGGAAAACTCTCCCAGTTTCATATTTATTCAGTGCAGTTCGATGTGGGCTCACGCACAGATTTTTTAGCACCCCTTAAGTAGCTATCCTGTATAGCCTCTACAGACTCATCACTGACTGATGGCCTACCAGAACGGGGTTTCTCCACCAAACTTCCAGTTTCCTTCAACTGCTTATCCCGCCGAGTAATGTTATTCTTATGTGGTGGTGCTTCGTTATAAACGTGGCTATATTCACGTTGCACTTTGGTCATGGATTCAAATTTAGTAAGCCACAGAACACACTGAACTTTCCTCTGTACCATCCACATCTCGACTGGCATGGCCGTGGGCTGCTCCGCTGCATACACAATGTTATGTCATCATCTGCGCATGCGCACATGCTGCCACATCATCCTACAAAACCTGGGAGGGCTTTCCTTTTATTTGATGCAAATTTCACATTTGTATCATCTTTGGTTGCTTTCCTGTGACCAATCAAAAGTGCACCATAATTTTATGGACACACTGTATATGACAATGTGACTTCAAGACAACAAAAGTAATCAGAGACAAAGACGGACATTTCATAAGGATAAAGGGGACATTGTAGCAAGAAAACATATCCTTTCTAATATATATGCACTAAACCAGCAAGCACCAAAATATATGACATCTACCAACTGATCTAAAAATAGAAGCAGACAAAATCACGAGACAATACAATAATACTCATCCATAAGAAATGATGATATAGTTACATTTACAACAACATGGATGGACTTTGAGAACATTATACTGAGTGAAACAAGTAAATCAGAAAAAGGTAAGAACTGTATGATTTCACACACAGGCAGGATAAGATATAAAACTGAGACTTATGGACATAGATAAAAATGAAGTGGTTACCAGGGGGAAGGGAATGTGGGGGAGGGCAAAGGGGGCTTAAGTGAATGGGGAAGAGGCAGGGGTTGGGGAGAAGGGAGTAAAGAGGCACAAATATAAAGTGACAGAAAATGATTTGACTTTGGGTGATGGGTATACAACATAATCAACTGTTCAAATGCTACAGAAATGTTCACCTGAAACCTATGTACTCTTTCTTTTTCTTGTGTGTGTGTGTGTGTGAGTGTGTGTGTGTGTGTGTGTGTGTGTGTATGACAGATACAGAGAAAGAGACAGAGAGAGGGACAGATAGGAATAGACAGATAGGAACGGAGAGAGATGAGAAGCATCAATCATTACTTTTTTGTTGCGACACCTTAGTGGTTCATTGATTGCTTTCTCATATGTGCTTGACTGTGGGCCTTCAGCAGACTGAATAACCCTTGCTAAAGCCAGTGACCTTGGGTTCAAGCTGGTGAGCCTTGCTCAAACAGGCGACCTCGGGGTTTCAAACCTGGATTGCTGCATCCCCATCCGATGCTCTATCCACTGTGTCACCACCTGGTCAGGCCAAAACCTATGTACTCTTATTAATTAATGTCACTCTGTTAAAGTTAATTTTCTAAATATTATAAAATTAAAAAAAAATAAACCATCACTTCTTTCTTGATGCTGTACTATTTCTCTTCTACCATGAAAAATCCTATAGTGCCAACATATATTAAATGCTGTGTTATCCCATTATAAATTCATACTATTAGTTCTGTTTAATTAAAGCAAAAGTTTATATATAAAATTGAAGCATAAAAATGTATTAATATTTTATATATTCAAATAATATATAAAATATATATTATTAATATTTATTTATAAATGTTAAAAGCAGGGTATTTAACTACATTATATTTAATCAACATGAGATGTTCAAATGTTTATCATTATATATGATTTATGATTTATCATTTATATATATTTATCATTGTATAGGGCCCGAATGAAGCTACTAAGAAAAAAAGGTAAGTGGGGGAAAATTTTTCTGAAAGAAATTTTTTTAAAGAATTTTTTTTCTTTTTTTTTTAAGTGACAGGCGGGGAGAAAGAGAGACAAAAAAGAAAAAAGAAAAAAAAGAAAGAGAGACAGATTCCAGCACGCACCCCTACCGGGATCCATCCAGCAACCCTGCAGTCTGGTGCCAATGCTTGAATCAACCCAGCTATCCTCATGCCCGGGGGCCAGTGCTCCAACCAATCGAGGCACTGGCTACAGGAAGAGAAAAGGGAGAGAAGGCGGAGAAGGAGGGAAAGAGAAGCAGACGGTTGCTTCTCTGTGTGTCCTGACGATGAATTAAACTCCAGATGTCCATACACCTAATGAACACTCTATCCACTGAGCCAGCGGGCCAGGGCCTAGAAGAATTTATACCTTGAAATGCTGTAATGAAATTCTGAGAAATAGTAAGACAGTCATAGAAAGATAAAAATCATTTTGCAACTGCTATATTTTGAAACTGAAATAATACCAGATATATATTTGAGCACTTTGCAATAATTTTGAACAAAATGTTATCATTAGATCAAAAAAAAGTAAGGGATATAAAATAATTTATTTTCCCTTTACTTATTCCATTTTCACTGCTCTTCCTTTCACCCAAGTTTTTTATCTATATTATTTTCCTTCTCTCTAAAAAACTTTTTTTTAACATTTCTTGCAAATTAGTTCTATTAGCAACAAATTTTTTTCAATTTTTGTTGTCTAAGAGTGTATTTCTCCTTTACTCACAACATTGTTGGGGGTTTTTTCTCTCAACATTGTAAATATTTTACTCCACTTATTTCTTGTTTGCATTATTTCTGAAAAGTAATGTAATCATCTTTGTTTCTATTTAAATGAGCTTTTGCTCCCCCTCTGGATTTTTTCAGAATTTTAAAGGAATATTTGCCCTCCAGGCAATGGCACAGTGTATAAAGGGTCGGCCTGGTACTCCAGAGAACTCAGGTTCAAAATCCCAAGGTTACTGGCTTGGGTGTGGGCTCACTTGACTTAAGCACAGGCTCACCAGCTTGCCTGTGGGGTTGCTGGCTTGAGTGTGGGATCATAGACATGATCTCATGTTCACTGGCTTGAGCCCAATGATTGCTGGCTTGAAGCCCAAAGATGCTGGCTTGAGCCCAAAGTCTCTGGCTTATGCAAGGGGACACTGACTTAACTGGAGCCAACTGGTCAAGGCACATATGAGAAAACAATCAATGAGCAACTTAGGTGCCACAACAAAGAATTGATGCTTCTCATCTCTCTCCCTTCCTAATTATCTGTTTCTATCTGTTCCTCTCTCTGTCTCTGTCTTTCTTGCTAAAAGTAAATAAGTAAATAAATATAATATTTGATTTGTTTGGAAAAATACACCTAGAAGTTTGGCATTTATCTTGCTTGGTGCTCTTGCTCTTTAAGAATCCTATATCTTTGTTTTGGTGTTTTAATTTGGAGGAAATTCTCAGTCTTCTTGTTTCAGATATTTTTTTCTATTCCTTTCTCTCTTCTTTTTCTGGTATTCCCATTATGTGTATGTTAAATCTTTTTTAGTGTTCCCACAGCCTCCATATATTCTCTTCTGTCTTTTTTTATTATTATTCAGACATTGATTTATTTGCTTTTCAGTTTTGAAGGTTTCTGTTGAAAAGTCCTTAAGGTCAGTAACTCTTTCCTCAGCCATGTTCATTCAGTCTCCTCATAAACCCATCAATGGAACTCTTCATTTCTGTTACAGTATTTTTAAGCTCTAGCAATTCTTGTTGGTTCTGTTTTAGGATTCCCATCTGTCTGCTCACATTTTCCATCTGTCCTTGCATGTTATCTACCCATTAGGGCCTTTTGCATATTAATTGTATTGTTTGAAATTTTTGGTCTGATAATTTTAACATTCCTTGTTCTCATGCTTATTCTGTCTCAACAAATTATGTATTTGTTTGGTTCTTTTTTTTGTAATTTTGTTCTTGATAGCTAGATATAATGTACTGGATAAAAGGAAATTTAGCAGTGAACTTTTATAATGTGTTGGTGAGGTGTGAGTGCAGGGGAAGCTTTCTCTAATTCTATAATTTGGTCTTAATCTTTTAGTGAGCCTATGCCTATACACTGTGAATTCTCAAGGGTTTCTCAGTTTTTTCTCCCCCATTATGTGGGAGAGTACAACTAGAGTGAGCTGGAGCTAAGTACTTCCCTTCCCTCAGTCACATAGGCTCTGGTTATTCTCTACTAGGTGAGTCTTTGGTTGACTAGTTTCTCCTGAGGGCCAGCTCCCCCTGCTGGAAGCTCTAGGGGCTTTTTCTTTGGTATTCACTGTGAGAAACTGGTTGAGATGAATCTCCCTAAATTGAGTCTCCTTCTTCACCACACCCCGTTCCCACCAGTGAATAGCTACTCCTAGAGTTTTTAACTCTCAGAGTTGTCCACACTGACCCTTCAAAAATTTGTCAATTATAGTTCAGGTTTTTCTATTCTAGCACTGGGCTCCCTGAAGATTTCTACTCAGGTAAGCCAAGGCTGTATTCACCTCTCTGTCACTCTCTTCTTGGGGGATATGTTTTGCCCTGTATCCTTGCCTCTCAGAGGGATCCACAGAGTTGCTATTTGAGCTTTTTTACTTATTGTTAGAATAGAGTGGTGACTTCCAAGCTCCTAGCATGTGAATCTAGAAATCAGTCATCTTTTACCTTTTAAGTATAGTTTTGAAACCAGAAATATCAGCATTTGTGCTGCCTGTCACAACTCAATAAAATTACTAAAGATACTATTACTCAAACTAAAATTTTAGTTTTTGAGTTTCTCCTATCAGTTTCACTGTATGGAGAATGCTAGGTTGTTTTTTTTGTTGTTGTTGTTTTTTGGTTTTGTTTTGTTTTTTGGTTTTGTTTTGTTTTTTCAGCACCTTAAATATTATACTCCACTCTAAGCCCTGGCCGATAGCTCAGGAGATAAAGCGTCGGCTGTCATATGGATGTCTCAGGTTCGATTCCTAGTCAGGGCCTACAGGAGAAGCTGCCATCTGCGTCTTCCCTGCCCCCTCTCTCCCTCTTCTCCTCCTGCAGCCAGTGGCTCCTTTGGTTCCAGCATGGCCCAGGGTGCTATAACTGGTACTGGAGCTTCAGCCCCAGATGGGGGTGCCAGGGGGATCCCAGTCGGACCATGTGGGAGTCTGCCTCACTATCTTCTCTCCTATCACCTAAAAAAAATATTTTTTTACTTCATTCTCTTCTGACTTACCTGTTTTCTGTTGAGAAGTCTTCTTTTCCTTATTCATATATAAGAAAGGTCCCTTCTCAAACCCCCAGCTTCAGGATTTTTTAAACTTTTTTATTGTTTTCAGTAGTTTGAATATAATGTCTAGATATTGCTGTTTTTTTTTCATCTTTATTTTGACCTTCCTTGATCTGTGGATTGGTGCCTGTCAAAATTTCTCATTATTATATCATTTATTTTTCTTTTTTAGTCTTCTGATTTTCTAATTATGTGTATGTTCAAAACTTTGAAATTATGTTATGGTTATTGAATTTTTAGCTTTGATTTTTAATTTTTTTAAATATTTTAATTTTAGTTTGCTAAATTTCTATTGTTTTACCTTCAGTTCACGGAATTGCTCCTCAGCTGTGTCCTATTAATAAGCCCACCAAAAGAATTCATTTCTAGTACAATGCTTTTGATTCCTAGAATTTCATTTTAAATATTCCATCTCTCTACTTACAGAATACTTGTGTTATTGCATATTGTCTATTTTTCCATTGAAACCTCTGACATATTAATCATAGTTGTTTTAAATGATGTTTCTTTTAATTCCATCATCTGGGTTATGTCTGAGCCTGATTGTGATGACTGCTTTGTCTCTTCAGACTGTTTTTTACCTTATCTTCCAGTATGACTTGTAATATAATTTTTGAAAGCTGGACATGTATTGTAACAAGAAATGTGGTAAACAGGCCTTTATTGTGAGGATTTGTCAGTTGGCTCAGATTTGGGCCGCACTTAATGTTTGCTGTGATGATAATTGCCAAATACTTGTATTTCCCTAGTGTTTTTGTTGTCAAATCCCCACTTGACTTTGAGTTTCTTTATGTACTCCTCAGGAAGAGTCTGTTTCCTGCTTCCCCTTAAGCTATAATCCACTGCGATAATAGTGCAGCCCTGTTGGCATGGTAGTAATGAGTAGAGGACAAAAAGTATTCTAATGTCTTAAGGTTATATCGCAGTCTATGGATAAGTGGGCCTGTGTCTCTGGTCTATGACATTTTTCTTCAGTAGTTCAAACATTTCTCCAACTTCTCGGTGAGATAGGAAGGCTAGAGGAATCCAAATAGGGAAAATACCATTGCCTCAGCTAGGATAAGGCTGTGACAAAGTCTGTTCCCCTGAAGAATAGAGATTTTTTATGGAGAACTTGGTATATTTCACAATGGCTACTTTTCCCTTCCTACAGCCAGAGCTGTAGGAAGAGGGGGTCTTTCTTGTTTTTTCACCATGAGGACCTGGTGGGATTTCTGGAGCTAAAACTCATGAAAGTTTTGAGGTCCTTCTAAAACTGCAGCCCCCACACATTTCACACTCTCATACAGGTCTACATTTAGCAAATTTAAATCACCAGTATATTATTGGAATAGGTATATATATTGATGATTTTTGCTTTCTTCTCCTTAGCAAAAATTATTTGTCTTATTTTCTTTGTTAAAATTTATAATTAAAATTGAATTTTGAATAAAAACAAAAATATATTTAGATTTGATATTTTTCTTATACACAGAACATATAACACATTCACCTTTGCTATTTTAAACTGTAATCACACATTATATTACTTAGCATAATTTTCATCAAATATTGTACCTTCCTGACTAAAGTATGTCAGAAAGATTGTTTTCTCTGTTGCTATATTTTAATTGAAAAGATTACTAAAAATATTTGTCTATAAATATTTTAATAAGCTTTATTTATGAATAATATACTTGAATAGAAGAAGTAATATGGAAATACAACTGTTTTTTCACTGCTTAGGCCAAGATAAATGATAATCACTTGAAAGTCTTTAGGGATATTTTGTTACTTTTTTCATCAGCTGGTTTCACAACTGAATGTTTATAAACACAAATTGGTTCTACATTATATCTCTATTTAGTTCAACAATAAAAAATTAATGACTGTATTCAGTTGTAGAATTGAGTTCAGTTGAGTAAATGCTGTAAAAGCAGATATTTTTTCCATGTTTAACAGCATGATAGATGGTTATATTAAAATACAAATAATTAAAAGCTCAAGTCATTTTTTGATGGGTACATAAATAATAATTATACTGGTTTTTAACTTTTCTGCAGAATTAAAATTTTCAAAATAAAAATGGTCTTGAGGTGGGTAAGTTAGCCATTGAGCTAGGATGTTCTACTTTGGTATATAGGCACCATGGCTTCCTATGAATTGTCAACAAATGAAACCTTTCTCCTCTAGATCAAACACTCCACAGAAGGGTCTGAGCCTCCTGTGTCTTGCTGATAGACCAAAGTTCTTATTGCAAAATTGATGACATAGATTTTTGGAAGCACAGATTTATTCATGATAATTATTTAAATGAAACACTCATTTCTGCCCTAGCTGGTTGGCCTAGTGGTAGAGCATTGGTCGGCATATGGAAGTCCCAGGTTCGATTCCAGTCAGTTCACACAGGAGGAGTGACCATCTGCTTCTCTACCCTTCTCCCTCCCCTTTCTCTATTCCTCTTCCTGTCCCACAGCCATGGCTTGAATGGTTCAAGCAAATTGACCCCAGCACTGAGGATGGATGGCTCCATGGGCTCATCTCAGGTGCAGAAATAGCTTGGTTGCCACTCAGGGTGCATACTGGAGTCTCTCCCTCTGCCTCACTGCCTCTCACTAAATAAAATAAAAAGGAAACATTTCTTTCTTTCCTCATTTCTTTAAAAAAAATAAAACAGTAATGTGGTAGGATAACTAGCATACTACAGAGTAATACAAATTGATAAGTTATGGCATCTACATACATTTAAAAACAATCAACACAATAAGATAATAATATTCATTCTCACCCAAAAGTTCTTTGTAAACTTTTATAATCCTTTCCTCCACCTGCTTCCTATTCTCTCAATGTCAAAGCAACAATTTATTTGCTTCCTGTTTCTAGAGATTAGTTTCCATTTTATAGAATTTCTTATAATAACAATTATGCAGTATATACTAGTATATACTTTATGTTATTGAAGTTCTTTCACTCAGCATCATTATTTAAATTCATCTATGTCGTAAATGTAACAGTAGTTCATTTTATTTCCAAGTAGTAGTTCAACGTGTAGATATACAAATTCAATTATCTAGATGGACATTTGCATTGTTTTTCAGTTTTGAGGTATTCCAATTAAGCTGAACAAATATTTTAAATAACTGAATAAGTGGAAAATGTACATTTACCTTTATAAGAAACTGCAAAACTGTTTTCCAGAGTGGGATATTTTATATACCATCCAGCAGTTGATGACAGTTCAGCTTATTCAAGTACTTGAGACACTTGATATGATTTTTTTTTTTTTTTCCGAAGCTGGAAACGGGGAGAGACAGTCAAACAGACTCCCACATGTGCCCGACCGGGATCCACCCGGCACGCCCACCAGGGGGCGATGCTCTGCCCCTCCGGGGCATCGCTCTGTCGCGACCAGAGCCACTCTAGCGCCTGGGGCAGAGGCCAAGGAGCCATCCCCAGCGCCCGGGCCATCTTTGCTTCAATGGAGCCTCGTTGAGAGAGGGGAAGAGAGAGACAGAGAGGAAGGAGAGGGGGAGGGGTGGAGAAGCAGATGGGCACTTCTCCTGTGTGCCCTGGCTGGAAATCGAACCTGGGACTTCTGCATGCCAGGCTGATGCTCTACCACTGAGCCAACAGGCCAGGGTCTTGATCAAATTCTTTTAATTTTAGATATTTTAATATGTATGAAACATTATGTAATTCTGGTTTCAGTTTATATTTTTCTATCAACTAATGATACTGAAATGTTTTCCCACGTGTTTATTTGCCATCTGTGTATTTACGTAAAGAAGTGTCTATCTGTTTCAATTAGTTGACAAATTTTTCAATAGTTTGTTGTTTTCTTATTATTGATTTTTGAAACGTTTTTATATATTCTGAATATATGTCCTTATCAGATATATTATTTTGCAGACATTTTGTATAATTTTGTCTTTTTATTCTATTAACCATTTTGTGATAAATTTCTGCATAAAATTATTAAGAAATTCATAACAAATGCCTATAATATCAACTTAACAATAGATTTATTTGTCAAATAAAAATATTAACAATGCTCCTTTCTGTCATGAATTACATTATTCATCAATTAGGTGAGGGTTTGGGAACCTATGGCTCGCGAACCAGATGTGGCTTTTTTTTTAAATAATTTTATTTTTTTAATGGGGCAACATCAATAAATCAGGATACATATATTCAAAGATAACATGTCCAGGTTATCCTGTCGTTCAATTATGTTGCATACCCATCACCCAAAGTCAGATTGTCCTCTATCACCTTCTATCTAGTTTTCTTTGTGCCCCTCCCCCTCCCCCTTTCCCTCTCCCTCTCCCCCTCCCCCTGTAACCATCACACTCTTATCAATGTCTCTTAGTCTCACTTTTATGTCCCACCTACGTATGGAATAATGCAGTTCCTGGTTTTTTCTGATTTACTTATTTCACTTCGTATAATGTTATCAGGCTCTTTTGATGGCTGCATCTGGCTCGCAGATAAATCTTTAATAAAAAAATAATAACGTTAAAAATATAAAACTTTCTCATGTATTACAATCCATTCATTTTCTACCGCTCGTGTTCATGGTTGCGGGTGTCTGGAGCCAATTACAGCTGTCCTCTGGGACAACACCAAATATTTATTGGATAATGCATAACATACACAGGTCATTGCAAGGTCAGGAAGTAAACTTCCCTCCTTTAATCAAGTAGTCAGCTAGCTAATTACAGAAACCCTTTTGATGAAGAAGATGGCTAAAATAAAAAAAGATGAGCAGTATCGTACTTTTCAGTAGGAATGGACATAGGAATTCGCCTTTGTAGAGAGAGCAGCTTCTGCAGTGTGTCTAATATGCAATGATAAAATTGCATCCATGAAACAGTCAAATATAAACGGGTACTTCAACACACACCATACTACATTTGCATTGAAATATCCAGCGAGGGACAGCAGAAAGAAAGCATGTCAAGAGCTACTGTGCAGAGTGCAAGCTAGTCAGCAGTGCCTCCGTGTTTGGACCCAACAAGGTGACTGGAATTTCGCTAGCTTTGCTGGTGCTTTAGCAACTGTGAGAAATGGAAAGCCATTCACAGATGTGGAGTATGCCAAAACATTCATGTTTGATGTTGCCAATGAACTTTTTGACGACTTTTCAGATAAAGACAAGATAATCAAACAAATAAAAGGCATGCCTCTGTTGGCAAGAACTGTTCACGATCATGCCATCATATGGCAAATCAAATTGAGTCAACACAAGTGAAGGACATAAATGCAGCACCATTCTTGTCTCTCACTTTGGATGAGTCAACAGATGTAACCATTTATTCCAGTTCAGTGTGATTGCAAGGTATGTTGTCGGTGACAAATTATGTGAGGAAAGTCTTGCTATTTTGCCTATGAAAGACACAACAAGAGGGGAGGATTTATTTAAGTCTTTCACTGAGTTCACTAAAGAAAATATCTACCTATAGATAAACTTATTTCAGTGTGTACTGATGGGGCTCCTTGCATGGTGGGGAAAAACAGAGGATTTGTAACACTTCTTCGTGAACATGAAAAGAGACCCAACCTAAGTTTTCACTGCATCATACATCGGGAAGCGCTTTGTGTTCAAATATGTGGTGAGCAGCTTGGTGAGGTGATGTTGCTGGTCATTCGGATGGTCAACTTTATTGTTGCCTGAGCTTTAAATGGTCACCAGTTTCAAACACTGCTGTCTGAAGTTGGGAATAATTATCCTGGTCTACTTCTGCACAGCAATGTGGGTTGTTTCTCAAGAGGGAAGGTGCTTAGCCGTTTCGCGGCTTATCTGAGCAAAATCTGGACTTTTCTTGAAATGGAAAACATTGAGCATCCTGAGTTAGCTAACACTGATTGGCTCCTGAAGTTCTACTATCTCGTGGACATGACTGAACATCTGAACCAGCTCAATGTGAAAATGCAAGGCATTGGAAATACAGTCTTATCTCTTAAACAAGCAGTGTTTGCATTTGAAAACAAGCTGGAACTCTTCATCACCGACATTGAAACAGGTCGTTTACTACACTTTGAAAAACTGGGAGAGTTTAAAGATGCATGCACAGCAAGTGACCCTGCTCAAGTCAACATCTTGATCTCCAGCAGCTAGCGGGCTTCACATCTAATCTCTTGCAGTCATTCAAAGCGCGCTTTGGAAAATTTCGTGAGTGCACTCGTCTTTTTAAGTTCATCACCCATCCGCACGAGTGTGCAGTGGACAGTGCTGACCTGAGTTACATCCCCAGTGTCTCCGTCAGAGATTTTGAGCTACAAGCTGCTAACCTGAAGGCCTCAGACATGTGGGTGAATAAGTTCAAGTCACTGAATGATGATTTGGAAAGACTTGCACGACAGCAAGCAGAGTTGGCGAGCAAACACAAGTGGGGAGAAATTAAAAAACTACATTCATCCTACGGACCAGCTGATTGTCAAAACTTGGAACGCACTTCTCATCACATACCACACACTACAGCATGTAAGTATTGCTGTACCAACAATGTTTGGCTCTTCATATGCATGTGAGCAGTTTTTCTCACATCTAAAGAATAAGACCAACCTATGATCATGTTTAACAGATGGAAGTCTCAACGCTGGCATGAAGCTTAACCTCACCACGTATCAACCAGACTACAAAGCCATCAGCAAAACCATGCAGCACCAGAAGTCACATTAATGGTAAGAAGTACTTTATTCATCATTGGTTAGCAACAGCATAACAACGTTATTGAAAATAATTCAGAGACGTATCGTATTTTAAAAGTGTTAGTCTTACATAAAATGCACACATTTAGTTGTATTTAGTGTTAAACATATTATATGACTCTCACAGAATTACATTTTAAAATACGTGGCGTTCATGTCTCTCTCAGCCAAAAAGGTTTCCGACCCCAGAGTTAGGTTAATGGTACAAGCATCTAAATATTCTTAATGCCCCTATAGGTAAATGTGTCTTCTATAATAAATAAATGAAATATAATCTTTATAAAAAATACTTTAAAACCCTTCAGATATAAGTATTTATCAAATAAGTTTTCTGCAACTGATGTTGCCAATTCCTAGTGTTCTTTCTTGAGTGATTCATAGTGTTTCATTTTCCATCCACCACCAATGACAGTAAATATTGACAATTAAAATTAGGAAAAAGTATTTTACTATTGTTTATAAGTAGGCACATTGTTTAGATGAGTTTCTGATAGAAAATAAATATTATTACTTAATTACTCTTAAATGGTTAGTAATAGGTAATTAATAATTTTATAGATAAACAAAAAAGCAATAGGATATATACATTTATATTTATATTTACATTTCTTTCTTTCTTTACTTTTTTCTTTCTTTCTTTCTTTATCTATTTATTTATCCTTACCCATATAATTTCTTTTCTCTTATAGGGAAAAGTGGATTTTCAGAAAATTCTAAGATTTACTTTGTAGGAATATACTATGAAGACATGCAGAGTTAGGACAACAAATAGAAATAGTAAGGGGCCCATGGCAAAAAACTCTGAGTGGACAACAGTCCAGGGAATCTCTGACCCCATACTGGAAACAGTGCAGCTAGAAACAGCAAAACAGAAGGATAAGATTCAGTAACAGAAATTTTTAGGCTCTTAGAATGGACATTAAAAGTCAGCATGTTTCTTATCCTTTACTTCAACCCTTGAAAACTTCTGCTGTTTGATTCCTTGAGTTATTTGTACTGGCGAATAAATATCTGAGTAAGGCTGGGGATGGGGTGTTAGTCCTTTAGTCTGCTGACCAGGGCTATTGCCTCCCCTCTGCCCCTCGGAGCATGTCATCTGGTCTCTGAGTAGTTTGGTATCGCCTCAACATTACTCAAGCAATGTTCTTTTTACT
Organism: Saccopteryx bilineata; assembly: GCF_036850765.1. Lineage (NCBI taxonomy): Eukaryota > Metazoa > Chordata > Mammalia > Chiroptera > Emballonuridae > Saccopteryx > Saccopteryx bilineata. The sequence goes on from NC_089494.1 coordinate 185,588,453, forward strand.
AAACATTCTTTTCATGCCTGCTGTGTGTCAAGAAATGCTTCATCTCTATATGGCCTCTATTTCTAAAATAGTAAAAATTAAATAAAGTGGTTCAGGTTCTGCTTTTGGCTGAATTGTTGATACTGAATAGTGGGGCTATAACTGTTTGAAATGTTATTTCCTGGCCTTTTGAAATAAAAAACAATGACATTTAGAATACAGCCAAATAGCATTAATCTGACTTTCCTGCCTGCAAGTTATATTGACAATTTATCTCTAGTCGGTTTTCATAGTTAAGGTGACATCACCTAAAATGTCACTCTGGATGGAAAGCCAGTGACCCTGTTCTTATAGGATAAAAACCCAAACAATATAACAGAGTATGCTGCAAATTATACCACAGTCTATCTTAAAAGACTCTCAGAATCCAAAATGTAAAATTTATAAGCAGATTCAAGCATCCTAGAGCTTTAGTTAATTTCCAACATTCATTTAAATAAAGTATTGTCAGTAATTTTCTATCTTTTTCCACAAAGAACTATTGAGCATGTGCTATATTCTAGACACTGGTTTAGATCATTAACAGTAAAATTTCACTGTTTTTGTGGACCTTAAAGTCTATTAAAAGTGGCAGGTAATAAAAAAAGTAAATTGGTAAATTATTAGAAGTAAATATGAAAGAGAAAAAGAATCAAGAAAAAGAGTTGGGTGATATTAGGTAAAGAAGGTATAGAGTTTTTAATATAAGGTCAGGGAAAATCTCTGACCTTAAATTAAGAAAATGACATATTTATTATTTACAAAAAACACCTGTATGACACTATATTCCAGTCTAAGCCCACTTTTCAAATATTAACTCATTTAATCCTCTTAATCTTAACAATAAAGGTTAATTTACCAGTAAAAGTAAGTTTATTTTGGGAACAGCAAATAATTACAATTTGGGACAAGTAAGCTATAGCAAAAACTATAGGCAAGTTGATCAAACAAAGGAGAGGAACATTATTTTATGGAGAAAAAGAGTGAAGCTAGAACGGTTTGCTTTGAACAAAAAGTCTATTGGAGAAAAGCGAGAGTTCAGGGAAATGATGATTTCTCACTGAATGAGTTGCTGGGATAGTCAGTTTCTTATAGAAAACGCAACACCAGTCTTTTGCTCTTGGGGCCTATAACTGGTGATTATTTCCTGCCTTGATTCTGTTGGGGTGTGTGATTGAGAATTCTTTCTGTAATTGACCAGTGGTTCTGCATGAGAGCTCCCCCTTCTGGCCTCTTGATTCCAGTTTACTGAGGTTTCCTTTATTCATTTTCACAATCCTACTTTTGACAATTCTATAAAGTAAGTACTATTATTAGCCCCACGTTATAGAAAAATAAACAGAAAGACATGAAAATTCATAACTTGCCTTATATCCTCAAAGATGAAAATGGCAGAGCGATGATGGCAGGAAACCTGCATATTGACTCCAAGCTCTTGGCTATTATACCTCTTTGCTTCTCTTCTTTAAACAAAGATGCTAACAGGTAAAGAGCATGAGGAAAAACCATATAGATCAGCGGTTCTCAACCTGTCGTTCGACCCCCACCAGGGTTGCGACCCACAGGTTGAGAACCGCTGATATAGATATTTGAAGAAAATATATTTCTGACATAGAAGAGACAGAGCTGAAATTGTTTGGAAAGCAGTCTGGATGCCAGCATGGCTGGTGTAGAATATGGACAGAGAAGGGGGACTAGGAGATGAGGTCTGAGAGTCTCTGGGCGCTTGGTCACATAACAGTTTTATCTTTACTCCGACAGATATAGGGAACCAGTGGAGAGATTTGAGCAATAATATCATGTTGTGTCCTATCTGAAGATGATCATTGTGTATATTCTGTTGAGAGTAGACCATAGGTAGTAGAAAAGAAGGACTTGGTGAGGAGAGTCTAGTCCTGAGATTTGCAGTAATAGTGGTAAGAAATTATTGCTCTTTGAGTCAGGTAAAATGTTGGAGGTAATGAATAGAAACCAGATTCTGATATATTTTAAGTCTGGTCAATATAATTTTTTGGTGATTGGATAAGATATGGGATGTTAAAAAAACACACAGAGAAATAGGTTGGCGTGAAGCATACTGGGCTGAACAAAAAAGGAGTAAAGTTACTATTAATTGAGAGGGTAAAGAGATTAGATAGAGACAGCTTTGGGTATGTTAAATGTGATGCCTATTTGACAGCTAAGCTGAGATATCAACTTGTCAACTAGATTTATGAGTTTGGAGTTCAGGGAAGAGATCCACTCTGGAGAGGTAAGTTTGAAATCATCAATTTACAGTTAGTATCTAAAGCCGCAAGATTGGATGAAATAACCAATGCAGTAACAACCGTAGAGATAGGAAAGAAAATGTTCCAGGGTTAACCTAGTTGATGTTGAGCAATATTTTACATCTGATAGGTATTAAATATAACATGCTTGACAGGAAAAGAGAACAGAAGCTAAACATTTCTTTTTATAATCATTTGATATTAACACATCTTGAAAATACTGGCATATGTAAATTAGATAACACAGAAGACTTCACAATTTAACATGCCTTTGAACTCCCTTTGGATATAGATTTATATTTTCTCAGAATTCTAAATTCTCAAAATTGATCACATTGAAACACTCCATTTCATGTAACTTTTATAAATGCCCCTCCCTTGAAGGGTACTTGAATTAAGTTTGATTATCAAAAACTGGCTTGGTTGGCCTTGAGTGGGTAGTTCAGTTGGTTCGAGTGTCCTCTGATATCCTGAGTTTGCAGGTTCCATCCCTGGTCAGGGCACATGTAAGAATCTAACATTGATGGCATGAATAAGTGGAACAACATATCTCTCTCTCTCTCTCTCTCTCTCTCTCTCTCTCTCTTTCTCTCTCTCTCTCTCTTTCCCTTTCTTTTTCTCTAAAAATTAAACAAAAATTAAAAAAAATTGTCTGTGATGATACAGGTGACTTACAAATGGACATATAAGATAATGCTTGCATTTATCATGAAGAAAAGAGGAACAAGGGGAGTGGAGAAAGAAGAAAAGAACAAAACTTATGGAAAAATGAGGTCAAATTTGTCAGATCTGTATTCAAAACATGAATAATAAGTGTTATAAGAAGCACCTGGATTTCAAAACCTCCCATTCCCTAGTCATGTGAATTTTAATCACAGCAAAAACACACTATCAGAGCATCTAATATTGGAAAATAGATAAAAAATATATGTTACTTAATTGATCCCTGAAATGAAGGCTTTGTCAGAGCTGATTTTGCAAAGGAATTTGACTTCTGAAGCCCATGACAAGCAGATGGGTTCTGAGAAGGAATTAAGGGTTTGCTGGTAGGGGGGAGATGGGCTGTTTCATTAATAAAATGTGACCAGCAGGAGTATGTTAATGAATAGACACCCCAGAACTTGCATACCAAATTTGTTCCATAGGAGAACAAAAACTTGAATATCTTAACAGAAGTATTTTATAAAAGGAAATGCCAAATGGCGGACAAATTCATAACTTTGAACCACATAGGTTTTTAAAAATTAGTTTATGTTACTTTCAATATAGCAGTGCATTTTTCCCAACTTGAGATTTAGAGATAAATGAAAAATGTAACTAATTAACATTACTTAGTAGGTAGAATATTGATTCCAACATTGCAGAATTTGTAATACAGATTTATTTTATTTAGAATACATACTTTCTTGTCAATTTATTGATGACCAATATTAAATCTTTAAAAATTTAAACTTAATTTTGTCACATACTTTTGTTTATGTGTCAAAAAGTAACTCATTCATATTTTTTTAAGTTAAAACTGCAGATAAACCAAAAAAGAACATTAAAAACTACTATAATCCCACCATTCAGAAATTATCATTGTTAACTAACTCTCCTCCCATAACTTTTCTTTTGAATAAACTACTGATTTACGGGCATCACCTAAAATTAATCTCAGCAGAGTGCTTCCAATACCTGGGGGCAGCAAAGTATGTCAAACAAAATGGGATTAATGATCAGTACTGTGGCAAAGTGCAAAGTGCAGGGCCTATTTTAAAAGTCCTTTTTTTTTTTTTTTTTTTTTTTTTTTTTTCAGTTCACTGAGAGTAAGGCATGACCAGGCAGCAAGGATCCTATAAATGTAGCTCCCTTGGCACGTCTCACCATTCACCGTTATAATTTGCCTTTACAGTTAGTGAGGTAAAGTATCAAGAGTTTTCTGCACATTCCGCAGTCCTCTGGGGTCTCCAGCTGGTAGGCTGCTTCGCTCCTAACTGCTCGAGAATCGTCCATGCAGAGCCGCTCCTGTAATGTATGGTGCCGTACCATATGTGGCCATCCGGCTCGTGATAGCCATGCGTCCCCTGACATCCTAATGCAGGAAGTAGGAGCTTCCCCGGATGAGTGACATTCAATTATCCAAGAAAGAAATTCTTAAAGGACCACACGATACAAAGATAAATCACCTCGGCTGACAGCTTCATTACAAAACTGACATATGGAGAAGAGAAGTAGCCCACTGGGCTATAGGTATCCTCCCAGCCACTGCCCGAGTATCTACGATGTCGAAGAAAGGGAGCGCCTGCGCCCGATAATTTGGGCAGGCCCGACGGTTCACATTTTAGGAGGATTAGATTTTCCCCACCATATCAGAAACTGTGTTTCTGACATCGATTATTTACTGAATAACCCCTGCGAAGTTCCTGACAAGCAAGTGTAATAATAACAATTAAGGTTGTTATTATTGACAATCTTATCTGACTAGGTTATCCAAAGCTACTCCGTCCTTTTAGCACCCCAATTTTGCACCACTAATATAAACTAAGTATCGGTCTCTCATGCACTTTTTACTCTTCACCTGGCACAATCCATGTCTACCTTACTTCTTATTTATCTCTATGAGCTAGCAATGCCCAGCCTGTGGGAGACGTAGACTAAATATTGCTGAATGAAAAAATATGTGAATGAATAAAAGTATAAATGGACACAGACTGCCTGCCACATGTCCATAACACAGGGTGAAAGGATGTAACCTGTTTTCCCTCCACAGCGATTCCAGGGGGAAAGTCAAGGCTTTGGCTTGCACTGGGTGTCCCCGGCCCCCACTCCAACTATTTCCACACTATCCCCTGGCATTGGCAAGAAATGGGGTTAAGTCAGGCTTCTGCTGAATTATTATGATTGGAATTAGAAAATGCAAATAAAACACTAAACACTATTATGTCTGAATAGGGGTTCTGTTAACAGTTACTATTTGCCTGTTGTCTAGAGTCCCATGGCCACAATAAAGAACCTGTCTTAGTGTATGGGAGAAAAAAAATATCATTGGCTGGTGGTCAGAAAGGTAGAGCATTAGGAGCTCTTTGCTTCATACTCATTCTGTGAGTTAAGCATCTACCTCGGAAGGGCTGGCCAAAGAGGCAAACTCCTAAATGCTACCTGCTGGTTGTGTAAGCATAGATCAGTTATAGAATATCAGAATTAAAAGGGCTTTTGTTATAGTAGCCTCCATTTCAGGTTTCTCGCTACAACATCCACAGGAAAGGGTACTCAGCTCTCATAGACACTGGTGAGAAGCCCATTCCCAAATATATTCAGGAAAGAAGTCCACAGGGAGGAAGAGCACAAAGTTGCTGCAGTCTATCTTGTTTTGTTTAGACACTATAAATTCAACAATATAAAATTCTATACTGCATGTCACAATGCACAGTCTTTCATGGAGAACTAGTTTCCTCTAAATTTCTGAAATAATCTTATTCTCATTTTTAATTCCAGTAATAGGAGATATAATGAAAATGTCAAAAGAGGTGACTAAACGATTTAGGAGCATTTTCAATTCCTGTGTTGCATTTTTAATAGCTGCATTACAAAGTGAATAGTATACGGACACTCTCTAGCTGTCTCAGAAAATGAGATATTCTGTAGATGTAGCTTTCATAAGTAAAGGCTTTAAAGAGAGAGCTATTTAATTATTTATTAATATAAAGGCTGAATAGATGTTTTGTAATAATGGTAGTCCCCTTTACCAATTATACTGTACTCACCCTATTAATATTTAGCCCCCATTATGCCATTCCTGGTTATAGGGCTCACCAAGTCTGGATAGAGCAGAGAAACCTAACGAAATAAGCTCATTTCTTGAAAAATGGGGGATGAAAAGAAAATGATGTCTGCATAGGAGACACAGTCATTGTAGCAAAATGAATCAGAGGTTCACCGTGAAGGGTTGTGTTGCTTTATCACTTACATGTTAGGAACACTGAAGTAGAACTAACATACCTGTACATATAAACTACTATCTTTTAGAAAAGACATTTGAACAGTACCAATTAGTCTAATCAAAAGAAAGATAGACAAAAATCCCTAGAGACCTCAAAAGGACTCCAGGCAGAAGTGCAAGCTGATTGCTTTATAAAATTTTTGACCTGAAATTACACCATACAATGGTAATCAGAGGTTATTAAAGACAATCGGTCTTATATTTTTTCTAAAATTTAAAGTCTTTGAGGAGACTACCTGTAAAGGGCCACATATTTAAAGAACTCAGTGAGCTGGAGTGAGAGTCTTTCAAGCAAACAAAAAAATCCCAAAGCAATAAACTTTCTGAGATTTAAAAAAAAAAAAATCAGTCGTCAAGGACTGGGAGGTTGGTGATTTAGACATCATTTACTGAGAGTTAATCAAAATGGCTTTGTGATTAGAGATCTTCCAACCAATATCACTTCAATAAATTCAATTTAAAAATTAACATTAAATAGAAAAGTAAACAAACCCTTACTTTCTTTGCTCCAAAATGTTGTTCTTGTCTCATTGAGCTTTGATGCATGCAAACAAATGGACTCCTTTAATCTGGTAACAATAGTTCTTATGCCTCTGAGTTGGTGGGGTGAGGTTCATATTAGCTACAGAGGAAGAAAACCACTTCCTACTCCAGGAGCACTTGCTAAGCTATTTGGAAAGGCAAGATTTCGATGGTTAATTATAGTATCAAGATTTTATGGCTCAGACTCTAGAGATAAAGTGTTCAATCTGAGAAGGCCTGATTTTGTGATGAAATTGTTAAGTGTATGAATTATGCCTGCAATCCCTTTATGATCTCTCCATACCCATGTATTGCTCAGTGATTTTTACAACATTCATTCCTGAACAAAAGCTGATATTCTTTTGGACATGCCCTGTGCCTAAGTCTCTTCATTACTCACTCACCATTGAAATGTCCTTGAGATGCCTTGCACATGATATTTCAATATGTCGTAATTTAATGGGGGAACTCTAAACAAGAAACACGATAATCTCCAGCTCTGTGGCAGGTAATCAAGAGACATGGCAGGGGGTAGACTGGTAGGAATTTGTGTGATCACATGAAGAAAGCCCAGGTTGTCTGGCATTTAGTGCTACTGGTCTTATTTTTCATGTTTCTGTCATCTAAAAAAAATGATCTGAAGTAATCTTTTCTATCTTTCTAATATCTGTCATTTAATAATACTGTACTGCTCACAAAAATTAGGGGATATTTTATCACTTCATATTCATTTTGAAATATCCTCTAATTTTTGTGAGCAGTATACTTTGCTACCAATAACTAAAGCATCTGTTTGATATCTATCTATATTTTTCACACATTTTCTCTCTCTCTCTCTCTCTCCCTTTCTCAATTTGTGCCCTGCAGCATGTCAATGTCCAATTAAATAAGAGCAAATATATCCTTGTCTTGGAATATATAAATAGTCAAATCAAATTAAAATGAATAAAGTTTCTGTAGTCATTAGAGGCTATCTTTCTATGCTTAGATAGCAAGAGATCAAAATACTAAACTAATATTATAGAATTGTTACAATTATGACTTAGGTCAGAAATTTTCAAATTGATAAAATATATCTGTCACAATCTTAGGTAGTAATTTTATAAGTAGACATAACCTTATAAGCAGAATGAAATATGGTATGAATATACTTAATAAGAAAAAGCAAACACTTGGCATAGACCAAGATGAACAGGTCATCAGCCAAAGTTGGTAAACAAACTTATTTTAGAATAACACAGTGAAGGGTGGTATTATACCTGTTGTGGACCGGTAATGGCAAAAAGCCATTATAGATTCAAGGCTTGGCAGGGGGCTTAAGTTCTACCCCCTCCATCTCCATATTTGGCTTTGATGCTCTGTGTTTGCACCCACTCCACTTCCTTCCTTGGGTTGCAGGAAGCAATATACATACCCTTCCTCTGACTCTTTGTTTTCAGATGTTTGTAAAATTCACTAATGTATACTGTTTTTGCCTTGGGAGAGTTCCTGTCTTAGCCTTTGATGTGCAACTTTGTATCAGGGTCCTTGATTTGCATAGGTCCATATAATAAAGCGAACTGGGGCTGTGAGGCACTCAGATGCTGCCAGGCAGTTTGAGGAGTCCTCCCGGTCCCATCGGTTTTGTTCTGACAAAGTGTGTTTTCTTAATTCCGCACCGTTATTTGGAAGCTGCGCTGGTCCGCGGCAAGTGGCGCCCGAACAGACGACTTGAGTACGAGGAAACTAAAACTGAAGGAAGGTGACGGAACTCCCCAAAGTGAAGTGCGCACAGTGAGTAAAGGAAGTTTTTGGGGAAAGTGTAGTTGGGAGTAAAAGAATATGGGACAGATAGGGTCAAAAGTAAGGGACCTTTTTGTAAAAATGTTTCCATATGAAGACAAATCATTGTCTGAAGAGTATCAGGGTAAGCCGGAAACAGAGGGATGTGAATATGAGGATAACTTGAAGTCTGAGGATGACAGGGGGGATGAAAAATCCGTGGCTATGGCTGCTTAGCCGCGGGGCCTCCGCTGCCCTCAGCTCCTTCCTACATTCAACCCTCTGCTCCTCCGTTCCCTTATCGGGCTGATTCCATAGTCTATAGCTCAAAATCTGGGAAATCTCCTCTCCAACAATCTATAGACCAGGCTCGAAATATAGGGGAAACAATAGATGGCTTTGCCTGTTTTCCTATTGTGGAAAGACAGGATGATACAGGGAGACTAGTGTGAGAACATGAACCTGTACCTTTTAAAACTCTGAAAGAGCTTAAACTTGCTTGTGCTCAGTATGGGCCTACTGCCCCTTTTACACTTGGTTTATTAGATACCATTAGTGCAAAGGCTCTTCCCCCAAATGACTGGAAGGCGATTGCTCGTGCTTGTCTCTCTGGGGGTGATTATTTGTTGTGGAAGTCAAACTTTCATGAAAAGGCTATAGAGCTGGATGAGAAAAATCAGCAAGAGGAGGTTGCTGTTACTGTAGATATGTTAACTGGAGAAGGACAGTATGCCCATATGGCAACTCAATTAGAATATTGACCAGCTATTTATGATATAATTAATCAGCTAGCCACACAGGCATGGAAATGCCTGCCTATTCCAGGGACCAAACCAGAAGAATTTGGTAAAATTAGGCATGGTGCAGACGAGCGATTTCAAGACTTTGTCTCACGGCTAATTCAAGCAGTTGAAAGAATAGTAGGGGATAAAAATGTGGGAAAGGTTTTAATAAAACAACTAGCCTTTGAAAATGCTAATTCTGCTTGTCAGGCTGCACTTCGGCCTCACCGCAAGAAGGGAGATATAGAGGATTATATTAGAATTTGCGCTGATGTTGGGCCTTCATACATGCAAGGTCTTGCCTTTACCACAGGTAATAAGGCAAGATTTCCAGGACAAAATTTTGATAAAGGACAGAACAAGCGAAGGAAGGAAGGTCAGGGAAGTACTTTTGCCCGTGGAAACTGTTTTCAATGCGGGGGTTCGGGGCATTTTGCTAAAAACTGCCCTGCTTTCCCCGGATATTGGTCTCGGCCTCTCCCTCAAGGACAGCCAGCCCTTAAGGCTCCGGACCTCTGCCCACTTTGTAGACAAGGGAAACATTGGAAGAATAAGGGGAGGCCTAAATGTACTACTGCAGGGCAGGGAAACGGACAATGGGGCCCTCCCCGGCCCCATCAAACAATAGGGGCAATGTCAGTGTTTCCTCAGCAAATTCAGATTCCAGTGGGCCAAACATTGCCCAACTATCCCAGGCAACAACAGGCAGTACAGGACTGGACCTCAGTCCCACCTCCCAATTCGTATTGACTCCAGAGATGGGACCTCAAGCCATACCCACTGGAATTTTTGGGCCACTTCCCAGTAACACAGTAGGAATCTTGTTAGGCAAAAGTAGTTTAACTATGAGGGAATTCTTTGTTCTTCCTGGAGTGATAGACTCTGATTATACAGGGGAAATTAAAGTAATGGCTCACATTTTGAGGAATATAGTCACTATCTCCCCTGATATGAAAATTGCTCAATTAATCCTTTTACCTCTTTTAAGACAAGGCCAAACCCTGCTAAAGGGACCCCAAGAGAATCAAAGATTTGGCTCCACTGATACTGCCTATTGGATTCAAAAAATAGGTCAGGAACGCCCTGAAATGGAACTAACAATACAAGGGCGTAAATTTAAAGGGCTTTTAGATACTGGGGCTGATGTATCTGTTATTGCAAAGCTACATTGGCCTCCTTCCTGGCCCACTCATGCAGCAGCCACAGAATTACAAGGTATAGGGCAGAGTAAATCCCCTCAACAAAGTTCTAGTTTTTTACAATGGGAAGATAAAGAAGGTCATTCTGGATTTTTTCAGCCTTATGTGCTCCCTGGATTGCCAGTTAATTTATGGGGTAGAGATGTTTTGAAAAATATGGGGGCATTGCTTGTCAGTCCTAATAGTTTAGTTAGCACTCAAATGCTTGATCAGGGATTTTTGCCCACTAAGGGTCTAGGGAAAGAACAGCGAGGAATTCTCACCCCCATAGAAGTGGCACCCAATACCAGAAGGCATGGATTAGGATATCAAAATTTTGCATAGGGGCCTTGGTAGCTCCTGCTACCCCAATAATGCACTGTGCAGACCCAATTACTTGGAAATCAGATAATCCTGTATGGGTAGACCAATGGCCCCTTTCTCAGGAGGAACTTAGGGCAGCTGCTCAATTGGTACAGGAACAGCTACAGCTTGGGCACATTGAACCATCTAATAGTCCATGGAATACGCCTATATTTGTCATTAAAAAGAAATCAGGAAACTGGAGGCTATTACAAGATTTGAGAGCAATAAATAAGACTATGGAAATTATGGGTCCTCTCCAGCTAGGACTTCCTTCTCCTACTGCCATTCCATGGAACTATCACCTTATAGTTGTTGATTTGAAGGATTGCTTTTTTACTATTCCTTTAAGCCCTCATGATTGCAAGCATTTTGCATTCAGTGTTCCTTCACTTAATTTTCAGGCTCCCATGGAGCGATACCAGTGGAGAGTTTTGCCTCAAGGTATGGCTAATAGTCCTACCTTGTGCCAAAAATATGTTGCTCAAGCCATCTCTCCAGTATGAAGGCAACACCCTAAGGCATACATAATTCATTATATGGATGATATTCTTATTGCTCATCCAGATAAAGACACTGTGTTGACCATTTTGCAACAACTAGAATATTCTCTGAAAAAATCAGGACTTTATATAGCTCCTGAAAAGGTACAGCAATCTTTACCTTTTTCTTATTTAGGACAAATTATTGAGGGACAACAAATTCGCCCACAGAAAATAGAAATCAGGACAGATCATTTGCAAACTTTAAACGATTTCCAGAAACTGTTAGGAGACATTAATTGGCTTAGACCTTCCTTGAAATTAACTACTGAAGAACTGAAGCCACTTTTTGATATTCTTAGAGGCTCAGCTGAACCAGCTTCTCCTCGGCTACTTACACCTGCGGGACAACAAGCTTTAAAGCTTGTAGAAAAGGCCTTGCAGCAAGCACAACTAAAACGCATAAATCCTGAGGAATCAATTGCCCTACTAATATGTCCCTCAAGTTACACTCCAACAGGACTATTGTGGCAAGCTTCAGGTCCTATTGAATGGATTCATTTAGCTGTTACTCCTAAGAAACTTTTATCTCCATATTTTGATCTTGTTGCCTCCTTGATTATCAAGGGGCGTAGGCGACTCTTGCAGCTTATAGGTTTTGAGCCACAGACTATTGTTCCTTTTTCAAAGGATCAACAAATCCATCACCAGAACGCTGCAGCCCTGCGTAAACAGTTTCAACTTTCTCGGGAAGCAGCACGGCAGATTGTTAAATCTTGTCCAAGGTGCCCTATATTACAATCTGTCCCTTCGTTTGGAATTAACCCTCGAGGACTCCTACCGGGACAACTTTGGCAAATGGATGTTACTCATATACCTTCATTTGGCAAACAATCCTTTGTCCACGTTACAGTTGATACTTATTCTGGATTTATAGTAGCCTCTGCCAGAACAGGAGAGGCTGCTAAACATGTTATAGCTCATTGCTTGTATGCATTTTCTATTATTGGATTTCCTAAACTGACTAAAACTGACAATGCTCCTGCATATGTAGGAAAAGCATTTACTACATTTTGTCAGACCTTTGGACTTGACCTAAGGACGGGAATTCCTTACAATCCCCAGGGTCAAGGCATTGTAGAGCGTGCACATCAAACACTTAAAAACCAATTGGAAAAAATTAAAAAAGGGGAATTATACCCTTAAACTCCTGCAAATCTTCTTTGTCATGCTCTTTTCACTTTAAATTTTTTGAATACTGATGTACAGGGTCATTCAGCAGCAGAGAGACTCTGGAACCCTGCAAGGAAAGCCTTCCCTGAAGTGCGATGGAGGGACCCACTCACAGGAATCTGGCAAGGGCCAGACCCTGTTCTCTTATGGGGCCGAGGATATGTGTGTGTTTTTCCTAGGTCTGCTGAAGCTCCTCGGTGGATCCCTGAACGACTGGTGAGACACCATGATTCTAGATGAGAGACTCACTTCACAAGAGCAATTGCATAAGAGTTACTATGCTCTTTTCCCTTTCTCAATTATTATCTAATTTTTTTTAAATATTTTAGATTATTTTATTTTCCTGATCCATTGCTTGAAAAGAGGGCGAAAGGGGGGCCTGATTTGGGTATTGCTGAATAGAAATCTCATACGGCCGTCTTGAGATTTTTCGAGAGAGATCTCTGTTTAGTATATATCCTTATTACATTCCTATTAAGGTAGCCCTACTTAAGATCAAGCAGGCCATAGTTCAATCTCTAAAACCCCCGGTTTCACTCTTGATTTGTGTGATTGTATGTGAAGTCTTTGTTTAATGTCTAAGTGTTTTTGTTTATAAGGCCTGAATAAGTCCTTACATGAAAAGTAATGATAATAATAGTTTTGGAAGTGCCGGCTGTAGTATTGAAAACAAAACGGGAATAATTTCATTTCCCTATATAAATATAATTTTGTTTGGAATAAGTAGAGCACGCTCATTTTGGATCCAAAAGACTTGCTGGTTTGGCCAGGCTGCTCCAGGCCGCAAGTGAAAGGCTTGAAGCAGCATAGATTTACATAATAAAGGTGTAAAGATTTTTTTGCTGTAGAATAATGAAGATCACAATGGGATTTTTCAGTTTTGATATGTACTCTCTAAAGTGCCTGTTAATTAATGTTAAGGGGGTGTTTTGATAAGTGTGGGAATGTTGTTTGGAGGTGCTTTTACTCTATTTTTGTTAAAAGTTAACAAAGTCAAGAATTTCTTGCAATATTTGAAGTCAAAATATTGTAAAGTGTAATTCAATTGTAAATAATATAAAAAGAAAGGGGGGGGGGAGTCATGTCCTGGAGCTCCTGCAGATCTACCCTGTTACGCTTTTTACTTCTAACAGTTTATCTTGAATGCTGATGTACAAGAGATGCCCAAATTTTTGTCCTGCAAACTACTACCCTTTTTTTTTTACTTTTATTTGATTCCAGCTAATGACACTGTTTTGTTCTATTCTGAATAGCTCCAGATATATAGGCAGATAGGGACCCTCAAGCCCCTCAGCGAGATCTTCTGAGCATGGCTTTTAAGGTACCAAGAGGCCGAAAAAGCCCAAAGGAGATCAGGTAAAATACTAGCTCTTGGCATACGCCCTCAGAGGCTCCAACACTCCAACTGGAACTTCATCAGGGCCCTGCTTCAATAGTGGAAAGGATGGTCATTTAAGCCAAAGCCTGCCAGGCTTACATGCCTTTGCTGTGAGGAAGAAGGGACACACTGGAAGGTAGGCTTCCCCCTCACTCCTCTAAGGGAGGGTTCAGTCTCTTCCAGCCCTGCTCCATCCACCTGTGACCTAACCTTGCCCAGAATACTGGGATTTGCCACTGAAGGCTAAAAGGTGCCCAGGGCCATCAGCCCCATCTACGACACTGTGGACAAGCCTGGGGTATTTCTTCCAAGTAGCTGGTAGACTGGTCTCATTTACACAAGGGTCATTTAACTAGGTCTTGCCTGAATATTCAGGTTTTTTATTCTTCCCTCGAAGATCTCTGTTGTGGGTATTGATAGTCCTGTTTTCTGCTGCTTTGATTAATATACAGTCTTTCTTTTATTCCTCCTGCCTCAATGCCCCACTCATAGTTTAGGCTAGGACCTACTCCTAATTCAGAGCTCCTTTTTTCCTTTTTTGCCAATTTACAAAATTACCTCTGCCACCCAGCTTGGTGTATCCCAAGGTTCTCCTCACCACTCCATGGCTGTAAAGCTCTAGTATAGGACCCCTGGGTTCATCTTTCCAGTTTAAAGAAAACGGAAGCTCCGTCTTCATGCGTGCTGCAGATGGCTTTTCCAGTCTACCTGGGTCATTGCCAGCTGGGAAGCAGCGGTCATTGGGACTTTGATGCTAGCTGCAGAGTGTGGAAGTGTGACAGCAATTCCAGTGCCATGTGGACTTCTCCTGAAAGTGGAATTTTCCTGGACTCCTGCTCCTGTGACAGTTTTTGATGGACTGAACTGGGGTTGGGTTGCATTTGCAGAGATTTGGAATGGTGTTGGTGCCAACTTGGACTTGGTGAACACTTTAAGGACATTACTCTTTTATAGATTCTTATTGTATTATTAGCTTAAAGAGTTTGCTTAAAGGCTTTAATTACTGTGATGTATTAGTATACTTGTTTTGGGTATCTGTTAGCATTGGCTATACTAATTTTGTGTTTATTCTGTATTTTCTCCGTCTGCCTCCAAATTAGAAAATCAGATGAGTGCAAATCTCCGCACACAAATTAAAAAGAAAAGGGGGATATGTTGTGGACCGGTAATGGCAAAAAGCCATTATAGATTCAAGGCTTGGCAGGGGGCTTAAGTTCTACCCTCTCCATCTCCATATTTGGCTTTGATGCTCTGTGTTTGCACCCACTCCACTTCCTTCCTTGGGTTGCAGGAAGCAATATACATACCCTTCCTCTGACTCTTTGTTTTCAGATGTTTGTAAAATTCACTAATGTATACTGTTTTTGCCTTGGGAGAGTTCCTGTCTTAGCCTTTGATGTGCAACTTTGTATCAGGGTCCTTGATTTGCATAGGTCCATATAATAAAGCGAACTGGGGCTGTGAGGCACTCAGATGCTGCCAGGCAGTTTGAGGAGTCCTCCCGGTCCCATCGGTTTTGTTCTGACAAAGTGTGTTTCCTTAATTCCGCACCGTTATTTGGAAGCTGCGCTGGTCCGCGGCATATACCAAAGTGTAAAGTTGGTGAAACCTGTCCTTGGTGTCCTACTTTTTATTCACTTTTCAGCCCCATTTAGTTTATTCCTGGTCTAGATTGTGCTCATTCATATTGTACTTGATGAATGTTTGGAACAACTCTACTTGCCTGTCATAGTGTTTCCTGGGAGGTGCATAGCACAAGGACATTTTTGACTTGAGAGAGAAAATGGATCATGTGCGTTTTGGTGTTATCTTGTCTGTCTTTGAAAGTTGTTTTTCCCATAGACAGGTAGGTAGGTGCCTTTTGCTGTGTGTCTGCTTCTACCCAAAGAGCATGCCTTGGTCAGGCAAAGCTGACTTTTAAAACGCAGGTCAAGGGGACCTGAAGATGGCAGCAGAGTAGGCAGACGCACAGACTCCCAGCTCACACCACCGAACTGAATTATAAACTAATTTATGAACAATCAGCATGAAAAACCAAATCTGGATTACAAGAACAGTTTTCAAAAATCAAGGAGCAAAGAAGAAGCCACAACAAACCTGGTAGGGAGCACCTGAATCTCCCCTGCTTACAGGAACGTGGTGGGGGGAGGTGAGGCTGGGCTCTCACTCTAAGGAAAAGAGCAGTAAATACTGCTCACAGCCACTTGCCTGGCAACCAGGGAGCGAGGTGTGTTGAAAGGGCCTGCTTGTCTTCCAAAAAGAAAGGAGAAAGAGAGAGACGGATGGTGAGGGGGAGAAGAATATAGGTGATGACATAAAAAGCTGACTCATTCAGTGCTGGAGGCGGCCATAACTAGGGGAGGGGCTGATCCTTCCACAAAGCAAAATACAAAAGTACTTCCAGGTCACAGAGATACAGACATCTCTCCAGCTCCAATCAGCGCAACAAGACACAGCTGAAAACAAGAACTGGGGAGGAGGGCAGTAACTCAGGTCTCCATGGAGATCTGAGATACACTACCCCCTACTGAAGCTGAGAAAGCAACCCAGCCCCAGAGAGATTAACTGGCAAAAGAGGACTTCAGGGCCTCAGGTCACACCCACCGCATTCCTGGATACCAGTTCAAATAAGCCCCCTGTTAAGAAAACAAACAAATCAAGACTTAAAAGCAGCCTGAATCCTAAAATGGATTACAAATGATAGCTGATGCCAACCCAAGAAGACTTAGAAACAACACAAGCAAAAACTAGAGGCAGAAAACACCAAGCCTAGACTCAACCAGCTCTACAAAGAAAACACCCAGATACCCAGGCACAATGAGAAGACAAAGAAGTGCAATCCAAACGAAACCATAAGAGAGACCTTCAGGAGATGAACTGAGTGATATGGAAATAATCAAACTTCCGGATGCAGAGTTTAAAATAATGATTGTAAGGATGCTTAGGGATCTTAGAACAACAATGGATGGTCATCACGAACACCTAAATAAAGAAATAGCAAGTATAAAAAAGGATATTGAAATATTAAAAAAGAATCAGTCGGAGATGACAAATACAATATCATAAATGAAGAACACAATGGAAGGAATTAAAAACAGAATGAATGGAGCTGAGGATTGAATCAGCGAGTTGGAGGACAATTGGAATGAAAGCATGAAAGCAGAGAAGAAAAAAGAAAAGAGACTCAAAAAGTCTGAGGAAACTCTTAGAGAGATCTGTGACAACATAAAGAGAAATAACATCCGCATCATAGGGTTCCTGAAGAAGAAGAGAAAGAACAAGAGATAGAGGCTTTATTCAATTATATCATAGCTTAAAACTTCCCTAAATTAATGCAGGAGAAACTCTCACAAATTCAAGAAGCACAGAACTCCACTAAAAAGAAACCCAAAGAAACCTACACCAAGACACATCATAATTAAAATACCAAAGCTAAGTGATAAAGAGAAAATATTAAAAGCTGCTAGAGAAAAAAAAGCTATCACCTACAAAGGATCCCCATAAGGAAGACATCAGACTTCTCAACAGAAACACTTGAAGCCAGAAGGGAATGGCAAGAAATATTCAAAGTAATGCAGAACAAGAACCTACAACTAAGACTACTTTATCCAGCAAGGCTATCATTTGAAATTGAAGGAGAAATAAAAAGTTTCCCAGACAAAAAAAAAAAAAAAACTCAAGGAATTCATTACAACCAAACCAATGCTGCAGGAAATGTTAAGGGGCATGGTGTAAACAGATCAAAGTGGGAAAAGAATATAGCAAAAAAGGAATACAGCTATAAGAATAAAATGGCCATAAACAACTACATGTCAATAATAACCTTAAATGTAAATGGATTAAATTATCCAATCAAAAGACATAGGGTATCTGCATGGATAAGAAAATAGGACCCGTACATTAGCTATCTACAAGAGACACATCTTAAAACAAAAGATGCACATAGGTTGAAGGTAAAAGGATGGAAAAAAACATTTCATGCAAATGAAAATGAAAAAAAGCTGGGGGAGCAATACTTATATCAGACAAAATGGACCTTAAAACAGAATATAGTAAGAGATAAAGAAGGCCACTACATAATGATAAAGGGAGCAATCCAAGAGGAAGATATAACTATTATAAATATCTATGCACCTAATATAGGAGCACCTAAATATATAAAGCAGTCTTTGATGGATATAAAGAGTGAGATCAACAGCAGCACTATAATAGTAGGGGAATTCAATACCCCACTAACATCACTAGATAGATCCTCAAGAAAGAAAATTAACAAAGAAACAGCAGACTTAAAGGAAACACTAGATCAACTTGATTTAATAGATATCTACAGAACCTTTCACCCTAAAGCAGCAGAATATACATTCTTTTCAAGTGCTCATGGTACATTCTCTAGGATAGACCACATGTTAGGGCACAAAAGTGCTCTCAACAAATTTAAGAAGATTGAAATCATATGAAACACTTTCTCTGATCACAATAGCATGAAACTAGAAATGAACCACAACAGAAAAGCCCGAAAATTCTCAAACACATGGAAACTAAATAGCAGGTTGTTAAATAATGAATGGATCAAGATTGAGATCAAAGAAGAAATAAAAAAATTCCTAGAAACAAATGATAATGAGCATATAACAACTCAAAATTTATGGGACACAGCAAAAGCAGTACTGAGAGAGAAGTTTATAGCACTACAGGCACACTTTCAGAAGCTAGAAAAAGCTCAAATAAACAACTTAACCCTGCATCTAAAATAACTAGAAAAAATAACAGCAAGTAAAGCCTAAATGTAGTAGAAGGAAGGAAATAATAAAGATCATAGCAGAAATAAATGACATAGAGACTAAAGAAACAATACAGAGGATCAATGAAACTAGGAGCTGGTTTTTTGAAAAGGTAAACAAGATTGATGAACCTTTAACTAGACTCACAAAGAAAAAGAGAGAGAGGACTCAAATAAATATAATTAGAAAGGAGAGGGGAGAAATAACAACTGACACAACAGAAATACAAAGGATTGTAAGAAAACACTACGAAGAACTGTATGCCAAAAAACTGGACAACCTAGATGAAATGGACAAATTTCTTGAAACATACAATCTTCCAAAAATCAGTCTGGAAGAATCAGAAAACCTAAACAGACCAATTACACCAAATGAGATCAAAACAGTTATCAAAAAACTCCCAGCAAAGAAAAGTCCTGGGCCAGATGGCTTCACAAGTGAATTCTACCAAATATTCAAAGAACTAACTCCTATTCTTCTCAAGCTATTTCAAAAAATTCAAGAGGAAGGAAGACTTCCAAGCTCCTTTTATGAGGTGAGCATAATTCTGATTCCAAAACCAGGCAAAGACAACACAAAAAAAGAAAATTATAGGCCAATATTCCTGATGAATATAGATGCTAAAATCTTCAACAATATATTAGCAAACCGGATCCAACAATATATGAAAAAAAATCATACACCATGATCAAGTGGGATTTATTCTGGGGAGGCAAGGCTGGTATAATATTCGCAAATCTATCAATGTTATTCATCACATAAATGAAAGGAAGGAGAAAAACCACATGATAATTTCAATAGATGCAGAAAAAGTATTTGATAAAATCCAGCACCCATTCATGATCAAAACTCTCAGCAGGCCCTGACCGGTTGGTTCAGTGGTAGAGCATCAGCCTGGCGTGCAGGAGTCCCAGGTTTGATTCCCGGCCAGGGCACACAGGAGAAGCGCCCATCTGCTTCTCCACCCCTGCCCCTCTCCTTCCTCTCTGTCTCTCTATCTTCCCCTCCCACAGCCGAGGCTCCACTGGAGCAAATTTGGCCTGGGTGCTGAAGATGGCTCTGTGGCCTCTGCCTCAGGCGCTAGATTGGCTCTGGTTGCGGCAGAGCAACACCCCAAAATGGGCAGAGCATCGCCCCCTGGTGGGCATGCCAGGTGGATCCCGGTCGGGCACATGCAGGAGTCTGTCTGGGTGCCTCCCGTTTCTAGCTTTGGAAAAATACAAAAAAAAAAAAAACTCTCAGCAAAGTCGGAATACAAGGAACATACCTCAACATGATAAAAACCATCTATGACAAACCCACAGCCAACATCATACTCAATGGGAAAAATTAAAAGCAATCCCCTTAAGAGCAGGAACAAGGCAGGGGTGCCCCCTTTCACCACTCTTATTCAACATAGTCCTGGAAGTCCTAACCACAGCAATCATACAAGAAGAAGAAATAAAAGGCATTCAAGTTGGAAAAGAAGAAGTAAAGCTATTATTATTCGCAGATGATATGATATTGAATATAGAAAATCCTAAAGTCTCAGTCAAAAAACTACTGGACCTGATAAATGAATTCAGCAAGGTGGCAGGATATAAAATCAATACTTAGAAATCAGAGGCATTTTATACACTAACAATGAACAGTCAGAAAGAGAAATTAAGGAAACAATCCCCTTCACTATTAAAACCAAAAAAATAAAGTACCTATGAGTACATTTAACCAAGGAGACTAAAGAATTGTACTCGGAAAATTATAAAACATTGATAAAAGAAATCAAGGAAGATACAAACAAGTGGAAGCATATACCATGCTCATGGTTAGGAAGAATAAACATCATTAAAATGTCTATATTACCTAAAGTAATTTATAATTCAATGCAATACCAATTAAAATACCAATGACTTACTTTAAAGATATAGATCACATATTCCAAAAATTTCTATGGAACCAAAAGAGAACACGAATAGCCTCAGCAATCTTAAAAAAGAAGAATAAAGTGGAAGGTATCACACTTCCTGATATCAAGCTATACTACAAGGCCATTGTACTCAGAACAGCCTGGTACTGGCATAAGAACAGGCACATAGATCAATGGAACAGAACGGAGAACCCAGAAATAAACCCACAGCTCTATGGACAACTGATATTTGTCAAAGGAGGTAAGGAAATACAATGGGGTAAAGACAGCCTCTTCAACAAATGGTGTTGGGAAAATTGGAAAGCAACCTGCAAAAAAATGAAACTAGACCACCAACTTACACCATTCACAAAAATAAACTCAAAATGGATAAAATACTTAAATGTAAGGCGTGAAACCATAAGCATCTTAGAAGAAAACATAGGCAGTAAGCTCTCCGACATCTCTCGCAGCGATATATTTGCTGATTTATCTCCACGGGCAATGGAAATAAAAGACAGGATAAACAAATGGGACTTTATCAAACTAAAAAGCTTTTGCACAGCCAAAGACAATAAGAACAGAATAAAAAGACAAACTACAGAATGGGAGAACATATTTGACAGTATGTCTGATAAGGGGTTAATTAACCAAAATTTATAAAGAACTTGTAAATCTCAACACCAGAAAGACAAACAATCCAATCAAAAAATGGGCAAAAGAAATGAATAGACACTTCTTCAAAGAGGATATACAGATGGCCAATAGGCATATGAAAAAATGCTGAACATCATTAATCATTAGAGAAATGCAAATTAAAACCATAATGAGATATCACCTCACCCCGGTTAGAATGGCGCTCATCAACAAAACAACATAGAATAAATGCTGGCGAGGATGTGGAGAAAAGGGAACCCTCCTGCATTGCTGGTGGGAATGCAGACTGGTGCAGCCTCTGTGGAAAACAGTATGGAGATTCCTCAAAAAATTGAAAAGCGAACTGCCTTTTGACCCAGCCATCCCACTTTTAGGAATATACCCCAAGGACACCATAGAACGGTTCCAGAAGGAGAAATGCACCCCCATGTTTATAGCAGCATTGTTCACAATAGCGAAGATCTGGAAACAACCCAAGTGTCAGTCAGAGGAGAAGTGGATTAAAAAACTTTGGTACATATATACTATGGAATACTACTCAGCCATAAGAAATGATGACATCGGATCATTTACAATAACATGGATGGACCTTGATAACATTATATGGAGTGAAATAAGTAAATCAGAAAAAAACTAAGAACTATATGAACCCATGCATAGATGGGACATAAAAATGAGACTCAGAGATATGGACAAGAATGTGATGGTAACAAGGAGTGGGGTGGAGGGGTGGGGAGGGAACGAGGAAGGAGAGGGAGGGAGTGGGGGGAGGGTAGGGGCACAAAGAAAACCAGATAGAAGGTGACGGAGGACAATTTGACTTTGAGTGAGGGGTATGCAGCATAATCAAAGGTCAAAATAATCTGGAGATGTTTTCTGGGAACATATGTACCCTGATTTATCAATGTCACTGCATTAAAATTAATAAAAATAAGATTAAAAAAAAGGCAGTTCAAAAGGTATTTTCCACGAGGCTACTCATACTAAGCTTTAAAGGTAAAATGGAATAATTACTCTGACTGCTGTTTAGGAGATGTTTGCCTGCTTTCCAGACCCAAACATCCTCTCCAATGAGTCATCCCAAGGTCTAGTCTAGGGATGTGGGGTACATATCCTATCTGGGAGCCAAACTGGCTCCAGATTCCAGTCATGCTCTTTATTCTAACACTTCCAGATACACAACTGATATTTAGAGGTACACTCTTCTGTTAATTTATCAACTATTTCTTACCTTTCAAGCATAAGAAAAAGGATGTTTATTAACCAACTTTAAATCTTAACATTGTCAACATCATCTTATTAACTTGTAAATATTTCTGTTGATGAAATTTAAGAAATGTGTTTTCTTAATGATAACCTGTATTATTTTGAAAGTTTGTTAAAATTCCATGGTGGTAGTGAAGTTTTTATTATAAATATGAGAAGTTCCATTTATGAACTTTTACATATACTAATTCTAATTCTTACAACAACCTTATAAGGTGGAAATTATTGTCTCTAAGATAAACAAGAACAAATAAAAGTAACTAAGTAATACTTAACTGAGCCCAAATTTTAAACAAATTACATATTCAATATTCACACTCTTTCTTGAATATTACTTTGGTATTAGGAAAGCTAAACTTGTATATCCAAGTGATAATTTAGTCAAGAAGTTCATATCTACCATTGATAGAAATGTGGACATTACCCTGATTTCTGATATTAATCAGAAAAAACTTAAAAACTCCTTTAATCATACTCTAAATTGTTCTTTCTTCAGAACGTTTATCATAATTTATTCACAACTATATATTTTTTTTCAGAGTCAGAGAGAGGGATAGATAAGGACAGACAGACAGGAACAGAGAGAGATGAGAAGCAGCAATAATCAGTTTTTCGTTGCGACACCTTAGTTGTTCATTGATTGCTTTCTCATATGTGCCTTGACTGTGGGCCTTTAGCAGATCGAGTAACCCCTTGCTTGAGCCAGCAACCTTGTGTCCAAGCTGGTGAGCTTTGCTCAAACCAGGTGAGTCCGCGCTCAAGCTGGAGACCTCAGGGTCTCGAACCTGGGTCCTCTACATCCCAGTCCGATGCTCTATCCACTGCGCCACCGCCTGGTCAGGCCACAACTATATATTTATACAGTTAATGTTCATTTCCCAAAATGGGAATCAGTTCTATTTTCTGCACCATTGTACTCCAGCACTCAGCTCAGTGTCTGATTCATTAAGCACCAATGTTTTCCCTGGCTGGATAGCTTGATTGGTTAGAGCATCATCCCAAAGCACAGAGGCTTCTGGTTTGATTCCTGGTCAGTGCACATACAGAAACAGATCAATGCTCCTGTCTTTTTCTCTTTGTGTCTCCCTTCTTCTCGCTCTCAAATCAATAAATAAAAATTTAAAAAATAATAAATAAATAACCAATATTTGTTTAATAAACTTAAAGAAAGAGATACTCATTTTCTTATGGGTGAAGCGATGAAACCTTGATTCTCATCTTGATGAGGGAAAGAATTTTATCAAAAGACAAAATATAGTAAGCAAAGAAGGCAAAGGTTTATTGGGTGTGCAGAAATACACACAGAAAAGCCTAGCAGGCAACTCACTCATGAGAATTAGTGCCCAGGTTAGTTATAGAATTTAGGTATTTATGGGCTTTACTTCCTGAACTATCCCATTTTTTTTTCCTGGCTTCTTCTTCTCATTTATCTGTCTTCATTGTATTGCTATGTAGCTGATATCATATCAGCAAAATGAAGACCATCATTCTGGGTGTGGTATGGTAGATCCTGCATGCCAGGAATGCATGGGGGCAATTCTTCCCTCCCCTTCCTTTGCCTGTCCTGGATCATGTCTAAATACCTAACCTAACATTCCCCCCTCAAGAGAGTGGGACCCAAAAGTTTTCGGGAAGTGGAGGGCAAATGTCTGGCTGCTGTAACTTCTTCCTGCTCTTTGTGGGCATAGACAGATGGGTCTCAGCCTGTCTGACTGGGATGGGATTAGGTAGGGTGGAACTGTATGCCTGTGAGATCTAGGGGGCTGTTAAAGTCTTCCACTGAGGAAATGGGCTGAAATCCCTTCATGACCATCATCTGAAGCTGGATTGCCTGAATTGTGGAAGAGACAAAGTGTATAGAAAATTAAGTACGTTTAAGTACGGATGAACCAAAAAGTAATAGGAGGAAAATTGATGTGAAGGGGCCTAGTAGTGGGAGAAACCAAGTCATTTAGGAAGCATATTTTGTATAGAGTTGTAAATGGTGTTTTCAATGCTCTGTTGGCTCTAGGTCTGTAACCAATAAGCATGTTCCATAATTTTTTGGTGCTCTCTTCAATTTCACCTTTGGTATTTATATAAAAGCAGCAAGAGGTGTTTTTGGGGAATGTTAGGTTAGGTAGTTAGACATGAGCCGGGACAGGCAAAGGAGAGGGAGGGATGAATTGCCCAATGAATTCCAGGTATGCAGGATCTACCTCACCTCACCCAGACTCGTGGTCTCCAGTTACCTGACATGGTATCAACCACATAGCAATACGATAATGACAGATAAACAAGAAGAAGAAGCTAGAAAGAAAGAGAAAAAAATCAAAAAAGAACAGGATTACCTAAGTTCTGTAACTCATCGAGGCAGTCATTCTCGCGATGAGTTCTCTGCTCAGGCCTTCCTAAGTATATTCCTGCATGACCAATAAACCCTTACTTTGCTTGCTATGCTTTGTCTCTTGATTGCATTATTCCACTCAAGCAAGACAAGAATTGAAGTTTTGTCGCTTCACCGGTAACATGTTTTTGGCCCTAGACTTGGATTTCCTTGTTACTGGTAAGATCCATCGTCCTTGCCACCTTGGCTTGAAATACTTAACTAATCGTGCTTTCTTTCCTTCTTCCACCTTTCCTTTCAGCCACAGGGTTTTGTCTCTGTGGATGGCAGCACCTGCGGGCATGGGACGAGCACTTAAGAGCCATTAAGGCGCTTGCCGCTGGACAGGATAAGTCAGTCATGAACCAGGGACGTTTGCTTTAGGTGCCCCACCAACCACAATACAAAGTCTGTGCACCAGGAACACCTCAAAACCACACAAGGACCTTCACCACAGCTTTTCCTGTCAGGCTCCTAGTTTGGACAGAGAGGGATCCTTACCTTCTTAGCCAAAAGGATTTTCTTTTCATCCCTTTTCTTCCTTTCTCACATCTGGACTTGAACTAAAGCTGACCCACTGATGAGGTTGTTTTACTTCAGCAAGAGTTATTTTCTCTGCCCCTCACCATTCGCCACACCACTGCGGGTATGGGTCCAGCACTTAAGAGCTGTTAGGGCACTTGCTGCTAGAAAACTCCTATGACAGCATAATCGGGTCATGGACTTGGGAAGGATGCTCTAGGTGCCCTGCCAGCAGCAAGAAAATATCCATTCAAAGAGGCACACTGTGTAACCAGTCAAGTCTCATTCCCGTGGCATTTCCCTTAGCTCGAAAATAGAGTGAGGGAAAATGACCTTTCAGAGATATAACCCTTTGCCAACCCCAGACTAGCTTGCATTCAGGATGCCACAACACTTATCAATGTTTGGTGTCATGGTCTTCTGCCTTGTCTATTCTCTCCCCGTGAATCTTGCTGTGTTTGTTCCTCTGCCACGTGGGGCCATCCCAGGTATGCTTGTCCTATTCCACTGTGGAAAGGAACACCTGCTCAACCTAAAATAGCACTCACTCATCTCTTCCTATTATCATTGCTGGCCTGCTATCCTAGGAGATTATGCCTTTATTGGCTCACAAACCATGGAAACAAACCCCAGCTCCACCAATGCCACCATGATTGTTGATCACACAGGGCCTCCGATTTCCTCTGAATGAGGACCAAGGATCCAAGGGGATGGGACATTAGAGAGGCTCAAGGGAGAAAGGGGGGGAAAGGTGACAAATCTTTCAGTGCATTGTTAGTCATATCTACTGGGTGAGCTACTTTGTTTGGAAATTCCAGAAATTAATGAAACAACTAGAAGTGAAGTCCTTATTCCTGCTCTGCTAAATGCACCTTGGGGAATGAAAATGGGGAAATAAGGTATGTACTGGTGAGCTCAGTTACCCAAAACAAGGGGTCAGAGAGTAAGGAGGTCGTGGAAGTAAGTTCAGAGATGACAGGTGGTTGGTCTCTAGAGGGATGAGACAAGGTGGGGGTAGGGGCGGGTTGCACAGTAAGGCTAGCTGAGTCTAGGAACCCAGGAAAGAAGCAGAGGATACTCTCTTTGGGCCCACTTTATGCTAGGAAAAACAGGAATGCCTGTGTTCTTCCGTATTCTCCTCTGTGGGAGACAGGCTGTAAGCTGGCAAAGTCTTTATAGCAGGAGTCAGGAACCTTTCTGGCTGAAAGAGCCATGAACGCCACATATTTTAAAATGTAATTCCATGAGAGCCATACAATGACCCGTGTACATTACGCATTACCCAATAAAAATTTGGTGTTGTCCCGGAGGACAGCTGTGATTGGCTCCAGCCACCTGCAACCATGAACATGAGCGGTAAGAAATGAATGAATTCTAATACATGAGAATGTTTTATATTTTTAACGTTATTATATTTTTTATTAAAGATTTGTCTGTGAGCGAGATGCAACCATCAAAAGAGCCACATCTGGCTCACAAGCCATATGTTCCCAACCCCTGCCTTATAGCCTAAGGCTTAATTTAAGACTAAGCTCTTCCCCACCCTTTTAAGACTAAGATCTTCAAAGATCTTCTCAACACCCTTCTAATATTAAGATCTTCTCAATACCCTTTTTAACACTAAGCTTTTCCCCACATCATTGACTGTTGCATGGTGGGCGGTGGTGCACTCTTATGAAGATTCCTGTTTATGCCTCAGATGATTGACTTTGTATCAGAGACTTCCTTATTTCCATATGGCTTAAAGGCTTTAATTCTTTACACTATATAATAAAGCAGACTGGGGGCTCTCCCTCTCTCTGATTTGCCATCAGCTTGCAGAGGCCTCCTGAGACCATCTTTTTTTCTCTTTTAAGTTTATTTTCTTCATTCCACATCGTTTTCCCTCAGGACCTGGAATTACTAGCTGTGCTGGTTCACGGCCCTCCTCTATTCTGTTCCAGATGGGAAACCAATTCTCAATTACTCAGGACTTACCCTTAATATGTGTCTTCAATAAGTGGTCAAAATTTGATCCCAAATCTTAAGGAAGAAAAGACTAATATTCTTTTGTAACACCATGTGGCCACAATATAAGTTAGAGGATCAGGGGGTTTGGCCAGAAAATGGTAGCATAAATTACAGTACCATTTTCCAATTAGTTTTTTTTTTTGTCACTGTCAAGGCAAATGGACTGAAGTTCCATATATCCAAGCCCTTATGGCTTTATGAGACAACTCAATCCTTTGTAAGACCTGCAGACTAGACTGATTGTTCCAACTGTAATCAGCCGACTACTCCAGGACCAACAGACCCCAAAGAAGATAGAGTCCCTCGAGAAGCCAGGGGTTGTGGAAAAATAAAAACAAAACAAAACTCTATTCATCCCAAACTGCCAGTACCAGAACAGGCACCTCCATGTCCTGGGACTGATCTTCTCCCTGACCAGAGCTTCTAGACTATGCCCACTCCAAGAAGTAAGTGGTCCTAGAGACCCCATCAAAGTACAGGTTCCTTTTCAATGCAAGATCTCCTTCAAATCAAAAACAAGCTAAGGAAGTTCTCAGATGACCCTGATAAATTCATAACAGGGTTCCAAAAGGTCTATTTAACCTTTGACCTAACTTGGAAGGATATTACTCTCTCTTTAAGACAATTCTCCCTCATGGGGAATGACAAACCATAGCTGAAGCAGACTTTCAATTTGCCAACAGTTTACATATCCCCAATCAACGATATCCACAAGGCTTTGTTGCCATGCCCCAACATGACCCAGAATGGGATTGCAACTTCCCAGCCAACATCTGGGTGAGAGATTAT
This sequence comes from Saccopteryx bilineata, assembly GCF_036850765.1. Classification (NCBI taxonomy): domain Eukaryota; kingdom Metazoa; phylum Chordata; class Mammalia; order Chiroptera; family Emballonuridae; genus Saccopteryx; species Saccopteryx bilineata. The sequence goes on from NC_089494.1 coordinate 185,616,694, forward strand.
ATGTTAAATCGCATATGCAAAGGTTTGAGGGCTAGCAAGACTAAACCAGTGCACTTTAATAAATTAGCCACCATTGACCTAGGGCCAAATGCAAATAGCAACACCTTTCTAGAAAGTTGTGAGAAACCCACCTAAAATATACAAATCTTCACCGGAAGGGGATCTGATCATGAAGGATAAGTTTTTAACACAAGCAGCCCATGACATTGAGAGGAAACTCCAAAAATTAAGAATGGGGCCAGGCTCCCCCTTCCCTGACATCCTAAATGCTGCCACCTCACTCAAGATGAGAAGGAGAGGGAGAGAATACAGAAAATAAGGAAAAACACAAGGAAAAACATAAGGCACAGCTCATAGCTGCTTTTCAAGGCCATCTGCCCCCAGGAAACCCAAAGCAGGCCCATCCTGGTAACCGCCAGTGCTGTGGGAAGCCCGGCCACTGGACAAGGGAATGCTCAGGCAGGGGTAAGCCTCCCTGTAAGCCCTTCCCCCTCTGCCAGAAGCTGGGCCATTGGAAGTGGGACTGCCCCGAGGGCTGCAGGGCTCCTGGGCCAGAATCCCAGGCTTTGCTGGCCTTAAAATGATGGGGCCCTTCCCAAGCAAGAAGGTAATTTGCAATTTCACAGCCCCATATATACCTGGTGCTGCCCAGCCCTCAATGCAAACTATAAGCGAACAAACATAAAAATCATATTTTACAAACTTATTTGACCAACAGGTAGCCTTATGGATTTTAACTCAAACTCTAGGGGCCCACTCAATAACCTATTGGATACCTCCCTAAAAACCTAGAGTCAGTAGCACAGGGATGGCCCCACTGCTGATGCCTTAGGGTAGTGGCAGCAGCAGCCCTGCTGGATGAGGAGGCATCCAAGATCACTCTCGGACAAGAAATCATCCTTTAGTCTTCCCACCAAAGAAACTCCCTTCTAGAGCATAAGGGTCCCACTGGCTTACATAGGCAGAATACTAAAGTACCAATGTTAATGTTAGAACACCTCCAGGTTAGGATAGAGTGCTGCTCCACTCTAAATCCAGCCACCTTAAGGCCCCTTCCAGGGAACGTGGAACTCCTCACTCTTGTAGTGAAACCTCTAATCAAACCTAAACTAGCAGGATCAGCCACTAGACAATGTGGATGAGGTTTGGTTCACAGATGGGAGTAGTTTCATCAGGGACAGGGTCTGCTATGCTGGGTATGCAACTGTCACATCTCAACAGGTCATTGAGACCCAAACCTTGCCTCCTGGGACTTCTGCCCAGTTAGCTGAACTAATAGTCTCAACAAAGGCCCTTGAACTAGGCCATGGTTGGCAAACTCATTAGTCAACAGAGCCAAATATCAACAGTACAATGATTGAAATTTCTTTTGAGAGCCAAATTTTTTAAACTTAAACTATATAGGTAGGTACATTCCTTATTGAGGTAGCGCCTGCATGTGGTATTTTGTGGAAGAGTCACACTCAAGGGGCCAAAGAGCCGCATGTGGCTCCGCAGTCTGCTGACCAGAGATGGGGGGGGGGGGAGCCAATATTTACACTGATTTTAAATGTGCATTTCTAGTACTTCTTGCTCATGCTGCTATCTGGAAAAAAAATAGATATCCTCACAGCCAAAGGTACCCCTATCCAGCATGAGCCTCAGATCCTCAAATTACTCTAAGCTATAAACTTACCCAAGAAAATAACAGTTATACACTGCAAGGGGCATCAAAATGGAGCAGATAAAATAATACAGGGAAATTTGCTGACATCTCTGCAAAAAAAAAAATAGTGGCTTCTACTCAAAATTTTCTTTTAGGGCTTTTAATTCCAACAGGCTTGGAGGAGACCCTAACTCTTCAGTATACCCAAGAGGAAATTAATTGGCTTGATGTTGGGCAAATGAGTTTGGAAAATGTGATTTTTATGTTTGCTCACTTTTATTGTTAAAAATGGCCACTGCCCACATGAATGGTGCTGCCAGGTGAAACTGCTAAGTACCTTCCTGCTTGGTCAGGGCTATTGTTATGCTAATGTTGCTGGAGGAGGGGTTTTTGTGCCCTGAAAGGTTTGTGAGGAGGAGAAGAAGAAAAAAGCCAAGATGGCAGGGTGCTGAAGGAGAAACCCATTTGTGCAGAGATGAGGAGTGAGAAGATGTACAGATGGGGAACCAGAGGTGACTAAGACTGGTGGGGGCCTTTGGTTCTAGGAAAACCCGGATGTGTCAGTAGCTTTGTGAGCTCTGAATGAGTGGGTTTTGGAGCCCTGTGTGTTATTACTCACCTGCCGGGTGCAAGGCTAGAATAAAGGAATGGCCTACCAGTATTTGGCTCCACAGTTTCTTTACTGACTGTCCGAATTTAATGAGAACCTGAATGTGCATAGAGGCGATGGCCGTGACTACTGGCCATAGAGTTGAATAATATGGATATATCAAAAACACTGAGGACTGGTACCAACAGGAAAAGCTCACTTACCTTCCAGAAGCCCTACAATGGAGATTATGAAAGGGCAGAGTTTGCACTATAGCAAACACTTCTTGCTTCTTTTATAATTTAGTCTTATTTTACCTTTTAGCTACTGCACTGTTTTACAAGAAGAAAGATCTTATGCATGGACCAATCAAAGTTTCTGTTTCTAGAATCTATTTTGGATCTATAGGGGAAAATAACTTACTTTAAGAATACACACAGAAAAACTGAAAGGAAGAAATACTTTGTCTAACTTCCAGACTTCCCTTGAATGTGCCTCTCTCTTTTTATTTTTCCTATTTTTTTTCTCCCCACCTTACCCAATGCCTCTATGTGCTGCATGCCCGAGTATCCCAAGACTACTGTGTATTTCCTGAATTTGACCACCTAAACAGGTATGGGTGGCCCTGGCCAGTTGGCTCAGTGGTAGAGGGTCGGCCTGGCATGCAGAAGTCCTGGGTTCGATTCCCGGCCAGGGCACAGAGGAGAAGCTCCCATCTGCTTCTCCACCCCTCCCCCTCTCCTTCCTCTCTGTCTCTCTCTTCCCCTCCCGCAGCCAAGGCTCCATTGGAGCAAAGATGGCTCCTTGGCCTCTGCCCCAGTAGCTAGAGTGGCAGAGCATTGTCCCCTGGTGGGTGGAGCGTCGCCCCCTGGTGGGCGTGCTGGGTGGATCCCGGTGGGGCGCATGCGGGAGTGAGTCTGTCTGTCTCCCAGTTTCCAGCTTCAGAAAATTAAAAAAAAAAACAAAACAGGTATGGGTGACCACTGAAGGTTGTCTTGTGCTTGTAGTGTTTATTTCACCATTCTTGGCTGTCAAAATGCAGTCTTCATTAAAGGTGCAGCATTTATATGAAGATGTCAGCTCCTCTTTCCAAAGATAATTTTTCCTTCTTCTGACTTCCCATCAAACATTCTTAAATACATATTATAGTCTTCTGTAGAGGCCTTGAATAGGAACATAAGACAGGGACAGAGTTCAGTGCCCTGAAGCAAAGGCCACAGTGGAATCACTGACAGAAAGTTACGAATGCAGTACTGTGTTGAACATAGCACAATAAGGATAAAATTAGCAATTTTGACTAGTCAATAGGTGGGAATATCTGAGCTACTTCCCTTGCCCTTCTGTCTTCTCTGAAGAATTTCCCTTCCCTGACTTCCTCATTCTCATCTCTGCTTCTATTTATGTATATCAATAAATACCCCATAAGGACCATCAGGGCCATCTCTTGAAACCTGTATAGGGAATTGCGAGGCAGTCTCCCTTAGGTTCCTTAGTGCACTCCACATGTGCTCCAAATAGTCATTGTCTCTGCTATAGTCTTTATCACAGACTACCTGGCATTGGAGTTTGCTTTGTACATTTCTCATTTTAACAGAATTTAGAGTTCCTTTGTGCCAGAAACAATATTCCCTCAGTTCCTAGCACTGTATCTTGAACATGAAACATAGTCAATTAATACTCAATTCTACATCTTTATTTATAGCATATAGATAATTATGGGTTTTATAAATAGAGGGTTGCTTCATAATGCCAGAATCACAAATCACTGTCAATAGCTGAAATGAGAACTTGTTCAATCACCAACTTGTTTGTTTTGCCAGTCATTTTTAAAAATGTGTGTTCTAGCAGTTACTGTGAAAATAAATAACAATGGAGAATGCTGTGAAAATAGGTTAGCATAAGGGATGCAGATGAGATGACTATAAAATTGGGTCTGATCTTCCTTGTTATATAAGACAAATATAATTTTATTTTATTTTCTTTAAACTTTTATATTTGAGTTTATTCTTCATGTAACTTTTAATAGTTGAATATTAAAAACAGAAATAAAATCAAGTAGTGAACATATTATGACTATAGTCCTTTACTCCTTCACTACTCTACAGTGTGTCCATAAAGTCATGGTGCACTTTTGACCAGTCACAGGAAAGAAACTAAAGATGATAGAAATGTGAAATCTGTACCAAATAAAAGGAAGACCCTCCCAGTTTCTGTAGGATGATGTGGCAGCATGTGCACATGCGCAGATGATGATGTAACACCATGTAAACAGCGGAGCAACCCACAGCCATGCCAGTCGAGATGTGGAGGGTACAGAGGAAAGTTCAGTGTGTTCTATGGCTCGCTAAATTCGAATCCATGACCCAAGTGCAACGTGAATATCGGCACATTTATAACAAAGCACCACCACATAGGAATAACATTACTTGGTGGGATAAGCAGTTGAAGGAAACCAGCAGTTTGGTGGAGAAACCCATCCTGGTATGCCATCAGTCAGTGACGGGTCTGTAGAGGCTATATGAGATACTTACCTAAGGAGCCCTAAAAAATCTTTGCATAAGCTCACATCAAACTACACTTAATAGGTATGAAACTGGGAGAGTTTTCCTTTTATTTGGTGCAGATTTCACATTTCTATCGTCTTTTGTTGCTTTCCTGTGATCAGTCAAAAGTGCACCATGACTTTACAGACACACTGTATATAAAAGGTCAGTATTATTCACTAGCCCCATTAAGAGGTCTGACACTGAACACTACCCTTAGGATGCATCATCCTCATATACTTCTCTATTGTAATGGCAGCATCTTTCTTGATTTGTCCACTAGTTCTACCCAGTCCATTTCACCAGTTTCTTCTACTTCCTTCCTTTCAGGTAGGGGTTTTTCCAGCAAAGACAGTTTATCAGGAAAGAGAAAGCCATTCTCAAGAAAGTTTACCTTAAATTCAGTGATTAAGCAACCCTTTTTATATGGTCTATGATAAATTGCTATGTGTTCATTTAGCACACACTTGATATCTCCATGCTTGACAATCTGAGCTGGATGAGAGGTGATAACTATGACTCATTGTCAATAGTAACTATTAACTTTTGGAAGACACACAAATAAAAAGGTCTTCTCATGGACTGAAAACAGCATGTCCTTCTGATCTATAGCAAAGATAATGTCTCCTGGCTCCAATAGTGGTGCTTAGTTTCCTTCACCATAGAATGATATCTTCTGGCCATCTTTCATGCCTTCATTAATATAAACTTCTAGAATCTTCTCTCAAATGAGCTTCTTCCATTGTGCTTTTGCATCTATCTTTAGGACTGGTTCATTCCCCACAGCCCAGTCACGTCATTCCACAGACTGAGTTCACTGGACCATTCCAAGTTCTCTCTGATGAATTCTTATTTGCACTCTGATACCTTGGCAATGGGACCACACTCTACTGCTCCTTTCTTATCACCCCATCTTCACATTTGTCACAAATCACATTCCTTTTTCAAAGCTAGTTTTCATGTTGCACCATGATATAAATCTAAGGTTACTGATAGCTGATGCACATTTTCACCTTTGTTTTCTCTCTATTTTCTTCATCCTTCTCCAAAAGAGCGTATCCAAAGATGTCCATGAAAAATCCAAAACCACCACCTGCTCCATCTTCATTAATTGCCTTTTCTCTTCATTTGTATAATTTCTTTTTCTTTGCATCCTAGCACTTTGTAAGCTTAGAAATCTGTTTAAACTTCTCTCTTTCATTTAGAGTCTTACTAGTGTGGTACTTCAAGGCCAGCTTCCTGTAAGCTTTTCTAAATTCTTCCTGGGTGACACTGGGCTTGACCTCCAAAACATCATAGTAAGTGCTTTCTTTCATCATCTTTGACATGTGGTGAGCAGGGTGAGGCAGACGTGGAGGAGTGGAAAAGAAGGTGTTGCTGCTCTGGGCATTTCGGAATGCCTCTGCTCCTTTGCTTCTCGTGGCGTGTTCCAAAAAGTTCCTGCACAGATTTTTAAATTACTTAATTTTGACAAAAGAAGTAACATATACCTTGTAAGCACCACAATAGATTTACTATTTTAGCAACATCTTTCCAAAAATTTTAATTATTTTTTGTAAGTTTACATAAGACAGAATGAGTTTCTGGTGTTTGCAAATTAAAGAGTCTAACTGCCACAGTTGTTGAAATAGAAGAGAGATGAAGCTTACTGGAAATGATAGCAAAACACATGGAGAAAGGTCATAGAGAGGGTTGGCATATATAAATTTTAGGTATTTTCTATAACGTGTGGTCTTTGAAAGGTATTTGGAGGAGTGCTGGAGAACCCAATGTATCTAATTTTGGCTGATCATTTTATTTCAAGATGGTGAAGTACATACTTATTACACAGTGTTATTATTGATTCCTTATGACACCAATACTCCAGTCTCAGACTGTTGTGTTGCTTAAAACTACCTTCTACTAATTAAGTAATAAACTGAGTTAGATTTTCCCAGTAGCTATTCCTAAATTAGATAACTTTGGAAGCTATATTAAAATTTTAACTCAAAACATAAGCATCATTTTCAGAAGTTGCTTAATTATTATGCAAACACTGGGGAAATCTGACTCAATGTGTTTTAAATAATTGGTGCTATATATTAAATGTTAGCTGCATGCAACTTAAAAAAATAAATTGCTAACTTGTCATGCATCAAGACAGAATTATGACTCCTATTAGTTGATGTGCAAGCTATCTTTATTCCAAACACAGAATCTACATCTTCAGTGAAAGTAGACAAAGGTATACTACTTTTTAGTTCATGTATAGCTAAACTAAAGATAAGCTCGCATCAAAAGTGACAGGCATTTATTAGTTATGTAATATTGAGTGTCATATGATCATTTCTAAAGAATCATAAAAACTTCAGTGTGTAAGGAAATCATTTACTTAGTGAAGTCTGTGTCTCTTGATCTTTAAGAAGAATGGTAGGATGCGACAAATTACATCTGAAATGCCCATATAAAAGTTGTTGTATTTTCACTAATGATTTCATTTACAATGAAATATTTTCTTTCATTTAATAGTAATGTCCTGTTTTGGTTAGTTTTAGTTTATTCACTCCTTCCTCTGTTCTTCAATAATTCTCAGATTAACAGTATTTGGCATAGTTTGTTATTGCTATCTTATTGCAAATAGTAAACAGTGGTCAAGGAGTTATCTCCTATAATTATTTTCATAGATCCATTTAGCCTTTGGATTTTCTCCAACTTTTGTTTCTTTTTATATCTCAAAATATCCTTATTTTGCTACAGAAGGCATGCCAGTGTTCTGCCCACATCCAATCAAATGCTTTCCCCAGGGCCTTTGCCTGAAATACACCGCACATAGTGAGAAGCTTGGACAGTTTGTGCATCAGGTGAGCTGTTCCCAAATTACTCAGCATGAAAAGTATGGACCACAGATGGTTCACACTGCATGGCCTTCACCATATTGCAGTAGAATTTACAAATGACCCTTTCAAGACAGGACCACCATTTTTCTAGATGACTTAAAAGCTTTCACTTAGAATTTTTTATTCTTCATCTGGCTTCTGCCCAGTACTTATTGGAACCTGTTTTAGCCAAGGTTACTCTTATCATCTTTGCAGATAAGGCATGTGATCCCTGTCCATTCCTTACCTGATTATAGCAACATTGCTATAATCAACATTGACCACACTAGGGGCATCACTGCCATTCCTCTAATCCCTGCTTCTCAATCTTCACCACAAGTTCTTCTTCTATGTTTAAATATCGTGTTCCCGGCATTTTCTCCCAATCCCTCTTCTCATCTTATTCCATATCCTTGTCTGTGTAACCACTTTCACTTGAAGTACTTGTAGTCACCAGATCTGCAGCTAGAAAACTGACCTCTCCCTAGTGTTCCTTATTTGAGTTTATCCTATGTCTCCCCAAGGTCTCTTAAAAGCACATTAAATTCATGTTATTAAATATTAACTTGATGGATTCAGGACACACTACTTCAAAATATGGTGCCATGGCATATTCAATATTTTAAAATTTAAAAATTTGAGAAAATGGCAGAACAGGAAGGTTACTTTGACCTTCTGCTCTGACCCCCACTTGGCCCCTGCTTAGCCCTTCTTCCTTGAAAGAGGCCATAAAACCCTCATGTGAGAGGTGCCCTCCCTATCCTTAGATGAAAGGGGCATCCTTATTTCAAAAGGCTGAGGAACACCAAAATGAACAAACAGGCCTTGCTGAGTTCCCCAGGTTTACTAGAATTACCTTGTACTTCTTAACCCATATTTCTCCACAACTATCCACTCTCCATCAAACCTAACATAAAAGTACTTACATCTATCAGTTTCTCTGAATCCTCACTTTCTTGTAAAGGCTCCCTGTCTCATAACCTATTTACCTGTAATCTGTTCATCTGTCTTCTCAGTTAATTTTCAGACCCAGCCAGAGGATGTAAGAGGGTTGAAATAAACTTTCTCTCCCATTCAATCTCATCACCTCTCCCCTATCCCCACCTGACCTAATCCTCCTCGCTTTCCCACACTCCTGATCTCAGTAGCACCATTATCCACCGAACCTCCACAGCCAGAAATGAGGAACTCATCTATGACAGAGCCTTCTCCACATTTTTTTCACCCAAATTCTGACATTTCAACTCCTGAATATTCCTCAGAGCTGTTTTATTGTACTCAAGGCTATCATCATCTTCTGTACAAATTTCAGCAACAATTTTCCAACTGGTCTTTCTGAGAAATTCTCCTTACATTTTATAATATACTTTCTGCCTCTAGGCTAGTTGAAAACTATCTTTTGCAGTATGATATGGGAAGTGCATGTGAAATGCTCCTGCTTACCAAAATATGGTGGTCCTCTCAAGGAAAATCACACATGTAATTGTTTGTGTTGCAAACTATCCTGGCCACCTTTTTATGGAACACAATTTTTATTTGAAGGACCTGATGAATTTTGGTTATTCAGACTTAGATACATAATAGACATTTGTTAAAAATGAGTTTATCACTTTTAGGCTTTAAAATGTTTAAGAAAAATACTTGACAGTACATTTTCTCAAATGATAAATTTTGAAATATGGAATAAAAATGATAATTTTGGAATATTTCTGCCCATCAGCTTTCTAATTATATACACTTTTCTGATAAGATTTTTTTGATAATAACAAACATTTTTTTTGTTATTATATCACGAATGTGTCAACATTTGGAGAATGTGCATAACCCAGTGAAGCATTTGTTCCCCAAATAACCAATGTACGTTATTCCAAAATCTGTTCAGAGTGAAGACAGATAATAAATTTTAATAAAATAGTGTATGACAAATAATTTCTTTTATATGGTTTCAGATTTCAAATTGAAACTTACATTTAAGAAACTACCACATGTTAAAATTAGTATAATAATAAAGACTCTCAATCATTAATCTGAAAAAGCTATAAGCACACTTTTCCTTTTTCAACTATATTATATAAAAAACTGGATTTCATTATGTGTTTCAACCTCAAAAAAAATTTTACAACAGATTGAATGAAGAAGCAGTTAAGAAAATCCAAATGTCTTCTATTAAGTTAGACACATTAAAGAGACTTGGATAATTATAAAGAAAAGCTGCTCTTAATGTTTTGTTTGTTATTTGGTCTATTCTGGAAAAGAGCACTTTAATTCTTTTTCTTTTTTATGTTTAATTAATTGTGTTTACATAGATTCTAGTTTGCCCCAAATGCATTTCCCTCTCCCCATTCCCCTCAACATCTCCTTTGCCACCTCCCTACTGCGCCCTCCCCCCTTCCCTTCAGGTTTATTCCATCCTATCATCCCCTTTCCCTCTGTCCTCTTTTCCTCTGATCCCTTTGAACTCTCCTCTGTCTCAGTTCTGTTCCTCAGTTTTGTTCCTCAGTTCTCATTGTTCCTGGGTTCCTCAAATGAGTGAGGTCATATGATATTTTCTTTCTCTGCCTGGCTTATTTCACTTAACATAATAGTTTCCAGGTTCACCCATGTTGTTGCAAAAGGTAAGATTTCTTTCTTTTTCATGGCCCCATAGTATTCCTATATATATATATACACACCAGAGCTTTTTAATCCACTCGTCCACTGATGTACACTTGGGCTATTTCCAAATCTTTGCTATTGTGAACAATGCTGCCATAAACATAGGGGTGCATTTCTTTTTTTCAGTCGGTGATATGGTGTTCTTGGGATATATTCCTAAAAAGTGGAATGGCTGGGTCAAAAAGCAAATCCATTTTTAATTTAATGAGGAGTCTCCATACTGTTTTCCACAGTGGTTGCATTCCCACCAGCAGTGCAGGAGGGTTCCCCTTTCTCCACATCCTAGCCAGCACCTATCATGTGTTGTTTTGTTAATGAGCGCTATTCTGACTGGTATGAGGTGGTATCTCATTGTGGTTTTATTTTGCATTTCTCTAATAATTAGTGATGTGAACAATTTTTCATCTGTCTATTGGCCATATGTATGTCCTCTTTGGAGAAGTATCTATTCATTTCTTTTGCCCATTTTTTGATCGCATTGTCTTCTCGAAGTTGAGTTTTACAAGTTCTTTATAAATTTGGGTTATTAACCCCTTATCAGACGTATTGTGGAATATGTTATCCCATTGTGTGGTTTGTCTTTTTATTCTGTTTATATTGTCTTTAGCTGTACAAAAGCTTTTTAGTTTGATATAGTCCTATTTGTTTATTCTGTCTTTTATTTCACTTGCCTGTGGAGATAAATCAGCAAATATATTGCTGCAAGAGATGTCAGAGAGCTTACTGCCTATGTTTTCTTCTAAGATGCTATAGTTTCATGACTTACATTTAAGTCTTTTATCCATTTTGAATTTATTTTTATGAATGATGTAAGTTGGTGATCTAGTTTTATTTTTTTGCAGGTAGCTGTCCAATTTTCCCAACACCATTTGTTAAGAAGACTGTCTTTACTCCATTGTATGCTCTTACCTCCTTTGTCAAATATCAATTGTCTATAAATTGTTATTTCTGGGTTCTCTATTCTGTTCCATTATATATGCCTGTTCTTATGCCAGTACCAAGCTGTTTTGAGTACAATGACCTTGTAGTATAACTTGATATCAGGAAGTGTGATACGACCCACTTTATTTTTCTTTTTTAAGATTGCTGAGGCTATTTGTATTCTTTTTTGGTTCTATATAAATTTTTGGAATATTTGTTCTATATTTTTGAAGTTGTCATTGGTATTTTAATAAGAATTTCATTAAATGTATAAATTGCCTTGGGTAATATAGACATTTTAATGGTGTTTATTCTTCCTATCCACAAGCACAGTATATGCTTCCACTTGTTTGTGCCTTCCTTGATTTCTTTATCAATGTTTTATAATTTTCCAAGTATAAGTCTTTAACCTCCTTGGTTAAACTTACTTCTAGGTACTTTATTTTTTGTGTCTCAATTGTAAAAGGGATTGTTTTCTTAATTTGTCTTTCTGACAGTTCATTGTTGGTGTATAAAAATGCTTCTGATTTCTGTGTATTAATTTTATGCCCTGCCACTTTGCTGAATTCATTTATCAGGCCCAATAGTTTTTTGACTGAGATTTTAGGGTTTTCTATATACAGTATTATATCATCTGCAAATAATGACACTTTTACTTTTTTATTTTTTTTAATATTTTATTTATTGATTTTTAGAGAGGGGGGAGAGAGAGAGAGAGAGAGAGAGAGAGAGAGAGAGAGAGAGAGAAGGGGTAGGAGCAGGAAGCATCAACTCCCATATGTGCCTTGACCAGGCAAGCCCAAGATTTCAAACCGGCAACCTCAGTGTTCCAGGTTGACGCTTTATCCCACTGCATCACCACAGGTCAGGCCAGTTTTACTTTTTGTTTTCCAATTTGGATGCCTTTTATTTCATCTTCTTGTCTTACTATGTTGAATAAGAGTAGTGAAAGGGGGCACCCCTGCCATGTTCCTGATCTTAAAGGAATTACTTTTAATTTTTGCCCATTGATTATGATTTGGCAGTGGGTTTGTCATAGATGGCCTTTATCATGTTGAGGTATGTTCCCTGTATCTACACTTTGCTGAGTGTTTTGATCATAAATGGGTGTTGGATTTTATCAAATGCTTTTTCTGCATCTATTGAAAGTATCATGTGGTTTTTCTTCTTCCTTTTGTTTATGTGATGAATCACATTGATTGATTTATGAATATTGTACCCTCCTTGCCTCTCCAGAATGAATCCCACTTGATCATGATGTTTGATTTTTTCATGTATTGTTGGATCTGGTTTGCTAATATAAGGTCTACTGGAAAGTTCTGTCCATTTTTGGAATAAAACAAAATACAAATTTTCTTACTGTCAATAAATTTTATTAAATAATATAATTGCTATTGTTATTAATGATTTATTGCCAGAGTGAGGGCAATTTGTATATCCCATTTTTGAAAAATGTTTTATCTTTTGATGTGAAAAGTTGAACCAGTGTTTATTTGATATCTTCTTCATTTTTGAATTTTTTGCCCTTCAAAAAGTTTTGTAAGGACAAAAACAAGTGATAGTCGGTATTATTCCTTCACCAAACACTTTCAATAAATTTCTACATGCTTCCAGTGCATTTCTTCCTTGTTGAAATTTGTAAAAATTACAGTGGCATAAATGAACTTTATCAGTAGCCATGGGTACACTATCGCTTCACACATAAGACTAACGTGAATCAACTTTGTTTTAGTTAGTTTGCTACGTCAGTATGTATACATAAAGTGATAAAAAATAGAGAGGCACACATGCACTAAATAAACATGTGCTTATATGTCAAAACTTGTTGTGATAGAAACGGACAGAACTTTCTGGTAGACCTTATATTTTTTAAGGATTTTAGCATCTAAATCCATTAGGGGTATTGGCTTATAATTTTCTTTTTTTGTGTTATCTTTGCCTGGTTTTGGAATCAGAATTATGCTTGCCTCAAAAAAGACCTTGAAAGTCTTCCTTCCTCTTGAATTTTTTGAAATAGCTTGAGAAGAATAGGAGTTAGTTCTTCTTTGAATATTTGGTAGAATTCCCCTGTGAAGCCATCCAGCCCAGGCCTTTTGTTTGTTGGGAGTTTTTTGATAGCTGTTTCGATCTCATTTCGATAGGTATAATTGGTCTGTTTAGGTTTTCTGATTCTTCTAGATTGATTTTTGGAAGATTGTATGTTTCAAGGAATTTGTCCATTTCATCTAGGTTGTCCATTTTTTTTGGCATACAGTTCTTCATAGTATTTTCTTACAATATTTTGTATTTCTGTTGTGTCGGTTGTTATTTCTCCACTCTCGTTTCTAATTTTATTTATTTGAGTCTTGTCTCTTTTTTTCTTGGTGGAACTGGATAAGGTTCATTAATCTTGTTTACCCTTTCAAAGAACCAGCTCTTTGTTTTATTGATCCTCTATATTGTTTCTTTAGCCTCTCTGCCATTTATTTTTTGCTCTAATCTTTATTATTTTCTTTCTTCAACTACCTCTGGGCTTTACTTGCTTTTCTTTTTCTAGTTCTTTTAGATGCAGGGTTAAGCTGTTTATTTGAGCTTTTTCTAGCTTCTTAAAGTATGCCTGTAGTGCTATGAACTTCCCTTTCAGTACTGCTTTTGCTGTGTTCTATAAATTTTGAGTTGTTATATGCTCATTATCATTTGTTTCTAAACTTTTTTAATTTCTTCTTTGATCTCCTTGTTAATCCATTTGTTATTTAATAACATGCTATTTAGTTTCCATGTTTTTGAGAATTTTTCAGTTTTTCTGTTGTGGTTGATTTCTAGTTTTATGCCATTGTCATCAAAGAAAGTGCTTAATATGATTTCAATCTTCTTAAATTTGTTGAGACCCCTTTTGTGCCCTAACATTTGGTCTATCCTAGAGAATGTACCATGAGCACTTGAAAAGAATATATATTTTGGCGCTTTAGGGTGAAAGGTTCTGTAAATATCTATTATATCCAGTAGATCTAGTGCATCCTTTAAGACTATTGTTTCTTTGTTAATTTTCTTTCTTGAGGATCTATGTAGTAATGTTAGTGGGGTATTGAAATCCCCTACTATTATAGTATTGCTGTTGATCTCGCCCTTTGATATCCATCAAAGACTGCTTTATATATTTAGGTGCATCTATATTAGGTGTGTAGATATTTATAATGGTTATATCTTCCTGTTGGATTGCTCCTTTTATTATGTAGTGACCTTCTTTATCTCTTACTATAGCCTTTGTTTTAAAGTCAATTTTGTCTAATATAAGTATTGCTACCCAGCTTTTTTTTTTTTCATTTCCATTTGCATGAAATATTTTTTTCCATCCTTTTACCTTCAGTCTATGTGTACTTTTGTTTTGAGGTGTGTCTCTTGTAGACAGCATATGTATGGGTCCTGTTTTCTTATTCATGCAGCTACCCTTTGTCTTTTGATTGGATCATTTAATCCATTTACATTTAAGGCCATTATTGATATGTAGTTGTTTATTGCATTTTATTCTTTAAAGCTTTATTCTTCTTTTACTATATTCTTTTCCCTTTTTGTTCTGTTTACAACAGGCTCCTTAACATTTCTTGCATCATTGGTTTGGTTGTAATGAATTCCTTAACATTTTTTTTTGTATGTCTGGGAAGCTTTTTATTTCTCTTCAATTTTAAACAATAGCCTTGCTGGATAAAGAAATCTTGGCTGTAGGCTCTTGTTCTGCATTTGAATGTTACTTGCCATTCCCTTCTGGACTCAAGTGTTTCTGTTGAGAATTCAAATGTCATCTTTATGGGGGCTCCTTTGTAGGTGATAACCTTTTTTTCTCTAGCAGCTTTTAATATTTTCTCTTTATCTCTTAGCTTTGGTATTTTAATTATGATGTGTCTTGGTGTAGATTTCTTTGGGTTTCTCTTTAATGGAGTTGTGCTTCTTGAACTTGTGTGACTTTTTCCTGCATCCATTTAAGAAGTATTTAGCTATGATTTCTTTGAACAAGTTCTCTATCTCTTATTCTTTCTCTTCTTCTTCAGAAACCCTTATCAGGCAGACATTGTTTCTCTTCATGTCACAGAGCTCTCTTAGAGTTTCCTCAGATTTTTTCAGCCTCTTTTCTTTTTGCTGCTCCACTTCTGTGTTTTTGTATATCTTATCTTCTAGATCGCTGATTCAATCATCTGCTTTATCCAGCCTGCTATTAATTGCTTTTAGTGTAGTCTTCATTTCTTTTCTTTTTTTTTTTTTTTTTTGTATTTTTCTGAAGCTGGAAACGGGGAGAGACAGTCAGACAGACTCCCGCATGTGCCCGACCGGGATCCACCTGGCACGCCCACCAGGGGGAGATGCTCTGCCCACCAGGGGGCAATGCTCTGCCCCTCCAGGGCATCGCTCTGTTGCAACCAGAGCCATTCTAGCACCTGGGGCAGAGGCCAAGGAGCCATCCCCAGCGCCCGGGCCATCTTTGCTCCAATGGAGCCTCGGCTGCGGGAGGGGAAGAGAGAGATAAAGAGGAAGGAGAGGGGGAGGGTGGAGAAGCAAATGGGCACCTCTCCTGTGTGCCCTGGCCGGGAATCAAACCCGGGACTTCTGCATGCCAGGCAGATGCTCTACCACTGAGCCAACCAGCCAGGGCTAGTCTTCATTTCTGATATTGTATTTGTCATTTCCTACTGGTTCTTCTTTATTATTTTTTTCTTCTTCTTCTTTATTGTTTCAATGTCCTTTTTGATGTTTGTTATCTCTTTATGTGTTCATTTTGTCCATCCATTGTTGTTTTAAGATCTTTCAGCATTCTAATAATCCTTATTTTAAACTCTGTATCCAGTAGTTTGGTAATTTCTATTTCACTCAGTTCATTTTCTAGAGATTTCTCTTGATGATTTATTTGGATTGCACTCCTCTGTCTTCCCATTATGTCTGTGTGTTTGGCTGTGGTGTTTGTAGAGCTGGTTGAGTCTAGAGTTGGTGTTGTCTGCCTCCAATTTTCAGCTGTGTTATTTCTAGGTCTTCTTGGGTTGGCATCAGCTGTTATTTGTAATCCACTGTTGGATTTGGTGTTTTTAGGAGAGCTGCTTTGAAGTCTTGATTTGTTTGTTTTTTCTTAGTTTTCTTAACTGGATGGTAGTCTTGTTTATTGATCTCAGCAGGGGGCCTACTTGAAACTGTATCCAGCAATGTGGTGGGTGTAACCTGAGTCTCTGAAGGCCTGATCTTCCAGCTACTCTCTGGGGGCGGGGTGCTTTCTCAGCTTCTGTAGGGGGAGGTGTATCTCAGATCTCCATGGAGACCTGAGATACTTCCCCTCTTCCCCATTTCCTGTTTTCAGCTGTGTCTTGTTGTGCTGATTGGAGCTGGATAGATTTCTGGAGATAGGTCACCCAGAACCACTTTAGGCTTGTGCTGTGTGGAAGAATCAATCTGTCCCCTAGCTATGGACGCCTCCGCACTGGATGAGTCAGCTCTGCCCATCACTGTCTGTCTCTCTCTTCTCACTTTTCATTTGGAAGACAAGCCAGCCCTCTCAGATCCCCAGGCAAGTGACTGTGAGCGATATTTTCTGCTTTTCTCCTTGGAATAAGAGCCCTTCTGGGCTCTCAGCCTCACCCCCCCCCATGTTCCTGGAAGCAGGGGAGCCCCACCATGCCTTGGTGCTCCCTACCAGGCTCAGTGTGGCTGCTTCTTTGCTCCTTGGTTTTTGAGAGCTGTTCTTGTAGTCCAGAGTTGGTTTTTCATGCTGATTTTTCTTAAATTAATTTGTAATCCAGTTTGGTAGTGTGAGCTGGGAGTCTGTGTATCTGATTACTCCACTGCCATCTTGGTATCCAAGAGCACTTTAATTTTTTAAAAAATATTTTTTGTATTTTACATGCAATAAGATTATTAATCTTATTTTAAATGAATTAATATATAATTAATGTAAAGCTTGTCAAATTTTATTTTATATATGTTAAATATTGATAAATACTGTTAAATATTGATAGATACATTAAAACAACTTTGGTGTGCTGAATATTTTCAAAAAATTAAAATGTCCTCAGAAAATCAAAAGCTTCAAAACTACTTGCTTATATACATAATATTTAATACAGTGCTGAATAAACCCTCATCACTTTTTATTAATTAATAAATTGATCAATTTTAATACCAACAATTTAACCTTCTCTGAGGTTGAATTCCAAATAATGACTTAGTTATATGGTTGAGTGTTTCTAAATTATTTTTTCCAGTTTTAAAGATAAAACACTATTTTGAAAACTTTTTCTATATTTTAGCTTCCAATTCTAATATGTGCAGTTTTAACCAATAATTTCTACCTCTCCAAATTTACTTATGAGTATAATTAAGCAAATACATTGAAGTATTTCCATGGAGTGGTACCCAATGCTGTTTTCAGGGAAAAATATAAAAATAAATGAATATTGATATATAGTTAATTTGTTTAATAAAGTATGATGCATCCATATAAAAGTTTATTCAGCATCATCTAAATAATAATTATAAGTGTATTGAAACCAATATGTATTTATGACAATCTGAAAAGTGGGCAAGATAATATGAAATCAGGATAACATAGTAAATGTACAATTTTCTTTTTCTTTCACCTCCCACTTCAAGGTTTAGCAATTATAGATAAATGGTAAAAAGATAAATTTTAAAGAGATATAACTGAACTCAGAAAGAAGAGAAATATTTTCATGAACAAAACGTAAATGTCAAATAGCAAAAACAGCTGGAAGTCACGGGTTTACTGGGGCCTAGTTCATACTGAGGTACAAGAAATAAAGGTTCCCTATGCTGGATAAGGTGACCTAAGTCAGGCTTAGTACTTGAGACCAGGATTGGATTTAAAAGAGGTTCTGCTACTTATAAAAGAAGTCTAGGAAAAAAAAAAAAGAAAAGCACCTTTCAACAGCTGCCTGGGATTTCAGCTTCAATGAACCTGAATCTCTGAGGAGACAGGAGGACACAAATAATAGAGTTGAGAGAGTTCAAGCCTGTCCTTTTGCTACAGACTGGATTCTTTGATATCATCTCTGAGTAGAAATACAAAAACTGATTCTTGACTGACAGTCCTGGAAGTGGAAATGGAGGTAACTGCTGGACTAAGAAACAGGACTAAATCCGAAAAAACAAGGCAGGCAGATGAGACTAGAGAGGGAAGGAGGCAGACAGAGATAGAAAAAGAGATCAAAGGAAATGGCAGAGCACACTTCCCATCAGAATGAGTCACTTAGTGAAAATACACAAATAATAAATAAAATTTAATGCTTGGGTCAATGATAGTATTGAAAGATAAATTAATAGAAGATGAATAAAAGTTAATTAAAAATCAGAAATAGAAAACTATAAACATATAAAAACTATAAAACGTATAAGTTTAAGTGTTAAAAAAACAGTATAAGTATTAAACATATAAGTGTTAAAAAAAAGTAATTTCATAAACTTAATTTGGGAATGTTACCATATAAAATAATCTGGTTTATTGTTTAATAAATGGGCATATTCTCTATCTTCTATAACTGCACATATATACCATATAAAAGGATTATCTATTGTATTATTTGTTAACCACAAAGGCAACAATAATACAATACTGGCTAAATTATCCCAGGAGAACAGTTAAATAAATGGTGCCATATTAATATAATGGAACAATATTGAATTAAATTAAAAGTAGTAGGTATTGCCTGACCAGGCGGTGGCGCAATAGATAGAGCATTGGACTGGGACATGGAGGACCCGGGTTCGAGACCCCGAGGTTGCCAGCTTGAGTGCGGGCTCATTGGGTTTGAGCAAAAGCTCACCAGCTTGAACCCAAGGTTGCTGGCTCAAGCAAGAGGTCACTCGGTCTGCTGTAGCCCCCCGGTCAAGGCACATATGAGAAATCAATCAATGGACACTTAAGGAACCACAACGAAGAATTGATGTTTCTCATTTCTCTCCCTTCCTGTCTGTCTGTCCCTATCTGTCCCTCTCTCTGACTCTCTCTGTCTCTGCCAAAAAAAAAAGGTAGTAGGCATTATATTTACCAAAAGGAATAAAATCCAATAACAGAAAAATAAAAACAAGTTGCATAATGAAATCTACCATATGAAAGCACTTGTGTAAAACTTTAAAATACACAAAATAATACTACAAATTGTTTATATATATATATATATATATATATATATATATATAAATGTTACATAGTGAACATGGACCAGAAAGTTAGACAACATCGTTGGAACTGTAACACTGGGAAGAAAGAAGGGACAAGAAGTCAAAAAGGGTACAAATGAAAGCTTCAATTCTGTATGCTTTGTTTCATTGTTTCAAAAAATCTGAATACAATAGAGAAAAATGCTGTATTTTTTCACACACATCTTTCTGTATATGTAAAATATTTCACCATAAAATTTTAACCATGTTTAATATAATTCTATTTAAGGCTAGTTTGATAGATAAATAGTTTTTAACTGTATTTGCTATAATTTCTATAAAAATCTATTAATTGACTAATAAAATAGGAGAACATATAAATATAATTATTTAAGTGTATTATGCTGTATTTAATATTTATACTGAAGTTGTAGAACCTGAAATATTTAGTCTAATAATAAAGATAAATAATCTTTTAATTTATTTCAATGATTATATCTTAGATAAAAATACAGAAATACCATTTTACCAATTTTGCCCAACTAATCAATATTTGTCAAGAGTATTTTAAGGTTGCCTGACCTGCGGTGGCTCAGTAGGTAAAGTGTTGACTTGGGATGCTAAGGTCTCTGGTTTGAAATCTGAGGCTTGCCTTGTCAAGGCACATATGGAAGTTGATGCTCCTTGCTCTTCCCCCCTTCTCTCTCTTCCTCTCTCTTTCTTCCTCTCTCCTCTCAAAAAAAAATTTTTTTTTAATTTAAAAAAGAGTATTTTAAGGTCATAAAAGATATTTAGGCCTGACCAGGCAGTGATGCAGTGGATACAGCATTGGACTGGGACGCAGAGGACCCAGGTTCGAAACCCGAGTTTTCCAGGTTGAGCGCTGGCTCATGTGGTTTGAGCAAGGCTCATTGGCTTAAGCCAAGGATGCTGGCTTCAGCAAGCAGTTACTCAGTCTGCGGTAGCCCCTGGTCAAGGCACGTATGAGAAAGCAATCAACGAACAACTAAGGTGCTACAATGAAGAACTGATTCTTCTCATCTCTTTCTCTTCCTCTGTCTGTACCTATATGTCCCCTTCTCTGTCTCTCTCTGTTTCTGTCACACACACACAAAAAAAGATATTTAAAAAAATGATAGATAAACTCTTAGCAAATATTTTTATATACTCATAATTGAAAAGATAAATCATCTTTAAACCTAAAGATTCAAAACTGCATTCTTTAAAATAATCTTTTCCACAGTGTATGGTGGGTATAGCATAAAGCTTATTGTATTATAAATACATTTTTAATTTTAGATAAATTTGCTTTATATCACACTTTACTAAATTATTAAATATCTACCTAAAAGAAATAACTTACTCATAAATTGTAAACATTAACTAATGGCTAAATTATCACTTGAAAAATTGCTTTGGGCCTAGTAATATAAACAAAAGTGTGATTTCTTAAATTTATGATGTATACATGCTATTTGCGAAGAATTTCATGTGTGTTTGAAAAAATTTTAATTTTATATAGTATTTTGTAAAATTTTTAATTTTATCTTTGATTTTGAAAAATTTTTCTTAATCCTTTTCTTAAGTTTTTCTTTTTAGTTTCTTTTTTTTCTTTAATTTTATAAAAATTTTACAGTAAGGACTCCATTTTTTTACATTCAGCAGATACTCATAGAAATTCTCTTGTGTGGTTTTAAAAGCCTAACCAAAACAAAAGAAAATTTCATGATTAAAATGATTTCTAACATCTGATTATATCTTATACAAATCCAAAAGTTTGCTTTGATAAAATTGATAGAAAGTATGCATAAGTAGGTTATGTTATTTAATAGGTCCACACTAATATGTGGTAAAACAACAAGCTGAATTAGAAAAAAATAGTATCATTCAGCATCGAAGTTAATTCATCAGTGTTTTTTAGATTTGTTAAGATACTCTTTCTGGAAAGAAAGAAAGAAAAAGAAGAAAGAAAGAGAAAGAAAGAAAGAAAGAAAGAAAGAAAGAAAGAAAGAAAGAAAGAAAGAAAGAAAGAAAGAAAGAAAGAAAGAAAGAAAGAAAAGAAAGGAAGAAAGAAAGGAGGGAAGGAGAGAGAAGAGAGAGAAAGAAAGAGAAAGAGAGAAAGAGCCTGACCAAGCGCTGGCACAGTGGATAGAGTGTTGGACTTGGATGCAGAGGACCCAAGTTCAAAACCCGAGGTTGCCAGTTTGAGCGGAGCTCATCTGGTTTGAGCAAGGTTCACCAGCTTGAGCCCAAGGTCATTGGCTTGAACAAGGGGTCACTCGGTCTGCTATAGCCCCCCGGGTCAAGTCACATATGAGAAAGCAATCAATGAACAACTAAGGTGCTGTAATGAAGAATTGATGTTTCTCATCTCTCTCCCTTTCTTTCTGTCTGTCCCTTTATCTGTCTCTCTGTTTCTGTCACCAGAAGGGAGGGAGGGAGGGAGGGGAGGGAGGGAGGGAGGAAGCCCTCCTCTAGCAAGGACAGAGCCTTAAGTGGGGCAGTGTCCTGATATTGAGGCAATATTCAAAGAGGGCTAGAGCTGTAAGCTGGTAGCAATCTATAATAAATAGCTAGACAATGGCTACAGTAACCCAGAAAACAGCATGGAATTGGGGCACCATATTTCACTTCATAAATCCAATCCAGTGTTATTTATAACAGGTATCCAGAAAGCAAGGTCTGGATGAAGTATGCATAAGTAGGTTATGTTATTTAATAGGTCCACACTAATATGTGGTAAAACAACGTGCTAAAATAGAAAAAAATAGTATCATTCAGGATCAAAGTGTTGTTCAGATTTGTTAAGATACTCTTTCTGTGAGAAAGAAAGAAAGAAAGAAAGAAAGAAAGAAAGAAAGAAAGAAAGAAAGAAAGAAAGAAAGAGAAAGAAAGAAGGAAAGAAAGAGGGGAGGGATGGAGGAAGGGGTGAAGTGATTAATTTCTAATATTCATGTGACTACTACTATATGTATAGGAGATGTTTGGGGAAAAGTACATACTCTTCACACAGTATTTTTTAAAAGTTCAGAATCAATACAGACTAGTAGCTAATGAGAAAGATGAGAGCTAAATTATAAAATATAAAGGAGATGTTTGCTGCAACTTAAAATTAAATTTATTTTTAAAATTTGCGGCTGCCAAGGTAAGAAGCAAACTGAAATAATATGGCTTTCTGTCATCCAAAAGGAAAAGAGTTAGCTTTCAAGGAAAAATAAGGCCCTGGCCGGTTGGCTCAGTGGTAGAGCGTCGGCCTGGCGTGCGGGGGACCAGGGTTCGATTCCCAGCCAGGGCACACAGGAGAGGCGCCCATTTGCTTCTCCACCCCCCCTTCTTCCTCTCTGTCTCTCTCTTCCCCTCCCGCAGCCAAAGCTCCATTGGAGCAAAGATGGCCTGGGCGCTGGGGATGGCTCCTTGGCCTCTGCCCCAGGCGCTAGAGTGGCTCTGGTTGCGGCAGAGCGACACCCTGGAGGGGCAGAGCATCACCCCCTGGTGGGCGTGCCGGGTGGATCCCGGTCGGGTGCATGCGGGAGTCTGTCTGACTGTCTCTCCCCGTTTCCAGCTTCAGAAAAATACAAAAAAAAAAAAAAAAAAAAAGGAAAAATAAGCATGCTATAGTTTTTAAACTTTGAAACAATTTATCACATGTAAAAAATATTGAATAACAACATCTTTAATATCTGCAGACAATGCAGAAAGTGTCATCATTCAGCTATTACATATATTAGTAAAATTGGAAAATTGATGAGAAAATCAATGGCAACAAATTATTACTAAGAAGTAAGCCCAAGTGCACTGCTTTCTAGCACCCTAACTTGAACTTACCTAGAGAAATAAATGGTTAGTATGTCTTGTAGATCAATGTTGATGAGAATCATTTGCCTCCACCATATTTTGCCTGGAGCAAAATAATACTCATTTCAAGGTTGAGCTTTTGAACAACTATCTGACACACACATGTTTATGTTGATGACTGAAAAGTTACCAGATGGTCTGGCAACAAGGTCACAATCTGCTGAGGAAATTAAGGAGTGAATTATATTCTTGCCCACTTAAGATTATCCTCTCTCCACATTGGAAGTGAACAGTGGGGGACTGATAAATAGAATCAGTTTTGGCAGAGTTTTTAATCTCCATCAGTTAAAGAAATTTCCCTGTTTTATTTTCAAAGTCATCTCAGCTAGACTGGTGCTGGCTGCCCAGAATTCTAACTTGAGAAGAATGTTGAGGTAGTTTCAGTATTCTGTGGTACAAACTGTTATGACTTATTAGCAAAATCTGCCATGGACAAGGGAGCTACATGCTTGGATTTAGACCCGTGGAAATCTGCACCATACAGTTTGGGGAGGCTCTGGCTGAGATCATTTTTGGAAGAGGTGGAATCTCAGTTGATTTCTCTGGAACATATGATTGTGAGTAGCATACTTTGTTTTTGAGCTCATGAGCTGCAGAATGTACCCCTAAGGGACTCTTGATGGAATTATTTACTGTAGCTCATGTAAGGTTAGACTATGCCAAATGCAAATTTTGCTTTAGCCTTGCTGCCACAAAGTTGAGAGTCTCTGGAAGTCACAACCAACTTGTCTGGCTGCCTAAGGAATGTTCTAGTTTCTGATAGTGCAACAATGCCATTGGAAAGAAGAAATTTTTTGCCTTTTATATTCTTAATCGCAGGAGGGTAAAGAATGTGGCTTTTGCCAGATTTCCTGGAAGTGTTAAATGAAGATATTCAGGTATATGTGCATATGTAGTAGGAGAGTTAATGATATTCCCATTTTATTCCATTTATTATAAAGTAATTTATCTTCTCAGTGAGGACTTTTCTAAATACTTCTCCATTTAAACTAATAACTCCCCAGCACTACGTTCTGGCTTTTGTATTCAGCTTCCTTATTTAATTTTTCCAAATAACCCTAATCATCATGTTTAATACACTGTATAATTTTCACATAAATCTTATCCATTTTCCCCCCCATGAGAATGTATACTCCATAAAGTCAGGGATTTCTTCCCATTTTATTCACTTCTATATCCTGGGTTGTACAACAATGGTCTTACACATAGTAGGAGTGATTAAATAAATACCAGCTGACTAAATTAATGCATAAACCCACGAATAGATGGTGCCTTCCCATTCTGAGTCTATAATTTTACTGATTTGAATTGACTTACAGAATAAATAAGATTTGAATTCATGCAGAAATCACAAAGTTTGCCCAGGAATAGTTTCTATCAATGTGAAATGTGAGGAGGTAAATAATAGGTACAAACTCTAATATAAAATTGTTGTGTTGCTCTTAACTGCTTTTTTAAAGATGAAATAAAGTATTTGAGGAGGTCATTCATTCTACAGACTACTGCAAGTACATCTCCCTGAAGTTCAGTCCTGACGAATATTGCTGCACTCCTCAACACTCTTCAAAGATGATCAAAAGCACACTTCTAGCCTGGAATTCATTGCTTTCTTTCTCCCTGATGGTTGCTTCTAGCCAAATGTTATAACCTCAGTTCTACTGCTATTACACTTTACCTTCCAATACAATATTTTACTGATACCATTTCCTCTGCATTTCAGTGCAAATGAACTATGCTAACAGCAGAGTCCCTAACGACCAAATACTATCAAAGTTTGAACTGTAAATTGTCGGAGTATTGAGTTTATTCACACATACCCTTTCATGTTCTGGAAGAATTTCAAATGGAGTCTGTTTGAGGACCAAAATTAGAGAAAATTGTTACATTACCCATTTTGAGTTAAGCTGAACTGATTCCACAGTTACTGGTATTGTATGGTACAACTGTAATACTTAACAAAGCCTATATGAGAGGAAAAATGCATAAGGTTCCTAGGTCAGACTACTTACTCAAATAAAAGATATGATGAGCAATTCATTTATTCCAAAAATGTTTAACAACAAATGAAAAATATATTTGTCGATCTGTTTATTGTTTGTTTCCCAATTCTTGTATGATGAACTACAGACTCTATGATGGGGGAGGACCATGATCTGTTTAATTGACTATTAGATTCCCAGCACCAAGTACAGCACCTCGAGTGTTTACAAATAATGATGAACCCAGGATAAAGGCAGAGACTTTAGTTCATAAGACAATTACTAATCATTCGCCATGTATTAAAGAATCCTTGGAAGCAAGGATTCTAGTAAAGAGGTTATAATGTCTTCACCAGATTATTAAAATTCTTAGGGGAGTCAAAGGCAGACTCTTGCATGTGCCCAACTGTGATCTACCTGACAAGCCCACTACAGAGCAAAGCTCTGCTCAGCTGGGGCTTGCTCCATTGCTTAGCAGTTGAGGCACCTAAGGCAGAGGCCATGGAGTCATCCTCAGTGCCTGGGGCCAACTTGCTCCAATTGAGCCATGTTTGCAGGAGAGGAGGGGGAGACAGAGAGAGAGAGGAGTGAGAGAAGGAGGGGTGGAGAAGCAGATGGGTGCTTCTCCTGTGTGCCCAGACCAGGAATCAAACCTGGGACATCCACAAACCGGGCCAACACTCTATCACTGGGCCAACTGGCCAGGGCTGGAAATAAACTTTATATACTGAAGATCATGGCTTTTAATGTCAAAATATTCTCCTATGGAATTATGGAGGACCTATAAAGGCAACAAATACCTGAATTTGTTCTTAGAGGCTGCCATTGTGGTTCCTCTTCTCTCCTATCTCCTCTCTCTCTTTTCTCGTTTTCTTTTTTCTTTTTTAATTTCCATTTCTCCAGCAAGAAAAAGAGGATAAAGGAAAGAGATCAAACATATTGGAGTCAGTGAGGCTTTCGAGTCAGGCTAAGTCCTAATTGCAAAATCTGCTCTGGTCCTGAGATAGTTCTAGACATGTTTAGTATGAGGTAGAATTAGGAATGCCCCAATTTACACTCAATTCTTATTGACACTAAAGGTAAACTATGAAAATATACCTTTATAGTCATCAGATAAAAGTACTCAAATTCTAAAATGAATATCAAGCTGCCCTTAAAAGAAGAAGAAAAAAAGTGAGAGAAAAAAGGTCAACAAAGACTACACATAGTACTAAAATCAGCTAGCAAATTGACATCTGAGGAAATAATGATAATAACAATTATAATTTTATTTTTCCACGTGTTAGGCACTATTCTAAACACTTCATATATATAAATTAATTCTATAACATTCTTGTAAGGTAGATATATTATATTCATTTAGCTAAAAAAACAAAATGAGACAAATCAAAGTTAAATGATTTATACCACTAGTACATGCTATCACCTGGAGTTGAAGCCAGGCAATATACATGCTACAAAATGTGTGTTTTAACCATGGTATACCACACAGTCTCACAAACTGGCAATTTTTGTAAAAATAGAAGATTGACGTCCCTGCAGAAATCCATGTCTACATTCCTACAATTATCTTTCTATTATTATATCTATAAATAAACTGATAGCTTGATTGATGTAGTATTTGTTAAAGTGTGGCCCGAAAGCTATCTACCTTAGAGTCATCTGAAGATAGCAGGTCCCTGCACCCTATCCCACATCTAGAAAACAAGAATATATATATATATATATATATATATATATATATATATATATCACAAATATTCATATTTAAACTTAATCCCCTTTATTTATATAAGGGATCAAAACATAAAATCTAAATGAACACACAGAGAGGCTTCAAAGTAATGATCTCACACTCAGCATTGATAAACAGGTATTCATATCATTTTTATTAAATTACATTTAAGAGTAAAAATATCTATATGTAAAAACAAATTTCTGGATAACTCTTGTGCAGACTGAAGTTTGAGAGCTTCTGTTGGGTCAGTGTAGAGAAGTTTCTCTTCCAGAAAAAGCATTTTCACTTGCCCTCTGAGAAATTTAAGAAAAACTATTTTACTTTCTTTCTGTTAAGAAAGTTACCAAATTCATTTGACAAATACACACATTTACGTAAGAAATTTCATTCTGAAAACATTTTTTCCCTAAAATAGATAGCCTTGGATAATTCTATGATAGTTCACTTATTTATTCATTCAAAAAAAATCTTAATAAAATATCACTATATTCCAAACACTGTTAAAAGCTGTGGGCCAGGTAAGTCTTTGAGATAAATTTTAAGGCATATTTATATATGAGGCATGTATATAAATATTTGTTAAAAAAACATGAAAATCATAAAGTCTAAAAGACTGTGTAAGTTACATATACATTATTGTACAGGCATTAATTTATACCATAAAATGCCATATTTTCTGAAGTTATTATATTTCTTATGTGATTTTATTTTATTTCCACAGTGCTCTTTTTCTCATGATATCTTACAAGTAATATTTTCAGAAGCCACTTCAATCATCTTTGAAGTTAGACTTTATCTCAAGTGAAATACAGCTGTTACTTCACAGATGCATCATAGCACAGGACACGAAACCATGGAGACCTTCATTTCAAGTAAACACATAATACATTCATTGATATGAGTGATGTGCTACACGGAGCATCCTTTTATGGCAACATTTGTCTCAGTGCTGCCAAATGCAAAGGAAAAAAAGAAAGAGCAATGATCTTCAAAAGCCTCTAGCAAGTAGATTTGAAAATTCTATCGTCAGTGCATTTAAAGTTTTAACTAGACTTGGCATTAAAAATGTCTAAGCATTATCTCTAGAAAGAATTAAAATGTCCACAAAAATTGTAGCTATGCATCTAAATAACTAAAGGGAAAAAAAGGGAAAAAGATAACATACATGTAAAAAGAGTCTTAACTTTATCACTATTTAATTATAAATTTTTATGACATCAGTTAGTAAACGTGTCCCTTCTCAAACTTACCATAAATTGAGACTATTTCTATGAATTGTTTGTTAAATGTATGGACTACGACATTATTTTTTTCATATAATGGATATCCTTTCTATAGTCTCTGGCATTGGATTCTTCCCACTTTCATGTGTTGGTAAAAGTCTGAATTTTATATGTACAATATAGATTTTTAACTTTTCATTTATTTACATATTGACTGCAAACACAGTTGCTCACAACATTTGATATTTTCTAAAATTTGTTCACAATATCCTTGAAATCTTTTTGTGGGTGGAGCTATATAGAGAAAAAACCAGTTGTAGGTGTTTAAGGATTTTTTTGTATGTGTGTGACAGAGACAGAGAAAGTCAAAGAGAGAGACAGATAGGTACAGACAGGAAGGGAGAGAGATGAGAAACGTCAATTCTTCACTGCGGCACCTTAATTGTTCATTGATTGCTTTCTCATATATGCTTTGACCAGGGAGCTCCAGCAGAGTGACCCCTTGCTCAAGCCAGCAAGCTTGGGTCCAAGCTGGTGAGCTTGGCTCAAACCAAATGAGCCTGCTCTCAAGCTGGCAACCTTTGGGTCTCGAACCTGGGTCCTCTTCATCCCATTCCGATGCTCTATCAACTGTGCCACTGCCTGGTCAGGCTAAGTACCTTTTTTAAAAATATATTTTGGGATCTGGCCTGTTTGCTCAGTGGTAGAGTGTCGGCCCAGTGTGTGGAAGCACACAGTATAAGCACCTATCTGCTTCTCCACCCCTCCCCCTCACTTTCCTGTCTGTCTCTCTATACCCCTCCTGCAGCCAAGGCTCCATTAGAGCAAAATTGGCCTGGACACTGAGGATGGCTCCATGACCTTCCCTTCAGGCGCTAGAATGGTTCCGTCTGCAAAGGAGCAATGGCCCTGATGGGCAGAGCATTGGCCCCTGGTGAGTATGCTGGGTGGATCCTGGTCTGGCACATGTGGGAGTCTGTCTGACTGCCTCCCCACTTCTAACTTTGGAAAAAAAATGTATTTTAAAACTATTCTTTTTTTTAAAACAATAAATGCATGTATACATATTTATATGTAATCATTTATCACTTAAATCTTCCAAAAAGTTCTGAGGCAATTAAAAAATGTAAAAGGTATCATTTTCACTGATGTTTGAAATTGAAAGAACTCATTTTAAATGAGTAAACAGAGGTTATTCATCAAAAATTTAGAATATTGCATTCTTTTAAATATATATATACTGTATATGATATTCTAATTGTTTTCTCATGCTGATGTATTATCATTTGATCATCACAGTAATTAATTGTTAGATTCTTCCTGTATTCATTTTATGTAATAAAAAACCAAGGCCAAACGCAAAGTTTATACAGCTAATAAACTCCTTCATATGTAAACATAAGACTTTGTTTCCCAAGTGGTTAAATCTAGAGGGAAGATAACAAGAAATGTATAAGACACAAATTATTGAAAAAAAATTACTTTTTTATAATATGGTTTTATAAGTTATTATAATAAATATCAAATTACCAAATTTACCATTTGATATTTTATAGAAGAGTAATATTATACAGATTATAGATTTGTATAATAGCTAGAAAATATAATAGAGAGATATTCACTCTGTCTTTTGTCCCTATAAGTTATCTAGAACTCTGGAATGAGGCAAGTATACTGTCCTATCAAGAGCAGAATGAAAAGAGAAAGCAATATTCTCTACAGAGCTCCTTTCTCACAATATGAATTAAAACCCCTAAGACTAGAGAAGGCATCACATTGAAAACAACATACTAATTTTAAGATAGATAATTAAAAAGGAATGTCATTTTCTAAGTAACTCCTATGCAAAGTGAGTCATTAATCAAATAGGCACCTGAAAATCTCAAGCCTATTTGCAAATAATGAAACCTTAAAAGTCATCTATCCATGTATTGCTATTGTTCTCTTCATAGATGATATACATTAATAAACCTCTTTCACAATAAAAATTTCATCTATTTATATGTTATAAACATTCCATAGTAGATTAAAATTATCATAGCTATTAAGCCCTTCAAAAACATTATGCAAATTCTCTTTCAACTATACAAGTATTTCACACAGCCAGGAGCAATGAAAGATAGGATTGTTTTATTTTAAGGAAACAACAGGACATTATTATTTTGTTTTTACAGATAGATAAAAGTAAGATGTGAATGCCTTTCTATTTTGTAGTCAAGGTTAACAGGATTATAGTCAGCACTCTATAGG
Source organism: Saccopteryx bilineata (assembly GCF_036850765.1). Lineage (NCBI taxonomy): Eukaryota > Metazoa > Chordata > Mammalia > Chiroptera > Emballonuridae > Saccopteryx > Saccopteryx bilineata. The sequence continues at coordinate 185,647,080 of NC_089494.1, forward strand.
GCTCATTATTGCAAACTAAAAACATGAGTGTCAACTACTGCTAATTAATTATCTAAGTGACTCTAACCTTGTAAAAAAACACACAGGAAGTTTTTTTGTTCCCAATTACTGCTTGTCTCTGACTTTTAATGTAATAATAACCCTGCAAATACTTCAGATTTTTTATCTAAAATGACCAGATGTTCAATTAATATGTTTTATTATTTTTAGGACTATAAAATGTATTTTTCTTTTAGGTGAAATGTCATTATAATATTACTTTTTTTCCTAATATTTAGCTGTAGAATCGCTTATCTTAAAATGGATTTGTGATCTTTGGATAATATTTCAGACTATGCATTATTTCTCCAGGCGCTATTGAAATGCAAAATGACTTTCATATAGAAGTACCCATTTTACACATTTTCTTTCTTTATACCCTCCTATTTCTGACTCCTTTTTTGGTTTCTAATAAGTTTAAATGCAAGAAAATGTGTGCTTATCCTTCAGTGTGCCGTTTTTTGTTTTTGTTTTTGTTTTTTAATTAGGTCCCAACAAAGTTGTTGTTTATTTGTTATTGGGGGTCTCCATTCCAAGGTAGAGTTTCTGTACATACTAGGCCTGCTCTTATGATAAAGCCTAATCAAAATATTGACTATGCTTTGCAATTAAAAAGTTTCCTCCTGGAAATGAGAATGTTGAGGTCTCCAGTAACTCTTTTGAAACACTAGAAATCAATAATAATTTCTTTTAATTTTAAAAAGAGATAACTTCTACTTTTTATGGAATATTTAAATAATTATTAATAAAAACAAATATTAAATATTTTCTTACTGTATCTGTTGGGACAGATGTAGAATTCCAAGAATTATATTCTCTACTGAACGTCTTTGGAACAAGACACGATCTGTGAATGGGGATCTTGTTTTGACAGAAACAGGTCATTTTAGTCTTTCCCAGACCAATCAAAATGTATATTTATTTCCTGAATTCTAAGATAAGTTGAAAAAGATGTTTCATTAATCTGCAATTAAAAGACAATTCTGTTTCAACTGATGTAAGCAATAAAGGAATATTTTCTTTTTAATATGCCAGAGATTTTTATACTTTTCCAAATATTCTTTTTTTTTTAAGCTGCAATTGAGGTTTAGAGATAGGACCCCACACTAGCAGAGGGCTCAATGGTGTTTTCAGGGGCAAAGTTTTTCATATCTATGCCCTATGGTCCTCAGTCTTAGTCTTACCTGAGCTTGTTTCCCCTCTTGGCAGTTAGAGGTCTAGACATCCGGTGGCAGAAGAGGTTGCTTCTTTCTTGTGTCCTGCTTCATCAGTGAGTGAAAATCTCATGAAGTACTACCCAATAGGCTTCCCCTTATAGCCCATAGATCATACTGAGTCATAAATCCACATGACAGTTAACCCCTGAAAGGGAGAATAAGACCCATGGTGTGGTTCCAGCTCTCAGGGTACCTGATGAACAAAACTTAGGGCTCTTGTTTTGACATTGAAAAGTTTGAACGTTGAAACAAAATCAGGCTCTGCCAGCATAGCAGGATGGGAGACACTATTGAGTAGGCACCCAACTGATGCTACAGGACAGTGTTATTTACCCAAGAGATATTTACACCTTTCATTACACACACACACACACACACACACACACACATACAATCAAAGTTGGTCTAGATGAGGGCAAAGCAAAGAACACAAAGGAGGAGAAGGACTCGTAGACACAGCAAGACAGCAAGCTGGAAAGAAAGCACAGATTTCCCAAGATATTTTCAAAAATCGCAGTTTGTAATTTGACATATTCTGGGACATGATTAATTGGCAATTTGAATCATCTTGGCACCATAGAAGAAATAATTTACCATTAACTCTCTGGTGCTTTGAAGGAGTTAATTTTTATCACATGGATGAGCACTTTATTCCCAGAAAGCATTTTGCTCACACTGCTTGATCATGAGAGATTCAGTTCAAGGAAATACTGAACCATTTGAGAAGCACATTAGACTGAATTAAACACTCTCCGTGCTCACCTCTGTGATGCAAATAAGTTTGTTGTATTCTTTTAGTCTGTTGGCCAAAAAGTACAAGAAACCGGAATGTGTACTGCCAATTTAATTACATAGTTAGCTAGTAATATTTATTAAGCACCTACTATTTGCAGAGAACTATTCCCGGAATAGTGATTGCCACAAAGGAAACATAATATTCATGCAGAGACAAGTCAGATAAAAGTCCGTCAATCACTGGCTTTCTCAGTCTGTCAGTGCATGAAGCAAAAGGAAGATACCATTGGCCTGGCTCTTAATAGGCTCTTTTTTCATAGGAGCTTAGCCCAGGAAAAGACATTGGTGAAACCTAACCAGCAAAACCTCACGTGTACTTACGTCACAGTGCAACTAGTAAGTGGGGCATGCAGTACAGAAAGAAGCAATAAGCTGCCATACAATCACTGGTAAACCTTATTCAGTAAGTTTCTAAAAGTAATTTTTGACACTTCTAGTATCCTGGCTCACCGCATCCCAGTTCAGTTCTCTAGATGCTAAATACTACACATTTTGTTAATTTAAATATTATTTTGTTTTAGTTTAGTTTTGGGTGTAGAGTATAGTGGTTATAAAATCAAACACTTTGCAAAGTGTTCTCGTTATGTTACATGCCTACCTGGCACCATTCATAGTTATCACAATATTATTTCCTACATTTCTTATGCTCTACTTTACAATTCCCATGATTATTTTATAACTACCAGTTAATTCTTGTTAATCTTTTCCACCCTGCTCCCAACACCGCTCCTCTCTGACAACCATCAGTCTGTTGTCTGTTTCTATGTTTGTTTCTATTTTGTTTGTTTGTTTTGTTTTATAGATTCCACATATAAGTGAAATTATACTTGTCAACATCAATAAATCAACAAACAAGTGTTGGCAAGGATTGAAGAAAAGGGAATCCTTGTGCAATGTTGGTGGGAATGCAGATTGGTGCAGCCTCTATGGAAAGCAGTATGAAGTTTTCTCAAAAAATTAAAAATGGAACTACCTATGATGTAGTGATTCCACTTCTAAGTACATACCCAAAGAAACCCAAAACACTAATTCAAAAGAAAATAAGCTGCGTTATTTACAATATTATGCATTTTTAATTTACAATGCAATTGTATATAAATTACTATTGGCATATATAACATACTTAATCTATTTTTATATAGTAATATTAAATGTTGGGTTTTATCAATACTTTATTTTCAATTTTTTAAAACAAAGAATAAGAAGGTAAAACATCTTAAAATATTATATTATTTGGCAAAAATATTAACATTAGTATTATTTTTTATATACTGAAGTGCATCATATACTGTATTGTAAAAAAAATTCAATATATTAAGTAAAATAGTATCAATTTCACCCACAATTTTATAAAACATTAAGCAAGTATAATTTTATATAGTATTGGAAAGTCATATGTTCTCCTTTGATCAAGTCAATTATCTGTGTTTCAAATATCAATATTATTTTGGAAACAAGAGCTGGTAAATTCAGTGTGAATAAAAATTGGTTGTTGTTTTCTTTTTTCAGGGTAAAGCAACATAAGAAAGCTAGTTTAGTGCAGCATGTCCCCAGCTGTAAATGCTCTAGCACATCCATTGCCTGATGCCATCAGACATTCCTGGGGATTGGCACAGGACCCGTTTGCATTCTACTGAGTAAAGCACTGAGCAAGGATTTATGGAGATTGAAATGTGAGATAAATTGAGAGCATAATTCCAAGCAGATGATTTCAGTTAATTAAAACTAGTAGTACAGGTTCTATATAAATGGGTGCTGGTAATTTCCAGAATATATGAGGACATCTACTGAACTATACATTTTATCACAGTCTAATAAGCTATAATAAAATGCTTTAACTATTATGAGGATTTATGGAACCAACTGTATTTATCAGAGTGATATTTAGTCAACTCTGACATACTAAAAAAAGGGCCCAATTTGGTTTATGCATGCCTTTATTTCTATTTATCCTCCTTATTACCTATCTCTTCGCTCATTATATCCTCCATCAGAGAAATCACAGAAAATCACTCAATTGCCTTTAATGATTCTAGTGAAACGTGCCTTATGTGAGTGAGAACCCAGAAAACATGACATCTGAGACTAAGCTGGAATATGGCCATGTTTCCTACCTGGTCATACAAGAAGAACCTAATCATTAATTTTCCATACTAAATAGATAATAATAACACCACCAATCAACTTACCCAGTGTTTGGTGGTATTCTTGCCTTTCTTATCTAAATGGCCATGTCAAGAGATGTCACTAAGATTAGCCATTTATAGGTGCAATATCTGCTAGATAATAGTTACAATTTTCCAAATAAAATTATTTTCTTTATTTTCTAATATGAAGCTTATTAGAGTATCAACTAGAAATACGAGTATAATGCCATTGGTGATGGATATCCTCTTTCATCCAGTCTTGTCACTAAATGGGATTATAAAGTAGTTCTATTGATATTTAGTCTTGGTTATAAAAGTCTTACCTGTTTGTGACAAGTAATGTCCAGTACCTAAAGAATTTAGGTTACAGAGTTGATCCATGAAACTGCCAATATTCCACTATTACAGGCCATATGCAATTTCACATTTTATTGGATTATATATTCTACATATTTTACCATGATTTTACTTGAGTACATCTAAAGCTTCTTGACCTATCAGCAAGTTCCCCCTTTTGCCCCATTTCCATGCAGAAATCCAACAATTAGCATTCAGGTTGCTTCTCAATCTTAATGAAATGATGCCAAACTTTCTAGTAATAAATATGCTAACCCATAGAGAATCATTATTTTCTAAAATCTTACTAGGAAGTTCCTCTTTGCAAGAATTGCACATAATCTGGTCATAAAGAAAACACTTAATAAAAGTGTGTTATAATATTATAATTATAAGAATAATTACTAATTAATTAAATAATATTATAATAATAAACATTGTTTATCAAGATAAGCATTATATATACAAAATATTATTTAATTTTTCTAACAATACTATAAGAACTAATATTAATAAATGTATGTATTAAGCTCTTACTCCATGCCAGGATGCCAGACTCTACACAGTGTTTTTTTTTATATATCGTTATGTAATTTTTAATTAACTAACATTTAATATAAATGAGGAAAGCTTATAAAGTTATGTGCATTGCACTGATAACTGCACTAAAGTCTGAATATATTCATTCAATGTTGACAATTTAAGGTAATACATACAATACTCATGAATCACTTGTCCATTTATTGCAAAATTCTATACCCTACCTTCGATGGTCAAAGTGTAACATCAATTATCCATTTTCTCTAGTGTCTCACTCTTGGTTTCAAAGGAAGCTGTTTCCAGTGTGTAGGAATTATTGTCTATGGTGAATGTTTCCAAACCTAGACACAAAGTTGGAAAATACTTGCGGAGTATCACCTCATTACAGTTGGTCTTTTAACTTTAGTAACTTACTTAACTGATAAGCCAAAGAAGCATACCAATTTCCATCAGAATAAGCAGAATATTTAGGCCAACAGTACCAGTCTGTGCTTAGGCTGACTCTTCTTACAGTTAGTTTTTCCTTCATCGTACAGTGGTACCTTGAAATATGAGCAGATCAACATACAAATTTTTTTAAGATACGAGCTACGACTCAGTCCATATTTTTGTTCAAGATCCGAGCAAAATTCCAAGATACGAGTCGTGATTCAGGAAGGTGCCGCTAGTTTTGTGGTTTCATTTTAAGTAAAGAAAGTGCAGTTTTAGTTTACGTGTCTACAGTGCTTGCATCCCTTCCTCCCTCCCTCCTCCTCCGCCATTCACCTCTGTTAGACACACTCTCCAAAGTAAGAATACAGTACTAAATAACACTTATTTCTTTTATTTCATATATTTTGTTATGCATTGGTAAAGTATACATGTGTGTTTCTTAATTAAAAACATGTCTTTTTTTCATAATTTAAGATGGTTTGGGGATGTTTCACAGGGCTGGAATGGAATAAATCTATTTCAGTTCTTTTAAATGGGAGAAATTTGTTTGATATACAAGTTGACTGACGGACTCGGTTACAGAACGAATTAAACTCGTATCTCAAGGTACCACTGTATCTCATTCCTTTTATGACAAACATAAGTCTATTCACAATTAAAACCTCTTTCTTAAATATGATTTATTAAATCATCTGAGGGACAGAGGCAGCACTTATCAGCATTAATGACAGGTATGACTGTATTGATGACAAGTTTAGTAGCCTTAGAAAAGAAAAAAATCAAATGTTTGGTGAATGAATACTAGTTTCATTGCAAAACTCTATACTACTAACTTTCTCATGAGCATTCTTTTCACTTTTTTAATTTAAAATAAGAAATCATTTCTCTAAGAAATTTATTATGTTGTCATGGTTATAAATGTGGATTCTTAAGTCTAAAGGCTTATTCATGAATTCTGGTTCCATTATCTATTAGCTATATGAACTTGGGCAACTCAATTTATTTCTGTGTTGTTTTTTTCATAACACAGAGGCAATATTGCCACTTATCTCATAGAATTTCTGTAATGACTAAATGAGTTAAAATGTGAAATAATTTAATGCTGTACTCGGTACACACAAAATGTTTAGTAAATACCAGCTAAATGATAATAATGTTATTACTAATTCATGTCCGCTTTCTCATCAGATACTGATTAGCCAAAGTTACAAGTTATATTAACTAGGAACTCAAGCCCTCCTTCCTACAGTGTCAGGGAACTGAATTATGCCAATAACCCCAGTGAGCTTCAAATGGATCCTCACCCAACTCACAGAAATCAGATAGGAGGCCCAGGCAACACCTTCACTATGGCACCATGAGACCCTAAAGGCAGGGTCCAGTGTAGTCATATCTGGATTCCTGACTCACAGAAAATGTGAGATAATAAATGTGTCATCTTTTAGACAACTAAGTGTTACACAGTGTAATGCCAGTGGCTGAGGCCAGGAAGGTTCACATTGGATTTGGGCAGACGGTAGAAAAACTGTGGAGCCAGAAAGAGTTGGGCCATTTCATTTAATAAAGTCTCACAACAGTGGACAGGCAGACAGGCAGGGAAAACTGCTTCTCAGGCAAACAAACAGCAAAATAGCCCTTCATAGTGGTGGACAGGCAATTGTGCACCCACAATCCCCCTGAGCGCAAGCAGCCATAGCCTTACATAGACCACACACATGTGGAGCTGCTATGCACCCACGCATCAATCAGGCTAAGTGTTTACAGCCAGTAACCTCGCAAGCAAGCCTAACACAGCTGCCCCCACACAACAATAGGTAGCTTATTAATAGGCAGTGGAGAAATACAGGTAAGTGTAAGATTTGTACTTTCCTAGTCTGCATTCATAGCTACTTTAGGCTGAGATATTCTTTGTTATACAGAAGTCCAATGGCAGGGACGAAAGAAGGACCAGATTGAACTGGCAGCAGTGCTGCTGTCTTACATAGCAGCCCCACAGGCTAGCAGGTCCTGAGGCAGAGGCAATGTGTCACAGTGAACCAGAGTTTAAGAACTGGTGACAGGCCCTGGCCGGTTGGCTCAGTGGTAGAGCGTCGGCCTGGTGTGCAGAAGTCCGGGATTCGATTCCCGGCCAGGGCACACAGGAGAAGTGCCCATTTGCTTCTCCACCCCTCCCCCTCTCCTTCCTCTTTGTCTCTCTCTTCCCCTCCCGCAGCCGAGGCTCCATTGGAGCAAAGATGGCCCGGGCGCTGGGGATGGCTCCTTGGCCTCTGCCCCAGGCGCTAGAGTGGCTCTGGTCTCAACAGAGCGACCCCCCGGGGGGCAGAGCATCGCCCCTGGTGGGCGTGCCGGGTGGATCCCGGTCGGGCGCATGCGGGAGTCTGTCTGACTGTCTCTCCCCATTTCCAGCTTCAGAAAAATACAAAAAAAAACCAAAACTGGTGACAGAAAATATATACAAATGGCTATTCCCACCACCTCCCCAATTTTCTTCACCAAAGAAAAATAAGTAGCTAGCCTGAGGACAAGGTAGCACTGAAGGTGAATTATTTTATGGTGAAGTAAGCAAGGGAAGTAGATAACTTTGGGAAACTAAGAAAAGAGAAAAATGAGTTGACCGTAGTTTTTTTAATGTTTATTTTATTGATTTTTAGAGAGCACAGAAGAGGGAGAGAGAGAGAGATAGATAGAGAGAGAGAGAGAGAGAGGAACATTGATCTGTTCCTGTATGTGCCCTGACCGGGGATCGAACCAGCGACCTCTGAGGTTCTGGATGACTCTAACCAACTGAGCTATCCAGCCAGCGGTTGACTGCACTTTTTAATGGAGGGGAGGAAATCCATATAAAGCACAGACTTAGAACAAAGCTAAAGAAGTGGCAAATAACCCTCCACATCTAAAAACAGGGTGAAAGTCATACTTAAATCACACAGGCAGTAGAGAAATGAGGTAATAAATATAAAGCTTTGAGCAAAGTGTCTAATCTGTAGTACATCAGAAAAAAGAATCAACTATGACTAATTCCATCATTATTAGAGATACCCAGAGAGAATTGGTGGAACAAGTGTTGGAGGTGTCAAAAGAAGGGTTCACATATAAGAACTGATCATTTCATTTATTTATTTATTTATTTATTTATTTATTATTTTTTTTTTTTTCATAAAGAGAAAGAAGTGCTGGATGAGTGAGGAACCTGCAGCTGAGACGATTCCAGCACAGGCTAACTGGGGGAAGCTTGTCTGCGGTTGAGAACTCTGAGTTCTCAGTGATGAAGCCGTGCACTGGGCGAATATACTGAGACGACACCACGTTCACTCTCTAGCCTTACCCTTTCAGCTGTGAATCCGGCTTCCTGTGCTTCAACTTAAATCCAATCTTTCCTTTTATGAAGGGAGAGGCATAAATATGCCAGACTTCCAGAGTCGCTTAAGGAATCTAGTTTAAGATCAAGGCAAATTTTATTCTGAAATGTCTGATAAAAAAATTATATTAAATTCAGATGTAAGATATGTTATGCTGCCCATTTTCAGAAATTGTTTTTGAGCATGTCAGCGAGTAATCAAAAGAGCTTGTCTTGAACTTTAAATCTTCAGTTTGTGTTCGCAACCTCTCACCACATCTAGGCTGAAGTGTTAATCTTGTATTGAAGTCTGGGTTGGTTAATGCGCTTTTCTCATCATGTTACCTTCACATTGGTTTCAATTTATGAATCTCACCAATGTAGGCAATTTAGCTATCTTTTCACAAGACGACAGAATTCCTGGTTCAGTGACGAAGTGTGAAAAAACTTGTTACTAAAATAACAAATGTTATACGTGGTATTAGAGGCTTTATTTTTCAAAATAGTTATTTAGTTTTCAAGTTGTTGGAAAGATTTTAAAGGAAATAAACAGATCTGTGCATCCCCCCAAAATTTTAAAGTACATTAAAAAAACTATGGAACACTGGGGAAGCAGCTGTGTGAGGCTTGCTTGTTGGTTTACCAGCTGCACGTACTTTGCCTGATTGGTGCGTGAGCACGTGACAGTGCCCAGTATGTATGGTCTATGTAAGGCTATGGGTGCTTTCCCTCAGGGGCGATTCTCCTAAATCACTCTCCCACCACTGTGAGGTGCGGTTTTCCTGCTCTGTTGCCCTTCACTGCAAAAAGCAGGTTTTCCTTTATTAATTCTTTTTCTTTTTTGTTTATTCTCTTGCCTATCTTTGTGAGCCTCCAATAAACAGATATGGCCTGATGCTTTCCAGCTTTGTAGTTTCTCTACCATCTGTCCAAATCCAATTAGAACCTGCCGGGACTCAACCACTAGTATAACATCTGGTGTAGTGGGCAGGATTCGGAGTGGATCAGTGTGGAGTGTTGACACCCTTGAAGGTTAGAGTAGAGGAGTGCTCAATTGTTCTCCAATGTATGGTTCCCCATGAATCTCCTTTTGGGGGCTGTGGGCTGGGTGTTTATATAGCCCTGTGAGAAGAAACCAAGAGCTCTGTGCAAGAAGCTGCCTGAGGTCAACAGCTTCAGGGTGAGCTGCAGACTGAGTGCAACAGTGGCATGAGCTGGAATGGTCACTGGAGAAAGAGTTGCAAATTTGAGAACCGCAGTGCAGGCTACAGGCTGAGAGCCAGTGATGGTGTGAACTGAAGCAAGCTCTGGAGAGGGAGGCTGACCAGGTTTGAGATCTGCAGCGTGAGATGGAGGCTGAGCACCAATGGAACCTGGAACCAGAATGATCTCTGGAGAAGGAAATATGGGTTTGAGAATTGCAGTTTGGCCTGGAAGCTGAATGTTGGCAGCAACAGGTGTTAGAGAAACAACTGTGGGTTCAAGATCTGGAGTCTCAGCTTCAGGCCAAAAGCTGGCAGCCACAGAAGCCAAAATGAGCACAGAAAATGGAGCTGCATTCATGCCAGTAGAGTGGCTCTGCGTCAGCTGGAGCAGGTGTTTCCAATTGCCTCCTCTTCTGAGGAAGAGGAAGTTTGAGCTACAACTGCCATCTGCAGACTCAGAGCCCAGTTGTGGTCACCAAGAAGATATAAACCCAGCAGTCAAGAGTCCATCAGGGGCAGCCAAAGCCCCCTCCATAGTTAGTGGAGAACTCTGTGGTCTGGCCCTACACCCAAGCAGAAATGATGGAGTTGGAGTTGCAATTCAAGCAGAAACTCACCAAACCACTAGCAGCCTGGTAGCTGAGGTTATGGGACATAGGGGTGAATGGCATCATACTCGCCAGGACAGAGATGGAAAACTTGGTAGCAATTACCACACACTCCCTCTTGAGGCAGTGTCTTCAGAACTGCCGTGACAACCAGGAAAACATATCCTCTTAGAATGGGTCATGGCTGCCATTTGTACAGTCTAGCAGCATGCTGGAGACTTGCCGGGGGCAGTGAGTCAGTGGCAGTGCCATAGTGAACTGTCCTGGGAATGTGCTGCTGTCCCTGCACGACTGCCTTCATGACCCATACCCGAAGCCAGAACTCCTCGGCTGTAGTTTCCAACCAAAGTCCGTGTAAGATATATACCCCCAAAATATATTCAGGAATAGGAGAAAAATATACCTTATATAGCTTAGAAGGCAGTCTTCCTATCCCTAATGGAACAGTTATTGGCTTCACTTGAACAGTTTTGCCTCCAAACCTGTCAATGGCCACTAAAATCCTAGCAAACTATTCTGGGCTTCCATAGAGGAGGGAACATTCTGCATCTGTATCCACCAAGGCCAACACCCATTGTACAGTAGAAAGGGACCAGTAGGTTGCCAGTTCCACATGGAACCTCTGGTCTCCACCCATCCCTGTTAGATGGGTCCCTCAGCCTTCCCCCTATTCAAACTGGAACAACAGGTCTTGGGGATCCTTCTTTCCCTCAGCTGTCTTCATGATATAATCTTTTTTTGTTTGTTTGTTTTTTTCCGAAGCTAGAAATGGGGAGGCAGTCAGACAGACTCCCGCATGCGCCCGACCAGGATCCACCCGGCATGCCCTCCAGGGGGCGATACTCTGCCCATCTGGAGCGTCGCTCTGTTGCAACCAGAGCCATTCTAGCACCTGAGGCAGAGGCCATGGAGCCATCCTCAGCGCCTGGGCCAACTTTGCTCCAATGGAGCCTTGGCTGCAGGAGGGGAAGAGAGAGACAGAGAGGAAGGAGAGGGGGAGGGGTGGAGAAGCAGATGGGCGCTTCTCCTCTGTGCCCTGGCTGGGAATCAAACCTGGGAATCCTGCATGCCAGGCCGACGCTCTACCACTGAGCCAACCAGCCAGGGCCATGATATAATCTTTTAACTATGCCACCCACACACCAACCGTTTTTTGGGTTTGTTTTTTTTTGTATTTTTCCGAAGCTGGAAATAGGGAGGCAGTCGGACAGACTCCCGTATGCGCCTGACTGGGATCCACCTGGCATGCCCACCAGGGGGCAATGCTCTACCCATCTTGGGGCCTCAGTCTGCTGCAATCAGAGCCATTCTAGCGCCTGAGGCAAAGACCATAGAGCCATCCTCAGCACCCGGGCCAACCTTGCTCCAATGGAGCCTTGGCTGCGGGAGGGGAAGAGAGAGACAGAGAGGAAGGAGACGGGGAGGGGTGGAGAAGCAGATGGGCGCTTCTCCTGTGTGCCCTGGCCAGGAATCAAACCCGGGACTCCTGCATGCCAGGCTGACGCTCTACCACTGAGCAAACCGGCCAAGGCGGTAGTTAGATTTTTAACACAGGCTACCAATGTCTGTTAAACCCAAAGATTGCTAGAACTGCAATTCCATGGGGTTAGTCTAAGTGGGGAGACAATAGGCACTGAAGGAAGAGGGGCAGTTGAAGGAAGGGAGAGCAGAGATGGAGGGGAAAAGAAGGAATAAAGAAGAGTGAAGATGAAGGAGAGAGGTGGAAGAAGAAGATTAAGGGAAGGAAGTAGGAAGAGGAAAACAAAGGGCAGGGGAAGAAAGGAAAACAAAAAAGGAAGGCAGAGAAGGGGTATAGTCTCCTCGTCCTTCCTCTCAGATAAGTTATAGGCAACATTTTGAAGTAGAAAAGAATGTTTTAAAAAAAAAACACAAAGCCTTGCCCTGCATTCTCCAAAGCTATATAGATCTCTAATATTTGTTCCATTCCAGTATGTTTGATTTTTTAATACCATGTCTATTACCCATTGAGCTAAAATCTTGCCTAATAAATGTAACCCACTTCTGATGTTGAGGCCAGTCATCTGAAGAAACAGCATCCCCCTAGTAAATACAAAACTATTAACTCCTTATTCCTTCTGAAGTGTATCTTCACTTTGAAAAGAGGATATTCAATTTTTAAATGGCTCTCAAGTTAAAGAATGAGCAGAGAGGGTGAAGTGGAAATCACCAGGCAGTGTGGCAGTGGTGATGGTAACTGATGGGGGCACCAGTGCTTACAATTTAGGTAGAGGAGCGCCCAGGAAGGCCAGAGTTAACGGGTCAGCTTACCCAAATTACTTCTTCCCATATCTTTTAAGCTATTCCCCCTTTATACATATACAGATTACCTAATGCTGCACATTTGGAAGTGACAGCCATATTTTTATGAAGAGTGTGTGCAAGTCAGGCACTTCCAACAAACGTCTCAGTGCATTCCAAGGCACGGTCCCATTAATAATGGCTTCTTTTTCTCTTCCCCAACCTATATTTAAGTAAGGTCCCCACAAAATATCCATGACTTTTTTCATTAATTTTGTCTGTGAGAACAGAGCAAGTGAACTTTATAATCTATGCTTGGGTTTAATTATTTTAAACAAAAGCACATTCTGAAGGGAGGGCCAGGACACTCGTTTCTCTGCACCTTTGTGGAGCAGCAAGGGGTCCTCTGAATATAACCTTGTTCCTAAAAACAAAAGGAACAGTAGCTGACTCTGCATGAATTTTTGGCTTATATTTGTTTCTCTGGTCCATATGACAATTCTTTTTTCCCTAAATGTTTGGATTTTATTATTATTATTATTATTATTATTAAAGAATGAAAAATCTTCTTTAAAGTATTATCTCATTGTTTGATCATTTTCTTTAAAACGTGTTACCCATGTATTGCCAAGCAGCACTGAACCATTCAGTCTCAGATACCTTCCTCACCAGAACTGGGGCCATCTAAGGTGAAAGGATGTATATTCTGGTAACAAGAAGCAACCAATGTGATTTTCTTTTGTTCGTACATTTTAACTCCAGCAAACTGAATTTACCTTACTCTGCAATTTCTCATACAAGTTGTCATCAGATTACAGACACAGTAAAAATACTAAGTTCCTTTAATGAAATTAAACTGAACGGGAGCTTTGTTTAATTATCTAAGAGCAAAATCAGCCAGAGCTGGGTGCTGAGAAAATGATGGATCCAGCGAAAGCACTCTAATCCAGGCCTTACCTGCTAGCTGCACTTTTCTATGTGTGCATATTAATTGTAAAGGGGAAATTTTATGTATCATTTAAGTGGATCCTTTATAATTCAAGCCTTCTTTAAGTGGTGAGCAAAATGTATGCTTAGTTTTTCCAGTAACACTTGGGGAAATGCCTTGTAAATGGGTGTATAAATTTGCTTAATTAATCAAAGAAAAGGAAAAGCTTTTAAAGAGCAAATCATGACGGGAACTTGAAGGAAATTAAAAAGATAAAGCTTATTACTGCCTAGTAATTTCAATTTATGTTGTAAATAAAATAGGTTTAAAAGCGAAGCCAGTGCAAATATTCCTCCACAGCAGGTTCTTCAGTTTAACTGGCTGTGGCCCAAGAATAACCAATGGGACCTGAGTCAATATTCGTTTTCAAGTGTCCTTGGACTATTGAATTTATTAAGTGGCTTATTTGTAGTGAAGACATTTTCCAGGCAACCTTGCCTATACTCCATATGTAATCTCTAAGTCACCAGCTGGGGACAAGAGTTGAATTCTGATAAATAGGGGTTTTCATTTTAATCCTGGAAACTATGTTATTTTATAGTTAAAACTGACTTTAAAAGTCATAGTGATTTGAAGGTTGTTGTAAATTATAATTATAGCCTGACCTGTGGAGGTGCAGTGTATAAAACATCAACCTGGAACACTGAGGTCACCGGTTCAAAACTCTGGGCTTGCCTGATCAAGGCACATATGGGAGTTGATGTTTTCTCTTCCTCCTCCCTATTCTCTTTCTCTCTCTAAAATTGAATAAATAAATCTAAAGAAAAATTATAAATATACACTTTGTTCATTTTTTATTCATTTTTTTGCATTTTTCTGAAGCTGGAAACTGGGAGGCAGTCAGACTCCCACATGCACCCGACCAGGATCCACCTGGCATGCCCTCCAGGGGGGGGATGCTCTGCCCCTCTGGAGTGTTGCTCTGTTGCATCCAGAGCCATTCTAGCGCTTGAGGCAGAGGCCACAGGACCATCCTCAGTGCCTGGGCCATCTTTGCTCCAATGGAGCCTCGGCTGCAGGAGGGGAAGAGAGAGACAGAGAGGAAGGAGAGGGGAAGGGGTGCAGAAGCAGATGGGCGCTTCTCCTGTGTGCCCCGGCCAGATGTATGTCCACACTTTCTAAACTTGGGCAATCTCTTAGTGAAACCAACTTCAATTAAAGTTCTCTGTCTATGAGAACTTTTTAAGCTTTTTTGTAAAAGCTTCTGGGTTTCATCCCAGAACCACTGAATCACAATACATCTTTTAATGAAATCCCACGTTTGAGAACCAATGTTCTGGCTAATGAGGACAGTGAGAACTTATCCTTTTCCACAGTTGCATTTTGTATTTGTATTCGGCACTCTATTGATTCATAGTTTTATAGCAGCATATGTGCCACCAACTTTTGTTAATATTTTCAGAGATATATTCCTCTTCTTTTCTAATCATTTGTAATAATAATTTAAAAGTTAAGAAATGGAGCCATGGAAATAAAGAATTCTGAATAGGTCTCAATTTGGATAAAGCATGATCTCATAATTATATAAATTCTAAGAGTGTAGGACAAATCAGCCACTTGCCCTTTCTGCAAATTGTTCCCTACCATTAAAAATTTTTTTCACTCTTTTCAAGTTTCTCTGTAGGTTACAATTTACAAGCAATTTTGCTATAGAAAATGATTTTGTTCTTACTATGTACAATGATTTGATTCAATGATTTAATTATTTGCCATTACAATTCTAATCTAGGCATTTGTCATGACAGTCATAAAAAACAAAAAATATAGATTACAATATAAATAGCTAGCATATATTGAGCGCCTTTATATATTCCAGGAGTCCTCTAAGTATTGTATATCTATATCTATATGGTGCTAGAAGTTATACATAAAAGTACATAGAGTTATAAATATAAATGTATGAATACACTAATTTAATCCACACAATAATCTTATAAAATAAGTACAATTGTTAGATGCATTTTACATTTGTGGAAACTAAAGCACAGAAACATTGACTTGCCCAAAGATACACTCTATAATTGTAATAGAGTTGAAACACAAATTTAAGAAAGGAGTCTATACTCTTAACTAAAATCTAATTACACCCTAAACAATCCTAATGCTCAATAACAAGGAAATGGATATGTAAACTGTTAATGTCAATGTCAAAATGCTAGGCAACGATTGTAAATGAAGTCTGGGAGCCCAAGGTAAATTCTTTATTTAGCACATATGGGAGTTAACAAGGCTAATCTCCAGGTGTTAGCTAAACTACATCTTCATCAGAGCAACTGTAGAAGGGGATATTTATTTGGATTGTTGGTAGACTCCAGGATCTTTACCTGAGAGGTTGAAGCCTTTGTTTTCTTGCTGGCTGTCACCCAGATGATTCTCTCAACTTCTAGGAGCTGCTCACCAGTCCTCTCCATCTTTTAAGCCAGCCACAAGTGTAACATCCTTCTCATACTTCTAACCTCTCTAAATTGCCCTTTTCTTTATAGCTGGAGAAAACCCTCTGCTTTTAAAGGGCTCATGCGATAATCACAGGAATTGTATCACATCATTTGCAAAGGTTCTTCCCACATTGAGAAAAGAGATTGCCTCAAAAAACAGTCTCTGAGAAGTCAACTGAAAATTCCACTCACCATACTTTTCTTTCTACATTTTTTGTTTATCTAAATTTCTATAATGAGAAGTATTTTTTCTAATCAAAAAATAATTTATAGAATCAGCTTAAAATTTTTGTAGAAAGCTAATGTAATCAAGGCAGATTTAAAATTTACATTGTAAGTGAAAAACCAATGATTTTTTTCCTACTTAAAAAGGAATTTAATTAAAATTTGAATATTCCATTTATTCTTTTTATTGTCAGTGACCACTTCCTCTTAAAATAATCCTTATGTTTCTTTTGCAGAATAATAGCTTTCATATCTTTAGGCCAATTTATATCTCATAAAGGAAGCCATCTTGGTATACTGAGTAGTGAGACTCAAAGGTATGCTCTGCCTGCTGCCTCCACTCAACCACCTGTTAGTTCAAAGGCATCTCAGGGAGTTGCTGTTGACAAGCCAAATTCTAAGAACACAGGCTTACTGCTTTCACACATAGGGAGTTAAAAGAGCACACAATGCAATATATAGATAATTTGTTATAGAATTGTACACTTCATAACAATTTATGTAATATTGTTATATAATATTATTAAGCATTATCACCCCAGTAAATATAATTTAAAAATTTATGTTTCTGGGGAGGAGTCTGCAGAAAAGAAAGAAGGGCATTTTTGTCAAGCTATTTTATGTTTTCATCAGACAGCGAGAATCACAAGCAAAATAGCTGAAGGCTAGACATGGATATTGCTCTTTAAAAGCAGGTGGTAGAGGCCTGACCTGTGGTGGCACAGTGGGATAAGGCGTCGACCTGGAACACTGAGGTTGCCGGTTCGAAACCCTGGGCTTGCCTGGTCAAGGCACGTATGGGAGTTGATGCTTCCTGCTCCTCCCCTTTCTCTCTCTCTCTCTTTCTCTCTTCCCTCTCTCTAAAAATCAATAAATAAAATATTTTAAAAAATAAATAAATAAATAAATAAAAGAAGGTGGTAGAGTTGCCAAGAGATTTCAGAGGGAATGTAAACAGAAACCTCAATGGAATAACAGATTTCTAAAAATTGAAGAATCTTTTATTAAATGACCAAGCTGCTCTATTACATTTATAAAAATAATATGGTGTTTATTTATAAAATGCCCACCCTATGTTTTTTTTCTGCCAATGTTTATTTTTTATATCAAATTTTAAAATAAAACTTGACATAACATTTTTATTATTATATTCACACTTAAAAAATTACAGCATAGACTGACCAGGCAGTGGTATAGTGGATAGAGCATTTGCCTGGGATGCTGAGGACCCAGGTTCAAAATCCCAAGGTCACAGGCTTGAGCATGGGATCATGGACATGACCCTATGGTTTCTGGCTTGAGCCCAAGGTTGCTTGCTTGAACTAGGGGTCACTGGCTCAGTTGGAGCAACCCAGTCAAGGCACATATGAGAAAGCAATCAGTGAACAATTAAGGTGCCTAAAGGAAGAATTAATGCTTCTCATCTCTTTTCCTTCCTACATGTCTGTCCTTCTGTATCTCTCTCTCTCTTGCTAAAAAACAAATTTTTTAAATGACAGCATATAACTATTATTTGAGAGATATTTGATGCATTGCCTGAATTTACATCTTATTGTCTTGTAAATGCAACTATATTTATTAAATTAAATTACTGCATTTTGTTGATATAATATTTAGTTTTATAATAAAATACATCATTGGAAAGACAAAGTTTGAGACTTCAGTCCTAATTCCATCTACAAAGATGGTTTATTGCTATGTGAAAAGGAAATATTATATTTTCTTCACAGAAAATACCAATGTGACAAATACTGTAACCATAAGAATTGCACATATGAACAGCTACTCTACATTTATTTAATTCATTTTAGGTCATCTCAGAAATTTGTGATAGTAAAAAGTAGTTAGTAGATATCATTATGGAACATATAAAGTACAAAACATTGAGAAGGAATTTATTTCCTTGTCTTTAGAGAGTGTCATATTAAAAAATCTAATAGAAGAAGAAAAATGATATTTAAAAGTAATAATTTATTCTATTTAATGTGGCTGAATAACTGGTTCAGTTGAATGAGTTAAACACAATCCTGCGATATGACTTTAAACCTAAGAATATTATTTGGACAAATTAGTATTTCTGTAAAATTAGCTCATTTATAACTTCTCAGTCTTGCTTTTCTCCAAGTACCAAAGTTTAGCAATATATCTTATATGGTCTGTTTTTTTATTAGTGGTGTTAGCATTATTTCTAGAAAAGGAAAAGAAAAAGGTATTCTAGTTATAATATAAATAAAATACATAAATCTTAAAATTTGAAAATAAAGTGAGAGAGGCAAAAACTAGAAGAAACAAACTAAAATCATCAAATGTCACAAAATATTACCTGAATACATGGAAAGACCATGTATCTCTCGTGTATAAAAAGGTATTTTGCCGTATACACATCATCTCTCCAAATTATATATATACAGATCCAATTAGAACCTCAAAAGTAAAGTTGGATGGGGGTTATTGCATTTACTTATGCCCTTCTGTGAATTTATATATTTTCTTTTTTAAAATTAATTAATTATGTATTTATTTTTAAGTGATAAGAGGGGAGATAGAGAGACTTCCGAAGGCACCCCAACCAGGATTCACTTGGCAACCTCCAAATGGGGCCGATGCTCAAATCAACCAAGCTATCCTCAGCACCTGGGCTGGCACTTGAACCAATCAAGCCAGAGAAGCAGATGGTTGCTTCTCTTGTGTACCCTGATAGTGAATCAAACCCCGGATGTCCATATGCTGGGCTGACACTCTCTCCACTGAGTCAACCAACCAGGGTCTATTTTATATTTTAAATAATGAGGCTAAATGTTTGAGGTGAACCAAAAAAAATTTTTTTGTGTGTGTAAAGAAAGTTTAAGGAAAAGGAATCTTGCTTAAATAATGGCAGAACAAAAAAAGACATTTTAAACAAATAAACCTGATTTTGGCATAGGTAAAACAAATGATGGTGACACAAAGTAGCCATATAAAAATATATAAAATTTAATTCCTATCTTATACCATATGTATTAGTTTCTTATTGGTAAGCAAAACATAATACTAATTTTTAATTATTTTCCATGTATTTAATTTAGTACTATGCCTACATATAGTATCTACTTAGCAATTATATGTTAATTTTTTAATTTAAAAAGTAGTGTATCTACCAATAACTGAATTTATATAAAATATCAATAGTAGTAATAAAATAACATTATAATGATAACAGCAACTAACATAGAAGGATTTCATTTTATCATTTACAATGCTAACGATTCTATTAAGTATTACCTTATTCATTTCTACCACATAAGGTAGATTCTGCGATTCTCTACATATCACAGAGCAGGAATTTGAGGATTGGTGTGGTCAAGTAAAGTAGTAACACAAGGTCACTCATAAAGGAAAAGTTAGAGCCAAGACTTAAATAAAGACATTTAGCTCAAGCTAAAAATATGTGTATATAAATATTTATATTCACTCTCTTAGTTTTCATGGCAATTCTGTTAGATGCTAAAATGTATATGCATGAAAGATTGTGAAAAAGATAATAAAATAACTTAATTCCAGTGAGGAAAAAAAGACCAATTATAACTTCTGCAAGACTTTCTAGAATGAAAACTTTTTTATTGTCATTTTATCTATTGTTCTTTTATTTTATTTGTTATTTTACTAATTTTAATGCTACTGAAATAACTTCCTTTGGGTGTAAATAATAAGACATTTTTATGAGATATTATTTCAACAGTACTATACTATAGTGACATAAACCAAATAGTTTAACAGAAAAACTTTTTTACTCAACTTATAAGAAAAAAGATAAGTATCAATAATGGCTTATAGCTGAAGCTGAGTATGAGATTTTGGCAACCAACAAAATAATAATGTTTGAATGTATTCTTCTCATAGTGACTTAAGAAAATATATATTATTTTTAGTGTAGAAGTAAGCAGAATTTTTATTTTTTATAAAAAAAAACCCAAAAATATTAGCCACATTGGAATATAGTTTACAGTTTTAACTGAAATTGAAATGAAAAATTCTTACACTCCACCAGAGACTGCTGTTTGTAGCCATAGCAACAAGTAGCCATCAAAAACAGTTTAAAACTCATTCACTGACAACAATTTGCAAGAAGAAAGTTGTTTCTTTCTGTAACTTAGTTACTCACAGACTAAGCACTCTTAAACACACCTCTGAGGCCATCCAGTCAATAGCAGTCTTACCAAATATTCAAGCCACTTCTGTCTCTGAACTCCACCAAATCTTGAATTTCATGCTTCCCAAAAACCACCATGTATGATTTTCAGTCACCTCTGCTCAAAGAGACTCTGCCTTCCTGGATTACACAGTTAATATAAATCAATCTGTTTGTTAAGATTATTTATCTCATAAACATTTAATAGAATCTTACAACCTAAAGTTCTTAAAAATTTTTTTTAAATAATTGACAGATTTATGGATATGAGAAACCTGGTGGATATAATTGACATGGCTGTCCTTTATAGATTTGGGTTTGTAAAATAAATAGAGTGGAGTGGAGACTTAGCAGTCAATGGTAAAGGAAGAGACTCTAGAGTTAGACATGATTTTCTTTTTCCCTTCACTTTTTAAATTAAATTTAATGGGGTGACATTGCTTAGTAAAACTATATAGGTTTCAAGTGTACAATTATATAATGCATCATCTGCATATAGTATTGTGTGTTCACCTCCCAAAGTCAAATCTCCTTTCCTAACCACTTATTCCCCCTTTGCCTCTCTACCTCCTTTTACTTCCTTTCCCTCTGGTCATCACCATACTTTTTGGTGTATCTGTGAGGTTTTTCATTCCTAATCTCTTCACCTCTTTACCCAGCCCCCAGCTCCCATCCCTTCTGAGAGCTATCAGTCTATTCTCTGTATCTGTTAGTCAGTTTCTATTTTACTTGTTAGTTTATTTTGTCCGTTAGACTCTTCTCCACAGAAGACAGAGAGATGGTCAATAGGCATATGAAAAGAGGCTCAACTTCACTAATCATCAGAGAAATGCACATTAAAACCACAGTGAGATATTACCTTACATCTGTCATAATGGTTATCATCAATAAGTCAACAAACAAGTGTTGGTGAAGATGTTAAGAAAAGGTAATTCCCTCACACTCTGTTGATGAGAATGCAGCTTGGTTCAGCCACTGTGGAAAACAGCATGGACTTTTCTTGTAAAATTAAAATGAAACTACCTTATGACTCAGAAATTGTACTTTAGAAACTGTATTTGAAGAAACCCATAACACTGATTCAAAAGAATATATGCACTCCCATATTCCTTGCAGCGCTATTTATAAGATCTGGGAGCAGCCCAAGTGCCCATCAGTAGATGAGTGGATTAAAAAAGCTATAGTTCATTTACATAATAGAATGTTACTTGACCATTAAAAAAAAAAAAGAAAATCCTGTTTTTTGCAATAGCATCAAGAAACCTGGAGAGTATATGCTAAGTGAAATAAGCCAATCAGAGAAAGACAACTACCATATAATTAAACCTAAGATTTCTTTTTATCTTTGCTCTATAATTCTATCAATGACATTAAATCTCCAAAGTATCAGTTTCTCATATGTACAATGGGTTAATAATATAATAACCTCATAGGGTTTTGTAAAGAACAATTGAAGTAGTTTTTTGCAAACACAAAGATTGGTCCTAACACATTGCGAGGGTTCAATAATGCCAGTGTTTTGTTATTGCATTTCTAATTCAATATGTCTCCAGGTTTAATCTAGCTATACTAATGATAACTGTAATGTAGTTAATTAGAGCAAATAAGGTTTTAGTAGAGATATAAGTAGTTTACAAGTAGGATTTGATAAATTCTGTCTTTTTACTTTCTTTCAGTTTAATAATACAATTTATTGCTAGAAAATAAATTAATAGTTTTTGTGTAGCAGACATGCTCTAAAATAATCTCAAGATATTTAGAGACTATTATTTTTCTCAGTAATTGATCATTACATTTGATAATGAATAACTAAAAATCTTCAAATATTGACTTAAATTCTCAGTACATTCTTTGGACCTCAAAGTATTTTTTTGTGTGTATGCTTTGGAGTGTGTCTTCTTAGAAACTTTCCAATTTTTTACTGATGATGCTGTTTTCTTCCAAAAAGGATTGCAAATACATTGACCTTTTCTTTGCTTTAATTTCAAGTATTACTTCTATACTTAGTAAAATAAACCCAGACATGTTGAACCTGAATAAAATAAATAAATGCAATTGTCAGAACTAATTTGTCTCAGTGAAAAATAAATTAGACAACAGACAACTGGGATTCAGAGAAAGTTGTGTGAGGAAGATGGAGGGCATGAGGGCAGGGTGCCTGTGACAAAGTGTGCATTCACTAAGTAGCTGCTGAACTAATGAATACATGGATTAACATGAACTACTAAATCAGGAAAGGCTTGACAAAGAGCCCATGTAAATTTCTTGTGAGTTCACTGCCAAGGCTCCTTGACACAGACCTTTCTATTATAGAGGTGTTTATTTTTTAATTGTTGCTTTACATTACCTTTTATCTTTTGTATTCTTATTAGCTAAAAACCCAGTCACAAAGCATAGACATTTTTATTGAATTTGATTTTACTAGCCTACCATCAAGGAAGGACAAAGAGACACTCTCAAGGTTCTACAGCCTCAAGTCGTTTTCTACAGATAGGAAAACAAGTTCACATTTTTCTTGCTCTTAGTGGGTATTCAGTAAGTGAAAGTTGTATAGTTATTAGATTAATAATCAGAGATACAAAAATATCTTTATATTATTAGAAAGATGATACAATGTGTTCAAGGAATTTGGAACATAGAGTCAAGCAACCTGTTTTCTCCAAGTACATTTTGCAATTAATTAACTAACAGAATAACACTTAAATTTTCTGTCAAAATTTAATATCTATAACAGTACTTTCCACTGAGAATACACAAAATGGCCCAATTTTGTACAGAAATAAAATAAATAAATGTCAGTGCACATCCTGTTCACTACGCTAAATGTCAGAGCCCACTTGCTCCATAAGGGATGGTTCAAGTGGTGAGATTCCCAAGGTGAAGAAAGCACAGGAGCCAAAGAAAGATGAGACATGCTGCAAGCTTTATTCCATGCTATGTTCCAAGCAGTCCTGCAAACCTTCAGTCTTGGAGTCTAGAAATACCGGAGTCCTAACTTAGAAGTGCCAGCATAGTAGATAAAGAGCTGGGGGACAGTAGTGTCACGGGGCCAACATTACATCAACACAATGATGTAAGTTGCTGAGTCAGGCACCTCAAAAAGGCATGGCTTCCCTACAAAGACATCGGAACCAGAGCTGAGTCAGGCAGCCCCAAAATGCCTGGGAGCTGGCACTGCTGCCCAGAAAAGTGTGGGAGCTGGACTGCTTCTGCAGTTTATGTTGTTAACTAGACCTCACATCATGGATATCACTATTATGCTCCCCACATTAAACTTTTATAACTGTTTTATTAAAACTAAAAGAGAGAAGTTGGGGCTAACAATAGTACATGCATATAATATATTACTATATATACATGTGGTAAGGGTGTAGAAAGTACTGTTCTACAGATTAGAGAGAGGGCCCTGAGATGTTTAGGATGATTACCTATAGCTTTCTCACTTTCATTTATTTATTTGTTTTTTTGTATTTGTCTGAAGTGAGAAGTCGGGAGGCAGAGACAGTCTCCTGCTTGCACCTGACCAGGATTCACCAGGCATACTCACTAGAGGGCGATGCTCTGCCCATCTGGGGCATTGCTCCTTTGCAACCGGAGCCATTCTAGTACCTGAAGCAGAAGCCATGGAGCCATCCTCAGCACTCAGGCCAACTTTGCTCCAGTGGTGCCTTGGATGTGGAAGGGGAAGAGAGAGAGAGAGAGGAAGAGGAAGAGGGGTGGAGAAGCAGATGGGTGCTTCTTCTGTGTTCCCTAGCCAGGAATCAAACCCAAGACTTCCTCAGGCTGGTCTGACACTCTACCACTGAGATAATCGGCCAGGCCCAGCTTTTTCACTATTAATTTTATTTCATTCCAATTACAAATATGAATATTATTTTTTTTTTGTATTTTCTGAAGTTGGAAACAGGGAGGTAGTCAGACAGACTCCTGCATGCGCCCAACCGGGATCCACCCAGCACGCCCACCAGGGGGCGATGCTCTGCCCATCTGGGGTGTCTCTCTGTTGCAACCAGAGCCATTCTAGCGCCTGAGGCAGAGGCCACAGAGCCATCCTCAGCGCCCGGGCAAACAGCTCCAATGGAGCCTTGGCTGCGGGAGTGGAAGAGAGAGACAGAGAGGAAGGAGAGGGGGAGGGGTGGAGAAGCAGATGGGCACTTCTCCTGTGTGCCCTGGCTGGGAATCAAACCCAGGACTCCTGCACGCCAGGCCAATGCTCTACCACTGAGTCAACCTGCCAGGGCTGAATATTATTTTAGTATGATATTATTTTATAATAATTCCTCAAATATTACAATTTAACCACAGAGAGAAAATCTTAAATGGTAAAATTCTGGTTATAGTGATTTCATATAATTGTATACATTTGCATACAAGACTAAAAGTATTCCTTAAAGGTAATTTATAAATGATGTCATAAAATTTTTGTTGGTGCATCTGATAATATAAAAAAAATAAATTATAATGTTTATTATTATAGAATTATATTAAATAAATTATTTGAGTCTTTTAAAACATTTATTACCTCTGTTGATTCTTTAAGTACCTTAATATTTCCATTGAATTTGCAGATATTAAAAATCACAGATATCTGAAAATCTTTTCAAATAAGACAAATAATAATAGCTAAAATTAATTTGATTCTAAAATTTTTATAGATGAAATGAACACTATTATAATGTTTAGAGTCTTGGGAAATTAACTATGTTCTAAATATGAAGTTAGTAAACAGTGTATTAGTATATCAATATAATGTTACATATCTATTAACTCTGTTAAATCAGTCAAAATTCTTCACTTGATAATCACATAATGTATAAACTCAAAAAAATTTCTATTTTCAAAGACTGTAAAATAAAGAGAAGGGATAAATCTAAAGGGAAAAAGAAGCAAAAGAAAAAAGAATGGGAAATCAGGTAAAAATGCTGTACTAAATTCTTTTCATTGTTAGTTTTAAAAACTTTACACTAGTCCTGAGTTGATAACAGCTGAGCAAGATAGATAGCTCTCATTCCTTATAAATCATTTTTGGACAATAGAATATGCTAAAACTTCTTTTCTTTCACTTAAAAACAGTTTGATAGCAATTCTCTTGTTGCTTTTTTTTTTCTTTAGTGAGAGGAGGGGAGACAGAGCCATCATGTGCCCTGATGGGGATCCACCCAGCAAGCCCACTAGGGGGCAATGCTCGGCCCATTTGGGGCCCTTGCTCCATTGCAACTGAAGCCATTTTTTAGCAACTGAGACATCAAGGAGAAAGTATTTCTGCTGTCAATCGGTCTCTCTTGTAGTTATACATTAATTAAATAAACTATGGAATTTTTCCTTACCTCAAAAATTATGTTGGAATAAATGGATTGCTAAAAGGATATTACCACTACTTTGACATTTTACATTTAGCTCCTAAGATTAACTATGCTCCTTTAATTGCTGAGAATTAGAAAGCAGGTTCCAGTTAATACCTAATGGAGAAAAGGAGAATTGAGGACAAGTGAGGACAATTGAATAACTGTGGTGACTCACCAAGCTTAATAGAACAGAATGCAGAATAGTGATTTACACATCTAATGGAAGGGAGAAACATCAAAAAATATTTCTTCCATAAAATCATGTCAGAGGGCACTGGCTCAACACACACACACACACACACACACACACACACACACACACACACGAAGGTCATAAACCTCCTCCCCTTCTGGAACAAGGTTAGTTTTTCAGAAAGAAGAGATGTCTTTATATCAATATTTTTGCTATATATATAGAAAACTTAGTTTTTGAAAGGCAGAAACCACAGGATGAACCAAAAACATGAGGCTAATGTGCTCCAGAAGAAATTTTATTTTAAAGATGCCTGGATGCTGGATACAAGTGAGCTGAAACCAGCAAGGTGTCATCCCTGAGCTGTGGGAGTGAGCATTAGAAATAAGGGTTATTGCAAGCATTTTCTGACATCATGTTGCTTTCACCTGGAAATACTCAGATTAGCATTCTCAGCCTTTGTGGCCTTGATCGCTGACTTGACTATGAGCAAGGAGAAGGGAAATCCAGCTGAAGAGACACAACTAGGCTTGATGTCTTTGGTAAATTCTGAAGACAGCCTAGAAGTCAGTCTCCCAGGAATAGCTGGGACCCGAGTCTGTGACTAGGCTTTTACAAACAACTATTGTGATTTAAACTCCCCTAATGGTCAGTTCCCTCCTTATGTAAGCTTTCTCAGACATTCCTGTGAAAGTAAACTTTTTGCTACATTTCAAAGTGAAGGCCAACCTGCCATTAAAACAGAGAATAGCAAGCAAATTAACTACAGCCTAACAGTGGGGGGTGGAAATGTTGTGGTTTGAGCCCAGGGAAGAAGTTGAGTGAGGGAATTTGAGTTTTACAGGGGCTAATTTAACCCTAAGAGTTTTCCTTAAAAACAGCCCTAAGTATTGCATATGAAATAAAGGGAAGGGATTTCTTTGTTATTTTTTTTTTACCATGGATATCATGACAGGAAAGAGGAAAGCTCCATTGAATCCTCATGACTATAAACATACTCAAAATTCCCCTGTAAATAGCATCAGCCTCTGAAGAGATTCTTGCTTTCATAGTTATATATCATTTTATAGCTCAGGACATTGTGTGATATGTGATTCAGTATAAAGGCAAGGAGTGGTGGTTAATAAAACAATGCTCTGCTTTCTGTGTGTGCTTTTATTAAAAATAAGGTCAGAATTTAAACCATAAGCAAAATTCAGGCAGTGGGGTTTTTTTTGGTTTTTTTCAGGCAGTGTTTTAAAACTTGTCATTTGATGAACATGATGCTGAACTCAATATAGGAGAAGAAGCATATCCATTTTTCATGGCCTCAAGTCACATATAATAATTGTAACAGCAATAAATGTTATTTCAGTAATATTTTGCAGTGTAAGAGATACTTTTTCTGATAGGAATGTGTAGTAAAACTAGAGTTTATCCCCTCCTCTTCTAAGACTAAAAGGCATAGAAAAAGGTATTATAAATGAATCTAAGAAACATTACACCTTTAAACTCATTGAAGATGAAGACTACTGTTTTTTGTTTGTCTGTTTGTTTTGTTTTTTAGTCCTCATTTTATAGCAGAATTAGCAATTATCTGGCAACTTAGAAATATTCCTCCAAAATAGTAATTAAAATATAGAAAAGAAATGTTGACATTTCTGGACAATGCTTCATACATTGAAGGCTGGATCCAAAATCTAGTAAAATAGGGATTTATTTTAAAACATGAAACTCTGAGGCAGCCCTAGTATAAAATATGATGGGGATGCCATTCCTGGACTTATCAATTTACACTCAAACTCTAAAGAACTAGGGCACAAATAAGACTAAGAATTTAGGTCAGTGGATTAGTGTACCGGTAACAGACATATAAAATCAACAAAGTCAGCAAAATCTATGTTTACTTTCAGACAGTTGAAAATCAACATTTAAGTTTCAGGAGAGAAATATAAAGGGTGTTTGCCTCTCTTTATCCTTTGTTTACTTAAGTGATGCCATATTGAATATTTAAAAGCTATCAAATTGTTCATCAAAATACAGACTAATAATACTTTGTTCACTGCTGTAATTGGTCTGTTCTCAAAAAAGATAGTTTTTAGTGCAAACTTTAATTGCCATGCAATTAGAATATGTTCATATTCTTAAGATTTTGTGCTTCTTTTGTACACGTGAGAAAGTACATCATAGGTGTATAGATACGCAAGTTGATTAGTATATACACATAATATGTATATATAAGGTCTACCAGAAAGTTCTGTCCATTTCTATCACAACAAATTTTGACACGTAAGCACATGTTTATTTGGTGCATGTGTGCCTCTCTATTTTTATCAGTTAATGTATACATACTGACGTAGCAAATTAACTAAAACAAAGTTGATTCATGTTAGTCTTATGTGTGAAGCGATAGTGTACCCATGGCTACTGATAAAGTTCATTTATGCCACTGTAATTTTTACAAATTTCAACAAGGAAGAAATACTACAGAAGCATGTCTGTCGCATCCACCATATTCCCCGGACTATCACTTGTTTTTGTCCTTACAAAATTTTTTGAAGGGCAAAAAATTCAAAAACGAAGAAGATATCAAACAAGCACTGGTTCAATTTTTTGTATCAAAAGATAAAACATTTTTCAAAAATGGGATATACAAATTGCCCTCATGCTGGCAAGAAATCATTAATAATAATGGCAATTATATTATTTAATAAAGTTTATTGATGGTAAGAAAAATTTGTATTTTGTTTTATTCCAAAAACGAACAGAACTTTCTGGTAGACCTTATATTTTCCATTCTCATAATTTAAAAAAAGTAAATATAAATATATATATTCATACATTTTAATGTCAGCGTATATAATAAGAAAATTTTAAATTATTAGCCTCCACCCTTCTTAGATTTACCCCTTCCTCACAGACTTAACCATCATTGTCAGTTTAGTGCAAATTATTTCATGCATTTTCCTCTTCTAATACAGTCATATGTAAATATGCATTTTTATTAAACTTTTTATAATATGGGACTATCTTAAACAACATTCTGTGACATTTTTCACTTGATTAACCACACATAATTCATTTTATTAGCTTTCTAGTACTTCATAGTTTAAAAAAACAATTTACCTATTCCTCTTTTGGTGGAAATGCAGATTTTGCCCAATTTTTGTTTCTATAAATGATGATGCAATAAAATTCTTAGATATTTATTTTAATTTAATATTATTTACATTTACTTAATACTATTCATTTTGATTTAATAATAATAACATTTATGTCTCTGGCCAGTTGGCTCAGTGATAAAGCATAAGCTCAGCATGTGGATGTCCCGGGTTTGATTCTCAGTCACAGCATACAGGAGAAGATACCATCTGCTACTCTACCCTTCCCTTCTCCTCTCTCTCTCTCTCTCTCTTTCTCCTTCTCTCTCTCTCTCTCTCTCTTCACCTCCCACAGCCATGGCTTGATTAGTTTGAGCTCACCCACTGGGTGCTGAGGATGGCTCTGTGGCGCCTCTGCCTCAGGTACTAAAAATAGCTTGGTTGAGAGTATGGCCCCAGATGGGCTGAGCATTGGCCCCAGATAGAAAAACAATGTGCCCTTCCCACAGTTCAGCCTTGCTACTCATTAGCAATGGGTGACTTCAAGGATTGAAGACTTTGCACCTGAACATACCTGGAACCCAAATGCAAGTGGGCAAGTGAGCCCTGCTGAGTAACTCACTGAACAGGCAGGGAGACAGTCAGACAGGCTGGGCTGCCTGTGCCCTGTCCCACCCAGGACACCGGGGCAAGTGCCAGACTTGTCTCCTGTAGCACCCAGCCCAGGCTCCTGCCCTCACAGGGCAGCAGCAGACTGGGGCCTTTTCCAACCACACAAGCTGATCTCTGTCCTCCAGGGATGGGAAGAATGCATCCCAGGGAGATGACGGGAGGCAGGCTGGTGAGAAGAAACTGGACCTCACAGAAATCAGGGTGCGTGTTCCCAATGTCCCCTCAGAGTTCACTTATAAAACCCAAATTCAAAACTAAAATTATTAGAATTCCAAAATTATGGCCATAGAGCTTAAACCTCAAGAAAGGAGCCCTGATTAATGTGCGAACCTGGGTTACTGGTCGCTTGCCCTTGAAACAGAACCTGATAGCTAGTGAGACTTAAAATCTAATCTCAAGTTTACTGGACTTTATATTTCTTTTTCTCCACATTTCTAAAGCATACCCTTTGCCAACTTTAACATTTGCTTGCTTATATTTTCCTCAGATGTTTTAGATTCATTTTGTTTGAAGAAGACATATTCACTTCCCATATGTTAACAATATTTTCTCTTGATCTATTATATTTTTAGACTTCAAAATTTATCCACTCTTAAATTATAAAAATACTCTAATGTCTCCATTTGATCCTTTTTATGTAATTTAGTAATTTTTAGATTATTTTTACATTTTGACTTTAATTCCATGGAAATGTTTATATGTATGATGAAATGTTTGAATCTAGTTTTATATTCTTGTCTAGTCAGTTGCTAAACATCATTATTAAACAGTTCAGCCCTTTTTTTAATGGCAGAGAATTTTATCAATATTGCATATAAGATTTCCTTTTAGACTTGCATAAGCTTTGGTTCTCTTCTAGACTACTGAACCACTAAGTCATTATGATAAATATTTTATTACAGTAGCTTTATAGTGAATGTCAGCTATCTGGTATTGTTGATAAATTAAAGGTTAGGAATAAATAGCTTACGCTTAACATAGAGCATAGCTGTCATAGTTATAGGGATAGTTATACCAAACATTTCGTGTTCTCTTAGGTAATGAAGCTTGATGTAATAGAGGGCATATAAAATTGTAAGTTAAATCTTGTATTGAAATTCTATGCATATAAGTACAAATCCTATTCAACAAGTAAACTGCCTATGCTTACAATGACTTGGTTTTTTTTCCATCTGTAAAACAAGAATAATGCAATCTCTCTCAAAAATTGTTTGCAACATTACAATCATTTAATAAATATTAATGCTCCCTTTTCATAACATCTGACCATTTTCCTTTAATTTATATACCAGTATATCTTTGGCACATTTTCTCTTATACCAGTATGACTTTTTAATAAGTGTTATTTCTCTGACAATCAAGATAAAGCTAACAATTTTTAATTCCATTGCCAGTACTGTTTTCCAATAGAGAGTTGTAACTTATTTACAATGATTCTAATAATAAATACATTTGAGTTTACTTCTTCTAATTAGACTTTTATTATTCAATATACTATCTTTATTCTTTTTTTTTACTGGACTGAATAATCTCTTTGCTTTCTAGTGTTTGATTTCAAGTTCCTATGTATATACATATATTTTTCTTTTAAATGACTACATTTAAACATGAGTTTATTTTTACCAAAACCAAACACTGTATAAGCCGTTACTCCAACTTACACAAAATTTTCTTTTTTTTTGTTTATATCAAGTGAGAGGCAGGGAGGCAGAGAGACAAATTCCCACATACGCCCCAACTGGGCTCCACCTGGCTACCCCCGTCTGGGGCTGATGCTTTGTCTATATTGGGCTGCTGCTCCATTGCTCGGCAACTGAGCTATTTTAGCACCTGAAGCAAGGCCATGGAGCCATCCTTATTGCTGAGGGCCAACTTGCTCATTTAAGTCATGGCTGCAGGAGGGGGCAAGAGGGAGAAAGAGAAAGAGAGAAGGGAAGGGGGAGGGGTAGACAAGCAGATTGTCACTTCTTTTGTGTGCCTTGACTGGAATCGAACCTGAGACTACCACATGCTGTGTCAATACTCTACCACTGAGCCAACTGGCCAAAACCACAAAAATTTCAAGACACATATATTTCTTGTATTCTTCTTCTAACATACAAGAACTTTTAAGTTTTATTAAATACTTTAGAATTTCAAGTCTTGCTTATTTTTTTCATACAGAATGCCTCTTATACCAACACTATGTTTATAATCAAATTATTATCATCAATTCATATTATCTCTGGATTCATTTTTTAGAATTGATTTTTAGAGCAAGAGGAAGGAGAGAAACAGAGAGTGAGAGAAAGCATCATCAATTTGCTGTTCAACTTATTTATGCATTCATTGGTTGATTCTTGTATGTGCCCTGACAGGGGATGGAACCTGCAACTTTGATTTATGTACACAACACTCTAACTGAGCCACCTGGCAGACAGGATTCATTTTTAACTGTGCTTTCTTGGAAAACTTGCTTTGTATTTTAAAATTGGAGTGAGTCGGCTATAATTTTCATTAAACTATAGTATTTTCTGGAATAATTTTCTCAGAATGTATGTATCCCTTATAATTGTCTCAGAGTGTGCACTCTTTGAAAGTGAGTGTTTGCTGGTAGCTTGCTTGCTTCCCTTATTTCTTCTCTTTATTTGTTTTCAATTTTTTTCTTATACGTTGGCCACTAAAGAATTATTTTAAAAAAAATTTTGATGCAGAGAACTGTGTTATCTTATAGAATTCACTGGTGCAGATGAGATCCACGATGCAAAACTGATGACTTCGATCTCAAGAGGCTTATGTGCTTTTGTCACTTTATCTCTGTAGTTGAGAAAGTTTCACCAGGCTAGGTCTGAGTGTGTATAATCACACTTGGCACACTTGGTAAGTGTGACCTAAAAACTCAATTCTATTTCAGCCAGTGTGAATGTTCTATCTATTGTTTGTATGCTTCCTCTAATGATTTTTTCTCAAGTAAATGATCTCTTTAGGTATTCCCTGAATAATATTTGTATATGCTTTCTTACATTAAAAAAATGAAGAAAAAATATCTTTTTTCTCCTTAATGCAAAACACACACAACAAATTTTAAAAGTACTCTACACTTATAAGATGTACTTCTGTACTAAAATCATTGGATGCTATTATTTTCAACAACAACACCATAGATGCAGCTACAATTGCCTGTGTGCTTGCCTTGAAGAGAACAATATAAGGAGCTGTTGCTACTTAGTGATTTCCCTTTGTTATTATACCTGACAGTTCTGAAGTGTGACTCTGTTGCCCAGGAGTGGCCCATGGCTCGAAACAAGGTAGGGTTAGACTTCATTGATATAGAAAACAGATGGCCCCAAACAAATATACCAAAAGAAATGTGTGATCGAGTGTAATAATAAGACCGGAGGTTTAAGTTCCACGGAGAATGTTTTGTTATGTTGTAGTGCACTTATTTTATTCATGTTCCATATTTGAAAATTATTTAAATATAATGTGATTATTTTATTTTTAAATAAAAAAATTGTATTTTCTAATTTTTTTTTCTTTACATTGACTGGAAAGGAGTAACGACTCAGCTGTCAGTATAGCTTGTGATGTTGAAGTTGAAATGAGGTTAAAAATCTATGCTTGGAATTCTTAAAAAGCTTTTTGTTTAAAAAGCTGTGGTTATATAACCATAGATTCTCTCACATATTCTTTAATATTTTTGGTTTACCTTTGGCAACACAAGATTTATTTTTTATTACTACAAAGCAATCTCAAATTTTAAAAGTAATCATTTAAGATAACAACTAAAATCATAATAAAGAATATCTACTTTGGAAAATAAAGTCTCACTTCTATAGTTTGAAGTATGTCAAGGAATAGAGGTACTTCTCAGTAACCCTATAGTAAGGCATTTAAAAGCAGTACATTGCCTGACCTGTGGTGGCGCAGTGGGTAAAGCGTCAACCTGGAAACGCTGAGGTTGCCGGTTCAAAGCCCTGGGCTTGCCTGGTCAAGGCACATATGGGAGTTGATGCTTCCAGCTCCTCCCCCCTTCTCTCTCTCTGTCTCTCTCTCCTCTCTAAAAATAAATAAATAAAAAAATAATAAAAAAAAGTGTATCTTTAAATAAAAGCAGTACATTTTCAAGAATGATTAGGTTAGTGGTGTGTTCCTGTCACAATATACTAGCAAACAGGACTATGATATCAGATAACTCAACAGCATAAATATATGCTTCACAGTTTGATGTGAAAACTATTTTCATTTGACCAACACTCAAATTACACTAAGAATAGAAAAATGTCACAAAATAAAATGGATTAAAAACACAATGGACATTTGGTAAGAGACACAAATTTAAAGACAGTAAAAATTATGTCTTGAGTTGTCACTCAGATTTCATATAAAAAAATTTTATAAAGAATTTTTCATAGCCAAACATATTGAGTGCTGAAAGTCTGGGCTGAGCACTGCTTTGGGAAGGCAGCAGAGAAGAAGAACCCAAATCACTTTTGGGGGCAATGGAAGGGCGGAAATGACTGATATATTTTGTTCTCAATGTTTGGCCGTGTATAGAGTTCATTAGTTTACATTGGCACTGACACGAATAGACTGTCCAACTTTAGAGTTATTGTCATTGATACCTCTTATACATACAATCCTATTATAATAAAATGTGACTTCAAAAATATATACATTTTTATCACAATACAAACCTATCCAGAAATTTTGAAGAGAAAATGATCGTCCATTAGTAGCCGTTAAGTCATTTGATGTGGGTCTTTTTCCACTTGGGTAAATGATTGCAAATCTCTATTTTATCTCCTCTCCTTTTAATAATAGGAATGTCACTATTTCTTGTTTTGGTTTGATTTGCACTGTATGCAATCTGACAAAATACTTTCCTATAAAATTATCTGGTTGTTAGCAGAATAGGTTATACCATTTCACATACTATCACTAATATGAAGTTATTTTTATTCAATTTTTTCATAGATTTTTATATCGATATTCATAAAAATATATATCAGTATTCTTCTTTTTGATACATATTTCTTCTCCCCTTAGACACTATATTGCAGATTGCCTAATTTACAGTATCCATGGACAATCAATCCCTTCAGATAACATCTTAAAGAGATCTGATGTTAAGTACATGTTGCATAAGATGCTACATCATTGGTTCTTTTTTTATTCTCCATCTTCTGAAGAAAGCCCCATCAAAAACCACTTAAGCTCTCTAGAGCTTTCTTCACATTTACTTAACCTATGATAAAAGAAAGCATATTTAATGCTCATTACAAAGCACTCCCCCTCATCCCCTTGCCTCCAATTTGATATTTTTTTTACTAAATACTGATGTTTCTATTGATGCTGATTCTTGAACCTCAATGCAGTGTGTTTACTGACAATATGTAAAGAGAAAAAGTGTGATTGTTTTCTGTGATAAAGAAGGAAGAGGATGTCAGAGTATAAGAATTGACAGTAATAAGCATAGAATTGGGACAATATATAAGGACCATAAAGTTCGCCAAGGGGAAAAATTTACTAACTGGTGAGTTCTTCAAAGCTAGGACCGATATGTTATTTCTCTAGCATACTTCCTTGACTGAAATTTCTGAATGAATAAAATGAATTCAATGTGAAAGAACTCAGTAAGAAAGAGAGGAAATATTTTGATGCTCTTAACTAAATTTGGGATTCTTCGAAGCATACAGTCTATCTAACTGACATGTAGAAGCTGCTTGTAACTAATCTGTCTCATAGATTTAAAAAGAGATACCTCATGAAGTAATTACAGGAAAGATTTCTTACCTCTGACCATCAACATGGTTCTTACGCCAATACTAGAAATTTAGCTTTATTTCCTGGCATAAAACTTTGACTCTTGTTGGATAAATAAACTTACTTCTCTTTTTTCCTCTCCCCATCCTGCATACAGATAGAAAAAAGAGTAGTGATTAGATATAGTGATTGGCATAAACAAGACAGAAATGCTTTCTCAAATCAAATGTCCAGAGTATAAGGTGTACAACCATTCATCTCTCGGATGGCTCTATCTGTGTTTATTGCTCTTTTACCTGGGCAAGTCCCACTACTAGTTTTCTCATAGCCAATTTGTTGATGTTATTAGAACATACATCAAAATTTGTTGTTTTCTACTTCATTAATTTCCCCGTTATAATTTGGATCATTGAGCATGGATTGTCATTCTGATGTACTGAATGAACCACATAGTTGCTCACTAAAATGACTGAATGAATAAATGCCTTCAGATACCTTTGACTCTGGATATTTATTATAACACTAGAAAATTATAAAGTATTCAATACTGCATTTTATACTCTAGTGTTTATGAACACTGATTAGTTCACTTCATGAGACCGAACTTTTTATTATTAAGCTCAATTTGGAATTTTGTTCTGTTAATATGCTTAATTGCAGGCCAATACTGCTTGAGCCTTTCAAATGAATTTTGGAGTTAGATGTACAACCCATCTTTTGCTTTACTCAGAAGTGTGTATGTAATAAGCATTCTGATTATTGAACAAAATCCCATGTTAAAGATTTTTATTTTTTAAAAACTTTATACCTCCAGGTATACCTAGTATTTTGCTGGCTTTGACAAAGTAGAAAATCTTGACAGTTCACCCATGGTTTTTCTCAATTTTCTTCACTCATGATGACACCAGTGTGTCTTTTGGTATTACCATTTAGGTCAGAATAATTACCAGGACATTTTAACAGGACTCCATGGATCTATATTTTTCCCCCTCTATCAATGTTTTTATATTCTGCTTAAAAACTCTTAGTAGATGCCAGCAATATAAGATATAAAACTTTTTTAATTGAGTCAGCATTTACATTTTCCGTAAGTGTCTCACAACTCTCTTAATGGCATAATAACTTTACTTCTGCTCAAATAGATCATTACACCTCTGTGTCTTTAATAATTCTATTATACCTATCTATAACTTATTTCAATCGTTATTCCAAATGATAGACTTCTAACATAAGCAATAAAAAAAATCCTTCATATTAAATGAAAGATCTTTCTGTTTGTAATGTATAAAGATGACTGAAGAAAACACAAAAGCTCATTTAAAAAGTGTGAGAAGAGATCCTTGTGAGGATAGGATGCAAACAGGACGAAGGGTATGTTGAGGAAAAACTATGAGGGAGGAGAACAGAGAGGAGGCAGTGGATGATGTGAGGCTGGAGGCCTCCTGAGATGAAAGAAGAGTGAGTACCTCCTGGTGGTAAAATGTTTCTCCTTTACACACACCATAAATAGAATATTCTTTAAAGTCTGATAAAGGGAATATTCTCTAAAGTATACTAAAACTGACTATGCTGTAAAGCCTACCTAATTAACATGTCAATGTGTGATTTTTATCTGCCAACTGAGAAAGAGGTTGCATGTTACAGTGAGTCTTTACAGAGATCAAAGAGCATGCTCCTAAGCAAGATGGGAGATTGTAGATGAAAATTCTTCCCTATCCAGTCATGGGATTCAAATAATATAACAACCAGTTCTCTGCCCTAATGGCTGTTTTAAGTAAAAAAAAAAAAAGATATACTGAAAAATAGTTTATTATGTCATGCATTTAATAGTTCAATAAGAACAATAAAAGATGTATACAAAACTAGATTATGTTATGAGTTTTTTAATATAAATGAAAATATATTAAATAATACCTGACCAAAAAAAAAATAAAACTCCTATTTAAGATACTCCCATATTACTGCTTGATTGGTGTCTTTACTTGCAATTTTTTTCACCTATAGAAGAAATGAGCACTACTATGGGTGCTTAGAATATGCTGTTGCTCAGATGAACATTAAAAAAGATTAAGGAATGTAATTATGTGATTTCCACATTGGGCAGCTGAACAGGTGCCCACCTTAAAGAGAGTGTTGATTGTACGTGCCATTTTAGCAACCAGTTCACCAGATTCAACAAGAAATTTGGTATTAATTCTACCAAACCAGTGCAAGTTGGCTGAATCCCACCACAGCCTCTACCCAAGTATACATGGGAAAGGACAGATGACCAGGGACAGGGAAACAATCATGGTATCTGAAATAACCACAACAAAAGTAGAATTACATCTCTCTTGCATTTTATTATAGTTTTTTCAACTACACAGTAGGAGTAGTGTCTCCAACTTTATTTCATATAAAGTAGAAAACCTGTATTTTTTCAGCATTTGTCGTACCCTGCCTTGATAATGACAGTTGGATATATGTGTATTTATAGTAATCTACATCATTTTTTTCACTTAATTGTAAGATATTAGTAAAGAACATACTTTTACTTCTTTGGGTCTGCTACAAATTAATAAATGTCTTATTTATATTTGGTTCATTAATTTGTTGATAATAATGCATACTTAAAAGAAAACCTACAGTAAAATTTAGAAAATGGAGAATAGAAGGATGAGCTTACTTCTTCAAAAGAGTATCTTCTTAGATCCCAGAGAGGGTATTCCTCTTAAGCACTAGAATTTTATTCTCATCTAACTGGCAGTACTAGTGATTATTGATTTTTTTCACTGTGCTGGTTTTCAATTATACAAAAGAGTTGTTGGTTTACTAATTCAAAAGAACCTATAAATGTATGTGTTTTGTTTGTGTATGTGTTTTGTTTTATGTGTCTTTAAAATATGGTAGAATTCTTTAAAATTCTACCATATTTTAAAGAATTAATGTCCCAATTTACTAGAAAACAAAAAGTTTAAAATTCCTCTTTGTTTAGATGCAATATTTTATTTATTTATTTATTTATTTATTTATTTATTTAATAATTCAGTGAGAGGAGGTGAGGCAGAGACAGACTCCTGCATGCTCCCTGACTGGGATCCACCCAGCAATTCCACCAGGGGGCAGTGATCTGCCCATCTGGGGCATTGCTTTGTTGCTCAGTAACTGAGCTCTTCTTTAGTTAGAGGCCATAGAGCCATCCTCAGTGCCCAGGGCCAACTCTCTCCAATCAAGCCATGGCTGCAGGAGGAGAAGAGAGAGAGAGAGAAGCAAGAGGGGGAGCGGTGGATAAGCAGATGAGTGCTTTTCCTGTGTGCTCTGATGCGGAACTGAACCTGGAACATCCACACACTGTGCCGATGCTCTACCACTGAACCAAATGGCCAGAGTTCAATAATATTTTAAGGATTCAATTCAAATGATAGTGAGACCTAGGTCAGGTCAGATGTTATGAAAAAGGCACTAACAAATAATTGTATTTCTTAACATTTTTTTTGAAAATTTATACAGTTATGTAAAAAATTAATATTTCTTCTTGTCAACAAATGTGAAATACTAGGAATTTTTCATGGCTTTTTTACCTATCTGTTACGTGCCTCAGATAAGCTTCTTTCTGCTTTTGTTCTTCATCTTTAAAATGATAATAATAATATAGAGAGCTGCTACCTCATAAGTTCTCTGAGAAGTATAAAATTAATAATAACTATGTAAAGGGAGCTTGGAATAGTGACTGACACTTATTAAATGGTGTATAAATGTTTGCTATTGTTATTATCATTATTATGTTAAATTTAATTTTAAGCAAAAAGTGACATCAGCACATACAAAATGTACCCAAAGACCTTATGGTTACTAGAATGTATTTATCATAACTATTTTAAGAGCTAATATAACAACAGAAAAGTGTTTTTTGAAAAATTGTATTGTTGGAAGAGTATTTTAATTTATAAAAATTGGGCAATTATGTATTTATCACTACATGTAGTCATTTTAGAGAAAGTGAATATTCAGGGCCATATAAAAGAATACCAATAAGAAGATCTCACCCCAATGATTTGTGCTTTCTCTTTTTAAATTAAAATATATAATACTACTTTTTTGTGATGCAAGAGAAACTTTATCAAAGATCTTCCAGGAAAAATACATGGAAATATTATGTTTAGAATGAATTTCTTAATTTAATTATAAGATTATATTTAAAAACCTGTGACTGGATAGTAATGCCCACATAATATTCTTGCCCCTTTCATATTATTTTATTATCAGTGTTTATCTCCTCATTCACAAGCTGGTCTCACACTTAGCAACTAGAAATTCTGTTTACTTCCTCTGCACAGTCCCCTCCTAGCCACTTTTCTTTCCATATCTAACAAGCAATTCTAGCACTTTCCAGAATGGTTCACAGTTCCATGTGTGACTGTCTGGAAGAGCTTCTGGTAGAATCACTGGGGTAACTTCTACCAATTTTTTGAAACCAATCTTGAAAATCACACACATCTTTTGTGATGCCTATTATAAGTGCTTTGAGGAAAGTCTATTGTTCTGCTCTATCTCCTCTGCAAAACTCAAAGCAGATCATGTGTAGTCCCTTCCATCAGCACCTGCATGCAACAATGCAGGCACAGGTGCTTTAGAGCCCTGGAGTAGTAACACAACTGTGCAGTCCTCTTAGCCTTCCAGGTCACTTGCCATAAAGCAGAATAGTTTGCCCCTCTTTGGGCTCCTTGCCCCAAACCATCCCACTGACTGAGTTCTCTCTTTCCTCAGAGATGTCCATATGGCTGACTTCTGCTTCTCATACAGATTTCTGCTCACAGGGCACCTGAAAAGAGAATACTTTCCTGACAATACAACTAAATGTTACTCCCCGTGTTTTTCACCCCAAACATGCTCCAGTCTTTCTCTATCACTCTGCATTTTTTATTTCTTTTTATAACATTTCATTCTTTTTCTCTTCTCCTCAACATGGAATATGTATTATTAAATGCAGAACGGGAATACATTTCTCAGAGTAGAATTAATCTATCCAAGGGTGTACATATTAAGACCCTTGATACATTTTGCCAAGTTTCTATCCAGAGATACTTTATTGCTATTGCTATCATTATAAAGCATATATAATTTTAATAAAGATATATAATTACACCACTCATTATGTTCGTACAATATACCAATCACTGTACTAACTGCTGTAATACATTAAGTCTATCTTTACATGTATTGAGTCCATTTTCACTTCCACTGGCAGTATATTTTAAAATTTTTGATGATTTGGCTTTGGGTGGTGGGCACACAATGCAATAGACTGATCATGTACTATAGAAGTGTATACTTGAAACCTATATGATCTTATTAATCAATGTCACCCCAATAAAATTAATAAAAAAAATAAAAATACATTATTTTTAGATTTCAGTTTATTTAATGGTAAGTATGTTAAAACATGTTATTTTTTTAATTTTACTTGTCATTTGCATTGATTTTTTTTTTTTAATGGTAAACTCTGTGGTCAGTTTTCTAGGGCTGACAGCAAAGTACTACAATCTGGGTTGTTTAAAGAAGACAAACATAATGTCTCACAGTTCTAGAGGCTAGAAGTTCAAGATCAGTGTGTCAGCAGAGTCATACTTCCTCTGAAGATGATCAGGAAGAACTGATCCCAAGTCTCTCCTCAAGCTCTAGGCAGCTCCTTGGTTTGCAGCAGCAGAACAGCTCAGCCTGCACATGACGTTCAGATGTTCATTTATTTTCCTGCTGTCTTCCCTCTGTACATGGATCTCTGTGTTCAAATGCTCTCTTTTTATAAGGACACTGGTTACATTGGATTAAGGCCACCTAAATGATTTTATCTTAACCTGATCCTCTACAAAAACCTATTTTCAAATAAGGCCACTTTCTGAAATGTTGGGGGGAAAACTTCAACACATAAATTTTAGTATCCAGTTAATGATCTTTGCTATTTCTTTATACTCATTTGTTGTCAAGAGTTTAAAGAATAATTAAAATAAAAGCCTGGGACCACATGACTGGAAATTATATTTCTGATTTAAGTTTACCTCTCAAGTTTGTTTATGTGATATTAACATTCTAAATGCCATTTTTGTATACAGAATATTATTATTTTAGCAAGTACTTTTAGATATGCCCTTGCCATCATAAAGAATCCTAACTTAGGTTACTGTAAATTTCAACTTTTCATTTGATTAATACAAGCCATACATTTAGCTCTCCAGAATCACCATTCTGCAAATTATTATTCACCCTGACAGAAGTATTTATCCACTATATGTTTCTGATTTGTCTCATTACTTACTTAAAGTCTATGAATGGCTTTTCATTCTCTGTCTTACAAAAACCTTATTTGCAGAGTTTGATTTCTAGCTTCTACAAGATCTTGCT
This sequence comes from Saccopteryx bilineata, assembly GCF_036850765.1. Taxonomy (NCBI): domain Eukaryota; kingdom Metazoa; phylum Chordata; class Mammalia; order Chiroptera; family Emballonuridae; genus Saccopteryx; species Saccopteryx bilineata. The sequence goes on from NC_089494.1 coordinate 185,689,224, forward strand.
CTACCACTTTTCTAGCCACTTCCTGGTCCAGCGATATACATACCTACATTTCCTTCTCCTCAAACTGCCTCACATCTGGACAATGTACCACGTCCTCTGAGGTGTCTATGCTTTTCCAAACACAGTCCCTAACTATACATACATGCACCTTTCAGAACCAAATCCAAGAATCATATTATATAAATGATTTTTATCTATGATTTCTGAGCGTTATATACAGTATCTATAAAAGACCAGTGAAAATGAAGTAATTATTTGCCATTTTAGAAAAGTATTTCTCGCACAGAGAAGTGATGATTCTGAGTGGAGTCATACTGAAACCTAGGGACTGCGATGCAGAAACAGCTGAACAGATTGTGCAAAACTGATGGGACAATAAAACCACAGGCCAGAACCAAATCCAGGAGAATCACTTCCTTAGCCATTCTCTTATGGCAGATGAGTGATTCTAATGTACAGAAAATAATCCCATATATATTCAACATTTTTCATTTTGAAGTAATTTTAAACAATATTTGCAAACAAGTTATAAAGACTGTAGAGGAAGTTCCCTTGTAACTTTTTCCACCTTCCCCTGATGATAACTTTTTATTCAGCCACAGTGTATTTATCAAAACTAAGAAATAAAGATGGTACAAAAATACTAATTAAACTGTAGAATTTGTTCAGATTCCATTAGTTTTTCTACTTATGTGAATTCCCTGTTTTAAAATTCTACCCAGGATATCACAGTCTATCTAATCTTCACATTTCCTTAGTCACTTTCTTTCTGTGACAGTTTCTCATTCTTGTTCATGACCTTGACACTATTCAAGAATACTTATCAGGTAATTTGTAAACTATCCCTTATGTGTAGTTGCCTGATGTTTCTCATGATTAGTCTGAAAATATAGATTTGAAGGAAGAATAAAACAGAGGTGGAATTTCCTGTCACTATATCCTATCAGGGAGTATATGATATTATTACAGTAGACAGTCAGATAAAACAAGGGAATCTTCCCCCATTGCCAAGATGGTGCAAGGGGAGGTTCTAACACCTACACACCAAAAAGCTGGAAGGATAATTGGATAGAAAAAATAAGCCTGTCGCTCCTTATCCTGATAAAAATGATTGGCTTGAGCAGAAAAGAGGGAGGGTCGTTGCGAAAGGAGTCCACCAATCTCTCAGATTGAAGCACCTGAATAAACCTCTTTCCTTTTATACCAGCACTTGTCTTGGGAGCTTGGTTTTCATTTCAGCAAACAACTGTACCTGCATCTTGGTTATAATATCAACATTGTTTATTACTAATGGTTTCACATGGGTCACTTGATGATAGAAGTGTCTGCCAAGTTTCTCTCTTGTAAAGTTATTGTTTTTGCTCTTTCTGTATTTTATTTATTAAAAGTGAATCACTAAATCCAACCCACACTTAAAGGGAGGAGAATTAAGCTCCACTTACTAGAAAAAGTATCAGAGAATTTGTGAACATATGCTCATACCACCACAGTAATTTTTTTTCTAAAAGGTACTCTGTGGATATGTAAATATTCTATCTGCCTTTTTTTTTATTCTCTAATTTTAGGATTTATTTATTTTTTTTTTACTTTATTTATTTATTTTTAGAGAGGAGAGAGACAGAGAGGGAGAGAGAGGAGAGAGAGACAGAGAGAGAGAAGGGGGGAGGAGCTGGAAGCATCAACTCCCATAGGTGCCTTGACCAGGCAAGCCCAGGGTTTTGAACCAGCGACCTCAGCATTTTTAGGATTTATTTTTGATTTTATATTTCTCTCTTTTCTTCTACATTTATTATTTTAAATTATTCTTAAAGGAATATTTGTTCCTTCTCCCTAATTTATTTATTTTTTCAATCATTTTTTTATATCAGTATACACTTGTGGATATTTATGTTACTCTTGGGTTATAATCTTTCACTATCATTATTTGCTTTCTTGCTCAAATAGTGCAAATTTGGGTATTGAAAGCTCTTTAAGGTTGAATTTTGTTTTCCTTTTGATATAGCTCATCTTTAAAAACCTTTTTAAACTTCCTTACTTATTATTGCACTGCTAAAGGGTTATGGTTCATATTATAATTTTTTAAACCAATCCTTAGAATTATTTATTTCACCAGTGACACTTGTGTTCTTACATTAAAGACTGATGTTTCAAAAAATTGTGATCTGAGAGTTAGGTGTGCTCCTTGCTATTGAGGTTTCACTGATGCTAAGCCTTTCAAACTGGGAGAGTTAGAAAATGCCTGTATGTATACTTCCCAAATATACATATACATATCTACATTTATTTCTGCATTTTGTCTGTCAGCATCTTTATTAAAATTACATGTTTACACTTAAATCTTAATTCTAATTCAGTCCCACAGTGTTTCTCCTAAACTCCCCTTTCCTACTTTGTAACTCGACCTCTGACGATGAGGAACTCAAATCTCCTTATTTACTATTTATTTATATCAAACCTAATGAAAAGTAAAGTTTTTTTCCTCCAAATTTCTAACATATGGACCTATGAGAATAAATTTTCCAACTGCAGAACAGTGTTCATAGTGTAGTTCTTTTTAGTCCGTAGCCTTACCATATACATGCAAAACCTTGTATTTCAAAGTTACTTATTTTAATTTATTTTCTCCCATCTCTTTCAGTGAAATTGTACCATACACTTGCTTTTACATGTATCATTAAGGTCTTTATTGCATCCTGCAATTTTCCAACATTCTGAATCATTTTTTAAAAGTTTGAATACACTAAATTTCTCATTTCTTGATGTACAGTTCTATTAGTTTTGATAAATGCATATAGTCACGTATCCACCATCAATGTTTCTTATAGAACAGTTCCATTGCCCTAAAAATTTACTTATGTTGACCTCATATAGGCAACCTCTTTCTCATACCAACTCTAGGCAAATAATACACTATTTTCTATTGTTATAGTTTTTCCAGAGGTCAAATAAATACAATATAAAATCATTTGGATCTAGCATTTGTGTGTGTGAGTGTGTGTGTGTGTGTGTGTGTATGTGTGTGTGTGTCAGAAACAGACAGAGAGAGGGACAGACAGACAGGAAGGAAGAGAAATGAGAAGCATCAATTCTTCATCGCAGCACCTCAGTTGTTCATTGACTGCTTTCTCATATGTGCCATGACCGGGGGACTACAGCAGAGTGAGTGACCCTTTGATCAAGCCAGCAACCTCGGGCTTTAGCTGGTGAACCTTGCTCAAACCAGTGACCCTGTGCTCAAGCTGTTGAACCTATGCTTAAGCCGGTGACCTCAGGGTTTTGAACCTGGGTCCTCTGCGTTCCCGTTTGACACTGTATTCACTGCACCACCGCCTAGACAGGCTGGATCAAGCATTTTTCACTTAGAAATTTCTCTCTGTTGTTTGAGTCACATCTTCATTCTTTTTACTACTAAGTAGTATTCCATTGTATGGATACACCATTTGTTTATCCATCCACAGGATGAAGACAATTTCGATTTTTATGGAAGATATAAATAAGGTCTAAAGAAATAGAAAGGGATATAGTATTCATGAATTTGAAGAATCAATTTTGTTAAGAGAGCAATTCTTCCTAATTTTATATATAAATTTAATGTAATGCCATTCAAATTTTAAGCATTTTCTAGACATAGAAAAACTTAATCTAAAATTTATATGAAACATCAGAGTAACTGGAAGTGCTAAAACAATTCTGGAAAAAAATTCAGGAGACTCTTACTATATGTTCTGAAGACTTAGTATAAGGACAGACAGTTCAGGGGATATAATGGAGAGCCCAGAAATTGAACCATGAAATATTATCAATTGACTTTGGTCAAATTTGCAAAATCAGTGCAGGAAAACAAAAAAGCCTTTTGAACAAATGGCATTGGGACATTTGGACAACTGTATTTTTTAAAATGAGTAACTCATATCTTACACCTTGTACAAAAATTAACTCAAATCATACACATAAATGTAAAATATAAAACCATAAATCATTAAAAAGAAAATACTGGTAAATCTATATGACTTTATGTTTAACAACTAGTTTTTTATACAACACCAAATATATGATACATAAAATAAAAAGTATAAATATCAAATTTTATCAAATTAAAATGCCTGTACTTTGCTATAGAAATGACACTTTTTTGTGTTTGTGACAGAGACAGAGAGAGAGACAAAGAGAGGGATAAATAGGGACAGACTGGCAGGAAGGGAGAGAGATGAGAAGCATCAATTTTTTTGTGTGGCTCTTTTGTCTCCTTAGTTGTTCATTAATTGCTTTCTCATTTGTGTCTTGACCAGGGGGCTACAGCAGAGTGAATGACCCCTTGCTCAAGCCAGTGACCAAGGGGTCATGTCTATAATCTCACGCTCAAGCCAGCAACCTTACACTCAAGCTAGTGAGCCCACACTCAAGCCAGATGAGCTTGCGTTCAAGCCAGTACCCTTACGGTTTTGAACTTGGGTCTTCCGCATCTCAGTCTGATGCTCTATCCACTGCACCACCACCTGGTCAGGCTAGAAATGACACTCTTAATAAAGTAAAACCACAACTTCCAACTGGGAAAAAAAAATTGAAAGTTATATATTCAGAATATGCAAAAATATATGAAATTCCACAATAAGAAAACAATAACCCAATTTAAGAATGGTCAAAAAATCTGAACAGACACCACTAGAGAATATGCAAAGATAGCAAATAAGCATATACAAAGACAATCAATACCATTAGTTATTATGAAATGCACATTAAAACCACAATGAGGTACCACTACCTACCTTATAATGTCATATATATAGATATGTATATATATATGACACATGCACACACATACAAACACACACACATATATATACATATATTTTTTTAATCAGATAATACCAAATGTAGGCAAGAATGCTGAACAAAAGAAATTTTCACTCCACAAGTTTTTTAAATGTACATTATTTATTTCATGGGAAGGTTTGGTTGTTTTCAAATAACTCCTTTTATTTTTATTATAAAGTTTGTGACAAATAATTTACTAAGGTATATGAATAGATTAGGGTGCACAAGAATCAGGTTTACTAAATATAAAATTCATTAAGTTTGAATCAGAACAGGGCAACCAGCTGAGTATTGTATCTTATATATAGCACGGTACCTGAGAGAAACCTTCCAATTCTTATTTGGGTAAGTCATAGTTATATTCATATAGGACGGGAAGATATACACTATTGATCAGAAGAATGAAGGTATTGATAATTATTAATTAAGACAGGATGTATCAGTATTATAAAATATTTACAACTCCTATAATATATTTAGTATTTACATGCTTTGCTAGCTCACTCATCCGTAGAACAAGTTATTAATATTAAAATAAAATAATCCTAAAATAGAATAACATCATTTCATTTTTTTTTCCCGAAGTTAGAAGTAGGGAGGCAGTCAGACAGACTCCCGCATGCACCTGACCAGGATCCACCTGGCATGCCCACCAGGGGGTGATGCTCTGCCCATCTGGGGAGTTGCTCTGCTGCAATCGGAGCCATTCTAGCACTTGAGGCGGAGGCCATGGAACCATCTTCAGCGCCCGGGCCAACCTTGCTCCAATGGAGACTTGGATGCTGGAAGGGAAGAGAAACACAGAGAGGAAAGAGGGGGAAGGGTGGAGAAGCAGATGTGCATTTCTCCTGTGTGCCCTGACCAGGAATCAAACCCGGGACTTTCACATGCTGGGCAGACGCTCTACTGTTGGGCCAACCAGCCAGGGCCTCATTTCATTTTTTTAAAAAAACTTCTGATGATATTAAGATATTTTAAATAGGTGTTTTAATACATGAATAAAATAAAATTAATAGTTATTAACCAAAAGGAAATTTTTATCATTCAATTAAATATGAAAAGATAATTTTCTTGGATTTTATGACCTAATGAATATTCACTGAGATAAAATATCATTATACTGTGCCTAAAATTTCTTCATTGAAAGAAATTTAAATAAAGTGTTTCTTTTGATAGCAAAACTACTTTTTAAAAAGATATTGTAGTTTCAAATGTGGCCATATAAACCATCCTCCCAACCTGTGGTGGTGCAGTGGATAAATCCTCAACCTGGAACATTGAGGTCAGAGGTTGAAAACACTGGGCTTGCTGGGTCAAGGCACATAAAAGAAAGCAAGACTATGAGTTGGTGTTTCCTGTTCCACACCCCCCCTTTCTTTTCTCCTCTACTCTCTAAAATCAATAAGTAAAATACATTTTTAAAAAAAAAGAAGAAAGAAAAAATGTTCATTAACCTAGACTGGTGGGGAGAAGAAAGCAAAGAAAAAGATGTTATGGAGCTGACATGGCAAGCACAGTAGTAATGTGGTGGGAGGTACAGTTCAGTTAATGGCACAAGGGAAAAACAATGATGAGACTCCGAAAAATCATTCTAGTGATTGACCATTTACATAACTCCCAGTGACCTACAGGCAACTTCTGCATTCTGTGAAAGAAAACACATCCACAAATAAAACTGTTCTTAAGAGAAGGTACTATGGAGAAGGCAGTTTTGGCTGTACAGTAATTGGATTTTAAGGAACATGGCACTGTTTTAGATGTTATTAAGAGCAATAATACTTAATGATACATTTCAATTCTAATTTCAGTTAAATTATAAAATTGCAAGCTCCACTGTTTCTTGACACAAGCCCAAGCCCCTCCCCCTCACTCCTCAGCATTTTGTGAAACATTTTCCTTAATTAACTAAATTGTTGTCTAGCTAGACATCGACTTTGAGAAAATGGATGTCAGGGGATTTGCCTGACAGAGGACCTAACAGAGTCTTCACGCAGAACAAATACATGACATTGGTTCTGAAATTTATAGTCCTGCTGAACAGAGGTTCCGCTACCAGCACAAGAAACTGCTCTAGAGGAGCAATGACTAATATATCACCACATCAGCAATTCCTTTATGGAAGCAGAAGAACACCCAAATAAATCAGATTTGTCACAGGCTTAAATACCATTAGGCATGTCAGCCGGGATCTGAATTTGACATCCAGAGCAATGGGTGGGCAAGTTTCCACTGCATTTTTCCGGAAGCCTCACCCACAACAACTCCACAGCCATTCTGATGGCTCATAGCTTGTATGTTAACCCTAGTGATCTTCCTTAGATGAGGCTTCCAGATCATCACCACCATTTTGTTTATTTTAAAAGGCAAACTATGGACCGAATATGAAAAGAACTAAATATGTTGCAACAATTCTGTACCCGTTTGCGGGCTGTTCTAGTTTTATAATTCTCCTGAACATGTACTACAGTAATAAGCAGCCATTATTTCTTGAAGTAGATCAGGAAAATGGTAGCTGAATGATTTACCTATGCTTTCTAAAAGAGCATATTATTATAAAAATGACTATGTCACATAATAAAGGGGCATTAGAAATAAAAGATTTAACAGTATTTATATATCACTCATAGATATACAAATTAATTATATTTAGTTTTGGAGTCTAGCAAATACATTGGTATAAAAAAACTGAAGACTTTTTCCAAAATAAGACCATTTAAATTTATAATGTCAATGTTTTTCTTATCTTTAGAATTTTTATAAAATATACCTTTGAATTTGGAAGGGTGTCACATCATAAATGCAATAAATAAGTGTTGAATCCTCAGACAAGGTACATTTTATGAGAAAGAGTGGTTTTCATTTGTGAAAATTTTTAAATATAAGATTTATGACTTTTCTATCTTAAAATATAAAAGGATAGTTATATTAAAAATGTATAATTCCCTTTCCATTTGCAAAGCAAATAATTTTAAAATTCTGCCTCATGATTAGAAATGATTAGAAAATAAAAGTACAAACTTTCAACAAAAATGTCTTCTTTTTACAAATACTTGCAATTTAATTCATCCAATTCATTATAATATTATAGCAAAATAAATCAAATATAACTGAAACAATAAGAGCTGCTGGGGGGGGGCAAAAATAACACTTACCTTGGACACCACTGATCTCTGGTAGAGATGCTTATCACCCAAGACCCTTAGGGCTCTTCTGTGACATCTAGGCACTTACTATTGTGAACAAGTAATTTACATTTGAAAGAATTTGTCTAAATGAATAACTATATAAAACTAAACTATATATAGTTATATATATAGTTGTATATATATATAGTTTTATATAATTATATGTATCCTTTATTAAGTGAGATCTTCATCAAAAAGATATTTATTTGGTGGTTCTTTTGACGCTCCTGATCCAAAAATTAAAAGCCTCTGTTCCTGTTATCAGAGAACTTAGATTCTGACAGCTAAACAATTGTACACTCTCAGGAAATGATCATGATGAAAGTAGATACAAAGTACATGGTGAGGGGGGAGGTACAGAATCTAAAGGTACAAGAATATTATTAAGCATATTTTATGAAAAAAATTGTGATACAACAAAAACCTACAAGGTATAATGCTAAATATTATTGGCAGAAACCATATTCTATTTTTTTTTATAGATTAGGAATCTTTTTTTTTAGATTTTTATTTATTTATTTACTTTTTTTTTTTAGACAGGAGGACATAGAGAGAGAGAGAAGGGGACAGAAAACATCAACTCCCACATGTGCCTTGACCAGGTAAGCTGAGGGTTTCAAACCAGCAACCTCAGTGTTCCAAGCTGACACTTTATCCACCGCATCACTCCAGGTCAGACCAACCACCATATTCTAATTTATGTTTATTAGCTATAGTGATTACTTTTTACTGGACTAATGCTTTAAAAACTAGATACTTGGAAATCTGAGGAGCAATTGAATCCACTTTACAACATCACTGAAGACTTCACAAAGAAGGTAGAATCTGAGCTAAGGCTAAGAAGCTGGATGTGAAGATGTTTGTTAAGAAGATAGAAGCTAGGAAAGATAGCACATACGCGTGAACAGCAGGGATAGAAAGAGGCAGACTAAGCATGGGAACAACCTAGACTGAGATATGCAGAAATGAGATATTGAAATATGTTCAAGGAGATGGTAGGTAGTTCAATATCAATTAATCAGAACATAAGAATAAGGGAAGAATTATACTAAAACTAGAAAGGAAAATGTGATAAAGTGTAAGATTTTTATCTTTGATCTTAAATCTCTTGAAAATGTTTTTTTCTTCTTTTCCAAGTGAAAATCTTTTTTTTCTTCTTTTCCAGGTGGGAGGAGAGAGACAGATTCCCACAAACACTCCAACCAGGATTCACCAGGTAACCCCTGTGTGGGGCTGATGCTTTGACTACCTGGGGCCATACTTGCAAAGGAGTTACTTTTAGCACCTGAGGGAGGCTCCATGGAGACATTCTCAGTACCAGGGGCCAATGCAGTCAAACCAATCAAGCCATGACTGTGGAGAAGGAGTGTTAAGGGTGGAGAAGCAGATGTTTGCTTTTTCTGTGTGCCCTGACAGGGAATCAAACCCAAGACATCCACATGCCAGGCCAACATTCTATCACTGAGCCAACTGGCCAGGGCAGAATTTTTCTATGTATTTCTGTTATTCAATAAAAGTTGAATGAATGAATGAGTGAGTGAATTGATTGGTAATAATCTGAAAGTCCTGAATCACCTTGACAAAGTATTATACAGATATTATTTTGCCATATTTGCTCTCTAATTTTACTTATTGTCTTTTCTGTGATGGTAAAAAGAGTCAACTCTACTTGACAAATTCATTAGTTTGTGTCTGCTGAAAAGGACATACCAAGAGGTGATTAAATATGCAAAGAATTTATTGAAAACCGAACAGAAGGAGGCAGAGGGAGGCTTCAGAGTGTAGTTCCTGTGAAATAAGAGGAATAAAAAGGAGTACTGGGTAAAAAGAGTCTCTGACTCAAGCAGAAGTTGTAAGCAGAGTTTGGTCAAGACCATAGGGACTCCTCAAGCCAAAGTCATTCATTTGAAGAGTTCTGTATTTCACTTGATAACCTGTGTTAGTACCACTGCAGGTATAGACAGTGGTTGGGAGCAGACCATGGATGCAAGGCTTGGTAACAAATGCAATGTTGGATCCAGAAAGGTGGCAGCTGGGGCCAACAGTCCATTATACTGTTTGCAGCAGGAAATTTAAGTGGCTCATTTTCATGGCTGCCACAACACATAAATCTAAGAACATTTTTTGAAGACTGATTAAAAAATAGAATTAAAAATCATGTTGAGACCATGTTCCCAAAATATCAGAAAGCATCATCTGTCTCTTAATTGATTTTCTTTGTGCAATGATAGTTCCCTTTGTTCTCATAATAGAGCAAGAAAACAAGGCACACTCCCTGAAATCATGCCTAGGGTGTTAACAGATAAGTCTGGAAAGCCCAGTGACTAATTGCAGCTATATTTGGGGAGAAATTTTTGTGATACATCCATGTAAAAACTTTAAATATGTAATTCAAGTAAATGAAGCTTTTAGTTAAAGCCAAGTATACAAAAACAATTAAGGTGTTTATGAACATTATTCAAACAATTATTCCATTTATCATGTGCTCTTTATGATATTAAAAAATAATTGTTTGCTTGTAAAATGTATTTCAAAGTTTTGATTATTTTCAAAATTGGCTTGGGGAAAAAAAGACTTTTTATAGATATATAAATATTTTTCCAAGGAACATTATAGAAACTAGAATTTTTATAACAGTAAAAAAATAAACCAGAATGTACTAAATGTGATATGAATGGAATCGATCTCATTTACCTTAAAATGTTCATGTGTTCTATTCTTATAACAATATTATGTTCCAAGCACTAAAGGATGTGCTAAAAATTGAAAATAATTTTCATAAAATAAGTATAGACTATGCCCCTCATCTTTGAGGGCCTCACAGTCTAATGGAGGAATTTAAAACAGAAATTACAATAGCATGAACAGTGCTTAGATGGTAATATAACAGGACAAGGAGGAAGTGTGTCATTGGTGGGTTCTAAGCAGGCCTCATTGAACTATGTGGTATGAGTCAGGAAATAGCAGTAGGCCAAATAGGAAGGAAAGCATATTCTATAGAGAGGGAACAGTATATGCAAACACGCAGAGTGGAAACTTTTCTCGGAACCATAGATAATGCACTATGATTTAAAGGCAGAAATACAGAGAGAGTGAATCTGAGCCCTTGAATGTTATTTTTATAATTTATTGTTTTTCTTCCTTGTATGGACCACAGAGGACAAAAGAAGAATTGTGATGAAGGAAATAGAATGACCTGATTAATCTCATCTATTTTTGTTGTGTATATTAAGAGAGATAAGATTAGTGTAGATAGAATAGGGTAGATGAAACATTAGATAAATGATTTTAAAATTATGAATAAAATATGATCAGGGCCTGAACTGAGGCAGTGGCAGTAGCATAGAAAAGGGTCAATAGGAAAATTATTTAGGCTTCCCCCATGAGTGATTAGAGGCAATGGAAGAAAAGAGAAAGATTTACTACATCTCCCTGACTTGGGCCTAGGCACTGGAAAGGCACTACTCACAGAAGGAATCTAGGCAGAATTTCCTATTGAAAGATAAGGGGAAATATCTGTTAAGCATCTAAAACTGTGAAAATAAAATTCATCTGGATAGTATTTTTCTTATGTATATACTTATTCAGTATTTCACTTATTTATTCACCAAGTATTTAGTGCCTTCTATATGCCAGGCACCATTCTAGTCTAAAAAAATATAGCACTATAAAAAACTGATTGAAAATGGAATACTTGCCTGACCAGGAGGTGGTGCAATGGATGGAGCATTGGACTGGGATGCCGAGGACCCAGGTTCAAAATCCTGAGGTCGCCAGTTTGAGCGTGGGTTCATACGGCTTGAGTAGGGGCTCAACAGCTTCAACATGTGGTCGCTGGCTTGAGTGTGGAATCATAGACATGACTCCATGGTTGCTGGCTTGAGCCCAAGGTCGCTGGCTTGAGCAAGGAGTCGCTCTGCTGCAGTCCCCCAGTCAAGGTACATATGAGAAAGCAATCAATGAGCAACTAAGGAGACTAAGGAGCCATAGTGAAGAATTGTGGCTTCTCATCTCTCTCCCTTCTTGCCTGCCTGTCCCTCTCTGTCCCTCTCTCTGTCTCTCTCTCTCTGTCTCTGTCTCACACACATACACAAAAATACTTGCCCTTTAGTAGATAGTATTATAGTGAGAAAGACAGAAAATAAGCAAGCAGCTAAAATATATAATGCAAGATATTTTTTATGAAAGCTGCAGAAAAAAAAATTGTGAAGGACAAATGGAAATGTAGGGGCAGAGGATCCAAGATGGCCACGCTGCTAAGGGCTCAGTTGAGTGAGTAAGGGACATATAAAAACCTTAAATATTTAATACAATTGAATGAAACTTAATACAAAAAATATGTGTATGGTATTAAGTTAAAGTCAAGTGTAGAAAGAGAAGAGAAGAGAGGAGCAAAGTGGATTGAGGGACGCAGCATGTACCAATGTTTGAAGGTGGGTGTAAGCACACTTTGTTCAAGGACAACAAGGAGGCTGCATGGTACACATTAGGAAAGGCCAAATTATGGGAGTTGTAATGTTTATCTTGAAAATGATGAAAAGCTGCCACGTAAAAATAATGTCTTCCCCTGAACTTTCAAAGAATCTTTTTGACATGAATTTTCAATATACTTTTTAATCATGTGTGTTCCAGATTTTGTTTTATAATCTTTTTTTCATATTCAATTAGATTGTACTACAATAATTTGAATTAACATCTAAGGCTAACAGACATTTGGGTATACCTAATGCATTGCCTCAATGCTTTAGCTTTATTGGACAATTTTTTTATCATTGTAGTGCTAATATTTATTTATAATTAATTTTATTTTTATTTCTAAGTATATTTTGATTTATAGTTATTTTCAGATTGAAAACACATTGACGAGATTAGTATGATGTCTCAAGCACCTGTATGTAGGTAAGAAAACAATACTAACACAATAAGAATGTTGTCAGCAAGGTAGTATCACAAAGCTGTGATTTAACTATAACAAAGTCAGCATTAATGGTATCAGTATATTAAAAATATAAATTTGTCTGATCCTTCGTAAGCACAAAAAATGTTAGTAGATGTTTGATGTTTTATAACTAAAATTTCCACAAATATTTTTAGGTAACTGTTTAATTAAAAAGTTAGTTAGATTTTTTTCAGTTTAGAACAAAGCAGATCTTGGTAGAAATGAATCCCCACAAGAAGTGTTTATACCAGGTAGTATTTCTCAGGTATATTTGTCAACAGTGCTTCCTTTAGCAGTGTCTCTCACCGGAACCTTTAGAAGTCACTTTTGATTGCCACTTAATAGATGAATATGGAAATTTGTAGATATCCCTCCAAGAGCTACAGTTTTAGCTTTCATTATATTATGTGCCACACTATAGTGTATACATATTACTGCTACTATTAGTAATAATAAATGAAGTCTTCTAATCATGGTAACATTTCTAAGAGCGTGGTGTACTACTTTTATCTTCATTTAGAGATGAGGAAACCCGAACACAGAGGTGATATTACCAATGGAGATCACAGAATTCTTAACTATCTGGGCCAGGCAGACTGGCTCGAGAAATTATGCCATTAGGCTCTTGATGTACTTGCTGCCTTTCAAATAAATCACTACTATATCCCTTATTGAATATTAGTTGTAACAGTCTCTGTTACAATTCAAGGACATATGATTGGCCCTGGCTGGTTGGCTCAGCAGTAGAGCGCCAGCCCAGCGTGTGGATATCCCAGGTTCGATTTCCCATCAGGGCACACAGGAGAAGCGTCTATCTGCTTCTTCACCCTTCCCCCTCTCCCTCCTCTCTATCTCTCTCTTCCCCTCCCACAGCCAAGGCTCCTTTGGAGCAAAGTTGGCCCCAGTGCTGAGGATGGCTCCATGACCTCCGCCTCAGGCTCTAGAAGGGCTCCAGCCGCAATGGAGCAACACCCTAGATGGGTCGAGCATTGCCCACTGGTGGGCATGCTGGATCCTGGTTGGGTGCATGCCGGAGTCTGACTGCCTCTCACATCTAACTTTATAAAAATAAAAAAATAAAGAAAAGGACATATGATATTTTCATCAGCAGCATCATGTTCTATCTGCTTCTCCCTGTTTTTATCTAATTCTGTACACCATATATTTACATTTCTGTGACCCCGTTAGATCCTATGGCTGAGATGCAAATTCTCAATATCTTGAGAATTGTTTGAAATTTATTCTTTGAAAATTTAACCTTTTCTCCTAATTACAGTCCTTATTAACTGTATTAAAATTAATATAGCTATTTTTGTTTCTAGAACTGCAATTGCACAAATGTTGAAGTGGCAGTACTTCTGCTGTATAAGAATCTTCTACAATATTTCTTTTGGTTTCATTGTTAAAATGAGAAAACTTTTATAAATATACTGATGTTCCATCTCTTCATAACTTTATTTTCAATTTTGTTCATTTAACAAACACTGATACTGTCTACCATACGCAAGGTACTGTTCAAATCCCTGGATGTCATTGAAAAACAAACAGAAATGTCACATGCTTTTTATGGTTGTCTTACATTGCAGAGGTGAGTGACAGATGTTCAAGTACAAGCATTATTAAGAAGTAAATTATATTGTGTATAAGGAAGTAAGAAGTGCTATGAAAAAAGTGAAACAAGCATAGTGCAGAAGAAATGAATTGATTGGGTAACCATGACATTGAGTTAAATATAAAGGGAGGTTTTGTTGAAAAGGTGAACTATGGGAAAAATTTGAACAAGTTGAAAGATTTAGCTCAATGTCAAAAAGATATCTGCCAGAGGCAATGTTGGGCAAATGAGTTTGTAAAATTTGTATTATTTGAGTTTGCTCAAAAATGGCGCTGGGCATCACCAAGTATGCGATTGTGAAATTGCAAATTACCTTCCTGCTTGGGAAGGGCCATTGTCTTTCTAATGTTTGCTGAAGTGGAAGAAAGCCATTTTTTGCAGAGTGAGAGCAGAGAGAAGGCAGAATGCTAAAGAAAAAGCCAAGATGACAGGGAAAGAGGGAGAAGCCAATTTTGCAGAGAAAAAAGCCATGTTGGCAGAGTGAGTGCAGATGGGGAACCAGAGGTGAGGAGCTTTGTGACTGGTGAGGCCTTTGATTCTAGGAGAAACTGGAGAAGATCCTCCTGATTGTGGAACTGGATAATGTTGTCAGTAGCTTTGTGACCTCTGAATGAAGAGGAAAGTGTTTTCCCTGTGTTTTTCTCATTGGCCATTACAAGAATTAAATAAAGAAATGGCCCATCATTTTTTGACTCAACTGTTTCTTTACCATCTGCCCAAATCCAGTGAGAACCTGCATATGAATGGCGATGATGGCCATGGCTACTGGCCATATAGGCAAGTTCCTGGCTGACGGCTGGAGGAGAGGCCCAAAAGCAGGAGCTTGTCTGGAATTCTCCTAGAACTGTACAGAGGCTCACATGTAGAATTGAGTGAGAGAGGGCAGGGAGTTAGAGCTACAGTAAGGAAATGGTGACCTGAACCTTGTAGGAACCATCGTGAGGAATTAAGCTTCTATACTGAGTGAAATGGGAGAGCTACTGAAGGACTTTGAATGTAGAAGAGACTTTGAATGAAATTTATGTATTTTAAAGATCACTCTGGCTTCAGGGATAGGTGTAAAGAGTGGGGTCATGGGGTGGATTAAGGAATCAAATCAAGTATACCTGTTAGAAATCAACTATATAATCCAGAAGAACAATGATATGCTTTGAATCAGGGTAGGAGTAATAGAAAGCAAACATATGGGTGCTATGAATCTATCTTTAGGAAGACAGCTAAGAGGCCAAAAATAAAATTGAAAGGCAAATTGTGAGCTGTCAACACATACATATTACACTGCTCATAAAAATTAGAGGATATTTCAAAATGAATATGAAGCAATAAAAAATCCCCTAATTTTTGTGAGCAGTATATTTAAGTATGGACAGATTTAGATGAGCTCACAGAGGATGAGCTGAATGTAAATGGAGAAAGACAAAGGGCCAGGCTGAGGCTCGCACTGAGAAGTCTGAGAAAGGAAGCAGCTGTATTTGTGTAGAAATATATCTAGTAATTGAGAGGAAAGCCAGGAGACTGTGGTATCTTGGGAGTCAAGGGAAAATGATGTAGTGAGGAGGAAGTGTCCTTAATAAGCAAGGACCTAAACTGTTCCTGCTTCCCACACCCATAATGATTATGGAAATCCTGGCCACCAGCCATTGTGCAGGCCTCTTCTTCACCCAAATGATGGGGTTAGAACAATTTAGTGGAGACATGATCTTCTATAGTTGGTTTATTACCTGCCAAATGCTTTTGCAATTACTCAATTTTTTCCCCCTGTGGTTACTTCAAGCATCTTCCTTACACCACACCTTTCTCCTTTTGCCAAGATCTTGCTCCTTGATTATTTTAAGCCCCTTAGAGGTGATTTTTGTCAGGATGTGAGAAATTATTAATAAAATCTTTTACATTGGCTAAAGCCAAAGAAGAAAAAAAAATAAAACATTTAAAGTTCAATGATGTATATTTTTTAAGCTTCCAAATTTTGTAATAAATTATCTGGTAATTCAGTATCATTCCTTCTCTCTGACAGTTTAAGCTAAAACTTTGTTGAAACAAATAAATATAACTACTAGACTCACATCACAGTATGATAGCATTATAATCTCACACCACATCTATTCTTGACAGAAAGAACTTCAGAGTATGAGTACAGGTAGGTCAGTGATTAAGTGCTGCTACAGAAGCATTGATTAGTCTGTGGCTTCATCTTCCTCAGGAGTTTCTCAGTATAGTTCTGTGTAATTGTAATATATAAAAAACAAACAACTGATCATTTTATTCTTTTCATCATTACATTCTCAAATACAAAAAAAACAACAACACTTTTTATGTTCTTTTGTGTGTGATATCTCTGCATATTCCTGGCTAGAAGAAGATATTCTTAAGTGCTTACATTTTAGTGAGTTCAAAAATGAGTCCCTACATCTTTGTTTTATTTAACCCTTGCAGAGCATCTCTTCACCCTTGCCTTCCCCCCAGCACAATTACTGTTATTATCATTAGGTGATAAATTACTTAATTTGGATTAAAGTCCAATTAGTATCAATATTTTGCATATAGATATAAAGTATGCACACTATATAGAGGTATATTTATAATTGGTATTCACAAGGTAACAACTGAAGAAAATAAAATAAACCACTGTCATTTTATTTTAAAAAGCACCCTATGGGTTTATTTAAGGAGTGATTTCAAAATCCAAGAATGTTTTAATTAAAAATTATATTTTGTATATGTGATCATTGTTCTTCAATATCTTTCTATAAATGGCCAATTAAAGAATATTTTCTAGATTTATATAAGTTTATGATTAAGTTAACTTTCCACAGTCACCAGCTTTCATTACATGAGGTAAAGATTAGAGATTTCTTAGAACTTTTGGCAAAACAACATGTTGGATAAAATCTGCTATAAGTCTAATATTCAGTTAGTCATCATTTTAGTAAAGTTGTAAAATCTAAAATGGTGTTACCAAAAGGAAATACTAACAAATATTTTGTAAATACCATTATTTTTAACATTAGAAATTGGAAGGATAAACTTATACTGTGACTTCTAAGTCAAAATAATCCTACTTTTTTTTTACTTCAAAATTTTCTTTTATATTATATATTAAAAGAAAATTTTAGAATGTATGATTTTATGAAACAGCCAATGCATTGCATTTCATATTTCTCTCTGGAAAATTTGTCTTTAAAACAAGGTGTTCGTAGAGAAGTGTTAATTGTCTAAAAACTAAAGGGATGAAAAACTATTAGTAAGCAAACAAGTAATCAACTGAAATCCAGGAGGTTGATTATTTCTTGTGGAGAGTTAAAAGAGTTCAACTGAGAAGAGGCACACAGTGTCTAGAGCCAAGGTTTTACTTTTATCTCCATGTTTAACTTATCTAATAAACCATTTATTCTAATTTTAAGTGATTTTTGTTATTTTTCTAGCCTTTATGATATTTTTCTTTTTTCTTCTTTCCAAGTGAGAGGAGGGGAAATAGAGAGACAAACACCCACCTGCACTCCAACCAGGATCCACCCAGCAACCCCAATCTGGGACAGATGCTCTGCCCATCTGGGGCCATGCTTACAACTGAGCTATTTTTAGCACCTGAGGCAGAAGCTACACAGAGCCATCTTCAATGCCCAGCCTATGCGCTCCAACCAATCGAGCCATGGCTATAGGAGGGGAAGTGAAGGAGAGGAGGTGTGGAGAAGAATATGGTCACTTCTTTTGTGTGCCCTGATCTGGAATCAAACGTAGGACATCCACACACCAGCCCAATCCTCTACCACTGAGCCAACCAGCCTTCGTGATTTGACCACCATCTGCCTCCTCAGGAGAGGCAATGGCAAATATTTGTAGTAATTAGATAGATTTGAGAAGTATTACAAAGAGAACAGGTATTATTACTAATTATATTTTGAAGAGGAAAGAAACTAATACTTGGCCCAGTAATAAAGTTCATCATCATGTAAAAAATAATTTTTGAAATCTTCTGAAATTTCAAGGATTTCGATAATACTCATGCTAACTGAAATGGAGCAGATCCCCCCAACCATGATGTACCCTCTTTCCAGTTATACTAGCTTTCTTTGCTCCCATGGGTTCAAGTCAGCTATATGAGACTATACTTGTTTTCTAGGCATGAGGACCAATTTTTTCACACAGTTAAGTGCACCAAAACCTGACCTGCCTAGGATTCATCACTGATAAATTAGTATTCAAAGCAATTATTTAATTCAATATAGTTTGTCAATGTCAAACTATGAACTGGAGTCAGAAACTATGTCTTGAAATCTCAGTTTTGCCACTTACTAATTAGGTGTCACCAAATCATTCACTTTAAATCATTTATGAAATAAAACATGGTGCAGATAACAAAAATGATTTTCTGCATATCAGCTTGCTTTTACAAAAATCAGATATAATCTATAGCTAGATTGTAAAGATTAAATGAGATAATATATTTGAAAGTGCTTGGTATACCAAAGTACACTACCAATAAAACTATTATTATGTATGACCTTCTTTTTTTATCTTAAG
Source organism: Saccopteryx bilineata (assembly GCF_036850765.1). NCBI lineage: Eukaryota > Metazoa > Chordata > Mammalia > Chiroptera > Emballonuridae > Saccopteryx > Saccopteryx bilineata. The sequence continues at coordinate 185,708,296 of NC_089494.1, forward strand.
TAATTTTCTACTAACCTGTATTATCATTCACTTTCAAAGAATTATAGTTTCTCTCATGATCCCTTCATTATTAAACTGTATCTCTTTTAGAGTTGATAAATACGTCTTGAAAAAATAAGACACTTGTGCTTGTGTTGTAAACAACTTTAACCCTAGATAAACCAAATTTTAGTGAAATAAATGAATTATAAGGTATGTTGTAGGTTAAACACTTGTCTAATACAGAAAAGAGATTGTATTCATATTTGATCTATTAGATCCCCATAGAAAATAGAAATATTTAAAAGTTGTGGGATTATTATTCATGGAAGAGTGAGCTGGTAAGCTTGGAGAAAAGTGAAATCTCTGGTTAACGTGTTCTTCATCATGTACCTAAGTATTTTTACATATTTCGGTTTTGACTTAAGTATTAATCACATTTGTTTGTTTTACTATAAACATTCAGAGCATGTTCCAGTTTCTATTTAAAATAATAAAACACAGATGTGTAAATAAAATAGTTTATATGATGAACAATTTAGATATTAACAGATTATCAAAAAAATGAGCAAAGAATTGGAATCATTGTGTCACGTGGATAAAATAGGAATGATTTTCAAACTCCTTTCTTTAACAACTTTGAAAGTATACATTATTAGCCCATTTAATAACAAACTAGAACTTTTTTGATAAAATAATGTTTTCCAAAAAAATGTTTATTAAAATAATGTCTCAGAGACAATCTAAGAGATTAATATTAAGTAGGATATGTCACTCTTCTGGTACTTGATGGTAAAAATAATCCATGTATGTGGACAAAGAAATTTAAAATAATGATAGAAATTTCCTGGAACTTTTAATGAATGCTATCAGCCAGGAGGGTTTGTGGGAGGAGCTAGGGTTAATGGGAGGAGTTCTCACACTCTATGAGAATGCCACGGTAAGAACTCTATGCTTACAATAGAATTCTATGGTTGTCAACTGCTCCACATCATGCCTTCCTTTCCCCCCTATATAAATATCTCTCCATCATGGCATGTTATTCAGTGTGTGCACGTGATTTGCCATGTCTGTGTGTACCAGATTGAAATCTTTTTTTTTTCTCTCTGAAGAAATTCTTTTGATGATGAAACACCCAGTCAGTATTGTTTCCCAGTCGACTATAATAATAATGTATGTGATAAGTGGCTTTCAATTAAATTGCTAGATACTGAAGACAGTGAACACACCTCATCTTTTTGCATACCCTAGCCCTTTGCTCATTGCAATATATAATATGGGTGCTTCAATAGAAACTTCTTCACTTAAACTTCCTGCTTAAAATATAATAGTCCACTTTTCATGTCTAAACCCTGACATAATTCAGAGATGATGATATTTGTTAGTAATTTTAATGTGTTCAGAACTAAATTATAAAGCTGCTGGGTATGTTTTTCTGAGTTCTGAAATTATTTTAATCTTATGTTTAGAGTATTTTGAAATTGAGAAAATGTCTCACTTTAAACAGCTTTATTAAGATCTAAGTGATATATAATAAACTGTATATGTTAAAGGTATAAATTATGAGACATTTTGATAAATGCATAGAGTCATGAAATCCTTGTACATACTCATTAACCAAATAAAGATTATAAGTGTATTATCTCTTTCAAAAGTGTCCTTATAATGTGTAATCTTCCCCTCTGTTCTAGTTATCTAATTGACTATCTTTATGTCAATACCACATTGTCATTATTGTAGTTTTATAAGTTTTGTTAGCTTCTTGGATCTATAGGTTTACAGTATTCATCAAGTTTGGGAATGTTGAGCCAGTATTTCTTTAGATACTTTGTTCTCCTCCAGCTCTACCCTCATCAAAAACTCCAGCTATACACATTGTAAGCCATTTGAAGTCAACCAGAACTCATGGATTCTTTCTTCAATTTTTTTTTAATTTTCTCTTTTCTCTGTGTTTGGATTTAGTGAGTTCTATTGATATATTATCAATTTCATTTAATCATTTTTTTCCTGTTGTATCTATATCTATTCTACCTTGAAACTCAATCCATGTATTTTTCATGCAAGCTATGATAATTTTTATATCTAGAAGTTTAGTTGGGATCTTTTTGTTGCTTTGTTTCTACTCTATAAATATATGAATGTCATTATAATAGCTGTTATGTTTTTGTCAGGTAATTCTACAATCTCTGTCAGTTCTGAGACACTTTTTATTGAACTTTCTCATTATAGATAGTATTTTCCTGCTTCATTGCATGCCAATTTATTTATGATTGCATGTCAAACATTGTAATTTCTATCTTTTTGACTAGATATTTTTGGGGGTTTTTTTCCTTTTACTTAGAGGTGGAGAGGCAAAAATGCAGACTCTCACATGTGCCCCAACTAGGATGTCCCCAGCAAGCCCCCTATAGGGTGATGCTCTGTCCCTCTGGGGCTGCTGCTCTGTTGCTCAGCAGCCAAGCTTTCAATACATGAGGGAAGGCCATGGAGCCATCCTCAGTGCCTGAGGCCAACTTGCTCTAATGGAGCCATGGCTGTGGGAGGAGAAGGGAAAGAGAGAGAGAGAGAGAGAGAGAGAGAGAGAAGGAGGAGGGGTGGAGAAGCAGATGGTCATTTCTCCTTTGTGTCCCAACTGGGAATCGAACTGGGACTTCCATGTGCTGGGCTGATGCTCTACCACTAAGCCAAGCAGCCAGGGCCTTGACTAGATATTTTTGTATTCATAAAAATATACATGAACTTTTTCCCTTTGGGATGCAGTTAATTTACTTGCTAAAAGTATGAATCTGTTGGGTCTTGCTTTTTGGTGGGACAGAATAGCATTTAGTCTAGGGTTAATTATTCTGAGCACTCTTTCCAATTCCCCATGAATTACAAAGATATTCAGTCTGGCTTGTGGGAGCAGAAGTTATTGCTGGAGCTGTGTGCTTTCTGGGCATGGTCAATTGCCATCCTTTCAGCTAGTTCTTGCCTGCCTAGCATGATTTCTTTCTGTATTTTTGTTAATCAGTATTTAACTAAATAATCAACAGAGACCTTCTGCATGTTTTCAGGTTCTCTTTTTGGGCATCTCTATGTTCTTTGGTACTCTATCTGGAGAACTTTAATTGCCATGGTCTTCCCAGACACTCAGTTCTGTTATCAAGTTGTGGGTTGTCGAGGCTGTACCAGGGTTCCCATGTCCTGAGCAACAACCTGAAACTCTCATAAGACAGTAAACTGGGGCAATTATAGAACTCACCTGTTGTTGTTTTTTTTTTTCTTACCAACCTGGAATCTCTGTACTTCATTGCCAGGTAGAACTGAATTGTAATAGGTAGGCATATATTCTTTTTGGTGTCATATACTTTGATTTTTGATTGTTTCAGGTAAGAGAATATATCTGGTTCCTGTTTTTCCATCTGAGTCAGAAATAAAAGTTGAATGTTTTTATAAACAAATGCAACAAATAAAAAAATAGAAACAATAAATAAGAATAAAAAATTAAAAGAGATGCTTTCTTGAAATCATCAATATGAATAAACATGAAGTTATATCTGAACAATGCCTGCAGACTTTCCTGAATGTATGATCCTTCTCAAAATTACTCAAGACCAGCCTGACCTGTGGTGGCGCAGTGGATAAAGCATCGACCTGGAAATGCTGAGGTCGCCGGTTCAAAACCCTGGGCTTGCCTGGTCAAGGCACATATGGGAGTTGATGCTTCCAGCTCCTCCCCCCTGTCTCTCTCTTCTCTCTGTCTCTCTCTCTCCCTCTCTCTCTCCTCTCTAAAATGAATAAATAAATTAAAAAAATTAAAAAAAAATTACTCAAGACCTATTATGGTAATATAAAGCCATATATCCACTACCAACTGCTGTTCCCCTTAAACTAATGACTGACACCCTCTTGGCTATTTGCAGATATGGTTGTGTTCATTTGACTGATAAAACAACTACACTCACTTCTGAACTGACTCAAAACTTAGAAAAATAAAATTTATCAGAGAAAAATTTAATTGGGCAATCAATCAATTTAATGCCATGACTAATAAGTTTTTCTTCTTTGGGTTTTATTCTGCAGGAAGGGCATTATTGAGAAGCTGAATATGATACAGAACTTAATTTTTTTAAAAATGTGAATCTTAAATATTGTCAATAAAAAGATAAGTAAGGCTCTGGTCCATTGGCACACAGGAAAAGTGACCAGCTACCCTCCTCCTCCTCCTCCTCCTCCTCCTCCTCCTCCTCCTCCTCCTTCTTCTTCTTCTTCTTCTTCTTCTTCTTTCTTCTTCTTCTTCTCCTCTTCCTCCTCCTCCTCCTCCTCTTTTCTTCTTCTTCTTCTTCTTCTTCTTCTTCTTCTTCTTCTTCTTCTTCTTCTTCTTCTTCTCTCTTTCTTCCCCTCCCCCTCCCCTTCCCTACCCTCCTCCTCCTCTTCCTCCTCCTTCTCTTTCTTCTCTCTCTCTCTCTCTCTCTCTCTCTCTCTCTCTCTCTTTCTCTCTTTCTCTCCCCCTCTTGCAGCCATTGCTTAAATGGTTTGAGCAAAATTTGCCCCGGGCACTGAGAATGACTCCATGGCCTCTCCTTAGGGGCTAAAATAACTTGTAAGGGCTTGCTAGGTGGATCCCAGTCTAGGTGCATGCAAGAGTCTATTTCTCTGCCTCTCCGCCTCTCACTTAAAAAAAGATATAAGAGCATGGTCAAGTTTGGTGGATCTAAAATAGTAACCCCCTTCTAAAAAAAGGAAGATAAAAGAAAAAACATTGCACATATGGCAGCAAACAACTCAATAACAGTATGCGTGTAGAATGTATGTTTTTTCAAAATATATATTTAGAATTTATTTTATATATTTGTAAGCTGCTGTTTTGTAAATTGCTTAAAACATGTTTTCTACATTTTTGTGGATCCAGTTTGGTCTGTTTAAACCTTTTATGCATTTCACTAAAATTACACTTTGCTGGTGAGTCTGGTAAGATATATCTCATTTTTAGAAGAGTCCACATTGCTAATTTTAGAAATATTTTTAAAGTGTTTAAATTAAGATTCCAAAGAAAATCTTAGAATGACAAAAGCTTTCAGAAACATTTTCATTCCTCGAAAATATTAAGCAGTGACAAGTCTATTTTTATAAACATATTCTATGCCAGACAGCATCAATAAAGGAAGCATGCAATGAACTTAAGTACCTGTAAATAAGAAAAGTATTTCCACTGATGGACAGTCAAAATGCACTGGGAATACAGAGAGAGTAATGGTATCTCTGTATTTACTTTGACAAACCTATGACAGGATCATTCTGTACCTTGATAGACAAACATAGTCTTTGAAATATGTTTGAAGTCTCCTTGTACTTTAGATTGTTTCTTTCAAGGATGTTTTTGATAATAAGTCAAATCCTGATAAATGGAAAACAATGTCTATTGTTCCCTGTATATTATAGGGAACCTGTGTATTTTATCTTTTGTTACTAAATTTTGATTAGTATTTGAATGAACATTAACAAAAGCTTTTAATAGCCACTAAATAACTTTTCATTCTGTCTTTAAACTTATTAACCACTTATTAGCACTACAATATTTATTTTTTTAATAATAGCAATAAAATTCCTTTATCGTACTAAATTTTAACTTATTTTTAGAACAATTAAAAATGTCCCAAATACAATATCTGATTATGGACATGTCCATATTAAAATAGTACAATATGGTTATGTCCATTAACCATAATAATGTTAACTAGGTCAAAACTCTGTGCTCCTATAATTCCTCCATGTATTTTCAGTTATGTTGGTAAATAACAGAGTGCATGTTTTCTAGAAATTGTTTGCAACATAGAAGAAATTTGTTGTACATCTAATGAAATCCATGTGTTAGAATGCTTGCCATTTCTGTAGAGCAAGAGTATCAAATTTACTCTAAAATTTTATTCAGCCGAAAGATCATTACAAAACACAATTTCAGGGATATGATTCATATTAATTCAGTATTAATTCAGGATGAGAAAGTAATTGAATTTCTGTCTCATTACTAATATTTTGTTATCCATGTTCATAGCTAATGAAGAGAATGAGAATATACTACTACCATATCTATAGAAAGCTGTTATCTTTAAAACCAAAAACTTAAGCACTGAACAGTTTATACAAACATTACTGTATTTCTCCATGTATAAGACACACCTTACTTCAAAAAATTTGGGGTCTAAAAACTGGATGTATCTTATACAGTAGTTGTAGATTGTTTTACTTGCATTTCCCAATTTTCACGCTTGTTTTTGTGCTCATTGTTGAAGATAGTGATTTGTCATCTGACAGAGATGAGGACAAGCTAATGGATGGGAGTTTTGACAGTAATGAGGAGTTATATGAATTTTATGGTATTCAAAACTTGAATTCAATAATTTTATGTAATACTTTTTTTTTTCCAATTTCAGGTCCCAAAATCAAGGTGGATCTTATACATGGGGAAATATGGTGTATAATATATAATGTGTATATATATACACACACACATATATATGTGTATATATTGCAAAATATATCATCTTTGCAGTTTCCAAACAAATTCATAAATTAGAAGTTTCCACATTTTGAAAAATGCTATAAATAAAAACCATAGCTATACCTGATAAAAATCCTTGAGGCTTTTCTTCATTCTCTTCGTGACAATATAGTTAAAAACAAATCTGAGTTTAAGCTGTGAAAGAAAATTTAAATTTAACCTAAGTGGTTATATATACTTGGTAAGATAAAATTTTTACTAAATTAATATGAAACATAATGCAGTCAAAGTTCTAGAAGTTAAGGGATGCTGTGGACAGAACTATTCCACAAAAATTCTTATGCTGAAGTTATAATCTATAATGTGCTATATCTGGATATAGGTTTTTTTAAGAGATAATTAAGGTTAAATGAGGTTATAAGGGTGGGATCTAATCCAATAGCACTCTGGCCTTCTAAGAAGAAGAGAGAGAGATACCTCTCTCTCTCATTTTACCATGTGAGGATATAGAGAGATAAGTCCTTTCTAAGCCAGGAAGAGAGCTCTCACCAGAACTGACCATGTCGGCACCCTGATCTCAGACATTCAACCTCCAGAATTATGAGATAATGTGTTTCTTTTATTCAAGCCACTCAGTGTATGGTGTTTTGTTATGGCTGCTCAGAGCAGACCAAAGCAATGAATGAGTTAAACCAGATATTTTAAATGCTCTCTTGCCATTTACTAAAAGATATGGCAACGTGTGTTCCTGTGAGGATATTTGATTTAATGGACATTTTAAAAGTATGCTGTCCTGACTAGAAGTATGATCATTTAAACACATCATATCTGTATTACCCTTACTTAAATGAGGAATTGTCAGAACAGGTAATTGACCTTATATCAAAATAGTCATGAATTTGTTTAGCACATAGAAAATGTTGGTTATATTATGGCTTCTCAGCTTTATGGCAACAGCTCAAAGCCACTGTAGCATCCAAGGCCCACAGGATAGAAACTCCTGGTGAAGACTGTTCGGAGGTGTTTTCCTAAGAGTATGATTTAATTAGTATCATCCCTTACTCCTAATATGATACATAATATGGAACTGAAGGACCTCATAGATTATATAAAAACTGCACTCTTTCTCTACTTGGCTTCTAGACTAACTATTTATTTGAATAAAAACCATGCTTAATTATTTAACAGAGATCGCTGTGTGCAACTGTCATTTTCTTGTACAGCACCTCTAAACTATTCATTTTTATAATATGTTTGTTACTCTATTTTTTACACTGAAATAAAAACTATTAACTCTATAAATATTATTTCTTATAATAGAATCTCTTATCTCCATATTTCTCTTTCTATCATGGCTGCTGTTTCAATTTATTGAAGTCACATCAAATTTACATCATGTATAAACAGAACAATATAAGTGAATGGTTGTTATTAGGCATGTGGGATATTATTAGAAACTTTAGCTTTATTGTGATTTTATATGCAAATATATCACTACACAAAGTAAAAATACTTTAAAAATTAATCTTAAGTCTGCCTTCAGGCCAGCTATAAGTAAGGATTTGCACTATTCTTTTGTTTATTTTGTGAGGGTAAAATGTTGGCTATTTGTCTCATTGCAGCTTTTTAAAATTGCAGGGACATTGCATTCTCTACTGCTCACAGCACCTTGCACAACTGAGAATTTAAGTAGCTATTTCTACTGATGATGCTACTACTAATAATGATGATTTTATTTAAAGACAGTTCAGGCCACATATCTAACTACAGAAATAGAACATGAAAATCATCTGAAGTGTTTGTACTGAAGCAAAGAATGAAACACAAATTGTGGAAGGTTTGATTTTTGTCTACAATTTTCTTGGTGCAATCATTGGCCGCATGAAAAATCCTTAAGGTCTTGTATGACAACCTATTCATCCATTATTTCTATATAGGTACCATCTTCCTGTTTTCCAAACCATTTCTGAATCATGAAAAAAGCAACATATCAAGTTATTCTGACAGGTTTCAAGAGGAAATCACACATGTGTTTCTATGCACATACACTCAGACACAGAGAACAACTGATGGAAGCGGAGGAACTCTGTGAGTGTGGTGGCTCTGAAGAAAAGTCAGATTCACTTATCCATTCACAAGCCATCATTTTCCACTAGTCATTGAAGTTTGAGGCTGAACACAGCATGAGCTACTTGTCATTTGGACCAAGAAAGAAATAAGAAATGATGTAAACCAATTTTCCTTGACAAGAGAGACACAGATGGGGATCATATTTGGACCATATTGTCTGCTTCCAGGTCATCCCTGAAGCCATTAGCTATCATAATGATGGAACAGAAGTTATTTATTTCCCCACAATTTTCTGATAGGGAAAAAACAATATTAAATTGGAGGTCTGAGTTTTCCTACAGGAGGTCGTGTTGTCCTTGAAAAGAAACAATACATATGACAAAATATTTTTAACTTATAGATGTAAATATTACAAATTAAGAAACATTATGTAAGATAAACAAATATTAAGATTATTATGATATAAAATTAGAATACTATTAATATATTTGTAAAGTATTTCAGCTTTTCTTAAAGTTCTTGACTTCTAGCACTTACAGTTAATTCATTTATTTAAGATTATTATTTGACATCTTCTATTCATTTACTCTGTTGATCAGAGATTGAGCAAACATTTATGGAAAATTCAGTATGTACCAGGACTGGTGATGTGTCAGAAAACAAAATAGAGCAAAAAGAAGAAGAAAACACTCCCTGTACAAATAGAGCCTAGGTCCTAATAAGAGATATAGACAATTAAAGAAACAAGTATAAGTCAATTATATAGTAATTGTTAAAAATTGAAAAGTATTTATATTATGAGGGAATGAAAACACCACCAAAGGGGTAGGGAAGTGGCAAGGGATGGGAGAGAAGTAGAATGACAATTCCATGAAGTCGTCAAAAGAAGTCTCCTTGAAAATGTGGCATCTGAGCAAAGGTTTGAAGTAAGGAATCACTGTATAAATGGCTGGGAAGGCACATTTTGGGAGGAAGAGCACTTCATGCAAAAGCCTAAAGGTAGGAGTTTGCTTAGCTTATTCAAGAAACAAAGAACCAGTGTCACTGGAACAAAGTGAGCAAGAGGGAAAGTGCAGAAGATGAAAGAACAGAAACACAGAGCAAAATTAAAAAGGGTTTCTGGGGTCATAAGGACTGTGGCCAGTGGTGGGATTCAAATACTTTAACAACCAGCTCTACCCTAATGACCGTTTTAAGTATAAAAAATACACCGGAATGTAGTTTATTATTTCATGCATTTAATACTTAAATAAGAACAATAAAAGAGTACACAAAACTAGATAATGTTATAAGAAAGAGTTCTAAAACATTTTTTAAAATATTAAATAATACCTGACCAAAAAAAAACAAGAAAAATGTTATTTAAGGTATTCCCATATTGCTGAAACAAATAATAACTTGTCACCCCTGGTTGTTTGGCACTTTTTCTCTTTACGTTATATGTTTGTTTACTGAAGTAACAAATGTGAGGAAATTAAAATGTAGTATTTCATCAAAAGTATAATGAGTTTTATGAAATAAATAAATAAATATTACAAGCATAGTTCCGTCAACTTTTTTTCACCTGTGGATGAAATGAATGTTACTGCAGGTGCTTAGAATACGCTGTTGCAGAGATGAACGTTGAAAAAGAGTCAGGAATGTAAATTTGTGATTTCCATATTGGGCGGCTGCCCAGGCACCCACCTTAGAGAGAACCCTGATTACAAGTGCCATTTTAACAACCTGTGTGTTGAACAGAACAAAAAATTAGGTATTGGTTCTGCTGGACCAGTGAGAACTGGTTGAATCTTACCACTGCCTGTAGCTTTTAGTCTTAAGGAGAGGAGGAGCCACTGAAAAGAGTTTGAGGAGAAGAGGAACATCATCTGACTTCTTTTTTAACTAAATGAAAAAGGGGCAAGGAAGTTTTGTAGTAACCCAGGCTGAAGAAAATGGGCAATTGTATAAAATGATGGACAAACACAGTCTGCGCCTTAAGGCATTTTTAGTAAAAAACCCAGGCCCTTGAAAACATAATTATATGTATAAACTATCACATGTAATAACAAACAAATATATTAAATTCATGTTGGCACCAGGAAGGAATGGTGAATGATCAATGTGATTGATTTCCTCACAAAACAAGAAGCAAGATTCATCTTCTCTACATAACATTTGCATTAAACAAGCTAAATTCAACTTCTGTCAAATAGCACCTCAATTTTCTCAAATAGTAAATCAAAATATGCCATTAAATTTACTGAAAGAGTGAGCATCAGAAACTTATATAATGTTACATATTGCTCGATTTGGAAAATTGCTAAATGTAGCATTTTTCTCTCTAATAGTTCATAGGTTCCAAGAGCCTTGTTAAGAAAAAACAAGCAACAAAAAACTTAGCTATCTATATTCAAGAAACATCTTCTCAAATACAAAGAACTAGATATACTATAAAGACAGGATGACCTATTTTCCCTGTTTATTTTTTAAAGTCCCCTTCTTTGTCATTGAAGTAGCTCCCTTCCTCTTTGGGAGCTATTTTTTTTATTCTTCTTGAGCAGCATCAAATTCCACACCAATAATTCAGACTTGCAAATATTTACAAAAGATTAAGCAGGCTATAGAAGATGTCAACCAACCCACATATCACAGAAGGGAAACAGATTGTAAAGATTATAAATTTCATGAATTATTGCTTCTTGTAAATCACCATTGGAAAAGCTCCATAATTCATTTGTTTCTTATTGAAATGTATTCATTCAACCACAAGAGATGTGAATGTGTTGAACTGAAAAAGGCAAGTGCTATTCTATGGTCTTCAAAATGCAAAAATGAAAGAATTAAATTAAAGTCAATTGTGTTTTATTTTCAATTAATGGCATTCATATTCAAACTGTCTAATTCTATTGAAATAAGGTTACATTATAAATTATATGACATCTATAAAATATATGTGGCACAGATTATAAAGTACTACACAAACAATGGATTAGATGTTACCTGATTACTCATTTCCAGGTACACATAGATACATGTTTGAAAATACAACTTATAAAATTATGTCTCCTAAAATTACAAATACAGACTTCTCAGAATCACAAAGTTTCCATTCTAGATAGTGTAAAATACTTTATTTGTTTATATAAATATATAATACTAATCATATATAAACAACATTTATATATAAATAATTATATATAACATATATGTATAGTATGATATATATATATATATTTTTTTTTTGTATTTTTCTGAAGCTGGAAACGGGGAGAGACAGTCAGACAGACTCCTGCATGCGCCCCACCGGGATCCACCTGGCACACCCACCAGGGGCAACGCTCTGCCCACCAGGGGGCGATGCTCTGCCCCTCCGGGGCGTCGCTCTGTCGTGACCAGAGCCACTCTACCGCCTGGGGCAGAGGCCAAGGAGCCATCCCCAGCGTCCGGGCCATCCTTGCTCCAATGGAGCCTTGGCTGCGGGAGGGGAAGAGAGAGACAGAGAGGAAGGAGGGGTGGTGGAGAAGCAAATGGGCGCTTCTCCTATGTGCCCTGGTCAGGAACCCGGGTCCCCCACACGCCAGGCCGATGCTCTACCGCTGAGCCAACCGGCCAGGGCCTGTATAGTATGATATTTTAATCAGTATTTAAATCTAATATTCAAGCTTATAAAAATATTTTCAGTCTAATAATCCTTTACAATTTATACTGAGTATAATTTATGACTTTTTAATAGCAAGAAATGAGAATTTTATATTTGTACTAAGAATTTTATATTTGACCAGGCAGTGACACAGTGGATAGTGTCAGTGGGGGACACTGAGGACTCAGATTCAAAACTCCGAGGTCGCCGGTTTGAGCGCAGACTCATCGGCTTGAGCGCAGGCTCACCATCTTGAGCACAGGGTTGCTGGCTTGAGCAGTGGATCATAGACATGACCCCATGGTCACTGGCTTCAGCTCAAAGATCGCTGGCTTCAACCCAAAGTCACTGGCTTGAGCAAGGGGTCACTGGTTAGACTGTAGCCCCCTGGTCAAGACACGTATGAGAAAGCAATTAATGAACAACTAATGTGCCACAACTATGAGTTGATGTTTCTCCTCTCTCCCTGTCTGTCCCTGTCTGTCCCTTTCTCTCTCTCTCACTAATAAATAATAATAATAATAATAAAATGATGTTAGCATAGGTAGCCAGATAATAATAAAGGAAGGGAGCAAAGGAAATCAGACATTAAGAGGCCTAATAAACTAGCAAGCTGAAATGCACAATAAGCCTCATTCACTAGGAAGCTACAGATTCACACAGTCTCCAGGGGATCACAGCATTGCCCCAAGGTGTTAACAACACCCTTCCTTCACCAGGGTAGGAATGAAGGACCAGCTTTTAAATCTGCGTAGGGTACAAATGGTCCACTCACCTCGACTATGGAGGGAAAGAGTAAACAATGAGGGGGAAATTCCTCTGCTGGGCACATGTTCAGTAGAAGCCAAGATGGCACAGGGGGCAGTAGGTGCATGCACTGTAGGAACTAAGATGGTGACCATAATTGACAGAGTCTAGCCTGGGAAAGGATCAGATTGGATAAGGGACAATAAACCCCAGAAGATCTAGGAAATGAATTGGTTAGGGGCAGGATCCAATGCAAGCCGGCAAAGGACTGGGATGTTGATTGGTTAGTTTAAAAGAGCCCCTGGTATTTCCCAAGCCAGAGATAATATACCCCAGGTTTAACAAAGCCCTATATCTCTTACTCATCCAAGCTTAACAGAGCTCTGTCTCTCTCACTGGGTAACACATGCACATTCTTTCAATTGTGTATTTTCTCTCCATAGCAGACACATGAGAATAGCGGTCCCTGGGGTCCAGCAGCCATGCAGACTTTGCACAGGGTCCAAGAGCAGACCTGAGCACAGCACACGCTGAATTGCAGCCAGGAACAGACTAAGCTAGCTGGATGGGTACAGAGATTAAACTGGACTAAGCCTTGGAATGGCTCAAAATTTCTGGACACTCGCCCTATTTCTGGGCCTGAAGAAGACAAGGTTGGATTTGTTCCACAGGGGAATAGAGTTGAACCTGGGAGAGTCCTTTGTGTTTGCTCCAGCTTCAATAAATCTTACCACTACAGCACAACCTCCCATGCCTGTGTCCCTGAGAATGAACCCCATCACCGCCTGCAACATCCGATCCGTCCCCGGCTTGTGATAAGAATTGGTGTCTCACTTTCCGTGTCCTAGAAGGCTAGGCAGTCTTTCCTTCACTCGTCTCTCTCTTCCCTCTACTGCTACCTCTGTGTATTTTCTGGTTCCTCTTGTCTCTTCTCTCTCAATGCCATTTCAGCTTCAGATCCAAAATTCCCCTCAGGCCACAGCTTTGTGGGTGTGGGCAAGCGATCTTGCCCAGCTTTCCACTGCACCCCTCAGCCGCTGCCTGAACACAGCAGTGAGGGCAGGACCCACTGTGCATCCTCCCTCCTTATGGTCTCCTTGTTCTCAGCCTCACAGCTGCAGCAGCCCGCAGCTCTGATGCTGTATGCTGGGACTTTCTCCTCTTCCATGCTGTGCTCAGACCAGTGCTGTGGAGTCCGGGGTGGTGGTTAGCTGAGAGGTGCCCCAGGACGCAGTCATGGCAAGCATGGATGCCCCTACTGATGCTGTAGTTTTTTCCCCTGGTGTGCAGAACCCTAGCCTGCCCAGCTTCCCCTTTTCCATCCACAGCTACAAGTGCCCAGGGTGCCACCTGGGGGTCTTCCACAGCTGCCTCTGAGCCCACTAGGTCTGCACACCACTTGGGTGCAGACTCTGCTCCCCTTTCCCTCCTTTTTGCCTCCACCTGGTGACATCTGGGAGCAGCATCTGGCAACCACACGTGACTAGCCTCCAGCTTGTCACTGCACAGCCTGGGCCAGTACAATGGGAGCCTCCACAGTGCTCCTGCCTCCTGCTGCACTGGCAGCTGCTTGTCTGTACCCAGGCATTGAATGCTCCTAGCTATGCAGTGTACATGAGAAATTGTGCCTCCAACGCCAAAAACTTTCAAATCACAATCCTCATTAATGCTTCTCCAGTTATAATGGTACATCATCTATCGCGGGGGTTAGGTTCCAGAACCCCCCCCCCACAATAGGTGAAAATCCGCAAATTAGCGACCTTATATTTATTTTATAATTTATTATATATTTTATGATATATATTATATATAATTTTATAGTTTATTATATATTTTAAGGCTTTATAAAACCTCCCCACACTCTTATAAACCTTTCCCACACTGTTATTAACCTTTCCCACACTTATTTTGCTTATTTTACTGCAAAATAATTAAAATAATAAATATATAAAAATACCTATATATCGCAAAATCCTGCAATATAGTGAAAAATTCATGATATAAAATTAGATATATACAATTTAAAAACATGTGATACAGTGAGACCACAAAAATTGAACTGCGATATGGTGAGGGATGACTGTATACAATAAATAGAAAGCCTCAGATCCAAGTACTCACCGAAATGGGAGGGTTTATTTAAACCAATTGGGAAGTACAGTAAGTCTTGGAGTTATAAATACCTGTTATATACAACTCGTACTTACAAACTCAGTGCCATAAAGGCTACTGGTCATCAACTGCAGTTGTAC
The DNA here is from genome assembly GCF_036850765.1 of Saccopteryx bilineata. Lineage (NCBI taxonomy): Eukaryota > Metazoa > Chordata > Mammalia > Chiroptera > Emballonuridae > Saccopteryx > Saccopteryx bilineata. The sequence continues at coordinate 185,723,447 of NC_089494.1, forward strand.
ATCAGTGAAAATAATATCATAGACTTACTCAACTCCTATGACAAAGAACTAACCAATGAAGACTTCATGAAACTGGAATAGATGATAGCATTTAGGAAAAAAAATCGGGACCTAGAAACTCCAGAACTGAAAATGTTTACTATAAACGAGTTAACTGATTCTTTTTGTCTCATTGAGGCAGAAATGGCAAAGTTAAATGAGCAAGATCCTGATACAGAGAGGTTCACCAAAGTTTACAGTATAGCTACCAAAGGCCTGAGTGCTACCAGACCATTTATGATGAGAAAAAGAAAAGCTCTGTACTAATTAGACCAACTTTTTTACAATGAAAAGGAGGACAAAAATAATTTGAAGAAAACAATATTGTAAATAAAAGAAACTTTTTATTCATTGCAACTATAATATGATAAATGCATAATAAAAGCATTTGTAATATTTTATATTATAATTATGCTTACATGCCTATTAATTTTTAATAATAACTGTAAGAAAAAATATTCTACTGAATGAATATTTTTGTCAATGTATCATCTTGTAACTATATTGGAAATATCTGAACAAGAAATATCCTTCGTATTGAATTTTATGGCAAGTGCTGCAGCTAGAGAATCAACATTCAATCTTGATTTCTCACTTGTCCAAAAATCATTAGCAACTGAAAAAACTCTTTCAACTGCTGCATTAGTTCCAGGGCAGCACAATCTAAATTGAACAAGAATAAATAAATTTTCACATGGAATATGTTCATTTTTGAAATGGCTGAATATTTCCACCCATCTTTTTATCAATTTCTATGTGTTCATTTTCCCATTGTATTAACTTGTCAGAATTTGAATATACATTCAGTCTTCTAATTTCTTCAAAGAGACAATTGTCATCTATTTTAATGTCTGGCATTTCTTTAGATAAAAACTCAAGACAAGATTCAATATCTGTCCAATTTACTTGCGATGAGGTAAAAGAAAACACCATTGAAAACTTATTTCCCGCGATGTTTGTTTCAGACCATTCTTCAATATATTGAAAACTTGTCCGGTAAAAATTTTACACTTCTTTGATAAACTTTTCTGTTATGCTCGGATTTGATTCCTCTAAGTCTGACAATTTTCTTTTTATAATTAAAGGAAGAATTTTTTCTTCAAAACGAGATTCATATCGAAGGATAAAGTCATTCAAAATAAGACTAACTTCCATAGCTGACATGTGTTTTCCTTCGATCTTTTGAATCATTTTGTGAAAAATAGATGCTTGATTATGTACAAAATACATTAATATCTCAGATATTTTATTATGAAAAAATAATTCCAGGATTTTAGGACACTTTTCTAAACTTAAAAACTATGAACAGAGAGGTTCAAATAGTTATAGAACACGCTCTATAGCAGGTGTGAGAGCAAGCCATCTAAGTTTTGAATATCCTAAAAGATTTTTGTATTCAAACGTGATTCTTTACAAAATTGTTTTAAAGTAGCAACATGAACAGTAAAACGACTAAAATGCAAGTAAACTCTAGATATTATTACCTCTACACCAATTGCCATGGCACATGATGCTGTGTTGATTGCATTTGACAACATATGTGCTTTATAACCTATTCCTAGTCTTTTCTTTTGAAGTAACTCTTGTAATTTTACATATACATTATTCACCCTATAAAGCCAGTTGCTGCGGCCACTATCATAGCTGTCCGGCCCATGCAGGTTTGCATTGGATTCAGACAGTAGGTTATGAAACAACAGAGCCACAAACTGGTGGGCCATTATCTTTAATCCTAGCTTGCACCCGGTGGGCAAGTACAAACACACACTGGGCTCCAAAACCCACTCATTCAGTGCTCAAAAAGCTACTGATTTATCTGAGTTTCCTAGAATCAAATGTTTCTAGCTCACTAGCCTCATTCTCCTTTGTTCCGCATCTTTTTCTCTCTACACAAACTCTGCACTAACGGCTTCTCTTTCAGCACTCCACCATCTTGGCTGCCTCTCCTCTCCTTCACATGGCCTTACTGTGCTCTCCAACCTCCTCTCTGCTCTAATGCTAATCTTAGGAACTGAGAGAGCAAGCTCCCAGTTTGCCCCACTTTATAGTGCAGAAATCAAAACCTTTAATTCAATATACAAAATAGGGAAGTCTCTAATACAAAGTCACTTATCTGGGGCATGATGGGATTGTACCACCCCACATCAAAAAGGGTGGGAAAGGCTTAGTCCTAAAACCAAGCCCCAGGCTACAAGGATCCTGCCTGCCCACAGCCCGCCCCCAACACACATTAATATCACCAGGGCGATGGGCTTCCATGTGGGCAGCGCCATTTTTACCAAAGTGAGTATAATATATTTTATCTGCCCAACACACCCCTTTGTGTCTTTGCCCACCAGAATTTTTTTTTATTTTTTTTTCTTTATTCATTTTTAGAGAGGAGAGAGAGAGGGAGAGAGACAGAGACAGAGAGAGAGAAAAGGGGGGAGGAGCTGGAAGCATCAACTCCCATATGTGCCTTGACCAGGCAAGCCCAGGGTTTTGAACCGGCGACCTCAGCATTTCCAGGTCGACGCGTTATCCACTGCGCCACCACAGATCAGGCCTTTGCCCACCAGAATTTTTATTTGTATTATTAGATGTTAGTGCAACAACTTTGGATTTCAAATTGTTTTCCTTTATTACTCTGTATAGATGGTTTGACAAAATTTCAGAAGTTTTGCCTTCAATGAATTCTAAATTTAAAATTTTTACTTGCATGCTCATGATAACATTAAAATATCTTACTATTATTGGATATGATTTAATTTCATTATGATTTGATGCATCAGGTAAAATCATTACAAATGCTGCAGTTTCCAAGTCCTCTGTAAGTATTTTGTCACAGCAATTTTTAAAAACTGATTTCAAAATAGCCTTGCATTTGTACTGGCACATGAAAATTTTGCATTGTGAAACTTTTTCAATAATTTAGTTGTACAAGCTGTATTGTGAAAACTTTGATTGTGAGTTATGGTATGAAATGCAAATATTCCCTCCATTGCAGCCAACTGTTTTTTGTCTTCTGAATAATTTGAAGTTTTTAAAAACCTGTTACTTTACAACTGGAAGCTGATGCATCTAGTGATTGCTTATGTTTGTTGGTGGCCAAGTGTTTCATTATTGCTGCTCTGCCCCCAACTGCAATACAAAATTCTCCACTGCAAATATTTCAGAAAACAATGGTATCTTTCTTTGACATAAGAAATGGAAATTCCTTTTTCAATTTATCATTGAAATGGCATTTTCTCTTGTTTGATTTTCCACCCCTTAAATGAAATTTAAAATTAAAAATAAAATATAGAACTACATGAACAATGCAAGCATATTACGAACTGAAAATGTTACATTACGGTAGGTAAATTTTTCAGAAGCTAATTTAACAAAATTAAATATCAAACAAAACCACTAATTGGGAATGATATTTGGGTGTATTTATCATTTTCTAATTTAAAAACATCTGTTTTATGCAACTATTTAATCAAAATGTGTTATTAATAGATATAGTTTGAGGTTAGATTTCCAGTTTAAAACACAAATTTTGGGAAAATACTTGTAAATAAAATTATATATATTTGGAAATTATTAAATAGATAGTTGTAAAGCCAGTAGCCAGGGCTACCATCACAGCCACCTAGCCCATGCAGGTTCTTTTTGGATTCAGACAATCAGTAAAGAAACAATGGAGCCAAAAGCTGATGGATCATCATCTTTAATCCTAGCTTGCACCCGGTGGGCAAGTAAAAACACACACTGGGCTCCAAAACCCACTCACATTCAGTGCTCACAAAGCTACTGACTTATCCGAGTTTCCTAGAATCAAAGGTTTCTAGCTCACCAGACTTATTCACCTCTGTTCCCCATCTCCTTCCTTTTCCCTGCACAAATTCTGCACAAACTGGCCTCTCACTCAACACTCTGCCATCTTGGCTGCTTCTCCTGGCCTCCTCCATGTGGCCTTTCTCTGCTCTCCTCTCTGCTCTCTCCTCTCTAATGCTAATCTCAGGAACCAAGAGAGCAAGCTCCTGTTCTGCCCCCATTTTATAGTGTATATTCATAAACTTTAATCCAATATACAAAATAGGGAAGTCTCTGATACAAAGTCACTTATCTGGGGCATGATGGGATTGTACCACCCCACATCAAAACAGGTGGGAAAAGCTTAATCCTAAAACCAAGCCCCAAGCTACAAGGATCCTGGCTGCCCACCGCCTGCCCCCAACACACATTAATATCACCTGGGCAACGGCCTTCACGTGGGCAGCGTCATCTTTAACAAAATGAGCATAATACATTTTATCTGCCCAACAATAATGAATTAATGAAACGTGAATTGTGCTTACCTGTCAATGATTGAATATTTATTAAGAAAGTAATAATTGGGAGTCTACAATGTTGTATGTTCCATGCCTTGTTTCAGTAAGAAGTACACAAAGCCATTTGCAAACTCATCGGTGCTCTCTCAAGTTCTCCCGTGCAGAGTGCACGAATCTCATAATCATCTCGCCGCATTGTACTTATCCTTGACAAATAGTCATGTCAAATACAAATACGTCACATCACACGGAATGAATCAACTTTGCATTGATCAAATATGGACATTTACAAATTAGTCTTCCAATATCAAAAAAGAGAACATGTAGGAGGACACTTTTTGAGGGAAGATGGAACTTACAAAAGAAGGGCTGTCCTCCCTAAAGGAGGACGATTGGTCCCCTTATCTGTACAAACCTCCCTTGATGCCTACTTCAATAAATTGACACTAGCAGCAGAAACTAACCCTGACTTTAACACCAGTCCCATCCTCTCCAATAAGCCCATCATCTTTTGCATTATCCAAGACTGTTTAAATTTGAAAATGTTTAAGGATTTGTATGCACAGGAATGTAAAAATAAATACTATACTGAGACAAACTTATTTCTAAGTTGCACTTAATAGGTAAATGTACCTGTTCCAATTTACATACTGGAAGGCAGAAACCATGGGCCAAACCAAAAACATGAGGCTGGTGTGTTCCAAAAGGAAATTTTATTTTAAAAGTGCTTGGGTACAGGCTGGCTGAGGCCAGCAAAGGGTGTCGGCCTTAAGGGAGGAATGGGGCACAAGTTGTATGGATTTGTCAAAGGGCCTTGGGCAAAGGCAGCTGCAAGATAGCTTCTTCTGTTTGTGGTTGGGAGTGGCACCACAGTTCCTCAAAATTGTTTGCACCCTGATCTAATCATCTCTATCAGTATGCAGATGTGAGGGAGGTCTGAGTTGGATTACTGAGTAAACAAGTCCTTATTCCTCCTTCAGGCCTGCATTGTTCTTAAGATGGTGCCTGAGTAGCCATTTTATCTATTTCATACAAATCTAACTAAAGAATAAACCTATAAAACCTATGTTGTTCCATAACTGGGTGACTTCCTATAATGATTTTGAAAGGAACTCCAGAAGAGGAAACTAACCTTGAGATTGATTGAATGTTTGTTCATTTTTCTCACATTTTATGATCTTTCTAGAGAAGGCCAGAATTGTAGGGTGAAATGTTCCACCAAAGGCAGTAAAGGAACTATCAAAATCATCTCTGATTGAGCTGAGGGAGTCCAACTAGCAGCGCCTGATTACCACTGTGATTGTTGCTAAAAGATGTGGTAATACTCCACACCTGGGCATAGTTTATTGCAATCTTCAGAAGGGCCTCTTTGTCCATCAGGGCAGAGGTGAGTGTTGGTCAAATAAGTTTGTAAATATGATATAGAGCAGTGTTTCCCAACATGGGGCCCACGCCCCACAGGGGGGGCAATTCGATAGTTAAGGGGGGCAATTTGAAAATGGACTCGACACGACTTTAACTCTTTCACCCTGGGCCATTTAAATGCAATGCTAGATATCGGTGCCAAATTTAACAAAAAATGCAATTCTTAAATAATTGTGGTAAATAATTATTAAGTATAATTTCATTTGACGAGACCAAAATATCAACTGGGTGATTGGCGTCCTCAAGTAAACTTCGTCCTGGGTTCATCGTGGAGCGTGCCGTCTGCCGCGGGGAACCTAGGACGTTTTAAAAACTCGCTAAACAATGCAGTTATTCTCACCTAATTGGCCCATCGCAACTTCTGTAGTGTTTCACATCATTCAGTTGGTGTTAATTTGAAATAAGTGTCAGTCAAAACTGTTGTAAAAGCTCGTTGATTTAATAAATATACATATATATATTGTATAGATATAATTGGTAAGTATTTGATTTTATTTTTATCAATATTAAACTCTTTATTCAGTTCTTCTTGTATCGGGGCTAGAAAGTAATAATATTTTATAAATATTATTGGGGCTATAATAGTGCATGCACGACAATTTTAATTTTAGAAGCATAACTTTCCAGAAAATTTTGTCAAGTGGAAAAAATATAGATACCTTTTGATTTGCGGTGGTAGTGTAGTAAACGTGTTATATACATTTAAATAAATATGAATTTTTAGTATACGTTTACTCTATGTCACATTGAATATATTTTAACACATATTTTAATATTAGTTTTTAATTGATCTTATTTTTATTTCTTATAGCCCATAGTAAAATGAGTGGTGCAAGCAAGAAAAAAACTCATCAATATTCAGAGGAATATTTAAAATTTGGGTTCACACAAATTAACCGCTGTTCATGATGAGCGGATTCCTTTTTGTCTTTTATGCCAGCAATGCTTGACCAACAAATCAATGAAACGAGGTTGTCTTGAGGCGCATTTGAAGGCGAAACATAGTGCTCATATTAATTCAGATTTGAGTTACTTTAAAACTTTAAAGAAAAATTTTGAATAAAGAACAACATTAAAGTCTCTATTTAGGCCTGACCTGTGGTGGCGCAGTGGATAAAGCATCAACCTGGAAATGCTGAGGTCGCCGGTTCGAAACCCTGCGCTTGCCTGGTCAAGGCACATATGGGAGTTGATGCTTCCAGCTCCTCCCCCCTGTCTCTCTCTCTCCTCTCTCTCTCCCCCTCTCTCTCCTCTCTAAAATGAATAAATAAAATTAAAAAAAAAAAAGTCTCTATTTACTGCTCATACTTCAACTAATAATCGTGTTCTTGAGGCTAGTTATCAAATTTCTTTATTCATCGCTAAAACTGGAGAAAATCACACTATAGGAGAGAATTTAATAAAACCATCAATATCAGCATTTCTTAAAATGGTTCTTGAAAAAGATGACAAAGATGTAAAAGCTATGCCACTCAGTGACAATACTGTTAGCAAAAGAATAGACGAAATGAGTGAGGATATTGAAAAACAACTTATTGAAAAGCTGAAAACAAGAAAATTCTCCTTGCAAATGGATGAATCAACTTTGAGAGACAGTGAGGCAGTATTGATAACTTATGTAAAATATATTGATAAAGGACATTTTGCTGAAGAAATGTTGTTCTGTAAAAGATTAGAAAGCACCACTACCTCCAAAGATATATATAATAAGCTAAAAAACTACTTAGATGTCAATGATATACCAATGAAAAACATAACATCTTGTGCTGCAGATAATGCTCCCAATATGATGGGCAAGAAAAATGGCTGCTTAAAATTGATGAAAGATGCGAATCTAGAAATGATTCTTGTGCATTGTGTTATTCATAGGGAAAACTTGGTAGCTAAAAACATCTCGCCTGTTCTGAATGAAGTATTACATACAGTAATAAAGTGTGTTAATGCTATTAAAGCTAGTGCCAAATGTGAGCATCTTTTCAAGCTATTTTGTGAAGAACAAAATGAAGACCATGTGAGACTTTTACTTCATACTGAAGTAAGATGGCTATCTAAAGGAAACTGTTTGAAAAGATTTATGGAACTGTTTGATACTCTTAGTAATTTTTTAAGTGACAAACCTGAAATGAAGTATCTGTTAACAATAGATGGTAAAGCATTTGTGAGTTATTTAGCCAATATCTTTGAAAAACTAAATATATTAAATAAGCAGCTTCAAGGAACAAATAAAACTCTTGTCGATGCAAAAGCAAAGATATTTGGTTTCATTACCAATATTGAGTTATGTCAGAAACATATTAACAAAAAAACTTTAAACAGTTTCAATGGCTCCAAAAATGTGAAGTAACTGATACCGCTTTACTTGTTATTGTCAATTGTAAAGCCAGGAGGCAGGGCCAGGGCCACTATCACAGCAGCCTTCTGGCCTATGCAGGTTCACATTGGATTCGGACAGTCGGTAAAGAAACAAAGGAGCCAAAAACTGATGGGCCATAGTATTTAATTCTAGCTCGCACCCGGCGGGCAAGTAAAAATACACACTGGGCTCCAAAACCCAGTCACATTCAGTGCTCACAAAGCCACTGACTTATCCGAGTTTCCTAGAATCAAAGGTTTCTAGCTCACCAGACTTATTCACCTCTGTTCCCCATCTCCTTCCTTATCCCAAATACAAACTCTACACAAACTGGCATCTCACTCAGCACTCCACCATCTTGGCTGCTTCTCCTGGCCTCCTCCACGTGGCCTTTCTCTGCTCTCCTCTGCTCTCTCTTCTAATGATAATCTCAGGAACCAAGAGCAAGCTCCTGTTCCTCCCCTATTTTATAGTGTAGAAATCCAAACCTTTAATCCAATATACAAAATAGGGAAGTCTCTAATACAAAGCCACTTCTCTGAGGCATGATTGGATTGTACCGCCCCACATCAAAAAGGGTAGGAAAGGCTTAATCCCAAAACCAAACCCCAGGCTACAAGGATTCTGCCTGCCTTTAGCCCACCCCAACACACACTAATATCACCTGGGTGACGGCCTCCTCGTGTTATCTTTAACAAAGTGAGCATAATACATTTTATCTGCCCAACATCAATCATTTGAATATTCTATCGGCTGATTTAAAAGAAAGGTTTTCTGATTTAAAACAAATTGATTTCCCAACATGGATGATGCAGCCAATGTTAGTGGATTTGTCTGATATATCAACTATGCAGTATCAAGAAGAACTCGCAGAATTGCAAAATGATGAGTCAGTTAAAGCTTTATTTAATATCAAAGGAGCGATGGCATGGCTTTGTGAGGAAACAGAAATCAAATACCCAAATTCAACCAAATGTGCAAGAAAACTATTGCTACCATTTCCATCTTCATTTTTAGCTGAATGTGGATTTAGTGCTGTAAATGATTTACTGGTAAAAAAAAGAAATCAATTGAATATAACACAACGTGGAGACTTGAGACTAAAGCTAACCAAATTGGAACCTAATATAAAATCTCTGTGCAGCAAGCATCAAGCGCAAGGATCACACTAAATTAAAATAATAAATTAATATAGAAAAATTTGTATTAAAATTATTTGGAATTTAAATTTCTGTTTTTCATTATATGTTTTGAAATTTTACTTACTGTGTTTTGTTAACAATTTCATAGTGATTTCTTCCTAGAACCTATCATTTATGTTTATTAAGTGAACAAATCAATTTTTTTTAATTTTTTATTTATTTATTTTAGAGAGGAGAGGGAGAGACAGAGAGAGAGAGAAAGAGAGGGAGAGAGAGGAGAGACAGAGATGAGGGGAGGAGCTGGAAGCATCAACTCCCATATGTGCCTTGACCAGGCAAGCCCAGGGTTTCGAACCGGCAACCTCAGCATTTCCAGGTGGACGCTTTATCCACTGCGCCACCACAGATCAGGCACCAAATCAATTTTTTAATGTTAAAAATTATGTAAGTTACATAGGGGGGGACATAAAAATTTTAGAAAGGTTAAGGTGGGGCATGGCACAAAAAAGGTTGGGGAACACTGATATAGAGGCTTGCTCGCTTATAGTTTGCATTGGGTGCAGGGGACAGATTGTAAGCAGGCAGGATTGTTATACCCTAAGGCTTGGTTTTAAGACTAAGTCTTTCCCACCCTAAATGACTTTGTATCAGAGACTTCCTTGTTTGTATATTGGATTAAAGGTTTTGATTTCTACACTATGAAATGGGGCAGACCAGGAGCTAGCTCTCTCTTGGTTCCTGAGATTAGCAAAAGAGGAGAGAGCAAAAAAAGGCCATATGGAGGAGAGGAGAAGCAGCTAAGATGGCAAAATGCTGAAGGAGAAGCCAGTCTGTGCAGAGTTTTTGCAGAGAGAAGGAGATGGGGAACAGAGGTGAATAAGGCTGGTGAGGTACAAACATTTGATTCTAGAAAATTCGGATAAGTCAGTGGCTTTGAGAGACCTGAATGGAAAGAGAAGTGTTTTCCCACTGTGTGTATTTCTTGTCCACCAGGTGCAAGCTGGAATTAAAGCTAATGGCCCACCAGTTCTTGGCTTCATTGTTTCATTCCTATCTGTCCGAATCAAATGCGAACCTGCATGGGCCAGGCAGCTGTGATGGTGGCCATGGATCCTGGCTTTACTTTTGGCATAGTCTGTGGCAGGATTCAATATGGATCAGTATGGAGCCATCACCGCCTTTGAGAGGTGGAGTAGAGGACTGGCTGCTGTTATGGTTCCCCATGTCTGTCCTTTGGGGGACAATAAGCTGGCTGACTTTTACAGCCATGTGTGAGGAAACTGAGAATTCTGTGGAAAGGCTGCCTGGGACCTGCAAACCAAGCAGTAGAAGGAGATGGAGCAAACATGGGAGAAACAGATGCTGACCCTGGAGCTGGAGGAAGTGCTGGAGGAGGAGGCCAACCAGGTTTTCAAGATTTGACTGGAAATGGAACAGCTGTTAGAGAAGGAATCATAGGTTCATGAGTTGCAGCTTGCCCTGGATGTTGTGGCCAGCAGTGTCAGGAGGCTAGGGCTAAAGCTGGGGCTGGCGCTGCAAGGACTGCGGAGCAAAAGGCACCAGCACCCAGGGCTTGATCCCGGCAGTGGGAGCTGGTGTTTTCAGTTCCTCTTTGGAAGATGAGAAGAATCAGGCTGGAGTTGCAATCCACAGTCTCCAGAAGATGAGAACCCAGCAGCAAGGAGTACCTACTACACCCCTGCTATGTCTGTGATTTTGGGACATAGGGGTGAATGCCATCATGCTCTCTGGAGCAGAGATGAAAATGCTCACTGCCATTGCCACATGCTCCTCCTTGGGACAGTGTAAAACCTGCCAGGATGGCAGAGATGAGGAGGGTGGCTGAGGCTCTATGTGCATGGACTGATTCCTGGACTACGACGAGAATAGGCACTAGCTCCTTTGTTGGATGGACTTATGGATTTTGGACAATGTGAAATACCCTGATGGGGGTGGGGGCAGCTTTGCTGGAGGCCATCCCCAGCTCTGGGAAGCTTTTCCCATGGCTAGAAAGAAATTCGAGGACATTTTGCTCTTTTGGCAAAGTGCTAAGAGACAGGTGTAATGTACCTTTGTAATTGTTGAAATTGTATGATTTGTGATGTTGTTGTAATTTGTGTAATGTGCCTAATTTCCTTGTGCAGAAATATCTGTGCTTTAGATTGTGAAGTGAGCAAAAGGGGTGAAATGTTGGTCAAATAAGTTTGTAAATATGATATATAGGTTTGCTCACTTATACTTTGCATTGGGTGTGGGGGACAGGCTGTAAACAGGCAGGGTTGTTATAGCCTAAGGCTTAGTTTTAAGACTAAGACTTTCCCACCCTAAGTAACTTTGTATCAGAGACTTCCTTGTTTGTGTATTGGATTAAAGGTTTTGATTTCTACACTATAAAATGGGGCAGACCAGGAGCTAGCTCTCTCTTGGTTCCTGAGATTAGCAATAGAGGAGAGAGCAGAGAAAGGCCACGTGGAGGAGAGGAGAAGCAGCCCAGATGCTGGAGTGCTGAAGGAGAAGCCAGTTTGTGCAGAGTTTATGCAGAGAGAAGGAGATGGTAAACAGAGGTGAATAAGGCTGGTAAGGTACAAACCTTTGATTCTAGGAAACTCAAATAAGTCAGTGGCTTTGGAAGCCCTGAATGGAAAGGAAAGTGTTTTCCTACTGTGTGTATTTCTTGCCTGCTGGGTGCAAGCTAGGATTAAAGGTAATGGCCCACCAGTTCTTGGCTCTGTTGTTTCATTACCTCTGTCTGAATCAAATGAGAACATGCATGAGCCAGGTGGCTTTTATGGTGGCCGTGGTTATAGGCTTTACAGTGAAGCATGAAATTTGGGATTCAAATGACCTATAAGAAGGGGTCACAAACTGTTGTGCAGTATCGTTTTACTGAGTTTACATACAGACACAAAGTCCAAATAAATTTTAAGGAGTTTTATTAAAAGGAGGAAATTTATATGCTGGCCTCATATGGCTGACATGAGGCATAGCTGACCCAAATCATGCACGTTGTGCACAGCCCTGAAGCAGGTTATATACCTTTGATCACACACAGGTTAGTGGGAAGAGGGGGAGAGGGACTGATGACACAATACATTAGCAAGCTTATAACACTTGTCGATAGGTTTTATAAAAATATTCCTATATCTTAAAACTTACAAAGTAACACAATAGCAAAAATGTTGTTCTACATATGTTGGTCAAGTAAGTTTGGAAATATGATATATATGTTTGCTCACTTGTAGCTTTCATTGGGTGTGGGGGACAGGCTGTAAGCAGGCAGGGCCATTATAGCCTAAATCTTAGTTTTAATACTAAGCTTTTCCTCACACCCTTGACTGTTGCATAATAGCGGGTGGTGCACTCTCATGAGGAATCCCATTATGCCTCAGATAAATGACTTTGTATCAGAGACTTCCTTGTTTGTATACTGGATTAAAGATTTTGATTTCTACAATGTAAAATGGGGCAGAAAAGCCCATGCTGGAGCAGGGCAGAAAAAGGCCATGTGACGAGAGGCAGCCAAGATGGCAGAGTGCTGAGGGAGAAGCCAGTTTGTGCAGAATTTGTGCAGAGAGAAGGAGATGGGAAACAGAGGTGAATAAAGCTGGTGAGGTAGAAATCTTTGAAGTCAGTGGCTTTGGGAATCCTGAATGGAAAGGGAAATGTTTTCCCATGCTGTGTATTTCTCACCACTGAGTGAGAGATAGGATTAAAGTTAATGGCCCACCAGTTCTTGTCTCCATTTTTTCATTACCATCTGTCCAAATCAAATGTGAACCTGCATGGGCCAGGCGGCTGTGATGCTGGTTGTGGCTACTGGCTTTACAACATATTAAAAGATATTCTCAGAGAGAGACAAGATAGTGATGGATAGGTGGACGTACCAACTTCCACCTCCCAGAACCAAAGTGGATTACAAACTAATTTTAAGAACCATCATCTGGAAAAACCAACTTTGGACTAAACTAAGAAGACTTTTCAACCAAGGAACACTGAAGAAGCCACATAGACACTGATAGGAAAAGCGGAAACGTGGAGAGGGCTCTGCCTAGCTGCCTGGAGTAAATGGCAGCTGGGAGAGGCTTGTGTGGCGGGAAGTGAGTTTAGCAGAGAGAGGAGGGTCCTGAGTCCCAGGAATAAAGCCCCAGCCTGCAGCCCCAGAGCCTAGAAGAGGTGTATGCACAGTATTTAGCTGGAAACAAGTCGGGATACTGTTTATGAGAAAGAGACTGATTTCTCCGACCCAAGATTCTTCTTAAAGGGAATGTGCAGAACACCTCTCTCACAACCACTCACCAGGGGCTCTGGGGGATGGGGAGAGAAGAGAAGACCAGAGTAGCAGGAAGAGAGTGTAATCTAGGAGGCACAGGGAGAAACATTTGGAGAGACAGCCACCCTAACCTCTGGGACAAATCCCTCCCCAAATCTGAAGTGAATATTTCCCCTGGAAACAGCAATACCAGCAAAGGGAAGCAGGACACCAGCCAAACAAGCTCTCCCATGGCACTCAGAGCAGAGTCGCTTAGAAGGAGGGAGCTTTTGGGACTACAGTAGTGAGTGTTAGGGTCTGAGCAGCAGCACCCTCATCCACATGGCTGAGGGCTCACCAGAGGGCGGGTGGCAGCGAGATGCGGAAGTGTGGTTCTGTTGGCAAGGGCAGAAGCCAGCTGGCCACCACTGAGGCCCAGGTGTGAGCTCAGTCTTGCCCAGCTGGGGAGGAGGAGGCATGCAAAAGTGATCAGGACCAGGTGGGGGCCACCTGCAATCCAGCCTGTGGGGGAAAGGCAGGAGCCCCAGAAGGGGTGGAGACCTGCCCTTGAGCAAGGGAGCAGGAGCACAGCCATGCCCTGTAGGTGGAACTGAGGCTTGTGGCCTGACTTGGGAGCTGGCACCTCCTGCGGGGGTGAAGCCAAAATCCCAGAAAAGGCGGAGCCCACTACTTAGTGTGGGCACACAGTCCCACCCAGCCTATGGAGCCAAGGCTTGCAGCCCTCTTATAAGGGGGCTGTTCCTACAAGGATGGGGCAAAAGCCCGGAATCAGGCAGAGACCTGCAGCTTAGCAAAGGTACTCACTCCTGCCCTCAGGGCCGAGCATAACATGGGGCTTTTACACCCAAGCATGTGATCACAGCCACTCCCATGAAGGATAGGCAGAGACTACAGCAACAGCCCCAGTGGGCAGGCACCAGCAATACCCATACCCAAACACCCTAGGCAACAGCAGCAGAGGGAGTGCCAGGCCTGCAGACAGACCATACTTAGAAAACACAGAGGCCACACCCAGTGGAATCCAGTGGCCAAAATCTTATTTTACACAGACAGAATAAGAAGGCAGAGAAATGTAACACAAATGAATCAAAAGAAATCCCCATTAAAGGACCTGAATGAGTCAGATATAACCAAATTACTAGATGCAGAATTAAATTAATGATTGTTAGGATGCTCAAAGATCATAGAGCAACAATAGATGGTTATTACAAACACCTAAATAAAGAGATAGCAAATATAAAAAAGGACATTGAAATAATAAAAAAGAATCAGTCAGAAATGACAAATACAATATCAGAAATCAAGAACACAGTGGAAGGAATTAAAAGCAGGATGGATGAAGCTAAGAATTGAATCAGTGAGTTAGAGGAAAAGATAAATAAAGGCACGGAAGCAGAGCAGAAAAAAGAAAAGAGACTCAAAAAGTCTGAGGAAACTCTAAGAGAACTCCATGACAACATGAAGAGAAATAACATACACATTATAGGGGTTCCTGAAGAAGAAGAGAAAGGACAAGAAATAGAGACTTTGTTCAATCATATCATAGCTGAAAACTTCCCTCAATTAAGGCAGGAAAACATCTCACAAGTTCAAGAAGCACAGAGAACTCCATTAAGGGGAAACCCAAAGAAATCTACACCAAGGCGCATCATAATTAAAATACCAAAGCTAAGTGATAAAGATAAAATATTAAAAGCTGCTAGAGAAAAAAAGACTATCACCTACAAAGGAGCCCCCATAGGAATCACTTTCGACTTCTCAACAGAAACACTTGAGGCCAGAAGTAAATGGCAAGAAATATTTAAAGTAATGCAGAACAAGAGCCTACAACCAAGACTACTTTATCTAGCAAGGCTATCATTTAAAATTGAAAGAGAAATAAAAAGCTTTGCAGATAAAAAAAACTCAAGAAATTCACTACAACCAAACAAAGGCTGCAAAAAATGCTAAGCGGCTTGTTGTAAACAGATCAAAGGAGAAAAAGAATATAGCAAAAGAGGAATACAGTTTTAAAGAATAAAATGGCAGTAAACAATTACATACCAATAATAACCTTAAATGTAAATGTATTAAATGATCCGATCAAAAGACATAGGGTAGCTGTGTGGATTAGAAAACAGGACCCATATATATGCTGTCTACAGGAGACACACCTTAAAACAAAAGATGCACGTAGACTGAAGATAGAAGGATGGAAAAAATATTTCATGCAAATTGAAATAAAAAAAAGCTGGGGTAGCAATACTTATATCAGACAAAATGGACTTTAAAACAAAGACTATAGTAAGAGATAAAGAAGGTCACTACATAATGATAAAGGGAGCAATCCAACAGGAAGATAAAACCGTTATAAATATCTATGCACCTAATATAGAAGCACCTAAATATATAAAGCAGACTTTGATGGATTTAAAGCAGGGGTCTCAAACTCGTGGCTCGCGGGCCGCATGCAGCCCGCCCACCAATTTTGTGCGGCCCGCAGATTAATCCACAAAGTTTGATTAGTCTGCGGGCCGCACAAAATTGGTGGGCGGGCCGCACGGCCGCAAGTTTGAGACCCCTGATTTAAAGGGTGAGATCAACAGCAATACTATAATAGCAGGGATTTCAATAACCTACTAACATCACTACATAGATACTCAAGAAATAAAATTAACAAAGAAACAGCAGACTTAAAGGACACAGTAGATCAACTCGATTTAATAGATATCTTCAGAACCTTTCACCCTAAAGCAGCAGAATATACATTCTTTTCAAGTGCTCATGGTACATTCTCTAGGATAGACCATATGTTAGGGCACAAAAGCAGTCTCAACAAATTTAAGAAGATTGAAATCATACCAAGCACTTTCTCTGATCACAATGGCATGAAACTAGAAATCAACCACAACAGAAAAACTGAAAATACTCAAACACTAGAAAACTAAATAGCATGTTATTAAATAACAAATGGGTTAACAATGAGATCAAAGAAGAAATTTAAAAATTCCTAGAAACGAATGATAACGAGTATACATTAACTCAAAATTTATGGGACACAGCAAAAGCAGTCCTGAGAGGGAAGTTCATAGCATTACAGGCACACCTCAAGAAGGTAGAAAAAGTGCAAATAAACAACTTGACCTTGCATCTAAAAGAACTAGAAAAAGAACAGCAAGTAAAGCCCAGAGCTAGTAGAAGGAAGGAAACAATAAAAATCAGAGCAGAAATAAATGACATAGAGGCTAAAGAAACAATACCGAGGATCAATGAAACCAAGAGCTGATTCTTTGAAAAGGTAAACAAGATCAATGAACATTTAACCAGACTCACCAAGAAAAAAAGAGAGAGAACTCAAATAAATAAAATTAGAAATGAGTGTGGAGAAATAACAACTGACACAACAGAAATACAAAATATTGTAAGAAAATACTATGAAGAATTGTAAGCCAAAAAACTAGACAACCTAGATGAAATGGACAAATTCTTTGAAACATATAATCTTTCAAAAATAATCTGCAAGAATCAGAAAACCTACACAGACCAATTACAACAAATGAGATTGAAACAGTTATCAAAAAACTCCCAACAAAGAGAAATCCGGGGCCTGATGGTTTCACAAGTGAGTTCTACCAAATATTCAAAGAAGAACTAACTCCTATCCTTCTCAAACTATTTCAAAAAATTCAAGAGGAAGGAAGACTTCCAAACTCCTTTTATGAAGTGAGTATAATTCTGATTCCAAAACCAGGCAAAGACAACACAAAGAAAAACAATTATAGGCCAACATCCTGATGAATTTAGATACTAAAATCCTCAACAAAATATTAGCAAACCGAATCCAGCAATATATGAAAAAAATCATACACCATGATCCAGTGGGATTTATTCTGGGGAGGCAAGGCTGGTACAATATTTGCAAATCAATCAGTTTGATTCATCACATAAACAAAAGGAAGGAGAAAAACCACATGATAATTTCAATAGATGCAGAAAAAGCATTTGATAAAATCCAGCACCCATTCATGACCAAAACTCTCAGCAAAGTGGGAATACAGGGAACATACCTCAACATGATATAGGCCATCTATGACAAACTCACAGCCAACATCATACTCAATGGGCAAAAATTAAAAGCAATCCCCTTAGGATCAGGAACAAGGCAGGGGTGCCCCCTTCACCACTCTTAGTCAACATAGTTCTGGAAGTCCTAGCCACAGCAATCAGACAAGAAAAACAAATAAAAGGCTGCCAAATTGGAAAAGAAGAAGTAAAACTATCATTATTTGCAGATGATATGATATTGTATAATAGGAAACCCTAAAGTCTCAGTCAAAATACTACTAGAGCTGATAAATGAATTCAGCAAGGTGGCAGGATATAAAATTAATACTCAGAAATCAGAGGCATTTTTATACACTTACAATGAACTGCCAGAAAGAGAAATTAAGGAAGCAATCCCCTCTACCATTGCAACCAAAAAAATTAAGTACCTAGGAATAAATTTAACCAGGGAGATTAAAGACTTGTACTCGGAAAATTATAAAACATTAATAAAAGAAATCAGAGAAGATACAAACAAATGGAGGCATATACCGTGCTCATCGTTAGGAAGAATAAACATCATTAAAATGTCTATATTACCCAAAGCAATTTATAAATTCAATGCAATACTGATTAAAATACCAATGACTTACTTCAAAGATATAGAACACATATTCAGTTATTTATATGGAACCAAAAGAGAACACGAATATCCTCAGCAATCTTGAAAAGGAAGAAAAAGTGGGAGGTATCACACTTCCAGATATCAAGTTATACTACAAGGCCATTGCACTCAAAACAGCCATGTATTGGCATAAGAACAGGCATATAGATAAATGGAACAGAACTGAGAACCCAGAAATAAACCCACAGCTCTATGGACAACTGATATTTGACAAAGGAGGTAAGAACATACATTGGAGTAAAGACAGCCTCTTCAACAAATGGTGTTGGAAAAATTGGACAGCTACCTGCAAAAAATGAAACTACACCACCAACTTACACCATTAACAAAAATAAACTCAAAATGAATAAAAGACTTAAATGTAAGCCATAAAACCATAAGCATCTTAGAAGAAAACATAAACAGTAAGCTCTCTGACATCTCTTGCAGCAATATATTTGCCAATTTATCTCCACAGGCAAATGAAATAAAAGACAGGATTAACAAATGGAACTATATCAAACTAAAAAGCTTCTGCACAGCTAAAGACAATAAGAACAGAATAAAAAGACAAACTACACAATGGGAGAATATATATTTGACAATACATCTGATAAGGGGTTAATAACCAAAATTTATAAAAAAAAACTTGTAAAATTCTGTACCAGGAAGACAAACAATCCAATCCAAAATGGGTGAAAAAAATGAATAGACACTTCTCCAAAGAGGACATATAGAAAAATGGCCAATAGGCATATGAAAAAATGCTCAACATCACTAAGCATTAGAGAAATGCAAATTAAAACCACAATGAGATATCACCTTACACCAGTCAGAATGGTGCTCATCCACAAAACAACACAGAATAAGTGCTGATGAGGATGTAGAGAAAAGGGAACCCTCCTGCAGTGCTGGTGGGAAAGCAGACTGGTGCAACCACTGTGGAAAACAGTATGGAGATCCCTCAAAAAATTAAAAATGGAACTGCCTTTTGACCCAGCTATACCACTTTTAGTAATATACCCCAAGAACACCATAGCACTGTTTGAAAAGAAGAAATGCACCCCCATGTTTATGGCAGCATTGTTCACAATAGCAAAGATCTGGAAACAACCCAAGTGTCCGTCAGTGAAAGAGTGGATTAAAAAGCTTTGCTACATATATACTATGGAATACTACTCAGCCATAAGAAATGATGGGATCAGATCATTTACAACAATGTGGATGGACCTTGATAACATTATACTGAGCAAAATAAGTAAATCAGGAAAAACTAAGAATTATATGATTCCATACATAGATGAGACATAAAAATGAGACTCAGAGACATGGACAAGAGTGTGGGGGTTATATAGAGGGGGGAGGAGAGGGAGGGGTTTGGGGGAGGGGAGGGTCACAAAGAAAACCAGTTAGAAGGTGAAGGAAGACAACTGGACTTTGGGTGATGGGAATGCAGCATAATCAAATGTCAAAATAACCTAGAGATGTTTTCTCTGAACATATGTACTCTGATTTACCAATGTCACCCCATTAAAATTAATTTAAAAAAAAGATATTCTCAAATTTTCTAGTGTTTATTTCCCATTCCTTTCTTAGAGGTATATACATCAATCACTCATTTTTCAGGAGGGGAGGGGGAATTTACATGGTGCCAGGGGATTAAGCACCTGCAAATGGCCCATTAAAAAAGAAAGAAAGAGAAAGGAAAAATGGCTTGCCTTATCTATCCCTAACATCCCCACACCTAGCTAAGTTTTTACCCTGTTTCTCACAGAGGTGGGGAAGGGGGAAACTAAGTCTCCCCAGCATAAAGATTTCTTTACAATATCATTCTGTTGTCTATTCTGAGTTGGTGCAAATCACACACAAGTATAAAAATCATTTTTACAAAATCTCTCTGTATGCCTAACCTAAATTATAAAATGCTCTTTAAGCTTCCTGGTAAAAAAGGGTTTCCTACACAGTATGTCTCTGCAAGCTAGGAAACTTTCACATTCCTTTACGTTCACTCCCTTTAGAAAGAAGAAGACAAGAAACCTAACTATTTTCCCTAAAATATTAATATTAATTTTCTATTCTTTGGTACCTCACCACAAAATTATACCAGGTATTGGCCACCTAACACAGAGCTGGGAGCACTAAGACACTCATGCCTTCCTCAGCGACCCAACTTCCTCTTCTGCATGAAAAGAAGTCTAACTCCTGAAAGATAACAGGCAATGACACCATAGTGCCTTTAGAGACCACTTTTGGGGGACACACTCACCAACTAACTGGGAGAAATTTAACCTTGGGTCCCAACTAACTGGGAGAAATTTAACCTTGGCTTTATTAAACTAAGATCTGTAGTTTTGAAATGCAAATACCTAGTATTCAAAAACTGTTAAATGAGCCATTTTTTTTAAAATGCAAATTTCTAGGAGGTAAATCTTACCAAGAGAAAAACCTTAGCCTTCTGAGCAAATCAATGAAACCTATTTCAACTGTTACTTTCTAGATCAGTGAGTTTTGTATTATAATACTTGTCTTATGAAATTATGTCTCTTAAAAGTATATGTTTGCCAAAAGAAGAGCCTGTGTTTTTAGAAGATACAAAATAATCTAGGGTGCTAATTGCTTACTTTTTAGTTGTCTAATGCAGTTAGAGTTATGTTCTTTTCACAATGTTTAAAGGACAAGGATTTTCTGTTACAGTAATATAATGTTATTGTGATTAAATATATAGAAATATAAAAAATATGGAAGACATATAAAAATAAGTTAGGATATAATATTAAAAGCTATTAAGGCAAGTGAATAAGGGTATGACATCTGGACAGGAATTAATCTAGTGCAGGGGTAGTCAACCTTTTCATACCTACCGCCCACTTTTCTATCTCTGTTAGTAGTAAAATTTTCTAACCGCCCACTGGTTCCACAGTAATGGTGATTTATAAAGTAGAGAAGTAACTTTACTTTATAAAATTTATAAAGCAGAGTTACAGCAAGTTAAAGCATATAATAATAATTATTTATCAAGTACTTTATGTCGGATTTTCACTAACTTTGGCAGACTAAATCTTTATAAAACAACTTACTATAGTTAAATCTATCTTTTTATTTATACTTTGGTTGCTCTGCTACCGCCCACCATGAAAGCTGGAACGCCCACTAGTGTGCAGTAGGGACCATGTTGACTACCACTGATCTAGAATATACAGATATGATAGACTCTGCCTTTCACACAGGGCCCAGTTAGTGTGTGTGTGTGTGTGTGTGTGTGTGTGTGAAGTTATATAGAGATAAAAAGTGGCTTGATGTCATAACTCTGTAGGTTAACATAAACAAGAAGCTTCCCTAGGAACATCTTAAAAGTGGCTATGACATTTTGGTAGATTAACATAAAAAGGGCTCCCTGTGAGGATCTCCTAAAAAGATGGTTTGAGGTGATAATCCTGTAGATTGACACCTGTTAGAAGGTGTAGGCCAGGAAACGTACTAAGCTAAGGGACCCCCTGCTGCAGAAGTCACCCAGATTCTAATGCTGAACGTGGACTGTCTCCACATTCCTCTGACAAAAAACAGCAGAGAGGAGAGGAGCATGCCAATGGGGCCCCTTTAAGCTGTACCCAGGCACACCAAAAAGATTTGTGAGTAATAAACTGCCTGTGTGATTCTTGAAACTAACTTGTGTGTCGGTCGTGTCTTTCCTCCGGTGGCAGTTGGTCTCAGCACTGATAAGTAGAATTCTTGTAGCCACTTCAGGAGTAGTCTCAAAAAGGCTGCCAGCCCTGCTGATAAGCAGGAGTGTCCCACTGCACGGGGAAGTCGAATCAGGGACACCTAATCAACATAGAGCTTGGGCTCTACTGGGAAATTTTCCTTTTGCTTTATATTTTTCTCCCTACCTGGTCTCTCCAAAGTTTGGCAGTTATTAATGAGTAAATGATGACAATATGCTTGTTTGCATAAATCCAATAAGAATCTGTTCTCTTTACAATAGGACACATAAGGACAGTTTCCAATTGTGGTTTTATTAACCAAGGCTGACAGGAATGTTATGTCTGAGAGAGACATGCCTGGACCCTGAATGTCACCAGAGAGCTTTAAAAAATTAAGATTGACTTTCAAAGTTGATAAAAGCCTAATAAATAAATAGCCTGGTACCTTTCTTATTTATGTGGTTCATGGAAGTCTTTCCAGGTAAAGAACAAAGATTGCTTTCTAGAGAGGTGGTAAGTAAAGAACCTCAAGATATTTTTGAGGACTTTAACTTGAGGAACTTACTCAAACCTATAGGTAATGAAGGCAAAGTCTATTGGAAATATGTGGCTTGTCTTCTTCACCCTGAATGGCTAACACTCCTGAAGATTCCTTACAAGATTACAGCAAAGCAGATCTAGAAGAGTGTATATGATCAATTACTATTCTTGTTGTGTTTATGCAAATAATGAGAACAAAGTCAGATTAGGAATGCAGTCTCTTTAATAAAATGAAGGTAACTGTCAGAAGAAAAATTATGTTTCAATGGACATCACAATGCCCAGTGGTAGATATTAGTCTCTAGTTCAGTTAATTGTCTTCAATGTTTGCTTTTCACCTGTAAACTAAACTGGTTCCAGAATTATTCTAGTTTTCTTCAACCCTCCAAACCAAAATTTTCCGTTTTTCTCCAGTCCTCTGACTATGAACTGAAATGTTTTTCCTAAGGCTGTGTCTGTACACCATACAGAATTTACACGAGTACCTGATGATGTTCAAACAGCAGACAAAGAGGAGCTATCCAATTTCACTGCTTGCTTACATTCCAGCGAAAGCCTTACATCAGGAAGTATTCTCATCTCTCAGTCTTGCAGACTCACAAACTGATTATTTTAAAAGCCTTCATGTTTTTTTCTTCTGCTTTTACATAATTTACAACTTTTATTTTTATGTACCAGTGTTTTGAGTTTTGGGGGTATATACCCAGTAGAGGGATTGCTGGGTCATATGATAGTTCCATTTTTAATTTTTTGAGGAACCACCAGACTTTCTTCCATAATGGTTGTACTACTTTACATTCCCATCAACAGTGAATGAGGGTTCCTTTTTCTCCACAGCCTTTCCAACACTTGTTATTACCTGTCTTGTTGATAATAGCTAATCTAACAGGTGTGAGGTGGTATCTCATTGTAGTTTTGATTTGCATTTCTCTAATAGCTAATAAAGATGGGCACCTTTTCATATATCTGTTGGCCATTTGTATTTCTTCCTGGAAGAAGTATCTGTTCATGTCCTCTTCCCATTTTTTATTAGATTATTTGCTGGTTTGTTGTTGAGTTTTATAAGTTCTTTGTATATTTTGCATATTAGGCCCTTATCTGTGCTGTTTGAAAATATCATCTCCCATTTAGTTGGCCATCTGTTTGTTTTGTTGTCAGTTTCTCTTGCTGTGCAAAAACTTCTTAGTCTAATGTAATCCCATTCATTTATCTTTTCCTTCACTTCCCTTGCCTTAGAGTCAAATTCATAAAGTGCTTTTTATGGCCAAGGTCCATGAGTTTAGTATCTATGTTTTCTTTAATGTAATTTATTGTTTCAATATTTATATTTAGGTATGTAAAGACACATGCAGCCCTATATTCATCGCAGCATTGTTCACAGTGGCTAAGACATGGAAACAACCAGAAAGTCCTTCAATAGATGATTGGATAAAGAAGATGTGGTATATATATACTATGGAATACTATTCAGCCATAAGAAATGATGACATAGAATTATTTACAACAACATGGATGGACCTAGATAACATTATACTGAGTAAAATAAGTAAATCAGAAAAAACTAAGAACTAATGATTCCATTCATAAGTGGGACACAAAAATGAGACTCAGAAACATAGACAAGAGTATAGTGGTTATGGGAGGGAGGAGGAAAGAGGAGAGGGAGAGGTGAGGGGAGTGGAGGAGCACAAAGAAAACCAAATAGAAGTTGACAGAAGACAATTTGACTTTGGGTGATGGGTATACAACATAATCAAATGTCAAAATAACCTGGAGATGTTTTCTCTGAATCTATGTACTCTAATCAATATCACCCCATTAAAATTAATAATAAAGAAAAAAAACTTTTATTTTTAATTTATTGTGCTGACATGGTTTCAAGTGTACATACATCTTATTTATCTGCATGTTTGTTTACATAATATTAGGCCTCATTTAGAAACTCACTTCTGTCATTGCCTGCTGAAATGGACTCAACCATTTGGATGGGTTAACTTGTTGGGTAGGTAAAGTATGGAGAGATCTATTGGCTTTGTTTGAAACTGCTTTCCCTTTTCTCCCCAGTGCTTCAAACAGAAAGGCCTGCTTCAGGAGGAAATCTTAGAGTGTTCTTAGCTTAATTGAATTAAGTGAACTAAACCAGAGGGCTTCAGACAGGTGGGACACCTTTCTCTGGGAAACCTCTCTGCTAACCTAAGCTGAGACACTGTAAAGTTCATCCTTCTTGCTATCACCTGGTTTTTAACTGTCACCATACCTTTAATTGCTATAATACCCCTCAGTTTTTGATGAAGACTTTTAACCTTCTCATCAAATTTGTCACCTCTGGAATTCAAAAAGAGTGCCAGCTTGTGCAGCAGTGCATCCGCTAAGCACTGTGTGTGCTGCCTCCCAAAGGCAGCAGCACACTTCCCTGGGCCTAACAAAACCCCTCTCCCCTCACATGAAGTCTCCTGTTCCCTTTTTCTCATTTCTTTATTTGACAGATAGCAAGAATCCCTGGGCTGAGAATAGGGGGGACTATGCCCCTTGGTAATTGGAAGAAGTTACAAAAAATGAGACCTTTATCCATTTACTCTTGTAAGATTACAAGTGCCCAGTGATTTTCAGTGGGGAAGAAATGTGTTAGCATAGGTAGCTATATATATATTAATGAAGGATGAGAGCAAAGGAATCAGACATTAAAAAGCCTAATAAACCAAGGAGCTGATATGAACAATAAGTGTGGTTTACTAAGAAGCTACAGCTTCACACAGTACCCCAGGGCTCACAACATTTTCCCGCTGTGGCACTAATATAAGGTTATAGTAATTAAATATATAGAAATACAAAAAAATATGGAAGATACATAGAAATAATTAGGATATAATATTAAAAGCAATTAAAGAAATTAAAGTTATGCCATCTGGATAGGAATTAATCTAGTGTATACAGATATGATAAACAGACTCTGCCTTTTGTGCAGGGCCCAGTTAATGTGTGTGTGAAGTTATATAGAGATAAGTGTTCCCTAGGAACACCTTAAAAGTGGCTGATGTAACATTTCAGTAGATTAACATAAAAAGGGCTCCCTCTGAGAAACTTTCAAAAAGGTGATTTGAGGTGATAATCCTGTAGATTGACACCTGTTAGAAGGCCTAGGCCAGAAAAGGTACTAAAGCTAAGGGGACTCCCTGCTGTGGTAGTTGCCCAGACTCCAATGTTGAATGTGGACAGTCTCAACGTCCTCTGACCAGACTGAGCTGAGAGGAGCATGCCAACAGGGCCCCCATTGAGCTGTATCCAGGCACACTAAAAGGATTTGTGAATAATAAACTGCCTGTGTGATTCTTGCAATTAACTTGTGTGTTGGTCGGGTCTTTCCTCCAGTGGCAGTTGGTCTTGGGACTGATAAGGAGAATCCTCATAGCCGCCTTAAGAGTAGTCTCAAAGAGGCTGTCAGTCCTGCTGTTAAGCAGGAGTGTCCCACTGTGCGGGGAAGTCAAATCAGGGATGCCTGATTGAAATAGAGCTCAGGCTCTACTGGGACAGCTGCCAAGGGGGTTATCATCCCTTCCTCCCCATATAGGAAAGAAAAAAAACAGTTTTTCCAACTTCCCAAGGTACAACCTATCTACTTGTCTGGACTATGGTGGGGGAGAAATAAACAATAAAGGAAAAATTACTCTGCTGGGACCATACCCAGTAAAAGCCAAGATGACACAGGAGGAGTTAAACACATGTGCAATAGTAACTAAGATGGTGACCATAAGTGGTAGAGTCTAGCCTGGAAAAAGGATCAGATTGGATGAGGAACATAGAAACCAGAAGGTCTAAGAAACAGATTGGTCAGGGGGAGGACAGAATGGAATTTGAACGAGTATTTGTTGTTTCCCAAGTTTAACAAAACTCTCTCTCTCTCTCTCTTTCTCTCTCTCTGAAACACATGCCTTCCCATTGCTTGCACACCCTGTCTCCACAACAGACATGCAGGCTTAGCAGCCACCTGGGGATCTGCAGTCATGTGGACTCCAAGCACAGGCTCCAAGAGCAGACCTAGGCAAGGTGCCAGTCAAGCACAGCCAGGAACAGACTAAACTAGCTAATGGGTAGAGTCTAAATTGGACTAAGCCTTAGCATGGCACAAAATTTCTGGACACTAGCCCTATTTCTGGGCTTGATGAAGACAAGGCTGGATTTTTTTCCACAGAAGGATGGAACTGAGCCTGCTACAGTCTTTTGTGTTTGCTCCAGCTTCAATAAACCTCACCACTACACCACATCCTCCCATACCTGTGTCCCTAGAAATGCTTTTCTCATGACTTCAGAAAAGCATGCCATTTCCACCGGCAACAATGACAGGATATTAAGCATCTTCATGCAAATTAATCATTTTTAGTGGTAAAGTAGTCTGACTTGTCATTAAGTCTCTTGAAATAACCAATCAGTGTACTAACATAACATTATTCTCAGTTAATGAAGTTCAGAGTATCTACACTAATTTTATAATATAGATATTAAATCCAAATAGGACTGCAGAAAAATGACTTCTTTTCATAAAATAAGCATTGGTTTAGAAACGCCTTATCACATGTATCTGGCTTTAGATAAATACACAGTTAATTTACTCTGCTTGGGAAAAGGCTCTTCACTGATTTTTTTTTCCTTTAATGCAATGTCCTTGTGCAATAGTGGATATGATTCAAGCATCATCATACATGTTATTCAGCACTTCTGGACAGCAAATATCTTTCTATATCACATCCTGACTGAAGAAAGACTTATCTTTCCAATTAGAAAATAATTTAAACATCCTGGCAATCCTACATCTGTGCCCTCTTAAATGAGAATATCCACTTGATACAATCTATCTTGTAAAGGGTATTGTTGAAAGGTCAGTTGAAAAAAATAGATCTATTGGACAGGCAAAAGAACCATGTTGACTAAGGTTGCCTAGGACTTCTGTGTTACTATTGTAAAGGTAATTGCTTCCAAGAATACATATTTGATAGCTAAACATGATAGTAGATCAACATTATTCTATTAAGAAAAGTTCTTAATAAGATAATTCAAATAAGAATAGTAATTTCAGGATAAAACTTAATTACCAGAATACATCTGTTTCAATTAAAAAATTTGTCAAATTAAAAAATATATCTTTTTGATTAAATTATTTTTCTGATTTTCTTTTTATGTAAACAACTTTCATAACTCCACATATTTATATTTGGATTTTTGATAGTTTAACAGAAAAGATCAAGTTATTATATAAGGAGTGTAAAGTATCTGTCTGTTTGGGATGCTAAAAATGTTCTGGAAATTTATAGTGGTGATACCTGCACAGCACTGTGAATGTGCTTTATGACAGTAAATTGTATACTTAAGAATAGATAAGAAAGTAAAAAAAAATTTTAAAGGAGGGAAAGAAATACGTAAGGAAAATAAGGTAGATATAGGGATAAAACAAAAAAATAAATCATTTTTCAAACAACAACTTTCTTATCTTCTCCACAAATGTCTCCTGTTTCATATTAATTACAAAAGTGCCATTGTATTTATAACATAGATTATATTTTCCCATATGCATCTAGAGGTACAGATGTTTATATTAGAACTGAATGAAGAAACATGGAAAGAAAAAATGAAGGGAGGGACGGAGAGAGACAGCAAACTTCCTTTTGTCTTTCCTGTCCTTGCTTTGGTGATGTGAAGATTCTGTTTGCAGGTTTGCTGGAACTACTAACATTCTGCTTTGTAGATAATGTTTGAAACATTTCTTAAGTATTAGTTTTGTGTTTCTTAAAATAAGTACAATAATTAATGTAAGAGGATATTAGCACTTTAGTAATCTCTTAATTACTATGAGAGGTTTTTCAAATATAATTATTTGACAATATTAGGAAGAAGCCTTATAGGAAGGGGATATTAAGTGGCAAAGAAAGAAAGAAAGAAAGAAAGAAGGAAGGAAGGAAGGAAGGAAGGAAGGAAGGAAGGAAGGAAGGAAGGAAGGAAGGAAGGAAGGAAGGAAAAGACAAAGAAAGGAGGGAGGGCGGGCTGGAGGGAAGGAGGCAGGGAGGGAGGGAGAAAGGAAGGGAAAAAGGGATGGAGGGAGGGAGGGAGGAAGAAAGGAAGGAAAGAGAGAAAGAAAAAGTGAAGGAAGGGCAAGAAAAAACTAACTGCTGGGTTAATTGCTTACATGAGAAACAGTACAGATTGCAATAGCTATATTAAGATAACGTTAAAATAAAGGTGCATGTGTTATGACATAATGTAGAAAAATTTAAGAGTTTTTCCTTAGTCCCAGAGCTACTTTAAAAGAAAGAAAGGAAGAAAAAATATTTGTCAGAGTGATTAATGATCTAAGACTTTATTGATAATTATTAGCAAACAAAATCATTGCCTTTACTGAAAGAACATATTATCTAGTAGGGTACTTAAAATATAAAGACATTAAGCTACTACAGATCTGAATAATTAAGTTTGTGAAAGACAAGAATTGAAAAATGGTAGCCATAGAAGGGCTCCAGGAGACCAAAACATTATTGTTTTGCTCTCTACTCCCTTCTTTTTCTTCTTCTCCCCCATTTTTATTTTTAGCCTTAATTTTTCATGAAAGAACTTTGTTTTCTCTGTGATGACGTGACATAAATACATATCAAAATAATATTTTAAAAGGTACAAATAACTTAAAGCTAACAATGTTATTAACCAATGTCACCTCAATTTAAAATTTTAAAGTTACATGTATTTATAAAACTTTTAATATGCATTTAAATTTTTTATAAATATGTAGATATTTTCAGAAATCACTATATTAATAGGTTAATAGAAAAAGAAAAACACTGCATTACTGCATTTCCTTGTTCATTGACTCTGTACCCACCAGTCTTGCTTCCCAGAGGCGATCATTTCAAATTCTTTCTTTTTTTTTTTCCTTGCAAATCTCCATGGCTTTAATTAACAATCAACAACAAAGAAATTATTGGTTGATCAATTTAGCCAGCTTCTATTGACTTTCATTATGATCATAGAAATTTTGCTCTCAAATGTAAGAAGCTCCAAAATTCCCCCTTTCTTTTCCTATACTTACATCTCAATTTTTGGTTAAATCAATATTAAATTTATTTTATTGTAACTAAAGAAGTAGCCATTACTTCTGGGACAAATAGTGTACTAAATTAGGTTCATCCTTTTTAGTTTTCATTTTTATTGGATTTATAATAGCCTTTTTTACTTGCTTTTTTATAACATATCATAGGAAACTAATAGTATCTTATTTAAAGAAGAAAATTATAATATATTCTGCACCTATAATTCTAAATATAAGAAACTGAGTAAAGCTAGATCAATAAGGTTATGACTCATATAACTTTGTTAATGTTTTATAAGTAGTTTCATGACTTAATAACTTAGAGTGATAAAAATGGTTCCTTATACTGTGTTTCTCCAGAAGCAGAACCTGGGAGTGCATAGTTTACCAGAGCACCAATCCCACAAATCACCAGCCAGGGAGTGGATAAATAAGACAGGGAGAGCCTGACCTGTGGTGGTGCAGTGGATTAAGCATTGACCTGGAAATGCTGAGGTTGCCAGTTCGAAACCCTGGGCTTGCTTGGACAAGGCATATATGGGAGTTGATGCTTCCTGCTCCTCCCCACCTCTCTCTGTCTCTCCTCTAGAAAATGAATAAATAAAATATTAAAAAAAAATAAGATGGAGTGAGAGGGAGCTAAAACAAGAAGCTTTAAAAGCAGGTTACTATTCTGTATAACTGGCTCCATCCCACAGGGAGTTTTTGAGAGACTCCATAGAAACTCCTTCAGATGACTGACCTGTGGTGGTGCAGTGGATAAAGTGTCAACCTGGAATGCTGAGGTGGATGTTTCTCTCTTTCTCTCTCCCTTCCCCATCTCTAAAATGAATAAACAAAATCTTTAAAAAAAAAGTCTTCAGAGTTGTCTCACTCAGGGATGAATGTTTAGGAATTTACTCATCAACTCCTATCAGTTAGTGCTTGAGAGACATTTCTAGGGACATTATCATACCAGTACTCATGACACCCTCCCACAGGACCAAGCATTTTCCAGTGGTCAGAGAAATCCTGCAAGCAAAACATCACAAATGGTTGCAATAGCAATCTGTGGAGTTAGCACACATGGGGACAGTGAGTGCAAAAGAGAAATGGGTGAAAACCAGCAATGCCTGCTTTTCTCTCTTGACTTCACATCAGTATAAGCAGAAGTAAAGGCGACAATGAGGGCTCTGGTTGCTCTCAGAGAACCTTGACTCTCACCTGTGATATTCAGAACTGCTCACAACAGTTTGCATGGAGCAGATCATCTGAAAGTCATTCCAGTCTTATCCCTCTTATTTCAGACATCAAACATGAGTCAGCTTGGGTTGCCATGACAAAATACCATAGATGGGGTGGCTTAAGCAACAGAAATGTATTTCTAACAGTTCTGGAAGCTTAGAAGCCCAAGATTAAGGTACCAACCTATTTAGTTCATGGTGAGGGCTCTCTTCCTTGCTTGTAGGTGACTGCCTTTTTGCTGTGCCCCCTTTGGCAGATAGAGATAAAAGATAGATGATATATATAGATGATAGATAGATAGATGATAGATTACTGGTGTCACTTAGAAGAACACTGATGCTAATGAATCAGGGCTCCATCCTTCTTACCTTAGTTAACCTTAATTATCTTCAGAATAATCTTATCTCCAAATATAGTCACACACTGGGGTCTGGAGCTGCAACATATGTATTGCAGGGAGCATACATATACAATCTACAACACATCATGAAAAATCTCACATTTCTAGATCATTCTTTATCACAAGGACTCTCATTCCATAAGGATCTGTATTTCTGTATTCAAACATCTAAAAAGTACTCTGAAATCTATACCCATTCATTAGAGCATCCCTGTCATCCTAAACTTTTACTCTGATGTTTCTATTCAATTTCATGTTCTAATAGAAATGTGCTCTTTGCTGAGGAGTAGGGCCCAGCATTTCATCTACATTTCCCTGTTTAAACATGTTCTCTCAGCTGTAGCTCACTTTTTATTGCCTTTCTTTCTCTCTTCAGTTTTCCCCTTCTTGTTCCAGCTGTTTCAATGATTTCACTTTCACTGAGAGAAAAGCACAATCAGAAGACAACTTCCATGTACTTCTGCCATCACATCTGCCTGCCTCGCTCCTCTGAGTATACCTGTTTTCCTTTCCCTTTTCCTGACCTGTCATAACTCTTTCCTCCTCCGTAAAGCCTACCCCTCTGTTTATGCAGGATATTCTACCCCCTGTTAGCCTTTCAGAACTATCACTCTAGCAGTTCTACCCCATCTCTCACTTCAATTTTCTCACTCTATTATATTATTTCCACCTGATATTTCTAATCTTAAAATATACATAAATACATGTGTGTGTGTATATATATATATATATATATATATGCATTTCTAAATGTGTGCATATATACTTGACCCTTGAGCAATGTGAAGATTCGGGACTCCCACTCTTCACACAGTCAAAAATCTGCAAATAACTATTTACTTCCCCCCAAATTAAATACTAATAGCCTATTTTAACCAGAAACCATAAATAGTTGACTAACACATAGTTTATATAGTATATGTATTATATACTGAATTATTATCATAAAGAAAGCTAAAATGTTAGAAAAATGTTAAAATAAAATATTAGAGAAATCATCAAAAATATATTTACAGAACTGTACAGAATTATTTTAAAATGTGCATATAAGTTGACCTGAACAATTCTAATCCATATTGTTCAAAGTTCAACTGTATATTCATTAGTATATACAATATATGCATAATTATATGCATATTAATCTGTATATATGTGTCAATTTGTTTAAGTTTATATAGCAAAAAAACCATAGACTAGGAAGCTTAAATGACAAGTTCTTATTTCTCATAGTTGTTAAGTCTGAAAATTCATTATTAAGACACGGTAGAGTTGTATCTAGTGAGATTAAATTCCTGATTCATAGGTCTTTCTGTGTCTTCACATGGAGGAAGGGGACAGAGAGCTCTCTGGGATCTCTTTTATTAGGGTACTAATCCCATTCATGAAAGCTCTGCCTTCATGACATAATAGTCTGCCAAAAGCTCCATCTCTATGTATCATGCCATTGGGGATTAGATTTTAACATATAAATTTGGGTAGGGGCCCTGGCCGGTTGGCTCAGCGGTAGAGCGTCGGCCTGGCGTGCGGGGGGACCCGGGTTCGATTCCCGGCCAGGGCACATAGGAGGAGCGCCCATTTGCTTCTCCACACCCCCCCCCCTTCCTCTCTGTCTCTCTCTTCCCCTCCCGCAGCCGAGGCTCCATTGGAGCAAAGATGGCCCGGGCGCTGGGGATGGCTCCTTGGCCTCTGCCTCAGGCACTAGAGTGGCTCTGGTCATGGCAGAGCGATGCCCCGGAGGGGCAGAGCATCGCCCCCTGGTGGGCAGAGCATTGCCCCTGGTGGGCGTGCTGGGTGGATCCCAGTCGGGTGCATGCGGGAGTCTGTCTGACTGTCTCTCTCCGTTTCCAGCTGCGGAAAAATACAAAAAAAAAAAAAAATTTGGGTAGGGAGAGCACAAACTTTCAGTCTGTGGTAATATGTATATATTATACCTATATGTATATACATATATAGGCTTATACTTATTTTATAATTATATATTAATATGTAATATATTATGTTTATATATGCTTATATATGTGAATATGTTATTAAAAAGACATGTGATATCAGTCATTTTAGAATAAGTTGCCATTTCAAAAAATTCTTGATTTTATATGTCCTATGAGCCACTGCCTTATTTTTTCCCCTTTTCAGAAAACTATTTAAGGGTTGCCTGTATATACTGTCAGGAATTTTACTTCCCATTCTCTCTTAAACTCATTCTCATCTGATTTTCTGATACTATCTGGTCACATTTCCTATTTACTTCTCTCAAGATAAAACAACAGTTGTAAAAATATTAGAGCAAGGAAACAGATTATGGTTTGGAGATGCTAAGTTTCATGAACTTAACAAAAGCAACTTCCTGCTCTTGATATATATATATATATTTTTTTTACCTTTTGCCCTTTTGGAGTATCAGGTTCACAGTTATACAGCTTCTTCAAACCCCTACTTTACTTCTACAACTTAACTTCCTTAGTCATATCCCATGCTAAGAAATGGCTCTTTTTTTTTTTTTTTTTTTTTTTTTGGTGTGCATGCTACCTAAATTCTCTGCATCCTCTGCATCATATGCTTTTTTTAAGTCCTTCCTTTGTCTTGGATTTCAGAAAACCATATTCTGTTTTCTTCTGATTTCCTCCATTTCTCATTCGCTTTCATTGTCTTATTTCCACTATCAGCCCCTAAGTAGATATCTCGTCTCCAATGCACACATTCATATTCTCTGCCCTTTCCCCATTGTATTCACTAGATAATTTCATTTGTTTTTATCCCTTCGTGTCTCTTCTAAATATCCACATTTCAGTTCTGACTTTTTTGTTGAGCTACAAACTTATGCTTTTACTTTCATATTGAGTCTTTTCTTAATTTTCTCTTCTTTAGTAATTTTTTTTTTATATATAGAAACAGAGAGCCTGAGAAAGGGACAGATAAGGACAGACAGGCTGGAAGAGAGAGATAAGAAGCATCAATTCTTTGTTGCAGCACTTTAGTTCTTCATTGATTGCTTTCTCATATGTGCCTTGACCAGGGGGCTCCAGCAGAGTGAGTGACCCCTTGCTCAAGCCAGTGACCTTGAGCTCAAGCCAATGACCCTGGAGTCATGTCTATTATCCCATGCTCAAGGTAGTGACCCTGCATTTCAGTTGTGAGCCTGTGCTCAAGTCGGAAACCTTGCGGTTTTGAACCTGGGTACTTGGCATCCCAGTCTGATGCTCTATGCTCTATCCATTATGCCACTGTCTGGTCAGGCTCTCATCAACATGTTTATACATGAGTTTAATCCCCTTCTTACACATAACTTCTTCAACTCTCTGCTTGGAATCAAAGACTCACCATCCATCCAATTCAGGTCAATAATTAACCGTCCAAATTATACCCAATCTAGAATAGCTCTCTCTTCTTTGTTCCAATTCCTTCTTTATTTATGTATCTCCTCATTTCTCACAAGCATTATGTCACCAGCTTCCTGATTAGTTGAACAGTTGAAATGATACTCCCCTACAGTATCATTCAAAAAGACAACTCAAGCTGTCTTTTTAGACTAATGATCTAGTCAAAGAATCCCAGCTCCCTGTTGATTTTAGAATAAGATGCAAACTCCCTTGGCATCAGAAATATTATCTTTCCAAACAGTTTCACTGTCTCCTTTCTCTCATCCAGCTTTGTTCTCACTACTCCTTCTCTGTTCCCTGTGTTCACAGCAGCCTAAACTCTGGGGTTTCCCCTCCTATCCCCAGGCGCTTTGTAGCTCTATGACTGCCATATTTTTCCCTCTGTTCTGAGTGCTTTTCTGAATCCTTTGCCCCTCCCAAGTTTCCTTTAAGACCCAAGGGACTATTTATTCATGAAAAAGTGTGAGACATTCTTCATTCACCCTGGAGAAGAGGTGAGAATATAGAATCATTCTACTATCTGTGATCCTGAAGCACTGTGCTCATACCTCTATTATAGTGTTTATTAAGTTGCTTAATAATTAGTTAGAAAGTTATCTCAAATCTAGGACCTTCACATTCAGTAAGCATATCCTAATCTCCTTATGATGCAGAGAAGGAACAAGTGTGACCTCTGAGTCCTCAAAACTAGATTTGTATCTTAGTTCTACTAATTTAACCAGTTGTGTGATCCAGAGAAAATCTGTTAACTTGGTCCCGCTCTGTTCTCTTCTTCCAAATGAAGGTAAGTTACAATTATAACTTCTTTATGAATTATTTTGAGAATTATTTGGGATACTGTATCTTAATTTCCATAAATCAAGGCACCTAGATTATAGTAGATAGCCTGAAAATGTTGGCTCCCTTCCTTTTCAGCTTCCTCCTTTCATACTAGTACCAAGCACAAGGTCAGCACAAAAAGGGTGTTACATAAAGATATGCAAGTGAATCTGCTTGTTACCTTCACTGTACCCAAAGCACCTCGAAACTTAATGGCTTAAAATAATGACAACTTTTAGTCCAGGAATCTGTGATCTGAACTGAGTTTGGTATGGACAGCTTGTCTGTGATCAACTCTCCGTGAAGGTTGAAAGGCTGAAATATTTGAAGATTCCCTTACACATCTGCCTGCCGTTTGATGCTGGATGTTGGCTTGGATCTATGCTGGTTCTGGGACCAGAACTTCCACACAAAAGCATTCTGTGTGACTGCTTGGTTTCTTCACAGTGTGGTGAACAGGTTCCAAGGCCAAATGCTCTGAGAGCCAAGAGGAAGCTATTCTGCCCTTTGTGATCTAGCCTGGAAGTCACACAGCATCATTTCTGCCACATTCTATTAGTTAGAATTGATTAACTAATACTGGCCCATATGGAATTAGAGGGGAATTATGCTTTATATTTTGATAAACATAGTGTCAAAGATTTTGCACACGTTTTAAAATCACCATGAATTCCTCCACCGATCAGTCCTAGGATCTATACCAGTCTGGTGTGTTAGATATTCAGACAAGCCCAGTTGAGGGCGTCAGGGATTCAACATACAGATTAGGGATCTAGTTAGGTAAATGGTAAAACACAACAAAACAAAAATATAAAACAAACCTAGACCAGAATTCCAAAATCTAATTACACTAGTTCCAGATGTGCTTAACTAAAAACTAACTGAGCATTAACTATGACCAAGCCACATAAATTTTGGGCTTTAGTTTTTTCTATTTCTGAAAAGGGGAAATGGTTAATATAAAGCCAATTGCAAAAGCTTTAAAAATCAGAAGAATAAGTCATGTAGAAGTAATATGAATTCTGTAATATAGATAAAAGGCTCTGTTTTTGGACTGGGGGTAGGAGAGCAAAGCCATGCTCATCTGATATAACAAGAGTACCTACACTTTTGTCAGGTTTGCTTTTATCTGCTGGCAGTACAGAATCTTTGCTCTTTGATTTTTTTTCTCTGTATAAAAAATGAATTTTAATAAAGGCCTCCATTTTTACCTAAGTATCAGGAAAGGTAATTAGCTCTTAATGTACAATATTTTGCAAGTGTCCACAGCAGTATTACATATCCCGTCATAGAGATACACTCTATATTCAGTCACGTTTTTCAAGAAAGTAATAGCAAGTGACATTTCACAAGCTAAACTTGTTCTGCTAAATAAAATGGATTCTAGGTTTATAGAAAATGTCAAAGAACATCAAAGAGAATACCTGACATTTAAACAACCCAAAACTCCAATACCTGTTATAGAACACGAAAAAGATATACTAATGTGTGCCCTCTGAACTATATATTACTTTTTTATCCTTCTATTAATAATATCTTGCACTTAGCTTGTTTCCTTGAAATCATTCAAAGTACCCCATGGTTTTCCATTAAAGTAGATTTTCCTAATTTTCTTCATCTTTATATGGAATTCTTCAATATTCAATCTACAATGCACTTGATGGCTCATTATTTCACTCTGTTTTCTATCCATACATATCCAGATAATAAGATTCTAATAACTAAACAGTTAACTGAAATGTTGATGGATCAACAAAGATATTATTCTACATATTTGGTCGACATGGAAAACACGTTTTCAACCATGACATGGTGATAAGAGTTAAA
The DNA here is from genome assembly GCF_036850765.1 of Saccopteryx bilineata. NCBI lineage: Eukaryota > Metazoa > Chordata > Mammalia > Chiroptera > Emballonuridae > Saccopteryx > Saccopteryx bilineata. The sequence continues at coordinate 185,760,618 of NC_089494.1, forward strand.
AAAGAAGCCCCAGCATGACGTGAGATATTTCAAACATATAACTAACAAAAAAAAATCTAACTTCAAAATATATGAAGTATTACTGCAAACAAATGATAGAAGAAAATACAAGTAAACAAAAATAAGCATACATTATTAAGAAATTCACACAAAAAGTTAAATTGTGAATAAACACAAAAAAATATAACCAATATTACCAGATTCAGAGAATAATGTATTTTTTTATTAATTTTGATGGAGTGACATTAATAAATCAGGGTACATATTTTCAGAGAAAAATAATAAAAAAGAGAATAATGTATTAATAAAAAAATAGCATTTTATATCCACTAACAGAATCAAGTTCTAAACTCTGACAATATTTAACAAAACTAAATTTTTCCAGATCTAAAAATAAGGGGAGTTTCACATACTGCTTTCTACTAGCTGGCAATAGCACATAATGATAAGTGAGTATAAAAGTACACAATTAAAAATAAATTAATATTTTAAAAATAACTCTTATTAGGAACTATATCTGTTATATTCATGTGTTTGATTATAGAAGATTCATTGAGTACATGTCATATGACAAAGTCCAGGGTAGATACATCCTAAACCAAAGATGAGTTGGTTTGATCATGAGAAACTATGTGTGTATATATACACATAGTATAATTTAAAGTATGGAGCACACAATAGGTAGTCAGTGGAAAGTAGATTTAATAATATTTTTGAAGTTTTGAACTAACAGTTACAAAGGACTTATGACATTGCACACAAGCCAGTTTATGATCATTCATAAAAACAATAGAGTAAGTAAGTGTGTAAATTCTGGAGAAACACTGATTTCGACTTCCAATACTGTCCTACAAGATAATTTCTTTTAAGAAATGGTGTTCTTGCAGCTTGGGATATAATTTTCTATGACAGCCTGAAATATGGATTTACGATGTGTTATATCTCAAAATATTTTAAGGGAAGAGTAAGTGTTCTAGAAAAGTAAGTTAGCCCACTCAAAAAACACTTCATGTGAGCTGAATGAGATGAATGCCACAGACACTAAATAGTAGAGACTTGTGAAATGATAGCATAGAATAAAGCAATATTTCTAAATTAATTTTTTATTTAAAATGCTATTATAATGTATAAATGTGCATGTAAATTAATAAAAATATAAGTACTTCACCAAGAATGGAAAAAACATAATGTAAAAAAATTCTGTATGTTTATGTATCTTCCAACCGGCTAAGTAGAAGATAATCTTACTTTAAATAGAAACATATATTTAGATACATAGTGCACATCTCTCCTGTTTTAAAATTTTTTAGTTAGTAGTTCTTCACTGATAAACAAGTTTAATCCTTTTATGAAAACATACAAGGCTTCTGGAATCTGGTTTTTTACTAACTCTCCAGTTTTTTGTTTGTTTGTTTGTTTGTTTGTTTGTATTTTTCTGAAGTGAGAAGCAGGGAGGCAGAGAGACAGTTTCCTTCTGTTCCAGACAGTGATGCCCACTAAGTATGCCCACTAAGGGGCGATGCTCTGCCCATCTGGGATGTTGCTCTGTCGCAACCAGAGCCATTCTAGCACTTGAGGCAGAGGACATGGAGCCATCCTTAGCACCCAGGACAACTTTGCTCCAATGGAGCCTTGGCTGTGGGAGGCGAAGAGAGAGATAGAGTGATAGAGAGGAAGGAGAGGGGGAAGGGTGGAGAAGCAGATGGGCACTTCTCTTGTGTGTCTTGGCCGGGAATCTAACCCAGTTTCACACACCAGGCTGACACTCTACCACTGAGCCAACCGGCCAGGGCTCCAGTTTTTATGTTTGACTTTTCCCTCAAGTTCAGCAATACAGAACTATTTGTGGTTCTCTTCAAGGGTTGGACTCTCCACCATGTTTTTTTACCTTTAATTCTGGCCTAAGGCACTTCAAAGCTTCAATTTCTATCATGCTTCCTGTTTGAAAAATTCCCTGAACAGAACCTTTTACCACTTCTCTTTTTTCTTGAAAAATATTTTTTTAAATATGATCTATACACTTATTATAATTTCTCTAAAAGTCTAATATTGTGAATAAGAGTACAAGTTTCACATTTGGATATGCATGAAATTGGCATCTAAGCTTTGTCTTTTAAATGTTGCGTGACTTCAGGCAGTTTCTTTATCTTTTCTGATTCATTTTCAAAATGGAAATAATAATACCTAAAGTTATATTGTAGTAATAATTGTATATATGGTGTTATGATGTTGAAATTAGTTCTAGAATGGATACAGCTCATGACACAAATGAAGCATCAATAAAAAAATAGTTGATATTATTATCATGATTGTTTATTAGTATTATTCTTCTTTTCTTTCCACATAACATTTGAGATCTTTAGCTAAACTGATTTTTTTTTTGGCATACCCTACAGTTGATTCTTTGTCTGGAATACTCTGTATGTTTAATGCTGGGATGAATAAATGAATGAATGAGACTGCTAGAAATAAGTAAAATGTATAAATTATAGTTTGTTCTGTACAGAGTTAAAGAGAATTATTAATTCTCTTTTTTCTCCAAATATTATATTTTCCATCTGTGTGGTTTTGCTGAGCAAAATCTCTCATTACCTAAACATAAAAAGTTGTACATAAAGGACTTTAAATTTCATACTCAAATGCAGTGTTCTCTTCAAATATAATTTGAAATCGATTGAGCTTTTTTACTAGTAAGGCATTCCTCAGAATTTAGAACTTATTGAGCCCGTGCTCTCCGTATGTTCTGATCAGATACAGACCTGAGGGAAGGAGTGTGGCAATGCCAAGGGCAGCCAGACACGGATGTTAGGAAAGGGTACTTTTGAAGAACAAGGTATTACCCATTTTTAGAAAAAAAATGGATCAAAGAGGAGCCAGGAAGAACTGATGATAATAAGAAATATAGGAGAACTTCCAAACCCAAATGCCTCCGTTTCCCAGAATTTTATTTAAAAGGTTGCCACTCTTGACAATGACTTATTTAATGGGTTTCAAGTACTCTGGGAAAGCAGTTTCACCCTCTTAGGTGGCCTAATTACTGAGCCTTCTTGTTTAATTCTGGTAAATATTTTCCCTGTGTGGATTGCTATTACTCCCACTGGACAAACTGGAGGAGCCACTGAAGGCCAGACAGATATTCCACTGTAAATAAATTGACACTGCCGTTTATCACTAGTCCCTTGAGAGTTTAGTCAACCTTCAACCCACTGAGCCTATAATCCCTGATGGAGCTCAGAAAAATTGAATTTCACAATCTATAAGGCTGAGTAGTTCTTGAAGTAGAAACATATACAACAATGCCCATGGTCCCCTTCCCTGTTACCTTTCCGTCTACTTCCAGCTGAAGGAAATCACACACATCATCATCCTGCTTTAATTAGACACTATTTCTAATACATGTGCCATCTACATGACTTTCAATGACAAGCTCCTGTCACAAAATGCCTGATTAGAACAGTAAGCAAGTAGAGAAATATCTGAAGTCAGGAGCTCAAGTGCATGTGTTGGAACAGACATTCTCTCAAAGAAATTAAGGTATAATGTAGAAGAAATGGCCTCAATTTTCACCTTTCTATTAGTATCCAATGAAATCAAAGGTAGCCCACTCTCCCATATTCCCAAGGCAAAACAAGAAAGCTAGGAAATATTTTTTATTTCTAATATTATAGGTCAATTTGTCTCAAGTTCTCTCTAGGAAGTAGGACAATAAAAGCTATTTTGGTTTTTATGGAGACAGTCATTTTCAGAGACTGGCTGTGAGCTCTCTACCGGTCCCTATTCTTGAAACTCCTTTTTGCTCTCAGCTTGCTTTAATGACTCTTTTGGAGTCTAAAATAGGAAATACATACATTGATTTTCCTCTTATTTTTTTCTCTAAATCTTCTTTAACATTATTCACTATTGCTCTAATATGTCTGCATCACCACAAGTAATTTGATAAAGATAAAACTGAACAATTTATTAAAATATTTTTGAAATGCATTTCAACTTATTTTTCATTAAAAAGTATTATTTTTTTGAAAAAAGAACAGCACAGTAACATCTCAATTTTACCTAACAGGCAGAGTTTGGATGAAGTCACCATCAAATCTAAAAATTATAAATGGTTTATCTACTCTTATCAGGGGATTCTTACTTTCAAAATTAAAAATTTGAACAAAGAATTTTTGAAAGTGAATATGGCATCTATCCCTAGAGCATACTGCTTGCTTTTAGAAACCAGACCTGGGGACAAGACTCTTATTAACCATTCCCAAATCATCTCACCTTTTATGAGGACCTATGAAAAGCCAGTGGGCCTCATTTCATGGATATGGACTAACTCCTTTGTTGATGTGACACCAGTTGTCCTTACAGTTCTCCTGGAGTGATATTCTGGAGGGACAAAGTTGCCTGCAATGTAACTTCCTGTCAAATGAATACATAGCATAGAATTGTTAATTTCCTATTAAAAGACAATAGGAGGTAACTCTTTCTGTATTTATCAATATTGAGTATACTAGTATCTGACCTTTTCCAATTGTCCCAATGTGCCCAGTTTTGCCTTCCCCCCCCCAAAAAAAAATAGCCAGGATTCTAAGATAAGCTATTTTATCACTATGTTGAACAATTTAAAAAACAAAATGTCATTTTAAATCTCTATATTCTTCTCATCAGTCACTAGTTACAATCGTTCATGCTTATTTTCTCTTACTTGAAATAGCCAAAGATATTAAAAACAAAAAAAGCACAACTCTGTGCTGCCATCATACAACAAGAAGATGACTGATTTTTCAGATGTGAGAAAAGAAAGAAAAAAAAAGATTTGCAGAAAAGACACATCTCTCATCAAAAAAGCAGCTGCCCAACACGCAATTGTCTCCCAGCAGATTGGTACTGGCAAAGGCAACTGTTTTCACTGAAAAGAACTCTGCCAAGAAACTGACCTTAGAGGAATGGGAGAGCACAGTGCATGATATTTACATTTCTTTGAAGTCTCTTTCAAGTTTTAAAAATCACTCCTAAAAATAATCTCAAGTGTAACTAAAAATATATTTCCTGTTATCTTAGAATAGTTTTGAGGTAGGAGATGAACTGAAAAAGACACATTTACTCTTGCCCATCCCTATAATCTAACTTTTTGTCTATCCTGCCTAAAATAAAGCATTTGAACAGATTTATAAAATTAAATATATGCATTTTGGTTTTCATTCTTATCTATTTATCTATTTAGAAGCTTAGGGTCTTTTTAAAAACTGTGCTATACCCACAGTGTATTTTGATATATCACACATTCTGAATAGAGAGCACTAATATCCTTTGATTCTTTAATTTACAACTGTTGTTAAGTATTTTGGCATTACACACCTTTATGACACAACTGTCAGTTAAAAAGCTTTGAGGTGGTGGTGCAGTGGATAGAGCATCGGACTGGGACGCAGAGGACCCAGGTTTGAGACCCTGAGGTCACCAACTTGAGCACAGGCTCATCTGGTTTGAGCAAGGCTCACCAGCTTGGACCCAAGGTCGCTGGCTGGAGCAAGAGGTTACTCAGTCTGCTGTAGCCCCATGGTCAAGGCACATATGAGAAAACAATCAATGAACAACTAAAGTGCCACAATGAAAAGTTGATGCTTCTCATCTCTCTCCGTTCCTGTCTGTCCCTATCTATCTCTCTCTTTGACTCTCTCTCTCTGTCTCTGTAAAAAAACAAAAACAACAACAAAAAACAAAACAAAAAAGAATGCTTTAAAGATATTTTACAATTCTGATGTGGGTGACAAGTTGTCTCATGGCTTTCTTTTTGGATCAATTTATAAAATCCCACTAATCAAAAATCTCTTTGTATCTCAAAGAAATAAGTTTTAATATTGTAAATATACTGCTCACAAAAATTAGAGAATAATTTAAAATGAATACGAAGTAATAAAATATCCCTTGTTTTGTGAGCAGAATATTATTAACTATAGAAACTACCTTGTAGAAACACACATATATAATATGTAAAGATATGTACACATTTATGTAGTGAGATAATCGGTGAACATTTTAGAAGTTGTAGTCACCATGAGTTCTTGCTATAATTTCTATAATTGTAATGTTTTCCATAACCCTTTTTCTAAAACTGCAGTTCACACAAACTTGATTTAGAGTAGTTCATTTTTCTGTCCTCTGCCACCAAATGATGACTTGTTTCAATAGCATCTAATTGTCTTTATTGATAAATGCAGCTTTTCGGGTACTACTATGGCTACTCTAAACTTCATTCACTAAACTCTATCTGACTGAAGCTGATTCTCACTCGCATGATATTCTATAGTTCAACCACTACGTCTTAGTCATTGTTAATTTCCCATTAAAAGACAATAAGAGTTAACTCTTTGTGTATTTAATATCAAATACACTAGTATCTGACCTTTTACAATTGTTCCATTGTGTCCAGTTTTGCCTTCCTCTTTTTTCCAAAACAGACAGGATTCTAAGATAAGCTATTTTATTATTATATTGAACAACTTAAAAAGCAAAAATCAATGTCATTTTAAGTCTGTATACTTTTCTCATCAATCACTAGTTACAATCATCCATGACTATTTTCTCTTACTTAAAAGCTTCAAAATAGTAGCCAGAGATATTAAAAACAAAAAACACAACTCTGTGCTGCCATCATGCAACATGGTTTAGATTCAGGGACATTTGAGCTCAAATCTTGCTTCTGCTAGTTGTTAACTACTATTTTAACCTCCCTTACGTTGCTTCAGTTATCCGAGCCTAAGTTTTCTCATCTGTAAAATCAGACTATTATCTCAGAATATTATCTTCTGTTTTGGAGTCTATGTGAGAATCATGGAGCTGGAAATTTAACTTATTCAAAATGAAACAATTTTTCTTGAAAAAGAGAAAATAATGTAAATGGCATGGATGATCCCATCAGTCCTGCTACCAAATAAGCCTCTGCCCTGGAGTAAGCATAAAACAAGGGATATAAATCTGTTCATCTCTTAGTCAAAGTTAAATATTTTTTATGCAACATAGTTCTAAAAGGTAAACTGCAAATTTCAAACAGAAATAACAATCTATTTCAGTGCTGAAGGAAAACCTGGTTGGATTAGACTAAAGAAAAAGCAGTTGATCTGTCCTTCCACAAAAATTCTCAAGGAATATATTTGAGTATATGTAATATTCACCTTACTGGCTGATTTTAGAACCTGACAATTTTGAATAATATAATTCTATTTTATTCTGCAATAGTGTTTGTAAATTGCTTTGCCCATTATCCTTCACACATTAATTGCATTCAATCACATTAGGGAATTGTTATTCATTGCCTACTGTAATAAAATACTGCTGCTAAATTCTTCAATCTCTGAGGACTCACAATGTTTCTCACAGTGGTTCATTCAAATCTTTTCAGTTTCCTTAAGTGCCCTTTCATTTCTCTGTCTTCATTTGTAGAGGAAAATCAATTTCCATTGGTACTCCTTAATTAGAGTTATCCAATATGAATATACTTATTTCACATTATTTCATGCCAAATTATTCCTTTATATTTAAACGCCCTCCCTTACATTGGCCCATCTCTGAAGAAAAAAATAATAAGCCTTCCCCAACTTAAGACTAAGACAGATTTGTGTTTTGATCTCACCCACTCATGTACTCTCAATGGTCTTGTGTCACTCACTTTTTTTTTTTTGTCTTTTTCTGAAGCTGGAAACTGGGAGGCAGTCATGCACCCGACCGGGATCCACCCAGCACCCCCACCAGGGGGCGATGTTCTGCCCCTCCGAGGCGTCGCTCTGTCAAAACCAGAGCCACTCTAGCGCCTGGGGCAGAGGCCAAGGAGCCATCCCCAGCGCCCGGGCCATCTTTTGCTCCAGCGGAGCCTTCACTGCGGGAGGGGAAGAGAGAGACAGAGAAGAAGGAGAGGGGTAGGGGTGGAGAAGCAGATGGGTGCCTCTCCTGTGTGCCCTGGCCGGGAATCGAACTTGGGACTTCCGCATGCCAGGCTGACACTCTTCCACTGAGCCAACTGGCCAAGGCCAGATTTGTTTAAAAAAAAGTGTGACATATATTTTATGGTCCACAAAGCCTAAAATATGTAGTATCTTTTCATTTATAGAAAAACAATGCCAATCTCTTCTTTAAATTATTATTCAAATTTGGTCCCTGGGTAAGATCTCTGAATTATGTGAGTCTTACTGAAAAGTTGACCCTTTCTGCTACCATGCTGTCTCATTAGATTTAAAAAACTTCTTGAAATAAGCAAGAGCCAGCACTTTGAATTCACTATACTCACAAGCATAACAAATATCTCATTCATCCAGAAATAAATACACTCACACATAGTCAACTGACTTTTAATAAAGATGCCAAAACATCCAAAGCGAAAAGAAAAGTCCAATAATGGAGCTAAAATAAATGATGTGATGGTTATTTTTGTGTCAATTTAACTGGGCCATGAAGAACCCAGACATTTGGTCAAATGTTACTTTGAGTGTGTCTGTGACGGCAAGTTCCAGATGATATTAATGTTTGAATCATCAGGCTGTGTAAAGAAGATCTGGATAGCCTTACCCAATCAGTTGAATGCCTGTATAGAACAAAAGGCTGAGTAAGAGGGAACTTCATTTGCCTGACTACCAGGGATAGAACATCAGTTTTTTCCTACCCTTGGACTGTAACTAGCTCTATCAGCTCTCCGGGTATTCAGACCTTCACATTCAGAATGGAGCTACACCACTGGCTTTCCTGAGTGTTCAGCTTGTCAACTGCAGGTCTTAGAACTTCTCAGTGTTTATAATTTCAAGAGTCAATATACCATATATATGATATATTTGTAGCACATATATATGATATACATATATATGTGTATATGACTGACCTTGTTTCTCTGGAGAACCCTGACTAATAAAAATTTACATCCCATGAAAAGAAATGTATGCAACTCCTACTTCAAATAGTACATAAAAATTAAAACAGGATAGAGAATGAACCTAAACATAAATGCTAAAGCATAGAGTTGTGAGAGGCAAACATAGGAGATATCTTAGTGACTTGCAGTAGGCAAATGTTTCTTAAAGAAGTCACAAAAATAATGAATTAGATAAATTAGACTTCACCAAAATGTAACACTTCCGCTCATATCAAAAGACACCATGTAGAAAATAAGTAGGGAAGCCACAGGCAGAAAAAGAAAAATATATGAAAAACATTTATCTGAGAAAGTTCTGATATCCAGCCTATATAAAGAGTCCTTCAGCTGAAAATTTATAAAAATGCAATTTATAAAAATTGGGCCAATACGTTTAACAGGGATTTCATAAAGGAGATATATGGATTGCCAAAAGCACATAAGGAAGTGCTCAACATCATTATCATCAGAGAAATTCAAATGAAAGCCACAGAGAGATATTACTATGCATTCTCCAAAATGACTGAAATTTACATAGACTGATAACAAATGAGGCTGAGAACTTCCAGCAGTCAGTGCTCTCACACAGTGTTTGTGGGAGTGTAAAATGATACAAGCCCATTAAAAAACATGTCTGGCATTTTCTTTCAAAACTAAATACACAGTTATCCAGCAATTTTGACCCTTCATGGTAATCTAAGAGAAGAGAAAATATGTCCACAAAAATACCTTGCATAACCATTTCTAACTGTTCTGAAAATAGCTGAAAACCAGAAAGACCCAGCTTTTTATCAATAGGATAATTGGTAAACAAACTGTGTTATATTTCTACAACAGCACACTATTCAGCATTAAAAAGAAATCAACTATTGAAAAACCCTACAGGGTGAATACATCTCAACATTATATTCAGTGAAAGAAGTCTTACACAAAAGAGTATATTTTGTATTTCATTTATGTGAAGTTGTAGAACAGGTCAATCTGGAACAGGGGATGTTAGAAGACAGTGGTTGGGACAGATACTAATTTGAAAGAGACATTCTCTCCATGTGCCCATAAAGAACAGGTCACATAAAGAAGATGGCTCTCTTTGAACCAGGAACAGAGCTCTCACCAGAAACTGAACACTTCTGAACCTTGATCTTGGACTTCTCAGTCTCCAGAACTGTGAGAAAACAAATTTTTATTGTTTAAGCTATCCAGTCTATGATATTTTGTTATGGCATCCTAAGCAGATTAATATAACGGGTGTTTGTTGTAAAATTATTACAATTCTATTATATGTTTAAAATATTTTCTAAGAAAAAAAATTCCACCAAATCATGAGAATAATGTTTCAGAACTTTTCCTTTGCAATTATGAAGAACTAGTCTCTAACTACAGCTGTGCAAGGTGCTAATTGGGTAAGAATAAGTGTGTTACTATCATGCTTAACCTTTCCTAGCTTCTAGTTCTCATCTGAAAATGGAGATAATAGTAAAACACTCTTCTCTCAGTTTGCTATAAGCATAAAATAAAATATTCATGTTAGCACTTAGCACAATGCCTGTGATATATTAAGTGCTTAATTAAAATTTGCTGCTAATAACATTTTTAATTGATTAATTAATTTTACAGAGAGAGGAAGGAGAAGAATGGCAGCAAGAAGTGTCAACTCATAGTTGCTTCACTGTAGTTGTTCATTGATTGCTTGTCGTATGTGCCTTGACTGGGTGAACCCAGGGTTTCAAATCCAAAACCACAAGAATTTCAGGCCAGTGCTTTACCTACTTCGCCACCACAGGGCAGGCCATATTTTTACTATACAATTATTTTGCAGATTTTTAAAATTACCTAGAACGTTTACTGCTACCTTGCAATAAATGAAAAACAATAATCATTTCACCTTTCAGGAATACACTAAGCACTAAGTTAGTGTCTTTTTATTTCTTCCCTTAAATATTACTATATATTCATCCCTGGCCGGTTGGTTCAGTGGTAGAGCATTGGCCCGGCATGTGGAAGTCTCAGGTTCGATTCCTGGCCAGGGCACACAAGAGAAATGCCCATCTGCTTCTCCACCCTTCCTCCTCTCCTTACTCTCTATCTCTCTCTTCCCCTCCAGCAGCCAAGGCTCTATTGGAGCAAAGTTGGCTTAGGCATTAAGGGTGGCTCCATTGCCTTCACCTCAGGTGCTAGAATGGCTCCAGTTGCAACGCAGCAACAGCCCCGAGCATCGTACCCTAGTGGGCATGCCTGGTGGATCCCAGTCAGGCACATGTGGGAGTCTGTCTCTTTGCCTCCCCACTTCTCACTTCAGAAAAATAAAAAAAAATGTGATTTTTTATTTAATCACTTACTAGTATTAGCTTGCTTTTCTAATTAGACTGACATGTTTGCATAAATCTCTATAAAACATATCCTTAATTTTGTCTGGTATTAACATTTATAGATATGGGATTATAATTATAATTTGTGCATCAATGTATACCTTGTTTTTATCTTTCAACAAAAATTTTGAGCTTCTCCCAATACACTATGTGATAGTTTTTAAAAACTTTATTGTAATATAATATTGTATTATATGAATACATAACCATTTAGTTATCCATTGTCTTGTTGATAAATGAGCTTTCTCCAAATTTTTGTATTATAAACAGTGATACTCAAGTCATTTAAGTTCAATGTCTAGGCAGATTGTGTCCATGTCAAGTGGTGAGCATCATCTATCAATGTCCTCTTAATTAAGGTACATTAGTAAGCACTGAATTATAGTTATATTTCAAATTAAAATCTTTTTGTATTTTGTCTCTCATTTAGAAACCTGTCTCCATATAAATCAGTATTTAAAATAAACTTTTCACCACTTTGCAAAGTTATAGATTTCCAGTTTGCTTTTTATTATAATCAGTTTTATTTTTATAAAATATAGTCACAATTAAAGTGTTATTATTGAGCTAGCCAAACACAAAATAAATTTTGAAGGTATTAAACAACTTTAACCTTTATAAAGGATGATATTTTAATCAACAGTAGAAACATTCAAATGTTCTTATATGTTTGTCACTGCATGGCTCACACTTAGATGAAGGGCCACTGTGTCTAATAAATAAATCCATTAGAACCTGTCAATAATGTAGTTTATTTGCTCTACTAACAGCCTGTAGAAAAAAAAAAGCTTTCAATATTTTTTGACTAAGCTAATGGGTAGTATCTATTAGATAGAGAGCAAATGGTTTAATCATTACAACAGATGATTCTGAGTTTAGAGCTACAGATTTAAACCTATTTGGGACTTTATTTTAGCCTTATTATTACCATACATTGATTACTCTGATTGGCTAATCATTTAATTAAGAAATAGTATTTGTTAATGAACTAATTCACGAGAGTTCTCAAACTTTGGGAGATAATTAGAAGTCCTATTTTGTGTAAATATGTCTTTGATATCAAAAAATGAGATTTAATATTGCTTTTATATGAAAGTATTAAATAATTTCACATTGTATGAGCACACAATGCAATATAAAGGTCATGTATCTATAAATGTAGACTTGAAACTTATATGATCTTATTAACCAAAGTCATCCCAATCCATCTAATAAAAAATAATTCCAATAGGATTATATCAAGGAAATACATGCACACATTGTGTTATTAATGAAAATAAAGCATCTGATTAGAAAACTTGAAAACAGAAACACTTTAATTTATTATGTTTATTTTGTATTTGAGCCCTTCATTAAAATTTATCAGTATAAGAAAAGTCTGTTTTCTAAAATTATTGAAAATAATAATTAATTGTATTGCTCAAATGTAGAAATGTTCTAAGGTACAATGAGAGAGGTCTTAAGTTACATTAGTTCACAGAACAAACTATCATATATATTCCCTAAGGAGCTATCTCTATTGCAAATAGCACTGACACAGAGGAGGGATTGAATGTTCTAGTTAAATGATAACGGAGGGTACAGAATGTAATGCTATGAAGGTATGAATAAGATATAAGGAAATTGTTTCAAAGGCCAGTCCAATCCCTCTTTGATACAAACTCAGGGGCCCTTCATTTTCCAATGAGCTCAATTAGCCCCTTTACTCCATGACATCACAAAGTAACTGGTTTAAACTGTGCTTCAAGAGCCTTTTATTCACAAGAATTAAATAAGCCTGTCTCATTCGATTTCAGTTAATGTAAGTGGGCTTCTGAAACTGAATTGCTCAGTTATAACACTGAGCTTGAAGCCATGCTGGCTGATTAATTCCCAGCTGTTTGAAGTGCCTTCTTCTCCTATCTTGAGCTATGCAGGCTTCAGGATAGCCTGAGGAGCCCTGCGCCTAAGTCTTGAGGAGATTTATGATTTTTTGTCTTCTCTCTACAGAGAAGAATGAAGACCAGATAAGCACTGTGACATGAAACTAAAAAGAAATCGGAAACCTCCTGCCAATTTTGAGAAAGACATGGGTGTGGGTCTGAATTGAAAAACAAAAATAAGTCATTTATAATATCATGTCCCCATATCTGACTTTCAATTCACTGGTACACTGTGCAATTTTAATTGAAAATTACTATAGCTTAGAAACTAACATTACACTAAAGATGTCCTAGTTAGTTCCAGCTGAGGTTTTTACATAAAATGAGCATTAGCAGCAATAGGAAAGAAAGGGACTGGCTGAATATGATGAGTCATTAGGGTAACGATTAGGACATTTTCCCAGATTTTATTGTATAACCTTTTGAAATCCTCATATTATCTACTTTGCAATCCCCAAGGGGGACTTTTTTGATCTTCAAAGCAAAAATAGGCCGCAGCATGAACTTCCTAATAAACAAATCATATCATATTGTCCAGTTTAAGATTTAAAAAAAAAAGATCATATATTCAGAGGTAATTTAGTGATACCACGCTTATGATTTCCCACACACCCAGACACACTCCCTGCTCCCCACCTCAGATGCACTTTGATATCTTTGTGTACTTTTGTTTGAAATAGATATCAAGAGACATGCAGGCTAAGCAGGCAACTTTAGGCCATATAAATATCTCTATTTCTTTCCAAGTGGCAATACTGCCAGAACAGAGTAACCTAAATCAGCCATACAACCCCCAACCCCCTTTGCAGGCAACTTGACTGCTGAAAACTCAAACAGCAAAATAGAAAACCTAATTATTGCCAAGAACTCACTAGAGCCAGTCCGAATGGCTTAAGTACTTGAGAGAGCAAAACTGTTAAAACTAAACTAGCTCAAAGACTATTCCCTGCATGTCCTGTGCTGTTTGCTCAAATAAACAACCTGAAGCACAGTAAGAAAATAAGAAAACAAAACACCCGAGACTTTAAAACAAAGAGTAGAACCATTATTTAAAGTATAACTTTTCTTTCTTGGAGAGCTTGAAACTGCAATGAATCCAGAGATTCACCAAGCAGAATTCTAAATATATGTTTAATATAGGCATCTTTCTCATGGCCTGGTCAGTGATGCAACTGATAGAAATTTTCATAATTCTGAGAGGCTAGGTGAGCTTATACTGTACTTCTTATAAAAAAGACTTCTAGAGTGATGTTCACCATAGCAACCGAACAACCAAATTGTGTTATCAGAATGCAGAATATATGGGGAAGAGAATATTTCCCTCATCTTTATGTCAAGATTATGTAATGTTATAATAGTAATAATTACAAAAAAACTATATGGATTATGACATTTGGAGATTCAGCATCAACTAATGAGAAAGTTTATATTTTATGTCATTCACTAAAAGTATACCGATGACTTAAGAACTCAAGTTTATGGAAAGAAAATTTCTTACTTAAGGAATACTGTCTAAAGAGCAGGTTTAAATTCTCAATTAATTAAAATGAAGTATAAATATCAATCTCAAGCCAAATAAGTTTGGAGTGTCATTAATACAATCATAAGAATAAACAGTTCTATAATTAAAAGTTCCAAATCATGAAGTTTCTTTATTGTATAACAATTCATAATTGTGAATTATTATAAATCAATGAAAGTGATTTATCTTATGGCTCATGAGTTAATACCAAAGTAATTGCTTAATAATGCAAACATGTTTTGAAGATTAGAATATGTATATAATAATCGGTCAATATTTGTTGGGCACTGTGTATCAGCACTTTATACAAATAGTCTCAACCATTTGACTCCATTTTTGGAGACAAAGATACTTATACTTTGGTGCTAATAAATAAAACATCCAAAGTTACATAGCAGATTAGTGCCAAAGCCAGACGTTCCCTCTGCTAATTCCTTTCCCTCCATCTTTCTTTGTACTCACCCATTTCTTTCTTTTCCAGTTCTTGCAGCCTCATCTTCTTATAATTTCTTTTTTACCTTTTTCTGCTCTTTTAATTTCCCCTTAGCAAACTGTTGAAATTAAAACAAGTTTTTTTTTTCCCCAGAAGCCCAGGAGACAGACAGCACCATCTGTGAGAAAGGGTAAATGCCTCTTCCCCAAGGCCAAGGCCTTCAGAGATGTGTCGCTTCTGATTTCTTCATGATAGATCCCAATGGCAATTTGTTACCTGAAGCCTAAGCCAAGCGCAAGTTTTTCTTGGCTGCCCTTCATCTCAGGAATTTTTTTCCTTGTAAGCCCTCCTACATTCTCCTTATTATTACTATTGGAAAGAAATAATACTTTGGATTTCAAACCACTATAAACAATATTAATATTTTATCTTAAAGGCATTGAAGGCAATGCTGAACTGTAGAAAAGAAAGGCTCTTAGAAGAAGTAACTTTTAGCAGAACTTACTTTCTTTAAAACAAAGAGACTTTTAGCAGAACCTACATTTTCTGAAAGGCTCCTTACCTCTGGCTTTGAGGCTGATTTCCCAGGCTGTGGCCTTGGAATAGTTCTGTGATGTTGTAGAAGTTCCCAGAACGTTTCTCCCTCAATTAATCCTATAGATAAACTTTGTAAATGAACTTGTTTCACTGCTTTGTTTTACTGCTAGGCTTCCCCTCCTCTCCCTACCACAATCAGTGTATAATTCTGTCTTTAAAAGTTAACTGCAAACTGTGCTGGGGCTGCATGATTTGGATGACTTAAGGTCTCTGTGTGGTCACCAGCTTTATAATAACGACTCCTTAGTTTGGCTACTTAATTGTGTGGCAAAACATTTGTTTCTCACTGTTCAAATACAACATGTAGAGGCCCCAGTGAGATCGTGTCCTCCGGACACATTTAGTTCTGCCACACATGGGCGTCAGCCTCCGCGGTCTAACTGCTGGGACAGAAACCCAGCAGGGGAGGCACCACCTGAGACATTCCAGAGCCATGCTGGCCTTTCCTCTCTGGCCAACAGTCAGCTGCAGAAGGTTGGCAAGTCCAAGCACCAACCATTTGGAGTCATAGGAAAGCCTCTGGAGGTGAGTAGAGCAAATTTGCAATTTGCTCAATCTGTAATGCCTGTGGCTAGCCAGTTTGAAAGTATTGTGCTCAAGGATTGATCGTGATTGCATTCACACAATAGGCTCTCCAGGGCCAAGACGTTAGCGGAGAGTAATCTGAAGTCTGTTTTGGCTGAAGAGTCCCCAGACACATTTAGATTTGCTCTCTCAGATGTTTACTCTCTGCTTATTTTGGGGCTTTCATTTATTTTTACAAGCTATCCTAGAGGACATCTCCTGGTTTGGCCCTTCTTCAGGATCTCCTTTCTGCATTCTTCACTGGATAGAGGACCTTTATTTTCAAGGGTCCCGCTATGATTTTGCTCCTGCCAAGATCTTGTTCTTCACTTTTGCTTGTTTTTCAGTCTCTACACTGAAAATCCCTGAGTGAATAGTGTGTGAATGAATGAGGAGCTCTAGTGCCTGCGCCTAAGTTTCCAGTTTGTGGCTCCATGGTGAAAACTACGGGGTCCGAGTGGGCCCCAACCTGTGGTTTCCTGGCCATCCTCTATGGCTTAGGGCAGTATCAAACGTAGTTTGCTATGAGTCAGGCCTGCCAAATGTCAGGAGGTGCCTACGTTCCCATGAGGGATGCAACCAGGCAGGCATCTGAGTAGCTTCTCATGCGGCACCCCTTCTCTTGTACTTGAGAGAAACTTGTACTTTCAGAGAACTTTATCTGAAAGTTCTCTGTCTTTAGTTCTCCAGGATATGACCTAACAGGGGACATTATACAAAACTAGCACCAACTTCAGTGCTTGATCCCTTTTATGATCTTAAGAAGCTCATTTGTACTAATATTGTTTGTAATGACAGAGTGTAAAGCCAGTAGCCACGGCCACCATAATAGCCACTTGACCCATGCAGGTTTGCATTAGATTAGGACGGTCAGTAATAAAACAATGAAGCTAAGATCTGGTGGGCCATTACCTTTAATCCTAGCTTGCACACGGTGGGCAAGTAAAAACAAACTGGGCTCCAGAACCCACTCATTCAGGGCTTTCAAAGCTACTGACTTATCCAAGTTTCCTAGAATCAAAGCTTTCTACCTCACCAGCCTTATTCACCTCTGTTTCCCATCTCCTTCTCTCTGCACAAACACTGCACAAACTGGCTTCTCCTTCAGCATTCTGCCATCTAGGCTGCTTCTCCTGTCCTCCTCCATGTGGCCTTTCTCTGCTCTCCTACAGCATGAGCTCCTAGAAAAAAATCACTCTTCTCCCCAAACAATGTAATCTCTCTTCCTTTTAAAACCTTTTGGTACTGTAAAGCCAGTAGCCACGGCCACCATCACAGCTGCCTGGCCCATGCAGGTTCACATTTGATTCGGACTGTCAGTAATGAAACAGCAGAGCCAAGAACTGGTGGGCCATTATCTTTAATCCTAGCTTGCACCCAGCAGGCAAGTAAAAACACACACTGGGCTCCAAAACCCACTCACATTGAGTGTTCACAAAGCTACTGACTTATCCAAGTTTCCTAGAATCAAAGGTTTCTAGCTCACCAGACTTATTCACCTCTGTTCCTGTAAAGCCAGGAGGCAGGGCCATGGCCAGCATCAGAGCTGCCTGGCTCATGCAGGTTCGCATTGGAATCGGACAGTCGGTAAAGAAACCATGGAGCCAAAAACTGGTGGGCCATAGTCTTTAATCTAGCTTGCACCCGGCGGGCAAGTAAAAATACACTCTGGGCTCCAAAACCCCAGTCACATTCAGTGCTCACAAAGCTACTGATTTATCCGAGTTTCCTAGAATCAAAGGTTTCTAGCTCAACAGCCTTATTCTCCTCAGTTCCCCATTTCCTTCCTTATCCCAGATACAAACTCTGTACAAACTGGCATCTCACTCAGTACTCCGCCATCTTGGCTGCTTTTCCTGGCCTTCTCCACGTGGCCTCCTCCCGCTGCTGGCTCTATTCTCTCTGCTCTCTCATGCTAACCTCAGGAACCAAGAGAGCAAACTCCCGCTCCATTCCCATTTTATAGTGTAGAAATCCAAACCCTTAATCCAATATACATAATGGGGAAGTCTCTAATACAAAATCACTTCTATGAGGCATGATAGGATTGTACCACCTCACGCCAAAAAGGGTGGGACAGGCTTAATCCCAAAACCAAGCCTCAGGCTACAACAATTCTCAACACACATTAATATCACCTGGGCAATGGCCTCTTTAACAAAGTGAGCATAATACATTTTATCTGCCCAACAGTTCCCCATCTCCATCCCTCTGCTCTCCTTTCTCTGCTCTCTCCTCTAATACTAATCTCAGGAACTGAGAGAGAGTAAGCTCTTGGTCTGCCCCATTTTATAGTGTACAAATAAAAACTTTTAATCTAATATACAAACAAGGAAGTCTCTGATACAGAGTCACTTATCTGAGGCATAATGGGATTCCTCATGAGAGTGCACCACCCCACATCATACAACAGTCAAGGGTGTGGGGAAAAGCTTATTCTTAAAACTAAGCCTTAGGCTATAACGACGCGGCCTGCTTACAGCCTATCCCCCACACCCAATACAAACTATAAGCGATCAAACATATATATCATATTTACAAATTTATTTGACCAACAGGCTCAAAAGCTCTCCCCCAACACATACTAACATAATCATGCCCATCCCAAGCAGGAAGGGCAACTAATATCCTTACGTGGGAGATGGTCTTCTACATGGGCAGCACCATCTTTAACAAAGTGAGCATAATATATTTTATCTGCCCAACACAGGGGAAGGGCAAAGTAAGAGTCAAATTACTGTTGAGTGTATGCTTAAGTAATTCAAAATTAAATTTTCTGATGATTACAGTGTAAAATTAAGCAGGGGGAGACTTTGAACTCTTTGTGAGTTAGAGTGGCCCTCCCTTGGGTAGGGTGGCCAACACAGGGTTCATTAAATCCTAGAGATATCAGAGCTGTATGCAGTGTAGTAGCTAAGCCCCAGGGTCACCCAGACCAGTTCCCGTATTTAGGTCAGTGGAAGGCCCTAGTAGAGAATCCCCCTCTCTGGCTGAAAGGCTACGCAGTCAGAGATGGTCATCATGTTTTGCTAGCAACAACACCAAAATCAGAAAAGAAGGTCCCTGTTTTACAAGCTGTTCAGAAAGATTCAGAATTGTCCTTTCCATATCTTCCTCCTCCGTTGGCTCCACCCACCTCAGAAAGCCCAGAGCTATCACTAAGACGGACTAGGAGGCAAGAAAAGAAAAGGGAAGCAGAGCCCCTCTTACCCTTAAGAGAAGCCCCATCAGCAGAAGGAAGAGATAGGGAAGAGCCTTATCTTGTTTACATTCCTTTTTTCTCTAGTGACTTGTATAATTGGAAGGCTCAGATCCCCCTTTGGACCACTCTCAGGGGAACTGCTAAGAAACTCATGAACTTGAAAGGTGTAGGGAGTTATTCAGGATCCTCAGGAGACTCTCCCAGCTTTCTTAGAGAGACTGCAAGAAGTTTACAAGGTCTATACACCTCTAGAACCTGAGGCACCAGAAATGCTAGGGCAGTTAACTTAGCTTTCATATCCCAGTCAGCTCCAGATATTAGAAGGAAACTACAAAAATTAAAAGGCTTCCCGGGGATGGTAATTTCCCAATTGTTAGAAGTAGCTCAAGAGATGACGTCAGAGTAATGGCGGAGTAGGAAGCGATACCGATAAATCCCCCCCAAAACTCAACAAGATCTTCAACCAGAAACAGAAAAACCTATACTTGGAGCCTCCAGATGCTTCACAATACACCCGAAGATGCCATTAAAGAAGAGAAAATCGAATATCATGGATACAAAAGAAAGAGAGGTAACACAGCTAGATGAGGAAAAATCTATGGAGAAAAAATTTAATATATTGGAAACCTTGGAGCTAAATGACAGAGAATTCAAGATAGAAATCCTAAAAATCCTCCGAGATATACAAGAAAACACAGAAAGGCAATTTAGGGAGCTCAGAAAACAACTCAATGAACACAAAGAATATATGTCCAAAGAAATTGAAACTATAAAAACAAATCAAACAGAGATGAAAAACTCAATTCACGAACTGAAAAACGAAGTAACAAGCTTACTTAATAGAACAGGTCAGATAGAAGAGAGGATTAGTGAAATAGAAGACAAGCAACTTGAGGTACAACAGAGAGAAGAAGAAAGAGACTCAAAAATTAAAAAAAAATGAGATAGCCCTACAAGAATTATCTGACTCCATCAAAAAGAATAACATAAGAATAATAGGTATATCAGAGGGAGAAGAGAGAGAAAATGAAATGGAGAACATACTCAAACAAATAATAGATGAGAACTTCCCAAGCCTGTGGAAAGAACTAAAGCCTCAAATTCAAGAAGCAAACAGAACACCGAGTTTTCTTAACCCCAACAAACCTACTCCAAGGCATATCATAATGAAATTGACACAAACCAACAGCAAAGAAAAAATTCTCAAGGCAGCCAGGGAAAAGAAGAATACAACATATAAAGGAAGGCCCATTAGATTATCATCAGATTTCTCAGCAGAAACTCTACAAGCTAGAAGAGAGTGGACCCCAATATTTAAAGTCCTGAAAGAGAGAAACTTTCAGCCACGAATACTATACCCATCAAAGCTATCCTTCAAATATGAAGGAGAAATAAAAACATTCACAGATACAGAAAAGATGAGGGAATTTATCATCAGAAAACCCCCACTCCAGGAATTACTAAAGGGGGTTCTCCAATCAGATACAAAGAAAAAAAAAAAAACAGAGCCACAAGTAAAAGCTCCAAGAAGAACACAATAAAACCAAATTTAAACTGTGACAACAACAAAAAGAAAGAGGGGGAGAAGATGGAGATTAACAGTAGCAAAGGACGATGGAGTGCAAAAGTACTCACAAAATAGTTTGCTACAATGAACAGGGTAGGGACCCTTTTCATTACTCAAAGGTAACCACCATTGAAAAAACCACCACAGAAGCACATGAGATAAAAAAGATAGCAACAGAGGAAAGATGTATGAAATACAACCAAATAAAAACAAAAGATAGAAAAACGAAAGAGAAGGATCAAACAAGACACAAAACTAACAGAAAGCAAGATATAAAATGGCAATAGGGAACTCACAAGTATAGATAATTACACTAAATGTAAACGGATTAAACTAACCAATAAAAAGGCACAGAGTAGCAGAATGGATTAAAAAAGAAAATCCAACTATATGCTGCCTACAGGAAACTCATCTAAGTAACAAGGATAAAAACAAATTCAAAGTGAAAGGCTGGAAAACAATACTCCAAGCAAATAACATCCAAAAAAAAGCAGGTGTAGCAATACTCATATCGGATAATGCTGACTACAAGACAGGAAAAGTACTCAGAGATAAAAATGGCCATTTCATAATGGCTAAGGGGACACTGAATCAAGAAGACATAACAATTCTTAATATATATGCACCAAACCAAAGAGCACCAAAATATATAAGACAGCTACTTATTGACCTTAAAACAAAAACTGACAAAAATACAATCATACTTGGAGACCTCAATACACCGCTGACGGCTCTAGATCGGTCATCCAAACAGAGAATCAACAAAGACATAGTGGCCTTAAACAAAACACTAGAGCACCTGGATATGATAGACATCTACAGGACATTTCATCCCAAAGTGACTGAGTATACATTTTTCTCCAGTGTACATGGATCATTCTCAAGAATTGACCATACGTTGGGCCACAAAAACAACATCAGCAAATTCAGAAAAATTGAAGTTGTACCAAGCATATTTTCTGATCATAAAGCCTTGAAACTAGAATTCAACTGCAAAAAAGAGGAAAAAAATCCCACAAAAATGTGGAAACTAAACAACATACTTTTAAAAAATGAATGGGTCAAAGAAGAAATAAGTGCAGAGATCAAATGATTTATACAGACTAATGAAAATGACAATACGACATATCAGAATCTCTGGGATGCAGCAAAAGCAGTGATAAGAGGGAAGTTCATATCACTTCAGGCATATATGAACAAACAAGAGAGAGCCCAAGTGAACCACTTAACTTCCCACCTTAAGGAACTAGAAAAAGAAGAACAAAGACAACCCAAAAGCAGCCGAAGAAAGGAGATAATAAAAATCAGAGCAGAAATAAATGAATTAGAGAACAGAAAAACTATAGAAAAAATTAATAGAACAAGGAGCTGGTTCTTTGAAAAGATCAATAAAATTGACAAACCCTTGGCAAGACTTACCAAGGAAAAAAGAGAAAGAACTCATATAAACAAAATCCAAAATGAAAGAGGAGAAATCACCACGGACACCATAGATATACAAAGAATTATTGTAGAATACTATGAAAAACTTTATGCCACTAAATTCAACAACCTAGAAGAAATGGATAAATTCCTAGAACAATACAACCTTCCTAGACTGAGTCAAGAAGAAGCAGAAAGCCTAAACAGACCTATCAGTAGAGAAGAAATAGAAAAAACCATTAAAAACCTCCCCAAAAATAAAAGTCCAGGCCCTGACGGCTATACCAGCGAATTTTATCAAATATTCAAAGAAGACTTGGTTCCTATTCTACTCAAAGTCTTCCAAAAAATTGAAGAAGAAGCAATACTTCCAAACACATTTTATGAGGCCAACATAACCCTCATACCAAAACCAGGCAAGGATGGCACAAAAAAAGAAAACTACAGACCAATATCTCTAATGAATACAGATGCTAAAATATTAAACAAAATACTAGCAAATCGAATACAACAACATATTAAAAAAATAATACATCATGATCAAGTGGGATTCATCCCAGAATCTCAAGGATGGTTCAACATACGCAAAACGGTTAACGTAATACAGCATATCAACAAAACAAAGAACAAAAACCACATGATCTTATCAATAGATGCAGAAAAGGCTTTCGATAAAATACAACACAATTTTATGTTTAAGACTCTCAACAAAATGGGTATAGAAGGAAAATATCTCAACATGATAAAGGCCATATATGATAAACCATCAGCTAACATCATATTAAATGGCACTAAACTGAAGGCTTTCCCCCTTAAATCAGGAACAAGACAGGGTTGTCCACTCTCTCCACTCTTATTTAATGTGGTACTAGAGGTTCTCGCCACAGCAATCAGACCAGACAAAGAAATAAAAGGCATCCATATCGGAAAAGAAGAAGTAAAGGTATCACTTTTTGCAGATGATATGATCCTATACATCGAAAACCCCAAAGAATCCACAAAAAGACTACTAGAAACAATAAGCCAATACAGTAAGGTCGCAGGATACAAAATTAACATTCAGAAGTCAATAGCCTTTCTATATGCCAACAATGAAACAACTGAGACGGAACTCAAAAGAATAATCCCCTTCACGATTGCAACAAAAAAAATAAAATACTTAGGAATAAACATAACAAAGAATGTAAAGGACTTATATAATGAAAACTATAAACCATTGTTAAGGGAAATTGAAAAAGATATAATGAGATGGAAGAATATACCTTGTTCTTGGCTAGGAAGAATAAATATAATCAAGATGGCTATATTACCCAAAGCAATATACAAATTCAATGCAATTCCCATCAAACTTCCAATGACGTTTTTTAAAGAAATAGAGCAAAAAATCATCAGATTTATATGGAACTATAAAAAACCCCGAATAGCCAAAGCAATCCTAAAGAAAAAGAATGAAGCTGGGGGCATTACAATACCTGACTTCAAACTCTATTATAGGGCCACGACAATCAAAACAGCATGGTATTGGCAGAAAAATAGACACTCAGACCAATGGAACAGAATAGAAAGTCCAGAAATAAAACCACATATATATAGTCAAATAATTTTTGATAAAGGGGCCAACAACACACAATGGAGAAAAGAAAGCCTCTTCAATAAATGGTGCTGGGAAAACTGGAAAGCCACATGCAAAAGAATGAAACTGGACTACAGTTTGTTCCCCTGTACTAAAATTAACTCAAAATGGATCAAAAATCTAAACATAAGACCTGAAACAATTAAGTACATAGAAGAAGACATAGGTACTCAACTCATGGACCTGGGTTTTAAAGAGCATTTTATGAATTTGACTCCAATGGCAAGAGAAGTGAAGGCAACAATTAATGAATGGGACTACATCAGACTAAGAAGTTTTTGCTCAGCAAGAGAAACTGATAACAAAATAAACAGAAAGCCAACTAAATGGGAAATGATTTTTTCAAACAACAGCTCAGATAAGGGCCTAATATCCAAAATATACAAAGAACTCATAAAACTCAACAACAAACAAACAATCCCATAAAAAAATGGGAAGAGGATATGAACAGACACTTCTCCCAGGAAGAAATATAAATGGCCAACAGATATATGAAAAGATGCTCATCTTCTTTAGCTATTAGAGAAATGCAAATCAAAACAGCAATGAGATACCACCTCACACCTGTTCGATTAGCTATTATTAGCAAGACAGGTAATAGCAAATGTTGGAGAGGCTGTGGAGAAAAAGGAACCCTCATCCACTGTTGGTGGGAATGTAAAGTAGTACAACCATTATGGAAGAAAGTATGGTGGTTCCTCAAAAAACTGAAAATAGAACTACCTTATGACCCAGCAATCCCTCTACTGGGTATATACCTCAAAAACTCAGAAACATTGATACGTAAAGACACATGCAGCCCCATGTTTATTGCAGCATTGTTCACAGTGGCCAGGACATGGAAACAACCAAAAAGCCTGTCAATAGATGACTGGATAAAGAAGATGTGGCACATATACACTATGGAATACTACTCAGCCATAAGAAATGATGACATCGGAACATTTACAGCAAAATGGTGGGATCTAGATAACATGATACGAAGCGAAATAAGTAAATCAGAAAAAACCAGGAACTGCATTATTCCATACGTAGGTGGGACATAAAAGTGAAACTAAGAGACATTGATAAGAGTGTGGTGGTTATGGGGGGGGGGAGGGGGAATGGGAGAGGGAAAGGGGGAGGGGGAGGGGCACAAAGAAAACAAGATAGAAGGTGACAGAGGACAATCTGACTTTGGGTGACGGGTATGCATCATAATTGAACGACAAGATACCCTGGTCTTGTTATCTTTGAATATATGTATCCTGATTTATTGATGTCACCCCATTAAAAAAATAAAATTATTTAATAAAAAAAAAAAAAAAAGAAGTAGCTCAGAAAGTTTATAATAATAGAGACACCCTCAAGGAGAAACAAACTAAGAAGATGACTAAAGTAGTTGTAGCAGTTGTAGAACAGCAGAATAAAAAGAAAGGGAACTAAAAAGGAGGAAAGCTGAGTTAAGCAGAAATCAGTGTGCTTATTGTAAAGAAGAAGGACATTAGAAGAAAGACTGTCCAAAAAGAAAAGAAAAGTCACAGCAGACCCCAAGAATCCTTAGTCTACAGGAGGAATGACGGGGCTTGGGCTCCATACCTGTTAGCCTCCAGGAGCCCAAGGTAACTTTACAAATAGGGGGCTACCCCGTAGACTTCCCCATTGACACTGGAACTTCTCACTCTGTTCTCACTGCTCCCCTCGGACCACTCTCAGGGGAGCAAGTATCCATACAAGGTGCTACCAGGAATTCAGTTCTTTGTCTACAGACTTCATGACAGACTGTTAATTTAGGAGACAATTGGTCATTCTAGACTGTCCTTATCCTTTACTTGCAAAAGACATTTTAAGGTAACGGAAAGCTACCGTCTCTTTTAGTCATAACTCTGCTGAATTCCATGCTGAGACTGATATAGCTAGGTGCGGCTTATGGTCACTTGCCCCTTGTCAGAGGAATAGCTATTAAATATAGATACTAAAGAAGAACAAAAAGTTTCAAATGACTATTTAGCAGACTTATAGCATAGTTTCCCTTCAGTTTGGGCAGAAACCAACCCACCTGGGCTTGAAAAGCATCAGGCTCCAGTAGTTGCTCAGCTTACTGCAAGTGCCATCCCCATAGGGGTGAAACAATACCTTAAGTCAAGAGAAGCTAAAAAAGGAATAACCCCCCCATGTTAAGAGACTATTAGAAGTTCGTATTCTTGTTCCTTGCCAATCCCAATGGATTACACCTTTACTGCCTGTTCAGAAGCCAGGTACCAAGGACTATCATCCAGTTCAAGACTTATGAGAAGTGAATAAGTGGGTTGAGACAATACACCCAACTGTGCCTAACCCGAACACTCTTTTAAGCCTGTTGTCAACAGACTTGAAATTTTACACAGTCTTAGAATTAAAAGATGATTTCTTCAGTATTCACCTGGCCCCTGTAAGTTAGTCCATCTTTGTTTTCAGGTAGAATGACTGAGAGGTAGGCATTTCAGGACAACTAATCTGGCCCAGATTACCACAGGGCTTTAAGAATTCACTGACCCTCTTTGATGAGGCACTGTATCAGGACCTGCTTGCCTTCCACCAGACACATCCAGAATGTACACTGCTGCCATATGTGGATGATTTGCTTCTAGCTGCAGAAATGGAGGTAAGCTGCAGAAATGGAGGTAAGCTGTAGATGATTTGCTTCTAGCTGCAGAAATGGAGGTAAAGACTGAGGGTCTTTTACAAACACTGCAGACTCTGGGGTACCGAGTGTCAGCTAAACAGGCACAACTCTGCACCTCCAAAGTGACCTTTCTAGGCTACCACATTGAGGCAGGAAGCATTCTCTCTCCTCCAGTCATATACAGGCAATTCTTCAGATCCCAACCCCCACTAGCAAGAGACAAGTCCAAGAATTTCTCAGGGATACTACAGGCTATAGATCCCTAGATTTGCAGAGATAGCCAAGCCCTTATACTCCTGGACAGCAGGAACCCAAATTAATTTGAACAGATAAGAAACAAGAAGATTTTGAAACCCTCAAAAAGGCCCTCACTGAGACCCCTGCCCTGGCTTTGCCAGACATTACCAAGCCTTTCCAGCTCTTGGTTCATGAGAGCAAAGGAATAGCAAAAGGGGTTTTGACCCAAATACTAGGGGTCATGGCACAGGCCTATTGCTTATCTCTCCAAGTGGCTAGACCCTGTTGCATCTGGATGGCCAAACTGTCTCAGAGCCATTGCAGCCACTGCCATACTAGTGAGAGAGGCAGATAAGTTGACTATGAGGCAAGAACTGTTCCTTAGAGCCCCACATGCAATAGAAACTTGGCTTAAAGGAACTCCAGAAATGTGGATGTCTAATGCTAGAATCACACAGTATCAGGCTCTGCTCATACATCAGCCTTGCATTAAGTTTGTCCAGATGCAGGCTATCAACCCAGTAAGCCTGACACCTGACAAAGATCCAAGCATCCCCTTGCATGACTTCTCTGAGGTGCTAGACTCTGTTCAAACTGCAAGACCAGGCCTTACTTATGTACCCATTCCTAATGCAGAAGAACAGCTATTTACAGATAGAAGCAGTTTTGTCCTAGATAGGGTCTGACATGCTGGAGCAGCTCCTAATAAAACCATATGGGCCCAAGCCTTACCCCATGGGAACTCGGCTCAGCAGGCTGAACTTATTGCTCTCGCCCAGGCATTAAGGTGGGTCAAAGAAAAAAAGGTCAGTCAGCCTTTACACTTACAGTAGGTATGCTTTTGCTACTGCCCATGTTCATGCAGCAATCAAAAAAGAGAGAGGATTTTTGACATCTGCTTGTAAGGACATTAAAAAAAAAAGAAATTTTATCCTTGCTAGAAGCCATTTAGTTACCAGTGATTGTAGCCCTTATTCATTGCCCAGGACACCAGAAAGAGGACTCAAAAGAAAATTGGGCAGCTGGTCAAGCAGTCAAAGAAGTAACCCTAAAACCAGTAGGGCCTTTAGAAGTTTTAGTGACTTTACCAGAATGCTTGTTGCCAGAGACACCTTTTTATAACCAACTAGAGGAGAATTTTGCTAAAAGAAGAGGAATGTCTAGAAATAAAGAAGGGTGGTTAAAAATGCCAGACAAAAGATCCCTCTTGCATGAAGCCCTAAGCAGAGAGATTATCAGCCAGCTACATCAAGCTACTACTCATCTAGGCCAACCTAAGCTAATAGAATTATTTAAGAAAAATTACTATTTTCCAGGCTTAGAATCTATTATAGTGAGCATAGTGTCTGAGTGTTTAGTCTGTGCTCAAGTAAATGCTAAACAAAATAGAGAAGTCATAAAAAGAAATAGGGACAGAGGAGCTTTCCCAGGAGAACATTAGGAGATAGATTTTACTGAAGTAAAGCTACCAGCAAGGAATATAATAAGCACCTATTAGTTTTTATTGACATCTTTTCAGGATAGATAGATTTGCCTACTAGAAATGAGACCACAGTAACAGTCATTAAGAAATTGCTGTATGAAATTATTCCCAGATTTAGCATTGCCTATTAATATTGGGTCTAATAATGGGCCTGGGTTTGTGTCTAAGGTCTCACAGCTAGTAGGAAAGGCATTCAACATTAATTGGAAGTTACATTGTGCTTGCAGGCCTCAGAGTTTGGGCCAAGTTGAAAGAATAAACCAAACTCTGAAACAAGTCCTGACTAAATTCATTTTAGAGACAGGTGAAAACTGGGTCAATCTCCTTCCCTTTGCTATTTTGAAAACACGGTATACCCCCTATGAAGTTAGGTTCACACCTTATGGAATTGAATATGGGAAACCACCACTATTGCTCCCCAAGCTTAGAGCTGAAATGTTAGCAGAATTAAGAAACCAAGAACTCATTAAGTCATTACAGGAGCTGCGGAAAACACAGGAGCAGATCCATAAGCGGGTGTGAGAAACTCTCCCTTTGCCCAGCTCTGAGCCTGCTCACCCATTCCAGCCCGGTGACCACCTCATCAAAAAGTTCATCAAGGAAGGACTGACTCCGGCCTGAAGGGATACTGCTATGTCATCCTGACTTCTCCCACTGCAGTCAAGGTTGACAGCCTCCCGGTGTGGGTTCATCACTCACAGATCAAAAAGGCTGACTGAGGATGGACCGTCACAGCTACCAAGGACCCTTTAAAATTAAGATTAACCCATGTCTAATTCTTTTACTTTGCTTTTTTTTACGTAATTCCCTATGGTATAGGAGGTAACCCCCATAAGCCATCACAACCATATAAATTATAGTTAAGAAATGGAATTACAGGAGACTCTATCAAGGAATATATTTGGACAGGAGGTAATGCCCAAGTCATGCTTGACCTCAATGGTATTTTTCAAAGCAATTTTGAAACAAGGTACAAGGGTAACTCACATAATATTATAAAAAGAGAATTTAAAGTAGATGGAATAGTAGAAGAGAAATGGCCCTTTGGATGCAGCTATGTAAACCAGGAAATAGGACTAAGGAGACTTGGAATCTATATTTTCCCTGGATTTGGTAATGTAGAGTCAAGGTGTTTAAATGTTGAAGAGTATATCTACTCTTACTGGGGTTGTGAAACCATCTCCACTATAGACAGTAACAAAAAGAATGAGGATAATAATATTCTTCTATCCAGAATAGTCCCCACAGGCAGCTGCCAAAATTCTGGCACATGTAACCCTATAAATATTACCATCATAACCCCTAAAAATGCTGGATTGGCTGTAGGAAAAACGTGGGAAATATGACTTTATGTGTGAGCTAAGGATCCAGGAACACTTATAACCATCCAAAGGTATACATACACCGCACTTAAGAAACTCATAGGTCCCTTAGCATAATTAATACTTGCCAACCCTTGTTGCTCCTCTTGTTATGCAAGCAGCCTTTGTTACACCCTCCACCAGACTTAGAGATTTAGCATTGCCTGAGGTACCTATACCTACTCTGACTCCTGAATCCCCCCTTCTTAGTATTCTTGATGCAGTACATAAAGCTGTAAAGAGTACAAACCCTGATTTAGGAGCAGACTCTTGGTTGTTCTTAGGTTTCATCTCTTTAACCCTGCCAGTAAGTCTCATTTCAGGGCTCGCAGCAGATGACCAACCACAAAGGAATGTCCGACGTCACAAGCCGAGAAGCCCTGGCAAACTTCCACAAAAGACAATCCTTTGTCCAGCAGCCAATCGGCAGATGCCCCACTACCCATCTCACTTCCCCTCCCCAAAATCCTTAAAACCCAGTCCCAGGCTGTGCCTGGCCTGCGACTCTTTCTTACAGAGTCAGCCTGGCAGAATATCTTTCTTCCTTTCAATAAAGCCTGTTACTCTGGTCTTTTCAGACTCTGATGGATTCTAGTATTTGGTGCCGAAACCAGGGACAGGGTACTGGATGCCTGGATGATCGCCTTCACCAGCCAAATTTACTACCAGTGAAGCAGTGGGCAGTGACAGCTCATCCTAGACTTACTCTCTGATTCTGTTTGGCTGTGTGAAAGTAGGTTGATTGGCCAGCTACCCGACCCTGTCTCAAACCCCTGCTGGACCAGAAGGTAAGGGATTTCTGTTCTTTCCCAATCTCAGGTAGGCTCCTCTCCTTCCCTCACCCTTACTCTATTCTCTGAGGTTCACAGTTTGGGAGGCTTCTACTCCAAGCAGCCTGCTTCTACAGACTTCCTCGAAAGTCTAGGCACCTAACCAGGTTGCTTTCTACTTCTCTAGAACTGAGGTCTCCGGTGACGATCGGTTTCCTCACATCCCACACACTATACTCTACTAAGAATAATTGAAGGAGTTTGAGGACGCTCTTCTCTTTCTTTATTCTCAGCCTAACATGGGCTTCTCCCAATCTCAGGCCTCAGAGACTACTCCTTCGGGATGCCTCTTAAAAATATCTCATCAAACTTGGCCTCATGGGTGGCATGGCCTCAATATAAATACTACTTTCAATTACAATACACTCCAAGATCTCAATAATTTTTTATCACCAGACTGGAAAGGCCTCAGAAATTTGTTACATTTAGGCTTTCTTCTACCTTCACTCCTGTTTTTAATCTCTGCGCCACCTGTTCTTCATGTAGGCCATTTTTGGCCAAAAAAAAAAAAAAACCTCACCTAAAACTTCTGCTCCTAATCTTTTTTTCTTCATTGTCTCCCAACTCTCTCCCCCTCCTGCCAGACTTCTGGGGGTGCCCCTCTCTCAGGACCCCTCTCTGGTCCCTCTGCAAATCTTTTTCACTCAAGTCTCTTTCTTCCTTTCAGAACGATCCCTCCCTTCTCAGGATCCTGTTTCTCATTCACTTGCAAATACCAGTCTCTCTCTTTCTCCTCTCCTGCTGGCCAGGGACTCCTCCCTTCTCCACTGTGTTCTTAAGCCCCTCATTACAGATTGAGGCTCTGCCTTTCTCTTCTTCTATACCCCTCCTCCTCCTCAGAGACTGCAACTGTGCCTTCCACTCCTTCTGTTTCCCTTCCTTTCTCCTCACAGGCTCTAATCTTTTGACTGCTTTGACCACGTGGCACCACCACAAGCACTTCAACCTTCTCCTCCTCCTCCTCCTCCTGCAGATTCTGACCCTCATTCTTTCCATCCAGCTATTCACACTGACCATCTGTCTGCTTCCTCTCTTCCTCCCCTCTATGCTGACAACTCCCTGCCATCTCAAAAAGATTAAAAAGGCAGAGTTGTCTATTAAGCCACCTCTTAAATCAAGGCTTACTCATCCCCATGGACTCTTTTTGCAATACCCACATTCTTTTTGTTCAAGACCTTCAGGGGCTTATTGCCTCATACAAGACTTACACCTAATCAATGAGGCAGTAGTTCCTCTCCATCCAGTAGTCCCTAATCTCTACAAGTTATTGTCACACATTCCCTCAAACACCACTCACTTTACGGTCCTAGACCTCAGGAATGACTTCTTTACCATTCTTCTACATCCTGACTCTTACTTTCTGTTTGCCTTTACTTGGACTGACCCGGACACTAATGCAGCCCAGCAACTTACATGAACTGTTTTACCCCAGGGGTTCAAAAACAGCCAATACCTGTTTGGGCAGGCACTAGCTCGGGATTTAGCAACACACAATCTCAAAACTAGTATTCTCTTACAATATGTAAATAACCTACTCCTCTGCAACCCCTCCTTGCCTCAAGGAGACACACTGCAACCCTTCTTAACTTCCTCATTATGAAGAGATATAGTGTCTTCTCCATTAAGGCTCAACTTCACTCTTAGTCCATAGTCTATCTGGGTATCACCTTAACCCCACCACCTGAGGTCTCACCCTAAATCAAACTCAGACCCTCCGCAGTCTCCAACCACCTACCACCACAAATCAGATTCTTTCTTCCCTCTAATAGGCTTCTTTAGACACTGGATTCCCAATTTTGCTCTCTTAGTCAAGCCCCTCAATGAGATCTTCTGAGCATGGCTTTTAAGATCTATAATGGCGAAGGGAGTAACAGAAAAGGCAAATAAGACCCAAAAGAGGTCCGGAAATACCAGCTTTTGGCATATGCTCTTGAAGGCTCCAGCACCCTAAAGAGCTTCATAGGATTCCATCAGGGCCCTGCTTCAAGAGTGGAAAGAAAGGTCATTGAACTGAAGCCTGGGAGGCTTCTTGGCCCCACCAAGGGACACATCTTTGCTGTGGAAAGAGGAACACAAGAAGGTAAGCTGCCCCCTTGCTCCATGGAGGGAGGTTTCAGTCTCTTCTAACTCTGCTCCAGCTACCTGTGACCTGACCTTGTCCAGCATGCTGGGAATTGCCACTGAAGGCCCAAGGATATCATTCACAAGTCTAAGATATTTCTTCCAAATAGCAAATAAACTGATTTCATTTCTTGTAAACACAAGGGCCATTTACTATGCCTTGCCTGAATATTTGAGTTTTATTTATCCTTCGAAGATCTCTACTGTGGGTATTGATAGTCTGATTTTGTTGCTTTATTTAATGTATAGCATCTCCTTTATTCCTCTTGTCTCAATGCCCTATGCCTATTGTAGGCTGGGACCCGCTGCTAATTCTAGCTAGAAGCAGTGGTCACTAAAACTTAAACTCTAGCTGCATAGTGTAGAAATGTAACCACTCTTTCCCTCAGTACTTGCAGGATTTACAGGTTACTCAGCAAACTGTTCAAAGACTATCCAAGAGGCACTTCCAGCATTACATCATCCAAGGACTGACTTACACATGGACAGTTTTGCACACTGTAATCCTGACAACTCCCATTGCTGCTAAAGTAGAAAAACGGCAGGCCTTACTCCAACCACAAACCGGAAGCTGGTTGGTCTATGTATGAAGAATATATGAAGAAACTAAGGACTCTTAATCAGACTTTGGGAAAAGGGAAACTAGAGTAAAAAGAAATTCAACTTAATTGTCACTAAAGGTTAAAGATTTTTAAATTAAGAGTTCTGACTAGAAAGGAATTGTATGGTTTTGATAATAGAAGGTATAAGGTATGGAAATACTTTTGAAAGAAAAAGGAAAAAGCAAGTTGTTATGAAAGCCAGTTATTTATGGATAAGAAAGTTTATGAAATCTGAGGATTTATGTAAGTTGTAGAAGGTTTGTGCAGGTTGTACAGAGAAAAAAGAATTTGAACAGTCAGAAACCCAGTTTTTGAAGAATGTTTAATTAGTCACCCTACCTAACAATCCTCTACTCTCCCCACTTATGAGATGGCTCTTTCCTCCACTGTGACCACCTGGAGCTCAGAAACAGAGAAATGAAACCAACCCCTTGTCCATCAATTCTCTATCCACCTCTCATCCTGTATCAACCAATCAGGGGTTTTCTACTGTGTGGGACCAACACCTATATGTGTCTCCCTACTAATTGGACAGAAACCTGTACCCTAATCTATCTCACTCCAAATATCAACCTAATCCCACCCCATGAGCCTCTTCCAGTTTCTAGTACACTACCTGTCAATCTAAGGACCAAATGAGTTATAAAGATAATTCCTCTTCTTGTTGCTTTAAAAATTTCTATAAAATAGGTCTAGGGGCAGGAGGACTGGCCACTGCCCTGCCTTATTCCCACTCTCTCTCTCTCTCTCTCTCTGAAGCCGAGCGAATTTTTAAAAAACAAACCGAGTAATGGAATCAGTGGTTTTGCACAAACGGGGTGTCTTGACTATTGTCTTTCATTGGTCCACTCACTCTATTTATTTTTCTAACTTTTGGATCCTGCCTCTTACATTTGTTCACTAGTTTCTTGCAGATCTGCATGCAGACCTTTGCCAATCAGAAAATTGGAAAAATCTACCTAACCCTACACACCAAACCTGAAACCTGCCCTCATGAAACAGAAAAATCTGGAACCTTATAAACACACCCCTACCCAACAAGAAGCCATCACTGTATCTCTCTACCCCTCACTGAGAGTGATCCTTAGAGAGGCCATAACCCCTCACCGCCCCTACTGAGCAGGAAGAAGTTACAGAAGATAATGACCTCCGTCCCTTTTCCCTTGAGGCCTCTGTAGGAACCACTCTCTTTCCTTTTTAAAATATATCAAATAGTTGGGAATATTGGGTTTCATTTCTTTAATCCTGTCAGTAAGTCTCATTTCAGGGTTCGCAGCAGATGACCAACCACAAAGGAACGTCCGACGTCACAGGCCGAGAAGTCCTGGCAAACTTTCATAAAAGACAATCCTTTGCCCAGCAGCCAATCAGCAGATGCTCCACTTCCTGTCTCACTCCCCCTCCCCAAAATCCTTAAAACCTGGTCCCAGGCTGTGCCTGGTGTGCGACTCTCCCTTATGAGTCAGCCTGGCAGGGTTCCTTTTTTCCTTTCAATAAAGCCTGTTACTCTGGTCTTTTCAGACTCCGATGGATTGTAACAGTTATGTCTAGGATCTAAACTGATTTATTATGTTGGGCTTGGAATCATACGTAATACCACTTTTAGTAACCAATAAAATAAATGTAGTTGGGAACAACCTAGGTAAACTTTAGGAGATATACAAGGACAGGAATCTGTTTGCAAAGCCAATCTTATCCAATTCGCTGTGACCCTTATAAAAATCTGTGCAATAAAACACTTGTTATAAATAATCAGACTACAGGAAAAGGAGAAGCTAAATACTACACAGCCCCCAATGATACTTGGTGACCTACACTAGGTAGAATACTTGATGGGCTCACGAGGTGTGCTAACAAAAACAGGTTCAGAGAACAGAATAAGCCTCTATTGTGTATTCTAGTGTATGTTGCATCTCAAGTTTATTTGTACGAAGGAAATAAAGAAAGGTTATTAATGCGACCATGTAAAGCCAGTAGCCGTGGCCACAGTCACAGCCACCTGGCCTGTGCAGGTTCGATTTTGATTTGGACAGACGGAAATGAAACAATGGAGCCAAGAACTGCTGGGCCGTTACCTTTAATCCTAGCTCACACCTGGTGGGCAAGAACTACATGCAGTGGGAAAATACTTCCCTTTCCATTCAGGGCTCCCAAAGCCACTGACTTATCCAAGTTTCCTAGAATCAAAGATTTCTACCTCACCACCTTATTCACCTCTGTTCCCCATCTCTGTCTCTGCACAAACTCTGCATAAACTGGCTTTTCCTTCAGCACTCCATCATCTTGGCTGCCTCTCCTCTCCTCCACGTGGCCTTTTCTGCTCTCTTCTTTCTCTGCTCTCCTTTAGCATGGGCTCCTCTAATGCTAATCTCAGCAACCGAGAGAGCAAGCTCTCAGTCTGCCCTATTTTATAGTGTAGAAATCAAAACCTTTAATCCAATATACAAACAAGGAAGTCTCTGATACAAAGTCACTTAGGATGGGAAAAGCTTAGTCTTAAAACTAAGCCTTAGGCTATAATGACCCTGCCTGCTTACAGCCTGTCCCCGACACCCAATGCCAACTATTAGCGAACAAATCTATATATCATATTTACAAACTTATTTCACCAACAATGACTTAAGGTCTCCATGTGGTCAATGGCTTTAAAATAAAGACCACTTAATTTGGCTACTTAATTGTGTGGCAAAACATCTGTTTCTTGCTGTTCCAATAAAACAATGCGATTGTAATATTTAGTATTAATTGTGAAATAAATGATTGCACTATATTTGTAAAGGTGCTTGTGAAACAGCAAAGTGGTTATAATGCTCTTTATAATAACTTAAGTATAATGTTTACATATTGCAAAATTTCACTTGTCATTCACTAAGATCACACTAATATGCCTTTCATTTGTATTATTAAAAAATAATAATTTGTGTTTCAACAAGTAAATACTTATCTCCAACACTATAGAGTTCAGGCCAATGATTTCTCCTATGTTAAAGAGAATAGTTTAAACTATGGTATAAAGTTCTAGTTACGATATTACCACAAGACAAATAGAACTGTAAAGCCAGTAGCCACAGCCACCATCACAGCCACCTGACCCGTGCAGGTTTGCATTAGATTTGGACAGATGTCTGACTAGGCAGCAGTTCAGTGGATAGAGCATTAGACTGGGATGCAGAAGACCCAGGTTCAAGAGCCTGAGGTCGCCAGATTGAGCATGGGCTCATCTGGTTTGAGCAAAATCTCACCAGCTTGGACCCAAGATTGCTGGCTTGAGCAAGAGGTTACTCGGTCTGCTGAAGGCCAACATTCAGGGTACATATGAGAAAGCAATCAATGAACGACTAAGGTGTCGCAACAAAAAACTAATGATTGATGCTTCTCATCTCTCTCTGTTGCTGTATGTCCCTATCCATCCCTTTCTCTGATTCTCTGTCTCTGTAAAAAATAAAAATAAATAAAAATATTTGGACAGACAGTAATGAAACAATGGAGCCAAGAACTGATGGGCCATTAGTTTTAATCCTAGCTTGTACCCAGCGGGCAAGTAGAAACACACACTGGGCTCCAAATCACACTCAATCAGTGTTCACAAAGCTACTGACTTATCCAAGTTTTCTAGAATCTAAGGTTTCTACCTCACCAGCCTTATTCACCTCTGTTCTCCACCTCCTTCTCTCTGCACAAACTCTGCACAAACTTGCTGCTCTCTCATCACTCCACCATCTTGGCTGCCTCTCCTGGCTGCCTCCACATGGCCTTTCTCTGCTCTACTACAGCATGGGGTTCTCCTAGAATGTGATCACTTTTCCTTTTAAAACCTTTTGGTGTGAAAGCCCTCCCCCAACACACATTAATATAATCATACCTATCCCAAGCAAGAAGGGCAACTAATATCACCTGGGCAATGGGCTCCACGTGGGCAGCACCATCTTTAACCAAGTGATTGTAATATATTTTATCTGCCCAACAAGAACAAAGAATGATTTCTATAGCTAATTCTAGAGATTCTGACAGAAAATCAAGTAATATCTTGGAAAAACCATGGGCTTCAATATTTTTTTGTGTGGTCAGAAATAACTTTCATGTTAACAAAACTAAACAAAGTGATTAGCTAATGGTTTCACATGTTTTTGTTTTCAGTTTTGTTTTTCTTTTTCTGACCAACTCACAGTCTTCAGCAAATTTTTATTCCATTATTGTGAACATCACAGAAAATAATAGGGTTAGGATAGCATAATACATTTAACTTATTTAAATCAATCAAAAAATGTCTTTTGTTTGTAGCTTCCTTGCTGACCTTTACAAATTTTCTTTATCTTTGGTCTGACTTATTAACTTGAATTATAAGAATTTTTTTTTAAGTTGAGATTTGAAATAGAGATTTTAAATTGGGTCATTTCTTGTCTGATGACTTAAATATATCCAAGTAATCTCATTAAGGATTCTTCAGAAAGTTTGAATACAAGCTACTCAAAGTTTAAGCTTTAAATGAGAATAGGAAAGACCACAAACTTCATAAAGCATGAGATAGAACAAGAAGTTATTTTAAGAGCATAATTATATTATGATTTATTACTATTCATTTAAAAGGCATTTTCTTTTTAAGACTGGGGTTTTCCCAATGCCAAATCTTTTTCTGATATTATTGAGAACATAATAATGTATATATGTAAGGTTTGGGATGTTTATTTATTTATTTATTTTTGTATTTAACTCATGTACTGGAAGAAAGCACCAAATGTAGTCATTGGAGTCACATTATTTGGATATGTCAAAAAGTAACAAGCAGATGGGGACAGGTAGGGTTATGCCAGAAGGGGTATAAAGGAAACAGAGTTGGTCAGATGTTAATAATTTTTGAACTTAGATAATGGTACAAAGAAATTTACTATAAAATTTAATATATTTTTGTATATTGTTTTATATAATAAAAATTTTAAACTAAATTTATATACCCTCTTCAAGGTATATTTAGTGATTTTAACCACTGAGAAAATGTTCAATTAATTCTTATAGTCCTTCATTTTAGTTGAGGTTTGGTTTTTCTTTTTTCTTTTTTTTTTTTTTCCGAAACTGGAAACGAGGAGGCAGTCAGACAGACTCCCGCATGCGCCCGACCGGGATCCACCCGGCATGCCCACCAGGGGGCAATGCTCTGCCCATCTTGGGGCGTGGCTCTGCCGCAATCAGAGC
The DNA here is from genome assembly GCF_036850765.1 of Saccopteryx bilineata. Lineage (NCBI taxonomy): Eukaryota > Metazoa > Chordata > Mammalia > Chiroptera > Emballonuridae > Saccopteryx > Saccopteryx bilineata. The sequence continues at coordinate 185,799,204 of NC_089494.1, forward strand.
CATTCTAGCGCCTGAGGCAGAGGCCACAGAGCCATCCTCAGCGCCCAGGCAAACTTTGCTCCAGTGGAGCCTTGGCTGTGGGAGGGGAAGATAGAGACAGAGAGGAAGGAGAGGGGGAGGGGTGGAGAAGCAGATGGGCGCTTCTCCTGTGTGCCCTGGCTGGAAATCGAACCCAGGACTCCCGCATGCCAAGCCGACGCTCTACCACTGAGCCAACCAGCCAGGGCAGTTGAGTTTTAATGTACACACACAAAGAAAAAAAGTTTTCTCATTTATCTTTTTCTGTTCTTTTCCAAAACCCTATATAATATTTAATTGACCATACCATTCCTAGATTTTATATGAAGTTATTTCTATTTTCTTTAACCATAATATTGTTTCAAGATTTAGGCTCAGAATTCAGGTAATTGTCTTTTATGTTCTTCAGCACTTCTTCACAGAATTCTGTTGGCTCTTCTCTGTGCTTATCAAGCCATAAACTTTGTTGGACAATTTTACAATTGATAAGGCAATATTACTGAAATGTACCACCCCATTTTAAGATTTTATTTATTAATTTGAGAAAGAGAGTAACATTGACTTGTTGTTACACTCATCCATTCCTTCATTGGTTGATTCTTATATGTACCCTGACCAGGGATCAAACCCACAACCTTGGTATATCAGTGAATGTTCTAACCAACTGAACTATCCAGTCAGGGCCTGAAATGCTTTTCCCCTGATCTTGTTCTAACTGCAGGGTAAGGATATGTTATAAAAGATAAAGAATCTTATTTAAGCCAGTTGTCCATAATTATTCAATATTTAAGACTAAAGCTTTGTTACCTCAATCAAAATGCTCAAGTTAATTTTCCTAATGGAACATTATTAATCTTCTGAAAATTTAAAATGTGTACTGATATCTTATACTATTCATTTAATGTGTTTTTTCATAGAATTACCATATGCCAGTTATTAGTTCTGTTTTAATTCTCTTCAGGTCGGGGCAAGGCAAGTTAACATATGTCATTGTGCTCAGAACTTCAAAAGAAGAATCTTAGTTTGAATAGCTTATCAAAATTATGCCCCAAAGGGAGAGTACCTAAAGTGAGCGGAATTCTCACAACATTGAATATGTTCTTACGAATGGCACACAGGCCCCAACTAGCATGAGTAACAGCTGACACAACAGCAAAACCATACTTGTGCTCTGCAGGAATCAGGCACTGACAACCACAGTGGCTTAAAAGAGCCTCCGGTGGGAATATTTAGACAAAAGATCTGAACAGCTTGTAATGTCCTCATTATCTTCAAAACAAAGCATGTTCTTGGTATGCCGGAGGACTTGCAGCTTTCCAAAGACTCTGTGGTACAAAATCACCCTCTTTCAATCATGCACTTAGCTTGAATCATCACCTTTAAAGAGAAAGAAACATAAAAAGGCATTACTGAAACATTTCTGGTAACGTAGTAATTTCTTGAAACACTTAATTCTCTAGATGATCCCATTTTACCAATTTAAAGAATTTTGGGAGCCCTGGCCGGTTGGCTCTGATAGAGTGTGGACTCTGTGTGTGGAAGTCCGGGATTCAATTCCCTGTCAGGACACACAGGAGAAGCAACCATCTACTTCTCCACCTGTTCCCTCCTCTTTCTCTCTTTCTCTCTCTGTTTCTCTATATTTTTCTCGCCCTCTCCTGCAGCTGTGGCTCTATGAAGAAAGTTGGCACCAGTTGATGAGGATGGCACTATGGCCTTGTCTCAGACACAAAAACAGCTTAGTTGCTGAGCAACCCAGTGATGCATCCAGATGAGTAGAGCATTGCCCCATAAAGGACTTGCCAGGTGGATCATGGTCGAGGCACATGTGAGAGTCTGTCTCTCTGCCTCCCTGCCTCTCACTTAATAATAACAATAATAATAATAATAATAATAATAAAAATAATGATAATAAAGAATTTTGTGGAATGTTAAATAAAATAATTATAAGATGATCTCCCTAAGAAATGTCTAAGAATACCTATCTTAATTTGATTATTTGTTATATTTATTACCATGTATTTAATTTTTAAAATAAATTTTCATCCATACCAAATTCTATTTTGGAACTACACTGCTGATTTTAATGATGTTATTTATTTTTATAGAGGCTTTTCTTAAGATGTAAAATTAAATTCTTTAGTCAATTAATTCTTAGAAAAATAAGTAGTTTCTAATACTCAGGCTTTCTGGAACATGCATTTTAGGTAGATATTTGGAGAAAAAAATGTATAATTTTTCTGATTGTTCATGAATAATTTTCTATTGTCAAACATATAGCCCACAAATTCTACGGTTCAACGATTTAGCATTTTAATTTATAGTATACTTACCTATATAACCTAGTTTAAAAATGTGTTTAACACTATGCCTTTCTATTTCAGGTTAATTAAATACTTTATTATGAATTAAACATTGAAATTTCTATTTCAGTGCTTCCTGACTGCCAAAATTTTCCCTATTTTTAATAACGTTAACTAAAATCAAACAGGTTCAATAAAGGGAAAAAGGAGATAGGGAGATAGAGTAAAGGAGGTGAGTTAAAGTTTCAATGATTACATGAAACAACTACTGGTAAGTAAAGAGTCAAAGAAAGAATCATTTTGGGCAGAGTGAACAGCTTGTGCAAAGCTCAAAGTTGGAAAAGAAAAATGTTCGCATACTTGAAGAACTGAAAGAAGAGCAGGTTGGACAAAGTATGTGATGGGGAAAGAAACTGCAGAAGCAGGTTGGAGAAGCAAGTGTAGTGGAAAACTTCAATCCAATAGTTTGTTGTTGCTGCTGCTTTTATTTTTATTTTCTGGTACCTACATCAATCATAATTTTATAAATAAAAAAAGAGATTTAGTGATAACATCCTTTTTCTTTCCGTGTTCTCAGAGTATAAAATCAAGGCTCAGAAAGACTTTGTGAGCAGTTTGTTCTTTTCTGAAGAAAGATTTGGAGTTCTTGGATGGCTGGGCTCAGGAATCTATCATTTGTATCACCAAGTTTAGTATCTAAAATTTAAATAAATCAATATCTGGTAAAGATTATGTCTCTTTTAAAGCTTTTTAATATAAGCTCTTTGGTAATTGCTTTCTCTTTTTTTGTTCTCTAGTTTTAATTGCTTTTATCATTACTCATTCCACATTAAAAATGACTGATTTTTGTCTTATTGTTTATATGTTTTATGTTTTTTTCTGGAATAACCTGTCCAAGAAAATTATGTGCTATTTTCCTTGTAGGAATTAACTGTAGTGACTCACTGTGAAATCAATTATTGCTCTTCAAATAATAATTTTATTTTATAGGTTAGATTGGAGGTTAACCCATACAATATACAAAGAAAGTGATCCATCAAATTTGGCACTAAGAAGACGCTATAACTGTCTTTTTATTTGTTTTCTACAATTTTACTCTTTTCACATTTCACAGTATCAGTGCTCAGTTATTAAAGCATTCTGACTTACCCACATTTTAATTTTCTCCTTCTCTTAAGAATATACAACACTTCACAGTTTGATCCAAAACTGCTTTTCACACCTTCAAATGCCACCAGCTCATATATATATTCTGTACCTCATTATCACATTGAGTAGACAGTCTCATGGTATTTTTTAGGATGAACAGCAAGACTATTTGCTCAGAGACCCAGCAGAGGCAGCAGAAAATCATGCTATATGTTGCCTAAGACTGGCCTGTAAAAATTTCAAATTTCAGTGCAGTATCGATAAGATCAGAGAGAACACATTGTAAAGTATATGATTGTCTGACAACTACGCTGAACACTTGAAACCAATTCAAAATAATATTGAAAGTAAACTGTAATTGAAAAAAAAAATAAAATAAATTATTTTTTTTCAGATACTCAATTCTGAAATTGCGTTTAATAGCTCTTAAGCCAGGCCCTATAAAATGCGTTATCAATCATTAGTACGGAATCTAATTCAGGTCTTCAAACCACACAAGAATGCAGGTTCCAGAAACAAGAAAGTAGAATTATTCCATTCTTTAAATATTTGCTAAGTGTGCTATACGAAGACAGGGCATATTTTTATCTGGTTCAGAGCATCAGTTAAGATGGGTTTACAAACAATGAAAGAAAATGTAGAATACTTAAAAATAGTTGTGCATTTTTCTTTTAGGTATAGAACACTTTCATGACTGGCACCGTGGCTTCACAGAGATTGCAGGGACCAAGGCTTTTTTTTTTTTTTTTTGTATTTTTCTGAAGTGAGAAGTGGGCGGGGGGGAGCAGACTGGGATCCACCAGGCATGCCCACCAGGGGGCAATGCTCTGCTGCAGTTGGAGCCATTCTAGTGCCTGAAGTGGAGGCCATGGAGCCATCCTCAGCGCCAGGGGCAACTTTGCTCCAATGAAGCTTTGGCTGCGTGAGGGAAAGAAAGAAACAGAGAGAAGGGAGAAGAGGAGAAGGTTGGAGAAGCAGGTGGGCCCTTCTTTTGTGTGCCTTGGCCAGGAATGGAACCTGGGACTTCCACATGCTAGACCGACACTCTACCACTGAGCCAACCAGCCAGGACACAAGACTCTTTTGATCTTGCTGCTTTGCCATTCTCAGTATATGCACACCATGATTTATTTTGCTTCGCTTTATTGTACTTCTCAGACATTGTGGGGTTTTTTACAAATTAAAGGCTTATGGCAACCTTGCATCTAGTAATTCTTTGGTGCCATTTTTCAACAGCATATTTTCTCTTTATGTCTTCATGTCCCATTTTGGTAATTCTCACAAATTTCTAAACATTATCACTATTATATATCTGTTACGGTGATCTGTGATCAGTTATCTTTGATGTTACTGTGGTAATTATTTGGGGGTGTTACAATGTCCATGAAAGGAAGTGAATTAATGGACAAATGTGTATTTGTGTTCTGATTGTTACACCAACTGGCTTTTCCCCCATCTCTCTCCCTCTCATTAGGCCTCCCTATTCCCTGAGACAAAACAATATTTAAAGTATGCCAGTTAATAACCCTACAGTGGGTCTGTTAAAATGAAAGGAATAGTCACACAACTTTTACTTTAAATCAAAACTAGAAATGAGTAAGTTTAGTAAAGAAGACATGTGGACAGTTGAGATAGTCCAAAAGCTAGGCAACTTGTATCAAAATGTTTGCCCAGTTGTGAATGCAAATAAAAAGTATTTTAAGGAAATTAAAATAGCTATTCCATGAACACACAAATGATAAGAAAGTGAAACATACTTATTGCTAACATGGAGAATGGTTTAGTGGTCCGGAGAGATCAAATCAGCCACAATATCTCCTTAAACCAAAGCTTAATCTCAAGGAAGGCCCTAACTTTCTTCATTTCTATGAAGTCTGAGAGAGGTGAGGAAGATGCAGAGGAAAGTTTGAAGCTAGCAGATATTGGTTCATGAGATTCAAAGAAAGAAGCCTTCTCCATAATATAAAAATCCTAGGTAAAGGGACAAGTGCTGATGTAGAAGCTGCAGCTGGTCATCCAGAAGATCTATGTAAGATAATTAATGAAGGAAGTTGCACTAAAACAGATTTTTTATGTAGACTGAACAGTCTTACATTGAGTGGAAATGCTATATGGAACTTTCATATTTAGAGAAGAGAAGGCAATGCCTGAATTCAAAGCTTCAAAGTTCAGGCTATTTTGTTAGCGTCTAAAGTAGCTGATAACTTCAAGTTGAAGCCAGTGCTCATTTACTATTCTCAAAATCTTAGAACCTTTAAGAATTATGCTAAATCTACTTTGCCTGTGCTCTTTATTTTTTATTTATTTATTTTTTTTCATTTTTCAGAAGCTGAAAATGGGGAGACAGTCAGACAGACTTCCGCATGCGCCCGACTAGGATGCACCCGGCATGCCCACTAGGGGGAAATTCTCTGCCCCTCTGGGGCGTCGCTCTGTTGCATCCAGAGCCATTCTAGCGCCTGAGGCAGAGGCCATAGAGCCATCCCCAGCGCCCAGGCCATCTTTGCTCCAATGGAGCCTTGGCTGCGGGAAGGGAAGAGAGAGACAGAGAAGAAGGAGAGGGGGAGGGGTGGAGAAGCAGATGGGCATTTCTCGAACCCGGGACTCCTGCATGCCAGGCCGACGCTCTACTGCTGAGCCAACCGGCCAGGGCCGCCTGTGCTCTTTAAATAGAACAACAAACCCTTGAGGACAGCACATCTGTTTACAACAGGGTTTACTGAATATTTTAAGCCATATTTTCAGACTTATTACTAAAAAAAATCAAAATATTACTGTTCATTGACAATGCACCTGATCATTCAAGAGCACAATGGGAATTTACAACAAGTTTCATAGGTGTTTTTTTTTTGTTTGTTTGTTTGTTTTTTTCTTTTTCATTTTTCTGAAGCTGGAAACAGGGAGAGACAGTCAGACAGACTCCCGCATGCGCCCGACCGGGATCCACCCGGCACGCCCACCAGGGGCGATGCTCTGCCCACCAGGGGGCGATGCTCTGCCCCTCCGGGGCGTCGCCATGTTGCGACCAGAGCCACTGTAGCGCCTGGGGCAGAGGCCGAGGAGCCATCCCCAGCGCCCGGGCCATCTTTGCTCCAGTGGAGCCTTTGGCTGCGGGAGGGGAAGAGAGAGACAGAGAGGAAAGCGCGGCGGAGGGGTGGAGAAGCAAATGGGCGCTTCTCCTGTGTGCCCTGGCCGGAAATCGAACCCGGGTCCTCCGCACGCTAGGCCGACGCTCTTCCGCTGAGCCAACCGGCCAGGGCTTCATAGGTTTTTTTATGTTATTTTTATACCTGTTGACCTAACATTCATTCTGTAGCTCCTAAAACAGAAGTAATGTCAACTATTAATTAAGTATGATTATTTAAAATATACATTTTAAGTAATAGCTGCTATAGGTAGTGATTTCTTTGATGGATCTGTGTACAGTAAATTGAAAGTTTTCTGGAAAGGATTCACCATTCATGATATTATTAAAAACAATCATAATTGGCCCTGGCTGAAAGCTCAGTAGAGTGTTGGCCTGGTGTATGGACATTCCGGGTTTGATTTCCAGTCAGGTCACACAGGAGAGGTGACCATCTGCTTCTCTGCCCCTCTCCCTCCCTCTCCCTCTTCTCTTCCCACAGTCAGTGGTTCAATTGATTCGAGCGTGGCCCAGGCACTATGGATAGCTCAGTTGGTCAGAGTGCATCAGTCTCAGGTGGTAAAAATAGCTCAGTACTGGAGCATCATCCATTGATGGGATTGCAGGGTTGATCTCAGTCACAAATACACGAGTCTGTCCCACTATCTCCCTTCTTCTCACTTACAAAAAATAAATAAATGAATACATAAATAAACAATCATGATTAAGGGAAAGAGGTCAAAATATCAACATTAACAAAAGTTTGGAAGAGGTTTCTTTCACTCTCATGGATGACATTAAGGGGTTCAAGATTTCAGCAGATGAAGTAACTAGATATGATGAAAATAACAAGAGAACTACAATAGAATTAGAAGCAGAGCCTGAAGATGAAACTGGTTTGTTATAATTCCATGATCAAACCTTAGAGGATAAATTGCTTCTTAAGGATAAACAAAGACAGTGGTTTCTTGAGATGAAACCTACTCCTGGTGCAGATGCTACAAAGATTGTTAAGATGACAAGGATTTACTACATACCTAATACACTACAGTGTAGTGTAAATATACCTTTATTTTAAATATCCTGAAAAACCACAAAAACTGTGTGACTTGCTTATTGTGGTTTTTGCTTACTATAGTGGTCTGGGTCCAAATCCACAATATTTTTGAAGTATGCCTATGTATAAAAAACACTTAGCAATTCAATATGGCTGCTTGAATTTTAGTTATTGTGTCCACATTTCAGATAGCAGAAGGATCAAAAGATAAAGACATTATAGTTTTCTGCTGCAAGCTAAAAGTCCAGCTAAAACTCAGAATTACTTTACTAAAGAATAAGAAGAAACAGATATTTGATACTGTGTCTTATCATCTTGTAAAATATCTATCAAATAGATACATTAATTGAATTGACATTCTGTGTATTTATGTTCCATCTGCATCTAGTGTGTTATCTCATTAAAATCTCACACCAATCCTCTGAACCATGCACTCTTTCAACTGTTTTATGATAGAGAAAACAAAAGCCCAGAATAAGAGACTTGCTCATATCATGCACTGAAGGAGGATTGGAGCCTTAGACTTGAACCTTAAAGACATTTTGTGTGTCTCAGGGGTAATGATAGTTTTTTATAGCTTTCCCAGGAACGTACCATAAAAACTGCCCCTTTCTGCATCTGTTCTTGGGTGCCTGGGTAGAAACTGCTTCTGAAAAACCTATGTTTACACTTTTTTTGTTCCTGCTATTTTTAGCTAATTTTCCAACTTGGTGTTTATCAACTACTTCAGCACATTTTCAGGTTTATATTTTTCTCCCCAAATTGAGTGGAGGATAAGGAATCATATGGACAGAGGCATTTAAATGATATTGGTGATGGTGCTGGACCATTTACATGTGGATTTATGATTTTTGCCTACTCTCCTTATTAAAATATACATTAGACACAATTTTTCTCTATAACATTTATTCAATAACTACAATGATGTTACAGAAAAATCCTGAATTTAGAATACTTACCTAATAGGTACTAACAAAACTTAGCCTGACCAGGTGGTGGTACAGTGGATAGAGCATCGGACTGGGACGCAGAGGACCCAGGTTCTAAACTCCGAGGTTGCTGGCTTGAGCAAGGGGTCACTCACTCTACTGTAGCCTTCACCCCTCCCTCCCTCATCAAGGCATATATGAGAAGGCAATCAATGAACAACTAAAATGCTGCAATGAATTGATGTTTCTCATCTCTCTCCCATCCTGTCTTTCTCTCCCTATCTGTCCTTCTCTCTGTCTCTCTGTCTCTGTCATAAAACAACAACAACAACAGAAAAAAACTTAAATCATCCTCCTTTATCTGAGGTTGTGTGGAAGAGAAGCAAAGCAGAGAGAAGCAAAGCAGAGAGAAGCAAAGCAGAGAACTTGTGTCTTTGCGATTCCATTCTGTCACTTGGTTCATTGTGTCATTTGACTGTCTTAATTTTCACCCATTACTTGAAAGATGTGTTTATAGAAATAAATATGAAATTGTAACTTAAGTAATATAAAAACTGCAAATGCAAAAGCAAGATACTGAGAAATATAGAAGTCTGTGTTCTAAAATCAATTAATTACTTTTTTTTACTTGTTTTTTTTTTAATAAATTTTTATTATGGTAATGGGATGACATTAATAAATCAGGGTACATATATTCAAAGAAAACATGTCTAGGTTATTTTGTCATTAAATTATGTTGCATACCCCTCGCCCAAAGTCACATTGTCCTCCGCCACCCTCTATCTAGTTCTCTGTGCCCCTCTCCCTCCCCCTAACTCTCTCCCTCCCTCCCTCCCATGTCCTCCCACCCCCCACCCCTGGTAACCACCACACTCTTGTCCATGTCTCTTAGTCTCGTTTTTATGTTCCACCAATGTATGGAATCATGTAGTTCTTGTTTTTTTCTGATTTACTTATTTCACTCCATATAATGTTATCAAGATCCCACCATTTTGCTGTAAATGATCTGATGTCATCATTTCTTATGGCTGAGTAGTATTCCATAGTGTATATGTGCCACATTTTCTTTATCCAGTCTTCTATTGAAGGGCTTTTTGGTTGTTTCCATGTCTTGGCCACTGTGAACAGTGCTGCAATGAACATGGGGCTACATGTGTCTTTACGTATCAATGTTTCTGAGGTTTTGGGGTATATACCCAGTAGAGGGATTGCTGGGTCATAAGGTAGTTCTATTTGCAGTTTTTTGAGGAACCACCATACTTTCCTCCATAATGGTTGTACTACTTTACAGTCCCACCAACAGTGGATGAGAGTTCCCTTTTCTCCGCAGCCTCTCCAACATTTGCTATTACCCGTCTTGTTGATAATAGCTAATCTAACAGGGGTGAGGTGGTATCTCATTGTAGTTTTGATTTGCATTTCTCTAATAACTAATGAAGCTGAGCATCTTTTCATATATCTGTTGGCCATTTGTATCTCTTCCTGGGAGAAGTGTCTGTTCATGTCCTCTTCCCATTTTTTTATTGGATTGTTTGTTTGTTTGATGTTGAGTTTTATGAGTTTGTTGTAAATTTTGGATATTAGGCCCTTATCTGAGCTGTTGTTTGAAAATATCATTTCCCATTTAGTTGGCTGTCTGTTTATTTTGATATCAGTTTCTCTTGCTGAGCAAAAACTTTTTATTCTGATATAGTCCCATTCATTTATCTTTGCCTTCACTTCTCTTGCCATTGGAGTCAAGTTCATAAAATGTTCTTTAAAACCCAGGTCCATGATTTTAGTACCTATGTCTTCTATGTACTTTATTGTTTCAGATCTTATATTTAGGTCTTTGATCCATTTTGAATTAATTTTAGTACACGGGGACAGGCTGTAGTCGAGTTTCATTCTTTTGCATGTGGTTTTCCAGTTTTCCCAACACCATTTGTTGAAGAGGCTTTCTTTTCTCCATTGTGTGTTGTTGGCCCCTTTATCAAAGATTATTTGACCATATATATGTGGTTTTATTTCTGGGCTTTCTATTCTGTTCCATTGGTCTGAGTGTCTATTTTTCTGCCAATACCATGCTGTTTTGATTATCGTGGCCCTATAATATAGTTTAAAGTCAGGTATTGTAATGCTACCAGCTTCATTCTTTTTCCTTAGGATTGTTTTGGCTATTCGGGGTTTTTTATAGTTCCATATAAATCTGATGATTTTTTGTTCCATTTCTTTAAAAAATCTCATAGGAATTTTGATGGGAATTGCATTAAATTTATATATTGCTTTGGGTAATATGGCCATTTTAATTATATTTATTCTTCCTATCCAAGAACAAGGAATATTTTTCCATCTCATTGTGTATTTTTCTATTTCTCTTAATAATGCCTTGTAGTTTTCGTTATATAGGTCCTTTACATTCTTTGTTATGTTTATTCCTAGGTATTTTATTTTTTTTTGTTGCAATCGTGAAGGGCATTATTTTTTTGAGTTCGTTTTCTAATATTTCATTGTTGGCATATAGAAAGGCTATGGACTTTTGTATGTTAATTTTGTATCCTGCGACCTTACTGTATTGGTTTATTGTTTCTAATAATCTTTTTGTGGAGTCCTTCGGGTTTTCGATGTATAGGATCATATCATCAGCAAAAAGTGATACCTTTACTTCTTCTTTTCCGATATGGATGCCTTTTATTTCTTTGTCTTGTCTGATTGCTCTGGCCAGAACTTCTAGCACCACGTTAAATAAGAGTGGAGAGAGTGGACAACCCTGTCTTGTTCCTGAATTAAGGTAGAAAGTCCTCAGTTTTATGCCGTTTAATATGATGTTGGCTGATGGTTTATCATATATGGCCTTTATCATGTTGAGATATTTTCCTTCTATACCCATTTTGTTAAGAGTCTTAAACATAAAATTGTGTTGTATTTTATCAAAAGCCTTTTCTGCATCTATTGATAAGATCATGTGGTTTTTGTTCTTTGTTTTGTTGATATGGTGTATTACGTTAACCGTTTTGCTTATGTTGAACCATCCTTGAGATTCTGGGATGAATCCCACTTGATCATGATGTATTATTTTTTTAATATGTTGCTGTATTCGGTTTGCCAGTATTTTGTTTAGTATTTTAGCATCTGTATTCATTAGAGATATTGGTCTGTAGTTTTCTTTCTTTGTGCCATCCTTGCCAGGTTTTGGTATGAGGGTTATGTTGGCCTCATAAAATGTGTTTGGAAGTATTGCTTCTTCTTCAATTTTTTGGAAGACTTTGAGTAGAATAGGAACCAAGTCTTCTTTGAATGTTTGATAGAATTCACTAGTATAACCGTCTGGGCCTGGACTTTTATTTTTGGGGAGGTTTTTAATAGTTTTTTCTATTTCCTCCCTGCTGATTGGTCTGTTTAGGCTTTCTGCTTCTTCATGACTCAGTCTAGGAAGGTTGTATTGTTCTAGGAATTTATCCATTTCTTCTAGATTGTTGTATTTGGTGGCATATAATTTTTCATAGTATTCTACAATAATTCTTTGTATATCTATGATGTCTGTGGTGATCTCTCCTCTTTCATTTTGGATTTTATTTATTTGAGTCCTGTGTCTTTTTTCCTTGGTGAGTCTTGCCAAGGGTTTGTCAATTTTGTTGATCTTTTCAAAGAACCAGCTCCTTGTTTTATTGATTTTTTCTATAGTTTTTCTGTTCTCTATTTCATTTATTTCTGCTCTGATTTTTATTATCTCCTTTCTTCGGCTGGTTTTGGGTTGTCTTTGTTCTTCTTTTTCTAGTTCCTTAAGGTGTGAGGTTAAGTGGTTTAGTTCGGCTCTCTCTTGTTTGTTCATATAGGCCTGAAGTGATATGAACTTTCCTCTTATTACTGCTTTTGCTGCATCCCAGAGATTCTGATATGTCGTATTTCCATTTTCATTTTCTGTATATATCTTTTGATTTCTGCGCTTATTTCTTCTTTGACCCATTCTTTTTTTAAAAGTATGTTGTTTAGTTTCCACATTTTTGTGGGTTTTCCCCCCTCTTTTTTTGCAGTTGAATTCTAGTTTCAAGGCTTTATGATCAGAAAATATGCTTGGTACAATTTCAATTTTTCTTGATTTTGAGAGGTTAACTTCTTCCTTTTTCTTTTCTCTCCCTCTTCCTGGTCGGTGACTCTGTATCCCAGGCTCTGCTCCTGTGTCACACTTAGGTAGGGATTTGCAGTTGATGGGATTCTATGGCAATGTCATATAATTGGCTTTAGTCTTGCTGGTAGGCAAGGCTTGTTGGCATTTGCAGGGTCCAACGATGAGAGAGTTTGCTTTCCTGGAGTCTCTCTCCTAGTCCCCCCTTCCTGAATTAGCAGCCTGGTGATCCAGCTATTAGGCTGCTACTGCTTCTGCCTGGGGAGTAAGAGGTTCAAAGAGCTAGGAAATCCCCACTCTATCCCCACTCAGCGCAAGGCTTTGGGAAAGGCTCTGGCAGTCAGAGCCTCCAGTGTAATCAGGCGGGGGTGGGAGTCAATTGTTGTCAAGGTGACTGTTCAGCGCCTAGCATTCAGTTGGACCATTCAACCCAGGCTTTCCACACTTTGTAGCCTGTTTTTGCTGGGAAGAAGAAGCACTAGTCTCTGCTTGCAACTAGTGTAGTATAGATCTTATTATCTGCCAAGTCCCTCTTGTTAGCATTTATCCCTGAATATGGAGGCTCTATCAATCAGAAGTTGCCCCCGCCCCTTTAGCGAGAGGCACAAAAAAATATCACGCCTCTTGTCTTGGATCGCTGAACTGAGAGAGCTCTTATCAATTAGAGCCCGTGGGTGCGTAGATTTCATGGGTTAAGCTAATTTCAGTGATTGGGTTTGCAGCTGTGCTCCCGAAGGTATTTCAGGCTGCCTGCGTGCCCCTCCCCCAACACTTGATTGTTAGCTTGAATGGCTGGGTGAGGTGCCCCGCCCACGGAGAGAATCTCCCAAGTAGGGAAGACCGCCCTGGCGCCTCTCCCGCTCGCCTCGCCGCTGGCGGCTGGGGCGCACCGGCCGCAGGATAATGGGGCACCCTGCGTGTGTAGGCCAGTAGGGCGCTCTGGGCATATGGACTGCCCAGGGCACAGGCACGAATGGGGTGCTCCGGGCACCGGTGGCTGGGGACTCTCACTCGCAGTGCGCAGGCCGCTGGGAACATTAGCGGTGCTCGCTTTGCAACCGGACCGGGCGCGCGCCGGTGGCTGCTCGCCGCTCCCGAGTGTGGGCCGACTCACCACAGGCGCACTCCCCCCGCGGCTTGAATGAATGTCCCTGTGCTAGTTAGCTTCCTCCACACCCTCTATCTCAGATTCAAGTGATAACAGTCCTTTCGCTTTCAGTTTGTGTGGAACTCCAGAATGCTCCGAGGATAAATTTTTCTGTTTCTAGTTGATAAATTTGTTGTGATTTTGGGGAGATCTGTCGGACGCGCTGCTCACAGCGCCATTTCCATGACGTCACTCAATTAATTACTTTTAACATTAGCTTTAGATGTTATAGTTCATAACCTCATTAACAATGTATACATGTTTATTGATATATCTAATATATCATTGTTGTAACATTTTAATTATTTTTAAGTCTTACTAGTGAATATCCTACTCAATTTTCTTAAACAAAAATTTTATATTTTTAAGTGAAAATTACCTTAAAATAAAAATAAATTATATAAGATGACTTCTTATTCACGTATCTCAGTGTTTCAAAAAAAGATTTTTCTCTTTTGCAGTAAAAATTATGAGTGGTAATTTTCTTGTTTATTAGGATTGAAATTTCAAATAATTCTAAAGTTGAAATAGTCTTGTTTTTTTAAGGCTGGAGAAACTAAACCTAAAAATCTCTCATATTATATATATATATTTTTTTTTTTTTTCTATTTTTCTGAAGCTGGAAACGGAGAGAGACAGTCAGACAGACTCCCGCATGCGCCCGACCGGGATTTACCCAGCACGCCCACCAGGGGGCGACGCTCTGCCCATCAGGGGGCGATGCTCTGCCCCTCCGAGGCCTTGCTCTGTTGCGATCAGAGCCACTCTAGCGCCTGGGGCAGAGGCCAAGGAGCCATCCAGGGGTCGTCAAACTTTTTATAAAAACCACCCACTTTTGCAGTGCTGGTAGAACTGGTCCCTACCGCCCACTAGTGGACGGTCCAGCTTTCATGATGGGCCAATCGCGGCGCTGTTTGGTTGCACAGTAGGGACCAGGTTGACCAGCACTGCAAAAGTGGGCGGTTTTTATAAAAAGTTTGACGACCCCTGGAAGCCTCAGCTGTGGGAGGGGAAGAGAGAGACAGAGAGGAAGGAGAGGGGGAGGGGTGGAGGAGCAGATGGGCGCTTCTCCTATGTGCCCTGGCCAGGAATTGAACCCAGGACTTCTACATGCCAGGACGACGCTCTACCACTGAGCCAACCGGCCAGAGCCATATTATATAATTTTAATTTATACCAAGATATTTTGGTGGGAGAGTGTTTTAGGTACCTCTATGAGATCACTGACAAACAACCATGGCATTTTTAATAATAGTAATAGTTACAATAATGTCAGCCAAGTTAGATTGATTGAGCAATATGTTCAGTTACAACATCAGGAAAACAAAACACATACATACGTGTGCATCGACACACACATGCACACCCTTCACAACCATTTACTAATGTAGTATTTTTTGCATTGTTAGTCTTCTATTTGTATAAAAGACTGTATTTCAATCTGTCAGTCTTTCAGTCTACTAAGGAAAAAAACCTTTAAAACTTTTTTTTTCATTGGTGAGTTAAAGGAGATTTTGGATACTGCATGACAATGTTAGTTGTATTTATGTCTGATAACACTACATGCATATTTGTGGAAGAATAGTGTGAAAAATGGTGAGTAAGTGATGACTCCTCTGAAAAATTTCATGGTCTACTGAGAAAATATAAACAAATACATTAAAATACAAAATGGTAAGTGCACTTGGTAATTGCTTTCAGTTCTCATGAACCACCATTAGTAACACCAATGGAGCATTCACTAATTGCAGAGCAACAAAAGGGCAACACTTTCTCTGTAGAGAGATACAAAAAGAATAACATAAAATTAAATACCAAGTATACATATAAATATATAGATAGATACTTAAAAAATACTAGTGCATCAGAATCTTAAGAGTTGTGTGTAGAAAATTCAACACATTGAGTTGAACGAATTAAACATTCCTTTATTGTAAGTCTTCCCAAAGCTGTTATTATCCTTATTTACACTATGTAATTCTGAAGAAGGATTTAATTCTACAAAAAGAAAAAAAAGAAGATTCTCTCTCTCTCTCTCTCTTTTCTTTTCTTCTTTTGTAGAGCTGGTAAAGCTATTGTTTCACAGACTAACAGAATCCCATGGGGCCATGGAAGGAGATGCGTCCTTTGTCTCCTCAGAAAGATTCAATATTTTAAATGTTTCAGCATTTATCTTAAGAGATTTTTTATAAAATTCACTCAATTTATTAAAACTTTATAATAGTATTATCCCTTTATTATTAAAGCTTTAAAGTGTTGAATCTTTATACATATTTTTTTCTTTTGAAATTTATTTCAGATTATATACATCTAAATTTGTAGATATTTCAAATCCATGACAGTCCAAATAATATAAATTCAGAACACATTATTTTTTGGATAGGAACAAATTTTCCTTCTTAATAACTGAAAAATAAAAGCTATGAACAAAATAAAAGTTTACGTTCTCACCAAGGGCCTCCAATGACAACTTAAATTTCTGAGCATTTGTGGTCTTTTAGTGTCCTTGGTTTATTGGTGCCAGTGGGACTTTTATTGATGACCCTAATACTGCTCAAGAGGGTAGTAAGAACTTCCCCTGGCCATACCACCTCTCAGCAGAGGAAATGAGTTGCTAATCCATAGGGATAAAGAGATTTTTCCAAGTTAGACCACTTTCTATGTCTAGATTTCCCTTAATATTGTCACCAAGTTGCTTGGTGTCTTTGGATGAGAGAAGTACTCTCAGGCCCACAGGGACAAGAGATTCATTGAGTTTGGAGCTTATGGTGGTGGAGTTCACCTCGCCGATGCTGCTCAGCCAACTGGTTGAGAAAAGGGAGCGCCTAACCTGGTGAAAAAGGCGAGTTTCTTCCTGACTGCTTGTTATCGGCAGGACTCCCAGGTGATGTACATTTCCAATGTTTTCATTTTTGCCTGGTGTTGTTGACAGTACTCTTCATGTATCCGAGGAAGAAATGAGCCTATCTGGGTTGCCTTCACTGAGATTGGAACTCAGGAAGAGTTTGGCTTGCGTCACCTTATCTGTTGGGTTTGAAGATGCTCTACTGCTCTGTTGTTTCTCCAGTCTGGTGTCTCTAACCATTCCTACCTTCTTCCTTAGCTGCCTCTTATATTGTTTCCAGAAATTACAGTTATACTTTATGGGAAAACCATAGGTAAGTCATATTGTCTTGATTTAAAGTCTAGCATATTATTTGGAAACCATTGCAACACTTTCTTCACAATATATATCTCATATGCATTTATGGAGTGAATACATGAAGAAAGTAAAATATAATATGTTGATGTTGACCTATAAATATTTCTTGAAGTTGTTGAAAATTATCAGCATTTGCTTTTTAAAATTTGCATTGTGGATGGAAAAAACTAAATGTCTAGGTGACTTTTTTTTTAAATTTCTTTAATGATTCTAATTCTTGTATATTCATGAATCATTGATATGTATTGATTAATTTATTGATCTATTTATTGTGCAGGTACCAGACACAGGACTAGATTCCTTTTATAAGGGCTTGACCAAAATATTACATCCTAGCAAGAACTAAATTGAATGTAATGCTTGTTCTTGGCATTGTAAAATCTGAAATATGGTGATGGCAGGATCCAAAGTCCACACACCACAAAAAAAAAATGATGATAAACAACAGAATCCTAGATAGAGTTAGATCATACGTACAAATATTACACAGAAGATCAGATGCTGAGAAGGTCAGGAACATGTTGGGAGACAGAATATAAGTCAATGCATAGGAAGTGTTTCAAACAGAGACCATATACCCATTTTATTTCAAGTAAACACTTTGAACAGCAACAATTTCCAAAGAGGTCACTTTATACATGGAACATTTATTGGGTTCTGAAAAAAAAAAAAGCATTTTTTAAACACTTGGTTCTTTTTTTTACTCCATTGTCTCATGTTTATTAGCATATAACATTGTTTTTAAATTTATTATTCTGTAAAACATATTGCTAAGTCATTTTGCATATTTAATGTCTCACACTGCAAAATTAAAAAACTACAGTGTTTAGTTTGTATTTTGTATGTATTTTCATTTACCCTTAATGATTAAATGATTTTCACAATTTGTAACATAAACTATAATAAAATTAAAATTATAAATAACTTTAAGCTCTCTATAAAAGATGTTAAATGATTTTAATAAACATTTTATCCCACCACTCAAAATCATGTTTTCACCATAAAACTGGAGGTGTCTTTTGATAGATTATATTACTTTCTATTTTAGGAATCATAGTATCCATCTCAAATTATATATATGTAAAAATGTGGGCATATATACAATTATTCTTGAAACTATCATATTATTTGGTGGTTTGCATGAAAATCTTTAAAGGTTCCTTCTATTAAATATAGTCATTTCATTACTATTAAGTATATCAATATGATAAAATTCACAGTGTGCAAAATTAAATGTTATTCATCATTAAATGTTTTAGCATATTCATTAGGTTCTAATTATACTTTAATTGTACTTGGTAGCAGATAAATTGTGTGGTTTTCATTCTTACATAATAAGAACTACATTAAAATCTTTTTAAAAGGGCACTTCTTTGCATTTAACTTATTTGTCTTTCAATACATATCTTGAGTAGATATAACAAATATACTGTGTAGTGATAGGAATCTTTTCTGCCAATAGGAAGAACAGAAAAAAGGCTGAACATAGTAAGTAGCACATATGTAAGTAATATAATAAGGCATTATATACATGGTCTTTGCTATCTGGCTTAATCAGTTGAAGTACTCACTACAGATTCATTTCTCAATTTGAGGAGAGTAATTCTGTTCTCACTACTAGCATAATACTAATTCAGTAAAAACTGTCCTTTGTTCCTTTTATTGCTTTACCAATTGTTAGGGAAAGCAAAGTTTATGTTTGTAAAATTCTAGCCCTTCAGCCCTGGCCGGTTGGCTCAGCGGTAGAGCGTCGGCCTGGCGTGCGGGGGACCCGGGTTCGATTCCCGGCCAGGGCACATAGGAGAAGGGCCCATTTGCTTCTCCACCCCACCCCCTCCTTCCTCTCTGTCTCTCTCTTCCCCTCCCACAGCCAAGGCTCCATTGGAGCAAAGATGGCCCGGGCGCTGGGGATGACTCCTTGGCCTCTGCCCCAGGCGCTAGAGTGGCTCTGGTCGCGGCAGAGCGACGCCTCGGAGGGGCAGAGCATCCCCCCCTGGTGGGCAGAGCGTCGCCCCTGGTGGGTGTGCCGGGTGGATCCCCGTCAGGCGCATGTGGGAGTCTGTCTGTTTCTCTCCGTTTCCAGCTTCAGAAAAATACAAAAAAAATAAAATTAAAAAAAATTAAAAAAATTCTAGCCCTTCAAAACTAATAGGTAAGTCCTCTAAAAATTTCTCCAGATGACAGAAAATAATTTCCATCTCTAGAGATCTGTATTTTGATCCACAAAAGCTTTCAAGATTCAACTCTGATTAAAAAAAACATTTTGTCTGTGACATTGGGGGGTTTATTTTGTTTTTGGACCTATTAGCAAGCACACGTGGACTGAGGAGTCATTGGGCAGAAATTATTCCACAAAAGATATTCCAGGTACCATTCTGACTGTAATTATCTAGATAGTTTAAAACTGTGCAGTACTTTTTAATAAAAATAATATATAACAATTTTTACTTTGTAATTTCAAAATAGATACACAGAATATATATTTGAAAATAAAAACAAACCTACAAAACATTGAGTCTATGCAATAAACTGTATGTAGTATACTGAACAGTTAAACGTTTTTGTATTAAACTATATGTAATGTTAACATACAGGTATAGCATTGTCCTGATATTAATAATCAAATACAACTCATTAAGGAAAGAAGGAAAGTCTTACCTGTTTATAATAATTTCTAATAGAGTTTCTATTTTTCTTGTTTTTGCCTCATGTACATTGTTTTAAATATCTGTCTGGTCACACCATTATACCAGAGCTGATATACAGGCTGCAAAGCTTTAGTTTTATTTTGCCTCAATAGTTCAAACTTATGTATTCAGTTGCACAGTCTTCATTTTTTCTTGACAATTGCAGTGGTAATGATAAGCATATAAGTTGTTGCAGCCATGTAAGCAGTTCAATGACAAAACCTAAAGAAATGAACTTCTTCATCTCTGTACTTTATATAATAATTTCTGTAGTTGTTACTTGGAAATGGCTTTTCTAAAGTGTTAGCTTAATATGTCATGTTAAGTGATGGGAGTACTCCTAAGGATGGTGGAATTCTATGTTGGTATCTGGAGAAGGATGCTTATCTCCTTAAACTAGTATAATTAGAGATTCTTCCACATTATTCAGAAGTCCAAAATTGTCTATATTGCCCCTTTATTGTCTCCCTTAACTCTTCAACCTCATCTTTGATTTTCCTTCTCTACTCCACTCCAATCACACTGGCCCCCATGTGGTTTCCCTACCTTAGGGCCTTTGTACCAGCTGAACCTTATGATCTTCAGATGATTCTACAGAAGGTTCTATCTTCTAATCTTCAGGATGTCAGATAAGTTGCTCCTTCAGTTATTTCAAGTTTTTGTTCCATGACAACTTCTCTGAGAAACCGTTTTAAATGATGCACTCTTTCACACACCAGCACTTCTTATCCCCTTTCCTAGTTATATTTTTATGCAGTCTGCATAATAGCTTTCAATATGTTGTATAATTCACTAGTAACTTAGAATTGTCTTTCCAAGCCCATGGTAACTTGAGCTCCACAAAGGCAAATGGTTTAGTCTGTTTTGTTTATTTTCATATCCCCAGTACCCAGAAACATATTTGGTACATAATAGATGCTCAGTAAACATTTGTAGCATAAATGAATGAATTGTAAGATGAAAATAAAAATTGAATATAAAATGTAGTAAAAGATAAGAAAAAATATCATTTTGATAGCATATGTCATATGTAAAGATCCTAGGAAAGCAACCACTCTTATTACAACTTCAAAAGCCAACAGAATACACTAAAAACATAGAACTTTTTAAAAGTTGAAAAGTCTCTAGAACACTTAGCCTTACATTTATTTCTACAGTAAAACATAAACATAGAAACACAAAAATATATTATTCAATCTAATTCTTTAAGAAAAAGGAACATTAAAAAGACATTTAAATTTTCACCTGAAATTGGTAATTATATGAGCGATATTTCCAGCTGAGAGATAAATATTCAGAATCTTCAGCCTCACTTGTATATTTTATTTAGTTAGAAAAAGTTTGCCTATTTAATATTTAGGGAAATTACTTTCTAACATCCATAGAAAAGTGTTATATTTATCTATTGATTTATTTATGAATTTATTACATTTTTATTTTTTTTAAGTAAGAAGAGGGAAGAAAATGAGACATACTGCCACATGCACCCAGACTGAGATTCACCCAGCAACCACATCTTGGGCCGATGCTTGAATCAACCGAATCAACTGAGCATTTTTTTAGTGCCTGAGGCTGATGCCTTCGAACCAACAGAGCTATCCTCAGCACCCGGGACCTACGCTAGAACCAGTTGAGACACTGGCTGTGGGAGAGAAAGAGGGAGTGAAGAAGAGAAAGAGGGAGAGAATCAAATGATCATTTCTCATGTGTGCCCTGACCGGGAATTGAACTGGGAGATCCATACACTTGACTGACGCTTTATCCACTGAGCCAACTGGCCAGTGCCTCATCTTTATTTTTACTACTATAATATATTTTCTAAGGTTGCAAAAAGGTATATTGATTTTATGTGGGTTTTTATTTTGCTACATTTTTAGTCATTTACTTATATATGTTTTTTGTTTTATGATTTTTCAATGCATTGCATTAACAGTAAGTTTTTCTCATTGTTCTGATCAACATTTCTGCATTGGACAGCATGTTCTTTCTATTTTCCTAACTTAAAAACAAAAAGCTTATAATAAATAAAAATAACAAAACATATATTACTCAGAAAGCCAATATAGAAAAATACTGTAAAAGTGGTAACATGGGTGTAATTGTGTCTTCACAAAATTCATTATGTTGAAGTCTCAGCATCTCACAATGTGAACTTTTTGGCTATTGGATCTTTGCAGAAAAAAATCAACTCAAAATAAGTCAGTATAAAAATAACCCTGACCAGTTGGCTCACCGGTAAAGTGTTGGCCCGTGTGTGGATGTTCTGGGTTTGAATCCAAGCCAGAGTACACAGGAGAAGTGCCCATCTGCTTCTCCAACTTTCCCTCTCTCACTTCTCTGTATCTCTCTCATCCCCTCCTGCAGTCAGGGCTCCACTGGAGCAAAGTTGACCTGGGCACTGAGGATGGCTCTATGGCCTCTGCCTCAGGCACTAGAATGGCTCTGGTTGCAACAGAGCAACGCCCCAGATGGGCAGATCATTGCCTAGTAGGCATGCTAGGTGGGTCCCAGTCAGGCACATGCAGGAGTCTGTCACTCTGCCTTTCCATTTCTCACTTCATAAAAATATAAAAATAAAAATAAATTTGGAGACAGACTAGCATACAGTTAGAACACCATGTGAACATGAAGATGGCCACCTACAAGTCTAGGAAAAAGGACTGATAGATTCTTCCCTCCCAACGCACAGAAGAAGCCAACCTTATCAACACCTTGATTTCAGACATCTAGATTCCAGAATTGAATCGAATTGAAATGATAAATTTATGTTGTTTTAGCCTTCAAGTTGTGGTACTTTGCTATGACAGCATGTAAAGTATAAACAATTTTATATTTATATGTAAAAATAAATGTTACTTAATGCTTCAAATGTAGTTCAAGGTCAGACAATATCAAAAGATAGAGGTATTTCTATTGGCATTAGAAAATGCCAATAGAAAAATACTTTCCTGTATTTTTTCAGTAAATCATTAAGAGAATTCTATGTAAGTATGTAAGAAACATAATTTGAAATTGTCATTTCAAAGAATTGGTAATGTAAGGGGTTAAATCACAATAATTTCTTGCAAGGATTCAGTCACCAAATTTTCTATAAGGAGTTAAGGTATGACAGATAACTAGAAGCTTAGTTTACAAATCTTTTTTTTTTTTTTTTTTTTTTTTTTTGCTTCTGATGGAATACAGGGAGTCTCTTTTACAGATGCAGAGGGTGTTTCTTGTGAATGGTTCTCAGAGGGACATATGGCTCCTAGAGGTGCCAGATCTGGCTGTTCTAGAGATAATGTCAAACCTCCAGATAGACCAGTACAAGTGTAAGAATTCATTTCAGGGCGGCATTCTGGAAAACTGGACTCGCACCTTCTGCATACTGCTAGGTGACTAACTGCATGCTCTATGATAAATCAGTAACCTCCTCAAAATAGTTCAGTCATCTGAGAGTGTTAAGGGAGGCTTTCGATGTGGTGAGGTTCCCTTGACTTCTCAGGTTGCTGGCAATTTGATTAAAGACACTCATATTCCACTTCTAAGGTGACCAACTGTCCTCCCTTCTTTTGTAAGTTCCATCCTCCCTGGAAAAGTGTCCTCCTACATGTCCTCCTTTTTGATATTGGAAGACTAATCTGTAAATGTCTATATTTGATCAATTCAGAGGTGATTATAGTGTGTGATGTGTCATATTTGTATCTAAATGAGTACTTTTTTATAATTATTAAAAATTAATAGGCATGAAAGCATAATTACAATATAAAATATTACAAATGTTTTTATTATGCATTTATTATATTATAGTATATTATTGTTGCAATGGATAAAATGTTTCTTTTATTTACACATTGTTTTCTTCAATTCATTTTTGTCCTCCTTTTCATTGTAAAATGTTGGTCACCTTATTGGTATTCATCTCTGTGATTGGTTCAGGGACAATAGGCACTTCAAATCTTGGCTAGTTCCAGTAACAGTAATGCCATTGACATAATCTTTTTCAAAAAGGTTCATAAATTTAGTTAATTTCATACATTTTTGAAATTTTTGATTTTTCATAGTTTTCTAAAGTGAGTTTTAAAAACTGGCTTAGCTAACAGATCAGAAACAAAAGGTGTTTATATTCACTAACATTATGGAATTGTATACTATATGAACTTCTGGTTGTACAAGACTCAGAAAGACAATAAAACAAGAGATATGTAAGCACCAAGCAACCTGTCCCTTGGGCCTAATGGAATCTCTGCTGTTCTGGGGACTATTCTTGTCCTCCGTGAACATCATGCTGTAGGTCAGTTTTCAGCTATCTTTCTTCCCTCTCAACCAAAACTAAATCTAAGACAAATATAAAAACAAAGTTAAAGTATAGAAAAAAAGATCACTGTCAATTCTCCTCTATTTTAAAAACTGCTCTGTATCTAAATAGGTTTAGTACTTAGAGCTCCTAAATTTTGAAACAATAAACTGCAACGGACGGATTCTGGTGTTTAAACACTGTGGATCAGTTTCTTAAACTCTAAATGCATCTAACACATTTATTTATTAATTGGTAAGCAAAGAGGTTTTTTGTGGGTTTTTTTTTTTGTATTTTTCCAAAGTGAGAAACAGGCAGGGAGGCAGACAGACTCCTGCATGCGCCCGGCTGGGGTCCACTTGGCATGCCCCCCATGGGACTACGCATGGCCCATCAGGGGTGTTGGCTGCTCCGCTGCAATTGGAGCCATTCTAACACCTGAGGCGAAGGCCATGGAGCCATCCTCAGCACCTGGGTCAATTTGCTCCAGTGGAGCCTTGGCTGCAAGAGGGGGAGAGAGAGACAGAGAGGAAGGAGAGGGGGGAGGGTGGAGAAGCAGATAGGTGCTTCTCCTGTGTGCCCTGGCTGGGAATCAAACCTGGGACTTTCACACACCAAGCCAATTCTCTACCACTGAGCTAACCAGTCAGGGCCAAGATTTTTCTTTTCTCATATGTTTGTGGTGACAATTATATAAGATCCTATAAGAGTAATTTGTAAACTATAAAAAACTATGCATATGTTAGTCACTAATATATAGGTTTAATTAAAATTCTATTTAATTATATTAAATTTAATTCTAATTTTTAGAGTGGTATCACATTTAAGTACAATTGAACTAATTTTCTAAGGACTCTTGAATTTGTTTCAATTACCATACAACAAATAATTGGCATGCCCTAATGGTCCAAACTATAAGCCCATATAAAAACAGTGGTTCTTACATCCACAATGAAGTATTGAGAGAAGGCTCTGAAGCCACACCACCTGGATTCAAATACCACCTCTTCAATTAACTACCTTGCGAGGTTTCAATTTTTCTAATCACTGGAATGGAGACACCATATACAGGAGTAAAATTAAATACCGTAAGAAATATAACATTTTGCATAGAACTTGGCAAACAAAAACTAAACATCAGTTAGTTTATTATAGTATCATCATTATTAACATGTATTTTATACTAACATAAAATATTCCTAAATAAATGTTAGAATTGCCTTTTCAATGAAACCCTTTAATAAAACTTGCTGCATTTTCTTTTCAAGGATAAATTCAGGTAAGCTTTTATTAATATTTGGAATATAGACTTTTATAATGCATTCAAATAAGTGTTCTGTTTGAAGAAAAGATGTTAAGGCATAGGGAAGACACCAGAGATGGTCCCCAGGGATATCCTTTAGGAAAGCATTCTTCACAGAGGGAGAAGCTTACTGACAAGAATTGAAAAGTACCAAGAATTTTCTTTCACTGGAGTACTAAGTTAAAACACACACACGGAAGATGGTGCTTCTAAATCAACAGGCACTGCACCACAATCCAAAGAGGCTTTGGATGCAACAGGAATAAATTGAAATTTTATTCTGATGCTACATAAGAAGAAACTAAACAGAAGATAGTAATAATTATAAACAAAACCCTCTGGGAGCAATGAAAAGGGTGCATTTGATATGGTTTTTGAAAGCAGTGTTGTAGAGAAGCAAAGACAGACTTGGAAGAGTTTAAAAACAAAAAGAACAATTAAGATTACTTATATACCAGGAATGATGTAGCGGACTGAATGGTGCCCTCCAAAATATTAGGTCCCAATATCTGGCACATGTGACTGTTGTCTTCATGGCAAAGTTTTAAAGATTTGATTAAATTAAGTATTTTGATATAAAAGGATTATCTGGCTGGGATATAAATGTCATCAAATCTTTTCTTATGCAAGAGAGGAATTTGATACACAAAAAAGAGAAGTCAGTGTGACCACAGAAACAGAGATTAGTGATGTGACCACAAGACAAGGAATGCAGGCAAGCACCAGAATCTGAAAAAAAAGGGCAAGAAACAGATTCTTCTCTGTAGCTTCTTGAAAAAGCACAACCCTGTAATTTTAACACTGTAATTTTACCTCATTAACACTGATGTCATACTTTTGAACTCCAGAAATGAAAGAGAATAAATTTCCATTGTTTTACGTTACCAATTCCGTTAAAATTTGTTACAGTGTACAAAAAAAAACAACAACAAAAAAAACTTGTTACAGTGCCCATAAGAAACTGATATAGATGTCCGATCATTTCTATTATAGATGACAAATCTGACTTTGGGGGGAGGGGGTTGGCTCTTTTGTTTACTGAATTGAAAAGGATTTTGTGACCCAATACAAAAATACAGATATGATTTAGGAGTTGCAAACTTTACACAACTTTTTACATTTAAGACCTTTGCCTCAAAAATTATCTGTGTCGTATTGTAATGCTGAGTTATAACTATGACTTGTAATTGCAAAGAGCTACAATCCTGCCTCTTTCTAATTTTTAAAATATTCAACCAGATATGCTGTATAGAAACGGAAAGCCGAATTGGTCTCTTAACAGTATACTCAGTAGTATCCCAAGAAGGTATAGCGAAAATATCTTTGTAGTTCAATATAATTACCTATGTGAAATATCACCATGGATACTGATAATATTTCCATATCTGAGTTGTTTAATTAATATAAAACTAGAAGCTCATTAAAAGTAGTACTTATTCAATAAACGTATACTTAGCACTGTACTATGAATTGTGATTACACATTCATACATATATTTTTGCCAATGATTTTAAGCCCAATTCATTCCAGAAGCAATTGTTTCTATTTCAGGATCACTAGAGCAGCTGAAGACCTATTTCATTAATTTAACCTGCACATATTTTAGTTTCAGTTGTTGTTGTTTTTTTTTTAACAATTATTCATTTAAATTACATAGATACTATTTTAATATTTTTAAAGTCGAATATATTATCTTTTCCCTCCAGGGTCATTATAATCAAATTTCCCAATTAATTCAGACTTGCATCTTGACTGAGATATTCAAACCACTCTGATTTTGAATGTCAAACTTTCTGGGTCAAACCAGAATATATCTCATAATTCTAGGCTTTGTATTAGAAATCGTGCTGTGAGGGGTTAAGAGGCTGTCTAAGTTATATGAAATGTAGGGCAACATTTTCTAAAGATTCTCTTAGGAAATCTGGGGAAGAGATAATAAACATTCAGAGTAAAAGAAAAAGATTTCACATTATACATGCGTGTGCATGTATACATATATATAAAGGTCTTTTCCAGATACTTAAACTTCATCAATACAACACTGACCAACATATATATTTTTTTTTCTGCCATTCTCTCTTTCCCCTAACTTGCATTCATTAGACACTAGAAAATTATTATAAAAATCCATTAACATAAAGAGTTTTATTTATATTCAAAACACATGCATACTGCTTATTCTTTCCATAGAACATTGGATATTTGTGCAGTATTTCCAAAATGTTTATGGTGTGTTTGGACAAAGATTTGTATTGAATCAAGTGACTGCTTTGTCAAATAACAGTCTGGAAATTCATACATTTTAATGCAAAACAAAGCAATTCTTAACACTAAGATGTGAAAATAATGAAGCTATTTTTATTTCTAGATGAATAATTTCATTTTTATGATGTAGTTTCAGAGGATAAAACAATTATTTACTGAGACTGATATTTCAAACAATTTTTTATTCATTAGGCACTCTTGCTATCACATATGTAATGAGTCTCAATAGAGAAAAGCAGAGTGAATGGAAAAGATAATTATTTGAAGTTATAGCTGCTAACTGAAGAAAGAACATAATGTTCAATTTCAGGGAGCATTCACAAAAAAAGTCCAAATACCTAATAAATGCATAATCTACACCTAGAATAACAGAGTAAAATTGTAAAAACTCAGAAGCAAATAGAATATATTAAAAGTAGCCAAAAGGCAATTTTCAAAGTATTATCAGTTAAATTTATCAGAAACAATGGATGCAACAAAATCTTCAAATTGCTAAGACAAAAAAGTCTACAGTTTTATGCCTAACTACTCTTTTAAAAAGTTTTTTTTTGTTTGTTTTGTTTTTTTAAGAGAGAGAGAAAGAGAGAAACATTGATTGAGTTGAACCTGCAATCTTGGTGTATCAAGATGATGCTCTCCACTAACTGAGCTACTCCACCAGGGCTGCCTAACTACCACCCCCACCCCCAACCCCGCTTAAAACTCTCTCTTTTCACCATTTGCATAACTTACTTAACCTCACTATAGGAACTTCTGAAGAATGTGAATTAGGAGAGAGAAATTTATTCTGTAAGGAAATTATGAGATATCTTAAAAATTAAAAAAAATTGTAAACAAAGAAATTATTTTCTCAAAGTATTTTGCATATTATATTTTACAAAATGACTTTACCATTTTATTTCATTTGCTATTACTTCTAATGTCAGAAGGACCTAAATGAGTGGAATAGCATTTATTAAACAACATATGTATGCTAAAATAAAGTTTTCCAGCCCTGCTCTATTCCCTTCAACAATTTTATGACCCACCATAGTAGCTATCTTTATATTTAATCCACCTCTATGCAATTTTTAACTGCAATAATCTCTTCATGCCAACATCCTTCTCTATGCATGTGTCTGATTTGCCTTGTCATGTCTAAGTAAAAGCTCTGCCTCTAGAGCTCATTTTTTCTTTCAAGAAAGTCCTGTATTGAAATATACTTTCTTCCTACTATTAAATATTTCTCATCTCTTTATCTTTTTCATGGCCATAACTCTTCAAATGGTTTATCCCCTTTATTCTAATTCTACACAAATACATCCCTAGCTTAACCCCTGTGAGAAGTCTTCTGCTCTTACCCACTAAACTGGAACTGTTCAAGGTCATAAGATGAACCAATTCACCAAACTAGTAACTTTTTTAATGGCTTATCCTACTTTCCCTTTGTTGTCCTCTTCATTCAATCAGGGCCATTCTTTGTTAAAAACAAACAAACAAAAAAGAACACATTTTTACTACATACTTTTTTTTTATTATTTTGTTATCAGTGAGAGAGGAAAGGAGAGAAAGAGAGACAGAAACATGGTGTTGTTCCTATATGGGCCTTGACCAGGGATTGAACCAGCAACCTTTGTACTTCAGGACAGTGCTCTAACTAACTGAACTACTCGGCCAAGGATACTTCATACTTCTTGATAGATTCTTTTCTCAGTGCCCTCTTCCCAGTCTGAGCAGGTTCTCAACCATCTGTTTATATAGAGATATGGAAGGATCTTTACCTTGAAAAAGGCTGGATCAAATAATTCTAAAATTGCTTTCCAAATCCCTAACTCTCTGTTTCTCTGTATTTATGTTTGTCTGGATATCTATAAGATTAGGAAATATCTGATAATACTACATCATAAACTTGTAGACTACATTCAGAGAAATAACATATATAAAATGCTTGGCACATATTTATTATTCAATAAAGGGTAGGTAAGATTGCAACCATTATTATCTACCAAATTCACAAATATAAAATAGTTCCTTCTTTTGTTGTGGAAACTACTGCTGTGCCAAAACAAAATATCATGTAACCACTTCTAACACACCAATTACCTCTATTCATTAAACTTGATGAATTGTTTCATCTCCCAAGTTTTAAAATGACATAATATAAAGAACTCTTTTTTTTTTTTTTTTGACAGGGACAGAGATAGAGTCAGAGAGAGGAACAGACACACAGGAATGGAGAGAGATGAGTTGCCCAATTCTTCGCTGCAGCCCCTTAGTTGTTCAGTGATTGCTTTTTCATATGTGCCTTGACTGGGGTGGCGGGCTACAGCAGAGTGAGTGACCCCTTGCTCAAGCCAGCGATTTTGGGATTATGTCTATGATCCCACGCTCAAGTCAGTGACCTTTTGCTCAAGCTGATGAGCCCATTTTCAAGCCGGATGAGCCTGCACTCAAGCCGGAGATCTTGGGCTTTCGAGCCTGGGTCCTCTGTGTCCCATTCCGATGCTCTATCTACTGCGCCACCGCCTGGTCAGGCATAATATAAAGAACTTTTGAAATAGAGAAAGCACAGCACTGAAGTACAATATCTAATGGTAATTATGTTAATGTTGATATTTAATATTGGTAGGGAAAGTATTGATTCCCATTTATTTTCTCTTTTATTCATCTTATATTAATGTTATAGCATTAATTGCATATAATTCCATGTATTCTATAGCTCTGGACAAATTAAGCTATGGACAGCAATATTCTAAGTGCTTCTGATTGACTAAAAGGACCAAATGCTGATCCACTTAACAGCAGTGAAGTCTTCAGCACACTTTTCCCCATTTCTTGATGAATACTTCACACAAGACTGAGTCAAACTCTTTCTAAAGTCAAGATAAATTGCATCTAATGCATTTTCCTGGCTTACTACCCCATTATTCTGTCAGTAGAAAAAATAGTTGCTACCACTGTGACAGTATTTGTCTTTTATGAAGCCTTGTCTGGTTTCCAGTACATCATTCTGGTCCAGGTGTTTGAAAATGGGATTTTAGGGAACTTTCTGTTCCGGATCTTGTTAGAGCATTCTAAGGGTGATGTCTTTTATTTGTTAAAGGATTGGCATCATATTAATTTGAAAAACTCTCAAAGACTAAAATTACACTAGACATTCATTTTATATTCTATACTTATAGATTTTAGCAGTTTAGCAGCTTAATTAAACAATCTCAATAATATTTTTCTTATTTACACTTTTTTATTTTGCCTTCACAAATTCTGGGTTGTCTACTATAGTAGTTTTCAGATAAATATTGACTTTTTCTGTAAAGATACAAAGAGTGTCCTACAGTTTTATTTTTAAGTAAGCAAAATAGTGTTTTTCTCTATGTAAAGGACATTTATTTGCCTTTCATGGCTAATATTGGTTACAGAATGTCTTCCATAAATTGCTTAGTTTTTATGTGTGTATTAAATTTTTCACATAAAATCATTGGTGGGATTTGGTCAATTTGCACTGGTTCGGCAGAACCGATATCTAATTTTTTGAGTTCAGCAAACTGATTGTTAAAATGGCACTTGTAATCAGGGTTCTCTATAAGGTGGGTGCTTGTGCAGATGCCCAATGTAGAAATCACAAATTTACATTTCTTTTCCTCTTTTTTAATCAAGTGAGAGGCAGGGAGGCAGAAAGACTCCCGCATGTGCCCCAACCGGGATCAACCCAGCAACTCTCCATCTGGGGCTGATGTTCTGCCTCTCTGGGGCTGCTGCTCCATTGCTCAGCATCCAAGCCACTCCAGCACCTGAGGCGAGGCTGTGGAGCCATCCTCAGCACCTAGGGCCAATTTGTTCATTCCAGCCATGGCTGCAGGAGGGAAAGAGAGGGGGGAAGCTGTGGAGAAGCAGATAGTCTCTACTCCTGTGAGCCCTGACAGGAAATCAAACCCAGGACTTTTCCACACACCGGCTGACACGCTACGCCTGAGCCAACCAGCCGAGGCAAATTTACATTTCTTACCCTTTTTTAATGTTCATCAGCACAACAAAATATTCTAAGTGCCTGTACTAATGTTCATTCCATCCATAGGTGAAAAAAATTGCAAGTGAGGATCCTAATCAAGAAGCAATATGGAAATATATTAAATAACAGCTTTATTGGTTTTTTATTATGTATTAGTTAATATTTTTCATTAATATTTTAAAACTCTTTCATATAACATAATCCAGTTTTATGTAGTTCTTTTTTTGTTCTTATTTAAGTATTAAATTCATTAAATAATAAACTACCTTTCAATATAATTTTTTTTATTCTTAAAATGGTAATTAGGGCAGAGAACCAGTTGTTAAATTATTTGAATCCCACCACTGTATAAAATTATATCATTTTTTATCTTGACTTAGTTTATGTTCCTCATGATGAGTCTACCTCATCCCTGGTTTATTAAGAAAATTGCAGGCTTTTCATTCCCTTCGTTTTTGACAAATATTCTTTTACTACATTCATTTCTATTTTAACATCAGAAGATAATGCAGTAGCAAGGTTTTTGACAGGAAACTTCAGAAACTGATTTATTAATTGAATCTATATACTGTTCATTTCTGCCTAACATTCATTGTCTCCATTTTTATTTATATGTGATTTATATTTAATATTTATACTTATATTTATATTGATAATATTTTTGTCTTTTTCCATAAATAAATTTAAGGTGACATAGATAAGTACATAAATTAGCAAGAAGAATTAAAAACATTAAAAATCTGACAAAGAAAAAACAAAGTTGGAAAAGAGTAATAGATCCAGTATCACCTTACAGAATTCCTGTTCTTAGATAAGCCTCAGATTTTAGTATGAGCTTCCTGCAGCCAACTGAGAAAAGGTCAATAAATTATATCATATAAAACACACATATTAAATTTTCAGGACAGTGTTATTATGACTTAAACTATTATTGGAAAATACTTTTTAGCATACAGTGTCAACTCCAGGGCCAGGTCCACAATTGTTCAAACAAAGATTTGAAATGAATGAATGGATGAGTAATTATTAATTATAGTCATATTTATATAATACTTATAAAAATGCAGCAATGAGTTTTAAAAACCATTTATCATAAAACACTTCAACATTGATTGATACCCCAAACTCTAATTGTTTAAGAGCAATTTCATAGTAAGCCCAGAAAAATGCATCCTTTTCAATTGCTTTCTAAGCAATAGATGTTATGACAATTGAGGAAGCAAAACACATCTTCAGGCACACTGTCGTAACTATTGAGGTGATGAGTTTAAGATTGTTCCTCATGGCCTTAGCCGGTTAGCTCAGTGGACAGAATGTCAGCCCAGCTTGCAGACATCCAGGTTTGATCCCTCGTCAGGGCACACATGAGAAATGACCATCTGCTGCTCTTCCCCTCATTCTTCTCCATCTCTCTCTCTTCCCTTCTCAGAGCCAGTGTCTCAGTTAGGCCAAGTGTCGGCTCCAGGTGCTGAGTGAGGATAGCTCAGTTAATTTGAGCATTGGCCACAGACAGGGGTTGCCAAGTGGATTCTGAGTGGGGAGCATGCAGAAGTCTCTCATTTAAAAAGAAAAAGAAAAAAAATATATTACTGCTCACCTGCAGTCAAGTATGGGCCATGTGTTAAGGAACTAGATATTAAAAAAACTGACCTGCTCTTGAAAAAAAAGATCTCACTCAAAATGACCATGAATCACTGTGTCTTAATCAACTCAGGCTGCCATAACTTATAACCATACAATGGGTAGCTTAGGATAAAGACATTTATTTCTCACAGTTCTGGAGACTGGGAGATTAAGGTCAAGGTGCCAGAAAATTTGTGTCCTGGTCAGGGCTCTCTTACTCGCTTGAAGATATCTAACCTTCTCACTGTGTCCTCACATGGCATCTAGAAAGATAGTTCAGATCTCCTTTTCTCTTGTAAGAAGTAATAATCCAAACATGGAATCCCTATCCCCATGACCTCATTGAAATGGAATTACCTTTCAAAAGTTTCATCTCTGGCCCTGGCCAATTGGCTCAGTAGTAGAGCATTCACCCAGCATGTGGATGTCCAGGGTTCAATTCCTGGTCAGGGCATACAGGAGCCATCTGCTTCTACACCCTTCCCCCTCTCACCCTCTTTCTTCTTCTTCTCTCTCTCTCGCTCTTGCTCTCACTCTAGCTCTCTCTATTCCTCCTTCCCCTCCCCTCCTGCAGCCACTGCTCAATTAGAGCGAGTTGGCCCTGGGTGCTGAGAATGGCTCCATGGCCTCTGCCTCAGGCAGTAAAAAATGGCCCTGGGTACAATGGAGTAAGGGCCCCAGATTGGCAGAGAATCACCCCCTAGTGGGCTTACTGAATGGATTCCTGCTGGGGTACCTCCGGGAGCCTGTCTCTGCCTCCCCTCCTCTCACTAGTTAAAAAAGAAAAAGAAGGATGCCACCACATTGAAGGTGAGAGCTTCAGCACGTGCACCATGGCAGGGAAACAAACAGTTAATCCATTTGGTTCTTTCT
Organism: Saccopteryx bilineata; assembly: GCF_036850765.1. Taxonomy (NCBI): domain Eukaryota; kingdom Metazoa; phylum Chordata; class Mammalia; order Chiroptera; family Emballonuridae; genus Saccopteryx; species Saccopteryx bilineata. Next base: position 185,833,253 of record NC_089494.1, read on the forward strand.
CAAGAGAGTTTAACGATGTGACTAAAAAACATTTCCTCTTTTTAAGTATCATTCAGTGAATATTTTCCCTGCTTATTTCAACTTCCAAGTTACCAGTCTTTATTTTCCTATCCCATGGCAAACAGGTTAAACATTCCACTGATACACACTTGTTAAAATATTGAAACAATTAAATTTTGTTAAAAATACTAACATTTTATTATTCCTGCTAATCCAATGTTTTCTAGAGCTTCTCCACACTTAGCTTGCCAGAAACCCTTATGTGATATTCTACAGTTCAGAACTAAATTACTTAATCAAATATGAAGTGGTTCAGAACTCTGATACAAAGTACTTAATAAACAATGTCTGTTAGTATTATCATCACTTATAACTAAGTTTTAACCTAAAATATTTCATAATCAATAGGAAATCAATAATTATACTCTTAATTTACATGTTATAAAATAATATTGGCTCTCACCCATAAAGCCATCACTATCATCAGAATCATTAGTTGCTTTATTAACTTCTTACTTTGTATGAGGTCTTAACCTAATCTCTTTATGTTTTATTACCTAATTTAATCTTTACAAAATAAATATGCCAAGCCTATACTATAATGTCCACTTAAAAGTAAACTGAAACTCAATGTTAACAATTTGTTAATATGTGGTAGAAATTGGGCTGGAACTTAGAACTTCCAGATTCAAGAGACATCTCAATTTGCATCTCAAATGAGAACCAAATGAAAAAGAAACAGCCTATCCCTATACTCCACCCACATCTTATTGGGAAAAAAATGCAGGTGAACTTTGTTAAGTATAAGTGAAAATACTAAATATGAGTGCTAAGTAGTCAATTTTATTTTGATGTGTGTGTGTGTGTATACATATATATATCTCTATATATATACATGTATATTTATATATATGTATAGTGGGCAAAAGTAAGTGTACAGTTGTGTATATGGAAAATAATATAATTATTAACAAATAATAACAAAAATGAATATACTTTATTTACACACAACTGTAAATGTACTTTTGCCCCAACCTATGCATGAAAGTGATATGTGTTTAAAGCCCTTATTGGCAGATTTTTGAGACAATCATGATGTTAGACATGATTTGTCCAGAAAACATTTTTAGGCTATCAACAAAGGGTAGCAGTTACTGTTAAACTTATATTTGGGTTTAACAAAATGATTCAGATACTAGGGCTATAAATCTGGTCATTGTCAAGTTCAATAAATTTACTTGCAAATATTATTTCAGCAGAGAAAAATTTGAACCTATGAGGCTATGATACTATACTTAAAATCTTTATCTTAAAGGAGGACAAATTGAGAATCACCACTGAAAATATTTGTTTTGAAGATAGGCATAAATCTTAGAAAAAAAATCATAAGTTAAAATGTAGACCCAGTAATAGTGTTTTGTGACTCTCACATATTTTGTGATAGCAACTTTTAACCTGCATATCCAGAATTTTATGACCATTACAAATCTCTGATTTTCTCTTTTCCTGGTTAAGGTTTTAATCTTGTCAACTTCCTATCCTTCATCTACAAAGAAATATTTTACTTTGGAATTTGTTTGAATAACAGACATTCAAACCAGCCGTTCACATGAAGAAGAATGTTTCAGTAGCTTATCTTAGAATTCAGAATAAATCATTCACTCATCATGCAACAATATTTATTGACTAAATCTTCAATTATTTTTTGGAAGGGTTCTGTAAGTTTAAATAGATAGATAGATAGATAGATAGATAGATAGATAGATAGATAGATAGATAGAGGTAAATACAGATATATAGATATGTATAAATCTATATATTTGTCTATAAGTTTCAGTTTATGTTCTTTTTTGTTCATCACTTCTTATTTTGATACTGTTCTTTGGAATTGATAATGGCTTATTCACTGGAAATTAGGCAATACTTAGTTTTCTGTGACTCAACATCTTCCTCTCCTTATTTTTACCTAAAATTTTAACAAACAAGTAGCTTCATCTGATGATATTTATTTCCAATAGGAGATAATGCTGTTAATAAAGTGTTTTGCCAAATTTCCAGGAGTCAGACAGAGAAAAAGAATACAGGGTAACTCATATCTAAATTAGATAGCCATCTTCTAGAAATGTCTTTCTTAATATCCTGTAAAATCATAAAATATATCTGGAATGGTACTTTATAAATAGTATAAAATTAATAGTTACCTCTGTGTAGGGTCAATGCAGAGCTAGTGTTCAGGAGTTGGAGGAAAACTTGTGTTGTTTAAATATTTTTCCTTATCTTGAATTACTATTCTTAAAAAATATAAGAAAAAATGGTTATTTAATTATATTTTCTACCTAATATTGTTTTTTTGCATTCCCAATGCAAAGTTGTATAAATTTTTTTGCATTCCCAATGCAAAGTTGTATAAATTTTAACAGTATACAGTCAGAATGAGATTAGACAAAAGTGAAGATCCTTAAAATGTTATTTATAACCAGCAATAACTACTCATTTAAAATTTTCAAGTATTAATTCCATTTTAAAAAATAGATATTATTTCTCTTTTAAAGAAAATATTATATATTTGTGGTAAAGATTTGAACTTTACCATAGACCGGTCTGGTATGTCGTGACAACATATAAAGTTGATGTGGCCATGTAAAGATTTGGAAAGTAATCTATTGAAATATATCTCTCAAAATTATCTTAAATGTTTACACATATAGACAAATAATTTAAGGATAATAAAAATCTTCATCTTCTGTGCAAATCAAAATAAGTAAATCATTTAATGTTACCATTTTTTAAGAAATAAACTTGAAACATTTTGCATGCCATGTAAATTATTCATAAAGTTGTGTGTAGAAATATGTTGCAGATGATTTACTCATTTTCACTCCAGACTTATAATTGGAGAAATATATCTGACATCCAAATGGCACACTGGTATTTATTTCCCCATTTCTAAATTGTTCTATAAAGAAGCAAGGAATGGTCACAGTGTTTCAAATATCAACAGCAAGTTGATATCTAGTAACATGATTTTCAACTCAGATAATATTAGAAGACTGGTGTTATTGTCATTTTGTTTGTTTGGGCAAAATTCACCAGATCACACATGTTAATATATATGGAGAACTTCAGTACATGAATTTTTTATGAAAAAAATAAAAAGCCTCTCTTTCATAAAGATTTTTTCAGTGATTCTATGTTAACAATATAGTGCTTTCTCTACCAACTTTTTATTTTGATTTTTGTTAATAAAAGATATTAAGCAGTATGAGTTTTACTATAACTGGCAAAATGTGTTAAGCTTCCTCTTTTTCCTCCAGAATTACTTTGAAAATTTCTGGGGTCACGTTTTTTTCAGTCACCATAACTGACAACACACTACCGACATCTCCTGGGCAGGGGATGAGGACACAAGATACCTGCAATGTCTAGGACAGACCCATGCAATGAAGGGCAATAGTCAGGTACTTTACCTAGTAAGTGCTGCTGTGTCAGTTCTTATAATACTGAAATAAATATTCCCTTACAAATAGATAAAAGCTTCTCTGAGCCTCCTAAGTACATGCTTATATTAGCCCCTTTGCCCACAAGCATTTAACAAATCTAGCTAATATCTGTCCTAACAGGGGTCTCTGTATCTAACCCTAGTCATAAGACTAGTGTCAATTCTAATTGGCTAAAATGACAAAGAATTTGAATATTTACCAGTGGAACAAAAAAAAGAATATTTTTCACCCTGTTTGATAACTTTTAAATGCCCTTTCAGACATTTAAAGACCAAGTGTATACTTTATCTTGGATTGTCCATGATAATTTTATTTATTACTGAAAACACATTATAACAGAATATAACTTATAAACAACACTACAAATATCATCTAGCACATTTGTATAAATATGGTACCTTGTTCCTTTCTCCAATTTAAGTAATGTATGTTGACATGTAAATTCTACTTCAGTTAAGACTAGTATTCTTCTATCTTTTATAAATGCAGTATGTTGTTACTCATACTGCTAGACTTATTCCAGGATCCTAGACCACTGCATTTGTTTTATCTCTGTATTATTTAATGAAGAGAGTTCTGATCTTCTTGTAAATTCAAATTTACTATTATAAGTGGATAAGGACATCCGAGTACATTCTTCTTGTACATTTAAGTCTGATTGTGTTTATTTTAAAACTCATATTAATGTATTGTAAATTACTTTTTTTATTTTATGTTTGTATTTTATTTAAGTCAGTATATATTTTTTATATAATTATGCTTAGCTATAGATTATATTATTTATATAGCTCATTTCTAGTTAGTAAACATGTCATTAGAAACTGTTTTAAATGGATGGAAGGGACACTAAGTCTAAGATTAAGGCTATTAGTATAACTTAATTTATTAAAATCCAAAGTGCTTCCAAATTAGTGTATAAAAAACATTATATTGAATGCATGAAAAGAATCTAATATTCTGCCTTCTGAAGTTATCTTCAGCAGTAATAGCTAACACTTATCTCCTACTTTACTATAAGCCTAGCACTATTGTATGCATTTCCCATATATATCAACTTGATAAGTGATCCCAAAAATTTTACGAGACAGCTATTCTACTTAGCCCCACTAGATAGACATGAAACAGGCATCCAGAAGGTCACAAAACTAGAATAAACTTAGCTAAAATATATTTCTGAGTACAAAAATAAAATAATATTTAATGGGCTCATTAGAGGAAGTCATAGTAGACAAATGCTCTGACTGAGAAAAATTAGAGAAGCTGATAAATTTAGAAACAAAAGCCAGCAGAGGCAGTGGAAACCAGAACTAAAGGGAATAATATTTCTGAAAAATAAGTTGAAGATTTTTAATTTTTCTGGAACACATTTTCTTATTTTAGGTAAGGCTAGAAGTTGAGAGCTTGGGCTCTAGATAGACAAAGTTCTAAAAAACAACAGCGTTTAGCAGTGCCTCCTGGCTGAAATGATACAACTAGAGAAATGGAAGTATTTGTTGTGTTGCTGAGACCCCCCTCAAGGCCATTTGATAACTTCTGAAAATGCACAAAAGCAGGAGACTACAGAGCTAAGAAGATAAGCAGAATAAAAATTTCGGAAGTACAGTGGTACCTTGAGATATGAATTTAATTCGTTCTGTAACTGAGCTCATAAGTTAGTCAACTCGTATATCAAAAAATTTCTCCCATTTAAAATAACTGAAATAGATTTAATCCATTCCAGCCCTGTGAAACATCCCCAATCCATCCTAAATTATGAAAAAAAGACATATTTTTAATTAAGAAACACACATGTATACTTTATCAATGCACAACAAAATATATGAAATAAAAGAAAAAAAAGTGTTATTTAGTACTGTATTCTTACCTTGGAGACAGATGAATGTGGCTAACAGAGGTGATCGGCAGAGGAAGAGGGAGGGAGGAAGGGATGCAGGCACTGTAGACACATAAACTAAAACTGCACACTTTTTAACACTAAATGTAAACTAAAAACTGCATTTTCTTTACTTAAAATGAAAACACAAAAAACTTAATAGTAAAAAGAAGCACTTTCTTAACTTTAAACTTAACCTAAGCTTAACATTATGTATTTTTCATTTAATCATCACTTGTTTTTGCCTTTTTGGCTGCACTCTTGGCACTTTCACTTGCAGGACTTTTGAGTAAAAATCTATCCAAAGAGATTATTTTTAGCCTGTCTTTTAAAATGTTACAGAAATGTGACAAACAAGTGTCATTAAAAAGTGCTGATGCATGACCAGTTGAAACTTTTTCTGGGTGTTTCTTTTCAATGAAACTTGAAAGCTTCTCACACATTGCCAGTATGTCTTTAATTTCACTTGTAGAAATCACTTCCTCCAACTCTACCTCCTCCTAACTACTAATCTCTTGCAGAAGCTCCATATGTTGCATCATCTGTAGCTCCTTCAACCCCTCAGTTGAGAGTTCCTCCTCATGTTCCTCGAGGAGCTCATTTACTTCACCTTCATTTTCCCTCAGACCCATCAACTTTCCAAGGGACATAATCTCCTCCAATGCTTCTATGTTGGTCTCAGTCTCTGGTTTGAATCCTTCCAAGTCCCTGTCTAAAACAACCAGGCCATAACTTTTTTCATGCCAAGTTCAAAGTTTTTCTATAACCTCTTGCCGTGCCAAGTCAATTGTTATGATCTTTCCAAAACTCTCAAAGGGTTAGATTTGTATTCTCAGTCACCTCGAAGCAGCAGCAGAACAAATGCTTTGTGTAAAGCTTTTTAAAATTGGAAATGACCTGCTGATCCATAGGTTGCAAGATTGAAATCGTGTTGGGTGGGAGGTAGAGGACTTGCACAAATTTGAACTCATTGAGAATGCCATCTTCAAGACCAGGTGAGTAGGCTGGAGCATTTTTAAGGATTAATGATGCTTTCAGCGGGAGTTTATTTCCTTGAAGATATTTCTTCACTGCAGGACCAAAGACGAGATTTACCCATTCAGTAAAAAACTACTGCATAACCCATGCCTTAGCATTGGCGTGCCACATAACCTGCAGTTTTCCTTTAAGAATCTTGTGAGTCTTAAAGGCTTGAGGATTTTCAGAATGATACACTAGCAGTGGCTTTACTTTATAGTCACCGCTAGCATTTGCACACAATGCAAGGGTCATATGGTTCTTTATGGGTTTATAGCCTGACAGCTTCTTCTCCTCTGAGGTGATGAATGTCCTCTGGGGCATTTTTTTCCAAAACAATCCTGTTTTGTCACAGTTGAACACTTGTTGGGGGATGTAGCCTTCCTTTGCGATAAGCGCAGCAAAACGTGCGATGTACTCCTCAGCTGCCTTAATGTCAGCACTCACAGCTTCACCATGCCTCACCACCGAGTGGATGCCAGATCTCTTCTTGAAATTTTCAAACCAGTCATGACTTTCTTTAAAACTATCTTCTGCTGTCTCTTTTGAGGTTGATGGTTCTTTCTTCTTCAAGTCTCCATAAATAATACATGCCTTTTCACATATGACAGTCTCCATCACTGTATCTCCTGCCAGCTCTTTCTCTTTCACCCACACCAGCAGAAGCTTCTCCATTTATTCATGGATATTTGTCCTTAATTGGGACAGAATTGTAGTTCCTTTCACTGGATTTGCACTTTTGATGGCATCCTTTTGTTTAAGGATAATACAAATTGTAGGTGTATTGTGGTCGTACAGCCTTGCCAGTTCAATCACTCGTACACCACGCTCATGTTTTTCTATTATTTCTTGCTTTACTTTTTTTTAAGTTTTTTTTTTAATTTTTTTATTCATTTTAGAGAGGAGAGAGAAAGGGAGAGAGAGAGAGAGAGAGAGGAGAGAGAGAGACAGAGAGAGAAGGTGGGGAGGAGCTGGAAGCATCAACTCTCATATGTGCCTTGACCAGGCAAGCCCAAAGTTTCGAACCAGCGACCTCAGCATTTCCAGGTCAACGCTTTATCCACTGCACCACCACAGGTCAGGCATTTCTTGCTTTACTTCTATCAACATCATTCTCTTCTTCTTCTCACTACTATCCTTTACACTCACTTTCTTCGGCTCCATGATAGCACACAAAAAAGTTAGTAAAAAATGCAAAAATGAAACAAGAACGAGTACAGCGCGCAAGATTCGACTTGATTCTGCAGGTAACACGTGAGAAAGAATGAGATGCTGGTGTTGTGCTGCCGATACTGGACTCAGGTGCCAATGTACCAACTGGTGGCAGCTTCCTGAGTCACGACTCATATCTCAGAATTTCACTTGGATCTCGAACAAAAATACAGACCAAGTCACAGCTAGTATCAAAAAAGTTTGTATGTTGGTCTGCTCATATCTCAAGGTACCACTGTACTTGGGAAACAAGGGTATGCCAGGGCAACCAAAGAATGCCAGATGAAGAAAGCCCTCAAAGCATGGTGTATTGCTCTTAAAGTTCTGCAGTGATTTTCACCTAGACACACTTGCAAATCAAGCCACAGCTAGAAACAGAGAACTCAGAACTGACTCCTGATGTACAATCACTGCTGGGGGACAAGAACATTTCAAAATAAAAACAGAAAAACTAGTCTATTCCTTTGGGGTTTCATTTAATTATTCTTTTTCTGCATAAGCTTTATGTCTACTTTGTGTTACTTCTTTTCCTTTTCATTCTCTATCCTTTTCTGTCCCCACACATGTTATATACAGTCAAAAACTACATTCTTTTGATGATGTCAGAGTAATGGCTGTGTGAGAGATATTCCTAATCTCTCCCCTTGAAATTTCAACAAATTGAACAACTATAATTCAGCAAAGTAACCCCAGCTGGGCTCACAGGCCTGCCTGAAATATCCATGCATTGAATGGACTTAAAGGTGGGAAGGGTTGAAAGGAGATGCAGAGGATAAAATGCACTAGTTGTAGAATCAGGAGAGAAGCCCAGAGTAACTGCAGTTTTTTTTCTCTGCCAGGACTACAGAGAAGGGAGAGTCCAGAAGTCAGTGGGTGTATTTTCTCTGCTGGGACTACAGAGAGGGGAGAATTCTGAACTGACTGGATCACCTACTTCTGGGAGGAGTGGAAAAATTAAGGAGCAGAGGGAGTGATACTAAATGAAAGTGGTAGCAGAACAAAGGGTCATGGCCAGTGCTCCCATGGTATGCTCACAGCTCACACTTAGCACAGAAACAATAAAAATCCATGTGTGATCCTCCAGTCTTCCAGATCCTGTCTCACCTGCGGGTTAGAGAGTGGCAGAGACAGAACACACAGCTAACTTTCCAGAGACACCCTCGCCCCTGATGAACGGTGCTCAGAGTCTGGTCCCCTGATCCACGGATATGTGGTTAGTAGTGCCCAGAGGCCTGGGATTGCCACTGATAAAACCATAAAGCCCTAAAGCCCTCACAACCTGCCCCACCCAACAATGCAACTGCAGCGCCACCTACATCATTGCAACACCAACATCTCAGCAGAGATCAGCCCAGGAATTTCATAGAACTAAAACTTGCAATACAATGACACCTGGAAAAAAACAATAACCTCTCAAAACAAATATTTTTTCTCTTTTGAATTTTATTTTCTTCAATTTTTAATGTTTTATTCTTATTTGGGGGATGTTTTGTTTGTTTTTGATTATTTTGGTTTTTATTCTTTGTTTTCTATGGTTTTTTTACTTGTCATTTCTTAATTTGTATATTTTATCACAGTATTTTAATTATTATTTTTCATTTTTTGGTTATTTTTTGTTAGAGCTATTTTTTTATTTGTGACAGAGACAGAGAGAGACAGAGTAAGGAACAGATAGGGACAGAGAAACATGAAGGGAGAGATGATAAGCATCAATTCTTCATTGTGGCATCTTAGTTGTTCATTGATTGCTTTCTCATATGTGCTCTAACCAAAAAGCTACAGCAGATTGAGTGACCCCTTGCTCAATCCAGTGTCCTTGGGCTCAAGCTGGTGAACTTTTCTCAAACCAGATGAGCCCACACTCAAGCTGGCGACCTCAGGGTTTTGAGCCAGTGTCCTCTGCGTCCCAGTCTGATGCTGTATCTACTGCACCACTGCTTAGTCAGGTGTTTTATTTGAGTTCTTATGAATATCACTCTCAAATGCCATTAAGGAAGAATAAATTGAATATCATGGCTACACAAAACAGAGACATACTTCAGAAAGCAATCTCAATCACATAAAAACATTGGAGTTAAATGATAGAGAATTCAATATTAAAGTTCTGAAAAATACTCATTGAAATGCATGAAAACACTTATAGGTAATTTAATGAGCTTAAAATAAAAATTAATGAACAAAAAGAGTACTTCACTAAAGAAACTGAAACTTTAAAAAAGAACCAAATAAAGATAAAGAACTCAATGCATGAATTGAAATTGAGGTAGCAAGTTTAGCTAATAGAACAGGCCAGATAGAGGAGAGAATTAGTGGCATTGAAGACAGGCAACTAAAGACGCTGCTACAGAGAGAAGAGAAAAATTCATAAATTTAAAAAAATGATAGAGCTCTATAGGAATTGTCTGACTTCATCAGAAAGAGCAATATAAAAATAATGGGTATATCAGAAGAGAGGGAGAAGAAAATGGAGAACCTATTTAAACAAATAATTGATGAGAACTTCCCTAGCTTATGGAGTTAGATCCTTGAATCCAAGAAGCAAGCAGAATGCTAACTTACTTCAACCCAAACAGACCTTCTCCAAGGCACATCATAATAAAATTGTCAAATATTAATGACAAAGAAAGAATCTTCAAAGTAGCTAGGAAAAAGACTATAACATATAAAGGGAGGTTCATTAGGATATCAGTGGACTTCTTAGAAGAAACTCTATAAGCCAGAAGAGAGTGAACCCAAACATTTAAAGTACTGAAAGAAAGGACTTACCAGCCAAAAATACTATATCCACCAAAGCTATCCTTCAAATATAAAGGAGAAATAAAAACTTTTGCATACACACAGAAACTGAGGGAATTGATCACCGAAAAAACCCCACTGCAGAAAATACTCAAGGGCATTATTTGACCATACAAAAAGAACAAAACAATCAAAACTACAAGTAAAAGCTCCAACAAAGTCATAATATAAACAAGGATAATCCATGACAATAATAACATTAAAGAAGAGAGGATAAAGTTCTGCAGTAGCAAAGGAGAATACAGTGAAGAAGTATTCATAAGATAAAGTACTCTTTGACAAAGAAGCCCAAAACACACAATACAGTAAAGAAAGTCTCTTCAAAAATGGTGCTGGGACAATTGGAAAGCCACATGCAAAAGAATGAAACTTCACTACAGCTTTCAAAAAAATTAATTCAAAATGAACCCACGGCCCTGGCTGGTTGGCTCAGCAGTAGAACGTCGGCCTGGCGTGCGGGGGACCCGGGTTTGATTCCCGGCCAGGGCACATAGGAGAAGCGCCCATTTGCTTCTCCACCCCGCCCCCTTCCTCTCTGTCTCTCTCTTCCCCTCCCGCAGCCAAGGCTCCATTGGAGCAAAGATGGCCCGGGTGCTGGGGATGACTCCTTGGCCTCTGCCCCAGGCACTAGAGTGGCTCTGGTTGCGGCAGAGCGACGCCCCGGAGGGGCAGAGCATCGCCCCCTGGTGGGCAGAGCATCGCCCCTGGTGGGCGTGCCGGGTGGATCCCAGTCGGGCGCATGTGGGAGTCTGTCTGACTGTCTCTCCCCGTTTCCAGCTTTGGAAAAATACAAAAAAAAAAAAAAATGAACCCAAGACTTAAATATAAGATCTGAAACATTACATAGAAAAAAAACATAGATACTAAACTCATGGACCTTGGTTGTAGAGAGCAATTTATGAATTTGACCCCAAAGGAAAGGGAAGTAAAGGCAACAATAAATAAATAGGATTATATCACACTAAAAGTTTCTGCACAGCAAAAAAAACTGACAACAACACAAATAGGTAGCCACCTAACTAAAAGATGATATTTGAAAACAACAGCTCTGATAAGTGATTAATATCCAAAATATATATATATAAAGAACTCACAAAGTCCAGCAACAAATAATCAAACAATTCAATTAAAAAATGGGGAGAGAACCTGAATAGATACAAGAGGACATACAAATGGCCAACAGATACATGAAAAGATACTCTTCTTCTCTAGCAATTCAAGAAATGCAAATCAAAACTGCAAAATACCACCTCATAACTATTAGATTGGCTATTATCAACAAGACAGGCAATAACTAGTGTTGGAGAAGCTGTGGAGAAAAACAAACCCTCATTCACTGCTGGTGGGAATGCAAATTAGTACAACCATTATGGAAGGAAGTATGGTGGTTCCTCAAAAACTTAAAACTACTAGGTATCTGCCCCCAAAACTCAAAAATCTTGGCACATAAAGACATATGCACCCCCATGTTTATTGCAGCATTGTTCACAGTGGCCAAGACATAGAAAAAACCAAACTGTCCCTCAATAGACGACTGCATAAAAATGAAATGGTACTTCATATAATGGAATACTACTCAGCCATAAGAAATGATGACATATTGCCATTTACAACCACATGGATGGACCTTGAGAACATTATACTGATTGAAATAGGTAATCAGAAAAAGCTAAAAACTATATGATTTCACACATAGGTGAGATATAAAACTGAGACTCACAGACATAGATAAAAATTGATGTGGTTACCAAGGGTTGGTGAATGTGGAGGAGCAAGTGGGTGGAAGGGTGTAAAGAGGGACAAATATATGGTGAAGGAAAATTATTTAACTTTGGGTGATAGGTATGCAGCATAATCAACTGTTCAAATGCATAGAAATGTTTATCTGAAACCTGTGTACACTTATTGATCAATGTTGCCCTGTTAAGTTTGATTTTCTAAATAAAATTTTAGAAAAAATATATAAAAAACAACAAAGAAGGAACTCAGAAAACTGGATTCTCTGCCCTGGCCAGCTATCTCAGAGAGTTGAGAGCGTCATTCCGTAACAAGTTTGCGGTTTGATCAGGGCACACAGGAGAAGCAGCCAATGAGTGCATGACTGAGTGAAACAACAAATGGATGCTTTTCTTACCCCTCCCCTCTCTCTGTCTCTCTGAAATTTAAAAATAAGAAAAGATTTAAGTCCTGGCCAGATTCTCAGTTGGAGCGTTGTTCCGGAGTGTGGAGGTTGCCAGTTCGTACGCCCGTCAGGACAAATACAGGAACAACTCCATGTATCTGTCTGTCTTACTCTGCCTCTCTCAAAAAACAAGCAAAAACCCTAGATTCTTTTATTTTTGAATAAGATAAAGAGCTCAGATTTGTTTATTATTTTCCCATGCCCTGAAAATATCCTAAATATTAAAACTAAATTAAATGATCTTCAAAACAATACTATAAGTGTTATTATTATTTCCTTTACATAAATGTGGAGGTTGAGGCACAGAGAGGTGAAGTAACTTGCCTGAAGTCAAAATCTAATAAGTAGTCGAACTGACAGTTAAGTCATGAAATCTTGCTTTATTTCCATGCTGATAAATATAAACCATTCCATTAAAATATCACAAAAGTCTGAACAGAGATAAGAGGAAAGGTGCAATTTAAATATGTACAATGAGAAAATCAATACATAATATTCCGATCTCAGAGGTGACTAAATCAGGACATCTGTCCTGCACAATGAAAATAAAGATCTTCACTCCATAGATTTGGTCTATTAACCAACATTCAGTTCATAAATTTTCCCTTTTAAGTAAGTGTTTGTGCTGAACAATTGTCAGCACAAAATTACTTGTCAATAATGTTTTTAATCAGATAGATAGTCTTTCTTTTTCTTTCCAGACATTTGAGTCACACATACATCATTTGGAATTTTCACTTTACTATGTATTTGTCTGTGTGACATTGGGCAACTTAAATCTTATGAGCTTTGGTTTTCTTATTTGTAAAAGATAAAATAACAGTATTAATTAATAGATTTGTTTTGGGGATTGAATGAAGCAATATAAAGACCCACTTAGCCCAGTGCCTGCAATGAGTGCACAATACAGAGCAGCTTTTTTATTATATCTATATAGATACATACATAGATTTAAAAAACAGTGATTTATTAAAGGAAGAAATACAAATAAAACAGTTATTTTAAATGTAATATATTTTAGCATGCTTTTCCTCTAGAGAAATAAAGAAAAATCTCTAGGTTTATGAAGTTGTAACAAGTCTTGTCTGAACAGTAATGTTTAGAACTGTGATGTTCTTATATTATTATAATCATACTTTCCAAGAATGTGTAGGGATCTCTTAGTTTGCCTAATCAAGCTGCAGCTAATAAGTTAGTGAGTTTGAAAGAAACAAAACTGCTATGTAGAGATATGACTGAAAACATAATTTCTTAAGTAATAAATTTATAACTCTCTCATAAACACACTTGCTTTGTTTTACCATAATTGCTTCTTTTTTCAACATCTTTAATTTTCTGCTGAAGCTGAAAAAATGAAATATAAAGTGTTATATGAATATTCTGAGAGAATGCCAATGACTAAAAATGAAATTTATTCTACATTTAAAGTACTTCAGTATTTCTTTCATATTTTTATTGTATTTATTATTTCTGCTGAAGAGTCCAAGGTATAGAGGTCTTGCTGTATGTAAAATTCAGTACTAGAAAACAGAAGTAGCAAACTTAAAACTTAAATTAGCCATAACTTCAGCGCTCAAAGAGTTCTTGATTTAGCAATGAAGAAAGGAAGGCATATATATTATACATGGGTTGGTGACAAAGCTGGGTGAGACTGTGACTGTAATGAAAAAGACTAGTTGAATGGATCTTGGCCATACCAAAGAAAAGCTACTGAAGACAGCATAGAGACAGAAAGACAAGCTAACAGGGAGAAAGAGCAGTCTTTATTTTAAGCCCTCCTCTGTCTAGGAAGTTAGTAATGCACTTTGATCCCTTCTCTCAAATATTCTCTTTATTGTGTTCTATGCAATGCATGTTTGGTTACAATTCTAAACTCTGTGGCAGGCACAGAAACATAGTTCCTGCTGGGGCATGTTCTGTGTATTATGGCCAGTTTCTTCTCTCAAGCTCCTTATGTACTAATTAGGGAATATATTTGAATACAGTAAACAAGATACTAAAACAATTTCTTTTCTGTTAGAATGTCTTATTAATTTTAATAATTAGGTATGTAGAAGAAATTTCTCACTTGATAGATGTCACTATATGAAATATTGAAACTTCTGGATTCCGCTAGAAAGTATAAATAAAATAAAACTGAAAATAAAACCCTGGTTTACCAGCTGAGCTGTGAAATAGTGGTGAGGGAGAGAGAGCAAGGATCAATAGATGGAGCACAGGAGATTGTCCGGGCAGTGAAACTATTCCATACGACATTGTAATGGTGGATGCATGTCACTATGCATTCGGCAAAATTCATAGAATCCTTCTAAAACTATAAATTTTAGTTAATAATAATGTATAGTCATCAGTTCTTAAATTCCAACAAATATATCACAAAACACTGGACACTGAGAAGGGGTAAAGAGAATGCAATGAATTACTTAAACTTTCTGTTTATTTTTTCTGTAAGGTAAAACCGCTCTAAAAAGTAAAGTGTTTTAAATAAAAATGACAAACTGGGAGAAATTTTTGCAAGATATTGATAATAAATACAGATCTTTAAAAATACAGATCAAATTAATGACCAAAATAATTAAAATTTTAAATATAATAAAGACATAAACAAAGAAATCAATAATAAACATGAAAAATATTGACAGAATTAATGATGAAAAACTATAGAGAAATTACACATAATTTTTTACAAATTTATTTAACAAACATTTTTTTATCTAATAATTTTTTTTTTTTGTATTTTTCTGAAGCTGGAAACGGGGAGAGACAGACAGACTCCCACATGTGCCCGACCGGGATCTACCCGGCACACCCACCAGGTGCGACGCTCTGCCCACCAGGGGGCGATGCTCTGCCCCTCCCGGGCATCACTCTGTCGCGACCAGAGCCACTCTAGCACCTGGGGAAGAGGCCAAGGAGCCATCCCCAGCGCCTGGGCCATCTTTGCTCCAATGGAGCCTGGGCTGCGGGAGGGGAAGAGAGAGACAGAGAGGAAGGAGAGGGGTAGGGGTGGAAAAGTAGATGGGCACTTCTCCTGTGTGCCCTGGCCAGGAATCGAACCCAGGACTTCTGCACACCAGGCCGACGCTCTACCACTGAGCCAACCGTCCAGGGCCCTCTAATAAAATTTTTAATAATGCTAACATTCATTGTAGTTAAGGGTGCAGGTTAATGGAAATTTTCAAAACGTAAGGAGAGTATTAAATGAGTTACAAAATGTTTAGAAAGTAGTAATATAAATCAAGAACACTTTACTCAATCATCTATATATTCATTCCTTCCTTCATTCTGTCACCAAATGTTTTATTTAGATTTAAGTACTGCAAAAATTCTTACTTGATGCTGTGAAGCTTAAAGTTTAGTGGGGAAAACAAACATTTAAAATTTTAATGTAATTGTTCTTGTTGAGATTGCTATGAAGAAGGAATACAGAAAGATTTAAATTTGGATTGTCAAAGGAATAGGAAATTCAAGCTGAAACTGTACAGATGAGCAGGAGTTAACTAGAAGAAGGGAGATAACTTGCTCCATCCAAATTAAGAGCATAATTGCAATCTTATAGCATGGAAGGGCCTGGGAAGCTCGGGAATGAAATGCAACTGAAGCAAAGAAAGCTGCAACAAGGAGTTGGGCATAGTGAAAACCTTTTACAGGTCAAGGACTCGTGCCAAATAGAGCATGTGGAGATTTGAAAGCTTATGGCAATTGGGTCCAAGAACCTTGAGAGGGGAAATCAATAAGTTTGGTGAGTCTTAAGGCATGTAAATGATGCTTATAAAGGCACCGTAATAGACGCGAAGCATAAAGTATACTTGCTAATCTGATTTCCATTGTTTAGAAGCTCAGTGTGTCTTAGTTGAAACCCTCTGGGCAACTATATGCTTGCAATTGAATACATGTAAGACATTTGGATAAGAGTATATTAAGGAAATTGGGGAGCACAGTGTCTGTCGTGGGCTGTTTATAAAATATAATTAACGGGGGTTTACTAAGCAGGAGGCCTCTCAGAAGTGATGTGACACTGTCCTTGAACATGTATTGTTGGAGGATTTTTTTCCCCGATATTTTCTACTGGAGCCTGCCTTTTGGTTCTTTAATGATTTAGTAAAAAATAAACTCTATTCTAGAAGATGCTTGATGCCTGCAATGAACAAACTAAGATTTAACTGGGTCAAAGGCTTCTAAAAATGAAAAATGAGAGAGGGTGGTGAAATGTTTATATGTGTCAACTGTTTCTATTTTAGAGCTTAGATATTATACTTTTCCCAAATATTTTATTTTGCAAATAAAATACTCTGAACTATTTGCTTATCCTTGTCCATATGGCCCTTTATCTGGTATCTCTCAGCTACAAGCAATGCCTAGTTTGCAAGTGGTACAGTTCTACATTTTTGCTCTATCATGTAGGCATTTGTAGATAAGCCCAAATTCAACTTTCCATTTTTAACATTCTCCAACTACCTCTACCCTCATCCATGATAAAAGATATGAAAGTTCAAATAAATAAATAAATAAAAAGAATTTGGACATTCCAATAAACAGAGAATAAAGAAATTTTAGTACAGAAAAATTACATTTAAAGGTCAGATATTAAGAAAATGTATACAAATCACATTTTAAAGTATATAGAAAACTCTACAGTACAGTCCACTCGCCATTTTTAAAATAGAGCTGCGTGGCTGTTACAAAACTCTTGCATTTCTTTAGTAGTTTGTCACTGCAATAATGAACTACTCAGAGACCAGATGAAATGCCCCAAGGGGTCAAGAGGAGGCAATAGTCGCAGCCAGCAGATCTAAAGACTGAAGCCCTGTCCTCATCCTTACTCAGATGTGTATTAGCTAGTACAAATAACTCAAGGAAGCAGACAGAAGAAGTTTTCAGGGGTAAAGTAAAGTACAAGGAACATGCTGACTGCCAATCTCTGTTCTGAGAACCTAATCATACCATATTTCCCCATGTATAAGACATTTCCACGTATAAGATGCACCTTAATTTCAGGGCCCAAAATTAAAAAAATGTATTATATAAAGTGATTGAACTCCAGTTTTATTCATCATAAAATTTATACAACTCCTAATCCAAGCAAAAAAGCAGGAAATGCAAGTAAAAAAATCTACAACTACTGTATAAGGTACACCCAGTTTTCTGACCTTAAATATTTGAAAAAATGTGCATCTTACACATGGGAAAATATGGTATTCTGTGTTACTGAATCTTATCCTGCTGTTTCTCGCTGTTTCCAGCACAGGGTCAGAGGCCCCTGGACTCATCTGTTCAGGGATTTTACCCTAAGGCAGTGGTCGACAAACTGCGGCTCATGAGCCACATGCGGCCTTTGGCCTCTTGAGTGTGGCTATTCCACAAAACACCACGTGCGGGCACTACCTCGATAAGGAATGCACCTACCTGTATAGTTTAAGTTTTAAAAATTTGGCTCTGCCCTGGCCGGTTGGCTCAGTGGTAGAGCGTTGGCCTGGCGTGCGGAAGTCCCAGGTTCGATTCCCGGCCAGGGCACACAGGAGAAGCGCCCATTTGCTTCTCCACCCTTCCCCCTCTCCTTCTTCTCTGTCTCTCTCTTCCCCTCCCACAGCCGAGGCTCCATTGGAGCAAAGATGGCCCGGGCGCTGGGGATGGCTCCTTGGCCTCCGCCCCAGGCACTAGGGTGGCTCTGGTCGCAGCAGAGCGAGGCCTCGGATGGGCAGAGCATCGCCCCCTGGTGGGCAGAGCGTCGCCCCTGGTGGGCGTGCTGGGTGGATCCCGGTCAGGCGCATGCGGGAGTCTGTCTGACTGCCTCCAGAAAAATACAAAATTAAAAAAAAAAACATTTGGCTCTCAGAAGAAATTTCAATCGTACTATTGATATTTGGCTCTGTTGACTAATGAGTATGCTGACCACTGTCCTAGGACACCTCACTGTCTCTAATTGTCATCCTAACTCTGCATATTTTCATAGCACATTCCTACACATCCCCCTTTTTTGTTTTAGTAAGGATTAACAGAGAGTAAGATGGTTACAGGTGGCTGCAGTGGAAGTGGAAAGGCAAACAGAGAGAACCAGGTTTTTAGAGGTAACAAGCATGCCTACATTTTGCAAAACTTCTTCAGCATGCCTGTTTAGATGTTTTAAAGTTTCTCAAACGACGTCAGGCAATTCCTGAGTGCTTGAGAGCAAATTAGGTGCACTTTTCTTTTTGGGGTCATTTCCGGAGGTGAATTTACTTTAGCTTCTGGATCTCTGGAACTGGGTTGCTTTCTAGGGGCTGATGCCAACTCATGATAAGGCTTCATATTTCTCTCTGGTACTAAGAGAGGACCTGTTGATGACAAAATTGCAACATAGCCTTGCCCTCAGTTTAGCAATTTGACTGGATTCTTGATAGGGCCAGCTAATACATTCTGGTATAACACAAGAGGCTTAGGCCATTGCTTGACTGGTACAAAATGCCTCTGAGCTGCAGTAAATCCAGATGAAGAACTGTTTAAAAAATTAAGAGTAGCCTGACAAGGCAGTAGCGCAGTGGATAGAGTGTCGGACTGGGATGCGGAAAGACCCAGGTTTGAGACCCCGAGGTCACCAGTTTGAGTGCGGGCCCATTGGTTTGAGCAAAAGTTCACCAGTGTAGACCCAAGGATGCTAGCTTGAACAAGGGGTTACTCGGTCTGCTGAAGGCCTGCGGTCAAGGTACATATGAGAAAGCAATCAATGAACAACTAAGGTGTCGCAACAAAAAACTGATGATTGATGCTTCTCATCTCTCTCTCTGTTCCTGTCTGTCTGTCCCTATCTATCCCTCTCTCTGACTGTCTCTGTTAAAAAAAAAATTAAGAGTAAAAAGATCCTTATACAATTGTTCTTATGGGGTGAGTCTCTCCTCTGAATCCCCCTTTTTTGTCTGTATAGTTGGGGCTTAAGAAGGCTATTGGCTTCTTCTGCAATACCTGTACGTTTGTGTGAATATTTCAAGCTCTTGAGGCCCCTAAGAATGTTCTAATGTTCCTTTTTATTTTATTTTCAGAACAGTCCTTCTTCTAAAGTCCTTCCTTTTCTCACCTTTGTCCAGAACAGTCCTTCTTCTAAAGTCCTTCCTTTTCTCACCTTTGTCTACTTTCTCAGTTCCTTCTCTTTTTTTTCCTCCACAAATCTTCTACAATCTGTACAAGTCTTCTGCAACTTACACAAACCTTCTTCAATTTACACGAACCTTCTTTACCATTCAGAAATAACCAGCTTTCAGAACAATTTACTTTCTTTCTTTTCCTTTCAAAATTACCTCCACACCTTATACCTTTTATTTTTAAAACCATGCAATTTATTTTCAGTTAATTAGAATTCTAAATTTACAAAAATATTAAATTTTAGTGAGGACTAAGTTAGTAATTAGCAATTTTATATTGATACTTTTATGAACATATTTATTACCTTTAAAAGCAGATTCTTTTACTGGAAAACAAATGTTTTTAAAAGATATAACAGAGTAACAGGAACTTTTTGTAAACTCAAGCAAAACAAACATATATTTTTTAAAAAAAATTTTGAAAGACATTAATTAAATTAAAGTGGTAGTGATATCAAATGTATTTCTAGATCACCTGGTTAAAAAAACATTTGGAATAATTTTATATTTCACAGTATTATTAATTATTTTTTTATTGTTCTCAAGATTACAGTAGTTTACAAGTTCCCAGGAGAAGGCTTTAAGATATTTAAATGACCTGGTTTCTCTTTTTTCTCCTTAAAATTACCCTTAGTTATTTTTTAAAGCCAAATTAAGTTTATTCTCATTACAGTATTAAATCCAGTTTTAACTTGGCCTGGTATTTTGCATAAACACAAGAATAATAATTGATTGTATTAGCTTTTTAAAATCTGCTTTGCTGAAACTTTATAAGAAATTTTTAGTTTGAGTTTTAATTAGCCACTCAAGACACACAAAATAGTCAAGCTACACAGTTGTAGTCTTTCTGAAATCTTTCTTAAAATGTCCTTCTTTCCCATAGTTGTAACAGTTTTGTAGCCTTGGTCAGAGACTATCTTCCTTTCCCAATCCCCAGGTCCCTTTCCAGGGTGGAATGAGTTGCATAAGGAGAGAGGAGGGTTGAGTGAGGGGAATTTGAGTTTTTAAAAGGTATCTGGATTTAAAGGAGCCTTGGACTAAACCTAACATTCCAGCCTTTTGTTGTTTAAGGAAAAGAGACAAAGGTCTCTTCTGTAGCTACTTTCTGCTGGTTAGGGTCAGTGAGTTATCTAAGGGGGAGGGGCTGTTCTGAGGTTTGGGCTAAGGCAGGGGCCCCCAAACTATGACCCGCGCATGCGGCCCCCTGAGGCCATTTATCCGGCCCCTGCCACACTTCCAGAAGGGGCACCTCTTTCATTGGTGGTCAGTGAGAGGAGCACTGTATGTGGCTGCACCGCAAAGCACACAGTACTACTTCCAGTGACACGGGACGCATGCGTCACAGCTCCAGAAGTGCGTTATGTCACTTGTTATGGCTAGCAGTGACAAATATGGAACTGGACATTGACCATCTCATTAACCAAAAGCAGGCCCATAGTTCCCATTGAAATACTGGTCAGTTTGTTGATTTAAATTTACTTGTTCTTTATTTTAAATATTGTATCTGTTCCCGTTTTGTTTCTTTACTTTAAAATAAGATCTGTGCAGTGTGCATAGGGATTTGTTCATAGTTTTTTTTTTATAGTCTGGCCCTCCAATGGTCTGAGGGACAGTGAACTGGCCCCCTGTGTAAAACGTTTGGGACCCCTGGGCTAGGTGGTAAAAACAGTTTTTATAAGACCCTTCTAATCTCAAAGGGTTATTTCATATCTTGTCCTGATTGCTTCAACCATGCCCTTGGTAAAAGTGCTTTTCCAATCTTCTAAGTCTAAACTTTCCTCCTTTGGATACCAAGGGCATTGTTATGGGATCATGAGCAAGAGGGCAATTAAATTCTGATCTGACACCTTGCAGCCAGAGAGTAACTTGAGACTCCACTACTCAGGAGAAAGGGAGTTCCCCATGATGAAGGGGAGATGAAGGGAAAGGAAATTCCCTGGCCTCATCCTTAAAAGTGACCTTGCCCCATGTGTTCAGGGCCTTTTCCCCTGCTGCTTGTGTTCCTGACCAAATGGGACGAGCAGACATCTTTTTCCTTTCCAGGCTTTCGCAGGTTCTTTCTTCTGGGTTCTTCAGGTGGAGTGCCACTTGTTGCAGTGTCAATAAACTACTCAAAGTAGCAAACCATTTGGTCCCCAATCCTCACATGGGACACTACTTGTCACAATGACAATGAACTACTCAGAGACCAGATGAAATGCTCCAAGGGGCTGAGGGGAGGCAGCAGCCCTGGTCAGCAGACTGAAGGACTGGAGTCCCATCCCCAGCCCTACTCAGATATTCATTAGCCGTACAACAACTCAAGGAAGCAGACAGCAGAAGTTTTCAGAGGGTGAAGTAAAGTACAAGGAAAATGCTGACTCCTAATTTCTGTTCTGAGAGCCTAAACATATTCTGTGTTGCTGAATCTTATTCTGCTGTTTTGCTGTTTCCAGTAGGGGCCAGAGAGGTCCCTGGACTCTCGTCTGTTCAGGGCTTATACCCCGTCTCTAACTGTCATCCTAACTCTGTATGTTGTTTGTTTGTTTTATTTTGTTTTGTTTTTGTGGCAGAGACAGAGAGTCAGAGAGAGGGACAGGCAGACAGGAAGGGAGACAGATGAGAAACATCAATTCTTCGTTGCGGCCCCTTAGTTGCTCATTGATTGATTTCTCATATGTGCCTTGACCGTGGGCCTTCAGCAGACCGAGTAACCCCTTGCTCGAGCGAGTGACCTTGGGTCCAAGCTGATGAGTTTTGCTCAAACCAGATGAACCCATGCTCAAGCTGGTGACCTTGGGGTCTCGAACCTGGGTCCTCTGCATCCCAGTCCGATGCTCTATCCACTGTGCCACCACCTGGTCAGGCCTAACTCTGCATGTTTTCACAGCATATTTCTATAGTAATTGGCTCTCAAATTCTCTACAAGAGGAGTGGTCCATGCACTTCTAAGTGCAGTTTCGTTTGCAGTATATACAAGTCCTGAGAGAATTTATCTCTTCAACATAAGAAATGAAAGTTTGCATATTTTCTTATAATAGTTGCCAAGACACTTGGATTTGGATCCAGTGTTGTGTTTTCCCTCTCAATGTGTGTGTGTATACATATTATGGTTTATATTTGTCAATTTTTTAAAATTATACACAGAGTCCTAGAACTGTGAGAGCTTAATGACTAAGGGATATTCAATATTTATTTGTTAGGCAGGTTCAAGTTCAATGACAAATTTCACAGAACAATTAATTGCCTCTTCCCATCTTTGACTGTTTTTTGTGTAGTGATGGACTCTCACAGAAGAATGCCAAGATGGATGTAAAGTTATTACTCTTTCAAGCAAAACCAAATCCTAGACCCTCCTGAACTGAAATCACAAATATGTCTTAAATGTTCAGACCCAGTATATATTATTTTGCTTAGAGACACAACTGAATTTTTCTAATCCATTGTATTCAGGAATCCAGTTTACATGCAGACCGAGGAAACCAGAGATATAGAGGGGTGACAATCCATTCATTTAAATTACACCCCTGAAAGTAACATTTTTAATAAAATATTCACTCAGTGCCTAAAGAAATTATTGAAAAGGCAAAAACACTAGAGGTTTTAATGTTAACAGTGTCATCTAAATAAGAGTTGGTACTAAATATGGGAGCTTTTACTTGAAAGGAACGGATGGCTCAGAAATATCATCCGCATGTGTGCTAAGTGACAAGTTAAACAAAGAGAGCCGCTGTGCTTAATTTGAACAGATTCCATGAATGTGTTGTGGTACTATGAACTTGTTTATAGTAATAACACTAATGCATCTGCTCCATCCTTGTGCAGTTACCTAGACGACATTGTTTGACACCACCGTTCTGCATTAACTTCCATCTGCTGGGCTATGTCTGTCACTTCTTTCACTGTAACATAATGTGACAGAGACTTCATTTACCTAAACTTATCTTGGCAACTTGTACTTCATTAAAGAGAATCCTGAAAGCATCAGTTAAAGCTTTCTTAGCTGGCCATGCATAACCAAGCTTCATAAATCATTCTCTCACTTTCCATTTTGCAGCTTCTAGGAAGGTAACATTATTGAATTCAGATCACTAGAAAAGAGCAGTACTAAAACGTTTATTGACCAGCTTTTAGGCACTAAGCTCTGTCTTGAATGCAGACAGTAATATTAACCAAAGCTTTTGAATCTAAAACTTAAGTCAGTAATATGTCTTATACTGTGCTATAAATAACTTGATAACAGTCGTTTCCACAAGTTGATCGCTCTTAACTTAGTGAAGAAAGGAATATTTTTTACCCTTGGTTTCCCGTTCCTTACTGCTTGATATTCTTAACTATATTTGTGCTAATTTGAGGAGATATATAATATATATTATCATTTACCTATCACCACCAACATTACACACTATAATAGGTAAGTAATAAAAATCACACACTAAGTCTCTTTGTGTTCATTTCTTGGTGTGCTTTGCACTCCATAAATGTTTGTGCATCCTGTTTGTTCATCTGAGAATCAACAGCTGGAACTTTCTCAGCAACATATTCTGGGTCAAATTAGCTTTTGCTAAAAGGCACCATGGACAAATCTCTTGTTTAATAAGCTTGCACACATATTTGTGGAAACCTTATCATTTTTATGCTGCAAATTTATGGTCTTTCTTTGAGAGCATTGAAGAATAAGTAAAGGACCTTGAAAGCCAAAAATTATATAAAGTTTGTTCAAGTAGGGAAAAGAAAGTATATTTTAATGCACTTAATACATTACTCTGGGCAAACAAGAAGTACTTTATTAAACCTTTTACTCCTTTCCTGGAGCGGTAGAAGTCAGGTATTTTAAATGAATATATGGTTAGTTATTATGGTTTCTTTACTTGGGTCATTTAGGTGAAACTATTTTCTGCTGTATGTGTCACATTATCTGTAATGTATCAGCATTTTTGTTGACAAAATGAATGGAAATATTCTTTTTACTCAGTTCATTTTAAAATAATAATATAATTTTTATAGCAAATCCCTAAAATAATCAGTTTGAACCAGTTAATATTTTGACTTAAATAATGTAATTTTAAAATCAAAGTACTTTAGAGCTAGTTGACTCATTTTACCTATCTCTAGTAGGAAGCAGACTTTTAGTTTTAAATGATTTGCCCAAGCTCACAGAGCAAGAGAATCCCAAAGATGGAACTAATGCAATTCTAACAATTATAGAATGTCTGATCCAGCTTACTTTTAGATGCTAAGCTATTTTTTGATGTTAAGATATATATCAATAAAGAGAATAATTTTCATGTCTTAAAATGAGCTTTGAAATGGAACATTAACATAGATGTTTATATTAAAAAGTCTATTTTTTATAGAATTCTCTAGTATTTCAGCAAAAGGAAAGCAGAATTAAATGAATTAACTGCAGAAAATTACTCTTCACTGTATATACTATATATGTAGATATTTTATCTTCATCATGAAAGAAAAGGTATGAGTTCTCATATTGTTCAACAAAGTAGGAATAGAAAATAAATAAATATAGGGAAAGGTCTCTGTTGATTTCTATATATACTTCCTACTGATGTTAAAAACACAGCACTTGGATAAATGCCATTGGAAGTTAACTAGATCAAAACACTTATTTTACAGAAAAAAAAAACAGAAGTTCAATTAAGAGACACACAATTACAGTGTTCTTTCCATTATTATGTACTATCCCTTTCATCTATATAAACAAGAGATATTTACCACTCTTTATTAAGCCACCAATTATGAGCAACAATTGTGAAGGGTATGGAGGAATTTCTTAAGGAACTCACAATCCAGTTGGGAATATGAACAATTAAATAGCAAACAATAATGTAACAATTTTTTAATAGATACAATCTGCAAAGAAAACACAAAAGGAGCAATGAATTATCCAAAGGATTAAAATAAAATGTGAGGAAACAGAAAAGAAGAGTGGGAGTTTATCAGGCAGAGAAGTTAGGAAAGGAGTTGCAGATAAGAAAATATTCCCACAAAGGCACTGAATGGGAGACCTTGATAATGTTACCAAATAACTAATGGTCCCAAGAGGTTCTTCAGACTATGGGTCCATTACCTTTACAGAGTCTAATTCTCAAAACTGTATAAATAAAGCCACTACCTAATAAAGTTAAGTTTCAATTTTTTCTGATGTCTCTCATAATTTAAATTGGTGGTAAAAATTGTTGCATGGTAAGTTGGGGAAGAATTTGGGGTCAATAAGACCTGGGATTCTAGCACTGCTGTAGTTCATACTTGTATAAAACTGGGAAATTAAATTTTTAGTTCCTCATAATTCTCCTTAAAGTTGACCTATATAGTACTTATTCCTTTAGGTTATTTGTGCCTATTTGTTGATACAGTATCTATTGAAGAGAGGGTAGTTACAAACATAGTAGTTATAAACATTCACTTTAATGACATTTTGATTTACCATTAGAGATGTATAGTTTTGACTTTCAAGTACAACCACATACTCGAATGTCATCTAATCTTAAAATCAACATTCAAGGATACAGGATAAAAAGAATGTTCAAATGCCTGAGAGAATTTTTATCTATGCCTTACAGAATAACTATTATATAATTAACTAATATTAGCAAACACTTTGAATATCTTAGATACAATCTATGGAAGTTCTGAGTAGAATTTCATTTCATCTAACTATACAATCACAACATTATTGCTAGTGTTTCTAATTATAGCAGTCTGGAGCTATATTACTAAAATTACCTGATGAACTGTTTTTCAAAGCCATTTAGCTTAAAGCAGATATGCATAAGGTGAGTTTCCCTGAGTGGAGCTATGTAAAATATCTAAAATTAATATGGACCTGAGGTGCAGAGCAATTCACAAAGAAATACCCTCACATTTTCTTATAAGCGTTCTTGAATTCCTAACAGTAACCTCAAGATATATTTTAGTACATTCAGTAAAAATTGAAGTCCTGTTCATTCTAAGGCAAAGTCTGTTTAATCAAAAGATAGCAAATACTAGAGGATGTTCATTTTCTTATCACGTTTCCTACAGAAAGATGGTCCTAACACTGCCTTTGAGACTAGAGAAAATTTGCTATATGGAACTATTCAAATAACATTTACTATATACAATGTTGTTATATTATTATGCTTATTCAATATAAATGAGCAAATCTTCTTTCTTGCTTTGCTAAGATTATAATAGTCTAGAAAACTATTTAACAAATGGCCTTTCCATTCATCTGGTTTCTGACCCTCTGCACAAGAGAACATCTATTAATTCATCCCTTAAATTAGTATTCTCTTCCTGAGCTGAAAGGCCCTTTTAGTAGACAATGCGTTTTCCTTAAAATAAAATAAAATAAAATTACTTTAATAAATCATAAAAGTTTTCTTTTTTTTATATCTTAGGTTATTAGGAAGGGTTATAAGTAAAAAGGAGAAAGTAAAGAATATTTCTCTCGAATCAAAAGCAATAGTTCAACAATTCCCCTTTTGTTATTCATTTTGACTTTTAAACACAATGCTAAGAGGTTTTGTTAAGTTTTCTGGAGTAAATAACCAATGACTTCTCTACTTCTCTTAAAGAACCTACTTTCTATGTCAGAAAATAGAAGCAGTTTAATATTTTTGCTTAGAGACATGGAGTTCATTCAGTCTGCAAATGGTTAACAAAAATCTGTTCAGCTCCTCTTCCTAAGCATAATAAGAGAAGTTTCCCAGCTCCTTTAACATTTAAATGTGGCTAAATGACTGCATTTTGGTACAAAAAAATGTAAATAGAATAGATGTCACAAGCCCTGTCCAAAAAGCTCAGTTGGTTGGCGGGCCTCCCAAAGTGCAGAGATTGCCAGTTCAATCCCTGGTCAGGACACATATAGGAATGGATCAATGTTCCTGCCTCTTTCTCTCTAAATGAAAAAAGTCATTACTTTCAGCTTTGAGCCATAGAATTTGTCTGTGGTCTTCACTCTTTCACCCAGTTTAATTCCTGAGTGAAAACTCAGGAACAGATTGGAGACAAAAAGTACAGGAGGCCTTGGCCTCAATGATTATAAGGAACAGTTCACATAAGAACACACACTCGCAAGTGGGCACATACACATACAAACACATGTGCACATGTATGGATATACACAGACACATGCACCATCTACCCCACAACACATGTAGTCTGACAGAATGACAGGAGAACCTTTTTTTCTGTTTAAGTCACTGCTTTAATATTTGGCTTGTTTTTGTAGAAGACCTTACTGCTGCTCACAAATATTTTTTCTTTTCTTCTTTTTTGGGGTGCATGAGAAAAAT
Organism: Saccopteryx bilineata; assembly: GCF_036850765.1. Classification (NCBI taxonomy): domain Eukaryota; kingdom Metazoa; phylum Chordata; class Mammalia; order Chiroptera; family Emballonuridae; genus Saccopteryx; species Saccopteryx bilineata. The sequence continues at coordinate 185,861,224 of NC_089494.1, forward strand.
GTTCTTCCCTTTCTCCTTAAAGTTACTTGTAGCCATGTGAACTGCTTTGACCAAAGACATTGTCATAGAAACATTGTGGAGCCATTCATGATAATTCATTTAGCTGCTAGTACAACAATCTCCAGAGACATAAGACAATATTCTTTTAAGCCCCTGAGATTTGTGGGTGGCATGTTCCTGTTCCTTCAGAATAGTGCATCTGATTGCTAAAGCTTGTTTCAGAAGGTAGCTTGTCCTGACCAGTCTAAGGTCCAGGACTGACCCCTCAGATTCTGATGTTCTTTCAAGTAAATTGCTGAATACATCCTGTAAAGTGGAATAGTCTGCTCTTAGAAAGGTACTATTTAAAATATGTAATTGATCAGCTATGTAACCCTGACTAAACTACTTAACCATGGCAAACTCGCTTCCTCTTTTGTAGGGCACCAGACTCCTTTTTCGGACACACAGCAACTACCATATTTGTCAACATCTTCATCACTCAATTATAACAATAGCAATCAAATGTCTAGTTCTTTTTCCAGTTTTACTCTATATTCTTATCAAATTCAATGCCCAGATCATCATGAAATAAATATTCCCCATGTTGAAATGTCTTTTACTTCCTTACTTTTCATCCTCAGTTCAAACCTAAATGTGATCTATTGATTAAAAAACAAAAACATAAAAAATAAACTTGTTCTTCCTTGAACTCCCCCTCTTTCCAAAGACTCATGTTGTAATAGCTCTAAACTAAACCTGGGTCATAAAAACCTCTTAGAACTTTCAAAAGGGACCAGAGTGTCCTATATCACCTTGCTTTTTCTCATGGACTGTAGTCTGTCTTTGTTTTCTCTCCTCCCATCAATACTCTTTCATTTTTCAGGTTCAGCTCAGAGTTTCTGACTTTCCTGGTTACCGTAGCTGAGTTGGAGTCTCCTCTTCTGTGTACCTATGATGCCTTACATACCTCTGATTAGCAACTGTCACAATTATAACATTTATTTATGTGTTGTCTCTCTTCTCCTTTTCACTGGATACTTCCTTCAGAGAATTAATTATGTTCTCTTTATTTTGGTCTCTTCAGCCCCTAAAATATTGTCTGTCACACAGTATGTGTCTGGATTTCCAGGGCCTCTTTAAAAAAGTACCACATACTGAATGGATAGACAACAGAAGTTTATTGTGCTGCAGCTCTGTGGTCTGGAATTCCGAAATCAAGGTGTTAGAAGGGTTGGCTCTACTTGAGAGTTGTGAGGGAAAGATTTGCCCCAGGCCTCTCTTGATGGCTTAGAAATGACCATCTTCATGTTCATGTGACATTTTCATTATGTGCATGTTTGTGTTGAAACTTTCCATTTTTGTAAGAAACCAAATATATTTGACCAGGACCCATTCTAAGAAAATCATTTTACTTAATTACCTCTATAAAAACTTATCTCCAAACTTATTCTGAGGTACTGGGATTTAGGGTGAAAATGCATGTTTAATTAATGAATGGAAGTTGGAAGGCATTACTAAATTGGTGACAAACCATTACTTGTCAGGTATGTATTAATTATACATGTCCTGTATCACAAGTAATAACATTAAAACACTCTGATACCAGAATAGAAAACCCTGAGATAGAAGAATAATCTTTAGCTATATATGACCTCTCATGCTGCACAGTTCGAAGTTTATGAAGCCATTTATTTCTCCCTCAGCCAGCGCCTCTCTGCTCTGTTAATTTTTATCTTGTTCTTCATTTACTTAACTTTTTAGTCTTTTGATCTACACTGTACTTTGAATTTATCGGAGAAGAAAATGCAATACTCTGTCCACTCAGCAAGACCATCTTTGTGGAATAATGTTATTCATATAAGAAAATAACATTTAAACAAATTATGCTTTGACATAAGTTTGCAAAACCCATAAAGCCTCAGGGAACCAAGAAATATTGAAAAATCTATTCTACCAGCTACATAAAAACAGTTAAAAGCATCAAGATTCTTTGTGCCAAGTGGAGAAATTGCAAGGAAAGGTGAAAGGATATTACTATATACTAAGATATTTGCTTTTAACAGGTTTTTTTTTATTTTTATTAAATGTCCATGGTTCCATCATGGTCATTTCACTTTGTATAAAAGCTTAATGTGTCACAGCATAATATTTTTTTGAAAATCATTACTGGATTTTTAGACAGAAATCAATTTTGCTGCATGTTCCCCTTCTCACCTATGGTTACAAATAATTTAGAAGAGTTGAATGCACTAAAAATGTACATAAATAAGATTGGTGCCTTAAGTTACATGCACTGTATGATGGTACATCAAAAGTTCAGAATATATATTTGAGTAGTATTAGTAATCATTTTTTCCCCTTAATGTAGATTAGGAAAAAATATCAATATTTTCAGTGTTATGTACATTACAATGTTATTTAATTGACAAAAATGCAAATGATATGATGGATCTAATCTTTTACTATATGAGCACATAAGTAATACAAAAGGACATGCTTTTAGGTATGAGTTGATAAACATGTGCACAAATATACACATGGTTTTAACGTTCTAGGAATATGAAAAGCACCATAGATGCATTTTAAAGGTGTTCCTTGAACCAAGGCCGGCTGCCGCTAGTGCCAGCCTGGGACCACTTAGCAAGAGGTACGGGATGCACTGAGTCCAGATGCTGCTCATCTGAGAGATTCAAGGAAAGTCCAAAGCATGAGTTAAGACAGACTGTTTGTATGGAAAAGCCACTGAAAATGGCTTAGGTGGGCCCCCAAGAAGGGAAGGATAGGATCTCAGGAAATCACCTGGGTGGAGCAAACAGTGTGAGCCAGGTTGATGGAAATTCAGATATGGTGCCTACCTGCCTGGTTTTATAGGGAGGGTCTCAGAAAAGGAACAATGGCCTGTGCCACCACTTTGTCTGGCAGAAAGCTGCCCCCCTGCCCCAGCTCTTGTCAGGATGTTTGACAGTCCAGTTCCTCCCCATATGTTCCTGGTTGTTTTCAAGCTGCTGTCCTAGTGCTAGAGCTCACAGAGTGAGTCTGAGTTAGTCTGTGTGTGGGCCCTTTAAGAGGAGCCGCCTGGGACTCCAGCTGCACTCTGTCTTACTTAGCCACAATCCCTGTCGGTTTTTACAGCCAGAATTTATCAGGACCTGTCTTCCTGGCTCTGGAACCCCGAGCTGGGGGGCTTGGTGTGGGGGTGGGACATGTCACTCCTCAAGGGTAATCTCCACAGTTGAGATACTCAATCATATATTAAATCACTAAATGTGAGTGTGGGACTACCAGTTCCACAACTCCACCCCTCCTACCAGTCTTAAGGTGGCTTCTTCTTTAAATCTCTAGTTGTAGAACTTTCATTCAGCCACATTTCAGGTGATTCTGAATGATGGTTGTTATGTAGTTTCGTTGTAAATTTGATGTGGTTGTGGAAGGATTTGAGTACTTCATTTCACAAACTACTTGGCCTCTCGAGAAGGACACCTCCAAGCCCAGTGCAAGTGGTAGCCATCTGCAGACCACTCTGTATCTTATGCCATTGGCCCCAAGAAAAGCACAAGCAGTGGCTGACCTTGCACCTCTTGGGAAGTCTTAGAGCCTATCTATCTGGTGGGCAGCATCAAACCATACCAGATTACAGCCCTACTACCTCCACGAGTATCACACTCAACGGGCAGAATTGGTGATCACCAAAGTCCCATTGAAGCATGCTCCGCTATATCAGATCAATTTCTGCACAGTGGCTTCTCAAATTGTGGTCACAGCCAATGCTTAAAGCTGATCAGCCTGAGGGGCAATTCCTTCTAGTGATGCCAACAACAATCCACTCTCAGCTACAAGTCAGTGCATACAGCCCACACAGAGGCACAACTGGAGCACATACCCAGCTCAGGTGACTAGAGAGGCTGTGTCACTGGGCCTTCCAAGACACCTACTACACAAGGCCAATCCACCAAGTCTGTAAGATGTACCAGCTCCACGTAATACACAGAAACAAACACAGGAAAGTGCCAAAAAGCAGAGACAAAGAAATATGTCCCAAAAGAAAGAACAAGAGAAATCTCCACAATAAACAAAATGAAATGGAGGTAAGTAAAGTAACAGACACAGAGTTCAAAATACTGGTTATAAGATGCTTAAGGAACTCAGTGAGACCTTCAACAAAGAAATAATAAACATAAAAAAGGACATAGAAATCGTAAAAAATAAACTAGTCAGAAATGAAGTGTACATTAACTAAGATGAAGAATAATTTACAGGGAATCAACAGTAGATTAAATCAAGCTGAGAATCCAATCAGTGATTTGGAATAGAAGGAAGCAAAAAACACCAATCAGAACAGTAACAACAACCAAAAAATCCAGAAAAATGAGGACAGTGTAAGGAGCCTCTGGGACAACATCAAGCATATCAACATTTGTATCATAGGGGTACTGGGAGGAAAAGAGAAAGATCAAGAAATTGAAAATCTACTTCAAAAAATAATGGCAGATAACTTCCATAACTTGGTGAAGGAAATAGACATACAAATTCAGGAAGCACAAAAGGTCTCAGACAAGATGAACCCAAAAAGGCCCACACCAAGACACATCATAATTAAAATGCAGAAGGTTGAGGACAGAGAGGACCCTAAAAGCAGCAGGAGAAAAGCAGTTAGTTAACTACAAGGGAGTTCCCATAAAACTGCTGATTTCTCAACAGAAACTCTGCAGGCCAGAAGAGAGTGGCAAGAAATATTCAAAGTGATGAAAAGAAATGACTTTCATCCAAGATTACTCTACAGCAGAGCTATTATTTAGAATCAAAGGACAGACAAGAAAAAGCTAAAGGAGTTCATCACCACCAAACGAGTGTTATATGAAATGTCAAAGGGTCTTCTTTAAGAAGGAGAAAAACGAAAGATAAAAATATGAACAATAGAATGGCAATAAATACATGTCTATCAATTGAATCTAAATAAATAAATAAATAAATAAATAAGCAGAACACAAACAGACTCATATATACAGAGAAGATTTTGATGGGTGCCTGATGGGAAGAGGGTTGGAGGGATGGATAAAAAGCTGAAGGAATTAAGAAGTACAAAATAGTTGTTACAGAATAGTCGTGGCATGCCTTACCAGGCAGTGATAGAGTGGATAGAGCGACGGACTGGGATGCAGAGGACCCAGGTTCAAAACCTCGATGTTGCCAATTGAGCATGGGCTCATCTGGTTAGAGCAAGGCTCACCAGCTTGATCCCAAGGTCGCTGGCTTAGCTAGGAGTCACTGTTGTAGCCTCCCATTCAAGGCACATATGAGGAAGTAATCAATGAACAACTAAGGTACCGCAATGAAGAATTGATACTTCTCATCTCTCTCTCTTCCGCTCTGTCTGTCCCTAGCTGTTCCTCTCTCTGATTTTCTCTTTGTCTCTGTCAAAAAAAAAAAAAAATAGAGGATAGTCATGGCATGAATGTAAAGTACAGCGGAGGGAAAATAGTTAATAATATTCTGATAATTATATATGGTGTTAGGTGACACAAGACTTATCAGGATGACCACTTAATAAGTTATATAATGTCTAATCACTGGCTTGTACACCTGAAACTAATGTAATATTGTAAGTAAACTGTAATTGAGAAATAAAAAATAACTTAAATATATATATATATATATATATATATATATATATATATGATAGCCAGAGGGAAAGGGGGTGGGTTTAGCATGAGTTAAGCAAAAGGGAGTTAAATAGGAATTAAAAAGATTTTACTTTGGGTGATAAGTGCTTGATATTTAGAGTGCAGATGATATTTTATTGACTTGTATGGTTTTGAAACCTATATGGTTTTATTAGCCACTGTCATCATAATAAATTCAATAAAAATTTAAATTATTAAATATTAAAACATTTAAAATAGTTTTTTTTTAAGCGAGAGGAGAGATAGTGAGGCAGACCAAGATCCACCTGGCAACCCCTTCTGAGGCTGATGCATGATTACCAAACTATTTTTAACATCTGAGGCTGACATGCTGGGACAAACCAAGCTATCCTCAGCACCTGGCCTACGCTTGAACCAACTGAGCCACTGGCTGCAAGAAGGAAAGAGGGAGAAAAGGGACAGAGGAAGGAGAGAAAAGCAGATGGTCTCTTTTCCTGTGTGTCCTGACCCGGAACTGAACCCAGGATGTCCATATGCCAGGTTGACACTCTATCCACTGAACCACTGGCCAAAGTTAAAATAATTTTAAAAAAAAGCATTTTCTAAGATGGTAAGTCACCCTAACTCTTGAAGGTGGGAAACCCATGGAGGCCAGGAGAACACTGTCTCAGGTGAAAAGGGAAAATGCTAGACCAACTCCTGAATTCTTCTTGTCCTCTCAGTGTCACCATGACAGAAAAAAATTTTCTTTGTTTAAAATAGATTTTTAAAGACAGTTTTAGGTTCATAGCAATATTGCAAAGAAAGTACAGAGATTCCCTATGTATCTTGTGTCCATATAAAAGCATAGTCTCCCCCATTATCAACATCACCCACCAAAGTGGTAAATTTGCTGTAACTGATGAACCAACATTGACACATCATTATTACCCAAAGTCCATTTTTTACTTTAGGGTTCACTCTTGGTGGTGTATATTCTATGAGTTTAGATAAATTCATGATATGTATCCACAGCAATAAACAGACCTGTTGCACTGTGCTAAAGATGTTCTATTCTCTGTCTATTTAACACCCCCCCCCCCACACACACACACACACAAGTCTACCCTGGCAACAATTGATCTTTTTATTTTCTCCATAGTTTTGCTTTTCCCAGATTGTCATACAATTGGAATCATACAGTATGTAACCTTCTCAATTGGCTTCTGGCACTTAGCAATGTGCACTTAAGTTTCCTCCATAATCTTTCTCGGTTTGATAACTGTTCACACTGCATTACCCTTGCACCTTTGTCAAAAATCAGTTGATTATATCTATGTGTATATATTTCTGGGGAAATTTGCCTTTTGAGAGCCTAAGTAAAAGAGGACCACACTCAACAAGCTTATGCACACATAGCAGGAAGTAGCTATGATAGGGACAAACTAATCAGACACCAGTATTCTCAGCATTTGGCTGTGGAAGGCCAGATAACCCCTTGGTCAACTGGGTGAGCATTTGTAGAACAGGGAGGGGGACGCCTCAAGAAGAAAAGAATAAACTTCTTAGTAATGATAAGTGAGGGTACTCAAGCAAGAAAATAAAAATGCAGAAAAGATTTTAGTTCATTTTTCTTTTTTCTTTTCTTTTTTTAATGTGAGAAGAGGGGAAATAGTGATACAAACTCCCACATGCACCCCTATTAGGATCCACTGGTAAATCCCATCTGGAGCCAATGTTTGAGTCAATCTAGCTATTTTTAGCATAAGAAAGCTGATGTTAGGACCAATCAGCTATCCGCAACGCCTGGGGTCAATGTTCAAAACAATCGAGCTACTGGCTATGGGAGAGAAAGAGGAAGAGAAGGGGGAGAAAAGAAGATGGTTGCTTTTCTTGTGTGCCCTGACCATGAATCGAACCTGGGACATCCATACACTGGGTTGACTCTCTGTCCATGAAGCCAATCAATTAGGGACCATTAGTCCATTATTAGATTGAGTGTGTGGACTGAACTATGGTTATCCATGAGTTCATGCATGCACATGCACATATATATTTATGCACATTTTCTACAATATTTTTTGCCCTCACAATTTAATCATGCAAAGCCAAACCAATAAAAAACTCCAGTCTAAACAAGAATTAGAAACATCAACAGTATAATTAGCATCAGATGGTGATACCCAATGTAATAGATTAAAGACAACCTCAGTATCAGCAGAATAGTCTCTGTTTGCACTTTAGTCAGAGAGACAGGTGGATATTTTGAGCTCTGTTAAGCAGTAAAATTTTTATGTGTCTCTCTGGAAATGAATTTGGATTGATGACTGGTCTTTCAGCAGCAGCTTGGAAACGCTGAACCATTTGGTAAATAATATGGACAGAGTCCAACATCAAGCTCTTCTTCTACATTGCTGTCTTTGTGGCTTATATCTAACACAAAGATTTGTTTCTAATTGAAGTGGAGTTTTGAAAGAAGACAAATTGAGGGGAGAATATAAATTAATTTGATTACAGAATGGAAATGCTGGACAAATAGAAAAACTTCCAGTGTCAGAAGACAAAGAAGAGAGCATGAGTAATAATAGGGTGGATTACCCTTATGCCATGAGTGATTCAGGAGAGAAAAAAAGAAAGCTATATTCTGTGGCCATTTTCAGAGCAAAGTGGGATAGAGCCTACTGTTTAAAAGGGACTTCATTTCTTCTGCACGGTCTAATTTGGCCAACCCAGATGGGATCATTTAGGTCTGCACTGGCCAAACAGTTACAATTAATTCAAGAATTGCTTTTAGCAAAAACTCAGCATTTTGCAAGCTAAGGGGTTGAATTCACCAGGGTAATGTGCTGTCATTAATGCACTGACCTTGAAATAGAGGACAAGCCTTGGTAAATGGGGACTTCATGAGAAAACAAAAATATATTGATATTAGTTACAGTGTAATTTATTTCAGGAGACACTTAGAAATGACAGAAGCTGAGAGTATCACAAACAAGACTGTAGACAATTGTGTCTTCATTCTAACCAATAATCTGAAGATTTAACCTAAATATTAACAAAAGTTCACATCCTTATGTTTATTTATTTATTAGAAATAATAAAGAGGTTGATAATTTTTGTTTATTTCTATCAATGTTCCAGTAATTTTTCTTAAACTGATAAAACTAATGATGCTACTCTAGTGCTATTTATTATCAGCATGCTAATTTCTGATAATTATAAAAGATAAAAGAAAGAACACCTTTTAAAATACATTTTATTCTTAAGGGCCACACTAAACTACTGAATATAGTTTAGACAACCAGTAACAATCAGTTTTTTTCAGTATCTATGTAAAATATTGTAGATATGCGTAGTTATTTATTTTTAAATATTTTATTTATTGATTTTAGTGATAAAGGAAGAGAGAGAGAGAAACAAATAGAGAGAGAAAGAGAGAGAGGAACATCAATTTAATTATGCAAATCTGAAGCCCTGGCCAGGGATCAAACCGGCAACCTCTGTGCTACAGACTGAGGCTCTAACCAATTGAACTATCTGGCCAGGGCAATTATTATTTAAATTCTTTCCTCAATTTGTGTAGTGTAGTAAGTACTATAAAGATACATGGAGGAGGAGCTATAGATTATATCTAAATGGACATAATTTATTGCTTTGGAAACATTTGAGATCTTGAAGTTGAAATGCCATCAGATCTTGAAGTTGAAAAAAATGAGACCAAACAACATTAACACTTGAATCAGCCTCCCCAGTATCTGTGTAGGTATTCCTTCCCCTTATAATTATTTTTAGTCCCTGGAAAGAGGATCAAGTTTAGATATGGCAAGAAAATATGCCAGTACTGACCAATCTACTGACTTACCCAGGAAGTTGTCCACTTTTCATATCTTCCTTGGGGGGGGGGAGGCTTTATCCATAGATCAAGTCCTTTTTCTTATTCTGTGAGAGGACGAGAGGCAGCGAAACTCTTCATGTGCCCTGAATGGGAACCACCTGGCAAGCCTAGGATGCTTTGCCTATCTGGGGTATTGCTCTGTTGCTAAGCAACCGAGCTCTTCTTAACACTGGAGTAGAGGCCATGGATCCACACTCAGTGCCCGGGCGCAACTCTTTCCAATCAAACCATGGGTGCAGCAGGAGGGGAAGAGAGAGAGAGGTGAGAGGGGAGGATAGAGAAGCAGAAGCAAATGGGTGATTCTCCTGTGTGCTCTGATGGGGAATCAAACTTGGACATCCACATGCCAGGCCAACGCTCTACCACTGAGCCAACCAGCCACAGCCAGGTCAATTCCTTTTATTTAACACAGTGGCTTCCGATTTTTTAAAGCATAAATTTATTTCAATAATAAAAATTATAGCCTGACCTGTGGTGGCACAGTGGGATAAAGCGTTGACCTGGAACACTGAGGTTGCCGGTTCAAAACCTTGGGCTTACGACAATCAAAACAGCATGGTATTGGCAGAAAAATAGACACTCAGACCAATGGAACAGAATAGAAAGTCCAGAAATAAAACCACATATATATAGTCAAATAATTTTTTATAAAGGGGCCAAGAACACTCAATGGAGAAAAGAAAACCTCTTCAATAAATGGTGCTGGGAAAACTGGAAAGCCACATGCAAAAGAATGAAACTGGATTACAGTCTCTCCCCCTGTACAAAAATTAACTCAAAATGGATCAAAGATCTAAACATAAGACCTGAAACAATTAAATACATAGAAGAAGACATAGGTACTCAACTCATGGACCTGGGTTTTAAAGAGCATTTTATGAATTTGACTCCAATGGCAAGAGAAGTGAAGGCAAAAATTAATGAATGGGACTACATCAGACTAAGAAGTTTTTGCTCAGCAAGAGAAACTGATAACAAAATAAACAGAAAGCCAACTAAATGGGAAATGATATTTTCAAACAACAGCTCAGATAAGGGCCTAATATCCAAAATATACAAAGAACTCATAAAACTCAACAACAAACAAACAAACAATCCCATAAAAAAATGGGAAGAGGATATGAATAGACACTTCTCCCAGGAAGAAATACAAATGGCCAACAGATATATGAAAAGATGCTCATCTTCTTTAGCTATTAGAGAAATGCAAATCAAAACAGCAATGAGATACCACCTCACACCTGTTCGATTAGCTATTATTAGCAAGACAGGTAATAGCAAATGTTGGAGAGGCTGTGGAGAAAAAGGAACCCTCATACACTGTTGGTGGGAATGTAAAGTAGTACAACCATTATGGAAGAAAGTATGGTGGTTCCTCAAAAAACTGAAAATAGAACTACCTTATGACCCAGCAATCCCTCTACTGGGTATATACCTCAAAAACTCAGAAACATTGATACGTAAAGACACATGCAGCCCCATGTTTATTGCAGCATTGTTCACAGTGGCCAGGACATGGAAACAACCAAAAAGCCCGTCAATAGATGACTGGATAAAGAAGATGTGGCACATATACACTATGGAATACTACTCAGCCATAAGAAATGATGACATCGGATCATTTACAGCAAAATGGTGGGATCTTGATAACATGATACGAAGCGAAATAAGTAAATCAGAAAAAACCAGGAACTGCATTATTCCATACGTAGGTGGGACATAAAAGTGAAACTCAGAGACATTGATAAGAATGTGGTGGTTACTGGGGGAGGGGGGAATGGGAGAGGGAAAGGGGGAGGGGGAGGGGCACAAAGAAAACAAGATAGAAGGTGACAGAGGACAATCTGACTTTGGGTGATGGGTATGCATCATAATTGAACGACAAGATACCCTGGACTTGTTATCTTTGAATATATGTATCCTGATTTATTGATGTCACCCCATTAAAAAAATAAAATTATTTAAAAAAAAACAAAAACAAAAAAAAAACCTTGGGCTTGCCTGGTCAAGGCACATCTGGGAGTTGATGCTTCCTGCTCCTCCCCTTCTCTCTCTCTCTCTCTCTCTCTCTCTCTCTCTCTCCTCTCTCTCTAAAAATGAATAAATAAAATATTTAAAAAATTATAGGTCCTTTCTTATGTAGTATTCTTGTAGAATCCATTGTTTACGACAATTCATAATGATACAATACTCTATAAAATCAGTATGCATTTAAAGAATATAGATTTTATTAATATCCATGAATTCATATTCATTATTTATGTTGCATATTTAGTAGAGCTAAATGAAGACCAAAATGACAGTTCTTTGTGTGCGTATGAACTGTCAGATGCTCTTTCTCTGGGACTCACACCCCACTGATTGTACACTCTTAGACTGTTCACTGTGCCGTACATTATTCTCACTCAACATTATCCTCAACCACCTACCTTATTTTCTGTTCTCCATGCTCTATTCTCAAGCAAGGTGACCCCTTAAAATGTAAGTCAAATCCTGACACTCGTTTTATGACCTCCAGTGCCTTTTACAAGAGTAGAAGCCGTAATCCTTGTCATGACCACAAGGCTTCCATGATCCTGGGTCACTTCCTTGGCATCAGCATTATCATCATCACCATCCTCTTTTTCTCTGTCTCTCTGTCTGTCTCCCAGATCCAGACACAATATCCTCTTTTCTTTTTGAATAATTGAGTCCAACTGTTACCATGTTTAGGCTGTTGGGATATTATATTTGTCTGAAATTGTCTTTTACTGGGGCTCACTTTCTCATGATCTTCATGGATTTGCTTGTATCACTACATCAGAAAAAATTTACCCTACCACTCTATTTTAAATTGTCATTTCTGCCTCCTTATATTCCCAACTTTTCTTACTTTTTGAATATTTTCTTCTACAGCTCTTATCACTATTTGATGCAATATAAAGCTTATTTGTGTTTTATTGTCTGAGTTTCTTCTTTCCAATTAAGCTTCATTGAGTCAGAAAGTATATATTCATGTGTTTTATTAATTACTCTATTTCCCCGGATAGGAACAGAGTCTGAAACATGGAAACACCCAGTAAATATTTGATGATAATTAAAGTAGTTATTGTTCATGTTTAAATTAAAGCATAATAAAACTAAAATCTTTTCTGGGTAAACCATATATTCTGGTACTCAATCTCATTCTGTGTCAAAATATTTATCTTGCCTGACCAGGCAGTGGTGCAGTGGATAGAGCATTGGACTGGGATGCAGAGGACACAGGTTCTAGATCCTGAGGTTGCCAGCTTGGGCACAGGCTCATCTGGTTTGAGCAAAGCTCACCAGCTTGGACCCAAGGTCACTGACTTGAGCAAGGGATTACTCGGTCTGCTAAAGGCCCACAGTCAAGGCACATATGAGAAAGTAATCAATGAACAACTAAGGTGTCGCAACGAAAAACTGATGACAGATGCTTCTCATCTCCCTTTGTTCCTCTCTGTCTGTCCCTATCTATCCCTCTCTCTGACTCCCTCTCTCTCAGTAAAAAAAAAAAAAAATATATATATATATATATATATATATATATATATATATATATATATCTTTAAATGCTTCCTGCTTTAGCCTTGCGTCAGTGGTAGAGCATTGGCCAGGCATGTGGATGGTCCAGGTTTGATTCTTGGTCAGGGCACAGTGGAGAAGTAACCCTCTGCTTCTCTCTTCCCCTTCTTTCTCTTCCCCTTCTTTCTCTCTCTTTCTCTTCCCCTCCCACAACCATGGCTCAATTGGTTGGAGCACATCGTCCAAAGCACTGAGGATGGCTCTGTGAATTCTCTGCTTCAGGCACTAAAAATAGCTGTATAGTGAGTATGACTCCAGATGGGGGTTGCCTAGGGATCCCGGTCTGGGTGCATGTGGGAAACTGTCTCTGCATCTCCTCTCCTCTCACGTAGAAAAGAAGAAAATAAATAAATAAATAAATAAATAAATAAATAAATAAATAAATAAGTGCTTCCTGTGTGAGTGTTCCTCCTTCTGATTAAATTCAGAACCCCCTTTATGTTCTCCAAATGCTTCTGACACAGTGCTATCTTTTAATACTGCAAAAAAAAAAAAACTCCGATAAAACACTGCCTGTTTTAAAATGAGTTGTTTTTAAAATGTTAGGAAAAATAAATTGCTGTGTCCCAATATCATTTGTCACTCCTTTGTCTTCATGATGCAGACATCACATAAGGAAGAAAAACTTCTAAATAATGTCATTAATATAAAAAAATTGGGTAAGTGAAAGAAGAAAAGGAAAGGGAGATACTTAAGTAAAAAAGCAGGACTCTGCAAGTATGAGTACCAGAGACACAATCTCCAAAATCTGGTTACAGTCTCTCACACCTTACTGTTGAGAGCCAGACTATTCCACAATGTACACCAGCCAATCTGAATGTTGTGCACTAACACACACCAGCGGTCTACTTCTCATACCTATAACGGTTTTCATTTCCTCATCTTATTTTTCTACTGATAGTTTTCTTTTTTTTCACCTTAAGGCAAAATTCCAACATATTTCTTCCATTAAAAATTTTTGTTCTCCCACTCTAAAGAACTTTACCATTTTGGTAATTTCATGGTGTCTAATCTTTATATTTATTATACTGATTAACAAATGTTACCTACCTTTATGATTATATATGCATTTTATCTAATCTATCAGAGTGTAAACTTTTTGAGGACAAAACTATGTTGACTTATATAGTCTTCAGCAACGACTCACCAATTTCACACAGTGGATACTCAATATATGTTTGTTGGGTTGGCGAATTGATGGATGGATAGGTGGCTAATTGGACAGATTAATGCTAGATACTATTGATAGATGGTTGATAGATTGAATATATATGTTTGACTATAGAAAAACCTCAAGTTCAAAAATACATATTTTTATTACCAAGCACTAGAGTCATACTTAGTTTATAGTACTTTTATAGTGGATTCAAAGAAAATGAAAATATTTTTTTCTTTTTCTTTTCCAGGTAAGAGGAGAAGGGATAGAGAAACAGACTCCCACAAGTGCCTGACCAGGATCCACCCTGCAACCCCCATATGGCATCTATTTTCTGTCCATCTGAGGCCATGCTGCAACTGAGCTATTTTTAACACCTGAGGTGGAGGCTCCATGGAGTCATCCTCAGTGCCTGGGGCCAATACACTCAAAACCCATTGAGCCATGGCTGGGGAAAGGGAGACAGAGAGAGAGAAGGGGGAGGAAGAGGGGTGGAGAAACAGATGATTGCTTCTCCTGGGTGCTCTGATCGAGAATCAAACCCAGGACATCTACACAATGGACTGACACTCTACCACTGAGATAACCAGCCAGGGCCAAAAGATTTCTTTAGAAACAAAGTTTAATTAAAATAAACTATGTTTAAGAGTGAAACCTTTATGGGGTATTAAAATTCCTTAGAAAATGTCTAATAATTCTCTGAAAATTTCTTAAGAACCTGAAAAAATTGGAGTATGCTAAAAGGCATTATTATAACCTCTTTATTTTTCTATTGTAGTTCTTATAACACTATTTAAATGTAGATGAAAATGTGTAGATGTTTTCATTTGAGTGATACAGTCTTATTTAATCTGTACTTACTTATCAATAGTATTATGTTTCTAACTACTTCAAACAGGTTATACATTAAATCTTTACATCTCTGCCATCTGTTAAGTCAAATAACAAAAAATATGCCTATGAAAAAAATAAAAGAATGCAGCCTTGAATAATTTTAAAAGGAAAAGCAAGACTGCTTGTTTGCTGTTGTTTTTACAAGAGACAAGAGAGAGTACCAAAAAGTCAAATGAGCTGGAACTAAGATAAAACCTGAATGAGCACTTAAGAAACTGCCTTACACAATGGTCAAATCCATCTGACTCAGAAAATCTTGACTAGTCCATTAACTGTGAGCTTTTCTACCCTAATTACTCTAGGAAGGTATTGTAGACTAAAAAGAAAGAAATTCACTTAGCTTAGTCAGCAATAAGCAGATGAGCTTCTTAATACAAACAATTCACAAAATGGTCACAACGCAAAGAGGGTAGCATAATGTTTTAAAAATCATACTTTACTGAGCCATTAATAACCATTGTTCCTTCTTCTATCCTAAGATATTGTGATTCTGTCATTCTTTATAGTTTCAATACACTTCCAATTGCCGATCCTTAACATGTGCATCACATTTTTTTCCTGTAAGTTGTATTGTTTATTCCATTCATAAATTTTTGTTTTACTGTAAAGACAGAAATGTGAATAACACAGTATGTTGTTCTTCCAGAACTTATATTCCAAGAGGCTTCTGTAAGTGTTTGGGTGTACAGCAAGTCCAAAGAGTAGAAAATTATTCTGGAAAAAGGTAGCAAATAGTGCAAAAATATGAAAGTAGAAAATAAACAAAACATATAGAAATCTTGAAAAAGATCAGACCTTCTGAAGCATAAAACAAAGTATGAAGCATCAGGCCTGTGGAATACGGTTTTGGTATCTAGAGATTAAGTCACAAATAAAAATAATAACTTCAGCTGTCACGGTGGCAGGAGTGGGTGTCCTCTCCAGCAGTGAGGAGGAAAAAACTAGACCTTAGTTTTCGAGGTTTCTTGACAGAGGAATGAATTATGGATGAATTCTCAGTAAGGAAATGACAGTGGGGATACAAAGTAAAAGAAAGCAATAGAAATAGAGATTTGTTGAATAGTTAGCTATGAAATAGGAAAGATTCATATGGACTGGTTCTCAGGTTTCTTATTTGGGAACTAGAATGAATCAACATATCATCTACTCAGAGAGGTAATATGCTTTCAGAAAACTTTGGAAGAGAAAAGGTATTTCTTTATTTTGGATAGGTAGAATTTGTCGGACATCCATATGACCATCCATTTCGATATGCATTTTTTAAAAATTTGTATTTTAAAACCTTTTATTTCAAATGTAAAGAGTAATTAAAGCTAAAAATGTTGTCTTTAAAGTAATGTTTCCTTTTAAGTAGAAATTTGAAATATGAAAGCTTTTGTTTATACTTTTTCAGAATTTTTATGTTTACAAGTTGTAAGTATACAGGTATAGAAATGCCTTGTGCACATCCATCTGGGAATCCAACCTACCATTATCTTCCTTGTCTTCTCACCTCTAAAACCATCATAAACAGCACAGTTTATTTCAGGTTCTTCATCTTCTTTAATGATCAACATAAAAATACATCCTTTCAGACAGTTCAGCTGAGTGTCAGTACAAGCACATTTTTATTTTAAGAAAGTGTGCTATTTTTTTTTTCACAAAAAAACAATAAAAAGCAAAGTCAGCTGATGACATTTCAAGATACTTTTTATGTCCATTTGAATGGCTCTGTAAGAGAAATGCTTGAATGGATCTGAACCCAGGCAGGGACGTATGGATTTCTGTTATAGATTAAGTTAAGATCAGATTCATAAACATTTTTGCAAGCAGAAGGAGACAGTAATAAATATTGAATTAGCCAAAGGCAAGTCAGCAAGAAAAAGCTGGAACATGACAAGAATAGCCCAGAATAATAAAATGCTGGTATTGTTACATTTTTTTAAAAATAAATTTTTTAAAATGACAAAAGTAGAAAATATTAAACCACCCACTATGTGGGCTTCTAGATTTTATAGACATCAATGTTGTTTTATGAACAAAATAAGAAATTTATTTCCTTTTATTGATCCCTTTTGGCATAATCTGCTATTTTTTATATAAATTTAGGTTCCATTTTCTTTTGTATTTTAATATCCTTCTTCCCTGATGATGTATGATTTTAAGTTTAATATGTGGAAAGAGGAATCACACAGATGTCTGGAATTCTTATCTCTTCTCCCAATAGGTTTGTTTTTAATTCATTCTCCCACACTTGTACCTCTACCCTCCTTAATAAGAATGAAATCCCTTTTTATTCATTAGCATTTTAATAGAAAAAGAAGACTACAATAATGGTATATGCTATGTCCATATGCTGCGTTAAATACGACAGAGCATTCCGTAATTCCCAGAAGAAAAGTTTCATGCAGACTCAATAAAGCATTTTGATTGTATCAGTACTAGATATGGCATTATTTTCTTTTCACATAGCAATTATGGTAAAGAGCCCCTAAATGCCTAAAATTAACACTTGGTAATCTTGCCTATGTTGTGAGAGTATATGGCTTTCCAAAACTCTTTTAACTCATAAGGTACAATTGAAAAAAATGTATTTTAAATATGATGAAATTCTAATGTGAAACAGCCATTTTAGTTCTCTCTTGGGCTGCACAGTTTGATTAAGCTATCCCAGTCATACTCCAAATTTATTACCTTGGAAATATTATTAACAGTTTTTCAAAATCTATGTTTCTCTCTGAAAGCATATTGAATGGATACTTCTTGTCAAACACATTATAGTATGCAATGGTCAACAGGAGTCCAAACAATTGCTCATTTGATATTCAAAACTATGCTCCAAGTTCCAGACTGTGACACATATGCTCAGTTGGCTTTGGGCTGGAAATCACCAGGAAAAAGATAGCTAACAAATTAATGAATAACTTGTCATAATGTACAAGCTTTATTAACATAAAAGATAAATAAATAAGAAAAGCAAAACTTAAATCTATGAAACCACTTTTGATATTTTAACTTATTTTTTTAAACCATGATTGGAAATGCAACAGTTTCCTGTTAATTTAATAACTGCCTTATGATTAATATTTGAAGCAGTCAGGCATGTATTCCCAATTTAGAATAGAGTTACCTCTCCAGCTTTTAAATATCATCAATTTATATTTTCAATGAATCTCCACAGACCAGCCTGAAAGAAGTGAAGACCTCATAGCTGGGTGCAAATAGGTTTATGGATCAGTTCTTTCTAAGGACCTCATTTCTATATGTGATGACTATTTTTAATCCTTTATCCTCCTTTTATTTTTTACCAATATTCAGTATTTTTTTATTATTCTTTTTCTTTTGAAACAGTTGCTTTCTTGAACAACTGTGATAGCACCTGATTTTAGTTTTTTCCCTCATCCTTTCCTGCCCTTCTGCTGAAACTCTCACATTAGCTTTGCCATTGCCCAGATACTTTTCAGCAGCTGTACTGAGGTATAATTTTTAATAATAAATTTCACATATGTGAAGCGTACTATTCGCTCAGTTTGTACCTACGCACCTACCAGTAACAGATCCTACATTTAAGATAATACGCAAATCCCTTTCTCTGAAGGGTTTCCTAGTGACTCTTTGTAATCCTTTTCTTTAGCCCATCTTTGCCTCCTTCTTATTCCCAGGCAATCATTCATCTGCATGCAGATACTATCGCTTAACTTTACTTTTCGACAATGTCATATAAATAAAATAATATAGTTTGTTCCTTTGCCATCTGGTTACATTCAAACAGCATAATTATTTTGAAACTTATCTACAGCAATTGTTACCTGTATCAACATTCATCAAAATGTCATTCTTTCTTACTTCATAAACACAATTTGTCTATGCTTTTATCTGCTGAATGACATTTAAGTTGTTTCTAGGTTTTGATTATTGCAGATAAAACTGCTAAGAACATTTGTGTACAAGTCTCTAGATAGATATGTACTTTCATTTCTCCTATGTAAATACCAAAATTGAAATGACTGGGTCATATGACAGTTGTATGTTTAACTTTTATAAAAAGTTGCCAAACTTTTTTTCAAAGTTGTTATATCATTTAGAGTAAACCAGGATTGTATCTGTACATTTTTGTTCCCTATTCACACCAATTCTTGATACAGTTAGACTTTTTAATTTTAGAAATTCTAACAAGTTCTTAGGGTTAAATGAATGTGGCTTTAATTTGAATTTCCTTAACTATTAATGATGTTAAACACATTATCATGTACTTACTTGAATCTTCGTATCATGTTTGATAAAGTGTCTGTTCAAGTCTGTACCTTATTTTAGCAGGTTGTTTTCCTCTTAATGGTTTATGAAAAATATTTATATATTTAAGAAACAAGTACTTTACTAGACATTAGATTTGCAAATATTTTCTCCCAATCAATATTATTTTGCATTGCTATTCTCTAAGCATTGTTTTTATAAGAGCAAGTTTTTAAATTTTGATAAAATACACCCTGGCCAGATATCTCAGTTGGTTAGAACATTATCCCAAAACACAGAGGTTGCTGGTTCCATCCCTGGCCAGGGCACACACAGGAGCAAATCGATGTGTCTGCCTCTTTCTCCTTCTCTCTCCTCCTTTCTCTCTCTCTCTAAAAATCAATACAATAAACAATTTTAAAAGAAACTATCTTTGATAAAACCCAATTTATCAATTCTTTGTCACATGACCATGCCTTTGGTACCATCCGTAAAAAATCTTTGAGTCAAGCCCTGGCCAGTTGGCTCAGTGGCAGAGCATCAGCCTGGCATGCAGGAGTCCTGGGCTCGATTCCCGGCCAGGGCACACAGGAGAGGCACCCATCTGCTTCTCCACCCCTCCCCCTCTCCTTGCTCTCTGTCTCTCTCTTCCCCTCCTGCAGCCCAAGCTCCACTGGACAAAAGTTGGCCCGGGCGCTGAGGATGGCTCCATGGCCTCTGCCTCAGGCACTAGAATGGCTCTGGATGCAACAGAGCGATGCCCCAGAGGGGCAGAGCATTGCCCCCTGGTGGGCGTGCTGGTGGATCTTGGTCAGGAGCATGCAGGAGTCTGTCTGACTGCCTCCCTGTTTCCAACTTCAGAAAAATCCAAAAAAAAAAAAAAAGTTTGAGTCAAGTCACAGATTTGTTTCCTATATTTTGTCCCAGAAGTTACATAATGTTAAGTTTTACATTTAGGTCCATAATGCACTTTATTTTTTTCTATGCAGTTATTGGTGTGGGTTAAGGGGTTGTTAGTTTACATATGGTTTTCCATTTAGCTGAATAAACCTGACCATTTATTAGAGTCTTCCATCATTTTTCTCACAATGTTTTGTAATTTTTAGTGTATGATTCTTAAATATTTTTATCAAGTATACCTCTAAGTACTCTATTTATTTTGATACTATTTTAAGTAATACTTTTATTGAAATTACATTCTCTAATTGTTTCTTGCTAGTATATAGGCATAACATTGATTTTTGTGTAATGATCTTTCATTCTACTACTTTGTTAAACTCATTTGTTGGTTCCATTAGGTATTTTGTAGAGTCTATGGAATTTTCCACATAGATAATTATGTCATCTAATGAAGACAATTTTACTTCTTTTCAATCTAGGTATTTTAAAGTATATATACATATACTTTTATTTTGTAGAGTGAGCTACCAGATTGAAGAAGTTCCATTATAGTTATCATTTGTTAAAAGTTTTTATTAAGAGTTTGAGTATTTTTTAATGTTTTTATTCTGTAATTATTTAGGTTATCATGTAATTTTTCCCATTTGTTAATATGGTTGTAGTAATCTGGGTCTTATCAGGAGATAAAATCCCCACTTTAATGTAGACATAGTGAAAGAAATGTCCTTGTTTCTTACAAAGCATATATTGAAGTATTTGCTGGTAGCTGAAAGGCAATAAATTGATAACTGATCTGCCCACTCCTTTGGCTCGTCAGTGTATATATGCACCCTTCACGCACATTTTCACTCCCTTGCAACAAGAAAACGATCTAAAATATCCTAACAAGGTACATATATCCTTATCTCAGGAGAAGCTCTCACTCCTCCCCAAAATGAGATGACATAGTCCCAACATGTTTCTATTGCAGACCATATTAATCATTCCCCAAATTTAATCATGGTCTTATTGAAGATTTTATTACTTAAACTCTAAATCATAAAGTTAAACGTCCATAACTCATGCAGAAAATACATTTTTTAAAAAGATAGGTAAAAAAAGAGAGGAGAATAGAATGATTAATATACACAAATATGAACATGTGTATAAAAAGCATAAGAAATATATGCAGAGCAGCTGTAGACTTTATTTCTCTCACTTGTCCCAAGATCATAGTTGATGTCTATGGTTTTCTGCTTTAACTACCCATTCAATATTTCCCTTGCTGGCAGCCATAACCTCAGCTTCTCTGTTTTCTTTAGCTGGAGGAGTGACTTATATTTTCATTTCCAAATGCTTGGAATTCTGAGTCAGTCTGCTTTTTCCGATTACTTTAGTTTTCCATTAACATGGTAGTACTGTTAGGTATTGTGGTCTGAGAGGCACCCCAGAGACTCCCCTTGATTCCAAACATAGTCCTCTTTATCTCCATGTGTAACATCAACAGTGATTTCTTCATGATAATTAGGATCAATCATTTTAGCCAATAGATTATCTCCTTTTTTTATCCTTTGTTTCAAGGCAAAAGGAGCCCAAAATGGGCTGATAAAATCCCTTACTTCTGATTCAATTAAATCATTATTTTGTATGTTGGAAGCATTCTCCTCTTAGAGAATAAGATCTTCCAACCAGCAGAGCTCAAAGATGCCAGAGTAAAAAGCAAAAACTGCAAGTATAATTAGCTGTAATAATAAGAGTAACCATCCTCACTTTCAAGCTTGATTCCTGGAACTATATAACCTGGATATAGGGAAACATCATAAAATGATGCCTGATTCTAGGCATAAAATGCATCCTATAAAATAGAATGCCATCCTTTTGGACTAGTGTTTCCAAATAGTGCCATAACTATGGTTTTAATACAAACATACTTCCTTTTATTGTGCTGCACTTTATTGTACTTTACAGATATTGCGTTCCTTACAAATTAAAGTTTTGTAGCAACCGTGTATCGAGCAAGCTGACTCATGCCATTTTTCCAACAGGAACAAATGATGGTTAGCATTTTTAAGCAATAAAGTGTTTTTTAATTAAGATATGTAAATTTTTAGACACAATATTATTGCTCACTCAGTAGATTACAATAGAGTGTTAACATAATTTTCATATGCACTGGGAAACCAAAAAATTGTGACACTTTATTGCAATATTCACTTTTTCTTTTTGTGGTAGTCTAAAACTGAATTTGAAATATCTCCAAGGTATGTCTGTAAGCCATTGTACCAGTCAGTAAGGGCAGCCACTTCTTGGTAATGTAGTATATAAGAGAGCTGATCCATGATCGCGAGCCCATTACAATACTTTCTTAACATAAAAAGACTTCTTTGATTTGACAGTGTTATGTGGAATGTCTTGATGTTAAGTAAGTCATTCTGTGACTGTATGAATAGTGGTGCTTGCAGAGGCATTATGAGAAGGGAAAGCAAATCCGTATCCAGAATATATGTCTACTCCACTAAGGTCAAATCTTTGCCCTCTACATTTTGGAAAAAGTGAAATATAACTAACCTTCCACCAGATGGTAGACTTGCTCCCTTTCCTCCACAAAATTGTGCCGTATCAGATATTTAATGTTGCAGTGGCCAGGTCAGCCTTGGTTAGAGGAAGTCCATGTTGTTGATCTTCTGTTTTATCATCATGACCACTTTGTTTATGGGCTCATTCAGCAAGAACTGGAGTGGCTGGGCAAAGAAGTTGACTGCCATTTACACATTATGCTATTATGCCCACTGATTATTATTTTGTCCATTCTAATTAAGTTAAAAGTTTCCTCTGTGATAGATGTCCTTTGGTGGGCACTCACATGAGATGCAGATAACCTCACAATTTGTATCTACTCTACAAGATCCATCAACATACTTCTTTCCCAAACTTACTTTTTACCAATTTTCTAATCTTGTTTCTCACAAGTCCATGGCTATGTACCTAAACCATTATCAACTACCCTTAAATTATTATGTGTATGTCATCTTCCCCAGTTCTCCCTCAATACATGGTGAATAACAAAAGATTTTTGCTCAAACTTTTACTTGTTGGGAATACTTTTCTTCACTATGGATCTTCAGGGTCACCCTTAAATGAGTTAATAATGTTATAATATTCCATTTTGGGGTTGTAGCAGCCTATCATTTCAACCACTTCCAAAGCAGGCTCAATTTTGTTCTTCCTCAGTTGTTTGATAATTAAAAACCCTTCATAAGTCCAAAGATTTGGAGTGGAGAAGAAAAGCCAGTGCAGCAGAAGTTAGTGTCAAAAGATATAAACCGTCTATTTATGCAACTTACTTATACCTCGTTCATGAGCTATAATCAGGATGATAGCTTCATTGTACTGAACTAGTATGGTGGTTTATGAAATGTCCAGATAATCAAGATCTCAGCAGACATTATAATGACAAAAAGCAGTGGAATTGTTTAAGTCTGGTTTAACATAATTGACCCTTGAGCAACACAGGATCAGTGGCACTCACCCCTGTGCAATTGAGAATCCATGTGTAAGTTCTGACTGTGCCAAAACTTGTTATTCTTCAGTAAACATGGAGAATTGATTTCAGATCCCCTACGGACACTAAAATTCACAGATGATTAAGTTCCTTATATTAAGGGCATAGAACAAAGCAAAGTCAGACCTCCACTCTGTGAATTCCCAGCCATGGATAGAGAATACTATTTTCAATCCACAATTGGTTGAATCCACAGATATAAAATCCAGGAATATGGAGGGTCCATTGTCCATTTATTTAAAAATATCTGCATAGAAGTAGACCTGCACCATTCAAACTCATGCTGTTTACAGATCAACTGTTCTGTGAAATTATACTGTTGAATTTGGCAGATCATAATAAAGTGTTTTTGTCATTCTTAAAAATTAGTATGGTGAAAAAAGCATGAGCCAAGTCAATAGTGTCATACCAAGTATCAAGGGTAATGTAGTTTGCTTCAGCTACTACACCTGGTACAGCAGCTACAATTGGAGTCACCATTTGATTATGTTTACAATAGTTCATGGTCATTCTCCATAACTGCTGCACAGGTAAAACTGGTGAACTAGATCGGGATGTGATAAATATTATCACTCCTGTTTCTTTCATATATTCACAGTGGCATTAATTTCTTCAGTTCCACCAGGGATGTGGTATTGCTTCGAGTTTAATATACTCTCTTGGCAAGAAGTTTAAAGGGCTTCTATTTAATGTTTTTTACTATAGTTGCCCTCACCATGTGGATTAGAGTTAGTGAGGGTATTCTGCTAATTGTCAAGTTTGTCTATTCCAATCATATATTTAGAAGCTGGAAGAATATCCACACAGTATTTGAAAACTTGCTGGAACCTCTGTAATTTAGATGTAAGACTTTACCTGATCAGCATAGTACTTTGTTTTAACTGGTGAGCCACAGTAGCATTTCAAGTCACTAGCAATAAGTTCAGTTCAGAGCCAGTGTCTAGTGATCACTGAAAGGTATGGGCATTTTTTTCCTTCAATACAAAGTTACTTTAGTCAATGGGTAGCTGAAGATCTCTTTGAGGAAAGCTTAAAGGAAGATTTACAGTGTGTTTTTGTGGTAACAGTGCATTGTTCTCCTTTAAGGCCACAGTCAAGGCCCCTGGGTCTGCGAATGGACTTACATTAGGAAACTGGGTGAGAGGCTATAATTCTCCACTTTGGCTCTCAAGTAAGGTTTATTGTTACTAGAATTAGAGTTTCTCTTATTATGTACATTAAGCAATATGTTAGTAAACTGTCCATTTATGTCATTCCTGTAGACATTGTGCTCAATTAGCCACCACTAAAGATCTCTGCAGGTCAATGCATTCTAATTACTTGCATGTCCCTATTTCCCTTTATGGTTGATGTGACCACCTTGCTTTTGATGATTAAGTGCTGCTGCCTAGCCTCTGCTATTCTGGGATTCTAATCTTCTTCTTCTTCTTTTTTTTTAGCCCAGGGAGCCCAGCTCAGTGGTGGCATCCCCTACAGGCACAGCTGGCCTGCAATGGAGAGCCTTCACAGAGCTTTTGAGAGATGTTTTTTTCACTAGTGCATTAATCAATGCCTGAGTAAAGTGAGTATTTCTAGGTCTTTTCATGGAACATACCTATGGGATGGCTGTGCTGGTCGCACGTTACAAATCCAGTCTTATATTTCTTTCTCCCTGAATGTTTGAATTCTCTTCTCAATCTATGTCAAGAAATCTCTGGCATCTTCATCTCGTTAAATAAATTTTATAATTGAGTTTATAGCCACTCAAGCAACCAAGTAAGGGGTTAGACCCACACCCAGCTGCACAAGTGAATACATTAACTCTGGAAACTTTGTTAGATGCACTTATATCAATGAATTCAGCACCATCTTGTGAAATAGTATGCCCTCTGGTTTAACAGCCTTGAAATCTATTTGCACACATTTCTGCTGCTACATATTAGTAAGCTCTTGCAACTTTTCAATGTATAAGTAATTTGTATTTCTAGGTGGGGAATAGTACATTGAGATTTAATCCTAATTATGAGTACAATGGCAACAGATTGTTGCAATGTATCCAGAGGAAAAAGTTCATTATCTTTCATGATTATGGGTTATCACAGAGTTTTCAAAATGAGGATGTGTAATATCCTTGGCCCTTGGAGGGAAAGCTTCTACTTCCGAGGGAGTCTCAACATGACTAAGGGTTCCAAGATGGTCAATTTCTGGGTCCAATGAGATGTCCCCATTTTCAGTTTCTGGATTAAATTCCTTCCTAATTAATGCCTTGATTTTCACATGAGAAACTAAGAGAGACTAAATTCAACTGTCATTGTAATACAGCAACTTCTATTATTGAAAATTGTGCTTGATTTTTAGTAATATCAGCCCTGTGACTATTGAAAAGAAAAGATATTTTAGGGCTGACATGGAAGCTGTCTGATGATCACAATTAAAATTCAGGTGCTATTATACCACTTCAGGATAACATAAGAATCTTCCAACAAGATATTCTTATTTCTCTTATCCTGGCCTTTGTTTTTTTTGTTGTTGTTTGTTTGTTCCATACACTTATTTATACATAGATTATAAAGTAAATATTATTTTATACATATGCTTATTATTTTTACTTCAAACAGTAGCTTACCTTTTAAAGATATTTAAATTTAAAAAGTCTTTAAATTAATGCATATAGTTACCATTTCCAGTAATTTTTATCTCTTTATGTATATCAACATTTCCATTTGATATCTTTATCCTTTTCTTTGAAGGACTCCTTTTAATATATTTGGTAGTGCTGGTTGGTGGTTGATGAATTCCTGAAGCTTGTCTATGTCTGAAAATATCTTTATTTCTATACATTTTGATTTTTTTTTTCTTTGGTATAGATTTATAGGTTGTCAGGTTATTTTTATTTTGTATATTTTGTTTTTATTTTCTATTAGCATGTATGATGCCTAATCAGAAATAATGCAATGCATTCTTATCCTTTGGCCTGCATTATTTCTGATTTAAACTTCTCTGATTATTTCCTTTGACTCTAAGCATGTAATCTGTCATTTTGTTTCACATGCTTTTAAAATATTCTCTTTATAACTGGTTTTAAGCACTTTGATTATAATTTCCCTTCATGATTCTTGTGCTTAGGTTTTGCTGAGACTCTTTGTATCTGTGAGTTAATAGTTTTCAATAAATTTAAAATGTCAACTATTGCTTCTTCGTTTTGGTTATTTTTATTGCTCTCCTTTTCTTAGAGGATTCCAATTAAATTTATATTGTCATTTAAATTTTTCCCATAAGTTCACTTATCTTTAAAAATATTTTTCTATTTTTGTTTTATTTGGGATATTTTCTAAATTTGTGTTTTCATGTTCACTTATCTTTCCTTCAGAAATGTCTTATCTGCCATTAATCTCATCTAGTGTATTTTTTATCTTATATATTTTAGTTTCCATATTTAAAATTTTAACATTTATTATTATATCCTTTTATACTTCAACTTGTTTAATATTTTCTCTAATTCTTTTCCACCTGTACAAGACCATAACATCATTTGCTCACTGAATCTATTATGACCTCATCTTCAATTACATTCCCCTTTGTTCACCAAGTAATATTTGGGATATACTAAAATAGCTATGTGCCATTTTTTAATGAAAATTCAAAAAATAACTGAGCATCCTATGTGCTCAGTTTATGTGATGTTCCAAATAACTTCATCTCGTGACATTTACTAACTTCTCTACTTATTTTATTT
This sequence comes from Saccopteryx bilineata, assembly GCF_036850765.1. Lineage (NCBI taxonomy): Eukaryota > Metazoa > Chordata > Mammalia > Chiroptera > Emballonuridae > Saccopteryx > Saccopteryx bilineata. The sequence continues at coordinate 185,888,725 of NC_089494.1, forward strand.
ACCTACACAGCACTGATCCCCAATAGACCTCCTATGTACTTTATTTATATATTTGTTAATAATCTGTTTTCTCCCACCAGAAGGTAAGCTCTGTGAGGGTAACTATTTGCACCTGTTTCTCCCAGAGTTGTATTGCAGTGTCAACAATCACAACACATATTGACATTTTCTAAATATCTGCTGAATGAATAAACAAGTGTTTAAATAATTTATTGGTTGATTGATTTGGGAGGAAAGTTTTTCTTAAAAGATAAAATGGAGAATAAAAAAATATAAGAGAAAGTAAAACAGAGACTGTTGTATAAATCACAGTGCTTTCTTTTCATCATCTTCCACTTTCCTGATTACAGTTAAAAAAATATCATTTGGAAGTGGGCTGTGATATATTTTGTGGTTTTCTGAGCACTTAGTTTTAAGCTGAATGTCCTACTAGAAGCAGTCACCTAAAGAAATGAACCACTAACCACTTGCTCCACATTTAGTTTATTTTTGTTCTCTAAGATACATGTTTTTTTCTGACTGTTTCTGTGAACCACTTTTTCTTTATTCATCAAGAAGAACTTGCACACACTTGACTCATTTGTCCCCTGATTCAGACTGAAGGGTGTTTGGAAGGGCAGTTTTGTACACAGAGGAAAGAGTGATGTTTTAATTTTCATTTCCTTATTCCTTTGAAAGTCAACTTTGTAAATCTTGCTATCTGTGTAATGAGACTTTTGAACTTGTGTTACACTTAAGGATTTCACAAAAAGAATATATTACAGTGTCTTATTCTAGTTTCTAAATGTCGGCATTGATATTACCAGACAGCATAAAGATATCCATCATCAGAAAGCTTATCGACTGTTCAGAATAGTTCTATCAATATCTAATTTACCGTCTGATCTAATGCACAGTCAGCCAGTACAGTGCCAATGCCAATGGTGATGGCGGTCAGCTCTTTCATTTGAGAAGGATATCTTGTCTTCCCTCTTCAGACAATAAGAAAAGCCTTAATTTTATCCTTGGACTGTACACACAGAGATTATCTTTATGTGTTAGAAAAGAAAATGCTAACACAAACACCAACTTTTTTGTTCTTGTTTCTGTATAGTTTAACATGATTAGGTAGCAGCCACCAGTTTTACATTTTAAAAAGAACCAAGGATTTTTAAAACATTCAATAAAATTATTATTGAACTCATGAATAGCAAACCCTTGTTCATCACTAATAATGCATTCTTGCCTATTTGCAACTACGTATCTAAGTCTCTGTGCAATTGTGGCATTCAATTTGATATGGTTCTTTGAAGGGACAATTTAGATAAAGTATAAAAGTAGCTTATTCACTTCCCAGGGTTCATTTCTGATTCCAAGTCCTTCTTTTACATATTCTTCAGTTTTTCTATTTGTGCAGTCACATTTTTTTTTCTTTTTGAGTGAAGTAACAGAACTTCACCCAAATTATAGTTAGAAAATTATCCATTTTGTTGGAAATAGCTTTCTATCACACATAAATGGATCATCATACCTAAAGGACAACTCTGTCTTTAATTAACTCTAATTCATCAAGTAATTACTGATAACTATTTATGTTTTAAACACTGGGCTAGTCATTGTGGACAAAACAACCAATCAACATACTCAGAGTTTATGGTCTAGTAGAAGAGAAGCACAGAATTTCAAAAACTCATCATTGCCTGACCAGGTGGTGGCACAGTGGGTAGAGCGTTGAACTGGGATGCAGAAGGACCGAGGTTCGAGACCCCGAGGTCACCAGCTTGAGCACGGGCTCATCTGGCTTGAGCAAAAAACTCACCAGCTTGGACCCAAGGTCGCTGGCTCCAGCAAGGGGTTACTCAGTCTGCCGAAAGCCCACGGTCAAGGCACATATGAGAAAGCAATCAATGAACAACTTAGGTGTCACAATGAAAAACTGATGATTGATGCTCTCATCTCTCTCCGTTCCTGTCTGTCTGTCCCTATCTATCCCTCTCTCTGACTCTGTAAAAAAAAAACAACAAAAAAAACCCTCATTGTTAATCTAAGTTTGCACATTTTAGTATATGCATCTCATTTTTTGATATTGTGTATAATTTAGAAAGTCTTTAGTAATTTAAGAAGCCCACTTTTTTTTTAATAAATTTTTATTAATGGTAATGGGATGACATTAATAAATCAGGGTACATATATTCAAAGAAAACATGTCTAGGTTATTTTGTCATTAAATTATGTTGCATACCCCTCGCCCAAAATCAGATTGTCCTCCGCCACCCTCTATCTAGTTCTCTGTGCCCCTCCCCCTCCCCCTAACTCTCTCCCTCCCTCCCTCCCATGTCCTCCCTCCCCCCACCCCTGGTAACCACCACACTCTTGTCCATGTCTCTTAGTCTCGTTTTTATGTTCCACCAATGTATGGAATCATGTAGTTCTTGTTTTTTTCTGATTTACTTATTTCACTCCTTATAATGTTATCAAGATCCCACCATTTTGCTGTAAATGATCTGATGTCATCATTTCTTATGGCTGAGTAGTATTCCATAGTGTATATGTGCCACATCTTCTTTATCCAGTCTTCTATTGAAGGGCTTTTGGGTTGTTTCCATGTCTTGGCCACTGTGAACAGTGCTGCAATGAACATGGGGCTACATGTGTCTTTACGTATCAATGTTTCTGAGGTTTTGGGGTATATACCCAGTAGAGGGATTGCTGGGTCATAAGGTAGTTCTATTTGCAGTTTTTTGAGGAACCACCATACTTTCCTCCATAATGGTTGTACTACTTTACAGTCCCACCAACAGTGAATGAGGGTTCCTTTTTCTCCACAGCCTCTCCAACATTTGCTATTACCCGTCTTGTTGATAATAGCTAATCTAACAGGGGTGAGGTGGTATCTCATTGTAGTTTTGATTTGCATTTCTCTAATAACTAATGAAGCTGAGCATCTTTTCATATATCTGTTGGCCATTTGTATCTCTTCCTGGGAGAAGTGTCTGTCCATGTCCTCTTCCCATTTTTTTATTGGATTGTTTGTTTGTTTGTTGTTGAGTTTTATGAGTTCTTTGTAAATTTTGGATATTAGGCCCTTATCTGAGCTGTTGTTTGAAAATATCATTTCCCATTTAGTTAGAAGCCCACTTTTAGAACAAATTAAATCATTAAAAACTTTAATATATAAACATAAATTAAAAATTTAGAAACTTTGGTTTCCCTAACTCGCTTGTTCACTTTTCATGCTTTCCACCCTTCTCAAATGAAAGAGCCATCACCACAGTAACACTGCAAATTTGAAGGTGAAGCTGAGTCCTAACCATCTTTTCTTAAAAGTGTTTACAGTTAATTTTTTTTATTTTAAGATTTTATTTATCATTTTAGAGAGGAGAGAGAGGGAAGGTGGGGAGGAACAGGAAGCATCAACTCCCATATGTGTCTTGACCAGGCAAGCCCAGAGTTTCCAATTGGCAATCTCAGTGTGCCAGATCGATGCTTTATCCACTGCACCACCACAGGTCAGGTAGCAATCTTTTTTTTATTATTATTCCTTTTTAGGGAGGAGAGAGAGAGGGAGAGAGAGAGAGAGAGAGAGAGAGGAGAGAGAGACAGAGAGAGAGAAGGGGGAGGAGCTGGAAGCATCAACTCCCATATGTGCCTTGACCAGGCAAGCCGAGGGTTTTGAACCAGCGACCTCAGCATTTCCAGGTCGACGCTTTATCCACTGTGCCACCACAGGTCAGGCATCAGGTAGCAATCTTTTGTTATTATTGATTTTAGAGAGAGAAAAGAATGGAGAGAGAGAACGAGAGAAACAATGATTTGTTGTTCCACTGATTTATGCATTTATTGGTCAGTCTTGTTTTGTGCCCTGACTGAGGAGCTAACCTGCAACCTTTGCATGTTGAGACAATGCTCTCAGTGACTGAGCTACCCAGCCAAGGCATTATATAAAATATGTTATAGCAGATTGAGAACTGAGCAAAATATTGAAAGGACAAAAACTGATGGTAATGACATTACTTTCCTCCCCTGATAAAAATACAAAAACAGAAAACTTTGCAATTGTTTAAAATGTTCCTCAATTCCAAGGGCTTACTGCAGTGATGGCAAAAGCATTTGCTCCTCTGTTGGTACCAATTCACTTTAGAAATCTATCAGAAGGCATATACATAGCATAGGCAGACATCCAGGATATCAGCAGAGAGGATTACGGTACAAATATGACATTTAAATACTGACTAAAATCATATAATTTCTGCCAAAACTCAGAAAATATAGATCTAAGATCTTCACAGTATGTTGGAGGGCAGTTATGTTTAATAAAAGGGTGACCAATCTAATGTAGGAAAATAAGAAGACCCTGTAGACCATCAGTTCAGAGGGAAGATTTTTGGTGGGAAGATCTAAGCTTCAAAAGCTTCCAGATTTCAGCCTCCAAGAAAAAAGCTGGCCATTGAAGCATGAAAGTTGTTATGATGCTTTATCACTCAAAAATAAAAAAAGGTTTAAATTTGATCTATAAGAGTTTGCTACTGCAGCATAGCAAAGTACTCCACAGTTAATGGTTTAAAATAACAATCATTAATTTCTTTTCTCACATGTTCAAAGGTCAACCAGGGTTGGCTGATCATAGCTGTGCTTGGCTCAGCCTGTTTGACTCTTATCCTTGGGCTGTTTGTTTTCCTCTGGAGACCAGCAGGCTAGCTGAGGCATAGCTTTCTCATAGTGATGTCACAGGGCAAAAGAAACCTTTGTGGCTTCTTAAGAATATGGTCTGCACAAGCATCTTGTCATTTCTTCTACATAGTATTGGCTAAGGCATGTCACACGGTCAATTCTGAAATCAAAGGCTAATAAAATTCGTTCTGCTTCTTTAGGGGAAGGAGTTTAACTAAACAGAAGGAAGAATGGTAAGTGCCAATTAGTGCAATCTTTCTGGGAGCCAATATAAATTCATGTGTTCTGTCCCTCTGCAGAGGCCTTCAAACTGTTCTAAATTCACCTCTGATTTCTAGCCAAACCACATGGAGATAAAATTAGTCTTCTGTTGTTGCTGTGAAAAATTATGACCAACTTAAGGGACTTAAAAACTACAAAAGTTTGTTTCATTTTACTTTTCAATTATAGTTGGTATTTAATACTGTTTTATATTAGTTTAAAGTATAAAGCAAAGTGTGTGGACAGTTGTACTATATATGAAGTGATCTCCCCAAATAATTCTCGTACCTGTCTGGCACCATACATAGATATTACAATATTATTGACTATATTACCTATGCTGTACTTTACAACTATGTGACTATTTTGTAACTACCAATTTGTACTTCTTAATCCCTTCATCTTTTTTTACCCAGCCCCTCCAACCCCCCTACCCTCTGGCAATCCTCCTTTCAAGTTTAAAAACAGTTTTGTAGAAGACAAGATCAATAGAGTATTACTGGGATGAAGTTGAAGTGTAGACAGGGCTTTGTTCCTTCTGGAATTGCTAGGAAAGCATTCATTTCCTTGCCTTTTCCAGCTCCCACATACCATCTGTACTCCTTGGCTCAGGCTCCCTCCTCCACCTTTAAAGCCGGCAAATTTAATCTGAGTCTTTTTCATGCTGCCATCCCTCTGGTTCTTATCTGCTTTCATCTTTCCCTTTAATGACACTTGTAATAACACTGATATCTTACCTGGATAATTCAAGATAATGTCCCTTTTTAAGGTCAGTGCATATGCATCTTTGATTTCATCTGCGAACTTAATTCAAATCTGCTATGTAAAGTAACATATCGACAGGTTCTGAGAATTAGAATGTAAACATTTTTTTAAAGGGGCATTAATATTCTTACTGTTAAAGAAAAAGATGCCATGACACTTGCTAAAGAAAGGTATAGAATACTTTATTAAAGGGAGTTACTATCATGGGATTTTGTGGTAGGGGACAGAACCAGGGCTCAACTCAATACAACAAATGAAAGCAGGAATGTAGAGCCAACGAGCAAGGTAGAAAGTAGTGGATTCACAACCACTAAGAAACATGAAGAATTAAGGGATGATGTCTATCTAAACAAACCTAAAAGGATTCTCCCTGAAGGCAGATTACAGTGATCGGACATACCTGGGGGATGGTGGAAGATGAGGAACCCGATCTGATATCGAGGGTGTAGGATTATGCCTAAACTGACTTAGAATTCTTGCTAATATTAGACCAAGAAAGACAGATATGGAAGCCCAAAGTTGAGAGAAGTCTTTTCACAGGAGCCTGACTGGAGTTGGTAAAGAAAAGAATCTTTGTCACTACCACAGAGATCATATCATTTTATATTATTAACACTTTCTAAGAAACAAGAGTGTGTATGTTCTTGGAGGATGATGAAGTGTTTAATTTACCTCCCTTTTATCCTAGAGTATTTTTTAAAAATAACATGTATTACTAGAGCATTATGTATGGGAGTGTCTTTGATAACATAATCATCAGGAGAAAGAGAAATATTAGTTGTGGCAACAGTATTCCCAGCTTTAAACTCTTGCTTTTGTTGTCCCTGACTACCATCAGTTGTGATGGAGCAAATGAAATTTCTAGGTGAGTGTAGATGTGTAAATGTGGGGGTAGGGAGAGCTCTGTTGGACCAGCCATAATAAGACAATCTAATAGCAACTTCACTATTTAACCATGTTGCACAGGCTGATAATTTTCACAGGATTTATGAAAAGCACTTTCTTTTTTTCTTTTCCTTGTTTTTCTAATTTAACAATCTCATTACTCAAAGGAGCATAAACAAAACACAGAGATATATTGGTAGTGCTGTGGTTAGTTACATCAAGTGTATCATTAATGTGATATGGAAGAGACGAGTAAATAATATCACAGTCAGGTTTTGGCTAGGCTACTAAACATGATAACTGAAATATGGCATAAATCATGGTCCAGATTTTGGAAAGCATGAAATTAAGAGCAGAAATACTCCTCTTCCTGCTTTTTTCCTGCAGATCAACTTCCATGTATCTCCGATATCATGGTGCAAGCTTTCATTATTTCACATCTTACAAGTGGCATCCTGGCTACAATAGTGTTCATTCTAATACCTAGTATCTATGACTAGTAATTGCTAACAAAATGATTGTGTTCTAAAATTCAAATATAGCGTCTTTCCCTTAACTTGAACTGATCGATGTAGTCAAGAAGTAACTTTAAATTTCTTAGTTAAATAGAAGTTCTTAAGAATATAGCCTCTGTTCATCATTATACCTCATCTCTTGTCACTCCCTTGTAAGCACTTTTCATGTAGCCATAGTAGACTATTTGTGAGTTTAAGAATATTGGACAGTTTAAAAAAAAAACTGTGCTTTTCCATAAGCTTAATTTTTCCTTAGATCAATCTTTCTCATATTTTATATCACAGCATAAACATATTTTGTTCCAAATTTCCATGATCCCAAACCCATGTAAAACTTTTTTTTCTGAATCCCTGTAAACAACTGTGATGGCCCTGGCCGGTTGGTTCAGTGGTAGAGCGTCGGCCTGGCGTGTGGAAGTCCTGGGTTCGACTCCGGCCAGGGCACACAGGAGAGGCGGCCATCTGCTTCTCCACCCCTCCCCCTCTCCTTCCTCTCTGTCTCTCTCTTCCCCTCCCGCAGCCGAGGCTCCATTGGAGCAAAAGATGGCCGGGGTGCTGGAGATGGCTCCTTGGCCTCTGCCCCAGGCGCTAGAGTGTCTCTGGTCGCGACAGAGTGACACCTCGGATGGGCAGAGCATCGCCCCCTGGTGGGCGTGCCAGGTGGATCCCGGTCGGGCACATGCGGGACTCTGTCTCCCCGTTTCCAGCTTCAGAAAAATACAAAACAAACAAACAAACAAACAAAAAACAACTGTGCAAAATAAAAAATATATAATTATCAGTAATATTATTGTTGATTCTTGTTTTCTTTCTTTCATTAGTATTTAATCCTCTTGTAAAGGCATCATATCTTATTTTACTTCAAATGCAGATATGCATAGTTCCAAAATTTGGAATAATCTTTCATTCCAAAATGTATTAATCAGTCATTATTTAACACTCAAAGCTTATTGCCTTACAAAATCAATTTCACATACTTCAAACATAGTTTTTACAAAATAATGTCTCCTGGAGAAATTAAAGTCTTAATAGAAGACTTTTCTTTTTTAATGTGAAACACTTTATAAAAGAAATACTATAGTTTTCTGGAGTTGAACATTAGTTCCTTTGAATGTGACATTAAGCAGAGATTGAGCCATAATACAACACATGATATTTTTTATAATCACACATGAGAGACTTCCAAATCAGAGACACACCAAAGATACAAATTCAAATTGCATCTCAGATTAAATAATCAGCTGAGTACTGAATTAGGGTATGTAATCATCATGACTTTCTAACTATTGAATTCATGTTTTAGGCAAATATATTCTTCAAGTATGAGTCCTGTGGCACTTAGTATTTAACAAAAGATTTAAGACATATCCTGATACCGATGCTAAAATAAGGAGTGTAATTTTGGAGTACAGTGTGCATGTTGAGACTGATTTATATGGCATTAAATATTCAATGTAAATTTGAAATTGGGAAGTTATTATCCAGGTTATTGTCTAGAGTCTTTTTAGATGGAGAAGAGTGATAACTCTCAAATCAGTGTATATTTGATCATAGTTTTTGCCTAGACAAGACAGCTGTCCCTAGATATCAAAGAAATTTTTCTGATGCTGTCAAACATGCAATCAAGCAGGTTTACAACTACTATGGTAAAAGTGACTATGAGAAGCTGGAGCAAATGCAGGAGGATATTGTGACAAGAAGTAGGGAAAGAAACATGGGATTATTATTAGAAGGTACCACTGCAAAGTAAAGAAATAGCATTTTTGGCTAAAGAAGAAGGTTAAAGTATAGGTGAGTCTCATACTAGGGCAATTCATGGATACCAAGCTATGCAGACCATCGGATCTTTACATTCTAGATAGCGAGACAAGACATTCTTGAGAGCTATGATTTTTATGTTTAGTTAGTAACTATGCATTATTAAAAAGACAGAAACTACTCTGAATTCTTTAGGACTAGAATATAGTTAAGTTATTCTAAACAACTCATTCAGAATGTAGGACACAACTTGAAGTTTTAAAATTTCTGTAGTAAATCCATACATCAAAATTAAATGTCACCTAGAAACTTAACAATAAATAATATATTTAAAATAGAGGCTAGCATTATTCTAATTTCAAAACCAGATAGAGACATTAAAAAGAAAAAAAAAAGATTATAAGCCAATGTTTTTAATAAACACTGATAATAAAATATTCAACAAAATATTAACAAATCAGATTCAGAAATACATTAAAAAAATTATACAGGATAATCAAATAAGGTTGGTACAGTATTTGCAGGTCAATAAACATGATACACTCCATAAACAAATGAAGGATATTAACCACATAAACATTCATTATTCATTATATAACACTGTCATTATTTGCAGATGACATGACACTATACACAGAGAACCTTAAAGATCCCCAAAAAACTATTATAATTAATAAATAAATTTAGTAAAGTAGCAGAATACAAAATACATATATAATTGTATTTTTATGCACCAATAATAAACTATCAGAAAGGGAAACTAAAAAAACAATTCTGTTCACAATTGCTTCAAAAAGAATAAAACACATAGAAAAAAATTTAACCAAGGTTATAAAAGATCTGACTCAGAAAATTAAAAGATATTGAAGAAAGAAACTGAAGATAATGCAAATAAGTGGAAGCATATACCATGTTCACAGATAGAATTAATACCATTATAATGTCATACTACCCAAAGCAATCTATAGATTCTTTTCAAAGTACCGATGGCATATTTCACAGAACTATATCAAATAATTCAGAAATTTACATGGAACTGTAAGCAGTTAAATTATAATAATTTCTTGTAATGAGTCGCAGAATTTCCTGCAAGGATTTAAAGCACTATTGATAGCTACAAGCTTAGTTTACAAACCTTAAACTTTATTTTGTTGGCTAAGAAATACAGGGAGTTCTAGTGCAGAAGTTCTTAGAGACATCACAACCCAGCTGTTCCTGGGAGACACCTGCCACCGCTGCCTTGAAAATTTACCAAGGACACCAGATAGGGCCATGCTGATTAGGCCTGTGCTACATCAGAAGAACTTGTAGAGGCGAGATTCCTTCAAACTGGACTCCCACTTCCCGCACACTATTACGTGACTAACTGCTTGGACATTTTTCTTTCTTTTTTTTTTTTTTTTTTTTTTTTTTTTTTTTTTTGCCCCTTACAACAACAACCACTGACTTCTATAAAAACATGCAGCACCAGGAGAGTGTAAGGCAGTTATTTTGGACAGTAGTTACCTGCCTTATCAGGTAGCTGCAATTTGAAATTAAAGATGCCCTTATACTTATTCAGTCACTATCTCTCATTAAATTGGCAAAAAGGGACAACAGACAACACAAATTCTGACCTGTTCCTGTAACAGAATCAAAAAAGACCCTGAAGAGCAACAGCAATCTTGAGAAAGAAGAACAAAGTTGGAGACATCATGCTCTCGGATATCAAATTATACTACAAAGCCATAGTAATTAAAACACCACAGTACTTGCATAAAAAAACAGACATATAAGTTAATAAAAGAGAATAAAGAACCTAGAAATAAACCCATGCCTTTGTGGTCAATTAATATTTGACAAATGAGGCAAGAACATACAATGGGGTAAGACAGTCTATTCAATACACGATGTTTAGAAAATTGGGCAAATACATGCAAAAAATAAAATAATATTTGACGACTGTCTTACACCGTACACAACAGTTAACTCAGAATGGATTAGAGACTTAAATATTAGACTCAAAACCATAAAACCCTTAGAAGAAAACATAGTAAAATCTCAGAAATTTCTCATTGCAATATTTTCTCTGATATCACCCCAAGCAAGGAAAATAAAAAAAAATAAACAAGTCAGACTACATCAAACTAAAAAGCTTTTGCACAGCAAACAAAACCATGAACAAAATGAAAAAAACAACCCACTGAATGAGAGAATATATTTACCAATACATCTAATAAGTACTCAATTGCCACAATTTATAAGAAACTTATTTAACTCAACACCAGAAGAAATGAGCAAAAGGCCTGAATAGACACTTTTTCAAGCAGGACATACAGATGGCCAATAGACATATGAAAAGATGTTAAACATCACTAATCATGAGAAAAATACAAATTAAAACCAAACAGCTATCCGAAAGGCCACATTTTTGACACTTATTTTCTGTTTTGTTTTTTGTTTTAAATAGCCATCCTAATGAGTGTGGACTGGCACCTCATTGACTTAACTGGCACCCCAAACGTAACAAAAAATAAGTGTCAAAAATGTGAGGAAAAGGAACTTTTATGAACTGTTGGTAGGAATGCAGATTGGTACAGTCACTGTGGAAAGCAGTATAGAGTTATCTAAAAAATTTAAAAATGGAACTGACTTATGGCCTAGCTATTTTACTTCTGAGAATATATACAAAAAAACTTAAAACACTAATTACTACAGCCAAGATTTACAGGTAGCCCAAGTGGCCATCAGTAGATGAGTGGATAAAAAACCTGTGGTACATTTATACAATGGAATACTAATCAGTCATAAAAAAGAAAGTCTGTCATTTTGTGACAGCATGAATGGGTCTGAGAGTATTATGCTAAGAGAAAAAAGAAGTCAGAGAAAGACAAGTACCTATCACATATCACTTAAAACTAAGCAAATATTTTTTAAAATTTTATTTAGAAAGTTAAATTTAATGGGGCAACATTGATCAATAAAAGTATATAGGTTTCAGGTGAACTGTTAATTATGTTGTGTACCCATCATCCAAAGTTAAATCACTTTCTATCACCATACATTTGTCATTCTTTACTCTCCTCTCCACCACCATCTCATTTAAAGCCCATTTTTCCTCCAAAATACTGTAGTTTGTAACAGTCTTATATAAGTTATTTCATTAGTAGGTTAGTGGAAATTTATCACTTAAAAGCAAACATTTCTTTTAAATTTCCATTTAAAGTTCAATTTATTTCATTTATTTAGTTGTGGTGTGTGTTTATGTACATTTATTATATCCTAATAAATAGGAATATTAAAAACTAAATGAAAATAGACATTTTAGGCACACACATACACACACACACACACACACTTGGAAAAGGACATACTATTTATGAAGTGATCTAAAATATTTTTCTAATCTATACCTGCAAATTACATATTTAATATTTATATTCCAAATGAATAAACTAAATAACTCCCTTTAAAATAACCAATGACCTTGAATAGATATTTTCCTTTTCTTTTTCTTTTTTCTTTTTTTTTTACAGAGACAGAGAGAGTCAGAGATAGGGATAGACAGACAGGAACAGAGAGAGATGAGAAGCATTAATTATCAGTTTTTCGTTGTGACACCTTAGTTGTTCATTGATTGCTATCTCATATGTGCCTTGACCAGGGGGCTACAGCAGACCAAGTGACTCCTTGCTCGAGCCAGAGACCTTGGGCTCAAGCTAGTGAGCTTTGCTAAATCAGATGAGCCCGGGCTCAAGCTGGTGACTTTGGGGTCTTGAACCTGGATCCTCTGCATGCCAGTCTGGCGCTCTATATACTGTGCCACCGCCTGGTCAGGCTTGAATAGATATTTTTCAAAAGAAAAAAGAACACTTGCACACTGCTTGTGGTAACATAAATTGGTAAAACCATTATGGGAAGTGTAGAGTTTATTCAGAAAGTTCAAAATTGAATTACCATGTGATCTAACCATTTTATTCTGGATATAAATCCAAAGAAAATGAAATGAGGATCTCGAAGACATATATGCACTCCCACATTTATTGCTGCAACATTCACAATAACCAAGATATAAAAATAACCTAAATGTCCTTCGATAGATAAATAGATTTTAATAATGTGAGATGCACACATACAGAAATATCTGCAACAACATTAATGAACCTGTAGAATATTATACTAAGTGAAATAAGCCAGACACGAAAAGATAAATGCTGCATGATCTCACTTGCATGTGGAATCTAAATAGTAAAATGCTCAGAAGCAGAATAAGATAGTGTTTTTTAGGGCTTGGAGGGTAAAGGGAACTATTGGTGAAAAGGTACAGTTTCAGTTATGCAAGATGAATAAGTTCTGGACTTCTAATGTACAGAAATAAGACTACAGTGAACAATGTTGTACTGTATTCTTAACATTTGCCTTTAGGGTAGATCTTAGGTGTTCTTATCACACTAAGAAAAAAGAAGAAAATGCAACTCTATAAAGTGATACATAGCTCAGTAGCTTGATTGCATAGATTATTTCATAATGTGTTTATACATAAAAATGTCAGGTTGTATGTCATAAATATATATATAATTTTTATTTGTCAATTATACCTTAATAATGCTGGAAATGAAAAAGAAACACTAAACATTAACAAAGAAATTTCAAAGCAAGGTCAAAATAATTTTCCAAGATATATATATTTTTTCCCATAGGCAGAATATTATTGTTATGGATATAAGCTGCTATATGGTTAAGAGTCCATCAGTAATTAATTTGTTGGCCATTATTTATATTTGATTAAAGAGCATACATATAATTGTTTGGTGTATATCGTTTTTTAAAAATAAGTCATAATCCAACTTTAAAATATGAATGCCTATCATACAATATTTACTCTATTATCCTACATATCCTACATAGAGTATATATCATACAATATATACTCTATAGTCTTGGTATTTGTATTTTAAATATTAGGTTATTTGATTAAAAAATGCTTTATAATGTTGTTTTTTGTATTGTTCATTAAAAGCTGTTCATTGTATGCCCATTTTTGGAGCTTCGTTGAGGTTCCTTCATACATTCCAGTGAGCAAGACAGATTAGGCTCCTGCTCTGAGCAGATGGTCTTACAGTGGGGAGATATAGATCCTACTCTAATAAAACAATTTAAAAAGATATAAGATTTTTTCAAATGCTAAGAAGTAAAATCAACAGGAAAATGTGGTTAAAATTAAGGAATCTTATAGATTCCTGGATGAAGAGGTCCACCCAGATATTTTAAATTTAGATCCAAAGTATATGAAAAGTAACTGTTAGAATTTCTGGGGGAAAATATTTGCAGGCAGTGAGAACAGCTACTGCACAGTCCTTGAGAATGTCCAGATCTTGGCATTTCTAAGAAAACCAAATAACTGCACAGAGTTAGGCTGAACCACATGGCTACCAGCAAAGTGGAGCCAGGCCTGTGATAGATTTAATTCACAATAGGAAGCAGTACTCAATATCACTGTATGGGTTAGGAAAATGCCCTGCAGCAGGACAACATTTAGAAATTGAGCAGAGGAGAGGAACCCGAAAAACAGACAAAGATAAAATACTAGGGAGGCTGGAGAAAAACCAGGGGAAATAATCAATGAAGCCCGGAAGATAAATGTTGAAGGAACAGGAGAGGGTGATTAGCTGTGTCAAATGCTTGTGAGATAAAAACAGAGGGAGTTTTTAAAGATGAGATCCAGGCTCAAAAAGAATAATGTGGTAGAGGAGGGGCATAGTGAAAGAATGGTGGAATTAACAGATTAGAATTTCCAATGAAAATTTTGAAAGTTGATATACTAAAAGTCCTGAGTAATAGCTGAAAAAAAATCGAGATTTTAGAAATATCACAACAAATATAGAAAATTCTTTTGAGAATGTTACCTCTAAACGGGCAAAAGGATGGTAGGTAAAGATGAATGAGGGATCACTAAATTTTTATTGTTTTTTAATGACAGAGATTATAGCACATTTGAAGACATAGGGACAACCATTATATAGGATATACAAACCTCTGCAAATTTCCTTATACCAGTTTCTTACTTGCTCTTTCCCAGTTTCTCTTGTAGTTGATCTTCCACTTGGGTCAATGAAGCTTTGCTTCAATGTTTGACTGCCACTGTACAATCAGGTTCATCAGCCATTGGCCTTAATTTTGGGTTCCTTCCTTCCAAATTTGAATAACGTACCACATTCTAGGGCAGTGATTCTAAAAGTGTGTGCCTGGGTGCACTGGTGCACCCTAGAAAATTTTCAGGTATGCTCTATGGTATTCCAGAGAAACATGTGCCTGTTGGGGACCAAAAAACCAATAGAGATTTTGGAGTTGAGAGTTTTGGGGGACAGAGGTGTGGGGAATTGGCTGTAAACTGACAGTCAGCCCAACCCCCATCTCACTTGCCTGATTAGGTTGCAAAAGGCTGTTAAGCTGTGGTGCTGGATTGTTTACATTACCCCCAATGTTCCCTGAAAGACTAGAGGCAAGTTTCTTCTATCCTTTGTTTGGTGTAAAATTAAGATGATATGTATGGTGGGGGTTTTGGATTGATGATTAAAAAATTTTAGATTTCTATAAAAAAAGAATATGTGGCAATATCTAAAAAAGCTTTGAACATTTTACTATAATTTTCAACATCCTATTTATGTTAATAAGGACTTTCTACCCTCAATACAATTAAGAGTAAAAAGAGAGGAATTCTTCAATGTATTGATGAGGAAATGAGAGTTTACCTTTCAAATATATGCCCAAACATTGAAGAAATCGCTAGGACACATCAGGCTCTTGTTTCTTGTAAACACAAGAATGAAAAAATTTAACACATTCACGTTGGGACCTGCCGAATTTACTAAATCTTACTAAGAGTGTATCTATATATATAAAAAGATAACTTTTTTGTCTTTTATTTTTAACTCCTCTTTTTTATGAATTCTAAAAAGCATAACTCAAAATATGTAACATAAAAATGTTTTTTAATGTCAGAATAAATTTAATTTTGTCATATTTATTTTGTTTAACTACCATAAAAGCATGCTTGGACTTTATTTTTTTCTTTAATATTTGACAATTATTATAACATCTTTCTCAGAAATTTGTATATAGTGTGCCTACACTTATTTGTAGGATTTTAAATGTGCCCCAACTTCAAAAAGTTTGAGAACCACTGCAGGGCAACAGGTCTGGTTCCTCAAGCAACCATCAAAGGGTCTAATAATGCAAACTGAATGTGTGTATGTGTGTGTGTGTGTTTGAGAAAAGGTGTAAATGTAACTTCTTGTGGGTAAAAATTTGATGAGAAACAGGAGTCCTGTTCTTACTTCCCCCAATGAGCAGCAACAATAAGAATCCATTTGTATACAGATGTCCAGCATACAAAACAGCCAAGTGATTGCTTTGTCTTAAAAGGTAACTGTGAACATTATTTCATATGCCTATTGGCCATCTGTGTGTCCTTGTTAGAGAAGTCTGTTCATTTCTTTTGCCCCTTTTTTTTATTGGATTGTTTATCTTCCTGGTGTTGAGTTTTACAAGTTCTTCATAAATTTCGCTTATTAACTCCTTATTAGAAGTATTGTCAAATATATTCTCCCATTGTGTGGTTTGTCTTTTTATTTTGTTCATACTGTCCTTAGCTGTGCAAAAGCTTTTTAGTTTGATATAGTCCCATTTGTTCATCCTGTCTTTTATATCACTTGCCCATGGAGATAAATAAAGAAATATATTGCCGTGAGAGATGTTGGAGAGCTTACTGCCTATGTTTTCTTCTAAGATGCTTATGGTTTCTCTAGTTACATTTAAGTCTTTTATCCATTTTTAGTTTATTTTTGTGAATGGTGTAAGTTGGTGGTCTACCTTCATTTTTTTGCAGGTAGCTGTCCAATTTTCCCAACATCATTTGTTTAAAAGACTGTCTTTACTCCATTATATGCTCTTACCTCCTTTGTCAAATAGCAATTGTCCATAAAGGTGTGGTTTATTTCTGGGTTTTCTATTCTGTTCCATTGATCTGTATGCCTGTTCTTATGCCAGTACCAAGATGTTTTGAGTACAATGACCTTTTAGTATAACTTGATATCAGAAAGTGTGATACCACCCACTTTATTCTTCTTTTTCAAGATTGCTGAGGATATTTGTGTTATTTTTTGGTTCCATATAAATTTTTGGAATATGTGTTCTATATCTTTGAAATATGTCATTGGTATTTTAATAAGAATTTTATTAAATTTATAAATTGCCTTGGGTAATATAGACATTTTAATGATGATCATTCTTCCTATCCACAAACATGGTATATGCTTCTACTTGTTTGTATCTTCCTTGATTCCTTTTATCAATATTTATAATTTTCTGAGTACAAGTATTTAACCTCCTTGGTTAAACTTACTCCTAGGTATTTTATTTTTTGTGTTGCAACAGTGAAGGAATTGTTTTCTTAATTTGTCTTTCAAACAGTTCATTGTTGGTGTATAAGAATGCCACAGATTTCTGAATATTAATTTTATATCCTGCCACACTGCTGAATTCATTTATCAGGACTAATAGTTTTTTGACTGCAACTTTAGGGTTTTCTATGTACAGTATCATATCATCAGCAAATAATGATAGTTTTACTTCTTTTCCAATTTGGATGCCTTTTATTTCTTCTTCTTGTCTGATTGCTGTGGCCTGAACTTCCAGAACTATGTTTAATAAGAGTGGTGAAAGGGAGCACCCCTGCCTTGTATCTG
Source organism: Saccopteryx bilineata (assembly GCF_036850765.1). Classification (NCBI taxonomy): domain Eukaryota; kingdom Metazoa; phylum Chordata; class Mammalia; order Chiroptera; family Emballonuridae; genus Saccopteryx; species Saccopteryx bilineata. The sequence continues at coordinate 185,906,285 of NC_089494.1, forward strand.
ATCTTAAAAGGAATGCTTTTAATTTTTGAGCTTTGAGTATGATGTTGGCAACATCACTAGTCATTAGAGAAATGCAAATTAAAACCACAATGAGATATCACCTTACACCAGTCAAAATGGCGCTCATTAACAGAACAACACATAATAAGGATGTGGAGAAAATGAAACCCACCTGCATTGCTGGTGGGAATGCAGACTGGTGCAGCCACTGTGGAAACAGTATAGAGAATTCTCAAAAAATTAAAAATGGAACTGCCTTTTGATCCCGCCATCTCACTCTTAGAAATATATCCCAAGAACACCACATCACTGATTCAAAAGAAGAAATGCACCCCCATGTTTATGGCAGCATTGTTTACAATAGCCAAAATCTGGAAGCAGCCCAAGTATTTGTCAGTGGACGAGTGAATTAAAAAGCTGTGGTACACATACACAACAGAATACTATGGGGCCATGAAAAGGAAGGAACTCTTACCTTTTGCAACAGCATGGATGGACCTGGAAATTGTTATGTTAAGTGAAATAAGCCAGGCAGAGAAAGAAAAATATCATATGACCTCACTCACTTGAGGAATCCAATGAACAATGTGAATTGAGGAATGGAATAGAGACAAAGGCAGGATCAAAGGGACCAGAGGGAAAGCAGACAGAGGGAAAGGGGATGATAGGATGGGATCAGAGAAAGGAAAGAGATTGGTGAAATTATATATACACATAACAGCATTATAAAGAGCAGAAAATAAAATCCTGGAGGGAAGGGGGAGGATGGTGGGAGGAGAGTGGCAAGGGGGATGTTGAGAGAAACATGGGGGGGATGCATTTGGAGGGACACTAAAATCTATGTAAATATAATATATTAAAATCAATAAAATAAAAAAATAAATTTTAAAAAATTTAATAAAAGGTAACAGAAAAATAGTGGCCAGCATGTTAATAGTGCACCATCTTTCATGATTTCCTTTCCTTTTCTGACTTAGTTTCTCTGTACCTTACTTTTAGTACCTTGACATTGACCTCTTCAAAATTAATCCCAATTGCCCTGGCTGTATAGCTCAGTTGGTTAGAATCATTCTGAAGTGCAGAGGTTACTGGTTTGATCCCCGGTCAGGGCATATACAGAAACAGATCTATGTTCCTCTCTCTCTATCTCCCCCTTCCTCCCTCTCAAAAATCAATAAAATAAACATTAAAAAAGATTCACATATTTAAAAAAAAGATTAATCCCAATCTTCATTTCAGATTGTTTTTACTGGAAACCTACAAAAGTTATATACAAAAAACATTTGATGTATGTACTATTTATGAATTTCATCAACTTTTTTGTCTTTTTCTGGTTATGAAAAATGAATACATGTAGTTTTATAATTGTTTTAATATTCAGTAGAATTTCTGCATCTAAAATGTTGAAAAATATTCTTATTTTCATCTGTTTACTCATATAATGACATTTAGAACTATATTATCAGGTAGCAGAAAAATATTATTTTGAATTATAATAAATGAAACTAATAAGGGACGGACAATTAATGTATTCAATATAAAAACTCATTTTTATCATAATAAAACAGATTAATTTATAAAGAATTAAACATTTGTATTTATTAAATATTCTTATCTATAAAAAGAAATATCTATGGTGTTTTAACTTCAATTAAATAAATCATTTGCATTCTTTTATTAATTCTGATTATTACATTTTGCTATTGTGAAAAAATTAAATGCTTATTAAAAATTTAGAGATGACTTTTGAGCTGATATAGGCAAATAAGTTCTTAAATGTTTTATTTTATTTGTATTTGATGTATACTTTACTTAACTGAAACAAGTTATATGTATTTGAATGTTTTCCTTTAATATAATATGGACATTTATTAATAAAATCTGTATAAATCTACTTTTACTTTCTAAACATCTTATTTAAACTTTTTTTATTATTCTCATATTTAGCTATTGTATGTATTTATTAAAACACTATATACATAATTGTATTTTATAATTTAGTCATTGTCTTAGAGATTTGTAAACTGTAGTACTTAATCATTATCAATTTTATGATTTTCAATAAATATAGTAAACATTCACTCTAAACATCTGTCCCAATTTATGCCAATATCAATACAATAAAACATATTTACTACACCCTCTTCAATATTTTATTTAATACTTTCTGAATGACTGCCTTACGAAAAAGATTATCATTTAAATTTTTATTTAACTTCTAGAATTTGTTTAATTTTTAAACATTTTGTATTTTAGTATTTTTAAATTGTTTAATTTCCTTTTTCATTCACATGTTATTAATACATTAGTATAATTGTCTTATGATAAAAACTATTATTATATTTTCTTTTAGCTATTAATAATCTTTGCTAATTTATAATTGGTCTTTTTGCCATTATAAAGTTTATTAAATGATTATGTACTCTAACATATCTGTATTTCTTTTGTGTCTTCTAACATTATTTTCAAACTAAGAATAATTTTCCTCTGAACAAAAGGGTATATTTTCTTTCTAATATTTTAAAGTTTTTAACACTCACTAAGCACATTAGTACAGCTAAACTTAATTTGATATTGCTTGATATGTAACTGAAAATAGAACTAACAAATTATTCCAATGACTTTAATTACAAAATCAATTGATTAATTTATATTCTTTTATATTTTATATAATTAAGTTTTTTATTTTTTTTGTCTCATTTTATACTCTTTATTCCGCTCAGTCTCAGAACTGACTTCCATTACATTTTAATATCTAACGGAAATTATCTCGGATTGTTATTTTTCTATTTTTAATTTTTCAGTAATTTTCTTAAATTTTTTTCTTATTCAGTTAGAACTTAAGAACAGTTTCAACAAATTTAAAAGAAAATGTGTTTCACTCTATTAACTCACTTTAGAAAAACAAATTTCTTTAGAATAGTTTGCTTTCCTTATCAGAAACCATGCTACCCTCTTCATTATTTGAGTATTCTTCTTTTTATCTCTCAGAAAAGTTAGTGTTCTACCTGCTATATTTTTACCTGTAGGTGACTCCATGTTCTATTCACACATCCTTGAAAAGTTGATACAGGAGCCTCCAGGAGAAAAACTGATGTTGCCCCTGATGACAGCAGGGGTTTTCAAACTGATCAAAGACACCAATCCAAGCTATTCTAAAACTGAAAGAAAAACTGGAGAATTTACATTTTAGATCATAATAGCATTGCATAAAAGATATAATTGTCTCCTCTTAAAAAATAAAAGAAAAAGAAACATGATGATTGTTTCTGAATGACAAAGTCTCAGTGTGTTTTCTTTGTTCTAATCAAAAGGAGTCTTCCCAAGGGAGTCAGCTATTTGGAGCAAGCATGATTTCATAAGTTACATGTATAATGTTTCTTCATGATGGTTTACTTTTATCAGTTTTGGCATCTGGAAGGAATAAACAGTACAATGTGAGTGAAGCCATGTCACTTTAGAATTTCATGTTCTCTCCTTTCACCAGAGCTAAATTAACCATGACTGAGTTTCAGAGGAGACAAAAGCAAGTGATGCCCTCCTGATCTTGTCAGCATTTCTGAAAGTTTTAATCCCAACAGCTGAACTGCAGATGATGAATCACATCATCATTCCTGACCAATCAAGCAGAGGAAAAAGCCAGAACAGGAAAGAATTCCTTAGACACTTTTATTTATTTATTTTTAATTCACATTGCACTTATTTTGAAAAATGGCACAAGGCTACTCTTGGATTTCTACCGTAAAGGACAACTTGGGGTCCGCTTCCCTTGTCAAATTTATCTCGAAGCTATTATAGGGAAGTAAACACATAAATAATCAAAAAATAAAAGTAAAATCACATATTCAGCTTCCTAATAATGCTGAACATTTCTAAAGTTTGAGAGAATGGCAATGCTTTGAGTGTGTTTCTTTCCTTTGCTATAAAAATAGACATTTTACTAAAAAATAAATGAGAAAATTACAACTTCACAACCAACATCAGAGGTACTGTAAGTGAATTATATCAGACGAAAGGATTTTCTGCTCAGTGATGTTAGATAGGCTTGATAAATAGAATGTTCTCACTGCTTTTGTGTTTAAGAGACTTTCCTGATTAAGAAAAATATAAATTTCCTTAAGCAAATTTTAAAATCTTAAGCATATTATTGCAAATGATGTTTACATGAAGTATTATTTAAAAAAACATGAGTTCCCACACACAAGTGACGAGGTTAGGCAAGATCTCCCCAAGTGAAATAGTTAAGGCTTATTCAGTAGCATAGTGGGCCTGAGCAAAGAAGGATGCTCTCAAGGCTCTTGAGCTGTAGTATGGGAAAAAGAAGATATCCTAGCAACAGGTAATAAACAACAGGTAATAAGACAGACGTAGAAAGTTGGGCTTCAGAAGCATCTTCATTTGGCCGGGGTTGAGATCCATTAGATAGCACCTGTCATCAAGCAAACCTGAAAGCAGAGCCAAAGGAGTCAATAAAATGAATAGGTGTCTCCAACTGACTTCATTTCTAGTAGGTCCTTTGTGTTCCTTCATTCAACACATATTGAGTATCTATATCATAAAGTAAGAAAAAGAAAAGGAGAGAGAGAGAAAGAAAGAAGGAAAATAGAAACCATTGTGTAAGTTGCTATGGTTTCTGCCATCAGAGAATTCATAATGAACCACAGGAGAAAACCATGATGGTATTTTTTATATAGCTCTTGAGTTAATTGCACCATAGTTTGATTCTCAAGCATCGTCTTAAAGCACAGAGGTTGCTTGCTGGTTCGATCCCCAGCCAGGGCACATACAGGAACATATCGATGTTCCTCTCTCACTCTCTCTCCCTCAAATCAATAAATAACAATTAAAAGAGAGAGAGAGAGAATGTATCTTTACAAAAATTTTCCCCTATTGCAGATTTGAATATGTTCTCTGTAGTTCCCAACACCAAACCCCAAGCTAAAAGCTTTTTATCTTTTTCTCTACTTACCAAACTAAATACAGCTCATTTCCAGGACAATAAAATCTTCTATTAATACAATGTGGTCAAATAATTCCCAACACAATTCTAGACAAGCATTGAAACTGTATATATTGCTCTTTTCTACTTTTTAAAAATGTATTTCTTCTAATAGGATATCTTCCCCTGACTAGATTACTCTCATTTTAATATCCTCCATTCTCATATTGTACCTAAAAGATTGTATGTGTTTTTAATACTATTTTAATACTTTATAATAAAGTTAAGTATATTCATTTTAACTTAGCTTCAAACTTTTCTAGTTAACCATAAGTTGCTAAGAAACAAAATCTGTATTTCTACATATCCTTCTAAAATTCAGGAAAACTGCCTTGCACATAAAATGTATTTCTACATCTGGTCACATGGCAGAGCATTGGGAAACTAAATAATAAGTATAACATAATAAAATTGTAGGAATATGCTATGAAAATATGCAGTTAGAGTGACAATTAGAGACAACGATGCACCGTGGGCAAAAGCCCTGGTCAGATGAGAGTCCCGGGCCCTCTCTGACCCATACTGGAAACAGCAAAAAAGCAGGATAAGATTCAGCAATAGAAAATTGTTCAGACTCTCAGATCAGAGATTAGAAGTCAACACGTTCCTTGTATTTCACCCCCTGCAAACTTCTGCTGTCTGCTTCCTTGAGTGATTTTCACTGGCTAATAAATATCTGAATAAGGTTGGGACAAGGCCTCATCCTTCAGTCTGCTGACTCGGACTGCTCTCCCCTCGGCCCCCTGCAGCATTTCATCTGCTCTCTGGGTAGTTCATGGTCGCCGCAACATAGAATTTTAAAGAATTTAGAATTTTGGAAAAGTAAAGAGGAAAAGAAACAGTAATCAAAATCTAGGGGGAAAGCCTTGGCATTAAAGATCTGCTTAATTTAATTTATACGTGAAAAGGTTAAGCTAAGAAGGTTTTTAAATAGGTGAACTAGCTAAATCCAAAATTTCAGTGCAAGGGAAAATATACTAGGAGATAGTGGTAATATGAAAGAGTTAGTATAAAATACAAAGCAGAAAATTTGTGACATAAAGATTTTATTACAGGGTAGACACTAATGTTTAATTTATTGTCCATGTAAATTTAAACGAGACACTTTAGTAAACTTGTTACTGAAAATTTTTGTTTTAAAAAATAGATCAAGTTACGGTCCTGGCCGGTTGGCTCAGCAGTAGAGCGTCGGCCTGGCGTGCGGGGGACCCGGGTTCGATTCCCGGCCAGGGCACATAGGAGAAGTGCCCATTTGCTTCTCTACCCCCCCCCTTCCTCTCTGTCTCTCTCTTCCCCTCCCGCAGCCAAGGCTCCATTGGAGCAAAGATGGCCCGGGTGCTGGGGATGGCTCCTTGGCCTCTGCCCCAGGTGCTAAAGTGGCTCTGGTCTCGGCAGAGCGACACCCCGGAGGGGCAGAGCGTCGCCCCTGGTGGGCGTGCCGGGTGGATCCCAGTTGGGCACATGCGGGAGTCTGTCTGTCTCTCCCCGTTTCCAGCTACAGAAAAATACAAATAAATAAATAAATAAATAAATAAATAAATAAATAAATAATAGATCAAGTTACAAAGGTTTGTCATGTTTCCTCTTTCAAGAAAAGTAAAATAACACATGAAGTTGAAGTGCTCTGCATCCTCTTCACATCTTTTGCTCCTCCTGCCCAGAGGCAGCCCCAATAACGAAGACATTTATATTTCACATTCATAATTGTATTATATGTATGCATCTATAAATAATATATAAAATTACGTTTTGATTTTTGAGGGGTTTTTTTTCTGAATCATCCTTTAAATTTATTTTCTCACTCAACATTTTATGATGGGTCTGCATATAGAAAAACTTTATTAATATATATGAGCATACAATACTCTGTTCTGTGAATGTGCCACAATTTACTGATCTAATCTATTGTTTACATCTAAGATTCTTAAATTTTTCTTATTCCAAACAATGCTGCCAAAACATTTTTGTCATTTTCCAAGTATAAATGTGCACAAGCTTCTCTAGAATGTAAACCTATAAGTGGAAGTGTTTCTCTAAGTCTGATTCATAGTATGAGTATAGGGTGTGTTCATATTCAACTTTATCAATATTAACAAATTGCTCTTTACATAGTGGTCCTAATTAATATTCCTGCCAGCAGGGTATGGGAGTTCCTGTTGTATCAATTTATCAAATTTAGAAATTTCACTTTTCAAAAAAATTCTAGCCACCATATGTATCTTTTTTTAAAAATCTGTAATGTATTTTGTGTTTTCTTTTTTTTAAAATTTTACTTAGAAAATTAAATTTAACAGGATAACATTGATCAATAAGAGTATATAGGTTTCAGGTAAACATTTCTATAACATTTGAACTGTTGATTTTATTGTATTCCTGTAAGGTCAGGGGCCACTGCGGCCACCATGGCCATTCACATGCAGGTTCGCATTAAATTCGGGCAGATGGTAATGAAACAATTGAGCCAAGAACTGATGAGCCATTTTCCTTTATTTCTAGCCTCACACTCAGCCAGTGGGTAAAAATCAAACACACGGGCACCAAAACCCACTCATTCAGCACTCACAAAGCTACTGACATATCCAAATTTTCCTAGAATCAAAGGCCATCATCATTCTTATTGACCTCTGTTCCCCATCTCCTTATCTTGCACAAACTGGCTTCTCCTTTAGCATTCCACCATTTCAGCTACCTCCTCTCCTCCAACCACGTGGCCTCTCTCCCCTGGAACAATGTGGTCTCCTCTCTACAACGTGGTCTCTCCCAAAATGGCCTCCTGGCTCCTCCTTTTAAAACTTTCAGTGCAAAAGTCCTCCCCCAGCACACGTTAGTATAACCAAGCCTCTTCCCAAGCATGAAAGCAATCAGCTGTATCACATGAGAGCATCATCATGTGAGCAGCGGCCATTTTTAACAATAAGAGTGAGCAAAACCAGAAAAAACAGATTTTACAACTCATTTGCCCAACAATACCCATCACCCAAAGTCAAATTATTTTCAGTCACCTTATATTTGTCCTTCTTTGCACCTTTCTCCCACTCCTTCCCTAGTCCCCTCCCTTACAGCTCCTCCCCCTGGTAACCACTTTATTTTTATCTATGTCCATGAGTCTCAGTTCTATAGTCCACGTATGTGTGAAATCATACAGGTCTAAGTTTTTTATGATTAACTTATTTTTCAGCATAATGTTCTCAAAGTGACCCAGCAATTTCTCTACTGGGAATCTACCCCCCCAAAACTCTAAAACACTGGTACGTAAAGATACATGCTGCCCCATGTTCATTGCAGCGTTATTCACAGTGTCCAAGACATGAAAACAACCGAAGTGTCCCTTGATAGAGGATTGGATAAAGAAGATGTGGTACCTATATATACACTGGAATACTATACCATATGTTTCTTAACAGTCTCTTGTCAGATGACTTAGAGGAAATTGTTATATGAACCTGTTCAGTAAATTACAGAACATTTGTATCTCTGGTCCATTGGCATTAATTGCCAATATCATATTATGATTAACAGTAACAACTCTACAATTTTCAAATTTCCTGTACTATCTATCCTTCTTGAAGTTTGAATATAGGTAAAATATTTTTAGTTTAATTTATATCATTCTAGATTTGTGAATTGAATGACTTTTTTATATGTATCTATATCTATTATTCATCTTTCAGGTATATATCCACTTTACAACCTCTCTATTTCAATTTCTTCAAAAATATATAACACTTGAAACCATGCAACACAATAAATTAAAAATTAAAATAAAAAAATCTAGACATTATTTTCATGCAATACATTGTTTTTAACATTTTTCTCCATCTTGATTTATAACAGTGAATGACATACTTGTTAACAGTGTCCTTCAGATGTTTAGTTTTATTATACAAATTTTCCAGTTAGTCGGAACGACTGACATTTGCCACTTCTGCTTAGCACTTTTGTATGGGCTCTAATATTCCTATAAAAGGGAGGGTGGGAGTAGGTTGAGGATGGCAAAAGAGAGATAAGTGGGGACAGAAATAGACTTTGCTCTGGACAATGAGTGTACGATGCAAGGTGCAGATGATGTTCTGTTCAGTCGTACATTTGAAACCGATATGATTTTGTGAACCAATGTCACATTTAAAAATTTAATTAAAAAAATAATAAAACAAATAAAAAAGCATTTTTGTGGCATGGTTTTCATTGATAGTTATTTTAAAAACATATCTTCCATGACCAGGATTGTAGTCCTGTTATTAAAACACTGTGCTCTGTACTCCTATTAAGTATATATGGGTTTATTCGTTACCTTATCACCTTGTCTGTGTTTAATTTAAAATTTAAAAAAAAAAGAAAAAAAAATAAAACAACAGAATACCTGCAGTAGAATTCTACAGGTTTGGAAAAAATTTACATCCTTTTTTTTTTTTTTTTTTTTTTTTTTGTCCTGAGTTCCCCTGGATTATTTGAATAAGATATATTTTCATCCAACATTAATGTATAGTATAACCCTGGAGTTCTGTTTTCTTAAGACTGACTATTCCCCATGGTTCTTATTATATTCTAAGCTTCCTTATAGTTTCTTAGAAAATATGAAAGTGTTTCTTGTTCTATTTCATAGATGGTGCATGGTTTTATGATGGCTAGCTTTATTCAAGTATTTTAGTTGCTATACCTCATGGGCATAAAGAGAGTTTTTCTTTATTTGACACATTTTTATTAACAAAAATTAGAAGTTATATTTTTGTTAAAGTCCATCTTATCTCCTAAAACTTAGTTAATTTTTATAAATGTGTGAAAGATGTTATGGATTAAAACATTTTAAAAACTAAATTTTTAACTGATACTTATATACCAAAGAGAAACATTTCTAGTTATCTAGTAATTCTTAATTTAAAGATGAAGAAGAAAAGAAAAATCTGATAGAAATCAAACCTATGCATCCAAATAATTCACAGTATATAATGGCTTCCTCAGATTGGTTAAAAGTATCTGTAAGAAATAAAATGTTCTCTCCATCAAGATCTGTAAGTGTAAAAAAAAAAAAGTTTGAATTTCTTTTTTTAATTTAAATAATTCATTTTACTGCCTGTATGCTGAATCTTTCTTAAAAATTTACTGGGATGACACTGGTTAACATAATTATACAGGTTTCCGGTGCACAGTTCTACTACAGATCTTCTGTACACTGTATTTATTGTGTGTTCACCACCACCCCAAAATCAAGTTTTCGTCCATCACCATTTATCCCCTCTATACCTTTTTCAACCTCCCTCTACCCAGGCAATCAGCACACAGCTGTTTATGTACAATTATTGTTGTTGTTTTTTTGTCCTCTTTTGCTCAATCTCTCCACTCCAACTCTTTCTTACAGCTGTCAGCCTGCTCTCTCCTTATGAGTCTGTATTTTGCATGTTAGGTCATTTTGTTCATTAGATTCCACATATGAGAGAAATCATATGGTACGTGTCTTTCTCTGAATGGCTTATTTCATTTAGCATATTGCTCCTCATGTTTACTTTTTATTATTATTATTATTAAGTGAAAAGCAGGGAGGAAGAGACAGACTCCTGCATGCCCCACAACCAATATCCAACCACAAGCCTGCTATCAGGCAAAGCCCCCTACCAGGGTGAGGTTTGGCCCATCTGGGGCCACTGCTCCATTGCTCGGCAACCAAACTATTTTAGCACCTGAGGCAAGTCCATGGAGCCATCTTTAGCACCCAAAGCCAATTTGCTTGAATTGAGCCATGGCTGTGGGAAGGGAAGAGACAGAGAGAAGAGAGACACAGAGAGAGATATAAAGAAGGGGAAGGGGGAGGGTTGGAGAAGCAGATGGTCACTTCTCCTGTGTGCCTTGATCAGGAATTGAACATGGGACTTCCACACTCTGGGCCAACTGTACCACTGTGCCAACTGGCCAAGGCTATTCATGTCTATTAATGCTGTCAAAAAAATATTTTTTAATACCTAAGTAGTATTCTATTTGTAAATATACCACAGCTTTGTTGTCCACTCATCTATTGATAAACATTTAGATTGTTTCCAAATCTTGGCTATTATAAATAATGCTGCAATAAATATAGGGGTGCATTTTTTCTTTTAAATAACTATTTTTAGTTTCTTCAGATAAACTCTCAAAAGTAAAATTTCTGGGTCATAAGGCAATTCCATTTTTAATTTTTTGGGGTAACCTCATACTACTTTCCACAGTGGCTAACCAATCTGCTTTCCCACCAACAGTAAAAAAGGGATCTGTTTTATCTACATTCTTGTCAACACTTGTTTTTTGATTTAGTGATGATAGCCATTATAACAGATATAAGGTAATAGATCATTGTGATTTGCATTTGAAATTTTGAAATTGTCTGATTGTTAGTGATGTTGAACATCTTTTCATATGTCTATTGGCCATCTGTCAGTCTTCTGTGGTAAAGTACCCACTCAGGTCCTTCTCCTATTTTTTTACTTGGACTGTTTGTCTTTTTGCTGTTGAGTTGTATAAGTTGTTTATAAATTTTGATATTAACTCCTTATCAAATGTATTGGCAAATATGTTCTCCCATTCATTGTGTTGCCTTTTCATTTTGTCGATGGTTTCCTTTGCTGTACAAAAACATTTCAGTGTAATGAAGTCCCATTGGTTTGTTTTTTCTTTTGTTTCTTTTGCTAGAGAAGATATAGCAGGGAAAAAAACCATTGCTATGAGAAATGTCTTATATCTTATTGCCTATGTTTTCTTCTAGAATTTTTAGATGTAGAGTCTAATATTTAAATCTTTAAATTATTTTGAGTTGATTCTTGTGTATGGTGGAAAAAGGTGGTCTAGTTTCTTTCTTTCTTTTTTTTTTCATTTGCACATATCTGTCCAACCTTCCCAACACCATTTATTAAATAGACTCTCTTTATCCCATTGTATTATTTTGCTTCTTTTGTCAAATATTAATTGGCTATAAAGGTGTGGATTTATTTCTGGGCTCTTTATTCTTTTCCATTGATTCATAGGTCTTTTTTTATGCTAGTACCATGCTGTTTTGATTACTATGGCCTTGTAGTATAGTTTGATATCAGGTAGTATGAGTCCTCCAATTTTGTTCTTCTTTCTCAAGATAATTGCTGCTATTTGGGGTCATTTGTGGTTCCATATTATAGGAATATGCTCTGAAGACTTGCAAAGTTAGGATAAACAATTAGAGGCAGAGAAACATCTCAGGCCAAAGGCACTGAACAGACAAGAGCCCAGGACCTCTTTGAAATCATGCTGCATACAGCAAAAAAAAAAGCAGGATAAGATTCAGCAAAACAGAATTGTTTAGGCTCTCAGAAGAGAGATTAAAAGTCGACATGTTCCTTGTCCTCTACTTCACCCCCCTGGAAACTTCTTCTGTCTGTTCCCTTGAGTTATTTGTACTGGCTAATAAATATCTGAGTAAGGCTGGGGACAGGGCTTCAGTCCTCAGTCTGCGGACTGGGGCTCTTGCCTCCCCTCAGCCCCTCAGAGCATCTGGTCTCCGGGTAGTTCATTGTCACCTCAACACCATAAAAAATTTTGGAGTATTTGTTCTATTTCTGCGAAAAGCTCCGTTGGTATCTTGAAAGGAATTGCATTGGACTTATAGATTGCTTTGGGTAGTATGACATTGTAGGATGTTAATTCCTTCTATCCATTAACACAGTATATGCTTCCACTTGCTTATATCCTTTTCAGTTCTTTCTTCAGCGTGTTATCATTTCCTGAGTACAGGTCTTTACATCCTTGGTAAAATTTATTCCTCTGCCTACTAGCAACGTGTTAGGCTCAGCAGGACTTAAGCTCCACAGGGTGGGTTGAGAGGGAGTACAGAATGTGGGGCTTTCTCACAGGCTGATGCTACAAGGGAGAGTATGCCCCACATAAGAAATATGGTGCCTGGGGTATGGAAGAATCACACACACACACACACAAAAGGTATAAGAAAGCGTTATTACTAACAAAATGAGGCTTTTTTGGAAGAGCAGCACAAGTTTCTAAGCAGGTCCAATAACAGCGTCAGAGAGCACAGAAAGACTAGCATAGGATTTATGATAGTCAAGGGGTGGGATTGTGTGAGATTTCCCATGGATATGGTGGGATTGCATGAATTGAATTAAACTTCTTACCAGCACCAAGAGAAGTATGTAGTCTTTTATTATCATAATTATTATTAGCTATTTTTCCCCCAGTTTTCTCAGATGTAAGGCAGATTGGGATGGTAAATGGAAGTAGTGTGAGGCTTAAAAGATGTCAGTAGTCATGTCAAAACTAGCATGAGACTATTAAAATTATTTACCCACATTAGCTTCTTTATGTATTCAATTTTTTAAATTAAAGAACGTTTTTAATCTCCTAAGCACACCAGGGAAAAATTAAGTTTTATAATGCAAGATTCATAATTAAGAATGAGATTCTACTGGATTAAATTTTGACTATAATATCTACGTACTTTTCTAAAGTTACATCTGTGCCATCATTTTAGCTCAGGACAAGCGGCAGTAAGTAGGAATGTTGAGAAAGGATCTCAAGGTATTCTCTAGTTTTATGGTTATCTCATTTAATAAATTTGTGAACAGTTAATTTGAAAACTTTGTGTATTCTCTTTTTTGATAGAAAAATGTGTATTCTCATTTCTTAACATCAGCATCCTCTAAAGGACAAAATTCTTTTCCATAATAACCATGCATTAAATAATAAGAATCATTTTTTACTCAATCTTTAATTTTAAAATATTCAAATTTATCAACATATTTTATGTATGCACTAAATTTTTTACTTTCCAAACTGAAATATTATACTTCACAGTTTACTCTCGAAATTTTTAACACAAATTAAAAAATTGCAAATGGTTACATTGAATGATGGGAATCAAGTAATTCAAGTTTATTTTCTTAGTCTTTATAATCACTGCCTTATTATTTGTTTTGAATATATCATTTAATCTCAGTAATATGTAATATCTAATATCACAAAGTTGAAAACAGACTATACCTAAAGTGATTTTGGAATTTTTCAAATTTTTAAATAATTACTTTTAAATCAAACATTTGTGTCTGAGTCCTACATCCCATGGGCCAACTTTACAATAAAAAAATATTCTAATTAACTTCCATTTAGGATACAATGTGTGGTCCTGGTTGGTTGGCTCAATGGTAGAGCATCAACCTGCCTGTGAATGTCTCAGATTCAATTCTGGTCAGGGCACACAGGAGAAGCACCTATCTGCTTCTCCAATCCTCTTCTCGCTTCTCTCTCTCTCCCTCTCCCTCCCTCTCTCTCTCTCTCTCTCTCTCTCTCTCTCTCTCTCTCTCTCTCTTTCTCCTCCTGCAGCCATGGCTCGATTGGAGCAAGTTGGCCCTGGACGCTGAGTATGGCCCCATGGCCTCCACCTCAAACACTAAAAAGAGCTCAGTTGCTGAGAAATAGAGCAACACCCCGATAGGCAGAATCACCCCTTAGTGGGCTTACAGGGTGGATCCCAGTTGGGGTGCATGCAGGAGTCTGTCTCTCTGACCTCCCTTCCTCTCACTGAATAAAATGAATGAATGAATGAATGAATGAACGAACAAACACAGGGAGGGAGGCAGGGAGGGAGAAATTGAGGGGTATATGGGGAGGGGGGATGCATTCGCGGAGACACTAAAATCTATGTAAACACAATAAATAAATTAAAAAATAATAATAATCAGGTTTCGCCTGACCAGGGAGTGGCACAATGGATAGAGCATAGGACCAGGACACAGAGGATCCAGGTTCCAAATCCCAAGGTCACTGGCTTGTTGTGAACTCATCTGGTTTGAGCACAACTCACCAGCTTAAAACCAAGGTCGCTGGCTTGAGCAAGGGATCACTTGGTCTGCTGTAGCCTCCTGGTCAAGGCACATATGAGAAAGCAATCACTGAACAATTAAGATGCCACAACAAAGAACTGATGATTCTCATCTCTCTCCCTTCCTGTCTGTCTGTCCCTATCTCCCTCTCTCTGTCTCTGTCACACACACACACACACACACACACACATACACACACACACACGAAAGAGAAAAAGAAAAAGAAATCACGTCTCTAAAGTACTTTGTGAGTGGTTATCTTTTTTCCTGTGTATATCACATAGGTCTGTTTTTATTTTTACAATCACTTTTAATGAAATATCTTTATAGATCATTTGGGTGAATGTGTTTACCAACAGTGAAGAAATATGGAAAAATATATACTATGTTACCATAGTCATATGTGGTTGACCACGTCTGACCAAACAAATAAAATAAATGAATTATCTGTGTATACATTGGTAATCAGAGGGAGTCTAAATATTTGAACCACATCATAGACTGACAAAGACTGAGCATAAAACCTCAGAGCTAAGGTCGGAGTAAAGTAAAAGAAGGAGTGAAGAATACATGTGGCCCTGTTCAGGTGACTTAGTGTGTATAGCACTGACCCAGTGCACCAGAGGTTATGTGTTCCACCTTCAGTCAGGGCAACTATGAGAAGCAATCAGTGAGTGCACAAATAAATGGAACTACGTAAAACAATGGGTTGATGCTTCTCTCTGTCTCTCACATGTGCTCTCTATCTGTCTCTTTCTCTGTCTCTCTCTCATTCTTCCTCTCTCTCTCTCCTTCAAATCAGTAAAAAATTTTGGAAAAAGAATACCTGTTATCTTACAAATATTATTAATACCTCCTAAGTTGGAATCCACATTGGTAATTGCTTATTTCTGACATTTACAATTATTTTATTTTTAGTTAATAATTAGTTTGCATTTGTAAGTATGCATTGTTTCCAAATAAACATTTAATTGCATTTTTCTATTGTTTTTTATTGGAACATTATAACTGTATTTGTTCATAATAATGATTCTATCTAAAATTTTTAGAACACTTTGAAGACTTTCAAAACAAAGTAAGACAGTTTTCTAAATGAATAGATTTCTGCCTTTTAACAACTTAAATTTTTCTTTATATCTAAAGTTCAACAAATAGAGAGACTGTTTATGTTTAATAAAATTATTTTTAGAGATGGTATTCAAACTGAGAATATTTTTAAGAAAAGGTAAATAATTGAAAATTTTACAATCTATTTTACTAACATTCTCTGGTATTTTGGATTACTTTTATCATTCATTTTAGAAAATTATTTTCAACAATTAGATACCATTTTAAAGTAATTTTTATATTTTTCAATACAGTCAATTTCTCATTTATGTAGGTTTTCCTATATAAATGGGAGGCATCAACTCATAATAGTTTCTTCCCTTGTGTGCCTTGACTGGACAAGCTCAGGGTTTTGAACTGATGATCTCAGCATTCCAGGTCGACGCTTTATCCATTGAGTCACCACAGGTCAGGCACAAATGTCTTTTATTAGTTTATTTAATGAGTGATGCATCAATTTATATAAATTACAAATAGTTAGAAATAATATAATTTTAAAGGGGTAGGAAAAATAAGATTTAGAAAATGAGAAAATTCTTAATGGCTGATTTTATTCCGTAAAATTTAATTCAGCTATAACTTTTTATAAACACAGAATATAAAATGATTTATACCCATTTTATAGGTGAAAGAAAGTATGCTAAGTATTTCAATATGGTATTAATGAATTATTTTAAAAATTTTACTTTCTAAATTACAATTACTTAGTGTCTTAACTTAGGACCCTTTAAAAATAGTCAGTGACAAGGATTCGGGTATAGTTATTTCACTTGAAGTAAGGAAAGAAGGAAAGTGAAATAAGGATAGAGGAAAGGCAGGGAGAGAAGGCACAGCCAGTTTGCTGGGGTGAATGCTACCTTGAGCATTTATGAATAATGCAGAACACCTAGATGAAATAGTTCACCTGAAGCATAAGAGGGTTGTTATTGGGAAATGTAAATTCTTCAACATTTTAGGTTGAGCTTGAGCCCAGGTTCAGTGGGCACAGCACTGGAAGAGATCCTCAGTGCAAAACAGAAAAACCAGTAGTAGGAAATTGAGATGGAACAAAGTCTGCATACAGTCTAACCTCCTCCAGACCCGGGTCCACAGCAGTGGTGAGATTCAGCTGGTTTGCACCAGTTCGGCAAAACCAATTCCTAAATTTTTGTTGAGTTCTGCACACCGGTTGTTAAAATGGCACCTGTAATCAGGGTTGTCTCTAAGGTAGGTGCCTGGGCAGCTGCTCAATGTGGAAATCACAAATTTACATCCCTTACTCTTTTTTAATGTTCACCTGGGCCATGGGTCCCCAAACTTTTTACACAGGGGGCCAGTTCACTGTCCGTCAGACCGTTGGAGGGCCAGACTATAAAAAAAATTATGAACAAATCCCTATGCACACTGCACATATCTTATTTTAAAGTAAAAAAACAAAACAGGAACAAATACAATATTTAAAATAAAGAACAAATAAATTTAAATCAACAAACTGACCAGTATTTCAATGGGAACTATGCTCCTCTCACTGACCACCAATGAAAGAGGTGTCCCTTCCGGAAGTGTGGCGGGGCCGGATAAATGGCCTCAGGGGACCGCATATGGCCTGCGGGCCATAGTTTGGGGACCCCTGATCTGGGCAATAGTGTATTCTAAGCACCATAGAATGTTCATTCTGTCCATAAGTGAAAAAAAATTCGATGAAACTATGCTTATAATATTTATTTATTCATTTCATAAAACTCATTATATCTTTCATGAAATACTACATTTTAATTCCCTCGCATTTTTTACTTCAGTAGGAAGTGAGAATGCCAATCAAGAAGCAATATGGAGTGGGATGCTTGAATCCATGTTAACACAATCAATTAAAAAATTAAATTTAAAAAAATCCAACTCAATACAAACCCAAATAAAATAAACTGCTACAAAATGGGGGAAATTAAAAAAGCTACTTGTTTATTGGCAAAAATAAACAAGCAATATAAAAATAATTTAAATAACAGTTTTATTGTTTTGTCAGGTATTTTAAAATATTTTTATTAATATTTTAACTTCTTATAACATAATCTAGTTTTGTGTACCTTTTTATTGTTTTTATTTAAGTATTAAATGCATGAAATAATAAACTACCTTTTGATATATTGGATTTTTTATACTTAAAATAGTCATTAGGGCAGAGAATCAGTTGTTAAATTATTTGAATCTCACCGCTGGTCCATAGGAATGATCAAAAGCAGAGACAAGGCTAGCTACTGTGATGCAGGGCTCTGGTGCATCTTACACTAGAGACATCAAGTCAGAAATAGATTGGGAAGTCATTTCTTTCTTTATTTACTTAATATAATCAACTTACTTGGGCAGAGACTGTTAATTAGTTTTCACATATTTTCTCTCTCGACTTTTTCTTATGAGGTTATATTTATGCTTTGTGGTCACTAAGATATATCTTATTATACTATTTTAGTAGTGTAGAGTATACTCAATAAAATTATGGCATTAATTAACACTCCCTGGTCCGTAAACATTTCTCAGCTGTATGAGTCACTATCTATTGAACTTCCAAGGACATACATACATTTCTCTTATTATTCAAAACGATTTTACTAATGGAGATTGTTCTTTCAGTTACTGACTGAAAGGATAAATGTGTGACTAATGGTCCCCTCCATCCTATATATAAATGCATACACTGTCCTTCAGCAATGACTTGCCTTGTTTGAGGCTGTTTACTAAGTCTCTTATACTCACTGTCTTTCCAACATCTTCACTGAAATAGAAACACCCCATTTCCAATTGCATTGTGTAGGGCTAAATTGATGTGCATTAAAATAGTAAAAAAATCTCTTCTAAAGGAAGCACTCTTTAGCTTCTATTTGTAATGCCTAAAAACATTAATCAGTATTCATGAAACAAAGAATACAAAATGTGGGGGGGGGCATTGCTTTTCTCATCAAATGTATAGGAAGAGACCAATATTTTTGAATTGAAAATGCTTTATATATTACTTCTATTTCTGCTTATTTTGGTCTGTGCTTTTTGCTTATTATGCTCTTAGATTTATTTTTTATAAAAAGGCTATTCAAATAAGATTATTTTGAGAACAAGTGACAGATTACCTACCTCTAGAGTCAGTTTTCTCTAACCTGAACACTCACCATACTCAGCAATCCTCTCTATTATATCTAATCACTTGCCAACTCCTTTGGGGTTTTCTTTCATCACAAATCTCTGGTTTCTATCCTGTCTTTTCCAGTCTCACTGCCACTATATAGCCAGATTGTCTTTCTATATTTGTTCATTATTTCCCAGAAAATAAGCATTGTACTAGATATAATACGTTCCTAATAATTTCAGATATATAAGATAATACCAACTGCTAGACTTTTTTTTAGCCTAAAGTATCAGAAATTAATTAAAGTAGTTCCAACCTAATCCAAAGATTAATGTCCAGAATAGAGAGTTATTGCAGAGCACACAGAGACAGTAAGAGGTACCAACCAGGCTGAAGGGCAAACCAGAACTAGAAATCAGGCTGTAGCACAACCCAGACCAGAAATTCATCAGAAAACAGGCAATTACTACTTTTGTCTCATGGATGTTTCTTATCCCTGTTTCTCTTTCTGTTACTATTGAGATCTTTGGACTTCTTATACACTAGTTGTCACTACCCCTTTAAGTGTTCGTGTTTTTTTTTTGTTTGTTTGTTTTTTATTCATTTTAGAGAGGAGAGAGAAAGGGAGAGAGAGAGACAGAAGAGAGAGACAGAGAGAGAAGGTGGGGTGGAGCTGGAAGCATCAACTCCCATATGTGCCTTGACCAGGCAAGCCCAGGGTTTTGAACCGGTGACCTCAGCATTTCCAGGTCGATGCTTTATCCACTGCGCCACCACAGGTCAGGCAAGTGTTTGTGTTTAAACACGGACAACCAACTGCTCCCAAGTTTATGTGTTAGAACTAAATGACTGCCACAGTAGAAGATTAACACTTTAATGTGAACTCCTCACACTCCCCCTTACTCATAAAGTCTTAGCAGTACTGGTTTTCAGCCATCCTGTGACTCTTTAAAATGGCAATTAGCTAAGAGTGGACATATTAGTACTCTCTGCTGGAAAACTAAAATAAAGCTTAAGGATCTTTCTCTCTCTCTCCAGTAAATATATGTGAATTGTAATAACATTCTGAATAGAGAAACCCAGAAGATGTTGTCTAACTCAGATAATTGACTTAATTAGGAACATCACAGTAAGTCAAAAGGAAAGACAGCATATTAAGGCTTAGGCAAAAATATTCTTAGAAAGGACAAGCCTCACAATGTCCTTTGAAATCCTACTTCTTCAACATCAGCTCACATTTTATTTGGCTTGATAAGTGCTCAGGAATAAGCTTTCAGTGATGGGCCTCATGCTGGCCCAACCCAGAGGAGGGACCTGCGAGGACACGTCACTAGCATGACAGCCACAAGCATCTCAGAGAATTCTCTCGTATCTAAGTGAAGTCTTTTCCCTTAAAATCCTTCCCCTGGCTGTTTAGATAAAACAAGCTCAAAGGAAATACAGGAAAAAAACTAGACATACCTGGTGTCTGTAATTCTAGGCCACACTGATAGAAAGAGTGGTTAATTCACTTCCTATGTATCACATCTAAGGGGGTTCTATTCAAATGATTTTGTTCACAAAAAAATTTCTGAGTTTAAAAACACACATTCTCATTCTCTCTCTCTCTCTCTCTCTCTCTCTCTCTCTCTCTCTCTCTCTCTCTTTTTCTCTGTCTCTTTTTACACAAACACTGAATACAAGGAGAACTGCTGAATCCGAATCACCTAGGTCCGTTGGGAAGGTGCACACCTGTGGACTGTGATAATACCATAAGAATGCCTAGTGGATACAGAATTAATATCATTGTGAAAAGATTGGAAATAAAACTGCATTTTTTTTTTTTGGCAAAAAGGCTCTTTCTTTTGGGATAGGACACAGAAGGCAAAAAACTGCAGAGCTCTGGCCACCTGGGAATTGGACCCAGTCAACCATGTTTTCCCTGACAGCATTTTTTCAGACTTGACAGTAGATAGGAGCTGCTCCTGGAATGGAGAGGTTTGTGCTTCTGTGCATGAGCGGCTGTTTCCCGTCAGCCTCTGATCTTCCTGGAAGTCTCAGAGGAAGAACTTACTGTCTGAATTCTGTTGTTTGAAGTGTCAGGAGAACCCAAAGCCTCAGCTGCAAAGTCACACATGTAAGACTATCAGAAAGCCTCATCCATGCCCTGTGTAGACAGTGGCCTGAAATAACTTGTATTTTCCTACCTAAAATACTAGCGCTAATGAAAAGAACACAATTCTTTACAGGATAAATGTATATTTATATTTCATTGCTTGTGACTTCAAGTCACCAATTTATATAAAAATTCCTAACCATGGAAATAATTTGCTTAATTATGCTTAACATAAACTATGGTACCTTAGAGCATGGTAAAATATTTTCTTAAGAGTCTTCAGCTGGTGACGTCACGAAAATGGCGCCGTGAGCAGCGCGTCCGACAGCTCTCCCCTAAATCACAACAAATATATCAACTAGAAACAGAAAAATTTATCCTCGGAGCATTCCGGAGTTCCACACAAACTGATAGCGAAAGGACTGTTATCACTTGAATCTGAGAGACGAGGGTGTGGAGGAATCTACCACAGGGACGTTCTTTCAAACCGCGAGGAAGTGCGCCTGTGGTGAGTCAGCCCATATTTGGGAACCGCGAGCCGCCACCGGGAGCCGCCGTGAGCGGCCGCCGCGAGCGCCACCGCGAGCCGCCACGAGCCGCCGCGAGCAGCCGCGAGCGCCCGGTCCAGTTGAGCACCGCTGACGTTCCCAGCGGCCCGCACACTGCGAGTGGGGGTCGCCGGCCACCGGTGCCCGGAGCGCCCCATTCGCGCGCGTGCCTTGGGCATTCCATGCGCCCAGGGTGCCCTGCTGGCCCGCACACCCAGGGGGCTCCATTATCCTGCGCCTGGTGCGGTCCAGCCGCCAGCGGCGGGGCGAGCGGGAGAGGCTTGGGAGATTCTCTCCGTGGGCGGGGCACCTCACCCAGCCATTCAAGCTAACAATCAAGCGTTGGGGGAGGGGCCCGCGCAGGCAGCCTAAAATACCTTCGGAAGCACAGCTGCGACCCAATCACTGAAATTAGCTTAACCCATGAAATCTGCGCACCCTCGGTTCTAATTGATAAGATCTCTCTCAGTTCAGCGATCCAAGACAAGAGGCGTGATATTTTTTAGTGCCTCTCGCTAAAGGGGTGGGGGCAACTTCTGATTGATAGAGCCTCCATATTCAGGGATAAACGCTAACAAGAAGGACTTGGCAGATAATAAGGTCTATACTACACTAGTCGTAAGCAGAGACTAGTGCCTCTTCTTCCCTGCAAAAACAGGCTACAAAGTGTGGAAAGCCTGGGTTGAGAGGTCCAACTAAATGATAGGCGCTGAACAGTCACCTTGACAACAATTGACTCCCAACCCCGCCTGATTACACTGGAGGCCCTGACTCTCAGAGCCTTTCCCAAAGCCTTGCACTGAGTGGGGATAGAGTGGGGATTTCCCAGCTCTTTGAGCCTCTTACTCCCCAGGCAGAAGCAGTTGCAGCCTTATAGCTGGATCACCAGGCTGCTAATTCAGAAAGGGGGGACTAGGAGAGAGAATCCAGGAAAGCAAACTCTCTCATCGTTGGACCCTGCAAACGCCAACAAGCCTTGACCTCCAGCAAGACTAAAGCGAATTATATGACATTGCCATAGAATCCCATCAACTGCAAATCCCTACCTAAGTGTGACACAGGGGCAGAGCCTGGGGTACAGAGTCACCGACCAGGAAGAGGGAGAGAAAAGAAAAAGGAAGAAGTTAACCTCTCAAAATCAAGAAAAATCCACAGACTTTACAACTTGATCCACTAATTTTTTTTTTGTTGTTGTTTGTTTCTTCTATCTTATTGCCTTTATTTCCTCCACCTCGGTCCTTCTATTCTCTGCCCATCTTATGCTTCCCCTTTCTTGAACTACACTACCCATGAGTGTTGCATTTTATTTCTCTTCTTCATCCTCACCCTCCTTTAAGGTTATACTCCAAAACACTTAACTCTCACTCTCTCCTCTTTTGTTTTTTTTTGTCTTGCTTTATTTTGTTTTTTTCTCTTCCTATTTTATTTCTTCCTTCGTTTTTCTCTTTTTCTTATTTTTTCCTTTCTATTCGTTTTTTCTTTTCTCATTTTACTTTCCTCCCATATAACCCTCAATCACGAACAAATTAGTTAATTTGGGACTCAAGGCTTTTTTTTGGCTTTATTTCTCTTTTTTGCTTTTGTTTTTATTTTTTTTTTCTTGTTTGTTTATTTTTGTGGCATTTTGGGTCCTCCCAACCCAAGGTCTCCATTGTATTTAGTCTTCGCTCCACTTAATACAACAGATTTTTACTTATTATTTTTATTTTTTCTTCTTTATTATTCTTTTTTGGTCCTTTTTTCTGGTTCCCTCTTATCCCTCTCATTATATCTCTTAGTTGACCATCACTTACAAGCAAATCATCTTATGCTTGTCTAAGATTTTCTTTTTCTTTTTTTTTTGAATTTAGTAGGTCCCTACTCCCTTTTTTTTGCCCCTTGAACTTTTCACCCCAAATCAGGCCCTCCATTATAGGCACGATATTTCCCTGAGGAGGGGAGAGGAGGGAAAGAGAAGAGAGAAAAAAGGGGGAAATAATAAATTATTACTGTTTTTTTTTTGTGGGGTGTTTTACCTTTTTTTTTTTTTTATTTTTTACTCTTTAGTAATTCTAATTAGTGCTATCAACAAGACCACCCTCAGATGCCGATAAGAAAGAGGAAATCGAATATTATGGATACAAAAGAAAGAGAGGTAACACAAATAGATGTGGAAAAATCTATGGAGAAAAGACTTAACATATTGGAAGCCTTGGAGCTAAATGACAGAGAATTTAAAATAGAAATCTTAAAAATACTCAGAGATATACAAGAAAACACAGAAAGGCAATTTAGGGAGATCAGAAAACAACTCAATGAACACAAAGAATATATTACCAAGGAAATTGAAACTATAAAAACAAATCAAACAGAAATGAAAAACTCAATTCACGAGCTGAAAAACGAGGTAACAAGCTTAGCTAACAGAACAGCCCAGATTGAAGATAGGATTAGTGAAATAGAAGACAAACAACTTGAGGCACAACAGAGAGAAGAAGAAAGAGACTCAAAAATAATAAAAAACGAGAAAGCCCTACAGGAATTGTCTGACTCCATCAGAAAGAATAACATAAGAATAATAGGTATATCAGAGGGAGAAGAGAAAGAAAATGGAATGGAGCATATACTCAAACAAATAATAGATGAGAACTTCCCAAGCCTGTGGAAGGAACTGAAGCCTCAAATTCAAGAAGCAAACAGAACACCAAGTTTTCTTAACCCCAACAAACCCACTCCAAGGCACATCATAATAAAGATGACACAAACCAATGACAAAGAAAAAATTCTCAAGGCAGCCAGGGAAAAGAAGAGTACAACATATAAAGGAAGGCCTATTAGATTATCATCAGATTTCTCAGCAGAAACTCTACAAGCTAGAAGAGAGTGGACCCCAATATTTAAAGCCCTGAAAGAGAGGAACTTTCAGCCAAGAATACTATACCCATCAAAGCTATCCTTCAAGTATGAAGGAGATATAAAAACATTCACAAATACAGAAAAGATGAGAGAATTTATCAACAGAAAGCCCCCACTCCAGGAAATACTAAAGGGGGTTTTCCAACCAGATTCAAAGAACAAAAGAAAACAACACCACAAGTAACAGCTCCACCAAGAACACAATAAAACCAAACTTAAACTGTGACAACAAAGGAAAAAAAGGGGGGAGAGGATGGAGATTAACAGTAGCAAAGGATGATGAAGTGCAGAAATACTTATAAGATAGGGTACTACAATGAATATGGTAGGTACCCTTTTCATTACTTAATGGTAACCACCCTTAAAAAAACCACCACAAAATCACTCAACTTAAAAAAGGTAGCAACAGAGGAAAGAAGTATGGAACACAAACAAACAAAAACAAATGATAAAAAAACAAAAGAGAAGAATCAAACTAGATACAAAACTAACAGAAAGCAATTTATAAAATGGCAGTAGGGAACCCACAAGTGTCAATAATTACACTAAATGTAAATGGATTAAACTTACCAATAAAAAGACACAGAGTAGCAGAATGGATTAAAAAAGAAAATCCAACTATATGCTGCCTACAAGAAACACATCTAAGCAACAAGGATAAAAACAAATTCAAAGTGAAAGGCTGGAAAATAATACTCCAAGCAAACAACACCCAAAAAAAAGCAGGCGTAGCAATACTCATATCTAATAATGCTAACTACAAGACAGAAAAAGTACTCAGAGACAAAAATGGTCATTTCATAATGATTAAGGGGAAGTTGAATCAAGAAGACATAACAATCCTTAATATATATGCACCAAACCAAGGAGCACCAAAATATATAAGACAGCTACTTATTGACCTTAAAACAAAAACTAACAAAAATACAATCATACTTGGAGACCTCAATACACCACTGACGGTTCTAGATCGGTCATCCAAACAGAGAATCAATAAAGATATAGTGGCCTTAAACAAAATACTAGAACACCTGGATATGATAGACATCTACAGGACACTTCATCCCAAAGCGACAGAGTATACATTTTTCTCTAGTGTACATGGAACATTCTCAAGAATTGACCATATGTTGGGCCACAAAGACAATATCAGCAAATTTAGAAAAATTGAAATTGTACCAAGCATATTTTCTGATCATAAAGCCTTGAAACTAGAATTCAACTGCAAAAAAGAGGGGGAAAAGCCCACAAAAATGTGGAAACTAAACAACACACTTCTAAAAAATGAATGGGTCAAAGAAGAAATAAGCGCAGAAATCAAAAGATATATACAGACAAATGAAAATGAAAATACGACATATCAGAATCTCTGGGATGCAGCAAAAGCAGTAATAAGAGGAAAGTTCATATCACTTCAGGCCTATATGAACAAACAAGAGAGAGCCGAAGTAAACCACTTAACTTCACACCTTAAGGAACTAGAAAAAGAAGAACAAAGACAACTCAAAACCAGCCGAAGAAAGGAGATAATAAAAATCAGAGCAGAAATAAATGAAATACAGAACAGAAAAACTATAGAAAAAATCAATAAAACAAGGAGCTGGTTCTTTGAAAAGATCAACAAAATTGACAAACCCTTGGCAAGACTCACCAAGGAAAAAAGGCACAGGACTCAAATAAATAAAATCCAAAATGAAAGAGGAGAGATCACCACAGACATCATAGATATACAAAGAATTATTGTAGAATACTATGAAAAATTATATGCCACCAAATACAACAATCTAGAAGAAATGGATAAATTCCTAGAACAATACAACCTTCCTAGACTGAGTCATGAAGAAGCAGAAAGCCTAAACAGACCAATCAGCAGGGAGGAAATAGAAAAAACTATTAAAAACCTCCCCAAAAATAAAAGTCCAGGCCCAGACGGTTATACTAGTGAATTCTATCAAACATTCAAAGAAGACTTGGTTCCTATTCTACTCAAAGTCTTCCAAAAAATTGAAGAAGAAGCAATACTTCCAAACACATTTTATGAGGCCAACATAACCCTCATACCAAAACCAGGCAAGGATGGCACAAAGAAAGAAAACTACAGACCAATATCTCTAATGAATACAGATGCTAAAATACTAAACAAAATACTGGCAAACCGAATACAACAACATATTAAAAAAATAATACATCATGATCAAGTGGGATTCATCCCAGAATCTCAAGGATGGTTCAACATACGCAAAACGGTTAACGTAATACACCATATCAACAAAACAAAGAACAAAAACCACACGATCTTATCAATAGATGCAGAAAAGGCTTTTGATAAAATACAACACAATTTTATGTTTAAGACTCTTAACAAAATGGGTATAGAAGGAAAATATCTCAACATGATAAAGGCCATATATGATAAACCATCAGCCAACATCCTATTAAATGGCATAAAACTGAGGACTTTCTACCTTAAATCAGGAACAAGACAGGGTTGTCCACTCTCTCCACTCTTATTGAACGTGGTGCTAGAAGTTCTGGCCAGAGCAATCAGACAAGACAAAGAAATAAAAGGCATCCATATCGGAAAAGAAGAAGTAAAGGTATCACTTTTTGCTGATGATATGATCCTATACATCGAAAACCCGAAGGACTCCACAAAAAGATTATTAGAAACAATAAACCAATACAGTAAGGTCGCAGGATACAAAATTAACATACAAAAGTCCATAGCCTTTCTATATGCCAACAATGAAATATTAGAAAACGAACTCAAAAAAATAATCCCCTTCATGATTGCAACAAAAAAAATAAAATACCTAGGAATAAACATAACAAAGAATGTAAAGGACCTATATAATGAAAATTACAAAGCATTGTTAAGGGAAATCGAAAAAGATACAATGAGATGGAAAAATATTCCTTGTTCTTGGATAGGAAGAATAAATATTATCAAAATGGCCATATTACCCAAAGCAATATACAAATTTAATGCAATTCCCATCAAAATCCCTATGAGATTTTTTAAAGAAATGGAACAAAAAATCATCAGATTTATATGGAACTATAAAAAACCCCGAATAGCCAAAACAATCCTAAGGAAAAAGAATGAAGCTGGGGGCATTACAATACCTGACTTTAAACTATATTATAGGGCCACGATAATCAAAACAGCATGGTATTGGCAGAAAAATAGACACTCAGACCAATGGAACAGAATAGAAAGCCCAGAAATAAAACCACATATATATGGTCAAATAATCTTTGATAAAGGGGCCAACAACACACAATGGAGAAAAGAAAGCCTCTTCAACAAATGGTGTTGGGAAAACTGGAAAGCCACATGCAAAAGAATGAAACTCGACTACAGCCTGTCCCCGTTACTAAAATTAATTCAAAATGGATCAAAGACCTAAATATAAGACCTGAAACAATAAAGTACATAGAAGAAAACATAGGTACTAAAATCATGGACCTGGGTTTTAAAGAACATTTTATGAACTTGACTCCAATGGCAAGAGAAGTGAAGGCAAAGATAAATGAATGGGACTACATCAGAATTAAAAGTTTTTTCTCAGCAAGAGAAACTGATATCAAAATAAACAGACAGCCAACTATATGGGAACTGATATTTTCAGACGACAGCTCAGATAAGGGCCTAATATCCAAAATTTACAACGAACTCATAAAACTCAACAACAAACAAACAAACAATCCAATTAAAAAATGGGAAGAGGACATGAACAGACACTTCTCCCAGGAAGAGATACAAATGGCCAATAGATATATGAAAAGATGCTCAGCTTCATTAGTTATTAGAGAAATGCAAATCAAAACTACAATGAGATACCACCTCACTCCTGTTAGATTAGCTATTATCAACAAGACGGGTAATAGCAAATGTTGGAGAGGCTGTGGAGAAAAAGGAACCCTCATTCACTGTTAGTGGGACTGTAAAGTAGTACAACCATTATGGAGGAAAGTATGGTGGTTCCTCAAAAAACTGAAAATAGAACTACCTTATGACCCAGCAATCCCTCTACTGGGTATATACCCCAAAACCTCAGAAACATTGATACATGAAGACACATGTAGCCCCATGTTCATTGCAGCACTGTTCACAGTGGCCAAGACATGGAAACAACCAAAAAGCCCTTCAATAGAAGACTGGATAAAGAAGATGTGGCACATATACACTATGGAATACTACTCAGCCATAAGAAATGATGACATCAGATCATTTACAGCAAAATGGTGGGATCTTGATAACATTATAAGGAGTGAAATAAGTAAATCAGAAAAAAACAAGAACTACATGATTCCATATATTGGTGGAACATAAAAATGAGACTAAGAGACATGGACAAGAGTGTGGTGGTTACCAAGGGTGGGGGGGAGGGAGGACATGGGAGGGAGGGAGGGAGAGAGTTAGGGGGAGGGGGAGGGGCACAGAGAACTAGATAGAGGGTGGCGGAGGACAATCTGACTTTGGGCGAGGGGTTTGCAACATAATTTAATGACAAAATAACCTAGACATGTTTTCTTTGAATATATGTACCCTGATTTATTAATGTCATCCCATTACCATTAATAAAAATTTATAAAAAAAAAAAAAGAGTCTTCAAATGACAGAATATTTGCATCTTTGTTATTCCATAATGCAAGCCCTGCATTAATTGCTCTGTCTAAAGAGCATTTCAGCGCCTTTTCTAAGCATAGTGATTCCTCAAACATCAAATATGGACGGGCTACACTGCCTCGGCTCCTGAAAGGAAGTCACTTTTATGGATATCTTACACGGCAGTGGTTAATTAACAAACAGAAATTCTGTCTTGAGTATGACATGATTTCACTCACATGTAAAATCTAATGAACAAAATGAACTAACAAGCAAAATAAAGACAGACTCATAGAGAGCAGGCTGGAGCTATGGGAGGGGGGATTGAGGCTGCGTGGAAAGGGAGAGGGATTGAGAGTAAAAGAAGCTCGCGGACAGTGACAACCATGAGGTGATTGTGGGGAAAGACAGGGTGGGGGTGTGAAGGAGGGTATGGGGAAGATAAATCGTGATGGAAGGAGCCTTAGCTTTGGGGAGTGAACACATAGTACAGTGTACAGATGATGTGCTGTGGAACCATGCAGCTGAAACCTGTATAATTTTGTGAACCAGTGTCATCCCAATAAATTCAATGAAAAGGAAAAACAAATGAAAAAAAAAGTGTTCCTCTTCATAGTACCAAAGCTACGCTGAGAGTATTTCTCATAGAATATGTCCTTTTAACTACCTGTGGCTTCTCTCATGGGAAGTCAAAGGTGCTTCTCAAGTTCAGACTCAGAACTCACTAGGTCCCCTGATTTGATCCATTTCTGCTAACCACAGAAATATCCTCATTCTTGATTGAACTGCATCAAAACACTGCTCTGACTGTCAAGCCCAGCTGAAGCCCCACCACCTAGAGAAGCTGGAAACCCAACACCAGTTCTGTCGGCAGCTGCGGCAACCTCTCCAACTCCTTCCTCATCCAAATAAAAAATATTGCACAAAGCTGAGGAAGAAACATTTCTTCTATGTTAATTCTTGGTTATGGGTATTCCACAGGAAAAAAGGCTAGGCCTCAAGTGTTATAGTTACTTCATTGTTCAGCTTTTCAAAATTTATAAACGTCCACACATCACCTCCATGCTCAAACCTCCCTGATTCAGGGCAGATATAAATGTCTACCAGCTGCCCATCGTGTCTAAGAAGACAGGGCTCTGTGGCCTATACAGCAGTCATGTCTCAGTCCAATCAACCCCATCCACAGCTGCACATTGATTCTAAAAAGCAACAGGCCCAGTTCTATCCATTTATGTTATCTCAGCCAGGGCTATCCCAGTCAGTCAAACACCTTATCACATCTGTGAAACTCACTGAGGAAGCGGATGAAGGTGGGGAGAGAGAAAACACAAATTGCTGGAGGCAATTTGAAGATGAAGGGCACCACCCCAGAATATGCCGCAGTATACATCAAATGCCAACAAATATTTGGAACAAAGTGGAGCCACAAGCCTGCCTGGTAAGAAGTCTAAGCAGTAGACCACACGTCCAGATAAAAGACCCCATTATACATGCTTTAACATATAATATTTTTCTAAATGTCTGTTCCCAAATATTATAACTAAAATTGTGCAGATAGCATGCTATTTCCACAACAAAGGGGAGCCTGCACTGTATAATTACAAATTGGTTTTATTTATGTTACCCACTTACTTCCTCAGGGAGATGATTATTTCTCTATCTGGAGAATGTATGGAATAGCATAGTTTTATGTTTATTTGATAATAGTGTGAACAGAACTTTTTTTTTCTTTTAAATGCAAAAGCAATTAAATGGGCTTCCTATTGTCCTTTAGCTCTTTGTTCTTATATAATGTGGAATACACTTAAAATTCCTGCATGCCTTTTTGTTGAACCTAGAGTTATTCATAATGTGATTTCTTTGTTCATCCTTCTGCTCTGCCCATTAAAGAGTGGTTGGTGTTTACTGTGTAAGGTTACTGGCTCATCGACTAAGAAAAGCTTTCTTATTTCTGAAGCTCTGAGAGTTACTTATGTCCCTCAGAACAGTGGTTCCCAAACCTGGATGATCAACAGAATTTCCTGTAGAGATATATATTTCTAATCCATTCACCAGGCACTATCTTGAAAGATTCTGATTTAGTGGATACAAGATTTTATTTAACTGAGTGCATTCTGATGTTCACAATCACTGCTCTATGGGAGAGCAATCTCAGAACAGCAAAAAGCACCACTCAGGCTCCCCTTCAGAAACTGAGGAGCTGTTTCTCTAACTGCTGTCAATGTTACTGACAAAGAGGCTTAACACTGCCAGCTGAAGGAGTTGTCTAATCAGAAGGGGCTGTTTTGCCAAGGGCCTGATGCACCAAGGCTCAGCCTTTTATAGCACCTGGGAGAAACTGTGGAGGGTTATCTCACTTTCGGACCTCCTCATAGGGCTGGCTAAGGCCAACAGTCAATCTGCTTTGTAG
Organism: Saccopteryx bilineata; assembly: GCF_036850765.1. Taxonomy (NCBI): domain Eukaryota; kingdom Metazoa; phylum Chordata; class Mammalia; order Chiroptera; family Emballonuridae; genus Saccopteryx; species Saccopteryx bilineata. The sequence continues at coordinate 185,937,872 of NC_089494.1, forward strand.
CTCCAGTCTCCCTGAATCTGGCCACTTCCAAGGGCGGATCCTAAGGACACTCCCTACAACACCTGTACACTGTTCTCCCTTTCCCGGTCAGCTTCTTGCCCCACCCCACCACAGTTATTTCACGAGAGTTAGGATGTCAAAAGTGAGCCCTCCCTAAGGATTCTAAATAAATTCCTCCTCTAAATAAATATAAACCTAACTCCAAGAAGGAAATAACTGTTTAGCCTGCCAACCACCTGACCCTAAGGAAACCCAGCTGGTTTACCTGCTTCTTGTTTTCAATTATTTGCTCACAGCTCCTGACCAATCACAATGCATTGTTTCCTCCAATACCTTCTCCTTGATTTCTGTTATTCAGATTCCTGTTTCTGTCATGTCTACTCAAATTTACACTCTCCCTCGAAGCTTTACCACTTTATTTTCTCTCTACTTATCTGTAAAAGTGTATGCAAATCTCCAGCATGATTATTAATTTCCTTATATATTAGCTTCTAATCTATAGAGAGATAATATGTTCCTGGAGAGAAAGAACCAAGTCTTCTGTTTTGATCATGTATGGTTTTTTCTTTGTTTTTTGGGTTTTTTTTTTTTTTTTGCTTCGTTGTAACTCTATGCCCATTGAATGAATGGAAGGTCACAAAGAATAACGACTGATGTTCTAACATAAGAACTTGTTTTCTCTAGCCACTGATTTTACCAGGCTTTCTGAGAGATGTAAGTATGTATACACACTTCTGGAAAATAACCTCTTTCCCAACTATAATAACTTATTAAAATGTTCAAATTTTAATATCTTTTTTATAAAAATCCTGATTTATTTTAGAACGTATTACTCTGACTTCTGTATATGTTTAAACTGAAAAGTTTGTAATGTTATAATTTATTCTGTGTAGTAAATCAATTTTGATATCTGTGATGTCTTTGTGTGATTGGCAAGTCTTTTTCTTAATATCTGAGTTATAATGGCAGCCGTGTTTTCCCAGTAATGTGCTTTGTTGTTGAGTTGCATTGTTCCTTGTTTGGGAGAATGAAGGAATAAAATTCTGTTAAAAAAAAAAGCTCTGAAAGTAAAATTAGAAGATTTAAATATGTTTGTCATTTACAAGCTCTGGTACTTTGTACAGTTATTTGATGTGTCTGTTTTTCCATTCACTTTACTATAAAATGGGAATGAAAATCGTGTTCTCCACTTTGGGTTGCTGAGAGATATAAATGCTTTGAATGCATGTGTTTAACATATCAGCATATTATGGATTTGAAGCTTGTCTTTTTCCATTTTTAAGTAATTTTTAAAAAAGAGTTTCTAATTTAGTTTATATGAGTTCAAGTCAAAACTCAAGGATCTAGATTCACATACATTACAGTAAGGTAAAGGTATGAAAAAATTAAAGTGAATGTAAGTTATATAGATAGCTGTATGCCTATAATATAGAATTTAAATTCAAAAATTAAACTCTTATGTTCTTCACTGCAATATCATATTATGACTAGAGAACTCTTCAGACAAGTAAAATCTCAACTCTCCCAATTGTGAAACCTATCTGTAGATACCAAAATTCTTTAAGGCACATTAAAGTTTTATAGAAAAAAAAAACTTTAAAAAAAAACTGAAGCCTGAGCAGGCGGTAGCACAGTGGATAGAGGTCAGATGGGATGCTGAGGATCCAGGTTCAAAACTCTGAGGTCATCGGCTTGAGCACGAGCTCATTTGTCTTGAACACAGGCTCACCAGCTTGAGAGCATGGGGTCACTGGCTTGAGCATGGGATCATAGACATAACCCTGTGGTCACTGGCCTGAGACCAAAGGTTGCTGGCTTTAACAATGGGTCACCTGCTCTGCTGTAGCCCCCTCTTCACCTCCCCAATCAAGGCACATACGAGAAAGCAATCAATGAACAACTAATGTGCCACAACAAAGAATTGATGTTTGTCATCTCTCTCCTTTCCTGTCTATCTGTCCCTATCTGTCCCTTACTCTGTCTCTGTCACACACAAAAAAGAAAAACTAAAATTACTAAAACTACAGAAGCACCTATCAGATTCTCTGTAGCACTTTTTGCTGCTGTAAACCTGCATGAGATTGGCCTTGTGCCAAAGTGGCCTCAGCACCAACACTGGCTTCTTCCTGTAATTCATTCGCAGCAAAGAATTCTGGCTCACCTGGAGAATTTCCTTCTTCTTCACCAGAGCTTTCATTCTCTGTTGCACCTTTATCATTATTGATGGCAATGGCTTCATCCAGAGCTGCATCCATAACTGTGGTCATTCCCGTACTGACTTCAGCAGTTTTACTGGTGGCAACATCTGGAACCTCGGGCCTGGTTTTAACACTGACTGTGATGGTCACCACCTAAGCAAACCATAAAAATCAGAGAAGAAAACATAGGCAGTAAAATTTCCAACATTTCTCACAGTACTATTTTATTCTGATACATCGCCTTATGTAAGAAAAACAAAAGAAAAAAAAAACAAATGCAACAACAGCAAACTAAAAGGTTTTTGCACAGCAAAGGAAACCATAAACAAAATAAAAAGACAACACACTAACTGGGAAAACATTTTCATCAATGATACATCTAATTAGAGGTTAATATCCAAAATCTATAAAGAACTTATACAACACAACAACAAAGAAAGAGAACTTATACAACTCAACACCCCCCCCCAAAAAAAAGCAAAAAAAAAAAAAACCCACAAAAAAACAATTAAGACATGGGAAAATTACTTGAATAGATATTTATTTAAATAGGGCATACAGATGGCCAATAGATTTATGAAAAAATTATCAATGTCACTAATCATCAGAGAAATACAGATTAAAACCACAGTGAGATATCACCTCATACCTCTCAGAATGACTATCATTAATAAATCAACAAACAAGTGTTGGTAAGTATATGAAGAAAAGGGAACCCTCATGCACCATTGGTGGGAATGCAGACTTGGTGTAGTGACTGTAGAAAGTATGATAGTAAGGAGTTACCTCAAAAAATTAATAATTGGCCCTGGTGGAGTGCCTCCGCTGGATAGAATGTCATCCGATATGCTAAGATTGCAGGTTGATCCCTGGTCAGGGAACATGCAAGAATCAACCAATGAATACATGAATAAGAGGAACAACAAATTGATGTTTCTCTCTCTCTCTCAAATCAATAAATTTAAAAAAATATTTAAAATTTTAAACTGGAACTGCCATGTGATGCAGAAATTCCACATCTGGGAATATATCTAGAATAACCCAAAACACTGATTTAAAAGAGTATATGCACCCTTATGTTCACTGCAGCATTATTTACAATTATTTCATTGTTCAAATCTACTGATGAGTAGATAAAAAAAAAAGCAGTGGTACACTTGCACAATGGACTACTACTCAGCCACAAAAAAGAAGGAAATTTTACCTCTTGCAACAGTATCGATGAACCTGGAGAAAATTATTTTAAGTGAAATAAGCCAGCCAGAGAAAGACAAATATTTTATGATTTCACTTACATGTGGCATCTAATGAACAGAACAAACTATCAAAATAGAAACAGACTCAGAGACGCAGAGAACATACTGACAGCTGTCAGAGGGGAGCTGGATGAAAGAAGTGAACACACTAAACAAACAAGAAAACTTCACAGAAACAGACAACACTAAGTTCCATAAAATGCTGAATAAATCCTATTATTTATGATAAGACGTTTAATTCATGAACTACAGTTACACATCTATTACTTAAAACACACCTGCCAAATGAAACAATGAAAAAATGGAGTGATTCATGAGGTAAAATGCCTGGGAGCTGGTACATGGTCCTTTTCTGGTAAAGGTTAGCTCTTTTTTATTTTTTTTTATTATTATTAAGTTAGAGGAGGGGAGGCAGAGACAGACTCCACTAATGACCTGACAGGATCTACCCAGCAAGCTCTCTACGGGGTTATGCTGTGCCCATTTGGGGCATTGCTCTGTTGCTTAGCAACCCAGTTTTCCTTTGCACCTGAGGCAAAGGCCACAGAGCCATGCTCAGCACCCGGAGCCAACTTTCTCCAGTTGAGCAATGACTGCAGGAGGGGAAGAGAGAGAGAAAGAGAGAGAGAGAGAGAAAGAGAGAGAGAGAGAAGCGAGAGGGGGAGGGGAGGAGAAGCAGATAGTCACTTCTTCTGTGTGTCCTGACCAGAATTGAACCTGAGACATCCACACATACACCAGGCTGATGCTCTACCACTGAGCCATCTGGCAGTGCCTAAGGTTAGGTCTTGTGGCATCTAAAATTATTTATACTCCGCATTATTCATCATTGTTAATATGGTATTTCAGTGTATGGTAGAGATGGGACCCATGATGGTACATTCACTCTTAACTCTCAGAACTGGAAATAACTCAGTTTGGGAAAAGAATATGTCAAACCTAGCAGTTGGTTGAATACTGTGGCATCTTTCCTCTTATCATTGCAGAAAACCATACATCTTGATAGTTTAGTAGTTAAGTATATAAACTTGTGGTTTTAAACCATGTGGTTTATCACAGTGACTTGTGAAGACTTAAAATATGCTTTCCCATTTAACTTCTAGATTCACATTTAGTTGGAATGGCATGAGTTCCAAATATGTGTATTTTTAAATTTCCTAGGTGATTTTCATGTGCATCCGGGTTACAAACCATGATAAAACTAGCAGGTTAAAATTGTTGGCATTATTAATTAGGTCATGGGGAAACAAAGGTGTGATGATGCTTGAAATTTTGAATAGAGTATTATCTTCTTAAAGTTAAACTATAAGTGGACACATAATATAATGGAGTTTAGAGGTGGCTGTACCTTAATGAAGCCATTACCACCTCTAGAGAAAGCATATATATATTAGAAAAAGTGCTAATAAATAATGAAAGAATCAAAAATGGAGAGAGAGTACTAGAAGAAAACATGGTGTTCTTGCAATAATGATGCAGGAGAGAGAAAATGTTTACCCAGAATAGAAAAAGCTATAATTTTATTGCTAAGGATATGCCTTTGGGGAAAATAAACTTATAAGCTACAACTTTTACCAAAAAGCTCTCTTCAATGCCTAATTTTATCTGATATTAAAAATTCTAATTCTGGACCCTACCATGTTCTAATTCTCCGATTACAAAGTAATCCACTGATATTTGGCATGCTACAGGGAGAAAGTCCTCATGTTAAACTGATGTAATTCTTCCACTTGATAAAATTCTTCCTGTAAATTAAGACATAGACCTTCATAATGTACACAGTAGATCTACAATGAATATGATAAATCTAAGAATCCCAGGATCTGATCAAATTTTGGAAACAGGTGAGTTCTGAGGCCTGAAAACCTAAGGCTCAGAACTCAGTTGGTGGTAAATCTCAAGTTTGGGGTCTCAGCACAGAATGAGTTTCTTTGTTTACCAAGAAACAGTCATCCCTCTGCTTTCCAGCCACTGAACTTTGTTGTAAAGATATTCATCAGAATTGGCAGATAACTTCCTGAAGCAATAGAAAAGAAAGCCTCACCTCAATATCTAATCTTTTAGGGCAGGAAGTTTTGCAAACGATTGCATATTTATAGCTTTCCCTCAGTCTTTAAATTGGTCTAAAAAAATAGTTGAAAACACATTTTTTAAAACTTCAATAATATTGTGTTTGACAGTGATGTGAGCAAAATCACTAACCCTGCCGCCAGCGAGCAACAAAAGAAGCTGGTTTGATCGATCAGAAAAGCATTGGCGTTGACTGTCTCTCACTATCTGAAAAGCCAATCTGTAAAGTGCTCTCAGCAGAAGCAGCAAAGTAGTACTGACTGAGAGGAAAATAAGAGATTCAAAAGCACCATTTAGTAATTCTAAGGTGACAAGTAATCAAAGATGTGAAAAGTGAGAAAAGATTATTTAGCTACTTCTAAAATATTTGGAGACATTGTTCTTAGGCATGTACCATCTGATAAATGTTTTATAGTAATATAAGTCCAGGTAAAATCAAATGAAACATTAGCAATTCAAAATACAACTGATTTAAATAAAAACAGAGACATCTGAACATCTGAACTGAGGTTCAAAGAATATTGTTTCAAGTGGAAAAAAATAACAGCGGAAAGCATTGTAAGGTCAATAACAGCTAACCCCTGAAACCAAAAGACTATTCATTTGAATTGGACAGAAGATAAAGTTATTTTAGTACCTCATTCAGTTATTCACCTTTTCCATTTAAACATCTTCGACCAGAGAAAATATCCAGGTAAATAAAAAATGCATTGTGGTCTTTATTAACTTTTGCAAGAAATTTATTCATGTCTGTTCTCTCAAGTTGACAGAACTGTCCGGAGTCCTTTCTTCCCATGCTTCGGCATACGGAAGTTAAGAGAAAAGCAATTAATGCTTTATTGCTTTCCTATGTAACATGACCCAGAAAACTATATTATTTTATGGATAACTGGATAGATATGTTTACATATATATACACACAAAAAATCAATATGTACATTATGACATTTATGTAGTTCTGCAGAAAATGAAATAAATATGAAAAATAAAAGTTACGTTCTTTTTAGCCAGAGATGTATTTTGGGGGTTTATTATAATTAACATTTCAGTGTATTTCTTTCCACTTTTATGCACATATGTTAAAACAAACATATACCTGGCTATATACAAATATATGTGTTTATACATATTTTTGTTCAATTTAATAGCTCGTTACATCCCACCCCACCTCACTCCTTGTATCTTTCATCCCAGTAGGTTTTAGTTAACAGTCATCCATCCACCTATATTTGGCATTTAAAAAAATGTATTAATACTTTTATTTTGTAAATGATAGTTATGAGTATATAAGTTATCTTGTGCTCAATGAGTTTATATCTACTAACTTTCTGGTGAGTTTTGCTAAATAGTATCACTCCAAAAATAGAAAATATTATTAGTTCTAAAACCAAGATTAATAATAGTGTGAACATTTAGAATATTGATAAGAATGTAAAGTAGATCAGATGTGAATCTTATTGCTATTGATGTGTTATTTAGTTTAAATTCATAAATTTGTAAACACCAATGACTATTATTCCTCACTTTAAATCTTTCACGGATAAACTGAAAATTTATCACATGACTTGTAGGTGTTTGCTCTAAAAATAAATTTTCTTACAGTTGGAAGAAAATACAACATAAAATAAATAGATATACAATTATATAACCAACATATTATATTTATATATATTTTGATATATTCTCATGTTATAATTTTTTTCCCTTTTATAAGCTCCCTGCCTTTATTCCCCTACCTACTAGGAGCACTCACTGACAGCTAACAGCGCTCAGCCTTTGTCTGAAGAGAGCCATTTTGCCCGTTTATGCCCCTTTTCCAGGGACAGCAGAATCCCTGACGATCATCACAAGGGATGAAGGCCTGATCTCCTCGCACCAACTTGTGATGCCTCTGCTAAGGCAGCCCAGTTTCAGCACTGCCCCCTCGCTTGGTTCCCTCAGGCCTCCGTTGTGACTGCACCGCAGTGCAGCACCTCCCTCTGCCCAGACGCGCTTCCTCCACTCTCCCTGCAGGTAGCACTCCCCACGGTACTCTTCCATCACCTTATGCCGCTGACCTCCCTTTCAGAGTTGGCTTCCTCAGTGACCTGACCTAGAGCAACTTCTATCAGACAGATTAAGCACTCCAGAGTGGTTCCTAGCTTTTGAGAGGAAAGTTTTGCAATCTGATTACAAAGCTAGAAAGTGTTTTTTGTTTAGGATTTTATCTTCCACTTGCTGTACAGACCTTTACTTTAAAGAATGGCATTTGCCTTCAGGGCAGGACAGTCTGTGGTCACGGATAGATCATCCTCTCATCTGTCTTTGATTGAAATGTAGAGCAAATATGTTGTAAAAACAGTACAATAGAATAATCTTTTATCAAATTGATTTTCTGAAGAAGGATTTTAAAAGTCTATATGACCCTTCTTTTGACACAAATAAAAGAAAAAAATGCAAGGCTATTTTTAGCTTATTATGATATACAAATAACTCATTTATTGCTTACTACAAACCCAACTTAAAGGCGGCTGCTACAAGGGAAAAATCAGTGTTTCTGCTTAACCCACAATTATATTTTATCCTTCCCAGGGTTGATTCTTTTGCAAGAACTTCTATATACTTCAAATAAACATCAATTCTTATCACTATAGAGTTTTGCACTTACATTAAAAAGTCACAGTAGGGAAAACAGTAGAGGGAAAGAGAATATTTTGCCGATAGGAGTGAACAGTAGGGAAGGCCAATGAGATTGTCCCTTAACTTCTAAATAATTTCCTTATCATAAAGTAGAAATGATTCATAATCATCACCATAAACTCTTTATTTTGTAGCAAATGTTAAGTGACCAACATTTAATTTGATTTAAAAGCAGTTTTTGAGTATGTATTATGTACAAGGCACTATGTTATGTGGTATAAAGGATGTAAAGGATCTGACAAACTCATTTGGGAACATAAAACAAATATGTTATCAATCTAATGTCAGGTAGTGAAACAAACCTGGGGACTGTCCAAGGGTCTTCAGTGGAAGCAGAGCATGTCATGGGGCAGGGGCACATAGAATGCTCTATGAAGATAATGGCATTTAACAGATAAGAAGAATGGATTAGACTAGGAGAGAGTGATCATATGAAGCCAGCAGTGTAAAATGGGGCTTGAGAGCAGGAGGGAATGAAAGCAGTGTGCATGGAAGACAGAAATAGTCATTATTGTATTTCCAACTTCTACGCTCCTGGAAGCTTTGATTAATCAATGCAGTAAAGTCACTCTTTTTCTTTCATCACTTTAAACCCAACCTAAGGATAAACTAGATGATAATATGAAAAGCTGCTAAAATTAACTCCACCAGTGGCAATATTTGCGAAAGCGAGATAAAGAATCATTCAATTAACCATTTCTGAGAATAACAACAGTGAGATTTAAAAACCTGAACCAGAACTACTTAGTTGGAAAGTATAATAACAAAAAAAATTATTTCTCTTTATATCAAAATGATTCAAGCCTGATTATGCTAATACAAACTATTAATATCAGTTTCTACTGCTTTTGTAGGCTACTTAATAATTACATGGCAGGCCCTGGCCGGTTTGCTCAGTGGTAGAGCGTCAGCCTGGCATGCATGAGTCCCGGGTTCGATACCCAGCCAGGGCACACAAGAGAAGCGCCCATCTGCTTCTCCACCCCTCCCCCTCTCCTTCCTCTCTGTCTCTCTCTTCCCCTCCCACAGCCAAGGCTCCATTGGAGCTAAGTTGGCCCGGGCGCTGAGGATGGCTCTATGGCTTCTGCCTCAGGGGCTAGAATGGCTCTGGTTGCAACAGAGCAATGGCTCAGATGGGCGGAGCATCGCCCCCTGGTGGGCATGCCGGGTGGATCCCGGTCGAGCGCATGTGGGAGTCTGTCTGACTGCCTTCCCGTTTCCAACTTCAGAAAAATACAAAAAATAAAAAAAATTAAAAAAAATAATTACATGTTATATATTTTTAATTAAAATGGATACATGTACATTATTTTTGTTACAGTGGAAAGTAAAAACAAAATTGGTTTATTTAAGCTCTTGTGTGATAAAGCTAGCCTCTAAAGAAACTATTGCTGTTATAGTACATATTTTATATCTTTTTTAACTTTTTTTTTGTAACAGAGACAGAGAGAGGAACAGATAGGGACAGACAGACAGAAAGGGAGATAGATGAGAAGCATTAATTCTTTGTTGCAGCACCTTAGTTGTTCATCGATTGCTTTCTCATATGTGCCTTGACAGGGGGTAGGGAAGCACAGCAGAGCAAGTGACCCCTTACTCAAGACAGTGACCTTGTGCTCAAGCTGGTGAGCCTTGTTCAAATTAGATGAGCCCACGCTCAAGCTGGCAACCTCAGGGTCTCGAACCTGGGTTCTCTGCATCCCAGTCCAATGCTCCATCCACTGTGCTGCTGACTGATCAGGCTATCTTTTTTTTAACTTTTAAAAGTAACTTACAATCATTTTATTAATCATACCAATCTTGTCACCCACTCCTCCTTGCCCATAGCACAAACTCATACCTCATCATAGGGATTTGTAGATTCAGAAATATTTAATCTTCACAATATTTGATATTTAATTTAGTATTTAACTAAATATTCCTCAGACTAGCTAGGAACAAAGAAATGCCTGGTACCACTCTAGACCCTTAGTGTAACTTGTTACAACCCCATACTTAATGAATACATAGTCTAGAAGGAAAGATAGGATTTAAACAAGCAAATCAGTAGATTAATATATAAATTAAAATGTTGGTGAGTCCTCAAGAAAAAAGAAAGCAAAGAAGAAATACTATCACAGGCTTTCTACTTTAGATTAAGTATTTGTGGACAACTTCTCCAGATAATATAGGTTTAAGCTGAAGTCTGAAGAATGAGAAGGAGCCAGTCATTTGAAGGTGGTCTGCAGACACTGAAGCTCAGAGACAACAGATGTAGGTGCCGAGAAGTGGGAGGAACTGATAGTCCACAGCAGTGGTCCTCAAACTTTTTGAAGTTAGGGGTGCATTTAAAATCCAACAAATAATTGTAGGCACACTATATAAAAATTTCTGAGAAATATGTTATAATAATTAAGTCAAATATTAAAGAAAAAATAAAGTCCAAGCATGCTTTTATGGTAATTAAATGAAATAAATATGACAAAATTAAATTTATTCTGACATTAAAAAACATATTTATGTTATAGTTTTTGAGTTATACTTTTTAGAATTCATAAAAAAGAGGTGTTAAAAAATAAAAAAACGCCTGACCTGTGGTGGCGCAGTGGATAAAGCATCGACCTGGAAATGCTGAGGTCCCCGGTTCGAAACCCTGGGCTTGCCTGGTCAAGGCACATATGGGAGTTGATGCTTCCAGCTCCTCCCCCTTCTCTCTCTCTGTCTCTCCTCTCTCTCTCTGTCTCTCCTCTCTAAAATGAATAAAAATAAAAATTTAAAAAAATAAAAAAATAAAAAATAAATAAAAAAACGACAAAAACGTTATCTTTTTATATATAGAGATACATTCTTAGTAAGATTTAGTAAATTCGGCAGGTCTCAGCGCAAATGTGTTAAGCTTTTTCATTCTTGTGTTTATGAGAAACATGAGCCTGATGTGTCCTAGTAATTTCTTCAATGTTTGGGCATATATTTGAAGGGCAAACTTGTATTTCTTCATCAATACATTGAAGAATTCTTCTCTCTTTGCCCTTAATTGTGTTGAGTTCAGAAAACCACCACCATAGCCTGACCAGGTGGTGGTGCAGTGGATAGAGCGTCGGACTAGGATGTGGAGGACCCAGGTTTGAGACCACGAGGTGGCCAGCTTGAGCATGGGTTTATCCGGTTTGAGCAAGGCTCACCGGCTTGAGCCCAAGGTTGCTAGCTTGAGCAAGGGGTTACTCGGTCTGCTGTAGCCACCTGGCCAAGGCATATATGAGAAATCAATGAACAACTAAGGAGTTGCAGTGAAGAATTGATGTTTCTCATCTCTCTCCCTTCCTGTCTGTCTGTCCTTCTCTCTGACTCTCTGTCTCTTCCAAAAAAAAAGAAAAGAAAGAAAACCCCCACTATACATATCATCTTAACTTTACACCAAACAAAGGATAGAAGAAACTTGCCTCCAGTCTTTCTGGGGAACATGGGGGGTAGTGTAAACAATCCAGCACCACAGCTTAACAGCCTTTTGCAACCTAATCAGGCAAGTGAGGTGGGGGGTTGGGCAGACTGTCAGCTTACAGCCAATTCCCCACATCTCTGTCTTCCCAAAAATCTAAACTCCAAAAACCCTATTGGTTTTTTGGTCCCCAACAGCACATATTTTTCTGGAATACCATAGGGCACACCTGGAAATCTTTTAGGGCACACCAGTGTGCCCTGGCATACACTTTGAGAACCACTGGTCTACAGACTATAAAAGAAGGATATTATATGGATAGCACAGAATGTGAAAGGAAGATTTGGAAACCAGGAGAGCTAGATCATGCAGTCAATGTAAGTCTTTTATTTTGTTTCTGTGGGAAGTTATGCTAGGGTTTTAATCAAAGGGACTACCAATCTAATTAAATTTTAAAATATTTTTCCCACTGAACAGAAACAAGAAACCAAATCAACCCAATTTTTAAAATGGCAAAGAAATCAAGGATTTTAAGTCATTTCTCTAAAGAACATATACATATAGATGGTCAATAAACACGTAAAAATATCCTCAATACTATTCATCATTAAGAAAATACAAATCAAAATCATAGTGACAATGAAATACCATATCACACATATTGAAATGACTATCAACCAAAATAAATAAATAAAAGAAGTGTTGGCAAGGGCTGGAGATATTAGAATGCTTGAGTATTGCTGGTGGGAATGTAAAATGGTTCAGCCACTTTGGAAGACAGTATGGCAGTTACTCATAAATATAAAATTACAATATGCTATGATCCAGCAATTCTACTGCTACCAAAAAGAAATGAAAGCAGTGACTCAAAGAGATACTGTATAGCTGCATTATTCTCAGTAGTGAAAAGATAAAATATCCCAAATATCTAGTGATATATAAATGGATAAAATAAATTGGTATATACATATAATGGACTCTTTCCCACCTTTAGAAAAGAAAGAAATTCTTTTTTTTTTTTTCTGTATTTTTCCGAAGCTGGAAATGGAGAGAGACAGTCAGACAGACTCCCGCATGCGCCTGACCGGGATCCACCCGGCACGCCCACCAGGGGGCGATGCTCTGCCCACCAGGGGGGATGCTCTGCCCCTCCAGGGCGTCACTCTGTTGTGCCCAGAGCCACTCCAGTGCCCGGAGCAGAGACCATGGAGCCATCCCCAGCGCCTAGGCCATCTTTGCTCCAATGGAGCCTCGGCTGTGGGAGGGGAAGAGAGAGACAGAGAGGAAGGAGAGGGGGAGGGGTGGAGAAGCAGATGGGAACCTCTCCTGTGTGCCCCGGCCGGGAATCGAACCCAGGACCTCTGCACGCCAGGCCGACGCTCTACCACTGAGCCAACCGACCAGGGCCAAGAAAGAAATTCTGAAACAGACTATGACATGGATGAACCTTGAAGTTATTGTGCTAATAAGTTAAGCCAGACACACAAGGACATATATAAGTCTACTTATATTTGGTATCTAAACTAGACAAATTTATAGAGTGGAAAATAAAATGGTGGCTGCTAGAAGTTGAGGGGAAGAGAAAATGGGAGTTATTGTTTAATGACTATAACGCCACTGGCCAAGGTCAGGCAGGTTACCATTGGGTTCAAGCAGATGGTAGAGGAATTGAGGAGTGGGAAAGAATTGGGCTATTCCTGTTTAACAGAATCTCCCAACAGCAGATGAGCAAACAAGGGAAAACCACTTCTCATGGCAGCAGGTGAACAAATAGAAAAATGACCCCTCACAGGGACAGGCGGGCAATCCACAATCTGCACTGAGGGCAAGCGGCCATAGCCTTACATAGGCTACGCCCACGTGGTGCTGCCACACGCTCATACACTAACTGTGCAAAGTGCTTGCAGCTGAGAAACCAGTGAGCAAGCCCAACATAGCTGTTCTTGCCACAATGACTAAAGAGTTTATGTGTGAAGATGAAAAGTTTGGAGATGAATGGCAGCAGTGGTGGTTGAACAACAATGTGAATATATTTAATGTTACTAAACTATACACTTGAAAATGTTTAAAATGGTATTTTCCACATTACATAATATTTTGCCAGAAAAAAAGAGATTATTCCCAGAACAAACCTCAGAATTTTTATAAAGTCAAGATTATTAATTATATCATTCAACTTTTTAGAAACTCTTTTTTTCTTATCTATCAGTTGTTACAATTAGTACTGTCAGTTTACTTATATCTCTTTGTATCATGTTAAAGATATAGATGTATGCACATATATTTAATTTTGCATATTTATAATTGCTTAATGTAATGCCTGTGGCCAAGGCCAGGCAGATCCACATTGGATTTGGGCAGATGGTAAAAAATGTGTGGAGCTGGAAAGGGTTGGACCATTCCATTTAACAAAGTCTCACAATGGTGTCCAAGCACACAGGCAGGGGAAACCGTGTCTCAGGCAAATAAACAGCAAAATGGCCCCTCACAGTGGTGGGCAGGCAACCCGAACATCCATGATCCCCCATCTCTCTTGAGCACAAGCACCCATAGCCTTACATAGACTGTGCACACATGCCTCTCCCACGGGCCTACGTACTAATCAAGCAAAGTGCTTGCAGCTGGTACACCAGTGAGCAAGCCTAACACAGCTGCCCTACACTTAATTTTATTTCAACTTCTTGACTAATCAAGAGGTTTTGTTTCATAACCTCTTGAGAAATTTAAACTATGCTTATTTTAACTATTTACTTTTTTCATTGCTCCAGGAATTTTTTCTCTCAATTTTTATGTTTGTGAACTAGGTTTGGTGTTTGTAAATTTTCTATCTCCCTTTTGAAATGTTCATATGCAAATTTATTTTGAGCAAGAACTAAATTTTTGAAATTTATTTTCCTTTTCCTTTGCCCCACCCTAAGTCTATATATTTTGTAGTTGCTCCAATCTTAGATACCAGGGACACCCCCTGTGTTAAATAACATTTTATATTGCTGACTTCAGCATTTCCATCTCATAGAAAATCTCCTGTCGATCTGATAGTTGCCTGGCTCTCTGTTGTGCTTCTTTTTCTGCTTCAACCTTCTCTCAAGGCGATCAGCTTGTCAAAGAACACAGCTGTAGGCAGTTAATCCCAGCCTCTACTACAAATTGAGAAACCCCACCCTAGATCTATTTCCCTGCATTTACCCTCCTACTTGATTGTAAACCCAGTGGGCCCTCATTTGGGTGACCTGAGCCATGGTTCCTTCAGGAGCGAAATCACAGAAAGCCATTGGTCATTTCTGTGTCTGGATCCCATAGACTCTGCTCATCTCAGTGTGACTTTATTTCTTTTCTGATACTTGAAACATTTCAAAATGTGTTTTCTTGTTCTTGTATTTCAAAACTGTTCATGCAATTTGTATTTTTTTAAAAACCTATATGTTTATTACATAGAAAAATATGGAATTACATGCAAACGATCGTAATACTAATAGTGCTTATTTCTTTGTATTGTATCTGAATTCCTTGGCTTCCAGTGATCAATTCGTCTTCACCTCCAGAGCCTTCTGGGAAAAGAAGTAGAAATATTGTATGGCTATGCAGTTCCCGACTTTCAACATCCAGTCTGATAGGCAATATAAATTAATTATAAACTTTTCTCCTCGGGATATCTACACTGGAACATCAACAGTAAGGACTCTTCCAGCTGTTCAAGTAAATAAAGGACTGCTTACTCTCTGGCTGTTGTTGCTTTCTTCTTCCTTTTTTTGCCATCTCTCATTCTCATTATTTTGATTTATTTGCTTGTTTTGTTTCAATTTTTTACATCACATATACTGGAGGAAATTAAAACGTTTAGTCACAAGATAGAAAAATAATTAAAGAACATCCAGCAAACAATAAGAAATAGTGACCAAACTGCAAAATAAGATCTTTAATTCCTAGATCTGGATTCCCAAGTTGGACCTACAGACCAAAGAAAGAGAGCTCAAAGAAAAGAAATTTTTCCACTATCTACAGAGAAACCAAGATGGTAGGAGCTTCATGTCAGAGCTAAAGCTATTGAATTAGTTTTACATAAAATATTCTGATAATTTGGAATAGAACATAGGCAACACAAAGGCAGGGAAATTGTTAGACCCAAGACCTACTTGAAGTGGAGAAACACTAGGATTGAGTGATGTACTAAATAGTGTAGGACAAACAATCAGTAAAGGACAAAAGGACTGTCACTTCATATCTGAAAATATTTTGGGAGATAATGAAATTGACAGGGATGGATACAAAGATACATATACAGTGGTACCTTGAGATATAAATTTAATTCGTTCTGTAACTGAACTTGTAAGTCAGTCAACTCGTATATCAAATTGCCTATACTGGCCCTGGGTGCCAATGCGCCAACTAGCAGCAGCTTCCCGAATCACTCCTCATATCTCCGAATTTCACTTGGATCTCGAACAAAAATACTGACCAAGTCGCAGCTCGTATCTTAAAAGAAAAATCATATGTTGGTCTGTTTGTATCTCAAGGTACCACTGTATACTGATCCTAGAGAGAAAGGGAGAAAGAAAGAAACATCGTATTGCTGCTCCACCTATTTATTCATGCCTCATTGGTTGATTCTTGCATGTGCCTTAACCAGGGATCAAACCTGCAACCTTGGCATATTCAAGTAATGCTCTAACCAACTGAGCTACCTGCCATGGCACAGAGAGATATTTTTAATTTAAGAGCTTATAAAATATATGTAAAAATTTCTCTCTGAACCATACTTGAATGGGGTCTGCTTAATTATTATAAGGTGGAAATTTTATGATATATAAGAAAAAGTGTGTTTTTGTTATTTTTGAAAGTGATTTTTATCATTGAAAATAATAGGGTTAGAGGATAGAAGCTTAAGAAAAATCTCTACCATTTAAAAATGCCACATCTCACTTATATTTTCTGAACCTTGTTCTACAAAAAATAATGACAATAATGTGATAGTATTATTTTAATTTTCTTACAATGCTTCTGTGAAAATTGAATAGGGTAAAGAACTTTGTTCACAACACTTTATAAACTCTCAGCACTCTATGCTCTCAGTTATCATTGGCATTGTTATTATCATGCTCTCCTCCATGCCATTTTTACCTTTTCCCCCCTTTCATGATAAATACTACCTATGTAATCTAGAAAAAAAACCCATATGAGAACAGTTTATGCATATATGTTTATTTTTTACAATAATAAATTTAGCATCATAAACTATAATTTGCTTAAGCAAGGAGTAAAATTTCCGGGTTTTTTAACTGCAAAAATTTTGAAAAATAATGTATTACTCTGCTCAGACAGTAAGAAATTAAAAATAACAACAACAACAACAAAAACAGAGGATCAACTTGGAAAAATACTTGACCACTGTGGGCAGCTGTGTTAGGCTTGCTTATGGCGTTACCAGCTGCAAGCACTTTGCCTGATCGGTATGTGAGTTCATGGCTGCGCCACCTGTGTGTGGCCTATATAAGGCTATGGGTGCTTGTGCTGGAGAGAGATTGGGGATTACAGATGCGCAGATTGCCTGCCTGCCACGGTGAGGGGTCATTTTGCTGTTTGTTACCTGAGAGGCTGTTCCCTCTGCCTCACAGACTCTGTTGTGAGACTTTATTTAATGGAATGCCCCAACCCTTGCCAGCTCCACAGTTTTTCTACCATCTGCCCGAATCCAATGTGGACCTGCCTGGCCTTAGACATCGGCATTACAACCACAAAAAATGAGTAAAAGAAGGTCACTATACATTATTTTGCTGTTCCTGTTCATTTCATTTTCTCTCTCATAACTGTCAAATATTTTAAAGTACAGTTCATGCATCAACCATATTATTTTCTACCATGTTACTTCCAGAAAAAAAATGTGATTAAAATTCACCCTGCAGTAAACAGTTAAATCTGAAAATTCCCAGTTCCCAGTTATGGTTTACTTCCAAAACAAAGCTGGCAAGTAAATCTGAATGGCTTTAGAATGTGTGATATATCTAAAACAATCAGTTCTCTATAGTTCAGTTATTTGCTCAATGATACTATAGAACAAACCATACAAAAACTCTGGCTCACAGCAAACAACATTTATTCTCATGCCTACAGATCTGTAGTGTGATAACAGTTTAACTCATCTAGACAAGGCAGGTTGGCTAGTTCTGGTTCAGGCTGAAGCTCAGCTCTTGTGTGGGCTTATCTAGGCTTCATGTGCAGGGGCAGTGGTTCCTTGGCTCTTTTCATTACAGGCCACTGGAACATAAGATACAAGCCACCCTGGGCAAACTCATTGGACATAATACTGTGTCACCTCTACCAACCATGCCATTGGCCAATGTGAGTCTCATGGCCAAGCCCAGCATTAATGGATCAGTAAAGAACAATCCACAGTAGAAGAGGAGTCTGAATATTTGCCAAATATAGTCCACACTTCGTCTTGGGTGCAGAAAATTTTGCTCATATTGTGTGAAAACAATAATTCTTGTAACTTTATATTAGCCTGCAAATTATAAAATGGAATCTTTGTGTAAGATTTTTATAGTGTCAAGTAAAAGTTCTATCTTGAAAACTAAGAAAACCTGACCTAGTCACCAGTAGGTAATAAAATGATCTTTCTATTAAAAATGTTTAAGGATACAAAGATAATTGTTTATATTCCATCAAGACTACATATATCGAGAAACTATCTGTGTATCATCTAATGTGTGTGAAATTATTGGTACATTAACACAAATAAAAGGAAAAATAATCTTTCACTACATAGTATACAGCCTGTAGGGTTGATTGTCACAGGCAGTTACTGAATCAAACACTGTGACTAGAATTTTGAAAGCTTTTGGAAAATTTTATGGTGACTAATGGCATTCATTATCATTCATACCAAGCCCCAGGTAATGAACTCTCCCACTTGAGGCTCTGACTGATCACCCTGGGGGTCAAAGGAATGGTCCTCTTTGTGTAGCTAAACAATAGGCTATTCATCTGGGAACCTCCATGAGCTTAAAATACAGATAAAAACTAATATTAGAGATCTCCAAAAATCTTATCTCAACAATTCAATGTTTTAGAGACAGTCCTATATATCACTATCAAAACTGATCTAAAATTGAAATTAGAACAATTTGTCAATTGTATATAAGTAGTCAATTGAGTACAGAATTTCAAGGAAAGTCTTAGTCTCAGAGAAAAAGAAACATTTTGGTTTTCCTCAAAGATTCATATTAGTTTTATTTTAAGAAAGGGTCTCCTTCCCACAAGACATGAAATAAGAAGGACTGAAGAGACTTCCTTTTCAATTTCTCTCAATTTGACTTGTTCACTAGTAAAATCTCTACTCTCCAAGGAAATACACAAAAAATGCAAATGCTAATGTGAGTCTTCAGTTTAAAAATAAAACATCATTTCCAAATATGCATTGTGGAGTGAAAAGACCGAAATGAGTCAAGTAAAACAGAGATAACTTTACAGTTTCTTCTTAATTGATTTTTTTACAGGACTGTTTTTAGTCTTTTTATTTTTGAAAGGTTGTATGTTTACAAAACAACAGATATATTTATATTTTGATACCAATAGAAAATTTATCTGCAGGCCAAAATATACATTTGTGGGAAATTATCTGTTATTTTGAAATATATAAACTCATATTATCTACCTTAATCAAAGGCACAAACATCTTTAAATCAGTTTTATTTTAAGAAATGTATTATAATGGGTGAGGCTATAATTTCATCTTTTGTAGATATACATATAAAATATTTCAAGTTATTTTAAATCATCACTATCAATAAGTTTATGAGGAGAAAATGGATACGTAATGACTTAGGATAATTGTTTAAGGCAAATTATGAAGGAAGTATGATAACCAAAGTAACCTTATTTACCTTATTGTTTCAGGGCTTTATAATTAAAAGAATTTTTGAATTATATACATTTTGAAACACACCCATTGAGTAAGACTCAGCTATCAGTAGCTCAAGTGTCTAATGTACTAGCTGTTAGGAGGTCAAAATAAATCCACTAATACCAAAACTATTGAAAGTGTTGCTTTCAATAGTTTTCATTCCAGTTGGTTGGGCAATGAAAGCTGTTATAATTTTAACAGTTAATATTTATTATTTACAGTATACAGTTAATTGGTCATTGAGTTTTGCCCAGATTATTATTAAATCTTCTCAGTTTTTTTTTGAGATAAAGTTTGAAATCATGTAGATCATGACTCTGAGTCCCTAAAAAGTTTGAAGTACTTGCTTAAGTCATATAACTAACACCTAGGTCCACTTGGTTAAGAGTTTAGGCAGTCTGACCTAAAATCTTCTTAAACATTGTTTCCTAAACATATTCCTCTGAAAAACTAGAAGTGTCAATTAGATGATAATAGGTCATGACAGTTTTATGGAATTTTTAAGGATTCTGTGGTATTTTGAAAGTGTAGAATATTCCACAGTTTCTCTAATGGGATACTGGTGTGAAGAGGTCAGGACATGGGAGAAACAATATTAGACTAGTCTAAAGCAGACTGTGAATGAAAGAGAATCACAAACTTGAACAAAGATTGGAGAAAGTCCTGAATGCTTATGTAAAGACGTTTTTATTTTCCATCTTGAAAGTGATGGGAACAGTAGAGGCGATGGATGGGACACTGCAGGAGCAACCACATGCCAATCTCTTTCAATACTCTGAAAAGGGACATTGAGATATATCAGCCTAAGGAATTATCACAGGAAAGTGATCACAAGAAATCACAAGCAGCAATCATAAGTCTCATAAAAATATATGATATGCAAAACAAGCTACTTTGGATACTGTGAATTCATTTTCTTGAAGCCTATATTAGCCCCAAAGAAGGCAGAGGTAACAAAGTCATGGGTTCAAAAGTTCTGATGCAATTTCCATCTTCAGAATTCTGTCAAGCTAGTTGAAAATATTTTAATGAAAATCCTAAGACTTCAGGTAGCCTCTAGCCAAGCTGAAACACTTTTCATACTGTTTTAAAACTTCCCTCTTTTATGCCTGAAATATGGGTTTGTCTTATCTTAAAACACATGTGCACGTGTGTGTGCATACACAGTCCATATGACAAAAAGCCTATGGAAAGAAACAGTTACAAAAATCTTAAAGACTATCAGAAAAGATTTGCTTCCTATTCCGGTGTGGGGGCATTGCTCACATTTTTTATCTCACTAGTTTGTTCTTCCATAGAAATGACATTAGAAACAGCAACATGTTATAAAGCTCTCTTCTAAAATACATTTTAACTGACTTTTCAAACTTAGGGTGACTCTGTTTTTAACCATTTTCTGACTTTTGAAAGTCTGATTTGTTTTCTAGCAGTTGGCACTTTCCAGCTAGAAAATTCATTCTGCCTTATTTAGTCACATGTGTGATGTCTAGTAATAAAACTACTTATAATTACAATTACGCAAAAGGCTCCCTACATCAACCAAAAATTGTAGCTGCCTCAATCCACATTTACATGTGAAAAAGGACATTTGCATGATCAAATCTGAGAACCGCATTTTAGTCATTTTACAAATGTTCACCAAAAGTAATTTAAATATGTGTTAAATGCAATGTATTTTTAGATGACTGAGTCAAAAATACAGTGAGTGACTGGTGCCAGGAAAAAAAAATTCTGTAACTTTATAAAAATTCAAATTTTCTATGTATTTTAATCTACTTTGTGTTTCCTTTTAGAGATATTGGTTAAGGCTTTATTGAAAGCATTAGAAGTTATACTCTAAAGCACTGCTATCTGGTGGAACATTGTTCTTATTTTATATGTTTTGTATCCATGCTATCTGATACACTTGCCACAAGTCACACAAATTGACATTTCAGACAGGCCTGAGAAACCTGAATTTAAAATTTTATCGAATTTTAACTAATTTTAAGCTAAAATGAAATAACCTCATGAAGACAGTGGCTATCATATTGGACAGTACAGTCTGTAAGCAGTCAAAATACATTATCAGTGTATATCAACCTTTTGACAAGTAGGTGTTGTTGCTTGTACTTTTTTGTATTGTCAATGAATCGATAGGTATAAAACACAAAAGAAACATCATTATAGCACATTCATACATATCTGTTTATATAATAACATATATATTATATGTTACATATATTTGTTCTTCAAAAGCTTTAAACAATATAGTTAAAATCCATTGCTGCTCGTTAAGGAGAGACTCTTATGTGACCAGACAATCATATCTAACAGGTGAGCTCTGTTTCTCCACTGATGGGTCTCAATTAAATGTTTGATTTGGGGGATCTACACAAAACAAAATTATTTAATATTTATCAATGTTTCAACAAATTTCCATACATTCCTGATCAGCTTGGGGCTTTAAAAATAAACCATTCTCTTTTCTGGGTAAAGACTTTGAAAAGAGTCTTAATATATATTTTTTAATGGTTAAATATATCTTCAAACAGACCAGCTCTGTCTGTCTTTGAAGTGTCTTAAAAATATCCACAAGACCTCTTTCATAATGTGCAGTTATAGCTATTACTGGTTGATATCTGGCCTCACATGACATAATAAAAAAATTGTAGCTGTCATACAAAACTATTCACCCCTATCTTTTCAAGAAGGCTTACTTTCATAGGGCTTTTACTGCCTGCATCCCTTTCTTGGTATTTTACCTCTACTTCAATTGATTTTAGATGTTTTTGGTAATTCTCCCCCTTTGATGTATTACCTTCTTTATTCGAATATGTAGGTGGTATGTTTTTAAGTGAATCAATAATAAGGTAGTTGAGACCACAAGTCTCATCACCCTCTACATGCTATTAGTATTAGAGTCCCAAAGGCCAACTGTGCAGTGAACCATGGTAATGAGGTTGATAGTTCATGAATGGGCTGATATGACAAATTACCAACCTGCTGCAGGGACAGCCTCCCTAACCCTCCAGAAGGCCAATGTTATTCTAATTTCCATCCAGCTTTGCTGTGTTTCTAAATGTGCCAGTGATAACATGGTATTTAAACGGTACATTCCCTACTCCCATATCCCTTGCAAAAGAGAGAATCTAGTGGCATGTACATTTATAATCCCCTTTTCAAATTGACATGCTCTCAGGGTGAATTTAATCAGCATGTGTCATACATTTTAAAATACAAATGAATGTTTCATTTTTCATGACTTATTTCGAGACATTTGTAAAAACAAGTATCTTCATTTATTTCTGTTCTGGGTCCCTAAGAAATTTTTAGATCTGTTCATTCCTGTCTTGAGAGTCACATTAAATTGTTTTTGTTATATTCTCTCATATTTGAAGGAAACGCCTTACCTTGCTAGCATCCTTTTATTTTTAATTTTCTTTTTTTGCCTGAGTTTGTGATCTTGAAAAGAAAGCAAAACTCTCAACCCATTGAAAGAAAATTATTGATCAAATACTATTAAACCAGGTGAATTTCTTTGTAGATTACAAAAACTAATTTTTTATCACTTCACTTTACCTTAGAGAGAGTGATAAGATTCAAATGATTTAACAACTGGCTCTCCACCCTAATGACTATTTTAAGTATAAAAAATATATACCGAAAGATAGTTTATTTAATTTCATGCATTTAATACTTAAATAAGAACAATAAAAGAGGTCCACAAAACTAGATTATGTTATGTTACAAAGTAACAAGTGCAAGAGAATTAAAATGTAGTATTTCATCAAAGGTATAATGAGTTTTATGAAATGAATTAATTAATATTACAAGCATAGTTCCATCAAATTTTTTCCCCTATGGATGGAATGAACGTTACCATGGGAGCTTAGACTATGCTGTTGCACAGATGAACATTGAAAAAGAGTGAGGAATGTCAATTTGTGATTTCCACATTGGTCAGCTGCCCGGGCACCCACCTTAGAGAGAACCCTGATTACAAGTGCCATTTTAACAGCTGGTGTGCTTAACTCAACAAAAATTAGGTACTGGTTCTGCAGAACCAGAGCAAACCAGCACTGCTTAAAGATATTAAAGATCCTCTTTCTTTTTTAAAAAAGATCTTTTTGTTGCAAGTAGACAATGACAACGAGTTATCTCTAACATTTAGGGAGAATTTTAGTTCTAATTGCATTGTATAGCTAGACTTTTATTAGAAATTTATGAGCATTTTAACTAAAGTTTACACTTAAAAAAATGATGCCCAACGCACTGCTCACTTGTTCTGCAGAGAGGCAAGGGGCATCTTGGGCTCAACTATGATAGCAAAACTAAAGGTTTCTTAGAAACAGAGATGCAAAAATAATTTTAATACCTGAGATGCTCCTAAGATTCCTATTTTGGAATGATGACCTCCCAGAGGAGAAATAATTAGATTTAGAGAAATAATTAGATTTTTATAAATTGGGATTTTACTATTCCAGCCCCTAGTTTCTGGCCTCTGTTTTCTATACAGAATAGATCTTTGTTTCCCAACCTTAAGGGGTCCAATTTTCTAATTACCACATGAATCAAGCACCTCAGGCTCATACATTTTGAACATATGTTGTTTTACCTTGCGTTTAACTATGCAGAACACTGCAGTTATTTTCCTGCCATTTCATAAACACGTTTTGTCTTCTTTTGTCAACTCCTTGAGGCTAAGGCAAACATGATGCCTTTTGTCAGACTCTGGCTATAAGATTTCAGTCAATCCTGGTTAAAAGTGACCTGTGTGTTATCAGTTGCTCTTATTATTCACTCTTAGAATTTCATCATCTTGCAGTTTATTACCAGAAGGAATCACTTTTTACTTTACATTACTCAGAGCTTACAAATCAGTAGTCCACTAACTAGATTTAACTGCCAGACTTGTTTTAATTAGTCAGCAAAGTGTTATTAAAACTTTAAAGCTTGAATGCTTTTAGGCAACGCATTTCCAGTTCCATTCAGTCCCTTCTGCTCTTTCCTCTCTCGGACCTCAATTATCGACTCTTCAGCTAGAGAATTCATATGTGAATTTGAGACCCTTGTCATATTTATTTTAATGCCCCATGTGATACCTTCATTCATTGATCACTTATCTGTTGAGGGTCAAGAGAAGCCAGACACTGTTCCAGAAAAGGGTAAACAGACACAAAGCCCTCTATTCATGGAGTATATGTTCTGGAGAGCTACATCTTGGGATCTGATCATTACTCAAAAAACATATAAGGGGAAAAAATGAACAAAGTGGGTATATTAGTCCAGTTACTCTGAAAAGCAGATACTAGGATGAAACTAAACATGCAAGAATTCTATTAAGAAAATGCCTATGTGGAAAGAAATTGGGTCTGTCCAAATTATGACTTAGCTTGTCTGATCGAACCCAATTCACAGTGGGTGGTTCTAGATGCATGATAACTTGGTATCCCATGATGAAGAATTTATTTTCTCAGGACTTCGCATCTCAAAGAAAGTATAATTGTCTTTCTCTCTGATGCATTGCCTTGCTTCTGCTTCCCAGGGGACTGTGTCACGGTTTTCTGACTGGACCTTGCCACAAACTCCATACTACATCCTGTCTTCCTGCTGCGATCTCCAACACCATAAATTCTACTGGATTAATGTCCAGGAAGTAAGGCTAATTGTACCCTGCCTGGATCTACTACACTACCCTTTCTTGCTCCAGGCAAGACTTAAAGCTGCCAGCCTTCCATGATACCTGGCATAGATGTGGATCAGTGGGAAAAGTGTTGCCTCAAGGCACAAAATGCCCTGTTGAGCAGGACACTCTCTATGTGTGGAATGCAAGATGCAGCCATTAGTTACTTTAGAGAGGATATTCCAGGTTGCCTCTGACCATCAGATTACTAAAAATTTCCTGCAGGTATAGTCCTTTTGGTTTCTCTTCATACTTTGCCCATATTAAAATTGGAGATCCTATCTTCTATTTTTTAAGCATGGCCATTTGGCCTCTGTAACTTCGTCAGGGCCCTACTCCTTGCAGATGTTTGTGAACTCAACTGTGTGAATGTCTCTCCTACCGGCCTGAAGAGAAAAGGCACCTCTGGACTTAGTGAGGTAGGGGCCCTCTCATCACCACATTCTTTAACAAACTCTAGCCTATATATTTTAGAGAAATAGGTTCTCCTGGGTATGAGCTAGTATTGGGTTTATTTAATTCCTTATTTTACTTTTCTATTTCTGTTAAAACTTCTTAGTAGAAAATAGTTCAACCTGGCAAACAAACCAGTAAGTATGTGAAGCAAAATTCCTAGGAAACTTTCAGGTTCTCCTCTAGCTCAGCATCATATGTTTTTGTTTTGTTTTGTTTTGTTTTGTTTTGTTTGTGGGGGAAAGTAGGGTGAGGGGAGCATATTGTAAAGAGAAAACACTCTCCTCCACCTCCTATGTGTCTTCCTTATTAAGGAAGTTCCATTATTATAGTAAAATCCTTTCTCAACTTTACTTCCTCATTCCTCCCGCTTTGAGGAAGAAGTTAGTTTAGGAGAGGACAGGGACATGTCTGGTTCAGTCACTTCTGCCTCTGCTGCTTAGAAACCGAAAGAAATCAGAGAGCACATGTTTATTTTTCTTCCTTGGTGACTTATTTTCTAAAAGGTTAGGTCTGTCCCTGCAAGAGGCAGGGAGTAGCAGAGGGAAAGATAACTACATACCATGAAAAATGAAGTGATCTGATACATTGGGTTTAAAAGTAGGATTTATTTTAAAAAATGGAATTTTAGAAGCACAATAGTGCTTCTAAAAATCTAGTTAAATATCTAGTTGAAACTGGGTGGTTTTGAGCAGTTTATTGTGTGATTTGGATGGCTTTTAAAGTCAGCTACTGATAGCTATCTTAAAATATTTTTAAGTGACAGGTCACCTATAAAATGTTTTCTTAATTGAAAAACCCTGACTTGGTCCACTGGCTATTGTAGATTAGTAGTAACTTCTCCATCCTAGAACTATTACTCTAAGCCTTAGGTGTTTGGGGATTTTTTTTTAATTGATCAAACTTAAGCTTGGTCTACTGGAAGTGACTGGTGCAACTAGTTAGTCTTATGCAAGCATGCTGAGCCTTAACAAATTCTGAGAGGTCTCAGAACATCAACAAAACAAATTCAGCCACAGCCAGCCTCACTAGCTCTCAAAGACAAACCAGTCAGAATCAGCAAAAGCTCCTGCACTGGATGATGCCGTCTCTAAAGATAAGCCTTGGAGACCTTTTCCTCAATCTTTATTTTTGTCCAACTTTTACTAAACAGGTAGAACAAGGACAGAATTAAGGAAAAAGAGTCTTTCTTATATAGACTACTTAGAAATTAAGAGACAAAACACAAGTTATCTATTTTTCTGAGTTTTCAATCTGATATTCAAACAAGTCTTCAGTTTAGCAACTAAATTCTATTTGTTTAAAAGACTAATTTTGAATATATATAGGCAGTCCCAATAATGATTTTTTATATACTAAACTTTATTTAGTTCAAAAGGAAAAACCTGAGAAAAGGCTAAATTCTTCAATGCAGGTGACTTTCTATAAGCTTTTAGAGGTTATTTGTTAGATGTTCCAAACTTGGCTCAGGATGACTAAATTACATATACTCTACCTATAGATTTTAGTTGAATCACCCATAGTGAGAGTATATTTTATAAATTAACCGAAAGTAAAGGGAGACTGTATTAGAAATACTGTATAATATGCCATCTTCTCTGATTATATCAGAAAAAACTCATATAAATTATTGCAGTTACAAAATCAAAAAGGCAAATCAAAAACCTGTTCTTGCAATACTGTGTGAGGAGTCATGGTTGCATAGGAAGTAAAAATATATACAAGGGGTCCTCAGGTTATGACACAGTTTTATTCCTATGACAGCAAAGTAACCTGAATTATGGTGTAAGTAGAAAAACACCCTATCCTAACACAGCTGTAAAATTATAATCTAGAACAGAAAAACACAACTAAGCCACAGGAAAAGGAATAGGACATAAATATACTATACTAGACACTGTAGTGTAGTAACAATTCAAAATGCCGTAAGTAAGCGTACTTCAGGACGCCAACTCCCTCATATCCTGAATTACTGCATGTTCTTCCACCTCACACAGCCAGACTAGTTCACCCATGTAGTCCATAGCCAAAACAGTCACATCTCAATTTTTTAAAGTTTTTATGGGGGTAAGAATCATAAACTCGAAATGTCGTATTTCAAGACTGTTGCAACCTGAGGACCCGTGTGTGTGTGTGTGTGTGTGTGTATGTGTGTGTAAAGTATTTAAAGATGTGGGAAAAACAACCATGAAATACCACTATATACCTATTAGAATGTCCAAAATCCAAAACACTGATAACACCAGATGCTAGTAAAGATGTGGAGCAACAGGGACATTTATTCACTGTTGGTGGGAATGCAATATGGTATATTCACTTTGGAAGACAGTTTGGCAATTTCTTACAAAACTACCTTGTACATCCTTACCATGAAATTCAGCAAGAGCACTCCTTAATGTTTACCAAAAGAGTTAGAAACATATGTTCACAAAACACCTGCACATGAATGTCTATAGTAGCTTTATCCATAATTGCCAAAATTTGGAAGCATCCAAGATGTCTTTCAGTAGATGAACAAACAAATAAATTGTGGTACATTGAGACAATTCAATATTATTCAGCATTAAAAATAAATGATCTACATAGAAATGACCCCATGGTTTCTGGCTTACGCCTGAAGGTCACTGGCTTGAAGCCAAGGCCGCTGACTTAAGCAAGGGGTCACTGACTCAGCTGGAGCCCTTCCAGTAAAGGCACATATTAGAAAGCAATCAATGAACAACTAAAGTGCCACAACAAAGAATCAATGTTTCTCATCTCTTTCTCTTCCTGTCTTTCTCTCTCTCTCTTTCTCTCTCTCTCACACTAAAAAAAAACAAATGATCTACAAAGCTATGGAAAGACATAAAACAGGGGTCCCCAAACTACGGCCCATGGGCTGCATGTCGCCCCCTGAGGCCACTTACCTGGCCTCTGCCGACTTCCAGAAGGGTCACCTCTTTCATTGATGGTCAATGAGAGGAGCACATTGACCATCTCATTAGCCAAAAGCAGACCTATAGTTCCCATTGAAATACTGGTCAGTTTGTTGATTTAAATTTACTTGTTCTTTATTTTAAATATTGTATTTGTTCCCATTTTGTTTTTTTACTTTAAAATAAGATATGTGCAGTGTGCATAGGGATTTATTCATAGTTTTTTTTATAGTCTGGCCCTCCAACGGTCTGAGGGACAGTGAACTGGCCCCCTGTGTAAAAAGTTTGGGGACCCCTGACATAAAAGAACCTTAAATGCATATTACTAAGTTAAGAAGCCAATCGGAAAAGGCTACTATATGATTTCAACTATATGACATAGCGGGAAAGGCAAAACAATAGAGAAGTAAAAAGGTAAGTGATTATCAGGAATTGGGGTGAGGAGAGATGATGAGCAGAGCATAGAGGACTGTTAGAGCAATGAAACTACCCTGTATGATAATATGGTGGTGTGGATATATGTCATTATAAATTTGTCCAAACCCATAGACTATAAAACACCAAGAGAAAATCCTAATATGAAATATGGACTCTAGTTTATAATGATATATTGATGTAGGTTCATCAGCTGTAACAAATGTATCTACTTTGGTGAGAGATGTTGATAGTGGGGGAGGCCATGCATGTGTGGGGATGGGGATATATGGGAAATCTTTGTGCCTTCTGTTCAACTTTGTTGTGAATTTAAAACTTTTCTAAAAATAAACAAACCTATTTTAAAAAGTGGTAAAATATAGCACAGTTATGCTTTCAGACCAAAATGGTAGAAGTATGAAAACTAAGTAAAAAAGATAGAGTTATTAAATTTAAGATCAGGTAAGAATTTTCTTTCGAAGAAAGATTCAGTAACTATGGTAAAAACTAGATAATTATAAAGATTATATTTTAAAGGCCAAGATAGACCCATAAAAAAGAAAGATACACTCAGTTCTAGCCTCTCTTAAAATAAGTATAAATGAAAGGGCTGTTCAATTATTATTGAATCAGTGAAATTGACAGGAAACCAGAAAAATCCAACAGAAGAGAAGCCAAATCAGAAATAATCCTTCAGAGTTTGTGAGGATCTAAGAAAGTATTCGTGGGAAGCCACACACACACACACACACACACACACAGAACTTAAGAGTGCTAGCAATTTAAGAGCTGTCCTATAAAGGTCTGTCTTTATAAAGTAGTTGCAGAAAACCAGGCAAGATTTTAAATGGAAACACCATGAAGAGCAGAGAGAAGAAAGACAACAACAACAACAAAATATTATTGAGTTTCAATTGTAAAGTGAAGATGTAGATATTTATTGTACCTTAAAATTTTCTGGAATTAATCTTTAACACATGGTGTAGGACAGATGAGACATAGGCAAGAGAGCCAGGGAGGACAATGACAGATTACATTCAGTCCTGAGTTAAATGTTCCTGATGGCAGACCATCTCCTACATGGGATTATCCAATTAAGAAAGAAGCAGCACAGGATTTGATTCACTTTTTTAACATACTTTTCTCACAAAATGAAAATATAAAAAAATTTGAGGCCCTGGCTGGTTGACTCAATGGATAGAGTGTCGTATCATTATATGGACGTCCTGGGTTTGATTCCTGATTAGGGCACACATGAGAAGTGACCATCTGCTTCTCTTCCCCTCCGACTCTCCTTCTCTCTCCCCTCTAGCAGCCAGTGGCTTAATTGGTTTGAGCCTTAGCCCTGGGCACTGAGGATTTCTCTGTTGCTGTGAACACAACAACCTCAGGCACTAAAGCTCAGTTGGGGGGTGAGTGTGGATCATAGTCCAGGCATATGTGGGAGTCTGTCTCACTATCTCCCCTCCTCTCACTTAAAAAAAAATTTTTTTTGAGCAAATTATATTAGAAAGGTAATCTCTTAGAAATAATATGGAAACAATAGAATTAAAATGGAATAATCTATTCCACCACTTCAGGAAAAGAAAATAGCAGGGAGAAATGCTGACCCATATGTATAATATGTTCAAAATTTGCAAAAGTCAGTTTCTTAAGTAACAGATGCCAGTGGCATTGGTCTTTACTAGTTTCTAAGAACATCAGCCTCAGTTAACGAACCTGGAGAGGATGCTTCTCCAGCTGAAAGAAGCGTGATGAGTGAAAATAGTTCCTTAAGAAACAGATTTTATATGAGTGGGTCTCCATCCTGGCAGGACACAGGCATCACCTGGAGAGCTTTTGAAATCACTGCTATCACAAACAATCCCCAGAGCTTCAGATTTAATTAAACTGGAGTAAGACCTAGTGATCAGTGTTTTTTAAAAGCTCTCCAGGTAATTCTAATGTGCAGTGACAGTCAATAACTACCGTTTTATAGGCTTAAGCAAGCAATTCTTAGCCCAGGTGGTACATTACAATCTCATGGAAAGTTTCTAGAATACATCCACACTTCGATCCAAAGCCAAGGGTGAGGGATTTTTGCATAGCTCCCCAGTGATTCTAAATCACAGCCTGACTTGAGAAACAAAGGCTCAAGTAACCACAGCAAGAAGTATTGGTGGCAGTTGCTGTTTACAGGCTAAAAATGTGCCTATTCACGAAACCTTGAGAAGACATGTCCATGCTCATTTGAATACAGAGATTCCAGAAACACAAGGCTCAAATGTGAAAAGGAAACTCAAAGATTTTAAATGTTCAGGAGAGAAGCCTCAATTAAGACCCAGGTGACTGAAGGTGCCAAGGCCCTAAAGTTTTAACCTTTGGGAATATTTTGCAGTATCCCAAATGCCATTCTTTGAACGAAGAAACAGTTTATATAGTAGATTTTCACCTAAATAGAGTAAATATTTGATGACTAAGAAGCTATTTTAAATAGCATGTTTTTTATTCATTTTCTGATTGTTTGTTGTTAGTGCTAGAAATATAATTATTTTTTGATAACGAATTCAGAAAGCATGCTAGGTACATCTATTTGTTTAAATGGTTGATTTTATGTTCAAAATCAGATCTATAAAAAATTACACTTTATTTTTTTTTCCATTTATATGAAGATAAAGTTTATTTATCTTGCTTTGTTGTACTCTTGGGACCTCTAGCAAAAGTGTTAATTGGAAGTGGTGATAATGAATACTTTGTTTTGTTCCTAATGTCAAAGTCAAAACTATTTCATCTTTAATTTTGATGTAGTCTGTAGGGATTTTTGTTTATCTATTTGAGGGTGCATAGTTTAACAGACGAGGTATGTCTATTTTCTATTGATACATAACAAATTACCACATAGTTGCCTAAAATATCACCCAATATTTAGCTCACGGTTTTGTAGGTCAGAAGTGTGGCTGACTTTAGCTAGGTTCTCTGTTTAGGTTTCACAAGGTCAAAATCAAAGTGATGGCCAAGAGGTTTTAATCTGAAGATTCTGTGGAAGAATCCACTTTCAGGCTCAACTGACAGAATTGAATTCACTGTGGCTGAAGGACTGAGGTCCCCTTTCCTTGCTCAGTGTCAGCCACAGATCCTGGCTAGTACACCTTTGATCCTTCCTGACTTCCCTGACTGCTAACAGCTGAAGGAAACCTTTTAAGGGCTTGTGATTATATAATTTAGGCCACCCTTTTGCTTGGTAATGCAACACAATCACCAGAATGACATCTCATGAAATACACAGGTTGCACCCACATACATGCAAAAGAGACTATATTATATTAAAGCTAGGGTTACTAATGGCTGGTCTTAGAATTCTGCCTCTGACACTGTGAAGGTTTCCTTATCTCTATGTTCCCTTCATTTTTATCATGAATGCTTTCTATCAAATGTGTTTTCTGAACTTTTGAGATAAGCATATGCATTTTTTACCTCATCTGGTGAATTACACTGTGTGATTTATTTTTAATTTATATTAATTTTAAATCATTGTGTTTACATGGATTCTAGTGTCCCACTGAATATAACTGTCTCACCCCCAACCGTGTTCCTTTTTATACTCGCTCTGCCCCCCCTTCCCCAAACCTGTCTCCCCTTCCCTCTAGGATTTGCTGTCCTATTATCTATATCTCTGTGCTATGTATATATAATTTCATTAATCTCTTCACCTTCTCTGATCCCACCCTCTCATCCCCCTTCCCTCTGTCTGCTGTCCCTCTGCTCCCTGTGACTTTGCCTCTGCCTATATTCCGTTCCTCAGTTCACTTTGTTTATTAGATTCCACATATAAGTGAGATCATATAATATATTTTTTCCTCTGCCTGGCTTATTTCACTTAGCATAATAATCTGAGTAATTTTTTTTTGAATTTTAAACTAAACTTGAATTCCTAAACTTTGGTCAAACCACTATTATGGTATGTGCACATGTGTGTGTGTACACATATATACATATATACATGCATTCATAATTTTTTTTTGTATTTTTTTGAAGTGAGAAATGGGGAGACTGCCACATGCACCTGACTGGGATCCACCTGGCAAGCCCACTAGGGGGCAATGCTCTGCCCCTCTGGGGCATTGCTCTGGTTGCAACTGGAGCCATTTAAGCGCCAGAGGCAGAGGCCATGGAGCCATTCTCAGCGCACGGAGCCAACTTTGCTTCAATGGAGCCTTGGCTGTGGGAGGGGAAGAGAGAGATAGAGAGAAAGGATAGGGGGAAGGGTGGAGAAGCAGATGGGTGCTTCTCCTGTTGCCCTGGCCAGAAATCAAACCTGGGACTTCCACACACCGGGCCAACACTCTACCACTGAACCAACTGGCCAAGGCCCATATATACATAAATTTAGTTTGTTAAATAAATATATGAGTATTTATACTTTCAACCTTGTGTTACTTTTGGTCATTTATGTTTTTGTAGGAATTTGTCCCTTTTATCTAAATTTTCAAATTTTTTGATGTTTTATTTTATTATCCTCTTAATATTGCTTTAATGTCTGTAGGAACAGCAATGGTGTCCCCTTTTTTCATCCCTCATATATTATCCCTTATATAAGGCTTATGTTTTCTCTTTCTCTCTCTTTCTGTTTCCCTCTGTATGTCAATCTCTTTCTCTTGTCAAATTCACTAATGTTTATTATTAGTGCCATTAGTATTCTTCTTTCGAGTGTGTGTGTGTGTGTGTGTGTGTGTTTGGCTTGCTATTCTTTTCTTATTTCATTGATTTTTTATTCTTTCTTTTCAAATATATATATTTACTAGCTATACTCAGCCGCGCATTACTGTGGCTCAGTCTGGTTAAATGGAAAAGAAAGAAAAGAGAAAGCACACATTTCTAATATGTTTAATTTCACAATGCTTGTGAGTATACAATATTTTTTGTTGTTCCATTGTCTGTGCAGATATAGAGATTATCTGGTTTGCTGAGTCTAGAACACACAACATATAATTGTCCATGTGAGAAGCAATCCATGTGTAGATCTTAAAGCGCACAATTCTAAAGATTGGTCCTGAGCTTTGTTGACAGTGATTGCAAATGCCAATCGAATTGGGTATTGTAATCTCTTAAATTGAAATGGCATATCCGTTAGAATCATAGAAATGTGAGGAATGAGGACATCTTCACCTTTGAAAGGTCCTGTCAAGATCATTGCTTCTATGACATTGCTCATTAATTTTTTACAGTGCACAGACCCAAACACTTCATGTTTTACCATGAATTCCATCAGCGATTTCAGCTTCTGTCTGAAAATACATGCTGTGATGTCATGCCTATCCACGGTAGAATGGCCAGGAAGTAAAAGCTATTATATATTGTCCCAAGCTGGATTGCATGTGAATGTAATGAATAGTTCTGAATGCCCATAGTGATGAACATACGTAATTGCATCTTGAGCATACTCATGCATATGACATGGACTACCTGTATAGGAAAATGACAAAATCGTTAGTCTTCCAACATTAGTTGTATCACCGTCATTTACAACTGCATCTCTCAAACGAACGTATTCTTCAGAGCAAAGCTTGGTCTGATTCAAACGGATGAATATCAAATGTTCTGTTTCGATTTTTGCATACACATCTACAATGTATTGGTGAAACAATTGATGGCATTTCAAAATGTGATTGTCTTTATTCTCTTGAATCATTAATTGGTATGAATAATAGTTCATTGTGCTGCATTTCATATTTGTTTCTTCGCCACTGGCTAGATTTATCATCGTAACGTTGAAGTGATATCCATCAGCACCATCCCAAAAAATGATTGGATATTGCAGAGCATCATAACATCGATGAGTTTCTGTAAGTTTTGTCAATTGATTGTTTCTCCAATGTAGAACAATATCTCTAGGTTGGAATTGATCTCCGACTATAACAATTGCCACTTTGTCTATAGTTGGAGCACTGAATCTTCGCACATGTTCTCCAGCAGCCATTTTGTCAGCATGAATAACAATCTTGTGTGTATCAGATGGCATCAGGTCAATTGCTGTTTTGAACAAACGCACTGAATTGGTTTTTTTCGTCAAGAAGCTCTTGCAGTTGGGAAACAATGGACTTTTTTATGCCGGTAGAAATTCCACAGCGTGCATTCAATTCATTATTGCCATCACCGATGAAATACATTTGTAGGAATTTATGTTGACCATCTGGGAATGGAAGAGGGAGCTGGCTTTATAATAAATTTGTCCTTTCACTTTGAAAGTTGGCATGAATTGAGCTGTTACAATTTCTATGCCAGACAACGTCATTTGGAAGCATAAATTCTATTTCCTGATGTTAGATAGGAAATGTTTTGATTCAATAGTATATCCGTCAAGCAAAGTTTTTAATAGCTCTGGTGGTTCTCCAAGTTGAGACAGTTTAATATTTCCAGCAGCACAACACATTCCTTTCATTTCTCCATTAAATTTCAGAGCCTTGCAATAAGGACACACTTAAGTCATAGTGCCAGTGAGAACATGCTGGCTCAAACTATAATCATCAGCTGGGTTGTACCGGAATGCAAGGCAAATGTAATCGTGTGATTGCTGAGCATGGAGTCGTGTTTGATGCCGATCTGCTATTTCTCATCGATGTCTTTTAGACACTCTCAGCCTGTCACATTCATTCTGTTGAGAATGAAGCAGATCTGAAGCTGCAGAACACAATTGCTGTGCTCGCAATCATGCATCCTCAAGTCTGGCTGCACGTAAATTAATTGTAAATCAGAAACATTGAAATGGAATTGTAAAATATTTAGTATAGCATGTGTTGCTTTTACATCCAACAAATGGCGCTGTTTTTCAAAAAAACATGTTTTTACCTGTTACAGGTGTGACATCTATATCTATATAATAGTGGGTATATAGAAAAGAGTGCAAATTCAAATGCAACATTGTGTCAAAATATCAAAGCAATCGGTGAAGAACTTTTAGAGATTTAAGATTTTGAACAAACAAACATTTACATTTTTATTTATATAGATTGCTAAAAATTTCCCTTTGTGCTCAGTGAGGTTGTTTCATACAATTGTAATCCAGTTAGATTGTTTTCTTATAGTTTGTATTCTTTCTGGGTTTTCTCAACCTACACCTGCCTCTTAAATAATTATTTTTAAAATTTGAATACATTAAGATTTATTCTTTATGGCTATAAATTTCTCTGGATTTTGACAAGTGCATAATGTTAGTTATAAACCATTATAGTATTATACAGAATAGTTTCATTTCCCTAAAAAAACTCTCCGTGTTTACCTATTTAAACTTCTCTCACTCCCCTAGAACTATTTCAACCAGAAATATTTTGGTTTCTTAAAGTTTTGCCTTTTTCAGAATATCAAATCATTTGAGTCACTGAGTATGTAGACTTCTCATACTGCTTTCTTTTTCTTAACACATTCACTTAAGGTTTAGTCATGTCTATCTGTGTCTTGATAGTTTCTTTTTTATTACTGAATAATATTAAATTATATGAGTGCTCTAGTTTGTTTATGCATTCACTTATTAAAAGACATCTTTGTTGTTTCCAGTTATTAGCAATTATAAATAAAGACTGTATAAACATTTATGTGCAAGTTTTTGTAAGGACAAAAGTTTTCAAATTATTTGAGTAAATACCTAGAAGTATAATTGCTAGATCTCACTGTAAAAATATGTTTAGCTTTGTAACAAACTGCCAATCTGTTTTCCAAAGTGGCTGTACTATTTTCTGCATCCACATAATCAATGAGTGAATGTTATTTTTATTTTATTTTATTTAGAAAATTAAATTTACCAGGGTGACATTGATCAATAAGACTACATAGGTTTCAGATAAAACTCTCTATAGCATTTAAACTGATGATTGTGTGGTGTACTCATCACCCAAAGTCAAATTACTCTCCGTCATCAGATACTGGTCCCTCTTTACTCCTTTTCCCCAACTTCCCCTCCACAACCCACCCCCTCTCCCTGGTAACCACTGCACTTTTATCTATGTTCATGAGTCTCGGTTTTATATGCCACCTATGTGTGAAATCATATAGCTAAAGCTTTTTCTGATTTACTCCTTTCTCCTCTTCTAACATACGAATTTAATGTCAAAAAAATTTTCCTGTAAGCATTGTTTGCTGAATTCTATACATTTTTATATATTGTACTTTTATTTAGTTCAACATTTTTTAAATTTATCTTTAGATTTCTTTAGCTAAAATGTTACATATACATGTATTTAATCTCAAATTTTTTGAGTTTTTCAGCTATTTTCTGCTATTTAATTCCACTGTGCTCTAAGACCATACTTGTATGATTTCTATACTTTCCAATATACTATGATGTTTTTTATGCATCAGAATGTGATTTATCTTGTTGAATGTCCCATGTGATCTTGGGAGAATGTATATTCTGCTCTTATTGGATAAAATAGTCTATAAATGTTAATTAGATCAAGCTGATTTATAATGCTGTTCAGGTAAACTATATCCTTACTGATTTTCTGCCCACTTGATCTAGCATTTACTGATAGGGAAGTGTTGAATTCTCTAACGATAATATGGTTTGTCTATTTTTCCATGTAATCCTATCAGTTTTTTCTTCGCATATTTTGTCACTGTGTTGTTAGTTACATACACGTTAAAGATTTTATGTCTTCTTAGGTAATTGACTGCACTATTACTATCTAATGCCCCTTTTTATCCCTGATAATTTTCCTTGTTTGGAGTCTCTTTAGTGTTGTCTAAAATTAATATAACTACCCAGTTTTTTCTTTTTTCCTCATTAGTGTTAACATAGTGTGTCTTTTAACTCATCCATTGTTTTTATATTTAGAGCAGTTTCTAGTAGATAACATATGGTTGGGTCACACATAACCTCCCCAGACCCCAACTACTTTTATCTTTTATTGGTATTTTTAAATCATTCACTTATGATGTAATTCTTGATATAGTTGAATTAATATCCAGTGTGTTTATAAATATTTTATATTTATTGCTTATAATCTTTTTTTCCCTTTTTTTATTTCTGCCTCCTCTGGTTTTAAATAAGCCTTAATCTACTGATGACCCCATAATAAACTACTTTCTGTTGCTGTATTTTTATTTATAGCAATTTTTGTGATTCTTTCTTAGAGTTACCACCTCTCAGCTTACCTTATCCATCTCTTCTGACAACTGTCTGCTTTTTTCTTAACATATATAACTGTAAGATATTAATTAAGTATGTTTCATTAACCTTAACATAGAGTCCTTAACATTTTAAAAACATAGCTGATAAATTCAAGATCTGTGTAATAACTGAGTTTGATTTTGATGCCTGTCTGAGTCTTCAGACTATTATTTCTTATTTTTTTTAAATGTGTTTTAATTTTCTGTTAAAATCTAGATATGATATGTTAGGTTACATGAATTTAGGTAAAAGCCCTCTTTTCCCTGGAGTAAGACTTCATTATGGAGACCACAGTGGGTATATTTCAAAATGACTACATTTCTCTTCCCTCTCCTAGAGCCACCAGGAGATTTTTCTTGACTCTTCATCAGAACTTTGTGAAGTTCATGGAGATAAAACCTGTGAAATGACAAGGTGTCTCCACCCCTAAGATATCTCTTATAGTCCCCACTGTCATGCTTCAGCTCCAAACAAATCTAAGTTCCCATTTAAATATTCACATCAGCTTATCCCTTTTGAGACTTCTCCAGATTTTTTTAACTGAATTTATTGAGGTAACATTGGTTAGTATCTTCTTAGATAACAGCCTTAAAAAAATATCATACGTACATTACAGATAAAAAAGTGAAAGATTAAAATGTATATGCAATTTTTTTATAGTTTCACAAATATTAAAGAATGGCTTACTAAATTTAACCCCAGATTGGTCTGGTTGCAAAGATAATACTTCTCAGCATTACTTTTTACAACTTACCCAAGATTCTTGACTTAAGGAAATTACTGGCAGGGGTTTGCACATTATGGTATCACTTTAGACTTTATACCTTATCACAGTCATCCTAGAAAAGTTTGGTTCTAGTGGGTGTCTGCACATTACTTATTTACAGACATTTTTTACTGTAACAAAATTTTGTGCGGAACTGTGTGCCAAACACAAATTAAAAACCTGAAAATATTACTTTTCAACTCTTACAGTCATTTAGGGTAGATCCTATCAGTATTTCAATTCTACATGTGAGAAAATAGAAGTTAAAAAAGGCAAGTAATATTTTAAAGATCATTATTCTGTGTGCCGGCACCATGATTTGAAACTGCCATTTAGACCTAAAGTTCATGCACTTAACTACAATAGTATCTTATTTTCTCTGATAGCAAGTCCTGTTGAAGTTTTATTTTAGCAGATTAATGATACTGTCATGTTCTTCACCCTTATAAATTCAAACATTCATTTCCATTTCTTTCCTTAATGATTATTAATATATAAGAAATTTTTAGTTATTATACTCTTGATAAATGTATTCATCCAAAGAAGTGAAAATTAATAAAAATTAATTTTGCTACATTATATACTTTTTGCTCAAAATCAGCTAATAGGGTCTATTTCTGTACCATTGACAACCTCTTGCCACCTTCAGCCTCAATTATATGATTCCTTTTCTTGGAATGACATCACTGATATCTGTTAGTTTCATCTGACAGCTGTCAGCATATCCAGGAAAATTCCAACATTTCCTTCTACACTATTTAAAATATGCAGAACTTCATAAATTATATTGCTTATTTTTATTTCCTAATCTGGGATAGTCACCTCCTTAAGAAGAGAATGTATATTGTCATAAGGGAAAACATGTATTCATGAGCTTAAAAATCATAAAATGGAGTTATAACACTTTTGACAATTAAAATATATGTTTGGCAATTAAAATGTATACTGGCCAATTTTCAGGCCCATCTAGAAATATTTTAACTGTTGTTCATAAATGGACATAACAACTTTTAAATGTGTATTTAAAAGTTTATATTTGTAAACTATTAATTTTACAATACAAACATGTATCAAGTAGAGATACTGCCTTTGCAGAGTTAGTTATGCATTTCTTTTTCATTTTTGACATCTACAAATTTCTAAAATAATAACTAAACACTAAGAAGAACTTAATTAAAATTTTTCTGAGAAAAATTCAGTCTTGATGAACAATGATAATGACATATGAAAATGTTTGTCTCTAAATGAAACATCCTCTGCACAATGTTCATTAACACAAGTTGGACATACAGGCATATTAAAAGTCAGAAAGTCACTATTAATAGTTGTGATCTGCCCACACAGATTACTAAGCACTGAGAACTTTATTAAAGAAGAGAATGTCCTGACCCCTATTCTTGAAATGTTTCCATTCTTGAGAAAATAGACAGATATATATGAATTAGTTTTAAGAAGTAACAGAGCAACAAATATATAACTGAGCTGCTAGTCATGCAATTCTAAATAAAATTAAATAAAAATGTTTAAATATATTCTAAAATGTCATGATCATTGAGGACAGGTATTTATTTTTAATTAATAAAAAAAGTGAAAAACCTATTTTTTCAATGTAAATTTATTTAAAATAGAAATATATTCATATGTTAAAGAAAATGAAATAACATTGCTTATTTTAAAATAAGTAATGAGGTTGACAACATATCGCAGATAAGCCTTGATCACATTAAATTAGTTCTCAAAATCACAAAAAACAAAATATACTTATCATATCTTCAATATAAAAAAAGATTGCATGGGGTACAGTAAGGAAATGAACATTTATTGAGCTGATTGCCCACCTCTGAGCCTCACAGTTTTACATATATAATTGTGTGATGGCCTCACAACAGCATAAACGTGGAGGCTTGAACTGTACTTTTTAAAATATATAGTATATGCTTAGTGCCTTTAAGCATTATTTCTCCATAAATGTTGTTTAAATCAATTATTACATGAATAAGTGAACTAATGAGTTGCAGATATGGTTATCTTTGAAAGGAAAACATCTTTAGATATGGAAACCCAAGTCTTTCTTTTTCTTCTTCTTTTTTTTTTTTTTAGTGAAAGGAGAGGAGAGAGTAATGCAAACTCCCACCTGGCATCCAGCCAGTAACCCCATAGGCACTGATGCTCCAATACTGAGCTATTTCTAGTACCTGAGGCTGATGCGCTCCAACAGAGTTATCCTCAGTACCTAGGGCCACACTGAAACCAGTTGAGCTACTGGCTACTGGAGGGAAAGAGAAAGAGAGCGGGAGAGGGAGGGGAGAGAAGCTGATGGTCACTTCCCCTGTGTGCCCTGACTAAGGATCAAACCCAGGATATCTACACACCGGCTGACGCTCTATCCACTGATCCACCAGCCAAGGTCCCATGTCTTTCTTTAGAACAGTAAAGTTTCATTTTTATTATTTCTCATTTAGTTGTTTGTTTGGGTTTTTTTCCCCAAACTAGTCTGCTACAAATTTTTCTATCTGTATCTTTTGTTTTAAGATTATTGGATCTCATGTATATTCATGTCATTTATAATTTACTTCTTTTATATTTTTCAATGCAATCTTAAAGAAAACTCTTATTTCTTTATCTAATTTTAAGTACCATGTATTCAACTCAAACATTTTATAGAATTGTTTCTCTCTTGAGATGCATTCATTTCCCAAAATCATACTTTGAAGATTTTAAGGGTTTATTTAATATGCAAGAACTATCTCTTAACAGTTTTATATTTTTATTATAGCATCCATTTTATTAATTCTCAAAACTCATTGAAATTGCTAATGAGACTTTAAAAAATTCTCTTCTGGCATTTATTGTGCCTCAGTGGGAGCCATTTGCACAGTGATGGTTTTCCTCGAATAGGTAGGGGAAAGGTTTCTCCTAATTGTTTATA
The DNA here is from genome assembly GCF_036850765.1 of Saccopteryx bilineata. Classification (NCBI taxonomy): domain Eukaryota; kingdom Metazoa; phylum Chordata; class Mammalia; order Chiroptera; family Emballonuridae; genus Saccopteryx; species Saccopteryx bilineata. Next base: position 185,979,674 of record NC_089494.1, read on the forward strand.
TTTGCAAATGAAGATATATATGATTTCTGCCACAGTTTCTGCTGAAGACCCAGAGACCTCACCTCACCCAAATTCTCTCCCCTGCTAATATCCTCAGTTCTTCGCTCCTTCTCTTCACTTTCAAGGTCTCTTAAAACAAAAATCCTTCCACTATTCTCTGTGATTCAATTCTGCCTTCAGCTTGGACATGACTCTCCCTCAGTAAAAAGAAGAGACAGAAGGAGAGCTTGGATGATTAATGGATTAACGCCCCAAAATCTATCACACCACCACCCCCATAGCAAATTCCACATGGGGAGGATGGGAGCTGGAGTTCTGAGTAAAACAAAAAAGGTTCTGCTACTAAAGCAAGTCCAAGAAGCACTCATTTAACACCTGAGATCCTTTTGGAGAGAACATCAGGGGACACTCTCCCTGGTCTGGGACCAGGACTGCATGGGGTTAGGGGTTGTCTTTGGGTCCCGACTAGCACTCCATGTTGCTGATGCTGCTGTTATTCTGCACCTGCTCTTGCATCCTTTCCCCATCAGAAATCTTCTGCCCAGGAGGTGAAAGCAAGGGATTTTTGCAACATTAATTGAAGCAAACAAACAAAACACAACAAAACTCATGGGAACAAAGATGAGGACAGATAGAGAAGACACAACAAGTGTGCCATGAGAACTCTCCAGCTGGGCCGGTGGTTCTGGAATTGACCTTCTCTGCATGTTACTGTGTCTGCCTCTGATACTGGGGTCCAGAAACACCCCTCCTTCTGTGTCTCCCTTATGAACAGAGCTGTAGCTGACTTTGGCCCTACTTGTCCTACTCCAAACACCCAGCCTTTCACCCCAAATTTTATCAGCTGTTGAGGAGAATGTTTTTAAACCAAGACTTTGTGTTAATCATCATTTATGTTGTTTTCTTCCACCAACACCACCTTTATGTAGCTTCTCTCTAAGTCACAAACCTGTTATGTTTGTCTTAAGGTATAATAATTGTAAAACCAGTATTTATTAATAAACTTCTCAGGACTCCTCTTTTAAAAAATAAATCAATCAGAAATTAAGAACACTTACATCATAAAGATAAATGGTAAATTACCTAGTGGGGATGTGTAATGCAAGCAGTAATGTTTTCTAATTTCCAGTCTGTCTAGAATAGGGATTGCAGTATGCAGAGAGAGAAATTTTGTTACTGTCTGTAATTTGTTCACTGAACTGAAACAGGCCTTTAAAATACATCAGAAAAGATAGGCAACATATCCAAAATTTCATTCTGGACCAGGAGAAAGACCGTCTTTCTAAATTGAAATTGAAAAGACTAGGGGGGAAAATTAAGCAGTTTGCATCAACTGTGTTCAGATCATTAAAAAAGAAAACATACAGAAGCTGATTGATATGAATAAGCTCTTGGAGACATGGTGACTTGTTGTTGTGGGGGTTTCTTTTGTTTTGTTTTTGTTGGGTTTTTTCATGCTAGATATAGCCTTACCTTTCACTGCGGATGCAAAACAACTATTCTCATAAATCTGCCCTCAGAGAAACCTTCTTATTTAGCATGCTCTGTGCTCCAAGTCAGAAATGAAATGCGGGGTAACCCACTGCACTGTGTGATAGCTTTTTAATAACCCCCAAGACAAATATTTCTTGTTTGTTTGTTTTTTTTCTCTTTTTTCCCTTGATTAAAAAAAAAAAAAGAAATGAAGGCTGTACCTGGGGAGTTTCATATTCCAGCCCTACTGTTCAAGCAGATGTCTAGTCAGGACCATCTTCTAAGTTTCTTGTCTGTTTGTTTGTTTGTTTGTTGTATTTAGAAAGAGAGACAGACATACAGGGACAGACAGGAAGGTAGAGATGAGAAGCATCAACTCATAGTTATGGTACCTTAGTTGTTCGTTGATTGCTTTCTCATATATGCTTTGACGGGGCGAGGGAGCGGGATCCAACTGAGCCAGTGACCCCTTCTCAACGCAACAACCTTGGGCTCGAGCCAACAACCTTGAGTTTCAAGCCAGCGACCTTTGGGCTCAAACTAGGGACCACAGGGTCCTGTCCATGATCCCACACTCAAGCTGGAAACCCTGCTCTCAAGCTGGTGAGCTCATGCTCAAGCTGGCGACCTCGGGGTTTTGAACCTGAGTCTTCAGAGTCCCGGGCCAATGCTCTATCTACTACTCCACTGCCTGATCAGGCCTCTAAATAATATTCTATAGAAGTCTTTGCTTTAAAGCCAGTGTGTTAGATCTGACCCTGGACACAGGGTCAAAAGATTCTCTTCATGTTCCATGAACTGATCAAAAAGTACACATCATTTTGGAGAGAGCAACTGTCACAAAGCTTTAGGGAGGTTAAGTTTTACATCTGACTAAAGGCAATTTGCTATAGTGATGACTGCACCAATATAAGCTTCAGCCTCAGTTTTGTCCAAACTCTGCTCTTAAGTTTGTTAATTAGATTAAGTCATTATCAGATTGTCATTTTTACTTTTTACTTTGTTATCACTTGTTTTGTTCATTATTTTTTTCCTAATTTGATAGCATATTAAAAATTTGTTCCTGTGTGTCCTGCACATTTATTATTGATTTTCAAGCTATTTATTTATTTTGTCCATGTTATATGTATAACGATTTCTACATTTAAGTTTTTATCTTTTTTCTCTTTATATGGAAAAGATAGCTCCTTCAGAATATTCATTTTGAAAGAAGCCACCTTCTTGAATTTCATATTATATCACAGCTTTCAACGGATTTCACTTTCCTTTGGCATAAAACTTGTAGGAAAGTATTTCTAAGTATTAATATGCTTGTTTTATACTCCTTTCCATATCCCAGATTTTACATAATTCTTGCAACTGAGCTCTGTGAGCCTTTTTATTATAACCACCGTCAGCCTACTAATAAACATTGAATATCCATGGGGAAAATAGAATCAAATTTTGGGAATATTGAGATAAAAAGATTAAGAGGACACCCTGAATAGTGATTTTTCTCCCATTGCAGAAACTAGTGTGGACTAAGATACAAACTAAAGGAAAGAAATAACAGGAGCAACAGAAAGTGGCTTCTAGGAAAAGGAATAGAAACATAATGCTCTGAAGACTTCCTCTCATTGGCACTGAGTCAAAAGACCTGGAAATCCTAGTGTCACATGAAGAGTGAGGAAAAGCCCTGGACTTTATTATGCTCAGTCTGAAAAGATGTTCAACAGATCCTTTTCTCATGAATAAGCAAATGCTGTTCAGTAAAAAGGGAAAATAAAGAGGGCATGAGAACTGTCTGCAAAAGCTCAGCAGCTAGTGTTGTGAAAGAAGAAGCAGACTTCTTTGAATTAATACAAATAGCAACATTTTTTGTTTGTTTTTTTCTGGGGAAAGAATAGCTTTGTAAAAATAAGAAATCTCCAGTAATGGGAATAATTCATTTAAAAGGCCTGGGTTTTTAGAAGTGGCATTATAAATTTTTTAAAAATTAATTTTAATGGGGTGACATTGATAAGTCAGGGTACATATGTTCAGAGAAAACATTTCTAGGTTATTTTGACATTTGATTATGCTGATTACCATCACCCAAAGTCTAATTATCTTCCGACAACTTCTAACTGGTTTTCTTTATGCCCCTCCCTGTCCTCAATACCCACCCTCCCCCCCCCCCACCTTGTAACCTCTTGTCCATGTCTCTGAGTCTCATTTTTATGTCTCACCTATGTATAGAAATCATATAGTTCTTAGTTTTTTCTGATTTACTTATTTCGCTCAGTATAATGTTATCAAGGTCCATCCATGTTATTGTAAATTATCTGATGTCATCATTTCTTATGGCTGACTAGTATTCCATAGTATATATGTAGCAAAGCTTTTTAATCCACTCGTCCACTGACGGACACTTGGGCTGTTTCCAGATCTTCACTATTGTGAACAATGCTGCCATAAACATGGGGGTGCATTTCTTCTTTTAAAACAGTGCTATGGTGTTCTCGGGGTATATTCCTAAAAGTGGGATAGCTAGGTCAAAGGGCAGTTCAATTTTTAATTTTTTGAGGAATCTCCATACTGTTTTCCACAGCGGCTGCACCAGTCTGCATTTCTCCACATCCTCGTCAGCACTTATTATGTGTTGTTTTGTTCATGAGCGCCATTCTGACTGGTGTGAGGTGATATCTCATTGTGGTTTTAATTTGCATTTCTCTAATGATTAGTGATGTTGAGCATTTTTTATCTGCCTATTGGCCATCTGTATGTCCTCTTTGGAGAAGTGACTATTCATTTCTTTCACCCATTTTTTGATTGGATTGTTTGTCTTCCTGGTATTGAGTTTTACAAGTTCTTTATAAATTTTGGTTATTAACCCCTTATCAGATGTACTGTCAAATATGTTCTCCCATTGTGTAGTTTGTCCTTTTATTCTGTTCTTATTATCTTTAGCTGTGCAAAAGCTTTTTAGTTTGATATAGTCCCATTTGTTTATCCTGTCTTTTATTGCACTTGCCCATAGAGATAAATTGGCAAATATATTGCTCCGAGAGATGTCAGAGAGCTTACTGCCTATGTTTTCTTCTAAGATGCTTATGGTTTTATGGCTTACATTTAAGTTATTTATCCATTTTGAGTTTATTTTTGTGAATGGTTTAAGTTGGTGGTCTAGTTTCATTTTTTTGCAGGTAGCTGTCCAATTTTCTCAACACCATTTGTTGAAGAAGTTGTCTTTACTCCATTGTATGCTCTTACTTCCTTTGTCAAATATCAGTTGTCTATAAAGGTGTGGGTTTATTTCTGGGTTCTTTATTCTGTTCCACTGATCTATATGCCTGTTGTTATACCAGTACCAGGCTGTTTTGAGTACAGTGGCCTTGTAGTATAACTTGATATCCGGAAGTGTGATACATACCACTTTATTCTTCCTTTTCAAGATTGCTGAGGCTATTTATGTTCTCTTTTGGTTCCATATAAATTTTTGGAATATATGTTCTATATTTTTGAAGTAAGTCAGTGGTATTTTAATCGGTATTGCATTGAATTTATAAATTGCTTTGGGTAATATAGACATTTTAATGATGTTTATTCTTCCTAACCATGAGCACGGTATATGCTTTCACTTGTTTATATCTTCCCTGATTTCTTTTATCAATGTTTTATAATTTTCTGAGTACACGTCTTTAATTTCCCTAGTTAAATTTATTTCTAGGTACTTTATTTTTTGGGTTGCAATGGTAAAAGGGATTGATTCCTTAATTTCTCCTTCTGACAGTTCATTGTTATTGTATAAAAATGCCTCGGATTTCTGAGTATTAATTTTATATCTTGCTGAATTCATTTATCAGGTCCAGTAGTTTTTTGACTGAGACTTTAGAGTTTTCTATATACAACATCATATCATCTGCAAATAATGATAGTTTTACTTCTTCTTTTCCAATTTGGATGCCTTTTACTTCTTCTTCTTCTCTGATTGCTGTGGCTAGGACTTCCAGAACTATGTTGAATAAGAGTGGTGAAAGGGGGCACACATGCCTTGTTCCTGATCTTAAGAGGATTGCTTTTAATTTTTGCCCGTTGAGTATGATGTTGGCTGTGGGTTCGTCATAGATGGCTTTTATCATGTTGAGGTATGTTCCCTATATTCCCACTTTGCTGAGAGTTTTGATCATGAATGGGTGCTAGATTTTATCAAATGCTCTTTCTGCATCTATTGATATTATCATGTGGTTTTTCTCTTTCCTTTTGTTTATGTGGTGAATCACATTGATTGATTTGCGAATATTGTACCAGCCTTGCCTCCCCAGAATAAATCCCACTTGATCATGGTGTATGATTTTTTTTCATATATTGCTGGATCCGGTTTGGTAATATTTTGTTGAGGATTTTAGCATCTAAATTCATCAGGGATATTGGCCTATAATTTTCTTTTTTTGTGTTGTCTTTGCCTGGTTTTGGAATCAGAATTATGCTCGCCTCATAAAAGGAGCTTGGAAGTCTTCCTTCCTCTTGAATTTTTTGAAATAGCTTGAGAAGGATAAGAGTTAGTTCTTCTTTGAATATTTGGTAGAATTCACTTATGAAGCCATCAGGCCCAGGACTGTTCTTTTTGGGGAGTTTTTTGATATCTGTTTCGATCTCATTTGTTGTAATCAGTCTGTTTAGGTTTTCTGATTCTTCCAGATTAATTTTTGGAAGATTATATGTTTCATGGAATTTGTCCATTTCATCTAGGTTGTCTAGTTTTTTGGCTTACAGTTCTTCATAGTATTTTCTTACAATATTTTGTATTTCTGTTGTGTCAGTTGTTATTTCTGCTTTTGTGTCCTAACATGTGGTCTATCCTAGAGAATGTATCATGAGCACTTGAAAAGAATATATAATCTTCTACTCTAGCATGAAAGGTTCTGAAGATATCTTCTAAATCGAGTTGATCTAGTGTGTTCTTTAAGTCTGCTGTTTCTTTGTTAAATTTCTTTCTTGAGGATCTATCTAGTGATGTTAGTAGGATATTGAAATCCCCTACTATTATAGTATTGCTATTGATCTTGCCCTTTAAATCCATCAATGTTGCTTCATATATTTAGGTGCTCCTATATTAGGTGCATAGATATTTATAACAGTTATATCTTCCTGTTGGATTTGGATTGCTCCCTTTATCATTATGTAGTAACCTTCTTTATCTCTTACTATATCTTTTGATTTATGGTCCATTTTTTCTGATATAAGTACTGCTACCCCAGCTTTTTTGTCATTTCCATGAAACATTTTTTTCCATCCTTTTATCTTCAGTCTAAGTGCATGTTTTGTTTTAAGGTGTGTCTCTTGTAGACAGCATATGTATGGGTCCTGTTTTCTTATCCATGCAGCTACCCTATGTCTTTTGATAGGTTCATTTAATCCATTTACATTTAAGGTTATTATTGATAGGTAGTTGTTTATTGCCATTTTATTCTTTAAAACTGTATTCCTCTTTTGCTATATTCTTTTCCTCCTTTGATTTGTTTACAACAGGCCCCTTAGCATTTCTTGCAGCATTTGTTTGGTTGTAGTGAATTCCTTGAGTTTTTTGTTGTTGTTGTTGTTGTTTTTTGGGTTTTTTTGTCTGGAAAGCTTTTTATTTCTCCTTCAATTTTAGGTGATAGCCTTGCTGGATAAAGTAGTCTTGGATGTAGGTTCTTGTTCTGCAATACTTTAAATATTTCTTGCCATTCTTTTCTGGCCTCAAGTGTTTCTGTTGAGAAGTCGGATGTCATCCTTATGGGAGCTCCTTTGTAGGTGATAGTCTTTTTTTCTCTAGCAGCTTTTAATATTTTCTCTTTATCATTTAGCTTTGGTATTTTAATTATGATGTGTCTTGGTGTAGATTTCTTTGAGTTTCTTTTTAATGGAGTTCTCTGTGCTTCTTGAACTTGTGAGACATTTTCCTGCCTTAACTGTGGGAACTTTTCAGCTATGATATGATTGAACAAAGTCTCTATCCCTTGTTCTTTCTCTTCTTCTTCAGGAACCCCTATGATGAGGATGTTATTTCTCTTCATGTTTTCACAAAGCTCTCTTAGAGTTTCCTCAGACTTTTTGAGTCTTTTTTCTTTTTTCTGCTCTGCTTCCGTGCCTTCATTTATCTTGTCCTCTAGCTTGCTGATTCAATTCTCAGCTTCATCCATCTTGCTTTTAATTCCTTCCATTGTGTTCTTCATTTCTGATATTGCATTTGTCATTTCTGACTGACTCTTTTTTATTATTTCAATGTCCTTTTTTATATTTGCTATCTCTTTATTTAGGTGTTCGTAATGACCACCTATTGTTGTCCTAAGATCTTTGAGCATCCTAACAATCATTATTTTAAACTCTGCATCTGGTAATTTGGTTATATGTTACTCATTCAGGTTCTTTTCTGGGGATTTCTCTTGATTCATTTGTGCTCCATTTCTCTGCCTTCTCATTTCATCTGTGTAAAGAAGGTTTTGGCCACTGGGGTTCACTGGGTGTGGCCTCTGTGTTCCTTAGGTGTGGACTGTCTGCAGGTCTGCCACCCCCTCTGCTGCTGCTGCCTAGAGCATTTGGGTATGGGTGTTGCTGGTGCCTGCCCACTGGGGCTGTTGCTGTGGTTTCTGCCTCTCCTTCACAGGAGTGGCTGTGATCATGTGCTCAGGTGTACAAGCCTCGGTGGCCTCAGCCTTCACCCCGCCCCCATGGGTGGCGTTATGCTCAGCCCTGAGGGCAGGAGTGAGCACCTTTGCTCAGTTGTGGGTTTCCTCCTGATTCCAGGCTTTTGCCCTGCACCTGCAGGAGGAGCCCACTCGTGGGATGGCTGCAAGCCTTGGCTCCATGGGCCGGGCAGGACTGCATGCCCATGCTCAGTAGCAGGACTCCGGCTGTTCTGGGTTTTTGGGTCCACCCTCGCTGGAGGAGCTGGCTCCCAAGTCAGGCCACAAGCTCAGGTTCCACAGGTGGGGCAAGTCTGTGCTTCTGCACCCTTGCTCAAGGGTTGGATTGCAGGCGGCCTGCAGCTGAGCTTGACCACTTTTGCACACCCCCTTCTCCTCAGCCGAGCAAGAATGAGCTCACACCTGAGCCTCAGTGGTGACCAGCCAGCTTCTACCCTTGCTGACAGAAGCACGCTTCCACGTCCCGCCACCACCCGCCCTTGGGCAAGCCCTCAGCCATGTGGGTTGGGGTGCTGCAGCTCAGACCCTAAGACTCACTACTGTGGTCCTGAAACTCCCTCCTTCTAAGCGACTCTGCTCTGAGTGCCGCAGGAGAGCTTGTTTGGCTGGTATCCTGCTTCCCTTTGCTGGTATCGCTGTTTCCAGGGGAAATATTCACTTCAGATTTGGGACTTGTCCCAGGGGTTAGGATGGCTGTCCCTCAAAGTGTTTCTCCCTGTGCCTCCTAGATTATACTCTCTTCCTGCTATTCCAGTCCTCTCCTCCCTCCCTGTCCCCCAGAGCCCCGAGTGAGTGGTTGTGAGAGAGGTTTTCTGCATGGTCCCTTTAAGAAGAATGCTGGGTCTGAGAAATCAGTCTCTTTCTCACAAACAGTATCCTGACTTGTTTCCAGCTAAATATGTCCTTACGCCTCTTCTAGGCTCTGAAACCGCAGGCTGAGGCTTTGTTCCTGGGACTCAGGACCCTCCCCTCTCTGCTAAACTCACTTCTTGTCACTCAAGTCTCTCCCGGCTGCCGTTCACTCCGGGGAGCTGGGAAGCCCTCTCTGCATTTCCGCTTTTCCTACGAGTCTTGGTGTGGCTTCTGCAGTGTTCCTTGGTTGAAGAGTCCTCTTAGTTTAGTCCAAAGTGGGTTTTTCCAGATGATGATTTTTAAAATTAGTTTGTAATCCACTTTGGTTCTGGGAGGTGAAAGTTGGTACTTTCGCCTACTCCATCACCATATTGTCGAGTATCGCATTATAAATTTTAAACTCATAAAGACAGAGAGAGTAGGGTAGAAGGGAGGTAGATACTGAGTGATTAATTATACTATAATTCAACCCCAAATCAAATAAATATTATGAAGAAGAACTGTATATTGATATAACTATTATAACAGGAGAACCTCATCTGGTCTTAGGGACCTAAGATTTACTGAGGAAGCAACATTAGGGCTATGGGTTTAATGATGACAAATTCTAAATAGGGGAAAATAAGGAGTATTGATAGGTTTCTAGATAGTGGGAGGAGTGTGTAAAGGCTCAACCAGGAAAGAGAAGAATCAGTTTGAACAAAGAGAAGATGCATGTGACAAGAGAGTGAAGTGAGATACGGTACAAGGTGCCTGACACAGATTAGAGAAAGTAAATTCAGTGGTGAGTACCAGGGAGCTGGGTGGACACCGACACAGTGACCTTGCATAAGAAAGTCGTCTTGATAGATGCTAGGAAAGCATTTTTAGTCCATTAGCCTAACTGAGCATCTGAGTTAGGGAGCTCCTCAGTGTCTTAAGACCCTGTGTATCCAGTCACTCATACTACTTGGCCCTTTTAGCATGGACATTATTAAACCCTCCAGAATAGATAGTACAAGAATCGGATCTCTTGAAGGATGATTCTGTTGTATAGGGAAATTCTTGTAATAATGTAATCTGCACAGAAATAAGGATTTTATTCTCTTCTTTAAAATATATTATTTCTTTTTCTCTTCTATTTGCGGTGTCTTGTATTTTCAGTAATTCCTATACAATGTTAAATAATTGTGTTGATACTGGACTCTTTATTATTTTTTTTCTAACTTTTAATGTGTCTAGTGTTTCTTTATGAAATATTACGCTGGCCCTTATTTTGAAACATGCCTTTTGGCTCTGGCTGGTTGGTTCAGTGGATAGAACATTGGCCTGAGGTATGGACATCCCAAGTTCGATCCCCAGTCAGGGCACACCTGAGAAATGACCATCTACTTCTCTTCCCCTCTGCCTCTCCTTCTCTCCCTCTTCCTCTTCTGTAGACAGTGGCTAGATCGGTTGAGTGTCAGCCTGGACACTGAGGATAGCTCCATTGATTCCAGCACCAGCCCCAGACATGGGTTGCCAGGTGGATCCCAGTTGGGGCGCAAGCAGGAGTCTGTCTCTTTATCTCCCTTCTCTCACTTAAAAAAAGTGTCTTTTTCCCCCAACTGAATGACAATGTTTTTATTGAATTATAGCTTATTAAAAGTTATTACATTTTAAAACAGAACTGCACTTAAAATTTTTAAATGATTTTTCCACTGTGCTGCATAGCCTCTCTGAATTTTGAAACACATTTTCTATTTCAAGAATAAAAGATTATCTGATGGGTATAGGATGGTAGAATAATGAGGTGTGGTGGATGGAGGCAGAGAGGCTGGGACACTATTAGCAGACAGTGTTATTGCTATTTATTAAAGGATAGTTTTACAATATATACCAAACATACTCCAACTTTTCTAGAAGATACAGTAAATTTGACTCGCTAAGATTTCTCAGCATGCTTAGAATAGTCTAGAGCAGTGATTTTCAACCTTTTTACACTTGGGGACCAATGAAAATAAGAGAATTATTTTGGGGACCACTAAGACAGAAATCACCCTGAGCATAAGTGAATTCAACTGAGAGTACTGACTCTGTAATCTTCATATAACATCAGGTGGTTAACTATTTCTCTGACCAGCACAAAATTTCTGGCAGACCAGAGGTTGAAAACATGAACCAAGAACACAAGATAAGCTATAAATGAGTGCCTATCAGGTGTGCTGCCTTTTCTATAGGGAATCCCAAAGATCCTGTCAAGTCCTTACTGCAAAGTCATACCACTCAAAGCTAACAATAGTTCTTCTTTCTTCTTTCTTATTTCTTCTTCTAAGCTGTCTGCTGGCTATTATACTGCACCAAGATTCAAAGTTGTCCCAGGAATAAAGTGTTTGACCATAAAGGAAGATACATTATTACCTAGTGTAAGTCCAGGAAGCAAAAATACTGTCACGTAGTTCTTTCTGCCTCACTGGCCAGACCCAAAACCTAAGCTGATAAATGATGTATGATCAAAACCACAGGCTTAGAACTCTAGTTGGAAAAGTCTGCTATAAGACACATGGCTTTTCTGGGGGACACAGGGTGGGGGTGAGGGAATATATTGAGTGGGACACTTGAATCCATGTTAACATAATAAATTAAAATTAATAAAAATAAAAAGAGACATATGGCTTTTCAAAGAAAAAATATTACTTGTTACAGCACCTTTGTCTATATCTTTGTCACAGAGATGTGATACAATTGTCTAAAACAGAGCTTTTTCTCAGCATATTACTCCCTCAGCTAAAAACCCTACCAATGTGACATGATTTGAGAGAACAGAGGGAGAGTTATAAATTGTCCATCATTGTAATTAAACGTAAAATTGTCACTCATCAGGTGGCCATTCCATTCATAAAGACCTTCCCAGCTCATTGCACTGGACTTCTTAATTTGGTTCCTCTGAGGTAATTAATTTTCCATCTAATTGAAAGAATATCCATTCCAAATGATGTCTAGGAGCAAGTGAACATGATGATAATTTGCTTAACTGGTCAGTGGGTGCTGAACAATTTCATTTATTAATTTACAGTGATTTTTTTGTATCCCCTGAATTTCTAACTTGATTCCAGAGAAGGTCATGCATTAAACAAGGGGACTTGTACTTGGCTGTGATCAGTCACCTTGCTGTCAGTTTTAAAGGGAAAAAAGAGGGGGCCTGGCAGATCAGGTGGACAAAGAGGAAAATTTACCCAACATAACCTTAGGTTTATGACACTGAAAAGCTAGTTAAGTAGGCTGAGGACTGTGCAATGTAGTAAAACACCTCCGTGAAATGTAAAGTAAAATAAAAACTCTCCACAGAAATGTTCAATAGTGCCTAAAGCAAACTATTTCACATTTTCTCCTGTGGGAAATGACTATGATGAGGTTTATAAGACACTTAACTCTGCACAAGGAATATTGTTTGATGACGTTTTCTGAGACTATTGACAACACTGATGATTCTCATTCCAAATTTGCCATCAGTCGTTTCAAAATTTCAACAAATATTTCAATCATTATAAATTAGAGTTAATTTTCCCAGCCTTTCAAATAATTACCTGACCTTTAATATAATGACTTTTTATACTGTTACCTTAAATTTGCATAGCATCTCTCTAAGGAGTACAAAGTGATTTCTAGACCATATCTCATTAATTCTTTTAAAAGCACTGCCCAGGGAGAAGGCCAAGGGAAATTAGAAAAGGCTGTTTCTACTTTAAAAAAAGAAATTCCTTCCATGGTTAGAAAAAAATCTATTCATACATAGAGTCTGTATGTGTGGCCATAGTTACTATTGTTAAGCAGCTAAAGATTTCTCTTGTATTCTTTAAGCTTTCTTTGTATTTGTAACAGCAATTTAAAAGAAAAATATTCTTTCTGTGGTATTCTTTGAAGTGACAGAAAATAAAAAGCAAGCAGCCTTGCTTATATTGAGTAAATTAAAGAATATTTGACACAGTCTTGAAGGGGTTTTATAAGATGTATGCAGGAGAACAGACTGCAACAAAAGAAGATGATCCTGTTTACTGTACACCTGGGCATGAATCTCCAGGTGAGTTTCCATTGCTGCAAACACAAGGGAGGTTCCAGTTAGCTTTTTAAGGGACCCGTGGAGCATCTGGACAGGTTTGGAAGCTGTCCGTATGCAAATGTGTAGGAGGCTATCAAAGGCCATGTTTCCCGACATACTGAAAATGACTAAAATGCAAGCAGGGGTTTTGGATTCTTAAATGTCTACACTCATTGATGGGGAACCCATGGAGGCTTGTGGACAGACTTAATAGTCTGCTATGCACTTGTTACCAACTCTGTAAACAATACAGTAAAGAAATATTTGAATATGTTTTGGACACAAGTTCCAAGAGCCATGAAAGTGCCAGAAATGTGAGCTGTCCTCTAGCTTCAATGTAAGTACAGAAGGACTCCGAGGCTGAACCATCCTGCCCCTTCCAGGTAGAATAGCTAGTCCTCATCGGAAGTACTGGGCATGATTCTGGACCCCAACCAGGGGCACCAGTGAGTTTGGATGGTCAAAGGGTAGGCATCGACAGAATAAGATAAACAAGTCAATGAGAATGACAGAACAAGAGCCTTTTAAAATTTCTTTGGTTTTTGATTTGACAGTACTCGGTAATGTTAGCAAGTGGCTTAAAGAAGCCAAGACCGGGCAGGCTGTGACAGCAGCGGCATGCTTCTCTTCTGGAGAATGCTCACTGTTCTTCTAAGCAGGACCAGGAAGGAAGGACTGAGACCTCCGTCAAGAGGAGCAGAAGGGTATACTTGTCTACAAGGTGAGTAACTCTCGCCCAGGGTGATTAGTCCAGGAGACCCACCAGCAGCTCCTGCTGCCCTAGACATGGCAGTGGAAGCCTCCATGGCAATGTCAGGGAGTGGGGAGGGCAGCCTCTGGAGAAGGGGTTTCAATAGGGAGAGCCATTCTTCATTGAAAAGACTTCTGGCAAATTTTGTCCCCAAGAGAAGCACAGGTCTGCCTGCTCTGGGACAGATACCCAGCACTAGGGGCCTGGCACCGAGCTCAGCAGCTTCACCAAAACCAGAGAGAAACCATGCAGAAAACAAATTCCCTCTGTCAGGATCACCCATGGGCCAGTGCCCTCGAGGAAACACAAATTAAAACAATAACTCAAATGTCACAGATGTGGAAAGAGTATTGAATTGAAAATTAGAAGACCTTTCTAAAAAATAAATAAATAAATAAAGTCCAAGCGTTTCATATGTAGAACTCTCTTTATCTTCAACACTCTATGAAATGGATTAAAGAAGATTTTACCAGGACTTTAGATGAAGAGCGCATCACAAAGAAATAAATTAAACTCCTAAGGTCATTCTACCCCTTATTAGAAATTCAGTCTCTTGGTACATGAGGAGAGAAATGTATGCTTTCCTTTTGTTTTTCACACAGACCTTTTATCCCGTTTATTTAAAAGATCAAATGATATCATATAAGATTAGCTTAATGCTTACCATTTTTTTCTAAGCATCTTATACTTCTCTGTGAACAAATTAGCTCCTATTCCTACATTACTACAACTTGTAAATTATTGCAAAATTTTATAGTCATGTTTATTTTAAACGCCTAATTAATATGGTTGTGAATGAACTATTCTGAGCCTTATTCCTCTAACCTGAAGTACTCCCTAACTACCCTTCTTGCATCTAATATAGGCCATGCTGTGTCCTGGGCTACAAAGATGAATGAGAGTGAGTCTTCCCTTTTAGGAATTCATTATCTAGTGGAAGAAGAAAGGAGATTCAAACTAGAGTGGTGAAAAGTGTTAAAATACACTTAGATGCAATGTGTTGCAAAAAACTGATCAATATAATTATGAAGGTTTTAGAACACATGTAGACATGTTTTCTTACAGCCTATAGAGTATCTTTTAAAAATCATACTTCACATTATATTCACAACTATTAGAGAAGTCCACAGGGAAAGTAAAATAAAGCTCAGAGATGTTAAATGAATAACTACTGAAGGAGATCAAAGTTCTTTCACTCTAAAATTTCCTTTGGAGAGACTGATTTTTAAGCTGATTGTTAAGAAACAAAAGACTCGGAAAGAACATTTAATTCTCCCTCTTTCCTGCTCAAGAGATTCAGATAGAAAAGCTTAGTCCAAAGAAGAAAATCTAAGCACATTCACCTTAGCTTAAATTGAATTAAGTATGGTAGATAAAATGGCTTCAAGCAGGGGGCTGTTAACTAGATCACCACTGTGTCCTATTTTTTTTTTCTGGGTTGCCTAGCAGGAATTTACTTGCCATATGTGTTCCACTCTTCCTGGGCTACCTGTAAATTGCTTGTTTCTTTTAAAATCTCAGTCCTTTGCCCCTTTCTCCTTTGTTCATAAAGACATACAAACTTCATATCTTATTTATTTATTTATTTATTTATTTATTTATTTATTTATTTATTGTATTTTTCTGAAGCTGGAAACGGGGAGAGACAGACAGACTCCCGCAGCGCCCGACCGGGATCCACCCGGCATGCCCACCAGGGGCCATGCTCTGCCCACCAGGGGGCGATGCTCTGCCCCGACCAGAGCCACTCTAGCGTCTGGGGCAGAGGCCAAGGAGCCATCCCCAGCACCCGGGCCATCTTTGCTCCAATGGAGCCTTGTCTGCGGGAGGGGAAGAGAGAGACAGAGAGGAAGGAGGTGGGGTGGAGAAGCAAATGAGCTCTTCTCCTATGTGCCCTGGCCGGGAATCGAACCTGGGTCCCCCACACGCCAGGCCGACGCTCTACCGCTGAGCCAACCGGCCAGGGCCTACAAACTTCATATCTTATGACACTCCCTGGCATGTACATCTGTAATACACTTTGGACATTTTCTCCTGTTAATCTACCTATGTTAATTTGATTAGTAGCCCAGCTGGAAGAACTTAGCAGGTGGGAGGAAAAGCTATTTATTTATTTATTTATTTATTTATTTATTTATTTCTTTCTTTATTTTAGATCTGACACTAACATGAGAAATAAGGAGCAGACTTAGGGCACAGATCCCAGTCTTCTGGCTATAGAACGAACCTCTGCCTTCTTTACTGTTGTTACATCTGAACTTTATGTTGAAGAGAATGTAGTAGAGAGAATATGTGATCAAAACTTCTGAAGAATGGAAAAAAGAGAAAAGGGAACCTCTTATAAAGGGACGTTACGTTCTCACCTGAGGGCAGTTATGAAGGTGTGGTGATATGGCGGAGCAGAGCAGAGTCCTCCGACGGACTTCATTCACGGAGAAGCTCCTATTGCTGGAGTAGAACGTGGAAGGCTGGGGGAAGTCTGGAAAGTTACACTGTTAAATACTGATTCCCTGTTCAGTATTGTGACATTAATGTAAAATATTTTTGTTAATTCCCTATGCCTGAAATGCCTTCCATTTTCAGGATTCTTCTTTTGAAATTCAGGGTACTTTATCCATATTTCTTTTGGTGAATAAATTATATTCCACTTTTTAAAAAATAGTTAAGTTCAGGCCTGACCTGTGGTGGCGCAGTGGATAAAGCATCGACCTGGAAATGCTGAGGTCGCCAGTTCGAAACCCTGTGCTTGCCTGGTCAAGGCACATATGGGAGTTGATGCTTCCAGCTCCTCCCCCCTTCTCTCTCTCTGTCTCTCCTCTCTCTCTCTCTCTCTCTCTCTCTCTTTCTGTCTCTCCCTCTCCTCTCTAAAATGAATAAAAAAAAGAAAAGAAAAAAAATAGTTAAGTTCAATTTTTTTTTACCTTACTGAAACGGTGAGGTTAGCAAGAGTATTTCAGTGATGTTTATCTGTCTAAATTATAACTATAATGTTTAATAAGTGGAAATGTTCAAACAGTTATTTTTATTGTACTAAGTTTTGTGTGAAATATAAAATGTAAGATTTTTCTAGGCCCATATTTCTAAGTTGTAGTGCTTATTTGCAGTACTCAATATACATTATATTTAAGTAAATGAATGTGAGATACCTATTTGTTAATGGATTAATGTGTTTGCAGTTCTTGGAATTTACATTTGACAAGAAATACTTTATTTTGAATTCTGTTGTATGAAATATATTAGGAGGGTATTGGCATACTTTATTTTAAAAACAAAGTAATTTGTGAGAAGTATATTCGTAATTGAACAACACCATATATTTAATGTATGTATGAACAGTGTTTGAGTTGCCCGTAGAGCTGCCTGAACTCAATATGTTACAGTCAAGAAACTGTAGTGTTTTTTTCTCTCTCTCTCTTATAAATGTCTTCAACTTGATTTATTAGATCTCCTATTCTCACTGCAAACACAACTCAGGCTGATCCATCTCTAACAAGAGGCTTTAAAGAGTTTCCTTTTCAGGGTGTTCAGAAGTTCAGTCTAACTGAAATAAAAAGTTTAATCACACAACCAAATTAAAGATATAATGTCATGCCCTCCACATCTGAAATGAGTAGGGCTCAGTGGCCAGCAGTATCTAAGAAGGTATTCTATCTGTACTTCACTATCCAACTTCCTTGTCTTTCTCCTGAGGGTCAGATAAGAAAGGAGAGGTTAGAGGGGAAACATTACAGCCTATTTACTTAGCTAGTGAATGTTTACTGACTCTGAAACACTCTCTGTCACGGAAAGTGTTCTAGCAGGTTCTCACAGTTTTGAGAGGGGAGAAAGGCAGTGTTCCTTGTACTGTTAGATTTCTGTTGCTGGGGTTGCAATCTGGTTACTTCCCCGAAGTTCCTGTAACTGTTGCTGCATTCTAAACAGTCCCTATCACACAGGGAAGCTGGTCTCTTGTGCATGACTCACCAGTGTTCCCCTCTTTAGCCTTTAGGTGCTCATTCACCCTTGTCCAGAAAATGGTAAAGGTGGACATAAAAACCTTTTCCTTCGTTGTGCTCTTTCCTCATGCTCTCCTTACTGACTGGCTCCATCCACCCCTAATCACATGTCAGATTCCCTCAAAAATGTTTTGTACATATCTTTCTATTAACAGCATAGTGCACTC
The DNA here is from genome assembly GCF_036850765.1 of Saccopteryx bilineata. NCBI lineage: Eukaryota > Metazoa > Chordata > Mammalia > Chiroptera > Emballonuridae > Saccopteryx > Saccopteryx bilineata. The sequence goes on from NC_089494.1 coordinate 185,997,616, forward strand.
CTAAAATTTCTGCATTTCTTGCAAGCATTACAACTAGATTGAAATGTCATTCTTCACTTTTCTCATGCCGCTCCCCATCCTCCAAGAGAGTTCCTTGAATATGAAACATCCTCTGTCATGAAAGGATGTCCTGGTAGTTGAGGTGGTAGAGAATATACTCCCACATTCCTAGTAAATAACCCTCCTCTCCATGAACCCCCAACAGCCTCTTTTATGAAGTAGGAATGGAAAATGTTTATTATACTGCCTTACTATGTGTAGGTCCCACTTTAGAATATGCACCCATGTATTCTGCATTTTTTCAGCTTTGTAACTCAACTCGGAAACAACGAAGGAAGAACGAATGATAGATCAATAAGTTAAGCCATCCATTACAATAGATAGATGAGATGATAGATGATAAATGATAGATAGATAGATAGATAAACATTAGTAGATTATGAGAACAAAATGATTTCTTGTTTACTCTATATATTACTGTTAGTAATTTAAATTGTGCATGTGCACAGAGTGAAAGAATTGTTAGTAAATGAAGGGATATACTTCTCTGGAATAGTATAAACTTTTGTAGATTTTGAAGTTTTGACTACGAGTATTTTATTTATTTATTTTATTTATTTTATTTTGTGTGACAGAGACAGAGAGAGGGACAGATAGGAACATACAGACAGGAAGGGAGGATGATGAGAAGCATCAATTCTTCATTGTGGCTCCTTAGTCTCCTTAGTTGTTCATTGATTGCTTTCTCATATGTGCCTTGACTGGAGGACTACAGCAGACTTAGTGACCCCTTGCTCAAGCCAGCGACCTTGGGCTCAAGCTGGTGAGCCTTGCTCAAACCAGATGAGCCTGCACTCAAGCTGGTGACCTCAGGGTTTTGAATCTGGGTCCTCTGCATCCCAGTATGATGCTCTCTCTATCCACTGCACCACTGCCTGGTCAGGCTAAACATGAGCATTTTAGTCATTTCAGTTTTGATAACTGATAACAGTTGACTTGATACCAGAGCATAATCTCAGAGATGTTGACTTGGATATGAAGAGACATACCCCCAATATTATCATAAAGTGGAATTCCTCTGTCCCCTTCTAAAAGTCTTTTACCTACTTGGTTAAATTTACTCCTAGGTATTTGTTGTTGTTGTTGCAATAGTGAAGAGGACTGTTTCCTTAATTTCTCTATCACACTGTTCATTGTTGGTGTATAAAAATGCTAGTGGGCCCTGTCCAATTGGCTCAGCTGTAGAGTATAGGCCTGGCCCAGTGTGTGGAAGTCATGGGTTTGATTCCCAGTCAGGGCACACAGGAGAAGCGCCCATCTGTTTCTCCACTCTTTCCCCTCTTCTTTCTCTCTATCTCTAACTTTCTTTCCCACAGCCAAGATTCCATTGGTGCAAAGTTGACCCAGGCACTGAGCACAATTCCATGGCCTCTGCCTCAAGCACTAGAATGACTCTGGCCAGACCGTTGCAATGTCCCAGATGGGCAGAACATCATCCCTTGGTGGGCATTCCAGGTGGATCCCAGTCGGACACATGAAGGAGTCTGTCTGACTTCCTCCCTACTTCTAACTTTGAGGGAAAAAATGCCACTAATTTCTAAATATTGGATTTTATATCCTGCCACCTTGCCAAATTCATTTATCAGGTATAGTAGTTTTTTGACTGAGACTTTAGGGTTTTTTATGTATGGTATCATGTAATCAGCAAATAATGATAATTTTACTTCTTTTTCAATTTGGATGCATTTTATTTCTTTTTCTAGACTGATTGCTGTGGCTAGGACTTCAGAATTTTGTTGAATAAGAGTGGTGAGAGGGGGCACCCCTCCCTTGTTCCTGATCTTAAGGGGATTGCTTTTAATTTTTGCCCATTGAGTATGATGTTGGCTGTCAGTTTGTCATAGATAGCCTTTCTTATGTTAAAGTATGTTCCTTGTATTCCCAGTTTGCTCAGAGTTTTGATCATAAATGGGTGCTGGATTTGATCAAATGTTTTTTCTGCATCTATTGATATTATCATGTGATTTTTCTCCTTCCTTTTGTTTATGCGATGAATCATATTGATTGATTTGCGAATATTGTACCAGCCTTGCCTCCCCAGAATAAATCATAAATCCCACTTGATCATGATGTATGATTTTTTTAATGTATTGCTGGATCAGGTTTCCTAATATTCTGTTGAGAATTTTAGCATCTAAATTCATTAGGGATATTGGCCTATAGTTTTCTTTCTTTGTAGTGTCTTTACCTGGCTTTGGAATGAGGATAATGCTCGCTTCATAAAAGGAGCTGGGGAGTCTTCTCTTCTCTTGAATTTTTTGAAATAACTTGAGAAGGATAGGAGTTAGTTCTTTGAATATTTGGTAAAATTCACCTGTGAAACAATCCAGTCCAAGACTTTTGTTTGCTGTGAGTTTTTTGATAACTGTTTCAATTTAATTTGTTGTAATCAGTCAGTTTAGGTTTTCTGATTCTTCCAGATTGAGTTTTGAAAGACTGTATGTTTCTAGGAATTTATCAATTTCACCTAGATAGTCCAATTATTTGGCATATAGATCTTCATAGTATTTTTTCCCAATCTTTTGTATTTCTGTGGTGTCAGTTGTTACCTCTCCACTTTCATTTCTAATTTTATTTATTTGAGTTCTCTATCTGTTTTGATGAGTCTGGTTAAAGATTCATCAATCTTGTTTACCTTTTCAAAGAACCAGCTCTTAGTTTCATTAATCTTTTGTATTGTATTTTTAGCCTCTATGTCATTTATTTCCACTCTAATCTTTGTTATTTCCTTCTTTCTTCTTCGTCCAGGCTTTATTTGTTGTTCCTTTTCTAGTTCTTTCAGATGTAGGGTTAGGTTGTTTATTTGAGTTTTTCTTGCTTCTTTTTTAAATTTATTGTGTTTACATAGATTGTAGTGTCCCCCCGAATGCACCCCTCTTACTCTATGTTCCCTACAACATCTCCCTTTCCCCGCTCCCCACAATGCTCTCACCTTTTTCCTCCAGGATTAGCTTTTCTGCTCCCTATAATGCTATGTTATGTGTGTATAATTTTATCAACTTCTTTCCCTTTTCTGCTCCCTTCCTATCATCCCCTTTCCCTCTGTCCACTTTCCCTCTGCTTCTGAAGGTATGCCTGTAATGCTATAAATTTCCCTCTCAGGACTGTTTTTGCTGTGTCACACAAATTTTGTGTTGTTGTATATCATTTTCATTTGTTTCAAGAAAGTTTTAGATTTCTTCCTTGATCTCATTGTTAAACCATTTGTTATTTAATAATATGCTATTTAGCCTCCAAGAGTTTGAATGTTTTCAGTTTTTCTATTATTGTTCATTTCTAGTTTCATGCCATTCTGATCAGAGAAGATACTTGATATGATTTCAATCTTCTAAAATTTAATGAGACTTGTTTTGTGTCTTAACATGTGGTCTATCCTAGAAAATGTACCAGAAGCACTTGAAAATAATGTATATTGTGCTGTTGTGGGGTCAAAGGTTCTGAAGAAGACAGTTCAATCCACTTGTTCTAGTGTGTCATTTAAGGCTGCTGTTTGTTAATTTTCTGACTGAAGGATTTATCCATTGATGTTATTAATGGAGTCCCATTAAAGAGGAACCCAAGGAGGCCTCTGGTTATTTAACAGGGATATTAAAATCCTCTGTTATTATAGTATTGCTGTTGGTCTCATCCTTATGTCCATCAAAATCTGTTTTGATGCTCCTATATTAGGTGCATAAATATTTACAATGTTTATATCCTCCTGTTGGATTGCTCCCTTTATCATTATGTAGTGACCTTCTTTATCCTTTACTATAGCCTGTTTTAAAGGCTATTTTGTCAGATATAAGTTTTGCTACCCCAGCTTTTTTTCATTTCCATTTGCATAAGATAGTTTTCTCTGTCCCTTCGCTTTTAGTCTATCTGTACCTTTTTTCTGAGGTGGGTCTCTTCTAGATAGCATATGTATGGGTCCTGTTTTCTTATCCATGTAGCTACCCTATGTCTTTTGATTGGGCCATTTAATCAATTTACACTTAAGGTTATTATTGACATAAACTTATTTGTTGCCATTTTATTCTTTAAATTTACATTCCTCTTTTTCTCAAAAATTTTTTCTTTGCTCTTTTTACAGCATGCCTCTTAACATTTCTTGCCATACTGGTTTGGTTGTAAGGAATTCCTTGAGTCTTTTATTGTCTGGGAAACTTTTTTTTCTCATTCAATTTTAAAGATAGCCCTGCTGGATAAAGTAGTCTAGGTTGTAGGTTCTAGTTTTGCATCACTTTGAATATTTCTTGCCAATCCTTTCTGGCCTCAAGTGTATCTTTTGAGAAGTCAAATGTCATCCTTATAGGGCTCCTCTGTAGGTAGTTAACTGCTTTACTCACAGCTTTTAGTATTTTTTATTTTTGTCTTAACTTTGGCATTTTAATTATGATGTATCTTGGTGTAGGCCTTCTTGGGTTCCTCTTTAATGGGCTACTCTGTGCTTCTTGAACTTGTGTGACTTTTTCTTCATTGGTTTAGGGAAATTTTCAGCTATGATTTCTTCAAACTGGTTCTCTAGCCCTTGTTCATTCTCTTCTCCTTCAGGAACCCATATAATAAATATGTTGTTTCTCTTCATGTTGTCACAGAGGTCTCTTAGAATTTCCTCAGTCTTTTTGAGCCTCTTTTTATTTTGCTGCTCTTCTTCTGTGCTTATGTTTATCTTGTTTTCTAAATTGCTGATTCAATCCTCTGCTTCCTCAAGCCTGCTGTTGATTCCTTCTGGTGCAGTCTTCATTTCTGATATTATATTTGTCATTTCTGAGTGGTTCTTTTTTATGATTTCAATGTCCTTTTTGATGCTTGTTATCTCTTTATTTAGGTGCTCTTTATATCTATCCCTTGTTACTCTAAGATCCTTGAGCATCCTAAAGATTAATAATTTAAACTTTGCATCTGGTAGTTTGGTTACTTCCATTTCATTTAGTTCTTTTTCTAGGGATTTTTCTTGTTGATTCATTGAGGTCAGATTTCTTTGTTTTCCCATTTTGTGTGTGTATAGACTCCTCCTTTGGGCATGCTGCTTGTGTAGCTAGCTGAATTTAGGGTTGGTGTTGTCTGCCACCTGCTACCAGTTCTGTTGGTTCTAGATCTTCTTGGGTTGGCCTCAACTGTTGTTTGTAACCCATTTGGGTTTCTTGTCTGCAGCTCCTGCTCTTTTTGCTATTTATGTCCATGTTTTCTGTGCCTGGGTAGTGTGGGAGGGGCCAACCTGTGTATAAGGATCAGCTTCCTCCTGCTTACAGCTGACAGCAAGTCAGAAAAAAACCCAAACTTTATAAGATTTGCCTCCACTTTTTAGCTGCTTCACTTCCTCTTGCAGCTGCCTGGTTTTCTCAGAGTCTTCAGTCTAGGTGTGGCTTTTTCTGTGTAACATTGTTTTTATTGGACATATGTTTGCTTGAGTTATGATTTGATATATCAATTTTTATGTAGCAATTTATATCAAGCTTTCACTTCATGGTTTCTGCTTGTGCTAAGTAGCAATAGTTTCTGTGAGGAAGCACTAAATAGGGACAATGCATTAGAAGAGATGGGGAGAAAAAACAGCATGTTGAATGAAATATATGCATAATATTTTAGAACAATAAGTCAAAAAAGCCCACACTATCTCACTCCTTAGACCTTACAAAATATTCCTTATTGAAATCTCATTTAGAATTTTCAGACATTACAATGCTTTAAAAAATTAAACATTTTAACTGTTATAAATGGGTTATTATTTTTCTTAAGACAGCCCTATCAAATAAATTAATTATGTTTTTATTTTTTGCTGTTAGTGTTTTTTGTTTTGTTTTGTTTTAGTTTGGTGGTGAAAGTAGTGTTTTTCCTTTAAAAAATATTTTATTTATTAATTTTAGGAGAGAGAGAGAAGAGAAAGGAGCAAGAAGCATCAACTCGCAGCAGTTGCCTCTCTTTTGTGCCCTGACCGGGCAAGCCCGGGGCTCTGGACTGGTGACCTCAGCATTCCAGGTTGATGCTCCATACATTGCACCACCACACACCATTTCACACTGCAGAAAGATTTTCAAAGAATAAGATGATGACATATTTTCTTTTCTTTTTTATAAATTGAGGAATGTTTTTATTTTTAAATAGCATATATGCTCTTATAATTTGAAAAAAAAGATATTTTAATTTTGAATTAACAAGAAATAGTTCTGACCAGGCTGTGGCACAGTGGATAGAGTGTAGGACTTGGACACAGTGACCCAGGTTCGAAACCCTGAGGTCACCAGCTTGATCATGGGTTCTCAGGCTTGAGCACTGGCTCACCAGCTTGAACACAGAATTGCTGGCTTGAGCATGGAATCATAGACTTGACCCCATGGTTGCTGGCTTGAAGCTCAAGGTTGCTGTCTTGAGCAAGGGATCACTCACTCTGCTGTATTCTCCAGTCAAGGCACATAGGAGAAAGCAATCAATGAACACCTAAGGTGCCACAAAGAAGAATTGATGCTTCTTATCTCTCTCTCTCTTCCTGTCTGTCTCTATCTGTCCCTCTCTCTGATTCTATGTCCCTGTCAAAAAAAGAAGCAATGGTATTTATTCCTAAAAATTTTGAGATGTGCTAACAAAATTTTATTATCAAGAGAAAATGACAATGTAGTGAATATTTCTTCTCAAATTTAGTGTGCACAAGAATCAGATGCAACTCTCATGGAATATATTTTAGGTGTACCCAAAGAGTCTGTATTTCTAACAAGCTGCCAAGTGATGCCCACACTGCAGATAGATCTACAGAGCACAATTTGTATAGGGAACATACAGAGATCATTATTAATTTTGGCAGCAGTCAGAAATCGACCTGCTTCTACTGGAATTTGTTTTGTGTGAGAGTCTTACTTTGCTTTACTTATTGTTTTTAAATCTGCCAAAATCTGTGACAATGAAATGAAATAGTGACTATAAACTCTTTAGCCAAATGCTTGGCAATGGACATAATCTTATAGCTTGTGAGGTTAAAAGTAATTTGGACTGCCACACAACAAAAAAGTTTATTCTTGAACCATAATTAGGCAGAAGTGCCAAATGACTCTTTAAAAGGTGATGATTTAATAATTCATTAATTTATCTAACATTTCTGAAAGCAAACAAAGCCAATAAAACTTCCACAAATTTAGGATAATGCTATTTTAACTTGAACCTTCCCTTTTTATTATGATTCACTGATTTGGTACTGAGAAGTTTTTGTTTGTTTGTCTGTTTGTTTTATTAACTGAGAGGCAAGGAAGCAGGGAGGCAGAGAGACAGATTCCTGCAAGTGCCTCAACTGGAATCAACCCAGCAATCCTACTAGGGGACGATGCTCTGCCCACCTGGGGCCTCTGCTCTTGCTTGGAAGGAAGCTATTTCAGCACCTGAGGTGGGCCATACTCAGCACCCTGGCCCAAATTGCTTGAACTGTTTGACCCATAACTGTAAGAGAGGAGGGAAGAGTGAAACAGAGAGAGAGAGAAAGAGAGAGAGAGAGAGAGAAGGGGGAGGCAGAGGCGTGGAGAGGCAGATGGTCACTTCTCTCACTTCTCTTGTGTGTCCTGACCAGGAATCAAACCTGGAACTTCCACATGCCAGGCCAGCGCTCTACCACTGAGACAACCAGCTAGGGCAAGAAGTTTTAAAAAGTAGTAATATTCTTGATGTAGTAAATTCCATTGCATTTGAGAACACCCAAGAGTAACAACAACAGCAAAATCTGTAGTAACAGAAAATTCTAAGTACAGTACAGAAACTTGGTTAGCCTTTGTTTTTTTGATGGAGTGAGGAGAAACATAAGAACAAACAAGAGGCCTTCTGTGAGTTCCACTTACCTTGAGAAATTGTCAACAGTTTCTTTAACAGACTATATTTTCTTGTGCTTGGAAAAGCTTCAAATGAACAACTAAATGTTGAGATAGATATCTGAACTGAACCTCTGAACTTTTGGAGATTCACCTGTCATCCCTGAATGTATAATCAGATCGTCTCTTTCCCACTCTTGCCTTCCCTCTGGCAAAATCTCTAACATTAATTTCTGCCATTTTCTCATCTTTCAGCAGTTTTCCCTACTGTGGGCAAGGCAGCCCCCATCCAATCAAGAGCTCATTTACTTTGAGAATTCAGGGACTTATGACATCCTACCTTATAAACTTAAAATCAAAATAGACTACTAATCACCCTCTCCCAAGACATAAAACAATCCTGCTATTCTTTCTCATTTCTAAAGGGTTGAGCTTGATGGGAAATGCCTAGCTCTTAACACATTATTATCTTCTCCCAGTGGAGTTGCCAAGCATCCTGTTAGCATAGCATAAAACTTATTCTGCCTGTCTTTTGTTAACTGTCCTCTGGTTTTCCATTTTTAATAAAAGAAAAATAACTTTATTTTCCATATATTAGGAACCAAAACTTTTTTCTTTCTTATTTTGATGTTTGTTTTGTTGTTTTTATCAGCATTCCAAAAGATATTTTAATTTAGCATTTCTATCTTTGGATAAATTGATAGCTTTTATAAGTCCAAAGGCTGCCAACTTATTCTAGATATTGGTCATCATGGACAGTTTCATTGATAAAATGCATTAGAGTCTCCTTCCTCCTGCTGGGGACAGATTCTCCAGTTCTATGAGGCTGAATAGCTTAATTTTTATCTGCAGACTTAGAATTCTTGAAGCTGTGTAATAAAGTGGAGGAGAGGTGATAAATCTAATAGTAGCTTTTAACGTGGTTTTATTATTCTGTAGCCAAATTCATGACTTTTTCTACAGCAAAAAAATATATATATATATGTAGGCAACCCTGGTTGAAGGCAATGTAGAAGGGGGGCGTTGATACAGGGCCTAATATTTGAATAATTTGAAATGCTTATAGTCAGGGACCAAGCTATTTTAATTGCCTTACAACGTGCTTTGCAAAAGTTTTAGAAGGGTTTCTCAAGGACAGAGTTTTTGCTACTGATGCATCCCAGCACTGGGCCTAGTAGTATATACATGATACCCACCTTAAAATTACTTTTTTCTTGAAATAACTGGGGGTTATGAAGCCTTGAACATGGATACATGAGAAAGTAGAGAAGAGGGAGACAGAAATAGAAGCTCTTGATTGAGAAGGCTAAATAAGTAGTAGGGGACACCAGCTTCCTCACAGCAATGGGAGCTCTAGCTACACATTCTTCCAAACCCAAGAGCACAGGGGAGAGAGCACTCCTCTTTGGTTGCTTTAGCAGAAGCCTGGTGATTCCAATGCAGTCTGGCCTTTACTGACATGCCTTGAGTCACATGTCAGTTCCTGTCCAGGGAGAAAATCATGCCCTGATTTTAGTTGGGTTTTGAACATATGTTTCACTTTAGGAACAGCATGTGAAACCCTCTCCAAACCATTTGGGTAGGATAGAAAAGAATAGATTTCTACCCACAACGTTCTGAGTGTTCTTACTGAATGTGGGGTGACCATATGGAGAGTCCAGACACACAAGTACAAGCGCGAGGATGCACACTTACACACACACACACTCACATATTCATATAAAAATGTTCACCGCAATCAGTTATTTGGTACACATATTTGGGTCAGACTGATGTTTAACCTCATGTTTATTCATTCAAGTAAGAACTGTGCTATGTGCTGAAGAGAAATTGGATCAGGAGAAAGAAAACTCCAGTGCTTACCTGCTCCTGTCTAGATTCGGTTGCCAGATCTACGATATCAGGAGAAAGTCTTATCTGTCTAAAATCGGTAATTTTTCAAATAAGTGATTTCAAGAAAAATCTGATAGATTTAAGCTACAAACTTCTATACATCTGTTTGTACTTAGATTCCTGTGACAACATTCTCCCAGTTATATTAAAAATAAACAAATAAATTAGATTACTATTCACAACACTGTGCTAATAATTTCATATAACTAATTTTTTTTAATTCTTTAAGGAACCCCATAAAAGATTTTGTTTATTAGGATATTTTTAGCTGTAATTTATTTCAAAATATACTGCCTCAAATTGGCACTAACAATAAAGCCATTTATTACCTGAAGGTAGATAGTTGTCAGGTGTGGTATAAACAGGGCCCCAGAATTTTCTTATCTATCTCTTTCTGGGTCAGCTTTATCTTTAAGTTAGCTACCCTCAAGGTTACGAGATAACTGCCATTAGCCATTGCAGTGATTTTTATTTTCAAAAAGAGAAAAATCAAACTTTCTCTCTTTTCCCACTATGAAATACATCCTTTCTTTCTTTTCCTTTTTTTTTTGCGGGGGGGGGGGGCGTGAGACAAGTTAGACTATATGCCCACCACTAGGCTGACAGTGTCCTCAGGAGAATGGCATATGCTGCGATTAGATCAAACACAGCCGGCATCATTAAACCCATCACCGGGTTGGACACACCTGAACCTAACCATGGAAACTCAAGTGAAATCCCCTTCCCTGAGTTATTTGCGCTGTTTGGGAAGATGGTGGGACCTAAATACAATCAGTAAGAAGAGCTTGAGTTCTTCCAACCATGTTATTTGGCATCAAACCTGGGACACTTTTGAGAATGACAAATGCCAAATTAGACAGAATGCTATTATAGCAGACAGAAACTGAATTATCCTGTGAAACTAGGATATATAATTACCCTATTTTGTTTATTGAGTAAATAATAAACATTTTCTCCTACAAGAAGCATCATTATTATAGCCATTTCAGTAATCAAGACACAGTTTAGAATGGTTAAGTGTATGCTCAAAATTACTTAGTAAGTGGTAATCTGGGAGAAAACTATCACAAGAATTTTCCTACTCACTTCGAGATTAATTGGTAGACCACAGAATAGTTCATTCACCTTCTAAGGACTGTAGATAAGTGACACATTTCATGTGGTTACATTTCTCAAATGGATACATTTTTATCATTTACTGTCTTCTATGCTAATACTACTATGCTAATGAGTGTAGTTATTTCTGATATCCAATAATTTAATCTACATAGTGATTCTTTCTACATTAGGGAGAAAATACAGCTCAATGGGAGATTAACAAAAACGAACCAAACTGTAAGTTGGCATGTTATAAAAAACATCTCAAAGAATGTCCTAAGAAGTACTGAGATACTGCACCATCCCTGCTCCGCTTTTGGTCCTATTGGCAAGAGTGGATCAAATAGGTACTGACAAGTGCATATGCCCTGTGGTGATATGTGTACCAGGTGCTAATAAAGTGTTTACCTTCGAAATCCATTTAGGAGTGAAATCCCACTCCTTCCTTTAATTATTTGAAGAGAATGAGTCAGCCAAATGTTTTCTACTATAGGAGATATGAAATTAATTTAAGATCCAGTGTATAAATTTCTAGTTTAATACCCTGGACTGCTTCTTTAGTGGATGTTAGCAAGCCACATTTTAGAGTTTTCATTCAAATATTTATTCCCAAATCTGTCCTTGTTGAACAGCTATTTCTTCCAAGATGTGAATGGCAAAATCCCTATATTTGAGAGAAATATCTAAACATTTCAGTACATTTCCAATTCTACTCTGAGCCTGAAAACAGTTATTTGAAAACACTTTAGACCATAAAAAGTATTTCTCCAAATATCGTGGCTGTCTCTCAGGTCAGCTCTTTTTTACAAGCCATTGAACACACAACAAATGTAGTACATATGATGAGTTATAAGTGATATATTGCAAAGAAGGGACCTTCCACTTGAAACTCCAAATATACCTTAAAACATTATAAATAAGATGAAATAAATTTCTGGCTATTTTCAAATCAAGTGTCTGAAAGTTAGTACTGTACCAATCAGTGTTGTTTCTTATCTCTTGGACCTTGTCTAGATTGATGTGAATTTTTAAAATATTTTGTTTATAGCCACCAAGACATTTTTTTAAGTGAGAGGAAGGAAGACAATAAGAGAGACTGCCACATGCGCCATGACTGGGATCCACCCAGCAGGCCCTCTCTGGGGCCAGTGTTCAAATCAACTGAGCTATTTTTAGCCCCTGAGGTTGATACACTGGGACCAATGGAGCTATCATCAGTGCCTGAGCCAATGCTCAAACCAATTGAGCCGCTGGTTTCAGGAGAAGAAGAGGGAGAGAATGGGGAGAGGTAGGGGGTCACAAGCAGATAGTTGCTTCTCTTGTGCGTCCTGACCACAATTCAAACCCTGGACATTAATATGCCCAGCCGAAGTTCTATCCAGTAAGCCAACCAACCAGGGCCTACCATGACATAATTTATGCATAGAAGAAAGGAAGGAAGGAAGGAAGGAAGGAAGGAAGGAAGGAAGGAAGGAAGGAAGGAAGGAAGGAAGGAAGGAAGGAATTAAGAGAGAAACAGAGAGAGGACAAAATGAGGGAATTAGGCAAGAAAGACACAGGAAAGAAAGAAAAAAAGAAACATAGAGAAGAATATACTTTGACAAGTGGAAGTCCTGTTGACCACCACACTGTTTGAAAACACCATTAATTTCACCATTAACTTCTAACTGATTTCTGGCTCTCACTTTTGATCCTCTACAAATGATCCTTCCCATACTAACACTTCTTTGAAAATAAAAAATCAGATCACAACTCTAACTTTCTTAAATTTCATTAATTCTCTGCAATCATAGTTACACTTCAATGTTTAAGTCACATGGTTGACAAAGATTTAGCTAACCTGTTTCACCTTGCTACACCACCATCAGCCCCCAAACCCACCTGGGGCAATGTCTTCCTCATACACCATCCTGCACATATTTTGGTCTTCATTGTGTCCCTCAGTTGTTACCTTGTACATTATCATCCCAGGTCTTCTTTTTTGTTATTATTGAAGTTATTTGAATAGCATTAATAACATTTTACAAATTTTAGGTGTATAATTTTGTAATAAATCATCTGTATATTGCATTGTGTGTTTGCCACAAATTAAGTCTCCGTACATCATAACTATCCTTCCTCTACCCAATTGTAACTCCCAGACCCCCTTTCTCTCCTGCAATGCCCTCAATGTTGTCTGTGTCTATATGTATTTTTTTTCTTTGCCATCCCAAATCTTTTGTATTTGCTAATTGATTTTTGCTGTTTCTCTATCCAGTGCTTAATCCTTAAATTTTCATGATTATGCAACCCTCCTTCTCATATTTGGGTTTCAACTTAAATATTAACTTTTTAGAAACACTGTCAGTAGCCAACACCCTTCAATTTAGTCTCCAGAATACACCTCCATTTTATGTTCTTCAAAGCACTTCTCAGTTCCTGAAATTATCTTATTTATGCTTATATATCATTATCCCCCACTCATAAAAATGTAATCACTCTTATGGAAAGTCTCTGTTCACTGAAATACCCTTCAGAGAATATTACTTGGCACAAAATAAGTTTTATAAAATATTTATTATTGACTGTTGATTGACCACCACTTCTCAATCTCGCTTAGTAATTACAGTTAGTATTTCAGAATATTTCCTATCAGATGGGTTTTGTGGCTTTACATTTAATAATTTAGAACTATATCATTATAGTTAATGGACACATGATCTATATATATGGTACATAATTAACCATTCTCCCATCGATAAACATTTAGGCACATTCCAATATTTTGAAATTATAAAGAATTTGTACAATAAATAATATTGATAACCAACTTTGTTTTGGTTATTATTCTAAATATTGGGACAATCAGTAACAAACAAAAACATTTACCTTCATAGAGCTTACGCTCTTATAAAGAAAAATATACACAAAACATTAAATTTAATAAATATGTATATTTTATACTATGTAAGAAGATCATAAGTGCTATGAAATAAATAAAATGATGTAAAGAAGGAATAAGCATTTGAATTCCATAATTAAAAATCTTTTTCCACCCATATTTCACCCCTAGATTAATGAGTATTTACAAGAAAAATAATAAACTGAGGAGACCCTAGTTTTCTAAAATCTTCCCAGGAAAGACTATTACATAGCTTTGGATTGGCAGCTTACATATCTATTATTTATATTCTATTCATTTCATTTTTTTTCTGGAGAGTTTTAATATTTTCTTTTTTTCTTTGAAGTTACAACATTTTTTCAGGCTATATAGGTGTTTGTCTTTTTAAATATTCTTTCTCAACTCTCAGTGTGAAGACTATTTTGTTTAATTTTTTTGTTCTCTTAGCTCATATATATTTTTAAATCATTCTTATTTTATTTCTTATATTCTCCATGTTGTGTCCAACTAGACAACTGTTGATGTGTTAGATACATTTTGAAATTCTGGGCTGTATAATGCATCTCTCTCTGCTTTTCACCACTTGTCATTACATGTCTTTTCAGTCCATGTTCAAGTCACTTATTTAATCTTCTGCCATGTATCCCCCTGCTGTCTCACCTATATAATCAGGAATTATTCTTCATGCAGTTGCTTTTAACTTTTAAAATAAGATTATAGAGTCACTTTACCTCCACTGTGGCATTGGGAACATTTTTCCATCTATAAAATAGAAATGAGAATTATATCTATCTCATATAGTTACATGACAGTAACACTCAGCCTTCAGTAAATGTTTGATTTCTGTTAAAAAAAAATAAAATTAAGCCTGACCAGGCAGTGGTGCAGTGGATAGAGCATCGGACTGGGATGCAGAGGACCCAGGTTCGAGAACCCGAGGTTACCAGCTTGAGTGCAGGCTCATCTGGTTTGAGCAAAGCTCACCAGCTTGGACCCAAGGTCGCTGACTTGAGCAAGAGGTTTCTCGGTCTGCTGAAGGCTCACTGTCAAGACACATATGAGAAAGCAATGAATGAACAACGAAGGTGTCACAAGGAAAAACTGATGATTGATGCTTCTCATCTCTCTTCGTTCTTGTCTATTTGTCCCTATCTGACCCTCTCTCGGATTCTCTGTCTCTGTAAAAAAAATAAAAAAATAAAAAAAAATTAAATTAAGAACTTTTGGAGAAATGTTTTTGATATGAAAAGACATTTTCTTTGACATGAAGAAACATTTCTACAGAGAAGACATACAAATGGCCAAAAGATATTAAAAAATGCTCAATATCACTTATCTTCAGGGAAATGCAAACCCAAACAACAATGAGGTATCACCTCATACATGTCAGAAAGGCTATTTTCAAAAAGTTAGTAGAGAATGTGCTGGCCAAGATGTGGAGAAAATTACTTGTGCACTTTTGGTGTAACTGCAAATAGATGCAACTTCTATGGAAAACAGTAAAATGAGTTCTCAAAAAACTAAAAATAGATATATCATAAGACCCAGAAATTCTACTTCTGGATATTTAGCCAAAGAAAAGTAATTCAAAAGATATACGCAGCCCTATGTCATTGCAACATTATTACAACAGCTAAAATATGGAAGCAGCTTAGGTTCTTATCAATAGAGGAATGGATAAAACATGGATGAAGATGATGTGGTGTGTATACACAATGGAATATTATGTAGCAGTAAAAAAAAACCTTGGATGGACCTATAAGGTATTATGCTAAGTGAAATAAGTTAGTCAGAGAAAGACAAGTATTTTATGGTTTTACTTATGTATATAATCTAAAAACAAAGCAAAAACAAACTCAGAAACAGAAAACAAAGGAATGGTTACCAGGAGGGAAAAGACTGGGGGATGGGTGAAAAAGAAATATAGTCAATAATAGTCTGATAAGTTTACATGATGACAGATGATGACTACAATTGTTACTGGAGAAAACAGGTTCTGCAATATCACAGGAAATAATTCAGAGACACTAACATAGAGGTTTAAGGACAATGGCAAGGTTTATTAAAACAAAAAGCCAAAAAGCTAAAGTACACTCCATAAAGTGATAGAGGGCAGGCAGGTTACAGAGAGCAACTGCCCCGAAGTCTTTACTAAACTTTTTTATGTTTCCTTTGGATTTGGGAAAGAGCAGGCTTCTTCTACTATGATCTCTTTCCTGGTTTTTCCATCTGGGGTTTGTGCCTCTTTTATCCAATTTTTTTCGCAGAATTCCTGAGGGTTGTGCCCTCGCCTTTTGATTTGGACTCCAACTGCACATGACTCATAGTTTCGCTTTATCATTTGGCTTCTAGTGTGCACGCACTTAGTAAGTGTAATTCCCCCTGTCCCATTTTCGCCTCTCCCCCTGTTATTAGGGCAGATTTTCTGGAATAACTGAAAAGAGGTTTTTTCCTACTTAATCAGGCTTAATCAGATGTCTAGTTCCATTTGCTCCCTCCTCTTTTGTTAATATCTAACTGCTTCCTTGAACAGAATTAGTGGGGTGATCAGTTGTGGGATTCAGCAGATTCACACAGATTTGGCAAAACTGATACCTATTTTTTTGTTGAGTTCAGAGAACTGGGTTGTTAAAATGGCACTTGTAACCAGGGTTCACCCTAAGGTGGGTGCCTGTGCAGCCGCCCAATGTGGAAAACACAAATTTACATTTCTTACTTTTTTATAATATATATATTATATATATATTTTTTATTTTTTGTATTTTTCTGAAATTGGAAATGGGGAGGCAGATAGACTCCCACATGTGCCTGAACGGGACCCACCCAGCATGCCCACCAGGGGGCAATGCTCTGCCCATCTGGGGTGTTGCTCTGTTGCAACCAGAGCCATTCTAGCATCTGAGGCAGAGGCAATGGAGCAATAATCCTCAGTGCCTGGGCAAACTTTGCTCCTATGGAGCCTTGGCTACGGGAGGGGAAGAGAGAGAGACAGAGAGGAAGGAGAGGGGGAGGGGTAGAGAAGGAGATGGGTGCTTCTCCTGTGTGCCCTGGCCGGGAATCAAACCCAGGACTCCTGCACGCCAGGCTGATGCTCTACCACTGAGCAAACCAGCCAGGGCTGCTATATTATATATTTTAAATATCATACATTATTATATAATTATATATAAATTAAATATTATATTAAATATGTATTTATTATATAATATGTAGTTTATGTATTAAATATATATTAAATATTTAATATAATAATATATGTTATATTATTAATATGTCATAATATTTAATATATTTATTATATTATACAATAAAATGCACACCTTCACTTTTAATATCCTTTATAATTAATATAAACATGCACACACAGGATTTATATGTGTCAATATTTTTCTTTTTATGATCTAATTAATTTTAGTCACTTATATTTCCATTTTTTGTTTTCTTCTTCCATTTCTGATAATTTCAGGATGTGACTGGGTTTTAAATTCCCCCAAATGAATTAAAATGGGCTTTGAATAATAGTATCCCAAGAACTGTGGATTGATTTAAGATTAGACTACATCTCTTATAATCAAGATGAAAAGTTTAAAGCATAAAAGCTGGACTACATTTACACAATGGAACATTACTGAGTTATAAAAATAGTAGTCATAAAAAAAGAATAAATTCTCACCTTTTGCAACAGCATGGATTGACTTTGAAAGTGTTATGCTAAGTTAAATGAGCCAGTCAGAGAAAGTCCAGTATCATATAATTTCACTTATATGTGGGCTCTAATGAACAAAAGCAAGTAATAAACAAAATAGAAACTGACTTATAGAAACAGAGAAAAGACTGATAGCTCTCAAAGGAAAAGGAATTGGGGGCTGGGCAGAAACTGTGAAGGGATTAAGCTCACAGACACAGATAACAATGTGGTGATTACTGGAGGGAAAGGAGACAGAGGTAGAGGAGGGGAATGGGGGGTAAATGGTGTTGGAATAAGACACGGTTTGGAGTGGTAAACACAGTGCAATATACAGATGATGTATTGTGGAATAGTACAATCAGAATCTATGTAATTTTATTAAGCATTGTCGCTCTCCAGTAAATTCAATTAAAAAAAAAAAAGGAAGACATGACTGCCACTGGGTTTAGCACTCTCAATTCGACAGACATCACTTGAGACAATTTAAATCAACCTTGTTGACTTTTGTTATTTAAATTTATAAAGATTTTCAGAATAGAAAACTAATTTTAAAAATGTTATTATCATAATTGGTAGGCAAACTAAGATTTTTTCCTACCAAAAATTTTTCAGTAATACATATACCTAGAAAGGACCTTATTGATCATCTAGTCCAAGACTGACAAGCATATTCTTAAAGGTGCAGACAGTAAATATTTATGCTTGCACCCTACAGCATCTTTCTCAACCACTCAACTCTGATCATGCAGCGTGCTGCAGTTTTAAACCATTCATAAGTGAGTGAATGAGAGTGTGTTTCAATAAACCTTATTTACCCAAACAAATGGCTGTTTCAAGGAACAAGTTTGTCAGTCTATGAACTAGTCCAACATTTTTACTTTTTAAGTGATAAGAATGTGTCATACAATAGTGAAATCAATTGCCCAAGGTCACAGAGCTAAAAAAAAAAAGGAATTAGAAAAGGAATGCAGGTTTTTGCTCTCTTACCCAGTGCAGTTGTCAAAATGAAATGCCACGTTTAAATTTTTAAAAATATATGCCATACACACACACACACACATTTGTGTGTGTGTACAAGTGAGTAAGTGTGTGTGCACATCATAGCAGCAGCTACAAATTCTACTAATAGTAGAAGTAGTAACCATAGGTGACATCTAACAAAACCAGCCCTTAGGAGTATAATACAAAAGTAACATAACTAAAAAATAAAATAAAAAAATAATAAAAGTAACATAACTATGTAAGTTGACAAAGCTTTGTCCTTTAGTGGCAGCTCTTTCAGAGAGATGTTATAACTTGTCTCTTGGGATTAATATAGATACTAACTTTTTCATGTTGGCTTAATTGTTATTATTTGTGGAAATAATAATTTGTTCTGCACACTAAACTGAATAGCTCCTTAAGGGCTTCCATACCTGCTACTTGACTATTTGTGGACAGTTGTAAAAATGAATTAGATTTTCTCAGAATGTTTGCATTAAAATTCTTTCAGCTCTATACACTACACTAGAAGGAAAAGGGGGAAAAAAAGGACAAAATCTGCTTGACAGTCAATGAAAGAGATTTTGGATCAAATATTGTACTTACTGCTAGTAAATATGAGGGCAGAACGGTAATGATAATTTAAAATTGGTGAACAATATGTAGAGTGATTGTTCTAGAGTCATATAATTTGATCAAATTTTGATACTGAACAATTTATATTTCAGTTCTTCTGTGAATGTGGTTATGCACAGAAATATTTATAATTAGTAGTTCCCACTTTTCTCCACAATACGCTAATAGAAACCCAGGACATATAAAAGAAATTGATTTCACATGAAAATGTTATAATTGAGTAGGGCCTTTCTAAACAATATCTTGGCATCAAGTAAATCATATATAGGTCCATCAATGCCACAAAACCAAAGCTATATAGTTTATAAAAAACTTAATAATTTACTGAGCAAAATTAAGAACGAAATAATGTTAGATGAGCATAGGTTGAATATGCACATGTCGTTCAATGGTTTCTAATTTAAAGTTTTGATAACAACTCATAAATATAACCTTGACCCCATTGGATGGGTAGCCGCAAATTATTACTTAATTAACAATTCTATTTGTACTCATAGAACTTAGAAAAACTTTGCTGGAAAGTTATTTATTAAAATATATCTCTACAAATAAAGTGGGTATTTTCTTTGCTCTCAATCTATAACATTGTTAAAGGAGATAGTCGCTACACTACCAACAACTCCAGGACTTCCATCATCTTCCTTGTCAAACATAGTATTAAACCACCAAAATATATTTTTAAATATAAGAAAAAGTCTAATTTGTATCTTTTTTATGCTCCCCTACCTCTTGATTTTATGCAACTCTGCTCCATCTCACTCTAATGGAAAGCCCCGATGAGTGATAAGTACTGCAAGGCCTTGATTGGTTGAACTACCAGAAAATTTCACTCTTCAGCAACTAACCAAAAACCAAGTCATCATCAAGAAATTTTATAACTTGAAAAGAAGTCTTGGAGAATTGCTAATAGAAGAATAATGTTATGTGGTCATAGGAATGCAGCTCTGCTTTAAAATTTGGTATGCAAAAGAAATAATAATTTTTTAAAGATAAGTGAAAAATTCTAATGTTTAAATGAAAACTTCAAATTTTGATGGATGGGTGTTAGGCAGTAAGTGTAGTCTTTGCATAGCCACAGTGAAAAGTAAACAGTAGGGGACTTCTAGTCCACACCAGAGTGTATAAACCTATAGTACTTAACCTAAATCTTCCCTGCTAAACATAGCTGTTAATCATGGAAATACTGTTAACTGACAATCAAAGGACAATTCTGAAAGGCAACAGGAAAGCAAACTAGTTTTGGACCCCAAGTTTAAAGGAAAAACACAGTGGTAGAATGACTTGTGCTGCTCCCATCCAACAGAAAGCCACCCAGACTCAGAATTCAAGAGTCTCAACATAGCAAAGGAAGGCAACCCAGATAGGCTGTCTTTACGCTTCTGCGATCAGATGGGAGTCCTCTGTGCACTATTAGACAAATCTGAGACCACAGAAGAGAGACTCAGTGAATAACCTACCAAACAAGCACAACCAAGGAAAGCCTTCTCTTTTCCCATCAGACTGAAAACTCCTTTCCCTCCAAGAGACAACAGGACAGTGGGCAGAACTGGCAGGAGGAACTCAGTGACAAGCAGCGTGACCTGGCAAGCCTCTTTGATCCTAAAATGCCACTTTTTTCTCAACAGCACTGGGTAGGCAAGAGAAACCAGCAGAGCCAATAAGAAGGACCTAACCACAGCAAATACCCCTTCGGGGAACTCTCTTTTACCTGATTGGCTCACCTCCAAGAAGACTCAGGTAAGGTGGGCAAACCAGGCAAAACAGACATTTTAGTCTCCCCCGCAAAAAAATGTGTATCTTGAATCTCTTATCCCAAATGTGGTGATACTTGGTGACAGACATTTTGGGACATAATTGGTTTAAATAAGGTTCTTAGTGTGGATCCTCCATGATGGAATTGGTAAGGAACTAGAAGATCTCAACAATGTAATCAATTGATAAAATCAAACATTTATATAAAAAGTACATCTAATAATATTAAAATATACTTTTTAATTCACTCATGGAATATTCACCAAGACAGACCATATCCTAGGTCATAAAACATACCTTAACAGATTTAAAAGGATTGCAATCATGTAGAGTTTGTCATAATTGAATAAAATTAGAAATCAGTAACAGAAAGAAAATAGTAAAATCTCTAGACACATGGAAATTAAACAACTCACTTCTAAAAAACACGTGGTCAAAGAGAAAGTATCAAATAAAATTAAAGATAAGTATAAGTAAATTAAAACAAAAATGCAACTTATCAAAATATAGATGTAGCTAAAGAAAACTGGAAATAAATTTATAGCACAAACTATTTACATGAGAAATCTCAAAAGATCCAAGTCAATACCTATTTTCTTACCTCAAAAAACTAAAAAATTAAAATTAAAAAAAATTAAAAAGAAGTAGACAAACAGAAGAAAACCAACCAACCAACCAACAAACAAACAAAGGAGGTGGCAAAAATTAGTGAAGTTGAAATAAGAAAACAGTATAAAATATATACTTGTGGAGGAGAATACTTTTTATTTATTTATTTATTATTATTTTTTTTTGTATTTTTCTGAAGCTGGAAACGGGGATAGACAGACTCCCGCATGCGCCCAACCGGGATCCACCCGGCACGCCCACAGGGGGCGACGCTCTGCCCACCAGGGGGCGATGCTCTGCCCCTCGGGGCGTCGCTCTGTCGCGACCAGAGCCACTCTAGCACCTGCGGCAGAGGCCAAGGAGCCATCCCCAGCGCCAGGGCCATCTTTGCTCCAATGGAGCCTTGGCTGCGGGAAGGGAAGAGAGAGACAGAGAGGAAGGAGAGGGGGAGAAGCAGATGGGCGCTTCTCCTGTGTGCCCTGGCTGGGAATCGAACCCGGGACCTCTGCACACCAGGCCGACGCTCTACCACTGAGCCAACCGGCCAGGGCCAGAGAATAGTTTTTAAATCAGTAAATTAGTAAACCTCTAACAACACAAACAAAAATTAAAAAAAGAAACAAATCACCAAAGTTAGGAATAAAATGAGAAATATTGGTACAGATCTTCCAGACATTAAAGTGATAATGAGGTAAAACAAGTGATTTTTTTTGTAATTTTAATAACTTAGAAGAAATGAAATACTTAATTTTAATAATCTAAAAACCATTGAAGTAACTGAACTTATAATTTAAAAGCTCTCAAAAAAAGAAATCTCCAATACTACATGATTTTATTGCAGAATTTTACCATCTTTAGCCTATTCAAACTGGCACATAAAATAGCAATCACAGGTACTTGGTTTTCTCTGACTGACTTATTTCAGTTAGCATAGTAATCCACAGGTCCATTCATGTTGTTGCAACTTGGGGTGGTGAACACATAGTACAATATACAGGTGATGTATTGTAGAGTTGTGCACTTGAAACCTGTATAATTTTATTAACCAATGTCATCCCAATAAATTCAATACATTTTTTAAAGAAACAATAGAAAATTAAATATAAAAATAACAAAGGAGAAATTTATTATACAGTATAGTTTCCATTCTATAAATTCTTATTTGTTCTAGATCTTGTGTTAATCACAATCTTTTTTTCCTCACAACCATCCAGTAATAGTTACACTATTTTTAGACCCTTTTTAGTGATGAGAAGACTAAAGAACAAGGCAATTAAATAACCAAACATGGATACAAGCTCAGCTTTGGTTAATTTTAAATCCTATAGTCTTAACTTCCATGCTATAATCTATACCACAATCCAACACAATCTTTACAATAGCAATTGAGGACAATTAGCAAATATTCTGAAAGCAATTAGGTTGAAAAATTGATACTACTCTCTGCTCATCCCCCAACTTTATTCAATTCTATGCCTGATGTATACAAAAGAGTCAGACAAAAAGGATAAAATGGCAGGAATGCTACTGTATTTTTCACTGAATTGTTAACTATAGTAAACAAATGAATAATTTCATGATAAAAGTCAACATGAAAATGTTGCCACATTTTAGCCAATAATTACAATTCTATGCCCCAAATTGTTCATTTTCTTAAGAGCTTGGCAATCACTCCACAGACTTCATAGCCCTACCATCAAAATTTAATCAAGTAAAAGTATATATGTATTTAAAATATGAAAAATCTATTGCATAATGCAGTTTCATTTAACTTTTTAAGTTACTGCTTTATGACAGTGACCTCCATGGTCTGAAAATAGAATGTTACAAATATATATCTGTGTTCCATCCCAAGGACATTTGCAGAAATGAGATGTAATATTTCAACAGTTTTATCCTTGTGAGTAAAATGTTAATAAATAGATAAATCTTTAACACTTGTCAAGTCACGAGCTTGCATTCAGTATAGCTAAAAGAAGAACATGATGTCTTAGGGACCAGGTCTAGTATATAAATTTTTTTAATGTCATACTACTAAGCCAATCTAGGAAGTTAATCTTGGTCAGTATTGAAAGATATCAAAGTTGAGATAAGTTATTGGTATGGATCCATTTACAAAGAGTCATACCAAATAAACCACTCATATCAATGATGCAGTGTGAAATCCACATTGGATTTCTCTCTAGAATGACTTGGATGAATAAGGTGACTGGTTATGAGCCATCCTTCTTCTGACATACTTCCTTACGACAGAGAAAATCAATTAGGTTAAAGAAAATATCTCAGAAAAGAGATAAATACTTGTCTGTGGGCTTACTGATAGATTGAGAGAAATTATTCCATAAACATGATATTGTTGGTTTTGAAAATAGTTTTGTCTAAAATTTGACTTCAATATTTCTATTTGTTTTTACATATGATTTTAAAATGTTTTGTAGTATTTAATTTGTATTTACTTAGAAATAATAACTATAATAATAGATTATATTTATTTAGACCTTGCTATGTTTACAAAGCAATTCTCTTATATTGAATCCTCTCAACAACTTATGAAGCAGGAAATATTATCATAACTATAATAAGATCTTTACCTACATAAAACCCCCATAATAATCCCATGATATAGCCTTATTTTAATAGCCAGTATCTCAAGATAATGAACCCAGATTAAGAATAATTAAATAACTTTCAGTAAGACTCACAGTAAGTAGTAAAGTAAGACTCCAATCCAGGATAACACAACCTCAGAATTTCTGCTCTTAACCATGTGCTTTCCATCACTTCATCCTGAAAATTGTTAATATAGTGACATTTTCCAGGAAAATATTGGTCATAAGAAAAACTCAGAGGCTATACTAGAGCCACTGCTTTATTCAAATATAAGAATAGTATGTGTTTCTTTTGTGATGTCTCTAGGAACTCACCGTCCACCACACACACAAATGCACATGCACGTGTGTGTGTGCGCGCGCGAACACATACACACACACACACACACACACACTATCTTCCTCTCAGAAGCACCACCAACATATAACTTAGTTATTTCTAGGATGATAGTCAGTCATAAATCAAACCATCTAAAGTGAAAAACTTGTTTACCACAGTCACCTTATTATATATTAAAGTTGCAATAGTGGAAACCTATTTTAAAACATTGTGAACTTAAACCTTCTCTTCAAAATAAATGAAAGTGAAAATAACACACAAATATCTGTTTTTTAAAACATTTTAGAGAAAACACAATATAATGGTTATGGCAAAATATTTCTGCATAGGCTGAACTGGTTCAGACTACTTAAAATAATAGTTCGTTGAAGTTTTTAGCGATGACACAGTCCTTCTGATACCTCTTATTGGAAGTGTAAGTCTCTATTTCACTAAGTGTCAGCAAACCTTGCTTAAAATCAACATAATCAGTTCAAATTTCTTTTGTTTCTGATTCAGGAGATATCAATATATATTTTTCTGAAAGTCTTTGAATAATGAATATTACGATAGAAGTTATTTCTGTGAAGCCATACTGAATGATTTCTTCGGTAACAGCTGATTATCCACTGACTTAGACAAGCGTCTCCTTGTTACCATACCACTTAGTTCACTTCACTAATCAATTATTCATTCTACAAATATATACTTATTGAACATTTACTTGATTCCAAATGTTATTTTGATGCTGGAAATATAAAAAGTACAAGTTCCATCCTTTATATAATTATTGTATTGGTCATCATCAGAGGTTTGTAAATATGAGTTTGGTAATTAGTCTGAGGAGTTTTTAGCAAGTGAACTTGACTCGAAGGAACCGCTGAGCTAATGCCAGCCTGGAGGAGTTTTTAAAAGTTACTATTTCAAGGCTTTCTCTTCCTTCTTTGTCAAATGCCAAAGTTATTTTTGCTCATTTATAGAGGCACATTTCTTAACAACTCCTCTATTTAAAGTAACCAAAAGCTGCCTGACCAGGCAGTGGTGCAGTGGATAGAGCATGAGACTGGGATGCGTAGGACCCAGGTCTGAGACCCCGAGGTGATCAGATTGAGTGCTGGCTCATCTGGTTTGAGCAATAAAGCTCACCAGGTTGGACCCAAGGTCACTGGCTTGAGCAAGGGGTTACTCAGTCTGCTGAAGGCCCACGATCAAGGCACATATGTGAAAGCAATCAATGAACAACTAAGGTGTCGCAACGAAGAACTAATGATTGATGCTTCTCATCTCTCTCTGTGTTCCTGTCTGTTTGTCCCTATCTACCCCTCTCTCTGACTCTCTCTCTCTCTGTCTCTGTAAAGAAAATAAAAAATAAAAATAAATAAGTAAATAAAGTAACCAAAAGCTTTTGAACAGTGATATATAAAATGCAAAGAAACAAATCTGGGGGTTAGAAGAATGAGAAAACCTTAATATATTTTTTTAAAAACCACTATATTATATACTTTTTGACAGCTCAACAGCTTAATGAAAATGTACCTATGCTCAGAGACAATCTTACATATCAAATTACTTAACTCTGTTTTAGACAATTTGTAAATTAATAATAACATGTTACGTCTTTATGTCATTACAAAAAGTAAGAAGAATAAGATATGTATATTTATCAGCAATAATTATTAGAGCAAAGATTAACTGTTATAAATAATAATTAGTCAAGTTGATAATTAATAAATACATTATACCTACCACACCATTAAAAGACAATTACATTACTCATTGCTACCTCTCATCTGAATCATCTAGGAAATTACAATTGTAAATGATAATATATATTGAGGACTTTGCCTAATTAGTTGAAGATATCTTCTCAGGCCATGATTAATCTATTGATTTTATAAAAAAAATTGTAGTGTAAATAAAGAATGTAATGTATATTTATTGCAGTGAATTTGCTACAGTAAAATTGAACCACTTTATCTTATGTTAGGAAATGTATATTAATATACATTTTTAAGTTTAAAGACATAGCTCCTATTCTATGTGGAGCTCATAATTGCAAAGACTGGAAAGAAAATATTTCTATAGAACTCAATTCTTTTTCCACAAAATCAAATATACAAATAACATTTGAAAGATAAGGACATTGAAAAAATCAATATTAATTAAATATAAATATAAATCATATAACTCAAATAATAAAATTTTATAAAATATGTGAAAATAAATCATAAAAATAATAAATTATGTAATAATACTTATATCTTTTACATCTTCACAAAATACATATTTTACTAGCAAAAGGGAGAGACAAATCTTAATAAAATTAAAAATGAAAAGAGCACAATAAATATAAATTCTATTTGAAAATACAGATATCAAGAATATAAGCAATGAACAGCAAAAGAAAAGCTAACAGAGATGAGAAAATAAATGAGATTAGAGGGTACCTTTTAATATATATATAATATAACTTTTGCTGGGTAGCTCAGTTGGTTAGAGGATTGACCCGATACGCCAAGGTTGCAGGTTTGATTCCTCATCAGGGCATGTACAACAATCAAACAATGAATGCATAAATAAGTGGAACAACAAAGCAATCTCTCTCTATTTTTCTCTCTCTTTTACCTTTCCTCTCTCTCTAAAGTCAATAACTAACAGTTAAATAAATTAAAATCAATAAAAATTTTAAAATATGTTCAATAAAAAATTTAAAATGTAATTTTTTTATTATTGTTCAGTGAGAGGAGGAGAATAAGAGACAGACTCCCGCATGCACCCCAACTGGAATACCAGGAAAGCCCACTGGGCCAATGCTCTGCCCATCTGAGGTGTTGCTGCGTTACTCAGCAAATGAGCTCTTCTTATCACCTGAGGTAGAAGTCATGGAGCCACCCTCATTGTCCATGGCCAACTCGCCCCAATCGAGCTATGGCTGCAGGAGGAGAAGAGAGAGAGAGAGAGAGAGACACAGACAGACAGACAGAACAGTGAGAGGGGGAGGGGTGGAGAAGCAGATGGACATTTTTCCTGTGTGCCCTGACCAGGAATCGAACTGGGGACATCCACATGTCAAACCAATGCTCTACCCTGAGTCAACCTGCCAGGGCCAAAATATGTAATATAAATAGACTCCTGGAATATTGGAATGAAGATTTCTGTGACCTAGCTTTCACACAGAAATTATGAAAATATGGGCAAATAAATAAAATCAACCATTTCAGAACTGTGGAAATGAACCAAAACAACAGAACAAGCTGAATGTTTATCCAAGGGAAGCTGCTAAACCTCTTTAAGGCAGCATAGTCTGTGACATTCTTTACTTGGGACTAATCCTAACTATGTTGCCTCCCCAGAGCAGTAATGTAGAAACCAAAAGCCTGCAGCTTTGCAGTCACTATTGAGGGATGAGTTTGGACCTCTTTTGAAGGGTCCTTAGAAGCACAATTCCCACAGCACAAACAATATTTTGTCTGAAATTACAGCTCTCTGGAAAATCTCTATCCCCAATGTGCTATGGCTATTGATTTGAGTGGGAATTCAGATTGTTGAAAAGAGAAGCCCTAGTGCATTATCAAAACAATAGCAATGTGCTGGCAACATCACAGATTCCTGAGGCTGAGTTTCAGTCGGAACAAACAAGAGCCTACAGAGGAGTGGAGGGGGAAAGATAACACTGGGGAACAATTTTTTTTTTCATTTTCTATTGCATGAGGTTTTAGAACTGTTCCTGTATATTTCTGCATCACTGATTCCAAATCAGAAATCCATTTTTTGGTGTATGCTCTAGTTTTTATGCAATTTTAATTTCTTTTTGTTACAGTTAATGTCATGCATTGGTTTTTAAATTGGAGTTAAAGGGCAACTACTCTTTTTTTTTTTTTTTTTTTTTTTTTTACAGAGGCAGAGATAGACAGGGACAGACAGACAGGAATGGAGAGAGATGAGAAGCATCAATCATCAGTTTCTCGTTGCGCATTGCGACTTCTTAGTTGTTCATTGATTGCTTTCTCACATGTGCCTTGACCGCGGGTCTTCAGCAGACCGAGTAACCCCCTGCTGGAGCCAGGGACCTTGGGTCTAAGCTGGTGAACTCTTTGCTCAAGCCAGATGAGCCCGCACTCAAACTGGCGACCTCGGGGTCTCGAACCTGGGTCCTTCCGCATCCCAGTCCGACGCTCTATCCACTGCGCCACCGCCTGGTCAGGCAGGGCAACTACTCTTGGATTGAACATAACCACAAGGCAATTAGTGTTTACAAATATAACTTTTACACAATTGTAGTTGTTTTTAAATGTAAAATATTATTATCTGATAAAAACACCCTCTTATTTTGTTTAAAGATTGAATCATGGCTTCTTCGAGTAGGCATAAATGTAAGAATAGTCCTGACACCTTTTGTTATATATGTGGCTGTTACACATTTCAACGTCAAAGGCGCAATATTTCATCATTTGTGACATGTGCATATATTGCCTATTTTCAAGTTACCCTAGGCATTCAAGACAAAAATTGGGCTCTTCATATAGTGTCATAATTGTGAGGAAATGCTTCATGACTGGACAAAAGGAAAATGCAAAGGAATGCTTTTTGGTATTTCCATGGTTTGGCGTGAACAAAAGGACCACAGCAGGTACTATTATTTCTGTTTGATCCATACAAAGGGCATCAGCAAGAAAAAACAGCATATGATTTCATATCCTAATATTCCCTCAGCAATACAACCTATCCCACACTCTGAGACACTCCCGGTTCCAGTTTTCAATGTTTTATTTCTTCTAAGGACAAAGAAAGTAACATGGTGATCAAGTGTATTTTGATAAGATGCATGAGGAAATGGTTGTAGAATCTGAAGGGTCTTCTTCTGATGCCAAGCAGTCATTAACCCCTCAGCAGTTTAGCCAACCTAAATTGAATGACTTAGCAAGAGATTTGGGCCTATCAAAGAAAGCAGCTGAGTTATTAGCCTCCAGGCTTCAAGAAAAGAATGTACTTCCCCGGTCAGCTAAAGTATTCCATTTCAGGAAGCGTGAACAAATTTTTGTGGACGTTTTTTTCAAAAGACAAACACTTTGTTTACTGTCATGATATCAGTAGACTTCTCAGCCAGCTAGGTGTTACCACTTACAGTCCAACAGAATGGCAACTATTTCTTGACAGCTCTAAACAGAGTCTGAAATGTGTTCTCCTACACAACAGTAATGTTTATGCAGCAGTCCCAATTGGTTATTCAACTCATCTACGAGAAGATTATAATGACATAAAAATTGTCCTTGACTTTCTGAAGTATGAGGAGCATAACTGGATCATTTGTGTGGATCTTAAAATGGTAAATTTCCTGGTAGGACAACAGAAAGATTTCAAGAATCCTTGTTTTCTGTATTTGTGGGACAGCTGAGCTTGGGAGAAACACTGGACACAGAAGGAGTGGCCTAAACATGAAGCTCTGGAAATAGGGATGCAAAATATTGTGAATGAACCTGTAGTTAATTGAGACAGAATCATTCCCGCCCCCCTCCCACTTCACATCAAACTTGGCTTAATGAAGCAATTTGTTCAAGCTTTGAATAGAAAACATGAATGCTTTCAACATATTATTACTGCTTTTCCTGCCTTGCCTTTAGTGAAGATAAAAGCAGGTTTATTCAATGGACCTCAAATTTGAACCCTCTTACATGACAAAGTATTTGCCAGGAAGATGAATAAAGAGGAGAAAGCAGCACGGCAGTCTTTGTGGCAGTTACAAAGAACTTCCTTGGCAACAAAAAAGCAGAAAACTATGAACTTCTGGTTCAAAGGATGCTGTTGGCTTTCCATGACATTGGATGTAACATGAGCTTTAAGATTCATTTCCTGAACAGTCACCTTGAAAAGTTTCCCAAAAAATCTTGGAGCTGTTAGTGATGAGCAGACTACTGCTGCAGCATCAGACAAGATTGTCCTCAACAAGTACACAAACGCAAGAGCTACACATGCAAATTTTTGCCTGAATAGAATTTAAATAAGTTTTGTGCAAATTTTATGATTAAAATAAGTGTTTTAATATGTTCTATTTTGAAATTGTAGACAAATTCTGATGCAATCATATCATTTAGTGTATTAGTGTATTTAATGTGTTATATAAATTATTATATTTTCACAAAGATGATGCTCAAGAGGACATTTTACTTCATTATGTTAAACTAAATGTTGAAAATTTTACAATAACATGAAAACCTAAAATCTTGAATTGCAAAAAAAACTGTAGCTTTCAGAGAAAAACTTATGTCAGATTTGAAATCAGCACACTCAAATTAGGTAAGAACAAGTGTTTTTATTGATGCAACAAAAATTTTGTTCCCCAGTGTAATTTAAAAAAATATTTTGGAGGAAGAGATGACCACAGAGCACTTTAAAATGTTCTACCATATTCTTGGGAACCTGAAAAGCTGTGCCCCAGCCAAGGAAAGACCCAAGAAAGGAAAAGGAAGGAGTCATTCACATCTGACTATTAAAACTCCGTAGAAGCAAGTGAAAGCTAAAAATGTCTTATAAACTGCTTGAAGTTTGGATGTACTTTCTCACACACACAGATCCCTTTGTAAAAAGTGGAAAGTATACAAGAATTTTATTTAAGAAAATTTTCTGATGAACCATTGCTGACCAAAAATTATACTGATCTAGAGGTGACCTCCTAGGAAGTCAAACTTAAAAATAAAAGCTAGGATATGTATATATTCTCAGTAAATATTCAGGTATTATATTTAAAAAAAAATTCTGATAGACTATTGCTGACCAAAATTTATTCTGAGCTAAGGGTGACCTTCTAGACAGCCAAACATAAAAATAAAGGCTAGAATATATATGTATATATAATATATATTATATATATATTCTCAGAATATGTATATCTTCTTACAGCACTAGGTACAACAAATCTTGTATGTGGCAGGGTGGGTAAGTGGGGGATCTGATACCAGATTGATCATATGTCTAAAGCACTCAATAAATGTAAAGAGAATGATATCTCAAAGTACAAAAAATTTCAAAAAGGATATAAAAATTATTGTTAAAAAGACATCTTGGATTTGAAAAAACCAACTGAAACAAAAATTTCACAGGTGTCTCAATAAGAGATTCAAGTGAACAAAATAAAAAACCAATAAACCTGAAGAGAGGTCAATAAAGATAATCCAGTTTCAGGAGAAAAATAGAACTTAGAATAAAGAAAATGAACAAAGCTTTAGAGACTTGTGGGATACAATCAAGTGTACCAAAATATACAAAATCAAAGCTCCAGAGGAGAGCAAAGAAAGGAATAAAAAAAAATATTTGAAAAAAGGCTGAAAACTTCTAAATTTTATGGTAACAATTTATATGTCCAAGAAGATAAAGTCAGAGAACTACGTTAGACAAAGCATAGTCAAATGATGAACGTCAAATACACACACAAAAAAAATTGAAAACAGCAAGAGGAAAACAACTTTCTGAATAAGATTCTCATTAAGAATAATAAATGGCTTCGCATGAGAAGTTATGAAGGCAAAATCAGCAGGATAATATCTACAGTGTTGAAAATTGACCAAGAATTCTTTATCTAGTTAAACTCTCCACATTCCAAGATTCTGTTAATATGCCTGTAATATATAAATATCTGATGTGTATAAATAACAATGCAAAGAAAGGAATAAACAAAAGTATATTGAAACAAAGATTGGTATACTTTTGAAATTAAGTTAGTGTTAATTAACTTAACCCAAACCAAAGTTTTAAATTAAGATGTTAATTGTGAACCCCTTAAGGAAAGCACTGAGAAAAACAACTATAAATATATAGTAAAATGAACAATAAAGAATAGAAATGTTATACTAGGAAATATCTGCTTAATACAAGGAAGACATTATTGAGGAAAAGAGGTATTTAAAAAAGACATAAGACATGTAAAATACAAATAGCAAAATCTCAGACATAAATGTTACTTTATCAATAATTTCATTAAATATAAATTGCTCAAGTACTCCCTCCCCTCAAAAGACATAGATTGGCAGAATAAAAAAAAAAAAATACATGATCCAAATAAAGCAGCCTTGAAAAGACATACTTTAGATTCAGACACACAAATAGATTGAAACTAAAAGAGTTAAAAAATATATGACATACATAGAGTAAACTAAACCTGGACTAGATATACTATTATATAAGCTACAAATGAACCTTAAGATAAAAATTCCTATTACACATAATGAATGACATTTTATAACAGTAACAATGATCAAATCATCAGGAAGATATTATAGTTGTAAGTACATATGCACCTAACAACAGAGTCCCAAAATATATGAAGCAAAAAATTGTCAAATTGACGGAGGTGGTAAATATTAAACACTATAGTCGGGTACCATATAATGACATTTTAGTCAATAACAGACCACATATACAATAGTGGTCTCATAAGATTCTAAAGAAGCTGTATTTGTAAGAAACTTCTTATAAAAATTCAGAATGATTTTGTTTGTTTCCGACAAGCAATAAATACCCTCTCACAACACCTCAAGTTTGGTTGCACAGACTGATTACAATCAGTCATCCACTGCCTTATTTCAATCCAGAAGGGCCTGTTCACCTAATGCTATGTAATCAAAGGGTGCTACAGTCCTCCCAAATCTAGATAATGGTCTTCAGAGCACATTATTGTTGTGATTTCTTTGTTGAGGACCTAAGATTCTATACAAGAACACAGTTCTACAGGAACTACTTTAACAAGAATTAAATTCCACTGCCACTTTAGTTAAAAGTTTTCTCTGCCAGTGTGGAGCTAGCCTGTCCCTGTACTTTGGAATATTTTCAGGTTCTAATGATGTAAAACATAAGCAAATATTATTTCTTTCATCAACTCAATGCAAGAGTGAACCATTTGTTTCAGATAGGGTCAATGGAATCAAAACCAAATATCCAAAATCAGACTATTGAGTCCTCAGTCTTATATCCTCTCCTGGTTAAACACCATCTTTGTTTATCAATACTACAAAATTCCTTAGTTCTTTAATATGATGAATGCTTCAACATGTAAAAGACCAAATCACATTGCCATGACAACTCTCAATGTTCCTATTTTGATTTTTATTCCTACTGATCCTCAGGCCACCCTTCACTCTTTCTTGATGTTTCCTGTTGTGGTGATGTACCCATTACCCATCCAGTCTCTCCTCAATATTTTCTTTTATTCCTGCCCACAACCCTGTTCATGGAGCAGTACTGACAGTTCAAATGTTTGTTTCTGATTCTGTTGAAAGAAGCAGGGGTAGGGCTTTTGGGACAGTGTTATAAAGTTATAGTAGTATACACTAATGTCTTAGGCCTTAGCATTTACTTACCACTGGTTTACCAGAATAAGTCCTGTTCTTGCGTGCTCCATTCTTGTTAAGTGTCCTATATAGATGTTCTATTTTTATCTCTTATACTGTGTTTTACTGTAACTCTGTAACTTTTTTAATGTTTATATGTTTGGAGTCACAAATATTTGTTATTATGGAACAATTGCCTACATAGTAAGTACAGTAACATGCTATGCAGGTTTGTAGCCTAGGAGCAATAGGCTTTACCATATAACCTAAGTGTGTAGTAAGCTAAATTATCTGGGTTTGTGTAAGTGCACTTAATGATGTTTGCACAATGAAATTGCCCACTGATGCATTTTTTTAGAATGTATCCTAGTCATTAAGCTATGCAGAGTTAGAGACCAATAACTTACTTTCAAGCATGGATAGAACTGGCCAGAAGGTAAACAAAAAAATATGAAACTGGACAACACTATAAGCAAACAAAGCCTAAAATACATCTATCTATAGAACAGTTTATCTAACAATTATATAATGCACATTTTTCTCAACCACTCATAGAACGTTCTCCAGAATAGATCAAATGCTAGGTCATAAAACCAATCTCAATAATTTAAAAGTTTGAAATCATACTAAGAATGTTCTGTAACCAAACTGGAAAAAAATTAGATATTCAAATTAAAAAATGAGAAAGATTAACCAACATGTGAAGATCAAATAATATAACATGAAAAAAAGGAAAAGTAACAGTGAGTCAAAGAAAAAAATCACAAGAAAAATTAGAAAATACTTTGAGATGAATGTAAACAAAAACAAAACTAACCAAAATGTATGGAATGCAATTAATTGAGGAAATTGTTAGCTATAGATGTTAATTATATAAAAGAAAAAAGATCTTAGATCAATTTTCTAACCTTCCCCTTCAAGGAAATAGAACATATGTGTAAACTGAGCCAAAAACAAACACAGAGTGAGAAATAACAAAGATTAGAGCAGAAATTAATGAACATCAACAGAAAAAATCAATTAAACTAATATTTAATTCTAGAAAAGATCCACAAAATTTATAAATATTTAGTTATTTTTTAACAAAAAAAAGGAGAGAAAACTGAAATTGCTGATAATTAGAAATGGAATAAAGAACATGGTTATCAGCCTTGCCGAGATTGCTAGAGGAGGGAATGTAGGGAGTAAAGGAGGGTAAAGGGGGTAAATGGTGATGGAAGAAGACTTGACTTGGGGTGGGGAACACACAGTACAGTGTACAGATGATGTGCTGTGGAACTGTGCACCTGAAACCTGTACAATTTTGTTAACCAGTGTCACTCCAATAAATTAAATAAAAAATCCCAGCACTGATTGAAAAAACATGTGTGCACACATATACACACTTTTGTAAATGATAAGTTTTCCTGATAGTCAATATATGTATTAATAAAGATCATTTTGGCCCTGGCCGGTTGGCTCAGTGATAGAGTGTCAGCCTGGTGTGCAGAAGTCCCAGGTTCGATTCCCGGCCAGGGCACACAGGAGAGGTGCCCATC
This sequence comes from Saccopteryx bilineata, assembly GCF_036850765.1. NCBI lineage: Eukaryota > Metazoa > Chordata > Mammalia > Chiroptera > Emballonuridae > Saccopteryx > Saccopteryx bilineata. The sequence goes on from NC_089494.1 coordinate 186,032,769, forward strand.
TGCTTCTCCACCCCTCCCCCTCTCCTTCCTCTCTGTCTCTCACTTCCCCTCCCACAGCCGAGGCTCCATTGGAGCAAAAGATGGCCCGGGCACTGGGGATGGCTCCTTGGCCTCTGCCCCAGGCGCTAGAGTGGCTCTGGTCACGACAGAGCGACGCCCGGGATGGGCAGAGCATCACCCCCTGGTCGACGTACCGGGTGGATCCGGGTCGGGCGCATGCGAGAGTCTGTCTGACTGCCTCCCCGTTTCCAGCTTCAGAAAAATAAAAAAATAAAAATAAATAAAAATAAAAAGATCATTTTGATGAAAAATAGTATTATAAATAAATACTATACATAATTGTATGTTAAAAAATTAGATAACTTTGATGAAGTGGACAAGTTCTCAGGAAGACACAAATTGATGAAACTGACTCAAGAATCTAAATAGATAAATTTAAAAAGAGATTAAATTAGAAACTTTTGAAATCCACTAAGAAAAGCTCTGACTCATCAGTGCTTCCTTAATGATTTCTACCAAATGTTTAAAAAGGTAGTATAAATCATTCACAAACTTGTCCAAAAAAAAAATAGATAAGGGAATACTTCTTCATGTGATCAGTACTGCTCCAATACAAAAGCAAAGACAATATAAGAAATAAAAACATATATCCACATAAAAACAAGTACATGAATGGTCCAAACAACATTATTCAAAATGGTAAAAATAGGAACAACATATCAATTGAGGAATGAATAAAATTATGGTATATCCACATGATAGAATACTGCTCAGGGGCCTGGCCAGTTGGCTCAGTGGTAGAGCATCTGCCCAGAGTGTGGATGTCCTGGGTTTGATTCCAGTCAGGGCACACAGGAGAAGCGACCATCTGTGTGGTGGTCTCCAACGCTCCCCTCCTCCTTCTTTTTTCTCTCCCTCTTCCCTTCTCACAGCCATGGCTCAATTGCTTCTAGGGCATCAGCCCAGGGCTCTGAGGATGGCTCTGTGGAGCCTCTGCCTCAGGCATTAAAAATAACCCAGCTGGGAGCAAGGCTCCAGATGAACAAATCATCAGCCCTTGAAGGGGGTTGTTGGGTGGATCCCAGTCAAGGAGCATATGGGAGTCTGTCTCTCTATTTCTCCTCCTCTCAATTTGAACAGAAAAACAAGAAGAAAAAGAATATTATTCAGCAATAAAAAGAAATAAATTACTGCCTTAGGCTATTCACGAATATACCTTGAAAATATTATCCTATTTTTTTTTAAATTCAGTAAAAAAAGATAACATACATATTATATGATTAAATGTATATAAAATACCCAAAAATAGGCAAAGCTACAGATAGAGATTGAAGTACAATACTTGTGGTCTGGAGTTGGGTGTTGGAGGAGAGGATGAAAATGGGAATGACAGTAATAAGTGGAGTTTTCATCTTTTTATTTTGTATAAAGAAAATGTACTACAATTAAATTATACTGTTTGCACAACTCTGTGAATATACAGAAAATCAGTGAACCATACACTTTAAATTGTTTACTTTTATGGAATATAAGTAATATTTCAGTAATACTGTCTAAAGAAATCAACAATCAATCTTCTAAAACAAGAAGAAAAATGTTATATGAAATCTCAGAGGAATAATTTTAATATTGATTGTGCTTTTTAATTGAATAAATAAGTAATGAATAGTGTGCTATAAATACTGTTTCAGCATGAAAATTCATATGGTTTTCCATTAGTTCAATTCATCAAATTTTGTCACGTAAAGTATTTAAAAGGACATACAAAAATTCAGAAAGTATGCCATTAAGAGAGAGATGATGACAATAACAACCAGACATAAGAAAAAAATGTATTTGGTGTTTGATATTCAGTATTTTTTGAGAAGAATTTCATGCAAGAAACCTGATTGGTTTTGTGTATTGCTTGTTGCCAAAATGCTGAGTGGTGAGGTTTTTCATAATTATGGCTTTTTCTTTTTAGAAATAAATAGATCAAAATTCCATTTTTCATCATCCTTGTCATGGGAGGTAGCCCTCTGACAATTTGATTGAGTTCAAAACCATAAAGGACAAAGTGGAAAAAATCTGAAAAATAAAGCCTTTTTTTTTTTTTTTAGCTCCTGAGAATCATTTTCTATCTAGTTCAGTACTGGGTCTCTATGAAATTGTGATAAGCCACCAGTGATTCGTTCAGAATGGGCAGGCATTGGCCATAGTATGCATAGATGTTTTCAGTTCAATTTCATTTCCTTTGTTGCATTAGAATACTGCATATACAGCCTTATGATAAATCCCTTTAGCTTTTTTAAAATTTCCAGAAGAGTTTTCAAAGAACAAAGAACAACAAGGTCAAACCTCACAATGAGAGACATATGTAGGACAAATAGGAGGACAGGTAGATATCTGAATTTGAAATCAGCTGATTTGTATCCCATTTGCATCATTTACTCTTTTTCCTCACTCTTGCATCAACTTTAGAACTAGGCTCTGTAAGTTTTTCTTCATATAAAAGATTAAAATAACAAATTTATTTAATTTTTTTGTCTTAAATTACCCTAAATCCTTTTTCCAACCTCTTACTGTCAATGAACACCTAGGATTCATTCATCATGTTATTTAATACATTATGAAAATAACTGGGTTACAGAAATCAATTCTCTGTGTAGATCATTTTAGTGATAGTAACAGAGCAAGATAAAACATGCTTCTAATCCACAGTGCAACCACACACAAAAGAGAAATTTGTTAATGGTCACCAAAAGTGCCCTGACCTATAAATGATGATGAAAATGATAATAGCTAACATTTATGGGGCATTTCTGTACATCCTGTCTTACCATAAGCTCTTTATAAGTATGAGTTAATCTTTTAGTAACTTTTGAATATAGAATGACACATAAATCAAGTCCTGAGGCATACAGGGTTTCAATAAATTGTTCAGGTTGCTCAGTATGTTACAAAGCCAGGATTCTCATTGGAGCAGCTGGACTCAAGAGCATAAGTTCTTTACCACTCATTCTATCTAGTTCTGCATAATCACATCAGATGTGTCTATTTTTTAAAAGATATCAGTTGCAAATAGCTAAAGATCATTTTATGCCATTTGCATTTGCATGGAATAGTTACAAAATGTCATATATATACTTTCAATATTGATAGTAAGTTACATTCTTAAATAAATGTAAGTCATTTTATATATATGAAGTAGTTCCAGAGTGACATATATTTAAAGTTATTTGCAATTAAAAACAAATCAGATTTGGGTAACTTAGTTACTTAGTAGAAACAAATGAATAAATAAACTATTGTTGTTAAATCACTTAAAAGAGAATAAGAAATTTGATTTTTATCTATGCCTCTCTAGACTTCAGTCTCCTCATCTATAATGAAAGAGCTGGAAATACTCTTTGGAGTATTGATTCTAGTATTTACTTCTGTATTTTGTTTGCTTTTAGGATTTATTTCAATATCTTATATTCATATCCTCTGCCTATTTGTCTAAGAGGTTGTTTTTTTCTTAACACATTTACCAGAACACTTAATATATTAAAAATAGAATTAATTACCTGTGGTATGTGTTGAATATATTTATTTCTCATATTACTATTTTTTATGATTTATATTTTTTTGTTTTCTCTTTTATTTCTTATTAAATTTATTGGGGTGACATTGATTACCAGGTTTACATAGGTTTCAATTGTATACCTCCATTATACATAATCTGCATACTGCATTGTGTGCCCACCACACCAAGTCAAATTATCTTCCATCACCATATATTTGGCCCCCTTTAGCCTTTATTCCCCCCATGCCTTTCCTCTGGTAACCACCATACTTTTGTCTGTGTGTATGAGTTTTAGTTACACACCAGTATACCATATATGAGCAAAATCATATGGTTCTTAGCTTTTTCTGACATTTTACTTAGCACAATATTCTCAAGGTTCACCCATGCTATCTCAAATGGCAGTATTTTATCTTTTGATGAGTAGTATTCTATAGTATATATGTACCACATTTTCTTTATTTTGTGTATGAGAGGTTGCCATTTAGAAAATTAAATAATTTCATATAGTCATACATGATTTATTTTCTTTAACTCTTCTGATTTTTGACAAATGTTTCAAACAAAATATAAAAATAACTTACTCAGGCCTGATGAGGCGGTGGCTTAGTGGATAGAGCATTGGACTGGGACACAGAGGACCCAGGTTCAAAAACCTGAGGTCACTGGTTTGAGCGCAGGCTCATTCAGCTGAGCACAGGCTCGCTAGCTTGAGTGTGGGGTCACTGGCTTGAGCATGGGATCATAGACATGATCCTGTGGTCCCTGGCTTGAGCCCAAAGGTCGCTGGCTTGAAACCCAAGGTCACTGGCTTGAGCAAGGAGTCATTCACTTTGCTATAACCCCCTGGTCAAGGCATATATGAGAAGCAATCAATGAACAACTAAGACACCTCAACAAAGAATTGACGCTTCTCATCTCTCTCCCTTTTTTTTTTTTTTCCTGAAGCTGGAAACGGGGAGAGACAGTCAGACAGACTCCCGCATGCGCCCGACCAGGATCCACCCGGCACACCCACCAGCGGGCGATGCTCTGCCCACCAGGGGGCGATGCTCTGCCCCTCCGGGGTGTCGCTCTGTTGCGACCAGAGCCACTCTAGCGCCTGAGGCAGAGGCCAAGGAGCCATCCCCAGAGCCCGGGCCATCTTTGCTCCAATGGAGCCTCGGCTGCGGGAGGGGAAGAGAGAGATGGAGGGGAAGAGAGAAACAGAGAGGAAGGAGAGGGGGAGGGGCAGAGAAGCAGATGGGTGCTTCTCCTGTGTGCCCTGGCCGGGAATCGAACCCGGGACTTCTGCACGCCAGGCCAACGCTCTACCACTGAGCCAACTGGCCAGGGCCTCTCCCTTCCTGTCTCTCCATCCCTATCTCTCTGTCTCTGACTCTCTCTATGTCTCTGTCAAAAAAAACCTAGTCTTTTCTTCTACTTTATGAGTTGGAATTTTTTTAAAATTGATTTTTTTCCACTAAGGATTTTTGATACAAAATATAAATTAATTATAAATCGACCTTTCCTTCAAAGAGCTAGTCCATTATCCCAATATCTCTTAATAAAGTTTCTACTTCTCTCCTGATTACCTATTAAGAAAATTCAATATTAATTGTAAGTTACATTCTTAAATAAATGTAAGTCATTTTATAAACTCTTCATTTTATCTTATGGAACTGTCCATCTGTATCTGCACCAGTATCAGATTGACCAATAAATGTTATGTAAAGATCCTGAAATTCATTTATAGTAAAAGGAAGATAGAAATAAGATGAAAATGAGTTTTTCTTTATCTATAAGATAGACAAACATTCATACTTTTAATAATATTAATATTGGTCAAAATGTCAAAAGTAATCATACCAAAGATTTTGATGAAAATAAACATTGGATAATCAGGCAGCATTTATAGTTTATGTGTATGTATATACTCTTTAACCTTAAACATTAATTCTCAATGTGTAATTGGGGGTCTCCAAGATCTTTCAGAGGACTTGTAATGCCAAAGTGCTTTCATCATAATACTTAGACACCGTGTTAACATTTGCATTGATGATTTAAAAGCAATGATGGGTAAAACTGCTGTCACTTTAGTGGAAATAAAGGCACTCACAACAAATTATACCAGTAGTCATTTCTCTTCATTATGCACACATAGTTTTACATACGCAGAGACACACACACACATTTTCACTCATAATATCCTGATGAAACACTAAAAATTATTTTACTCTTGTATAAGTGACAATATTTTGTATAATGAAATGTGTAGCACACATTAAGCATGTCTATTGCCTACTGAAATATGATGGTTCTTTTGAAGGAAAAGCTCTTGTATTAATCAACCTACCCCTTATTTCATGAAATTATTTTTACTAGAGACAATAATGAGAGGCAAAAACAATGGTTATTCAGACCTGAATACTGGGGGTAGGATGCTTTTTAAAAAATGAACAAAGTGAGTCTGCCATGTCAAAAAAAAAAACAAAAACTGACACTACTTGTTGCCAATGATAAAATATGAGCTTCAAGCAAAAATTAGAATTTTGGAAAATTATGTCCAGCACCAAGAAATTGACAGCTTTCCAAAATTTGAAGACCTTTTTATAATGATATTAACAAGTGTGATTTTAAGTTCATAGTCTATAATAAAATATGTCAGATTTGGAAAACCTTAAGCAAGCTGATATTTTCAAATGATCCATGCATGGGTAAAAGGGCTATTCAAAATTCAAGCACATCATAGATTTTAATGTAACAACATAAATACTTAATTTAGTTTCAAATTCCACATTGAATGTTTAAAAACTTTTGGGTGTAAAAAGTGAAGGGATTAAGCAAAAAGAAGAAGAAGAAAAAAGAATGAGAAACAGCAGCGAAGAGTATTGGTAGTATTTTTTTTAGTGATTAAATTTCACTGCTTAATGTCTTGTTTTGATATAGCATCAAAAAATATTTACAGTTTCTTGTAAAGGCTACTAAAATATCTTTTCCAACTTCTTCTCTGTGTGAAGTCAAATTACTTTCATCCACTTCATCAACATTACCATACATTGAGTGATGAAGCAGAGGTCAGAATTCATCTGTCTTCATTAAATCAGATATTGAATAGACTTATCATCTGTAAAATCTGAAATCCTCGTACTTACACTGCAAGTTTGTGATTAAGTAAAATAAAATATATAATATATATATATACATATTAGAATATATAAATATATATTGTACTTGGCAAATGACTGGCACCCAGTAAATACAGGCTTGCCTTTCAGTTTCATGCCTAAAATGTAATCTAGTGGATTGACTAAAGTATATTTCATCCAATACTGGAAATAGTAAAGCATTAAGGTTAAGTGTATGGATGCTGGTGTTGTGAAAGCTATATTCTACATTTTCCCATCCATGTGGCCTTAAGCACATTATTAATATAAGACCCATTTTTTCCACTTGTAAAATATGCAGAGTAGTTATGTATACCTCACAGAGATTTGAAGAAATGAAATACTATAATAATTTATCTTCTTTGTACATTGCATAGCTTAAAGTGAATGCTCAATAAATGTTGGTTATTACCAAAAAAATATTAAAATAATGCCACTTTTCTCAGTATTTTTTTCTTAGTATATTTATTTCTCAGTTCTAGGAGATAGTTATTTTAATAAAAATGTTATGGTATTAGATTTGGTATTATTTAAATAAATTAATCAATAAATATCTTGAAATTTTCTCAGCTTTAATTTTTAAAGCGGGAAATCTTGATAGACATACCTTACATTTTAAAAAGCTCTTTGCTCTCAGTAAGTTTAAAAAAGCAAAGGAGTCTTAAGACTAAAAGCTCTGAGAATCTGACTTTGAAAACCCACTAATAGGAAATCATTTTGGATAATTTTACAAAATGACTAGTGAACAAGTAACCACTAGATATTTCACATTCTTTCCATTTCTCAATTAAAGTTTTTATTGAGGTTACTGTAATTTTACTCTGCAGTTCTACATTAATTCTGGGGAAAGATATCTTGTCTTTTGTTTCATAGCTCCTTACAATTAGAAGACGGTTTAACAGGGGTAGTGAGAATATTATACTTGCATTTTACCAAAGGAGAAACAAGGGGCAGAAGCTTCCACTTATCTCCCAGAATCTGTTCTCACCTTCTCAATAATTAACCCCATGAATTTAAGGTGGACAAATGGGCTATCAAAAAAAAAAAGTAGCATTTTCTGAGTTGTTTGTTTGTTTGCAGCAAGATCTGACCAGTGATATATAAGCAAGATGGTAACACAAAATTTTGTGGCAACTGGAATGTGGATGTGATATCTAGAACTGGAACAAAGGAACAGATGTCTTGCAAAACAAGATGGAAACCACATGTTAAAGATGATAGAGCACAGGAGCTTGGGTTCCTACAGATAAGAGTCACCATATTAGTCATAGCGAATAGTTCTGTGAGAGTAAAACAAATTTCTATCTTAAGTAAGCTACCATAAGTTGAAGTTTTACATTACTCATAATAGAACCTAATTTTAAATGAAAAGTGAAAGTACTGTTACCGAAATAGAACTCTATTTTATCTGTTTATCTCTGTCAATCATTCTCCGTTAGCATCACCAATGGGGTTTTTCAAGATAGTGGATTACTACTGAAGATGAGGATGGCAACTCAACTTTTCTCGGGATATTTGGTAATCTTATTTCTAAAACACATGTTCCTACAAAGCTCCTGATATTTTTTTAAGTGATTGGAAGATTTTAGAACTGATTCAAACTATAATTCACACATACCTACACACAAACCAAACATCTTATTGTGCTTGATTCAATGAAGAAAAATAACTTTTATTTATAAGTTAATAATTACTGCATCAATAACTAAACTAAGATTACTAATAAGATATCATCTCTCCACCACAGAACTATAAAATGTTTGAATTAGAAGATATCTTCCTAAACTTCTAACACAATTTGTTTTCTTTACAGAAGAAGATGGTTAGAACCAAAAGGAGAACACAAGATCAAAAAAATGATTTATAAAGCTGTGACACGTAAAAATGTCAATTGTTATTGTTCTAACATATTCACTGTAACCAGCAAGATCCACTTTACCAGCTTGGGATACAAAATGAAAAGCATTTCCGTTCCTTCTTTGTTTAATTGCTGAATACCTTATTGCCTTTATTAGCAGGAAGGCTATCACCTTTACTTCCAGACAGTTGTTGAATTCTATGATCATAGTTAGTTCAGAGTGGTAGTGAGATTAGAGGACCTTATCAACTCACCCAACAGTGTCATTGTTTTTCTCTTCTTACTTTGACATATAAAATCTTTCTGTGACACATAGCTTTCATATTATGTCATAGGATTTTAATGGTATTAATTTATCTAAAAACAATGGAAAAATTAGTGGTAAATCATATTTGAAAATGCAAAATTTTTATCACACTTAGTAAATTTTAATAAAGAATTCCGTTTATTTTTATATGATGCAAATATAATTCTTTGATTCCTTTTTAAAATAAGGTAAAAAAAATAATTTAGACACTGTCCTAAGGCTGAATTTAAGACTCTTTGGAACCTTCTTGGATATAGCTTATCTAACTTTCCTAAGTGATGTCTTTCTAAAAGATTGCTTTACAAAAAAAAAAAAAAAAAAAAAAAAAAAACCCCTACTTATGCACAAAAGTTCTTTCAGTAGATGGCAATTATACTTTAATTTAATTCCTTGTATCTCTGCCTACTGCATTGATCTTTGGTCTGTTTCTGTGCAAGTTAACTTATTTTGATATTTTATGTCATGAATCACTATAAGAATTTAATTAAATTGATATATTAAATGTGCTGTAATTGCCACTGAAGTATTATAGATGTCAGGCGTCTCTGCTTTCATCCCAGATCATGACTGACAATAAGATGCTGCAATTCAGACTCTTTTCTTTAGGAAGAGATGTATACAGAAATTAATAGCCCAGAGATATCCATTTTGACCCAGGATCTGTAATTAGACATTTACTTTTTATGTAGAAATGATAAATGTTTCAGATGAATATTTGATTACTTGCAATTATTTGTTTCAAATTTTTATGATGTTTCCATTTTTAATGCTCTATGTTCATAATCTGATCATTGATAAAATGCCTCTCAATATTAATGTTACTCACTTTTTTAGAGTCTAGTATGTTTAACTTTTTTAAAAAACATAAGTTATTTCTATTTTAATTGTCACTGAGATTATTTTCAAATCTCTCATGATAATTTACTTTAAAAAGTTCCATACAACATGTTATTAATATATAATTCTTATAAAAATATATTAACCAATTTAGCAAATTTATTATCTAAACACATAGGAGATTATGCACCATGAGATATTTTTCAATGTGGCAGCATAGATACTCATAATGAAACTAGCTGGGCCAAGGTATTTAAGATAATTAAACTTTGATTTAATAAGGGAGAACACTTTGCACACTGTTGATACTTAGACTTAAGCAGTAACACTTTATTTTGTATAATAAATGTAAGTTAAAATATCTTGAACATTTAATGTTTTTGTTTATTCAAAATGTTTACTATTGCATGCAATCAGATAGCAAAGTAAAATTAAATTTGGTTATAAATCAAATTAATTTTTATTTTACTTAACATTATATCCAAAATTAACAATTCTTTCCTAAAATAGATGAATTATAGACAAGTAATTTAGGTATTAATAAGCATTAATTTATATAGTGTTTGAATCAACTTTTATTATTTTAAAAACTTTTACTATCCTAAAATTCTAGTTGGATGGAATTTTTCTCTTTACCCTTATAACTGGCCTTATAAATGTGATGATATTTCCTTAACAAGCAACACAATATAATATATAGTATCATAAATAAATATTTGGGAGCAAATTAATTAAATACTGGGTTAATAACTAACTACTAAAATATATTTTTAGACTTGAAATTTATGAGAATGTAACAATCTACTAGTAATCTAAATTACTAAATTTAAAAAATTATTATTTTTAAATAATGATAATAATTTTTATTAAACTTTATAATTTAGAATAATTTTAGATTTACAGAGAAATTGCAAATGGTATATGACTTCCATATAACTCAAACTCAATTTCCCTTATTGTTAATATATATCTTCATTTATTATGTCACACATTTGAATCAATATTGATGTATTATATTACATTATTATGTTCACAATTAATTAATCAATACTGAAACATTCTTATTCATTCATGTTCATACTTGATACCAATTTCCTTAGTTTTTACCTAATGTCATTTTTCTGTTCCAGGATCCCATTCAGGATACTATATTACTAGTCCTCCACTCTCTGTAATGTCCTCTTGTCATTTACTAAGATATTCTTTGTTTTGAATTACCTTAACAGTTTTGGAGTATGCTAATCAGGCATTTGATAATGTCATTCAGTAGATATTGAATGCTTTTCTCATGATTAAACTAGGGTTACATACCTTGAGAAAACGACCTTGGAGTTAATGTGTCATTTCCATCACATCATATCAAAGGTACATATATTATCAACATGATTTATCATTGTTGATGTTGAACTTGATCACCTCACTAAAGATAGTGTTTGTCAGTTTTTTTCATGTCAAGTTGCTAAACTTTCTATTTTGAATCTATACTCTTTGGGAGGAAGTCACTATGCAAAGCCTACATTTAAGGAGTTATGATCTACCTACTTGAGAGTAGAATATGTACAGAAATATTTTGAAATTTTTCTACATGGGAGATTTGTTCATTTTTTATGTTTTCTTATTTATTTAAAACAATAAAATCTAGTATCAGAGTCTATTAAAATGGAGGAAGAGTTAAAAATCCTTATGTCTGAAAAGGCAGTATGTCTTTCCATACATGATTTACTAACATATGGCTTGCCAAGATGCCTCTCTGTGCTAGTATATACTAATAATGGTTAAAATAAAATAGTTTCAGATAACCATTTCTTTGATTCTCTTTTTTATCTTTTAGAAATATGCATTTTTACCATCAAAAAATGGGGGGGAATATCTATTCTCAGTTCCTCTTGAGAACTGTTTAGGAAAAGCCAAATGGAGAAAGCTGCTTTTACTAAAGAGTAACTTTTTTATTTTCTCTTTTTCTAACCTACATATTTAGTTTTTCTATTTTAGTAAAACTATAAATTTTCTTTATTTACTCTTTATTTATGGAACATTTACCACGTGTTCTGTGCTGAGGATAATGAGCAAGTTTGCTATGTTTGGTTTTCCCATAACATTTATTATAATTAAATGTGGTCCATTAGTAGTTATATTGAGGAAAGCAGAAATTTGATATAGTCAAACCCACTGCATTTTTTATTCATGTGTCCATTAGGCAGTACATCACTTTCCTCATTTCTTTTTACAATTACCTCAAATACTGTGTTTCAAATACTACATATCTTCCAGGAGATCATAGAAATGCTCAGTTAAAAACCCTAGTGAATCACAGAAATCATAACTGGCTAGTCAAAGGACAAAAATCAAGGAAATTTTCCTGGTGAGGCACAGATATACCAATACCTCTCAAACATGATTGAGTGGTTTTGACCCCAATTTTTGTATTATTTGCAAATATAAAAGACAGAAATAATGTAAAGATAATGCTATATAGTGATTGCTTGCATCTTGTATATGTTGGGCCCCTTCAAACAAAATAAAAATCTCAAAATTTATTGCATGTGTTTACTATCTTTTAAGATAACAGTTCAAGTCCAATTTATAGACCTTAAAAAAATTATTTCTTCTAAAAAACTAATAAAGCAGATTCTGAGTCCTGGCCAAAGAAACTAGTCCTCTATTAAGAATTTATATTCACTATTATTTAATTATATTTACAAAACTATGCTATGACATATGATCTTTGATGTTAACTGAAACTTCCAAAAATCCTCATCCAAAACTGTTATAAAGATAAACAAATGTAGTGAATTTTGTTTGCACTTTACTGTTCAAAAACTAATCATTGACTTTTGGATGAACCAATCTACGGCAAATAGAGCACATTTTGAAAGAACAGAGAAAAATTTTAATGTAATAAATCTCCAGAATGATCCCATTTGTGCTAATATTTGGAAACCTAACTTTACATGTTGCATGTACATGTTATTGAAGCCCATATATTTTGCTCCCAAAATGTTATTGTAGATGAATATCCTGGTCAGAAGTGCTTTTTCACTCAATTCTGCGATTGCTATACAACATCATTATATTTATTATCTTTGAAACCCTGTTTATTCAAAAATATGCTTCTCTCACTTATAGTACTGTAGCCTTATGTATCATTTTCTTCTGAAAAATACCTTCTTACTGACTTAAGTAAAGAAAATGCTGAAACAATTATACTAAAAACATTTGGTATTTGTAGAATTAAACTGAATTGCATAAAATATTGATTGGAAAAGAAAAAAAATCTTCACCTAAATATTCATGTAATCATTGAGAAGCTATAGTGAAATAAAATAAAACTATAATTTCTAATTTTTATTACCAAGCTCTGATAACTAAATAACATTACATTTCCATTTACAGCACACTATTGTGAAAAAATGGTATGTAAAAAATCAAGTGGCAATAACAGCTATTTACATATCCTTAAGCCATCCTATATTTAAATAAAGATTTTCTTAATACACATACTGTTTTGCAAGCATACTTATAAGTTAATTTATAGAAGAAAAACCAATCTTAAAACAGGACATGCTTAACTAAAAAATGTAATGTCTATTTATCTATTTATCTATCCAAGTGCTGATAGTTGTTACATCTTACAACTTTTACACAATATATCCTTAATTATAGCTGCAAAGAGGGAATAATTTATTCAACAAACAAAGACTATCATTCTATGGGATAAAATAGAAGCAGTAGGTTGACATCTGTGAATTATGCAAAGAGAGGAGTAGAAAATAACTATGTTCTAATAAGAAACTTCTATTCATTTGGAAAAGGGGAGTGGGAGAAAAACTGTTATCAGATAATTATTAAAATAGGGAGGGCACTGATTCCCAGGATGCATCTCAGGGAGGACTAGTTTGTTTTGGCTTGCCTCCTCAAGTGGAAATTTAAGTGTGAATTAAAAAATGGCATGCTGAGTTTGAGAAGCGAATTCTTTTCTTTTGCCAAAGAGCAGCACTGGATGGAGGGCAACATGTCACTGATATTGAAGCTTCAAGGCGTTCTTTATACCCTCATGGTGAATAGTAAGTAGTTTAATGCTGTTTATGATGGAATCTTGATGAATAACATTAATAAATAGAGTTTTTACACTGTTGCTCATTTTACTTGACAGAACGTTGCCACCTGGTCCTTAACATTTTTGAAAAACACTAAAATAAAGTCCTTATTAAAGAATAAAAAGGGCAAATTTATTTTCAGAGAAAACATTTACATACATGTAATGCTTATTGTGTATATGACAAATTTCTTTCTAAATTAGCTAATTTTCTGCAAGGTTCATAGCATTTTAGAGATTTGAAATGTTTCATACTAATAAAATCTTTATCACAAGTGCTATGTTTCAGACTAAAATATGACAAAATAGAATGTGATAGGGTTATTGGAAAAAATGGAGCAGTACAAAGTAAATATTTAGTCTGGATAATAAGGGTAGGGCAAGCCATAGTCTTAGCAACCCATGACTACACTACATATGCAGTGAACTCAATTTATAGGCCAGGTGACATTAAATTTTCCATTGATAACCTGTATAATGCAATAAAAGTGATGTTTAGTGCGTTTCAGGAATCACTGAATATAAAGCATGACTAAGCTTTTGGAATGACAGTTTCAAATTTTAATTGACTTTTGTGAAAGGTAAGGAAGTGGAATGTTTTTCTATAGAAATACATGAGAATAATCAAGCCTTTAGTAAAACAAAGGATGAAGAAGAGAAGGAGAAGAGAAAATATAACTTCTGTTTGAAGCAATTAATATGTGCCAAGTACTAAGGAGTTTTTATGCATGTTACCTCTAATTTTCTCAACAACACTAGCAGGGAAGCTTGATATCTCTCCTGTTTAAAGAGTAGTAGATAGTGACTCAAAATGTTAATTTACCCAAGATCACACAGCCAGAAAGGAAAACAGTTAACCTTTGTTGGGTCTGACCTTGGGTATAGTTGAGTCCAGTTCACTCTAATCTAATAAGAACTCAGGTCTTTTTCCTCAGCACAATTCAGTAAATAAATAAGGAACCATTCAATGTTCAGATAGTGTAACTATTTCTAATACCTTCTGACCTGTCAGAGTTTTATTTTTGTAAAGGTCTTAGTTCTGATTTCAACAATTCAGAAAAATATAAGAAAACATAAAGGATTACAAAGAATATCAAAATGCAATGAGAAAACTGACAAAGAATTGTTGAAGGTAATTTTGAATTACAAGAAATACGTCACCTGCAGAAAATCTGACTTCATAATATACTTTCACACTGAGAGTAAAACTGTAGTGCTTATTTCCAAAATATTATGTGATATTTCATGACTTCTATAGCCTTTTGTTTAAGAGAAGCATTGAATTTTACAAAACATCAGTGAAGGAAATAAGCTCTCCAATTCTTGGAACCTGGATATACCCTAAAGAAGTGACGAGTTGCTCACCCTGCAACACTGCAGACCATATGGATGCTGGTGGAGAAATTCTCTGGGTGCTGTTGTCTCTAATGAAAGCAAATTATACAGTACTTTCTAAAGTGACAGTATCACTCTAGTAATGTGCAGATAAAGTGTTCTACTGAAATCTAATAGCTCAAACTCACCAGAAACATAATTAAAATAATTGCTTCCTCCTACTTTTTTCTTTTTTTTTTTTTTTTTTATCAAAGTGCTACTCCATGTGGCAGCAAGTTTTTAAAAAGAAGGTAACATAAACTATAGCAGGACACAGAAATTACAAAGGCAGTGTTCTCTCTCTTTAATAATTCTAACATATGACTGCTGAAATTACACGGTGGCCTGGAAAGCTGCCTTCTAATAGAATATTTGTGGATAATTGTACTCCTGTTCATTGTTTGAAAGGTCATGAGGTTTGAGTGGGCTCTTTTTCTTTTGGTAAATTATTCAGCTTGAGTATTTATTGGCCTGTCAAAAGGAAAGTATTGTATGAACTGTCTTTGTTGCTCTTCAGCATTTCCTAATTTGATTGTGTTCTCTTCTGTGCATAACCTCGGCTGAAAATTTCCATCTCTCTTTCTCAAATTCCAGCAGAGAGACTTCTTATCTTTGCTCTTTGCCATATAGATCAACCTCATGAATCAAATAGACATGACTTAAGTCAATAAGACAGGATTATAATACTGATTGAATAGAGAGTTTGAGTTTGAATTTTTGTTTCAGGCTTGATCATATCAGTGTTTTATTTAATATTTGGGACCATTTCTTAAAAAGAAATCTACCATAGAAGGAGTAGGGCTAATTTTGAAGGAATTGTTAGAATTAGATGATCTATAATCATTGATATTACAATAGAATGGCAAAATCTGTATTTCCCAGCCCTGTCTCTACCACAGTACTAGCCGCACAATTTCTACATACTTTACTGCAGTTAATGGACCAATAGATTTCAAATCTGAATAAAATCTGTGTTCAACCTCGGAGGAGTTTCATGACTCTTATGTTGTTTAACTGTCCTAACTCACTAGCCCGTCATAGCACTTTTTTGTGTCTAATGCTGGCTGAAGGAGAAATACTTAAGTCAAGAGTGAGGGGATCATGAGAAGACAAAGGATGGCTAAATTTGTGAAAATATATTTCACATACAGCCCTTTTTCTTCTGACCTTGCAATCTTTGCACCTAGCTACCAACATAACATTGAAGTGTTTGTTTGTTATTTACTGTATTCAGATGAGATAAAGAAGTTTCTTCAAAAGTTTGGTTTTTTTCTCAGTGAACAACTTTTTCTTCCTACAGACCAGAATTTTTTATTGATTGATCATCTTGGGTGTACCAAGAACTAGGTTAGAATTATGTCTTCATTTAACTTTTACAACAGTTATTTGCATCAACCTGTTACAGATGGAGATGGAGAGATTTCAGTCACTTTCTCAAGGTACCGTTTCTCATAGATGACCAATCCAATATTTAGACCCAGACTGAAATGACACCAAAGACCAGACTCTAATTTATTTCCATGTCACATAAATGCTGGATTGCTTTAAAATGCTACTGAACCAGGAAGTATTAGGTTCTAAAAGGTCTGTCAATACATGAGATGCTACTGATTAAATTCATCCAATAGATACTGACTTCTTTGATAACATAAAGGTCACTAATATACCAACTTACTACTTCTAGTTCCTTTGCCCTTATTTACAATAGATTTCCACCACATTCTCCCAGTCTCTGGTTCAGTCTTCTGTTTCTGTACTATCTACATCCACCAATTAGACTCAATCCTGACTTCATCCAGCTTTGCCACTGAAGTTTTGTTAATCCCGAGTCTTTGGGTGCCCAGATTCTACTCTACTAGTTGGGCAGACTGGTCATAGATACCTGTAAATGTCCAACAACCAGCTCACATACTACCCACAGCATTTTATTCTTTCTTTTCTTTTTTAAATTTTTATTGAATTTATTGGTTAATAAAATCATCCAGGTTTTGGGTATACAATTCTATAATATATAATACATCATCTGTGTATTGTATTGTGTGTTCACCCAAAGTCTCTCCATCACCATCTATTACCCTTTTACCCTCTTCTATCTCCCCCATTCCTTTTCCTCCTGCAATTTCCTCCTTGTTATTTGTATCTATAAGTTCTTTTCTTCATTTAATCTTTTTACCTTTTTTACCCAGCCCTCCAACCCCCATTCCTTCTGACAACTGTCAGTCTGTTCTCTGTATCTATGAGTCTGTGTGGTTTGTTAGTATATATATTCCGTTTATATGAATACTTGTCTTTCTCTGACCGGCTTCTTTCACTCAGCACAATAGTCTCATGCTGGCTTTGATTCATAAAGACCTGACACTCAGCAACCAACAGAAAAATTCCAAGTGGACTACAAGAAGCCTCAGTCAGTGAAATCCCTGATATGATATGCAATGTGTTTCTTGACCTCTAGTTGGCAACATTTTGCAATCAAATGCTGAAAACCTAACCTTTAAGGTATTTTAGTTCATCTGAAAACCAGCCTCAGATAATCGGAGTATCTGTGCACAACAATTGTAGTTTTAAGCTTTCTTATTTTAATTGTAGTCTCATTTCTTCTGCCTTAAGATTTCTAGATTGTGAATCTCTGCACTGATACAAGCTTTCTGCTTCTGACTTGGTTTACTAGCCTTTGCCTATTCTCCTGATATTCCTTGCTCAGAATGCAATTTTCATGATTTGTTGAGTTCAACCTCACTTTCTATTGTTATGTAGTAAAGTACCTCAACAATTAGACTCTTAAATACAACCATTTTGTTTTCTTGTGATTTGTACATTGAGAATCTCAGCAGTTTAGACCAAGGCATCACAGTCCTGTTGGTGGCTGTCAGTGAGCAAATGGATATTCTGGAGGGTCCAAGGTGGCCTTCACTCACATATCTATTGTTTTTTCAGGTTTGGCCAGAAGGCTGAACTCAGCTAGAACTGGTGACCAGAAAACCTTCCCATATACTCTTTAGCAGGGGGTTCTTGATGTATTTGAACTTCTTAAAGCAAAACCTGTATGTCTCTTAAGGCTTGGGCCCTGAAAATACACAGCATCATTTCTATTGCCTTCTAATGGTCAGAACAGACATAGGCTCATCAGAGTCAAAAAGAAGGAATATCAATCCCACTTCTCAGTGGGAGGAATATCACAAACTTTTGACTACTTTTATTTGCTTTACTTCCTATACCCTATATCTGTTTCTCTTTCAATTTGAGCCTTTGTGTTTTGACTCTAATCCTAAAACTATATAACTACAGTTTATAGTAAAGTAATTGTTAAAATATTTTGGTTCTAGTTTAATTTTATTCATTCATTTATTCACATACATTCCCCACCACCACCACCACCAATTATATGGTTGAGTGTTTTAAGAAGCAATGATTAGAAAGCACTCAAAAAAGTCATTTTCAAAGTATGGGCTTTGTTGTCTGTTTCTTTTTCTTGTTTTTTGTTTGTTTGTTTTAGTGAGAGAAAGCTAGAGAGAAGAACAGATAGGAACAAACAATAAGGGAAGAGATGAGAAACATATATTCTTTCTTGTGGCACCATAATTGTTCATTGATTGCTTTCTCATATGTACCTTGACTGGGAGGCTCCAGCAGAGTGAGTGACCCCTTGCTCAAGACAGCAACCTTGGGCTCAAGCCAATAGCCTTGGGCTTAAGCTAACGACTTTTGGGCTCAAGTTAGCAACCATGGGGTCAGGTTTATGATCTCACACTCAAGCCGTGGACCACATGCTCAAGCTGGTTAGACCATGCTCAAGTCGGCTACCTCAGGGTTTGCAACCTGGGTCCTCTGCCTCCCAGAGGCATTCACTGCACCACTGTCTGACCAGATTTTTGTCTGGTTTTGAAACTTACCTCTACTGTTTATAAATTATGAAATTTTGAGCAACTTACTTGAGCTTCAGTTTCATCTTTTGTAAAGTAATGACTAAAATGCTTATATTGTGTGGATATTTCCAATACTACATAAAATGATGTATATCAAATACTAAGCATACTGTCTTACACTTTAAGGCACACTAGCAAAAAAGAACAGTAGCTATAATAAATAGCTATCACTATTATTAACTGTATGAGTCTGAATTAGCCATTTAATGTTTCTAGTACTCTTTTTTTTTTTTAACAGAGACAAAGAGAGAGGGACAGATAGGGACAGACAGACAGGAAGGAGAGAGACGAGAAGCATCAATTCTTTGTTGCAGCTCCTTAGTTGTTCATTGATTACTTTCTCATATGTGCCTTGATCGAGGAGCTACAGCAGAGTGAGTGACCCCTTGCTCAAGCCAGCAACTTTGGGCTCAAGCCAGGGACCATTAGGTCATGTCTATGATACCACACTCAGGCCAGCAACCACTAGCTCAAGCCGGTGAGCCTGCGCTCAAGCCCGATGAGCCTGCACTCAAGCCGGTGACCTCAAGCTTTCAAACCTGGCTCCTCCATGTCCCAGTCCAAAGCTCTATCCACTGAGCTACCACCTAGTCAGGCTAAGACTCTTCTTTTTATATCAGTTTTTGTTCTATATAATTAAGAAACTCGACTTTTTTGCTATGCTTGTGCTTATGGTTCATTACAATAAAAAGATGTAGATCAAAAGCAGTAAGGGGTACAGACACATGAAAAGAAGTTCAAAAGAAACCAGGCATAAGCTTCTAGGTGTCTTCTCTCAGAGTAACATGAGAACACAATAAGAGAAACTTATTTGGACAAATTAGTGCAGCATGGTTCAAGGCCTTAGGCATACACTAATATTCTAATCAGGCTGAATATTTCAATGGTTCAGAAATTATCTCCCAGGAGTGTGAAGACAAGCTTTTCTTTGGGAAGTGCAGGGTTTGAGCAACCTAGGCCAGCTAAGATTACTACCTCCTTCCCACATACTATCCTAAGATGTTAATAATAAGAGAATCTTGGTGTAGGGCATATGGGAACTCTTCATTGTTCTCATTTTTTTCTGTAAAAATAAAATTATTCTAAAAATTACAATCTATTAAATATCCATTTGGAACAATAGATCAGATAATCTGATAAATAGGCTGATAATATTTTAACACTTGTCTTCAAGTTATTTTGTCTAATTAAGATAGTTTCATAAGAACTTCAATTGCATTGTCTTGGCCTAGTATCTTCAAAAAGTTCTTGTTCATAAAGAAAGGACTGAACTTTTTTTTATCAAACTAGTATTTATTATTCTCAGTAGCTAAAAAGTAGAAAAGATCCAAATGTCTATCAACTGATAAATGGATAAATAAAACTGAATATTCTTCAGCCATAAAAAAGACTATAGTGCTGATATATCCTACAGCAAAACTTGAAAATGTTATAAGTGAAAGGAGACAAAGATCATATATATGATTCAAATGAAATTTTTAGAATAGGCAAATTCAAATTCAGAGACAGAAAATTGATTCATATCTTCCAGAGGATGAAGAAATGGAGAAATGCGACTTCACTGATAATGGGTATGGGTTTTCTCTTTTGAGATAATAAAAATGGTCTGGAATTAGCAGAAATGGTTACACAACTTTGTGAACACTAATAACTACTGCACTATATACTTTAAAAGAACTAATTTAATGGTATGTGACATATTTCAATTTTTAAAACTAGCTTTTTCTACAAATAAAATAGGTTTAATTTCATTATTATCTGATCTGATATTTGTATACTAGATTGGCTAATCTATCCATTTTAAGAAATAATCATAATTCTAATGTATCTTAGTATTCCTTTTATAAAACTTTTTTGTGACAGAGAGACAGAGAGAGATATTATAAAACTGTCTTTTGTGTGTGTGTGACAGAGACAAAGACAGAGAGAGGGACAGACAGGAAGGAATATAGATAAGAAGCATCAGTTCTTCGTTGGTGCACCTTTGTTGTTCATTGATTGCTTTCTCATATGTGCCTTGACTGGAGGGGGAGGCTACAGCAGACCGAGTGACCCCATGCTTAAACCAGCGACCTCGGGATTTCAAACCTGGGTCTTCTGCATCCCAGTCCAACTCTCTATCCACTGTGCCACTGCCTGGTCAAGCTGTGAAACTATCTTAACTTCCTTCTTTTCTGATTTCATAACACAGGTATGCATATAACCCTTTAAGTTTATACAGTGTTATAGTGATGGGATTCAAATAATTTAACAACCAGTTCTCTGCCCTAATGATTGTTTTAAGTATAAATATATATATACATATATGTATATAATATATATATACTAAAAGGTAGCTTATTACTTCATGAATTTAATATTTAAATAATAAAAGAGGTACACAAAGATATATTATGTTATAAGGTTTAAAATATTAGTAAAAAATTAAGTAATACCTGAAAAAACAATAAAATTGTTATTTAAGATATTGCCAATGATACTCCCTTGTTGTTTGACACTTTTTCTCTTTATATTTTTGTTTACTGAAGTAACAAATGCAAGGGTATTAAAATGTAGTATTTCATCAAAGATATAATGAGTTTTATGAAATGAATAAATAAATATTACAAGCATAGTTCCATCAAATGTTTTTTTTTTTCTTGTTTTTTTTTTTCATTTTTCTGAAGCTGGAAGCAGGGAGAGACAGTCAGACAGACTCCCGCATGCGCCTGACCGGGATCCACCCGGCACGCCCACCAGGGGCGACGCTCTGCCCACCAGGGGGCGATGCTCTGCCCATCCTGGGCGTCGCCATGTTGCCACCAGAGCCACTCTAGCGTCTGGGGCAGAGGCCAAGGAGCCATCCCCAGCGCCCGGGCCATCCTTGCTCCAATGGAGCCTTGGCTGCGGGAGGGGAAGAGAGAGACAGAGAGGAAAGCGCGGCGGAGGGGTGGAGAAGCAAATGGGCGCTTCTCCTGTGTGCTCTGGCCGGGAATCGAACCCGGGTCCTCCGCACGCTAGGCCGACGCTCTACCGCTGAGCCAACCGGCCAGGGCCCATCAAATGTTTTTCACCTATGTAGAGAATGAACATCACTACAGACACTTAGAATATACTGTTGCACAGATGAACGTTAAAAAAAAGTAAGGAATATAAATTTGTGATTTCTACATGGACAGCTGTCCAGATACCGACCTTGGAGAGAACCCTGATTACAAGTGCCATTTTAACAACCAGTTCACCTAACTCAACAAAAAATTAGGTATCAGTTCTGCCATAATGGTGTTAACCAGCTGAATTCCACCACTGGTTATAAAGATTAAAATAATAAGAACTCTTCTTTCTCTTAGATCTTTTAGCATTGTTGCAATAGTAAAATTCTTATGACCATCATGGCTATTAAGTCTACTAATACATGGATAAAATGCAATGAGTAACATAGTAATATAGAAGAAAATAGAATTCAATTGCTGCATTTCTATGCCTGTCTAAATTACACGTTGAGAAATTATTAATTTATTGTTTGATCTAATTAAAAATAATAAAAGAGTTTTGCATTTATTTCCTGCTTATTTTTGGATTTTGTTCGTTTTAGTTTGCATGATTACAGAATTGTGGGCAACCAGTGCTGTGGTTGTAGTTTCTGAATGTACACACAAAATCCTGGACATAATTTAACATAAAGAACATTAAAGACTCTGTGCTTTAATGAAATTTTATAATGTATATTGTGACAAGTAAACTTTATTTCTTTAATATAGTAAAATTAGATTTTTTTCCTGAAATGTGTTATCTGTGTATCTTGGTTTAGTAATGGTTACATTACTAATCAATTATTTGTATCTTAAATTTTACTGATATTAAAATAATCCATAATATAAACAAGGTTTTAAAGTAATTTCTGCATATTGTATACAGAAGAGCTTTAACTGAGCAGCTTCCAATTGTAATTTTATGAAAATATAATACTTCCAAATAAAAATTAGAAGAATCTTCTGTCATTCAAATAATGTGATTATTTTGACTATTATAAAATGCTTTTTATTTTTATTGAAAACAGGAAAACCCAGGTACCTCTGAATTTAATCTAATCAAAGCAAATTAGCTAGTAGCATCACTGATTTATAAACAAACCAATAATTATTTATGCTTTCTGAATTTAAAATGTTAAGGTTATCTTACTTTTTTAAACCTATTTGGTAAAAGGTATGGAGACAAAGCTTGTACATACATGTACATACATTTTCATGCAGCCACAGGCCTTTAAACTTGTGGTTTCCTGTTAGTATCTAGATTTCATTTGTAAAAGTAGATGCTACACAATAAGGAAAGCTTTTAACTTTGTAAAATAATATGTGTGTGTGTGTGTGTGTGTGTGTGTGTGTATGGCATATTATATAATATCGGTTAAAGATGGATGTAGTGATTCTTTGTATGTACATATTACAAAATGATCACCAAAAAAGCTTAGCTAACATTCATCACCATGCATAGTTACAATTTTTTTCTAGCAATGGATTTTAACCTTTAAAAAACTGATTTTTTTTTTCTACAGACTATTTCTTACAACACAGGCAAATTTTGATTTCTTATTTTAGTAAGTCTATCTTAGAGGAGTAAGAAATGCCAAACATCATTCTCAGTGAGAATTTAGGTCATTAGCCAAATATAGCCACAAAAAAAAAAAAATGTTTTCACAAAGTCGTGACTTGCTAATTGATATGATATTGGTCTATAGAAAAGAGTAAGCCTATTTAATCCAAGAGAGATTTTCTTTGGAAAAAAGTTATCTCTGAATGTTCAATTCTAGTCAAAGCAGATATTTCCAACCTTTTATCAATATCACTTCCTGTTTAACTTCTCTGATGTCATCATATTCATTCATTCATTTTTCAGCCTGAAATTTATCACAATAGTTCTTTATGCAAACAATAATAGCACAAATGTGTAGTAAAATAAGAGTTTCTTTAACTTGAAGGTTAAATCAAAATGCAGTTTTCCCCCTCGATTTTATTTCATATTTTCCTTTTAAATTGGTATACTAAAAATATTGCAATAAAGTATGCCACGAAAACATGTCCATCTCCTATATCCCTCTGCCCTCATATGTGTATCATGTTTTATTGGGAAAAAATGGTCAGTTAACTGGCTGCAACACCAATATTAAATATGCATTTATATGTGTGCACAGACACGTTTTAGTAATTTGTATTGCTGATTAACTCAAGTAAACTATTGTAATTTGCAGAGCAGTAGGTTGCCCTGAAAGCATGGTGTGGCTTGAAATTACCTATCTCAGGATAGTGACTTTACACACAAACCCCTGGCAAGTTGGAAATCCATTACTTCTTTACTAAGATAACATAAAGCTAAATCAAATCAAATTCTTACAGCAAATAACTTGGGAAGTTAAGTAATTATTTTTCTTTTTCTTACTATAAACTTCTATAAATTTAAAATACTCTTTAAGATATTTACACTGCTTAAGTAATTAAATAAAGTGGCCATCAAACTAAGGTGACTCTAGTGTCTTGGTAGCTTATGTAACTAAAACCTAAGCCAGAGTCACTGCTCTCAAATCTGAGAAAATGAAATTCAGGAATAACCAATCACAAATCCCGCCAACTAATCTTTCCCAAATAAGGCAACCACTTAACTATAGCCTAACGATTTGTTTTGCTTCTCTGTGAAAACCTCGACCCTAGTTCCTGTTGGAGGATGGCTCCTAACTGCCTTTTGTTTGGCACTGCCTGATAAACTCAATGCTGATAAACTCAATGTATGTTTAAATAAACTGTTGAAAATTTTAATGTGTCCTGGCTGGTTGGTTCAGTGGATAGAGCATTTGCCTGGTGTACAGGCATCCTGGCTTCCATTCCCAGACAGGTCACACATGAGAGGCTACCATCTGCTTCTCTCTTCCTCCTTCTCCCTTTTCTCTCTCTTTTCCTGTCTTTCAGCCAGTGACTCAGTTGGCCCAAGTGCTGTTCCCGGGGCCTGAAGGATAGCTCTGTTGATTCCAGCATAAGCGTCAGACAGGGGTTCCAAGTGGATCCAGTCCGGGCACATGCTGGAGTCTGTCTATCTCCCTTCCTCTCAAAAATAAAAAAGAAAAAGAAAAAATAAATTATAATGTGCTTCAATTTATCTTCTAAATTAATAAATGAGTAACTGTATAGTGTCTTTTAATGCAACAATGTACAATTGAGTGTAATATCCTTTTTAATTGAATGTGCATTTTTCACTGACCTCTTAATATCTTTTAATAGATGCTTAATGATCTTAATTTTTTAAAATAAAATTTACAAGACTTTGTTTTCTGGGTTTTATTTATTCTTCCTTAATAAAATTGAGCACACATTTTTTTAAAGTTGGCCATAAATGTTCCTTTGAAATACTAAAAAAAAACACCGAGTCTCCCTTTAACTGATGGACTTATATTTGATCCACTGACTTGTACCACGAACTTCAAATGGTGAATTATTGCTGTAGATATGATGGCCTATTTCTTCCAAAGGTGGTTCAGGATCAGTCATAGCAAACTGGGTCGCATCTTCAATTTCCTTCTTCACTTCCACATCAATTTCCTTAAATTCTTCAACACTGGCAAGCTTGCTGTTTACCATTCTATTTCTGAGAAGCATAATCGGATCATTCTTGCTTCTTACATTCTGAATTTCTTCTCGTGAACGGTAAGTGACTCCAGGATCACTCATACTGTGTCCGTGATAACGGTAGGTCTGCAGCTCCATTACTATGGGCCCCTTTCCAGATCTGCAATAGTCAGCTGCAAACTTCGTTGCCTCACGAACACAGAGCACATCCATTCCATCTACTCTTAGTCCAGGGATGAAATGGCCTCTCTTGTAGTAATCAGTGCTGGCTGCTGCTCTCTCAACAGCTGTTCCCATTCCATAAAGATTATTCTCACAGATGAAAATACATGGTAATTTCCACAAAGCTGCCATATTGAAAGCTTCAGATATCTGACCCTGATTAGCAGCGCCATCCCCATAGAGAGTCAAGCAGACCTCCTTGTTTTCCTTATATTTACAGGCCAGAGCAATCCCAGCTCCCAGGGGTCCTTGAGCACCCACAATGCCGTTGCCCCCGTAGAAGTACTTGGAATACATATGCATGGATCCTCCTTTCCCTTTTGCACAACCTCCTCTTCGTCCCATCAGCTCTGCAAGAATTGCTCGGACAGGGATTCCGCGAGTATAGCACAAGCCGTGAGCCCGGTAGGATGTGATAACGTGATCCGTGGGATTTATCCCGGCCTCCAGGCCCACACAGCAAGCTTCCTGACCGTCGCACAAGTGACAGAAACCACGAATAAATTTCTGTTTGTATAGCTGGTCTGCCTTCAATTCCATTCGGCGAACGGTCTGCATCATCTTGTAGTATTTGAGCCCATCGTCCCGGGTAAGCACTGTTGTGACAGGGGGACCTTCTTCCAACCGATAAAGATCACATTTCTTAATTTCCAATGTAGTATCATTTGAATAGTTACAGGATGCCACCAGCACTCTGCTAGCGGGCTTCTGGGTGACACTGGCCACAACACGGGACACAGCAGCAGCAAGCATCTTCCTTGTGGCGGTCAGTGAACCAAGGCTGTGCCAACTGTCAACCGTTTAGAGCCGCGCTGCGCCCCACGTGTCCTTCCGCGCCTCTTTTCGCGCCTCCTTCCGCGCCCGACGCACGCGGCGCCACAAAGGTCACAGCGGCACGTCACCGCGCTGGGTGTGTCGCCGGCGCCAGCCTGGAGTGACGGATGTTTACAGGGCCTTCCAACTGTGAAATTAAGAATAAAGGTTTTGGAAGCTTTAGCTGAATTACACACCTAACCAAATTAACGCCATTGTCTTTGCCGCAAATCGGAGTCTCTTTTCCCTGCGAAATAGTAGGTAGCAGTGCTTCTCCATCGTATCAATGGGAGAGGACCCAACGCAATCACTAAAGCATACAAAAGTTCTGGGCGTTTCAACTAAAGATATTCTCACCAATATTTCAACATCTTTTTTGAAAACCCTCAACATATGTATGAATGTATTATCCTATTCCAAAATATACGATATTTGTTTTAATGTAAAAAAGAAAACAACTGTAAATTACTTGCCGTAAATATATACAAATAATTTTTAGAACAACACTGATGCTCCAGAAGGATACAACACTTTTATCCTTTTGGCTTCTAGCACCTGTGTCACCTGGGAAGGTAGGCAATCAGGCACAAAAACCCCCGCTGAGCATAACTAACAGTCTAAACCCAATAATCAGCTTTGCTGTGTGTGGGAAAATTGAAAGCAGGGTTGAGATGCAGATTGTAGCGCTAACAATAAATTTTTGAGATGGCACTTTTCTTCTAATCCTGAATCCTGTCGAGGCAACTTGACTTTTAATTTCTGACCAATATACTTTTTTAAAAAAGACTTTTTCTATATGTCTTCAACAGGTTTCCATAGAAAACAAAAACATCAAGAGTCAGGCAGTTTTGTTTTTTGCTTTTATATCAATCTAAACAATACCAGTCTTAACCTGGGAAATTGGGGTGTATATTCTTATAAATATCTCTTTCTATAGTAAACATTGGAAGAGGTAATTTCTTATAAAATGACCCACTCAACAGTATACAGTTGGGCTATAAGAGAGCAATAATTTATTTAAGCAACTGGTAACAGTTTAATTATAAGATAAAAGAATTCTTGTGCCTAGGGTTACAAAGATCACATATAATTTTCCTATTTTGTGCTTTTACTAGGATGGTGATTTTGAATGAAACAATCAAATTCTGTTCTATTTAGACTTTTAAGCAATTCACTTTAATGCATGCTGTTTTATATTCACTTCCTATTTGTAAATAAACATACAAATAAAATACACAATTCTTGCTTGTGAAAAAATTATTACACATATTTCCTTAAGACATGTTTAAAGCAGCTACTTTATATCTAGTTAATAGTATTATTTTGGATACTTCTTTTAATAGGCAGGAAGGAGAAAGTAGTTGGTTAAAAAGTTATGATCTCTCTTAAAACTTGATCCTCCCCCCACCTTCTCAAACCAGCCATTATAATGGGCTTCATTTTTTCACTCAATTTAAAAGTCTGCTGTTGGAATTTGTCCTCTTGCTGTGTTGTTTGCTCCCTCTTTGATAGTTAGCCTGTCTCTGCTGTTCTCTTTCATTCCTGCAGGTATTGAAGATCTCCAGGGAGCGTTATCTCCATGAGAATGAGAAAAATGACACTGCAGGATAGAACAGTAGTGTTAATGGGTCACTAAGTGACAGCTGAGCCTTCTCTCAGAAGTATCAGCCAGCCTAGCACTGCCAGGAACACAACAGCTCTACGGTAAAGTGTGCCAATTTAATCCTGTCACATGTAGCCTGGGCAGTAAAGATAGCTCCCATTAAAAGCCCAGTATGACAGGCTAAACTCGACTCATACCACAGAAGAAACATGCAAAGATGCTAACTGGAAAATATTTGTGCTACAGGTTGCCACAGAAAATGACTGATTTTTTTTTTTCCTTTTTGCTACAGGCTCTTGTTAAGATATAAGTAACAAAAGGTGCAACTATAAATTTTCAATTGATATTAAACATCACTCTAATATTTAAAATTAAAGGAAAATAGATGAGCACTTTTATTGGCTAATGGTAAACTTTACATTTAATTAATAAAAAAACTAATAAGAGAAGCTAGTGATAATAGTAACAGTCATTCATGTCAGTGTGACAGATTTCACATCTCGTGTCTAATGGTTGATCCTAAAAGAAGTATTACTGAATGTATCTTAAAAGTGTTCCTCACATTGCATCAACAGAATGTAAAATATTGTAAAATAGTGACAAGGAGATGTTGGGGGGGAAAAAGAGAGACTGTTTAAAGATATTTAAATTCCTCCAGTAATAATTGCACTTTTCACCAAATGTTAAGCAAAAACAGCTGTTAAAAAGTGAGTATATTCTAGATAAATGATATCAGATTTCATTATATGATTAATGGCAATGTATTTTTTTCATAGCACTAAGATTTGACAATTAAAAATCATGAGTAAGAACTTAGCAAGAAAGAAAACAGAGTTATATATAACTCAGAGAAGAGTTTTCCCCATTTGGTCTATTACTTTATCTCCCTTGGAAAAATGGAAAATGTCAGAACCATATATTCTGCAAAATAATGACAATCCATCAAATTTTCTTTATATAATGTTATAAGTGAGGTTAATCCAGAAATGTTTAGAACCCTTGGCAAACAATGTTTTTTCTTCTACTCACCCCTATCATAACTTTGAAGTATTATTTTATAAAAAATTGAGGACAAATTACCACAAAGAGAAGATTTGATTGAAAAGAGGTAAAGTGACTGCTCCTCATTTTACCCAGATAATGATGCTATAAGAAAAGAAAGGATGTTAAGAGTTAATTTTTAGTAACAACTGATCTTTCTCCTCTTGGATAACTATAGTCATCTGAGTCATCACTGCGACAGTGTTTGCCTCCTGTCCCTAGAGTTTGTGAACAAGGTGTAAGATATAATGATAAATGGAATGATAACACAAAACTGCATTTTTTTAAATCTTTCTAAACACTTTTATAAGGTCCTTATAATTGTAGCTATAACTGAATGTGGCCAGTTGAAAGAAGAAATAAACAGTCATGTATAATCTGGTGTCAAGATTTACTAATGCCTAGTAGAGGTCTAGTATGGGATTCAAGGGTTGTGCCCTGATTTCTGTTCAGTACTTTGAATTGTTTTGTAAAATCATAATCTCATTCAAAATGAATATCATCAATTCAATACATATTTCTAAAAAAAGAAAAAGCAAATTAAATATAACCAAAGGAATAGGTAAATCTATTTGCATTTCCTCCAAAAATTATTTACACTTCTTGGGAAAGTGTTTTGTTCAACAGATTTTAATTCTCATATACTTGAAAACCCATGTCTCATATTTTGTTCTTTAAATAAACATACATTTATTTCTAGTAACCTTGATTTTAATGAGAATAGAGTATATATTAAGTGTGATAGTAAAAATAAACTGTGTATGTTCAGTAGTGAAATAAGGACTTCTTGCTTCTGCACAGTCTTTTGTAATGCTTTAGTTTCTCTAATCATACATTTATACCATTTATGAAGTTTTCTTTATAAATGGTCTTCAATTACCTTTTCATTATAATAACTTTGATTACACTATTATCTTTTTCTAGTATCAGTATGCAATAACATAATTATCACTTTTATTTCCTTCATTTTGCTTCTTTGAAGAAGACCTGAGTTACTGAACTAGTTTTCAAGACAGACAAAGGAACGTTGGCAAAAGTCCAAGGCACTGCTGCCCCCTAGAAGGATGTTTGAGCATCACATTTGACCATTAAAGTCAATTCTTGGGAAAAAAGGACTAAGTAAGAAGGCATCTCTTGTGCCTCACTTTAGCACCATACCGTTGGCCACAATGAGGTTTGTTTTTTTTTGGTTTGTTTGTTTTGTTCTATTGTGTGTCTAAGCTTGGGCACAGTCTTAGCTATCACATCCTAAACTGAAGTCCTAATAGAACACATGACTCTCTCAGGAAAACCCTGAAAACATGTAGAGACAAACAAGGAACATTTTTTTACAAAATAATATTGTTTTAAATGATGAAGATGAAATTTCAAGCCATGATATGCATTAATTTGAATTTGAAGGCATTGTTGTAAATATTGCCCATGTATGTAATAACTTTGCATCTCTTTGCTGGAGATACAAAGTTAATAAAGTTTGCTCATTTGATCCTCCTGGGGGTAGGTAAAGCAGTTGCTATCACCTCAATTTTTACATGAGAAAACTGAGGTCAAAAGAATTTAGGTAAAAGGCAAAATGTACACAACTAGTAAAAATTTTAAAAATATAATATTTACTCTTCACTTATTCTGCACATATAATGAAGTGCCTTCCTTCTGTATGTCCCCTTTTTTAACTAAGTAGTAAAAACACAATAAATGACATATAATTAAATTTTCCTCTACTTAATCCAGTTCACAGGGAGGTGTGCTGTGAGCTTTCCCAGTTTTTCTGGCACTGCATGAAAAAAAGAACACATCATTATTGAATGACAAAGGAAGCAACACATGAACAGCTGTTGCAAAGGCAATAAAACTAATGTATTGCATTCCAGGCAATGGTTACAATGACAGTTTGTCTTTATTAGGATCAATGATGAACAAATTAAAAATAGAGTACTGCCAAACTACAACATACAAAACAGAGCATTCTAATTTTGTAAAGTTGTGTTGTCTCCTTTAATTTGGTAATACAACAGAGCTGAAAAAGCACACTGGGAAATATGAAAATCAGGATCTCATAATTATGCAGTACATTATGAATATGAATGCATTTTCTTCTAGCAACCTAAGACAATGCCATTGATGTTTTATGAAGCTTTTTGTGCATGAGAATATTTCTGTTCCCACGGACACACTGTGCATCTAGATTGTAAGATATTTCCATAGTACCCAACACTGTAAATCTGAAAGGCCACCATGGGAGAAAGCTCAAGAGGTTTTAAAATAAGAGGACCCATAAATGTCATCCCCATTGGTCAATGAAGATAGTGTACACAAAGAGTTTCTAAGCACAAATACAAGAGGCACTCATCAATAGCATCATATTCAGAAAGCAAGGTTATTTGGCGACTGTTGGAAGAATTTAACAAGCTCCTGTCAGGGCCACCTGCTGGCTAAGCTGTTTCCATTCTGTTAGGCCAAGATCAGCACTGCATTGAAATTTATGATAAAGTTTTCCAAAAACGCTTAACCTTTATCTGTCCTTATCTAGCCCTTTTCCCACCACATTTCATGCTAAAAAATTACCATCAACTTATAAGAAAATATTACAACTTTTAAAGGGATTTTCTGAATCTAATGAATTTTGCTATATTATTTAGAAAATTGTGTGGAATGTATCATATCCCAAATGATTTAAGGAGAAACAGACCCAGCGAGGTTAATAAGCCCAGTAAAACACTGGTCATGTCCTCAAGTCATGCATCTAATTCATGGAGAGCCATTCTCATCTTCTGACCCGGTGCTCTTTGCTCACACATATTACATTGCTCCCCCACCCCAGCTGCCTGTCTGTTGATGATTTTTTACATCTACAGAGCTTCCTTCCCACTAATCTCAGCGGAAGATGAGTTCTCTTCTTATCTGAAATCTAACCCCTCAATCTTGCTGCAGAACCTGCTATTCACTCATAATGAGACACTACTCTCAGTCATATACTCCCCATCCTCACCCCCTCACCAGAGAATCATCAATTTTGTCTTCTCCTCTGGGTTTTCCTGTTCATATTTCCTCAGCTCTGAAAAAAGACACCAAAGTCCCATTGCATCCTTTAGATCTCATCCTACATTATTCCTTTTATCTAGTCAAGCTCCACAAACATGCAGCCTGTACCCTCAGTCTCCATTTACTTTCCTCTAATTGCTTCCATATGCTTCTGCAATCTGTGTCATCAACAGTGAACTGAAATTTCTTACATCAAGGACTTGGCTAAATTTAATGACAACTTCAGCATCCTAAGTCTCTGGAACCTTCTACCACATAACATGTTTCTCCATGGATATTTCCTTACACTGACTTCAAAAAATATATCATGTTCTTATGTTGCTTATACTCCCAAACTTCATTTCCTGATATGTCAACCTTAACCCAAAAAGTAGATGTGGGTCTAAAGTTTAATATAATATGCTCGATTCTTGCCAGCTTCAGTGATTACCCACGGAGTCTCATGTGATTTATTGGTTTAATTCTCAATGGTAGGAAACTACGTGCTTTATTTTTAACAGTAATTTCCCTTTACTCTCTCTATCTTTCAGGAAAAATAAAAGTGCATTTGAAAGCCCTATAGTTAATTAAGCCTGAAATTTAAAAAAAAATGATTTCCTACCTTCTACCCATTTGAATAATGATATCTTCTCTTCCCAATTTTCTTGGCATCATTAGAGACCTATATTGCTGATATATAAACTTAAAATATACCTTGGCTATAGTGACATTCTAAACATTTTATACTCTGCATAAAAGCAAAACAAAAAAATATTTAAATCACTCAAAAATAATTTGTTAAATTTTTTATCTTTCCTTTACTTTTAAATTTCCTGATAAAATTAGGATTGTATTAAGCATTTTTAATCTCTTCAGTTTTTTTGTATCATACTATAATTATTTTCAAAATAACCAAAAGCCATTTAAAAGATTACTTCAATGGGTGCAAAAAAAAAAAAAATCTCCATTATATGGATGTACTGTAACTAACTAAAATGTTACCCAAAGACTGAACATTTGAATTTTTACTGAGCTCACACTATATTCCAGGCACTAAGCATTAGTAAGAGTATTAATTTTTTTTTCTTCAAGTGAGAGGAAGGGAGATAATGAGACAGACTCTTGCATGCACCCCTACAGAGATCCACCTGGCAACCCCTATCTAAGGCTATTGCTCTAATCAATCAAGCTATTTTTAGCACCTAAGGCCAATGTACTCGGACCAACCAAACAACTGACTGGGAGGGGAAGAGAGAGGAAAGAGAGACAGAGGGAACAAGAAATAGATGGTTGCTTCTCTGTGTGCCCTGACCCAGCATCAAACCTGGAACATTCATACACAAAGCCAATGCTCTATCCACTGAGACAATGGACCAGGGCCAAGAGTACTAATTTTTAAAGTTTAGTTTACAATTTTAACACAAAAATTTAATGAATTCAATGTATTATTTTCTTTTGTTCCCACTCCTCTTGGCACATAATTGTATGCTAATATATTCTAAGTAATTATTTATATTTTAATGGTTTTGTTCTTTTACATTATTATTTAGTCTTTGAGACATCCAGAAGTTACTGAATAACACTAAGAGGTAATATAATTTAATTTGAACATTTAATTCTTCCACATCATGTATTGAGTAGTTTATATATTTATTATTTTGGGATGTTAACTTCATATCTATATCTATATATCTATATGTACAACAGCATCTACATGAACTAAAAATGTGTTTCTAAGCTCTTTAGTTTCAGCATCAGTTGATTTTTATACAAACATTTTCCCATTTTTTATTATTAAAGCATTACATAATTACATATTTGATAAACCAAGATTTTTTTCATTGTTTCTTTTTAAGATTTTTAAAAGATTTTATAGCCCATATCTATTTCATATGAAGATCAGATTAATTTTATTAAATTAAAACATAACTTGTAATTTTGACTAGAATTTCATTAAACGGATAAAATAAAATGGAGAGAACTGTCTTTGTAATATTAATTTAATTTTGGCATCCAAGAATATGCATCTCTCAACTTATTCACAACTTTATATACTAACATCATGTGTTCTCTTTATGAATATCCTGTTGATTGTTTTATATAATTTTTTTCTCATATTGGGTGTTGATACTGTTAATAGATAATTCAAATAAGTTTGTAAATATGATATATATGTTTGCTCGCTTATAGTTTGTATTGGGTGTGGGGACAGGCTGTAAGCAGGCGGGTCATAATAGCCTAAGGCTTAGTTTTAATACTAAGCTTTTCCCCACATGATTGCATGATGTGGGGTGGTGCACTCTTATGAGGAATCCCATTATGCCTCAGATAAGTGACTTTGTATCAGAGACTTCCTTGTTTGTATACTAGATTAAAGGTTTTGATTTCTACACTATAAAATGGGGCAGCCTGGGAGCTTGCTCTCTCTCAGTTTCTGAGATTAGCATTAGAGAGGAGAGCAGAGAAAGGCCATGTGGAAGACAGTAGAAACAGCCAAGATGGTAGAGTGCTGAAAAAGAAGCCCGTTTGTGCAGAAAGGAGGAGATGGGGAACAGAGGTGAATAAGGCTGGTGAGGTAGAAATCTTTGATTCCAGGAAAACTCGAATAAGTCAGTGGCTTTGGGAGCCCTGAATGGAAAGGGAAGTGTTTTTCCACTGTGTGTATTTTCTTGCCCTCTGGCTATGAGCTAGGATTAAAAAGGTAATGGCCCACCGATTCTTGGCTTCGTTGTTTCAATACTGTCTGTCTGAATCAAATGCAAACCTGCATGGCCAGGCGGCTGTGATGGTGGCCGCAGCTACTGGCTTTATAATAGCCCAGGGAAAGACATTGTGGAGGATGGCCAACAGAACTCCTGTGCTGAGTCATTCTCCAATACTGCAGTCACCATTTTTCTTAAACAGGGCAATCCCTTTGAGCAGCATCAGCCTAGGGAAAAGCAACTGCCCCACACTCAGGAGTCTCCCGTCCCACCCATGGAGACTGGGCCATTCAGAGAAGTCAGCAAGGAAGCAGGGGGCATGTCAGTGACTCAGTTTTCTGGCATTGAAGCTAGAGATTCTCCTCCCCTATGCTCCCAAGACTATGACGGAAGACTCAGTAGAAACTGTCTAGACTGTGGACAAACCACACTTCTGGTTCTCAGAGACTACACCCACTGGATCCCTGGGGGCCACACCCTACTGAAGGCTGTGAAAAAAGTCTGGACAGACTGATACCTGGTGCCAAGGGGCAGGAGCCACACCCACCACCCTGCCTAATCCCTGATTTGCCACAGGCTCTAACTCTAGCAGAAGTTTTTTCACTGCCCAAACCAAACAAGAGGCCAGAAGACAGAGGCTACAGGAGGTGGGCTCAGGGAACCATGACCTTTTGCAGAACTTCCCCCAGGCCTAGTGTGGGTAAAAGCCAGCCTATGTGTGCAGCTGGTCTGTCCATATGCACCTGGGCTAGGCAGAGGCAGCCATAAACTCTCAATTGCTTGTAGCTCCAAGAAGGTTGCTGAGGGCCAGTCATGGGCAGTGTCCCCTGCTGGTCTGCACTGGGTTCCCTACAAGGAGACCCAGGGCCAGCATATTCGGTGGCCAACTGCGGAAAGCATCGGTTTAGGACCTAACAACCCTTGCGGTCAGTGTGTCCTAGGGGAGGGCACATCAGACCAGGTTCAGCTGAGGCGAGTTTTGTTTTTTTAATCAGCACCAGTACAGTGGGTTGTGCATATAAGACAGAGTGGAGCTTCACAGTCAGCCAGTCCCCATGCTGGATATCTTGCACTGCTGGGCTAAGTTCCACAGAGGGAAAGGTAAGAGGTTTAGAGCATTGGCATTCAAAATGTGGGTCCCTGCAAGCTTATTGTTTGGTCCAGTCAAGGGTCTTAGCCACTTTCTGGGGGTCACATTCAGACACAGGGGAAGGCTCTCCCAGTTTTCCTCCCTGAGACCAGGGGCTCACTAGTTGGAAAAACTTCTGTAGAGGGTACTGTCAGCCACACCCAATCTGAACCTGCTGCTCACCTCACTAGAGAGAAATAGAATTGGAGTATCCAGCAGAAGCTGAAGGATTATGCTCTGGAGTAGGAACCACTTTTCCCATACTGAGCTCTTGACCAAGGACCCCTGAAGTAGAGGGGGTCTCATTAACATTGTACTTCCTATCTCTGCTGCCCTAACACATCAAACTTGCAACCAATAGGGAAATTGATGATGTGAGGCCCATCTGAGCCACATTACATTATTTCAACAAAATACTCTGTGGGAAAACAAAACAGCTGCAAGAGGAGGTGAAGCAGCTGAAAAGTGGAAGCAAATATTATAGAACTTGGGGCTTTTAAGGAGTTGCTATCATCTCTAAGCAGGAGAAAGCTAATCTTTATACACAGGTTGGCCCCACCTTCACCATCCAGCCACAGACAATGAACAGAGCTGTAGCTCCAGACAGGTAGCCTGTGGCAGGTTACAATGGCTGACACCAACACAAAAAGACCCAGAACCAACACAACCAGTAGTGGTTGGCAGACAGCATCAACACTAGACTCAACTAAGTACACAAGTAGCACACTCAAAGGAGGAGTCCAACAGGCACCAGACTCTGCAAAGAATAAGTACGAACAATAGGACAGACACTGCAGAGCATCTAATACACATGATCTATGTGGACCCTTAGAGCCAGCTAGCCTGAAGGGATAACCACACCCATGAAAGAACCAACTGCATTCAATACTCATGTACAACAGGAAGGTAAACACTACCTTCATGAAGCATTACTAGAGCGAGGAACTCAGGTGGTCTCGAGGTCAGTACCATGGAGCCATCTTCCTCATAAAGACACCTCAACAAATTTCAAAGTCAGATAGTACTACCTAATACACAGACAAAATGGACAGACAAAGAAATATGACCCAAATGAATCAAAAAGAGAAAACTTCAAAAAAAGAACTAAATGAAATGGAAGTCACCAAACTACCAAACATATTTAAAATAATGATGTTTAGAATGTTCAAGAATCTTAGAGCAACAATAGATGATCATAATGAGAACTTAAAGAAGTAGCAAGCATCAAAAGGACATTTAAATCATAAAAAAGAACCAGTCAGAAATGACAAATACAATATCATAAATGAAGACTGCATTTGAAGGAATCAACAGCAGACTGGATGAAGCAAAGGATCAAATCACAATTTAGAAGATAAGATCAACATAAGCACAGAAGCAGGGCAGCAAAAATAAGAGTCTCAGAAAGACTGAGAAAATTTTAAGAGACGTCTGTGACAACATGAAGAGAAACAACATCCACATAAAAGAGGTTCCTGAAGGAGAAGATAACAAAGGGTAGACAATCTGTTAGAAAAAATCATAGCTGAAAACTTCCCTTAATTGAGGAAGAAAATAGTCACACAAGTTGAAGAAGCACAGAGATTCCTATTAAAGATGAACCCAAGGTGGCCTACAACAAGACACATCATAATTAAAATGCCAAAGTTAAGAGACAAGAAAGAATACTAAAAGGTGCAACAGAAAAGCAGTTAATTACTTACAGAGGAGCCCCCAGAAGGATGACATCTGACTTTTCAACAGAAACATTTGAAGTCTGAAGGAATTGGTAAGAAATATTCAAAGAGATGCAAAACAAGAACCTTCAACCAAGACTACTTTATCCAGCAAGGCTCTCATTTAAAATTGAAGGATAAATAAAAAGCTTCTCAGACAAAAAAGACTCAAGTAATTTATTACAACCAAATCAGTACTGCAAAAAATGTTAAGGAGCTGGCTACAAAAAGATCAAGGAAAAAGAAGAAGAAATTAAGTAAAAGAGGATTATAGGTTTGAAGAATAAAGTGGCAATAAATAAGTACATATCAATAATAACCTTCAATGTAAATGGATTAAATGCTCCAAGCAAGAGACATAGGACAAGATAACAGGACCCATACATTTGCTGTCTACAAAAGACCCACCACAGAACAGAAGATACAAATAGAATGAAAATGAAGGGATAGAAGAAAGTATCTCACACAAATGAAAATAGAAAGAAGCTGGGATAGCAATATTCATATCTGATAAAAAAGGCTTTTAAAACAGGCTACAGTAAGAGATAAAGAAGGTCACTTCCTTTATATATGATAAAGGAAGCAATTCAACAGGAGGAAATAACCATTGAAAAACAAGAAAACTAGAAAAAGAACAACATATAAATTACAGAAGAAGTAGAAAGAAAAAAATAAAAATGACCAGAGTAGAAATAAATGACATAAAGGCTAAAAAACAAAAATACAAAAGATAGTGAGGCCCTGGTCAGTTGGCTTGGCGGTAGACTATTGGCCCAGTGTGTGGAAGTCTTGGGTTTGATTTCCAGTAAGGGCACAAAGAAGAAGTGACCCTTTGCTTCTTCTCCCCTTCACCTTTCTCTCTCCCTCCACCTCTCACCACCAGGGCTTGAATGGTTCAAGCAAGTTGGCCCTGGCCTCCCTTCAAGAGCTAAAATAGCTCAGTTGCTGAGCAATGGAACAGTGACTGCAAATGTGCAGAACACTTCCCCTATAGGGAGTTTATCAGGTTGGTCATGATCAGGGTGCCTTCAGGAGGGTGTCTCTGCCTCCCACCTTCCACCTCTAACTTAATAAATAAATAAATAAATAAATAAATAAATAAATAAATAAATAAATAAATATCAATGGAACCAAGAGCTGGTTATTTGAAAAGGTAAGCTAGATTGACAAACCTTTAACTAGACTCATCAAGAAAAATTAGAGAAAACCCAAATAAATAAAATTAGAAATAAAACTGGAAAAGTAACAACTGACACTGCAAAAATACAAAGGATTGTAAAAAAAAATACTATGAAGATTTATATGGCAAAAATTGAACAGCCTAGTCAAAATGGATAAATTCCTAGAAACATACAGTCTTCCAAAACACAATTTGGAAGAATCAGAAAACCTAAACAGACTAATTACAATAAATGAAATTGAAACAGTTATCAAAAAACTCACTTCAAACAAAAGTCATGAACTAGAGGGCTTTACAGGTGAATTTTGTCAAAACATTCATAAAAGAACTAGCACCTGTCCTTCCCAAGCTGCACCAAAAAATTCAAGAGGAGAAAATATTTTCATGTTCCTATTGTGAGGCAAGCATTATCCTCATTCCAAAACCAGGTAAAGACACTACAAAGAAAGAAAACTATAGACCAATATCCCTGATGAACATAGATGCTAAAATTCTCAACAAAATATTATCAAACTGGATCCAGCAATATATTAAAATGATCATACATCATGATCAAGTGGGACTTATTTGGGGGAAGTAGGTTGGTACAATATTGGCAAATCAATAAATGTGACTCATCACATAAAGTGAAGGATACAAGCCACATGATTATATTTAATAATGAAGAAAAAACATTTGATAAAATTCAGCACACATTTATGAACAAAACATGAGGCACAGTGGAAATACAGGAGTTATACCTCAACATAATAAAGGCCACTTATGATGAACCAACAACCAACATCATACACAATGGGCAAAAATTAAAGGCAATCCCCTTGAGATCAAGAACAAGGCATGTGCCCTCTTTCACTATTCTTTTTCAGTATAGTTCTGGAAGTCCTAGCCACAGCAATCAGAGAAGAAGAAGAAATAAAAGATATCCAAATTGGATAGGAAAAAGTAAAACTATCATTATTTGCTGATGACATAATACTGTACATAGAAAATCCGAAAGTCTCAGTTGAAATACTACTAGACCTGATAAATGAATTCAGGAAGGTTGCAGGATATAAAATTACTATTCAGATATCAGTGGCATCTTTATACACCAACAATAAACTGTCTGAAAGAGAAATTAAAGAAAGAATTTCTTTCACTATTGCAAAAAATAATAATAAATTACCTAGGAATAAATTTAACCAAGGAGGTAAAAGACTTATACTTAGAAAATTATAAGACATTGAAAAAAGAAATTAAAAAAGATACAAACAAGTGGAAGCATATACTGTGTTCATGGATAAGAAGAATAAACATCATTAAAATGTCTATACAACCCTAAGTAATCTATAGATTCAATGCAACTCCTATTAAAATACCAGTAGCATATATCACAGATCTATATCACAGCATATCCAAAAAATGTACATGGAACCAAAATAGAACCTGATGGCCTTAGTGATCTTGAAAATGAAGAACTAAGTGGGAAGTATCACACTTCTGATAACAAGTTATACTACAAGGCCATTGTACTCAAAACAGCTTGGTATTGACATAAGAACAAGCACACAGATCAATGAAAAAGAACAGAGAACCAGAAATGAACCCACACTTATATGATCAAATGATATTTGACAAAGTAGGCAAGAGTATACAATGGAGTAAAGACAATCTCATTAATAAATGGTGCTAAGAAAATGGGACAGGTACATGCAAAAAATAAAATAAAACTATACCACCAACTTACACCATTCATAAAAACAAACTCAAAA
Organism: Saccopteryx bilineata; assembly: GCF_036850765.1. Taxonomy (NCBI): domain Eukaryota; kingdom Metazoa; phylum Chordata; class Mammalia; order Chiroptera; family Emballonuridae; genus Saccopteryx; species Saccopteryx bilineata. The sequence goes on from NC_089494.1 coordinate 186,073,627, forward strand.
TGGATAGAAGACTTAAAAGTGAGTCACAAAACCGTAAAAATCTTGGAAGAAAACATAGGCAGCAAACTCTTTGATTCCTTTGTAACAATATTTTTGTTGATATATCTCCACAAGGAAATAAAATAAAGGACAAAATAAAATAAATTTAAAAGTTTTTACACCACAAAAGACACCATTTACAAAATAAAAAGAACAACCCACACAATGGAAGAATATATTCACCAATACGTCTGATAAGAGGTTAATAACCAAAATTGATAAAGAACTTCTAAAACTCAACACCAGGAAGATAAACAATTCAACTAAAAAATGGGCAAAGTAACTGTATTGACCCTTCTCCAAAGAGTACTTACAGATTGCCAACAAGCATATAAATAATGTTCACTATCACTAATTGTCAGAGAAATGCAAATTAAAACTACAATGAGATATCACCTCGCACCTGTCAGAATGGATTAACAAATCAACGTACAACAAGTGCTGGTGAGGATGTGGAGAAAAGGGAACCCTTCTGCACTGCGGGTGGGAATGCAGACTTGTGCATCCACTGTGGAAAACAATATGGTATTTTCTCAAAAAATAAAAAATGGAACTGTCATTTGACCCAGCTATCCCACTTTTAGAAATATATCCTTAAGAGTCCCCAAACACTGATTCTAAAGAAGATATGCACTCCCATGTTTATTGCAGCATTGTTTACAATAACCAAGATCTGGAAACAGTCCAAGTGTCTGTCATTGGACAAATAGATTAAAAAGCCATGGTACATATACACAATGGAATACGATGTGGCAGTGACAAAGAAGAAAATCTTACCTTTTGCGATGGCATAGACTTGGAGATTATTATGCTAAGTGAAATAAGCCAGGCAGAGAAAGACAAATATATAATCTCACTTATATGTGGAATTTAATGAACACGGTGAAATGAGGAACAATAGAGGCAGAGATGGGGTCATGGGCATCAGAGGGACAGCTGTCAGAGGGAAGGGGGATGAGGGGACAGAATCAGAGAAGGTGAAGGGATTAGTAAAAGTATATATACATAACACAGAGATACAGCTAACAGGACAGCAAATTCCAGAGGGTAGAAAGAGAAATAGGAGGAGAGGGGCAAAAGGGGTGTAATGGGGGGGTTACATTGTTGGGGGTGAGGGTGTTGTATTGAGTGTGACACTTAAATCCATGTTAATACAGTAAGTTAAAAAGTTTAATAAAAGAAAGAAAATAGAAAAGGCAAGAAAAAATAATAAAATGAAATATTTGTAATAAACAGAAAAAAAAAAGAGAGAAAACCAAGGTTTTAATAGCAACTATTTCCAGGAGCCAAAAGCCAGTAAGTGATTTAGAAAGTGGATTTAAATCTTTTGTCTAACTGCAAAGCTTCTAATGTTTCATCAATAATTATGAAGTTAGAGATGTGATTAAAACATGTTTTATTAAGAAAATATTCTCAATTTAATTTTTACTACATTTTTAACAAATATGTTAAAATTTTCACACACCCCTATGGTGTGTGAAATCCCAGGCAAACAATCTTTTCAGAGCTTCAAAATGCATTACAAAATTTATGGGTTCTTACAGGGTATAGTGATTTATCGATGATGATTCAGAATAACGGGTAACGAAGAGGTGATTACACATTTACTATTCAATCAGAGCTTGTGAAGTTCCTTGATAGTATTCAAAAGGAGCAGTCTATTCATGTTAAGAATAGACTACATGTTAAATTATTCATGTTAAGAGTCATCTCTTTCTATTCTTTATTGCCAAATGTATCATTTCTAGCTAATTTCATATCTGTTTTCTCAAGAACAAGGTAATACCTTTTATTAGTTAACAAAGCAATGGTTCTCTACAATCTGTTTGTTTTAAAACAATATATATCTTTTTGACTCTGTAATTCCCTAATACCATTTATTTGATTTTTGTTAAGTTTTTACTCATCCTGCTACAACATACTTCCTGCCACCTATGAAGGCTATCTTCTACCTTCTTAAAGGTTGCTACTATGTTTTATTGATGATTACCACAGATACAAGTCTTACCCTGACAATGCAGTTAAAAATAAAGGATCATTCTATTACCAATCATGGTCAATTAACCTTTAAGATATGAATGACATAAATGTAGAACAACACATGTTCTAACCATGTCCTCCCTTGAGCAGTTTAAACTGTAATTACTGTATTTCTAGAATATGATTTTTTCCATATGGACTGCTTTGCTGTCTTCCACACAACACCAACAAGATGTTCCATGGAAAGAATGAGATGTCCAGTTCTTTCATTAAAGAAATGGCTCTCCCACCTGTGGCACAGCTTAAGACCATCTAAGGAAATACGATGTCACAACATCAATTAGAAGCAAAGGAGGAAATTTGTAAGAAGGGCTTATTAGCATTCTGGAATAATTGTTTAAAACCCTGGAAAGAGATATGTATTAATTGCCAATTATAGATTATTTTTGGTAACTACTCTTCTTCCTTCTGTACCCTGAAGCTTTAGTTTATTTACTTTCCTCTTATTTTTCCAGTGGCTTTTTTTTTTGCTTGTTTGTTTTTTGTTGTTATTTAAAAATAAATAAATAAATAAACTTCAGGAGTGGTGCCTACACAGAGAAAAGAGAAAGTGATGCAGCTTCTGCCTACTACATGCATTAGAATGAACTGGTCAATTAGTAGAAGAGTAAATGGGCATGGTTGGTGCACACATGGCTGGAGGACATAGGTATGACACTGGAGTGATTGAAAGTGTGGCATTCGCCCATCACTGGACTCCGGTATCTGGCTATATAATGGTTGGACACCGGATGTAAAAAACATGGTTGTTATTTTCTGAAGCAAATTCTCTCAATTGCAAGTCTCTTAATAGAAAATTCACAAATGTTGTATTGGCATTCTGCAAACCACTTCACACTGAGCAGCAAGATCTTTGAGAATTTCTTTATACACCATTTTCTGCCTTGTCAGCAATAGCACGTTGGCTTTTCTCAGCCATCAGGCACATCCTCTTTCATGTAGGTCCGCAGGCAGTCCATTAAAGGTTACATCAAGAGGGCTGCCTGACAGGTGCAGTGGAGTTTGCAGAGTAGTGGAATGATCACTGTAGGTACAGGTGATGATTAGTGCACAGGGCAAAGGATGCCTACTGCCATCTCTACCACTCTTGGATGCTGTGGACTGGAGGCAGTACCATGGTCATAATACAGATGTGCAAGAGCCAGTACTTACTCAATGCTCAAACCCAATGATTAGTGCTGAACTACAGGTAACCAAAGCTCTAAATTTGTCCTATGTACCATGTAAGTGAAAATCATGCCAAATCAGTGGGTCAGTAAAATTTTGGCTGCACAGTCTTGCTTGACCTCACCATGCTAGTCAGTAGGAGTGGTTCACATACCAGGCTGCTCACATAGAACTGAGGCCCAGGCATGGGAATCTCGGAGAATTTCATGGGCTGATGTCCTGGAGCCTCTCAGGGACATAAATGAGATGGAAAGTCAGAATGTACCCCAGGAGAAGAAATATATATAGCTATATAGGCTATATAGATATAGATATACAGATACATGCACATATGTATATATAGCATATCTTGTTTAATTTATATAATCTAAATAAAACATACTCTTAAGTATATCATATTTATACATTTCTTCATAATCAACTGTCCTAGAATTTATAGAATAAGTTCAGTTTGTCAGTTTATTTACTTCACTCATTAATGAATTGTGTAACTTGATTTTCACAAAAAATCTCTTTTCTGACTGTTATAAAAATTAATTTCTTGGAGGATTTTGTTTGTGCTTGCACTAGTCTTGAATCCGGAGTTCAGTTTTTCTAATATACTGCTCACAATAGTTAGGGGATGTTTTAAAATGAATATGAAGTGATAAAAAAGGAAGCATTTAAATTTTTTTATTAAACAAGAACATCAGAAAAGTAAATGACAAGTCAAAAAAAGTTGTTTGATTATGCAAATGAGATGCAAACCCAACTTCTATTTCATTGGTGAAAAAATGCACTATACAAAAGGCTGAAAGTACTAAAGTATCTGCATATTCTCTGATCCCCTAATTTTTCTGAGCAGTGTAGCTAGTCCACTCCTGTTTTCAAAAGATTATATTCAAGCTATATTTATTTTTTACCTTCTGTGTGTCATAATAATAACTGCCAAGTGTTATTGAGGGCTTAGTGTATAATGCTCACTGTCTAAACTTTATCATAGGTTATCTAGTTTATTTCTCACAGGCACAATTTTATGTAGATACTACTGTTATGTGTATTTTCTTACAGTTAAAATGGGCTTTATTGAAGATGCTTACCTTATCTCACATGATGCAGCTTGTAAGTGAAATGAGATTGTGAAACCAATCTGAGTCCGGAGTCTTCACTCTTAACCATTGTGTACTGGAGAGAGATCACAGAAAAGAGTCATTATCTACCACCAGGAACCTTATGTTCTCATGCAGATCTTTGAGAAGTCCAATCAAACTCCACTTTGTTTCAGTGTGGGCTTTAAATGCATTGGTGTATAAGACAAAGAATTCATAAATGGAGGCCAACCTGTCTTCATTAACTTGGTAAAGTTTCCATTGGAAGGTATCTTAAGTGTCAAAGCAAATGCAATCTCTAAACCTAGAATTAGGCAGACTCACCTTCTTGGTCACAGGCAAGGCTGCACTGGAAGTTAGGGTATTGGAATGAGAAGAGCAGAGAAGAAGACTTGTTACCTATGGGATGCTCCTTCCCAAGAAGAGAGAAGGGCTGAGTCTGTCTAGCATGTCCAATTTTCATTTCTCAAATTCATCATTTACGTAGATAAGTCACCCCACTTCTTCTAGGTGGAGAAAACCTAGATGTGCTCCAGCCAATACTGAGAGTATCTTCTCCTTTCTTTTTCATCTTTATATCCAACCTCTCTTGTTCCCCTACAAGGCTGCTTCTTAGACAGCCTACTATTGATTTTTTTTTTTTTTTTTGGAACTGGAGTCTGTGCATCCTGCTCTTCTGTTTTCTTACTTCTGGTCCTTGTTTTGTTTTCTCACTGGATAACTCAATTTTTTCAGTGTGGGCAAGTGCTGGTGGTACGTTCTGTGGATTTTGTGGGTTTGGAATAAGAATAAATGTATTTACACTTGGAAATATTATCTTCCAAAATTTTATACCCAGAAAACACAAGAGGGTCAATCAATTATTGAGAAGATAATAAAATGAATTCTAATATTAGTCATAAAATTAACATATAGAACATATGAAAATGGATATACACATCTGGTTTATAAGAAAACCTTATTTTAATTAAATCGGTTCTTCTAAAACTAATCAATGTAGCTAAAACAAAATAACATGATTTTCTTGAGCATGGAAAGAGGAGGTAAAGAAATAGGAGTAAGTTTATCTGAAAAATAAACAGAGTAAAACAGACATTCTCATCTGTGGGGACTTGGTACATGAAAAACTATAGTGCCAAGTCAATAAAGAAATATAGATGCTGGTCTCTAGCCAGTTGGCTCAGTTGGTTAAAGCATCACCCCGATAAGCCAAGGTTGTAAATTTGATCCCCACACATACAAGAAATAACTAATGAATGTATAAATGAATGAAAGAACAAATCAATGTTTCTCTCTCTCTCTTTTTACCTCCCTCTTTCTAAAATCAATAAATAAAGTGTAAAAAAAAAGTGGATGCTGAACATGATATCGGAGCAAATTATTAGACACTTCAGTAAATTTTTTTAAAAGAGAAAAAAAAATAAAGTTGACAATTATTATACCAAACCAACTACAGAATAATACAAATATTAATTAAAGAAATAATAATATAAAGATGCTAGATGAAATAATGAGAAATGTGATAAAAAGTTTGATATAACACCTAGAAACTAAGAAGAAAAGTAATACATTTGACCAAATAATTTTTTGAATTATATGAAAACTATGACAAAATTAAAAAAGTATAACTAAGAAATTATATGTAAAACATGTGATTTGGAACTGATTACCTATTATACAAAATACAAGTTTAAAAAAGAAAAATAAATAAAGGAATGAGGCAAAGGAATTATATTTATATATAAGCAGTTCAGATAAAAAGTGCAAATAAAAATTAAGAAACAATTTAAGTTCTCATTACTAAAGATATGACAAAGATAAACAGATAACAATTTAACTTCTAGGCTTTTAAAAAATTAAATTAAATACTGAAAAATATTGAAAGTATGTGAAACAAGCTTCTCATAACTGTTGATGAAGGAATAAAGTCCTTAATAATGTTGGTATTTATTATCTGATCTATTATATGTATTTTCTCTTATCTTATTTATAATCTTTCTCACTCACTAGAATAGAAAAATCTAGTGCAAAAATATAGGACTCATTCTGTTTAGTTTACTGTTGTAGATTGTGAACCTAAAACAGTACATCATAAACAGTGGACACTTTACAAAAATTTATTTTATAAAATATTATATATACTAATCTGTGAACCACTATTTCAACTTAAAAAACAATTAGGCCTTGGCTGGTTGGCTCAGTGGTAGAGCATATGCTCAATGTGTAGATGTCCCTGGTTTAAGTCCTGGTCAAAAAGTGACCGCTTCTCTACCCCTCCACCTCCTCTCTCTCTCTCTCTCTTTCTCTCTCTCTCTCTCTCTTTTCCTCTTCAGCAGCCATGGCTCACTTAGTTCAAGAGCATTGGGCCCAGGCTGCTGAGGATTGTTCCATGGAACCTCTGCCTCAGGTGCTAAAATTAGCTCAGTTGTGAGCATGGCCCCAGATGGTCAGAGCATCAGCCCCGGACAGAAGTTTCTGGTACTTTCTGGTCAGGGAGCATGTGGAAGTCTGTCTCTCTATCTCCTCTCCTCTCACTTAGAAAAAGAAGAAAAAAATTAAGCAAGACCAAAAAATTGGTGAGGAAGCATTAAAATAATTGCATGATCTATTGAGAACAAACTGTCCTAAAATTATAAAAAAAAAAATTATATGTTAAAAATAATCTCAATTGGGTGAAAATAATTAAATCCAGATATTTAACAGCTTAAAAAAGTAATGTGTTGAGAAAAAGAATACTTGTTTTATTTATCTCATAAAATCACACTTTATGTTAAGATAATAAAAATGAAACAGATAATAATTAGGAAGGAACATACAGTATTCAAAACAATAATCACTATAAATAGGTAATACTTTTCATTAAATTTAATTTCCTATTGGCCCCAATTTTATCTGATCCTGAAAGTTCACCCCATATATTTGCTGTTCTTAAAAATTATTCAAAGAACACAAGATAACATGTAGTCTATTACAAATGAAGAGAAAGCATACATGACAAATTTTTAAGGGAAACTATGGATAGATTTATTTTAGTAATTCAATGTTATTATTAATAATTTGTTTCTGAACCATAACACACACATACCTCAAATCCTAAATAATGAAAGATTTGAGACCTAACATGCAAATATGTATAGCCGGTGGTGAGATTTAAATAATTTAACAACCAGTCCTCTGCCCTAATGACTGTTTTAAGTGTAAAAAAAATATACTGGAAAGTAGTTTATAATTTCACATATTTAATACTGAAATAAGAACAATAAAAGAGTTACACAAAAATAGATTATGTTTTAAGAAAGAGTTTTAAAATATTAATTTAAAATATTAAATAATACCTAAAAAAACAATAAAGATATTTCTATATTGCTTAGTGATCGGCATCTTCACTTGTGATTTTTTTTACCTGTGGATGGAATGAACATTACTATGAGTACTTAGAATACACTGCTGCACTGATGAACATTAAAAAAGAGTAAGGAATGTAAATTTGTGATTTCCACATTGAGCTGCCCAGTCACCCACCTTAGAGAGAACCTTGATTACAAGTGCCATTTTAATAGCCGGTTCACCAAATTCGACAGAAAATTAGGTATCAGTTCTGCTGAACCGGTACAAACCGGCTGAATCCCATCACTGTATATAGCTTTCTAGCACTGACAATAAATGAAAACAAGATGATACTAAACTAAGAATAATTTGTAAATAAAGGAAAAGAATATTAAATATTGAACATCATGTGCACAACAGACAAAATCAGTATGCTAAATCAGACTCTTCAGTAAGCTATGAGCTAAGTTGGGATATGAATATATGAATATGAAATTTTAGTAATCACAAATATCTTAATTAGGACCTTAGTAGTAAATATTCCTTAGTTGTATCTAAAAATGGATTTCTGAAACTTTATTCATCTTGTCCTTATAGTTGTTTCAGCTTTTCTTTCTCAGAGTTTCTCATTGTCTTCTTCCAATCTCTTTGCAAAACTTCTGATATGGTTTATTAGAAAGGTAACATATAATTATGGATGTGTGAATTTTTAAACCTGGTAACAAGAGTGTCCTTAAGTGTTCATTTATTCAGTGACAAACTGATTGTTACTATACCAAAATTCATCTTTTTTTCTTTAATAACCCTATTTTATTTGCCTACTGGAAAGACTGTATGTTCCAGCTTCCCTACCATTCATTAAGTTTGCTTTTGTCAGTAGTTAATGGACAATGAAGTATAAGCAGAAAAATGTGTGATTTCAAGGGAAATTCCTTTGAAAATGTCTGACATGTATTCTTTTTCTAGTGTTTGTCCTTTCTTGTTCTCTCTTCATATTGTTCACTGAAAAGCAGATGTGAAGGCTGGAGATCTAGAGGTCATACAGAAGTTTGAAAGCAAGGGCTACATGCTAGGGACTAGGAACGGGGAAGCAAATGCCTGGAAGGAGCCTGGGTTCTTGTCCACTCTTCTACTTGAGAGAATGAAAGTCTGTATATACGAGAGTATTATTGGTCAGAGCCACAGAAGCTCTAAGGAACAGAACCAATAAGATAGATAATATAGATATGGGTGATATGATATGTAGATATAGATATAAATAATTAGATATAGCTGGATGGTAGATTTATAGAGAGAAATACAAAGTGATCTATTACAAAAACTGTCGCATGCAGTTATGAAGGCTAAATTTCACAACTGCTCTCTGTAAGCTGGAGAACCAGAAAAGCTGATGGTATATATAATTCAGTCTGTGTTCGAAGAGCCAGGGAGAGAAAGGTATGGGTCCTGGTCTGTGTCTGAGAAGCCGAAGCACTGACATCCAAGGACAGAAGATGGATGTTTCAGTTCAAGGAGAGGAGAGAGAGAGGGAGAGAGAGAATTTGCCCTTCCTTCATTTGTTGTTCTTGCTCTTTTCATGTCCTCATTGGATTGAATGATAACCACCCACGTTGGTGAGAAGAACTTTTTTACTCTACTGATTCAAATGTTCATCTCTTCAAGAGACAGCCTCCCAGACACACTCAGAAATAATGTTTTACCAGCTGTGGGGACATTTCTTAGCCCAGTCAAGTGACACATAAAATTAACCATCACAACCATTAACGTGGATTTTCTAAAATGTGTAGCAAACTTAATGCTAACTCCTACATTTCTAAGTCATTTCAGATTTGAGGAAAAATCTGAGAAAGATTACACCCAGGATCCCTGGGTTGTATTTTCCAAATTTAAAAGTTTAATAAACCCCTCCCATCTCATAAGGCAGAATAGGTAAACGAGTATTTTGAATGCTGAATGAGAGAGGTTAGGAAAGTTACACTTTTTTCATTCGCTCTACATACAAAAACATATCAGGGATAAAGCTCCTTGCTCTTTACCCGGTAATTTTATTGGGCCTAATATGAAAATACCAATAAAATTATTTATTTAAAATCGCAATAAATATGGTGATCAGAGAGCTAATAGAAATTTTAATGCAAGACTTGATTTATTTTCTCAAGCAGTATCTCTCGATGGGAACACTATTTGCATTTGGAAAGGGACTATATTTCAGTGTGCAATATTACCTCACATGTGGATAATCTAGCATCCTGGCCTCTGAGCACTAAATGGCAGCAACATAACCCTCATCAACCCCCTACTCTCTATTCCTATAGCAATAAAATACTCCTACGTGTTCTTAAATATTTTCAAAGTGATGACATCTCTCCCATTTGCTAATTACTACTTCAGGTGATCTGGAAGAATTCTCAGAGGAGAAGACTTCATTCTGAATTCTGAAAGATGCATAAAAATTGAATTAGTAAAAGGGGAAGATATTGTGTTTCAAGTAAAGATTATGTTGGTTAGCCCCGTGTCCAGGAGGAGCGTGACATATTAAAAAAACTTGAAGAGCACCTTTGAGCTTGGAGCCCAGACTGCCGGAGACGTGCTGGCGGGCCATGCGTGCGGGCTCCCGGTGTTATTAATGTTAACCACTGAAGTGGTTTAATAAGGGAATGGCATGTTGAGACTTTTATTTTAAAGTTAACCACTTTGTTGCATAGTTCTCATTCACAATAAGCTTGTTTTGAATTAATATTTATTGTTTGTACTAACTTAAACACCTTTCTAATTCTTGTGACTTTGTTTTATGTGTATATGCATGGCTTTTTGCTTGTGTGAGATTTTTTTTTTCCAAATAGATTAAAGGCACTTTATATAAAATAGAAACAAAGCATCTTTTAATTACACATGCCTTCACTCATTTATTTTCACACCATGTTACTGCATATAACATGAAATACTGCATATAAGATGAAATAAATCCAATTGCTCCATACCACACAAACTGCAAAAAAGCCTCCTTCTCACACTGCTTAGTCTTTAAAACTTCAGGACAGCAAGCTAACTGATCTGCTGATAAAGGTGTTCAGTCAACTAACAAACAGTAAAGTAATAAACTTATTTCAAGTATGCATTTTCACACTCCCATCCTGAGAACAGGTCTTTTTTATGAAAAAGTATAGATGCTGACAAAGAGGAAAGAAAAGAAATATAAAAGGTAAAATTGTTCCAATAATCTGTACAAATAGACTGGACATTTCACATGCCTCCATTTAAACATTTAATGATGGAAACCCCGTATTATATTTTTAAGGCCAGAGATGGTGATTCACCAAATAAAAATAAACACTTTTATACAATATGTATAAAAAAGTCTAAGTTAAATGCTGCTTGTAGGATGAAATCATTATGTGCAATGGAGGGGCTATAATTTCAGTAGAACTTGTATAATACAATGGCAAGCTCAAGGTTAATTTTTTTCTCTCCATTTAACTAAATTCAGTCTAATCGCCTGTAATATTCCTCTTGGAGTTTCAAGAATTTATTCTTTCACTTCTAAGCAATTAGGTAAAATAAAAAACTTTTCAAAATGTACAAATCTTTTCAGATAAGCACCTGAAATAGCCTTCACTATTCATTATATCACTTTTGGGGAAAGCAAACTCATAATTTTGCAGCAAAGTTAGGGTTTAAACTTAACTTAAAATATTTTCATTCTCAACATATGCTTTCTCATAGTAATTATATAGCACATAGAAAGCTTACAAGACATGTATTTTGGAATTGTTATTTCGAGATGGTTTATCTATTGCAAAAGAAGTACTTAAGACAGCATCGTACTAAATAGATGTTTGAACCAGAAGCAAATGAGACTCATAGGCCCTGGCCGGTTGGCTCAGTGGTAGAGCGTCGGCCTGGCGTGCAGAAGTCCCGGGTTCAATTTCCGGCCAGGGCACATAAGAGAAGCGCCCATCTACTTCTCCACCCCTCCCCCTCTCCTTCCTCTCTGTCTCTCTCTTCCCTTCCTGCAGTGAGGCTCCATTGGAGCAAAGATGGCCCGGGCGCTGGGGATGGCTCCTTGGCCTCTGCCCCAGGCACTAGAGTGGCTCTGGTCATGACAGAGCGATGCCTCGGAGGGGCAGAGCATCGCCCCCTGGTGGGCGTGCTGGGTGGGTCCTGGTCCAGCGCATGCGGGAGTCTGTCTGATTGTCTCTCCCCGTTTCCAGCTTCAGAAAAATACCAAAAAAAAAAAAAAAAATGAGACTCATAGAGAATATAAGCAATTCTCATTTTGGGGAGGAATGCTTCAATACTATTCCATACATTGCCTTCCTGAGAATACTGAAGATATATTCAACAGTTATTTTATTTACTAATATTTATTGAGAGGATATTATATGAAAGGAGATACAGGCAGAGAAGGAAGAACAAGTTGAATCCTGGTGTTATTGTAGACAACAAAGAATTTTGATTCTATTTTTAAATAAGCTGAAGTCACTAGAAAGTTTGAAGAGGAAAGTGACAAATTGAAAATTCATTCTAAAAACTATATTTACATTATTGCTTATAATGAGCCTTAAGTTCAAGGGTGAATTAAAATTAATTGAAAAGAATTGTAATACAGATTTGTGCTGAAAATATGCTGAGAGCTATCATTTGTTGCTCTTCAAAATTAGAGGAAAATAAAATAATTTCTTAAATTATTTTTTTTCAACAGGAATAAGAACACCATAACCGTGACCTCTGCCAACTACATTTTAACTAGAACTATATTTTCCTACAAGTTCTTCCCACATTACTTATAATTAGAGCTACCAGTTTAAACCTTCTTTATGCGCCAAGGACTATTCTAAGAAAGACTTTGCAGTTTAGAGAGAGAGTGTTTTTAAAAATATTTTGTAAGATGCAGTGTGTAAATGATTTTAAAGAAGGTTTTTGCTGAACATGTAAGGATTTAATATACTGTCCAGACATGAGTGGTTTTGTCATAGGATAATCTTCTCCAAGCCTTTGAGCTGATTTTGGAAAAACAATTGTATTTATCCAAATAAAGTATGTGTATGCATGTTTGTGTGTGATTAATAAGTATAGATAAGAAAGAATATTAATGGAGGTGAGAACAAATGTGAGTATTACTGGTATACTAGACAAAGTGAGTATTGTACAGAATGGTATGGAGAACACTCTATATAGATTGCAATACTATATTTATAGAAGTAGAGTTTGAAGTACTAGTGGTCAGAGATTAAATGAGTTGCAAATTGACTATGAGAAGCTTCTATTACACATGAGTACTTGGAACTTATTCTAAAATATTTGATCAACTATATAGCATTAAAAACAAACAAACTAAGGTATGATCATTGGTGTCATAGAGACAAGATCACTAATTCAACATGTTTACCATAAAAAATAGAACAAAATTGTGACTAGAAACACGAGATAGCTAGAAAAATGCTCAGAAAAAAAGGGAGGAATTCAGAAAAGACAGAAAAATCCCCCAAAACAAAAATGAAATCGAAAAAATCATAAGGGAAAAAAATGGCGGAATATATTGCTTTACAAACTAAAGAAAAGGGTAACAGGGAATAAAAGAATGAATTCAATCCCATGCCATAAGGACAGTCAGGACAGGCTCAATTTTTCTTTACGGAGAATTTTGTTTTTCCAACGCATGTCTATCATTCTGGAGGCCAGCAATCTTGTTTTTACAGTATTGTTTTTTGTTACAGAATGCCTAGTACATTATGTATGCAGTTAAGTGTTTACCATACTGATAACTGTAATTACCATAATGATAACTGTAATATAATCTGCATTTTTAATGCAAACATTTCTAAATACTATAAGGATATGCATTTTATATATGGGTATATAAAGAATAAATATATTAAACTTTTTCTGACTCTTAAAATATTTTTACATTTATTTTATAATATATGTTAATATATTATATAATATATATTTATATTTTTCTGATGTTTAAATATGAAAATATTTGTATATATATTTATGATAGGAAAAACTAATTACATTTATCTCAATAATAATAAGCTATACTTGTTTCTGTTTCTCATACTATGATTTGTCATACCTTTTATTTTCATATATATATATACATAGGTTCTTTATTTTATAGTACTAATATGGTATATTTAGAAAATGAATGTATTCTATTTACTTACTAAATAAGCATTTTCTTTAAATTGCCAATAGATAGGTCAGACGTCCCTGTAGATAATCAGAAAGTCATGGCTCATCAAACTCACTTGTAATAATAACTAAATATTAAATGGAACATCAGCTAATAAGCCTAGCAAAAATTCAACTAGCATTTTTAAACTAAGTGCTTTTGTGTCATCATTTATTTAATATTTAACTTGCAAGGCTTATTGCTGGAAGTATTGAAAGTGTCTGTTTCCCATTGAGACTTATTTGGTTCTCAGTATTGCTGCTCTTGGTCTGAGTAAAGGAGGTACAAAAAACATTTGAAGATGGGGTTGCAGTGGGGTTTGTAATCTCAGATACTCAAAGGGGTTAGTTATAAGAGCTAAGCTGGCTGGTATAGTACAACAAGCCATGGATCAGACCACTGTGCCAAGGAGCTTGTGTCCAGTTGGAGAAGGAGCTGGTCAGCTGCAGGCATATCTGTTTTCCCCATGCTATGTTTTTAAAATGATATATATGGAATACAGTCACTAATGGCTACTACAGAGAATAAAACTACTCATATTTATACATAATGTCAAGCATTAGACATGTTTTTTATCCTTAATATCACCTTCTGTTCTTCTATACCTTATGGCATGCTTAATTTTCCTTATGGATTTTGGCATTTGGTATTTCAATTAAATAATGCTTTCTTCATTCTGTTCTAACGTGGAAATGTTGACAATGTATTCGCAGGGCTCCATTTTATTTTCATTGTTTAGATTACCACTTTATTTTAATTGTATATCTTGCAGAAAAAATTTTAAGGATAAGTTTGAGATAGTTATAATTATAGTGGCATTCAGGTTAAATAAAGGAGAACATAATTTTCAAGTTTAAAAACACATTCGAAGAATTGGAGGTTCAGGGTTTTGAACTGAAATAGATATAGTGTTGTTTGATTTGTTGCTATATTTTTGCTCAAACTTTAAGAGCTGAAAAACTGTATTGTTAAAATAAAAATAGTGAAAACATAAGTTTAAAATATTTTTATTATGTAAACCAGGATTTAGAATATAGGTAGCTGCTGAAACACTTGTATCGCACTTTAAAATGCCCAGGACTCATCATGAGTTTATTTGCGTAAAGGGTCCCTTGACCCCTTGGTAAAGGATAAAGAAGCAAAAAATACTGGTCTATTTTAGTCAATCTGGTGCTGAGTCTCATCGTGAAGTAATGGGGAGAAGTTTTGCTTCTTAGTTCCAAAGATGGGATATAGAACTGTCTACTGAGAGTATTAAATAACACTAGAAGGAGTCTTGCCCAGGTCCTTTTCTTAGACTGCATTTAAGACTGAGAAGCTGTACTTCATTAGATAGGAGGTAGTTAGGGATTTTAAAGCACAGAGCATTTCAAAGGTCAATGGTTAATGATTTGGTTGAGGATTTGTGAGAATTGGGTTCTTTTTTCTATCTTCCAGGATGAGATATAGGAAACATGTCCTTGGATCCTTCCTCTTCTTTTTGACTCTACCCTTGAAATGCACTGTATCTTTCTAGTTTTCCTATTCCTGCTTAACTCTAGGTATTAAAATTTATCTTTTTTTTTCCTTAAGTGAGAATAGGGGAGGGCGAGAGACAGACTCCCACATGCACCCTAACCAGGATCCACCTGTTAAGCACCCTACTGGGCAATGGTATGCTCATCTAGGGCTGTTGCTCCGTTGGTTGGTGTTGGACAAATAAGTTTGTAAAATTTGTGCTATTTGAGTTTGCTCACTTTTATTGTTAAAAATGGTGCTGGGCAATGCCAGGTATGTGATCTGTGAAATTGCAAATTACTTTCCTACTTGGGAAGGGTCATTGTTATGCTAATGTGTGCTGGAGGAGAGGTTTTGGGACCAGAAAAGTTTTAAAAGGACAGGAGAAGAAGAAGGAAGCCATGTTTGCAGAGTGAGAGCAGAGAGGATGCAGAGTGCTGAAGAAGAATCCAGTTTTGCAGAGAAGGAAGCCATGTTGGCAGAGGTGAGGGGGTTTTGTGAGCTCCACTGAAACTGGTGGGGGTCTTTGATTCTGGGGAAAACCGAAGAAGATTCTCCTGGTTGTGAAACGGGAGAATGTGTTCGTGGCTTTGTGAGCCTTGTGTGTTTGTTTGCTCGTCGGCTGGTGCGAGCCTTGAATAAAAGAATGTCCCACCATTTTTTTGGCTCCACTGTTTCTTTACTGTCTGTCTGAATCCAGTGAGGAACTGCATGTGAATGGCCACAATGGCAGCCCCTGGCCTTACACTTGGCAACCAAGCTATTTTAGTGCCTGAGGTGTGGCTATGGAGTCATCGTTAGTACCCAAAGCCAACTTGCTCCAACCAAGCCATGGTTGCAGGAGGGGAAGAGAGAGATCAAGAGAGAAAAGGAGGAAGGAGGGGGGTAGAGAAGTAGATGGTTGCTTCTCCTGTTTGTCCTGACCGTAATCAAACCCAGGACATCCACATGCCAGGCCGAAACTTTAATGGCCAACTGGCCAGGGCCAGAAATTTTCATTCACCTGTCCTAAACTGTGTAATATCTGTGTCTGTCCTCAGTTTTCAGAAGTAACCATGTTTATGCTTGAGGCATTAATGAGTGGATGGAATTGACAATTAACCTTACAAGCCCAGGCTATTCCAAACTCAACAAGCTGCAGCAATTTTCTTATCCTCCATCCTTTCTCTAATCTTAGTCATTAGAACTTAGTCAGAGGAGTGGGTTTCTCCCAGTCACTGATTTGTATTTCAATTCTCCTTCTGGGACAAAAAAAAACAAAAAAACAAAACAAAAAAACAACCTTGCCATGAAGCTTAAACTTTTTGACTATGGTTTGTATAACCTAACCTCTATCCCAAGTTTTTTATAGAGATAATTTACTGTACCCATAGTCAATGGCTCTGGATCTACTTTGAATAGAAGTAGAGTTTCTCACATAAACATCAGGATTTATTGTCTGACATTTAAGTAGGAGATACTGTTGTAAAGAGAGTCCTATCACAAAGTCCCACTCTCCACCTCCTCAGATTGATGCCATGGCTAATGACATAAGGCTGGGTAGTTTCCAGTTCACTGTGCCTTATCAGCCATCATTTGGACTGGGAGTACCCTCACCCTTATGCCAATACTGTAACTGAGAGAGACCTTCCACCACGGGCCCATGTGCATTCCTAGCTAATCTAGCATGTCCTCTGCTACCAGGATACTGGACTATTGGCTAAAGCTTCACTGGCTATGCCTTTGTTCACCATTTGAGTTTTTTAAATTTACTTTTTTATTGATTTTAGAGAGAGAAGAAAGAAAGAGAGAGACAGACAGAAACATTGATTGCTGTTCCACTTATTTATGTACTTATTGGTTGATTCCTCTTTGTGTCCTGACCTAGAATGGCAACCCACAACATTAGTGTATTAGGGTGACTCTCTAACTAACTGAGCTATCAGGACAGGCAAGCATCTGAGTTTTAATAAGATATGAACAATAAATTAAAAGAACAAACTAACAGAACACATGAATGCAGATACTTCAGCAATAGGCAGAGGCAAACAACCTGAAATATACATAACAAGATTCCAGAGCTCTTTAATTTAACATTTAAGTAATATCCTTCTTTCCAAATTTATCACCATCTTTCCCCCTTCCAGCTTTCAGAGGATTTCTCATTATCTTCTTCCATCACAAAACTGAAAATTTTTCACTTCTTCACATGCCTAGCACATATTACTATTGTTTACCTCTAACCACAAAATTGTATTCCAAAAATATTGAATATGATAAAACCCAGAGTTTTTTTGAGTGGTTGCCTTTTAGAAATAGGTATGGGTCTAGAAAAACTGATTAGCTAACTTAGATGATGGCTATTTAAGCTGCTAAATTACATTCATGTTTGTTAATTTTTCATATAGCAGAATGTTTATAAACAATGCTGAACAACACTTCAGAGAACATTCTTTTATATAAGAAAGAAAATGTAAATTAAAAAATATTAATAAGTACCTTAAAATATCTATATGCATATCTCTAGCTATATATATGTATGTATGTATTTGCCCATCTATTGGACTATACATATATAGATTTTAGAAACTTCTGGAGTAATATGTAGTTACTGCCCATGATCAGAAATAATAGTCTCTGCAGTCAATGATCACAGCCTAACTCAGAACCCAGAAGATGGTGCAAAGTAATTAGTTACTTGGTCCCAATTGATTTTTAAAATTTGGATTGCTTTCAACTTGAGTGGGTTCCTAGAAGCAATTTCTCCCTTAGTCTTCCTTCTGCTTTTTTTGGCTGCTCCTCTGTTCTGGCCTGTGTGTCATAATTCTATCATGCTGCGTTCCCTTGAAATCAAGGGTAGAATGATAATTTTATTGTTCTGTCTTCATATAGTGGATTTCTACATTCTTTAGACTGAAGTAAATACAAAAAAAAAAAAAACTAGGATACCAAAAAGTCACAAAGAAAACAAAACCAACACAACAACAATAAAAACAGCACCAAACAACAACAAAGCTACTTCTTTGTACATATTGATCACCTGCCTCTTATAGCAGAAGATTAACTTGATAACTTATTGTTCTGAAAAGCCCCTTTAGTGAAAAGAGGGGAGATGTGGGAAAAGAGAGTAGATAGGACAGAATATTCTGTGCTGTTTAGTTATATATATTCTCTCTCTCTCATCACTCTATCTCCATATCTTTCTTTTGTTGTGTGTTTACATGTAAACAATGCTTTGAGCAATACAGATTCTAATAAAGTTGCATTTCACTTTTGTCTTACACTCTCCTTTTATATTTAGTAATTGTAATCTTCTTTTTCTTTCTGATAACAACTCTAGCATATCAAATTACCATTTTTTCTCATTTATAGACCATGCCAGTCATGTTAAGTCAAAACCAATGTCTCAGTTTGGAAAGTAAAATGTCCATTTCATAGATGGATTAAACATTTGACCTTAGTTTGTAGTAATATATTATGAAAATATACAGACTTAGGATTACAATTAGAGACAGTGAGGTGCGCTAGACTGAAAGCCCTGAGTGTACAAGAGTCCAGGGGCCTCTCTGACCCCATACTGGAAACAGTGCATGCTAGAAACAGCATAACAGCAAGATAATATTCAGCAACACAAAAATATTTAGGCTTTCAGAACAGAGATCAGAAGTCAGCAGGTTCCTTGTTCTTTACTTCACCCCCTGAAAACTTCTTTATCTGCTTCCTTGAGTTATTTGTATCGACTAATAAATATTTGAGTAAGGCTGGGGATGAGGCTTCAGTCCTTCATCTGCTGATCAAGGCTGTTGCCTACCCACGGTTCTTCGGAGCATCTGGTCTCTGAGTGGTTCATTGTCACTGCAACATTAGTTTACCATTAATCTTCTTTTCTTCAAATTCTCTGTTAGCCAATATGGTGTCTCTGTAAAAATTTTAAAATGTGCTCCTTTTTTTTGAGCACACTAGAATCCTCTGAAGGGGAGAGGGATTGGCCAATGCTAACTAGCTCAGCTTTAGTCTCATCTCATTCACTCAGAAGACTCAGAGGACAGACACCATGATGAATGTTGAAGGCATGCTCTACACAATTACATAGCCACATACCTCTTCCCCGCTCCCTTCGCAGAGTAGAAAAGCAGTGGCATGATACCTGTGTTATATACTCTATTCTTCATAACCTCTCCCTTAAACAAACTAACAGCTATTTAACCTGAGATCAAAATGTGGAGGAAGGAAAACAGAACAGGATAAAACAGTAATTATTTAGTTGAGCAACTCTACATTCTGACCATGCTAATGGTAAAAAAAAATGACTCTAGGTTTTGTGAGGTGCTTTTAGGGATCTTAATAGACCCTCTATTGGGTCAGTTTTCCCTGAAGTTCCTTTCATCTTAGCAGATGTTCTTTAGTCTTTGCAGTCATTTGAATGCCAGGACATCCCAGGCTGCAGCTTCTTTCTGCTGAGGTCCCCTTGCCCCTCCAAGAGGTTGTGTTAGGTAGGACACACAATGTCCTCCCAGCACTTCTTTCTTCCTGGTGCCTCACTCTTGGGTCCCAGAAATACAAATGCATCTTTTCCCCAAACAATCTCTAGAACTTCAGACCAGTATCCCAATAAAATAAAACCCTCCTCACTTAGCCATCACTCTTTTACTGCTTTTCTTGTCTTTAAATTTTCTAGAGAAAAGTTAGGCCACAATCCACAGTCCATTCATTCCACCTTTCTTGAGCAGAATTAAGGCCTCAAACCTCTGTGTCTCTCAACTTCAAAAAATACGTTTTGAATCAATCCATGTGTCCCTTTTTGAAGTTTTCTAACTAGAGTTAGCATTAACAGGTAGTTACACCCCATCTCTCCCTATTCCTGTGTGAGATGGAGTAGGAAAGTACAGAAAAGCAATTGCTGTCTCTGCTTTATAATGAAGTAAATCTCTTCATTGATCACAAAATTGTTGTAGAAAAAATATCTTTTAGATTCTCCAAGTGGATATATGCCTTTGAAATTCTGTACACTTTACTGTACTCTTTCCTTGATCTCTCATATTGCTATTTGGTTAAAAATGAGGCCCAAAAAGTCTCATTCTTAAATAGCAATAAACAAACTTGGCACATATATCAGTCAGAAAAGATTTTTTTTAAATCCTCAAAATCTCAGTGACTTAAGACACAAAGATTCATACCTTGCCTTTGTTTTATGATCACTGGGAAGGGCTCTGCTCTGCATGGTCATTCACAGTGCAAACACTTTCTGCAATACTTATAACTTCAGTGTCAGAGAGAACAAGGAGCATGGCACAGGACACACTGAGTCTAATTTAGCTGGCTAAAGAAAGTTACATGGGTGTTCCGTGTTCATCTGGTAGAGAAGCATAATTTTCCTACCTGAAGGACACTAGATATTGGTAAATAACTAGCTATAGACTCTATCACATCACATTAGCCCCTCCAGTCTTGGAGGGAAGGAGTTAAATGTTCTAGTAATTGGGTTTATGACAGAATGAAACAATGATCGTATACAAATCAGGAAAGAGAAGTTTATTCATCAATAGTGATTTAGGGTGAACATAGCTGACAAAAAAAAGATAGTTGAGATCGTTTGGTAAAATTTTTCTTGCTTACATATATTATAAATAAACTTGTTTCAAAGGTTATGGTGCATGAGTACTTAATGAGATTAGGAAAAATTTTCTAAGCCAGAGGAAAATAACAATTATTATGCACCCATTATGTGTTAAGCATGGTCATAATCATTTCACATGGCTAATGTAGTTAATTCTTCCAAGAAATCTTGTGAAGTATCATTCTTGTTTACATATGAGCTAACAGGTTCATAGAGATTAGGTGATTGCTGTAGATTAGCTACTTAAGAGAGAGCAGGAATTCAAACCTAAATCTTGATTAAAAACCATCATCATTCCATTAGATCACTAAAGGCCGTTTTATTGGGACATACTTTCTTTTATAGTATTTTAATGCTCATAGAGTATGTTTTAGGCTGTACTTTCTCATCATGTTTCAGTAAATCAGCTTAAATAGAGCAGAGGAATTTTTGTTCTGGTATGATTAGTGTTTTGTTTTCAAGTATGGCCCACTCTACTTTATGAACCAGTAGATGAGCATTTTACTATTCATAAAGCTACTTTTTTCTCTTTCGAATATGCAGAGACATCATATTCTCTACTTTCAAAAAGAAAAATAAAAGGAATATTGAATGGAACAGAAATTAGTAAGAGGTTAAAAAACAGAATATTCCTAGCTGACTCTACCTACTCTCTCTCTTTCAGATGTTCTCTTTGAACAGCTGTATACCCAGCTGAAGAATAAAATCATGAAATTTTAGAGTTAGAAGTGAACTTGACTCATGTAGTAAAGTCTCCAGATTGGATCAGTGAGAATAATGAAAGAATGTAAGTCCAAACATGGTTAATGATTATGGTAGTTAGCCTCCAAGATGGCCACCAATGATCTTCATCTTCAGGTACGTATGCCCTATGTAATCTCCTCTCACATTTAATCAAGGCTGATTTGTGTGGTCAATGGAATATGGTAAATGTGACAGTTTATAATGTTTAAAGTCTCAGTCATTGAAGCCTTTGACTTGATCTCTTAGATCACTTGCTCCAAGTAAATCCAACTATCATGTTATGAGGATATTCAAGAAGCCCACATTGAGAGGATTTGCTTTGTCAGCATCAACATGCCAGCCATATGAGTGAGCCACCTTAGGAATCAATCTTCTAACCTCAGAAAAGCCTTCACATAATAACTCCAGGCACAACTGACACTTGATTTTATCTCATGAAAGATCCTGAGCCAGAGCAGCCTGACTCAGCTTCTCACAAATTACTCACCTATCTAATAGTAAATGACCATTGTTCTAAGACATTAAGTCTTCATATGATTTGTTATGCAGTAATAGAAAACTAGTACAAAGACACTTTAAGACAGAGAAGTCTTTGGGAGGAGATATACAAACAGACTTCCACTCATCTCCCAAACTCCAGCACACTGGAATTCAATATTAGACTAGCATTTTCTCTGTGATCAACACCACAATTTTTCTGTACTTACATCTGCTCTATTTTGTCCTAAGATTTCTCTTACTCCAAACTATTTCTCATAGCATAAAATTATCCTATCACTTTTCCTACTAAAACAAAAAACAACAGCTACTTTTCCTTATACTCAATTTCACCTCCAGCTAACAACACAGCCAACTTCCTGGAGTCACTTTAAAGAAAAACTCTTCAAAGATACATCTGTATTAGCTGTATCTGTTTCCTCAGGTCTATTTCTCTCTTAAACTCACCCCATTCATTCTGTTATCCACATTTCTCTGAAAACGTTTACAGTGAGATTACCAGTGACCTCCATATTGCCAAACCCATGAACTATTCTCAAGACATGATTTACTCAGCTTTCCGTTAGCTTTAGACAGAGTTAATGATTGACTTCTTCTTGAATGACTTTCTTCACTACAGGTCCCAGACACCACACATTCTTGAATCTGTTTCTGTACTCTTATTGTATTTCATTTGGCTTATCTTTCCTCCTATTGATGACTTTTAAAAGTCAGAGTGCCAGGAAATTAGTTTTGACTTACTCTTTATCAACATTCACTCCATTGGTGATCTCAGCCAGTGCCATGGTGAAAGATTCTCAAATACAGATTTCTAATGATCAACTCTCCCTGCACTCCAGATGAATGTATTCAACATCCTACTTGATAAACTGCACTTAGATATAGTAGGCCTGGAACATTTAATATAAACAGTTCTAAACTCTGATTTTTCAACTGCTTATTCTCAGTCTTTTTCAACAAAGGTGATAGAGAAAGACTTGACTTGGGATGGGGGGTGAACACATAATAGGGAATACAGAGATCTGTTGTAGATTTGGGCACCTGAAACCTGTGTAATTATGTTAGCCAGTATCACCCCAATAAATTCAATAGAAAAAAAGAAGGTTAAAAGAAATAAGTAAATCTGGTCCTTCCCAGTCTTCTTCATTCCTTGAGTCATAATTGTGTTCTATCTTTGTTAAACAATTCCACCTCAAATTTATTAGCCACTTATAAACAATCTACCTATTAAATAATCCTGAATAAGACCTCTTTTAAGTTAATAGCCACTGCCTTAGCTAAATCACCTTTGTATCTTCCTTGGATGAATTAATGTACTGGTTTCAGCTGGTTGCCTTGCATCATTTTTAATCCACGACAGCCTATTTTCTGCATAGATGTTAAAAGAATTCTTAAAACTATCCTGTGACTTCCCACTATAGCTAGAATAAAATTTGTAACTTGCTCTACAACAGTCCAAATGATCCGGTTTGCCTGGTTTTAATTATAATCTCATTTCTTCCTTCACTCCTCTCCAGGCTTACTGGTTTCCCTGTATATGAAAACCACAAAACAAAATCCTACCTCAAGACTTCACACTTCATATTCCTTCTGCTCGAAATGGTCTTCCTCACATACTCAGATGGTTCACTCCTTATTTCCACCAAATTTTTTTTCACAAAACATCTCTTTTTAAAAGACTTTCCTTAATTATCCTATCTAAAAATAGCATCATGTCTCTCACCTTCTAAACTGTATCTTGAATTGATATTCTTCATAACATTTATAACTTTCTGTCCTGTTATATCGCTCTTTCATTTTATTGTCTCTTTTTCCCACAGAATATAAACTTTATGAGGCAGGGACTAGATGTAGTTTTGTTTTGTTTTTGTCTTTACTACTGTATTACCAATGTCTAAACTAGCACCTGTCACATAATGTGTATCCTATAAATTATATTTTTGAATTAATGAGTGAATTAATGATTAATTGAGTTCTTAAGCATCCTTTTCAGAAAGCAGATTTTGAATGTTCATCAGTGTATCACCAGCACTGAGTTCTTTGGCAAATAGTGTGTGCTCCATAAATACTTATCTCATCAATAAATTGAAATGTGATTATCACAGAAGCAAATATAAAACCAGAGCAACTGGGAAGCCCATGACTTGCCTGGTGCCCCAAAGTTATGGCTTCCTGTGAGCACCATACCTACTTGTAGAAAACTCTAAAAGGTGCATGTCCAGAAAGTGAATAAATATCTTAATAAAATATATTAACAGGAAAGAAGAGATAGTTACCAATCCTGCAGACACAGATTAGTCAAAGAGGATAAGATGTGAGAAGAAAGATTGATTTGGTAACAAAGAAACAATAAATGTTTTCCAAAAGAGAAAAATTAATGGAAGGGTTGGGCCAGAAGTCATTTTGCCTAAGATAAACGGAATTAAACACAGTGGTATCAAATCAGACATATAGAGAGAAGGTTGGCAGAAAAGTATGAATATAAGGAGAGTAGCCTGACCTGTGGTGGCGCAGTGGATAAAGCACAGCCTGGAATGCTGAGGTCTCCGTTTGGAATCCCACGCTTGCTGGTCAAGGCACATATGAGGAACAACTACTACGAGTTGATGTTTCCTACTACTGCTTCTCCTTCCTTCCTCTCTCTACTCTTTAAAATCAACAAATAAAATCTGAAAGAAAGAAAGAAAGAAAGAAAGAAAGAAAGAAAGAAAGAAAGAAAGAAAGAAAGAAAGAAAGAAAGGGTGGAAGGAAGGAAGGAAGGAAGGAAAAAAGGAAGGGAGAGAGAGAGAGAAAGGAAGGAAGGAAAGAAGGTAGGAAAGAAGGAAGGGAGGAAGGAAGGAAGGAAGGAAGGAAGGAAGGAAGGAAGGAAGGAAGGAAGGAAGGAAGGAAGGAAGGAAGGAAGGAACTGATTAGGTTAAGTGGGAAAATTTATCACTGAACACATTATTTTATTGTCAGGATTGAGGCTGCCTAAAGCATGTTCCTAGGTAGAGATTAAGGAAAGTGACAATTTTGTATTTTGAAGTGAATATAGATTTTTTATAACAGGTTTTAGGGTCCTACGTAACAGATTGAGAATACCTAACAAAAGCAAATCCTTATCTGGAAAAAACATGAGATCTAAAATCATCAGACATTCACTTACTTAGCCTGTGGTTGTGCAGTGGATAAAATATAGACCTGGAATGCTGAGTTTGCTGGTTCGAAACCCCTGGCTTGCCTGGTCAAGACACATATGAGGGTTGATGCTTCTTGCTTCTACCATTCTTCTTCTTCTCTCTCTCTCCCTCTCTCTCTCCTCTCTTTCTAAAATAAATAAATAAAAGATATTTTTTTAAAAAATGAAAAGAAATTATCAGACATTTTTGTCCTAATTTGTGTCAGGCTTTGTTTTGTTTAAACTACAAACACATGGTGATAATTAAGGATCACAATTTAAGTAAGACCTTTAAGTCTTCTTGGCTAGGAGTTTTTGGTACTAAACAACAAAAATTTAATAAAATTTAATACTTAATTTAAATTTAATATAAAAAATAATAATATGTGCTATGTAATATATATAACTTTTACTTTCTGACCTATAGTAGTCAAAAACATTAACTTTCTAATTATTCTAATACATTCTGCATATTAATCTTATTTTTCATGAGATAGTTTAAGATGTTTTTCTTATGTTATTCCTCAAGTAATACAAATTTTTACATTTTAGAGTAACACAAAAAGTTGTCAAAAATTAGGTTGCATATTATGCCAAAGGTATAATTTTACCAAGTGGTAGAAGTGATTTTTATGCTATTTTTCATTGGGCTAGAGGAGGGGGGCAATGTGCTTTTGAAGTTTTCAGTTTTAATGTTTTCTTAGAAATAAAGGACTAATTCAGTAAAAAATAAAAACATAAATTCTTTTTTTAAATTTTATATTAATTTTAATTTATTGTGTTAACATGGATTCAAGTGTTCCACTCAAAATAAACCCTCAACCCCCCGTCCCTGTGTCTCCCATTATACCCCCTTTGCTCCCCTCCCCCAACTCCTTCTTTCTTTCCCTCTGGATTTGCTGTCCTGTTATTGTATCTCTGTGTTATGTATATATAATTTCACTACATTCATCTTCTCTGATCCCATCCCCTCATAGTCCTTCCCTCTGACAGCTGTCCCTCTGCTCCCTGTGACCCTGCATCTGCCTCTATTCTGTTCCTCAGTTCACTTTGTTCATTAGATTCCACATATAAGTGAGATCATATGATATTTTTCTTTCTCTGCCTCGCTTATTTTACTTAGCATAATAATCTCCAGGTCCATCCATGCTATCACAAAAGGTAAAATTCTCTTCTTTTTCATGGCCATGTAGTATTCCATGTGTATATGTACCATAGATTTTTAATCCACTCAATCCATTCAAGAGCTGTTTCCAGATCTTGACTACTGTAAACAATGCTGCAATGAACATGGGGTGCACATCTTTTTTTGAATCAGTGTTTGGGGATTCTTAGGACATACTCTTAAAAATGGGATAGCTCAGTCAAATGACAGTTCCATTTTTAATTTTTTCAAGAAATACCATACTATTTTTCACAGTGGCTGCACAAATCTGCATTCTCACCAGCAGTGTAGGAGGCTTCCCTTTTCTCCACACTCTTGACAGCACTTATTGTGTGTTGTTTTGTTAATGAGCACCATTTTGACAGGGGTGAGGTGATATTTCATTATAATTTTAATTTGCATTTCTTTGATGATTAGTGACATTGAACAATTTTTCATATGCCCATTGGCAATCCACATGCCCTCTTTGGAGAAGTGTCTATTCAGTCTATTCAGTTTGTTTGCCCTTTTTTTTTTTCTTTTTCTGAAGCTGGAAACAGGGAGAGACAGACAGACTCCCGCATAACCCCAACCGGGATCCACCTGGCACGCCCACCAGGGGGCGACGCTCTGCCCACCAAGGGGGGGATGCTCTGCCCCTCCCGGGCATCGCTCTGTTGTGACCAGAGCCACTCTAGCACCTGGGGCAGAGGCCAAGGAGCCATCCCCAGTGCCCGGGCCATCTTTGCTCCAATAGAGCCTCGCTGCGGGAGGGGAAGAGAGAGACAGAGAGGAAGGAGAGGGGGAGGGGTGGAGAAGCAAATGGGCGCTTCTCCTGTGTGCCCTGGCCGGGAATTGAACCCGGGACTTCTGCACGCCAGGCCGACGCTCTACCACTGAGTCAACCGGCTAGAGCCCGTTTGCCTATTTTTTAATTGGATTATTTACCTTCCTGTTGTTGAGTTTTAGAAGTTCTTTATAAATTTTGGTTATTAACTCTTTATTAGACTTATTGGCAAATATGTTCTCCCACTCTGTAGGTTGTCTTTTATTTGGTTAATGGTGTCTTCTGTGGTGCAAAAGTTTTTTAGTTTGATATAGTCTTATTTGTTTATTTTGTCCTTTATTTCACTTGCCCGTGAGATAAAACAGCAAAAATATTGCTATAAGAGATATCGAAGAGTTTACTGACTATGTTTTATTCCAAGATATGTATGATTTCATGACTTATATTTAAGTCATTTATCCATTTTGAGTTATGTTTGTCAATAGTGTAAGTTTGTGGTCTAGTTTCATTTTTGGCATGTACCTGTCCAATTTTCCCAACACCATTTATTAAAGAGACTGTCTTTACTCCATTGTATACTCTTACTTCCTTTGTCAAATATCAATTGACCATAAAGGCATGGGTTTATTCCTGGGATCTCTGTTCTGTTTCATTGATCTGTATGTCTATTCTTATGTCAATACCAGATTGTCTTGATGATAATGGTTTTGTAGTATAACTTGATATCAAGAAGTGTGATACCTCCTACTTTATGCTTCATTTTCAAGATTGCTGATGCTATTCATGTTTTCTTGTTGTTTGTTTTATATAAATTTTTGCAACATTTTTTCTATATTTTGAAGTATACCATTGGTATTTTAATAGAAATTGCATTGAATCTATAGTTTGTTTTGGGTAGTATAGACATTTTAATGACATTTATTCTTTCTATCCATGAACATGGTGTATGTTTCCACCTGTTTGTATCTTCTTTGATTTTTTTTAATGTCTCATAATTTTCCAAGTACAAGTCCTTTACCTCTTGGTTGAATTTACTCCTGAGTACTTTTGTTGTTGTTGTTGCAATAGTGAAGGGGATTGTTTCCTTAATTTCTCTTTCAGACAGTTTATTGTTGGTATATAAAGATGCCACTAATATCTGATCATTAATTCTATATCTTGCCACATTGCTGAATTCATTTATCAGGTCTAGTAGTTTTTTGACTGAGACTTTAAGGGTTTTTAATGTACAGTAACATCATCAGCAAATAATGACACTTTTTTACTTCTTTTCCAATTTAGATGCCTTTTATTTCTTCTTGTCTTATTGCTGTGGCTAGGATTTTCAGAACTATGTTGAGTAAGAGTGATGAAAAGGGGATCCCCTGTCTTGTTCCTGATCTTAAAGAAATTGTTTTTAATTTTTGCCCATTGAGTATGATGTTGGCTGTCAGTTTGTCATGGATGGCTTTTATTATGTTGAGATATGTTCCCTGTATTCCCTCTTTGCTCAGAGTTTTGATCATAAAGGGGCGCTGAATTTTATCAAATGCTTTTTCTACACCTATTGATATAATCATGTGATATTTATACTTCCTTTTGTTTATGTGATGAATCACATTGATTAATTTGTGAATATTGTACCGGCCTTAACTCCCCAGAATAAATACCACTTGATCATAATGTATGATCTTTTTGATGTATTGCTGGATCAGGTTTGCTAATATTTTGTTGAGAATTTTAGCATCTATATTCATCAGGGATATTAGCTTATAGTTTTCTTTCTTTGTGGTGTCTTTACCTGGTTTTAAAATGAGTATAATGTTTGCCTCATAAAAGGAGCTTGCAAGTCTTCCCTCCTCTTGATTTTTTTTAAATAGCTTGACAAGGATAGGTGTTAGTTCTTCTTTGAACATTTGGTAAAATTCACCTGTGAAGCCAACCAGTCCAGGATGTTTGTTCACTGGAAATTTTTTGATGTTTTAATTTTGTTTGTTGTAATACATCTATACAGATTTTCTGATTCTTCCAGATCATATTCTGGAAAATTGTATGTTTCTAAAAATGTATCCATTTTACCTAGTTTGTACAATTTTTTGGCATATAGATCTTCAGAGTATTTTCTTACAATCCTTTGTATTTCTACAGTGTCAGTTGTTACTTCTCCAGTTTCATTTCTAATTTTATTTGAATCACCTCTTTCTTTTTCTTGATGAATCTGTTTAAAGGTTTGTCAATCTTGTTTACCTTTTCAAAGAACCAGCTCTTGGGTTCATTGATTTTTTTTTTTTTTAGGTTCTATGTCATTTATTTCCACTCTGATCATTATTATTTTCTTCTTTCTTCTTCCTCTGGGCTTTATGTAATTTTCTTTTTCTATTTATTTTAGGTGAAGGTTAAGTTGTTTATTTGAGCTATTTCTTGCTTCTTCAGTACTCCTGTAGTGCTATGAACTTCCCTTTCAGGACTGGTTTTGCTATGTCCCATAAATTTTCAGTTGTTTCATGTTCATTTTCATTTGTTTCAAGGCAAATTTTTAGTTCTACCTTGATCTCATTGTTAACCCATAAATTATTTAATAACATGCTATTTAGCCTCCAAGTGTTTGAACGTTATTAGTTTTTCTATTGAAGTTGATTTTTAGTTTTATATGATTGTGATCAGAGAAGATGCTTGAAATGATTTCAATCTTGTTAAATTTATTGAGACTTATTCTGTCTCCTAATATGTGGTCTATCTTAGAGAATGTACATGAGCACTTGAAAAGAATGCATATTCTGTTTCTTGGGGTGAAAGGTTCTAAAGATATCAATTAAATCCAGTTGATCTAGTGTGTCATTTAAGGCTGCTGTTTCTTTGTTAATTTTCTGTCTGGAGGATCTATCCACTGATGTTAGTGGAGTACTAAAATCTCCTACTATTATAGTATTGCTGTCGATTTTGCCCTTTATGTTCACAAAATCCGCTCTATATATTTAGGTGCTCCTATATTAGGTGCATAAATATTTACAATGGTTATATCCTGCTGTTGGATGGTTCCCTTCATCATTATGTAGTGACCTTCTTTATTCCTTACTATAGCCTTTGTTTTAAAGACTGTTTTGTCAGATATAATAAGTATTGCTACCCCAGCTTTTTTTTTCCACTTTCATTTTCATGAAATACTTTTTTCCATTTCTTTCAGTCTATGTGTATCTTTTGTTCTGAGGTGGGTCTCTTGTAGAAAGCGTATGTATGGGTCCTGTTTTTTTCATCCATATTTTTTACCCTATGTCTTTTAATTGGAGCATTTAATCCATTTATGTTTAAGTTTATTATTGATATGTACTTATTTATTGCCATTTTATTCTTTAAATCTACAATCTTCTTGTTTTCATTTTTTTTTTCTCTTTTTACAGCAGGCCCAGTAATATTTCTTGCAGTACTGGTTTGGTTGTAATGAATTTCTTGAGTTTTATTTGTTTGTGTTCTTGTTATTTTTGTTATTTTTGTTTGAGAAACTTTTTATTTCTCCTTTAATTTTAAATGATAGCCTTGCTGAATAAAGAAGTCTTGGTTGTAGGTTCTTGTTTTGCATCACCAATCCCTTGTTTTGCTTGTCAATCCCTTCTGGCCTCAAGTGTTTCTGTTGAGAGGTCAGATGTTATCCTTAGGGGGCTCCTCTGTAGTTAATTAACTGCCTTTCTTTTGAAGCTTTTAGTATTCTTTCTTTGTCTCTTAACTATGGCATTTTAATTATGACATGTCTTCGTGTAGGCCTCCTTGGGCTCCTCTTTAATGGGACTCTGTGCTCCTTGAACTTGTGTGACTTTCTCCTTCATTAATTTAGGGACAATTTTTGCTGTGACTTCTTTAAACAGGTTTTCCATCCCTTATTCATTCTCTTCTCTTTGATAACCCCCTATGATGCAGATGTTGTTTCACTTCCTGTTGTCACAGTGGTCTCTTAGAGTTTCCTCAGTCTTTTTGCACCTGTTTCTCATTTTGCTGCTATGTTTCTATGCTTCCAATTATCTTGTTTTCTAAATCACTGATTCTATCTTCTGCTTCATCTAGCCTGCTTTTGATTCCTTTTGGTGCAGTCTTCTTTTATGATATTGTACTTGTCATTTCTGACCAGTTTTGTTTTATGATTTCAGTACCATTTATGATGCTTGCTTTCTCTTTATTTAGGTGCTCATCATGTGCATCCATTGTTGCTCTAAGATCCTTGAGCATTCTAAAAATCATTATTTCAGACTCTGTGACTGGTAGTTTGGTTCCTTCCATTTCATTTAGCTCTTTTTCTGGGTATTTATTTTGTTGATTCATTTGAGTTGTATTTCTCCATCTGCCTATTTTGTCTGTGTATTAGCGCTGTCTGGCTTTGAAATTTTTATGATGTCTTTAAGAGGAAGGTGTGTTCAGTGGTACTGACCTCTAGACCACCTGTTTTCCTTGCTCTAGGGATGCTTCTTGAGAGTACAATTTTTCCTCCTGTTGTATGTGAATATTGAAAGCAATCAGTCCTTTTGTGGGTACAGTTATCCTTTCAGGTTGGCTGGCTCTAAAGGTCAGTCTTGATCATGTGTATTACACTGTGCAATGTCTGTCCTGTCAGGTGTATTTAATCTTCCACAGTGTCTGGTGCCTGCTAGACTCCTCCTTTGAACATTCAGCCTGTGTAGCTAGCTGAGTCTAGGGTTAGTGTTGTTTGCCACCAGCTACCAGTTGTGTTGGTTTAGATCATCGTGGGTTGGCATCAGCCATTGTTTGTAACCTGCTGTAGACTATCTCTCTGCAGCTACTACTCTTTTCACTGTTTGTATATGTGTTTTCTCTGCCTGGATAGTGTGGCCTGTAATAAGGATCAACTTCCTCCTGCTTAGAGATGACAGCAGCTCTGTAAAACCCCCAAGCTCCATAAGATTTGCCTCTACTTTTCAGTTGTTCCACCTCCTCTTGCAGCTGTGTGGTCTTCTCACAAAGTCTTCTGCAGAAAGACTGTAGTGTGGCCTCACCCAACCAACCACTCTACAGGTTGTATGCTTGTTGGGTTAATGCAGCTGATGTTGGGAATGCAAATTATTGAGATCCCCTACTTCAGGGGTCTCTTGGTCACGAGCTCAGTACAGGGAATGTGACCCCTACTCCAGAGCCTAGTCCCTCATCCACTGCTGGATACTCAAATTTTATTTCTCTCCAACAAGGTGAGCAACAGGTTCAGATAGAGTATGGCTGAAAGTCCCCTCTGCAGATGTTGCAGCTGGTGAGACCCTAGTCTCAGGAAGGAAGACTGAGAGATTCCTTTCTTGGGGCTGACTGTGCACCCCTAGAAAGTTGCTAAGCCCCTCGACCAGATCCAACAATAGGCTCATAAGGACCCACATTTTAAATGTCTATGCTTCCAGCTTCTTATCCTTCCCCTTGTGGAATCTAGCCCAGTAGGGCAGGAAATCCAGCATCAGGGCGAGCTGACTGTGAAGCTTCATCCTATCCAATGCACATGTGCCACTGTTCTGGTGCTGATCACAGAGAGCAGAACTTGCTTCCACTGGGCAAGGTGTGAGGAGCCCTTCCTTAGGATACCACTCTAGCAAGGGTTGTTAGGTCCTGAACCAATGCTCTCTGCAGCTGGCCACTAGATGTTCCAGACCTGAGCCTCCCTGGTAGGAACCCAGCGCAGACCAGTGGGAAACACTGTTCGTGATTGTCTCTCAGCAACCTTTTTAGAGCTACTAGCAATCCAGAATTTGTGACTGCCTCTGCTGGGTTCACATGTACCTGGAAATACCAAGCTGCACACCTACACTGGCTTTTACCCACACTGGGCCTGGTGGAAGGTCCAGTTGAAAGGCCAAGTTTCCCTGAGTCTCACCTCCTGCAGCCTTTATCTGCTGGTTGCTTGTTGGGCTCAGCCACTGGAAAAACTTCTAGTAAAGTATAGAACCTGTGGCAATTCAGAGATTAGGAAGGGTGGTGGTGTCTCTACACCCCTCAGCCCCACGTATCTGTTTGTCCAGACTTTTTTCACAAACCTTCGTAAGATGTGGCCAGAGGAGTTTGGTGGGTATGGCCTCTGAGATTCAGAGGTGTGGTCTGCCTGCAGTCCAGACAGTTCCTACTGAGTCTCTCATGAGGCAGAAGCACCAGTCATAGACTTGGGAGCATGTGGGGAAAGCTCTGGCCTCGACACCAGAAAACTGAGTCACTGCCAAGACCCCTACTTCATGGCTTCTCAGAACAACTCAGTCTCCATAATTGGGACAGGAGAGATTCCCAAGGGCTGAGCAGTTGCTTCCCCCCAGGAGGACTGCTTCATCCAAGAAAGATGGCAACTGTAGTATTGGAGAATGACAGCACAGGGGTTCTGGTGGCCATCCCCCACATTGTTTCTCCCCAGGCTTCCAACTTTACACTTTCCTCGTACAACTCTAGTCCTATCTGCTCTCTCTCCACTGGAGCCCCAGGCAAGTGACTATGAACAAGATTTTCTGTTCTGGCCTTTTAAAATGGAGCCTGAGTCTCCTAGAGCTCCATCTCTTTCTCACAGACAGAAACCTTGGCTCTTTTCACCTCCAAATGCTGTGAGGCACCTCTTCTAGGTTCTGGGGCTCTAGGCTGAGGCTACAGGCCTGGGACTGAGCACTCAAACCCCTCAGGCAACGCTCCCCACAGTGACAGTCCCTCTGGACCCTCCAGCATCACTAGCTCCTGGGAGCAGGGCAACCCTTTCCACATCTCCACCCTTTCTACCAGTCTGGGTGTGGCTTCTTCTGTGATTCTTGGTTATAGACTCCTCTTTGCTTAGTCCAAATTTGGTTTTTCAAGATGATTGTTCTTAAATTAAGTTGTAATCCAATCTGGTCCCAGAAGGTGGCAGTTGAAACAGCCGCCTACTCCTTCGCCATTTTGGAATCTCTCAAAAACATAACCTCTTTATTCTCAAAAATATATTAAAAATATAAACTTTATTGAAATTATTATTTGAAACAATGTTATGCATGTGTGTTATAAAAATATAGTAGCAACTTGTAGGAGGTTAAGTATCAGGGAAATTCAGGACGGCCATAAGTATCTTTCTTTGTGGTAAACCCATATTTTGTATGATTTGTATGATTTTAATTATTATGAAGCTTTAAAAAAGATATTTAAAGGAAATCTTATATTTTCTAGATATTTTAAGGTAGCTTTGTATTGTACTTATATAGATTTATTGAATACATGCTCTAAAGTTCTATCAAATATGGCTTTAGAATTATCATTAATTTTGTATCATATGTAATTAAATCACTGTTCTTGTACTAATTTTCCCTGTGAGATATAGTGACAAAAAAAACCCACAACTTTTTGCCTTTTCCCATTACAATCTTCAATAAATCTATAAAATTTTATGTTAGAAAAGAGTAATTCCATTTGTGATGGTTAACTAAGTGCAGGATAAAATTAAATGAGCAAAGAAACTCATATAATACTGAGGTCTGAGAGACAGAGATTCTACCTAATGCAAGATTCTAATAAAATAGAAGATACATTAATTTTATCTTAGAAAAAGATTCTGAAATCTACTTACAAGAATCCAAAAATAGTGTTTCTCTTTATTATTATTATTATTATTATTGCTACTACTAAATGTGTAAGTAGATGTCTCAGAAGTTCACCTGCATGCTAGGTGATATTTGATCCTTTATGGAAACAGAATTGCTCATCTGCAATATTTCAGTATCTCATTCATCCATAGTCAAATAGAAACTGCCATCTCATTTTACAGATGATGGAGTGAGTTGCCAAAGATACATATTTGGCAAGAGGCAGAGATAAGAATCTGACCTGAACTTCTGAATGTGGATCTAAAGTACTTCACTCTGACTCCCAATTGTTTCGTGGTGATCTCACCACTTTAAAAGTGAGACTGAGCCCATTAGGAAGTAACAGAAATATGCAAAATAGTTATGACTTAAAGAAGACAAAAGTGTCTTTATCTCTCCTCTGAAACGTGCTGTGCTCTCTAGAGAGTCCATGGCTGGAAGGACCACTGGTTTCAGCTTTAGAAGCAGCAGCTTCTCCTTTATTGCTCTGCTTGTGCATGTAGATGTTATCTTTATTGTGCATGACCATGTGCGAAGCTAGAGGTATAAAAAGAAAAGGTACTAGAGTAGGAAATCTGCAGTCTCTGACACAAAGAAATGTGGATATATAATGTTTTATTTTCTGTGTCATAGCTATTATATATATTCTGTGTCATATGTATCATTATATCTCTATATATAGCTATATGGATAACTTGGAAGTTATCAGCTTTTGAAATTTAAAATTAGACATTATTTGTGTTTGGTTGTAATGGAATAAGCTCTTGCATTATCCTTTCAATAATACTATTTTAATAGGATTCAAAGTAATTTTTTCCTTGAAACAAACAAAAGTCCCCAAACTTTTTAAAAATTATTTTAATCTTATTTTTATTAATTTTAATGCAGTGACATTGATAAATCAGGGTACATATGTTCCGAGAAAACATCTCCAGATTATTTTGACCTTTGATTATGCTGCATACCCCTCACCCAAAGTCAAATCATCCTCCGTCACCTTCTATCTGGTTTTCTTTGTGCCCCTACCCTCCCCCTCACTCCCTCCCTCTCCTTCATCGCTCCCTCCCCAACCCTCCACCCCACTCCCTGTTACCATCACATTCTTGTCCATGTCTCTGAGTCTCATTTTTATGTCCCATCTATGCATGGGTTCATATAGTTCTTTTTTTTTTTCTGATTTACTTATTTCACTCCGTATAATGTTATCAAGGTCCATCCATGTTATTGTAAGTGATACAATGTCATAATTTCTTATGGCTGAGTAGTATTTCATAGTATATATGTACCAAAGCTTTTTAATCCACTCATCCTCTGACGGACACTTGGGCTGTTTCCAGATCTTTGCTATTGTGAACAATGCTGCTATAAACATGGAGGTGCATTTCTCCTTCTGGAACCGTTCTATGGTGTCCTTGGGGTATATTCCTAAAAGTGGGATGGCTGGGTCAAAAGGCAGTTCGATTTTCAATTTTTTGAGGAATCTCCATACTGTTTTCCACAGAGGCTGCACCAGTCTGCGTTCCCACCAGCAATGCAGGAGGGTTCCCTTTTCTCCACATCCTCGCCAGCACTTAATCTGTGTTGTTTTGTTGATGAGTGCCATTCTGACTGGTGTGAGGTGGTATCTCATTGTGGTTTTAATTGCATTTCTCTAATGATTAATGATGTTGAGCATTTTTTCATATGCCTATTGGCCATCTGTATATCCTTTTTGGAGAAGTGTCTATTCATTTCTTTTGCCCATTTTTTTTTATTGGATCAAGGAAGATACAAACAAGTGGAAGCATATACCATGCTCATGGTTAGGAATAATGGAAGAATAAACATCAGTAAAATGTCTATATTACTCAAAGTAATTTATAAATTCAATGCAATACCAATTAAAATACCAGTGACATACTTTAAAGATATAGATCGCATATTCCAAATATTTATATGGAACCAAAAGAGAACACGAATAGCCTCAGCAATCTTAAAAAAGAAGAATAAAGGGAGAGATATCACACTTCCTGATATCAAGCTATACTACAAGGCCATTGTACTCAAAACAGCCTGGTACTGTCATAAGAACAGGCACATAGATCAATGGGACAGAACAGAGAACCCAGAAATAAACCCACAGCTCTATGGACAACTGATATTTGACAAAGGAGGTAAGGAAATACAATGGAGTAAAGACAGCCTCTTCAACAAATGGTGTTGTGAAAATTGGACAGCAACCTGCAAAAAAATGAAACTAGACCACCAACTTATACCCTTCACAAAAATAAACTCAAAATGAATAAAAGACTTAAATGTAAGGCGTGAAACCATAAGCATCTTAGAAGAAAACATAGGCAGTAAGCTCTCCGACATCTCTCGCAGCAATATATTTGCTGATTTATCTCCACGGGCAAGGGAGATAAAAGACAGGATAAACAAATGGGACTATATCAAACTAAAAAGCTTTTGCAAGGCCAAAGACAATAAGAACAGAATAAAAAGACAAACTACACAATGGGAGAACATATTTGACAGTATGTCTGATAAGGGGTTAATAACCAAAATTTATAAAGAACTTATAAATCTCAACACCAGAAAGATAAAATTGTTTTTTAATGTTGCTTTTATTGCATTTGCCCATCTTGGCAAGATAAAGAAGCAATAATGCTTCTACCTATGTGCAGATAAGCAATCCACACTGTGAAGGCTCCAGAGGACCGCCCCTTCTCTTCAGGGTCTTGTTTCCTCTGAGCTATAGGGAGCATTCATAAACAGCACATGGCAGCAGCTAATCCTCCCCAGAGGGTGAGGCATGTGAGCTACTGCTCTGCATGCCCTGTGGTACAAGATGGCTCCAACTTCTTTTAAATGCTATTTCTGTTTTGAGTTTGTTTATTGCAATTTGTTTCTTAGTCCTAAGAAAGCAGAAATTGTTAATTCCAAATAGCAGGGCCCATTTTCTTAAAGCCCCAAGCAACATGTAGAGATGAGAAATTAACACTCATCATACTTAATTGACAATGTTATTTTCTAAGTCTACAATGTGATTTTCCTTCCCAACTCTTGCTTTTTCTTCCATTTATGCTGTGGAATTTACATGCCATTCTTGGTACAGTTAGAACAATTTTATGACAGGGACTGTGTTGCCTTTTAGCAACATTTGACTTTTTATATTAAAAACCAGACCTCAGAAAATTACTGACTGGCAAAGAAAAATGAATTAAAATAATAAAGTATCAATAACATAGATTATATTTGACACCATATTACAGTATTTGCTAGACATTCTACTAAAGGGATTCACTTCGTGCAGTCATGAAAATAACGTGGTCAAGCAAATTTTCTGCTAACTTTCATGTGCCACATGAAGGCTTTAATTAACCTGTCTTGTGAGTCAGTGAGCCCTTATGAATTCCATTTATATTGCATTATGGGAATATGACATTTATTTCTTCACACCATTTTGACTTTTTTCAATTATTGCCAAGACAAAAATTTATTGAGCAAATGTCACTGCAAAAGAAGCCATGACCTAGTAGTAGCCATTCCTCCAGGTGCTGGTATTGACTGCTAAAAAGTAGCAATATAAAGAAAAGGCCTGGAGTTTCCTAATGTGACCTTTAACACCTAGAAACAGTATCCTTCCTGATCTTGTCAATTAAGTGACTTGGAAACATACACAGCAAACCCAAATGAAAAAGCCAGCTTGGTCATTTGTGAAAATCTGAGAATTAATTTTTTGCCTTTGAATTCTCCAAAGCAACAGAATCATTTTATTTCATTAAAGACCAAATGTATACTTCCTTGATTTTTATTTTCATAGCAAAAAAGATGTCAATCTTATGCTTGATTTTTTTTTCTAGGCACAATAATATATGTCAGTGACCAGTAAAGTTACTGCATCAAAACCCTCTGCAGAGTTCCAATTCTGTCAGCACCTGATACAGAGGTTACTCTTTGTATATGCAAAGCCTGACAATCTTTCAGTAATTAGGACAACTTTTCATTGCTTTGGGGATGCTGAGAAAACAAAAACATTATGAATATCTAATGATATGTACCAAGACCTTGAACTAAGATAATCTTATTTTCTTATAAGTTAAAAAAAGAAAAGGTAAATAGATTTTTAAAAGGCAAATAAGGCAACTCTCAAAGCAATGAGCAAAGCAAACACCAGGTGAAATACAAACACTGGAAGAACTGATTATGCCACTTGGTTACTCTTCTAAGGAAGATAAAAGGAGCAAGGCCATGCTCTGTTACTCCTTGCATGTAGAAGTCAGTCTCAGAAACAATATACTGACAGCTCTGCCATGCGGATAACTTCAACAAGCTGAATCAACTATTATCATTTTAGAAACTTTTGGGGGCTACCGATTGACAGCTACAGAGTTCATGTTAATGGTCTTCTCTTTGCAAAACAATTTTAATGAGAAAGAAATAAAATTACATGGGAGAGAATGAAAATCAAAGGCTAAAAAAAGTGGAACAAAAAAAAGATAAAATATAAAAAATGCTTCACCATGCATGAAAATAACAAGTAGATTACTCTAGTACTAGTTAGACTATGAAAAACAAAAACAGACTGACCAGGTGGTGGCGCAGTGGATAGAGCATCAGCCTGGGATGTGGAGGATCCATGTTCGAGACTCCAATGTCGCCAGCTTGAGCACGGGCTCATCTGACTTGGGCAAAAAGCTCACAAGATTAGATCCAAGGTCGCTGGCTCGAGCAAGGGGTTACTTGGTTTGCTGAATGCCCACAGTCAAGGCACATATGAGAAAGCAATCAATGAACAACTAAGGTGTCACAACAAAAAGCTGATGATTGATGCTTCTCATCTCTCTCCGTTCCTGTCTATCTATCCCTATCTATCCCTCTCTCTGTCCCTGAAACAACAAACAAACAACAAAAAAAACCCAAAAACCGGTGACCCCTATCATGTATGTAAACAACTCACCAAAATTACTGGCAGAGTACAGGTAATATTAGATGTTTACCACAGTGGTTTTTCAGAGTTGTTGCAGAAAATTGCTTAGTGAGGAGAATTTGGTGACCAAAAGTGTCAGAAGTGTTGTGAGTGTGGTTGTCCTGTGTCAGAGTAAAGGAGACACACTGGAAGAAGACTGGATAATTTTCTAACACATTTTTTATTGTTTTGTACTTGACTCTCCCCCTTGGGTGTCTCATTCCTTCTCACCCAAAACACCTTATTCCTTACAAATAAATGTATATTCTACTCACTGGCTCACCATAAGTTAAATTATTGCTACTTTATTTTTGTATGCACCTAACACTTTGGCACCATTTAGATTGTCTCCCTGGACAGTTGGTCCATGTCAACTTTGTTAATATAGTGCCATACTACAAGACTGGCCACCCATAGAGAGAGTCCTGGTCTTTGAAAAGGATACTGAGTTAAATCTTTACTAGTGATGTTACTCTTCACCCAGGCTCCCAAACACTTAGATCTACTTTAAAGATAAACCTTCTCGTCCTGTCTCCAATACTCATTTTCTTTTTCTATTTTTTTAAACCTAATAGTTCCTATGGGTTTTATTCAAGAAAGTGTGCAAGAAAAGGTAGGTCATGACGTAAGAAGAGGTGTAACAGAGCTAAATGCCCCTCAAAACAAACACTCAGTAACAGCATGAGGCTACTGAGATGTGTCAGAAGAGAGGATGATAGAAGCATCCTTGCCCACAGGTCTAAAGGAAGCACCCGTTTGAGAACGGGGATGTCAAACAAAAAAGTGAAAACCATGAAGGGGTTATATTACCCAGCCAGCTACCACTTCAGGTAACTGAAGCTTTAATACTTCCAATGACTCTTTGGAACCCTTGTAAAGCACATAACCTCAGAGTTAATCTCTCCAAGGTGCAAGGAAGGAGGGAGATTTGTATATCAACTCTTGTCAGTCATGAGTAGAGGGCTGCTCCCAGAGCTACTCATTCCTCTGTACTTCCAGCGATACTTAACTAGAGACAAAACGGGCTATAAATGCAAAAGAAAGCATACAGTAAAGCAATCTTGCCTTACCATGTGGCAAGGGCATGGCTATTGATGGAACACTAAAGGCATCACCTACAGATGCTATATATGGTCTAATCAAAATATTGAACAGAGTTTATGAAATGCTATAATTCCATTAATGTATTAAGTGCTGGAATTTGTATGTATTAAGTATATTAAATGCTAGAATTTGAATCTATGAAATAGAAAGATTCATTAACTACACTCCACCAAGAATATATTCCTACTTCATGTCACTGAAAACTTTTTAAAAATATATTTAATATTCAGTAAAATAAAACATATACGCCTTATGAAAAAGTATAACACATCTCATGCTTAATATTAAAGGAAATGGAGTCGTCAGTAGATCCATGACAGGAGAGACTCCTCAACTCAAATTCCCTTATCACAATTGTTTTAAGAAAATATAGGCCCTGGCCAGTTAGTTCAGTGTTAGAGCATCTGGCCAACATGTGTAGGTCCCGATTTCAATTCTGGTCAAGGCACACAAGAAAAAGCAACCATCTGTTTCTCCATCCCTCTCTCTCTTTATCTCTATTTCTCTTCCCCGCCTGTAGCCATGGCTCGAATGGTTTGAGCAAAATTGGCCCCAGAAGCTGAGGATGGCTCAGTGGAGCCTCCCGCTTAGCTGCTAAGATAACTCAGTTGCTAAGCCACAGAACAGTGGGCCAGACAGGCAGAGCATCGCCCTGGTAGAAGGCTTGCTAGGTGGATCCTGGTCACGGCACATGCGGGAGTCGGTCTCTACCTCTCCAATTCTCACTTAATAAAAAGAAAAGAAAAGGAAAAGAAAAAAAAATATATAGTGAAATTGGCCGCTTACTCTACATCCCTTGAGTTAATAAACAAATGTGAAAATAAAATGAGGACCTAACTTTAATTCCTGGGGAATCAGAAGTCCTTGATACTAAAATAAATGCCTATTCCTGAAGCCCCGATGGGAAGTCAACAGTCAGGTGATCCCAGAACAGAACAGTTGCATAGGATGTTCAGAGACAGGATTGTATGGAGGAGAATAATTCACACCCCTAGAGCTTCATCTGCTCTCATCCAAAAAAAGAACTGCACCTACCACTTCTGTCCATCTGGTACCTGCAAGAGGACTGAGTTCATTTTAAAATGAGACATTCACATTCAAATTATGAAAACAATTAGAAAACTAATTAGAGAAAAACAAATTTCTTCAATATTATTACATATTTCTGAAAGAGACCTTTGAAGGTTAATGTATAAAAATACATCAAACTAAAAGGTCAAATGAAGGGCCTGGCCAGTTGACTCAGTGATAGAGTGTCAGCTCGGCCTGTGGAGGTCCCGGGTTTGATTCCCAGTCAGGGCATACAGGAGAAGAGACCATCTGCTTCTCCACCCCTGCCCCGGTCTCTCTCTCTCTCTCTCTCTCTCTTTCTCTCTCTCTCTCTCTCTCTCATTCCTTACCCCCTCTTTCCTCCCTCAACCATGGCTCATTCAAGCAAGTTGGCCTCAGGCACTGAGGATGGCACCATAGCCTCGCCTCAGGTAGTGGCCCCAGATGGACAGAGCATCGCCCCACAGGGGTCTTGCCAGGTGGATCCTAGTTGGGGTACACACCATTGTCTGTCTCTCTGCCTCCTTTCCTTTCACTTAATAATAAAAAAAATTAAAAATAAATAAATATATAAAAGAT
Organism: Saccopteryx bilineata; assembly: GCF_036850765.1. Taxonomy (NCBI): domain Eukaryota; kingdom Metazoa; phylum Chordata; class Mammalia; order Chiroptera; family Emballonuridae; genus Saccopteryx; species Saccopteryx bilineata. The sequence continues at coordinate 186,116,120 of NC_089494.1, forward strand.
CAAATGAAGTTCTCAGTGAAATTATTGAATTTAAAGGAAAATCTTGTGTTGACTATACAATGATAGCTGATGTTCTGCCAAATAATATTCACTGTACTTCATAATAGTAACCTTGGTCATTTTTGGCTCAATAATTTTTGCATGTGTTTCAAGCAATCTAAGGATTAGATTGTTTGGGTGTTGTTTTGTTTGTTTGCTTGTTCGAATGTTCAAAAAGCGACAGCTTTTAAAGAAGCCATGGTTTGGGTGATATCAGAACAGAGTTATCGTGTCATTATAAACCAGCAGATAAATCAAGGGGTTTTCAAGATCTATTCATAGCCATGGGTACCCAGTTAACACATGTGTTAGTTAGTTATTACTACTTAACAATTACACCAAAATACAGATAGCTTACTATAACAATAACCAGTAATTATCTCTCATAATTTCTTAAAGTCAGACAGGAGGTTAGAAAGCATGATGTCCAGGATATTACTGAAAGGCTTAATGTCTGGGGACTGGAATCATCCAGATTTTTTTATCCACTCGCATGTATGATGGTTGATGTTGGCTTTCAGCTGAAGAACTAACTGGCGCTGTAACCCAGAACACCCACTTATGACCTTTTTATGTGGCCTGGGCTTCTTAATAACATGGTAACAAGTGTCTAAAAAAAGAGGATAAGCCAGTTAGAAGCCAGGTAAAATCTAGCCCTCAAAGTCATACAGCATCATTTCTGCTGCACTCTATTTGTTGAAGAAGTTACAAAGGCCTCTCTAGGTTCAAGAGGAGCAACTAGGCCACATTGAAAGGAAAGGAAATGGGATGAGTTGTATATTGATGCAGCCATCTTTGGAAAGAGCAATTTAACACCCCATAATATATGATCCTATGCCAGAAGGATCTTTTCCCCCATTGTCAGACTGTGCTTAGCATTTATTTTTTATAATAACTGTTTATTAAATTGAATGAGTTGGAAAGCACTTCAAGGATGTTCATTGGAATTGCTTTCTTCCAAATATTTGTAGGCAAAAGAAAGGAAAAGAATAAAACAAAATGGAAAGTAGTAAGTTTAATTAAAGTATGTGTTATACTATATTTACTTATCCAGAGTATTATATTTCTAATAAAATTGCATTATCCTGTAAAATAACTGCAGAATCCAAATGTTTTGAGTTACTGTTTCATTATGTGTTTTATTTAAATTGTAAAAGAAACAACATAGCAAACTACAGAAGAAATCTTTAAGAAACAGTATTTTATTATCTGAGTTTCCAATAATGAGTAAATTCTTTCCTTTAAGGGAATGCCCAGTTTACCTATATTCCTTCAATATGATTGATGGTATAACATGAAAAGACAAATATTTTTTTTTCCTTTTTTTGCATAATTGCCCTTCTTCCAAAACAAGTTTTAAGGAATTTTATGGTTTATACTCCAATCATGTTTCTGATTCTTGAGTAAATTTAATGGTGTTCGGTCATATCTGCTATAGGTCTAGAAAAGTCAAAAATTAGAATTCACTATATAATTATTAGTGGTTGTAGAAGAACTAAACATGGTTTTTTATTTTCAATAGTTTTTATTTAACATTTCAAAATTAAAATAAATGTCTCCAAAATATAGTCAATTTAAATAAAGATAGTGCATTTTGAAGACAATAAAATATTGAATTTTTTTTTTTTTTTTTTTAAAGCTAGTCTTTTCTTTTTTTTTTTTTTTTAAAGATTATTTATTTATTTACAGAGACAGAGAGAGAGTCAGTGAGAGGGACAGACAGGACAGACAGACAGGAACGGAGAGATGAGAAGCATCAATCATTAGTTTTGCGTTGCGCATTGCGACACTTTAGTTGTTCATTGAATGCTCTCTCACACGTGCCCTGACCGTGGAGCTACAGCAGACCGAGCAACCCCCTGCTCGAGCCAGCGACCTTGGGTCCAAGGTGGTGAGTCTTTGTTCTAACCAGATGAGCCTGCGCACAAGTTGGCAACCTCGGGTCTCGAACCTGGGTCCTCCGCATCCCAGTCCGACGCCCTATCCACTGCGCCACCGCCTGGTCAGGCAAAATATTGAATTTTGAAGAGCAAGTTTCTTGAAAAATATAATAGTTGTAGCAGTTGCAAAAAAGTTGTTGTTAATATTCACATAAAAAAGGAAAGAGTTAACCAAATTGTTAACAAACATAAAAATGAAGACCAATTATTTGGCACACTCATTTAAAAGTATTATATCTAAATAGAACACAAATCAATTATATTTTTGGCAGACTCAGAAACAATGTAATAGACCCAGAAAAAGTGAGCCTTATAAAAAACTTTTTTAGATTATTCTCAACTAATCCCATTTTTAAACTGCATTCTGATTATTCCCAATTGTTTCTAATTTTGCTAGGCAGATTGTCCTAAGCCTCTTTATATTCTATACCTTGTCCACATTCTTTGGATCAAAATTCTTCTAAATGATTGAAATTGTTCCTTAAAACCACACTGATCTATTTACAGTGAAACTGTCAGTGCTCCCTAAAGACCATTATTCTTGGTAACCATGAATATTCCTAAGCCTGGATTCCTTTTCTCCTGGTTTGAAATTATCAACATATGCTCAGATTCTTTTTATAATCCCTTAAAAGTGATTAGTAAGTGCTTTCTCTTTTATATTACTTTTTTTTCAGAATGAATTTTAAAGCATGGGCATCTGATTGTCTGAATAAACATTAGGCTGATCTAAAAGATGAAAATAATTGAATGCAAGCTGGTATAGCCACTATGGTAAACAGTATGAAGGCTTCTCAAAATATTAAGAACAGACCCTGGCTAGTTGACTCAGTGGATAGACCATTGACCTGTATGGACGTCCTGGATTTGATTCCCAGTCAGGACACACAAGAGAAGTTACCATCTGCTTCTCTTCCTCTCCCTCTCCCTTCTTTCCCTCTTCCCTTCCCACAGCCAGTGGCTCCATTCATTCAAGCATTGACCCTGGGTGCTGAGGATAGCTGGGTTGGTCCCAGCAGCTACCTTAGGCACTAAAAATAGCTCTTTTCATTCATCCCTACACAAAGGTACCAGTTGAGGCAAATGTGGGAGTCTTTCTCCACTCACTTAAAAACAGAATTACCATAAATTCCAGTAATCCCTCTTCTAGGTATCTACCCCCCCACACACAAATGAAAACAGTTATTCCCAAAGAGATATGCACCATTATTTTCATTTCAGCATTATTCACGGTGGCCAAGATATGGAAAAAAACAGCGTCTTTCAATAGATGATTGGGTAAAGAAGATGTGGTACATATATAGAATGGAATACAATTCAGTTTTAAGAAAAGATGAAATACTGCCATTTGCAACAACATGGATGAAACTTGAGTATATTATGGAAAGCTAAATGACAGATAGAAAAACTTAAGAACCATATGATTTTATTCATATGTGGGATATAAAACTGAAAGCAACAAATATAAAAACAAGGAAAAAAAAGAAAACTCATAGACACAGACAACAGTATGGTAGCTACCAGAGGGAAGGAGGGTGGAAGGGTATTAAAGGGTAAGGGGGGTCAAATATATGGTGCAGATTTGATTTCTAGTGGAGAGCACACAATGCAATATACAGATTATGTAATGTAGAATTATACACTTGAAACCTATATAATCTTATTAACAAACGTTAACCCAATAAATTTAATTTAATAATATACAAAAAATAAAACTAAACAATAACAAAACAAAAAGTAATGAATGAAAGATTCAAAATTAAAAAGTTTATAATACTGAGTGGCTGGTCCAATGCTTACCTAGCAACTTGCTGGTGAGAGGACCCAGATTATCTTTAGATTTATTGCTCTGCATCTTAAGAATGCAGCTTTGATCTTGAGGGCCAAGGGGTCTGATGGCTCCTTTCTTCATAATCATATTCCAGCCAGTAGTAAGAAAGGAAGCAATTTAAGAGAGCTTTTTTTTTTTAAATAAGTCTGGGCCCAGAAGTTGTGTGCCAAGTTCACCAAGTGGGACCTAGTCACATGATCTCTCCTTGAAGCAAAAAATGCCGTTATATTAGTCACTCATATGAAATTTCCATTAATATAGAGAAGATATCAGATAATGAGCAATTAGTTGTCTCTGTCAAAACTTCAGAATCTGAGAGATTTGAGCTTTAATACCAACTCTGTAATTTATTGGCTATCAGACCTCATGAATGTCTAAAATTTAAGTATTCTTGTTTGCTCTGACTTATTTCAAAGAGGTATGGAGAAAGTTACATTCAAAGTGAATATAAAGGATTTAGCCCTATGTTTGGAACATAATGTGTGCTCAGTAAATGAGAGCTAATAGACAGAAAAAGAGGATATGATCTTGAAGACTGAAAAGGGAAGGGTTTACACTATTGGAAAGCCCTACAGGAGAGACACGGCTGAAGGGTACGTTGAAAAGATAAAAGCATTAAGAAATATCTCAATTATCTGGGGGTATAGGTGAATATGCCAAGAACATAAAGACTAAAAGGAAAGCAAGTGAAATTTGGGGAGTTAAATCAGTATTGAAATACACCCCTAACTTTTTTATTGACTTTGCTTCCTTCAAGTCATTTGTAACCAAACTTCAGAAGTCAAGATTTTTTCCCACAAGTACATATTGAATATAACATTCAGCATTAATCATGATATCCTTATACTGCTTGTATGAACTTGGCCATCACCAACCAAGTTCAGCAAGTTCAGAGAAGAGTCAAAATTCAAACTAGCTATTCTCTTCCCATAAATATTAATTCTTATTGAAAACTGACTGATCTGAATGCTCACTGTAAAAATAGTAGAGCATGATCTAGAAGCACATCATACATTCAAGGTTGGAGGCAAATAGGTGTTTTCCTGAGAGATTTTAGCAGGTGGTTCAATGAAAATTCTAGGAAAAAGGGGAAGGCCAAGTTAGTTAAGACTCTCTCTCCTTACTCCTCTAAATTCTGCCTTAATATAGTAAGTCTTTCTTGTTTTGTTTGTTTGTTTGTTTGGGGTGTGTGTGTGTCTGTGTATGTGTGTTTGTGTGTGTTTTGTTTTGTTTTTGAGGTAAAGGCTTTATTTTACTGTTAGAAAAGTGTATGAAATAGTTTCTAGACAAGGGGAAGGTTTTAAGTAACACACTGACCCATTTATTTTTTACATCTTGTGAACTATTCATTTGCATTAGCTACAAAAGGTAGTTTCCTATACAGAAACATTTTCATCTTCCACTAATTAATTTTTCCCAATTATTCACTTTCTCCTTTGTCACACCTACTCGGCTTAACATGATACCTAGTATATAAAGTTCTGAACATTTTTCTGAAAAATTAAATTCAAGAATGAGTGAATAATAACTTTCACTGACTGAACAAACCACTCTCAGAGGACTCTCATTAAGGGTTATTCCATCACTGAATTGATTGAGCATTTTAGAGTGGAAAAATCTCTGGGTTTAAAGTCCAAAATAAATCTTGATTAAGTTTTTCACTTCTAAAACTTATGAATTATGCCACTATAGACAAATTACTGAAAAAATATTTTTAAAATAAAAATAATATTTATTGCTTCTTTAAGATTTCCTAAGTAAAAAAAAAAAAGGTAGTGTTTGTTTTCTCTTTAAGTGTGAAGAAGGCAACAACTACTTACACAGTTTGGTGCTGCTGTCATGATCTGTGCCGAGATGCCAGCAGTTTTATCCATCAGCGTGATGTCTACATGGTTGTCCCAGGATTAACCAATAGACTTTTTTTATTAGTTGAATTTATTGGGATGACATTGGTTCACAAAACCGTACAGGTTTCAAATGTACACCTCAGTTAAACACAATCTTCATATTGTACACCCTCCACCCCAAGCAGAGTCTCTTCCTTTTCTCATCCCCCACAACTTTGCCCCATCTTCCTTTCCTTCTCGCTATTGCCACACTGTTGCTTGTGTCTATGTGTCATATATATATATACACACACACACACACACACAATATATATATATATATATAAGTTTATGTTTATATTTTTGGCTAATCCCTTTACTTTCTTTAATCCAGTCCCCCGACCCCCTCCCCCGAGAACTTTTAGTCTGTTCTCTGTATCCGTGAGTCTGCCTCCATACTGTTAATTATTTGTTCATTAGATTCCACATGTAAGTGAAATCATATGGTCCTTGTCTTTCTCTGACTGGCTTATTTTACTTAGCATAATGTTCTCCAGGTCCATCCATGCTGTCACAAAAGGTAAGATTTCCTTCTTTTTTACTACCTTGTGGTATTGCATTGTCTAAATGTGCAACAATTTTTTTTTTTACAGGACAGAGAGAGAGAGAGTCAGAGAGAGGGATAGCTAGGGACAGACAGACAGGAACGGAGAGAGATGAGAAGCATCAATCATCAGTTTTTCGTGGCGACACCTTAGTTGTTCATCGATTGCTTTCTCATATGTGCCATGACTGCGGGCCTTCAGCAGACTGAGTAACCCCTTGCTCAAGCCAGCGACCTTGGGTCCAAGTTGGTGAGCTTTTTGCTTAAGCCAGATGAGCACATGCTCAAGCTGGCAACCTCGGGGTCTCGAACCTGGGTCCTTCTGCATCCCAGTCCGATGCTCTATCCACTGCGCCACCACCTGGTCAGGCTGCAACAAATTTTTTATCCACTCACCCACTGATGAGCAGTTAAGCTGCCTTCAGATCTTGGGTAAGAACCTCGAAATACTAATTTGAAAAAATATATATGCAACCTCTTGTTTGTTACAGCATTATTTACAATAGCTAAGATTTGGCAAAACTTTGAACAACACTGAGGTTCACTGTCTCTTTCTGTAAAATGGAATTTATACTTATAAAAATCCAAGAGACAATATACATAAGAACACTTTGTGAATTATAAATTGCAAAATAAAATTAAGATACTGGTATTCAATCCAAATTGATATCAATTTTTGTTGTGACTACAGATCTTGGACTGATGTAATACAGTAAAATAACTATTCTTTTACAAAAAGCCTGTGTGTATGCTAGGTGCTAAAACCAACGTATGTAATATCTCTACATTAGGTAAACTTTTTAAATGTCTGCACTGATTTTTATTTGTGAGAAATTGGTACTCATCCAACTAGATGACACATGAGTGTTAACCAACAAAACCCACTGAAGAATGGGAAAAATTATTTTACACTTGAAATCATTGTTTCACATTTCTGAAGCTCTCGGTGGGCTCTAACATTAAGATGCCATTCTCTCTGCTTCTCCATTGGCCTTTTCCGTAAGGAGATCTTTTTGGTGTTAGTATGAAGTATCTAAAATGCTCTGGGGGTAAAAGCAGATCTTTCTTTTATAAAAAAAATTATTTATCCAGTTAAGTTCTAAGGAAAAATTTTTAATTGTACAATAAAATCATTAGAAGCATAAAAACACCCCAAAAGTTACATAGTGAAGATATTAATTATGTTTTGTTTATGATATGTGTTGGAGAGACATTTCTATTCTTGCTCAACACATTGCTGCTGTAGCCTGTTTCTCACCATACTTATAATGAGCCTCCCTGTGGCTTTGAGGTCATACAGACTTCTTGACTTCATAAAAAAACTAGTTTTATGATTTTGAGCACATTGGTTGTTTCAGAACTTAAATTTTATCATCTCTGAAATGATGGCAAGCATCCCTATGCTATGATATCTTAGCAAAGATTAAGCAAAATTTTAGTATATAAAAGGCACTCAATATAAAGTAGCAATTACAATTATGCTCTGTAGTGGTGGGAATAAGAGCCATAGTTAAAGCTACATGGCTACAAAATGGTGGCATTACAGTAAAGATTAGTATGCTCCCAAACATGGTTTAATTTGAGCAACTTTTTCGAGATGATTAAACCACTGGGCAAGAATTCCCAGCCCAGAAGGCAATCAGAACAGACACTGTGGTTCTAATATAAATGCTATTGCCCAGGATACAGCATTAGTTTATACTCAGAGAAACTTTCTGTTATGTATACAATGGATATCATATATCATTATTCCACTTGTTCATACCTTAGTCTAGTTTAATTGGGGTAGAATCCTTGTAGTGAATCTTTCATTAAAAATTCATATTTTTATCCAAAGATAATAGTTAGCCATTTATAATTATTTTATAATTGTTGAAAATCATGAGACATAAACACAGTTATTATAAATAAATATATTTAAGCACAATACAACTAAAGTGTCTCAGAGTAGCTCCCACTTTTGTAAATCCAGAAGAATTGCACAGCCATACATATCTCATCTTTTCTATCAACAAATTATTTGATATTTATTATAGGTTTATATCTTAGCCCCTATAATGATGCCTAACACTTCTAAAATTTTAGCAACTTATTCTTGTTACCTTAATTTTTACCTCCTGTTTTGTTCATTACTAATTAAAATTAGTTAATATAAAATTCCTTGGTCACATCTAGGGCTAACATGTCTAAACACTGGAAGAAATCATTCTGGTTTTGTATGAAATCATTTGTAAGATTATGAACACTTTCTTCAAGAACAAACTTCATTTTTTTATAGGTTTATATCTGCAAATATCAGAATTTCTTTCTAGAATGGAGATATACATTTCCTTTGAAGGCAGGTAATTCTGTGCTGGTGAAGATTTTACTTCTGGTTACTAATCTCAAGTTTGGGTATTTCTAAATGTGTCTTAGACGCTAGCAGAGTCTGGGCCTCAGTCTCAGAATTTTGCTGACATACACTCTATATATGCTTTATTAGAACCATCTGAGTGAATTTGGATGGATGAACCAATAACTTTGTATGTCAAATACAAAGTGAATATACGTGCATTTCTTATGATTATACATAACAAATGTTCTTTCCTGTTATTCGGTTCTCTCTATTGTTGAGTGAGTGGGTTGAAGTAAAACGGAGGCATAAAATGAGATTTTTCTTTTTGTTCCCCTATGTAGAGAAAAACAGAGTCCTTTTAAAGGATTTACTATTATCAGAAAATTTGGTAGCAACTTCTCAAATATTTCATATTAAATCAATGTTTAAAGACAGTATAAGCAGAAGTTACCCACTCTTAAAAGCAAAACTAAGTGACAATTTCTATATTGGGAAAGAATTTATATCATTTGGAGGTCTCATTTTTTGAAAAGTAGAGGATTTAATTTTTGGTAAAGGATTTTTTTTTTTACCTGCAATGACTTTTTGTTTATCCTTATTTCTTTCATGTAGGCCACATGTCAGGTCTTTATAAAACACATTAGTTGAAAGATCACTTGTAAAAGCAGGAAAGTAGAGATTTTCAGGTAAGCATAGACCATGGAGCATGTTAAAAATTGCTGAATTTATCTTGACTCAGTAGAGTCACTTACAGCTGAATCCACAGCTGCCATTAACTACCATGTGTTTATTGATTTTTCAGCTGTGAGTACAGAACAGCCCTCTAACAATTCAGATCAGTTGCAAATGACTAATTCTCATATTTTTACCTACTTTATCACTGATCAGTTATCAAAGAAACATTACCAGGCTTTGTGTTTCATATACCAGCTATGCTAATTTGTTTAAAGGGAAAAAAATCAACATTGTTTAAGTAAGTCTTTTTGATTTGAAATACGGTTCTTGAGGAATTAGGTAATTCTTCATCTACCACTCTACCATAGAGTGGTTTTGAATGCAGAGAAAGAAATGCTTGTAAATTGTTCTGAATTTTATTTCTAGCAAATGGGACAGCTTATTACTATATTTTCCACAAAATGCTTTCTGATCTTAAAACACAATAGATATTATATTGTTCTTATCTGAGTAAATATCTAAAGCCAAGTTGCACAAACAACTTCAGCCACTGAGAAAAGTGAAGCCAACTAATGTCTTTCCCTCCCTTCTTCCTCTGTTACCACAAAGCAATAGGCCTCTTTTATTTGTTCCTTCTGATTTCCTCTTCCACCTTTCTCTCCAGAGTGGCTTTTGCTCACCCAGGTTAGTGCCGAGACTTGCAGCTGGGTTAATTTTCGAAGAAATTCATTGACCTCACTGAATCTTTGTAACTCACTGAAAAGATCCTGTTTATCTTGAGCTCACTAGAACACTTGGCACAGAGGAATGAGAGAAAAAAGAGAAACTGGTAAAAATCCTTTTGGGATTTGACAATTGCAATTTTGCCAAGCCAAGGTTGTCTTCTGATCATTAATATCTATTCATCCATTTAACAACTAGATATCTTCATAGAACATAAAACATAGAAATTATATTCACAAAATTATAAAAGTAAATTCTCTGATTTCCTTAATATAATTGAACTTACACGAATATCATACATACAGTGGTACCTTGAGATACGAACAGACCAACATACGAATTTTTTTAAGATACAAACTGTGACTCGGTCTGTATTTTTTGTTTGAGATCCAAGAGAAATTCCAAGATACCAGTCATGATTCGGGAAGCTGATGCTAGTTGGCGCATTAGAGCACAGGTTCACTATTAGCAGTTTGATATACAAGTTGACTGACTTATTAGCTTTGTTACAGAATGAATTAAATTCATATCTCAAGGTACTACTGTATATGAAATCTTATGTCAACAATTAAAAGTGTTGGCCCTGGCCAGTTGGCTCAGCAGTTGAGCATTGTCTGGTACATGGAAGTCCCGGGTCCGATTCCTGGTCAGGGCACACAGGAGAAGCGCCCATCTTCTTCTCCACCCTTCTCCCTTTCCTTCCTCTCTATCATTCTCTTCCCCTCCCACAGCCAAGACTCCACTAAAGCAAAAGTTGGCCCAGGCACTCTATGGCCTCCACCTCATGTGCTAGATGGCTCTGGCCACAATGGAGCAATGCTCCAAATTGGCAGAGCATCCGTCAGGGTGGGTATGCCGGGTGGATCCTGGTCGGGCACATGCAGGAGTCTGTCTGATTGCCTTCCTACTTCTAACTTTGGAAAAATAGAAAAAAAAATTTTAAGTGTTGATTTTATTTTACTCATAAAATGAGCTCTCTTTTAGGTCCACAAATCTTATGGTTAATTATATGTTTAATCTTGTGACAGAAATAATTTTATATTTTTCAAGAGAAGAAAATATATTGCCTGACCAGGCAGTGGCGCAGTGGATAGAGCGTCGGACTGGGATGCAGAGGACCCAGGTTCAAGATCCTGAGGTTGCCAGCTTGAGCAAGGGCTTATCTGGTTTGAGCAAAGCTCACCAGCTTGGACCCAAGATCGCTGGCTCGAGCAAAGGGTTACTCGGTCTGCTGTAGCCCCACGGTTTTCGACACATATGAGAAAGAAATCAATGAACAATTAAGGCATGGAAATGAAAAACTAATGATTGATGCTTCTCATCTCTCCGTTCCTGTCTGTCTGTCCCTATCTATCCTTCTCTCTAACTCTCTCTTTGTCTTTAAAAAAAAAAGAAAAGAAAAGAAAATATGTAAATATATTATGACTTTCCTTCTTGCTTTAGATGCTAAAAAATAAGAAAAATTAAACTATACTGAAAGTTCTATTAAAATATTGATAATATAACACAAACAAAAAGATGAATCAATAGTGAGATAACATATAGGCATCATATTGATTAAAACTAAAAATTCTAATAATAGAAAATTATCAATCTTACAGGTAACTTTTAGTCTCATTTTTCAATCTGTGGACTGATACATAAATATTAAAAGTCATAAATATTTTATCATAGCTTTTAAGAAAAAACAAACCACATGCTACAGTAAAATGCATATATAAGATCCTTATGCTCACAGTTTAGGATCATTTAGAAAGTTGTAAATAAAACTAAGACTCCTCTGGTTCTCAACAAATGCTTCAAATTCTTGTCATCCTAGTAAGATTAAAAACCCTTAGGATGAGAGATTGAGTCCTGTGTAACTCTAATCTCCCACTGCACTCACTAAATCAAAAAAAATTACATCAACACGTATTTGTCAAGCACCTATTATTGTTTTTGTTAGATCATATGAGGGATAGAATAAAATAGTATTTTTCTGCCAGAAATTTACAATATCCCAGGGAAGTTAGTTATTTCTTGTACTTTTTCTGAGTTGATCAGTTTACAGAAAACTGGGGACAGAGCTGTCCAAAAAGAGAGAAATTGAAGCAAGCTCAAGTTTTATGTTGCCATTATCTTACCTGGCTTAGGACATGCAAACTGTACCTCCCTCAGCTCATCAATCACAGAATACTCTTTTGTTTCACCAAATTGCAAAAATGTATAATATACATTACATCATAAATATGACAGTTCTCATTTCCTAGGCCTTTACGTGCAGAACTGTGTTCCTGATTTCCAAACTTTTACTACTTTCTTGCCACTCAAATACAGCAGTAATGTCCTTTCTTTGATAGTAATGAAAATTATTCTGTTTGTGAAATATGGCATTGCTTACATTTCTGGCCCACCTTTTCCCAATTTCTGCTCCATTTCTAAGATTCCAGACATACAGAAGAGTTATAGTATCTAAACCTGGAATCTTTACCCTTTTAAATGTTAATTTAAAATTTTATTCCATAGCTTCTAAGAATTAATCTTTCCTGTAGCTATATCTAAGGCACTAAGTTCCAAGAACGCAGAGTCAAAATAAAATTTCTAACCTAAGTTAGGATAGCTGTGGCTGGAGAGCAAGTTACAAGAGATACAAGAGTGTAAAGGATGAGAAATGAACCCACAATCTAGACAACGTAACAACAACAACAACAACAAAATGCAGAGACAAGCCAGCGAAGCCTGGATGTGAGCTCAGGAAGTCTGACTACAGACCCTGTGCTAATAGAAGCACTGGGAACAACAAAATAAAGGAGCTAGAATAAGAAAAGTTAACTATCATAGTGAAATATTGAAGTTTTTAAATTTTCAATGCTGAAGGAATGTCAAAACATGACACCCTATTAATCATGACGATTAATGTGGTACAAAGAAAGTTTCATTATTTGGAACATTGAATTGACTCATTAACTTCACTGTCTAAATTCACCCAATTTCCATACACCCAGAATGTAGACAGGATAGGCTCTGCTCTAGATGTCTCTCTTTTGATATTCTATCTATTCCTTTATGCCTGATTTGCTGATTGTGATTAATCTTTTGTATTTTTTTTCTTATTTCTCCTAGTTACTTCTGACAAACCCTTATTAAGTCGTATGACCTCACTATACTCAGACTCAATTCTGTTATCTTCTGAAACTCACTATCTAGTTTCTCAGGTGGTTGGCTTCATTCTAGGTGACTGTACCACAAACACATATTAATTTGTCTTTTCACCTATAATATTTTACTTCAGGCTGTCATTTCTATCATATTTTACAGTAATTTTAAAAAGTGATTTTCCTTATAAATCCAAATCACACATAGGTTTTTGTTGAGAAGAAAAAAGGTAGAACTGATAGAAGTCATTTCCTTAGCCATGGCCAAGAACTGGAAAATGGAAAGTGACTTCTTATCAACCCTATTCTAACATATCAGCATATGATTGAGTCAATGCTCAAATGCTGAAATGATCACAAGGATACTCTCTTTTTATCTGGCGATTAATAGACTTTGAAGAAACAAATATACCAAATAAAAATGGATTATGGGGAATTATCTTGGGAAGAAAAAATAAATAATTAATAGTGGTCATAACAGAGATCTTGTTGAAAAGAATTTTTTTTAGAATAACAAGTGTAACATATTGGAGCCGGCTAAACTAAGCTTCTTGAATGTATAGAAATTAGAGGTTAACCTTTTTACACTGTCTTTTCAGTGAGGAGAATTTCCCATCCAATCTCCCTGATCTTTATAATTATAACTTCTAGGAATGTGTGAAGATGCTCCTGTGCTGTTTATTCTCTCTATAGCTTCCACCTCAGTTCTCCAGCACTGAATTATCTGGAATTTCAATGAATGAAGAATATGTTTCAGTGCGGCTTCTGAAGTATTAGTTTTTCTAACCTGTGGGGAAGTGGCTACCTGAAAATGAACCCAACATGAAAGAAGTTAAACCTAGAGATGGAGACAGAGAAGCCAACCCGAAATACACTGCTTGAAACTGAATCCAGTGCCATTTGAAGCCAGACATAATTCTGGACTTTGTAGTTAAGTTAACTGATATATTCCTTTGTTATGAAGTGCTGTGAGCAGGATTTTTGTCCCTTACAATTAAAAATAATCTTTATATATACGTGTGTGTGTGTGTGTGTGTGTGAGAGAGAGAGAGATCTTACAGTACCATGCCATGCTTTTTATTTGTGCTTTAACAGTTTTAATATTGTATCTATATCTATGATGGTTTTTCTTCTTCCAGATGGTAAACTAAAAGAAGAAAAATGTTATATTTGTTTTGTTCAACACTTCTATTTCTATAAACTACTTGCATTTTTCTCTCCAGCCTTCAGTAACCCCTAGTTCAGTGAATGCCCCATGTGCACAGTTCTGTAAAAGGCAGTGCCCTATACAAACTGATGGTTTGATGCAAATTCTCCTTGTTCTTGTTCTCTGAAAAACAACATAAAATGTGTGACCTAGATTTGGCCAATCAGAGCTTTGTGTTCTCATCTTTGAATCTTGGTTTAATGACACAGAGACAATGGGAGAGTTAGAATATATTTTATAGCATTAGCAATGATATTCCTGAGGGGTAATATCATCTTAACCAACATTTTTTACATCCATGCAACCTCTTGGGCAGCCTTAGTTACCAATAATCTTTCAGTCCCAGTCCTGCATAGGCCAGTTTCTTTATTATTTGTTGTTCTCTTGCACTTCTCTTGCAAATTTTCTTTTTATCTGAGCCAAAGATTTTTTTAGCATTGTTTGCCTCCAAAATATCCTGACTTAAATAAGTAAAACTTCTGTTACGGAAAAAAAAACCTCAGAATTTTTCTTTTCTATGTAGGAAAAAACCCAGTTCCCTCTATTGTATGTTATTCCCTGTGTGTCTCTTGTACCGCTCACCAAATGTGCGGTTTTTCACCCAGCAAATAATTCTGACGCCAGCTAGGTATCTTGCATGTTAACTAAATTCTGACATTCTCTACCTGAAGATAACATTAGATCTGGCAGGTTAAGTGCTCAGTCCCACAATGCTTGCCAATCGCAAGTAGTAGGTCCAAAAGTTAACCACAACCTTTGCCCAATTTGGCTACAAATCAAAGCTTCTTATGACCTTCTCCCCATTGGATTTAATTAATTTGCTAACAAAACTCAGGGAAACATTTACTTACGTTTTTCAGTTTATTATAGAAAGATATAATAAAGGATACAGGTGAGCATGCAGATGAAAGAGATGTGTAAGGCAAGGTATGTGGGAAGGGCTGCAGAGCTCTAACACCTCTCCAGGTGCTCCACTCACCTAGCATCTTCTTGTGGTCAGTTGCACAGAAGCTCCTGAACTCCGTAGTTTGGGTAATTTATGAAGGCTTCAACATGTAGGTCTGATCTCACGAGAATAGGGTGAGAGGAGGACAGGGCTGAATTCCAAGTTTCTAATCGTGGCATGGTCTTGCTCATGACAAGCCCTCATCCAGGAACCATCTAGGAGCCCACCCAAACTTGTCTTAGTAGAAAAAGAACATGATCCTAATGATCTTATCACTTAGAAAATTACAACGCTTTTAGGAGCTCTGTGCCCATGACCAACATATATATTTTCTATTATCTCACAGCTTCCATAATTAGCACAGAATAAGCAGCTCATAAATAATTATTAAAAATATAAATTTTGGTAAAGATGATTTAGGGAAGAAAATATGTTTCCATGTGTCTGGACATTTTTCTTGCACTGATTTCAGGTCTATAAATATATATGAAGAGGCACCATAGTAAGCTATCTCATGTATACAAATATGGGTAAAACACAGTAATTTATTTCAAAATACTTATGTTATAATTAAGGACTTCTAAGACTAATAATAGAGATAAAAGACAACTATTAGCTAATTCTCCCTAGAATTCTATTTTTACCAGAATTATTAATAACTAAACATGTTACACCTAGAAATATTTATTTAATTAAAAATAGTTACTGAGATGGACAAGGCAGTGGTGCAGTGGATAGAGCATCAGACTGGGATAAGAGGACCCAGGTTCGAAATCTTAAGGTAGCTGGATTGAGCGTGGGTTCATCCAGCTTGAGCACTGGCTCACTAGGAGCATGGGGTGTCTGGCTTGAGTGTGAGATCATAGACATGATCTCATGGTATCTGGCTTGAAGTCGAAGGTCACTGGCTTGATCCCAAGGTCACTGGCTTGAACAAGGGGCCATTTACTCTGCTGTAAGTCCCAGTCAGGGCACATATGAGAAGGTAATCAATGAACAATTAAGGTACTGCAATGAAAAATTGATGTTTCTCATCTCTCTCCCTTCTTGTCTGTCTGTCCCTATCTGTCCCTCTCTCGGTCTCTCTCTCTCTCTCTCTGTCTCCATCACAAAAAAAAAGAAAAAAGAATAGTTATTGAGCATCTCTTAGGTGCTAGGCACATGCTAAATGCTAAGGACATAGCACAGTACACGACAGTCAAAACTGTGCTCTATAGAACTTATATTCTCACTTATATTCATTTACTTATTAAAGACAAATTTTACATATATAAATTTTTTTTCATTAATTTTTTTTAAATTTACTAGGATGACATTTGTTATTAAAATTATGGAGGTTTCAGATATACAATTCTATAATACATCAGCTGTATATTGCATTGTGTGTTCAGCCCCCCAAGTTAAGGCTCCTTCTATCACCATCTATTACCCCTCTACCCTCCTTCATCTGCTCCAGCCCCTTGTCCCTCCTACAATTCCCACACTGTTATCTGTGTCTATAAGCTTGTTTTATTTTCTGCTTAACCCCTTCCCCTTTACACCCAGCTTCCCAATAAGCTTTCTTACATTTAAAAAAAAATGCATTCTGTCTTATATTTATGCTAACTATCAAAGCAAGGTTCTTCTTTCCATTTTTGATATATTAAAACTTTTTCAAACACTGCACACCTCTTTTGAGTGGGTTTTCTAGTCTCTCATTATTTGAATCCAAATTAAACAGGATACACAGATTTTTTTCAGAAAGAATTACAAAAAGAGCACTAGTTCACTAACATGAAAACATTACCTTCTACTTGTCATTATCATGCAAAAATTATAGTCATTAATTCAGTTGTATTAACATCTTTCATTAAGGAACTGTTATTACTATGTAATCAAGAAAAGGTTAAAAGGCCCTTTCTCTTTAAAATGGCCTATTTTTGAGAAACCACAGTAATGACTCTAATAGATATCAAGATTTATAAGGCTTCAAAATCCTTAGCTCTTTATTCTCGCTTTTTGCTCTCTTTCTGTGAAAATAAAAATGTTATTAAGAAATAATATGCACAAGAATATAAAATATAAAAACAACTTTTATCCATTATATACAAAGGGGGAGACAGGAAATGGGAAGTCAAAGAATAAAACTGTAATATAGGAAATATAAAATCAGCTGCATAAAGAGATATTTCTCAGAGTATAGTGCCTTTATTAAGAATTCATTCACCCATGGTAAAATGGAGATGTTTTTTGAAGTAAATAACATTCTTATTCAGTTTACAATTCAAAAATCACAAAATTGCTAAGGGTTCTAGCAATGCCACCAAACAACCTTTATTCATTTCTTCTTCTTCTTCTTCTTCTTCTTCTTCTTCTTCATATTGTAATGGTTTCAGGACTCCATAGGAGTCTGGATGTCCAGGGCTCAGAAGGAAGAGTTCTGCACTGTGTGTAGGAAGCAAAGCCCCACAAGTTGCAGTCTGTCCTCCTATCACTGTCTTACTATTATCAGGGCTCCTTTCTTTTTCCTTCTAGCTATCATGCAGAGGCATTTTTTAAATATCTTATTTGAGCAACCCATTTTATAGGTGTGCAATCTGAGGCTCATAAGTCTTGTGGAAAATATGTATTCAAAGTCATACACCTCTTACATAGGTTTCCATCACTCAAAGATCTACTCCTTCAGTGTGACTAGAGGGAAATTATTTTAATGATTGTTACCACTGGCTTATTGTTGTGACAAGTTCCATTAATCTGATGTTAGAATGAACACTTCATTGCAAATAAATGAGTTTGGTCTATTTTTTCTTAAGGTAAGCTTTGTGGGAGTTGAAAACACAAACACATACAAGGATGCATTGGACAATGAACAAAGCAAATCTGTCAAGTTCATACCTGGGAAAATTAATCAAAACAAGATAGCTATCAATAAGACTAAGGTTGATAGAGCTTGATCCTGATGTGTTCAATATAATGTTTACTGAAAGTAAAACAACTTCAAATATAGAAGAAATTCTGACATCTAAAACAAAGAGAAATCAGGCTTGGTAAAATTGTTCTGCATCTAAAAATGGACCCTTTACTTAGAAACAAGTTACAGTTTACAAAACATATTCTAACAATATTTTACTTTAAATGTTGATTAACAAGGCACAATAAACATCACACTGTCCTCCTTTTATAGCTTAGCGAGTTTTAAGTTCAAGACTTTTTGAAAAGTTCAAGACTACTATGAATAAAATCTGTCAGCACACTGGTTATAAAGTTTTCTCTCTTGATTTGTAAAGCAAAACCAAGTTCTCAGATGACAGGATGTACAAGAATTACCTACGAAACTTCCAAAAGCTGCAAATTTTCCCCTAGGGAGATTCTGATCCAGTCGAACTTCTTTGAAGCCATGGGGTCTGCAGTTGAACAAGTGCTCCAGTGATTCTGATGAAAGTGGTCCTGGAACATATTTTCTAAAACTCTGCTTTTAAAACGCTGACTGCTTCATGAAATATTAACCTAAGTGGATCTTTCTTTCACATTCTTGGCACCTTTGGCAGTCCTTCAATGCCTCACTAGTCCTTGCACTGAAAGGTTTCATGTAGTGGCCAAATTTTCAATTAAACACAATTCTACTCAAATTTAAATCACACACACCATTTATCACATCTGTTAAACCTGCTGACTAAATAATGTTTATGTTCCACTTCAGATGTGCCTCATTTTGGTGATGAATTAAGAGATTCCTATAAAGTAGCCTATCTACCTGTTACTAGCTGTCATGTGTATATAAGGAGTTACTATATGATCCTTAGGTGCTGGTGTTGAAAGTGACAGGAGAGACAGAGGTATGAGGGGAAACCAACCAGCTGCTTATGCAGTCAAACAAAGCTGTGTTTCATTGGAAGATAACTGCCTGATAATCTAATTCACAGATTTTCAGGTTAAAGAATTCCATTTTGTCAGAATGGCTCAAATTCAGAATAAAGAAGAAAAAGAGTTCAATAATAATAACAGCAAAAGACAATTATATGAACAACATTCTCAAGAAGTAATGACTGCTTATATGTCATTTTACTAAGCAACACCTATGCACTTTATCATTTATCTTAATTCTAAGCCAATTATCTAAGGTAGGTAATAATGTTACACATATTTAGCACAAGAGAAAACTAGGTTAACCAAATGCCCTAGAAACTAGTGAGTACACCAGAATGAAAATCTACAAATGTACCATCAGAATTATAACTAAGAAAGTAACCCTAGAGTATTACCTTTCTACCAAAAAATCTACATGGGAAATAAAATTGATAAGAGCAATGAGAGTAGGTTAGTTGAATGAACCTAATAGTTAATGACATCAAGCTATGGTAGCCTAGGAATCCATGGAGAGTGCTGGAGAATTGCTGACAAATTATTCTTCTCAGAGGTCCCTTCCCCCTTTCTTCATGCTTTGGCTAACTATGCTATCTTGAGGAAAGTTCATGTCATTGATCCGCCTATTTTTACTTCATATCAATTTCATTCCAGTTATGCACTCCTGAGCCTACTCCCCAATCACCTTGATTGGGTGGACTTTTCTCAAATCTCCAGGATAAACTGAAAGACCATTTCACAGGATGAATTACTTCATTGGATAACTAACCTACTACATTATTTATTGATTCTTACTACTATAGTTTTCATGGATTAGTATTTTCATATCTGAAAAAGCTTCTTGCTCTATCCATCTGCTTATTATATAGGAAACCAAGACAAAGTAATAAGTACCTTAGGCAATATAAAAAAAATTTTGCAATGCGATTCAATCAATTGATAAATATTTATTGAGGGTTTATTTTATACAAGGCAATGAGCTGAGTGCTGTTTCATTTGCTCCATATTATAAACACACCTTTCTAACACTGCAATGCTGAACTTCAGAAACTGGAAACTCAGAAAGAGTTTACTTAGTAATACATTAAAAAAAAAACTTCCATCTTGTAACAAAAATTTGGTTAGCACTACACAAACATCTAGTAACTTCCCTGATATTTTTCCATAAAGTTTTTTTTTTTTAATTTAGGTAGGTTTCATTTCTACGGAAAGTTTCAAAGTACAGAAAGTTCCTATCACTCTATCACTTCTATTGTTAATATCTAATATACTATGGAACATTGATCTCAACTAGGAACCAACATACCTAAACTGCACACTTAATTTTAAATTCAATATTTTTCTCCCAGGTCCTTTTTCTATTCCAAAACCCCATTCAGAACACCGTATTACATGTAGTCATCTTGTGTCCTCTGGTGTATGACAATTTGTTGACTTTCCTTGCTTTTGATGACCTTCAGTTTGGTGTAGTGCCGGTCAGATACTTGCAGAATGATCTCTAATCTAGGTTTGTCTGATAGTTGTTTCTTTTTTCATTTTTAGACTGGGATCACAGGATTTTGAGAGGAAAACTGCAGAAGTGAAGTGCCATTCTCATCACGTCTTATCAAGGATGTAGTACTTATCATTCATGGCTCACCCTGATCACCAAGCTTATTCCCCTGTAAAGTAATTTTTGTTTTCCTACTGTTCTCAGAAAGTGAGTCACTAAACAGAGTCCACACTGTGTCAGAAAGGGGAGAAGTGGGTGTCAATTTCTATTTCCTAGATAGATGTGGTAATCAGTCTACATAAATTATTTGCAATTGGTCTGTAGAAGAAATGTATCTCACCTTCCCCATTGATTTACTTGTTTAATTGTTTATTTTATTAGGCTAGATATTTGTTTTATGGATATTTTCTACTGTAGGCTATGACACAATAATATGGTTTATATTCTATTACTCAAATATTCCAACGTTTGCCATTAGGTATTATTTCACATTGTCTCCCACATCCCCTTGACATGCCATCCTCCTTTTGTTTTATGAGTACTTCTTTATTTTCTATAATGCCCTTGACTTTGTTTCTGATTTGCTCCCAAACCTTGAACAAGTGTCACTTTACCCTTACATGCATTGATATTAATCTGGTAAATTATTTGTTATACTAATAACAATTATAATGTAGTAAATAGCTTTTTTAAATTTATTGATCAGTTTTAGAGAAAGAAGAAGGAACAAAAGGAAAGAGAGAGATAGAAATATCCATCTGTTTTTGTATATGCCCTAACGGGAATCAAACCGGTAACCTCTGCACATCAGGATGATGAGGATGCTCCCACCAACTGAGCCAACAAGGCACGGCACAATGTAGCATAGCTTTAAAAAAAGGGGGGGTGGGGACTAAATTCATTTTAAAATTTTGCTCAGAAAAGGAAAAAACTGAAAATGAAGTTTATTTCTTAAAAACAACACTGGCAAAATTATAGAAAATGGAAGAAAGAAAATGTAAAATTTAGATTACATTTAAATGAAACAAAGCATTATTAATGGCTCATTAATTGAATGATCAGATCAAACAGCCTTGATGATTATAGGGCACTCAACTCAAAATTGACTATTTGTGCAGTTTCTTACATAAATGTCATGTATATCCTTCAGGACATAATTTAACCTGCCACCCCTTTTGGAAGCACCGATCATGATCTTCTGGAAAGAATAAACATTTATTGTAAGTTTTCCTGTTTGATTCTATTTGGTAAGATCTTAGAAGAAGCTACAAGACATAATCCTGATCGCTACACAGTCATGTTGCTTCTTAGGATATGAGATATTGATTTGATCATTTTATCCCATTTCTGCTTATGACGATCTGTTGTACCATGTAATAAGATAGTTGCTATTAGATAACTTTTAGGACTCTGTATATCTAATGATTATTACTATAATCTAAATAAACATAACAGTCAAGAGATTGGGCCAGGAATGACTTCGGAGCCATAATATTAGATTTTCCACATAAAGTCAGAAAAATGTCTTATTCTTCATCAGATTCTTTACAGCTAGATAGTGGGATACCAACAATGTCCCTAAGTTTAAAAAATCATACTGGTTCTTTCTCTATTTTTAATGGTAATAGTAAAAAATTCTAAAACATTTTTAAAGAAATAGGTAGCGTATATTTATTCCAATAGAAAACAAATCCTTTTAGAGATGACATCAGAGTAATGGCGGAGTAGGAAGCGATACCGATAAATCTCCCCCAAAACTCAACAAGATCTTCAACCAGAAACAGAAAAACCTATACTTGGAGCCTCCAGATGCTTCACAATACACCCGAAGGTATGGTCGAGTGAAAAATTGGCTAAATATATAACCAAATCCTGAAGGAAATAGGGAGTAAGAAATGCTCCGCCTTCCTCACTAACCTAAACAGGGCGGCTTTCTCTGGTAACTGTGAATATAGAAACTGAGGCGGGCAAAGGGGGTGAATACATCCAGGCCGCGCACAAAAGGCCAAACAAGGCTGTGGCACGGAGATCTTAGCGGAGGAAAAACTGTTCCTGTGGCAAGCCGGGCAATACAAGCTAACACTCGCGCCAAACCCAAACAAAGAAAGACAAGCGGGGCAGCCATTTTACCCATTCTCCTGGTTGGTGCGCAGTTAGTGGGCGAGAGATCTCTTCCTAATCCCCAGAAGTGGGTGTCCGTGTTGCCCCACAGAGAGGCAGGGTCAGAGGCCTTTCTGTGGGCCGAAAGCAGAATCTCTGGGCAGCCCCAGCGCCCTGGGAAAGCCGCGCACGGGAGGGAGCGAGAACTAAATCCAACGGTGGAAATTTTCCGTGCTGGTGAGGGTTTCACTCAGGGAAACGCGGCCGGCCTCATATCCTGGTGTGCGCGCGCAGATAGGTAGTGAGCGATTCCTCCGAGTGCCTCGGCAGGGCGCGCCCGTGTTATCACACAGAGGGGCAGAGTCAGGGGCCTTTGTGTGGGCAAAAGCGGAATCTCAGGCTGCCCCAGCACCTTGCAAAAGCCGCGCACGGGGACGGAGCGAGAGCGAATTCCAGCGCTGCAAATTTCCATGCGGTTGGGGGTTTCACTCAGAGCGTGAGACTACTGGCCGGATATCCTGGTCTGCGCGTGCAGATAGTGAATGAGAGTTTCCTCCAAGCACCCCGGAAGTGGGTGCCCGCCTGTGTTACCGGACAGAGTGGCAGAGCCAGAGGTCTTTGAGTGGGCGGAAAGCCCGCCTGATTATGCTAGCAGCTCTGACTGACTGAGCCTTACCCATAGCCCTGTGCTGAGTGGAAATAGAGTGGGGAGTTGCCAGCTCTTTGAACCTCTTACTATCCAGGCAGAGGCAGCAACAACCCCATAGCTGGATTATCAGGCTACTAATTGAGGAAGGAAAGACTAGGAGAAAGGCTCCAGGAACACGGACTCTCTCACTGTCGGAGCCTATGAAAGCTAATGAGCCTTGACTCCCAACGAGACTAAAGCACAATACATGACATTGCCATAGAGACTTATCAACTGCAAACCTCTACCTGAGCGTGCCAAAGGGGCAGAACCTGGGTACAGAGTCACCAACCAGGAAGAGGGAGAGAAAAGAAAAAACAAGAAGATAACCTCTCAAAATCAAGAATAATCTGCAGACTTTATAACCTATCCCATTTTATTATATTTGTTCGTTTGTTTCTCTTATCTTCATTCTTGATACTTTTTTTCCTCCTCCAATTTGGCCGATTAACTCTCTGCCGGTCTTACTCTCTCCTCTCCTTGAACTACACTACCCATAAGTGTTACATCTCCCATTATCTTTTTTCTCCTCTTCCTTTCTCTCTATGAGGATTGCACTCCAAAACCCTTAACTCTCTCTCTCTCCTTTCTTTTTTCTTCTTTTACTGGTTCCCTCTTTTTTTCTCTCTCTCTCTTTCTTTTCTCCCTCTATATTAGTTTCTTCCTTTCTCCTTTACATCTCCTCTCATTCAAACCTCAATAACAAACAAATTATCTTATCTGGGACTCAAATTTATGTTTGTGGCATTTTGGGGGTTTTTTACTTCACCTTTTTAACTCACTAGCAGTGCTCCCATCCCTGGCTCTCCATTTTATCTAGTTCTTGTTCCACTAAATACAATAGTATTTTTTTAATTTGTCCCCCCATTTTTCTGTTCTCTTATTCCTCTCATCATAACTCTTAGACAACACCAACACCTAAAAGCAAATCATTTTATTCTTGACCCAAATTTTTTCCTTATTTGCTTTTTGTGGGTCCATACCGCCCCCCCCTTTTTTTTCCTTTTTTTTTTTGCCACTTTATTACTTTTCCCCAATTCAGGACCTCCATCACAGGCATTGTTTGTTATAATTCACAGTTCACCACAAGATTTTCTCAAGAAAAAGGGGAGAGGAGAGGAGAGGAAAAAAGGAGGGGGGGAATAATTTCCTTTTTTTAAAAATTATTATTTTATTTTTCTTTATTTCATTATTAATTTTTTTTAAAAAAAAACAACTCTTTTTGATTTTTTATTTTTTTAACTTTTTATTCTTTATTAAATCTCATTAATACTATCAACAAAACCACCCTCAGATGCCATTAAGGAAGAGAAAATCGAATATCATGGATACAAAAGAAAGAGAGGTAACACAGCTAGATGAGGAAAAATCTATGGAGAAAAAATTTAATATATTGGAAACCTTGGAGCTAAATAACAGAGAATTCAAGATAGAAATCCTAAAAATCCTCCGAGATATACAAGAAAACACAGAAAGGCAATTTAGGGAGCTCAGAAAACAACTCAATGAACACAAAGAATATATTTCCAAAGAAATTGAAACTATAAAAACAAATCAAACAGAGATGAAAAACTCAATTCACGAGCTGAAAAACAAAGTAACAAGCTTAGCTAATAGAACAGGTCAGATAGAAGAGAGGATTAGTGAAATAGAAGACAAGCAACTTGAGGCACAACAGAGAGAAGAAGAAAGAGACTCAAAAATTTAAAAAAATGAGATAGCCCTACAAGAATTATCTGACTCCATCAAAAAGAATAACATAAGAATAATAGGTATATCAGAGGGAGAAGAGAGAGAAAATGGAATGGAGAACATACTCAAACAAATAATAGATGAGAACTTCCCAAGCCTGTGGAAAGAACTAAAGCCTCAAATTCAAGAAGCAAACAGAACACCGAGTTTTCTTAACCCCAACAAACCTACTCCAAGGCATATCATAATGAAATTGACACAAACCAACAGCAAAGAAAAAATTCTCAAGGCAGCCAGGGAAAAGAAGAATACAACATATAAAGGAAGGCCCATTAGATTATCATCAGATTTCTCAGCAGAAACTCTACAAGCTAGAAGAGAGTGGACCCCAATATTTGAAGTCCTGAAAGAGAGAAACTTTCAGCCATGAATACTATACCCATCAAAGCTATCCTTCAAATATGAAGGAGAAATAAAAACATTCACAGATACAGAAAAGATGAGGGAATTTATCATCAGAAAACCCCCACTCCAGGAATTACTAAAGGGGGTTCTCCAATCAGATACAAAGAACAAAAAAAAAACAGAGCCACAAGTAAAAGCTCCAAGAAGAACACAATAAAACCAAATTTAAACTGTGACAACAACAAAAAGAAAGAGGGGGAGAAGATGGAGATTAACAGTAGCAAAGGACGATGGAGTGCAAAAGTACTCACAAAATAGTTTGCTACAATGAACAGGGTAGGGACCCTTTTCATTACTCAAAGGTAACCACCATTGAAAACACCACCACAGAAGCACATGAGATAAAAAAGATAGCAACAGAGGAAAGATGTATGGAATACAACCAAATAAAAACAAAAGATAGAAAAACGAAAGAGAAGGATCAAACAAGACACAAAACTAACAGAAAGCAAGATATAAAATGGCAATAGGGAACTCACAAGTATCAATAATTACACTAAATGTAAACGGATTAAACTCACCAATAAAAAGGCACAGAGTAGCAGAATGGATTAAAAAAGAAAATCCAACTGTATGCTGCCTACAGGAAACTCATCTAAGTAACAAGGATAAAAACAAATTCAAAGTGAAAGGCTGGAAAACAATACTCCAAGCAAATAACATCCAAAAAAAAGCAGGTGTAGCAATACTCATATCGGATAATGCTGACTACAAGACAGGAAAAGTACTCAGAGATAAAAATGGCCATTTCATAATGGCTAAGGGGACACTGAATCAAGAAGACATAACAATTCTTAATATATATGCAGCAAACCAAGGAGCACCAAAATATTTAAGACAGCTACTTATTGACCTTAAAACAAACACTGACAAAAATACAATCATACTTGGAGACCTCAATACACCGCTGACGGCTCTAGATCGGTCATCCAAACAGAGAATCAACAAAGACATAGTGGCCTTAAACAAAACACTAGAGCACCTGGATATGATAGACATCTACAGGACATTTCATCCCAAAGTGACTGAGTATACATTTTTCTCCAGTGTACATGGATCATTCTCAAGAATTGACCATATGTTGGGCCACAAAAACAACATCAGCAAATTCAGAAAAATTGAAGTTGTACCAAGCATATTTTCTGATCATAAAGCCTTGAAACTAGAATTCAACTGCAAAAAAGAGGAAAAAAATCCCACAAAAATGTGGAAACTAAACAACATACTTTTAAAAAATGAATGGGTCAAAGAAGAAATAAGTGCAGAGATCAAAAGATTTATACAGACTAATGAAAATGACAATACGACATATCAGAATCTATGGGATGCAGCAAAAGCAGTGATAAGAGGGAAGTTCATATCACTTCAGGCATATATGAACAAACAAGAGAGAGCCCAAGTGAACCACTTAACTTCCCACCTTAAGGAACTAGAAAAAGAAGAACAAAGACAACCCAAAACCAGCCGAAGAAAGGAGATAATAAAAATCAGAGCAGAAATAAATGAATTAGAGAACAGAAAAACTATAGAAAAAATTAATAGAACAAGGAGCTGGTTCTTTGAAAAGATCAATAAAATTGACAAACCCTTGGCAAGACTTACCAAGGAAAAAAGAGAAAGAACTCATATAAACAAAATCCAAAATGAAAGAGGAGAAATCACCACGGACACCGTAGATATACAAAGAATTATTGTAGAATACTATGAAAAACTTTATGCCACTAAATTCAACAACCTAGAAGAAATGGATAAATTCCTAGAACAATACAACCTTCCTAGACTGAGTCAAGAAGAAGCAGAAAGCCTAAACAGACCTATCAGTAGAGAAGAAATAGAAAAAACCATTAAAAACCTCCCCAAAAATAAAAGTCCAGGCCCTGACGGCTATACCAGCGAATTTTATCAAACATTCAAAGAAGACTTGGTTCCTATTCTACTCAAAGTCTTCCAAAAAATTGAAGAAGAAGCAATACTTCCAAACACATTTTATGAGGCCAACATAACCCTCATACCAAAACCAGGCAAGGATGGCACAAAAAAAGAAAACTACAGACCAATATCTCTAATGAATACAGATGCTAAAATACTAAACAAAATACTAGCAAATCGAATACAACAACATATTAAAAAAATAATACATCATGATCAAGTGGGATTCATCCCAGAATCTCAAGGATGGTTCAACATACGTAAAATGGTTAACGTAATACACCATATCAACAAAACAAAGAACAAAAACCACATGATCTTATCAATAGATGCAGAAAAGGCTTTTGATAAAATACAACACAATTTTATGTTTAAGACTCTCAACAAAATGGGTATAGAAGGAAAATATCTCAACATGATAAAGGCCATATATGATAAACCATCAGCTAACATCATATTAAATGGCACTAAACTGAAGGCTTTCCCCCTTAAATCAGGAACAAGACAGGGTTGTCCACTCTCTCCACTCTTATTTAATGTGGTACTAGAGGTTCTCGCCACAGCAATCAGACAAGACAAAGAAATAAAAGGCATCCATATCGGAAAAGAAGAAGTAAAGGTATCACTTTTTGCAGATGATATGATCCTATACATCGAAAACCCCAAAGAATCCACAAAAAGACTACTAGAAACAATAAGCCAATACAGTAAGGTCGCAGGATACAAAATTAACATACAGAAGTCAATAGCCTTTCTATATGCCAACAATGAAACAACTGAGAAGGAACTCAAAAGAATAATCCCCTTCACGATTGCAACAAAAAAAATAAAATACTTAGGAATAAACATAACAAAGAATGTAAAGGACTTATATAATGAAAACTATAAACCATTGTTAAGGGAAATTGAAAAAGATATAATGAGATGGAAGAATATACCTTGTTCTTGGCTAGGAAGAATAAATATAATCAAGATGGCTATATTACCCAAAGCAATATACAAATTCAATGCAATTCCCATCAAACTTCCAATGACGTTTTTTAAAGAAATAGAGCAAAAAATCATCAGATTTATATGGAACTATAAAAAACCCCGAATAGCCAAAGCAATCCTAAAGAAAAAGAATGAAGCTGGGGGCATAACAATACCTGACTTCAAACTCTATTATAGGGCCACGACAATCAAAACAGCATGGTATTGGCAGAAAAATAGACACTCAGACCAATGGAACAGAATAGAAAGTCCAGAAATAAAACCACATATATATAGTCAAATAATTTTTGATAAAGGGGCCAACAACACACAATGGAGAAAAGAAAACCTCTTCAATAAATGGTGCTGGGAAAACTGGAAAGCCACGTGCAAAAGAATGAAACTGGACTACAGTTTGTCCCCCTGTACTAAAATTAACTCAAAATGGATCAAAGATCTAAACATAAGACCTGAAACAATTAAGTACATAGAAGAAGACATAGGTACTCAACTCATGGACCTGGGTTTTAAAGAGCATTTTATGAATTTGACTCCAATGGCAAGAGAAGTGAAGGCAAAAATTAATGAATGGGACTACATCAGACTAAGAAGTTTTTGCTCAGCAAGAGAAACTGATAACAAAATAAACAGAAAGCCAACTAAATGGGAAATTATATTTTCAAACAACAGCTCAGATAAGGGCCTAATATCCAAAATTTACAAAGAACTCATAAAACTCAACAACAAACAAACAAACAATCCAATAAAAAAATGGGAAGAGGATATGAACAGACACTTCTCCCAGGAAGAAATACAAATGGCCAACAGATATATGAAAAGATGCTCATCTTCTTTAGCTATTAGAGAAATGCAAATCAAAACTGCAATGAGATACCACCTCACACCTGTTCGATTAGCTATTATTAGCAAGACAGGTAATAGTAAATGTTGGAGAGGCTGTGGAGAAAAAGGAACCCTCATCCACTGTTGGTGGGAATGTAAAGTAGTACAATCATTATGGAAGAAAGTATGGTGGTTCCTCAAAAAACTGAAAATAGAACTACCTTATGACTCAGCAATCCCTCTACTGGGTATATACCCCAAAAACTCAGAAACATTGATACCTAAAGACACATGCAGCCCATGTTTATTGCAGCATTGTTCACAGTGGCCAGGACATGGAAACAACCAAAAAGCCCATCAATAGATGACTGGATAAAGAAGATGTGGCACATATACACTATGGAATACTACTCAGCCATAAGAAATGATGACATCGGAACATTTACAGCAAAATGGTGGGATCTAGATAACATGATACGAAGCGAAATAAGTAAATCAGAAAAAACCAGGAACTGCATTATTCCATACGTAGGTGGGACATAAAAGTGAAACTAAGAGACATTGATGAGAGTGTGGTGGTTACGGGGGGGAGGGGGAAATGGGAGAGGGAAAGGGGGAGGGGGATGGGCACAAAGAAAACAAGATAGAAGGTGACAGAGGACAATCTGACTTTGGGTGACGGGTATGCATCATAATTGAATGACAAGATACCCTGGTCTTGTTATATTTGAATATATGTATCCTGATTTATTGATGTCACCCCATTAAAAAAATAAAATTATTTATAAAAAAAAAAAAGAAAGAAAACAAATCCTTTTAAAGGGTGGGGCAAAAGTAGGTTTACAGTTGTTCACAGGGAAATTAATACAACAATTAATAAATAATAATACAAGCGGTAGAGCGTCGGCCTGGTGTGTGGAAGTCCTGGGTTTGAATCCTGGTCAGGGCTTACAGGAGAAGCACCCATCTGCTTCTTCACCCTTCCCCCCCCTTCCTTTCTATCTCTCTCTTCCCCTCGTGTAGCCAAGGCTCCATTGGAGCAAAGTTGGCGGGAGCCATGAGGACGGCTCCATGGCCTCCACCTTAGGCGCTAGAACGATTCCAGCCACACCTAAGTTATGCCCTAGATGGGCAGAACATCGCCCCCTGGTGGGCATGCTGAGTGGGTTCCAGTCAGGCACATGCAGGAGTCTGTCTGACTGCCTCCCCGCTTCTAACTTTGGATAAATAAATAAATAATAAATAAATAAAACAAGAATAAACTCTGTATTTTGCATACTCACAGCTATAAGCTTACTTTTGCCCCACCCTGTATGAAAAAAGTATACTAGTGAAGCGACTCCAAATGCTAGCTTTTTAATCTCACTGTATTAGTTATGCTAATTTGGGGACAATATGTCAACTCTTGTGAATTTCCTACATAGCAAGTTTGGGGCAAAAGAATCATGAGTTTCAGAAAATAATGGAATTAATGGTCTTGCTTATGTGTTGAGAATGTCATGCAGCAAAGAATAGAATCTTTTGCTTATTTATATTACCTACCTCAAAATTTATATCAAAAAAAATAAATAGGGTTTTTTTATTATGCATGCTGGAATATTATTATAGACAGATCTAAGAACAAATTCCTATGACACTATTTACTATTTGTTTCACCTCAGCCAAGTAAGCTCTTTGAATCTCTGCCTTCTTGTCTGTAAAACCCATTTAGGGTTAACATGACGGTGAAAGTGAAATAAATGTAATGCGTACATGGTTTCCGCTAGCTAGTTCAAGCCTCAATAAATAGTGGTTGTTATGATAATTATTAGTCAACAGATTTTAACTATCTTATAAATACAAATACTCACCTCACTATTAGGCCTAGATCCTGGATAAGATAGGTTTGTACACATATAGACTCCAGACCTGAGTCTTGTAATGCTTTCCTCTCAGATGGTTTAATTGAGAAGTTTTCAGTGAAGGACTATTTAAAGGGATAGACTTAAAAGAAATCAACAACAACAACAAAATGACCAGGCATCCAGGTGAGTTAGTTCTATAAATAAAATCCTCTTTTATATGAGTTCTATTGATCCTACAGGTTCAGTTGTTCTTGAGATTTCTAATTGATACCACCTCTGAATTTTCTGGAGTTTATTTTTTAACCCCAGGCATGCATGCATCTTTTAAATGCATCTAAGATACTTACTAGTTTCTGATTCCCAGGTCTCATTAGCATATTTCCATTAATGTAAGGACTAGTGTGATGTTCTTCTGGTTATCAAGATCATCAATATTCCTGCAGACCTTATTTTGACAGATTTCAGCATAAGGCTGCTTCTGCTGGGTAAAAGCAAACTACTTCCTGTTGTCTTTTCTAAAAGAAATTGAGGAAGCATGTGCCAAATCAATGTTACTTACCAGGTGTCAGGAACTGAATTGATTTTCTTTGAAAGAAAGCTACCTTAAAGTGGAGATTATTATCACCATCTGATTATGTTTGTGATTATTTATAGTCTTTCTTAAAATCTCATGTAGCTACTTTATAAATTAATCAGCTACATTAAAGGTGATATAATAGAAATTACCCACTTCTATGTCTTCAAAATTTTATGGTGAGACTAATCTCTAAATTCTCCCTAGGAAACAGGATTAATATTGGGCGACTAATTTGATGAGGTTGTGGGAGGTGGAAACTTCAGATACTTATACTTGGCTCTTCCTTCCATTGTAATCATTGCTTCATAGGTCAGAGAATCAATGTGGAGCTTCTGTTACTAAATGATCTTTTCCAAATATGCATAAGGAACTGGAAAAACAAGGACACAATATTTGTGGGTTTGCTGAACCCATTTTACAATAAACTTGAGTCAAGAGTCCATTTATCACCATATTACCATAATCCTTTTTGGATTATGGCAGAGTTTTCGATTTCTGGAAGTTAGCAGCACCTCAGAATCTTGTTTCTACTAACTCCTGTATGATCTGGGTATTCTGTTTCCTCTAATAAATTTTCATCTTAATAAGAGTCTTTTCTATGGCCCTGGCCGGTTGGCTCAGTGGTAGAGCGTGGGCCTGGCGTGCAGAAGTCTGGGTTTGATTTCCGGCCAGGGCACACAGGAGAGGCGCCCATCTGCTTCTCCACCCCTCCCCCTCTCCTTCCTCTCTGTGTCTCTCTTCCCCTCCCGCAGCTGAGGCTCCATTGGAGCAAAAGATGGTCAGGGCGCTGGGGATGGCTCCTTGGCCTTTGCCCCAGGCGCTAGAGTGGCTCTGGTCGCGACAGAGGGACGCCCCGTATGGGCAGAGCGTCGCCCCCTGGTGGATCCCGGTCGGGCGCGTGCGGGAGTCTGTCTGACTGCCTCCCCGTTTCCAGCTTCAGAAAAATACAAAAAAAAAAAAAAAAAAAAGTAAAAGAGTCTTTTCTGTTGAAGGTCTGGAGGTCTGGAGGATTTTTTACAAAATATACTTGGTCAGGTTGCAAGGTCTATGTGCAAAACAATTTAACCCCTTAAATATCAAGCAATACTGTGATGGTTAGTTTTATGTGTTAACTTGCCTAGGATATAATTCTCAGTTAGTTAATCAAAAACTAATCTAGCTGTTGCTGTGATGGTATTTTGTAGATCTGGTTAATATCTGCAAATGGTTAATTATTTACAATCTTTTAAGTAAAGGAGATTACCTTTAATAATATGGGGGAGGGGCTCACCCAATCAGTTGGAGGCCTTAGAGCAAAAAGAAGTTTCCTTGAGAAAAAATCCTGCTTTAAAACTGCAATGTCATTTCCCGTCCAAGTTTTCAGCCAGCTAATCTGCCCAACAAATTTCAAATTTGCTGTCTTATAATTGTATGAGCCAATCTCCCTCTTCCTCTCCTTATCCCTCTTCCTCTCTCTCTCTCTCTCTCTCTCTCTCTCTGTGTTTCTCCATCTGTATATACATCTCATTGACAAAGTTACAACCCTAGGCTAGGTGTGCGGCACATCTTCCCTGCGATCTCTTCTAGACACCAGAAAAAAATAAATAAATAACGGAATCAAGTTCTGCTAGCAACAAAGAAGGTGAGAAGAGCCTTTTCAAGTTGCCATTGGTTCCTGGTACAAGTATCATATAATAAAAAGACACTATTAATGAACATAAAGTTATTAAAAATGGCTAAATATTCTCTCCAGTTCTTGACAAACTAGATTTTTTTAAATTAAAATAAACGTTAATGTAATGAACTTTGTGGGAAAAAATCCAGTGGGTACTTTATATTAAAAATATAAATAAATAAAGGCTGAAAAATAATACTGAAGAGACTCCTTTCTCAGGCTTTTTTAAATTTCAAAATTTATATATCTACATTTATTATCTCTTATCAACTATTATGATCTTTTCATAATAGTTACAAAATATGATATATACTTGCTCCTTATAGAAAAAACAAAAAAAATGTTTTCTTTCTCTCTTTAAGGAACAAATTAAAATTTTGAAAATAAAAGTAAGAAAAACCAGTGACTTAAGAGTTTTACTTTTTAGAATTTTATATTACTTTAATAATGCTATAAATTTCCTAGGGGAAAAAAATCTCTGAAATAAGAACTTATATCAAATGTGTTGGGGGAAAAAGTTT
This sequence comes from Saccopteryx bilineata, assembly GCF_036850765.1. Taxonomy (NCBI): domain Eukaryota; kingdom Metazoa; phylum Chordata; class Mammalia; order Chiroptera; family Emballonuridae; genus Saccopteryx; species Saccopteryx bilineata. The sequence goes on from NC_089494.1 coordinate 186,150,000, forward strand.
CAGAAACGTATTATCTTTCTTTAAAAACACATCCACATCTGTTTTTGGAATAAATTTGAAATCTCTTCACATTGTTCTATCTAAAATCTAATATGCAGATAGTCTGACAGTTTCATGTGACTAAGAGCTCAAATCACTTTTTGTTGCATAATACAAAGCCATTATCTGATGACATTTGGCGGACCCTCAGAATTGGCCTATCACTATCACTACCATTTACAAATTTCAAATTGTTTACTCCTAGCTATATTCAGTGCTTGGCTAATAAAAGCTACTCCATAAATAATTAGGCAAGAGAGAAAAAGGAAGAGAAAGAGGAAAGATAAAGCATTCTGTCATATTTCTAAGAATGCTAACCAGTCCACATGCTTGATGGGATTAAGCTCTTAGGGTCTTTCTCTTTGTTTTTACTCCTTGACAAATGTCTTGGTTTGGGGAAGAGGTTTACAAACACCTACACATACTTAGGTACATATTTCTCTCCCTCGTGATTTACAGTCACTGGCTGAAATAGTTTGGGTTCACTGTTGGAAACATTCACTAATTCATCACTGATAATTTCTAGAGAGAAGTAAAGACATTCTTTTTTTTTTTTTTTTTTTATAAATTTTTATTAATGGTAATGGGATGACATTAATAAATCAGGTTACATATATTCAAAGAAAACATGTCTAGGTTATTTTGTCATCAAATTATGTTGCAAACCCCTCGCCCAAAGTCAGATTGTCCTCCGTCACCCTCTATCTAGTTCTCTGTGCCCCTCCCCCTCCCCCTAACTCTCTCCCTAACTCCCTCCCATGTCCTCCCTCCCCCCCCCCCACCCTAGGTAACCACCACACTCTTGTCCATGTCTCTTAGTCTCATTTTTATGTTCCACCAATGTATGGAATCATGTAGTTCTTGTTTTTTTCTGATTTGCTTATTTCACTCCTTATAATGTTATCAAGATCCCACCATTTTGTTGTAAATGATCTGATGTCATCATTTCTTATGGCTGAGTAGTATTCCATAGTGTATATGTGCCACATCTTCTTTATCCAGTCTTCTATTGAAGGGCTTTTTGGTTGTTTCCATGTCTTGGCCACTGTGAACAGTGCTGCAATGAACATGGGGCTACATGTCTCTTCACGTATCAATGTTTCTGAGGTTTGGGGGTATATACCCAGTAGAGGGATTGCTGGGTCATAAGGTAGTTCTATTTGCAGTTTTTTGAGGAACCACCATACTTTCCTCCATAATGGTTGTACTACTTTACAGTCCCACCAACAGTGAATGAGGGTTCCTTTTTCTCCACAGCCTCTCCAACATTTGCTATTACCCGTCTTGTTGATAATAGCTAATCTAACAGGAGTGAGGTGGTATCTCATTGTAGTTTTGATTTGCATTTCTCTAATAACTAATGAAGCTGAGCATCTTTTCATATATCTGTTGGCCATTTGTATCTCTTCCTGGGAGAAGTGTCTGTTCATGTCCTCTTCCCATTTTTTTATTGGATTGCTTGTTTGTTTGTTGTTGAGTTTTATGAGTTCTTTGTAAATTTTGGATATTAGGCCCTTATCTGAGCTGTCGTTTGAAAATATCAGTTCCCATATAGTTGGCTGTTTATTTTGATATCAGTTTCTCTTGCTGAGCAAAAACTTTTAATTCTGATGTAGTCCCATTAATTTATCTTTGCCTTCACTTCTCTTGCCATTGGAGTCAAGTTCATAAAATGTTCTTTAAAACCCAGGTCCATAATTTTAGTACCTATGTCTTCTTCTATGTACTTTATTGTTTCAGGTCTTATATTTAGGTCTTTGATCCATTTTGAATTAATTTTAGTACACGGGGACAGGCTGTAGTCGAGTTTCATTCTTTTGCATGTGGCTTTCCAGTTTTCCCAACACCATTTGTTGAAGAGGCTTTCTTTTCTCCATTGTGTGTTGTTGGCCCCTTTATCAAAGATTATTTGACCATATATATGTGGTTTTATTTCTGGGCTTTCTATTCTGTTCCATTGGTCTGAGTGTCTATTTTTCTGCCAATACCATGCTGTTTTGATTATCGTGGCCCTATAATATAGTTTAAAGTCAGGTATTGTAATGCCCCCAGCTTCATTCTTTTTCCTTAGGATTGTTTTGGCTATTCGGGGTTTTTTATAGTTCCATATAAATCTGATGATTTTTTGTTCCATTTCTTTAAAAAATCTCATAGGGATTTTGATGGGAATTGCATTAAATTTGTATATTGCTTTGGGTAATATGGCCATTTTGATTATATTTATTCTTCCTATCCAAGAACAAGGAATATTTTTCCATCTCATGGTATCTTTTTCGATTTCCCTTAACAATGCTTTGAAATTTTCATTATATAGGTCCTTTATGTTCTTTGTTATGTTTATTCCTAGGTATTTTATTTTTTTTGTTGCAATCGTGAAGGGGATTATTTTTTTGAGTTGGTTTTCTAATATTTCATTGTTGGCATATAGAAAGGCTATGGACTTTTGTATGTTAATTTTGTATCCTGCGACCTTACTGTATTGGTTTATTGTTTCTAATAATCTTTTTGTGGAGTCCTTCGGGTTTTCGATGTATAGGATCATATCATCAGCAAAAAGTGATAGCTTTACTTCTTCTTTTCCGATATGGATGCCTTTTATTTCTTTGTCTTGTCTGATTGCTCTGGCCAGAACTTCTAGCACCACGTTGAATAAGAGTGGAGAGAGTGGACAACCCTGTCTTGTTCCTGATTTAAGGTAGAAAGTCCTCAGTTTTATGCCGTTTAATAGGATGTTGGCTGATGGTTTATCATATATGGCCTTTATCATGTTGAGATATTTTCCTTCTATACCCATTTTGTTGAGAGTCTTAAACATAAAATTGTGTTGTATTTTATCAAAAGCCTTTTCTGCATCTATTGATAAGATCATGTGGTTTTTGTTCTTTGTTTTGTTGATATGGTGTATTACGTTAACCGTTTTGCGTATGTTGAACCATCCTTGAGATTCTGGGATGAATCCCACTTGATCATGATGTATTATTTTTTTAATATGTTGTTGGATTCGGTTTGCCAGTATTTTGTTTAGTATTTTGGCATCTGTATTCATTAGAGATATTGGTCTGTAGTTTTCTTTCTTTGTGCCATCCTTGCCAGGTTTTGGTATGAGGGTTATGTTGGCCTCATAAAATGTGTTTGGAAGTATTGCTTCTTCTTCAATTTTTTGGAAGACTTTGAGTAGAATAGGAACCAAGTCTTCTTTGAATGTTTGATAGAATTCACTAGTATAACCGTCTGGGCCTGGACTTTTATTTTTGGGGAGATTTTTAATAGTTTTTTCTATTTCCTCCCTGCTGATTGGTCTGTTTAGGCTTTCTGCTTCTTCATGACTCAGTCTAGGAAGGTTGTATTGTTCTAGGAATTTATCCATTTCTTCTAGGTTGTTGTATTTGGTGGCATATAATTTTTCATAGTATTCTACAATAATTCTTTGTATTTCTATGATGTCTGTGGTGATCTCTCCTCTTTTATTTTGGATTTTATTTATTTGAGTCCTGTGTCTTTTTTCCTTGGTGAGTCTTGCCAAGGGTTTGTCAATTTTGTTGATCTTTTCAAAGAACCAGCTCCTTGTTTTATTGATTTTTTCTAGTTTTTCTGTTCTCTATTTCATTTATTTCTGCTCTGATTTTTATTATCTCCTTTCTTCGGCTGGTTTTGGGTTGTCTTTGTTCTTCTTTTTCTAGTTCCTTAAGGTGTGAAGTTAAGTGGTTTACTTCGGCTCTCTCTTGTTTGCTCATATAGGCCTGAAGTGATATGAACTTTCCTCTTATTACTGCTTTTGCTGCATCCCAGAGATTCTGATATGTCGTATTTTCATTTTCATTTGTCTGTATATATCTTTTGATTTCTGCACTTATTTCTTCTTTGACCCATTCATTTTTTAAAAGTATGTTGTTTAGTTTCCACATTTTTGTGGGATTTTTTTCCTCTTTTTTGCAGTTGAATTCTAGTTTCAAGGCTTTATGATCAGAAAATATGCTTGGTACAATTTCAATTTTTCTAAATTTGCTGATATTGTCTTTGTGGCCCAACATATGGTCAATTCTTGAGAATGTTCCATGTACACTAGAGAAAAATGTATACTCTGTCGCTTTGGGATGAAGTGTCCTGTAGATGTCTATCATATCCAGGTGTTCTAGTATTTCGTTTAAGGCCACTATATCTTTATTGATTCTCTGTTTGGATGACCGATCTAGAGCCGTCAGCGGTGTATTGAGGTCTCCAAGTATGATTGTATTTTTGTTAGTTTTTGTTTTAAGGTCAATAAGTAGCTGTCTTATATATTTTGGTGCTCCTTGGTTTGGTGCATATATATTAAGGATTGTTATGTCTTCTTGATTCAACTTCCCCTTAATCATTATGAAATGACCATTTTTGTCTCTGAGTACTTTTTCTGTCTTGTAGTCAGCATTATTAGATATGAGTATTGCTACACCTGCTTTTTTGGGGTGCTGTTTGCTTGGAGTATTGTTTTCCAGCCTTTCACTTTGAATTTGTTTTTATCCTTGTTGCTTAGATGTGTTTCTTGTAGGCAGCATATAGTTGGATTTTCTTTTTTAATCCATTCTGCTACTCTGTGTCTTTTTATTGGTAAGTTTAATCCATTTACATTTAGTGTAATTATTGACACTTGTGGGTTCCCTACTGCCATTTTATAAATTGCTTTCTGTTAGTTTTGTATCTAGTTTGATTCTTCTCTTTTGTTTTTCTATCATTTGTTTTTGTTTGTTTGTGTTCCATACTTCTTTCCTCTGTTGCTACCTTTTTTAAGTCAAGTGTTTTTGTGGTGGTTTTTTTAAGGGTGGTTACCATTAAGTAATGAAAAGGGTACCTACCATATTCATTGTAGTACCCTATCTTATAAGTATTTCTGCACTTCATCATCCTTTGCTACTGTTAATCTCCATCCTCTCCCCCCTTTTTTTCCTTTGTTGTCACAGTTTAAGTTTGGTTTTATTGTGTTCTTGGTGGAGCTGTTACTTGTGGTGTTGTTTTCTTTTGTTCTTTGAATCTGGTTGGAAAACCCCCCTTAGTATTTCCTGGAGTGGGGGCTTTCTGTTGATAAATTCTCTCATCTTTTCTGTATTTGTGAATGTTTTTATATCTCCTTCATACTTGAAGGATAGCTTTGATGGGTATAGTATTCTTGGCTGAAAGTTCCTCTCTTTCAGGGCTTTAAATATTGGGGTCCACTCTCTTCTAGCTTGTAGAGTTTCTGCTGAGAAATCTGATGATAATCTAATAGGCCTTCCTTTATATGTTGTACTCTTCTTTTCCCTGGCTGCCTTGAGAATTTTTTCTTTGTCATTGGTTTGTGTCATCTTTATTATGGTGTGCCTTGGAGTGGGTTTGTTGGGGTTAAGAAAACTTGGTGTTCTGTTTGCTTCTTGAATTTGAGACTTTAGTTCCTTCCACAGGCTTGGGAAGTTCTCGTCTATTATTTGTTTGAGTATATTCTCCATTCCATTTTCTTTCTCTTCTCCCTCTGATATACCTATTATTCTTATGTTATTCTTTCTGATGGAGTCAGACAATTCCTGTAGGGCTTTCTCATTTTTTATTATTTTTGAGTCTCTTTCTTCTTCTCTCTGTTGTGCCTCAAGTTGTTTGTCTTCTATTTCACTAATCCTATCTTCAATCTGGGCTGTTCTGTTAGCTAAGCTTGTTACCTCGTTTTTCAGCTCGTGAATTGAGTTTTTCATTTCTGTTTGATTTGTTTTTATAGTTTCAATTTCCTTGGTAATATATTCTTTGTGTTCATTGAGTTGTTTTCTGATCTCTCTATATTGCCTTTCTGTGTTTTCTTGTATATCTCTGAGTATTTTTAAGATTTCTAGTTTAAATTCTCTGTCATTTAGCTCCAAGGCTTCCAATATGTTAAGTCTTTTCTCCATAGATTTTTCCACATCTATTTGTGTTACCTCTCTTTCTTTTGTATCCATAATATTCGATTTCCTCTTTCTTATCGGCATCTGAGGGTGGTCTTATTGATAGCACTAATTAGATTTAATAAAGAATAAAAAGAAAAAAAAAAAGGGTAAAACACCCCAGAAAAAAAAACAGTAATAATTTATTATTTCCCCCTTTTTTCTCTCTTCTCTTTCCCTCCTCTCCCCTCCTCAGGGAAATATCGTGCCTATAATGGAGGGCCTGATTTGGGGTGAAGAGTTCAAGGGGCAAAAAAAGGGAGTAGGGACCTACTAAATGCAAAAAAAAAAAAAAAAAAAGGGAAGAAAATCTTAGACAAGCATAAGATGATTTGCTTGTAAGTGATGGTCAACTAAGAGATATAATGAGAGGGATAAGAGGGAATCAGAAAAAAGGACCAAAAAAGAATAATAAAGAAGAAAAAATAAAAATAATAAGTAAAAATCTGTTGTATTAAGTGGAGCGAAGACTAAATACAATGGAGACCTTGGGTTGGGAGGACCCAAAATGCCACAAAAATAAACAAACAAGAGAAAAAAAATAAAAACAAAAGCAAAAAAGAGAAATAAAACCAAAAAAAAGCCTTGAGTCCCAAATTAACTAATTTGTTCGTGATTGAGGATTATATGGGAGGAAAGTAAAATGAGAAAAGAAAAAACGAATAGAAAGGAAAAAATAAGAAAAAGAGAAAAACGAAGGAAGAAATAAAATAGGAGGAGAAAAAAACAAAATAAAGCAAGACAAAAAAAAAACAAAAGAGGAGAGAGTGAGAGTTAAGTGTTTTGGAGTATAACCTTAAAGGAGGGTGAGGATGAAGAAGAAAAATAAAATGCAACACTCATGGGTAGTGTAGTTCAAGAAAGGGGAAGCATAAGATGGGCAGAGAATAGAAGGACCGAGGTGGAGGAAATAAAGGCAAAAAGATAGAAGAAACAAGCAACAACAACAACAACAAAAAAAAAATTAGTGGATCAAGTTGTAAAGTCTGTGGGTTTTTCTTGATTTTGAGAGGTTAACTTCTTCCTTTTTCTTTTCTCTCCCTCTTCCTAGTCGGTGACTCTGTACCCCAGGCTCTGCCCCTGTGTCACTCTTAGGTAGGGATTTGCAGTTGATGGGATTCTATGGCAATGTCATATAATTGGCTTTAGTCTTGCTGGAAGTAAAGGCTTGTTGGCGTTTGCAGGGTCCAACGATGAGAGAGTTTGCTTTCCTGGATTCTCTCTCCTAGTCCCCCCTTTCTGAATTAGCAGCCTGGTGATCCAGCTATAAGGCTGCAACTGCTTCTGCCTGGGGAGTAAGAGGCTCAAAGAGCTGGGAAATCCCCACTCTATCCCCACTCAGTGCAAGGCTTTGGGAAAGGCTCTGAGAGTCAGGGCCTCCAGTGTAATCAGGCGGGGGTGGGAGTCAATTGTTGTCAAGGTGACTGTTCAGCGCCTATCATTTAGTTGGACCTCTCAACCCAGGCTTTCCACACTTTGTAGCCTGTTTTTGCAGGGAAGAAGAGGCACTAGTCTCTGCTTACGACTAGTGTAGTATAGACCTTATTATCTGCCAAGTCCTTCTTGTTAGCATTTATCCCTGAATATGGAGGCTCTATCAATCAGAAGTTGCCCCCGCCCCTTTAGCGAGAGGCACTAAAAAATATCACGCCTCTTGTCTTGGATCGCTGAACTGAGAGAGATCTTATCAATTAGAACCGAGGGTGCGCAGATTTCATGGGTTAAGCTAATTTCAGTGATTGGGTCGCAGCTGTGTTTCCGAAGGTATTTTAGGCTGCCTGCGTGCACCCCTCCCCCAACGCTTGATTGTTAGCTTGAATGGCTGGGTGAGGTGCCCCGCCCACGGAGAGAATCTCCCAAGCCTCTCCCGCTCGCCCCGCCGCTGGCGGCTGGACCGCACCAGGCGCAGGATAATGGAGCCCCCTGGGTGTGCGGGCCAGTATGGCGCCCTGGGCGCGTGGAATACCCAAGGCACGCGCGCGAATGGGGCGCTCAGGGCACCGGTGGCCGGCGACCCCCACTCGCAGTGTGCGGGCCGCTGGGAACGTCAGCAGTGCTCAACTGACCGGGCTCACGCGCGGCGGCTCGTGGCGGCCGCTCGCAGTGGCGGTTCGCGGGGGCTCGTGGCAGCTCGCGGTGGCGGTTCGCGGGGGTTCGCGGCAGCTCGCGGGCTCACGGCGGCTCGCGGTCGGCCGCTCGCGGCGGCTTGCGGTTCCCAAGTATATGGGCTGACTCACCGCGGGCGCACTCCCTGGCGGCTTGAATGAGCGTCGCTGCGGTAGCTTCCTCCACACCCTCGTCTCTCAGATTCAAGTGCTAACAGTCCTTTTGCTTTCAGTTTGTGTGGAACTCCGGAATGCTCCGAGGATAAATTTTTCTGTTTCTAGTTGATAAATTTGTTGTGATTTAGGGGAGAGCTGTCGGACGCGCTTCTCATGGCGCCATTTCCGTGACGTCACTCAAGACATTCTTGAAAAGGCAAAATTCAGCAATACTTTGAGACGTCCACGTAAGATGTTTTTGTTCAGGGACATAAAAATCAGGCAGCTATTATTGAGCAACTTAGTGAAGCAGGGAGGCATTGCTTAAATGTGCGCATCAATTCTCATAGGCCTTCTTGACCTTGTCTAATAGTTCCTTAATGAGACTACTGATAAAATTGCTGTCTGCTTTTTCAAGTGTGCCAAAGCTTCTAATAGCCTCCTTGGCTTCCAAAAGCATGATTCTCAGTATGTCTTCTTGATCCCCTTCACTCTGGTTTCTGTCCCCTCAAACAACTCTGCCTAACTAACTTTGAAAAAAGTAATTATGTCCTCACTATTGATTAGGAAGGATCCATATTTAATTATGTGTAATATGTTCCACTATCAGATTTTCAGGTTCTTCACCAATGCCTAGTGAGTCTTGTTTCTGTATGCTATATCAGCCATTGGGTTAATGGGCTTCCTTACAAGATGCTGAATTTTCCCTAGTCCTTGTATTTTATGGAAAAGTCTGTCATACCTTCAGGTCAGAGTTGAACCTTTTCATGAAACATGCCTTGAAGAACGTTTCTATAATGCAAAGGAAATCATTATTGAGCACACTGTGCATGTTTTTGCAGCAGCCTTCAGTGACTCATATTTGCCCTTAGGTAAAATCCTGAGATCACGGGGCTTAAAGTTCAAATATTAGCTGTAGTCAGAATCAATTGCCAAGTAACTGATCCTGCTAAATCATAAATACAGTCAGTCTATTCTGAAAAGAACTGCTTCCTGCACTATCACATAAAAATATTTATACCACTATAGTCCACAATTGAATTGAAATTTTAGTTTTCTTTACCTCTAGAATTTTACTTGTGACTGTTATTAGTCTCTTTAGATAAAAGCTTGCAATGAACAGTCCATAGTGGTTTAGTTATAAGTAGTACATAAAATGTTTAAATCATATAAGATGCTATGCTTTTACAGTTTTATAATATTAATAGCATCATATTAGCTGTATTCTTGCCAAATAACAATTTTGTTTTCAATGCAATAGTCATTGAAGATCTCCAAAATACTAGATTAGTGGGGTAATAAGTAGTAGATTGCAATGAACAAAGGAGCTTATCTATGATATTCAAAATTCTGAGAATAAATTTTAAATAAATCAGGCTATTAAGATCAGTTGTTATCTAAGACTAAAATAAATACAGAAAAGGAATAATAAGAATTAATAGACAAAACTTTGATAAAAGTTCTAGGATTTAGCAGTGTAATCATTAATAATATATTATTAATAATAAAAGTTCAATATTAAACTCGTCATCCCTATGGTTGTGTTCATCAAAGCTAATTATATGCTGAGATCGCTTAAAAACTACTTTACATTTAAATTATTGTCACTGGGTCTAGTTCTACAATGGATTATATTCAAGTTTATTTAACTTTTTCTAAGGATTATTTGCGAACCATTTGACTACAGATTTACTGGAAAATTGATTCACCTTAAAAAAATTAGCCTTTCCCTTTAAGTTTATTTCTATATAGTATAAAGTATAAATATGGTAATATTTTTAATAAGTTGTTCAATTTAGACAATCAAAAATTTATGTTAGATAGAACCATGTTACTGAACTTTCTACCCTCATCTACTCTAACAAACTTTTGCCAGATATGAACCAACCACAGTAATCATATTGAAACTCGGTGTTCAAATTTAGGAAATTCAATTGTTGAAACCAGTAGGATAGCATCTCATATCATTGTTCCCTGATAGTAAGTTTTACAAAAGATTAAAGTTTCATCAACAGTTTCACAAAATTTAAAAGCTTCACAAAAATTATCTTTTGACATAATATATTATAATTCCTTCCCTAATGCTCACCCAATTTGTATGTATCTGTGACTTTTCTGGCTTTTGAGATTTGCAACATTCACCATCTTATCAAAAAAATACAGAATGACTAAAAAGTCTTTTAAAGGTCCAAGGAGTGAGAATGCTGTGCTCAATCCTCCACCACTGAGCTGTGCTAAGTAATTCATAGTGCTGCTACAACAAGGCACTAGTCGACGTAGTCCTGAACTCCTGATTCTTCCACCACCAGCACCGTGAAACACCACTACTGTCTTTCAGGAAAAAATTCTTCCAAGGAGGCATAAAATAGGCTAAACCATATGCCCTTGCTTTGGCTTCCAGGGGGCAAGGAGAGGTATTTCTGTCCCATTACAGCCAGGAGGGTTGGAGTTTAGATTCTGGTTACACTATTTCAGACTCCTCAAAACTATTCAGGTCTGCACTGAGTAAAGCAACAAACATACACAACAAATCTCTCTCCCTGTTTAAAATTCATCAATGCTCCCATCCTTGCTTTAAAAAATCTCCAATGATTTACGTATGGTTTTTAAGGCAATAACCTAGGATATGATGGTTTTTTCCTTCTTTCTTTCCTTCCAATTTTCCCTAATCTCCTCCTACCCTATGGTTTAGTCTAATAAGTTATTTACAGTTTTCTCAAAGCTTCATAATTTTTTATGGAAATTCCTATCCCCACAATATCTGCTTAAATGATCTCTGCCCATTTTTTCTCTTTCATTTTCTGTTCCTCCACAGCAAGTCAAACTTCAAGATCCCTTCAAACCTGTAACTGTTGGTGACATCCTATTCTTTTGATTAAGTTAATGATTTTATCCCTTGTATTCTCATCTGGGAGTGGGGGATGGAAATGCCTTTCATTCCTATGGGCTAGAAACCTGAGCCAGGCTGGTGACACACGTGGTACAGCCCAGCCCTTCCAGAGGGGGCTTCAAGAGTTCTGAATGGGTGGCTGGAGGCAGCAGGCCTCAGGTGGGTCTCAACAGCGGTTGTCAACCCAGGTGACCTCGTAGTTGAAGTAACTGGCTTTGATCTTCTTGGTGGAGACCCAGGGTTGGGAATGACATGTAGATCTTCTTGTCCTGGCCCTGGTGGGACACATGCCCAAGTCCCAGGCACTCGCAGTTTCACAGTCATAGCCTTTCATCTGTCTCCGCCTCAGCAAGACCTCCTTATCCCCCACAGAGGCCTTGGAGGGTGGTGTGCATGGATGCAAAGCAGCTCATCCTTGAAGATGCCCTTGGAGTGCATGTCCACATCACTGATCTGGGCAAGGTCTGCCACCACATTCCCCAAAGAGCACCAGCCCCTACTGTCATTTTTTAAATAGAAATGCTGACATTTTCATATATTATCTGGTTCTTCGTTTTACCATATTATAGATATAATGTCACAAAGCACAATCATCCTTTTTCCCCATTTCTTACTATTTTTACTTCCCTTGTTAAGGCTTCAATATTTTACATATAAAAGTTTTACTCAAATATTTTTGCTTCTATATAAAAGGCTGTTTTGAGCACAACGGATGAAAATAGTAAAAAATATAAGTACTTCCTCCTACAGAGTTTATATTCCTACGTGGGAGAGAGACGATACATAAACTAGCAAATACCCCTATGACAGTGTTAGTGATAATGCTATAAACAAAAGCACGGTAGGGGAATATAAAGTAACACGCAGGAGGGAAGGTCATTTAAATAAGGTGAAAGAACTTTCAAAGGAAGTTGTACATGAACAGACATGCTGATATCTCAAAGAAGAGCATCCCAGCTGGAGGAAACCATAAATGCATATCTCTGAGGAAAAGCAAACTCAGTGAGTTAAACAGCAAAGAGACTGTGGTAGCTGAAGCAGTAAAATTAAAGTCGAAGGATCAGGAATATTGCCAAGAGAGATAGAAGACCCTGTGAGGCTTGCTAAGATGTTTGGGTTTTATTTTAATTACCACAGCCATTGGAAAATTTTTGAGCAAGAGAATGGCATTTTCTGATTTACTTTTTCAAAGATCATATAGGATCACTACAGAAAATTTATCATATGGGAAAAAAGGAGGCAGGGAGATCACTTAGGAGACTGTTGCTATTGTCTGGGTGATGCTGGCTGCTTGAAATAGAATGGTAACCATAGAGTTGGTGAGAAAAATGTAAAATTTGGATTATTGTTTAAGAACCATTCCAGTGGGCTTGTTGATGCATCAGACATGAATTATAGGGGGAGAGGAGGGGAAAAAAACCAGAAAGATTATTGCTAAGTTTATGGCCCAATAAATTGAGGGTGTTATTACCTATGATAAGTGTAGAGGAAAATAGGTTTGTGTTGTGTTCTTTTTTAAAATATAAATATTTGAAATTTTCTCTAGACATCAAATAGAGATTTTGAGTAGATAGTTGAAGATACAGGTATAAATTAAAAGAAAAAGAAAGGGACCTGGTGATAGATACATGGGGGTCTAATTACACGGGTGACTAACTACTTTTTCAAAGATTAAGTATAAAAGAGAGAAGAAAATGAAGTTTCTGAAAAATTCAGCAAAGGAAAAGAAGAGAGGCCTACAAAGCATAAAGAAAATGAACACTGCTGGCTTCTCGAGAGAAACGAGAATTTGATGTTTTAGAATCGGTGATCAATTTTTTCAAGTGCTCCTGAGATGAAGCTTGAGAATTAGTAATGTGGAAAGCTAAAGATCCTTGGTAACCTAGATAAGAGAGAGCTTAGGAAAAAAAGCCTGATTGAAGGAGACTGAAAGGAAAAGGGAAGTAAGTAGGATCAGTGCATCAGTCTTGTAAGGGGTCCCTTTTCTTCATTTTCAGTCCTCTCTTATTCCTTGTCCATGAGCATATTCTTCTTTTAATGTAAAGCGCATTATGAAATTCTCTTACTGAAGCTAGATATTTTTATCATCTATAGCAATAATTGTCAGATCTTAAAGTTAATAAAAACAGCTTGGGTGTGACTATTAGAAACTCAAATTCTTGGACAACACCAAACCTAGACTCAACCAGCCCTACAAACAACACATTCAAACACACAGACATAATGAGAAAACAGAGAATTGCAATCCAAATGAAACCACAAGAGAAATCTCCAGAAAAGGAACTGAGTGATATAGAAATAACCAAACTGCCAGATACAGAGTTTAGAATAATGATTATTAGGATGCTTAGAAATCTTAGAACAACAATGGATGGTCATCACAAAAACCTAAATAAAGAGATAGCAAGTATAAAAAAGGACATTGAAATATTAAAAAAGAACCAGTTGGCCAGACTAGGTGGTGGCACGATGGATGAAGTGTCAAGCTGGGATGCGGAGAACCCAGGTTCAAGACCCCCAGGGTCACCGGTTTGGGCACGGGTTTATCTGGTTTGAGCAGAGCTCACCAGCTTGGACCCAGGATAGCTGGCTTGAGTGGGGGGTTACTGGGTCTGCTGAAGTGAAGGCCCACAGTCAAGACACGTGTGGGGGAGTGGTCGATGGGCAACTAAAGTGCTCAGCGGAAAAACTGATGATTGGTGCTTCTCATCTCTCTCCATTCCTGTCTGTCTGTCCCTGTCTTTTCCTCTCTCTGACTCTCTGTCTCTGTAAAAAAAAAAAAAAAAATTAAAAAGAATCAGTCAGAGGTAACAAATACAATATCAGAAATGAAGACCACAATGGAAGGAATTAAAAGCAGGATGGATGAAGCTGAGGATTGAATCAGCGAGTTAGAGGACAAGATAACAAAGGCACGAAAGCAGAGCAGAAAAAAGAAAAGAGACTCAAAAAGTCTGAGGAAACTCTGAGAGAGCTCTGTGACAACATGAAGAGAAATAACATCTGCATCATAGGGGTTCCTGAAAAAGAAGAGAAAGAACAAGGGATAGAAACTTTATTCAATCAAATCATAGCTGAAAACTTCCCTAAATTAATTCAGGAGAAACTCTCACAAGTTCAAGAATCATAGAGAACTCCATTAAAGAGAAACTCAAAAAGACCTACACCAAGACACATCATAATTACAATACCAAAGCTAAGTGATAAAGAGAAAATATTAAAAGCTTCCAGAGAAAAGAAGGCTATCACCTACAAAGGAGCCCCCATAAGGATGACATCAGACTTCTCAACAGAAACACTTGAGGTCAGAAGGGAATGGCAAGAAATATTCAGAACAAGAGCCTACAACCAAGACTACTTTATCCAGCAAGGCTATCATTTAAAATTGAAGGAGAAATAAAAAGCTTCCCAGACAAAAAAAAAAAAAAAAAAACTGTCAAGGAATTCATTACAACCAAACCAATGCTGCAGGAAATGTTAAGGGGCCTGTTGTAAACAGATAAAAGAGGGAAAAGAATATAGCAAAAGAGGAATTCAGCTTTAAAGAATAAAATGGCAATAAGCAACTACATATAAATAATAACTTTAAATGTAAATGGATTAAATAATCCAATCAAAAGACATAGGGTAGCTGCTTGGATAAGAAAATAGGACCCATACATATGCTCTCTACAAAAGACACACCTTAAAACAAAAGATGCGCATAGACTGAAGGTAAAAGGATGGAAAAAAATATTTCATGCAAATGGAAATGAAAAAAAAGCTGGGGTAGCAATACTTATATCAGAAAAAATAAACTTTAACACAAAGGTAAGAGATAAAGAAGGTCACTACATAATAATAAAGGGAGCAATCCAACAGGAAGATATAACCATCATAAATATCTACACACCTAATATAGGAGCACCCAAATATATAAAGCAGACTTTGATGGATATAAAGGGCAAGATCAACAGTAATACTATAATAGTAGGAGATTTCAATACCCCACTAACATCACTAGATAGACCCTCAAGAAAGAAAATTAATAAAGAAACAGCACACTTAAACACTAGATCAACTTGATTTAATAGATATCTTTAGAACTTTTCACCCTAAACAAGCAGAATATACATTCTTTTCAAGTTCTCATGGTACATTCTCTAAGATAGACCACATGTTAGGACACAAAAGCAGTCTCAACAAATTTAAGAAGATTGAAATCATATCAAGCATTTTCTCTGATCCCAACGGTATGAAACTAGAAATCAACCACAACAGAAAAACTGAAAAATATTCAAACACTTGGAAACTAAATAGCATGTTATTAAATAACAAATGGATTAACAATGAGATCAAAGAAGAAATAAAAAAAATTCCTAGAAACAAATGATAATGAGCAAACAACAACTCAAAATTTATGGGACACAGCAAAAGCAATCCTGAGAGGGAAGTTCACAGCATTACAGGCATTCTTTAAGAAGCTTGAAAAAGCTCAAATAAACAACCTAACCCTTCATCTAAAAGAACTAGAAAAAGTACAGCAAGTAAAGCCCAGAGCTAGTAGAAGGAAGGAAATAATAAAGATCAGAGTGGAAATAAATGACATAGAAGCTAAAGAAATAATACGGAGGATCAATGAAATCAAGAGCTGGTTCTTTGAAAGGGTAAACAAGATCGATGAACCTTTAACAAGACTCATCACGAAAAGAAGAGAGAGGACTCAAATAAATAAAATTAGAAATGAGAGTGAAGAAATAACAACTGATACAACAGAAATACAAAATATTGTAAGAAAATGCTATGAAGAACTGTATGCCAAAAAATTAAACAACCTAGGTGAAACGGACAAATTCCTTTAAACATATAATCTTCCAAAAATCAATCTGGAAGAATCAGAAAACCTAAACAAACCAATTACAACAAAAGAGATCAAAACAGTTATTAAAAAGCTCCCAAAAAACAAAACTCCTGGGTCCGATGGTTTCACTGGAACATTCAAAGAAGAACTAACTCCTATCCTTCTTAAGCTATTTCAAAAAAATTCAGGAAGGAAGACTTTCAAGTTCCTTTCATGAGGCGAGCATAATTCTGATTCCAAAACCAGGCAAAGACAACACAAAGAAAGAAAATTATAGGCCAATATCTCTGATGAACATAGATGCTAAAATCCTCAACAAAATATTAGCAAACCGGATCCAGCAAACATGAAAAAAATCATACATAATGATCAAGTGGAATTTATTCTGGGGAGGCAAGGATGGTACAACATTTATAAATCAATTAATGTGATTCACCACATAAAGAAAAGGAAGGAGAAAAACCACATGATAATTTCAATAGATCTAGAAAAAGCATGTGATAAAATCCAGCACCCATGTATGATCAAAGCTCTTAGCAAAATGGGAATACAGGGAACATACCTCAACATGATAAAGGCCATCTATGACTAACTCACAGCCAACATTATAATTAATGGATAAAAATTAAAGAAATTACCCTAATATCAGGAACAAGGCAGGGGTGCCCCCTTTCACTGCTCTTATTCAACATAGTATTGGAAGTCCTAGCTATAGCAATCAGAGAAGAAGAAGAAATAAAAGGCATCCAAGTTGGAAAAGAAGAAGTAAAACTATCATTATTTGCAGATGATATGATACTGTATGTAGAAAACCCTAAAGTCTTAGTCAAAAAACTACTAGACCTAATAAATGAATTCAGCAAGGTGGCAGGATATAAAATTAATACACACAAATCAGAGGCATTTTTAAACATGAACAATGAACTGTCAGAAAAAAAATTTAAAAAAAACAATCCCCTTCACAATGCAACAAAAAAAATTAAGTACCTAGGAGTAAATTTAACCAAGGTGGTTAAAGACTTGTACCACCACTTCAGAAAATTATAAAACATTTATAAAAGAAATCAAGGAAGACACAAACAAGTGGAAGCATATAGCATGCTCATGGTTAGGAAGAATAAACATCATTAAAATATCTATATTACCCAAAGCAATTTATAAATTCAATGCAATATCAATTAAAATACCAATGACATACTTCAAAGATATAGAACACATATTCCAAAAATTTATATGGAACTAAAAAAGAACACAAACAACCTCAGCAATCTTGAAAAAGAAGAATAAAGTGGGAGGTATCACACTTCCCGATACCAAGTTATACTACAAGGCCATCGTACTCAAATCAGCCTGGTACTGGCATAAGAACAGGCACATAGATCAATGGGACAGAACAGAGAACCCAGAAATAAACCCACATCTTTATGGACAATTGATATTTGACAAAGGAGGTAAGAGCATACAGTGGAGTAAAGACAGTCTCTTTAACAAATGGTGTTGGGAAAACTAGACAGCTACCTGCAAAACAATGAAACTAGACCACCCACTTACACCATGCACAAAAATAAACTCAAAATGGATAAAGGACTTAAATGTAAATCGTGAAACCATAAGTATCCTAAAAGAAAACAGGCAGTAAACTCACCGATATCTATCACAGCAATATCTTTGCTGAATTATCTCCACAGGCAAATGAAATAAAAGACAGGATAAACAGCCTGACCAGGCAGTGGCGCAGTGGATAGAGCATCGGACTGGAATGCCAGAGACCCAGTTCGAGACCCTGAGGTCGCCAGCTTGAGCGCGGGCTCATCTGGTTTGAGCAAAAGCTCACCAGTTTGGACCTAAGGTCGCTGGCTCAAGCAAGAGGTTACTCAGTCTGCTGTAGCCCCACGGTCAAGGCACATATGAGAAAGCAATCAATGAACAACTAAGGTGTCACAATGCACAACGAGAAACTAATGATTGATGCTTCTCATCTCTCCGTTCCTGTCTGTCTGTCCCTGTCTATCCTTCTCTCTGACTCTCTCTCTGTCTCTGTAAAAAAAAAAAAAAAAAGAAACAAAAAAAAGATAGGATAAACAAATGGGACTATATCAAACTAAAAAGCTTTTGCACAGCTAAAGACAATATGAACAGAATAAAAAGACAAACCACACAATGGGAGAACATATTCGACTATACATCTGATAAGGGATTAATAACCAAAATTTATAAAGAACTTGTAAAACTCAACACCAGTAAGACAAACAATCCAATCAAAAAATGGGCAAAAGAAATGAATAGACACTTCTCCAAAGAGGACATACAGATGGCCAATAAACAAATGAAAAAATGTTCAACATCACTAATCATTAGAGAAATGCAAATTAAAACCACAATGAGATACCACCTCACACCAGTCAGAATGGCGCTCATTGACAAAACACAGAATAAGTGCTGGCGAGGATGTGGAGAAAGGGGAATCCTTCCTGCACTGCTGGTGGCAATGCAGACTAGTGCTGCCACTGTGAAAAACAGTATGGAGATTCCTCAAAAAATTAGAAATGGAACTGCCCTTTGACCCAGCCATCCCACTTATAGAAATATATCCCAAGGGCACCATATCACTGACTGAAAAAAAAGAAATGCACGCCCATGTTTATGGCAGCATTGTTCACAATAGTGAAGATCTGGAAAGAGCCCAAGTGTCTGTCAGTGGACGATTGGATTAAAAAGTTTTGGTATATATATACAATGAAATACTATGGGGCTATGAAAAAGAAGAAAATATTACCTTTTGCAACAATATGGAGAGACCTGGAAACTATTATGTTGAGTGAAATCAGCCAGGCAGAGAAAAAAAAATATCATATGACCTCACTCATTTGAGGAATCCAAGGAATAATGAGAACTGAGGAACGGAATTGAGACAGAGGAGGGATCTAAGGGACCAGAGGAAAAGAGGACAGAGGGAAAGGGGATGATAGGATGTGCTAAACCTGAAGGGAAGGGGGGAGGGCGGTGTAGGCAGGGGGGCAAAGGAGATGTTGAGGGGAATAGGGGGGAGGGGGAATGCATTTGGGGTGACCCTAGAATCTATGTAAACAATTAATTAAATAAAAAAATTTTAAAAAAAGAAAAGAAACTCAAATTCTTGCCCCCTGCTATTACTGATTGTAACTGACTCGGTCTGGAACAAGACACAGTGACCTCATTTTTAACTGACACTCCAAGTTATTATACTGTATGTGATTTGAGGTTCTAATGTAATGGTTGCCCCCTTCATTATTCTCCACCCTTTTTATTTCCTGCTTTCTCCTCTGCCTAGAAAATTAATACACCTTCATATTTCTAAAAAACTCCTATTTACCTTTCCACACTCTGAGATCATTCCTTCTTGTAAGACACCATTGTATTTTCAATCTTAGAGCTCAGTTAACAGTTGATTAAAAATGGAATATGTACAATTAGCTTTCCTTTGCTTTCTGTTACAGCTCCAGGTGGTTTATATGTGTTTGCCTGTCTCAAGTGCTCACATAATTCAGTAAACTGAATTCTGTTTATATGTATCATGTCAGTAAATCTCCCCAAAAGACTGTGATTAACATTCTTCACACAACCAGAACAGAGCCACAGGTTTTTTTTTTGTTTGTTTGTTTGTTTCTTTGTTTGTTTTTTGTATTTTTCTGAAGCTGGAAACGGGGAGAGACAGTCAGACAGACTCCCGCATGCGCCCTGGACCGGCATGCCCACCAGGGGGCAATGCTCTGCCCCTCCGGGGCATCGCTCTGTCACGACCAGAGCCACTCTAGCGCCTGGGGCAGAGGCCAAGGAGCCATCCCCAGCGCCCAGGCCATCTTTGCTCCAATGGAGCCTCGCTGAGGGAGGGGAAGAGAGAGACAGAGAGGAAGGAGAGGGGGAGGGGTGGAGAAGCAGATGGGCGCTTCTCCTGTGTACCCTGGCCGGGAATCGAACCCGGACTTCTGCATGCCAGGCCGACGCTCTACCACAGAGCCAACAGGCCAGGGCCGAGAGCCATAGTTTTTAAACAAGGCTATTTTTTTTTTAATTCAAACATCTCTCTATTTCTGAAGAAATTGTTAAATGAGTTTTCCATGGAGTGCATTAATGATGACAACATCGTCATCAGATTGCTGTCCTCAGTGAATCAGGGACATTTTCTTTGATACCAACCTATTTTTAAAACAAAGATGTCCTCTATTCTCATTAAAGAACCTAAAGTCATATTTTTTCACTATACCTTATTCTGAACTAGGTTGCTTTGGGGTGTCTAAAAAAAGGAGCAAATTACCTCATTTAGATTTAGTTTTACTCTTGTTGAAGCAAGTTTTGTTATGTTTTATTTTCCTCTACAGCCTCTTTTTGTTGATATTTTTTCCATATCAAAACTTCAAAGGAAAGAACTGACAGATCAGCAATTCATTGACTGTAGCTGAATTTTTGCTGCCACTGGCTTTTCTACTCTAATGCTCCTTCCCCCCCCCCCCTTATTTTATCTACATCTCTTATGCTTTTCTGCATGTGGAGAAAACTGTAGTGTAGTCTTTATTTTAAAAAATTATATTCCATCATATTTCCAAATCTCAGAAAATTCAAAAACTTTTCTAAGTCAGAAAATGTTTTCACACAGAACCCTCAGACACAGAAATTAATAAGAAAATCTTTATTGTATTCTAAATAATTGAACTTTTCAGTAGGCTTCCAAACAGGAATCAATCTCATCAGGGATATTTCAGACCAAGCATAAATTGTAGTGCAAAGTTCCTGTGTTGCTATCATTTGACTTAGTCAAATACTCATTTAAAAAAAAATAAGTTGAAACAAGCTGGGTAGGAAGCAATAAAGTATAGTGAACAGATAGTTCTTGGGCTTTAATAACAAACAGGATCCTCTTTTACCACTCATAGGTATAGGCCTTTTGTCAAGTTAATAATAGTCTTTTTTTTTTTTCTCTTGTGAGATGGGAGTAATCAGCCCTGGCTGGTGGCTTGGTGGACAGAGCATTGGCATAGCATATCGATGATCCAGATTCAATTCCAGGTCACACACAGGAGAAGCAACCATCTCCTTCTCTCCCTCTCTCTCACCCCTTCTCTCCTTCTTCTTTTCCTGCAGCCAGTGGCTCAGTTAGTCAGAGCATGTCGGCCTCAGGCATTAAAAGTAGCTTGGTACTCAAGCATTGGCCCCAGACAGGGTTGCTGGGTGGATCCCAGTTGGGGCACATACGGGGGTCTGCCTCACTATCTACCTTCCTCTCATTTAAAAAAAATAAAATTAAAAATATGAGAATAATCATACAGCTTATTTTGTATATTTATATTGAGGTTATATAAGAGAATCTGTATAGTTTAATACAGTTCTTAACTCATACTAATTTAACAAAGAATAACTATTATTGTTATTATTATTAGAAGGCTTTTACTGAAATTATGTATGACATTGGTAGATAGCTGCAGTGACAGGGACCACCATAAAACCTGTAGCTGCTGCCATAGTCCTCAGGAATGTCCACCAGGTAACCATCGAAGCCCAAGATATTAGTCACAGAAGGACTGAGCAAAAAGTATACTGTATTACATTTATCTGTCTATGGCCATACCACCCTGAACGCGCCCGATCTCGTCTGTATTACATTTATCATTTTGTCACAGAAGCAGTAGATGACAAAGTACCTGGCACTGTTATTCTCTAAATTTTTAAGAGCAATGTTCTAAATTGTTACCTATGTCTATGGTGTATATGATAGACATTACTAGATCCTTCAGTTACTGATGTGACAAATCCTGGTTAGGTCTCTGAGCTGGAAACAAGCCCAGCAATGAAGCCCAGCATGTGATTATCTTCACATTTCCTTTACAGCATGTTTTCCTATGTCTTATACTCAGAACAAATAAAATATTATTTACACAGAACTCAACGATATGAGTCCATTTTAAAGTTTATTATTTCATGCCTAACAGTTACTATTAGTAGCAGTAGTAATACATAAAAATAATCACTTTTAAAGCCAAGAACTTTATTCTTCTTATAGAGTATATTGTTCTAATGGTGAAAATGATCATAATTTAGAGATTGGTGTTAGCAGTTATTAACAAAGAATTTGAAGTTTAAAATATGCACACTTTATGTCATGAATACACTCTACATAATTTATCAATAATAACAAACTAAAAACAATGGGGAGGGGTCACCAACATTTTGAAGAATTAGAAATATTATCAATATGATCTTTGCGGGAGATGTGTAAGATGCAATTAACACAGCATATTGTTAGAAAATAATTCAGAAAATGTAGAGAAATATAAAATCAACCTAGTAACTTCTATATCTATGATTTTTATCCTACTTCAAATGGTAGATTTTCCAAATTCCTAGATATTGAGCTACAGCTATGAACCAAATACTGCTGGCATTTCGTTTTAAATCTCTAATTCCCACATATACAGTGATCCTAATTATAGATAAATTATATTTAGTATATGAAGTCAGAAATTTACTTTTCTTGCCCAAGATCTAACAGTTTGGTGGGCAGAGCCTGAAAATGAACCCATCTCTACTTACATATAAAAATCTATGTTATTGCTTCTTGGCTTTTTGACTAAGATCAGGAGTAAAAATCCATGTTAGAAGCTTTAATAGTCTGCATGTAATTGTAAGGATTAATTTACTTACGATAGCTGGTTTGCTTCCCTGGGTTAGCTTATATTCAATTGACAAAAAAGCAGATTGTTGGTCTGAATACCAAATGTTTTTGAGAAAGCCATTTGGTCATTTTTGACAACTTTATGTCCCCACTTCCCAACCCTTGACTTCTCCAACAAAGAAATTAAACTCACTTGAGCTTGAGGCTCCTTTTAGTTTGAAATTAATGTCATCATTGATGGGTGACCACTTCAACTGAATTGCTTACTATAAGAGAAGCAGTAAGAGACTATCCATTGGTTTATCTCACATTGTGTATTTAAGTTGGTTTTAATGTCATACTCGTTCAGTTAATCTGTCATTAGTTATGTTAACCCATGAACACTATGAATAAAAATATTTGCACAAAAGATTTATATTTTATCTTGAAATATTTAATAGTTCTTTCCTTTTAGATTTTAAAGAAATTATGTTTTCTAAATTGTTTCCTTCAAGCTTCCCTCTCCTCATAAATTCCGTGCTTAGAAATACTTAGCGTAAACTTAACCTACATCGTTCTACTCCACTGTAGATCATGTTTGCTTGTACTTTTGGTTTAAAAGCCTGGAATATGTGAAGGTTAGACGTGCATTATATTTCCTTCAAAGACTCTCATTTAAAAAACCTCACTTTAATACAAAATTGACAGTGATTTTGGATATCTCTTCAGCTATCTACATTGTAAGACAAGATATTAAACATTTTTATAACAGATGATTACTAAAAAAAAATAAAACTCCACAGATTAAAATGACATCAGTAAACTGTTCTGTTCTTCCATAGATGCTTAAAAACTCATGCATAAAGGACAATAATTCTGATCCAGCTGCTTTTAGTGTAATTTTAGGCATTTGAAAGAAAAAAAAAGCAGAAGAAAATACTATATACATCTATCGATGAATAAGATTCAGTTAAAAAAATAAAGTATTATAATGCAAATAAAACATATATACACATATATGTATATGTATGTGTGTGTGTGTATATATATATATATATATATATATATATATATATATATATATATATATATACAGGTTCAAAATCAATATCCAAGGATAAGACACTCAGCTATAAAATAAATTTCAAATTTTCCTAAACACTTGTATCAGTCAAAATAATTAAAATTGCTATCGGTTATTTTTTTTGTCATGTAAAAGAAATAGGGTGGAAGATATTGGGAGGAAAGTCTATAGAAAGCAATTAGGTTTTTGCTGATGGTGAAACTTTATGATGAGGATTAAAGTAAATTGAAAAACTAAAATGTTTGGTAAAACTATCTGTCCAGCTACTCAGATAGATTATTTCAAGCCTCCTTAATTTTGTGTTATTTAGTGGTACAGTCATGCCTTAAAAACATTATAAAATATTCAATAAATAATAATTAGTAGAAACTTTATTTACATATATGCATTTGTTTTTCTTTTTCTTTATATGATTGCAAATAAATAGCATAATTTAATTTATTCATATAAGTATAAATGTTGAGCATAAACTATTCTAAAAATAGGTATTAACAACATCTATATAAAATATTAATATATATTCATGGAAGTTTTAGGCCATATTTCTATAGTTATTTCAATGGTGAAAACATTGTTCCTATCAGCTAGCTGATGGTTACAAATGCTAGCATTTTTCATTTAAATATACTCTGAACTGTCAATTTTCAAATTATAAAAAGAATCTCAAGTGTCAAGCTCAATGTGATGAAGAATAGTTTTCTCCTATAAAACAGCTTAATGACACAAAGCTAGCATGAGTCATACATATCCAGACCTTGAACTCACTAGTGCATTCAGAAGAAGTCAAAGATTAATGTTTAATAAAGAGCAGGTCAGCTCTGGCCATTTTAATTGCAGGATGATGGTTTGTGATCATTTGGTGCCTTAGGCCATTGTAGAATTCTTGACTATTCTACAAAAGAAATCAATCTTGCTGTTCTAAACTGTTCCAATAATCAAGCGTAGAGGACTAAATTTTTAACCGAATTAGAAATTATTGTCCAATATGATATGTCATACATTTGTAAATGTTTCTTTTCAAAACTCACACACTAGGCCATATACCCCAAGAACAATCTCTATAACTTGGTTTGTATTTTCAACATAATTAAAAATAATACTGAAGCCACATGGCTAATAACAATAGTGAATATTTTTTTAGCATAAACTAATAAACTATGTACCAATGGCTGTTCTACCTCCTTTAACATTTATTAATTAATTTAATCTTCACAGCATTTTTTGAGGTAGATAGACTAATCACCCTATCCTATTGATGAGAAAATTGAGAAAGTGTTGGTTAAGTAATGATTCAAATATAATTAATCTGGCTTTAATGGCCATACTCTTCATACAAGCAATGCATTACATATGGAATCATAAGCAAAATGTTGAGCCTACCTTTCTTCTTGTAAAATGTGCATGATAACATCACATGTCTTTTCTTTAATGACATTAAGGTCATTTGTATTTGGGATTTTTTTTTTTTTGCAGTGAACATGTGTATTTCAGGTAGTTGTGGCCATCTAGTACAACCTCAAAGCAATCTATGCATTTAAATCAGATATAAATAGAGAGTTTACTGCTCATGTAACACAAGAAAGCTGAAAAGCCAAAGAGGATGGTAGAGCAAATCAAAGATTCACCACAGTAGGGCAGCCGCCACACCTAGGTTGGTCGGACTTAAATGGTTGGCTGCCCTATCTGTGCTGAGCCTGCAGGAAGAGAAGAGCTAGAGCCACAGAGGAGAAGCAGCTGCTGCTGAAGACTCCACTCAAGGTAGAGAGAGTGGGAAAGAGGCACCGTTTCCCCCTTTTTCTCAGCCTCCTTCAAATTCTCTCCCTGCAAGTCAGTTGACATAATCATCAGAGGCCAGCCTGCTACCAACATCAGGGCAAAACAGTTGAAGAGTGAGGAATGAATCAGAGAGCAAGACGTCCAGGGGGGAATCATAATAAATTGTAAATCCTAGCAGTTATCATGTTTAAAGTCATTCCTCTGTGCGTCCTTTCAATTTTGCCTAAGGATACTTTCTGAACTGTCTTCAATCTCTCACTGTCTTAATTGCTGCATTGCCCAATAAAGATTTGCGTGAGTTTCATCTTAATAAAAATAGGCAAGTTATGGCATATTGTAACCATGCTTTAAGGATTATTGTGGTTGACATATAATGTCAGAATCTTAACTTTACTTCCAAACAATATTAAGGTTTTGGGGTGTTTTGTGTTTTGCTTAACGATCTCCTGCAGAAAATTAAAATTTGCCCATAAACTAAATTAGAAATATGAAACAAACTAATACATAAAGGGAAATAGTTACATGCCCCTAATACTAGGTGAACACTTTGCATCCAATGTTTTATTTAAAAAGGATAGAAATAATATAGTAAATTAGATCTATAGTAACAGCTTTCGTAGTAAATGAAAATGGCTGTGTGTTGTATAAAAATCAAAGATATGATCTTAAACTCTACTACATTGTAAATGTCTAACATCTTGGTTTGAGATGCTTAGAGATGCATCTCAACATTGCTTTTAAGAGGTCTGTAAATATATAAAATCTCTACACATTTTATGTTAACATTTCAATGTTTATATGTTAGCTATTTTCCCCTTATGTGGAAAGTAAAAGTTAAAAATATAACTGTTTGAAGTTGGATTTCCTAGGAAATAGATTGTGAGTTACAGACTTGAATGCAGAAAGTTTACTGAGGAGTGCTCTGGGGATCCACCTGTAGGGCACTGAAATAAGCCAGATTGTGTAGAGAGAAGAGTTGGACTGCTATTCAGTTGCCACGAAGATCTTAGCTGACTTTGAAAGCAGAAATGTTTCTGGGATGGGCCTTCAGAGCTGTTCAACACTGAAGTAAGGGATCTGGGCCTTTAAAACTCAACACTGATTAGTCATTAGATGTAGGTTATCCCCAGGAAGGGAGTGACCTTTGGCAATACATGTGTCTTCAACTGAAGCCAATTTCCAAGGACAGTTAAAAGGTGTCAGCCACCAACCCTCCCAGCAACTGGAAGAATGAGAACTCTAGTCCTCAAAAAGGGGAGAAGGTGGTCATCCACTCCAATAGCAATACTCAATATTAAGCAAGTAATGAATACTGAAGGGAAGATGAGGAACTGAGCATTCACTGTTGTAAAGAGTAGTTTATATGTTATTGCAGATTTTTGGCTATGACTTTCTCAATCCTGGCTACAACTGAAAGTGATAAAAAGCCTAGTCAGATAGTACTCAATAATCCCTGCTTCCTGCTATTCTGCTTTTGTATAATCCCCTCCTTTTGAGTGTGGGCTGCATCTAAGGACTTGCTTCTAACAAATGGAATATGACAAAATGATGAGATATCATTTTCAAGATTAAGTTATTAAAGGATGTGACTTCTTAATAACTTTTTATGTCTTTATGTTGCTCACTTTGATGAAGCTAGCTGCCATACTGTGAGTTGCCCTATGGTGAAGCACATTAAGCAATGAATCAAGACGGTAACTGTGGGGAAGCAGCTGTGTTAGGTTTGCTTGCTAGTTTAGCAGCTGTAAGCACTTTGCCTGATTGGTGCATGAGCATGTGGCAGCACCCCATGTGTATGGTCGATGTAAGGCTATGGGTGATTATACTTAGGGGGATTGTGGATGGCAGATTGCCTGCCCGCCACTGTGAGGGGCCTTTCTGCTGTTTGTTTGCCTAGAAAGCAGTTTTCCCCTGCCTGTGTGTTCATCCACTGTTGTGAGACTCTATTAAATGGAATAGCCCAATGCTTTCCAGCTCCACAGTTTTTTTACTGTCTGCCCAAATCCAATGTGGACCTGCCTGGCCTCGGCCACTGGCATTACATTTGGCATAGTGAGCAGAATTCAGAGCAGGTTGGTATGGATCCACAGGACACCCTTGGAGGGTAGAATAGAGGAGTGGCTATTTCTAGTGGTTCTCCTATTGGGGACTGTGGGATGGGTGTTTTTTACAATCCTGTGAGAAAAAAAACAAGAGCTCTATGCATGAGGCTGCACAAAGTCAAAAGCTCCAGGATGAGCTGCAGACTGTGCTGCAACAAAGGCATAAACTGGAGCGAGCACTGGAGAAGGAGGCCGACTGGGTTCAACAGCTGCAGTGTGAGATGCAGGCTGAGTACCAATGGCTCCTGGAACTAGAACAATCTCTGGAGGAGTTACAGTTTTTTGAGTTCCAGTTTTCCCTGGAAGCAGAACATTGGCACCAGCAGTTGTTGGAGAAACAACTGTGAGTTCAAGAGCTCAAACTTCAGCTTCAGGCTGAGAGCTGGCAGCCACAGGAGCCAAAATGTTTGCCAAAGCAACATCTGTGCTGGCAAAGTGGCTCTGAGTTGGTGGGAGCAGGTGCTTTCAACTCCTCCTCTTCTGAGGGAGAGGCTCTGGCTGAAGCTGCGGTCTGCAGACTCAGAGCCCTGCTGGTGGTTGCCCAGAAAGTAAAAAACAGCAGCCAAAAGCACCCCAGGAGTAGACACAACCCCCTCCACAGGTACTGGGGCACTCTGTGGTCTGGCCCTACACCCAGGCAGAGCTGATGGAGTTAGGGACACAATTTAGGCAGAAACCTACTAAGCCCCTGGCAGCCTAGTTGCTGTGGTTGTAGGACATAGGGGGTGGATGGCATCATGCTCTCCAGAACAGAGATGGAGAAATTGGTCATCATTACCACACACTCCTCCTTGAGGCAGCATCTTCAGAACTGCCATAACCCAGGAAACCATACCCTACTAAAATGGGTGATAGGTGGTATTCATTTGGTCTGGCAAAATGCTGGAGACTTGCTGGGGGAAGTGAGTCAGTAGCAGTGCTATAGTGAACTGTCCTGGGTTCTTCGGGAACTGGGTATGAAGAATGCTGCTTTCAACCTGAGGCCCTGTGGGCCAGATGAAGAAGTGTTTATAGTGGGGATGAGGGATCTTATTCTCTGCAACACCCCATCACCCCTTTTGGGGTCACTAGTGGCTATCCTGGGCCCCTATGTAGGACAGCTCATCAATGTGGTTACACACATGGTTACAGATGTGGAGGAGCTGGAAGCAGCTTGGAGTCACACAGCTGTGAGGGCTGCTACCCTTGCTGCCCCCCTGACTAACAAAAGAATCTGGCCTGTAAAGGTTACCCGAACACAGATGTGGATAGATTTGATTGCAGCCAGAGCAGATAGGAATAAATTAGATGGCAAGCCTAATAAAGTCTTGTTGGAGCTATGGTGGCAGCTGGACTCAGAACAGGGGTTTCAGCGACTGAAAAAGTGGGGGAAATGGGTGGCCCCAGCATCTGCCAGGAAAATGGCTGGCATTCAGTTTGCATAGTTGCAAGATTACTTGTTGGAGACAGCTATGGAACAGGAGGATTCCCAAGATCCATTATCCCAGTTTAAAAAGGCAGAAGACCAAGGGACCCATCCAATGGGGATGGGCAAGGGGCTAGAGAGCCCATGTGAAATTTGCAATCCACTGGTCCACTTCTAATGTGCAGAAGGTATTGGCATTAGAAAGTAATAGGTGCTTTTTTGAAGCAGCAACAGCTAAGAGAACTGTCAAGGCAACTAAGGCCTTGAATGCATTTGACTCCACCAGGCCCTGTGATCTTGGACCTCTGAGAGGTTTGGATGTGCTGTCCTTGTGGCAATGGACAGCACACATATGGAAAGGTGCTGAGGGCCATTAATAAAAAGTGGTATGGCTAGTTGCCTGTAATGGAATTTTACCTTGGTGATTTGCACAGAGAGCTGAGCTGTCTATCATGGACTGATCATTGAGTGGTATAGTGGACTCTTGGACTGTGACCAGAGGGAGGCACTGGCTTTCTTGATGGATGGGCACGTGGCTTGTAGACAGTACTATGAACAATCCTGATGGGGGGAACCACAGCACCTGTGGAGGCCCTCCTGCTCCAGGAAGCTGCTCTCACCCAGTTGTAGAGATGCTCCAAGGTCACACTCTTTATTGGACAGAGCCCTGGACTATACAGGCCTTCCCACCTACTGCGGCATGGGAAGTTGGAAGTGGGCCTTCAGTTAATTCCCTGGGCAGAGTGCTCAAGGAGATATTGTGAAGGGCACCTTTATAATTGTCATTTTTGGTAATAGCTTATGTATATAATGTACCTATTGGGAGGAGAGCAACCCTAAAGGGGGGAATGTGGGGAAGCAGCTGTGTTAGCCTTGCTCACTAGTTTACTGGCTGCAAGCACTTTTCCTGATTGGTGAGTGAGCACGGGGCTGTGCCACATGTGTATGGTCTATATAAGGCTATGGGTGCTTGTGCTCAGGGGGATAGTGAATGGCAGATTCTTTGCCCGCCACTGTGAGGGGCCTCTTTGCTGTTTGTTTGCCTGGGAAGCAGTTTTCCCTGCCTATGTGTTTATCACCTTTGAGAGGCTCTATTAAACAGAATGGCCCAATGCTTTTCAGCTCCGCAGTTTCTCTACCATCTGCCTGAATCTGGTGTGGATCTGCCTGGCTTCGGCCACTGGCATCACAGTAACCTCCAGCCAGTGATCAGTATGGAGACTGAGATCTTTATTCTAATAGCCTGTAGGAAACTAAATCCAAGCAAGAAGCAGTAGTGAGCTTGGGAGCTTATCCTGCCCTACTTGAACTTTTTTTTTTTTTGTATTTTTGTATTTTTCTGAAACTGGAAACGGGGAGAGACAGTCAGACAGACTCCCGCATGCACCCGACTGGGATCCACCCGGCACACCCACCAGGGGCAACGCTCTGCCCACCAGGGGGCGATGCTCTGCCCCTCCGGGGGATCGCTCTGCCGCGACCAGAGCCACTCTAGCGCCTGGGGCAGAGGCCAAGGAGCCATCCCCAGCGCCCGGGCCATCTTTGCTCCAATGGAGCCTCCGCTGCGGGAGGGGAAGAGAGAGACAGAGAGGAAGGAGTGGGGGGGGGGGTGGAGAAGCAAATGGGCGCTTCTCCTATGTGCCCTGGCTGGGAATCGAACCCGGGTCCCCAGCACGCCAGGCCGACGCTCTACCGCTGAGCCAACCGGCCAGGGCCCCTACTTGAATTTTGAGATAACTGCAAACTTGGCCCACAACTTGGACTGTACTTGTCCATGATCTCGACTGGGAGAACACAGCTACACCATGCCTGGATTCCTGAAACAGAAACTGAGATAATAAGTGTTTTAAACCACTAAGGTTTGGAATAATATTTTATGTATCAATAGATAACTAAATGAAAATCATTTCCTTTTACCCTATTTTCTTTCAGTGTCTGGCATAGTATTATATCAAAGACTTAATTGAATTTCACTCATTTCAGATTTTACTTATTTTATGTGTGGTGATACTGAGAAGATAGAATTCACAGAATTCCTTTCTGGGCATAATTTCTTGGTCAAAAACACCAAATTAAATATTTATGGTAGAAAGTTATCATCCCAAAAGCTCACTCTAAATATAAAAGATGGTCAAAATAATATCTTGCATGATAGAGAAATTTGAAATCCTGGGGGAAAGCCACAAGAAGAAGAGTCGGGACTTAAAGACTTGGTATTGGTTGGGAGATAGAAAGCCTTTGGCATGGCCAAGAATAAATAATGTTAAGTGAATATCTTGTACTAGAATTCTGTCTACAGCATTATGTTTTCCCTCCAGCAACCTCACACATTTGTGGTTAAGATGATAATAATCATGAAATACTTGATAAAACATTATTTTTGGAAAGATTTTGACAGGGCTTGGTCCTGCGTCAGAATTATGTAGAACTTAAAGTAGTCATTCAACATGAACAAGAAAGAGCTAAGAGTCCCAGGTGTATGTATTATTTAGTCCCACCATGGTTGCGGGTAATGTCGGGACATGTCAGTATCCACAGACACCTTGTGAAAGTTCTGTGGGTCCCAACACTGGAAATTCACCTAATTAGACAAGTTGTAATAGAAATCTATTGAGTATTATCATGGCCATAATGGTAATGCAGTGCTTTTGTCAATATCCACAAAGAACTGTAACCATGCCCAGATAGATGCCACATGTATGCATATGCAGAAGCTGCAGAGCTATCCAGAATGGGCAAAAAGGTCGTAGCATAAAATTAGCAGAGGAGACATTCAGTCAAAACAGAGATATTTTATAAAAATTGTATAGTCTCATTCCATCTTACACAAAATTTAAGTATAATACTTAGTTTAACTAAATATCTAATCTCAACATAATACAGCACATAAGAACTGAGAAGAAAAATAAAAACTGGACAGCTAACCCATGTGACTATACAGGGTCTGCTTACTTGTTTCTGTGAAGGCTCTTTTTTTAAAATTTGGTATGACTCAAATGTTATCCTTAGTCCCCTTTTTTAATTGCACTGCTCAAGACTATCTCAAAATCTTTCAATGAGCATTGATGTAGGGAAAAAGAATGTTGAAATAGTGAACATAAACAGAAATTATTAAGGCAATATCCAATACAGCAGCAATGAAATAATGCCTGAAATGGGAGACAATCTAAGTGAAATATAGCACAAGACCCAGTTTTGAAGGAAGAAACAGGTTTGATCTTAAAAATTCTGACAGCAAACACTCTATTTTCAATAGATTCTCAACCTGAGAGGACAAGGTTTTGATTTCATTCAATAACTGTCTCACTAAGTACCTTGTTTACACAAGTGCTGTAGAGAGGAATAAAGATCTGCTTAAGACCTAGCTCCCACCCTCTAAGAACCCACAACCACTGAACGGCAAGAGGATTTCTGAATGTCAACAGTGGAAATATTTCCAAAATAAGATTAAATTTAAATTCAGAACAAAAACAAATTATTTAACTAGTAGTTGTTAGTAGTAGTGAGAATAATTTACCCAAATCACAAAACATGACCAAGTGGCAAGCAATTTTTACAAATGTTTTAAAATGAAGCAATATAAACAACTTCATAGGTATTACAAGTGAAATAATGATCCATTAGGATGCTTTTATCATTACAGTTTCTCATGATAGATGAAGGTAATGATCTTTTTTTTTTCCTTCTTTTTTAAGTGAGAATAGGGGAGATAGAAAGACAGACTCCTGTATGTGCCTGACTGGGATCCATCCAGCAACCCTCATCTGGGGCTGATGCTTTGTTCATCTTGGGCCATGCTCACAACTGAGCTATTTTTAACACCTAAGGCAGAGACTCCATGGAACATTCCTCAGCGCCCAGCCAATGTGCCTGAACCAATTGAGCCATGGCTGCAGGAGAAGAAAGAGAGAGAGAGAGAGAGAGAGAGAGAGAGAGAGAGAGAGAAAAGAAGAAGAAGAAGAAGAAGAAGAAGAAGAAGAAGAAGAAGAAGAAGAAGAAGAAGGAGGAGGAGGAGGAGGAGGAGGAGGAGGAGGAGGAGGAGGAGGATGATGATGATGATGATGATTAGGGATGAAGAAGCAGATGGTCACTTCTCCTATGTGCCCTGACCAGACTCAAACCCAGGACATCCACACACCAGGCTGACACTCTACCACTGAGCAAACCAGCCAGGGCTAGTAATGATCATTTCTAAAAGTGACTCTGAGGTAGTAGAAATAAGGCAGGACTAGACACAGCCACATAAAATTGAGAAAAATAAAATTTAGTTTGTGACTCTAGGGATACCTGTGTACACTAATATGTCAGACTATGAGACACTTTTTTAAGAGAAAGCCTCCAAATCCCTGTGGCTGAATGACTTAATGGAAAGTGGGCAAATAATTGAAAAACATATTTTGGAGAAAAACTTCTCTTTAGCAAGGGAATAGGTTGGATGACTTTATGACCATTCTGATACGATTTCAAAGTGGCACCGTAATCAAACAAAAAAACAAACAGTGATGAAATCAGGAATACATGTAAATGTGTACTCATATGAATATGTAAGACATGTATATCCATCTATGTGACATATATTAGATTAATATGCATATATGAATACATATAACTTTTTCTTAAATCACTTAATAATTTGAAAATAAATAACCCAGGGAAGAAATATTCTTCATAAATTAGTGTTTCTAGGGAAACACTTCATGAACATAGGGTGTTTTTTTTTCCCTTGTGGAACTGAAAGGGAAATTTGATCCCTTAACCAACACAACTGGTAGCTGGTGTCAGACAGCACCAACTCTACACTCAGCTAGCTACACAAACAACATGCCCAAAAGAGGAGTCTATACACAGACAAATGGATTGACAAATAAATGCAACCCAAATAAATCAACAAGAGAAATCCCCAGAAGTGGAAGGGTTGACGCTCTATTGCTGAGCCAACCAGACAGGTGAATGTTTTTTAGTTATTTTATTGTAGCTGATTTCTAGTTTAATGCCATTGTGATTAGAGAAGATGCTTGATATGATTCCAATCTTTGAAAATTTATTAAGACTTGTTTTATGTCCTAATATGTGTTCTATCCTAGAGAATGTACCATGAGCACTTGAAAATAATGTATATTCTGTTGCTTTGGGGGAAAAGGTTCTGAAGTTGTCAAATAAATCCAGTTGATCTAGTGTGTCATTTAAGGCTGCTGTTTTTGTTAATTTTCTGTCTGGAGGATCTATTCATTGATGTTAGTGGGGTATTAAAATCTACTACTATCTTAGTATTGCTTTTGATTTCACCCTTTCTGTCCATCAAAGTCTGCTTTATATATTTAGGTGCTCCTATATTAGGTGTATACATATTTACAATGGTTATATTGTCCTGTTGAATTGCTCCCGTTATCATTATGTAGTTGCCTTCCTTTTCACTTACTATAGCCTCTGTTTTAAAGGGTATTTTGTCAGATATAAGTATTGCTACTCTAGGAGTTTTTCATTTCCATTTGCGTGAAATACTTTTTTCCATCCCTTTGCTTTCAGTCTACATGAATCTTTTTTATGATGTGGGTCTCTTGTAGATAGCATATGTACAGATCCTGTTTTCTTATTCATGCAGCTACCCTATGTCTTTTGTTTGGAGCATTTAATTCAATTACATTTAAGGTTTTTATGACATGTACTTATTTATTGCCATTTTATTCTTTAAATCTACATTCTTCTTTTTCTTGATTTTTTTCTTTCTTTGCTCTTTAACATTTCTTGCAGTACTGGTTTGGTTGTAATAAATTCCTTGAGTCTTTTTTTGTCTGGGAAACTTTTTATTTCTCCTTCAATTTTAAATGATAGCCTTGTTGAATAAAGTAGCCTTGGTTGTAGGTTCTTGTTTTGCATCACTTTGATTATTTCTGTTGGAAGTCCCAGATTGGATTCCCAGTCAGGGCACATAGGAGAAGCACCCCACTGCTTCTCCACTCTTTTTCCTATCCTTTTTTTTATTCATTTTTAGATTTTATTTATTCATTTTAGAGAGAAGGGACACAGGGGGAGAGAGAGAGAGAGAGGCAGAGAGAGAGAAGGGGGAAGAGCAGAAAGCATCAACTCCCACATGTGCCTTAACCAGGCAAGCCAGGGGTTTCGAACCAGCGACCTCAGCATTCCAGGTTAATGCTGTACCCACTGTGCCATCACAGGTCAGGCCTTCCTCTCCTTTCTTTATCTCTCTCTTCCCCTCCCGCAGCCAAGGCTCCATTGGAGCAAACTTGGCCCGGGCACTGAGGATGACTCCCTGGCTTCCACCTCAGCTGCTGAGGATGGTTCCAGTTGCAGCGGGGAAACACCCCAGATGGGCAGAGCATCGCTTTCTGGTGGGCATGCCAGGTGGATCTTGGTTGGGTGCATGCAGGAGTCTGTCTGTCTGCCTCCTCTGCTTCTCACTTCAGAAAAATACAAATAAATAAACAAACAAATCAAAAAACATTTAAACACTTGGAGGCTACATAGCATGTTATCAAATAATGAATAAATTAACAATGAGATCAAGGAAGAAATAAAAAATTTCCTTGAAACAAATGAAAATGAACTTACAGCAACTCAAAATTTATGGGACACAGCAAAAGGAGTCCTGAGAGGAAAATTTATAGCATTATAAGCATACCTTAACAAGCAAGAAACAACTCTGCATCTAAAAGAACTAGAAAAAGAACAATAAATAAAGCCCAGGGCAGTGGTCAGCAAACTGTGGCTCACGAGCCACATACAGATCTTTAGTCCCTTGAGTGTGGCTCAAAGGCCAGGTTAGGAGCACCCTAATTAAGTTAATAACACTGTACCTACCTATATAGATTAAGTTTTAAAAATTTGGCTCTCAAAAGAAATTTCAATAGTTGTATTGTTGATATTTGGCTCTGTTGACTAATGAGTTTGGCAACCACTGGCCCAGAGGAAGTAAAAGGAAGGAAATAAGAAAGATCAGAGTAGAAATAAAAGACATAGAGGCTAAAAAAAAGTACAAATGATCAATGAAACCAAGAGCTCCTTCTTTGAAAAGGTAAACAGGATTGACAAACCTTTAAACAGATTCATCAAGAAAAAAAGAAAGAGGACTCAAATAAATAAAATTAGAAATGAATGTGGAGAAGTAACAACTGACACCACAGATATACAAAGGATTGTAAAAGAAAAAAATACAATGAAAATTTATATGCCAAAAAATTGGACAACCTAGGAGAAATGGATAAATTCCTAGAAATGTATAATCTTCTAAGCTCAATCTGAAAGAATCAGAAAACCTAAACAGACAAATTACAATAAATGATATAGAACAGTTATCAAAAAAACTCCCAGCAAACAAAAGTCCTGGACCAGATGGCTTCACAGGCAAATTTTACCAAATAGTCAAAGAAAAACTAACACCTATAATTCTCAAGGTATTTCAAAATATTCAAGAGGATGGAAGACTTCCAAACTCCATTTATAAGACAATCATTATCCTTATTCTAAAATCAGGTAAAGACACTACAAAGAAATAAAACTATATGCCAATATCCGTGATGAGCTTACATGCCAAAATTCTCAATAAAATATTTGCAAACTGGATCTAGCAATACATAAAAAAAAATCATATAGCATGATCATGTTGGGTTTATTCTGGGGAGGCAAGGATGGTACAATATTTGCAAATCAATCGTGATTCATCACATAAACAGAAAGAAGGATAAAATTCATATGATTATATCAATAGATACAGAAAGAAGCATTTGATAAAATCCAGCACCCATTTATGATCAAAACTCTCAGCAAAGTGGGAATACAGAGAACATACCTCAACATGATAAAGGCCATCTATAACAAACTGACAGCCAACATCATACTCAATGGGAAAAAATTAAAAGCAATCCCCTTAAGATCAGGAACAAAGCAGGATGGCCCCTTTTATCACTTCTATTCAACATAGTTCTGGAAGTCCTAGCCACAGCAATCAGTCAAGAAAAAGAAATAAAAGGCATCCAAATTGGAAAAGAAGAAGTAAAATTATCATTATTTGCTGATGACATGAAAGTGTACAGAGAAAACCTTAAAGTCTCTGTCAAAAAACTACTAGATCTGATAAATAACTTCAGCAAGGTGACTGGATAATAAAATCAATATTTAGAAATCAGTGGCATTTTTATACACCAACCATAAACTGCCAGAAAGAGAAATTAAGGAAACAATCCCCTTCACTATTGCATCAAAAAATAAAAATAAAATAAAGTACCTAGGAGTAAATTTAACCAAGGAGGTAAAAGGTTTGTATTCAGAAAATTATAAGACACTGGTAAAAAAAAATCAAGGAAGATACAAACAAGCAGAAGCATATACCAGGTTCATGGATAGGAAGAATAAAGATCATAAAAATGTCTATACTACCCAACACAATGTATAAATTCAATTAAAGACTTATTAAATTACCAATGGCATACTTCAAGGATATAGAACATATATTTTAAAAATTTATATGGAAGCAAAAAAGAACACAAATAGCCTCAGCAATCTTGAAAATGAAGAATGAAGTGGGAGGTATCACACTTTCAGATATCAAGTTATACTACAAGGCTATTGTCATCAAAACAGCCTGGTACTGGCAAATGACAAGCATACAGATCAATGGAACAAAACAGAGAACCCAGAAATAAACCCATGCTTTTATGTCCAATTAATAGTTGATAAAGGAGGTAAAAGCATACAGTGGAGTAAATACAGTCTCTTTAATAAATGGTGTTGAAAAAATTTGACAGGTACATGCAAAGAATTGAAACTAGACCACCAGCTTACACCATTCACAAAAATAAACTGAAAATGGATAAAATACTTAAATGTAAGTCATGAAACCATAAACATGTTGGAAGAAACAGGCAGAAAACTCTCCAATATCTCTTGTAGCAATATTTTTGCCAATATATCTCCACAAGCAAGTGATATAAAAGACAAAATAAACAAATAGGACTATATCAAACTAAAAGCTTTTGCATAGCAAAAGACATCATTCACAAATTAAAAAGACAACCTGCACAATAGGAGAACATGTTTGCCATAAGTCTGAGAAGGGGTTAATAATCAAAATTTATAAAGAACTTCTAAAACTCAATAGCAGGAAGGTAAACAATCCAATTAACAAATGGACAAAAGAACTGAACAGACACTTCTCCAAAGAGGACATAGAGATGGTCAATAGGTATATGAAAAAATGTTCAACATCCCTAATCATCAGAGCAATGCAAATTAAAACCACATGAGATACCACCTCACACTCATCAGAAAGGCATTCATTAACAAATCAACATGCCATAAGTAATGGCAAGGGTGTGGAAAAAAGGTAACCCTCTTGCATTGCTGGTGGGAATGCAGTCTTGTGCCGTCACTATGGAAAACAGTATTCCTCAAAAACGTTGACGTTTCCTCAAAAAATTAAAAATGGAACTGCCTTTTGACCCAGCTATTTCACTTTTAGGAATATATTCTAAGAACACCAAATGACTGATTCAAAAGAAGATATGCACCCCCATGTTTATTGCAGCCTTGTTTACAATAGCCAAGATCTGGAAACAGCCCAAATTAACATCAGTGGATGAGTGGATTAAAAAGCTGTGGTACGTATACATAATGATATATTACGTGGCCATGAAAAAAGAAGGAAATCTTACCTTTTGCAATGACATGGATGGACCCAGAGACTATTATGCTAAGTGAAATAAGCCAGGTAGAGAAGGACAAATATCATATGATCTCACTTATATGTGGAATCTAAGGAACAAAATGAACTGAAGAACGAAATAGAGGCAGAGGTGGGGGGTCACAGGGAGCAGAGGGACAGCTGTCAGAGGGAAGGGGAATGAAGGGATGGAATCAGAGAAGGTGAAGGAATGAGGAAAATTATATATACATAACACATAAATACAGATAACAAGACAGCAAATCCCAGAGGGAAGGGAGGAGAGAGTTAGGAAGAGGGGGGCAAAAGGGTTGTAAATAGGGACATGGGGGGGTGTTATATTTAGTGGAACACTTCAATCCATGTTAACACAATAATTGAAAATTAATGAAAAATAAATAAATAAAATAAATCAATGAATGAATAAAAAAAGAAAAAAAAATGAGACTAGTAATTCCAGCTCATTGGCAGTCCTTGCTGAGAACCCTGGTTTGACAACAAGGTTTGGGGTTGACTGTTGGGACCAGAGGTAACATAAGGAAAAGAAGTACATGACTCAGTCTGACATCCATCAAGAGTTTCACAAAAAGGAAACTGAGAGCAAGTACTAGCAGGGTCATAAGACAAAAACCTAGGAGGCCCCTGTGAAAGCTAAACCTCCCCAAAAACTAAACAGAAGAATCAATCTCCTACAGAGTTATTTAGGAACCTGCATTTGATAAAGTAGATGAAACACTAAGTGATCGAATAAATTTTCAAACATTTCAGCTTAAACTGAGAACAACTTTCTGGGTACCATTAATTAGTTGAGAAGTATGTTTAAAATATGCTTATGTAATACATATAACATATATATACACACACATGCACATATATAATAGTAATGCTATTAGTAATAAAAGTAACAATTTATAACATGTTTGTATAGTAACTATATGTCAAGTGTGTGATAACCATTGAGCCTAACTATCTTATTTATTTGTCACAGCAACTTCCTGAAGAGGTATCAACTTGATACATAAACACTAATAATTGTTATGGTTTCAGAGCTATTTAGGGAAATGTGGGACTGTCTACAGGTGACAAAACACACGCTGTACACAGTAGGGCAAGGATGGAGTAGGAACTAAGGAGAAGTAGGTAGCAAGGCATATTGTGAACATTCAGACTTGTCCAGATTTGATCAATATTGTTTTTCAACAAAAATTAGTACTATTGATAATTAGTCTTCATTTATTCTTAATTATAAATAATTTTTACTGTTTTGGCACTAAAAATATAACTTGTACTCTTTTAGTCCCCTAAAAATATCTTATTACAATACTATGAATGCATATATATCTAGACTATAAATATTATATTAATTATATTACATTATAGTATAGTATAGTATAGTATAGTATAGTATAATAAAAATAAAAAGATAAGCCTGAAAATGCATTCTTAAAAATCTGTAAAAAAAACTGAAGAAGAATTTCTTTATAAGACTGATTCAGCCTGTTGCATTTATCCACCTTCGTATATATTCATTTTGATCATCTGTAATTCTATTTCTAGAATAATTAATTGCATTCTCTATTTGTAAAACAAGGGGGAAGTTATAAAATAAATAATATGAAATTGTAATAGTCCCATTAGTGTTTGTTTAATTTATAAAATGTATATGCAAATATTGTAGGTACTTTTAATCCTAAAAGCATTGTTATTAGTTAATAACTAGTTTTTATACTTGCATAATGCCAAACAGCTAGACAGAAACTGAGAATCTTAGCCAATCTTTTTGAATATTTTTTTTGATGACACAAATTCCAATGGTTGATAATTTTCAAGTGTGGTAATGATAGGTGCACACCAACATCCATTCTTTTTTTCCTGGGCACATGTAACTCAAGTGTATTTCCAGACTACTTTGTAATTGGGTTGGGTCCGGTGATAGAGTTTTACCCAATGGAAAGTGAGTGGACAAACATAATGCCATGTCAGGCCTTGACTGGCCGTGTATTTCTCTCCATGTTTTTGTCATCTAGCTAACTAGGGCTGGACCACAATCCCCAACCCAGGGCAAACTTGGAGGCTACATATTAAAAATAGTAGAGTTACTGTTATGTGTCTTCTCCTTATCTGTGTGGAGCATAGAAATTATCTCACTAGTTTTTATCACTACACTGCCTTGTGAGCAACAAAACTTACTATTGTCTTAGCCTTTACCTGTCAGGATTGATTTATTTTCACAACTTAGTCTACCTTAACCTATATTCCAGATGACTGAATTTTTTATATTTTTGTACAGTTATTTACATTTGGTACATTTTCTTTCAAGGACTGAATTCTGTATCAGTTTTTCAATTTTTTGAGCCACATCTCTGAGGAGGATAACACTGCCCCTCATAGACCTCCTCCTTTGGGGAGCAGAATTAACCAGGGGCCCCGGACTGCTTTTGGAAATATACCACTCCAAATAAGCTCCCTCCTGCAGTTCCCACGGCAGCTCACAGTCTGTGAATGAGTACGGGGCGGGGGGGGGGGGGATACTAAAGTTAACATCTTCCTGGAAAAACCAAGACATCACTGATAGTTGACTTTGACTTGAAGAAACCACATGGGCTTTGCCAAACTCAATCTCCCTTAGACTGCAGGGCAATCCAGGGAATGTGCATCCATTGTGGTCTCCATCTTCCTTTCACCAGTGTCAGACTTACATGTCATCTGATGGCTCTCCAGCTTCCCAGGCATACCTGGTATCTCTTTCCTCTTTTCTTTCACAAAGCATAACTCCTATGGAAAAATAAAACAAAAACAAGTTGTACATCTAATCCCTTTTTAGTATCTCTTTCTCTGAAGTCCTGAACTAATTAATGTA
This sequence comes from Saccopteryx bilineata, assembly GCF_036850765.1. Lineage (NCBI taxonomy): Eukaryota > Metazoa > Chordata > Mammalia > Chiroptera > Emballonuridae > Saccopteryx > Saccopteryx bilineata. The sequence goes on from NC_089494.1 coordinate 186,191,482, forward strand.
AAGCACTTCTTTGAACAAATGATATGTGTCATTCATTACTTGGAATATATGTTTTATTAGTTTCTAAAGACTGCTATAGCCAAGTATCAGAGACTGTGTGGCTTAAAAAAGAAACAATGCAGAAACTTATTGTCTATGGAGGCTAGAAGTCCAAGAGCAAGGCATTAGCAGGGTTGGTTTCTTCAGAGGGCTGTGAGGGAGGTCTGTTCCTTGCCTCTCTTCTAGCTTGTGGTGGTTTTCTGACAATTTTTGAAGTTCCCTAACTTATAGATGCATCATCCCAACCTCTGTCTTCATCTTTACAAAGCATTCTCCTTTTGTGAATGTCTGTCTCCAAATTCCCTGTTTTTATGAGGACATCAGTCTCATTTTTATATTGGATAGGTCCCACCCTACTAACCTCATACTGACAATTACTTCTGGAGAGATCCAGTTCCAAATAAGATCACATTATGAAGTATGGGGTGTTAGGATTCCAACCTCTCTTCTGAGGAATGGAGGAGAGGGACACAATTTAAATTATAACACAGTTATGAATCTCAGGGTTATATTTTCCATATGTTTGGAAACTGGCAGGTGACATACTCATGGAACTACCTTTTACTAGCAGAAAACTCAACATCATAAAATCGTAAGCAATCCTAAGTGTGAATATAAAACATTGTTTTTTATCTTTCAAAATGCTTTAAGTCCTGTGGCAATATGAATAAATAGTTCATTAGCCCAATAAAATTCTTCCTATTATACAATGTTCACTACAACACAATTCAAATATTAATCCTAAGAGCCAAAAACTCACAAACAGATCAACTTGCTACAGAAACACCAAGGGGCTACCAATTTTAACTTGACTCAAATTACTTTGACGGAATTTTATATGAAACAATGTGGTAACTTGGACCTTTAATGGGAATTTGGTATTTTTAAAGTGCTTTATGATTTACTTTTTAAAAATGAATACCTAGCATTTAATGAGACAATCCTGCTAGGAGGAAGTTTCTGACAGCCTAATGAGTGTAAGATGCTGACCCTGTCCCTTCAATGATTAGGGAGTAATCATTGAAATAGACAAAACAGAACAAATGGCAAAGTGATTATTGTGTTATCTTTCTGTAACGAAATAAAAGTTTGTGAGCATACCATAAATTATCACATTATTTCAGGCAAATGAGGAATTTCACTCATTCATTGAAAAACAGGCCCTGGCCGGTTGGCTCAGTGGTAGAGCATCGGCCTGGCGTGCGGAAGTCCCGGGTTCGATTCCCGGCCAGGGCACACAGGAGAGGCGCCCATCTGCTTCTCCACCCCTCCCCCTCTCCTTCCTCTCTGTCTCTCTCTTCCTCTCCCGTAGCCGAAGCTCCATTGGAGCAAAAGATGGCCCCGGGCGCTGGGGGTGGCTCCTTGGCCTCTGCCCCAAGCGCTAGAGTGGCTCTGGTCGCGACAGAGCGACACCCCGGATGGGCAGAGCATCGCCCCCTGGTGGGCGTGCCAGGTGGATCCCGGTCGGGCGCATGCAGGAGTTTGTCTGACTGCCTCCCGGTTTCCAGCTTCAGAAAAAAAACAAAAACACCTTAGGATAGCTTGTAATCCCCAGTCTTTGGGCCAGAAAACAAAGATAAAGAGACTAATGAAATAAATTTTTACAATGAGGTCACAGTTCCAGCAGAGAAAAAGAATATTATATTATAACATAGAAGCACTATGTAATGTTACAAGATTGCACAGGGATCCATGGGGACAATTAAACAAAAGGATGAAGATAATACTATCAGCTCTTGCTAGATTAAAATTGCATTTGTTTGCTGTATCTGTACAAACTCTTTGAATTTCCAATAATATATATATAACTCACATGAATATTAATATTTACACCAATTGTGATTATTTCACAAGAAACAATGGAGAACGATGATAAGTTTCAAAGTAGTTAGAGCTGGCCCATCAGAGTTCCACAGCTATAAACACAATATAACTATTTGCTGCTTTTATTTCAATAATGTTCACATTTGTAAATGTGTGTATTAATATGGGTTATTTATGTCAAGAATTATTAATTATGTAATATATTGATATTTCATTTTTGTGATTTTTTAACAACTATTTAAACTTGAGATTACTTTCAAAAGAGCTCATTTGTATTTATTCTCCTATCAGTAAAAATACATTTAAAGATACCGTGCTTATTAAACACCTACTGTGTCCCAACTATGTTTCAGTTATTGAATTAAAAATACTAATAATAACACTTGCAATATATAATCTTTGCCCTAAAAAAAACCTCAAAACCATGTGTTTGAGAGAGACAAAGAAAGCAACAATAATATAGAGTTCTAAAGCCTTCAGAAATGGTCGACTCAGAGATAGACACGGTATATATAGGAGTGCTCCATAACTCTGGGGGGTAGTATTAGTGTTCCGGAAATTATACTTTGGATGTGGTGAGTCAACTACGTTAGTAAAAAGGAAGTGGGATAGTTGCATGATAAGTGTCAATTTAGGAATTAAGCAGGTAAGGATTAAGAACAAGAGCTAATAATATTGGCAGACAAGATATAATTTTCACAAGAGAAGAATAAAGAGACAGAGAGAAGGAAGAAGGTCACAAGAGAAGAATGAAAAAAGAGTAAAAGAAAAGATAGTAAAATCAGGGAGCTGGAAATGATTTTTAGTCTGGAAAATAGTAAAGTGAGGAGTGAAAAGGGGGACTTTAATGAAACTGCTGGGAAAGGTTGAGGCTAGGTTCTTCAGTGCACTGTGTGCTACGCTAAGTAACCATGTTAATCACTAAGATAGCAAGGAACCGTAGACTGTATTAAGACCAGAAAATGATATGGATGTTTTATAAACATCCCTCTGTAAATGATTTATATGGATATGTCTGGAATAAGGGAGATCAGGAAGAGACAATTGTCATAATAGGTGACAGACAGTAATGGCCTGAACTAAGACAATAAAGACAGAGAAGGAAGGCAAAGATCTTAGAGTATCGAAAATACAGAATTGACTAGCTTTAATATAAATAACTGAATATATGTAGAGTTAAAGAAAAAAAATGAGGATAATTTTGAAATTCTAACTTAAACAGTGGACAGATTGTGGCAGCACTTGGTATAACAGGAAGGAAAAACAGATCTCTATAAGGAAATAATTTATTTTGTTGATTCTTATTATCTACAACATTAGTTTTTCTGAAAAAATGTATCTTCTATTTATTATTAATTATAATGTTTCTTTTTCTATTTTCATTGCTACTAGGATAGGAAAGAATTTAATATGTTTGTATTGTTGTATGAGTTTATGCCTAAACAAGAAAAAAGCTTTTGTAAAAGAATAGCAAAACCAACCATGAAAGAACTCAGAGGTCTTTGTTATCTATAAAAAAATACTCAATGCTAATTTGACATAGATAGTTCCATGAGCATGCTTACTCCAGTGTGTATTCCTATATATTGGACTACTTATGATGCATAGCTAAAAGTAAAATTTGTAGTAATTTGATTCTTCCCCACTGATACATTTTCTTCCTTGAAAAGTGAACATTTTTTTGATGGATAAAATCTTGTGAAGCAAACAGCAATTTTTTTTAACCTGGAATTTCTATTAGCACATTCAGACTAGCTCATTTATTGTTCAACAGAGAGCAAGAGTACTTTCAAGGCCATTAAAATAATAGTAATATAAACAGAGAATATGTATCAGAATAAAAGGTTAAAATGCATGCAGTATATCATATGGTTAGGGTTTATTCTTCTAGAATCTTTAAGCAGCAGGACTTAAACCACCTAATATATTAATGTCTACCAATAATACAAAAAGATCAGCAAAAATATGATAATTATATAGAGCTATAAAACATTATTGGGGAGGAAGGAAAGACAAACTCCAAACATTTTTGTAGGAGTGATTGAGTGCATTGCAGTCATTATTTTAAATTAATCCTGAATGAATGCACAGTGTATCTTTTTTAAACACTAAGTACTCAGTATAAATTAAATAGTAATTTTTGTATCCAATCAGTACTCCTTTAGCAGACCAAGTGGTAACTTACTATAACTTAAAGTTGAAATAACATTTCCTCAGCTATTATCAATTGCACTTGTATTACCAAATTGTTTTCCTCAAAAACTAGGCACAACCAGTAGTTTCTAATGTGTATTTTGGAGAGCTTTCAATATTGAAGAGAAAAATATTAACTCAGTGTATCTAAAAATTCTCCTATCATTGAAGCTTATATTTTCAGAAGAGCAACTGAAAAGCTTTAAAAATAAATAAATAAATATGCCATGAAATAAAGGCTCATAAACAAAAGCTACCTTGTTTGCTCCCAGCATCAGAGAACAACCAGAAGTCACCATGAGTCCTGGTCTAGGCAGAGTGAGAAAATTGATCAATCTGTCAGCAATTATCACTTTCATCAGCAGCAGCGAATTAGCAGAGTTACCAACTGTGTGTGATGCCAAGCGAGGGAGACAGCTTAACAAAGAAATAAGGGAAAGAGACCCTCAAAGAGAACTTTAAAGAGGTTGCTTGCAAAGAGAAACCAATGTCATCCCCAAGAGAGTGGGCACGTGTCCCAGACTGTGCTTCTGAGGAGAGGTGTAAGTGGCTCTACACTTCAAGGGAAACATCTTCACCAAAATGCAACACTAAACAAGCGAAAAGAAAACAAAAACAAGTCTCCAAAGGTGAGGGTAATTATTATCCAGAGTTGTTAAAATATGGTTTTCAACAAAATATTACAAGGCATACAAAGCACAGGAAAGTATGACCCATACAAGGGGGGCGTGGGGGAACAAACAAATGAAATTACCTCTGAAAGAGGTTAGTTGGTAAACAACATGCAAAGACTTCAAAGCAGCTATTATAAATATGTTCAAAATCATGTTTAAAGAAGCAATGAAAGGTCTGATGATAACGTCATTAAACAGAAATGATCAACAAAAAGATACAAATTATTAATAAAGAAACAAATGGAATTTCTAGGGTTCAAATAATAAAAACAGAAACAAAAATTCACTATAAGATCTCAAAAGTAGATTTGTGCTGACAGAAGAATAAGTGCACTTAAAGATAGATTAATAAGAATCAGGTGATCTGAAGAACAGAGAGAATAAGAAGTTAAAGAAAAATGACAGAGCTTCAGAAAAAACGTGGAACATCATTAAGCACACTCATATACACATAATAAGAGTAGCAGGAGAGAGAAAAGAGAAGAAATAATTGTTGAAAAGTTTTCCAGTGAAAACCAATCATTATATCCAAGAGCCTCAATAAATTCCAAATAGAATAAATACAACTTGATTTAGATCCAGGCTCATCACAGCAAAAATGTTTAAAAGTAAATACAAAGAGAAAACTTTGAAAGCAGCAAGAAAAAAAATGAGTTATTACCTATAAAAGAAACTCAATATGATCCATTGCGGACTTCATCAGATACAATAGAGGCCACAAGGCAATAGAATGGCATATCCAAAGTTCTTGATATTAACAAAGCACCTGTGAATCAGGAAATATATCTAGAGAACTATCTTTCAAAATAGAAAACAAAATTAAAACTTAAACAAAAATTGAAAAAATCTGTTGCTCTTAGATTTACCTTAAAAGAAATACTAAAAATATAATGCAGGTTAAAATCAAACAAATCCAGACAGTAACTCAAATCTGCATGAACAAAATTAGAACTGCTAGTAAGAGAAATGAAAACATTCTCTTGCAAAAGCTTGTGGATGAATGTTCAGCAATATGAATAAGAAGCAAAAAATTAAGCAATCCAAACATTCATCAACTTAAGAATAGAAAGATGGGGCCCTGGCTGGTTGGCTCAGTGGTAGAGCATGGACCCCACATGTGGAAGTACCATGTTCAATTCCCGCTCAAGGAACATAGAAGAAGCAACCATCAGCCATCAGTTTCTCTCTCCCTTCCTCCTTTCTCTCTCTCTCTCTCTCTCTCTCTCTCTCTCTCTCTCTCTCCCTCCCTCCCTCCCTCCCTCTCTCTCCCCCTGTCTCTTCTCCTCCTGCAGCCATGACTTGATTGATTCAAGAGTGTTGACCCCAGGGCGCATCATGGAGCTTCTGTCTCAGGCACTAAAAATAACTTGGTTTGGAGCACGGGCCCCAGATGGGCAAAGCATCAGCCCCAGACAGGGATTGCCAGGTGGATCCCAGTTGGGGTTCATGCAGGAGTCTGTCTATCTCCCCTCCTCTCACTTAAATTTAAAGAGAGAGGGGGAAAATTTGAAATTTAGTCTGGGAAGACCCCAGAACAAAAGCCCAAGAGAATCTTACATTTACATTAAGCTAATACAATGGCAAATGAATAGCTGAGTAAAAGGTAAGAGATAAGATGAATAAAGGAATTGTGAATGTCAAGAGAAAAAAATAAAAAGAGTACTGATCAGAGAGAGTATTGAACAGATAGAATGGTTCGGAATATAAAGTTGGTCTTCTGTATTCCTTGTTGTTGGGCGGATAAAATGTATTATGCTCACTTTGTTAAAGATGGTGCTGCCCACGTGGAGGCCATTGCCCAGGTGATATTAATGTGTGTTGGGGGCAGGCTGTGGGCAGGCAGAATCCTTGTAGCCTGGGGCTTGGTTTTGGGACTAAGCCTTTCCCACCCTTTTTGATTTGGGGTGGTACAATCCCATCATGCCCCAGATAAGTGACTTTGTACTAGAGACTTCCCTATTTTGTATATTGGATTAAAGGTTTTGATTTCTACACTATAAAATGGGGGCAAAATGAGAGCTTGCTCTCTTGGTTCCTGATATTAGCAGAGAGGAGAGAGCAGAGAGCAGAGATAGGCCACTTGGAGGAGGCCAGGGGAAAGCAACCAAGATGGTGGAGTGTTGAGTGAGAAGCTGGTTTGTGCAGAGTTTGTGCAGGGAGAAGGAAGGAGATGGGGAACAGAGGTGAATAAGTCTGGTGAGCTAGAAATCTAGGAAACTCGGATAAGTCAGTAGCTTTGTGAGCACTGAATGTGAGTGGGTTTTGGAGCCCAGTGTGTGTTTTTACTTGCCCACCAGGTGCAAGCTAGGATTAAAGCTAATGGCCTACCAGTTTTTGGCTCCGTTGTTTCTTTACCGACTGTCCGAATCCAATGCGAACCTGCATGGGCCAGGCTGCTGTGATAGTGGCCCTGGATACTGGCTTTACACTTGTGAAGCTTAGACTGTGGCTCCCATAACAAACTGTACAGTAGCTAACTGAGGATACAGTCCCACCTCTCCTAGTTCCAAAATATAGCTCTAATTTAAAAATAAAATATAGCTCTAATTCTATCACTTCCTTCATCATCAAGTTCAAACTTCTCATTAACCCTTGAGGTCTTTCCTTATTTCATGTGCATCTTTCTAAATTAAGGCAGTCCTTTGTATCCTAAGCCCACCATTTAATGATGAATGATAGAAATTTATAGTTAGTGTCAAATGTAAATTCCATATATTACAATATCTTCTGATTTTCTTTTTACATTGATGTGTCTGTGGGACCTTATCAACATTCCACTAACAAAGATTATAAAAGTAGAAGTAAATTAAATGAAATTTCAATGCTCTTCTTTCTTCGAACCTACCAAAGTTGGCCCTTCCTTGGCCAGTCTCCCAACTAGTTACAATGTCAAGACAAAAGAATATTGAGGACAAATGAGGTAAGGTAGGGGAAGAGGCAGAAGAAGTTACTTTAGTTACTTCTGTTCTCCACCCTTATTCATAAATTCCAAACATTCTTCACATTTCTACAGGTAGAGTATTGCAAGACTCCCCTACCCTATCTGCAGCAATCATCCTTGGTTATCTCCTCCATCTGCAATACAAGCCTAACTCAATTTATCACTTTATAGACCTGATTCCTGTTAATCTAATGGCTTCACTTCCTTTCTATTACAGCCTAAGAGCTTTTTTTTTTTCCAAAAAATCTATCTGATGATTGAATTAAGTCCCTGTCCAACCAAATGTATACATTTTAAGTGATTGGCTTAGTTCCATCTTCAGAAAAAGGAAAAAAAAATTTGCATATAGCAAAATTGAAAGTCTGCAAAATTGGCCATAACCAATGAAAGCAGCGAACAAACACTTGTTCTTTAATCTGATTAAATCCTACTATGTAGTCCCTGAAAGCAATTTGGATCTCTTTCCAAATATTGACAGCAGGGAAGACATTTTTTACTTGCCATGAACCAAGGAACTGAAGGTTTCTTTAATTCTGGAGGGTAATTCCTAACTATGTCTTATTTTCTGTTTTGCCATTCTCCACATGTTAGCTATCCCATTCCCCCTTAATATATGTTAGAAATGAGAATACAATGGATTCTCTACTCATTATGAAAAATTATTTTTCATCTAATGGGCAATCACCATGCACTGCTTCTAATACACAGAAGAAGTAGAATTTAAAATATTTCCCTGTCTCTCTTACAAGTAAAAATCTTCATATAATTTAAGGACTTCCAATCACATACATGAGATTTTGATTCAAATTAACAAAGGATAGTAACAAAACGTAGCATGTCTTATGGTTAAAAGTTTGAGGTTTTTGAATCAGTTTTGGTTCTCTGTGTCAACAAAGAGCTTCTACATTCAGCTCTTTGGAGGAATGGATACAGCAAGGCTTTGGAGCAAAAAGAGCTGGTAGGAGCTTCAGCTTCTAATCTTAGTGAGCATGACAGGAGCAGGGGCAACTTTCGTGGCATTGTTTTATAATATAGTTTTAATTTCATCATTGAATTATCACAGCTTCATTCCTGGTTTATTTCCTGATATTATTCAAAGTCATGGGCAGCCATTAGGCTAACTAAATCAATAATAGTTACATAATATTTTATAATTTCCAGAAATTTTAGAATAATAAGGGCAAAATAATTATACATAGTGTCATTTAAAAAACCATAATTAGAAATATAGAATATTTCCTCTAGTCTATTCTTTATTCAAAGTATCTATTTCACAGCTATTATTATATTGTAGAAACTATTTTTATAAACCACCTTTTTCATAAAACAGTAAGAATTTATCATGTCACTTAAACTCTTCAAAAATTACATTTAATTGCTGTGTAATATTTTATAAGAAGGAATGCTTCTTTCCACTTACTGTATAAAAGACAGCCTTTTATACAGTAAGTGGAGTAATTTTCTAAAACACTCATGTCATTTTGAAACACCCTTTTCTCTTCCCCACAGAGATGGAACAAATTATCTGGCTTGTTTTCTCTTTCATTCGTGTCTTTATTGCTTCAGTCAACATTCACATTCTGAGGATCTGTAAAACATCACAAACTGATTCAAGTGCTGAGGACAGAGCAATAAAGAAAACAGAAACAACTCCTAGACTTTTGTGGTTGGCATGTGGGGTAGACTTTGGGAACAGTAAAGATGAAAATAAACAAGTTAAAGGGTTGGATTCTGTGTTTGCCATCTCAGATGGGGCTACTGGATTCATTTTCCAGTGTTGCCAAAATAAATTACCACAAAACAGATGACTTAAAACTACAGGAATTATCTCCCATTTCTGGAGACTAGAAGTGTGAAATCAAGATATCAGCAAAGTCATGTTTCTTCTAAAATCTTTGGGGGAATCTTTCCTTGCCTCTTTCTAACTTCTGGTGGTTTGCCTGCAATCTCTGGCTTACAACATTATAACTTTGATCTTTGCCTTCATCATCACATGTCTCTGTGTCCACATGGTTGTCTTCTCTCACAGACAGCAGTCATATTGGATCAGAGGCCATCCTACTCCAGTAGGACCTCATCTTAACTAATTATATCTACAATGTCCCTATTTCCAAATTAGATCTCATTTTGATGTGCTGGCTATTAAGACTTCATTTTCTTTTTCAGCAGGACACCATTCAACCTATAAAAACGGCCAAAAGAGATCTCATAAAGAAAACTGATATTTGAATAATAGCCAGAAAAAGAGTGAGAGGATAAGCCTTGTGACAACGTAGAGAAGAATATTCCAAGCAAACAAAACAGAAAAAGCAAAAGTCCTGAAGAACAAGCATTCCTGGTACATTCAAAAGGCAACAAGGTGGGCCAAGATGACTGAAAGAGAGAGAGTAAAAAAGGACAGGGGTAGGAGATCAGGTCAGGGAGCTTACAGGGTAAGAGCTTGAGCTTTTATTGTAAAATAGATTAAGACATTGGGGAATTTTATATGGATGGACATGATCTCATTTAGTGCTAACAAAATCACCGTGGTGAGAATGGATTGAAAAGTGGAAGAGAGATGAAAATAATTCAGTTAGGATGTAATCACAATATGCCAGGTGAGAGATGATTGTGCATGGACCAGAATACTAGCTGTGGAGGAGGAGAGGAATGGTTGGGTTTTGAAAATATGCTGCTGCTAAAGATACGGTAAAAAAGAGTAAATTGATGATGTGGAAAAGAGACATCCTAGATCAGGTAAAGAATGGTATTTAGCACACAAGTAAAAGGATTACCAAGCTTTTTTAAGAGCCTGGTTGATGGGTTACTGCCCTTGGCCCATAATTCTCAAGTGGATAAAATAAATCTATCAAAGATGAAGAGACCAGGTTTTGGTCACTTTCGCCTTCTCCCATTTTTTTTTTTTTTCTTTTCATTTTTCTGAAGCTGGAAACAGGGAGAGACAGTCAGACAGACTCCCGCATGCGCCCGACCGGGATCCACCCGGCACGCCCACCAGGGGCGATGCTCTGCCCACCAGGGGGCGATGCTCTGCCCATCCTGGGCGTCGCCATGTTGCGACCAGAGCCACTGTAGCGCCTGGGGCAGAGGCCACAGAGCCATCCCCAGCGCCCGGGCCATCTTTGCTCCAATGGAGCCTTGGCTGCGGGAGGGGAAGAGAGAGACAGAGAGGAAAGCGCGGCGGAGGGGTGGAGAAGCAAATGGGCGCTTCTTCCTGTGTGCCCTGGCCGGGAATCGAACCCGGGTCCTCCGCACGCTAGGCCGACGCTCTACCGCTGAGCCAACCCGGCCAGGGCTCGCCTTCTCCCATTTTTAGCCATTGGGGTTGCCATAACAAGAACCATAGACAACAGAAATGTATTTATCATAGATCTGGAAGCTGAGAAGTCTAAGAATAAGGTGCTGGCAAGGGAGGTTTCATTCTGAGGCCTCTTTTGACTTGTGGGCAACAGGTCCTGTGTGCTCACATAACCTCTTCTTCTTTGTGCACGATAGTGGGTGTGGGGTGAGTCTCTGAGTCTCTTTTTATTGGGACAATGATCCGATCAATCAAGGCCACATCCTAGGATCTTATTTAACTGCCTTGGAGTACTTATGCCCAAATATAACCAGACTGGGAGTTAGACCCTCTACATACAAATTTGGAGGGGAGACAATTTACATACACTGACACTTTCAGCTTATTACCCAAGTTCAGAATTCAGAAGGGAAGGCAGTTGTTGAGCCCTAAGTCCCAATGTATTCCATTCAGTGGGTATACCAAGTTACTTAACTATTTCTCTATTATTAGATATTTTTATTTTTCAAAACTTTATGTATTTCCAAACTTCTATAACTTTTCTTACATATATTCTACACAATTACTTCTTAAATTTAATTCAAGGTCGTATATGTTAAGATGCTATTAGTAGAGTGAAATTTTTTAAATGTTTTCTTATTAGTTGCTACTTTTTAACAAAAAAAAGCTATTTACTATAGTGGCTCTAAAGGTTTTGCTGAACTTACTTTTTGTGTCTATTTTCTTCAATGAAATCACTTTTGTTTTATAAGTACATATTAATATACTTTGAAAGTAGTGATGACTTTTTTCTAGTTATATATATGTTAGTGTGGACAAGGCCCACCGGGGGTGAGGATGACAGACACAGAGACCCGACTCCGGGGACCAGGTTCAGTGATGCAGATCCGCTTTATTCAGGAAGTAAGCTAGCTTATATACATGGGTTCAGCCTATAGGTGTTACAGCTTGTCTTTCACAGCCAATGGCCGAAAAGGACAGGGAGCTGCCTGGTTGGCGCTGAGCCACCTCCCCACAGTGGGCAAGCTCCCTCCTAGGCACACCTTTTGTGTGCTTTTTTGTTTTAGATGCTGGAGTATTCTCACAGCATTGCATCAGCCACAGCTGCTAGGAATGCGCTCTGAGCTCTACCTACATATCAGTTGTCATTTCTATTTCAAGTCTAATTGTTTCCTTCAAATCCTACCTCCTCAAAAAGAATTAAAAATAATTGAATTATGGTCAATCATTAAATATTTTGATTTTATTGGAAATGTTTTTAAAGTTGTACTGTTAAACATGATGATGGCTGTTTATTTAAAGCAAGTACATTTTTGTATGATGTTAGTTTAAAATTGCATACCATAAGTGTATTTTTTTTAAAAAGAAGGCACTGTTTCTTAATATTAATTGAATATTATCAAATGCCTTTTCTGGATCTCTTGAAAAGAATGGCTTCAATGTATTTGATTTGCTGACTAAATATGTAATGTTAGTCTATTTCTTGATATTATACCATCCTTGAATTCCTGGGCTTCTTCTAGAGTACATATGATAATGAGTTAGGTTAATGAGAAATAAAGTTTTATTTTCAATAAAACATATCAAAAGTCAGTTCCACACTTAAGCACTTCACTATATTAAAAAAACAGCTTGATGGGTATTTTTAGTTCTATGTTTATGAGAATCATTTCTTGCTTTAAGTTTGAAAACACCAAAATTCAAAAATGTATTATGCCGTTATATTGGAAAGACTTACCATGAAAAATGTTGCTCTTAACATCATTTTTATGCATGATTTTTGACAAACATCTGAATTTATGTATTTGCAAGAATAAGAGAAGTCAACATAATAAACCGAAGTAGTCAAACAAATGGCATGAACAAAATAACTGAATGAATGATTCAATTCTTTATTTTCCAAGTCTGTTTAAATGCTTATATAAGAAAATGCATGTGAATGTCTTTTTAAGCATAAAGTTTTTTTTCTTTTTATATTCTCAAAAATGTGCAAAGATAAAATTTTCTTGATCTAAATTACACGTGTGCATTGACTCGTCTCTGTGAAATCTTTTCATCTATTTAATTTAATAAAGCCAAAATGTCTTGTTTTTATAACTGATTAAAACAACTGATGTCGTTGAGTCTTTTATTTTTATCACAGATTTGGGGTGTGACTTCTCAGGAAATAAACACCACTTTTAGTGATCTAATTAATTTGTATATAACTGTTCAAAAACCAGAGTTTAATAATACTTGGTAACAACAAAATCCGAATTCTTCAATAAATTGTGTACATATTCAGAAGGCACCACATAAATCTATGTCTAACTAAAATGCCTATGTGTAAGATATTTTTCCCCACCAAGTAAGAAGGAAGGGGCGTAGCCACAAAGTGTGAATAAGCAAAAGCTTCATTGAGTACCACGCTTCCCAGATGATATTCCCTGCCCCAGGGACAGAGTCCAGGGAAGTAGCATGGGGTGATCCACATGGGAGCTATTTATTGGGTCCCATCTAGGATGGTTAAGCTAATATGACGTGGCAAAATCTCACTGGCTGACGAACAGTCGCTCTTTTCCCAAGGACTCCTGGGAAGTTTCTTTTGGTGCGCATGGTATGGGTGGTTCTAGCCAAGTTCCTGGGTCTGGTTCCTCATGTGACCTTCCCCCTTGCACACCACCTTACAATATGTAGTACCCATCTTCCCAATATTGATTTTCAAGACATCAAATATACAAAAGAGTTGAAATATTAGCACAATCAACATATGTTTTCCTCAGTTGTTATAATCAAACTATAAATATTTGACCATATTTGCTTTATCTCTTCCTCCTATGTTGTTGTTATTTTGGGTGGTATACCATTTGACAGAGAGCTGCAAGCATCATGACACTCTAGCCCTATTTCAGCATGCATATCCTAAAAAGAAGACAATTACTTACATTATTATAATACAACTGTGATACTAAAAAAATACTATTCAATAATTGCTGAAATAAACTGTACATTTCAATTTTTGCCAAAGACAGTATTTTATAATTCTATTTTTTTCCTGTCCAAGGACCAATCATTGCCTTTAGTGTTCCATTTCTTTTAAATTAAAATAATACCTTCTCCTTTTATATTTTTGGGTTTTCTTATTTAAATATTTAGGACATTATGAGATGTTTTGGTTTTGAGGTTTTGGTTTAGTATCAGGCTTATTGTTTGTAGATTGCTCCACATACTGGATTTGTCTGCTTGTTTTCTCATGACTACACTTAGTTTAGTGTTTCAGCCCAAATATTTTATAAATGATATTGTATACGCCTTACTGTACCATATCAAGAAAAATTATTAGTGATTATACTCTTAGTCGCTGTCCAGCCACTACGAGTCTATTCTGGGGTCTCGAACTGGAAAAGATATGAAATTGAATAAATGGTAGGCAGAGACTTAAAGATATATACATACAGATGGGTTCGGGAGGATGGCACAGCAAACAGTCTGTATTGTTCCTCAGCGGTAATATGGCTGCTCCCAAAAGTGCATCCATCTTTATTCATGGAAAAAAACATGGTCCATTAGCAACTCAATTGTTTCCAAAACAACTCAAAGACAACCCCCACCATACCATTCAAATCTAACTTGACACTAATAAACTAGCTTCCAGCCTCTTCCGGAGAACACTGGTGAGACAAATGAGAATCAGGTGTAGCTCTTTGTTAACTAGGAAGGTAAGGTGGGGTTTGGGCCCAGCACCTCTGTCCCCAAGATATATCCAAATTGCAAAATACCCTGTTTATATTTTGGTTCCCAAAAACTCTTTTATTACTTAAGACTATGATCTATAGAAATCTTCGTTCTAAAGTTGTATTTCTTTGTATTTAGTAAATTATCTATTGGATGATACTTTGCCTTTCTACCAACATCTATTCCCCAAAAATCTTTCACTCCATGGTTATAACATTAACTGGTCATCTTTTCCTGGATCAATAATAGACAATGCCTATGTTATTATAAAAAAAGAAAACTTTTTTTTAATATGTAAGAAGAATCCATATGCTGTATTTATAGCTGTCTCCTTTAGAGTAACTTTTTGTACGTCGTAATAATTACATGGCAAACCACAAATTCATCACACCAAAGCTATAAACAAACAATAGAAGTTTTGAAATACTTCTCAGTATTTATTTTTAAAAAATTGTAAATGCTTTTATGGTTTTCTCTGAACAAAGTGAAGTTTAGATAAAGGTTTATGACAAACTAATAATGAATTTTCTCTTTAGCTGTGGCAAAGAAAAATAAAACATAATGGTGCATTGTTTTCCCTTTCAAAGTACAAAGCCTACCGTGGAGGCCTCACCTCATTTTCCCTCCCTATTGCAGTGGCTTCATCGGGGACATCATTGTTTTCATGACTATTTAATTAAGCCAATTATCACAGTGATCCCAATTTCTTTATTACTGTCCCTTTCTTTACTTTGTGGTGTTCAGAATTTATACCCACTTGACAATCAAACCTCCAAAACAGTTACTAAAGCCTTTTATATCTGGTTTTCATTAGTTCGTATTAAGTAATTCATTGGCTCGATTTTCACTTCAATGGGCTCTCTCATAAAATCTGGTTAGACATAATGGTGATATAGCAAGTGAAAGGAAGGGAATTAATTCATCAGCAAAATCACTGCCAAGCAGACTATTTTCACACATTTTATTATCTCATGCATGTACTTGTCACTCATCAGAGAGATGCATCAAGAAGAGAAGGATGAAACCTCTAAGCATTGTAAAGGTGAGGGGATGAAATGAAGCCCAGGTCGTGCTTTCATTTACTGAAGCAGGTGGGGAGTCAGCACGTCCTCTGGAGAGGCATTAGTTCGTGGACAGTGTCCGAGCACTATGGACATTCCCATTAACACCCCACAGTTAAGTTTGTTATTTTTTTATAGCGTTTTACTATTTGAAGCCTTAATTTCAGATTGGTACATAAAGGCTGTGTGTGTGACACAAATGAATGCTTCTTTTTCTCGGAATCATTAATGTGAACACTTTATGGAAACTTTGAGAATGTTTCTAAAACTGTAACTGTTCATAAAAAAAATTAGAGAGGGATGAAAATAATGTCTGTGTGATCTTCTAAATCTGAGCATTTTTTTAATAAATAAAGTGTCAGTTATGGAGATGATTTAAATACTTTTGCTGATCCTTGGTTGTATCTGCCAATATTTCTGGGTAATATGGAAAGCGGTAAGAACATAGGTCCAAGTAACAGCATTCTATGAAACAGCAGCCATATCATTATCCTCTAATCAATTAAAAAAAAATCTTCTTTAGGATGACCAGTTCTTCAAGTCATCAAATACACACCTATGCAAATTTCAAATATCCTCAGAGATAGATGTGGTTTTTTGTAACCACCCAAAAATACTATGAACCTTTATAAGACTACAGATACCTAGGGCTGTACCTTAACTCAACAAAGGTGAATTGCTTTCACATTCTCCTATTAAGAACACAGACCCAGGCTGGTTGGCTCAGTGCATAGAGCATCGGCCCAGAGTATGAACATCCCAAGTTTGATTCCCAGGCAGAGCAACAGGAGAAGCAACTATGTGCTTTTCTCCCCCTTTGTCTCCACCTTGTCTTTCTCTTTCCCTCGACTGGTTCAAGCGTGGCCCCAGGCCTTGAGGATAGTTCTGTTGGTTGGAGCATCGGCCCCAGATGATGGATCCCAGTCCGGCTGCATGTGGAAATCTGTTTCTTTATTTCTCTTCCTCTCACAAAAAAAGAAAGGAAGGAAGGAAGGAAGGAAGGAAGGAAGGAAGGAAGGAAGGAAGGAAGGAAGGAAGGAAGGAAGGAGAAAAGAAAGAAGAAAGAAAACAAGAATGGTTTTTATGTCTTTTCCTTAAACTAATAAAACAAGCCCCTTCATTAATGAGTGTAAAAAAATCTAAAAGCCTGTTTCTTTAACATCTCTGAAACATAAGACTCTCAATGGAGGCCATTTTTGTCTGTTTTTCTCACACTGTATCACAGACTGATAAATGGTAAGTGTTCAATAAATATTCTTCAAGTGAGCATTTGTCATATTCTTTTCTTTTTTAGATCCTCCTCTATTTGCTTCAGTATTGAACTAAAGTGTTCTTCAGGTCTGTCTGGCTGCTCTTCTCTATGTAACTTCTATTGATATGCCCATCAACTCCCATGGCTGTTCCAACTGCACTGCAGATATGGGGCTAAAAGGTACATCTCCAATCCTAACTTTTTATATGTTCTAATTCCTCTATTAAGTCAGCTGACTCATTTTATTTCCAAGTCTTTCATGGATTTAAAATACGATGTATAACTATAAGAGCCTGGACATGGAATTAGAAAATCTGGTGCTAAGCCATGGCTTTGCTAGCTACACATTCTGCACTAAAAATAAATTATATTAATTTTATGAGTCTAAAATTTAGTTTTTTCTTTGATAAAAGTGATTAAAAATAACTCCCTAAAAATATGACAATAAAATTAAAACCATGTAAAAAGGCTTTTCAATAAATTTCAGAGTACTGTAGAAGTGTAAGGGTGCTGTCTTTGCCATCATTATTTTTCATGCCATGGCTGCACCAATTTTTCCATTGGTTCACAAGATCAGGCTTCTTATTTAATTTCCTGCTTGACTGGGAGAAATAAGAGACTGCAATGTTGTCCTAATCCATACTCTACACCTGTTATCTCTCTAATTCAGCCTTCCTCAGATTACTTTTCTTAAAGCAAAGCTCAGATTAGGTCACTCCTTTATGCAAAATTCTTCCATGCTTCCCCTTCATCTATTTCAAAGTCCAAACTCTTGTATTGCGTTTAAAACTACACCCTACTTTACTTATCTTATTCCTTTGATTCCTCTTCCTAGTCATTCTGCTCTTGTCAAATTCTATTCTGTGTATGAGTCAGCAAGCTTTCCCTCTTTCTAAACACTTTACATATTATTTCTATCACCACGAATGTCGTTCTTCTTTATGGTGTGAAAATCCTGCCATTCAATGCCCTAAACACGAGGTGTATTAAATCTGCTGCTCTGAGAAATAAATTCCATAATTTGATTAGTTATACTAGAGATTTTTTTTATTCTTTTTTGCAATGAATGACTGTGAAAGCTAAACACAAGAGAGAGAAGAAGGAAAGGACATACAATTTAAAACATGTGAAAGAATGGGTAGAGGGGGTTTGAGATAGTAATAAAGTCATGCAGTACAATTCTGTGAAAATTCCAGCAGCCAATGTGTACTCTTCAATTAAAAGTCTCCCATTTGAGGAAATTTACATCTCAAAAGGATGGGCCAGAATAAGTACCATCGTCATGCTCAGACATTGGCCAGTTAGAGTTGATGGAAAGAAAAAGTGGCCCACAGTATTGGAGCCAGAGGGTCAGCTGCTAGAACTCATGGTCAACTATTCTTTCAGCATCGCATCTGAGTAGTGTATTTTCACGGCTGCCATACACCTCTGTGACGTTTTTACTCAGCCTAAACTCAACTATCACAATACTTTACCTCTGAAACTCTCAAAAAATTTATCAGACCCTAGCCAGGTAGCTCAGTTAGTTAGAGTATCATCCCATTATGCTAAGGTTGCATGTTCTATCCCCAGTCAAGGCACATATAAGACACAACCAATGGATGCATGTAAAGCCAGTAGCCACAGCCATTATCACAGCTGCCTGGCCTATGCAGGTTCAGGTTTGATTCGGACAGACGGTAATGAAACAACAGAGCCAAGAACTGGTGGGCCATTAGCTTTAATCCTAGCTTGCAACCGGCAGGCAAGAAATGCACACAGTGAGAAAACACTTCCCTTTTTATTCAGGGCTCCCAAAGCCACTGACTTATCCAAGTTTCCTAGAATCAAAGGTTTCTACCTCACCAGCCTTATTCACCTCTGTTCCCCATCTCTTTCTCTCTGCACAAACTCTGCACAAACTGGCTTCTCCTTCAGCACTCCACCATCTTGGCTGCTTCTCCTCTCTTCCACGTGGCCTTTCTCTGCTCTCCTCCAGCATGGGCTCCTCTGCCCCATTTTATAGTGTTAAAATCAAAACCTTTAATCCAATATACAAACAAGGAAATCTCTGATACAAAGTCACTTATCTGAGGCATAATGGGATTCCTCATGAGAGTGCACAACCTCACATCATGCAACAGTCAAGGGTTGGAGAAGGCTTAGTCTTAAAATTAAGCCTTAGGCTATAACAACCCTGCCTGCTTACAGACTGTCCCCAACACCCAATGCAAACTATAAGTAAGCAAACATATATCATATTTAAAAACTTATTTGACCAACAGTACATAGTAAGTGGAACAAATTGATGTTTCTCTATCTCTTTCTCTCTCTCTTTCTCCAGTCCTCTTTCTGTAAAATTAATCAATAAAAAACAAATATTTTTAAAAAGACATTTATCACTTTCAGTCTCAGATTTAATGATAAATGTCATAGCTTTCCTGCTAGCTTATGAGCTCCTTTGGAAATATTCCATTTCTTTTTCATTTTTGTTTTTTTCTGAAGTATTTTGGTTATGTAGCCTGACACAGATGCTCTAAAGAATTAAATCTAGATGTAAAAAAATATATAGAAAATATCATTATAATGTTTTGGTTATCTATTGATGTGTAACAAACCATTCTAAAACTTAGTAGGTTAGCCTGACCTGTAATGGTGCTGTGGATAAAGTGTCAACCTGGAAATGCAGAGGTTTCTGGTTTGAAATCCCAGGCTTGCCTGGTCAAGACACAATGGGAAGCAAAGCAATTAGGAGTTGATACTTCACAATCCTCTCCCCTTTTCTCTCTCTCTGTCTCTCCCTCTCTCTCCTTTCTCTGAAATCAATAAATTAAAAAAATAACTTAATAGGTTAAAATAGTAGAAATTTATTAGTAGTAATGATTGTGTGGATCTGTGCATTGACCATGAATTTCCTTTGCTTCATTTTGAAGAAGTTCAGGATATGCAACACCAAAATATGCTTCTTTGGCATATCAATTATTTTCAGCTGAAGACACTTGAGAACTAGCAGCTACGGTGGGGGGGGGCACCTCTCTGGCCTACCCTTTTCTACCTATAATGGCCCATAAAATTTCTACGAGAAAGATGCTCTCCTATAGTAGGAAGAAACGAATATCTTGATCACTTGAGTCCGGGAGTCCATGCTGGAAGTCCCTTATCCTTCATGAGCTTTGCACCCCCCAATATATTCTTATTACTTCCTCACAATTTACTGTTCTTATCTCAAACCCCCTTGTCTTGTCATTTCTTTAAAAGTTTATTTTTTCTTTGTCAAAAAGGTATTAAAGCTTTGTGCTCTGGTTCCTTCTCCAGTGGCAGAGAATTTTTCATTCCCCACAATGTAGCATCAGTAGGCCCATGGACAGAAGAGGTCCAAATGGCTTCATTCACATGGTTGACAGCTGAGATTGCAGACAAGGGTCCCAGTTCTCCTTCATGTGAGCTACTCCACATGGCTACTTGGCATTCCTCATATATCATGGCATCTGGAATTCATGAAAAATATATCAAGAAGATAGATTAATGTCTAATGTTAATGTTGCATGCACATGCCTGAAGTTAATATGATGGGGACTCACACATCATGAATATCAAGGGGTTTGTGTCACTGGGAGCCCCTGAAGTTTAGCCTCACAGAGACCACTGAGACAATTTGCCACATTTTTTCCTTAAGATTTCTATTCATTCATTTTAGGAGGAGAGAGAGAGAAAGAAGGAGGGAGGAGCAGGAAGCATCAACTACCATATGTACTTTGACCAGACAAGACCAGGGTTTTAAACCAGCGACTTCAGCATTCCAGGTTGACACTTTATCCACTGCATCACCACAGGTGACGCAGAGTTTGCCATATTTTTGTTGCATAGTCCTAATACATGCACATACACATACACATACACGTTTGTTCCTTGAGAATCTCATGCTACAATAATATCATGCACACAATTTCTGTGTAGACTGAGTTTTACTAAAAACTATAAAGAACAACATTAAAAATCTAGAATACAATAAAAAAGGAAGAGAAAATATGAGAAATATTAACAAGTAGTTTTAGAGTTGTAAGGTCTTTCTACAATTTCATTCTTAAAAGTGTGGGGCAGTGAGCAGGTGGAAGAGGATATAGGGCAGGGGTCCCCAAACTACGGCCCGTGGGCCGCATGCGGCCCCCTGAGGCCATTTATCCGGCTCCCCGAAGGGGCACTTCTTTCATTGTGGTCAGTGAGAGGAGCACATTGACCATCTCATTAGCCAAAAGCAGGCCCATAGTTCCCATTGCAATACTGGTCAGTTTGTTGATTTAAGTTTACTTGTTCTTTATTTTAAATATTGCATTTGTTCCCGTTTTGTTTTTTTACTTTAAAATAAGATATGTGCAGTATGCATAGGGATTTGTTCATAGTTTTTTTTATAGTTCGGCCCTCCAATGGTCTGAGGGACAGTGAACTGGCCCCCTGTGTAAAAAGTTTGGGGACCCCTGATATAGGGGGAATAAATAGTGATGAACAAAGATTTGACTTAGAGGGGGTGAACACAATATAGTGTATAGAGATGTGTGGTAGAATTGGGCACCTGAAATCTGTATAATTATGTTAACCAGTGTCACCCCAATAAATTCAGTTAAAGCAATAGCCCTGGCCAGGTTGCTCAGTGGATAAAGCGTCATCCTGGCTCACTGAGGTCATGGGTTTGATCCCCAGTAAGGGCACGTAGGGAAAGCAATTGAATACACAGCTAAATGGAACAGCTAAGTGGAATGACAAGTTGATGCTTCTCTCTCACTCTCATTCTCTCTCTCTCTATCTATCTAAAATGAATAAATAAATATTAATTTTTTAAAATGTGTACAGCAAAATACAGCAAATATACAATTAACCAAATAGAGTAGAGAATAAATCAGATAAACTTTTATCAAATAATCTTATTGTTTATATCAGCAGAGTTTCAAGCTATAGGGCAAATGCTCCAGAGGAATTCTCTGTACGGTTAGGTGACAGAAGTGACTAATAAAAGACTGTTGGGTTGTTTTCTAAATTTAGAAAGATGATATATAAGTTAAAGAAGAAAAGCAAATCCCCAAGATATTTTGCTTTTGCCTGGTGTTATATCAAGCCAGTATAATAGCCTTGGTTTTTATTTAAGGATCAGAAGCTGTTGGAAATTTGCTTATGACTTTGATTACTATGAAATAGAGAAAATTTTCAGATGAATTGTGTCTACAGGACATAAAATCATGCTTGATTTATAGCAGGCAATATTTGTTTAATAAATAAATGACTGCAAATTAATCTGGTGATTAGTAGAAAAAATATCTTCAAACACAAAAGTCATGAGGGAAAAATACAAATAAAATCTGCTTTTGAAAAGACGGGGAGTTTTACATGATCTACATACTGAAATAGCCCACATAATATCTCCAGAGATGGGTTTGATATATCTACAACCACAGTATTGCTAAGGACATAGAATCCTAACACTTTTGCCTCTATACATGTGACTTGATCATTGAAGAATATTTTATATATGACAATATATATTTCCTTTTCCTCTAGGAGACCAAATTACTTAGAAACATGATTCATTAGATTTTAAAATAGTCATTTCTAGTTGGTAATGCTTTTGAGTTAATATTTTACAATATTGAAGGAGAGGGGTCATCAGTAACTAGTGTCCTCATATAGCTTGCAAGAGCAGTAAGTCATTCATAGAACTGAATTGAGAACATAGCTTGGTGGCCACAATTCTATATCACCTTTTTTTTAAAAAAACTGTGATAATCCCCAGATATTTAAAGTTTTAAAAAGTATCACACCTATAATTTTTATTGCTCATTTTACAAATATTACTCATTTTAACTAACATATGAATTTAAAATGTATGCACTTGAAGTTTTAGATCAGATACTAGTAATAAAACAAAAAAACAATAGCCATTAAATATTCTTACATAACAAATACATGCTATAATGAACAAATTTTAATTTTGAGATGATCTGTAATATATATAATTTATACATTTTTTTTCTCAAGTTGTGTAGGCAAACAAAATGTAAACATATGCCTGACCAGGCAGTGGAGCAGTGGATAGAGCATCAGACTGGGATGAGGAGGACCCAGGTTCGAGACCCCAAGGTCGCCAGCTTGAGCACAGGCTCATCTGGTTTGAACAAGGCTCACCAGATTGACTCAAGGTCAATGGCTCGAGCAAGGGGTTAATCTGTCTGCTGTAGCCCCCTGGCCAAGGCACATATGAGAAAGCAATCAATGAATAACTAAGGTGTCGCAACGAAAAACTGATGATTGATGCTTCTCATCTCTCTGTTCCTATCTATCCCTATCTATCCCTTTCTCTGACTCTCTGACTCTGTAAAAAAAAAAAAATGTAAACAGAATATTCTTCTGATACTTCACATGATTATAAAATATTTAACTGCTTAAATATATATTTGTCTTATATTACAAGAGAACCTGGAAAAGCTCTGTCAACAACACAACAGTGCATACTCTAAGTAATACTATAAAAGATATAATTATGTACATTACCAAGAGGAAACTTCTGATGAATAAAATAGATTTCAAGAGTCTGTATAATTATATATTAGTTTAGGTCTTAAGTATATGGGCATATATTACTCCTTTTATAACTTTATGTGCAATTTTTATTTTATTTTTTATGTGCAATTTTTAAAGATATGCAAAAATTGTAGAAAAAAATCATGCAAGAGATTCAAAGACATATCCTTGAAACATCTTAAACATCTTCACAAAAATCAGTGTGAAAATGTTTCCAAGCACAGGAATAAACTCCTCTGATAAACAAGTCTATTCATTCAACATGTAATATTAACTTTAGTAGAACATGATTAACCATAATTAGATCCTCTTAACAGCATAAGCCATGAATAATCCTTGTCATTTCTTTCAAATTATTAAGGTATTTGAAAGATTAAATATTATAATGGATTATTTTTAAGTTAGAGTATTATTTTTGGTATTAAGACTTTAAATATTAGTGGGAAAGAAAGCTACTTAAATGAAAATCACTTCTTACCTGTGAAGAGCAGTGACCAAATTGATAAACCAGTTTACCTGTAAAGGAGAATTATTTTTATATCAACTAAGATTTTTTAACTTGATTAGCTGATGAGCACATATTTTTAAAGATAAATATATATACAAGTGGAAATAGAACATTTGTGAATATTAATGCATTTGTAAATTGTTTTAAATCAGTTATCAGAGGCACTAATAATATCATTGAAGATAAATTGAGTTTGAATAATAGGAGTTCCAGTTCCAGACAAAATAGAATAGACTCCTTTCATAACTATTTCTTCTATTAAGTACAAGTAAAATCTATTGACATAATATAGCAAATAACATAAGAACAGTCTGAAAGTTGAAAAGAAAAAGGCAGATCTTGGGTTTTTGAGAAATGGGTGATCATTTTGCTTTTCCTATATTCTAAACTGAAGACAAGAAAAGCTGGCAACAAAGAAATGCCAACAGACACCAACCAAAATAATAATAATAATAATAAATAAATAAATAAAAGGCACACAGGGGTCAGACTCTGTGATCGACAAGATGAAGAAAGAAGTTCACAGACATCAGTCAAGGAAAGAGAGCACTCCTCTCGCCTACTGTCATTGCCCAGTCTATAAGCAGCATGATCTAAGAAACTGGTTTGAATAAAGTTGGAATGTTCAATATTACAATGGACTGAAAATATTTATTACTGTTTAGATATTTCACTATCTGAAAGTGACTAGATAACTAGGGATTTTACCCTAATTTTCCATCCAGGAAAAGAACTAAGTCTAGGAGGAGAATTAGTCAATGGAATAAATAAAAAAAGAAAGGAGACAAGAGTAAATATGCTTTGTGATTGTACCCTACAAGACATGTATGATCCACATGGCAGCCACAACAGGAGGAAAGAGTACAAACGAACAGGAAATCTATCCTTACTAAGAGTAGCATTTGAGGAAATAGTAATAAAATTTCTAGTCTGATCTGTGGCGGCACAGTGGATAAAGCGTCGACCTGGAATGCTGAGGTCGTCGGTTCAAAACACTGGGCTTGCCTGGTCAAGGCACATATGGGAGTTGATGCTTCCTGATCCTCCCCACCTTCTCTCTCTCTCTCTCTCTCTCTCTCTCTCTCTCTCTCTGTTCTCTAAAAAATGAATAAATAAAAATAATTTTTAAAAAAATTTCTAGTGATTTTTTTTCTTTTAATTTTTATAAAATCATTACATTTTTAAAAAGCTGTAACAAAATGAGATTGATAGTGCATGGTTGCCTGGACCCCAAAGTCATGACAAAATGTCTTTTTTTTTAGTTAAATACATAAGATTCTTTCAGAAAGATGAGATAGATTTTTACTGAAAACTTATTGCAGTTTTAGAAAATGGCAAGCTGTATTTAACCTGCAGTTTATTCTTTAAAGTATCAACAGGATACTTTAAATATATCACTTTTTACTATTATATTTTTAGAAAATTTCAAGTTGCCCTAACAAAAAATGAATCATTCACAGTATATCAAAGAAGTTTATTTGTTGTCTGTTGTTAATATAAATGGGTCAGAAAACTTCATGTTAGGCACTGGGGAGAGTCCATCATACATGCCCAGAACTAGTGCTCCATAGTTCTCATATATATCTATAATTGCACTTAAAAAATTTATACACACATGCACATACAAACAATATACTATACTCCTTTTACTCATAAAATTATCACATATTATTAGAAAATTACTATAGAAATAAATATATTTTATAATATCGATTATTACTTTTTAGTGAAAACTTAACTTTTTTTGTATTAGAAGTCTTTAATTTGGAAAGCATGCATTACTGGATAATCAAAATGACTTGACTTAAGTCCTTAATTATAATTTTTCTCATTTATAAGTGTTCAATAAGTTTTCATAAGAGAGTTAGGATTTAATTAATCATTTCACTCATTGAAAATAGAAGCTGCTAAAGCAGTGTAAAATTTGTTCACATATTTCTGTCACCAGAAATGTAGAGCTGTGCATTAATTTTTTTAACTCTCATAAGTTAACATTTTCATTGTAAATCAATATTAAAAGAGATTATCTGAAATGTCAGTGTCAGCAGTTATGAGGTGTTTGTGACGGGGTGCATACAATTCAATGGCACAAGGAAAAGATGCACAGAGGAATTCTTCTATCTTCTTCATGGTGTTTTTATGAGTCTCATAGGATCAGGTAATTAAAACAGAATTATTATGACTGAACTAGAAGAAAGAATTGAAAAATAAAATATTATAAGAGGCTGATATGTGTACATTGGTAAAAAAAATTTTTTGTGTGTACATCTGTGTGTATGTAGAGAGAGAGAGAGAGAGAGAGAGGGAGAAAGAGAGCCCTAGTGTGGGAGACGATTTCGATTCTGGTCCCCTGGTGTATTTAACATGCATTCTTTTTGAGTGTAGGCAGAATTCATGGGTATGAGAGGATAATTGCTGCTGTGATTAGGTTACATCATATAAGATAATGTCGTAACAGACGGAAAAGATTGAACAAGTAAGTTGTAACGTCCTACCAAATGGCTAGGACCTGAGGGCAGCTTCTAGGAACTGAGAGTTAACAGCAGTGTCAGCACACTGGTATTCCTTTCTCCAGGCTCTAGGGACAATCAGTTTTCTTACTTTTTTTGTTTGTTTCTGGGTTTGGGGGTTCCTTTTTATTTTAATGGGGTGACATTGATAAATCAGGGAACATATATTCAGAGAAAACATCTCCAGGTTATTTTGACATTTGAATATGTTGAATATCCCTCAGCCAAAGTCAAATTGTCTTCCATCATTTTCTATCTAGTTTTCTTTGTGCCCCTTCCCTCCTCCCACCCTCTTGCTCTCCTTCCTCCCCTCTTCCCCTGTAACCATGACACTCTTGTCCATGTCTCTGAGTCTCATTTTTATGTCCCATCTATGTATGGAATCATATATTTCTTAGTTTTTCTGATTTACTTATTTTACTCCGTATAATGTTATGAAGGTCCATCCATGTTGTTGTAAA
Organism: Saccopteryx bilineata; assembly: GCF_036850765.1. NCBI lineage: Eukaryota > Metazoa > Chordata > Mammalia > Chiroptera > Emballonuridae > Saccopteryx > Saccopteryx bilineata. The sequence goes on from NC_089494.1 coordinate 186,218,506, forward strand.
TGATCCAATGTCATCATTTCTTATGGCTGAGTAGTATTCCATAGTATATATGTACCAAAGCTTTTTAATCCACTCGTCCACTGACCAACACTTGGGCTGTTTTCAGATCTTCGCTATTGTGAACAATGCTCCAACTCAAAATGGATAAAAGACTTAAATGTAAGCCATGAAACCATAAGCATCTTAGAAGAAAACATAGGTAGTAAGCTCTCCGACATCTCTTGCAGCAATATATTTGCCAATTTATCTCCACGCACAAGTGAAATAAAAGACAGGATAAACAAATGGGACTATATCAAAATAAAAAGCTTCTGTACAGCTAAAGACAATAAGAACAGAATAAAAAGACAAACTACACAATGGGAGAACATATTTGACAATACGTCAGATAAGGGGTTAATAACCAAAATTTATAAAGAACTTTTAAAACTCAACACCAAAAAGACAAACAATCCAATCAAAAAATGGGCAAAAGAAATGAATAAACACTTCTCCAAAGAGGACATACAGATGGCCAATAGGCATATGAAAAAATGCTCAACATCACTAATCATTGGAGAAACGCAAAATAAAACCACAATGAGATGTCACTTCTTCACCCCAGTCAGAATGGCGCTCATCAACAAAACAACACCTAATAAGTGCTGGCGAGGATGTGGAGAAAAGGGAACTCCCCTGCACTGCTGGTGGGAATGCAGACTGTGCAGCCACTTTGGAAAACTGTACGGAGATTTCTCAAAAAATTAAAAATCAAACTGCCTTTTGACCCAGCTATCCCATTTTTAGGAATATACCCTAAGAACATCATAGCACTGTTCCAAAAAGAGAAATGCACCCCCATGTTTATGGCAGTTTTCTTACTTTTTCTGGCTTCTAAAGTCCACCTACATTCCTTGGCCCCTTCTACTTTTCAAGCCATAAGGGTGGGTCATATCTTCAGATTGAGTCACTCTAACCTTTCTAACTCCTTCTTCCATATTAAAAAGGCTTTGTGATTACACTGGACCAAATCAGGAAAAGCTCCCTAACGTAAAGTCAGTTGATTAGCAGCATTAATTCCATCTGCTCCTTTAATTTTTCTTTGTCATGTAATATAAAATATTCACAAATTCCAGAGATTAGGGCATAGAGATCCTTTGGTACAATTATTCTGTCAAATATTTCAACAAAAAATGGATAAGAATGATGAAAATGGATAACAGAAACATTCAATTTTAATAGTTTATTGTAAAATCTTATCACACTAAGATAAATATTTCTAAAATTAAACTTTATATTTTTCTATGTCAGTTCTACCTTTTGCAGTATTTAATAACATAAAACAATTTTATAAATACAAATACTGTTAATATACTCTTTAAGAGATATTACTCTAAAGAGAAAACATATTTCAAGTCAACTAGTATTTTCTTAAGTTTATTATCTTTCAATAAGTTGTGTACTCTAATAATAGAATCTAAAATGTTTTCTTATTGCTTAGGATAATCATGTCTTATTTAAGTTTCCTTTTTTATTGAAAATTAATAAATTTTATTATAAAATGACATGTTTAATACTTATCTATTTAAATAAAAAGCCAAAGAAACCATTAATTTGGATTTTATAGTACAATATTTATGATAAAATGAGTAGGCATAAAATATATAATTTCACTTTATTATCCAAAACACCTCCATCACAAAAAAATAAATACAAGTCAATCTGACTTAAAATTACCACTAAAGATATTTATTATTCTATAAAATTGTAAATGCAGTTATATACATATTTATGATCTCTTAGAAAACTTGGTTTGTCTGTATCTTTATCAATTTAATTAAGCTTATAATATATCATGAACAAAATCTACTCTAGTTCAAACAATGTTCCATTATAAACATACCTATGAAATAAGCAAATAAGTTTCTTAGTAAAATCAAATTGTACAGTTGTTTTTTTGTTTGTTTGCTTTTTGCTCTAAACAAGAAAAAGTGTTAACTTGAGAAAGAAATACATCTAACAGCTCTACAAATCCCTGTGGCCCTAGCCACGGGCAAGCAAGAAACATGTACCAACTTTTGAGGACAGACATCTTTATAATATATTACCTAAAATATTATCAGACAAATAAAACTTACCTCAAGTTGTACACTTTAAAGTAAGTTGGAGGGAGACAAATGCTATATAATTAATTATAATTTAAAATAGGTCATATTTTATAAGAAAAAAAATTTGTACACTGAGACTGACATGATTATTATAATCAGTGTTTTGGTTTGCTATCTTTGATGAATGTGGCATTTTTTTGTTTTCATATTTATTTGGTTGCTTTTTTGTTTATTTTTAATACTGCATTATGCCTTATTGCTATATTAATGGAGATTTTGAATTTAAAAATCCCTTAAGACTATACCTAAGGTCCTTTAAATTTACACTTTAGCTAAACTAAACAATGGAGTACAGTCATAGTTCTCAGAGTAATTCAGTGGTTCTCAAAGTGTGTGCCAGGGCGCACTGGTGCACTCTAGAACAGGGGTCTCCAAACTATGGCCCGCGGGCCACATGCGGCCCCCTGAGGCCATTTATCCGGCCCCCGCTGCACTTCCAGAAGGGCCACCTCTTTCATTGGTGGTCAGTGAGAGGAGCACAGGATGCATCCGCACCCTGTGCTCCTGGAGTACTGTATGTGGTGGCAGCACAAAGTGCGGCATCACTCACGTACAGTACTACTTCCAGTGACGCGGGAAGCACGCGTCACGGCTCCTGAAGCATGTCATATCACTTGTTACGGCTAGCAGTGACAAATATGGAACCGGACATTGACCATCTCATTAGCCAAAAGCAGGCCTATAGTTCCCATTGAAATACTGGTCAGTTTGTTGATTTAAATTTACTTGTTCTTTATTTTAAATACTGTATTTGTTCCCGTTTTTGTTTTTGTTTTTTTGTTGTTTTTTTTTTACTTTAAAATAAGATATGTGCAGTGTGCATAGGGATTTGTTCATAGTTTTTTTTATAGTCCGGCCCTCCAGCAGTCTGAGGGACAGTGAACTGGCCCCCTGTGTAAAAAGTTTGGGGACCCCTGCTCTAGAAGATTTCCAGATGTGCCCTATGGTATTCCAGAGAAATATGTGCCTGTTGGGGACCAAAAAATCAACAGGGTTTTTGGAGTGGAGATTTTTGGGGGACAGAGGTGTGGGGAATTGGCTGTAAACAAACAGTCTGCCCAACACCCCACCTCACTTGCCTGATTAGGTTGCAAAAGGCTGTTAAGCTGTGGTGCTGGATTGTTTATACTACCCCCCATGTTCCCTGGAAAGACTAGAGGCAAGTTTCTTCTATCCTTTGTTTAGTGTAAAGTTAAGATGATACGTATGGTGGGGGTTTTCTGTACTTGGTAAAATTCTTGGGTTTCCTTGGAAACATGATCAAAGATCTCATTGATTTGCTAATGGCCCACTTTGCCATATAAATAAAGCAAGATGTGGTTTTTAGGCATGCTTTGTTCTTGCCAGCAGCAATGACAGGGCCCACCTGATCCTGTATTTTCTTAATTCTGCACCGTTCCCACTCGAAACCTGAAATCACTAGCTGCCCTGGTTCACAGCATGTGCCCAGATATAAAAGTAAATATATTTACTCTATTATACCATTTCATTATGGAAATACTGCTCTTTTTGTTAACATATCATTAATATGTTTATTATTAAACATCATTATATTATTTTTTGATAAATACAGTGTGTCTGTAAAGTCATGGTGCACTTTTGACCAGTCACAAGAAAGCAACAAAAGATGACAGAAATGTGAAATCTGCACCAAATCTCCCAGTTTCATACCTGTTCAGTGCAGTTCAATGTGGGCTCACGCACAGATTTTTTAGGGCTCCTTAGGTAGCTATCCTGTATAGCCTCTACAGACTCGTCACTGACTGATGGCCTACCTGAACGGGGTTTCTCCACCAAACTGCTGGTTTCCTTCAACTGCTTATCCCACTGAGTAATGTTATTCCTATGTGGTGGTGCTTCGTTATAAATGCGCTGATATTCACATTGCACTTTGGTCACAGATTCAAATTTAGCAAGCCACAGAACACACTGAACTTTCCTCTGTACCGGCCACATCTCGACTGGCATGACCATGGGCTGCTCCGCTGTATACACGGTGTTACGTCATCATCTGCGCATGTGTACATGCTGCCGCATCATCCTACAGAAACTGGGAGGACTTTCCTTTTATTTGGTGCAGATTTCACATTTCTATTGTCTTTTGTTGCTTTCCTGTGACCTATCAAAAGTGCACCATGACTTTACGGACACACTGTACACCCAAATAAAATAGATTTCTCAAAAAGCATGATATTAAAGAATCCGATTCTGGAAGTGAGCAAAAGTTAAGTGTAAATAAAGTAGGACTTGAAGGCTGACAGGCAGAATTTAATTTATAGCATTTTGCATCACTTATCACTGAACAATATGATTGGATTAGAAACCCATTCATGGGAGCTTCAAGTGATTTTGGTTTAACATTAACCAAAAGAAGAAGAACTGGCAGCTATATCTACTGATTGTGGATCGATGATTAAACATAAGAAATTGTCTCCTGAAGCCTTTTGAATTTCTATAAAAGAAGAATATGTGACAATATCTAAAAAAGCTTTGAACATTTTACTACAATTTTCAACATCCTATTTATGTGAATTAGGATTTTCTACCCTCAACACAATTAAGAGTAAAAAGAAAGGAATTCTTCAATGTATTGATGAGGAAATGAGAGTTTGCCTTTCAAATATATGCCCAAATATTGAAGAAATCACTAGGACACATCAGGCTCATCTTTCTCATAAACACAAAATTGAAAAAACTTAACATATTCGCACCGGAACCTGCTGAATTTACTAAATCTTACTAAGAATATATATATTCATATATATATATATATATGAATAACAAACAAGACTCTTACAAATTCAGGTTACAAGAGACTTACTTCACACCAAAAGACAAGACAGACTAAAAGTAAAGGGATAGAAAACTATATTTCATAAAATTTTTAACAAATTAGGCCCTGGCCAGTTGCCTCAGTAGTAGAGTGTGGGCCCAGAGTGTGGATATTCCAGGTTTGATATCCAGTCAGGACACACAGGAGAAAAGACCATCTGCTTCTCCATTCCTCCCCCTCTCTCTTCTCTCTCTCTCTCTCTCTCTCTCTCCCTTTCTCCTGCAGCCATGGCTCGATTAGAGCAAGTTGGCCCTGGGTGCTGAAGATGGCTCCATGGCCTCTGCCTCAGGTGCTCAGAAGAGCTCAGTTGCTGAGCAATGGAGCAATGGCCCCAGATGAGCAGAGCATCATCCTCTAGTGGGTTTGCCGGGTGGAGCCTGGTCAGGGCACATGCAGGTGTCTGTCTCTCTGCCTTCCCCCCTGTCACTAAATTTAAAAAAAAATGAAAACAAACAATAAAAGCTGGGATAAGCCTGACCTGTGGTGGCGCAGTGGATAAAGTGTCAAGATTTTCTTCTTTTTTTAAAGTGTCAACCTGGAAATGCTGAGGTCGCCGGTTCGAAACCCTGGGCTTGCCTGGTCAAGGCACATATGGGAGTTGATGCTTCCTGCTCCTCCCCTCTTCTCTCTCTCTGTCTCTCCTCTCTCTCTCTCTCTCTCTCTCTCTCTCTCTGTCTCTCCCTCTCCTCTCTAAAATGAATAAATAAAAAATTTTAAAAAATTAAAAAGCTGGGATAGCAATAGTTATACCAGACAAAATAGACTTTAAAACAAAGGCTATATAATAAGAGATAAAGAAGGACGCAGCAATTCCAATTCCAGGTACTTATCTGAAGAAACCCAAAACATTAGATCAAAAGACATATACATTCATATACTCATTGCAGTATTGTTTACAATAACCAAAATATGAAAGCAACCTAAGTGTCCATAAAAGGATGAATGGATAATGAAGAAATGATGCATATATACAATGGAATATGATTCAGCCATGAAAAAAAAGAAGAAAATCTTGCCCTCTGCAGCAACTTGAATGGACCAGAGGGTACTATGCTAACTGAAATAAGTCAGACGGAAGAAGACAAATGCCGAATGATTTCACTTATATATGAGATCTAGAAAACAAAATGAACAAGTAGAACAGAAGCAGATTCATAGGTACAGAGAACATTTTGATGGTTACCAGATGGAATAGGGGAGGGAAGATTTGAGTAGATGAGTGAAAAAGGTGAAGGAATTAAGATTTACAAATTGGTAGTTACATAATAAGCATGAAATATAAATACAACATAAGAAATATAGTCAATAATATTTTAATAACTATGTATGGTCTGAGGGGGATAATTTAGTAAGTTATATATATAATATCTAACCACTGGGTTGTACACCTGACACTAATATAATATAGTACAAATATGCTTATTTCAAATTTTGCCTCAATGAAATTTTTCTTTATTGGTTAAGTCATTGATTAATTCCATTTTGAACATTATTTTTACTTTACCACTTAATGGGCTTTTGCCTACATGTTTTTTGAGATTTCACATTTTTTGTTATAATTTTATGGGTGATATCACGGATTCTTTATCGACTCAACCCTAGCTCATTTCCCAAAGCAGTGCTACCACTTTTGCCAACAATATCAGATACTTCCAGAGAAAATTATTACAAAATCCCCTTGATTGAACCACAGTCATCTTCAGCCTTCTCAGACACTTTGTACAATCCACAGATTATTATCTTGTATTATTTCCTATGATTTCCCTAGTGTTCAACAGGCATCATAGGTCTTACATGATGGTATTAGCTAAATCAATGAACGAACATAGGAGTATGTTTCTTCACCCTTGTCTTACTATCTAGGCACTGATAGGCTCCACCTCTCTGACCCTGACTGCACTTGCCTTACCCACAATGCTCATCCCCTTGAGGCCTCAAAACTTTGTGGCAAAGATAGCACCAACAGGAACTAGTTTCCAAAAGAAACAGAAGTCAAGTTTCCTGTAGCAGCATTCAGTATTGATGACACCAGCCCTGTATGGGTAACAGAACAGTTGTCCCTTGACATGTTGCGATTCACTTTTGTCAGTTTCACTGTATTACGGATTTTTAAATTAAATATGCAGATTTTAAAATTATATGTATCTAATTTTGTATTGTAAATTTTTTGCTATATCTCAGGATTTTGAAGTATATACATATTTTTATATATTTATTATTTTAATAATTTGTGCGGTAATATATATAAGCAAAATAAGTATGGGAAAGGTTTATAAGAGTGTGGGGAGGGTGTATAAAGCCTTAAAATATATATGAATATTAAAGTAAATATAAGGTTGCTACTTCGCAGATTTTCGCCTATAGTCGTGGGTTCTGGAACCTAACCCCCACTGTAGCTGAGGAACTACTTGTGCTCTGTGGTGTGTTCGGGCATTGTTCCGTACTACACAGCATGCAAATCTAATTCTCTATCCCACCCAAAGACCCTGGGAGATACTTACATTCCTCCAGTAAATCATGTTGATGCTTGAGCCAGAGCTGCCTTCAGTTGTTTTCAGTGAAGACCCTTGATTGACATTGAGCTTTTACCTAAGCAGACCAGTCACCACTTTTAATACAGATACTGAATAGGATCAGTGATCCAATAAAGGATAAAAGCTGCAATTTAAAGAAAAATAACTCTCTTGAGAAAATTGTGGTTAAAATGTGCCTAAAATTAAATTGTGTTTTAAGATTTTGAACATGAAAATTTTAAGAAAGGAGCTTGTAGATTCATAATGGGAGGCTATATTAAAATTATGGGATAACTTTTTTACTTTTAACAAAGGTCTGCATTCTTTTAATCATGAAACACATTAAAAACGTGAATAATTTTATTTTATATTCACATTTAGTTCACCATAACACTCTTTTTCCATGATATATAATAATTACTTTGTCTTATTTTTTACCCTGAATATAGTTCACAGTCATATGGTATTTTGGTATTTTGTGGGAACACAAAATACCAATGTACATAAAGTTTTATAATGTAAATTAAGAGAAGTCAAGTAAAGTGTTCATCTTTACATCTTTAGTCATTTACAAATGGACTTGCATCAAATGACAGGAGCTACAGAAACTTGACAGGCATTATTTAATTAAGGCTCTTACTAATTTTAGTATAATATATATTACCATCCTCCTTTTAATGCTCAGTGTAACTAAAGGAAAAAAAAATCAAACATTAGTCCAAAGTCAAACAGACACACAAATACATACTGCCAAAAAACATAAATCCAAGCTCATGAAGAAGAAAACAAGCAAATTTAAAAAGAAAAAAAAAAGGCTTCTTGTATATCATCTTCAGTAAGTGTGAAAGCACATAATGGTGGGAATAAAATTCATCTGCTCTGAGAACTTCAACTTTATTCTCTTAAAATTTCATCTTGCTGACTGAATTATAAGACCATTCAGGATATGTCTATCCTGCAGTGAATTCTAAGCTGCTGCTGCTTCTTTTTTTTTTTCTGAAGTTGGAAATGGGGAGGCAGTCAGACAGACTCCTGCATGCGCCCGACCGGGATCCAGCTGGCACGCCCACCAGGGGACGACGCTCTGCCCATCTGGGGCATCGCTCTGCCGCAATCAGAGCCATTCTAGCGACTGAAGCAGGGGCCACAGAGCCATCCTCAGCACCTGGGCAAACTTTGCTCCAATGGAGCCCTGGCTGCAGGAGGGGAAGAGAGAGACAGAGGGGAAGGAGAGGGGGAGGGGTGGAGAAGCCGATGGACACCTCTCCTGTGTGCCCCAGTCGGGAATCGAACCCAGGACTCCCGCACACCAGGCCGACGCTCTACCACTGAGCCAACCAGCCAGGGTCTAATTCTAAGCTTCTTGATGTCAAAAACTGTTACTGGTTTTACTCAACATCTTGTCCCTTAAACTCTCTTTCAAACCCTCCATGGAGAACAGAAACTAACAGATAGTCCAATAACATCTAGAGCTTCTGGTCTGGTTCACTGTCTTCCTGCTTCCTACTGGATAAGATAGCCAGCCTAAAAAAGCTGAAAGTCTTTTATTTAAGCAGGTGTGAAAGTGCATGGCACAGTGATTGGTATGCAGTTAGATCTTTTTTTCTTTTCCTTAAATTTATAGCAACATCTAAGCAGTTATCGCTTCATTTTATTTTAACTTGGTCTAACCCAGATAAAAGATGAAGCCATCTCACCTTGCTCTCTATGAAAAATAAAATAAGAAAGTAAAATATTTATTTGTTTGTTTGTCTTAACATCCTGATACTTCATTTAATAGCTGAAGCAAACACAGAAAATACAGCAGAAAATTCCAGGAAGGGCATGTATGTACTTGAAGGGGTTGGATTTCAGGAAGAAAAGAGAAGAATAAAAGAGAGAAAATGAGTAACAGGAGAAGCAGTTTAAGGCTAAGATCTCTTCTGACAGTTTTCATTATGTTTAGAAGTCAAAATGGAGTTCTGAGAAGGAGGACAAGATCATTTTAACAATTTTAGTTTGAATCTCAAGAAGGAGCAGAGGGTTTCCTTGTATCTAATATTGGACAAGAGTTTCTCAGTGTCTACTACACGTGACAGAAAAGCAAACTCCCAGAGGAGATGTAAGCAGAAACAAAATATCAAGAACAAAACCCCAGGCCTCAGAGTGTGAAGATCATAGGCAGTATTTCAGTGTCAGGGGGTGAGGAGAACCAAGGAGCATGACGGTAGTTTACATATTCAACACATTTCATAAACAGAAATCAAAATTAATTGTCATTCTATTACTAGGATATTTTTGCAGTAAGAAGAGCTTGTGGTTCTTTCGTTTTTTCTTGGTAAAATTTTGCAACAATACACTACAGCAAATGAAATACAGGTGTGAATTATTCTTACAATTTCCCATAATCAATTTTTAGAATATTAGTATGTCTTTTCTTCTTTGGAAATGGTCAGTATGGAGAAATGGGTTGGAAAGAGATTGAAAGAACTAAATTGTGACATGCAAATGACCCAGGACTCAGAAATTGCAGTGAATATGCTATGCTTAAGGAGATAAAGAGAAGTTATGTCAACTAAAGTATCTTAAAGACCCTTCTTATCATGCAGCTGTCTATCTCCTGAGGCAGTTCCATTACCTATCTATCTCAAATAGCCTCTGGGTTCTAGTGAATAGCAACAGAAGAATCTCATTTATCACTTCCTAATCCTAACTATAACTCATAAAGAGTATTGTACCCTTTTCCTACACTCATCTTCTTGGACAAAGGTCTTCTCCCCTTGAGGCTATTCCATTTAGTGATCACTCTGACATCATTTATGACTCTACATAATCAATCATATCCAGAATGGATGGAGAAGTCACTCATTAGTAAGTTCTTTATGATTCTGCTCATAATTGCACATGGTGATCTTTACACCTGTTCTAAGGCTTTGTAAGTCAATATCAATGTTTTGGAAGGCCCTGCAGCTATTTTACTATAGCAGAATATGGCAACCTGTGACCATATAATAAAATATTAGTGATTAGAAAGAGCTATAAGCATCCCAGCCACTTAAACCTACAGAAATACATGATACAATGTCAGTTTTCTACTTTTTTTTACCATATTTTTAATTCACCTTTTACTTTTTTACCATGCAAATGCCTATATTTCTTCATGCAAACAGTTCACTTCAAATGTTCTTTAATTTACTCCCACTAAATAATGGAAATCAGTGGGCTTTTCATATGGGGTGATAAATGTAATTGAAAGTACTTCAAATCTAATCCTGAAAAGACATTACAGAACTATACAAAAAAAAAAAAAAGAGCATGACTTTGTAAACCTATAAACATTGTTTGAATCTTTGCCTGTATGGTTATGCACAAAATCCTTTACCTCTCTGAGCCTCATTACTTTAGATATGATACTCAATTTTTAGAATAGTGAGAAGTTTGTGAGACAATGTGTGTGAAATATGCACTCTATACTTTTTAAAGTTTATTCTTATTTTTATTAATTATACATGTTTAAGAATTTAATAGTTTCCTTATGTAAATTCTAAGAAGTCAAGTTTCCCAAAACCAAGTGACTCACTAAAAAGATATGTCATACAATAATATAAATTGCTTATAAATTGAATATAAACATGTATATGTAGAAATTTTATACATTTATAAAAATATATGTATGTATATAAAAATGAATATATAAATATTTTTATGTACATAAAACTACAAAGAAAAGTGTGGAGAAGAAAGAAACATTACAATACTACATGTGTAGACAATATATACATGTACATACATTAGTGAACATAGTATATTATCAATAAATACATGTATATGTATACATATATATATAACATATATAAGTATATGTAAAATATGTACCTATGTAAACATGCATATATTGTATAAATGTATATATGTATACAAATTAAAATTGTATACACATATATATGAATGTATATGTAAATGTTCTTAAAAATAAATATATGCATGTGTCTATATATATATAAATGTACATACATATGCACATATATGTATAAATATATGCAAAACATGGCTTGATTAATAACTATACCTCTGGTCAACAAAGTTTAGAAATTAAATAATTTTTAAATGATCAATCTGACTTCTTCAAAATAGTCACTGATTATATAAGTAATAGCTAAATATTTATAATGAAATAACAGCATCACATTTCCTTACTCAAAAAGACTTTATGAAAGTCTGTATTACTGAAAGTGGTGTCAGAAAATATGTAAACAAGCATTCTTTTCTTGTGTTTTTAAAATATTCTATATTGGTCCTAGGTAAAATAGCAGTAGCTTCAAAGTCATTTTTATTTTTGTTTTTTGTTCTGTTTTTTGTTTGTTTGTTTTTGTTTTGTTTTGTTTTTGTATTTTTCTGACATTAAAAGTGGAGACGCAGTCGACAGAGTACTGCAAGTGCCAAACTTGGATCCACCCGACATGCCCACCAGGGGGCAATGCTCTACCCATCTGTAGCATTGCTCAGTTGCAACCGAAGCCATTCTAGTGCCTGAGGTGGAGGCCATGGAGCCGACCTCAGTGCCCCGGGCAACTTTGCTCCATTGGAGCCTTGGCTGCCAAAGAGGAAGAGAGAGATAGAGAGGAAGGAGAGGAGGAAGGGTGAAGAAGCAGATGGGTGCTTCTCCTCTGTGCCCTGGCCGGGAATCGAACCTGGGACTTCCACATGTTGGGCCAATGCTCTACTGCTGAGCCAACTGGCCAGGGACTCAAAGTCATTTTTAAATTTTCCCATAAAAGCAAAATTGCTAAGATAACAAGACTAATACAAACAAACAAATATAACAACAAGCAAAAATAAATAAATAAACAAGAGGCAAGAAATTAATAAAATAGAGAACAGAACAATAGTCTGACTGGAGGTAGCACAGTGGATAAAGCATCAACCTGAGATGCTGAGGTCCCAGGTTCAAAATCCTGAGGTCACCAGCTTGAGTGCAGGGGTTGCTGGCTTGAGCATGGGATTATCAAGATGTTCTAAAGGTCACTGGCTAGAGCCCAAAAGTCACTGGTTAGAAGTACAAAGTTGCTGGCTTGAGCCCAGGGTTGCTGACTACAACCCAAGGTCTCAAGTGTGACCAAGGGGTCACCAGCTTGGCTTGAGCCCCCTCTCAGCCTGGTCAAGGCAAATATGAATAGCAATCAATAAACAACAAAAATGAAGTAACTACAAGTTAATGCTTCTCATTTCTATCCTTTCCCACCTCTCTCCCTTCCTGTTCCTCTTAAAAAAAAAAGAGCAAAATTAACAAATCTTAACTAGAAATAGAGGAGGGAAAAAAAATCAAATTAAGAAAACCAGGAATTAATGATTACATCACAGTCAATCATAGAGAAATAAAAATTATTATAAGGAATATGATGAACAATTTTGTATGCCACCAAAATAGCATAGATAAAAAAGATGTATTTCTGCCTGACCAGGTGGTGGCGCAGTGAATAGAGCATCAGACTGGGACACAGAGGACCCAGGTTCAAAATTCTGAAGTTGCTGGCTTAAACGTGGGATCACTGGCTTGAGCACAGGATCATAGACATGACCCCATGGTTGCTGGCTTGAACCCAAAGGTCGCTGACTTGAAACCAAAGGTCGTTAGTTTGAGCAAGGGGTCACTCGGTCTGCTTTAGCCTCCTGGTCAAGGTACATACAGTACATACGAGAAAGTAATCAATGAACAACTAAGGTGCCTCAACAAAGAATTGATGCTTCTCATCTCTCTCCCTTCCTGCCTTTCTCTGTTCCTTTCTCTGTCTCTGTCACACACACAAAAAAAGATATGTTCCTAGAAACACACAAATTACCAAAATATCTCAAGAAGAAAACATGGATCAACGTATATGAAGTAAAAAGACCAAGGTAATATTCAAAAAACTTTTTACTTAAAAAATATCCAAGGCCCAGATAGCTTCATTGGTTACTTTTACCAAATACTTAAATAGTTATGACCAATTTTTCATAAACCCTTCTAAAAATACATAAGGATAAAATACTTTTCTACTCATTCTAGGAACTCAGTATTTCCATGATATCAAAAGAAAACATTACAAAAAGAAAAAACGAGAAACTACAGGTCGGTATACTTTATGAATACAGACAGAAAAACTTTCAATAAAATATTGATAAACCAAATTGAAAATTATATATAAAAAAAAGAATTGTACATAAATATTAACAGCCTGACCAGGTAGTGGCACAGTGGATAGAGCGTCGGACTGGGATGTGGAAGGACCCAGGTTCGAGACCCCGAGGTTGCCAGCTTGAGCGCGGGCTCATCTGGTTTGAGCAAAAGGTCACCAGCTTGGACCCAAGTTCGCTGGCTCGAGCAAGGGGTTACTCGGTCTGCTGAAGGCCAGCGGTCAAGGCACATATGAGAAAGTAATCAAGCAACAACTAAGGTGTCGCCACGAAAAACTGATGATTGATGCTTCTCTGTCTGTCCCTATCTATCTCTGATCTGACTCTCTGACTCTGTTAAAAAAAAAAAAAAAAGAAAAAGAAAAGATTTAACCAACCAGAAATACAAGGTTGATTTCACATACAAAGATCAATTAACATAACACACCATATTAACAAAAAATATATATAACTATCTAAGTAGTCACAGGATATATATTTTACACAAGCTCACACCCATTCATAGTTAATAACAACAAACTAGAAGTAGAAGGGAACTTCTCTAATTTGATAAAGGAATCTAGAAAAACCTCACATTTTATGGTTTAAGGATAAATGTTTTATCTTTAAAAATCACAAAAAAATGTTTCTCTTCTGACTTCTATTTAACATTTTACAGGAGGTTGTAGCAGATGATTAGGCAAAGAAAACATTTTAAAATCATCCAGGTTGGAAAAGAGGAAATAAAACTATGTCTATTTTCATATGACATGACCTCTATGTAGAAAATTCTATGGAACCCACTAAAAAAATACTTTCAGAACTAATAAGTGATTCAGCAAAGTTACAGGATATAATATCAAGATTAAAATTATTATTGAAAATGAAATTAAGAAATAAATACATTTATAAAAACTTCAAGTATAATAAAGTTTTACAAAATAAATGAAAGACTTGTACACTTAAAACTACAAGCATGATTAAAATAAATTTTTTTTAAATCTAAAAAATGAAAAAAAATTACATGATGAATCACAAAGCTTACTATTGTAAAAATGGCAGTATATCTCAAATTGATCTAGAGAGTTAACACAGTACTTATCTAAAGCTCAGCTGACATTTTTATAGAAATTAACAACCTGATCCTAAAATTTATATAAAAATGCAAGAAATCCATAATAGCCAAAACAATCTTAAAAAAAAAGTCAGAAGATTCACACATATTCTTACTACAAAGCTATATTAAGTAAGACAAATAAACAGTATAGACTATAAGGATAAACATGTCAGTATAACAGAATTTAGAGTCTAGAAATAAATCCTTATATTTATGGTAAATTGATGTCAAGACAATTCAACAGGGGAAAAAATAGTCTTTTAAACAAATAGTGCTAAAAATACTGGATACCTACATGCAAAATAATTGAGTTGGAAAACTTCTTTACACTTATTCAAAAATTAACTCAAAAATGTATCATATATCAAAATGTAGAAGATTAACCTTTAACACTTTTAAAATAAAATACAGTATTCAATCTTAGTGACCTTGAGTTAGACACAGCCTTCTTAGATATTAACACCAAAATCTCAGCTAATAAAGGAAAAAATAAATAAATTGGATTTCATCTAAATAAAAAACATTTGTGCTCCTAAGGATACCATCAAGAGAGTAAAAAGACAATGTAGAAAATAGAAAATATTTAAAACTTGAGTCCAAAATATTTTTTTTTAAAAAACAACCTCTTACAACTCAGCAATAAAAAAATTCTCTTAAAAAATTAACAAAAGTTTTAACCAAGTATTTCCCTAAATTAAATCTACTAATCAACACAAAAAAATGTTCAATATCATTAGTCACTGGGGAAATGAAAATCAAAACAACATGAAATGTCAATTAACACTAAATATAATGTCTAGAATAAAAAAAGACAAGTGTTAAAAAAGATTTGGAGAAAATGAAACCTTCATACATCCTTAATGTGTAAAATCACTCAGTCACTTTAGAAATTTTTACTATCCTTTAAAGCAGTGGTCCCCAACCCCCGGGCCGCGGACTGGTACCGGTCTGTGGGCCATTTGGTACCGGTCTGCAGAGAAAGAATAAATAACTTACATTATTTCTGTTTTATTTATATTTAAGTCTGAACGATGTTTTATTTTTTAAAAATGACCAGATTCCCTCTGTTACATCCGTCTAAGACTCACTCTTGACGCTTGTCTCGGTCATGTGATACATTTATCCATCCCAACCTAAAGGCCGGTCCATGAAAATATTTTCTGACATTAAACCGGTCCAAGGCCCAAAAAAGGTTGGAGACCACTGCTTTAAAGCATTAAACATGAAGTTATTATATGACCTGGAAATTTCACTAGTAGAGAAATGATTTTCATACAGGAAATATTATTCAGCAATAAAAAGGAATGCTCAACATGGATGAACCTTGAAAACATTATGCTTAGTGAAAGAAGGCAGGCCTGGCTGGTTGGCTCAGCAGTGGAACATCACCCAGCATGTAAAAGTCTCTGGTTTGATTCCCTGGTCAGGGCACACAGGAGAAGCAACTATATGCTTCTCTACCCACCCCCTTCTCCTCTCACAATCATGACTCAAATGAGCAAATTGGCTTTGGGCACCGAGGATGGCTCCATGGCCTTGCCTCAGGCGCTAAAATAGCTCATTTGCTAAGCAATGGAACAGAGACCCCAGATGGGCAGAACATCAAACGCAGATGGGGATTACCAGGTGGATCCCAGTCAGGGCAAATGCAGGACGCTGTCTCTCCACCTCCCTGCCTCTCACTGAAAAAAATTTTTTTAAAAAAGAAAGAAGGCAATTTTAAAAGAACAAGTATTACATGATTTCATTTACATATATGTTTAGAATAGGTAAATCTATAATGTTAGTAAATAACTTAGCAGTTGTTTCCTGAGAGAGTGGGAGGAGTTGGAGGAAATGAGGAGTGACTGCTAATAGGTCTATTTTGGGGGAGTTGAAAATGTTCTAAAATGTTTTCTGCTTTCATACTATTCCTAATAATAATGCCCCAGCCAGGACATTTCACCTCAGCAGCAGAACTTGGTTGCAGCCCCCAAATGCCTTGAGAATTCCCAAAACTACTCCATTGTTTCAGCTCACCATTTTCCTTGAGAGTTGAACAGGCCTTCCACAGGAAATTCTAAGTTACAACTATGTGATGTTTTTATTTAAGCTTCTACGGTGTGTCCGTAAAGTCATGGTGCACTTTTGACCAGTCACAGGAAAGCACCAAAAAATGATAGAAATGTGAAATCTGTACCAAATAAAAGGAAAGCCCTCCCAGTTTCTGTAGGATGATGTGGCAGCATGTGCACATGCGCAGATGATGACATAACACCGTGTATACAGCAGAGCAGCCCACGGCCATGCCAGTCGAGATGTGGACGGTACAGAGGAAAATTCAGTGTGTTCTGTGGCTCACTAAATTTGAATCCGTGACCAAAGTGCAACGTGAATTTTGGCGCATTTATAACGAAGCACCACCACATAGGAATAACATTACTCGATGGGAAAAGCAGTTGAAGGAAACTGGCAGTTTGGTGGAGAAACCCCGTCTGGTAGGCCATCAGTCAGTGATGAGTCTGTAAAGGCTATACGGGATAGCTACTTAAGGAGCCCTAAAAAATCTGTGCATGAGCCACATCAAACTGCACTGATTAGGTATGAAACTGGGAGAGTTTTCGTTTTCTTTGGTGCAGATTTCACATTTCTATCATCTTTTGTTGCTTTCCTGTGACCGGTCAAAAGTGCACCATGACTTTACGGACACACTGTATGTATTGATAGTGCTTAACCCTTCCCTATGTTTCACCAGGTCTACATGTAGTAGTTTTTTACTAAAGTTATTAGCATGTTACCTCAGTGTCCCCTGTTTTCTCATTCAGGCTTTCAACACTTACGTAATCAATTCGCGTGTTTGATTTCCTCTGTTGAAACACCTAGTTTGGTTGTTCTATTGCCGTATAGGTTCTAACTGAGAAGATTCTTGGGCTGCTTGGCAAAGTTTTTGATGGCAGGCTAGATTCCATGCCAATGTGAAATAGAATCCTAGCAAACCATAGCATCAAGAGCCATCACAGTAAATTAAATTATAAGCAACTGTTTGTAACAAAGTGCCTGTTAAGTACCTCGACAGATAAAGTGGTTGTTGCGCTTTCCAACTGTAAAGTGGTGGTAATGATAACTTTAAGAGCTGTGAAGATGGAGGACTATTTCTTATTGCATTTAAGAGCTTTACAGAAAGGAGATGAGAAGATTGAGTCTTTAAATTCCCATTTAAGTCACAAAGAACTACACTTTCTATGGCAGACTCAACGGAATCACTTATTTCTTAAAGCCTTAGAGCCAAGCCTGCTAAAACTAAGACCCAACATATTGCACAGTTTGAAGAAGTAGAACGTTAAGGTGAACTTTCAGATTCACCAACAGGAGGAGCATTGATTGGGAAAGCTTGAGACCCTGAGATTTGGAATGAGAACACATGAGTGAATTTGAATAATGCCAAGCATTCTGAACCCCTTCGTTTTCCTAAGTCTTCTTTACCAGCAAAAGCTTACCCTCCTCCCATGTCTGAGAAAAACAACTCTGCCCTACTTAAACACTATGTAATAAACCCACTGAGGCAGTCACATAGTTAAGTACATGCCATGCACCTCAAGACTCATCCAAACCCTCCATTATTACCTATAGTCTTCATTTAGTGTCAGATATCAACAGGCTTGAAAAGAACAAGAGTAAAGTCTAATGAGACAAGTAGTCTATACTTCACAATAATTCAATGTTTTGTTAGTTTATATCACTAGAAACTTTGGGAAATTTATATGTGGCAATGAATTTTAAGAGTGTTAAACCATAAAGGACAGAACATGATTTTTATTTTGCCCAATGTTTGATAAGGATACATGTACCACAGACTGGATTTAATGTGGTGGCTCCAGCAGTATAGGCAGCTCTAGGACTTGCTTCAAACTAAAACATGATTTGAGAGTAGCCTAGTATCAATAAAGTTGTTTTCTTCAGTATAATAAAGGAAAAAATAAAATAAAGTTTCAGAAGACATGGATTTGAAAGTAGATTTGTGTGCAATAATTGCACACTCACAATTGGATGTGGGCCTAAGGATGCACTTTTTAAAAATTATTTCTATTTATTTATTCATATTTAGAGAAAGAGAGAGAGAGAGAAGGGGGGAGGAGCAGGAAGCATCAACTCCCATATATGCCTTGACCAGGCAAGCCCAGGGTTTTGAACCAGTGACCTCCGGACCTCAGCATTTCAGGTCAATGCTTGATCCACTGTGCCACCACAGATCAGGCCTAAGGATGCACTTTTTAATAAAATATTGAGAACTACATTAGCTACGGTGGCTGCCACCCCCCCCAAGTGATTTTAAAAAGGAAGCATAAAGCCAAAGTCTATTATGAGCTATCCTTTAATGAAATCATACATCATCAATTCAAAGTATGTCATTGGTCATACTGATTAACCTAATTTTGTAAGAGGAAAATGTACAAGGGCATAAATACGTAGCAGGAGCAAAGATCTTTGAGTGCCACGTTAAAGACTGGCTACTACAATGTTTGTGCATTTGACTTTAAAATAACAAAAATAGTCTAAATAAATATGATGAAAAATTAAAATGAAATAAAAGTGTCTTGAAATCTGAAGCTAAATTTTAAATATGTATTTACATACGGTAATTATTTATTGGATTGCTGACCTAACCATAAAAATCTACTTGAAATGACTAAACACAAAATTTAACTGCCTTATCCTAGATATATTCTAAATACAAAAAGAATTGAAAAAATAACTTTAAATGTTTTTGTGTGATCGTGTTCTTGGTAGTAGTGATGACAATGTTTTTCTGGTAGTACCAATAGTGTTTTATATATATTATATTTATATAATATATATATATATAATAGAATAAAGACAGTGAGTACTTATATTAAAGTCTTTGGGAACATAAATTTTCAGCATTGGTTGATAGGTGATAGAGATATAAGATTAATGAAGTTACATACACAATTCTAATTCAGTAAGTACTAAATTCAAAGAGTATAAATGAACTTATTAAGAATCGTATGTAGGCCCTGGCCGGTTGGCTCAGTGGTAGACCGTTGGCCTGGCATGCAGGAGTCCTGGGTTCAATTCCCAGCCAGGGCACACAGGAGAAGCGCCCATCTGCTTCTCCACCCCTCCCCCTCTCCTTCCTCTCTGTCTCTCTCTTCCCCTCCCGCAGCCAAGGCTCCATTGGAACTAAGTTGGCCCGGGCGCTGAGGATGGCTCCATGGCCTCTGCCTCAGGTGCTAGAATGGTTCTGGTTGCAACAGAGCAATGCCCCAGATGGGCAGAGCATCGCCCCCTGGTGGGCATGCCGGTGGATCCTGGTAGGGCGCATGTGGGAGTCTGTCTGACTGCCTCCCCATTTCCAACTTCAGAAAAATACACACACACAAAAAAGAATCATATGTACATTTGTTAGTTCTTCCCCTGAAAAGACTTAGAAAATAGGGTGAGCTTACTTTCATGATGTCACCAGTGCTCAAATTATAGTCTCAAACTATAATTTCCTATAGGTAAGAATCAGGGGATTCTTTAGGAAGTGTTTAATTTCAGTTCTGGGGAAGAAAATGTACAGATCAGTCTGGAACATTCTGTCAAACAAAAAGAAAAAGAAGCCATCAAAGACAGCTGGGGTTTAATTAAAAGGACCATAGACAATGTTAAGCATTTCCCACTGACCAAAGAGTTAAAATACATCAAATATGATTAAATCCATGGGTCATTAAGGCTCTTTAAAAAGTAACCATAAAAAAGAAAAGGGAAAAAATAGAAAGGCCATTGCTCACCTCTGGAAAATACAAAGCCATTAGTTCGTTATTTTAAAAACTGGTTAATATAAGAATAATTAAGTACTTCTTCAACTTGTCCTGTACCAACTGTATTCCAGGAAAACCAAATATATCTTCAGAAGTTTCTCATAATTATGTTCTAGATAAGAAGTGAAGGAAGTATAGAATATTACCATTTTGCAGTTTTTAATAAATTTATAAATTTAAATAATTAATAGATTTGCAAAGAAAAGCAAGTGTTTCCTGATGAAAATACACAAAATTACCTCTGAAGTATTTATTTTTACAAGAAAATTTTACCTAAATATAATCAGGCCAATAGATTTAACTCCCATATATCAGAAAATACAGAAATCAAAGAAGTATATGACTCCACAGGAAAATTCAAACTTATGTGAAGTCAAACAAATGATTGTTTCTTCAAAATAAAAATTGCAAAAAAGAAAAAGGATTTATACCTTAAAATTGAGAGTTTAAAAGATATCTACCAATTATAATGTGTGAGATTTGTTTGGCTTTTGATTTAAACACTTTTATGAGACAACTGGCAATATTTGAATATTTTAATATCTTTTGCTGGTATTAAAAATGAATTATTAATTTTAGTGTGGTACTGATATTAATGTTATTAAAACATTATCTGCTAAATATATGTATTGAATATTTAAAAAAATTTTTTTAGATTTTATTTATTCATTTTTTGTGACAGAGACAGAGAAAGACAGAGAGAGGGACAGATAAGGAGAGACAGACAGGAAGGGTGAGAGATGAGAAGCATCAATTCTATGTTTTGGCACCTTAGTTGTTCACTGATTGCTTTCTCTCATGTGCCTTGACTGGGGGCTACAGCAGACCAAGTGACCCCTTGCTCAAGCCAGCGACCTTGGGCTCAAGCTGGTGAGCCTTGCTCAAACCAGATGAGCCCGCTCTCAAGCTGATGACCTCGGGGTTTTGAACCTGGGTACTCCTTGTCCTAGTCCGATGCTCTATCCACTACACCACCACCTGGTCAGGCTATTTATTTACTTTTAGGGAGAGAGGAGAGAGAGAGAGAGAGAGAGCAAGAGACAGAGAGAGATGTGGGGGAGGAGCAGGAAGCATCAACTCCCATATGTGCCTTGACCGGGCAGGCCCAGGGTTTCGAACTGGTGACTTCAACATTCCGGATCAACGTTTAATCCACTTTTGCCACCACAGAGCAGGCTATGTATTGAATATTTATAGATAAAATTATAGATATGCTTCAAAATAAAACCCAAGGAGAAGAGTAGTGGTATAAATGGAACAAAATTGACATTGATTTGTGAGTTGTTGAGTTTGGGTTAACAGTCATAGGGCATTATATTATGCCCTATTATATATAACTTAATGTTATATTTTTTCTTTACTTCTATATTTAGAATTTTTCAGAATAAAACTTTTATTTTTATTTTCTGTATGTTTTAAATCTTTTTCTGTAAGTCCATTAAAATATGACTTTTAATATTTATAGTAGTATCATCACACTTATATAAACCCACTTTAGTATATATTTTCTTTCTGGCAACTTCTATGATTAAAATAGCTTCGACTTGATTTATTTTTTCCTGGCACTTCAGACACCAAAAACCTTAGAGATTAGCCATGGCTTTATGCCCAGGCTTTAAGACATTAGGTTAGAGCTAACAATAAAAGTAATGACTAAGCACCGTCTATTATTTACCTTTAGTGAGATGCTCAAAGGGTTTTGAATTAAACAATTAACCAAATTATACTTGGCTGCAGGTAGTCACTTAATTTTTCAGTTCATTGACTTTGATAGTCATAGAGAGCATGGACTGTAGAGAGACTTGACATAGATACTGACAAAGTGCGTTAGTGCCTTATCATTATATCTCCAGTTCTTTGCATATGCCTGGCACACAGAAAATGGTGAATAAATTGTGATTTATCATTGAAAGAAGGAAGAAAAAAGGGATTAAGGAAAACAGAGATAAAGAAAGGGAGAGAGGGAAAATTAAAATGAGCTGTACCATTTATCTATTGCCACCAGAATATTTATATATTTAAAAAAAAAAAAAAAACAGGCCCTGGACAGTTGGCTCAGTAGTAGAGCATGGGCCCAGAGTGTGGATGTCCCAGGTTCTATTCCTAGTCAGGGCACACAGGAGAAGCGACCATCTGCTTCTCCCTTGCTCCCCCTTTCACTTCTATTTCTCTCTCTCTCTCTCTCTCTCTCTCTCTCTCTCTCTCTCTCTCTCTACCCCTATCCTGCAGCCATGGCTCAATTAGAGTGAATTGGCCCTGGGCACTGAGGACAGTTCCATGGCCTCTACCTTGGGAACTAATAAGAGCTCAGTTGCTGAGTAAAAGAGCAACACTCCAGATGGGCAGAACATTGTCCCCTAGTGGGTCTGCCAGGTAGATCCCAGTCAGGGTGCACACAGGAGTCTGTCTCTGCCTCCCCTCCTCTCACTGAATATAAATAAATATTAATTAATTAATAAACAAACAAAACCTCCATAGGATACAACAATAAGCTTTCAATGCCCATATGCCTGGGTTGTTTTCTAGTTAGATCTGCTGAACTTTGCTGTATTCATTCTACTGACATTGGGCTGAATTAGGCAGGACTCAGATGGGACAACTGGAATAAATTGACTTGCCTACATCTTTTCCATGCCACAGGCTCTGACCAGGCATGGTGATGGAAGCAATGCAGGAGAGAATCCAAGTGCATTCACTCAAGCACTTTCTCAGCTTCAGTGTGGTCTTCTTTGCTACATCCTACTGACCTAAACTAGCCACATGGCCAATCCTAGAACACTGCAATTAAATGACAAAGACAACAGATACAAGAAGGAGGGGAAACTGAGGCCATTCCTAGTAATCTACCATAAAATAAGTAAAGATATTAAATGCATAACAGGGTGCATTAGAATTCCGAATATCATTTGTTTTCTTTGTTATGTCTAACCCTTAAAGACAATTGAAATTGTGACACGAATTAACTCGATTAACTTTGACTTTGATTTTTATGTTCAGTTGGAGTTTTTATATCATTCTTTTATTTTTTTTTTATTTTATTTTTTTTCCATTTTTCTGAAGCTGGAAACAGGGAGAGACAGTCAGACAGACTCCCGCATGCGCCCGACCGGGATCCACCCGGCACGCCCACCAGGGGCGACGCTCTGCCCACCAGGGGGCGATGCTCTGCCCATCCTGGGCGTCGCCATATTGCGACCAGAGCCACTCTAGCGCCTGAGGCAGAGGCCACAGAGCCATCCCCAGCGCCCGGGCCATCTCTGCTCCAATGGAGCCTTGGCTGCGGGAGGGGAAGAGAGAGACAGAGAGGAAAGCGCGGCGGAGGGGTGGAGAAGCAAATGGGCGCTTCTCCTGTGTGCCCTGGCCGGGAATCGAACCCGGGTCCTCCGCACGCTAGGCCGACGCTCTACCGCTGAGCCAACCGGCCAGGGCTCATTCTTTTATTAATTAAACAATTACTTTCAGAGCCTAACCTTTTTTGCAACAATATTTATTAAACATTGTCCTGCTTGCTAAATATTGATTCAACAGCAATTTTGGTCACAGATTCCTTGTCTACCTTAGCACTATTTCCTATTTGACACAATTATCCCATATACAAAAGATGTTTTGTGAGAAGCAAGAGTTAGCTTGCTTTTCTACTCTTTACGTTTCCTCACATGTAGAAGATAACCCCACGGACTAATGTTCCTGCCCTCTCTATCCCTATTCTGACTGCATCTCAGGCAGAGTGATGTTCTTACCTAGTGAGCATGGGGGAAGAAACCGCATACTTGCGATTTCATTCCTCTGTTTCTCTTTCTCACAGGAGAACAGACCCTGATCCTCAAGGAAGTGTCTGTCACTATGAGAAGTATCTCACCTAATTTGGGGTTAAACATTAAGAAGTCCACTTGCCTTCAGATATAAGTAAAGTCCTTCAATATTCATTATATCAGTATATTAGATATTTTGGGTTCTATCTGATTTTGATTCAGAATTTGTGTGTAGAAAAGGTATGTTATTTATGGCTCTCTGTCTCGAAAACACATCCCCAAAATTATATTTTACTTTTTCTTTAGTGATATATTCTCAAATTCGATAGTCATATAGATTTGGTATAACCCAAAGGAAAATATGTTACCCAAAGCACATAATCTGTGGCCTCATAAAAAGTTTTTCTGAGATAGCAGTGCATACACAGTGGCAAACAATTGAGAGAAAATGAATAATATAAGTAATTATGGAAATTATAAAATGCTGAATATCCAAAGCTATAAAATATTAAAATTACTGCCTTTCTTGTGTTTCTTACACTGTCAAATTTTGTCTGCAGACTTAAAGACATTCTCAGACTGAAAATTTTAATAACTTCCATTTCTGATATATTTCTTTTTATTTCCCAAATATACTTCTAACTTTAGTTCTGTATAATGTATTTTTACAAGTATTTTTCCAAAACCAGTTGTATAAATATATATAAAGATATCTGAAATGACTAGCTAATTTTGCAAATAAAGATGCTGTAAATAAAAATTTGAAGTGACATCAGCTCTGTCCCTGCTTGAAAATAAGGAACAGTTAATTTTTGTGTTTCACATGACTTACACTTGTCTGCTAACAACATTTATTAAAGCTTATTTTTAACCATCAAAATAGTATTTCCCAACATGTAATAAAAGGTTTTGTCCAACAGTAAGGAAATTATTGTAATTGAGTTCAATCAAGGACTACTTATTTTGCTCCATATAAATGTTGTATACTAACAAAGTGAATTAAACATTGACTTGTACTGTGCTTTTTTTTACCATCTATTGTACCTTCCAGTGGTAAGGAATGACATAAGGAAGATAAAATCTGTCATATGTTACACTTCACAAACTATTTCCATAGAAATATAGAGTTTATTTTCTTTCCTGGTCAAAAGTATTAGAATAGTATTCATTACTGATTTGAAATTTCAATAAAATTTTTCTAATGAATGAGAAGATTTTGTTAGTCATGCATGTATTGTCTTTTTTTTTCTGACATGAACTGTTTTTAAATGAACAATTTATTTGTCTTCAAAAGGTGATGGATTCTGTGAAGGAGAAAAAAACTACGATAGCTTGAAAAGACAACTATTTGCCTTAACTGCTTATTTCAGTATTTTCTTATGCAAAAGCTAACATGCATCAAAAATAGTTTTCTAGTTTTATTGGTGTCAGGTTTGCCATTTCAGAAATGCATGAGGTATAGGAATCAAATGGAGGATTGTGGCTTCTCATGCGATCCTAAACCTGGTTCATAATTTAAACATACTGAGATATGTGATAGTGTGAGATAAAAAGTAACATTGTTTTCCTACATTCTACTTTACTGTGGGTCTTTACAGTTGTATTACATACTGAGGAACAAAGTAAATATAACAGTACTTATATTGCATTATTTTCATATTACCTCTTCTCTAGTATGAAATTAATTTATTTGAATAACTCCGTTTGAGCAGAAGGAGAGACATAGCTTATTTTACTCTGTTTAAAAATGGTTTAAATGCCAACTCCAATATAATATGTAAATGCTGTTACCAGAGTACTCGAGATAGAACTTTCCTGTAATACAAGCAAATAGACTCCTTTATATTGTAAAATAGCACTGATTGACACTGGCTAGGGGAGCTGTGAGGTTAAAATATAACTGTGGATTTAATGTTAACATCTATTTTTTGTTTATAGAAAATTATATTCACAGAGCAAAGATTTACCATTTTAATCAATGATGTTCTTAAGACGTTTTGTTTTCAATTCACAGTTGCTATTATACTCAGATTATTTTATAGCTCACATAATTCAAGAGATAAGCATAAATTTTAAAAGCTTAACCAAGGTTTATCATTTAAAAATATGTAAATGTTTATATACCAAGGGTAAAACTATAAATAAAAACCACTTCTTGAAAAATAATTTATTGTTCTTTTATTTAATCATTAAACATATATTAAGTGCCAACTCATTATATGTTGGCTACAGCATTGTCTGTAAGAAACAAAACAAAACAAAAAAATGTATAGCACACTTAACTCACCTCTGTACTTATTTTAGGATACAGGTGATAATCTTAACTGTATTCACAATTTCATAGATGAACACACTGTTATAATCTCCGTTTTAGAGATGAGCACGCTGACATTTAGCAATATTATATAATTTCCCCAGATTATACAACTGGAAAGTGGCAGAGAATAATCTGAACTAATACATTTGGCACTATACCATAAACACTTCTTCCTTTTCTCACTACATCTTTTGTTTGCTCATCTCCACTTGACTTTAATTTTGAGATTATGTTTATACATTTTTCTCCTCTTGCAAATACCTTATGGCAACACATTATCTGACACTCATTAAATGTCGTACTCTCAATAAAACTGGAACAGTCTCAGTAAAACATTTTATCAGTAGATTTTTCCTGACCATCCTACTAAAAATTATACCTACATCCCACCCTAGTCTACTTTTCCCTAAATTTCAACCCTGTTTATCTTTCTCAACTTATGACTATCTATAACATGCATATTTTACTGGTTTATTATTGTCTCTTTTTCTT
The DNA here is from genome assembly GCF_036850765.1 of Saccopteryx bilineata. Lineage (NCBI taxonomy): Eukaryota > Metazoa > Chordata > Mammalia > Chiroptera > Emballonuridae > Saccopteryx > Saccopteryx bilineata. Next base: position 186,245,613 of record NC_089494.1, read on the forward strand.
CACTAGAATCTAAGCTATATAAAATAAAATGGTTTGTCTATTTGTTAACTTGTGTGCTTGCTGAGGCAAAATAATGCCTGAAACATACTAGACATTTAGTAAATATTTGTTGAGTGAATTAATTAACGAACAACCTACCACAGAGTGTGGAACAGACAGCACAGTAAAACTAGTTTGAAAGCCAACATGGTGGCAGTGAAAAGAGAGGAGGAAGTAATGAATCTAAGAAGCATTTAGTAATTAGGTAGGGAAGGTTGATCTTGCTTACAAAGTAGATAAGTATTAGACATTTCTCTTTTAAATGGGTAAAGACTTCTGTGACTTCAAATGGATTCATGAAATATTAGAGTTGGGAAAGCTTTGATTCCAAAGACATCTCATTTATCATCTCCTTAATGTACCAAGGAAGAGACTGAGGTCTGGTTGGTTAAGTAACATACATAAGGTGCACCAGTCTCAAAATTCTCCTTATACAACATGGTTGTGTGGTAGATGTGTGGTAGACAGCAGCAAATAGATTTATAATATATCATTGTAATCCTTAACTTAAAATTTAATGGGAAGCTTAACCAGGTGTTTCTTAATGTTCTTTTCTAATTTTGCAAAACTGCCTGGCAAATTACGAACATGGGACCCGTAAAAATGGCTAAATTGAGTCTAAAGAGATAAACCATAAAACCAATTAAAGAAAGAAGGTTCATGTGAGTTCTAAGATTTTAATTTTTACCCTGAATTCATTTGGTTAACAGGATTTGTTTCTCCATTAAAATAGCACAGAAAAGTATGGCTTTGAATTTAACCTGCTATTCACTATTTAGATATTTTCCTCACACTCCTCAGCTGCCACCATATCCCATACTTGATTCCCAGACAGAAAAAAAAAACAACACTAAGTTTGATTGACTTCTATTCATTGGGAGGGTATGAAAATCAACAACTTTCCAAGAGCCAGGAGGTGTCACTTTCTTCTAAGGCCTTTCATAGGTGCTATTTTCTGCTGTTAATTGAAGAACTCAGGTTGACATATGTGTTCATGTTTACATAGCCCACCCTAGTTCATCTTTTAACATCTCCTGAATATGACGCTTAATGCTTGTCTGACCACACATGGTAAGTATAACACCTTTGAGTTTTTTTATCTACCTCCGGTGCTTGCAGGATCATAGCTCAAGGAGTATTTACAATGACTTTTCTCCTGATCTGGTCCCAGCTCCTAACCAGGTTTTTACCTTGTTCATATTCATTCCACAATCCCTCTTTAACCTGTGATATTTTCTCTCCCATCCTTTTTCTTGGCTGATTATCTCAGTTCTTATTTCACTAAGAAAATGGAAGCAATCCAAAGAATTTCCACCCACACTTACCATACATTTCATGTCTAGCTGTATTTCACCTTTTATCATGATGCACTCTCCATGAACCTATCAAAGGTCAATCCCTCTAATCTTTCAATATCATATATTAAGAGACACTATTCCTGCCATTGTTTTTTTCTCTTCAGCATTTTTAATTCTTCCTTTACATCTCATTCTCATTAGTTTTCACATATACTAAAATATTTCCCTTTACAAATGGTTCCCTTAAAAGTATATATTGTCTAGCTACTAACCAATTTATCTTATTTTTTTATCATAAAATCTCTTTAAAGAGTAAATTACTTAAGAGAGTATTTCGTTTCATACTCATTCTCTGTTAAATCCACTTTATTATCCCCTGATTTCCACCAAAGAATATTGATAGCCAGTGCATTGCTGAATTCAGTGTTTACTTTACTCCATATTAGCAGAAATTGACAGAATTGATCATATCTTTCTTGACATATTGGAATATGTCACTCAGTTTCAGACACCCACCTCGCTCTTAGTCCTCCCACCACTGTACTGGCTACGTCTTCTCAGTCTCCCTTGCTGACCCTCCATGTCCTCTATGACTGCAACAAAGAGCTCAGTTCTCAGTCGTCAACTCTTCTAAACACACCGCCTTCCTGGGGGAACTCATTCCACTTCATGCCTTTAACAAACAAAGAAAAAAAAAACACAGCACCTGAATATATACCTGCAGTCCAAACCACTCTCTGAATTGCACATTCATCTGCGTTTTCCACATCTCCACTGAGATCTCCAATGGACATCTCAAAATTAAATGACTAAATTTTGAATTATCCCACATCTGCTTTTTCCACATTTTTCTCCACCTCAGCAAATGTCAACTTTATCATTGCATTTGTTCTGGACAAAATCTTTAGAGTCATCTTTGACCCTTTCTTTCTCTCATATCTTACATCTAAGTCATTAAAAAACATATAGGAGATAGCTTCAAAATATAGTATGTTCTAAAACATAACCATCTTTTACTACTTCTACTATTACCACCCTAGTACTGACCATCATTATTTCTGAGATTACTGAAATGGCCTTCAAACTAAAATCCCAGAGTTTATTCTTATTCTCCTGCCTCAAATCTATTCACCGCAGAGATAAATCACAGCCATCTTTTTAAAATCTAAGTCAGATCATTTCTTTCCTAAGCGAAAAGCCCACATGGCTTTCTATCTCATTTAGAGTAGAAGGCAACCATGTCCACTAGGTCTGGTTCCCGGCTGCCTCTCTGACTTTGCTTTCTCCACTCTCTCCTTGCTCCTTTGTTCAGTTGCACTGGCCTTTTTGCTATTCTTCAAATAGACAAAACTTGCCACCTTTTTGTCATGGCTCTTGCCGTTCCTTCTCCATGAAATGTTCTTGTTCCAGTGTCAACTTTCACACTCCTTCCTGTTGATCTACTACCATTTCATAAGCCAGGCTTTCCTTAGACTCTCCATATGAAATAACAACTCTCCCTCTTTGAGTCTTCCTATCTCTTTATTTAATTTACTTCAGTAGAACTTTCCACCACTTGACATATGCCAGTCTCCTAAACTACAAATGGGGGTCAGAGTCAGAGTGAGAGCACTCTTTTGCTCACTGTTTCATTTCCAGCATGTGTAACAGTACCTGGTAAATAGTAGATGTTCAGTGAATATTTATTGAATGCATAAATGTCACTGTTCTTCTCAACCAAACAACACTTCTATACTTTCTAACTATACTCAATTCTCTTTTCTGACATTTTAATCAAAATAACAGAAAATTCAGTGGACGTTTCCACAGTGTTAAATTTCTACTGAATGTGCCTTGGCAAAATGGTTCCCTTAGTTTTGTAATCTCCTTGCATTCTCACCTTGGCTCACCCTTCCCATATTCACCAGCATGAATTTAGAAACTTAACTCAGTACTGTTTATTTATTAATGATCTTCTATAAACTTCATAGCAAATTGTTGAAAATAATGGCCACCAGATGTAAAAATCACAGAGCTAAAGTCACAAGTATTGTACTGTCAAGTCCAAAGTAGTCCTCAACCTCTCTGCCCTGATCAGAAGAGCAGATGTAATACATAATAATGTTTGCTTACTTGAAAGAGCAAGTGAAACTTGGTCCCAGATATATATAAATAATTATTCTGAAAGATTAAATTCCTGGTGCAGAAAACAAAGACAGTAGAGCTCATTTCTTTTGTAACTAGGCAAATAGTCTTTTTGGAGGTTATGTAGCCATATCAGTGCAAGCATTTGGTTAATAGTAGGTGAATCTATGGGTGTTGGCACCACTGGATCTAGTTGGTTGAAGTTTAGAACAGGTTCAGGAAACCTTTTTATGAAAAGGAAGATAGTGAATATTTTAGGCTTTACTGGCTACATACTGCCTCAATCCATTTCTTCTGTTTAAACAGCCCTTTTTAATATATAATACACACACACACACACACTATTCTCAATTCCAGGATTACACAAAAACAGACACATGCTATATTTGACCAATTGCCCATAATTAACTAGGAATTGAGGAATGTTCTAGCAAACTATCAATCAATAGCAAACAGGTAATGGAAAATGTAAGTGTAGGCCATATTAAGTTATATGGAATTTTATTTTAAGTGACCTTATAAGAGATATTGGATGAAGTTCTAGGCAGGTGGAGAATGGATATGGTATAAGATAGCTCTTACCCGGCCCAGGCCAGTTGGCTCAGCAGAAGAGCATTGGCCTGCTTGTGGAAGTCCCAGGTTCAATTCCCAGTCAGGGCACACAGCAGAAGCAACCATTTGCTTCTTCACCCCTCTCTTTCCTCTTTTCCTCCTGCATCCATTGTTCAAATGAGCAAGTTAGCCCTGGGCACTAAGGATGGCTCTGCGGCTTTGCCTCAGGCACTAAAATAGCTCAATTGCCATGCAACAGTGCAGCAGCCTCAGATGGGCAGAACATCAGCCCTAGATGGGGGTTGCCAGGTGGATCCCCATCAGGGCACATATGGGAGTCTGTCTCTCCACCTCCCTGCCACTCACTTGATGGAAAAAAAAATAGATAGCTCTTACCTGATAATTGGTGTTAAAGGCCTGAATCTTATTCCTGACCTTGTGGAAAGCATGGTGCACAGAGATTTGCCTGCTGGGAAGAATCCAGATGAAGTAGTTTACCATGTATGTAGCCATCACTTATTGTGTTCATATTTTTATTAAAGACCTAGCATATGCCAGCTATTTTTCTAGGTACTGCAGATGTAGCAATAAACAGAGCAGAAGGGGTTCCCAGAATCTTGGAGCAAGTATTCAAGTCAGGAAATGGAGGCAGTAGGTTGGAGGTTTCACTCAGAGTGTGAGACTGCTGGCCGGATATCCTGATCTGCGTGCACAGATAGTGAGCCAGAGTTTCCTCCAAGCGCCCCAGAAGTGGGTGCCCGCCTGTGTTACCAGACAGAGTGGCAGAGCCAGAGGTTTTTGAGTGGGCAGAAACCCCGCCTGATTATGCTAGCAGCTCTGACTGACTGAGCCTTACCCAGAGCCCTGTGCTGAGTGGAAATAGAGTGGGGAGTTGCCAGCTCTTTGAGCCTCTTACTATCCAGGCAGAGGCAGCAGCAACCCCATAGCTGGATTATCAGACTACTAATTGAGGAAGGAAAGACTAGGAGAAAGGCTCCAGGAACACGGACTCTCTCACTGTTGGAGCCTATAAATGCTAATGAGCCTCGACTGCCAACGAGACTAAAGCACAATACATGACATTGCCATAGAGACTTATTAACTGCAAACCTCTACCTGAGCGTGCAAAAGGGGCAGAACCTGGGGTACAGAGTCACCGACCAGGAAGAGGGAGAGAAAAGAAAAAGCAAGAAGATAACCTCTCAAAATCAAGACTAATCTGCAGACTTTATAACCTATTCCATTTTATTATATTTGTTCGTTTGTTTCTCTTATCTTCATTCTTGATATTTTTTTCCTCCTCCAATTTGGCCGATTAACTCTCTGCCGGTCTTACTCTCTCCTCTCCTTGAACTACACTACCCATAAGTGTTACATCTCCCATTATCTTTTCTCTCCTCTTCCTTTCTCTCTATGAGGGTTGCACTCCAAAACCCTTAACTCTCTCTCTCTCTCTCTCTGTCTCCTCTTTTTTCTTTTTTCTTCTTTTAGTGGTTCCCTCTTTCTTTCTCTCTCTCTCTTTCTTTTCTCCCTCTATATTAGTTTCTTCCTTTCTCCTTTACATCTCCTCTCATTCAAACGTCAATAACAAACAAATTATCTTATCTGGGACTCAAACTTATGTTTGTGGTATTTGGGGGGGGGGGTTTACTTCACCTTTTTAACTCACTAGAAGTGCTCCCATCCCTGGCTCTCCATTTTATCTAGTTCTTGTTCCACTAAATACAATAGTAATTTTTTAATTTGTCCCCCCATTTTTCTGTTTTCCTCTTATTCCTCTCATCATAACTCTTAGACAACCAATACCTAAAAGCAAATCATTTTATTCTTGACCCAAACTTTTTCCTTATTTGCTTTTTGTGGGTCCATACCCCCTTCTTTTTTCTTTTTTTTTTATTCTTTTTTTTCTTTTTTTTTGCCCCTTTATTACTTTTCCCCAATTCAGGCCCTCCATTACAGGCATTGTTTGTTATAATTCACAGTTCACCACAAGATTTTCTCAAGAAAGAGGGGAGAGGAGAGGAGAGGAAAAAAGGAGGGGGGGAATAATTTCCTTTATTTTAAATTTTTATTTTATTTTATTTTTCTTTATTTCATTATTAATTTTTTTAAAAAAAACAACTCTTTTCGATTTTTTATTTTTTTAACTTTTTATTCTTTATTAAATCTCATTAATACTATCAACAAAACCACCCTCAGATGCCATTAAGGAAGAGAAAATCGAATATCATGGATACAAAAGAAAGAGAGGTAACACAGCTAGATGTGGAAAAATCTATGGAGAAAAAATTTAATATATTGGAAACCTTGGAGCTAAATGACAGAGAATTCAAGATAGAAATCCTAAAAATCCTCTGAGATATACAAGAAAACACAGAAAGGCAATTTAGGGAGCTCAGAAAACAACTCAATGAACACAAAGAATATACGTCCAAGGAAATTGAAACTATAAAAACAAATCAAACAGAGATGAAAAACTCAATTCACGAGCTGAAAAATGAAGTAACAAGCTTAGCTAATAGAACAGGTCAGATAGAAGAGAGGATTAGTGAAATAGAAGACAAGCAACTTGAGGCACAACAGAGAGAAGAAGAAAGAGACTCAAAAATTTAAAAAAAATGAAATAGCCCTACAAGAATTATCTGACTCCATCAAAAAGAATAACATAAGAATAATAGGTATATCAGAGGGAGAAGAGAGAGAAAATGGAATGGAGAACATACTCAAACAAATAATAGATGAGAACTTCCCAAGCCTGTGGAAAGAACTAAAGCCTCAAGTTCAAGAAGCAAACAGAACTCCGAGTTTTCTTAACCCCAACAAACCTACTCCAAGGCATATCATAATGAAATTGACACAAACCAACAGCAAAGAAAAAATTCTCAAGGCAGCCAGGGAAAAGAAGAATACAACATATAAAGGAAGGCCCATTAGATTTCATCAGATTTCTCAGCAGAAACTCTACAAGCTAGAAGAGAGTGGACCCCAATATTTAAAGTCCTGAAAGAGAGGAACTTTCAGCCACGAATACTATACCCATCAAAGCTATCCTTCAAATATGAAGGAGAAATAAAAACATTCACAGATACAGAAAAGATGAGGGAATTTATCATCAGAAAACCCCCACTCCAGGAATTACTAAAGGGGGTTCTCCAATCAGATACAAAGAACAAAAAAAAACAGAGCCACAAGTAAAAGCTCCAAGAAGAACACAATAAAACCAAATTTAAACTGTGACAATAACAAAAAGGAAATGGAGGCAGTAAATAAGATCAATAAGTTAACAAGACAATTTCAAAAAGTGACAAGTTCTTAGTGTTAAAAAATCATATATGGAGGTGTTCACTTTGAACAAGGAGCCCAACTGAAAGTAACAATAAAGCCTGTAGTCACTTATTGCAATAGTCAAAGCAAGAGGCAAAAAGTACCACTTTGCCAATTTTCTATTTTTCCCCCAAGGATAAACGCAAGGCAAGCATCCGATGGATGAAGTGCAGGTTGAGGAATCATCTAAATAAAGAGGAGCCTCATACAAAAAGCTCTTTTCTCTTTGTAGATCCATGGATTGGGAGGAGGAAGAGGGAGAAAGACTATGGGGAGAAAGGTGCTGAATCAAAGTATATGTTAAGGTCCCCTATAAGGAGGCTCCAAATGGCAGAGCCTGGGTTAGAAATTCAGGTGTGTGTGTGAGAATATAAGCATGGTTGGCCTGGTGAGGGGAAGGAGGAGCTGAGTCTTGACAGCAACTCCCTGTGGAAAACTGCAATGTACCAGCTGAAGGGTGCAGAGGCAGTGAGGTCTGTCACGCAAAACCTGTGATTGCCCATGGTCGGACCTGATAGGTCACACAGAGGATCTGGGACTCGGATGGACTCTTCACTTAAAAGGAAGCTGTTTATGTATAAACATACCTGGGAAGGCCTCACCGAGGTTGTAGACCGTGAAGTTGGTAACCGAATGACAATAAGCCATCATATGAAGAGCTGTGAGGCTAGCATTCCAGCAAAGTAAAGAGCAGGTTGAAAATGACGCCCCTCCCCTCCCTTTCTCTCTCTCTTTCTCTTTACCCCTCCTGTAACCATTGTCCAATGGTTCAAGCAAGTTGACACCGGGTGCTGAGGATGGCTCCATTGCCTCACCTCAGGTGCTAAAACTGGCTCAGTTGCTGAGAAACAGAGCAGGATCCCAGACAGGCAGAACATTGCCCAGTAGGGGCTTGCTGGTGGATTCCAGTTAGAATGCATGCAGAAGTCTCTCTGTCTCCCTATCTCTCACTTCAAAAAAGAAAGAAGAAAAAAAGAAGGAAGGAAGGAAGGAAGGAAGGAAGGAAGGAAGGAAGGAAGGAAGGAAGGAAGGAAGGAAGGAAGGAAGGAAGGGAAGGAGGGAGGGAAGGAAGGAGGGAGGAAGGAAGGAAGGAAGGAAGGAAGGAAGGAAGGAAGGAAGGAAGGAAGGAAGGAAGGAAAGAAGGAAGGAAAGGAGGGAGGGAAGGAGGGAGGGAGGAAGGAAAGAAAGAAGGAAGGAAGGAAAGAAAAAAGGAAGGAAGGAAAGAAGGAAGGCAGGAAGAAAGAAAAGAAGTTGACAGCAATGTCTTGAAAAATTTAAGTGAAAGTGGGAAGGCCAGTGTGTCTGAAACACTGTGAACCAAGAGAGGTCATTATGAGATGAGACATCTCATTTCCTGAGTTCCTGCCATCTTCTCCCAGGCATTTTTCTAGGTACTAGAGATACTGCTTGAAGGAAAATAGTCTCTGCCACCAACACATGTTCAGGCTCAGGTGCAATTATTGCAATTAAAAAAGAGAAGGCAATTAAGAACAAACATTTAGTGAGCTGCACTATATCAGAGACTGTGCTGCAAGTATTACAATATTAAGTCCTCAAAGCAACCTTGTGAGCTGGAGTTTATATCATATTTTTTACCTATAAAGCAAATTAATCTCAGAGATGTTAGAAAAATGTCAAGTGTACCACTTATTAGTTGATATGACAGCCCAGTTTTTGTTTCTACACCACAAGCGACTGGAAGTTTGGAGACTGATCATTATGAACTAGAGCTCAGTGCTGCAGAAGAACAAGGATGACTTGCTGTTAGGTTTGTATCTTCTTTCCTTGGATTTATTGCCAACCTTTGTCTAAGGATTGATTTATCTGATAATCCTAGATGACACTGACCATATAATTAGTCCAAGTGGTTAATGCTGGAAATGCTCCAAGCTACTAAGACAAGTTGGTAAGCAGATCAAGAGTCCAGTGAACCTCACAACACCCCACGAGCAGCCCAGGATACTCTGAGACCACTATATGGCTCACATTCTGCCATGAAAATTTTATGGCCACATGGTTTCAGAAACATCACTAGAAAGCTAAGATCTTAAACTAGAACACAGTCCTTTTTGAAGAACTAATGGTTGATTGAACGAAAGAAGCCATGACAGAATAGGAAAAAGCCTGAGATTCAAGAGCTCTGTGTTATTAGCTTGGCTTACAAATTAATTTCCGTGTCTTCCTTTGTAATTTATTTCATCTTCTGTTCAATTTTGGTTCTATTTTACTAAGAATATTAATGTCAAGTTATAGCAAAAAAAAATGTGCCTTACTTAGTGTTTTTGTCTTTAGGATGGTAATAACATATACTCATATTAGAGAATGTCAGCGGGACAAAAGACTGTGTACACTGCATAAACACAGTCTGATTAAACACAATTTAATGCTTTTTCTGGCCTAAATATTTTCCCACATAACTTAGAACATTTCCCGAGTTTCCAGTGGAACATTCCTATAACCACCTGCATTTGTTATACTGTTTCTTTATCTCCATGCCACCTTCCAGGTGTACAAAGAAAATGATTAATATTTTAAAGTAGCGGAACAGAATGTTGTTAGACTGTCATTCTAGCCAGGGCATTTCAATGCAATTGTCCAATGTGACTGGAGTGGAGACCTCAGGTTAATATCTACACTCTTTCACTTTCAATTTAAACAGTAGATTAAAGATGATTTGCTTTTTTTGAACATGACAGAGATCTTTTGAAATGAAGTATCTTTAAGCCAATTTTGTTGCTGGAGTTATTGGGCCCTAATCCCCTGAGGGAAAACATGATGGTGACTGCTGAGAAATACCTCTTAAGTTCTTCTAGATGACTGATTTTCAACTGCAGAGATGACAGACAGAAATACCAAAACAAAACTCAGCAACAGTTCTTCCCTTTACTAATTTATCATATCAAGCAAATAGTTTCCTAAGCAAAAAAATTAGTTGCTCTCCATTCCCTAGTCTTTTTCCCTTTTATTGAATGGAGTATCAGTGATTTCTGTTTCTTTCCTGAAAATATGCTACACATTGTCACCACCGTAGTTTTTAAAGGCTGTGTCATCTAACTCTTAGTTTGTTTTCAATTCAATTCAGTGCTACTATAAGCTGTCAAGCATTTCTGATGCAAGCTTAAGCAATTAACCCCTCTTTTGTGCTGTGTCTTTTCCCAATTCTTTCAGTGAGGTGAACCAAAAAAAAAAAAAAAAAAGAAAAATAGTACAATACCATGAAGTGGATACATTATGTGCTAGATAACCATAGGAAAAAAATTCATTATTCTAACCATTCATATGCAGATTGACTTTTCTCTATTCTTGCAGAGGTTTGCACATACTAAGTGCTCAAAAAATGATTACTTTTGGCTTTATTTTGTTTGTTTTTAAGGAATATAAATAAATGATGAATTTGTATCAAAATTTCTCTCTGGATTAATTTTAATAAATCATATTTGCTAGAAAAATCAGTGAGGTTTTAGTTGTTATCAGTATAATTTGTTTAGTGACAAAGTCTCATTTATAATCTAAAATTTTTTAGGAGTTTCAAGTGTCAGGACATTCACTACAAAACAGCCTTCAGACAAAAATATTGACAGTGTTTAAAGCAGCCAAAGAGAAAAAACAGCTTATGAGAAAGTACTCTAAAGAATTACAATGAGAGGGAGAAAGCTAAATCCACATAATATCTGAAACTAAGATAATCTCCTCTAATCTTCCAACTTGCTCAGTGAGAAATGAGAAAGTTCAGCAGAACGCGATTACAAAAGATTCAGTAAAGGGGAGAAAAGTAAAATTGTTTCACGTATTTGCATTCTACCTTAATTTCCTTCCTGTATAAGTTTAAGATACTGTCTATTGAATCATGGCTATACTAAAATAAATTTTATAACTGCTTTTATACTTTTTCATTTTTGTTTTTAAAGATAACATTTTCAAGAATCAAGTGTGGATTAAGAGTCTTAATATTAGAGGAAAACCTACACTAAGAAAAATAAGCAAAGGTTTTAATAGTGTTCTGTTGGTTTTAAAGCAAGAGATGACATTTTTTTTTTTTGCTTAAGTCAGCGATATAGCTAGACATATATCTTTTGCTCCCAGTGCTGCTAATTTTAAAAACATTAACTCTGTATTGCATTCAAGTCAGGCTGTCTTACAGTGCAGTTCCCAGCTGGAGAGGATACATGGACCTTCTTGACCACCTCTGTTGGGCATGTTCCTCCTACTGACTTTTGTCTGTTTCACAGTGAAGTAAATGGCACTGTGACCTTTTTTTATTTTTATAATCCCAGCTCCTTACCATCAGAAAAGTAGCTAGGTTAGAGCAATGATCTCTGGAGCACAAAATTCCACACTTAACTTTAACATGGTCTTAAAGAGTTTATTTTTCAAAGAAGTTGATGGTACTCTTAAGACATTACAATACACAGTGTGAGTACTCTAATACTTAAAGGTAGAGGGAAAAAAATCTCTGTATTATCTATGCTATGACTCCCTTCTCTGCATTTATTATCCCCCTCCTGTCCTCCTCCTTACCCCAACCCTCTTGAATTCCTAAAGTATTTAAAAGGCACACAGAGCTGGGTGGAAGAGAGTTGTACGCATAAATGGGTTGTGTGTATTAAACTATTTACACTGGTGTGTGGGAGGAAGCAAGAGATTTTGTTGCCCGATAACAAAACCAAGGATAACACAAGAATGGGAATTGAGAACAATAAATGTTAAGAGCCTCAACGGCTGACATTTAAAATGTTTACAAACCACAAAATTTCCATTAGCATAAGCAGTGTTATTATAAAGCAATAAGATACAACATAAAGAGACACACAGACAAAAATAATCTCTGTGCATTTTCTACATCAAAACAAATGGTACCAGATGACCTTTATGATTCTTATGAGATGACTTTATCTTAGTTTTAGTCCTTGTGTAGTGTGGATATTGGTAGAGTTCAGAAAAGCAAAAAGAATGAGAACTTATTTTAATTGCAGCTAATTTCTTTTATAGAACATTATGTGCCAGTGTTCCCTAATGGAACAGTCAAACCCTATAAAGTATCTATTTATATTAAAAGATTAAGCTCTTTTAACATGTTTACATTTTTTTCTTTTTAGTTCTCAACAAAGTACATTAGTTCAATGCAGACTCCTTGTTTTTTCTAATCATGTTTACTAATCTGCAAAATTCAGTAATTTGCAATGGATCTCCCAGTCATTAGTGTCAATTAGGGAGCCTCTCCCTTGTACCAGATGGTACTGAAGGAACAGAACAAGAGAGTGGGAATAAAATGTGTCTTCTGAAACCCTCCTACATGCTACTTTAAACAAAAACTGTGATCTTTTAAAGAAAAAATATATAATAAAAGTTGAGAACATAACGCCTTGTCCTTACCAAGCATCTTAAACCCAGGAATCCACAAAAAAAAGAATTCACTAATGACAACCTATGAGTTGGGTGTAGAGAGTCCATAGGGCAATGATTTTTCTTTCCATAGGAAACAAAAACTGTAGCTCATGCAGGCAAGGTCCTGTTTTAGCCCTGTTCTATGCTTATTTTTTAAATTTCCATCATTTGTAGATAAAGAGTTAGCAAATTCCCCTTGCTCCATCCTGTCAATTGGGGGTCTGGTTCCTAGGATAGGAAGAAAAAAAATTGAAGTAGTTTCAGTCTTTGAAAGACCTGCTATTTCATTAACTATGAGCTTCCCATAAGTGGGAACCAAGTGTTATTTATCATTAAAAGTCTATGTTAGTTAAAGTGACATTGCAGGCTCTTACCAACTGACTGTAGAAAGAAGGAATAACTAAACAAATGAATATGGTCTACCCTTATCCATAAATTATTCTTTCTGACCATCCTAACCACAATGCTTCTGCATCCTTTTATTATTCCCTGTCTTAAGTTAGGTTGCCTCTTAGAGAAAAGCTAAATATAATGATGTGAGTGAAATAGTTTATATAGGAAATGATCCCAAGAAGTCTAAGTACTGGGGCAGTGAAGTAAGATAGGAAAGTTTATACAGAGTATATCAATGAGTAGTTTAGCACGGAGTGATGTATAACTAAGGCTCAGCCCTGGTGGAAACTTTTGGGACACTCCATAAAGTAAGATACATAGTCATTCCACCCAAAGGGCAAAGACTGGGGTATTTATTCATCAACTTCCATCCATCGTGGTCTTGGAATTGTTAATAACCAGACACTTCCAGCTTGCCCCACAAAAAAGCTGAGAAAAACAGGTATCCCAGGTGCTTATAATCAGAACCCATTAGTACATACCAAGGATGAGTGCTAAAGAGACACAGGCAAGGCATCGTGGTAACAGGTACACTCCCCTGTTTCAAAGGCATTGCCGCCTTTTTCCACTACTCTACGACATAAATGGCATAGACCTAAATTGTGGCAATCCAAACCAATTTTAATTTTACTATCTTTTGGAGACAAATTGACTATGCAGGTACAAATATGCATGCAGGCACATGTAAAATCTTTTGGCCTTAATAAACAAACAACTTCAATTTATATCTTCTTAATTTGTTTTTAATTAAGACCAACTGAATCAAGGCCCATGTATTAATATCAAGATATCTAAACAGGCCCTGGCCGGTTGGCTCAGCGGTAGAGCGTCAGCCTAGCGTGCGGAGGACCCGCGTTCAATTCCCGGCCAGGGCACACAGGAGAAGCGCCCATTTGCTTCTCCACCCCTCCACCGCGCTTTCCTCTCTGTCTCTCTCTTCCCCTCCCGCAGCCAAGGCTCCATTGGAGCAAAAATGGCCCGGGCGCTGGGGATGGCTCTGTGGCCTCTGCCTCAGGCGCTAGAGTGGCTCTGGTTGCAACATGGTGACGCCCAGGATGGGCAGAGCATCGCCCCCTGGTGGGCAGAGTGTCGCCCCTGGTGGGCCTGCCAGGTGGATCCCGGTCGGGCACATGCAGGAGTCTGTCTGACTGTCTCTCCCTGTTTCTAGCTTCAGAAAAATGCAAAAAAAAAAAAAAAAAAAAAAAAAAAAGATATCTAAACAGGTCAAAAAATAAAAAAGAAAGGGCATTTCCTTCTGCCATCAGTTCAGTTAAAATCTGTGATGTCTATATAAAAAAACACTAATGGGTATCTCATCAGAACAAGTGTAAGAAAATCACATTCACTGATTCATCTAACATGGGTAATATTTTCTTAACTCTTTTTAACTCTACCACTCAAGATGAACCCCCAGCCATATTTTAGAACCCATTAGCACATACACTTCAGTTAGTTAATATTCAATAGTGAGAAATTTACTATACCTTGGCACATAACTGACTTCAGGACTTCTGTCCCCGTCAATAGCATCTGTAGTAACTTGGTTTTCTCCCAGAATTATTCCATATATCTTTATACTTCACCTTCCTGTTTATAGCTCTCAGCATGAAAAGACTTAAGACTTATGCACCAACTAGGAGTTTTTGGATGAAAGAAATACCCCGAGAAATTTTATTAGCATCCCACTATACTTAAGTCCTCAGGCCCATATGGCCTCAACAATCTGTGGCTCTTCTCACATAGGAGCTCCTGATGTGTTTCAGAAGGTATTCAAATGCACCACCTTTTCCTCCAAAATACATAACTAGGGCATTAATTAAAGTCCAAACAGTAAGAACAACCACAGAAGGGCTTATTAATGTAGTTACTGAAGAATATAACAGCTTTTCTCAGTTACAATGGCTGCTGATGATTTTTTTTAATTTAATTTATTGGGGTGACATTGGTTAACATAATTATACAGGTTTCAAATGCCCAATTCTGCAACACATCCCTGCACACCATGCTGTGTGTTCAGCTCTCCAAGTTGAGTCTTTATCTGTCACGATTTATCCCCACTATTTATGTCACTAGTCTAAAACTCACTCCTTTTGCTAATTGTATTCAAGGTTATTGCTATGAACATTGTTTTTAAGATATTTTAGTCTCTATTCTCTAATCAAGGTAAATTTAGGATTCCCTTTTTCCTACTTTCTTTCTCTCTTGCTCTTTTCTAAATTAGAAAATTTGTTTTAGAGATTAGAAAAGACTAAGGCTTACAAAGGTTAATCAAGTTTTCTTAGGATACAGAGCTAGTTAGTGGTAGAGTCTGAATGCTCACACATAACTGGCACCCAGAGCTCAAGTCATTGTCACTATGCAGTCTAGCACATAAGACATATTTGCAGCAGTTACATGGCAGTACCCAACAGAGAGGCAGGGAGGGATTTATGGTGGAATTAATAAGCAATTAATGGAGAACTCATCAACAATTGGGAAGAAAGGAAAAGGCCACAGAAGAAAAATAATAGAGAAATAAGAAGTGAGTCTGGAAGTTGTAAAAATATTTTACATGCAAATGATAATAACTTTTGTCTCAATGTTATAAAGGCACTTTGTACATGTAAATTATTCAACATTTATACAACAATGTTTGTTAGCACCTACTATCTTCCAGGCACTGTTCTAGGTACAGCAAATACTCAAACAAAGCCCTAAGGCTTCACAGATTTTTCCATAGTATTGAGCAGAAAAACAACAAGCAAGGAAACAAATAGTTTAAATAGCATCAAATAGTAAATGGATCATAGTCAGGGAAGACAGAACTATTGAATTATGTAAAACTATTGAATTAATTCGGTCATTTATTTAACTATTGAATTAAAATACTTAACTGATATTCTTAGTTCTTTATTCTAATTCTAGTTCTAATTTAAGCATCTAGTTCAAGCATCTAGTTTAAGAATCTTGTGTATTGTTTAATTAATAAATCTGATGCTATTTCAAATAGGCAGACTTCACTGAAGAAATAAACTTTGAAGATCACTTTGTTGCTATTGCTATTCCAAACACTGTTTCTGTGAGGCAGTAAGAAGCGATTATACTCACTTTTCTTAGAGGAATTAAAGTCTTAGATTAGTAAACTGACTTTCCTACTTCGTCATTATATAACTTGGAATAAAATAAAAAATTTCAGAGATTCAGTTCACTGCTTATAATAGTTGTTTATTTGTTATAGCTTTGATCTTATTTTCCCCTTTTGGTTAGATGGGGCTTATATCATCGTTCTGTATTTTTTTACACTGATGAACAGACTGAAGGAAAAAAATTTTCTTTCTTAAATTTTCTTAAAAATTTTAAGAAACTTACTGGCCTTAGCCAGCTGGCTCAGTGGTAGAGCAGCCAGGCATATGGACACCACAGGTTCAATTCTAGTCAGGGCACACAAGAGAGGTGACCATGTGCCTCTCCACCCCTCCCCCAATCCTTTCTCTCTCTCTCTTCCCCTCCCACAGCCATGGCTAGTTGGAGCAAGTTGGTTCCCAGCTCTGAGGATGGCTTGATGGCCTCATCTCATGCACTGGAATGGCTTGGTTGCTGAGCAACAAAGCAACAGCCCCAGATGGGCAAGGGTGCTTGCTGACTGGATCCCTGTTAGGCACATGTGGGAGTCTGTCTTTCTGCATCCCTGCTTCTCACTTAAGAAAATTAAAACAAAAAGAAACTTACCCCAAGGTCAGAAAAGGAAGGATCTGTGCCAAAATAGAATTCCATCTTCATACTTCTGTTTCTGTGATCTCACCATACATTTCAATACTTTCCAATGGAACAACAGGCTTTTAGTAAATATTGACTAAACATTTCTCCTATAGTAATTTAAAGTAGTGGATATATTTCACTAAGTCTCACCCACTTACCAATTCAGGCTTCTTAAAAAGAGCAGTGTTATCTTTCAAAGAACTATGTGAACACATTTCTTACTAATTTTTTATGTTCATCATTCATGAATATTTATTGATTTTTCTAGAATCTTAGATATTTAAAAAGCATAGATTCTTATAAGACCTGATAAAGACTAAGAACATTTCCCCTAAGTAAATTTATAAAATTTCAGGATCTTTCCAGGCTTTGAAGCATATTTTTGAACCTACTGTGATCAATGATTTCCAAATGAAGAATTTCTGAGGCCTTGGACGTTTAGCTCAGTGGTAGAGCATCAGCCTAGCATGTGGATGACCTATGTTTGATTCCTGGTCAGGGCACACAGGAGAAGCACCCATCTGCTTTTCTACCCTTTCC
Source organism: Saccopteryx bilineata (assembly GCF_036850765.1). Classification (NCBI taxonomy): domain Eukaryota; kingdom Metazoa; phylum Chordata; class Mammalia; order Chiroptera; family Emballonuridae; genus Saccopteryx; species Saccopteryx bilineata. The sequence continues at coordinate 186,263,006 of NC_089494.1, forward strand.
CCTCTCCTTTCTCTCTATGTTTCTCTTCCTTTCCCACAGCCAAGGCTCCATTGGAGCAAAGTTGGCCTGGGCACTGCAGATGGCACCATGGTCTCACCTCAGGTGCTAAAATGGCTCTGGTTGCAACGGAGCAATGGCCCCAGATAGGCAGAGCATTACCCCCTGGTAGGCTTGCCAGGTGGATCCCATTTGGGTGCAGCGGGAGTCTGTCTCTGCCTGCCTGCTTCTCACTTAAGAAAATACAGAAAAGAAAAAAGAATATTTAATAAAATATGAACCCACACTACTATAAAAGCAAACAAATTAATCAACTGTCCTTAATTATACTTTCCAGATTTTTGAGTAAATGTAATAAATATAATGTCCATCAAGACAATTGTCTATCAAAATTAAGGAGACAAAAGACTAAGATGCACATAATCTAGAATGAGGTAATGGAGGACCCAAATCACATGGACACAGATTGCTTCTTGAGCTTTATATTCTTGGATATAATGCTTACTGTACTTAAACTTAGTTTCCTCATCAAAGAAATGTAAAAATGATCACCGATATTTTTAAATTAGCAAATGTCCTTCAGGTACCAAGGTCACACCCTACACTTCTATAACTACTTCACAATTAATCATAATTTGATTTATTGCTATTTTTTTCCACAGTGTTATAATTGTGAGTGGGATTTCCATCATTCCATTACTGTACCGACTGTCCTCAATATAACAATGTTTGGACCTCTGCTTTATTAAATTTACGATGGTGGAAAGGCAATACACATTCAGTGGAAACTACTTAAAGGTTTAAATTTTAAACTTTCCTTGGGTTAGTCATATTTAGTACTATACTTTGTCATGATGTTGGACAGCAGCAGTGAGCCATAGTGGCTAGTTTCACATGTGTTCACAAAGGTCAACAACTGATACCCCACACCAGCAATTTTCAACCGTGTGCCACAAGAATTATTAAAACATGCAATACCTGACTATTTGGTCAAAAGCACTGGCTTCTTTTTCCTTAGATTGTCAAATTTAAAAAATAGCAACAGCCAATATAACAATAGCATCTGATGTTAATGAATCAAAATTACACTTACTTTTTTTTGTCAGATCAGCAAAAAAATACTGAAAAATTTTACTAATTATTTTATGTATACCATGAGATGAGAGAGATTGAAAATTGTTGCTCTATGGTGTACTGTTCCATCAACATTTTAAAAATATTGTATTCTGAGCACATTTAATGTAGGCTAGACTAAACTCTATGTTTAGTATGTTAGGTATATTAATTGATTTTTATTTAGGATATTTTCAGCCTAAGATGAATTTATGGAAATGTAACCTCTCAGTAAGTTGAAGAACATCTGTACTTCATTGTGATAGAATTTTGACAAAAGCTTCTATAATATTTTATATGAGAGGTAATTATTAAACAAAAAGTTCCAAACTTAGTCTGAAGAAAAAAAAAACCCAAAAGACATGATCAGAAGATAAATCTCTACATATCATACAGACATTTTGTAAACATAGAATTTTATTTAATTAAAATAATACTGTAACATAAAAATATCAATAGAAGCTGATATTTTAGTATCTCACCTTTCTTGATATTTCAAAATTTTGTTCTGCGAACAAAACAGATTTATACAGATGAGATTTTAGTTAGACAGATTTTCCATTAGTAGGATTATATCTCCAAATTTTGAAACATTATACAATGATAAAAGAGACTGTCAAAAAAGAACACCCCCAAAATGTTTCCAGTGCATCTGGAGATATGCTAAACAACATCTGAACAAAGATAGCTGACTTTTCACTGTCCCCACTGATATGTTTGGATTTATCTGCAAGAAGGTTGAGACAGTCGGTGTGTATGTATTTGGATTTATTTGTCTTAAATATTTACACTGTGCAAACTGTTTAAGCATTTTGAAGATGTTTTGTGACTTCCTTCTAATGTTTTACTTAAAATGAAATTTGTTGAAAATGTCAGCATAAGTGAAACCATTTGCTGACCAGAATGACCCTTATGTTATTAGGGTGATGGGAAATAAGGAAGTATGTACATACAGTTTTTAATTCTAACTGACCTCTTTTTTCTCACTCATAAAAGTAAGATATAGTCGAGTGTATCTAATCATAACTCAGTACCCAGGACTTCTAAGAAGTGACCATACGTGTTTCATTTCCTCTATTTTCATTGCAAGTGTCATATGGCAGAGACTACCAATTGTCTGAACTCACTTAGTTTTATTCTCTTTTTTTTTTTGATAGTAGAACCCTAATTATAGCTGGGAAATCTTATTCTAGCCCCTTTGAAACTAGCTATGACCACTTAATATTTGGCCAACAAGATATAAAGAAAAGTGTTTTGTGGGGATTCTGGAAAATCTCCTTAAAGAGAGGGCTCCATGCATGCCCTGTGCCTCCCTTTCCATTTCTCTGCAGCATCAGATGTGAACTTGTTGATAGAATTTGTATGAACATCTCAGTTCAGTTAGTGGCATTCTGAGGAAGCAGGGCAGTGAAATATATAGCACCTAGGAATCTAATGATAAGGGAGCTGCTGTTCTAGTCAGATATGAAAGTGATAACTCTAGCTTTTTTTTTTTTTGTAATTTACAATTGCACCAAGATCCAACATTCATTATTTTTTATTACCAAGTTTTTAAACAATTTATTTTCTCAAACTTGATGCTTGGCTTTCATATTATTGACTATCACTCTTTTATTCAATTTTTCAACAAATATTTAAGAAGAACCTACTGTGTGTCTGTTACTGGGCTAGCAACGGGTGATTGATCAAAGAACAAAATAGATTTTGACTGTAGAGTTTATAGTCTATCAGGGAAGTCAAACATAAAACAAATAAGCAAAGAAATAAACATATAATTTCAAATGGTGATATAAAAAGAGAAAGTGATATAATAAAGTTAAAATAAGACCTTGATTTTAATTCGAAGCAGAATTCTCTACGGGTGATATTAATTGAATCCATATGTGCAGGTACCAGGAGACGAACATTTGAAAATACTATCAGCCAGGAGAAAGTTTAAATCATTTCAGAAAATGGAAGATAGTCAGTATGGCTGAAGTTTAAAGGGTAAAGTAATGAGAGGCAAGAGAAGCCACAGGAAAGGCACGTGAGGGTTACATAATACAGAATCTGCTGGTAATGTTGATTTTAGATTTTGTTTTAAAGGTAACAAAGAGTGATTGAGGGAATTGAAGCAGAGCATAAACTTACTTTTGTTTTGGAAATATTACTCTTGGTGTAATGGAAAGGATGGGTTAGGGGAGGCAAAAATGAAGATGAATGAGGTAGAATCAATTGCAGGGACTGAGGTGAGATAAGTGACTTGAACTAGAAGTGATAAAAGGTAAGATAAAGAGAAGAATGAATATTTGAAAATTATTTCATTAGTAGTGTTGACAAAATAGAAAAAATTAAATATAAATGGGTAGTTGAAAAATGGCATTATGGCATGAACCCCTAGAAAAAAATAAAAGTACTATATTCTAGAGTAGAGAAACCAGGAAGGGGAGATTTGGAAAAAAGTCAAGACTGGTTTATTTTTACTTGCCTGTGACATATTCAAGTGGGAATGTCAAGTAGGAAACTGAATAAACAGGCACGGGCCTTGGAAGAGTATAAAAATGAAAACAATATATTGATATATCTCTTCCCTGCTCAAAACCCTTCAGCAGCCTGTCATTGTCTACAGGTATAAAACATTCAAATTCTTTTCCATTTATTATTAACCCCACTAATCCACACTTCTTACATATCATACTATGCCCTCCCCAGGTCCTATTCCTTAGTCATACTGGTACCTGAATACAACAGTAATTTTCACAGCTATGCGCTTTCTTTGTTCATATTGTCTGTAGCTGGTGTGAGTTTCTGCCTGTCTCCCATATTTTGAGCCTAACAGTGCTACTCATATTTTAAGGTTCAACTCAGAACCCAAATCCTCTGAAAAGGTTTTCCTAATTTCTCAGTATAGTTTTCCTTCTTTCTTATAGTATTGTTATTTCATTTATTAGGATGTGTAAGAAATACTGAACTGTTTTATATTTTCTAAAATGAACTTGGTTTCTATTTTAAATGCTTCTTCTATTTGATGATAGAAAACTTAATTTAGTCATTTCCACAGTTTTTTCCAGTCAGTTTCTCAAACATAATAGGTTTAACTCAGTCACCAAATTTTACAACTTTATCTCATTTTTAATATGGCATATTTAATCTCCCAGGGTATTTACAGGGTAATAGAGAGGTGGGTTACTTGTTATTCTATAACCACCTCCATATTGACTGATTCTTCCTTATTTCTTCTGACATCTGGTTATCACCACCCATCATCTCTGGCCCATCTCGTAGATGCCTTTTCACTCTGCATTCTTCATATCCCTAACTCAGGTCTGCTCCAGAGTTAAAGTTCCTCTTACCTAACTTCCACACACTCTGGGACAGCCCAGGAAGAATGCAGTGTTCTTCCATGCTGACACCAATTCTAAAAATTTGTCAAAGTTACATCAAGTTTCTGGTCCTTCTACGGAGGTATATTCACTTTAAATATCGATTTCTTAGATAATCCATCCCATCCCATGGGGATCTTCTGTGTGAGGTTACTATTCCCAGGGTTCCAGCAAAAACAACTTACCCACATTGACACTATTCTTCAATTCCTTATAAGAGTACCTGGGGCTTCTATCACATGTGCTCTATTCTAAGATATTCAGACCCAAGAGAATAGGTTATAGGTCCCTTTTCTGAGGCTCCAACTCTCTTGTTTACTTTCCAACTTTTCTTCTCTGCCCATGCTACTTTATCTAACTTCTGAGTGGGGGGTACATTTGTTCCCCATGTCTGTCCTTTTAAATCCATCATTAAGAACATGAACTTTATTTCTTTTAATACTCAAGACCCTAACCATTTGAAATTCAAAAACTCAGGCTCTTACATTTCAAAAACGTCCAGCTCAAGGCCCTGGCTGATTGGCTCAGTGGTAGAGTGTTGGCCTGGCGTGTAGGAGTTCCAGGTTTGATTCCCAGCCAGGGCACACAGGAGAAGCGCCCATCTGCTTCTTCACCCCTCCCTCTCTCCTTCCTCTCTGTCTCTGTCTTCCCCTCCTGCAGCCAAGGCTCCATTGGAGCAAAGTTGGCCCAGGTGCTGAGGATGGCTCCATGGCCTCTGCCTCAGGCGGTAGAATGGCTCTGGTTGCAGCAGAGCAACGCCCCAAATGGGCAGAGCATCGCCCCCTGGTGGGCATGCCGGGTGGATCCTGGTTGGGCGCATGCGGGAGTCTGTCTGACTGCCTCCCCGTTTCCAACTTTAGAAAAATACAAAAAAATAAAATAAATAAATGTCCAGCTCAAAAGATTTAATACCTTGTTCAGATATGTAAAAAACAAAACTTTGGCTCATTGCTCTATGTAGTATATGTAATCATTTCCCAGAAGCAATGTAACAATGCTCCTCTCTTAGGAGTTAGAGGTAGAGATTGAAGAGATTAAAATTTCAAAATTTAATTGTACCATTGATCTTTATTAAAAAATATTTCAATTTATTCATATTATAGTTCACTTCAATCTTTTCACTCTTTTAGAGAGGTACTGCTTGTGAGACAGTGAAGGGAGCCTTAGTGTTTGTGTCAGATGGCCTGGGTCTAAATCTCAGCTTCACTATTACCAACTGAGAGCTTTGGGGCATTTTAATTAGCTATTTAAGCTTCAGTGTCTTTATCTGTGCTATTAATGGTACCAAAATTTAAAGGGTTGTTATAAAGATTAAATTATATAATCCACATTAAACGCTTAAAATAGTGCCCTGAAATATAACTAAGAAGAGCTCAAAAAATTAGTTTTAATTATTAGTGGTAGCCCCTAAAAAATATCTGGAGTTATTAGAGCATATGGGTCATCTAAATGACAATATGGGTTATCTCATCTAACACTGTCAATCTGTGGAGAAGAAAAACAATGTTGCAAAGAACACAAAGCCTGGAGTATTCACTCTCCTGCCTCTAGGACTCTGCTTTCTCTGCTTTACCTGTTATACCATATTAACCACTGCACTAGCTGAGTGATCATAAAATCTGATTTTATTTGAATACATTTGTTAGTGACAATTATGATCTAAAGCCATATAAAAGGGTCATTTTAATCCTGAATATTGACCATGAAAATATATAAGAACATTTCTCTGATTCTAAATATACAAATTCATGGCCAGTCTTTTTTCTCTATATCCATGAGGAAGATGCACTCAAAGAACATTCAGGACAGATATATAAATGCAGATTTATTCCTGACCCAAGCTTCCGAATTAATTTCCTACTGTTTTTATGCAAAAATGTTCTCAAACTCTAGTCCTAGATTCAGAAACCTAAGATTTCTCTGAACTTTAAATATATTTTTCTTTTGATGGTAATCTAAGAATTAATATAAATATGTTCTGAGTCAATCTGATTATCTACCCTATAACAGAGTAGGTTCTGTGTTTAAAATTTACATAGGTAGTACATAAAAAAAAGTTGGTGTCAAGAGATTACATTAATTGATATTGTTAATGCATACCTGCTGCTAATATGTTTAATTGTAACATATCTTAAGTAAGATATGAATGATTGAAAAATGATGGTAATCATACCTTTATCATTGGGTTTCTTTGTTTTAAATGGAAAATATCATATTAAGTTTGCATGCTAATGGGAAGAGTCTATTAATAGAAATAATTTCATGATGTACAAAAGAGGTGACATGTTTGCAGAAGCCAAAGTCCTTGAGGGGAAGGAAATGAATGGAATCTAGTACATAAGAATAATGCCCTCAAAAATAACAGGACAATTGGGTGCATTATAGCAGGAGGGAAGATAAAGTATACATGGTAAATTTGATGGCAGAAAGATAAATAAGTTTTCTTCTCATTGCTTGTGTAACCTTGTAGAAACTTCATTTTTTAAAATATGACCTGTCCTTTCTTTCCTTTTGATTCATACTGGCCTCATCCAGCACCCTGATTCACCAGCTTCCTTCTCCTTTGCATGTCCACTCCCTTACTCATTAAACAAATAGTCTTAAAAACAAAGCCACAGGCTTGTTGACACTAGAGAAAAATCAAACTAGAAATAACATCTAGGCCTCAGTTGTGTTTGAGTTCCAGGCCCAGAAAAGTGGTGAAACCAGACACAGCAGCACCAGGGCTGACATCAAGATCCGCTGCATGGATCAACCACTCCCGTACTCACCCATCCCCCGGAAGCCATCGGCGAGCCAGCTCTTTAGCATTAGCTCACTTGTGTCCAGCATGTGCCACTTCCTAAAAAGAAACCCCTTCTTTCTTTGCAGCAAACTCCTATTCCTGTCTATCAGACTGATGCGTGTAGGCAAATGCACCCTGTAGTCCTGTAACACTTGCATGTTCTTAGTGAAGTAAAAAGCCAAGTAAGCAACGGAATCCACTTAGAATGTGTGAGAGTGACTTGACCAGGAAATATAATGCGTATCACCTGAAAGTGTTGAGAACACTGTGAAGTTTGACCTAATTCACAGAGCTGTTCTCATAATAAACAGAAAAAGCCATTGGAAGAAAAGAGAGAGCGTGAATAAAAATGTAACCAGTCTGTTGGCACTAAAATATGAAGTGTTGGCAAAAAGTGATTTTTATATTTTTACATAGTAATGAGAAAAAAGAGAGATGCAGAACGGCAAAACCACTCAGATTGACACTTGCCTTGCATAGGTTGTCTGTTGAAAGTTAACGATGCATTTGAGAAAATGGAGCAGCAAAGTAGTCCACTACACTCCAGAGGACAGACAGGAATAGGAAACTGCAGAAGTGGCAAGCCAGATAATATGGACAAATATTTCTAGACATATATTAGAGGCTTAAAAACAAAATCAATTTTTGAAATATATAGTTGGCAGCAAGTGCAAATCTTGAGGTAATTGATATACATGATATGGTTATTCAACTTCAGAAAAGAGAATATGAAAAAAAAAGTTAAGCATTTATTAGGGGGGGAAATAAAAAGAGTGGCTCTGAGCATCTAAGGAAAACTTTACAAAGAATAAAGTATAGCAACATTGGTATAAACAGTTAAGCACTCCTAGTTCCTATTTACCATGTGAAATACAGTTTGTGACAAAAAATTCTCTAAATAAAATTACAGCTGATATTATTGGGGCCATTTGATCTTTACGGTAACAAATTTATGCTCAAGAATGACAAGGCAATAGCAAAGACTATAATCTTTGTTTTGGCTTTTATTAAAAATAATTTATGGAACATTTCAAATAATCTTCTGGCACACAAGTAAGATGTCAAGGAGAATAGAGACCATGGTTGTTCTACATTAGTTGATGAAGTAGATATAACAAAAGTACTAAAACTGCATTTTTAACCAAAATTTTGGAATCACTGTAAGCATATATTGTATAAGCCATGATTAATGTTTATGGCCTTTATTGTATAAATACCAACTTCCAGAGAACCAGAGGCTTGCCAAGATGTGTTCCAACTCTCAGAAAGTTTCCAGAAAAACAACAGATCACACTCAATTAAATTAGCCTTACCTTGGCATAGTGCTATTTTCAGAAATGCAACCTACTGAAATTAAGACATTAGTTCTCACTAATTCACTGGAGTTCCTTGGGAAGGACAAATAAATAGAGAAGCAACCTGCAAATAATTATTTTTGACTGAAAATTTTTTCTAGATATTATTAAGCTTATAATAGAATAGATTATATAATGTAATCAGATATTTTTTGGCAAAGCAAGAAAAATGTGAACTTTTAAATATTTGTGTAAAATAACCAGCTGAACTCAAACTTTTAATACACCTCACCTTTAACCCATTCCAGATCTGGAAGGAATATAAAAGTGAGAGTCAGCAGTTGAAAATATTATGTATAGGCCCTGGCCGGTTGGCTCAGCGGTAGAGCGTCGGCCTAGCGTGCGGAGGACCCGGGTTCGATTCCCGGCCAGGGCACACAGGAGAAGCGCCCATTTGCTTCTCCACCCCTCCTCCGCGCTTTCCTCTCTGTCTCTCCCTTCCCCTCCCGCAGCCAAGGCTCCATTGGAGCAAAGATGGCCCGGGCGCTGGGGATGGCTCTGTGGCCTCTGCCTCAGGCGCTAGAGTGGCTCTGGTCGCAACATGGCGACGCCCAGGATGGGCAGAGCATCGCCCCCTGGTGGGCAGAGCGTCGCCCCTGGTGGGCGTGCCGGGTGGATCCCGGTCGGGAGCATGCGGGAGTCTGTCTGACTGTCTCTCCCTGTTTCCAGCTTAAGAAAAATGAAAAAAATATATATATATATTATGTATATTCAAAATAAAAATTAATACTACCATAAATGTAGTAGAAATAACTTCTATATAAAGTTCAATTTGGTCCAAAAAATGCCAAGACTCTTGCTTGAGAATGCAAGGAAGCAAGTAAAGGAGATTTTGATCCCTCTAACTTTGAAACTATAAGAGCTATGGCTGAGAGAAGGTCCTAATACAAATTAGATACACTTTCTTTGGTTCATTCTCCACAATGAAACTCCACAATAGTGTGCTGGACAGTTTTACAAAGGGGGCAAGACAGTGGGGTATTAAGTGCAAAGACAGTGGGCTTCCACCTAACATGAGAATGAAAGCAACACTAGAAAGAAAGTCAGGCATCATCATGCCATAAGTTTGTAAAAAAAAAAAAAAAAGACCAGGACAGAAGAGTAGAGACGTTTGATCCGTCAGACTAAAATGTATCGAACATGCATTCTCCTGGTATTACACACCCAGACTGTGCTCCTTTCCCACGCTTTGGCTCCAGGAGCTCTCTAATATATACATATAAGCTTATAAGTATTATATGTGTTATAATATATATAACTAATAATATAAGCTTACATCAACCACCCTTTGACTAAAAAGATACATAAACTGAAATAATTTAAAATCTTAATTAAAATGCCTACCAAAATAAAAACACAAACAGAAACTGTTAGATCAGTACCTGTGACCTGTAGTCCTGATAACGTCTCTGGGTTCTGAGGAAAGGCAGTGTCAGCAACAGCCAGATAAACAGAACTTTTTGTAGGTATATTTTCTTTTTTGTCTTTTGATTATATATTGTGCTGATTTAGAAAAACAATAAAATGAAATTGAAAAAACAATTGTAGCTAAAATTCAAGCATTTACTTTTTTTCTCTAAATCAGTGGTAGTCAACCTGATCCTTACTGCCCACTAGTGGGCGTTCCAGCTTTCATGGTGGGTGGTAGCGGAGCAACCAAAGTATAAATAAAGATAGATTTAACTATAGTAAGTTGTTTTATGAAGATTTATTCTGCCAAACTTGGCAAAAATCTGACATAAAGTACTTGGTAAGTAATTATTATTATATGCATTAACTTGCTGTAACTCTGCTTTTTAAATTTTATAAAGTAAAGTTACTTCCCTACTTTATAAATCACCATTACTGTGGAACCGGTGGGTGGTTAGAAAATTTTACTACTAACAGAGATTACAAAAGTGGGCGGTGGGTATAAAAAGTTTGACTACCCCTGCTCTAAATGAAGGAAGGAACAGTAAACCTCACGCTATAATAAGACTTGAATTATCAACATTTCTATGACAGCATCAGCAGCTCATGCCTGCCCAAAGCTACCAAAACTGTTGATATTTAAATTTCTAAAATACCACAGGAACAATCTTCATGTGATAGATAAAAGCTATCTGTATAATTTATGCATCATTAGTAGGTCAAACAGACTAATTGTCTTGTAATAATAATTTGAGAAAAAAAACTTAAGCCATACTGAGTGTCTAAATGTTTGTTGCAAAATCTTGTTTTCCTTAAACTTTCTTTCTAGATTATAAATAGAATGTTAAAAAGAAATGCAAGCCTCAAATGGCATTACTTGTGCCAAAGCCCATGTATCAAACTTAGATTTTTTACCTGACCTAGTTGCAGTATCAACCTTAACAGGATGTAGTCTTGATCAACCAGTTCAGAATTTTCTTGTCAACATCAGTGTGGTAATCTGTCACATGGTCCATCTCCTTGCCCCCCAACACACACAGAAGAGGCAATCTGCATGATAAAATCCTTGCTGTTCCTGTTCCATTCTTCTGTACAGAGAACATACTGATGGATGCCAGAGGAGAGGAGGTTGAGGAAAGGGTGAAAGAATTAGAAAATACAAATTAGTAGTCACAAAATAATCGTGGACATATGAAGAATAGCATAAGAAATGTAGTTAATAATACTGTGATAAATATGTATGGCGCCAGGTGTGTACTGGAAGTATCGAGGGAAACTTTGTAAATCAGTGTTTTATAATCTATATCTGTGAGCCAGTTCTCCAGAAATTTTGTGCCAGTCCACAAAAGTGGTAAACCATTCTGATGCTGTATGAAGATTATAGACCCAATGTTCTCAGTCAAACTTGCTTATGCTCAGGAATATTCCACTAATCAGCCTGTATAATTAAAAAAAATACTATTGAAGTTGTCTTAGATCACTTCTCCCCAAGTGTTAAAAGGTGGAAAAAGCACTGTTGTAAAGTATATGATTGTCTAACCACTATGCTATACACCTGAAACTAATATAGAATAATATTGAATGTAAACTGTAACTGAAAAAAAAAAAAAGAAAGAAAGAAAAACTTTGCTGTTCCCTTTCCTGCCAAAAAAATATCCTGGCCTAAAAACAATATTTTCTTTTCTTCTGCTAATAGCTCCCTTGCCCATCCAAAACCTTCCACTTGGTACAACCCCTTAGAGTGCCCTTCTTTTTCTTCTTCTTTTTTATTAGATGAGAGGCAGAAAGGCAGGTAGGCAGAGAGACAGACCCCCACATGCACTCCAACAGGGATCCACTGGCAAGCCCTCTACAGGGAGTGCTCTGCCCATCTGGGGTGCTTCTCTGTTGCTTGGCAATGAAGCTATTTCAATACCTGAGGTGAGACCATAGAGCCATCCTCAGCACCTGCAACCAAATTGCTCAAAAAAACCATGGCTACAGAAGGAGAAGAGAGAGAGAGAGAGAAGGGGAGTGGAAGGGGTGGAGAAGCAGCTGGTATCTTCTCCTGTCTGCCCTAACAGGGAATCGAACCCAGGACTTCCACAGGCCAAGCTGATACTCTACCATTGCGAGCAACTGGCCAGGTCCAGAGTGCCCTTCCTCTTGCTAAAGTGGATGCTGCTTGATTCACAAATCTCTTAATAAAGCCAATTAGAAATTGGCTGAAATTTGTTTTTTGATAGATTGATATGATCCACCTTTAAAATGTTTACATCTGCAATGTATATATAACTCTGGTCTCCATAATTTACAAAGATATATACAATTTGCAATTTCTCAGGGTATCTATTTTGATTCCTACCCACTGTGCAAGGTTCCAAGTGATCATGTAAGTAGAATATATATGATATCAAGAAAGTAGAGAAAAAAACTATACCTCCTTCCTTTATTCAGATGTTGCCCCATCTTTTCCTTTGTGACCCAATAAATAAGTTAAAGTCCTATGTTCTTTCTTCAAATAATATCTTCACTGTTCACAGCAACCCCTAAAACTCTTGCACATTTATCAATGTTGGATTAGAAACATGGTGTTTTCTCCAGTAAAGATCTCTTCTATGTCTCTAGTTGGCATTTAAATACCTCAAACTATGCAATGAACTTCAATTTAAAAGCTCTTTCCTACAAAATGTAAAATGCCAAAGTGATATTTACAGAACTGTAAATATCTTCCTCGTTGAATTTAGAACCATTATATGTAAGGGCAAGAAGTCACTTCTTAGAAGTGCTGAAGAAAATTAGAAAAAAAGTCAAACAGGTAAATTTTCAGCTGCAGTTCAATCTCACCACTGCAAATGTCTCCATTATGAAAAGTCAAATAAGAAACAAATGTGTCATGGCAAGACCTGAGGAATCATTCTTCTTTCAATACATGGAAACTTGGCCTTGAGATTAAAATTCACCAGAATTGTGTTAAAGTAGAATTCAAAACACCAATTCAACCTTTCTAGGCCTCCTTGTATGTAAGATGAAATTCAGTTTATCACATATATTTCTTGAAAAGATACTATACCTCTTTCATAGGAGTCCTCATTAAATGTTCTTTGTTCTACCAAAATTTAACACATTAGATAAGATAGGTCCACCCAAAACAAATTAAGTTGACAGTACCCTACTGTATAAAAATATATAAATTCCTGTTAAAAAAAAGGTAAAAATGTCAGGAATTTACTTAAGTGAAACAGGTAATGGGGAAAAAGAGAGAAAGCAGAATTAGAAAACCATATGATACATTTTTGAAAGTACAAGGTATGTTTAAGAAATGAAGAATGTAGGCCCTGGCCAGTTGGCTCAGTGATAGAGTGTCAGCCCAGCGTGTAGAAGTCCCAGGTTCAATTCCTGGTGAGGGCACAGAGGAGAAGTGTCCATCTGCTTCTCTGCCCTTCCCCCCTCATTTCTGTCCCACAACCAAGGCTCCATTGGAGCAAAGTTGGCCTGGGCACTGAGTATGGATGGCTCCATTGCCTCTGCCTCAGAGGCTAGAATGGTTCTGGCTGCAACAGAGCAGCGCCTCAGATGGGCAGAACATCGCCCCCTTGTGGGCATGGCAGGTGGACCCTGATCAGGTGGATCCTGATCAGGTGCATGCAAGAGTCTGTCTGACTGCCTCCCCGCTTCTGACTTCAAAAAAGAAAAAAAAGAAAAAAATAAATAAAGAAAAGGAAATGAAGAGTATAGTTGCCACAAGAGTAGACTACTTTTAAAAACAGCTTGTAAAAAACTATTCAGGAAAGGTGAGTTTACATCAAATTATGAATGATTTGCCAGTTTAGAAGAGTCCTCTTAAAATATGGATCTAAAGTCAGTGGTTATAGGACCCTGTAGTTTCAGTGGTTGCTTTTATGGTTTTGTTTTTATCTGAGAGACAGGCTTTAGGAAAATCCCATGCGGAGGTTATTTATAAATTGGATTGATAGAAGAGAAGCTAATGTGTGAGGAAATCAGTCAAGAGCTGCTGGGATACCAGGGTAATGACATTTTGAGCCAGAATAGATGTGGATATAGAAGTAGAGGAGAAATGGAAAAGACACACAGTGCTGGCTGTAATGGAGGGTTCACAACTGGCTGAGTACTAGTCTCAATAAAGAAAAAGTGGAAAGTATTTCTTTGGTTTCAAATTCAAGTACTTGGGAGAAAAGCAATGTCTTAGCCAGAAGAAGGAATAGTCTTGTAAGGAAAGATGAGTTTATTTTCTGAGTTTGAAGAGTGAAGACACCAAGGTGATTTTATCCAGTAGGTAATTGAAAATAAAAATCTGAAAACAGGAGGGCCTTCAAGGCTGGAGCTGTAAATTTGAGACTTAATAAAGGAAATGCAGAAGACCCAGATATAAATAACAGAATATCATAGAATAAAGAGAACAAGGGTTAGGGCAAAAATTTTAGGAAATACCTAGAGGAGCAGGTTAAAAAAATGCTATTTGAGGAGATATAATTAAAGAGTTCATGAAAGTAGGAAGAAAACCAGGATATAATACAGTGCTATGAGATAGTGGTGTGTATGTAGCATTTAAGAATTAGACAGATGAGGGTTTCAGTCCTGGCTGTTTCTTCATTTGAATACCAATGGAGATAATAATGGTATATACCTGTCAATTTGTGTGAGATTAAATCCAATAAGTCAAGATAAGCATTTAGTAATAGTGCTTGGTATAGTTAACACTCAACAAATTTCAGTAATAAAATAATAAAGAGTAATTTTTAAAATAATAACAATGTAAAACTAATGACATAAGTATCATTGTAGTCCCCATTTTGCAGATGTGAAAGAGAAGCCAGCAATGGCATAACAGATGGCTCTGTGTTTTAACTCAGGTGTCTGGCTGGTTTATTTTCTTACTGGTAGTAATTGCTCTTTAGTGAAGCAATTTGGATTCAAATTCTTTGCAAAATGATTCTTAATTAAGTCTATTCAAAAATGCATCTTCCAGCTTGCTTTCTGAAACTTCTGCTTTTTAGTTATGCAAACTGAATTTTTCTCAGAAGTTTGAGTACAATAACTTAAAATAACTTCATAGTCACACATAAGTATTTGTATTATTAAGACATACACTTGGCCTCTAGCTCCCATACATTTTGTCTCTAAAAAGTTGTATAAAGTTGCTTGCACAACTTAAACTTACTGCCTTGTACTGTTCTGGGGTTTATAAAAAGCACTAAAAAATGTGTTGCTTTCAGTTTGTAAAATATACATATTCAGGACTTCCATTTTGAGATTGATTTGGAAAATGAATTAACTAAACTAATATCATTAGCTATCCTTGATTAGACACCTTCTTCTTAAGATATAAGAATATTCTCTGGGTGATGTCAGAGAAATGGTGCCATAGGGGTGCTCCTGATATCTTCCCTTGAAATTTCAACAAATTTAACAACTAAAGACAGAGAAAAAAAATCTCAGGAGCACCTGAAATATACACACACCAGACAAAGGTATGATTGGATGAAAAGGTAGCTGAATATATAATCCACTCTGAAGAAAATTAGAGAGAGAGTGGCATTTTTCACTTTCCTCACTGATCTGAGGAAGGAATGCTTTCATCTGAAGCAGAGCGAAATGGAGGGTCAGAGGCAGAGGGAGGAAGCTGGGATAGGGTGGATAATCAAGCAGAAGAAAGACCACGCTAGCTCTGCCTAAGATCGCGAATGCGGGGCAAGCATTGGCGGCAGGCTCTGACAAAGGTTTCTGGTAAAGGCTGCTCGTGGGAGCCAGCAGCTTTGTGCGCTCCTGGATCCATGATCCTGGGCAGTGTGCAAGTGACTCCACCTGGCATCACTGCTGTGGTTGTGTGCATGCACGCAGGCTGGAGGCCATAGCTCGAGATTATCAGTAATAGACATCTGCGTGGGCTGCTGCCAGCATCTTTGTGCATTTCCAGCTCCACCACCAGCATGGGACGTGCACAAACACTAGGATCCCTGGGACTGAGACTATCTGGGTGGGGTGCTCCACAAGTCTGCATTCCCGGCTCTGACTGAGATCACTGGCACTGTCTGCCTACATGGGTGGGTGCAAGCCTTTGTGTGCACAGCTGAAGTCATGGGGGCTGGGCTCACACGTGGCTTGCTGTGGGCTACCAAACAGGGCACAAGGGAGAAGCCTATGTAGATTAGACCTGCAGAGTGCTGAGGTATACTAGATATGGCCGGGGGCCTTAGAAAGGCACCTGATCTACAATCGGCTCCCAGCCCACTGCACACTAAGACATGCTAGACCTGTCTGCCAGCCATTAGAAAGGCAATAGATCAGCAATCAACTCCCAGCCCTGCCTGCACTTGCTGGCAGCTCTGGTTGGCACAACCATACACAGAACTGTGCTTTGAGTGGTACTGGAGGAAGGACCTGACTGCTCTTAGAGCCTCTTGCTTTGCAAGTAGTGGCTGGAATGAACCTCACAGCTAAGTCCCCAGGCTGCTAGCTCAGGTAAGAGAGACATGGGGAGAGGCACCTGAAAAACTGAGTCTCCCATTGTCAGAGCCTCCAACTGAAAAAACAGTAAACCTCTGCCCAAGGGCCCCACAGGGACAAAAACTATGGTACAGCACCACCTGCTGAAAAGAAGGAAGAAGCTACCTCTCAAAATCAGGAAAAATTTACATTTTTATAACTTTTTTTATTTTGGTCATTTTATCTTCTTTCCTTTTTATTATTTTCTTTTACTTTGGACTTCATTATCCATACTTGTTACATTTTTCATTCTTGTTTTTTATAAAGGTTTCATTTCTAAAACTTTTCCTTTTTTTCTTTTTCTTTTTCTCTCATTCAATCATCATTTATCAACAAATTATTATATTTTTGACACATATTTTTCTGTGTGACATTTTGTGTGTTCTTTACTTCAATTTCTATTTATTTTTTCATCTTTCCTCAATTCTTGCTTCTTGTTCTCTGTAGGTTTTTTCCATTTATCATTACAATATTTTCATTTTTTCACTGTATTTTTTGAATTTTTATTACTTTAATTATCTCTTATTAGTGTCAATTATACCACTCTCAAATGCCATTAAGGAAAAAGAAAGCAAATATCATGGATGCAAAAGATGGAGTTGTAGCTCAGATAGATGATGAAAAATCTCTAGAAAATATTTTCAATTGCTTGGAAACATTGTGGTTAAATGACAGAGAATAAAAATTAAAGTCCTAAAAATACTCAGGGAAATACAAGAAAGCATAGAAAGGCAATTTAGAGAGCTCAGATAAGAATTTAATGAACAAAAGGAATACTTGCCAAGGAAATTGAAACTATAAAAAGGAACAAAACGGAGATAAAAAAAAAACTTAATTCATGAACTGAAAAATGAGGTAACAAGCTTAGCTAATAGAACAGGCCAGATAGAGGAAAGAATTAGTGACATTGAGGACAAGCAACTAAAGATACTACAGAGAGATGAGCAGATAGACTCACAAATTAAAAAAAAATGAAATAGCCCTACAGGAACTGTGAGACTCCATCAGAAAAACCAACATAAGAATAATGGGTATATCAGAAGGAAAAGAGATAAAAAATGGAGTGGAGAACATATTCAAACAAATAATCAATGAGAACTTCCCAAGCCTGTGGAAAGAATTAGAGCTTTGAATCCAAGAAGCAAACAGAAAACTGAGTTATCTTAACCCAAACAGATATACTCCAAAGCACATCATAATAAAATTATCACAAACCAATGACAAAGAAAAAATCCTCAGGGCAATCAAGGAAAAGAAGAATACAGCATATAAAAGAAAGCCCACTAGAATATCATAAGATTTCTCAGCCAAAACTGTACAATCCAGAAGAGAGTGGACTCCAATATTTAAACTACTGAAAGAGAGAAACTTCCAGCCAAGAATACTATATCTATCAAAGCTATCTTTCAAATATGAAAGGGAACTAAAATTATTCACAGATGTAAATAAGATGAGAGAACTTATCACCAAAAAAAATCCCACTTCAGGAAATACTAAAGGGGGTTATCTGACCAGATACAAAAAACAAAACAAAACAAAATCACAAATAAAAGCTCTAACAACATCACAATAAAAACAAGATTAAGATTAGTCTATAACAACAGAAACAAAAAGAGGGAGAGTTCAAAGATTAACAGTAGCAAAGGAGGATGAAGTGCAGATGCACTTATGAGATAATATACTACAATGAATATGATATATAACCTTTTTATTACCTAATGGTAACCACCCTTGAAAAAAAACAATACAAAGACACATGGCTTAAAAAAAGAAGAAACAGAGGAAAGAAGGATGGAAGGCAACCAAACAAAAACAAATGACAGAAAAACAAAACAGAAGAGCCAAACAAGATACAGAACTATTAAAAAGCAATATGTAAAATGGCAATAGGAAACCCTCAAGACTTGATAATTACATTAAATGTATATGGATTGAACTCATCAATAAAAAAGACACAGTAATGAACTGGATCAAAAAAGAAAATCCAACCATATGCTACCTTTAGGAAACACATCTAAGCTACAAGGATAAAAACAAATTCAAAGTGAAAGGTTGAAAAACCATTCTCCAAGCAAATAATATCCAAAGAAAAGCAGGTGTAGTCATATTCATATCTAACAATGCTGACTAAAAGACAGCAAAGGTAATCAGAGACAAAGATGGTCATTTCATAATGATAAAGAGGACATTGAATCAAGATGACATAACACTTCTTAATATATATACACCAAACCAAGGAGCACCAAAGTATGTAAGACATCTACTAACTGATCTAAAAATGAAAACCAACAAAATAAAATCATACTTGGAAACCTCAGTACACTTTTGATGGCTCTAGATCATTTATCCAAAAAGAAAATCAATAAAAAAAATATTGGCCTTAAACAAAACACTAGAACAATTGGATATGATAAACATCTACAGAACATTTCATCCCAATATGCCAGAGTATACATTTTTCTCCAAGGTGCATGGAACATTTTCAAGAGTTGACAGTATTCTGGGCTACAAAACTAACATCAACAAAATCAGAAAGGTTGTAATTATACCAAGCATATTCTCTGACCACATAGTTTTGAAACAACAATTCAACTGCAAAAAAGAAGTAAATTAACCCACAAAAATGTGGAAAATAAACAACATACTTCTAAAAAATGAGTGGGTCAAAGAAGAAATAAAGCAGAGATCAAAAGATATATACAGACAAATAAAAGTGACAACACAACATATCAGAATCTCTGGGATGCAGTAAAAGCAATAATAAGAGGGAAGTTCATATCACTACAGGCTTATATGAACAAACAAGATAGAGCCCAAGTAAACAACCTAACATCACATCTTAAGGAACTAAGAAAAGAAGAGCAAAGGCAACACAAAACCAGCAGAAGAAAGGAAATAATAAAAATCAGAGCAGAAATAAATGAAATAAAGAACTATAGAAAGAATCAATAAAACAAGGAGCTAGTTCTTTGAAAAGATCAACAAAATTGACAAACTCTTGGCAAGACTCACTAAGGAAAAAAGAGAAAGGACTCATATAAACAAAGTCCAAAATGAAAGAAGAGAAATCACCACAGATATTATAGATATACAAAGAATTATCATAGAATACTATGAAAAACTATATGCCACCAAATTCAACAATCTAGAAGAAATGGATAAATTCTTTGAACAATAAAATCTTCCTGGACTGAGTCACGAAGAAACAGATAACCTAAACAGACCCATAAGCAGGGAGGAAATAGAAACAACATTCAAAAACTTCCCACAAAATAAAAGTCTAGGGCCAGACGATTATACTATTCTATCAAAAATTCAAAGATTTGGTTTCTATTCTATTAAAAGTCTTCTAAAAAATTGAAGGTGAAGCAATACTTCTAACACATTTTAGGAGGCCAACATAACCCTCATATCAAAACCTGGCAAGGACAACACAAAAAAAGAAAACTACAGACCAATATCTCTAATGAATACAGATGCTAAAATTCTAAACAAAATATTAGCAAATTGAATAAAACAACACATTAAAATAATAATTCATCATAATCAGGTGAGATTCATTCCAGAATCACAAGAATGGTTCAACAGTTAACATAATACACCATAGCAAGAAAACAAACAACAAAAACCATATGATTCTATCAATAGATGCAGAAAAGGCATTCGATAAAATATATCATTTTATGTTTAAAACACTCAACAAAATGGATATAGAAGAAAAATATCTCAAAATAATAAAGGCCATTTATGACAAATCATCTGTTAACATCATATTAAATAGGAAAAAACTGAAAACTTTTCCTCTAAAATCAAGAACAAGAAAAGGCTGCCTGCCCATTCAACATAGTGCTGAAAGTTCTAGCCAGAGCAATCAGACAAGCAAAAGAAATAAAAGGCATCCATACTGAGAAAAAAGAAGGAAAGGTTTCACTTTTTGTAGATGATATAATCCTGTACATCAAAACCCACAAAGACTCCACAGAAAGACTACTAGCAACAATAAACCAATACAGTAAGGTCGCAAGATACACAATTAATATACAGAAGTCTATTGCCTTCTTATATGCCAACAATGAAACTTCAGAAAATGAACTCAAAAAAATAATCCCTTTTACGGTTGAAAAAAAAAAAAGTAAAATAAAATACTTAGAAATAAATATAACAAAGAATGTAAAGGAACTATATAATGAAAATTACAAAGCATTGTTAAGGGAAATAGGAAAAAGATACAATGAAATAAAAAATCTTTCTTGTTTGTGAATAGGAATAATAAATACAGTTAAAATGACCATATTATCCAAAGCAATATACAAATTTAATGCAATCCCCATCAAAATTCCAATGTCATGCTTTAAAGAAATGGAACAAAAAATTATCAGGTTTATATGGAAGTATAAAAAAACTCAAATAGCCAAAGTAATCCTAAGAAAAAAGAACAAAGCTGGGGGCATTACAATACCTGAGTTTAAATTATATTATAGAGCCACAATAATCAAAACAGCATAGTATTTGCAGAAAAATAGACTCTCAGACCAATGGAACAGAATAGAGAGCCCAGAAACAAAACCACATATATATTATTGGCCAAAAACACACAAGGGAAAAAAGAAAGCCTCTACAATAAATGCTGCTGGGAAAACTGTAAAGCCATATGCAAAAGAATAAAACTCAAATACAGTTCTTCCCCTTGTACCAAAATTAATTCAAAATGGATCAATGACCTAAATATAAGATCTGAAACAACAAATTACATAGAACACATAGGTACTAAACTCATGGACCTTGACCATAAAGAACAGTTTATGAATTTGACTCCAAAGGCAAGGGAAGTGAAGGTAAAGATAAATGATTGGGACTACATTAGACTAAGAAGCTTTTGCACAGCAAAAGAAACTGACAACAAAACAGACAGCCAACTAAATGGGAAATGGTAATTTCAAACAACAGCTCAGATAAGAGGCTAATATCCAAAATATAGAAAGAACTCACAAAATTTAACAACAAACAAGCAAACAATCCAATAAAAAAATGGGAAGAGGACATAAACAGACACTTCTCCCAGAAAGAAATAAAAATGGCCAATAGATATATAAAAAGATGCTCATCTTCACTAGCTATTAGAGAAATGCAAATCAAAACTACAATGAGATACTACCTCACATCTGTTAGATTAGCTATTATCAACAAGACAGTTAACAACAAGTGTTAGAGAGGCTGTGGAGAAAAGGGAACACTCATCCACTGTTGGTGGGAATGTAAAGTAGTACAACCATTATGGAAGAAAGTATGGTGATTCCTCAAAAAATTAAGAATAGAACTATCATATGACCCAGCAATCCCTCTACTGAGTATATACCCTCAAAACTCAAAAACATTGATACGTAAAGACACATGCAGCCCCATGTTTATTACAGCATTGTTCACAATGGCCAAGACATGGAAACAACCAAAAAGCCCTTCAATATAGGATTGGATAAGGAAGATATGGTACATATATACTATGAAATACTACTCAGCCATAAGTAATGATGACATAAGATCATTTACGACAACGTGGATGGACCTCAATAACATTATACTGAGTGAAATAAGTAAATCAAAAAAACTAAGAACTGTATGATTCCATACATAGGTAGGACACAAAATTGAGAGACTTATGGACATAGATTAGAGTGCAGTGGTTACCAGGGGGAGAGGAAGGAAGGAGAGGGGCATAAAGAAAACCAAATAAAAGGTGACGGAGGACAATTTGACTTTGGTGATGGGTATACAACATAATCAAATGTCAAAATGATCTGGAAATATTTTCTCTGGATCTATTAACTCTAATTCAGTGGTCTCCAATCCCCGGTCCATGGGCCATTTGGTACCGTTCTGCAGAGAAAGAATAAATAACTTACATTATTTCTGTTTTATTTATATTTAAGTCTGAACGATGTTTTATTTTTAAAAAATGACCAGATTACTTCTGTTACATCTGTCTAAGATTCACTCTTGATGCTTGTCTCGGCCACGTGATACATTTATCCGTCCCACCCTAAAGGCCGGTCCGTGAAAATATTTTCTGACATTAAACTGATCCGTGACCCAAAAAAGGTTGGGAACCACTGCTCTAATTGATCAATGTCTCCCCGTTAAAATTAATTGTCTAAATAACAACAAAAAAGACTATTCTCAGCAAAAGTGAGTCTATCAACCACCCAAAAGATTCAAACTTTAAGCCAATAAACACCAGGTTAGAAAATGAGAAAAAATATAAATATAAATATGTAAATATATAGAGAGGTGTAGATAATCAAATTGATTAAATTTCTAATCTTTTTTCTTTTTTAATTGATTTTGATTTATTGTGTTTACATAGATTCTAGTGTCCCCCTGAATGCGTCCCTTCCTCCCATGTGTTTCCCTCAACATCTCCCTTGCCCCCGTCCCTCCAACATTCTTCCCCCTTTCCTCTAGGATTTTCTTTTCTGCTCTCTATAACACTGTGTTATTCATATATAATTTCACCAGTCTCTTTCCCCTCTCTGATCCCATCCTATCATCCCCTTTCCCTCTGTCCACTTTTCCTCTGGTTCCTTTCATCTCGCCTCTGTCTCTATTCCGTTTCTCAGTTCACATAAATATAAATATGTAAATATATAGAGAGATAATCAAATTGATTAAATCTCTAATCTTAAATTCTCTAAAAAGAAAAATACTTTTTTCAAAATCTGATAAATACTAACCAGTATGTTGTTTATAAAAGACATACCTGAATCTTATATAAAATTATAAAAACAAGATATACATGCAAACACTAGTCAGAAAAATATAGTATATAACTCTACTAATAGCAAATGAAATAGGCTTTAAGGCAAAAATACTTCAAAAGATTTGGTTATTATACAAAAATAAAAGTTTCAGATCACCCAAATTTGAACATTCTATATGTGAATGTCCTGAATAGTATGGCTTCAAAATTTGAAAAGCAATCATTATAGGTGAAGATTTTTATAAATCTTTCCCAGTGGCTGATAAACAGAATAATTAAATAATCAATAAGAGTAAATTAATGTCACTTGACTCAACATTAATAAATGTCAGAAACATAATGAGTAAAATACAAGTCACATAGAATATAGATTGTGATTCCGTAGGGCCAGGTCTACTGAGGAGGTGGAGAGAGTGATTGGTTAGAGATACAAGTTTTCTTTTGGTGTAATTAAATATTTAAAAATTAGGTCTTGTTGGTTTGCATAAGTTTGTAAATTTACTAAAACCATTGAATTGTACACGTTACACAGGTGATTTTATATATGTTATATCTTAATAAAGTAGTTTTAAAAAATCATAAAAGGGCTCTGGCCGGTTGGCTCAGTGGTAGAGTGTCGGCCTGGCGTGCGGAAGTCCCGGGTTTAATTCCCAGCCAGGGAACACAGGAGAAGTGCCCATCTGCCTCTCCACCCCTTCCCCTCTCCTTCCTCTCTGTCTCTCTCTTCCCCTCCCACAGCCAAGGCTCCATTGGAGCAAAGTTGGCCTGGGCACTGAAGATGGCTCTGTGGCCTCTGCCTCAGGTGCTAGAATGGCTCTGGTTGCAACAGAGCATCGCCCTAGACGGGCAGAGCATTGTCCCTTGGTGGGTGTGCTGGGTAGATTTCGGTCCTGTGCATGCGGGAGTCTGTCTGACTGCCTCCCCATTTCCAACTTCAGAAAAATATTTTTAAAAAATCATAGAAGAATGCCTACATTATTTATGTTATTAAATATATGTACAAGGTAATTGTTGGTCAAGTAAGTTTGTAAATATTATATATATGTTCACTCGCTTATAGTTTTCATTGGGTGTGGGAGACAGGCTGTAAGCCTGCAAAGTCATTATAGCCTAAGGCTTAGTTTTAAGACTAAGCCTTTCCTACCCTTTTAATACTAAGATCTTTTCAAAACTAAGCTTTTCACACTAGTAAGAAAAATATAGTATATAACTCTACTAATAGCAAATGAAATAGGCTTTAAGGCAAAAATACTTCAATAAAATAGCACAATAGCACCATTGACTGTTGCATGATGTGGAGTGATGCACTCTTATGAGGAATCCCATTTATTCCTCAGATAAGTGACTTTGTATCAGAGACTTCCTTATTTGTATATTGCCTTAAAATTTTTTATTTCTACAGTATAAAATGGGGCAGACTGGGGGTTCTCTCGCTCGCTCGCTGGGTTCCATTTGGTGCATGGATATTTCAGACACACCTGCGAGCCCAGCTGGGGTTCCTTCGCTACACTATAATTGTTCAATTTGTTGAGATTTCAAGTGGAAAGATTAGGAGTATCTCTCACACTGCCAATTTCTGAGGTTATTGATGACCTTTTCAACATAACATCACACATTACCTGGCTACCCAAACAAATAACTTAGGGGCTGAAATATCTTTGTCCCATATTTCAGGTGAAGAAACAAAAAAAAAAAACTTTCAGTGTAATTAATTTCTACTAAATCACTGAATGAATCTGTCATTTTTCGGTAGAATCAAAATTTACAATTTATATTCTGATTTTAGTTCAGTGCATTTTTTTCAGTAAAACTGATATTGTTATTTACTTTTCACATTCCTTTGTAGAAAAACTTTGTAGATGTAGTAAAAATAATTGCAAAAAAATAACTACCACTCTAAAAATTTGACATCTTTCACAAAATAAATTATTTTCCAATAAATAATAAAAATAGCACAATAGATAAAGCATCAACCCAGAAATGGCTGGCTGAGCATGAGCTCATGGGCTTGCATGCAGGCTTGTTAGTTTGAGCATGAGACTTCAGGCTTGAGAGCAGAATTATCAACAGCATTTGCAGTTCACTGTCTTGAGCCCAAATGCCACTAGCTTGAAGCCAAAGATTGCTGGCTTAAGCAAGGAGTCACTGGCCCAGGTTGAGCTTCCCGTCAAGGCTTATGTGAGAAATCAATAAAAAACTAAAGTAAAGCAACTACAAGATTATGTTTTTTGTCTCCTACCTCTCTATCTTTCCCTTCCTGTCTCTCTCTTTCTTTCTAAAAAAATATAAATAAAAAATAAATGATGAGATAAAATAAAAATAACTATCACTCGTTGAGACCCTACTATGAAAAAGAATCACTACTCCCATTATTTTAATACTAAACAATCCTGTGATAATGGTATTAATATACTGAATTTATAGTCATGAAATGCAAAAATAGAGAAAGTTTTACTTAACTTCAGGGTATAAAACTAATAATTTGTGAAGATGTAATTCTGAAACTCAGATTTGCATTGCTTTAAAACCCACACTTTAATTGCTCTGATATAATGTCTGCTTGAAATTCAATGCCAAAGTTTGTGCTGAAAGTAAAGATAGTGGAAAAAAAGTTACACGATTTTCTTTGAGAATACATTACATAGATGTAATTCACAGTTTGTAACAACAATACAATAACTGGTACTCAAGAATCTGAAAATTTTAACTTGTCTTCTGTTTAACCTGCCTTTAAGTGAATTGGCCCTAAAGAGAAAGCTGTTCACATCTATTCTCTGATACAGATGAATATGATTCCTTCGTGTTTAATATTACATGTCTTCTTGAACAGATAAACTTTTAAAACTTTATTTATATCAATTTAATCTTTAATACCTGACATAAATGAATGGCTGGGTTTGGGCTTAAGTTAATTTAAGTTGTAGTTTAAATATTGTCCTCAAAGAAATGTCATGAATTAGACCATGAGGGTGGGGAAGTCAGTAAAGGACAAGTGATGGGCTTTCAAGATGATATAAAGCCATTGGGTTCAGACCTTCAATGTATAAATCAAGGCTCAGCTTAAGCTGAAGAATTTGTAAAACACCTATTTTTTAAAATGTGTTTAATTTTAAGCCATGAAAACATACTTTTTGGTGTATAGGTAATTCCGATAGAATATATGCCTTCTTCCTAGTGTTTACCACTATCAATGAGAAAATATGTTACTTGTCACTTCTAATGAAGTCACTGTTACCCTTACCATATGTTTTAATATCAAGTTCAAACTCAGGCAATTTTAGTGTAATATTAAGGGTCTTAATAGCATTTTCAATCATTGCTTTTTAAACAAATTTGTGCAGTACACCAACAGAGTTGCAATCACATCAGTGATTTTCAACTGCATTTGGGTATTTTGGTGAAGGGGGAAATTACATTTCCAAAAGACACATGCTCCATAGTCCCTTCAATTCTCTCATACCACCATGAGGAACGTAACTGACTGTTCGTCCACCTTGTGAATGAAGCCATATATTATACTCTAATACACATGCAAATAATTCTTTGTCAATAAAAAGATTGTGAATTATACTTTACAATTATTCTGTGAAGATTTATAAATGGCTTCAGAATCATCAGGTTTATTTAATTACTCTGACATAATCAAAAGGTAAAGAAAATACATAACAACATAAAAGTTAAAATATTTTTTTACATAAAAACTTTAAATGGAATGTTAGTATAGCCTATTTTAGTAGCCTATTACATTAATAAGATGTTAAAATTTTCTTTGGATTATATTTTATTACCTTCTACAATTATACACAAAAAATAATTACTTTGGTATAATGCCTGAAGACTATTTATGTATGTTTGCTCTAGTCTAATGTGTATGCTCAGCTTTATATTTTTGTTTCCAAATGTATTTAATTTATTATAGTCTTAATTAATGAATGCATTTTAATTTTATTTGACTAGCCTAGAATATTAAATGTAGATATATTAAAGGATTAATGTTGAAAAGGTATTAATTTTGAAGTTCAGTAGATAATGAGAAAGAGAATAAAATAGAAAAGTTTGAAACCAGAAATTATATTTAATTCTTTCAAATACTTTTATGTAAAATAAATGTATTTATGTAAAATACACTGGGACTAGAAGAATAGAGGGGCCAGAGAGTTGACAAGAACTGTGACTTCGAGTCAAACATTTGAGAATACCTAAAACAGAAAGAAATGGCATCCTAACATGACAAGATTTTGTAAACAGGCCATATTTCTTGCCAAGGGTTTTTGTCTGAGGGGCCAAAGAAGAGATTCAGTTTTCCAAAAAAATAAACACAAGGACTATATTCTGGCCACTTTCCTAAACTAGATATTTGAGAATCAAAGAACCCTCTTGTTTCTTGTTCCCAGGAGATGAGAATAAAGAGAATAGGAGACTTCTAGACATATGTTTTTTACTTTCAGAGGCCACATGGCACACCATGCTTAAGGTGAGGTGAATAGATTCATTAGGTGAAGGCAAGTAATTGTTACTGTCATAATAGCAATAAAGCCAAGTTTTCATGACTTGAAGAATAGAAACCAACTGTAAACCTAAGAGAAAACACAATTCTTAAGAAGGAAGATTTTGGGTAGTGACATTGTCAAAGTAAGAAAAATAATTTCCTGTCAAATCTTTCCTTTCAGGTAACATAAGGAAATAAATCCTTGTGTAACAAAGAATCGTTCTCAGTAGTAACAAGCATTCATTAAATTGTTTTGCTCTGTTTTCCAAATAATGCTTCAGTATGTACTTTTAATTTTGAGTAATATTTACAGCAGTTGCATAAGATGGCTGAGAATACTATCTAACATTAGCAACTTACTTTTAAATATGCATTTATATATGCATATGCCTAGGTCTAGACATAACTAAATGGACATTAAGTATTGGAATTGATCATTTTTATTAAAATATTTAATAAGATTTTATTTCTAAATATAAACTCTCAGATTTACTTAAATAATTTTGATTATAGCCTGACCAGGCGGTGGCGCAGTGGATAGAGCATCGGATTAGGATGCAGAGGACCCAGGTTCAAGACCTTGACGTCACCAGCTTGAGTGTTGGTCCATCTGGTTTGAGCAAAAGCTCACTAGCTTGGACCCAAGGTCGCTGGCTCGAGCAAAGGGTTACTTGGTCTGCTGAAGGCCCGCGGTCAAGGCACATATGAGAAAGCAATCAATGAACAACTAAGGTCTCACAACGAAAGACTGATGATTGATGCTTCTCATCTCTCTCCATTCCTGTCTGTCTGTCCCTGTCTATCCCTCTCTCTGACTCTCTCTCTGTCCCTGTAAAAAAAATTAATAATAATAATTTTGATTTTATTATTTTATATTTAGTACATTTTTCTTTAAAAATTTTAAATCTATAATTGAATTACTTTCAAAGAATATATATATATATATATATATATATATATATATTTAGTAACATAGTAAATTCCAGTTAGGAAAACAGAATATATGTATAACAGTTATGTCACAGAAATATTTTTATTTTATTTTTTTCCTACTTTTTCAAATGAGAGGAGGTGAGATAGAGAGACAGACCTATACCCCCAACAAGGATTCACCCAGCAATCCCTGTCTGGGGCCAATGCTCTGCCCATTTGAGGCCATGCTTGCAAATGAGCTATTTTTAGTGCCTGAGGCACAAGCTCTACAGAGCCATCCTCAGCACCTAGGTTCAATGTGCTAAAACCAATCAAGAAAGAGAGAAGGGGAAGGGGTATGGGTGGAGAAGCAAATGGTAGCTTCTGTGTACCTGTACAAGAATCAAATCTGTGACTTCCACTCACAGGTCCAATGCTCTACCACTGAGCCAACCAGCCAGGGCCCAGAAATATTTTAATATAAGAAACATATTAAATAGATTTTAGAGGACTAATGGCAAAAATATAACATTGAGTAACATAGAGATAGTTATCGCTATAGTAAGCCATCACTCCTAGGGCTGAAAAGACAAAGAGAAGAGATTAAGTTTGTACAACGTAAAGTTTATTTGGAGCCCTACAGGGCTGGGATACAAACCTCTAAGCTGCTATCTCAAGAGCTTGGAAGATTGCTTCCATAAAGCTGGAACTGCGATCTGAGGAACATACACTAGCTTTTTGGTGCTGGTATCTCTGAGGAAATACAATGAGGTTGGTACTGAAATGTTAAACAGACAAACAAATAAAGAAAAGAAACAAGACATTTAAACCAACAGCAACTACGAGGATGCAAAACCATTGCTAGAGAGACTCTAAGAGGAACAGAAAGTAAAATTAAATGGACTCTAGTTTTCCTCCTTCCTGTCTCCCAAGGTTTCCTCTAGTACCCCTATTGGAAGAACCTAACCAGAAACCAGTTGTCAAAAATCAAAAGAAGAAGGAGGAGGAAGAGGAAGGGAAAGGTGAGGAGGAAGAGGATGAAGAAGGATGGAAGGAAGGAGGGAAGGAAGGAAGGAAGGAAGGAAGGAAGGAAGGAAGGAAGGAAGGAAGGAAGGAAGGAAGGAAAGTAAAAGAAGGAAGAGAAGCAGAAGAAGAAGGAAAAGAAGAAGAAAAGGAATAAAGAAAGAAAAGGAAGAAGAAGAAGGAGGAGGAGGAGGAGGAGGAAAGGAAATATAACCTGCCAAATCCTAGTATGAGCATAATAATGTATTGTAAAGAATAGTGGTTTTGAAGCAAAGAACCAAAATTTAGTAACCTATGTGGATACTCAACATTTATCTTCTGCATGTATTTGAATTCCCATGCGACAATAACTTTTTTTGCCTACCTAAATATGTTTCTATTAAACAAAACTTTCGCTTTCTTCCTTGAAATGTAACACATATATGTGAACACTTATTGTTACTCTGTGGATGTACTGTGGTGTACTTTGTGATAATCACAGTATTCTTCATCAGGAATTTTTTGTATTAACTTAAAAATCAAATTTCTACCTAAATGTCTTTAACCCCAAGACTCAACAGAAAAATTAAACAATGTCAATAACCCTTATATAAAGCAATAAGTGTATGCATACATAAAAAGCAAAATAAAATAAGTCCAGAGTTTCAATTTCTCTTTCCGTAATTGGCCATGAGGACAAAGTTACCCTTCTTTTACTATTCGTTTTATGTTACCTTTGCCTGCAGCCAGAACCTTCAATGGTTTGGGCTTATTTACCTATTAGAGTGATCCAAAACTTAATTCCTAAAGAATCTAAATCCTCAGTGTTTTGTTTATATTTGTTTATTTATTTGTTTGCTTGGTGTACTTTTCCATTCACTTTTCCTATTTGATGTGGAAATACTAAAAGGAACCTCAGGGAATCAACTAAGTTTCAGGCATAGTTCATCCGTACCCTTGTAAGAAAGAATCCCAATTTATTGATTATTTTGACATCCATTAGAGTGACACCCCCCCCCCCGTTTATTTTCTTTGCCTAGTTGTTCAAAGTCACAGCAAGCCCTGAATAGTGACATAGCATTTTAATACATGGACCTCTTGCTATTTCCCTTGGTGAGACTGCTTTTCTTTGAAAACTATGACCTCCAAAGCAGCAAAACAATAAGTTTCAGGGGAAGGAAGCAAATATGTTCTGAGTGCATTATTAGGATATGATAACAAGAAGATTCATTCCACACCTAATCCTGATTCCAAGACTAATTAAATATCATAATTAATTAGTCACTGATTCAAGCATCAATTGTACCTTCTTGGGTAGACCATCACTGTTTCAGGGTACTTTCTCCAAAATGCTGCAACTAAGTATTATGAAGAAAGTAACTTAATAATCAACACAAATATGAAGCATAATTTAATTTTTGACATGTTGTTATGTTTTATATTACTTTAATATGTATTTTGATGAAATATATTCAACTTGGATTTTTCAAAGCAATGACACTTAATTTTTTAAAACTTTATATTATTGTGATTGATCAAGAGTTGAGAACATGATAGAAACAGAAGATATATAAATGCAGCTCAGAAAGGCTAGAAAGAAAATAATAAAACCTTCAGAGTTGATCTGATTATTTTTTTAAATAAAAAAAATAAATGGAGAGTTCTGTCAGATACAACATGCAAAATTCACAAATAGGGCATTACTAAATATTTAATAATGTTTTAGTTACTGATCAAAATAATAAAAATTAAAATTGTGAAATTATAAAAAGTTATCATCTAATTTTCAGCTTGAATAGGTCAGATGAAATTAGTCATATATTATTTACTGGATGCTATAAGTAGATCAGACAATGAGTATAAAAAGAATTACTCATAACAAATTTACAATTCATAACAAACAAATTCAACCCTGGACTGACTGTCAGAATATGAAAAAGTTGCCTGACCTGTGGTGGCACAGTGGGTAAAAGCATCGACCTGGAACACTGAGGTCGCCGGTTCAAAACCCCGGGCTTCCCTGGTCGAGGCACATATGGGAGTTGATGCTTTCTGCTCCTCCCTCCCTTCTCTCTCTCTCTCTCTCTCTCTCTCTCTCTCTCTCTCTTTGTGTCTCCTCTCTCTAAAATAAATTAATTAATTAATTTAAAAAAAGAATATGAAAAAGTTATATTTATGAAATTGGTAAGCTAGGCAAGAAAATAAAGTTCTTTATCATTTATCATGTTTATTGGATGGTAATTCTGGATATGGTAATACTATCATTCTGAGAGCATAGTAGTATTTGTAAGAAAGCATAATCCTGTTCAGTTTTATTATTACAATTATCCTAGCAGAATATATTTAACTTTATGTCAGAATTATTCTAAATGGAGGAAAAATGTAGAAATAGTTTTTAATAATTTTGTGATATACTAAAAGTAACAATATTTACCACTTTATTTTTAGTATAGCTTACTTTTATAAAATCCATTCAAATTAGTGTGTTATCATTATCACTATCCATCTCCAAAACTCTTATATTATCACAGACTGATACCTTGTACCAATTAAACAGTAACTGCCTATCCTTCCCTCACCCTAGAACAGGAGTCCCCAAACTATGGCCCACGGGCCATATGCGGCCCCCTGAAGCCATTTATCCTGCTCCTGCCGCACTTCCAGAAGGGGCACCTTTTTCATTGGTGGTCAGTGAGAGGAGCACATTGACCATCTCATTAGCCAAAAGCAGGCCCATAGTTCCCATTGACATACTGGTCAGTTTGTTGATTTAAATTTACTTATTCTTTATTTTAAATATTGTATTTGTTTCCGTTTTGTTTTTTAACTTTAAAATAAGATATGTGCAGTGTGCATAGGGATTTGTTCATAGTTTTTTTTTATAGTCCGGCCCTCCAACGGTCTGAGGGACAGTGAACTGGCACCCTGTGTAAAAAGTTTGGGGACCCCTGACCTAGAAAATTGGGTTTTTACATTCTAAGTTTTAAAGCAAAGTATTTTGTTTCTACCATAACATTTTCCACAACCAGTCCTCAAGATTAACTTTGTGGATTTATTTATTTAAAAACATTTAAACTGGCAAATAAAGAATAAAACAGGAAATATCGCACAGAAACACACATACAAGTACTTACTAGAAGAGGGGGATGAATAAATAGTAAGGCATCAATAACATTTAACAGAGACAAGTAATTGCCAATGTAGAACATAGCAATGCTTTTCTTAAAACATTAGTAATATTTTTTCAATATTTAGCTGAGTACAATAATGCTTTTATGGTATAAGAGCATTATTTTAAAGAAACAATGGAAAATGACTAGATTTAATGGAAATTACTTAGAAATATAATGGTAAAATATCCAAATAGGAAGACAGGTAAAAATATTAAAACTGATGTTTATTATCTAGGATAAATTATTCAGAATAATATTATTAATGTAAAAGGTATTCAAGTGAAAGAATGTTATTGTAGCTAAAGTAAAAGGACATGGTACACAAGTCAACTAATTTGTAAGGAACAAAAATCATATTGAACAATTTGTATTTATATTATACAAACTATTGAACTAACACATAAAAACAGAATCAAGATAAAGACATTTTTATTGTTTGGGGGGGTTTTGTTTTGTTTTGTTTTTTACTTAATGTAAAAACGTTATGTTTTGAGTGAAATAAAGAGAACAGCTTTCAGCATTAGGCATTGATTTCAGAGATAATTGCATAATGGTTCAAGGGAATGGGCCTACAAGCCAGAACTCCAGGTTTCTGTGCCAAGAGAGGCTTATACTGTGAAATAGTCACAAGGAAACATGACCTCAATGTTGCCAATAGCAGTAATGATTTTTGACACAATTCAAGATACTATGATATTTTCTGGATCTTCCCAAAGATGAAACAACTTAATAAAACATACTCTTTTTTATTTGAATTTAGTAGGGTGACACTGATCAATAAGATGATATAGGTTTCAGGTGTAGTGTCCTATAATGCATCATCTACATATTGCATTATGATTCACCATCCCAAGTCCTTCCATCACTATTTATCTCCCTTTTGCCTTCTTATACATCCCCTTAATTCCCTCTCTATCTTATAATCACCATACTGTTATCTGTGTCTATGTGGGGTTTTTTTTCTTTGCTTAATCTCTTTACCTTCTTAACCCAGCTCCTCCCACCTCCATCCCCTTTGCAGCTGTCAGTCTGTTCTCCATATCTACTAGTCTGTTTCTATTTTGTTTGTTAGTTTATTTTGCTCATTAGATTCTGTCACGCGACAATGAACTACCTGGAGACCAAATGAAATGCTCTGAGGGGCCAAGGGGAGGCAACAACCCTGAACAGCAGATCCAAGGACTGAAGCCCTGTCCCCAGCTTTACTCAGATAGTTATTAGCCAGTACAAATAACTCAAGCAGACAGAAGAAGTTTTCAGGGGGTGAAGTAAAGGACAAGGAACATGCTGACTCCTAAGCTCTGTTCTGAGAGCCTAAACATTTTCTTGCTATTGAATCTTATCCTGCTGTTTTGCTATTTCCAGCATGCAATGTTTCCAGTATAGGTCAGCGAGGCCCCTGCACTCTCGTCCACTCAGGGCTTTTGTGCTAGAACTCCTCGCTGTCTCTAATTGTTTTCCTAACTCTGTGTTGTAGTAATATAAGGTTATAGTAATTAAATATGTAGAAATATAAAAATATGGAAGCCATATAAAAGTAATTAAAAGGATATTAAAAATAATTATTAAAATTAAATAAAGTTATTCCATTTGGATAAGAATTAATATAGTGGCTTAGTGCCATAATTGTGTAATGTGATAAACAGACTCTGACTTTCAAGCAGAGCCCAGTTAGTATGTGTATGAAGTTATACATAGATAAGAAGTGGTTTGGTGTTATTTACATTAATTTTGTAAATTAATGAAAATAAGAACATTTTAAAAAGTGGTTGAATGTAAACATTTCAGTTGATTGAAATAAAGGAGATTCCCTGTGAGGAACTCCCAAAAAGGTGGTTTGAGGTGATAATTCTGTAGATTGACACCTGTTAGAAGGTGTTGGCCAGAAAGGGTACTAAAGCTGAGGAGCCCCGTGTTGCAGTAGTCACCCAGACTCCAACTTTGAGGTGGACTGTCTCCATGTCACTCTGAGCTCTGACCAAAGCTAGCCAAGAGGGGCACGCCGACAAGGCCCCCTTAAGCTGTACCCAGGCACGCAAAAGGATTTGTGAGTAATAAATTACCTGTGTGATTATTGCAACTAATTTGTGTGTTGATCTTGTCTTTCCTCTGGTGCATTTAACAGTAGCATCCTCATAGCTGCCTCAAGAGTAGTCTTGAAGAGGCTGCCAGCCCTGCTGATAAGCAGGAGTGTCCCACTGCACAGAAAAGTCGAATCAGGGACGCCTGATCGATGTAGAGCTTGGGCTCTACTGGGACAACCTGCATGTCTTCATAGCATATTCCTACAAGATTCCACATATGAAGAAAATATTACAATACTTGTCTTTCTCTAACTGGCTCGTTTCGTGTAGCATAAAGCTTTCCAGATCCATCCATGCTATCACAAAAGGTAAGAATTCTTTCTTTTTTTTATGACTGAGTAGTATTGCATTGTGTAAATATACCATAGCTATTTTATTCACACATCTACTGATGAGCATCTAATCTGCTTCTAAACTGTGTGTATTGTAAATAACACAGCAATAAACACAAGGGAGCAAATATTCTTTGAAATTAATGTTTTGGGTTTCTTTGTTTGGGTTTCTTTCCAGAAGTGAAATTGCTGAGTCATAAGGCAGTTTCACTTTTAATTTTTTGAGGTAACTCCATACTGCTTTCCATAGTAGCTGCATTAATCTGCATTCATATCAACAGTGCTTGAGAGGTTTTTTTTCTTCATATCTTCACCAACACTTGTTTGTTGATTTATTGATGATAGTAATTCTGACAGGTGTGAGGTGATACCTCATTGTAGTTTTAATTTGCATTTCTCTGATAATTAATGAAGTTGAGCATCTTTTCACCTGTCTACAGCAATCTGTATGTTCTTTTTGGAGAAGTATCTATTCAGGCCTTTGCCATTTTATTAATTGGATTATTTGTTATTTTGGTGTTGTATTTTTTTTCCAGAAATCAGTTGCATTTTTATACACCAATAATGAACTATCAAAAAGGAAAACCAAGAAAAAAAAACCATTCAAAATCACTTCAAAAAGTATAAAATACCGCCTGACCTGTGGTGGTGCAGTGAATAATGTGTCGACCTGGAAATGCTGAGGTCGCCAGTTCGGAACTCTGGGCTTGCCTGGTCAAGGCACATATGGGAGTTGATGCTTCCAGCTCCTCCCCCCTTCTCTCTCTCTGTCTCTCTCTCTCTCCCTCTCTCTCTGCTCTCTAAAAATGAATAAAGAAAAAAAAAAGATTAAAAAAAAAGTATAAAATACCTAGGAATACAATTAACCAAAAATGTAAAAGACCTGTACTCAGAAAATTATGACACCAAAGAAAGAAATTGAAAAAGATGCAAATAAGTGGAAATATATACCAAGTTAATGGATAGGAATAATTACAATGACTCTCAGAAACATTAGGGAATGATGACTAAATTTTATTAATATTACTATAATTAATGTAGACCAGATAAAATTTATTAAGAGAGTTAAAGAAAGATGCTGAAGTTCCTCAAATCATGATCAAATCAGGTTTTATGGTACAATTAAAATTAATTTTTAATTTAAGCTACATACAGTTATTTGTCATGTACTATCTATAATATTGATATGATAGCAGTAGGTTAAAAGAGTAATTTAAACTTGATTTTTTTACTTTAAATGTTTAAAATATTTTTTTTATTTAGGAATTTTTTTTCTAATGTGAAACAAATTCTACACAAGATAAGACATTCTAATAAAATATAAGAAAATTTAATTACACTTAAATCCTGAATTAATTGAATTAATTTCTACAGAGACTTTTCTGGATCTTATTGATCAAGATTTAATTCTGAGTTAATATAAGGCCAAATTGATCAGTATATTGTTATTTAATTCCTTTACTATGAGAGCATTAAAATATTTAAGAGAAAAATATCTTAATAAATACTGTGAATATTTATATACTATTTTATCAATAAAATTCTGATGTGACAGTAAACTGTAAGATAAAATTAAAATATTTTGTAGTATTTTCTATAATTGTGATCATTTGTATTTGATTCTATTACAATATATAAACATAGCATCAAATTTATTATTTATAAAATATGGCTTTAAGAATTTTATTTCATTTACTATTGTCTCAGCCAAGATAAAAATCTCTAACTTGAAATTAATAAATTAAAAATATACAAGAATTATAAGGATTCAACAAATGTTTAACAAAAATGAACATCATAATTATAATAACATAATAATCTTATTAAAATGAAAGCAAGAAAATAAAATTTTATAGAATAAATATAGAAAGTATATGAATTTTAAATAAACATTACTTATTCAAATTAGCCAACCCATTATCAGACCAACCAGTAATAAACAATAATAGTTAAATTCAAATGTCTGTGATTTTACTGACTTTCTTTCTTTTTTTTTTATAAATAAATTTTTATTTTAATGGGGTGACATCAACAAATCAGGGTACACATATTCAAAGAAAACATCTCCAAGTTATCTTGTCATTTAGTTCTGTTGCATACCCATCCCCCAAAGAGAGATCGCCCTCCATCACCCTCTATCCAGTTTTCTCTGTACCCCTCCCCCTCCCCTTTCTCCTTTCTCTCCTTCCCTCCCCCCCCCCCCCCCGTAACCACCACACTCCTGTCCATGTCTCTTAGTCTCGCTTCCATGTCCCACCAATGTATGGAATCCTGCAGTTCTTGTCTCTTTCTGATTCGCCTATTTCACTCCGAATAACGTTATCAAGATTCCACCATTCTGCTGTAAGTGATCTGATGTCATCATTTCTTCTAGCTGAATAGTATACCATGGTGTATATGTGCCCCATCTTCTTTATCCAGTCCCCTATTTTTTTTACAGTGATTTAAAGCCTTTAAGCAAACTCTTGGCCAATACAGCAAGAATCCATAAAAGAGTAGTGTCCTTAACATGTTCACCAAGTCCAAGTTGGCCCCATCACCATGCCAAATCCCTGAAAAATGCAACCCAACCACAGTTCAGTCTGTCAGGAGCTGTCACAGGGAGCAGGAGTCCAGGAAAAGTCCACACAGGAAAAGTCCACCTGGCACTGGAATTGTTGTCACCATTCTATACTTTGCAGCTCATGTCCAAGTCCCAATGACTGCTGCTAAAAGAGTTACTGACTTTCATTGATTAAAATTATAATAGCTTTACATTTGTTATCAACTTTGTTATTATAAAGGCATACTTGCTAAGGTTTGGGGAACTAAGAAGCATCCCTAAGAGTCCTCGAGTATCATCCAAAAGTAAGTATAGCTTATCAGAATCCAAACCTTCTCCATCTTACCCACCCAGGTCTTTCTTAGCTCAGGACAAGCAGGAGGTGGAAGCAGACAAAGCTAGTGGACCCAATAAAAAACATACAGGCCATTGACCCCAGTTTGGGGGTGTGAAATAATCTCACAGGTTTTCAGATTATTACAAGTATGGAAGCTAGCAAGTGCCAGTGAAATAGCTGATGCTAATCTCTTTCTGGAGCTGTACCAGAAAGTATCCTTACTATAACCTAAGAAAGACCCAAGGCCAGGTGCTGGGGAGCACTCAGAACAAGTTTTTAGAAGAATTCTTCAATAATTAAATTATGGTTTTACATAAATAAGAAATATAAGTAAGGAATATGAGAAAATAACATTACATTATTTAGGTCTGATTAATTAGAAAATTTAGTCTGTGTAATTCCATTTTAAGACAGTTTTCAAATAACAGTCATAGTTCAGTAGAGAAACATGAAATGGGGTTATCAACCTATTGGTTCTTAGTAGAAGTAAATGCCTTAGAATGTGTCACCTGAGGCCTGAACTCATCTGAGAGATTAACAGAAACCTGGGTTTCTGGGTTTCACTCCTGTACTCTGGAGACTTACATTTGTGTCAAATTTCAAATTTTATTACTAAATCATGTTTTATAAAACTGCATTGCATTTAATCTCTTTTGTAAAAGCTATTTCTTCAGCATAAAGTAAACTCTTACTTAGTTTATTTGAAAAGCTATTAAGAAGATCATTTACTTTAGAAACTGAAGAGTTAAAAAAAAGCTCTGGTTGGGTAGCTCAGTAGGTTGGAGCATCATACTGACGTGCCAGAATTGCTGGTTGAATCCCCAGTCAGGGCATGTGCAAGAATCGACCAATGAGCATAGACGAGTGAAACAATAAATTAATCTCTGTCTCTCTCTAGCTCACTCTCTCACACTCTCCCTTACTCTTTCTCTCTAGAGTCATTAAATACTTTTCCAATTTTCTTAAATGATAAACTAAAGGAGTTTTTATTTGGAAACAGACAGTTTCATTGTTTAAATTTATGAAAGCCCTTCTATGAGCATGTGGTTTGTAACAATTATGTGGTTTGACTGGTCCTCTGAGTATTCACCCATATTTGTTCTCCATTTCTTACTTTTGCATGTGTCAAGAACATATATACATTCAACAATTAAATTTTCCAAATGCTAGTGAAAATCACACAACTTGGCATTCTGACTTGCTAGAGAAATATCTGGTCTTTGAATAATTAAACTAAAGTTAGTTAACTCACATGCTTTGTTACTCTCTTTTTCTATTTTAGATATAATTCTCCCATCTGGGAGAACATTTTTAAGATGATTTATGCATATGTTCCTTTTTGTGAAGAATGGGTAAAGATGTCTCTTTTCACATGTCAGAAAAAAATTTTTTCCTTGTTTTCTTTGAGGAATGATGAGAGAGAGATTTCTTTCTGCCTTTTAGGTGCAATTTCCATTTCCATTTCATAAGAGAAGTTTGCTAGCACCAAAACCAGTGACTCAGCAAGGTAGAGTCAACTACAGATAAAAATGCAAATATATTTAAAAGGCCATATGCCTTCAATAAGTTATTAAGTGAAAGATTTGAGGAGTTCTTAGATTTTTTCCCCTGAAGACATTATCTATTACTTGACTAAAAAATGGAAATGGAACAATTTTCCTCTTTTAGAGAATGACAAATATAAAGTAATTTTTAGAATGTATTATATTCTTAAAGGTTGCAAAAGGATATGGCATAAAGGACTGATAAACCATATCACTCTTCAGTTCAGTTCCTTGCCTGATGATCCCACCTGAGGTGATCTTTTCTGAGGTGAGGATGTGATTCAGCTCAGTGAAAACATGTAACTAATACTGAACACAAATTCCAAGTAGGTATGTGCTTTTTTTTTTTCTTAGGTGAGAATGGGAGAGGCAGAGAGACAGAATCCCACACGTGCCCTGACTGGGATCTACCCAGCATGCCCCCTACCAGGTGATGTTCTGCCCATCTGAGGCTGTTGCTCTGTTGCTCAGCAACCAAGCATTTTAGTGCCTGAGGAGAGGCTATGGAGCCATCCTCAGTGCCTGGGTTTAACTTGCTCCAACCAAGCTATGGCTGTGGAAGGTAAAGAGAGAGAGAGAGAGAGAGAGAGAGAGAGAGAAGGGAGAGGGGGAGGGGTGGAGAAGCAGATGGTCTTTTTTCCTGTGTACCCAGACCAGAAATTGAGTTCAGAACATCCACTGCTAGGCCAAGGCTCTACTACTGAGCCCACTGGCCAGGGACTGTGATTTTATAAAAATAAAAAATATATGAGTGATATAAGAGAAATGACACCATGAAGTATACTCCTAATCTCTCCCCTTGAAATTTCAACAAATTCAACAACTAAACACAGAGGGAAAAAAAACCTTAGAAACACCCTAAATTTACACACACCAGACAATGGTATGATTGGGTGAAAAAGTGGCTGAATATATGACAGAGGATGGGGCATTTCGCTTTCTGCGTTGATCTGAGGTGGGGGCACTTTTGCTTGGAGCCCAGCGAAGAGATACTAAATTAGTAGGGATGGAGCTGAGTTAGGGTGGGCATCCAAACAAAGGAAAAAGCACACCAACTCTGCCTAAGATCATGGACACTGGGCACATGCCCAGTGGGATCCACCTAAAATTACCAGCACAGGGTGCCTGCGTGGGCCGGCACCAACATATTTGTTCATTCCTTGCTCCACGGTCGCAGGCGCTGCGCTAGCGGCTCCACCTAGCATCACCAGCGCGGGGATCCAGCGGGCGCACCAGGCCAAGGTGCTTAGCCAAGGAGAGCACAGGCCAAGGTGCTTAGCCCGAAATTAACAACGTTGGGCACCTGCATGAGAACCAGCATCTTTGGACACTCCCGCCTCCAAGATCCCCAGCACGGGGCGCATGCAGGGACTAAAGGCTTAGCCTGAGATTATCAATACTGGGCACCTGCATGGGCACCAGCATCTTTGGGCATTCCCGGATCCATAGCTCTAGGCGTGCAAACGGGCCAAGACCCTTGGCTTGAGATTGCCCTTGCTGGGCACCTAAACGGTGGCTGCAACTGTCTGTGTGCGTTGATGGAGTTGTGGGAGCTAGACACACATGTGGCAGGTCGTAGGCTACCAAGTAGTGCAAGTGGAAAAAGCCTGTGGAGATTAAAATCATGACTTTCTGAAGGAAGCCAGATATGCCCACCAGCTCATAGAATTTTGCCTGTGTATAACAGAAAATAACCTAGCCCTTGGTCTGTGCCCTACCCTGCCTGCTGGCACTGTGGCTCTGGTTCCTACTGCCTTCCTCAGAACTGTGCTTTGAGTGGTGCTGGAGGAGGACCTGGTTGTGCATAGATTCCCTTGCTACAAGAACAGTAGCTGAGGCGGATCCCACAGCTAAGTCTGCAGGTTGCTAGCTCCAGAGGCAGGATGTGCAGAGAAGTCCCTGGAAGACTGAGACTGCCATCACTAGAGCCATGTGGTTGCAGAGCCCTAACAAGCTCCGCCTGCCAATGGGACTGAGGCCCAGCCTACGTCTTAGCCACATTGACACACCAGCAGACCTCTGCCCAAGAGCCCCACACAGGCAAAACTCGTAGTACAGTGCCACGTGCCAAAAAAATAGGAAGACGCTACCTTTCAAAACCAGAAAAAAAATATTTTTAATAGCTTTTTGTCCTTTCTAATTATTTCCCTTTTTTTCTTTTTTATTATTTTTAATTTGAACTACATTATCCATAGTTGTTACATTTTTCATTCTTGTTTTTTGTGAGGGTTTCATTTCAGATACCTTTACATTGGTTTTTATTTTCCTTTTTCTTTTTCTTTCTCTTTGTTTTGTATTTTGTTTATTATCCTTTCTTTCTCTTTATTCTACCTTCTTCTTTCTTCTTCTTTATTTTTTCTTTATTCTTTTTTGGGTTTTTTTTCTCAGTTTGCTCTCGTCCGATTGTCATTTATCATCAAATTATTATATTTTGGACTCATATTTTTCTTTGTGGCATTTTGCTTGTTTTTTACTTCATTTTTTCTCTGTTTTGTCATCTCTCCTCAGTTCCTGCTCCTTGTTCTCTGTAGTTTTTGTTCCACTTATTATTATTTAATTTTCATTTTTTCATTGTATTTTTAATGTTTATTTTATATCCTTAATTATCTCATATTAGTGTTAATAACAATATCACTCTAAAATGCCATTAAGGAAAAAAAATCAAATATTATGGATAGAAAAGACAGAGATGTAGCTCAGATAGATGATGAAAAATCTCTAGAAAAAATTTTAATTACACAGAAACTTTGGAGTTAAATGACAGGAAATTCAAAATTGAAATGCTAATAACACTCAGTGAAATACAAGAAAGTTCTAAAAGGCAATTTAACGAGC
This sequence comes from Saccopteryx bilineata, assembly GCF_036850765.1. NCBI lineage: Eukaryota > Metazoa > Chordata > Mammalia > Chiroptera > Emballonuridae > Saccopteryx > Saccopteryx bilineata. Next base: position 186,305,518 of record NC_089494.1, read on the forward strand.
TCTAAAAACAATTTAATGAACAAAAAGAATATTTCACCAAGGAAATTGAAACCATAAAACAGAACCAAACACAGATGAAAACTCAATACATAAACTGAAAAATGAAGTGACAAGCTTAGCTAATAGAAACAGACATATAGAAGAGAGAATTAGTGACATAGAAGACAGGCAATTAAAGATACTACAGAGAGAAGAAGAGAGAGTCTCACAAAATTTTAAAAAATGAGAGAGCCCTTCCATAATTGTCTGACTCCATCAGAAAGACCAATATAAGAATAATGAATATATCGAAAGGAGAAGAGAGAAAAAAAGATATGGAGAACATATTCAAACAAATAATGACAATTTCCCAAGCCTATGGAAAGAATTAGAGCCTCAAATTTAAGAAGCAAACAGAACATTGAGTTATCTTAACCCAAACAGACTTATTCCAAGGCACATCATAATAAAATTATCAAAAATAAATGACAAAGAAAAAAATCCTCAAGGCAGCCAGGGAAAAGAAGACTACAACATATAAAGGAACACCTAATAAGTTATCATCAGATTTCTCAGCAGAAACTCTACAATCCAGAAGAGAGTGGGCCCCAATATTTAAAGTCCTGAAAGAGAGGAACTTACAGCCAAGAATACTATATCTATAAAAGCTTTCCTTCAAATAAGAAGAAAAAATAAATACATGCACAGATATAGGGAAGATGATGAAAATTATCACAAGGTAATTGCCACTTCAAAAATTAACAAAGGTGGCTATCCGACCAGATACAAAAAACAAAACAAAACAAACTCACAAGTAAAAGCTTCAACAAGATAACAATAAAAATATAAAACAACCTGTGAAAACAAAAACAAAAAAAGGGGGAGAAGACAAAACGTAGCAGTAACAAAGAAGGATAAAGTGCAGAAGCACTAATAAAATTATAGACTATGATGAATATGATATATATACTTTTAATTACCTAATGGTAACTACTCCTGAAAAAAAACTACAGAAACATATGGCTTAAAAAAAGAAGAAACAGAGGAAAGAAGGATGGAATACAACCAAACAAAAACAAATGACAGAAAAACAAAACAGAAGAGCCAAACAAGATACAGAGCCATTAAAAAGCAATATGTAAAATGGCAATAGGAAAACCTCAAAACTCGATAATTACATTAAATGTATATGGATTGAACTCATCAATAAAAAGACACAGTAATGAACTGGATCAAAAAAGAAAATCCAACCATATGCTACCTTCAAGAAACACATCTAAGCTGCAAGGATAAAAACAAATTCAAAGTGAAAGGTTGAAAAACCATTCTCCAAGCAAATAATATCCAAAGAAAAGCAGGTGTAGCCATATTCATATCTAATAATGCTGACTAAAAGACAGCAAAGGTAATCAGAGACAAAGATGGTCATTTCATAATGATAAAGAGGACATTGAATCAAGATGACATAACACTTCTTAATATATATACACCAAACAAAGGAGCACCAAAGTATATAAGACATCTACTAACTGATCTAAAAATAAAAACCAACAAAATAAAATCATACTTGGAAACCTCAGTACACTTTTGATGGCTCTAGATCAGGGGTCTCAAACTCAACTCAGCATGTGGGCCGCAGAGCAAGATCACAGCCATTCGGCAGGCCGCACTAGGTCTACAAAAGGCAACTGTTACGCAACACTTTTCTTACTGCAGTTGAAAACAAAAAAAAATCAGTACAACAAGCACAATCGTACATGCAGTTTACTCAGTGTCACAAAACGACCAGAAACTGTAGTTCGCATCACAACTGCTGTTAACTAAGCTAATATCTAGCTAGGATGCTAGAGAAATGAAAAATACAAGTAGGCCCCTAGGCTTACTTAATTTTATCCAAAATATTTTGAACTTCGTGGATTAGTCTGCGGGCTGCACAAAATTAGTCTGCAGGCCGTGAGTTTGAGACCCCTGCTCTAGATCATTCATCCAAAAAGAAAATCAATAAAAAAAATTTTGGCCTTAAACAAAACACTAGAACAATTGGATATGATAGACATCTACAGAACATTTCATCCCAATATGCCAGAGTATACATTTTTCTCCAGGATATATGAAACATTCTCAAGAATTGACCATATGTTGGGCCACAAAACTAACATAAAAAAAAACAAAAAACAAAACTAACATCAACAAATTCAGAAAGATGGAAATTATACCAAGCATATTCTCTGACCACATAGTTTTAAAACTAGAATTCAACTGCAAAAAAGAAGTAAACAAACCCACAAAAATATGGAAATTAAACAACATACTACCAAAAAATGAGTGGATCAAAAAAGAAATAAAAGCAGAGATCGAAAGGTATATACAGACAAATAAAAATGACAACACGACATATCAGAATCTCTGGGAGCAAAAGCAGTAATAAGAGGGAAGTTTATATCATTACAGCCTTATATGAACAAATAAGAGAGAGTTCAATAAACAACTTAACATCACATCTTAAGGAACTAGAAAAAGAAGAACAAAGGCAACCCAGAGCCAGCTGAATAAAGGAAATAATAGAAATCAGATCAGAAATAGATGAAATAGAGAACAGAGAATCTATATAAATAAGAAAACAAGGAGCTAGTTCTTTGAAAAGATCTACAAAATTGACAAACCCTTGGCAAGATGCACTAAGGAGAAAATAGAAAGAACTCATATAAACAAAATCCAAAATGAAAGAGGAGAAATTACCACAGATATCATAGATATACAAAGGATTATTATGAAATACTATGAAAAACTATATGCCACCAAATCCAACAATCTAGAAGAAATGGACAAATTCCTAAAACAATATAATCTTTCTAGATTGAATCATGAAGAAGTAGAAAGCCTAAACAGAACCATAAGCAGGAAGGAAATAGAAACAACTATCAAAAACCTCCATACAATGGGTAAAGACAGTCTCTTTAACAAATGGTGTTGGGAAAATTGAACAGCTATCTACAAAAAATAAATTTAGACCACCAACTTATACCATTCACAAAAATAAACTTAAAATGGATAAAAGACTTAAATGTAAGTTAGGAAACCATAAGCATCTTAGAAAAAAACATAGGCAGTAAGCTCTTCGACATCTCTTGCAGCAATGTATTTGCTGATTTATCTCCACGGGCAAGTGAAATAAAGGACAATCTGAACAAAAGGGACTATCTCACACTAAAAAGTTTTTGCACAGCTAAAGACGATATAAACAAAATAATAAGACAACCCACACAATGGGAGAACATATTTGACAACACGTCTGATAAGGGGTTAATAAACAAAATTTATAAAGAACTTATAAACCTCAACACCAGGAAGATAAACAATCCAGTCAAAAAATGGGCAAAAGAAATGAATAGACACTTTTCCAAAGACGAAATACAGATGGGCAATAGGCATATGAAAAAATGTTCAACATCACTAGTCATTAGAGAAATGTAAATTAAAACCAAAATGAGATATCACCTAACACCTGTCCGAATGGCATTCATTAACAAAAACAACATATAATAAGTGCTGGCAAGAATGTAGAGAAAACGGAACCCTCCTGCATTGCTGGTGGGAATGCAGACTGGTGCAGCCACTGTGAAAAACAGTATGAAGATTCCTCAAAAAATTAAAAATGGAACTGCCTTTTGAACTAGCTATCCCACTCTTAGAAATATATCCAAAGAACACCATCACTGATTCAAAAGAAAACATGCACCCCCATGTTTATGGCAACATTGTTTACAATAGCCAAGATCTGAAACAGCCCAAGTGTCTGTCATTGGACAAGTGGATTAAATAGCTATGGTACATATACACAATGGAATACTCTGGGGCAATGAAGAAGAAGGAAATCTTACCTTTTGCGACAGCATGGATGGACCTGGAAACTATTACGTTAAGTGAAATAAGCCAGGCAGAGAAAGAAAAATATCATATGACCTCACTCATTTGAGGAATACAATAAACAATGTGAACTAAGCAATGAAATAGACAGAGGCAGGATCAAAGGGATCGGAGGGAAAGCAAACAGAGTTAAAGGAGATGAGAGGATGGGATCTGAGAAGGGAAAGAGATTGGTGAAATTATATACACACAACACAGCATTATAGAGAGCAGAGAAGCAAATCCTGGAAGGAAGGGAGGAGGGCGTTGAGGGGAGGGGGATAAAGGGAATGTTGAAGGAAGCACGGGGTAAGGGTGATGCCATTCGGGGGGACACTAGAATATATGTAAACAGAATAAATTAAAATCAATAAAAAAATTCCAAAAAATAAAAGCTCGGGGCCAGGTGGCTATTCTAGTGAATTCTATCAAACATTCAAAGAAGATTTGGTTCCTATTTTATGCAAAGTCTTCCAAAACACTGAAGAAGAAGCTATACTTCCAAACACATTTTATGATGGCAACATAACCTTCATACCAAAACCTGGTAAGAACAACACAAAATAAGAAAACTACAGACCAATATATCTAATGACTACAGATGCTAAAATCTTAAACAAAATACTACCAAACCGAATACAACAATACATTAAAAAAATAATTCACCATGATCTAGTAGGATTCATCCCAGAATCACAAGAATGGTTCAACGTACATAAAACAATTAACATAATACACCACATCAACAAAACAAAGAACAAAAACCATATGATCTTATCAATAGATGCAGAAAAGGCATTCGATAAAATATGATACAATATCATTTTATGTTTAAAACATTCAACAAAATAGAAAATATCTCAAATGGCAAAAAAAAAAAAAATGAAAACTTTTCTTCTAAAATCAGGAACAAGACAAGGCTGCCCACTCTCTCCACTCCTATTTAATGTAGTGCTAGAAGTTCTAGCCAGAACAATTAGACAAGAGAAAGAAATAAAAGGCATTCATATTGAGAAAGAAGTAAAGGTTTCACTTTTTGCAGATGATATGATCCTATATATAGAAAACCCCAAAGACTCTACAGAAAGACTAGTAGAAACAATAAACCAATAAAATAAGGTCACAGGATACACAATTAACATACAGAAATCAATTGCTTTCTTATATGCCAACAATGAAACTTCAGAAAATAAACTAAAAAAAAAATCCCTTTTACGGTTGTAACAACAACAAAAAAGTACTTAGGAATAAACATAACAAAAAATGTAAAGGAATTATATAATGAAAACTACAAAGCATAGTTAAAGGAAGTCAAAAAAGACACAATGAAATGGAACAATATTTCTTGTTCTTGAATAGGAAGAATAAGTATAATTAAAATGACCATATTACCCAAAACAGATACAAATTTAATAAAATTCCAATCAAAATACCAATGTCATTTTTTAAAGAAATAAAACAAAAGATCATCAGGTTTATATGAATCCATAAAAAATCCTGAATAGCTAAAGTAATCCTAAATATATTAAGCTTGGGGGCATTGCAATACCTGACTTGAAATTATACTACAGAGCCATGATAATCAAAACAGCATGGTATTGGCAGAAAAATAGACACTCAGACCAATGGAACAGAATAGAGAGCCCAGAAATAAAACCACATATATATTGTCAAATCATCTTTGATAAAGGAGCCAAAAACACACAATGGAGAAAGGAAAGCCTCTTCAATAAATGGTGCTGGGAAAACTGGAAAGCCATATGAAAAGAATGAAACTTTTTTTTTTTTTTTTTTTTTTTTTTTTTTTACAGAGACAGAGAGAGAGGGATAGACAGGGACAGACAGGAACAGAGAGATGAGAAGCATCAATCATTAGTTTTTCGTTGGGCGTAGCAACACCTTAGTTGTTCATTGATTGCTTTCTCATTTGTGCCTTGACCGTGGGCCTTTAGCAGATCGAGTAACCCCTTGCTCGAACCAGCGATCTTGGGCTCAAGCTGGTGAGCTTTTCCCCAAACCAGATGAGCCCACGCTCAAGCTGGCAACCTTGGGGTCTCGAACCTGGGTCTTCCACATCCCAGTCCGATGCTCTATCCACTTCGCCACCATCTGGTCAGGCAATATAATGAAACTTGACTACAGTTTGTCTCCTTGTATAAAAATTAATTCTAAATGGATCAAGGACCTAAATATAAAATCTGAAACAATAAAATACGTAGAAGAAAACATAAGTACTAAATTCATGGACCCTGACCATAAAGAACAGTTTATGAATTTGACTCCAAAGGCAAGAAACGTGAAGGCAAAGATGAATAAATGGGACTACATCAAACTAAGAATCTTTTGCACAGCAAAAGAAACTGACAACAAAACAAACAGACATCCAACTAAATGAGAGGTGATATTTTTGAGCAACAGCCCAGATAAGGGGCTAATATCCAAAAATATGGAAAGAACTCACAAAACTCAACAACAAACAAGCACACTATCCAATAAAAAAAAATGGGAAGAGGACATGAACAAACATTATTCCCGAGAAGAAATACAAATGGCCAATAGATATATGAAAAGATGCTCATTTTCACTAGCTATTAGAGAAACGCAAATCAAAACTACAATGAGATAGCACCGCACACTTGTTATATGAGCTATCATCAACAATACAGGTAACAACAAGTGTTGGAGAGGCTGTGGAGAAAAAGGAACCCTCATTAACTGTTGGTGGGAATGTAAAATAATACAACCATTATGGAAGAAGGTATGGTGGTTCCTCAAAAAATTAAGAATAGAACTACCATATGACCCAGCAATTCCTCTACTGGGTATATACCCTCAAAACTAAAAAAATGTTGGTACGTAAAGACACATGCAGCCCCATGTTCATCACAGCATTGTTCACAGAAACCAAGACATGGACACAACCAAAAAGCCTTTCAATAGATTAGATACAGAAGATGTAGTACATATATATTATGGAATACTACTCAGCCATAAGAAATGATGACATAAGATCATTTACAACAACGTGGATGGAACTTGATAACATTATACTGAGTGAAATAAGTAAATCAGAAAAAACTAAGAACTGTATGATTTCATACATAGGTGGGACACAAAATTGAGACTTGTGGACATAGATAAGAGTACAGTGGTTACCATGGGGAGGGGAGGGGAAGGGAGCAGAGGGAAGGTATGGTGGCAGGGGAGGGGCATAAAGAAAACCAAATGAAGGGTGAAGGAGAACGGTTTGATTTTGGGTGATGCGTATACAACATAATCAAACGTCAAAATGATCTGGAGATGTTATATCTAAATTTATGTGCGCTAGTTGACCAATGTCACCCGTTATTAATTGTCTAAATAAAACTATTAAAAATAAAAAATATATAGACATTTGCAACAAAATATTCAATATTTATCATACTATTCACTCTGAATATCTAGGAAGGTGGAAGGGAAGAAAAGAAAGAAGGAAGAGAGGGAATGAGGAAGGAAGGCTCAATTGAGTTGGAGTCATCCTATAATGGGAGTGTGATATTGTGATGTAACTATACCTCATAATCAAGACATTGGCTTTACTTTATTCATTCATTTATTTATTTATTATTTATTTTTGGTAGATTTGAATGTGATTTAAAAGCTTACATGGAAATTATTTCATGAGAATTTTCTGGCTGAGTGTTTTTATGTTCTAATAGGTAAATTTTTCTCCTAAAATTTAAAAAAAATTAGTTAAAGTGACATTGGTTAATAAAATTATTATGGTTTCGAGTGTACAATTCTATAATTCATCATCTGTATATTGCATTGTGTGTTTACCATCTAAAGTCAAATCTCTTTCCATCACCATATATATATTACTTCAATTTTATCCTCTAAATGCTGATAAACAACTGAGGTTAGGTACAAGTTTCACTGAGAAAACCTCGGTAGCTCAGATATCTTTGTCATCTGGAAAAATTAAGTTAATTTTGTATAAAACAAAGTTTGTTTATGATGTGTTTTGCCTAGTAAGGTTTGATGCTTTAGTCATGACTAGGAAAGCTTTTAATTTATTTTTAAATCTATAGTCAAACTATAGACCTGTAGACCATTTAGGAAAAAAAGGCTACCGACAGTAAGCATAACAAAAATTGAAAGGTCATTACCTGGGAAAGTATGGGAAGGATATTTGTAGGGCCAATGGTCACTGCCATTGTGCCCATGCAAGTTCTCATTGAATTCAGACAGATGGCAAAGAAATAGTGGAGCCAAAAAATGGTGGGCCATTTCATTAAAGCCTTACACTGTCCGATGAGCAAACAAGCAGGGAAAACACTAAACATCTCTCATTCATTGGCTCCCAAAGCCCTGACACATTCTATGGTTCCACAACCAGGGGAATCTTCTCTGGTTCCTTCTAGAATCAAAGGCTCCCAAAACCTCAGTAGGGCTCCCAAAGGCCCTCAGCTCTGGTTCCCCATCTGCAAACCTTTCTTTCTGCACAAACTTGTTTCTTTCTGAGCACTCTGCATTCTCCCTGCTATCTTTCTGCTCCTCTCTGCAAAACTGTCTGAGCCAGGGCCATTTTTTAACAATAATGAGCAAACTCAAAAAAAACAAATTTTACAAACTCTTTTGCCCAACAATATCATTTCATAGTGATCCTAAAATATACAAAGTTTTTAAACAGAGAACTAAACATCTCTTAAACTGTGGAAAAAGTAGAAAGAAAGACAAGCCCAGTTCGATAAATAGAATAACATAGGTGCAAAATGCAGGGGGTTCCTTTGACAGTCTGGGCCTTATTTTATTTCTTTATGTTTGGAGACCAGGTTGGGAATTTCTTTCACTTTCCATATATGTAACTTGGCCCTAGTGAGGCTGATAGGAAAGATCATGTCAACCTACACATGTCCAGACCACTTTCCAGATGCATAACTAGAGGTCAAAATAAAACAAGGAAAAAAAAAAGAAACCCCCCAAAAAGCAGAAAAGCATTTTTATCACAGTATACCCATTAAGGTTTATCAACCAATCATATTGAAGCAATAGTTAAAAAGAAGGGACAGAGTTTTGTGTTTTTTTATTACTCATACTTTGTCAACAAGTAATTATTAAAATATATGTTTTCAAACATTTAACTCTGATATAAAAGTTGTTCAGAAAGAAATGTATTTCATAGACGGGTTAAAATTTGCCATAGCTCAATGTCATAAAACATAAATCAGCTCAAATTTACCTTAGTTTTTCTATCTTTAATTGTGCCTAAAATGAATAGTACTTTCACTTCACCTGCTACTCAGACTAAAACTTCAGGGTTTTCAAGATGGTGCCTCGCTTCTCTATTTGCCCTTCTTTTCTTCCTATTTCCTTCCAACATTCCATCTGTATCTCATTACTAAATCTTTGGTAAAATATTCTTTCTCCCTTCTAAATTTCTTTCCAAGCATCATCCTGACCCCAGTGACGTGAACTTCTGCAATACAATTTACATTTCTTGTTCATCCCCTCCTCTCTGAACTATTGTACTTACTCTGTGTGATTGTCTCTGAGGCTAGAGTTAGTCCTTTAATCCCAACTTGCATATCATTCTTGGTAGAAAAATTCTTAGTCCACTTTCACAAGGTTTACATCTCAAAGATGGGTTTTAGATCCTCTGATTCTTAGGAATTAAGCAGGAAGCAATTTAGTCAATTAACATAACAAGTGGCAACGGTCTCTGTTCTTTAATCTTAAACCAGGCTCCACATAGCATATCCTCCTATGGTCACATCTCCCCATGCCCCTAGTGTGTGCTAAGAACCTCTCAGAAAGCTCTCTGGAATCAGACTGCCTGAGTTGAAAATCCTAGCTTTGGAATTCTGGATCTTCTGTTCCTTAGATGTGTGACTCAGGGCCAATTAGCATCATTGTGCCTCATTTTCCTTACCAGTAGAAAGAAAACAAGAACAGCACCTCCCTCATATAGTTGCTGTGAGGACAAAGCACAATTGTTAGAACAGTAACTGGCACCTGGAAAGCACTAAACCATTATTAGCTATTATTTGATTTGAAGGATTGATAAACTAGAAACACCTCAAGGTTCCATTTCAGTCGAGTCCTCCAATTCTCTGTAGTGCACTCTCATGCCTCTCCTTTAAGTCTCGTACCCTTAATCTCAAACCCTTTAACATACTGCAATGCACCTGCTCACAGAAATCTTCTGTAATACCCAATCTCCCTCTTATTACTTTATTACTAGTCCTCATTTAAGAATATATTTATATATATATATATAATTTTTAACATGCATTACAGTTATCCTAAAATTATTTTCTGCATTGGTCTTTTGTCTTCTCAATTATATTAAAATTTTTCTATCCACTTGTCTTTCCCACTGGGCACAGGACTCTAATAATAACATAATAATCCTTTCTAAAAACTTTTCCTTACTATGTGTCAAGTACTATTACACTGGATATCAAACTGAATCTTCATGATGATCCATGAGGTGAACTTAATTGCCTCACATTGATGAATAAACTGAAACACAGAGACTTCAAGTAATTGGCACAAGCAGGATTTAAAACTAAGATTTTCACGTCCTTTATAATTTCTTCTCCTACAGAGAGTTCACCTAAGGTACTTAGAAAGCACTTCTAAGTGAGTGACTAATCTGAGCGCCATCATGAAATAACATGATTTTCTCTTGGACGAAGTCCAGGGAATTAAATTTTAAAAGTTTCTGTACTGGGAAGAATATAAGTTTTAGAGTTTTACTGACTTGAGGATAATTCCTGGTTCCAATAATTACTGATGCCTAAATTTGGGTAAGTAATGTAATCTCACTAAATCTCAAATACCTCATTTATAAAACAGGATGCTATCAACCTCAGAGTACTTTTAGGGAGTAATTAGACTAACATTTGTAAAACACAGTGCATGGTGCTTCAAGAGGGTTAAGATGTGTGGGGAAAAAATCCATGGGAGACTTAATGGAAGATTTAAATATATAGTAAAAGAAAAAAAGATAAGAAGCAATTGAAAGGGCAGAAAGGGTAAGGTGTGGGGGTAAGTTTAGGATAGGGAGAGTGGAAAAGGATGTGAGAAAATTTAACAAAATTAAGTCTCTACCTCCAAACCCAATTTGTAATGGCACAGTGGATAGAATGTTAGCCTGGGATGCTGAGGACCCATGTTCAAAACCCTAAGGTCGCAAGCTTAAGTGCAGGTTCATCCAGGCCTTGAGTGTGGGATCACAGGCATGACCCCATGGTCACTGGCTTGAACAAGGGGTCACTGGCTCAGCTGGAGCTCCCTGGTCAAGGCATATATGAGAAAGCAATCAATGAACAACTAAGGTGCCATAACTACAAATTGATTCTTCTCATTTCTCTCCCTTCCTGTCTGTTTCTCTAAAAATAAAAATTGCTTCTGTATTAAAATATTAACATAACATAGCATTAGTTTAGATGTTCTTAAGGAAACCTAATGATTCATTATATAATTATGGTTGTGTAGAGTTGTCATAGCAAAATTCTTTTTAATTATCTTATTTATATATTCTTCCTCATAGTATACACAAACAGATTATTTCCAAGAGCCAACCAGATTCACAACTGAGACCAATAGATTTCCTCAATCTTCCTGTCAGTACAGATTATTGTGCTTTGACTTCCATATGATGGGTCATACTGAAGAAAGGAGTATAACCAGAACAACAAATTAAATATCACAGAGAAGGCTTCGGCCAGGTAGTTCAGTTAGTTAGAACATTGTCCTGACACATCAAGGTTGCAGGATTGATCCCCAGTCGGGGCACATACAAGAAAGAAGCAATGAGTACATACATAAGGGGAACAACAAATTGATGTTGCTCTCCCTCTCTCTCTCTCTCTCTCTCTCTCCTTCTCCCCCTTTCCTCTCTCTTTCTAAAATCAATAAATTAAAAAAAAACTTTTCACTAGGAAACAAAAAAATTATGAGCTTCTAAGCAAATACAAACATTTCTGGTTTTTCTCAGATGATGTTTTTCTTACTGAATTCATTTTAAATTTATAAGTTACTAATGTGGTAAAATATTAGAATATAAATTTCATAATCACAAATTCTCATAATAATTTTATAATTTTTCTCTTCCAGACTCACATTTTATTTCTTAGTTGTTTCTGCATAATACACACTGAAGAAGGGATTACATGATTCAATAATCAAAAGAAAGCACTACTCCAGTGACTTCCTAGACAGTTAGACAAGTGAACTTCACATGTTTGCCATAAAAGAATGAATGAAAATCACAATCAACTGACTGATATACATAATTTTTAACATTTTTTGTTTGCATCAATACCAAGATGATCATTTAGCTTTCATAATATAGAGCTTGGCCTCACAGACTTCTGTCCTCAGTTCTATGGCTCTTCAATTTTGCCAATCTCCTGAGCATCTCCAAATAGAAAAAAAAAAAACTTTTGGTAAGAGTAATATACTGCTCAAGAAAACACAATGTTTAACACAAGTTGCTGATCATCTAAAATTACATATTAAATCTTGCTCTTATCAAAATATTAATACTGCTTCATCAAACAAACATAGGCTTATTATCCACACAGGGAGATTTCTTTTTCTATTTTTTTCAGACCACAGTATCAACACTGCTGCTAGTCTTAAAGATTGTGTTTAATTTTATAATATAATATTCTTATCTCCTGTCATCATACTGCAATATATTCTTTCATGTGGATAAGACTTACAGAAATATTATATCTCTCTCCTTCTTGTAATATTAAAAAGGGGGGATATTTTGATATATTCAATAAAAATTTAGTATTGTATTGGTGTCTAATTTAATTAAAATAATTATTCAAATCTTTAAAAGTTGTAGAAAATCAGACTGAATATACATTAACCTCAGGCCTTAGAAATATTATTTTAAAATTAAATAAAGGGTGCTGAAAAAAGCAATTTTCTGATATCCATTTATTTTTTTGTGAATTTTCTCTTGAAAAATTCAATGTAAATAACAAGATCATCAATTGAATATATTTCCATTGAATGCATTCATGTGTATTTATGTATTAGAGTGGCTTTATAATTTTAAATAATTGAATTTGGATCCTTAAGATATGGGGAAATGCATCAAATAATGTTTTTATATAATAAAAGTATTTGATTCTACAACTCAGTTGGGTCATAAAAAGTGTCCTATATATCTTATCTTGATGATAGGATATATCTTTCAGCATTGTTTAAAGTAGATAATATTGGTGGGGAAAGTTTATGCATCTCAAATACTTAGACAAATCTATAGAGTGAAGCCTAAGTAATTAAGTATAGCTTGATAAATATTTTATATAAAATATGATGTAATAGATATTTTTACCTTGTTTTTTGTTTTTGCATTGCTTGCCAACCCTATTTCATGCCAAACTGGATAAACATTGGTTATCCAGAAAATTGTCTTATGAATAGAGAGACTTTATAAAGCTTAACATTCACATAATCAGTGTTTTATTATCTGTTTAGGCATTTTGGTAATATTTAAACATGAATTTAATGGTCAAAGCAAACAAAATATGAATTTATCTAGGATATGGTTTCCCCACAGACTGATGATCTTCAGACACTCATTTATCTTAGCCTATATAAGACAACATTGCTACTAAGCAGATTTCACAGCTCACATTATTCTTTTAGCCTACAAACATCCTTTATTACAACCACTTTATTGTCACACAACTGTCCTATGTGACCTATTGAACAAAAGGTCAGAAATTGTCAAGAACAAACTACTCCAAGTCAATATATATATATTTTTTTGTTTGTTTGTATTTTTCTGAAGTTGGAAACAGGGAGGCAGTCAGACAGACTCCCACATATGCCTGCTCTGCCCATCTGGGGCATTGCTCTGTTGCAACCAGAGCCATTCTAGCACCTGAGGTGGAAGCCATGGAACCATCCTCAGTGCCCGGGGCCAACTTTGCTCCAATGGAGCCTTGGTTGCGAGAGGGGAAGAGAGAGACAGAGAGGAATGAGAGGGGAAGGGTGGAGAAGCAGATGGGTGCTTCTCCTGTGTGCCCTGGCAAGGAATCGAACCCAGGACTTCTGCACACCAGGCCGACGCTCTACCACTGAGCCAACTGGCCAGGGCCTCCAAGTCAATATATTTTTATTTCCTCCAACCGCCTTCTAAAAATCTGTTTCTTTCTTCCTCCTCATTCTTCTTCTTTGTTCAGTCAACTAGATATCTTACTTAATTGATACTTTGACATGATCACTGACCCTTTCAAAAATACTTCTATTATTTGGCACACTTTTTAAAATTCTATTCACATTTTAAGTTATATTTTTATTGGCTCCTTTCTTGTTATGAATTCATTGAAATAACTAGGAGTAAAAATCATATAATTTGATGTATTGGTTCACTGGAGATATAATTTTCTGTGGGTCCCTGCTTTTTTTACATTTGATTAAAGTTTAAGAGCTCAAGTATTATTCCTGACAACATGTTAAATATTTGAGGTATGGGTGTATAATGAAATAATGCAATAAAAATCTTGTGTCTATATTGATTTTGTAGATAAATCTGCTTTAAAAATTATGGCACACAGCAACTCAATATCATTTAACTATGGTAACCTTTTAGTTTCTTAAAAGAGTATGGCACCTTCATACTTAGGTATAATCCGTACAGACTCTTAGTGACAGAGGAAGAATTGATCCTTATCCTCTCATGCAGTCATGTCATTTCAAGGGATCAGGGTCTCAAGGGCTGTACTTACAGGAAAGCTAACAAGTACCAACAAGGTGTGATACAACCTGATGTTTTCTACAAAGTCTAGTTATTATTTTCTGGAAAAGGGAGTTCCTCAGGAATTAAGAAATTATTGCAGCATGTGGTTCTGAAACATGTGACAAACAGAAAGCAATAGTTCATGTCTTAGCACTAAATTTATTAATGAGATTTTTTATGCTATCCTGATACTCCTAAGAGATTCAGATAACCTCAATGAAATAATAAAAAAAAACTTTGTTTAATGAAGGTAATTAAAGGACCAATAAAATGTAGAGAATCAAGGAAAGCATTTATTGTGCACACTGGATGCTTTAGGATTAGTGTAAAAGTGTCACAAGGGAGAGGGACTGTGAAGGAAATAAACAAGTGAAGGAAGATAGGGAAATTGTATCTTTTAGGCTCTTCCTTATTTCCAATTCCTATTCCTTGCTGGACCACATTCTCAGCATCTGTTAAAGTGAATAGCACCCCTAAAGTCCCTTAGGTCTGTCCAAATCCCAGAATAGATGTTTAAATCTTTTTATATAGCTTTATTTGTGTAAGGTTGGCCAAGAAGGAAAGAAAGGAGGAGGAGAGGGAGGTGGGAGAAAAGAAGGAAGGCAAAGAAGAAAGGAAAGGGAGGGAGGGAGAGACGGAAGGAAGGAAGGAAGGAAGGAAGGAAGGAAGGAAGGAAGGAAGGAAGGAAGGAAGGAAGGAAGGAAGGAGGGAGGGAGGGAGGGAGGGAGGGAGGGAGGGAGGGAGGGAGGGAGGGAGGGAGGGAGGGAGGGAGGGAGGGAGGGAGGGAGGAAAGAAAGGAAGTGGCAAAAGAATGAACAGACACATCTTCAGAAGTGAAAAAGTTTGATGAAAGAATTGAAACCACCAACTATGTTGTGCTATAGTTTTGCTGTGGGTTCACTGTCTTTTTATTTCTGCCTTCTTCTGGTCATTTTTTCAACTAATAAGCAATTTTCCAAAACAGAAAAATATCAAAACAAAAAATGATGTGCTCTTTTTAAGTCTTTCCTTTTAACTATTTCTATGACTAAAAGGTACTAAAGTAATTTAAAATTCATCCTTAGCTCGCTTTTCATATCTTATTACTCACTTTTCTCACAGAACTGATGGTAGAAATTATTCAGGAGAATTATAACATCTTCTTTTCATATTCCATGATCAATTTGGCCAAACTCTGCTTTCATCATTCTGAGCTCAATTTCACTGATAGTTTACCCAGAATGCTTCCATATTCAGAGTCATATTTTGCTTTTGTGTGTGTGTGTGTTCATCTTCACTTTAGGGCTTTTATCCATATATTCAACAAAAATGTCTAGAGGGTCTCAGGATCTGCTATGTGCCCATAATTGCGCACAGTTGTCCCGAGGGCTCTAGCAGTGAGTCAGACACTCCTGCTTTCAGGAACTTACAAGACTGAGCCAATAGCACACAGTGATTTAAGACATAAATATCCAATTTACATCAAATCTCTTTAATAACTCACCCCAATCATTAGGTAGTTAATCACATACAATATGCTTTCTTTAAAGCACCATAAGTAAGCAATTCTAAAAATAACCTTTAGCCATTTTTCTAAAATAGAGAAAAATTATTTTTATCAACTTCTAAACTTTGCTTCCAATAAAAATAAATTTTTATTTGTTTGCTTTTCATTTCTCAACTTGGTAAGATGTCTGTAATGTTAATTGGGCCATTTTTCAATTGTCAGCATGTTAGTTTTTTCAAATTTAAATTCTGTCCTCAATATTCATTTTTCATATTATTTAATATTGCAGAGTGCACCCTTTTAAACTGTATGCCCTACATACAAAACCATTTAGCATAAATAATACCTGAAACCTGGAATAACATTAAATTGTTCAACTGATGGGATTGAGCCCTATGAAAACAATATGTAGGCCAATGAAAACAAGTTTGTTTTGGCCAATCCTGAAGCAAATAAAGATATTTTTAGAGTACAAACATTATCCATATCACCAGCAGTAAAAATTGATAATAACTTTTTAAATTACCATGTCCCCTTGGCCTAAACTTTATTGGATTAAGTGGCATTGAAGAAAAAATGTATATATATTCTACATTTCTTTTATGTGATTTCACAACTGCTAGCAGTTTTTAAACTATCGAGTGACCCAAAGAAAAAGCAGTGAAACTATGACGGACTCAAAAGCAATTTGGGAAAATGTTATTTGAAGTCTCTGAGGCCGCTAAAGGCCAAACACATGGAAGTGTGTTTTCTATTCTTACTGACTAGTTTTATCCAGACCAATGGTCCTTTTATGTCATGGTATTTCCTCAATCCATTGCTATGAGTTCTCTGCTCTCAATGTGACCAGTGTGATGGAAGAAAGCAGAGCTACAATTTCTACCAAAAGATCCTCTCTGGCAGCTGCCTCCACCTGACACAGCTACTTTCCAAGCAACTATAAACGCGTTAGACTGCCTTTGACCTTTTCCTCATCTCAGTGAGCTGCAAAGGAGAATCTCTCACTGAACTGTTATTTTATTTTTCTCCGAACATCCATATCTCGCAAAGCCTTCAAACTGAGATATTTGGATCATAAAAGAGTATAATCACAATCAAATGTGCCCAAGAGCTTCCTGGAGATTCCAGGTTAATGCCTCTCCATTTTTTGTGTGTGTGTTGGGGGTGGGGGAGGGAGGAGTAAAACAAACCACTAGTTAGTAGTTAGTTCTTTCCAGAAATCACAGCCTCACTAGTAAATTTCATCTGATGCAACAAAAATTCATGGCTCTACTGCTGTTATTTTGCTGAATAAAGAAATGTATTGAAAATAATTGGGGTGAGGAGAAGTTTTCTTGTTTTATGTTTACTTTTTACTATACTTTGTTGTACTTTGTGGAGATGCTGCCTCATATTGTTTCATTTACGCTGTCCCTCTGGGTGAATGATAAATTCCTCAGACCAGTGAAGAGGATTCTTAATTTGTGAAAGCCTCCCTTCAGGCTCAACACAATAAAATGTGATAAATCCAGGCTTGCTGAAATAACCACTAGTTAGTTAGTTAATGACCACTTGCTTTGAAAAGAATACATTTTATAATCAGTATCTATAAAATCATTCATTTAATTTCCCAAATATTAAAACCAATTTTAAATAAACTTTTTAATATTTTCAAGGTAAAGTATTAATTTACATCCTTCTGTGGAGAATACTATAAAATCTATTTATGTTATCACACATAGTATACATATGCACTGTAATACTAGTATGGGGTGATTCAAAAGGGGATTTACAATTATGAGTACATGAAACAGTTTATTCTTGAGTTATTATTTATTTATTATTGTATTATTTTTCATACAAACAAATGTAAACTTACTTTTGCCAGACCCTGGATATAGACACATAAAATATTCATGTACAAATACATGCTATCAGCTAAATTATGAAATCATAGGGCATGAAATGAGCCATGTTCATTATAACTGTAATGCAGAATATACCGTGTTTTGTCAGAGAACCAATTTTTATATAATCTTCTATCTAATCTCGCATTTCTAGGAGTTATTAGCAATCTCAACATCGAAAAATCTGTGAAAATACAGTTATATATGCGATGAAATCAACTATTTGATCTAAATATCTAGATAATGGCTTAACTTTCTAGGTAGAGTATAAACTGGCAGGAATCTTTTTTTATTCTCCCTCAAGGGACGTGTGTCTGTTTTGATTGCCCCTGTAGTCCATACACTTAATGCTTGATGCATAAGAGCAGCTCAATAAATGTTTGTTAAGTAAATAAGAAAATGACTTATAATTGTTTACAAGAAGGCAACATGTGATATCACATGAAATGAAGTTATCTAGATGAAGGAAGAAGGGATAAAGAGCTTAGCAGGGAGAGAGAACAGCATATGCAAAGGCCCAAATTGAAAAAGATAGTGAATAAGTATTGGTACAGTGCTGAAATTCCTCAGAGGGACTGGAATACAAAAAATAGCAAAAATGATTTGTAATACCTTGGAGATAGAAATGGAACTAAATTATAAAAATATTTGCAGGCCATGTTGATAATGATGGTCTTTATCCTTAGAGCAATCCGAAGCATTGCAGGGTGTCAGGGTAGGTGGGGCATGATCAGATTTACATTTTGAGAAAATTCTACTTGTGAAGCTAAGAAAAGTTTAAAGGGCAGCATGAGTAGAAACCAAGAAACAGGACACCCAGTTAGTAGGCTGGGTGGCACTCCAGTTAAAGATGATGCAGGCTGCATGAGATGGTAAAGGTGGAATGGAAAGAAACTTAGTTTTGACATAAGGTCATAGTTCTGTGCATTTTCTCCATACCACTTAGCAGAATTTGTAATTGCTCATTTGTTTATATGACTATTGAGCAATGTCTGTTTCTATTGATCTCTGATTTCCATAAGGCTCACACCATGTCTAGTTTGGTTCTCCACTCAGCCCCAGTACTTTACACCATATAATAATTGCCCCATAAATATTTGTTAGCTAGATGAAAGTGCATTCAAAATTAAAAATGTCTTGATACCACACATAAAAGTAAAGAGAGATCTTAATAAAACATGCATGAAACACTGAATTTTAGATTTTTAAAAGAAATTTCAACATACTGGTAGAATCTTAAATATAAAAAAATTTTAGATTACAGTATGTTTACAATGTTTCTAAAAAGAAGATGGTTTAGATAGTTCTACCATGAGCAGCTCACTAACTCATGAGGCAATTTATTCCACTGCCAAAGAACTGGCTTTAAAATTAGTTCTTATGATAAGACAAAAATCTTTATTCTTTTCACTTCCACTATTAATCCTCGTTCTGAATTTTGAAACATCATAGAAAAATCTAATTCTTTTATGATTTTCAAAGTTGTTTAAATAATTACAGATAGCTCTGCTGAATCTACTTTTTTAAGACTAATCTCATGGCTTCCAAATGACATGCTTTCTAGACCTTTATAATCCTGAATGCCTTCTTCTAGATGCATTCTAGTTTGTCAATGCTCCTGAGATGTATACCTACATGTAGAGAGTATCACATTGTATCTATACATTTTTTAAATTTATAAAGTAAAGGTTCAAAAACAATGCTGCAATCGTGATTTGACTACATTTTGCGCAATGGGCTTAGTACTTCCCATGATTTGAGCATCATCTTTAAACAATTTAAAAAACTAAAACTGATTAAGGACAAGTCACATGCCTAAGTTGGGATCTTCTGATTCACAGCTCATGCTTCTAGTCTTTTTTTTTTTTTTTTACAGAGACAGAGGGGGGAATAGATAGGGACAGACAGACAAGAACAAAGAGAGATGAGAAGCATCAATCATCAGTTTTTTGTTGTGACACCTTAGTTGTTCATGATTGCTTTCTCATATGTGCCTTGGCCGTGGGCCTTCAGCAGACCGAGTAACCCCTTGCTCAAGCCAGCGACCTTGGGTCCAAGCTGGTGAGCTTTTGCTCAAACCAGATGAGCCTGCGCTCAAGCTGGCAACCTCAGGGTCTCGAACCTGGGTCCTCGGCATCCCAGTCCAACGCTCTATCCACTGCGCCACCGCCTGGTCAGGCATCATGGTTCTAGTCTTTATGATTATTTCTCACTACATGTGAACCTCAAGATTTTCACCATAAAAACAGGATAGTCAGAAAATTAAATAATTCTTGCCATAATATATTTTCACTGATAATAATTATCAATGTATTCTAATTTTTAGGCAGGATCTCAAAGCAAATACTTTTTAATAAATTAAGCTGTTTTTCATATAGAAGCTTAGATAGTGTCATTGTAAGTCAAGGCCTCTTTTTTTAAAATATGGTTCAGCAAAGAAATGCCTATATGTATTCTGAGAAACAATTCCATATTGAGAACCTTGTCAATTTTAGGGAGGAAAATAATACAAACCAGACCAATATGGCTATTTTCTTCTCATCTAATAAGTACCTTAGTTAAAAACTTTAAAATGTATTTAAAACATATAAAATAAAATTATATTCAATTATTAAAGATAGCTATTATTTTTATGTTTATAGTTTTTTAAGCCAGATAGTTTTTTTAGCCATTATTTCTGATGTACTGAAGTCTACTTAGTATAGGATAATTGAGTAGATTGTTAATTGTAGAATCTAACTGAATCAGAATTATAAACTATATTGCTCACAAAAATTAGGGGATATTTCAAAATGAATATGAAGCAATAAAAAATAAGCATTTGATTTGTTTTTATTAAACAAGAACATCGAAAAAGCAAACAAGTCAAGAAAATTGCTCGATTATTAAAATGATATGCAAAACCTACTTTTATTTCATTGGTAAAAATGCACCATACAAAAGGCTGAAAGTACTGGAGTATCTGCACATTCCCTGATCCCCTCATTTTTTGTGAGCAGTATATGTTACCTATGAATAAATGATAATTACTGCTATGAGTATTAACATCAATATAATAAATATGAGAAAATGTTAAGAAATTTTAAATTTTGAAATGTGTTTTTTGAACCTAATCAGCTCTTCTAATAATAGATAAAATAGGACTAGCATAATTTTCTAAAGGAACTGATTAAGGATAAACATGGAAAAATGGAATCTGTATAAGGAAAATGTATGTCATAATGTATAATATTTCATAAAACTTACAATTATTTTAGACTCAATAATTTTTAGAGTACTTACTATATGTAAAAATATATTATCTTAATGAAAAATTTAAGTTAACATCTATTGTATGTATGTATATTGTATGTATATTGTATGTACATTGTATGTATGTATGTAACAAGAACTAATATCTATTTAATAATAGCAATATATAATATAAATAAAAATATTAAATATATGTTTCTATAGGTGCATATATTTTTGAACTGTATCATTTTTCTATAGGCCAAGGAGTTAGATTTTCAATAGATTAATATTGAATATAATTAGACTTACAAAGTAGGTTCTTTTGACATAACAAGTGCATGTGATACAAAAATTATCAATTTGTACATTAAATAAATCTCAGCTCATAAAATTCAAGAAAAAATATCATCTGACAGTCACCTAAAAAGTAGACCAGATGATTACTTGAGTTTCCATCCATTTCTTTTCACCTCTATTTCTGGGTTGTAATTTCCACTAGTCACATAAATTTCCTTTTATATTGGGTATGAAACATGCTATAAATACACTAGGACTAGTTCAGCAGTCTTCAAATTTTACTTCAATACCTAGATACTATGAATTCTGAAAACTACATATTCACTCACATAATTTTTAGTTAATGCTTACATTCTTCATAAAATCTTTAATAGTTGCAATTTGTATTTCTAACATGTAATTATTGACATTGAAAAAGTCATGCCATATTAAAATGTAACAAGTAGTATAAATATCATAGCAATTTTATACTTCTTATTTTTTATGTTAAAAATATGTTTTAAAAAACTTTAAATGATCAGTCAGAAATTTACCATCATAAATTTCTTTTGAATTCATATACCCATTCCACTTGCTCAATTTTATGATGACAATAAATTAGGTATTAGTCTTTCACTAATATTCCTATCATAATATTCTGCAATAAAATACTTCTGAAAATTGAAATTTAAATTTTAAAAGTCATCCTTTGACTATAATGCTCTCAAGTGTTAAAACTTTTTTTAAATTCAGTTATAACTACAATTATATATAGTACAAACTTGAATAATACAATATGAATATATGACGTTTTCTAATAATTATATGTAAAGTACAAATTTATTTAAAATGTCTCTTAATGAGATGAATGCAGTTTTTTTAATTTATTGATTGATTTGAGAGAAAGGGGAAGGCGGAAAGAAAGACAGAAACATCAATCTGTTCCTGTATGTGCTCCGAATGAAGATCGAACTCATAACCTATGTATATTGGGATGATGCTCTAATAAACCAGGCTATCTAGCCAGGGCAACATGAGTACAGTTTTATTTTCCAATTTATTTGTGTATCTATGGATTAACATTATTTATTGTTAGAATAAGATGGTGTTCACTATCAATTCTACTTGATCTATCATTAAATAGCAAATTAATTCGGTATTCCTTCAAAACTGTTGAAAGTAAAGAATTAGAATTTATGTGATTTGCACATGGATTTGGTACTGTTATAAAATTAGTTTACTTCATCAGCACAAATATTAAAATTTGTAATGGTCATTTACTTTAATGCTAATAGTGAGGGTTCAACAGTAGTACAATTCAACAGTGGCTGCAACACAGGATGAAGAGAAGTATGGCTTTCTTTTATAAAGTAAGAGAAAGGCAATTACAAAGGGGAAAGTGGGAAAGGAAGCCAGGTAAGATACATGAATCATTCCTCAAGCTTATTTATGAAGGTTGTTTTCTAGTACATTAGGAAGTTTGAAGACCTCTGATCTAGACCAGTATTCTACTAGCAAAATAATCCATTCTTAAACAGCATTGAGAGACATTAATGGATATTGCTAGTCCTCCCAGTCCACATTAGCTTAATTCAAGTGTTAATGTTCAAGATACTTTTGGGTTGGATAAGAGGCTGAAATGTGGAGAAAGGGCTTCTTACTTCACTCACTAGTACCCGAACTTTCCACCCAGCTGTGCTGAATTTTCAATTCGTCTTCATTATTCTGGACTATATTGGGACTGAATATAAAGATGAGATAGGTCACACCATCCAGAGGACTCCATGCCTCAACTGACTTTAAGGACGTAAACTCCATCCTTCTCATCCCCAAACACAGACATTCACCATTCAGTATCAGAGAGATCCATTTCTGCAGTCACTGGAGATTTAACAACATTGGTTCACTAGATTTTATTAATAATGCTAGTTTAGTTATTATATAGTTCACATTTTAACATCTTGTCCAAATATATATCAGAGAAAAACTGACCCTATATCTATGGTATTTCCTTAAGCTAATCTAGACAACACACTAAATGGAAATGGTATTCCTTACATATAAAGTTTTCTTAATGCCTCATGTTGACTATGAGTGAACCTTAAGTAAAAACTCACAAATAATCTGACCTAGAATATTTTCATGGATTGATAAAAGCTTCCCAAAATAAAATATGTAGGATTCACCTATTTCATTTTTGGAAAGTACTGTGACATTGACCAGTTACTCAGCCTTATGTCATCTCTACTACCTATACTGATTCACCAACTACCACCTGAGTGTATATGCATACATACAGATATATACACTTTGTGCTGACTTGCCCTGTAAAGGAAACCCAACCAAATGGAAATAGATCAGGGGATTGAATGCAAAGAAAACAAAGCTTATACTGAGATGAAGTTATTACATGGTCCTCAGAAATGGCAAAAAAAGACTCCAAATAGGGTCCCTGATCACAACACCTGTGTTTCTTCATTTTCCTGCTATGTATGATACACTCCCACCCACCCCCATCACCTGCCTCCTTTATGTCTAAATGACTTGCATCCAAGAATGCATGTACACACACACATGCACATGTGTCCTTCCCTGCCTTTACAAAGACACTGCTGATGTAAGTCATCCAGATGATTTATCATGTCTTGCTTTTAATTTCTTTTAAAATAAATTATTTTTGTACACCCTTACTTTCCACAAGAAATGAAGCAAAATATTAATTTTATTAAATGAATTAGAATGCGCTGTATCTCTATACTAATTACAATATTAAGACTTTTTTGTTTTAATCAATTTGAACAACAACATATTTGAATATGGCATTTAAAATATTGTGCATCACCCACTTAAGCAGACACTCAAGCATGGATGATTAATGCGTGGACTGTAACACCTCATTCATATGAGCACTTAAGCCCTTGCTTGGTATGTATTCTGCTAAATGTATTCAACTGAGGCTGTTATTGTCTGAGTACTTTACTTCCCTGAGGGTATTCCTCACATTATAATATTGTTCTTATAACAATTGTGGTAGAATTTTTTCTTCTCTTATCTCAGTTTGATATCTGTTATTAAAACTTTATCTTAAAATGTTCTCTGAATGAGATATTTTTAATAGCACTCACAAAATAAAGCTAGTCTTTAACTCTAGTAATTTTTGTATTAAACAAAGATATCAAGTTATGATCAATGTCTTAATATTTAATAATTGCAATTTATTAATTCAAAATAGACTAAGAGTGAATTAAAATTTTTGAATTCCAGATTCTTAAAAATTGACACTTTTCCATTTAGTTATTCAAGTAGTACTGGGTGTCTATTGTATGTCAGGTACTGTAAGAGGCTCTATGGCATCAGTGGAGTACAAGATAGAAAGATCTCTTCCTGTCTCTGTCTTTATCTGTCTTTCTCTCTGTCTCTCTCGCTTACAAAAAAGGCAGATTGCAAGGTGATCTAATATAAAAAAAATATTGCACTTAGTGGGGAAATCATATTTATTGTGCTCTTGCTATATTCCATGCATTGCATTGTCATTTTATATCCATTCGCACACTGATGCTTCATAATAACTTTATTTAATCAGGTTTTATCATTTCACATTTAAAGATAAATAAATAAAAAGTTTACTTGGTTAGGTTAAATAAATTTCCCAAAATCATACTACTAGTACATATTAAAAGTGAAACCGATATCAGATATATGCTACTGTATAATCTTTCCCATATGACCAGAAATCAAAATGCATTGTCATTGGTATTGATTCCATCATTAAACTATTCCTGATTTGGACAAGTCAATATGACATTCTGGAAATCACTTTTGTTATCTGTAAAATTATGTTCCCTCTGGTTTAGTTGTAATCATGATAGAAAAATCAGTCATGGTACAAGGACACACTATAAGAAATCTAAAATATTAGAAGGGTATTGGGAGTCCCAGGTTGCAAGGAAGATAAAGTTGTGAGTATATATAGATTTGTGTGTGTGTGTGTGTGTGTATGTTAATGCAATCTACTGAAGCATTACTTGTAAACACTGGAAAATTAATGACAGAGAAGTATTTGACCTGAATCCCAGAAGAAAAACTGGTTGACCTACACTCTATGTACACATGCACACACACCACCACCACCAGCTCCTCAGTTATTAACCTCACAAGGCAAACACAAAATGCAGAGACTATTATTAGCCAAGTGGCATTTGGCCTGGTAGACAGAGAAGCCTTCAGTGATAAGCTACATTTCCCTGTACAAGCACTGTCATGGATCCTGGCATTAGTGTCTTTTGCTTTAGTCTTTTTCTCCTTTTGTATATACAGTCCCCTCCAGGAAACAGGTGAGTTCAGAACTGGCTGAGAGTTGCTTTGGCATCAATTGCATTTTCAACCCAAAACTTCAAATGCAATCTTTTTCATAGCCTACTCCATCCAATTCTGACAATTTCTTCTGTTTAGATATTCCAAATCTATCCAAATCCAACACTACCTAAACGAAGGTAATGGAGTTTATTCCCACCCCACCCCCCACCCAAGGATGGGACCCTTTGGTGTCTCCGTGGGAATACAACAAAGGTTATTTACTCTCAGGTGGAAACCAGGGCAACTTTGTGGCACTTTCCCTGGCATCCTTCACTTTTTTAAATTCAAGAATCACCTGAAAGTCATAACAGTTTCAGATATCTGCATATAGCTTTTTTTCCTCCTTTCCTTTATTTATATATTTCTTTAATTTAAGAAGATTTCAAATTTTAGCATGATAGGAATATCTGGACAAATTTATATACACAAAATATATACTGTTCTTTGAAATTGATTTAACAAATTTTTTAAAGGTAATTGTGGTTATAATTGTTTTAATTATTCTGAATCTCAAAACTTACTTCAATGGCTCCACTAATAATTATAAGTATGGTTGTTTACATTATAACGTCATATATAATGTGACTCATTTTTATTGTGACCCATGTATATGGAAACATACCCAAAATAAAACGTATAATTGAAGGCTCATTTGGGACTTGCCATTTAACACCACAATACAAATGAAAATAATGGCATATATGAACTAATCAGAAGTTTTTAAATGAGTTCATTTAAGTATATTTTCAGGAGGTTCAGCCTTCGAAAAGTATGACCTAAAATGCAAAGAAATGCAATCAGACAATTTCTACTACGAAAGGAGTTCATTTTTCACTCTGCAGCTCAAATCAGCTTCTATATGACATTTATGTATCCTTAAGCTTTAAATCAGCACTGCACAGTTGGGGCAAGGTGGGCAGCTATCAGAATCACCCAGGAAGCCATTTCAAACAACACCAGCCCTTCTCTCTGAGCAGTCCCTCCTCCCCCTGAGATTCTGCCTTAGATGTGTCTCTGAACTTGAGGAATACCATCTGTTCACTTACAAATAGGCATTTTATCTCCAAAAGGGCAGGTTTCTGCACATGAGCCTCTAACATGTATGTGGTAGGGTGAGAGGGAGCTGAAACACACATCAATGACATAATTTTTCATTTGAATGCTGACATGTTAAAAAATGGATATGTCTATATTTTCTGAGTGATATATGATATTTAGGTGGTTAGACCTTTGTATAATGAGATAAATATTGCAACTTTAAATACTCGTATAGGTCTATAAGCTTCATTCTGGGCATTTTCTGTACATTCAGGCTTCATTCTGTGAAATTTTCATAAAAACAAACATTTGTAGAATTAAGTAAAAATGTGTGGCATACTCAGCTCAAATTAACTACTACTATTAGAAAAGTCTGATGAGCAAATAATATTAACTTTATATCCCAAAGAGCATTAAAAGCCATTTTTATTATACACATTTCCCAATGCTTAAATCCCTGTGATGACTGTGTCACAGTCCTTGGAGTGTATTTTCTCTTGATAGCAAACATTGTGAGGATTTGTAGATATTGTTCTATTCTCTGTAGAACTGACCTGAATGCCTCCTTTGCTACAAGCTTTGTGAACATAGACAAGCATAAACATATTTTCTGCTCACATTTTATTTTTTATGTTGTAATCACATAATTGAATCATTTTAGTCTAGCATGCTTTTGCCAATATTTATTTGGATTATAAAATATGTTGTGTTTTTCTTTTTTTTTTTTTTTACAGTGACAGAGAGAGAGTCAGAGAGAGGGATAGATAGGGACAGACAGACAGGAACAGAGAGAGATGAGAAGCATCAATCATCAGATTTTCGTTGCGACACCTTAGCTGTTCATTGATTGCTTTCTCATACGTGCCTTGACCGTGGGCCTTCAGCAGACTGAGTAACCCCTTGCTCGAGCCAGTGACCTTGGGTCCAAGCTGGTGAGCTTTGCTCAAACCAGATGAGCCCGCGCTCAAGCTGGCAACCTCAGGGTCTCAAATCTGGGTCCTCCGCATCCCAATCCGATGCTCTATCCATTGCACCACCGCCTGGTCAGGCAAATATGTTGTGTTTTTCAAACTATGTATTTATAAATTATATTTTTTATTTTTATTTATTTATTTATTTTTCTTTTTAAAATTAATTTTAATGGGGTGACATTGATGAATCAGGGTACATATGTTCAAGATAACATCTCTAGGTTATTTTGTCATTTGATTATGCTGCATTCCCATCACCCAAAGTCCAATTGTCTTCTTTCGCCTTCTAACTGGTTTTCCTTGTGCTCCTCCCCTCCCCCAACCCCCTCTTTCTCCTCCCCCTCCCCCCGTAACCACCACACTCTTGTCCATGTCTCTGAGTCTCATTTTTACGTCCCACCTATGTATGGAAACATATAGTATATATTTTTTTGAAAGTAAAAATTAGTGTGAATGGCAGAGCACATTAAAGTGCTTATAAATTAAAATATTCAAAAGGTTACAAATATATTTGATATAAGTATTTGTAGCTGTGAAATGACTAAAAGATTTCTGAAACCTCATTTTCAGATAGATAAATTATTTACTGAAATATTATATTTTTATGATAACTAATAAACTAATATTTATTAATGTTTACTCAATTCCATACATGGTAACTAGTTTTATGTGAATTATTTTGTTCAACTCTTAAACATCATTATAAGGTAGGTACTATTAATATATAAATTTACATGGCCCTGGCCGGTTGGCTCAGCAGTAGAGCGTCGGCCTAGCGTGCGGAGGACCCGGGTTCGATTTCCGGCCAGGGCACACAGGAGAAGCGTCCATTTGCTTCTCCACCCCTCCGCCGCGCTTTCCTCTCTGTCTCTCTCTTCCCCTCCCGCAGCCAAGGCTCCATTGGAGCAAAGATGGCCCGGGCGCTGGGGATGGCTCTGTGGCCTCTGCCTCAGGCGCTAGAGTGGCTCTGGTCGCAATATGGCGACGCCCAGGATGGGCAGAGCATCGCCCCCTGGGGGGCAGAGCACCGCCCCTGGTGGGCGTGCCGGGTGGATCCCGGTCGGGCGCATGCGGGAGTCTGTCTGACTGTCTCTCCCTGTTTCCAGCTTCAGAAAAATGAAAAAAGAAAAAAAAAAAAAAAAAGAGGCACAGAGTAGCAGGTTGGATCAAGAAGCAAAACCCAACAGTATATTGCCTTCAAAAGACACATCTAGCTACAAAGATAAAAACAGATTCAAAGTGAAAGGCTGGAAAACAATTCTCCAAGCAAATAATATCTAAAGAAAAGCAAGAGTAACTACACTAATATCTGACAGTGCTGACTACAAGACAACAAAGGTAACCAGAGACAAGAATGGACATTTTATAATGATAAAGCAGACAGATATATATACACACACCAAACCAAGGAGCACCAAAATATTTAAGACAACTATTAAATGATCTAAAAGTACAAACCAAAAGAAATATAATCATACTTGGAGACCTCTTTACACCATTGATGGCTTTAGATTGTTCATTCAAACAAAAAACCAATAAAGAAATATTGGCCTTAAATGAAACACTAGAAAAAATGAACATAACAGATATTTACAGGACATTTCATCCCAAAACATCAGAGTATACATTCTTCTCCAGTGTACATGGAACATTCTCAAGAATAGACCATACGCTGGGCCACAAAACCAACACCAACAAATTCAGAAAGATTGAAATTATACCAAGCATATTCTCTGACCATAAGGCTCTGAAACAAGAATTCAACTGCAAAAAGAAGTAAACACACCCACAAAAATGTGGAAATTAAACAACATATTTCTAAAAATGAATGGGTCAAAGAAGAAATAAAAGAAGAGATCAAAAGATATATTCAGACAAATGAAAATGACAACATGACATATTAGAATCCCTGAGATGCAGCAAAAACAGTAATAAGAGGGAAGTTCATATCATTACATGCTTATATGAAAAAGCAAGAGAAAGCCCAAATAAACAACCTAACATCACATCTTAAGGAACTAGCAAAAGAAGGACAAAGGCAACCCAAAACCAGCAGAAGAAAGGAAATAATAAAAATTAGAGCAGAAATAAATGAAATAGAAAACAAAAAAACTATAGAAAAAATTAATACAATAAAGAGCTGGTTCTTTGGAAAGATCAATAAAATTGACAAACCCCTGGCAAGACTCACTAAGGAAAAAAGAGAAAAGACTCATATAAACAAAATTCAAAATGAAAAAGGAGAAATTACCACAGATATCATAGATATATAAAAGATTATCACAGAATACTATGAAAAATTATATGACACCAAATTCAACAATCTAGAAGAAATGGATAAACTCCTAGGACAATACAGTCTTCCTAGACTGAATCATGAAGAAGTACAAAGCTTAAATAGACCAATAAGCAGGGAGGAAATAGAAACAACTATTAAAAGCCTCCCCAAAAATAAAAGTCCAGGGCCAAATGGATATACTAATGAATTCTAGCAAACATTCAAAGAAGAATTGCTTCCTTTCTCAAAGTCTTCCAAAAAATTGAAGAAACAATACTTCAAAACACATTTCATGAGGCCTACATAACTGTCATACCAAAACCTGGCAAGGACAACACAAAAAAAGAAAATTACAAACTGATATCTCTAATGAATACAGATGCAAAAATTCTAAACAAAATACTAGCAAATCAAATATAAGAACACATCAGAAAAATAATTCATCATGATCAAGTGGGATTCATCCTGGAAACAAAAGGATGGTTCAACATACGTAAAACGATGAACTTAATACACCATATCAACAAAACAAAGAACAAAAAGCATATGATCGTATCAATAGATGCCAAAAATGCATTCCATAAAATACAATATTCTTTTATGTTTAAAACACTCAATAAAATTGGAATAGAAGGAAAGTACCTCAACATAATAAAGGCCATTTACAACAAACCATCAGTTAACATCATACTAAATGGTAAAAAAACTGAAAAGTTTTCCTCTAAAATCAGGAGCAACACAGGTTGCCCACTCTCTTACCTCCTATTCAACATAGTGCTGGAAGTTCTAGCCAGAGCAATCAGACAAGAGAAATAAATAAAAGGCATTCATATTGGGAAAGGAAAAGTAAAGATTTCATTTTTGCAAAAGGTATGAAAAACATGAAAGACTGCATAGAAAAGCTATTTGAAACAGAAAACCAATACAGTAAGGTGGAGGATACAAAATTAATATACAAAAGTCTATTGCTTTCTTATATGCCAACAATAAAACCACAGAAACAGAACTCAAAAAAATAATTCCTTCTATAGTAACAACTAAAAAATAAAAGACCTAGCAATGAACATAACAAAGAATGTAAAGGACTTATATACTGAAAACTACAAAGCATTATTAAACAAAATTGAAAAAGGCACAATGAAATGGAAAAATATTTCTTGTTCATAGATAGGAATAGTTAAAAAGACCATGCTATCCAAAGCAATATACAAATTTAATGCTATTCTCATCAAAATTTCAATTTAATATTGTAAAGAAATGAAACAAAACATCATCAGGTTTATAAGAAACTATAAAAAACCTCAAATAACCAAAGTAATCCTAAGGAAAAAAAATGACACTGGGGCATTACAATACCTGATTTCAAACTATACTATAGAGCCACGATAATCAAAACAGCATTGTACTGGCAGAAAAATAGGCACACAGACCAATGGAACAGAATAGAGTGACCAGAAATAAAACCACATACATATGGCCAAATCATCTTTTATAAAGGAGCCAAAAACACACAGTGGAGAAAAGAAAGCCTCTTCAATAAATGGTGCTGGGAAAAATTGTAAAGCCACATGCAAAAGAATGAAACTTGACTACTGTTTATCTCCTTGCACAAAAATTCAAAATGGATCAAAGAACCAAACATAAGATCTGAAACAATAAATTATATAGAAGAAAACAGGTACTAAACTCATGAACCTTGGCTATAAAGAATATTTTATGAATTTGACTCCAAATGCAAGGGAAGTAAAGACAAAGATAAATGAATGGGACTACATTAGACTAAGAAGCTTCTGCAAAACAAAAGAAACTGTCAACAAAAAAAATAGGCAACCAACTAAATGGGAGATGATATTTTCAAATAACAGCACAGATAAGGGACTAATATCCAAAATATATAAAGAACTCACAAAACTTAGCAACAAATGAACAATCCAATAAAAAAATGGGAAGAGGACATGATCAGACACTTCTCCCAAGAAGAAATAATACAAATGGCCTACAGATATACAAAAAAATTCTCATCATCTCTAACTATTGGAGAAATGAAAATCAAAACTACAATGAGATACCACCTCACACCTGTTAGATTATCAACAAAATAGTTAATAACAAGTGCTCAAGAGGCTGTGGAGAAAAAGGAACCCTCATTCACTGTTGGTGGGAATGTAAATTAATGCAACCATTATAGAAGAAAATATGGTGGTTCCTCAAAAAATTAAGAATAGAACTACCTTATGACCCAGCAATCCCTCTACTGGGTATATACCCCCAAAACTAAAAAAACATTGGTATGTAAAGACACATGCAGCCCCATGTTCATGGCAGCATTGTTCATGGTGGCCAAGACATGGAAACAGCCAGAATGTCCTTCAATAGAGGATTGGATAAAGAAGATGTGGTACATATATACAATGGAATACTAACTCAGCCATAAGAAATGATGACATCAGATCATTTATGACAACATAGATGGACCTTGATAACATTATACTTAGTGAAATAAGGGAATCAGAGAAAGCTAAGAACTGTATGATTCCATACATAGGTGGGGCACAAATTTGAGACTCGTGGATATAGACGGGTGCAGTGGTTACCAGGGTGAAGGGAGAAGTAGAGAGGGAGAGGAATGGGGGAAGGGGAAGGGCTTAAAGAGAAACAAAATATAAGATGACAGAAGATGATTTGACTTTAGGTGATGGGTATACAACATAATTGACTGTCCAAACAATGTGGAGATGTTTTCTCTAAATCTATATACTCTGATTGACGATTGACCAATGTCACCCTGTTAAATTTAATTTTTTAAATAAATAAATAAATGAAACTGGATATGAAGTAGAAGGCTTTATTGTTGAGTTAATAGAAATATCAAGAAATGAATTTATAAATCTCAATATTTTACATTTTCTTCTTTATACCATAAACACAAAGATCATATGTTTTTATATTTTTATTTAGTCATAAATAATGTTTTGATTTGTTCATTAAAATATATACTTTGCAATATTATTGTTTTCCATACAATTATTCATGATTAACAAGATTTAGTAGATTAATCTCTAGACCTTAATTTATGGCATGTTTCTATAAGGTAAAGCACAACACATTTCTAAGACTAAACTTATAAATAAATTCAGAAAAGGAGATTCCAAGATGAAGACAGAATAGGCAGATGTTCCAACTGCCTTTTCCAATTACCAGAATTGATTAGATTATAATTTAATTTAAGAGCAATTATTTTGATAAACCAACTTTGGACTAAACAAGACATGTCTATAACTAAGGATCACAGAAGAAGTCACAATGAGACTGGTAGGAAGGGCAGAGATGCCTAAAGGGCTGCCCTGCTCCCAGGAGCGAGAGGCGAGGGTCTGGAGGGACTCTCACTGAAGGAAAGTTTTTTCTGAGAGGGAAGAGTCCTAGCTCCCAGGCCTGGCACCGCAGCCTAGAGCCCCAGAGCCTTGAAGAGGGGCACAGACTCTTTTGGTGGTGAAAAGAGTCAAGGTTTCTGTCTGCAAGAAAGAGACAAACAATAAGACAGGCACTGCACAGTGTCTAATACGTATGATCTAGGTTGATCCTTAGAGCTAGCTAGCCTGAAGGGACAAGTATACCCACAAAGCACCAACTGCATTTAATACTCACATACAACTGGAGGGTAAATACCACCCTCAAGAAGCATTCCTAGAGCAAGGAACTCAGGTGACCAGAAGGTCAGTACCACCGAGCCCACCCTCCTCCTAAAGACACCTCAACCAATTTCAAAGTAAGACAGTGCTACCTAATACACAGACAACATGGGAAGACAAAGAAATATAACCCAAATGAATCAATAAGAGAAATCCCCAGAAAAAGAATGAAATGAAATGGAAGTAACCAAACTACCAGACATAGTGCTTAAAATAATGATGTTTAGAATGCTCAAGGATCTTAGAACAATAATAGATGATCACATTGAAAACTTAAACAGGTAGCAAGCATCAAAGAGGACATTGAAATAATAAAAAAGAACCAGTCAGAAATGACAAGTACAATATCAGAAATGAAGATTGCACTGGAAGGAATCAACAGCAGGATGGATAAAGCAGAGGATCGAATCAGCAATTTAGAGGACAAGATAAACCGAAGCACATAAGCAGAGCAGCAAAAACAAAAAATAATAAAAATAAATTAATTTTTAAAAAGAGGCTCAAAAACACTGAGGGAACTCTAAGAAACCTCTGTGACAATATGAAGAGAAATAACATCCACATCAAAGGGGTTCCTGAAGGAGAAGAGGACCAACAAGGGATAGAGAACCTGTTTGAAGAAATCAATCACAGCTGAAAATTTCCCTAAATTGAAAAATAAAAGTCACACAAGTTTAAGAAGCACAGATCCCATTAAAGATGAACTCAAGGAGGCCTACGTCAAGACACATCATAATTAAAATGCTAAAGTTAAGAGAAAAAGAAAGAATACTAAAAGCCGCAAGAGAAAAGCAGTTAATTACCCACAGAGGAGCCCCCATAAGAGTAACATGTGACTTCCAAACAGAAACACTTGAGGTCAAAGGTATTGGCAAGAAATATTTAAAGTGATGCAAAACAAGAACCTACAACCAACACTACTTTATCCAGCAAGGCTGTCATTTAAAATTGAAGGAGAAATATAAAGCCTCTCAGACAAAAATAGACTCAAGAAATTCATTACAACCAAATCAGTAATGGAGGAAATGTTAAGGAGTCTGCTATAAAAAGAGCAAAGGAAAAAAGAAATTGAGTAAAAGAGGATTGTACGTTTAAAGAATAAAATAGCAATAAATAAGTACATATCAATAATGTTAAATGTAAATGGATTAAATGCTCTAATCAAAAGACATAGGGTAGCTGCATGAATAAGAAAAGACAAGGGTGTCACTTTTCAACACTTTTTTTTTTTGGTATTTTTCTGAAGCTGGAAACAGGGAGAGACAGACAGACTCCTGCATGCGCCCGACCGGGATCCACCCGGCACACCCACCAG